>NC_083348.1:15244403-24262106 GCF_019175385.1 Lycium barbarum | reverse complement strand
GCCACTTGACTCGTTGGAAAGGGGCTGCTCAGTGAGAAGAAGCGTCAAATGATTTGGACAGTTGTCGCGCTGGCGGAGCAGGGAGCCTACAGGGAAGGTTGGGGCAATGAGGAGCTAGACGAGTATCTGCAGACCCTCTACCCCATCGACTACATCTATCGCTGAACCAACTGAACATCCACTTGAAACGGCATAATCATCAGAACCGACTGCAGCTTCATTGACTGAATGAACTGGTGCCTATACCTTTCTAGGCTCCTGGTGCTGGCTGTAGCCGTGGGAGGTGGGGGCTCTACCAAAAAGCATGCAACGACACAATCAACAGGTGAGCCCTTACCCGCACTCCGAGCAGGTGGGTATCGACAGACACAACGACTTAATCAACCGGATCCACCGAAGCTATTTCCTCTAGACAGAATGAGGCTCCCGTTGAGAGATCTATTAGTGATTGGGCCACCCCTCCTGGCAAAGAAAGAAAGGCAGGTTCAGGCGATTGATCAAAAAAAGATTTCCTTCCCTTTCTTTATGACAGAGCAATTGAATGAAGCGGTGCGGGGCCTATAAGATTATGAATAAGCTATTCATTCTCCGTCCTTTTGAATAAAAAACCCTTCGGAATGATGGTAGTAGAGTAGTCGATCTGATCTCGCGCGCGGGCGGATAGAAATGCCTATAGATGAGGTAGGCGAGGGTAGCTTGCCGGCGGCGTGTATGGTAGTCTTTTGTTTGATGATAACGGGAAGGGCAATTGACTGCAACCTTTTTCGGCCTATTGGCTATTGGGTGGGGGCAACTGGAGGAAGACAACACGGGGCAAAGCAAAGGGCAGAGCTTCAAGTGACTTGTTAGGGCTGTCGAAGAGCAAAGAAAAAAGGCACTCGAAGCTCCTCTCCAACGAGGCAAGTGGCTTTCCGCTCCTCTGGCGCGCCCTAGCCGAGCGGTCCTCGCCTGCACAAGCAAGCAGATTAGCTCCCTCATTCTCTTATTGTGCCGGCAGGCCTGGGTGAATAAGGTAGGGTTAGATTAGATGGAGGAGGACTGCGAACGTCCATCCCATGAAGCGCCAGGGAACCATGCATTCCTCCCGGGCTGGGCTCTCGCGTGTCCGGGATCCGATCAGATTTGTTTCATATTTAATAAGATAGGCTGTTTAATAGAAATGATTAGATGTTTATTGATTCATAAGGTGCTTTCGGTGTTACCTATAACATCGGATGCCTGTTACGCCTTGGATGGGTTGTGGGGCGTGACAAGCTTGGTATCAGAGCCTAGGATTAGATGTGTCCTAGGATTTTTCTGCGTCTGTGGAGCTGTGTCGAGTGGAGTCTTCCTTGTATAGCCTGATCATCTACATGATCGAAATACTACTAGTGCATCTATAAGTGTTTCTCATTCTTCTTGATTCTAGATTGTGCTACAGAGCTTGAACATCCGTTAGGATCATACTAACGTGTTCGTTAACTCATACCTCGCGGGTCTGACTTTAACTCGTGTTGCAGTTTCTAACCTAGTGAACAATGGTGGTATAAGATGCACATTGGTTATGGTTTATAAGTCGATGAATGGTGCAAGGTCACTTGGAATTCTGTAGTAGGTGTTTGGTGGTGATTGTAAGGTATGGTCGTTGATATTTTGAGACAGGTATTCACACTATTTCTTCTCTTGATGTGTATTTATTGATCGATCCAGGTTCGAAATCTTTCTTATGTGACTTCGTACTTTACCCTTGATTTTGGAAGGGAACCCGAACAATTGTTGGAACCCTTTTTCTATGAATACCCCTACTAGTATTCTCGTTATTGCTTCTAGAATCTATAGAGATTGTGTAGCCCTAGTTAAGGGCCGTGAGACTACTTATGATTTGTTAGAAATAGGAATGGTAAACTTTGAAGTGATTATGGTGATAGACTGGCTTTCTAAGTGTTATGCAATTCTAGGTTGCCGATTAAAAATAGTTAGGCTTGTATTTCAAGATGAACCCATTATGATTGGAAGAGTAATGTCGTTAAATCTCGAGGTAAACTACGGGTGTAAATCCGTTATTCCATGCTTAGGCTTGTCTGGTGTAGTTGTGGGAGTCTCTGTGAGGGCCATATGGTTATTGTTAGAGTATTATATGAGTTTTGTTTAAGATAGCTTGCAACACAAAGGAACACTAGCGAGAATTTTGAAAACTTGAGGTTTAGCGAAAATCTTAGGCCATAACTTTCATTCGAGGATGAATGATCCTAAAGAGGGGGTAATGTAACATCCCGTAAACCTGAGTAAGGTGTGTATGTGTAAAAACAAAAAACTAGTTTTAAGATGATATTTTAGCTCTATGAATCCATTCGGGATGAATTTGGGGGATAAGCAGTCGTTTTGAAGTCAAACCAAATAGTGAAGTTCGTAAGTGTTCTCAAGCTCGTCTAAATTTCAGTAGGTCTAACTTCTAAGCTAGTTTAGTGAAAATATGTCTTGAATTTGGGAAAACATCCTCATGAAAGTTGTATGTCTTTGAAATACCTTTCCAATAGTAGGTCTCCCAGCTCCAACGGAGCTCTGTGCTAGGAGTTGTACCCATTTTACTGTACATCGTTTGTGCAGTGTAAAAATTATGTGTGCGCGGCGCCCCAGGTCAAATTTTTAGGAAACTAAAAATTTTGATGCTGTCAAAATAGATACACTGTGCACGCCGCCCTGGGTGACGCACCAGGCCATTTTATGCCTGAAGTATTTCACGAATTTTATAAAAGACTAACTTGGTCATATTCTTTCCCACTTCGTTTTGGCCGACATTTTGAGAGGAAAAAACCCTAGGGTTTCGCCAAAACATATAAGGTAAGTTCTTGATCAATTCCCATCATTACTTCATCAGTCTAATATCAAATTAACTTTAGTTCATCTCTCCAAACCCTAGATTCTTGAAAACTCTAAAGAGGAGAAGAAAGGGCATGTAGAACTTCATCTACAATGTATCAACTTTGGTTTCCCTGATTTAGTTAATGACTTTTAGGCTATTATAGATTATATTACATGATTGTAATCCACTAATAATTCACATGAGGTTCAAGAGCACAATTATAGGCTTAGAAAAGCCCTAGTTTTTTGAAACATAAAGAGAGTTCGTAGAAACAAATAAAGCTTTAATCTTTCTCATCTAAAACCATTGTAGATTGATTGTTCAACCTTGGAATTCCGTTTTGCTAGCTTTTAGCGGGATTTGAGGTATGTCTCTCTTGAACACACTCTTTTTAACGGCTTTTATGAACGTTTTGGTTGTGGTTTGTGTGCGTGAGGGACAAGCCCACATAAACCTTATTTGTACTATATTATATATACGTCTTCATGATTGTTTTCCTCTCTAAAGGATGATTGAAAATTTAGATATAAAGCCTTGGTATTCGAACTTGAATTGCCCCATAAGGGATGTTTAAACTTGATATTTGAAAAGCTTGACTATCTCGTGTGAATGCTCTATAATGGATTGTGTTGAACTTGAAACTTGTCTAAAGAAGTGAACCCGGTTTCTAAAAATTGAAATGACTAGATATACCCCTATAATGGGAAGATGAACATGATCCTTAATGAATAACGTGACTATCATTGCATGACATGTGATTTGGCTTCCAAGTAATGAATTGAGTGATTTGGCTTTTATGCTAGGATTGTGTTTCAGCTCTTTTGCCATGATTTAGATTGTTTGTGTTTGACCTAGCTACTCAGGATGAAGGGTAGTCATTATGGATCCTACTGGTGTTTGTCTAGCCATTCGGAAGGAAGAGTGGCCATCGAAGGTTGATAGATCTAGTGTGGTTCATGCCTAGCGATACGGGAGGAAGAGTGGTCATCGAGGGTTCATAACCCTGATGTGGTTTTGCCTAGCTATTTGGGAGGAGGGATAGCCTTCGAGGGTGACAACCCCGATGTGGTGCTACTAAGCTGGTTTAGGGAACCTTAAATGGTCATCCTATCGTTATATTGATTTGGGCATGTATTGACATGTGTTACTTTGATTTGTTGCGAGTGGCTTGATGATAATGAACTCATTCGCCTGTGAATGGCTTGTTGATGATATTGATCTCGAGGTGAAAAGGCTCAAATGGTAATAAACGGTATACTGAAATCGGAAACTATATATACTTGTCTTGATGGTGTTCTATTGATGATTTTGAGTTGTACGATTGATCATGTCTTCGATTTCAGATTATTCTATTGGAACAGTTTTCACTAATCATTATTGTATTATTTTGTCATATTACTTATTGTCCCAAAGACACTTACTGGGTACTCATGCATACCATTGTTGTTTTTTATGGTATGTTAGGTAACGAAAAAAAGCAGGTACAGACAGATCTCGCGGATTAGGAGTACTTGCTACCTTCCAGACTTTTGGTGAGCCCACACCTTCATTCGTGGGACACCCTTTATTTTACTTATTGCTTTTAGGTTCTGGGCTGCGTCTCGAAGTTAGAATATTATTTATGTCTCTTAGAAGCTCCATAGATAGTTGTCAGATTATGTGTAGTGTGTTGGAGTCTCATATGACTCGTTGAGAAATTTTTGCCACGTTTATTAACTAAGTATTTGATTTGACTTCCGCCGAATTATCTCTAAGTATGGATATTATTTTATTCAATTTATTAATGACTTGTTTCATATTTATTAAGATAGGTTGCTTAACGGAAACAATTAGATGTTTACAGATTCATAAGGTGCTTCCGGTATTATCCATAGCATCGGATGCCTGTTACGCCTAGGGTGGGTTTTGGGGCGTGATAGATTTGGGATTTTATAGCCGTTCTAGGTTTATAATCGATGTCATAACCACTGATCTCAACTGCCTATTTTGCTAACCTATCGGACAGCTCTGGTTTATGCATGACATTTTTTAATGGATATGTGGTCACCACGCATATAGAGTGACATTGAAAATAAGGCTTTAGTGTCCTCGACGCGCTTAACAAAGCTAAAGAAAATTTTTCTAAGTGAGGATAACGTAACTTTGCATCCCCTAAATTCTACTCACATAATAGATTGGGAATTGCGTACCTTCCTTTTCTCGAACCAAAACGCCACTTACCGCGACCTCGGACACTGCCAGGTACAATTATAGTTGTCATCTACCTTCAGAGTGTGCAACAAGGGTGGGCTTGACAAGTATTTCTTCAATCCCTCCAAGGCTCATTGACACTCCAGTGTCCAGATATTACATCTCCCATTTCGATACGTCTTTAGTTTATGGCATATTAATTGTTTTGGCCTCGAGTTTTAAGATTCTTCTTCATGGTTCTAGGATGTTGAGCATGTTTAACCCTTGTATATGAATGGCTAAGTATAAGTATTACAAGTATTGAAAGGGTTAGAGGTTAAATGAATTGACGAGGGACAGAAGAGCACATTGTTCGTCTTGACGCCACAAGTTGACGAGTTGTCGACATATTGACGCCGCCATAAACATTGTTGACGGTGCTTAGAGCAGCTCGATGCGACCCTGCTTGAGATTCTGGGGAAGTGGGTAGTCGACTGCCCAAGTTGATGGTCCGTCAGCATGTTGACTCCACCGTCGATCATATTGACGCCACCGTCAACTTGAGGCGGTGGACACCTTTGCCTCGTGTTACATAAGTTATAACAACGACTTGGTCTTAATCTTTCATTCTAACCAGATCCTAAAACCCTCCAAATACTCTCTAAGAACTCCAAGATGATTTCTACCAAATTAACCCAAGATTTTACCCTAAAAGCTTGAAACTAGCTAGAAGGAAGTTGTAGTATTGGTGTTTGGATGTGTGTCTGGTTATTTCAGCTTGGAGCTAAGGTTTTAATTGTATTTTTTGGACATAGGGTTTGTATTGTATCCTATTCTTGTTAATTAAGTTGTTTGTGGAAGAATTCCTTAATTTAAAGTGAAGAAAAATATGTTATGAAGGTGTAGACTAGTTTGTTGATGTGGCTGCCTTGAAGGCTATTTTTGATTGGAGTTTTGGAGAGATTTTTAATTTTTTATGTTGCTATATGATTTTATTGTTGATGCTGTGTATATTGTGGGCTATTTTGGAGTTGGATTGGAGTAAGAATTATAGGAGAAATGCTGCCCGAATTTCGTTAAGTTTCATTCGTACTTGAATTTGATAGTAGGAGATGTCTATGGTCTAATTGTAACCTATATTATCCTGGTTGTAGACTTGTGAGCTCGGGAAGTAAACATTGGACATTTAGATAGATTCAAAGTATGTTAAGGCTATCATTTTCTTTCATTTTGGCATGATCCTTATGATACGAACGAAAGAAGTAAACAAGCGAGTTCCAAAGACTATTCCTAGATAGTATAGAGATACTTGCATCCTTGACTTCATATGTTCCATATCTATAGTTCTCAGAAATCTATTACATTGATGTACTAGCTTCTTGTGTCACTTGGAGACTTTATGTTACTCCGAAGAGTTCAGAGTAATCTTTTACGAGTCCTTCATGCATTTCTATATAGGTATAACTATTTTATCACACCGATCCATGCTATAGTCGGCTGGGTATGGCACATATTGTGCACACCACTACAGTTGGGTATGGATAACACGGATAACATTGAGCCTATAGTATAAGGCCGGGTACGATACTACTTATATAAGTATATGATTTTCGAAGATACATGCATATGATATGCCCTTAGAGGCTCTCTAAGTTATATAAATTTATTCAGATGCATTCAATTTCCCAGGTTGGTTTTTATAGACTTATGTCATGTTTTTTGTCACTTTTACATTGCTTTCATACCTTAAATACTCGGTACATTATTCGTACTGACTCCCCTATTCTTGGGGGGTTGCGTTAATGCCCGCAGGTTTAGCTAGACAGACAGATGATCCAGTTCAGTAGGACTTCCATCCAGCAATAGTCAGTGCGCTCCACTTGGTTCGGAGCTGCTGTCTAGTATGGTATGCTATTTTGATGTAGATATGGGTGTGAAGGGGCCCTGTCCCGAGCTTTCTACATCTTTGTACTCCTTTAGAGTCTGTAGACAGTTTTATGTGGTCGGGATATCATGTGGCTTCTATTTTGTTGTACAGCATATACAGCGGCCTGGTCGGCTTGCACTGTTGTTTCCAATATGTATTAATATAAATATACTTATGAGCCCTTGATGCATAGTTCTTTGTGTTTTTCATACAGAAGTCAGTATAATTTAGTTATGAGTCACATGTGGGCCGCCTTTTTAGTTAGTAAGATTCAGGTGTAGGTATAGGAGTGTCTGAAGAGCAGAACTCGGGCACTCGTCATGACTCATCAGTTTGGGTCATGACATAAATGGCATCAGAGCAGTTCTGTCCTTGGATTTTCTACAGACCGTGTCCAATAGAGTCTTGTTTATAGGTGTGTCGTGCACCACACTTATAGGCAGGAGGTTGCAGGGCATTTAGGATTTTGTCATTCTTTTTATCCTAGATCGTGCGATAGAGCTGTGCGGTAAGAATTCGTCTTCAAACCACCTGTTATGATTTCAGCGATGCCTCCGAAAAAAGCTATAGCTGCCCAGAATGGCAGGACAGTGGCTGGAGAGGATACTAGCCGTACTTCACCGGTTTCCAGGGCTCGGGTTGAGTCTCAGAGTGAGACTCCATCTCTGACTTAGCATACCCCACCCGCTTTAGAGGAGCTTAGAGGGGCGCCAACTCTAGCCCCAGCTCCAGCACCTGCCCTAGTGCCTCCAGTTCCTTAGCCATATGCACCAGGCCAGGATATACGAGATGCTATACAACTGTTGACTAGGTTGGTAGCTGCTCAGGCTCGGCATCAGGGGGTTGGTGTTGATCATGCAGACCAAGCTGTTCGTGTAAGGGTCATGGATTTCCTTAGTTTGAACCCCCAATAATTCTCTGGTTTGAGGCAGAACATAGACCCTCAGGACTTTATCGATAGCATGCAGAGGACTTTAAGGGTCATGCACGCTAATGAGATTGAGTCAGTGGAGTTGGCTTCTTATAGGCATCGTGATGTTGTGGTGTGGTGGTACTAGACTTGGGAGTTATCTAGAGGAGAGAATGCCCCTCTAACAATCTAGCCAGAGTTTTTCAGAGGCCTTCATTCACCACTATTTGCCGCTATAGGTTCGTCGGGCCCGAGCAGATAGATTCTTGAATATTAGGCAGGGGAGCATGAGTATTCGAGAGTACAGGGTGCTCTTTGATTCATTAGCCAGATATGCCCCAGCTGTAGTGGCTGAGATGGAGCATCGAGTTCACAGCTTTGTGGTCGGCTTAGGGCCACATCTAATTGATGAGTGTACGACAGTTGTGCTACAGATTGGCATGGACATTTCTCGCATACAGGAATATGCACATAATCTGGAGGATCGTAAGTGTCAGTGGAGAACAGAGTGTGAACATGATCGTGGCCATGGTAAGAGGGCTAGATCTTTCGATGTTATTGGTCAGTTTAGAGGAGGTCAGAGGCAACAATATTCTAGATATCCAGCCCATTAAACGGCAAGTGCACCTCCGCAGTTTCCAGGTCAGAGATTTGATCGGCCTTCTTATCCTGGAATGGGACAGAGTTCCAGAGCTTCGAATTTTCAGTACAGATAGGAGTCTGGTCAGATGAGGCCACTTTTGCCACGATGTCCACAGTGTGGTAAGCTACACGCCGGACAGTGTCGACTGGGATCAGATGCCTGTTATGCTTGTGGCTAGCCAGGTCATATGATGCGGGAGTGCTCGTCGAGAGGTGGTGTAGGTATAGTTCAGCCCACAGGGTTCATAGTTGGTTCTTTTTCATCCGTACGCCTTTCAGGGCAAGGTTTTCAGACACCAGCAGGTCGTAGTAGAGGAAGGGGTAGAGCATCCAGTTCGAGCGGTCCTCAAAACCGCATTTATGCATTAGCTCGCCGACAGGATTGTGACTCGTCTTCTGATGTTGCTACAGGTATATTATCAGTCTCCTCCTATGATGTATATACATTGATCGACCCAGGTTCTACCTTATCATATATTACCCCGTTCGTTGCTGGTAAGTTTAGGATAGAGCCTAATTTTATCAAACCTTTTGAGGTGTCTATGCCAGTTGGTGATCCAGTAATAGCTAGATGAGTATATCGAAGCTGTGCAGTTGTAATCTGTAACCGTCATACCATAGCAGACTTGGTTGAGTTAGATAAGGTAGATTTTGACGTTATTATGGGTATGGATTGGTTGGCCTCTTGTTATACTGATGTTGATTGTAGAGCGAAGATGGTTCGATTCCAGTTTATAGATGAACCAATTTTAGAGTGGAAAGGTAATGCTGCTTCGCCGAGAGGTAGGTTTATTTCCTACCTTAAAGCAATTAAGATGATTAGGAAAGGGTATATTTGTCATCTGGTTCGGGTTCGGGATGTAAAAGCAGAGTCACTGACCCTTCAGTCTGTCCCTGTAGTTAGCGAGTTCCCAGAGGTGTTCCCAGATGAGCTTCCAAGCCTTCCACCAGAGCGGGAGATTGATTGTACTATTTATTTATTACCAGATACTCAGTCGATATCCATTCCTCCTTATAGAATGACACCTGCAGAACTGAACGAATTGAAGGAAAAACTAAGGGACTTACTCGAGAAGGGCTTTGTTAGGCTCAGTATATTGCTGTAGGGAGCGCCAGTATTATTTGAGAAATAAAGATGGCTCCTTGCGTATGTGTATTGATTATAGACAACTGAATAAGGTGACTATAAAGAATTAGTATCCACTCCCGAAAATTGATGATCTATTTGATTAGCTGTAGGGTGCTAGGTGCTTTTCGAAGATAGATTTGAGATCCGAGTATCATCAGGTTAGAGTAAAGGAGAAAGACATTCCGAAGACAGCATTCAAAACTAGATATGGACACTTTGATTTTCGTGTTATGTCATTCAGTTTGACTAATGCCCCAGCTGTATTCATGGATTTGATGAACCGTGTATTCAGACCTTTTCTAGATTTGTTTATGATTGTATTTATAGATAATAATCTGGTTTACTCACAGTCAAAGGCTGAGCACGCTGATCATTTACGTGTGGTGCTTAAAGTTCTTCGAGATAGAGAGCTATATGCGAAGTTTTCTAACTGTGAGTTCTGGTTGAACTCTGTGGCTTTCCTTGGTCGTATTATTTCAGATGAAGGGATTAAAGTTGACACTCAAAAGATTGAAGTTGTAAAGACTTGGCCAAGACCCACGACACTGATAGAGATACATAGTTTTCTGGGCTTGGCAGGTTACTACAGGAGGTTCATAGAGGGATTTTCTTCTCTTTCAGCCTCACTGACAAAGCTAAGTCAGAAATCAGCTAAGTTTCAGTGGACGAACGCTTATGAGTAGAGCGTTCAAACATTGAAGGATAAAATGACTTCAGCAACCGTTTTGACACTTCCAGATAGAACAGATGGATATGTGATATATTGAGATACTTCAGGTATTGGATTGGGCTGCGTGTTATTGCAGCACATCAAGGTTGTTGCTTATGCCTCCAGACAGTTAAGGACGCACGAGAAGAATTATCCAACCCATGATCTTGAATTAGCTGCAGTAATACATGCTTTGAAAATATGGAGGCACTATATGTACGGCGTCCATGTTGATATCTATACTGACCATAAGATCCTATAGTACATCTTTATGCATAAGGAGTTGAACTTACATCAGAGGCGATGGCTAGAGTTGCTGAAAGATTATGACGTTGGTATTCTGTACCATCCTGGAAAGGCAAATGTGGTAGCCGACGCTCTTAGTCTTAATTCCACGGGTAGTTTATCATATTTACAGCTAGAGAAAAGAAAGATAGCTCACGGAGTTAGTCAGTTGGCTAGCCTTGGGGTTCGGTTGCTGGACTCGGATGATGTAGAAGTCACTATCCAGGATACAACGATGTCATCTTTGGTAGCTGAGGTAAAGGAGCGTCAGTACGAGGATTCTATTTTGGCTCATTATTGAGATACAGCTCCTCAGAAAGAAAAGACACCCTTTGTGATTACAAGAGATGGAGTACTCAGGTATCGAGGTAGATTGTATGTTCCTAATGTTGTTGGACTTCATCAGCAGGTTATGGGGGAAGCTCATTATTCTCGCTATTCTATTCATCCGGGCACAATAAAAATGTATCATGATATTAAAGAAGTGTATTGGTGGGATGGTATGAAGAAAGATCTAGCGGAATTTGTCGCTTAGTGTCCAAATTGCCAGCAAGTTAAGATAGAGCATCAGAAGCCTGGAGGTTTATTACAGGCCATTGAGATTCCGACATGGAAGTTGGTGGTAATTAATATGGACTCACTACAGGCTTGCCCCGTACTCAGCATAAGTATGATTCGATATGGGTCATAGTTGATAGACATACCAAGTCAGCTCATTTTCTACTGTCAGAACTACCTATCCAGCAGAGGATTATGCAAAGCTCTACATTAAGGAAATTGTATGACGTCATAGTGTTCCTACATCCATTATTTCAAATAGAGGAGCAGAGTTTACCACCAACTTCTGGAGTTTTTTTTCAGAAAGGATTGGGGACTCAGTTGAGCCTTAGTACCGCATTTCACCCCCAGATAGATGGGCAGGTTGAGCGTACTATACAGACACTTCAGGATATATTGCGAGCTAGTGTGATTGATTTCCGAAGTAGCTGGGATGATCATCTGCCACTTATTGAGTTTACATATAATAATAACTACCATTCTAGTAGTCAGATGGCCCTTTATGAGGCTTTATATAGGCAGAAGTGTAGGTCACCCATAGGATTGTTTGATGTTGGAGAGAATCAGCTTGTAGACCCAGACATAATACAACAGATAGTCGAAAAGGTGAAGGTGATTCAGGAAGATTACTAGCGACGCAGAGTCAACAGAAATCTTATGTAGATAATTCACTACGTAAGTTAGAGTTCGAGGTAGGTGATTGTGTCTTCCTGAAGATCTCGCCTATGAAGGTAGTAATGAGATTTGGCAAGAAGGGTAAACTTAGTCCTCGATATATTGGGCCATATGGAATTATTCGTACAATGGGTAAAGTAGCATATGAGTTAGAGTTACCTTTTGATTTGGAGTCTACACGTCAAGTATTCCGTGTGTCCATGCTCCGTTAGTGCATAGGAGATCCCTCGAGACTCGTACTAGTAGATGATGTTAAGGTGACCGAGCAGTTATCATTTGAGGAGACCCCAGTGGCTATATTAGATAGACAAGTCCGTCAGTTGCAAACTAAAGATGTGGCTTCCATTAAAATGCTTTGGAGGAATAATAACGTTGAGAAAATGACTTGGGAAGCTGAAAATAACATAAAATATAGATATCCACATCTATTTCTATTTCCTAAGGAGATCCAGACTACAGGTATGTTATGTACTTATCGTTATTTTATTTGGTCGTGTAAGGCCATAGTTATTACGATTTTGTGTAGCCTTGTGAGGCTTTGAATTATTAGGTTGTTGTATAACAGGTTGGTATTGGTACAGTTACAGATGCGACTCTACCAAAATTTTTATATGACTCTATAGGCTAAACATTCGAGGACAAATGTTCCTAAGGGGGGAGAATGTTACATCTCCCATTTCGATACGCCTTTAGTTTATGGCATATTAATTGTTTTAGCCTCGAGTTTTGAGATTCATCTTCAAGGTTGTGGGATGTTGAACATATTTAACCCTTGTATATGAATGTCTAAGTATAAGTATTACAAGTATTGAAAGGATTAGAGGTTAAACAAATCGATGAGGGACAGAAGATTACATTATGTGACATGACGCCGCCATAAACACTATTAATGGTGCTTAGGGCAAGTCGATGCCACCCTGCCTGAGATTCTGGGGCAATGGCAAGTCGATGGCCCAAGTTGATGGTCCGTCAGCATGTCGACGCCACCGTCGATCATGTTGACGCCACCGTCAACTTGAGGTGGTGGACACCTTTTCCCCTTGTTATATAAGTTATAAGCACGACTTGGTCTTCATTTTTCATTCTAACCAGATCCTAAAACCCTCCAAATACTCTCTAAGAACTCCAAGATGATTTCTACGAAATTAAACTAAGATTTTACCCTAAAAGCTTTAAACTAACTAGAAAGAAGTTGTAGTATTGATGTTTGGATGTGTGGCTGGTTGTTTGTGCTTGGAGCTAAGGTTTTAATTGGATTTTCTGGACATAGGGTATGTATTGTATCCTACTCTTGTTAGTTAAGTTGTTTGTGGAAGAATTCCTTAATTTAAAGTGAAGAAAAAATATGTTATGGAGGGTGTAGACTAGTTTGCTGATGTGGCTGCCTTGAGGGCTATTTTTTATTTGAGGTTTGGAGAGATTTCTACTTGTTTATGTTGCTATATGATGTTATTGTTGATGTTGTGTATATTATGGGCTGTTTTGGAGTTGGATTGGAGTAAGAATTATTGGGGAATTGCCGCCCAAAATTCGTTAAGTTTCATTCGTACTTGAATTGGATAGTAAGAGATATATATGGTCTAATTGTAACCTATATTATCCTAGTTCTAGACTTGTGGGCTCGGGAAGTAAACGTTGGACATTTAGATAGATTTTTGAGGTATGTTAAGGCTATCCCTTTCTTTCATTTTGGCATGATCCTTATGATACGAACGAAAGAAGTAAACAAGTGAGTTCCAAAGGCTCTATTCCTAGATAGTATAGAGATACTTGTATCCTTGACTTCATATGTTCCATATCTATAGTTCCCAGTAATCTATTACATTGATGTACTAGCTTTTTGTATCACTTGGAGACCTTATGTTACTCCGATGATATCATAGTAATCATTCACGAGTCCTTCATGCATTTCTATATATGTATAGAAATTTAATCACACCTAGTCACACTATAGTCGGCCGGGTATGTCACCTATTGTGCACACCACTGCAGTTGGGTACGGATAACACCGAGCCTGTCATGGCCGGGTACGGATAACACCGAGCCTGTAGTATAAGACCAGGTATGATACTACTTATTCATGTATATGATTTTTAAAGATACATGCATATGATATGTCCTTAGAGGCTCTCTTAGTTGTGTAAAGTTATTCAGATGCATTCAGTTCCCCAAGTTGGTTCTTTACAGACTTATGTCATGTTTATTATCACTTTTACCTTGCATTCATGCCTTACGTACTTGGTACATTATTCGTACTGACTCACTTATTACTTAGGGGGCTGCGTTCATGCCTGCAGGTTCAGGTAGACAAACAGCCAGTCCAGCTCAGTAGGACTTCCATCCAGCAGTAGTCGATGCACTCCACTTGGTTCGAAGCTGCTGTCCATTTTTGTATACTATTTTGATATGTATATGGATATGACGGGGCCCTACCCCGTCCTTTCTATAGTTTTGTACTCCTTTAGAGGTCGGTAGACAGTTGTATGTAGTTGGGATGTCATGTGGCTTCTATTTTGTTGTACAACATATACCGCGACCTGGTTGGCTTGCACTGTTGTTTGTAGTATGTATATATATTTATGTACTTATGAGCCCTTGATGCATAGTTCTTTGTGCTTTTCATACTTAAATCAGTACAAATCAATTATGAGTCACATGTGGGCCACCCTTTTATTCAGTAAGATTCAGGTATAGGTATAGGAGTGTCTAAAGAGTAGAACTCGGGAACTCGTCATGACTCATCGGTTTGGGTCGTGATACCAGACGAAGTCGTTCTTATTTTTTAGCAAAGAAAAGAACTGATGGTTTATATCCGAAGATCGAGAGATGAACCATCTCAGGGCCGCAATCCTTTCGGTTAACCTTTGCACTCCTTTCACGTCATCGACTACTTTGATGTCTTCGATGGCCTTGATTTTGATTCCCCGATTTGACACCATAAAGTCCAGGAATTTGCCCGAACCTACTCCGAAGGCGCACTTCTCAGGGTTCAGCTTTGTGTTGTACTTGTACAGTCTATTGAAAGTTTCTTGCAAATGCTTTTAATGGTCGTCTATTTCTAGGGTCTTAACTAGCATATCATCAATATAAACTTCCATCGTTTTCCCTATTTGTTCTTCGGACATTCGATTAACTAGGCGTTGGTATGTTTCTCAAGCATTATTAGTCCGAATGACATTACATTATAGCAGTAAGTCCCATAATTAGTTATGAAAGAAGTTTTCTCTTGATCCTCCGGGTTCATCAAAATTTGGTTGTATCTAGAGTAAGCGTCGAGGAAACTTAGCACTTCATGGCCTGCCGTTGCATCGATCATTCGATCAATGTTAGGCAAAGGAAAGGAATCCTTCGAGCATGCTTGGGTCAAATCTTTATAATCTATGCACATTATAAATTTATTACTTTTTTTAGGCACAACTACTACGTTAGCTAGCCAGTCCGAGTATTTAACTTCCCGAAAGGAACCTATTTTTAAGAGCTTTGTTACCTCCTCCTTGACGAATTTATTTTTGACCGTGGCCATTGGTCTTCGTTTCTGCTTCAACGGGATGAAATTCTAATCAAGACTTAGCATGTACGTCGTAACCTCCGGTGGAATGTCTGTCATGTCTAAATGGGACCATGCAAAACAATTGGCGTTAGCTTGAAGAAATTCAATTAATTTGTGTCTGAGCTCTGATGCAAACCCCGTGCCCAGGTATACCTTTCTATTGGGTAGGCGAATGAACAGGATAACTTGTTCCAATTCTTCCAGAGTCGATTTGGTTGCATCCGTTTCATATGGTAGCACGAATGATCTCGGAACGCCAAAGTCATCTTCCTCAAAGTCCGTCTGCTCCTCATCTTTAGGTCTGGCTGTGTCCGAGTCCTGTGATTGCTATTTGGTACATTTCCCTCTGTTCAAATCTTCGGCATCCTTGGGTTCGGGTGATTTCGGTGCTGGAGTTGCTACTTCAACCGCAAACATTTCTTTTGCTGCTAGTTGTTCTCCATGGACTGTTTTTATTCCCTCCGAGGTCAAACATTTCAGCATTTGATGTAAAGTTTAAGGCACTACCCTCATGTTGTGTACCCATGGTCTATCGAATAAAGCATTGTACCTCATTTCACCATCAATGACGTGGAATTTTGTATGTTCAACAATCCCAGCGGTGTTCACCGACAGAATAATTTAACTCTTCGTAGTTTCACATGCTATGTTGAACCCGTTGAGAACCCGAGCTGTCGGTACAATTTGGTCCAACAGACCCAGCTACTCCACCACTTTCCAGCGGATAATGTTGGCCGAACTACCTGGGTCAATCAAAATACGCTTAACCTGAGATTTATTTATTAGGACAGAGATTACCAAAGCATCATTGTGAGGTTGAACGATGCCCTCCGTGTCATCGTCGCTGAAGGAAATGAATCCCTCTGGTACATAATCTCTAGTTCTCTTTTTTCGAGTGATCGAGACCTTTGTTTTCTTCATCGTTGGATCTCGGGGAATTTGTACTCCTTCGATAATACTGTTGATCACGTGCAGGGGTTCTGCCAGTTCAACTTTCTTATTTGCTTCCTTTTTTTGTAATGACCCTTTGCTCGATAACTCAAGAATTCACGTAAGTGTCCGTTCTTTAATAACCGAGAGACTTCATCCCTTAGTTGTCGGCAGTCCTCAGTTCGGTGGCCATGAGTCCCCTTGATAGTCGCGTACCATGTTCGGATCCCGTTGGGCAGGGTCGGTCTGAAGTGACCTTGGCCACTTCGCATCCTTAATGTGGCAAATAGCAAAAACAATACATTAGTGTCGACGTTAAAGTTGTATTCGGAAAACCTCGGGCTCTCGCCGGTGTCAGATGCCCAACTGGGTTACGCTTAAACTGCAAACCCCTGCTCCAGAATCGCGATCATTTCTTAACAAATTATTGTTGGGACCAATTCTTTCTCTATCCGTTCTAAAGTCGGGCCTATCAGGCTGGCCATATGGCTGATACCGGTCCTTCGATGGTTTTAACTCTGTTTACAATCACCCTTTTTAGCCTCTCTGTTGTAACGACCCCTTTAGTCATTATAGTGTTTTGACCCATTTAATCCTGTTGACCCTTCCCCAAGTCCCATTAGTATGATCTATGACTTAATGAAGTCATTGGGTTGGTTTCCGCAAGTTTCGAGTGTAAATTGAGTCATTGATGGAGAAGCTAGTTAAGTTAGCAAGTTAGAGTTAACCACAGTCAACGTCGAATTAGGATGACCCCATGCCAGTGTTTTGGAAGTTCTAACATGTTAACATGATGATTTTGAACTTGTCCAAAAGTTTTGGTGAGGTTCCGAAGAGTTTCCGATGGGTTTGGTTCTTATTGCGCACGTATTCGATGTTTTCGCCATAGGTCTGTGGATAGAAATGGCGACAGATTGATCAAACGACCTTTTTTTTAGTGAGGTTTAAACTATTAGATCCATATTGAAATTACGAAAGCATAGCAAAAAGAATCGTCGAGTTTGGCCTCCGTATGAGGGAGTTATGCCCGTTTTCGTTCGGACTGTTTCAACTGGCCGCTGGCAGCTACCAAAGGGCCGCCATAGCGGGCCGCTACACCGACCAACTGACCTCTTCCAGCGACCGACGGGGGCAGAATTCTCTTTTTTTTTTTTTACACTCCAACTCCTAACCATTATTCCCAAGACCCCAAAGTCAGTTTTCAAGAGAGACCGAGGCAAAATTCATTCCATTCTTTGGTAAAAGCACCTTGGAGGGAAAGTCCCCATCTTGATTTGTTCCTTTTCCTTTCTTCTTCAAGTTCGATGATTATTTTAAGGTCCGTCAATGGTGGGTGAAAATCCTATAACCCTAGAATTAGTAAACCCTTAAATAATTGGTGGGTTGTTGATGTTGTTGTCGATTAATCATCTAGAAGTATAGATTATCACTTTCTAGGAAGGGAATTTGATTTCTTACGGTTGAAATTGCATGTTGAGACTTAGGGTTCTAATAAAAATGGAAATTTTGTCCTAAAATATGTTTGAAAGGGTAAATTGATTAGAAACCCATGGATTGAAGGTTAATGATTGTAGAGATAAAAGTTATGATAAATTCACCAATAAAGGATGGTTTCACCAATTGAAAAGGGTAGAAGTAATTGGGTCTTCTTCCCAAATTGTTGTTCTTGTTTAAATACATGGTTTATTGTTAGACTTTGACCGTTATGAGGTGATTCAGAAATAGAAGGCTCGTGTGGAGTAGTTTGTGGCTCCTGTTCTGCATTCGAGGTAGATTATGGCTTACTTTAGTTAGACTTTGATTAGCGAAACGTATGTATTATGTAGAATTGACAGGAGAAAGCATGATTAGGTCTTCAGACATGGTGTTTTTGTTGGATATTAGCTAGGTTGGTATGACTTCTGATTTTGTGGGCTCGTCGCCATTACGTTATGTACTGAAATATGATGTGTAGTTGTATTCATACTGTGGTGATTCGGGATGGATTTCTATTAGGTTGATTGTTGTTGATGGTGGCTTGTTGCTCTGTTATTGTGATTAGACTTATTGCCTAAATTGTCGTGTTGTACTCAGTTCTCTCTTATTGTGACCTATATTATCGGAGAAAGGAAGGATAATGAGTTTAGGCTTGAATTGTGATACAAGCTTATGACAGTACATAGATTAAAACTTAAGGTATGATTTATTGTGATGATACTATGTAAAAACGTTGAGCTTCTTATTGATACACGACTTAGTTATGAGGTGTACTTGCTACATATGGAAGTAAAGAGGGACATAGACTATTATGTTTGTTGAGACGGTTTGTATGATTCATTTCATGGCTGAGTTGATCCAAGTCTTGATATGACTTGTGGCTTTGTGACTTGTATCTTCACTGTTGCTATATTGGTTTGCATTGATTTACCACGTTTACACTCATTTACGCATTCATACACTTATACATGATGGAAATGGTTTGGAAGACTTGTGGCATGATGCCTTGTGTTTGACATTGATATTGCTAATTGTTCATAGTCCATACATACTAATGAACTGGAATACGTTGAGACATACATTGTGATGTGAAATTAGTGAAGAATTTAATATAATCTTCTTATTGAATTTGTGATACTATTTGATACATGGTACTTGATGAATTGATCATTGAGAGTGATGTGACAGTGTTACTATACATATAAAAAGGCACATTGATCGGGGGTGAGTATATGCCCTAGTGGTGAGTTCGTGGTCCGAGGTTCATTAATATGGCCCGCGTTCGAGGTTCGTTCCGGAGCGGAGGTTTATGCTCGGGTCCGAGGAGTACATCCGAAACGAGTGGTACATGGACACCATGGATCCCCTGTAGGTCATGACTACTGAGCATTGACATCAGTTAGCATGTGTGTACAATTCGAGTGATTGGCCAGTGCATGGCATCACATTGCATTGCATCACATTGCATTGCACGTCATCATATTTTGCAGTGCACATCATTACATTTACTCTGCATTATTATATGCTCGTTTGATTCTGATTTTTGTATGGAAGTTGACTGCCTATTATGATATAAATATGACCATTGACTGAGTTAAATTGTTGATTAGTGACTACTTAGGGAAGGAACATGGACTTGTGATTATCAGGTGAGATTATTGAAACTTGACAGACTTGTGGGATAGAAGCTTCATCTTAGGCGGTGACTCCGTCATGGGATATTCTATGACTTGGATTTGAGTGTTAAATGCCTATCTATTTATCTTGTTGACTTTTATACTTGCATGCGTGAATTAATCTTAGTCGGCCTATGATACTTACCGGTACATAGTGTTTGTACTGATACTACCTCGCTGCACCCTTTTTGAGTGCAGATTGTGTTCCAGAGATTGCATCCAGATTACATCTCTAGCTTGAAGCTAGTTTGCTCGATCAGATCCGAGGGTGAGCTTTTATCTATACCATGCCACCTGAAGATCTCTCTTTCTAAATGGCTACTTTCATTCCAGACATTATTTGTTATATTTGAGATATACTTCATTCTTTAGACATCGTTGGTTAGAGTCCTTGTATGATGACTTTCAGATTTTGGGGGTGCAATAGTTAGACTTCCGCACTTATATTATCTATTAATTATGACTTGTTTTATTTATTCATTCATTCACTTATCTATTGATTGTTAATAAATTATTAAAGAAGTTGAAAGTGCCTAATGATTAATAGGTTAACCGGTAAGGGT
This sequence comes from Lycium barbarum, assembly GCF_019175385.1. Classification (NCBI taxonomy): domain Eukaryota; kingdom Viridiplantae; phylum Streptophyta; class Magnoliopsida; order Solanales; family Solanaceae; genus Lycium; species Lycium barbarum. Next base: position 24,242,065 of record NC_083348.1, on the reverse strand, counting down.
TCGCCTACTAGTGATAATAAGGTAGGTGCCCGCACGATCGATCATTAGGGTCGTGACAGTTGGTATCAGAGCCTAGGTTCGTGAATCTCATTTTACAAGGACGTGTCTAGTAGAGACTTGCGGATCATTACGAAGAGCTCCTTACCTATCTGCCTGAGGCTATGGAACATTTAGGAAACTTCCACTTGTCACACCCTAATTTTACTGGGGTGTGATGGGCACCCGACCCCATATTCGCAGCCGAGCGAACCCGCTGACTCTTATTACATACATAATCTCTTTGGACTCTTATATCAAATAAGAATGAAATACAGAGTAAAGCTTTCAGAAACTTTCTTTTCATCGTGCTCAAACCAAGTAGGATCTGTAATCATAGCACATAATGACACATTGGCTGATGGAGCCGCTTACAAAACTGACATCCTATACCCACGACTCTGTCTGCAAAGTCTCTAACTCCGAACAAGACATCATAGCATAATACTCTTACCCGGCAACACTCCAGGGGAAAATTGAGCATGCCAACTCCGCTGGAACATCTTCTAGTAATACCTTCTACTCATCTGGGTTTACCTGCGTGGCATGAAACGCAACCCCCGAAGAAAGGGGGTCAGTACGGAATATGTACTGAGCATGTAAGGCATGGAATACAGAAAAGAGGATCATAACAGAAACAGAGATTTACCAGAATCAAGTATGACTTTTTAAAAGCATCAAGCACTTGCCTTTTGAAATGAAAATCATGTATGTCATCATCATAAACCATATATCATATAACGTACCCCGGCCCTCTAGTGAGGGACGCGGTGAGTAAAGTCTTGCATGTCATCACCATATATCATGTACGCATATAACGTGCCCCGGCCCGCTATTGAGGGACGCGGTGAATAAAATCATATATGTCAATGTCATGTATCATGTATGCATGTAACGTGCTCCGGCCCTCTATTGCGGGACGCGGTGAATAGAGCCATCATACGCCATCCTAGCCACCACCCCGTCATCATATCATCATGTCATCACATCATACATAACGTGCCTCGGCCCGCAAGTGAGAGGGACGCGGTGGACAATGCAGTGGAGTACGCACGAGAACATACCCTGACCCGGGACGCAGTGGAGGATACATTAAGGCATGCACGAGCAGAGTCGTGAGAAACTATATGCATATAAAACAAATTTCAAGACTCGATGGATAAGTACATAGATCGACACTTGAGGTTCATAAACACGTTTCAAGTCAATCCGAGTTAGTATACTAAAGTTAGGGACATTTTACAACAGAAACCTCTTTGAACATTTCAGAAGCTGTTTTTGGAAAATCAAAACAATAGTCATATCAAATGCCTCTCGAATATCGTTATGGATCAAATCAAAATAGAACTTTCGAAACCATACGCACATATCAAGACATAGCAAAACAGTTTTTCGGAAGTCAAGAACATTAGCCATCCTAGTGGCTCTAAGAATAGGAGTGTCTTTGAAATCATACATATACTTTGTCTGTTTGTTTCACAAAGATCATGCCAAAAGAAAGAAAGGGTAAGCCTTACATACATGTTCCACATCCTATTAGCTAAGCTTAATTGTCCAAGCACGCTAGTCTACATTCAAGAGAATTTATACAATCATTAGACTCATCATCACATACTTATCTTAGTCTTTCAAACAAATTCATTTATAATCTGCCGAAATTTCGGCAGCATCTCCCCTGTAAATACAACCATCCCCAAGAATCTAACTCGGCCAATTTATCAACAACAATCCGAGAATTCAACTCGGCCAAATTATCAACAACAATACCAACAATCATGTTTCCAACTCCAACAATCAATTCAAAGTGCATTCTAACACTAGCAATCCTTTCTACACAATTCGACGACATTTCATTTATATTCAATTTGATCACATATAGTCAAGCTAAGACCAATGATCTCACATTCAAGTGTTAATCCGAAATCATTCTAACATGGTTCAAGAACTTTCAAACAATTTACATAATGTTCAAACAACCCAACCAACATACCACTTCACCCGAAACCTTCCAAATTCAACAAGAACAATAACAACACATTTCCTTCTTTCAAATTCAATCACAACAACCCAACTTACCATCTTCCAAACACATGTCACTTCCAAATTCATGAATTATATTTACAACCTACACATTAGCAATATCATTCATACAAATATAAGAACCATACTAATGTCACATTAACTTCTTCAACAATCCCACAATGATTCCAACTTCATTTCAATTCATCAAACCTTCATTTTCATCATGGAATCTACAACTACAACAATCAAAATACTAAATAAAATCAATTCATCACATCTACACAATACCCCCTCTATATTCGGCCACAACTTACACACACATACTTTCATGAATTTCATTCATTTCTTCACTCTACAACATATACAAATCATCCATAACATATGAAAAGAAGATTAAACCTTACCTTCTTCCATCCATCCTCTTGCTCGGCTAGGGTTGGAATTATCACAAATGAATGGTTTTCTTGCTTCAACAACCACCCCACGTTAATTAGCGCCTTCAAATTAGTTGGAATACTAGAAGAAAATAATTTTTCTTGATCAATTTCCATGGACCAAATTTTTGAACCATGGCCGAATGGCCCCTTCTTCTTTTTCTTTCTTTTGTCTTCTCCAAGCTTCTTGAATTTTTCTAAGTGTAAGGGTGGTGATGAATATGACTAATAAGTCATATATATATACATACATAATTCATCCATGTGGGCCAAAGCCCACCCCACTTGGACGGCCACATGGTCCTTCAAGAACTTTCTTGAGTTTTTTTGTGAAATTCCCATTTTGCCCCTAGCCTTCCACAATATTACCATGAACCACTTTGTGAATTTCCCTTTTTACCCTTAGCCTTTCTCAATATTTCCATTCTAATAAACAACTTGTACATTAAAATAATTTTGGAAAATAGTCTTGCCCTTAACTTACCACGACTACCTTGAAATATCCGAATGTACGAAATACGGGATATAACATCCTCCCCACCTTTAGAACATTCGTCCTCGAATGTTCAACTGACCTCATGGGTTGTTATAATACTTCGGGAGGGTCCCTCTTGTAGTTGTCCTTTTCTTCATGCCCCATTCCTTATCTTTCACCCTATTTCCTTTATAATCGAACTTCTCGGTCTTTACATGAGTCCTCATTCTGTGTCATGGGTTTTTCTAATCCATTGCGCCAACTTATTATCCTTGTCCTTCCCAGGTCATTTCTTGACACAAGTATACTTGTCTTTGATTTCTTTGTATTGGCGCTCGTTTCGTCCATCGTTATTCCTTATTGGCTCTCCGGTGTGGATTCCTTACAAATATGATCGAGCATCGCTTCGCGTCGATGGTTCATATAATTTCATAGCAGATATCCTCAAGTTCCGTATAATTAATGGTCCATGAACTATTTTCTAGTATCCGATGAACTCTTTTATTTCATTCATAGACACTGCATTCTTTCTTTCTCTCAAAGTTCCCAGGCTACCAATCGTTGATACTTTCGTTATAATAGTCGTTCTCATCCGAAATATCCTTTGAATCTTATCATTTTTCTCCATTATCCTTTGCGGACTTAGCTTGTAGCCCTTTCCTGCTCTTTTTATTACTCCTTAAAACATGTCGCTGCGTACTTAGGTACGGCACAAATTTTCCCGATATGAGGGATTCAAATCATGTTCTAAACATATCATAACTCATATCGGTATGAAGCATTCTCTTAAGGTGTCTTCCATCTTTTCTCTTCATGTCGACCTCACGGCACACTCATTGTCAATTCGTTTCTACTCCTTTCATGTATTCTCCTGACGTGCCGATATGTTTTGAACTCTGGCCCCAAGCTAATAAATTTCCTTTTCTAGCACTTGACAGTGTGGTGATTCCTTCTAAGTCCAATATAATATGTTCTCCCCCCCTTTTTAAGGGGCTCCCATTTTTTTTTCTCCAATTTTTTCTTTCATTTTGCGCCTATATAATCATTCTTATCAACATTCCCATATCTTTCCATCCACTATTAATCCTTTCACTCATTTAGCCCACTTACTCGTAATTCTTCTTAACTACGCGTTCGCGTTGCAGCTGTGCGTCCATATTTTTCGAGCGTCCCACTACTTTTGCTCTTAGCATAGAATTCTTACAGTTTACACTATCTCTATCCTCGCTCATCGAATCCTTTAACTATATTTACAATGCTATGACCGAGCGGTCTTCCCCGCACGTTCCTTGCATTTCATTCCATTTCCTCCAAGATCAAATCTCTCAGACCTCGCATGAATTCTCGCTCCATACCTTTAATTTCCAAATCAACAGTGTCGACCCATTATCCTTATTCTTTCCTCAATATGTAATCGAGTTCCTATCGCTAACTCGTTAAGGTATCCTCCTTATTCCTATGGTTAGAGATTTCCAATTGCCCTATGTTTAAATGCTCTCATCTTCCTTCGACCAACCCATTAGTATACTTTTCCTACTTTCATCCTTAACCTTCCTTAGATTCCTTCCTCCTCGAACACTTTTCTTCTTTTTCCATTTGTGGCGTCAGCTCTGAAGTTCGTGAAATTTTTACTTTAAACGCACAAATCCGTTTCTTTCTTAAATTATCCCTTTGGAAAGTTCCTCCATGTCCGAGGCAACCGTGTAAATTTTACCATACATTTATCCCATAATATACTTCTCATTTGTCTCTTATGTCTAAATCTATAGGATTTCTTGCACACTTCCTAGGGGGGTCACCCATCCTAATATTTCTCCCACCTTAGCACGCTTAACCTCGTAACTTCGATGGAATCCGGTGCCTTAATGCTGATATAATCGCGTCCACTTCCTCGCATGACCTTTATTACATGATCTGGAGCAAGTCGAAGTCTGACAGATTCCGAGAAATTCTCGTAACACGTCCTTTCCTTTACAATTACTATTTTACCCTTTTCAATCTTCAATATTCACCTTCCACCTGTGTGTATGACTACTTCCTGTCCTGGACTTCCAGATTCCCGATGGTAGCGAACATACCTTCATCGCCGTTACTTATAAGTACTCAGGTATCAGTCTGTTCGGATTCCCACTCACCATTCTTATATCATAATCCACAGCAAAACCGATTGTCGACTTTCCCTAAATCATCCAATAGACCTTGCTCCTACTAAACCTCGAATGCAACCCATTCTAATCCTTCAGACTACTAATCGTCTTTCTCACAATCATTCTTCACGCCGTGCCCAAATCCGTAGCTCCTCTAAAATATCACATCCCACTTATCGTTTGTTTACGATATTTCCTTTCCACGCTTCTTCCTGTTAGGTGTACCTAGTTAAATGACCTAATTTTAAAAAATTCTGACCGGGTCTCCTTTACAATTCTTACTATTCAAAATCTGTACGCAGCAAATATCAATAATGCCTCACAGAGCATACGACTATATAACACATTCCAACCGTCCAGAGCTTCCAATTCCAAGTAACAGAACAAATATATGAAGACTTACTTCTATAACTTTCCATATCATCACTTACCTCCTTCCATCGTATGTAAGGATTATATAAGGAATTACATTTTCCTATGACTTGGCTCTATCGCACGATCTAAGATAGAACGAAGGTCAACAACTCCTAAACGCCCCGCAGCCTCCTGTTTATAAATGTGGCCGGCTTTACACCCACAAACAGGACTCTACTGGACACGACTTTGCAGACAACCCCTAGGACGACCTGCTCTGATACTACTTTGTCACACCCTAATCTTACTGGGGTGTGATGGGCACCCGACCCCATATTCAGAGCCGAGCGAACCCGCTGACTCTTATTACATACATAATCTCTTTGGACTCTTAAATCAAATAAGAATGAAATACATAGTAAAGCTTTCAGAAACTTTCTTTTCATCGTGCTCAAACCAAGTAGGATCTGTAATCATGGCACATAATGACACATCGTCTGATGGAGCCGCTTACAAAACTGACATCCTATACCCACGACTCTGTCTGCGAATTCTCTAACTCCGACCAAGACATCATAGCATAATACTCTGACCCGGAAACACTCCAGGGGCAAATGGAGCTTGCCAACTCCGCTGGAACAACTTCTAGTAATACCTTCTACTCATCTGGGTGTACCTGCGGGGCATGAAACGCAGCCCCAGACGAAAGGGGGTCAGTACGGAATATGTACTGAGCATGTAAGGCATGGAATACAGAAAAGAGGATCATAACAGAAACAGAGATTTACCAGAATCAAGTATGACTTTTTAAAAACATCAAGCACTTGCCTTTTGAAATGAAAATCATGTATGTCATCATCATAAACCATATATCATATAACGTGCCCCGGCCCTCTAGTGAGGGACGCGATGAGTAAAGTCTTGCATGTCATCACCATATATGATGCATGCATATAACGTGCCCCGGCCCTCTATTGAGGGACGCGGTGAATAAAATCATATATGTCAATGTCACGTATCATGTATGCATGTAACGTGCCCCGGCCCTCTATTGTGGGACGCGGTGAATAGAGCCATCATATGCCATCCTGGCCACCACCCCGTCATCATATCATCATGTCATCATATCATACATAACGTGCCCCGGCCCACAAGCAATCCTTTCTGCACAATTCGACGGCATTTCATTTATATTCAATTTGATCACATATAGTCAAGCTAACACCAATGATCTCACATTCAAGTGTTAATCCGAAATCATTCTAACATGGTTCAAGAACTTTCAAACAATTCACATAATGTTCAAACAACCCAACCAACATACCACTTCACCTGAAACCTTCCAACTTCATTTCAATTCATCAAACCTTCATTTTCATCATGGAATCTACAACTACAACAATCAAAATACTAAATAAAATCAATTCATCACATCTACACAATACCCCCTCTATATTCGGCCACAACTTACACACACATACTTTCATGAATTTCATTCATTTCTTCACTCTACAACATATACAAATCATCCATAACATATGAAAAGATGATTAAACCTTACCTTCTTCCATCCATCCTCTTGCTCGGCTAGGGTTGGAATTTGCACAAATGAATGGTTTGCTTGCTTCAACAACCACCCCACGTTAATTAGGCCCTTCAAATTAGTTGGAATACTATAAGAAAATAATTTTTCTTGATCAATTTCCATGGACCAAATTTTTGAACCATGGCCGAATGGCCCCTTCTTCTTTTTCTTTCTTTTTTCTTCTTCAAGCTTCTTGAATTTTTCTAAGTGTAAGGGTGGAGATGAATATGACTAATAAGTCATATATATATATACATACATAATTCATCCATGTGGGCCAAAGCCCACCACACTTGGACGGCCACATGGTCCTTCAAGAACTTTCTTGAGTTTTTTTTGTGAAATTTTCATTTTGCCCCTAGCCTTCCACAATATTACCATGAACCACTTTGTGAATTTTCCTTTTTACCCTAAGCCTTTCTCAATATTTCCATACTAATAAACAACATGTACATTAAAATAATTTTGGAAAATAGTCTTGCCCTTAACTTACCACGACTACCTTGAAATATCCGAATGTACGAAATACGGGATATAACACCACTTATTTCATTCTTTCGTGCTACTTCATTCAAATTGGTATCTAGACGATTCTAATTGGTACCTGCATTTCCTTGCCTTATTCTTCCACGAATGATCGAAACCCCTCCCCTAAACTCTTATGCGAGCTGTTTGTAATTATTGCTTGGTTGTATTGAGTCCATAGGGGGGTGAAGTAGGAATTTAGACTTTCGTTGGGGATTTCAAGGCCACGGGTGAGTCTGTATGGTGTTTTTACATTAATATACATGTTTTGTTTGTGTTTGTGAGGCCTCGGATGAAATGTATGGCAATACAGGGGAAACTTGGGCAAAAGTCGAACTTACTGCCCAAATGGGATCGCTGCGGCGGGGTTTGTACCACTACGGTGGCACCGCTATAGCAGTGAGCCCCTCGCCGCCAGCGATCAGTCATTGATCATATGTCCGCCGTGGCGGGCCATGTCCCGCTATGGCGATGTCGCTATAGCGGAACATGGGCCGCCATAGCAGTGGTCAATTTTCTTTTGGTCTACTATAGCGGGCATTTGGCAGCTATAGCGAGACCGCTGCAGTGGTGGTTTGACCGCCGTAGCGATCGACGGGAAATAGTAAGCCGCGTTTTTTTTTAACTTGCATTTGTTTCTTATGGGCGTGAGTTTCCTTGCCTTATCCTACGATTATCTATCATCTTAGTCTTGAATTAATGGTGCAAATGTATGGGAACTAGTTAGAGAAGATGAGTTTCTACCTTAGCATTTAGAATTGAATAATAGGCTTTAAATATTAGTTTAATTGATGAGTCTTGCCTATAGTAACATGGGATTTCATGAGATAATAAATCATAAGCTTGAATCTCTAATATAGACTAAGATTGATTAAGGATAAAAAGGGGAATCGTTCAAAACAAGAACTAATAATTTGAGAGTTATGTTGAGGTTGTATAATGTGAAGTCGAGTCGAGGGTTATGTATGAATTGGTAAGTTCTAGTATGTCATAGGCTATAGGGGACATTAGTTGATAACATGAATGAATAATTTAGTGGTGATTGTGTTACTTATGGCTGGTGAGAGATGATATTATTTATTGTATTATATTTTCGTAATTACCTATGTGGTTTTTGAGCTTGAACATATGTTTGTTGGTTGGTGTTCTCGAGTTGTATGGCATCTTGCTAAGGTAAGGCTTATTTCCAAGATCTCTGAGTTAAGTTCCGTCATATTAAGTAATGGTGATCTTAGTTAAATTAGTTGTCTAAGTCAGAAAAGGGTTAAGTATGAACTGTCTGAGTCCCGGTTTGTTGAGATAGATATGAGGAATAATTAATAAATTGATGGTAGTTGAGATTTGTCTAAGAGTTGATATATTGTTTTGGCTTTTTGGTAAATAGTAAATTTGTCATAATGTGAGAAATATAAGGATATTAAACAGTTCCGATAGGACTAGATGTTATGAAAAGTGTCCTAATGAATTAGTCTCGAGGAAAAAGGGTAAATGAGTTGGTGGAATAGATAAGGTTGTTGGGTTTCACATAGTACTTTTGTAGTATTAAGTAAGTGATAGAAACAGAGAGGTTCGGGTAAATCTGTGATAAACTATTACTTGGCTTGAATGGTTGATAGGTAAAAGTTTGACATAGTTAGTATTAAACAAAGCGTGTTGAGATATGAAATCTTAGTTTACTGATCTAAGAAAGATTTGTTGTTTGCGTTGGTGATCATAAGGGTCTAGAGAAGTTGTAATCGTTAGAGGTATAAATTGGGACTAGTATGATCAAATGTCGATAAATTAGATGACGCATATGTGTTGTACCAATTCCTGTGGTAGGTTCGAGTACAAAAATATGGAAACTGGGTCTTTTAGCTAAACTATAAGAAGCTTTGACTAATAAGATGAACGAATAGTGGTTAGGGCGCACTTGCTGCCGTGGAGGCTTCCATGTGGTTATAATGCATGTCCTTGGGTTATCGTCAACCTCCGTGCTCCCCTTTTTCGTTCGAGGACGAACGATGGGTAAATTGGTATCTGGCGTAACGACCCGTTTATTCGTTATATTGTTTTGACCCATTTAACCCTATTGACCCTTCCCCAAGTCCCGTTAGTATGATCTATGAGTTAATGAAGTCATTGGGTTGGTTTCCGCAAGGTTCGAGTGTAAATTAAGTCATTGATAGAGAAGCTAGTTAAGTTAGCAAGTTAGAATTTATCACTGTCAACGTCGGGTTAGGATGACCCCGTGCCAATGTTTTGGAAGTTCCAACATGTTAATATGATGATTTTGAACTTGTCCACAAGTTTTGGCGAGGTTCCAAAGAGTTTCGGATTGGTTTGGGTTTTGTCGCGCTCGTATTAGATGTTTTCGCTATAGGTTTGTGGATAGAAATGGCTACATATTGAGCAAACGGCCTTTGTTTTGAGTGAGGATTGAACCATTAGATCCGTATTGAAATTATGAAGCCGTTGCAAATAGAATCGTCACGTTTGGCCTCTGTATGAGGAAGTTATGCCCGTTTTCGTTCGGACTGTTTCAACTAGCTGCTGGCAGCGACCAAAGGGCCGCTATAGCGGGGCCGCTGTACCGACCAACTGACCATTGCCAACGACCGACGGGGGCAGAATGCTCTTTTTTTTATACTCCAACTCCAAACCATTATTCCCAAGACCCCAAAGTCAGTTTTCAAGGGAGAAAGAGGCAAAATTCATTCCATTCTTTCGTGAAAGAGCCTTGGAGGGTAAGTCCCCATCTTTATTTGTTCCTTTTCCTTTCCCCATCTTTATTTGTTCCTTTTCCTCTCCCCATCTTTATTTTTTCCTTTTCCTTTCTTATTCAAGTTTCATGATTATTTTAAGGTCCATCAATGGTGGGTGAAAATCCTAGAACCTTAGAATTAGTAAACCCTTAAATAATTGGTGGGTTGTTGATTTTGTTGTCGAGTAATCATCTAGGAGTATAGATTATCACTTTCTAGGAAGGGAATTTGATTTCTTACTGTTGAAATTGCTTGTTGAGACTTAGGGTTCTAATAAAAATGAAAATTTTGTCCTAAAATCTGTTTGAAAGGGTAAATTGATTAGAATTCCATGGATTGAAGGTTAATGATTGTAGAGATAAAAGTTATGATAAATTCACCATTAAAGGATGGTTTCACCAATTGAAAAGGGTAGAAGTAAGTGGGTGTTCTTCCCCAAATTGTTGTTCTTATTTAAATACATGGTTTGCTGCTTACTTAGCATCATATTGTTAGACTTTGACCGTTATGAGGCACTTCGGAAATAGAAGGCTCATGTGGAGTAGTTCGTGGCTCCTGTTCTGCATTCGAGGTAGGTTATGGCTTACTTTAGTTAGACTGTCATTAGCGAAATGTATATATTGTGTAGAATTGATGGGAGAAAGCATGATTAGGTCTTCGGACATGGTGTTTTGGTTGGATATTAGCTAGGCGGGTATGACTTCTGATATTGTGGGCTCGTCGCCATTACGTTATGTACTTAAATATGAGGTGTAGTTGTATTCATACTGTGGTGATTCTGGATGCATTTCTATTAGGTTGATTGTTGTTGATGGTGGCTTGTTGCCCTGTTATTGTGATTAGACTTATTGCCTAAATTGTCGTGTTGTACTCAGTTCTCTCTTATTGTGACCTATATTATCGGAGAAAGAAAGGATAATGAGTTTAGGCTTGAATTATGATATAAACTTATGACAGTCCCGTAGATTAAAACTTAATGTATGATTTACTGTTGATGATAATATATAGAAAAGTGGAGCTTTTTGGTGATACAAGACTTAGTTGCGAGGTGTACTTGCTACATGTGGAAGTAAAGAGGGACATAGACTATTATGTTGGTTTAGACGGTTTGTATGATTCATTTCATGGCTGAGTTGATCCAAGTCTTGATATGACTTGTGGCTTTGTGACTTGTACCTTCATTGTTGCTTTATTGGTTTGCATTGATTTACCACGTTTACACTCATTTATGCATTCATACACTCATACATGATGGAAATGGTTTGGAAGACTTGTGGCATGGTGCCTTTTGTTTGACATTGATATTGCTAATTTTTCATAATCCATACATACTAATGAACTGGAATACGTTGAGACATACATTGTGATGTGAAATTAGTGAAGAAGTTAATATAATCTTCGTGTTGAACTTGTGATACTATTCAATACAAGGTACTTGATGAATTGATCATTTAGAGCGATGTTCTAGTGTTGCTATACATATGAAAAGGCACATTGATCGGTGGTGAGGATGTGGCCTAGCTGTGAGCTCGTGGTCCGAGGTTCGTTCCGAAAATGAGAGGTACATTGATATGGCCCGCGTCCGTGGTTCGTTCTGGAGCGGAGGTTTACGCTTAGGTCCGAGGAATGAATCCAGAACGAGTGGTACATGGAAACCATGGGTTCCTTGCAGTTCATGACTACTGAGCAATGACATCAATTAGCTTGTGTGTACAGTTCGAGTGATCGACCAGTGCATGGCATCGCATTGCATTGCACGTCATCATATTTTGCATTGCACATCATTACATTTTATTCTGCATTATTAGATGCTCGTTTGATTCTGATTTTGGTATGGAAGTTGACAGCCAATTATGATATAAATATGACCATTGACTGAGTTAAATTTTGGATTAGTGACTCTACCTAGGGAAGGAACTTGGACTTGTGATTATCAGGTGAGATTATTGAAACTTGACAGACTTGTGGTTTAGCAGCTTCATCTTAGGTTGTGACTCCGTTATGGGATATTCTGTGACTTGGATTTGAGTGTTAAATGCCTTTCTATTTATCTTGTTGATTTTATACTTATATGCGTGAACTAATCTTAGTCCGCCTATGATGCTTACCGGTACATAGTGTTTGTACTGATACTACCTTTTTAAGTGCAGATTGTGTTCCAGAGATTTTATCCAGATTACATCTCTAGCTTGAAGCTAGTTTGCTCGATCAGATCCGAGGGTGAGCTTCTATCCATGCCATGCCACTTGAAGATCTCTCTTTCTAAATGCCTACTTTCATTCCAGACATTATGTGTCATATTTGAGATATATTTCATTCTTTAGACATCGTTGGTTAGAGTCCTTGTACGATGACTTTCAGATTTTGGGGGTGTACTAGTTAGACTTCCACACTTATATGATCTATTAATTATGACTTGATTTATTTATTCATTCATTCACTTATCTATTGAATGTTAATAAATGATTAAAGAAGATGAAAGTGGCTAATGATTAATGGGTTTATAAGTAAGGGTTCGCCTACTAGTGATAATAAGGTAGGTGCCCGCACGATCGGTAATTAGGGTCGTGACATCTGTATTTTGTTTCGGCTTGCCGAACCTGGGGGAAGCTCGAGCTGATCATCTTCCACTTGAATTTTGGACTCGTACTTTTTATGGACATCAGCCCATGTTACTGCTTCATACTCCAATAAATTATCCTTTAGTTTGAACGAGGCGACAGAGCTACCAGGGTTGAGTCCCTTAGTGAAAGCTTGGGCTTCCCGCTCATCAGGAACTGGGGGCAACAACATTCAGTCCTTTTGAAACCTTGTTACGAACTCTCGAAGTAATTCGTTATCCTTTTTGGCTATTCTGAATATGTCAGCCTTCCTTACCTGGACCTTTTGAGCCCCAGCATGAGCTTTCACAAAAGCATCTATAAGCATCTCAAAAGAGTTAATAGAGTGTTCGGGTAGCATACAATATCATATCATTCCCCTTTAGATAATGTCCCGCCGAACTTCTTCAACAGAACCGACTCAACTTCGTCTTCTTCGAGATCATTGCCGTTTATGGCACAAGTATAAGAAGTCACGTGTTCCTATGGATCCGTTGTTCCATCATACTTAGGGATATCCAACATCTTAAACCTCTTTGGGATTAACTTCGGGATGCACTCGGCGGGGAAGGCCTCCGGATATAATGTTTGGAATCCGGGCCGGATAAAATTGGTCGGGTTCCAGGGATCTGGACCACTCAAGAGTTGTAGTTCTCTACCTTCTTCTCATTGTTGTCAATCCGTTTGGCCAGTGGCTCGAGCATTTTCAAGACCTCGGATGACCCGTTAGAACCTGACACACTAGAACCTAACTCGTTGCAATTGTCAATAACTCTATCTCCCCCATGGACCGGCTCATTGATTTGGTTCGGCTTTGTTGTTCCTGTGTTGTTGTTCTTCTTTAGGAGTTGGGCTATAGCCGCCTGTTGTTCCTGCAACATATTAAAAATCAAACGCAAATTAATTTCTTCCCCCGCATCATCGGGTGTCTTTCACAAAGACGCCCTATCAACGTGCTGGGTGTCATTATCGATAGCATCATTAGAATTGACGACATTTGGATCGATGGGAAGCCGGACGTTTAGATCAATATGGAGCAGGTCATTTGTTGGTACCCCATTATTGAGGTTCTCGTCGTGGTGCCTTGAATCACCGTTGTTCAAGTGGATTGAGTGGCTAAGGTTTGACATGTTAAAGCAAGCCTGAAATCACAAAGATCAATAAAACAAGTGAAAGTAGGATTGTAAACAAACCACCACTATTATCCTTAGCCCCACGGTGGGCGCCAAACTGTTTTGGTTTTAAACTTCCAAAGGTTTGAGATTCCTATGGCAGTACTGTTGGTGAAATTTATAAAGATAATTAAATTAAAATTTGATAAAAATAGTAAATGATTATTTGTCTATTGCAGAATCTTTTAACGAAGGGTAAAAAGTTCAATCAATATTTCTAATGTCCTTCGCACTTTTAATATAGTATAGATTGTTGTGTACATTCTTTTAGTCAACATCTGTGGGGAGGATTTATTTTGTTATGTAGTTGAGTTTGTTTGGCTTATAAACCTATTATTACTAAAGAACAAAATAAGACAAAATAACAAAAGATTTTCGTGGTGACCGTTCAATTGAATCTTTTTCTTCCATTAAAATGAATTAACTAAATATTTTTAATAATATATCTAATGGTAAAATACATGCGGGATAGTTTATTATCCATTGATGAATAGATACATAGAACAAATATTTGAAAGAGAATACACGTGACGAAAGAAATTAAAATTTACTTTTATAATATTGCAACTGGTTGTTGACAAAGGAAATTGAGGCAATGAATCCTTCGTATAGTGGTAAGAAGTCCAATGTCCTAGTGAAAGTTGAATTGGTCGGTTTAGTTTTTTTTTTTTTTTCCGTTTTGGTTTAAAACTTCCAAGGGAATGAGATTCCTATGGTAGTACTGTTGGTGAAATTTATAAAGATAATTAAATTAAAATTTGATTAAAATAGTAAATGGCTATTTGTCTATTGCAGAACTTTTTAACGAAGGGTAAAAAGTTCAATGAACATTTCTAAGGCTCCTCACACTTTTAATATAGTATAGATGATTGTGTACATTCTTTCAGTCAACATCTGTGGGGAGGATTTATTTTGTTATGGAGTTGCATTTGTTTCGCTTAAGTTAATGTTTGTTTGCACAGTTCAGTATTTACTTGAAAAATTATTTTCTCTAATGCAAAAAAATTGTTTACTCAAAGTTTTATTTTAGTATATTAATGTTATTTTACAAAATAAAAAATTATATGACTTGAATTATCGGTGCAACACACGCGCCAAGAAACTAGTGAATATATAAGTGGTAGCATTTGCAGAAAGCAACGGGAATAGAAAAGGAAACAAAAACCATTAACAACTGTTTCTAATATGGCACTAAATGTTTTCCTTTTTCAAATCATTTCTACAATGTTAATCGTTTTGAATTGTCGAAAGTACTTTTCCTAATGAAAGACAGTATGAAGTAATTGGCACTGTTAATGAGCGTAAGTCATTTCCACCTATAACCATCACTCGTTTCAGTCAACATTGTATACGGTAAAAATCGGATATATGCTAGACCGGAGACCGAGGGAAGAAAGAAACAAGCACGAGCAAGAAGACTTTCTTTTGGGACCGGAGGAGTGCTTGATCCGAAGAAAGCGAAGGACATCGTTTGGTCCGGTTTCTCCATAGCCGAGTTAATCGTGGCCATTGGACCGGTTGATCGTGGTCGTTGGTCCGGTTGATTGTGGCCGTTGGTCCGGTTGATCGTTACACAATTGCCACGCGTCAATACCGTTCTGGCACATTGTACTGCCAATCGTACGGGTGTCAGACCGTACGACCCAACCTTATCCTGTTTAGGGTTTTTCTTTATTCAAAAGGGCTTTATGTTGTAAGAGGCTCATAAGGCAAAGCTATAAATAGGAGGCATTATTTTACTTTCAAGGGTTGGCTTCTTGAGTTCTAGAACATTGTAATAGCAAAATATATAAAATCTCCCTCTCTCATTCTCTGATTTTAGTCCGGATTCAGTGTTTTGTTCTTTAGCTTTATTCGATTAACAATATTCATATATCATTAAATACATATATTTAGTGCAAACCGTCGATTATTTTTCACTTCTTCTTAACATATCCATATATATATATATATATATATATATCTTTTTTCAACCAAATAGATTAAAGCTCAACCACATATCCTATACCTCACTCATAAATTTAATTGATTACCTAAATTCGGGGAAAACAGTTTGGCGCCAACCGTGGGGCTAGAATAATAGTGGTCTTTGATTTTGATTTTTATCTTACCCGTCAAAATCAAAAATATCTTTTGTTAGTCTCTGTAAAAATGGACCAAATGGCTAACAGTGGACAATCTGGTCAAGTCAACAACAACAAGATTGTGTCCGAAAATGAAGACAGTGGGCCACGAGGATTACCAGCGAATCCCGCTGACCTGAACCCCGTTAATTCAAGGGAGGGCCTCAACCGGCAAAACACCACGAATCAGGAGAAGGCCGCCCCGCCGGCCACCGATCCTTTAAATACTCACAATTCAATTACTTTGTCCCGGACATAAGGCCCGAAAGTACCGGATACCCCGGATGATAACATTGACTTACGTTTAATTTTTGAAATGTTGCAAACACAGAGAGATGTGGTTGCCGAACAAGGAATCGCAATAGCCCAGTTGCAAAATAGACGTGATAAAATGACCTCGGAGAAGGAGGAGAAGGGTGCTGCTGAACCCAGAAGGGATGAGACGCGGATGGTTGAGAGCAATGGGTCCGGAGCTGGTTCATCCACCGAGGTTCTGAGAATGCTCGAAACATTGGCGAAGCGGGTAGACTCGACCGAAAAGAGGGTGGAAACATATAACTCTCGAGTGGACCAAATATTGGGGGCCCCACCTATTCTGAAAGGACCGGATTCGAAGAGGTATATTCAGAGGCCTTTTCCTCCGAGTGCGGCTCCGAAATTGATCCCGAAGAGGTTCAAGATGCCGGATATCCATAAATATGACGGCACAACGGACCCTCAGGAACACGTGACTTCATACACCTGTGCTATAAAAGGCAATGACGTTGAAGAGGAGGAAATCGAATCCGTGTTGCTGAAAAAGTTTAGGGGAACTCTATCAAAGGGAGCATTGACTTGGTACGTCCATCTGCCCGAGCATTCGATAACTTCTTTCGAAATGCTCGCCGATGCGTTCATAAAAGCTCACGCCGATGCCAAAAAGGTGCAGGCCCATAAAGCGGATATTTTCCGTATAACCCAAAGAGACGATGAGTTATGGTGTGAGTTTGTCAACCGATTCCAAAGGGAACGAATGGAGCTACCTCCGGTTCTAGAGGAATGGGCAGCACAGGCTTTCACAAAGGGGCTCAATCCTCGGAGCTCGACGGCCTCGTTCAAATTAAAGGAAAACCTGCTGGAATACGAGGCTGTAACCTGGGCGGATGTCCATAACCAATACGAGTCAAAGATTCGGGTAGAGGATGACCAACTCAAGCTTCCCCCGGGGCCCGTAAATATGAACAAAAGCTCGAAAAGATCACGAAAAATTACGAACCGGAGGCCAGACCATCGAGGGAAAGGTATCGGTCATACTCTCATTTGGAAAAACAAAGCTTCAGGTCAGAAAAATCAAGGGTTGGCCCGAGTCATTTCTCCGGTCGGGGTGAAAAATGGGCCGAGCGCCCGTCGAACAGTCGAGGTCTCTCATTCAGGAGCGATACCGGAAGCTCGGCCAGCAACAAAGACTTGCCGAGGATATCGGAGTACAACTTCAACGTCAACACTTCGGACCTCGTTTCAGCTATTGGCCGTATCACAGATGTAAGATGGCCGAGACCACTAAGGTCAGACCCGGGCCAACGGGACCCAAGCTTGATGTGTGTATATCATGGAACCCATGGACACAGAATTGAGGATTGTCGCCAGCTAAGAGAGGAGGTGGCTTGGTTACTGAAGAACGACCATCTCCGAGAATTGCTAAGTGAACGAGTCAAAAGTCACTACAAGGAATGAGAGACTCATAAACGAGCCGAACCAGTAGAACCTCAGCATATAGTCAACATGATAATCGGGGGTACCGATACCCCACGAGGGCCGGTGATGAAACGGACCAAGGTTTCTATTGTGCGTGAGAAGCGCAACTGGGATTATTTACCCAAGGGTTCCATCTCTTTCAGCAATGAGGATGCAGAAGGCATCATCCAACCGCACAATGATGCATTGGTAATCTCTACACTTATTTTTAAAACTTAAATTAAACGTATTTTGATTGACCCAGGTAGCTCGGCCAACATCATCCGGTGGAAAGTGGTCGAACAGCTAAGGCTACTCGATCAGATCGTACCGGTAGCCCAGGCACTCAGCGGGTTCAAAATGGCGAGCGAAACCATAAAGGGGGAGATCACATTGCCGGCAAACATTGATGGCACTATCCAGCAAACGGTGTTCGATGTAATCGAAGGAGATATGAAGTATAATGCATTGCTGGGTAGACCTTGGATACATAACATGAGGGTCGTGCCGTCGACATTACATCAGCAGCTGAAATTCCCGACCCCGGAAGGGATAAAAACCATCCGAGGTGAACAGCCCGCTGCAAGGGAGATGTTCGCGGTCGAGGAAGCGACACCTCAGCCCAAAAAATCAGATCAAAAGGAAGAAGATTCAATCGGGAGAAAAGACACCAAATAGCAATCAAAGCACACGGGGTTGGATTCGGGATATGAAGAGGATGATTTCGGTGTACCCAGATCATTCGTCATGCACGATGACTCGGATGCGACCAAGTCAATAGTAGAGGAGCTGGAGCAAATCACCTTGTCCGAATGTCTACCGGACAGAAAGGTATACCTGGGCATCGGGTTAACCTCGGAGCTCAGGAACAAGTTAATTAAATTTCTTCGAGCTAATGCCAATTATTTCGCATGGTTCCACATAGATATGACAGGTATGCCACCGGAAGTAATAACTTACAAGCTCAGCTTAGACGGGAGGTTTCCCCCGGTGAAGCAGAAGAGAAGGCCTATTGCAGAGGCAAAACACGCCTTCGTAAAGGATGAGGTAACGAAGCTTTTAAAAATAGGCTCTATCCGGGAGGTAAAATACCCGGACTGGCCAGCTAACGTAGTAGTGGTGCCGAAAAAAGGTAATAAATTTTGAATGTGCGTTGATTATAAGGATCTAAACAAAGCATACCCAAAGGATTCATTTCTGTTGCCTCACATCGATAGAATGATCGATGCGATGGCCAGGCATGAAAAGTTAAGTTTTCTCGATGCTTACTCCGGGTATAACCAAATCTGGTGCACCCGAAGGATCAAGAGAAAACATCCTTTATTACCCGGTATGGGACATACTGTTACAACGTCATGCCTTTTGGATTAAAAAATGCCGGTGCAACTTACCAACGCCTAGTTAATGGAATGTTCGAAGAAAAAATTAGGAAAATAATAGAAGTTTATATTGACGACATGGTGGTCAAGTCCCTGAAAACAGAGGACCACTTAAAGCATTTGCAGGAAACCTTCGATGTACTCCGCAAGTATAACATGAAGCTTAACCCAGAAAAATGTGCCTTCGGTGTCCGGTCTGGTAAATTTTTGGGTTTCATGGTGTCAAACCGGGGAATTGAAATCAACCCGGATAAGATCAAAGCCATCGAGGATATTGAGGTGGTGAATAATGTCAAAGGAGTGCAAATGCTCACCGGAAGGATTGCGGCGCTGAGTCATTTCATATCGAGGTCCTCGGACAAGAGTCACCGCTTTTTCTCCTTAATAAGGAAGAAAAACGACTTCGTTTGGACACCGGAGTGTCAAAGAGCTTTACAAGAATTAAAAAGGTACTTGTCCAGCCCACCGCTATTGCACACACCAAAAGCGGACGAGCAGCTTTTTCTCTACCTTGCTGTCTCCGAGGTAGCGGTAAGTGGCGTTTTGGTCCGAGAGGAATCAGGTACGCAATTCCCTATATATTATGTAAGCAGAACTTTGGGGGATGCGGAGACCCGTTTTCCCCACTTGGAAAAGCTGGCATTGACATTGGTAAGTGCTTCTAGAAAGCTCAAGGCTTACTTTCAATGCCATCCGATATGTGTAGTGACTACTTACCCCCTAAAAAACATCATGCACAAACTAGAATTATCGGGTAGACTACCTAAATGGGCCGTAGAAATTAGAGGATATGATATCGAATACAAGCCTCGGATGGCCATCAAGTCCCAGATCTTGGCCGATTTTATGGCGGACTTCACCCCGGCTATGGTCCTTGAGGTTGAGAAATAACTTATGCTAAACTCGGGGAAATCTTCGGGTATTTGGTCGCTACACATGGACGGAGCCTCGAACCTCAAAGGTTCTGGGCTATGAATCGTCTTTAGAACCCCGGCCGGGGATGCCGTTCGACAATCCATTAGAACTGTTAAATTGACTAACAATGAAGCCGAGTATGAGGCTATGATTGCAGGTTTGGAATTAGCCCGGAGTATGGGGGCCGAAATAATCGAGGCAAATTGCGATTCTCTTTTGGTCGTTAACCAGGTGAATGGCGTCTTCGAGGTCAAGGACGAACGGATGTAAAGGTATCATGAAAAAATCCAAGTGATACTACACCGTTTTAAAGAATGGACCATGCAGTATGTACCGAGGGAGCAGAACAGCGAAGCCGATGCATTGGCCAATTTGGGATCTTCAGTCAAAGGGGAAGAAATCAACCCCAGGACTACGGTGCACTTGATGAATTCAGCAATAGAAAACAGACATGCCAAAATAAACTCAATGGGTTTAACATGGGATTGGCGCAACAAATACGTCGACTACTTGCGAGACGGAAAGCTCCCGAGTGACCCAAAAGAATCACGGTCACTAAGGACAAAAGCTACGCATTTCTGCTTAGTAGACGGCCAATTGTATCCACGGTCTTTCTTCTGACCCCTGGCCAACTGTTTGGGTCCCGGAGAAACGGAGTATGTGATGAGAGAGGTGCACGAGAGGACCTGCAGCAACCACTCCGGTGCTGAAGCCCTAGTCTGAAAGATTATCAGAGCCGGTTATTACTGGAACCGGATGGAGAAAGATTCAAAGAATTTTGTCCTAAATTGCGACGGGTGTCAAAGATATGCCCCGATGATTCATCAACCCAGGGAGTTACTGCATTCGGTGGTGTCACCTTGGCCTTTCATGAAGTGAGGAATGGACATTGTTGGTCCACTACCATGGGCACCAGGTAAAGCCCGTTTTATTCTGTTTATGACTGACTATTTCTCCAAATGGGTTAAAGCGCAGGCTTTCAAAAAAATTAGAGAGAGGGAAGTCATTGACTTCATATAGGACCACATCATTTGTCGTTTCGGCATCTCGGCCGAGATAATTTATGATAATGGTCCTCAGTTCGTGGGCAGCAAAGTCAATGATTTTCTCGAAGGGTTGAAGATCAAGAAAATCGTATCAACTCCATACCACCCATGTGCGAACGGACAGACGGAATCCACGAATAAAATAATAATTTAAAATCTGAGGAAAAGACTCGAAGCGTCAAAGCATCACTGGAGGGAAATACTACCGGAGGTATTGTAGGCCTACAGAACCACATCGAAATCAAGCACGGGGGAAACACCTTTCTTGTTAGTCTACGGGGCCGAAGCCCTGATTCACGTAGAAGTTGTTGAACCGAGTCTTCGGTTCAGGTATACCGAACATTTTTATGTTGTCGGTAAGGGACTGTTTCGGACATGTTGTTGGTTAGGGACTGTTTTGGTCGTGTTGTTTTCGCTAAGTTGAAAAACTAATTATAGTTAAGAATATACATCATGTTGTCATAGTGGTTGGGATGTTATAGAATCGCTTCGACGAAATATTATGACAATAGACTAACAAGAATAAATTGGGTATGTCATAATCGCATGTAAACTATTATCGAGTGTTGTAAAGTACGGGCTGTTTTGACACGTTGTTGTTATTCTTATTGTCACGACCCAGCCCCGTGGGCCGCGACTGGTGCCCTTCTGGGACACCCCAAACGAACTCACACCCAGATTATCGTAATCAGACTCGCCCAAACTCACGTACGTTATTCGAACTCTACATCGTAATCAGACATCTACCGAACACTTATCCTAAGCAGTCGCCCGTACAGATCAGACAAATCACAAATCAGAGAGGAGGCGGAATATACATCGCCAAATTTCACACACACACATCAGAAGGGTGGCGGAATGCACATCGCCCCCAAGTACATATACATACATACAAACTCAGAGGCCGACTTGGCCATAGCAGCGTACGGGCCGCTTAAGAACACAAAACAGACTCACGTGCAAACACACCGGACCCACGACCCACAAATATGACTACAGGCCTCTAGACAAAACAAAACATAAGAACATAGGACGGGACAGGGCCCCGCCCTACCCACTCATCCAAATATACAGAATACAGACACAACAAAAGATATGTACGAAAAGTAGGCTCCGGATCAAAGGGGAGCTCTCCAACACAGCAGAATGAGTAGCCTAAACTGGAGGACCACCCAAACGAGCTTCTGTACGTGCGGGCATGAAACACAGCCCCCGAAGAAACGGGGGTCCGTACGGGAGAAGTACTGAGTATGTAAAGCAGAAGGTACAGAAATCACAAACACAGCTGGAGTCAGAAAGAACAAACACACCGTCAACGTAAACAAAGCAAACCTGTGCGGGAGGCAAACGTACAAATGCAATCAAATCATGTATAGGGTTTAGGACCGTGGTCACCCCCCGACGCTGGTGCCACAACACATCATAACTCCAGAAGTTTTCAAATCTCCGTACAGTCTCCAGACACATCATATCACACACACATCACATCATCAGAACATATCATATGCCATATCACATCATAACTCCATAAACGGTAACCGGCCCTATGGCGAGGCCTCGGAAACCGTAACTGTTATGTCCCGTGTTTCGTATAAGTGGAAATCGAGAAATAATTACGACTTGTGTGTTATAAGGAAATATTTCTGATTTTGGTGAATATGACCATGTTGGTTATGGAATCATTAATGTCAAGACCTCGGGAAAGGCCGAGGGTAAATTTGGAATTTCGGAAATTAGTTTCGGGAATTACAAAACGGGACTTTTAATGAATTGGGCCAAGAATTGGACAACAAAAATTGAAGCCCAAAATTGTAGGGTGGCCGGCCAAAGGCCAAGGCCCAAACCCATTTTTTTTGTGTCATGTGCTATGCACATGACCATTACTAATGGATATATATCAAGATGTCTTGCTAATTATCAAGAACAATAACCACACAACAAAAAAAAATGAGCTAGTCCATAAGAAAGGCTCTCGGCCGAGAGTGAGGAGGAGAGAAAGAAAAAAAAATTGCTAGCCCTTGTTCAATCCAAAAATCTTAGTTTCCACATAGTTGTGAAGTACTCAAGGCCCTCTTCAACGGGGTATAATTAGTTTGGCACAAGAACCTCGTTTGCGACAAGTCGGGTTTTCAAGAAAAGGTAAGAATTCTTCCATTTTTGTGTTATGGAATTGGTATGAATGTTATGATGAATGAAATGAAATGAGAATTTTGTGGTAGTAGTGTATGTGTGTGCAGCCGTGTGTGTGTGTGTGTTGGTGTGTGGCCGTGAGCCATGAGAGTTAGAAGGGAAGGTGAATTGAATCCTATTTAGTTCGTTAGTTGTGTCGTTATAACCTTTAAGACGTAAATGATCGATTGATGAATTAAATTGGCGTTGAAAAATGATTTCGGACATCATCGGAATGTGTATGCCTTTTGTATATTTACGTATATCATTGTATATCTGTGGTACTAAGGACTTTAAATATGATTTATTGTTGATATTAATGAATTCGGAATGAAACGACGCAAGTTAGAATGTTCGTTGTAAGTTTTGATGTTTTGAAAGAATTATGGAAAGTAATGGATTTTGGGCAATTTCGTGTATGGCACGGAATGTATTTGGAATGTGTTGGCATAATCTTGAATGAGAGAATGAATACAATAATATGGAGATAGATTTGGGATTTTGAAGTTTGAATGAAAGATCTCCAACTTGTGTAGTAAGGTGGACCTTTGAAGTTAGAGTGGTTTGATTATGATTTGTGTTGTTGTTGATGTGTGGGCTGTGGTTGTTGATGTATTTTGAGCCGAGCTAAGTCTCGGGGGTGTTAGATTTATAGGGGAAATGCTGCCGAAATTTCGGTAGGCAAAAATGAAGTTAATGGCATTTTTAAGCCTAAGAATCTCAATTGGTAACTTTGACCATTTGCAGATTTTAGACGAAACGGAACTGGACTTTTGGGAGAGCATGCGACGTCTGAAAGGTATGTAAAGTCCCGTACTCCTTCATTTGGCATGTCTTAGTATCCTAGGCGAATATTGGAACTTCCGGAGCATTCCTGCTCCTCGAAACCCGATCCACAGAAAAGTTACTATTCATTCAATTCAATTGAAGCCTAAGGGCTATATTTTGGCTAGAATGCCACCATTCGTTCGAAACCTATTGAAATGTGGTCGGGTAACTTAGAAATGACTATGTATGACCCTTTGGCCTATAAATGTTCGAAAAATATGTTCGCCGCCTCAATTTGCCTCGAGGTGGGCCCGTTAACCCCGAGACGCCCTATTTGACTTATTGGGCTGTCCTTTTGAATAAAGTTTGAAATGATGCTTTCGATTTTGGAACTTCCTCCTACGAGATATATTTTGAATATTACGATGCGCTAAGTTACGTTTGAGCCATATGCACTATTTTGGAAACGTTTTGTGAAAGGAAACCTTATATCGACTAAGTATTCGATTATTTTGTACTAAAGAACGATTTGTGAAACTATTATGTTTTGAAAGACTATTTTGAAGTATGATTTGCATTTGTTTGCTCACGACTCCGCTCGTGCCTTATTATGTTTTCGTTCACCGGTTCCCGGGCCGGTTTTGATTCGTGCGCCTTATGATAATTCGGCCGTATGCTGTGTTACGGTTCCCGAGGCTTCGCCATAGGGCCGGGTTCCGTTTGGAGTTATGCTGTGATATGGCTCGTGATGCGATACGCACACCTATGATTATGTTTGTGTTCGGGGATGTACGGAGATTTGAAACCTTCTGGTGTTATGCTGTGTGTGGCGCCAGCGTCGGAGTGGCGACCACGTTCCTGAGCTTTGCATGATTTCATCTGCATTATGTATATGTATATGACTTGATACGGATTTTGACACACCGGTTTGTACTCCACTTGTTACCTGATTTGCTTTCAGTTTAGGCCATATATCTGTACTCCGTGCTTTACATACTCAGTACATATTTCGTACTGACCCCCTGTTCTTCGGGGGCTGCGTTTCATGCCCGCAGGTACAGAAGCTCGTTTGGGTGATCCTTCGGCTTAGGCTACTCATTCTGCTATTTTGGAGTACTCCTTCTGATCCGGAGTCCACTTTTGGTACAGACTCCTTTTGCTATGTATATGCTCTGTATATTTGACGATTTGGGTACGGCGGGGCCCTGTCTCGCCATATGTCTTTGTTTGAGTTCGTAGAGGCCTGTAGTCATATAGGTGGGGCGAGGGTCCTATATATGTTTGTTTGACTTGTTTTCTGGTCTTAAAGCGGTCCGTTTGTTTTGATGGCCCTAAATGGCCCTTATGCTTATGTTTGCACCTTCGACCGGCGATGTCTATTCCGCCGCTCAGTTTGTATTTGATATGGCATTTTGATTTGTGCGACCGCTTAAGACATATTTGATAAAGATTCAGTTTGATATGACTTTTATGAATTTTTGGAACATGCTTGGATTTGGGAAATGAATATGCGGTTTGGTCTGGGTACCCAGATAGGGTGCCAGTCGCGGCCCACGGGGCTGGGTCGTGACAAAAGTGGTATCAGAGCAGTTTGTCCTCGGAATGTCTACAGGCCGTGTCTCGTAGAGTCTTGTTTATCGATGTGTTGTGCACCACATCTATAAACAGGAAGCTACAGGGCATTTAGGATGTTACTCTTCTTTGGAATCTTAGATTGTGCGATAGAGCCAGCTGTAGGAAGTGAATTCCCCTTTTTTCTCTAACCCTTGATTGCAGCTGGAGAGTGGTGTCGATGTATGACAATGACTGCTGATATTGGAAGCTATACAAAATCTGGTAAGAAATGTTACGAAAGACGTATGCTGGGTAAGGTATTCTGAAGTACGATTAAAACATAAAGTCGAGCAGCGAAAAGAGAAATAAATATGAAAAGTGTAGCTGGCGCAGTCGAGTTGGGCATGTGAGGTAAGCCTCGGCATATTTATATTTTTGTTTGAAATTGTTAGCCCGTGTGGCTATGAGGTGATATGATGTGATATGTATGTATGTATGTGTGGTGGCCCTGTGAGGCCCGGTTGGTATTTCCTGTGTACAGGTTTTGGGATAGTAAGAAATATAGAGGAACCTCTGCCCAAATTTTTCTAGAAATACGAAAAGGGAAATGGGATATAAATTCTTAACCTTTCTTGAAGATCGATACCATTATGATAAACCTATTATGGTGGATTAAAAGATACCCTTCGTGTTATTTGTAAGGAGCATTACCTTTAGCGGGAAAATTTTATCTCAAGTTAATATATACGAGTAGTAGATTCGCAATTCATTTGGAGAGACCAGAAATATGTTTTAACCCCATTTTGTTTTAGCACAACCCATGTGAAGGGCAAAAAGTCCGACGATCAAGGTTTCTCAAACTGGAAGAATACAAAACGTATGATAAGCAGTTGAGAATTTAGCGGTTCGCTCTCGGCATAAGTATACAGATATGTATAACCGTGGGGATAATTATGTGAATTAGGCATTTGATGATTTCGCGAAGTTCGTCAGACTCTAGTCTTCTTTTGCTGATGGTTGGAAGATACCTTATAGTAACATTCTGTCAGTTTCCCTCGACTATTTGGAGATGGAATTTGTAGAATACGAATTTAGACTTGTGGGCTGTCTGAATGTACATGTGTATGCATGGAGGTAAGTGTTGAGGATTTACAAGTGACGACACGGTAATCACCAAGTCAGAAAAGTAATAGAATTCTCGTAGGCCGGGGTGGGACCCGCTACGAGGACGTTTTGAAAAGTTGTTAGGACCCCGATTTGTCTTAAATTATGTGACAAAGGTCATGAGTGGCGACCGACGAAATTATATTAGCCCTAACGCGTCAAAATGCGTGAAAGTTCCGGGGTTAAGCGTGCTCAAGCCAGAGCAATTCTGGGATGGGTGACCCCCTAGGAAGTAATGCAACATTTTTGCACAAGTATAAGTATGCTAGATGTAAATGAAAATTTGGGGTAATCTAAAGGTAAAGAGAATGTGTGGAGTAATTAGTGCCCTCACAGGAGTCACGCAGAACGAGGCGGACTAAATGGGCAAAAAGAAAAGGGTACAACACCGCTCGGGAAATTGAGCGAATTTGAACGACAGTCAGAGACGTTCGTCAGTGAGGTATGGGTAAATATGTCTGTATGTGTGTATGTGTATGTGTATGTGTATGTGTGTGTGTATGATTTTTGTTTGGTGCCGTATGGGATAAGAGCCGAGTCCCGGCAACCAAAGTTGTGATAGACGAAGGGTTTTACTGAACCAAATACATGAAACGAAGCGGGGGCGACAATCCGAATGTTGCCAAGGGATAGAAAAGCCCCAAATTACATTATAACTTAGTTTGGAATGACGATGTCTGAAAGAGAAAATGAGTATGGAGGGTAGGAAAAATGAGAGATAAGCAGTGTGAATAAGTGGAATCTTTGAAAGAGTTGATACGCGAGATGCAAGACAATTTGTGTGACAGCTTGGCGAATAAGTTTACAAATAAAGGGAAATTTTTTTCATGAATCATTGGAACCTTAATAAGAGTGATCTGATCCTAATTCAGATTCTATCTGCTATACTTTTGCATTCCCGATGATGATAAGGCTCTGTCTATTACGCCTATATGCTTCCGGCCTCGATTGTGTTCCCATTTGATAAACCTTGGTACATCTGGTTCTGAATCTGATTTTGGTTGTAATACCTCTGCATGATTAGCTCTGATCGCGAATCCGTCTGACACATCTCTGTTTGTCTGACTCTGGATGCGAACCTGTCTGATATGCCTCTGTACGTCTGATTTTGATCACACGTTTGTCTGATACATCTCGGTATGTCTGATTCTGATTACGACTCTGTCCGATACATTTCTGCCTGTCTGACTTTGGTCACGATTCTGTGTGATATAGTTCTGTACGTCTGATTTCAGTTTCGAATCTGTCCGATCTGATTCCGTACGTCTGACCCCGATTGTGAATTTGTCTGCTAAATCTCCGGTATGTTCGTATGTGGATCTGTTTTGCCTTCTCAAGCGGCCTGTATGCTACTATGGCCAAGATGGCCCATGAGGTTGTACGTGTGTATGCATTTGGGCGATGTATATTCCGCCACCTTTATGATTTTGATATGACTGTTCTGCACGGGCGACCGCTTAGGAAAAGTGTTCGATAAGTGCTTGTGTGACGTCTGTTGTTAATTTTCAGCTCGAACAACGTATGTTGAGTCTGAATGAGCCCGAGTACGATGATCTGGTTGTGAGTTCGTTTGGAGTGACAGAATATTTCCGTGTGTTTGATTCTGATTACGAATTCATCTGATACGCCTTGGTACGTCTGACTCCGACCTCAGATTTGTCTGACATACTTCTGTACCTCTGATTTTGACTATGAGCCGTCTGCCATAGTCTAGTATGTCTGCCTCCGATTACGAGTTCGTTCGATATGCTGCTAGGCGTCCGGTCCTAGTTTTGAATCCGTTGATGTGAAGTGTTTGGTATGATTTTGAATTCGTTGCTGTGAACTGTCTGGTATGAAGTGATTTTGAATCCGTTGGTGTGAGGTATCCGGTATGAAGTGGGATTTCGATAATGTGGTAGGGAAATCAGTGGTGTGATAAGGAATGATATTGGCTATGACGTCTGGAAAGCGTTTGTCCGTTACAGAATATAGCGTGTGGCCCTTAATAAAACAAAGACTCAGTTTGAACTCTCACCTGAAGGAGTATTATTATATGACGGCAGATTCTGTGTACCGGACGTTGCGGGCTTACGACAGCAGATTATGGGCGAGGCACCTGATGCACGGTACTCTGTTCACCCTGGTTCCACTCAGATGTATCGTGATCCCAGGTGTTTGTATTGGTGGGACGGCATGAAGAAAGATATTGCCGAGTTTGTTAATCAGTGCCCGAACTGCCAGCAAGTTAAGATCGAGCATCAGAAGCCCGGTGGATTACTGACCGAGGTGCCCGGTTTACGGCTAATTTCTGGAGGTCATTTTAGGACGGACTAGGGACTCAGGTGAGCCTCAGTGCAGCTTTTCATCCTCAGACCGACGGGCAGGCCGAGTGCACTATTTAAACGCTCGAAGATATGTTGCGGACCTGCGTTATTGATTTCAGGGGTAGCTGGGATGATCATTTGCCGCGTATAGATTTTGCTTACAATAACAATTATCACTCCAGCATTCAGATGGCCCCGTACGAGGCCCTTTATGGCGGGAGACGCAGATCTCCTATTGGCTGGTTTGGCGTCGGCGAGACTAAGTTGATTGCGCCAGACGTGATCCAGAAAGCCTATGCTGATAGACGACGTCGACCGTTGGAGTTCCAGATTGGCGACTGGGTATTCCTGAAGGTGTCGCCCATGAAGGGCGTTATGAGATTTGGCAAGAAGGGTAAGTTGAGCCCGCGGTACATCGGGCCATACCAGATTGTTCGGAGGATAGGCGTAGTCGCCTACGAGCTACACTTGCCATCCGATTTGGAGGCCGTACCCCCCGGTGTTTCATGTATCTATGTGGCGGAAGTGTATTGGTGATCTTTCCAGGATATTCCCAGTAGATGATCTTCAGGTGACGGAGCAGTTGTCTTATGACGAGCAACCTGTATCTATTCTGGATAGTCAGGTGAGGAGGTTGCACACTAAGGAGGTGCCTTCTGTCAAAGTCCTGTGGCGCAACAATAACCGGAAAGAGATGACTTGGGAGGCGGTGGATGAGATGAAGAAGAGATACCCCATTTATTCCCTACGCCTCTTGTAATCTAGACTTTTGTATTTGTTGTACCAAAGAACGGATGAACAATGTGTGCTATTCTTATATAAAATGGTTTTCCCGTTATGTTTGTGAGTCTTCATAAGATTTATTTAACATTCGGGGACGAATGTTCTTAAGGGGGGGAGAATGTTATGTCCCGTGTTTCGTATAAGTGGAAATCGAGAAATAATTACGACTTGTGTGTTATAAGGAAATATTTCTGATTTTGGTGAATATGACCATGTTGGTTATGGAATCATTAATGTCAAGACCTCGGGAAAGGCCGAGGGTAAATTTGGAATTTCGGAAATTAGTTTCGGGAATTACAAAACGGGACTTTTAATGAATTGGGCCAAGAATTGGACAACAAAAATTGAAGCCCAAAATTGTAGGGTGGCCGGCCAAAGGCCAAGGCCCAAACCCATTTTTTTTGTGTCATGTGCTATGCACATGACCATTACTAATGGATATATATCAAAATGTCTTGCTAATTATCAAGAACAATAACCACACAACAAAAAAAAATGAGCTAGTCCATAAGAAAGGCTCTCGGCCGAGAGTGAGGAGGAGAGAAAGAAAAAAAAATTGCTAGCCCTTGTTCAATCCAAAAATCTTAGTTTCCACATAGTTGTGAAGTACTCAAGGCCCTCTTCAACGGGGTATAATTAGTTTGGCACAAGAACCTCGTTTGCGACAAGTCGGGTTTTCAAGAAAAGGTAAGAATTCTTCCATTTTTGTGTTATGGAATTGGTATGAATGTTATGATGAATGAAATGAAATGAGAATTTTGTGGTAGTAGTGTATGTGTGTGCAGCCGTGTGTGTGTGTGTGTTGGTGTGTGGCCGTGAGCCATGAGAGTTAGAAGGGAAGGTGAATTGAATCCTATTTAGTTCGTTAGTTGTGTCGTTATAACCTTTAAGACGTAAATGATCAATTGATGAATTAAATTGGCGTTGAAAAATGATTTCGGACATCATCGGAATGTGTATGCCTTTTGTATATTTACGTATATCATTGTATATCTGTGGTACTAAGGACTTTAAATATGATTTATTGTTGATATTAATGAATTCGGAATGAAACGACGCAAGTTAGAATGTTCGTTGTAAGTTTTGATGTTTTGAAAGAATTATGGAAAGTAATGGATTTTGGGCAATTTCGTGTATGGCACGGAATGTATTTGGAATGTGTTGGCATAATCTTGAATGAGAGAATGAATACAATAATATGGAGATAGATTTGGGATTTTGAAGTTTGAATGAAAGATCTCCAACTTGTGTAGTAAGGTGGACCTTTGAAGTTAGAGTGGTTTGATTATGATTTGTGTTGTTGTTGATGTGTGGGCTGTGGTTGTTGATGTATTTTGAGCCGAGCTAAGTCTCGGGGGTGTTAGATTTATAGGGGAAATGCTGCCGAAATTTCGGTAGGCAAAAATGAAGTTAATGGCATTTTTAAGCCTAAGAATCTCAATTGGTAACTTTGACCATTTGCAGATTTTAGACGAAACGGAACTGGACTTTTGGGAGAGCATGCGACGTCTGAAAGGTATGTAAAGTCCCGTACTCCTTCATTTGGCATGTCTTAGTATCCTAGGCGAATATTGGAACTTCCGGAGCATTCCTGCTCCTCGAAACCCGATCCACAGAAAAGTTACTATTCATTCAATTCAATTGAAGCCTAAGGGCTATATTTTGGCTAGAATGCCACCATTCGTTCGAAACCTATTGAAATGTGGTCGGGTAACTTAGAAATGACTATGTATGACCCTTTGGCCTATAAATGTTCGAAAAATATGTTCGCCGCCTCAATTTGCCTCGAGGTGGGCCCGTTAACCCCGAGACGCCCTATTTGACTTATTGGGCTGTCCTTTTGAATAAAGTTTGAAATGATGCTTTCGATTTTGGAACTTCCTCCTACGAGATATATTTTGAATATTACGATGCGCTAAGTTACGTTTGAGCCATATGCACTATTTTGGAAACGTTTTGTGAAAGGAAACCTTATATCGACTAAGTATTCGATTATTTTGTACTAAAGAACGATTTGTGAAACTATTATGTTTTGAAAGACTATTTTGAAGTATGATTTGCATTTGTTTGCTCACGACTCCGCTCGTGCCTTATTATGTTTTCGTTCACCGGTTCCCGGGCCGGTTTTGATTCGTGCGCCTTATGATAATTCGGCCGTATGCTGTGTTACGGTTCCCGAGGCTTCGCCATAGGGCCGGGTTCCGTTTGGAGTTATGCTGTGATATGGCTCGTGATGCGATACGCACACCTATGATTATGTTTGTGTTCGGGGATGTACGGAGATTTGAAACCTTCTGGTGTTATGCTGTGTGTGGCGCCAGCGTCGGAGTGGCGACCACGTTCCTGAGCTTTGCATGATTTCATCTGCATTATGTATATGTATATGACTTGATACGGATTTTGACACACCGGTTTGTACTCCACTTGTTACCTGATTTGCTTTCAGTTTAGGCCATATATCTGTACTCCGTGCTTTACATACTCAGTACATATTTCGTACTGACCCCCTGTTCTTCGGGGGCTGCGTTTCATGCCCGCAGGTACAGAAGCTCGTTTGGGTGATCCTTCGGCTTAGGCTACTCATTCTGCTATTTTGGAGTACTCCTTCTGATCCGGAGTCCACTTTTGGTACAGACTCCTTTTGCTATGTATATGCTCTGTATATTTGACGATTTGGGTACGGCGGGGCCCTGTCTCGCCATATGTCTTTGTTTGAGTTCGTAGAGGCCTGTAGTCATATAGGTGGGGCGAGGGTCCTATATATGTTTGTTTGACTTGTTTTCTGGTCTTAAAGCGGTCCGTTTGTTTTGATGGCCCTAAATGGCCCTTATGCTTATGTTTGCACCTTCGACCGGCGATGTCTATTCCGCCGCTCAGTTTGTATTTGATATGGCATTTTGATTTGTGCGACCGCTTAAGACATATTTGATAAAGATTCAGTTTGATATGACTTTTATGAATTTTTGGAACATGCTTGGATTTGGGAAATGAATATGCGGTTTGGTCTGGGTACCCAGATAGGGTGCCAGTCGCGGCCCACGGGGCTGGGTCGTGACAGTAACACATCATGACTCCCAAATATGTTATGGCGCGCACGATCACAAAGTCGGCCCGGGTACCGACGAACGAAATCATAGCAGACAGCACGAACAGAGTAGTGCAGAAACCATATGCATATCAAAAATAATTTACCGGACTCAACATATAGTTTACATATAGGTATATACCGACGCCAGAAGGCTCGGCGTAGGAATCAGATTAAGCAAAATTTGCGGGTAAAAGGTACGAAGTTCCAACTGCCAAATCTTTAGAGAAAACTGTTTATAGGTCATGTTCCGAAAACCTCACATTATTCAAAGTACAAAACGTTCGCTAATGGCATAGGAAGTTTCAAACGCAGCATTGGGTCATAAACAAACGATCGCTGATCATAGCGGACGCAAACGAACCAAACAAACCGAATAAGAGGAGCCTTGGGGCTCGCGGGCCCACCTCGAGTCAAATTGAGGCGGCGGACGCAAATCACAGACTTTAGGCTCCCTAGAGCCATCTACGAAAGTTTCGGAGAGTTTCGGACACAACAACAAAAGTTATGACGATTCGAACATTCTTTGGACCAAATGCAACAAAAGGGTTCAATTGCGCTGGATGAATAGTACCCAAACTTGAACCTAAATTTCCAAGAGCAGAGTTACCCCCGAGATTCCGATATTAACCTAGTATGACTAGGACATGCCAAAAGAATGATAGGTAGGCTTTACATACCTGGTTGGCGCCTTACGCTTCTCAAATCGCAATTCCCGTTTCGTCCAGAAACTGCAAATGGTCACTTTTACCAGTTACTATTCATGAGAATTAACATTTTAGTCTTTGGGCTATATTTGGCTACCGAAATTTCGGCAGCACTTCCCCTATAAATCTAACACCCCCGAGACTTAGCTCGGCTCAAAATACAACGACAACAACAGCCCAAACATCATTAAACCATACAAACCACAATCATACTACGTTAACTTCAAAATTCCACTTTAATACATAAGTTGGCAAATTCTTGATTCAACTTCAAAATTCCAAATCTATTTCCACATTAGTCCATTCATTCACTCATTCCCAATTATTCAAACACACTACCTTCCAATTTTCATTCAAAACACCAAAAGTTACGACGAACGTTCTAACTTGCGTCGTTTCATTCCAAATTCGTTATCATCAACCATAAATCTTATTTAAGGTCTTTAGTGTCATAAATATACTATGATATACACAAATATACCAAATGTATACGCTTTCCGATAACGTCCGAAATTATTTTCTAGCACCAACTCAATTCTTTAATCGATCCTTTACGACATAAAGATCACAACAACACATTATTCAAACTAAACAAGATAAAATTCGTATGGCTTGCACCACATGGAACTCACGGCCAAACACACCCTTTTTACACACACACACCATGCACAAACACAACCTCATCCCACAATCTTCACACTAATCCAATCACTAACACATATATATATCCATTTCATAACATTAAAACATAAAAATCTTACCTTTTTCTTGAATTTCCGACTTGTCGCAAACGTCGCTCTTCCTCCAAACTACTTGTATCACGTCGGAGAGCGTCTTGAGCACTTTACAACTATGTAAAAGTCAAGATTTTTGGAGCAAGCACAAGGCTTGGGAATTTTTTTTTTTTTCCTTTTTCTCTACACGGCCGAGAGGGGTTTTGGTTGGAGTCAAGTTGAATTGTGATTTTTCTTGCTAAGTCCAAGGGGAGAATTGATATATATCCATATGTAGAGGTCATGTGCATAGCACATGACCTTTAAAATTGGGTTTGGGCCTCCCTAGGGGCCGGCCACCCCCAAAGACTTGGGCCTAATTCCTTGTTGTCCAAACTTGGCCCAATTCGTGAAATGTCCCGTTTTGTAATTCCCGGAACTAATTTCTAAAATTCCAAATTTACCCTCGGCCTTCCCCGAGGTCTTGACATCAATGATTTCATAATCAACATGAGCATAGCAACTTGAATCAAATTATTTCCTCAACACACACAAGTCTTATTTATTTCTTGAATTCCCGTTATACGAAAAGACGGGACATAACATTCTCCCCCCCTTAAGAACATTCGTCCTCGAATGTTGAATCGAACTCATGGGTGTCGTACTACTCCGGGAGGGTTCTCTTGATAGTTGTCCTTTATTGATTTCTCCGACATGGCTTCTTTACCAATACTAGGGTAGATTTTTCACATCACTGACTCAAATACCTTCATGATACATTTTCTCGTACTCTACGTAATCACCGAACCATACGCTATATTCTTGTAACAGACGAACGCTTTCCAATCGTCATAGTCAATATCATTTTCTTGTCACACTCTTGAGTCCCCTTACCACATCGTCGTAATCTCTCTTTCCTTCATATCAGACACTTCATGCCAAACAGATTCAGAACTAAAACCGGACGCGCCTAAGTTTATCGGACGGGTTCATAATCGGAGGCAGACATACACAACTATGGCGGACGGATTCGTAGTCAACATCAAAGGTACGGAAGCATATCAGACGGATTTATATCCAGAGTCAGACATACAGAGGTGGGCCAGACAGAAACGGATTCAGAATCAAACGCACAAAAGGTTCATCGGACGGGAACATAGTCGAACTCAGAATTACAGAGGCGTACTAGGTAGAGCCTCATCGGAATTGGAAGTGCAGAAGCACCACAGATAGATTGTCAATTTAGGATCACATCATTCACATTAAGGCTCCAATAATTCATGAGAATTTCCTTTTTATTTGCAAACTCACTCATCAGTCGTCACACAATTTACCTTGCGTCTTACGTATCGACTCCTTCAAAAATTCCAATTACTCACACTGCTTATCCTTTGTTTATCACAACATTATTTTCCGGGGCTCGGCTCTTAGCCCTCATAGGCAGCAAATGAGAATCATACACACACATACACATACATATACACATACACACGTTTACTCACACCTTACTGGCGAACATCTCTGACTATTATTCAAATTCGTTCAATTTCCCAAGAGGTGTTGTACCTTTTCCTTTTTGCCCATTTAGTCCGCCTCGTTCCGCGCGACTCTCGAAAGGGCACTAACTACTTCACACATATCCTATTTGCCTTTGGTTACCCCAAGTTTTCATTTACCTTAATCATACTTACACTTGTGCAAAATTTTGCGTTACTTCCCAGGGGGTCACCCGTCCCAGAATTGCTCTGGCTTGAGCACCCTTAACCCTGAAACCTTTACACATTTTGACGCGTTAGGGCTGACATAATTTCGCCAATTGCCTCGCACGACCTTTGTCACGTAATTTTTGGCCAAACGGGGTCTTAGCAAATTTTTCGGAAATTTTCCGTAGCGGGTCCCACTCCGACCCAAAGAGGTCGTTTGCTTTTCTGGCTGTGAGGTCTATCGTTCTAGTCTTCCAAATCCCATATATTTTCCTCCCACATGTACAGATAACTGCCTCGGATATTTTCATTAATTCGGATTCTTACCTTACCTTTACTGACACACACAAAAAGTATATCTCATAATACTGAGGTACAAACCTACCATTGCACTTATTCATTAAACAAAAAGGTTAGTAATATACCTGGGTCTGCGTCTGGGGGTGCCTCTGGGTCCCGCCGACCAGTCAGAGCATAGATGCGGTTCGCGGGACCACTAGAATCTGAAGCCCCATCATGGCCTCTACCGCGGCCCGCTGGTGCTGGCATACCTCGCCCCGTAGAGCGTGGCCGAAGGGGTAGATGACGAACCAGCAACGGACCTCATCGGCGGTGCTGCGCTGCCGGAACCGCCTGCCCACGGATAATCCCGCATGATATGGCCCTGGCGGCCGTAAGCAAAACAGGCCCCCGTGGCCCTGAAGCACTCCCCTGGGTGCGATCTTCCGCAATACGAACACTGGGGTATGGGTGGCCTAGACTGACTGGGACCCCTGCTCGACTGAGGACCTGGGGCTCTGGAACTCTTGTCTGCCCTGGACGGTCCTGCTCCATCAAACCTCTTACCAATAGACTGTGTGTCCCGGCCTGACGGCGGAAAGTGCCCGCTGGACTGATACTGAGGCTGCCCGCCCCGGGAATCTCCAGAATACCCCGCTGATCTGGCCCTCTTGGGCCGTCTCCCATCATACTCTCGGCTGGGCCGATCTGCTCGGTGCCGGTTCTCCATCCCCTGGGCGTAGGCCTGTAGACGGGCAATGTCCATATCTGTCTGCAATGACACCGCCATACACCCGTCAATCAAGTAACGATCCAACCCCATAACATATCTATGCATCCGATCTGTCATATCTGCCACCACGGCAGGGGCATACCGGGCCAGGGAATCAAACTCCAAATTATATTCACGGACGCTCCGACCCCTCTGCTGCAGATGCAAAAACCGATCAGCTCGCTCCCGTCGTAACTCTGGGGGCAGAAAGTGGCGGGTGAAAGCAGTCACAAACTGATCCCACATAGCTGGAGGAGCACCCTCACCCTGGGATAGCTCCCAAGTCTCATACCAATGCGCGGCAACATCCCGAAGTCTATGCGAAGCTAGCTCAACCGACTCGGTCTCTGACGCCCTGACCAAGTCTAATGCACGCCGCATCCCCCGAATGAAGTCATGGGGGTCCTCGTCGGGCTTAGACCCGAAAAACTCTGGAGGGCCGCATAACAAGAACTCCCGAACTCTCAGGCTTTCCCGCCTGTCCTCATCATCATCGTCCCTCCGCCCGCGCTTGCGAGCCTGTCCGGCTACAATCGTGGTCAACAACTGTACAGCGTCCCTCAGGGTCCTATCCTCCGCTCCTGGCTGAGGAGCTGGAGTCTCAGGAGCGGGTACACGGACCTCTGGAGCTGCTGAAGGTCCCGCTCCAGGCTGTACTAATGGGGGTGTAGCAGACCCCTCAGAATGAGGTGTAACCTCAGGCAAATCATAAACACGAGCCCGAGTAGCCCGTTGTGCCTAACTGGTCTCTCCCACCTTCGCCTTGCCCTTCTGGGCCGCCGTTGCCTTCTTCGGAGGCATCACTGCAAACACAACAACGGGTCAGATCAGAATGACCCTAATAACACAGCTCTATCGCACGATCTAAGATTCCAAAGAAAGAGCAACACAACATCCTAGATGTCCTGTAGCTCCCTGTTTATAGATGTGGTGCACAACACATCGATAAACAAGACTCTAATAGACACGGCCTGTAGACATTCCGAGGACAAACCGCTCTGATACCACTTTTGTCACGACCCAGCCCCATGGGCCGCGACTGGTGCCCTTCTGGGACACCCCAAACGAACTCACACCCAGATTATCGTAATCAGACTCGCCCAAACTCACGTACGTTATTCGAACTCAACATCGTAATCAGACATCTACCGAACACTTATCCTAAGCAGTCGCCCGTACAGATCAGACAAATCACAAATCAGAGAGAAGGCGGAATATACATCGCCAAATTTCACACACACACATCAGAAGGGTGGCGGAATGCACATCGCCCCCAAGTACATATACATACATACAAACTCAGAGGCCGACTTGGCCATAGCAGCGTACGGGCCGCTTAAGAACGCAAAACAGACTCACGTGCAAACACACCGGACCCACGACCTACAAATCTGACTACAGGCCTCTAGACAAAACAGAACATAAGAACATAGGACGGGACAGGGCCCCGCCGTACCCACTCATCCAAATATACAGAATACAGACACAACAAAAGATATGTACCAAAAGTAGGCTCCGGATGAAAGGGGAGCTCTCCAACACAGCAGAATGAGTAGCCTAAACTGGAGGACCACCCAAACGAGCTTCTGTACGTGCGGGCATGAAACACAGCCCCCGAAGAAACGGGGGTCAGTACGGGAGAATTACTGAGTATGTAAAGCAGAAGGTACAGAAATCACAAACACAGCTGGAGTCAGAAAGAACAAACACACCGTCAACGTAAACAAAGCAAACCTGTGCGGGAGGCAAACGTACAAATGCAATCAAATCATGTATAGGGTTTAGGAACGTGGTCACCCCCCGACGCTGGTGCCACAACACATCATAACTCCAGAAGTTTTCAAATCTCCGTACAGTCTCCAGACACATCATATCACACACACATCACATCATCAGAACATATCATATGCCATATCACATCATAACTCCATAAACGGTAACCGGCCCTATGGCGAGGCCTCGGAAACCGTAACACAGCATGACTCCCAAATATGTTATGGCGCGCACGATCACAAAGTCGGCCCGGGTACCGACGAACGAAATCATAGCAGACAGCACGAACAGAGTAGTGCAGAAACCATATGCATATCAAAAATAATTTACCGGACTCAACATATAGTTTACATATAGGTATATACCGACGCCAGAAGGCTCGGAGTAGGAATCAGATTAAGCAAAATTTGCGGGTAAAAGGTACGAAGTTCCAACTGCCAAATCTTTAGAGAAAACTGTTTATAGGTCATGTTCCAAAAACCTCACATTATTCAAAGTACAAAACGTTCACTAATGGCATCGGAAGTTTCAAACGCAGCATTGGGTCATAAACAAACGATCGCTGATCATAGCGGACGCAAACAAACCAAACAAACCGAATAAGGGGAGCCTTGGGGCTCGCGGGCCCACCTCGAGTCAAACTGAGGCGGCGGACGCAAATCACAGACTTTAGGCTCCCTAGAGCCATCTACGAAAGTTTCGGAGAGTTTCGGACACAACAACAAAAGTTATGACGATTCGAACATTCTTTGGACCAAATGCAACAAAAGGGTTCAATTGCGCTGGATGAATAGTACCCAAACTTGAACCTAAATTTCCAAGAGCAGAGTTACCCCTGAGATTCCGATATTAACCTAGTATGACTAGGACATGCCAAAAGAATGATAGGTAGGCTTTACATACCTGGTTGGCGCCTTACGCTTCTCAAATCGCAATTCCCGTTTCGTCCAGAAACTGCAAATGGTCACTTTTACCAGTTACTATTCATGAGAATTAACATTTTAGTCTTTGGGCTATATTTGGCTACCGAAATTTCGGCAGCACTTCCCCTATAAATCTAACACCCCCGAGACTTAGCTCGGCTCAAAATACAACGACAACAACAGCCCAAACATCATTAAACCATACAAACCACAATCATACTACGTTGACTTCAAAATTCCACTTTAATACATAAGTTGGAAAATTCTTGATTCAACTTCAAAATTCCAAATCTATATCCACATTAGTCCATTCATTCACTCATTCCCAATTATTCAAACACACTACCTTCCAATTTTCATTCAAAACACCAAAAGTTACGACGAACGTTCTAACTTGCGTCGTTTCATTCCAAATTCGTTATCATCAACCATAAATCTTATTTAAGGTCTTTAGTGTCATAAATATACTATGATATACACAAATATACCAAATGTATACGCTTGCCGATAACGTCCGAAATTATTTTCTAGCACCAACTCAATTCTTTAATCGATCCTTTACGACATAAAGATCACAACAACACATTATTCAAACTAAACAAGATAAAATTCTTATGGCTTGCACCACATGGAACTCACGGCCAAACACACCCTTTTTACACACACACACCATGCACAAACACAACCTCATCCCACAATCTTCACACTAATCCAATCACTAACACATATATATATCCATTTCATAACATTAAAACATAAAAATCTTACCTTTTTCTTGAATTTCCGACTTGTCGCAAACGTCGCTCTTCCTCCAAACTACTTGTATCACGTCGGAGAGCGTCTTGAGCACTTTACAACTATGTAAAAGTCAAGATTTTTGGAGCAAGCACAAGGCTTGGGAATTATTTTTTTTTCCCTTTTTCTCTACACGGCCGAGAGGGGTTTTGGTTGGAGTCAAGTTGAATTGTGATTTTTCTTGCTAAGTCCAAGGGGAGAATTGATATATATCCATATGTAGAGGTCATGTGCATAGCACATGACCTTTAAAATTGGGTTTAGGCCTCCATAGGGGCCGGCCACCCCCAAAGACTTGGGCCTAATTCCTTGTTGTCCAAACTTGGCCCAATTCGTGAAATGTCCCGTTTTGTAATTCCCGGAACTAATTTCTAAAATTCCAAATTTACCCTCGGCCTTCCCCGAGGTCTTGACATCAATGATTTCATAATCAACATGAGCATAGCAACTTGAATCAAATTATTTCCTCAACACACACAAGTCTTATTTATTTCTTGATTTCCCGTTATACGAAAATACGGGACATAACATTTATTGAGCTTTGGAGATTAACGATAATTAAGATTATGCATTGTGTTGTATGATGGATGGTCTGTTATAAGTTATTACATGCAAACGCTAAGGCTACGAACTATTAGAAGTAACTTGAGAATGTAGTAGACGTATGTGAATCGTTATTGCATGTTGTGAATGTGGGCTGTTTTGAATGTTGTGTGGGCT
Organism: Lycium barbarum; assembly: GCF_019175385.1. Taxonomy (NCBI): domain Eukaryota; kingdom Viridiplantae; phylum Streptophyta; class Magnoliopsida; order Solanales; family Solanaceae; genus Lycium; species Lycium barbarum. The sequence goes on along the minus strand of NC_083348.1, from coordinate 24,200,581 downwards.
GTCCGGATTGGTATTGAACTAATAATTATTGATGTTGGATTGGTTGTATGTGGTGGGTTTGGATACAAGAGAAAATATCGCCTAAACATGTAGAAAGGAGTTACTAACGTTAGAATACGTTTTGAATCTCCCCGTAGCTTAACCGTAGTTGTTGGCGTCTTAATATAGGTTGAAGTATTATTGGGCAGCGTATACTTATTGTGTGTCGTATAAGAGCTAAAGGTATGTGAAACTAACCCTTCTTTCTTTTTGGCATGATCGTTGTGAAATGAATATACGATATATATATATATATATATATACGATTCCAAAGGAATTCCTACACCTAGAGCCACTAGGATGGCTATTGATCATGATTCCCATAACCTATGTTTTGATATATATATATATTGATATGCGCATATGATTCAAGTTCCATTTTGATGTAATCCACAGGGACATCCGAAAGGTATTTGATATGACTGTCATTTGAAATTGCGAACAATGGTTCGTGTTGACTATTCTATTGAGTCCTTAAAAATGTTTTAAATTGCATATAGTTTCTCACTACTCTGCTCGTGCATATCTCAAAATATCTTTCACTGAGTCCCGGGCCAGGTATGTTATCGTGCACACTTCCACTGCATTGTTCGCCGAGTCCCTCATTAAAGGGCCGCGTACAATATATATTTATATATATATATATATATATATATATATATATATATATATATATATATATATATATATATATATATATATATATATATATATATATATATTCTGGAGTTATGCTGTGTTATGGTGTTATGCTGTGTTATGATGTCATGCTGTGTTACGGAGTTATGCCGTGTTACGGAGTTATATTATATTCTGGAGTATGCTGTGTTATGGAGCTAGAGGCGGGGTGGCGACCATGTTCACTGAGTCCCATAATGGGGCCGGATTTGACATATGATATTGATGTGCATGAGTTATATTTCAAAAGCAAGTACTTGGTATTCTGGTTATTATACTCATTTTCTGTACCTCTTATTTCAGTTATGATCCCGTTTACTGTATTTCATGCTTTACATGCTCAGTACATATTCCGTACTGACCCCTTTTCTTCGAGGGGCTGTGTTTCATGCCCGCAGGTGCAGATACTCGCTTTGGTGATCCGACAGCTTAAGATTCCCTTTTTGCTATTTTGGTGAGTTCCGTTGTTCCGGAGCCCAAATTTGGTATAGATCCTTTTCGATCTAAATATATGCATATGTTGTTTAAGGGTACGACGGGGCCCTGTCCCGTCATATTTCACTGTTGAAACTCTTAGAGGTCTGTGGACATATGTGTGGGTTGTGTATGGGTTCTGTTCAACTGTGTCTATACGATGTGTTGTGGTATGATGTTCGTCTATAATGGCAGCCTTGTTGGCTTCCATATGATATTGATATGTAATGGCAACCTTGTCGGCTTGCTTTTATATGTATAATTATGCAACAAATCTGGGACCATGGTTGGTCGTTATAAGATCCATATTGTGTTTGTTGTGAAAAGAACATATAGCTAAAGAATATGTATACGGGTGTCCAGGTCGGGCGCCAGTCACGGCCTACGGGGTTGGGTCGTGAGAAAAGTGGTATCAGAGCGGTTTATCCTCGGAGTGTCTACAGACCGTATCTAGTAGAGTCTTGTTTATCGGTGTGTTGTGCACCACATCTATAAACAGGAAGCTACAGGACATTTAGGATGTTACCTTTCTTTCATATCTCAGATCGTGCAATAGAGCCCAGCCATAGGAAATGAAATTCCTGGTACTAAACTTTGATTTCAGCTGAAGAACGACATCGACAGAAGGAAGCGATTGACGATATTGGAAATTACAAAGTACACAGGTAAGTAACGGTACGAAAGAGGCATGTCGGATAAGGTAAGAATATCGAAATGTGATTCGAAATGTAAAATTGGAGGACAAAAGAGAAGGTGGGTAGGAAAGTATAATAGAACATATCGTTAAAGGATCAGGTACGTCTCGAGGTGCGATATGTGAGGTAAGTCCCGACACCTTTATGCCTTTCACTTGAAGTTGGGAGCCCTGTGTGGCTATGATACGATATGATATATGTGTATATATGTTGACCCTGTGAGGCATTGTTGGTATTTCCTGCGTGCAGGTTTTGAGATAATAAGAAATACAGAGGAAACTCTGCCAAAATTTTCCTAGAAATAAAAAGAGAATGAGATGTAGGTTTTTCCTGAAAGGTCCTGTCAATAGTAATGACAGGATTTGACTAAGTTGCGAGTACGGCTGACCTCGATAAATAAGTTAACTGCTGAATAGATGGAAATAGTAATTATGAGGTCAAGATCAATATGGTAAAAAAAAGAAAAAAGAGGAAATGGTAAGACAATTTGGAAGGGCTTGTGATAATAAAAGATTAATCAGAAAGGGTAAAAAGGGTTAAGTACGCCTACTCCACAAAGTGTAATTAAACCATAATGAGAATTGTGAATAAGATTAAAAAGTGTTGCGCTAGGGGATTGAATACGAACAGGTATAATAAGAAGGATTGTTATGAAAAAAAAAAGTAGAGCCTAGTGAGGAAGTGGCCAAAGACATGACGTGATCCGTGTGACTAGAATATAAAGGTAAGTGTAAAACGGAAAAGCGAGCTATAGTACAAATAAGAAAGACTTATCAAGTTCTGTTGGGAAATTTTAAAATAAAGGGTACACAATAACGGAAATGATAGCAAGTACGAGAAAAGGAAGAGTAATTGAAAGGGTGAAAATAAGAAGAAAGCGAGATGACAGTATAGCAATAGGTTATGACATGTACAGCCGAGAAAACGAGTATTATAAGTGACGGAACTGTGAAAGGCCAGGTTATAGGAAGAGGAGTAACGGGGTAGAATGAGTGCTAGAAAATGAATGATATGATAAGAATAGACGTGGAGGAACAAATACGCTCTGAAAATGAGAAAAAGATTATGCGGAAGTAATGTGTTCCGAAGGATACAGAGGTAGCATAAGATTCCTCGTGTACCGAATAAAAGATAGACATAAATGGGAGAAATGATAAGGGAATTCTAAAGGAATATGGTCAGAAAGGGTTATATTTATCATCTGGTACGGGTACACGACCTGAAGGCAGAGGCGCCGACTTTTCAGTCAGTGCCGGTAGTTAGTGAGTTTCCCGATGTATTCCCAGATGAACTCCCAGGCCTTCCTCCTGAGCGTGAGATGGAATTCGCTATTGACGTATTACCAGACACTCAGCCCATATCTATTCCTCCATATAGAATAGCACCTGCGGAACTGAAGGAGCAACTGAAAGATTTATTAGAAAAGGGTTTCGTAAGGCCCAGTACATCACCTTGGGGAGCACCGGTATTATTTGTAAAGAAGAAGGATGGGTCAATGCGAATGTGTATGGATTATAGGCAGCGGAATAAAGTAACAATAAAGAACTGGTATCCCCTCCCCAGGATCAATGATTTATTTGACCAGTTGCAAGGTGCTAAGTGTTTCTCGAAGATAGACTTGCGGTCAGGTTATCACCAGGTGAGGGTAAAGGAGGCATACATTCCAAAGACTACATTCATGACTCGATACGGACATTACGAGTTTAGAGTGATGTCGTTTGGGTTGACCAATGCTCCGGCAGTATTTATGGATCTGATGAACAGAGTGTTCAAGCCATTTCTTGACCTGTTCGTGATTGTATTCATTGATGATATTCTGGTCTACTCACGATCAGAAGAGGAGCATGCAGATCACTTAAGAACGGTACTTAGGGTGCTCCAGCATTAGAAGTTGTATGCTAAGTTCTCTAAATGTGAATTCTGGTTGACTTCAGTAGCGTTCTTGGGGCATATTATTGGAGCTGATGACGTTCGGGTAGATACGCAGAAGATTGAGGCGGTGAAGACTTGGCCTAGACCTACGACACCTACTGAAGTACGCAACGTTTTGGGGCTAGCAGGGTATTACAGAAGGTTCGTAGAGAAGTTTTCCTTAATTTCTGCGCCTTTAACGAGGCTAACCCAGAAGGCAGCTTTGTTCCACTGGACCGACGCTTGTGAGTGAAGTTTCCAGTTGCTGAAAAATAAGTTGACTACGGCGCCAGTTCTAACTCTCCCCGAGGGAACGGATGGCTATGTCATTTATTGTGATGTTTCCGGTGTTGGGGTAGGTTGTGTGCTGATGCAGCATGGCAAGGTCATAGCCTATGCCTCCCGACAGCTCAGAAAGCATGAAAGGAATTATCCCACCCATGATCTGGAGTTAGCAGCGGTTATATGCTTTACAAATATGGAGACATTATTTATATGGCGTGCATGTTGACATTTATACAGACCATAAGAGTCTCCAATACATCTTTAAGCAGAAGGAGCTGAATTTGCGGCAGAGGCGGTGGCTAGAGTTGCTGAAAGACTATGATGTTGATATTCTATACCACCCAGGGAAAGCAAATGTTGTAGCAGATGCACTCAGCCGTAGATCTATGGGTAGTTTGGCAGACGTGCAACCAGAGCAGAAGGAGATAGTCCGTGAGATTCGCCAGCTAGCTAATTTGGGAAACCGTTTGGCTGATTCTGAAAATGGCAGGGTTTCAGTTCGGCGAGTTGCTGAGTCCTCTATCATAGAAGAGATAAAGAGACACCAGTATAAGTACCCTATCCTTGTACATCATAGAGATGTAGCTCTTCAAAAAGAAGAGACCCCATTTGAGGTTGCACCTGACGGAGTGCTACGATACAAAGCTAGATTATGTGTACCTGAGGTTGCAGGGTTACGACAACAAGTGATGGGAGAGGCACACTGTGCTCGTTATTCTATTCATCCGGGGTCAACGAAGACGTATCATGACCTCAGATGCTTGTATTGGTGGGATGGCATGAAGAAGGATATAGCAGAGTTTGTTGCCCAGTGTCCGAATTGTCAGCAGGTTAAGGTCGAGCACCAGAAGCCTGGAGGACTATTACAGGAGATGGAGATTCCGACCTGGAAGTGGGAGGTGATCAATATGGACTTCGTCATAGGTTTACCTCGCACTCTGCGAAAATATGACTCTGTTTGGGTCATCGTTGAGAGGCTGACAAAATCAGGCCACTTTCTTCCAGTCAGGACTACATATTCAGCTGAGGATTATGCCAGGTTGTACCTTAAGGAGATAGTGAGACTTCACGGGGTTCCCACAGCTATTATCTCTGATAGAGGAGCCCAGTTCACAGCTAACTTCTGGAGATCCTTCCAGGAGGGATTGGGGACACAAGTGAGTCTCAGTACGGCATTTCACCCTCAGACTGACGAACAGGCCGAGCGTACCATTCAGACACTACAAGATATGTTACGGGCCTGTGTTATGGATTTTCGGGGTAGCTGGGACGATCATTTGCCACTAATTGATTTCGCTTATAATAACAGCTACTATTCGAGTATTCAGATGGCACCGTATGAGGCCTTGTATGGGAGGAAGTGCAGATCACCTATTGACTGGTTTGATGTTGGTGAGACCAAGCTGATAGGCCCAGATATGATTCAACAGGTTGTTGATAAAGTGAAGGTTATCCAGGAGAGATTACTGGCAGCCCAGAGTCGGCAGAAATCATATGCAGATAACCGACGTCAACACTTAGAGTTTCAGGTTGGTGACTGGGTGTTCCTGAGGGTGTCGCCCATGAAAGGTGTTATGAGGTTTGGCAAGAAAGGGAATCTAAGCCCGAGATATATTGGACCTTATCAAATTGTCCGAAGAGTAGGCCAAGTTGCCTACGAGTTAGACCGTACGGGAGACTTCCCCAAAATTCTTATAGGACCGTACGGGACCAATTCAACATTCGAGGACGAATGTCCTAAGGGGGGGGGGGGAGAATGTTAGACCCCGTATTTTATACATCGAGTTATTCGCGAAGGAATCGACGTGAGATAGAAACCTCGGATTCTTAATTTTTAAACTAGAACTAATCGGTTATAAATTTTACTTAGTACAAAAATATTATTGGAGATTACGAATTACTTAATTATGGTGTTAAGTAAAAATTTGTGAAAACAATGAACCAAGAAGGATCATCAACGTGCAAGGACAAAAGATGACTCAAAGTCATCTAAAATAAAGCTATTATGGAAGACATACAAATATGCATTCAAATGTGGAATCATTTACTACACTTTCAATATTTTGTAGACAACTAAAATACACTTCATAATCAATGGGAGGGTTCGGCCAAGGAACTGAAATTTGGAGGAGGAAAAGGTTAGTCATGCAATTGAATATTGAAGCATGCATTACTTTATAAAAGCATACATTATTTTATGAAGACATAACATGGTGGAGGAATCATTTCACATTAAAAATTGATCATTCATCTTTGTATGATTACAATGGACAAATGATGGTGTATGAATCATCCACCACACATGCAATTGTCTTGTAAACAGTTGAAAAGAAAGAAGAAGAAAGGAAACAACAAGGAGGAAATTCGGCCATCTAGCCGAAAGTTGAAGGAAAAGTGAAATAAAATTTTTGTGTAAAGTTAATGGAGTGATTCATGCCATAAGTGGAGCATGTGACCAACTTTTAGGCATCAAAGTTGAACCAAATAATGACTAAGACATCAGCCTTCACAATTCATTTCAACTACACAACACAAAGAAAGAAAACATAGAAAACCTAGAGAGAGAGGGAGCAACTCTCGGCCAACTAGGGCTGATTTTGAGCTCTTTGAGTCTTGATCCAAAAAATATTTTCCAAGGTGTTTCAACCCTTTAGAAGGTCCCTAGAACCTGAAGATAGTATTTGGAGCAACAAGAACCATTTTCATCTCCAGTCACCAACTCTAGCCAAGTAGAGAAGTAAAGTTGTCAAGGTAAGATCTAACTTTCTTTTCCATGCATTAAGGGTGATGTAGATGAGTAGATATAAGTTGTATGCATGAAATAAGGTGTGTTGATGTTGGAACATGATAGTAACCACGAGGTTATATGTGTTGATGTTGAAGTATGGTTGTAACTTGAAGAACATGAATCGCATGCATAAAATCATGAATGTTGGTGTTGGAATGACTATGTGGCCGAGGGGACTGTTTTGGTGGAAGTAATGAACTAATTTTCTTTAATAAATATGGTTGTTACTATCATAGATCTCATGGTAAAAATAATGAAAAAAATTGGAAGGTTAAAGGTGAAGTTGTGTTAGTATGAAAATAATTGAATCTATGATTTTATGTGAGTGATGTTGAAGCATGTTGAAACGATGTATGGACTGTTTTGTGTGGAAGTTAGAGAACTGATTTTACTTGATATTTTTATTGTTATTGTCATAAATTTTATGATGTAAATAAAGGAGTTTAATGGGTGGAGTTGGAACTAAAGTCGTTTGTGAGTTGTTGTAAGGATTATAGAAATGACGATATAGCTTAGTTGCGTATGAATTGATGTTGTACTTGTCGTGTGGATAGCTGGTCATAAATCACTGAAATTATATGAAAAGAGGATATGAAATGATGTGTATGAATCATATTTGGTTTGCTTAGTATGTTCGTAAACGTTTGCAAGAATTCCGAACATTTTTATGTTGTCGGTTAGGGACTGTTTTGGACATGTTGTTGGTTAGGGACTGTTTTGGACGTGTTGTTTTGGCTAAGTTGGAAAAATTAATTATAGTTAAGAATATACATCATGTTGTCATAGTGTTTGGGATGTTGTAGAATCGCTTCGAAGAAATATTATGACAATAGACTAACAAGAATAAATTGGGTATGTCATAATCGCATGTAAACTATTATCGAGTGTTGTAAAGTACGGGCTGTTTTGACACGTTGTTGTTATTCTTATTGAGCTTGGGAGATTAATGATAATTAATATTATGCATTGTGTTGTATGTTGGATGGGCTGTTATAAGTTATTACATGCAAACGTTAAGGCTACGAACTATTAGAAGTAACTTGAGAATGTAGTAGCCGTATGTGAATCGTTATTGCATGTTGTGAATGTGGGCTGTTTTGAATGTTGTGTGGGCTGTCCGGATTGGTATTGAACATATAATTATTGATGTCGGATTGGTTGTATGTGGTGGGTTTGGATACAAGAGAAAAGGTATGTGAAACTAACCCTTCTTTCTTTTTGGCATGATCGTTGTGAAATGAATATACGATATATATATATATATATATGTATATACGATTCCAAAGGAATTCCTACTCCTAGAGCCACTAGGATGGCTATTGATCTTGATTCCCATAACTTATGTTTTGATATATATATATTGATATGTACATATGATTCAAGTTCCATTTTGATATAATCCACAGGGACATCCGAAAGGTATTTGATACGACTATCATTTGAAATTGCGAACGATGGTTCATGTTGACTATTCTATTGAGTCCTTAAAAATGTTTTAAATTGCATATAGTTTCTCACTACTTTGCTCGTGCATATCTCAAAATATCTTTCACCGAGTCCCGGGCCGGGTATGTTATCGTACACACTTCCACTGCATTGTTCGCCGAGTCCCTCATTAAAGGGCCGGGTACAATATATATATATATATATATATATATATATATATATATATATATATATATATATATATATATATTATGGAGTTATGCTGTGTTATGATGTTATGCTGTGTTACGGAGTTATGCTGCATTACGGAGTTATATTATATTCTGGAGTATGCTGTGTTATGGCGCCAGAGGCGGGGTGGCGACCATGTTCACCGAGTCCCATAATGGGGCCGGATTTGACATATCATATTAATGTGCATGAGTTATATTTCAAAAGCAAGTACTTGGTATTCTGGTTATTGTACTCATTTTTTGTACCTCTTATTTCAGTTATGATCCCGTTTACTGTATTTAATGCTTTACATGCTCAGTACATATTCCGTACTGACCCTCTTTCTTTGAGGGGCTGCGTTTCATGCCCGCAGGTGCAGATACTCGCTTTGGTGATCCGACAGCTTAAGATTCCCTTTCTGCTATTTTGGAGAGTTCCGTTGTTCCGGAGCCCGAATTTGGTATAGATCCTTTTCGATCTAAATATATGCATATGTTGTTTAAGGGTACGACAGGGCCCTGTCCCATCATATTTCACTGTTGAAACTCTTAGAGGTCTGTGGACATATGTGTGGGTTGTGTATGGGTTCTGTTCAGCTGTGTCTATACGATATGCTGTGGTATGATGTTCGTCTATAATGACAGCCTTGTTGGCTTCCATATGATATTGATATGTGATGGAAACCTTGTCGGCTTGCTTTTATATGTATAATTACGCAACAAATCTGGGACCATGGTTGGTCTTTATAAGATCCATATTGAGTTTGTTGTGAAAAGAACATATAGCTAAAGAATATGTATACGGGTGTCCAGGTCGGGCACCAGTCACGACCTACGGGGTTGGGTCGTGACAATAGCAATTAGAAATACCAAACTCTTTTATAACTTACCGGAATAGGATTACAACTAATGTAAAGTATCACGCTACTATTTTTTTTAATTCAAGATAGTCATTCAGTGCAGGACTGATTTGCTGTTTTATTATAATAAAAAAGATTATACAAAACAAAAAAGAAAAGAAAGCAAGCTAAATCTTATACCTTCCAAAAGTGCCTCATAAGTATCACACTACTAAACATAACCTTTTCACACCTTGTTCCTTGTGGGATTCGATCCCACTCTAGTTGGGTTACTAATTTGATATTGATCGCCTTAAGACATTTAAGAGGTGTAGTTTAAGCGTATCAACAACTAGCAATATCCGACAAGGACCAGGCCTCACATAAGTTTGAGAACTCCAAACACGAAAAAGAAAATAGAAAGGAGATGAAGAGAGTAGAAGTAACAAATTTTTAATTCAAAAGCTTATAAGATGATAACTGATTTCAAACTTGAATTGACTCAAACCAGCATAAGAACATGTTACATATCGTGTTTTCATGCATTGGAAAGTGTCCGAGTTAAATTACATTAGTAACGGAAACGAGGTTATCCCCCAAGCTTATAGGTGGTTAGAGTAATGGTACAGATGTGTTGTAAATATTAGAAGTTAAACAAATCGAAGAAAATAAGCTTCGTCGAGGTTTGAAATTTATTTGAATGAAATACGGTCCAAGGTATAATACCCCGTATTTTTGGACTAGGAAATTGAACCGTCCAACACGATAAAATTTACCCGAGCCAGAGGATTTAGTCATAGTGAAGAATGAAAATCAAGAACTTGGTTTATATGAGGAATGAAGTCCAAAAATAATTTAGGTCTTAACAAGTGTGACGACGGTGATTGGGAATAATATTTGTGTAAAGAGGCTATGGACTAGAATTCTACCACATGATTATGATAATGAGTATATAAAGTGTGTTAAAAATGGTCCATGTTTAAGTGAATTGGGATCAAAAAATTAATTATGTGTATAATTGGTTAAATGTTGAATTATAGTGGAGGATAAAGGAGTTAATTAAAGAATAAGTGGATAATTGGGAATGTGGAATTATCCACGTGTAGTCATGTAACGTGCAACACCTAAATGACTAAGGTGTATACATATTTGGTGGCTTCTTTTGGGAGTAGAACGTGTTAGGTGTAATGAATAGGCAGGGGGGCATGGTCCATTAGAATATACCTCCTTTGAGACTTATCTTTTATTACAGATGTCTTTGATATTAAGATTGATAGGTAGCACTCTTTACATTAGCTGAGTATTCTCGTATAGCAACGTAGGTGGGCAACAATATGCACATATGTGTGTATAGATGTTTATATACAATCTGCCATAGGAAAATTCTTATGCGCAAGAAATATGCATAGAACAATACAAAGGTTATGGCCCGTCGGTTTCTCCCGGATCATAGCAAATCAGAAATTTCTTCAAAGTGAAGTAAGGTGGATGAGGAGTACTTCTTTGAATAGAAGGTAAGAAATCCTCTCTCCTAGATTTATTTGATTTATCCAAGTCGTATCTACATTGCTAGATGAAAGAAATACGAAAATTATATCGAAAATCGCATAAATTGGTGTTGTAGTTCGGTGGACTGTTTTGGGAGGTTGTTCTTATAAAATTATATGAATGGAAATTAATTGAATGACCTGGAGGTGTTGTTGTTGTTGTTGTTAATATTGTTGAAAAATTTCAGAATGAAGATGGGATTTAAAACTATTGTTTAATTGACAAGCCGAGCTTGCCGCTCGTCGCATTATTGTTGAATTATTGAAAATATTTTTATATTGTTGAGGGGCTGGATCGATGGGATTAATTGTTGATGTTGTTAATATGGTTGTTGGTATTGTTGTTGATGATTTGCCCGAGTCGAATTCTCGGGGTTTGTTGAATTTATAAAGGAAATGTTGTCCGAATTTCTATAAATGATGTGCTAGCTTAGGGTTGGATTCCTAAGTACCTGTAGCTAATGTTTGGTATCTACTGACGTTGTTGTAGATCTTAGGAAGCCCGAGACTTAAGTTTGGATTAGCTTAAGAAGCGGACAAGGTATGTTAAGGCTATCCCTTCTTTCTTTTTGGCATGAATTACATAAACAAGCGAAGGACGAACATACATGACTCCAATGAATTCTAGTTCTCAGCTGTACTTGACATGACAGTTGTCTTTGATTCTCAAGTGTCGGTTCATTCTAATTATTCTATTGAGTTCCAGATGATGATTTAGTTTGCATATGGTTGCTCATGATACTCTACTCGTGCATGCTATTAATATATCATTCACCGAGTCCGTGGCCGGGTACGTATTCGTGCATAGTTTCATTGCATTGTTCACCGAGTCCCTCACTAGAGGGTCGGGTATGTATATTATATGTATAACCGAGACCCTTATTAAAGGGCCGGGTACGATATATGTTTACTGTTACACCTCGAAAAATTTTCCGTGAGCAAACAATGAATAGACCAACGAAGAGTAAGAGTGTACGATGTTTTACTAAGAAGGGAATGACGGCCCATGAGATTTGAAAACGCGAAGGTTGAAGATTTGCATTTCGGCCCAGTGGTCGTAAAACAGAATACGGCCCGTAAAGTGATTTACTGACCGTAAAGTGATTTACGGACCGTAAAGTGCCATCGTCATTCAACTATCAAAATTTCAACTTTCTGTCAATGTTGAAATGGTAAAATAAGACTCAGAATACGGACCGTAAATTGAAATACGACCCGTAAACCGTGACCGCAAACCACCATGACCTACAACAGACCTTTCTAGTTCTGTTATGCTTACATACGGTCGCGAAGGACGGACCGTAAACTAGAATACGGCCCGTAAAGTGGGTTTACGACCACTGTACACCTCAGTCACTGTTCATTCTAGATTAGATTTTAAGTTATTCAAAAGAGACCTAAGCTCATTCAATTCATTTCATTCCACGATATTTCTCTCAAGAAGCCTCTAGAATACTCTCTACTATTCATCACAAGAAAACCAAAGGAAATTAGTGATCAACTACATGAAAACCACGAAATCAAGTGTAAGAATCACACTAAGGTTCATCTTTCTCAAGAAAACCAAAAAGAAGTGAAGTAGGGTTTTGGTGCTAGAGGAGTAAATCCATTCAAAGCTTGTTCAACCATCATCTAAGGTAAGTTTTATGACTAAACCATGTTGTTTAAGGTATTGGAAGGTTAAGATACTTGAATTGTAGAAAAACATAGGAGATGGGTCATTAAGGAGTGAATAGTGTCATGTTTGGATGGTAGTTGGATTGAATCATAAATGTTGGAGTGTTGTGATTGTGAATATGTTATAAATAACATTTAGACCATGAAATAAGCGTGATACATGATAAAACGCAATAGTAAGCTAAAACCATGAATGTGGAGAAATCGAAGAGAAACGGCGGATTGTGGCCAATGTATATAAATGATGATTGTTGATGGCAATGTTGTGAATGTTGTTGTGAGCATTTTGGAGTCGATATAGAATATGGGAAACGTAATATAAACAAAGGAAGTGTTGTCCAATTTTCCCTAGAGTTAGTAACGCGTTTTTATAGTCGATTAACTAATGTTAATATGAATTCTCTCGTGAAGGTAGCGACGTGACATTGAAGGAGAACAAGTGAACGATAGCTTAGCTAAACGACAATGGTATGTGAGGATAGTCCCTTCTTTTTAATGGCATGAATCCTATAGCATAACTTCTTTCTTATCAATGAGCCTATGTCCATAGTTAGCTACACAAGGTAATGAGTTAAAGTATATGGATTCTAATGAAGTTATTTATCGCTTACCCTCACCTTATATGCTAGTTCCTTCAAGGTGAGGCGGAATGTCCGTGATTGTTCCATAATGCAGTCGGGGGATCACGACCTTACGTCACCCCGATAGAGTATGGTTGATCTTGATCCTTATGTATGTACTATGATAAAATAAGCATATTGTGATAAGAATATGATGATATTACTATTACAACGCGCCTATTTGGCCGGGCAGTCACCGCCAAGGCGGGCAGCTATATGATACACCATGGCCAAATGGCATGGGCAGACACCACTAGTGGGCGGCGTGAGATGGTACCCCGGACGCGGGAGGCCTTGACGCTGGGTCATGTTATGATTATCACACCGATCCAATATGGATGGGTAGTTTATACATTATGCATATATGATATGATGATGAGCATGAGTAAGACAGCATGTCTTGTTTTCTTATACTTGACAGTTAGATTCTGATGTTCCATATGAGTATCATCTTTACATCATTGTCTTATTTCGTTGGTTATGCCTCTCATACTTAGTACAATATTCGTACCGACGTTCGTTTTCTTTGGACGCTATGTTCATGCCTACAGGTAGACAGGGAGGAGAGCTCGATCTAGATCCGTAGTAGCTGTCAGCTGACTGGAAGCCCTCCATTGTCTCAGAGGTGCTTATGATTATTCTTTTGTGTGTATATAGATATAGCCATGTATATGTATTTTTGGGCACGACGGGGTCTTGTCCCGTTCCTATGTTTAGTACTCCAGTAGAGGCTCGTCGATACGCAGTGTGGGTTAGATGGTCTCACGAGATGCTATTATATGTATATATTATTTGATGAGGAAAATGTATTTAAAGAGTATTATTTTTCCTTGTAAAATATGATTTTCCTACAATTTGAGTATAAAACTGACGAAAGACTATTAAATGAGCAAAATAAGTAGTAGCACGAGTGGTGCTCGGTGGCTAGCCCTGGGTACTCGTCACAGCCCCTAGGTGGGTCGTGACAAAAGTGGTATCAGAGTAGTTCGGCCCTAGGTAGTGTCTACGAGCCGTGTCTAGTTGAGTCTTGTTTATGGTGTGTTGCGCGCCACATCAATAAACAAGAGGCTACAGGGCATTTAGGAAGAATGACCATCTTTCTTCTATGAGATCGTGCGATAGAGCCATGTGTAAGATTTTATCCTCCCTAATAGTGTGTTATGATTTCAGAATGCCGCCAAAAGCAAAGGCTACAGCCGCCCAGAAGGACAAGACTACGGCAAAAAGACGGGTAGAAAGAGAGCCTCCGGTGAATATAGATGAAGGCGAATCACATAACGAGGCCTTGTCTAACACTTCATCTACCCCACCCAATGTGAGAGAACAAGGAGGAGCCCCAACTCCAATTCCTCCGCTGGCTGCTTCAGGTCCACAAATGACCGAGGCCATCTAGTTATTGACACAATTGGTTACCGCATAGGCACAACGACAAATGTGGCTTCAAGCGATCGGGCAGCGAGTACAAAGGCCCATGATTTTATGAGTTTAAATCCTCCAGAATTCTTCGGGTCAAAGCCGGATGAAGATCCGCAAAGTTTCGTAGACGAGATGTTGAGGACTTTGAAGATTGTCCATGCCTCCGAGACCGAATCCGTGGAGTTGGCATCTTATAGACTCCGGGATGTGGCGGTGTTATGGTACAACAACTGGGTATTATCAAGAGGAGAGAACGCGCCTCCTCCGGTTTGGCAAGAGTTTGTAGATGCTTTTATTCGTCACTATTTGCCACCCGAGGTCCGCCAAGCTAGAGAGGATAGATTTCTGAATTTGAGGCAAGGAAACATGAGTGCACAAGAGTATAACATGCAATTTAATTCTTTGGCTAGATATGCTCTGACTATGGTGGCCGACATGGGAGACCGGGTACATAGATTTGTGAGCGGTCTATGGCCACATCTATTTAGAGATTGTTTGACAGCTTCCTTACAAGACGGGATGGATATTTCCCGAATACAGGCCCATGCACAAAATTTGGAGGGGTGACAACAACAACAAATAGGCGACCGTGATATCGATAGAAGGCAAGGCAAGGGGGCCAGATCCATGGGAGCTAGCAGTGATCATAGAGGGGGGTTAAGGCAGACATATTCTGGGTACTCAAGCCAGTCAGTGACGAGTGCACCTCCTCGATTCGCAGGTAGGAGACTTGATCTCTCCTTCTGTTCAAGACAGGGCCAGAGTTCGAGGGCTTCGGATTCCCAGCTCAGGGAAGATTATAGTCGGAGGAGACCCCCAGTGTCGCGATGCAACCAATGCGGCAGATTACATTGCGGATAGTGTCGTCGGGGTTCGGATGCCTGTTATACTTGTGGTCAGGTGGGGCATATGATGAGAGATTGCCCGTCGGTGAGTGACAGAGTTGGAGTTCAGCCTACAGGTTCAGAAGCTGGTTCTTCCTCAGCACGCCCGGTAGGGCAGACTCCCCAGATGTCAGCAGTCCGAGGTAGAGGCTGAGGGGCAGTATCTACTTCAGCTGCCACTCAGCCCCATGTATATGCTTTAGCTGGACGACAGGATTTGGAGTCCTCTCCGGATGTAGTT
This sequence comes from Lycium barbarum, assembly GCF_019175385.1. Classification (NCBI taxonomy): domain Eukaryota; kingdom Viridiplantae; phylum Streptophyta; class Magnoliopsida; order Solanales; family Solanaceae; genus Lycium; species Lycium barbarum. Next base: position 24,184,829 of record NC_083348.1, on the reverse strand, counting down.
ACAGGTATATTGTCTATATTCTCTCGTGATGTGTATGCATTGATAGATCTAGGTTCTACATTCTCTTATATTACTCCATATGTTGCTGGTTGTATTGGGGTGAAACCCGAGTAAATTAGACCCTTTGAGGTACTCACTCCGGTTGGTGATCCCGTGATAGCAAGGCAAGTGTACACAAATTGTGTCGTGGTGATATGTGATCGTCAGACCAAAGCTAACTTGATTGAGCTAAAAATGGTAGATTTCAGTGTAATCATGGGTATGGACTTGTTGGCGTCGTGTTATGCTAATGTTGATTGCCGCACAAAAGTGGTTCGATTTCAATTTCCGGGAGAGCACGTGCTTGAGTGGAAAGGTAATGCAGCTTCGTCAAAGGGCAGGTTTATTTCCTACCTTAAGGCGAGGAAGATGATAGCGAAAGGCTATATTTATCACTTAGTGCGGGTTCATGACACCGAGGCAAGGCCGCCAACTTTCCATTCAGTTCCGGTAGTGAATGAATTCCCAGATATGTTTCCAGACGAGCTTCCAGGTCTTCCACCAGAAAGAGAAATCAATTTTGCTATTGACGTGTTACCGGACACCAAGCCTATTTCTATTGCTCCTTACCGAATGGCCCCGGTAGAATTAAAGGAGCTAAAGGCGCAGTTGAAGGAATTGCTCGAGAAGAGATTTATTAGGCCCAGTTCATCACCGTGGGGAGCGCCGGTCTTGTTTGTGAGAAAGGAAGATGGTTCCTTGCGAATGTGCATCGACTATAGGAAATTGAACAAGGTTACGATAAAGAACAAATATCCTCTTCCAAGTATAGATGATTTATTCGATCAACTGCAAGGTGCCAAGTGGTTTTCTAAAATAGATTTGAGGTCGGGCTATCATCAAGTGAGGGTTAGAGAACCGGATAATACCAAGACAACCTTCAGAACGAGATATGGCCACTATGAATTTCGGGTGATGTCATTCGGGTTGACTAATGCTCCGGCCGTATTTATGAATTTGATGAACAACCTATTCAGGCCTCTCTTGGACCTATTCGTGATAGTATTTATTGATGATATTCTAGTGTATTCTCGCACAGTATCAGAAGATGCAGATCATCTGAGAATTGTTCTTGGCATTTTTCGAGCCCGTGAATTGTATGGAAAATTTTCAAAATGCGAGTTTTGGCTAAAATCTGTAACATTTTTTGGCCATATTATTTAAGATGATTGCATTCGAGTCGACACTCAGAAAATTGAAGCTGTGAAGACTTGGCCAAGGCCTACGATGCCTATAGAAGTTCGTAGTTTTCTGGGTTTGGCAGGATACTAGAGAAGATTCGTAGTGGGGTTCTCGTCTATTTCAGCCCCATTGACGAAGCTAACCCAGAAATCAGCAAAATTTCAGTGGAATGATGCTTGTGAACACAGCTTTCAAGAGTTGAAAGACAGGTTGACCTCAGCTCCGATCTTAACACTTCCAGAAGGGTCAGATGGCTATATGGTGTATTGTGACGCTTCCGGTGTCGGATTAGGGTGTGTATTAATGCAACATGGTAAAGTTATTGCATATGCTTCGAGACAATTACGGAAACATGAAAGGAATTATCCGACTCATGATCTCGAATTGGCTGCAGTTATTCATGCCTTAAAAATATGGAGGCATTATTTATATGGTGTGCACGTTGATATCTATACAGATCACAAGAGACTTCAGTACATTTTCAAACAGATGGAGTTGATTACGACAGTTACGGTGGTTAGAATTATTGAAAGACTATGATGTGAACATTTTGAACCACCCCGGGAAAGCGAATGTAGTAGCCGATGCGCTTAGCCGCCGATCAATGGGCAGTTTATGTGAAGTCCCTTCGGAAAGGAAAGAGATGGTTCAAGAACATCACCGACTAGCTAATCTGGGAGTGCGTGTAATTGATTGGGGTGATGCAAGTATTATTATCAAAGATTCCACAATTTCGTCCTTGGATAGGGAAGTAACAGAACGACAATATGAAGACTCCCAATTGTGCCATTACAGAGACCTATCTCATGAAAAAGAAAAGTCTCCATTTGAAGTTTCTATGGATGGGATTCTTAGATACCGAGGCAGGCTATGTGTGCCGAATGTGGCGGAATTGCGCCGACGAATTCTAGAAGAAGCACATTGTTGCCGGTATTCTACTCATCTAGGTACAACCAAAATGTATCATGATCTCAAGATGATGTACTGGTGGGATGGCATGAAGAGAGACATAGCATAATTTGTAGCACAATGTCCAAATTGCCAACAGGTAAAGGTTGAACATCAAAAGCTAGGAGGCTTATTGCAAGCAATAGAAATCCCCACTTGGAAATTGGAAGTGATCAACATGGATTTCATCGTGGGATTACCCCGTTCCCGGGGCAGGTATGATTCTATATGGGTGATCGTGGATTGACTGACGAAAGCAGCCCATTTTCTTCCAGTTAGGACCACGTACTCAGCGGAAGACTATGCGAGGTTGTATCTCAAAGAAATTATGCGACTCCATGGAATTCCATTGTCTATTATCACCGAAAGAGGAGCACAGTTTACAGCTAACTTCTGGAAGTCTTTTCAAGAAGGTTTGGGCACGCAAGTGAAGTTCAGCACGGCATTTCATCCGCAAACTAATGGGCAGGCCGAGAGTACCATTCAGACCTTAGAAGATATGCTACGGGCGTGTATGTTGGATTTCGGTGGTAGCTAGGATGATCACTTACCCCTTATTGAGTTCGCATAAAACAATAGCTACCATTCTAGTATACAAATGGCTCCGTATGAAGCTCTATATGGAAGGAAATGTAGATCCCCAATCGGGTGGTTTGAAATAGGAGAAGCACAACTAGCAGGCCCTGAATTAATTCAATAAGCGGTGGAAAGAGTCAAGGTGATCCAAGATCGGTTGTTGACAGCCCAAAGTCACCAAAAGTCATATGCGGACAACCGCCGACGAGACTTGGAATTTCACATTAATGATTAGGTATTTTTGAAAGTGTCACCAATGAAAGGGGTTATGCGATTTGGCCAAAAAGGGAAGCTCAGTCCCAGATACATTGGACCCTACAAAATCATCCGCAAGGTAGGTCAAGTAGCCTATGAATTGGATTTGCCTTCGGAACTTGAATCAGTCCATCCAGTCTTCCACGTTTCGATGCTCCGTAAGTGTATTGGAGATCCCACAAAGATTGTCCCGATAAATGACGGGAAAATAACGGAAAATCTAACCTATGAAGAAGTGCCTATTGCCATCCTAGATAGGCAAGTGCGAAAGCTTCGAAATAAAGAAGTAGCTTCAGTCAAAGTGCTGTGGCGAAATAATAACCGGAAAGAGATGACTTGGGAAACGAAAGAGAGTATGAAGTCTAAGTACCCGCAATTATTCCAACCCTCAGAGGAAATTCAAGGTGGAATGCCAATAATATAAGGTATGTATGCATTAAATGAAGTGTAATAATTATAGTATCTGAATACCCCTATTTCCATCATTTCTCAAAAATTCTATTGTGTTATGGCCCTTTGAGGTAGTGATGTGATATTATGGGTTGTTGTGGCAGGATGGTAGTGCCATATTATAATGGAAACTATGGCAAAATTTTTCTAGAATCCCCGATGATCTAACATTCGAGGATGAATGTTCCCAAAAGGGGGGAAGAATGTTACACCTCGAAAACTTTTCCATGAGCATACAATGAATAGACCAATGAAGAGTAAGAGTGTACGATGTTTTATTAAGAAGGGAATGACTGCCCATGAGTTTTGAAAATGCGAAGGTTGTAGATTTGCATTTCGGCCCAGTGGTCGTAAAACAGAATACGGCCCGTAAAGTGCCATCGTCTTCAAATAATAAAAATTTCAACTTTCTGTCAATGTTGAAATGGTAAAATACGACTCAGAATACGGACCTTAAATTGAAATACGACCCGTAAACTGTGACCGCAAACCACCATGACCTACAGCAGACCTTTCTGGTTCTGTTATGCTTAAATACGATCGCGAAAGATGGACCGTAAACCAGAATACGGCCTGTAAAGTAGGTTTACGACCACTGTACACCTCAGTCACTGTTCATTCCGGATTAGATTTTAAGTTATTAAAAAGAGACCTAAGCTCATTCAATTCATTTCATTCCACGATATTTCTCTCAAGAAGCCTCTAGAATACTCTCTACTCTTCATCACAAGAAAACCAAAGGAAATTAGTGATCAACTACATGAAAACCACGAAATCAAGTGTAAGAATCACACTAAGGTTCATCTTTCTCAAGAAAACCCAAAAGGAGTGAAGTAGGATTTTGGTGCTAGAGGAGTAAATCTATTCAAAGCTTGTTCAACCATCATCTAAGGTAAGTTTTATGACTAAACCATGTTGTTTAAGGTATTGAAAGGTTAAGATACTTGAATTGTAGAAAAACATAGGAAATGGGTCATTAAGGAGTGAATAGTGTCATGTTTGGATGGTAGTTGGATTGAATCATAAATGTTGGAGTGTTGTGATTGTGAGTACGTTATAAATAACATTTAGACCATGAAATAAGCGTGATACATGAGAAAACGCTATAGTAAGCTATAACCATAAATGTGGAGAAATCGAAGAGAAACGGCGGATTGTGGCCAATGTATATAAATGATGATTGTTGATGGCAATGTTGTGAATGTTGTTGTGAGCATTTGGGAGTCGATATAGAATATGGGAAACGTAGTATAAACAAAGGAAGTGTTTTCCAAGTTTCCCTAGAGTTAGTAACGCGTTTTTATAGTCGATTAACTAATGTTAATACAAATTCTCTCGTGAAGGTAGCGACGTGACATTGAAGGAGAACAAGTGAACGATAGCTTAGCTAAACGACAAAGGTATGTGAAGCTAGTCCCTTCTTTTTAATGGCATGAATCCTATAGCGTAACTTCTTTTTTATCAATGAGCCTATGTCCATAGTTAGCTACACAAGGTAATGAGTTAAAATATATGGATTCTAATGATGTTATTTATCGCTTACACTCACCTTATATGCTAGTTCCTTCAAGGTGAGGCACAATGTCCACGATTGTTCCATAATGCAGTCGGGGGATCACGACCATACGTCACCGCGATAGAGTATGGTTGATCTTGATCCTTATGTTTGTACTATGATAAGCTAAGCCTATTTGGCCAGGCAGTCACCGCCAAGGTGGGCAGCTATATGATACACCATGGCCAAATGGCATGGGTAGACACCATTAGTGGGCGGCGTGAGATGGTACCCTGGACGCGGGAGGCCTTGACTCAGGCTCATGTTATGATTATCACATTGATCCGATATGGATGGGCACTTTATACATTATGCATATATGATATGATGATGAGCATGAGTAAGACAACATGACTTATTTTCTTATACTTGACAGTTAGATTCTGATGTTCCATATGAGTATCTTCTTTACATCATTGTCTTATTTAGTTGGTTGTGCCTGTCATACTCAGTACAATATTCGTACTGACGTTCGTTTTCTTTGGACGCTGTGTTCATACCCACAGGTAGATAGGGAGGAGAGCTCGATCCAGATCCGTAGTAGCTGTTAGCTGACTGGAAGCCCTCCATTGTCCCGGAGGTACTTATGATTACTCTTTTGTGTGTGTATATATATATATATATATATATATATATATATATATATAGCCATGTATATGTATTTTTGGGCACGACGGGGTCTTGTCTAGTCCCTATGTTCAGTACTCCAGTAGAGGCTCGTAGATACGCAGTGCGGGTTAGATGGTCTCACGAGATGCTATTATATGTATATATTATTTGATGAGGCAAATGTATTTAAAGAGTAATTATGTTTCCATATAAAATATGATTTTCCTACAATTTGAGTATAAAACTGACGAAAGACCATTAAATGAGCAAAATAAGTAGTAGCACGAGTGGTGCTCGGTGGCTAGCCCCGGGTACCCGTCAAGGCCCCTAGCTGGGTTGTGACAATTACATTTCATCGAGTCCCTTACTAAAGGGCCGGGTATGGTATATATTTACATTTCTAGTGATTTCCTTCGGGGCTATTTATATTGTTATTCTCTGCCTTCGGGGCTATCCATATTACAGGTTGTTTCTCTTACTTTCATTATGACTTATATCTCATTCTTTATGATTACTGCTGCCTTACATACTCGGTACATTGTTCGTACTGACGTCCCTTTGCCTGGGGGCGCTGTGTTCATGCCACACAGTCCCAGAATGTTTTGCAGGTAAAAGTATTCAGCTAGGATGGTTGGTTATCATCTGGGATTGGCAAACTCCATTTTCCCTCTTGGAGCAGTGCCAAGTCATTATGGTTATCATATGTGTGTATGGGTACGTCGGGGCCTTGTCTCGACTCATATGATTCAGGTGTTTACTCTTAGAGACTTTGCACACAGTGTCCTGTGGTTAGTATGTTAAGATGTTATGTGTTGAATAAAGCGACCATATAGGTCGATATGTCAGTTTGATTTACTCGATTTTTGATTAATTGAATATCGTTCACAAATTTCTATGGTTTGACTAAAAGTACCTTATTATATTTCTAAAAAAAATTTATACGTCCAGTTTCATTGTATTAATACCAGAGGGTTCGCTCAGCTCTAAGTAAGGGTTGGGTACCCATCATGCCTTGATGAGATCGGGGTGTGACAAAGTGGTATCAGAGCAGTTCGTCCTAAGGGTCATCTGCAAAGTCGTATCTAGAAGAGTCTTTTTTATGGTGTGTTGCGCGCCATATTTATAAACAGGAAGCTACAGGGCATTTAGGATGGTTACTTTTCTTTCATATCTAAGATCGTGCGATAGAGCCAAGCTATAGGAAATGAGATTCCTTATACTAACCCTTGATTTCAGCAGAAGAATGGCATCGACAGAAGAAAGCGAGTGATAATATTAGAAGTTACAGAGGTAAGTCACTTCATTGAGGCTGCGTTATCAGAATATGTATTTATATGATATTGGATTTGTTATCATAGAGGTAAGTCAGTATAAGTACAACAGAGGAATTGACTAAATGTATCTCTTGATGATAAGTTCAGTTATGAGTTTGTCAACTAAACAAATTGAATGAATCAGTACAAAGGTAAGCAACGGTACGAAAGATGTATGTCAGGTAAGGTAAGAATATTGGAGTATGATTGAAATGTAAAGCTGAAGAATGAAAGGAAAAGTGAATAGGAAGGTATAACAGGGTAGAACGCTAGAGGATCAGGTACATCTCGAGGTGTGATATATGAGGTAAGTTTCGACATCTTTGTGCTTTTACTTGAAATTGGAAGCCCTGTGTGGCCGAGATATGTCGAGTAAGGCATTGTTGGTATTTGCTCCGTGCAGGTTTTGGATAGTAAGAAATATAGAGGAAACTCTGTCGAATTTTCCTAGAATTTAAAATGATAAGATATAAGCTTGTAATATGTCGTAACGGGAAAAGATGTTGTGTAAAAAGTAATGGTAGGAGAGGATTAAGTTCGGAGTATCGTTGACAACTACAAGAAATGAGTTAAATGTTGTTGAATTGACAGTAACGGTAACTATAAGATCGATATTGATATGGTAAGGAGAAATGCTAGAGTAAATTAGGGAGATGGGTAGTACTAATGTATGACATAGAAGAGAAAGGGTAACTCCAATAGAGTGTGAATTGAAGTATAGATTGGGTGGATAGGCACAAGAAAAATACGACAAGTCTATTAGCAAAATAAAGTAACAGCATGACAGGGGTACGAAACACGAAGGGTTATTGGGAATGTGAATACATTGGTAAGACTACTTATGCGGTAAGTGTAACGGGGCTGATCAGAAAGAGTAACAGGTTAAGTATGCTTACTTCACGAGGTTTATTCTATCTTATAAGTGGGCTTGCAAATGAGATCAAGAAGTGGCACTCTATAGAGTTGATTATGATCAGGATATAATGAGAACGTAGCAAGAACTGTAATACAAAGTAAGTATAGTATAGCAAGGAAATGACTAAACATGTGACATGTTCTATATGAATAAGGAGTGAATGCAAGTGTGAAACCAATAAGCGAGCCATGGGGCAGTAGATAAGAAAGCTTATAAGACTTTATTAGGAGAAAGTCCAGCATAGATGTTTCGTAATGACAGAAATGATAGCTAGCAAAAGGAAAAAGGAAGTCAACTTGAAAAAGAAATCAGAGAAAAGTGATATGGCAAAGTAGTAATAGTTTGTGATTTGTATAATCGAGATCACGAGTGATATCGTTGGTTTGATGCAAAAGACCAAGACTACAGAAAGATGAATAACGAAATAGAGCGATTGTTAGGAAAAGGATCAGCATAATAAGGATTAGAGGGGATGATCAGAATAAGTTTTGGTAGAGAAGAATGGATTGTATAGAAGTAATATATTCTAAAGGACAACACGGTACTGAGTTAAGAATAGGGTTCCTTGTGCGAGGAATAAAGAATTGATTATAAAACGGGAGGGTAAATGAACAAGAATCGAGCGGGTATCTGATACTGTACGAAAATCATTCGTGAAGACCCTGAACAACATGACATTGAGAGCAAATGACTCAAGGAATATTATAAAGGATAGCGACGCTATATGGGAGTTGAGGCAAAGGAATTGTCAGTAGAGTCGTTTGTTAATGATATTGCGATTTATAAGTGACAAATAAGAAGGGACATAAATTTTTCTATAGTAGAATATAAGATGTGATAATCAAAGGACAAATAAAGGAAAGAAAAGAGTATGATGAGATAAGTTACAACATATAGACAAAAGAGTTTTGGTATGTATGAGATACTTAAAATAGAACGAACCAAAGGAACGGAAGTTTATGAATAAGATTAGATGTTCATACATGAATCACACAAGAACGGTTATGTAACCTGCAAGTATTTACATGTCAAGAATGAAAACAATTGGGTACTTAAAAGAGGAGTAAGAGGTAATCAAGAATAGTGTGTTTGTGATACTCCGAGTCAGTTGAGGGAAAATATATGGTAAATCGAGTCGAAATGTTGAGTTGGAATTGTCATTAAGGACAAATAGGACAATTACTCTGAATATGATATAAGTATATGTTATATGTTGCCTACGATAGCCCTGGGGTGTGTTAGATTATTTATGAATTCAATAGAATCATTGGATAAAGGGGAATTTACCAGAAGAATATTACGCCTTGGAACTTTCATTTTTGTATCACTATGGTTATAGCGAATTTCCAACAGTTTACCAGAAGGTTATGAAATTCTCAAACATTATGAAGCCTTTAATGAGTCAACGAGGGACACCTACGACAGGGACATCTTGGATTGAATTTATCCAGACTCTACAGATGTGGATCAATACCACTATCATGGTCATATGCAAAAAAGGAAGCGGGAGAGATTTGCAAACCATGTGAGACTTAATACCATTATTGAGCAAGAAAAAGGATCGACGAGTCTAAGTATCAAGAAGGATCACATCAGGAGAGTAACTCACTTATATATCTTGGAAGCATATACCTGAGGTGTCAAGGGAGTATTGCAACCAAGAGTCATTACTAAGAAGGAAACTCGTTTTCAACTATTCGAAGGGAATGTTATAGATAGTGCATGTCAAAGGATTAAAATGATGACTCCAAGCATAAGAAGGGAGGTAGTAGTATCATCGTCATAAACACTTACTTGCTTTTCATAGAGACTTCCCATTTCTAATGCGTGATTGTGTACATACATCCATATCTGTATCCGTATTCATATCCGTAATTATTTACATTTCGTATCCATTTTTGTATTCATAGCATATTCATATTTATATTCATATTCATATACATATCATTTACATATACATATCATTTACACAGCATACCCAACCATGAAGTTTCGGTGTTTCACATACCTGGCCCTACCAAGGCTCAGGGTCATACATACCTAACCCTATCAAGGCTCAGGGTTATGTATACCTGGCCCTACCAAAGCTCAGGGTTGTCCGTACCCAACTGCAGTGGTGCGCGCGCAATATCTATATATATTCTACCCGGCCTTATAAGCTCGGGGTTTCATAATAGCCATACATAGGCACATATACATAAAATCCCATAAGCATCTTTAGCATCATTGCTATCGTCGTTCATTACATCTATCCCTAGAGGATTACTCGTCATAGGAGGAATTTAGTACAATCGTAACATATCGAGAATTATGAGCTTAGTTGCTTTTAAAGATAAAATCATTTGGAGGACATCATAGGCTCATAGAAGAATAGATGTTTGGCCAAAGAATCACGCCTTATAAAAGAAGGGTTAGCCTTACATACCTCTTCATTCAACTATTCTATCACTTGCACGTTCTCCTTCAATGCTCACGTTTCTACCTTCATTAGAGTTATACCATCATTAGAAAATCGATAGCTTAGCATACATGACTAAAGCTAGAGAAAATTGTACAGCATCTCCTTTATTTATATGAATTCCTCCATATCATATATCAACTCCCAAACATCAATAATAACATTCACAATATCATAACAATACTCTTTATTCACATACATTATCCTTACCTCTCAATTCACTTCCAATCATCCATATCCATGGTCATAGCACACAATTACATTCATCCATATACAATGTCTATCCCATGTTCTTAACATCATTTATGAGATAACCATAATCACAACACATCAAGAAGCATGACTCAATCCAAGCTATTACTAAAAAATGACACTATTTCCACATTCATGACCCATTTTCTATATCCTTCTACAATCCAAGTGCTTCAACTTCTCAATACCTTAAACAACATGGAAATACCATAAAACCTACCTTAGATGGTGTAGGAGTGAACCTTGGGTGGAAACACTTCACTTGAGCAAAACACTAGTTTCACCTTCACTTGGATTCCTTGTCTTGGATGAACTTTAATAGGTTTCTTACACTTGATTCCCTTGGTTTGAAGGCTGATCACTAATATATCTTGAATTCTTATGGGAGAATTGTGGAGAAGTACTCTTGAGATTCTAGAGAGAAGGGGTGTGAAGAGGAAATGAAATGAAATATACTTGGATCCTTTATTAATAATACTTCATTTGTCCCGACCAAAATCTACGGACCAACATACGATCCGTATTAATTTCATTGACCGTATGTCTGGCCGTAGATTTGGTCCAGTAAGGCTGGCCATCTGGGCAGATTATACAGCCAAACATACCGCCAGTATAATTTATACGGTTAGTATGTTGGGCCGTATAGTGCCCAATTCTTCCGAACTCATTCTCGTCGACTCATTTGATCTCCAATCCATATGGAACCTTCTTGACACTTGTTTATCCCCTCATTAACATTCTAAGGGACGTTATAACTCTTCTCCAAAGCATCATTAAATCATTATGAACTTGTTACTCGTAAATCCTTTCCGATACATATCTTATGCCTTACCTTCTCTTGGGAAACTTTCTCCTCTTACCTTGAATGTCTTTGAAATCTTAATTAGGGTCATCAAATGTCATTCCTTACTTATTGAAATATCATATACTTCGTGCTCTTCGTTAGTCTATTCACTGTGCATCAATGGAGAATTTTTTGAGGTGTAACATTCTTCCCCCCTTAAGAACATTCGTCCTCGAATGTTAAGTCCTCGGGGATTCTATAAAAATTTCGCCAGAGTTTCCCCTGTAATATGGCACTACCATCCTATCACAGAAGCCCATAATAACAATGCCTCATAGGGCCACAACATAATAGTAATAGAGTTTGGCACACACGACCCAAATGCATAAAAAGAAAAACATACATACCTTATTATCTTGATGTCTGATCTTGGATCGCTCCCGGGGGCTAAAATAAGTGCGGGTACTTGGATTTCATAATTTCTTCCGCTTCCCATGTCATTTTTGTTACACTTTGGAAAATTTTCGGTTCAGGCACAGTGAATAGACTGACGAAGGGCACGACAAATACGATGTTTTGATAAGTAAGAAATAACATTTGATGATTCTAAATGAGATTTAAAAGACATTCGAAGTAAGAGAAGAAAGTTTGCCAAGAGGAGGCAAGGCGTACGAGATGTGTCGAAAAGGATTTACGAGTAACGAGTTAATGATGATTTAATGATGCTTTGGAGAAGAGTTATAACGTCCCTTAGACTGTTAATGAGGTGATAAACAAGTCTTAAGAAGGTTCCATAAGGATTGGAGATTAAACGAGTCGTCGAGAACGAAATCGGAATAGCTGGCATTATACGGCCCAACATACTGGCCGTATAAATTATACTGGTCGTATGTTAGGCCGTATATTTATGCCATATGGGAAACCTTCACTGGACCAAACATATGGCCAGACATACGGCCCGTATAAAAGATACGGACCGTATGTTGGTCCGTATGTTCGTGTCGGGACAGATTGAATGATTTAGATAAGGAGGACCCAAGTCCATTTCCTTTATTTCATTTTCACCTCTCACCTCAAGAACACTCTTGAAAACCCTCTCTACTCTTCATCCACAAGAACCCTAGAAAGATTCATGATCAACCTCATCAACCCAAGGAAATCAAGTGTAAGAAACTCTTTAGGGTTCGTCCAAGGCAAGAAACCCCATGCGATTGAAGCTAGGGTTTTTCTTCAAGTGAAAGATTATCATCCAAAACTTGCCTCCACACTATCTAAGGTAAGTTTTATGGCATTTCCATGTTGTTTAAGGTATTTGAAAGTTCAAACACTTGGATTGTAGAAGAATATAGAAAAATGGGTCATGAATGTGGGAATAGTGTCATTTTGAGTAATAGCTTGAATTGAGTCATGATTCTTGATGTGTTGTGATATGGTTATGCTATAAATGATATTAAGGACATGGGATAAGCATGAGATGTGAGAAAACGTACTAGTATACTATGACCATTATTATGGATGAATTGATGTGTAATTGTGAAATGAGGGTAATGTAGATGAATAAAGATTGTTGGTTATGATATTGTGAACGTTATTATAAATGTTTGGGAGTTGATATACAATATGGGGAAGCTCATATAAATTACGGAAATGCTGCCCAATTTTCTCTAGCTTTAGTAAGCACGTTCATATAATCGATTATCTAATGTGAATGTGAATTCTTCTTGAAGGTAGAAACGTGAGCATTGAAGGAGAACAATCAAGCGATGGAAATTGTTAAACGAAAGAGGTATGTAAGGCTAGTCCTTTCTTTCTAAGGCATGACTCTTATGGTATGAATCCTCCTATCTTTCCATGATTTCTCCTACATATTGGGAATTATGAATCAACAAGTATAAAGAGCTTCATACGAGATAAAGAAGAGAGATACGTTACGAGCATGACAATACCGATGATGAATCTAAGTCTTGAAGTCCTAAAGCTCATGATACGATATGCCTACGAAGCTAATGACCCTTATATGATTCCTATGATATTATATCCCTACCTCTCCGTGACTTTCTTATGTTCCGGGAACTATGAGACAATATTGATAAAGAGCCTCTTATGAGATAAAGATGAGAAATATGTCATGAATACGATAATAATGATGATAAGTTTAAGCCTAGAGATTCTAAAACAAGAAACGATGTCGATGAAGTTAAAGATCCTACTTATGATCCCTTGATTTTGTTCATGGTGTACACTCACCTTAAAATGTTAGTTCCTTCAACGTGAGATATGATGTATATAGTTACTCCATAATATAATCGGGGGTTGTCGACCTTATGTCACCCCGACATTGTTATAGATTGTCTATAAGCTCTAATGCATGTCCTATGACCAATGTTCCGAAAAGTTACGAATCTATGTTCATATGGGGTTCCACCTGGGATAAAGGTAAGAGATGTGCTATAGATACGATAATGGTAATGATGAGCCTAAGTTTAGAGATTATAAAGCCTATCATAAGATATTTTTATGTCGTCCATGCTACGAATATGATATGATTTTCATAGGCTGTCTTTAAATCCAAATGCATGCTTTATGGAAAATTACGATAATCTTATGAGATGAATGTGATGACAATGATGATAATAAGATGTACCGAGTCTTGATATGGCCGGGTACGGAAGACATGTATGTTATATTGTCGAGCCATGAATACGGATAATGTTTATTATATATTCCACCGTGCCTACATGGCCGGGCAGACACCGCTAAAACGGGTAGCATATACACCATGTCTAGATGGCATGGGCAGACACCACTAGTGGGCGGCATTGATGATATTACATCGCGCCTACATGGCCGGGCAGACACCGCTAAAGCGGGCAGCATATACACCATGTCTAGATGGCATGGGTAGACACCACTAGTGGGCGGCATTGATGATATTACACCGCGCCTACATGGCCGGGCAGACACCTCTAAAGCGGGTAGCGTATACATCATGTCTAGATGGCATGGGCTGACACCACTAGTGGGCGGCATATGATGGTTACCCAGACGCGGGTTAACGATGTTGATATGTATATGTATATATGATACGATGATGTATGCGCTATGATGAAATATATATATATATATATATATATATATAGGTACTATGATGTATGCGCTACGATGATACATGTATAATGATCATATAAGATATAGGTACGAAAGGCATCCACCCTTTAAAGTTACGCAGGTTATATCTACATCTTATGTCTTATGATTTCCCCATTATGTTCATTTCATTTATGCCTTGCATACTCAGTAAAATATTCGTACTGTCGTCCATTTTCTTTGGACGCTGTGTTCATGCCCACAGGTAGATAGGGAAGCGACCCAGATTTATAGAAGCCGATAAGTAGACTTTTGAGAGCACTCCATTATTCGGGAGGTACCATTGATTTACGATTTTATGTACATATATGTTTTGGGCACGACGAGGTCCTGTCCCGTCCATATGTATAGTACTCTAGTAGAGGATCGTAGATACGTATGTGTGGGTAGTATGGTCTCACGATTTCCCTCGTGTTTATATATATGTGTGTATTATTTTGATAGCCGAAGGGCTTATGTATATAAAGGTAATTATATTTCTAAATGAAAAATTATTTTCCTATGATTTGGGTATGAATTTGATGAATGAACGCTTAACGAGTATGATAAGTAGTAGAATGAGTGGTGCTCGGTGGTTAGCCTCGGGTACCCGTCATGGCCCCTAGTCGGGTCGTGACAAAACTGGTATCAGAGCAGTTCAGTCCTAGGAAGTGTCTACGAGCCTTGTCTAGTAGAGTCTTGTTTATGGTGTGTTGCATGCCACATCTATAAATATGAGGATACAGGGCATTTAGGATGGTTACTCTTCTTTCATCCGTAAGATCGTGCGATAGAGCTAAGCCATAGGAAATGAGATTCCTTGTACTAACCCCTGATTGCAGCAGAAGAACAGTATTGACCGAAGAAAGTGATTGATGATGTTGAAGTTACAGAGGTTCAGTTATAAGTTGAGAACTAAGCAAATTGAATGAATCAGAACAAAGGTAAGCGACGGTACGAAAGATGTGTGTCGAATAAAGTAAGAATATTGAGATATGATTGAAATGTAAAGCTGAGGGATGAAAGAGAAAGTATATAGGAAAGGATAACAGGGCAGATCGCTAAAGGATCAGGTACATCTAGAAGCGTGATATATAAGGTAAGTTTCGACATCCTTGTGCTTTTAATTGAAAGTGGGAGCCCTGTATAGCTGAGATATGTCATACATATATATTGACCCTGTGAGGTATTGTTGGTATTTGCTGCGTGCAGGTTTTGAGATAGTAAGAAATATAGAGGAAATCTGCCAAAATTTTCCTAGAATCTAAAGGAGACAAGATATAAGCTTGTAATATGTCCTAACGAGAAAAGATGTTGTGCAAAAAAGTAATGGCAGGACAAGATTAAGTTAGGAGTATCGTTAACAACTACAAGAGATGAGTTAAATCCTATTGAATTGATAGTAATGGCAATTATAAGATCGACATTGGTACGATAAAGAGAAATGCTTGGTAGTACTAAAACATGACATAGAAGAGAAAGGGTAACTCCAATAGAGTGTGATACTGAAGTATTGATTAGATGGATAAGTACAAATAAATACGACAAGTCTAGTAGCAAAATAGAGTAACAGCATCACGGAGACAGAGGTAAGAATATGAAGGGTTATAGTGAATGTGAATATGTTGGTGAGATAACTTATGTGGTAAGTGTAATAGGACTGATCAGAGAGAGTAACAGGTTGAATATGATTACTTCACGAGGTTTATTCTACTTTATAAGCAGGCTTGTAAATGAGATCAAGTAGTGTCACCCTATAGAGTTGATTATGATCAGGGTATAATGAGAACATAACAAGAATTGTGGTACAAAGTATAGTGAGGAAACGACTAAAGATTGACGTGTTCTATATGAGTAAAGGGTGAGTGCTGATGTGAAACCAACAAGCGAGCCATGGGGCAGTAGATGAGAAAGCTTATAAGACCTTGTTAGAAAAATACAGCATAGAGGTTTCGCAATGACAGAAATGATAGAAAGTAAGCTTGAAAAAGGAATCAGAGAAATGTGATATGGAAAGGTAGTAGTAGTTTGTGATTTGTACAATTGACAGTATAAGTGATATCTTTAGCTGGATGTAAAAGACCAAGACTACAGAAAGATTAATAATGAAATAGGACGAGTGTTAGAAAAAGGATTAACACAATGGGGATGAGAGGTGATGATCAGAATGAACGGAATAAGTTTTGGAAGCGAAGATTGGATAGTAAAGGTAGTATATTTTAAAGGAAAAGCGGTACTAAGTTAGGAATAGGGTTCCTTGTGCGAAGAATAAAGGATTGATCATAGAATGGGAGGAAATAAGATAAATTGAGGAGGAAGGAATGTAATGAAATAAGAAAGGGGAATAGAAGGAGAAGGAAAATGCGTCGCAAAGTACGCGCACTTAAGAAATAGTCGTGTTATGATTAAAGGAAGATGCATCTCCTACGAATATCCTACACGAGTTAGAACGAGTAAAGTATATGAAGTAATGAGTTGAGAAAAAAAATGTGGCCATGAATTACGAGTTTACCGTACGATGATAAAGCAATAGAGCAAAACTATCATCAACGACAAATATAATATGATTATGATTGGTTTTGAAATCAATTTCGAGTGCAACACAAGAGTAAAAGAGCATGAGGCATAAGGGGTATTAGTCGCGCATGAGACTTAGGCCCTGGAAAACAACGATGAAGTTACAAATGAACTTTGAGCACCAAAGAAGAGGGCAAGTGACATTATATGGATGGTATGGATAACTAGACCTACTACTATTGTGAGCATCTCTATGGGGGCAAAAAATTTGTTAATTGGAGCGGATTTAGACATTGACCCGATGAGCTAAGTAAAATACATCTTTGTTCGGGTTGCTATGTCGGTTGTAGTACTTAATTACAAAACTGCGAGATGAGTATGTTAAGACTTCACACATGAATTATCGTAGCTATGCATTATGGGAAACTGCATAAATGAGATGTAGTATAGTAAGGGATATATTAATTCAATATTTGAAGGTGAGGCAACGGATCTAAGAATGGTACAAGTAAAACCCTTAAAGGAGGGAAACGAGTAAAGAGAATACAAGTGTAGAGATGGAAATGATGAACCCTAAGGTGTGACAGATATAGACTCTAAAGCAAAGAGTGAGAGTTACGCAGAATGAGTCTAATAGCTAGTACATAAACGAATATAAATTGAGCAGGCATTTGAGACTGTACTGGAAACCATTCGCGAAGGCCTTGAACCACATGACATTGAGAGCAAATAACTCAAGAGATATTGTAAAAGATAGCGATGCTATGCTAGAATGGAGGCAAAGGCACTAACGGTAAAGTCGTTGTTAATGGTATTGCGACTTATAATCGACAATTAAGAAAGGGACCTAAGATTTTCTATAGTAGAACATAAGATATGATAATCAAGAGAAAAATAAAGGAAGGAAGAGAGCATGACGAAATAAGTTACTACAGATAGACAAAAGAGTTTTGGTATATATAGTCACCAAGCCTAGCCATGGTCGGGTACGCGAAAAACCGAACCTTCGTGGACGGGTATGCTATGTAAATGCTATGTATATGATATGAATATGACTATGGATACGAAATGTAAATGAGTAAGGATATTAATATGGACACGAATATGTATACGGCTATGGATACATGTATATGTATAGATGTGTATGTACACGAATCACGCAAGAACGATTATATAACCTGCAAGTATTTATGCGTCGCCAATGAAACCAAGTGGGTACTTAAAGAGAGGAGTAAGGGGTAAACAAGGATAGTGTGGTCATGATACTCCGGGTCAGTTGAAGGAAAATATATGGAGAAATTTTCGTGGAATCCCAGATAGTTTAACATTCGAGGACGAATATTCCCAAAGGGGGAAGAATGTTACACTTTGGAAAATTTTTCGTTCATGCACAGTGAATAGACTGATGAAGAGCACGACATATACGATGTTTTGATAAGTAAGAAATAACATTTGATGACTCTAAATGAGATTTCAAAGACATTCGAAGTAAGAGAAGAAAGTTTTCCAAGAGGAGGCAAGGCGTACGAGATGTGTCGGAAAGGATTTACGAGTAATGAGTTAATGATGATTTAATGATGATTTGGAGAAGAGTTATAACATCCCTTAGACTGTAAATGAGGTGATAAACAAGTGTTAAGAAGGTTCCATAAGGATTGGAGATCAAACGAGTCGTCGAGAACGAAATCGGAATAGCTGGGTATTATACAACCCAACATACAGGCCGTATAAATTATACCGGTCGTATGTTAGGTTGTATATTTAGCCCAGACGGGCAACCTTCACTGGACCAAACATACGGCCCGTATAAAAGATACGGACCGTATGTTGGTCCGTATGTTCGTGTCGGGACAGATTGAATGATTTACATAAGGAGGACCCAAGTTCATTTATTTCATTTCATTTTCACCTCTCACCTCAAGAACACTCTAGAAAACCCTCTCTACTCTTCATCCACAAGAACTCAAGAAAGATTCATGATCAACCTCATCAACCGAAGGAAATCAAGTGCAAGAAACTCATTGGGGTTCATCTAAGGCAAGAAACCCCATTGGATTGAAGCTAGGGTTTTTCTTCATGTGAAAGATTATCATCCAAAACTTGCTTCTACACTATCTAAGGTAAGTTTTATGGTATTACCATGTTTTTTAAGGAATTTGAAAGTTGAAACACTTGGATTGTAGAAGAATATAGAAAAATGGGTCATGAATGTGGGAATAGTGTCATTTTGAGTAATAGCTTGAATTGAGTCATGATTCTTGATGTGTTGTGATATGGTTATGCTATAAATGATATTAAGGACATGGGATAAGCATGATATGTGAGAAAATGTACTAGTATACTATGACCATTATTATGGATGAATTGATGTGGAATTGTGAAATGAGGGTAATGTAGATGAATAAAGATTGTTGGTTATGATATTGTGAACGTTATTATAAATGTTTGGGAGTTGATATACAATATGGGGAAGCTCATATAAATTAAGGAAATGCTGTCCAATTTTCTCTAGCTTTAGTAAGCACGTTCATATAATCGACTGGCTAATGTGAATGTGAATTCTCTTGCAGGTAGAAATGTGAGCATTAAAGGAGAACAATTAAGCGTTGGAAATTGTTAAACGAAAGAGGTATGTAAGGCTAGTCCTTTCTTTCTAAGGCATGACTCTTATGGTATGAATCCTCATATCTTTCCATGATTTCTCCTACATATTGGGAATTATGAATCTACGAGTATAAAGAGCTTCATACGAGATAAAGAAATGAGATACGTTACGAGCATGACAATACCGATGATGAATCTAAGTCTAGAAGTCCAAAACCTCATGATACGATATGCCTACGAAGCTAATGACCCTTATATGATTCCTATGATATGATATCACTACCTCTCCATGACTTTCTTACATTTCGGGAACTATGAGACAATATTGATAAAAAGCCTCTTATGAGATAAAGATGAGAAATGTCATGAATACAATAATAATGATGATAAGTTTAAGCCTAGAGATTCTAAAACAAGATACGATGTCTATAAAGTTAAAGATCCTACTTATGATCCCTTGATGTTGTTCATGGTGTACACTCACCTTAAAATGTTAGTTCCTTCAAGGTGAGATATGAAGTATATGATTACTCCATAATATAATCGGGGGTTATCGACCTTATGTCACCCCGACATTGTTATAGATTGTCTATAAGCTCTGATGCATGTCCTATGACCAATGTTTCGAAAAGTTACGAGTCTATGTTCATAGGGGGTTCCATATGGGATAAAGGTAAGAGATACGCTATAGATACGATAATGGTAATGATGAGCCTAAGTTTAGAGATTATAAAGCCTATCATACGATATTTTTATGACGTCCATGCTACGAATATGATATGATTTTCATAGGCTGTCTTTAAATAAAAATGCATGCTTTATGGAAAGTTACGATAAGCTTATGAGATGAATGTGATGACAATTATGATGATAAGATATACCGAGTCTTGATATGCCGGGTACGGAAGACATGTTTGTGATATTGTCGAGCCACGAATACGGATAATGTTTAACGTGTATGAGCAAATACAATACTATGATATATATATATATATATATAATGATGCTAAGTTATGATAAGTTTATGATATGTCTATGAGATGTGTAATAATGATGAGTTTATGATTGATTGTATGTGATATTGTCGAGCCACGAATACGGATAATGTTTAACGTGTATGAGCAAATACAATACTATGATATATATATATATATATATATAATGATGCTAAGTTATGATATGTCTATGTGATGTGTAATAATGATGAGTTTATGATTGATTATATGACGATACGATTCCACCGCGCCTACATGGCCGAGCAGACACCGCTAAAGCGGGCAGCGTATACACCATGTCTAGATGGCATGGGCAGACACCACTAGTAGGCGGCATTGATGATATTACACCGCGCCTACATGACCGGGTAGACACCGCTAAAGCAGGCAGCGTATACACCATGTCAAGATGGCATGGGTAGACACCACTAGTGGGTGGCATATGATGGTTACCCGGACGTGGGTTCACGAAGATGATATGTAGATATATATGATACGATGATGTATGCGCTATGATGAAATATATATATATATATATATATATATATATATATATATATATATATATATGATACGATGATGTTTGCGCTACGATGATACATGTATAATGATCATATAAGATATCGGTACGAAAGGCATCCACCCTTAAAAGTTACGCAGGTTATATCTACGTCTTATGTCTTAGGATTTCTCCATTATGTTCATTTCATTCATGCTTTACATACTCAGTACAATATTCATACTGAGGTCCGTTTTATTTGGACGCTGTGTTCATGCCCACAGGTAGACAGGGAGGCGACCCAGATTTATAGAAGCCGATAAGCAGACTTTTGAGAGCACTCCATTATTCGGGAGGTGCCATTGATTTACGATTTTATGTACATATATGTTTTGGGCACGAGGGTTCCTGTCTCGTCCATATGTCTAGTACTCTAGCAGAGGCTCGTAGATACGTATGTGTGGGTAGTATGGTCTCACGCTTTCCCTCGTGTATATATATGTGTGTGTATTATTTTGATAGCTGAAGGGCATATGTATATAAAGGTAATTATGTTTCTAAATGAAAAATGATTTTCCTATGATTTGAGTATGAATTTGATGAATGAATGCTTAACGAGTATGATAAGTAGTAGAATGAGTGGTGCTCGGTGGTTAGCCCGAGGTACCCGTCATGGCCCCTAGTCGGGTCGTGACAATTTCTTCTCGGTTATTGGTTTGCCACAAAACCTTAACTGAGCCCACTTCTTTGTTTCTAGGCCTCCTTATTTGCCTATCTAATATGACAATGGATACCTCTTCATAAGTAAACTTTTCCGTCACATGCACATCATTTACTGGCACGATCCTAGTAGGATCTCCAACACATTTACGAAGCATCGAGACATGGAAAACTGGGTGAACTGACTCCAAATCAGGAGGTAGATCTAATTCGTAAGCCACTTTTCCTACCTTGCGCACAATCTCATAAGGTCCAATGTACCGGGGACTAAGCTTCCCCTTTTTGCCAAATCTCATAACGCCCTTCATCAGCGACACCTTTAAGAATACCCAATCTTTAACATGGAACTCTAAGTCCCTTCCACGATTATCCGCATAGGACTTTTGACGACATTGGGCTGCTAATAGTCGACCTTGTATGAGCTCCACTTTTTCTATGGCTTGCTGGACCAAGTCTGGCCCTATCAATTTAGTCTCTCTTTCTTCAAACCACCCAATTGGGGATCAACACTTTCGCCAATACAAGGCCTCATATGACGCCATTTGGATGCTATAATGATAACTATTGTTATAAGCAAACTCAATAAGGGGTAAGTGATCGTCCTAATTTCCTTCGAAATCCAACATACATGCCCGTAACATATCCTCAAGAGTATGAATGGTATGTTCAGCTTGTCCATTAGTCTGCGGATGAAATGCCGTGCTAAGGCTCACATGAGTCCCCAAACCCTCTTGGAAGGACTTCCGAAAATTAGCTATAAACTGAGTTCCTCTATCTGAGATAATAGATATTGGAACACCATGGAGTCGCACTATCTCTTTAGCATAAAGCTTTCCATAATCTTCTGCCACATATGTAGTTCTGATTGGTATGAAATGAGCTGACTTCGTGAGTCTATCCACAATCACCCATATAGAGTCATACTTACGTCGAGAACGGGGCAAGCCTGTAATGAAGTCCATGTTAATTACTTCCCACTTCCAAGTTGGAATTTCTATAGCTTGCAACAATCCGCCCGACTTTTGGTGGTCGATTATCACTTGTTAACAGTTGGGACATTGAGCTACGAATTCCGCTATATCTTTCTTCATTCCATTCCACTAATATACAGATTTAAGATCATGGTACATTTTTCGTTGCTCTGGGGTTGGCAGAATAGCCGGAGCAATGGGTTTCCCTTAATATCTGGTGGCGTAACCCTGCCATATAAGGAACACATAATCTACCTCGGCATCGGAGAACTCCGTCTCCTGCAATCTCAAATGATGACTTCTCCTTCTGAGGAAGTGCATCTCTGTAATGTATTAGCATGGGATCTTCGTATTGTCGCTCTTTCACTTCCACTACTAGCAACGAGACTGCTGAATTCTGAATGGTAGTTCCCCTACTACCTGAGTCCACTACTCGAACTCCTAGGCTAGCTAACTACTGGAGCTCATGAGCCATTTCTCTTTTCTCTGGTCGTACATCACACAAACATCCCATGTATCTACAGTTAAGAGCATCAGCCACAACATTTGCCTTTCCGGGGTGATATAGGATATCAACATCATAATCTTTTAGGAATTCCAACCATCGTCGTTGCCACAAGTTCAACTCTTTTTGCTTGAAGATATACTGAAGGCTCTTATAATCTGTGTAAATATCCACATGAACACCATACAAGTAATGTCTCCACATCTTTAATGCATGAATCACTGCAGCCTATTCAAGGTAATGGGTTTGATAATTTTTCTCATGTTTTCGTAATTGCCTTGAAGCATACGCAATCACCTTACCATGTAGCATCAAAACACAGCCTATCCCAATGCCTGAAGCATCACAATAAACAACATAACCTTCCAATCCCTCTGGAAGTGTCAGGACTAGGGCAGAAGTCAATCTATATTTTAGCTCTTGGAAACTACGTTCACAAGCATCTGTCCATTGAAACTTTGCTGATTTCTGGGTCAGCTTTGCGAGTGGTGCAGAAATAGAAGAAAAACCTTCAACAATCTCCTATAATAACCTGCTAAGCCAAGCAAGCTACAAACCTCCGTAGGAGTTGTGGGCCTTGGCCAAGTCTTCACGGCCTCAATCTTTTGGCTATCTAACCGAATACCATCGGCTGAAACAATGGTCCCCAAAAATGTCACTGAGTTCAACCAAAACTCACACTTAGAAAATTCTGCAAACAACTCTCGAGTTTGAAGAACTCTACGGACAGTACGCAAATTATCCGCATGTTCTGCCTCGGATCTAGAACACACTAAGATATCATCAATGAATACAATCACAAATAAATCTGGGAAGGGCCTGAACACATCGTTCATCAAATCCATAAATACTGCCGGTGCATTAGTTATCCAAATGACATCATCCGGAACTCAAAATGGCCATATCTTGTTTTAAAGGTTGTCTTAGGGATATCTTTCTCCCTAACTCTCACCTGATGATACGCGGACCTCAAATCTATCCTTGAAAACCATTTGGCACCTTGTAATTGGTCAAATAAGTCATCAATTGTTATGTCCCGTGCTTTCGTATAATTGGAAATCGAGAAATAAACAAGACTTGTGTGTTATAAGGAAATATTTTTTATTTTGGTGAATATGACTATGTTGGTTGTGGAATCATTAATGTTAAGACATCGGGGAAGGCCGAGGGTAAATTTGGAATTTCAGAAATTAGTTTCGGGAATTACAAAACGGGACGTTTTATGAATTGGGCCAAGAGAATTTGAACATAAAATTGAGGCCCAAAGTGTGAAGTGGCCGGCCAAGTTGAGGTCCAAGCCCACTTTTAAGAGTCATGTGCTATGTACATGACCTCTAAATGGATATATATCAACATAGCACTTAGTAATTATCAAGAAAAATTTCACAACTCCAACTTTGAGCACAAAAAGGCTCTCGGCCGAGAGTGAGAAAGAAAATAAAAAAAAATTGGCAAGCTTGATTCTAGCCTTAAAAATCTTGATTCTTGCCTAGTTGTGAAGTACTCAAGACCCTCTTCAACGGGGTACAATTAGTTTGGCGTAAGGTGCGCGTTTGCGGCAAATCGGAATTTCAAGAAAAAGGTGAGAAATCTATGTTTTTATGTTATGAAATGGGTTTGTATGTTATAGTGATTGATGTTGCATGAAGATTTTGGGATGGTGTTGTGTTTGTGCATGGCGTGTGCGTGTGCGTGTGAAAAGGGTGTGTTTGGCCGTGTGCCCTTAGAAGGGGAAAGAAATGTGAATTGATCTTGTTTAGTTTGTTTAGTTGTGTCGTAGTGGCCTTTATAACGTAAATGAATGATTAATGAATTGAATTGGCGTTGGAAAAGGATTTCGGAACGTTATCGGAAAGTATATACCTTTGGTATATTTGTGTATATCATTGTATATCGTTGGTGCTAAAGACTTTAAATGTGATTTATGGTTGATGTTAATGAATTCGGAATGAAACGACGCAAGTTAGAATGTTCGTCGTGACTTTTGATGTTTTGAATGAAATATGGAAAATAATGAATTTCGGGAACTTTCGTATATGGTTTGGAATATATTTGGGATGTGATTGAATGATCTTGAATGAGTAAATGAATATAATGATGTGGACATAGATTTGAAGTTTTGGAAGTTTAAATGAAAAGTTGCCAACTTAGGTAATAAGGTGGAACT
The DNA here is from genome assembly GCF_019175385.1 of Lycium barbarum. Lineage (NCBI taxonomy): Eukaryota > Viridiplantae > Streptophyta > Magnoliopsida > Solanales > Solanaceae > Lycium > Lycium barbarum. The sequence continues at coordinate 24,159,388 of NC_083348.1, read as the reverse complement.
TTGAAGCTGGAGTGGTTTGATTATGATTTGTGTTGTTGTTGATGTGTGGGCTGTTGTTGTTGATGTATTTTGAGCCGAGCTAAGTCTCGGGGGTGTTAGATTTATAGGGGAAATGCTGTCGAAATTTCGGTAGACAAAAATGAAGTTAATGGCATTTTTAAGCCTAAGAATCTCAATTGGTAACTTTGACCATTTGCAGATTTCAGACGAAACGGGACTTGACTTTTGGGAGAGCATACGACGTCTGTAAGGTATGTAAAGCTTCCCACTTCTTCGTTTGGAATGTCTTAGCGTGATAGGCGAATATTGGAACTTCCGGAGCATTTCTGCTCCTCGAAACCCGATCCACAGAAAAGTTACTATTCATTCAATTCAATTGAAGCGTAAGGGCTCTATTTTGGCTAGAATGCCACCAATCGTCCGAAACCTATCGAAATGTGGTCGGGTAACTTAGAAATGATTATGTATGAACTTTTGGCCCCTAAATGTTCGTAAATTATGTTCGCCACCACAATTCGACTCGAGGTGGGCCCGCTAACCCCGAGACGCCCTATTTGTCTTATTGGGCTGTCCTTTTGAATAAAGTTTGAAATGATACCTTCGATTTTGGACTTCCTCCTACGGGATGTGTTTTGAATATTACGATACGCTAAGTTACGTTTTGAGCTATACGTACTATTTTGAAAACGTTTTGTGAAATGAAACCTTGTATCGACTAAGTATTCGATTACTTTGTATTATGAAATGACTTATGGGACTACTCTGTTTTGAAAGACTATTTTGAAGTATGATTTGCATTTGTTTGCTCACGACTCCGCTCGTGCCTTATTATGACTTCGTTCACCGGTTCCCGGGCCGGTTATGATTCGTGCGCCTTACAATAATTCGGCGGTATGCTGTGTTACGGTTCCCGAGGCTTCGCCATAGGGTCGGGTTCCGTTTGGAGTTATGCTGTGATATGGCTCGTGATGCGATACGCTCACCTATGTTTGTGTTTGTGTTCGGAGATACGGAGATTTGAAAGCTTCTGGTGTTATGCTGTGTGTGGCGCCAGCGTCGGAGTGGCGACCACGTTCCTAAGCGTTTGCATGATTTCGTTTGCATTATGTATACGTATATGATTTTGATACGGATTTTGACACCCGATTTGTACTCCACTTTGTTATCTGATTTGCTTTCAGTTTTGATCCATATTTCTGTACTCCGTGCTTTACATACTCAGTACATATTTCGTACTGACCCCCTTTCTTCGGGGGCTGCGTTTCATGCCCGCAGGTACAGACATTGGTGATCCTCCACTGTAGGCTTCACTTTCTGCTATTTTGGAGTACTCCTTCTGATCCGGAGTCCACTTTTGGTACAGACTCCTTTTACCATGTATATGCTCTGTATATTTGACGATTTGGGTACGGCGGGGCCCTGTCTCGCCATATGTCTTTGTTTTGAGTTTGTAGAGGCCTGTAGTCATATATGTGGGGCGAGGGTCCTATATATGTTTGTTTGAGTTTGTTTTCTGGTCTTAAAGCGGTCCGTTTGTTTTGATGGCCCTAAATGGCCCTTATGCTTATGTTGCACTTTTGACCGGCGATGTCTATTCCGCCGCTCAGTTTGGGTTCGATATGACATTTTGATTTGTGCGACCGCTTAAGACATATTTTGATATAAATTCTGTTGATATGACTTTTATGAATTTTTGGAATATGCTCGGACTTGGCAAATGAATATGCGGTTTGGTCTGGGTACCCAGGTAGGGTGCCAGTCGCGGCCCACGGGGCTGGGTCGTGACATCAATCCTCGGATGAGGATATTTATTCTTAATCGTCACCTTATTCAATTGCCGATAGTCAATGCACATTCGCAAGGAGACATCTTTCTTTCGGACAAACAATACGGGTTCTCCCCACGGGGATGAACTAGGCCTAATAAAGCCTTTCTCAAGCAAGTCTTTCAATTGCTCCATTAACTCTTTCAATTCTGCGGGAGCCATCTATAAGGAGGAATAGATATAGGCTTGGTTCCTGGCAACACATCAATAGCAAAATCAATCTCCCGCTCGGGAGTGAGGCCTGGTAGCTCTTTCGGAAACACATCTAGAAATTCATTCACCACGGGGACTAACTGAAGAGTTGGCGGTTCAGCTTCTACATCTTGAACCCGTACTAGATGATAAATGCAACCTTTTGTGATCATTTTCCTTGACTTAAGATAGGAAATAAACCTACCTTTTGGTGACGCAGTATTTCCTTTCCATTCTAAAACTAGTTCTCCTGGAAAGTGGAAACGAACCATTTTAATTCTACAATCAACATTGGCATAACAAGAAGCCAACCAATCCATGTCCGTAATAACATCAAAATCCAACTTTTTTAACTCATGTAAGGAAATCATAGTACGACGGTCACAAATCACAACTATGCAGTTTCTATATACTCGGCTAGCTATTTCCGATTCACCAACGGGTGTAGTCATCTCAAAAGGTTTGACTCTAAATCGACCCGCAATATACGAAGTAACATATGACAATGTGGTGCCCGGATCTATTGTAGTATATACATCATGAGAAAATACCGATAATATACCTGTGACAACATCAGGAGCAGACTCAAGATCTTGGCGTCCAGCCAAAGCATAAATACGGTGCTGAGGACTGCTAGAACTGGGGACTCTCCCTCTGCCTCTACTATGGCCGACTGGCGCATGTGAACCTGGCCCCATAGGGCGTATAGATGACGAATATCCGGCTACCGACCCTGAAGGCTGGGTCCTACCTCTACCACCAACTAAGGGGCAATCACACATAATATGGCCTGGCCGACCACATGAACAGCAAACCTCTGAACCCAATTAGCACTGACCCCAATGTAACTTCCCACACTGGGAACATCGTGGCATGGGTGGTCTCGCCTGACCCAAATCACCTCTAAACTGAGAACCGAAAAAACTCTGACTCGCCCCGGAATGAGTAGATCTATCAAATCTCTGGCCTGAAAACCGTGGAGGCGCACTAGTCATAGAATGGCCTGAATGCCTAGAAAACTGTTGTCTGTGCCCACCTCTAAACTCACTCATCGGACCCGAAGATCTAGCCCTCTTGCTATATCCCCTATCATGCTCACGCTCACTCCTTTGTTGTTGTAGGCTCTCTTCTAAATTTTGAGAGTGGGCTTGAATGCGTGAAATATCCATATTGTCATGAAGGGACATAGTCAAGCACCTATCCATCAAATGTGGCCCTAGGCCTTTCACAAATCGGTGCACTCGGTCACCCATATTCGCTACCATTGTCGAAGCATACCTAGCCAAAGAATTGAAGCGGACACTATACTCTAAAGCACTCATTTTTCCTTGCCTCAAAGTCAAGAACTTATCGGCTCTAGCTCGCCGAACTTCTGGAGGCAAATAATGTCGGAGGAAGGCATCTACAAATTCTTGCCATACCAGGGGAGGCGCATTGGCTCCCCATGATGCCATCCAAACCGTGTACCAATGAACCGCAGCATCCCTCAATCTATAGGATGCTACCGATTCTGTCACGACCCAACCCCGTGGACCGTGACTAGTGCCCTAACTGGACACCCATACACATTCATTTACCAATTCGACATATCAAAGACTTATCCATGTTTGACATACGTTATTTTTGCACAGATAATGAAAACAGACATCGTCTTAAGCGGTCACCTGTAACAGAAATATCATACAAAAGCCGGCAGGCTGGCTGAATACACACCGCCCGAATATAAATACATATACATACATATGGGCTATTTCGGCCATAACAGCAAACGGGACCGCTTAAGGCACAAGTCACAGACATAACCGAACCACACGACCCACATATATGTCTACAGGCCTCTACAAACCACAACAGAAACATACGACGGGACAGGGCCTTGCCGTACCCCAAATAGTCATATCTACAGAAACATGTACAACAAAAGAAATGTACCAAAAATATGGGCTCCGGATCAAAGGAGTACTCCAAATAGTAGAATGAGTATCCTACACTGGCGGGTAACCAAAACGAACGTCTGCACCTGCGGGCATGAAACGCAGCCCCCGAAGAAAGGGGGTCAGTACGAAATATGTACTGAGTATGTAAAGCATGAAATACAGTAATCCAAATCATAACTGAAGTGAGAAGTACGGAAAATGGATACAGAGTTAGTATATCAAAACCTTTTCTGAAAACATAAATAATACAAATAAAAATCATGCATAGGGTTCAGGAACGTGGTCGCCACTCCGACGCTGGCGCCACAACACATCATACTCCAGAAGGTTTCAAATCTTCGTACAATCCCGAACATATCGTATCATCATAACATATCACAACATCGTAACACATCATATGCCATAACACATCATAACTCCGTATATAAGCGGTACCCGGCCCTATGGCGAGGGTCTCGGGAACCATAACACATCATACTGCCGAATATAACATAGTGCGCACGAAGACAAAACCGGCCCGGGACCCGGCGAACGATGTAGTAGTAGTATGCACGAGCGGAGTAGTGAGAAAACTATATTCATATAAGTAAATAAATTCCAAGACTCGATGAATAAATATATATACCGATGTCAGAAAGCTCAGAAACAAGTATCGGGTCAATCGGAATTAGCATAAGAAAGTTGCGAGCTTTTGAAGTACAGAACCTTCTAAAAACATTTCATAAGCCATATTTGGAAATTCAAGTATCATTCATATTAGATAACTTTCGAATAACATTATGGATCAAATCAAATAGAGACTTTAGGACCATATTTACGTATCAAAATATTCATCAAAGACTTTAGTCATATCGATTTTCTTTCGAACAACATTCGGAAACATAACAACTAGAATCTTCGAACATCATAAATACGTATCAAGCCATACGGAATAGCTTATGGAAGTCAAAGATATTAGCCATCCTAGTGGTTCTAAGAATAGGATTTTCTTTAGAAGCATACATATACGTTATTGGTTCATTTCATAAAGGTCATGCCAAAAGAAGGAAAGGTAGGCTTTAAGTACCTCGATCGCTCGCTAAACAAATCCCGACTCAAGTCTTGGGCTCTCCAAGATCTACAATAACGCCATTAATTCCCAAACGTTAGCTACAAGTACTTAGAAATTAAATTCTAACTAGCACTTGTCTACAGAAATTTCGGCATCATTTCCACTATATATTCGCCTAACCGAATTTCCAATTGCTCTCCTGTTGACACAGAAATACCAACAATAACATATAGAAAAAACCATATCTTCGGTTCATTTATTCCAACAAGAACAACAACATATCAAAACAGCCCCCCAACTATAACATAACGATGCCCGAAATTCTAACTAACACTTACAATACACCAAGCAGCCCATTTACATTTCTTATACCTTATTTCATGCAATCTTTTCAGTAAATTTCAGGGAAATACAACAGCAACCACACGATACCACATCATCTATTTATATGCAAGTAAGCTACATTATTACCACAATAATCCTCACAACAACCCACAACAAATTTAACTCCAACACTAACTATTAAATTCCTTCATTCTCATCACATAATCCATGATATCAAAAACCAAAATATTGATTCAAACCAGTCCACCATTTTCAAATAAAACAGCCCCTACGGCTTCAACGACATTCCATCATTAACATACATAATTTCATAGACTCAATTCATGTTTACCAAGTTACAACAATGCCCCAACATCAACACACATAATTTCACACATAAAATTTACATTTGCATATTCCCCACACGTCCAACTTCATCATCAAACACATAGAATAATAATTAACTCTTACCTTAACAAGTTGGCTTCTTCACTTAGCAAGAATTTGTGAAATGAACTAATACTTGTTCTTGTTGCTCCAAATGACTTCTCCACGTTATTATCACCTTCCTAAGGGCTGAAATACCTAGAAAATCTTATTTTGGATCAACAAATTTGAGCTCCAATTTTGCACAGATTTTTCACTATATGTACAGCCCCTAGGAGTGACAAGTGTCCCACTAGAGGTTGAGACAATTAAATTTGGCCACATGTCTTGGTGGGGCCAACTTAGTGCACTAGTGACTTGTTTAATGAAAAATTAAATCTTAATCCCCACTTAATAATCTAATCATGGTAAATTAATCTCAACTTTCCATTAATATATAAAAGAAGATCAATTCTTACCTTTCTCCTTAATTTCCCACTTGACTAGAATTTTGAACTTGCAACAAAGAGTAGTTTTCTTGCTCCAACAATTATACCACGTTAAAGAGGACCGTTGAATTAGTAGGAATACTAGAAGAATATATTTTTTTTGGATCAAGATTGAAGGCTTCAATTTTTTTTTTCTTTTCTCTAGGCCGAATGGCCTTTATTTTGCTCTCAAGGTTTTTCTTTCTTGAAGGTTCTTGAAATAAGATGACAAATGGTAGTAGTCATGCTTTTTATTTACTTGGATTAAATCCCCAAGTGGGCCTTGGCCCATCCCTTGGTCGGCCACACGTGGGCTTCTTTCTCTTTTTTTTTTTTTTGATTTTCCAAGCCCACTTACTTATGTCTAATATTTGTAATTCGTGAAACCATTTTTCAAATTTCCAATTTTTCCCTTAGCCTTCCTCCATATTTCCGCATCAATATTTTCCATGAACAACTTATATATTAAGTAAGATCAAAATATTGCCTTATCTCTTACTAGTCACAATTATTTCAAATATTCCGAATATGCAAAAATACGGGATATAACATCCTCCCCCCCTTTAGAACATTCGTCCTCGAATGTTGAACTAGTCTTATAGGGTCTTGTAAGCATTTCGGGGGAGTTTCTTTTTATGGACAGCACATATAATTCATTCACCAATTAAGGAATTTAGATTACCTGTAGGCATAGGAAACAAGTGAGGATACTTCTTCTTCATCTCGTCCTCCGCTTCCCAGGTCATTTACTCTCGGTTATTGTTCCGCCATAAGACCTTAACAGAAGGCACATCTTTGGTACGCAGTCTCCTCACCTGACGATCCAGGATGGCTATCGGTGTTTCTTCGTAAGAAAACTCCTCTGTCACCTGAATATCTTCTATGGGGAATATTCTGGAAGGATCACCAATACATTTGCGAAGCATTGATACATGAAATACCGGATGTACTGCTTCCAGATCGGATGGTAAGTCTAACTCATAGGCGACCTTGCCTATCTTTCGAACAACCTGATAAGGCCCAATATATAACGGACTGAGCTTCCCCTTTCTGCCGAATCTCATTACACGCTTCATCGGTAACACTTTCAGAAAACCCCAGTCACAAATCTGGAACTCCAAGTGTCGACGTCGATTGTCTGCATAAGATTTCTGTCGACTCTGGGCTACTAATAACCGTTCCCGAATGAGTTTTACTTTATCGACTGCTTGCTGGATCATATCTGGCCCAATTAATTTAGTTTCACCCACATCGAACCAACCATCGGTGATCTGCATTTTCTACCATATAGGGCTTCATACGACGCCATTTGAATGCTGGAATAATAACTATTATTATAAGCGAAATCAATAAGCGGCAAATGATCATCCCAGCTACCTCTGAAATCAATAATACAGGCCCGCAGCATATCTTCCAGCGTCTGAATAGTACGCTCGGCCTGTCCGTCAGACTGAGGATGGAATGCGGTGCTAAGACTCACCTGAGTCCCCAATCCGTCTTGAAATGACCTCCAAAAATTAGCTGTAAACTGAGCACCTCTGTCGGATATATTAGATGTAGGAACTCCGTGGAGTCTTACTATCTCTTTAATATATAACCGGGCATAATCCTCAGCCAAATAGGTGGTCCTGACTGGAAGAAAATGGGTTGATTTTATCAGCCTATCAATAATAACCCATATAGATTCATACCTTCGTGGAGTGCGTGGTAAACCTGTAATGAAATCCATATTAATTATTTCCCATTTCCAAGCTGGAATTTCCATTTCTTGTAACAACCCACCGGGCTTCTAATGCTCAATCTTAACCTGTTGGCAATTTGGACACTGAGCAACGAACTCTGCAATGTCTCTTTTCATACCATCCCACCAATATAAACATCTGAGGTCATGGTACATTTTAGTAGATCCATGATGAACAGAATACCGAGCGTAATGTGCCTCTCCCATAATCTGTCGCCGCAGCCGTGCAACGTCAGGTACACATAACCTGCCTTTATATAATAATGCTCCGTCAGGTGAAATCTCAAACTGGGTCTTTTCCTTATCAAGGGCCGCATCTCTGTACTGTAGCAGAATAGGATCCTCGAACTGACGTCGTTTTACTTCTTCCATAATAGATGATTCAGCAACTTCTCGAATAGAAACCCCAATATTTCCAGACTCGGCCAAACGAAATCCAAGACTGGCTAGCTGATGAATTTCACGAACTAATTCTTTCCTTTCTGGCTATACGTCGGTCAAGCTGCCCATAGAATTGCGGCTAAGTGCATCTGCTACAACATTGGCTTTTCCCGGATGATATAAAATGTCAACGTCATAATCTTTCAACAACTCGAGCCATGTTGCCGCAAATTCAGCTCCTTTTTGCTTAAAAATGTACTGAAGGCTTTTGGGATCCATATAAATATCAACATGAACCCCATATAAGTAATTCCGCCATATCTTCAAAGCATGAATCACCGCGGCTAGTTCCATATCATGAGTGGGATAATTTCTCTCGTGCGGTCTGAGCTGCCAGGAGGCATAGGCTATAACTCGACCATGCTCCATTAATACACATCCTATGTAATCAACTTTTCCTTCAGCAACCGGAAGCTTTGTTCACAAGCATCGGTCCACTAGAACTTTGCTGCCTTCTGAGTTAGCTTCGTTAACGGTGCTGCAATCGAAGCAAAATTCTCCACAAATCTCCTGTAATACCCTGCTAATCCCAGAAAACTACGTACCTCAGTAGGTGTCGTAGGCCTAGGCTAATTCTTTACGGCCTCGATCTTCTGTGTATCAACCCGAATACTATCTGCTCCGACGATATGCCCGAAAAGTGCCACTGAAGTCAACCAGAATTCACACTTGGAGAACTTAGCGTATAATTTCTATTGCCGGAGTGTGCCGAGTACTGTCCTCAGATGATCCGAATGCTCTACTTCTGATCGTGAATAAACCAGAATATCGTCAATAAATACAATCACGAACATGTCTAGGAACGGCCTGAATACCCGATTCATCAAATCCATAAAAACTGCTGGGGCATTGATCAGCCCAAAAGACATTACCCTGAACTCATAGTGCCCATATCGGGTCCTGAACGCAGTCTTTGGAATATCTGTCTCTCTTACCCGCAACTGATGATAGCCCGAGCGCAAATCTATATTAGAGAAATACTTAGCACCCTGCAATTGGTCAAATAGATCATCAATCCGGGGGAGGGGATATTTATTCTTTATGGTCACCTTATTCAGCTGTCTGTAATCAATGCACAACCGTAGCGACCCATCTTTCTTCCTCACGAACAGTACCAGTCTAGTCCGCCTTAGCTTACGTGACCTCTTTAAGGTTTCGAACCACTCCGCATATTCTAATTTCCTTTAGGTTACCCTAACTTCCCATTTGTCTCTTATATCTATATTTGTGGAATCTTTAGTGCACTTCCCAGGGGGTCACCCATCCTAGAATTTCTCTCACCCTAGCACGCCTAACCTCGGAACCCCGATGAATTTTGGTGCGTTAATGCTAGTTTAATTGCATCCACTTCCCTACACGACCTTTATCACATACTCTAGAGCAAGTCGGTATCTAAACAACTTCCAAAACAGTTTCGTAACGTGTCTCCCTCCGATCTAGAGAGGGTCCCTTTTTACTTTTCTGACTATACAATTATAGTGTTAGCTTGTTAAATCCTAGATATTAACCTTTCATCTGTATGTATGACTACCTCTCGTCCGAAGATTCCAGATTCCCACTGGCGGCGGGAACACCTTAGTCACCGTTACTTATAAATACTGAGTCATCGGCCTCTTTGGGTTTCAGCTCACCACTATTACATATTACTCTACAGAAGTTACATCTACATAGAAAGTTCCATAAAGAACTCATATACCTGTAGTCGACCTGTTTCTAGTCTGACCTGATGGGCTGCCGTGTGAAGTATGCTCTTCATCATCATCTATCCTCCATCTGCTCGTCTGACTCTCGTCATCACTCGTATTTGAATATGAGGAGTATAGATAATCGGGCAACCCCTGGTTTACTGACGGCCAGGATAGGGGACTGGAGTAGTCCGTAACACTCACCGGAGAGGCCTGTCTAACGTAGTGCTCCACCACAGGAGCAGCTGGCATGGCCCCAGAAATCTCCTCCTCCGGTGTCCCAGAGAAATGCTCGGATAGATCTGTATCGTAACTGTCCTCTACGGGGTCCTCCTCCCTAAGAGTCAGAAACTCTGGAGGAATCGTCGCCGGATCCTCCGAGGGATCTGTATCGTAACTGCCCTCCGCGGGGTCCTCTGAAGGATCAGTCTCAATAGAATAGTTGAGGCTCCTCTTACTTGGTCCTGAAGAACTCTAGGGGCCTTCTTAGCACCCCCACTATCTGGAGCTGACCTTTTCATCTTTCGTCAATCTACAATCACCTACAGGAAAAGGAATCAGAAGCGATCTCCCTAGATACTGACACTATCGCTCTCTTTGGGATATTGCTGTAAACATAGCAATTCGTTAAAGAGGAACCATCCTAATAATACGGCTCTATCGCACGATCTAAGATAAAAAGAAAGGTAACACCCTAAATGTCCTGTAGCTTCCTGTTTATAGATGTGGTGCACAACACACCGATAAACAAGACTCTACTAGACACGGCCTGTAGACATTCCGAGGACAAACCGCTCTGATACCACTTTTGTCACGACCCAACCCCGTGGGCCGTGACTAGTGCCCTAACTGGACACCCATACACATTCACTTACCAATTCGACATATCAAAGAATTATCCATGTTTAACATACGCTATTTTTGCACAGATACTGAAAACAGACGTCGTCATAAGCGGTCACCTGTAACAGAAATATCATACAAAAGCCGGCAGGCTGGCGGAATACACATCGCCCGAATATACATACATATGGGCCATTTCGGCCATAATAGCAAACGGTACCGCTTAAGGAATAAGTCACAGACATAACCGAACAACACGACCCATGACCCACATATATGTCTACAGGCCTCTACAAACCACAACAGAAACATATGACGGGACAGGGCCCCGCCGTACCCCAAATAGTCCTATCTACAGAAACATGTACCACAAAAGATATGTACCAAAAATATGGGCTCCGGATCAAAGGAGTACTCCAAATAGTAGAATGAGTATCCTACACTGGCGGGTCACCAGAACGAACGTCTGCACCTGCGGGCATGAAACGCAGCCCCCGAAGAAAGGGGGTCAGTACGAAATATGTACTGAGTATGTAAAGCATGAAATATAGTAATCCAAATCATAACTGAAGTGAGAAGTACGGAAAATGGATACAGAGTTAGTACATCAAAACCTTTTCTGAAAACATAAATAATGCAAATAAAAATCATGCATAGGGCTCAGGAACGTGGTCGCCACTCCGACGCTGGCGCCACAACACATCATACTCTAGAAGGTTTCAAATCTCCGTACAATCCCGAACATATTGTATCATCATAACATATCACAACATCGTACACATCATATGCCATAACACATCATAACTCCGTATATAAGCGGTACCCGGCCCTATGGCGAGGGTCTCGGGAACCGTAACACATCATACTGCCGAATATAACATAGTGCGCACGAAGACAAAACCGGCCCGGGACCCGACGAACGATATAGTAGTAGTATGTACGAGCGGAGTAGTGAGAAAACTATATTCATATAAGTAAATAAATTCCAAGACTCGATGAATAAATATATATACCGATGTCAGAAAGCTCAGAAACAAGTATCGGGTCAATCGGAATTAGCATAAGAAAGTTGCGAGCTTTTGAATTACAGAACCTTCTAAAAATATTTCATAAGCCATATTTGGAAATTCAAGTATCATTCATATTAGATAACTTTCGAATAACATTATGGATCAAATCAAATAGAGACTTTAGGACCATATTTACGTATCAAAATATTCATCAAAGACTTTAGTCATATCGATTTTCTTTCGAACAACATTCGGAAACATAACAACTAGAATCTTCGAACATCATAAATACGTATCAAACCATATGGAATAGCTTATGGAAGTCAAAGATATTAGCCATCCTTGTGGTTCTAAGAATAGGATTTTCTTTAGAAGCATACATATATGTTATTGGTTCATTTCATAAAGGTCATGCCAAAAGAAGGAAAGGTAAGCTTTACATACCTCGATCACTCGCTAAAAAAATCCCGACTCAAGTCTCGGGCTCTCCAAGATCTACAATAACGCCATTAATTACCAAACGTTAGCTACAAGTACATAGAAATTCAATTCTAACTAGCACTTGTCTACAGAAATTTCGGCAGCATTTCCCATATATATTCGCCTATCCGAATTTCCAACTGCTCTCCTGTTAACACAGAAATACCAACAATAACATATGGACACAACCATATCTTCAATTCTTTTATTCCAACAAGAACAACAACATATCAAAACAGCCCCCCCAACTATAACATAACGATGCCCGAAATTCTAACGAACACTTACAATACACCAAGCAGCCCATATACACTTCTTATACCTTATTTCATGCAATTTTTTCAGCAAATTTCAGGGAAATACAACAGCAACCACACGACACCACATCGTGTATTTATATGCAAGTAAGCTACATTATTACCACAACAATCCTCACAACAACCCACAACAAATTTAACTCCAACTCTAACTATTAAATTCCTTCATTCTCATCACATAATCCATGATATCAAAAACCAAAATATTGATTCAAATCAGTCCACCATTTTCAAATAAAACAGCCCCTACGGCTTCAACGACATTCCATTATTAACATACATAATTTCATAGACTCAATTCATGTTTACCAAGTTACAACAATGCCCCAACATCAACACACATAATTTCACACATAAAATTTACATTTGCATATTCCCCAAACGTCCAACTTCATCATCAAACACATAGAAAAATGATTAACTCTTACCTTAACAAGTTGGCTTCTTCACTTAGCTAGAATTTGTTAAATGAACTAATACTTGTTGTTGTTGCGCCAAATGACTTCTCCACGTTATTATCACCTTCCTAATGGCTGAAGTACCTAGAAAATCAGATTTTTGGATCAACAAATTTGAGCTCCAATTTTGCTAGCCATGGCTGAATGCCATGGCTTATGCTCTCTCTCTCTCTCTAGCTTGTTGTTGAAGATGAAATGAGCTCTAGGGCACATATTTTTCACTATATGTACAGCCCCTAGGAGTGACAAGTGTCCCACTCAAGGTTGAGCCAATTATATTTGGCCACATGTCTTGGTGGGGCCCACTTAGTGCACTAGTGACTTGATTAATGAAAAATTAAATCTTAATCCCGACTTAATAATCTAATCATGGTAAATTAATCCCAATTTACATTAATATATAAAAGAAGATCAATTCTTACCTTTCTCCTTAATTTCCCACTTGAATAGAATTTTGAACTTGCAACAAAGAGTAGTTTTCTTGCTCCAATAATTATACCACGTTAAAGAGGACCATTGAATTAGTAGGAATACTAGAAGAATATATTTTTTTTGGATCAAGATTGAAGGCTTCAATTTTTTTTTTTTCCTTTCTCTTGGCCGAATGACCTTTATTTTGCTCTCAAGGTTTTTCTTTCTTGAAGGTTCTTGAAATAAGATGACAAATGGTAGTAGTCATCCTTTTTATTTACTTGGATTAAATCCCCAAGTGGGCCTTGGCCCATCCCTTGGCCGGCCACACTTGGGCTTCTTTTTTTTTTTTTTTTTTTTTTTGATTTTCCAAGCCCACTTACTTATGTCTAATATTTGTAATTCATGAAACCATTTTTCAAATTTCCAATTTTTCCCTTAGCCTTCCTCCATATTTCCGCATCAATATTTTTCTTGAACAACTTATATATTAAGTAAGATCAAAATATTTCCTTATCTCTTACTAGTCACAATTATTTCAAAATTTTCGAATATGCAAAAATACGGGATATAACAGATTCGGTGTCTGAAGCATGTATCAACCGAAGTGTCCTCAACATTGCATCAATAAAATTCTGAGGGTCCTCATCCGGCTTTGATCCAAAGAATTCTGGAGGGTTCAAGCTAATAAAATCACGAGCCCTTGCACTAACAGCCCTATCACCTTGCCCTGTTCTTTGCCGCTGATTCTGGGCAGCAACCAATTGAGTAAGCAAATGAATAGCGTCTTTCACATCTTCGCCTGAAGCATCCGGTGGAGGAGTCGGAGGTGCTGGAGCTGGGGCTGAGGCTCCCTCACGCTCTTCAGAAATAGGCACTGAATGGGAGGATTGAGATCGAGCCGCATTCTGGGACTCACTTTCCTCTACAGCCGTTGGCGGTGCTCTTTCAGCCCGCTTTTCTGCCACTGTCTTGCTCTTTTGGGCTACCGTAGCCTTTCTCTTCACAGGCATCTCTGAAAAACACAATACACAGTTAAGGAAAAGAGAGATCCTTATATTATGGCTTTATCGCACGATTTTTATGAAGAAAGAAGGTCATTCATTACTAAAATGCCCGCAGCCTCATGTTTATAAGTGTGGCGCACAGCACACCCATAACCAAGACTTTACTCGACACGGCTCGTAGACACACCCTAGGACAGAACTGCTCTGATACCACTTTTGTCACGACCCAACCGGAGGGCCGCGATGGGCACCCGGTGCTAACCCACCCGGGCACCTCTTATCATACTTTCACATTTACATCTAGGTGAGCCACATAGCTAAATCATACTTTCCATCAATTATTCATACTAATTCCATTGGGCAACAATACATATATATATATCATCAATAACAATGCCCATATGGATGTACATAAGCCGACGAGGCTAAAAAAATGATATCAAAAATATAGGCCGACACGGCCAAACACATCTACTCATATACACATATCTACGAGCTTTTAAGAAGAGTATGTCATATCGTATAGGCGGGACAGGACCCCGCTGTTCCCATAAATATGTACACAAAATAATAAATACCAAAAGCTATAACTCCGAATGAAATGGAGTTCCGCTGTGTAACCCCTGAATGATAAAGCTATGGATCAAGTCTGTCTCCCTGGCCACCTGCAGGCATGACGCAGCGTCCAAAAATAAAAGGACGTCATTAAGAAGAATGTACTGAGTATGTAAAGCATGATCCACATCATTATAGAAGCATAATATGAATCATAAGAAATAACATAAGAGGGGAGGTAGTAGAATCATCGTCATAAACACTTACTTGCTTTTCATAGGGACTTCCCATTTCTAATGCGTGATTGTGTACATAAATCCATATCCGTACTCATTTACATTTCGTATTCATAGCATATTCGTATTTATATTTATATTCATATCATTTACATAGCATACCCGACCATGAAGGTTCGGTGATTCACATACCTGGCCCTACCAAGGCTCAGGGTCATACATACCTGGCCCTACCAAGGCTCAGGGTTATACATGCCTGGCCCTACCAAGGCTTAGGGTTGTCCGTACCCAACTGCAGTGGTGCGCGCGCAATATCTTTATATATTCTACCCGGCCTTATAAACTCAGGGTTTCATAATAGCCATACATAGGCATATATACTGTTACACCTCGGAAATTTCTCCGTACTTGTATGATGAGTGGAATGATGAAAAGTTTGAGTGTATGATGTTTTGTTAAGTCGGGAATGGCTAATTAAGAATTTTTGGAAATAAGAAAGTCGCGAAAAAGTTTTCAGTCCAGTGGTCGTATATGGCACTATACGGCCCGTAAAGTGATTTACGGACCGTATAGTGCAATCGTCCTTCAGCTTGCCAAAAATCTAAGTTTCTGTCAAAGTGTTGATATGGTTAAATACGACCCAGTTTGCGGCCCGTAAACTGGTTTACAATCCGTAAACCAGGTCGTAAACTGCCATGTTCCTCAGCCAAAACTTTCTGTCTTTGAAATGATTAAATACGGCCATGGAGGACGGACCGTAAATCAAAATACGGTCCGTATATGGTGGTTTACGACACTGTTCATCCCGACAAGAATTCATTAAAGATCAGATTTTGTGATTTTTAAAGGGGACTTAAGCTCATTTCATTTCATTTTTCATCAAGACAACTCAAGAGACTTCTAGAACTCTCCAAAATTTCCTCCACAAGAATTCAAGAGAATCAAAGGGGATATCAAGATTATCAACACCAAATTCATAAAAATAAGTGTAAGAACACATCAAAGGATCTTCTAAGGCAAGAAATTCCCAAGAAGGTGGAACTAGGGTTTTGGCTAATTGAAGTATTTCAACTTAAGGATTGTTCAACCATCATCCAAGGTAAGTTTCATGATTTTTCCATGTTGTTTGAAGTATTGGAAAGCTTAGACATTTGAAATGTAGAAGAACATAGAAATGGGTCATTATTGAGTGAATAGTGACATAAATGAATGATAGTGGAATTGAACTATGAATATTGAAGTGTTGTGAGTACAAATACGTTATAAATGATGTTTATATCATGAAACAAGCATTAAATGCATGAAAACTCAAGGATGAGCTAGAAGTAGAAATAAGGGAAAATTGGAGGAAAATGGTGGATTTTGCCAAATGTACGTAAACGACGATTGTCGATTATGATATTGCGAATAATATTATGAATATTGGGAGTTGATATAGAACGTGAGAAAAGTAGTATGAGCGAAGGAGACGCTGCCCAACTTTTCCTAGAATTAGCGATGCGTTCTTATAGTTAGTTTACTAATGTTGATACGAATTCTCTTATGAAGGTAACGACGTGATATCGACGGAGAAAAAGCGAGCGATATCTTAGCTAGACGACCAAGGTATGTGAGGCTAGTCCTTATTTATAATGGCATGAATCTTTTAGCTTGAATCCCTATTCCTTTCATGAGTTCTTACATTCTAAAAAGTTAAAAGCTTATACCTATGAATGTCTATATGAGATAAGTTATACGATATGATGACACTAGAATGATGATGATGTTATTCATTTCCTACACGCACCTTATGTACTAGTCCTTTCAAGGTGAGGCAGAATGTCCATAATGGTCCCATAATGTAATCGGGGGATCACGACCTTACGTCACCCCGATAGAGTAAAGTGATCATGAGCCTTATACACGCATTATGATAAGATAAGTATTTTATGATAAGAATATTACTATGAGTATTTACGTTAAGCATGTCATGATTGCATTCACACCAGGCCTAGATGGCCGGGTAGACACCGCTTCGGCGGGCGGCGATACGGATACACCACGACCTACGGGCGTGGACAGACACCACTAGTGGGCGGCATGAGATGGTACCCCGGACGCGGGAGGCCTGGATGCGGGCTAATATTATTGATTATCACACCGTTCCGACATGGACGGGCAACTTGCATATGATGCATACATGTCATGATGATGAGTATGAGTAAGATAGCATGCATTACTTCATTTATGATTATTAGTCAGATCCAGATGTCGCATGTTGATATTATCCTCATATTATTGATGTCTCCTTTCATTATGTATGCCTTTCATACTCGGTACAATATTCGTATTGACGTCCTTTCTTCGGACGCTGTGTTCATGCCCACAGGTAGACAGGGAGGAGACCTTGGCCCAGGTCCTCAGTAACTGTCAGCTGATAGATAGCACTCCATTGTTCGGAGGTGCTTATGGCTATTCTTTTGATGTACATTCATATATGCATATTTTGGGCATGACGGAGTCTTGTCCCGTCTATGTATTCATTATGTAAGTAGAGGCTCGTAGATACGCATTGTGGGTTAGATGGTCTCACAAGATGTTTTCATATATATGTACATTATTTTGATGGCCAAGAGGCAAATGTATATAAAGTATTTATGTTTTGATTAAACATGATTTTCCTACAATTGGTATGTAAAATTGATAAAAGAGTATTAAATGAGCACGACAAGCAGTAGAGTGAGCGGTGCTCGGTAATTGCTCCGGCTACCCGTCGCGGCCCCTAGCTGGGTCGTGACAGAAGTAGCATCAGAGCAGTTCGCCCTAGGAAGTATCTACCAGCCGTGTCTAGTAGAGTCTTGTTTATGGTGTGTTGCGCGCCACGCTTATAAACAAGAGGCTACAGGGCATTTAGGAAAATGACCATTCTTCTTCTCATGAAATCGTGCGATAGAGCCATGCCTAGGATTATGTTCTTCCTAAAACTGCGTTATGGTTTCATAAAAATGCCGCCGAAAGGAAAAGCTACAACTGCCCAGAAAGGCAAAGCTACGATGAAAAAACGGGCAGAAAGGGAGCCTCCGGTGGCGGTAGAGGAAAGTGAATCGCAAAGTGAGGCCGCGCCCAATGTAGAAGAGCAGAGAGGAGCCTCAGCTCCGATTCCTCCACCGGGTGCTTCGGGTCAACAAGTGTCCGAGGCCATACATTTATTGGCACAGTTGGTTGCCGCTCAGGCACAACGACAGAATGTGGGCCCAAGTGATCGTTCGGCTAGTACAAGAGCCCATGATTTCCTTACTCTAAACCCTCTAGAATTTTTCGGGTCGAAGCCGGATGAGGACCCACAAGGTTTTATCGATGAGATGTTGCGGATGCTGAAACTTAAGCATGCTTCTGAGACCGAATCCGTGGAGTTGGCCTCATATAGACTTCGCGCCGTGGCGGTACTATGGTATAAGAATTGGGTGATAACAAAAGGAGAGAATGCACCACCTCTCGTGTGGCAAGAGTTTTCAGATGCCTTTATTCGTCACTACTTGCCACCTGAAGTCCGCCGAGCTAGAGCGGACAGGTTCTTGAATTTGAAACAGGGAAGCATGAGTGCCCAAGAGTATAGTATGCAATTCAACTCATTGGCCCGGTATGCTCCGACTATGGTGGCTGACATGGGAGACCGAGTCTATAGATTTGTGAGTGGTTTAGGACCACACTTGTTCAGAGATTGTCTGACAGCTTCTTTGCAAGATGGGATGGAATTTCCCGAATACAGGCCCATGTTCAGAACCTCGAGGAACGACAACGACAGTAGAGAAGTGATCGTGATGGTGACAGAAGACAAGGTAAGAGGTCTAGTTCTATGGGGGAGAGCAGTCAGTACCGAGGGGGGACCGAGACAGACGCATTCCAGGCACTCAGGTCAGTCAGTGACCAGTGCACCTCCCAGATTCTCGGATAGGAGATTTGACCGTTCTTTTCAGTCAGGCCAGGGGCAGAGTTCGAGGGCCTCAGATTCGCAGTCTAGGGGAGACTTTAGCCAGAGGAGACCTCCAGTACCGCGGTGTAGCCAGTGTGGCAAATTACATTCCGGACAGTGTCGTCAGGGTTCGGATGCTTGTTATGCTTGCAGGCAGGTTGGTCATATGATGAGAGATTGCCCTTCAGCGAGAGATAGAGCGGGGACTCAGCCCATAGGTTCAGCAGCGGGGTCTTCTTCAGCTCGCCCGACAGCACAAACTCCTCAGAATACAACAGGAAGAGGCAGAGGGAGAGGGGGCATCTACTTCATGTGTTGTTCAGCCCCGTGTATATGCCTTAGCTCGGCGACAGGATCTTGAGTCTTCCCAGACGTCGTCACAGGTACCTTGACTATATTTACCCGTGATGTATATGCTCTGATTGATCCAGGTTCTACCTTCTCATATATTACTCCGTATATCGCTGGTTGTGTTGGGGTGAGACCTGAGCCAATTAAACCTTTCGAGGTATTCACTCCGGTTGGTGATCCTGTAATAGCGAGGCAAGTATATAAGAACTGTGTAGTCATTATATGTGATCGTCAGACAAGGGCTGATTTGATTGAACTTGAGATGATAGATTTTGACGTAATTATGGGTATGGACTGGTTGGCATCGTGCTATGCTAATGTTTGTTGCCGTACAAAGGTAGTTCGATTCCAATTTCCGGGAGAGCCCATACTTGAGTGGAAGGGTAATACAGCTTCCCCAAAGGTTAGATTTATTTCCTACCTTAAGGCGAGAAAGATGATAGCCAAAGGTTATATTTATCATCTAGTTCGGGTTCATGACACGGAAGCGGAAGTGCCAACTTTCCAGTCTGTCCCAGTAGTGAATGAATTCCCAGATGTGTTTCCCGACGAGTTACCAGGCCTTCCTCCAGAAAGGGAAATCGATTTTGCTATTGATGTATTACCAAACACCGAGCCTATCTCTATTCCTCCTTATCGAATGTCTCCAGCAGAACTGAAAGAGCTAAAAGCACAGCTAAAAGATTTACTTGAGAAGGGTTTCATCAGGCCCAGTTCCTCGCCATGGGGAGCACCAGTCTTGTTCGTAAGGAAGAAAGACGGTTCGTTACGAATGTGTATTGATTACAGACAGCTGAACAAAGTGACGGTGAAGAACAGATATCCCCTTCCTAGAATTGACGACTTGTTCGATCAATTGCAAGGTGCTAAATGGTTCTCCAAGATAGATCTGAGATCGGGTTATCATCAAGTGAGAATTAGGGAAGCAGATATTCCCAAGACTGCCTTCAGGACAAGATATGGTCACTACGAGTTTCGAGTAATGTCGTTTGGGTTGACAAATGCCCCGGCGGTGTTTATGAATTTAATGAATAGTGTGTTTAGGCTGTTCTTGGACCTCTTCGTGATAGTATTTATCGACGATATTTTGGTGTACTCTCGCACAGATTCCGAACATGCAGATCATCTAAGGATTGTTCTTGGCGTTCTTCGAGATCGAGAATTGTATGCAAAGTTTTCAAAGTGCGAGTTTTGGCTTAATTCTGTTGCATTCCTGGGTCATGTTATTTCAGATGATGGTATCCGATTCGACACTCAGAAAATAGAAACTGTGAAGACCTGGCCAAGGCCTACGACACCCACGGAAGTTCGTAGTTTCCTTGGGTTAGCAGGATATTATAGAAGATTTGTAGAGGGCTTCTCATCTATTTCAGCCCCATTGACAAAGTTAACCCAGAAGTCGGCTAAATTCCAGTGGAGTGATGCCTGTGAGCGTAGCTTCCAAGAGTTGAAAAACAGGTTGACCTCAGCGCCAGTGCTAACACTTCTAGAAGGGTCAGATGGCTATGTATTCTATTGTGACGCCTCCGGTGTGGGATTAGGATGTGTATTGATGTAGAATGGGAAATTTATTGCATATGCTTCGAGACAGTTGCGAAAACATGAACAGAATTATCCCACTCATGATCTTGAGCTAGTTGCGGTCATTCATGCATTGAAAATGTGGAGACACTACCTATATGGCGTGCACGTGGACATCTATACGGATCACAAAAGCCTTCAACATATTTTCAAACAGAAGGAGTTGAACCTGCGGCAAAGGCGATGGTTAGAATTACCGAAGGATTACGATGTGAACATTCTATATCATCCAGGGAAGGCGAATGTAGTAGCAGATGCACTTAGCCACCGATCGATGGGTAGTTTATGTGGAGTTCCTTCGAAAAATAGAGAAATGGTTCGTGAGGTCCATCGGTTAGCAAGTCTCGGCGTACGACAAATTGATTCAGGAGATGCAGGTATTAGCGTCAATGAGCCCACAGTTTCATCATTGAATCTAGAAGTGAAGGAACGGCAATATGAAGATCCTCAGTTAAGCCACTATCGAGATCTATCTCAGGAATAGGGAAAGTCTCCATTCGAAGTTTCCATAGAAGGGGTTCTTAGATATCAAGACAGGTTATGTGTACCGAATGTAGCAAACTTGCGCCAACGGATTTTAGAGGAAGCACATTATTCTCGATATTCCGTTCATCCAGGTGCAACTAAGATGTACCATGATCTTAAATCGATATATTGGTGGGATGGCATGAAGCGAGACATAGCAGAATTTGTAGCACAGTGCCCGAATTGCCAGCAAGTGAAGGCCGAGCATCAACAACCAGGAGGGTTATTGCAAGCAATTGAGATTCCTACGTGGAAACGGGAAGAAATTAACATAGATTTTATGGTAGGATTACCCCGTATGCGAGGGAAGTATGATTATATATGGGTGATCGTGGATAGACTCACAAAAGCAGCTCATTTTCTCCCCGTTAGAACCACATATTCAGCGGAAGATTATGCCAAATTATATCTCAAAGAGATTGTACGACTTCACGGTATTCCTTTGGCCATTATCACAGACAGAGGGGCACAGTTCACAGCCAAGTTCTGCAAGTCCTTTCAAGAAGGTCTAGGTACTCAAGTTAAGCTCAGCACGGCGTTCCATCCGCAGACCGACGGACAAGCCGAGCGTACTATTCAGACCTTGGAAGATATGCTACGAGCGTGTGTGCTGGACTTCGGTGGTAGTTGGGATGAGCATTTGCCTCTTATTGAATTTGCCTATAATAACAACTATCATTCCAGTATTCAAATGGCTCCATACGAGGCCTTATGTGGAAGAAAATGCAGATCTCCAATTGGATGGTTTGAAACCGGAGAATTACAATTGATAGGCCCCGACTTGATCCAACAAGAAGTTGAAAAGGTTAAAGTGATTCGAGACCGACTGTTAACAGCTCAAAGTCACCAAAAGTCTTATGCAGATAATCGCCGATGAGACTTGGAATTTCAAGTGGGCGATTGGGTGTTCCTGAAGGTATCGCCGATGAAGGGAGTGATGAGATTTGGCAAGAAGGGAAAGCTAAGTCCCAGATATATCGGACCCTACCAAATCATTCGTAAGGTGAGTCGAGTAGTCTATGAATTGGACTTGCCTTCAGAGCTCGAATCCGTGTATCCAGTATTCCATGTTTCGATGCTCCGCAAGTGTATTGGAGACCCAACAAGAATAGTTCCGGTTGATGATGTGCAAGTAACAGAGAAGCTAACATACGAGGAAATGCCCATTGCCACTTTGGATAGACAAGTACGAAGGCTTCGGAATAAAGAGGTTGCTTCAGTCAAAGTTCTATGGCGGAACAATAATCGGGAAGAAATGACTTGGGAAGCGGAGGAGAAGATGAAATCTATGTACCCCCATTTGTTCCAATCCCCAGAAGAGATTCAAGATGAGACGTCGATGATGTAAGGTATGTATGTTTTAATTTTATGTTTCTGGTGATGTGTGGCCATAAATGTGTTGATAATGTGCTATAGCCCTGTGAGGCGAAGATATTGTGGGTTGTTGTAATGGAAAGGTAGTGTCCAAATTACAAAGGAAACTCTGACAAAATTTTTCTAGAATTCCCAAGTGTCGAACATTCGAGGACGAATGTTCCAAAAAGGGGGGGAGAATGCTACACCTCGGAAATTTCTCCGTACTTGTATGATGAGTGGAATGATGAAAAGTTTGAGTGTATGATGTTTTGTTAAGTCGGGAATGGCTAATTAAGAATTTTTGGAAATAAGAAAGTCGCGGAAAAATTTTCAGTCCAGTGGTCGTATATGGCACTATACGGCCCGTAATGTGATTTACGGACCGTATAGTGCAATCGTCCTTCAGCTTGCCAAAAATCTAAGTTTCTGTCAAAGTGTTGATATGGTTAAATACGACCCAGTTTACGGCCCGTAAACTGGTTTACGGTCCGTAAACCAGGTCGTAAACTGCCATGTTCCTCAGCCAAAACTTTCTGTCTTTGAAATGATTAAATACGGCCATGGAGGACGGACCGTAAATCAAAATACGGTCCGTATATGGTGGTTTACGACCACGGTTCATCCCGACAAGAATTCATTAAAGAACAGATTTTGTGATTTTTAAAGGGGACTTAAGCTAATTTCATTTCATTTTTCATCAAGACAACTCAAGAGACTTCTAGAAATCTCCAAATATTTCCTCCACAAGAATTCAAAAGAATCAAAGGGGATATCAAGATTATCAACACCAAATTCATAAAAATAAGTGTAAGAACACATCTAAGGATCTTCTAAGTCAAGAAATTCCCAAGAAGGTGGAACTAGGGTTTTGGCTAATTGAAGTATTTCAACTTAAGGATTGTTCAACCATCATCCAAGGTAAGTTTCATAATTTTTCCATGTTGTTTGAAGTATTGGAAAGCTTAAACACTTGAAATGTAGAACAACATAGAAATGGGTCATTATTGAGTGAATAGTGACATAAATGAATGATAGTGGAATTGAACTATGAATATTGAAGTGTCGTGAGTACAAATACGTTATAAATGATGTTTATATCATGAAAAAAGCATTAAATGCATGAAAACGCAAGGATGAGCTAGAAGTAGAAATAAGGGAAAATTGGAGGAAAATGGTGGATTTTGCCAAATGTACGTAAACGACGATTGTCCATTATCATATTGCGAATAATATTATGAATATTGGGAGTTGATATAGAACGTGAGAAAAGTAGTATGAGCGAAGGAGACGCTGCCCAACTTTTCCTAGAATTAGCGATGCGTTCTTATAGTTAGTTTACTAATGTTGATACGAATTCTCTTATGAAGGTAACAACGTGATATCGACGGAGAACAAGTGAGCGATATCTTAGCTAGACGACCAAGGTATGTGAGGCTAGTCCTTCTTTCTAATGGCATGAATCTTTTAGCTTGAATCCCTATTCCTTTCATGAGTTCTTACATTCTGAAAAGTTAAAAGCTTATACCTATGAATGTCTATATGAGAGAAGTTATTCGATATGATGACACTAGAATGATGATGACGTTATTCCTTGCCTACACTCACCTTATGTACTAGTCCTTTTAAGGTGAGGCAAAATGTCCATAATGGTCCCATAATGTAATCGGGGGATCACGACCTTACGACACCCCGATAGAGTAAAGTGATCATGAGCCTTATACACGCATTATGATAAGATAAGTATTTTATGATAAGAATATTACCATGAGTATTTACGTTAAGCATGTCATGATTGCATTCACACCAGGCCTAGTTGGCCGGGCAGACACCGCTTCGGCGGGCGGCGATACGGATACACCACGACCTACGGGCGTGGGCAGACACCACTAGTGGGCGGCATGAGATGGTACCCCAGATGCGGGAGGCCTGGACGCGGGCTAATATTATTGATTATCACACCGTTCCGACATGGACGGGCAGCTTGCATATGATGCATACATGTCATGATGATGAGTATGAGTAAGATAGCATGCATTACTTCATTTATGATTATCAGTCAGATCCAGATGTCTCATGTTGATGTTATCCTCATATTATTGATGTCTCCTTTCATTATGTATGCCTCTCATACTCGGTACAATATTCGTACTGACGTCCTTTCTTCGGACGCTGTGTTCATGCCCACAGTTAGACAGGGAGGAGAGCTTGGCCCAGGTCCTCAGTAGCTATCAGCTGATAGATAGCACTCCATTGTTCGGAGGTGGTTATGGCTATTCTTTTGATGTACATTCATATATGCATATTTTGGGCATGACGGAGTCTTGTTCCGTCTATGTATTCATTATGTTAGTAGAGGCTCGTAGATACACAGTGTGGGTTAGATGGTCTCACAAGATGTTTTCATATGTATGTATATTATTTTGATGGCCAAGAGGCAAATGTATATAAAGTATTTATGTTTTGATTAAATATGATTTTCCTACAATTGGTATGTAAAACTGATAAAAGAGTATTAAATGAGCAAGACAAGCAGTAGAGTGAGCGGTGCTCGGTAATTGCTCCGGGTACCCGTTGCGGCCCCTATCTGGGTCGTGACATATACATAAAAGCTCATAAGTATCTTTAGCATCATTACTATCGTCGTTCATTACATCTATCCCTTGAGGATTACTCATCATAGGAGGAATTTAGTACAATCATAACATATCGAGAAATATGAGCTTAGTAACTTTTAAAGATAGAATCATTTGGAGGACATCACAGGCTCATAGACGAATAGATGTTTGGCCAAAGAACCATGCCTTATGAAAGAAGGGTTAGCCTTACATACCTCTTCGTTCAACTATTCTATCACTTGCACATTCTCCTTCAATGCTCACGTTTCTACCTTCATTAGAGTTATACTATCATTAGAAAATCGATAGCTTAGCATACATGACTAAAGCTAGAGAAAATTGGACAGCATCTCCTTTATTTGTACAACTTCCTCCATATCATATATCAACTCCCAAACATCAATAATAACATTCATAATATCATAACAATACTCTTTATTCACATACATTATCCTTACCTGTCAATTCTGTTCCAATCATCCATATCCATGGTCATAGCATACGATTACATTCATTCATATAAAATGTCTATCCCTTGTTATTAAGATCATTTATAACATAACCATAATCACAACACATCAAGAATCATGATTCAATCCAAGCTATTACTCAAAAAATGACACTGTTCCCACATTCATGACCCATTTTCTATATCCTTCTACAATCCAAGTGTTTCAACTTCTGAATACCTTAAACAACATGGAAATAGCATAAAACTTACCTTAGATGGTGTAGGAATGAACCTTGGGTGGAAACACTTCACTTGAGTAAAACCCTAGTTTCACCTTCACTTGGATTCCTTGTCTTGGATGAACTTTAATAGGTTTCTTACACTTGATTCCCTTGGTTTGATGAATTTGATCACTAATATCTCTTGAATTCTTTTGGGATAAGTGTGGAGAAGTACTCTAGAGAGTTCTAGAGAGAAGGGGTGTGAAGAGGAAATGAAATGAAATAAACTTGGATCCCTTATAAATAATACTTCATCTGTCCCGACCAAAATCTACGGACCAACATACGGTCTGTATAAATTTCACTTACCGTATGTGTCACGACCCAACCCCGTGGGCCGCGACCAGTGCCCTAGCTGGGCACCTATACGTACCCGATACCCAAATTAGCATATTATCAGAATAATAATATAATAATAACATTAGTGGATGCTACCGAATTTAGCAGAAGAGCAGACTTGGCACACAGAAGACGATAAGGCTATCATAAAACAAAACATCCCAAACATATGTACAGAACCCACACAGATGTATCCACAGACCTCTACAGAACATATCATAATCATAAGACGGGACAGGGCCCCGTCATACCCAGAACAAAGTACATATCCAGATAACAGTGACAGACTGTACCAAAAGATGGGCTCTGAAGAAGGGAGCGCCCCAAAATAGCAGAAATGGGATCCTAAACGTATGGATCAGCAAACCTGTCATCTGTACCTGCGCGGCATGAAAACACAGCCCCCGAAGAAAGGGGGTCAGTACGAAATATGTACTGAATATGTAAAGCGGAATCACAGAAGTCAAATCATAATGGTTACAGAAAATGAGTACAGAATCCAGAGTGTCAAATGCATATTTCCAAAACAGACAGAATGCGTACAGAAACATATGTCATATCATATCATATCCGGTCCCTGCCACGGGACTCGGCAGACAGAATGTGGCCACCCTCCCGACGCTGGTGCCAATATACAAAGGAATCAGAAAAAAAGGGCGTGGCCCCGTATCATATAATTTCATATCAAAATGGCCATAACAGATCAGATCAGAATAGGCGGACATGGCACATCATACTCCACAAACCCATGTACGCGTATACCTGCCCCCTCACATCGGGACGCGGCGAACAATGCAGAGAATTACGCTTGACAACATATCCTGGCCCGGGCTCAGTGTGGGAAACATTGGGACATCCACGAATGGAGTAATGAGAGACTAATGCAATTTAAAAATATCATAAGTGTTTTCAAAGACTCGATGAAGCGTAGCAAAGACAAACAAATCAAATGGAGTCGGACGGAATCATATTAAATGTATTCCGGATATCATAATAAATTACAGAAGTATAACTTTCCCAAAGTCATTCCGAGTGTCAAAATAATTTATAATATTTAACAGAATATTTAAAATAATATTCGTTAAGTGATTAGTAGGGTAATTAAAACATTTCTTTCAAAAATCGCTTAAAAAGGAAGCTTTAGCATATTAGGGGCAAAACCGTAAATAGCGGGCCCGCCTTGGGACAAACAAGGCGGCGGGCTCAAATTGTGCCCTCTAAGCATATAGTAACACATAAAAAGGTTATACAGACATTCTATGGCTTTCTGAATAATTTAGAGAAAAATTGCATAATTTCAGAAAAAGCGTATCAAAATGGTTCAATTCTATTGAAGGAAAAACTGAAATTTTGTCTTGCGGATTCCGAGGGCCAAGAGGTCCTTCGAGGCCCGGATCCGACCCTAACACACTAGGGGCATGCCAAGGGAAGAATTGGGTTTGCTTTACATTTCTTTCACGCTCCTTAAGCCTTTCGAAAATCACTTCCCGTTTCGTCGAAAAACTGCAATTGGTCAAGTTTACCAATTGTAAGCTATGAATACCAAAGTTCCAACTTAATGCATATTTGGCTACCGAAATTTCGGCAGCACTTCCCCTATACATATAGCACCCCGAGAATTCAACTCGGCTATAATTCATCAACAACAACCCAAACGACAACATCAATATCAACAATAAAGATTAACAACACAAATATCCTTCAACTAGTCATTTTTCTCACAAGTTGACATAATCTTCAATTCAACCCAAACTTTCGAACTAACATCATGATTTCACATCCATTATCACTCAAGATCATCACAATATAGATTTAGAGACATTTCATATCATTTTCCTTAAGATATACACTCGATATACATAATATACAACTTTCCGCCAAAATCATAACTTATGCAAAACACCAAATCTTTGGCATACAACTTCATAACAAGTTTCCAACTTCCAAATTCATCAATGATCATCTTAATTCACAACCAAACAACTTCATTTCCTTAATGTCGGAAAATCATACTAAAACGACATAAGTGTTTACATTCCAATTCAATACAAACTTATATCATTCTAACTTCATTTCCATGCCAAGCATTACAACAACACTCCAATACACTAAACAAACTTGATCCATTTCATTCCCAAGCCACATATACCACACGGCCATATGCTTATTTTTCCATATCAACTAAATTCATCCAACTTTCAATTCCCATATGCATTTCATCACAATTACAACTAGAATATAACATAAATTCAACACAACTTGGCTATACAACATATATATACACACGGCTACAAGACATATACCAAACCCACATTGCAAACTTCCATTTTTCCATATAATCAACACATTTCTATATACTACATCACAATCAAAACTTCATAACACAATAAAAAGGTAGAAATTCTTACCTTTTCTTCAAGTGTTCTTCACTTGAACTTGTGTTCACTTTGAGGAATCTAATGCTTCCCACTCCAAACCAACTATACCAAGATGCAAAGGAACCTTGACTTAGTAGGAAAACAACAAGAATTGAATTTTTAGAACAATATTTATGGTGGCTATTTTTGCACCTCAAACCCGAAATGGTCTTCTTTCTCTCCTTCTATTTTCTTTGTTGTTCTTATCTCTAATTTCTTAAGTCTTCTATGGTATATGTAGTTGAAGTGCTTGGTCACATGACCAAGCACATGACCAACTAAAATTGGGCTTGGATCATGGCCTAATGTGGCCGGCCATACACCCCTTTTTGGGCCTCACTTACAATTCAATTTTTGAGCCCAATAACTTATGGATCGTATTTTATAATTCCCGAAACTAATTTCCAAAATTCCAAAATTACCCTTAACCTTGTCCCACACTTTCATGACTCTATTCTTTCATGCATAACTCCTACGTTCAACAAAATATCAAATTTGACCTCGTATCTCAAGAATCCATTATTTATCGAATTTTTCCAAACGTGTGAAAACACGGGATATAACAGTATGTCTGGCCATAGATTTGGTCCAGTGAGGCAGGCCGTCTGGGCTAATTATACGGCTAAACATACGGCCAGTATAATTTATACGGCTACTATGTTGGGCTGTATAGTGCCTAGTTCTTCCGAACTTATTCTCGTCGACTCGTTTGATCTCCAATCGTTATGGAATCATCTTGACACTTGTTTATCACCTCATTAACAATCTAAGGGACGTTATAACTCTTCTCCAAAGCATCGTTAAATCATCATTAACTTGTTACTCGTAAATCCTTTCCGATACATATCGTATGTCTTGCTTTCTCTTGGCAAACTTTCTCCTCTTACCTCGAATGTCTTTGAAATCTTAATTAGGGTCATCAAGTACCATTCCTTACTTATTGAAATACCATATACTCCGTGCTCTTTGTTATTCTATTCACTGTGCATCAATGGAAATTTTTTCAAGGTGTAACACGATCGGCTACAGGTATATGAGTCTTTTTTGGATATTTCCTATGCGTGTGCATTTACTATAGGTTATTACTTAATAGTGACGAGCGAAAATCCTTAAGGGACCAATAACCAAAGTATTTATAAGTAGCTGCGATTAAGATGCTTTCGGCACCATTGGGAATCTTGAAAGCTGGGATGAAAAGTAGTCATACATGCAGATTGAAGGTGATTATTGAGGATTTCAAAGGCAAAAATAGCATTTGCTTAGTTGGAAGAGTAAGAGATCCTTTTTAATCCGGATGGAGATGCATTACGAGAATTTATTGGGACTCGTTGGAACTTCAACTTGTTATAGGTCACGCGATAAAGGTCACGCAGTAGGGTGGATGTGATCGTACCAGCACTAACGCACCGGATGCCATTAGCACTCCAAGGTTAAGCGTGCTGGGTGAGAGTAATACTAGGATGGGTGACCCCCTGGGAAGTATGTTAAGAGTCCTACAAATTCAGTCATAAGAGACAGATGAGAAGCTAGAGTAGCCTAAAGGAAATTGGAGTATGCAGAGTGGTTGGAAAGCCCGAAATATTGCGAAAGATGAGATGGACAAGACCGGGAAAGAGAAAGAAGGTGCATCACAGCTCTAGAATTAGGATGAGTTCGAATAGTATTGGGAAGTACTTTGTAAGCAAGGCGTTAGTAAACATATATAAAGGATAGAATGGATTTGCGCGTTAGTAAACATATATGAATGTGTGGGGTCAGAAGACAGACTTCGATAAGTGGGACTAAAGGATAGTAATCACAAATGGGGATGTGAAGTAACAGAGACAATGATCAGGCCTTGCAACGATACTAAGAGATTTTCAGCTCTCGAGAGGTATATAAAGGGATAAATGTGTACTTATACTGACACGGTTTCCTCGGAAACAGAGAAGCTTTCCTAAAAGATGATTTAAGAATAGAATGGATTTGCGCGTTTAAAGGAATATTTCACGAACTTCAGGGTCAATACTATAGAATAACAAGTGGAGAAGAGCACTCGAGGAGGAAGGAACTCAAGGAAGGTTTGAGGATGAAAGAAGGAAAGGTACACTAATGGGCTGGTCAAAAAGAGAGGAGAGAAGAAGAAGGAAAAAAAAGGGAAATTGAGCAATCACCAAGGACAAGCGAGAGGATAATGAACTAACAAAGCTAATTGGGAGGTAGTCTATCAATGACATGGGATGAGGATAAGGAATATTGAGATTTAATTATAAGGGAAATAGAAGGATATATGGGAAATATTCGTGAGTATGGACTAGCCTTGGTGGCAGGAAATAAAAGAAAGAAGAGAATATATTTGCAAGGATTTCACGATACGAACAAGAAGTGGCAGAACACTGGAAGAACTACAAATAAGTAGTTAAGGAAAATTCCAGATAAGTGAGGTAAGTGAATAAAAGGATTGATAGTGGAAGTGGAAGAGTGTAGCATATTAACTCTCAATGATATATTGTTGACGTAAAATGAAATCGGAAACTCAGAGTAAGAAGAATTTCAGTGATAATAGTTGTGGAGGAAGACAAGGGATAAAAAGAGCAAAGTGTGACCAAACGTTTCGTAAAATGTTTTGACGGTTTCCAATGTTTCCATTAACCCGTTGATTCGGGAAATGTTCAGTCATAAAAGGTAGAAGTAGAAAGTCCTTAAAGAAGGAAGCGAGAATGGATCTGTATTGCATAAGCGCTTCATTCAAATGCAAAGCCCTCGATTAGCAGAAAGGAAAATAAGTCAAGCTATACGATGAGCGAATTCCAATATTATAAGAGACCAAAAGAGTTGGAGGATCGTTAGGGTAGGCCGATGACTACTGATACTCGGGAGTTACTAGTGTATAAGAACACCCTTAAAAAAGGGGGAAGAGCAGATCTAGTCCTGAAATGAGGTATGGCATTGTCAAAAGTCCAAGGAAAGAAAGAGGTTAGCTTAAGGAGGCCAAAATTCAGGAGGTAGTGGCATATCAAGAATGCATTAAGAGGGAGCAAGAACGAATTAAAGATAAGCGTACCACAAAGCAGGTATGAAAAGGAATTAAAATGGAACAATATAATACTTCATACAGACGTGCGATATGATATTTCTAGACCAGGGAAGTTTTTGCCCCACCAAAGTAGGCAGCGACGTATCCTAAAGAGTAATAAAGAGAGTAAGAAAGCTCTACAAGAAAACTGCAAAAAGAATGATGAAATGGATGATGAGTACAAAGGACACTTTGGGTTACAACAGAAGAAAATCTTGATATTAAAGGAAAAATATGAGAATCTTAACAAAGGGAGTAACGATAAGAGGTGTGGTGATCTCTAAAGAGAGGAAGAACGATGTGGGTGCAGATAGAAAGGCAGCAGCATCACTAGAAATTAGAAAGTATATCACGGGTCACTAACCATATTGAGCATAAGGGTATGTATTATAGAATTATACGAACCATCCGCGCAAGGATATGCCCCGCAAATGGGAATAGACACACCAGAAAGCCAACAAGAAATGACAGCTAACTAAGTGATCACTGGAATAAGGAAGTCAAAGGTAAGTACACAATACCGATTATGGAAAAGAAGCTGTGGTAGAGTGAGAATTTCCTTAACTTCATAATCATAAGTTATATTGTAGGATTTGGGGCAAAGAAATTAAAGGGAGAGTTTCTACAAGAACTCGAAGATATTGTGAGCTATAGACCAGTTCGAACAATGATTATTGGTTCATTGCAACATATAATCCTGCTACGAGGAATAATAAAGATGGTGATGGAACATTAGGAATGTAAGTATTTAAGAAACTGTATTGAGGATATGGTTATAACTGATCATGGAAAGGAATTAAGATGGATAGTTGAATAAATGTAACCGTTAAGAGTAAGGATTTGTCAGTAGCAGAGTAACGCTGAACAAGCAACGGAACATTAGTATAAGAAAAATATGATGAATTAGAGAGCTTGGCTGATGAATTATGAGAGGATAATCTAGCACGTATCTAAGCTCAACAAGTATAAGTAGGGATAGCCAAGATAGCATCGGAGGAGTCAACAAAAGAAAGCGTTGTATTCGAGCAAGGGAGTCATCTGTTAATAAAGAAATGAGAAACGAAGAGGAACGACGCTCGCATGACGACGATTAGCCGTGGCGTGGCTAGTTAAACCACAGGAATAAAGAAAGAATGATAACGAAATACTAGTTAATTTGTGATCATATATATGAGGATTGAAGACTGTACGACTCACAAATGAATTTGATGAAGAGCTAAGAGAGAACAGGACAAAACCGACTAAATTATAGTATAAGTATATGGTAATCGAACAAAAATTCAATGAGGATCTTGAGGATCGGCGCACTACAACATTCGAGGACGAATGTTTTTAAGGGGGGAAGGATGTTACACCCCGTATCTTGGAAAGAGCACTTATCAAATTTGAAACATAAGTACGTTGAGTTATGGTTAAGTAAAACCACTTTGGAATGTAAGGAGCAAGCATTATTAAGTATATTTAATGAGTGAAGGATGTATATAAGGCATACCGGAAAGTTTTATAAGGAAATGAGTGGATGAAATGGAGTAGTACGACTTTGGAGAAAGGATGGGGGAAGTTTTGTGTGAAATTTTTTGTCCAACTTGAGGGGATAATATATCTTAGCATATGAAGTGTTTTGAAGTGAAACAAATGCCTAAAATGAAGTTCGTCGAGTCTAGTTTCCAACGCAACAAACCCCTCATCGATAGGATATTGGAGTAGAGAATTATGAATGTTACAAGTTCAGTTGACAGAGAAAAAACACGTGCTACAGTACTGCTACAGTACTGAGCTGCTACAGTGCTGTTACAGTAAAATGCTACAGTGACCCGACCTGAATTTGAATTTTATAAAAGGGGAAAACCCCCTTTTTTTCACCAGATTCTGCCCAGAAATTTCCAGAAATCAGTAGAGAGAGTGAGGGTATTAAAAAAATGAGCAATATTCAAGTGGCGGAATATTAGTTTAGGTTCGGATAGCTGGTTGTGATTGTAGTCTTGTTTTCTGGTTGATTCGAAGCGGATATCGGAGATATTGCTACCTCAACAAGAGTAAGGTATGGATCTCTTTCTATTTACGCTAATACCGGTTCATTCACGAAGATAGGGTGATTAAATAATTGTATCATAAGTTGGTTAGTTATGGAAGTTGGAAAACAGTGTGTGGGCTGTTTTATGGTATATATTGGTGTTGGAAATGATGTTATTGATGTTGGTATTGTTGTGGTTGTTGTTGGTTGTTGAGTTGAGGTTTCGGGCTAGGCATATAAGCAGAGGAGATGCTGACGAAATTTTGATAGATTCTAGAAAGATTTATTTGAAGGCTTATGATAAGTATATAACAATGGGCCTAATCATAGTATGAATGGTCTTATATGTAGATTTGCGGGCTCGGACGGATAAGCGTAGGTAGTTGGAGGCTGAACAGGTATGTTAAGGCTCGTCCTTTTCTTTGAAAGACATGATTCCGTAAATGTTTCCATAACCTCATTGATTTCAAAAGCTAGAAGTTCATAATTCCTAAAGCTTCTCATGATGTTAAAGATGAGAATGATTCTATGATGATTACAGCGAAAATGATGATTTTATGTTCAAAGGTCTCAAGTTATGATTTCAACGATGATATGAAAATGTTGAGCTATTTCATGATTTTCTCGATTTATTTCATTGTTGTTGGTCTCACCTTATAAATTGTTCCTCCAAGTTGGGATAGAGCGATTGTTTTTATTTGAAGTCCTATGCATGCCATGAGTATAATATATGTATATGGCTATTTTGTGACATTACAGAGAGCTTTATTATTTCATTTTGATTTTGCACTGCACTCAATTTCATTCTTCATGTATATATAAGGCACATTTGATAAGGGGTGGTGTTGTGACCTTTGTTGTGTATTACAAGGCAAATTAACAGGGGGTGATGCTGTGGCCTTTGTTGTGATGGATATATGGCACAGTTGACAGGGGGTGACGCTATGACCTTTGTTGTGATGTGTATATATATGGCACAGTTGACAGGGGGTGACGCTGTGGCCATTGTTGTGATATGTATATGTATGGAACAGTTGACAGGGGGTGACACTGTGGCCTTTGTTGTGATGTGTATATATATGGCACAGTTGACAGGGGTGACGTTGTGGCCTTTATTGTGATATTTCTATAGATATATGTGTTTCTTTGATATAGTTGTATTGATGCATTTATTTTGCCCATTCGTTGACATGTCCCAAATGTCTTCCAGGATTTTATGTATATGTTGATTTCATGCCTTACATACTCAGTACACTATTCGTACTGACCCCCTTTCTTCGGGGGCTGCGTTTCATGCCCGCAGGTACAGACGCTCAGCTTGGTTATCCTCCGGCTTAAGACTTCTGCCCAGCTGCTTGGAGAGCTCCATTGTTCCGGGGCTTGAGATATTTTGGTACTGACCCATTTGACATAGACTTTGTTATACTCTTAGAGGTCTGTACACATATTTGGGTTGTATATATGGTTTGGTCAGCTATACGGATGTAGTTCGTTTTGGATATTCCCGCGTATAGTGGCAGCCTTGTCGGCTTGCATATTTTGTTATGTTTGGTTAACTGTGAATCCTCAGGAGACAGGTTCATTTTGATATATGGCATTATGAGTTTATAGCACATTTTTGCAAATTTTTCGCACTATCCTAGTATCAGTCTGATTATAGCTAACAGGTTCGTGTACGAGTGTCCAGCTCGGGCACTAGTCATGGCCCATCGGTTTGGGTCGTGACAGGAAATTCCTCTTGGAATTTTGAAATAAATTTGAAATTCAAGATTAAGGCAAGAGCCATTAAAGTCGATCAGAGGTGTGGCAACTAAATAGAGAGAGAGATAGAGAGGAAGGGATTTCCTTACCCTTGATGGGGCTGGGGTGGAGAGAGTGCAGGAGTAGTTAATGCTCATTCCATTTTCAGCTGTGCATGGACTGAATAAGATAGCAGGAGTCTAAGTAGGCATTTGGGCATGCGATTTCATGTCATGAGATGAAATCAGCATTTGGACATACGATTTCATCTCATAAAATGAAATCCCAAATCATGCTTTTTTGGTTGATTTGGGATTTCAAATCATGATTTCAAAAATTTTAAATGTAAAAGTTGATCCATAAGTTTATATTTTGTAAAAAAAGAGCCATAAGTTGGTAGATATTTTTAAAAATTACTCCTACCAACCATTTACCTACCTCATTAACTTCTACCAACCGTTATTTATGTTCGTACAATGTGGGAGGATGTCACGACCCAGAATCACTTAGCCATGCGGGCACCTACCATTTCCCACGCTGGTAGGCGAACCCTTCCCTTACCCATCATACAAACCATAAATCCAGAAGAACAATGTGATTACTGATAAGTCTCAAAAATCATATAAAAGTAATAAGTGCGGAAATACATAAACCACCCAAGGTATCGGGTTTATATCAATATAAGAGCTACTACTCACTACATAAGTCCAACCAATAAGTACAAATATCTAAATATAGTTATACAAGGCTCGTAATAAGATGAGAAATACTGTTCAGAAAGTGAAAGACAGATATAATGTAACGACCAGTTTGGCCTTACCGTGATTTTCCTCGAGTTTTGCATCCCAAAACATCTTTTGATCAACGTAACTTAGTCACGCGGGAAAAAATGCCTTATTAAATTAATCTGGAACCATGTTGCAAAGATTTAAAATCGTAAAGGGTCACCGGGGTCAGTTAGGTGCCATAGCAGCTAAAGGACAGCGATGGCGTGTAACGACCCGTTTTGTCGTTACCGTGATTTTTTTCATTTTTTCTCGGGTTGACCTATTCCTGAGTCTCGTTAGAACTATTTTGACTTGAGGAGATAGTTGGCATGCCTTTCTAGGCATGGTTGTGGGCTTTAGAATATTTTCTAGAAAAATTGGGCTTTAAGCGAAAATGAGTTGACTCAAAGTTGACTTTGGAGTAAACAGACCTTTTTTGGAAATCTGTCGAATCCGAGAGGTCCGGATGGTCGTTTAGAACTTGTGTGCATATTCGTTTCGATTCCTAATGCACTCGAGTGCATTTTGGGACCTGGGTTAGAAGGTTAGTTTTGAGGTATCGGGGGTTGACTAAATCAACGAGATCTCTTATGGGAATTCTGAGGCTACGAGTGCATTCATAGCAAGTTTTTATGTATATCTGCATATTTGGTTCGCATCCGGCAGGTTCCGTGATGGTTCTGAGGGTCAATTTCAAATTTGGAAGACACCAGAATTTTCTGGTGTATGGGGACCGCTATAGTGGTAGGGAAACTACTATAGCGGTAGGCCGAACGCTATAACGGTAAGGTGACAGCTATAGCGGCCGACGGGCAGTTTTCTGGTTTAAAAGCTTTATAAAACCCTTAGACATTTCCCATCACTTCTAAACTCGTTGTAAGCACTCTTGGAGGCGACTTGAAGGTCTAGAGAGCCATTTTCTTCCTAGGGTAAGTGTCCAAACCTTATATCTATCTATTATGATCTTCTAAACATGATTTCAACCTTGTAATGACTAGAATCAAAACGGTTTTTATGGGTTTCATGTGAAGAAGGGTTAAAAACGAAATTGATTCTTAGATCAGGTTTAATGATGAAATTGTTGTTGTTCATTCTAGATAATGTAATATCTAGGCTTGTTAATCATTAATCCTGGATTCTAGAGTTGATTTTCGTGAATTAAAGTTAGGGTTCATAGACTCAAATTTGGGGGTTTTCACATTAATGATGATTTTGAGAATTAATTAAGTAATCTTATGATTAAAGTAATGGGTTATAACATTTTAGTATTGAATTTGATATTTTGGTCATAAAATTCTCGTTTTTCCTAAATTAAGGGTTAGAATTTGACCCGAATAGAAAGTAGCCAATATGGGAATCATTATTCATGATTTCTTACATAGAATTCATATGTGATAGAGTTTGATTATTTGGAGACGCTTTGAAAGACAAGCGAACGTGTGGGTACGTGGCGCCTTTTCGGCTACCAGGTAGGTTATGTCTTCCTTTCGGTAGACTCCGGTTAGCTTCCCCTATTTTGTATTAGAAGGAACGGAGAATGCATGTGTAGGAAATCAAATATTTGGGATGGAATCTGTTATATCCCGTGTTTTCGCACCTTTGGAAAAATTGGAAATAATGTTGATTTGTAAGAAATAAGGTTATAATTAATTTTATTTGACATAGGAGTTGTGTATGAAAGGATATTAATGTGGAAGTGTCGAACAAGGCTAAGGGTAATTTTGGAATTTTGGAAATTAGTTTCGGGAATTACAAAATGCGATCCATAAGTTATTGGGCTCAAAAATTGAATTGAAAATGGGGCCCAAAGAGTTAAGGGTGGCCGGCCATGATGGCCTTGGCCCAAACCCAATTAGTGGTCATGTGCTTGGTCATGTGACCAAGCACTTCAATACTTATATAATTGAAGACTAATGATAAGGATCAACTAGAACAAACAAGAACAAAAAAAATAGAAGAGGAGAGAAAGAAGAGGTCTCGGGTTTGTGGAGAAAAATTGGGTATCAAAAATCTTGTTCTAAAAATTCATTTCTTGTTAAATTCCTACTAAGTCAAGGTTCCTTTGTAACTTGGTATAGTTGGATTGGAGTGGGGAGCATTAGAATCACCAAAGTGATCATATTTCCAAGTGAAGAAGACTTGAGGAAAAGGTAAGAATTTCTACCTTTTTATTGTGTTATGAAGCTTTGTTTGTGTTGTAGTATGTAGAAATGTGTTGATTGTATGAAGAAATGGAAGTTTGTGATGTGGGTTTGGAATATGGTGTTTAGCCGTGTGCATATGTGCCTTATATATCAATAATGTGTTGAATTTATGTTATATCCTAGTTGTGATTGTGGTGAAATGTATATCGGAAGTGAAAGTGAAATGAATTGAGTTGAAGTGGGTGAGTTGATACTTGGCCGTGTGGTATAGGTTTGTATGGAATGGAATGGATTAAGTTTGTTTAGTATGTTAGTTGTGTTATTGAGATTCTTGTAATGTAAATGAAGTTAGAATGATATAAGTTTGTATCGAATTGGGATGCAAACACTTATGTCGTTTTAGTATGATTTTCCGACATTAAAGAAATGAAGTTGTTTGGTTGCTAATAGTGATGATCATTGATGAAGTTGGAAGCTAGAAACATATTATGAATATGTTTGTTAAAGATTAGAAGTTTCGGACGAGTTATGACTTTAGCGGAAAGTTTGTATATTATGTATATCGTATGAATATTTTGTGGAAACGCTATGAAATGCTTTTAAACTATGTTGTGGTAATCTAGATTGATAATGAATGTGAAATCGTTGAGCTTAGTTTGAAAGTTAAGGTTAAAGTGAAGGTTATGGCATTATGTCGGCAAGTAGAACTAGTTGTGTCATATTGTGTTTTGTATTGATTGTAGTTGTTGTGGGTGTTGTTGTTGATTGATTTGGCCGAGTTGAATTCTCGGGGGTGCTATATGTATAGGGGAAGTGCTGCCAAAATTTCGGTAGACAAATAAGAGTTGAATTGAATTTGTAGCATCTATAACTTACAATTGGTAAAAGTGACCATTTGCAGATTTTCGACGAAACGGAAAGTGAGCTTGGATAGGCTTAAAAAGCTCAAAAGGTATGTAAAGCTACCCCGATCCTTCTTTTGGCATGTCTAAGTGTTTTAGGATCGGATTCGGGCCTCAAAAGACCTTCTTGGCCATCGAAATCCGCAAGAGAAAATATCAGTTTTTCCTTCAGTAGAATTGAACCATTTTGATATGCTTTTCCTGAAA
Source organism: Lycium barbarum (assembly GCF_019175385.1). Lineage (NCBI taxonomy): Eukaryota > Viridiplantae > Streptophyta > Magnoliopsida > Solanales > Solanaceae > Lycium > Lycium barbarum. The sequence goes on along the minus strand of NC_083348.1, from coordinate 24,119,324 downwards.
TTATGCAAACTTTCTCTAAAACTCCTTGAAAAGCTATAGAATGTCCGTAGAACCTTTATAGGTGACCCCATAAGCTTAAAGGGCGTAATTTGAGCCCACCGCCTTGCTTGTTCCGAGGTGGGCCCGCTCTTCCCGGGTTTGCCCTTAATGTACTAAAGTCTCCTTTTCGAACGATTTTTGAAAGAAACGTTTCGACTACCCTTTTAATTACCTAACGAATATGGTTTTAAATATTCTGTTAAGTCTGATAAATTATTTTGACACTCGGAACGACTTCAGGAAGGTTATGCTTCTGTAATTTATTATGATGTCCGAAATGCTTTTATTATGATCCCGTCCGACTTCATTGGATTTGTTTGTCATTAATATGCCTCATCGAGTCTCTGAAAATATTTATGATATTTTAACTGCATTTAGTTTCTCACTACTATATTCGTGGATGCCCCAATGTTTCCCACACTGAGCCCGGGCCAGGATATGTTGTCAAGCGTAATCCCCTGCATTGTTCGCCGTGCCTCGATGTGAGGGGGCAGGTATATGCGTACATGGGTTTGTGGAGTATGCTGTGCCATGTACGTTTGTTCTGATATGATTTACTATGGCCATCTGATATGACATATTATGTTACGGGGTTATGCCCCTATTCTGATTCTTCTGTGTTGTGGCACCAGCGTCGGGAGGGTGGCCACGTTCTGTCTGCTGAGTCCCTTGGCAGGGGCCGGATTTGATATGACATATGTTTCTGTACACACTCCGCATGTTTTGAAAATATATATATCTGATACCTTGTATTTTCTGTTTACTTTCTGTACGTTCTATACCAGTTATGATTTTGTTTCTGCAACTCAGGCTTTACATATTCAGTACATATTTCGAACTGACCCCCTTTCCTCGGGGGCTGCGTTTTCATGCCGCGCAGGTACCGACGACAGGTTTGCTGATCCGTCCGCTTAGGATCTCATTCTGCTATTTTTGGAGCGCTCTTTTATCCAGAGCCATCTTTTAGTATAGTCTGTCACTTCTATATATGTATATTCTCGTTCATGGGTACGGCAGGGCCCTGTCCCGTCATATGATTCTGTCGGTCTGTTTAGAGGTCTGTGGATATGTTTGTGGGTTGGGATCTTTCTGTACAACTGTGTGTATATGTTGTGTTTGGGCGATCCCATTCGCCGCGGCGGCCGGTCCGCATATATTTAGATGTTACTCTGTTGGCCCTGTGTGGCCTTTGTTGGTATTTTCTGCGTGCAGGGTATGTGGGATAGTCAGTAAAACAAAGGAAACTCTGCCGAATCTTTTTCTGGAAATTATCTAAATTGGAAATAAAGCCTTGTCGGCTTCTGCTTTATACTAGAATGCGTTTGATACAATTTGAGATAGCATTTGGTAGATGCGTTCGGGTGCCCAGATCGGGCACTAGTCACGGCCTACGGGGTTGGGTCGTGACAAAAGTGGTATCTCAACCCCGTAGGCCGTGACTAGTGCCCGATCTGGGCACCCGAACGCATCTACCAAATGCTATCTCAAATTGTATCAAACGCATTCTAGTATAAAGCAGAAGCCGACAAGGCTTTATTTCCAATTTAGATAATTTCCAGAAAAAAATTCGGCAGAGTTTCCTTTGTTTTACGGACTATCCCACATACCCTGCACGCAGAAAATACCAACAAAGGCCACACAGGGCCAACATAGTAACATCTAAATATATGCGGACCGGCCGCCGCGGCGAACGGGATCGCCCAAACACAACATATACACACAGTTGTACAGAAAGATCCCAACCCACAAACATGTCCACAGACCTCTAAACAGACCGACAGAATCATATGACGGGACAGGGCCCCGCCGTACCCATGAACGAGAATATACATATATAGAAGTGACAGACTATACCAAAAGATGGCTCTGGATAAAAGAGCGCTCCAAAAATAGCAGAATGAGATCCTAAGCGGACGGATCAGCAAACCTGTCGTCGGTACCTGCGCGGCATGAAAACGCAGCCCCCGAGGAAAGGGGGTCAGTACGAAATATGTACTGAATATGTAAAGCCTGAGTTGCAGAAACAAAATCATAACTGGTATAGAACGTACAGAAAGTAAACAGAAAATACAAGGTATCAGATATATATATTTTCAAAACATGCGGAGTGTGTACAGAAACATATGTCATATCAAATCCGGCCCCTGCCAAGGGACTCGGCAGACAGAACGTGGCCACCCTCCCGACGCTGGTGCCACAACACAGAAGAATCAGAATAGGGGCATAACCCCGTAACATAATATGTCATATCAGATGGCCATAGTAAATCATATCAGAACAAACGTACATGGCACAACATACTCCACAAACCCATGTACGCGTATACCTGCCCCCTCACATCGAGGCACGGCGAACAATGCAGGGGATTACGCTTGACAACATATCCTGGCCCGGGCTCAGTGTGGGAAACATTGGGGCATCCACGAATAGAGTAGTGAGAAACTAAATGCAGTTAAAATATCATAAATATTTTCAGAGACTCGATGAAGCATATTAATGACAAACAAATCCAATGAAGTCGGACGGGATCATAATAAAAGCATTTCGGACATCATAATAAATTACAGAAGCATAACCTTCCTGAAGTCGTTCCGAGTGTCAAAATAATTTATCAGACTTAACAGAATATTTAAAACCATATTCGTTAGGTAATTAAAAGGGTAGTCGAAACGTTTCTTTCAAAAATCGTTCGAAAAGGAGACTTTAGTACATTAAGGGCAAACCCGGGAAGAGCGGGCCCACCTCGGAACAAGCAAGGCGGTGGGCTCAAATTACGCCCTTTAAGCTTATGGGGTCACCTATAAAGGTTCTACGGACATTCTATAGCTTTTCAAGGAGTTTTAGAGAAAGTTTGCATAATTTCAGGAAAAGCATATCAAAATGGTTCAATTCTACTGAAGGAAAAACTGAGATTTTCTCTTGCGGATTTCGATGGCCAAGAAGGTCTTTTGAGGCCCGAATCCGATCCTAAAACACTTAGACATGCCAAAAGAAGGATCGGGGTAGCTTTACATACCTTTTGAGCTTTTTAAGCCTATCCAAGCTCACTTTCCGTTTCGTCGAAAATCTGCAAATGGTCACATTTACCAATTGTAAGTTATAGATGCTACAAATTCAATTCAACTCTTATTTGTCTACCGAAATTTTGGCAGCACTTCCCCTATACATATAGCACCCCCGAGAATTCAACTCGGCCAAATCAATCAACAACAACACCCACAACAACCACAATCAATACAAAACACAATATGACACAACTAGTTCTACTTGCCGACATAATGCCATAACCTTCACTTTAACCTTAACTTTCAAACTAAGCTCAACGATTTCACATTCATTATCAATCTAGATTACCACAACATAGTTTAAAAGCATTTCATAGCGTTTCCACAAAATATTCATACGATATACATAATATACAAACTTTCCGCTAAAGTCATAACTCGTCCGAAACTTCTAATCTTTAACAAACATATTCATAATATGTTTCTAGCTTCCAACTTCATCAATGATCATCACTATTAGCAACCAAACAACTTCATTTCTTTAATGTCGGAAAATCATACTAAAACGACATAAGTGTTTGCATCCCAATTCGATACAAACTTATATCATTCTAACTTCATTTACATTACAAGAATCTCAATAACACAACTAACATACTAAACAAACTTAATCCATTCCATTCCATACAAACCTATACCACACGGCCAAGTATCAACTCACCCACTTCAACTCAATTCATTTCACTTTCACTTCCGATATACATTTCACCACAATCACAACTAGGATATAACATAAATTCAACACATTATTGATATATAAGGCACATATGCACACGGCTAAACACCATATTCCAAACCCACATCACAAACTTCCATTTCTTCATACAATCAACACATTTCTACATACTACAACACAAACAAAGCTTCATAACACAATAAAAAGGTAGAAATTCTTACCTTTTCCTCAAGTCTTCTTCACTTGGAAATATGATCACTTTGGTGATTCTAATGCTCCCCACTCCAATCCAACTATACCAAGTTACAAAGGAACCTTGACTTAGTAGGAATTTAACAAGAAATGAATTTTTAGAACAAGATTTTTGATACCCAATTTTTCTCCACAAACCCGAGACCTCTTCTTTCTCTCCTCTTCTATTTTTTTTGTTCTTGTTTGTTCTAGTTGATCCTTATCATTAGTCTTCAATTATATAAGTATTGAAGTGCTTGGTCACATGACCAAGCACATGACCACTAATTGGGTTTGGGCCAAGGCCATCATGGCCGGCCACCCTTAACTCTTTGGGCCCCATTTTCAATTCAATTTTTGAGCCCAATAACTTATGGATCGCATTTTGTAATTCCCGAAACTAATTTCCAAAATTCCAAAATTACCCTTAGCCTTGTTCGACACTTCCACATTAATATCCTTTCATACACAACTCCTATGTCAAATAAAATTAATTATAACCTTATTTCTTACAAATCAACATTATTTCCAATTTTTCCAAAGGTGCGAAAACACGGGATATAACATCCTCCCCCCCTTTAGAACATTCGTCCTCGAATGTTAAATTAATCTTATAGGGTTTGTAAATACTTTGGGGGAAGTTTCTGTTTATAGACAGCACATATGACGCACATTCATTATTGAAACAGAATTAAGTAAGGCTTCTGGATTACCTGTGGCCGTAGGGAACAGATGGGGATATTTCTTCTTCATTTCCTCTTCGGCCTCCCAGGTCATTTCCTCCCTATTATTGTTCCGCCACAGCACCTTAACAGAGGCTACATCTTTGTTCCGGAGCTTTCTTACCTGGCGGTCCAAGATGGCTACGGGCTGCTCCTCGTAAGATAATTGCTCCGTCACCTGAATTTCATCTGCCGGAAATATTCTAGAGGGATCACTAATGCATTTGCGGAGCATAGAGACACGGAATACCGGATGTACCGCTTCCAAATCAGATGGCAAATCTAACTCATAGGCGACATTCCCAATATTCCGCACAATCAAATAAGGCCCAATATAACGCGGACTAAGTTTCCCCTTTCTGCCGAACCGCATCACGCCTTTCATAGGCGATAGCTTCAGAAATACCCAATCACCAACCTGGAATTCCAAAGGACGACGCCGTTTATCAACGTATGATTTCTGTCGACTCTGGGCTGCCAATAGTCGCTCCCGGATAAGTTTCACCTTATCAACTGCCTGCTGGATCATATCTGGGCCGATTAATTCTGTCTCGCCAATATCAAACCAGCCAATAGGTGAACTGCATTTTCTACCATATAAAGCCTCGTACGGAGCCATCTGGATGCTGGAATGGTAGCTGTTATTATAAGAAAATTCAATCAATGGCAAGTGATCCTCCCAGCTACCTCTGAAATCAATAACGCAGGCCCGCAACATATCTTCAAGCGTCTGGATAGTGCGCTCGGCCTGTCCGTCACTCTGAGGATGGAAAGCTGTGCTCAGGCTAAGCTGAGTCCCTAATCCTTCCTGAAAAGATCTCCAGAAGTTCGCTGTGAACTGAGCACCTCTGTCAGTGATAATAGATATAGGAACTCCATGAAGCTTCACTATTTCTTTAATATAAAGCCTGGCATAATCCTCGGCGGAATAAGTAGTTCTGACGGGGAGAAAATGGGCTGATTTTGTCAGCCTATCAACAATAACCCAGATGGAATCATACTTCCGTGGAGTGCGGGGCAACCCTGTAATGAAGTCCATATTAATGATCTCCCACTTCCACGTCGGAATTTCCATTTCCTGCAACAGTCCTCCCGGTTTCTGATGTTCAATCTTGACCTGTTGACAATTGGGACACTGGGCGACGAATTCTGCGATATCCCGTTTCATGCCATCCCACCAGTATAGGCATCGGAGATCATGGTACATCTTCGTAGACCCAGGATGGACCGAATAGCGAGCATAATGTGCCTTGCTCATAACCTGCTGCCGAAGACCTGCAATATCAGGTACACACAACCTGCCCCTGAATAATAAAGTCCCGTCCGGAGTGAACTCGAACGGAGTCTTCTCCTTATCATAGGCTGTGTCTCTGTACTGTGCCAAAACAGGATCTTCATATTGATGCCGTTTGATATCTTCCTTAATAGATGATTCAGAAACCCCTCGGACAGAAATCCGTGTACCTCCAGAATCGGCCAGACGAACCCCAAGATTAGCCAACTGATGAATGTCACGTACTATCTCTCTCATGTCTGGCTGTAAATCGACTAAGCTGCCCATAGATTTCCGGCTAAGCGCATCTGCAACAACATTAGCCTTGCCCGGATGATACAGAATATCCACATCATAGTCTTTCAGGAGCTCCAGCCACCTCCGCTGCCGCAAATTAAGCTCTTTCTGCCTGAAAATATACTGGAGACTCTTATGATATGTATAGATATCAACTTGAACGCCATATAAATAATGTCTCCATATCTTCAGGGCATGGATCACTGCTGCAAGCTCCAGATCGTGAGTAGGGTAATTCTTTTCATGCTTTTTCAATTGCTGAGAAGCATAAGCTATAACTCTGCCGTGCTGCATCAATACATAGCCCAATCCCACGCCAGAAGCGTCACAATAAATAACATATCCATCGGGTCCCACTGGAAGAGTCAGAACTGGGGCTGTGGTCAGCTTCTCTTTCAGCAACTGGAAGCTTCGTTCACAAGCATCAGTCCACTGAAACTTGGCTCCCTTCTGAGTTAGCCTTGTCAAAGGCGCTGAAATTGAAGCAAACTTTTCCACAAATCTTCTGTAATAGCCTGCTAACCCCAGGAAACTATGTACCTCTGTGGGCATCGTGGGTCTGGGCCAATTTTTCACGGCATCAATCTTCTGTGTATCCACCCGGACACCATCAGCTGCAATAATATGCCCCAGGAATGCCACTGAAGCCAGCCAGAATTCACATTTAGAAAATTTTGCATATAATTTCTGATGCCGAAGTACCCCTAATACCGCTCTCAGATGATCTGCGTGCTCTGCCTCGGACCGAGAATAGACCAGAATGTCATCGATAAATACAATTACGAACATATCCAAGAATGGCCTGAATACCCGGTTCATTAGATCCATGAATACCGCAGGAGCATTAGTCAGCCCAAAAGACATAACTCTGAATTCATAATGCCCATATCTGGTCCGGAATGCTGTCTTAGGAATATCAGCCTCCCGTACCCGTACCTGATGATAGCCAGACCGAAGATCTATCTTCGAAAAATACTTGGCGCCCTGCAACTGATCAAACAAATCGTCAATTCTGGGGAGGGGGTATTTATTCTTTATGGTTACCTTATTCAGCTGTCGATAATCAATACACATACGCAACGACCCGTCTTTCTTACGCACAAATAATACCGGGGCTCCCCAAGGCGAAGTGCTGGGTCTAATGAAGCCTTTTTCTAACAGATCCTTCAACTGCTCTTTCAGTTCTTTCAATTCTGCCGGTGCCATTCTGTACGGGGGAATAGATATCGGCTGAGTATCTGGAAGCAAATCAATAGTAAAATCTATCTCCCGCTCTGGAGGAAGGCCTGGAAGCTCTTCTGGGAACACATCTGGAAATTCATTAACCACGGGAACTGACTGAAGAGTCGGCGTTTCTGCTGTCAAGTCTTGTACCCGAACCAGATGATAAAAATAACCCTTTCTGATCATTTTCTTCGCCTTAAGGTATGAAATAAACTTACCTTTCGGCGATGCTGTATTACCGGCCCATTCTATAACTGACTCCCCGGGAAACTGGAAACGAACTACCTTATTTTGGCAGTCAACATTAGCATAACAGGAGGCTAGCCAGTCCATTCCCATAATAACATCGAACTCGACCATATCTAACTCCACCAGATCTGCCTTAGTGTCACAGCCACATACAATTACAGAACAGTTTTTATATACCTGATTTGCTACAATAAAGTCCCCAATCGGTGTGGCTACCTCAAACGGCTCTATAGGTTCAGACGTTATACCAATTTTACTAGCAACCAGAGGCGAAATATATGACAAAGTTGAACCTGGATCAATCAATGCATACACAGACTGAGAGAAAACCAATAATGTACCTGTAACAACATTAGGAGATGCCTCCTGATCCTGGCGGCTGGCCAAAGCATAAATGCGATTCGAAGGACCGCTAGTACTAGAAGCCCCACCACGGCCTCTACCGCGACCCGCTGGTGCTGAAGTACCCGGCCCCGTAGGGCGCATAGCCACTGATGAAGATGAAGACCCGGCGGCTGATTCGGTAGGCTGCGCTGCACCACCCGAACTACCCTTATACGGGCAATCTCTCACAGAATGGCCCTGACGGCCACAAGAAAAACATGCACCGGTGGCTCTGTAGCACTCCCCAGGATGGTATCTGCCACAGTAAGAACACTGAGGCCTAGGTGGCCTCGTTTGACCAGAAGCCCTGTCTATCCGCGAACCTGAAGCCCTGGAGCTCTGGCCTGCTCCTGAATAACGTGGGCTATCAAATCTGTGACCTGTAGGCTGTGGAGGTGCACTCTGTGCCGGCTAGGATAGATGTCTGCTAGGCTGCTGCGGCTGCTGAGGCTGCCTGCCCCGAAAATCTCCAGAATACCCAGATGATCTGGCCCTCTTGGGCTGTCTCCGATCCTGGCTCCTATCAGGCTGACGCTCCCTATGCCGGTCCTCCATGCCCTGGGCGTGGGCCTGAATCCGGGCAATATCCATGCCGGGCTGAGCAGCCAATACCAAACAGCTGTCGACAAAATAACGGTCCATCCCCATAATATACCTGTGCATCCAGTCAACCATAGTAGCTACCACAGCAGGTGCGTATCGGGCCAATGAGTCGAACTCCATACTGTACTCTCGAACACTGCGACCCCTCTGTCTCAGCAATAAGAATCTGTCAGCCTTGGCCCGCCGTAACTCCGGAGGCAGAAAATGACTAAGAAAAGCCTGAGAAAAATCATCCCAAACTGCTGGGGGAGCGCCGTCGCCTCTGGATAACTCCCATGACTCGTACCAATTTGCCGCTACATCATACAACCGGTACGAAGCCAATGTGACTGACTCTGTCGCGGAAGCATTAATAAAATGTAAGGTGCGCCGCATCTTCCTGATAAACTCCTCGGGATCCTCCTCGGGCTTTGTCCCGAAGAACTCTAGAGGGCCACAAGTCAAGAACTCACGAGCTCTCGAACTGTCGCGCCTATATGCTCGGTCACCTCCCAATCCGTGCCCCTGAACCTATCCCGCCACAAGTCTGGTCAATAGCTGGACTGCCTCTCTCATAGTCTAATCCTCAGTCCCTGGCCGTGGAGCTGGAGGCTCAGGTACTGGAATCTCGGGAGCTGGCGGTGGAGCCGCCCCTCGACCTGCAGCTGCTGCTGCTCCAATATCCTCTACGTGTGGCGGTGTGGAAGAGCCCTCTGCCGGGGGCATAATATCAGGAGCAATATGAGCATGGGCCCTGGTAACCCTCTGGGCCTGACTAGTCTCTCCCACAGCTGCTGCCTTGGCCTTTTGGGCCGCTGTCGCCTTTTTTGGAGGCATAACTACAAATGTAACAATTCGTTAGGGAGGAATCATCCTGATAACACAGCTCTATCGCACGATCTAAGACAGAAAGAAGGGTAGTATCCTAAATGCCCTGTAGCCTCCCGTTTATAGGTGTGGTGCACAACACACCGATAAACAAGACTCTACTAGACACGGTCTGTAGACATTCCGAGGACGAACCGCTCTGATATCACTTTTGTCACGACCCAACCCCGTGGGCCGCGACCAGTGCCCTAGCTGGGCACCTATACGTACCCGATACCCAAATTAGCATATTATTATTATATTATTTTATTTTGTTAATATGCTAATTTGGGTATCGGGTACGTATAGGTGCCCAGCTAGGGCCCTGGTCGCGGCCCACGGGGTTGGGTCATGACAGAATCCTAGGATGGCATTGTTGTGCGACTTTTTTGCTCGGGCTTGTGGCCTGTAGATTCCCTAGGTTTTTTGATGTGGTTTTTCTTGAATATCGGTGGATTTATGTGACTTAGGAGTAGCACACGAAGTTTAATTTTGTACCTAATGATGAAAATTTCTCATAATATGTGATTACTTGTGTTATGCCATTAATAGTGAATCTAGTGGATAAATGGGAGGATAAAATGTACCAACGATGATGCTGAGTTATAAATAAGTTGTAACGAAATATTTTGAGTTTAAGGTGAGATTCATGTTTTAAGCTAATAGGCTGATTTAAGGAAGTGTCAAAATGTATATCGATTGATTGACCCGTTGTGTCGTGTTTGACAGTTCTATTGTACTGGCTTGATGCCATGAGTTGTTGATAGAGATTAGACCCTAGTATTCATCTTGATTTGGAATACATTGCTGAGATACCCACTGTTGGTATTGTGATATAAATACATTATTGGCATACCCACTGTTAGTATTGTGATATTGATACATTGTTTGCATACCCACTGTTGGTATTATGATATTGATACATTGTTGATGTACCCTATTATTGGTACTTGTGATATTGAGCTTGATTGTTGATGTTGATACACGCATTGCACGCATTCTCATCCATTCATGATGCGTAGCCGATACCCAGTGATGATCCGGTATCGTTGATTGAGTGAAGCTGATATTTTGATAAAACTCTTTACTTGAGTGATTTTGAGATTGCCGATGTCCGATGATCAATTCTGGAATTTTTGATTGTGTGAAATTTATTGATACATTATTGGCGTACCTCATTGTTGGTACTTGTGATATTGAGCTTGATTGTTGATGTTGATACATGCATTGCACGCATTCTCATCCATTCACGATGCATGGCCGATACCCGGTGATGATCCGATCGTTCATTGAGTAAAACTGATATTTCGATCGTTGATTGAGTGAAACTTATATTTCGGTCGTTGATTGAGTGAAACTGATATTTTGATAAAACTCTTTTACTTGAGTGATTGTGCGATGGCCGATGCCTGATGATCAATTCTGGCATCGTTGTTCCATGGCCGATTCTGATGATATTTTTGAAACCGTTGTTAGTGCATGGACTCCGCGGGTCCCCCAGAGTGGTGCCTGTGAGAATCCCCCGGTGCACAAAGATTTGGGGTCCCATCTGTCTATTAGGCAAAGATCCGGGATGGGTGGCACTTAGACTTCGCGAGTCATGCTGGGTTGTGCTATCGAAACGTCGATGTTTCCGTTCGAAGTACATGTGTACAACTCATTTGCATGGCATTGCATTGCATTCATACACTATTGCATTGCATTGCATTGCATTATGGCTTGATTTTGGGATGTTTTCGTGTTGTACTTGTGATGTTGGATTCTGGCGTGATATATTCAAACTTGGCACCCTTGGGGATTAGATGCTTTACTTAGGTGATGATGGGTGTTTGGATCCTGATTTATTGTTTGAACTTGTTGAGGTATCACATGGATCGCCCGGAACGTTAGTGATATGTTTAGTCTCTATGTGATATTGGGTGTCCTAATGATGAGTTGACCACTAGGCTAAAACGAAAGATTTAATGATGTGGGAGTTCCGAGATCGTTGTGAGATAAACTGGTGATTATTAGAGTGAAGTTAATGCATAAAGGTATTGATGTACAGTGTGTGGCAGATAGACGTATGACTTGATTGGGTTGTTATCATGTTTATCTGTTAATTCTTTTATTGATATGTGTTACTAATCATTATCAGCGTATGATACTTACTAAGTACGCGTGGTTTGTAGGGATATTGCACTTGCTACACCCTTTTTGTGGTGTAGATTGTTTCAGGTGATGGATTGAAGGATATGTGGAAATACGCAGTGCCTATCTAGAGGACCTCCCCCCTCTTCATTGCGTGATGGAGGTTGAGTATTCGAACTTAGTGGAAATCCAGAATTACCTAGTCGCTCTTGTAATAGCCTAGACCAGGTCATGGGAAATTGTATCAAGTCTGCAATCACGTATTGTTGTAAACATATAAACACTTGAGTTTATTGAATATATTATGGAGTTCTGTTGTATTTCTAATTATCTAATGCTTGAAATGATTTGTTTCATAATTGATGTGCCAATGAATGGGAGGGTTCGCCTACCGAGGTGGGAAAGGTAGGTGCCCGCACGGTTCAGAAATGGGTCGTGACAAGTTGGTATCAATGCTTAGGTTACCGGTCTACTAGGTACAAGAGCAATGTGTAGTAGAGTCTCGTGGAATTGTACGGAGACGTCTGGACCCATCCGCGAGTGGCTATGAGGCATCTTAGGAAAAATCTCCCTTCATTCTTTCTGTTCATGCTACTTCGATCAAATTGGTATCTCGGCGGGTCCAATTGGTATCTAGGCGATTCCAATTGTTATCTAGGCGATTCCAATTGGTATCTGTGTATCCTTGTTTCATCCCCCCTCAAACGACGAACACTCGTTGTCATCCGTTTGATCTCATACATTATGTGGTGGTATGGTATGAGAGGTGTCATCTCGGTTTAGATGCGTAGCCTAGTTCAGTTCTAGCATGGGAAGAAGGTTTCTACTTCGAAAGGGTTGTGATTGTATGCGTGGCATAGGTGAACTTGGGGAAGATAATGATTTCACAATGGTTAAGTTTTTATTATTGGTGTGCGAGGATGAGAGTGAGTTCGCTAGGGATTACCAGATTCGACGAGTATAGTGATTGTGTGTGGTAGATAAGAGAAGTTGAGAGTAAGTGCTAACATAATGATATTGTGACAAAGCATAGAGAATTCAAATTCTTAAGGGGATTGGTACTGGTACTTGTTGTGTACATGGAATTGAGCCGTGATAAAGGGAATTTGGATAGAAAATTCTTGAGCACTACGAAGGAAATAATTGGTAGCTGGCATGCTTATGAGAATGTGTTTTGACTGTTACGAGAGTGAGATTCTAGTTAGCAAGCAACTGTTAAGAGTTATGTCCAGTATCGGATTGAGGCTAAGAGCCTTTGTACTTGTTGTGTAGCTTCGGTGAGTTTTGTTAATTCTCTGTGTTGTTATCCGGTTGAGTTGATGGTATAGTCGCTTGAATGGTTAGGTGTGCTTAGTTTCGACAATGGAGACGTTCTAATTTAGCGAATTAGAGATGAGGCTTAAACCTATTCGAGTTATATGGATCATTGTGGAATTCAAAATAAGGAATGGTATAAGAAAACCTTGGTAGAGGAAAGTCGGTCATTGTAGAACAAGTATGTGCTTTGTTGGATTTAGAGTTTAGTCGGTTTAGACTCCGATACGTTAAAAGGAAACTCTAATGTTTAATGTGTGTTGTGTGATTCTATCTCCAAGGTTGTTTCGGTAGTGTGCAAGACTTACGATTTACGGTAATTAATTTAGCCGCTTCGAGAATTGGTTAGTGCTAGTCGAAGGTGGTAGGAATTAGGTATGCCCTTGGGAGTACTTGAACCTATTTGAATGGTGGTATTATTGTCTAGTATGGAATAAAGGAGCTTGTGATTGTTGTGTGATTTGAGAAAGTAAGTTTACTAAATGGCTAAGTGATAAGAAGTTGTGACCAGTGGCTGAGTGAGAAGTGAGATTTCAGATAACCGACATGTTAGATTTACTGGAAGTGGCTTGTGTGGTACCCCTTTAGATAGTTTCGCAGTACTTTGAAGTGAATGAGTTAATGTGTGTTTAAGAGAAAGGATTTGTAGAAATTCTTAGTATGTTATGGCTATCAGTGTTTTCGAGATGGGATCGTGTTGTGCTAAGTGTTTTATGTTATGAACAACATTGACGGAATGACTTCAGACATTATGGGTCCAAAGTGATTATGCCTGTTAGAGCCAGGAATTGTGAGATTTTGATGCTTTCGGAAGTATTATGAGTTATTGAGGGATTGCAATAGAAAGTTTGGTAGTTAAAAGATTAATTTATGAGTACATATGTCCTTAGTGTCAGAAAATTTGGGTTTTACCAGGTATGCATAGTGGATAATGTTAAGGAATTTGAGGTTGCATTCGCAAGATTTAGGTATCCGGTACCTTGAGAACAATCTGGATAAGTTTCAGCTTTTAGAGCCGAGAGCGGTAACTTACGGTTTGCTATGCGCAGTAAGAGTTTGATGGGTTTCGGACCTTGGAATCAGTTTGTGTGATTACTGATATATTCTGAAATTGTGCGTTCATTGTGGGTCATTGTGGTTTGAATGGAAATGGTTATATCGAGTTTGTAACTCCAAGGGAACATATGGGTTCCAAGTAAATCGGTTTAATGGATGTGATAAGGAACGCTTGACTTTTGAGGTTTGTTATTAGCAGTCCTTGTGGTACCTCACCAGAGTCAACCTTTTGGTTAGTACAATGGGTTGTAATGATAATTGTTGTGCTTCGGAGAATTCTAGAATTGTCATAAGGCTCCGTTCTGATCAGTGGATGTTGGCAGATCTTGCCCTATGCTGTACTCGATGGTAAGTTCCTAGATCAGTGATTTGAAGAGCTGGGAAGACTTAAGACTGACCAGGTTAGCTACGAGAAAAATAAGTTGCGATGAAATAGCTTAGAGTTTTCTGGAAGATTTAGGATTCTCCTTTGGGAAGAGTAAGTCATGGTTTAGATTTGTATCGTGTACTTCTAAGAAATTATGATTCAAGGAATGACTTGAACAAAAAAAGAGGTGGGACAAAAGGATTAGCTAGCTAAGAATATCTTACCAGTTCAGAATGTACTATGATTTGGTTATGTCTAAAGGGTCATGCGATTTGATTTATCTATGTGAGATCCGTTGTGTGTTTTAGACGCATGGTAATTGGGTCTTTTGGCTGAGTACGAACGAATTGCGGTTTTGGTTTGAATCTTGTTGAAAGAGCTTCGTGATTGGTTGCGATATGGTTTCCTTAGTTATGGTAAGCTCTTCCTATTATCATTCTTCGCTCGAGGACGAGCGATTGTTTAATTGGTATCGGATGTAACGACCCATTTTGTCGTTATCGTGATTTTTTCTGTTTTTGCCCTTGTTGACCCGTTCCTGAGTCTTGTTAAAACTATTTTGACTCGAGGAGATAGTTGGCATGACTTCCTAGGAACCGTTGTGAGCTTTAGAATGTTTTCTAGAAAAATTGGGCTTTGAGCAAAAATGAGTTGACTCAAAGTTGACTTTGGAGTAAACAGACCTTTTTCAAAAATTCGCAGATTCCGATTGGTCCGGATGGTCGTTTAGAACTTGTGTGCATATTTGTTTCGTTTTCCAATGCACTCGGGTGCATTTTGGGACTTGGGTTGAACAGTTAGTTTTGAGGTATCGGAGGTTGACTCGGTCAAGGAGACCTCTGATGGAATTCCGAGGCAACGAGTACATTCGTAGCTCGTTTTTATATATATCTGCATATTTGGTTTGTCTCCGGGAGGTTCCGGGATGGTTTTGAGGGTCAATTTCAAGTTTGGAAGATACTAGAATTTTCTGGTGTAGCATGACCGCTATAGCGGTAGGGTGACCGCTATAGCAGCCGACGGACAGTTTTCTGGTTTAAAAGCTTTATAAAGCCCTTAGACATTTCCCATAACTTCTAAACTCGTTGTAAGCACTCTTGGAGGCGACTTGAAGGTCTAGAGAGCTATTTTCTTCCTAGGATAAGTGTCCTAACCTTATATCTATCCATTATGATCTGCTAAACATGATTTCAACCTTGTAATGAGTAGAATCAAACAGGGTTTTTATGGGTTTCATGTGAAGGAGGGTTAAAAACGAAATTGATTCTTAGATGATGTTTAATGATGAAATTGTTATTGCTCATGCTAGATAATGTCATATCTAGGCTTGTTAATCATTAATCCTTGATTTTAGAGATGAATTAAAGTTAGGGTTCTTAGACCCAAATTTGGGAGTTTTCACATTAATGATGATTTTCAGAATTAATTGAGTATTCTTATGATTAAAGTAATGGGTTTTGACATTTTAGCATTGAATTTAGTATTTTGATAATAAAATTACCGTTTTGCCCGTGGGGCTCATTTTTCCTAAATTATGGGTTAGAATTTGACCCGAATAGAAAGTAGCCAATATGGGTATCATTATTCATGGTTTCTTACATAGAATTCATATGTGATAGAGTTTGATTATTTGGAGACGCTTTGATAGACAAGCCAACGTGTGGGTACGTGGCACCTTTTCGGCTACCAGGTAGGTTATGGCTTCCTTTCGGTAGACTCCGGTTAGCTTCCCCTATTTTGTATTAGAAGGAACGGAGAATGCATGTGTAGGAAATCAAATATTTGGGATGGAATCCTAGGATGGTATTGTTGTGCGACTTGTTTGCTCGGGCTTGTGGCCTGTAGATTCCCTAGGTTTTTTGATGTGGTTTTTCTTGAATATCGGTGGATTTATGTGACTTAGGAGTAGCACACGAAGTTTAATTTTGTACCTAATGATGAAAATTTCCCGTAATATGTGATTACTTGTGTTATGCCATTAATAGTGAATCTAGTGGATAAATGGGAGGATAAAATATACCAACGATGGTGCTGAGTTATAAATAAGTTGTGACGAAATATTTTGAGTGTAAGGTGAGATTCATGTTTTAAGCTAATGGGCTGATTTAAGGAAGTGTCAAAATGTATATCGATTGATTGACCCGTTGTGTCGTGTTTGACAGTTCTATTGTACTACTTGATGCCATGAGTTGTTGATAGAGATTAGACCTTGGTATTCATCTTGATTTGGAATACATTACTGGCATACCCACTGTTGGTATTGTGATATAGATATATTGTTGGCATACCCACTGTTGGTATTGTGATATTGATACATTGTTTGCATACCCACTGTTGGTATTGTGATATTGAACTTGATTGTTGATGTCGATACATGCATGCACGCATTCTCATCCATTCATGATGCATGGCCAATACCTGGTGCTGATCTGGTATCATTGATTTAGTGAAACTGATATTTTGATAAAAATCTTTACTTTAGTGATTGTGAGATGGTCGATGTCTGATGATCAATTCCTAAATCGTTGATTATGTGAAACTGATTGATACATTGTTGGCGCACCCCATTGTTTGTAATTGTGATATTGAGCTTGATTGTTGATGATGATACATGCATTGCACTCATTTTCATCCATTCATCATGTATGGCCGATATTCGGTCATGATCCGGTATCGTTGATTGAGTGAAACTGATATTTTGATAAAACTCTTTTACTTGAGTGATTGTCAGATGGCCGATGGCCGATGATCAATTCGGGCATCGTTGTTGCATGGCCGATTTCGATGATATTTCCAAAATCATTGTTAGTACATGGATTCCGCAGGTCCCCTAGAGTGGTGTGCCTGTGAGAACCCCCCGGTGGGCAAAGATCCGGGGTCCCATCTGTCTGTTGGGCAAAGATCCGGGGTCCTATCTGTCTGTTGGGTAAAGATCCGGGAAGGGTGGCACTTAGACTTCGCGAGTCACGCTAGGTTGTGCAACCGAGATGTCGATATTTCCGGCCGGAGTACATGTGTACTCCTAATTTGCATGGCATTGCATTGAATTCATAAACTATTGCATTGCATTGTATTATGGCTTGATTTTTAGATGTTTTGGTGTTGTAGTTGTGATGTTGGATTTTGCATGATATATTCATACTTGGCACCCATAGGGATTAGATGCTTTACTTAGGCGATGACGGGTGTTTGGATCCGGATTTATTGTTTGAACTTGTTGAGGTATCCCATGGATCGCCCAGAAGGTTAGTTATATGTTTAGTGTCTATGTGATATTGGGTAACGGGTGTCCTAATGATGAGTTGACCACTAGGCTAAAACAAAAGATTTAATGATATGGGAGTTCCGAGATCGTTGTGAGATTAACTGGTGATTGTCAGAGTGAAATTAATGCTTAAAGGTATTGATTTACAGTGTGTGGTAGATAGACGTATGACTTGATTGGGTTGTTATTATGTTTATCTGTGAATTCTTTTACTGATATGTGTTACTAACAATTGTCTAGTACGCATGGTTTGTACTGATATTGCACTTGCTACACCCTTTTTGGGGTGTAGATTGTTTCAGGTGATGGATCGAAGCATATGTGGAAATACGCGGTGCCTATCTGGAAGGCCTCCTCCCACTTCATCCCGGGATGGAGGCTGAGTCTTAGAACGTAGTGAAAATCTTGAATTACGTAGTCCCTCTTGTACTAGTCTAGACCTAGTCATGGGAAATTGTATCAAGTCAGCAATCACGTATGGTTGTAAACATATAAACACTTTAGTTTATTGAATATATTATGGAGTTCCGCTGTATTTCTAATTATATAATGCTTTAAATGATTTGTTGCTTAATTGATGAGTCAACGAATGAGAGGGTTCGCCTACTGAGGTGGGAAAGGTAGGTGCCTGCACGGTCCCGAAATGGGTCGTGACATGGCGCTACCGCCACAGCCGCCTCCCAAACCGCCATAGCGGTATGTCAACTTTTGCATAGGACTGCCACAGTGGCCTCTTGCTTTGCCATAGTGTGACCGCTGTGGCGAACATGAATCCCGCCACTGCGGATAACGCCGAATTCTCCTAGTATTTAAATCCCATTTCAGGATTTGTCCCTATTTTTTTCAAAACCCTAAATCTCATGGTTTCTTTGATAAGGTAACCCCTCTATCTCATCTACTTCATCCCTCTTCCATTTAATGTTCCATTTCACTAAGAGTTCATCTTCCAAGCTAATAAAAATGGAGGTTCTTTACAAATCAAGTCTAAGATGATAAAATAGAATCTCTAAGCTCAAAATCTGGACATTCTTGGGAGAATCCTTTAAGTTCTTAAATTAGAAGGATTGAGTTTTCCTCTACTTTGTAAATGGGTTTCGACTTATTTCTTGAAAATGGAAGCTTGAAAGAAGAGGTTATCCTTGAGATTACAAGTGCTTGATCAATGTTTAAATACTGATAAGCAAGTGTCGTGAAGGTTAGAGGTTACACAAATCAAAGGAAACATGTTTCGATGAAGTTCAATAATATAGGAGGGCTGTTATATGCCCCATATATGGTTCCGCCCCAAAGATTGGGGCGCATATTGAAATACAAGATGAAGAAACTTTATGATATGAAATACTGGAGGAAACACGGCTGCATAAGTAGTTATGCATCGCAGATCGATTTTATCTCATTTTCGACCAAAACTTGTCCCACACATATCTAAAATCCCTTCAAGAGTTCTCCTACTATTCAAGGGTGAAATCAAAGTTGAATAATAATTAAGTGTCGGATACCCCATGGTACTATCAAGATAAAAGTTCCTGCAGTTATTGTCGATTTGAAGGCTACCTCCAGTTGAAGTAAGCCCAAATAAAGTTTTATTGCTAATTAAGGTAGTGCTATCTTTCCGCTTCATGCATTTAAGTTTACTATAGGTATATATATGCTTTTTGTTGTTGAAGAATGTATCAAACAGTTGTTAAAAATCGTATAGAAGTTGTTGTGTCATGTTCAGCTGTTTGGAAGTTGCTATTGTGATGTTATATGATTAGAAATCATATGTAAGGACTTGTTATTAGGTTGTTGTTGTTTTTGACGTTGTTGATTGTTGTTATGGATTCAGAGAAGTAAAGGAAATGGGGGAGATGCTGCTCGATTCATTAAAAGCCAAGCTTGTGGTATCAGTTATAGCCTGTTCTTAATATTGATAGTAGTTGAATGGTTGTTCCTTGTAGATTAAGGTATTGATGAGCCACTCAGGGAAAGCGTGGAGGACAGCTTCGACCAAGGTATGTAAGACTTTCCTTTCTTTCTTTCGGCATGATTCCGTAGGTTATGTTCCCGTTATAAGAAGTTCAAGGGGAGGAGTTAATGTATACGTTCTAGCTGACGATTGAGGTCCATCTATGAGTTTATAAGAATCTGTATATAAAGCTATAGTTTTCCTTAGTTGTAATCCTTGAGTGTTTCCCAGAATCAAGTATTGACGGTCTTTTTTGCAAAGCGTAAGTACCACTCTATCAGCCGTACAAATCGTCTAATTTTCTATGTGTATATGCCACTAGATAATCTTGTGTGTAAGTGAGCCTTATGGATGGTCTGCCTTGCAACACGTAAGTGCCACTATTATGTTTCAGTTTAGCTTTATAGCATATGATCGAGCGGAGATAAGTGAATAGATAAAGTATAGAATAGTCAGGACAATACCGCCTGAAAATGTTCTATAATATGACAGTTTTATAGTATAGACAGAGTGATCGGGGGATCTCATATAACTCATGGTACGGGAAGACGATCAAGCGTATCTCAGTATGATAAATCTTATAATTTTAGCAGAGTTACACATGTATATCTTTTACATTCATTAGTTTCATAATTATATTAATGTTTTTATAAGTCTTACATATTTGGTACATTTGTTAGTACTGACGTCCTAGGGCGCTGCATTCCATGCCTGCAGGTCCACGTAGCCAGTTTGACGAGCCTTCATAGTAGACAGGGTTGCTATTCAACTGAAGATTGGAAAGACTCATTTCATTCGAACTGTAGCCAAGTCTAGAGGTTATGTTGATAGCTTATGTATACAAGTTAATGGATAGGTCAGAGCCCTATCCTGACTATGTTATGGTATCAGATACTCCTAGAGGCTTTGTAGAGACATGTTCAGTATCTATAGTATATTTTGTGGCCTTGCCGTCCTTATGGTTATCAGTAGATCATATGGTGGCCTTGTCAGCTCGTATATTTATATGTATGTATATATATATATATATATATATATATATATGCCTTTTTGGGATTGATTTCCAGTTCAGATGAGACACTTTCCCACTTACAGGTTTGTTATGAGCTATGGTCTCGTCGGCCCATGGTAGCATGTGTACGACAGCATTGGGCCTTGTCGGCCTAAGGTATCTTAGTATACATCCAGAGGTAATGAGTTACAAAGTGGTTCGCTCGGGCCAGTATGGCACCGGCAACCAGCCATGCCCCTATAGGTTTTGGGTATGACAAAGTGGTATCAGAGCAAGTTCGTGGCTTAAGGAGTCTACAAATCTGTTTCTAATAGAATCTTACTTATGAATGTGTTGTGCACCGCATTTATAAATAGGATGCTACAAGGGATTTAGGGATGGTTACCTTTCTTTGATCTTTAGATTGTGTTGCCAAGCTGAGTGTTTTGGAGTCGAGTTTAACTCGTGTTTGGAATGCGTTGTACCGAGCTGCCTCAGACGAGAAGTCTACAGTTAGCCAAAAGGGATAGGCAGTTCAGGGACAGACTAATATATATCAGTCTGATGTTCGGGGCAAGTTGCCTTCTCGAGTATCCCCCCCCCCCCCCCCCAATCACCTGATGAGCTTCATAGGGATCCAGTACTTCTAGTTCCCTTTGATTAGGATATCAGGAGTGCAGTGCACTTGTTGACATAGTTGGTGGCTACATAGCGACAACTAAGATTACCCGCTCATCCAGGGCCTTTTGAGGGGACTGAGAGTTCAACGGCTCGTGAGTTTATTGCTTTTGACCCTCCAGATTTCACAGGACATATTGGAGAGAGAACCCATAGAACTTTATTGATCATCTTCATAGCATCTTTAGAGTGACGCATGCTTCGGAAACTAAGGCGGTAGAGATGGTAACTTTTCGACTGCGAGACATAGACATCCTTTGGTACGAGGGATGGGAGATGTCCAGGGGACCCGTAGTATTTCTAGCAGTGTGGGAGGACTTTACGGAGGCCTTCCTGGACCATTACTTACCACTGGAGATTAGGACGCTCGCGTTGATCAGTTCTTAGCCCTTCAGCAGGGTAATATGAGTGTATGGGAGTATAGTCTCAAATTTGATTCTCTGGCTAGGTATACCCCATTTCTTGTAAACTCGATGCGGGCCAAGGTTCGCCTGTTTACTGCAGTGCTTGCACCAGAATATGCCGAGGCCTGTACCACAGCCTTACTGAATGATAATATAGGCTTCTCTCGAATTTAGGCATTCGCTCATAACTTAAAGGAGCATAGACAGCAGCATCAGTTAGTTCAGTCCCAAGATACGCAGCAAGGTAAAAGAAACAGGTCAACAGATGAGAATGAAGATCCACAGGGCAATAGTAGGTCTTAAAAGAATTCAATAAGACAGGGTCAGTCAACAGCTCAGGAGGAAGGTAGTTGTCTAGGCATCAGGTGCCCAGGATGGGTCAAAATAACTAATCAGGGACAAGTCAGAGATCGAGAGCACGAGGAGTACAAGATCAGAAGAATGCTGGACAGATGAGGCTGCCCCTGCCTTGATGTGATTAGCGCAGGAAGAGACATATTGGGCCATGTCTACGAGGTACAGATGCATGTTTTCGATGTGGAACTCCAGGGCACATAGCAGGAAACTGCCCGACCTTGGATCGAGAGGGCAGCAGTACATACTTTGGGGCAACCACAAAATCGTGGTAAGGGTAAGGAGTGAGCGTCGAGCTCTTGGGGATATTAAGAACAGATGTACCCATTGAGAGATTATCAGGATATAGTGGAAGAGTTAAAGTTTCAGAATGGTGTATGAGGCTAGAATGTTTCATTTTAATATAGATTGTAACGAGATAGCATTGAAGAACATAGATTCATATATGTGAGATAAGAGGCATAGAAGTAGCCCCAGGTTTAACAAGAGACATTAGTAATGCCAAACCAAAGTGCATGAGCTACATAGATGTAGCTGAACTATAAACAGGGGAATAACATAGATTACCTGACAGAATATAGAAATTTCCATAAGTTCGACAAGTTATCAAGTGATGAACCCTATTAAATGTCCAGAGAAATATCCTATCATATCTTCATGAACGTTCGCATAGTTAGTGCTTGTCTATATGGATAGGATAAAAGAGGGAGAGCTACTTAGATGTACGCACGATAGGGATAGGTTTGAACTTACTATGTGATAGAAAGTAATAATACTTATAAGTCCAAAAGATCTCCGATGAGAAGTTTTATTACAAGAAAGAAGCCTAAAGGCGTGAATGCCATCATGGGATATGTTCAATGTAAACCCTATAAGACACTAGACTAGTATGTATATCAGTCCAATATTCGAGGACGAATGTTCCAAGGGGGGTAATGATGTTACATCCTATGTTTTCCTAAGTTAATTATATCGTAAGCAAGTCGACGTAAGCTTGAAAGACGAGATTATCCTTGAGATTACAAGTTCTTAATCAATGTTTAATTGCTAATAAGTAAGTCTCGTGAAGGTTAGACGTTAAAGGAATTGAAGGAAACATGTTTCGACGAAGTTTAATATTATAAGAGGGGTTTAATGCGCCGAATATATGGTTTTGCCCCACAGTTTAAATACAAGATGAAGAAACTTTCTAATACGAAATGCTGGAGGAAATGCGGCCATATAAGAGGTTATGTGTCGCAGATCCAGCTACATTTCCTAGGCGGTGGAAACTTATCCACTTTTATAGATGTCACTATCCGGCTAGGGGGCCATGACGGGTACCCGGAGCGGACTACCGAGCACCGCTCATCTTGCTAGTCATCATACTCGATCTGAACATATATATATATATATATATATATATATATATAGATATATATATATAAACCCCAAAGCTATACATGATTATACATAAGCTCGTACGACTATAAAAATGATATACAAAGATGTACACTGACATCATCATGGGACACAACTTACCCACACGCTTGTATCTACGAGCCTCTACTAGAGTACTAGACATAAGGACCCCGTCATGCCCAAATATTTACACCAAAATAATATCTCAAAATAGCATCTCCGGAGTAATGGAGTGCGCCTGTAAATCTGCTGATAGCTCCTATGAATCTAGGTCACCTCCCTGTTTACCTGTGGGCATGAACGCAACGTCCAAAGAAAAGGACGGCAGTACGAACATTGTACTGAGCATGTAAGGCATAAGCAATAACGACATATCAATGTAATAAGGAGACATCGAGTGAAGAGCAACCTGTAACTGACTATCACTTAAGAATGAAATAATGCATGCTAACTTACTTCATAAACATCATCATATCATGTGTGCACATATATAAGCTGCCCGACCATATAGGTACGGTGTGATCATCTTTAGCTCGGGTCCAGGCCTTCTGCGTCCGGGTTAAACATCTCATACCGCCCACTAGTGGTGTCTGCCCATGCTATCTATACATGGTGTATATGCCGCCCGCCTTAGCGGTGTCTGCCCGGCCATATAGGCACGGTGTAATATCATCATCATGTACTTATCATAATGCATGCATAAGAACTCCGGGATAGGCTTTACTCTATCGGGGTGACGTAAGGTCTAGAACCTCCGATTCCATTATGGAATAGTATGATCATCCTGCCTCACCTTGAAGGGACTAACATTATAAGGTGAGTGTAACATCAACGAATATCATCAAGGAATCATTAGCTTCATAAGAGTATCACATCATAGGCTTTGGAATGTTTAGACTTAAACTCATCATCATCATTATCATATTCATAACTTGTCTCTTATCTTTATCTCATGAGAAGCTCTTTATAAGCATAGACTCATAGTTTCCGGAATGTAAGAAGATCATGGAGGATAAAGAAAATCATGTCATAGGATTCATGCCTTAGAAAAGAAGGGACTAGCCTCACATACCTTTGCGTTTAGATATTCAATCACTTGAACATTCCTCTCCAATATTCACGTTTCTACCTTCAAGAGAGTTCATACTAATATTAGATAACCGATAGCATAAGCATGTTTTAACTAGAGCTAGAGAAAATTGGGCAGAATCTCCTTTGTTTCTACTATTTTCTCTATATCATATATCATCTCCCAAACGTCAATAGCAATATCTATAATATCATACTTAATAAACTTCATCAACTATACATTATTCAATTCTCCTACTTCCATTTCAAGGGCATCCATAATCATGACCATACTACAACATTACATTCATCCTCATATAATGTTTCTCCCATGTTCTTAATATCATTCATAACATAATAATACTCACAACATACCAAGAATCATAATTCATATTAAGCTACTGCTCAACAATGTCACTATTCTCATACTTATAACCCATTTTCTATTTCTTTCTATAATTTAAGTCTTTCAACCCCTCAATAGTCTAAATAGCATGGAAGAATCATAAAGCTCACCTTTGATTGTGTAGGAGCAAGTTTTGGATGATAATCTTTCACTTGAAGAAGAACCCTAGCTTCAATCCAAAGAGTTTTCTTGACTCCAAGCAACCCTAGAGAGCTTCTCGCATTTGATTCCCTTGGTTTGATGAAGTTGATCCCTAATTTCTCTTGGATTCTTGTAGAAGAAGTATGGAGAGAGTTCTAGAGGGTTCTTGAGGTGTGGAGAGAAAAAATGAAATGAAATAAATGAACTTTGGGGTCCCTTATATAAACTTGAAAATCTGCCCCGACACAATTATACGGACAAACATACGGTCCGTGTATTTTATATGGGCCGTATGTGTGACCATATATTTTTTCCAGTGAAGAATCCAATTCTGGGTAGTTTATACGGTCTAATATACAGCCAGTATCTTTTATACGGTCCGTATAGTGGACTGTACAGTCCACAGTTTTTTCAAAACTTGTTCTCGTCGACTCGTTTAATCTCCAATCCTTATGGAACCTTCTTAACACTTGTTTAAAACTTCATTAACACTCTAAGGGGCATCATAAATCTTCCTTAAGACATCATTAATTTCACGTTAACTCGGTGCTTAGCAAACCCCTTTTCAAAACACGACTTATGCTTAACATTTTTTAATGAACTTTCTCCTCGTGGTTTAAACGTCTTTGGAATCTTAATGGAAACCGTTAAGTAGCCTTTATTACTTGTAGGAACATCGTATACTTCTCACACCGCGTTGGTCTATCTACTATGCAACGACATGGATGTTTCCGAGCTGTTACAATAGAATGGTGGAAGGCCCATTTCATGTCATGTTCGACCAAAACTCATCACAAACCTATTGAAAATCCCTCCAAGAGTTCTCCTACTGTTCAAAGGTGAAATCAAAGAGGAACAACAATAATTAAGTGTCGGATACCTCGTGGTACTATCAAGATCAAAGTTCCTTCGATTGTTATCGATTTGAAGGCTACCTATAGTTTAAGTAAGCCCAAGTAGGGGTTGTTCTTGGTGATTACGGTATGATTGTCTTTCCTCTTCATGTATTTAAGCTAACTAGAGCTATATATATATATAGGTTGTCGAAGAACGTATGAAACAACGGTCAGAAACCATATAAGTTGTGTCATGTTGAGTTGTTTGGAAGTTGCTCTTGTACTATTATATGATTAGAAATCATTAGTAAGGACTTGTTATTAGGTTTTTGTTGTTACGAATTCGGAGAAGTAAGGGAAATGGGGGATATACTGCCTGATTTATTAAAAGCAAAGTTTATTGTATCGGTTATAACCTGTTCTTGATATTGGTAGTAGTTGTATGGTTGTTCCTTGTATATTAGCACATTGACGAGCCACTTGAGGGAAGTGTGGAGGACAACTTCGACCAAGGTATGTAACGCTTTTCTTTCTTTCTTTCGGGATGATTCTGTAGGTCATGTCCCCCTTATAAGAAGCTCAAGGGGACGAGTTAATGTATACATTCCAGCAGACGGTTGAGGTATGTTTATTTGTTTATATGAATATGTATATAAAGATATAGCTATCCTTAGTTGTAATCCTTTAGTGTTTCCTAGAATCTAGTAAGGGTTTCCGAGAATTTATGTGTCGAGTACGACCAAGAGGTTTAGTACACTACCGATGACTACTTAAGAATAGTCGATGAGCAAGAAGTGTTATATAGTTTTAGAACGATAAATCGCATAATCATTAGAGCAGACGGCAAAGGTTTAACGGAAAGAGAGTTTCATCATTCTAAAGATAGTTACGAGACTCCATAGTACCTAAAGAGAGCAGAATGTAAGGTAAGGAATATAGTAAGTCACTTAAGCAGTCAATATGTAACAACCAGCCTGGTCCTACTTGGACCATCCGCTGCCCGGGTATGAAAACCCAGGGTATCATCATAAGTCTAGTCCTAGGGGGAGCTTTAAGTGTACTATTTACTCATAGTTGAACTAGATAAGAGTTAAAAATCTAAGGGGCGCCGGGGTGCGTTTCTTCACCGCAGCAGGTGAACTACCGCTATTGCGGTCCCGCTGTAGCATACAAGTGATTCACTACAGCGGCGTACGGAGACCAAAACCTCGATTTAATGACTTTATTTTTGGATTTTACAATTTTTATCCACAAAACCCTCTTCTAAGCTGCCACTAGGGTATTCCCAAAGTAAACCACTTGGTGACTAGAGAGAGGAGGCACTGCAAACATTCTTTAGGTTATCTTGCTGAAAGATTTATCTATTATGATTTCCAGCCCCAAGATAAGATGGTTGATGTTCCATGAATGTTCGTGATAGCTGCTCGGCAACGAGGTAGGTTATGGTTTACTTGAGTTAGACTTTGATTAGTAAATTGTATATATGTTATAGAATGGATGGGAGAAAGCATGATTAGGTTCTCGGACACGAAATTCGGATGGAAGTTTCTAGGGTTAAGATGAATGTTGATTTCTATAGGCCTCATGCCATTAAGTAAATAGGTGAAACCAGATATGTAGTCAATATAACGAAAAGGGAAATAAGTAGTAATTTTAGTTGGTTATTGATCCAGTTAGAGGGTGGGTATGTGCAAGTACCATGTTAGCAAAAATAGGTTCTTGTTGTAACATAGGTGGGGGTGACATGTTCCTAAAATTGTAGGTGTTACCATTAAGCATTCATGTTGTCGTTATTCTATGCACTAAGCATGCGGGAATCATCAGTACATACTTCCTTGTGGATTTCAGAGTGATTCCTTATTCGTATTATTGATGAGTCGAGTCTGAGTCTGGGCATGACTGTTGCATGATGTTGTGTATTCTTAATGTATGCGTCTATGTAGAATATCCCCAATTGTTAGGAAGGCGATTTCTTAAGTCCTGTTGTGGTTCATGATAGGGTGACCGTATCTTTGGTTTCGATATGATTCATATTCTATGACTGATGTATTCACGTGATGAACTGATATTTAAAGATAAAGAAAGAGTTTATATATACCCTTCTTGGGGACTTGGAGTAATCCCTTATTCATGATTATTGATGAATTGATTCTTGAGTCTTGATATGACTTGTGATATGGTGACTTATGTTCCCTGATATTGATTTATTAATTATTCACACTCATTATTGACTGTGGAATAGAAATACATTGTGATGAGAAAGATATTATAAATATGAAAAGGCACATTTGACAGGGGGTGAGGATGTGGCCTAAGCTAAAGACTTGTAATTCGAGGTAAGATTCCGGAGTTAGGGTACATGGACACCATGGGTCCCGTACAGGTCATGGCTAATGGGTCAAACATTACCATTTAGCATGCGTGTACGAATACTATACTAACATTGATTGAATTATACTTGTGTGTTCATATTTTTGTGATTGTGGCAAGGCTGATCCCGGTTGGATGGCATATAGTTATGGTTATTCTATTAAGTGCAACTGATCTCCTCCTGATTATGAGAATGAGGCATTTACAATTAACCTCAGAACCCATTGATAAATAAAGTAAGGTGGGTTGAGCTGACCCCGTTAGCGTGGCTGAGTGTTTAGGAATTATATGAAATTTCTATCATTGACTGAATTGATTTGCTAGTCTTACTTGGTACTTGGTAAGTGGTTTGGATCTGGTGTCCACTATGGGATATGGTATAAAGTTTTAAGATAAGAATTAGTGGTCCCATCGAGTGTCGGTTGATAGGGAGGCTGAGTTCTATCCCGTACTTATTGGTATGGTTAAATTGGCTTAGGTCCTTCTTGATGATGATCAATGTTGACCGTTGGTCTTTACTACTAAAGTTGTTTGTCATGGTAATGAGTTATGAGCTGGTAAGTCAAAACAGTTTAATTATGGGTAAGATATAAAGAGGTGTTACGATTGCACTCGTCTATTTATTTTGTTGATCTTGTCTCGTGTTGCGTGAACTAATCTTAGTCGACTTATAATGCTTACCAGTATGTGTGTGTACTGATACTACTCTTGCTACATCCTTTTTTGGTGTAGGTGTGTTTCAGGTGTTGCTTTAAGGTTTCTCTAATTACGGTGGCAGATATCTTCCTTCAGCTTCTGTACATCTTATTCCGAAGGCGGAAGCTGTGTCTTTTTAATTATGTTATCTCTCTGTAATTTTAGAAGCTCTGGTACCGGTTTAGACAAGATCCTTAGGAAAGTGAATCTGTTTTTAAAATAATTAAAAAATGCCCTCATAATGTTTACTTTAATTTATTTTGTTGGTTTTATTTTTCTTCAAAACAACATTACAAAGGGGTTGGGTTGGTAAGGGTTCGCCTATCAGATAGTTTGGGTCTTCTACGTGTTTGATATCCTTACGAATTCGTTGGTTGAGATTCCCTTAGGGACCCCGGCTTCATATAGCTATTAGCAGCCCCAAGCCTTTTTCGGTAAATGTGTTCAAGCCATAGCGGCTCCCTCGCAAGAAGTTATATAGCATGACTGTTTGTTGCAAGAGTTACCGTTATTCATGTACAAGTCCCTTAGTATGATTATGAGTTGATTTGTTATATGATGTGTCACTCCTCAAATCTGGAGAGGCGTGGCTAGCACCCTGTGCGACACTCAGCCCGAGCGAACCACTCTGAACCGGTAACTCTGGAAGGATAACCCTCTACTTAGGCCTCCTGTAAACAAATAATACTAACAAGACGACAAGCCCACACTCTAAATATGTATAAGGACTGGCTATCTCTTCTTAATGGGGCACACACACCCAAGACATATATATATTGAGCAAGCCGACGAGGCCACTATGAATATACACAACCAACAGTATCAAGGTAGACATGTACAAGGCCAGTAAGGCTACAACACTAGCATACTACATACAGGAATCATATACAAGCTTCTAAGGAAAGCACAACAACATCATGGCCGGGACAGGGCCTCGACATACCATCATAGCTATAACACAAAAAGACTCCAAAGCTAGACGTGGTAACTCCGAATAAGTGGAGCTCACCAATCAGTTGATGCCTAGTCTGTTGTGTCTCGCATTTTCGTACGTCGGAATATGGTGCAATAGTAATCTTGCATCCCAAGAATGGAGACTTGCCTTTGAGATTACGAGATGTTGGATATGTTATCCCTTGTATATGAAAGTTTGAGCTTAAGTGTAATAAGTATTCTAAGGATTAGAAGTTAAATGAACATTTCGACAAAGTGGACCAAAATAGCCTACGCGAAAGCGGCATGTCCTCGCGTTCGCGAAGGGTAGGGATTGCCCAAGCCTTCACGCTCGCGATTCTCCCATCCGTTCGCAAAGGGAAAACAATGAGTTGGCAAAAAACGACTTCCACCACCTATATAAAGGACACATCTCATTTTTTTCTCCATTTTGAAGCTTCCATAGAAGTAGATATATATAAATATATATATATATATATATATATATATATATATATATATATGTATGTATATATACAGACACACAACAAGTAGTGTAAACACCAAGTTTTAACATAATTTTTGTCGATTTTGATAGCAATTGAGGCTCGGGAAGTGCGTATAGCTTTGTAGATTTGGGTTCCATCGTCGTATCATTGTGAAAAGGGCGGAGAACTCGAATATAAATTGGGATTACAAGTTATCCTAGCCAATTGAGGTAAAATTACTTCCTTGCTACAAATAATTTTAGTTAATTCATAGTAATATTTGCTGGATTATTGTATAATAAATCAAGTGGTCGAAAGACGGAATAAAACATCTTGTTGAATGTTATAAGTTGATTTGGGTACTGATTAAGGAGTTTTGATGATGGGTTATTGTTGTTGATGTTATTATTGATGTTGTGAGTTGTTTTAGATTGGCTCGGAGTAGATATTGTAGGGGAAATGCCGCCCGTTTCATTTTAGGATCAAGTTATCCTTCATATACATAATAGGCTAGCATTATCTGAGGTAGTACCTATGTTTCTTGTTATAGGGAGTGCTACGGTAGCCCAGTACACTTATCAGAAGGTCAATTGACGACTCGAGGTATGTTAAGGCTTTTCCTTCTTTTCATTGGCATGATTCCTACTATTGAACCGCCTTTGACGATTCGCACAAAGATGTGCTATTCATGAAGATTGTACTTGGGTTACCATGACCCTATTGTAATACTCCTCTCTAGTTAAGAATGAGTATAAGAGTAGTCGAGTTATATAAGAGCATATAATGAATGAAGGTTTAACTAGTGTATATGTTGCTTATAGGCTATTATGTTGCCTTTGAGTTATCATTATATGTACGTATATGCCTGGCCTACGGGTCATGGAGTTGTTGCCTAACCGGCGGGTCACGGAGTTACGCATACCGGACCTACAGGTCATGAAGTTGGTTATACCTAGCCTATGAGTCATGGAGTTATATATGCCTAACCCTCGGGTCACAGAGTTATATCTATAGAGTTGTGTTATCTTGCCTCAGATGAGAGCCAACCCCGATAGGGTGTGTCCAGATGCATTCTTCAGGCTTCTAGAGTACAGTTTGCTATTTCGTTTTAGTTTATATCTTGCCTTACATATTCAATACATTATTCCTACGGACGTCCCCTTGCCGGGGGCGCGGTATTCATGCCTGCAAGTCCTGATAGACAACCAGACAAATCAACCTAGTAGACCAAGCCAGATGTCTGCTGATTAGTGAGCTCCACTCTTTTCGGAGTTGCCAGGTCTTGTGGAGTCTTCTTTTTGCTATGTATGTATAATGGTAGGTGGGGACCCTGTCCTAACTAAGATACAGTTGTGTACTCAATAGAGGCTTGTAAACGTGTCCTATATAGTAGTTAGAGTCTTGGCCTAGCCGACCCCTATATGTACTTATTTTGGTACTTTTGGACGGATAAGGACCTCGTCGGTCGGCATAGCAGGTGTATATATGTTTGGCTGGTATCCGCTGCAGTCTTCATGACTAAGTGTTGTTGATATTTCGTGTGCGGCCTTATCAACTTTATTGGTATCTTTTGTTACAGGTAGGCCCTGTCGGTCTAACTCGAAGGTTATCCCTCTAGAAATTAAGGTTCAGTATGGTTCGCTCGGGCTGAGTATGGCACCGAGTGCAGGTCACGCCCCTACAGATATGGGGTGTGATAAACTTGGTATCAGAGCCAGGTCTGTCCTAGGGAGTTTATCTAGTAAGGTCTTGATTATGTATGTGTTATGCACCACATTGTATAAGCTGGGAAGCTACAGGGCATTTAGGATGTCAGTTGCACTTGTTTCAGATCTATCTCGTGCTATAGTGCCAGTATAGGGATTGTGAGTTACCTTACCTGTTGTGAATAGATACAGAAATTCCAGTAGAGAAGAGGACTATACTAGCAGGTGAGGAACCCGGCTGGGCATTCCTTAAGGATGGGGTCCAATCTGAGGCCGAGAGTGTTAATCCTTCCCAGTCCGCACCGACTCTTCCACTCCCAGAGGAGTTTCTAAGAGAGGCAACACCTCCAGTATCGTCCGATCAGGCTATTGAAAGTGCGGTACAGTTATTAACTCAGTTAAGTGGCAGCCCAGATACAACTAAGGACTCCAACTAGCGCAGGGTCCACAGAGGGATCCGACAGTTCTTGAATTCGAGAGTTCTTGACACTAGACCCACTGGAGTATACTGGGGTTTAGCAGGATGAGGACCCACAGTGTTTTATTGATCAACTCCATCCGATATTCACGCTCATGCATGCTACAGAGACCGAGGCAGTGGAGCTAGCAGGTTTTTGACTTCAGTACATAGCAGTCCTATGTACAAGAGTTGGGAGCATTCCAGGGGTACTAATGCACCCCCTGCTGATTGGCCAGAGTTTTCAGAGGTTTTTATAGACCATTACTTGCCACTAGAGGTACGAGAGGTTCGGGTAGATCAGGTCCTGAATCTTGAGCAGGGTAATTCTAATGTTCGAGATTATTGTCGGCAATTCGACTCTCTGGCCAGGTATGCCCCAGCTTTGTTTGACACGAAGGGAGCTAGGACCCATAAGTTCATTTTTGGGTTGCACCCGGATTATATTGAGGCTTGCTCTACGACAACATTGAATGATAATATAGAGATCCAGGCATTTTCTCAAAGCTTATAGGATCGTAGGCGCCAACAGCGGGTCACTGAGAAGGTAGAGAGAGGGCAGCATAAGAGGGCTAGATCAGCTGGTTATCAGGGTGATTCTCAGAGTAGTTTCAAATCCTGTTATCAGGACAAGGCAGCCAGGCCTCCACCACTTAAGTTTCAGGGGTATAGGTTTGACCGTAATGTTTCATCTGAGTTGGGTGAGAACTCTCGTTTGTCAGGGTTATAGCAGCACATGAGTTCAGGATGGAGCAGGCCAACACCACAGGCATGTGGAAATTGTGGTAGGGCACATCGCGGGCACTCTCAGTTTTGATTAAAGGCTTGTTTTAATTGTGGTTGCCTAGATCATTTTGTATGAGACTGCCCACAAAGGGGACAAGGTGGTATGGCACAGCCGGCAGATTCTGCAGCAGGGTCATCAGTATCAGTGCATCCTTAGGGCGCGGATCTCAGACCTCATGTTATATCCCGTATTTTGTACATTCGGATATTTCAAGATAGTCGTGGTAAGTTAAGGGCAAGACTATTTTCCAAAGTTATTTTAATATACAAGTTGTTTATTAGTATGGAAATATTGAGAAAGGCTAAGGGTAAAAAGGGAAATTCACAAAGTGGTTCATGGTAATATTGAGGAAGGCTAGGGGCAAAAAAGAAAATTAAAAAAAATATGGTGATGAAGCCACAAGTGGCCGTGTCGCATGTGTCACCTTGTATTAATAGGAACTATATATATATTTTTTTATATATATATATGGACAAGTGATGACAAATTAAGATATATTCATCTTTTAATTTAAGAAAGTTGGAGAAGCTTGGAGAAGGGGACATGTGTTCACTTGACATTTCTAGAAACTAATTATATATATATATATATATATATATATATATATGGGAGATGGCCAATTCATCTATCATTTTAACATAAGAAACTTGGAAAGAAAGAAGAGAAGAAGAAGAATGGCCATTCGGCCAAGCCTATCCAAATTTGGCCCCATGGAAAATTTATCAAAAAAATATTTTCTTCTAGTATTCCAACCAATTGGAATGTCCCTAACAACATGGAGTAGTTGTTGGAGCAAGGAAAGAATTCATTTGGGTTATCTACAAACCCTAGCCAAGTTAAGAAGATGAAGAGTAAAGGTAAGGTTTAATCTTCTTTTACATGTGTTATGGATGATTTATGCATGTTGTGGTATGTTGAAATGGATGAAATTCATGAAAAATGTGTGTCTTGGTTGTGGCCGAATAGAGGTGGTGTTCTGTAGATGTGATGAATTAATTTTATTTAGTGTTTTGATTGTTGTAGTTGTGGATTCCATGATGAAAATAAAGGTCTGATGGTTTGAAATGAAGTTGTAATCATTGTGGGATTGTTGAAGAAGTTAATATGATATTAGTATGGTTTCGTATATTTGTATGAATGAAATTGTTAATGTGTGGGTTGTTGATATAATTCATGAATTTGGAAGCAAGGGATGTGTTTAGAAGATTGTAAGTTGGGTTGTTGTGATTGAATTGAATATAAGTAAAATGTCGTCGAATTATGTAAAAGGAGTTACTAACGTTAGAATGTATTTTGGATTGATTGATGAAGTTGTTAATGTGTATATTGTTGGTGTAGTTCATGAATTTGGAAGAAAGGAATGTGTTGTTGTTGTCCTTATTAATTTTGGAAGATCTCGGATTGTTGTTGATAAATTGGCCGAGTTGGATTCTCGGATTGTTGATTGATAATTTGGCCGAGTTAGATTCTCGGGGATGGTTGTATTTACAGGGGAAATGCTGCCGAAATTTCGGCAGATTGTAAATGAATTCATTTGTAGCACTAAGACAGGTATATGACGACAAATCTAATGATTGTGTAAATCTTCTTGAATGTAGACTAGCGATAGCGAGCTTGGACAATTAGGCATAGCTAATAGGACGTGGAACAGGTATGTAAGGCTTACCCTTTCTTTCTTTTGGCATGATCCTTGTGAAAAAAATAGGCAATGTATATGTATGATTTCAAAGAAACTCCTATTCTTAGAGCCACTAGGATGGCTAACGTTCTTGACTTCCGAAAACTGTTTTGCTATGTCTTGATATGCGTGTGTGGTTCAAAAAGTTCTATTCTGGTTTGATCCATAATGATATTCAAAAGGTATTTGATATGACTATCGCTTTGATTTTCCAAAAATAGCTTCTGAAACGTTCAAAGAGGTTTCTGTAGTAAAATGTCCCTAACTTTCGTATACTAACTCGGATTGCCTCGAAACGTGTT
This sequence comes from Lycium barbarum, assembly GCF_019175385.1. Classification (NCBI taxonomy): domain Eukaryota; kingdom Viridiplantae; phylum Streptophyta; class Magnoliopsida; order Solanales; family Solanaceae; genus Lycium; species Lycium barbarum. The sequence continues at coordinate 24,083,939 of NC_083348.1, read as the reverse complement.
TATGATCTTTCACGTGTCGTTTGTGTACTTATTCATCGAGTCTTAAAAATTGATTTATGTGCATATAGTTTCTCACTACTCTGCTCGTGCAACCCTCAATGTATCCTTCACTGAGTCCCGGGCCAGGACTCGTTCTCGTGCGTACTCCACTGCATTGTTCACCGAGTCCCTCACTTGCGGGCCGAGACACGTTATTTGTATATGTATATGATGATATGATGATACGGGGATGGCGGCCAGGACGACAAATGATGACTCCATTCACCGAGACCCGCACTTGAGGGCCGAGACACGTTATGCATATATGATATATGATGTTGGCATGCATGATTTTATCCACCGAGTCCCTCACTAGAGGGTCGGGACACGTTATACGTATATATGATATATGATGATGACATACATGATTTTCATTTCAAAAAGGCAAGTGCATTGATGCTTTTTAAAGTCATACTTGTTTTTGGTAAATCTCTGTTTCAGTTGTGATCCGCTTTACTGTGTTGCATGCTTTACATACTCAATACATATTCCGTACTGACCCCTTTTCTTCGGGGGCTGCGTTTCATGCCGCGCAGGTACACCCAGATGAGTAGAAGACTTTGCTAGAAGGTGTTTCAGCGGGATTGGCGAGCTCCACTTCCTTCCGGAGTGTTGCCGAGTCAAGTATATATGTTATGATTTCTGATTTATGTTAGAGACTTTGCAGACAGAGTAGTGGGTATAGAATGTCAGTCTTATAAGCGGTTCCACCAGCCGATGTGTCATTATGTATTATGTTACAGATTCCTTATGATTACAGATTCTACTTGATTTGAGCATGATGAAAAGAAATTGTCTGAAAGTCTTTACTATGTATTTCATTCTTATTCGGTTTAAAAGTCCAAAGATATTATGTGTGTACTAACAGTTAGAGGGTTCGCTCGGCCCTAAGTAAGGGTCGGGTGCCCATCACACCCTAGCGAGATTAGGGTGTGACAAAGTGGTAACAGAGCAGTTCGTCCTAGGGGTTGTCTGCAAAGTCGTGTCCAGTAGAGTCCTGTTTATGGGTGTGAAGCCAGCCACATTTATAAATAGGAGGTTGCAGGGCATCTACGGATTGTTGACCTGCTTTCTGTCTCAGATCGTGCGATAGAGCAAAATCATAGTAAATGAGACCTCTTATACTATCCTTTGATCCTGGCAAAAGCACCGTATCGACGGGAGAAAGTGAGCGATGATATGGGAATTCACAGAGGTAAGTTTGATATTTTTGTTCTGTTATCTGAAATTGGGAGCCCTGGGTGGCTAGGATATGTCGTATATATATATGCCCTGTGAGGCATTGCTGGTAATTGCTGTGTGGAGGCTTTGGATAGTAAGAATTGTAAAGGAGACTCTGCTAGAATTTTTCAAAATCAGGTCATTTATTTGGGTACACCTAACAGGAAGAGGCGTGGAAGGGAAATATCATAAATAGACAATAAGTGGGATACATTGTCTTAAAGGAGCTATGGATTAGGCATAGCATGAAGAATGACTGTGAGAAAGACGATTAGCGGTCTGAAGGATTAAAATGGGTTACATTCGAGGCTTAGTAGGCACAAGGTCTATTGGGGGATTCAGGAAAAGTCGACAACTAGTTCTGCTGTAGATAATTATATAAGAGTGGCGAGCGGAGGTCCAAAGAGGTGGATAATCGAGTATTCATAAGTAACGGCGAATCTGGAAAGGTAGCCATACACACAGGTGAATATTGGGGATTGAGAAGGATGAAATGGTAATTGTAAAGGAGAAAGACGTGTTACGAAAATGTCTCGGAATCTTTAAGAATTCGACTTGCTCCAGATCATGTAATGAAGGCCATGCGGAGAGGTAGATGCGATTATATCAGCATTAAGGCACCGAAAGTCATCGAAGTTTCGAGGTTAAGCGTGCTAAGGTGGGAGAAATATTAGGATGGGTGACCCCTTGGGAAGTGTGCAAGAAATCCTATAGATTTAGACATAAGAGACAAATGGGAAGCTAGGGTAGCCTAAGGGAAATTAGAGTATACGGAATGGTTGGAGACCATAAGAGGTCGCGTAGGACGAGGTAGACTAGACTGGTGAAAAGACAAAGAGTGCATCACAGCTCTTGAATTAGGATAAGCTTGAATAGCGTTTGGAAGTATTTTGTGGGCGAGATGGTAGCAATTATATATATATATGAATGCGTGTGATATCCCACATGTGATTGTATCGGTGGGCATGTGAGTCCCAGCAACCGGTGCTACGGTATGGACGGCATCAATCGAGTAAGGGTATCGAAGTTCAAGTGACAGCAAAAATAAATGGTGCAAGTGTCACAAGGTAAGCTGATGTCATTTTCACTACAAGTTAAGATTGGAAAGTTCTAATACAACAATATTTGGAAAAGAAAGAGAGTGAGTAAATGGGAGGCAAGGAGATCAAGATACCGGAAAAAGGTGAAAGGTAAGAAACCTCAGTGAGAGAAGCCCCCGAGAGAAACTACCGGCAAAGCACGAGACTACTTGGGTAAAAACTCGGAGATAGGCACGTGAAAACGATAAAGTGCGGCAATATGGAACAAAAGAGTAATTTGTGGGGTACAAAAACCGATTTAAATAAGTGGGGCTAAAAGAATAGTGACCACGACAAGGAACGTGAGGTAAGAGAAAGAATGCTTAGGTCTTGCGACGATGTTAAGAGATTTCCAGCCAGTAAGAGGTATATAACGGGATAAGTGTATGGTAAAATTTATGTGATTGCCTCGGACATGAAGGGGATTTTTGCTGAAAGGATGACTTAAGAATAGAACGGATTTGCGCGTTTAAAGGAATATTTCATGAACCTTAGAGCCAATGCCACAAATGGAAAAAGGAGAAAAGTGTTCGAGGAGGAGGAAACCCAAGGGAGGTTAAGGATGAAAGTAGGAAAGGTATACTAACAGGTTAGTTGAAGGAAGAGGAGAGCATTTAGGCGTAAAGTTAACCATAGGAGTAAGAAGGATACGTTAACGAGTTAGCGGTAGGAACCCAATTACGCGTCGAGGAAAGAATAAAGATGATGGGTTGACACTGCTGATTGGGAAATTAATGGTATGGAATGAGAATTTGATCTTAGAGGAAATGGAATGAAATGCAAGTAACGTACATGGGAGACCGCTCGGCCATAGCATTATAAATATAGTTAAAGATTCGATGAATAAGGATAGGGAGAGTGTAAACTGTAAGGATTCGGTGCTAAGAGCAAAAGTAGTAGGACGCTCGAAAAATATGGATGCACAGCTGCAATACAAGTGCATGGTTAAGAAGACTTACGACTAAGTGAACTAAGCGGGTGAAAGGACTAATAGTGGATGGAAGGATATGGAAATGTTGACAAAATGATGATATAAAAATAAATGGAAGAAGAACTCAAGATAAGAAGGAATTTAGATATGTTATAAGAGAAGTCGGGAATGGAAAAACAAGGGATAAGGTATAATCGAAGATTTCATAAAAGGATATAGTGAATTTCGACGTCTCCATAAACTTGTAGGTCCGGAAAACCGTTAGTCGTAAAGGGACAGAGATGTGAAAAGACGAAAAAGAAGGCATCAGAATTGGATACCCTTATAAGTATTCTAGTTAAACACAAGAGTGTAAGTAGCAAGAAGATAGACAGACCGGATTATACGATGACGGAACCCCGACTTTAAGAAGAAAGTGAAGGGCGGTAGGTAATTATCGTAGACAAGGATACTCGGAGATTGTTGGCGTATAAGGAGCCCCTATAAAGGGGGGGGGGAGAACATATTATATTGGACTTAAAAGGAATCGCAACACTGTCAGACTCTAGAGGGGGAAAATTTATTAGTTCAGGGCCAGAGTTCAACACATATCTGCACATCAGGAGGATACCTGAAAGAAGTAGAAATGAATTTACTATGAGTGTACCATGAGGCAGACATGAGGATAAAGGAGTAGCCTATAGCCTCACTGGATCGTCAAGTGAAGATTGCGTACCGAAGACGTGGCTTCTGTTATGGTGTCGTAACGAAACAATAACAGAGAAGAGATGACCTGGGAAGAACAAGGATAATGAGTTGGCGCAGTGGATTAGAAAACCCATGACACGGAATGAGGACTCATGTAGAGACCGAGGAATTCGAGTATAAAGAAAATAGGGTGAAAGATAAGGAATAGGCATGAAGAAAAGGATAACTATAAAAGAGATTCCCCCGAAGCGTTATAACACCCCATAAGGCCAGTTGAACATTCGAAGACGAATGTTCTAAAGGGGGGGAGGATGTTATATCCCGTATTTTGTACATTCGGATATTTCAAGATAGTCGTGGTAAGTTAAGGGCAAGACTATTTTCCAAAGTTATTTTACTATACAAGTTGTTTATTAGTATGGAAATATTGAGGAAAGGCTAAGGGTAAAAAGGAAAATTTACAAGGTGGTTCATGGTAATATTGAGGAAAGCTAGGGGCAAAAAGGGAAATTCAAAAAAATATGGTCATGAAGCCACAAGTGGCCGTGTGGCATGTGTCACCTTGTATTAGTAGAAACTATATATATATATATATATATATATATATATATATATATATATATGGACAAGTGATGACAAATTAAGATATATTCACCTTTTAATTTAAGAAAGTTGGAGAAGCTTGGAGAAGGGGACATGTGTTCACTTGACATTTGTAGAAACTAAGTATATATATATATATGAGAGATGGCCAATTCATCTATCCTTTTAACATAAGAAACTTGGAAAGAAAGAAGAGAAGAAGAAGAATGGCCATTCGGCCAAGCCTTGCCAAATTTGGCCCCATGGAAAATTTAACAAAAAAATATTTTCTTCTAGTATTCCAACGAATTGGAATGTGTTATAGCTCGTATATTGTACGTTTGGAAATTCCAAAGTCGTCGTGGAAAGTTAAGGGCGAGACCATTTTCGAAAATTATTTTAATGCACAAGTTGGTTATAAATATTATTTATGAACATTGGTAGTATGGAAATATTGAGAAAGGTTAAGGGAAAAAGGAGAAATTGCAAAATGGTAAATGGTAATATTGAGGAAAGTCGAGGGGCTTAAGTGTATATACATAGGTAAATGGTGGACAAAATAAAAATAAGACATATGGATAAAGCTTATGAGATAAGCTAAGTGGTCATCCTTTTATTTAAGAAAATTTCAAGAAAATGGAGGAAAACTCTAGGCAAAGAAAGAAAGGGAGGCATGTGGTTATTTCATATTAAGTGGGGGCTAATTGTAAATAATAAAAACACATGGGGCCAAAGCTTTCATAAGAAGACAATTAGTCTTCTTTGACCAATATGGGAAAAAATCAAGAAAAAAGGAAGAAATTCCTAGAGAATTCTAGAGCAAGAGGGCATGTGCCCCTCACATGATATATATACATATATATATATATATATATATATATATATATATATATATATATATATATATATGATCATTAGTCATATTCTCACAAGAAAAGAAGACTTGGAAAAAATGAATGAAGAAGGGATGAAGAGAGGGGGGATTTCGGCCAAGGGTGGCCAAATGGAGCCATGGAAATTGATCAAAATAAATTATTTTCTTCTAGTATTTCCCCCAAATGGAAGGTCCTCATCAACATGGAGTAATTGTTGAAGCAAGTAGAAGACTTTTTGATGTCATATACCAACCCTAAACCATGTGGGAAGTTGAAGAAAAAAAAGGTAAGGTTTCATCTCTTTTATATGTTATAAATGGTTTGTGCATGTTGTTGAATGTGGAAATGATGGAAATGCATGAAGTATTGCATGTTCAAGTTTGGCCGTGTGTTGGGTGTAAGGTGTAGGAATAGCGAATTTAATGTATTTAGCATGATTATGTGTTGTTGTAATGTGTAGAAAAGAATGGAAATTCATGAAAACCTATGGATTGTGTTGTGGCCGAATGGAATAGGGTTTGGAAAGTTATGGTAACTTGATGTTGTTTGACATTTTAGATGTCGTCGTTATGGATTCTATAACGAGAAGTGTAAGTTTAATGACTTAAAATAATGTTATGTTGGTTATGGGATGATTTGGAAATTTATGTGAATTTTATAAAATTTTGTATTTAGGAGAATTGTATTGTTAAGGTGTGGGGTGATGGTGTAAGTTATGAATTTTGAGGAAAAGAATGTGTTTGGTGTATCTCTCGGTTTGGGAGGCAATTTCGGGTGAGTTGGAGCCTTGTTTGAGTTGCTCGAAATATTGTGTGAATTGAATTTGATATCGAAGTATTGCTAGAATAATTGTTGGCATTGTTGTTGTATTCATTAAGTTGAAAGGTTTCGGGTAAGGTTGGGTGTTGGTTTGGACATTTTGAATTACTTGTCGATATTGCTATTATGATGGGTAATATTGTTGTTGATATTGTGGCCGCTAGTACTAGAAGCCCCACCACGGCCTCTACCGCGACCCGCTGGTGCTGAAGTACCCGGCCCCGTAGGGCGCATAGCCACTGATGAAGATGAAGACCCGGCGGCTGATTCGGTAGGCTGCGCTGCACCACCCGAACTACCCTTATACGGGCAATCTCTCACAGAATGGCCCTGACGGCCACAAGAAAAACATGCACCGGTGGCTCTGTAGCACTCCCCAGGATGGTATCTGCCACAGTAAGAACACTGAGGCCTAGGTGGCCTCGTTTGACCAGAAGCCCTGTCTATCCGCGAACCTGAAGCCCTGGAGCTCTGGCCTGCTCCTGAATAACGTGGGCTATCAAATCTGTGACCTGTAGGCTGTGGAGGTGCACTCTGTGCCGGCTAGGATAGATGTCTGCTAGGCTGCTGCGGCTGCTGAGGCTGCCTGCCCCGAAAATCTCCAGAATACCCAGATGATCTGGCCCTCTTGGGCTGTCTCCGATCCTGGCTCCTATCAGGCTGACGCTCCCTATGCCGGTCCTCCATGCCCTGGGCGTGGGCCTGAATCCGGGCAATATCCATGCCGGGCTGAGCAGCCAATACCAAACAGCTGTCGACAAAATAACGGTCCAGCCCCATAATATACCTGTGCATCCAGTCAACCATAGTAGCTACCACAGCAGGTGCGTATCGGGCCAATGAGTCGAACTCCATACTGTACTCTCGAACACTGCGACCCCTCTGTCTCAGCAATAAGAATCTGTCAGCCTTGGCCCGCCGTAACTCCGGAGGCAGAAAATGACTAAGAAAAGCCTGAGAAAAATCATCCCAAACTGCTGGGGGAGCGCCGTCGCCTCTGGATAACTCCCATGACTCGTACCAATTTGCCGCTACATCATACAACCGGTACGAAGCCAATGTGACTGACTCTGTCGCGGAAGCATTAATAAAATGTAAGGTGCGCCGCATCTTCCTGATAAACTCCTCGGGATCCTCCTCGGGCTTTGTCCCGAAGAACTCTAGAGGGCCACAAGTCAAGAACTCACGAGCTCTCGAACTGTCGCGCCTATATGCTCGGTCACCTCCCAATCCGTGCCCCTGAACCTATCCCGCCACAAGTCTGGTCAATAGCTGGACTGCCTCTCTCATAGTCTAATCCTCAGTCCCTGGCCGTGGAGCTGGAGGCTCAGGTACTGGAATCTCGGGAGCTGGCGGTGGAGCCGCCCCTCGACCTGCAGCTGCTGCTGCTCCAATATCCTCTACGTGTGGCGGTGTGGAAGAGCCCTCTGCCGGGGGCATAATATCAGGAGCAATATGAGCATGGGCCCTGGTAACCCTCTGGGCCTGACTAGTCTCTCCCACAGCTGCTGCCTTGGCCTTTTGGGCCGCTGTCGCCTTTTTTGGAGGCATAACTACAAATGTAACAATTCGTTAGGGAGGAATCATCCTGATAACACAGCTCTATCGCACGATCTAAGACAGAAAGAAGGGTAGTATCCTAAATGCCCTGTAGCCTCCCGTTTATAGGTGTGGTGCACAACACACCGATAAACAAGACTCTACTAGACACGGTCTGTTGACATTCCGAGGACGAACCGCTCTGATATCACTTTTGTCACGACCCAACCCCGTGGGCCGCGACCAGTGCCCTAGCTGGGCACCTATACGTACCCGATACCCAAATTAGCATATTATTATTATATTATTTTATTTTGTTAATATGCTAATTTGGGTATCGGGTACGTATAGGTGCCCAGCTAGGGCCCTGGTCGCGGCCCACGGGGTTGGGTCATGACAGAATCCTAGGATGGCATTGTTGTGCGACTTTTTTGCTCGGGCTTGTGGCCTGTAGATTCCCTAGGTTTTTTGATGTGGTTTTTCTTGAATATCGGTGGATTTATGTGACTTAGGAGTAGCACACGAAGTTTAATTTTGTACCTAATGATGAAAATTTCTCATAATATGTGATTACTTGTGTTATGCCATTAATAGTGAATCTAGTGGATAAATGGGAGGATAAAATGTACCAACGATGATGCTGAGTTATAAATAAGTTGTAACGAAATATTTTGAGTTTAAGGTGAGATTCATGTTTTAAGCTAATAGGCTGATTTAAGGAAGTGTCAAAATGTATATCGATTGATTGACCCGTTGTGTCGTGTTTGACAGTTCTATTGTACTGGCTTGATGCCATGAGTTGTTGATAGAGATTAGACCCTAGTATTCATCTTGATTTGGAATACATTGCTGAGATACCCACTGTTGGTATTGTGATATAAATACATTATTGGCATACCCACTGTTAGTATTGTGATATTGATACATTGTTTGCATACCCACTGTTGGTATTATGATATTGATACATTGTTGATGTACCCTATTATTGGTACTTGTGATATTGAGCTTGATTGTTGATGTTGATACACGCATTGCACGCATTCTCATCCATTCATGATGCGTAGCCGATACCCAGTGATGATCCGGTATCGTTGATTGAGTGAAGCTGATATTTTGATAAAACTCTTTACTTGAGTGATTTTGAGATTGCCGATGTCCGATGATCAATTCTGGAATTTTTGATTGTGTGAAATTTATTGATACATTATTGGCGTACCTCATTGTTGGTACTTGTGATATTGAGCTTGATTGTTGATGTTGATACATGCATTGCACGCATTCTCATCCATTCACGATGCATGGCCGATACCCGGTGATGATCCGATCGTTCATTGAGTAAAACTGATATTTCGATCGTTGATTGAGTGAAACTTATATTTCGGTCGTTGATTGAGTGAAACTGATATTTTGATAAAACTCTTTTACTTGAGTGATTGTGCGATGGCCGATGCCTGATGATCAATTCTGGCATCGTTGTTCCATGGCCGATTCTGATGATATTTTTGAAACCGTTGTTAGTGCATGGACTCCGCGGGTCCCCCAGAGTGGTGCCTGTGAGAATCCCCCGGTGCACAAAGATTTGGGGTCCCATCTGTCTATTAGGCAAAGATCCGGGATGGGTGGCACTTAGACTTCGCGAGTCATGCTGGGTTGTGCTATCGAAACGTCGATGTTTCCGTTCGAAGTACATGTGTACAACTCATTTGCATGGCATTGCATTGCATTCATACACTATTGCATTGCATTGCATTGCATTATGGCTTGATTTTGGGATGTTTTCGTGTTGTACTTGTGATGTTGGATTCTGGCGTGATATATTCAAACTTGGCACCCTTGGGGATTAGATGCTTTACTTAGGTGATGATGGGTGTTTGGATCCTGATTTATTGTTTGAACTTGTTGAGGTATCACATGGATCGCCCGGAACGTTAGTGATATGTTTAGTCTCTATGTGATATTGGGTGTCCTAATGATGAGTTGACCACTAGGCTAAAACGAAAGATTTAATGATGTGGGAGTTCCGAGATCGTTGTGAGATAAACTGGTGATTATTAGAGTGAAGTTAATGCATAAAGGTATTGATGTACAGTGTGTGGCAGATAGACGTATGACTTGATTGGGTTGTTATCATGTTTATCTGTTAATTCTTTTATTGATATGTGTTACTAATCATTATCAGCGTATGATACTTACTAAGTACGCGTGGTTTGTAGGGATATTGCACTTGCTACACCCTTTTTGTGGTGTAGATTGTTTCAGGTGATGGATCGAAGGATATGTGGAAATACGCAGTGCCTATCTAGAGGACCTCCCCCCTCTTCATTGCGTGATGGAGGTTGAGTATTCGAACTTAGTGGAAATCCAGAATTACCTAGTCGCTCTTGTAATAGCCTAGACCAGGTCATGGGAAATTGTATCAAGTCTGCAATCACGTATTGTTGTAAACATATAAACACTTGAGTTTATTGAATATATTATGGAGTTCTGTTGTATTTCTAATTATCTAATGCTTGAAATGATTTGTTTCATAATTGATGTGCCAATGAATGGGAGGGTTCGCCTACCGAGGTGGGAAAGGTAGGTGCCCGCACGGTTCAGAAATGGGTCGTGACAAGTTGGTATCAGTGCTTAGGTTACCGGTCTACTAGGTACAAGAGCAATGTGTAGTAGAGTCTCGTGGAATTGTACGGAGACGTCTGGACCCATCCGCGAGTGGCTATGAGGCATCTTAGGAAAAATCTCCCTTCATTCTTTCTGTTCATGCTACTTCGATCAAATTGGTATCTCGGCGGGTCCAATTGGTATCTAGGCGATTCCAATTGTTATCTAGGCGATTCCAATTGGTATCTGTGTATCCTTGTTTCATCCCCCCTCAAACGACGAACACTCGTTGTCATCCGTTTGATCTCATACATTATGTGGTGGTATGGTATGAGAGATGTCATCTCGGTTTAGATGCGTAGCCTAGTTCAGTTCTAGCATGGGAAGAAGGTTTCTACTTCGAAAGGGTTGTGATTGTATGCGTGGCACAGGTGAACTTGGGGAAGATAATGATTTCACAATGGTTAAGTTTTTATTATTGGTGTGCGAGGATGAGAGTGAGTTCGCTAGGGATTACCAGATTCGACGAGTATAGTGATTGTGTGTGGTAGATAAGAGAAGTTGAGAGTAAGTGCTAACATAATGATATTGTGACAAAGCATAGAGAATTCAAATTCTTAAGGGGATTGGTACTGGTACTTGTTGTGTACATGGAATTGAGCCGTGATAAAGGGAATTTGGATAGAAAATTCTTGAGCACTACGAAGGAAATAATTGGTAGCTGGCATGCTTATGAGAATGTGTTTTGACTGTTACGAGAGTGAGATTCTAGTTAGCAAGCAACTGTTAAGAGTTATGTCCAGTATCGGATTGAGGCTAAGAGCCTTTGTACTTGTTGTGTAGCTTCGGTGAGTTTTGTTAATTCTCTGTGTTGTTATCCGGTTGAGTTGATGGTATAGTCGCTTGAATGGTTAGGTGTGCTTAGTTTCGACAATGGAGACGTTCTAATTTAGCGAATTAGAGATGAGGCTTAAACCTATTCGAGTTATATGGATCATTGTGGAATTCAAAATAAGGAATGGTATAAGAAAACCTTGGTAGAGGAAAGTCGGTCATTGTAGAACAAGTATGTGCTTTGTTGGATTTAGAGTTTAGTCGGTTTAGACTCCGATACGTTAAAAGGAAACTCTAATGTTTAATGTGTGTTGTGTGATTCTATCTCCAAGGTTGTTTCGGTAGTGTGCAAGACTTACGATTTACGGTAATTAATTTAGCCGCTTCGAGAATTGGTTAGTGCTAGTCGAAGGTGGTAGGAATTAGGTATGCCCTTGGGAGTACTTGAACCTATTTGAATGGTGGTATTATTGTCTAGTATGGAATAAAGGAGCTTGTGATTGTTGTGTGATTTGAGAAAGTAAGTTTACTAAATGGCTAAGTGATAAGAAGTTGTGACCAGTGGCTGAGTGAGAAGTGAGATTTCAGATAACCGACATGTTAGATTTACTGGAAGTGGCTTGTGTGGTACCCCTTTAGATAGTTTCGCAGTACTTTGAAGTGAATGAGTTAATGTGTGTTTAAGAGAAAGGATTTGTAGAAATTCTTAGTATGTTATGGCTATCAGTGTTTTCGAGATGGGATCGTGTTGTGCTAAGTGTTTTATGTTATGAACAACATTGACGGAATGACTTCAGACATTATGGGTCCAAAGTGATTATGCCTGTTAGAGCCAGGAATTGTGAGATTTTGATGCTTTCGGAAGTATTATGAGTTATTGAGGGATTGCAATAGAAAGTTTGGTAGTTAAAAGATTAATTTATGAGTACATATGTCCTTAGTGTCAGAAAATTTGGGTTTTACCAGGTATGCATAGTGGATAATGTTAAGGAATTTGAGGTTGCATTCGCAAGATTTAGGTATCCGGTACCTTGAGAACAATCTGGATAAGTTTCAGCTTTTAGAGCCGAGAGCGGTAACTTACGGTTTGCTATGCGCAGTAAGAGTTTGATGGGTTTCGGACCTTGGAATCAGTTTGTGTGATTACTGATATATTCTGAAATTGTGCGTTCATTGTGGGTCATTGTGGTTTGAATGGAAATGGTTATATCGAGTTTGTAACTCCAAGGGAACATATGGGTTCCAAGTAAATCGGTTTAATGGATGTGATAAGGAACGCTTGACTTTTGAGGTTTGTTATTAGCAGTCCTTGTGGTACCTCACCAGAGTCAACCTTTTGGTTAGTACAATGGGTTGTAATGATAATTGTTGTGCTTCGGAGAATTCTAGAATTGTCATAAGGCTCCGTTCTGATCAGTGGATGTTGGCAGATCTTGCCCTATGCTGTACTCGATGGTAAGTTCCTAGATCAGTGATTTGAAGAGCTGGGAAGACTTAAGACTGACCAGGTTAGCTACGAGAAAAATAAGTTGCGATGAAATAGCTTAGAGTTTTCTGGAAGATTTAGGATTCTCCTTTGGGAAGAGTAAGTCATGGTTTAGATTTGTATCGTGTACTTCTAAGAAATTATGATTCAAGGAATGACTTGAACAAAAAAAGAGGTGGGACAAAAGGATTAGCTAGCTAAGAATATCTTACCAGTTCAGAATGTACTATGATTTGGTTATGTCTAAAGGGTCATGCGATTTGATTTATCTATGTGAGATCCGTTGTGTGTTTTAGACGCATGGTAATTGGGTCTTTTGGCTGAGTACGAACGAATTGCGGTTTTGGTTTGAATCTTGTTGAAAGAGCTTCGTGATTGGTTGCGATATGGTTTCCTTAGTTATGGTAAGCTCTTCCTATTATCATTCTGCGCTCGAGGACGAGCGATTGTTTAATTGGTATCGGATGTAACGACCCATTTTGTCGTTATCGTGATTTTTTCTGTTTTTGCCCTTGTTGACCCGTTCCTGAGTCTTGTTAAAACTATTTTGACTCGAGGAGATAGTTGGCATGACTTCCTAGGAACCGTTGTGAGCTTTAGAATGTTTTCTAGAAAAATTGGGCTTTGAGCAAAAATGAGTTGACTCAAAGTTGACTTTGGAGTAAACAGACCTTTTTCAAAAATTCGCAGATTCCGATTGGTCCGGATGGTCGTTTAGAACTTGTGTGCATATTTGTTTCGTTTTCCAATGCACTCGGGTGCATTTTGGGACTTGGGTTGAACAGTTAGTTTTGAGGTATCGGAGGTTGACTCGGTCAAGGAGACCTCTGATGGAATTTCGAGGCAACGAGTACATTCGTAGCTCGTTTTTATATATATCTGCATATTTGGTTTGTCTCCGGGAGGTTCCGGGATGGTTTTGAGGGTCAATTTCAAGTTTGGAAGATACTAGAATTTTCTGGTGTAGCATGACCGCTATAGCGGTAGGGTGACCGCTATAGCAGCCGACGGACAGTTTTCTGGTTTAAAAGCTTTATAAAGCCCTTAGACATTTCCCATAACTTCTAAACTCGTTGTAAGCACTCTTGGAGGCGACTTGAAGGTCTAGAGAGCTATTTTCTTCCTAGGATAAGTGTCCTAACCTTATATCTATCCATTATGATCTGCTAAACATGATTTCAACCTTGTAATGAGTAGAATCAAACAGGGTTTTTATGGGTTTCATGTGAAGGAGGGTTAAAAACGAAATTGATTCTTAGATGATGTTTAATGATGAAATTGTTATTGCTCATGCTAGATAATGTCATATCTAGGCTTGTTAATCATTAATCCTTGATTTTAGAGATGAATTAAAGTTAGGGTTCTTAGACCCAAATTTGGGAGTTTTCACATTAATGATGATTTTCAGAATTAATTGAGTATTCTTATGATTAAAGTAATGGGTTTTGACATTTTAGCATTGAATTTAGTATTTTGATAATAAAATTACCGTTTTGCCCGTGGGGCTCATTTTTCCTAAATTATGGGTTAGAATTTGACCCGAATAGAAAGTAGCCAATATGGGTATCATTATTCATGGTTTCTTACATAGAATTCATATGTGATAGAGTTTGATTATTTGGAGACGCTTTGATAGACAAGCCAACGTGTGGGTACGTGGCACCTTTTCGGCTACCAGGTAGGTTATGGCTTCCTTTCGGTAGACTCCGGTTAGCTTCCCCTATTTTGTATTAGAAGGAACGGAGAATGCATGTGTAGGAAATCAAATATTTGGGATGGAATCCTAGGATGGTATTGTTGTGCGACTTGTTTGCTCGGGCTTGTGGCCTGTAGATTCCCTAGGTTTTTTGATGTGGTTTTTCTTGAATATCGGTGGATTTATGTGACTTAGGAGTAGCACACGAAGTTTAATTTTGTACCTAATGATGAAAATTTCCCGTAATATGTGATTACTTGTGTTATGCCATTAATAGTGAATCTAGTGGATAAATGGGAGGATAAAATATACCAACGATGGTGCTGAGTTATAAATAAGTTGTGACGAAATATTTTGAGTGTAAGGTGAGATTCATGTTTTAAGCTAATGGGCTGATTTAAGGAAGTGTCAAAATGTATATCGATTGATTGACCCGTTGTGTCGTGTTTGACAGTTCTATTGTACTACTTGATGCCATGAGTTGTTGATAGAGATTAGACCTTGGTATTCATCTTGATTTGGAATACATTACTGGCATACCCACTGTTGGTATTGTGATATAGATATATTGTTGGCATACCCACTGTTGGTATTGTGATATTGATACATTGTTTGCATACCCACTGTTGGTATTGTGATATTGAACTTGATTGTTGATGTCGATACATGCATGCACGCATTCTCATCCATTCATGATGCATGGCCAATACCTGGTGCTGATCTGGTATCATTGATTTAGTGAAACTGATATTTTGATAAAAATCTTTACTTTAGTGATTGTGAGATGGTCGATGTCTGATGATCAATTCCAAAATCGTTGATTATGTGAAACTGATTGATACATTGTTGGCGCACCCCATTGTTTGTAATTGTGATATTGAGCTTGATTGTTGATGTTGATACATGCATTGCACTCATTTTCATCCATTCATCATGTATGGCCGATATTCGGTCATGATCCGGTATCGTTGATTGAGTGAAACTGATATTTTGATAAAACTCTTTTACTTGAGTGATTGTCAGATGGCCGATGGCCGATGATCAATTCGGGCATCGTTGTTGCATGGCCGATTTCGATGATATTTCCAAAATCATTGTTAGTACATGGATTCCGCAGGTCCCCTAGAGTGGTGTGCCTGTGAGAACCCCCCGGTGGGCAAAGATCCGGGGTCCCATCTGTCTGTTGGGCAAAGATCCGGGGTCCTATCTGTCTGTTGGGTAAAGATCCGGGAAGGGTGGCACTTAGACTTCGCGAGTCACGCTAGGTTGTGCAACCGAGATGTCGATATTTCCGGCCGGAGTACATGTGTACTCCTAATTTGCATGGCATTGCATTGAATTCATAAACTATTGCATTGCATTGTATTATGGCTTGATTTTTAGATGTTTTGGTGTTGTAGTTGTGATGTTGGATTTTGCATGATATATTCATACTTGGCACCCATAGGGATTAGATGCTTTACTTAGGCGATGACGGGTGTTTGGATCCGGATTTATTGTTTGAACTTGTTGAGGTATCCCATGGATCGCCCAGAAGGTTAGTTATATGTTTAGTGTCTATGTGATATTGGGTAACGGGTGTCCTAATGATGAGTTGACCACTAGGCTAAAACAAAAGATTTAATGATATGGGAGTTCCGAGATCGTTGTGAGATTAACTGGTGATTGTCAGAGTGAAATTAATGCTTAAAGGTATTGATTTACAGTGTGTGGTAGATAGACGTATGACTTGATTGGGTTGTTATTATGTTTATCTGTGAATTCTTTTACTGATATGTGTTACTAACAATTGTCTAGTACGCATGGTTTGTACTGATATTGCACTTGCTACACCCTTTTTGGGGTGTAGATTGTTTCAGGTGATGGATCGAAGCATATGTGGAAATACGCGGTGCCTATCTGGAAGGCCTCCTCCCACTTCATCCCGGGATGGAGGCTGAGTCTTAGAACGTAGTGAAAATCTTGAATTACGTAGTCCCTCTTGTACTAGTCTAGACCTAGTCATGGGAAATTGTATCAAGTCAGCAATCACGTATGGTTGTAAACATATAAACACTTTAGTTTATTGAATATATTATGGAGTTCCGCTGTATTTCTAATTATCTAATGCTTTAAATGATTTGTTGCTTAATTGATGAGTCAACGAATGAGAGGGTTCGCCTACTGAGGTGGGAAAGGTAGGTGCCTGCACGGTCCCGAAATGGGTCGTGACATGGCGCTACCGCCACAGCCGCCTCCCAAACCGCCATAGCGGTATGTCAACTTTTGCATAGGACTGCCACAGTGGCCTCTTGCTTTGCCATAGTGTGACCGCTGTGGCGAACATGAATCCCGCCACTGCGGATAACGCCGAATTCTCCTAGTATTTAAATCCCATTTCAGGATTTGTCCCTATTTTTTTCAAAACCCTAAATCTCATGGTTTCTTTGATAAGGTAACCCCTCTATCTCATCTACTTCATCCCTCTTCCATTTAATGTTCCATTTCACTAAGAGTTCATCTTCCAAGCTAATAAAAATGGAGGTTCTTTACAAATCAAGTCTAAGATGATAAAATAGAATCTCTAAGCTCAAAATCTGGACATTCTTGGGAGAATCCTTTAAGTTCTTAAATTAGAAGGATTGAGTTTTCCTCTACTTTGTAAATGGGTTTCGACTTATTTCTTGAAAATGGAAGCTTGAAAGAAGAGGTTATCCTTGAGATTACAAGTGCTTGATCAATGTTTAAATACTGATAAGCAAGTGTCGTGAAGGTTAGAGGTTACACAAATCAAAGGAAACATGTTTCGATGAAGTTCAATAATATAGGAGGGCTGTTATATGCCCCATATATGGTTCCGCCCCAAAGATTGGGGCGCATATTGAAATACAAGATGAAGAAACTTTATGATATGAAATACTGGAGGAAACACGGCTGCATAAGTAGTTATGCATCGCAGATCGATTTTATCTCATTTTCGACCAAAACTTGTCCCACACATATCTAAAATCCCTTCAAGAGTTCTCCTACTATTCAAGGGTGAAATCAAAGTTGAATAATAATTAAGTGTCGGATACCCCATGGTACTATCAAGATAAAAGTTCCTGCAGTTATTGTCGATTTGAAGGCTACCTCCAGTTGAAGTAAGCCCAAATAAAGTTTTATTGCTAATTAAGGTAGTGCTATCTTTCCGCTTCATGCATTTAAGTTTACTATAGGTATATATATGCTTTTTGTTGTTGAAGAATGTATCAAACAGTTGTTAAAAATCGTATAGAAGTTGTTGTGTCATGTTCAGCTGTTTGGAAGTTGCTATTGTGATGTTATATGATTAGAAATCATATGTAAGGACTTGTTATTAGGTTGTTGTTGTTTTTGACGTTGTTGATTGTTGTTATGGATTCAGAGAAGTAAAGGAAATGGGGGAGATGCTGCTCGATTCATTAAAAGCCAAGCTTGTGGTATCAGTTATAGCCTGTTCTTAATATTGATAGTAGTTGAATGGTTGTTCCTTGTAGATTAAGGTATTGATGAGCCACTCAGGGAAAGCGTGGAGGACAGCTTCGACCAAGGTATGTAAGACTTTCCTTTCTTTCTTTCGGCATGATTCCGTAGGTTATGTTCCCGTTATAAGAAGTTCAAGGGGAGGAGTTAATGTATACGTTCTAGCTGACGATTGAGGTCCATCTATGAGTTTATAAGAATCTGTATATAAAGCTATAGTTTTCCTTAGTTGTAATCCTTGAGTGTTTCCCAGAATCAAGTATTGACGGTCTTTTTTGCAAAGCGTAAGTACCACTCTATCAGCCGTACAAATCGTCTAATTTTCTATGTGTATATGCCACTAGATAATCTTGTGTGTAAGTGAGCCTTATGGATGGTCTGCCTTGCAACACGTAAGTGCCACTATTATGTTTCAGTTTAGCTTTATAGCATATGATCGAGCGGAGATAAGTGAATAGATAAAGTATAGAATAGTCAGGACAATACCGCCTGAAAATGTTCTATAATATGACAGTTTTATAGTATAGACAGAGTGATCGGGGGATCTCATATAACTCATGGTACGGGAAGACGATCAAGCGTATCTCAGTATGATAAATCTTATAATTTTAGCAGAGTTACACATGTATATCTTTTACATTCATTAGTTTCATAATTATATTAATGTTTTTATAAGTCTTACATATTTGGTACATTTGTTAGTACTGACGTCCTAGGGCGCTGCATTCCATGCCTGCAGGTCCACGTAGCCAGTTTGACGAGCCTTCATAGTAGACAGGGTTGCTATTCAACTGAAGATTGGAAAGACTCATTTCATTCGAACTGTAGCCAAGTCTAGAGGTTATGTTGATAGCTTATGTATACAAGTTAATGGATAGGTCAGAGCCCTATCCTGACTATGTTATGGTATCAGATACTCCTAGAGGCTTTGTAGAGACATGTTCAGTATCTATAGTATATTTTGTGGCCTTGCCGTCCTTATGGTTATCAGTAGATCATATGGTGGCCTTGTCAGCTCGTATATTTATATGTATGTATATATATATATATATATATATATATATATATATGCCTTTTTGGGATTGATTTCCAGTTCAGATGAGACACTTTCCCACTTACAGGTTTGTTATGAGCTATGGTCTCGTCGGCCCATGGTAGCATGTGTACGACAGCATTGGGCCTTGTCGGCCTAAGGTATCTTAGTATACATCCAGAGGTAATGAGTTACAAAGTGGTTCGCTCGGGCCAGTATGGCACCGGCAACCAGCCATGCCCCTATAGGTTTTGGGTATGACAAAGTGGTATCAGAGCAAGTTCGTGGCTTAAGGAGTCTACAAATCTGTTTCTAATAGAATCTTACTTATGAATGTGTTGTGCACCGCATTTATAAATAGGATGCTACAAGGGATTTAGGGATGGTTACCTTTCTTTGATCTTTAGATTGTGTTGCCAAGCTGAGTGTTTTGGAGTCGAGTTTAACTCGTGTTTGGAATGCGTTGTACCGAGCTGCCTCAGACGAGAAGTCTACAGTTAGCCAAAAGGGATAGGCAGTTGAGGGACAGACTAATATATATCAGTCTGATGTTCGGGGCAAGTTGCCTTCTCGAGTATCCCCCCCCCCCCCAATCACCTGATGAGCTTCATAGGGATCCAGTACTTCTAGTTCCCTTTGATTAGGATATCAGGAGTGCAGTGCACTTGTTGACATAGTTGGTGGCTACATAGCGACAACTAAGATTACCCGCTCATCCAGGGCCTTTTGAGGGGACTGAGAGTTCAACGGCTCGTGAGTTTATTGCTTTTGACCCTCCAGATTTCACAGGACATATTGGAGAGAGAACCCATAGAACTTTATTGATCATCTTCATAGCATCTTTAGAGTGACGCATGCTTCGGAAACTAAGGCGGTAGAGATGGTAACTTTTCGACTGCGAGACATAGACATCCTTTGGTACGAGGGATGGGAGAGGTCCAGGGGACCCGTAGTATTTCTAGCAGTGTGGGAGGACTTTACGGAGGCCTTCCTGGACCATTACTTACCACTGGAGATTAGGACGCTCGCGTTGATCAGTTCTTAGCCCTTCAGCAGGGTAATATGAGTGTATGGGAGTATAGTCTCAAATTTGATTCTCTGGCTAGGTATACCCCATTTCTTGTAAACTCGATGCGGGCCAAGGTTCGCCTGTTTACTGCAGTGCTTGCACCAGAATATGCCGAGGCCTGTACCACAGCCTTACTGAATGATAATATAGGCTTCTCTCGAATTTAGGCATTCGCTCATAACTTAGAGGAGCATAGACAGCAGCATCAGTTAGTTCAGTCCCAAGATACGCAGCAAGGTAAAAGAAACAGGTCAACAGATGAGAATGAAGATCCACAGGGCAATAGTAGGTCTTAAAAGAATTCAATAAGACAGGGTCAGTCAACAGCTCAGGAGGAAGGTAGTTGTCTAGGCATCAGGTGCCCAGGATGGGTCAAAATAACTAATCAGGGACAAGTCAGAGATCGAGAGCACGAGGAGTACAAGATCAGAAGAATGCTGGACAGATGAGGCTGCCCCTGCCTTGATGTGATTAGCGCAGGAAGAGACATATTGGGCCATGTCTACGAGGTACAGATGCATGTTTTCGATGTGGAACTCCAGGGCACATAGCAGGAAACTGCCCGACCTTGGATCGAGAGGGCAGCAGTACATACTTTGGGGCAACCACAAAATCGTGGTAAGGGTAAGGAGTGAGCGTCGAGCTCTTGGGGATATTAAGAACAGATGTACCCATTGAGAGATTATCAGGATATAGTGGAAGAGTTAAAGTTTCAGAATGGTGTATGAGGCTAGAATGTTTCATTTTAATATAGATTGTAACGAGATAGCATTGAAGAACATAGATTCATATATGTGAGATAAGAGGCATAGAAGTAGCCCCAGGTTTAACAAGAGACATTAGTAATGCCAAACCAAAGTGCATGAGCTACATAGATGTAGCTGAACTATAAACAGGGGAATAACATAGATTACCTGACAGAATATAGAAATTTCCATAAGTTCGACAAGTTATCAAGTGATGAACCCTATTAAATGTCCAGAGAAATATCCTATCATATCTTCATGAACGTTCGCATAGTTAGTGCTTGTCTATATGGATAGGATAAAAGAGGGAGAGCTACTTAGATGTACGCACGATAGGGATAGGTTTGAACTTACTATGTGATAGAAAGTAATAATACTTATAAGTCCAAAAGATCTCCGATGAGAAGTTTTATTACAAGAAAGAAGCCTAAAGGCGTGAATGCCATCATGGGATATGTTCAATGTAAACCCTATAAGACACTAGACTAGTATGTATATCAGTCCAATATTCGAGGACGAATGTTCCAAGGGGGGTAATGATGTTACATCCTATGTTTTCCTAAGTTAATTATATCGTAAGCAAGTCGACGTAAGCTTGAAAGACGAGATTATCCTTGAGATTACAAGTTCTTAATCAATGTTTAATTGCTAATAAGTAAGTCTCGTGAAGGTTAGACGTTAAAGGAATTGAAGGAAACATGTTTCGACGAAGTTTAATATTATAAGAGGGGTTTAATGCGCCGAATATATGGTTTTGCCCCACAGTTTAAATACAAGATGAAGAAACTTTCTAATACGAAATGCTGGAGGAAATGCGGCCATATAAGAGGTTATGTGTCGCAGATCCAGCTACATTTCCTAGGCGGTGGAAACTTATCCACTTTTATAGATGCCACTATCCGGCTAGGGGGCCATGACGGGTACCCGGAGCGGACTACCGAGCACCGCTCATCTTGCTAGTCATCATACTCGATCTGAACATATATATATATATATATATATATATATATATATATATATATAGATATATATATATAAACCCCAAAGCTATACATGATTATACATAAGCTCGTACGACTATAAAAATGATATACAAAGATGTACACTGACATCATCATGGGACACAACTTACCCACACGCTTGTATCTACGAGCCTCTACTAGAGTACTAGACATAAGGACCCCGTCATGCCCAAATATTTACACCAAAATAATATCTCAAAATAGCATCTCCGGAGTAATGGAGTGCGCCTGTAAATCTGCTGATAGCTCCTATGAATCTAGGTCACCTCCCTGTTTACCTGTGGGCATGAACGCAACGTCCAAAGAAAAGGACGGCAGTACGAACATTGTACTGAGCATGTAAGGCATAAGCAATAACGACATATCAATGTAATAAGGAGACATCGAGTGAAGAGCAACCTGTAACTGACTATCACTTAAGAATGAAATAATGCATGCTAACTTACTTCATAAACATCATCATATCATGTGTGCACATATATAAGCTGCCCGACCATATAGGTACGGTGTGATCATCTTTAGCTCGGGTCCAGGCCTTCTGCGTCCGGGTTAAACATCTCATACCGCCCACTAGTGGTGTCTGCCCATGCTATCTATACATGGTGTATATGCCGCCCGCCTTAGCGGTGTCTGCCCGGCCATATAGGCACGGTGTAATATCATCATCATGTACTTATCATAATGCATGCATAAGAACTCCGGGATAGGCTTTACTCTATCGGGGTGACGTAAGGTCTAGAACCTCCGATTCCATTATGGAATAGTATGATCATCCTGCCTCACCTTGAAGGGACTAACATTATAAGGTGAGTGTAACATCAACGAATATCATCAAGGAATCATTAGCTTCATAAGAGTATCACATCATAGGCTTTGGAATGTTTAGACTTAAACTCATCATCATCATTATCATATTCATAACTTGTCTCTTATCTTTATCTCATGAGAAGCTCTTTATAAGCATAGACTCATAGTTTCCGGAATGTAAGAAGATCATGGAGGATAAAGAAAATCATGTCATAGGATTCATGCCTTAGAAAAGAAGGGACTAGCCTCACATACCTTTGCGTTTAGATATTCAATCACTTGAACATTCCTCTCCAATATTCACGTTTCTACCTTCAAGAGAGTTCATACTAATATTAGATAACCGATAGCATAAGCATGTTTTAACTAGAGCTAGAGAAAATTGGGCAGAATCTCCTTTGTTTCTACTATTTTCTCTATATCATATATCATCTCCCAAACGTCAATAGCAATATCTATAATATCATACTTAATAAACTTCATCAACTATACATTATTCAATTCTCCTACTTCCATTTCAAGGGCATCCATAATCATGACCATACTACAACATTACATTCATCCTCATATAATGTTTCTCCCATGTTCTTAATATCATTCATAACATAATAATACTCACAACATACCAAGAATCATAATTCATATTAAGCTACTGCTCAACAATGTCACTATTCTCATACTTATAACCCATTTTCTATTTCTTTCTATAATTTAAGTCTTTCAACCCCTCAATAGTCTAAATAGCATGGAAGAATCATAAAGCTCACCTTTGATTGTATAGGAGCAAGTTTTGGATGATAATCTTTCACTTGAAGAAGAACCCTAGCTTCAATCCAAAGAGTTTTCTTGACTCCAAGCAACCCTAGAGAGCTTCTCGCATTTGATTCCCTTGGTTTGATGAAGTTGATCCCTAATTTCTCTTGGATTCTTGTAGAAGAAGTATGGAGAGAGTTCTAGAGGGTTCTTGAGGTGTGGAGAGAAAAAATGAAATGAAATAAATGAACTTTGGGGTCCCTTATATAAACTTGAAAATCTGCCCCGACACAATTATACGGACAAACATACGGTCCGTGTATTTTATATGGGCCGTATGTGTGACCATATATTTTTTCCAGTGAAGAATCCAATTCTGGGTAGTTTATACGGTCTAATATACAGCCAGTATCTTTTATACGGTCCGTATAGTGGACTGTACAGTCCACAGTTTTTTCAAAACTTGTTCTCGTCGACTCGTTTAATCTCCAATCCTTATGGAACCTTCTTAACACTTGTTTAAAACTTCATTAACACTCTAAGGGGCATCATAAATCTTCCTTAAGACATCATTAATTTCACGTTAACTCGGTGCTTAGCAAACCCCTTTTCAAAACACGACTTATGCTTAACATTTTTTAATGAACTTTCTCCTCGTGGTTTAAACGTCTTTGGAATCTTAATGGAAACCGTTAAGTAGCCTTTATTACTTGTAGGAACATCGTATACTTCTCACACCGCGTTGGTCTATCTACTATGCAACGACATGGATGTTTCCGAGCTGTTACAATAGAATGGTGGAAGGCCCATTTCATGTCATGTTCGACCAAAACTCATCACAAACCTATTGAAAATCCCTCCAAGAGTTCTCCTACTGTTCAAAGGTGAAATCAAAGAGGAACAACAATAATTAAGTGTCGGATACCTCGTGGTACTATCAAGATCAAAGTTCCTTCGATTGTTATCGATTTGAAGGCTACCTATAGTTTAAGTAAGCCCAAGTAGGGGTTGTTCTTGGTGATTACGGTATGATTGTCTTTCCTCTTCATGTATTTAAGCTAACTAGAGCTATATATATATATAGGTTGTCGAAGAACGTATGAAACAACGGTCAGAAACCATATAAGTTGTGTCATGTTGAGTTGTTTGGAAGTTGCTCTTGTACTATTATATGATTAGAAATCATTAGTAAGGACTTGTTATTAGGTTTTTGTTGTTACGAATTCGGAGAAGTAAGGGAAATGGGGGATATACTGCCTGATTTATTAAAAGCAAAGTTTATTGTATCGGTTATAACCTGTTCTTGATATTGGTAGTAGTTGTATGGTTGTTCCTTGTATATTAGCACATTGACGAGCCACTTGAGGGAAGTGTGGAGGACAACTTCGACCAAGGTATGTAACGCTTTTCTTTCTTTCTTTCGGGATGATTCTGTAGGTCATGTCCCCCTTATAAGAAGCTCAAGGGGACGAGTTAATGTATACATTCCAGCAGACGGTTGAGGTATGTTTATTTGTTTATATGAATATGTATATAAAGATATAGCTATCCTTAGTTGTAATCCTTTAGTGTTTCCTAGAATCTAGTAAGGGTTTCCGAGAATTTATGTGTCGAGTACGACCAAGAGGTTTAGTACACTACCGATGACTACTTAAGAATAGTCGATGAGCAAGAAGTGTTATATAGTTTTAGAACGATAAATCGCATAATCATTAGAGCAGACGGCAAAGGTTTAACGGAAAGAGAGTTTCATCATTCTAAAGATAGTTACGAGACTCCATAGTACCTAAAGAGAGCAGAATGTAAGGTAAGGAATATAGTAAGTCACTTAAGCAGTCAATATGTAACAACCAGCCTGGTCCTACTTGGACCATCCGCTGCCCGGGTATGAAAACCCAGGGTATCATCATAAGTCTAGTCCTAGGGGGAGCTTTAAGTGTACTATTTACTCATAGTTGAACTAGATAAGAGTTAAAAATCTAAGGGGCGCCGGGGTGCGTTTCTTCACCGCAGCAGGTGAACTACCGCTATTGCGGTCCCGCTGTAGCATACAAGTGATTCACTACAGCGGCGTACGGAGACCAAAACCTCGATTTAATGACTTTATTTTTGGATTTTACAATTTTTATCCACAAAACCCTCTTCTAAGCTGCCACTAGGGTATTCCCAAAGTAAACCACTTGGTGACTAGAGAGAGGAGGCACTGCAAACATTCTTTAGGTTATCTTGCTGAAAGATTTATCTATTATGATTTCCAGCCCCAAGATAAGATGGTTGATGTTCCATGAATGTTCGTGATAGCTGCTCGGCAACGAGGTAGGTTATGGTTTACTTGAGTTAGACTTTGATTAGTAAATTGTATATATGTTATAGAATGGATGGGAGAAAGCATGATTAGGTTCTCGGACACGAAATTCGGATGGAAGTTTCTAGGGTTAAGATGAATGTTGATTTCTATAGGCCTCATGCCATTAAGTAAATAGGTGAAACCAGATATGTAGTCAATATAACGAAAAGGGAAATAAGTAGTAATTTTAGTTGGTTATTGATCCAGTTAGAGGGTGGGTATGTGCAAGTACCATGTTAGCAAAAATAGGTTCTTGTTGTAACATAGGTGGGGGTGACATGTTCCTAAAATTGTAGGTGTTACCATTAAGCATTCATGTTGTCGTTATTCTATGCACTAAGCATGCGGGAATCATCAGTACATACTTCCTTGTGGATTTCAGAGTGATTCCTTATTCGTATTATTGATGAGTCGAGTCTGAGTCTGGGCATGACTGTTGCATGATGTTGTGTATTCTTAATGTATGCGTCTATGTAGAATATCCCCAATTGTTAGGAAGGCGATTTCTTAAGTCCTGTTGTGGTTCATGATAGGGTGACCGTATCTTTGGTTTCGATATGATTCATATTCTATGACTGATGTATTCACGTGATGAACTGATATTTAAAGATAAAGAAAGAGTTTATATATACCCTTCTTGGGGACTTGGAGTAATCCCTTATTCATGATTATTGATGAATTGATTCTTGAGTCTTGATATGACTTGTGATATGGTGACTTATGTTCCCTGATATTGATTTATTAATTATTCACACTCATTATTGACTGTGGAATAGAAATACATTGTGATGAGAAAGATATTATAAATATGAAAAGGCACATTTGACGAGGATGTGGCCTAAGCTAAAGACTTGTAATTCGAGGTAAGATTCCGGAGTTAGGGTACATGGACACCATGGGTCCCGTACAGGTCATGGCTAATGGGTCAAACATTACCATTTAGCATGCGTGTACGAATACTATACTAACATTGATTGAATTATACTTGTGTGTTCATATTTTTGTGATTGTGGCAAGGCTGATCCCGGTTGGATGGCATATAGTTATGGTTATTCTATTAAGTGCAACTGATCTCCTCCTGATTATGAGAATGAGGCATTTACAATTAACCTCAGAACCCATTGATAAATAAAGTAAGGTGGGTTGAGCTGACCCCGTTAGCGTGGCTGAGTGTTTAGGAATTATATGAAATTTCTATCATTGACTGAATTGATTTGCTAGTCTTACTTGGTACTTGGTAAGTGGTTTGGATCTGGTGTCCACTATGGGATATGGTATAAAGTTTTAAGATAAGAATTAGTGGTCCCATCGAGTGTCGGTTGATAGGGAGGCTGAGTTCTATCCCGTACTTATTGGTATGGTTAAATTGGCTTAGGTCCTTCTTGATGATGATCAATGTTGACCGTTGGTCTTTACTACTAAAGTTGTTTGTCATGGTAATGAGTTATGAGCTGGTAAGTCAAAACAGTTTAATTATGGGTAAGATATAAAGAGGTGTTACGATTGCACTCGTCTATTTATTTTGTTGATCTTGTCTCGTGTTGCGTGAACTAATCTTAGTCGACTTATAATGCTTACCAGTATGTGTGTGTACTGATACTACTCTTGCTACATCCTTTTTTGGTGTAGGTGTGTTTCAGGTGTTGCTTTAAGGTTTCTCTAATTACGGTGGCAGATATCTTCCTTCAGCTTCTGTACATCTTATTCCGAAGGCGGAAGCTGTGTCTTTTTAATTATGTTATCTCTCTGTAATTTTAGAAGCTCTGGTACCGGTTTAGACAAGATCCTTAGGAAAGTGAATCTGTTTTTAAAATAATTAAAAAATGCCCTCATAATGTTTACTTTAATTTATTTTGTTGGTTTTATTTTTCTTCAAAACAACATTACAAAGGGGTTGGGTTGGTAAGGGTTCGCCTATCAGATAGTTTGGGTCTTCTACGTGTTTGATATCCTTACGAATTCGTTGGTTGAGATTCCCTTAGGGACCCCGGCTTCATATAGCTATTAGCAGCCCCAAGCCTTTTTCGGTAAATGTGTTCAAGCCATAGCGGCTCCCTCGCAAGAAGTTATATAGCATGACTGTTTGTTGCAAGAGTTACCGTTATTCATGTACAAGTCCCTTAGTATGATTATGAGTTGATTTGTTATATGATGTGTCACTCCTCAAATCTGGAGAGGCGTGGCTAGCACCCTGTGCGACACTCAGCCCGAGCGAACCACTCTGAACCGGTAACTCTGGAAGGATAACCCTCTACTTAGGCCTCCTGTAAACAAATAATACTAACAAGACGACAAGCCCACACTCTAAATATGTATAAGGACTGGCTATCTCTTCTTAATGGGGCACACACACCCAAGACATATATATATTGAGCAAGCCGACGAGGCCACTATGAATATACACAACTAACAGTATCAAGGTAGACATGTACAAGGCCAGTAAGGCTACAACACTAGCATACTACATACAGGAATCATATACAAGCTTCTAAGGAAAGCACAACAACATCATGGCCGGGACAGGGCCTCGACATACCATCATAGCTATAACACAAAAAGACTCCAAAGCTAGACGTGGTAACTCCGAATAAGTGGAGCTCACCAATCAGTTGATGCCTAGTCTGTTGTGTCTCGCATTTTCGTACGTCGGAATATGGTGCAATAGTAATCTTGCATCCCAAGAATGGAGACTTGCCTTTGAGATTACGAGATGTTGGATATGTTATCCCTTGTATATGAAAGTTTGAGCTTAAGTGTAATAAGTATTCTAAGGATTAGAAGTTAAATGAACATTTCGACAAAGTGGACCAAAATAGCCTACGCGAAAGCGGCATGTCCTCGCGTTCGCGAAGGGTAGGGATTGCCCAAGCCTTCACGCTCGCGATTCTCCCATCCGTTCGCAAAGGGAAAACAATGAGTTGGCAAAAAACGACTTCCACCACCTATATAAAGGACACATCTCATTTTTTTCTCCATTTTGAAGCTTCCATAGAAGTAGATATATATAAATATATATATATATATATATATATATATATATATATATATATATATATATATATGTATGTATATATACAGACACACAACAAGTAGTGTAAACACCAAGTTTTAACATAATTTTTGTCGATTTTGATAGCAATTGAGGCTCGGGAAGTGCGTATAGCTTTGTAGATTTGGGTTCCATCGTCGTATCATTGTGAAAAGGGCGGAGAACTCGAATATAAATTGGGATTACAAGTTATCCTAGCCAATTGAGGTAAAATTACTTCCTTGCTACAAATAATTTTAGTTAATTCATAGTAATATTTGCTGGATTATTGTATAATAAATCAAGTGGTCGAAAGACGGAATAAAACATCTTGTTGAATGTTATAAGTTGATTTGGGTACTGATTAAGGAGTTTTGATGATGGGTTATTGTTGTTGATGTTATTATTGATGTTGTGAGTTGTTTTAGATTGGCTCGGAGTAGATATTGTAGGGGAAATGCCGCCCGTTTCATTTTAGGATCAAGTTATCCTTCATATACATAATAGGCTAGCATTATCTGAGGTAGTACCTATGTTTCTTGTTATAGGGAGTGCTACGGTAGCCCAGTACACTTATCAGAAGGTCAATTGACGACTCGAGGTATGTTAAGGCTTTTCCTTCTTTTCATTGGCATGATTCCTACTATTGAACCGCCTTTGACGATTCGCACAAAGATGTGCTATTCATGAAGATTGTACTTGGGTTACCATGACCCTATTGTAATACTCCTCTCTAGTTAAGAATGAGTATAAGAGTAG
The DNA here is from genome assembly GCF_019175385.1 of Lycium barbarum. Taxonomy (NCBI): domain Eukaryota; kingdom Viridiplantae; phylum Streptophyta; class Magnoliopsida; order Solanales; family Solanaceae; genus Lycium; species Lycium barbarum. Next base: position 24,054,503 of record NC_083348.1, on the reverse strand, counting down.
TCGAGTTATATAAGAGCATATAATGAATGAAGGTTTAACTAGTGTATATGTTGCTTATAGGCTATTATGTTGCCTTTGAGTTATCATTATATGTACGTATATGCCTGGCCTACGGGTCATGGAGTTGTTGCCTAACCGGCGGGTCACGGAGTTACGCATACCGGACCTACAGGTCATGAAGTTGGTTATACCTAGCCTATGAGTCATGGAGTTATATATGCCTAACCCTCGGGTCACAGAGTTATATCTATAGAGTTGTGTTATCTTGCCTCAGATGAGAGCCAACCCCGATAGGGTGTGTCCAGATGCATTCTTCAGGCTTCTAGAGTACAGTTTGCTATTTCGTTTTAGTTTATATCTTGCCTTACATATTCAATACATTATTCCTACTGACGTCCCCTTGCCGGGGGCGCGGTATTCATGCCTGCAAGTCCTGATAGACAACCAGACAAATCAACCTAGTAGACCAAGCCAGATGTCTGCTGATTAGTGAGCTCCACTCTTTTCGGAGTTGCCAGGTCTTGTGGAGTCTTCTTTTTGATATGTATGTATAATGGTAGGTGGGGACCCTGTCCTAACTAAGATACAGTTGTGTACTCAATAGAGGCTTGTAAACGTGTCCTATATAGTAGTTAGAGTCTTGGCCTAGCCGACCCCTATATGTACTTATTTTGGTACTTTTGGACGGATAAGGACCTCGTCGGTCGGCATAGCAGGTGTATATATGTTTGGCTGGTATCCGCTGCAGTCTTCATGACTAAGTGTTGTTGATATTTCGTGTGCGGCCTTATCAACTTTATTGGTATCTTTTGTTACAGGTAGGCCCTGTCGGTCTAACTCGAAGGTTATCCCTCTAGAAATTAAGGTTCAGTATGGTTCGCTCGGGCTGAGTATGGCACCGAGTGCAGGTCACGCCCCTACAGATATGGGGTGTGATAAACTTGGTATCAGAGCCAGGTCTGTCCTAGGGAGTTTATCTAGTAAGGTCTTGATTATGTATGTGTTATGCACCACATTGTATAAGCTGGGAAGCTACAGGGCATTTAGGATGTCAGTTGCACTTGTTTCAGATCTATCTCGTGCTATAGTGCCAGTATAGGGATTGTGAGTTACCTTACCTGTTGTGAATAGATACAGAAATTCCAGTAGAGAAGAGGACTATACTAGCAGGTGAGGAACCCGGCTGGGCATTCCTTAAGGATGGGGTCCAATCTGAGGCCGAGAGTGTTAATCCTTCCCAGTCCGCACCGACTCTTCCACTCCCAGAGGAGTTTCTAAGAGAGGCAACACCTCCAGTATCGTCCGATCAGGCTATTGAAAGTGCGGTACAGTTATTAACTCAGTTAAGTGGCAGCCCAGATACAACTAAGGACTCCAACTAGCGCAGGGTCCACAGAGGGATCCGACAGTTCTTGAATTCGAGAGTTCTTGACACTAGACCCACTGGAGTATACTGGGGTTTAGCAGGATGAGGACCCACAGTGTTTTATTGATCAACTCCATCCGATATTCACGCTCATGCATGCTACAGAGACCGAGGCAGTGGAGCTAGCAGGTTTTTGACTTCAGTACATAGCAGTCCTATGTACAAGAGTTGGGAGCATTCCAGGGGTACTAATGCACCCCCTGCTGATTGGCCAGAGTTTTCAGAGGTTTTTATAGACCATTACTTGCCACTAGAGGTACGAGAGGTTCGGGTAGATCAGGTCCTGAATCTTGAGCAGGGTAATTCTAATGTTCGAGATTATTGTCGGCAATTCGACTCTCTGGCCAGGTATGCCCCAGCTTTGTTTGACACGAAGGGAGCTAGGACCCATAAGTTCATTTTTGGGTTGCACCCGGATTATATTGAGGCTTGCTCTACGACAACATTGAATGATAATATAGAGATCCAGGCATTTTCTCAAAGCTTATAGGATCGTAGGCGCCAACAGCGGGTCACTGAGAAGGTAGAGAGAGGGCAGCATAAGAGGGCTAGATCAGCTGGTTATCAGGGTGATTCTCAGAGTAGTTTCAAATCCTGTTATCAGGACAAGGCAGCCAGGCCTCCACCACTTAAGTTTCAGGGGTATAGGTTTGACCGTAATGTTTTATCTGAGTTGGGTGAGAACTCTCGTTTGTCAGGGTTATAGCAGCACATGAGTTCAGGATGGAGCAGGCCAACACCACAGGCATGTGGAAATTGTGGTAGGGCACATCGCGGGCACTCTCAGTTTTGATTAAAGGCTTGTTTTAATTGTGGTTGCCTAGATCATTTTGTATGAGACTGCCCACAAAGGGGACAAGGTGGTATGGCACAGCCGGCAGATTCTGCAGCAGGGTCATCAGTATCAGTGCATCCTTAGGGCGCGGATCTCAGACCTCATGTTATATCCCGTATTTTGTACATTCGGATATTTCAAGATAGTCGTGGTAAGTTAAGGGCAAGACTATTTTCCAAAGTTATTTTAATATACAAGTTGTTTATTAGTATGGAAATATTGAGAAAGGCTAAGGGTAAAAAGGGAAATTCACAAAGTGGTTCATGGTAATATTGAGGAAGGCTAGGGGCAAAAAAGAAAATTAAAAAAAATATGGTGATGAAGCCACAAGTGGCCGTGTCGCATGTGTCACCTTGTATTAATAGGAACTATATATATATTTTTTTATATATATATATGGACAAGTGATGACAAATTAAGATATATTCATCTTTTAATTTAAGAAAGTTGGAGAAGCTTGGAGAAGGGGACATGTGTTCACTTGACATTTCTAGAAACTAATTATATATATATATATATATATATATATATATATATATATATATATATATATATATATATATATATATATATATATATATATATATATATATATATATGGGAGATGGCCAATTCATCTATCATTTTAACATAAGAAACTTGGAAAGAAAGAAGAGAAGAAGAAGAATGGCCATTCGGCCAAGCCTATCCAAATTTGGCCCCATGGAAAATTTATCAAAAAAATATTTTCTTCTAGTATTCCAACCAATTGGAATGTCCCTAACAACATGGAGTAGTTGTTGGAGCAAGGAAAGAATTCATTTGGGTTATCTACAAACCCTAGCCAAGTTAAGAAGATGAAGAGTAAAGGTAAGGTTTAATCTTCTTTTACATGTGTTATGGATGATTTATGCATGTTGTGGTATGTTGAAATGGATGAAATTCATGAAAAATGTGTGTCTTGGTTGTGGCCGAATAGAGGTGGTGTTCTGTAGATGTGATGAATTAATTTTATTTAGTGTTTTGATTGTTGTAGTTGTGGATTCCATGATGAAAATAAAGGTCTGATGGTTTGAAATGAAGTTGTAATCATTGTGGGATTGTTGAAGAAGTTAATATGATATTAGTATGGTTTCGTATATTTGTATGAATGAAATTGTTAATGTGTGGGTTGTTGATATAATTCATGAATTTGGAAGCAAGGGATGTGTTTAGAAGATTGTAAGTTGGGTTGTTGTGATTGAATTGAATATAAGTAAAATGTCGTCGAATTATGTAAAAGGAGTTACTAACGTTAGAATGTATTTTGGATTGATTGATGAAGTTGTTAATGTGTATATTGTTGGTGTAGTTCATGAATTTGGAAGAAAGGAATGTGTTGTTGTTGTCCTTATTAATTTTGGAAGATCTCGGATTGTTGTTGATAAATTGGCCGAGTTGGATTCTCGGATTGTTGATTGATAATTTGGCCGAGTTAGATTCTCGGGGATGGTTGTATTTACAGGGGAAATGCTGCCGAAATTTCGGCAGATTGTAAATGAATTCATTTGTAGCACTAAGACAGGTATATGACGACAAATCTAATGATTGTGTAAATCTTCTTGAATGTAGACTAGCGATAGCGAGCTTGGACAATTAGGCATAGCTAATAGGACGTGGAACAGGTATGTAAGGCTTACCCTTTCTTTCTTTTGGCATGATCCTTGTGAAAAAAATAGGCAATGTATATGTATGATTTCAAAGAAACTCCTATTCTTAGAGCCACTAGGATGGCTAACGTTCTTGACTTCCGAAAACTGTTTTGCTATGTCTTGATATGCGTGTGTGGTTCAAAAAGTTCTATTCTGGTTTGATCCATAATGATATTCAAAAGGTATTTGATATGACTATCGCTTTGATTTTCCAAAAATAGCTTCTGAAACGTTCAAAGAGGTTTCTGTAGTAAAATGTCCCTAACTTTCGTATACTAACTCGGATTGCCTCGAAACGTGTTTATGATCTTTCACGTGTCGTTTGTGTACTTATTCATCGAGTCTTAAAAATTGATTTATGTGCATATAGTTTCTCACTACTCTGCTCGTGCAACCCTCAATGTATCCTTCACTGAGTCCCGGGCCAGGACTCGTTCTCGTGCGTACTCCACTGCATTGTTCACCGAGTCCCTCACTTGCGGGCCGAGACACGTTATTTGTATATGTATATGATGATATGATGATACGGGGATGGCGGCCAGGACGACAAATGATGACTCCATTCACCGAGACCCGCACTTGAGGGCCGAGACACGTTATGCATATATGATATATGATGTTGGCATGCATGATTTTATCCACCGAGTCCCTCACTAGAGGGTCGGGACACGTTATACGTATATATGATATATGATGATGACATACATGATTTTCATTTCAAAAAGGCAAGTGCATTGATGCTTTTTAAAGTCATACTTGTTTTTGGTAAATCTCTGTTTCAGTTGTGATCCGCTTTACTGTGTTGCATGCTTTACATACTCAATACATATTCCGTACTGACCCCTTTTCTTCGGGGGCTGCGTTTCATGCCGCGCAGGTACACCCAGATGAGTAGAAGACTTTGCTAGAAGGTGTTTCAGCGGGATTGGCGAGCTCCACTTCTTTCCGGAGTGTTGCCGAGTCAAGTATATATGTTATGATTTCTGATTTATGTTAGAGACTTTGCAGACAGAGTAGTGGGTATAGAATGTCAGTCTTATAAGCGGTTCCACCAGCCGATGTGTCATTATGTATTATGTTACAGATTCCTTATGATTACAGATTCTACTTGATTTGAGCATGATGAAAAGAAATTGTCTGAAAGTCTTTACTATGTATTTCATTCTTATTCGGTTTAAAAGTCCAAAGATATTATGTGTGTACTAACAGTTAGAGGGTTCGCTCGGCCCTAAGTAAGGGTCGGGTGCCCATCACACCCTAGCGAGATTAGGGTGTGACAAAGTGGTAACAGAGCAGTTCGTCCTAGGGGTTGTCTGCAAAGTCGTGTCCAGTAGAGTCTTGTTTATGGGTGTGAAGCCAGCCACATTTATAAATAGGAGGTTGCAGGGCATCTACGGATTGTTGACCTGCTTTCTGTCTCAGATCGTGCGATAGAGCAAAATCATAGTAAATGAGACCTCTTATACTATCCTTTGATCCTGGCAAAAGCACCGTATCGACGGGAGAAAGTGAGCGATGATATGGGAATTCACAGAGGTAAGTTTGATATTTTTGTTCTGTTATCTGAAATTGGGAGCCCTGGGTGGCTAGGATATGTCGTATATATATATGCCCTGTGAGGCATTGCTGGTAATTGCTGTGTGGAGGCTTTGGATAGTAAGAATTGTAAAGGAGACTCTGCTAGAATTTTTCAAAATCAGGTCATTTATTTGGGTACACCTAACAGGAAGAGGCGTGGAAGGGAAATATCATAAATAGACAATAAGTGGGATACATTGTCTTAAAGGAGCTATGGATTAGGCATAGCATGAAGAATGACTGTGAGAAAGACGATTAGCGGTCTGAAGGATTAAAATGGGTTACATTCGAGGCTTAGTAGGCACAAGGTCTATTGGGGGATTCAGGAAAAGTCGACAACTAGTTCTGCTGTAGATAATTATATAAGAGTGGCGAGCGGAGGTCCAAAGAGGTGGATAATCGAGTATTCATAAGTAACGGCGAATCTGGAAAGGTAGCCATACACACAGGTGAATATTGGGGATTGAGAAGGCTGAAATGGTAATTGTAAAGGAGAAAGACGTGTTACGAAAATGTCTCGGAATCTTTAAGAATTCGACTTGCTCCAGATCATGTAATGAAGGCCATGCGGAGAGGTAGATGCGATTATATCAGCATTAAGGCACCGAAAGTCATCGAAGTTTCGAGGTTAAGCGTGCTAAGGTGGGAGAAATATTAGGATGGGTGACCCCTTGGGAAGTGTGCAAGAAATCCTATAGATTTAGACATAAGAGACAAATGGGAAGCTAGGGTAGCCTAAGGGAAATTAGAGTATACGGAATGGTTGGAGACCATAAGAGGTCGCGTAGGACGAGGTAGACTAGACTGGTGAAAAGACAAAGAGTGCATCACAGCTCTTGAATTAGGATAAGCTTGAATAGCGTTTGGAAGTATTTTGTGGGCGAGATGGTAGCAATTATATATATATATGAATGCGTGTGATATCCCACATGTGATTGTATCGGTGGGCATGTGAGTCCCAGCAACCGGTGCTACGGTATGGACGGCATCAATCGAGTAAGGGTATCGAAGTTCAAGTGACAGCAAAAATAAATGGTGCAAGTGTCACAAGGTAAGCTGATGTCATTTTCACTACAAGTTAAGATTGGAAAGTTCTAATACAACAATATTTGGAAAAGAAAGAGAGTGAGTAAATGGGAGGCAAGGAGATCAAGATACCGGAAAAAGGTGAAAGGTAAGAAACCTCAGTGAGAGAAGCCCCCGAGAGAAACTACCGGCAAAGCACGAGACTACTTGGGTAAAAACTCGGAGATAGGCACGTGAAAACGATAAAGTGCGGCAATATGGAACAAAAGAGTAATTTGTGGGGTACAAAAACCGATTTAAATAAGTGGGGCTAAAAGAATAGTGACCACGACAAGGAACGTGAGGTAAGAGAAAGAATGCTTAGGTCTTGCGACGATGTTAAGAGATTTCCAGCCAGTAAGAGGTATATAACGGGATAAGTGTATGGTAAAATTTATGTGATTGCCTCGGACATGAAGGGGATTTTTGCTGAAAGGATGACTTAAGAATAGAACGGATTTGCGCGTTTAAAGGAATATTTCATGAACCTTAGAGCCAATGCCACAAATGGAAAAAGGAGAAAAGTGTTCGAGGAGGAGGAAACCCAAGGGAGGTTAAGGATGAAAGTAGGAAAGGTATACTAACAGGTTAGTTGAAGGAAGAGGAGAGCATTTAGGCGTAAAGTTAACCATAGGAGTAAGAAGGATACGTTAACGAGTTAGCGGTAGGAACCCAATTACGCGTCGAGGAAAGAATAAAGATGATGGGTTGACACTGCTGATTGGGAAATTAATGGTATGGAATGAGAATTTGATCTTAGAGGAAATGGAATGAAATGCAAGTAACGTACATGGGAGACCGCTCGGCCATAGCATTATAAATATAGTTAAAGATTCGATGAATAAGGATAGGGAGAGTGTAAACTGTAAGGATTCGGTGCTAAGAGCAAAAGTAGTAGGACGCTCGAAAAATATGGATGCACAGCTGCAATACAAGTGCATGGTTAAGAAGACTTACGACTAAGTGAACTAAGCGGGTGAAAGGACTAATAGTGGATGGAAGGATATGGAAATGTTGACAAAATGATGATATAAAAATAAATGGAAGAAGAACTCAAGATAAGAAGGAATTTAGATATGTTATAAGAGAAGTCGGGAATGGAAAAACAAGGGATAAGGTATAATCGAAGATTTCATAAAAGGATATAGTGAATTTCGACGTCTCCATAAACTTGTAGGTCCGGAAAACCGTTAGTCGTAAAGGGACAGAGATGTGAAAAGACGAAAAAGAAGGCATCAGAATTGGATACCCTTATAAGTATTCTAGTTAAACACAAGAGTGTAAGTAGCAAGAAGATAGACAGACCGGATTATACGATGACGGAACCCCGACTTTAAGAAGAAAGTGAAGGGCGGTAGGTAATTATCGTAGACAAGGATACTCGGAGATTGTTGGCGTATAAGGAGCCCCTATAAAGGGGGGGGGGGGGGGGGGAGAACATATTATATTGGACTTAAAAGGAATCGCAACACTGTCAGACTCTAGAGGGGGAAAATTTATTAGTTCAGGGCCAGAGTTCAACACATATCTGCACATCAGGAGGATACCTGAAAGAAGTAGAAATGAATTTACTATGAGTGTACCATGAGGCAGACATGAGGATAAAGGAGTAGCCTATAGCCTCACTGGATCGTCAAGTGAAGATTGCGTACCGAAGACGTGGCTTCTGTTATGGTGTCGTAACGAAACAATAACAGAGAAGAGATGACCTGGGAAGAACAAGGATAATGAGTTGGCGCAGTGGATTAGAAAACCCATGACACGGAATGAGGACTCATGTAGAGACCGAGGAATTCGAGTATAAAGAAAATAGGGTGAAAGATAAGGAATAGGCATGAAGAAAAGGATAACTATAAAAGAGATTCCCCCGAAGCGTTATAACACCCCATAAGGCCAGTTGAACATTCGAAGACGAATGTTCTAAAGGGGGGGAGGATGTTATATCCCGTATTTTGTACATTCGGATATTTCAAGATAGTCGTGGTAAGTTAAGGGCAAGACTATTTTCCAAAGTTATTTTACTATACAAGTTGTTTATTAGTATGGAAATATTGAGGAAAGGCTAAGGGTAAAAAGGAAAATTTACAAGGTGGTTCATGGTAATATTGAGGAAAGCTAGGGGCAAAAAGGGAAATTCAAAAAAATATGGTCATGAAGCCACAAGTGGCCGTGTGGCATGTGTCACCTTGTATTAGTAGAAACTATATATATATATATATATATATATATATATATATATGGACAAGTGATGACAAATTAAGATATATTCACCTTTTAATTTAAGAAAGTTGGAGAAGCTTGGAGAAGGGGACATGTGTTCACTTGACATTTGTAGAAACTAAGTATATATATATATATGAGAGATGGCCAATTCATCTATCCTTTTAACATAAGAAACTTGGAAAGAAAGAAGAGAAGAAGAAGAATGGCCATTCGGCCAAGCCTCGCCAAATTTGGCCCCATGGAAAATTTAACAAAAAAATATTTTCTTCTAGTATTCCAACGAATTGGAATGTGTTATAGCTCGTATATTGTACGTTTGGAAATTCCAAAGTCGTCGTGGAAAGTTAAGGGCGAGACCATTTTCGAAAATTATTTTAATGCACAAGTTGGTTATAAATATTATTTATGAACATTGGTAGTATGGAAATATTGAGAAAGGTTAAGGGAAAAAGGAGAAATTGCAAAATGGTAAATGGTAATATTGAGGAAAGTCGAGGGGCTTAAGTGTATATACATAGGTAAATGGTGGACAAAATAAAAATAAGACATATGGATAAAGCTTATGAGATAAGCTAAGTGGTCATCCTTTTATTTAAGAAAATTTCAAGAAAATGGAGGAAAACTCTAGGCAAAGAAAGAAAGGGAGGCATGTGGTTATTTCATATTAAGTGGGGGCTAATTGTAAATAATAAAAACACATGGGGCCAAAGCTTTCATAAGAAGACAATTAGTCTTCTTTGACCAATATGGGAAAAAATCAAGAAAAAAGGAAGAAATTCCTAGAGAATTCTAGAGCAAGAGGGCATGTGCCCCTCACATGATATATATACATATATATATATATATATATATATATATATATATATATATATATATATATATATATATATATATATATATATGATCATTAGTCATATTCTCACAAGAAAAGAAGACTTGGAAAAAATGAATGAAGAAGGGATGAAGAGAGGGGGGATTTCGGCCAAGGGTGGCCAAATGGAGCCATGGAAATTGATCAAAATAAATTATTTTCTTCTAGTATTTCCCCCAAATGGAAGGTCCTCATCAACATGGAGTAATTGTTGAAGCAAGTAGAAGACTTTTTGATGTCATATACCAACCCTAAACCATGTGGGAAGTTGAAGAAAAAAAAGGTAAGGTTTCATCTCTTTTATATGTTATAAATGGTTTGTGCATGTTGTTGAATGTGGAAATGATGGAAATGCATGAAGTATTGCATGTTCAAGTTTGGCCGTGTGTTGGGTGTAAGGTGTAGGAATAGCGAATTTAATGTATTTAGCATGATTATGTGTTGTTGTAATGTGTAGAAAAGAATGGAAATTCATGAAAACCTATGGATTGTGTTGTGGCCGAATGGAATAGGGTTTGGAAAGTTATGGTAACTTGATGTTGTTTGACATTTTAGATGTCGTCGTTATGGATTCTATAACGAGAAGTGTAAGTTTAATGACTTAAAATAATGTTATGTTGGTTATGGGATGATTTGGAAATTTATGTGAATTTTATAAAATTTTGTATTTAGGAGAATTGTATTGTTAAGGTGTGGGGTGATGGTGTAAGTTATGAATTTTGAGGAAAAGAATGTGTTTGGTGTATCTCTCGGTTTGGGAGGCAATTTCGGGTGAGTTGGAGCCTTGTTTGAGTTGCTCGAAATATTGTGTGAATTGAATTTGATATCGAAGTATTGCTAGAATAATTGTTGGCATTGTTGTTGTATTCATTAAGTTGAAAGGTTTCGGGTAAGGTTGGGTGTTGGTTTGGACATTTTGAATTACTTGTCGATATTGCTATTATGATGGGTAATATTGTTGTTGATATTGTGGCCGGGTCAAATTCCCGGATTGTTGTTGTTGATTTGGGGCCGAGCCGTATTCTCGGGGATGGTGCATTTACAGGGGAAATGCTGCCGAAATTTCGGCAGACAAAATGTTACTTTAAAGAATCAACTTCTAAAGGCTCTAATCAAGTTTTGGTAAACATGACCAATTTGTAGATTTTGGCGGATTTGGAACGTGAATTTGGAGTCGCATAAGAAGCAGAAAAGGTATGTAAGGCTTCACCCTTCTTTCTATGGCATGTCTTAGACGGAATATGTTGGATATGAGCCTCGGGAATAACTCTACCCTCCGGAATCCGCGCCTAAAGTTTTCTCTTTTTCAATCAGTAGAATTGAACTAAAAAGTGTGCAAAATGTTGGAAGAATTTCCTAAACCTCTAGAACCCGCATAAATAGGACCCGACTACCCTAAAACCCTCACAAATAATGCCATGACATGTAACATATGTAAATTTGGTACGCCGCCTCATTTGACCCGAGGTGGGCCCATGGTCCCCGGATTTTCCTTATTGTTCCGTTTGATCTATTTTGAAGCAGAATCCAAAGAAAACTGTTGATCCTTATCCCGTTCACCGAGTGACAAGTACTGTAACTATGCTAACGAGGATACTTCTATGATGACAATGATAATGATGATGTTAAGAAAGGGAATATGCCTATGATAAGTATGACAAAGATGATTCCATGACTAAGACGATGAATATGATCTTATAATGATAACGATGTAGTCCAAGACGAGAAAATGCCTACGGTAGATGTGTTGGCAAAATGTTTTGCTATGAAAAGGAAAATATGGAAACATTAAATTAATTCTTGATATCTCAACTCTATTACAGGTAATGACTACTCTAAAGGTCCTAGGTATATGAAACTGTACCCTATGACCCTATTTGATGTTTTCCTCATAATGACACTTTTCATTGGTAGTCTCGCCTCACAATACTCGTTCCTTCAAGGTGAGACAAAGCGACTATGGTTGTTCCATAATGTAATCGGAGGCTACCGACCTTCCGTCACTCCGATGGACACATGACTTTCTTTGAGCTCTCATGCATGCCAATGGTATGACATATGTATATGAATGTGAATATGTATATGTATATGTATATGGGGAAAAACGGGAAGGGCCACTGTTATATCACCACCTCATTCAGCTAGATTTCGTCCCAGACGCGGGATGCCCGGACGCGGGAAATGGGAGAGCCGGATACGGCATCTGTATATGTGATATATATATAATATGTTGGGACATTGTTGGGGAGGGGGGTGGGAGAGCCGATGTACTCGGCGTCTGTGGATGTAAATAAAGGACACCGTTTTCTGAAATGTTCTGTTTCCTGTACATGTAAATAAGAAGTACTGTTTTTCTGAAAAAGGGACTAAGCATGCATGGCATCTGCCTGAACGGCATTCATATGTACAGGTTACTTCTGTCCCAAGATAAGCTCCATATGTCTATTCCGTTATTATTCATACTGTATATTCCTTTATTAAGTCACTATTCATGCCTTACATACTCAGTACATTACTCGTACTGACCCCTCTTATTCGGGGGCTGCGTTCATGCCACGCAGGTACACCCAGACGTATTAAAGCCGTTATAGAAGATGTTCCAGCGGAGTTGGCATGCTCCACTTGTTCAGGAGTGCTGTCGAGTCAGAGTATCTGAGCCATGATGTTTGTTTGATGTTAGAGACTTTGCAGGCAGAGTCGTGGGTATAGAGTGTCGATAATATGCTATATCATAAAGTCCATGTGATTGCAGATTCTGTTTGACTTGAGTACGATGGAAAAAAAAATCACTTGAAAGTTTTACTATGTTTTCCATTTTTTTATTGATATAAGAGTCTAAGGAAGTTAAGTATGTAATAAAAGTCAGCGGGTTCGCTCGGCTCCAGATATGGGGTTGGGTGCCCATCACACCCTAGTAAAGTCGGGGTGTGACAGAATGTCCCTAACAACATGGAGTAGTTGTTGGAGCAAGGAAAGCATTCATTTGGGTGATCTACAAACCCTAGCCAAGTTAAGAAGACGATGGGTAAAGGTAAGGTTTAATCTTCTTTTACATGTGTTATGGATGATTTATGCATGTTGTGGTATGTAGAAATGGATGAAATTCATCAAAAAATGTGTGTCTTGGTTTGGGCCGAATAGAGGTGGTGTTGTGTAGATGTGATGAATTGATTTTATTTAGTATTTTGATTGTTGTAGTTGTGGATTCCATGATGAAAATGAAGGTCTGATGGTTTGAAATGAAGTTGTAATCATTGTGGGATTGTTGAAGAAGTTAATATGATATTAGTATGGTTTCTTATGTTTGTATGAATGAAATTGTTAATCTGTGGGTTGTTGATATAATTCATGAATTTGGAAGCAAGAGATGTGTTTAGAAGATTGTAAGTTGGGTTGTTGTGATTGAATTGAATATAAGTAAAATATCGTCGAATTATGTAAAAGGAGTTACTAACGTTAGAATGTATTTTGGATTGATTGATGAAGTTGTTAATGTGTAGATTGTTGGTGTAGTTCATGAATTTGGAAGAAAGGAATGTGTTGTTGTTGTCCTTATTAAGTTTGGAAGATCTCGGATTGTTGTTGATAAATTGGCCGAGTTGGATTCTCGGATTGTTGATTGATAATTTGGCCGAGTTAGATTCTCAGGGATGGTTGTATTTACAGATGAAATGCTGCTGAAATTTCGGCAGATTGTAAATGAATTCATTTGAAGGACTAAGACAGGTATATGACAACAAATCTAATGATTGTGTAAATCTTCTTGAATGTAGACTAGCGATAGCGAGCTTGGACAATTAAGCATAGCTAATAGGACGTGGAACAGGTATGTAAGGCTTACCCTTTCTTTCTTTTGGCATGATCCTTGTGAAACAAATAGGCAATGTATATGTATGATTTCAAAGAAACTCCTATTCTTAGAGCCACTAGGTTGGCTAATGTTCTTGACTTCCGAAAATTGTTTTGCTATGTCTTGATATGCGTGTGTGGTTCAAAAGGTTCTATTCTGATTTGATCCATAACGATATTCGAAAGGTATTTGATATGACTATCGCTTTGATTTTCCAAAAATAGCTTCTGAAACGTTCAAAGAGGTTTCTGTAGTAAAATGTCCCTAACTTTCGTATACTAACACGGATTGCCTCGAAACGTGTTTATGATCTTTCACGTGTTGTTTGTGTAGTTATTCATCGAGTCTTAAAAATTGATTTATGTGCATATAGTTTCTCACTACTCTGCTCGTGCAAGCCTCAATGTATCCTTCCCTGAGTCCCGGGCCAGGACACGTTCTCGTGCGTACTCCACTGCAATGTTCACCGAGTCCCTCACTTGCGGGCCGGGATACGTTATATGTATATGTATATGATGATATGATGATACGGGGATGGCGGCCAGGACGACATATGATGACTCTATTCACCGAGACCCGCACTTGAGGGCCGGGACACGTTATGCATATATGATATATGATGTTGGCATACATGATTTTATCCACCGAATCCCTCACTAGAGGGTCGGGACACGTTATACGTATATAAGATATATGATGATGACATACATGATTTTCATTTCAAAAAGGCAAGTGCATTGATGTTTTTAAAAGTCATACTTGTTTTTGGTAAATCTCTATTTCAGTTGTGATCCGCTTTACTGCGTTTCATGCTTTACATACTCAGTACATATTCCGTACTGACCCCCTTTCTTCGGGGGCTGCGTTTCATGCCGCGCAGGTACACCCAGATGAGTAGAAGACTTTGCTAGAAGGTGTTTTAGCAGGATTGGTGAGCTCCACTTCCTTCCGGAGTGTTGCCGAGTCAAAGTATATATGTTAGGATTTCTGATTTATGTTAGAGACTTTGTAAACAGAGTCGTGGGTATAGAATGTAAGTCTTGTAAGCGGCTCCACCAGCCGATGTGTCATTATGTATTATGTTACAGATTCTTTATGATTACAGATTCTACTTGATTTGAGCATGATGAAAAGAAAGTTTCTGAAAGTCTTTACTATGTATTTCATTCTTATTCAGTTTAAAAGTCCAAAGAGATTATGTGTGTACTAAGAGTCAGAGGGTTCGCTCGGCCCTATGTAAGGGTCGGGTGCCCATCACACCCTAGCGAGATTAGGGTGTGACACATCAGCTGGCCGAGGTAGGGTCAGAGGCGGGGCTTGTTGCTCAGGTGGTACTCAGAACTACCTCTATGCCCTAGCGGGTCGCCAAGACTTTGATTCATCACCAGATGTTGTGACAGGTACATTGACAGTTTGTTCTTATAATGTTTGTGCATTGATAGATCCGGGATCCAATTTATCATATGTCAATCCGTTTATTGCGGGGAAGTTTAGTATAGTGCCAGAATTGCTACGTGAGCCATTTTATGTATCTACACGAGTTAGTGAGTTAGTTATATCTAGCAAGATCTATCGAGGTTGTTTCATAGTAGTTTGCAATCGTCAGATCGTAGAAGACCTTATAGAGTTGCAGGTGGTGGACTTTGATGTTATTATGGGCATAGATTGGTTGGAATCTATCTATGCTAATGTGGGATGCTGGACAAAGGTTGTGACGTTCCGGTTTCCAGGAGAACTAGTTCTAGAATGGAAAGGCAACACAGCTTCACCAAAGGGTAGGTTTATTTCCTACCTTAAGACACGGAATATGGTAAGAGAGGGGATGCATCTATCATATTGTTCGAGTTCGTGATACAGAAGTGGAACCTTCCACTCTTCAGTCAGTTTTCATAGTTAACAGATATATAGATGGGTTTCCAGATGAGCTTCCAGGTATCCCACCAGATTGGGAGATCGACTTCTCTATAGATGTGTTGCCAGATACGCAACCAATATCTATTCCTCTGTATCGGATGGCTCCTGCAAAATTAAGTTAATTGAATGAGAAATTAATGGACTTTATAGAAAAGGGATTTATTAGGCCCAGTTCTTTGCCCTGGGGAGAAGCACTTTTGTTTGTGTGGAAGAAAGATAGTTGGTTGCGAATGTGTATTGACTACAGGCAGCTGAACAAGGTGACGATAAAGAATAAATATCCACTTTCGAGGATTGATGAGTTATTTGATGAGTTGAAGGGTGCCAGTTGCTTTTATAGATCTGAGATCCGAATATCATCATATTAAGGTCAGCAAAAAAGATATTCTGAAGGTGGCTTTCAAGACCAGATATGGTCACTTTGAGTCTCTTGTAATGTCCTTCGGGTTGAATAATGCCCCAGAGATATTCATGGATTTGGAGAATAATATATTTAGGCCCTTCTTGGATCTATTCGTGATAGTATTCATTTATGATAATTTAGTCAATTCTCAGTCAGAGGCTGAACATGCTGATCATTTGCGCGCAGTGTGTCACCAGAGGGTATCAAGGTTGATGCTCAGAAGATAGAGGCAGTGAAGACTAGGCCTAGACCTATGACACCGATGTCGGTGCGCATCTTCCTGGGTTTGGCGGGTTATTATCACAGATTCGTAAAGGGTTTTGCTTCCTTATAAGCACCATTGACCAAGCTGACTCAGAAGGCAGCAAAGTTTCAGTGGACAGATGCTTGCGAGCGAAGTTTTTAGAATTTGAAAGACAGATTGACTTGACCACCAGTGTTAGCAGTTCCTGAAGGGACAAAAGGATATGCTGTATATTGTGACGCTTCAGGCATTAGATTGGGATATGTGTTGATGCAGCACGGCAAGGTAATTTCCTACGCTTCCAGAAAGCTGAGGAAGCGTGAGAAAAATTATCCAATACATGACTTAGAGCTAGCATCCGTGGTTCATGCAATGAAAATCTGGAGAAATTATTTATATGGTGTCCATGCGGATATCTTTATAGATCATAAGAGTCTTTAGTACATATTTAAGCAAAAGGAGTTGAACTCGCGGCGAAGGTGGCGGCTAGAGCTATTAAAAGACTATGATGTGAATATGTTGTACTACCCAGGGAAAGAAAATGTAGTAGCGAATGCCCATAGCTGAAGGTCCATGGGTAGTCTATCGTATTTACAAGTCGAGAAAAGGGAGTTGACCAATGAGCTTTACCAGTTAGCCAGCTTAGGAGTCTGACCAGAGAACTCCGGTGATTTAGGAGTTATTATCCAAAATACAACAACATCATCTCTAGTAGTAGAAGTGAAAGCACGTCATTACGAGGATCTAATGTTGGTAGAATACAGGGACACTGCACCACTAAAGGTAAAGTTATCTTTCGAGATTACAGGAGATGGGGTCCGGAGATATTAAGGTTGCTTATGTGTACCAGACGTTGCGGGGCTATGGCAACAGGTTATGGCAGAGGCCCACTATTCTCGATATTATATTAACCCTGGCTCCACAAAAATGTATCACGATATTAAAGGAATTTATTGGTAGAATGGCATGAAAAAGGAAATTCCAGAGTTCATAGCCTAATGTCCGAATTTTTAGCAGGCGAAGGCCGAACATCAAAGGCCTAGTGGCTTATTGCAGAATATAGAACTTCCAACCTGGAAGTGGGAGGCCAGAGACATGGATTTTATTACAGGTTTGCCTCGCTCACAACATAAATTTGACTCAATATGGGTGATCGTAGACAGACTCACAAGTGGTCGGAGGCAGACTCACAAAGTCAGCACATTTCTTACCCGTTCGAACCACCTACACCGTTGAGGATTATGCTAGATTGTATATCAAATAAATTGTGCGGCTTCATAGAGTACCAATATCCATTATTTCGGATAGAGGCACTCAGTTTACAACTAACTTCTGGAGGTCTTCCCAGAAAGGATTGGGGATACAAGTGAACCTTAGTATGGCGTTCCACCCCCAGGTAGAGCGCACCCTTCATACGCTCGAAGATATGTTACGGACATGTGTTATAGACTTCAGAGGCAGCTAGGATAATCATCTACTATTGATAGAGTTTACTTATAATAATAGTTATCATTCTAGTATCTAGATAGCCCCATATGAGGCTTTTTATGGACGAATGAGGCTCTTTATAGATGAAAATGCAGGTCATCTCTAAGATGGTTGAGGCTAGGGAAGCACAATTATAAGGACCTGATTTGGTCCAACAGGCATTGGAGAAAGTAAAGTTGATCCAGGAGAGGTTGTCAGCTACACAAAGTCGTCAGAAGTCTTATGCTGGTAATTGCTGATGAGATCTAGAGTTCCTGGTTGACGACTGGGTATTTCCAAAGGTCTCCCCAGTGAAAGGAGTCATTAGGCTCGGCAAGAAGGGCAAGCTTAGCCCTAGATAAATTGGGCCTTGCCGAATCGTGCGCAGAGTGGGCCAAGTTGCTTATGAGTTAGAATTGCCTTCAGATTTGGAGTCTATCCATCCACTGTTTCATTTATCAATGTTGTGCAATTGCATTAGAGATCCTGCTAGAGTGTTACCAGTTGAGGATGTACAAGTCACTTAGCAGTTGTCATATAAAGAAACACATGTAGCTTTACTGGATAGTCAAGTGTAACAATTGTGAACTAAGGACGTATCATCAATTAAAATGCTCTAGAAAAATAAGAACATTTAGGAAATAACCTGGGAAGCTAAGAATGATATGAAGTTTAGATATCCACACTTGTTCTCACTTCCCGAAGAGACATGAACTATAGGTATGTGATATGTTTCTAGTTTTCACATTGGTCGTGTGAGGCCATGGATATCATTACTTAATATAGCCATCTGTAGTATGGCATTATTGGCTTGTTGCATGGCAGGTTGGTAGAGGCATAGTTATAGAGGAGGCTCTGCCAAAATTTCTATAAACCTTCTATGAGTTAACATTCGAGGACGAATGTTTCAAAGGGGGGAAGGATGTTATGTCTCGCATTTTCATACGTCAGAATATGGTGCGTTAGTAGTCTTGCATCGCAAGTATCGAGACTCATCTTCAAGATTATGAAATGTTGGATGTGTTATCCCTTGTATATAAAAGTTTGAGCTTAAGTGTAACAAGTATTATAAGGATTAGAAGTTAAACGAACATTTCAACCAAGTGGACCAAAATGGCCTATGCGAACGCGGCCTGTCCTCACGTTCGCAACGGGCAGGGATTTCCCAATCCTTTGCATTTGCGATCCTCCCTCGCGTTCGCAAAGGGAAAATATTGAGTCAGCGAAAATCGACTTCCACCACCTATATATAGGACATATTTCATCTTTTTCTCCATTTTCAAGCTTACATAGCAGTAGATATATATATATATATATATATATATATATATATATATATATATATATACACACACACACTCACACCAAATAATGTAAACACTAAGTTTTAGTATAATTTGGGTCGGTTTGATAGTAACCGAGGCTCGGGAAGTGCGTATAGCTTTGTAGATTTCAGTTCCATCATCGTATGATTGTGAAAAGGGTGAAGATCTAGAATATAAATTTTGATTACAAGTTATCCTAGCTAATTGAGGTAATATTACTTCCTTACTACCAATATTTGAGTTAATTCGTAGTAGTATTTGCTGGACTATCATATAGTAAATCAAGTGGTCGAAAGACGGAATAAAACATCGTGTTAAATGTTATAAGTTGAATTAGGTACTGATCAAGGATTATTGATGATGGGTTGTTTGAATGTTATAAGTTGATTTGTGTACTAATCAAGGATTATTGATGAGGGGTTGTTATTGTTGTTGATGTTATTATTGATGTTGGGAGTTGTGTTAGATTAGCTCGGAGTAGATATTATAGGGGAAATGCTGCCCGTTTTAATTTAGGATCAAGTTATCCTTCATATATATAATACACTAGCATTATCTGAGGTTGTACCTACGTTTCTTGTTATAGGGAATGGTACGGTAGATCCAGTAAACTTATCAAAATGTCCATTGACGACTCGAGGTATGTTAGGGCTATTCATTCTTTTAATTTGCATGATTCCTACTATTGAGCCACCTTTGACTATTCACACAAAGATGTGCTATTCACGAAGATTGTACTTGGATTACCATGACCCTATTGTAATACTCCTCTCTAGTTAAGAACGAGTATAAGAGTAGTCGAGTCATATAAGATGATAGAATGAAAAATGGCATAACTAGTGTATATGTTGCTTATAGGCTATTATGTTGCCTTCGAGTTATCATTATATGTATGTATACGCCTGGCCTACGGGTCATGGAGTTGTTGCCTGACCGACGGGTCACGGAGTTGCGCATACCTGACCTACGGGTCACAAAGTTGGTTATACCTAGCCTATGAGTCGTGGAGTTGTCTATGACTGACCCTCGGGTCACGGAGTTATATCTATAGAGTTATGTTATCTTGCCTCAAATGAGAGGCAACCCAGGTAGGGTATGTCTAGATGCCTTCTTGACTGTTCCAGAATGCAGTTTGCTATTTCATTTCAGTTGATATCTTTCATTACATATTTAGTACATTATTCGTACTGACGTCCCCTTTCCAGGGGCGCTGTATTCATGCCTGCAGGTCCCGATAGATAGCCAGACAAACCACCCTAGTAGACGAGGCCAGAGGTCAGCTGATTGCTGAGCTCCACTCTTTCCGGAGTTGCCAGGTCTTGTGGAATCTTCTTTTGCTATGTATATATGATAGGTAGTTCGGGGACTTGTCCGAACTAAGATACAGTTGTGCACTTTGTAGAGGCTTGCAGACGTGTCCTATATAGTAGAGTCATGGCCTTCCCGGCCCCTATATGTACTTATTTTGGTACTGTGGTATGGATGACAACCTCGTCGGTTGGCATAACAGGTGTACATATGTTTGGCTTGTATCCTGTGCAGTCTTGATGACTAAGTGTTGTTGATATTTAGTGTTCGGGCTTGTCGGCCTTATTGGTATCTTCTGTTATAGGTAGGATAATCGATCTAACTCGAGGGTTATCCCTCTAGAGATTCAGGTTCAGTATGGTTCGCTCGGGCAGAGTATGGCACCGGGTGCCGGCCACGCCCCTAAAGATTTGGGGTGTGACATGGTCCCGCCTATTGGGGAGGTCTATTTGTCTGTCTATTTGTACCTACAGGCATGAATGCAGTGCCTCTGGAAGAAGGGACGTTAGTACGAAATAATGTACTGAGTATGTAAGGCAATAGATAACTGAAACTGAAGCTGAACTGACAACATAATAAGCTGGAGGCCAAAAAATGCCCTGAATGTCTCACCTGACCCGTCTCATATGAAATGCAATGCAATAATATCATATATTTCACTGACCAAGTGGCCAGACAATTGTAAAATCTCACTGACCATAAGGAAGGACAATTTCTCTCACTAACCCATCGACCAGGCAAATCTATCTTACTGACCCATAGGCCGGGCAATAATGTCTCACTGACCAAGTGGCCAGGCTGAAGAAAATGTTTGACTGACCAAAAAAATATTTGTATATCAAGTGTAAACTGAAATATATTTTCACGCCCCCACCAGAGAGCCATAATGGGCACCCAGAGCTAACCTACCGAGCACCTCATAACATACATCGCATAATCATATCTACGTGGGCCAAAAAACTAACTTATAAATATCAAAATCTATACGGGACATAATTCTACGAGATATATGCACATCTACATATTCACCATCAAACTATGCCCATATATACAAGCCGACAAGGCTGTCAAAAATGATATAACAACTTGTGAACAGAAAAAGGGTCATAAAACATCTAACTATGCACATCTGTCTATGAGCCTCTACATGGAATGCATAACATCATAAGGATAGGACAGTACCCTGCCATGCCCATATATATATACACAAAAGAATAGTACCAACTGAACCGCAGCTCCGGAACAAGTTGAGCGCTCTTGTACAATCTCTGATGAAACAGCCTAGGGGTCTAGTCCGTCTCTCTGTCTACCTGCGGGCATGAACACAGCATCCACAAACAAAAGGACGTCAGTACAAATCATGTACCGAGTATGTAAGGCATGAGTAACAACATAACAAAAGTATAAAGATAGCAATAGATAAAGGAGATGAACTTGTACCTCTGAATGCCCCTTAAGGAGGATGTTATGCATGCTTGGCTTTTTAAAAAAAAAAACATTTTCATACATACATATATAATAACGTACCCGGCCATATAGGCTCGGTGCTATCATCATCCCGTGTCTGGGGCATTTCATGTCTGGGGTAATATCATATTATACCCGCCGCAGTGGTATGCACATCTGCATTCCTTCCTGGCCAACGATAGCGTCGCATACATATATATAAAGCATGCATGAGAGCCCAAATAAAATCTATAACTCTATCGGAGTGATGAAAGGTCGGTAAACCCCTGATTGTCATTATGGAATTATCATCAGGAACATATCTCACCTTGAAAGAACAATAATCGAAAGATGAGATCAATATCAATAAACAAGATCAATAATAAATAATCATGTGACAAGGGTCAATAATTTCATAAGAGAATCAAGAACATAAGCTTCTAGCATTTCTAGTAATGAAGTCAATACGGATATCATTCGTATGGGTTGTATCAATGAGATCATTCCATAAGAAAGAAAAGGACAGCCTTAACATACCTTATCGCCTCCTTAACAACTTAACGCTTATCCTCCCAAGCTTGTAAATCTACATTCAAGGTGATTCATACTAAAGTTAAACCTTGAAAACTCTCATAAGGTCAAACTAGAGTAATTAGAGCGCTAGCGAAAATTGGGCAGCGTTTCCCCTACTTCATCTACGTCCACCAAATTCTAAAACAACTCCCAAACAACAATAACAACACCAACAACACCATAGTCAATAAATTATATTCAAAATACACTTAAATCAATCCAAAATCTCCTTTCAAAATCAACCCATAGTCATCAACTTCAACTTAATACCTTTTGACTTCTCTACTATGAGTCTTTTCGTTTTTCAAGACTTGCTAAACCTTCAAGTCAACTCAATCATAAGAAATAAGATGAAGAACATACCTTATTCTAAAAGAACTTCACCTCACTCAACTTCTTCCAAGACCAAATTCACCACAATCTCAAATAGAAGTAAGAGCAACCATCTTCCATGAGTTAGCTTGAGGTTTTGGAGTTTGATCTTCTCCTGTGATGGTATGGAATGTTTTGGAATGATGGAGAACCTTGAATAACACTCTTTTAATGTATAGTGATAAGTTTGTAAAGTGTATATGAAAAATGGGACGTTTTGGAGCTTAAAAAGGATTTAACACCGCCCTACGGCTCTGTGTTGCGGTGGACATGCGGCCCAGTAAGTTGGACTTGCGGCCGCATCCTTCCACAGCAACATGGGGTGGTGCTGGGAGTAAGGTCCCTAAAAATGGGATTTTGATTCCAATATGCTGCACAACAAACTCAGTATGCGGCCGCAAACTGCCTAAATTCCCCACTTTTAACGAAAATGCATTTTTTTTCGATTCGTTTGACCTCGAATCCCTATTATGCCTGCTTAATACTTATGTAACCTCTCATAACCCATCTAAGAATCCCTATAACACCTTATCAAGCTAATTTTAAACAATGTATAGCACAAATGATGCAAAATCTTCCTAGGACATGACACCATTTCTAACCTTCACGAACTTGCTTCCACCGTTTCACTTAACTCTGAAACCTTAACGTACGTACTTAAAATTGTTAGATATCTTCCTTAACTTCGTAAAGGATCCATTTCTACTTTGGGCTTACGTTAGTTTACTTATAATGCATACGACGCAAAATTTTCCAAGGTGTAACATCTATGAAGATTTCAACATGTCTCTTTCTAACTCTTCTACTAACAGTGAACTAAGGAGCGGATAGAGATCCCTCAGAAGATATATTACCACATACAGAAGCGTTGCACCGCTATGACAACTCTGAACAATATTGACAACTCTAAATAATATTTCTCTTTCTTTAAGATTTGATAAATGCTTAGTATCTATAGATTATTCCAAGAAAAGAAAGGATAGCAATTGCATACCTCGAGTCGCCATTATGAACCAACAACGAATTCATCGTAATGCTTACGCCAATCCTATTTACAACACGCATATGAACTCATATGTTGCTAGTATATTACATATATCAAATGATAATTCGATTCTAAAATGAAACGGGCAGCATTTCCTCTATTTCCTAATCACCACGACACATCCAGCAACCAACAACAATAATAACAATGTCTATCCCATAATCACAACACATCAAGAATCATGACTCAATCCAAGCTTTTACTCAAAAATGACACTATTCCCACATTCATGACCCATTTTCTATATTCTTCAACAATCCAAGTGTTTCAACTTCTCAACACCTTAAACAACATGAAAATACCATAAAACGTACCTTAGATGGTGTAGGAATGACCCTTGGGTGGAAACACTTCACTTGAACAAAACCCTAGTTTCACCTTCACTTGGATTCCTTGTCTTAGACGAACTTTAATGAGTTTCTTACACTTGATTCACTTGGTTTGATGAAGTTGATCACTAATATCTCTTGAATTCTTGTGGGAGAAGTGTAGAGAAGTATTCTAGAGAGTTCTAGAGAGAAGGGGAGTGAAGGGGAAATGAAATGAAATAACTTGGACCCCTTATTAATAATCCTCAAATCTGTCCCGCTCCAAATCTACGGACCAACATACAGTCCGTATAAATTTCACTTACCATATGTCTGGCCCTAGATTGGTCCAGTGAGGCTATCCATCTAGGCTTATTATACGGCCAAACATACGACTAGTATAATTTATACGGCCAGTATGTTGGGTCGTATGATGCCCAGTTCTTCCGAACTCATTCTCGTCGACTCGTTTGATCTCAAATCCTTATGGAACCTTCTTGACACTTGTTTATCACCTCATTAATAATATAAGGGACGTTATAAATCTTCTCCAAAGCATCATTAAATCATCATTAACTTGTTACTCGTAAATCCTTTCCGATACATATTGTATGCCTTGCCTTCTCTTGGCAAACTTTCTCCTATTACCTCGAATATCTTTGAAATCTTAATTAGGGTCATCAAATGTCATTCCTTACTTATTGAAATACCATATACTTTGTGCTCTTCGTTAGTCTATTCAATGTGCATTAACAAAAAAAAATTTGAGGTGTAACAGATAGCCAGAGGCACGCACAGTCCAACTCGAGTAAGTGAGCCTTACAGGCGGTCTGCTTTGCTATGCATACGTTCCACCAAATAATCTTATTTGTAAGTGAGCCTTAATGATGGTCTGCCTTGCGACGCGTAATTGCCACTCTTATGTTTTAGTTTAGCTTTATATCATATGATTGAGCGGAGATAAGTGAACAAATACAATATAGAATAGTTAGGACAGTACCGCAGTTAAGAGTTCTAAAATATAATGGTTTTAAGGTATAGACCGAGTGATAATGGGATCTCAGATGACTCATGGTATAGTAAGACGATCTAGCATATCTCAGCATGCTAAATCTTATTATTTTAGCAGAGTTACACATGTATATGTTTTACATACATGAGTTTTAGAGTTACATTGATGCGTTTATCTACCTTACATATTAGGTACATTTCTTTGTATTGATATTCCATTGCTGGGCGTTGCATTTCATGCCTACAAGTCCAGGTAGCCAGTTTGACGAGCCCTCTGTTACACCTCAAACATTTCGTATGTGAGCTGTGAATAGACTAACGCAAGCTTAAGGGCAACATGGATTCCATATGGCCTTAAGGAGAGTACTTGATAGCTTTAGAGTGTGTACTATAAGATTTTGAAGCTATACGAATCGGTGAATCTAAGTTCGTTGAAGGAAGTGAAATATAAGTTGTGTTCGGGAAGATTTCGTAACAACTGAGCTAATATTTATCTAGTAATGTATTGAGGAGGAGCTAGAAAGCTCCCTAGATGGTTAATGAAGTATTATACAAGGACCAAGAAGGTTCCACAGGGATTGGAAGTCAAACAAAGCGATGACAACGATTTTAGAAAAATGTGAGTTATACGACCGCTTATACGGTCTATATAACTTATACGGTTCGTATAAGGGTTCGTATAACCTATCCAGAGAAGGTTACTCCCTGGTGGTATTATATGGTCACTTACCCAAGTTCTTATTTTTCATTTCCCCTATTCTCCACACCACAAAAGAGCTCTAGAAAATTCTTCATACCATATCAACATGAGCTCAAGAGAAATCAAGGATTAATTAGCAAGAATCAAGAGAATCAAGTAAAGGGAAGCTCACTAGGGTTTGTAGAAGTCAAGATTTTCTTCGGTATTAAAGTTGGGATTTCTCTCAAGTGAAGTATGTTCATCTAAAGATCATTCCTACATAATCAAAGGTGAGTTTTACACCTGTTTCATGATATTAAGAGTATTTCAGTGGTTGAATGACTTAGATTAGAGAAGAAAGTAGAATATGAGCTCAAATATGGAAATAATGATATTTTGAGTTGTAGGTTAACTTGAGTCATGATTCTTAGTATGCTATGAGTATAATATTGTCATAAATTATGCTAAGGATGTTGAGGAAGTATTATGTGAAGAATGAACATGGTGTTGTGCTGTAATAATGATTATGAATGACTTTGGAAAGGAGTTTTGAGGATTGAACCATGTTTAAGTTGAAGAAAGCGATTAATTATGATATTATGGGTGTTGCTTTAATTTTTGGGAGTTGTTTATTATATGGAAAAGGTTGTTGAAGAAAAGGAAATGCTACCCGATTTTCGTTAGCTCTTAGTTGCCTTAGTTTAGCCTTAAGCATGTTTCTAATAATCTAATATAATACGAATTCTCTTGAATGTAGGGTTGTGAGCTTGGAAGGAAAGCATTTGGTCGATAATGTTAAAGAGACGGAAAGGTATGTAAGGCTAGTCCCTTTCTTTCGTAAAAGGCATGACTTTTATATCACTATCTTCCATGTATTCCATGACCTTCTTGCACCCCAAAAGTTGAAAGTTCATGATTCCTAAGAGCTTCTTATGAGCTAGAAATGAGATGTGTTCTACGATAATGATGGAGATAATGATGCTATTTTAGAGATTTCGAAGCCTATGAGATGATGCTATTATGAGCTTGATAATCCTATTTTATGATTTCATTGATGTTATTTCTTGTTGTTGTCTCACCTCATGATATTAGTCCTTCAAGGTGAGACCTAGCGATGATGTTTGATCCATAATATAATCAGAGGCTATCGACCTTAAGTCACTCTGATAGGATTGTAATTTATTGGGCTCTCATGCATGTCTATTTTTTTTATGTGTGATTACAACGTGCCTAGTTGGCCGGGCAGACACCACTACGATGAGCGTAGTGGGTGGCTATTAGGATGATTACACCGTGCCTAATTGGCCGGGCAGACGCTACTAGTGGGCGGCTTGAGATGGTTACCCCGGACACAGGCTAATGATGATCACATCGTACCTATATGGACGGGCAGTTTATGTATGTATATTTATGATATGATGTTGTTTTAATAAAAAAGTTAGCATGCATGACTCCGCCTTAAGAGGCAATCAGTTACAGGTTATCTCTTCATTTTAAGTACTCTTATTTCTTGTTTATGCTGTTATACACGCCTTACATACTCAGTACATTGTTCGTACATATGGCCTTTATTTTATGGACACTGCGTTCATGCCCGCATGTAGACAGGGAGACGACACAGACACTTAGGAGCTTTATTCAGCAAATTTATAGGAGCACTCCACTACTCCGGAGTCGCCGCTTATTGGTATATTCTTTTGTTTACATATTTGGGGAATGGCGGGGTCCTGTCCTGTCCTTATGATCTCAGTACCCTAGTTAGAGGCTCGTAGATACATATGTGTGGGTAGCAGATGTTTTATGATCTCCTTAGCGTAAGTCTTGTATATTATTTTGTAGCCTCGAGGGATTATGTACATATATGTTTTGAGAGATATTTGAGGATCATTTCATGATAAGCTTGTGTTGGAAATGGTGCATGTTCTGGTGGAGTTTGATGATAAGTCTGATGGGTGGTGCTCGGTAGTCAACTCCGGGTACCCGTCATGGCCCTCTAATTAGGTCGTGACAAAAGTGGTATCAGAGCATTTTCGTCCTAGGGTGTATTTACGAGCCATGTCCAGTAGAGTCTTGTTTATGGGTGTGAAGCGCGCCACACTTATAAGCAAGAGGCTGCAGGGCATTTTGGAATAATGACCGTCTTTCTTCTTCATAGATTGTGTGATAGAGCTATATGATAAGACTTCTCTTTTTCCTAATTGTGCGATATGATTTTAGTGATGCCAATCAAGAGGAAAGCAATAGCCGCCCAGAAGGGCAAGACTGCGACAGGAAGGCGGGTTGAACAGGAGCCACCAATAAATATGGAAGAGGGTGAGTCCCATAATAAGGCTCCATCTCGGACTTCTCACACTCTGCTGATTGTAGGGGGGCATGAAAGGGTCTCCACTCCAGCTCCAATGCCTCCAGTTCCTCCCCCGGGTGCTTCAAGTCAGCAGAGGACGGAGGCTATTCAGTTATTGACCCAGCTAGTTGCTGCTCAGGCTCAGCGGTAGAGTGCGGCTCCAGGTGACAGAGCGACTAGTGCCAGAGCCCGTGATTTTATGTGTTTGAATCCTCCAGAATTTATTGGGTCAAAGTCGGATGAAGACCCACAGAGCTTTATAGATGAGATGCTGAGGACGTTAAGAATAATACATTCTTCCGATACGGAGTTAGTGGAGTTGGATTCCTATAGGCTGCGAGATGTAGCCGTTCTATGGTATAATAATTGGATATCTTCGATAAAGGAAAATTCACCTTCCCCGGTATGGCAGGAATTTGTAGATGCTTTCATCCGCCATTATTTGCCACCTGAGGTCCGTCGGGCTTGAGCTGACAGGTTTTTGAATTTAAGGTAAGGAAATAAAAGTGCTCGGGAGTATAGTCTCCGTTTTAATTCATTGGCTAGGTATGCTCCCGTCATGGTAGCCGATATGGGAGACCGGGTGCATAGATTTGTGAGTGGATTGGGGCCATATTTGACCAAAGATTGTTTGACAGCTTCACTCTAAGAGGGGATGGACATTTCCCGTATTCAAGCCCATGCCCAAAATATGGAAAAGCAACAACAGACGCAAAGAGGTGAGCGTGATATGGACAGAGGGCTAGATCAGCCGGTGCTAGTAGTGAGTATAGAGGGGGCCAGAGGCAACAGTATTCCAGATTTTCAAGCCAGTCTATAGCTAGTGCACCTCCTTGATTTATGGCAGGAGATTTGACTGCCCATTTATTCTGGTCCGGGTTAGAGCTCAAGAGTTTCAGGTTCTCAGTTTGGAGGTGATTCTAGTGAGAGGAGACCACCTGTTATGTCCCGTGTTTTTCGTATGATTGAAAATCGAGAAATAATTACGACTTGTGTGTTGTAAGGATATGATTTGATTTTTGTGAATATGACTATGTTGGTTATGGAATCTTTAATGTTAAGACATCGGGGAAGGCCGAGGGTAAATTTGGAATTTCGGAAATTAGTTTCGGGAATTACAAAACGGGACGTTTTATGAATTGGGCCAAGAAAAAATATAACACAAATGAGGCCCAAGAATTCTTGAAGGGGCCGGCCAAAGGCCAAAGCCCAACCCATTTTTAATGTCATGTGTTGAGCACATGACTTATACAATTGGATATATATCACTTCACACTTAGAATTTATCAAGAAAAAATCACATTTCCACTTTGACTCAAAAGAGAGCTCTCGGCCGAAGGAGAGAAAAGGAGAAAGAAAGATTTTCCAAGCTTTGTTGTTAAGCAAAAATTCTTGTTCTTCCCATAGTTGTGAAGTACTCAAGGCCCTCTTCAACGGGGTATAATTAGTTTGGCACAAGAACCTCGTTTGCGACAAGTCGGAAATTCAAGAAAAGGTAAGAATTTTGCCCCTCTAATGTTATAGAATTGGTATGAATGTGTTAATGATTGATTGATGAATTAAATTGGCGTTGGAAAATGATTTCGGATATTATCGGAAAGCGTATACCTTTGGTATCATTATGTATATCATTGTATATTTAGGGTGCTAGAGACTTTAAATATGAATTTATAATGATGTTAATGAATTCGGAATGAAACGACGTGAGTTAGAATGTTCGTCGTGAATTTTTGATGTTTTGAAGAATTATGGAAAGTAATGGATTTTGGGGAAATTTCGTGTTTGGCTTGGATTGTAGTTAGGATATGATTGTATAAGTTTGAATGAGGAAATGAATACAATTATGTAGATATAGAATTGGAGTTTTGGAAGTTCGAATGAAAGTTGCCAACTTAAGTAATAAAGTTGAACTTTGAACCTAGAGTGGTTTGATTATTGCTTGTGTTGTTTGTTGATGTGTGGGCTGTTGTTATTGATATATTTTGAGCCGAGCTAAGTCTCGGGGATGTTTGATTTATAGGGGAAATGCTGCCGAAATTTCGGTAAGCAAAAATGAAGTTAATGGCATTTTTAGCCTAAGAATCTCAATTGGTAACTTTGGCCATTTGCAGATTTCGGGCGAAACGGGACTGGACTTTTGGGAGAGCATACGACATCTGTGAGGTATGTAAAGTTCCCTACTCCTTCATTTGGCATGTCCTAGTATCCTAGGCGAATATTGAAACTTCCGGAGCATTTCTGCTCCTCGAAACCCGATCCACAGAAAAGTTACTATTCATTCAATTCAATTGAAGCCTAAGGGCTCTATTTTGGCTAGAATGCCACCACTCGTCCGAAACCTATCGAAATGTGGTCGGGTAACCTAGAAACGATTATGTATGACCTTTGGCATATAAATGTTTGTAAAAATATGTTCGCCACCTCACTTTGACTCGAGGTGGGCCCGTTACCCCGAAACGCCCTATTTCTCTCATTGGGCTATCTTTGTGAATAGAGTTGGATATACTACTTCTGATTTTTGGAACTTCCTCCTACGGGGTATGTTTTGAACATTACGATGCGCCAAGTTATGTTTTGAACTATACGTACTATTTTGGAAACGTTTTGTGAAATGAAACCTTATATCGACTAAGTATTCGATTATTTTGTACTATGGAACGATTTGTGAAACTATTATGTTTTGAAGACTATTTTGAAGTATGATTTGCATTTGTTTGCTCACGACTCCGCTCGTGCCTTATTATGACTTCGTTCACCGGTTCCCGGGCCGGTTTTGATTCGTGCGCCTTATGACAAATTCGGCCGTATGCTGTGTTACGGTTCCCGAGGCTTCGCCATAGGGCCGGGTTCCGTTTGGAGTTATGCTGTGATATGGCTCGTGATGCGATACGCTCACCTATGATTATGTTTGTGTTCGGGGATGTACGGAGATTTGAAACCTTCTGGTGTTATGCTGTGTGTGGCGCCAGTGTCGGAGTGGCGACCACGTTCTTGAGCTTTGCATGATTTTCGCCTGCATTATGTATATGTATATGATTTGATACGGATTTTGACACTCCGGTTTGTTCTCTACTTTGTCTTTTGATTTGCTTTCAGTTTGGTTCATATATCTGTACTCCGTGCTTTACATACTCAGTACATATTTCGTACTGACCCCCCTCTCTTTGGGGGGCTGCGTTTCATGCCCGCAGGTACAGAAGCTCGTTTGGGAGATCCTCCGGTTTAGGCTACTCATTCTGCTGTGTTGAAGCGCTCCCCTTGATCTGGAGCCTAACGTTTGGTACATACCCCCTGTTGTGTGTGCATTCTGTACATTTGACTATTTGGGTACGGCGGGGCCCTGTCTCGCCATCTGTCTTTGTTTTGAGTTCGTAGAGGCCTGTAGTCATATATGTGGGGCGAGGGTCGTATGTATGTTTGTTCGATTTTGTTTTTTGGTCTTAAAGCGGTCTGTTTGTTATGATGGCCCTAAATGGCCCTTATGCTTATATTTGTGCCTTTGACCGGCGATGGCCATTCCGCCGCTCAGTTTGTATTTGATATGACACTCTGATTTGTGCGACCGCTTAAGACATATTTTGATATAACCTATGTTTGCTATGATTTTGTAAAATTCTGAAATAAGTTTGGATTTGGCATCGAATATGCGATTTGGTCTGGGTACCCAGGTAGGGTGCCAGTCGCGGCCCACGGGGCTGGGTCGTGACAAAAGTGGTATCAGAGCAGTTTGTCCTCGGAATGTCTACAGGCCGTGTCTCGTAGAGTCTTGTTTATCGATGTGTTGTGCACCACATCTATAAACAGAAAGCTACAGGGCATTTAGGATGTTACCATCTTTGGAATCTTAGATCGTGCGATAGAGCCAGCTATAGGAAGTGAATTCCCCTTTTTTCTCTAACCCTTGATTGCAGCTGGAGAGTGGTGTCGACGTAAGACAATGACTGCTGATATTGGAAGCTATATAATGATCTGGTAAGAAATGTTACGAAAGACGTATGCTGGGTAAGGTATTCTGAAGTACGATTAAGACATAAAGTCAAGCAGCGAAAAGAGAAATAAATATGAAAAGTGTAGCTGGAGCAGTCGAGTTGGGCATGTGAGGTAAGCCTCGGCATATTTATATTTTTGTTTGAAATTGTTAGCCCGTGTGGCTATGAGGTGATATGATGTGATATGTATGTACGTATATGTGGTGGCCCTGTGAGGCCCGGTTGGTATTTCCTGTGTACAGGTTTTGGGATAGTAAAAAAAAATATAGAGGAACCTCTGCCCA
Organism: Lycium barbarum; assembly: GCF_019175385.1. Classification (NCBI taxonomy): domain Eukaryota; kingdom Viridiplantae; phylum Streptophyta; class Magnoliopsida; order Solanales; family Solanaceae; genus Lycium; species Lycium barbarum. The sequence goes on along the minus strand of NC_083348.1, from coordinate 24,022,273 downwards.
AATATTTCTAGAAATATGAAAAGGGAAATGGGATATAAATTTTTAACCTGTCTTGAAGGTCGATACCATTATGATAAACCTATTATGGTGGCTTTAAAGGTACCCTCCGTGTTATTTGTAAGGAGCATTACCTTTAGCGGGGAAAATTTTATCTCAAGTAAATATGTACGAGTAGTAGATTCGTAATTTATTTGGAGGGACCAGAAATGTGTTCTAACCCCATTTTGTTTTAGCACAACCCATGTGAAGGGTAAAAATGTCCGACGAGCAAGGTTCCTCAAACTGAAAGAATACAAACCGTATGATAAGCAGTTGAGGATTTAGCGGTTCGCTCTCGGCTTAAGTATATAGATATGTATAACCGTGGGGGTAATTATGTGAATTAGGCATTTGATGATTTCGCGAAGTTCGTCGGACTCTAGTCTTTTTGTGCTGATGGTTGGAAGATATCTTACAGTAACATTCTGTCAGTTTCTCTCGACTATTTGGAGACGAAATTTGTAGAATACGAATTTAGACTTGTGGACTGTCTGGAAGTACATATGTATGCATGGAGGTATATGTTGAGAATTTACAAGTAACGCCACGGTAGTCACCAAGTCAGAAAAAGTAATAGAATTCTCGTAGGTCGGGGTGGGACCCGCTACGGGGACGTTTTGAAAAGTTGTTAAGACCCCGAATTGTCTTAAATTACGTGACAAAGGTCGTGAGTGGCGATCGACGAAATTATATTAGCCCTAACGCGTCAAAATGCGTGAAAGTTTCAGGGTTAAGCGTGCTCAAGCCAGAGCAATTCTGGGATGGGTGACCCCCCTGGGAAGTGATGCAAGATTTTTGCACAAGTGTAAATATGCTAGAGATAAATGAAAATTTGTGGTAATTTAAAGGAAAAGAGAATGTGTGGAGTAATTAGTGCCCTTGCAGGAGTCGCGCAGAACGAGGCGGACTAAATGGGCAAAAAAAAAAAGGAAAAGGTACAACACCGCTTGGGAAATTGAGCGAATTTGAATAACAGTCAGAGACGTTCGTCAGTAAAGTATGAGTAAATATATCCATATGTGTGTATGTGTATGTGTATGTGTATATGTGTGGGTGTATGATTTTCGTTTGGTGCCCATGTGGGATAAGAGCCGAGTCCCGGCAACCAAGGTTGTGGTAGACGAAAGGTTTTACTACACCGAATACGTGAAGCGAAGCGGGGGCGACGATCCGAATGTTGTCAAGGGATAGAAAATCCCCAATTGCATTATAACTTAGTTTGGGACGACGATGTCTGAAAGAGGAAATGAGTATGGAGGGTAGGAAAGATGAAAGATAATCAGTGTGAATAAGTGGGATCTTTGAAAGAGTTGATACGCGAGACGCAAGACAATTTGTGTGACAGCTTGGCGAATAAGTTTACAAATAAAGGGAAATTTTTCATGAATCATTGGAGCCTTAATAAGAGTGACTTGATCCTAATTCGGATTCTATCTGCTATACTTTTGCACTCCCGATTTTGATAAGGCTCTGTCTATTACGCCTCTATGCTTCTGGCTTCGATTGTGTTCCCATTTGATACACCTTGCTACATCTGGTTCTAAATTTGATTTTGGTTGAAATACCTCTGCATGATTAGTTCTGATTGCGAATCCGTCTGACACATCTCTGTATGTCTGACTCTGGATGCGAACCTGTCTGATATGCCTCTGCACGTCTGATTTTGATCACGCGTTTGTCTGATACATCTCGGTATGTCTGATTCTGATTTCGACTCTGTCCGATACATTTCTTCCTGTCTGACTTTGGTCACGATTCTGTGTGATATAGTTATGTACGGCTGATTCCGGTTTCGAATCTGTCCGATCTGATTCCGTACGTCTGACCCTGATTGTGAATCTGTCTGATGAATCTCCGGTATGTTCGTATGTGGATCTGTTTCGCCTTCTTAAGCGGTCCGTATGCTACTATGGCCAAGATGGCCCATGAGTTTGTACATGTGTGTGCATTTGGGCGATGTATATTCCGCCACCTTTATGATTTTGATATGACTGCTCTGCACGGGCGACTGCTTAAGATAAGTGTTCGATAAGTGTTTGTGTGACGTCTGTTGTTAATTTTCAGCTCGACCAACGTATGTTGAGTCTGAATACGATGATCTGGTTGTGAGTTCGTTTGGGGTGACAGAATATTTCAGTGTGTTTGATTCTGATTACGAATTCGTCTGATACGCCTTGGTACGTCTGACTCCGACCTCATATTTGTCTGACATACTTCTGTACCTCTGATTTTGACTATGAGCCGTCTGCCATAGTCTAGTATGTCTGCCTCCGATTACGAGTTCGTTCGATATGCTGCTAGGCGTCCGGTCCTAGTTTTGAATCCGTGATGTAAAGTGTTTGGTATGATTTTGAATTCGTTGCTGTGAACTGTCCAGTATGAAGTGGGATTACGATAATGTGGTAGGGAACTCAGTAGTGTGATAAGGAATGACATTAGCTATGATGTCTGGAAAGCGTTTGTCCGTTACAGAAGATAGCGTGTGGGCCCTTAATAAAACAAAGACCCAGTTTGAAATCTCGCCTGAAGGAGTATTATTATACGACGGCAGATTCTGTGTACCGGGCATTGCGGGCTTACGACGGTAGATTATGGGCGAGGCACATCATGCACGGTATTCTGTTCGTCCTGGTTCCACTAAGATGTATCGGGATCTCAGCTGTTTGTATTGGTGGGACGGCATGAAGAAAGATATTGCCGAGTTTGTTAGTCAGTGCCCAAAATGCCAACAAGTTAAGATCGAGCATCAGAAGCCCGGTGGATTACTACAGGAGATGGAAATTCCAGCCTGGAAATGGGAGATGATTAATATGGACTTCATTGTTGGGTTGTCGCGTACTCTACGCAGGTACGACTCTATTTGGGTTATTGTGGACAGGCTGACGAACTCAGCCCATTTTCCTTCCGGTCCGGACTCTTTATTCGGCTGAGGATTATGCCAGATTATATATCAGAGGGATAGTCAGACTTCACGGAGTCCCTGTATTATTACTGACCGAGGTGCCCAGTTTACAGATAATTTCTGGAGGTCATTTCAGGAGGGATTAGGGACTCAGGTGAGCCTCAGTACAGCTTTTCATCCTCAGACTGACGGGCCTGCGTTATTGGTTTCAGGGGCAGCTAGGATGATCATGTGCCGCTTATAGAGTTTGCCTACAATAGCAGTTATCACTCCAGCATTCAGATGGCCCCGTACGAGGCCCTTTATGGCAGGAGATGTAGATCTCCTATTGGTTGGTTTGACGTCGGCGAGACTAAGTTGGTTGGGCCAAATGTGATCCAGGGAGCTGTAGATAAGGTGAAGTTTATTCGGGAGCGACTATTGGCTGCTCGGAGCCAACTGAAAGCTTATGCTGATAGACGACGTCGACCGTTGGAGTTTTAGATTGGCGACTGGGTATTCCTGAAGGTGTCGCCCATGAAGGGCGTTATGAGATTTGGCAAGAAGGGTAAGTTGAGCCCGCGGTACATCGGGCCATACCAGATTGTTCGGAGGATAGGCGCAGTCGCCTACGAGCTACACTTGCCATCCGATTTGGAGGCCGTGCACCCGGGGTTTCATGTATCTATGTGGCGGAAGGGTAATGGTAATCTTTCCAGGATATTCCCAGTAGATGATCTTCAGGTGACGGAGCAGTTGTCTTATGACGAGCAGCCGGTGGCTATTCTGGATCGTCAGGTGAGGAGATTGCGCACTAAGGAGGTGCCTTCTGTCAAAGTTCTATGGCGCAATAATAACCGGGAAGAGATGACTTGGGAGGCGGAGGATGAGATGAAGAAGCGATACCCCCATTTATTCCCTACGCCTCTTGTAATCTAGACTTTTGTATTTATTGTACCAATGAACGGATGGACCATGTGTGCTATTTATAAAAATGGTTTTCCCGTTATGTTTGTGAGTCTTCATAAGATTTATTTAACATTCGGGGACGAATGTTCTTAAGGGGGGGAGAATGTTATGTCCCGTGTTTTTCGTATGATTGAAAATCGAGAAATAATTACGACTTGTGTGTTGTAAGGATATGATTTGATTTTTGTGAATATGACTATGTTGGTTATGGAATCTTTAATGTTAAGACATCGGGGAAGGCCGAGGGTAAATTTGGAATTTCGGAAATTAGTTTCGGGAATTACAAAACGGGACGTTTTATGAATTGGGCCAAGAAAAAATATAACACAAATGAGGCCCAAGAATTCTTGAAGGGGCCGGCCAAAGGCCAAAGCCCAACCCATTTTTAATGTCATGTGTTGAGCACATGACTTATACAATTGGATATATATCACTTCACACTTAGAATTTATCAAGAAAAAATCACATTTCCACTTTGACTCAAAAGAGAGCTCTCGGCCGAAGGAGAGAAAAGGAGAAAGAAAGATTTTCCAAGCTTTGTTGTTAAGCAAAAATTCTTGTTCTTCCCATAGTTGTGAAGTACTCAAGGCCCTCTTCAACGGGGTATAATTAGTTTGGCACAAGAACCTCGTTTGCGACAAGTCGGAAATTCAAGAAAAGGTAAGAATTTTGCCCCTCTAATGTTATAGAATTGGTATGAATGTGTTAATGATTGATTGATGAATTAAATTGGCGTTGGAAAATGATTTCGGATATTATCGGAAAGCGTATACCTTTGGTATCATTATGTATATCATTGTATATTTAGGGTGCTAGAGACTTTAAATATGAATTTATAATGATGTTAATGAATTCGGAATGAAACGACGTGAGTTAGAATGTTCGTCGTGAATTTTTGATGTTTTGAAGAATTATGGAAAGTAATGGATTTTGGGGAAATTTCGTGTTTGGCTTGGATTGTAGTTAGGATATGATTGTATAAGTTTGAATGAGGAAATGAATACAATTATGTAGATATAGAATTGGAGTTTTGGAAGTTCGAATGAAAGTTGCCAACTTAAGTAATAAAGTTGAACTTTGAACCTAGAGTGGTTTGATTATTGCTTGTGTTGTTTGTTGATGTGTGGGCTGTTGTTATTGATATATTTTGAGCCGAGCTAAGTCTCGGGGATGTTTGATTTATAGGGGAAATGCTGCCGAAATTTCGGTAAGCAAAAATGAAGTTAATGGCATTTTTAGCCTAAGAATCTCAATTGGTAACTTTGGCCATTTGCAGATTTCGGGCGAAACGGGACTGGACTTTTGGGAGAGCATACGACATCTGTGAGGTATGTAAAGTTCCCTACTCCTTCATTTGGCATGTCCTAGTATCCTAGGCGAATATTGAAACTTCCGGAGCATTTCTGCTCCTCGAAACCCGATCCACAGAAAAGTTACTATTCATTCAATTCAATTGAAGCCTAAGGGCTCTATTTTGGCTAGAATGCCACCACTCGTCCGAAACCTATCGAAATGTGGTCGGGTAACCTAGAAACGATTATGTATGACCTTTGGCATATAAATGTTTGTAAAAATATGTTCGCCACCTCACTTTGACTCGAGGTGGGCCCGTTACCCCGAAACGCCCTATTTCTCTCATTGGGCTATCTTTGTGAATAGAGTTGGATATACTACTTCTGATTTTTGGAACTTCCTCCTACGGGGTATGTTTTGAACATTACGATGCGCCAAGTTATGTTTTGAACTATACGTACTATTTTGGAAACGTTTTGTGAAATGAAACCTTATATCGACTAAGTATTCGATTATTTTGTACTATGGAACGATTTGTGAAACTATTATGTTTTGAAGACTATTTTGAAGTATGATTTGCATTTGTTTGCTCACGACTCCGCTCGTGCCTTATTATGACTTCGTTCACCGGTTCCCGGGCCGGTTTTGATTCGTGCGCCTTATGACAAATTCGGCCGTATGCTGTGTTACGGTTCCCGAGGCTTCGCCATAGGGCCGGGTTCCGTTTGGAGTTATGCTGTGATATGGCTCGTGATGCGATACGCTCACCTATGATTATGTTTGTGTTCGGGGATGTACGGAGATTTGAAACCTTCTGGTGTTATGCTGTGTGTGGCGCCAGTGTCGGAGTGGCGACCACGTTCTTGAGCTTTGCATGATTTTCGCCTGCATTATGTATATGTATATGATTTGATACGGATTTTGACACTCCGGTTTGTTCTCTACTTTGTCTTTTGATTTGCTTTCAGTTTGGTTCATATATCTGTACTCCGTGCTTTACATACTCAGTACATATTTCGTACTGACCCCCCTCTCTTTGGGGGGCTGCGTTTCATGCCCGCAGGTACAGAAGCTCGTTTGGGAGATCCTCCGGTTTAGGCTACTCATTCTGCTGTGTTGAAGCGCTCCCCTTGATCTGGAGCCTAACGTTTGGTACATACCCCCTGTTGTGTGTGCATTCTGTACATTTGACTATTTGGGTACGGCGGGGCCCTGTCTCGCCATCTGTCTTTGTTTTGAGTTCGTAGAGGCCTGTTGTCACGACCCAAACCCCGTGGGCCGCGACTGGTACCCTAACTGGATACCCATACGTACCTATCTGATCGAATTCGAATCATACAATTTTTTTTTTTTTTCGTTTCAAAACAGAAGTACGGAAATAGGCCTATACAAATACGGCACGCGCGCAACCATACGTATATATACATATATACCTGAACATACAGACATTTACAAGTAAGCCGATAAGGCTAACATACAGACGAAACCCGTAACCCACACATCTATCTACAGGCCTCTACAGACATACAAAATCATATGGCGGGACAGGGCCCCGCCGTACCCAGAATATACACACATACGGAGTACACAGAAGACAGAAAATATATACCAAAAGATATGCTCCGGGTCAAAGGAGCTCTTCAAAAAGCAGAGTCGGAAACCTACGCGGGCGGCGTATCACCTGGTGCGTCTGTACCTGCGGGCATGTAGCGCAGCCCCCGAAGAACGGGGGTCAGTACGGAAAATGTACCGAGTATGTAAAGCAGAAACGTAACAGATATAAACATAGTCCGAACTAGAGTCACAGAAATATAACGGGCAAAATCATAAGTCAAACTAACGGACAGAGTTATGATCCAGACAGACATATAGAATCGTGTTACACACAAATGAACAGAATTATTGTTCGGACAGACAGACGGAATCATAATACGGACAGACGAGCAGAATCTGAATCCATACGGACATACAGAAGCAGAAGCCATACGGACATACAGAAATAGTCGTAACACAGACGGACAGACAGTAGTATGACGGACAGAATTATGCATGCAGAGTAGCACAGAGTCATACAAAATCATACCAAGGCGTGTGCTTTATAAATACAGATGGCACACGCATATATTCATACAGATCCCGGCCCTGTCTGGGGGCGCGGTAACAGAACCCGGCCCTCTTAGTACGGGACGCGGTGGACAGACAGAATCAAATCAGATCATATGCCATCCTGGCCGCCATCCCCATACACAGATCATACAGACATACAGATCCCGGCCCGTACGCCGAGGGACGCGGTGAACAATGCAGAGAAATATGCACGATAACAGAACCTGGCCCGGGTCGCAGTGAAAGAATGCATTAAGACAGACACGAACCGATAAATGAGAAACCACCTACCTACAGACTCAACATACAGACTCAATCAAACTGAAGGGTGCCAAACGGCGAGCCAAAATAAGAATATCCAGATAGTATGCATAGCACGCGCCTATATCCTAGTTGGGAAGGCACGACAGATTATTACCAGAATGGGATTCTCAGATGTTCAGAGATCATAATGTATAAATTACACAAAAATAGCCATAATATACATAAAATAATAGTTCAGAAGTTTTTGGAGAAAATCGGACCAAAACAGATGTATTTTAAAATCGTACCGGAAGTATCGGGCCTTGTGGGCCCACCTCGGACCAACCCGAGGCTACATACGTAAATTATTGATAGTTGACCTTATGAGGTCACCCATACTCAATCGGAAGTGTTCCGACTCCGTTTGGGGAAATTTTGTGCAAATTCTCACTTTAAGGGCAATTTGTAAGAAAATAGGTTCATTTGAATTGAAGGAATTGGAGCGGTTTTCCGTCTCGAATTCCAGGGAGCGGAGTCGGACTTAAGGCTCGCGGCCGAGCCTACCACATCCAGAACATGCCTAGGAACGTAGAGAAGTGCTTCACATACCTTGATGGCGCCTTATGCTCGCTTGGCGTCAATCCAAATTTCGTCCAAAATCTGGAAATGGTCAAGTTTACCATTTGGTTAGTTCCATTCTTTCAATACTCTAACTTTACACATAATTGCCTACCGAAATTTTGGCAGCATTTCCTCTGTATATACGACATCCCCGAGACTTAGCTCGGCTCAATTTAGCAACACAACAACCCAGAGGAGACATCCAAACAACAACAAACATCAATAAACACTAAATCATACGCTATGGCATTATTAGCCACCTTTCGACACGATGAATCATCTTTCGTTTCAAGCTTACATTTCCAACCAAAACTTATTATTTTCATATCCATTATCCATCAAAATCATTACGACACACATCGGAGGAATCCATAACATGTTCACATAATATTCATAAGATATTCATAAAATTCACAAACATTCAACTTTCCATCAAGTCACTACTTTTCCAATCCCTTCCTAACTTTCAACAACTTAATAACCAATCTTCCATAACAACACAATTAACATGCTAACAAGATTCAATTCACCTTCCAACACCAACACACACCACACGACCACACCTCAAAATTCTCAACTTTCCTTAATTCATTCAACTTTCATTTCTAATACAATTCCTACCACACTACAACTAGATTTCAACATAGTTTCAAGTCACCATAGACATGCAATATACATATATGCATTTCGGCCACACACCCCAAATTCCAACACACCAAATTTCCATATTTTTCATTCATTCACACATACTACAACATACATACATCATTTTTAACACAACAAAAGCATGAAATCCTTACCTTTCTTCAAGTTCTACACTTGGAAGATGAAATTGTTTTCTTGCCACAATCATTATATCAACTTGTAGAGAATCTTGTGCTTAGCAATAATCTCTCAAGAGATGAACTTTTTAAACCAAAGAATTGGCTCCAAAAATTTTTCTTTCTTTTCTTTCTTTTTTTTCTCTCCAAACCCGAAATGCTCTCTCTTGCTCTCTACTCTTTCTCTTTGATTTTTTTCTTGAATGTTCTAAAGGATATGGATGATATATATTTAGCACATGGAAATTAATTAATTCCATGGGCCTTGGGTTGGTCTTGGCCGAATGGGCCTCTTAAAATTGGGCCTCACTTCACTTATTTTTTTTTTTAGCCCAAAATGGTTGGTTACATATGGTAATTCATGGAACAAGTTTCCAAAATTCCAATTTTGCCCTTGGCCACCTTTCGTAATTCCACCCCATTGAATTCATAACCTACACATGCATACCAAGTAAGGTCCAATTGTGGCCTTATTCATCACAAGTCAATTTATCTTGAATTTTTTTGAATAAGCGAAAATGTCGGATGTAACATCCTCCCCCCCTTTAAAAACATTCGTCCTCGAATGTTAAATTGACCTTATGGGGCGTCATACTACTTCGGGAGGGTTCCCTTTATAGTCGTCCTTTACTGACTTTCCGACATGGCTTCTTTACCAACATCATGGGGTAATTTTCCACATCACTGATTCAAATGCCTTCGTAATATATTTTCTCGTACCCCACGTAATTGTCGAACCATAAGCTATATTCTTGTAACAGACGAACGCTTTCCAGACGTCATAGTCCATACTATTCCTTGTTACACTCCTGAGATCCCTACCGCATCAATATAATCCCACTTCATACCAGACACTTCTTACCAACAGATTCAGGACTGGAACCGGACGCGTTGAGGCATATCGGACGGATTCGTAATCGGAAGCAGACATGCTAAACTCTGGCGGGTGGATTCATAATCAAAAGAAAAGATACGGAAGTATGTCAGACAGATCTGAGATCAGAGTCAGATGTATAAATAGGTATCAGACGGATTTCGAAATCGGAATCAGGCTTACAGAAATGTATCATACAGAGTCGCACTTAGAATCAGACATGCGGAGATGTATCAGACAGATGCGTGATCACAATTAGACGTACAGAGGCACACCAGACGGATTTATGTCCGGAGTCAGAAATACAGAGGTGTGTCAGACAGATTCGTAATCGGAGTTAATCGTACATAGATATGTCAGACAGAAACGTATTCGGAGTCAATCATACAAATCGTCTTGGGTGTCGCTTATCGACTCTTTCAAAGATTCTGCTTACTCGCCCTTCTTATCTCTCTTCTTCCCTACTATCCATACTCTCTTTCCTTTTTCAACCATCGTCATACCAGACTAACTTATGATGTAATTGGGCTTTTTCCTATCCCCTGACAACATTCGGGTCGTCGCTAACTGTTATCCAGATTCGCTCAATTTTCCGAGCGGTATCGCATCTTTTCTTTTTGCCCATTTAATCCGCGTCGGACTGTGTGGTTTTTGTAAAGGCTCTGATTACTCCACACATTCTCCTTCACCTTTAGATTACCCCAAATTTTCATTTATATTGGTCATACCTACACTTGAGCAAAAACTTTGCATTACTTCCCAGGGGGTCACCCATCCCAGAATTGCTATGGCCTGAGCACGCTTAACTCCGAAACTTTCATGCATTTCGACACGTTAGGGCTAATATAATTTCGTCGATTGCCCCTCACGACCTTTGTCACGTAATTTTAGAGTAAATCGGGGTCTTCGCAGATTTTCGGAAAAATTTTGGTAGCGGGTCCCACCCCCGGCTAAGTCATACCATTACCATATTGCTTTTCTGAATCTCGGTATCCACCAAATTAACATTTATCTTACTATTTCTAATACCCAGAAGTATAAGATCACGTAATTCAGCAAAATACAAACTTATCCATACATACATTTCTCAAAAAGGATTGGCTGGCGTACCTGGGCGTGCACTCGAAGACGCTCCTGGGTCCTGCCGGCCGGTTAAAGCAAACACGCGGTTCGAAGGACCGCTGTAACCAGAAGCTGCACCACGTCCTCTGCCACGACCCGCTGGCGCTGGTGCTGGTGCTGGTGCTCCTCGCCCCGCAGGGCGCATGGCCGCTGAAGGAGAAGATGAGCCTGCAACGGACCCAGCAGGCCGGGCTGAACCCGAACTGCCCTTAAGTGGGCACTCTCTGACTCGATGGTCTGGGCTCCCACAAAAATAACAAGCGCCCGTAGCGCGGTAACACTCCCCCCGGTGGGGCCTCCCACAGTAAGAACACGGGGGTATGGGTGGCCTCGACTGACCGGGACCTCTGGAGCTCTGTCCTGCGAACTGTGGGGGCGTACTGTAGGCTGGCTGGGACGAATACCTATTTCTCTGCCGCTGGGAAGGCTCGCTCTGAAATCCCTCTGAATACCCAGCCGATCTGGCTCTCTTAGGCTGGCCCCTGTCGTAACCCCTATCAGGCCGACGTTCCCTACGTCGGTCCTCCATGCCCTGGGCGTGTGCCTGTACCCGGGCTACATGCATCCCTGGCTGAGCAGCCACAGCCAAACAACCATCAATCAGATAAGAGTCCAGTCCCATCACATACCTGTGCACCCTGTCGGCCATCTCAGCTACTATGGTGGGTGCATACCTAGCCAATGAATCGAACTCTAGGCTGTACTCGCGAACACTCCTACCATTCTGTCTCAAGTTCAAGAACCGATCGACCCTAGCTCTTCGTAGCTCTGGTGGTAGAAAATGGTCAAGAAAGGCCTTAGTAAATTCGGCCCATACCGCTGGGGGAGCATCGTCACCCCTGGAGAGCTGCCAAGACTCATACCAATTTGCTGCCACCTCATATAATCGATACGAAGCCAACTCCACAGACTCAGTCGGCGAAGCCTTAATCAGTCGTAGTGTGCTCTCCATCTTTCTAATGAACTCCTGGGGATCCTCCTCAGGTTTTGCCCCGGAGAATTCTGGAGGATTACATGTCAGAAACTCACGAGCCCTGGAGCTGTCGTACCTATCCGCACGACCACCCCCAAATCCATGCCTGCGAACCTGCTCCGCCATCAATGTGGTCAATAATTGAACCGCATCTCGCATGGCCCTACCCTCCGCCCCTGCCTGTGGAGCTGGAGGCTCGGGCACTGGAACCTCAGGGGCTTGCGGTGGAGCCGTCTCCCGATTAGCAGCTCCTGCTGCTCTGATATCCTCCGGCAAGGGGGGTGTAACAGATCCAGACGACGGGGGCACATCCTCAAGTGCAGGGTGCACACTGGCCCTGGTAACCCTCGGGGCCTGGCTGGTCTCTCCTGCCTCAATCCTGGCCTTGCCCTTCTGGGCAGCTGTTGCCTTCTTCGGAGGCATCACTGAAACATAGCAGATCGTTAGGAGAGGTTCATCCTACTAATACAGTTCTATCGCACGATCTAAAGATCCAAAGAAGGGTAACATCCTAAATGCCCTGTAGCTTCCCGTTTATAGATGTGGTGCACAACACATCGATAAACAAGACTCTACTAGACACGGCCTGTGGACATTCCGAGGACTAACCGCTCTGATACCACTTTTGTCACGACCCAAACCCCGTGGGCCGCGACTGGTACCCTAACTGGATACCCATACGTACCTATCTGATCGAATTCGAATCATACAATTTTTTTTTTTTTCGTTTCAAAACAGAAGTACGGAAATAGGCCTATACAAATACGGCACGCGCGCAACCATACGTATATATACATATATACCTGAACATACAGACATTTACAAGTAAGCCGATAAGGCTAACATACAGACGAAACCCGTAACCCACACATCTATCTACAGGCCTCTACAGACATACAAAATCATATGGCGGGACAGGGCCCCGCCGTACCCAGAATATACACACATACGGAGTACACAGAAGACAGAAAATATATACCAAAAGATATGCTCCGGGTCAAAGGAGCTCTTCAAAAAGCAGAGTCGGAAACCTACGCGGGCGGCGTATCACCTGGTGCGTCTGTACCTGCGGGCATGTAGCGCAGCCCCCGAAGAACGGGGGTCAGTACGGAAAATGTACCGAGTATGTAAAGCAGAAACGTAACAGATATAAACATAGTCCGAACTAGAGTCACAGAAATATAACGGGCAAAATCATAAGTCAAACTAACGGACAGAGTTATGATCCAGACAGACATATAGAATCGTGTTACACACAAATGAACAGAATTATAGTTCGGACAGACAGACGGAATCGTAATACGGACAGACGAGCAGAATCTGAATCCATACGGACATACAGAAGCAGAAGCCATACGGACATACAGAAATAGTCGTAACACAGACGGACAGACAGTAGTATGACGGACAGAATTATGCATGCAGAGTAGCACAGAGTCATACAAAATCATACCAAGGCGTGTGCTTTATAAATACAGATGGCACACGCATATATTCATACAGATCCCGGCCCTGTCTGGGGGCGCGGTAACAGAACCCGGCCCTCTTAGTACGGGACGCGGTGGACAGACAGAATCAAATCAGATCATATGCCATCCTGGCCGCCATCCCCATACACAGATCATACAGACATACAGATCCCGGCCCGTACGCCGAGGGACGCGGTGAACAATGCAGAGAAATATGCACGATAACAGAACCTGGCCCGGGTCGCAGTGAAAGAATGCATTAAGACAGACACGAACCGATAAATGAGAAACCACCTACCTACAGACTCAACATACAGACTCAATCAAACTGAAGGGTGCCAAACGGCGAGCCAAAATAAGAATATCCAGATAGTATGCATAGCACGCGCCTATATCCTAGTTGGGAAGGCACGACAGATTATTACCAGAATGGGATTCTCAGATGTTCAGAGATCATAATGTATAAATTACACAAAAATAGCCATAATATACATAAAATAATAGTTCAGAAGTTTTTGGAGAAAATCGGACCAAAACAGATGTATTTTAAAATCGTACCGGAAGTATCGGGCCTTGTGGGCCCACCTCGGACCAACCCGAGGCTACATACGTAAATTATTGATAGTTGACCTTATGAGGTCACCCATACTCAATCGGAAGTGTTCCGACTCCGTTTGGGGAAATTTTGTGCAAATTCTCACTTTAAGGGCAATTTGTAAGAAAATAGGTTCATTTGAATTGAAGGAATTGGAGCGGTTTTCCGTCTCGAATTCCAGGGAGCGGAGTCGGACTTAAGGCTCGCGGCCGAGCCTACCACATCCAGAACATGCCTAGGAACGTAGAGAAGTGCTTCACATACCTTGATGGCGCCTTATGCTCGCTTGGCGTCAATCCAAATTTCGTCCAAAATCTGGAAATGGTCAAGTTTACCATTTGGTTAGTTCCATTCTTTCAATACTCTAACTTTACACATAATTGCCTACCGAAATTTTGGCAGCATTTCCTCTGTATATACGACATCCCCGAGACTTAGCTCGGCTCAATTTAGCAACACAACAACCCAGAGGAGACATCCAAACAACAACAAACATCAATAAACACTAAATCATACGCTATGGCATTATTAGCCACCTTTCGACACGATGAATCATCTTTCGTTTCAAGCTTACATTTCCAACCAAAACTTATTATTTTCATATCCATTATCCATCAAAATCATTACGACACACATCGGAGGAATCCATAACATGTTCACATAATATTCATAAGATATTCATAAAATTCACAAACATTCAACTTTCCATCAAGTCACTACTTTTCCAATCCCTTCCTAACTTTCAACAACTTAATAACCAATCTTCCATAACAACACAATTAACATGCTAACAAGATTCAATTCACCTTCCAACACCAACACACACCACACGACCACACCTCAAAATTCTCAACTTTCCTTAATTCATTCAACTTTCATTTCTAATACAATTCCTACCACACTACAACTAGATTTCAACATAGTTTCAAGTCACCATAGACATGCAATATACATATATGCATTTCGGCCACACACCCCAAATTCCAACACACCAAATTTCCATATTTTTCATTCATTCACACATACTACAACATACATACATCATTTTTAACACAACAAAAGCATGAAATCCTTACCTTTCTTCAAGTTCTACACTTGGAAGATGAAATTGTTTTCTTGCCACAATCTTTATATCAACTTGTAGAGAATCTTGTGCTTAGCAATAATCTCTCAAGAGATGAACTTTTTAAACCAAAGAATTGGCTCCAAAAATTTTTCTTTCTTTTCTTTCTTTTTTTTCTCTCCAAACCCGAAATGCTCTCTCTTGCTCTCTACTCTTTCTCTTTGATTTTTTTCTTGAATGTTCTAAAGGATATGGATGATATATATTTAGCACATGGAAATTAATTAATTCCATGGGCCTTGGGTTGGTCTTGGCCGAATGGGCCTCTTAAAATTGGGCCTCACTTCACTTATTTTTTTTTTTAGCCCAAAATGGTTGGTTACATATGGTAATTCATGGAACAAGTTTCCAAAATTCCAATTTTGCCCTTGGCCACCTTTCGTAATTCCACCCCATTGAATTCATAACCTACACATGCATACCAAGTAAGGTCCAATTGTGGCCTTATTCATCACAAGTCAATTTATCTTGAATTTTTTTGAATAAGCGAAAATGTCGGATGTAACACCTGTAGTCATATATGTGGGGCGAGGGTCCTATGTATGTTTGTTCGATTTTGTTTTTTGGTCTTAAAGCGGTCTGTTTGTTATGATGGCCCTAAATGGCCCTTATGCTTATATTTGCGCCTTTGACCGGCGATGGCCATTCCGCCGCTCAGTTTGTATTTGATATGACACTCTGATTTGTGCGACCGCTTAAGACATATTTTGATATAACCTATGTTTGCTATGATTTTGTAAAATTCTGAAATAAGTTTGGATTTGGTATCGAATATGCGATTTGGTCTGGGTACCCAGGTAGGGTGCCAGTCGCGGCCCACGGGGCTGGGTCGTGACACCACCGGTACCGCGATGCATCCAGTACTGTAGATTACATTCGGGTCAGTGTCGCCGAGGCTCATATGCTTGATATTCCTGTGGTCAGACTGGGCATATGATGCCTGACTTTCCATCGATGGGTGGTAGAATTGGGTCTCATCCCACAGGATCAGTAGCTAGTTCTTTCTCGTCTGTGCGTCCTGTAGGGCAGACTCCCCATACTTCAGCAGGTCATGGCAGGGGCAGAGGAGGAGCATCCAGTTCGAGTGGCCCTCTACTCTGTATTTATGCATTGACCGGATAATAGGATCTTGAGTCCTCCCCTGACGTTGGTACAGGTATCTTATCAGTATTCTCTCATACTGTTTATGCATTAATTGATCTGGGTTCTACTTTGTCGTATATTACTCCATATATTGTTGATCGTATTGGGGTGAACCCGAGACAATTATGTCACAACCCATACCGATGGGCCGTAACAAGTGCCCGACCACTACAGGCCAAGAACTCCTGTTCTTGCATTTACTTCTCAATGACTGTCCTGGGCCCATATACAATCTGTAACTGTGCTATACTGTCTCTCGAACAATCAACATAAAAAACACCATACCTGGAACACACGGCTAACGCATACATATAAACATAAACACTGAGAATAACAGCGTGAGCCGATTTGGCCGCCACACATATATATTGTACAACAAAATACACGCCGACGAGGCTGCATAATATCACGACTACATATCACTGTCTACAGACCTCTATGGAATACAAACTGTAGAAATGACAGGACAAGGCCCTGCCGCACCCATATATGTACGTAACAGAATAGCATACCCAAAGGTCTGTAGCTCTGGATCAATGGAGCGTACTTACTGCTGCTGAGGGGAGGTCCTACTACTGCGAATCGTCTGACTGACTACCTGGTCCTGCGGGCATGAACGCAGCGTCCACAAGAAGGGACGTCAGTACGAATAATGTACCGAGTATGTAAGGCATGAATAGTAACAAATGAGGGATACATAGCAAGAATAATAAAATTAAGGAAATATACAGTATATCGTAAGATAAAAGAGTAACCTGTACATATGAGTGCCTCTTAGGGCAGATGCCATGCATGCTTAACTTTCTTTGAAAAACATTTCTTGTTCATGTATACATAAAACAGAACATATCATGTTGCCGAGGCGTCGGCTCCGATCCATTTAGCCACATATGTCCCGCGTCCGGGCATCCCGCGTCCGGGATGATATCATGTCATATATGTCACGACCCAACCCCGTGGGCCGCGACTGGTATCCTAACTGGATACCCATACGTACCTACTTAACAGAATTTCGTACCATGCAGTTTTTTTTTTTTTTTAAAACAGATGTTTTACAGAATTAGGCCGATACAGATACGGCATGCGCGCGAACATATACATACCTGAACATACAGAAATTTACAGACAAGCCGATGAGGCTAACATACAGACGGAGCCACAAAATCGTTCGTACCTACCAAACAAATGAAACCCGTAACCCACACATCTATCTGCAGGCCTCTAACAGACATACAGAATCTTATGAAGGGACAGGGCCCCGCCGTACCCAAAGTTTCCATACATACAGAGTATACAGCAGACAGAAGATATATACCAAAAGTATACGCTCCGGATCAAGGGAGCTCTCCAAAACAGCAGAATCAGAACCCTACACTGGCGGCGTATCACCTGGTGCGTCTGTACCTGCGGGCATGTAGCGCAGCCCCCGAAGAACCGGGGGTTAGTACGAAAAAAGTACCGAGTATGCAAAGCAGAAACATAACAAACATGATCATAGTCTGAACCGGAAGCATATATATATATATATAGCGGACAGAACCATAAATCGAACGGACGGACGGAATCATAATCCCGACAGACGGACAGAATCATGGTTCAGACAGACCGATAGAATCGTAAACTATACGGACATACGGAATCAGAATCCATACGGACATACAGAATCAGAATCCATACGGACATACAGAATCAGAATCCATACGGACATACAGAATAAGAATCCCTACAGACATACAGAATCAGAATCCATACGGACATACAGACAAAATCGTAATCCAGACGGACGGACAGAAGTATGCCGGACAGAATTATGCATGCAGAGTCATACAGAGTCATACAGAATCATACAGAGTCATACAGAATCATACAGAGGCATGTGCTTGTATAAATGCTGATGGCACATGCATACATACATAGAGATCCCGACCCTGTCTGGGGGCGCGGTAACAGAACCCGGCCCTCTTAGTACGGGACGCGGTGGACAGACAGAATCAGATCAGATCAGATCATATGCTATCCTGGCCGCCATCCCTATACACAGATCATGATATCATAATCATACAGATACAACAGATCCCGGCCCGCACACCGAGGGATGCGGTGAACAATGCAGAGAAACATGCACGATAACAGAACCTGGCCCCGGACGCAGTGAAGGAATGCATTGAGACAGCCACGAACAGATTAATGAGAAACCACTTACATATAGACTCACATACAGACTCAATCAGACTGAAGGGTGCCAACGGCGAGCCAAATTAGAGTATCCAGATAGTATGCATAGTACGCGCCTATATCCTACTTGGGAAGGCACGACAGATTATTATCAGAATCAGATTCTCAGATGTTCAGAAGTCATTTTGTAAGAATTGCATAAAAATAGTCATATCATAACCAAAATAATAATCCAGATGTTTTCTGAGAAAATCAGACAAAACGGAAGTATTTAAAGTTATACAGAAGATATCGGGCCTTGTGGGCCCGCCTCGGACCAACTCGAGGCAACATATGTAAATTACTGATAATAGACCTTATGAGGTCATCCATAATCGTTTGGAAGTGTTTCGACTCCGTTTTAGGGAAGTTTCGTACAAAATTTCACTTTAAAGGCAATTTGTAAGAAAATCGTTTCAATTGTACTGAAGGAATTGGAGCGGTTTTCCGTCTCGAATTCTGAGGAACGGAGTCGTACTTAAGGCTCGCGGCCGAGCATATCACATCCAGAACATGCCTAAGAATAATGGGAAATGCTTCACATACCTCGATAGCGCCTTACGCTCGCTTGGCGTCGACTCGAATTTCGTCCAAAATCTAGAAATGGTCAAGTTTACCATTTGTTAGTTTCAAACTCTTCGATAGTCCAACTTAACACATACTTGCCTACCGAAATTTCGGCAGCATTTCCTCTGTATATAAGACATCCCCGAGACTTAGCTCGGCTCGATTCATTAACACAACAACCCAGAAACAACATCAAAACAACAACAGACATTAAAACACACACTATGACATCACTAGCCATCGTTTCGGCATAGCGAAACATCTTTCGTTTCAATCTTACGTTTCCAAACCAAACTTGTTATTTTGATATTCATCACCCATCAAAGTCGTTACAACATACGTCGGAGGCATATCATACCATTTTCACAAGATATATATAAGATATGCAAAACATACAAACTTTCCATCAAAGCCACTACTTATCCAATTCTCTTAACCTTCAACATACAAGTTCATTATACATTTCCATCTTCCAAATTCATCAACATTAACCATAATTTGCCTCTTGATACTTTCATTTCCATTTTTACATAAACCATAACAAAGTTGCATATTTTCCTACAACAACTTAATAACCACTTTTCCATGACAATAAAGATTGTCATCTTTCCATTCACTTCACCATAACACACTTAACACACTAACAAGAGTAAATTCATATTCCACCACCAATACAATACCACACGGCCACATACAATATTCTCCAACTTCCATTAATTCATTCCACTTTCATTTCTAATACAATTTCCACCATACTACAACTAAATTACAACATGAATTCAAATCATCAAAGACATGTAATATAAGCATACTCACGGCCCAAACACAAGCACTTCCAACACACAAAATTTTCATACTTTTCATTCATTTCCACACACCACAACATATATACATATATTTCATGGTATGAAAATGGTAAAATCCTTACCTTTTCTTCAAGTTTTCCACTTGCTACAAAGTTGTCCTCTTGCCAAACTAATTGTACTTTGTAGAGGACTTTGCACTTAGTAATATTCCCACAAGAATTTGATTTTTAAACCAAGGATTAGGCTCCAAAATTTTTCTTTCTTTTCTTTCTTTTCTCCTCTCTTACCCGAACTCCCCTCTTTCTTTTTCTTTGTTCTTGCTTTGTGTTTTTCTTGAATGTTCTTTGGATATGGATCATTATATAATATTACTTAATTAACTTATGGACTTGGGCCATTTTGCATGACATGGCCGGTTGGGCTCCCTTATTGGGCCTCATTTTATCATCATTTTTTTGAGTCCAAATTCTTGGCTACATATTGTAATCCAAAAGGCAAATTTCCAAAATTCCAATTTTGCCCTTGGCCTCGTTTCGTAATTCCACACCATCATATTCATAGCCTACACATTCATACCAAGTAAGGTCCAATTGTGGCCTTATTCATCACAAGTCAATTTATCTTGAATTTTCGAATAAGCAAAAACGTCGGATGTAACAATATAATACCAACTGATCAGGTGGTTATGCGTCTATAGCGCTCTGTCCCTCTTTCCCATATACATATACATGTATCATGTTCATGTATCATGTACATATATCATGTTCATGTATCATATACATATATCATACAAGCAGCATGCAGGAGAGCCCAAGGAAAGTTTTGTCTCTATCGGAGTGACGTAAGGTCGGTAACCTCCTATTATTTTATGGAATAATCATCATCGCTTTGTCTCACCTTGAAGGAACAATTATTATAAGGTGAGACTATCAATGAAGAATATTATTAAGAGAACATAGAATAAGATCATAAATCTCATGAGGCGTCAATTCATATACTACTTTGACGTCTTTTGAAAGCAGAGTCATTATCAAAGAATAAGGTTGAGGATCAGGAAATAGCTCAATATTCTCATATCGTCATTGAAATCATAAATTGGAATCCTTTAGACATGAAATTGTTCTCATCATAGAAATATTCTCCTCTTTGGCATCATTGTCATCATGTGAAAACCTGCTCATCGTTGTTATCATAAGAGTTCACATAATCATAAAACTTGTATTTGGAAAATACGGGCACTTTGGAAAAATATTTATGGGTTATCAGGAAAGGAATCATGATTTGGAGTCATATACATCTAACTTTTGGAATTAAGGAGGCTATGAAAACATTTATGGAATTATAATCATAGAAATCATGCCTTTGAAAGAAAGAAACGAGCCTTAACATACTTGTTCCACCTCTTATTAGCTACGCTTATTCGTCCGAGCTCGCAAGTATACATTTAAGAGGACTTACACTAACGTTAGCCTCTTTATTGCACACTTGTTCCAGGTTTCAAATCATATTATTCTATATTTTCCCAAAAATCGGGCAACATCTCCCCTGTTTATATGCCTAGCCCGAATTCTCAATTAAACAACCAAAAACAATCACAACAATACCATTATTAACCATAATATTTCCAACTCCAAAATACTTCATAAACATCCCATATGGTGTTTGTCCTATATTTCCATTACAGAACCATTTTATAACGATTTTACAACTCCTTTTCCATAAATAAACCAAGATTAACGTTAATAGCAAGAGATTCATACCTTTCTTTCGATAAGAATGCTATATCATCACTCCCCCACCTTGATCTTAAGCCACAACGCGTTAATACACAATTTTGTAGTTGCAACTATATGACGTCTGGACCGGGATTTGGGGATTATACCTTGTTTCGGGCTAAGAAGTTGATGATGGAAAGTTGGAGAGTATTCTGGAAGGTGTGGGGAGGTTCGGGTGTGTTTTGGATGAAAATATGAGGGGGTCTCCCTTTTAAATAGCGGTCCAGGTTCTGCCTGGACCGACTTAAAATTCCTTCAGCGCGTTCGCGCCCCCTTTGGGCGCGTTCGCTGTGGGTTAGTTTTTCTGCTTGCGCCTTCGTTCAGTAAAAAGCTCATAACTCTTGATCCTGATATCGTGTGAGGGCCCACGACCTCTGGTTGGAAATATATTTCAATTATCTACAACGTTCATTCTTGGTGTTCTTCCAAATTCCAAACTTATGATGTCGTTTTGGCCCCTCCAAATCAGATCATCCAAACATGTTTCCTTAAATCGTCCTTTTGGAGAGCTTATGCCCATATTTTGCTTAAGGGTCCTTCTTAGGACTTTCTCAACTTCCCATATACTACTCATATGTCTCTTCACATGTCCTTTATAAAACTCTGATGTGTGGTCCCCACTTAGCGTACATCAACGAGGGCTTTTCGTCAAGCAACGCACTACCTGATTTACACCATATGATCTCCAAATGTCATATGCATATTATTCATGCACTCTTATAATATAACCTTCATCCCTATCCCGGGCCTCAAAATAGTTTAGCTTGTTCGCACCTCGTAGTGGCGCGTTCGCGCTGTGTTGACCCTTGGCCTTCTGTGCGTTCGCGCCACTCCCTGGCGCGTTCGCGCAGACAATTTTCCTAGTCTGCCATCCCGACTTGTAACGTCCATATCTCCTTACCCCTATGTCCTATTGAGGAGCAGTTTGTTGCGTTGGAAACTAGACTCCCCGAACATCACTTTAGACTTTTGTTTCACTTCAAAACTCTTAATATACTAAAACATATTATTTCTTCCAGTTAGACCAAAATTTTGGTACCAAACCTTGCCCAACTTTCCTTCAAAGCCTCGGAAGCTTAATCTCCTTAGTTCTCTAGTTTTCCAATCCTTCTATAACCTGTTACGCGAACTCAGACTCTTATAATCGTAACACGAGCACCTATGATCTTGCATCTTCTCGACAATAACTGCGATGTCAGCAATTGAATGGCTAATACCTAACGAATCTCAACGTACAGAAACTACGGGCTATAACATCCTTCCCCCCTTAGAAACATTCGTCCTCGAATGTTGCAGTATTGCCAACCCACAACACCATCTTTGATTCCTTAGAATCCTTATTCTTCCTTTAGGGTTCGATTACCGTTTGCTTAGATTATAACTTGGTTAAGTCTCTTCTCATCTTCCCTTAACTCTTTCATTGCCTTCAGTTAGCTTCTTTCACTTCTTTGTCTTCATGTACATGGTCAGAAATTAACTAGCATCTCGCTCTCATTTTGTCTCCACTATTGTAGTATTGGCTTATCGTGCCATAACTATTTATCGGCCCGTAAGTATTTCTCTTTTTCTCGTTCCTTGTTTCCTTGTTAGTGACCCACTACCTTTCTTATATACGGTGCCCTTTCTGCGGTTATCCCTTCGGTACCATCTCGGGCTAGTCTTTTTGATATCTCTTGGTCTTTGGTATACACTGTACCGACTCCTTGTAGTTCATTGGTCAGCTTCATTAGTCCTTACATCCTTGTCACCATCTCTCTTACCCTTACATTCCGAGTGTTTATCCAACATGACCCTGTCGGTAGTGGGCATAATGGCTGTATTCCTTAAACTATTCCTCACAGTTCCTTTCCAAGACCACTTCTATCGATCCAAAGTATGTATATACATAATGGTTCTTCACCCTTTACTATCCTTCGCAGTACCATTATACTTATGGTAAACTTATAATCCGAGTTCAAGCTAAATCGCTGGGGCTCCTGCCACAACTTTTTCGTTAGCTTCCTACTCCCAAATCTGGTGATACAAACCCAGAAGCATAGGATTACGACAATTCTCACTCCATTACAACTCTCTTACAACGTATATATATATCTAGCTTTGATTTCTTCGTAACGGCGATCACTTGATCTGTCGTTATTCCTTATTGGCTTTCTGATATGACCTTTTTGCAATGATAGTTGGGCATAGCTTCGCGTTAATGGTTCATATAATTCCATAGCATATACTCTCTTGTTCAGTATAATTAGCGATCCATAAAGTGTTTTCTAATATCCGGTGAACTCTTTTATTTCCATCCACAAGAGCAATGTTCTTCCTTTCCTCAGAAAATTACCAAACTACCAGTCTTCGTTGCTTTTGTTACAATTGTTATCCCTTCCGGTGCTAAAATCCCTTTTTTTTGTCATTCTTCGATTCGCCGTCCTCTCTGTCATCCTTATGAATTTGACTTGAAAACCTTTCTTAATCTCTTTATTACTCTTTAGGACATGTTGCTGCATACTTAGGTACGGCGCAATTCTTGCCTTATACGGGGGTTTCAAACCACGGTCTAGAAATGTCATAGCTCATATTGGCGTGAAGCATTCTCTTACAGTGGCTTCCATACTTTCTTCCTATGTCTGCCTCATGGTACACTTATTGTCAATTCGTTTCTGTTTCTTTCTCATACCTTCCTGATATGCCGATATGTTTCAAACTCTGGCCCCGAGCTAATAAATTTCTTCTTCTGGAGCTTTAGAATGTCATAATTCCTTTCAAGTCCAATATGTTTCCCCCCCTTATTAAGAAGGTCCTAATACACCAATAGCTTTCGAATATCCCTCATCTTCGGCAACTATCTGCCGCCCTTCACGACCTTCTCAAGGTCGGGGTTCTGTCATCGTATGGTCTGCCTTATTTATCAATTTTGCTAGTTACACTCTTGTGTTCAATTGGAATACTCATAAGGGTTAGATCCAATTCTGATGCCTTCCTTTCCGTCTTTTCACACCTCTGTCTTTTATGACTAGCGGTTTTTCAGACACGCAAGTTACTAGGGCAATCGAGATTTACCACGTCCTTTATGAAGTTTTCGATTATACCTTACTCCTCGTCTCTCTTCCCGACTTTGCTTATGACATCTCTAAAACTTCTTACCCTGATTTCTTCTTCCATTTATGTCTATATCATTGTTTTGTCAATATTTCCATACCCTTCCATCCACTACTAGTCCTTTCACCCGTTAGCTCACTTACTCATAATTCTTCTTAACTACGCATTTGTGTTGTAGCTGCGCATCAAAGTTTTCCGAGTGTCCTGCTACTTCTTGCTCTTAGTACAGAATTCTTACAATGTACACTCTCTCCATCCTCATTCATCGAGCCTACATCCGTCTTTCTGATGTCACGGCCAGGTTGTCTTCTCCTCCATGCACGTTCCTTACATTTCGTTCTATTTCCTTTATAATCGAACCTCTCGGTCTTTACGGAAGTTCTTGACTCATATAATTAATTTTCTAATCACCCCATCATTCTCGTTCTTATCTCGGTGATTGTTCAGTTTCCTACCGCCAACTCGTTAAAGTATCCTTCTTACTCTCATCGTTAAAGATTTCCAGTTACTTTGCTGCTAAATGCTCTTTTTTTTTTTTTTTTGATCAACCCATTAGTATACCTTCCCTATTTTCATTCTTAACCTTCCTTAGGTTCCTTCCTTCCCGAGCACCCTTCTCCTATTATTATTTACAGTATCGACCCTGAAGTTCGTGAGACATTCCTTTAAACGTGCAAATCCGTTCTATTCTTAAGTCATCTTATTGGAAAGCTTCTCCATGTCCGAGGCAATCGTGTTGATTTGACCACACACTTATCCCTTTATATACCTTTCAAGGGCTGGAAATCTCTTAACATCGTCGCAAGGCCTAACCATTCTTTCTCTTACTTCACATTCCTCGTCGTGGTAACTATCCTTTTAGCCCCACTTATCGAAATCTGTTCTCGAACCCCACCATTCGTCTTTTGTTCCATACTACCACACTTTATCCCTTTCACATGCCTACCTTCGAATTTTTACCCAAATAGTCTCGTACTTTTCCCATCGTCTCTTTTGGAGGCTCCACTCACTCATATTTCTTACTTTTGACATTTTGATCTCCTTACCTTCCATATATTCACTTTCTCTCCTTTCCAGATGTCATTGCCTTAGAACTTTCCAAACCTAACCTGTAGTGAAAGTAACATCAGCTTACCTGGTAACGTTCTTTTGTCACTTGAACTTTATTACCCTGTTCGATCAATGCCTTCAATATGCCGCAATGTCCATTGCTGGGATACACATGCCCGCTGATACAGCCATAAATGGGATATCATACGCATACATATGTATATTTTCTAACGCCTCACTTGCAAGGTATTTCCAAACGCTACTTAAACTCATCCTAGTTCTAGAGCTGTGATGCACCTTCTTTATCTTCAATGGGCTAGTCTGCCTCCTCCTACGCGACCTCTTAAGGTTTTCACCCACTCCGTATACTCTAATTTCCCTTAGGCTACTCTAGCTTCTCATTTGTCTCTTATGTCTGAATTTATAGAACCTTTAGTGCACTTCCCAGGGGGTCACCCATCCTAACATTTCTCTCACCCTAACACACTTAACCTTGAAACTCTGATGAAATCCGGTGCGTTAATGCTGGTAAGATCGCATCCACCTCACCACATGACCTTCATCACATAATCTGGAACAAGTTAAAGTCTTAACAGATTCCAAAACATTCTCGTAATGTGTCACCCTCCGAATTAGAAAGGGTCTCTTACTCCTCCAATTACGCAATTACTATTTTGCCTTTTCAATCCTCAATATTCACCTTTCACCTATATGTATGACTACCTTTCATCTTAGATTTCCAAATTCCCAATGGTGGCGAAAATAGCTTGATCGTCATTACTTATAAATACTTGGTTATCAGCCCTTGTCGCTAGCCGATATTAAGTAATAATCTTACAGCAAATAAACATACACAAAAAATTCCAATAAAGGCTCATATACCTGTAGCCGATCGGTCTCTAGTCTGATCTGGTGTACCATAAGGTGAAGTGTATTCCTCGTCATCATCTACCCACTATCCGCTCGTCTGGCCTTCATCATCTCTCTCATCTGAGTCCGAGGGATATAAATAACCTGGTAACTCCTAGTTTACCGACGGCCAGGGTAGAGGGCTGGAGTAATCCGTAACATTCACCGGGGAGGTTGGTTTGACATAGTGCTCTGCCATAGGAGCAGCTGGTATGACCTCGGGAATATTCTCCTCCGGTGTCCCAGACGAATACTCGGACGGATCTGTATCATAACTGCCCTCTGGGGGTCCTCCTCCCTAGGAGTCAAAAACTCTGGAGAAATCATCGCTGGGTCCTCCGAGGGATCAGTCTCAATAGAATAACTGATGCTCCTCCTGCTGGGTCCTGGAGCCTGGGGTCCTGGATCTGATCTGGGGGCCTTCTTAGCACCCCCACTATCCGAGGCTGATCTGATCTCTTCATCTTTCGGCAGTCTGCACTTACCTACAAAAAAAAGGTTCAGAAGCAATCTTTCCTAGACACTGGCTCTATCGCACGATCTAAGATAGAAGGAAAGGTCAATGATTCCTAAATTCCCTGCAGCCTCCTGTTTATAAGTGTGGCCGGCTTCACACCCATGAACAGGACTCTACCGGACACGGTCTGTAGACAATCCCTAGGACGAACTGCTCTGATACCACTTTTGTCACAACCCAAACCGATGGGCCGTAACAAGTGCCCGACCACTACTGGCCAAGCACTCCTGTGCTTCCATTTACTTCTCACTGACTGTCCTGGGCCCATATACAATCTGTAACTGTGCTATACTGTCTCCCGAACAATCAACATAAAAGACACCGTACCTGAAACTCACGGCCAACGCATACATATAAACATAAACACTGAGAATAACAGCGTGAGCCGATTTGGCCGCCACACATATATACTGTACAACAAAATACACGCCGACGAGGCTACATAATATCACGACTACATATCACTGTCTACAGACCTCTATGGAGTATAAACTGTAGAAATGACAGGACAAGGCCCTGCCGCACCCATATATGTACGTATCGAAATAGCATACCCAAAAGGCTGTAACTCCAGAACAATAGAGCGTACTGACTGCTGCTGAGGGGAGGTCCTACTGCTGCAAATCGTCTGACTGGCTACCTGGTCCTGCGGGCATGAACGCAGCGTCCACAAGAAGGGACGTCAGTACGATGATGTACCGAGTATGTAAGGCATTAATAGTAACATATGAGGGACACATAGCATGAATAATAACATAAAGGAAATATAGAGTATATCGTAAGATAAAAGAGTAACCTGTACATATGAGTGCCTCTTAGGGCGGATGCCATGCATGCTTAACTTTCTTTGAAAAACATTTCTTGTTCATGTATACATAAAATAGAACAAATCATGTTGCTGAGGCGTCGCTCCGATCCATTTAGCCACATATGTCCCGCGTCCGGGATGATATCAAGTCATATACTACCAACTAATCAAGTGGTTACGCGCCTATAGCGCTCTGGCCCTTTTTCCCATATACATATACATGTATCATGTTCATGTGTCATGTACATATATAATGTTCATGTATCATATACATATATCATACAAGCAGCATGCAGGAGAGCCCAAGGAAAGTTATGTCTCTATCGGAGTGATGTAAGGTCGGAAACCTCCGATTATTTTATGGAATAATCATCATCGCTTTGTCTCACCTTGAAGGAACAACTATTATAAGGTGAGACTATCAATGAAGAATAGCATTAAGAGAACATAGAATAAGATCATAAATCTCATGAGGCGTCAATTCATATACAACTTTGATGTCTATTGAAAGTAGATTCATTATAAAAGAATAAGGTTGAGGATCAGGAAATAGCTCAATATTCTCATATCGTCATTGAAATCATAAATTGGAATCCTTTAGACATGAAATCGTTCTCATCCTAGTCATCATAAAAATATTCTCTTCTTTGGCATCATTGTCATCATGTGAAAACATGCTCGTCGTTGTTATCATAAGAGTTCACATAACCATAAACCTTTGGTTTGGAAAATACGGGCATTTTGGAAAAACATTTATGGGTTATCGGGAAAGGAATCATGCTTTGGAGTCATAAACATCTAACTTTTGGAAATAAGGAGGCTATGAAAACATTTATTGAATTATGATCATAGGAATCATGCCTTTGAAAGAAATGGACGAGCCTTAACATACCTGTTCCACCTCTTATTAGCTACGCTTATTCGTCCGAGCTTGCAAGTCTACATTTAAGAGGATTTAAACTAACGTTAGCCTCTCTATCGCACACTTGTTCCAGGTTTCAAATCATACTATTCTATATTTTGCCGAAAATCGGGCAGCATCTCCCCTGTTTATATGCCTAGCCCGAATTCTCAATTAAACAACCAACAACAATCAAAACAATAACAACATTAACCATAATATTTCCAACTCCAAAATACTTCATAAACATCCCATATGGTGTTTGTCCTATATTTCCATCACAAAACCATTTTATAACGATTTTACAGCTCCTTCTCCGCAAATAAACCAAGATTAACGTTAATAGCAAAAGATTCATACCTTTATTTTGATAAGAATTCTATATCTCCACTCCCCCACCTTGATCTTAAGCCACAACGCGGTAATACATAATTTAGTAGTTGCAACTATACGTCGTCTGGACCGGGATTTGGGGATTATACCTGGTTTCGGGCTAAAAAGTTGATGATGGAAAGTTGGAGAGTATTCTGGAAGGTTTGGGGAGGTTCGGGTGTCTTTTGGACAAAAATATGAGGGGGGTCCCCTTTAAATTGCGGTCCAGGTTCTGCCTAGACTGACTTAAAATTCCTTCAGTGCGTTCGCGCCCCCTTTTTGGCACGTTCGCGCTGGCTTAGTTTTTCTGCCTGCGCCTTCGTTCAGTAAAAAGCTCATAACTCTTGATCCGTATATCGTGCGAGGACCCACGACCTCTGGTTCGAAATCTCTTTTAATTATCCACATCTTTAATTCTTAGTGTTTTTCCAAATTCCTAACTTATGATGTCATTTTGGTCCCTCCAAATCAGATCATCCGAAAATGTTTCCTTAAATTGTCCTTTTGGAGGGCTTATGCACATATTTGGCTTAAAGGTCCTTCTCAAGACTGGTTCAACTTCCCATATACTACTCATATGTCTCTTCACATGTCCTTTATAAAACTCTGACGTGTGGACCCCACTTAGCGTACAACAACGAGGGATTTTCGTTAAGCAACGCACTACCTAATTTACACCATATGGTCTCCAAATGTCATATGCATATTATTCTTGCACTCTTATAATATAACCTTCATCCCTAACCCGGGCCTCAAAATAGTTCAGTACGTTCACGCCTCGTAGTGGCACGTTCGGGCTGTGTTGGCCCTTGGCATTCTGTGCATTCGCGCCACTCCCGGGCGCGTTCGCGCAGACAATTTTCCTAGTCTGCCAGCCTGACTTGTAACGTCCATATCTCCTTACCCCGATGTCCTATTGAGGAGCGGTTTGTTGCGTTGGAAACTAGACTTCCCGAACTTCACTTTGTACTTTTGTTTCACTTCAAAACTCTTAATATACTAAAACATATTATTTCTTCCAGTAAGACCATAATTTTTGTACCAAACCTTGCCCAACTTTCCTTCAAAGCCTCGGAAGCTTAATCTCCTTAGTTCGCTGGTTTTCCAATCCTCCTATAACCTGTTACGCGAACTCGGACTCTTATAATCGTAACACGAGCACCTGTGATCTTGCATCATCTTGACAATAACTCTGATGTCTGCAATTGAATAGCTAATACCTAACGAATCTCAGCGAATAGAAACTATGGGGTGTAACAAAGTAAATCTTTTGAGGTGTATTGTTATATCCCGTAATTTTGCATATTTGAAAAATTTGAAATAATTGTGACAAGTTAAAGACAAGGCCATATTTTGATTCTGTTCAATACATAAGTTGTTCATGGGAAAATATTGATGTGGAATAATGGAGGGAAGCTAAGGACAAAAATTGGAATTTCGGAAACTTGTTCCACGAATTACAAAAAATAGCCACAAGTAATTGGGCTAAAAAAAAAAAAGGAAAAGAGGCCCAAAAAAACTCAATGGTGGCCGGCCATGAGGGGCTCAAATGGGCCAAGCCCATGTAATTATTTATCTTAAGTTATATAAAGCAAGGACCATTAGTCTTGAACACATTACAAGTTTCAAGACACAAAAAAAAAAAAAAAAGTGAGAGAAGAGAGCAAGAAAGAGGGCACGGCCAAGAAGGAAAAAAAAAAGAAAATTCTTGGGGCTCAATTCTTTGATCCAAAAATCCCAATCTTCTTATATTTCTACTAATCTCAAGGCCCTCTTCAAGATGATATAATTATTTTGGCAAGAAACTACCTTTTGCGGCAAGTGGAAGAATTGAGAAAAGGTAAGAATTTTATCATTTTATACTATGGAAGACATATATATATATATGTTATAGTATGTAGAGATGAATGAAAAGTATGAAAATTTTGTGTGTTGTGGATGTGTGTATGTTGGCCATGTGCATCAAGTGGAGGAGGAACATGAATTCAATTGTTTAGTATGTCAATTGTGTTGTTGTAGTCTTGTGATGCAAGTGGAAGAATTTTAATTCAAGTTGGCATGAGAAAATTGTTGTTAAGTTGTTGTCGGAAAGTATGTGATTTTATTATAGTTTATGTAATTATGAAAATGAAGTGGTAAGGTCCAAATTATGATTGTTATTAATGAAATTGGAAGGAAAAGAATGTATTGTGAATGTTTATATCGGAGGTTGGAAGTTTTGGATGAATTATGGTTTCGGTGGAATTGTTGTATACTTTGTAAGAACAATGTGAAATGCGTCCGAATTGCGTTGAATGGTTCTGAATTAGCGCATGAATGTGAAAATGTTGATAATAGTTTGGAAGTACGAAGTTGGAGTAGAAGTTGTGACATTATGAAGAAAGGAAGACTATTTATGTTAGAATGTGTTTTGTAGTAATGGTTGATGTTTTCGATATTGTTATGGGTGTTGTGTTGATATTCTGAGCCGAGTTATATTCTCGGGGCGGCGAAATTATAGAGGAAATGCTGCCCAAATATTTGTAGACTAGTAATGAATTAAAGATTTGAATGCTAAAAGTCTTACTATTAACAATTGGTAAATATGATCATTTGTAGATTTTGGGCGAAACGAGAATTGAATTTGAGCAAGCGTAAGGCGCAACTAAGGTATGTAAGGCTTTGCTTTTCATTCTTTTGGCATGCCCTAGGTATGTTAGGCTAAGATACGAGCTTCGGGGACGACTCTACTCCTAGAAATCCGAGCTTGAATTTGGCCCTTTTTCATTCATTAGAATTGAATTAGATACTTGATGTTTTACTGAAACAATTGTGTAGACATCTAATACTTGCCCAAACGGAATTGGATGGCCTTGAATCTTTCGTACATGACCCCATAAGGCCTAATGATCAGAATTGAGGTACGCCGCCTCAACTTGACCGACGTGGGCCCACAAATTTCGATATCTCCCTATATTGCTTTATTTTATATATTTGTGCAGTATTCAAAGAAATACCTTTGACTATTGCGTCAACTACTGTGAGATGGCCGTTTAATTAGTTCATTGAGGTTATAACATATTTGACTGTTGTTCCGGTGTTGAACTAACAGTTCGTTTTGATTATCCTGTTGGGTTGTGGTAAGAGATTTGTATGCATATGTTTATTTACGATTCCGCTCTTGCATTCTGTTATTATCTCTTTCGCCAAGTCCTGACCCGGTTATATTATTGTGCGCACTATGTGATATTGACCGCTGGACCCCTGACCGCGGTATGTCCGACATTGACCGCTGGACCCCTGACCGCGGTATGCCGGATTTGTGATATTGACCGCTGGACTCCTGACCGCGGTAAGTCGGGTTTGGGATGTTAACCGCTGGGTACTTGGCCGCGGTATGTGTGATAGTGACCGCTGGACTTTTGGCCGCGGTAACTGTGTGTTTGATTTTCTGTGTGTATGAGACGGAAATGTTTTTCAAAAGAAAGCAAAGCATTTTGGCATTCTGATTGCCGTATTTGTCTTCCGGAACCCCTTATGTATGATTTGTACGTCAGATGCAACACTTTGGTATTCTGGTTATTGTGCTCACCTTCTGTACATTGCACTTCGGTTATGACTTCGTTTTCTGTACTTCATGCTTTGCATACTCAGTACATCTTTCGTACTGACCCCCTTTCTTCGAGGGGCTGCGTTTCATGCCCGCAGGTACAGACTCACGTTTTGGTGACCCACTGGCGTAGGATTTCCATTCTGCGGTTCGGAGTGCTCCCTTTGTTCCGGAGCCGACATTTTGGGTACATACTCTTCTGATGTATATGTTTATGTTTATTCAGGGTACGGTGGGGCCCTGTCCCACCATCTGATTTTGTTGTTCTGTATTAGAAGTTTGTAGACATAGACGTGGGTAATGTACAGTTTTGTTTGGACGCGTTGTGTGAATTGTGTTTGGACGGCCCATCCGCCGTGTCAGCCCTATCGGCCGCGTGTGTGTATGCTTTGGTACGTTATGTATAGTATGATAGCCTTGCCGGATTCTATGCAGTATATATGGTTGTAGGCACCAGTGTGGAGCCATGTCTGATATTCATTTATATACGAGTCGTCTGTATGCTGAATCTGGTAAATGAGCGCGTAGGGGTGCCCAGTTCGGGCACTAGTCACGGCCTACGGGGATGGGTCATGACATGTATACTCCTGTTGGTGACCCGGTAATAGCTAGACAAGTATATAGAATTTGTGTGATTATGGTATGTGATCGTCAGACTAAAGCTGATTTGATTGAGCTGGAAATTGTTGGATTTCGATGTTATTATGGGCATGGATTGGCTGGCTTCTTGTTATGCTAATGTGGACTGTAGAACAAAAATGGTTTGATTCCAATTCCCGGGAGAACCAGTGCTTGAATGGAAAGGTAACACAGCATCTCCAAGAGGTAGGTTTATTTTCTATCTCAAAGCGAGAAAGATGATTGCAAAAGGCTATATTTATCATTTGGTCCGGGTTCATGACACCGAAGCAAAGCCGCGTACTCTACAGTTAGTCCCGGTAGTAAATGAGTTTCTAGATGTATTTCTAGATGAACTTTCAGGTCTTCCATCGGAACGGGAAATTAATTTTACTATTGATGTGCTATCGGACACCGAACCCATATCTATTCCTCCTTACAGAATGGCTCCAGCAGAATTGAAAGAGCTAAAGGCACAACTGAAGGATTTGCTCGAGAAGGGATTCATTAGACCTAGTTCATCGCTATGGGGAGCATCTGTCTTGTATGTAATAAAGAAAAAAGGTTCTTTGCGAATGTGCTTTGAATATAGGTAGTTGAACAAGGCGACGATAAAGAATAAATACCTGCTTCCAAGAATCGAAGATTTGTTTGATCAATTGCATGGTGCTAAGTGGTTTTCAAAGATAGATCTAAGATCAGGATATCACCAAGTGAGAGTTAGAGAAGAAGATATTTCGAAAACGACTTTCAAAACTAGATATGGTCATTATGAATTTCGGGTAATGTCATTTGGCTTGACTAACGCTCCGGCAGTGTTCATGAACTTGATGAATAATATATTCAAACCTTTCTTAGATCTATTTGTAATCTTGTTCATCGATGATATTCTGGTATATTCTCTGTCAGAAATGGAGCATGCAGATTATTTGCGTATTGTCCTTAGGATTCTTCGGACTCATGAACTATATGCCAAGTTTTCAAAATATGAGTTCTTGTTGAATTCTGTGAATTTTCTGGGCCATATGATCTTAGTTTACGACATTTGGTTTGATACTCAGAAAATCAAGGTTGTGAAGGCTTGCTACAATGCCTACAGAAGTCCATAGGTTTCTGGGATTAGCAGGCTATTATAGAAGATTTGTGGAAGGATTTTCCTCTATTTCGGCACCATTGACGAAGCTAACACAGAAATCAGCAAAATTTTAATGGACCGATGCTTCTAAGCGCAGTTTCCAGGAATTGAAGGCTATGGTGTTTATTGTGATGCCTCAGGTGTTCGGTTAGGCTGTGTGTTGATGCAACACGATAAGTTTATTGCTTATCCCTCCAGACAGTTGCGGAAACATGAGAAGAATTATCCGACCCATGATCTTGAATTAGCTGTGGTTATTCTTGCACTAAAGATGTGGAGACATTATTTGTATGGTGTACATGTTGATATTTATACGGATCACAAGAGTCTCCAGTATATTTTCAAGCAAAAGGAGCTTAATCTACGGCAGAGGCGATGCTTAGAGCTATTGAAAGACTATGATGTGAGTATCTTATATCATCCCGGGAAAGCGAATGTAGTGGCTGACGCACTTAGCCGTAAATCCATGGGTAGTCTATGTGATGTTCAACCAAAAAAGAAGGAATTAGTTCATGAGATCCACCAGCTAGCTATCCTAGGAGTTCGTTTAATGGACTCAGGCAATGTAGAAGTCGCTGTTCACAACCCAGCTATTTCATCTCTAGATATGGAAGTGAAAAAGCGCCAATATGAAGATCCCTAGTTGAGTCACTACAGAGATGCACTTCTCCAGAAGGAAAAGTCACCATTTAAGATTTTTGCAGATGCGATTCCCAGGTATCGAAGCAGGCTATGTGTCCCAGATGTTACAGGATTACGCCACCAGATTCTGGAAGAAGCTCATTACTCCTGTTATTCTGTCCATCCAGGAGCGATGAAGATGTACCATGATCTCAAGTCAAGGTATTGGTAGGATGGAATGAAGAAGGATATAGCAGAGTTTGTGGCTCAGTGTCCAAATTGTCAACAAGTGAAAATTGAGCACCAAAATCCAGGAGGATTGTTGCAAGCTATGGAGATTCCAACCTGGAAATGGGAAGTGATCAACATGGATTTTATTATAGGTTTGCCCCGTTCTTAGCGTAAGTATGACTCCATATGGGAGATTGTTGACAAACTCATGAAGTAAGCTCATTTCCTACCAGTCAGGACTACATACTCAGCAGAAGATTATGCAAAGTTGTACCTTAGAGAGGTAGTGCGACTTCATGGTGTCCTTGGGTCCATCATTACTGATAGAGGGGAATAATTTATAGATAAATTCTAGAAGTTCTTTCAAGAAGGTTTAGGAACTCAAGCTGAACGCACTATTCAGACCTTGGAAGATATGTTGCGGGCATGTGTATTAGACTTCAGAGGTAATTGGGATGATCAGTTTCCACTTATCGAATTTGCATATAATAACAGTTATCATTCCAGTAGCCAGATGGCCCCGTATGAAACTCTATACGAAAAGAAGTGTAGATCGCCAATTGGGTGGTTTGAAGTAGGAGAGACACAACTAATAGGTCTAGAATTGATTTAGCAAGCAGTGGAAAAGATCAAGCTTATTCGAGGTTCGGCAAAAAGGGCAAGCTTAGTCCAGAATTGATTCATCAACTAGTATCATTCCAAATTAATGATTGGGTATTCCTGAAAGTGTTGCCAATGAAAGGTGTAATGAGGTTCGGCAAAAAGGGCAAGCTTAGTCCACGGTATATTGGGCCTTGTAATGTAGTACGCAGGGTAGGCCAAGTGGCTTATGAACTAGATCTACCTCCAGAGCTTGAATCAGTTCATCCAGTTTTTCATGTATCGATGCTCCGCAAGTGTGTTAGAGATCCTTCTAGAATCGTGCCTGTAGATGATGTTCAAGTCACTGAGAAATTGGATTATGAAGAAGTACCCATTGCCATACTAGATAGGCAAGTGCGGAAACTCAGAACTAAAGACATAGCTTCAGTTAAGGTCCTGTGGAGAAACAATAATAGAGAAGAGATGACTTGGGAAGAAAAAGAAGATATGAAGTCTAGATATCTGCATTTGTTTCCACCCCCAGAAGAGATTCAAGATGAGACGTCATTGTCTTAAGGTATGTAATGCTTTCTTTTGATGGTTTTGGTCGTGTGTGGCCATATTTTCTTGCCATTGTTATTGTAGCTGTTATATCCCGTATTTTTGAACGTCAGATTATTTGCTGAGGTGGGACCCACACATCGAGATTTTTTTTGGGACATCTAAAAAAATTCATATGAATCACATATGAGAAGTTAAACACGACTCAAGAAGGACCCTTGGGCCAAATCAAAGTGGAAGTCCTCCAAACGAATATTTTTAAGAAAACGTTTTCGGGTGATCTGACTTCAAGGGGCAAAAATGGTATTATAAGTTTGGAATTTGGAAGCGTACCAAGATATAGAAGTTGTAGATAATTGAATTAGCTTTCCAACCATAGGTCGTGGGTCCCCAGGTGACGTCGGTACAAGGAGATATGAACGTTTTAAGGTCGAAAGGTCAGTGGGCTAGGCCCAACTCGGGACCAAACCGAGTTGGCCCAAAAAAATAAAAATAAATAATAAGGCCCAAATTTGTGAGGGATGGCCGGCCAACATGGCCCAAGCCCATGATTTTATTAATTATCCATGTGATAATTAATATAAAAGATCAATTAATGAGTCATATCTCATTAGAAACTTCAAGAACACTTGAGAAAAAGGAAAGAAGGAGAAATCTCCAAGGCCATTTCGGCCAAGTGCAAAAATTGACAAGAAAATTGATAAAAATTCTTCAAAAATCATTTTCTACCAAGTAAAGGGTGATTAACAAGGTGGAGTTGTTGTTGGAGCAAGAAAAATTCAAAATCATACAAATTGTCAAGTTGTAGTCAAGTGAGAAGTTGAAGAAGAAAGGTGAGTTTTGATCTTGTTTTATGTGTTATATATGGTTTATATGTGTTGTAGTATGCTAAAATTGATGAAATTCATGAAGGAGAGAAATATAGTACATGGCCGTGTGTATGTATATATGTGTAGGAATCATGCTTCAATTATTTTAATTAGTGTTTGGTTGTTATTGTTGTGAATGATATGTGGAAAATGGAAGTTGAATGAATTTTGAGAAGTTGTAGTGTGTATGTTGGTGTTGGCCATGTGGTTATGGTGAAAAAATGGAAGAGAATGAGTCAATTTTATTTAGTATGATGTTGTTGGAATATAGATTATGAGGTTGTTATTGTTTTCATTAAAGTTAGAAAGCTTTTGGAAGAAGTAGTAAGTTGATTGAATATGGAAGTTGTTAGTATTGTTGTTGTTGGAATTGTGGTTGATATTTTGGCCGTGTTTGAATTCCCGGGATTGTTGTTGATTGAAATTAGCCAAGTTGAACTTGGTGGGATGGAGTATTTATAGGGGAAGTGCTGCCGAAATTTCGGTAGCCAAATGTTTC
Source organism: Lycium barbarum (assembly GCF_019175385.1). NCBI lineage: Eukaryota > Viridiplantae > Streptophyta > Magnoliopsida > Solanales > Solanaceae > Lycium > Lycium barbarum. The sequence continues at coordinate 23,984,287 of NC_083348.1, read as the reverse complement.
CTTAAGAATTCAACTCTAAGTACCCTAATAAGAGTTTTGGTAAACATGACCAATTTGCAGATTTTGACGAGATTGACGTGAATTTGGAATAGCAAAAGGAGCGGAAAGTGGTATGTAAGGCTTCACTCTTCTTTCTATGGCATGTCTTAGATGTAATAAGTCGGGTACGAGCCTTGGGGACAACCCTAGCCCCCGGAATCCGCATCCAAAGTTTTCCACTTTTTGTTCAATAGAATTGAACTAGAAAGTGTGCAAATGATGGAAAGACCTCTTAAACCCTTAGAACTTGCATAAGTGGGACCCGATTACCCTAGGACCCTCACAAGTAATGACATGACACGTAATATATGTAAATCATATACGTCACCCCATCCGGCCCGAGGTGGGCCCGCTACTCTCAGATTTTTCCTTACAGTCTTGCTTGACTTAAAGTGAATCCAAAGGGAACTTTTATCCCGATTTCGTTACCAAATGATAAGTACTGTGACTCCTCTAACGAGGGCACTTCCATGACGATAATGATAACAATGATGTTAGATAAGAGAATATGCCTATGATACGTACTACCGGAACGACTCTATGACTAAGATGACTAAGCTAAGTATCTTATGTAAACATGAAAATGATAAACTAATTTTTGAATATTATTTATATTTCCTAGCTATGACTTTATTTTCTAAAAGATTTCAAAGTCTATGAACTGTCATCTATGATGCCCCGATTTCATTCTACGTTTACTTTAATATTATTCCCCGTTGATAGTCTCACCTTAAAATACTCGTTCCTAAAAGGTGAGACAAAGCGATCACGAGTATTCTATAATGTAATCGGAGGTTACCGACTTTACGTCACTCCGATGACTACATGATGCTTCTTTGGGCTCTCCTGCGTGCATATGAGATATATGTTTATAGGATACGTAAATGCATATAAGACATGTAAATGTATGTAGGATATGCTTATATATTTTTAAAATATGCACATGACGAAAGAGCTAGAGCGCTATAGACGCTGATGTACCTACATGACACACGTATATGTATATGATAAAAGAGCTAGAGCGCTATAGACGTTGATATATGCACATGATATATGCATATGTATACGGGGGAAATGGAGGTAAGGGCAGAGCGTTATGAACGCATATCCACCTGATCAGTTGGCATTACATGATATGATATCGTCCCGGACGCGGGATGTGTATATTCATGGTTAAATGGATCGGCTGCCGACGCCTCGGCAATATGAGATGTCCTATTTTATATGTATATGTATATGAACAAGGAAAGATTCTTAAAGGAAAGCTAAGTACGCATAGCACCTGCCAAGGGTATATATATATACAGGTTATGTTTCTATCCCAGGACATGTGTTGTAACTCTCTTATGTCATTATACATGATTCATATTTTCTGTATATTACTATTCATGCCTTACATACTCGGTACACTATTCGTACTGACGTCCCTTCTTGTGGACGCTGCGTTTCATGCCGCGCAGGTCAGCAGACAGGCGGATTTGATACTTAGAAGCTCTACCAGCAGTGTTGACTGTTACACCCCGCGTTTTCAGAGCAGGAGTATTACATTTACCTCACCGTAGTAAGGGAGTGTCGGAAACGTCCCATAATGTTTTGAAAAGCACAAGCCATGGAAAGTACGTAACAACGAAGAAAGAGGGTGAATTACGATCTCGTAAGTCGTAATCGGGAAAGAGTATTTTGAAACACGAGAACATGATCATTATTAGTATAATAAGTGATAAATATCATGTATGGAGAGTTTCGGAATATTTCGAGATCGAGCAAATTGAAGAAAATAAGTTCGATGAAAATTTGAGAAATGCTGGAAAGATTTTTAGTCAAATTTGGAGGGGTATATCTCCATGTATATTTGGAGTTTTAAGGCGTTTCAAAAGCCTAAAATGAAGTTCGTCGAGTCTAGTTTGTAATGCAACAAACCGCTCGTCGATAGGGCGTCGGAGTAGAGAATTATAGACGTTACAAACTGAACTGTCGCGCAGAAACAGAGCTGCTACAGCACTGCTACAGTACTGCAGCAGTACTGTAGCTACAGTACGTCGGCCCACCTTCTATAAAAGGGCTAAAAACCCCCATTTTGATCACAAAAAATGCTACAAAGTTCCAGAAAATTCAGCCATTAAAAGGCTCTTAATCTCACATAAAAGTGAAGATTTTGGGCGAAATTTCAAGCTACGAAGTACTAATCGAAGTCCGGGCAACGCATAGTCACAAATATGATTTCATTTTGGAGTTGGAGTGGCTTGGAAAAAAGTAAATGTTGAAGATTTGGCTACCTTCATGAAAAACAAGGTATGAATTTGTTGAATCTCTTTCTCTATCAATATGAATTAAGAAATAATGGCAAGAACAAGGTGATAGTTTGTTGTATTGATGTTGTTAATTTGTGGGTTGAGATTTGAAGAGAAATTGGACGAAATATACATATATCTATCTTGTAGGATGTTGGGGATGTTATTATTGATGTTGTTAGTACTAATTTCAACTTCTTTACGGAAATAAAGTTATTAAATAGTTGTATCACAAGTGGGTTGGTTGAGAAATTTGGAAAATAGTGTGTGGGTTGTTTTATGGCATATGTTGGTGTTGGAAATGATATTACGACTATTGGTATTGTTGAAGAATAATGAGCAAGTTATATTTAGTGTTTTAGTTGTTGTATTGTAGATTGCATATAGCAAGTAAAGACTTGATAAGTGTGGTAAAGTATTGGTAATTGGAAGATTATGTATATTGAAGAATAATGTTCTTGCATGGATAGTATGTAATGATATTGGTATGATGTCGTTGGAATATATACTATAACGTTGTTATCGTGTTCATTGGAGTCAGAAGGTTTTGAAGAAGGTAATAAATTGAAATCATGCATCTTGGATGAAATATGTGAATTACTAGTGCGATTGTTGATTATGTTAATAGTTTGGCCGGGTTTGAATTCCCGGATTGTGTTGGTTGAGAATTTGGCTATGTTGAATGTTGAGGATGGTATATTTACAGAGGAAATGCTGCGGAAATTTCGGTAGCCAAGTGTTTCCTTAAGATTTCAACTCTAAGTATACTAATGAGAGTTTTGGTAAAAACGACCAATTTGCAGATTTTGAAGAAATTGTGACGTGAATTTGGAATAGCAAAAGGAGCGGAAAGAGGTATGTAAGGCTTCACCCTTCTTTCTATGGCATGTCTTAGATGTAATAAGTCGGGTACGAGCCTTGGGGACAACCCTAGCCCCCGGAATCCGCATCCAAAGTTTTCCACTTTTTGTTCAATAGAATTGAACTAGAAAGTGTGCAAATGATGGAAAGACCTCTTAAACCCCTAGAACTTGCATAAGTGGGACCCGATTACCCTAGAACCCTCACAAGTAATGACATGACACGTAATATATGTAAATAATATACGTCACCCCATCCGGTCCGACGTGGGCCCGCTACTCTCGGATTTTCCTTACAGTCTTGCTTGACTTACTTGAAGCGAATCCAAAGGGAACCTTTGATCCCGATTTCGTTACCAAATGATAAATACTATGACTCCTCTAACGAGGGCACTTCCATGACGATAATGATAACAATGATGTTAGATAAGAGAATATGCCTATTATACGTACTACCGGAACGACTCTATGACTAAGATGACTAAGCTAAGTATCTTATGTAAACATGAAAATGATAAACTAATTTTTGAATCTTATTTATATTTCCTAGCTATGACTTTATTTTCTAAAAGATTTCAAAGTCTATGAACTGTCATCTATGATGCCCTGATTTCATTCTACGTTTACTTTAATATTATTCCCCGTTGGTAGTCTCACCTTAAAATACTCATTCCTTCAAGGTGAGACAAAGCGATCACGAGTATTCTATAATATAACCGGAGGTCACCGACCATTGCGTCACTCCGATGACTACATGATTCTTCTTTGGGCTTTCCTGCGTGCCTATGAGACATATGTATATAGGATACGTAAATGCATATAAGACATGTAAATGTATGTAAGATATGTGTATATATTTTTAAAACATGCACGTGACGAAAGAGCTAGAGCGCTATAGACGTTGATACATGCACATGATACACGTATATGTATATGATAAAAGCACCAGAGCGCTATAGACGCTGATGTACCTACACGACACACGTATAGGTATATGATAAAAGAGCTAGAGCGCTATAGACGCTGATATATGTACATGATATATGCATGTGTATACGGGGAAAATGGAGGTAAGGGCAGAGCGTTATGAACGCATATCCACCTGATCAGTTGGCATTACATGATATGATATCGTCCCGGACGCGGGATGCCCGGACGCTGGATTTGCATATTTATGGTTAAATGGATCGGCTGCCGACGCCTCGGCAATATGATATATTCTATTTTATGTATATATACATATATATGAGTAAGGAAAGCTAAGGAAGCACGGCATCTGCCCAAGGGCACTTATATGTACAGGTTATGTTTCTATCCCAGGACATTTGTTGTAACTCTCTTATGTCATTATACATGATTCATATTTTCCGTATATTACTATTCATGCCTTACATACTCGGTACACTATTCGTACTGACGTCCCTTCTTGTGGACGCTGCGTTTCATGTCGCGCAGGTCAGCAGACAGGTGGACTTGATCCTTAGAAGCCTTACCAGCAGTGTTGACAGCGCTCCAGTTGTTCCGGAGCCCCACTTTCGTGGTACTATTTTGTGTATGTATTTTCGGGCACGACAGTACTCGACCCTTTCTATGTATAAGTGTACTGTGTCTAGAGGCTCGTAGACAGATATGTACAGTCCGTTAAGTACAGTAGGTATATGGTGTTTTGGCATGCTAATGTTGATGTATAAGTGATAACGAAGTTTATTAGTCTATGTTCAGAACGACGCCGCTAATGTTAATCTTAAAAACAAATGGCTCTGTTTACATGGCTTGCTAAGAGGTAAAGGTAAAACGATAGACAAGGGGTGCTCGGTACAAGTATCGGGTACTCGTCACGGCCCCTAGTTGGGTCGTGACATTGACAGTGCTCCAGTTATTCCGGAGCCTCACTTCCTTGGTACTATTTTGTGTATATATATTCGGGCACGGCAGTACTCAGCCCTTTCTATGTATAGGTGTACTACGTCTAGAGGCTCGTAGACAGTTATGTACAGTCAGTTAAGTACAGTTAGATATATGGTGTTTTGGCATGTTAATGTTGATGTATAAGTGATAACGAAGTTTATTAGTCTATGTGTAGAATGACGCCGCTAATGTTAATGTTCAAAAAAAAAATGGCTCTGTTTACATGGCTTGCTAAGAGGTAAAGGTAAAACGATAGACAAGGGGTGCTCGGTACAAGTATCGGGTACTCGTCACTGCCCCTAGACGGGTCGTGACAGTAGCCCTGTGAGGTGATGTTATTGTGGGGTACTATGACAGGATGGTAGTGTCATATTATAGGGGAAAGTTTGGCAAGATTATTTTGAAATCCCCGAGAGCCTAACATTCGAGGACGAATGTTCTTAGGGGGGGAGAATGTTACACCTCGAACATTTCGTACGTGAGCTGTGAATAGACTAAGGCAAGATTAAGGGGAACATGGAGTCCATATGTCCTTAAGGAGAGTACTTGATAGCTTTAGAGTGCGTACAAAAAGATTTTAAAGCTATACAAATCGGTGAATCTAAGTTCGTTGAAGGAAGTGAAATATAAGTTGTGTTCGGGAAGATTTCATAACAACCGAGCTAATGTTGATCTAGTAACATCTTGAGGAGGAGCTATAAGGCTCCCTAGATGGTTAATGAAGTATTATACAAGTGCCAAGAAGGTTCCACAAGGATTGGAAGTCAAACGAAGCGACGAGAACGATTTCGGAAAAATGTGAGTTATATGACCACTTATACAGTCTGTATAACTTATACGGTCTGTATAAGGGTCCGTATAACCTTTCCAAAAAAGGTTCACTCCGTGGTGGTATTATACGGTCACTTATACGGACCATATAAGTGTCCGTATAACCATGTCGGGCAGCTTTATTTTTATTTGTTTTATAAAAAGAGGACCCAAGTTCTGATTTTTCATTTCCCCTATTCTCCACACCTCAAGAGAGCTCTAGAACATTCTCCATACCATGTCAACCTGAACTCAAGAGAAATCAAGGATTAATTAGCAAGAATCAAGAGAATCGGGTGAAGGGAAGCTCACTAGGGTTTGTAGAAGTCAAGATTTTCTTCGGTATTGAAGTTGGGGTTTTTCTCAAGTGAAGTATCTTCATCCAAATATCATTACTACTTAATCAAAGGTGAGTTTTACATATGTTTGATGCTATTAAGAGTATTTGAGGAGTTGAATGACTTGGATTAGAGAAGAAAGTAGAATTTGAGCTCAAATATGGAAATAATGATATTTTGTGTACTAGGTTAACTTGAGTCATGATTCTTAGTATGCTATGAGTATAATATTGTCATGAATGATGCTAAGGATGTTGAGGAAGTATTATGTGAAGAATGAACATGGTGTTGTGTTGTAATTATGATTATGAATGACTTTTGAAAGAAGTTTTGAGGATTGAACCATGTTTAACTTGAAGAAAGTGATTAATTATGATATTATAGGTGTTGCTATAATGTTTGGGAGTTGTTTATTATATGGAAAAGGTTGTTGAAGAAAAGGAAATGCTGCCCAATTTTCGTTAGCTCTGAGTCGCCTTAGTTTAGCCTTAAGGATGTTTCTAATGATCTAATGTTTTCTAATGATCTAATGTAATATGAATTCTCTTGAATGTAGAGTTGTGAGCTTGGAAGGAAAGCATTTGGTCGATATAGTTAAAGAGACGTAAAGATATGTAAGGCTAGTCCCTTTTTTTCATAATGGCATGACTCTTATATCACTATCTTCCATGTATTCCATGACCTTCTTGCATCCCAAAAGTTGAAAGTTCATGATTCCTAAGATCTTCTTATGAGCTAGAGATGAGATGTGTTCTACGATAATGATAGAGATAATGATGCTATTTTAGAGATTCCGAAGCCTATGAGATGATGCTATTACGAGCTTGATAATCCAATTTTATGATTTCATTGATGTTATTTCTTGTTGTTGTCTCGCCTCATGATATTAGTTCCTTCAAGGTGAGACCTAGCGATGATGTTTGATCCATAATATAATCGGAGGCTACCGACCTTACGTCTCTCTGGTAGGATTGTAGCTTTAATTGGGTTCTCATGCATGTCCACTATTTTTATATGTGATTACACTGTGCCTAGTTGGCCGGGCATACACAACTACGATGAGCGTAGTGGGTGGCTGTGATGATGATTACACCGTGCCTAATTTACCGGGCAGACACCACTAGTGGGCGGCATGAGATGGTTACCCCAGACGCTGGCTAATGATGATCACGCCGTACCTATATGGACGGGTAGTTTATGTATGCATATATATGATATGACGTTGTTTTAATATAAAAGTTAGCATGCATGACTCCACCTTAAGAGGCAATCAGTTACAGGTTATCTCTTCATTTTATGTTTTCTTATTTCTTGCTTATGCTGTTATACACGCCTTACATACTCAGTACATTGTTCGTACTGATTTCATTTCTTTTGTGGACGCTGCGTTCATGCCCACAGGGCGACAGAGAGACGGCACAGATGCTTAGGAGCTTTATTCAGTAGATTTGCAGGAGCACTCTACTACTCCGAAGTCGCCGCTTATTGGTATATTCTTTTGTGTACATATTTGGGGCCTGGCGGGGTCCTATCCCGTTCTTATTATCTCAGTACTCTAGTTAGAGGCTCGTAGATACATATGTTTGGGTAGCAGATGTTTTATGATCTCCTTAGCGTAAGTCTTGTATATTATTGTGTAGCGTCGAGGGCTTATGGACATATATGTTTTAAGAGATATTTGAGGATCATTTCATGATAGGCTTGTGTTGGAAATGGTGTATGTTCGGGTTGTGTTTGATGATAAGTCTGATGGGTGGTGCTCGGTAGTCAGCTCTGGGTACCTGTCATGGCTCTTTAGTTGGCTCGTGACACCGTCAAAATAGACGGGGTTGCTATTCTGCTGAGGATCGATAAGACTCCATATCATCAGAGTGCAGTCGAGTCTAGAGGTCATGTTGATAGTGTTATATCCCGCGTTTTTGCGTCTTTAGAAAAGTTGGAATAATCTTGCCTTGTAGGAAATAAGGCTATGTTTTTGTTTTATCTAACATATGTGTGTGATATTTATGAGAAATATTGTTGCGAAAATACGGAGGAAGGCCAAGGGCAAAATTTAGAATTTTGGAAATTTGTTTCGGGAATTGCAAATAAGATCCTTAAATTGTTGGGCTCAAATAAAAGAGAAAAATGAGGCCCAATTCCACTAGGGGTGGCCGGCCATGCTAGCCCAACCCATGGAAAGGATAAATTTGTCTATGTGATAAATTATATAAGGGACCTTATCTTTTAGAAACTTCAAGAAAAGTTAGATAAGGAGAAAACAAAAGATGAAGAGCAAGAGAAAGGGGCTATTCGGCCAAGACCCTTGGAAATTAGGTACTTTAAATCTTGTTCAAAAAATTATTTTCTTGTGGTATTTCCACTAATTCAAGGGTCCTCTTCAACGTGGTGTAATTATTTCGGAATATAATTCATCTGTTTCATCGTTTCCGCACTTTGTTCAAGTGGAGAAGATTGTAGAAAAAGGTAAGAATCAATTCCTTTTTCTTATGTTATGAAGGTTTGTTTGTGTTGTAGCATGTGGAAATGAGTAGAAATTATGGAAATATGGAAGTTTGCAAAGTGGGTGTGTGTGTAGGCATGTAGCCGTGTGTGTGTATTGTTGTGTAGTTAAGATGAGTTGAATTTTATGTATTATTCTAGTTGTGGTTATGGTGGAATTCATATTGGAAATGAAAGTGGGATAAATTTGATTGAGGTTGGAAATATGGAATGTAGCCGTGTGGTGTAGGGAGGTAGAATGGAAATGGATTAATTTTGTTTAGTATGTTAGTTGTGTGGTTGTGACCCTTATGAGGTAAATGAAGGTAAAATGGATTAAGTTGGCATGGAAATTGGTTGTATGTTATTATGGGAAATTATGTGATTTTTATATGATTTTTATATCATAGTGAGAGTGAGATTCTAAATGTGAATTATGGTTGTTGTTAATGAATTTGGAAGAAAACAATGCGAGTTGATAGTGTTGTTGCATTCGTTGAAGTTTCGGATAGAATATGGAATTGGCGGAATTGTTTAAATCCTTGGGTATTGATTGGAGTGTTATTGAATTATGTTTGAATAACCTTGAGTTAGTGAATGAATATGAGAATGTTGATATTAGCTTGATATTGTGAAGTTGGAATGGAAATTGTCGCCTTATGTAGAAAAGAGGACTATTTATGTTATAGTGCGTTTTGTGATGATTGTTGATGCTCTTGGTATTGTGGTGTTGTTGTTGTTGATATTTTGGGCCGAGATGATTCTTGGGGACGTTGAATTTATAGGGGGAATGCTGCCGAAATTTCGGTAGACAATATGAATTTAAGACTTGAAATTCTAAAAGCGTGAAACTCATATTTGGCAACTATGACCAATTGTAGATTTTGGACGAAACGGGGATTGAGTTTGGACGAGCGTAAGGCGCAAGCGAGGTATGTAAAGCTATCCCTTTTCTTCTCTTGGCATGTCCTAGATGTACTAGGTTTGAGTTTGAACCTCGGGGATCATTCTATTCATAGAAATCCGAGTTTACTTTTAGCACTATTCTATTCAGTGAAATTGAATTAGAAACTTATGCTTTGTTGAAAGGAAACGTTCGAGCATTCATAACTTTCGTAAACATGATCGAATCACCCCTAAGCTTTCATGGTTGATTTCATAAGGTCAAATGTCTGTAAAATTTGTACGCCGCCTCGACTTGGACCGAGGTGGGCCCTCTAGCCCCGAGTCTCCTTCGTTTCCCTAATTGGCTTAACTTTGTTCGATATCGAAAAGAGACTTTTACTTATGAATTTAGCTATTAAAGAATAATGTTTTGATTACTCCATGATATTCTGATTTACATTTTGAACTATGAATACGATTTCAGAAGTACTTTTGTGAGATAAACTCCGTATTGATCAGTTGTCCGGACTAGTTTTCCTAACAGGTTGTCATATGATTATGTCCAGTCTCATAAATGTTTTGACATGTAAATTGCATTAGTTTCCGCACTACTCTGCTCGTGCCCATAATTATGATATCGTTCGCCGGTTCCCGGGCCGGTTTTGTGATCGTACGCACTATGATATATTCGGTAGTATGCTGTGTTACGGTTCCCGAGACCTCGCCATAGGGCCGGGTTCCGTTTATGGAGTTATGCTGTGATGGCTTATGATATGTTGTGATGATGTGTGACGCAGATACGGAGATTTGAAAACTGCTGGTGTTATGCTGTGTTATGGCGCCATCGACGGGCGGGCGACCATATTCTCTGTGCCCTATGCATGACTTATTTTTTTTAGAGTAAACATTTTGATATTTTGGGTTTGCACTTATGTTCTGTACTTCTATTTCATTTATGCCTCAGATTTGTTTTCTGTATCTTCTACTTTGCATACTCAGTACATATTTCGTACTGACCCCCTTTCTTCAGGGGGGGGGGGGCTGCGTTTCATGCCCGCAGGTACAGACGCACAGTTTGGTGATCCACCAGTTTAGGACCCCCTCTTTTGCTATTTGGAGTCCTCCTCTTATTCCAGAGCCTACATTTTGGTATATATCTTCGTTCGCTACATATGTATGTATTTGTTCAGGGGTACGGTGGGGCCCTGTCCCGCCATGTGATTCGGTTGGTCTGTTTAGAGGTATGTAGATGTATATGTGGGTTGTGCCTACTTCTGTACAGGTGTGTTTGTATGATCCTATTCGCCATGGCCGCCTTATCGGCGTGCATTTGTATATGTTTTGGGACGTTGCGCCATTTGATAGCCTTGTCGGCTTCTGATATATATATATATATACATATATGGTTGTGTTTGAAATGTGTCTGAGATAGTTTGATATGATTTGTGGCAGCCCATCTGTCTGTATACGAATATGTATCTGGCGATGTATATTCCGCCAACCTATTAGATTTGGATACGGCCAGAATGGCCTGTATATTTGTATATATGCATATATTCGGCGATGGATATTCCGCCGCTTCTTTTGGTTTTGATGTGATGTTTTGTACGCGCAATCGCACAAGATAATATTTGTTTTTAACTCTGTTTAAAATGACGAATATGAAATCTGAGTCAAGCTATAATATGATGATTTGGTTTGTATGTCTGTTGGGGTGTCCAAGTAGGGCACCAGTCGCGGCCCACGGGGCTGGGTCGTGACAAATAGCTTATGTATACCGATTCATGGCTAGGCCGAGGCCCTGTCGCGACCATGTTATGGTGTCAGATACTCCTAGAGGCTTTGTAGACACATGTTCAGTATGTATAGTATGTCTTGTGGCCTTGCCGTCCTTATGGTTGTCAGTAGATCATATGGTGGCCTTGTCGGCTTGTATATGTATATATATCTATATATGCCTTTTTGGGATTGATTTCCAGTTCAGATAAGACGTTTTCCCACTTACGGGTTTGTTATGAGGTATGGCCTCATTCGCCCATGATATCATGTGTACGACAAGATTTGGCCCTGTCGGTCTAAGGGATACATCCAAAGGTTATGAGTTAAGGTTGGTTCGCTCGAGCTAGTATGGCATTGGGTGCCGACCGCGCCTGCCTAGGATTGGGGCATGACACACCTAGCCCACAAAGCATCTCAAACACGATCCTTCTACGTTAACTTGTATAAGGACACCAAAAAATTGGGTTTTGCGATCTTTCAACCTGAAAACCCGAGACTCATCCAGAACCTCCCGAATATAAACCAAATATGCATCTCATCTATAAAATATACTATGAACTCACTCGCACACTCGGAAATCCCAAAAGAGGTTTCCTTGACCTAGTCAACCTCGAACGCCTTAAATTAGTTTTCCAACAAAATGACTAAAATACCCCCGAGTCCCTCGAGAATCAAACCATCTACTCTACCATGTCATTATCGATATTCCGGACATATTGGAATTGATGAAATTACCAAAAAGACCCATTTATCCCCAATGTTGACTTGATAAACCAAACACTTAAGAACATCAAAAATTTCCATTTGCTCACTCAAATCACCTCTGAATGCCTCGGGAATTGTGCCAACCATGCCCACAAGTAAAATATATGCTAATGAACTAGGGGAGGGGTCAACAGGGTTATAACAGTCAAAATAGCCAAAAGGACCTAACGGTTCATTTCATGATCCATTACTTAAACACATATTCATCCTCGAAAATGAAAGAGAAGGGAAATACCCGAATCGCTGAAAAGCTGGTGATACTTCATCCGCATATCTGACTTGGTCTCCCAATTAGCCTCCTCAATTGGACGATGCTTCCACTGAACTTTACTGATGCAATCTTCCTGGAACTCAAATTCAGGATCTGTCTGTCCAAAATAGTGACTGGCTCCTCCTCAAAAGTCAAATTATGACCAAACTAAACTAAATCCCACTGAATCACATGACATCCGTCAGAATGATACTTTTTTATCATGGAAATTTGAAACACGGGGTGAACTCCCAACAACCCTGGAGGTAAATCCAACTTATAGGCTACCTCACCAATGCACTTAACTATCTCATATAGACCAATGTACCTAGGGCTCAACTTTCCCTTCTTCCCAAACCTTATCACGCCTTTCATGGGTGAAACTGTTACACCACGGAAATTTCCCTGTGAACGTACAACGGGTAGACCAACGAAGTGTATGAGTGTGTGATGTTTTACTAAGTAGGAATGACTATTTATGAATTTTGGAAATGAGAAAGTTACTGTCACACCCTAATCTCACTAGGGTGTGATGGGCACCCGACCCTTATTTAGGGCCGAGCGAACCCTCAGACTCTTAGTACACACATAATCTCTTCTTCGGACTTTTAAATCAAATCAGAATGAAACACATAGGAAAGATTTTCAGAAACATTCTCTTCATCGTTCTTAAGTTAAGTAAAATTTGTTATCACATGGAATCTGTAGCATAAAGCATATTAGTACATCGGCTTACAGAGCCGCTTACAAGACTGACTTTCTATACCCACGACTCTGTCTGCAACGTCTCTAATCTCAACCAAGACATCATAGCATAATACTCTGACCCGCAACACTCCAGGGCCAAATGGAGCTTGCTAACTTCGCTGGAACATCTTCTGTAGTGGCTTCTACTCATCTGGTGTACCTGCGCGGCATGAAACGCAGCCTCCGAAGAAAGGGGGTCAGTACGGAATATGTACTGAGTATGTAAGGCATAAAATACAGAAAGCGGAAACATAACCGGAACAACAGTACAAAAAGTTAGTACATTAGCCAGATAACCAAGGTGCTTATTTTCCGAACGTAAATCATGCATACCGATGTCACATGTCAGAAGAAGTACAGAAAATGAGTAAATCCTGCAGAGTACCAAAATACTTACTTTCCAAACGCAGATCATGCGTGCCGACATCATATGTCATCATATACATATACGTATAACAGATCCCGACCCTCTAGTGAGGGACGCGATGAATGGAGTCATCATATATGTCGACATCATATATCATACATGCATATAACTCATAGTGCTGTGGGACGTACAACCCGATCCATAAATCAATATAATAGTGCCGAGGAACGTACGGCCCGATCCATAAATATAATATATTAGTGCCGAGGAACGTTCGGCCCGATCCATAAATATAATATATTAGTGCTGAGGAACGTTCGGCCCGATCCATAAATATAATATATTAGTGTCGAGGAACGTTCGGCCCGATCCATATATATATTACTGCGGAACGTGCAGCCCGATCCATATATCAATATAATGTCGAGTATAACATAGTGTGCACAATGACATAACCGGCCCGGGACTCGGCGAGCGATATAATAGTAGTACGCACGAGCAGAGTATTGAGAAACCATATGCATATAAATCAATTCTAAGCCTCAATGGACAAGTATACTTAAAGACACCTAAAGGCTCAGAAACAAGTTTCGGGTCAATCCGATTTAGTATAAGAAAGTTATGAGCGTTTGAAGTACAGAACCTTTTACGAACGTTTCAGAAGCCATTTTTGGAAAATCAAACCAACAATCATGTTAGGTACCTTTCGAATATCGTTATGGATCAAATCAGATAGAGCTTTTGGAACCGTATGTACGTATGAAAATATATCAAAGACTCAATGGAATAATCAAACGTACCATCACTTGGAAATCAAAACGTTAGCCATATCAATTGTCTCTTGAATGCCATTCGGAAACATATCAAATAGAACTTCGGACATCATAGATACGCATCAAACCATATGAAACAGCTTATGGAAATCAAGAACGTTAGCCATCCTAGTGGCTCTAAGAATGGGAGTTTCTTTGAAATCATACATATACTTTGTCATGTTGGTTTCACAAAGATCATGCCAAAAGAAAGAAAGGGTAAGCCTTACATACCTTGCCCGCTTTCTACGCTAATCCGAACTTATGTCTTTGGCTTCGCAAGATCTACAACAATATTCATACATACAAAACATTAGCCATAAACACTTAAGAGTCCAATTCTAAACCAACACTTTATTTACAGAAATTTCGGCAGCATTTCCCCTGTAAATACAACAACCCCGAGAATCTAACTCGGCCAAATCATCAACAACAAATCCGAGAATTCAACTCGGCAAAATTACCAACAAAAATACCAACAGTCATTCTAATAATATCAACAATCGATTCAAGACGCATTCCAACGTTAGCAACATTCTTTCTACAAACTTCAACGGCGTTTCACTTATATTCAATTCATATTTGCTCACATATTCAAGTACTAATCCGAAACCATTCAAACAATATTCAAGAATGTTTCAAACAATCCGCACAATAATCAAAGTAATCTAACCGATATTCCACTCCACCCGAAACCTTCCAAATTCAACAAGAACAATAACAACACATTTCCTTCTTTCAAATTCATGAACTACACCAACAATTCACACACTAACAACATTATCTTCCATAAATACAAGAAGACTATATTCAAATTACATTGGCTTCTAAAACAACTCTCCAACACTTACAACTTCAACTAGAATCATCAAACTTTCATTATCAACATAGAATCCACAACAACAACAACCAAAACACTAGATAAAATTGATTCATTCTCTTTTATACCACACAACAACCACACGGCCACAATACTATATATTCACGGCCACAACATAACATCCATATTTTCATAAATTTCATCCATTTCTAAATACTACAGCATACACAACCATCCATAACATATAAAATAAGATTAATTCTTACCTTTTTCCCTTAACTTCTCACTTGGCTATGGTTATAAACTTGCAACAAAGAGGGGTCTACTTGCTCCAACAATTATCCCACGTTAAAGAGGTCCTTACAATTAGTAGGAATACTAGAAGAAAATAATTTTTTTGATCGAGATTTGAGGGCTCCAATTTCCCTTCACTATGGCCGAATAGGCCTTCTTGTTTTCTTTCCTCTTTAAGTTTCTTGAACTCTCTATGTGTCACGACCCAACCCCGTAGGCCGCGACTCATGCCCGACATGGACACTCGTACATACTTACTAACCAAATCACACTTGCGTTTACATATTATGAACCTCGTGCTTATAAAATCATATACATAAAACATTTAAATCGTTACTTATGTCATAACATATAAATCGATCATATTAACGTAGCGTAGGTGAAAACCGGACACAAACCAAATAAACCTCACTAAACAAACATGACCCATGACCCACATGCATGTCTACAAACCTCTAATACAGACAACAGAATCATATGACGGGACAGGGCCCCGCCGTACCCAAAATAGTCATAAACACAAAGATATGTACACCTAAAAGATCTGTACCAAAAATGTGAGCTTCGGATCAAAGGAGCACTCCGGACAGTAGAACAGATATCCTAAGCTGACGAATCACCTCAATATGCATCTGTACCTGCGTGGCATGAAGCGCAGCCCCCGAAGAAAGGGGGTCAGTACGGAATATGTACCGAGTATGTAAAGCATGGAATATAGAAAACAGAACATACCAGATCAACAGTACAAAGGTAAATACACTATCCAGATTATCAAAGTGCTATTTCCCGATCTCTAATCACGCATACAGATGTCACATGTCAGAAAAGTGCAGACTAGGAAAATCAGAATAATTATTCCCCAAATACAGATCATATGAGCCGAAGTCGTATGTCAGAAGAAGTACGAATCCAGATTATCAGAATGCTTATTTCTCAAACCCAGATCATATATATCAATATCATAGGTCAGAAGAAGTACAGAGGATACCGAATACCAGAGATATTACTTTCCAAACACAGACCGTGCCTATCGGAATCGTATATCATATATGTGCGTATAACAGATCCCGGCCCTTTCGTGAGGGACGCGGTGGACAGAATCATATAGCAGATCCCGACCCTTAGTATGGGACGCGGTGGACAGAATCGTCAGATGCCAAAGACAGATATCGTATATGCATGTAACAGATCCCGGCCCTTTAGTAAGGGACGCGGTGTACAGAACTATCAATGCATGTCAGAATCCTATAACATATATGCAGATAACAGATCCCGGTCCTTTACTGAGGGACGCGGTAAATCATATGTCATGTATACATGTAATAGAACCCGGCCCTCTGCTGCGGGACGCGGTGAATCACACATCATATGCCATCCTGGCCACCGGCCCATATCATCATAAACATATATATATAACAGAACCCGACCCGCAGGGGAGAGGGACGCGGTGAACAATGCAGAGGAAGATGCACGATAACATAACAGAACCTGGCCCAGGCGCAGTGAATAACATACTGAGGTCTGCACGAACAGAGCAGTGAGAAACCATATGCACACACATCCAGACTCGACAGATACAGACATTTATCGATACTCAAGGACCATATACATATTCCGAGTCGATCGGAGCCAATATGTGAAAGTTACGGACATTTTTACCACAGAGCATTTGCGAACATTTCAAAGCAAATCCAAACGACAGAGCAGTTCGAAGGAATCGGACGATAGTCATAATGTACATATATACTTTTTGGATGGCACGATAGATTGTATCAAAACAAAACCTCTGAAATCATTTTACACATCAAAATATATTATAAGACCCGTTACGATAGTTACAGCACTTAGTGTTTGATAAACGGAACATTCATCAAAAGTTCCCTTGGAATACCGTGCGAAAATATCGCATAAGACATTTGAGGAACCCGATAAAACACGTCAAGTGATAAATCGTATAAAAGAATTCGGACGACGATCATAATGTATGACTTGCGGAAGTCACAATGGGTTACGTCAAAATAATCTTTCTAGGATCGTTTTACGCTTCAAAATATGTCATAAGACTCAAGGAATAGTCAAAACACTTGTCGTTTAGTAGTTGAGGGAGTAGCTAAGAGTTTCCTTTAATTATTGCTCAAAACAAATCAATAACACAATAGAGGTGGATTCGGAAATAGTGGGCCTACCGAGGTGACAGACACAATTACGTACATTAAGCCTTAGGAAGTCACTTATGAAAGTTTTAGCGTCATTCGGTTTCATTTGGTCAAGTTATAGATACTTAAGCAATTGTTTCAACAAGACATACAAAACTTAATTAAATTCTATTGAATGAAAAAGGGCAAATTCAAACTCGGATTTCTAGGAATAGAATCGTCCCCGAGGCTCGTATCCAAACCTATTATGTCTAAGACATGCCAAAAGAAGGAAGGGTGGAGCTTTACATACCTTTTCCGCTCCTTACGCTACTCCAAATTCAAATCCCGTTTACTCCAAAATCTACAATAGGTCACATTTACCAAATATTAATTATCAAGCTTTAAGAATTTAATCTCAAACCAATACTTGTCTACGGAAATTTGGGCAGCATCTCCCCTATACATACAACATCCCCGAGATTTAACTCGGCCCAAATATCAACAACCATACCAACAACAATACCAATAACATCAACAATCAATGCAAAACATATTCTAACACACGTAGTCTTCTTTTCTACATAGTGCAATAGCTTCCAATCCAACTTCACATTTTCCAATCAATATCAACATTTTCATTTTCATATATTAATTTAAGATCATTCAAACATAGACCAAGAACATTCTAAGCAATCTATACAATATTCATCAATTCCATATTCCACCCGAAAACTCCCCAACTTCCCTAGGAACAATTTCAATGTGTTTCTTGCTTCCAAGTTCATGAACTATCCAAACAACACACATTCTAACAACATTATTCTCATAATTAAAGAAACGACACTAACATCATATTGGCTTCCAAATCAACCCATAACATTTCCAACATCAATTTAAATCCTCAAATTCTCATTTCCATCATAGAATGCATATCAACAACAATCAAATTACTATATAGAAATTTGTTCATCTTTCCTACACATCATATACACCACACGGCCAAACCCTACATTTCCAACTTCAACCAAATCCATTCCACTTTCATTTCCAATATGAAGTCCACAATAACCACAACTAGAATACTACATAAAATTCAACTCATCTTAACCATACAAAAACACACACACACACAGCCACATGCACACACACACACCCACCATGCAAACTTCCATATTCTCATGAATTCCATCCATTTCTACATATTACAACATAAACAAAACCTTCACAACATATAAAAGGGGATGAAATCTTACCTTTCTTCACAACTTCTCCACTTAGCTAGGGTTGGAATTTTGCACCAAAAAGTGATTCTCTCCTTCCAACAATCATACCATGTTGAAGAGGGCCTTCAAATTAGTAGTAATACATGAAGAAACAATTTTTTTGAACTGGATTTCTTGGTCTTCTTTTTCTCCTCTCTTGTTGCTCTCCTCTTTTGTTTTTTTTCTTGAAAGTTCTAAAGGATATGGGCAATATATGACTCTTAAGTCATATTAAGCACATGGAAAATTAGTCCATATGGACCTTGGGCCATGGCCTTGGCCGGCCACCCCTCTTGGGCCCTTTTATTATTTTCTTTAAATTTTCCAAGCCCAATCACTTTGTGGCTAATTCTTATAATTCATGAAACCAATTTCTGAAATTCCAATTTGGCCCTTAGCCTTCCCTGATGTTTCCGCGTCAATATTTTTCATACGCAACAACATATATATCAAATGAAATTAAAATATAGCCTCATTCCTTACAAGTCAGAATTGTTTCAAATTTTTCGAATGTGCAGAATTGCGCGATATAACATCCTCCCCCCCTTTAGAACATTCGTCCTCGAATGTTCGACTGATCTTATGGGGTCTCATAATACTTCGGGGAGGTCTCTTCCTTTCCTTTAAAATTTTCCAAACGTTACCATTACTATCCCTTCTTTCGTACTCGCTTTCTTTCTATTCCCGAGCGTCGTTATACTTAGGACTTTCCAACCTTAACTAGTGGTGGAATCAGTATCCGTCTACTTGTAACATCTGTACCATAGCTTTTGCTCCGTCTTTTAGATTTCGTTCAGTCAATGTTTTTCATATATCGCAACACTGATTGCTGGGGCCCACCTGTCGATCGATACAGTCATAACTGGGATGTCATTTGCACACATATACATTTATTACCATTTCACTTACAATACGTTCTCAAATGCCATTCAAACTCATTCTGATTCCAGAACTGTCGCACTTCCTTTTTCTCCGCCGGCCGAGTCCGCCTTAGCCTACCCGACCTATTTAGGATTTCTAACCGTTCGGTACATTCTAATTTCCTTTGGGTTACCCCAGATTTCCCATCTGTCTTTTATATCTACATTTATGAAAATTTCAGTACACTTCCCAGGGGGTCACCCATCCCAGAATTGTTCTAACCCCAGCACGCTTAACCTCGAAACTTTAATGCATTTCGGTGCCTTAACGCTGGTATAATCGCGTCCATTTCCCCACACGACCTTTATCACGTAATCTAGGATAGGTCAGGGTCTTAGCATCTTTCGAAAGGTTCTCGTAGCAGGTCCCACTCCGATATAGAGAGGGCCCTTTATTTTTCTAATTACGTAACTACTGAGTTAGCCTTTTAGATCTTTCAAAATTCACTTTTTTCTGCATATATGATTACCTCAGACGGTTCTATCGATTCGGGTCTTATTTCCGTTCTACTAGCAATCGGAAAAATTATATGATAAAACATAATCTGGATCTACCAATGCATATATATTTCAGAAAAAGATTGACAGTGTACCTGTAAACACGTCTGGTGACGCCTTGGGTCCTGTAGGCAAGCCAAAGCATACATGCGGTTCGAAGGACCGCTGGAACCGGAAGCTCCGCCACGACCCCCTGCCGCGGCCCGCTGGCGTCGGTACACTCTGCCCCGTAGGGCGCATCGCTACAGAAGGGGGAGGTGGACCAGCAACTGATCCGGTGGGCTGGGCTGAACCACCTAGACCATTCTTAAACGGGCACTCCCTCAAAACGTGGTCCTGACGGCCACAAAAGAAACAGGCACCCATGGCACGATAACACCTCCCGGGGTGGGGCTTTCCATAGTAAGAACACCAAGGCATGGGTGGCTTTGACTGATTGAAACCTCTGCTCACCTGCGAACCCGATGCCCTGGAACTCTGCCCAACTCCTGAATATCCAGTACTACCAAATCTCTCACCAGTAGACTGTGGGGGAGCATTTCGCGCTGGCCGCGAAGACTGTCTGCTGTGCTGTCGAGGCTGCCCATCTCGGAACTCTCCAGAATAACCAGCTGATCTAGCCCTCTTGGGCTGGCCTCGGTCGCAATCTCTGCCCGACTGATCCTCTCGGTGCCGGTCCTCCATCCCTTGCGCATAATCCTATAACTGGGCAATGTCCATCCCAGACTGGGATGCCACTGCCATACAGCTGTCAATCAGATAGTCATCCCGCCCCATCACATATCGGTGCATCCTGTCAGCCATATCAGCTACGATGGTAGGTGCATATCTGGCTAGGGAATCAAACTCCAAGTTGTACTCTCGGACACTTCTGCCATTCTGCCTCAGCTGTAAAAATCTATCAACTCTCGCCCGCCGCAACTCTGGGGGCAAAAAGTGGCTGAGGAAGGCAGCTACAAACTCGTCCCACACAGCTGGGGGAGCACCTTCACCCCTGGACAACTCCCAGGACTCGTACCAATTAATCGCAATATCACGTAATCTATGTGAGGCCAGCTCGACAGACTCAGTCTCAGAAGCCCTGACTAGTCTCAGTGAACGCTGCATCTGTCGGATGAAGTCCTGGGGGTCCTCTTCGGGCTTGGACCCGTAAAACTCTGGAGGGTTACAAGTCAAGAAATCACGAACCCTCAAACTGTCAAGTCTGTCATCATCATCACACCTTAGCCCGCGTCTGCGAGCCTGTCCTGCTACTAATGTCGTCAACAACTGAACAGCCTCTCTCATCGCCCTATACTCCGCCCCGGGCTGAGGAGCTAGAGGCTCGGGCGCTGGGGCCCCTTAAGCTACTGGTGGAGCCACTCCGAGCTCCTCGGGTGGTGGTGTAGCAGAACCCTCTGACTGGGGTACACTATCGGGCATAATCTGAGCACTAGCCCGAATATCCCCCTGTATCTGACCGGCCTCTCCTGCCAATGCCTTGCCCTTCTGGCCAGACGTCACCTTCTTCGGAGGCATCACTGAAAAATATAACAGCCGGTCAGAAAAGAGTCATCCTAATAGCACAGCTCTATCGCACGATCTAAGATCCAAAGAAAGGGTAACATCCTAAATGTCTTGTAGCCTCCTGTTTATAGATGTGGTGCACAACACACCGATAAACAAGACTCTACTAGACACGGCCTGTAGACATTCCGAGGACAAACCGCTCTGATACCACTTTGTCACGACCCAACCCCGTAGGCCGCGACTCGTGCCCGACATGGACACTCGTACATACTTACTAACCAAATCACATTTGCGCTTACATATTATGAACCTCGTGCTTATAAAATCATATACATATAACATTTAAATCGTTACATATGTCATAACATATAAATCGATCATATTAACGTAGCGTAGGTGAAAACCGGACACAAACCAAATAAACCTCACTGAACAAACATGACCCATGACACACATGCATGTCTACAGGCCTCTAATACAGACAACGGAATCATATGACGGGACAGGGCCCCGCCGTACCCAAAATAGTCATAAACACAAAGATATGTACAACTAAAAGATCTGTACCAAAAATGTGGGCTCCGGATCAAAGGAGCACTCCGGACAGCAGAACAGATATCCTAAGCTGACGAATCACCTCAATAAGCGTCTGTACCTGCGTGGCATGAAGCGCAGCCTACGAAGAAAGGGGATCAGTACGGAATATGTACCGAGTATGTAAAGCATGGAATACCGAAAACAGAACATACCGGATCAACAGTACAAAGGTAAATACACTATCCAGACTATCAAAGTGTTAATTCCCGATCTCTAATCACCCATACAGATGTCACATGTCAGAAAAGTGCAGACTAGGAAAATTAGAATAATTATTCCCCAAATACAGATCATATGAGCCGAAGTCGTATGTCAGAAGAAGTACGAATCCAGATTATCAGAATGCTTGTTTCTCAGACCCAGATCATATATATCAATATCATAGGTCAGAAGAAGTACAGAGGATACCGAATACCAGAGAGCTTACTTTCCAAACACAGACCGTGCCTTTCGGAGTCGTATATCATATATGTGCGTATAATAGATCCCGGCCCTTTCGTGAGGGACGCGGTGGACAGAATCATATAGCAGATCCCGGCCCTTAGTAAGGGACGCGGTGGACAGAATTGTCAGATGCCAAAGACAGATATCGTATATGCATGTAACAGATCCCGGCCCTTTAGTAAGGGACGCGGTGTACAGAACTATCAATGCATGTCAGAATCCTATAACATATATGCAGATAAAAGATCCCGGCCCTTTACTGAGGGACGCGGTAATCATATGTCATGTATACATGTAATAGAACCCGGCCCTCTGCTGCGGGACGCGGTGAATCACACATCATATGCCATCCTGTCCACCGCCCCATATCATCATAAACATATATATAACAGAACCCGGCCCGCAGGGGAGAGGGACGCGGTGAACAATGCAGAGGAAGATGCACGATAACATAACAGAACCTGGCCCAGGCGCAGTGAATAACATACTGAGGTCTGCACGAACAGAGCAGTGAGAAACCATATGCACACACATCCAGACTCGACAGATACAGACATTTATCGATACTTAAGGACCATATACATATTCCGAGTCGATCGGAGCCAATATGTGAAAGTTACGGACATTTTTACCACAGAGCATTTGCGAACATTTCAAAGCAAATCCAAACGACAGAGCAGTTCGAAGGAATCGGACGATAGTCATAATGTACATATATACTTTTTGGATGGCACGATAGATTGTATCAAAACAAAACCTCTGAAATCATTTTACACATCAAAATATATTATAAGACCCGTTAGGATAGTTACAGCACTTACCGTTTGATAAACGGAACAATCATCAAAAGTTACCTTGGAATACCGTGCGAAAATATCGCATAAGACATTTGAGGAACCCGATAGAACAAGTAAAGTGATAAATCGTATAAAAGAATTCAGACAACGATCATAATGTATGTGTTGCGGAAGTCACAATGGGTTACGTCAAAATAATCTTTCTAGGATCGTTTTACGCTTCAAAATATGTCATAAGACTCAAGGAATAGTCAAAACACTTGTCGTTTAGTAGTTGAGGGAGTAGCTAAGAGTTTCCTTTAATTATTGCTCAAAACAAATCAATAACACAATAGAGGTGGATTCGGAAATAGTGGGCCCACCTCGGGTCAACCGAGGTGACGGACACAATTACGTACATTAAGCCTTAGGAAGTCACTTATGAATGTTTTAGCGTCATTCGGTTTCATTTGGTAAGATATTGTCTCGACAAGACATACAAAACTTAATTAAATTCTATTGAATGAAAAAGGGCAAATTCAAACTCGGATTTCTAGGAATAGAATCATCCCCGAGGCTTGTATCCAAACCTATTATGTCTAAGACATGCCAAAAGAAGGAAGGGTGGAGCTTTACATACCTTTTCCGCTCCTTACGCTACTCCAAATTCAAATCCCGTTTACTCCAAAATCTACAATAGGTCACATTTACCAAATATTAATTATCATGCTTTAAGAATTCAATCTCAAACCAATACTTGTCTACGGACATTTGGGCAGCATCTCCCCTATACATACAACATCCCCGAGATTTAACTCGGCCCAAATATCAACAACCATACCAACAACAATACCAATAACATCAACAATCAATGCAAAACATATTCTAACACACGTAGTCTTCTTTTCTACATAGTGCAATAGCTTCCAATCCAACTTCACATTTTCCAATCAATATCAACATTTTCATTTTCATATATTAATTTAAGATCATTCAAACATAGACCAAGAACATTCTAAGAAATCTATACAATATTCATCAATTCCATCAATTCCATATTCCACCCGAAAACTCCCCAACTTCCCTAGGAACAATTTCAATGCGTTTCTTGCTTCCAAGTTCATGAACTATCCGAACAACACACATTCTAACAACATTATTCTCATAATTAAAGAAACGACACTAACATCATATTGGCTTCCAAATCAACCCATAACATTTCCAACATCAATTTAAATCCTCAAATTCTCATTTCCATCATAGAATGCATATCAACAACAATCAAAATACTATATAGAAATTTGTTCATCTTTCCTACACATCATATACACCACACGGCCAAACCCAACATTTCCAACTTCAACCAAATTCATTCCACTTTCATTTCCAATATGAAGTCCACAATAACCACAACTAGAATACTACATAAAATTCAACTCATCTTAACCATACAATAACACACACACACAGCCATATGCACACACACACACACACCATGCAAACTTCCATATTCTCATGAATTCCATCCATTTCTACATACTACAACATAAACAAAACCTTCATAACATATAAAAGGGGATGAAATCTTACCTTTCTTCACAACTTCTCCACTTAGCTAGGGTTGGAAATTTGCACCAAAGAGTGATTCTCTCCTTCCAACAATCATACCATGTTGAAGAGGGCCTTCAAATTAGTAGTAATACATGAAGAAACAATTTTTTTGAACAGGATTTCTTGGTCTTCTTTTTCTCCTCTCTTGTTGCTCTCCTCTCTTTTTTTTTCTTGAAAGTTCTAAAGGATATGGTCAATATATGACTCTTAAGTCATATTAAGCACATGGAAAATTAGTCCATATGGACCTTGGGCCATGGCCTTGGCCGGCCACCCCTCTTGGGCCCTTTTATTATTTTCTTTAAATTTTCCAAGCCCAATCACTTTGTGGCTAATTCTTGTAATTCATGAAACCAATTTCTGAAATTCCAATTTTGCCCTTAGCCTTCCCCGATGTTTCCGCGTCAATATTTTTCATACGCAACAACATATATATATCAAATGAAATTAAAATATAGCCTCATTCCTTACAAGTCAGAATTGTTTCAAATTTTTCGAATGTGCAGAATTGCGCGATATAACATCCTCCCCCCCTTTAGAACATTCGTCCTCGAATGTTCGACTGATCTTATGGGGTCTCATAATACTTCGGGGAGGTCTCTTCCTTTCCTTTAAAATTTTCCAAACGTTACCATTACTATCCCTTCTTTCGTACTCGCTTTCTTTCTATTCCCGAGCGTCGTTATACTTAGGACTTTCCAACCTTAACTAGTGGTGGAATCAGTATCCGTCTACTTGTAACATCTGTACCATAGCTTTTGCTCCGTCTTTTAGATTTCGTTCAGTCAATGTTTTTCATATATCGCAACACTGATTGCTGGGGCCCACCTGTCGATCGATACAGTCATAACTGGGATGTCATTTGCACACATATACATTTATTACCATTTCACTTACAATACGTTCTCAAATGCCATTCAAACTCATTCTGATTCCAGAACTGTCGCACTTCCTTTTTCTCCGCCGGCCGAGTCCGCCTTAGCCTACCCGACCTATTTAGGATTTCTAACCGTTCGGTACATTCTAATTTCCTTTGGGTTACCCCAGATTTCCCATCTGTCTTTTATATCTACATTTATGAAAATTTCAGTACACTTCCCAGGGGGTCACCCATCCCAGAATTGTTCTAACCCCAGCACGCTTAACCTCGAAACTTTAATGCATTTCGGTGCCTTAACGCTGGTATAATCGCGTCCATTTCCCCACACGACCTTTATCACGTAATCTAGGATAGGTCAGGGTCTTAGCATCTTTCGAAAGGTTCTCGTAGCAGGTCCCACTCCGATATAGAGAGGGCCCTTTATTTTTCTAATTACGTAACTACTGAGTTAGCCTTTTAGATCTTTCAAAATTCACTTTTTTCTGCATATATGATTACCTCAGACGGTTCTATCGATTCGGGTCTTATTTCCGTTCTACTAGCAATCGGAAAAATTATATGATAAAACAGAATCTGGATCTACCAATGCATATATATTTCAGAAAAAGATTGACAGTGTACCTGTAAACACGTCTGGTGACGCCTTGGGTCCTGTAGGCAAGCCAAAGCATACATGCGGTTCGAAGGACCGCTGGAACCGGAAGCTCCGCCACGACCCCCTGCCGCGGCCCGCTGGCGTCGGTACACTCTGCCCCGTAGGGCGCATCGCTACAGAAGGGGGAGGTGGACCAGCAACTGATCCGGTGGGCTGGGCTGAACCACCTAGACCATTCTTAAACGGGCACTCCCTCAAAACGTGGTCCTGACGGCCACAAAAGAAACAGGCACCCATGGCACGATAACACCTCCCGGGGTGGGGCTTTCCATAGTAAGAACACCAAGGCATGGGTGGCTTTGACTGATTGAAACCTCTGCTCACCTGCGAACCCGATGCCCTGGAACTCTGCCCAACTCCTGAATATCCAGTACTACCAAATCTCTCACCAGTAGACTGTGGGGGAGCATTTCGCGCTGGCCGCGAAGACTGTCTGCTGTGCTGTCGAGGCTGCCCATCTCGGAACTCTCCAGAATAACCAGCTGATCTAGCCCTCTTGGGCTGGCCTCGGTCGCAATCTCTGCCCGACTGATCCTCTCGGTGCCGGTCCTCCATCCCTTGCGCATAATCCTATAACTGGGCAATGTCCATCCCAGACTGGGATGCCACTGCCATACAGCTGTCAATCAGATAGTCATCCAGCCCCATCACATATCGGTGCATCCTGTCAGCCATATCAGCTACGATGGTAGGTGCATATCTGGCTAGGGAATCAAACTCCAAGCTGTACTCTCGGACACTTCTGCCATTCTGCCTCAGCTGTAAAAATCTATCAACTCTCGCCCGCCGCAACTCTGGGGGCAAAAAGTGGCTGAGGAAGGCAGCTACAAACTCGTCCCACACAGCTGGGGGAGCACCTTCACCCCTGGACAACTCCCAGGACTCGTACCAATTAATCGCAATATCACGTAATCTATGTGAGGCCAGCTCGACAGACTCAGTCTCAGAAGCCCTGACTAGTCTCAGTGAACGCTGCATCTGTCGGATGAAGTCCTGGGGGTCCTCTTCGGGCTTGGACCCGTAAAACTCTGGAGGGTTACAAGTCAAGAAATCACGAACCCTCAAACTGTCAAGTCTGTCATCATCATCACACCTTAGCCCGCGTCTGCGAGCCTGTCCTGCTACTAATGTCGTCAACAACTGAACAGCCTCTCTCATCGCCCTATACTCCGCCCCGGGCTGAGGAGCTGGAGGCTCGGGCGCTGGGGCCCCTTAAGCTACTGGTGGAGCCACTCCGAGCTCCTCGGGTGGTGGTGTAGCAGAACCCTCTGACTGGGGTACACTATCGGGCATAATCTGAGCACTAGCCCGAATATCCCCCTGTATCTGACCGGCCTCTCCTGCCAATGCCTTGCCCTTCTGGCCAGACGTCACCTTCTTCGGAGGCATCACTGAAAAATATAACAGCCGGTCAGAAAAGAGTCATCCTAATAGCACAGCTCTATCGCACGATCTAAGATCCAAAGAAAGGGTAACATCCTAAATGTCTTGTAGCCTCCTGTTTATAGATGTGGTGCACAACACACCGATAAACAAGACTCTACTAGACACGGCCTGTAGACATTCCGAGGACAAACCGCTCTGATACCACTTTGTCACGACCCAACCCTGTAGGCCGCGACTCGTGCCCGACATGGACACTCGTACATACTTACTAACCAAATCACATTTGCGCTTACATATTATGAACCTCGTGCTTATAAAATCATATACATATAACATTTAAATCGTTACATATGTCATAACATATAAATCGATCATATTAACGTAGCGTAGGTGAAAACCGGACACAAACCAAATAAACCTCACTGAACAAACATGACCCATGACACACATGCATGTCTACAGGCCTCTAATACAGACAACGGAATCATATGACGGGACAGGGCCCCGCCGTACCCAAAATAGTCATAAACACAAAGATATGTACAACTAAAAGATCTGTACCAAAAATGTGGGCTCCGGATCAAAGGAGCACTCCGGACAGCAGAACAGATATCCTAAGCTGACGAATCACCTCAATAAGCGTCTGTACCTGCGTGGCATGAAGCGCAGCCTACGAAGAAAGGGGATCAGTACGGAATATGTACCGAGTATGTAAAGCATGGAATACCGAAAACAGAACATACCGGATCAACAGTACAAAGGTAAATACACTATCCAGACTATCAAAGTGTTAATTCCCGATCTCTAATCACCCATACAGATGTCACATGTCAGAAAAGTGCAGACTAGGAAAATTAGAATAATTATTCCCCAAATACAGATCATATGAGCCGAAGTCGTATGTCAGAAGAAGTACGAATCCAGATTATCAGAATGCTTGTTTCTCAGACCCAGATCATATATATCAATATCATAGGTCGGAAGAAGTACAGAGGATACCGAATACCAGAGAGCTTACTTTCCAAACACAGACCGTGCCTTTCGGAGTCGTATATCATATATGTGCGTATAATAGATCCCGGCCCTTTCGTGAGGGACGCGGTGGACAGAATCATATAGCAGATCCCGGCCCTTAGTAAGGGACGCGGTGGACAGAATTGTCAGATGCCAAAGACAGATATCGTATATGCATGTAACAGATCCCGGCCCTTTAGTAAGGGACGCGGTGTACAGAACTATCAATGCATGTCAGAATCCTATAACATATATGCAGATAAAAGATCCCGGCCCTTTACTGAGGGACGCGGTAATCATATGTCATGTATACATGTAATAGAACCCGGCCCTCTGCTGCGGGACGCGGTGAATCACACATCATATACCATCCTGTCCACCGCCCCATATCATCATAAACATATATATAACAGAACCCGGCCCGCAGGGGAGAGGGACGCGGTGAACAATGCAGAGGAAGATGCACGATAACATAACAGAACCTGGCCCGGGCGCAGTGAATAACATACTGAGGTCTGCACGAACAGAGCAGTGAGAAACCATATGCACACACATCCAGACTCGATAGATACAGACATTTATCGATACTTAAGGACCATATACATATTCCGAGTCGATCGGAGCCAATATGTGAAAGTTACGGACATTTTTACCACAGAGCATTTGCGAACATTTCAAAGCAAATCCAAACGACAGAGCAGTTCGAAGGAATCGGACGATAGTCATAATGTACATATATACTTTTTGGATGGCACGATAGATTGTATCAAAACAAAACCTCTGAAATCATTTTACACATCAAAATATATTATAAGACCCGTTAGGATAGTTACAGCACTTACCGTTTGATAAACGGAACAATCATCAAAAGTTACCTTGGAATACCGTGCGAAAATATCGCATAAGACATTTGAGGAACCCGATAGAACAAGTAAAGTGATAAATCGTATAAAAGAATTCAGACAACGATCATAATGTATGTGTTGCGGAAGTCACAATGGGTTACGTCAAAATAATCTTTCTAGGATCGTTTTACGCTTCAAAATATGTCATAAGACTCAAGGAATAGTCAAAACACTTGTCGTTTAGTAGTTGAGGGAGTAGCTAAGAGTTTCCTTTAATTATTGCTCAAAACAAATCAATAACACAATAGAGGTGGATTCGGAAATAGTGGGCCCACCTCGGGTCAACCGAGGTGACGGACACAATTACGTACATTAAGCCTTAGGAAGTCACTTATGAATGTTTTAGCGTCATTCGGTTTCATTTGGTAAGATATTGTCTCGACAAGACATACAAAACTTAATTAAATTCTATTGAATGAAAAAGGGCAAATTCAAACTCGGATTTCTAGGAATAAAATCATCCCCGAGGCTTGTATCCAAACCTATTATGTCTAAGACATGCCAAAAGAAGGAAGGGTGGAGCTTTACATACCTTTTCCGCTCCTTACGCTACTCCAAATTCAAATCCCGTTTACTCCAAAATCTACAATAGGTCACATTTACCA
This sequence comes from Lycium barbarum, assembly GCF_019175385.1. Classification (NCBI taxonomy): domain Eukaryota; kingdom Viridiplantae; phylum Streptophyta; class Magnoliopsida; order Solanales; family Solanaceae; genus Lycium; species Lycium barbarum. The sequence goes on along the minus strand of NC_083348.1, from coordinate 23,953,641 downwards.
AATATTAATTATCATGCTTTAAGAATTCAATCTCAAACCAATACTTGTCTACGGACATTTGGGCAGCATCTCCCCTATACATACAACATCCCCGAGATTTAACTCGGCCCAAATATCAACAACCATACCAACAACAATACCAATAACATCAACAATCAATGCAAAACATATTCTAACACACGTAGTCTTCTTTTCTACATAGTGCAATAGCTTCCAATCCAACTTCACATTTTCCAATCAATATCAACATTTTCATTTTCATATATTAATTTAAGATCATTCAAACATAGACCAAGAACATTCTAAGAAATCTATACAATATTCATCAATTCCATCAATTCCATATTCCACCCGAAAACTCCCCAACTTCCCTAGGAACAATTTCAATGCGTTTCTTGCTTCCAAGTTCATGAACTATCCGAACAACACACATTCTAACAACATTATTCTCATAATTAAAGAAACGACACTAACATCATATTGGCTTCCAAATCAACCCATAACATTTCCAACATCAATTTAAATCCTCAAATTCTCATTTCCATCATAGAATGCATATCAACAACAATCAAAATACTATATAGAAATTTGTTCATCTTTCCTACACATCATATACACCACACGGCCAAACCCAACATTTCCAACTTCAACCAAATTCATTCCACTTTCATTTCCAATATGAAGTCCACAATAACCACAACTAGAATACTACATAAAATTCAACTCATCTTAACCATACAACAACACACACACACAGCCATATGCACACACACACACACACCATGCAAACTTCCATATTCTCATGAATTCCATCCATTTCTACATACTACAACATAAACAAAACCTTCATAACATATAAAAGGGGATGAAATCTTACCTTTCTTCACAACTTCTCCACTTAGCTAGGGTTGGAAATTTGCACCAAAGAGTGATTCTCTCCTTCCAACAATCATACCATGTTGAAGAGGGCCTTCAAATTAGTAGTAATACATGAAGAAACAATTTTTTTGAACAGGATTTCTTGGTCTTCTTTTTCTCCTCTCTTGTTGCTCTCCTCTTTTTTTTTTTCTTGAAAGTTCTAAAGGATATGGTCAATATATGACTCTTAAGTCATATTAAGCACATGGAAAATTAGTCCATATGGACCTTGGGCCATGGCCTTGGCCGGCCACCCCTCTTGGGCCCTTTTATTATTTTCTTTAAATTTTCCAAGCCCAATCACTTTGTGGCTAATTCTTGTAATTCATGAAACCAATTTCTGAAATTCCAATTTTGCCCTTAGCCTTCCCCGATGTTTCCGCGTCAATATTTTTCATACGCAACAACATATATATATCAAATGAAATTAAAATATAGACTCATTCCTTACAAGCCACAATTGTTTAAAATTTTTTGAATGTGCAGAATTGCGGGATATAACACTATGGATGAAGATGAGAAATATGACCATTAAGTCATCTTTTGTGCACATGTAAAATTCATCCATGTGGGCCAAATCCCACCCACCTTGGTCGGCCACTTGGCCCATTGTTTTTCAAGCCCACTTTTTTTTGTTTTTGTTTTGTAATTTATGAAAATTTATTTTCCTAATTCCAAATTTGCCCTTAGCCTTCCTCCATATTTTCTACGAGCCATCTTGCGAATTTCTCTTTTTGCCCCTAGCTTTTATTAATATTTCCACTTCAAAAAATTTCATAAACAGCTTGTGTGTTAAATAAGATCAAAAAATGGCCTTGTCCTTAACTTCTTGCAATTTTCTTAAATTTTCCGAACGTACAAAATACGGGCTATAACATCCTCCCCCGCTTTAGGACATTCATCCTCGAATGTTCAACTGATCTTATGGGGTCTTGTAACACTTCGGGGGGTCCCTATTATAGTTGTCCTTTTCTTCATGCTCATTCCTTATCTTTTACCCTATTTTCCTTATAATCGAACTCCTGGATCTTTACATGAGTGCTCATTCCGTGTCATGGGTTTTCTAATCCGCTGCACCAACTTATTATCCTTGTACTCCCCAGATCATCTCTTCTCTGTTATCGTTTCGTCACCACACCTTAACAGAAGCCATGTCTTTTATCTCTTTGTATTGGCGCTCGTTTCATCCATTGTTATTCCTTTGTTGGCTCTCCGGTGTGAATTCCTTACAGTTTACACTCTCTCTATCCTTGGTCATCGAACCCTTACTATATTTATGATGCTATGACCGATCGGTCTCTAACGTACGTTCCTTGCATTTCATTTCCATTTCCTCTAAGACCAAATCTTTCAGACATCACATGAATTCTCGCTCCATGCCTTTAATTTCCAAATCAACAGTGTTGACCCATTATCCTTTTTCCTTGGTGCGTAATCGGGTTCCTATCGCTAACTCGTTAAGGTATCCTTCTTACTCCTATGGTTAAAGATTTCCAGTTATTTTGCTCCCAATGTTCTTGTTATATCCTGCATTTTCGAACGTCGAATTATTTGTAAGCTGAGGTGGGGCCCACACGTCAATATTTTTTTTGGGACATGTGACAAATTATATAACTCACATATGTGAAGTTAAACACAACTCAAGAAGGACCCTTGGGCCAAATCAAAGTGGAAGCCCTCCAAAAGGACAATTTAAGGAAGCATTTTCGGATGATTTGACCTCTAGGGGCAAACACGGTATTATAAGTTTGGAATTTGGGAAAACGCCCAGAAATAAAAGTTGTAGATAATTGAATTATCTTTCCATCCATAGGTCGTGGGCCCTCATACGATATCGGGATCAAAAGTTATGACCGTTTTACTGAACGAACATCCAGTCAGAAATTTTAACCCTGCGCGAACGCGCCCAGAGGGGGCGCGAACGCGCAGAAGGAAATCATTTACTCTACGCGATCGCGCCAGAAGGCAGCGCGATCGCGATGAGCACTTTTCTAGCTGCTTCTGGCAGCTTCCAAAACAATTATAAAGAGGGGGAGACCCCCTCATTTTCAGTCCAAAACCACGAACACCACCCCAAAAATCCCAGAAAATTTCCCAACTTTCCACCACCAAATGTTAGCCCAAACCAGGTATAATTTCCCAATTTCAGTCCGGATAGCGTATAATTTTCACTGCAGAATCGTATGGCGGTGTGTTGTGGCATAAAAATAAGGTGAAAAAGGGAAGATACAACAATATTAAAAGGAGAAAGGTATGAATCTCTTCCTATTTGTGTTAATACTAGTTTATTTACGAAGAAAACGCGATTAAATAATTGTATACTGAGTTAATTAGTTAGGAAAGTTGGAAAACAGCGTGTGGGCTGTTTTATGGAATATGTTGATATGAAAAAAGGATATTATTGATGTTGGTATTGTTGTTGTGTTGTTGACTGCTGAATTAAAAATTCGGGCTAGGCATATAAGCAAGGGAGATGCTGCCCAAATTTCTGTAGAAAAATAGTGAATTAAAGAATGCTAAAAGTCTTACTATTGACAATTGGTAAATGTTACCATTTGTAGATTTTGAGCGAAACGGGAATTGAATTTGGACAAGCGTAAGACGCAGCTAAGGTATGTAAAGCCTTTCCCTTCATTCTTAGGCATGTTCTGAACATAATAGGCTCGGCCGCGAGCCTTAAATACGACTCCGTTCCTCGGAATTCGATATGAAAATCTGCTCCAATTCCTTCAATAAGATTGAAACCATGTCCTTATAAAATATCTTTAAAGTATGCTTTTGTACGAAACCTTCCTAAACGGAGTCGGAATACTTCCGAATGATTATGGGTGACCTCATAAAGTCTTTTATCAGTAATTTATGTATCTTGCCTCGAGTTGGTCCGAGGTGGGCCCACGGAGCCCCGATACCCCGTGAATGATCTAAATTGCCTCATTTCCATCCGTTTTTCACAGGCAACATCTGAACTATCATTTTGAACATAATATGACTGTTTTTATATAAATCTCACAATATGATTTTGATATCTGAAAATCTAGTTCGGGTTATGATCGGTCGTGCCTCCCCAAGTGACGTGTAGGCGCGTAGTTTGAAAACTATCTGAATACTTTGATTCGATCTGCCAGTTGGCCTATTTCTGTTCCGTTGAATCTGTACGACGATCTGTACGTATGTGGTTTTTCATTAATCAGTTCGTGCATGTGCTATGATTCCTTTCACCGGATCCCGGACCGGTACGTATATCGTGCGGTGGGCCGCGGAGCCCCATATGTGAATTCCGAAGTATGATGTGTCCGGTTCCGGGGTACTGTGTTATATGTCCGTCCCTGGTTACCGAGGATAAATTACGAAGTATGATGTGTCCGGGCTCGGGGTGCTGTGTTATCTGTCCGCCCCCGGGTACCGTGGTTATGTTATGATGTGTGACGGAGATCGGAGAAGAATTTCTGATATCTGACGTATTGTGGTGCCAATGGCAGGAGTGGCGACCACGTTCCTGTACCCTATGTGTGATTCTGTCTGTCTGTATGATTTACGCTGCTGTCTGTCCGTCTGGATTATCGGACCGACGGGTTACGATTCTGTCTGTCCGTCCGGATCATCTGTCCGACTGGTTATGATTCTGTCTGTCCGTCCGGATCATCTGTCCGACTGGTTATGATTCTGTCTGTCCGTCCGGACCATCTGTCCGACTGGTTATGATTCTGTCTGTCCGTCCGGATTATCTGTCCGACTGGTTATGATTCCGTATGTCCGTATGGATTCCGATTCTGTATGTCCGTAGGGATTCTGATTTTGTCTGTCTGGACCATGATTCTGTCCGTCTGTCGGGACTATGACTCTGTCTGTCCGGCCTATGAGCCTGTCTATTATATTTTTGTGCTTCCGGTCCAGATCATGATTTTGTTTGATATATTTGTGCTTTACATACTCGGTACATTTTTGTACTGACCCCCGGTTCTTCGGGGGCTGCGCTACATGCCCGCAGGTACAGACGCACCAGGTGATACGCCGCCAGCGTAGGTTTCTGACTCTGCTGGTTGAAGAGCTCCTTCGATCCGGAGCATATACTTTTGGTATATATCTTCTGTTCTTCCGTATGTTCTGTATGTATGGAAATTCTGGGTACGGCGGGGCCCTGTCCCGTCATATGATTCTGTATGTCTGTAGAGGCCTGTAGATAGATGTGTGGGTTACGGGTTTTGTCTGTATGTTAGCCTTATCGGCTTATCTGTAAATGTCTGCATGTTCAGGTATATACATATATATATGTTGTGCGCCTGTCGTATCTGTATCGGCCTACTTCTGTAACATCTGTTTAAAAAAAAAAAAATCTGTATGATATGAGATTCGGCCAGGTAGGTATGTACGGGTACCCAGTTAGGGTACCAGTCGCGGCCCACGGGGTTGGGTCGTGACAGAAGTGGTATCAGAGCGGTTAGTCCTCGGAATGTCTACAGGCCGTGTCTAGTAGAGTCTTGTTTATCGATGTGTTGTGCACCACATCTATAAACAGGAAGCTACAGGGCATCTAGGATGTTACCCTTCTTTGAATCTTAGATCATGCGATAGAGCCAGCTGTAGGATATGAATTCTTTTGGACTAACTTTTAATTTCAGCCAAAGGACGGCATCGACAGAAGGCAATGGCTGATGATATTGGAGGCCGCACAGTACTCAGGTAAGCAATAATATGAAAGTTGTGTGTCGGAGAAGTTGTTTGAAGTGTGGTAGAAATATAAGGTTGAAGATCTAACAGAAAAGTGAACAGGAAGGAGCCTCCGATGTTGTTTGAGTAGGGCATGTGAGGTAAGCCTCGACATCTGTATAATTTTATCGGTAATTGTTAGCCCCGTGTGGCTACGAGATGACATGATATGATGTATATATATGCGTATATGTGTTGGCCCTGTGAGGCATGGTTGGTATTTCTTGTGTACAGGTTTCGGATAGTAAGAAATACAGAGGAACCTCTGCCCAAATTTTTCCAGAGATATGGAAGTAAATATATATAGATTAAGTACCAACAGGTTCCGCGATACTTGTCGGAATTTAGTTTTCTTCTGTCGGTGGTTGGAGAGCACCTTATGGTGATATTTTATCAGATTTCACCGACTATTTGGAGATGGAATTCGTGGGACGAAGACTTAAATCTGTGGACTGTCTGTAACCGTAGGTATACGTGTATGAAAGTGAATATCGAAGATTCAGAAAAGCAACAGGGTAATTGTATGACTTGGCCCGGGGTGGGACCCGCTACGAGAATTTTCCGAAAATTTGCTAAGACCCCGATCTGCCCTAAATTACGTGACAAAGGTCGTGCGGGGCAATCGACGAAACTATATTAGCCGTAACGCGCTAAAATGCATGAAAGTTCCGAGGTTAAGCGTGCTAAGGCCAGAGCAATTCTGGGATGGGTGACCCCCCTGGGAAGTAATGCAAAATTTTTCACAAGTGTAAGTATGATAGATATAAACGGAAATTTGGGGTAACCTATGAGAAAAGAGAATGTGTGGAGTAACTAGTGCCCTTACAGGAGTCGCGCAGACCGATGTGGACTAAATTGGCAAAAAGAAAAAGCGCAATACTGCTTGGAAATTGGGCGAGTTTGAACAACGGACGAAGGCGCTCACAAATAAGATATTAGTAAATGTATACGTATATGCGTATATGTATGTGTATGATTTTCGTCTGGTGCCCATATGAATCAAGAGCCGAGTCCCGGTAACTAATGTTGTGATAGACGGAAGGTTTTACTAAATCGAATACATGAAACGAAGCGGGGGTGAGAACACGAATGTTGTCAAAGAATAGAAAAACCCCTATTCCATTATAATTCAGTCTGGTATGACGATGTCTGAAAAAGAAAATGAGTATGGATAGCAGGAAAGATGAAAGATAAGAAGTGTGAATAAGCGGAATCTCTGAAAGAGTCGATAAGCGACACGTGAGACGATTTGTATGACAATTTGACGAACAAGTTTGTGAATGAGTGAATAGATTTCGACGAGATAATCCGTGGTATAATTGTCAGGGTGAACAATGAAATGTCGACAAAAGGGAAATTTTCGTAAATCACTGGAGCCTTAATAGGAGTGATCTGATTTTAATCAAAACTCTATCTGTTATACTTTTGCACCTCTGATTTTGATGAGGTTCTGCCTATTACGCCTCTGTACTTCTAGATCCGATTACGCTTCTGTCTGATATGCCTCTGTATGATTGACTCTGGATACGAATCTGTCTGATGCACCTCTGTACGCTTGATTCTGATTACGAATCTGTCTGGTACATCTTTGTACGTCTAACTCTGATCGTGGATCTGTCTGATATAATTCTATACGTCTGACTCCGACTACGAATCTGTCCGACATAGTGCAGTACATCTCGTCTCTGATTATGGATCTGTCCGGTATGATTTTGTGCGTCTGCCTCTAGTAATGAACCTGTTTGATGTAACGTGAAATTATGATAACGTTGTAAGGAACCGAGAAGTGTGACAAGAGGTGAAAGATGTTGATGGCAATCGTAACGTTGAAAGGAATTTTGAAGGAAAGAAAGGAACCTCCCCGAAGTGTCACGAGACCCCCTAAGGTCAATCGAACATTCGAGGACGAATGTTCAAAAGGGGGGGAGAATGTTATATCCTGCATTTTCGAACGTCGAATTATTTGTAAGCTGAGGTGGGGCCCACACGTCAAGATTTTTTTTGGGACATGTGACAAATTATATAACTCACATATGTGAAGTTAAACACAACTCAAGAAGGACCCTTGGGCCAAATCAAAGTGGAAGCCCTCCAAAAGGACAATTTAAGGAAGCATTTTCGGATGATTTGACTTCTAGGGGCAAAAACGGTATTATAAGTTTGGAATTTGGGAAAACGCCCAGAAATAAAAGTTGTAGATAATTGAATTATCTTTCCATCCATAGGTCGTGGGCCCTCATACGATATCGGGATCAAACGTTATGACCGTTTTACTGAACGAACATCCAGTCAGAAGTTTTAACCCTGCGCGAACGCGCCCAGAGGGGGCGCGAACGCGCAGAAGGAAATCATTTACTCTACGCGATCGCGCCAGAAGTCAGCGCGATCGCGATGAGCACTTTTCTAGCTGCTTCTGGCAGCTTCCAAAACAATTATAAAGAGGGGGAGACCCTCTCATTTTCAGTCCAAAACCACGAACACCACCCCAAAAATCCCAGAAAATTTCCCAACTTTCCACCACCAAATTTTAGCCCAAACCAGGTATAATTTCCCAATTTCAGTCCGGATAGCGTATAATTTTCACTGCAGAATCGTATGGCGGTGTGTTGTGGCATAAAAATAAGGTGAAAAAGGGAAGATACAACAATATTAAAAGGAGAAAGGTATGAATCTCTTCCTATTTGTGTTAATACTAGTTTATTTACGAAGAAAACGCGATTAAATAATTGTATACTGAGTTAATTAGTTAGGAAAGTTGGAAAACAGCGTGTGGGCTGTTTTATGGAATATGTTGATATGAAAAAAGGATATTATTGATGTTGGTATTGTTGTTGTGTTGTTGACTGCTGAATTAAAAATTCGGGCTAGGCATATAAGCAGGGGAGATGCTGCCCAAATTTCTGTAGAAAAATAGTGAATTAAAGAATGCTAAAAGTCTTACTATTGACAATTGGTAAATGTTACCATTTGTAGATTTTGAGCGAAACGGGAATTGAATTTGGACAAGCGTAAGACGCAGCTAAGGTATGTAAAGCCTTTCCCTTCATTCTTAGGCATGTTCTGAACATAATAGGCTCGGCCGCGAGCCTTAAATACGACTCCGTTCCTCGGAATTCGATATGAAAATCTGCTCCAATTCCTTCAGTAAGATTGAAACCATGTCCTTATAAAATATCTTTAAAGTATGCTTTTGTACGAAACCTTCCTAAACGGAGTCAGAATACTTCCGAATGATTATAGGTGACCTCATAAAGTCTTTTATCAGTAATTTATGTATCTTGCCTCGAGTTGGTCCGAGGTGGGCCCACGGAGCCCCGATACCCCGTGAATGATCTAAATTGCCTCATTTCCATCCGTTTTTCACAGGCAACATCTGAACTATCATTTTGAACATAATATGACTGTTTTTATATAAATCTCACAATATGATTTTGATATCTGAAAATCTAGTTCGGGTTATGATCGGTCGTGCCTCCCCAAGTGACGTGTAGGCGCGTAGTTTGAAAACTATCTGAATACTTTGATTCGATCTGCCAGTTGGCCTATTTCTGTTCCGTTGAATCTGTACGACGATCTGTACGTATGTGGTTTTTCATTAATCAGTTCGTGCATGTGCTATGATTCCTTTCACCGGATCCCGGACCGGTACGTATATCGTGCGGTGGGCCGCCGAGCCCCATATGTGAATTCCGAAGTATGATGTGTCCGGTTCCGGGGTACTGTGTTATATGTCCGTCCCCGGTTACCGAGGATAAATTACGAAGTATGATGTGTCCGGGCTCGGGGTGCTGTGTTAACTGTCCGCCCCCGGGTACCGTGGTTATGTTATGATGTGTGACGGAGATCGGAGAAGAATTTCTGATATCTGACGTATTGTGGTGCCAATGGCAGGAGTGGCGACCACGTTCCTGTACCCTATGTGTGATTCTGTCTGTCTGTATAATTTACGCTGCTGTCTGTCCGTCTGGATTATCTTACCGACGGGTTATGATTCTGTCTGTCCGTCCGGATCATCTGTCCGACTGGTTATGATTCTGTCTGTCCGTCCGGATCATCTGTCCGACTGGTTATGATTCTGTCTGTCCGTCCGGACCATCTGTCCGACTGGTTATGATTCTGTCTGTCCGACTGGTTATGATTCCGTATGTCCGTATGGATTCTGATTCTGTATGTCCGTAGGGATTCTGATTTTGTCTGTCTGGACCATGATTCTGTCCGTCTGTCGGGACTATGACTCTGTCTGTCCGGCCTATGAGCCTGTCTATTATATTTTTGTGCTTCCGGTCCAGATCATGATTTTGTTTGATATGTTTCTGCTTTACATACTCGGTACATTTTTGTACTGACCCCCGGTTCTTCGGGGGCTGCGCTACATGCCCGCAGGTACAGACGCACCAGGTGATACGCCGCCAGCGTAGGTTTCTGACTCTGCTGGTTGAAGAGCTCCTTCGATCCGGAGCATATACTTTTGGTATATATCTTCTGTTCTTCCATATGTTCTGTATGTATGGAAATTCTGGGTACGGCGGGGCCCTGTCCCGTCATATGATTATGTATGTCTGTAGAGGCCTGTAGATAGATGTGTGGGTTACGGGTTTTGTCTGTATGTTAGCCTTATCGGCTTATCTGTAAATGTCTGCATGTTCAGGTATATACATATATATATGTTGCGCGCCTGTCGTATCTGTATCGGCCTACTTCTGTAACATCTGTTTAAAAAAAAAAAAATCTGTATGATATGAGATTCGGCCAGGTAGGTATGTACGGGTACCCAGTTAGGGTACCAGTCGCGGCCCACGGGGTTGGGTCGTGACAGTTCTCCTCTTCCTTCGACTAATCCGTTAGTACCTCTTCTCTACTCTCATCCCTAACCCTCCTTGGGTTCCTTCCCTTGTCATAGTCACTATTCCTTTAGTCCTACTTATTGAAATTGGTTCTCGAACCTCACACGTTTCTCTTTTGTTCCATGTTACCGCACTTTATCCTCTCCGCATACCTACCTTTAAAGCTTTTACCCAAGTAGCCTCGTGCTTTGCCGGTAGTTTCTCTTGAGGGCTTCACTCACTGAGGTTTCTTACTTTGCACCTTTTTCCGACATTTTGATTTCCCTGCCTTCCATTTACTCACTCTCTTTCTTTTCCAAATATCGTTGTATTAGAACTTTCCAATCTTAACCCGTAGTGAGAATAACGTCAGCTTACCTTTTGACACTCGTACCATTTATTTTTGCTGTCACTTGAACTTCGGTACCCTTGCTCGATTGATGCCTTCCATACCGTAGCACCGGTTATTAGGGCACACACATGCCCACCGAGACAATCACATGTGGGATATCGTATGCATTCATATATATAATTACTACCAACTCGCCCACAAAATACTTCCAAACGCTATTCAAGCCTATCCTAATTCCAGAGCTGTGATGCACTTTCTGTCTCTTCACCGGTCTAGTCTACCTCGTCCTACGTGACCTCTTATGGTCTCCAACCATCCCATATTGTTATATCCCGTGTTTTTGTCTATTTGGAAAAATTTTAAATAATTTGGGCTTGAAAGAAATAAAGTCATGTTTGATTTTATTTAATATATGTGTGTTGTTCATGAAATATTAATGTGGAAATATTGAGGAAGGCCAAGGGCAAAATTGGAATTTTGAAAATTAGTTTCGGGAATTACAAAACAAGATTCATAACCAATTGGGCTCAAAAAAATAATAAGAGAAAATAAGGCCCAAATGTGAGGGGTGGCCGGCCATACATGGCCCAAGCCCATATGATTTATTTATTTTTCCATGTGATAAATTATATAAGAAAGGATCAGTATCTTTAGAAGATTCAAGAAATAAGAGAAGGAGAAAAACAAAAGAAGAAGAGCAAAAACATTAAAGGCCATTCGGCCATACCCCATAAATTTCACCCCTTGAAATATTGTTCCAAAAAATGTTTTCTTGTGGTATTCCTACTAATTTAAGGACCCTCTACAACGTGGTATAGTTGTTTCGGAAGATAGACCGCTTGTTTCGTCGGTTTAACAATTTGGACAAGTGAAGGAGCTAAGAAGAAAGAGGTAAGATTTTATTCCTTTTGTCTTGAAAGAAGTATATATATGTGTTGTAGAATGTAGAAAGGAATGTAAAGTGTGAAAATTGTGTGTTATGGGTATGTGCATGTGTGGCCGAAAATAGTGTTGGTGAAGAGGGATTATTAAAAAATTTATTTGTTATGTTAATTGTGTTGTTGAAGCCTTGTGATGGAAATGGAAGAAAATGGTTCAAGTCGGCATGGAAAATCGCTGAAAATGATTATAGGAAATTATGTGATTTTAATGTAGTTTTTATGTAATTATGGAAGTGGAGTTCTAAATGTGAATTATTATGTTAGTTGGTGAATTTGGAGGGATGCAAGTCCATATTGGCATGAAAGATTGGTTGTTAAGTTGTCATGGGAAGTTTTGTGATTTTTTGGTAGATTTATGTAATCCTGAAAATGAAATTTTTAAGGTGCGAATTATGATTATTGTTAATGAAACTGGAAGATTAGAGGTTTCGGATTATGATTATTGTTATGAATATTTATGTCGAAGATTAGAGGTTTCGGATGAATCATGGTTTTGGTGGAAATTTTGGATATTTTTTAAATATTTTGTAGAATGATATAAAATGCTTCCGAATTGTATTGGAATGATCTTGATTAGTAAATGTATATGAAAACATTGATATTGGCTTGGAAGTGCGAAGTTAGATTGGAAGTTGTCGCACTATGTAGAAACGAATACTATTCATGCTAGAATGCGGTTTTAATTCGATTGTTGATGTTGTTGGTATTGTTGTTGGTATGGTTGTTGATATTTGGGGCCGAGTTAAATCTCGGGGATGTTGTATGTATAGGGGAGATGCTGCCCAAATTTCTGTAGACAAGTATGAGTTAAGATTGAATTCCTAAAAGGCTTCTAATTGATATTTGGTAATTGGGACCAATTGTAGATTTTGGAGGAAACGGGAATTGAGTTGGAGAAGCGTAAGGAGCGAATAAGGTATGTAAAGCTTTCCTTTTCATTCTCTTGGCATGTCCTAGGTATGATAGGGTAAGATACGAGCCTCAGGGACAAATCCACTCTTAGAAATCCGAGCTAAGTTTTGACTCTTTTTCATTCAATAGGATTGAATTAAGTACTTCATATCTCATTGAAACAATTGCTCCAACATCTATAACTTGCCAAATGAAACCGGATTACACTAAAACCTTCATAAGTGACTCCATAAATCTTATTGTATGTAATTTGTGTACGCCACCCCGGTTGAACCGAGGTGGGCCCGCTATTTCCAAATCCTCTCCTATTATGCTATTGATTTGTTTTCAAGCAATATTTAAAGGAAACGTTTTAACTACTCTTCTAACTACTAAATGACAATTGTTTTAAATATTCCATTGAGTCTTATAAATTATTTTGGAACATGGAAACGACCCCAGAAAGATTATGTCTACGTAACTTATTATGACATCCGGAATACACCAACTATGATTATCGTCCGATTTCATTATTACGATTTGTCATTCGAGACGACCCCCAGAGTCTTTGTAAATGTATTGTGTTTTATATTGCATTTAGTATCTCACTACTCCACTCGTGGATGCCTCAATGTTTCCTTCACTGAGCCCGGGCCAGGATATGTTATCAAGCGTATTCCACTGCATTGTTCGCCGTGCCTCGATGTGAGGGGACAGGTATACATGTACATGGGTTGTGGAGTATGCTGTGCCATGTACACGTATTTTGACATGATATGATATGATACGATATGGCCATCTGATACGATATGATATGTTACGGAGTTATTCCCTACTCTGGAGTATGATGTGTTGTGGCGCCAGTGTCTGGGTGGCGACCACGTTCTGTTCACCGAGTCCCTTGACGGGGGTCGGATATGGCATATGTTTTTGCATACACTATTTATGTTTTGTAAATATGCATTTGATATTTTGGACATTACACTCATTTTCTGTACGTTCTGTTCCGATTATGATTATTACTGTACTCCAGGTTTACATACTCAGTACATATTCCGTACTGACCCCCTTTCTTCGGGGGCTGCGTTTCATGCCGCGCAGGTACAGACGACCGATTTGCTGATCCGCCCGCTTAGGATTCTACTCTGCTGTCTTGGAGGGCTCTCTTGTCCGGAGCCTATATTTTGGTACAGACTTTTCTATTGTACATATATATATATATATGTTATTCAGGGGTATGACGGGGCCCTGTCCCGTCTTATGATTCTGTCATTATTCGTAGAGGTCTGTAGACATACATATGGGTTGTGTATATGTTTTGGGTTGATATGTTCTGCGATAGCCTTATCGGCTTCCCCACGTTATATCTGTTTATCTGTGGTAATTAGTAACACCAATTGCCTTCTATATCTGTATATTCTGTTTATATGCTAGTTTGGGTTATTTGGTGCGTACGGGTGTCCAGCACGGACACTAGTCGCGGCCCACGGGGTTGGGACGTGACATGTATACTCTAGTTTCCCTTAGGCCACTCTAGCTTCCTATTTGCCTCTTACGTCTAAATTTATAGGGTTTCTTGCACACTTCCCAGGGGGTCACCCATCCTAAGATTTCTCCCACCCTAGCATGCTTAACCTCGAAACTTCGATGGAATCCGGTGCCTTAATGTTGATATAATCGCGTCCACTTCCTCGCATGACCTTTATTACATGATCTGGGGCAAGTCGAAGTCTTACAGATTCCGAGGCATGTTCGTAACACGTCTTTCCCTTTACAATTACTATTTTACCCCTTTCAATCCTCAATATTCACCTTTCACTTTCGTGTATAACTACCTTTCGTCCTAGATTCCCAGATTTCCGATGGTAATGAATATACCTTCGTCGCCATTACTTATGAATACTTTGGGTATCATCCTGTTCGAATTTCCACTCACCATCCTTATATAATAATCTACAGCAAAACTCATTTGGTCAACTTTCCTTGAATCGCCCAATAGACCTTGCTCCGGCTAAACCTCGAATGCTATCCATCTTAATCCCTTCCGGCTGCTAATTCTCTTTCTCACAATCATTTTTCACGCCATGCCAAGTGCGTAATCCTTCTGAGACAACACATCTCACTTATTGTCTATTTACCATATTTCCTTCCCACGCTTTTCCTGCTAGGTGTACCTAGTCAAATGACCTGCTTTTGAAAAATTCTGACCGGGTCTCCTTTACAATTTTTACTATTCAATATCTGTATGCAACAAATAACGAAAATACCTCGCAGAACATATGGTTGTATGACACATTCCAGCCATCCAAAGCTTCCAGTTTCAAGTAACAGAACAAATATACCAATACTTACCCCTGTGACTTTCCATATCGCCACTCACTTCTTCCGTCGTATGTAAGGCTTACATAAGGAATCTCATTTCCTATGACTTGGCTCTATCGCACGATCTATGACAGAAAGAAGGTCAACAATCCCTAGATGCCCTGTAGCCTCCTGTTTATAAATGTGGCCGGCTTCACACCCATAAACAGGACTCTACTGGACATGACTTTGCAGACAACCCCTAAGACGACCTGCTATGATACCACTTTGTCACATCCTAATCTCACTAGGGTGTGATGAGCACCCGACCCATATTTAGGGCCGAGCGAACCCTCTGACTCTTAGTACACACATAATCTCTTCTTCGGACTTTTAAATCAAATCAGAATGAAACACATAGGAAAGACTTTCAGAAACATTCTAATCATCGTTCTTAAGTTAAGTAAAATCTGTTATCACATGGAATCTGTAGCATAAAGCATATTAGTACATCGGCTTATAGAGCCGCTTACAAGACTGACTTTCTTTACCCACGACTCTGTCTGCAAAGTCTCTAATCTCAACCAAGACATCATAGCATAATACTCTGACCCGGCAACACTCCAGGGCCAAATGGAGCTTGCCAACTTCGCTGGAACATCTTCTGTAGTGGCTTCTACTCATCTGGGTGTACCTGCGCGGCATGAAACGCAGCCCCCGAAGAAAGGGGGTCAGTACGGAATATGTATTGAGTATGTAAGGCATAAAATACAGAAAGCGGAAACATAACCGGAACAACGGTACAAAAAGTAAGTACATTAGCCAGAATACCAAGGTGCTTATTTTACGAACATAAATCATTCATACCGATGTCACATGTCAGAAGAAGTACAGAAACTGAGTAAATCCTCCAGAGTACCAAAATACTTACTTTCCAAACGCAGATCATGCGTGCCGACATCATATGTCATCATATACATATATGTATAACAGATCCCGACCCTCTAGTGAGGGACGCGATGAATGGAGTCATCATATATGTCGACATCATATATCATACATGCATATAACTCATAGTGCTGTGGGACGTACAACCCGATCCATAAATCAATATAATAGTGCCGAGGAACGTACGGCCCGATCCATAAATATAATATATTAGTGCCGAGGAACGTTCGGCCCGATCCATAAATATAATATATTAGTGCCGAGGAACGTTCGGCCCGATCAATAAATATAATATATTAGTGCCGAGGAACGTTCGGCCCGATCCATAAATATATTGCTGCGGAACGTGCAGCCCGATCCATATATATATTGCTGCGGAACGTGCAGCCCGATCCATATATATATTGCTGCGGAACGTGCAGCCCGATCCATATATATATTGCTGCGGAACGTGCAGCCCGATCCATATATCAATATAATGCCAAGTATAACATAGTGCGCACAATGACATAACCGGCCCGGGACTCGGCGAACGATATAATAGTAGTACGCACGAGCAGAGTAGTGAGAAACCATATGCATATAAATCAATTCTAAGACTCGATGGACAAGTATACTTGCAGACACCTGATGGCTCAGAAACAAGTTTCGGGTCAATCCGATTTAGTATAAGAAAGTTATGAGCGTTTGAAGTACAGAATGTTATATCCCGTACTTGGTACGTTGGATTATTCTAAGTCGATTGCGACAAGCTAAGGATAAGGTTGTAAATTTTTTCGATTTTTGTTAAAAATGCATAAGTTGCATATTCATCTTTTCATTGGCATAGAGTGTTAAGGATAAAATTGGAATAAGAAAGCTTTGGGGTCAAAAGTGAATTATGGAAAGTTAGGCATTTTATGAAAAATAAAGGGCTAGAAGTGAAATTATGGAAACTTAAATTCATGAAAATGGCCATATGTGGCCATGTGTGAGGTGTGGGCCATAGGGCCACATGTGAAAACTCTATATGGACACAAAGGATGAAAGCTTAAGTCATCTCTATTATTTTCATCTCTTGGGCATAATCTAGAAAAATTGAGAAATTTTGGTGGAAGATTAAGTGGCATGTGACCACCATGTGCCTATTCTATATATATATATATATATATATATATGCAAGTCATGAAGGGCAAGACACTTCACCATTTCATTTCCTAGAAGTTTCAAGAAATATGAAAGAAAAGAAAAAAAAAGAGGAGAAAACGGCTAGGAGGGGGGGGGGGGGGGTGGGGGGCTGGCCGAACCAGCCCCATAAAATTGTCATGAAAAATTTGTTCCTTCTAGCTCTCATATCAATTAGAAGGTCCTCATCAACGTGGAGCGGTTGTTGGAGCAAGAAAATCGTTCGTTGTGGTTATGAACAAGTCTAGCCGATTATAAAGGTTGAAGGAAAAAGGTGAGGTTTGATTTTCTTTATGTGTTTTATGGATGGTTTGCACATGTTGTGGTATGTGGAAATGAAAGCAATTAATGAAATTATGCATGTGGAAGTGTTGGCCGTATGTATGTAGTAGTGTGTAGGAATGAAGAATGAATTGTATTTAGCATGTTTGAATGTGTTGTAGTGTGAAGGAATGAATGAACAACCATGGGAATTGTGTGTTGAAGGGCTGGCCGAAAATGGACTGTTTTGTGTGTCAAGGAATGAATTAATTTTATTTAGTATGTTTGGGTTGTTGCGTTGTAGATTCTATGATGTAAAATGAAGGCTTAATGGTTCAAAGTGAAGTTGAAATCATGTGGGCTGTTTTTGGTACCTGATGTGATCTTAATATGGTTTCTTGTATTTGTAAGACTAATGTTGTTAAATTATGGATTGTTAGTGTAGTTGATGAATTTGGAAGAAAAGAAATGTATTGTTGATGTTTTCTTGGACTTGGAAGATTTCGGATTTGCTTGTGTATTGGATGGGCTGATTTGAACATTTTGTGGGTTGTCCGAAGTGTTTTTTAATCTTGTTTAAGTGTTTTGGATTAGTACTTGAGTGTACGAATATTGATGTTGGTTCGATCGTATGCGGTTGATTTGAATGAAAATGGAATATTGTCGAATTGTATATAAAAGAGCTACTAATGTTAGAATGTGTTTTGAACCTCTTATTGATGTTGTTGGTATTGTTGTTGGTTTGGCCGGGTTGAATTCCAGGATTGTTGTTGCTGAATTGGGCCGAGCCATATTCTCGGGGTTGGTACATTTACAGGGGAGATGCTGCCGAAATTCCGGCAGAATGTAAATGAATGTGTTTGAAATATTAGGGCAAGTATGTGACAACGAATCTAATGAATGGATGAATCCTCTTGAATGTAGATTAAAATGTTGGAGGCACAAGCGTAACTAGTTGGTCGCGACGCAGGTATGTAAGGCTTACCCTTTCTTTCTTTGGCATGTCCTAGAGCCAAGGAAGGTATAATGTGATATGCTGCCTTGGGGTAACTCTGTTCTGTGATGCTGAGTCTGATTATGATTCTAATTCACTTCTTGATCTGAGTTTGTGATCCTAGTTCATCCCTTGATATAAGTATTTGATATAAGTATTTTGATATAAGTATTTTTGGTACAAGTATTCTGATATACGTATGTTGATATAAGTATTTTTGATATAAGTGTCTTGATATAAGCATTTTGATATCAGTCTTCTGATATAAATGTGTCGATATGAGTATTTTGATATAAGTATTCTGATGTAAGCATGCTGATATAAGTATTCCGATATAAGCATCCTGATATGAGAATTCCGAAATCAGTATCCTGATAAGAGCATTCTGATATGATTATTCTCGTTCGAGAACTTTTGTAAGATTTAATGTCCCTAACTTCCGTATACGATCTCGGATTGCTCTGAAATGTTCGAAGAGGTTTCTGTATCAAGACGTCTATAATTTTCTTATACGTAAGTATGGTTCCAAAATCTCTATTTGATCTGATTCGTAAGGACATCTGAAGGTGTCTGATATGACTATGACTCTGATTCCCCGAAAAAGTCTTCTGAAACGCTTATAAAGCGTTCTGTACTTCGAACGCACGTAACTTTCCCATGCTACGTCGGATTGACCTGAAATCTGTTCCGAGCCCCCAGGTATCAGTAAGTATACTGGTCTGTCGAGTCTTGATTCCTATGCATGTGGTTTGTCACGACTCTGCTCGTGCATGACTCAATGTATCTTTCACTGCGTCCCGGGCCAGGTTCTGTTATGTCCTCGTGTGTCCGCTACGATATGATTCACTGCGTCCCGGGCCAGGTTCTGTTATTGTGCGCATTCCTCTGCATTGTTCACCGCGTCCCTCATAGGCGGGCCGGGCTCTGTTATATGGTATGATGATATGATGATATGGGGTGGTGGCCAGGATGGCATATAATCTGTCTGTTCACCGCGTCCCGTACTAGAGGGCTGGGCTCTGTTACCGCACCCCTCACTAGAGGGTCGGGTTCTGATATATGCATATATGATACATGAATTTGATATATGATGATTCTGTTTACCGCGTCCCTTATCACAGGGCCGGGTTCTGTTATACGCATATGTGACATACGATTCTGAGTATTCTGTATGTTCTGACATCATCTGAGTAATTTGTACATTCTGTATTCCGTCTAATATATGACATTATCTGAGGAATCTGTACGTTCTGTATTCCGTCAGATATATGACACCATCTGAGTAATCTGTACGTTCTGTATACCGTCCGATATATGACATCATCTGAGTATTCAGTACGTTCTGTACTCCGTCTGACGTATGACCTTATCTGTGCGTTCTGTACGTGCCACACTCCTTCTGACATCTAGTATCGGTATGTGCGATCTGTGTCTGGAAAGTAAGTATGTCGGCATTCTGTATGCTCTGTATGATTTTGTTATGCTTTGTATGATTTGTACGGCTTGTATGATCTGTATTGGTCGGTATAGTCTGTGTCGGTCTGTATGATCGGTATTGGTTTGTATGAACTGTGTCTGAGAAGCAAGTAATTTG
Source organism: Lycium barbarum (assembly GCF_019175385.1). NCBI lineage: Eukaryota > Viridiplantae > Streptophyta > Magnoliopsida > Solanales > Solanaceae > Lycium > Lycium barbarum. The sequence continues at coordinate 23,933,747 of NC_083348.1, read as the reverse complement.
GTAATCTGGATAATATGCTTACTCTTGGTACTGTTGATTTCGGTTATGGTTCTGCTTTCTGTATTCCATGCCTTACATACTCAGTACATATTCCGTACTGACCCCCTGTTCTTTGGGGGCTGCATTTCATGCCGCGCAGGTACTCCCAGGCGAGATAAGGACACTATAAAAGATATTTCAGCAATGGTGGCGAACTCCGATTGCTCCTGGAGGACTGCCAAGTCAGGGTTGGTATACGTGTTATGGTTTCTGTATGATGTTAGAGACTTTGCAGACAGCGTCGTGGGTATGGTGTGTCAGTCTGTAAGCAGCTCCATCAGCCGATATGTTGGTCTGTGTTGTATATTGAATTGTGTATGACAACAGATTTGTTCGCTTGGAAGATTCGAGAAGGAAAATTTTTGAAAAGAATATTTCAAAACAAAAAAAAAAAGAATTTGCTATGTATTTTATCTGATTTGATTTAACAGATTGGCGTAACTTACGTGCAGCAAGAGTCTGAGGGTTCGCTCGGCCCTAAGTAAGGGTCGGGTGCCCATCACACTCTAGTAAGGTCGGGGTGTGACACAGAACCTTCTACGAACGTTTCAGAAGCCATTTTTGGAAAATCAAAGCAACAATCATGTTAGGTTTCTTTCGAATATCGTTATGGATCAAATCAGATAGATCTTTTGGAACCGTATGTACGTATCAAAATATATCAAAGACTCAATGGAATAATCAAACGTACCATCACTTGGAAATCAAAACATTAGCCATATCAATTGTCTCTTGAATGCCATTCGGAAACATATCAAATAGAACTTCGGACATCATAGATATGCATCAAACCATATGAAACAGCTTATGGAAATCAAGAACGTTAGCCATCCTAGTGGCTCTAAGAATGGGAGTTTCTTTGAAATCATACATATACTTTGTCATGTTGGTTTCACAAAGATCATGCCAAAAGAAAGGGTAAGCCTTACATACCTTGCCCGCTTTCTACGCTAATCCGAACTTAAGTCTTTGGCTTCGCAAGATCTACAACAATATTCATACATACCAAACATTAGCCATAAAGACTTAAGAGTCCAATTCTAAACCAACACTTTATTTATAGAAATTTCGGCAGCATTTCCCCTGTAAATACAACAACCCCGAGAATCCGACTCGGCTAAATCATCAACAACAAATCCGAGAATTCAACTCGGCCAAATTACCAACAACAATACCAACAGTCACTCTAACAATATCAACAATCGATTCAAGACGCATTCCAACGTTAGCAACATTCTTTCTACAAACTTCAACGGCGTTTCACTTATATTCAATTCATATTTTCTCACATATTCAAGTACTAATCCGAAACCATTCAAACAATATTCAAGAACGTTTCAAACAATCTGCACAATATTCAAAGTAAACTAACCGATATTCCACTCCACCCGAAACCTTCCAAATTCAACAAGAACAATAACAACACATTTCCTTATTTCAAATTCATGAACTACACCAACAATTCACACACTAACAACATTATCTTCCATAAATACAAGAAGACTATATTCAAATTACATTGGCTTCTAAAACAACTCTCCAACACTTACAACTTCCACTAGAATCATCAAACTTTCATTATCAACATAGAATCCACAACAACAACAACCAAAACACTAGATAAAATTGATTCATTCTCTTCTATACTACACAACAACCACACGGCCACAATACTATATATATACGGCCACAACATAACATCAATATTTTAATAAATTTCATCCATTTCTACATACTACAGCATACACAACCATCCATACCATGTAAAAGAAGATTAATTCTTACCTTTTTCCCTTAACTTCTCACTTGGCTATGGTTATAAACTTGCAATAAAGAGGGGTCTACTTGCTCCAACAATTATCCCATGTTAAAGAGGGCCTTCCAATTAGTAGGAATACTAGAAGAAAATAATTTATTTGATCAAGATTTGAGGGCTCCAATTTCCCTTCACTATGGCCGTATAGGCCTTCTTGTTTTCTTTCCTCTCCAAGTTTCTTGAACTCTCTATGGATGAAGATGAGAAATGTGACCATTAAGTAATATTTTATGCACATGCAAAATTCATCCATGTGGGCCAAAGCCCACCCGCCTTGGTCTGCCACTTGGCCCATTTTTTTTTCAAGCCCACTTTTTTTTTGTTTTTGTTTTGTAATTCATGAAAATTTATTTTCCTAATTCTAAATTTTCCCTTAGCCTTCCTCCATATTTTCTACGAGCCATCTTGCGAATTTCCCTTTTTGCAATTTTCTTAAATTATCCGAACGTACAAAATACGGGCTATAACAGTTACAGATTTGCACTTCGGCCCAGTGGGTCGTAAAATAGAATACGGCCCCGTAAAGTGGTTTACGGACCGTAAACTGCCATCGTCCTTCAACATTCCAAAAACTTCAACTTTCTGCCAAATGACGAAATGGTTAAATACGACTCAGAATACGGGTCGTAAAGTGAAATACGCCCGTAAACTGTGTCCGTAAATCACCACGTCTCAGCCTGAGTTTCTGGTTTTGATATGCTTAAATAGGTCGTGAAGGACGGACCGTAAACTAGAATACGGTCCGTAAACTGGGTTTACGACCACTGTGCATCCCGACTACTGTTCATAAAAATCAGATTTTGTGATTAATATAAGGGACCCTTTTCATTCATTTTCATTTGATTTCTCATCTACACAACTCAAGAGAACTCTAGAACATTCCAAACATTTCATCCACAAGAATTTAAGGGAAATTAGTGGTCAACTACATGAAATCCATGGAACCAAGGGTGTGAAGCTCATCAAAGTTCATCTACACCTAGAAATTGCAAAGGAAGTGAAATAGGGTTTTTGGCATAAAAGAGTGTTGTTGCTCAAGGCTTGTTCCAACACTACCCAAGGTAAGTTTGATGACCTTCTCATGATGATTGAGCATTAATACATTGAAACACTTGGATTATAGAAGAGTGCAGTAAATGGGTCATAAAATGTGAATAGTGCAATAGTTGAATGATAGTTGGATTGCATTATGAATGTTGATGAGTTGGGAGTATAAATATGTTATAAATGACGTGTAGACCATGAAATAGGTGTGATGTCTGAGAAAATGTGATGATGAGCTAAAGCCCATAAATGTGGAGAAATTGGAGAAAAATGGTGTTATTTGGTAAATGTAGATAAATGATGATTGTTGAATACAATATTGTGAACGTTGTTGTGAGCGTTTGGGAGTTAATATAGAATAGGGGAAAAGTAGTATAATCAAAGGAAGTGCCATCCAATTTTCCCTAGAAATAGTAGCGTGTTCTTATAGTCAATTAACTAACGTAAATGCGAATTCTCTTTTGAAGGTAGAAACGCGATATCAAAGGAGAACAAGCGAGCGATAGCTTAGTTAAACGTCAAAGGTATGTGAGGCTAGTCCTTTGTTTCTAATGGCATGAATCTCATAGCATAATTTTCCTCCTCTTCGTGAGTCCCTATATTCCGGAAAACTAAAAGCCTATATCCATGAATGGTAATATAGGATAACAGATATGATATGTTGATCTTAAAATGGCATGATGTTATTTATTGCTCACACTCACCTTATATGTTAGTTCCTTCAAGGTGAGGCGGGATGTCGATAATTGCTCCATAATGAAATCGGGGGATCACGACCTTACGTCACCCCGATAAAATAAAGTTGTTCATAAGCCTAATGCATGTATTGTGATAAGTACGTTACGATAAGCATATTATGATGAGCATGTATGATGATGATATAACACCGCGCCTAGTTGGTCGGGCAGTCACCGTTAAGGCGGGTAGCTATACGATACACCATGGCTAAATGGCACGGGCAGACACCAATAGTGGGCGGTATGAGATGATACCCCGGACGTGGGAGGCCTGGACGCAAGCTAATGTTATGATTATTACACTGATCCGATATGGACGGGAAACTTATACATTACTACACCGCACCTATATTAGCGGGCAGCTTATATATTATGCATACATGATATGATGACGAGTATGAGTAAGACAACATGGCTTAATGCTTTTATACTTGACAGTTAGATATAGATGTTCCATATTGATATTTCCTTTATGTCATTGTTCTATTTCATTGTTTATGCCTCTCATACTCAGTACAATATTCGTACTGACGTCCGTTTTCTCTGGACGCAGTGATCATGCCCACAAGTAGACAAGGAGGAGAGCTCGACCCAGACCAGCAGTAGCCATCAGCTGATTGAATGAACTCCTTTGTTCGGAGGTGCTTATGACGACTCTTTTGTGTATATTTATGTATATGTATTTTTGGGCATGACGGGGTCCTGTCCCGTCCTTATGCTTAGCACTCCAGTAGAGGCTCGTAGATGCGCAGTGTGGGTTAGATGGTCTCACGAGATGCTATTATATGTATATATTATTTTGATGGCCGAGAGGCAAATGTATTTAAAAAGTATTTATGTTTCCATATAAAATATGATTTTCCTACAATTTGAGTATAAAGCTAATAAAAGACCATTAAATGATCATGATAAGTAGTAGCACAAGTGGTGCTCGCTGGCTAGCCCCGGGTACCCGTCATGGCCCCTAGTTGGGTCGTGACAAAAGTGGTATCAGAGTGGTTCAGTCCTAGGATGTGTCTACGAGCCGTGTCTAGTAGAGTCTTTTTTATGGTGTGCAGCGCGCCACATCAATAAACAAGAGGCTACAGGACATTTAGGAAAAATGACTGTTCTTCTTCCTATGAGATCGTGCGATAGAGCCATGTATAAGATTTTATCCTCCCTAATAGTGTCACGACCCAACCCCGTGGGCCGCGACCAGTGCCCGAGCTGGGCACCTATACGTACCCGATACCCAAATTAGCATATTAACAGAATAATAATATAATAATAATATCAGTGGACGCTACAGAATTTAACAGAAAAGCAGACTTGGCACACATAGGCCGATAAGGCCATCATAGAACAAAATATCCCAAACATATGTACAGAACCCACACAGATATATCCACAGGCCTCTACAGAACATATCATAATCATAAGACGGGACAGGGCCCCGTCATACCCAGAATAATGTACATATCCAGATAGCAGTGACAGACTGTACCAAAAGATGGGCTCTGAAGAAGAGAGCGCCCCAAAATAGCAGAGATGGGATCCTAAACAGATGGATCAGCGAACCTGTCGTCTGTACCTGCGCGGCATGAAAACGCAGCCCCCGAAGAAAGGGGGTCAGTACGAAATATGTACTGAATATGTAAAGCGGAATCACAGAAGTCAAATCATAATGATTACAGAAAATGAGTACAAAATCCAGAGTGTCAAATGCATATTTCCAAAACAGACAGAATGTGTACAGAAACATATGTCATATCATATCCGGTCCCTGCCACGGGACTCGGCAGACAGAACGTGGCCACCCTCCCGACACTGGTGCCACCATACAGAGGAATCAGAAAAAGGGGCGTGGCCCCGCATCATAAAATGTCATATCAAAATGGCCATAACAGATCAGATCAGAATAGGCGGACATGGCACATCATACTCCACAGACCCATGTACGCGTATACCTGCCCCCTCACATCGGGACGCGGCGAACAATGCAGAGAATCACGCTTGACAACATATCCTGGCCCGGGCTCAGTGTGGGAAACATTGGGACATCCACGAATGGAGTAGTGAGAGACTAATGCAATTTAAAAATATCATAAAATGTTTTCAAAGACTCGATGAAGCGTATCAAAGCCAAACAAATCCATGGAGTCAGACGGAATCATAATAAATGTATTTCGGATATCATAATAAATTACAGAAATATAACTTTCCTGAAGTCATTCCGAGTGTCAAAATAATTTATAATATTTAGTAGAATATTTAAAATAATATTCGTTAAGCGATTAGTAGGGTAATCGAAGCATTTCTTTCAAAAATCGCTTAAAAAGGAAGCTTTAACACATTAAGGGCAAAACCGGAAATAGTGGGCCCGCCTCGGGACAAACAAGGCGGCGGGCTCAAATTATGCCCTCTAAGCTTATGGTATCACCTAAAAAGGTTCTACAGATATTCCATGAATTTTTAAGTGATTGAGAGCAAAATTGCATAATTCCAAGAAATAGCGTATCAAAATGGTTCAATTCTACTGAAGGAAAAACTGAAATTTTCTCTTGCGGATTCCGAGGGCCATCAAGAGGTCCTTCGAGGCCCGGATCCGACCCTAACACACTAAGGGCATGCCAAGGGAAGAATTGGGGTTGCTTTACATACCTTTCACGCTCCTTACGCCTTTCCAAACTCACTTCCCGTTTCGTCGAAAAACTGCAATTGGTCAAGTTTACCAATTGTAAGTTATAAATACCATAATTTCAACTTAATGCATATTTGTCTACCGAAATTTCGGCAGCACTTCCCCTATACATATAGCACCCCGAGAATTCAACTCGGCTATAGATTATCAACAACAACCCAAACGACAACATCAATATCAACAATGAACATTAAAAACACAAATATCCTTCAACTAGTCATTTTTCTCACAAGTTGACATAATCTTCAATTCAACCCAAACTTTCAACTAATATCAATAATTTCACATTCATCAACAATCAAGATCATCACCATATAGTTCTAGAAACATTTCATATCGTTTTCCTCAAGTTATACACTCGATATACATGATATACAATTTTCCGCCAAAGTCATAACTTATGCAAAACATCAAATCTTTGGCATACAATTTCATAACAAGTTTCCAACTTCCAAATTCAAATCCCAAACTCTCCAAATTCTACAAATGGTCACAATTACCAAATATTAATTATACGCTCTTAGGAATTGAATCTTAAGTTAACATCTTTCTACAGAAATTTGGGCAGCATCTCCCCTGTTTATTGTTTATATGCCTAGCCCGAATTCTCAATTCAACAACCAGCACAACAATAACAATACCAGAATCAATAGTATTATTTCCCACATCAAATTATTCCATAAAACATCCCATAGGGTGTTTGTACCATATTTCCACCAACCAAATTAATTTACAGCAGTTAAACAACTCCTTTTCCGTAAATCAACCAAGATTAATGTTAACAATGAAAGATTCATACCTATATCGCGATAATATTTCTGTATCTTCACTTCTTCACCCTGACCTTGAGCCACAACACATTACTACACAATTTTGTAGTTGCAACTGTGCGCTGTCTGGACCGGAATTTGAAAATTATATTTTGATTTGCGTGAAAATTGATGGGTGGAAGCTGGTGGAAGTTTTCAGAGATTTTGGGGAGGCTTAGAGGGTGTTTTGTTGTTGATTGGGGGCTAAATCCCCGTTATATAACCTTTTAGAATCTGCCAGAACTGTCTAGAAAAGTGTTCAGCGCGATCGCGCCACCTTCTGGCGCGTTCGCGCTGTGTTACAGATTTTCTTCTGCGCGTTCGCGCCCCTCCCAGGCGCGATCGCGCAGACCTTTTTTTCTGCCTGGACCTTCGTTCAGTAAAACGGTCATAACGTTTGATCCCGATATCGTATGAGGGCCCACGACCTATGGATGGAAAGCTAATTCAATTATCTACAACTTTTATTTCTGGGCGTTTTCCCAAATTCCAAATTTATAATACCGTTTTTGCCCCTAGAAGTCAGATCATCCGAAAATGCTTCCTTAAATTGTCCCTTTTGGAGGGCTTCCACTTTGATTTGGCCCAAGGGTCCTTCTTGACTTATGTTTAACTTCACATATGTGATTCATATAATTTGTCACATGTCCCAAAAAAAAAATCTTGACGTGTGGGCCCCACCTCAACTTACAATTAATCCGACGTTCAAAAAAATACGGGATGTAACAAATAGTGTGTTGTGATTTCAGAATGCCGCCAAAGGGGAAGGCTACAGCCGCCCAGAAGGGCAAAACTACGGCAAAGAAGCGGGTAGAAAGAGAGCCTCCAATGAACATAGAAGAAGGCGAATCACACAATGAGGCCTTTTCTAATACCTCTTCTACCCCGCCTAATGTGGAAGATCTCCACCGGTTGCTTCGGGTCAACAAGTGACTGAGGCCATTCAGTTATTGACACAATTGGTCGCCGCACAGGCACAACGACAAAGTGCGAGTTCGAGTGATCGGGCAGCAAGTACCAAAGCCCGTGATTTTATAAGCCTAAATCATCCGGAGTTTTTCGGGTCAAAGCCGGATGAAGACCCGCAAAGTTTCATAGATGAGGTACTGAGGACATTGAAGATTGTCCATGCCTCTGAAACTGAATCCGTGGAGTTAGCATCTTGTAGACTCCAGGATGTGGCTGTTTTGTGGTACAAAAACTGGGTATTATCCAGAGGAGAAAATGCACCTCCTCCGGTTTGACAAGAATTTGTGGATGCATTTATTCGTCACTACTTGCCACCCGAGGTCCACCGAGCTAGAGCGGACAGGTTTCTAAATCTGAGGCAAGGGAATATGAGTGCCCGGGAGTATAGCATGCAATTTAACTCCTTGGCTAGATATGCCCCGGCTATTGTGGCTGACATGGGATATCGGGTACATAGATTTGTATGTGGCCTAGGGCCACATTTATTCAGAGATTGTTTAACGGCTTCCTTGCAAGACGGGATGGATATTTCTGGAATACAGGCCCATGCTCAGAATTTAGAGGGGCGACAACAACCACCAAGGAATGACCGCGATAACGAAAGAAGGCATGGCAAGAGGCGAGATCTATGGGAGCAGGCAGTGGTTACAGAGGGGGATCAAGACAGACATATTCTGGTTACTCAGGCCAGTCGGTGACCAGTGCCCCTCCTCAATTTACAGGTAGGAGATTTGATCGCTCCTTCCGTGCAGGACAGGGCCAAAGTTCGAGAACTCCAGATTCCCAGTTCAGGGAAGATTATAGTCAGAGGGGACCCCTATTACCGCGATATAGTCAGTGCGGTAGATTGCATTCCGGACAATGTCACCAGGGTTCGGACGCTTGCTACACTTGCGGTCAAGTTGGGCACATGATGGGAGATTGCCCGTAGATGAGTGGTAGAGTTGGAATTCAGCCCACAGGTTCAGCAGCTGGTTCTTCCTCAGCACGCCCGGTAGGACAGATTCCCCAGATGTCATTAGGCCGAGGTAGAGGTAGAGGGCAGCATCTACTTCAGGTGCCACTCAGCCCCGTGTATATGCTTTAGCCGGACGACAAGATCTTGAGTCCTCCCCGGATGTGGTTACAGGTACATTGTCTATATTATCCCGTGATGTATATGCACTGATAGATCCGGGTTTTACTTTTTCTTATATTACTCCATATGTTTCTGGTTGTATTGGGGTGAAACCTGAACCAATTAAACCTTTTGAGGTACTCACTCCAGTTGGTGATCCCGTGATAGCAAGGCAATTGTACAAAAGTTGTGTCATTGTGATATGTGATCGTCAGACCAAAGCTGATTTGATCGAGCTGAAAATGATAGATTTCGATGTAATCATGGGTATGGATTGGTTGGCCTCATGTTATGCAAATGTTTATTGCCGCACAAAAGTGGTTCGATTCCAATTCCCGAGAGAACCCGTGCTTGAATGGAAGGGTAATGCAGCATCCCCAAAGGGTAGGTTTATTTCCTACCTTAAGGCAAGGAAGATGATAGCCAAGGGTTATATTTATCATTTAGTTCGGGTTCATGACACTGAGGCAAAGCCGCAAACTTTCCAATCAGTTCCGGTCATGAATGAATTCCCAGATGTGTTTCCAGACGAACGTCCAGGACTTCCTCCAGAAAGGGAGATTGACTTCGCCATTGATGTGTTGCCGGACACCAAGCCTATTTCTATTCCTCTTTATCGAATGGCTCTGGCCGAATTAAAAAAGCTAAAGGTGCAGTTGAAAGATTTGCTGGAAAAGGGGTTTATTAGACCCAGTTCATCACCGTGGGGAGCACCGGCTTGTTTGTAAGAAAGAAAGACGGATCTCTACGAATGTGTATCGACTACAGGCAATTGAATGAAGTGACGATAAAGAACAAATATCCTCTTCTGAGGATTGATGATTTATTTGATCAGCTACAGGGTGCCAAATGGTTTTCCAAAATAGATTTGAGATCGGGTTACCATCAGGTGAGAGTTAGAGAAGCGGATATTCCCAAGATGGCCTTCAGAACGAGATATGGTCACTATGAATTCCGAGTGATGTCGTTTGGGTTGACTAATGCTCCGGCCGTGTTTATGAACTTGATGAATAATGTGCTTAGGCCACTCTTGGATTTATTTGTAATAGTATTTATTGATGATATTCTGGTGTATTCTCGCATTGAATCAGAACATGCAGATCATTTGCGAATTCTTCTTGGCATTCTTCGAGCTCGGAAATTATATGCGAAATTTTCAAAGTTTTAGTTTTGGCTGAATTCTGTAACATTTCTGGGCCATGTCATTTCAAATGATGGCATTCGAGTCGACACTCAGAAAATTGAAGCTTTGAAGACTTGGCCAAGGCCTACGACGCCTACAGAAGTTCGTAATTTTCTAGGTTTGGCAGGATACTATAGAAGATTCGTACAGGGCTTTTCATCTATTTCAGCCCCATTGACGAAGCTAACCCAGAGGTCAGCCATATTTCAATGGAATGATGCTTGTGAGCGCAGCTTCCAAGAGTTGAAAGACAGATTGACCTCAGCTCCTATCTTAACACTTCCATAAGGGTCAGATGGCTATGTGGTGTATTGTGACGCTTCCGGTGTTGGACTAGGATGCGTATTGATGCAGCATGGGAATGTTATTGCATATGCTTCGGGACAATTACGGAAATATGAAGGGAATTATCCGACTCATGATCTGGAATTGGCTGGAGTTATTCATGCCTTAAAGATATGGAGGCATTATTTGTATGGTGTGCATGTTGATATCTATACAGATCACAAAAGCCTTCAGTACATTTTCAAGCAGAAGGAGTTGAACCTGCGGCAGAGGCGGTGGTTAGAATTATTGAAGGATTATGATGTGGACATTTTGTATCACCCCGGAAAAGCTAATGTAGTAGCCGATGCGCTTAGCCGCCGATCAATGGGAAGTTTATGTGAAGCCCCTCCGGAAAATAAAGAGATGGTTCATGAACTCCGCCAATTAGCTAATCTTTGAGTGCGGGTGATTGATTCAGGTAATACAGGGATTGGCATCAATGACCCCACAACTTCATCCTTGGATGTAGAAGTGAAAGAACGGCAATATGAAGATCCTCAATTCCGTCACCACAGAGACACATCTTATGGAAAAGAGAAGTCTTCATTTGAAGTTTCTATAGATGGAATTCTTAGGTACCGAGGCAGATTATGTGTGCCGAATGTAGCAGAATTGCGCAGACGAATTCTTGAAGAAGCACATTGTTCTCGGTATTCTATTCATCCAGGTGCAACTAAAATGTATCATGATCTCAAGATGATGTATTGGTAGGATGGCATGAAGAGAGATATAGCCGAATTTGTAGCGCAGTGTCCAAATTGCCAACAAGTAAAGATCGAACATCAGAAGCCAGGAGGCTTATTGCCAGCAATAGAAATCCCTACTTGGAAATGGGAAGTGATCAACATGGATTTTATCGTGGGGTTACCTCGTTCTCGAGGCAGGTATGATTCTATATGGGTGATCGTGGATAGATTAACAAAGGCAGCTCATTTTCTTCCAGTCAGAACTACCTACTCAGCAGAAGACTATGCGAGGTTGTATCTCAAGAAAATTGTGCGACTCTATGGTATACCATTATCTATTATCACAGATAGAGGAGCACAGTTTACAACCAAGTTTTGGAAGTCCTTCCAAGAAGTTCTAGGTACTCAAGTGAAGCTTAGCACGACATTTCATCCGCAGACCAATGGACAAGCCGAGCGTACTATCCAAACCTTGGAAGATATGCTACGAGCATGTGTGCTGGATTTCGGTGGAAGTTGGGATGATCATTTACCGCTAATCGAATTTGCATATAATAATAGCTATCATTCCAGCATTCAAGTGGCTCCATATGAAGCTTTATATGGAAGGAAATGTAGATCCCCAATCGGGTGGTTTGAAATAGGAGTAGCACAACTAGTAGGCCCTGAATTAATACATGAAGCGGTGGAAAAAGTTAAGGTGATCCGAGATCGATTGTTAACAACCCAAAGTCACCAAAAGTCTTATGCGGACAATCGCCGACGAGACTTGGAATTTCAAGTTGGTGATTGGGTATTTTTAAAAGTATCGTCAATGAAAGGGGTGATGAGATTTGGTAAGAAAGGGAAGCTAAGCCCTAGATACATTGGACCCTATAGAATTATCCGCAAGGTGGGTCATGTAGCCTATGAATTGGATTTGCCTTCGGAGCTTGAATTAGTCCACCTAGTTTTCCACGTCTCGATGCTCCGCAAGTGTATTAGAGATCCCACAAAGATTGTTCCGATAGATGATGTGCAAGTAACACAAAAGCTAACCTATGATGAAGTGCCTATAACTATTGTCACGACCCAACCCCGTAGGCCATGACTAGTGCCCGTCTAGGACCCTCGTATACATACCTGTTGGATATAGTCAAACTGAATCTAAGAACAATATGGAAACTGTTATATCCCGCAATTTTGCATATTTGAAAAAAATTTGAAATAATTGTGACAAGCTAAAGATAAGGTCATATTTTGATTTTGTTCAATATATAAGTTGTTCATGGAAAATATTGATGTGGAAATATGGAAGGAGGCCAAGGGCAAAATTGGAATTTTGGAAATGAGTTTCGGCAATTACAAAACAAGCGTCATGATTAATTGGGCTCAAAAAAATAAGAGAAAAATTAGGCCCAATTCCAAAGGGTTGGCCGGCCAAGTGCCTTGGCCCAAACCCATTTAATTAATCGTGTGATTAATTATATATGAGGGATAAGTCTTCAAGAAGCTTCAAGAAATAAGAGCAAAAAAAAAAAAAAAGAGTTGAGAGCAAAAAGGGCCAAGGGTTTCGGCCAAGAGGAAAATAGAAGAAAAAATTTTTAGTTCATCACTCTTTGATTCAAAAATACAAATCTTCTTGTATCTCTACTAAGTTCAAGATTCTCTACAAAGTGGTATAATTATTTTGGCAAGAAAGTGACTTTGGTGACAAGGAGAAGTTTGGAGGAAAATGTAAGAATTTATTCCTTTTATCATATTATGATGGTTTGTTTATGTTGTAGTATGTTGAAATGAGTAGGAACTATGACAATATGGAAGTTTGCAAAGTGGGTGTGTATGTGTTTATGTGGCCGTGTATGTGCAATGTTGTATAGATAATATGAGTTGAATTTTATGTTGTAATCTAGTTGTGGCTATGGTGGAATTTATATTGGAAGTGAAAGTTGAATGAATTTGGTTGAAATGAGATGTATGTCGTTATGGGGAATTTATGTGATTTTTATATGATTTTCGTATAATTCTGAAAATAAGAATTTAAATGTGAACTTTGGAAATTGTTGACGAATTTGGAAGAAAACAATGTAAGTTGGTAGTATTGTTGCATTCGTTGAAGTTTCGGATGGAATATGGAATTGGTGGAAATAGTTGAATTCGTGAATGATGTTTGGAATGTTATTAGAATATGTTTGAATAACCTTGAGTTAGTGAATGAATATGAGAATAATGATATTAGCTTGATATGGTGAAGTTGGAATGGAAAGTGTCGTTTTATGTAAAAAGAGGACTATTTGTGATATAGTGCGTTTTATAAATAATTGTTGATGTTGTTGGATTGTTGGGTTGTTGTTGTGGATATATTGGGCCGAGATAAGTCTCGGGGATGCTATATGCATAGGGGAAATGTTGCCAAAATTTCGGTAGATAAACATGACTTTAAGTTGAACTCTTAGAAGCTATAACTCACAATTGGTAAATATGACCATTTGTAGATTTTGGGCGAAACGGGAATCGAATTTGAGCGAGCGTAAGGCGCAGCTAAGGTATGTAAAGTCTTTCCCTTCATTCTTTGGCATGTTCTAAACATAATAGGCTCGGACACGAGCCTTAGATACGACCCTGTTCCTAGAAATCCGAGATTGAAATTGGCTCCATTTCATTCAATGAGATTGAATTGGTCTCTTAATATTTCGTCGGCAAAATAACCTATATGTATGTAACTTTCACAAATGAAGTCGGAATGCCCTAGAGCTCTCATGGATGACTCCATAAGACATATGATCCATAATTTACGTACGCCATCTCGGTTCGGCCCAAGGTGGGCCCACAAAATTCTAATACTTTCTGTATGGCTTTAACCAACTCGTTTCTGTCCGGAATTCACAGGCAGCTTATGGTTATTATTCTGGTTACTATACGACAAGTGTTGTGATTAGGCTCATGAGTCTTATAATACAATTTGGCATCTGGAACGGTTCTGGATATCTTACTCTGATATAATCTGTCATGCCGTCCCAAATGAAATATGTGTATATTATGAATATTGTCCGATTACTTTGATTTGACCCACCGTTTGGCCTACTTTAGTTTCATTGAGTCTGTATAATGATCTGTATGCATATGGTTTCTCATTAGTCTGTTTGTGGACGCCTCAATGCTTCCTTCACTGCGCCCGGGCCAGGTTCTGTTATTCGTGCACATTCCACTGCATTGTTCACCGCGTCCCTCGGTGTGCGGGCCGGGATCTGTTTACATCTGCATGTGATCTGATGATGTGATGGTATGGGGATGGCGGCCAGGATGGCATATGATCTGATCTGTCTGTCCACCGCGTCCCGTACAAAGAGGGCCGGGATCTGTTACCGCATCCTTCACTAGAGGGTCGAGATCTGATATGTGTGCTATCTGTATTTGTATATGCTTATGATTCTGCATGCATGACTCTGTCTGTTACACTTCTGTAAGTCTGATTTGGATTATGGCTCTGTCTGTTACACTTCTGGGAATCTGATTCGGATAATGATTCTGTCGGCTTCACTTCTGTATGTCTGACTCGGACTATGATTCAGTGTGTTACACTTCTGTACCTCCAATTCATATCATGACTCTGTCGGCTACACCCCGTACTTATGATACATATTGTGGTTCTGTCCGTGTACTCTGTATTTCTGTTTCAGCTTCGGGTTCGATCCTGTCCGCTATATTTCTGTACTTCTGGTTCGGACTATGATTATATTTGTTACATTTCCGCTTTACATACTCGGTACATTTTTCATACTGACCCCCTGTTCTTCGGGGGGCTGCGTTACATGCCCGCAGGTACAGAGGCACTGCGCGATACGCCACTAGTTTAGGACCTCTGTTCTGCTGATTGGGAGTGCTCCTCTTGATCCGGAGCGTGTATTTTTGGTATATATCTTCTGTTATTTACATATTCTGTATGTATGGTAACTTGGGGTACGGCGGGGCCCTGTCCCGTCATCTGATTCTGTTATGTCTGTTAGAGGCATGTAGACATGCATGTAGGTATGGGTTGTCACTGTTCAGGTAGGTACGTACGAGTTTGTGACTCTGTCTGCCATGATAGCCTCAACGGCTTATGTGTAAGTATAAGTATGTTCATGTGATTATGTATTTCCGCGCGCTGTAATTATGTTGGTTTGAATCCGTGTACATCTAAAATGAATTAGCTGTTTGGTACGCCACATCTGTTAGGTAAGTACGTACGGGTATCCAGTTAGGATACCAGTCGCGACCCACGGGGTTGGGTCGTGACAGAAACTTGCAAAAGAACTCCAGGGTTCATAATGTCATCACATATATATATATATATCTAGATAGACTGTCTCATGAGGAGTCACAACTAATTAAATTATGAAAATGATACGCAAGCCGACAAGGCTGCCGCTACAGACGAACATCATATCATAACAGATCGTATAGACACAGCTGAACATAACTTATACATAACCCACACATATGTCTACAGACCTCTAAGAGTATCGATAGCAAAATATGACGGGACAAGGCCCCGCCGTACCCCTGGGTAAACATATACATATACATCATAAGATCTGAACCAAAACTCTAGACTCCGGAACAACGGAGCTCTCCAAGACAGTTGAGTAGAAGTCCTATGCTGAAGGGTCACCAAATCGACAATCTGTACCTGCGGGCATGAAACGCAGCCCCCCGAAGAAAGGGGGTCAGTACGGAATATGTACTGAGTATATAAAGCTTGAAATACAGTAAAAAGAATCATAACTGAAATAGGGAGTACAGAAACAAGTACAATGTCCAGAATACCAAAACACCTGCCCTTTTGAAACATAAATCATGCATGTCAATGTCATATATCATACCCGGCACATTATGGGATTCGGTGAACATGGTCGCCACCCCGTCTTTGGTGCCATAACACAGCATAACTCCATAAACACATCATAACGCCATAACACAGCATAACTCCATCATATATATATATATATATCATATTTCGGCCCTCTAGTGAGGGACTCGGTGAAAAATGCAGTGAGACTGTGCACGATAACGTACTCGGCCCGGGACTCGGTGAAAGACATATTGAGTAATGCACGAGCAGAGTAGTGAGCAGCCATATGCAATTTAAAACATTATCAAGACTCAAACAGAATAAGAAGAAGGGATTTACACCTGAGTATCAATAGCGACAATCATATCAAATATCCCTCGAACGTCATCATAAACAATATCAAAAGAGCCTTAGGAACCATAGACATATGTCAATATAGAATGAAATAGCTTATAGAAGTCAAGGACGTCAGTTATCATAGAGTTTCTAGGAATAGGAACTTATATATATATCGACCATTATCCAACGTATAGGAAACTGAAGAGGGATGCTCAATCATTTAAGAGTTCTAACATCAAGAAGTGAATAAGAATCATGAACTCAAGACTTATGAATAGGATTACCCCAAAGCTCATATCATTCATCACTTAAATCTAAGACATGCCAAAAGAAAGAAGGGACAGCTTTACATACCTGTTGAAGGTTAATCGTAACCAAGTTCGCTTCGTCGCCCCTTTAGGCTATTTGATATGAAAGTAACGCTATCGTTAATAAACTATACTTTCTACCTTATCAATCTGCAACCAGTTGCCTATACGAACCATTCTTCAATTCATACTTTCTTGATTAGGATTTTTATTAGTTAAGAACTTAACAGAAATCGGGCAACATTTCCCCTATATAACTCGCCTAACCCAAACTTCCAATTAACCTCCTGTTATCACATCAATACCAACAATGACCATAATATAAATGTTCGTATAAAAACCCTTACAATTCAGCCCATAAACAATTCAAACAATCCAATAACCCTTCTTAATCCTTTTCCAATCCAAATCATTAACGTTTAAGATCATACGCTAACAGACCAACATACGCTTTATATACGACACGTCATACATTTCTTCCTCCCAAATTTAGAAGTAATATTAACGACAACACGACATCAACATAAACAACAACATATGACATAAATCACACTTGTAATCTTTTTAACTTAACAATTCCATATAACAACTACAACTCCTAATATCAACGATTTCATGCAATTTCTTACTTCCAATTTCATCCAATCCAATTTTAATCCATCCATTACACACCATTTATACAACTATACCATAAAATGAGAAAATCTTACCTTAATTTAATTGGAGGAAATTATACATTTATTTGCTCCACTTTCGCTATTTCTTCTTCCTCAATTCAATACCAATGTTGCTATCACCTCCTTGGACTTGTAAATCACCTTGGAATTAAATCAAAGCAATTTTTTTTCTAAAACAGCCATGGCTGCTCATGCTCTTGCTTCATTAAGCTTAACTCTCTCAATTGAATTGAGAATGAAAGTGAAGTGCATGACTAATGTTAGTCATCACTAATGATCTTATATGTTGGCTATACTTATTACACGTGCCCCACTTGGATGAGTCATGGTTTTTGTTTTTTTTTTAAATTACGAGTGGGGCCCACTCAAACATAATTAACTTAATTCATTAGTTTTAATTAATTACTAATCCTTACTTAATAATCTAATCATAATTAATTAGTTCCTAATCTCCAATAATATTTCTACAATAAATAAAATTTATAAACAATTTGTGTACTAATTAAAATTGAGAATTAAAAGTTCTTATTTCATATCCGAAAATAATCCCGTCTTTACTTAAGTCGATTAGCTTGCGAATAACTCGACGTATAAAAATACGGGATATAACATCCTTCCCCCCTTTAGAACATTCGTCCTCGAATGTTAAACTAGTCCTACGCTTCCAATACTTCCTTAAATGTCCTTTTTATTGAATTATACCCTTCACATGCCTCTTTCGTCGGTTAATTCCCTTTAATTTGTTATAATGCATCCCAGATCTCTAAGTAAGCATTTTCGTAATATTATCTCTTTCTGTTGCTTCTCGAAGTAATAATTCCACGTCATTGTCTTTATGGTTGACAGTTGTATTACCAGCTCTTCTGCGGGACTGTTACTCTCTCTCTTGTCTACATACTGTTCAGTTGTACTGTCACTGGTTGATTCGGACCTGTATCCATGGTGAACTTAGTCATAACTCGACTCTTTCCTTTTCTACAGTTACTCCCTTAAGATGATGTATCGTTCACTTCACTTTGCCTTCTTATTTTTAAAATAGATGTTGTAATGCGCAGATATCCCTCATCGGTTTGTTAGACTTTGCAATCCATTGAGTACTTATACCTCTGGTAACTTGTAGACCCTTCGTAAATTTACGAATAAAATGGAATTTTCCAAGGTGCAATTTTACTTCAATGACCTTATATTGCCCTTCTATTCCAATCTATATTCTGGAATCTTCAGCCTCAGGTATCACTTCTCGACTTTCTTTTTAGCCGTCATTTTACTTTTAGCTCTTAATATCAATCCTTTGAGGTGGTTACCAAATAGCGCTAGAGTTTCCTCATTTTATAACTTCACATAGCCGCTTTGTGATCTGTTTATTATCAATCGGTATAACTCTGAAAGAGTTCTTGATTTGACATATAAATTCACTGTCTTCTAGTAACCAGCTTGTTCTGCTCATCTCGCTTAAGCTATTCCATAATTTCTCTTAACCCAACTTGTAACACTTTAGGCATATTCTATTGCCCTTTTACTCAGATTTTGTTTTTTAGTTTTCCCGTCACACATTATGTTGCAATATTTACAAGAATATGTGTAGGTGCTCAAATCAGCCCGGAAAATACCTTAGCGTCGCCTCGCTAGTCTTTATGCAGACCCTATATTCTTCTCTTATATCTTTCAATTGATATAACTAGTCCTTAATTATGGCTTTTGCCCTCAGTACTAATTTCATCTCGATACTTGGGTTCAAACCATCTTACACCTTTCCCTAATGTATCAAAAATATCGTAACCACATTGTTATGACTAAATCCTTACTCTTCTTATCAAGTACTCACTTGATCTGATTTTTAGCATAGAAATATTCGTAGATTGCATAACTATTCTTGTACAACTTGTATAGAGTATATCCAATCTTAGTCATAGTTTCCCCCTCTCCTGGTTCATTCTATTTTGCATATCATATTTGCACTAAAACTCACTTGCAGTCTATCTTGTCATGCTCCTTCCCCTTTCTTTATTCACCATTTGATTTTCTCGTATCCTACTATAGGAGATTTCCGGTCCTTCCTCCTTTGCTACTTATAAGTTACAGTATCATTAGCAAGCAACCCCATTGCCAACGCCTTAACCTCTAATCCAGTATAGCGTTGCTATCCTTTATAACATCTCTTAAGCTACTCGTTACCAGTTTCTTGTCGTATTCTTCCTTTTTATAAGCATTCACTTTCTAATGTCATATTATACAGAATCTCTACAAAGGATCCATAGTCTTTTCTCAAATACCATCCTGTCTTCTATCCATGCATTGCTGGCTTCTCAATTGGAATTTAAGCATCTATATCAAATATATTTCAGTGTCAATTGTTTCCATTTATACTTACTTTGCTTTCACCCGCTTCCCCCCTTTGGGGTTGTACTTATACCATATCCATGTCTTTTCTTTATCATTTATAACTTTGATACCCCACGTACGAAACCTTAACCAAATCCCGCAGCGATGAAAACTCTCGATATATAGTACAAAATCTTATCTGATGGTTGGTACTCGAGTAATATAATTCATGTAATGATTTATCCAAAGCCACATTCCATTTATCCTGATCAGTAATTAGCTAATGCTTATAGTCGTTTCAAATTCTCAATTAGGTAGCACTTATATTCTGATGATAAGTGTCCCAAGCTTTCCTATAACACTATCTTTATCCTAACGGATATCATCTGTTTCTTCTAATAAATTTACCATACCTCAGTTGTTTCTTAAATCCACAATCCTTGTCCTTTAAGGGTTTCACTATTTTCGAGATGAAGTCATATATACGCAGTGTTCCTTTATGCCTTATGCTCTTTCACCCTTGTTGTGTACCCAACACTGACTTCTAACTTACTCAAAATCGTATCAAGTTCGTCTTCATCATAGTCTTATCTTACCGCATTGTCGTTGTATTACGCCTTTAAGCTCGTAGCTATATATTTCTCTTTTATTTTATACTCGTACTCAATCTATTACGTCTATCTTGAGTGTTTCCTTTAGTATTCCTTTCATTTCTCAGTCTATGTCCATCCTTTATTCTGTACACGAGGAATCTTATGCTACCTCTGTATTCTTCGGAAAACACTACTTCTGCATAATCCCTTTCTCATTCTCAAAATATATTCTGTTCATCCCTATTTGATCTTATCATACCAGTCATTTCTGGCATTCATTCTGTCCCGTTGCTCATCTTCCTTTAGTTCGGTCTTTCACAATTCTGTCGCTTATATTACTCATTTTCTCAGCTATACATGTCATAACACATTGATACACTGTAATCCCACTCGCTTTCTTCTTATCTTCTTCCTTCTATTAACTCCTTCTCTTCCTGTGCTCGTTTTCACTTTCGTTACCACTTGATCTCTATTCCAAACTTTCCCTATAGGACTTTTGTAAGTCTTTCTTATTCGTTCAATATTTTCTTTTCCGTTTCACACTGATCACTTCATATCCTTTAGTTACTTCCTTGCTAGGCTTTACTCATTTCTATAACAATCCTTATGGTATTCACATTACATCCTGTTCGTAATCCATCCTATAACGTAACACTTCCTAACCTTATTCATGATTCTTACTATGTTTTAATTGCACTCTGTGGTGTAGGCGTATTTAACCGTTCACCCTTTCTGATCAATCTTATCCTTAATATCTCACAAGCTGTATTATCAATACCTTCATAATTTGTCATAATTCTTCCTCCTCCGTACTTTTATCTCAATCATACTATCACTCCTTTTAACTGTAAACTCGTCGTAATTTATCCCTACTTATCAGTTCACTCGATACCTCAATAAAATGCTTTGTTAAGATTTGCCACCTTTTTCTAAGTCATCCCTTAGTATCACAAGCCCTTCCGAATTATTCTAGCACTTCATCAACAACATATGAAACACATGATCCTAGACAACCCACAAGTTTGAGTTTTCCTTCCACAAATTCCATCTCCAATTAGTTTATTAATAACTAATAAAATGTCACCATGAGGCATTCTCCAACCACCACCAGAAGAAAAACTAGAATCCGACAAGCACCACAGGACTTCTAGTGCTTGATTCACATGGTTTACCTCAAGATTTATTCTTGAGTCGTGAACGAATCATTTAGTTCATAAACTACTTGCCGTATGCTCTGTATTCTTCCAATGAAGTGGAACTTAATTGTTGGACGTTTTAGCCCTTCAATATGAGCTTTTCTAAGGTAAAAATGTGGCTGGGAAGTATTCTAGTCCGTCCAAATGAATTCCAAACTTTGCTGCTCATATATGCTTCTTCGAAATAAAATTTCCCAAATAAGAATGGTGCCTCTTACGGATGGCATGGGGGGTATCTCTTAAAGCTTTAATCCATCATAATAAATTTACCCTATCGGTATCGACTTTCAAGACATATTATAAACTCATATCTCATTCTTTTTCTATTTCTGGAAAAATTTGGGCAGAGTTTCCTCTGTATTTCTTACTATCTCAAAACCTGCACGCAGGACATACCAACAATGCCTCACAAGGCCAACATATATACGCATATATCATATCGTATCATAGCCACACAGGGCTCCCAATTTCAAGTAAAGTATAAAAGTGTCGGAACTTACCTCACATATCGCACCTCGAGACGTACCTGATCCTTTAACGATCTGTCCTGTTATACCTTCCTATCTACCTCCCCTTTCATTCTTCAACTTTACATGTCGATCATACCTCAATATTCTTACCTTATCCGACATACCTCTTTCGCACCGTTACTTACCTGTGTACTTCGTAACTTCTAATATCATCAGTCGCTTTCTTCTGTCGATGTCGTTCTTCAGCTGAAATCAAAGGTTAGTATAAGGAATTTCATTTCCTATGGATGGGCTCTATCGCACGATCTTAGATATGAAAGAAAGGTAACATCCTAAATGTCCTGTAGCTTCCTGTTTATAGATGTGGTGCACAACACACCGATAAACAAGAGTCTACTAGACACGGTCTGTAGACACTCCGAGGATGAACCACTCTGATACCACTTTTGTCACGACCCAACCCCGTAGGCCATGACTAGTGCCCGACTAGGACACTCATATACATACCTGTTGGATATAGTCAAATTGAATCTAAGAACAATATGGAAACTTGCAAAAGAACTCCAAGGTTCATAATGTCATCACATATGTATATATATGTATATATATATATATAACCAGATAGACTGTCTCCTGAGGAGTCACAACTAATCAAATCATAAAATTGATACGCAAGCCGACAAGGATGCCGCTACAGGCGAACATCATATCATAACACATCGTATAGACACAGTTGAACATAACTTATACACAACCCACACATATGTCTACAGACCTCAAAGAGTATCGATAGCGAAATATGACGGGACAGGGCCCCGCCGTACCCCTGGGTAAACATATACATATACATCATAAGATCTGAACCAAAAGTCTAGACTCCGGAACAACGGAGCTCTCCAAGACAACTGAGTAGAAGTCCTATGTTGAAGGGTCACCAAACCGACTATCTGTACCTGCGGGCATGAAACGCAGCCCCCCGAAGAAAGGGGGTCAGTACGGAATATGTACTGCTTATATAAAGCATGAAATACAGTAAAAAGGATCATAACTGAAATAGGGAGTACAGAAACAAGTACAATGTCCAGAATACCAAAACACTTGCCCTTTTGAAACATAAATCATGCATGTCAATATCATATATCATACCCGGCCCATTATGGGATTCGGTGAACATGGTCGCCACTCCGTCTTTGGCGCCATAACACAGCATAAGTCCATAAACACATCATAATGCCATAACAAAGCATAACTCCATAAACACATCATAACGCCATAACACAGCATAACACCATAAACACATCATAACGCCATAACACAGCATAACTGCATAAACACATCATAACGACATAACACAGCATAACTCCATCATATATATATATATATATATATATATCATATTCTGGCCCTCTAGTGAGGGACTCGGTAAACAATGCAGTGAGACTGTGCACGATAACATACCCGGCCTGGGACTCGGTGAAAGACATATTGAGGCATGCACGAGCAGAGTAGTGAGCAGCCATATGCAATTTAAAACATTATCAAAACTCAAAAAGAATAAGAAGAAGGGATTTACACCTGAGTATCAATAGCGACAATCATATCAAATATCCCTCGAACGTCATCATAAACAATATCAAAAGAGCCTTAGGAACCATAGACATATGTCAATAGAGAATGAAATAGCTTACAGAAGTCAAGGAGGTCAGTTATCGTAGAGTTTCTAGGATTAGGAACTTATATATATATCGACCATTATCCAACGTATAGGAAACTGAAGAGGGATGCTCAATCACTTAAGAGTTCTAACATCAAGAAGTTAATAAGAATCATGAATCACACTCAAGACTTATGAATAGAATTACCCCAAAGCTCATATCATTCATCACTTAAATCTAAGACATGCCAATAGAAAGAAGGGACAGCTTTACATACCTGTTGAAGGTTAATCATAACCAAGTTCGCTTCGTCGCCCCTTTAGCCTATTTGATATGAAAGTAACGCTATCGTTAATAAACTATACTTTCTGGCTTATCAATTTGCAACCAGTTACCTATACGAACCATTCTTCAATTCATACTTTCTTGATTAGGATTTTTATTAGTTAAGAACTTAACGGAAATCGGGCAGCATTTCCCCTATATAACTCGCCTAACCCGAACTTCCAATTAACCTCCTGTTATCACAGCAATACCAACAATGACCGTAATATAAATTTTCATATAAAAACCCTTACAATTCAGCCCATAAACAATTCAAACAATCCAATACCCCTTCTTAATCCTTTTCCAATCCAAATCATTAACGTTTAAGATCATACGCCAATAGACCAACATACGCTTTATATACGACACGTTATACATTTCTTCCTCCCAAATTTAGAAGCCATATTAACGACAACACGACATCAACATAAACAACAACATATGACATAAATCACACTTGTAATCGTTTTAACTTAACAATTCCATATAACAACTACAACTCCTAATATCAACGATTTCATGCAATTTCTTACATCCAATTTCATCCAATCTAATTTTCATCCTTCCATTACACACCATTTATACAACTATACCATAAAATGAGAAAATCTTACCTTAATTTAATCAGAGGAAATTATACATTTATTTGCTCCACTTTCGCTATTTCTTCTTCCTCAATTCAATACCCATGTTGCTATCACCTCCTTGGACTTGTAAATAACCTTGGAATTAAATCAAAACAATTTTTTTTTTAAAACAGCCATGGCTGGCCGTGAACAGTAGCAACCATGGCTGCTCATGCTCTTGCTTCATTAAGCTTAACTCTCTCAATTGAATTGAGAATGAAAGTGAAGTGCATGACTAATGTTAGTCGTCACTAATGATCGTATATGTTGCCTATACTTGTTACACGTGCCCCACTTGGATGAGTCATGGTTTTTGTTTTTATTTTAATTACGAGTGGGGGGCCCACTCCAACATAATTAACTTAATTAATTAGTTTTAATTAATTACTAATCCTTACTTAATAATCTAATCATAATTAATTAGTTCCTAATCTCCAATAATATATCTACACTAAATAAAATTTATAAACAATTTGTGTACTAATTAAAATTGAGAATAAAAGTTCCTATTTCATATCCTAAAATAATCTCGTCTTTACTTAAGTCGATTAGCTTGCGAATAACTCGACGTATAAAAATACGGTATATAACAGCTATCCTCGACAGGCAAGCGCGAAAACTCCGAAACAAAGAGGTGGTCTCAGTTAAAGTCTTGTGGCGAAACAATAACCGGGAAAAAATGACTTGGGAAGCGGAAGAGAGTATGAAGTCTAAGTATCCGCATTTATTTCGACCCCCAGGAGAGATTCAAGATGAAACGCCAACGATATGAGGTACGTATGCCTATTTTTCATGCTTTTGGCCTAGTGTGGCCATAGATATTGTTATATCCCGTGTTTGCGCATTCGGAAAAATTTGGGATAATCTTGCCTTGTAGGAAATAAGGCTATGTTTTTATTTTATTTAATATGTGTGTGATATTCATGTAAAATATTGATGCGGAAGTGCGGAGGAATGCCGAGGGCAAAATTAGAATTTCGGGAATTAGCTTCGGGAATTACAAATAGGATCCATAGACCAATTGGGCTCAAAAAAAAAATTAAGAGAAATGGAGGCCCAAAATTGGAAGGGTGGCCGGCCATAAAATAGGCCCAACCCATAAATTTAATCATGTGATCAATATGTATAAGTAAAGGGGATCCTTATCATTTCTCATTTAAGAAGCTTCAAGAAAGAAAACAATTGAGAGCAAAAATTAAAGAGGCCTTTGGCCATGACAAGAAAAAAGGAAAACAAATGTAAGTCCTTCAACTTTGATCCCAAAAATCTCTTTCTTCTAGGATTCTTGATAAGCTCAAGACGCTCTTCGACGTGGTATAATTAGTTTAGCGAGAGGACGACGTTAGGGCAAGTGGAAAAATTGAAGAAAAAGGTAAAAAATTTATCTTTTATGTTATGGAAAAAGTTATATGTTATAATGGTTAAAAGTGCATGAAAATCATGAAATTGTGGTGTGTGTGTGCTTGGCCGTGTGGGTGTGTAAGTGGGTGTGTGGCCGTGTGTAGTATGGTGCCATGGAAAGTGATGGATTAAATTCTATTTAGTCTGTTAGTTGCGTCGTTGTTGCATTTGTGACGTGAATATGGGTTTAATGAATCAAGTCGGCATTGAAAATGGTTGTGGGTTGTTATGGAAAATTATATGATTTTTATATAATTTTTATATAATTATGAAAGTAGAGTTCTAGAATGTGAATCATTATTGTTGTTAATGAATTTGGAAGAAAACAATGCGAGTTGGTAGTGTTGTTGTATTCGTTGAAGTTTCGGATAGAATATGGAATTGGCGGAATTGTTTGAATCCTTGAATATTGGTTGAAATGCTATTGAATTATGATTGAATAATCTTGAATTAGTTAATGAATATGGGAATGATGATATTAGTTTGATATTGTGGAGTTTGAATGGAAGTTGTCGCCTTATGAAGAAAGGAAGAATATTGATGCTAGAACCTATTTTGTTGTGATTCTTGATTCATTTGGTATGGTTGGGTTGTTGTTGTTGTTGTTGTTGATATTGAGCCGAGCTAAGTCTCGGGGATGTTATATGTATAGGGGAAGTGCTGCCGAAATTTCGGTAGACAAATACATAGTTAAATGAATTCTTGAAGTCTTGAAATTACTAATTGGTAACTTTGACCATTTGTAGATTCTGAGCGAGACGGGATTTGAGTTTTGACGAGCGTGAGACGCTTATAAGGTATGTAAGGCTACCCTATTCCTTGTTTTGGCATGTCTTAGGTATACTAGGTCGATATCGGAGCCCCGGAGGCAATTCTGTTCCTGGAAATCCGAATTGGAAATCGAGCACTATTCATTCAATTGAATTGAACCTTAAAGTTCTCCTTTTGGTTGAAAAGTAATCAAATGTCTGAAACCTATGCAAATGCAATCGAATCGCTTCGGAACCTCCACGTATGATCCCATAGACCCCAAATGTCCGCGATTCATGTCCACCACCTCGACTTGACCCGAGGTGGGGCCGCTAGCATTGAGATTCCCTTGTTTGCTCTATTAGTCTCATTTTTGTACAATGTTGGCAAAGCACTTTTGTTTATGAATTTTGACTATCATAAAGTAATGTTTTGACTGCCACGATATTCTAAATTATATTTTGAACCATAAATACTACTTTGGAAATACTTTTGTGAAACGAACCCCGTATTGACTAATTGTTCGAACTACTTGACTAATGAGTTAGCATATGAAATTATCAAGTTTCAAAAGGTGTTTTGATATATAAATTGCATTGTTTTCTCACGACTCCGCTCGTGCCCTTATTATGATTTCGTTCACCGGTTCCCGGGCCGGTTATGGTTCGTGCGCGCTATGATAAATTCGGTTGTATGCTGTGTTACGGTTCCCGAGACCTCGCCATAGGGTCGGGTTCCGTTTGGAGTTATGCTGTGATATGGCTGGTGATATGTTATGATGATATGTGTGTTCGGGGATGTACGGAGATTTGAACTTTCTGGTGTTATGCTGTGTGTGGCACCAACGTCGGAGTGGTGACCACGTTCCTGAGCTTTTGCATGATTTTATCTGCATTATGTATATATGGTTTTAGTACAGGTTTGATATACTATTCAGTATTTCCCCTTTTGTATCCTGTTTGTTTCAGTTGTGGCTTATATTTCTGTACTCTATGCTTTACATACTCAGTACATCTTTCGTACTGACCCCCTTTCTTCGAGGGCTGCGTTTCATGCCCGCAGGTACAGACACCGGTGATCCACCACTGTAGGCTCCATTTTCTGCTATTTCGGAGTGCTCCCTTTTGATCCGGAGCCCACTTTTGGTACATATATTTTTTGCTATGTATATACCTCTGTATATCTGACTATTTGGGTACGGGGGGGCCCTGTCCCGTCATATGTTTTCGTTCTGGATTTGTAGAGGCCTGTAGTCATATATGTGGGTCGAGGGTCCTATATGTGTCCGTTTGTTTTCGACTTGCGTCTTAATGCGGTCCGTCTGTTATGGTGGCCAAAATGGCCCTTATGTTTATATTTGTACATATTACCGGCGATGTGCATTCCGCCGCTCCCTTCTGTTCTGATATGATATTTTGGTACGCGTGACCGTTTAAGACAAGTTTTGATTTAAATTATGTTTAAAATGACTATTATGAAATTTGAGCTAAGTTTGGGTTTGATAATTGGATGTGTGAATCGGTCTGGGTGCCCAAGTAGGGTGCCAGTCGCGGCCCATGGGGCTGGGTCATGACAAAAGTGGTATCAGAGCGGTTTGTCCTCGGAATGTCTACAGGCCGTGTCTCGTAGAGTCTTGTTTATCGGTGTGTTGTGCACCACATCTATAAACAGGAGGCTACAGGACATTTAGGATGTTACCTTTCTTTGAATCTTAGACCGTGCGATAGAGCCAGCCGTAGGAAATGAATTCCTTCCTACTAACCTTTGATTTCAGCAAAAGAACGGCATCGACAGAAGACAATGATTGATGATATTGGAAGCTACACAGTACACATGTACGTAATGGTATGGAAGATGTATGCTAGGTAAGGTGTTTGGAATACGATTGAAATATAAAGTTGAAGATTAAACAGAAAAGTAAACAGGAAAGTGCCTCCGATGCCGTTTGAGTTAGGCATGTGAGGTAAGTTTTGACATTTTCATACTTTTGTTTGAAATTGTTAGCCCTGTGTGGCTATGACACGACATGATACGATATATATATACATATATGCGTTGGCCCTGTGAGGCACGGTTGGTATTTTCTGCGTACAGGTTTTGGGATAGTAAGAAATACAGAGGAACCTCTGCCCAAATTTTTTTCCAGAAATATAAAAAGGAGAATAAGATATAAATTCTTAGTATGTCTTGAAAGTCGATACCGATAGGGTAAATCTATTATGTTGGCTTAAAGTTCAAGAGATACCCACCATGTCATTCGTGAGAAGCCTCATCCTTATTTGGGAAATTTTATTTCGAGGAAGCCTATATGAGCAGCAATTCGCAACTTATTTAAACGGACCAGAATGTGTTCCAACCCCATTTTGCTTTAGAAAAGCCTATGTCGAAGGGCAAAAATGTCCAACGATTACGTTTCATCTTATTGGAAGAATACGAAGTGTATGACAGGCAGTTGAGAACTAAATGGTTCGCTCACGACTCAAAAAAAAGAAAAATATAAATATTGTGGTAACCATGTGAATTGAGATTCCGCGATGTTCGTCGGACTCTAGATCTCTTCTGCTGGTGGTTGGAGAATGCCTTACAGTAACATTTTATGAATTTTTATCGACTAATTGGAGATGGAATTTGTGGAATGAAAACTTAAATTTGTGGACTGCCTAGAATTATATATATATGCATGAAGCTAAATATTGCAGATTTACAGGGGGCGACACGGTGACTATATAGTCAGAAAAGTAAAAGAATTCTCTCTAGATCGGGGCGGGACCCGCTACGAGAATGTTCTGAAGGTTGTTAAGACCCCGACTTGTCTTAAATCATGTGACAAAGGCTGTGTGGGGTAATTGACGCAATTATACCGGCCTTAACGTGTCTAAATACATTAAAGTTTTACGGTTAAGCGTGCCAGGGCCAAAGCAAATCTGGGATGGGTGACCCCCTGGGAAATACTAAAATTTTCACGAATATAGATATAAGGAACGAATAGGAAATTGGGGTAACCAAAAAAAAAAATTATAGTATGTGGAGTGGTTAGAAACTTCACAGGGGTCGCGTGAGCTGAGACAGGTTAGATTGGTAAAAAGGGAGAAAGAACAACGCAGCTCCGGAATTAGAGTAAGTTTGAGCAGGTGATTGAAGATGTCATGTAAAAGAAATGGCAGAGATATATGTGTGTGTAGGGCCCCCGTTTACGACTATGTCAATCGATTGGTGAACTCAAATAGCCAGCGTTGTAGTATATGGGAGACATGAACTGAATGAAATTTGTGAGACAAAGCGAAAGGTATGGTACAAATGTTACGAAATAAACTGATATTCATTTTGATACCGGTTGAGATTGGAAGATTCTAATACAACGATATTTGGAAAGAAAAGAGAGTAATTGAGCGGAAGATAAGAACGTCAAAATGTCAGAGAAGTGAACAGTAAGGAACGTAATTAAGCAGAACTTCTAAAAGAGTCGACGGGCAAGGCACGAAATTATTTGCGAAAACGAACAAAAATGTAGTAGTGTAGGACAAAGGAAAACCTATGGCATGGAATGATGAATCAGGTGAATATTAAGTAATTCTACTATCGAGAAAATAGAACGACAGGTAAGGAACGGGTATGAAGGAAGGATATGATTATTAAAAGATAAATTGTTACATTAATTACATTATTTGAGTGCCAGCTATTGGATAAGATTTTGTATCATATAATTGAGAGATTTCATCGCTTCGTGATTTTGTTAAGGTCTCGTACGAAGATAATCAAGTGATATATTATAAAGGAAAAACATGGATACGGTATAAGCACAACCCCAAAAGGGGGGGGGGGGGGAGCGGATGAAAGTAAAGTACGTATAAATGGAAATAATTGACATAGAGAGAATCGAAGCGATAAAGAATTGGCCTAGGCCTTCGACATCGACTGAGGTATGCAATTTGTGGAGAACTTTGCTCCTACTACGGCCTTATTAACAAAGCCTGCCTCAGAAGGTAGTGAAATTTCAGTAAACTGGTACTTGTGAACGCAGTTTTCAATTGCGGAAGGGAAAATTAATTACAGCTCCAGTTCTAACTCTTCCTGAAGGGCCAGACGAGTATGTTATTTATGGTGATGCTTCTGATACTAGGATAGGTTGTGTACTAATGCAGCACAGTCAAGTTATGGTCTATGCTTCCTGGCAGCTCAGACCGCACGAGAAGAATTATCCCACTCACGATCTTGAGTTGGCCGCGGTGATTCATGCTTGGAAGATTTGGCGGCATTACTTATATGGGGTCCATATTGATATTTATACGGACCGTAAGAGTCCCCAGTATATTTTTTTAAACAAAAAGCACTGAATTTGCGGCAGAGAAGATGGCTTGAATTATTGAAAGATTATGACGTTGATATTCTATACCATCCTGGGAAAGCCAATGTGGTAGCGGATGCACTTAGCCGTAAGTCTATGGGCAGTTTGGCTGATGTACAATCTGGTAAGACAGATTTGGTTCGTGAAATTTATCAGTTAGCCAGCCTTGGAGTTCGTTTGGCAGATTCTGGAGATACTGTAATTTCTGTTCGGGTAGTTGCTGAATCATCAATTATAGAAGAGGTAAAGCAGCGTCAGTTCGAAGATCCTATTCTGGTTCAGTACAAAAATGTGGCCCTTAATAAAGAAAAGACTCCGTTTGAAATTTCGCCTGAAGGGGTGTTATTATATGAAGGCAGATTTTGTGTACCGGATGTTGCTGGCCTACGGCGACAAATCATGGGCGAGGCGCATAATGCACGGTATTCTGTTCATCCTGGTTCCACTAAAATGTATCATGATCTCAGGTGCTTGTATTGGTGGGACGGTATGAAGAAAGATATTGCTGAGTTCGTTGGCCAGTGCCCGAATTGTCAACAAGTTAAAATTGAACATCAGAAGCCCGGTGGATTATTACAGGAGATGGAAATTCCAGCCTGGAAATGGGAGATGATTAATATGGATTTCGTTGTTGGGTTACCGCGCACTTCACGCAGGTATGATTCTATTTGGGTTATTATTGACAGATTGACGAAATCATCCCACTTTCTCCCAACCCGGACTACTTATTCGGTTGAGGACTATGCTAGATTATACATCAGAGAGATAGTCAGACTTCACGGAATCCCTGTATTTATTATCACTGACAGAGGTGCTCAGTTTACACCGAATTTCAGGAGATCGTTCCAGGGAGGATTGGGGACTCAGGTGAGTCTTAGCACAGTATTTCATCCTCAGTCCGACGGACAGGACGAGCGTACTATTCAGACACTGGATAGGCTGCGGGCCTGTGTTATTGATTTTAGAGGTAACTGGGATGATCATTTGCCGCTAATTGAGTTTGCTTATAATAATAATAGTTATCACTCCAGCATCCAGTTGGCACTGTATGAAGCCTTATATAGTAGAAAGTGCAGATCTCCGATTGGTTGGTTCGATATGGGTGAAACAAAGCTGATCGTACCAGATATGGTTCAGCAAGCAGTCAATAAGGTAAAGCTCGCTCGGGAATGGTTATTGATTGCCTAGAGTCGACAGAAATCACATACAGACAGGCAGCGCCGACCGTTAGAGTTCCAGATTGATGACCGACTATTTCTAAAGGTGTCACCTATGAAGGGGGTGATGGGATTCGGTAAAAAGGGTGAGCCCAGTCCGCGGTATATCGGGCCGTATCGGATTATTCGGGAGATAGGCGAGGTCGCATATGAGCTAGACTTACCATCCGATTTGGAGGAAGTGCACCCAGCATTTCATGTATCTATGCTTTGAAAGTGTGTTGATGATCCTTCCAGAATATTCCCAGTAAATGATACTCAAGTGACGAAGGACCTGTCTTATGAAGAAAAGCCTATAGCTATTCTGGACCGGCAGGTAAGGAGATTGCGCACCAAAGAAGTACCTTCTGTTAAAGTCCTGTGGCGCAACAATAACCAGGAAGAAATGACCTGGGAGGCGGAGGATGAGATGAAGAAAAAGTATCCCCACTTGTTTCCTACGCCCACAGGTAATCTAAACTCTTAAGTTTGTTATATTGATTGACAAATGACATATGTGTGCTATTCCTAAAGAGAGACTCCCCCACCATGCTTATAAAACCCTATAAGGCTAATTTAGCATACGAGGACGAATGTTCTAAAGGGGGGAGAATGTTATATCCCGTGTTTGCGCATTCGGAAAAATTTGGGATAATCTTGCCTTGTAGGAAATAAGGCTATGTTTTTATTTTATTTAATATATGTGTGATATTCATGAAAAATATTGATGCGGAAGTGCGGAGGAATGCCGAGGGCAAAATTGGAATTTCGGGAATTAGCTTCGGGAATTACAAATAGGATCCATAGACCAATTGGGCTAAAAAAAAAATTAAGAGAAATGGAGGCCCAAAATTGGAAGGGTGGCCGGCCATAAAATAGGCCCAACCCATAAATTTAATCATGTGATCAATATGTATAAGTAAAGGGGATCCTTATCATTTCTCATTTAAGAAGCTTCAAGAAAGAAAACAATTGAGAGCAAAAATGAAAGAGTCCTTCGGCCATGACAAGAAAAAAGAAAAAAAAAATGTAAGTCCTTCAACTTTGATCCCAAAAATCTCTTGCTTCTTGGATTCTTGATAAGTTCAAGACGCTCTTCGACGTGGTATAATTAGTTTAGCGAGAGGACGACGTTAGGGCAAGTGGAAAAATTGAAGAAAAAGGTAAAATTTTTATCTTTTATGTTATGGAAAAAGTATATATGTTATAGTGGTTAGAAGTGCATGAAAATCATGAAATTGTGGTGTGTGTGTGCTTGGCCGTGTGGGTGTGTAAGTGGGTGTGTGGCCGTGTGTAGTATGGTGCCATGGAAAGTGATGGATTAAATTCTATTTAGTCTATTAGTTGCGTCGTTGTTGCATTTGTGACGTGAATAAGGGTTTAATGAATCAAGTCGGCATTGAAAATGGTTGTGGGTTGTTATGGAAAATTATATGATTTTTATATAATTTTTATATAATTATGAAAGTAGAGTTCTAGAATGTGAATCATTATTGTTGTTAATGAATTTGGAAGAAAACAATGCGAGTTGGTAGTGTTGTTGTATTCGTTGAAGTTTCGGATAGAATATGGAATTGGCGGAATTGTTTGAATCCTTGAATATTGGTTGAAATGCTATTGAATTATGATTGAATAATCTTGAATTAGTTAATGAATATGGGAATGTTGATATTAGTTTGATATTGTGGAGTTTGAATGGAAGTTGTCGCCTTATGAAGAAAGGAAGAATATTGATGCTAGAACCTATTTTGTTGTGATTCTTGATTCATTTGGTATGGTTGGGTTGTTGTTGTTGTTGATATTGAGCCGACTAAGTCTCGGGGATGTTATATGTATAGGGGAAGTGCTGCCGAAATTTCGGTAGACAAATACATAGTTAAATGAATTCTTGAAGTCTTGAAATTCCTAATTGGTAACTTTGACCATTTGTAGATTCTGAGCGAGACAGGATTTGCGTTTTGACGAGCGTGAGACGCTTATAAGGTATGTAAGGCTACCCTATTCCTTCTTTTGGCATGTCTTAGGTATACTAGGTCGATATCGGAGCCCCGGAGGCAATTCTGTTCCTGGAAATCCGAATTGGAAATCGAGCACTATTTATTCAATTGAATTGAACCTTAAAGTTCTCCTTTTGGTTGAAAAGTAATCAAATGTCCGAAACCTATGCAAATGCAATCGAATCGCTTCGGAACCTCCACGTATGATCCCATAGACCCCAAATGTCCGTGATTCATGTCCACCACCTCGACTTGACCGGAGGTGGGCCCGCTAGCATTGAGATTCCCTTGTTTGCTCTATTAGTCTCATTTTTGTACAATGTTGGCAAAGCACTTTTGTTTATGAATTTTGACTATCATAAAGTAATGTTTTGACTGCCACGATATTCTAAATTATATTTTGAACCATAAATACTACTTTGGAAATACTTTTGTGAAACAAACCCCGTATTGACTAATTGTTCGAACTACTTGACTAATGAGTTAGCATATGAAATTATCAAGTTTCAAAAGGTGTTTTGATATATAAATTGCATTGTTTGCTCACGACTCCGCTCGTTCCCTTATTATGATTTCGTTCACCGGTTCCCGGGCCGGTTATGGTTCGTGCGCGCTATGATAAATTCGGCCGTATGCTGTGTTACGGTTCCCGAGACCTCGCCATAGGGCCGAGTTTCGTTTGGAGTTATGCTGTGATATGGCTGGTGATATGTTATGATGATATGTGTGTTCGGGGATGTACGGAGATTTGAACTTTCTGGTGTTATGCTCTGTGTGGCACCAGCGTCGGAGTGGTGACCACGTTCCTGAGCTTTTGCATGATTTTATCTTCATTATGTATATATGGTTTCAGTACAGGTTTGATATACTATTCAGTATTTCCCCTTTTGTATCCTGTTTGTTTCAGTTGTGGCTTATATTTCTATACTCTATGCTTTACATACTTAGTACATCTTTCGTACTGACCCCCTTTCTTCGGGGGCTGCGTTTCATGCCCGCAGGTACAGACACCGGTGATCCACCACTGTAGGCTCCATTTTTTGTTATTTCGGAGTGCTCCCTTTTGATCCGGAGCCCACTTTTGGTACATATATTTTTTGCTATGTATATACCTCTGTATATCTGACTATTTAGGTACGGCGGGGCCGTGTCCCATCATATGTTTTCGTTCTGGATTTGTAGAGGCCTGTAGTCATATATGTGGGTCGAGGGTCCTATATGTGTTTGTTTGTTTTCGACTTGCGTCTTAATGCGGTCCGTCTGTTATGGTGGCCAAAATGGCCCTTATGTTTATATTTGTACATATTACCGGCGATGTGCATTCCGCCGCTCCCTTCTGTTCTGATATGATATTTTGGTACGCGTGACCGTTTAAGACAAGTTTTGATTTAAATTATGTTTAAAATGACTATTATGAAATTTGAGCTAAGTTTGGGTTTGATAATTGGATGTGTGAATCGGTTTGGGTGCCCAAGTAGGGTGCCAGTCGCGGCCCATGGGGCTGGGTCGTGACAGATATGTCGATGCTGTGATGTAGCCCTGTGAGGCGATGATATTATGGGATGTTGTGACAGGTTGGTAGTGCCAAATTACAAGGGAAAGTCTGGCGAAATTTTCGTAGAATCCCGAGTGCTTAACATTCGAGGAAGAATATTCCAAAAGGGGGGAAGAGTGTTACACCTCAGAAATTTCCCTGTGAACGTACAACGGGTAGACCAACGAAGTGTATGAGTGTGCGATGTTTTACTAAGTAGGGAATGACTATTTATGAATTTTGGAAATGAGAAAGTTACAGATTTGCACTTCGACCCAGTGGGTCGTAAAATAGAATACGACCCGTAAAGTGGTTTACGGACCGTAAACTGCCTTCGTCCTTCAACATTCCAAAAACTTCAACTTTCTGCCAAATGACGAAATGGTTAAATAAGACTCAGAATACAGAACGTAAAGTGAAATACGGCCCGTAAACTGTGTCCGTAAATCACCACGTCTCAACCTGAGTTTCTGGTTTTGATATGCTTAAATACGGTCGTGAAGGACGGACCGTAAACTAGGTTTACGACCACTGTGCATCCCGACTACTGTTCATAAAAATCAGATTTTGTGATTAATATAAGGGACCCTTTTCATTCATTTTCATTTCAATTCTCATCTACACAACTCAAGAGAACTCTAGAACATTCCAAACATTTCATCACAAGAATTTAAGGGAAATTAGTGGTCAACTACATGAAATCCATGGAACCAAGAGTGTGAAGCTCATCAAAGTTCATCTACACCAAGAAATTGCAAAGGAAGTGAAATAGGGTTTTTGGCATAAAAGAGTGTTGTTGCTTAAGGCTTGTTCCAACACTACCCAAGGTAAGTTTGATGACCTTCTCATGATGATTGAAGCATTAATACATTGAAACACTTGGATTATAGAAGAGTGTAGTAAATGGGTCATAAAATGTGAATAGTGCCATAGTTGAATGATAGTTGGATTGCATTATGAATGTTGATGAGTTAGGAGTATAAATATGTTATAAATGACGTGTAGACCATGAAATAGGTGTGATGTATGAGAAAATGTGATGATGAGCTAAAGCCCATAAATGTGGAGAAATTGGAGAAAAGTGGTGTAATGTGGTAAATGTAGATAAATGATGATTGTTGAATACAATATTGTGAACGTTGTTGTGAGTGTTTGGGAGTTAATATAGAATAGGGGAAAAGTAGTATAAACAAAGGAAGTGCCGCCCAATTTTCCCTAGAAATAGTAGCGCGTTCTTATAGTCAATTAACTAACGTAAATGCGAATTCTCTTTTGAAGGTAGAAACGCGATATCGAAGGAGAACAAGCGAGCGATAGCTTAGTTAAACGTCAAAGGTATGTGAGGCTAGTCCCTTCTTTCTAATGACATGAATCACATAGCATAATTTTCCTCCTTTTCATGAGTCCCTATATTCCGGAAAGCTAAAAGCCTATATCCATGAATGGTAATATAAGATAAGAGATTTGATATGATGATCTTAAAATGCCATGATGTTATTTATTGCTCACACTCACCTTATATGTTAGTTCCTTCAAGGTGAGGCGGGATGTCGATAATTGCTCCATAATGAAATCAGGGGATCACGACCTTACGTTACCCCGATAAAGTAAAGTTGTTTATAAGCCTTATGCATGTATTGTGATAAGTATATGTTACGATAAGCATATTATGATGAGCATGTATGATGATGATATAACACCGCGCCGAGTTGGCCGGGCAGTCACCGCTAAGGCGTGCAGCTATACGATACACCATGGCCAAATGGCATGGGCAGACACCACTAGTGGGCGGCATGAGATGATACCCCGGATGCGGGAGGCCTGGACGCAGGCTAATGTTATGATTATCACACCGATCCGATATGGACGGGCAGCTTATACATTA
This sequence comes from Lycium barbarum, assembly GCF_019175385.1. NCBI lineage: Eukaryota > Viridiplantae > Streptophyta > Magnoliopsida > Solanales > Solanaceae > Lycium > Lycium barbarum. The sequence goes on along the minus strand of NC_083348.1, from coordinate 23,895,903 downwards.
CTACACCGCACCTATATGAGCGGGCAGCCTATACATTATGCATACATGATATGATGACGAGTATGAGTAAAACAACATGGCTTAATTCTTTTATACATGACAGTTAGATATAGATGTTCCATATTACTATTTCCTTTATGTCAGTGTTCTATTTCATTGTTTATGCCTCTCATACTCAGTACAATATTCGTACTGACGTCCATTTTCTCTGCCCACAGGTAGACAGGGAGGAGAGCTTGACCCAGACCAGCAGTAGCCGTCAGCTGATTGAAAGCACTCCTTTGTTCGGAGGTGCTTATGACGATTCTTTTGTGTATATTCATGTATATGTATTTTTGGGCATGACGGGGTCCTATCCCGTCCTTATGCTTAGCACTCCAGTAGAGGCTCATAGATGCGCAGTGTGGGTTAGATGGTCTCACGAGATGCTATTATATGTATATATTATTTTGATGGCCGAGAGGTAAATATATTTAAAAAGTATTTATGTTTCCATATAAAATATGATTTTCCTACAATTTGAGTATAAAGCTGATAAAAGACCATTAAATGAGCAAGATAAGTAGTAGCATGAGTGGTGCTCGGTGGCTAGCCCCGGGTACCCGTCATGGCCCCTAGCTGGGTCGTGACAGAAACCTTCAACAATACCAGTTAACCCTCCATAAACTCTAAGTCACAAACCTTCCGGTTTTCATCACTCATTTATCTGCTCCGAGCTGTAAGAAGTTTCTCCTCAATCAACTTAACCTTGTCCAAAGAATCATGAAGAAAGTTTGTACCCCAAGGTCTAACCTCCATTGCATCAAACCAACCAACTGGAGAACGAGACCTCCTAACATATAATGCCTCAAATGGGGCCATCTCAATGCTCGAATGGTAACCGTTGTTGTAAGCAAACTCCGCCAAGGGCAAGAACTTCTCCAAATGGAAACCAAAATAAATCACATATGCCCGCAACATATCCTCAAGGACCTGAAAAGTACGCTCGGACTGTCCATCAGTCTGAGGGTGAAATGATGTACTAAGCTCAACTCCAGTACTTTACTCCATCTGCATAGATAGCTAGAAATGGGATTGAAATTGAGTGCCTCAATCCGATATGACAGAAATGGGTACACCAGGCAAACGAACTATCTCTCGGATGCAGATCCTGGCCAACTTTTCTATGTTGTAGGTAGTGTGAACTGGTATGAAATGAGCCGACATAGTCAAACGGTCCACAACGACCCAAATAGCATCAAATTTCCCAAAGGTCCCTGGAAATCCTACCACAAAGTTCATGGCAATCCTCTCCCACTTCCACTCATGTATGGGCATCGTCTGAGTAATTTAACCCAGCTTTTGGTGCTCATACTTCACTTGTTGACAATTCAAACACTTAGCTACAAATCATGCGATAATCCATGACAATTCATACTACACCACCAATAATGTTGCTAAGTCCCGATACATCTTCGTACCTCTCGCATGAATAGAATACCTCGAACTGTGAGCCTCCTCCATGATCAATATAGTCAATCACCCACCTATGGAACACATATGAGACCTTTGATCCTCAAAACTCCCCCATCATCAATAATTGCCTCTCTTGCTTTTCCCTTCAACACCTTCTCTCAAATTTTTTACAACTTTGGATCGTCAAACTATTGGGCTCTAATCTACTCTAATAACGAAGACCGTGCCTCTCCACACAAGCCAGAACCTTATCATGTTCCGAAATATCAACTCTAACCATGTTGTTTGCTAAGGCCTGAACCTATAAACATGCTAGGATGCCCATACTGACCGTCTTACGACTCAAGGCATCCACTACTACATTAACCTGCCCGGATGATAAAGAGTTGACATATCATAGTCCTTGAGCATCTCTAACCACCTTACCTGCCTCAAATAAAGATCCCTCTGTTTGAAAATATGCCGAAGACTCTTATGATCGGTAAACACTGCACAATCCACACCATACAAGTCGTGCCTCCAAATCTTCAATGCAAATACTACCGCCGCCAACTCCAAATCATGAATGGGTTAGTTCTTCTCATGCACCTTCAACTACCTAGAAGCATAAGCTATCACATTCCCTTTCTGGATCAAGACACAACCAAGGCCGATCCGTGAAGCCTCAGAATATACACTAAAGCTTTCACCCTCCATGAGAAGAATCAGAATCAGACTTGTAGTCAACAAAGTCTTGAGCTTTTGAAAGCTCGCCTCGTACTCATCTGACCACTGAAAGGATACATTCTCCTCAGTCAATCTAGTCAAAGGGGATACAATAGATGAAAATCCCTCAATGAAACGTCGATAGTAACTAGTGAGGCCAGTGAAACCCTAAATCTCGATAATCGAAGTAGGCCTGACCCAATCTTCTCCACGAGCTGCCTCAATCTTCTTAGGGTCTACCGTAATCCCATCTTTGGTCACTACATGACCCAAGAATGCCACAGAATCAAGACAAAACTCACACTTCAAGAACTTAGCATATAATTGCTTCTCCTTCATAATCCCAAGCACGATCCTCAAATACTGCTCGTTCTCTGCTCTACTTAGAGAGTATATTAGGCTATCATCGACAAAGACAATCACAAACAAATCCAAATACGGTCTGAAAACACCATTCATCAAATCCATAGAGGTTGTTGTGGCATTAGTCAACCCAAAAGACATAATTAGGAACTCATAATTACCATAACAGGTCCTGAAGGCTTTATTAGGGATATCTTCCACTTTAATATTCAACTGGTGATAACCGGACCTCAAATTGATCTTAGAGAAGAACGACAACCCTAAAGTTGATCAAACAAATCATCAATCTGAGGAATGGTATACTTGTTCTTGATGGTAACCTGGTTCAACTTCCTATAATCAATACACATTCTGGTAGAACACCCAGTAAATCTGTCGAAAACACCTCGGGCAACTCCTTAACCACCAGTACTGACTCAAGAAGAGGAGTGTCAGCACTAGTATCCCGAATATGTGCCAAATAAGCCAAACACCCCTTCTCAACCGTCCGACAAGCCTTAAGAAACGATATCACTTTCTTCGGCTCATGACTAGTGGCAGCCTTCCACTCCAACCTAGGGACTCCTGGCATAACTAAGATAATTTTCTTGGCCTGAAAATTCAAGACCGAATGGTATAGCAATAACAAACTCATACAAAGAATAATATCAAAATCTACCATATCTAGAATCATTACATCCGCCCAAGTGTCATACCCCATAAGAGTCACAAGACAGGATCGGGACACCCGATCCGGCACTACGGATTCCCCAACAGCAGTAGAAATACAAACAAGGAAATCAAGTGACTCACACATCATATCCAAACCAGAAGCTAAATAAGTAGAAACATAAGAATAAGCAGAGCCTAAATCAAATAATGTCGTAACAGACCGGTGACAAACCAAAATAGTACTTGTAATCACCGCATTTGAAGCCTCTGCCTCTTGTCTACTTGGAATGCATAGAAATGAGCACGCCCACTCTCGGCCTGAGAACCACCATAACCACCACAACAGCCTGTCTGAGCACTACCAGAAGAACCACCTCAACCACTATGTGCACTTACTCTAGCCAGTTATGCCACAACATAGATATTTAACCCTGAGAACTCGAGTGTGGGTCATTCTTCCTAAGTATGGGGCACTCCCTAGCGACATGCCGTAAGTGACACACTCATAACAACCTCGATGGTCTGTTCGGGAGAGCTAGAGTAACCAGAATGACCTCCTTGACCTCCTGGTGGGGAATAAGAGTTGAGAATTCTACCTTGAACCATGGGCACCACCACCCAAAGAACCATCTGTCGAAGTCTGCATCACCGCCTCTACAAGCCTACTTAACTAGGGGCGGTAATACCTACCTCTGGATGAGGTACTGATATGATTTAGATTTGGAGAAACACCAAATCAAACAACAAATGCAGAAAATTAAAGATAGGGAGAAATCAAGGGAATATAAAAGAAGAATTTGAGGATAAGAAGGGAAGGATAGGAGCAAGAACCACTTAGTAAATGATTGAATCTTACTAAGGAACCTATACTATTTGAAATCCAATCAAGGGTCAAAAACGTAAATTCCACAAATAAGCATCTCTCATATGAATATCAATGGAAAATGGTTCATAGCCAACAAAGGAATCCACCTGTGATAAACTACAGCTATCACTAACTCTATAACTACCTAGCTAAACAAACTCTCATTCCAAAGAGTATTCTTAATTCATAATTCATCCAATCTAAGTAAATGAAATGGCTAAGTCTAATATTTATACTACTAGGCTAAGGAAGACTAAACTAGCTTATTATAAAAATACCCTTAATGATGTAAGGGTCTTGTTTGTTCTTCTTGGATCATGGCTTGTTTTCAAAAATTGGTCTCTTTCACAAATAGCCACCTTCTGGCCTTTAACTACCCAAGCAATCATCCATATGTCATACGCTCGATTTAAGTCATGTGTGCTTCTCGGGATCATATCAACCTCCCCTTGTTCAAAAGGATTCGGTCTTGAATCTGTACCTTGCAAAATGTAGAAGAGAATGAGTACGTACCCTCTCACAAAACAAACAAGGTAATCATCAAAAGGCAAAGTATAATACCTAAAGTAATCATGACATGTAACCAACACACTAAATGACTTACTCTTATGATATAACCAAGCATCACAGGGATATAGCAAGAGTATGTATTCAAATAATGCCCAAGACACATGGCTATTCAAGTCATTTTGACAAATAGGTAAATCCAAGGAACCAATGCAATTAGGGAACCTAACATGCAAATCCAGATTGGTCCTATCAATCAAGAGGCATTTATCTCCCTTTAAGTCAAGAAATACGTGACATCCCTCATGGCTAAGTGCAATTTCACAAACAAGCCCAACCCAAGTCAAGGGTGTATTCAACACACTATCCCACCTCAATAAATGACTCACTACCAAGTCAACACTGGGATCAAATACAAAGGTATCGCCCACCCGATCTTGCTCACATCTCACATGCAAGCCCGAAATGAAAACAAGTAATAACACTAGGAAAGAATCACATGAATTACTAGAAGTGTTACTACTATAATAATCACACAAGGAAGTTACCTCCATGGCTTTAGAAAGCCCAAGAATAAGCATGAGCCACCAATACATACCGTCCTTGAAGGAAGTACAAGATGTGACATCATACCAAGTTGTTGCCCAATAAGGTTTCCTCTAATAGGTATCCTCTTCAAGTCTCCTCCTTTGATGAAACTTCGCAAACAAGTCACTCAAATCATCAATTTTATCAAAAGAGAGAGTTTTATCTTTAAGCTCTCTGATCCTATGCCAAGCTTCAAGTAGAATCTCCTCACATTGCTCCTTCCGAAATATAGGCTCCTTTCCTTGCACATTGCTCCCCTTCATAAAACGGGAACTGTTCATTTTCGAAAGCCTTTTCCAAACACAACGTTGTCCATCAAGTGGGTCATAAACCCTCAAGAAGGACTTTTCATTATCGGGGATGGTGTCAACAACTTCACCCACCCTAGGCTTGTCATCATGACCAATCTCATCATCAAGATATAGTGGGTTGCAAAACACTTTTTAGCCTTTAAGGGTGGCCACATTCCTAAAATTACCATACATCCCACTAGGTACATCATTTCCACAAGTCATGTCAGCATCAAATAAGACATTATCTTGAAAGAGAGAAGAATCAATGAACAATGAAGAGTAAAAGCATGCAATATCATTCTCAAAATTACGAATGTCATCTTTCAAAGAATTTTCATTTACATGACTATCAAAATGATCAATTACATCAATATCTGTTACACCTCGAAAAATTTTCCGTTCAAGTACAATATATAGACTGACGAAGGGTGCGACGAATACGATGTTTTGATAAAGTAAGAAATGACATTGGATGATTCTAAATGAGATTTCAAAGACATTCGAAGTAAGAAAAGAAAGTTGCCAAGAGAAGGCAAGACATACGATATGTATCGAAAAGGGATTTATGAGAAACGAGTTAATGATGGCATAATGAAGTTTTGGAGAAGATTTATAATGACCTTTAGATTGGTAATGAGGTGTTAAACAAGTTTCAAGAAGGTTCCATAAGGATTGGAGATCAAACGAGTCGACGAGAATGACTTTCAAAAAAACTACGGATTGTACGGTCCACTATACGGACCGTACAAAAGATACGGGCCGTAAGTCTGGCCGTATAACCTGTCCAGAGAAAAGCCTCCGCAGAACAATTATACGGTCACGTATACGGACCGTATAAACTGTACGGACCGTATGTGTGTCCGTATAAATGTGTCGGGATAGTTTTTGGGTATTTAATAAGGGGCCAAGTTCATTTCATTTCATTTCCCCGTCACTCCCCTTCTCCCTAAAACATCTCTCTACACTTCTCCCACAAGAATTCAAGGGATATTTGTGATCAACTACATCAAACCAAGGAAATCAAGTGTCAGAAACCCATTAAAGTTCATCCAAGGCAAATAATCCAAGTGAAGGTGAAACAAGGGTTTCGCTCAAGTGGAGGGGTTGCACCCAAGGTTCATTCCTACACCACATAGGGTAAGATTTATGGTATTTTCATGTTGTTTAAGGTATTTGAAAGTTGAAACACTTGGATTGTAGAAGAATATAGAATAATGGGTCATGAATGTGGGAATGGTGTCATTTTGAGTAATATCTTGAATTGAGACATGATTCTTGATGTGTTGTGATATGGATATGTTATAAATGATATTAAGGACATGGGATAAGCATAATATGCAAGAAAACATACTAGTATACTATGACCATGATTATGGAAGAATTGAAGTGGAATTGTGAAACGAGGGTAATGTAGATGAATGAAGATTGTTGGTTATGATATTGTGAACGATATTATAAATGTTTGGGAGTTGATATGTAAAACGAGGAAAGTTGTATAAACAAAGGAAATGCTGCCCAATTTTCTCTAGCTTTAGTAAGCACGTTTATATGATCGATTAAGCTAATATGAATGTGTATTCTCTTGAAGGTAGAAATGTGAGCATTGAAGGAGAACAGTCAAGCGATGGAAATTGTTAAACGAAAGAGGTATGTAAGGCTAGTACTTTCTTTCTAAGGCATGAATCTTATGGTATGAATCCCCCTACCTTTCCATGATTTTCCTACATATCGGGAATTACGAATCTACGAGTATAAAGAGCTTCATACGAGACAAAGAAAAGAGTTACGTTACGAGCATGACAATACCGATGATGAATCTAAGTCTAGAATTCCTAATACTCATGATACGATATTCCTACAAATCTAATGATCCTTATATGATTCCTATGATATTATTTCCCTACCTCTCCACGACTTCCTTACATTCCGGAAACTATGAGGCAATATCAATAAAGAGCTTCTTATGAGATAAAGATGAGAAATATGTCATGAATGCGAAAATGATGATGGTAAGTTTAAGCCTAGAGATTCTAAGGTAAGACATGATGTCTATGAAGTTAAAGATCCTACTTACGATCCCTTGATGTTTGTTACACCTCGGAAATTTTTCTGTGAACGTACAATGAATAGACCAACGAAGAGTATGAGTGTACCATGTTTTACTAACAAGGGAATGACGATTCATGAATTTTGGAAATAAGAAAGTTGTAGAATTTCAATTCGGACAGTGGTCGTAAAATGGAATACGGCCCATAAAATGATTTACGAACCGTATACTACCATCGTCCTCCAACGTTGCAAAATTTTTAACTTTCTGTCCAAAGTTTAAATGGTAAAATACGACCCAGTTTACGGACCGTAAACTGAAATACGGCCCGTAAAATGTGGTCGTAAACCATTATGACCTCCAGAAAACCTTTATGTTTTGATATGCTTAAATACTACCACGTTATACGGCCCGTAAACTGAGGTTTACGACCACTGTACACCCCGACGATTGTTCATTAAAAATCGGATTTTGTGATTATTATAAGTGACTTTCTCATTCATTTTCATTCATATTTCATCTACAACCTTCAAGAACCCTCTAGAACTTATAAAAACATTTCATCCACAAGAGAAGCAAAGGAAAATCAAGATCAACAACACTAAAACCATGAAATCAAGAGTGTGAAACTCATCAAAGTTCATCTACACCAAGAAATTGCAAAGGAAGTGAAGTAGGGTTTTTGGCATAGAAGAGTATTGTTATTCAAGGCTCATTCCTACCACATCTAAGGTAAGTTTTATGACTTTCTCATGATGATTGAAGTATTTATACGTTGAAACACCTGGATTATAGAAGAGTGTAGTAAATGGGTCATAAAATCTGAATAGTGCCATAGTTGAATGATAGATGGATTGAATTATGAATGTTGATGAGTTGGGAGTATAAATATGTTATAAATGACGTGTAGAGCATAAAATAGGTGTGATGTACGAGAAAATGTGATGATGAGCTAAAACCCGTAAATGTGGAGAAAAATGGTGGAATGTGGTAAATGTAGATAAATGACGATTGTTGATGTGATATTGTTAGTGTTGTTGTGAATGTTTGGTAGTTGAAATGAAACATGGGAAAAGTAGTAGAAACATAGGAAATGCTGCCCAATTTTCCCTAGAAAGTAGTCACGCGTTCTTATAGTCGATTAACTGACGTTGATGCGAATTCTCTTGAAGGTAAAGACGCGAATATTGAAGAGGAACGATCAAGCGGTAGAATAGCTAAAGGAAAAGGTATGTTAAGGCTAGTCCCTTTCTTTCTAAAGGAATGATCTTTTCGTTATAAACCTTTGTGTCATACCCATAATATCCTTGGTTTCACAAATGCTAGAAGTCCACGAATTTTGTGATCCTTATGATGTTATTGAGCTTCTAAAGGAATGATTCTTTTCCTACCAAACCATATATGAATTCCATAAAAAAATTCATTTCCATGAATGTTAGAGATTCATGACTCTTAAAGTTTTTTTTTATGATGGCAAAGATGAATAATTTTTTTTATGATAACCATGATGATGATTATGAGGGATTTATTTATCCAAGCTCCAAGGCATACGGATTTCATGTTATTATGAGATGATGTTTATTCATAGAGATTTCCATGTACATGAGATTTATATTATTATGAAGTGATTGAGCTTACTTTGGAATTTCTTAATATCCTTCATTGTTGGTAATCTCACCTTATGAACCTTGTTCCTTCAAGGTGGGATAAACGATGATGATTGATCCATAATATAAGCGGGGGGGCTATCGACCTTACGTCACCCCGACATTGTTATAGATTGTTCACAAGCCTCAATGCATGTCCTATGACCAATGTTTCGAGAAACTATGATTCTATGTTCATAAAGGATTTCATGTGAGATAAAGGTAAGAGATACGCTATAGGAATGATAATGGAAATGATGAGCTTAAGCCCAAAGGTTATGAAGACTATCATACGATGTTTATACGAAATTCATGCTACGAATATGATGTGATTTTCATACATTGTGTTTAAATTTAAATGTGTGCATTAATGAAAGGTTACGATAAGCTTATAAGATGTATGTGATGGCTATGATAATGATGAGATATATTGATCCTTGTATGATGCATGTGATATGGTCGAGCCACTATGTGGCCGAATATGGAAGATATGTATGTGATATTGTCGAGCCACTACGTGGCCGAATACCGATACTGTCGAGCCACCACGTGGCCGAATATGGATGTTGTCGAGCCCTACGTGGCTGAATACGAATAATGTTTTACGTGTATGAGAAGCTACGGCACTATGATGATGAATTATATGACATAATGATGTGTACGCTATGATGGTTCATGTACGACGATTATGTATATGTGATATATGTGTGAAATGTATTCATCCTTAAAGGTCGCACAGGTTTTGCCTTCACCTCATGACTTATGATTTCTCTATTATGTTTGTTTCATTCATGCCTTACATACTCAGTACAATATTCGTACTGACGTCCGTTTTCTTTGGACGCTGTGTTCAAGCCCACAGGTAGACAGGGAGATGGCGCAGACCTTTAGGAGCTACTAGCAGATTTGCAGAAGCACTCCATTATTCCGGAGGTGCTAATCGGGTTATACTTTTGTGTATATATATATATGTATAAGTATTTTGGGCACGACGGGGTCTTGTCCCGTCCATATGGCTAGTACTCTAGTAGAGGCTCGTAGATACGTATGTGTGGGTTATATGGTCTCACAAGGTCACTACTCTATATACGTAGATATGTGTACATTATCTTTTGATAGCCAAAGGGCTTATGTATATAAAAGTATTTTTGTTCTTCAATGAAAATGATTTTCTTATGATTATGAGTTTACGAACGAAAAAAGAGTCTTAATGAGTACGATGAGTAGTAGAACGAGTGGTGCTCGGTGGTCAGCCCCGGGTACCCGTCACGGCCCCTAGCTGGGTCGTGACAGAAGTGGTATCAGAGCAGTTCGTCCTAGGAAGTGTCTACGAACCGTGTCTAGTAGAGTCTTGTTTATGGTGTGTTGCGCGCCACATCAATAAATAGGAGGCTACAGGGAATTTAGGAAAAAAATGACCATCTTCTTCTTATGAGATCGTGCAATAGAGCCGTGTATAAGATTTTATCCTCCCTAATAGTGCATTATGATTTCAGAATGCCGCCAAAGGGGAAAGCTACAGCCGCCCGGAAGGGCAAGACTACGACAAAGAGGCGGGTAGGAAGAGAACCTCCAATGAATATAGAAGAAGGAGAATCGCATAACGAGGCCTTGTCCAATACTTCCTCTACCCCGCCTGATGTGGGAGAGCAAGGAGGATCCCCAGCTCCAATCCCTCCGTCGGCTGCTTCGGGTCAACAAATGACCGAGGCCATTCAGCTATTGACACAATTGGTTGCCGCACAGGCACAACGGCAGAACGTGGGTTCAAGCGATCGGGCAGCGAGTACAAAAGCCCGTGATTTATGAGTTTAAATCCTCCAGAATTCTTCGGGTCAAAGCCAGATGAGGATCCGCAAAGTTTCGTAGATGAGATATTAAGGACACTGAAAATTGTCCATGCCTCCGAGACTGAATCCGTGGAGTTAGCATCTTACAAACTCTGGGACGTGGCAGTCTTATGGTATAATAATTGGGTATTATCAAGAGGAGAGAATGCGCCTCCTCCGGTTTGGCAAGAATTTGTAGATGCCTTCATCCGCCATTACTTGCTACCTGAGGTCCGTTGAGCTAGAGCGGATAGGTTCTTAAATTTGAAACAAGGGAATATGAGTGCCCGGGAGTATAGCCTTCAATTCAATTCGTTGGCTAGATATGCCCCGGCTACGGTGGCCGATATGGGAGATAGAGTGCATAGGTTTGTGAGTGGCCTAGGGCCACATTTGTTCAAAGATTGCTTAACGGCTTCATTGCAAGACGGGATGGATATCTCCCGTATTCAAGCCCACGCTCAAAATCGTGAAGAACAACGACATCCGCAAAGAGGCGAGCGTGATGTGGATCAGGGGCCAAGTAAGAGGGCCAGATCCATAGGTGCTGATAGCAACCATAGAAGGGGATCGAGGCTGACGTATTCTAGGCACTCAGGTCAGTCGGTGACTAGTATACCTCCACGAGTTGCAGACCAGGGGTCCGACTTCTCTAGTCATCCCGGATCGGGTCAGAGTTTCACCGAGTCAGGCTCTCGGTATAGGAGTGATTCAGGCCAGAGGAGATCATCTATACCACAATGTACCCAGTGCGGTAAGCTACATTGGGGACCATGCCGATTGGGCTCAGATTTTTGTTATGTTTGCGGCCAGTCGGGTCACATTATGAGAGAGTGCCCATTTTGAGGCGGTAGGCACGCGGTTCAGCCCACAGGATCAACGACTGGTTCTTCTTCGGTGCGCCCAGGAGGGCAGACTTCCCCGGTTCCGGTAGGGCGAGGTAGAGGCAGAGGGGAAGCAACTACTTCAGGTGCCACTCAGCCCCGTATATATGCATTAGCTGAGCAATAGGATCCAGAGTCATTTCCCGATGCTATCACAGGTATATTTGTACCTTTGATAATGTGTGAAAGGAGAAATAAATATTTATTATATTAAACAAGTATGAAATGAGAGGTTTTATGCTATGTAGCGACGGTAATCGGTAAAGTACGATATGTGGTATTAACTGTTTTTTATATATATATATCCTTGAGGATAGTATTGATCCACCACTGGTAATCTATATGAAATACCTTTAGAAATACTACCGATAAGACTTAAAGGGGATTGTGAGGACAATGCTACACAAGCTTTAAGGAAGTAGGGTGTGAAGGGTAGAACCTCTAAGATAGCAGTTGCTAAAGAATAGAGAAAAGATAGGGTCAGTTAGAAAAAAGTAAGGGAGTGACATGCGCTACCGAGCAAGTTAGTTATTGACGAAAGCTTCCTTATCGTGCAGACTGTATTGTCAATATATATATATATATATGTTCTATGAAGATGTGAGTGTAAGGAAAATATCCGAGACATGCGTTATAGCACTTTAGAAGTTACCATTACAGGATTATTGAGTTAGTAGTACGAGGCTGCATAATCAATAAAGGACATGAGACATGTCCTAGAAGAATTTACTGTATGATGAAAAGGGAATGGGAAAGATGTGAGTTAAGAACCAAGCTTGGAAAAGGTTTGTACGTGTTCTTTTCATGCTTTTGGGTCGTGTGTGGCCATAGATATGTTGCTATTATGTTGTGGCCCTATGAGGCAATGATATTATGGGTTGTTGTGACAGGGTGGTAGTACCATATTACAAGGGAAACTCTGGCGAATATTTCGTAAAATCCCAAGTGATTAACATTCGAGGACGAATGTTCCAAAAGGGGGGAAGAATGTTACACCTCGAAAAATTTTCCGTGAACGTACAATGAATAGACCAACGAAGAGTATGAGTGTACGATGTTTTACTAAGTAGGGAATGACGATTCATGAATTTTTGGAAATAAGAAAGTTGTAGAATTTCAATTCGGCCAGTGGTCGTAAAACAGAATACGGCCCGTAAAGTGATTTACAGACCGGACCGTATACTGCCATCGTCCTCGAACGTTCCAAAAATTTCAACATTCTGTCCAAAGTTTAAATGGTAAAATACGACCCAGTTTACGGACCGTAAACTGAAATACGGCCCGTAAACTGTGGCCGTAAACCATTATGACCTACATCAATCCTTTCTGTTTTGATATGCTTAAATACGACCACGTTATACGGCCCGTAAACTAGTATACGGTCCGTAAACTGTGGTTTACGACCACTGTACACCCCGACGACTGTTCATTAAAAATCAGATTTTGTGATTATTATAAATGACTTTCTCATTCATTTTCATTCATATTTCATCTACAACATTCAAGAACCCTCTAGAACTTATCCTAACATTTCATCCACAAGAGAAGAAAAGGAAAATCAAGATCAACAACACTAAAACCATGAAATCAAGAGTGTGAAACTCATCAAAGTTCATCTACACCAAGAAATTGCAAAGGAAGTGAAGTAGGATTTTTGGCATAGAAGAGTATTGTTACTCAAGGCTCATTCCTACCACATCTAAGGTAATTTTTATGATTTTCTCATGACGATTGAAGTATTTATACGTTGAAACACCTGGATTATAGAAGAGTGTAGTAAATGGGTCATTAAAATGTGAATAATGCCATAGATGAATGATAGTTGGATTGAATTATGAATGTTGATGAGTTGGGAGTATAAATATGTTATAAATGACGTGTAGAGCATAAAATAGGTGTGATGTATGAGAAAATATGATGATGAGCTAAAACCCGTAAATGTGGAGAAAAATGGTGGAATGTGGTAAATGTAGATAAATGATGATTGTTGATACGATATTGTTAGTGTTGTTGTGAATGTTTGGTAGTTGAAATGAAACATGGGAAAAGTAGTAGAAACAAAGGAAATGCTGCCCAATTATCCCTAGAAAGTAGTCACGCGTTCTTATAGTCGATTAACTGACGTTGATGCGAATTCTCTTGAAGGTAAAGATGCGAATATTGAAGAGGAACGATCAAGCAGTAGAATAGCTAAAGGAAAAGGTATGTTAAGGATAGTCCCTTTCTTTCTAAAGGCATGAATCCTTCAAGTCTTATATAATACTTCTACAAAACGAAGCCTATGAGCCCTTCAATATCTTGAATTTCATACGAATATGATGGTGATGATAATGAGCTAGAGTATAGCGATTCAAGAAATTGTGGCATGATGTTCCTATAAGGCTAATGATGTTATCTTTGTTAACACTCTCTTTATGCTCTATTTCCTTCAAGGCGAGGCACGATACTCATAAACGTTCATAATATAAGCGGGGAGCTCTCGACCTTACGTCACCCCGACATTGTTATAGATTGTTCACAAGCCTCAATGCATGTCCTATGACCAATGTTTCGAGAAACTACGAGTCTATGTTCATACAGGATTTCATGTGAGATAAAGGTAAGAAATACGCTATAGGAATGATAATGGAAATGATGAGCTTAAGCCTAAAGGTTATGAAGACTATCATACGATGTTTATACGAAATTCATGCTACGAATATGATGTGATTTTCATAGATTGTCTTTAAATTTAAATGTGTGATTAATGAAAGGTTACGATAAGCTTATAAGATGTATGTGATGGCTATGATAATGATGAGATATATTGATCCTTGTATGAGGCATGTGATATGGTCGAGCCATTACGTGGCCGAATATGGAAGATATGTATGTGATATTATCAAGCCACTACGTGGCCGAATACGGATACTGTCGAGCCACCACGTGGCCGAATATGGATGTTGTCGAGCCCTACGTGGCTAAATACGAATAATGTTTTACGTGTATGAGAAGCTACGGCACTACGATTATGAATTATATGACATGATGATGTGTACGCTATGATGGTTCGTGTACGACGATTATGTATATGTGATATATGTGTGAAATGTATTCATCCTTAAAGGTCGCACAGGTTTTGCCTTCACCTCATGACTTATGATTTCTCTATTATGTATGTTTTATTCATGCCTTACATACTCAGTACAATATTCGTACTGACGTCCGTTTTCTTTGGACGTTGTGTTCATGCCCACAGGTAGACAGGGAGACGGCGCAGACCTTTAGGAGCTACCAGCAGATTTGCAGAAGCAGTCCATTATTCCGGAGGTGCTAATCGGGTTATACTTTTGTGTATATATATATGTATAAGTATTATGGGCACGACGAGGTCTTGTCCCGTCTATATGTCTAGTACTCTAGTAGAGGCTCGTAGATACGTATGTGTGGGTTATATGGTCTCACAAGGTCACTACTGTATATACGTAGATATGTGTACATTATCTTTTGATAGCCAAAGGGCTTATGGATATAAAAGTATTTATGTTCTTCAATGAAAATGATTTTCTTATGATTATGAGTTTACGAACGAAAAAGGAGGCTTAATGAGTATGATGAGTAGTAGAACGAGCGGTGCTTGGTGGTCAGCCCCGGGTACCCGTCACGGCCCCTAGCTGGGTCGTGACAATGTTGTTCATGGAGTACACTCACCTTATAATGTTAGTTCCTTCGAGGTGAGATATGATGAATATGATTACTCCATAATGGAATCGGGGGTTCTCGACCTTATGCACCCCGACATTGTTATAGATTGTGTATAAGCTCTAATGCATGTCCTATGGCCAATGTTCTGAAAAGTTATGAGTCTATGTTCATAGGGAGTTCCATATGAGATTAAGGTAAGAGATATGCCACCGATACGATGATGGTAATGATGAGCCTAAGTTAGAGATTATAAAGTCTATCATGCGATATCTTTACGAAGTTCATGCTACGAATATGATACGATTTTCATAAATTGTCGTTAAATTCAAATGTGTGCTCTATGAAAAGTTATGCCAATTTTATGAGATATATGTGATGATAATAATGACGATGTTGATAGTGATGATGATAATGATGACGATGATAATTATGATGACGCTAAAGATATTTATGGGCTTTTATGTATATATGTGCCTATGTATGGCTATTACGAAACCTCGACCTTATATGGTCGGGTAGAATATATAAATAAATATATATATATATATATATATATATATATATATATATATATATATATGATGATGCGTGCGCACCACTGCAGTTGGGTACGGAGAACACTGAGCCTTGGTAGGGCCAGGCACGGAAAACACTGAGCCTTGGTAGGGCTAAGCACGTATAACACCAAGCTTTAATATAGCCGGGCACGTAAGACACTGACCCTACATAGTCGGGAACGATACTACTATTGTTATATATGATATGTATGAATAGCTCGGAAGATATGTATGTGATATTGTAGAGCCACTACGTGGCCGAATACGGATAACGTTTAATCTTTGTGAGCAGATATGGTATTATGATATATATGTGTATGATACGATGATGTATGTGCTATGATGATACATGTATTGTGATTATATACAATATAGGCATGAAAGGTATCCTCCCTTAAGAGTTATGCAGGTTGTATCTATATCTTATGTCCTATGACTTCTCTATTATGTTCATTTCATTCATGCCTTACATACTCAGTACAATATTCGTATTGATGTTGTTATATCCCGTAATTTTAAAACGTTGGATTATTTGTAAGCTGAGGTGGGGCCCACACGTTAAGATTTTTTTTGGAACATGTGACAAGTCATATGAATCACATATGTGAAGTTAAACACAACTCAAGAAGGACCCTTGGGCCAAATCAAAGTGGAAGTCCTCCAAACGAATATTTTTAAGAAAACGTTTTCGGGTGATCTGACTTTTAGGGGCAAAAACGGTATTATAAGTTTGGAATTTGGAAAAATACCAAGAAATAGAAGTTGTCGATAATTGAATTAGCTTTCCAACCATAGATCGTGGGTTCCCAGGTGACATCGGTACAAGGCGATATGGACGTTTTAAGGTCGAAAGGTCAGTAGGCTAGGCCCAACTCGGGATCAACCGAGTTGGCCCAAAAAAAATCAAAAAAAAAATAAGGCCCAAATTTGTGAGGGATCGCCGGCCAACATGGCCCAAGCCCATGATTTTATTAATTATCCATGTGATAATTAATATAAAGGATCAATTAATGAGTCATATCTCATTTAGAAACTTCAAGAACACTTGAGAAAAAGGAAAGAAGGAGAAATATCCAAGGCCATTTCGGCCAAGTGCAAAAATTGACAAAAATTTCTTCAAAAATTATTTTCTACCAATTAAAGGATTCCTAGCAAGGTGGAGTGGTCTTTGGAGCAAGAAAAATTCATATTCTAGCAAGTTGCAAGACTTAGCTAAGTGAAAGATCAAGGAAGAAGGTAAGAACTTATTCTTTACATGTTATGGATATTTTTGCATGTTGTAGTGTGCAAAAGTGAGTGAAATTCATGAATAGCAAGAATATAGTTGTGTGGCGGTGAGTTGTATATCACATGTATAGCCGTGTATATTTGGTGAATCATGAATGCATGGTGAGCAAGTTTTATTTAGTATGTTGGTTGTTGTGTTGTGGATTTTATATTGCAAACAAAAGCCTAATGAGCTTAGTGAAGTATTAGTAGTTGGAGGCTTGTCTTGGAAGATTATATAAATTGAATATTATGTTCTTACATGTATGGAAGATAATGATATTAGTATGGTGTTGTTGGAATATATATATTATAAGGTTGTTATTGTTTTCATTGGAGTTGGAAAGTTTTGAAACAAGTAGTAAATTGATTAAGTAGTTATAATGTATCTTGGATTGAATATGGAAATTGTTAGTGTGGTTGAGTTATGTTAATAGTTTGGCCGGGTTTGACTTCCCGGGTTGTTGTTGATTGAAAACTTGCTAGGTAAATGTTGAGGATTGTGTATTTACAGAGGAAATGCTGCCGAAATTTCGGTAGCCAAGTGTTTCCTTAAGATTCTAACTCTAAGTACCCTAATGAAAGTTTGGGTAAATCTGACCAAATCGCAGATTTTGGCGGATTTGCAGCTTGAATTCGGAATAGCAAAACAAGTGGAAAGAGGTATGTAAGGCTTCACCCTTCCTTCTATGGCATGTCTTAGCTGTAATAAGTTGGGTACGAGCCTCGGGGGCAACCCTATCCCCCGGAATCCGCACCTAAAGTTTCCTCTTTTTCCTTCAGTAGAATTGAACTAGAAAGTGTGCAAATGTTGAAAGGACCTCCTAAACCTCTAGAACTTGTATAAATGGGACCCGATTACCCTAATACCCTTACAAGTAACGCCATGACATGTAACTTATGTAAATAGTATACGCTACCTCATCCGGCCCGAGGTGGGCCCGTTACTCTCGAATTTTCCTTATAGTCTTGTCGGACTTACTAGAAGTTGAATCCAAGGGAATCCTTTGATCCCGATTTCGTTACCAAATGATAAGTACTATAACTACTCTAACTAGGAGACTTCCATGATGATAATGATAACAATTATGCTAGACGAGGGGATATGCCTATGATAAGTACTACCGGAACGCTTCTATGACTAAGATTCCTAAGCTAAGTATTCTATGTGAATATGAAAGTGATAAACTAATTTTTGAATCTTATTTATATTCCTTAGCTATGACATTATTTTCTAAGGGTTTAAAAGCCTATGAACTGACATCTATGATGCCCCCGATTTCATTCTACGTTTACTTTAATATTATTTTTCGTTGATAGTCTCACCTTAAAATACTCATCCCTTCAAGGCGAGACGAAGCGATCACGAGTATTCGATAGTGTAATCGGAGGTCACCGACCTTACGTCACTCCGATGGCTACATGATTTTTCTTTGGGCTCCCTTGCATGCTTATATGAATATGTATATAAAACAGGTATATGTATATAAGATATGAATATGTATATAAAACATGTATATGTATACAAGCTATGTATATGAATATAACGACATGTATATGTATATAAGATATGTATATGACCCTGGGATGGGGGGAAGGGATATATGGGGGAATGGGAAGGGAAACATGTTTCATTGCCACCTGATCAGCTGGCTTATCATCCCGGACGCGGGGTGCCCGGACGCGGGATATATGGGTGAGCCGGTGTATATTGGCGCTATGTGGGTGAGCCGACATTGCTCGGCGCTATGATATGACCTACCATGTCATGACCAGACATGCTATGATACGATATGCTATGACATGCTATGCTACGATATGATACGCTATGATACGCTATGCTATGATAAGATATGCTATGGCAAGCTATGCTATGACATGATATGCTATGATATGACAAGCCATGCTATGATATGACAAGCTGTGCTATGATATGACAAGCTATGCTATGATATGATAGGCTATGCTATGATACGACAATCTATGCTATGACGTGATACACTATGACACGCTATGCTATGACATGGACATGATATAACACGATACGACATGCTGTAATAAGATATGATACTACATGATACAATACGCTATAATAAGACATGATAGGACACGACCTAATATACCACGATAAGATATGGTAGGGCACGATAGAAAATGATAAGGTAAGATACGACATAATATAAGTTCTATTTTCTACGTTCATGGAAGAGAATCATTTTTTTAAGGAAAAGACAAACCATGCATGATAGCCGCCCAAAAAGGGGCCTCCTATGTACAAGTTACTTTCTTGTCTCATTATATGTCCTATGACTCCATGATTTTATTAATCATACTCTATGTTACTACTTGTATTATCTTCCATGCCTTACATACTCGGTACACTATTCGTACTGACGTCCATTCTTGTGGACGCTGCGTTTCATGCCGCGCAGGTCAGCAGACAGGTGGATTTGATCCTTAGAAGCTCTACCAGCCGCCCTTGACAGCGCTCCAGTTGTTCCGGAGCCTCACTTCCGCGGTACTATTTTGTGTATGTATATTCGGGCACGGCAGTACTCGGCCCTTTCTATGTATAAGTGTACTATGTCTAGAGGCTCGTAGACAGAAATGCCCAGTCAGTCAAGTACAGTTAGATATATGGTGTGTTGGCATTTTAATGTTGTTGTATAAAGTGATAACGAAGTTTACTAGTTTATGGCACTGTTCATACGACTTGCTAAGAGGTAAAGGCAAAATGATAGATAAGGGGTGCTCGGTACAAGTATCGGGTACTCGTCACGGCCCCTAATCGGGTCGTGACAGATGTTCGTTTTCTTTGGATGCTGTGTTCATGCCCAGAGGTGCCATTGATTTACTATTTTATGTACATGTATGTTTTGGGCATGACGGGGTCCTATCCCGTCCATATGTCTAGTACTCTAGTAGAGGCTCGTAGATACGGATGTGTGGGTAGTATGGTCTCACGACTTTGATAAGCGTATTTATGTATATATGTATGTGTGTATTATTTTGATAGCCGAAGGGCTTATGTATATAAAGGTAATTATGTTTCAAAATGAAAAATGATTTTTCCTATGATTTGAGTATGAATTTGATGAATGAACACTTAACGAGTATGATAAGTAGCAGAATGACCGGTGCTTGGTGGTTAGCCCTGGGTACCCGTCATGGCCCTTAGTCGGGTCGTGACAAAAAATTGTATCAGAGCCGTTCGGTCCTAGGAAGTGTCTACGAGCCATGTCTAGTAGAGTCTTGTTTATGGTGTGTTGCGTGCCACATCTATAAACAGGAGGCTACAGGACATTTAGGATGGTTACTCTTCTTTCATCCCTAAGATCGTGTGATAGAGCTAAGCCCTAGGATATGAGATTTCTTGTACTAACCCTTGATTGCAGCAGAAGAACGGTATTGACCGAAGAAAGTGATTGATGATGTTGAAGTTACAGAGCTAAGTCACTTCGTTGAGAGCACGTTATCAGGGTACGTATTCATATTTTAATGAATTGGTTTTCATAGAGGTAAATCGATGTAAGTACAACAGAGGAATTGATTAAATGTGTCTCTTCATGATAAGTTCAGTTATAAGTTTGTGAACTAAGATAATTGAATGAATCAGAACAAAGGTAAGTGACGGTACGAAAGATGTGTGTCGAAAAAGTAAGAATATTGAGATATGATTGAAATGTAAAGCTGAAAGATGAAAGGGAAAGTAAATAGGAAGGGATAACAGGGCAGATCGCTAAGGGATCAGTTACATCTCGAAGCGTGATATATGAGGTAAGTTTCGACATCCTTGTGCTTTTGCTTGAAAGTGGGAGCCTTGTGTGGCTGAGATATGTCGTATATATATATATTGGCCCTGTGCGGCACTGTTGGTATTTGCTGCGTGCAGGTTTTGAGATAGTAAGAAATATAGAGGAAACTCTGTCAAAATTTTCCTAGAATCTAAAGGAGATAAGATATAAGCTTGTAAAATGTCGTAACGAGAAAAGATGTTGTGCAAAAAGTAATGGCAAGACGAGATTAAGTGTATCGTTACCAACTACAAGGGATAATTTAAATACTATCAAATTGCTAGTAACAGTAGTTATAAGATCGACATTGATACGGTAAAGAGAAATGCTTGGTAGTACTAAAATATGATATTGAAGAGGAAGGGTAACTCCAATAGAGTGTGATACTGAATTATTGATTGGATGGATAAGTACAAGTAAAATAAGACAAGCTTATTAGCAAAATAGAGCAACAACATGATTGAGACAGGGGCCTGAAGTACAAAGGTGTATAACCAATGAAGATACCTTGAAAGGATTACTTATGTGGTAAGTGTGATAGGGCTGATCATAAAGAGTAATAGGTTAAGTATGCTTACTTCACGAGGTTTATTCTATTACATAAGCAGGATTGCGAATGAGATCAAGAAGCGTCACTCCATAGAGTTTATTATGATCAGGGTATAATGAGAATGTAACAAGAACTGTAGTACAAAGAATAGCGAGGAAACGACTAAGGATGTGACATGTTCTATATGAATAAAGAGTGAATGCAAGTGTGAAACCAACAAGCGTGTTGTATCCCATATTTTTGAACGTCAGATTATTTGCTGAGATGGGACCCACACATCGAGATTTTTTTGGGACATCTGAAAACTCATATGAATCACATATGAGAAGTTAAACACAACTCAAGAAGGACCCTTGGGCCAAATTAAAGTGGAAGTCCTCCAAACGAATATTTTAAGAAAACGTTTTCGGGTGATCTGACTTCAAGGGGCAAAAACGGTATTATAAGTTTGGAATTTGGAAAAGTACCAAGAACTAGACGTTGTAGATAATTGAATTAGCTTTCCAACCATAGGTCGTGGGTGCCCAGGTGACGTCATTACAAGGAGATATGAACGTTTTAATGTCGAAAGGTCACTGGGCTAGGCCCAACTCGGGACCAAACCGAGTTGGCCCAAAAAAATCAAAAAACAAAATAAGGCCCAAATTTGTGAGGCCCAACCGGCCATGGTTATGGCCCAAGCCCATATTAAATAAACTTTGGTCAATAAATAAGCTGACTAAGTCATCGTATTCCACATAATGTTCTAGAAATTTCAAGAAAAGCAAGAACAAGAGAGAGGAGAAAAACTTAAGGCCATTTCGGCCAAGAGCAATTTTCACAAGAAAAATTTGCAAAAGTTCTCCAAAAATCATTTTCTACCAAGTAAAGGGTGATTAACAAGGTGGAGTTGTTGTTGGAGCAAGAAAAATTCAAAATCATACAAGTTGTCAAGTTGTAGTCAAGTGAGAAGTTGAAGACGAAAGGTGAGTTTTGATCTTGTTTTATGTGTTATATATGGTTTCTATGTGTTGTAGTATGCTAAAATGGATGAGATTCATGAAGGAGATAAATATAGTATATGGCCGTGTATATATATATGTGTGTGGGAGTCATGCTTCAATTATTTTAATTAGTGTTTAGTTGTTATTGTTGTGAATGATATGTGGAAAATGGAAGTTGAATGAGTTTGGAGAGATTCTAGTGGTGTATACATGTTGGAGCCGTGTGAGTGTGCATGGTATATGTGGCCGTGTATACTTGATGTATAGTCGTGTATATTGGTGAGTTGTGAAAGAATAATGAGCGAGTTGTAATTAATATCTTAATCGTTGTGTTGTAGATGTTATATCGCAAATAAAGACTTGACAAGTTTGGTGAAGTATTGGCAATTGGAAGTTTGTGTAAATTGAAAATAATGTTTTTGTATGGAAGACATGTAATGGTATTACTATGATGTTGTTGGAATATATGTATTATAAGGTTATTGTTGTTTCATTGGAATTGGAGAGTATTGAAGGAGGTAGAATGTTAATTGAAGTGTTGGAATGCACCTTGAATGGAATATGTCAATTTTTAGTGTGATTGTTGAATTATGTTAATAGTTTAGCCGGGTTTGAATTCCCGGATTGTGATTGATGAGAATTTGGCTATGTTGAATGTTGAGAATGGTATATTTACAGAGGAAGTGCTGCCGAAATTTCGGTAGCCAAGTGGTTCCTTAAGATTCTAACTCTAAGTACCCTAATGAAAGTTTGGGTAAATGTGACCAATTTGCAGATTTTGACGAGATTGCAACGTGAATTCGGAATAGCAAAAGAAGCGGAAAGAGGTATGTAAGGCTTCACCCTTCTTTCTATGGCATGTCTTAGTTGAAATAAGTTGGGTACGAGCCTCGGGGACAACTCGGTTCCCCGGAATCCGTACCTAAAGTTTTCCACTTTTTGTTCAATAGAATTGAACTAGAAAGTGTGCCAATTGTTGGAACAACCTCCTACACCCTTAGAACTTGTATAAATGGGACCCGATTACCCTTAGACCCTCACAAGTAACGCTATGACACGTAGCATACGTAAATCGTATACGCTACCTCATCCGGCCCGAGGTGGGCCCGCTACTCTCGGATTTTTCCTTACAGTCTTGCTTGACTTACTTGAAGTGAATCCAAAGGGAACCTTTGATCCCGATTTCGATACCAAATGATAAATACTATGACTCCTCTAACGAGGGCACTTTCATGACGATAATGATAACAATGATGTTAGATAAGAGAATATGCCTATGATACGTACTACCGGAACGACTCTATGACTAAGATGACTAAGCTAAGTATCTTATGTAAACATGAAAATGATAAACTAATTTTTGAATCTTATTTATATTTCCTAGCTATGACTTTATTTTCTAAAAGATTTCAAAGTCTATGAACCGTCATCTATGATGCCCCGATTTCATTCTACGTTTACTTTAATATTATTCCCCGTTGGTAGTCTCACCTTAAAATACTCGTTCCTTCAAGGTGAGACAAAGCGATCACGAGTATTCTATAATATAATTGGAGGTCACCGACCATACGTCACTCCGATGACTACATGATTCTTCTTTGGGATTTCCTGCGTGCCTATGAGACATATGTATATAGGATACGTAAATGCATATAAGACATGTAAATGTATGTAAGATATGTGTATATATTTTTTTAAAACATGCACATGACGAAAGAGCTAGAGCGCTATAGACGCTGTTGTACCTACACGGCACACGTATATGTATATGATAAAAGAGCTAGAGCGCTATAGACGCTGATATATGTACATGATATATGCATGTGTATACGGGGAAAATGGAGGTAAGGGCAGAGCGTTATGAACGCATATCCACCTGATCAGTTGGCATTACAGGATATGATATCGTCCCGGACGCGGGATGCCTGGACGCGAGATGTGTATATTTATGGTTAAATGGATCGGCTGCCAACGCCTCAGCAATATGAGATATCCTATTTTATATGTATATGTATATGAACAAGGAAAGATTCTTAAAGGAAAGCTAAGTACGCATAGCACCTGCCAATGGTATATATATATACAGGTTATGTTTCTATCCCAGGACATGTGTTGTAACTCTCTTATGTCATTATACATGATTCATATTTTCTGTATATTACGATTCATGCCTTACATACTCGGTACACTATTCGTACTGACGTCCCTTCTTGTGGACGCTGCGTTTCATGCCGCGCAGGTCAGCAGACAGACGGATTTGATTCTTAGAAGCTCTACCAGCAGGGTTGATAGTGCTCCAGTTATTCCGGAGCCTCACTTCCTTGGTACTTTTTTGTGTATATATATATTCGGGCATGGCAGTACTCAGCCCTTTCTATGTATAAGTGTATTACGGCTAGAGGCTCGTAGACAGATATGTACAGTCAGTTAAGTATAGTTAGGTATATGGTGTTTTGGCATGCTAATGTTGATGTATAAGTGATAACGAAGTTTATTAGTCTATGTTCAGAATGACGCCGCTAATGTTAATGTTCAAAAAAAAAATGGCTCTGTTTACATGGCTTGCTAAGAGGTAAAGGTAAAACGATAGACAAGGGGTGCTCGGTACAAGTATCGGGTACTCGTCACGGCCCCTAGACGGGTCGTGACAGAAGTGGTATCAGAGCAGTTCGGTCCTAGGGGTTTGTCTACGAGTCGTGTCCAGTAGAGTCTTGTTTATGGGTGTGTAGCGCGCCACACTTATAAACAGGAGGCTACAGGGCATTTAGGAAATGTGACCTTCTTTGCATTCTGAAATCGTGCGATAGAGGTAAGTTGCCAGGCTTCCATATTCCTTTTCCTAAACCTGTGTTATGGTTTCAGTAATGCCGCCGAAGAAAAAGGCTACGATGGCCGAGAAAGCCAAGGGGGTGGCGGCCAGCAGAGTTGAACGGGAGCTAGAAGAAGAAGAATCTCATAATGAGGCTCCCCCTCAGACTGTTCCTGCTCCCCCTGCACCAGCAGAGCAGGAAAGAGTTCCAGCTCCAGCCCTCGTACCTCCAGGTCCACCGCCAGCAGTTCCGGGCCAGCAGATGGCAGAGGCCATCCAGTTATTAACCCAGCTCGTTGCCGCACAGGCTCAGCGGCAAGATGTAGACCTGGGAGGCAGAGCGATAAGTGCAAGGGCCCGCGACTTTATCACCCTGAAGCCTCCAGAGTTTTATGGATCAAAACCAGAGGAGGACCCGCAGAGTTTTATAGATGAGATGCTGAGGACTCTGGGGATCATACATGCTTCGGATACGGAGTCCGTAGAGTTGGCTTCATACAAGCTGCGGGATGTGGCAGTTCTGTGGTACAGTAGCTGGATATCAACGAGGGGAGCAAATGCACCCCCTCCGGTTTGGCAGGAGTTCACTGAGGCGTTCCTGCGACATTTCCTACCGCCAGAGGTTCGACGGGCTCGAGCCGATATGTTCTTGAACCTGAGACAGGGAAATATGAGCGTTCGAGAATACAACCTCCGTTTTAATTCATTAGCCAGGTATGCCCCAGCCATGATAGCGGATAAGGGAGATCATGTACACCGATTTGTGAGTGGGCTAGGGCCACATTTGGTTAAGGAATGTTTGACAGCTTCACTCCAGGACGGGATGACTATTACTCGAATCCAGGCCCACGCCCAAAATCTGGAGGAACAATATCAGCCACGGCGAGAGGAGCGTTACCCAGATAGGGGTTCCAGGAAAAGGGGCAGGTTTTCCAGGACTAGAAGCGAGTACAGAGGGGGACAGGCACAAGAGCTATTCAGGCATTCAGAACAACCGGCGGCCAGTGCACCGCCTCGATTTTCGGATAGGGGACTTGACCGTTCTACTCACTCACGACCAGATCAGGGTACTAAGGCGTCAGGATCCCAGTATAGAGCTGATTCTAGCAGGATGATGCCACCCCCGCCACGGTGTGCGCGATGTGGTAGACCACATTCTGGAGAGTGTCGCGCAGGTACAGGTGCATGTTACACTTGTGGGCGGGTTGGCCATTTGATGCGTGATTGCCCACTGAGGTATGAGGGAGACCAAGCCCAGCCCGTCGGGTCCGCGGTTGGTTCATCGTCGACCGTACGCCCTCTTGGACAGACCTCCCAAGCTCCAGCGGGCCGCGGCCGAGGTAGAGGAGGGACACCTAGTTCAGCTGGTCCTCCGCACCGCCTATATGCACTGACAGGACGACAGGACCCTGAGCCTTCCGCAGACGCGGCCACAGGTACTTTTTCGGCACCTTCTATGATGTGTATGTTAATTGATTCGGATTCTATCCTATCCTACATTGCCTTTATATTGCTGATCATATTAAGAATTCAGAAATTAGGACGAAAGGTAGCCATACGCACAGGTAAAAAGACGAATACTAGAGATTGCGGAGGTTAGAACCGTAAATAAAAGAAGAGATGTGTTACGCGGCGTTTCGAAAACTGCTAAGACCCCAACTCGTTCCATAAAATGTGATATAAGTAGTGCGAGGGAGTGTGGGCGAAAATACTAACGCTAAGACGCTGAAATGCACTAAAGTTTCAAGGTTAAGCGTGCTAGGGTGAGAGTAATTTCATGATGGGTGACCCCCTGGGAAATATGCTGAAATTTTCACAAATGTGGGAACAAGAGACCAATGTGAAGCTAGGTAGTCCAATGTAAATTAGAGTGTGTGGAGTGGTTACAAACCCTATAAAAGTCATGTAGGATGAGACGGACAAGACTAACGGAAGAGGAGAAAGCGTGACAGAAAGGGGACTTATTAACGTAGGGCCAACGTTCAGAGCTTACTCAATGGACTTACGACATAAAAGCGACCTAAGCGACATGTGAGATGTCTACGAAGGAGACCTCCCCGAAGTATTATGATACACTATGAGGTCAGTTTAACATTCGAGGACGAATGTTCTAAAGGGGGGGAGAATGTTGTATCCCGTATTTTTGAACGTCAGATTATTTGCTGAGATGGGACCCACACATTGAGATTTTTTTGGGACATCTGAAAACTCATATGAATCACATATGAGAAGTTAAACACAACTCAAGAAGGACCCTTGGGCCAAATCAAAGTGGAAGTCCTCCAAACGAATATTTTAAGAAAACGTTTTCGGGTGATCTGACTTCAAGGGGCAAAAACGGTATTATAAGTTTGGAATTTGGAAAAGTACCAAGAACTAGAAGTTGTAGATAATTGAATTAGTTTTCCAACCATAGTTCGTGGGTGCCCAGGTGACGTCGGTACAAGGAGATATGAACGTTTTAAGGTCGAAAGGTCAGTGGGCTAGGCCCAACTCGGGACCAAACCGAGTTGGCCCAAAAAAATCAAAAACAATAATAAGGCCCAAATTTGTGAGGCCCAACCGGCCATGGTTATGGCCCAAGCCCATATTAAATAAAATTTGGTCAATAAATAAGACGACTAAGTCATCTTATTCCACATAATGTTCTAGAAATTTCAAGAAAAGCAAGAACAAGAGAGAGAGGAGAAAAACTTAAGGCCATTTCGGCCAAGAGCAATTTTCACATGAAAAAATTGCAAAAATTCTCCAAAAATCATTTTCTACCAAGTAAAGGGTGATTAACAAGGTGGAGTTGTTGTTGGAGCAAGAAAAATTCAAAATCATACAAGTTGTCAAGTTGTAGTCAAGTGAGAAGTTGAAGAAGAAAGGTGAGTTTTGATCTTGTTTTATGTGTTATATATGGTTTATATGTGTTGTAGTATGCTAAAATGGATGAAATTCATGAAGGAGAGAAATATAGTATATGGCCGTGTATATATATATGTGTGTGGGAGTCATGCTTCAATTATTTTAATTAGTGTTTAGTTGTTATTGTTGTGAATGATATGTGGAAAATGGAAGTTGAATGAGTTTGGAGAGATTCTAGTGGTGTATACATGTTGGATCCGTGTGAGTGTGCATGGTATATGTGGCCGTGTATACTTGATGTATAGTCGTGTATATTGGTGAGTTGTGAAAGAATAATGAGCGAGTTGTAATTAATATCTTAATCGTTGTGTTGTAGATGTTATATCGCAAATAAAGACTTGACAAGTTTGGTGAAGTATTGGCAATTGGAAGTTTGTGTAAATTGAAAATAATGTTTTTGTATGGAAGACATGTAATGGTATTACTATGATGTTGTTGGAATATATGTATTATAAGGTTATTGTTGTTTCATTGGAATTGGAGAGTATTGAAGGAGGTAGAATGTTAATTGAAGTGTTGGAATGCACCTTGAATGGAATATGTGAATTTTTAGTGTGATTGTTGAATTATGTTAATAGTTTGGCCGGGTTTGAATTCCCGGATTGTGATTGATGAGAATTTGGCTATGTTGAATGTTGAGGATGGTATATTTACAGAGGAAGTGCTGCCGAAATTTCGGTAGCCAAGTGGTTCCTTAAGATTCTAACTCTAAGTACCCTAATGAAAGTTTGGGTAAATGTGACCAATTTGCAGATTTTGACGAGATTGCAACGTGAATTCGGAATAGCAAAAGAAGCGGAAAGAGGTATGTCAGGCTTCACCCTTCTTTCTATGGCATGTCTTAGTTGAAATAAGTTGGGTACGAGCCTCGGGGACAACTCGGTTCCCCGGAATCCGCACCTAAAGTTTTCCACTTTTTGTTCAATAGAATTGAACTAGAAAGTGTGCCAATTGTTGGAAAAACCTCCTACACCCTTAGAACTTGTATAAATGGGACCCGATTACCCTAAGACCCTCACAAGTAACGCTATGACACGTAACATACGTAAATTGTATACGCTACCTCATCCGGCCCGAGGTGGGCCCGCTACTCTCGGATTTTTCCTTACAATCTTGCTTGACTTACTTGAAATGAATCCAAAGGGAACCTTTGATCCCGATTTCGATACCAAATGATAAATACTATGACTCCTCTAACGAGGGCACTTTCATGACGATAATGATAACAATGATGTTAGATAAGAGAATATGCCTATGATACGTACTACCGGAACGACTCTATGACTAAGATGACTAAGCTAAGTATCTTATGTAAACATGAAAATGATAAACTAATTTTTGAATCTTATTTATATTTCCTAGCTATGACTTTATTTTCTAAAAGATTTCAAAGTCTATGAACCGTCATCTATGATGCCCCGATTTCATTCTACGTTTACTTTAATATTATTCCCCGTTGGTAGTCTCACCTTAAAATACCCGTTCCTTCAAGATGAGACAAAGCGATCACGAGTATTCTATAATATAATTGGAGGTCACCGACCTTACGTCACTCCGATGACTACATGATTCTTCTTTGGGCTTTCCTGCGTGCCTATGAGACATATGTATATAGGATACGTAGATGCATATAAGACATGTAAATGTATGTAAGATATGTGTATATATTTTTTTAAAACATGCACATGACGAAAGAGCTATAGCGCTATAGACGCTGATGTACCTACACGACACGCGTATATGTATATGATAAAAGAGCTAGAGCGCTATAGACGCTGATATATGTACATCATATATGCATGTGTATACAGGGAAAATGGAGGTAAGGGCAGAGCGTTATGAACGCATATCCACCTGATCAGTTGCCATTACATGATATGATATCGTCCCGGACGCGGGATGCCCGGACGCGGGATGTGTATATTTATGGTTAAATGGATCGGCTGCTGACGCCTCGGCAATATGAGATGTCCTATTTTATATGTATATGTATATGAACAAGGAAAGATTCTCAAAGGAAAGCTAAGTACGCATAGCACCTGCCAAGGGTATATATATATACAGGTTATGTTTCTATCCCAGGACATGTGTTGTAACTCTCTTATGTCATTATACATGATTCATATTTTCTGTATATTACTATTCATGCCTTACATACTCGGTACACTATTCGTTCTGACGTCCCTTCTTGTGGACGCTGCGTTTCATGCCGCGCAGGTCAGCAGACAGGCGGATTAGATCCTTAGAA
The DNA here is from genome assembly GCF_019175385.1 of Lycium barbarum. Taxonomy (NCBI): domain Eukaryota; kingdom Viridiplantae; phylum Streptophyta; class Magnoliopsida; order Solanales; family Solanaceae; genus Lycium; species Lycium barbarum. The sequence continues at coordinate 23,865,269 of NC_083348.1, read as the reverse complement.
GCTCTACCAGCAGTGTTGACAGTGCTCCAGTTATTCCGGAGCCTCACTTCCTTGGTACTATTTTGTGTATATATATTCGGGCATGGCAGTACTCAGCCCTTTCTATCTATAAGTGTACTACGTCTAGAGGCTCGTAGACAGATATGTACACTCAGTTAAGTATAGTTAGGTATATGGTGTTTTGGCATGCTAATGTTGATGTATAAGTGATAACGAAGTTTATTAGTCTATGTTCAGAATGACGCCGCTAATGTTAATGTTCAAAAAAAAATGGCTCTGTTTACATGGCTTGCTAAGAGGTAAAGGTAAAACGATAGACAAGGGGTGCTCGGTACAAGTATCAGGTACTCGTCACGGCCCCTAGACGGGTCGTGACAAAGCGAGCCGTGGGGCAGTAGATAAGAAAGCTTATAAGACCTTGTTAGAAAAATCCAGCATAGAGGTTTCGCAATGACAGAAATGATAGCAAGTAAGCTTGAAAAAGGAATCAGAGAAATGTGATATGGAAAAGTAGTAGTTTGTGATTCGTACAATTGAGAGCATGAGTGACATCTTTAGCGGGATGTAAAAGACCAAGAATACGGAAAGATGAATAACCAAATTGGATGATTATTAGAAAAAGGATCAACACAATGAGGACGAGAGGGGATGATCAGAATGAACAAAATAACTTTTTGGAAGCAAAGAATGGATTGTACAAAGGTAGTATATGTTACACCTCGGAAATTTCTACGTACTTGTATGATGAGTGGAATGATGAAGAGTTTGAGTGAATGATGTTTTATTAAGTCGGGAATGGCTAATTAAGAATTTTTGGAAATAAGAAAGTCGCGGAAATTTTTTCAGCCCAGTGGTCGTATATGGCACTATACGGCCCGTAAAGTGATTTATGGACCGTATAGTGCAGTCGTCCTCCAGCTTGTCAAAAATCTCAACTTTCTGTAAATTGTGAAAATGGTTCAATACGACTTGGAGGACGGCCCGTAAACTGGTTTGCGGACCGTAAACCTCAGTCGTAAATAGCCATAATCCCCAGCCAAACTTTCTGTTTCTGGGATGATTAAAAACGACCACGGAGGACGGACCGTAAACCACAATACGGTCCGTAAACTGCAATTTACGACCACTGTTCATCCCGACAAGAATTAATTAAAGATTAGATTTGTGATTTTTAAAGGGGACTTAAGCCTCATTTCAACTCATTATTCATTCAACCAACTCAAGAAACTTCTAGACCTCTCCACATAATTCATCTATAGAAATCTCAAAGAATCAAAAGAACATCAAGACCAACAACACCAAATTCACAAAAATAAGTGTAAGAACACATCAAAGGATCTTCTAAGTCAAGAAATTCGCAAGAAGGTGGAACTAGGGTTTTGGCTAATTGAAGTGTTTCAACTTAAGGATTGTTCAACCATCATCCAAGGTAAGTTTCATGATTATTCCATGTTGTTTGAAGTATTGGAAAGCTTAGACACTAGAAATGTAGAAGAATATAGAAATGGGTCATTATTGGGTGAATAGTGACATAAATGAATGATAGTGGAATTGAACTATGAATATTGAAGTGTTGTGAGTACTAATACGTTATAAATGATGTTTATATCATGAAACAAGCATTAAATGCATGAAAACGCAAGGATGAGCTAGAAGTAGAAATAAGGGAAAATTGGAGGAAAATGGTGGATTTTGCCAAATGTACGTAAATGACGATTGTCGATTATGATATTGCGAGTAATATTATGAATGTTGGGAGTTGATAAAAAACATGAGAAAAATGGTATGAGCGAAGGAAGTGTTGTCCGACTTGTCCTAGAATTAGCGATGCGTTCTTGTAGTTAGTTTACTAATGTTGATACGGATTCTCTTATGAAGGTAACGACGTGATATCGACGGAGAACAAGTGAGCGATATCTTAGCTAAACGACCAAGGTATGTGAGGCTAGTCCTTCTTTCTAAAGGCATGAGTCGTTTAACTTGAATCCCTATTTCTTTCGTGAGTTCTTACATTCTAAGAAGTTAAAAGCTTATACTTATGAATGTCTATATGAGATAAGTTATACGATATGATGACACTAGAATGATGATGATATTATTCCTTGCCTACACTCACCTTATGTACTAGTCCTTTCAAGGTGAGGTAGAATGTCCATGATGGTTCCATAATGTAATCGGGGGATCACGACCTTACGTCACCCCGATAGAGTAAAGTTGATCATGAGTCATATATATGCACTATGATAAGATAAGTATTTTATGATAAGCATATTAGTATGAGCATTTACATTGAGCATGTCATGAGAATTTCACACCGGGCCTAGTTGGCCGGGCAGACACCGCTTCGGCGGGCGGCGATACGGATACACCACGACCTACGGGCGTGGGCAGACACCACTAGTGGGCGGCATGAGACGGTACCCCGGACGCGGGAGGCCTGGACGCGGGCTAATATTATTGATTATCACACCGTTCCGACATGGACGGGCAGCTTGCATATGATGCATACAAGTTATGATGATGAGTATGAGTAAGACGGCATGCATTACTTCATTTATGATTATCAGTCAGATGTCTCATGTTGATGTTATTCCCATACTATGGATATCTCCTTTCATTATGTATGTCTCTCATACTCGGTACAATATTCGTACTGACGTCCTTCTTCGGACGCTGTGTTCATGCCCACAGGTAGACAGGGAGGAGAGCTTGGTCCAGGTCCTCCGTAGCTGTCAGCTGATAGATAGCACTCCATTGTTTGGAGGTGCTTATGGCTCTTCTTTTGATGTACATTCATATATGCATATTTTGGGCATGACGGAGTCTTGTTCCGTCCATGTATTTTTTATGTTAGTAGAGGCTCGTCGATACGCAGTGTGGGTTAGATGGTCTCACAAGAGGTTTTCATATGTATGTATATTATTTTGATGGCCGAGAGGCAAATGTATATATAGTATTTATGTTTCGATTAAATATGATTTTCCTACAATTGGTATGTAAAATTCATAAAAGAGTATTAAATGAGCAAGATAAGTAGTAGAGTGAGCGGTGCTCGGTAACTAGCCCCGGGTACCCGTCGCGGCTCCTAGCTGGGTCGTGACAGAAGTGGTATCAGAGCAGTTCGCCCTACCAAATGTCTACGAGTCGTGTCTAGTAGAGTCTTATTTATGGTGTGTTGCGCGCCACGCTAATAAACAAGCGGCTACAGGGCATTTAGGAAAATGACCATCCTTCTTCTCATAAGATCGTGCGATAGAGCCATGTCTAGGATTATATCATTCCTAAAAGTGCGTTATGGTTTCAGAAAATGCCGCCGAAAGGAAAAGCTACAGCTGCCCAGAAAGGAAAAGCTTCGACAAAGAGGCAGGCGGAAAGAGAGCCTCCGGCAAATGTTAAGGAAAGTGAATCGTAAAGTGAGGCCGTGCCCAATGTAGAAGAGCAGGGGGGAGCCTCAGCTCCGATTCCTCCACCGGGTGCTTCGGGTCAACAAGTGTCCGAGGCCATACATTTATTGACGCAGTTGGTTGCCGCTCAGGCACAACGACAGAATGCAGGCCCAAGTGATCGTTCAGCTAGTACAAGAGCCCGTGATTTCCTTACTCTAAATCCTCCAGAATTTTTTGGGTCGAAGCCGGATGAGGACCCACAAGGTTTTATCAATGAAATGCTGAGGACGTTAACACTTATGCACGCTTCTGAGACTGAATCTGTAGAGTTGGCCTCATATAGACTTCGCGACGTGGCGGTACTATGGTATAAGAATTGGGTGATAACAAGAGGGGAGAATGCACCACCTCCCGTGTGAAAAGAGTTTATAGATGCCTTTATTCGTCACTACTTGCCGCCTAATGTCCACCGAGCTCGAGCGGACAGGTTCTTGAATTTGAAACAAGGAAGCATGAGTGCCCGAGAGTATAGTATGCAATTCAACTCATTGGCCCGGTATGCTCCGACTATGGTGGCGGACATGGGGGACCGAGTCTATAGATTTGTGAGTGGTTTAGGACCACACTTGTTCAGAGATTGCCTGACCGCCTATTTGCAAGACGGGATGGATATTTCCCGGATACAGGCCCATGCTCAGAACCTTGAGAAATGACAACGACAGCAGAGAAGTGATCGTGAGGGTGACAGAAGACAAGGTAAGAGGGCTAGATCTATGGGGGAGAGCAGTGAGTATCGAGGGGGACCGAGACAGACATATTCTAGGCACTCAGGTCAGTCAGTGACTAGTGCACCTCCTAGATTCTCAGATTGGAGGGTTGATCGTTCTTTTCAGTCAGGCCAGGAGCAGAGTTCGAGGGCCTCATATTCACAGTCTAGGGGAGACTTTAACTAGAGGAGACCTCCAGTACCGCGGTGTAGCCAGTGTGGCAAACTATATTCCGGACAGTGTCGTCAGGGTTCGGATGCTTGTTGTGCTTGCGGGTAAGTTGGTCACATGATGAGAGATTGCCCCTCAGCGAGAGATAGAGCTGGGACTCAGCCTACAGGTTCAGCAGCGGGTTCTTCTTTAGCACGCCCGACAGCACAGACTCCTCAGACTACAGTAGGTAGGGGCAGAGGTAGAGGGGGAGCATCTACATCAGGTGCTGTTCAGCCCCGTGTGTATGCTTTAGCTGGACGACAGGATCTGGAGTCTTCCCCAGATGTTGTCACAGGTAACTTGACTATATTTTCCCGTGATGTATATGCTCTGATTGATCCGGGTTCTACCTTCTCATATATTACTCCGTATATCGCTGATTGTGTTGGGGTGAGACCTGAGCCAATTAAACCTTTCGAGGTATTCACTCCGGTTGGTAATCCCGTAATAGCGAGACAAGTATATAAGAACTGTGTAGTCATTATATGTGATCGTCAGACAAGGGCTGATTTGATTGAACTGGAGATGATAGATTTTGACGTAATTATGGGTATGGACTGGTTGGCATCATGCTATGCTAATATTTGTTGCCGAACAAAGGTAGTTCGATTCCAATTTCCGGGAGAGCCCATACTCGAGTGGAACGGTAATACAACTTCCCCAAAGGGTAGGTTTATTTACTACCTTAAGGCGAGAAAGATGATAGCCAAAGGTTATATTTGTCATCTAGTTCGGGTTCATGACACGGAAGCGGAAGTGCCAACTTTCTAGTCGGTCCCGGTAGTGAATGAATTCCCAGATGTATTTCCTGACGAGTTACCAGGACTTCCTCCAGAAAGGGAAATCGAATTTGCCATTGATGTATTACCAAACACCGAGCCTATTTCTATTCCTCCGTATCGAATGGCTCCAGCAGAACTGAAAGAGCTAAAAGCACAGCTAAAAGATTTACTTGAGAAGGGTTTCATTAAACCTAGTTCATCGCCGTGGGGAGCGCCGGTCTTGTTCGTGAGAAAGAAAGATGGGTCACTACGAATGTGTATTGATTACAAGCAGTTGAACAAGGTGACGGTAAAGAACAGATATCCCCTCCCCAGAATTGATGACTTGTTCGATCAATTGCAAGGTGATAAGTGGTTTTCCAAGATAGACCTAAGATCGGGTTATCATCAAGTGAGGATCAGAGAAGAAGACATTCCCAAGACTGCCTTCAGGACAAGATATGGTCACTACGGGTTTCGAGTAATGTTGTTTTGGTTGACAAATGCCCCGACAGTGTTCATGAATTTAATGAATAATGTGTTTAGGCCGTTCTTGGATCTCTTTGTGATAGTGTTCATCAACGATATCCTGGTATATTCTTGCACAGTCTCAGAACATGCAGATCATCTAAGAATTGTTCTTGGCGTTCTTCGAGATCGGGAATTGTATGCAAAGTTTTCGAAGTGCGAGTTTTGGCTAAACTCAGTGGCATTTCTAGGCCATGTTATTTCAGATGATGGTATCCGAGTCGACACTCAGAAAATAGAAGCTGTGAAGACTTGGCCAAGACCTACGACGCCTACAGAAGTTCGTAGTTTTCTGGGTTTTGCAGGTTATTATCGAAGATTCGTAGAGGGCTTCTCATCTATTTCAGCCCCATTGACAAAGTTAACCCAGAAGTCGGCTAAATTCCAGTGGAGTGATGCCTGTGAGCGTAGCTTCCAAGAGCTGAAAAACAGGTTGACCTCAGCTCCAGTGCTAACACTTCCAAAAGGATCAGATGGCTATGTAGTGTATTGTGACGCCTCCGGTGTGGGATTAGGATGTGTATTGATGCAGAATGGGAAAGTTATTGCATATGCTTCGAGACAGTTGCGAAAACATGAACAGAATTACCCCACTCATGATCTTGAGCTAGCTGCGGTCATTCATGCATTGAAAATATGGAGACACTACTTATATTGTGTGCACGTGGACATCTATACGGATCACAAAAGCCTTCAATATATTTTCAAACAGAAGGAGTTGAACCTGCGGCAAAGGCGATGGTTAGAATTACCGAAGGATTACGATGTGAACATTCTATATCATCCAGGGAAGGCGAATGTAGTAGCGGATGCACTTAGCCGCCGATCGATGGGTAGTTTGTGTGGAGTTCTTTCGGAAAAGCGAGAAATGGTTCGTGAGGTCCATCGGTTAGCAAGTCTCGGCGTACGTCGAATTGATTCAGGAGATACAGGTATTAGCGTCAATGACCCCACAGTTTCATCATTGAATCTAGAAGTGAAGGAACGGCAATATGAAGACCCTCAGTTAAGCCACTATCAAGATCTATCTCAGGAAAAGGAAGAGTCTCCATTCGAAGTTTCCATAGAAGGGGTTCTTAGATATCGAGGCCGGCTATGTGTACCAAACGTGGCAAACTTGCACCAACGGATTTTAGAGGAAGCACATTATTCCCGATATTCTATTCATCCAGGTGCAACCAAGATGTACCACGATCTCAAATTGGTATACTGGTGGGATGGCATGAAGTGAGACATAGCAGAATTTGTAGCACAGTGTCCAAATTGCCAGCAAGTGAAGGCCGAGCATCAAAATCCAGGAGGGTTATTGCAAGCAATGGAAATTCCTACGTGGAAATGGGAAGAAATTAACATGGATTTTGTGGTAGGATTACCCCGTACGCAATGGAATTTCCTACGTGGAAATGGGAAGAAATTAACATGGATTTTCTCCCCATTAGGACCACATATTCAGCAGAAGATTATGCTAAATTGTATCTCAAGGAGATTGTACGACTTCACGGTATTCCTTTGGCCATTATCACAGACAGAGGGGCACAGTTCACAGCCAAGTTCTGGAAGTCCTTTCAAGAAGGTCTAGGTACCCAAGTTAAGCTCAGCACGGCGTTCCATCCGCACACTGACGGACAAGCCGAGCGCACTATTCAGACCTTAGAGGATATTCTACGGGCATGTGTATTGGACTTTGGCGGTAGTTGGGATGAGAATTTGCCTCTTATTGAATTTTCCTATAATAACAGCTATCATTCCAGCATTCAAATGGCCCCGTACGAAGCCTTATATGGAAGAAAATGCAGATCTCCAATTGGATGGTTTGAAACCGGAGAAGTACAATTGATAGGCCCCGACTTGATCCAACAAGCAGTTGAAAAGCTTAAAGCGATTCAAGACCGACTGTTAACAGCTCAAAGTCGCCAAAAGTCTTATGCAGATAATCGCCGACGAGATTTGGAATTTCAAGTGGGCGATTGGGTGTTCCTGAAGGTATCGCCGACGAAGGGAGTGATGAGATGTCACGACCCAACCCCGTAGGCCGCGACTAGTGTCCGTGATGGACACCTGAACGTACCCAATAACCCAAACCAGCATATAAGCAGAATATTTAAATGTAAAAGTCAATTGGCGTTATTAATTATCACAGATTAACGGATAAAGCACAAGGCCGATCAGGCTGTCACAGATCATACAAACCCAAATCATATGCAGAACCCACATGTATGTCTACAGACCTCTACAGAACACATCAGAATCATAAGACGGGACAGGGCCCCGTCATACCCCTGAACAACATACAAATGTACCATAGCAAGGACTGTACCAAACATAGGCTCCGAACAATAGAGCACTCCAAGATGGCAGAATATAGTCCTAAACATGCGGATCAACAAATCTGTAGTCTGTACATGCGCGGCATGAAAACGCAGCCCCCGAAGAAAGGGGGTCAGTATGAAATATGTACTGAGTATGTAAAGCATGGAACGTAGTAAACAAAGTCATAATCGAAGCAGAAGATACAGAAAATGAACGGAATATCCAGATTAGCAAAGATGCTGATCATAAAGCATAAATAGTATTTGCAGAAAACGTATGCCATACCTGGTCCCACTACGGGACAAAATCATAACCGAAACAGAACGTACAGAAAAGTGAGTGTGATATCCAGAGTATCAAATGCATATTTTCAAAACATGAAGAGTGTTTACAGAAACGTATGCCATATCATATCCGGCCCCTACCAAGGGACTCGGCAGACAGAACGTGGCCACCCCCCGACGCTGGTGCCACAACACATAAGGATCAGAAAAGGGGAATAACCCCGTAACATAGCATAACATATCAAATGGCCATATCAGATCATATCATATTATGTCAGAATAGTGTACATGGCACAGCATACTCCACAACCCATGTACATTTATACCTGCCCCCTCACATCGAGGCACGGCGAACAATGCAGTGGAAGACGCTTGAGAACATATCCTGGCCCGGGCTCAGTGTGGGAAGCATTGGGGCATCCACGAATGGAGTAGTGAGAGACTAAATGCAAAAAAAAATATCACAGATTTCCAGAGACTCAATGAGGCATATCGAATGACAAATCCAATTAATGAAGTCGGACATAATCATAGTAGGTGTATGTCGTATGTCATAATGAGTTACGGAAGAATAATCCTTCTGCGATCATTTTCATATTCCAAAATAGTTTACCAGACTCGAGGGAATCATTAAAACAATTTTCCTTAGTAGTTAAAAGGATAGTTAAAACGTTTCACTTTATAGTGTTCGAAAATAAGGCAATAGTACAATAAGAGAGCAAAGCGGGAATAGTGGAACTAAATGCAATACAAAATATCGTACCTTTACAGAGACTCAATATAGTGTCCCGAATAAGCATCATTAGTAGTTGGAAAAGTAGATAAGACATTTCCTTAAAAATTGCTTGAAATCAAGTTACAAAGGACCATAAGGGTAAAATCGGAAATAGCGGGCCCACCTCGGGACAACCAAAGCGGCAGGCTCAAATTACGTGTATTAAGCTTATGGGGTCACCTACAGAGGTCCTAGGGCATTCCATAACTTCCTAAGTGATTTGGAGAAATTTTGCATAATTTTTCAATAAAGCATACTAAAAAGGTTCAATTCTATTGAACGAAAATGTGACAATTTCAGACGCGGATTCCGATGAGCAGAATATTCTCCGAGGCGTGAATCCGATCCTAGTACATCTAGGACATGCCAAAAGAAGAATCGGGGTAGCTTTACATACCTTTTACACACTTTACGCCTTTCCAAGTTCACTTCCCGTTTCGTCCAAAATCTGCAAATGGTCACATTTACCAATTGTGAGTTATAGATTTTATGAATTCAACTTAAATTCATATTTGTCTACCGAAATTTCGGCAGCACTTCCCCTATACATACAACACCCCAAGAGTTCAACTCGGCCAAAACAATCAACAGCAACCCAACAACAACATCAACAACAACAACAATCACCATAAAACACTATATAACATAACTAGGCATCCTTCCAACATAATGTCATAACCTTCATTCCGACTTCGTATTTTCAATTCAACATTGACATTCTTGTATTCATTACTAATCAAGATCATTACAATATAATTCGGAAGCAGTTCATATCATTTCTACAAAATATTCACGAGATATACAAAATATACAAACTTTCCGCCAAAGTCATAATTCATTCAAAACTTATAATCTTTAACATACTTATTCATAACATGTTTCCATCTTCCAAGTTCATCAACAATCATCATAATTTGCACCTTAACAACTTCATTCTCATATTGTCATAAGATCATACCTAAACGACATAAGCTTCTACATTCCATTTCAATGCAAACTTATATCATCTTAACTTCATTTACATTGCAAGCATCACAACAACACAACTAACATGTTAAACCAAATTAATTCATTCTCCTTCCAAACTTCAAATACCACACGGCCACCTTCCATTTTTTTCCAACTTCAACCAAATTCATTCCACTTTCATTCTCAACATGAATTCCATCCTACACACAACTAGAATACAACATAAATTTCAACTCATCACACTTGTACATTAATACACACACGCGGCCACATATACATATGCATACCCACTTTGCAAACTTCCATATTTTCATGAATTCTACTCATTTCCATACACCACAACACAAACAAACCTTCATAACATAAAGACATGGAATGAATTCTTACCTTTTTCTCCAATCTCCTTCACTCAAACATGTTGTCATATTGAAGAAACAAGGGCTCTTTCTTCCCAAACAATTGCACCATGTTGTAGAGGACCCTTAATATAGTAGGAATACCACAAGAAAACAATTTTGGAAGCAAGATTTTAGGAGGTGATTTTTGCAAGCTAGGGCCGAATGCCCTTCATTCTTTTGCTCTTATTTTTGGCTTCTTTCTTGCTTAACTCTCTTGAATGTTCTAAATGAGTATAATATGAATACTTAGCCGTCTTATATTAATTTTTCACATGACCAAGCACATGACTAATTCATGTGGGTCATGGGCCAAAGCTTGGCCGGCCATGCCCCTTGATTTGGGCCTCAATTCCATTAATTTTTTTAGCCCAATTGGTTACGGATCTTATTTTGTAATTCCCGAAACTAATTTCCAAAATTCCAAATTCGCCCTTAGCCTTATCCCAAACTTCCCCAACAATATTCTTTCATGAACAACTCATGTGTTATATGTAAACAATTATGACCTTATTTCTTACAAGTCAAGATTATTTCCAAATTTTCCCAACGTGTGAAAACACGGGATATAACATTCTCCCCCCCTTTAGAACATTCGTCCTCGAATGTTAGATTAGTCTTATAGGGCCTGTAAGTACTTCGGGGGAGTTTCTCCTTATGAGTAGCACAATTGTTACACATTCGGCTCTGAAGTAAGGAATTTAGATTACCGGTGGGCATACGAAATAAGTGAGGACACTTCTCTTTTTCATTTCGTCCTCACCTTCCAAGGTCTTTGCTTTTCCATTATTGTTTTGCCACAAAATCTTAATAGGGGGGTATTTGTTTAGTGCGTAATCTCTGCACCTGGCGATCCAGAATAATTACAGATTGTTCTTCATCAGACAATTCTTCCGTCATTTGAATATCTTTTGCTGGAAATATTCTGGGAGGATTTCCGACACATTCGCGGAGCATGGACACATGAAGTACCAGATGTACTGCTTCCAGATCAGATGGTAGATCTAGCCCGTGAGCGACATTCTCAATTCTTCGAACAATCTGATGAAGTCCGATATGTCGCGGACTGAGCTTACTCTTTCCGCTGACTCGCGTTACGCCTTTCATAGGCGATACTTCAAAAATACCTAATCACCGACCTGGAACTCCAAGGGTCAATGTCGTTTATCAGCATATGACTTCTGTCGACTCTGAGCCGCTAATAGCCGCTCTCGGATAAGTTTCATCTTATCAACTGCCTGTCGGATCGTACCTGGGCCGATTAATCCTGTCTTGCCAATACCAAATCAGCCAATTAGTGACCTGCATTTTCTGTCCTACAAAGCCTCGTATTAAGCTAGAATGGTAGCTGTCGTTATAAGAAACTCGATCAACGGCAGGTGATCGTCCCGGCTACCTCTGAAATCAATAATACAGGCCCGCAACATATCTTCGAGCGTCTGTACAGTGTGCTCGGCCTGTCTGTCTCTCTAAGGATGAAATATTGTGCTCAGACTTATCTGAGCCCTTAATCCTTCCTGAAAACAAATCCCTAGAATTTAGTCATAAACTGAGTATCTCTGTCAGTGACAATAGATATAGGAACTCCGTGGGGTCTCACTATTCCTTTAACACATATAGTCTGGCCTAATCCTCAACCGAATAAGTGGTTCTGACGGGGAGAAAATGGGCTGATTTTGTCTGCCTATCAACCATACCCCATATAGAAATCATACTTCCGTGGGGTGCGAGGCAAACCTGTAATGAAATCCATATTAATTATCTCCCGCTTCTAAGTCGGAATTTCCATTTCCTGAAACAGTCCACCCGGTTTCTGATACTTAATTTTAACTTGCTGACAATTTGGGCACTAGTCAACAGGCCTTACGATGTCGGGCACACATAATCTGCCTTGGTATAAAAATACGCATCCGGTAAAACTTCGAGCTGGATCTTTTCCTTGTCAAAGGTCGTATCTCTGTACGACACCAGAATAGGATCCTCAAACTGACGCTGCTTTACCTTTCCCATGATCGATGATTCGGTAACTTCTTCGGATGAAATTCTAATATCTTCAGAACCGACCAAACGGACTCCAAGGCTAGCTGACTAAAGAGTTTTACAGACCAATTCTTTATTTCTGAATGTACGTCGGTCAAGCCGTCCGTAGACTCACGACTAAGTGCGTCTGTCACAGCTTTAACTTTTCTAGGGTGGCACAAAATATTAACATCATAATCTTTCAATAATTTGAACCATCTTCTCTGCCGCGAATTCGGCTCCCTTTTTCTTAAAACGTATACTGGCAGCCCTTAGGATTCATATAAATATCAACGCAGGCCCCATATAAGTAATGCCGCCATATCTTTAAAGCACGAATCACCGTAGCTAGTCCCAGATCATGAGCGAATTAATTTTCCCTCGTGCGGTCTGAGCTGCCGGGGAACATAGGCTATAATCCGACCATTCTCAGAGAACTACGTATTTCAGTCGACGTCGAAGGCCAAGGCCAATTCTTTATCGCTTCAATCTTCTGTGTGTCAATTGTTTCCATTTATACTTACTATACTTTTCTATCATCCGCTCCCCCTTTAGGGTTATGCTTATACCACATTCATGTCTTTTCTTTTTAACCTATAACTTAATTATCTTCGTACGAGACCCTAACATAATCACAACTATATAGTACAAAGTCTTATCTGATAGTTGGCACTCGAGTAATATAATTAAGGTAGCAGTTTATCTCTTAATAATCACATTCTTTCTTCATACCCATTCCTTATCTGTCGTTCTGTTTTCTCGATAATCGAATTATTTGATATTCACCTGATTCATCATTTCATACCATAAGTTTTCCTTTGCCCTGCACTATTTCATTCTAGTTCGTTTTTCGCAATTAACTTCGTGCTTTGCCCGTCGACTCTTTTAGAGGCTCTACTTAATCACGTTTCTTATGGTTCACTTTTTCTGACACTTTGATCTCCATACCATTCACTCAATTATTCTCTTTTTTTCCAAACATCGTTGTAACGGAATCTTCCAATCTCAACCGGTAGCCAAATGAATATCAGTTTATTTCGTAACATCTGTACCATACCTTCCCCTTTTTCTCGTAAATTCTGTCCAGTCAATGTTCTCCATATATTACATCGCTGGCTATTAGGGTTCACCAATCGATCGACCTAGTCACAAATGGGGGCCCTACACATACGTATATATATCACTCCCATTTCTTTTTCAACGCATCTTCAATCACTTGTTCGAATTTACTCTAATTTCAGGGCTGCGCTGCCTTTTCTTTCTTTTTAACAATCTAATCCGTCTCAGCTCGTGTGACCCCTATAAAGTTTCTAACCATTCCACATATCCTAATTCCATATAGGTTACCCCGAAATTCCTATTCGTCTCTCATATCTATGTTGCGAAAATGTTTGTACATTTCCCAGGGGGTCACCCATCCCAGAATTGCTCTGGCCCTGGCACGCTTAACCTTACAACTTTAATGCATTTGAGCACGTTAAGGCCGGTATAAGTACACCAATTGCCCCGCACGTCCTTTGTCACGTAATTTAAGACAAGTCGGGGTCTTGACAGCTTTTCAAAATGTTCTCGTAGCGGGCCCCACCCCAACCTAGCGAGAATTCTTTTACCTTTCTGACTATATGGTTACCGCGTCGCCCCCTGTAAAACCCTCAATATTTACCTTCATGCATATATATATGTTTCTAGACAGCCCACGAGTTTAGGTTTTTATTCCACAAATTCCATCTCCAACCAGTCGAGGAAAACTGATAAAATGTTACTGTAGGGTATCTTCTGACCACCAGCAAAAGAAGCTAGAGTCCGACAAACTTCGCGGAATCTTTTAGTACTTAATTCACCTAATTACCTCCACATTTATATATATATATTTGAGTCGTGAGCGAACCGCTCAATTCCTGACTGCTTGTCATACACTTTGTATTCTTCCAATTAGAGGAAACTTGATCGGCGGACATTTTTGCCCTTCACATGGGCTGTGCTAAGACAAAATGGGCTGGAACATTTTCCTAGTCCCTCCAACTAAATTGCGAATTCACTACTCGTATATGTTTTCTCGAGATAAAATTTTTTCAATAAGGGTAATGCTTCTCACAAATGACATGGAGGGTACCTCTTAAACTCTTAACCCAACATAAGAGATTTACCCTATCAGTATCGACTTTCAAGACATATTAAGAATTTATATCTTATTTTCTGGTTTATATTTCTGGAAAAATTTCGGCAGAGGTTCCTTTGTATTTCTTACTATCCCAAAACCTGTACACAAGAAATACCAACTATGCCTCACAGGGCCAACACATATACTTATATACATATCATATCATATCGCATCATAGCCACACGGGGCTAACAATTCTAAATAAAAGTATCAGAATGCCGAGGCTTACCTCACATGCCCAACTCGAACTGCACCTGCTACACTTTCCATGTTTGTTTCCCTTTTTAATGTTCGACTTTATGTTTTAATCGTACTTCAGGATACCTTACCCAGCATACATCTCTCATTCAATTGCTTACCAGAGTACTGTGTAGCTTCCAATATCAGCAGGCGCTGTCTTACGTCGATACCGTTCACCAGCTGCAATAAAGGGTTAGTAAAGAAAGGAATTCATTTCCTACAGCTGGCTCTATCGCACGATCTAAGAATCAAAGAAAGGTAACACCTAAATGTCCTGTAGCCTCCTGCTTATAGATGTGGTGCACAACACACCGATAAACAAGACTCTACTAGACACGGTCTGTAGACACTCCGAGGACGAACCGCTCTGATACCACTTTTGTCACGACCCAACCCCGTAGGCCGCGACTAGTGTCCGTGCTGGACACCTGAACGTACCCAATAACCCAAACCAGCATATAAGCAGAATATTTAAATGTAAAAGTCAATTGGCGTTATTAATTATCACAGATTAACGGATAAAGCACAAGGAAGCCGATCAGGCTGTCACAGATCATACCAACCCAAATCATATGCAGAACCCACATGTATGTCTACAGACCTCTACAGAACACATCAGAATCATAAGACGGGACAGGGCCCCTTCATACCCCTGAACAACATACAAATGTACCATAGCAAGGACTGTACCAAACATAGGCTCCGAACAATAGAGCACTCCAAGATGGAAGAATATAGTCCTAAACATGCGGATCAGCAAATCTGTAGTCTGTACCTGCGCGGCATGAAAACGCAGCCCCCGAAAAAAGGGGGTCAGTACGAAATATGTACTGAGTATGTAAAGCATGGAACGTAGTAAACAAAGTCATAATCGAAGCAGAAGATACAGAAAATGAACGGAATATCCAGATTAGCAAAGATGCTGATCATAAAGCATAAATAGTATTTGCAGAAAACGTATGTCATACCTGGTCCCACTACGGGACAAAATCATAACCGAAACAGAACGTACAGAAAAGTGAGTGTGATATCCAGAGTATCAAATGCATATTTTCAAAACTTGAAGAGTGTGTACAGAAACATATGGCATATCATATCCGGCCCCTGCCAAGGGACTCGGCAGAAAGAACGTGGCCACCCCCCGACGCTGGTGCCACAACACATAAGGATCAGAAAAGGGGAATAACCCCGTAACATAGCATAACATATCAAATGGTCATATCATATCATATCATATCATGTCAGAATAGTGTACATCGCACAGCATACTCCACAACCCATGTACATATATACCTGCCCCCTCACATCGAGGCACGGCGAACAATACAGTGGAAGACGCTTGAGAACATATCCTGGCCCGGGCTCAGTGTGGGAAGCATTGGGGCATCCACGAATGGAGTAGTGAGAGACTAAATGCAAAAAAAAAAATATCACAGATTTCCAGAGACTCAATGAGGCATATCGAATGACAAATCAAATCAATGAAGTCGGACAGAATCATAGTAGGTGTATGTCATATGTCATAATGAGTTACGGAAGAATAATCCTTCTGGGATCATTTTCATATTCCAAAATAGTTTACCAGACTCGAGGGTATCATTAAAACAATTTTCCTTAGTAGTTAAAAGGATAGTTAAAACGTTTCACTTTATAGTGTTCGAAAATAAGGCAATAGTACAATAAGAGAGCAAAGCGGGAATAGTGGAACTAAATGCAATACAAAATATCGTACCTTTACAGAGACTCAATATAGTATCCCGAATAAGCATCATTAGTAGTTGGAAAAGTAGATAAGACATTTCCTTAAAAATTGCTTGAAATCAAGTTACAAAGGACCATAATGGTAAAATTGGAAATAGTGGGCCCACCTCGGGACAACCAAAGCGGCGGGCTCAAATTACGTGTATTAAGCTTATGGGGTCACCTACAGATGTCCTAGGGCATTCCATAACTTCCTAAGTGATTTGGAGAAATTTTGCATAATTTTTCAATAAAGCATACTAAAAGGGTTCAATTCTATTGAACGAAAATGTGACAATTTCAGACGCGGATTCCGATGAGCAGAATATTCTCCGAGGCGTGAATCCGATCCTAGTACATCTAGGACATGCCAAAAGAAGAATCGGTGTAGCTTTACATACCTTTTACACACTTTACGCCTTTCCAAGTTCACTTCCAGTTTCGTCCAAAATCTGCAAATGGTCACATTTTCCAACTGTGAGTTATAGATTCTACGAATTCAACTTAAGTTCATATTTGTCTACCGAAATTTCGGCAGCACTTCCCCTATACATACATCACCCCCAAGAGTTCAACTCGGCCAAAACAATCAACAGCAACCCAACAACAACATCAACAACAACAACAATCACCATAAAACACTATATAACATAACTAGGCATCCTTCCAACATAATGTCATAACCTTCATTCCGACTTCGTATTTTCAATTCAACATTGACATTCTTGTATTCATTACTAATCAAGATCATTACAATATAATTCGGAAGCATTTCATATCATTTCTACAAAATATTCACGAGATATACAAAATATACAAACTTTCCGCCAAAGTCATAATTCATTCAAAACTTCTAATATTTAACATACTTATTCATAACATGTTTCCATCTTCCAAGTTCATCAACAATCATCATAATTTGCACCTTAACAACTTCATTCTCATATTGTCATAAGATCATACCTAAACGACATAAGCTTCTACATTCCATTTCAATGCAAACTTATATCATCTTAACTTCATTTACATTGCAAGCATCACAACAACACAACTAACATGTTAAACCAAATTAATTCATTCTCCTTCCAAATATCAAATACCACACGGCCACCTTCCATTTTTTTCCAACTTCAACCAAATTCATTCCACTTTCATTCTCAACATGAATTCCATCCTACACACAACTAGAATACAACATAAATTTCAACTCATCACACTTGTACATTAATACACACACACGGCCACACATACATATGCACACCCACTTTGCAAACTTCCATATTTTCATGAATTCTACTCATTTCCATACACTTCAACACAAACAAACCTTCATAACATAAAGACATGGAATGAATTCTTACCTTTTTCTCCAATCTCCTTCACTCAAACATGTTGTCATATTGAAGAAACAAGGGCTCTTTCTTCCCAAACAATTGCACCATGTTGTAGAGGACCCTTAATATAGTAGGAATACCACAAGAAAACAATTTTGGAAGCAAGATTTTAGGAGGTGATTTTTGCAAGCTAGGGTCGAATGCCCTTCATTCTTTTGCTCTTATTTTTGGCTTCTTTCTTGCTTAACTCTCTTGAATGTTCTAAATGAGTATAATATGAATACTTAGCCATCTTATATTAATTTGTCACATGACCAAGCACATGACTAATTCATGTGGGTCATGGGCCAAAGCTTGGCCGGCCATGCCCCTTGATTTGGGCCTCAATTCCATTAATTTTTTTAGCCCAATTGGTTACGGATCTTATTTTGTAATTCCCGAAACTAATTTCCAAAATTCCAAATTCGCCCTTAGCCTTATCCCACACTTCCCCAACAATATTCTTTCATGAACAACTCATGTGTTAGATGTAAACAATTATGACCTTATTTCTTACAAGTCAAGATTATTTCCAAATTTTCCCAACGTGTGAAAACACGGGATATAACATGAGATTTGGCAAGAAGGGAAAGCTAAGTCCTAGATATATCAGACCCTACCAAATCATTCGCAAGGTGAGTCGAGTAGCCTATAAATTGGACCTGCCTTCAGAGCTCGAATCTGTGCATCCAGTATTCCTTGTTTCGATGCTCCGCAAGTGTATTGGAGACCCAACAAGAATAGTTCCGGTTCATGATGTGCAAGTAACAGAGAAGCTAACGTACGAGGAAATGCCCATTGCTATTTTGGATAGACAAGTACGAAGGCTTCGGAATAAAGAGGTTGCTTCAGTCAAAGTTCTATGGCGGAACAATAATCGGGAAGAAATGACTTGGGAAGTGGAGGAGAAGATGAAATCTGTGTACCCCCATTTGTTCCAATCCCCAGAAGAGATTCAAGATGAGACGTCGATGGTGTAAGGTATGTGTGTTTTAGTTTTATGTTTTTGGTCGTGTGTGGCCATAAATGTGTTGATATTGTGATATAGCCCTATGAGGCGAAGATATTGTGGGTTGTTGTAATGGAAAGGTAGTATCCAATTTACAAAGGAAACTCTGGCAAAATTTTTCCAGAATCCCCGAGTGTCGAACATTCGAGGACGAATGTTCCAAAAGGGGGGAAGAATGTTACACCTCGGAAATTTCTCCATACTTGTATGATGAGTGGAATGATGAAGAGTTTGAGTGAATGATGTTTTATTAAGTCGGGAATGGCTAATTAAGAATTTTTTGAAATAAGAAAGTCGCGGAAATTTTTTCAGCCCAGTGGTCGTATATGGCACGATACGGCCCGTAAAGTGATTTACGGACCGTATAGTGCAGTCGTCCTCCAGCTAGTCAAAAATCTCCACTTTCTGTAAATTGTGAAAATGGTTCAATACGACTTGGAGGACGGCCCGTAAACTGGTTTACGGACGGTAAACCTCAGTTGTAAATTGCCATAATCCCCAGCCAAACTTTCTGTTTCTGGGATGATTAAAAATGATCATGGAGGACGGACCGTAAACCACAATATGATCCGTAAGCTGCAATTTACGACCACTGTTCATCCCGACAAGATTTCATTAAAGATCAGATTTGTGATTTTTAAAGGGGACTTAAGCCTCATTTCAACTCATTATTCATTTAACCAACTCAAGAAACTTCTAGACCTCTCCACATACTTCATCTATAGAAATATCAAAGAATCAAAAGAACATCAAGACCAACAACACCAAATTCACAAAAATAAGTGTAAGAACACATCAAAGGATCTTCTAAGTCAAGAAATTCCCAAGAAGGTGAATCTAGGGTTTTGGCTAATTGAAGTGTTTCAACTTAAGGATTGTTCAACCATCATCCAAGGTAAGTTTCATGATTATTCCATGTTGTTTGAAGTATTGGAAAGCTTAGACACTTGAAATGTAGAAGAACATAGAAATGGGTCATTATTGGGTGAATAGTGACATAAATGAATGATAGTGGAATTGAACTATGAATATTGAAGTGTTGTGAGTACTAATACGTTATAAATGATGTTTAGATCATGATACAAGCATTAAATGCATGAAAACGCAAGGATGAGCTAGAAGTAGAAATAAGGGAAAATTGGAGGAAAATGGTGGATTTTGCCAAATTTACGTAAATGACGATTGTCGATTATGATATTGCGAGTAATATTATGAATGTTGGGAGTTGATAAAAAACATGAGAAAAATGGTATGAGCGAAGGAAGCTTTTTCCGACTTTTCCTAGAATTAGCGATGCGTTCTTGTAGTTAGTTTACTAATGTTGATACGGATTCTCTTATGAAGGTAACGACGTGATATCGACGGAGAACAAGTGAGAGATATCTTAGCTAAACGACCAAGGTATGTGAGGCTAGTCCTTCTTTCTAATGGAATGAATCTTTTAACTTGAATCCCTATTTCTTTCGTGAGTTCTTACATTCTAAGAAGTTAAAAGCTTATACTTATGAATGTCTATATGAGATAAGTTATACGATATGATGACACTAGAATGATGATGATGTTATTCCTTGCCTACACTCACCTTATGTACTAGTCCTTTCAAGGTGAGGCAGAATGTCCATGATGGTTACATAATGTAATCGGGGGATCACGACCTTACATCACCCCGATAGAGTAAAGTTGATCATGAGTTATATATACGCACTATGATAAGATAAGTATTTTATGATAAGCATATTACTATGAGCATTTACATTGGGCATGTCATGAGCATTTCACACCGGGCCTAGTTGGCCGGGCAGAAACCGCTTCGGCGGCCGGCGATACGGATACACCACGACCTACGGGCGTGGGTAGACACCACTAGTGGGCGGCATGAGATTGTACCCCGGACGCGGGAGGCCTGGACGCGGGCTAATATTATTGATTATCACACCGTTCTGACATGGACGGACAGCTTGCATATGATGCATACATGTTATGATGATGAGTATGAGTAAGACAGCATGCATTACTTCATTTATGATTATCAGTCAGATGTCTCATGTTGATGTTATTCCCATACTATTGATATCTCCTTTCATTATGTATGTCTCTCATACTTGGTACAATATTCGTACTGACGTCCTTCTTCGGACGCTGTGTTCATGCCCACAGGTAGATAGGGAGGAGAGCTTGATCCAGGTCCTCCGTAGCTGTCAGCTGATATATAGCACTCCATTGTTCGGAGGTGCTTATGGCTCTTCTTTTGATGTACATTCATATATGCATATTTTTGGCATGACGGAGTCTTGTTCCGTCCATGTATTCTTTATGTTAGTAGAGGCTCGTAGATACGCAGTGTGGGTTAGATGGTCTCACAAGAGGTTTTCATATGTATGTATATTATTTTGATGGCCGAGAGGCAAATGTATATAAAGTATTTATGTTTTGATTAAATATGATTTTCCTATAATTGGTATGTAAAATTGATAAAAGAGTATTAAATGAGCAAGATAAGCAGTAGATTGAGCGGTTCTCGGTAACTAGCTCCGGGTGCCCGTCGCGGCCCCTAGCTGGGTCGTGACAGTATATCTTAAAAGACAAAGTGGTACTAAGTTAAGAATAAGGTTCCTCGTGTAAAGCATAAAGGATTGATTATAAAACGGGAGGAAATAAGATAAATTGAGGAGG
Source organism: Lycium barbarum (assembly GCF_019175385.1). Classification (NCBI taxonomy): domain Eukaryota; kingdom Viridiplantae; phylum Streptophyta; class Magnoliopsida; order Solanales; family Solanaceae; genus Lycium; species Lycium barbarum. Next base: position 23,843,666 of record NC_083348.1, on the reverse strand, counting down.
AGGGAATGTAAAGAAATAAGAATGGGAATAGAAAGAGAAGGAAATGCCCCGCAAAGTACGCGCACTTAAGAAGTAGTTGTGTTATGATTAAAGGAAGATGTATCTCCGACAAATATCCTATACCAAGTTAGAATGGGTAAAATATATGAAGTAATGAGTTGAAAAGAAACTGGCAGCCATGAGCTATGAGTTTACCGTACGACAATAAAGCGATAGAGCAATGCTATCATCAACGATAAATACAATACGATTATGATTGGTTTTGAAATCAATGTTGAGTGCAACACAAGAGTAAAACAGTATGAGGCATATAAGGTATTAGTTGCGCCTGAGATATAGATCCTTCAAAACGAAGATGGCATGTTTAAGGGAAAGATGACGCTATAAGTGAACTTTGAGCACCGAAGAAGAGAGCAAGTGACATTGCATGGATGGTATGGATAATTAGGCATACTACTATGGTGAGCATCCCTATGGGACAAAAGTTGTTAATTGGAGCGGATTTAGACATTGACTCATAACTACTAGATGAGTTAAGTCAAATACATCCTTGTTCGGATTGCTATGTCGGTTGTATTACTTGATTACAAAACTACAAGATGAGTATGTTAAGACTTCACACATGAATTATCGTAGCTATACATTATGAGAAACGGCATGAATAAGACGTAGTATAGTAAGGGATATATGAATTCAAGATTTGAAGGAGAGGCAACGGATTTGAGAATGGTACAAGTAAAACCCTTAAACAGGGGAAGCGAATAAAGAGAATACAAGTGTAGATATTGAAACGACGGACCCTAAGATGTGACAGATATAGACTCTAAAACAAAGAGTGAGAGTTATGCAGAAATAAGTCTAATGACTAGTAAATAAACGAACACGAATTAAGCAGACATCTGAGACTATACGGGAAACCATTCGCGAAGTCCTTGAACCACGTGACATTGAGAGCAAATAACTCAAGGGATATTGTAAAAGATAGCGATGTTATACTAGAATAGAGGCAAAGGCACTAACGGTAAAGTCGTAATTAATGATATTGCGATTTATAAGCGACAATTAAGAAAGGGACCTAAGGTTTTCTATAGTAGAACCTAAGATATGATAATCAAAGGAAAAATAAAGGAAGGAAGAGAGTATGACGATATAAGATACTACAGATAGACAAAAAAGTTTAGGTATATGTAATCACCGAGCCTAGCCATGGTCGGGCACGCGAAACACCGAACGTTAGTGGCCGGGCATGCTATGTAAATGATATGTATATGAATACGACTATGGATACGATATGTAAATGAGTACGATTATGAATACGGATACGGATATGGATACATGTATATGTATAGATGTGTATGTACACGAATCACGCAAGAACGATTATGTAATTTACAAGTATTCATGCATCGCCAATGAAACCAAGTGGGTATTTAAAAAGAGGAGTAAGAGGTAAGCAAGAATAGTGTGGTCATGATACTCCGGTTCAGTTGAAGGAAAATATATGGCGAAAGTTTCGTAGAATCCCGGATAGCTTAACATTCGAGGACGAATGTTCCCAAGGGGGGAAGAATGTTACACCTCGGAAAATTTTTCGTTCAAGTACAGTAAATAGACTGGTGAAGGGCACGATGAATACAATGTTTTGATAAATTAAGAAATGACATTTGATGATTCTAAATGAGATTTCAAAGACATTCGAAGTAAGAGAAGAAAATTTCCAAGAGGAGGCAAGACATACGAGATGTATCGGAAAGGGATTTATGAGAAATGAGTTAATGATGACTTAATGAAGTTTTGGAAAAGAGTTTTAATGACCTTTACATTGGTAATGAGGTGTTAAACAAGTGTCAAGAATGTTCCATAAGGATTGGAGATCAAACGAGTCGACGAGAACGAGTTTCGAAAAAACTGCGGATTGTACGGTCCACTGTACGGACCGTACAAAAGATACGGGCCGTAAGTCTGGCCGTATAACCTGTCCAGAGAAGATCCTCCGCGGAACCATTATACGGTCACATATACGGACCGTATAAACAGTACGGACCGTATGTGTGTCCGTATAAATGTGTCGGGACAGATTTTGGGTATTTAATAAGGGGCCAAGTTCATTTCATTTCATTTCCCCTTCACTCCCCTTCTCCCTAAAACATCTCTCTACACTTCTCCCACAAGAATTCAAGGGATATTTGTGATCAACTACATCAAACCAAGGAAATCAAGTGTAAGAAACCCATTAAAGTTCATCCAAGGCAAGGAATCCAAGTGAAGGTGAAACTAGGGTTTCGCTCAAATGGAGTGGTTGCACCCAAGGTTCATTCCTACACAATATAAGGTAAGATTTATGATATTTCCATGTTTTTTAAGGTATTTGAAAGTTAAAACACTTGGATTGTTAAAGAATATAGAAAATGGGTCATGAATGTGGGAATAGTGTCATTTTGAGTAATAGCTTGAATTGAGTCATGATTCTTGATGTGTTGTGATATGGTTATGTTATAAATGATATTAAGGACATGTGATAAGCATTATATACAAGATAACGTACTAGTATACTATGACCATGATTATGGAAGAATTGAAGTGGAATTGTGAAACGAGGGTAATGTAGATGAATGAAGTTTGTTGGTTATGATATTGTGAACGTTATTATAAATGTTTGGGAGTTGATATGTAAAACGAGGAAAGTTATATAAACAAAGGAAATGCTGCCCAATCTTCTCTAGCTTTAGTAAGCACGCTCATATGATAGATTAGCTAATGTGAATGCGAATTCTCTTGAAGGTAGAAACGTGAGCATTGAAGGAGAACAATCAAGCGATGAAAATTTTTAAACGAAAGAGGTATTTAAGGCTAGTCCTTTCTTTCTAAGGCATGACTCTTATGGTATGAATCCCCCTACCTTTCCATGATTTTCCTACATATCGGGAATTATAAATCTACGAGTATAAAGAGCCTCATACGAGACAAAGAAAAGAGATATGTTACGAGCATGAAAATACCGTTGATGAATCTAAGTCTAGAAATCCTAAAGCTCATGATACGATATTCCTACGAAGCTAATGATCCTTTTATGATTCTTGTGATATTATTTCCCTACCCTTTCTACTACTTTCTTACATTCCGGGAACTATGAGGCAAATCAATAAAGAGCTTCTTATGAGATAAAGATGAGAAATATGTCATGAATACGAAAATGATGATGGTAAGTTTAAGCCTAGAGATTCTAAAGTAAGACATGATGTCTATGAAGTTAAAGATCCTACTTACGATCCATTGATGTTGTTCATGGTGTACACTCACCTTAAAATGTTAGTTCTTTCAAGGTGAGATATGATGAATATGATTACTCCATAATGGAATAGGGGGTTCTCGACCTTATGTCACCCCGACATTATTATAGATTGTCTATAAGCTCTAATGCATGTCTTAAGATCTATGTTCCGAAAAGTTACGAGTCTATGTTCATAGGGAGTTCCATATGAGATTAAGGTAAGAGATATGCCATAGATACGATGATGGTAATGATGAGCCTAAGTTTTAGAGTATAAAGTCTATCATACGATATCTTTACGAAGTTCATGCTACGAATATGATACGATTTTCATAGATTGTCCTTAAATTCAAATGTGTGCTCTATGAAAAGTTATGATAAGTTTATGAGATATATATGATGATAATAATGACAATATTGATAGTGATGATGATAATGATGACGATGATAATAATGATGACGCTAAAGATATTTATGGGCTTTTATGTATATATGTGCTTATGTATGGCAATTATGAAACCTCGAGCTTATATGGCCGGGTAGAATATATAAATATATATATATATATATAATGATGTGCGCGCACCACTGCAGTTGGGTACGGAGAACAATGAGCCTTGGTAGGGCCAGACACGTATAACACCAAGCTTTAATATAGTTGGACATGTAAGACACCGACCCTACATAGTCGGGCACGATACTACTATGATTATATATGATATATGTATGAAAATCCCAGGAGATATATATGTGATATTGTCGAGCCACTACGTGGCCGAATACGGATAACGTTTAATGTGTGCGAGCAGATACGGTATTATGATATATATATATATATATGTGTGTGTGTGTGTGTGTGTGTGTGTGTGTGTGTGTATGATACGATGATGTATGTGCTATGATGATACATGTACTGTGATTATATACGATATAGGCATGAAAGGTGTCCTCCCTTAAGTGTTACGCATGTTATAACTACATCTTATGTCCTATGACTTCTCTATTATGTTTATTTCATTCATGCCTTACATATTCAGTACAATATTCGTACTGAGGTCCGTTTTCTTGGGACACTGTGTTCATGCCCACAGGTAGACAGGGAGGCGATCCAGATTTATTGAAGCCGATAAGCAGACTTTTGAAAGCACTCCATTATTCCGGAGGTGCCATTGATTTACTATTTTATGTACATGTATGTTTTGGGCACGACGGGGTCCTGTCCCGTCCATATGTCTAGTACTCTATAGAGGCTCGTAGATACGGATGTGTGGGTAGTATGGTCTCATGACTTTGATAAGCGTATATATGTATGTGTGTATTATTTTGATAGCCGAAGGGATTATGTATATAAAGGTAATTATGTTTCCAAATGAAAAAAGATTTTTCCTATGATTTGAGTATGAATTTGATGAATGAACGCTTAACGAGTATGATAAGTACCAGAATGAGCGGTGCTCAATGGTTAGCCCTGGGTACCGGTCATGGCCCCTAGTCGGGTCGTGAAAATATCATCACTAAATTGAGGTCGATTGAGCACACCACACAACCCCTTAATTAGTGGACTATTATCACAAGCAAGTTGATCTAAACAATCATTCACACTAGTTGGACTCAAATTGACCTTGCAAGACGAGTCAACTTGGTCATCTCTAGGATCAACTAGTGTGTGAGCTACCAATACACAAGACAATGCACCACTATTTTCGTCACAAGTGTCAACACTAGGTGAACACAAATTGATCTCACAAAAAGAATCAAATCAGTTAGCAGTAGGAGCAACTAGTGTTGAAACACCGACATCAACTACATTGTCAACAATCATTGAAGATTCATTAAGCTCAACATAGGGTAAAGGTGATCAAGCTCAACTAAGGACAATCTTTCATTCACACTTAATTTAACAACGCGGTCATTCACATCATTTAATTCATATCATTTAAAGTATTAAGATTAGCTATTTTACCTTGGTGTTCACACAAAGTATCTTCTTTACTGTTGTTACACCTCGGAAACATTTTCCGTTGGTACGTAAGTGAACGAACTAGTGATAAGTATGAGTGCATGATGTCCATGAGCAAGAAACGATGTTTGATGACCTTAGGCGAGATTTCGAAGGTATCCGATGTGAGATGAGAAAGTTGGCTAAATTAAGATGAGATATAAGGTGAGAAATGCATGTGCATGGACGTGGGTGATTAAAATGAGAAGTCTAAGAAATATGGAAAGTTGCAGAATTGCAACTTCCCAGTGGTCGTAAAGTGCTAGGACGGACCGTAAACTGGTATACGGTCTGTAAACTAGCAGGTCGTAAACTGCCATGCAAGGCTTCAACTTTCTGCCAGCCGAGAAATGGTAAAATACGACCTGGAGGACGGACTGTAAAGTGATTTACGGCCCGTAAACCATTGTCGTAAATCACCATGCAAACAGCCAAAGCTTCTGGTTCTGGAAATGGTTAAAGACGATCGCGAGGGACGGTTCGTAAACTGCAATACGGGCCGTAAACCATGATGGACGACCACTGTTCACCTAAGCACAGATTTTGCAAGTCATTAAATAAAGGGACCAACACTTGTTTTATTTCATTACAACATTCCACCACTTCTCTCAAAAACCTCTCTCTACATTTATTATACAAGTTTTCAAGGATATTTGAGGATCAACAACATAAAACAAGGTGAATCAAGAGTAAGAACATCATCAAAGATCATCTAGGTCAAGAAATCTAAATGGAGAAAAACTAGGGTTTTGCTCAAAGTAGAGTATTATTAACCAAAGCTTGTTCCTACAACTTCTAAGGTAAGGTTCATGATTTTTACATGATGTTTAAGGTATTGAAGAGTGGAAATACATGGATTGTAGAAAATATGGTCAAGTAGGTCATGAATGATGAATAGTGACATTTTGAGGAATAGTTTGAATTGAATCATGAATGTTGTTGTGTTGTGATATGAATGCATTATAAATGGTACTAAGATCATGAACTAGACACTTTAGATGAATGGACGAAGTTGGATGTTATGACCATGAATATGGGTGAATTAGAGTCAAATTAAGGAATCTAAATAATGTGGATAATGTGAATGACTAATGGCCATTGTTATGATATTAATGAAGGTATAGACGCTAGCATTGGAAGGAAGCGTGCAAGTGTAGAATAGTCCGACGAAAAGGTATGTAAGGCTAACCCTTCTTTCATAAGGCGTGGTTCTTTGGCCAAACTCTTAAAATCCTCTACATGAGTATGTTGTATTCAAATGATTGACACTCCGAGCTCATAAGCTCATGATCCTCGATATGTGCTACGATTGTACTACGCACCCCATATGACGAATAAGCATAAGATCTAGATGTAGCGATAATGATAATAATAATGATGCCAAAGGTGCCTACGGGCTATTATACTTACATGTGCCTATGAAGGGCTATAATGACACCCCGAGCTTATAACGCCGGGTAGGATATATGTATAAAGTATGTATACTATTACGAAACGCGCGCACACCTCTGCAGATGGTACGGATAACCCTGTAGCCTTGGTAGGGCCAGGTATGAGTAACCTTGAGCCTTGGTTGGCCATGTATGTATGAAACACCGATCCTATAAGGTCGGGAATGCTATGTATATGAAATGACTATGTATATAATATGAATATGAATGTGATAAGACTATGTATAAGAATACGGATAAGGACATGTATACGAATATGAGCACCAGTATGGTACGAGTACTATTATGGAATACAGATGATGACGTATTTGTAGAAATACGTATGAAAAATGGAAAGTCCTACGAAAGGCAGGTAAGTGCTATGACGATGATATTATTGTCTCCCCCTCCTATGCTATTCCATATGTTGTTCATGATGCTTATTTATTGATATTGCTCATGCTTTACATGCTCAGTACATTCTTCGTTCTGACGTCTTTTTGTTTGTGGACGCTGCGTCATGCCCGCAGGTGCACAGGGAGAGAGACTTGATCCACAGCTGCCTATTCGGAGATTACATAGAGAGCTCCATTTCCTTCGGAGCCATATCTTTTGGGTACTCATTCTTTTGTATATATAATTATGGGCATAGCGGGGTCCTATCCTGCTAATGTGATATGTTATACTCTTAGAGGCTCGTAGACATGTGTGTGTGTGGGTAGATGTGTTTGGCCTTGTCGGCCTATGTTTTGTATATCATTTTGTCGGCCACGTTGGCCCATGTACATTGATGTGGCATAGATGCCTATGATGATATAAATGTGCTATTGTCCAAATGGGACTAGTTGACGAATGAATGGAAATGCATGTATAATTATGTGGCTCACCTAGATGTAAGCATAAGAGTAAGCTAAGAGGGTGCCCGGGTGGGCTAGCACCGGGTGCTCCTCGCGGCCCCGAGTCGGGTCGTGACAAAAGTGGTATTAGAGCAGTTCAGTCCTAGGGTGTGTCTACGAGCCGTGTCTAGTAGAGTATTGGTTATGGGTGTGTTGCACGCCACACTTATAAACAAGAAGCTGCGGACATTTTAGGAATAAATGACCTTCTTTCTTCATAAGAATCGTGCGATAGAGCTATGATGTAGGAAATTCTTGCTCCTAAATCATGTGTTGTGTATTTCAGAGATGCCTAAAAAGGGAAAGACTATGGCAGCCCAAAAGGGCAAGACGGTGGCAGAGAAACTAGCTAAGAAAGCACCGCCACCGGTAGTAGAGGAAAGTGAGTCCCAGGGTGCGGCTCAATCTCAGTCCTCCCAGACAGTGCCCGTCTCTGAGGAGCGTGAGGGAGCCTCAGCCTCAGCTCCAGCACCTCCAGCTCCTCCACCAAATGCTTTGGGCCAAGATGTAAAAGAGGCCATTACCTTATTGACTCAATTGGTAGCGGCCCAGGCTCAGAGGCACAGTTCAGGGTATGGTGATAGGGCTGTTAGTGCAAGAGCCCGTGATTTCATTACTTTGAACCCTCCGGAATTCTTTGGGTCAAAACCGGAGGAGGATTCGCAGGACTTTATTGATTGTATGCTAAGGACGCTCCGGTTGATACATGCTTCGGACACCGAGTCAGTGGAGTTAGCGTCATATAGATTGAGAGATGTCTCGATTCAGTGGTATACGGTATGGATGGTTTCACGGGGAGAAAATGCACCCCCCCCCCCCCCCCCCGGTATGGCAAGAATTTGTTGATGCTTTTCTCCTTCATTATATGCCCCAGAAGTTCGGCGAGCTAGGGCCGATAAATTCTTAAATTTGAGGCAAGGCAGTATGAGTGCCCTAGAGTATAGCCTCCGTTTTAACTCCTTGGCCAGGTATGCTTCGGCCATGGTAGCAGATATGGGCGACAGGGTACACCGATTTGTAAAGGGCCTAGGGCCCCATCTGATGGACAAATGCTTGACTGCGTCCCTTCAGAACGGTATGGATATTGCACGCATTCAGGCACATGCTCAGAACTTAGAGGAAATCTTACAGCAGCGGAGAAGTGACCGTGAACAGGATAGGGGACATAGCAAGAGGGCCAGATCTTCGGGTCGAATAAGTGAGTTCAGAGGCGGACCCAAGCAACAGTTCCCTAGACATTCGGGCTATTCTATGACCAGTGTACCTCCACGATTTTCAGGCCAGAGCCTTGATAGATCTACTCATCCCGGGCCGAGTCAGAGTTATTCGGGTCCTAGTTTAGAGGTGATTCAAGCCAGTCAAGGCCACCTATACCACGATGTTCCCAGTGTGGGAAGTCGCATTGGGGTCAATGCCGATTGGGTTCAGATGTTTGCTATTCATGTGGTCGACCAGGCCATATTATACGTGATTGCCCCTCAGTACATGGTAGAGGTAGGACCCAACCATCAGGGTCGGTAGCCGGATCTTCGGCATCTGTACGCCCTACGGGGCCAGGTTCACATGTGCCAGTCGGCCATGGTAGAGGTAGAGGCAGAGCTCCCAGTACTAGCGGCCCTCAGCACCGTATTTATTTCTTGGCTGGACGCCAAGATCTAGAGTCTTCTCCTGACGTGGTCACAGGTATATTATCGGTATTCTCTCATGATGTATATGCTTTGATTGATCCGGGATCCACGTTATCATATGTTACTCCTTATATTGCGGGTCAATTTATAGTCGAGCCGGAGTTGATCAAACCTTTTGAGGTGTCCACACCCGTGGGTGAATCGGTAATAGCTAGCCGAGTATATAGGGATTGTATAGTCACGATTTGTGACTGTCGTACCATGATTGATTTGCATGAGCTAGAAATGGTAGATTTTGATGTTATTATGGGCATGGATTGGTTGGCTTCTTGTTATGCCAATGTTGATTGCCGAATGAGGATGGTTCGTTTCCAGTTTCTGGGAGAACCAGTCTTAGAATGGAAAGGTAATGCGGCATCACCAAAAGGTAGATTTATTTCCTATCTAAAGGCAAGGAAGATGATCACGAAAGGATGTATTTATCATCTAGTGCGAGTTCAAGATGTAGAAGCTGAATCGCCGACTCTTCAGTCAGTTCCCGTAGTGAACGAATTTCCGGATATGTTCCCGGAAGAGCTTCCAGGCCTTCCTCCCGAACGGGAGATTGATTTTACCATTGATGTGTTGCCAGGCACCACACCTATATCTATTCCTCCATATAGAATGGCACCCGCAGAATTGAAAGAGTTGAAGGAGCAATTGAAGGACTTGCATGATAAAGTCTTCATTAGGCCTAGTTCATCCCCGTGGGGAGCGCCCGTATTGTTCGTCCGAAAGAAAGATGGCTCCCTGAGAATGTGCATTGATTATAGGCAATTGAATAAAGTAACGATTAAGAATAAATATCCTCTCCCAAGGATAGATGACTTGTTTGATCAATTGCAAGGCGCCAAATGGTTTTCAAAGATTGATTTGAGGTCCGGGTATCATCAAGTGAGAGTTAGGGAGAAAGATATCCCTAAGAGAGCCTTTAGAATGAGATATGGTCATTTTGAATTCCGGGTGATGTCATTTGGGCTAACTAATGCGCCAGCGGTATTTATAGATTTGATGAATAATGTGTTCAGGTGCTTTCTGGACTTATTTGTAATCGTATTCATTGATGATATTTTGGTGTATTCTAGATCCGAAGCAGAACATGCGGATCATTTGCTTATTGTCCTTGGAGTTCTTCGAACTCGAGAATTGTTTGCAAAGTTTTCCAAATGTGAGTTCTGGTTGAACTCAGTGGCATTTTTAGGGCATATTGTGGCAGCCGATGGTATTCGAGTGGATAGTCAAAAGATTGAGGCCGTGAAGACTTGTCCAAGACCCATAACTCCTACAGAGGTTCGTAGCTTTCTGGGCTTAGCAGGTTATTACAGGAGATTCGTTGAAGGTTTTTCCTCTATTTCTAGACCACTCACAAAGTTGACACAGAAATCAGCCAAGTTTCAATGGATAGATGCTTGTGAACGTAGTTTCCAAGAGTTAAAGGGTTGGTTGACTTCTTCCCCAGTTCTGACACTTCCAGAGAGATTGGAAGGATACGTTATGTATTGTGATGCTTCAGGTGTTGGGCTAGGCTGTGTGTTGATGCAACATGGCAAAGTGATTGCGTATGCTTCAAGGCAATTACGGAAACATGAGCAGAATTATCCTACCCATGACTTAGAATTGGCCGCGGTGGTCCATGCATTAAAGATATGGAGACATTACTTATATGGTGTCCACGTGGATATTTACACAGAGCATAAGAGTCTTCAATACATCTTCAAGCAGAAAGAGTTGAATTTGCGGCAACGACGATGGCTAGAGTTGCTAAAAGACTATGATGTTGAGATCCTGTACCACCCCGGAAAGGCAAATGTGGTGGTTGATGCTCTTAGCCGTAGGTCGATGGGAAGTCTAAGTGATGTACGACCAGAAAAGAAAGAGATTTCCCGTGAGCTTCAACAGTTAGCTAGCCTAGGAGTCCGAGTAGTGGACTCAGGTAGCAGCGGAGCTACTATCCAGAATACAGCAGTCTCGTCGCTAGTAGCAGAAGTGAAAGAGCGACAATATGAGGATCCCATGCTAATGCAGTACAGAAATACACTCGCTCGGACAAAGGAGTCATCATTTGACATTTTAGGAGATGGAGTTCTCCAATGTAGAGGAAGACTATGTGTTCCCGATGTGGCAAGTTTACGCCACCAGATTTTGAGAGAAGCTCATAGTTCCCGTTATTCTGTTCACCCCGGAGCGACGAAGATGTATCATGATCTTAAGTCTATATATTGGTGGAATGGGATGAAGAAAGATATAGCGGAATTCGTAGCTCAGTGTCCTAATTGCCAAAGAGTGAAGATTGAACACCAAAAGTCGGGTGGATTGTTGGAAGCTATAGAAATCCCAACTTGGAAGTGGGAAGTGATTAACATGGACTTCATTTCAAGCCTACCCCGTTCTCGACGTAAGTATGATTCCATATGGGTGATTGTGGATAGACTCACCAAGTCAGCTCATTTCTTACCGGTCTGGACGAACTATGAGGCAGAAGATTATGCGAAGCTTTATCTTAACGAGATAGTAAAACTCCATGGCGTCCCGGTATCTATTATCTCCGACAGAGGGACTCAGTTTACAGCTAAGTTTTGGAGGTCTTTCGAAGAGGGTTTAGGGACCCGAGTTAGCCTTAGCACGACATTTCATCCCCAGACCGATGGACAAGCTGAATGTACTATTCAGACTCTTGAGGATATGTTACGAGCATGTATGATAGATTTTGGAAGAAATTGGGATGATCATTTTCCACTCATTGAATTTGCTAACAATAATAGTTATCATTCCAGCATTCCAATGGCACCATATGAAGATTTATATGGGCGAAAGTGCAGATCCCCAATTGGGTGGTTTGAAACCGGAGAAACTAAATTGATAGGACTAGACTTGGTCCAGCAAGCTATAGAGAAAGTCAAGCTTATACAAGATCGGTTGCTAGCAGCCCAAAGTCGTCAGAAGTCCTATGCGGATAATCGTCGAAGAGACTTGGAGTTCAAAGTGAAGGATTGGGTATTCTTGAAAGTGTCGCCAATGAAAGGCGTTATGAGATTTGGCAAAAAGGGGAAGCTTAGTCCCCGGTATATTAGACCATATGAGATTGTGCGCAAAATAGGCAAAGTGGCATATGAGTTAGATCCACCTCCAGAATTGGAGTCAGTCCATCCAGTATTTCATGTCTCGATGCTTCGAAAATGTGTTGGAGATCCCACTAGGATCGTCCCAGTAAACGATGAGCAAGTGACAGATAAATTGACTTATGAAGAGGTACCCATTGCCATATTAGACAGGCAAGTACGGAGGCTAAGAAACAAAGAGGTGGCCTCGGTTAAGGTTCTATGGAGAAGCAATAAACGAGAGGAGATGACATGGGAAGCAGAAGAAAGTATGCGTTCCAAATACCCACATTTATTTCATCCCTTGGAAGAAGCCCAAGATGAGACGTCGAGCTCATAAGGTATGTATATTTTCCTTTTATGCTTTTGGGTCATGTGTGGCCAAAATTTTATGTTGTTTATGTTGTGGCCCTGTGTGGCATCGATATTATGGTTTGTTGTGGCAGGATGGTAGACCCATATTATAAGGGAACCTCTAGTGAAATTTTTGTAGAATTCCCGAGTACTTTAACATTCGGGGACGAATGTTCTTAAGGGGGGAAGAATGTTACAACTCGGAAAATTTTTCCGTTGGTACGTAAGTGACCGAATTAGTGATAAGTATGAGTGCATGATGTCCATGAGCAAGAAACGACGTTTGATGACCTTAGGCGAGATTTCGAAGGTATCCGATGTGAGATGAGAAAGTTGGCTAAATTAAGATGAGATATAAGGTGAGCAATGCATGTGCATGGACGTGGGTGATTAAAATGAGAAGTCTAAGAAATATGGAAAGTTGCAGAATTGCAACTGCCCAGTGGTCGTAAAGTGCTAGGACGGACCGTAAACTGGTATACGGTCCGTAAACTAGCAGGCCGTAAACTGCCATGCAAGGCTTCAACTTTCTGCCAGCCGAGAAATGGTAAAATACGACCTGGAGGACGGACCGTAAAGTGATTTACGGCCCGTAAACCATGGTCGTAAATCACCATGCAAGCAGCCAAAGCTTCTGGTTCTAGAAATGGTTAAAGACGATCGCGAGGGACGGTCCGTAAACTGCAATACGGGCCGTAAACCATGATGGACGACCACTGTTCACCTCAGCACAGATTTTGCAAGTCATTAAATAAAGGGACCAACACTTGTTTTATTTCATTACAACATTTCACCACTTCTCTCAAAAAACTCTCTCTACATTTATTATACAAGTTTTCAAGGATATTTGAGGATCAACAACATAAAACAAGGTGAATCAAGAGTAAGAACATCATCAAAGATCATCTAGGTCAAGAAATCTAAATGGAGAAAAACTAGGGTTTTGCTCAAAGTGGAGTATTATTAACCAAAGCTTGTTCCTACAACTTCTAAGGTAAGGTTCATGATTTTTACATGATGTTTAAGGTATTGAAGAGTTGAAATACATGGATTGTAGAAAATATGATCAAGTAGGTCATGAATGATGAATAGTCACATTTTGAAGAATAGTTTGAATTGAATCATGAATGTTGTGTTGTGATATGAATGCATTATAAATGGTACTAAGATCATGAACTAGACACTTTAGACGAATGGACGAAGTTGGATGTTATGACCATGAATATGGGTGAATTAGAGGCAAATTAAGGAATCTAAATAATGTGGATAATGTAAATGACTAATGGCCATTGTTATGATATTAATGAAGGTATAGACGCTAGCATTGGAAGGAAGCGTGCAAGTTTAGAATAGTCCGACGAAAAGGTATGTAAGGCTAACCCTTCTTTCATAAGGCATGGTTCCTTGGCCAAACTCTTAAAATCCTCTACATGAGTATGTTGTATTCAAATGATTGACACTCCGAGCTCATAAGCTCACGATCCACGATATGTGCTACGATTGTACTACGCACCCCATATGACGAATAAGCATAAGATATATATGTAGCGAAAATGATAATAATAATAATGCCAAAGGTGCCTACGGGATATTATACTTACATGTGCCTATGAAGGGCTATAATGACACCCCGAGCATATAACGCCGGGTAGGATATATGTATATGAATATGTATAAAGTATGTATACGATTACGAAACGCGCACAGACCTCTGCAGACGGTATGGATAACCCTGAAGCCTTGGTAGGGCCAGGTATGAGTAACCATGAGCCTTGGTTGGCCTAGTATGTATGAAACACCGATCCTATGAGGTCGGGAATGCTATGTAAATGCTATGTATATGAAATGACTATGTATATAATATGAATATGAATGTGATAAGACTATGTATAAGAATATGAATAAGGACATGTATACGAATATGAGCACAAGTATGGTACGAGTACGATTATGGAATACGGATGATGACGTAGTTGTACAAATACGTATGAAAAATGGAAAGTCCTACGAAAGGCAAGTAAGTGTTATGACGATGATATTATTGTCTCCCCCTCCTATGTTTTTTCATATGTTGTTCATGATGCTTATTTATTGATGTTGCTCATGCCTTACATGCTCAGTACATTCTTCGTACTGACATCCTTTTGTTTGTGGACGCTGCGTCATGCCCGCAGGTGCACAGGGAGACAGACTTGATCCATAGCTGCCTATTCGGAGATTACATAGAGAGCTCCATTTCCTTCGGAGCCATATCTTATGGGTACTCATTCTTTTGTGTATATAATTATGGGCATACTGGGGTCCTGTCCCGCTAATTTGATATGTTATACTCTTAGAGGCTCGTAGACATGTGTGTGTGTGGGTAGATGTGTTTGGCCTTGTTGGCCTATGTTTTGTATATCATTTTGTCGGCCACGTTGGCCCATGTACATTGATGTGGCATAGATGCCTATGATGATATAAATGTGCTGTTGTTCAAATAGGACTAGTTGACGAATGAATGGAAATGCATGTATAATTATGTGGCTCACCTAGACGTAATCATAAGAGTAAGCTAAGAGGGTGCCCGGGTGGGCCAGCACCGGGTGCTCCTCGCGGCCCCGAGTCGGGTCGTGACAACCGCTGTCCTCAAATTGGGAGCCCATTTGCTCTTTCGGGAAGCTTTCAACTACTTCATGAACTTTCAATGTATGAGGTACATCATTCGCTTTGCTTCCAAGAATACCTACACCATCATTAAGACATCTAGAGAAGAAAGAAAAGTTACATGCATTAGAATGTGGTTGTGACTGCTCCCTCACATCACTCCTCACAACCTCTTCTTTTTCCACTCTAGAGTTGTCACTTTTCACTCCCTTACTCCTCTTAATCTTTTCTCTCTCAATTTCATGGGAGTTGGGAAAAGTCTTAAGTGCTCCTTTAGAAGGGTTAGGGTAACCCTCCACTTAACTCTTCTCTTTTTCTTGACAAGGATTGGATTTCTTCTCCTTAATTTGTTGAACCTTGCGTAAGCGTTCCATTATTAGGTGAAGCTCTTCTAATTGTTTGTACTCCTTCCCTCATTTTGAGAGACCGGGACCACTCACCACAGGAAGGAGTTCACTTTCCATTGCATCATCTTTTGGAAGTATGGGTGGAAAGAGAAGTCTTCCTTCCTTGTCCACTGCATACTTATACCATTCTTGCTCGTATGAAATCTTATGTTATTGGAACAAAAGATTTCCAAAACACAAGTGGTAATAGTCTAGGGGAAGTACATCACACCAAATCTTCTCTTGGTAGTTGCCATGGGAAAAGAACACCTTCACGCTCCTATCAATTAAGTACCTTCTTTGATCATATTAAGGGTCTTGTTTCATCACACATTCTATACCTAATATTTAATCTCTTGAGTGGAAAGGTAGTTTCTATAGATACCATCATCAAACATAAGGACATACCCCACACTACCATATAGAGTTACTTTTGACTCAAGAATTCGCCTCTTCGAGTCATTTTTTACTTTAGACCTTGTATTTCTTATGCTTCCATTACCTATCATTACTTCCCTCCTACCTCCCACATCATAACCATATTGAGAACATGATACATTCGCCTTAGGATAAGAAGTGTGAATCATTGCCTTTCTTGAAGTAGAAAATGTATAATCTTTTCTTCTTCTAGGACGACTCCTACTTGGTCCAACCTACACACTTATACCACTTTGCTTGGAATAGGAAGTATCATAAGTCATTGCACGTGAATATCTACTAGAATATTCCTCACAAGGTTCATGTTCAAATTCACTATCTTTACGGGCATATTCACCACAAAGTGTATAACCACAAGGTTCATATTCATCACAACTTCGTAATTCATGCAAGTCTTGACCAGTAGTTTCATACCGTAAGGGTTGAGGAAGGAATATACCTCAACTCGCTTCCATCTCTATGGTGTGTAGTATGAGACTCTTCATAGGTCTCGTCTTCACCGTATAACTCTTCATTAAGCTCCTCTACTCCTTCATCTTCTTCATAAGACCATTGAGATCCACTTATCTCATATTCACGTCCGGAGTAGTAATGTACACAATCATATTTGTCATGAATAAATTGACCGTTTTTAGCTTTATAATACCCATAATCATCATGGTCATATCTCACACCATCTCCCCCATAGTCTTCTTCACAATCATAGCCATATCCTCCACTACTAGAGTCATAGCCTTCCATGTCGTCGCTACAAGATTCCGAGGTTATGGATGACATAATTCCTTATATCTCCTCTTCCTTATGACTTCCGTTCTTGTACCTACAAAACTAGCAAACAAGATTAGTAGTAAAGTTCCTCATGTCTCTCGTATTTGCACTCAAGCTTACCACTCAACCAAGAGCTTCTTCCGAAGTTAGCCACGAACCGCTTATCCAAATCGATTCACAAGGTTCCTAATCTTTGTGGAAGAATAGATTCTTGTTAATTGACAGACGGACGACTCAATTAAAACGAAGAGGCTTGACCAAGAGAAGTTTGAACGAATTTAAAACGATAAAAGCTTGAAAGAATTGGTACGAAAAAAATTGGACGCAAGAACTAGTTAACAACAAGTAAGGAAAATTACGAGTCATTAATTAGCTTAGAGAATCAAAGAATTGAATTAGAAGTGAAAGGAATCGAAGTCGAATCTAGAGACGATTACCTTGAAATGTACGGGTGGACCTTGGAAAATACCTCCAGTATTTTTAAGTAAGGTTGAAAAATACATCTAGTATTTTAAATAGGGTTGAAAAATACCTCTTGTATTTTAAATATGGTTGAAAAATACCTCCAGTATTTTCAAATACGGCTGGAAATACGACCAGTATTTTAAAATATGGCTAGTATTTTGTGGAAGTATCTTTCTCTGTCACAAAATAGAATGCTAGACTTTCTTGATGATATATACAGCCAAGGATATATGGTTCATATCTAGAAATACAACTAGTATTTTTGGGGCGTTTTTCGCTTCAGGGAATTCTTCTTGTACCTCGTTTGGCTTGGAAATTTTGCTAGATTTTATGAATTTGCTAAATTCTTAGGGCCCACTCAACCTTGTATTTACTCTTTTGGGGGTAGAAAACACTTTTTCAAAACTTTGGTTGAAAATTTTGGTTCAAACCTTCTTGTTTGGGTGTCTTGTTTCGTTAAAGACATGAAGATTGCTCAAGAACACAAGAACACCCAAATCTCTAACTATGCTCAAATCAACTCCATTTTTCACCAAATTTTGGATCTATGATCCCCTCAACTAGGAGAAAAAAGTCCCATACAAATGAAGCTCTAATTCAACCTCAATCACTAAGACCCATTTTGTGTTCTTCAAAAGCTTAAAGGTCTTCAATGGTGATTGGCCCAAATCTTGTCCAAATCACTAGTAACTTCGGATTTACAGGTTTTCAATATAAAGGAACTCAAATTCAACCTCAAATCCACTATAACAACAACACAAGAACAATTTTAGAATTTTAAGGAGTTTTTGAATTTTCGATATATTTTCTTTTTTTAAAATATGAAGTACCTAGGATTGAGGGTTGTAGAAACAACACTCTAGCCTAAGCTCTGATACCAAATGATACAATTCGAATTGGGATGAACACCGAATCAAACAACAAATGCAGAAAATTAAAGATAGAGAGAAATCAAGGGATGAGAAGTGAAGAGATCGGGGATAAGAAGGGAAGGATAGGAGCAAGACCCACTTAGTAAAGGATTGAATCCTACTAAGGATCCTATACTATTTGAAATCCAATCAATAGTCACAAACTTGAAGTCCACAAATAAGAAACTCTCATATGAATATCAATGGGAAATAGTTCATAGCCAAGAAAGGAATCCACCTATGACGAGCTATAACTATCACTAACTTTGTAGCTACCTAGCTAAACAAAATTTCACTCTAAAGAGTATTCTCAATTCATAAATCATCCAATCTAAATAAATGAAATCGCTAAGTCTAATATTTATACTACTAGGCTAAAGAAGACTAAACTAGCTTATTATAAAAATACCCTTAATGAAGTAAGGGCCTTGTTTCTTCTTCTTGGATGATGGCTTGTTTTCTAAAATTGGTCTTTTGCACAAAAAGCCACCTTCCGGCCTTTAACCACCCAAGCAGTCATCTATATGTCATACACTCAATTTGAGTCATGTGTGCTCCTCGGGGTCGTATCAGGTACCTCCATAACTGCCAAAGCTGCGGGGCTTCTTCACTACAAATATGACCCTAAACTCATCACGTCTAATAGACTCCACACTCCTATCGGCATCCACCACTTGCTGAAAAGTACCCCCTAACGCTGCCACATGTGTCGCTGCGAGTCGAGAGGGTAAGAATACCAATTGATGAACTTCCTAATCCTCTCATCCCTCAAGTACGAGGAACCAACTTCTCTAGAAACACGTCAGAAAACTAGGCCAAAGTAAATGGAGGAATATCATCTGCATCGCCACAAAATCCACTCCGTTGGACTCAACCAACCCCAAATTGTGCAAGCACTTATGAAAACTATCCAAACAAACACATATACGTCATCATCAGGACGCCCATCATACTGTGGTGGCTTTATCTTCTCAAACTTATCCCACCTCTTCTGCTTCTCAACTGTTATAGTAGGCTGGATAACAGGGCGAATAGCAATACCTGGAGCTAGCAAACCCTGAAATTGAGAAGCTACAATAGCATTTGGCTGTGCCCTTGGGGTCATAAACCCTGCAAAAACCATAGGATCAGGGGTCTAAGCTCCAACTCTAGTCTGGGAACCCTCTGGTGTAGCGGGTAGTATGCCCGCTTGGGCCATACCCTTATAGAAACTCAAGATACGCACTAGGGTGTCCTGAAGAATAGGATTAGAAATAAATCCTCCTGGTGCCTAGGTGGGTTCAATCTCTTCCGCCTGAACCCACTCCTCCTCAAAAATCTCCTATGGGTTCGGAGTTACATCTCTAGGAAGGGCTCAAGCAGCAGCTTGTGCTCGGCCTCTAGATAGTGAAGAAATGCGGGCTTTACCTATGGCTTGCCCTCTACGGCGTCCCTTGCCTCTTCCACGAACAACTGGGGCAGTGGGTGCCGGTGCGGGCTCCTAGGCTCCATCCATGGCTGATCGTGTCCTCACCATCTGAGAGAGAGTCAAACAAAGAACACTTAGAACCCATAAGAATCAAGTATGCACGATAAGGAGTGAACGATAAGAGTTTTGCTAAATGTCCTATAGTCTCTTGAAGATAGCTATGGAGCTTATCATACCGATCATCAAGACTCTATTAGACATTGCTCTTGTACTTGTGAGACCGATTAACCTAAAGCTCTGATACTAATTTTTCACGACCCAATTTAATAAGCCGTGACGGCACTAACTCCCACAAAGTTAGTAAGCCATCCACAACCCGTTAGGATAATTTAAGAAGTTTAAATGCGGGAAGAAATCATACAAGCCATTTTAGAGTCTTAATAAGTTGATAATCATGGAAATCGTAATAAAGTTTTACAACCTCCAAAATCTAGTGTAACTAGTAGAAGAACTTCTATGATAAGATTACAAGTCTGAAATAGTACTGAATATACTGTCTGGGATAAAAGAACAGAACATAGGGGTAGGTGGAGGGGATCTGGTGCTATGGGTTGGCAACTTGCTCACCTCAACTCTCCAAAATTTCCTTCTCAACGTGCTGCTGGATAATCACGCGGGCCAGTGGTGTACAGAAAAGAGTGCAGCAGTGTAACAAGAGTAGAAATATCAACAGGTACTACGCAACATCCTCAATCGACCCTAACGAAAACAGAGATGAGGGCTAGTCTACGAATACTATTTGTATACTTAACTGCTATTAGTTCACAGTTATAGTAATCATAATCCATACAATAACCTTCCGTTACAATCCTAGATGAAACATCTAACCCCCCAAGTCCATCAAATATCTAAGGGACATATAAGGCAGTCCAAACAACAATTCAATAACTTATACAACAAGGAAACCAATAGAATGTAATGATATGAAAATGCATGCAATACAAGGCCTTTTCGATCTCCCGATACATACACGTTTAAATTCTATGAATCGTGACCCATGGGGGACTTGCGAGGTCCATATTCCAACCTGAAATCTCCCATCGGGTTCCTAGACATTTCCAGCTTTCAATCACAATGCTTAGCAACGTAGGATCCAAATCACAATACTCAGTCCTTATGTCACGACCCAAATCGATGAGTCGTGACACGAGTGTCTGACCTCTAGTGACCAAACACCCCTGGACTCATATCTGAACATCAAGGGCCCATAAGTGACTTAGATTGATCTCAAACTATCTCATAAAGGGGCGACATAATGAACTCTGTACATTTACATACATATAAGCTGAAGGAACAGTGCAAGGCGACTAGGCCGCTACATATATTGTACACAAAAGAATAGTAGCTGATATGGCTACATCATCTGACATAATCATACATCTGTCTACAGACCTCTAGTGGAATGAAAAACTATAAAAAGGATGGGACAGGGTCACATCATGCCCATATTCATATATCTATCCAAAAGAATGGCATACCAAAATAGACTGCAGCTCCGGATCAAATGGACCGTACCAACTACGACTGAGTAAAGGCCCTACTGAGCGAGACCACTTGTCTGTCTACCTCTACCTGCGGGCATAAAAGCAGTCCCCCAAGTAATAAGGGAGTCAGTACGGACAATGTACTAAATATGTAAGGCCTAAGAGTAACATAAGTATAATCATAAGAATCGTGAAGGGAATCTGAAACTCAAAGCTAAACTGACTGTCTGTATAGATTTGCATAACCAAGTATCTGTATAACTGAGAATGCCTCTGTAGGCGCATAATCTGCGTGCTCTCAATGATAGTTATGCTCATGTATGTAAATATAGGTCATAGTGCTGAGGAACGTTCAGCCCGGTCCATATGTTATATAAAAATTACCGAGGAATTTAAGGCCCAATCCATATATCATACAATAATGCCTAGCAACGTACGACCCGATCCATATATCATCATCAAGGTGCACCAGCTGATCAGGTGGTAATGCGTATATAACGCCTATCCCTTTCCCCATACCCCGTATACATATAAGGCACGCGTATATAACACCTTCTGGTTATGGGTCAACCTGCATATTTATATGAATGCAATGCATAACTGAAGTGTGTACATTGAACTCTCGGAGTGACATAAGGTCATATTACCCCCGATGGACAACCTTTGAGCTAACATTATCAACATAAGTAATCTTAAGACCCATGAATAGAAGGAGCAATTGTACGGGGTATAGGAACATCAAAGACTGAAGTACTCCTAGTGCATCTAAGAGTAGAGTAATATGGAAGCACGTTCAATCGCTTGTTGGCTCATAACATAGGATCATGCCAAAAGAAGAAGGAATAGCCATAACATACCTTAACTTCTCCTTAATCATTAAACGTTCTCCTCTCACGTTAACAAGATCTACATTAAAAAGGATCATCCTAAGGTTAAGTCTTGAAGACACTCCTAAGTTCAAACTAGAATAATTCATGAGCTAGAGAAAATTGGGCAGCATTTCCTCTGTTTTATAAACTTCCATCACATCATAAAACTGCTCCCAATCAACAATGACATTATCTTCAGTTTCATAATTAAGAAACCTCATGACATGCTCAAAACTCCTTTTCATAACCAACACATAACAACAATTTCAATACAACTCTATATACACTCGTATACCACACTTCCTCATCATCATTATTACCATTCTTAGCAAGATTATACCTCAAGTACTTCAACAATTACGACTCAAGCCAATTTACTACTCATAGCATCATCAAACCCACATTTGAACTTCTTTTTTTTGCTTTCTTTCCCTCAATCAAGTTATTCAACAACTAGACACTCTTAATAACATGGAAACATGCATGAAAACTCACCTTAATCACATAGGAGTAAGCTTGGAATAAAATCATTCACTTGAGTGAAACCCCAACTTCAATACCAAGGAAAATATTGAGTTCTACAAACCCGAGTGAGCCTTCCAACACTTGGATTCTTTGATTCTTGCTATTTGATCTCTAATCTCCCTTGGGTCTGTGGAGAATAAGTTTGAGAGAAGGTTCTAGGGCTTTTAAGACTTGGGGAAATGTTGGAAATGAATTAAATGAACATGGGTCATCTATATATCAAAAGAGAACAAAATCTGAAAAAAGACCCGACCCGATTATACGGACACTTATACGGTCCGTATAAGTGGTCGTATAATCCCACCAGAGATCGACCCTTCTCTGTAATGTTATATGGACCATTATATGAACCATATAAAGTTACACGAACCGTATAACTGGTCGTATAACCCAACATTTTTTAAACTTTCTCGCGTCGATTCGTTTAACCTCCAATCCTTATGGAACCTTATTGACACTTATGTAATACTTCATTAACCATCAAAGGGACCTCATAACTCTCTCTCAAAGTGATTCTAGGCTATTCATAGCTCAAATGATACGAAATTCCCCAAAACATGGCTCAACCTTAACTTTCTCTGACGAACTTAATTCTTTAGCCTCAATTGCCTTTGGAATCTTAATTAGAATTATCAACCATGCTTCTTCACCTTACAAAGGCTTCATACCCACTTTAGGTTTACATTGGCATGCTCATAATGCGAGTAACACAAAATTCCAAGGTGTAACATTCTTCCCCCCTTAGACACATTCGCCCTCGAATGTTAGTCTCTTAGGAATTCTACAAAAAATTTGTCAAAGTTTCCCCTGTAATATGGCACTACCATGCTGTCACAACAACCCACAATATATCACCTCACAAGGCTACAAAAACAACATCAATAACCATGGCCACAAATGACCAAGAAAGCATCAAAGAAAGCATTACATACCTGGGGAACATGGTGTCTCTGTCTGAGTCTCTTCTGGAGGTGGAAATAAATGTGGGTACTTGAGCTTCATGTCTTCTTCCACTTCCCACGTCATTTCCTCTCTATTATTATTTCTCCATAAGACTTTAACTGAAGCTAAATCTTTGGTCTTGAGTCTCCGTACTTGCCTATCTAGAATGGATATAGGAGCTTCTTCATAGGATAGTGGCTCGGTGACTTTGACATCCTTTACAGGTAAAATTCTGGAAGGATCCCCAATGCACTTACAAAGCATCGACACATGAAAGACTGGATGCACAGACTCCAACGCAGAAGGTAGCTCTAACTCATATGCCACCTTACCCACTGTATGAATAATTCTGTATGGCCCGATGTACCCAGAGCTCAACTTACCTTAATTGCCAAATCTCATCACTCCCTTCATTGGCGAAACTTTCAGGAAGAACCAATCGCCTACTTCAAATTCCAACTTGCGTCGTCGATTATCTGCATAGGATTTCTGTCGACTCTGAGCTGCTAGCAATCTTTCCTGAATTACATGCAATTTTTCAACTGCTTATTGTATCAATTCTGGGCCAACTAACTGATTTTCTCCAACATCAAACCATCCTATAGGGGATCTATATCTTCGTCCATACAAAGGCTCATAAGTAGCCATCTGGATGGTGGAATGATAAATGTTCTTATAGGAAAACTCCGTAAATGATCATCCCAACTGCCTTGAAAATCAAGTATACAAGCTCTCATCATATCTTCAAGTGTCGGTATAGTACGCTCCGCTTGTCCATTTGTCTGCGGGTGAAAGGCGATACTAAGACTCACCTGAGTCCCCAATCCATCCTGAAAAGATCTCCAGAAATTAGCCGTCAATTATGCCTCTCTATCGGAAATAATAGTTGTAGGGACACCGTGAAGTCGTACAATCTCCTTCAGATAAAGCTTCACGTAATCTTCAGCTGAGTAAGTAGTTCTGACGGGTAAGAAATGAGTTGATTTTGTTAGTCTATCAACTATGACCCATATGGAATATCAACTATGACCCATATGGAATCATACTTCTGCTGAGTACGGGGCAAACCTATAATGAAATCCATATTAACCACCTCCCATTTACATGTCAGGATATCCATAGCTTGTAGTAAACCTTCAGGCTTCGGATGCTCTAGTTTAACTTGCTGACAATTTAGGCACTGAGCAACAAACTCTGCTACATCTCTTTTCATACCATCCCACCAATAAACTTCCTTAAGATCATGATACATATTTGTTTAGCCCGGATGGATAGAATAGCGAAAATAATGGGCTTCTCCCATGACTTTCTGACGAAGGCCTGCAACATTAGGGACGCATAACCTACCTTGATACTTGAGCACTCCATCTCTTGTAATCACGAAAGGTCTTTTTTCTTTTTCAGGCATTGTATCCCGATAATGGATTACAACAGGATCCTTATACTGACGCTCCTTTATCTCTGTCGCCAAAGATGACATCGCTGTATCCTGAACTGTAACTCCTGCCTCACCTGAGTCTACCAACTGAACTCCAAGGCTAGCTAATCGGTGAACTTCACGGACTATGTCTCGTTTCTCCGGCTGCACATCGGTTAGACTACCCATGGATTTGCAACTAAGAGCATCTACTACTACATTGGCCTTCCCAGGATTGTACAAAATGTCAACATCATAATCCGTTAGCAACTCTAGCCATCTCCACTGATGTAAATTCAAGTCCTTCTGCTTACAGATGTACTAGAGGCTCTTGTGATCAGTATAGATATCAACATGGGCACCGTATAAAAAATGTCTCCACAACTTCAAAGCATGGATCACCGCAGCTAACTCAAGATCATGAGTTGGGTAATTCTTCTCGTGCTTCTTTAGGTGCCTAAACGCATAAGCAATAAACAAACCGTGCTGCAACAATACACATCCAAAACCAATACCCGAAGTATCACAATATATCACATAGCCATCTATTCCTTCTGGAAGAGTCAAGACTAGTGCTGAGGTCAACTTGTCCTTGAGTATTTGAAAAATCCGCTCACATGCATCTGTCCAATGGAATTTGGATGATTTCTGAGTCAGCTTGGTCAATGGGGTCGATAGCTAAGAAAATCCTCTACGAACCTTTTGGAATAACTAGCCAGACCCAAGAAACTACGTATCTCCGTTGGTGTCATGGGCCTTGGAAAGTTCTTTACAGCTTCAATCTTTTGAATATCTACTCTAATGCCTTCACCTGAAATAATGTGGCCAAGAAAAGCCACAGAGTTCAACCAGAACTCACACTTGGAGAACTTAGCATACAACTCCCTGTCTCAAAGGATTATAAGCACTACTCGTAAATTTTCACCCTAACCTGATGATACCCCGATCTCAAGTCTATTTTTGAGAAATATTTGGTGCCTCGTAGCTGATCAAACAGGTCATCAATTCTCAGAAATGGATACTTATTCTTCACAGTCACTTTATTCAATTGCCTATAGTCAATACACATTCGCAAGGAGCCATCCTTCTTTCTTACAAATAATAACGATGCTCCCCACGGAGATGTACTGGGCCTGATAAAACCCTTCTCAAGTAAGTCCCTCAACTGCTCCTTTAATTCTTTCAACTCTGCAGGTCCCATTCTATAAGGAGGAATAGATATTGACTGAGTATCTGGCAATAGATCGACAGTATAATCAATCTCTCGCTCTGGCAGAATGCCGACAAGCTAGACTGGAAACACCTCTAGGAATTCATTAACCATAGGAACAGACTGAAGGGTCGGTGACTCTGCTTGTACATCCTGAACCCGAACCAAGTGATAAATGTACCCCTTTCTAATCATTTTCCTTGCCTTAAGGTAGGAAATAAACCTACCCCTCGGAGAAGTAGCCTTTCCCTTCCACTTTAGGACTAGCTCGCCTGGAAACTGGAATGGAACTACCTTCGTTCTGCAATCAACATTAGCGTAATAGGAAGCCAACCAATCCATACCCATGATCACATCGAAATCAATCATGTCTAACTCAATCAAATCTGCTAAGGTATGGTGATTACAAACTATCACTACATAGCCTCGATATATCTGTCTAGCTATGACTAGATCACCAACTGGTGTCGACACCTCGAACGGTTTAATCGATTCAGGCTATATTCCAAACTTGCCGGCCACAAATGGAGTAACATATGATAAAGTGGAACCTAGGTAAATCAGTGCATACACATCATAGGAGGAGACTGATAATATACCTGTGATGACATCAGGAGACGACTCACGATCCTGCCTACCAGCTAGTGCATATACGCGGTGCTGAGGACTGCTTGAGCTGGATGTTCCACTCCTCCCTCTACCTCGTCCTGCTGCTGTCTGGAAAGCTTTCCCTGAAGGGCGTACTATAGAAGAAGAACCAGCCATAGACTCTGTAGGCTAAACCATACCCCCACTCCCTTTCGTCGGACACTGTCGCATCTTATGACCTGGCTGGCCACAAGCATAACAAATATTTGATCCCAGCCGACACTAAACTGCGTGTAACTTGCCACACTAGGCACACCGCGGCAAAAGAAGTCTCATCTAGCCTAACTCCGGTCTATGCTGAGGACCCGAAGCTCTAGAACTCTGACCCACTCCGGAATAAGAAGACAGATCAAATCTTAGACCTGAAAATCGCGGAGGTGCACTCCCTATCGAATGGAATGGATATCGGGGATACTGCGTCTCTGTCCTCCCCTGGACTCACCCCCAATATCTAAAGATCTGGCCCTCTTACCATGGCCGTGATCACGGTCATGCTCTGTCCTCCGCTGACGCTTGCGGTCCTCTAAATTTTGTGCATATGCATGTATACGGGAGATCGGCTGTAATGCGGCGGTTGTACAAGCATCTATCAAATGCGGCCCTAAACCCGCTACAAAATGATGAACTCTGTCCTCCATCTCAGCCACCATGGCTAGGGCATATCTAGCCATAGAAGCAAAATACATGCAATTCTCATAGGCACTCATACTGCCCTGCTCGATATGCAGAAACCTATCTACTCGAGCTCGCCTGACCTCTGGAGGTAAATAATGGCGAATAAAAGCATCTAAAAACTCTCGAAAACAGTTGGAGGGGCATCATCTACCCTAGATAGCTCCCAAGTCTGATACCACTGTACTGCAATATCACGAAGTCTATACAAAGCCAACTCCACAGACTCGACCTCATCCGTGTGCATAACGCTCAAGGTCCTCTGCATACCGTCAATGAAGTCCTGGGGTCCATATTGTTACACTCCATAATAATCCGTGCTACTGTGTTAAAACAAGAAAGAATGAGTTAAGAAGGTTCAAGGAAAGTTAATCGAGTTAGTAAGAATATCGTTATATATATGGTTGTCTTAAGTATCTCGAGGTGACATGGTAACCTAAAGGATTTGAAATCGCGTTATGAGTATGTATATGAGGTAATGCGAGTGACCTTTTAAAGTATTTGAGATTATTAGTAATGATATAGAAGATGGACAAAATATATGAACATACTTTTGCGATTGGAGTTTCGTCGAAGCTGTGTGAGTTCTCTAATTATGTTTAAGGTTATTGTGATTCTCTGGACCTTTCGAGATGTGTATATGGATATTTATTGATGTATACAAGTGTGTATATGTATGCATAAGAGGTTACATGAGGTTGGAAGAGGATTAGAAGTTAAACGAAATGAATCGGAACAACTTCAATAAAATCTCGGACCCGATTTTAGTCTATATTGTAGGAGGCATATCTCCTAGTATACGAGGAGTTTTAAGGTGGGTCAAAAGCCTAAAACGAAGTTCATCGAGTCTAGTTTTCAATGAAACAAACCGCTTGTCAAAACGATATCGGGGTAATGAGATATGGACGATGCAAGTTGGATGAGCGGGGATTAAGACTTAAATGTTCACAATTTTTCAATTGTGGCCGTGTGGGCCCCACAAACACAAGGCAAAAATCAGATTTTTGCCCATGCTCAGTTGGGGGAACGTGCAATACCCCTTGGGCAGAAAAATATCCAACTTTGTTGACCAAAAGTTGCATGCCAACTCATTTTTCCCAATGCCACAAATTGAACAAGAGAGAGAAGCTCTCATCTTCTCCAACTAGAGAAAGAGAGCCACGGCTATGGCAGCTCCTCCACCACCAAGAAAAAATCAGTTTTCTTCCTCAAATCAACTCCTCATCTAGTGTACAAGAACGTGTAGTAGTTGTTGGAAAGAAACAAGGAGGTGTAGCACCTCAATAGGGTTGAAGATTCGGCCAAAGTGAAGAACAAGTTGTAAGGTAAGAATGTTTATTGTTCTTGTGTTGCATGATGATTTGAATGTATAGTTCATGAAGGTTGTTGTTGGATTGTTGTTGTAGTTGAAGTAGAGAGTGAGCCGTGAGTGTTGGGGAAGCCATGGTTGGTTTCATTTTGTATGTATTGTTGGTGAATTGAATGGGTGTCAACATATGTAAATGAACAAAGATTGTAGAAGTTGGTTTATGATGTTGTATGTTGGTATTGGACTGTTTTGTGAGGGAGTTAGTGAACTGTTTTTACTTGATATTTTGATTGTTATTATCATGAATTTCATGATGGAAATGAAGGTGTTTAATGGTTGGAGTTGAAACTAAAATCGTTTGTGAGTTGTTGTAAGGATTATAGAAATGACGATGTAGTTTAGTTGTGTACGAATTGATGTTGTATTTGTCGTGTGGATAGCTGGTCATAACCTACTGAAAATATATGAAAAGAAGGCATGAAATAATGTGTAAGAATCATAGGTGGTTTGCTTAGTATGTTCGTAAATGTTTGCAAGAATTCCGAACATTTTTTAGGGACTGTTTTGGACATGTTATTGGACTGTTTTGGACATGTTGTGGTAATGGACTGTTTTCTAAAAAGTTTAAATGAGCCATGTGTTGTAGGCTTTAATGGAATCATGTTTAATCTCCTTGTACATGTATTGGAAATGGATTGAATGTGTTGTGGTTTGGATGAATGGATGAAAATCATGAAGTTGTTATAGTTGTGTTGAAGCCGTGTAAAGGGGCTGTTTTAGGGGAAATTATGGACTGTTTTGTGCCAAGTTTTGATTGTTGTTGTTATGAACATTGTGGTATATTGTATGTATGTTGAATATGTGAATTTAGGTGTTAAAGAAACAAATCAAATTGAAGTACGCAAGCAGTCCAAAACAGTGGACTGTTTTAAGGTTAGAAGCAAATTAGTGAATGTTGAATATTGATTGTTGCTATGAACGTGTAGTGAAAGTGAAGCTTAATGATTCAAGTTGAAATTGAAATGGTTTGTGGGCTGTTATAAGAATAAATATGATGCTGAAACAGTTCCGATAATCGCATAAGTAATGTTGTAAACGTGTTGTTGTCGTTGTAATTGAAGTTGGAAAATTGCGAAATAGAAATTGTAGTGTTGTGTGTGCTGTTTGGCCGTGAGTATGGGACAGTTTTGAATGATGTATGGACTGTCCAAAGTCCCTTAAATCATGTTTATACAAGTTTGGATTGATACATGAAAGAATGTCTAGCAATATTAGCTTGTAGCACTAGTTGGTTTGAATGCGAACGAAACGTCGTCTAAATGTTAGAAAGGGATTGTGAGTGTCAAAATATGTATCGAATTCCCTCGTAAACTAATCATAGCTTGTGATATCTTGATATAGGATAAGTACCATTGGGCAGCAAGTACAAGTTATTATACGACTAAACGCTAAAGGTATGTAAGGCCTATTCCTTTCTTTTCTTGGCATGTCCTAGACGTAAGTATGAAATGATATGAACCTTGGGGTAAATTCTACTCTTTAGTTCCAAGCATGATTTGTGATCCTTTTCATTCTGTAATGTTATTGTCATGAGTTTATTATATGATTGACTAATGAATGATGCATAGAAGTTCCTACTCTTGAATATTTGCACAACTAGAGACATACTTGATCTCAAAGTTACACCATGATTAAAGTACGCATGTACATAAAATCTGAGATGTTCCTTGCTATAGTTAGTAAAGAGATTTCAAAAAAAAAAAAAGAACCGAAGATGAATTGCATATGTGTGGTATCGCCGCTGGATTCTTGGCCGCGGTATTTGTATGTGTGATATTGCCGTTGGATACTTGACCGCGGTATGTGTGATATTGACCGCTGGATACTTGACCGCGGTATGTGTGATATTGACCGCTGGATACTTGGCCGCGGTAGGTGTATATGTGTATATGTTTATGTTTATGAGGCTATGATTTTAATACCGAGTCCCTTATTGAAGGGCCGGGACACGTTATATATATGTATGATTATAGTATGATTTTACTTACCGAGTCCCTTAAAAAAGGGGCGAGACACGATATATATGTACTTACATATGATATGACTACCTTGTTATGATTACTAAAACTTATGATGAATTATGTGATAAGTAAGTCTTGGGATTTTTGGTCTTTGTACTGAATCTTATGCTACTCACTTCAGATATGTTTCTATTTACTATATTTCATGTTTTACATACTCAGTACATACTCCGTACTGACCCCCTTTTTTCGGGGGGCTGCGTTCATGCCCGAAGGTACAGACGCTCGTTTTGGAGATCCATCAGCTTAGGGTACCTATTCAGCTATTTTGGACTGCTCCTTTGTTCCGGAGCTAGCTTGTGGTATAACTCCCTTGTGTTGTATTCATATGTGTTTAATTGGGTACGGCGGAGCCCTGTCCCGCCATATGATACAGTCATTACTCTTAGAGGTCTGTGGACATCTTTGTGGGTCTGTATGTAGTTGTTGATGCGTTGTATGACTATGACTTATGTTTGGGGCGTACCCATTCGTAATGGCAGCCTTGGCGGCTTGCATATATATGTATGTTTGGTATGTTGCATATCGTGGCAGCCTTGTCGGCTTGCGTAGAAAGATATATGTTGTTGTTTAAAAATTGTAACTCCTCAGGAGACAGGTGCCTACGACATACAAAAAAAAAATTGACAGCTTTAAAACAACACCATACCTTTTTTATACAAATAAGTTCATGACATACTAGTTATAAATGATTACAGTTAACCGGTCATATGAGTGCCCAAGTCAGGCACTAGTCACTGCCTACGGGGTTGGGTCGTGACACATATTTTGCCTTATCACCGAAAACTATGGAGGGTCTAATCCGAGGAAAGTCTTAACCCTCAAACTACCAGCCCTATCTGCCTGATCCATACCAACCCCCTGCCGCTGAGCCTGGGTGGCTACCAATGTAGTCAATAACTGTACAGCATCCCGCACATCTTGGCCCAGTGCAGCTGGCTGAAGAACCGGGGCAGGTGCTGGAGTCAGGGTATGTGAAGTCTGAGATGGGCTCTCACTCTGAATCTCATCCTGAGTCCTAGTAGCCCACTGGGTACGACTAGTGGCCTCACCAGACACTCGCTTGCCCTTCTGGGCAGCTGTAGCTTTCTTGCGAGGCATCGCTGAAATCAGAACAAATCATTAGAAGGTGAACTCTTAACACATGGCTTTATCGCACGATCTAAGAGAGAAGGAATGACAATTTCCTAAATGTCCTGCAGCCTCTTATTTATAAGTGTGGTGCACAACACACCCAAAAACAAAACTCTATTAGACACGGTCTGTAGACAACCCTAGGATGCAACCGCTCTGATACCACTTCTGTCAAGACCCAAACCAATGAGTCGTGACACGAGTGTCTGACCTCTAGTGACCGAACACCCCTGCACTCATACCTGAACATCAAGGCCTATAAGGGACTTAGACTGATCTCAAACTGCATTATAAAAGGGAGATATAATAAACTCCGTACATTTACATATATATAAGCTGAAGGAACAATGCAAGCCGACTAGGCTGCTACATATACTGTACACAAAATAATATGAGCTGACAAGACTACATCATCTGACATACACACACATCTATCTACAAACCTCTAGTGGAATAGAAAACTGTAGAAAGGACGGGACAGGGCCCCGTCATACCCATATGCATACACATATCCAAAAGAATGGCATACCAAAATGTCACACCTCGGACATTTCATATCGTTGCGCTGTGAATAGACTAGCGCAAGCTTAGGGTGAACATGAAGTCCATGTGACCATAAGGAGAGTACTTAGTGTCTTTAAAGTGTACATGACAAGATTTTAAAGCGAGGTGAATTGGGTAAACTATGTTCGTCGAAGGAAGTAAAGTATAAGTCGTGTTTGGAGAGGTTTTTGCATGTTCCGAGTTAACGATTATTTAGGAATGTCTCAGGAAGGAGTTATAGGGCTCCTTAGATGGTTAATGAAGTATTAAACAAGTACCAAGAAGACTCCATAAGGATTTGAGATCAAACGAATCAATAAGAGCAACTTTGGGAAAAAGGTGAGTTATACGACCATTTATATGGTCCGTATAACAGTTACAGTGAAGGGTCATCAGTGGTGCTATTATACGGTCACTTATACGGACCGTATAAAATTATAGGGACCGTATAAGTGTCCGTATAAATCCTATTAGGCAGCTTTGGTTTTTGTTTTTATAAAAAGATGACCCAAGTTCTTATTTCTTATTTCTCATCATCTCCACATCTCTTGAGAACTCTAGAATATTCCACACACCATAATAACACAAATCAAAGAGAACTCAAAGATTAAAGACCAAGAATTAACAGGATCAAGTGCAAGGAGGCTCACCAGGGTTTATAGAAATCAAAAATTCCTTTGGTATTGAAATTGAGGTTGTTCTCAAGTGAGGTATATTGATCCAAATTTCATCCTTACATGATCAAAGGTGAGTTTTACATCTATTTCAGGTTATTAAGAGTATTTGAGTGGTTGAATGACTTGGATGAGAGAAGGAAATAGAATATGAGCTCAAATATGGGAATAATGATACTTTGAGTAATAAGTTAACTTGAGTTATGATTCTTAGTATGCCCTGGGTATAATTTTGTTATGAATGATATTAAGAATGTTGAAGGAGTGGTATATGTAGATGAATATGGTGCTGTGTTATAATTATGGTTAAGAATGACTTTAAGGATTGGACAATGTTTAAA
Organism: Lycium barbarum; assembly: GCF_019175385.1. NCBI lineage: Eukaryota > Viridiplantae > Streptophyta > Magnoliopsida > Solanales > Solanaceae > Lycium > Lycium barbarum. The sequence continues at coordinate 23,810,020 of NC_083348.1, read as the reverse complement.
CTCGAAGAGGTCTATTATTACACCTCGGAAAATTTCCCGTTGTTACGCAAGTAAACGAACTAGTGATGTGTGCGAGGAGTGCGAGTGTATAATGTTTCATGAGCAATGTGCATATATGGACGAGAATGATTAGAATGAAAAGTCGAGAAATGTGAAAAGTTGAAAGTTAGCAAAACTGCCCAGTGGTCGTAAAGTGCAAAATACGGACCGTAAAATGGAATACGGTCCGTAAACTGGCAGTCGTAAATTGCCATGCAAGGTTTCAAACTTTCTGCCCAGTTGAGAAGTGGTAAAATACAACCTGGTGGACGGGCCGTAAAGCCCGTAAACCATGGCCGTAAATCACCATGCATGCAGCCAAAGTTTCTGGTTCTGCTTAAGGTTAAAGACGACCACGAGGGACGGTCCGTAAACTGGAATACGACCGTAAATCTACATGGACGACCACTGTACACCTCAGCACAAAATTTCAATTCATTAAATATGAGGACCAAGACTTGTTTTATTTCATTTCTACATTACACCACTTCTCTCTAGAATCATCTCTCTACATTTATTTCATAAGTTTTCAAGGATTATAAGTCACCAACAACATAAACAAGTTAAGCAAGTGTAAGCAAGCCATTAAATACCATTCAAGTCAAGAAATGCAAATGGAGAAAAACTAGGGTTTTGCTCAAAGTGGAGTATTATTAACAAAAGCTTGTTCCTACAACTTCTAAGGTAAGATTCATGATTTTCACATGATGTTTAAGGTATTGAAGAGTTGAAATACATGGATTACAGAAAATATGGTCAAGTAGGTCATGAATGATGAATAGTGGCATTTTGAGGAATAGTTTGAATTGAATCATGAATGTAGTTGTGTTGTGATATGAATGCATTATAAATGGTACTAAGATCATGAACTAGACACTTTAGACGAATGGACGAAGTTGGATGTTATGACCATGAATATGGGTGAATTAGAGGTAAACTAAGGAATCTAAATAATGTGGATAACGTGAATGACTAATGGCCATTGTTATGATATTAATGAAGGTATAGACGCTAGCATTGGAAGGAAGCGTGCAAGTGTAGAATAGTCCGACGAAAAGGTATGTAAGGCTAACCCTTCTTTCATAAGGCATGGTTCCTTGGCCAAACTCTTGAACCCTCTATATGAGTATGTTGTATTCAAACGATTAACACTCCGAGCTCATAAGCTCGCGATCCTCGATACGTGCTACGAATGTACTACGCACCCCATTTGACGAGTAAGCATAAGATAGAGATGTAGCGAAAACGATGATGTTAGTGACGACGATGATAATAACAATGATGCTAAAGGTGCCTACGGGCTATTATATTCACTTGTGCCTATGAAAGGCTATAATGACACCCCGAGCTTATAATGCCGGGTAGAATATATGTATATGGATGTATATATATATATATATATATATATATATATATATATATATATATATATATATATATATATATATATATGTATATGATTACGTAATGCGCGCACACATCTGCAGATGGTACGGATAACCCTGACGCCTTGGTAGGGCCAGGAAGAAATAACATTGAGCCTTGGTTGGCCAAGTATGTATGAAACACCGAACCTTATGGTCGGGTACGCTATGTATGTATATAAGTGTATGGCTATGTATATAATATGAATATGAATGTGAAAAGACTATGTATATGAATGCGAATAGGGGCATGTATACGAATACGAGCACTATTATGAAATACGCATGAAAAATGGAAAGTTCCTATGAAAGGCAGGTAAGTGCCATGATGATGACGTCCATTCTTCGTACTGACGTCCTTTTGTTTGTGGACGCTGCGTCATGCCCGCAGGTGCACAGGGAGACAGACTTGATCCATAGCTGCTTATTCAGAGATTACATAGCGGAGTTCCATTTCCTTCGGAGCCATAGCTTTTGGGTACTTATTCTTTTGTGTATATAATTATGGGCATAGCGGGGTCCTGTCCCGCTCATGTGATATGTTATACTCTTCCTAGAGGCTCGTAGTCATATGTATATGGTTAGACATGTCTGGCCTTGTCGGCCTATGTTTTGTGTATCATTTTGTCGGCCACGTTGGCCCATGTACATTGATGTGGCATAGATGCCTATGGTGATATAAATGTACTGTTGTCCAATTGGGACTAGTTGACGAATGAATGGAAATGTATGTATAATTATGTGGCTCACCTAGATGTCAGTATAAGAGTAAGCTGTGAGGGTACTCGGGTGGGCTAGCACCGAGTGCTCGTCGCGGCCCCGAGTCGGGTCGTGACAAAAGTGGTATCAGAGCAGTTCAGTCCTAGGGTGTGTCTACAAGCCGTGTCTAGTAGAGTCTTGGTTATGGGTGTGTTGCGCGCCACACTTATAAACAAGAAGCTGCGGACATTTTAGGAATAAATGACCTTCTTTCTTCATAAGAATCGTGCGATAGAGCTATGATGTAGGAAATTCTTGCTCCTAAATCGTGTGTTGTGTATTTCAGAGATGCCTAAAAAGGGAAAGGCTACGGCAGCCCAAAAGGGCAAGACGGTGGCAGAGAAGCGGGCTAAGAAAGCACCGCCATCGGTAGTAGAGGAAAGTGAGTCCCAGAGTGCGGCTCAATCTCAGTCCTCCCAGACAGTGCCTATTACTGAGGAGCGTGAGGGAGCCTCAGCCCCAGCTCAAGCACCTCTAGCTCCTCCACCAGATGCTTCCGGCCAAGATGTGAAAGAGGCCATTAATTTGTTGACCCAGTTTGTTGCAGCCCAGGCTCAGAGGCAAAGTTCAGGGAATGGTGATAGGGCTGTTAGTGCAAGAGCCCGTGATTTCATTACTCTTGAACCCTCTATATGAGTATGTTGTATTCAAACGATTAACACTCCGAGCTCATAAGCTCGCGATCCTCGATACGTGCTACGAATGTACTACGCACCCCATTTGACGAGTAAGCATAAGATAGAGATGTAGCGAAAACGATGATGTTAGTGACGACGATGATAATAACAATGATGCTAAAGGTGCCTACGGGCTATTATATTCACTTGTGCCTATGAAAGGCTATAATGACACCCCGAGCTTATAATGCCGGGTAGAATATATGTATATGGATGTATATATATATATATATATATATATATATATATATATATATATATATATATATATATATATATATATATGTATATGATTACGTAATGCGCGCACACATCTGCAGATGGTACGGATAACCCTGACGCCTTGGTAGGGCCAGGAAGAAATAACATTGAGCCTTGGTTGGCCAAGTATGTATGAAACACCGAACCTTATGGTCGGGTACGCTATGTATGTATATAAGTGTATGGCTATGTATATAATATGAATATGAATGTGAAAAGACTATGTATATGAATGCGAATAGGGGCATGTATACGAATACGAGCACTATTATGAAATACGCATGAAAAATGGAAAGTTCCTATGAAAGGCAGGTAAGTGCCATGATGATGACGTCCATTCTTCGTACTGACGTCCTTTTGTTTGTGGACGCTGCGTCATGCCCGCAGGTGCACAGGGAGACAGACTTGATCCATAGCTGCTTATTCAGAGATTACATAGCGGAGTTCCATTTCCTTCGGAGCCATAGCTTTTGGGTACTTATTCTTTTGTGTATATAATTATGGGCATAGCGGGGTCCTGTCCCGCTCATGTGATATGTTATACTCTTCCTAGAGGCTCGTAGTCATATGTATATGGTTAGACATGTCTGGCCTTGTCGGCCTATGTTTTGTGTATCATTTTGTCGGCCACGTTGGCCCATGTACATTGATGTGGCATAGATGCCTATGGTGATATAAATGTACTGTTGTCCAATTGGGACTAGTTGACGAATGAATGGAAATGTATGTATAATTATGTGGCTCACCTAGATGTCAGTATAAGAGTAAGCTGTGAGGGTACTCGGGTGGGCTAGCACCGAGTGCTCGTCGCGGCCCCGAGTCGGGTCGTGACAAAAGTGGTATCAGAGCAGTTCAGTCCTAGGGTGTGTCTACAAGCCGTGTCTAGTAGAGTCTTGGTTATGGGTGTGTTGCGCGCCACACTTATAAACAAGAAGCTGCGGACATTTTAGGAATAAATGACCTTCTTTCTTCATAAGAATCGTGCGATAGAGCTATGATGTAGGAAATTCTTGCTCCTAAATCGTGTGTTGTGTATTTCAGAGATGCCTAAAAAGGGAAAGGCTACGGCAGCCCAAAAGGGCAAGACGGTGGCAGAGAAGCGGGCTAAGAAAGCACCGCCATCGGTAGTAGAGGAAAGTGAGTCCCAGAGTGCGGCTCAATCTCAGTCCTCCCAGACAGTGCCTATTACTGAGGAGCGTGAGGGAGCCTCAACCCCAGCTCAAGCACCTCTAGCTCCTCCACCAGATGCTTCCGGCCAAGATGTGAAAGAGGCCATTAATTTGTTGACCCAGTTTGTTGCAGCCCAGGCTCAGAGGCAAAGTTCAGGGAATGGTGATAGGGCTGTTAGTGCAAGAGCCCGTGATTTCATTACTCTTGAACCCTCTATATGAGTATGTTGTATTCAAACGATTAACACTCCGAGCTCATAAGCTCGCGATCCTCGATACGTGCTACGAATGTACTACGCACCCCATTTGACGAGTAAGCATAAGATAGAGATGTAGCGAAAACGATGATGTTAGTGACGACGATGATAATAACAATGATGCTAAAGGTGTCTACGGGCTATTATATTCACTTGTGCCTATGAAAGGCTATAATGACACCCCGAGCTTATAATGCCGGGTAGAATATATGTATATGGATGTATATATATATATATATATATATATATATATATATATGTATATGATTACGTAATGCGCGCACACATCTGCAGATGGTACGGATAACCCTGACGCCTTGGTAGGGCCAGGAAGATATAACATTGAGCCTTGGTTGGCCAAGTATGTATGAAACACCGAACCTTATGGTCGGGTACGCTATGTATGTATATAAGTGTATGGCTATGTATATAATATGAATATGAATGTGAAAAGACTATGTATATGAATGCGAATAGGGGCATGTATACGAATACGAGCACTATTATTAAATACGCATGAAAAATGGAATGTTCCTATGAAAGGCAGGTAAGTGCCATGATGATGACGTCCATTCTTCGTACTGACGTCCTTTTGTTTGTGGACGCTGCGTCATGCCCGCAGGTGCACAGGGAGACAGACTTGATCCATAGCTGCTTATTCAGAGATTACATAGCGGAGTTCCATTTCCTTCGGAGCCATAGCTTTTGGGTACTTATTCTTTTGTGTATATAATTATGGGCATAGCGGGGTCCTGTCCCGCTCATGTGATATGTTATACTCTTCCTAGAGGCTCGTAGTCATATGTATATGGTTAGACATGTCTGGCCTTGTCGGCCTATGTTTTGTGTATCATTTTGTCGGCCACGTTGGCCCCTGTACATTGATGTGGCATAGATGCCTATGGGGATATAAATGTACTGTTGTCCAATTGGGACTAGTTGACGAATGAATGGAAATGTATGTATAATTATGTGGCTCACCTAGATGTCAGTATAAGAGTAAGCTGTGAGGGTACTCGGGTGGGCTAGCACCGAGTGCTCGTCGCGGCCCCGAGTCGGGTCGTGACAAAAGTGGTATCAGAGCAGTTCAGTCCTAGGGTGTGTCTACAAGCCGTGTCTAGTAGAGTCTTGGTTATGGGTGTGTTGCGCGCCACACTTATAAACAAGAAGCTGCGGACATTTTAAGAATAAATGACCTTCTTTCTTCATAAGAATCGTGCGATGGAGCTATGATGTAGGAAATTCTTGCTCCTAAATCGTGTGTTGTGTATTTCAGAGATGCCTAAAAAGGGAAAGGCTACGGCAGCCCAAAAGGGCAAGACGGTGGCAGAGAAGCGGGCTAAGAAAGCACCGCCATCGGTAGTAGAGGAAAGTGAGTCCCAGAGTGCGGCTCAATCTCAGTCCTCCCAGACAGTGCCTATTACTGAGGAGCGTGAGGGAGAGCCTCAGCCCCAGCTCAAGCACCTCTAGCTCCTCCACCAGATGCTTCCGGCCAAGATGTGAAAGAGGCCATTAATTTGTTGACCCAGTTTGTTGCAGCCCAGGCTCAGAGGCAAAGTTCAGGGTATGGTGATAGGGCTATTAGTGAAAGAGCCCGTGATTTCATTACTTTGAACCCTCCGGAATTCTTTGGGTCAAAGCCGAAGGACGATCCTCAGGATTTCATCGATGGTATGCTAAGGACGCTCCGATTGATACATGCTTCAGACTCCGAGTCGGTAGAGCTAGTGTCATATAGATTGAGAGATGTCTTGATCCAGTGGTATACAGTATGGATGGCTTCACGGGGAGCCAATGCATCTCCCCCGGTATGGCAAGAGTTTGTTGATGCTTTTCTCCGACACTATATGCCTCCAGAAGTTCGGCGAGCAAGGGACGATAAATTCTTAAATTTGAGGCAAGGTAGTATGAGTGCCCTAGAGTATAGCCTCCGCTTTAACTCCTTGGCTAGGTATGCTTCGGCCATGGTGGCAGATATGGGCGACAGGGTACACCGGTTCGTAAAGGGCCTAGGGCCACACTTGATGGATAAATGCTTGACTATGTCCCTTCAAGACGGTATGGATATTACACGCATTCAGGCAGATTCTCAGAACTTAGAAGAAAGCCTACAACAGCAGAGGAGTGAGCGTGAGCAAGATCGGGGACATAGCAAGAGAGTTAGATCTTCGGGTCTGACAAGTGAGTTTAGAGGCGGACACAGGCAGCAGTTCCCTAGACATTCAGGCTATTCTATGACCAGTGCATCTCCTCGGTTTCCAGGCCAGAGCCTCGATAGATCAGCTCGTTCAGGGCCGAGTCCTAGTTATTCAGGACCTCAGTTCAGAGATGATTTAGGCCAGTCAAGGCCACCTGTACCACGATGTTCCCAGTGTGGGAAGTTGCGTTGGGGTCGTTGCCGATTGGGCTCGGATGGTTGCTATTCATGTGGTCAACCAATCCATATCATGCGTGATTGCCCCTCGGTATAGGGTAGAGGTAGGATCCAGCCATCAGCGTCGGCAGCCGGATCATCAGCATCTGTACACCCTACGGGGCCAAGTGCACATGCGCCAGTCGGCCATGGTAGAGGGAGAGGAAGAGCTCCCAGTACTAGCGGTCCTCAGTACCGTATTTATGCTTTGGCTGGATGCCAAGATCTTGAGTCTTCTCTTGATGTGGTCACAGGTATATTATCGGTATTCTCTCATGATGTATATGCTTTGATTGATCCGGGCTCCACATTATCATATGTTAATCCATATATTGCGGGTCGATTTATAATTGAGCTGGAGTCTATCAAACCTTTTGAGATGTCTACACCCGTGGGTGAATCGGTAATAGCTAGCCGAGTATATAGGAATTGTGTGACTGTGATTTGTGATCGTCGTACTATGATTGATTTGCATGAGCTAGAAATGGTAGATTTTGATGTTATTATGGGCATGGATTTGTTGTCTTCTTGTTATGCCAATGTTGATTGCCGAATGAAGATGGTTCGTTTCCAGTTTTCGGGCAAACCAGTCTTAGAATGGAAAGGGAATGCGGCATCACCAAAAGGTAGGTTTATTTCCTATCTAAAGGCAATGAAGATGATCACAAAAGGTTGCATTTATCATCTAGTACGAGTTCAGGATGTAGAAGCTGAGTCGCCGACTCTACAGTCAGTTCCAGTGGTGAACGAATTTCCGGATGTGTTCCCGGAAGAGCTTCCAGGCCTTCCTCCTGAACGGGAGATTGATTTTACCATTGATGTGTTGCCAGGCACCACACCTATATTTATTCCTCCATATAAAATGGCACCCGCAGAATTGAAAGAGTTGAAGGAGCAATTAAGGGACTTGTTTGATAAAGGCTTCATTAGGCCTAGTTCATCCCTGTGGGGAGCACCCGTATTGTTCGTCCGAAAGAAGGATGGCTCCTTGAGAATGTGCATTGATTATCGGCAATTGAATGAAGTGACGATTAAAAACAAGTATCCTCTTTCGAGGATCGATGATTTATTTGATCGATTGCAAGGTGCCAAATGGTTTTCAAAGATTAATTTGAGGTCCGGGTACCACCAAGTAAGAGTTAGGGAGAAAGATATCCCTAAGACAGCTTTCAAAACAAGATATGGCCATTTCGAGTTCTGAGTAATGTCGTTTGAGTTAACTAATGCACCGGCAGCGTTTATGGGCTTAATGAATAATGTATTCAGACCCTTTCTGGATCTATTTGTGATTGTATTCATCGACGATATCCTGGTGTATTCTAGATCAGAGATAGATCATGCGGAGCATCTGCGTATAGTCCTTGGATTTCTGCGAGCTCGAGAGTTGTTTGCAAAATTCTCTAAGTGTGAGTTTTGGTTGAACTCAGTATCATTTCTGGGCCATATTGTTGCAGCTGATGGTATTCGGGTGGATAGCCAAAAGATTGAGGCCGTGAAGACTTGGCCAAGGCCCACGAATCCTACGGAGGTTCGTAGCTTTTTGGGCTTAGCAGGTTATTACAGAAGATTTGGTGAAGGTTTCTCTTCTATTTCTACAACGCTCACAAAGTTGACTCAGAAGTCAACTAAGTTTCAATGGACAGATGCCTGCGAGCGTTGCTTCCAAGAGTTGAAAGATAGATTGACCTCTGCCCCAGTCTTGACACTTCCAGAGGGATTGGAAGGGTATGTTGTTTATTGCGATGCTTCAGGCGTCGGGCTAGGTTGTGTACTGATGCAACACGGTAAGGTGATTGCGTACGCTTCTAGGCAATTGCAGAAACATGAACAGAATTACCCGACCCATGACTTAGAATTAGCCGCAGTGGTCCATGCATTAAAGATATGGCGACATTATTTATATGGTGTCCATATGGATGTTTATACAGATCATAAGAGCCTTCAGTATATCTTCAAGCAGAAAGAGTTGAATTTGCGGCAACGACGATGGCTGGAGTTGCTAAAGGATTACGATGTTGATATCTTGTATCACCCCGGAAAGGCTAACGTTGTGGCTGACGCTCTTAGCCGCAGATCCATGGGAAGTCTAAGAGAGCTTCAACAGTTAGCGAGCCTAGGAGTCCGAGTAGTGGACTCAGGTAGCAGCGGAGCTATTATTCAGAATTCAGCAGTTTCATCGCTAGTAGCGGAAGTAAAAAAGCGACAATATGAGGATCCCATGCTAATGCAGTACAGAGATACACTCCCTCAGAAAGAGGAGTCATCATTTGATATTTCGGGAGACGGAGTTCTCCGATGTCGAGGCAGGTTATGTGTTCCCGATGTGGTAGGCCTACGTCACCAAATATTGAGGGAAGCTCATTGTTCCCGTTACTCAGTACACCCCGGAGCTACGAAAATGTATCATGATCTTAAGTCTATATACTGGTGGAATGGAATGAAGAAAGATATAGCGGAATTCGTAGCTCAGTGTCCTAATAGCCAACAAGTGAAGATTGAACACCAAAAGCCGGGTGGATTATTGCAAGCTATAGAAATCCCAACTTGGAAGTGGGAAGTGATTAATATGGATTTCATTGCAGGGTTACCCCGTTCTCGATGTAAGCATGATTCCATATGGGTGATTGTGGATAGAATCACAAAGTCAGCTCATTTCTTACCGGTCAGGATGACTTATGTGGCAGAAGATTATGCGAAGCTTTATCTTAAAGAGATAGTGAAACTCCATGGCGTTCCAGTATCTATTATCTCCGATAGAGGGACCCAGTTTACAGCTAAGTTTTGGAGATCGTTCCAAGAGGGTCTAGGGACCCAAGTGCGCCTAAGCACGACATTTCACCCACAGACCAATGGGCAAGCTGAACGCACTATTCAGACTCTCGAGGATATGTTACGAGCATGTATGATAGACCTTGGAGGCAATTGGGATGACCATTTGCCACTCATTGAGTTTGCTTACAATAACAGTTAACATTCTAGCATTCAAATGGCGCCATATGAAGCTTTATATGGGCGAAAGGGTACATCCCCGATTGGGTGGTTTGAAACTGGAGAGGCCAAGTTGATAGGGCCAGATTTGGTCCAGCAAGCTATAGAGAAAGTCAAGCTCATACAAGATCGGTTGTTAGCGGATCAAAGTCGCCAGAAGTCCTTTGCGGATAATCGTCGAAGGGACTTAGAGTTCCAAGTTAAGGATTGGGTATTCTTGAAAGTGTCACCAATGAAAGGCGTTATGAGATTTGGCAAAAAGGGGAAGCTCAGTCCCCGATATATTGGACCATATGAGATTGTGCGCAAAATAGGCATAGTGGCCTATGAGTTAGATCTACCTCCGGAATCGGAGCCAGTCCATCCAGTATTTCATGTCTCGATGCTTCGAAAATGTGTTGGAGATCCCACCAAGATCGTCCCAGTCAATGATGTGCAAGTGACAGAGAAATTGACTTATGAAGAGGTACCCATTGCCATATTAGATAGGCAAGTACGGAGGCTTAGGAACAAGGAAGTGGCCTCAATTAAAGTTCTGTGGAGGAATAGCAATCGAGAGGAGATGACATGGGAAGCAGAAGAAAGTATGCGATCTAAATACCCACATTTATTTCAGCCCGTGAAAGAAGCCCAAGATGAGACGTCAAGATCATAAGGTATGTATATTTCCTTTTATGCTTTGGGGTCATGTGAGGCCAAAAAAAAAATTATGTTGTTACGTTGTGGCCCTGTGTAGCATCGATTTTTTGGGTTGCTGTGGCAGGATGGTAGCGCCATATTATAAGGGCAACTCTGGCGAAAGTTTTGTAGAATTCCCCGAGACTTTAACATTGGAGGACGAATGTTCCTAAGGAGGGAAGAATGTTACACCTCAGAAAATTTCCTGTTGGTACGCAAGTAAATGAACTAGTGATGTGTGCGAGGAGTGCTAGTGTATAATGTTTCATGAGAAATGTGCGTATATGGACGAGAATGATTAGAATGAAAAGTCGAGAAATGTGAAAAGTTGAAAGTTGGCAAAACTGCCCAGTGGTCGTAAAGTGCAAAATACGGACCGTAAAATGGAATACGGTCCGTAAACTGGCAGTCGTAAATTGCCATGCAAGGTTTCAAACTTTCTGCCCAGTTGAGAAGTGGTAAAATACGACCTGGTGGACGGACCGTAAAGTGATTTACGGCCCGTAAACCATGGTCGTAAATCACCATGCTTGCAGCCAAAGTTTCGGGTTCTGCTTAAGGTTAAAGACGACCACGAGGGACGGTCCATAAACTGGAATACGGACCGTAAACCTCCATGGACGACCACTGTACACCTCAGCACAGAATTTCAATTCATTAAATATGAGGACCAAGACTTGTTTTATTTCATTTCTACATTACACCACTTCTCTCTAGAATTATCTCTCTACATTTATTTCATAAGTTTTCAAGGATTATAAGTCACCAACAACATAAACAAGTGAAGCAAGTGTAAGCAAGCCATTAAATACCATTCAAGTCAAGAAATGCAAATGGAGAAAAACTAGGGTTTTGCTCAAAGTGGAATATTATTAACCAAAGCTTGTTCCTACAACTTCTAAGGTAAGATTCATGATTTTCACATGATGTTTAAGGTATTGAATAGTTGAAATACATGGATTGTAGAAAATATGGTCAAGTAGGTCATGAATGATAAATAGTGGCATTTTGAGGAATAGTTTGAATTGAATCATGAATGTTTTTGTGTTGTGATATGAATGCATTATAAATGGTACTAAGATCAGGAACTAGACACTTTAGACGAATGGACGAAGTTGGATGTTATGACCATGAATATCGGTGAATTAGAGGCAAACTAAGGAATCTAAATAATGTGGATAACGTGAATGACTAATGGCCATTGTTATGATATTAATGAAGGTATAGACGCTAGCATTGGAAGGAAGCGTGCAAGTGTAGAATAGTCCGACGAAAAGGTATGTAAGGCTAACCCTTCTTTCATAAGGCATGGTTCCTTGGCCAAACTCTTGAACCCTCTATATGAGTATGTTGTATTCAAACGATTAACACTCCGAGCTCATAAGCTCGCGATCCTCGATACGTGCTACGAATGTACTACACACCCCATTTGCTGAGTAAGCATAAGATAGAGATGTAGCGAAAACGATGATGCTAGTGACGACGATGATAATAATAATGATGCTAAAGGTTCCTACGGGCTATTATATTCACATGTGCCTATGAAAGGCTATAATGACACTCCGAGCTTATAATGCCGAGTAGAATATATGTATATGGATGTATATATATATGTATGTATATGATTACGTAACGCGCGCACACATCCGTAGATGGTACGGATAACCCTGAAGCCTTGGTAGGGCCATGTAGAAATAACATTGAGCCTTGGTTTGCCAAGTATGTATGAAACACCGAACCTTATGGTCGGGTACGCTATGTATGTATACAAGTGTATGGCTATGTATAAAATATGAATGTGAATGTGAAAAGACTATGTATATGAATGCGAATAGGGGCATGTATACGAATACGAGCACTATTATGAAATACGTATGAAAAATGGAAAGTTCCTATGAAAGGCAGGTAAGTGCCATGATGATGATATTATTGTCTTCCCTCCTATGCCACTTCATATATTGTCTATGATGCTTCTATTTTGATGTTAATCATGCTTTACATACTCAGTACATTCTTTGAGATGTCCTTTTGTTTGTGGACGCTGCGTCATGCCCGCAGGTGCACAGGGAGACAGACTTGATCCATAGCTGCTTATTCAGAGATTACATAGCAGAGCTCCATTTCCTTCGGAGCCATAGCTTTTGGGTACTTATTCTTTTGTGTATATAATTATGGGCATAGTGGGGTCCTGTCCCGCTCATGTGATATGTTATACTCTTCCTAGATGCTCGTAGTCATGTGTATATGGTTAGACATGTCCGGCCTTGTCGGCCTATGTTTTGTGTATCATTTTGTCAGCCACGTTGGCCCATGTACATTGATGTGGCATAGATGCCTATGGTGATATAAATGTACTGTTGTCCAATTGGGACTAGTTGACGAATGAATGGAAATGTATGTATAATTATGTGGCTCACCTAGATGTAAGTATAAGAGTAAGCTATGAGGGTGCTCGGGTGGACTAGCACCGGGTGCTCGTCGCGGCCCCGAGTCGGGTCGTGACATCTATTGATTATGGTATTGTGGGCGTTGCTATTGATGTTAGGAGCTATTTATTATATGGAGAAAGTGGTCAAAACAAAGGAAATGCTTCCCAGTTTTCTTTAGCATTTAGTCGCTTTAGTTTAAACTTAAGTCTATCGGCACTTATCTAATTTTAGTGTGAATTCTCTTAAATGTAGAGTTGTGAGCTTGGAAGGAGAACGTGTAGTCGTTAAGAAGACATCAAGGTATGTTAAGGCTAGTCCCCTTCTTTCAAAGGCATGACTTCTATATTATGATTTTCTCTCTATTTTTCCATGACCTTTTTACGTCCCAAAAGATGAAAGTTAACGATCCTTAAGAGCTTCTTACGAGAAAGAGATAAGATGTGTTCTATGATAATGATGATGATGATGATTTTACTTCTAGAGATTCCAAATCTTATGACTTGATGCTATTATGAGATTAATGATCTTATTCCATAATTTGTTTTATGTTATTCATTGTTGGCCATCTCACCTCATGACACTAGTTCCTTCGAGGTGAGACATAGTGGTGATGGTTGTTCCATAATATAATCGTAGGGTACCGACCTTATGTCACTCCGATAGAGTTATAACTGTTACTTGAGCTCTCATGCATGCTTTATGTCATGTATGTGTATCATTACACAGTGCCTTATTGGTCGGGCAGACACCACTACGCCGGGCGTAAGTGGGCGGCTTATGGATAACACCTTGCCTAGTTGGCCGAGCAGTCACCTCTAATGGGTGGCATAAGATGGTTACCCTAGACGCGGGCTGATGATGATAAGCAGTTTATGTATATGCATATGTTTATGATGTGGTTTAAAGGTAAAAGTTAGCATGCATGACTCCGCCTTAAGAGGCAATCTGTTATAGGTTACCTCTTCATTTTATGTTCTCTTATTTCTTGCTTATGTTGTTATAGATGCCTTACATACTCAGTACATTGTTCGTATTGACGTCCTTTCTTTTATGGATGTTGTATTCATGCCCGCAGGTAGACAGGGAGATGGCACAGACGCTTAGAGCATTATTCAGCAGATTTGCAAGAGCACTCCACTACTCCGGAGTTGCCGCTTATTGGTACATTATTTTGTGTACATATTTGGGGCATGGCGGGGTCCTGTCCCGTCCTTATGATCTTAGTACTCTAGGTAGAGGCGCGTAGATACATATGCGTAGGTAGTAGATGTCTCATGATCTCTTCAGTGTATCTTTTGTATGTCGTTTTGTAGCCTTATGGGCTTATGTACATATATGTTTTGAGAAATATTTGAGGATCATTTCATGATAAACTTGTGTTGGAAATGGTGTATGTTCAAGTTGAGTTTGATTATAAGTTTGATGGTTGGTGCTCGGTAGTCAGCTCCGGGTACCTGTCATGGCCCTCTAGTTCGGTCGTGACAAACGTTGTATCAGAGCAGTTCCGTCCTAGGGTGTGTCTATGAGCCGTGTCCAGTAGAGTCTTATTTATGGGTGTGAAGCATGCCATACTTATAAATAAGAGGCTGCAGGGCATTTAGTAATAATGACCATCCTTCTCCTTCATAGATCGTGCGATAGAGCTATATTATAAGATTTGTCTTTTCCCTAATTGTGCGTTATGATTTCAGCAATGCCAATGAAGTGGAAAGCAACAGCCGCCCAGAAGGGCAAGACTGTGACAGGAAGACAGGCTGAACAGGAGCCACCGGTAAATATAGAAGAGGGTGAGTCCCATAATGAGGCTCCATCTCATACCTCTCACACTCTATCTATTTTAGAGGAGTGTGAATGGGCCTCAACTCCAGCTCCAATGCCTCTAGTCCCTCCACCAAGTGTTTCGCACCAGCAGATGACCGAGGCTATTCAATTATTGACCCAGCTAGTTGCTGCTCAAGCTCAGCGGCATAGTGCGGGTCTAGGTGAAAGAGCGACTAGTGCCAGAGCCCGTGCTTTTATGAGTTTGAATCCTTCAGAATGTTTTGGGTCAAAGCTGGATTAAGACCCGCAGGGCTTTATAGATTAAATTTTAAGGATGCTAAGAATAATACATGTTTCTGATATTGAGTCAGTGGAGTTACCGTCCTATAGATTGCGGGATGTAGCAGTTCTATGGTATAATAATTGGATATCTTCAAGGAAAGAAAATGCACCTCCCTCGGTATGGCAGGAATTCTTAGATGCTTTCATCCGCCATTATTTGCCACCTGAGGTCCGTCGGACCCGAGCTGACAGGTTTTTGAATTTAAAGCATGGAAATATGAGTGCTCGGGAGTATAGCCTCCATTTTAATTCATTGGTTAGGTATGCTCCGACCATGTTAGCCGACATGGGAGACCGGGTGCATAGATTTGTGAGTGGCTTAGGGCCACATTTGATCAAAGATTGTTTGACAGCTTCCGCAAAGGGGTGAGAGTGATATGGATAGAGGGCATAGTAAGAGGGCTAGATCTGCCGGTGCTAGTAGTGAGAATAGAGAGGGCCAGAGGCAACAGTATTCTAGATATTTGGGCCAGTTCACGACTAGTGCACCCCTTGGTTTGCGGGTAGGAGATTTGACCGCCCTATTTATTCTAGTCCGGGCTCGAGAGTTTCAGGTTCTCAGTTTGGAGGTGATTGTAGTCAGAGGAGACCACCGGTACAGCGATGCAACCAGTGCAGTAGATTACATTCGGGTCAGTGTCGCTGAGGCTCAGATGCATGTTATGCCTATGGTCAGACTAGGCATGTGATGCGTGACTGTCCATCGATGAGTGGTAGAGTTGGGGCCCAGCCTACAGGAGCAGTAGCCGGTTCTTCTTCGTCTCTACGGCCTCTAGGGCAGACTCCCCAGACTTCAGCAGGCTGTGGTAGGGGAGGGGTAGTATCTAGTTTGGTGGCCCTCAGCCCGGTATTTATGTATTGGCCGGACGACTGGATCTTGAGTCCTCCCTTGACGTTGTCCCAGGCATCCTATCAGTATTCTCTGATGATGTTTATGCATTGATTGATCTGGTTCTACTTTGTTGTATATTATTCCGTATATGGTTCATCGTATTAGGGTGAAACCCGAGCCAATTAAACCTTTTGAGATGTCTACTCCGGTTGGTGACCCGGTAATAGCAATACAAGTATATAGAAATTGTGTGATTGTGGTATGTGATCGTCAGACTAAAGCTGATTTGATTGAGCTGGAAAAGTTGGATTTCGATGTTGTTATGGGCATGGATTAGCTAGCCTCCTGTTATGCTAATATTGATTGCAGAACCAAAATGGTTCGATTACATTTTTCAAAAAATCTAGTGCTTGAATGGAAAGGTACCACAGTGTCTCCAAAAGATAGGTTTATTTCCTATCTCAAAGCGAGGAAGATGATTGCAAAAGGCTATATTATCATTTGGTCCGGGTTCATGACACCGAAGCAAAGTCACCGACTCTACAGTCAGTCCCTGTAGTAAATGAGTTTCCGGATGTATTTCCAGATGAACTTCCAGGCCTTCCACTGGAACGGGAAATTATTTTACTATTGATATGCTGCCAGACATCGAACCCATATCTATTACTCCTTACACAATGGCTCCTGCAGAATTGAAAGAGCTGAAGGATTTGCTCGGGAAGGGATTTATTAGACCCAGTTCACCACTATGGGGACCACCTGCCTTGTTCATGAGGAAGAAAGATCTTTGCGAATGTGTATTGATTATAGGCAATTGAAAAAGGTGATAATAAATACCCACTTCCGAGAATCGACAATTTATGTGCTCAATTACATGGTGCTAAATGGTTTTCCAAGATAGACTTGAGGTCAGGATATCACCAGGTGAGAGTTAGAGAAGAAGATATCCCGAAAACGGCTTTCAGAACCAGATATGGCCATTATGAATTTCGGGTCATGTCATTTGGGTTGACTAACGCCCCGACAGTATTTATGAATTTGATAAATAATTTATTTAGGCCTTTCTTAGACCTATTCATAATTGTGTTCATTGATGACATCCTGGTGTACTCTCGATCAGAAGCAGAACATACAGATCATTTGCGTATTATTCTTGGAATTCTTTGGACTTGAGAATTATATGCAAAATTTTCAAAATGTGAGTTTTGGTTGAATTCTGTAACCTTTCCGGGTCATATTATCTCAGCTGATAGCATTCAGGTTGATACTCAGAAAATTAAGGCTGTGAAGACTTGGCCAAGGCCTACGATGCCTACAGAATTCCGTAGCTTTCTAGGATTAGCAGGTTATTATAGAACATTTGTAGAAGGATTTTTCTCTATTTCGGTGCCATTGATGAAGCTAACACAGAAATCAGTAAAATTTCAATGCACCAATGCTTGTGAGCACAATTTGCAGGAATTGAAAGATAGATTAACTTCAGCCCCCTGACACTTCCAGAAGGAGCAGAAGGCTATATTGTTTATTATGATGCCTCCGGTGTTGGGTTGGGCTGTGAGTTTATCCAACACGGTAGAGTTATTGCCTATGCTTCCAGGCAGTTGCTGAAATATGAGAAGAATTATCCGACCCCTGATCTTGAATTAGCTGCGGTTATTCACGCACTAAAGACGTAGAGACATTATTTGTATGGTGTACATATTGATATTTATACGAATCACAAGAGTCTCAAGTACATTTTCAAGCAAAAGGAGTTGAATCTACGGTAGAGGCGACGGTTAGAGCTATTGAAAGACTATGATGTAAATATCTTGTATCATCCTAGGAAAGCGAATGTGGTGGCCGACGCACTTAGCTGTAAATCCATGGGCAGTTTGTGTGACATTCAACCGGAGAAGAGAGAATTAGTCCATGAGCTCCACCAGCTAGCTAGCCTAGGAGTCCACTTAATGGACTCGGGAAAGCAAGAGTTACTGTTTATAATCCAGCTGTTTCATCCCTAGATATGGAAGTCAAAAAGCACCAATATGAAGACCCTAAGTTGAGTTATTACAGAGATACTCTTCCCCAGAAGGAAGAGTCACCATTTGAGATTTCTGTAGATGGGGCGCAGGTATCGGAGCAGGCTATGTGTTCCAGATGTTGCAGGATTACGCCATCAGATTTTGGAAGAAGCCCATTATTCCCGTTATTCCGTTCACCCAGGAGAGACAAAGATGTACCATGATCTCAAGTAAATGTATTGGTGGGACAGAATGAAGAAAGATATAGCAGAGTTCGTAGCTCAATGTCCAAATTGTCAACAAGTGAAAATTGAGCATCAAAAGCCAGGAGGATTGTTGCAACCTTTGGAAATTCCAACCGGGAAGTAGGAAGTGATCAATATGGATTTTATTGTAGGCTTGCCTCGTTCTCGGTGTAAGTACGACTCCATATGGGTAATCGTGGACAGACTTACGAAGTCAGCTCATTTTCTTCCGGTCAGAACTACATACTCAGCGGAAGACTATGCAAGGCTATACCTTAAGGAAGTAGTGCGACTTCATGGTGTCCTAGTATCCATTATTACAGATAGAAGAGCACAATTTATAGCTAAATTCTGGAAGTCCTTTCAAGAAGATTTAGGAACTCAAGCTAGACTCAGCACAGCATTTCATCCACAAACTGATGGACAAGCTGAACGCACTATTCAGACCCCGGAAGATATGTTGCGGGCATGTGTATTAGACTTCGGAGGTAATTGGGATGATCATTTTCCACTTATTGAATTTGCTTATAATAACAATTATCATTCCAGTATCCAGATGGCCTCGTATAAAGCTCTATATGGAAGAAAGTGTAGATCGCTAATTGGGTGGGTTGAAATAGGAGAGACACAACTGATAGGTCCGTAATTGATTCAGCAAGCAGTGCAGAAGGTTAAGCTCATTCGAGATCGGTTGTTGACAGCCAAGAGTCGTCAGAAATCTTAGGCAGAAAATCATCGACGAGATTTGGAATTCCAAGTTAATGATTGGGTATTTCTGAAAGTGTCGCCGATGAAAGGTGTAATGAGATTCGGCAATAAACGGAAACTGATCCCCCGGTATAATTGACCTTACAAAATTGTGCGCAAGGTAGGCCAAGTGGCTTATGAACTAGATCTACCTCCAGAGCTTGAGTCAGTTCATCCAGTTTTTCATGTGTCGATGCTCCGTAAGTGTGTTAGAGCTCCTTCCAGAATCATGTGTATAGATGATGTGCAAGTCACTGAGAAATTGGCTTATGAAGAAGTACCCATTGCCATACTAGATAGGCAAGTGCGGAAACTCAGAACTAAAGACGCAACTTTAGTTAAGGTCTTGTGGAGAAACAATAATAGCGAAAAGATGGCTTGGGAAGTAGAAGCAGATATGATGTCGAGATATCCGCATTTGTTTCCACCCCCAGAAGTGGCTCAGGACCAGACGCCATTGTCCCCAGGTATGTGATGTATTTTTTATGCTTGTAGGTCGTGTGTGGCCATGTTCCTTGCTATTGTATTGTAGCCCTGTGAGGCGATGTTATTTTGGGTTGTTATGATAGGATGGTAGTGTCATATTATAGGGGAAACTCTGGCGAAATTTTTGTAGAATCCCCGAGAACCTAACATTCGAAGACGAATGTTCCTAAGGAGGGGGGGGGGGGGGGGGGAGAATGTTACACCTCGGACATTTCATATCATTGTGCTGTGAATAGACTAGCGCAAGATTAAGTTGAACATGAAGTCCATGTGACCATAAGGAGAGTACTTAGTAGCTTTAAAGTGTATACGACAAGATTTTAAACCTAGGTGAATCGGTGAAACTAAGTTCGTCGAAGGAAGTAAAGTATAAGTCGTGTTTGGAGAGGTTTTAGCAAGAATCGAGTTAACGATTATTTAGGAAGGTCTTGGGAAGGAGTTATAGGGCTCCTTATATTGTTAATGAAGTGTTAAACAAGTGCCAAGAAGACTCCATAAGGATTTGAGATCAAATGAATCAACAAGAGCAACTTTAGGAAAAAGGTGAGTTATACGACCATTTATACGGTCTGTATAACTTTATACGGTCTGTAAAATGGTCTGTATAATAGTTACAGTGAAGGGTCACCACTGGTGCTATTATACGGTCACTTATACGGACTGTATGAAATTATACGGACCGTATAAGTGTCCGTATAAATCCTATCAGGTGGCTTTGGTTTTTCTTTCATAAAAAGATGACCCAAGTTCTTATTTCTTATTTCTCATCTTCTCCATACCTCTTGAGAACTCTAGGATATTCCATACACCATAATAACACAAATCCAAGAGAAATCAAAGATTAAAAACCAAGAATTAAGAGGATCAAGTGCAAGGAGGCCCACTAGGGTTTATAGAAATCAAGAATTCCTTTGGTATTGAAATTAGGGTTGTTCTCAAGTGAGGTTTATTCATTCAAAGTTCATCCTTACATGATCAAAGGTGAGTTTTACATATATTTCATGTTATTAAGAGTATTTGAGTGGTCGAATGACTTTGGATGAGAGAAGAAAATAAAATATGAGCCCAAATATGGGAATAATGATACTTTGAGTAGTAAATTAACTTGAGTCATGATTCTTAGTATGCTGTGAGTATATTTTTGTTATGAATGATATTAAGGATGTTGAAGGAGTGGTATATGTAGATGAATATGGTGTTGTGTTGTAATTATGGTTATGAATGACTTTAAAAAGGAGTTTGAGGATTGAACAATGTTTAAACTCGAAGAAGTCTATTGATTATGGTATCGGGGGCATTCCTATTGATGTTGGGAGCTGTTTCTTATATGGGAAAAGTGGTCGAAACAAAGGAAATGCTGCCCAATTTTTGTTAGCTTTTAGTCGCTTTAGTTTAAACTTAAGAATATCTTCACTTTTCTAATTTTAGTTCGAATTCTCTTAAAACATGACTTCTATATTATGATTTCCTCTCTATATTTCCATAACCTTCTTACATCCCAAAAGATGAAAGTTAAATTTCCTTAAGAGCTTCTTATGAGAAAGAGATAAGATGAGTTCTATGATAATGATGATGATGATGATGATTTTACTTCTAGAGATTCCAAAGCTTATGACTTGATGCTATTATGAGCTTAATGATCTTATTCCATAATTTCTTTGATGTTATTCATTGTTGGCCATCTCACCTCATGACACTAGTTCCTTCGAGGTGAGACATAGTGGTGATGGTTGTTCCATAATATAATCGGAGGGTACTGACCTTACGTCACTCCAATAGAGTTATAGCTTTACTTGAGCGCTCATGCATGCTTTATGTTATGTATGTGTATGATTACACTGTGCCTTGTTGGCCGGGAAGACACCACTATGCCGGACGTAAGTGGGCGGCTTCTGGATAACGCCGTGCCTAGTTGGCCGGGCAGTCACCACTAGTGGGCGGCATGAGATGGTTACCCCAGACGCGGGTTGATGATGATAAGCAGTTTATGTATATGAATATGTTTATCATGTTGTTTAAAGGTAAAAGTTAGCATGCATGACTCCGCCTTAGGAGGGAAGCAGTTACAGGTTACCTGTTCATTTTATGTTCTCTTATTTCTTGCTTATGTTGTTATACATGCCTTACATACTCAGTACATTGTTCGTACTGACGTCCTTTCTTTTATGGACGTTGCGTTCATGCCCGCAGGTAGATAGGGAGACAGTACAGATGCTTAGGAGCTTTATTCAGCGGATTTGCAGCAGCACCCCACTACTCCGGAGTTGCCACTTATTGGTACATACTTTTGTGTACATATTTAGGGCATGGCAGGGTCCTTTCCCATCCTTATGATCTCAGTACTTTAGTTAGAGGCTCGTAGATACATATGTGTGGGTAGTAGATGTCTCATGATCTCTTCAGTGTATCTTTTGTATGTCGTTTTGTAGCCTTGTGGGCTTATGTACATATATGTTTTGAGATATATTTGAGGATCATTTCATGATAAGGTTATGATGGAAATGGTGTATATTCAGGTTGAGTTTGATGATAAGTCTGATGGGTGGTGCTCGGTAATCAGCTCCAAGTACCCGTCATGGCCCTTTAGTTGGGTCGTGATAAAAGTGGTATCAGAGCAATTCCGTCCTAGGGTGTGTCTACGAACCGTGTCCAGAACAAGTCCTCAATTTCTCGTTTACTTTCTTCAACTCGGCAGGGGTCATCCAATAAGGAGGGATAGATATCGGCTGAGTATCCAATAACATATCTATAACAACATCAATCTCCTACTCTAGTGAAATGCCAGAAAGCTCGTTTAGAAATACATCAGGGAGTTCATTAACCACTAGAATAGACTGAACTGTCTGTAGTTCTACCTCTGCACTTTGGACTCCAACGATATGATATTTACCACACTTTGAAATAATCCTCTATGCCAGGAGGTGGAAATAGGCTAACCTTTCGGCAAAGCCGGGTCGCTTCTCATTCCAGAACTAGTTCCCCTGGGAAGTGGAACATAACAACTTTAGTCTAGTAACCAAGGTTAGCATAAACAGGCGCTAGCCAATCCATACTCATAATAACATCGAAGTCAACCATCTGCAACTTAATAAGATCTACTATGTTCTGATGGTTACAAACTGCTACTGAACAATCTCGATAAGTCTTTCTAGCAATAATAGATACACTAACAGGTGTAGATGCAGAAGACGGCTCACTCAATAACTCTAGTACTACACCAAACTTTCCCACAATAACAGAGTAACATATGACATATTGGACCTCAAATCTATCAATAGATAAACAATATATAAACAAACTATCAATGGACCTATCAGCGCATCTGGTGAGGACTCCAAGTCCTGACGACCCGCCAAGGCATTAGTGCGATTCTGAGCACAACC
Source organism: Lycium barbarum (assembly GCF_019175385.1). NCBI lineage: Eukaryota > Viridiplantae > Streptophyta > Magnoliopsida > Solanales > Solanaceae > Lycium > Lycium barbarum. Next base: position 23,787,127 of record NC_083348.1, on the reverse strand, counting down.
AAATCCAGAAGCTCCGCCTGTACCTTTACCTCTACTTTGATTCCCTTGATCAAATTTAGGACATCTCCAAATAGGGTGCAACTAACTCCTGCACCAGAAACAACCTCCTGTATTCAAATAACATTGTCCGGCATGTGCCCGACCACACTGACTGCGATGAGGCCTCATCTGAACCAAATTACTCTGACTCTGGTATTCTGATGCTCGGAACCCCTACCATGGCCCTACCTGAGAGCCCTCACTGGCACAGACTGTGGGGTAACTTGTCCTACTGCCCATAACCGTGCAGACTACTACAACTTATGGATTCCCTGTAACCGTCCACTACTCTAGTCCTCTTGGCCGGTCTACCTTTCTTATATAAATCATATCTTGTAAAACTATATGTGTCCTGATTAATAGATTCCTGTCACGACCCAACCCCGTGGGCCGCGACTGGTGCCCTACTTAGGCACCCCAACCAGACTCACAACCAGATCATCGTATTCAGACTCATTCAAACTCAACATGCGTTATTCGAACTGAAAATGAACAACAGACGCCAGACGCAAACATTTATCGAACACTTATCTTAAGCGGTCGCCCGTTCAGATTAATCAAATCAAAATCAGAAAGGTGGCGGAATATACGTCGCCCAAATGCACAAACACACGTACAAACTCAAAGGCCATCTTGGCCATAGTAGCGTACGGGCCGCTTAAGAACGCAAAACAGACCCACATACAAACACACCGGACCCACGACCCACAAATGTGACTACAGGCCTCTAGACAAAACAGAACATATGAACATATGACGGGACCGGGCCCCGCCGTACCCACACATCCACAAATGTACCGAACACACACACAACAGAAGGTATGTACCAAAAGTAGGCTCCGGATCAAGGGGAGCTCTCCAACACAGCAGAATGAGTAGCCTAAACTGGAGGACCACCCAAACGAGCTTCTGTACCTGCGGGCATGAAACACAGCCCCCGAAGAAATGGGGGTCAGTACGGGAGAAGTACTGAGTATGTAAAGCAGAAGGTACAGTAATCACCAACACAACTGGAGTTAGAAGAAACAAACACGAACGTCATCGTAGCAAAGCAAACCTGTGCGGAAGGCAAATGTACAAATGCAAATCAAATCATGTATAGGGTTTAGGAACGTGGTCACCCCCGACGCTGGTGCCACAACACATCATAACTCCAGAAGTTTTTAAATCTCCGTACAGTCTCCAGACACATCATATCACACACATATCACATCATCAGAACATATCAAATGCCATATCACATCATAACTCCATAGACGGTAACCGGCCCTATGGCGAGGCCTCAGGAACCGCAACACATCATAACTTCCGAATATGTTATAGCGCGTACGATCACAAAGCCGGCACGGGTACCGACGAACGAAATCATAGTAAATGGCACGAACGGAGTAGTGCAGAAACCATATGCAAATTAAAAGTAAATTACCGAACTCAACACATGATTATCCATGGCATATACTTGACGTAAAAGGCTCGGAGTAGGAGTCAGGACAATAAAATTTAGTAGGTAATAGTTACGGAGTTCCAAACTGCAAAGTCTTTGAAAAACAATTCACAAGTCATTTTCCGCAAATCTAACATCATTCAAAGTGCAAAACGTTCAATAACGGCGTAGGGAATTTCAAACGGACCCTTAAGTCATACACAAACGATTGCCTTTCATATCGGACGAAAATGAGCCAAACGAACCAAATAAGGGAAGCCTCGGGGCTTGCGGGCCCACTTCGAGTCAAATTGAGGCGGCGGACACAAATCACAGACTTTAGGCTCCATAGAGCCATCCACAAAAGTTTCGGAGAGTTTCGGACACAACAACAAAAGTTACGAAGGTTCGAACATTCTTTTAACCAAATGCAACAAAAAGGGTTCAATTACGCTGGATGAAAAGTACCCAAACTTGAACCTAGATTTCCAAGAGCAGAGTTATCCCCGAGGGTCCGATCTTAACCTAGTATGACTAGGACATGCCAAAAGAAGGATAGGTAGGCTTTACATACCTGGTTGGCGCCTTACGCTCGTCAAATCGCAATTCCCGTTTCGTCCGAAAACTGCAAATGGTCACTTTTACCAGTTACTATTCATGAAAGTTAACATTTTCATCTTTGGGCTATACTTGGCTACCGAAATTTCGGCAGCATTTCCCCTATAAATCTAACACCCCTGAGACTTAGCTCGGCTCAAAATACAACAACAACAACAACCCCAAACATCATTACACAATACAAACCACAATCAAACCGCACTAGCTTCAAAATTTCACCTTATTACATAAGTTGGTAATTCTATATTCAAACTTCAAAATTCCAAATCTACATCCATATTATTGTATTCATTCAAGATTATTCAATCACATTACAAACAAGTTCCAAACCATATACAAGGTTCCTCAAAACTCATTACTTCCCATATTTCTTTCAAAACTTCAAAACTTACAACGAACGTTCTAACTTGCGTCGTTTCATTCCGAATTCATTAACATCATTGTAAGTTCACATTTAAAGTCTTTAGCACCCTAAATATACAATGATATACACCATGATACCAAAGGTATATACTTTCCGATAATATCCGAAATCATTTTCTAACGCCAACTCAATTCTTTAATCAATCCTTTACGACATAAAGATCACAACAACACATTATTCAAACTAAACAAGATAAAATTCCTATGCCTTGCACTTCATGAAACTCACGGCCAAACACACCCTTTCTACACACACACGCCATGCACAAACACAACACCATCCCACAATCTTCATGCAACATCAATCACTATAACATATAAATCCATGTCATAACATAAAAACATAGATTTCTTACCTTTTTCTTGAAATTCCGATTTGCCGCAAACGAGCACCTTACGCCAAACTAATTGTACCCCGTTGAAGAGGGGCTCGAGTACTTCATAATATGTGAATGCCTCTTTCTTGGGTGTTCTTGAATTTGTTGTGGTTCTTGATAATTCTAAAGGCTAGCATGATATATATCCAAATAGGAGTCATGTGCATAGCACATGACTCTTTAAAAGTGGGCTTGGGCTTGCCTCTTGGCCGGCCACTTCAATGTTTTGGGCCTCAATTTTGTGTTGCATTTTTCTTAGCCCCAATCCACTAAACGTCCCGTTTTGTAATTCCCGAAACTAATTTCCGAAATTTCAAATTTACCCTCGGCCTTCCCCGATGCCTTAACATTAGTGATTCCATAACCAACCTAGTCATTTTCACCAAAATTAAAATATCTCCTTATAACACACAAGTCGTGATTATTTCCCGATTTTTACTTATACGAAACACGGGACATAACATTCTCCCCCCCTTAAGAACATTCGTCCCCGAATGTTGAATTGATCTCATGGGGCGTCATACTATTCTGGGAGGGTTCTCTTTATAGTTATCCTTTTTTATTTTTCTGACACGGCTCCTTTACTAACTTTAGGGGGGGTAAATTTTTCACGTCACTGATTCAAATGCCTTCATAATACATTTTCTCATATTCCACGCAATCCCCGAACCAGACACTATATTCTCGTAATGGACGAACACTTCCCAGACATCATAGTCAACATCAAAGGCACGGAAGTAGATCAGACAAATCTGAGGTCGGAGTCAGACATACAAAGGCGTATAAGACGGGACATGATCAGAACCGAACATACGAAGACATATCAGACAAACTCATAAACGGGGTCAGACGTACGGAATCACATCGGACAGATTCGAAATCAGAATCAAATATACAGAATTATTTCATACAGAGTCGTGATCAGACAAACCGAAATGTATCAAACATACGCACGATCAAAATCAAACGCACAGAGACATATCAAACGGATTGATATCCAGAGTCAGACATACAGAGGTGTGCCAGACAGAAACGTATCCAGAATCAAACGCACAAAGATTCTTCGGACGGGAACATCATCGAGCTCAGAAATACAAAGGCGTACTAGGCAGAGCCTTATCGGAATCGGAAGTGCAGAAGCACAACAGATAGAATGTCAATTTAGAATCGAATCGTTCATATTAAGGCTCCAATGCTTCATGGGAATTTCCCTTTATTGGTAAACTTATTCGCCAAGTTGTCACACAAATTATCTTGCATCTCGCGTACCGACTCTTTCAAAGATTCTATTTATTCACACTGCTTACCTTTCATCTATCGCAACATTAGTTGCCGGGGCTCGGGTCTTAATCCATATGGGCACCAAACGAAAATCATACACACACAAATACACATACACATACACACACTTATTCAGACCTTACTGGCGAACATCTATGGCTGTTATTCAAATTCGTTCAATTTCCCAAGCGGTGTTGTACCCATTTAGTCCGCCTCGCTCCGCGCGACTCCTGTAAGGGCACTAATTACTCCACACACATTCTATTTACCTGATGATTACCCCAAGTTTCTATTTATATTTATCACACACTCACTTATGAAAAACTTTGCATTACTTCCCAGGGGGTCACCCATCCCAGAATTGCTCTGGCTTGAGCACGCTTAACCCCGAAACTTTCATGCATTTTGCCGCGTTAGGGCTGATATAACTTCATCGATTGCCCCACACGACCTTGTCACGTGATTTTAGGGCCAAACGGTATCTTAGCAAATTTTTCGGGAAGTTTTTATAGCGGGTCCCACTCTGACCCGAAGAGGTCGTTTGCTCTTCTGGCTATGTGGTTTATCGTTTTAGCCTTCCAAATTCCATATATTCGCCTCCCACATGTATAGATAACTGCCTCGGATATTTCATTAATTCGGATTCTTACCCTAGTTTTACTGACACACAGAAAGAGAATATCGCATAATATACTGGAATGCAGGCCTATCATTGCACATACTCATTCAGAAAAAGGTTAGTAATATACCTGGGTCTGCGTCTGGGGATGCCTCTGGGTCCCGCCGACCAGTCAAAGCATAGATGCGGTTCGAGGGACCGCTAGAATCTGAACCCCCACCACGGCCTCTACCGCGGCCTGCCGGTGCTGGCATACCTCGCCCCGTGGAGCGCGTGGCCGAAGGGGTAGATGACGAACCAGCAATGGATCTCATCGGCGGTGCTGCGCTACCGGAACCGCCTGCCCACAGACAATCCCGCATGATGTGGCCCTGGCGGCCGCAAGCAAAACAGGCCCCTGTGGCCCTGAAGCAGTCACCTGGGTGCGATCTTCCACAATACGAACACGGGGGCATAGGTGGCCTAGTCTGACTGGGACCCCTGCTCGTCTGAGGACCTGGGGCTCTGGAACTCTGGTCTACCCTGGACGGTCCTGCGCCATCAAACCTCTTACTAACAAACTGTGTGTCCCGGCCTGATGGAGGGAAGTACCCACTGGACTGATACTGAGGCTGCCCCCCCCCCCCCCCCCCCCCCCCCGAGAATCTCCAGAATACCCCGCTGATCTGGCCCTCTTGGGCCGTCTCCCATCATACGCTCTGCTGGGCCGATCTGCTCGGTGCCGGTTCTCCATCCCCTGGGCGTAGGCCTGTAGACGGGCAATGTCCATATCTGTCTGCAATGACACCGCCATACAACCGTCAATCAGGTAACGATCCAACCCCATAACATATCTATGCATCCGATCTGTCATATCTGCCACCACGGCAGGGGCATACCGGGCCAGGGAATCAAACTCCAAATTATATTCACGAACGCTTCGACCCCTCTGCTATAGATGTAAAAACCGATCAGCTCGCTCCCGTCGTAACTCTGGGGGCAGAAAGTGGCGGGTGAAAGCAGTCACAAACTGATCCCATACAGCTGGAGGAGCACCCTCACCCCTGGATAACTCCCAAGTCTCATACCAATGCGCGGCAACATCCCGAAGTCTATGCGAAGCCAGCTCAACCGACTCGGTCTCTGAAGCCCTGACCAAGTCTAATGCACGTCGCATCCCCCGAATAAAGTCATGGGGGTCCTCGTCGGGCTTAGACCCGAAAAACTCTGGAGGGCCACATAATAAGAACTCCCGAACTCTCAGGCTGTCCCGCCTGTCCTCATCATCATCGTCCCTCCGCCCGCGACTGCGAGCCTGCCCCGCTACTATCGTGGTCAACAACTGTACAGCCTCCCTCAGGGTCCTATCCTCCGCCCCTGGCTGAGGAGCTGGAGTCTCAGGAGCGGGTACACGGACCTCTGGAGCTGCTGAAGGTCCTGCTCCAGGCTGTACTAATGGGGGTGTAGCAGACCCCTCAGAATGAGGTGCAACCTCAGGCAAATCATAGACACGAGCCCGGGTAGCTCGCTGTGCCTGGCTAGTCTCTCCCATCTTCGCCTTGCCCTTCTAGGCCGCCGTTGCCTTCTTCGGAGGCATTACTGCAAACACAACAACGGGTCAGATCAGAATGACTCTAATAGCACAGCTCTATCGCACGATCTAAGATTCCAAAGAAAGTAACATCCTAAATGCCCCGTAGCCTCCTGTTTATAGATGTGGTGCACAACACATCGATAAACAAGACTCTAGTAGACACGGCCTGTAGACATTACGAGGACAAACCGCTCTGATACCACTTTTGTCACGACCCAACCCCGTGGGCCGCGACTGGTGTCCTACTTAGGCACCCCAACCAGACTCACAACCAGATCATCGTATTCAGACTCATTCAAACTCAACATGCGTTATTCGAACTGAAAATGAACAACAGACGCCAGACGCAAACATTTATCGAACACTTATCTTAAGCGGTCGCCCGTTCAGATTAATCAAATCAAAATCAGAAAGGTGGCGGAATATACGTCGCCCAAATGCACAAACACACGTACAAACTCAAAGGCCATCTTGGCCATAGTAGCGTACGGGCCGCTTAAGAACGCAAAACAGACCCACATACAAACACACCGGACCCACGACCCACAAATGTGACTACAGGCCTCTAGACAAAACAGAACATATGAACATATGACGGGACAGGGCCCCGCCGTACCCACACATCCACAAATGTACCGAACACACACACAACAGAAGGTATGTACCAAAAGTAGGCTCCGGATCAAGGGGAGCTCTCCAACACAACAGAATGAGTAGCCTAAACTGGAGGACCACCCAAACGAGCTTTTGTACCTGCGGGCATGAAACACAGCCCCCGAAGAAACGGGGGTCAGTACGGGAGAAGTACTGAGTATGTAAAGCAGAAGGTACAGTAATCACCAACACAACTGGAGTTAGAAGAAACAAACACGAACGTCATCGTAGCAAAGCAAACCTGTGCGGAAGGCAAATGTACAAATGCAAATCAAATCATGTATAGGGTTTAGGAACGTGGTCACCCCCGACGCTGGTGCCACAACACATCATAACTCCAGAAGTTTGCAAATCTCCGTACAGTCTCCAGACACATCATATCACACACATATCACATCATCAGAACATATCAAATGCCATATCACATCATAACTCCATAGACGGTAACCGGCCCTATGGCGAGGCCTCGGGAACCGCAACACATCATAACTTCCGAATATGTTATAGCGCGCACGATCACAAAGCCGGCCCGGGTACCGACGAACGAAATCATAGTAAATGGCACGAACGGAGTAGTGCAGAAACCATATGCAAATTAAAAGTAAATTACCGAACTCAACACATGATTATCCATGGCATATACTTGACGTAAAAGGCTCGGAGTAGGAGTCAGGACAATAAAATTTAGTAGGTAATAGTTACGGAGTTCCAAACTGCAAAGTCTTTGAAAAACAATTCACAAGTCATTTTCCGCAAATCTAACATCATTCAAAGTGCAAAACGTTCAATAACGGCGTAGGGAATTTCAAACGGACCCTTAAGTCATACACAAACGATTGCCTTTCATATCGGACGAAAATGAGCCAAACGAACCAAATAAGGGAAGCCTCGGGGCTTGCGGGCCCACTTCGAGTCAAATTGAGGCGGCGGACACAAATCACATACTTTAGGCTCCATAGAGCCATCCACAAAAGTTTCGGAGAGTTTCGGACACAACAACAAAAGTTACGAAGGTTCGAACATTCTTTTAACCAAATGCAACAAAAAGGGTTCAATTACGCTGGATGAATAGTACCCAAACTTGAACCTAGATTTCCAAGAGCAGAGTTATCCCCGAGGGTCCGATCTTAACCTAGTATGACTAGGACATGCCAAAAGAAGGATAGGTAGGCTTTACATACCTGGTTGGCGCCTTACGCTCGTCAAATCGCAATTCCCGTTTCGTCCGAAAACTGCAAATGGTCACTTTTACCAGTTACTATTCATGAAAGTTAACATTTTCATCTTTGGGCTATACTTGGCTACCGAAATTTCGGCAGCATTTCCCCTATAAATCTAACACCCCCGAGACTTAGCTCGGCTCAAAATACAACAACAACAACAACCCCAAACATCATTACACAATACAAACCACAATCAAACTGCACTAGCTTCAAAATTTCACCTTATTACATAAGTTGGTAATTCTATATTCAAACTTCAAAATTCCAAATCTACATCCATATTATTGTATTCATTCAAGATTATTCAATCGCATTACAAACAAGTTCCAAACCATATACAAGGTTCCTCAAAACTCATTACTTCCCATATTTCTTTCAAAACTTCAAAACTTACAACGAACGTTCTAACTTGCGTCGTTTCATTCCGAATTCATTAACATCATTGTAAGTTCACATTTAAAGTCTTTAGCACCCTAAATATACAATGATATACACCATGATACCAAAGGTATACACTTTCCGATAATATCCGAAATCATTTTCTAACGCCAACTCAATTCTTTAATCAATCCTTTACGACATAAAGATCACAACAACACATTATTCAAACTAAACAAGATAAAATTCCTATGCCTTGCACTTCATGAAACTCACGGCCAAACACACCCTTTCTACACACACACGCCATGCACAAACACAACCCCATCCCACAATCTTCATGCAACATCAATCACTATAACATATAAATCCATTTCATAACATAAAAACATAGATTTCTTACCTTTTTCTTGAAATTCCGATTTACCGCAAACGAGCACCTTACGCCAAACTAATTGTACCCCGTTGAAGAGGGGCTCGAGTACTTCATAATATGTGAAGAACAAGAATTTTTGGATCAATAACCAAGCTTGGAAATTTTCTTTTTCTCTCTTTCTCTCCTACGGCCGAATGCCTCTTTCTTGGGTGTTCTTGAATTTGTTGTGGTTCTTGATAATTCTAAAGGCTAGCATGATATATATCCAAATAGGAGTCATGTGCATAGCACATGACTCTTTAAAAGTGGGCTTGGGCTTGCCTCTTGGCCGGCCACTTCAATGTTTTGGGCCTCAATTTTGTGTTGCATTTTTCTTAGCCCCAATCCACTAAACGTCCCGTTTTGTAATTCCCGAAACTAATTTCCGAAATTTCAAATTTACCCTCGGCCTTCCCCGATGCCTTAACATTAGTGATTCCATAACCAACCTAGTCATTTTCACCAAAATTAAAATATCTCCTTATAACACACAAGTCGTGATTATTTCCCGATTTTTACTTATACGAAACACGGGACATAACATTCTCCCCCCCTTAAGAACATTCGTCCCCGAATGTTGAATTGATCTCATGGGGCGTCATACTATTCTGGGAGGGTTCTTTTTATAGTTATCCTTTTTGATTTTTCCGACACGGCTCCTTTACTAACTTTAGGGGGGGTAAATTTTTCACGTCACTGATTCAAATGCCTTCATAATACATTTTCTCATATTCCACGCAATCCCCGAACCAGACACTATATTCTCGTAATGGACGAACACTTCCCAGACATCATAGTCAACATCAAAGGCACGGAAGTAGATCAGACAAATCTGAGGTCCTAGCGATACCATAGCTCCTCTAAACTCTCCTAATGTCACTGGAGTCGAGGAAACTCGAGAGGATAACTCATCCTGGTCCTTAGATGGATCTTTCTCAATAGAGGGCATAATCTTGGGCAGGTCCTCTTCAATAGAATAACTCACACTTGATCCTATTGTCGTAGTACTCTCTGGTTAGCTGAAACTTCTCAGGTCATAGGATATATGTATGCAAGCATCACATGTAAGAGTAAACCACAAACTCCTATGACTCAGCTCTACAACACGATTTAGATTTGAAAGAAGGGTAACCAACTCCTAAATGCCCTGTAGTTTCCCGTTTATATGATGTGGTGCATCACACACCTATAAATAAGGCTCTACTATATGGTACCCAATGCCGTATGCGGCCCGAGCGAACCATTATAAATCTGTAACTCTGAAGGGGTAATCCTCAACTTAGGCCAATTAGGGCTACCTGCACACAGTCAATACCAACTAACCAACAAGGCCACAATATGGATATGCATAAACACTGACTATGTCGCCTGAACTAGGCGGACACACCCAAAACATGCATATACAACTGAGTAAGCCGATGAGGCAGCTATGATCATACTAAGCCAACAGTACCAAAATAGGCATATACAAGCCGGCAAGGCTATCTTACTGGCACACTATAGACAGGTTTCTTCTACAAGCCTCTATAGAAATCATAAATACATCATGGTGGGGACAGGTCCCCAGCCTACCCATCTAATCTGTAACCACAAAAGAAAGACTTCAAAAGGACTGGCAACTTTGAACAAAAGGAGCTCATCAATCAGCTGATATCAGGTCCTGTCTACTAGGGAGGTTTTTTAGTCTGTCTATCTGTACCTGCAGGCATGAATGCAATGCCCTCGGCAAAAGGGACGTCAGTACAAAATAATGTACCGATTATGTAAGGCAATAGATAACTAAAATTGAAGATGAACTTAAACATAATAATCTAGAGGCCAAAGAATGCCCTTAATATCTCACCTGATCTGTCTAACATGAAATGCAATATAATAATATCATATGTCTCACTGACCAAGTGGCCAGGCAACTGGAAAATCTCACTGACCATAAGGCCAGGAATTCTGTTTCACTGACCCGTCGGCCAGGCAATCTATCTCACAAACCCATTGGCCAGGCAATCTGTCTCACTGACCCGTAGGCTAGGCATATTTGTCTCACTGATCAAGTGGCCAGTCTAAACAATATATATATATATATATATATATATATATATATATATATATATATATATATATATATATATATATATATCATGTTGTATATCATGTGTAAACTGACATATATGAAGACATCAACTTGTTTCTTTCTAACTCTTCTACTAAAAATAAACTAAGGTGCGGATAGAACTCCCTCGAAAGATACAATACCACATCAAGAAGCATTACATATCTTTGACAGCTCTAAACAATAATTCTATTTCTTTAAGATTAGAGAAGCGGTTACTATGTACGAGAACATGCCAAGAAAAGAAATGATAGGCATTACATACCTTAAATGGCCAATATGAACCCACAATGAAATCGTTGTAATGCTTACGCCAATCCTATAACAAGGGAATATGTATATGAACTTAGATGACTCTATTATATCACGTATATCAAATAATAAATCGATGCTAAAACGAAACGGACAACATTTCTCTAATTTTCTTATCACAACAACATATCCAGCAACCAGCAATAACAAAAACATTCTCCTATAAGCCTCTTAACTCAAAAAAATCAACATTTAAATATATATAATAAAACAGCCCGATAGACGCCTCGTATACGATGTTATACACATCCTCCTTGAAAATACAACAACTATAACAACCTCAACATCAACTACTATCCATACAAAAAGAATTTAACCCAATATAACGTTAATAACATGGCTCAAAACAGATTAAAAGCCAACATAAACTCAAATCCATATTTTGACATTTTCCTCCAACTTCCTCTTTTCAGTACTTTGCATAATCACGAAACAACCTCATAAATATGGAAATAAAGTGAATCCTTACTTCAAGAACTTAAGAACACAAAAAATCCAAAGTTACTTCAACTTGAAGTATCCTTTAAATCGACTAGAAGAAGAAGAACTACACTTCAACCATAATCCGGAAGCATATTGGCACTTGATTCTCACTTTAAAGCTTTGATTTTACTTTGGAAATGGTTGAATATGTTTGGGGGGGTTTTTAGGGGTGTATAAGGTCTGGGGAGATGATGCAAATTAATTACAAAGGAAGGAATAAGAAACATATAAGAAAATAAGGCTGCCACCGCCTTGGATATACGGTCTGTACTTGAAATCGTATATCTTTGTACGGTACTTCTCGGATTTGTGATATGTTAGTTGCATTGGAAATAAAACTCTCTGAACTTGAATTTACATAAGTTATGCATTCCATAACTCCTCACATGCTGTAAGATATAGCTCCCCAAAGTTTGACCAAAATTCCTGTACAGAATTCTGCAAAATTTTCCCAAAGTTTCGTCAAATTTAATTTCTTTGATTCGCTTGATCTCGGAACCTTCCAATACCTACTAACCATGGTCTTAAACTCTTATATACTCAATATAGACATGTCTAATCCCATATGACCTCAAATATTGTCCCGCTCTTCCAAGTCTACGACAACTCACTCACTACAAAATCTACGTACAAAAGTACGTGGTGTAACATCGCCGACATGCTATGCACTCAATGTTATAAATATCTATGTCTTACCTAGAATAAGGTTTGCGCATCGACAAACAGAGAATTCATAATATTGAGCGACCAAATGATATATCAAGAATATTCAAGAATCCCGGCGTGCATTCCTAGTGCAAGAAGAAAGATTGGAGGAGCTGTTATACTGTATAATGTTTTGCAGTTCTTAAGTCTAGAAACTTGTATTTGGTTATTTATCGAGTTTTACTTTATCCTGTTTCATAGAAGCATATACTCAGTACAATAACGTTGTAAATTCAACTTCAAGTTGGGGATCAACTTAAAGGTTGCTTACTAATCTAGGGATATTAGTGAGATAGGAATTAGAGGTTGGCTCCTAGATTGCAGAGTTTGTAACTTTAATTTGAAGAGGCTCACAGTTCTAGTGGAGTTTGGGAAAAATCATACAGAGGTATAGGTCGTGATTTTTATTGCCCTTGTAAGCCGGGTGGTTTCCACGTAAAAATCTTTGTCTTCTTTACTTACCTGCTTTTTAAATTCTCCAAGATGCTAGCATAGAACAGGTAGAGTAACATGTTCCGTCCTATGAGCAAAAACTGGATACGACAAAGGACAGGAAGTAGGTCCTGCAACCTAACTAATATGCCACGTAATTTCGGCACATTTGATGCTTTTAACGGGGAGTTTTACTTGTTTTCAAGAACGTTTGTGTGTTTTGATATGGTTTTTGTTATGTTCCAGATATCTAGTGTCTATATGGCAAATGTTGGAAAATTACATGAAAGGATTGCAAAAAAAAGTGAAAAATGACACGTAACTGAATGAACAATTTGTCGGGACAAAAGACGGACCGCAGAACATTATACGGGATGTCAAATGGACCATAAAATGGTCACAATGTACCTGCCAACCAAATAAAATTTCATGTAGCAAAAAGAAGTTCTGCAAAATATTTGGCAGATCGTGAAACCTACCATCAATCAGTAACAGTGTTAAATTCAGCCAAGGGAAATCCTGTGGAGCCTTTATACGGACCGTATAACATTTTACGGTCCATCAAATAGGAAGCGCAGAAGTATTGAAGAAGGAAATTTGACGGCTAAAGAGGACATTTGACAGACTGTACAACTTTTGACGGTCCGTATAATAGTGCCGACGGGGGTAGTTTTGTCATCTTAATTCTCACGACTTCCACCGTTATAAATACTTATTGTAGGGTTTGTTTAGACTATTCTTTGTCAAATTTCAGTACTATTCTCTTAGCATTCAGTACTCTATTGTTTTTGGAGCTTTTTGGAGAACAAGCCAAGACAATTGCAATTACTTTATTCTTATTCTAATCAATAGTAAGCATTCTGAAATCTTTTATATTGTGTTCTCCGTTCTTCAATATGAGTAGCTAAATTCATTACTTAGGTTGTGAACCCAATGATAGGTGTTATATCATTAGGAATTGGGATTCATATTTGCATAATGGGTTGTTAGGGTTTAATTGTTCTTTATTCTCCATTTTTAGTTGATGGTTGCAAACATTAACTTAAGCCATAAACCTTGCTTTATTTCGGAAAATACGTTAGGGTTTGGTAAGAACGAGTAACAAGAACCCAGGGCGTTAATCCTCATTTAATAGATTCACTTAGGGATAAGAGGAATTTACTTTGCACAATATTAACCGTTCTTCATATATACTCTTTTATATTTGGGAAATCATAAAGAGAAATAGTCCTTAACTATTGGGAGATATTAGGGATTCAATTAGAGGTTAAGTGCATTCGTACAACGAACCATTAGAGTTATGTCAAGATTAATACCCATAACATACACTTCATCTAAAGGGGGACACAACCTTGGTTTCTTTAATCCATTTATTATGATCAAAAGCAATTTAGTTAGTAAACAAACACTCCTTTACAACCTTAACGGAATACTAGACTAGACCGCAAAAAAGTACTCAACTAATTTAGTAACCTTTTAACGCCCTATTTCCTGTGGGATTAGACCCCAACCTAGTTGGGTTACTATATTTGACATCATCCGCTTTACTCTATTTAATAGGTGTAATTTGAGTGTATCACATATCCTGATATTTCCATCCTTCTTTGGTATCTGGATAATATTGGATAACCACGTGGGGGATTATGTTACCTTGACCACTCTGGATTTAATCTATTTTTCAACTTCATATTAGATCCTGGTACTCAGTCTGATTGAATTTCCTGATTTTCTTCTTTATTGGATTAAACAAAGGTTTGATTTGCAGCTTGTGGGCTAAGATATTTGTCCTCAGGCCTAACATGTCGGCTTAGAACCATACGAAGATATCTACGTAATGTTTAAGCAAGTTGATCTTATTCTAAGAGGTTGTTAAGTGAACACTTATCCTGGTTTCCTTAATTTATATGTCATCCCCTAGATTAACCATTTCAGTTTCGTCAGGGTTCTGCTTTTCGGTGAGGTGGTCTGGAAACATAGTTTCCTCATTGTGTTGTTTGTATTCCTCTTCATATGTCTCATTATGCTCATTATATTCATGACAAGTCATGACATTGATGGGTTTATTGTTATTATTACTGAAAGACAATGGCACAGAGGGGTTAGATAATGAAGAGTTTAGGCATAATTAAAGATGAATCCATTTTCCAAACAAATAGAGGCTTTCATTAAATTCGTTACAGGGAATTACCAACTCTGGTCCTGACTCAAACCAACATCGAGGTTTTTTTTTTTTTTTTGAAAACATTACGAAGAAATTTTAAAACATAAATAGTGAGTTATCGGGCCTCATCAAATCCACACAAATTTTGGAAAGTCTAAATTTGTATTCTCTATCGAGGCACTTAGTGAACCAAAGCAGAGTAGAACTCCAATTCTTCAAGGGCTCAACCAGATAAGCTATATTTTTCTTACTGGCATCGAAGACTTCATCATTTGGAACACATCCTAGGCCAAAACGGAAGCTGCTTTTAGGAATACGTATAGGTTCAATTATTTTTTCTAATTTCTTTCCTAAACCTCATCTTGGCTCGAATCCGTTCTGGAGAATAGTAGTGGCAAGCATTTTTTGTACACAACTGGCATCGGAGTCTGTTATGCAGTATCTTTGTAAATAGCTCCCATTAACTCCACACATGAAATTCAGTACCACCAGGAGTTCCTTCAATCATTAGAACACAGTGATCGGGGTAACTGAGGCTGCTTACATCTACATGAATCACAATTTTATGGTCTTCCTACGCGAACTTCAAAGATTGGTGTAGGGTAGATGGTACCGATATTGCCATGTGGATTCACAGTCTTCCCAATAGCAGATTGTAGGTAGTGATTATAGCCATTACATGAAATTCAGTGATAAACTCAGCGGGCCCCATTTGGATGTACAGGTCAACGTCTCCGACGGTGTCTCGCTGTGCTCCGTTGAAAGCTCTCACGTTCATACGGCTCTGGCGTATCTTTCCCACATCATAACCTTACTGGATAAGAGTGGATTATGGACTTTTTGACACCTAATTTTTGCCCTCCATTAATTTTATTTAATTAGTCAGACTTCTTGAATCACAAACGGAGTAAAATATGCACTTTTATTGGTCAAAATTATTTTACAAAATTGTTTCGTTTACATTTTACTATTTCATTTCGCAAAATATCATCTAATATATCATTGTATATCATCTGCATATTTTATACATTTGTTATGATTTTTAAAATTATTTATGAAAAATTGAAGTCCAAATGGTGAAAAAGTTTATTTAAGTTATTTTATAGAAGGGGCATCACTGGCACCTGGCCTTACTTACCGAGCACCAATATAACGTAAATCAGTAACCATTCTAGCATATATAAGTGGGCCTAAAGGCCATTATACTATAATCTGACGAAGCATGCGAGACTATGCAACGATAAATAACACAAAATGACATACATAAGTGAATACATGGGACATATAGGCCGACCGGACCGTTAAAACTTCTATACACTGGACATTAGTCTACAAGCCTCTCGAGAGTATGTAAACATCATAAGGTCATGACATCCCCCGCCCCCAATACGCATAAGCATACCGACTCAAAAGGCAACTCCGGAGCAAGTGGAGTGTACCAACACCTTCTGGTTAGCTGATAGCCTATCGAGGATGATCGTCAACCTATCTATCGGGACCTGCAGGCATGAAATGAAGCATACCAAGGAAAAAAAAAGACGTCAGTATGAATAAAGTACCGAGTATGTAAGACAGGAAAGCAAAAGTAAAAGAAGTAATGTAAATAAAAATAGGGAAGAGACAACCTGTAACTTTGAATGCTGCTGAGGGCATATGCCATGCATTTTTTCGTTTAAACACACACACACACACATATATATAATCCACACTATGGGGCTGCATCATCATCATCAAGCCGCTCTTTGGGACTAACATCATCATAACGTACCCAACTGCAGTGGTGTGCACAATAGGTGTCGTACCCAGCCGACTATAGCGCTGCTCTGCGTCATAATATATATATATATATATATATATATATATATATATATATATATATATATATATATATATATATATATATATATGCATGATAGACTCGTGGAATAACATTCTGAACCTTTTGGAGTGATGTATGGACGGTAAACCTCCGAATACGTTATGTGACCTAACTCGTCAACATATGATGTCATAAGAATAGAAAATAAATCAACATACAATTCATTAGGAATCAAAGATCAATGCAACATGGATAATAAATACATCACGGAAGACAATGAACTTGAGCTTCTAAACTACTAAGAGAAGAGTCATTTATGAATATTGTACTTTTACATTTAGTTCATTCGGAATGATGCCAAAGAAAGAAAGAAGGTACCTTAACATACCTTATATCGAACCGCGACATATCAATCCGGAATTAGCCTCCTTCACGCCTAAGACTACAACCAACAATAAGGGTACTAACATTAATTACGAGTAGTTCAACAATCCCCTGTCGAGCGGCAAGCTCGTTCTATATAAAATCGGACAGCAAATCCCCTGTTTTCCTTACTTTCCCATGTCCATAAGAACAGCAAGAACACATACAATATTCAACTATATATTTGAAGCACCACAACACATCCAACAGCCCAACAACACTAATCAATCTACATAACAACAAGTGCACAAATGTCATCAATGCAATACTATTTATTATGACGAGCAGCAAGCTTAGATTGGAACCAAAACCCAACTCTTTTTCCCATCTCCCCTGTACTTACAACACCATCAATAGGTCCAACACATACACATATATATTGACATGACATTTCGTTCTTACATCCATCTTAAAAGTAACATCAAACAGCCCAACAAGAGTTAACAACAACATAAACAACATCTAGGTGTTATATAGCCCCTTCTCCTTCTAGCTTATAGCACCATCTTCATAACCAACACAAATACAAGGATAAAAAAACAACGACAACATTATCAATCTATTTTCCATAATTTCTAGCCATAAGAAATCTTGTACATCTCCCTCAAAACTGTCACGACCCAACCCCGTGGGCCGTGACTAGTGCCGGGGATGAACAACCACACACGCTTACTTACCAAATCAGCCTATCAATGACTTGTCCATATCCAACATATATTAATTATTACAGCTATTAAGGGCAGATGTTGTCTTAAACGGTCGCATATATCAAACACATCATACAGGAGCAACCAAGGCTGTCGTAGAACCTATCGTCCCAAAGCATTTACTTAAGCATATATACATACAAGCCGTTAAGGCTGTTATAGCAAATAGGACCACGTAGACGCAAATCACAGACATAACCGAACCATGACGACCCATGACCCACATACATGTCTACAAGCCTCTAACAAAGATAACATAATCATATGACGGGACAGGGCCACGCCGTATCCCTGAATAGTCATATACATAAATATGTACAACGGAAAGATCTGTACCAAAAATGTGGGCTACGGATCAAAGGAGCACTCCCAAGTAGCAGAATGGGTACCCTAGGCTGGCGGATCACAACAATAAGCGTCTGTACCTGCGGGCATGAAACGCAGCCCCCGAAGAAAGGGGGTCAGTACGGAATATGTACTGAGTATGTAAGGCATGAAATACAAAAAATAGAATCATAACCGGAATAACAGTACAGAACTAGGTACACCATCCAGAATACCAAGATGTTTACCTTCCAGACAAAAATCATGTATACCGCTGTCGTATGTCAGAAAAAGTACAGAAAAAAAGTGAATCTTCCAGAGTGCCAAAAGAGCTCACTTTCCAGACACGGATCATGCATGACAGAATCATATATCATATATGCATATAACGTGCCCCGGCCTTCCCGTGAGGGACGCGGTAAATCATATATCATGTAAGCATAAAACGTGCCCCGGTCCTCCCGTAAGGGACGCGGTAAATCATATATCGTGTAAACATATAACGTGCCCCGGCCCTCAGTGAAGGACGCGGTGAATCATATATCATGTATGTCAATATCATGTATCATATATGCATGTAACGTGCCCCGCCCCTCTTTTGCGGAACAGGGTGAATAGAGTCATCATATGCCATCCTGGCCACCGCCCAGTCATCATATCATGATGTCAACATATCATATATAACGTACCCCGGTCCACAAGTGAGAGGGACGCGGTGAACAATGCAGAGGAGTACGCACGAGAACATATCCTGGCCCGGGCTCAGTGAAATCCAAACTGAGGCTTGCACGAACAGAATAATGCAAAACCATATGCACATAAATCAAGACTCGATAGACAAGTATACGTACCGACTCCAGAAGGGTCAGAAACAAGTTTCGGGTCAATCCGACTTAGTATGAGAAAGTTACGGACGTTTGAAGTACAGAACCTTCTACGAGCATTTCAGAAGCCATTTTTGGAAAATCGAAGCAATAATCGTATCAAGTATCCTTCGGATATCGTATAGATCAAATCAAATATACTTATAGAGTCATATGTACATATCAAGTATATCAAAGACTCGATGGAATAGTCGGACGTGCTAGCATTTGAAAAATCAAGACTTTAGTCATATCGATTATCTTTCGAATACCGTTATGGATCAAATCAATATACAGAAGCCATACATATAACAGATTCATGCATGCATACTCATAGAACATCATACAGTGTATTGCTGCGGAACGTGCAGCCCGATCCGTAAATATAATATATTACTGCCGAGGAATGTTCGGCCCGATCCAAGACTGTATGCAGAAGTTAGAAACATTAATACTTACGGAATCATTTTAAGAATATGAACTCTTATAATTGGCTCATTATCCAATTATGCAATAATCTCAACCATTCTAAGTATACTCAGATCGGTAGGCCAATAAGAATCGTAGACAAACTCGGAAACTTATCAATAGAGCTTCGGAATCATGGATATGTATCGAAACCATATGAAGTGACTTATGGAGATCAAAAATATTAGCCATCCTAGTGGCTCTAAGATTAGGAATATCTTTGGAATCATACATATACATCATTTACTTGTTTCATAAAGATCATGCCAGAAGAAAGAAAGGGAAAGCCTTACATACCTTGCCCGCTTTCTACGTTAATCCAAATTTGAGTCTTTGGCTCGCAAGATCTACAACAATATTCGTACATACCAAACATTAGCCATAAACCCTTAGGAGTCCATTTCCAAATCAAGTCTTTATTTACAGAAATTTCGGCAGCATTTCCCCTGTAAATTCAACAACCCCGAGAATTCAACTCGGCCAAAACATCCACAACAATACCAACAACCATACTAATAACATCAACAATCAATTAAAAACGCATTCTAACATTAGTAACCTTCTTCTCTACGTAGCTTATCAACATTCAATTCAACTACGTACATTCAAGCCAATATCAACGCTCACATATTCATTACTAATCCGAGATCATTCAAACACAATCCAAGAACATTTCAAACAATCTATACAATATTCAAACAGTTCCACCAACACACCATACTCCACCCGAAATCTCCCCAACTTCTCTAGGAACAACAACAATGCATTTCTTGTTCCCAAATTCATCAACTATTCCAACAACACACACATTAGCAACATCATTGTCACAATTACAAGAACTACACTAACGGCCACAGTGGCTTCCAAAACAGCCCACACTAGTCCCAACTTTAACTTGAATCATCAAATTCTCATTTTCATCATACAATACATATTATCAACATTCAAATTACTACATAAAAATTTGTTCATCTTTCCTACACAACATACACTTACACGGCTAACACCAACATGCATAGTTTCATGATTTTTATCCATTTCTACATACTACAACATACATAAACCTTGCATAACATATAAAAGAACATGAATTCTTACCTTCTTCCTTAACTTTCCACTTGACTAGAATTTTGAACTTGCCACCAAAAGTAGTTTTCTTGCTTCAACAATTATGCCACGTTAAACAGGGTCTTATTAATAGGAATACTAGAAGAAATAATTTTTGGATCAAAGTTGAAGGCTTCAAGATTTTTTTTCTCTTCTTTTGGCCGAATGGCCCTTCTCCCTTTGCTCTCAATTTTCTTCTTCTTGAATGTTCTTGAAAATGAGATGATAATAATAAGCCACCCTTTTTATTCACTAAAATTAAATTCCCAAGTGGGCCTTGGCCCATCCCATGGCCGGCCACACTTGGGCTTTTTTTCTTTTTTTTTTTGTTAAGTTTTTTCCAAGCGCAATTATTTGTGGCTAATTTTGTAATTCATGCAACTATTTTTCAAATTTCCAATTTTGCCCTTAGCCTTCCTCAATATTTCTACTTCAAAAACATTCATGAACAACTTGTGTGCTAAACAAAAATCAAAGCATAACCTGGTCCTTAACTTCCCGCGATTATCTTGAATTATCCGAATGTACAAAAGTGCGAGATATAAGTTGAATTATCCGAGCATTCTCCCAGATGGCGCCTGCTGCACTGGGGGCACTGAGGCATAAGTGGCCTCGTCTGGCTGACCTCTCTACTCGCCTGCGAACCAGAAGCCTTAGAGCTTTGACCAGCTCCTGAATATCCGATGCTATCAAATCTCTCGCCGGTAGGCTGTGGGGGTGCACTTCGCGCTGGCTGAGAAGACTGTCTAACATACTGTTGAGGCTGCCCGCCTCGAAACTCCCCAGAATAACCAGCTGATCTAGCTCTCTTGGGCTGGCCCCGATCATAATCTCTGTCGAGCTGACGCCCTCTACGTCTATCCTCCATCCCCTAGGCATATGCCTGCACCCGGGCAATATCCATCCCAGGCTGGGATGCCACCGCCATACAACTATCAATCAGATAATCATCCAACCCCATCACATATCGATGCACCCGATAAGTCATATCAGCTACAATGGTGGGTGCATATCTGGCTAGGGAGTCAAACTCTAGGCTATACTCTCAAACACTTCTGCCCCTCTGTCTCAACTGTAAAAATCTATCAACCCTCGCTCGCCGCATCTCTGGAGGCAGAAAATGGCCAAGAAAGGCCTCTGTAAACTCATCCCACACCGCAGGGGGAGCATCCTCACCCCTAGACAACTCCCAGGACTCGTACCAATTAACAGCTACGTCACGTAGTCGATATGAAGCCAGCTCGACAGACTCAGTCTCAGAAGCTTTGACTAACCTCAGCGTACGCTGCATCTGTCGAATAAAGTCCTGGGCATCTGTCACGACCTAACCCCGTGGGCCATGACTGGCACCCTACTTGGGCACCCAGACAGACTTACATATCCAATTATCATATCCAAACTTAGCTCAGAGTTCACAATAGTTATTTTAAACGTAATTTAAATCAAAACTTGTCTTAAGCGGTCGTGCATACCAAAATATCATATCGGAACAAATAGAAGCGGCGGAATGCACATCGCCGATCATATGTACAAATATAGACATAAGGGCCCTTTTGGCCACCATAACAGATGGATCGCATTAAGACACAGATCGTAATCAAAACAGATACATATAGGACCCTCGACCCACATATATGACTACAGGCCTCTACAAATACAAAACGAAAACATATGATGGGACAGGGCCCCGTCGTACCCCAAATAGTCAAGTATATAGATACATATACATCACAAAAGATATATACCGACATATGGGCTCCGAACCAAAAGGAGCACTCTGTAATAGCAGGACGTGGAGCCTACAGTGGTGGATCACCGGCGTCTGTACCTGCGGGCATGAAACGCAGCCCCCCCGAAGAAAGGGGGGTAAGTACGAAAGATGTACTGAGTATGTAAAGCATAGAGTGCAGAAGTGTAAACCATAACTGAAAACAAACAGGATACAAAAGGGAATACTGACCAGTAGATCAAAATCTGTACCAAAAACGTATATACATAATGCAGATAAAATCATGCAAAGCTCAGGAACGTGGTCACCACTCCGACGTTGGTGCCACACACAGCATAACACCAGAAGGTTCAAATCTCCGTACATCCCCGAACACACATATCATCATAACATATCACCAGCCATATCACAGCATAACTCCAAACGGAACCCGGCCCTATGGCGAGGCCTCGGGAACCGTAACACAGCATACGGCCGAATTTATCATAGGGCGCACGAACTATAACCGGCCCCGGGAACCGGTGAACGAAATCATAATAAAGGCACGAGTGGAGTCGTGAGCAAACAATGCAATTTATATATCAAAATACTTTTGCAAACTTGATAAAATCATATGTTGACTCATTAGTCAAAATAGTTCGAACAATTAATCAAAACGGGGTTCATTTCACAAAAGTATTTCCAAAATGGTAATCATGGTTCAAAATATAATTTAGGATATCGTGGCAATCAAAATATTATTTTTCGATAGCCAAATTCACAAACGAAAATCCTTTGCCGACATTATACAAAAATGAGACTAATAGAGCAAACAAAAGAGTCTCGGAGTTAGCGGCCCAACCTCCGGTCAAGTCGAGGTGGCGGACATGAATCGCGGACATTTGGGGTCTATGGAATCGTACATGGAGGTTTCGAAGCAAATCGATTACATTTACAAAAGTTTTGAACACATGGTCACTTTCCAACAAAATATGAGTTTTATAGTTCAATTCAGTTGAATGAATAGTACTCGATTTCCATTTCGGATTTCAAGGAACAGAATTGCCCCCGGGGCTCCAATATCGACCTAGTATACCTAGGACATGCCAAAAGAAGGAATGGGGTAGCCTTACATACCTTTCTCACTTCTTATGCTTGTTCAAACTCGATTCCCGTTTCGTCCAAAATCTACAAATGGTCAAAGTTACCAATTAGGAATTTCAAGACTTAAGAATTCACTTAACTTCATATTTGTCTACCGAAATTTCGGCAGCACTTCCCCTATACATATAACACCCCCGAGGCTTAGCTCGGCTCAATATATATCAACAACACAACCCACAATACCAAAGTTATCACGAATCACATCAAAATGGTTCTAACGTCAATATTCTTCTTTTCTACATAAAGCAATACTTCCATTTCAAATTTCAAATTTCCAAACAAATCTCAAGGATTTCGCATTCATCATTAACCAAGATCATCACAATATAATTTAGAAACATTTCATATCATTTGTACAAAATATTCATACGATATACAAAATATACAACTTTCCACCAAAGTCATAATTCATTCAAAACTTCTAATCTTTAACATACTTATTCATAACATGCTTCCATATCCCAAATTCATCAGCAATTATCATAATTTGCACCTTAACAACTCCATTTTCATAATGTCATAAAATCATACTAAAACATCATAATCTTTCAATAGTTCGAACCATCTTTTCTGCCGCGAACTCAGCTCCTTTTTCTTAAAATATATATATATATATTGAAAGCTTTAGGGTCCGTGTAAATATCAATGCGGACCCCGTGTAAGTAATGACGCAGTATCTTTAAAGCATGAGTCACCGTAGCTAATTCCCTCGTGCGGTCTGAGCTGCCGGGGAACATAGGTTATAATCCGACCACTTCCAGACAACTACATATTTCAGTCGATGTCGAAGGCCTAGGCTAGCCCTTTATCGCTTCAGTCTTCTGTATGTCAGTTGTTTTCATGTATACGTACTTTGCTTACTCTCCTTCGTTTCCTCCTCTTTGGGGTTATACTCACACCATATTCGTATCTTTTCTTTCTAACCCACAACTTAATTATCTTTGTACGAAACCTTAACAGAGTCATAATTACATAGTACACACTCTTATCCAATAGCTAACACTCAGATATCGTAATTAACATAACAATTTATCTTTTAATAATGACATCCTCCCTCATTGGACGATTTGGCCAAGTTATTCCTTCTTTCATACCCGTTCCTTGTCCGCCGTCCTGTTTTTCTCGATATCGGAATTACCTGATATGCACATGATTCATCATCCCATACCATAGTTTTCCTTTGTCCTGCACTACAACATTTTAGTTCGTTTTCGCGAATAATTCTCGTGCGTTACCCCGTTGACTCTTCTAGAGGTTCTACTTAATTACGTTTCTTACGGTTCACCTTTTCTGACATTTTGATTACCTTCCACTCAATCATCCTCTTTTCTTTCCAAACATTATCGTATTAGAATCTTCCAACCTCACCCGGTAGCAAAATGAATCTTAGTTTATTTCGTAACATCTGTACCATACTTTTCGCTTTGTCTCATAAATTCTGTCCGGTTAATGTTTTCCGTATATTACAACAATGGCTATCAGGGTCTGCCAAATCAATCGACACAATCATAAATGGGGGCCCTACACATAGATATATATATCACTACCGTTGCTTTTACAATACATCTTCAATCACTTATTCATACTTACTCTAGTTTCAGAGTTGCGCTGCTTTTCTTCCCTTTTTAGCAATCTAATCCGTCTTAGCTCGTGTGGCCCCTATAAAGTTTCTAGCCATATCACACATCCTAATTCCCTTTTGGTTACCCAGAATTTCCTATTCGTCTCTCATATCTAAATTTGCGAAATTTTTTGTACATTTCCCAGGGGGTCACCCATCCCAGAATTGCTCTGGCCCTGGCACGCTTAACCTTACAACTTTAATGAATTTAGGCACGTTAAGGCCGTACAATTACGCCAATTGCCCCGCACAGCCTTTGTCACATAATTTAAGACCAATCGGGGTCTTAACAACTTTCCAAAACGTTCTCGTAGCGGGTCCCATCCCGGCCTAACGAGAATTCTATTACTTTTCTGACTTTATGATTACCGCGTCGCCCCCTGTAAACCCTCAATATTTACCTTCGTATATATATATATTTCTAGACAGCCCACGAGTTTAAGTTTTTATTTCACAAATTCCATCTCCAACCAGTCGAGGAAAACTGATAAAATGTTACTGTAGGGTATCTTCCGACCACCAGCAAAAGAAAGCTAGAGTCCGACGAACTTTGCGGAATCTTTTAATACTTAATTCACATAATCACCTCCACGTTTATATATATATCCATATATTGGAGTCGAGAGCGAATCGCTCAGTTCTCAACTGCTTGTCATACGTTTTGTATTCTTTCAATTAAAGGAAACTTAATCGTCGGACATTTTTGCCTTTCACTTGGGCTGCGCTAAAACAAAATGGGTTGGAACATATTTCTGGTCCCTCCAAATAAATTGCGAATTTTCTACTCATATATGCTTTCTCGAGATAAAAAAAAAATTCCGATAAGGGTAATGCTTCTTACAATTAACATGGAGGGTACCTCTTAAACTTTTAATCCACCATAATAGATTTATCATATCGGTACCGACCTTCAAGACAGGTTAAGAATTTATATCTCATTTCCCTTTTCGTATTTCTTGAAAAATTTGGGCAGAGGTTCCTCTGTATTTCTTACTATCCCAAAACATGTACACAGGAAATACCAACCATGCCTCACAGGGCAAACACATATACATATCATATCATGTCGTATCATAGCCACACAGGGCTAACAATTACAGATAGAAGCATACAGATGTCGAGGCTTACCTCACATACCCAACTCAACTGCACCTGCTACACTTTTCATGTTTTATTTCTCCCTTCAATGTTCAACTTTATGTTTTTAATCGTACTTCAGAATACCTTACCCAGCATACGTCTTTCATACCATTGCTTACCTGAGTACTGTGTAGCTTCCAATATCAGCAGTCGCTGTCTTACGTCGATACTGTTCTCCAACTGCAATCAAGGGTTAGAAAAAGAAAAAAGAAATTCATTTTCTACAGCTGGCTCTATCGCGCGATCTAAGATCCAAAGAAAGGGAACACCCTAAATGCCCTGTAGCCTCCTGTTTATAGATGTGGTGCACAACACACCGATAAACAAGACTCTACGAGACACGGCCTGCAGACATTCCAAGGACAAACCGCTCTGATACAACTTTGTCACGACCCAACCCCGTGGGCCACGACTGGCACCCTACTTGGGCACCCAGACAGACTTACATATCCAATTATCATATCCAAACTTAGCTCAGAGTTCACAATAGTTATTTTAAACATAATTTAAATCAAAACTTGTCTTAAGCGGTCGTGCATACCAAAATATCATATCGGAACAGATAGAAGCGGCAGAATGCACATCGCCGATCATATGTACAAATATAGACATAAGGGCCATTTGGGCCACCATAACAGACAGACCGCATTACGACACAGATCGTAATCAAAACAGATACATATAGGACCCTCGACCCACATATATGACTACAGGCCTCTACAAATACAAAACGAAAACATATGACGGGACAGGGCCCCGTCGTACCCCAAATAGTCAAGTATACAGATACATATACATCACAAAAGATATATACAGACATATGGGCTCCGAACCAAAAGGAGCACTCTGTAATAGCACGACGTGGAGCCTACAGTGGTGGATCACCGGCGTCTGTACCTGCGGGCATGAAACGCAGACCCCCGAAGAAAGGGGGGGTCAGTACGAAAGATGTACTGAGTATGTAAAGCATAGACTGCAGAAGTGTAAACCATAACTGAAAACAAACAGGATACAAAAGGGAATACTGACCAGTAGATCAAAATTCGTACCAAAAACGTATATACATAATGCAGATAAAATCATGCAAAGCTCAGGAACGTGGTCACCACTCCGACGCTGGTGCCACACACAGCATAACACCAGAAGGTTCAAATCTCCGTACATCCCCGAACACACATATCATCATAACATATCACCAGCCATATCACAGCATAACTCCAAACGGAACCCGGCCCTATGGCGAGGCCTCGAGAACCGTAACACAGCATACGGCCGAATTTATCATAGGGCGCACGAACCACAACCGGCCCGGGAACCGGTGAACGAAATTATAATAAAGGCACGAGCGGAGTCGTGAGCAAACAATGCAATTTATATATCAAAATACTTTTGCAAACTTGATAAAATCATATGTTGACTCATTAGTCAAAATAGTTCGAACAATTAATCAAAACGGGGTTCATTTCACAAAAGTATTTCCAAAATGGTAATTATGGTTCAAAATATAATTTAGGATACCGTGGTAATCAAAATATTATTTTTCGATAGCCAAATTCACAAACGAAAATCCTTTGCCGACATTATACAAAAATGAGACTAATAGAGCAAACAAAAGAGTCTCGGAGTTAGCGGGCCCACCTCGGGTCAAGTCGAGGTGGCGGACATGAATCGCGGACATTTGGGGTGTATGGAATCGTACATGGAGGTTTCAAAGCAAATCGATTACATTTACAAAAGTTTTGAACATATGGTCACTTTCCAACAAAATATGAGTTTTATAGTTCAATTCAATTGAATGAATAGTACTCGATTTCCATTTCGGATTTCAAGGAACAGAATTGCCCCCGGGGCTCCAATATCGACCTAGTATACCTAGGACATGCCAAAAGAAGGAATGGGGTAGCCTTACATACCTTTCTCACTTCTTACGCTTGTTCAAACTCGATTCCCGTTTAGTCCAAAATCTACAAATGGTCAAAGTTACCAATTAGGAATTTCAAGACTTAAGAATTCACTTAACTTCATATTTGTCTACCGAAATTTCGGCAGCACTTCCCCTATACATATAACACCCCCGAGGCTTAGCTCGGCTCAATATATATCAACAACACAACCCACAATACCAAAGTTATCACGAATCACATCAAAATGGTTCTAACGTCAATATTCTTCTTTTCTACATAAAGCAATACTTCCATTTCAAATTTCAAATTTCCAAACAAATCTCAAGGATTTCACATTCATCATTAACCAAGATCATCACAATATAATTTAGAAACATTTCATAACATTTGTACAAAATATTCATACGATATACAAAATATACAACTTTCCACCAAAGTCATAGTTCATTCAAAACTTCTAATCTTTAACATACTTATTCATAACATGCTTCCATATCCCAAATTCATCAGCAATTATCATAATTTGCACCTTAACAACTCCATTTTCATAATGTCATAAAATCATACTAAAACGACATAAACTTCAACATTCCATTTCAATGCAAACTTATATCATTTCATCTTCATTTGCATTGCAAGCATCACAATAACACAACTAACATGTTAAACCAAATTAATTCATTCTCATTCCAACTTCAAATACCACACGGCCAACATTCAATTTTTCCATCTTCCATCAAATTCACTCAACTTTCATTTCCAATATACATTCCATCCTACATACAACTAGAAGGCAACATACAATTCAACGCATCACACCTATACATTACTACACACACACGGCCACACATACATATGCACACCCACTTTGCAAACTTCCATATTTTCATGAATTCTACTCATTTCCATATACTACAACACAAATAAACCTTCATAACATAATAACATGGAATGAATTCTTACCTTTTTCTCCAATCTTCTTCACTCAAACATGTTGTCATATTGAAGAAACAAGTGCTCTATTTACCCAAACAATTGCACCAAGTTGTAGAGGACCCTTAATTTAGTGGATTTATCACAAAACAATAATTTTTTGATCAAGATTTTTGGAGGGTAAAAGTAGGGAGCAAGGGCCGAATGTGCCCTTCAAGAGCTCCTCTTGTTCTTGTTTTTATTTTCTTGAACATTCTTGAATAATAATGAAAACTTATCCCTTCTTATATTAATTGGTCACATGATGAATCACATGACCAATTTCATGGGGTTGGGCCTAACCCATGGCCGGCCACCCTTCAAATTTTTGGGCCTCATTTTTCATTTTTTATTTTTGAGCCCAATTGGTTATAATTCTCGTTTTGTAATTCCCGAAACTAATTTCCAAAGTTCCAATTTTTGCCCTTGGCCTTCCTCCGTGTTTCCACATCAATATTTTTTTTTTCACGAACAACACACATATGTGAATTCAAGTCAACATGTGACCTTATTCCTTACAAATCACAATCATTTCGAATTTTCCCGAATACGCGAAAATACGGGTTATAACATCCTCCCCCCCTTTAGAACATTCGTCCTCGAATGTTAGATTAGTCTTATAGGGTCCGTAATTACTTCAGGGGAGTTTTTTTTTATGGTCAACACAATTGATACACATTCATCTTTGAATATAGCCAACTAAGAAGTTTAGATTACCTGTTGGCGTAAGAAACAAGTGAGGACACTTCCTTTTTTTTTTTTTCATTCCGTCCTCTCTTTCCAAGGTCAATGCTTCTCCATTATTGTTTTGCCACAAGGCCTTAATAGGAGGTACATCTTTAGCGCGTAATCTCTGTACCTGGCGATCCAGACTAATTACAGATTGTTCTTCATCAGACAGCTCTTCCGTCACTTGAATATCTTCTACTGGAATTATTTTGGGAGAGCCACCGACGCATTCGCGAAGCATAGGTACATGAAATGCCGGATGTATTGCTTCCAGATCAAATGGTAGATCTCGCTCGTAAGCGACATTCTCAATTCTTTGAACAATCTGATAAAGTCTGATATATTGCGGACTGAGCTTACTCTTTTTGTCGAATCACATTACACCTTTCGTAGTTGATACTTTCAAAAACACCCAATCACTAAGCTGACATTCCAAGGGTCGACGTCGTATATCAGCACACGATTTCTGCCGACTCTAAGTTGCTAATTATCTCCCTCGGATAGGTTTCACTTTATCAACGGCCTGCTGGGTCATATCTGGACCGAGTAATTCTGCTCCGCCAGTATCGCTAGCCGATCAATGACCTGAATTTTCTGCCATACAAAGCCTCATAGGGGCCATCTGGATGCTAGAATAGTAGCTGTTATTATAAGCAAACTCGATCAATGGCAGGTGATCATCCCAGCTACCAACGAAATCAATAATACAGGCCCGCAGCATATCTTCTAGCGTCTGTAAAATGTGCTCGGCCTGTCTGTCGCTCTGAGGGTGGAATATTGTGCTCAGACTTATCTGAGCCCCTAATCCTTCCTGAAAACAAATCTCCAGAAATTAGTCATAAACTGAGTACCTTTGTTAGAGACGATAGATATAGGAACTCCGTGGAGTCTCACTATTTCTTTAATACATATGGTCTAGCATAATCCTCAGCTGAATAAGTGGTTCTGACAGGGAGAAAGGGACTGATTTTGTCAGCCTATTAACCATACCCCATATGAAAATCATACTTCCGCGGGGTGCGAGGCAAACCCGTAATGAGGTCCATATTAATTATCTCCCATTTCCAAATCAGAATTTCTATTTCTTGAAGCAGTCCACCCGATTTCTGATGCTCAATTTTGACTTGTTGACAATTCGGGCACTGGGCAACGAGCCTTGCGATGTCCTGTTTCATGCCATTCCATCAGTATTGACATCCGAGGTCATGGTACACTTTAGTAAATTCAGGATAAACAGAATACCGAATATTATGCGCTCCGCTCAAAATTGGCCGTTGCAGCCCTACGATGTCGGGCACACATAATCTGCCCCTGTATAACAATACTCATCAGGCGAAACCTCAAACTGAGTATTTTCCTCATCAAAGGTCGTATCTCTGTATCATGCAAGAATAAAGTCCTCAAACTGACGCTGATTTACCTCTTCCATAATCGATGATTCTGCACTTCTTAGACGAAAATTTCGATATCTTCAGAACCGACCAAACGGACTCCAAGGCTAGCCGACTGATAAGTTTTACAAACTAATTCTTTGTTGCCGAACGTACGCCGGTCAATGCCATCCATAGGTTCACGACTAAGTGCGTTTTTCACAATGTTAGCCCTTCTAGGGTGGCACAAAATATTAACATCATAATCTTTCAATAGTTCGAACCATCTTTTCTGCCGCGAACTCAACTCCTTTTTCTTAAAATATATATATATATATTGAAAGCTCTTAGGGTCCGTGTAAATATCAATGCGGACCCCGTGTAAGTAATGACGCAGTATCTTTAAAGCATGAGTCACCGTAGCTAATTCCCTCGTGCGGTCTGAGCTGCCGGTGAACATAGGTTACAATCCGACCACTTCCAGACAACTACATATTTCAGTCGATGTCGAAGGCCTAGGCTAGCCCTTTATCGCTTCAGTCTTCTGTATGTCAGTTGTTTTCATGTATACGTACTTTGCTTACTCTCCTTCGTTTCCCCCTCTTTGGGGTTATACTCACACCATATTCGTATCTTTTCTTTCTAACCCACAACTTAATTATCTTTGTACGAAACCTTAACAGAGTCATAATTACATAGTACACACTCTTATCCAATAGCTAACACTCAGATATCGTAATTAATATAACAATTTATCTTTTAATAATTACATCCTCCCTCATTGGACGATTTGGCCAAGTTATTCCTTCTTTCATACCCGTTCCTTGTCCGCCGTCCTGTTTTTCTCGATATCGGAATTACCTGATATGCACATGATTCATCATCCCATACCATAGTTTTCCTTTGTCCTGCACTACAACATTTTAGTTCATTTTCGCGAATAATTCTCGTGCGTTACCCCGTTGACTCTTCTAGAGGTTCTACTTAATTACGTTTCTTACGGTTCACCTTTTCTGACATTTTGATTACCTTCCACTCAATCATCCTCTTTTCTTTCCAAACATTATCGTATTAGAATCTTCCAACCTCACCCGGTAGCAAAATGAATCTTAGTTTATTTCGTAACATCTGTACCATACTTTTCGCTTTGTCTCATAAATTCTGTCCGGTTAATGTTTTCCGTATATTACAACAATGGCTATCAGGGTCTGCCAAATCAATCGACACAATCATAAATGGGGGCCCTACACATAGATATATATATCACTACCATTGCTTTTACAATACATCTTCAATCACTTATTCATACTTACTCTAGTTTCAGAGTTGCGCTGCTTTTCTTCCCTTTTTAGCAATCTAATCCGTCTTAGCTCGTGTGGCCCCTATAAAGTTTCTAGCCATATCACACATCCTAATTCCCTTTTGGTTACCCAGAATTTCCTATTCGTCTCTCATATCTAAATTTGCGAAATTTTTTGTACATTTCCCAGGGGGTCACCCATCCCAGAATTGCTCTGGCCCTGGCACGCTTAACCTTACAACTTTAATGAATTTAGGCACGTTAAGGCCGTACAATTACGCCAATTGCCCCGCACAGCCTTTGTCACATAATTTAAGACCAATCGGGGTCTTAACAACTTTCCAAAACGTTCTCGTAGCGGGTCCCATCCCGGCCTAACGAGAATTCTATTACTTTTCTGACTTTATGATTACCGCGTCGCCCCCTGTAAACCCTCAATATTTACCTTCGTATATATATATATTTCTAGACAGCCCACGAGTTTAAGTTTTTATTTCACAAATTCCATCTCCAACCAGTCGAGGAAAACTGATAAAATGTTACTGTAGGGTATCTTCCGACCACCAGCAAAAGAAAGCTAGAGTCCGACGAACTTTGCGGAATCTTTTAATACTTAATTCACATAATCACCTCCACGTTTATATATATATCCATATATTGGAGTCGAGAGCGAATCGCTCAGTTCTCAACTGCTTGTCATACGTTTTGTATTCTTTCAATTAAAGGAAACTTAATCGTCGGACATTTTTGCCTTTCACTTGGGCTGCGCTAAAACAAAATGGGTTGGAACATATTTCTGGTCCCTCCAAATAAATTGCGAATTTTCTACTCATATATGCTTTCTCGAGATAAAAAAAAAATTCCGATAAGGGTAATGCTTCTTACAATTAACATGGAGGGTACCTCTTAAACTTTTAATCCACCATAATAGATTTATCATATCGGTACCGACCTTCAAGACAGGTTAAGAATTTATATCTCATTTCCCTTTTCGTATTTCTTGAAAAATTTGGGCAGAGGTTCCTCTGTATTTCTTACTATCCCAAAACATGTACACAGGAAATACCAACCATGCCTCACAGGGCAAACACATATACATATCATATCATGTCGTATCATAGCCACACAGGGCTAACAATTACAGATAGAAGCATACAGATGTCGAGGCTTACCTCACATACCCAACTCAACTGCACCTGCTACACTTTTCATGTTTTATTTCTCCCTTCAATGTTCAACTTTATGTTTTTAATCGTACTTCAGAATACCTTACCCAGCATACGTCTTTCATACCATTGCTTACCTGAGTACTGTGTAGCTTCCAATATCAGCAGTCGCTGTCTTACGTCGATACTGTTCTCCAACTGCAATCAAGGGTTAGAAAAAGAAAAAAGAAATTCATTTCCTACAGCTGGCTCTATCGCACGATCTAAGATCCAAAGAAAGGGAACACCCTAAATGCCCTGTAGCCTCCTGTTTATAGATGTGGTGCACAACACACCGATAAACAAGACTCTACGAGACACGGCCTGCAGACATTCCAAGGACAAACCGCTCTGATACAACTTTGTCACGACCCAACCCCGTGGGCCACGACTGGCACCCTACTTGGGCACCCAGACAGACTTACATATCCAATTATCATATCCAAATTTAGCTCAGAGTTCACAATAGTTATTTTAAACATAATTTAAATCAAAACTTGTCTTAAGCGGTCGTGCATACCAAAATATCATATCGGAACAGATAGAAGCGGCGAAATGCACATCGCCGATCATATGTACAAATATAGACATAAGGGCCATTTTGGCCACCATAACAGACAGACCGCATTACGACACAGATCGTAATCAAAACAGATACATATAGGACCCTCGACCCACATATATGACTACAGGCCTCTACAAATACAAAACGAAAACATATGACGGGACAGGGCCCCGTCGTACCCCAAATAGTCAAGTATACAGATACATATACATCACAAAAGATATATACAGACATATGGGCTCCGAACCAAAAGGAGCACTCTGTAATAGCACGACGTGGAGCCTACAGTGGTGGATCACCGGCGTCTGTACCTGCGGGCATGAAACGCAGACCCCCGAAGAAAGGTGGGGTCAGTACGAAAGATGTACTGAGTATGTAAAGCATAGAGTGCAGAAGTGTAAACCATAACTGAAAACAAACAGGATACAAAAGGGAATACTGACCAGTAGATCAAAATTCGTACCAAAAACGTATATACATAATGCAGATAAAATCATGCAAAGCTCAGGAACGTGGTGACCACTCCGACGCTGGTGCCACACACAGCATAACACCAGAAGGTTCAAATCTCCGTACATCCCCGAACACACATATCATCATAACATATTACCAGCCATATCACAGCATAACTCCAAACGGAACCCGGCCCTATGGCGAGGCCTCGAGAACCGTAACACAGCATACGGCCGAATTTATCATAGGGCGCACGAACCATAACCGACCCGGGAACCGGTGAACGAAATTATAATAAAGGCACGAGCGGAGTCGTGAGCAAACCATGCAATTTATATATCAAAATACTTTTGCAAACTTGATAAAATCATATGTTGACTCATTAGTCAAAATAGTTCGAACAATTAATCAAAACGGGGTTCATTTCACAAAAGTATTTCCAAAATGGTAATTATGGTTCAAAATATAATTTAGGATACCGTGGTAATCAAAATATTATTTTTCCATAGCCAAATTCACAAACGAAAATCCTTTGCCGACATTATACAAAAATGAGACTAATAGAGCAAACAAAAGAGTCTCGGAGTTAGCGGGCCCACCTCGGGTCAAGTCGAGGTGGCGGACATGAATCGCGGACATTTGGGGTCTATGGAATCGTACATGGAGGTTTCAAAGCAAATCGATTACATTTACAAAAGTTTTGAACATATGGTCACTTTCCAACAAAATATGAGTTTTATAGTTCAATTCAATTGAATGAATAGTACTCGATTTCCATTTCGGATTTCAAGGAACAGAATTGCCCCCGGGGCTCCAATATCGACCTAGTATACCTAGGACATGCCAAAAGAAGGAATGGGGTAGCCTTACATACCTTTCTCACTTCTTACGCTTGTTCAAACTCGATTCCCGTTTAGTCCAAAATCTACAAATGGTCAAAGTTACCAATTAGGAATTTCAAGACTTAAGAATTCACTTAACTTCATATTTGTCTACCGAAATATCGGCAGCACTTCCCCTATACATATAACACCCCGAGGCTTAGCTCGGCTCAATATATATCAACAACACAACCCACAATACCAAAGTTATCACGAATCACATCAAAATGGTTCTAACGTCAATATTCTTCTTTTCTACATAAAGCAATACTTCCATTTCAAATTTCAAATTTCCAAACAAATCTCAAGG
The DNA here is from genome assembly GCF_019175385.1 of Lycium barbarum. Classification (NCBI taxonomy): domain Eukaryota; kingdom Viridiplantae; phylum Streptophyta; class Magnoliopsida; order Solanales; family Solanaceae; genus Lycium; species Lycium barbarum. Next base: position 23,750,871 of record NC_083348.1, on the reverse strand, counting down.
ATTTCACATTCATCATTAACCAAGATCATCACAATATAATTTAGAAACATTTCATATCATTTGTACAAAATATTCATACGATATACAAAATATTCAACTTTCCACCAAAGTCATAGTTCATTCAAAACTTCTTATCTTTAACATACTTATTCATAACATGCTTCCATATCCCAAATTCATCAGCAATTATCATAATTTGCACCTTAACAACTCCATTTTCATAATGTCATAAAATCATACTAAAACGACATAAACTTCAACATTCCATTTCAATGCAAACTTATATCATTTCATCTTCATTTGCATTGCAAGCATCACAATAACACAACTAACATGTTAAACCAAATTAATTCATTCTCATTCCAACTTCAAATACCACACGGCCAACATTCAATTTTTCCATCTTCCATCAAATTCACTCAACTTTCATTTCCAATATACATTCCATCCTACATACAACTAGAAGGCAACATACAATTCAACTCATCACACCTATACATTACTACACACACACGGCCACACATACATATGCACACCCACTTTGCAAACTTCCATATTTTCATGAATTCTACTCATTTCCATATACTACAACACAAATAAACCTTCATAACATAATAACATGGAATGAATTCTTACCTTTTTCTCCAATCTTCTTCACTCAAACATGTTGTCATATTGAAGAAACAAGTGCTCTATTTTCCCAAACAATTGCACCAAGTTGTAGAGGACCCTTAATTTAGTGGATTTATCACAAAACAATAATTTTTTGATCAAGATTTTTGGAGGGTAAAAGTAGGGAGCAAGGGCCGAATGTGCCCTTCAAGAGCTCCTCTTGTTCTTGTTTTTATTTTCTTGAACATTCTTGAATAATAATGAAAACTTATCCCTTCTTATATTAATTGGTCACATGATGAATCACATGACCAATTTCATGGGGTTGGGCCTAACCCATGGCCGGCCACCCTTCAAAATTTTGGGCCTCATTTTTCATTTTTTATTTTTGAGCCCAATTGGTTATAATTCTCGTTTTGTAATTCCCGAAACTAATTTCCAAAGTTCCAATTTTTGCCCTTGGCCTTCCTCCGTGTTTCCACATCAATATTTTTTTTTTCACGAACAACACACATATGTGAATTCAAGTCAACATGTGACCTTATTCCTTACAAATCACAATCATTTCGAATTTTCCCGAATACGCGAAAATACGGGTTATAACATCCTCCCCCCCTTTAGAACATTCGTCCTCGAATGTTAGATTAGTCTTATAGGGTCCGTAATTACTTCAGGGGAGTTTGTTTTTATGGTCAACACAATTGATACACATTCATCTTTGAATATAGCCAACTAAGAAGTTTAGATTACCTGTTGGCGTAAGAAACAAGTGAGGACACTTCCTTTTTTTTTTTTTTTTCATTCCGTCCTCTCTTTCCAAGGTCAATGCTTCTCCATTATTGTTTTGCCACAAGGCCTTAATAGGAGGTACATCTTTAGCGCGTAATCTCTGTACCTGGCGATCCAGACTAATTACAGATTGTTCTTCATCAGACAGCTCTTCCGTCACTTGAATATCTTCTACTGGAATTATTTTGGGAGAGCCACCGACGCATTCGCGAAGCATAGGTACATGAAATGCCGGATGTATTGCTTCCAGATCAAATGGTAGATCTCGCTCGTAAGCGACATTCTCAATTCTTTGAACAATCTGATAAAGTCTGATATATTGCGGACTGAGCTTACTCTTTTTGTCGAATCACATTACACCTTTCGTAGTTGATACTTTCAAAAACACCCAATCACTAAGCTGACATTCCAAGGGTCGACGTCGTATATCAGCACACGATTTCTGCCGACTCTAAGTTGCTAATTATCTCCCTCGGATAGGTTTCACTTTATCAACGGCCTGCTGGGTCATATCTGGACCGAGTAATTCTGCTCCGCCAGTATCGCTAGCCGATCAATGACCTGAATTTTCTGCCATACAAAGCCTCATAGGGGCCATCTGGATGCTAGAATAGTAGCTGTTATTATAAGCAAACTCGATCAATGGCAGGTGATCATCCCAGCTACCAACGAAATCAATAATACAGGCCCGCAGCATATCTTCTAGCGTCTGTAAAATGTGCTCGGCCTGTCTGTCGCTCTGAGGGTGGAATATTGTGCTCAGACTTATCTGAGCCCCTAATCCTTCCTGAAAACAAATCTCCAAAAATTAGTCAAAAACTGAGTACCTTTGTTAGAGACGATAGATATAGGAACTCCGTGGAGTCTCACTATTCCTTTAATACATATGGTCTAGCATAATCCTCAGCTGAATAAGTGGTTCTGACCGGGAGAAAGGGACTGATTTTGTCAGCCTATTAACCATACCCCATATGAAAATCATACTTCCGCGGGGTGCGAGGCAAACCCGTAATGAGGTCCATATTAATTATCTCCCATTTCCAAATCAGAATTTCCATTTCTTGAAGCAGTCCACCCGATTTCTGATGCTCAATTTTGACTTGTTGACAATTCGGGCACTGGGCAACGAGCCTTGCGATGTCCTGTTTCATGCCATTCCATCAGTATTGACATCCGAGGTCATGGTACACTTTAGTAAATTCAGGATAAACAGAATACCGAATATTATGTGCTCCGCTCAAAATTGGCCGTTGCAGCCCTACGATGTCGGGCACACATAATCTGCCCCTGTATAACAATACTCATCAGGCGAAACCTCAAACTGAGTATTTTCCTCATCAAAGGTCGTATCTCTGTATCATGCAAGAATAAAGTCCTCAAACTGACGCTGATTTACCTCTTCCATAATCGATGATTCTGCACTTCTTAGACGAAAATTTCGATATCTTCAGAACCGACCAAACGGACTCCAAGGCTAGCCGACTGATAAGTTTTACAAACTAATTCTTTGTTGCCGAACGTACGCCGGTCAATGCCATCCATAGGTTCACGACTAAGTGCGTTTTTCACAACGTTAGCCCTTCTAGGGTGGCACAAAATATTAACATCATAATCTTTCAATAGTTCGAACCATCTTTTCTGCCGCGAACTCAGCTCCTTTTTCTTAAAATATATATATATATATATTGAAAGCTCTTAGGGTCCGTGTAAATATCAATGCGGACCCTGTGTAAGTAATGACGCAGTATCTTTAAAGCATGAGTCACCGTAGCTAATTCCCTCGTGCGGTCTGAGCTGCCGGGGAACATAGGTTATAATCCGACCACTTCCAGACAACTACATATTTCAGTCGAAGTCGAAGGCCTAGGCTAGTCCTTTATCGCTTCAGTCTTCTGTATGTCAGTTGTTTTCATGTATACGTACTTTGCTTACTCTCCTTCGTTTCCCCCTCTTTGGGGTTATACTCACACCATATTCGTATCTTTTCTTTCTAACCCACAACTTAATTATCTTCGTACGAAACCTTAACAGAGTCATAATTACATAGTACACACTCTTATCCAATAGCTAACACTCAGATATCGTAATTAATATAACAATTTATCTTTTAATAATTACATCCTCCCTCATTGGACGATTTGGCCAAGTTATTCCTTTTTTCATACCCGTTCCTTGTCCGCCGTCCTGTTTTTCTCGATATCGGAATTACCAGATATGCACATGATTCATCATCCCATACCATAGTTTTCCTTTGTCCTGCACTACAACATTTTAGTTCATTTTCGCGAATAATTCTCGTGCGTTACCCCGTTGACTCTTCTAGAGGTTCTACTTAATTACGTTTCTTACGGTTCACCTTTTCTGACATTTTGATTACCTTCCACTCAATCATCCTCTTTTCTTTCCAAACATTATCGTATTAGAATCTTCCAACCTCACCCGGTAGCAAAATGAATCTTAGTTTATTTCGTAACATCTGTACCATACTTTGCGCTTTGTCTCATAAATTCTGTCCGGTTAATGTTTTCCGTATATTACAACAATGGCTATCAGGGTCTGCCAAATCAATCGACACAATCATAAATGGGGGCCCTACACATAGATATATATATCACTACCATTGCTTTTACAATACATCTTCAATCACTTATTCATACTTACTCTAGTTTCAGAGGTGCGCTGCTTTTCTTCCCTTTTTAGCAATCTAATCCGTCTTAGCTCGTGTGGCCCCTATAAAGTTTCTAGCCACATCACACATCCTAATTTCCTATTCATCTCTCATATCTAAATTTGCGAAAATTTTTGTACATTTCCCAGGGGGTCACCCATCCCAGAATTGCTCTGGCCCTGGCACGCTTAACCTTACAACTTTAATGAATTTAGGCACGTTAAGGCCGTACAATTACGCCAATTGCCCCGCACAGCCTTTGTCACATAATTTAAGACCAATCGGGGTCTTAACAACTTTCCAAAACGTTCTCGTAGCGGGTCCCATCCCGGCCTAACGAGAATTCTATTACTTTTCTGACTTTATGATTACCGCGTCGCCCCCTGTAAACCCTCAATATTTACCTTCGTATATATATATATATATTTCTAGACAGCCCACGAGTTTAAGTTTTTATTTCACAAATTCCATCTCCAACCAGTCGAGGAAAACTGATAAAATGTTACTGTAGGGTATCTTCCGACCACCAGCAAAAGAAAGCTAGAGTACGACGAACTTTGCGGAATCTTTTAATACTTAATTCACATAATCACCTCCACGTTTATATATATATATATCCATATATTGGAGTCGAGAGCGAACCGCTCAGTTCTCAACTGCTTGTCATACGTTTTGTATTCTTTCAATTAAAGGAAACTTAATCGTCGGACATTTTTGCCTTTCACTTGGGCTACGCTAAAACAAAATGGGTTGGAACATATTTCTGGTCCCTACAAATAAATTGCGAATTTTCTACTCATATATGCTTTCTCGAGATAAAAAAAAAATTCCGATAAGGGTAATGCTTCTTACAATTAACATGGAGGGTACCTCTTAAACTTTTAATCCACCATAATAGATTTATCATATCGGTATCGACCTTCAAGACAGGTTAAGAATTTATATCTCATTTTCCTTTTCGTATTTCTTGAAAATTTTGGGCAGAGGTTCCTCTGTATTTCTTACTATCCCAAAACATGTACACAGGAAATACCAAACATGCCTCACAGGGCCAACACATATACATATATACATATCATATCATGTCGCATCATAGCCACACAGGGCTAACAATTACAGATAGAAGCATACTGATGTTTACCTCACATACCCAACTCAACTGCACCTGCTACACTTTTCATGTTTTATTTCTCCCTTCAATGTTCAACTTTATGTTTTTAATCGTACTTCAGAATACCTTAGCCAGCATACGTCTTTCATACCATTGCTTACCTGAGTACTGTGTAGCTTCCATTATCAGCAGTCGCTGTCTTACGTCGATACTGTTCTCCAACTGCAATCAAGGGTTAGAAAAAAAAAAAATCATTTCCTACAGCTGGCTCTATCGCACGATCTAAGATCCAAAGAAAGGGAACACCCTAAATGCCCTTTAGCCTCCTGTTTATAGATGTGGTGCACAACACACCGATAAACAAGACTCTACGAGACACGGCCTGCAGACATTCCAAGGACAAACCGCTCTGATACCACTTTGTCACGACCCAACCCCGTGGGCCACGACTGGCACCCTACTTGAGCACCCAGACAGACTTACATATCCAATTATCATATCCAAAATTAGCTCAGAGTTCACAATAGTTATTTTAAACATAATTTAAATCAAAACTTGTCTTAAGCGGTCGTGCATACCAAAATATCATATGGGAACAGATAGAAGCGGTGGAATGCACATCGCCGATCATATGTACAAATATAGACATAAGGGCCATTTTGGCCACCATAACAGACGGACCGCATTAAGACACAGATCGTAATCAAAACAGATACATATAGGACCCTCGACCCACATATATGACTACAGGCCTCTACAAATACAAAACGAAAACATATGACGGGACAGGGCCCCGTCGTACCCCAAATAGTCAAGTATACAGATACATATACATCGCAAAAGATATATACAGACATATGGGCTCCGAACCAAAAGGAGCACTCTGTAATAGCATGACGTGGAGCCTACAGTGGTGGATCACCGGCGTCTGTACCTGCGGGCATGAAACGCAGCCCCCCCGAAGAAAGGGGGGGTCAGTACGAAAGATGTACTGAGTATGTAAAGCATAGAGTGCAGAAGTGTAAACCATAACTGAAAACAAACAGGATACAAAAGGGAATACTGACCAGTAGATCAAAATTCGTACCAAAAACGTATATACATAATGCAGATAAAATCATGCAAAGCTCAGGAACGTGGTGACCACTCCGACGCTGGTGCCACACACAGCATAACACCAGAAGGTTCAAATCTCTGTACATCCCCGAACACACATATCATCATAACATATCACCAGCCATATCACATCATAACTCCAAACGGAACCCGGCCCTATGGCGAGGCCTCGGGAACCGTAACACAGCATACGGCCGAATTTATCATAGGGCGCACGAACCATAACCGGCCCGGGTACCGGTGAACGAAATTATAATAAAGGCACGAGCGGAGTCGTGAGCAAACAATGCAATTTATATATCAAAATACTTTTGCAAACTTGATACAATCATATGTTGACTCATTAGTCAAAATAGTTCGAACAATTAATCAAAACGGGGTTCATTTCACAAAAGTATTTCCAAAATGGTAATTATGGTTCAAAATATAATTTAGGATATCGTGACAATCAAAATATTATTTTTCGATAGCCAAATTCACAAACGAAAATCCTTTGCCGACATTATACAAAAATGAGACTAATAGAGCAAACAAAAGAGTCTCGGAGTTAGCGGGCCCACCTCGGGTCAAGTCGAGGTGGCGGACATGAATCGCGGACATTTGGGGTCTATGGAATCGTACATGGAGGTTTCGCAGCAAATCGATTACATTTACAAAAGTTTGAACATATGGTCACTTTCCAACAAAATATGAGTTTTATAGTTCAATTCAATTGAATGAATAGTACTCAATTTCCATTTCGGATTTCAAGGAACAGAATTGCCCCCGGGGCTCCAATATCGACCTAGTATACCTAGGACTTGCCAAAAGAAGGAATGGGGTAGCCTAACATACCTTTCTCACTTCTTACGCTTGTTCAAACTCGATTCCCGTTTCGTCCAAAATCTACAAATGGTCAAAGTTACCAATTAGGAATTTCAAGACTTAAGAATTCACTTAACTTCATATTTGTCTACCAAAATTTCGGCAGCACTTCCCCTATACATATAACACCCTCGAGGCTTAGCTCGGCTCAATATATATCAACTACACAACCCACAATACCAAAGTTATCACGAATCACATCAAAATGGTTCTAACGTCAATATTCTTCTTTTCTACATAAAGCAATACTTCCATTTCAAATTTCAAATGTCCAAACAAATCTCAAGGATTTCACATTCATCATTAACCAAGATCATCACAATATAATTTAGAAACATTTCATATCATTTGTACAAAATATTCATACGATATACAAAATATACAACTTTCCACCAAAGTCATAATTCATTCAAAACTTCTAATCTTTAACATACTTATTCATAACATGCTTCCATATCCCAAATTCATCAACAATTATCGTAATTTGCACCTTAACAACTCCATTTTCATAATGTCATAAAATCATACTAAAACGACATAAACTTCTACATTCCATTTCAATGCAAACTTATATCATTTCATCTTCATTTGCATTGCAAGCATCACAATAACACAACTAACATGTTAAACCAAATTAATTCATTCTCATTCCAACTTCAAATACCACACGGCCAACATTCAATTTTTCCATCTTCCATCAAATTCACTCAACTTTCATTTCCAATATACATTCCATCCTACATACAACTAGAAGGCAACATACAATTCAACTCATCACACCTATACATTACTACACACACACGGCCACACATACATATGCAAACCCACTTTGTAAACTTTCATATTTTCATGAATTCTACTCATTTCCATATACTACAACACAAATAAACCTTCATAACATAATAACATGGAATGAATTCTTACCTTTTTCTCCAATCTTCTTCACTCAAACATGTTGTCATATTGAAGAAACAAGTGCTCTATTTTCCCAAACAATTGCACCAAGTTGTAGAGGACCCTTAATTTAGTGGAATTATCACAAAACAATAATTTTTTGATCAAGATTTTTGGAGGGTAAAAGTAGGGAGCAAGGGCCGAATGTGCCCTTCAAGAGCTCCTCTTGTTCTTGTTTTTATTTTCTTGAACATTCTTGAATAATAATGAAAACTTATCCCTTCTTATATTAATTGGTCACATGATGAATCACATGACCAATTTCATGGGTTTGGGCCTAACCCATGGCCGGCCACCCTTCAAATTTTTGGGCCTCATTTTTCTTTTATTTTTTTAGCCCAATTGGTTATAATTCTCGTTTTGTAATTCCCGAAACTAATTTCCAAAATTCCAATTTTTTCCCTTGCCCTTCCTCCGTGTTTCCAAATCAATATTTTTTTTTCACGAACAACACACATATGTGAATTCAAGTCAACATGTGACCTTATTCCTTACAAATCACAATCATTTCGAATTTTCCCGAATACGCGAAAATACGGGTTATAACAGCATCCTTCTCGGGCTTCGACCCGTAGAACTCTGGGGGATTACAAGTCAAGTAATCACGAACCCTCCAGCTGTCACGTCTATCCACATCATCACCCCTTAGCCCGCGTCTGCGAGCCTGCCCTGCTACTAGTCTGGTCAGCAACTGTACGGCATCTCTCATTGCCCTATCCTCCGCCCCTGGCTGAGGTGCTGGAGGCTCGGGCGCTGGAGCCTCCGAAGCTAACGGTGGAGCCACCCCCTGATCCATAGCGGCAGCTGCTGCTGCTCCAAGCTCCTCTGATGACGGCAGCGTAGCAGAGCCCACTGACTGGGGCATAATCTCAGGTATAGTCTCGGCACGGGCCCTGGTAACTCTCTGGGACTGGCTAGTCTCTCCAACTGCTACCGACTTGCCCTTCTGGGCAGCTGTCGTTTTTCTCGGAGGCATCGCAGAAAACATAACTGTCCGTTAGAAAAGAGCCACCCTAATAGTACAACTCTATCGCACGATCTAAGATCCAAAGAAAGGTGACATCCTAAATGTCCTGTAGCCTCCTATTTATAGATGTGGTGCACAACACACCGATAAACAAGACTCTACTAGACCCGACCTGTGGACATTCCGAGGACAAACCGCTCTGATACCACTTTTATCACCACCCAACCCCGTGGGCCGTGACTAGTGCCCGAGATGGACACCCATACACGCTTACTTACCAAATCAACCTATCAATGACTTGTCCATATCCAACATATATTAAGTATTACAGCTATTAAGGGCAGATGTTGTCTTAAGCGGTCGCATATATCAAACAAATCATACAGGAGCCACCAAGGCTGTCGTAGAACCTATCGTCCTAAAGCATTTACATAAGCATATATACATACAAGCCGTTAAGGCTGTCATAGTAAATAGGACCGCGTAGACGCAAATCACAGACATAACCGAACCATGACGACCCATGACCCACATACATGTCTACAGGCCTCTAACAAAGATAACAGAATCATATGACGGGACAGGGCCCCGCCGTACCCCTAAATAGTCATATATACATAAATATGTACAACGGAAAGATCTGTACCAAAAGTGTGGGCTCCGGATCAAAGGAGCACTCCCAAGTAGCAGAATGGGTACCCTAGGCTGGCGGATCACCATAATAAGCGTCTGTACCTGCGGGCATGAAACGCAGCCCCCGAAGAAAGGGGGTCAGTACGGAATATGTACTGAGTATGTAAGGCATGAAATACAGAAAACAGAATCATAACCGGAATAACAGTACAGAACTAGGTACACCATCCAGAATACCAAGATTTTTACCTTCCAGACACAAATCATGTATACCGGTGCTGTATGTCAGAAAAAGTACAGAAAAAAAGTGAATCTTCCAGAGTGCCAAAAGAGCTCACTTTCCAGATTCGGATCATGCATGACAGAATCATATATCATATATGCATATAACGTGCCCCGACCCTCCCGTGAGGGACGCGACAAATCATATATCATGTAAGCATATAACGTGTCCCGGCCCTCCCGTGAGGGACGCGGTAAATCATATATCGTGTAAACATATAACGGGCCCCGGCCCTCAGTGAGGGACGCGGTGAATCATGTATCATGTATGTCAATATCATGTATCATATATGCATGTAACGTGCCCCGACCCTCTTTTGCGGAACGCGGTGAATAGAGTCATCATATGCCATCCTGGCCACCACCCCGTCATCATATCATAATGTAAACATATCATATATAACGTACCCCGGTCCGCAAGTGAGAGGGACGCGATGAACAATGCAGAGGCGTACGCACGAGAACATATCCTGGCCCGGGCTCAGTGAAATCCAAACTGAGGCTTGCACGAACAGAATAATGCAAAACCATATGCACATAAATCAAGACTCGATAGACAAGTATACTTACCGACTCCTGAAGGCTCAGAAACAAGTTTCGGGTCAATCCGACTTAGTATGAGAAAGTTGCGGACGTTTGAAGTACAGAACCTTCTACGAGCATTTCAGAAGCCATTTTTGGAAAACCGAAGCAATAATCGTATCAAGTATCCTTCGGATATCATATAGATCAAATCAAATATACTTATAGAGTCATATGTACATATCAAGTATATCAAAGACTCGATGGAATAGTCAGACGTGCTAGCATTTGAAAAATCAAGACTTTAGTCATATCGATTATCTTTCGAATACCGTTATGGATCAAATCAATATACCGAAGCCATACATATAACAGATTCATGCATGCATACTCATAGAACATCATACAGTGTATTGCTGCGGAACGTGCAGCCCGATCCGTAAATATAATATATTACTGTCGAGGAACATTCGGCCCGATGCAAGACTGTATGCAGAAGTTAGAAACATTAATACTTACAGAATCATTTTAAGAATATGAACTCTTATACTAGGCTCATTATCCAATTATGCAATAATCTCAACCATGCTAAGTATACTCAGATCGCTAGGCCAATAAGAATCGTAGACAAACTCGGAAACTTATCAATAGAGCTTCGGAATCATGGATACGTATCGAAACCATATGAAGTGACTTATGGAGATAAAAAATATTAGCCATCCTAGTGGCTCTAAGATTAGGAGTATCTTTGGAATCATACATATAGATCATTTACTTGTTTCATAAAGATCATGCCAGAAGAAAGAAAGGGAAAGCCTTACATACCTTGCCCGCTTTCTATGCTAATCCAAATTTGAGTCTTTGGCTCGCAAGATCTACAACAATATTCGTACATACCAAACATTAGCCATAAACACTTAGGAGTCCATTTCCAAATCATGTATGTTGTAGTTGGTTTACTAGTGCGAGTGTATAATGTTTCATGAGCAATGTGCGTATATGGACGAGAATGATTAGAATGAAAAGTCGAGAAGTGTGAAAAGTTAAAAGTTGGCAAAACTGCCCAGTGGTCGTAAAGTGCAAAATACGGACCGTAAACTGGCAGTCGTAAATTGGCATGCAAAAACATCAACTTTCTGCCAGTCGAGTAAATGGTTAAAAACGACCTGGTGGACGGACCGTAAAGTGATTTACGGCCCGTAAACCATGGTCGTAAATCACCATGCATGCAGCTAAAGTTTCTGGTTCTACTTAGGGTTAAAGACGACCACGAGGGACGGTCCGTAAACTGGAATACGGACCGTAAACCTCCATAGACGACCACTGTTCACCTCAGCACAGATTTTCAATTCATTAAATATGAGGACCAAGACTTTATTTATTTCATTTCTACATTACACCACTTCTCTCTAGAATCATCTCTCTACATTTATTTCATAAGTTTCAAGGATTATAAGTCTCCAACAACATAAAACAAGATGAATCAAGAGTAAGAACATCATCAAAGATCATCTAGGTCAAGAAATCCAAATGGAGAAAAACTAGGGTTTTGCTCAAAGTGAAGTATTGTCAACCAAAGCTTGTTCCTACATTATCTAAGGTAAGATTCATGATATTTATATGTTGGTTAACATATTGAGGAGTTGAAATACTTGGATGGTAGAAGTATATTCTAAAATGGTCAATGGAGGGTAAAATGAAGAATGTGGATAATATGAATGACTAATGGCTATTGTTATGATATTAAATGAAGGTAGAAACTTGAGCATCGAAGGAGTACGCGCAAGTGTAGAATAGTTCGACGAAGAGGTATGTGAGGCTAACCCTTCTTTCCTAAGGCATGGTTCTTGGCCAAAGTCCTAATCCCTCTATATGAGTATGTTGTCTTCACATGGTTGACATTCCGAGCTCATAAGCTCACGCCCCTTGATATGTGCTATGATTATACTATGTTCCTCGTATGACGAGTAAGTCTGTAACGTAGATGTAACGATAATGATGAGGATAGTAAAATGAGATTAGAGATGCTTACGAGCTATTATATATGTATATGTGTGCCTATGAAGGGCTATGATAAGACCCCGAGCTTATGATGCCGGGTAATAATATATGTATATGACTATGTATAAAGTATGTATACGATTACGAAACGCGCGCACACCTCTGCAGATGGTACGGATAACCCTGAAGCCTTGGTAGGGCCAGGTATGAGTAACCTTGAGCCTTGGTTGGCCAAGTATGTATGAAACACCGATCCTATGAGGTCGGGTATGCTATGTAAAATGCTATGTATATGAAATGGCTATATATATAATATGAATATAAATGTTATAAGACTATGTATAAGAATACGAATAAGGATAAGTATACGAATACGAGCACAAGTATGGTACGAGTACTATTATGGAATACGGATGATGACGTAGGTGTATAAACACGTATGAAAAATGGAAAGTCCTACGAAAGGCAGGTAAGTGCTATGACGATGATATTATTGTCTCCCCTCTTACGCTATTTCATAGTTTGTTCATTATGCTTATATATCGATGTTGATCATGCTTTACATACTCAGTACATTCTTCGTAATGACGTCCTTTTGTTTGTGGATGCTACGTCATGCCCGCAGGTGCACAGGTAGACAGACTTGATCCATATCTGCCTATTCAGAGATTACATAGAGAGCTCTATTTCCTTCGGAGTCATATCTTTTGGGCACTCATTCTTTTGTGTATATAATTATGGGCATAGCGGGGTCCTGTCCCGCTAATGTGTTATGTTATACTCTTAGAGGCTCGTAGACGTATGTGTGTGTGTGGGTAGATGTGTTTGGCCTTATCGGCCTATGTTTTGTATATCATTTTGTCGGCCACGTTGGCCCATGTACATTGATGTGACATAGATGCCTACGATGATATAAATGTGTTGTTGTCCAAATGGGACTAGTTGACGAATGAATGGAAATGCATGTATAATTATGTGGCTCACCTAAATGTAAGCTAAGAGGGTGCCTGGGTGGGCTAGCACCGGGTGCTCGTCGCGGCCCCGAGTCAGGTCGTGACAAAAGTGGTATCAGAGCAGTTCAGTCCTAGGGTGTGTCTACGAGCCGTGTCTAGTAGAGTCTTGGTTATGGTGGTGTTGCGTGCCACACTTATAAACAAGAAGCTGCGTACATTTTAGGAACAAATGACCTTCTTTCTTCATAAGAATCGTGCGATAGAGCTATGATGTAGGAAATTCTTGCTCCTAAATCGTGTGTTGTGTATTTCAGAGATGCCTAAAAAGGGAAAGGCTACGGCAGCCCAAAAGGGCAAGACGGTCGCAGAGAAGCGGGCTAAGAAAGCACCACCACCGGTAGTAGAGGAGAGTGAGTCCTAGTGTGCGGCTCAATCTCAGTCCTCCCAGACAGTGCCTATTACTGAGGAGTGTGAGGGAGCCTTAGCCCCAGCTCCAGCACCTCCATCTCCTCCACCGAATGCTTCTGGCCAAGATGTGAAAGAGGCCATTAATTTGTTGACCCAGTTGGTAGCGGCCCAGGCTCAGAGGCAAAGTTCAGTGTATGGTGATAGGGCTGTTAGTACAAGGGCCCGTGATTTCATTACTTTGAACCCTCCGGAATTCTTTGGGTCAAAGCCGAAGGAGGATTCCCAGGACTTTATTGATGGTATGCTAAGGACGCTCTGGTTGATACATGCTTCGGACACCGAGTCAGTGGAGTTAGCGTCATATAGATTGAGAGATGTCTCGATTCAGTGGTATATGGTATGGATGGCTTCACGGGGAGCAAATGCACCTCCCCCGGTATGGCAAGAGTTTGTTGATGCTTTTCTCCGTCATTATATGCCTCCAGAAGTTTGGCGAGCAAGGGCCGTAAATTCTTGAACTTGAGGCAAGGAAGCATGAGTGCCCTAGAGTATAGCCTCCATTTTAACACCTTGGCCAGGTATGCTTCGGCCATGGTAGCAGATAGGGGCGACAGGGTACACCGATTTGTAAAGGTCCTAGGGCCCCATCTGATGGATAAATGCTTGACTACGTCCCTTCAGGACGGTATGGACATTGCACGCATTCAGGCACATGCTCACAACTTAGAGAAAAGCCTACAGCAGTAGAGAAGTGAACGTGAACAGGATAGGGGACATAGCAAGAGGGCCAGATCTTCGGGCCCAATAAGTGAATCCAGAGGCGGACACAGGCAACAGTTCCCTAGACATTCAGGCTATTCTATGACCAGTGCACCTCCACGGTTTTCAGGCCAGAGCCTTGATAGATCTACTCATCCCGGGCCGAGTCCGAGTTATTTGGGGTCCCAGTTTAGAGGTGATTCAGGTCAGTCAAGGCCACCTATACCACGATGTTCCTAGTGTGGGAAGTCGCATTGGGGTCAATAGCGATTGGGTTCAGATGTTTGCTATTCATGTGGTCGACCAGGCCATATTATGCGTGATTGCCTCTTAGTACATGGTAGAGGTAGGACCCAACCATCAGGGTCGGTAGCTGGATCTTCGGCATCTGTGTGCCCTACGGGGCCAGGTTCACATGCGCCAGTCGGCCATGGTAGAGGTAGGGGCAGAGCTCCCAGTACTAGCGGCCCTCAGCACCGTATTTATGCTTTGGCTGGGTGCCAAGATCTTGAGTCTTCTCCTGACGTGGTCACAGGTATATTATCGGTATTCTCTCATGATGTGTATGCTTTGATTGATCCGGGCTCCACATTTTCTTATGTTACTCCTTATGTTGCGGGTCGATTTATAGTCGAGCCGGAGTCGATCAAACCTTTTGAGGTGTCTACGCCCGTTGGTGAATCAGTGATAGCTAGCCGAGTGTATAGAGATTGTATAGTTTTGATGTCATTATGGGTATGGATTGGTTGGCTTCTTGCTACGCCAATGTTGATTGTATAATGAAAATGGTTCGCTTCCAGTTTCCGGGAAAACCAGTTTTAGAATGGAAAGAAAATACGGTGTCACCAAAAGGTAGGTTTATTTCCTATCTGAAGGCAAGGAAGATGATCACGAAAGGGTGCATTTATCACCTAGTGCGAGTTCAAGATGTAGAAGTTGAGTCGCCGACTCTCCAGTCAGTGCCGGTAGTGAATGAATTTCCGGACGTGTTCCCGGAAGAGCTTCCAGGCCTTCCTCCCGAGCGGGAGATCGATTTTGCGATTGATGTGTTGCCATACACTAAACCCATATTTATTCCTCCCTATAGGATGGCACCCGCAGAATTGAAAGAGTTGAAAGAGCAATTGAAAGACTTGCTCGATAAAGGCTTTATTAGGCCTAGTTCATCCCCGTGGGGATCGCCCGTATTGTTCGTCCGAAAGAAAGATGGCTCCCTGAGGATGTGCATTGATTATAGGCAATTGAATAAAGTAACGATTAAGAATAAATATCCTCTACCAAGGATTGATGACTTGTTTGATCAGTTGCAAGGCGGCAAATGGTTTTCAAAGATTGATTTGAGGTCCGGGTATCATCAAGTGAGGGTTAGGGAGAAAGATATCCCTAAGACAGCCTTCAGAACGAGATATGGTCATTTTGAATTCCGGGTGATGTCATTTGGGCTAACTAATGTGCCAGCGGTATTTATGGATTTGATAAATAATATGTTCAGGTCCTTTCTGGACTTATTTGTAATCATATTCATTGATGATATTTTGGTGTATTCTAGATCTGAAGCAGAACATACAGATCATTTGCGTATTGTCCTTCGAGTTCTTCGAACTCAAGAATTGTTTGCAAAGTTTTCCAAATGTGAGTTCTGGTTGAACTCAGCAGCATTTTTAGGGCATATTGTGGCGGCCGATGGTATTCGAGTGGATAGTCAAAAGATTGAGGTCGTGAAAAATTGGCCAGGACCCACAACTCCTACAGAGGTTCGTAGCTTTCTGGGCTTAGCAGGTTATTACAGGAGATTCGTTGAAGGTTTTTCCTCTATTTCTGCACCACTCACAAAGTTGACACAGAAATCAGCCAAGTTTCAATGGACAGATGCTTGCGAACGTAGTTTCCAAGAGTTAAAGGGTCAATTGACTTCTGCCCCAGTTCTGACACTTCCAGAGGGATTGGAAGGATACGTTGTGTATTGCGACGCTTCAGGTGTTGGGCTAGGCTGTGTGTTGATGCAACATGGCAAGGTGATTGCGTATGCTTCAAGGCAATTGCGGAAACATGAGCAGAATTATCCTACCTATGACTTAGAATTGGCCGCGGTGGTCCATGCATTAAAGATATGGAGACATTACTTATATGGTGTCCACGTGGATATTTACACAGATCATAAGAGTCTTCAACACATCTTCAAGAAGAAAGAGTTGAATTTGCGGCAACGACGATGGCTAAAGTTGCTAAAAGACTATGATGTTGAGATCCTGTACCACCCCGGAAAGGCAAATGTGGTTGCTGATGCTCTTAGCCGTAGGTCGATGGGAAGTCTAAGTGATATACGACCAGAAAAGAAAGAGATGGCCCGTGAGCTTCAACAGTTAGCTAGCCTATGAGTCCGAGTAGTGGACTCAGGTAGCAGCAGAGCTACTATTCATAATTCAGTAGTTTCATCGCTAGTATCGGATGTAAAAGAGCAACAATATGAGGATCCCATGCTAATGCAGTACAGAGATACCCTCCCTCAGAGAGAGGAGTCATCATTTGATATTTCGGGAGACGGAGTTCTCCGATGTCGAGGCAGGTTATGTGTTCCCGATGTGGTAGGCCTACGTCACCAAATATTGAGGGAAGCCCATTGTTCCCGTTATTCTGTCCAACCCGGGGCGACGAAAATGTATCATGATCTTAAGTCTATATACTGGTGGAATGGAATGAAGAAAGATATAGCGGAATTCGTAGCTCAGTGTCCTAATTGCCAACAAGTGAAGAGTGAACACCAAAAGCCGGGTGGATTATTGCAAGCTATAGAAATCCCAACTTGGAAGTGGGAAGTGATTAATATGGATTTCATTACAGGGTTACCCCGTTCTCGACGTAAGAATGATTCCATATGGGTGATAGTGGTGTCACGACCCAGCCCCGTGGGCCGCGACTGGCACCCTACCTGGGTACCCAGACCAAATCACATATTCATTTACCAAATCCGAACGTATTTCAGAATTTCATAAAAGTCATATCAACATAGGTTATATCAAAATATGTCTTAAGCGGTCGCACAAATCAAAATGTCATATCGAATCCAAACGGAGCGGCGGAATAGACATCGCCGGTCATAAGTGCAAATATAAGCATAAGGGCCATTTAGGGCCATCATAACAAACTGACCGCTGTAAGACCAGAAAACAAAATCAAACAAACATACATAGGACCCTCGCCCCTCATATATGACTACAGGCCTCTATGAATACGAAACAAAGACATATGGCGAGACAGGGCCCCGCCGTACCCAAATAGTCAAATGTACAGAATATATACATAGCAAAAGAAGTCTGTACCAAAGGTGGACTCCGAGTCAAGAAGGAGTACTCCGAAATAGCAGAGAGTGAAGCCTACAGTGGAGGATCACCAATGTATGTACCTGCGGGCATGAAACGCAGCCCCCGAAGAAAAGGGGGTCAGTACGAAATATGTACTGAGTATGTAAAGCACGGAGTACAGAAATATGAGCCAAAACTGAAAGCAAACCGGATATCAAAGGGAAGTATCAATCAGTATGTCAAAATCCGTGTCAAATCATATACATATACATAATGCAAATGAAATCATGCAAACGCTCAAGAACGTGGTCGCCACTCCGACGCTGGCGCCACACACAGCATAACACCAGAAGGTTTCGAATCTCCGTACATCCCCGAACACAAACATAAGTGAGCGTATCGCATCACTAGCCATATCACAGCATAACTCCAAACTGAACCCGGCCCTATGGCGAGGCCTC
This sequence comes from Lycium barbarum, assembly GCF_019175385.1. NCBI lineage: Eukaryota > Viridiplantae > Streptophyta > Magnoliopsida > Solanales > Solanaceae > Lycium > Lycium barbarum. The sequence goes on along the minus strand of NC_083348.1, from coordinate 23,732,469 downwards.
GGGAACCGTAACACAGCATACGGCCGAATTATCATAGGGCGCACGAATCATAACCGGCCCGGGAACCGGTGAACGAAGTCAAAATAAGGCACGAGCGGAGTCGTGAGCAAACGAATGCAATTTATATTTCAAGATAGCCTTTCAAAACATAATGATTTCATAAGTCATTTCATAACCCAAAATAATCGAATACTTAGCTGATACGAAGGTTTATTTCACAAAATGTTTCCAAAGTGGTACATATGGCTCAAAACAAAACTTAACATATCGTAATAGTCAAAACATAATTCATAGAGGGAAGTCTCAAAGTCGAAGATCTCATATTGAAGTTCATCCAGAAAAAGAAAGCCCGATAGGACAAATAGGGCGTTTCTGGGTTAGCGGGCCCACCTCGAGTCAAATTGAGGTGGCGAACATAATTTACGAATCATTTAAAGGCCAAAAGATCATACATAATGATTTCAAAGTGACCCGATCACATTTCGATAGGTTTCGAACATTTGGTTGCGTTCTAGCCAAAATAGAGCCTTTAGGCTTCAATTGAATTGAATGAATAGTAGTCGTTTTGTAGATCGGGTTTCGAGGAGCAGAAATGCTCCGGAGGTTCCAATATTCACCTAACATACTAAGACATGCCAAACGAAGAAGTGGGAAGCTTTACATACCTTATGGACGTCTTATGCTTTCCTTAAAATCAAATCCCGTTTCGTCCAGAATTTGCAAATGGTCAAAGTTACCAATTAGAGATTCTTAGGCTTAAGATTTCCATTAACTTGATTTTTGTCTACCGAAATTTCGGCAGCATTTCCCCTATATATCTAACACCCCCGAGACTTAACTCGGCTCAATATATGTCAACACAACAGCCCATAAGATCACAAGTATCATAAGGCACACAAAAATCATTAAAGCGTCGATATTCTTCCTTTCTACCTAAACCAACAACTTTCATCCAAACATCACAACATCAAACTAACGTCCACATTATCATATTCATTTGTTCATTCAAAGTTATTCAAACTTATTCCCATAACGTTCCAAGCAATATTCATAGGTTCAGGTGATTCGTCATTGTCCATATTCCTTTCAAAACATCAAAAGTTACGACGAACATCCTAACTTGCATTGTTTCATTCCGAATTTACTAACATCAACCATAAGTCACATTTAAAGTCTTTAGCATCATAGATATACAATGATATACACAAATATACCAAAGGTATATACTTTCCCATAACGTTCTGAAATTATTTTCCAACACCTATTCTATTCATCAATCAATCATTTACGTCATAAAGGTCACAACGTCGCAACTAACGAACTAACAAATCAATTCCACCTTGCCTTACACACTATATAGCTCACGGCTAGCATACCAAACACACACACACACGGCTTTCTACACACACATCAAAGTTACGGGATTCTCGTCTATTCTCAATCCATAACACATTCATATCAATTCCATAACATTAGAGGGGCAAAATTCTTACCTTTTCTTGAAAATCCGACTTGCCGCAAACGTGATTCTTGTGCCAAACAAATTGTATCACGTCGGAGAGCGTCTTGTGCTTGCTATAACTACAAAAGGGACACGATTTTTAGGATTAAAACAAGGCTAGAATTTTTTTTCTTGTTGTTGGAAATGGAGTTCGGCCGAGAGCCTCAAGAGAGGTGTTCTTCAATTTTTGTTTTGTTTTGTTTGATTTTCTTGAAAATTCCAAAGGCAAATTTTGTTTGCCTCTTGGCCGGCCACTTCAAGGCTTTGGGCCTCAATTTTTTTATCAATTTCTTCTTGGCCCAATTCATTAAAAGTCCCATTTTGTAATTCCCGAAACTAATTTCCGAAATTCCAAATTTACCCTCGGCCTTCCCCGATGTCTTAACATTAATGATTTCATAACCAACATAGTCATATCAATTAGAATCAAGATACTTCCTTATAACATATAAGTCTTAATCATTTCTCGATTTCCAATTATACGAAAACGCGGGACATAACAATAGACCCACAAAGTCAGCTCATTTCTTACCGGTCAGGACGACCTATGTGGCAGAAGATTATGCGAAGCTTTATCTTAAAGAGATAGTGAAACTCCATGGCGTTCCAGTATCTATTATCTCCGATAGAGGGACTCAGTTTACAGCTAAGTTTTGGGGATCGTTCCAAGAGGGTCTAGGGACCCAAGTGCGCCTAAACACGGCATTTCACCCACAGACCGATGGGCAAGCTGAACGCACTATTCAGACTCTCTAGGATATGTTACGAGCATGTATGATAGACCTTGGAGGAAATTGGGATGACCATTTGCCACTCATTGAGTTTGCTTACAATAACAGTTATCATTCCAACATTCAAATGGCACTGTATGAGGCTTTATATGGGCGAAAGTGTAGATCCCCGATTGGGTGGTTTGAAACTGGAGAGGCCAAGTTGATAGGGCCAGATTTGGTCCAGCAATCTATAGAGAAAGTCAAGCTCATACAAGATCGGTTGTTAGCGGGTCAAAGTCGCCAGAAGTCCTATGCGGATAATTGTCGAAGGGACTTAGAGTTCCAAGTTAAGGATTGGGTATTCTTGAAAGTGTCGCCAATGAAAGGCGTCATGAGATTTGGCAAAAAGGGGAAGCTTAGTCCCCGGTATATTGGACCATATGAGATTGTGCGCAAAATAGGCAAAGTGTCCTATGAGTTAGATCTACCTCTGGAATTGGAGTCAGTCCATCCAGTATTTCATGTCTCGATGCTTCAAAAATGTGTTGGAGATCCCACTAGGATCGTCCCAGTAAATGACGTGCAAGTGACAGATTATTTGACTTATGAAGAGGTACCCATTGCCATATTAGACAGGCAAGTACGGAGGCTTATAAACAAAGAGGTGGCCTCGGTTAAGGTTTTATGGAGAAGCAGTAAACGAGAGGAGATGACATGGGAAGCAGAAGAAAGTATGCGATCTAAATACCCACATTTATTTCAGCCCTTGGAAGAAGCCCAAGAGGAGACGTCAAGATCATAAGGTATGTATATTTCCTTTTATGCTTTTGGGTCATGTATGGCCAAAATTTTTATGTTGTTACGTTGTGTCCATGTATGGCATCGATATTATGGGTTGTTATGGCAGGATGGTAGCGCCATATTATAAGGGGAACTCTGGCGAAATTTTTGTAGAATTCCCCGAGACTTTAATATTCGAGGACGAATGTTTCTAAGGGGGGAAGAATGTTACAACTCAGAAAATTTCCCGTTGGTACACAAGTAAACGAACTAGTGATGTGTGCGAGGAGTGCGAGTGTATAATGTTTCATGAGCAATGTGCGTATATGGACGAGAATGATTAGAATGAAAAGTTGAGAAGTGTGAAAAGTTGAAAGTTGGCAAAACTGCCCAGTGGTCGTAAAGTGCAAAATACGGACCGTAAACTGGCAGTCGTAAATTGGCATGCAAAAACTTCAACTTTCTGCCAGTCGAGTAAATGGTTAAAAACGACCTGGTGGACGGACCGTAAAGTGATTTACGGCCCGTAAACCATGGTCGTAAATCACCATGCATGCAGCTAAAGTTTCTGGTTCTACTTAGGGTTAAAGACGACCACGAGGGACGGTCCGTAAACTGGAATACGGACCGTAAACCTCCATAGACGACCACTGTTCACCTCAGCACAGATTTTCAATTCATTAAATATGAGGACCAAGACTTGATTTATTTCATTTCTACATTACACCACTTCTCTCTAGAATCATCTCTCTACATTTATTTCATAAGTTTCAAGGATTATAAGTCTCCAACAACATAAAACAAGATGAATCAAGAGTAAGAACATCATCAAAGATCATCTAGGTCAAGAAATCCAAATGGAGAAAAACTAGGGTTTTGCTCAAAGTGAAGTATTGTCAACCAAAGCTTGTTCCTACATCATCTAAGGTAAGATTCATGATATTTATATGTTGGTTAACATATTGGAGAGTTGAAATACTTGGATGGTAGAAGTATATGCTAAAATGGTCAATGGAGGGTAAAATGAAGAATGTGGATAATATGAATGACTAATGGCTATTTTTATGATATTAAATGAAGGTAGAAACTTGAGCATCGAAGGAGTACGCGCAAGTGTAGAATAGTTCGACGAAGAGGTATGTGAGGCTAACCCTTCTTTCCTAAGGCATGGTTCTTGTCCAAATTCCTAATCCCTCTATATGAGTATGTTGTCTTCACATGGTTGACATTCCGAGCACATAAGCTCACGCCCCTTGATATGTGCTATGATTATACTGTGTTCCTCGTATGACGAGTAAGTCTATAACGTAGATGTAACGATAATGATGAGGATAGTAATGATGATGAGAGTAAAATGAGATTAGAGATGCTTACGAGCTATTATATATGTGTATGTGTGCCTATGAAGGGCTATGATAAGACCCCGAGCTTATGATGCCGGGTAAGAATATATGTATATGACTATGTATAAAGTATGTATACGATTACGAAACGCGCGCACACCTCTGCAGATGGTACGGATAACCCTGAAGCCTTGGTAGGGCCAGGTATGAGTAACCTTGAGCCTTGGTTGGCCAAGTATGTATGAAACACCGATCCTATGAGGTCGGGTATGCTATGTAAAATGCTATGTATATGAAATGACTATATATATAATATGAATATGAATGTGATAAGACTATGTATAAGAATACGAATAAGGATAAGTATACGAATATGAGCACAAGTATGGTACGAGTACTATTATGGAATACGGATGATGACGTAGGTGTACAAATACGTATGGAAAATGGAAAGTCCTACGAAAGGCAGGTAAGTGCTATGACGATAATATTATTGTCTCCCCTCCTACGCTATTTCATAGGTTGTTCATTATGATTATATATCGATGTTGATCATGCTTTACATACTCAGTACATTCTTCGTACTGATGTCCTTTTGTTTGTGGACGCTGCGTCATGCCCGCAGGTGCACAGGGAGACAGACTTGATCCATAGCTGCCTATTCGGAGATTACATAGAGAGCTCCATTTCCTTCGGAGCCATATCTTTTGGGTACTCATTCTTTTGTGTATATAATTATGGGCATAGCGGGGTCCTGTCCCGCTAATGTGTTATGTTATACTCTTAGAGGCTCGTAGACGTGTGTGTGTGTGTGGGTAGATGTGTTTGGCCTTGACGGCCTATGTTTTGTATATCATTTTGTCGGCCACGTTGGCCCATGTACATTGATGTGACATAGATGCCTACGATGATATAAATGTGTTGTTGTCCAAATGGGACTAGTTGACGAATGAATGGAAATGCATGTATAATTATGTGGCTCACCTAAATGTAAGCATAAGAGTAAGCTAAGAGGGTGCCTGGGTGGGCTAGCACCGGGTGCTCGTCGCGGCCCCGAGTCGGGTCGTGACAGTAGTTTTCTTGCTTCAATAATTATGCCACGTTAAAGAGAGTCTTTAAATTAATAGGAATACTAGAAGAAATAATTTTTGGATCAAAGTTGAAGGTTTCAAGATATTTTTTTCTCTTCTCTTGGCCGAATGGCCCTTCTCCCTTTGCTCTCAATTTTCTTCTTCTTGAATGTTCTTGAAAATGAGATGATAATAATAAGCCACCCTTTTTATTCACTAAAATTAAATTCCCAAGTAGGCCTTGGCCCTTCCCATGGCCGGCCACACTTGGGCTTTTTTTTTTTTTTGTTTTTTCCAAGCCCAATTATTTGTGGCTAATTTTGTAATTCATGCAACTATTTGCCAAATTTCCAATTTTCCCTTAGCCTTCCTCAATATTTCTACTTCAAAAACTTTCATGAACAACTTGTGTACTAAACAAAAATCAAAGCATAACCTCGTCCTTAACTTCCCACGATTATCTTGAATTATCCGAATGTACAAAAGTGTGGGATATAACAAAAACAGTCCAACTAAATACAACAACATCTTATGCTATTTCAAGTAATATCTTGTAGATTCTTCACATTAACAGCTTAACCAACACCTAGATAAGCTTAAGCAAAATAAATAGGGTGTTATACTTACCTTACATAGTCAGAAATACTTAGAACGAAAGCTTCCCTTAGCTTACAAGCACCTTCTAAGCCATGACAACACCATTGAAATACTTTTCTTCACTTAAACTAGCTTTTGAAGTTGGGTTTAGGTAAAACCACCTTGGATTCCCTTTGGAACCTTGGAGAACTGTTAGAGATGTGTTGAGATAGTCTGGAAACTGAACTTGGTCTAAAATGAACAAATATGAGCTTTCCAACAACTTTAAAACACTCCAAGGTCGGCCACCACCTAAGTGGGTCCTAAATGGGACTACCAACGCAGTTGCATGAACACGCGAATATCTCTCTAGTCTGACATTGCATTGAAAAAAAGTTTAGTCCATTCAAAACTAGACCCGTATACCATAAATTTGGTGGGTAGATCACCCCATAACTCCTAGTATATTGGGAGAAAACTTCAGTCACATTACACTCAAATTTCAATAAAATTATGAACGTAACTTGTGATAGCTTTTGCCACCTTTTTTTTTACAACTGGCTTGACTTCAAAAGTTAACATACAAATATTATATGATTTAAGTACCTAAAAACACGACCTCCTATTATACACTCCCAGTTTAACCTTGAAAGTACGAGCCATAACATCTTTGTTTTGTTTAAACTCCAATCCTCATGATACTTCCTTAACACTTGTTTTAACCCATCATTATCTTTGTGATAAACTCTCCGGCTCGGATTGATTCACTTAAGATGAATTCTAACATGAAAGTACGGGGAGTAACATCCTTCCCCATTAAGAACATTCATCCTCGAATGTCGAGATGTATCGGGGTATAATTAACTCTCAGTGAATCTTGGAACAGTTGGACTGAGTCTTTCCTTAAAAATTTCATCTCGCTAGATTGTATAATGCAACATAACACCAATCATGAGTCATAATCACTTAGTTACAATCTTACCTCATGAGTCATAATCACTTAGTTACAATCTTACCTCGTTCATAGATACTTTCTCGTCTAGTCATGCCATTCTTTCACCTTTAGTGTCACCTATGTATGGAAGGAGAGATTTGTACAATATTCTTGTGACATACCGAGGTATACACATTTCATATGGAATATTTGAATTTAGTAAATGTGTTTTCCTTCTATTTCTTTGGCAATCATTGATACGCTCAAATTACACCTTTAATTAGCGTAAACCGGATGATGGCAAATATAGTAACCCAACAAGGTTGGGGTCGAATCCCACAGGGGATATGGTGTGAAAAGGTTACTAAACTCGTAGAATGCTTAATTTAGGTCTAATGTCTTAATTCGATGATGTTTGTAATAGTGGGTTGTTTATGACTAATAGTTAACTAATTACTTTGGATTGTAATTTATGATAGAAGAAACCAAGGTCGTGTCCCCTTCAGATGAAGTGTATGATCTTGGGTATTGGTCTCGATATATGTAACACCCCGTACGTTTAACCTAAGCCTTGACCATGATTCTAGACTTAGAAGACCAGATAAAGAATGTGGGAATTTGAAATCTGCACTTCAGTTGTAAGATGGTGGTTTACGCCCATGAACAATGATCGTATTTCAGTATACGAGACGCATTTCAAGTCGTAAACCGATGCCAAAGATTTCTGAAGCATTCTGGAATTTGGCATTTTTAGGTTACATTGTTAAATACGGCCAGTATTTCAAAACGTATTTGGAATTGGACAAAACTTTCCTGATGAAAGTTGTAGAGCTTTGAAATACCTTTCCAACAGTATATTATTGTTATATTCTGCATTTTCGAACGTCGAATTATTTGTAAGGTGAGGTGGGGCCCACACGCCAAGATTTTTTTTTGGGACATGTGAAAAGTTATATGAATCGTATATGTAAATTTAAACACAACTCGTGAAGGGCCCTGGGGCCAAATCAAAGTGGAAGCCCTCCAAACGAACATTTTTAAGAAAACGTTTTCGGATGACCTGACTTGGAGGGGCAAAAACGGCATTATAAGTCTGGAATTTGGGAAAATACCCAGATATAAAAGTTGTAGATAATTGAAATAGCTTTCCAACGGTAGGTCGTGGGATCCCAGGCGTCGTCGGTACAAGGAGATATGGATGTTTTAAGGTCGAAAGGTCAGTGGGCTAGGCCCAACTCGTGACCAACCGGGTTGGCCCAAAAAAAAAAAATTTACAAATTAGAGGCCCAATTGGGGTGGCCGGCCAACTAAAGGCCCAAGCCCATAAATTGGTCATGTGATCAAGAATTATAATAAAAGGGGCCAAGTGTTCACTTTCTAGAAAATTCATGAAACAAGAAGAAAACTTGAGAGCTCAAGCCTAAGAGGCCTCTCGGCCAAACCAAGAACAAAAAAAAAATTTTTAGCCTTCAATCCAAAAATCTTGTTCTTCTTGAATTAGTAACAAGTTCAAGACGCTCTTCAACGTGGTATAACTAGTTTGGCGGAAGAACCACGTTTGCGGAAAGTTGGAATTTGAAGGAAAGGTATGAATTCTATGTTTCATGTTATGGAATAAGTATATATGTTATAATGATTAGAATTAGATGAGAATTATGGAAGTATGGTGTGTGTGTGCATAGTTTGTGTGTGTGTAAATGGTGTGTTTGGCCGTGAGCTATGTGGGTGTGGGGGAGAAATGAATTCAAGTTTATTTGGTTTGTTAGTTGTGTCGTTGTGACCTTTGTGTCGCAAATAAAGGCTTCATGACTTGAATTGGTGTTGGGATTTCTTGTATGTAATTATGAGAAATTATGTGAATTTTATATGATATTTTATATAAGTGTGGAAGTAAGATCCTAAATGTGAATTACGATTGTTGGTAACAAATTTGGAAAGAAACAATGTGATTTGGAAGTTTCGTTGCAATTGGTAGAAACTTTGGGTAGAATATGGAATTGGCGGGAATACTTGAATTCATGAATATTGTTTGGAAGGCTATTGGAATGCATTTGAACAATCTTGAATTAGTTAGTGGATATGGAAAATGTGGATACTAGTTTGACAATGTGAAGTTTGAATGAAAGTTATTAAACTATGCGGAAAGAAGATTATTTATGTAGAACGCATTTTGATTACTTATGGATGTTGTTGGTATTGTTGTTTGGTTGGTTGTTGATGTTTGGAGCCGAGTCAATCTCGGGGATGTGGTATGTATAGGGGAGACGCTGCCCAAATTTTTGTAGAAAAGTATGAGTTAAAGTTCAAGTTCTAAAGGCTTGAAATTGCTAATTGGTAAACTTGACCATTTCTAGATTTTGGACGAAATTGAAGTCGACGCCAAGCGAGCGTAAGGCGCTATCGAGGTATGTGAAGCATTTCCCTTTGTTCCTAGGCATGTTCTGGATGTGATAGGCTCGGCCGCAAGCCTTAAGTACGACTCCGTTCCCCGGAATTCGAGACGGAAAACCGCTCCAATTCCTTCAATTCAATTGAAGCTATTTTCTTACAAATTGCCTTTAAAGTGAGTTTTTGTACAAAATTTCCCTAAACGGAGTCGGAACACTTCCAAACGATTATGGATGACCTCATAAGGTCTATTATCAATAATTTACATATGTTGCCTCGGGTTGGTCCGAGGCGGGCCCGCAAGGCCCGATATCTTCTGTAATACTTTAAATACTTCCGTTTTGTCCGATTTTCTCAGAAACCATCTGAACTATTATTTTGATCATGATACAACTATTTTTATGAAATTCTTACAAAATGATTTCTGAACATCTGAGAATCTGATTCTGATAATAATCTGTCGTGCCTTCCCAAGTAGGATATAGGCGCGTACTATGCATACTATCCGTATACTCTGATTTTGACTCGCCGTTTGGCACCCTTCAGTCTGATTGAGTCTGTATGTGAGTCTGTATGTATGTGGTTTCTCATGGATCTGTTCGTTGCTGTCTCAATGCATCCCTTCACTGCGTCCCGGGCCAGGTTCTGTTATCGTGCATATTCCTCTGCATTGTTCCCCGCGTCCCTCGGTGTGCGGGCCGGGATCTGTTATATCTGTATGATTATGATATATTGATCTGTGTATGGGGATGGCGGCCAGGATGGCATCTGATATTATCTGATATGATCTGATTCTGTCTGTCCACCGCGTCCCGTACTAAGAGGGTTGGGTTCTGTTTACCGCGCCCCCAGACAGGGCCGGGATCTGTATGTCTGTATGCATGTGCCATCAGTGTTTATATAAGCACGTGCCTCCGTATGATTCTGTATGATTTAGTATGACTCTACACTACTCTGCATGCATAATTCTGTCTGGTATACTTCTGTCTGTCCGCCTGAATTTCGACTATGTCTGTATGTCCGTATGGATTCTGGTTCTGTACATCTGTATGGGTTCCGATTCGGTACGTCTGTATGAATACTGATTCTGCTCATCTGTCTGGATTATGATTTCGTCTGTCTGTCTGAACCATGATTCTGTTTATCTGTATGGACCACGATTCTGTATGTCGGTCTGCATCATGACTCTGTCCGTCCGTTTGACGTATGGTTCTGTCCGTTATATTTCTGTGACTCCGGTTCGGAATATGATTGTATCTGTTATGTTTCTGCTTTACATACTCGGTACATTTTTCGTACTGACCCCCGTTCTTCGGGGGCTGCGCTACATGCCCGCAGGTACAGACGCACCAGGTGATACGCCGCCAGCGTAGGGTTCTGATTCAGCTGTTTTGAAGAGCTCCTTTGATCCGGAGCATACACTTTTGGTATATATCTTCTGTTTTCCGTATGTTCTGCATGTATGGAAATTCTGGGTACGACGGGGCCCTGTCCCGTCATATGATTCTGTATGTCTGTAGAGGCCTGTAGATAGATGTGTGGGTTACGGGTTTCATCTGTATGTTAGCCTTATCGGCTTATCTGTAAAAGTCTGCATGTTCAGGTATATATATATATGCTTGCGCGCGTGCCGTATCTGTATCGGCCTACTTCTGTAATATCCGTTTGAAAAAAAAATTTGTACGATGCGAAATTCGGTCAGGTAGGTACGTACGGGTACCCAGCTAGGGTGCCAGTCGCGGCCCACGGGGTTGGGTCGTGACAAAAGTGGTATCAGAGCGGTTAGTCCTCGGAATGTCTACAGGTCGTGTCTAGTAGAGTCTTGTTTATCGATGTGTTGTGCACCACCTCTATAAACAGGAGGCTACAGGGCATCTAGGATGTTACCCTTCTTTGGATTCTTAGATCGTGCGATAAAGCTGTATGATTAGGATGATCCTCTCCTAACGATCTGTTATGTTTTCAGCGATGCCTCCGAAGTAGGCAACAACTGCCCAGAAGGGCAAGGCGGGGGTTGAGGCAGGGGAGACCAGCCGGGCCCAGAGAGTTACCAGGGCCAGTGTGCAGCCTGCACTTGAGGATGTGCCCCCATCATCTGGATCTGTTACACCCCCCTTGCCGGAGGATGTCGGAGCAGCAGAAGCTGCTGATCAAGAGACGGCTCCACCGCGAGCTCCCGAGGTTCCAGTGCCCGAGCCTCCAGCTCCACAGGCAGGGGCGGAGGGCAGGGCCATGCGAGATGCGGTTCAGCTATTGACCACACTGATGGCGGAACAGGTTCGCAGGCATGGATTTGGGGGTGGTCGTACGGACAGGTATGAGAGCTCCAGGGCTCGTGAGTTCTTGACATGTAATCCTCCAGAATTCTCCGGGACAAAACCTGAGGAGGACCCCCAGGAGTTCATTAGAAAGATGGAGAGCACAATACGATTGATTAAGGCTTCGCCGATTGAGTCTGTGGAATTGGATTCGTATCGATTGTATGAGGTGGCGGCAAATTAGTATGAGTCCTGACAGCTATCCAGGGGTGACGATGCTCCCCCAGCGGTATGGGCCGAGTTTACTAAGGCCTTTCTTGACCATTTTCTACCTCCAGAGCTACGGAGAGCCAGGGTCGATCGATTCTTGCATCTGAGACAGAACGGTAGGAGCGTACGAGAGTACAGCTTAGAGTTCGACTCACTGGCTAGGTATGCACCCGCTATAGTAGCCGAGATGGCCGATAGGGTGCACAGGTATGTGATGGGACTAGACCCTTATCTGATCGACGGTTGCTTAGCCATGGCTTCTCAGCCAGGGATGCATGTTGCCCGGGTACAGGCATACGCCCAGGGCATGGAGGACCGACGTAGGGAGCGTCGGCCTGATAGGGGTTACGACAGGGGCCGGCCTAAGAGAGCCAGATCGGCTGGATATTCAGGGGGATTTCAGAGCGAGCCTTCTCAGCGGCAGGGTAACAGGTATTTGTCCCAACCAGCCTACAGTACACCCCCACAGTTCTTGGGACAGAGCTCCAGAGTTCCAGGCTCACAAGTGAGCAGAGGTCCCGGTCAGTCGAGGCCGCCCATACCCCCATGTTCTTACTGTGGGAGACCCCATCCGGGGGAGTGTTATCACGCTACGGGCGCTTGTTATTTTTGTGGGAGCCCAGGCCATCGTGTCAGAGAATGCCCGCATAAGGGCGGTTCAGGTTCAGTTCAGCCTGCTGGGTTCGTTGCAGGCTCATCTTCCCCTTCGGCAGCCATACGCCCCGCGGGGTGAGGAGTACCAGCACCAGCACCAGCACCAGCGAGTCGTGGCAGAGGTCGCGGTGCAACTTCGGGTTATAGCGGTCCTTCGAACCGCGTATTTGCTTTGACCGGCCGGCAGGACCCAGGAGCGTCTTCCAGTGCACACCCAGGTATGCTAGTGATCTCTTTTGAAGGATGTGTGTATGAATAAGTCTGTACTTTATTACGTCATGTGATTTCCTTCCTCTGGGTATTAGTAAGGGTAAGGTAATGTCCAACTCGATAGACACCGAGAATTCGTAAGGGCGATATGATAATAATACGGTTTAGCCCGGGGTGGGACCCACTACGAGAATTTTCCGAAAATTTACCGAGATCCCGATCTGCCCTAAATTATGTGACAAAGGTCGTGCGGGGCGGTCGATGAAATTATACTAGCCATAACGCATCAAAATGTATGAAAGTTTCGAGGTTAAGCGTGCTAAGGCTAGAGCAATTCTGGGATGGGTGACCCCCCTGGGAAGGATACAAAAAAAAAAAAAAAAAAAAAAAAACAACCTGTGGCATAATTGTCAGGATTAATAATGAAATGCCGATAAGAGAAATTTTCAGAAACCACTGGAGCCTTACTAGGAGTGGTCTGATTCTAATCAAGACTCTATCTGTTATACTTCTGCACCTCTGACTTGAATGAGGTTCTGCCTATTACGCCTCTGTACTTCTGAATCCGATTATGTTTCCATCTGATATATCTCTGTACGTCTGACTCTGGATACGTTTCTGTCTGATATACCTCTGTACGATTAACTCTGATTATGAATCTGTCTGACACATCTCTATATGTCTGACTCTGATACGAAGCTGTCCGGTACATTTCTGTACGTCCGACCCTGATCATGGATCTGTCTGATATAATTCTATACGTTTGAATCCGACTACGAATCTGTCCGACATAGTGCAGTACATCTGACTCTGATTATGGATCTGTTTAATATGCTTCTGTGCGTCTGGCTCTGGTTATGAATTTGTTTGATGTGACGTGGGATTATGATGACGTTCTAAGGAACCGAGAAGTGTGATAAGAGGTGAAAGATGTTGATGGCAATCGTAATGTTGAGGAACCTCCCCGAAGTGTCACAAGACCCCCTAAGGTCAATTGAACATTCGAGGACGAATGTTCTAAAGGGGGGGAGAATGTTATATTCTGCATTTTCGAACGTCGAATTATTTGTAAGGTGAGGTGGGGCCCACACGCCAAGTTTTTTTTTTTGGGACATGTGAAAACTTATATGAATCGTATATGTAAATTTAAACACAACTCGTGAAGGGCCCTGGGGCCAAATCAAAGTGGAAGCCCTCCAAACGAACATTTTTAAGAAAACGTTTTCGGATGACCTGACTTGGAGGGGCAAAAACGGCATTATAAGTCTGGAATTTGGGAAAATACCCAGATATAAAAGTTGTAGATAATTGAAATATCTTTCCAACGGTAGGTCGTGGGCTCCCAGGAGACGTCGAGACAAGGAGATATGGATTTTTTAAGGTCGAAAGGTCAGTGGGCTAGGCCCAACTCGTGACCAACCGGGTTGGCCCAAAAAAAAAAAATTTACAAATTAGAGGCCCAATTGGGGTGGCCGGCCAACTAAAGGCCCAAGCCCATAAATTGGTCATGTGATCAAGAATTATAATAAAAGGGGCCAAGTGTTCACTTTCTAGAAAATTCATGAAACAAGAAGAAAACTTGAGAGCTCAAGCCTAAGAGGCCTCTCGGCCAAACCAAGAACAAAAAAAAAATTTTTAGCCTTCAATCCAAAAATCTTGTTCTTCTTGAATTAGTAACAAGTTCAAGACGCTCTTCAACGTGGTATAACTAGTTTGGCGGAAGAACCACGTTTGCGGAAAGTTGGAATTTGAAGGAAAGGTATGAATTCTATGTTTCATGTTATGGAATAAGTATATATGTTATAATGATTAGAATTAGATGAGAATTATGGAAGTATGGTGTGTGTGTGCATAGTTTGTGTGTGTGTAAATGGTGTGTTTGGCCGTGAGCTATGTGGGTGTGGGGGAGAAATGAATTCAAGTTTATTTGGTTTGTTAGTTGTGTCGTTGTGACCTTTGTGTCGCAAATAAAGGCTTCATGACTTGAATTGGTGTTGGGATTTCTTGTATGTAATTATGAGAAATTATGTGAATTTTATATGATTTTTTATATAAGTGTGGAAGTAAGATCATAAATGTGAATTACGATTGTTGGTAACGAATTTGGAAAGAAACAATGTGATTTGGAAGTTTCGTTGCAATTGGTAGAAACTTTGGGTAGAATATGGAATTGGCGGGAATACTTGAATTCATGAATATTGTTTGGAAGGATATTGGAATGCATTTGAACAATCTTGAATTAGTTAGTGGATATGGAAAATGTGGATACTAGTTTGACAATGTGAAGTTTGAATGAAAGTTATTAAACTATGCGGAAAGAAGATTATTTATGGAGAACGCATTTTGATTACTTATGGATGTTGTTGGTATTGTTGTTTGGTTGGTTGTTGATGTTTGGAGCCGAGTCAATCTCGGGGATGTGGTACGTATAGGGGAGATGCTGCCCAAATTTTTGTAGAAAAGTATGAGTTAAAGTTCAAGTTCTAAATGCTTGAAATTGCTAATTGGTAAACTTGACCATTTCTAGATTTTGGACGAAATTGAAGTCGACGCCAAACGAGCGTAAGGCGCTATCGAGGTATGTGAAGCATTTCCCTTTGTTCCTATGCATGTTCTGGATGTGATAGGCTCGGCCGCGAGCCTTAAGTACGACTCCGTTCCCCGGAATTCGAGACGGAAAACCGCTCCAATTCCTTCAATTCAATTGAAGCTATTTTCTTACAAATTGCCTTTAAAGTGAGTTTTTGTACAAAATTTCCGTAAACGGGGTCGGAACACTTCCAAACGATTATGGATGACCTCATAAGGTCTATTATCAATAATTTACATATGTTGCCTCGGGTTGGTCCGAGGCGGGCCCGCAAGGCCCGATATCTTCTGTAATACTTTAAATACTTCTGTTTTGTCCGATTTTCTCAGAAACCATCTGAACTATTATTTTGATCATGATACAACTATTTTTATGAAATTCTTACAAAATGATTTCTGAACATCTGAGAATCTGATTCTGATAATAATCTGTCGTGCCTTCCCAAGTAGGATATAGGCGCGTACTATGCATACTATCCGTATACTCTGATTTTGACTCGCCGTTTGGCACCCTTCAGTCTGATTGAGTCTGTATGTGAGTCTGTATGTATGTGGTTTCTCATGGATCTGTTCGTGGCTGTCTCAATGCATCCCTTCACTGCGTCCCGGGCCAGGTTCTGTTATCGTGCATATTCCTCTGGATTGTTCACCGCGTCCCTCGGTGTGCGGGCCGGGATCTGTTATATCTATATGATTATGATATATTGATCTGTGTATGGGGATGGCGGCCAGGATGGCATCTGATATGATCTGATCTGATCTGATTCTGTCTGTCCACCGCGTCCCGTAGTAAGAGGGCCGGGTTCTGTTTACCGCGCCCCCAGACAGGGTCGGGATCTGTATGTCTGTATGCATGTGCCATCAGTGTTTATATAAGCACGTGCCTCCGTATGATTCTGTATGATTTAGTATGACTCTGCACTACTCTGCATGCATAATTCTGTCTGGTATACTTCTGTCTGTCCGCCTGAATTTCGACTATGTCTGTATGTCCGTATGGATTCTGGTTCTGTACATCTGTATGGGTTCCGATTCTGTACGTCTGTATGAATACTGATTCTGCTCATCTGTCCGGATTATGATTCCGTCTGTCTGTCTGAACCATGATTCTGTTTATCTGTATGGACCACGATTCTGTATATCGGTCTGCATCATGACTCTGTCCGTCCGTCTGACGTATGGTTCTGTCCGTTATATTTCTGTGACTCCAGTTCGGACTTTGATTGTATCTGTTATGTTTCTGCTTTACATACTCGGTACATTTTTCGTACTGACCCCCGTTCTTCGGGGGCTGCGCTACATGCCCGCAGGTACAGACGCACCAGGTGATACGCCGCCAGCGTAGGGTTCTGATTCAGCTGTTTTGAAGAGCTCCTTTGATCCGGAGCATACACTTTTGGTATATATCTTCTGTTTTCCGTATGTTCTGCATGTATGGAAATTCTGGGTACGACGGGGCCCTGTCTCGTCATATGATTCTGTATGTCTGTAGAGGCCTGTAGATAGATGTGTGGGTTACGGGTTTCGTCTGTATGTTAGCCTTATCGGCTTATCTGTAAAAGTCTGCATGTTCAGGTATATATATATGCTTGCGCGCGTGCCGTACCTGTATCGGCCTACTTCTGTAATATCCGTTTGAAAAAAAAATCTATACAATGCGAAATTCGGTCAGGTAGGTACGTACGGGTACCCAGCTAGGGTGCCAGTCGCGGCCCACGGGGTTGGGTCGTGACAATTATAAGGGGGGGGGGGGTCAAACGAACATCTGTGCAAAGAGTTATGGCTATTTTACTGAAGAGACGCAGTGCCGTCCACACGGAATACGGACCGTATTTCAAAATACGGCCAGTATTTTGCTGGGCGTAAAATTCAATTTTCCAGAACAGTATATATTCGTCCATATCAGTCCAAAACATTATTTTTCATTCCTTCAAGCCCTAGAACGACCTCCTACCCTCTCCCATCATCAAGAACACCAAGGTAAGCCTACTCTAATTATTCCAAGTCAATTCTAACACATATCCTTCTAATCTAAACAAGAAATCATCATTCCTAAACTAGGGTTTTCAAGAAAACCCATCTCAAGGTTCAACATTCAAGATTTTGAAAATCTTCTTCAAAGTTCAATTCTTTAATTCAAGTTTTGAGCATTACCAGGTATGTGGAGTTACTATCTACGTGTGGAAAAATCATTGTTCTTCCCCGCGCCTCATAATCCATAGATTAAGATTCTTTAGGGAAACTAGGGTTTCTATACCATGCTCATGACAACCCTAGGTTCATGTCCATGAATATATTATGTATGAATTGCTATTATTCTATCATTGTGATCTTAATAACTTCATATGATTATTGAGAATTTGTCAGTAATCCATGAACACCCATATCTCGTATTCCATGGGTTCTTGCATGCATGTTTTTAAATAAAAATGATTATTTCATGAATATCCTACATGTCTACAAGTTTTCATGCGACTACATTATATAATTACTTTCATGTCATGATACAAGATTCATACATGCTAAATACAAGCTATTTCATGAAACCAAGTTTACAAGTTATTTCGTGAAAGCATGATTACAAGTCAAGTATAAGCTAATTCACGAAAATCATGGGCTTCTTAGCCAATTATATCGTGTTCATGTTTTTGGGAGTTTCACGAATTACCGAGAAGGGTCAGATAGCCTGAAACTACATAGCCACCGTAGGACAAGGATCGCTCCGCCCAGTTAGGACGATTCCTTAATTTTACACTGAATGGACTCCATCAGGCACGTTACCACCTTCTACCCTGGCAAGGTATGGGGGCTCTCCTGGTTCGGCGAGGTACCAGACTCCACGTACCCACGTAGTGATATCACATGGTTGGTTTATGAAATGCTATCTCTACTTATCATGTTTTACTTATGTTATATATATATGTACTAATGGTCATGCTCATACTCATGTTCATGTCCAGGTTTTCTGTTTCAGTTCTTATCATGTTATTCCATGTCCCATGTTATTTCTTTTAGTTGCTTTACATACCAGTACATTCAATGTGCTGATGTCCCCTTTTATTGCCCGGGGGCCTGCATTTCACGATACTGATACTGATTTACAGGACGACGCATCTGCTTAGTAGGACAGCATTCATATCATCTTGTTAGTGATCCCCATCTCATTCGAGCTTTAGTCAACTCTTTATTTTATGATTAGCTATGCATCTAAGGTATGCTGGGGCCTTGTCCCAGCGAGTATGTTTTTCATGTTCAGACTTATGTTAGAGGTTTCATAAACTAGACAAGTCAGTTATGTCATGTCACACTTTCGGAGTCGTATAGCCATTTTGGCTCATTCATGTTATATCCGCACTCATGTTTAAACAAGTATTTTGATTAAGTATTATGGCTTATTGCATTTTATAAAGGCTCATCATGCAATCATGTTATATTCCACTCATGTTATGCCTCATGATGATTCAGCAAGCCATGTGGTTCGTTCGGTCATATACAATAAGGCATCGAGTGTCGTGGTTTGCTCAGGCCATGGTTCGGGGAGTGACAAAGCTTGGTATCAGAGCCCTAGGTTGAAGTGTCTTAGGGAGTCTATAAAACCGTGTCCAGGGGGGTCACTTTTATATGTGTGTGGCGCCCACACATATAAATAGTTGACCACCAAGACATTTAAGATTGTCTCACTTCTTTCAACTCTAGATCGTTCATAGAGCTATGTTCTCAGAAATCACTCGGACTCGTGTGTTGTTTCCCGTTCTACCGAATACGCCTCATCTCAATGGATGAGGAAGATGTAAATCTAATCATTGTCGATGTGCTGCTTTCAGATGGTGTCATCAGGAATTATTCTAATTCGTACCATGAAGTTTAGAGCAGTAAGTAACATTCTTTTTCCATCGAATTCTGAACATATCAAATGTGTAAGCGGCAAGAAGGAAATTCGAGACCCAAGACTTGCCAAATAGTACGTGGTGTGTTTATCAGGTGTTTGTACCATTTGAAAGACAAATTTCAGTATGGTAGCACACGTAGGTTATATACCCTATAGAGTGAGTTTATTTGGACTCTTTGACCATAGAGCTATAATATATGGATGATGGTTCAGATTTGAGATCCCACGGGGTAACATGTTATGAAGTTAACCGCAACAGGCATAAACTTCGACGGTAGTTTTGAGCAGGAAATAGCCTAAGAGCCAACCACCTGTAATATTAGAAAGTCTCGACTTTTTCAAGGATATATATATTTTTGCCATATGATCTGTGCACATGACTAGGAAGGGACTGATGCGATAAGAAAACCACGAGCAGACAATACTGAATTTTTTTTAGTATTAGTTTCAAATTATTTCAGCTTATTCTGATCAGACCTAGCGAGCATGACGTTAGTAAGTTACTACAAGAAGCAGATATTACTATGAGATAAAAGATATGACAATTCCCTCTTAGGTTATGTGATTAAGTATTTATCCTTGATGTGTATAGTATGATATAATTTTGAAAGCGTATAGGGAGTTTGGGGTTAGTTGTTCCAATTCCTTGTTTGAGACAAATGAAATTTCCCTAAGTGTGATCAATGTCTATAGTTCAGAAAGATAGTATACAACCCCAGAATAGAGTCAGATAAGGAGGAAAAGTTAGAAATAACCTTATGCTTCACTTTAGTACTCAGAGAAGAATTAGAGAATATGATGCTAGCAAGTGGTTAACAGAAGCATAGTGAGTAAGTTTGAATAGATACAGTGAATTAGAAATTTTCAGCAGAGTTAGTAGAAGTAAGATTTGAGTTACTTAGTTAAGTTAGTACTACTAAGTGGATAACTATCTGAATACACCGAAGGCGTGTTAGAACCCAAAGGGTTTAAGTTAAATTTGAGGTATAGAAAGTGCTGAAAGAAGAAAACCACCTAAGCAGTAAGAGAGCAAGCTACAAGAGAAGAGCCTTTAAGAGTTATCGGAAAAGAGTTTTCCCCAAGACTGACAAAGCTAGTATGCAAGTTATGTACATTAGAAACTCGTTCATTTAAGTAATCCAGTTTTCCCAGTATGTAAGACTTTCTTGAAGTAAGCCGAAGAAATGAGTCGTCAGTATTTTAGACGAAATTAGCGGAGCCACTAGATGACCACTTACGGCTAACTCGAGAGATCCGCAGGCTTTAAACGTTAGCTTTTGAACTAAGGGGGAGATCGTGCGATAAGGTGTTGATATAGATTACGTGTTTTGTAAGATGATAGGTGTTAAGGAGATTATGTCAGAGGATCACAATTTTATGTAGCCAAGATAAGGTGCGTAGGATGCGAATTTTGTTATGCCCATTGAGATCAAGTACTAGGTAATTATGTTATGAGATAAAGTTCTAGATCGAATAGCGGGTTTGAAGGGTATAACGGTTCCAATTCCAGAGTAATTCATGTACTGTGTGGTACTAATGCCCAGACATACTCTACTCGTGCCTTTCGTACCCATATCATGCCCATGTTAGAGATTTATACTCCACGTTTAAGATACAAGAATTAAGACTTCATATGATAGTAAGCTATGCAAGGGAATGTCCTTTCATGTTTCGCACATCAGGTGTGCTCATGTATAAAGTTAAAAAAAAAATCGCATTCAGGTCTCACGTATCTATCATGATTTTATACTCATGTCCATGTTCTAGCATCTAAGCGCTTTTCAAATCTGATGATGATCTTGACCCCTATGACTATGTTATTCATGTTACGACATACTCGTGCCCCAATGCATTTTGTTATGCATCCCACTTATAGCGGTATAATAACAATGATTTTGTTAGATAATAATGAAGATAAACCAAGATGGATGTCCTACCCATGATTCTATGTAATTCGTGCTTATGTTTCTTTGGCTAATGTTTTAAACCATCTCGTAGCTTTGCACCAAGGATGCCCTTATCTTTTCCGAAGTACCTATGCTAATTTATGTTCAAAGTGACTTTCTACCCATGTCTTAGATGCTCGAGGAACGAATTATTCATGCCTATAATCCATTCTTTCATGAGCCTTATTTATAACAAGGGCGTTTACTCACAGTGATAAGAGTAAGCTATGTTGAACCATGTCCTATTCTTTCGGTATATCTAAATTCTAAAGGTAATGTTTTATCCATGCCTTATGTCTCTGACTCAAGAGTGAAGCCTACAACTTATGCTCCATGCAAGTCACACTTATGCCTTAGTCATACTCCAATACTCATGAACTCAAGTCCATACGCCAAGGTATGCAGGTACTCATGTAAATACCATGTTTTTCATGTACCCATGTCTCATGTCATGCTATTCACGTATTCACTTTTCATGTCATATGAATCACGTTCCCATGTACGTATGTTCCATGTTACGT
Source organism: Lycium barbarum (assembly GCF_019175385.1). NCBI lineage: Eukaryota > Viridiplantae > Streptophyta > Magnoliopsida > Solanales > Solanaceae > Lycium > Lycium barbarum. The sequence continues at coordinate 23,710,827 of NC_083348.1, read as the reverse complement.
CCCCCATGTACAATGCACCATGTCATGTACGTTCTCTAAAGCAAAGTATCTCATGTGCATAGTACCGATAATTCCTTTTCTCTCAATCCTCTATAATTCGCTCACGAGAATGAGCAAGGTGAGCTAAGGTATTCATAATCATGATTAACAGTTAACAAGATAATTAGAAGTAAGGTGCATTCCTATATTCAAATAGATATATTTTCATGTACCCTGTGGTACTTATCTCAGGAGTATTCTACTCAGATTCAACATATTCATGTCATGCCTATGCTAGAGATTTATGAATACCTATGTTAGGATCATATTCTTGTTATACGACTCAAGTTTGTCGCATTCACATTGAGTTGCACTTACATTCAAAGCCTAAGTCATAACCCTATCTCATATTACCATGGTGACATAAGAACGTCTATGATTAAGTCTCTAAGTATCCAAATCCTACCCGCGCTTAGTATTCAACCCTCATGTTGTAACAATCATGTTTTCGACATTCAGATCCCATGTTACGATATCCATTTTTACACGTATTCGTATCTCATGATAGTTTAGCTCTCATGTATTCATGTCATCCAGTATTCATGTATATGTCCCACGTTATGCATCTCGCGCCCAGGTAATCATGTCATGTTCGTGCCTATTTCCAGTACTCATGTCATTCGTGCCTACGGATTTTCTTCCAAGCCCCATGTATAGTAATCATGTAATCATTCATCAATTATTCGTGTGTTCAAGCCAGCTCAGTATTTATGTTAGCTACATTCAAGATGCAGTAATCACATTATGTCGCATCATGCGTATTAAGATACCGTGTGAGTTGTGTGTTGGTACTTTAGTTAGCTGACAGGCTGTCACGACCCAACCTAGTGGGCCATGACTAGTGCCGACCTAGACACCCGTATACATACCTATCGGGTATAGTCAAACTGAAATTTCGAACAATACGGAAACTCACAAAAGGACTCCGAAGGTTCAAAACGACATCATATATATACCCAGATAAACTGTATCCTGAGGAGCCACAACTGATCAAATCATAAAATGATACGCAAGCCGAAAAGGCTGCCACCATACCAATATCATGTCATATGCAAGCCGACGAGGCTGCCATTACAGACGAACATGATATCATAGCACATCGTATAGGCACAGCTGAACAGAACTGATACACGACCCACACATATGTCTACAGACCTCTAAGAGTATCGATAGCAAAATATTACGGGACAGGGCCCCGCCGTACCCCTGGATAAACATATACATATACATCGTAATATCTGAACCAAAAGTCTAGACTCCGGAACAACGGATCTCTCCAAAACAGCTGAGTAGAAGTCCTATGCTGAAGGGTCACCAAATCGATTGTCTGTACCTGCGGGCATGAAACGCAGCCCCCCGAAGAAAGGGGGTCAGTACAGAATATGTACTGAGTATATAAAGCATGGAATACAGTAAAAAGGATCATAACTGAAATAGGGATTACTAGAAACAAGTATGACTTTTAAAACATCAATACACTTGCCTTATGAAATGAAAATCATGCATATCAATATCATATATCATATATATAACGTGTCCCGGCCCTCTAATGAGGGACTCGGTGAATAAAGTCATCATATGCCCTCCTGGCCGCCATAACATATCATCATATCATCATTTCATCACATCATCATATCATATATATATATATATATATATATATATATATATATATATATATATATATATATATATATATATAACGTGTCCCGGCCCTCTAGTGAAGGACTCAGTGAACAATGCAGTGAAACTGTGCACAAAAACGTGTCCTGGTCCGGGACTCAGTGAAAGATATATTGAGGTATGCACGAGCAGAGTAGTGAGCAACCATATGCAAACTAAGTCATTTCTGAGACTCAATAGAATAATCAAAATGAACTATCATTTGAAAATCAAGGACAATAGTCATGTCAAGTACTCTTCGAGTGTCACTATGGATTATATCAAAATAGAACTTTTGGAACCATATACATGTATCAAGACATAATGAAATTGCTTCTGGAAGTCAAGAACATTAGCCATCCTAGTGGCTCTAAGAATAGGAGTTTCATTGGAGCTTATACATTCGTCGTCTGTTTGTTTCACATAGATCATGCCAAAAAGAAAGAAGGGTTAGCTTTACATACCTTGTCCGCTTATTAAGCTAATCCAAACTTAAGTCTCGGGATTCCCAAGATCTACAACAACGTCAGTAGATACCGAACATTAGCTATAGGTACTTATGAATTCCACCCTAAGCTAGCACGTCATTTATAGATATTTGGACAGCATTTCCTTTAGGAATTCAACAAACCCCGAGAATTCAACTTGGCCAAATCATCAACAACAATACTAATAACCATATCAAAAACATCAACAATTAATCCCATCGATCTAGCCCCTCAACAATATAAAATAGTTTCAATAATTCAAACAATAATGCGACGAGCGGCAAGCTCGGCTTATCAATTAACCAATAGTTTTAAACCCATCTTCATTCCGAAATTTCTCAAAAATATTATCAATAACAACATCACCTCCAGGTTATTAAATTAATTTCCAGTCATATAATTTCATAAGGACAACCTCCCAAAATAGTCCACCGAACTAAAACACCAACTTATCCGATCTCCCATATAATTTTCGTATTTCATTCATCTAGCAATGTAGATACGACTTGGATAAATCATATACATCTAGGAGAGGGGATTTCTTACCTTATATGCCAAGATTTAATCTTCTTACACCTTACTTCATTACGAAGAAAGCCCGGAGTCAACAACACGACAAAACATAAACGAGATTGAAGTGGTGAGAAAAATCCGTACAAAATTAAATCATGTTGTTGCACATCTACTCGACGTTGCTGCACAAGTTGCTGCACATTTTTGCTTCGTCAAACTAAGTTTTTTCCTAAGTGAAATGTTACAAGAGATGATTGCAAATGGAGAAATGGTTAACTTCCTAGATTCTGCTCGTCCAAAGTGAAATACATAAAGAGAAATAGTAGCTCAATGTTGGGCCTTAATAAATGAATATATCCCAAAGTAAAATAATAGGTGTAGGCTATTTAGTGGACTGTGGGGTCCACCACCTTTCCTTTACTTTAAATAACTAATATACACCAAAATGCCACCACCAACTTCATATAATTAGTCAGTATTTGATTCTCCTCCCATGTCACACGTGGAAGTCATACTACTTTCATTTATCCACTAACTTATCACATAATCCATTTATCTCTACTATACTCCACATTTAATCAATTACCCCATGATTATTATTTTTTTATCACAATTCACTTAAATAAAAATCATTTCTCTTTTTAGCACACGTCATATACTCATTATCATGACCATGTGATATAGCAATAGTCCATAGCCTCATTTGCCACACATAAAATATTATTTTCAATCATTGCCGTCACTTTTTTTTTCCATCTTAAATCATCACGGGACTTCATTCTTTTTGTACACCGAGCTTTTGATTTTCATCTTTGGATATGATCGAATTCTCCGGGCTCGGGTAAATTTCGTCAAGTTAGACGGTTCAATTTCCTAGTCCAAAAATACGGGATGCTATAGCTTGGACCGTATTTCATTCAAATAAATTTCAAACCTTGACGAAACTTATTTTGTCCGATTCATTTGACTTCTAATCCTTTGAATACATCTGTACCATCACTCTAACCGCCTATATGATTGAGGCATAAGCTCGCTTCTGTTACTAATGTCATTTAACTCGCACGCTTCCCAACACATGAAAACACGGGATGTAACATCCTTCCCCCCTTTAGAACATTCGTCCTCGAATGTTAAACTAGTCCTACGCTCCCAATACTTCCTTAAATGTTCTTTTATTGAATTATGCCCTTCACATGCCTCATTCGTTGGTCGATTCCCTTCAATTTATTGTAACGCATTCTAGATATCTAAGTACCCATTCCCGTAATATTTCCTCTTTCTTTCGCTTCTTGAGGTAAAAATTCCACGTCGTTGTCTTTACTCTCCTATTTATTTCGCAGTTGGTTGACAGTTGTATTGCGAGTTCTTCTGCTGAAATCATACTCTCTCCCTGGTGTACTTAGTCATAACTCGACTCTTTATTCTTCTATAGTTACTCCCTTAAGATGTATCGTTCACTTCACCTTACCTCTTAAACTTTAAATAAGATTTTATAACGCGCAGACGTCCTCCATCGATTCATTAGACTTTAATATTCCTGTGTATTGCATGCCTCTGGTCACCTGTAGACCCTTCGCAGGTTCTACGTGTAAAACGAAATTTCCCAGAGGGTAAAATTTTTGTATTCCAATATCCTTGCTTTTTTCCGCTGTTACAGTCCGTCTTCTGAAATCCTCAGCATCATGTGTCACTTTCTGGCTTTCTTTTAAAGGCCTTTAACTATCACTTGCTTTTACTTCTTGATCTCGATCTTTAGGGTTGGCTATCGCATAACGCTAGGGTTCCCTCATATTATAACTTCACTGTCATCCAGTAACCAGTAACCCGCTTGTTTTGATTGTCTCGGTTAAATCATTTCATAATTTCCTTTACCCTAACTGGCAATACTTTAGGCATATTACCTCGTGTCGTTTCTCTATTTTTGACACAAACTCTTCTATTGCCCCTTTACTCAAATTTGCTCTTAGTCCTCCTATCACGCTTCTTATTGCAATCTTTACACAAGTATGTATAGGTGCTCAAATCAGCCGAGAAAATACATTAGCGTCGTTTCACTAGTCTTTATGCTTTACCTTACATTCTTCCCTCGTACCCTTAAATGGTATCGGGGCCCAATTATGACTTTTGCCCTCAGTACTAATTATATCTCTGTAGTTTTGCCTCAAACCACCTTACACCTTTCTTTGATGTATCCAAAATATCGCAACCGCACTGTTGTTACTGAATTCTTACTCTTCTTATCAAGTACTCACTTGGTCTCATCCTTAGCATACACATATTCGTAGGTTGCATAACTATTCTTGTACAATTCGTACAAAGTGCATCCAATCTTAGTCATAGTCTTTCCTTCTCCTGGTTTATTCTACTCTACATGTCTTATTGTACCAAAACTCACTTGTTGTCTATTTTGTCATACTCCTTTCCTTTCCCTTCTCCTTTGCCACTTATGTGTCATAATGTCATTAGCCAATAACTCTGTTACCAATATTTTAACCTCTAATGCATTATAGCTTTGCTATTCTTTATAATATCTCTTATGCTACTCGTTACCATTCTCTTGTCGCATTCTCCCTTTTTATAAGCATATACTTTCTCATGTCATATTATACAGAATCTTTACAAATGAGCCCTTAGTCTTGTCTCAAATACCATCCTGTCTTCTATCCATTCATTGCTGGCTACCAGAGCTTATTAACTTGTTTCAGCAGGGGATCTCAATTGAAATTTAAGCATCCCTATCAAATATATTGCAGTGTCAATTGTTTCCATCTTACACCTACATTCCTTTCACCCACTTCCCCCCTTTATGGTGTACTTATATCCTTATCTATATATACTCTGTTCTATGTTCCCATTTTCAATCCCGAATTCATCTGACTCTTTTCCAATTCATTTGATATACTGTACCATATCCATGTCCTTTCTTTATAATGTATAACTTTGATTATGCTCGTACGAAACCTTAACAAAACCACGAAGTGACGAGAACTCTCGATATATAGTACAAAATCTTATCTGATGGTTGGTACCCGAGTAATGTAATTAATGTAGCAATTTATCCGAAGCCACATTCATTCCAATCAGTAATTAGCTAATGCTTATAATCGTTTCAAATTCTCCATTCGGTAGCACTTATATTCTAATGATAAGTGTCCCAAGCTCTCTTATAACACTATCTTTATCCCAACGGATATCACCTGTTTCCTCTAATAACCTCACAATACCTCAATTGTTTCGAATCTACAATCCTTGTCCTTTAAGGATTTCATTATTTCCGAGGTGAAGTCACATACACGCAGTACTCCTTTATGCCTTATGCTCTTTCACCCTTGTTGTATACCCAATGCTAACTTCTAACTTGCTCGAAAGCATATCAAATTTGTTTTAATAGTGGTCTTGTCTTACCACCTTCTCATCGTACTACACCTTAAGTTTGTAACTATATATTTCCCTTTTATCATATACTCATACTCAACCAATTACGTCTGTCTTGAGTGCTTCCTTTAGTATTCCTTTCGTTTCTCCATTCTATGTCCATCTTTTATTTTGTGTACGAGGAATCTCATGCTACTCTTGTATCCTTCAGAAAACACTACTTCTACATAACCCCTTTCTCGTTTTCAATTGTCTCCGGAGGAGCCACAACTGATCAAATCATAAAATGATACGCAAGCCCGGTCATTTATGATCAAATCATAAAATGATACCACTTTTGTCACGACCCAACCCCGTGGGCCATGACTAGTGCCCGACCTAGACACCCGTATACATACCTATCGGGTATAGTCAAACTGAAATTTCGAACAATATGGAAACTCACAAAAGGACTCCGAAGGTTCAAAACGACATCATATATATACCCAGATAAATTGTCTCCGGAGGAGCCACAACGGATCAAATCATAAAATGATACGCAAGCCCGGTCATTTATCCCTATTTGTTCTCGTTTTCAAAACACATTCTGTTCATCCCTATTTGTTCTCATCATACCAGTCATTTATGGCACTCATTCTACCTTGTTGCTCATCTTTCTGTAGCTCGGTCTTTCACAAGTTATGCCATTTATATTACTCGTGTTCTCGGCTACGTCATAACCTGTTATTGCACTGCTATCTCCATCGCTTTCTTCTTATTTCATTTTTTTCACTTAACTCCTTTTCCTGGGCTCGCTTTCGTTCTCGTTATCATATAATCTTTATTCTGAACATTCTCTATAGGACTTTGTAAGTCTTCCTTATTCGTTCTACATTTGCTTTTTCATTTCACGCTGAACACATCATATCCTTTAGTTACTTCCTCGCTAGGCTTTACTCATTTCTATAATGATCCTTATGGTATTCACATTACATCCTATTCGTAATCAATCCTATAACGTAACACTTCTTAACCTTATTCACGATTCTTACTATGTTTAGTTACACTCTATGGAGTAGGCATACTTAACCCTTCACCCTTTCTGATCAATCTTATCCTTAATATCTCACAAGCTGTCTTATCAATACCTTCATAATTCGTCATACTTCATCCTCCTCCGTACTTTTATCTCAATCATACTACTACTCTAAACTCATCGTGACTTATCCCTGCTTATCAGTTCAATCGATACCTCAATATAACCTTCTGTTAAGATTTGCCACCTTTTCCAAACCATCTCTTAGTGTCGCAAGCCCTTCCAAATTATCCTAGCACCTCATCAACAACACGTGAAACACATGATCTAAGACCACTCACAGGTTTAAGTCTTCCTTGCATAAATTCCATCTCCAATTAGTTGATTAAGAACTAATAAAATGTCACCATGAAGCATTCTCCAACCACCACCAAACGAAAACTAGAATCCGACAAGCACCACAGGACTTCTAGTGCTTGATTCACATGGTTCACCTCCAGATTTATTCTTGAGTCGTTAATGAATAATTTTGTTCATAAACTACTTGTTGTATGCTTTGTACTCTTCCAATAAAGTGAAACTTAATTGCCGGACATTTTTGCCCTTCAACGTGAGCCTTTTTCTAAGGCACAATGTGGTTGGAAGGTATTCTGGTCCGTCCAAATTAATTCCAAACATTACTGCTCATATATGCTTCTTCGAAATAAAATTTACCAAATAAGGATGATGCTTCTTACGAATGACATGGAGGGTATCTCTTAAGCTTTAATCCAACATGATAAATTTACCATATCGATACCGACCTCATAATTACTTTCACTATCAATTAAATGGTTAACTTATTCCTGGAAGTCAGCTGTACTCACAACTTAGTCAAATCCTATCATTACTTTCGACACGACCTTTCAAGAATATTACGAACTTATATCTCATTCCCTTTTTATTTCTAGGAAAACTTTAGCAGAGTTCCCTCTGTATTTCTTACTATCTCAAAACCTGCACGTAGGAAATACCAATAATGCCTCACAGGGCCAACATGTATACGCATATATCATATCGTATCATAGCCACACAGGGCTCCCAATTTCCAGTAAAAGTATAAAGGTGTCGGAACTTACCTGACATATCACACATCGAGACGTACCTGATTCTTTAACGATCTGTCCGGTTATACCTTTCCATCTACTTTCTCTTTCATCCTTCAACTTTACATTTCAATCATATCTCAATATTCTTACCTTATCCAACATACATCTTTCGCGTCGTTGCTTACCTGTGTACTTTGTAACTTCCAGTATTATCAGTCACTTTCTTCTGTCGATGCCGTTCTTTAGCTGAAATCAAAGGTTAGTATAAGGAATTTCATTTCCTATGGTTGGGCTCTATCGCACGATCTTAGATATGAAAGAAAGGTAACATCCTAAATGTCCTGTAGCTTCCTGTTTATAGATGTGGTGCATAACACACCGATAAACAAGACTCTACTAGACACGGTCTGTAGACACTCCGAGGATGAACTGCTCTGATACCACTTTTGTCACGACCCAACCCCGTGGGCCATGACTAGTGCCCGACCTAGACACCCGTATACATACCTATCGGGTATAGTCAAACTGAAATTTCGAACAATATGGAAACTCACAAAAGGACTCCGAAGGTTCAAAACGACATCATATATATACCCAGATAAATTGTCTCCGGAGAAGCCACAACTGATCAAATCATAAAATGATACGCAAGCCGACAAGGCTGCCACTACATATCAATATCATGTCATATGCAAGCCGACGAGGCTGCCATTACAGACGAACATGATATCAGAACTGATACACGACCCACACATATGTCTACAGACCTCTAAGAGTATCGATAGCGAAATATGACGGGATAGGGCCCCGCCTACCCCTGGATAAACATATACATATACATCGTAAGATCTGAACCAAAAGTCTAAACTCTTGAACAACGGAGCTCTCCAAAACAGCTGAGTAGAAGCCCTATGCTGAAGGGTCACCAAACCGATTGTCTGTACCTACGGGCATGAAACGCAGCCCCCCCGAAGAAAGGGGGTTAGTACGGAATATATACTGAATATATAAAGCACGAAATACAGTAAAAAGGATCATAACTGAAATAGAGATTACCAGAAACAAGTATGACTTTTAAACATCAATAAACTTGCCTTATGAAATGAAAATCAGGCATATCAATATCATGTATCATATATATAACGTGTCCCGGCCCTCTAGTGAGGGACTCGGTGAATAAAGTCATCATATGCCCTCCTGGCCGCCATAACATATCATCATATCATCATTTTATAACATCATCATATCATATATATATATATATATATATATATATATATATATATATATGACGTGTCTCGACCCTCTAGTGAGGGACTCGGGGAACAATGCAGTGAAACTGTGCACGAAAACGTGTCCTGGCCCGGGACTCAGTGAAAAATATATTGAGGCATGCACGAGCAGAGTAGTGAGCAACCATATGCAAACTAAGTCATATCTGAGACTCAATAGAATAATCAAAATGAACTATCATTTGAAAATCAAGGACAATAGTCATGTCAAGTACTCTTCGAATGTCACTATGGATTATATCAAAATAGAACTTTTGGAACCATATACACGTATCAAGACATAATGAAATAGCTTCTGGGTGTCAAGAACATTAGCCATCCTAGTGGCTCTAAGAATAGGAGTTTCTTTGGAGCTTATACATTCGTCGTCTGTTTGTTTCACATAGATCATGCCAAAAAGAAAGAAGGGTTAGCTTTACATACCTTGTCTGCATCTTAAGCTAATCCAAACTTAAGTCTCGGGCTTCTCAAGATCTACAACAACGTCAGTAGATACCGAACATTAGCTATAGGTACTTATGAATCCAACCCTAAGCTAGCACGTCATTTATAGAAATTTGGACAGCATTTCCTTTAGGAATTCAACAAACCTCGAGAATTCAACTCGGCCAAATCATCAACAAAAATACTAATAACCATATCAACAACATCAACAATTAATCCCATCGATCTAGCCCCTTACCAATATAAAATAGTTTCAATAATTCAAACAATAATGCGATGAGCGGCAAGCTCGGCTTGTCAATTAACCAATAGTTTTAAACCCCATCTTCATTCCGAAATTTCTCAACAATATTATCAATAAAAACAACACCTCCAGGTTATTCAATTAATTTCCGGTCATATAATTTCATAAGGAAAACCCCCCAAAATAGTCCACCGAACTACAACACCAACTTATCTGATCTCCCATATAATTTTCGTATTTCTTTCATCTAGCAATGTAGATACGACTTGGATAAATCAAATACATCTAGGAGAGAGGATTTCTTACCTTATATGCCAAGATTTAATCTTCTTACACCTTACTTCATTACGAAGAAAGCCTGGAGTCAACAACACGACAAAATAGAAACGAGATTGAAGTGGTGAGCAAAATCCGTACAAAATTAAATCATGTTGCTGCACATCTACTCGACGTTGCTGCACAAGTTGCTGCACATTTTTGCTTCTTCAAACTATGTTTTTTCCTAGGTGAAATGTTACAAAAGATGATTGCAAATGGAGAAATGGTTAACTTCCTAGATTCTGCTCGTCCAAAGTGAAATACATAAAGAGAAATAGTAGCTCAATGTTGGGCCTTAATAAATGAATATATCCCAAAGTAAAATAATAGGTGTAGGCTATTTAGTGGACTGTGGGGTCCACCACCTTTCTTTTACTTTAAATAACTAATATACACCAAAATGCCTCCACCAACTTTATATAATTAGTCACTATTTGATTCTCCTCCCATGTCACACGTGGAAGTCATACTACTTTCACTTATCCACTAACTTATCACATAATCCATTTTATCTCTACTATACTCCACATTTAATCAATTACCCCATGATTAATTTTTTTTTATCACAATTCACTTAAATAAAAATCATTTCTCTTTTTAGCACACGTCATATACTCATTATCATGACCATGTGATATAGCAATAGTCCATAGCCTCATTTGCCACACATAAAATATTATTTTCAATCATTGCCGTCACATTTTTTTTCCATCTTAAATCATTACGGGACTTCATTCTTTTTGTACACCGAGCTCTTGATGTTCATCCTTGGATATGATTGAATTCTCCGGGCTCGGGTAAATTTCCTCATGTTAGACGGTTCAATTTCCTAGTCCAAAAATACGGGATGCTATAGCTTGGACCGTATTTCATTCAAATAAATTTCAAACCTTGACGAAACTTATTTTGTCCGATTCATTTGACTTCTAATCCTTTGAATACATCTGTACCATCACTTTAACCGCCTATAAGATTGAGGCATAAGCTCGCTTCCGTTACTAATGTCATTTAACTCGCACGCTTCCCAACACATAAAAACACGGGATGTAACACAGGCGTTTGAGAAATGTCGTGAGGGTCCAAATTATGAAGGAAGTCCTGCCTTAAATTTTGTAGATTCCAGTGTTAGTAGCGATGCTTAACCATTAGTCATAAATCGAGGACAAATGTTTCATGATTCTCATTCATGTAGGTGCTACTCAGTTTCATGTTCCCCGTGTACATGTTTCCATGTAATCATGTATTCAGTTCTCATGATCCATGACCATGTTCCCACGTAACCATGTGAAGCTCTTATGTTTTACTTCATGTTTCTTTCATGTTCATGTATTAAAGCCATGTCGAGCCATATTCTTAACCATGACCCATCATTCGGGGACGAATGATCCCAAGGCGGAGATATTGTAACACCCCGTACCTTTAACCTAAGCCTTGATCATGATTCTAGACTTAGAAGACCAGATAAAGAATGTGGGAATTTGAAATCTGCTCTTCAGTTGTAAGATGGTGGTTTACGCCAATGAACAATGACCGTATTTCAGTATATGGGATGTATTTCAAGTCGTAAACCGGTACCGAAGATTTTTAAAGCATTCTGGAATTTGGCATTTTGAGGTTACATTGTTAAATACGACCCGTATTTCAAAACATATTTGGAATTTGACAAAACATCCTTGATGAAAGTTGTACAGCTTTTAAATACCTTTCCAACGGTATATTATGGGGGGTTAAACGGACATCTGTGCAAAGAGTTATGGCCATTTTACTGAAGAGACGCAGTATAGTCCACAAAAAATACGGACCGTATTTCAAAATATGGCCCGTCTTTCAAAATACGGCCAGTATTTTGCTGGGCCTAAAATTAAATTTTCCAGAACTGTATATATTCGTCCATATCAGTCCAAATCATTATTTTTCATTCCTTCAAGCCCTAGAACGACCTCCTACCCTCTCACATCATCAAGAACATGAAGGTAAGCCTACTCTAATTATTCCAAGTCAATTCTAACACACATCCTTGTAATCTAAAGAATAAATCATCATTCCTAAACTAGGGTTTTCAAGAAAACCCATCTCAAGGTTCAAGATTCAAGACTTTGGAAATCTTCTTCAAAGTTCAAGTCTTTAGTTCACGTTTGGAGCATTACCGGGTATGTGGAGTTACTATCTACATGTGGGAACATCATTGTTCTTCCCCATGTCTCATAATCCATAGATTAAGATTCTTTAGGAAAACTAGGGTTTCTATACCATGCTCATGACAACCCTAGGTCCATGTCCATGACTATATTATGTATGAATTGCTATTATTCTATCATTGTGTTCTTAATAACTCCATATGATTATTGAGAATTTGTCTGTAATCCATGAACACCCATATCGCGTATAGCATGGGTTCTTGCATGCATGCTTTTGAATAAAAATGATTATTTCATGAATATCCTACATGTCTACAAGTTTTTATGCAACTGCATTATATAATTACTTTCATGCCATGACACAAGATACATACATGCTAAATACAAGCTATTTCATGAAACCATGTTTACAAGTTATTTCGTGAAATCATGATTACAAGTCAAGTACAAGTTAATTCACGAAAATCATGGGCTTCTTAGCCAATTATATCATGTTCATGTTTTTGGGAGTTGCACGAATTACCGGAAAGGCTCAGATATCCTGAAACTACGTAGCCACCGTAGGACAAGGATCACTCCGCCCAGTTAGGACGATTCATTAATTTTACACTGAATGGATTCCATCAGGCACGTTACCACCTTATACCCTGGAAAGGTATGGGGGCTCTCCTGGTCCGGCGAGGTACCAGACTCCACGTACCCACGTGGTGATATCACATGGTCGGATTATGAAATGCTCTCCTTAATTATCATGTTTTACTTATGTTATATATATGTGTACTCATGCTCATGCTCATGTTCATGTCCAGGTTTTCAGTTTTAATCCTTATCATGTTATTCCATGTCCCATGTTATTTCTTTTAGTTGCTTTACATACCTGTACATTCAACGTACTGACGTCCCCTTTTATTGCCCGGGGGCCTGCATTTCACGATGCTGGTACTGATTTACAAGACGACGCATCTGCTCAGTAGGACAACATTCGTATCAGCTTATTATTGAGCCCCATCTCATTCGAGCTTTAGTCAACTCTTTATTTTATTATTAGCTATGCATCTAAGGTATGCTGGGGGCCTTATCCCAGCGAGTATGTTTTTCATGTTCAGAGTTATGTTAGAGGTTTCATAGACTAGACAAGTCAGTTATGTCATGTCACACTTTCAGAGTCGTATAGCCATTTTGGCTCATTCATGTTATATCCGCACTCATGTTTAAAAAAGTATTTTGATTAAGTATTATGACTTATTGCATTTTATAAAGGCTCATCATGCATTCACATTATATTCCACTCATGTTATGCCTCATGATGATTCGACAAGCCATGTGGTTCGCTTGGTCACATGCAGTAAGGCACCGAGTGTCGTGCTTCGCCCAGGCCATGGTTCGGGGCGTGACAATATACTTCTAGTGGATCATTTGTATGGATGAACTTAACCTCTATGTGAATCTAGACTATTTCCCAATAAGAAAAGATTATTTATTTCTAGGCTTTTTCCAAAGATAAGAAAGTATGCATGAAGAACTGTTAATTATGCCGAGTAAATTCCACTTATTCCTAAGTTCCTAAGTGAATTTATTAAACAAGGTTTAAAGCCTTGAATTCTTGCTATGTGTTCTTACCAAACCCTAGTTATTTTCCCAAATAAACCCAGTTTATGGCATTAGCTAATGTTTGCAACCACTAACTGTATGATGAAAACGAAAACCAAATAAACCCTAACAATCCATTATGCATATATCGCTCACAATCCCCAATCACAAAACACCCATCATTGGGTTCACAACCTTAGTAAGGAAATTTAGCTACTCAAAGAAGAAGAAGAACAATAAGAAATAATTGAGATCATAATGCTTACGAATGATTGCTTCGAATTGAAGAGAAATTAATTGCAATTGTTTGTAATCCCAAAAGCCTTCAAAAACTATGAGTATTTAGTGCTAAGGAAATAAAACTGAAAATCTGATGAATTGTCTCTTACAAGAAACCTATATCAGGTATTTATAAGAGCCTAAGTCGTGAGAAGTAAAAAGATAAAATTGGCCGTCGGGTTCGTTTTGCGGACTGTAAAACTGTCACGACCCAACCCCGTGGGCTATGACTAGTGTCCGAGCTGGACACTCGTATACGCACTGGTTAGATATAGTCAACTAGAACTAAAGACAATATGGAATCTTGCAAATACATTAAAGGTTCACAACGTCATATATATCAAGATAACCTGTCTCCTGAGGAGTCGCAACTAATCAAAACGTAATACGATACACAAGCCGACAAGGCTGCCACTATAAACCAATATGATACGCAAGTCGACAAGGCTGCCACTACATACGATACGATACGCAAGTCGGCAAGGCTGCCACTACAGACGGGAATATCATTAACAAATCATATAGACACAGCAGAACAAACTTATACACAACCCACACATATGTCTACAGACCTCTAAGAGTATCGATAGTGAAATATGATGGGACAGGGCCACGCCGCACCCCTGGATAAACATATGTATATACATCAAAAGACCTGTACCAAAAGTCTAGGCTCTGAAACAATGGAGCTCTCCAAGACAGCTGAGTAGAAATCCTAAGCTGGAGGACCACCAAATCGAGTGTCTGTACCTACGAGCATGAAACGCAGTCCCCCGAAGAAAGGGAGTCAGTACGGAATATGTACTGAGTATATAAAGCATGTAATACAATAAGGAAAATCACAACTGCATAAACGAATACAGGAGGTAAGTATGATAATCAAAGGTACCAATGCACCTGTGCCTTACGATATGAAAATCATGCATGTCTATATCATATATCATATCCGGCCCATTATGGGACTCGGTGAATAAGTCATCATATACCATCCTCAGTGCCATAATCACATCATCATCATCATATCATATATATATATATATATATATATACCATACCTGGCCCTCTAGTGAGGGACTCGGTGAACAATGCAGTGGAACTGTGCATGAAAACATACTCGGCCTGAGACTCGGTGAAAGATATATTACGCGATGCACGAGTAAAGTAGTGAGCAACCGTATGCAAACTAAGTTATATCTGAGACTCAATAGAGTATTCAAAATGAACTATCATTTGGAAATCAAGACAATAGTCACATCAAGTATCCTTCGAATGTCACTATGGAATATATCAAATAGAACTTCTGGAATCATAGACACATATCAAGACATAATGAAGTAAGTTCTGGGAATCAATAACATTAGCCATATTAGTGTCTCTAAGAATAGGTGTTTCTTAAAAGTCACATGCTCGTCGTCTATTTATTTATAAAGATCATGCCAAAAAGAAAGAAGGGTTAGCTTCACATACCTTTGGCGCTTAATTCGTGACTTGATACGTATACGTTGTTCAAAGTATCTCAACCTATATTAAGATGTCAAGACTATGGTTAAGCTACGGATAGGCATAAAACATATTTAAACGTTAGTAGCTTATTTCTAGACAATTGGGCAGCACTTTCCCTATATCGCTCAATTTCCTCACATTTAAGCCAACTATACAACAACAAACATAGCATCAACCAAAGCACGTCTAAGTTATCGTATCAAGAACTAGTCGAAACAAGATCTGAGGATACTCCGAAACTGTTACACCCCAGAAAATTTCGTGTTACTAAGGCTACAGACGGCTTAATGTGAGCTCGAGGAGGAGCAAATATTACAAGTTTAAAGAATGAAATTCTACTGTAGTAGCATGAGCATGATATTTGGAATTCGTACAATATGATTGGAATGATACGTTAAAAGATATATAGCCCTCGTAACCGTAAGCTGAGGTGGGGCCCACATGATGGGATTTTTATAAAGGACATATGGAGACTTATATGGAAAATATATGTGAAGTTAAACACAACTCAAGAAGGACCCTTGAGCCAAATCCAAGTGTAAGCCCTCCAAAAATATGTTTTTAAGTTACGTTTTCGGGTGATCTGACATTGGGAGACCATAACCCCATCATTATTTGGGAATTTGGGAAAACTCCTAAAATAAAAGTTGTAGATAATTGAATTAGTTTTCCAACCATAGGTCGTGGGAATTTATTCGATATCGGAATCAAGAGATATGACTGTTTTACTGAACAAAGGCATTGGCCACAAGTAGAGAGCCTAACACGTGGTGGACACGTGGCAGGAGCACTCCACCGCCCTTTGTCACTATAAGTAGACTCCAAACAATTCATAAATAGCATGATAATGTGATATAAATTTCAGCAAGCTTATGGAAGGTTAGAGAGAGAGGGAGGAGAGGTTAGAGAGAGAAAGTGAGAGTTTGATCAAGTTCGAGGCCCCAAATCCCGAGGCCCGTGAAGAGTGAATTGAAGAACTGTTATATCCCATATTTTCATACATTGGGACGTTTTAAACTAAACGCGACAAGTTAAAGACAAGACTATTTTAAGATACGAAGTAGAGACTTTAACTTCCGGTTTCGTTTCAAGTCACAAGTTACCTACAAATTTCGTTTGGTATAGAAGCATTAATGGATAATTGGGATTAAATTAACCATGATTAGATTATTAAGTGGGATTGGAAAACTAAATCAGTCCATTAAAAATAGCCATAGTTGGCCGTGTAGTTTAGTGGGATGGTTAAAGAATATTTGACCCAAATATTGAGTGGGACACTTGTCCAACCCTTGCAACTCATATATAAGGCAAAATTATGATTCATTATCAACTAACTAGCTCATTTCAACATTTACAAAGTGTAGAAAATATAGTGATAGAGAGAGAGGCTCTCGGCTACAAGCTGGCCAAGAACACCCTCCTCCAAGTTGATCCAAAAAAATCAGTTTTCAAGAAATTCAACTCCCTTATAGGTGCATAATAACGTGTAGCATTTATTGGGGTAGCAAGAACAAGTGTTAAAATTCTAGAAGTGAAAGTGAAGGGCTAGCCGATTGAAGTGTTGAGTTACAAGGTAAGAATTGATCCCTTCTCATGTGTTTTGTGGTGAATTGAATGTTTATGATGTTGCATGTTGGTATTGGACTGTTTTTCTTGAAGTTGAAGTGGGTCGTGTGTTGTAGACCTAAATGGAATCATGCTTAATCTTCTTGCACATGTATTGGGAATGAATTGAATATGTTGTAGTGTGGATAAATAGATGAAAATCATGAAGTTGTTGTAGTTGTGTTGAAGCCGTGTAGGGGGCTGTTTTAGAGGAATTTATGAACTGTTTTGTGCCATGTTTTGATTGTTGATGTTATGGACATTGTGGTGTATTGTATGCATTATGAATATGTGAATTGAGGTGTTAAAGAAATGAATCATGTTAAAGGGGGAAAACAGTCCAAACCGTGGACTATTTTAATGTTAGGAGTGAATTAGTGTATGTTGAATGTTGATTATTGTTATGAACGTATAGTGAAAGTGATGTTTAATGATTCAAGTTGAAATTGAAATGGTTTGTGGGCTGTTGTAAGAGTTAATATGATGCTAAAACAGTTCCAATAATCGTATAAGTAATGTTGTAAACGTGTTGTTGTCGTTGTAGTTGAAGTTGGAAAATTGCGAAGCGAAAATGGTAATGTTGTGTGTGCTGTTTGGCCGTGGATAAGAGCCTGTTTTAAATGATGTACGGACTGTCCAATGTTCCCTTAAGTCATGTTTAAACAAGTTCGGATTGATACATGAAAGAATGACTAACAATATTAGCTTGTAGTACTAGTTGGTTTGAATGCGAACGAAACGTCGTCTAAATGTTGGAAAGGGATTGTTAACGTTAAAATACATATTGAATTCCCTCGTAGACTAATTGTAGGTCTTGATATCTTGATATAGGATAAGTACTATTGGGCAGCAAGTACAAGTTATAATACGACTAAACGCTAAAGGTATGTAAAGCCTATTCCTTCTTTCTTTTGGCGTGTCCTAGACGTAAGTAAGAAATGATATGAACCTTGGGGTAAATTCTACTCTCTAGTTCCTAGCACGACTTATGATTCTATTCATTCCGTAATGTTATGGTCACGAGCCTACTATATGATTGCCTAATGAATGATGTATAGAAGTTCCTACTCTTAAAGAATTGCATAATTAGAGGCATACTTGACTATCAAAAGTTACGCCATGTCAAATTGATACATGTACATGAAATCTGAAACGTTCCTTGCTATAACTAGTAATGAGATTTAAAAAGAACTGAATATGATTATTATCCTGACACTTTAGAGCTGGTTAGTTACTTATCTATTGAGTCTCAAAAGATGATTGCATGTATGTGGTTGCTTATTATTCTGCTCGTGCTTACCGCTATATCCTTCACTGAGTCCCGAGCCAGGACACGTTTTCGTGCGCATATTTACAATATTACTCACCGAGCCCCTCACTAGAGGGCCGGGACACGTTATATATATATGATGATATGATGATATGATGACATGATAATATGGAGATGGCGGCCAGGAGGGCATATATTCCTTATTACCGAGTCCCTCACTAGAGGGCCGGGACACGTATATGTTTATGTTATGATGCTATGATTATAATTAACGAGTCCCTCACTAAAGGGTCGGGACACGTTATATATGTTATATACAAAATGATTATTCAGCCTTGGTTACAGAACTCTATATTGATATTGATATGAGAACGATAGAGATGAAATATGTTCAAAGGCAAGTTTTATGAAATTCTGTTTGTTGCATTGGGTCCTACACACCTTGTCTCAGTATGAGTCTATTACTATATTTCATGCTTTACATACTCAGTACATATTCCGTACTGACCCCCTTTTCTTCGGGGGGCTGCGTTCATGCCCGCATGTACAGACGCTTGTTTCGGAGATCCGCCAGCCTAGGATATCTATTCAGCTACTTTGAAGTGCTCCTTTGTTCTGGAGCCTAGCTTGTGGTATAACTCCCTTTTGTTGTATATGGATGTGTTTATTTGGGGTACGGCGGGGCCCTGTCCCGTCATATGATACTGTCATTACTCTTAGAGGTCTGTGGACACATGTGTGGGTCTGTATATAGTTGATGTTGCGTTGTATGAATACGACTTATGTTTGGGGCGTACCCATTCGTAATGACAGCCTTGTCGGCTTGCATATATATATATATGTTTGGTATGTTGCGTGTAGTGGCAGCCTTGTCGGCTTGCGTAGATATATATATGTTGTCGTTGAAGATCGTAACTCCTCAAGAGACAGGTGCCTAAGACATACGGAATTGTGACAGCTTTAAAATAACGTCCTTCCTTTTATACAAATAAGTTCATAATATGCTGGTTATAAAAGATTATAGTTAACAGGGGATATGAGTGTCCAACTCGGGCACTAGTCACGGCCTACGGGGTTGGGTCGTGACAAAAGTGGTATCAGAGCGGTTCAATCCTCGGAGTGTCTACAGACCGTGTCGAGTAAAGTCTTGTTTATCGAAGTGTTGTGCACCACATTTATAAACAGGAAGCTACAGGACATTTAGGGTGTCATCTTTCTTTCTCATTCTAGATCGTCCGATAGAGCTGTATTATCAGGATAATCTTTCCCTAACAGATTGTTATGTTTACAACGATGCCTCCAAAGAAGGCGACAGCCACCCAGAAGGGCAAGTCGGTAGTTGGAGAGACCAGTCAGACTCGCAGGGTTACTAGGGCTTATTCCCAATATGTGCCTGAGATTAGGCTTCAGTCAGCGAGCTCCGCTACACCACCATTATTAGAGGAGCCTAGGGCAGCAGCAGTTGCAGGTTAGGAGACAGATTTACCACCAGCTCCTGAGCTTCCAGCACCTGAGCCTCCAGCTCCCCAGCCAGGGGCAGAGGATAGGGCTATGCGTGACGCAGTACAGTTATTGACCAGGTTGGTATCGGGACAGGCTCGCAGACGCGGGTTAGGGGGTGATTATGCGGACCGACACGATAGTTTTAGGGTCCGTGATTTATTGACTTGTAACCCCCAGCATTTTATGGGTCGAAGCCCGCAGAGGATCCACAGGAGTTTATTCGACAGATGCTGCGTACGTTGCGGCTGACTAAAGCTTCCGAGACTGAGTCGGTTGAATTGGCTTCATATCGGTTGTGTGACGTAGCGATTAATTGGTATGAGTCCTGGGAGTTGTCTAGGGGTGAGGATGCTCCACCAGCAGTATGGGATGAGTTCGTGGAGGCTTTTCTGGGTCACCTTCTGCCTCCGGAGATGAGGCGAGCCAGAGTTAACAGATTTCTACACCTGAGGCAGAATGGTTGAAGTGTTCGAGATTATAGCCTCGAGTTTGATTCACTAGCTAGGTACGCACCCACTATTGTAGCTGACATGGCAGATAGGGTGCATCGTCACGTAATGGGGCTGGATAATTACTTGATTGATTGTTGTATGGAAATGGCTTCTCAACCGGGTATGGATGTCGTTCGAGTGCAGGCATATGCACAGGGGGTTGAGGAACGACAGAGATGGCATCGATTTGATAGGGAGCGGGACAGGGGTCAGCGTAAGAGAGTTAGATCAGCTGGGTACTTTTCTGGTGACTTTTGGGGCAGGCAGCCCCAACAGCAGTATTGTAGATATCCTTCCCAGCCGGCACGGAGTGCGCCTCCACAATTTACTGGTAGGAGGTTTGATAGCACGGGGTATTCGGGAGCTGGTCAAAGCTCCATGTCTTCAGGTTCCCAGATGCACAGGAATACAGGCCAGATGAGACCACCTATACCTCTGTGTCCTCGATGTGGCAGACGCCATCCAGGGGAATGCCGTTTCATTACTGGTGCTTGTTTCTCTTGCGGCCGTCAGGGCCATACTATGAGGGAGTGTCGATTTGGGGGTGGTGCAGGTGGCGTAGCTCAGCCTACGGGATCAGTTGTTGGTTCTTCCTCTTCAGTGGCTATGCGCCCTATGGGGTAAGGTATTCCGACACCAGTAGGCCGCCGCAGAGGCCGTGGAGGGGCTTCCAGTTCTGGCGGTCCTTCAAACCGCATATATGCTTTAGCCAGCGGACAGGATCAGGAGGCGTCACCAAATGTGGTCACAGGTATACTATCGATTTTTTCCCGAGACGTATATGCATTGATAGACCCAGGCTCCACATTATCATATATTTCCCCTTTTGTTGCTAGTAAAATTGGGATAAAATCTGAATCTATAAAACCATTCAAGGTAGATACGCCACTAGGGGATTTTGTTTTAGCAAGACTAGTGTATAAAGACTATTCGGTGGTCATATGTAATCGCTGCACCAAGGCAGATTTGATAGAACTAGACATGACTGAGTTAGATGTTATTATGGGGATGGACTGGTTGGCTTCTTGTTATGCTAATGTTGACTGCAGAGGCAAAGTAGTTCAATTTCAGTTCCCAGGGGAACCAATTATAGAATGGAGGGGGAATACAGCATCGCCGAGAGGTAAGTTTATTTCATACCTCAAGGCAAGGAAAATGGTTAGGAAGGGCTATATTTACCATCTGGTTCGCGTGCATGACTTGAAAGCAGAAGTACCGACTCTTCAGTCAGTCCCAGTGGTTAATGAATTTCCAGATGTATTCCCAGATGAACTTCCAGGCCTTCGTCCTGAGCGTGAGATAGAGTTCACTATAGATGTATTGCCAGATACTCAGCCCACATCTATTCCTCCTTACAGAATGGCACCTGCAGAATTGAAAGAATTGAAGGAGCAACTGAGAGACCTATTAGAGAAGGGCTTCATTAGGCCCAGTACATCACCTTGGGGTGCACCGGTATTATTTGTAAGAAAGAAGGATGGGTCGCTGCGGATGTGTATTGATTATAGGCAGCTGAACAAAGTAACAATAAAGAATAGATATCCCCTCCCCAGGATTGATGATCTATTTGACCAGTTGTAGGGTGCTAAATGTTTTTCAAAGATAGACTTGCGGTAGGGTTACCACCAGGTGCGGGTAAAGGAAGCAGACATTCTGAAGACTGCATTCAGGACCCGATACGGACATTACGAGTTTAAAGTGATGTCTTTTGGGTTGACCAATGCTCCAGCCGTGTTTATGGACTTAATGAACAGAGTGTTTAAGCCATTTCTTGACTTGTTCATGATTGTATTTATTGATGATATTCTGGTCTATTCCTCATCGGAAGAAGAGCATGCAGATCACTTGAGGGCAGTACTCAGGATACTCCAGCACCAGAAGTTATATGCTAAGTTCTCTAAGTGTGAATTTTGGTTGACTTCAGTAGCGTTTCTGGGGCATATTATTGGAGCAGACGGTATTCGGGTAGACTCGCAGAAGATTGAGGCAGTGACGACTTGGCCTAGACCTACGACGCCTACTGAGGTACGTAGTTTTCTGGGGCTAGCAGGATATTACCGGAGATTTGTAGAAAAGTTTGCTTCGATTTCCGTGCCTTTAACAAGGTTAACACAGAAAGCAGCTAAATTCCAATGGACCGATGCTTGTGAACGGAGCTTCCAGTTGCTGAAGGAAAAGTTAACCACAGCTCCAGTTCTAACCCTTCCTGAGGGGCCAGATGGCTATGTTATTTGTTGTGACGCTTCAGGTGTTGGGCTAGGTTGTGCATTAATGCAGCATGGCAGAGTTATAGCCTATGCCTCCCGGCAACTCAGAAAGCACGAAAGAAATTATCCTACCCATGATTTGGAGTTAGCAGCGGTGATTCATGCTTTAAAGATATGAAGACATTATCTATATGGCGTACATGTTGATATTTATACAGATCATAAGAGTCTCCAGTATATCTTTAAGCAGAAGGAGCTGAATTTGCGGCAAAGGAGGTGGCTAGAGTTGCTGAAAGATTATGATGTCGATATTCTATATCACCCAGGAAAGTCTAACGTTGTGGCAGATGCACTCAGCCGTAAATCTATGGGCAGTGGGGCAGGCGTACAACCAGGAAGGAAAGAAATAGTCCGTGAGAGTCATCAGCTAGCTAGTCTTGGAATTCGTTTGGCTGATTCTGATAATGGTAGAATTTTTGTGCGAGGTGTTGTTGAGTCCTCTATTATAGAAGAGGTGAAGAGACATCAGTATGAGGATCCTATTGTTGTACATTACAGAGATATAGCATTTCAGAAGGATGAGACCCCATTCAAGATTTCATCTGACGGAGTACTACGATACAGAGGCAGATTATGTGTACCTGAGGTTGTAGGATTAAGGCAACAGGTTATGGGGGAGGCACACTATGCTCGTTATTCTGTTCATTCAAGGTCAACAAAAATGTATCATGACCATAGGTGTTTGTATTGGTGGGATGGTATGAAAAAGGACATAGCAGAATTTGTGGCCCAGTGTCCGAATTGCCAACAGGTCAAGATAGAGCACCAGAAGCCTGGAGGACTACTGCAGGAGATGGAGATTCCGACCTGGAAATGGGAGGTAATTAATATGGATTTCGTCATGGGTCTACCTCGCACTCCACGGAAATATGACTCTATCTGGGTCATCGTTGATAGATTGACAAAATCAGCCCACTTTCTTCCAGTCAGGACTATGTATTCAGCTAAAGATTATGCCAGATTGTATCTTAAGGAGATAGTGAGACTTCATGGGGTTCCAACAGCTATTATCTCTGATAGAGGGGCCCAGTTTACGGCTAATTTCTGGAGATCCTTCCAGGAGGGATTGGGGACACAGGTGAGTCTCAGCACAACATTCCACCCTCAGACTAACGGACAGGCCGAGCGTACCATTCAGACGCTACAAGATATGTTACGGGCCTGCGTCATTGATTTCAGGGGCAGCTGGGACGATCACTTGCCGCTGATCGAGTTTGCTTATAATAACAGCTACCATTCTAGCATTCAGATGGAACCGTACGAAGCTCTATATGGCAGGAAGTGTAGATCCCCTATAGGCTGGTTTGATGTTGGTGAGACTAAGCTAATAGGCCCAGATATGGTTCAGCAGGCTGTCGATAAGGTGAAGCTTATTCAAGAGAGGTTACCGGCAGCCCAGAGTCGGCAGAAGTCATATGCAGATAATCGACGTCGACACTTGGAATTTCAGGTTGGCGATTGGGTGTTCTTGAAGGTGTCACCCATGAAAGGTGTTGTGAGATTCGGCAAGAAAGGGAAGCTGAGCCCGAGATACATTGGACCTTATCAGATTATCCGTAAGGTAGGCCAAGTTGCCTACGAGTTAGATCTACCAGCGGATTTAGAAGCAGTACATCCGGTCTTCCATGTGTCAATGCTTCGGAAGTACATAGGCGATCCTTCCAGGGTGTTTCCTGCAGATGATGTCCAGGTAACAGAGGAGCTATCATACGAAGAGCAGCCTATAGCCATACTTGATCGACAAATCAGAAGGCTGCGAACTAAAGACGTGGCTTCGGTTAAAGTGTTGTGGCGGAACAATAATAGGGAGGAGATGAATTGGGAGGCTGAAGAGGAGATGAAAAAGAAATATCCTCACTTGTTTTCCACGCCTACAGGTAATCTAAACCCCCTTGCTTGGTTGCGTTAATTGTCTTCTCAATCTATATGTTAGCGATAAGGAAAACCCTTCGCAGGACTCTTATAGAACCCGACGGGATAAAATCGACATTCGAGGACGAATGTTCTAAAGGGAGGGGGGGGGGGGAGGATGTTATATCCCATATTTTCATACATTGGGACGTTTTAAACTAAACGCGACAAGTTAAAGACAAGACTATTTTAAGATACGATGTAGAGACTTTAACTTCCGGTTTCGTTTCAAGTCACAAGTTACCTACAAATTTCGTTTGGTATAGAAGAATTAATGGATAATGGGGATTAAATTAACCATGATTAGATTATTAAGTGGGATTGGAAAACTAAATCAGTCCATTAAAAATAGCCATAGTTGGCCGTGTAGTTTAGTAGGATGGTCAAAGAATATTTGACCCAAATATTGAGTGGGACACTTGTCCAACCCTTGCAACTCATATATAAGGCAAAATTCTGATTCATTATCAACTAACTAGCTCATTTCAACATTTACAAAATGTAGAAAATATAGTGATAGAGAGAGAGGCTCTCGGCTACAAGCTGGCCGAGAACACCCTCCTCCAAGTTGATCCAACAAAATCAGTTTTCAAGCAATTCAACTCCCTTATAGGTGCATAATATGTGTAGCATTCATTGGGGTAGCAAGAACAAGTGTTAAAATTCAAGAAGTGAAGTGAAGGGCTAGCCGATTGAAGTGTTGAGTTACAAGGTAAGAATCGATCCCTTCTCATGTGTTTTGTGGTGAATTGAATTTTTATGATGTTGCATGTTGGTATTGGACTGTTTTTCTTGAAGTTGAAGTGGGCCGTGTGTTGTAGACTTAAATGTAATCATGCTTAATCTTCTTGCACATGTATTGGGAATGAATTGAATGTGTTGTAGTGTGGATAAATGGATGAAAATCATGAAGTTGTTGTAGTTGTGTTGAAGCCGTGTAGGGGGCTGTTTTAGAGTAATTTATGGACTGTTTTGTGCCATGTTTTGATTGTTGTTGTTATGGACATTGTGGTGTATTGTATGCATTATGAATATGTGAATTAAGGTGTTAAAGAAATGAATCATGTTGAAGGGGGAAAACAATCCAAACTGTGGACTGTTTTAATGTTAGGAGTGAATTAGTGTATGTTGAATGTTGATTATTGTTATGAACGTATAGTGAAAGTGAAGTTTAATGATTCAAGTTGAAATTGAAATGGTTTGTGGGCTGTTGTAAGAGTTAATTTGATGCTAAAACAGTTCCAATAATCGTATAAGTAATGTTGTAAACGTGTTGTTGTCGTTGTAGTTGAAGTTGGAAAATTGCGAAGCGAAAATGGAAATGTTGTGTGTGCTGTTTGGCCGTGGATAAGGGCCTGTTTTAAATGATGTACGGACTGTCCAAAGTTCCCTTAAGTCATGTTTAAACAAGTTCGGATTGATACATGAAAGAATGACTAACAATATTAGCTTGTAGTACTAGTTGGTTTGAATGTGAACGAAACGTCGTCTAAATGTTGGAAAGGGATTGTTAACGTTAAAATACATATTGAATTCCCTCATAGACTAATTGTAGCTCTTGATATCTTGATATAGGATAAGTACTATTGGGCAGCAAGTACAAGTTATAATACGACTAAACGCTAAAGGTATGTAAAGCCTATTACTTCTTTCTTTTGGCATGTCCTAGACGTAAGTAAGAAATGATATGAACCTTGGGGTAAATTCTACTCTCTAGTTCCAAGCATGACTTATAATTCTATTCATTCCGTAATGTTATGGTTACGAGCCTACTATATGATTGCCTAATGAATGATGTATAGAAGTTCCTACTCTTAAAGAATTGCATAATTAGAGGCATACTTGACTATCAAAAGTTACGCCATGTCAAATTGATACATGTACATGAAATCTGAAACGTTCCTTGCTATAACTTGTAATGAGATTTAAAAAGAACTGAATATTATTATTATCCTGACACTTTAGAGTTGGTTAGTTACTTATCTATTGAGTCTCAAAAGATGATTGCATGTATGTGGTTGCTTATTATTCTGCTCGTGCTTACCGCTATATCCTTCGCTGAGTCCCGGGCCAGGACACGTTTTCGTGCGCATATTTACTATATTACTCACCGAGCCCCTCACTAGAGGGCCGGGACACGTTATATATATATATGATGATATGATGATATGATGATATGATGGTATGATGATGATATGATGATGATATGATGACATGATGATATGGAGATGGCGGCCAGGAGGGCATATATTCCTTATTACCGAGTCCCTCACTAGAGGGCCGGAACACGTATAAGTTTATGTTTTGATGCTATGATTATAATTACCGAGTCCCTCACTAAAGGGCCGGGACACGTTATATATGTTATATACAGAATGATTATTCAGCCTTCGTTACAGAACTCTATATTGATATTGATACGAGGACGATACAGATGAAGTATGTTCAAAGGCAAGTTTTATGAAATTCTGTTTGTTGCATTGGGTCCTACACACCTTGTCTCAGTATGAGTCTATTACTATATTTCATGCTTTACATGCTCAGTACATATTCCGTACTGACCCCCTTTTCTTCGGGGGGCTGCGTTCATGCCCGCAGGTACAGACGTTCGTTTCGGAGATCCGCCAGCCTAGGATATCTATTCAGCTACTTTGAAGTGCTCCTTTGTTCCGGAGCCTAGCTTGTGGTATAACTCCCTTTTGTTGTATATGTATGTGTTTATTTGGGGTACGGCGGGGCCCTGTCCCGTCATATGATACTGTCATTACTCTTAGAGGTCTGTGGACACATATGTGGGTCTGTATATAGTTGATGTTGCGTTGTATGAATACGACTTTGGGGCGTACCCATTCATAGTGGCAGCCTTGTCGGCTTTCATATATATATATATATATGTTTGGGATGTTGCGTGTAGTGGAAGCCTTGTCAGCTTGCGTAGATATATATATGTTATCGTTGAAGATCGTAACTCCTCAGGAGACAGGTGCCTACGACATACAGAATTGTGACAGCTTTAAAATAACGTCCTGCCTTTTATACAAATAAGTTCATAATATGCTGGTTATAAAAGATTATAGTTAACAGGGGATATGAGTGTCCAACTCGGGCACTAGTCACGGCCTACGGGGTTGGGTCGTGACAAGAACAAGTTATTGTCATCGTTTTGAACCAAAAATTAGCTTTGGATGGTGTTGATTTCGTGGTTATGGACTACATAAGGTATGTTTAAGTTGTCTGTGATGTTATTTACATGTTTATTGATAGATTTGGTGGATTAGAATGTTGGAAATGTTGATGTAATTGTCGTATATGTTGTATTAAGTAGTTGGGGATTAGGTGTTGATTTGGATGGATTCTTTGGTGGATTAGTTAGATTATTGTGGATAAATGTTGGGTATTTTTGTTAATGTTGATATTAATGGTTTGTTAGCTGAATTGAGGTATTGGGATTGTTCAGAATAGAAAGGAAATGCTGTCAAAATTCCGTTAGAAATAAAGATAAGTTTAAGGGATTGATTTTAAGGATATATATTGGATGGATTGTTGCAGTAAATTAAGTATATTGTTGTGTTTTTGAGATTTATTTGTTGTTGGGATGTTGTGGTGATATACCGAATTGGGAGATACTAATGATATAGGGGAGATGCTGCCCGTTTCGTTTTAGAATTAAGTTATTTATTAATATATATGATATACGAAAGCCTTCTTAAGTCACGTGCATATTCTTACGATTATAGGTTTGGCATACTAATTGTGAAAAGTTCGTGATTAAGTTGAGTTCCTTGGACGACGTAAGGTATGTAAAGCTAACCCTTCCTTCTTTTTGGCATGATCTTTATGAAACAAACAGACGACGTGTATATGACTCCAAAGAAGCTCCTATTCTTAGAGACACTAGGATGGTTAATGTTCTTGATTCCCAGAACTTATTTTATTATGTCTTGATACGTGTCTATGATTTCAGGCGTCCTATTTTGATATAATCCATTGTGACATTCGAAGGGTACTTGATATGATTATTGTCTTGATTTTCAAATGATAGTTCATTTTGATTATTCCATCGAGTCTCAAATATGTCTTAGTTTGCATAGGGTTGCTCACTACTCTGCTCGTGCATGCCTCAATGTATCTTTCACCGAGTCCTGGGCCGGGGTACGTTCTCGTGCACAGTTTCATTGCATTATTCACCGAGTCCCTCACTAGAGGGTCGAGATACGGTATATATATATATATATATATATATATATATATATATATATATATATATATATATATATATGATATGATGATGTGATTATGGCGCCAATGATGGTATATGATAACTTTATTCACCGAGTCCCATAATGAGCCGGGTATGATATATGATATTGATATGCATGATTTACATTTCATAAGGCACGTGTATTGGTATTATGATTGTCATACTTGTCTCCTGTAATATTTATTTCAGTCATGATCCTCTTTATTGTATTTCATACTTTATATACTCAGCACATATCTCGTACTGACCCCTTTCTTCGAGGGGCTGCGTTTCATGCCCGCTGGTACGGATACTCGATTTGGTGATCCTCCAGCCTAGGATTTCCACCCAGCTGTTTGGAGAGCTCCATTGTTCCGGAGCCTATCTTATTTTGGTACAGATCTTTTGATGTAGACTTATGTTTATCTAGGGGTACGGTGGGGCCCTGTCCCATCATATTTCACTATCAATACTCTTAGAGGTCTGTAGACATATGTGTGGGTTGTGTATAAGTTTGTTCAGCTGTGTCTATATGATTTGTTAAGGATATTCCCGTCTATAGTGGCAGCCTTGCCGGCATGCGTATCGTATCGTATGTAGTGGCAGCCCTGTCGGCTTGCATATAGTATTATGTTTTGATTAGTTGTGACTCCTCAGGAGACAGGTTATCTTGATATATACGACGTTGTGAACCTTTATTGTTTTTGCAAGTTTCCATATTGTCTTTAGTTTCAGTCTGACTATATCTAATAGGTACGTATACGAGTGTCCCGCTTGGACACTAAACATGGCCCACGGGGTTGGGTCGTGACAAAAGTGGTATCAGAGCAGTTCATCCTTGAAGTATCTACAGACCATGTCTAGTAGAGTCTTGTTTATCGGTGTGTTGAGCACCACATCTATAAGCAGGAAGCTACAGGACATTTAGGATGTTACTTTTTCTTCTTACTCTAGATCATGCGATAGAGCCAAGAGATAGGAAATGATATCCCTTATATACTGACCTTTGATTTCAGCAAGAGAATGGTGTCGACAAGAGAAGGTAAATAATGCTACTGGGAGTTACAGAGGTAAGATATTTCATCGAGGTTATGTTATCAGAAATTGTATATACATAATGGCAAACTGGCCATCATCAAGGTAAGTTATTGAAGTATAGTAAGAAAATGGATTGAATGCATATATATTGTTGATAAGTTCAGTTATAAGGTGTGAACAGAAGAAGCTGAACCAATCAGTAAAAAGATAAGTAAGCAGGGTACATGTCAGATACGGTATGAATGTTGCAGGTATGATTGAAACCTGCAATTAAAGATTGAAAGGGAAAGTAAACAGGAAAGTGTAACAGGTACAGTTTGAGTTGGACATATGAGGTAAGTTCATCATTTTCATACTGTTATTGATATGGGGAGCCCTGTGCGGCTATGATATGATATAATATATACATATATATGTTGGGCCTATGAGGCATTGTTGGTATTTCCTGTGTGCAGGTTTTGGGATAGTAAGAAATACAGAGGAAACTCTGCCAAAATTTTCCTAGAAATAAAAGGAGAATGTGATATAAGTTCGTAAAAAGTCTTGAAAGGTCATGTCAACAGTAATGATAAGATTTGACTAAGTTGCAAGTATATTTATGGATCGGGCCGTACATTCCTCGGCACTAACATATTATATTATATATGGATCGGGTCGTACGTTCCTCGACACTACTATATTATATATGGATCGGCCTGTACGTTCCACAACACTATCAGTTGTATTATAATCTATGCCTATCATACGCCGTAGAGTCAGTTTCTGTCATATAGAGTTACGCAGATATTCTCAGATGTTAGCCACAGATGCATTCAATTATTGAGATTGGTTTTCATGATTCATCTGTACTTGATGTTCTTATGCTTTATATACTCAGTACATATTCCGTACTGACCCCCTTTCTTCGGGGGGCTGCGTTTTATACCCGCAGGTACATATATGCGTTTTAGTGACCCTTCAGCATAGGACTCCTACTCAGCTGTGTTGGAGAGCTCTGTTGTTCCGAAGTTTAGACTTTTGGTATAGATCGTATGATATATATGTATATATATGTTTATCCAGGGGTACGACGGGGCCCTGTCCCGTCATATTTCACTGTTAGTACTCTTAGAGGTCTGTAGACATATGTGTGGGTTGTGTATAAGTTCTGTTCAGCTGTATACGATGTGCTATGATATGATGTTCGTCTGTAGCGGTATCCTTGTCGGCTTGCATATGATATTGATATGTAGTGGCAGCCTTGTCGGCTTACGTATCATTTTATGATTTGATTAGTTGTGACTCCTCAGGAGACAGTTTATCTGGATATGTATATACGTGACGACGTTATGAACCTTGGAGTTCTTTTGCAAGTTTCCATATTGCTCTTAGGTTCAGTTTGACTATATCCAACAGGTACGTATACGACTGTCCAGGTCGGGCACTAGTCATGGCCCATGGGGTTGGGTCGTGACAAAAGTGGTATCAGAGCAGTTCATCCTCGGAGTGTCTACAGACCGTGTCTAGTAGAGTCTTGTTTATCGGTGTGTTGTGCACCACATCTATAAACAGGAAGCTACAGGACATTTAGGATGTTATCTTTCCTTCTTATCCTAGATCGTGCGATAGAGCCCAGCCATAGGAAATGAAATTCCTTATACTAGCCTTTGATTTCAGCTAAAGAACGACATCGACAGAAGAAAGTGATCGATGATATTAGAAGCTACTCAGTACACAGGTAAGCCACGGTGCAAAAGAGGCATGTCGGGTAAGGTAAGAATATTGGAGTATGATAGACATGTAAAGTTGAAGAATAGAAGGGGAGGTAGGTATTAAGGTATAATAGGACGGATCGTTAAAGGATCAGGTACGTCTCGAGGTGCGATATGTGAGGTAAGTTTCGACATCTTTATACTTTTACTTGAAATTAGGAGCCCTGTGTGGCCATGATATGATATGATATATACGTATATATGTTGGCCCTGTGAGGCATTGTTGGTATTTCCTGCGTGCAGGTTTTGGGACAGTAAGAAATACAGAGGAAACTCTACAAAAATTTTCCTAGAAGTAAAAAGAGAATGAGATATAAGTTCGTAAAAGTCTTGAAAGGTCATGTCAACAGTAATGATGAGATTTGACTAAGTTGAAAGTAAGTCTGACTTCGAGAAATAAAGTTAACGGTTGAATTGATAATAATAGTAATTATGAGGTCGACATCGATATGGTAAATTTATCATGTTGGATTAAAGCTTTAAGATATACCCTCCATGTCATCCGTAAGAGACATCACTCTTATTTTGGAAGCTTGATTTCAAAGGAGCAAATATGAGCAGCAAAGTTTGGAATTCATTTGAACGGACCAGAATACTTTCCAGCCACATTTTTACCTTAGAAAAGCTCATATTGAAGGGCAAAAATGTCCAGCAATTAAGTTTCACTTCTTTGGAAGAATACAGAGCATACAGTAAGTAGTTTATGAACTAAATGATTCGTTCACGATTCAAGAATAAATCTGGAGGTAAACCATGTGAACCAAGCACTAGAAGTCCCGTGGTGCTTGTCGGATTCTAGTTTTTCTTCTGGTGGTGGTTGGAGAATGCCTCATGGTGACATTTTACTAGTTATTAATAAACTAATTGGAGATGGAATTTGTGGAAGGAAAACTCAAACTTGTGGGATGTCTAGGATCATGTGTTTCATATGTTGTTGATGAAATGATAGAATAATTCGGAAGGGCTTGTGATACTAAGGGATGATATAGAAAAAGGTGGCAAATCTTAACAAAACATTTTATTGAGGTATCGAGTGAACTGATAAGTAGGGATAAATTACGACGAGTTTAAAGTTAAAAGGAGTGATAATATGATTGAGATAAAAGTACGGAGGAGGAAGAATTATGACAAATTATGAAGGTATTGATGAGACAGCTTGTGAGATATTAAGGATAAGATTGATCGGAAAGGGTGAAGGGTTAAATACGCCTACTCCACAGAGTGCAATTAAAACATAGTAAGAATCGTGAATAAGGATAGGAAGTGTTACGTTATAGAATGGATTACGAACAGGATGTAATATGAATACCATAAGGATTGTTATAGAAATGAGTAAAGCCTAGCAAGGAAGTAACTAAAGGATATGATGTGATCAGTGTGGAACGGAAAAGAAAATATAGTAAAAAAAAACTTACAAAGTCCTATAAGGAAGTTCAGAATAGAGATCAAGTGGTAACGAAAGTGAAAGCGAGCACAAGAAAAGAAGGAGTTAATTAAAAGAAGGAAATAAGAAGGAAGCGAGCAAGATAACAGTGCAGTAATTGGTTACGACATGTATAGTCGAGAAAACGAGCAATATGAGTGACAGAGTTGTGAAAGACTAGACTATAGAAAGATGAGCAACGAGGTAGCATGAGATTCCTCATGTATAGAATAAAAGATGGACATAGACTGGAAAAATAAAAGGAGTTCTAAAGGAAACACCTAATATAAACGTGATCAATTGAGTACGAGTATGAAATAGAAAGGAAAATATATAGCTACGAACTTAAAGGTGCAGTACGACGACAAGGTGGTAAGATAAGACCATTATTAAGACGAATTCGATATGATTTTGAGTAAGTTAGAAGTTAGCATTGGGTACACAACAAGGTAAAAGAGCATAAGGCATAAAGGAGTACCGCGTGTATATGACTTCACCTCGGAAAGAGTGAAATCCTTAAAGGATAAGGACTGTAAGCCTGAGGAACAAATGAGGTATTGTGAATTTATTAAAGGAAATAGATGATATAGGTTGGGGTAAAGATAATGTTACAAGAGAGCCTTGGATACTTATCACCAGGATATGAGTGCTACCGGATTGAGATTTTAGAACGACTACAAGTACTAAATAATTATTGATTGGAGTAAGTGGAATGTGGCCTTGGATGAGTTGCTACATTTGTTGGATTACTCGAGTACGAATTATCACATAAGATTTTATACTATATATGGAAAGGTTCTCATCGCTTCACGATTTTGTTAAGGTTTCGTACGTGGATAATCAAAGTTATGTATTTTAAAGAAAGACATGAGTATGGTAAAGTATACCGAGTGAATTGGAAGAAGGATCGGGTGAGTTTGAGATTGCAAATAGGGACATGGAGCGGAATATAAACAGATAATGGTATAATGGTTATGGGGGAGGCACACTATGCTCGTTATTCTGTTCATTCAAGGTCAACAAAAATGTATCATGACCATAGGTGTTTGTATTGGTGGGATGGTATGAAAAAGGACATAGCAGAATTTGTGGCCCAGTGTCCGAATTGCCAACAGGTCAAGATAGAGCACCAGAAGCCTGGAGGACTACTGCAGGAGATGGAGATTCCGACCTGGAAATGGGAGGTAATTAATATGGATTTCGTCATGGGTCTACCTCGCACTCCACGGAAATATGACTCTATCTGGGTCATCGTTGATAGATTGACAAAATCAGCCCACTTTCTTCCAGTCAGGACTATGTATTCAGCTAAAGATTATGCCAGATTGTATCTTAAGGAGATAGTGAGACTTCATGGGGTTCCAACAGCTATTATCTCTGATAGAGGGGCCCAGTTTACGGCTAATTTCTGGAGATCCTTCCAGGAGGGATTGGGGACACAGGTGAGTCTCAGCATAACATTCCACCCTCAGACTAACGGACAGGCCGAGCGTACCATTCAGACGCTACAAGATATGTTACGGGCCTGCGTCATTGATTTCAGGGGCAGCTGGGACGATCACTTGCCGCTGATCGAGTTTGCTTATAATAACAGCTACCATTCTAGCATTCAGATGGCACCGTACGAAGCTCTATATGGCAGGAAGTGTAGATCCCCTATAGGCTGGTTTGATGTTGGTGAGACTAAGCTAATAGGCCCAGATATGGTTCAGCAGGCTGTCGATAAGGTGAAGCTTATTCAAGAGAGGTTACCGGCAGCCCAGAGTCGGCAGAAGTCATATGCAGATAATCGACGTCGACACTTGGAATTTCAGGTTGGCGATTGGGTGTTCTTGAAGGTGTCACCCATGAAGGGTGTTGTGAGATTCGGCAAGAAAGGGAAGCTGAGCCCGAGATACATTGGACCTTATCAGATTATCCGTAAGGTAGGCCAAGTTGCCTACGAGTTAGATCTACCAGCGGATTTAGAAGCAGTACATCCGGTCTTCCATGTGTCAATGCTTCGGAAGTACATAGGCGATCCTTCCAGGGTGTTTCCTGTAGATGATGTCCAGGTAACAGAGGAGCTATCATACGAAGAGCAGCCTATAGCCATACTTGATCGACAAATCAGAAGGCTGCGAACTAAAGACGTGGCTTCGGTTAAAGTGTTGTGGCGGAACAATAAAAGGGAGGAGATGAATTGGGAGGCTGAAGAGGAGATGAAAAAGAAATATCCTCACTTGTTTTCCACGCCTACAGGTAATCTAAACCCCCTTGCTTGGTTGCGTTAATTGTCTTCTCAATCTATATGTTAGCGATAAGGAAAACCCTTCCCAGGACTCTTATAGAACCCGACGGGATAAAATCGACATTCGAGGACGAATGTTCTAAAGGGGGGGGGGGGGGAGGATGTTATATCCCATATTTTCATACATTGGGACGTTTTAAACTAAACGCGACAAGTTAAAGACAAGACTATTTTAAGATACGATGTAGAGACTTTAACTTCCGGTTTCGTTTCAAGTCACAAGTTACCTACAAATTTCGTTTGGTATAGAAGAATTAATGGATAATGGGGATTAAATTAACCATGATTAGATTATTAAGTGGGATTGGAAAACTAAATCAGTCCATTAAAAATAGCCATAGTTGGCCGTGTAGTTTAGTAGGATGGTCAAAGAATATTTGACCCAAATATTGAGTGGGACACTTGTCCAACCCTTGCAACTCATATATAAGGCAAAATTCTGATTCATTATCAACTAACTAGCTCATTTCAACATTTACAAAATGTAGAAAATATAGTGATAGAGAGAGAGGCTCTCGGCTACAAGCTGGCCGAGAACACCCTCCTCCAAGTTGATCCAACAAAATCAGTTTTCAAGCAATTCAACTCCCTTATAGGTGCATAATAATGTGTAGCATTCATTGGGGTAGCAAGAACAAGTGTTAAAATTCAAGAAGTGAAGTGAAGGGCTAGCCGATTGAAGTGTTGAGTTACAAGGTAAGAATCGATCCCTTCTCATGTGTTTTGTGGTGAATTGAATTTTTATGATGTTGCATGTTGGTATTGGACTGTTTTTCTTGAAGTTGAAGTGGGCCGTGTGTTGTAGACTTAAATGTAATCATGCTTAATCTTCTTGCACATGTATTGGGAATGAATTGAATGTGTTGTAGTGTGGATAAATGGATGAAAATCATGAAGTTGTTGTAGTTGTGTTGAAGCCGTGTAGGGGGCTGTTTTAGAGTAATTTATGGACTGTTTTGTGCCATGTTTTGATTGTTGTTGTTATGGACATTGTGGTGTATTGTATGCATTATGAATATGTGAATTGAGGTGTTAAAGAAATGAATCATGTTGAAGGGGGAAAACAATCCAAACTGTGGACTGTTTTAATGTTAGGAGTGAATTAGTGTATGTTGAATGTTGATTATTGTTATGAACGTATAGTGAAAGTGAAGTTTAATGATTCAAGTTGAAATTGAAATGGTTTGTGGGCTGTTGTAAGAGTTAATTTGATGCTAAAACAGTTCCAATAATCGTATAAGTAATGTTGTAAACGTGTTGTTGTCGTTGTAGTTGAAGTTGGAAAATTGCGAAGCGAAAATGGTAATATTGTGTGTGCTGTTTGGCCGTGGATAAGGGCCTGTTTTAAATGATGTACGGACTGTCCAAAGTTCCCTTAAGTCATGTTTAAACAAGTTCGGATTGATACATGAAAGAATGACTAACAATATTAGCTTGTAGTACTAGTTGGTTTGAATGTGAACGAAACGTCGTCTAAATGTTGGAAAGGGATTGTTAACGTTAAAATACATATTGAATTCCCTCATAGACTAATTGTAGCTCTTGATATCTTGATATAGGATAAGTACTATTGGGCAGCAAGTACAAGTTATAATACGACAAAACGCTAAAGGTATGTAAAGCCTATTCCTTCTTTCTTTTGGCATGTCCTAGACGTAAGTAAGAAATGATATGAACCTTGGGGTAAATTCTACTCTCTAGTTCCAAGCATGACTTATGATTCTATTCATTCCGTAATGTTATGGTTACGAGCCTACTATATGATTGCCTAATGAATGATGTATAGAAGTTCCTACTCTTAAAGAATTGCATAATTAGAGGCATACTTGACTATCAAAAGTTACGCCATGTCAAATTGATACATGTACATGAAATCTGAAACGCTCCTTGCTATAACTTGTAATGAGATTTAAAAAGAACTGAATATTATTATTATCCTGACACTTTAGAGTTGGTTAGTTACTTATCTATTGAGTCTCAAAAGATGATTGCATGTATGTGGTTGCTTATTATTCTGCTCGTGCTTACCGCTATATCCTTCGCTGAGTCCCGGGCCAGGACACGTTTTCGTGCGCATATTTACTATATTACTCACCGAGCCCCTCACTAGAGGGCCGGGACACGTTATATATATATATGATGATATGATGATATGATGATATGATGGTATGATGATGATATGATGATGATATGATGACATGATGATATGGAGATGGCGGCCAGGAAGGCATATATTCCTTATTACCGAGTCCCTCACTAGAGGGCCGGAACACGTATAAGTTTATGTTTTGATGCTATGATTATAATTACCGAGTCCCTCACTAAAGGGCCGGGACACGTTATATATGTTATATACAGAATGATTATTCAGCCTTCGTTACAGAACTCTATATTGATATTGATACGAGGACGATACAGATGAAGTATGTTCAAAGGCAAGTTTTATGAAATTCTGTTTGTTGCATTGGGTCCTACACACCTTGTCTCAGTATGAGTCTATTACTATATTTCATGCTTTACATGCTCAGTACATATTCCGTACTGACCCCCTTTTCTTCGGGGGGCTGCGTTCATGCCCGCAGGTACAGACGTTCGTTTCGGAGATCCGCCAGCCTAGGATATCTATTCAGCTACTTTGAAGTGCTCCTTTGTTCCGGAGCCTAGCTTGTGGTATAACTCCCTTTTGTTGTATATGTATGTGTTTATTTGGGGTACGGCGGGGCCCTGTCCCGTCATATGATACTGTCATTACTCTTAGAGGTCTGTGGACACATATGTGGGTCTGTATATAGTTGATGTTGCGTTGTATGAATACGACTTTGGGGCGTACCCATTCATAGTGGCAGCCTTGTCGGCTTGCATATATATATATATGTTTGGGATGTTGCGTGTAGTGGAAGCCTTGTCAGCTTGCGTAGATATATATATGTTATCGTTGAAGATCGTAACTCCTCAGGAGACAGATGCCTACGACATACAGAATTGTGACAGCTTTAAAATAACGTCCTGCCTTTTATACAAATAAGTTCATAATATGCTGGTTATAAAAGATTATAGTTAACAGGGGATATGAGTGTCCAACTCGGGCACTAGTCACGGCCTACGGGGTTGGGTCGTGACAAGAACAAGTTATTGTCATCGTTTTGAACCAAAAATTAGCTTTGGATGGTGTTGATTTCGTGGTTATGGACTACATAAGGTATGTTTAAGTTGTCTGTGATGTTATTTACATGTTTATTGATAGATTTGGTGGATTAGAATGTTGGAAATGTTGATGTAATTGTCGTATATGTTGTATTAAGTAGTTGGGGATTAGGTGTTGATTTGGATGGATTCTTTGGTGGATTAGTTAGATTATTGTGGATAAATGTTGGGTATTTTTGTTAATGTTGATATTAATGGTTTGTTAGCTGAATTGAGGTATTGGGATTGTTCAGAATAGAAAGGAAATGCTGTCAAAATTCCGTTAGAAATAAAGATAAGTTTAAGGGATTGATTTTAAGGATATATATTGGATGGATTGTTGCAGTAAATTAAGTATATTGTTGTGTTTTTGAGATTTATTTGTTGTTGGGATGTTGTGGTGATATACCGAATTGGGAGATACTAATGATATAGGGGAGATGCTGCCCGTTTCGTTTTAGAATTAAGTTATTTATTAATATATATGATATACGAAAGCCTTCTTAAGTCACGTGCATATTCTTACGATTATAGGTTTGGCATACTAATTGTGAAAAGTTCGTGATTAAGTTGAGTTCCTTGGACGACGTAAGGTATGTAAAGCTAACCCTTCCTTCTTTTTGGCATGATCTTTATGAAACAAACAGACGACGTGTATATGACTCCAAAGAAGCTCCTATTCTTAGAGACACTAGGATGGTTAATGTTCTTGATTCCCAGAACTTATTTTATTATGTCTTGATACGTGTCTATGATTTCAGGCGTCCTATTTTGATATAATCCATTGTGACATTCGAAGGGTACTTGATATGATTATTGTCTTGATTTTCAAATGATAGTTCATTTTGATTATTCCATCGAGTCTCAAATATGTCTTAGTTTGCATAGGGTTGCTCACTACTCTGCTCGTGCATGCCTCAATGTATCTTTCACCGAGTCCTGGGCCGGGGTACGTTCTCGTGCACAGTTTCATTGCATTATTCACCGAGTCCCTCACTAGAGGGTCGAGATACGGTATATATATATATATATATATATATATATATATATATATATATATATATATATATGATATGATGATGTGATTATGGCGCCAATGATGGTATATGATAACTTTATTCACCGAGTCCCATAATGAGCCGGGTATGATATATGATATTGATATGCATGATTTACATTTCATAAGGCACGTGTATTGGTATTATGATTGTCATACTTGTCTCCTGTAATATTTATTTCAGTCATGATCCTCTTTATTGTATTTCATACTTTATATACTCAGCACATATCTCGTACTGACCCCTTTCTTCGAGGGGCTGCGTTTCATGCCCGCTGGTACGGATACTCGATTTGGTGATCCTCCAGCCTAGGATTTCCACCCAGCTGTTTGGAGAGCTCCATTGTTCCGGAGCCTATCTTATTTTGGTACAGATCTTTTGATGTAGACTTATGTTTATCTAGGGGTACGGTGGGGCCCTGTCCCATCATATTTCACTATCAATACTCTTAGAGGTCTGTAGACATATGTGTGGGTTGTGTATAAGTTTGTTCAGCTGTGTCTATATGATTTGTTAAGGATATTCCCGTCTATAGTGGCAGCCTTGCCGGCATGCGTATCGTATCGTATGTAGTGGCAGCCCTGTCGGCTTGCATATAGTATTATGTTTTGATTAGTTGTGACTCCTCAGGAGACAGGTTATCTTGATATATACGACGTTGTGAACCTTTATTGTTTTTGCAAGTTTCCATATTGTCTTTAGTTTCAGTCTGACTATATCTAATAGGTACGTATACGAGTGTCCCGCTTGGACACTAAACATGGCCCACGGGGTTGGGTCGTGACAAAAGTGGTATCAGAGCAGTTCATCCTTGAAGTATCTACAGACCATGTCTAGTAGAGTCTTGTTTATCGGTGTGTTGAGCACCACATCTATAAGCAGGAAGCTACAGGACATTTAGGATGTTACTTTTTCTTCTTACTCTAGATCATGCGATAGAGCCAAGAGATAGGAAATGATATCCCTTATATACTGACCTTTGATTTCAGCAAGAGAATGGTGTCGACAAGAGAAGGTAAATAATGCTACTGGGAGTTACAGAGGTAAGATATTTCATCGAGGTTATGTTATCAGAAATTGTATATACATAATGGCAAACTGGCCATCATCAAGGTAAGTTATTGAAGTATAGTAAGAAAATGGATTGAATGCATATATATTGTTGATAAGTTCAGTTATAAGGTGTGAACAGAAGAAGCTGAACCAATCAGTAAAAAGATAAGTAAGCAGGGTACATGTCAGATACGGTATGAATGTTGCAGGTATGATTGAAACCTGCAATTAAAGATTGAAAGGGAAAGTAAACAGGAAAGTGTAACAGGTACAGTTTGAGTTGGACATATGAGGTAAGTTCATCATTTTCATACTGTTATTGATATGGGGAGCCCTGTGCGGCTATGATATGATATAATATATACATATATATGTTGGGCCTATGAGGCATTGTTGGTATTTCCTGTGTGCAGGTTTTGGGATAGTAAGAAATACAGAGGAAACTCTGCCAAAATTTTCCTAGAAATAAAAGGAGAATGTGATATAAGTTCGTAAAAAGTCTTGAAAGGTCATGTCAACAGTAATGATAAGATTTGACTAAGTTGCAAGTATATTTATGGATCGGGCCGTACGTTCCTCGGCACTAACATATTATATTATATATGGATCGGGTCGTACGTTCCTCGACACTACTATATTATATATGGATCGGCCTGTACGTTCCACAGCACTATCAGTTGTATTATAATCTATGCCTATCATACGCCGTAGAGTCAGTTTCTGTCATATAGAGTTACGCAGATATTCTCAGATG
The DNA here is from genome assembly GCF_019175385.1 of Lycium barbarum. Lineage (NCBI taxonomy): Eukaryota > Viridiplantae > Streptophyta > Magnoliopsida > Solanales > Solanaceae > Lycium > Lycium barbarum. The sequence goes on along the minus strand of NC_083348.1, from coordinate 23,669,002 downwards.
TTAGCCACAGATGCATTCAATTATTGAGATTGGTTTTCATGATTCATCTGTACTTGATGTTCTTATGCTTTATATACTCAGTACATATTCCGTACTGACCCCCTTTCTTCGGGGGGCTGCGTTTTATACCCGCAGGTACATATATGCGTTTTAGTGACCCTTCAGCATAGGACTCCTACTCAGCTGTGTTGGAGAGCTCCGTTGTTCCGAAGTTTAGACTTTTGGTATAGATCGTATGATATATATGTATATATATGTTTATCCAGGGGTACGACGGGGCCCTGTCCCGTCATATTTCACTGTTAGTACTCTTAGAGGTCTGTAGACATATGTGTGGGTTGTGTATAAGTTCTGTTCAGCTGTATAAGATGTGCTATGATATGATGTTCGTCTGTAGCAGTATCCTTGTCGGCTTGCATATGATATTGATATGTAGTGGCAGCCTTGTCGGCTTACGTATCATTTTATGATTTGATTAGTTGTGACTCCTCAGGAGACAGTTTATCTGGATATGTATATACGTGACGACGTTATGAACCTTGGAGTTCTTTTGCAAGTTTCCATATTGCTCTTAGGTTCAGTTTGACTATATCCAACAGGTACGTATACGACTGTCCAGGTCGGGCACTAGTCATGGCCCATGGGGTTGGGTCGTGACAAAAGTGGTATCAGAGCAGTTCATCCTCGGAGTGTCTACAGACCGTGTCTAGTAGAGTCTTGTTTATCGGTGTGTTGTGCACCACATCTATAAACAGGAAGCTACAGGACATTTAGGATGTTATCTTTCCTTCTTATCCTAGATCGTGCGATAGAGCCCAGCCATAGGAAATGAAATTCCTTATACTAGCCTTTGATTTCAGCTAAAGAACGACATCGACAGAAGAAAGTGATCGATGATATTAGAAGCTACTCAGTACACAGGTAAGCCACGGTGCAAAAGAGGCATGTCGGGTAAGGTAAGAATATTGGAGTATGATAGACATGTAAAGTTGAAGAATAGAAGGGGAGGTAGGTATTAAGGTATAATAGGACGGATCGTTAAAGGATCAGGTACGTCTCGAGGTGCGATATGTGAGGTAAGTTTCGACATCTTTATACTTTTACTTGAAATTAGGAGCCCTGTGTGGCCATGATATGATATGATATATACGTATATATGTTGGCCCTGTGAGGCATTGTTGGTATTTCCTGCGTGCAGGTTTTGGGACAGTAAGAAATACAGAGGAAACTCTACAAAAATTTTCCTAGAAGTAAAAAGAGAATGAGATATAAGTTCGTAAAAGTCTTGAAAGGTCATGTCAACAGTAATGATGAGATTTGACTAAGTTGAAAGTAAGTCTGACTTCGAGAAATAAAGTTAACGGTTGAATTGATAATAATAGTAATTATGAGGTCGACATCGATATGGTAAATTTATCATGTTGGATTAAAGCTTTAAGATATACCCTCCATGTCATCCGTAAGAGACATCACTCTTATTTTGGAAGCTTGATTTCAAAGGAGCAAATATGAGCAGCAAAGTTTGGAATTCATTTGAACGGACCAGAATACTTTCCAGCCACATTTTTACCTTAGAAAAGCTCATATTGAAGGGCAAAAATGTCCAGCAATTAAGTTTCACTTCTTTGGAAGAATACAGAGCATACAGTAAGTAGTTTATGAACTAAATGATTCGTTCACGATTCAAGAATAAATCTGGAGGTAAACCATGTGAACCAAGCACTAGAAGTCCCGTGGTGCTTGTCGGATTCTAGTTTTTCTTCTGGTGGTGGTTGGAGAATGCCTCATGGTGACATTTTACTAGTTATTAATAAACTAATTGGAGATGGAATTTGTGGAAGGAAAACTCAAACTTGTGGGATGTCTAGGATCATGTGTTTCATATGTTGTTGATGAAATGATAGAATAATTCGGAAGGGCTTGTGATACTAAGGGATGATATAGAAAAAGGTGGCAAATCTTAACAAAACATTTTATTGAGGTATCGAGTGAACTGATAAGTAGGGATAAATTACGACGAGTTTAAAGTTAAAAGGAGTGATAATATGATTGAGATAAAAGTACGGAGGAGGAAGAATTATGACAAATTATGAAGGTATTGATGAGACAGCTTGTGAGATATTAAGGATAAGATTGATCGGAAAGGGTGAAGGGTTAAATACGCCTACTCCACAGAGTGCAATTAAAACATAGTAAGAATCGTGAATAAGGATAGGAAGTGTTACGTTATAGAATGGATTACGAACAGGATGTAATATGAATACCATAAGGATTGTTATAGAAATGAGTAAAGCCTAGCAAGGAAGTAACTAAAGGATATGATGTGATCAGTGTGGAACGGAAAAGAAAATATAGTAAAAAAAAACTTACAAAGTCCTATAAGGAAGTTCAGAATAGAGATCAAGTGGTAACGAAAGTGAAAGCGAGCACAAGAAAAGAAGGAGTTAATTAAAAGAAGGAAATAAGAAGGAAGCGAGCAAGATAACAGTGCAGTAATTGGTTACGACATGTATAGTCGAGAACACGAGCAATATGAGTGACAGAGTTGTGAAAGACTAGACTATAGAAAGATGAGCAACGAGGTAGCATGAGATTCCTCATGTATAGAATAAAAGATGGACATAGACTGGAAAAATAAAAGGAGTTCTAAAGGAAACACCTAATATAAACGTGATCAATTGAGTACGAGTATGAAATAGAAAGGAAAATATATAGCTACGAACTTAAAGGTGCAGTACGACGACAAGGTGGTAAGATAAGACCATTATTAAGACGAATTCGATATGATTTTGAGTAAGTTAGAAGTTAGCATTGGGTACACAACAAGGTAAAAGAGCATAAGGCATAAAGGAGTACCGCGTGTATATGACTTCACCTCGGAAAGAGTGAAATCCTTAAAGGATAAGGACTGTAAGCCTGAGGAACAAATGAGGTATTGTGAATTTATTAAAGGAAATAGATGATATAGGTTGGGGTAAAGATAATGTTACAAGAGAGCCTTGGATACTTATCACCAGGATATGAGTGCTACCGGATTGAGATTTTAGAACGACTACAAGTACTAAATAATTATTGATTGGAGTAAGTGGAATGTGGCCTTGGATGAGTTGCTACATTTGTTGGATTACTCGAGTACGAATTATCACATAAGATTTTATACTATATATGGAAAGGTTCTCATCGCTTCACGATTTTGTTAAGGTTTCGTACGTGGATAATCAAAGTTATGTATTTTAAAGAAAGACATGAGTATGGTAAAGTATACCGAGTGAATTGGAAGAAGGATCGGGTGAGTTTGAGATTGCAAATAGGGACATGGAGCGGAATATAAACAGATAATGGTATAAGTACAACCCCAAAGGGGGGAAGCGGGTGAAAGCAAAGCAAGTATAGACGGAAACAATTGACACTACAATATATTTAATATGGATACTCAAACTTCAAGTGAGATCCCATGCTGAAACAAGTTGGTAAGATCTGAAAGCTAGCGAGAAACAGATGGTAGTCAAAATGGTATTTGAGACAGTGCTGAGAATTATTTATGAAGATCTTGAATGATATGACATTAAAAAGTAGGTGCTATGAAAAGAAAGAGTACGATAAGAGAATGGCAATGAGTAATTTAAGCGATATTACGCAGGATAGCAATGCTATACTAGATTAGAGGCTGAGATTTGGCAACAGAGTTGTGCGCTAATGATATTACGACTTATAAGCAGCAAAAGGAGGGGATAGAAAATCTCCTACAGTAGTGTCACGACCCAACCCCGTAGGCCATGACTAGTGCCCGAGTTGGACACTCATATCACCTGTTAACTATAATCATCGACAGCTAGCATATCGATAACTTATTCGTATAAAAAGGAAAGACATTATTTTAAAGTTGTCACATATATGCATGTCATAGCCACCTGTCTCCTGAGGAGTTACAATTTCCAACAACAAACATATATATATCTACGCAAGCCGACAAGGCTGCCACTACACGCAACATCCCAAACATATATATATATATATATATATGCAAGCCGACAAGGCTGCCACTACGAATGGGAACGCCCCAAACATAAGTCATATCCATACAACGAAACAACAACTATATACGGACCCACACAAATGTCCACAGACCTCTAAGAGTAATGACATAATCATATGACGAGACAGGGCCCTGCCGTACCCCGAACAAACACATATATATACAACAAAAGGGATCTATACCACAAGCTAGGATCCGGAACAAAGGAGCAATCCCAAATAGCTGAATAGATATCCTAGGCTGGCGGATCTCCGAAACGAGCGTCTGTACCTGCGGGCATGAACGCAGCCCCCCGAAGAAAGAGGGTCAGTACGGAATATGTACTGAGCATGTAAAGCGTGGAATATAGTAAATAGAATCATACTGAGACAAGGAGTGTAGGATCTAATGTAACAAACAGAAATCCATAAAACTTACCTTTGAACATAATTCATATTTATCAACCTCATACCAATATCAATATAGAGTTTAGTAGTCAAAGCTGAATAATCATTCTGTACATAACATATATAAAGTGTCCCGGCACTCTAGTGAGGGGCTCGGTAATTAAAATCATAGCATTATAAACATGTACATATACGTGTCCCGGCCCTCTAGTGAGGGACTCGGTGAAATAATGATCATATGCCATCCTGGCCGCCATCCCTATATCATCATGTATATATATAACGTGTCCCGGCCCTCTAGTGAGGGACTCGGTGAGTAATATAGTAAATATGCGCACGAAAACGTGTCCTGGCCCGGGACTCAGTGAAGGATGTAACGGTAAGCACGAGCAGAATAATAAGCAACCACATACATGCAAATCATCTTTGGAGACTCAATAGATAAGTAACTAATCACCTTTCAAGTGTCAGGATAATAATCATATTCAGTTCTTTCTAAATCTTATTACAAACCATAGCAAGGAACGTTTCAGGATTCATATACATGTATCAATCTAACATGATATGGCTTTTGAAAGTCAAGTATGACTCTAATTATGCAATTCTTTAAGAGTAGGAATTTCCATACATCATTTATTAGTCAATCATATAGTAGGCTCGTGACAATAACATTAAGGAATGAATAGAATCATAAGTCATGCTTGGAACTAGAGAGTAGAGTTTACCCCAAGGCTCATATCATTTCTTACTTACGTCTAGGACATGCCAAAAGAAGGAAGGATTAGGCTTTACATACCTTTAGCGTTTAGTCGTTACGCAATTTGTACAAGCTGCTCAGTAGTACTCTTATCCTATATTAAGATATCAAACTACGATTAGGTCACGAGGGAATTCCGGACAGCCTGTACATTACTAAAAAACAGCCCGACCAATATACTATACAACTCGAAATTTTCCAATTTCACCCAACCAACAACAATACGTCTAGCAACAATGTTCATATAATCACAAGGAATCATATTGACGACATGTTAACTTCTACGACAGTCCACAACAACTTGAACTCCAATTTTAAACCATGCAATATCCCTACTCCTATTTATAGAAATTATAACAATCACTATCAATATTCAAGATAAGTTAGTCCCTCCTTTTTACCAAAACAGTCCATGGTTTGGACTGTTTTCCCTTCATCAACACATACCAATTCTTTTTACATCTCAACCTCATGTTTAACTACATCCTAACACAACACAAGGACTTCAAGTAAATCAACATATCAATTCCATTCAACACACCTACACGGTCTCAACACAACGACACAAAAACTTCTTACAATCTTTGTTCCTTTTCATAGGTTGATAAACTTTTAACTCATCTACAATATATGCAAAATAAAACTAAGCATGCCTTCACCTAAGCTCACGGATCATCTCAACTTCAACCACAACAACAATCCAATAACAACATGCACAAACTCTACATTCAAATCATCATACAATACATGAAAAATGATCATTCTTACCTTACAATTTACTCTTCAACCTTGGCCGAATTTCAACATTATTGCCATGCCACACCTCCTTGTTTCTTTCCAACAACTACTACACGTTCTTATGCACTTGGTAAAGAGTTGAATTGATGGAGAAATTTATTTTATTTTTTATCAAACCTTGGAGTTCATTGATGGCCGAGAGCTTCTCTCTCTATCTCTTGATTTCTCTCAACTTTTGAAGGTGAAATGGTTAGCTAGTTGAACCATGAATCAAAATTTTCACTTATATATGCAGTCCACAAGTTGGACATGTGTCCCACCCAAGATTTTAGCCAATAATATTTGGCCAACTCATGGGTGAGTCCCACACGGCCACTTAGGCTTCCTTAATGATGTGATTAGGTTTTTAATCTCACTTAATCATCCAATATTGGTTAATTAATCCCAAATTTCCATTAATATTTCTATACCAAATAAAATTTATGGGCGACTTCTGCATTGAAACAAAATCGGGAGTTAAAAGTCTCTACCTCGCGCCTTAAAATAGTCTTGTCTTTAACTTGTCGCGTTTAGCTTAAAATGTCCCAATGTATAAAAATACGGGATACAACATCCTTCCCCCCTTTAGAACATTCATCCTCGAATGTTAAATTAATCTCATCGTGTTCTATGAGAGTCTTGGGAAGGGTTCTCTTTATCGCCAACATATAGATTTGTCAGACAATTAACACAACCAAGCAAGGGGCTTTAGGTTACCTGTAGGCGTGGGAAACAAGTGAGGATATTTCTCTTTCATCTCCTCTTCAGCTTCCGAAGTCATCTCCTCCCTGTTATTGTTCCGCCATAACACTTTAACCGAAGTGACGTCTTTGGTTCGCAACCTCCTGATTTGTCGATCAAGTATGGCTATAGGCTGCTCTTCGTATGATAGTTCCTCTGTTACCTAGATATCATCTGCAGGAAACACCCTGGAAGGATCGCCTATATACTTCCGAAGCATTGACACATGGAAAACCGGATGTACTGCTCCTAAATCAACTGGTAGGTCTAACTCGTAGGCAACTTGTCCTACCTTACGAATGATCTGATAAGGTCCAATGTATCTCGGGCTCAACTTCCCTTTCCTGCCGAATCTCATAACACCCTTCATGGGTGACACCTTCAAGAACACCCAGTTGCCAACATGAAATTCCATGTGTCGACGTCGATTATCTGCATATGACTTCTGCCGACTCTGGGCTGTCAATAATCTCTCTTGAATAAGCTTCACCTTATCGACTGCCTGCTGAACCATATCTGGGCCTATCAACTTAGTCTCACCAACGTCAAACCAGCCTATAGGTGATCTGCACTTTCTGCCATATAAAGCCTCGTACGGTACTATCTAGATGCTAGAATGGTAGCTGTTATTATAAGCAAACTCGATAAGCAGCAAGTGATCATCCCAGCTACCTCTAAAATCAATAATACAGGCCCGTAACATGTCTTGTAATGTCTGGATGGTTTGCTCGGCCTGTCCGTCAGTCTGAGGATGAAAGGTTGTGCTGAGACTCACTTGTGTCCCCAGTCCCTCCTGGAAGGATCTCTAGAAGTTAGCTGTAAACTGGGCTCCACTATCAGAGATGATAGTTGTGGGAACTCCATGAAGTCTCACTATTTCCTTAAGATACAACCTGGCATAATCTTCAGCTGAATATGTAGTCCTGACTGGAAGGAAGTGGGCTGATTTCATCAATCTATCAACGATCACCCACACAGAATCATATTTCTGTGGAGTGCGAGGTAGACCTGTGACGAAGTCCATATTGATTACCTCCCATTACCAAGTCGGAATCTCCATCTCCTGCAATAGTCCCCCAGGCTTCTGGTGCTCGACCTTAACCTGCTGACAATTCGGACACTGGGCAACAAATTCTACTATATCTTTCTTTATGCCATCCCACCAATACATGCATCTGAGGTCATGGTACATCTTTGTTGACCCCCTATCATGCTCTTTATCAGTTCGACGCCCTCTACGTCGGTCCTCAACTCCCTGCGCATATGCCTGCACTCGGACAATGTCCATACTGGGCTGGGAAGCCATTGCCATACAACTATCAATCAAGTAATTGTCCAGCCCCATCACGTAACGATGTACCTTATCAGCCATGGCAACTACAATAGTAGGCGCGTACCTAGCCAGCGAATCAAATTTGAGACTATAATCTCGAACACTTCTGCCATCCTGTCTCAGGTGTAAAAATCTATCCACTCTGGCCCGCCTCATCTCCGGAGCCAGAAAATGGCCCAGAAAGGCCTCCACGAACTCGTCCCATACTGCTGGAGGGACATCCTCACCCCTAGACAACTCCCAGGACTCATACCAATTAACCGCAACATCACGCAACCGATATGAAGCCAATTCAACCGACTCAGTCCCAGAAGCTTTAATTATTCACAACGTACGCAACATCTGTCGAATAAAATCCTGTGGATCCTCTGCTGGCTTTGACCCATAGAACTCTGGGGGGTTATAAGTCAAGAAATCAAGGACACTCAAACTATCATGTCTGTCCGCATAATCACCTCCCAATCCGTGTCTGCGGGCCTGCCCCGACACTAACCAGGTCAATAACTGGACTGCGTCTCTCATTGCCCTGTCCTCCGCCCCTGGCTGGGGAGCTAGAAGCTCGGGTGCTGGAACCTCAGAAGCTAGCGGTGGAGCCGTCCCCCGATCTGCAGCTGCCCTAGGCTCTACTGGTAATAGCGGGGTAGTGGAGCTACTGACTGGAGTCTAATCTCAGGCTCAGATTGGGCATAAGCCCTAGTAATCCTCCGGGTCTAGCTGGTCTCTCCAGCTATGGCCTTGCCCTTCTGGGCGGCTGTCGCCTTCTTTGGAGGCGTCGCTGAAACATAACAATCCGTTAGGGAGCAATTATCCTGATAATATGGCTCTATCGCACGATCTAGAATAAGAAAGAAAGATGACACCCTAAATGCCCTGTAGCTTCCTGTTTATAAATGTGGTGCACAACACATCGATAAACAAGACTCTACTAGACACGGTCTGTAGACACTCCGAGGATGAACCGCTCTGATACCACTTTTGTCACGACCCAACCCCGTAGGCCGTGACTAGTGCCCGAGTTGGACACTCATATCACCTGTTAACTATAATCATCTACAACTAGCATATCGAGAACTTATTCGTATAAAAAGGCAAGACGTTATTTTAAAGTTGTCACATATATGCATGTCATAGCCACCTGTCTCTTGAGGAGTTACAATTTCCAACAACAAACATATATATATCTACGCAAGCCGACAAGGCTGCCACTACACGCAACATCCCAAACATATATATATATATGCAAGTCGACAAGGCTGCCACTACGAATGGGTACGCCCCAAACGTAAGTCATATCCATACAACGAAACAACAACTATATACGGACCCACACAAATGTCAACAGACCTCTAAGAGAAATGACATAATCATATGACGGGACAGGACCCCGCCGTACCCCGAACAAACACATATATATACAACAAAAGGGATCTATACCACAAGCTAGGCTCCGGAACAAAGGAGCAATCCCAAGTAGCTGAATAGATATACTAGGCTGGCGGATCTCCGAAACGAGCGTCTGTACCTGCGGGCATGAACGCAGCCCCCCGAAGAAAGGGGGTCAGTACGGAATATGTACTGAGCATGTAAAGCGTGGAATATAGTAAATAGAATCATACTGAGACAAGGAGTGTAGGATCTAATGCAACAAACAGAAATCCATAAAACTTACCTTTGAACATAATTCATATTTATCAACCTCATACCAATATCAATATAGAGTTTAGGAGTCAAAGCTGAATAATCATTCTGTACATAACATATATAACGTGTCCCGGCCCTCTAGTGAGGGGCTCGGTAATCAAAATCATAGCATTATAAACATGTACATATACGTGTCCCGGCCCTCTAGTGATGGACTCGGTGAAATAATGATCATATGCCATCCTGGCCGCCATCCCCATATCATCATGTCATCATATCAACATGTATATATATAACGTGTCCCGGCCCTCTAGTGAGGGACTCGGTGAGTAATATAGTAAATATGCACACGAAAACGTGTCCTGGCCCGGGAATCAGTGAAGGATGTAACGGTAAGCACGAGCAGAATAATAAGCAACCACATACATGCAAATCATCTTTGGAGACTCAATAGATAAGTAACTAATCACCTTTCAAGTGTCAGGATAATAATCATATTCAGTTCTCTCTAAATCTTATTACAAACCATAGCAAGGAACGTTTCAGGATTCATATACATGTATCAATCTAACATGATATGGCTTTTGAAAGTTAAGTATGACTCTAATTATGCAATTCTTTAAGAGTAGGAATTTTCATACATCATTTATTAGTCAATCATATAGTAGGCTCGTGACAATAACATTAAGGAATGAATAGAATCATAAGTCATGCTTGGAACTAGAGAGTAGAGTTTACCCCAAGGCTCATATCATTTCTTACTTACGTCTAGGACATGCCAAAAGAAGGAAGGATTAGGCTTTACATACCTTTAGCGTTTAGTCGTTACGCAATTTGTACAAGCTGCTCAGTAGTACTCTTATCCTATATTAAGATATCAAACTATGATTAGGTCACGAGGGAATTCCGGACAACCTGTACATTACTCAAAAACAGCCCGACCAATATACTATACAACTCGAAATTTTCCAATTTCACCCAACCAACAACACGTCTAGCAACAATGTTCATATAATCACAAGGAATCATATTGACGACATGTTAACTTCTACGACAGTCCACAACAACTTGAACTCCAATTTTAAACCATGCAATATCCCTACTCCTATTTATAGAAATTTTAACAATCACAATCAATATTCAAGATAAGTTAGTCCCTCTTTTTACCAAAACAGTCCATGGTTTGGACTGTTTTCCCTTCATCTGCACATACCAATTCTTTTTACATCTCAACCTCATGTTTAACTACATCCTAACACAACACAAGGACTTCAAGTAAATCAACATATCAATTCCATTCAACACACCTACACGGTCTTAACACAACCACACAAAAACTTCTTACAATCTTTGTTCCTTTTCATAGGTTGATACACATTCAACTCATCTACAATATATGCAAAATAAAACCAAGCATGGCTTCACGTAAGCTCACGGCTCATCTCAACTTCAACCACAACAAAAATCCAACAACAATCCAACAACAATCCAACAACAACATGCTCAAACTCTACATTCAAATCATCATATAATAAATGAAAATGATCATTCTTACCTTACCATTTACTCTTCAACCTTGGCCGAATTTCAACATTATTGCCATGCCACACCTCCTTGTTTCTTTCCAACAACTACTACACGTTCTTATGCACTTGGTAAGGATTTGAATTGATGGAGAAATTTATTTATTTTTTGATCAAACCTTGGAGTTCATTCTCGGCCAGCCATGGCCGAGAGCTTCTCTCTCTATCTCTTTATTTCTCTCAACTTGTGAAGGTGAAATGGTTAGCTAGTTGAACCATGAATCAGCATTTTCACTTATATATGCAGTCCACAAGTTGGACATGTGTCCCACCCAAGCTTTTAGCCAATAATATTTTGCCAACTCATGGGTGGGGCCCACACGGCCACTTAGGCTTCCTTAATGATGTGATTAGGTTTTTAATCTCACTTAACGATCCAATCTTGTTTAATTAATCCCAAATTTCCATTAATATTTCTATACCAAATAAAATTTATGGGCGACTTGTGCATTGAAACAAAATCGGGAGTTAAAAGTCTCTACCTCGCGCCTTAAAATAGTCTTGTCTTTAACTTGTCGCGTTTAGCTTAAAATGTCCCAATGTATAAAAATACGGGATATAACAAGTAGGATATGAGAAAATCAAAGGGGCGAATAAAGGAAGGAAAGGAGTATGATAAGATTGACTATGAGCGAGTTTTGATACGGATGAGATATGTAAAGCAGAATGAACCAGGAGGAAGAAGAGATAGGGCTAAGATTGGATACATTTTATACAAGTTGTACAAGAATAGTTATACAACCTTCGAATATTTGTATGCTGAGAATGAGACCAAGTGAGTACTTGATAAGAAGAGCAAGGATTCAGTAATAACAATGCGGTTGTGATATTTTGGATATATTAAGGAAAGGTGTGAGATGGTTTGAACCAACGTACCGAGTTAGTACTGAGGGCAGATAGGACATGCCGATAGCTGAGCCCCGATACCGATTGAAAGATACAAGAGGAGAATACAAGATAAAGCATACAGACAAGCGAAACGATGTTAAGATATTCTTGGGCTCATTTGAGCACCTTCGCATATTCTTGTAAAGATTGCAACATAAGGTGTGACAGAAGAACTAAGAGTAAAATCTGAGTAAAGAGGCAATAGGAGGGTTTGAATTAAAAGTAAAGAAACGACGTGAGATAATATGCCTAAAGTATTACAAGTTGGATTAAGGGAAATTGCGAAAAGGTTTAAGCGAGACGAACAGATCAAGCTGATTATTGGATGACAGTGAATTTATATGTCAGATCAAAAAAAAAATCTTTCAGAATTATACCAGCTAATGAGAGTCAGATCACAGAGCAGCTATGTAAAGTTATAACATGGGGGAACTCCAGCGCTACTTAATAGCCAACTCTAAAGATCGAGATTAAGAACTAAAAGCAAAGTGACAGTTAAAATCGTTTAATAAGAAAGTCGAGAAGTGATACATGATACTGAAGATTCCAGAGTATGGATTGTAACACAGAGCAATGTAAGGTTATTGAAGCAAAATAATGTTACACCATGGGAAATTTCGTCTTATTCGTAGAGTCTGCGAAGGGTCTACAGGTTACCAGAGGCATGAAATACCCCAGGGATTGTAAAGTCTAATAAATCGACGAGGGACGTCTTCGCGTGAAAGGTAAGATGAAGTGAACGATACATCTTAAAGGAGTAACTATGTAAGCAATACTGAAAGTAAATTTTCCAGCCTCATGTGGGGTCCGCTGTGTAAGTGCATAGTTCTAAAAGAGGCCTGAATACATTATTCATCAAACTCATAAACACTGTCGGGGCGTTAGTTAACCCAAATGACATCACCCGAAATTCATAATGGCCATATCTCGTTCGGAAGGCTGTTTTGGGAATATCTTCTTCTTTAACTCTCACTTGATGATAACCTGACCTTAAATCTATTTTGGAAAACCACTTGGCACCCTGTAATTGATCAAACATATCATCAATTCTTGGAAGAGGATATTTATTCTTAATCATCACCTTGTTTAGCTACCTGTAATCAATGCACATCCGTAGGGAACCATCTTTCTTTCTTACAAATAGGACAGGTGCTCCCTATGGTGATGAACTAGGCCTAAGAAATCCTTTTTCGAGCAAATATTTCAATTCTACTTTTAGCTCTTTTAATTCTGTAGGAGCCATTCGGTAAGGAGGAATAGAAATAGGCTTGGTGTCCAGCAATACATCAATAGCGAAATCAATTTCTCTTTCCGCAGAAAGGCCTGGAAGTTCATCTGGAAATACATCCGGAAATTCATTCACTATCGGGATGGATTGAAAAATCGGTGGCTCTGCTTCGGTATCATGAACTCGAACTAGGTGATAAATATAACCTTTAGCTATCATCTTTCTTGCCTTATGGTAGGAAATAAACCTACCCCTTGGAGATGTTGTATTACCTTTCCATTCAAACACGGGCTCTCCCAGAAATTGAAAGCGAACTACTTTCATTCGGCAATCAACATTAGCATAACATGAAGTCAACCAGTCCATACCCATAATCACGTCGAAATCTAGCATTTCCAGCTCAACTAAATCAACTTTAGTCCGGCGGTCACATATCACAATTACACAATTTTTGTACACTTATGTAGCTACCACGGGATCACCAACCGGAGTAGACACCTCAAAAGGTTTAATTTACTCGGGTTTCACCCCAATACGACCAGCAATATAAGGAGTAATGTAAGATAGCGTAGAACCCGGATCTATCAATGCATAAACATCATGAGAGAATATAGTCAATATACCTATAACCACATCTTGGGAGGACTCAAGATCCTGACGTCCAGCAAAAGCATAAATACGGGGCTGAGTACCACCTGAACTGGACTCTCCCCCTCTGCCTCTACCACGACCTGCTGGAACCTGGGGAGTCTACCCTATCAGGAGCACAGAAAAAGAACCAGCTGCTGATCCTGTTGGCTGAACCCCAACTCTACCACTCATCGACGGGAAATCTCGCATCATGTGCCCAACCTGACCTCAGGCATAGCAAGCATCTGAACCTCGACCACACTGTCCGGAATGCAACTTACCGTACTGGCTACATCGCGGTACTGGGGGTCTCCTCTGGCTATAATCACCCCAAAAACTGGCAACCTGAAGCTCTCGAGCTCTGACCTGCCCTGAATGAATAGAGCGGTCAAATCTCCTACCTGCAAATCGTAGAGGTGCACTACTCGCCGACTGGCCTATGTGTCTGGGATATGACTGTCTTGATCCCCCTCTATAGTCGCTACCGGCACCCATAGATCTGGCCCTCTTATTTTGCCCTCTATCAATATCACGTTCATCTCTTTGCGGACGTTATTGCTCTTCTATGTTCTGGGCATGGGCCTGAATGCGGGAATTGTCCATCCCATCTTGCAACGAAGCTGTCAAGAAATCCTTGAATAAATGCGGCCCTAATCCTCTCACAAACCTGTGCACTCTATCTCCCATATCGACCACCATAGTCGGATCATATCTAGCCAATGAATTAAAATGAAGGCTATACTCCCGGGCATTCATATTTCCTTGCTTCAAATTCAAGAACCTTTTCGCTCTAGCTCGACGGACCTCGGGTGGTAAATAGTGGTAAATGAAGGCATCTACAAATTCTTGCCAAACTGAAGGAGGTGCATTCTCTTTCCTTGGGGATATCCAATTATTATACCATACGACTGCCATATCCCGGAGTCTATAAGATGCTAATTCCACAGATTCAGTTTCGAAAGCATGAATAATTTTAAATGTTCTCAACATTTCATCAATAAAACCATGCGGGTCTTTATCCGACTTTGACCCGAAAAACTTCGGAGGATTCAAACTCATGAAATCACGGTCTCTAGTGCTAATTGCCCTATCACTCGGGCTTGTACTCTGCCGCTGTGCCTGGGCGGCAACTAACTGCGTCAATAGCTGAATAGGTTCAGTCATTTGTTGACCCGAAGTAGCCGATGGAGGAACTGAAACTGAAGCGCCCTCTTGTTCTTCCATAGTAGGTGGAGTGGGAGAGATATTAGATGGGGCCTCATTAGGTGATTCACCCTCCTCCATATTCGTTGGAGGCTCCCTTTCTACCCGTCTTTCTACCATAGTCTTGCCCTTCTGGGCGGCTGTAGCTTTTCTCTTTGGCGGCATTTCTGAAATCATAACATACAATTAGGGAGGAGAAAAACTCATAACACGGCTCTATCGTACGATCTCTTAAGAAGAAGAATGGTCATTTTTCCTAAATGCCCTGTAGCCTCCTATTTATAAGTGTGGCGCACAACACAACATAAACAACACTCTACTAGACAGGGCTCGTAGACACTTCCTAGGATTGACCTGCTCTGATACCACTTTTGTCAAGACCTGACTAAGGGCCATGACGGGTACCCAGGGCTAACCGCCGAGCACCACTCATTCTATTACTCATCGTACTCATCCTGCGTTCATCCATTAATCTCATAGTTATAATCATAGGAGAAACCTTTTCATTTTGAAACATATTTACCTTTATATACATAAGCCCTTCAGCTTTCAAAAATTATATATGCAATGAAAATATCGTGAGACCATACTACCCACACATATGTATCTACGAGCCTTTACTAGAGTACTAGACATATGGACGGGACAGGACCCCGTCGTGCCAAAAATACATGTACACAAAAATACTGCCTCAAAATAGCACTCCTAAATAATGGAGGGCTCCTGTAAATCTGCTGATAGCTCCTATGGATCTGCACCATCTCCCTGTGGGCATGAACACATCGTCCAAAGAAAAGGACGTCAGTACGAACATTGTACCGAGTATGTAAAGCATAAGCAATAATAATACGTCAATGAAATAAGGAAGCATCAAATAAGGAGAAACCTATAACTGACTATCAATTATGAAAGAAATAATGCATGCTGGCTTACTTCATAATCATCATCATATCATGTATGCATATATGTATAAGCTGCTCGACCATATATGAACGGTGTGATAATCATTAGCTTGCGTCTAGGCCTCCCGCGTTCGGGGTAACCATCTCATGCCGCCCACTAGTGGCGTCTGCCGATCTGGACATGGTGTATACACTGCCCGCCTTAGTGGTGTCTACCCGGCCATATAGGCGTGGTGTAATATCATCATCATGTACTCATCATAATGTATGCATAGGAAATCATAGATAACTATACTTTATCGGGGTGGCATAAGGTCATGAACCCCCGATTCCATTATGGAGTTTCATTAGCATTCTGCCTCACCTTGATGGAATTAGCATATAAGGTGAGTGTATACACTAAACGACATCGATGGATCATAGTTAAAATCATTAACTTTAGGATCTTTAGACTTAACTCATCATCATCACTATCATACTCATGACATATCTCGTTTTCGTATCTCATATGGGTTATTCATAAACATAGACTCATAATTTCCGGAATGGGGAAAGTCATGGAGAAGGAGGAAAAATCATGCCATAAGATTCATGCCTTAGAAAGAAGGACTAGCCTTACATACCTTTTTCATTTATCTATCCTATCACTTGAACGTTCTCCTTCAATGCTCATGTTTCTACCTTCAATAGAGTTCGTATTAACGTTAGCTAATCGGTTATATGAACATGCTCAATTAAATATAGAGAAAATTGGGCAACATTTCTTTTGTTTATACAACTTTCCCCATATCATATATCAACTCCCAAACATCTATAATAGCATTCGCAATATTACAACCAACAATCTCCATTCATCTACATTATCCACGTTTCACAATTTCACTTCAATTCACCCATAATCATGGTCACAGTACACTACTACGTTTTCTTGCATATAATGCTTATTCCATGTTGATAATGTCATTTATAACATATTTAAAATCACAACATATCAAGAATCATGACTCATCTCAAACTACCACTCAAAATCTCCTTATTTTCATCTTTGTTACCCATTTTCTATCTCCTTTCATAATCTAAGTCTTTCAACCTCTCAATACCTTAAACAACATGGAATGATCATAAAACTTACCTTAGATAGTGTGGGAATGATCCTTGATTGGAAATACTTCACTTGAGCCAAAACCCTAGTTCACTCCCAATGGGATTTCTTGCCTTAGATGAACTCTAATGGGTTTCTCACACTTGATTCACTTGAATTTATGATATTGATCTTTGATTTCCTTTGTATTCTTGAAGATAAAATGTGTGGAACCCTCTAGAAGCCTTGAGAGAGAGATGGAGAAGTGTGGAAATGAAATTAATGAAGTGGGAATACATATATATATAATTGAACTTAACTCAGCCTGTCGGGACTTCCACGGACACTTGTACGGTCCGTATAAGATTGTACGGTCCGTATAAGTGGTCCTGGTTCACCATCAGGCAAAACACCACTTCTGTTAGGAGTTATACGGACCCTTATACGGACCGTATAATGTTATACGGATCGTATAAGTCGGTCGTAAAACCCCATCTCCCTGAAATGCTTTCCGTCGTTCGTTTGATCTCCAATCCTTATGGAACCTTCTTGACACTTGTTTAACACTTTATCACCAATGTAAGGATCGTTATAACTCTTCCTTAAGGCATCATTAAGTCAACATTAGCTCGTTACTTTACGGAACTCTTCCAAGACACAACACATACTTCGCTTTTCTTAAGGGACTTTCTCTTCTTGCTTCCAACGTCTTTGGAATCTTAATTAGAATCGTTAATTAACCTCTCTTACTTATAAGAACATCGTATACTTATCGCACTACATTGGCCTATTTGCTAGGCAACGTCATGAGATTTTTCGAGGTGTAACCAAAATGCCGTCTTCGGAATATCTTCCTCCTTCACCTTAACCTGATGATATCCCGATCTCAAGTATATCTTTGAGAAGTATTTGGCACCTTGTAGCTGATCAAACAAGTCATCAATTCTCTAAAGTGGATACTTATTCTTCACAGTCACTTTATTCAATTTCCTATAATCAATACACATTCGTAAGGAGCCATCTTTCTTTCTTACAAACAACACCGACGCTCCCGGCGGCGATGTACTAGGCCTAATAAAGCCCTTCTCAAGAAAATCATTCAATTGCTCTTTAAATTCTTTCAATTCCGTAGGTGCCATTCTATAAGGAGGAATAGATATTGGTTGCGTATCTGGCAATAAGTCAATAGCGAAATCGATTTCCCGCTCTGGCGGAATGCCTGGAAGCTCATCTGGGAACACTTCTGGAAACTAATTCACCACAGAAAGGGACTGAAAGGTCGGTGACTCTACTTGTACATCCTGTACCTGAACTAGGTGATAGATATACCCTTTTCTGATCATCTTCCTTGCCTCAAGGTAGGAAATAAAACTACCCCTCGGCGAAACAGCCTTGCCCTTCCATTCTAGGACTGGCTCGCTTGGAAACTAAAATCAAACTCTCTTCGTTCTACCACCAACATTAGCGTAACAGGAGGCCAACCAATCCATGCCCATAATAACATCGAAATCAATCATATCTAACTCGATTAATTCTGCTAGGGTATGGCGATTTGAAACTATTACTACACAGCCTCGTTATACTCGCCTAGCTATGACTGGATCACCAACTGGTGTAGAAACCTCAAAAGGTTTAATCGACTCAGGCTGTATCCCAAACTTTCCAGTAACAAATGGCGTAATATATGATAAAGTGGAACTTGTGTCAATCAGTGCATACATATAATAGGAGGAGACTGATAATATTCTTGTGACGACATCAGGAGACTACTCACGATCCTGCCTACCAGCTAGTGCATATATGTGGTGCTGAGGACCGCTCGAGCTGGATGCTCCACTCCTCCATCTACCTCGCCCTACTGGTGTCTGAGGAAATTTCCTCGAAGGGCTGACGACAAAAGAAGAACCCGCTGTGGACCCTGTGGACTGAACCATATTCCCACTCTATCTCATCGGACACTGTCACACCCTGTGACCTAGCTGGCCACAAACATAGCAACCATTTGAGCCCACCCGACACTGACCGGCATATAACTTGCCACACTAGGCACACCGTGGCAAAAGGGGTCTAATCTGGTCTGACTTTTGTCTGTGCTAAGAGCCTGATGCTCTAGAACTTTGGCCCGCTCCGGAATAAGGAAACCGATCAAATATCGGACCTGAAAACCGTGGAGATGAACTCCCTGCTGAATGGAAAGGATATCTTGAATACTACTGCCTCTGTCCTCCCCCGGACTCACCCCCGATATCTAGAGATCTGGCCCTCTTACCATGGACCCGGTCTCAGTCTGTCTTCCACTGACGGTTGCGGTCCTCCAAATTCTGTGCATATGCCTGTATATGGGAGATGTCCATGCCTGGCTATAATGCGGCAATCGTACAAGCATCTATCAAATATGGCCCTTGACCCGACATAAAGTGATGAAATCTAACCCCCATCTCAGCCACTATGGCTGGGGCATATCTAGCCATAGAATCTAAATACACACAGTACTCCTGGACACTCATACTGCCCTGCTCATTACATAGAAACCTATTTGCTCAGGCTTGCCTGACCTCAGGAGGTAAATAATGGCGAATAAAAGCATCTAAAAACTCTCACCAAACAACTGGAGGGGCATTCTCTCCCCTAGATAACTCCCAAGTCTAATACCACTGTACTACAATATCACGATGCCTATATGAAGCCCACTCCACTGACTGGACCTCATCCGCATGCATAACCGTCAAGGTCCTCTGCATACCATCATTGAAATCCTGGGGGTCCATAATTTGCTTTACCACAGAAAACTATGGAGGACCTTTTCAAGGAAGGTCTTAACCCTCGAACTACCGGCCCTGTCTGCCTGGTCAACACCAACTCCTTGCCGCTGTGCCTGGGCGGCTACTAATCTAGTCAATAGCTGCACAGCAACCCGTACATCCTGGCCCGGTACATCCGGCTGAGGAACAGGGGCAGGTGCTGGAGGCGGTGTATGCGATATTTCAGACGGGCCCTCACTCTGAATCTCATCCTAGGCCCTCGTGGCCTGCCGAGTACTGCTAGTGGCCTCACTGGCCGCTCTCTTGCCCTTCTGGGCAGCTGTAGCTTTCTTACAGGGCATAATTGAAATCCAAACAACTCATCAGAAAGGGAACGTATATATGCGTATATAATGCCTGTCAAGCCTCTTTGGGCATCCCATCATATCATATCGGCCTCTCGGTGGCCATTATCATCATATACATTACTGCGGTACGTGCAGCCCGATCCTTATCTCATCATTTGGTGCACCAGCTAATCAGGTGGTAATGCGTATATAATGCCATTCCCTTTCCTCATACCTCATATACATATAATACTCGCATATATAACGCCTTCTAGTCATGGGTCAATGTGCATATATATAATGAATGTAATGCATGAATAAACTGTATACATAGAGCTGGACCCATGAACAGAAGGAACAATCACAAGCGGGCTACAAGAATATCACAGACTGAAGTACTCCTAATGCTTCTAAGAGTAGAGCAATATGGAAGCTCGTTTACTCACTTGTTGGTTCATTTCATAAGATCGTGCCATAATGAAGAAGGAAAAGCCTCAACATACCTTAACGACTCTTTAATCACTTAACGTCCTCCTTCCAAATTGCAAGTCTACATTCCAGATGAATTACACTATAGTTAAGTCTAGAAGAAACACTCTTAAGCTCACACTAGCCTAGTTAACGAATTAACGAAATTTGGGCAGCATTTACCCTATATCATCAACTTCCACCAAATGGTGAAACAACTCCCAAACAACAATAATAACATCCATAATATCACAATCAAGAAGTAATACTCAATTAAATCCCCAATCTAGCCAAAATCCCCTTTTTAAGTTCACACATAGTCATCTTCTTCATTACACCATCTATGGCTTCTCCGCTTTCATTCTTTTCCTTTCTAAGGGGCACTAAACCTTTATATCAACTCAAACATAAGAATAATATGAAGGACATACCTTATAATCAAATAACTTCACTCAACTTCCTCCAAGCTCACATTCAACACAACGTTGAAAAGGAGTAATAAACTTCACCTTCCATGGATTACCTCAAGCTCTTGATGTTGATCTTCTCTCTTGATGATATGAAAAGGTGGGAAGGGTTTTAGAACCTTCCAAAGCTCTCAATAGGACTCTAAAAATGTGAGGGAACAAGTGAGAGAAGGTGGAAATGAATTTGGGGCCGTTTGGGTTTTAAAAACGTGGCTAAAATACACCCGACCAACTTTGCGAAGAGTATGCGGTTCAGCACACTGAGTGTGAGGCTGAACACTTCCCCCTCGGCTTGGGTAGAAATGCCAGCCATTCTATCAAGTTGGCGCCTAGTGTGCGGGTCAGCACATTGAGTGTCCGACCGCACACTGCCCACTTTCTCCCAGCTTTGCGAAAATGTGATCCTTTCAGTTCATTTGATCTCCAATCCTTATGGAACCTCCTTGGGACTTGTCTAGAACTTCATTAACCATCTAAGGGACATCATCTTTCTTTCTCAAGGTGATGCTAGGCAAAGCATAGCTCAAATTATATGAAATTTCCTAAACGTGGTTCAACCTTAAGCTCCCCCGACGAACTTGCTTCTTTTACCTCAAATGCCTTTGGAATCTTAATTAGAATCTTCAATCATCCCTTTTAACTTGTAAGGGCTTCGTATCCACTCTAGGTTTACATTGTCACGTTCATAATGCGAGCGACACGAAACTCCAAGGTGTAACATTAAATTAGTAAGATAACTCATAGTAGCTCATAGTAACATTTACTTGCCCCATGGGAATCTCTACTTGCATTTTTTGAGTTCTTGAGATTTGCCACAATCTTATCCTGAACTTAAGATGACCCTGAAACTGAGACCATTATAGTGTTACTTCGTTTCTCATATTAGTCTATCTTGAAAATAACTTGAACTTGACTTAAGTTTAAAATAGATTAGAGGTGCACTTAGTTTGACCATGTTTGATCCTAATCCTACCTATTAGCTAGTCTGTCATCTTAAAACTGAATTCATTGTGTACCTTGTAGCTTATGAAGGTTTATTTATGAGTAGTCCAAGTGTTTTTTGTCTTCTATGGATTCCTGATTAGGTGTTCTTACACCAATGCCCCTTAGTTCCCCTTCAATAACTTGTGTGTTGTGTTACTATGCTTTCTTGACACTCAAAGCAGTGATGTTGCTTTGCTCACATAATTTTGTTTATTTCTGGGATTTGGAATGGTTATGTTGGGGCGTATATTGAATATTTGGAGGGTATGCAATATGTTGTGTTGCCCTCCAAAAGAATGTGTAGTGGTGTATACTTAGTGAACATTGCAGTTTCCTGCCTTAGTGGAATTTTGAGGTGTTTGGCCTTGGGCCTCCAGTTTTGGGCCCTAATCATTTGTTTCTTTTGGGATACTTTGTTACGTGTTTCTGAGATCAATATTTCCATAGCCTTTATTAGGCCACCTTTGCGATATTTGCTACCAGTCTGAGTTGTCTTACTGGGCTTGGCCCAATGTTATTTGTAATTCATTTTTGGCTATGTAATAATTATAATTCAATTTAATTCTTGTATTTAGTATAATTTATGAATGTGGACCAATGTTGAGTATACCCTTCTATGTCTTTGTCCACCTAAAACCCGTTGTTGGGCCCCAACAGGGCCCACTAACGTGTCTAGATCGAGTCAACCCAATTTAGAGCAAAAATGGAGCATACGTTTGG
Organism: Lycium barbarum; assembly: GCF_019175385.1. Classification (NCBI taxonomy): domain Eukaryota; kingdom Viridiplantae; phylum Streptophyta; class Magnoliopsida; order Solanales; family Solanaceae; genus Lycium; species Lycium barbarum. The sequence continues at coordinate 23,646,089 of NC_083348.1, read as the reverse complement.
ACTCGAGGATTTCCCAAATGCATAATATATTCTTATTGGGCTTAGTCGGCCCAATATCGCTATCTCCTTATTTACGCATTTAAATTCTATGCTTGTGTCTATCAATTGGAATCCTTAAGGTTACCCCCATGTTTAAAGTTGCCTAAAGCCCAATTTTTGAAACTATGTAAAAATTAATTTTGCAAACTTTAAATAAGACTTATAACTTCAAATGTATGAGCTTGGTATGATTTGAACGAAGATGACCGAGTTCATAAAATTATAGGAATTATTTGGACGTCCACGAAACATAAGGACTTGAATGTATGGACTGATTTGGACTAAACTTATGGGACTAATTGTGGCTATTTAGACTTAAAATAAAAAACAAAATTTGGCTAAAACTTGACCAAAGCATTATCATGAAATGGACTATATAATATGCTATTAATATATGAGTTATATGCTTCAAAACTATTTTTTGTTAAAAATTATTTTACTATTTTGGGTGGACTTACGTAGGGTCCTACATAGGCTAAGAGCCTTCGGGTATTAGCCTAAGTATTCTAGTCGGATACCCTAAACGCCCAATTTTGAGCAAAATTTTACCACTTTTGATTTCTTGAAAATGCGTCATTTTTGCATAAATGACTAATATTTATTAGTGGAAATATTAAACAGGAAACTATTTTTATCACAAATTAATTTATATCTATACAAACATACTATTAGAGCCCGTAGGTAAATCGCAATTGAGCGGATCCTTAATACCGGGATGCCTAACACCTTTCCCGGAGGATCACCAGAACCCTTACCTAGACTCTGTGTAGATTAGGTTTCTTTTAAAATAATCATTGTTTTAAATGAACCCTTTTCGACTCGGTTTTTCTAATTTCCTAAAAATTAGGTGGCGACTATAAAATAAGTCCATTTAGAGCACCATTAAGTAGAAGTATATTTTTTCCTTTTTCCCGGTACGATTGACAACCGTACTTTCCCGGGACACTTCCCTTTTTAAATGGGGCAAGTATAAAAACTAATCGGAAAACATATGACACGCTACAGTGATTTGATAAGTTGTTTTCTTGTTTTACTTGTTTTTAATCAATTTTTTTTTTTTACTTTTACTAACAATTTAAAAGCGATTTTTATATAATATTGAGCAGATCGCTATTTCACTGAACAAAACACTTCCTGATTTATCAAAGCTTGAACCTCTGGATGGAAACAATGTTAAACGTAGGCCTAAAAAACATTTGATTTTCTTTGAACAATTAGAAGTTGATTATGTTTTGTTTGACGAGCCACATGTTGATGTACCTAACGCTACTACTAATGTTTCTAACAATACTGGTAGTTCTACTGCTACTGTGGTGACTGATGATGCTACTAAAAAGAAATTTGAAAAAAATAGGCTTAATACCTAGATGGACCCTTAAACTTGGCATGTTTTGTAAGATAGGCATATAAACTTACAAGGTGACCAGATAGACACTTAAACTTACTCAAAGTGTATTTTTCAAGTTTTCCAGTTGTTTTGAAAACAAAAACTATATTTTTCAAACACTCACAATTTTCATGGCCAAACAAGCCCTAAATATATCACAAAATATTTTTTTTTAAAATGCAAAAATAAGGCAAACGCATATACATGAGACTATAAATGTGCACTTAAACCAATAAATACTCGCTAATCGCAATTTTGCAGCTTTCAATTAACTCGGTTTTTTTTTTTACACTTTAATAATTAAAAAACAATAACTTTAACCAATAAAAATCCTTAAAAAAAGAAATTTCAAATTAAGAAAACTGTAAAGCCGAGAAGAAAATCCTTAAAAAAAAGAAATTTCTTAATTTGAAATTTCTTTTTTTAAGGATTTTTATTGGTTAAAGTTATTGTTTTTTAATTATTAAAGTGTAAAAAAAAAACCGAGTTAATTGAAAGCTGCAAAATTGCGATTAGCGAGTATTTATTGGTTTAAGTGCACATTTATAGTCTCATGTATATGCGTTTGCCTTATTTTTGCATTTTTAAAAAAAATATTTTGTGATATATTTAGGGCTTGTTTGGCCATGAAAATTGTGAGTGTTTGAAAAATATAGTTTTTGTTTTCAAAACAACTGGAAAACTTGAAAAATACACTTTGAGTAAGTTTAAGTGTCTATCTGGTCACCTTGTAAGTTTATATGCCTATCTTACAAAACATGTCAAGTTTAAGGGTCCATCTAGGTATTAAGCCAAAAAAATAACAAAACTGTTAGAGGACATCTGGTGAACTGACTAACCCTATGTTTGATTTATTTAACTCTCCAGGAACTGATTTGTCACAATAAAACTGAGAAGGCAAATCGTCTCAAAGATAAGATGAAAGTTCTCTCTCTTAATTCTTCTAAAACTAACCTTGTGGAAACTTCTGGTATTGTTGTGGAAGACGGGTTCAAAGGAAAACAAACGAAAGTCCCGAAAAAGGGAAATGACAAGAAGAAGATGTCACGCCCCAAACTTAGGCCTAGACGTAACCGACACTCGGTGCCTGACTGGATGTGACTGAGTGAATCATATAGCTTACTGAATCAACACGGGACATGTATAGATGTGGAATATAAGTTAAGACATGAATAGTCTGAATAAAACATGTGACATCATAATAATACTGAAAATACTATTTTAAAAACATAAGTGCAGAAATAGTCTGAAAACATGATAGTGTAGCCCACAAGGCTGAACATAACTGAATACCCAACATGACATGACTAACTAGTCTATTAAAATCTGACATGAGTCTGGAATACTGAAATGCTACTAGGACAAGGCCCCCTAGCATACTTGACTGCCTACATCACATTTTGTTGTGGACTAATAGCAGTTAAGTATAGAAGTAATAATCGCGGGTTAACCCTCATCTCCGTTTTCATTAGAATCGATCGACGATGCTGCTGAGTACCCGTTGTTCTTTGTATTTACGCTACACTTACTGTACTATTTTTGGTGTGCAGATTCTGTGCCTAGTACCAGCGGTCCATGAGACTACTCGGTTGCTCGTTGAGGAGGTTGTTCCGGAGAATTCGGGGTGAGCAACATGCCGATCTATATCGCCGGATCTTCTCCATATATATTTATTTCCTATCCTTTCCTTTCAAACAATATTGAGTACTATTTAAGAGTTGTATTCATATTTTAGCAGTTCTTGTACTGCTGGCATCATATTCGGGGATGGTTGTACCTTTAATTTCGTATTTTTATGATTATAAGGCGTAAAAGACATTAAAGTTCACTTGTATGTTTATTCCGCATTATTTCCTACCTTATTGATTTAAATTGGGTTGTGGATGGCATACTGAATTGGGGGATTTAGTGCCTTCACGGCTCCATAAATAAGGTCGTGACAAATTAGTATGAGAGCCTTAGGTTAATCAGTCTGACAAATACAAGAAAGATATCTAGTAGAGTCCTGAGGATCAGTATGATGAGCTCCATATCTTTCTTCGAGAGACTATATGACATTTAGGAAAACTCTAATAGTTCATTCCTTATCGTGCGTACTTGATTCTTATGGATTTTATGAGTTTCTTTAGTTCTCTCTCTCACAGATGGCGAGGACACTACACGCCACAGTAGTAGACTAGGATCCCGCACCCACACCCATACCCGATGCTACTATTGTTTGTGGGATAGGCAGGGGACGTGGTATATGGAGAGGCAGGGATAAGACCCATATTGCTACACCAACTAGAGGTCGAGCACTAGCTACTGCTCAGGCTCATGCTAGGGATATGACTTCAGACCCAGAGGAGATTCTGCAGGAGGAGCATGTTCAGGCGGATAAGGTGGGACCCGCTAGGCACCAGCTGGATTTATTGCTACTCTATTCTTCATGACACTTTTGTGTGTATATTGAGCTTCTTTAAGGGTATGGCCCAAGCGGGCATACTTTCAGGTACTCCAGAGTGTTCTCAGACTAGAGTTGCAGCCCAGACTTCATGGTTGTTGCAAGGTATAGGACCTTAGGGGCACAGCCGGCTGTTGCTGCGGCACCTCAGTTTCAAGGATTTCCAATTCGGGTATTGCTATTTTCCAGATGCCCAACCTACTATGACAGTTGAGGAGTAGAAGAGGTGGGAAAAACTTCAGAATATGACGCCACCATAGTATGACAGGCGTCTTGATAATGACTCGTGTGAGTTTCTGGTTAGTTATCATGAAATTTTGCACAATTTGGAGTTGGTTGAGTCCAACAGAGTTGATTTTGTATCATTTCAGATGATTGGCCCGGCCAAGCAGTGGTGGAGGGTTTTTATTGAGACTAGACCAGTTGGGTCGCCTTTACTTAATTGGGCTGAGTTTTCTCACGTGTTTCTGGTAAAGTGGGTTTCCCGTAGCTTGAGGGATGAGAGGTGTGAGCATCTTGATAGGTTGGAGTAGCGTGGGATGTTTGTGACCGAGTACGAGATGATGTTTGACTCCTTGTCTTGCCATGCTTTGACCATTTTGCCTAAGGAGACTAAGAGGATTAGGCAGTTTATTCAGGGACTGTCTTATCCCCTTCGACTAGCAGCGACGCATGTGGCAGCATTGGGAGGTATTTTCCAAGCAGTGGTGTATGCTGCTAGGAGCGTTGAGTCTATCAGGCATAATGAGTTTGGGGATAGATCGGGCAGGAATCCCCACAGTTTTAGTAGCTATGGAGGTACCTCATCTGGAGGTAGGGGCCCCTATGGTAGAGGTTACCGTCCTTAGTTTAGCAGATTAGTTTAGGCGGTGATGCAGACTTCGATAGGTGGTTCTTCGGGTCATGGTGCTCATGGTTCGGGGCACAGTTATTAGGGTCGTTATTACCGATTAGGAGGTCAAGGTGGTTATTTGGGCTATTCTGGTTCGTTTCAGCAGCTTGTGGCTCATCGAGGTTGTTTGGAGTTTAGTGACTTAGGGAATTTCACCAAGGAGTGCCCAAGACTTTAACAGGGTGGCCCACACTTAGGTTCTCAGATTGCTGCACCTAGGTTAGTGGCACAACCGGCTAGAGGAAGAGCATAGAGTGGGAGAGGTGGTTCTTATTCTGGTAGAGGTGGTACTTAGATAGGCCGTGGTAGTCTCGGAGGTTCTCAGGCCGAGGGTGGTTGTGCCTAGTGCTTTGCATTCCAAAGTAAACCAGAGGCGGAGGCTTCTGATGCAGTCAATACAAGTACTATTTCATTTTGTTGCCGATCAGGTATGACATTATTTGATCCAGGCTCTACATACTCTTATGTGTCTACTTATTTTGCCTCGAGTTTGGATATGCTATGTGAGTTGGTTGATTTCCCTGTTAGTGTTTCTACTCCTATTGGGGATACCGTAGTGGTCGATCTAGTGTATCGATCCTGTATTGTGAAGTGTTACACCTCTCGTTTTCATGGTAGGAAAAACTTGCGGCTTCCTAGTTGAGTATGGCCTGAAATGGAGATTCGTACCTGAGTATTGTGATGATAAGTATTCTACCCCATGTATGGAAGCCCTAGCAGGTATTCCAGGTATATTACAGGATTAGAAGTTAAACGGATTGAACCGACGCAGGCTGAGCAGATCCAGGGAAAATCTGCAGACACCAGACGTTATCGACCATGTCGATGGGCCGTCAATATGAACCGTCATTATGCTCTGAGAATTTTAGTCTACAGAAACTGATCGAGACACGTTGACGGGCCGTCGATCGCCACGTCAATATGGCTCTGCAACTTCTGATCTGCCGAAGCTAGTCGACGAATCGTCGACACGTCGACGTGACCGTCGACCCGCTAGTCGAACCGCTTATCTGGAACATTCCAATCCCAGCTATAATAGACGAGTTGGACTCAAAAATTTCGGATTTTATTCTCTCTCTGAGTCTTGATGGTTCTAGAAAAATTCTCTCATTATATTATCATATATCCAAGGGAAAGTAAGGAGTAATCACCAACAATTACGAGAATCTAGTGCAAGAATGCTCACTAGGGTTTGTGGGAAACCAAGAATCTTTTGGTGTGCAAATAGGGTTTCCTCCAAGTGAAGTAATTCCATTCAAAGTCCATTCCTACATCATCAAAGGTGAGTTTTATACTTATTTCGTGTTATTAAAAGTATTGAGAGGTTAAAATACTTTGATTATTGTGTTTCTTTGATATAGTTGTATTGATGCATTTATCTTGCCCATTCATTGACATGTCTCAAATGTCTCCCGGTATTTTATGTACATGTTGATTTCATGCCTTACATACTCAGTACACTATTCGTACTGACCCCCTTTCTTTGGGGGCTGCGTTTCATGCCATGCAGGTGTGTACAGATGAGTAGAAGACATTCGCTATAGGATGTTCCCAAGCTATCAGCTGGATTGGTGAGCTCCATCTCAGTTCGGAGTGTTACAGAGTCAGAGTACTTATGTTATAGCATCTCGTATATGTTAGAGACTTTTGTAGATAGTGTCCTGTGGATAGCGCGTCAAGATGTCGATAGTTGTGTAAAGCGACCATATAGGTCGATGTGTTTTTATGATTTATTTTTAAATATTTTATTGAGACTAAAGGTTTTCTTTGAATTAACGATAAGGGAGAAGTCCCTAATTTGATGAAAGAGTATTATTGAAAAGTTTTTTTACGTGACGGAAGCGTCATTTCGTAGATTAAAGGTTCATAAAAAGTTGTGACTCCTGAATGTAATAGTAGTATGGCACTCAGCCAAGTAGGGTCTTGGGTGTCAGTCGCGGCCCTCCGGTTTGGGTCGTGACAGATTATTCCATAATATAATCGGAGGTTTCCGACCTTATGTCACTCCGATAGAGTCGTAGCTTTTATTTCGGCTTGATTTTCTCGATTTCATTCAGTTATGTTGATCTCACCTTATAATAATTGTTCCTTCAAGGTGAGATAAAGCGATGATTATTATTCTATAATATAATCGGAGGTTACCGACCTTATGTCACTCTGATAGAGTCGTAGCTTTTATTTGGGCTGTCATGCATGCTATTTATATTATATTATATTATATATATATATATATATATATATATATATTATATATATATATATATATATATATATATATATATATATATATATATATATATATATATATATATATATATATATATATATATATATGTATGTATGTATATATGGGGTTATGGGAAAAGGGTGAGGCGTTATATACGCATAGCCATCTGATCAGTTGGTGTATTATGATATCATCCCGGACGCGGGATGCCCTGACGTGGGATGCTCGGACGCGGGATGCTCGGATGCGGGATATATGGTTAAATGGATCGGGCCGTTCGTTCCTGGGCACTATTGTATATATATATGGATTGGGCTGCACGTTCCGCATCACTATTATGATACATATGTATAAGAAAGATTTTATGAAAAGCTAAACATGCATGGTATCCGTCTTAATTGGCCATCAGATATACATGTTTTCCTTTTATCTTATGTTATACTCCATATGTCTTAGTGTATTATTATTCCTGCCTTACATACTCAGTACTCTGTTCGTACTGACATCCCTTCTTGTGGATACTGCGTTCATGCCCCCAAGTAAACAGGTAGACGCGTCTGATCTCTAACAGCTCCATCAGCGACACCTTGGAAGAGCTCCAGTTGTTCCGGACCTACAACTGATTGGTACTAGTCTTGTGTATATATTTGGGCCTGCTGAAATCCTGCCGCGTCCTCGTGGATTTATGTATCTTAGTTAGAGGCTCGTAGACAGATATATGTGTATAAATGTTTCGTAACTTTGTCCGTCCTTGTTGTTGTATAATATTTGGTAAAGCTTGTTGACATATGATTACGGGCATAACCATTGATGACTATATTAAGTAAGATATTCATAAATTGTCCATGTGGCCCACCTAGTAGCGAGAATGGAACGTTATATCAGAGGTGCTCGGAATATTAGTACCGGGTAACGTCATGGCCTCTAGTGAGGTCGTGACACTAACCTAGGCCCACGAGTGGAAAATCAAAACTTTACGCAAAACTAGTCTACTCGAAGCTCCAATGATCAACAACCTAAATTTCATACTCATCTAACCCTAAATGAGCTTCCAATTCACCTGAATACTAAAACCCCCTATTTCCAAGGAAACCCTACACTAACCCATTTGAGAAATCCAATGTGGAAATGAAGATTAGAGTTAGAAAATAGATTTTCCTTGAGCTATTAATTGAAAATAACTATGATTTCAGTTTAAGAACACCATTTATCCACCTAGGGATTTACTACACACAAGTGCTTCCCCCAAGAACCTAAACCCCAACATGAATTTACTAATAGGATGATAAAGGAACAAAAGAGAGTAATAACATAGGGTTTAGAACTTACCCCGTCCAAGCAATAGAATATTTTCTAAACTTCCTCAAGATGAGCTAAGGAAATGTGATTTGGTGAAAATGAGGTACAATCTCGAAGTGGGGAAATAAAAGCTAGGTCTGTTCAGTGGTATCCGCTGGTGCTGAACTTTCCTCACAGACGCAGATCGTATCTATAGATCAAAATTTGCAAATGTGAGTCCACTTAAACCATGAGATTTTCGCTGAGGCAGAAGAAGAATCATGGTAGCGGTCTCGCAAACACGGCCAAAACATACACAGAGGCGGACAACCTGAAACTAAATTGGAAATTTTTCACCGATTTTTTTGAAGTTGTCAAAGGTTCAAACCTTACCCGTATAATTTACATAGGAGACTGGAAGTTTCTCAGAGTAACGCCACTTATTCTTTCGAACCAAAACGCACGTAAAAGAAGTAAACCTCGAGAGGGTGTTTTTTCAAAGAAAATAGGGAAAATTTCAAGAATGACAGAACAGGTTGTTACAGGCCTAGATACTCGAGAGGAAGGGTAATCACTATAGATCTTAGTGGGGTTAGCTTAGGCTTTCAGGAGGAAGAGTGACCATTGAGGGATGCTAGCCCCGGTGTGGTTTGTGCCTACCTATTTGGGATGAAGGGTAGCCATTGTGGGTTTATAGCTCCAATGTGGTGCTTCAATGCAATTTAGGGAACCTTAAGTGGTCATACCTTGGTTATTATGTAATTGAGCCTGTATTGGCATGATTGTGGTTGCCCATGAGTTGGCACGTGATGAAGTTGATTTCCAATGAACAAACTTAAGGTAATGAGAACGTCTTAACGACTAAAAGTGATTATTCCTTTATCATTGAGTTATACTGGATATTCATGATAAGCTATCATTTGTTTTGAAATGTTTGTTAACAGTATGTTTCAGTTACACTTATGACTTGTATATTTTACTAAATAACTATTGTCCCGAAGACACTCATTGAGTACCCAGTACTCAGGCATATCGTTGTTGTTTTTGTTAGTGTGTTAGGTAACACAGAAGAGCAGCTTTGTGATACACATACGGAGTAGGAGAACTTACTTCTTTTCGGATTTTTTAGTGAGCCAACATGATTGTTTGTGGGACACCCCTCTATCTTTATTTATTATATTTAGTTTCTGGGCAGCGTCCCGAGGTTAGAATATTCATTTATTTATCTTACAAGCTCCATAGATAGATGTTAATACTTTGGGTAGTTGTTAAAGTCATCGCTTGTCTCATTGGGGGCATTTTCCACATTTGACGACTGGTTATTTATATTAGACGTCCCCAAATTACTTTTATAAGTGGGGGTAGTTTTCATTTATCCCTAAATGACTCGTTTTAAATTAATGTTGAAATACTTAAATGAGATTGTCTATTTTTTAACTTTATAAGGTGCTTCCAATGTGGTTCCTTAGCGTCGGATGCATCTTGTGCCAGGGTGGGTTTTAGGGCATCACAGAAGCGCACAACACGGCCTTGCCTATCCTTAAAGCCTCTGAACGATCCTACTCTATTTAAATATGTAATCTACATAAGGATACGAGTCTGTAGTCACCCATATTAATATATAAATTGTTCGGTAAAAAAGTAAAACGTGAGCCTCCTAGGTCAAAACTGGAATTTTATTAGAAAATCAGTTTACCCATTGTCTAAAGTTCTGAAATCATCCAATTCCTGTGACATCCCACTTCTTTACATTAAGGTGCGTCGTAAATTAGTCGATCTAAGGTCGGACATATCAAGGTTATTCTTAAGGTTATTAAGAGTTAAGATCAATGTTACGTATGTGTCAGAATAATTAGAGGTTAAAAAAATCAAAGAAAACGCGTCTTGACAAAGTTTAAGAAGTAGGGTACAAATATTTATTTCAAGCACACACCTTTTATGTTACTAAATTATACATATATTGTATGGATATTGTAATATCAAATAGGTGTTTAAAGATAAGCTCAAAGACAGATGACCATATATAAGCTCAAAGATTTTTGTCCTTCTACACCTAAATTGATTCTTATACGAATTCTTCAACCTTAAGGGATTCTAGGCAACAACGTTGGAATTTATTTTGAGGAACAAATCTCTCCTGTGACACTTCCCTTAGGGATAACTATTTGAAGAGTAAAACAGCGCAGCAAATTCATTTCCCATTCCAATTAACGTAAGTTGAAACGAATCACTCTTCGATTCTCTTCTAAGTTCATGAGTTCTCATCGCTCTCTCTCTCTTGTAGTTGTCGTAGTCGCTTGTTTCTTAATAGCTGGGGGAAGAACGGACTGGTTCCATCTAAGTTAAGGTATGTAACCTCTTTCTAACTTCGTATAGAAGGTGGTAAGGATTGTTATTGGTGTGATTATAGTGTAGAACATATGAGACAACAATCGAAAGTTGTAATTTGATTGTTAGGTGTGGATGTGTTGTGTTCTTAGGGTTGTTCTTGTTGTGTTGAAGTGCTAGAGTTGTGGTTATGATTATATACATATGTTATTGTTGTTGTCATGGTTTGGGTGGAGGCAGTGTTAGGAGAAATGCAGTATGATTTATTTCGTAGCGAGCTTGTCGCTTGTCAATTGGTTATAGTGAATTCCCTTAGTTGATATCAGCGTTATTGTCATCTCATGTAGATCAACGTGAGTTGGAGGGACTGGTTTCGTTGTAGCTATTGAAAGGGCAATATCCAAGGTATGGAATGACAAACATTTTGCCTGGGCAATACCCAAGGTATGTAATGGCAATCCTTTCGCCTCTTTTTGGCATGAATCCCTTTTCATATATTGTCTCTCAAAGCAAGTCAAAAGAAATGTTTTATCATAAATACTCTATTTGTGTTATCTAAAAGTGTCATATGTTCATCACTCTATTGGTTGAGTTTCATACTATGTTGAAGATCTTGATTCCATTTTGAGAAGCATATGTTACGAATCACATCCATAACCACAATCAAAATATTAATGACCTGACGTTATTCTGAACATGTTTTTATCTTGAAGGAACTAATGAGCGTAAGTTTTATCCTTACGTATTATATTTATAAATATGTACCACTGCAGTTATGTAGGTTATTATTGTGCACTCATATCACTGCAATCGGGGATGTTATTACTATATATATATATATACACCACTATAGTTAGGGACATTATTATTATATTTATGTACCACCAAGCTATAATAAGACGGTCGATGGCCCTATGTGACATATGTATCACCAGGTTTTTCTCCTATACTATTTTGTACCTGATGTCTCTTTCATATGTTATTCAGTTTCCTTACATACTCTATATAAATTTTCTGTACTGACATCCCTTATGCCGAGGACGTTGTATTTCATGCTACCGGTCTAGATAGATAATCCGACAGACCTCCTCTGTAGGCAGTTGCTTGTGTTCAGTGGTTGGCCTGTAAGCTCCATTTCTTTCGGAGTTAGCCGAGTATAGAGATTTTTGTTTTGATTATTTATAGGCCTTATTGGTAGGTTGGGGCCCTGTCCCAATCATAACACAGATGTTGTACTCCTAGAGGCTTGTAGACAGATATTGTACATGTAGTACGTGTTATGGCCTTGAAGACTTTGATGTTGATGTATCGGTATGTATGATGGCCTTGTTGGCCAATGTATATATACCTTTTGGGTTGTTCACATGTCGATGTTGTCATATCCTTCTTGTCTCCAAGTTATCATGTGTGTTGGAATTAGCGGTCTTTGTTGGAGTTATGTGTAACACAAATTGGTACTCTTGGTCAAGTAAGGCACTGGGTGCCGGTCATTCCTCCCCAGGTTTGGGGCGTGAAAATTCCATCACTGGATCGACATCCAAATCAACAAATTTCATCCTCCTAACTTTAGCGCTTAAACCCAAAATTTCTAATCCAAAACATGAATTAAACGATTGAAATCCGCAATCAAGATAAATCCATAAAAAGAAAGGTTAGATTCTCAGCTCCGCGATGAAACTCAAAAATCCCTATAAAAATCTCTCAAGTACGAGGTCTAGAATGCAAAATATGATATGAAATGTCCAATCCCGAACATTGGTCAGGAAATACTCTCTTCGCTCTCCATGCAAAACCCTACTCCTTGAGCCTAAACCCTAATCATATGGCCAAGTCAGCCACTGGCTCTGGGGGTTGGTCAGTGTCACGACCCAACCGGAGGGCCATGACGGGTACCCGGAACTAACCTATCGAGCACCTCTCATCATACTTTCATAATCATATCTAGGTGAGCCACATGGCTAAATCATAACTACCATGCATCAATAATACAAATTCCATCGGACTAAGGCACTTTCATAGCAACATCATTAGCTATGCCCATTTATACACAAGCCGATAAGTCTTTCAAAATGATATACAAAATATGAGCCTACAAAGCTGAGAGATATCTAGCTATACACATCTGTCTACGAGCCTCTACGAAGAGTACATAAAATCATAAAGACGGTACAGGACCCCACCATGCCCATATGTGTACACCAAAAGAATTGTTACATCCCGTGTTTTCATGTGTTGGAAAACGTGTGAGTTAAATGACATTTGAAAAGGAAACGAGGTTATCTCCCAAGCTTATAGGTGGTTAGAGTGATGGTACAGATGTATCGTAAGGATTAGAAGTTAAACAAATCAAAGAAAATAAGTTTTGTCGAGGTTCGAAATTTATTTGAATGAAATACAGTCTAAGCTATAATATCCCGTATTTTGGACCAGGAAATTGAACCGTCCAACAAGAGAAAAGTTACCCGAGTCTGGAGAATTTGATCATATTCAAGCATCAAAATCAAGAACTCAGTGTATACAAGGAATGAAGTCCGGAAATGACTTAAGACAGAAAAGTGTGATGACGATGATTGGAGATAATATTTTATGTGTGGCAAAGAAGGCTATGGACTAGTGCCATATCACATGAGTATAATAATGAGTATACGAAGTGTGTTAAAAATAGTTACTATTTAAGAGAATTGAGATTAGGAAATTAATTATGTGGATGATTAGTTAAATTTGGGGTGTAGTGGAAGAAGAAACAAGCGGAGAAAATGATTAAAAACCTCGAGGAGGTTAGTAGATTGCTAGTGGAAATAACCATTCCACGTGGATTCACTATAGAAAAGGACTATATGACTCACCAATATATATATATATATATATATATATATATATATATATATATAGTGATTTGGTCATTTATGGAGGAGGTGTACAATTGACAATTTTTTTTTAATTAAAGAAAAGGGTCGACCCCACGGGCCATTAAGTAGATATAACATTTCATATTTCATTTTGTTCACTAATTGCTCTTCAACAAAATGTGAATATAGCCCTTGAGAGCTTTATCTAGCTTAGGGAAATTCCCATACTTGTGCAGCAACGTTACGTAGATGTTCAAAAGCATTATTCAATTTATTTTTACGGAATTCACTTCCTGCTTCGATCCCGTTATTTTGTTTTATCGCATTGTTGAATTCGGGCTTTCTTCGAAGGGAAGTAAAGGAGAAGAAGATCATTTCTTGGCATATACGGTAAGAACTATTTTCTCCTAGTTATATTTAAATTCATCCCGGTCGTAGCTAAAGTGTGAGATGGGAACTACGAAATTAATTGCGGGAAATCGGATAAGTTATTGTTGTTGTTGTTGTGTGGGCTGATTTGAGGTATATTTTTTGGGTTGTGTTGTGGCGGGAAATGTTTGGAGTAACTTAAGTATATTGTTTCAATTGTCAGTGATATGTATTTTGAAGGAAAGAAAATTTAGAAAAGTGTGTTAGATAATCATATCCGGGCTTGTCGCTCGTCGTGAAATGTTTATGACTTGTTGCTGCTACATGGTATCTTGTTATTGATGAATATACTTGCGGGATTGTTCTGGTTGTTTTTCTTGATATACGGAGTTTGGGAAATAAGAAGAACGGGGGAGATGCTGCCCATTTTGTTTTACGATAAGTTTAATTTTTTTATAAGACTAAGAGAATCATTGTCAAATTAACGATAGTATTATTACTATTATAATATAGATCGTGGAGCAAATACGAGTTGAGTTCTTGAGCCGTTGAGCTAAGACCAAGTATGTTAAGGCTATCCCTTTTATTCTTTTGGCATGGATCATATGAGAAAGACCGAACAAACAAGCGTTACCCATAATAATTCAATTCATAGAAAGCTAGAAAGCTTATGTTTCTTTGGATTCCCGATAGTGATATTGTTTCATGCTTATGATTCTTTGGATTGATCTCATGACCATTGATCCTGTAAAGGTAAGAGATGTTGATGATATTAGATCCATAGTAATATTCGGAGGTTACTAACTCTACGTCACTCCGAAAGACTGAGATGCTATCTTTATGAGTCCTTTATGCATTTATATTAATTTATATGTACAGTTATTTTCTTACACCGCGCCCCTCTATATTCGGCCAGGCAGGCGCGTAAATGTGCACACCACTGCAGTGGGTAGATTATGATGATACCCCGGATGCGGGATGATATGATATATGGATCGGGCTGTACGTTCCTCATCACTAACGGCTATGATATATGCATATGATTTTTGAAAGAAAGCATGCATACCATACGCCCTTAGAGGCACTTTCAGTTATACAGGGTTGTAGAGTCACTTTCAGATATACAGTCATACAAATACATTCAGATATACAGATTGACTCTCATGTCATTGATTCCTTTCATGATTATTGTTTATATGCTATTTTCTTGCATTACATACTCGGTACATTATTCGTACTGGCTCCCCTATTTCCTGGGAGGGAGGGGGGAGGGGGGGGGGGGGGCTGCGTTTCATGCCCGCAGGTTTGCAGATACAAGTTTGTGATCCATATATTAGGATGTTAGCTCAGCGGATGAAGTTGATGCACTCCGTTTGTTCTGAAGATGCCAGAAGTCAGCATGGTCTTATGTGTATATATTGATATGTACGCATCTATGTATGGGTATGGCGAGGCCCTGTCCCAGCCATGTTGTATTATGTTTTGCAGTAGAGGCTTGTAGGCAGTTATGTACAGTTAGTTGAGGTTCAGGCTTGAGATTTCATATGTCATTACAGATGGTCATGATAGCCTTACTGGCTCATACAGTATGTTTAGTATTTTCACAGATGAGTCTTCAGAATAGGTGATGCATGCATGTTTCTTATGAGTTTATTAAGAGTCATATGACGGCCTTATTGGCCCACCTTTGTTTATGTTGTTGTCACATATGTAAGTTAGTTGGTACTTGACTAGTACGGTCAGGTGCCCGTCGTGGCCCTCCAGTTTGGGTTGTGACAAAAGTGGCATCAGAGTAGTTCTGTCCCAGGGTTGTCTACAAGCCGTGTCTAGTAGAGTCTTGTTTATGGGTGTCTTGCGTGCCACACTTATAAACAGGAGGCTACAGGACATTCAGGATGGTTACCTTTTTTTCTATTCTAGTTCGTGCGATAAAGCTAAGTCATAGGATATAATATTTCCAATCCTAACCTTGATTGTTTTGTAGTTTTGAGATGGCTTCTATGGGGAAGAAGGCCGATGGTCCAGGGACTTCCAGTGTCATTCATTCTTATGATACAAACCCATCAGAGAATGTGCCCTCTATTGAGATATATCCGTTGGAAGTTTTGTTCTCCATAGAGAAAGATCTGTCTGAGATCCAAGGGGAACCCACTGAATAGGTAAGGGATAGACAAATATTGGGAGATGACCATTTGCGTAATCTTAGATTGATGGTATCTACAGAACGAGGGTAAAATGAGAATAGTGGCAAGTCTGGGAGAGTCAGTATAATTGGTACATTTGTAGAGGGTATGGACGCCACGGAATAGCCTGTGGGAGCATAACTAGAAGAAGAACTTCCCCAGCTACCATTGGACCGATTTGTATGGATCAGAGTTCCCGAGTAGGTCCAAGGTAAGGGTTTCTATTATGGAATTTCAGAATGTGAGTAATTATATAAGGAAGTAAAGTTATCTTTAGGCACTTTTGGAATGCTCCAGGTAAGTCAGGTAATGTGATATCAATTGTAGTTGTAAATACAGATTTACTTATAAAGTGTGAAAGACCAGAAAAATAAGAGGAATATATGATTTGCGAGTACGTAAACCTCTTTGAAGAAGGTCGATTGATGAAGAGATTTAGAAGGGAAAGATGGAGTTTTAGGAAGAGTGTTCAGGCATGAATTATGAGACGAGCTTTATTATTTTACATTCTTTTGTAGTAATCAGCCCTGTGTGGTTGAGTTGTATATCATGTGTTTTTATATATGGCTTTGTAAGGCATGAGATGTACTTTCAGGGCTGTGTACAGGTTTGGGATTGTTACAATTATAGAGAAAACTTTGCCGAAATTTCCCTAGAACGTAAGGGAAATTTTGGAAACTTTTAAGTGGGATTATTATGAGAAAAAAGAAAGGGTACAACAGTGAAGTTATTAGAGATGAAATTGACAGTCAGTTATGGGACAGGTTTAATAGATAAACATTAGATCAGAAATGGTAATAATGAGATATGATGATAGATGACAGAGGATATGATATAAGAATGTGAAGGAAAAATGTGTGCTTGGGGTAGAAAGAAGTTTTATGTATCAAAAGAGAATTAAAGAGATAAGCACCCCAAAAGAAGTTCACAAATTGGAAAAGGTTAACCAACTCTTATATGTATTCGAAAGATTGAGCTATAGGATGAGCTTGATGTTTACACGTATATGTATACGTATGTAATACCATTATAGATTGGCAAGTTAGACCGCACCCGATGATTAATGCAGGAAAACATTTAAGTCACTATGGACTATTGACCTTAACAAATGCCTCAAGATAATAGATGGAAAGGAATATGTTTACTAAAGCTCTTCACTTGGTAGTTTGTTGAATTTATGACTACAACTACGTTCTGTGTTATAGCCTAGGTTATTCACTGGGATGGTTATATGATTAGATTTTGTTATTATTGACACGAAAGAAAGTGAGAGATGCAGAAAAGAAGAGATCCAGATTATGATAATGGAAAACGAGATAAGATTGATCAACGTAACAACGAAACAAAGGATCGACAAGTGACGAAGGTCCAGTATGTGTGATGTGTATGATCAGAAAAAGAAGAACATGTTAAAGATAGAGAAGGAAAGGTAGAAGTGAGGTGCATAAAAAGGACGTCCACTAGTAATAGTAACCTGATGAGCAGAGTACGAGAGTGTTATATCCCGTGTTTTCGCACATTTGGAAAATTAGAAATAATCTTGACTTGTAAGAAATAAAGTCATAATTGATTCCATCTAACACATGAGTTGTTTATGAAATAATATTAATGTGGAAGTGTCAAGGAAGGCTAAGGGCAAAATGTGGAATTTTGGAAATTAGTTTCGGGAATTACAAAAATAAAATTTGTAGCCAATTGGGCTTGTAAAATAAGAAACAAATGAGGCCCAAATCAAGGGGGGGGTGGACGGCCAACATGGCCTTGGCCCAAACCCATTTAAGTAGTCATGAGCTTGGTCATGTGACAAACAAGATAAAAGGGGATAAGTCTTCATTTCTTCAAAAAAAATCGAGAAAAATCAAACAAGCAAAAGAGAGAGCAAAGAGTAGAGGGTTCGGCCATGTCCATGATTTTTCACCCCTCAAAAATCTTGTTCTAAAAATTGTAGTCTTGTGATTTTCCTACTAAATTAAGTGCCCTCTACAACTTGGTGTAGTTGTTTTGGAAGAAGGAACACTTGATACCTCAAGTTGATCATATATTCAGGTGAAAAAGATTGGAGAGAAAGGTAAGAATTCATTTCTTTTTATTGTGTTATGAAGTCTTGTTTGTGTTGTAGTATGTAGAAATGAGTTGATTGTATGGAAAAATGGAAGATTTCAAAGTGGGTATGGAATATAGTGTATGGCCGTGTGTGTATATACATTGTATGTTTATGGTGAATTGAATTTAGGTTGTAGTCTAGTTGTGTGTATGATGGAATTCACATTGAGAATGGAAGTGGAATAAATTGGGTGGAAGTTGTAAAAAGAAGCATTGGCCGTGTGGTACCTCTTAGAGGAATGGGAATGAATCAATTTTGTTTAACATGTTAGCTGTGTTGTTGTGATGCTTGCTATGTAAATGAAGATAAATGATATGAGTTTGTATTGAAATGGAATGTAGAAGCTTATGTCGATTAGGTATGATCTTACGACATTATAAAAAATGAAGTTGTTAGGGTGCAAATTATGATGATCATTGATAGATTTGGAAGATGGAAACATGTTATGAATACGTATGCCAAAGATTAGGAGTTTTGGATAAATTATGACTTTGGCGGAAAGTTTGTATATTATGTATATCGTGTGTATAATTTGAGGAAACGATATGAAATGCTTCTAAATTATGTTGTGATGCTCTAGATTGATGATGAATGTGAAACCATTGAGATTAGTTTGGAATTTAAGGTTGAAGTGAAGGTTATGACATTGTGTTGGAAAGAAGCCTAGTTGTGCCATATTGTGTGTTTTGTAGTTATGGTTATTGTTGTTAGTGTTGTTGTTGGGTTGTTGTTGATTATTTTGGCCGAGTTGAATTCTCGGGGATGCTATATGTATAGGGGAAATGCTGCCCAAATTTCTGTAGAAAAGTGTCAACTTTAGATTTAAGCCTAAAGCCTTATGGTTAACATTTGGTAAATGTGACCATTTGCAGATTTTGGACGAAACGGGAAGTGAACTTGGAAAGGCGTAAAGTGCGTAAAAGGTATGTAAAGCTATCTCGATTCTTCTTTTGGCATGTCCTAGATGTACTAGGATCGGATTCACGCCTCGGAGGATATTCTGCTCATCGGAATTCGCGTCTGAAATTGTCACATTTTCATTCAATAGAATTGAACCCTTTAAGTCTGCTTTGATGAAAAATTTAGGCAAACTTCCCCAACTGATTAGAAAGCTATGGAATGTCCCCAGAACCTTTGTAGGTGACCCCATATGCCTAATATGCGTAATTTGTGCCCACCGCCTTGTTTGTCCCGAGGTGGGCCCACTATTTCCGATTTTACCCTTATGGTCCTTTGTAACTTGATTTCAAGCAATTTTTAAGGAAACGTCTTAACTACTTTTCCAACTACTAATGATACTTATCCTGGATACTATATTGAGTCTCTGTAAAGGTACGATATTTTGTATTACGTTTAGCTCCACTATTCCCGCTTTGCTCTTTTATTGTACTATTGCCTTATTTTCGAATAATATAAAATAAAATGTTGTAACTATTCTTTCAACTACTAAGGAAAATCGTTTGCTGACTCACTCGAGTTTGGTAAGCTATTTTGGAATATGAAAAAGATTTCAGGAGGATTATTCTTCCGTAACTCATTATGACATATGACATACACTTGCTATGATTCCGTCCGACTTCATTGATTTAATTCGTCATTCGATATGCCTCATTGAGTCTCTGGAAATCTATGATATTTTTATTGCATTTAGTCTCTCACTACTCCATTCGTGGATGCCTCAATGTTTCCCACACTGAGCCCGGGCCAGGATATGTTGTCAATCGTATTCCACTGCATTGTTCGCCGTGCCTCGATGTGAGGGGGCAGGTATACCTGTACATGGGTTTTGGAGTATGCTGTGCCATGTACACACATTCTGATATGATATGATCTGATATGGCCATCTGATATGATATGTTATGTGACGGGGTTATCCCCTACTCTGTTCCTTATGTATGGTGGCACCAGCGTCGGGGGGTGGCCACGTTCTGTTTGCTGAGCCCCTTGGCAGGGGCCGGATATGATGTGATATATGTTTCTGTACACATTCCTCATGTCTTGAAAATATGCATTTGATACTTCGGATGTCACATTCACTGCTCTGTAAGTTCTGTTTCGGTTAAAATCTTGTTTCGCAATGGGACCAGGTACGACATATGTTTTCAACAAATATTATTTATGCTTTATGATCAGTATTTTGCTAATCTGGATATTCTGTCCATTTTCTGTACCTTCTGCTTTGATGATGACTTTGTTTACTACGTTCTGTGCTTTACATACTCAGTACATATTTCGTACTGACCCCCTTTTCTTCGGGGGCTGCGTTTTCATGCCGCGCAGGTACAGAAGACAGATTTGCTGACCGCCTACCTAGGACATCTATTCTGCTATATTGGGAGCGCTCTTTTGTTCAGAGCCGGTATATTGGTACAGTCTGCCGCTATTATATATATGTACACTATTCAGGGGTATGACGGGGCCCTGTCCCGTCTCATGAGTCTGTCATGTTCTGTAGAGGTCTGTAGACATACTTGTGTGGGTTCTGTATATGTTTGGGTATGATATGATATGTGACAGCCTCAGCGGCTTCCATGTACTGCGTCGGTTCGTTTATGATCATTACTAACGCCAAGTGACTTTTATATTTGAAAATATTCTGTCGTTTGCTAATTTGGGTTATTGGGTACGTTTGGGTGTCCAGCACGGACACTAGTCACGGCCTACGGAGTTGGGTCGTGACAGAGAGAGCATTATACCTTGTGGATATTCAAGTACTATGCGAGAATGTTAATGGATATTATTATGAGAAGATTGAGGTTTCGAATTGTATCATAAGTAATGTGTGACTAATTAGATTATGATGAGAGGTACGATGTTATTTGATTAGTAAAACACCTTATGCACATAGAAGAAAGTGACTCTACGCCTATATTATATAACATCACATATTACACCGTTACTACCACATTGGGAGAGCAGAGAAGAATGTGCCCATAATAGTGTGAGCTGATCGGAGAAAATTATGGAAGGATTAATGTTGAGTTGTAGGTCACAGTTTTATCAACGAAGAGTTGAAAGCATTGTGATTGCACTTGTGGTTATTGCGCTACTAACAAAATTACTTGAGCATAAAAAATAAGAAATGAGACAAGGAAAAGGATAAGGTATAATCTTGAATGACCAATGGACAAATGTTATGTACATATAAAGATGGTAACAAATGAAGTCACAATCCAGGTAAGTTATGCAGCAAGGATCGGAGATTATTAAGAAACAGCATATCCGAAGATGGCAAGTTTGAGAACGGTGCAGTGAAGGAAATATAGATTAGTTACGAGCTATATTAATGAAATTGACTAATGTGTAAGATGACCTATGGGTCTCAATGAATTTATGGAAAAGAACATTATGATAAAGGCATCTATCCTATGGTGAGATAGTTATAGACATTAGACAACAAAGGGAAATTGACCTTCGGCATTATGAGGTGATATGAAAAGTAGAGACGTAAGGATGAAATTGTAAAAGGTATGGACCGAAAGACGAAAAAGGGACAGAAAGTTCGAGATAGTACTTCGTAAAGTAATGCAAACGGTGAAATATATTTGAAAAATGGGCATACCAGAAGAGAGGTATTCACTTCAATGTGATTATAGGGGTGCTATAGGGAAAGCTACCTATATAAGTGTTCACTCGAAATGTGATACGAGTATTTACCTCAAAAGAGTTCTCTCGAAGGATTCATTACGGGACATGATTAGCATGGGATTTAAAACCACTTAAGATGATACATCATGTATTGTAACCTTTGTTCAGATATAAGTAAAGCGAGAAGAGACACCCGAAGAGGATTCTAAAGATAAGAAGAAGTTTCCTGATTATTACGTAATCGCAACAGGTTAAGAGATGACATGGTATCAGTATGTAACCAAGGATTCACATGGTTGATTTGATAATGCGGGTATAGAGGTAATGACTACACGATTAAGATTATGGGAAGAAGTAACGATAAGGATGAAAGGTATCTAAACTAATTGAGCAAGAAAAAGGATCGTCGAGTTCAAGTATCAAGGAGGATCATATTAGGAGAGTCACTCGCTTATATCTCTTGAAAGGATATTCCTGAGGTGTCAAGGGAGTATTGCAGCCGAGGGTCATTACTCAGAAGGAAACTCCTTTTCAACTATTCAAAGGGATTGTTATAGATAGTGCATTTCAGAGGATTAAAATGATGACTCCAAGAAGGATGTACGTGTCACACCCTAGCAATGGTAGGGCATGACGAGCACCCGACTCTCATCAGCGTCGAGCGAACCCTAAGACATTCTCTCTATTAAAACCTTTCATTTCAAAAACATTTTAAAAACATGAAACTTTTCCAAATAGAAATCATTATCTTTATAACGATTATGAAAACTTTCAATCAAATAAGTACTTTAAACCAATTGAAATCATGTAAAATACATACTCTTTTAAAATCCACAAATGACTCAACTGATATCACTTTGTCGATATCTCGACAAATATACCACAGGACACCGTCTGCAGAAGTCTCTAAAAAGTGAATTGAACATTATGAGTCAGGACAGGGCCCTGACATACCCATAATCATGCATATCTATACATGACTCAGCACAGCTCCAGAATGAGGTGGAACTTGTCAATTCTAGCTGACGTCCAAGCATTTTAGCTATACACTTAACCTGCCAAACAATCTGGGGCTGCGGGCATGAACGCAGTGTCCCCAGGCAAAAGGATGTCAGTACGGACAATGTACTGAGTATGTAAGGTGGTAACAAATCATAATCATAATTTGATTTAGGAGAGAAGAAATCACAATCTAAATCAATACCTGCAGCCTTCGCTAAAAGAAACATAAATGTATACACGAAGTCTCAAAACGATCTTTAAGTAAATAATGCAATCCAAAACACATGCCTCTTCCGACATATTAACAGAATGGTCCCATCGGACAACCGCTTCTGGCTAGTATCACAATAGTCCCTTCGGACGGCAGCTTCCGGCTTAATAACGATGGCCCCTTCGGGCAGCCGCTTCCGGCTTAAGATTGATGGCCCCTTCGGGCAGCCGCTTCCGGCTTAATATCACCATCATATCAACACAAACCCAATTCACAAATATCAATTCCAATTCATATCATAAGTCACTAATCAATTCATCACAATCAGGTTATTAGCCTTAGTCTTTCATAAGAAGTTATTAAATTTGTATCTCACTAGACTTAGGAGGACATACTTCCAGGTTTGAGAGTAGAATTGTTATGAAATTCTTACTACTTATATTCTACTCAATTTCATCTTATTGCCCTACTCAAAGAATAATGATCATATCAATACAAAGGGAAGATACTATGGAATGTAAACATAAATCGTAAATGAAATGAAATGGTAAAATCTCGCACCCCCTTCGGAGTGGTTTTGAAAATCGATCTTTATGTTTCCTTTAGTATAAAACTAATTTCCTCGAAATCATTAGTAAACCCATGTACACAACTCAACTTGGAACCTTATGGGTGTTCCCTTTGGAACAGAATAGGAGTACAATATCAATAAGCCATCACAAGAAACATTTAGACCTTGTTCGTCTAAGAATGGAATCCTATGGAGTACATATAGAATGAATAATAGCAAGAATCATGCCAAAGGAAGAAAGGTTTGCCTTACATACCTTGTCGCTTACGTGATTAGCTCAACTTATGCTTCCAAACACTAGCCAATATACAATCAAGGTAAAGGAAACTGTAGGCAACTTGAAAGAGGTTTATATACTTCTCTAAGCTCGTAATTAACTTCCGTAAATTGGGGCAGCATTTTCCCTGAAATCTTCGTTTCCCTCTAATTCTAATTCAATTTAACAATGGAATCAGCAACTAACAACAACAACAACCATCTCATATAAGCCTCTTTAAACTCAAAGCATCAACTCCCGAATATATACACCAAAATAGCCCAGTATACGCTTTGTATACGATATGTACATTCACTTTATTCTCCCAAATTCAAGAACACTAACTTATCAACAACATCAACAACAATATCAACAATCATTTTATATCAATATCTAACAAATTCTATCCATTTAATCATACCAAAACAGACCCCAACTTATTTGATATCCAAAAATGATAACCGAACTTTCAACGTCATTTTCTCTTTTGTAACCCGTCAAATCTATCAATGATCATGATAAGAACATCATTAAAATTTTAAACATACCTTATATGAGCAGCCACCATGAAACCAACATCCCCCAAGTTCAACGTTTAGCTTAAAACAACGACGACAACTCGTACTACACTTTATCCTTCACGAGCCTCGGGATTCGGGGCCTCGGACTTGATTGATTCTCCACTTTCTCTCTCTAACTCTCCTCTCCCCCTCTCTAAAAGTTTTTGTACTATATAATGTGTAAAAGAATGAATTTTTATGACTTTAGCCCTTATATATGGGTCTTGGGTCGGTTCCCACCGACCTTGAATCGGGTTGGGCTGAGCCCACTGCCCAACTTGACCTTTCTGTCATAAAACGTCTATAACTTTTTATCCATATGTCGTGTGAAGGCTCACAATATATGGTTGGAAGGGTATTTCAATTATCTACAACTTTTATTTTTGGAGTTTTCCCAAATTCCCAAATAACGATTGGGTTATGGCCTCTCAAAGTCAGATCACCCGGAAACTTAACTTAAAAACATATTTTTGGAGGGTTTACACTTGGATTTGGCTCAAGGGTCCTTCTTGAGAATTGATCAACTTCCCATGTACTATTCATAAAACTTGTCATATGTCCTTCATAAAATCCCAACATGTGGGCCCCACCTCGGCTTACGGTTACGAGGACTATATATCTTCTAACGTATCATTCCAATCATATTGTACGAATTCCAATTATCATACTCATGTTATCCTCATGCTAATACAGTAGAATTCCATCCTTTATACTTGTAGTATTTGCTCCTCCTTGATCTCACATTAAGTCGTCTGCAGCCTTAGTTACGCAAAATTTTCCGGGGCGTGACATTTTTTCCCTCTTAGAAACATTCGTCCTCAAATGTTAAATGAAGACTAATACTCGTATCCAATTCCAATGCTTACTAATATCACTCAACCCTTCACAATTCCTGAAGTCCTTTTCAATACTTATCTTTCCCCTATAAGCTTCAACTTCCCTTAACCTCATTGATGCTTTCAGTTATATTGATTTCTACGAGGGACGCATTACTCCCTTTCCTCAAACACATATAATCATGTTTCTTTCTCTTCCTTGTTTCAGTGTTTACTCGTTTAAGCTTACTCTTTTGTATACTAACTCACCTTTCGAATGACTCCTTACTTATAATTCCTTCCCCTCTTAAGTCTCTTGTCATAATCTTATCACATTATTCGAATCACATTAATCTTAGTTCATCAACCTTACTTCTAATCACCGAGAGAACTTATCTTAACCCTCGACTCACTTCTATATCCTCGAGTAACTTCAACCTAACTCTCAAACTCATTCTGAACCCATCTCATAACCCTCCTTTCAGCCGATTTACAATTAACATTAACCTTTCATTCTTCAGTTTACACTTATGCATCTTACTTATCACAATCAATTTTAACAAAATTTGGGCAGAAACTCCTCTATAATTTGCACTACCCACCTGTACACAGATAACCAACAAGCCTCACAGGGCAACAATCAAAATATATCAACATGCCTCACAGGGCCACAATCATATTACAACACCCTATACATACCTGTGCAAATGGTCTTCACAATGGCATTCTCAATTCGATAAGAAGCATACCTTTCTTACTGAAATCCTTATCCTGCAGCACTTACCTCAAATAGCAATCATTAATCATCAGCAAACTTACCTATCTTACGAGCAATTCCAATTTCGCTACTATAGCTGTACTTTACAATCACTTAATCGAAATTCGAATCTTAAAGTTAGCGGCAAGGATTCAAGGCCTATAACACAGCTCTATAGCACAATCTATGATCTGAATGAAAGGAAACCATCCTTGATGCCCTGTAGCCTCCTGTTCATAAGTGTGGTCGACAACTCACCCATAAACAAGACTCTACCTGACACGACTTTGCAGACAACCCCTAGAACGAACCGCTCTGATACCACTTTGTCACACCCTAACAATGGTAGGGCATGACAGGCACCCGACTGTCATCAGAGTCGAGCGAACCCTTAGAAATTCGCTCTATTAAAACCTGTCATTTCAAAAACTTTTTAAAAACATGAAACTTTTCCAAATAGAAATCATTATCTTTATAACGATTATGAAAACTTTCAATCAAATAAGTACTTTAAACCAATTGAAATCATCTAAAATACATACTCTTTTAAAATCCACAAATGACTCAACTGATATCACTTTGTCGACATCTCGACAAATATACCACAGGACACCATCTGCAGAAGTCTCTAAAAAGTGAACTGAACATTATGAGTCAGGACAAGGCCCTGACATACCCATAATCATGCATATCTATACATGACTCAGCACAACTCCAGAATGAGGTAGAACTTGTCAATCCCAGCAGACGTCCAAGCATTTTAGCTATACACTTAACCTGCCAAACAATCTGGGGCTGCGGGCATGAACGCAGCGTCCCCAGGCAAAAGGACGTCAGTACGGACAATGTACTGAGTATGTAAGGTGGTAACAAATCATAATCATAATTTGATTTAGGAGAGTAGAAATCACAATCTACCTCAATAACTACAGGTTTCGCTGGAAGAAACATAAATGTATACACGAAGTCTCAAAACAATCTTTAAGTAAATAATGCAATCCAAAACACATGCCGCTTCCAACATATTAACAGAATGGTCCCTTCGGACAGTCGCTTCCGGCTAGTATCACAATAGTCCCTTCAGACGACCGATTCCGGTTTAATAACGATGGCCCCTTCGGGCAGCCGCTTTCGACTTAATAATGATGGCCTCTTTCGGGCAGCTGCTTCCGACTTAATAATGATGGCCCCTTCAGGCAGACGCTTCCGGCTTAATATCACCATCATATCAACACAAACCCAATTCACAAATATCAATTTCAATTCATATCATAAGTCACTAATCAATTCATCACAATTAGGTTATTAGTCTTAGTCTTTCGTAAGAAGTTATTAAATTTGTATCTCACTAGACTTAGGAGGACATACTTCCAGGTTTGAGGGTAGAATTTTTATGAAATTCTTACTACTTATATTCTACTAAATTTCATCTTATTGCCCTACTCAAAGAATAAATAACCATATCAATACAAAGGGAGGATACTATGAAATGTAAACATAAATCGTAAATGAAATGAAGTGGCAAAATCTCGCACCCCCTTCGGAGTGGTTTTGAAAATCGAACTTTATGTTTCCTTTAGTATAAAACTAATTTCCTCGAAATCATTAGTAAAACCATATAGACAACTCAACTTGGAACCTTATGGGTGTTTCCTTTGGAACAGAATAGGAGTACAATATCAATAGGCCATCACAAGAAACATTTAGACCTTGTTCGTCTAAGAATGGAATCATATGGAGGACATATAGAATGAATAATAGCAAGAATCATGCCAAAGGAAGAAAGGTTTGCCTTACATACTGTTATATCCCGTATTTTGCATATTCAAAAAATTTGAAATAATTGTGACTAGTAAGAGATAAGGCAATATTTTGATTCTATTTAATATATATTTGTTGTTCATGAAAAATATTGATGCGAAAATATTGAGGAAGGCTAAGGGCAAAATTGGAATTTTGAAAAATAGTTTCATGAATTACAAAAATATTATCTATAAGAAGTTGCGCTTGGAAAATCAAAAAAAAAAGAAGAAAAGAAAAGGCCCAACAAGAGTTGGCCGGCCATAGAGCATGGCCCAAGGCCCATGTGAAATTAAATGGACCAAATAAATAGAGAGGGCCACTATTATTATCCCCCATTTTAGAACATTCAAGAAGATAAGAGATTGAGAGCAAAAAGAATAGGCCATTCGGCCAACAAAGAAAAGAAGAAAGAAAATTGAAGCCTTCCATCCTTGGTCCAAAAATTCATTTCTTCTTGAATTCTTACTAATTTCAAGACCCTCTTCAACGTGGTATAATTATTAGAGCAAGAAAACTACTTTTGTGACAAGTGCAAAAATTCTATTCAAGTGGAAAATTGAGGAAAAAAGGTAAGAATTCCTCTTCTTTTATATATTATAGAAGGTTTATGTATGTTGTAGTAAGTAGAATTGAATGAAAATCATGGAAATGATATGTGTTGTGTGTGGGCCGTGTGGGTGTGTTGTGTGTGTGTGGCCGTGTAGTGTTAATTGGGTGGAGGAAGATGAATTAATTTTATGTAGTATGTTAGTTGTGTTGTTGTGATCTCTATGATGCCATTGAAAGACTAATGGTTCAAGTTGGCATGGAAATTGGTTGTAGGTTGTTGTAGCAAATTATGTGATTTTAATATGGTTTTATGTAATTGTGGGAATGGAGTTGCTAAAGTGTGCATTGTTGTTGTAGTTTGTGAATTTGAAAGAAGAAAATGCGACGTTGTAGTTTTGTTGCATTTGTGGGGATGTCGGGTGGAGTATGGTGTTGGTGGAATGGTTTGAATATTGTATAGATTGTTTGAAATGTTCTTGAATTGTGTTTGAATGATCTCGGATTAGAAATGAATATGTGAGCGTTGATATTGGCTTGAATATACGTAGTTGAATTGAATGTGATAAGCTACGTAGAGGAGAAGGTTACTAATGTTAGAATGCAATTTAAATTGATTCTTGATGTTACTAATATGGTTGTTGGTATTGTTGGTATGGTTGTTGATGAATTTGGCCGAGTTAAATTCTCGGGGATGTTGAATTTACAGGAGAGATGCTGCCGAAATTCCTGTTGACAAGTACTAGTTAGAATTGGATTTTTAAGTACTTGTAGCTAATGTTTGGTAATTGATAACGTTATTGTAGATATTGGGGAGCCCGAGGCTTGAGTCGGGATCCGGTTAGCGAGCGATCGAGGTATGTAAAGCCTACCTTTCCTTCTTTTGGCATGACCTTATGAAATGAACAAATAACGTAGATGTATGCCTCTAAAGAAAATCCTATTCTTAGAGCCGCTAGAATGGCTAACATCTTTGACTTCCATAAGCTATTCCATACGGCTTGATACGTATTTTATGATGTTCGAAGATTCTAGTTGTTATGTTTCCGAATGTTGTTCGAAAGAAAATCGAGATGACTAAAGTCTTTGATGAATACTTTGATACGTAAATATGGTCTTAAAGTCTCAATTTGGTTTGATCCATAATGTTACTCGAAAGTTTCCTAATATGAATGATACTTGAATTTCCATATATGGCTTATGAAATGTTTTTAGAAGGTTCTGTACTTCAAAGCTCGCAACTTTCTTATACTAATTCCGATTGACCCGATACTTGTTTCTGAGCCTTCTGATATCGATATATATATTTATTCATCGAGTCTTGTAATTTATTTACTTATATGCATATGATTTCCTCACTACTCCGCTCGTGCATACTACTATTACATCGTTCGCCGGGTCCCGGGACGGTTTTGTGATCGTGCGCACTATGTTATATTCGGCAGTATGATGTGTTACGTTTCCCGAGTTCCTCGCCATAGGGCCGGGTACAGCTTATATACGGCGTTATGATGTGATATGGCATATGATGTGTTTTGATGTTGTGATATGTTATGATGATACGATATGTTCGGGGATTGTACGGAGATTTGAAACCTTTTGGAGTATGATGTGTTGTGGCGCTAGCGTCGGAGTGGCGACCACATTCCTGAGCCCTATGCATGATTTTTAATTGCATTATTTATGTTTTCAGCACAGGTTTTGATATACTAATTCTGTATCCATTTTCCGTACTTCTCACTTCAGTTATGATTCGGATTACTGTATTTCATGCTTTACATACTTAGTACATATTTCGTACTAACCCTCTTTCTTCGGGGGCTGCGTTTCATGCCCGCAGGGCTATATGGAGGCAGGTTATGTGTACCTGATGTTGCAGGGCTACGGCGGCAGATTATGGGAGAGGCACATTATGCTCGGTATTCTGTTCATCCCGGATCCACAAAATGTACCATGATCTCAGATGCTTATATTGGTGGGATGGTATGAAAAGAGACATTGCAGAGTTCGTTGTCCAGTGCCCAAATTGCCAACAGGTTAAGATCGAGCATCAGAAACCTGGAGGATATCTACAGGAAATGGATATTCCAGCTTGGAAATGGGAAATAATTAATATGGATTTCATTACAGGTTTACAGCGCACTCCGCGAAGGTATGATTCTATATGGGTTATTGTTGACAGGCTGACAAAATCAGCCCATTTTCTTCCGGTCAGGACCACCTACTCGGTTGAGGATTATGCCCAGTTGTATATTAAAGAGATAGTAAGGCTTCACGGAGTTCCTACATCCATTATTTCCGACAGAGGTGCACAATTTACACCTAACTTCTGGAGATCGTTTCAGGACGGATTAGAGACCCAGGTGAGTCTTAGTACAGCATTCCATCCTCAGTCTGACGGGCAGGCCGAGCGTACTATCCAGACGCTGGAAGATATGCTACGGGCCTGTGTTATTGATTTAAGAGGTAGTTGGGATGATCATTTGCCGCTTATTGAATTTGCTTATAATAATAGTTATCATTCCAGCATTCAGATGGCGCCGTATGAAGCCTTATATGGTAGAAAATGCAGATCTCCGATTGGTTGGTTCGATGTGGGTGAAACTAAATTGATTGGTCCAGATATGATCCAGCAAGCAGTCGATAAGGTGAAACTCATTCAGGAGCGGTTATTAGCAGCCCAGAGTCGACAGAAATCATATGTAGATAAGCGACGTCGACCTTTACAGTTCCAGATTGGTGTCTGGGTATTCCTGAAAGTGTCGCCTATGAAGGGTGTAATGAGATTCGGCAGAAAAGGAAAGCTCAGTCCGAGATATATTGGGCCTTATCAGGTTGTTCGAAAGATAGGCAAGGTCGCTTACGAGTTAGACTTACCATCTGATCTGGAAGCAGTACATCTGGTATTTCATGTATCGATGCTCCGTAAGTGTATTGGTGACCCTTCCAGAATATTCCCCACAGAAGATATCCAAGTAACAGAGGAACTGTCCTATGAAGAACAACCTGTAGCTATCTTGGATCGTCAGGTGAGGAGACTACATACCAAAGATGTGCCTTCGGTTAAGGTCTTGTGGCGAAATAATAACCGAGAGTAAATGACCTGGGAAGCGGAGGACGAGATGAAGAAGAAGTACCCTCACTTGTTTCCTATGCCTACTGGTAATCTAAATTCCATAATTGATTATACTAATTGGTGAATGAATTATATGTGCTGTCCATAAAAATAAACTCCCCCGAAATGCGTGCAAGACCTTATAAGACTAGTTTAACATTCGAGGACGAATGTTCTAAAGGGGGGGGAGGATGTTATATCCCGTATTTTGCATGTTCGGAAAATTTGAAATAATTGTGACTAGTAAGAGATAAGGCAATATTTTGATTCTATTTAATATATATATGTTGTTCATGAAAAATATTGATGCGAAAATATTGAGGAAGGCTAAGGGAAAAATTGGAATTTTGGAAAATAGTTTCATAAATTACAAAAATATTATCCATAAGAAGTTGGGCTTGGAAAATCAAAAAAAAAAAAAGGCCCAACAAGAGTTGGCCGGCCATAGAGCATGGCCCAAGGCCCATGTGAAATTAAATGGACCAAATAAATAGAGAGGGCCACTATTATTATCCCCCATTTTAGAACATTCAAGAAGAGAAGAGATTGGGAGCAAAAAGAATAGGCCATTCGGCCAACAAAGAAAAGAAGAAAAAAAATGGAAGCCTTCCATCCTTGGTCCAAAAATTCATTTCTTCTTGAATTCTTACTAATTTCAAGACCCTCTTCAACGTGGTATAATTATTAGAGCAAGAAAACTACTTTTGTGACAAGTGCAAATATTCTATTCAAGTGTAAAATTGAGGAAAAAGGTAAGAATTCCTCTTCTTTTATATATTATAGAAGGTTTATGTATGTTGTAGTAAGTAGAATTGAATGAAAATCATGGAAATGTTATGTGTTGTGTGTGGGCCGTGTGGGTGTGTTGTGTGTGTGTGGCCATGTAGTGTTAATTGGGTGGAGGAAGATGAATGTATTTTATGTAGTATGTTAGTTGTGTTGTTGTGAACTCTATGATGCCAATGAAAGACTAATGGATCAAGTTGGCATGGAAATTGGTTGTAGGTTGTTGTAGGAAATTATGTGATTTTAATATGGTTTTATGTAATTGTGCGAATGGAGTTGCAGAGTGCATTGTTGTTGTAGTTTGTGAATTTGAAAGAAGAAAATGCGACGTTGTAGTTTTGTTGCATTTGTGGGGATGTCGGTTGGAGTATGGTGTTGGTGGAATGGTTTGAATATTGTATAGATTGTTTGAAATGTTCTTGAATTGTGTTTGAATGATCTCGGATTAGAAATGAATATGTGAGCGTTGATATTGGCTTGAATGTACGTAGTTGAATTGAATGTGATAAGCTACGCAGAGGAGAAGGTTACTTAAGTTAGAATGCAATTTAAATTGATTCTTGATGTTACTAATATGGTTGTTGGTATTGTTGGTATGGTTGTTGATGAATTTGGCCGAGATAAATTCTCGGGGATGTTGAATTTACAGGAGAGATGCTGCCGAAATTCTTGTTGAGAAGTACTAGTTAGAATTGGATTTTTAAGTGCTTGTAGCTAATGTTTGGTAATTGATAACGTTATTGTAGATATTGGGGAGCCCGAGACTTGAGTCAGGATCTGGTTAGCGAGCGATCGAGGTATGTAAAGCCTACCTTTCCTTCTTTTGGCATGACCTTATGAAATGAACA
The DNA here is from genome assembly GCF_019175385.1 of Lycium barbarum. Classification (NCBI taxonomy): domain Eukaryota; kingdom Viridiplantae; phylum Streptophyta; class Magnoliopsida; order Solanales; family Solanaceae; genus Lycium; species Lycium barbarum. The sequence continues at coordinate 23,613,132 of NC_083348.1, read as the reverse complement.
AATAACGTACATGTATGCCTCTAAAGAAAATCCTATTCTTAGAGCCACTAGGATGGTTAACATCTTTGACTTCCATAAGCTATTCCATACGGCTTGATACGTATTTTATGATGTTCGAAGATTCTAGTTGTTATGTTTCCAAATGTTGTTCGAAAGAAAATCAAGATGATTAAAGTCTTTGATGAATACTTTGATACGTAAATATGGTCTTAAAGTCTCCATTTGGTTTGATCCATAATGTTACTCGAAATTTTCCTAATACGAATGATACTTGAATTTCCAAATATGGCTTATGAAATGTTTTTAGAAGGTTCTGTACATCAAAAGCTCGTAACTTTCTTATACTAATTCCGATTGACCCGATACTTGTTTCTGAGCCTTCTGATATCGGTATATATATTTATTCATCAAGTCTTGTCATTTATTTACTTATATGCATATGGTTTCCTCACTACTCCGCTCGTGCATACTACTATTACATCGTTCGCCGGGTCCCGGGCTGGTTTTGTGATCGTGCGCACTATGTTATATTCGGCATATAATGTGTTTTGATGTTGTGATATGTTATGATGATACGATATGTTCGGGGATTGTACGGAGATTTGAAACCTTCTGGAGTATGATGTGTTGTGGCGCCAGCGTCGGAGTGGCGACCACATTCCTGAGCCCTATGCACGATTTTTAATTGCATTATTTATGTTTTCAGCACAGGTTTTGATATACTAATTCTGTATCCATTTTTCGTACTTCTCACTTCAGTTATGATTCGGATTACTGTATTTCATGCTTTACATACTCAGTACATATTTCGTACTGACCCCCTTTCTTCTGGGGCTGCGTTTCATACCCACAGGTACAAACATTCGTTCTGGTGACCCGCCAGTGTAGGATCCTTATTTTGCTATTTGGAGTACTCCTTTGATCCGGAGCTCATATTTTTGGTACATATCTTTTATTATACATGTTTCTGTATATATGACTATTTGGGGTACGACGGGGCCCTGTCCCGTCATATATTTCTGTTATGGTTTGTAGAATCCTGTAGACATATATGTGGATCATGGGTCGTGTTTGTTCGATTATGTCCGTGACTTATGCCTTAAGCGGTTCCGTTTGCTATTATGGCCGAAACGGCCCATATGATTGTATATGTATGTGTATTCGGGCGATGTGTATTCCGCCAGCCTGCCAGCTTTTGTATGATATTTCTGTTACAGGTGACCGCCTAAGATGACGTCTATTCTCAGTATCTGAGCAAAATAACGTATGTTAAATCTGAATAAGTCGTTGATATGTCGATTTGGTAAGTGAATGGGTTTGGGTGTCCAATTAGGACACTAGTCACGGCCCACGGGGCTGGGTCGTGACAAAAGTGGTATCAGAGCAGTTTGTCCTCAGAATATCTACAGGCCGTGTCTAGTAGAGTCTTGTTTATCGGTGTGTTGTGCACCACATGTATAAACAGGAGGCTACAGGACATTTAGGGTGTTACCTTTCTTTGGATCTTAGATCGTGCGATAGAGCTGTGCTATTAGGATGATTTATTTGACCAGTTGCAGGGTGCAAAATATTTTTCGAAGATAGATTTGCGCTCGGGTTATCATCAGGTGCGGGTACGAGAGACAGATATTCCAAAGACTGCTTTTAGGACCCGATACGGGCATTATGAGTTCAGGGTGATGTCTTTTGGGATAACTAATGCTCCAGCAGTGTTTATGGATTTGATGAATCGGGTATTCAGGCCGTTTCTACATATGTTCGTGATCGTATTTATTGATGACATTCTGGTTTATTCACGATCAGCAGAGGAGCATTCAGATCATCTGAGGACAGTACTTGGCACAATTCGGCAACAAAAATTATATGGTAAGTTCTCCAAATGTGAATTCTGGTTGACTTCAGTGGCATTCTTGGGGCATATCGTCGGAGCAGATGGTATTCGGGTCAATACACAGAAGATCGAGGCTATACAGAATTGGCCTAGGCCTACGACACCGACTGAGATACGCAGTTTTCTGGGATTGGCCGGATATTACAGGAGATTTGTGGAGAATTTTGCTTCTATTGCAGCACCATTAACGAAACTAACTCAGAAGGCAGTAAAATTTCAGTGGACCGATGCTTGTGAACGCAGCTTCCAGTTGCTGAAGGAAAAATTGATTACAGCTCCAGTTTTAACTCTTCCAGAGGGGTCAGACGGGTATGTCATTTATTGTGATGCTTCCGGTATTGGGAAAGGTTGTGTATTAATACAGCATGGTCGAGTTATAGCCTATGCTTCCTGGCAGCTCAGGCCGCACGAGAGAAATTATCCTACTCATGATCATGAAATAGCCGTGGTAATTCATGCTTTGAAGATATGGCGGCACTACATATATGGAGTTCATGTTGATATCTATACGGATCATAAAAGCCTTCAGTATATTTTTAAGCAAAAGGAGCTGAATTTGCGGCAGAGGAGATGGCTCGAGTTATTGAAAAATTATGACGTCGACATTTTATATCATCCGAGAAAAGCCAATGTTGTAGCAGATGCACTTAGCCATAAGTCTATGGGCAGTTTGACCGACGTGCAGCCAGAAAGGAAAGAATTAGTTCATGAGATTCATCAGCTAGCCAGTCTAGGAGTTCGTTTGGCCGATTCTGGAAATATTGGGGTGTCTGTCCGAGAATTTGTTGAATCGTCTATCATGGAAGAAGTAAAACGACGCCAATACGAGGATCCTATTCTGGTACAGTACAGAGATGCGGCCCTTGATAAGGAAAAGACCCAGTTCAAAATTTCACCTGCGGGGTATTACTATATGGAGGCAAGTTATGTGTACTTGACGTTGTAGGGCTACGGCGGCAGATTATGGGAGAGGCACATTATGCTCGGTATTCTGTTCATCCTGGATCCACAAAAATGTACCATGATCTCAGATGCTTATATTGGTGGGATGGTATGAAAAAAGACATTGCAGAGTTCTTTGTCTAGTGCCCAAAATGCCAACAGGTTAAGATCGACCATCAGAAACCGGGAGGATTGCTACAGGAAATGGAAATTCCAGCTTGGAAATGGGAAATAATTAATATGGATTTCATTACAGGTTTAGCGCGCACTCCGCGAAGGTATGATTCTATATGGGTTATTGTTGACAGGCTGACAAAATCAGCCCATTTTCTTCCGGTCTGGACCACCTACTCGGCTGAGGATTATGCCAAGTTGTATATTAAAGAGATAGTAAGGCTTCACGGAGTTCCTACATCCATTATTTCCGACAGAGGTGCACAATTTACAGCTAACTTCTGGAGATCGTTTCAGGACGGATTAGGGACCCAGGTGAGTCTTAGTACAGCATTCCATCCTCAGTCTGATGGGTAGGCCGAGCGTACTATTCAGACGCTGGAAGATATGCTACGGGCCTGTGTTATTGATTTCAGAGGTAGTTGGGATGATCATTTGCCGCTTATTGAATTTTCTTATAATAATAGTTATCATTCCAGCATTCAGATGGCGCCGTATGAAGCCTTATATGGTAGAAAATGCAGATCTCTGATTGGTTGGTTCGATGTCGGTGAAACTAAATTGATTGGTCCAGATATGATCCAGCAAGCAGTCGATAAGGTGAAACTCATTCAGGAGCGGTTATTAGTAGCCCAAAGTCGACAGAAATCGTATGCAGATAAACGACGTCGACCTTTAGAGTTCCAGATTGGTGACTGGGTATTCTTGAAAGTGTCGCCTATGAAGGGTGTAATGAGATTCGGCAGAAAAGGAAAGCTCAGTCCGAGATATATTGGGCCTTATCAGTTTTTTCGAAAGATAGGCAAGGTCGCTTACGAGTTAGACTTACCATCCGATCTGGAAGCAGTACATCTGGTATTTCATGTATCGATGCTCCGTAAGTGTATTGGTGACCCTTCCAAAATATTCCCCACAGAAGATATCCAGGTAACAGAGGCACTGTCCTATGAAGAACAACCTGTAGCTATCTTGGATCGTCAGGTGAGGAGACTACGTACCAAAGATGTGCCTTCTGTTAAGGTCTTGTGGCAGAATAATAAACGAGAGGAAATGACCTGGGAAGCAGAGGACAAGATGAAGAAGAAGTACCCTCACTTGTTTCCTATGCCTATAGGTAATCTAAATTCCTTAATTGATTATACTAATTGGTGAATGAATTATATGTGCTGTCCATAAAAAGAAACTCCCCCGAAATGCGTGCAAGACCGTATAAGACTAGTTTAACATTCGAGGACGAATGTTCTAAAGGGGGGGGAGGGGGAGGATGTTATATCCCGTATTTTGCATATTATGAAAATTTGAAATAATTGTGACTAGTAAGAGATAAGGAAATATTTTTATTCTATTTAATATATATATGTTGTTCATGAAAAATATTGATGCGTAAATATTGAGGAAGGCTATGGGCAAAATTGGAATTTTGGAAAATAGTTTCATGAATTACAAAAATATTAGCTATCAGAAGTTGGGCTTGGAAAATCAAAAAAAAAAAAAAGGCCCAACAAGAGTTGGCCGGCCAAAGAGCATGGCCCAAGGCCCATGTGAAATTAAATGGACCAAATAAATAGAGAGGGCCACTATTATTATCCCCCATTTTAGAAAATTCAAGAAGATAAGAGATTGAGAGCAAAAAGAATAGGCCATTCGGCAAACAAAGAAAAGAAGAAAAAAAATTGAAGCCTTCCATCCTTGGTCCAAAAATTCATTTCTTCTTAAATTCTTACAAATTTCAAGACCCTCTTCAACGTGGTATAATTGTTAGAGCAAGAAAACTACTTTTGTTACAAGTGCAAAAATTCTATTCAAGTGGAAAATTGAGGAAAAAGGTAAGAATTCCTCTTCTTTTATATATTATAGAAGGTTTATGTATGTTGTAATAAGTAGAATTGAATGAAAATCATGGAAATGTTATGTGTTGTGTGTTGGCCGTGTGGGTGTGTTGTGTGTGTGTGGCCATGTAGTGTTAATTGGGTGGAGAAAGATGAATTAATTTTATGTAGTATGTTAGTTGTGTTGTTGTGAACTCTATGATGCCAATGAAAGACTAATGGTTCAAGTTGACATGGAAATTGGTTGTAGGTTGTTGTAGGAAATTATGTGATTTAATATGGTTTTATGTAATTGTGGGAATGGAGTTACTAAAGTGTGCATTGTTGTTGTAGTTTGTGAATTTGAAAGAAGAAAATGCGACGTTGTAGTTTTGTTGCATTTGTGGGAATGTCGGGTGGAGTATGGTGTTGGTGGAATGGTTTGAATATTGTATAGATTGTTTGAAATGTTCTTGAATTGTGTTTGAATGATCCCGGATTAGAAATGAATATGTGAGCGTTGATATTGGCTTGAATGTACGTAGTTGAATTGAATGTGATAAGCTACGTAGAGGAGAAGGTTACTAATGTTAGAATGCAATTTAAATTGATTCTTCATGTTACTAATATGGTTGTTGGTATTGTTGGTATGGTTGTTGATGAATTTGGCCGAGTTAAATTCTCGGGGATGTTGAATTTACAGGGGAGATGCAGCCGAAATTTCTGTAGACAAGTACTAGTTAGAATTGGATTTTTAAGTACTTGTAGCTAATGTTTGGTAATTGATAACGTTATTGTAGATATTGGGGAGCCCGAGCCTTGAGTCGGGATCTGGTTAGCTAGCGATCGAGGTATGTAAAGCCTACCTTTCCTTCTTTTGGCATGACCTTATGAAATGAACAAATAACATACATGTATGCCTGTAAAGAAAATCCTATTCTTAGAGCTGCTAGGATGGCTAACATCTTTGATTTCCATAAGCTATTCCATACGGCTTGATACGTATTTTATGATGTTCGAAGATTCTAGTTGTTATGTTTCCGAATGTTGTTCGAAAGGAAATCGAGATGACTAAAGTCTTTGATGAATACTTTGATACGTAAATATGGTCTTAAAGTCTCCATTTGGTTTGATCCATAATGTTACTCGAAAGCTTCCTAATATGAATGATACATGAATTTCCAAATATGGCTTATGAAATGTTTTTAGAAGGTTCTGTACTTCAAAATCTCGCAACTTTCTTATACTAATTCTGATTGACCCGATACTTGTTTCTGAGCCTTCTGATATCGGTATATATATTTATTCATCGAGTCTTGTAATTTATTTACTTATATGCATATGGTTTCCTCACTACTCCGCTTGTGCATACTACTATTACATCGTTCGCCGGGTCCCGGGCCGGTTTTGTGATCGTGCGCACTATGTTATATTCGGTAGTATGATGTGTTACGGTTCCCGAGTTCCTCGCCATAGGGTCGGGTACCGCTTATATACGGCGTTATGATGTGATATGGCATATGGTGTGTTTTGATGTTGTGATATGTTATGATGATACGATATGTTCGGGGATTGTACGGAGATTGGAAACCTTCTGGAGTATGATGTGTTGTGGCGCCAGCGTCGGAGTGGCGACCACATTCCTGAGCCCTATGCATGATTTTTAATTGCATTATTTATGTTTTCAGCACAGGTTTTGATATACTAATTCTGTATCCATTTTCCGTATTTCTCACTTTAGTTATGATTCGGATTACTGTATTTCATGCTTTACATACTCAGTACATATTTCGTACTGACCCCCTTTCTTCGGGGGCTGCGTTTCATGCCCGCAGGTACAGACGTTCGTTCTGGTGACCCGCCAGTGTAGGATCCTTATTCTGCTATTTGGAGTACTCCTTTGATCCGGAGCTCATATTTTTGATACATATCTTTTGTTATACATGTTTCTGTATATATGACTATTTGGGGTACGGCGGGGCCCTGTCCCGCCATATGTTTCTGTTATGGTTTGTAGAGGCCTGTAGACATATATGTGGGTCATCGGTTGTGTTTGTTCGATTATGTCCGTGACTTATGCCTTAAGCGGTTCTGTTTGCTATTATGGCCGAAACGGCCCATATGTTTGTATATGTATGTGTATTCTGCCAGTCTGCCGGATTTTGTATGATATTTCTGTTACAGGTGACCGCTTAAGATGACGTCTATTCTCAGTATCTGTGCAAAATAACGTATGTTAAATCTGAATAAGTCTTTGATATGTCGATTTGGTAAGCGAATGGGTTTGGGTGTCCAATTAGGACACTAGTCACGGCCCACGGGGCTGGGTCGTGACACATACCTTGTCGCTTACGTGATTAGCTCAACTTATGCTTCCAAACACTAGCCAATATACAATCAGTTAAAGGAAACCGTAGACAACTTGAAAGAGGTTCATATACTTCTCTAAGCTCGTAATTAACTTCCGTAAATTCGGGCAGCATTTTCCCTGAAATCTTCGTTTCCCTCTAATTCCAATTCAATTTAACAATGCAATCAGCAACCAACAACAACAACAACCATCTCATATAAGCCTCTTTAAACTCAAAGCATCAACTCCCAAAGATATACACCAAAATAGCCCAATATATGCTTTATATACGATATCTACATTAACTTTATTCTCCCGAATTCAAGAACACCAACTTATCAAAAACATCAACAACAATATCAACAATCATTTTATATCAATATCCAACAAATTCTATCCATTTAATCATACCAAAACAAACCCCAACTTATTTGATATCTAAAAATGATAACCGAACTTTCAACGTCATTTTCTCTTTTGTAACCCGTCAAATCTATCAATGATCATGATAAGAACATCATTAACATTTTAAACATACCTTATATGAGCAGACACCACGAAACCAACATCCCCCAAGTTCAACTTTTAGCTTAAAACGACGACGACAACTCGTACTACACTTTATCCTTCACGAGCCTCAGGATTCGGGGCCTCCAACTTGGTTGATTCTCCACTTTCTCTCTCTAACTCTCCTCTCCCCCTCTCTAAAAGTTTGTGTACTGTTTAATGTGTAAATGAATGAATTTTTATGACTTTATCCCTTATATATGGGTCTTGGGTCGGTTCCCACCGACCTTTAGTCGGGTTGGGCCGAGCCCACTGCCCAGCTTGACCTTTCTGTCTTAAAACGTCTATAACGTTTTATCCCTATGTCGTGTGAAGGCTCACAATATATGGTTGGAAAGATATTACAATTATCTACAACTTTTACTTTTAGAGGTTTCCCAAATTCCCAAATAATGATTGGGTTATGGCCTCTCAAAGTCAGATCACCCGAAAATGTAACTTAAAAACATATTTTTGGAGGGTTTACACTTGGATTTGGCTCAAGGGTCCTTCTTGAGAATTGATCAACTTCCCATGTACTATTCATAAAACTTGTCATATGCCCTTTATAAAATCCCAACATGTGGGCCCCACCTCGGCTTACGGTTACGAGGGCTATATATCTTCTAACGTATCATTCCAATCATATTATAGGAATTCCAATTATCATACTCATGCTATCCTCATGCTAATACAGTAGAATTCCATCCTTTATACTTGGAGTATTTGCTCCTCCTTGAGCTCACATTAAGTCTCCTGCAGCCTTAGTTACGCGAAATTTTCCGAGGCGTGACAGTACGCTGTGGTCTATGCGATCTAAATAAAGAATAGGAGTAGACCTATAAGAATTAGAATAGAGAATAGGAGGAACCAATATACGATGGTAAACCTACCCAACAGAGAGGCAGCTCCTATTCTACAGTGTTACTAGAAAGATAACTCCAAAACAAGAAAAACTCGAATTAAGTTTCAAGTGTAGATGGATATAGTATGTTGCAGTAAATTACGGAAGTAGCTAAATTATGACCACTTTCTTTAGAAATTCAATATTAACTGATGTCAAGTGGAGAATGGTAATAAGTTAAGCAAAGAGAGGCACAACATGATAGACGATTTCTAGTTAGAATTGATTTGTTACAAGATCACCATAACCGGTATAATTATACCGGACTAGTTTAACATTCGAGGACGAATGTTCTAAAGGAGGGAAGGACATTACATCCCGTGTTTTCATGTGTTGGAAAGCGTGCAAGTTAAATGACATTAGAAATGGAAACGAGGTTATCCCCCAAGCTTATAGGTGGTTAGAGTGATGATACAGATGTATCGTAAAGATTAGAAGTTAAACAAATCGAAGAAAATAAGTTTTGTCGAGGTTCGAAATTTATTTGAATGACACACGGTCCAAACTATAATATCCCGTATTTTGGACGAGGAAATTGAACCGTCCAACATGAGCAAATTTACCCGAGCCTAGAGAATTTGGTCATATTCAAGCATGAAAATCAAGAACTCGGTGTATACAAGGAATGAAGTCCGGAAATGACTTAAGACAGAAAAATGTGATGACGATGATTGGAAATAATATTTTATGTGTCGAAAAGGAGGCTATGGATTAGTGCCATATAACATGAGTGTAATAATGAGTATATGAAGTCTGTTAAAAATAGTTACTATTCAAGGGAACTGAGATTAGGAAATTAATTATGTGGATGACTAGTTAAATTTTGGGGTGTAGGGGAAGACGAAACAAGTGGAGAAATTGATTAAAAACCTCAAGAAGGTTAGTAGATTGCTAGTGGAAATAACCTTTCCAAATGGATTCACTATAGAAAAGGACTATATGACTCACCTATATATATATAGTGATCTGGTCATTTATGGAGGAGGTGTACAATTGACAATTTGTTTTTATTAAAGAAAAGGGTGGACCCCACAGGCCATTAAGTAGATATAATGTTACACCTCGCAGTTCGGACATTGAGTTCCGTAGGTGTTAACTGCTTAATTGTGAACACTGTAGTGATATGTGCCTATTTTATGGTTGTAAGGGTTTATGATCATGTATGAGAAGTACCGAAAGGATTGGCGGGCAAGTGAATGAAGGAAATTAAGTTTGTCAGACTTTGGAGAAAATATGAGGAACAATTTTGGTCCAACATGGTGGATGAATATCTCTTAACATAATGTTTTAAGGTGAAACAAAATCCTAAATTGAAGTTCGTCGAGTCTAGTTTCCAACGCAACAAACTGCTCGTCGATAGGACATCAGAGTAGAGAATTATGGACGTTACAACTTCAGCTGACAGAGCAGAAACGCATGCTACAGTACTGCTACACTACCGACCTGCTAATGTACTGCTACACTACCGACCTGCTACAGTACTGCTACAGTAATTGTTATAGTACCCCCGACCCGAATTTGACACTTACAAAAAGGGTAAGAACCCCTTATTTTTCACCAGATCTGCCCAGAAAACTCTAGAAATTTGAAGAGAGAGAGGACATCACAAAGTAAGCAATTTGCAAGCAAACGGAGTATTAATCGAAGCTCGGATAAACGCATGGATGAGATTCTAGTATGGTTTTGCGGTGGATTCAAGGTGGGTATTGAAGATATCGCTGTCTTAAAAAAAAGGTATGAATCCTTCTCTTTTGGTATTTTTTAAGGTTTATCTACGGAGATAAAGTCGCTAAATAATTGTATAGGGAGTTGGTTGGTTGTGGAAATTGGGAAAACATCTTGTGGGATGTTTTATGGTACATATTGGTGTTGGAAATGATGTTATTGTCGTTGTTGTTGTTGTTGTTGTTGTTATTGGTTGCTGAATTATAATTTCGAGCTAGGCATATAAACAGGGGAGATGCTGCCGAAATTTCAACAGATTCTAGGAAGAGTTAGTTTGAGGGCTTACGACAGGCCTACGAAGATGAGTCTAACAATAGTATAAAATTTTATTGAATATAGATTTACGAGCCTGGGAGGCCAAGTGTTGAATAATCAGAGTTAAGGCAACCAAAAAGGTATGTTAAGGCTCGTCCCTTTCTTTCAAAGGCATGATTCCTATGTTATGATTCCATACATATTTTTCATAACCTTCCTACTCCCAAAAGTTAGAAGTTCATGATTCTTAAAAGCTTTTTATGATGCTAAAGATGAGATGTTTTCCATAATGTCTTTATCCTGAAAAGTTAAAGTTTCATGATTCTAAGAGTTTCTTATGACGCTAAAGATGAGTATGCTTTATAAGGATAAAGAAGATGAGATGTTTTCTATGATGAGATGTTTTCTATGATGCGCATGATGACGATGATTTTGATTCTAGAAGTTCCAAAGCTTATGATTTTAATGCTATTATGAGATTATCGAATTTATTTCATGATTTCCTTGAATTGCTCATTGTTGTTGGTCTCACCTCATTTATTGTTCCTTCGAGGTGAGATATATTGATGATGATTATTCCATAATATAAATCGGATGTGACCGACCTTACGTCACTCCGATAGAGTTGTAGGTTTCACTTGGGCTCTCATGCATGCTTTGTAATTATGTATGTATGTTAATAACACCATGCCTACATGGCCGGGCAGTATAACACCATGCCTACATGGTCGGGCAGTATAGCATCGTGCCGTCCAATATGCGGTCGGGCAGACACACCACTGCAGTGGGCAGTTTATGATTACCCTGGACGCGAGCTAATGATGATCACACTGTGCCTAAATGGCCGGGAAGCATTATACCGTACCTATATGGTCGGGCAGTTTACTTGTAAATATTTATATGTTGCTTTAAAAGTTAAAGTTAGCATGCATGATATCCGCCTTAAGGGGCAAACTGAGGTACAAGTTATTTCCTTACTCTATGTTGTCCTTTACGTCTCTTACTATGATCTTATGGTATTGTTCATGCCTTGCATACTCAGTACATTACTCGTACTGACGTCCCTTCTTGTGGACACTGCGTTTCATGCCACACAGGTGTATACAGATGAATAGAGGATATTGCTAGAAGATGTTTCAGCTGGTTTGGCGAGCTCCATTTCCTTCCGGAGTGTTGCCGAGTCAGAGTATCTATGTTATGGTATCTTGATTGATGTTAGAGACTTTGTAGACAGAGTCACGTATATAGCATGTTGGTCTTGCAAGCGGCTCTTCAAGCCGATGTATCATTATGCATTATGTTACAAATTTCATATTATTACAGATTTTACTTGATTTGAGAAAGATGAAAAGAATGTTTTTGAAAAGCTTTCATTATGCATTTCATTTCATGGTTTAAGAGTCCAGTGAGATTATGAACATAACGAGAACCAGCGGGTTCGCTCGGCTCTGAGTAAGGGGTCGGATGCCCATCATGTCCTATCAGGATTGGGGTGTGACATATAACATTTCATATCTCATTTTGTTCACTAATTGCTCTTCAAAAAAATGTGAATATAGCCCTTGAGAGCTTCATATAGCTTAGGGAAATTCCCATACTCCTGCAGAAACGTTAAGTAGACATGCAACAACGTTATTCAATTTATTTTTACGGATTTCACTCCCTGCTTCGGTCCCGTTGTTTGGTTTTATCGCATTGTTGAATTGGCGCTTTCTTCGAAGGGAAGTAAAGTGGAAGAAGATCATTTCTTGGCATATAAGGTTAGAACTATTCTCTCCTAGTTATATTTAAATTCATCCTGGTCATAGCTAAATTGTGAGATGGGAACTACGAAATTAATTGCTGGAAATCGGATAAGTTATTGTTATTGTTGTCTAGGCCGATTTGAGGTATATTTTTGGGTTTCGTTGTGGCTAGAAACTGTTGGAGTAACTTAAGTATATGGTTTATTTTTCTTTTATATGTATTTTGAAGGAACGAAAAATTGGAAAAGTGTATTTGATAATCGTATCTGGGCTTATCGCTCGTCGTGAAATGTTTATGACTTGTTGCAGTTACATGGTATCTTGTTATTGATTTATATACTTGATAGACTGTTCTTGTTGTTATTATTGATATATGGAGTTTGGGAAATAAGAAGAACGGGGGAGATGCTGCCCATTTTGTTTTAGGATAAGTTTAATTTTCGTTATACGATTATGAGAATAGTTGTATAATTAACCATAGTATTATTATTGGTATCATATAGATCATGCAGCAAATACTAGTTGAGTTATTGAGCCATTGCGCTAAGACAAGGTATGTTAAGGCTATCCCTTTTATTCTTTTGGCATGAATCATATGAGAAAGAACGAACGAACGAGCGTTACCCATAATAATTCCATTCTTAGAAAGCTAGAAAGCTTATGTTTCTTTGGACTCCTGATAGTGTTATTGTTTCATGCTTATGATTCGTTGAATTTATCTCATTACCATTGATCCAGTAGAGGTAAAAGGTGTTGATGATATTAGATCTATAGTAATATTCGGAGGTTACCGACTTTACGTCACTCCGAAAGATTCAGATGCTATCTTTATGAGTCCTTTATGCATATATATATATAGATAAAAATATTTTCTTACCCCGTGCCGCACTAATGTCGTCCGGGAAGGCACGTAGATGTGCACACCACTGCAGTGGGCAGATTATGATGATACCCCGGACGTGGGATGATATGATATATGGATCGGGCTGTACGTTCCTCAACACTAATAGCTATGATATATGTATATGATTTTTGAAAGAAAGCATGCATATCATACGCCCTCAGAGGCACTTTCAGTTATAAAGAGTTGTACAGTAACTTTCAGATATACAGTCATACATATACATTCAGATATACAGACTGACATTCTTGTCATAGATTCCTTTCATGATTGTTGTGTATATGCTATTTTCTTGCCTTACATACACTGTACATTATTCATACTGACTCCCCTATTGCCTGGGCGGGGTGGGGGGGCTACGTTTCATGCCCGCAGGTCTACAAATACAGGTTGGTGATCCATCTATTAGGATGTCAGCTTAGCGGATGAAGTTGATGCACTCCGTTTGTTCCGGAGATGCCAGGAGTCAGCATGATCTTATGTATATATAGAGATATGTACGCATATATGTATGGGTATGGCAAGGCCCTGTCCCAACCATGTTGTATTATGTTTTCCAGTAGAGGCTTGTAGACAGTTATGTACAGTCAGTTGAGGTCCAGACTTGAGATTTCATATGTCATTACAGATGGTCATGATAGCCTTACTGGCTCATACAGTATGTTCAGTATTTTCACAGACGAGTCTTCAGAATAGTTGATGCATGTATGTTCCTTATGAGTTTATTGAGAGTCACATGATGGCCCTATTGGCCCACCTGTGTTTATGTTGTTGTCACAGATGTAAGTCAGATGGTACTTGACTAGTACGGTCAGGTGCCCATCGTTGCCCTCCAGTTTGTGTCGTGACAAGAGTAATACCAACTGTTGCAACTCCGGATCAAATGGAGCTCTTCTAGGCATTCTCTGAGGAAGCAACATAAGGGTCGAGTCTGTCTCCCTGTCTACCTGCGGGCATGAACGCATCGTCCACAAACAAAAGGATGTATGTACGAACAATGTACTGAGTATGTAAGTCATGGATAGCAACATGATGGAAATATGAAAAACAACATAATATAAATGAATTATTTATACCTCAAAATACTTCTTAAGACTTTCATCATGCTTACTCAACCTTTCTCTAAGGAAAACATTCCATACATGTACATATAATGATACCATAACCTTGTTGGTTCGGTGTCATCCATACCCAACCATAACAAGGCTCGGTGTTGTCCGTACCCAACTGCATTGGTGTGGGCGCAATAGATATCATACCCGGCCATATAAGCTCGGTGTCACAACATAGCTACATGCATTTATGACATACATAAGTATCAGAGTGAAACATTACAACACTATCGGGATGACATAAAGTCGGTAAACCCCCAATTTCTATTATTTAATCAGCATCATCATCATCATTATCATCATCACTATTATCATCATCATTATTATCATCATCACTATGAAGAGCTTTTACCAAAAGTATTTCAATAATATTGAAAGTCATGCACTTCTAGCATCTCTAGGAATAGGACATTGCGAATATCTTAGTGGGTATCTCTAGAATTGAACTCATCATCATAATAATTATCATTATCATCACAAAGAACATTGTCAACGATATCATGAGAATCTCGAGAATTATGAGCTTATAGGATTTATAGGAGTAGGAATATCGTGGATATCATGTAGAGGCTCAAAATTTGAAAATCATGCCGTTAGAAAGAACGGTTAGCCTTACATACCTTTACGTCTTCTTAACTGCTTAATGTTATTCTCCAATGTCTGAAAAAGTTAAATTCAAGAAGATTCATACCAAGGTTAAGTCTCGAAAACACTTCTAAGTTTAAACTAGTGCAATTTATGAGCTAACGAAATTTGGGCAGCATTTCCCCTATTTTGTCAACTTCCACCGAATCACAAATCAACTGCCAAACAACAATAATAACGTTTACAATTCCATATTCAAGAAGATACATTCAATTCAATCTCAAATTTATCAAAAATCCCTTTTTCAAGTTAATCTCATAGTCATCTTCTTCAGTTCAACATTTATGACTTCTCCACTTTAGTTCTTTTCCTTTCCAAGGGTCACCAAACTTTTATATCAAATCAATCATGTAAATAATAGGAATATCATACCTTATTATAGAAGAACTTTACCTTCCCCAACTCCTTTCAAGGCCAAGAATATCACAACTTTGAAGAGAAGCAAGAACAATCACCTTCCATGGATTCTCTTTGGTTTTTGATGTTGATCTTCTATCTTGATGATATTGAAAGGTTTGGAGTGTGATGCAACCTTAAATAACTTTCAAAAACTCTCTAGAAGTGTGGGGAAATAATTGTGGAAAGTTGGAATGAAAATGAGGTCTCTTAAGATTTAAAAAGGTGGCAAAATCGCCACCCCGCTCAAGTCTGCGGTGGAGATACGGCTCCGCACACTGAGTGTGCGACCGTACCTCCCATCCTATCCCAAGGGATGATATTTTTCAGTGAGGCCAGCCAATTTGGCAAGTTGGCGACCAGTATGCGGCTCAGCACACTGAGTGTGCGATCGCACATTGCCGAATTTACATGATTTTGCGGAAATGCGTTCTTTTTTATTCGTTCGACCTTCAATCCTTATGTAACCTTCTTGGAACTTGTATAAAACTTCATTATCCATCTAAGAGGCCTTATACATCCCCCTCAAGGCATTACTAAAAAATGAATAACTCAAATGATACGAAACCTTCCCAAAACATGATTCAAATTCACAACTACTTTCGTCGCTACATATGACATTGAAACCTTAAGGAACATACTCATAATGCAACGACACGAAATTTTCCCAAGGTGTAACATTCCTCCCCCCTTAGGAACATTCGTCCTCGAATGTTAGGCTCTTAGGAATTCTATAATAAATTTGGCAGAGTTTCTCCTGTAACATGTCACTACCATCCTGTCACAGCAACCCAAAATATACAACGCCTCATAGTGCTACAGCAACAATAGCGATAATGGCTACACACGACCATGAAATCATCAAAAGAGAGTATTACATACCTGAGGACAATGGTGCCTCTGTCTGAATCTTTTCTGGGGGTTGAAATAAATGTGGATACCTGAACTTTATATCTTCCTCAGCTTTCCAAGTCATTTCTTCCCTATTATTGTTTCTCCATAAAATTTAACTAAAGCTACATCTTTGGTTCTGAGCCTCCGAACTTGTCTATCTCGAATACCAATGGGAAATTCTTCATAGGATAGTTGCTCGGTGACTTGGACATCATCTACAGGTATAATTATGGAAGGATATCCAATGCATTTACGAAGCATCGATACATGGAAAACCGGATGGACTGACTCCAAATCTGAACGTAGAATAAATTCATAAGCCACCTGGCCTACCTTGCGTACAATCTTATAAGGCCCAATATACTGAGGGCTAAGCTTGCCCTTTTTTCCAATCTCATGATGCCTTTCATCGGCGACACCTTCAAGAATACCCAGTGATTCACTTGAAATTCTAAGTCTTGTCGGGGATTATCTGTATAAGATTTCTGACGACTCTGAGCTATTAATAATCGATGCTGAATAAGCTTGACCTTTTCCATGGCTTGCTGGATCATGTCTGGCCATATTAGCTTAGCTTCTCCCACTTCAAACCACCCAATTGGTGATCTGCACTTGCGCCCATATAAAGCCTCATACAGGGCCATTTGGATGCTGGAATGATAACTATTGTTATAAGATAACTCAATAAGCGGTAAGTGATCATCCCAACTACCCTCAAAATCTAACACACATGCCCATAACAAATCCTCTATAGTCTGAATGGTGCGCTCAGCTTGTCCATCAGTCTATGGATGAAATGTTGTACTGAGACTCACCTGAGTCCCCAAACCTTCTTGGAAGGACTTCCAGAAGTTAGCTGTAAACTGTGTCCCTCTATTAGAAATAATAGATACTGGAACACCACAGAGTCGTACTATCTCTTTGATATAAAGCTTTACATAATCTTCAGCTGCGTATGTTGTTTTGAATGGTAGGAAATGAGCTGATTTTGTAAGTCTATCCACAATTACCCATATAAAATCATACTTACACTGAGAACGAGGTAAGCCTGCGATGAAATCCATATTAATCACTTCCCATTTCCAAGTCGGAATTTCTATAGCTTGCAACAATCCACCAAGCTTTTGATGCTCAATATTTACCTGCTGACAGTTAGGACATTGAGCTACGAATCCCGCTATGTCTTTCTTCATTCCATTCCACAAATATATGGATTTAAGATCATGATACATTTTCGTCGCTCCCAGATAAACAAAATAACGGGAACAATGGGCTTCGTCCAAAATCTGATGGCGTAATCCTGCAACGTCTGGCATACAGAATCTGCCTCGACATCTGAGAACACCGTTTGCAGATATTTCAAAGGATGGCTTCTTCTTCTGGGGAAGTGTATTTCTGTAATGAACTAATATGGGATCCTCATACTACCATTCTTTCACCTCAACTACTAGTGACAAAAGAGCTGAATTCTGAATGGTAGCTCCCATATTGCCTAAGTCCATTATCGGAACTCCTAGGCTAGCTAACTGCTGATGCTCACGAGCTAACTCTCTCTTCCTTGGCTAAACATCACATAAGCTTCCCATAGATCTACGGCTAAGAGCATCAGCTACGACGTTCGCCTTCCCGGGATGATATAAAATGCTAACATCATAATCTTTCGACAACTCCAACCATCGCCTTTGCTGTAAATTAAACTCTTTCTGCTTGAAAATATACTGAAGACTCTTATGATCTGTATAAATATCAACATGAACACCATACAAATAATGTATCCACATCTTCAATGCATGAATCACCGCACCTAACTCAAGATCACGGGTTGGATAGTTTTTCTCATTTTTCTCAACTGTCTCGAAGCATAAGCAATAACTTTACCACGTTGCATTAACACACAACCCAACCCTACTCCTAAAGAATCACAATAGACAACATAGCCCTCCAACCCTTCAGGAAGTTTCAGGACCGGGGCCGAAGTCAATCTATCCTTCAATTTCTGAAAACTGCTCTCACAAGCATCCGTCCATTGAAATTTAGCCGATTTCGGAGTCATTTTCGTCAATGGTGCAGAAATAGAAGAAAAGCCTTCTACGAATGAACCTGCCAAACCCGAAAACTACGAACTTTCATAGGTGTTGCAGGCCTTGGCCAAGTCTTCACAACTTCAATCTTCTGGGTATCCACCCGAATACCATCAGCTGAAATAATATGTCCCAGAAAGGCCACAGAATTTAACCAAAACTCACATTTTGAAAATTTTGCATATAGCTCTCGAGCCTGAAGAACTCCAAGGATGGTGTATAATAATCTTCATGCTCCACCTTGGATCGTGATTACACCAAGATATCATCAATAAACACAATGACAAATAAGTCTAGGAAGGACCTAAACACAGTGTTCATCAAATCCATGAAAACTGCTGGTGCATTAGTCAATCCCAACGACATTACCCGAAACTCGAAATGACCACATCTAGTTCTGAAGGCTGTCTTTGGAATATCCTTTTCTCTGACTCTTACTTGGTGATACCCGGATCGTAGATCTATCTTTGAGAACCATTTGGCACCCTGAAATTGATCAAATAAATCGTCAATCCTTGGAAGCAGATATTTATTCTTGATTTTCACCTTATTCAGCTGTCTGTAATCAATGAACATTCGCAAGGAGCAATCTTTCTTTCTTACAAATAACATAGGTGCTCCCCACGGCGAGGAGCTTGGCCTAATAAAATCTTTCTCAAGCAAATCCTTCAATTGCTCCTTCAAGTCTTTCAATTCTGCAGGAGCCATTCTATAAGGAAGAATATATATGGGATCAGTATCCATAGCACATCAATAGCGAAATCAATCTCCCGCTCAGGTGGAAGACCTGGAAGCTCATTCAGAAACACATTCGGAAATTCATTCACCACCAGGACAGATTGGAGAGTTGGCAACCCTGCCTCTATATCCTAAACCCGGACTAAGTAATAAATACAACCTCTAGCAATTATCTTTCTTGCCTTGAGATAGGAAATAAACCTACCACTTGGAGACGCCGTATTTCCCTTCCATTCTAAAACTGGTTCTCCCGAAAACTGTAAAACGAACTATTTTGGTTGTACAATCAACATTGGCATAGCAAGAAGCCAACCAATCCATACCCATAATGACATCAAAATCTACCATTTTCAACTCATGTAAGTCAGCCATAGTATGATGGTCACAAATCACAACCACTCAATTTCTATATACCCTACTAGCTATCACTGGGTCACCGATTGGTGTAGACACTTCAAAAGGCTTAATTGGCTCAGGTTTCACCCCAATACGATCAACAATATAAGGAGTAATATTTGACAAAGAAGAACCTGGATCAATCAATGCATTCACTTCATAAGAAGATACCGGTAGTATACCCGTGACAACATCGGGGTAAGACTCAAGATTATGTCGCCCTGCCAGAGCATAAATACGGTGTGGAAGACCACTAGAACTTGGTGTTCCTTCTCTACCCCTACCATGCCCAGATGGTGTCCACGAGCTTTGCCCCGGAGGGCGTATAGATGATGAAGAACCAGCTGTTGATCCGGTGGGCTAGACCCTACCCCTACCACCTATCAAGGGGCAATCATGCAAGATATGTCCTGGCTGACCGCAGGCATAGCAAATATCTGAACCTAATCGTCACTTTCCCCAATATAGCTTACT
Organism: Lycium barbarum; assembly: GCF_019175385.1. Lineage (NCBI taxonomy): Eukaryota > Viridiplantae > Streptophyta > Magnoliopsida > Solanales > Solanaceae > Lycium > Lycium barbarum. Next base: position 23,593,155 of record NC_083348.1, on the reverse strand, counting down.
TCACTGAGTACATCGGGGTAAGGGTGGTCTCATCTCGCCTAAATTACCCCTGTACTGAGAACCCAAACTTCTGAAACTCTGATCTGGTTTGGAGTGAATAGGTCTATCAAATCTCTGGCTTGCAAATCGTGGTGGTGCACTAGTCGCTGAATGGCCTGAGTGCCAAGAATATTGCTGCTTCTTCCCTCCCGTAAACTCACTAGCCGGACTCGAGAATCTAGCCCTCTTACTATAACCCCTATCGTGCTCACGCTCACTCCTTTGCTGTTGTTGCCATTCTTCCATATTCTGGGCATGGGCCTGAATGCGAGAAATATCTATTCCTTCCTAAAGTGAGGCTGTCAAGCACTTATCCATCAAATGTGGCCCTAAACCATTCACAAACCGATAAACACGATCTCCTATATCAGCTACTATGGTCAAAGCATACCTGGCCAAAGAATTAAAATGGAGGCTATACTCTAGAGCACTCATACTTCCCTGCCTTAGATTCAACAACCTGTTAGGTTTGGCCCGTCGCACCTCTGGCGACAAATAGTGTCGGAAGAAAGCATCTACAAACCTTTGCCATACCGGTGGAAGTGCATTGACTCCTCTAGAAGATATCCAAACAGTACATCAATGAATCGCAACATCCCGTAATCTATAGGAAGCCAGCTCTACCGACTCAACCTCCAAAGCATGTGTTACCCCTAATGTTCTCAACATTCCATCTATAAAGCCTTGTGGGTCTTCATTCGGTTTTGAGCCAAAGAATTCTAGAGGATTCAAACTGATAAAATCACGGGCTCTGGCACACACAGTTCTATCACCATGACCTGTACCTTGCCGCTGAGCCTGAGCGGCGACTAATTGAGTCAGCAGATGGATAGCCTCTTTCACCTCTTGGCCTGAGGCAACTGGTGGAGGAACTGGGGATGCTGGAGATAGAGCTGAGGCTCCTTCATGCTCCTCTGAAGCAGGTGGAGTATGAGAGGACCGAGATGGAACCTCATCTGGTCTCTCCCTTCTTTATATCTATTTGCGGTACCCTCTCAGTCCACCTTCCTGTCACTGTCTTGTCCTTTTGGACTGCTGTAGCTTTTCTCTTTACAGGCATCGCAGAAAACATAACACACCGTTAAGTAAAGAGAAATTCTTATAACATGGCTCTATCGCACGATCTATAATGAAGAAGAAGGTCATTCATTCCTAAATACCTGCAGCCTACTGTTTATAAGTATGTCGCGCTTCACACCAATAAACAAGACTCTATTGGACACGGCTCATAGACACAACCTAGGACGAACTGCTCTGATACCACTTTTGTCACGACCTAACCGGAGGGCCATGATGGGTAACCGGAACTAACCTACCGAGCATCTCTCATCATACTTTCATAATCATATATAGGTGAGCCACATGGCTAACTCATAATTACCATGCATCAATAATACAAATTTCATCGGAATAAGGCACTTTTATATCAACATCATTAACTATGCCCATTTATACACAAGCCGACAAGGCTATCAAAATGATAAAAAAATATGAGCCAAAAAAACTAGGAGATATCCAGCTATACACATCTTTCTACGAGCCTTTACGAAGAGTACATAAAATTAAAAAGACGAGACAGGACCCCGCCATGCCGATATGTGTACACCAAAAGAATAATACCAACTATTGCAACTCCGGATCAAATGGCTCTTCTAGGCAATCTCTGAGGAAGCAGCCTAAGGGTCGAGTCTGTCTCCCTATCTACCTGCGGGAATGAACGCAGCATCCACAAACAAAAGGTCGTCAGTACGAATAATATACTGAGTATGTAAGGCATGGATAGGAACATGATGGAAATGTGAAGAACAATATAAGATAAATGAATCATTAATACCTCAAAATAATTCTTAAGCCGTTCATCATGCTTACTCAATCTTTCTCTAAGGAAAACATTCCGTACATGTACATATAATGATACCATACTCGACCATATTGGTCCGGTGTCATCCATACCTGGCCATAACAAGGCGCGGTGTTTTCCGTACCCAACTGCAGTGGTGTGCACGAAACAGATATTATATGCGGTCATGTAAGATCGGTGTCAAAACATAGCTACATGCATTTATGACATACATAAGTATCCGAGAGAAACATTACAACACTATCGGGGTGACATAAAGTCGGGAAACCCCCGATTTCTATTATTGAATCACTATCATCATCATCATCATCATCATCATCATTATCATCATCACTATTATCATCATCATTATTATTATTCATCACTATGAAGAGCTTTTACCAAAAGTATTTCAAGAATATTGAAAATCATGAACTTCTAGCGTCTCTAAGAATAGGACATTGCGAATATTTTAGAGGGCATCTCTAGAATTGAACTCATCATCATAATCGTTATCATTATCATCACAAAGAACATTGTCAACGATATCATGAGAATGTCGAGAATTATGAGCTTATAGCATTTATAGGAGTAGGAATATCGTAGATATCAGGTATAGGCTCAAAATAAGGAAATCATGCCTTTAGAAAGAAGGTTTAGCCTTACCCTTAGGTCATTGGTCTAGCATCCTCTTCACAATTCCCTCTGTTAATCCACTCAGAACACCCATAACAACCCTTACCTATCAAAATCCTACTACTATTACCAACTATGCAACCATATTACAGCCTCCACATATGAATCCTAACATGCAGAAAGGCATAAAAGCATATCCCATCCCAATCAAACAAGTACAATACATTAATGAAGAACATATCGTTAAATGGTCTAAAGACAAACTAGCATGAATTAACATTATCGTGAACCTAGAGAAAGCGATCATTGGGAAAATATCATATTGTTTGCACGAGTTAGAAGAACTAAGAAAAATCATCCCTGCGTAATGTGGTATCAAAGGTATTATGAGATAGGTTTTTCCAGAAATCGTCATGTCTTAATAAGGTTTACTTAAAGAGTAGACTTCATTAATGTGATGACCAAAAGCTTGTACTATATCAAGTCCAAATATGGATTGTCATATTTTATGAGGCACCTTATTTGTGGTTCAAAATTTAAGATAGATGAAGAAACAACCAAAGCTTCTGCTTCTGGTAAACTCTTGCACTTAGATATGGCTACCATAAACAAGACTAGGCTTTGTTGTGACACATGAGCAGGTAAAAATCAATAAGATTTTTTTACCAAATTACTGCACAGAATGTAAGCTACAAGGTCATGCTGAAAATGAGTGTTGGAAGTTGCATGCAGAGCTTAATCCTAAACAGATAACCTAAGGCAGGAGGAGAAAGGTAGAAAAACATCAACAAGAAGAACAACGAATAAGGCAGTTTCGAGCTAGAATTCTATCCAGTGGAAAGGTTATTGGAAATCCTGAAATTGGAATGTGATCAAGGATAATGAGGTTTTAAATAAAGGGAACACTTTTGGTATAGAAAGTAACCCTGTGACACATACAATTTCGGTGGACAACAATGAAATAGTTCAGGTGGTCATCGAGGAGGGACAAAAAGCACATGTAGATACTAATGAAATAAATTAGGTGGATATAGAGGAGGGCCAGAAAGCAGAAGTGAACACAGGTCAGGCAACAATGCAGGTTAATGAGCAGAAGCCAACGACAAACAAGACACAAGAACTAACAGTTGCCACATATCCAACAGGATAGTCAGTCAAACTAAGAAGATATTTGAAGTAACACTGGGGCCATTATCATAAGCACTATCAATGATACTAATCAGTCAATAACTTTGTTCATAGCAGATGCTCCTACCAAAACTTTACACGATTTGGTATCACATTAAATCAGTGGTACTGATGATGTCATAGAGAAATGGGAGGGTCTAATACACTACCTATTGAAGAAGAAGAAGAACACATATGTCTTCTTAAAAAATAGAGCTTATCAACAGGTGGAGTGATTTATTACCAAAGATGCAGTTTACATGGTAATAAGTGGAACACGAAATAAGAGACAACTGAAAAACCACAACTGTCACACCCCAACGTTGGTGAGGCGAGATTGGCACCCGGCACCTTACGGAAACCGAGCGAACCAACTGATAACTCGCATCCTCTATGTCTCAAACGGAAAAATAAGGCCAAGAAGGCCAACTATGAATATAAAATCACGCATACGTATATACGTAATGGGCCTGCGGCATCCACATACCCACTAACAAGACATAACTGAGCTTTACACAGGAATCTGTCTGCAAAGCCTCTATGAACATGACTGACGTACACAAGTCGGGACAGGGCCCCCGACATACCCTCTTGTCACAAAAAAAAACATATACAACTCAGACTCGGCAATGCTGCAGGAAGAGATGGAGCCCACCAATCAAACCTAGTACCTGAAATCAGCCTACTGCGGAAGATCCTCATCTCGTCTACTTGGACCTGCGGGCATGAACGCAGCGTCCACAAGAAGGGACGTCAGCACTAACAATGTACAAAGTATGCAAGGCATGAATAGTAATATGATATAAGAATGAAGATAACGTAAGATAAAGTGAGCAATTACACCTCGTACACTTCCTGAGATTTCTGTCACGTAAATTAACTTGTCTATTAGAAAAACATTTCATACATATCCATACACAATATACACACATTTGTATTCATATACATTTACTATACATACCTCTGTCATATCCGTACTCGGCCCTTTCGGGACTCCATGTCATCCGTACACGGCCCTTTCAGGACTCGTTCTTATCCGTACACGGCCTTTTCAGCACTTGTTGTTATCCGTACATGGCCCTTTTGGGAGTCGTTGTTATCCGCACACGGTCATTCGGGACCCGTTGTTATACCCTACTGATCAGTGGGATGCAATGCATACATATATATACATATACATAGAAATACATAAATAAATCAACATCATCATTAGCATTATCATTATCACTATATCCTTACTTAGAAGATCAACTATCGTAAGGTGAAGTCGACGATGTCATGGGAGCCTCGATAATCATGAACATAGATAGCATTGAAAATAGAATTAGTATCTTCGTTATATCTCGCCTCGAAGGAACGAGTAACATGAGGTGACACCATTAACAATAAGTATGATCAAGGGATTCATGAAATGGCTCAATAATCTCATAATGCCCTCAAATCATAGCTTCGGAATTTCTAGAATTAAAATCATCATCATCATGTTCATCATAGAAATCATCTCATCCTTGGTATGATAAAAAGCTTTTAAGAATCATGAACTTCTAACTTTTGGAAGTAAGAAGGTTAAGAAAAAAATATGTATGGAATCATAACATAGGAATCATGCCTTTTGAAAGAAAGGGACTAGCCTTAACATACCTTAATCTCCTCATCTCCCCAATGCTTTCAAAAGCAGTCCACAATACAATTCAATCTACATTAAAGAGACTTAGTCGAATCTCTACGTTAGCAACTTGTCCATAAAAATTTGGGCAGCATCTCCCCTATAGCATTGACTTCCTCCAACTCCACATATCAACAACAACAACAACAAGAGAAACACAACAAATACAACATCAACAACAAGGAATAATATGTCAACAACAAGTCATCAATATCTCACGACGAGCGGTAAGCTCGTATTGGATCCCCTTTAACACCCTTCAACCCCATTGTCATTCATTCTTGAAAATAATAATATATCCAGTATACTAATCAATATTTTTTTTTAAAGGATTTCCAACCTTCAACTCAATTTCAAAGTTACCAAAAATAGTCCAACACAAGATAATATCACTACGGACAACTTCCAAGTACTTTATAACCATTTCCTTTTCTAGTTAGCAATTTCCTCAAGAACCTTGACTTGTAAATCAATATAATAATACTAATAGTACCATATCCAATTTATTTAAAATAATTCCCAGCTACTTAAAGTTCATAAGAGCAGCTTTCAAAACAATCCACATGCCTAACATTTTAATCATCACTTTCAATCTCAAATTTCATATGTTTCTTTCACCAATTCACTTGATAAACATATATATATATATATATATATATATATATATATATATATATACAAATAACAACAGAGACCATATCACAATAAGGTTGTACTCCATAATTTTGAGCCATCACAATTCACATTTATCACCTCAAAAAAGCCCAACGAAACAGTAGCCATATCTTAGGCTATTTCAATGCTATCTTGTGGTACTTTGCTATAAACAATCTCACCAACAAGGAATTAAGCTTAACCACAACCAAGGGGGTGTTAAACATACCTTAAACAGTAAATACCATTTGAAATACGCCGTTGGTTCAACTTCCAAAAACCCTTAAACGCAACACAACGCTATAGAGGTGTTCTCCCTTACCAAGGTTAACTTTTGAGGTTGAATTTGGATATAATCACTTGAATTTGATCTTAGACTTTCATGAATTTGGTAGACAGGGTTTTGGGGAAGTTTAGAGAGAGTTTAGGGAGAGAAGTTGGTAGAAAATGAGTGAAAAAAATCAGATTTTCATTTTTGAATTTTCTATTTTTTACTATTCACATCGAGTTACTGTTCATCTGCATCGCTATTCATTCGCGGGAATTATTTTGGGACCTCAAACTTTTATACACCGATCTCTTTATTTGCATACTTGGTTATAACCAAAATTCCATACAGTATGTATAACTTGTTCAACATCCCAAACTTGACAAAACTTTTTTTTTTCTCCGATTCGTTTTAACCTCCAACCTTCACGACACTCGCTTATCACTTGTTAAACATAACATAAACACTTATAACTTCAAACATAATCGTGTCCTTTGAGATTATGTCACTAACTTACGATGCAACCTAACAGACGAAAATACGGGATGTAACATCCTTCCCCCCTTTGGAACATTCTTCCTCGAATGTTAAAATAAGACGAAACTTACCTTAACGTCAAAGTCACTATCAACTCTTCCATTCGTATTCAAAAATTTCCTTTTCTCGCGATATCATCACTTTGTTCTATATATATCGTGTATTTACCATGTCTTTCTTATTATCTCTCTTGACTTATCTTGTCATGCTCTTCGTCTCTTCCTTATTTGCTTCTTAGGTATCACATCTTACCATAGACAATTCTATAAACTTTATCACCTATCGCTTTTCTCTTCTTCTCTGGTATAAAGCGTAATGCCATTAGGACACAATTCCACTGTTGACTTGCTGACTTGCCTTCACATCTTGTTAAACTTATTTCCACAGAAATTCTTACTTCAAACTATATCTATAATCCATTCCCAATATAATATTTACGACACATTATTTCATTCCTTGTGCTCGTACTAAAGCTTACTTGCTTCCCCCCTTAATGGTTTTACCTCATGATGTTGTATTTCATTGCCAATCTCGATCGAAATTTATGGGGATACTTGAAATAATGATGTGCCCAACTATCTATCCAGTCGGAATAGTACTTTTTATTCCAATAACTAATGACCAATGTCCACTTGTAGCGTCATCTTTATTTTGTCATCCCATATGAACTTGTCGCATACTTTCCCTTTAATCAATCTATAGCAATCATAGACGTATAATCTTTGTTATCTCTTAAATCTTTGGTCCTCGTCCATAAATTTTAGGAAAATTTTGACAGAGTTTCCCCTATATTTCTTACTATCCAAAACCTGCACGCAGCCCAGGAAATACATCCAATGCCTCACAGGGCCAAATATATACATGCGTAACACACCTTAGCCTCACCGGGCTCTCAATATCGAACAGAAATGCAAAGATGATGAAACTTACCTCATGCATCACAACTCGGAATATACTTGAACTTTTATCAATTGTCCTTTTATATTTCCTTGGTCACTTTCTCGTCCATTCAATGGCTATACATTTCAATAATACTTGCAACATTTTTACCATATCTGACTTATAATCCTTTTTACCATTACTTACCTCTATACTGATTCCTTCAACTTCTGTCATCTAGTATCTTATAGCTGAACTTATAATTAAATTATACATTTAACTAATTTCACTGCTTTACTATACAATCAGCTTATCTTGATTATGACCAATTCATTCTCATAGAAGATGCACATTTGATGACGTAGTTTCAGCAAACTGACTTACCTCTATAATTCCAATATCATCATCCACTTCCTTTGTCAATACCATTCTTCCGCTGAAATCAAGGGTTAGTACAAGGAGTTTCATTTACAATGACTTCGCTCTCATCGCACGATCTAAGATGAGAAAATAAGGTCAATCAATCCTATATGCCTTGCAGACTCCTGTTTATAAGTGTGGCCGGCTTCACACCCATAAACAGGACTTTGCTTGACACGGCTTGCAGACAACCCTCGGACGAAACTGCTCTGATACCAATTTGTCACACCGCAACGTTGGTGAGGCGTGATTGGTACCCGGCACCATACGGAAACCGAGCGAACCAACTGATAACTCGCATCCTCTATGTCTCAAACGGAAAAATAAGGCCAAGAAGGCCAACTATGAATATAAAATCACGCATACGTATATACGTAATGGGCCCTTTCGGGAATCGATGTCATCCGTACACGGCCCTTTCGGGACTCGATGTCATCCGTACACGGCCCTTTCGGGACTCGATGTCATTCGTACACGGCCCTTTCAAGACTCGTTCTTATCCGTACACGGCCTTTTCGGGACTTGTTGTTATCCGTACATGGACCTTTCGGGACTCATTGTTATCCGCACACGGTCTTTCGGGACCCGTTGTTATACCCTACTGATCAGTGGGATGCAATGCATACATACATATACATATACATAGAAATACATAAATAAATCAACATCATCATTAGCATTATCACTATCAATATATCCTTCCTTAGAAGATCAGCTATCGTAAGGTGAAGTCGACGATGTCATGGGAGCCTCGACAATCATGAACAAAGATAGCATTGAAAATAGAATCAGTATCTTCGTTATATCTCGCCTCGAAGAACAAGTAACATGAGGTGACACCATTAACAATAAGTATGATCAAGGGATTCATGAAATGGCTCAATAATCTCATAATGCCCTCAAATCATAGCTTCGGAATTTCTAGAATTAAAATCATCATCATCATGTTCATCATAGAAATCATCTCATCCTTAGTATCATAAAAAGCTTTTAAGAATCATGAACTTCTAACTTTTGGAAGTAAGAAGGTTATGAAAAAAATATGTATCGAATCATAACATAGGAATCATGCCTTTTGAAAGAAAGGGACTAGCCTTAACATACCTGAATCTCCTCGTCTCCCCAATGCTTTTAGAAGCAGTCCACAATACAATTCAATCTACATTAAAACAATAAGGTCCATAATTAACACCGTAAAGAGACTTAGTCGAATCTCTACGTTAGCAACTTGTCCATAAAAATTTGGGGAGCATCTCCCCTATAGCACTGACTTCCTCCAACTCCACATATCAACAACAACAACAACAAGAGAAACACAACAAATACAACATCAACAGCCAGGAATAATATGTCAACAACAAGTCATCAATATCTCACGACGAGCGGTAAGCTCGGATTACATCCCCTTTAACGCCCTTCAACCCCATTGTCATTCATTCTTGAACATAGTAATATATCCAGTATACTAATCAATATTTTGTTTAAAGGATTTCCAACCTTCAACTTACTTTCAAAGTTACCCAAAACAGTCCAACACAAGATAATATCACTACGGACAACTTCCAAGTGCTTTATAACCATTTCCTTTTCTAGTTAGCAATTTCCTCAAGAACCTTGACATGTAAATCAATATAATAATGCTAATAGTACCATATCCAATTTATTTAAAATAATTCCCAGCTACTTAAAGTTCATAAGAGTAGCTTTCAAAACAGTCCACATGGCTAACATTTTAATCTTCACTTTCAATCTCAAATTTCATATGTTTCTTTCACCAATTCACTTGATAAACACACACACATATATATATATATATATATATATATATATACAAATAACAACAGAGACCATATCACAATCATGTTGTACTCCATAATTTTCAGCCATCACAATTCACATTTATCACCTCAAAAAAACCCAAATAAACAGTAGCCATATCTTAGGCTATTTCAATACTATCTTGTGGTACTTTGCTATAAACAATCTCACAAACATGGAATTAAGCTTAAACACAACCAAGGGGTTGTTAAACTTACCTTAAACAGTAAATACCATTTGAAATCCGCCACAGGTTCAACCTCCAAGAACCCTTAAACGTAACACAATGCTATAGAGGTGTTCTTCCTTACCAAGGTTAACTTTTGAGGTTGAATTTGGATATAATCACTTCAATTTGATCTTAGACCTTCATGAATTTGGTAGACAGGGTTTTGGGGAGGTTTAGAGAGCGTTTAGGGAGAGAAGGTGGTAGAAAATGAGTGGAAAAACAATCAGATTTTCATTTTTCAATTTTCTGTTTTTTACTGTTCACATCGAGTTACTGTTCATCTGTATCGCTATTCATTTGCGGGAATTATTTCGGGACCTCAAACGTTTATACACCGATCTCTTTATTTGCATACTTGGATATAACAAAAATTCCATACAGTCTGCATAACTTGTTCAACATCCCAAAGTTGACAAAACTTTTTTTTTCTCCGATTCGTTTTAACCTCCAACCTTCACGACACTCGCTTATCACTTGTTAAACATAAGATAAAATCTTATAACTTCAAACATAATCCTGTCCTTTGAGCTTATCACTAACTTACGATGCAACTTAACGGACGAAAATACGGGATGTAACATCATTCCCCCGTTTGGAACATTCTTCCTCGAATGTTAAAATAAGACGAAACGTACCTTAACGTCAAAGTCACTATCAACTCTTCCATTCTTATTCAAAAATTTCCTTTTCTCGCGATATCATCACTTTGTTCTATATATCTCGTATATTTACCATGTCCTTCTTATTATCTCTCTTGACTTATCTTGTCATGCTCTTTGTCTCTTCCTTTTTTGCTTCTTAGGTATCACATCTTACCATAGACAATTCTATAAACTTTATCACCTATCGCTTTCCTCTTCTTCTCTCATATAAAGCGTAAAGCCATTAAGACACAATTCCACTGCTAATACTTTTTTTTTCTTTTACACCAGTACACATTCGTTTGAGCTAGTGGCATCGTCATCCCTTGTGTTCTTTTCTATATGCCATTTTGTAGACATTAAGTCCCCCCCCCCCCCCCCCCCTCACAATGGAATATAGTTCAATTTCTTTTCTTCCTCACGAATTATTTTCATTCCAATCTCAAAAGATACCCTTTAGTTACTCTGTTCATTTGCTGACTTGCCTTCAGATCTTGTTAAACTTATTTCCACAAAAATTCTTACTTCAAACTATATCTATAATCCATTCCCAATATAATATTTACGACACATTATTTCAGTCCTTGTGCTCGTACTAAAGCTTACTTGCTTCCCCCCTTAAAGGTTTTACCTCATGATGTTGTATTTCATTGCCATTCTCGATCGAAATTTATGGGGATACTTGAAATAATGATGTGCCCAACTATCTATCCGGCCGGAATAGTACTTTTTATTCCAATAACTAATGCCCAATGTCCACTTGTAGCGTCATCTTTATTTCGTCATCCCATATGAACTTGTCGCATACTTTCCCTTTAATCAATCTATAGCAATCATAGACGTATAATATTTGTTATCTCTTAAATATTTTGTCCTCGTCCTTAAATTTTAGGAAAATTTTGACAGAGTTTCCCCTATATTTCTTACTATCCAAAACCTGCACGCAGCCCAGGAAATACATGCATTGCCTCACAGGGCAAAATATATACATGCGTAACACACCTTAGCCTCACAGGGCTCTCAATATCGAACAGAAATGCAAAGATGATGAAACTTACCTCATGCATCACAACTCGGAATATACTTGAACTTTTATCAATTGTCCTTTTATATTTCCTTGGTCACTTTCTCTTCCACTCATTGGCTATACATTTCAATAATACTTGCAACATTCTTACCATATCTGACTTATAATCCTTTTTACCATTACTTACCTCTATACTGATTCCTTCAACTTCTATCATCTAGAATCTTACAGCTGAACTTATAATTAAATTATACATATAACTAATTTCGCTACTTTACTATACAATCGGCTTATCTTGATTATGACCAATTCATTCTCATAGAAGATGCATATTTGATGATGTAGTTTCAGCAAACTGACTTACCTCTATAATCCAAATATCATCATCCACTTCCTTTGTCAATACCATTCTTCCGCTGAAATCAAGGGTTAGTACAAGGAGTTTCATTTCCGATGACTTCGCTCTCATCGCACGATCTAAGATGAGAAAATAAGGTCAATCATTCCTATATGACTTGCAGCCTCCTGTTTATAAGTGTGGCCGGTTTCACACCCATAAACAGGACTTTGCTAGACACGGGTTGTAGACAACCCTAGGACGGAACTGCTCTGATACCAATTTGACACACCCTAACGTTGGTGAGGCGTGATTGGCACCCACCACCTTACGGAAACCGAGCGAACCAACTATGAATATAAAATCACGCATACGTATATACGTAATGGGCCTGCGGCATCCACATACCCACTAACAAGACATAACTGAGTTTTACACAGGAATCTGTCTGCAAAGCCTCTATCAACATGACTGAAGTACACAAGTCGGGACAGGGCCCCCGACATACCCTCTTGTCACAAAAAAAAACATATACAACTCAGACTCAACAATGTTCCAGGAAGAGATAGAGCCCACCAATCAAACTTGGTACCTGAAAGCAGCCTACTGCGGAAGATCCTCGTCTCGTCTACTTGGACCTGCGGGCATGAACGCAACGTCCACAAGCAGGGACGTCAGCACGAACAATGTACAAAGTATGCAAGGCTTGAATAGTAGCATGATATAAGAATTAAGATAACATAAGATAAAGTGAGAAATTACACCTCGTACACATCCTGAGATTTCTGTCACGTAAATTAACTTGTCTATTGGAAAAACATTTCATACATATCCATACACAATATACACACATTTGCATTCATATACATTTACTATACATACCTCTGTCATATCCGTACTCGGCCCTTTCGGGACTCGATGTCATCCATACACGGCCCTTTTGGGACTCGTTCTTATCCGTACACGGCCTTTTCGACACTTGTTGTTATCCGTACATGGCCCTTTTGGGAGTCGTTGTTATCCGCACACGGTCTTTCGGGACCCGTTGTTATACCCTACTGATCAGTGGGATGCAATGCATACATACATATACATATAAATAGAAATACATAAAAAAATCAACAGTATCATTAGCATTGTCATTATCACTATATCCTTCCTTAGAAGATCAACTATCGTAAGGTGAAGTCGGCGATGTCATGGGAGCCTCGATAATCATGAACATAGAAAGCATTGAAAATAGAATTAGTATCTTCGTTATATCTCGCCTCGAAGGAACGAGTAAAATGAGGTGAAACCTTTAACAATAAGTATGATCAAGGGATTCATGAAATGGCTCAATAATCTCATAATGCCCTCAAATCATAGCTTCGGAATTTCTAGAATTAAAATCATCATCATCATGTTCATCATAGAAATCATCTCATCCTTAGTATCATAAAAAGCTTTTAAGAATCATGAACTTCTAAATTTTGGAAGTAAGAAGGTTATGAAAAAAATATGTATGGAATCATAACATAGGAATCATGCCTTTTGAAAGAAAGGGACTAGCCTTAACATACCTGAATCTCCTCGCCTCCCTAATGCTTTCAGAAGCAGTCCACAATACAATTCAATCTACATTAAAACAATAAGGTCCATAATTAACACCATAAAGAGACTTAGTCGAATCTCTACTTTAGCAACTTGTCCATAAAAATTTGGGCAGCATCTCCCCTATAGCACTGACTTCCTCCAACTCCATATATCAACAACAACAACAACAAGAGAAACACAACAAATACAACATCAACAGCCAGGAATAATATATCAACAACAAGTCATCAATATCTCACGACGAGCGGTAAGCTCGGATTGGATCCCCTTTAACACCCTTCAACCCCATTGTCATTCATTCTTGAACATAGTAATATATCCAGTATACTAATCAATATTTTTTTTAAAGGATTTCCAACCTTCAACTTAATTTCAAAGTTACCCAAAACAGTCCAACACAAGATAGTATCACTACGGACAACTTCCAAGTGCTTTTTAACCATTTCCCTTTCTAGTTAGCAATTTCCTCAAGAACCTTGACATGTAAATCAATATAATAATACTAATAGTACCATATCCAATTTATTTAAAATAATTCCCAGCTACTTAAAGTTCATAAGAGTAGCTTTCAAAACAGTCCACATGGCTAACATTTTAATCTTCACTTTCAATCTCAAATTTCATATGTTTCTTTCACCAATTCACTTGATAAACATATATATATATATACAAATAACAACAGAGACCATATCACAATCATGATGTACTCCATAATTTTCAGCCATCACAATTCACATTTATCACCTCAAAAAAGCCCAACGAAACAGCAGCCATATCTTAGGCTATTTCAATACTATCTTGTGGTACTTTGCTATAAACAAAATCACCAACATGGAATTAAGCTTAAACACAACCAAGGGGGTGTTAAACTTACCTTAATCAGTAAATACCATTTGAAATCCGCCACAGGTTCAACCTCCAAGAACCCTTAAACGTAACACAATGCTATAGAGGTGTTCTTCCTTACCAAGGTTAACTTTTGAGGTTGAATTTGGATATAATCACCTCAATTTGTTCTTAGACCTTCATGAATTTGGTAGACAGGGTTTTGGGCAAGTTTAGAGAGCGTTTAGGGAGAGAAGGTTGTAGAAAATGAGTGAAAAAAATCAGATTATCATTTTTCAATTTTCTCTTTTTTACTGTTCACATTGAGTTACTGTTCATCTACATCGCTATTCATTTGCGGGAATTATTTCGGGACCTCAAACTTTTATACACCGATCTCTTGATTTGCATACTTGGATATAACCAAAATTCCATACAGTCTGTATAACTTGTTCAACATCCCAAACTTGACAAAACTTTTTTTTTCTCCGATTCGTTTTAACCTCCAACCTTCACGACACTCGCTTATCACTTGTTAAACATAACATAAACACTTATAACTTCAAACATAATCCTGTCCTTTGAGCTTATGTCACTAACTTACGATGCAACCTAACAGACGAAAATACGGGATGTAACATCCTTCCCCCCTTTGGAACATTCTTCCTCGAATGTTAAAATAAGACGAAACTTACCTTAACGTCAAAGTCACTATCAACTCTTCCATTCTTATTCAAAAATTTCCTTTTCTCGCGTTATCATAACTTTGTTCTATATATCTCGTATATTTACCATGTCCTTCTTATTATCTCTCTTGACTTATCTTGTCATGCTCTTCGTCGCTTCCTTATTTGCTTCTTAGGTATCACATCTTACCATAGACAATTCTATAAACTTTATCACCTATCGCTTTTCTCTTCTTCTCTGGTATAAAGCGTAATGCCATTAGGACACAATTCCACTGCTAATACTTTTTTTTCTTTACCCCAGTACACATTCTTTTGAACTAGTGGCATCGTCATCCCTTGCGTTCTTTTCTATATGCCATTTTGTAGACATTAAGTCCCCCTCCCCCCCCCCCCCCCCCCCTCACACTTGAATATAGTTCAATTTCTTTTCTTCCTCACGAATTATTTTCATTCCAATCTCAAAAGATACCCTTTAGTTACTCTGTTCATTTGCTTACTTGCCTTCAGATCTTGTTAAACTTATTTCCACAGAAATTCTTACTTCAAACTATATCTATAATCCATTCCCAATATAATATTTACGACACATTATTTCAGTGCTTGTGCTCGTACTAAAGCTTACTTGCTTCCCCCCTTAAAGGTTTTACCTCATGATGTATTTCATTGCCATTCTCGATCGAAATTTATGGGTATACTTGAAATAATGATGTGCCCAACTATTTATCCAGCCAGAATAGTACTGTTACACCTCGGAAATTTCTCCGTACTTGTATGATGAGTGGAATGATGAAAATTGAGTGAATGATGTTTTATTAAGTCGGGAATGGCTAATTAAGAATTTTTGGAAATAAGAAAGTCGCGAAAAATGTTTTCAGCCCAGTGGTCGTATATGGCACTATACGGCCCGTAAAGTGATTTACGGACCGTATAGTGCAGTCGTCCTCCAGCTTGTCAAAAATCTCAACTTTCTGTAAATGTTGAATATGATTAAACACGACCCAGTTTACGGCCCGTAAACTGGTTTACGGACCGTAAACCAGGTCGTAAACTACCATGTCCATCAGCCAAAACTTTCTGTTTTTGGAATGCTTAAAAACGACCACAGTGGACGGACCGTAAATCAAAATACAGTCCGTATATGGTGGTTTACGATCACTGTTCATCCCGACAAGAATTCATTAAAGATCAGATTTGTGATTTTTAAAGGGGACCTAAGCCTCATTTCAACTCATTAATCATTAAACCAACTAAAGAGACTTCTAGAACCCTCCAAATATTTCCTCCACAATAATTCAAGAGAATCAAAGGATATATCAAGATTATCAAAACCAAATTCATAAAAATAAGTGTAAGAACACATCAAAGGATCTTCTAAGTTAAGAAATTCCCAAGAAGGTGGAACTAGGGTTTTGGCTAATTGAAGTATTTCAACTTAAGGATTGTTCAACCATTATCCAAGGTAAGTTTCATCATTATTACATGTTGTTTGAAGTATTGGAAAGCTTAGACACTTGAAATGTAGAAGAACATAGAAATGGGTCATTATTGAGTGAATAGTGACATAAATGAATGATAGTGGAATTGGACTATGAATATTGAAGTGTTGTGAGTACTAATACGTTATAAATGATGTTTATATCATGAAACAATCATTAAATGCATGAAAACGCAAGGATGAGCTAGAAGTAGAAATAAGGGAAAATTGGAGGAAAATAGTGGATTTTGCCAAACGCACGTAAATGACGATCGTCGATTATGATATTGCGAATAATATTATGAATATTGGGAGTTGATGTATAATGTGAGAAAAGTAGTATGAGCGAAGGAAGCGTTGTCCGACTTCTCCTAGAATTAGCGACACGTTCTTATAGTCAGTTACTAATGTTGATACGAATTCTCTTATGAAGGTAACGACGTGATATCGACGGAGAACAAGTGAGCGATATCTTAGCTAAAAGACCAAGGTATGTGAGGCTAGTCCTTCTTTCTAAAGGCATGAATCTTTTAACTTGAATCCCTATTTCTTTCGTGAGTTCTTACATTCTAAGAAGTTAAAAGCTATTACTTATGAATGTCCATATGAGATAAGTTATACGATATGATTACACTAGAATGATGATGATATTATTCCTTTCCTACACTCACCTTATGTACTAGTCCTTTCAAGGTGAGGCAGAATGTCCATGACGGTTTCATAATGTAATCGGGGGATCACGACCTTATGTCACCCCGATAGAGTAAAGTTGATCATGAGTCAAATATACGCATTATGATAAGATAAGTATTTTATGATAAGCATATTACTATGAGCATTTACATTGAGCATGTCATGAGCATTTTACACCGGGCCTAGTTGGCCGGGCATACACCGCTTCGGCGGGCGGCGATACGGATACACCACGACCTATGGGCATGGGCAGACACCGCTAGTGGGCGGCATGAGATGGCACCCCGGACGCGGGAGGCCTGGACGCGGGCTAATATTATTGATTATCACACCATTCCGACATGGACGGGCAGCTTGCATATGATGCATACGTGTTATGATGATGAGTAAGACAGCATGCATTACTTCATGTATGATTATCAGTCAGATTCAGTTGTCTCATATTGATGTTATCCTCATATTACTGATGTTTCCTTTCATTATGTACGCCTCTCATACTCGGTACAATATTCGTACTGACATCCTTTCTTCGGACGCTGTGTTCATGCCCACAGGTAGACAGGGAGGAGAGCTTGGCCCAGGTCCTCAGTAGCTGTCAGCTGATAGATAGCACTCCATTGTTCGGAGGTGCTTATGACTATTCTTTTGATGTACATTCATATATGCATATTTTGGGCATGACAGAGTCTTGTTCCGTCCATGTATTCATTATGTTAGTAGAGGCTCGTAGATACGCAGTGTGGGTTAGATGGTCTCACCAGAGGTTTTCATATGTATGTATATTATTTTGATGGCCGAGAGGCAAATGTATATAAAGTATTTATGTTTCGATTAAATATGATTTTTCCTACAATTGGTATGTAAAATTGATAAAAGAGTATTGAATGAGCAATATAAGTAGTAGAGTGAGCGGTGCTCGGTAACTAGCTCCGGGTACCCGTCGTGGCCCCTAGCTGGGTCGTGACAGAAGTGGTATCAGAGCAGTTCGCCCTAGGAAGTGTCTACGAGCCGTGTCTAGTAGAGCCTTGTTTATGGTGTGTTGCGCGCCACGCTAATAAACAAGAGGCTACAGGGCATTTAGGAAAATGACCATCCTTCTTCTCATGAATCGTGCGATAGAGCCATGTCTAGGATTATATCATTCCTAAAAGTGCGTTATGGTTTCAGAAAAATGCCGTCGAAAGGAAAAGCTACAGCTGCCCAGAAAGGCAAAGCTACGACGAAGAAGCGGGCAGAAAGGGAGCCTCCGGAGGTGGTAGAGGAAAGTGAATCGCAAAGTGAGGTCGTGCCCAATGTAGAAGAGCAGGGAGGAGCCTCAGCTCCAATTCCTCCACCGGGTGCTTCGGGTCAACAAGTGTCCGAGGCTATACATTTATTGACGCAGTTGGTTGCCGCTCAGGCACAACGACAGAATGCGGGCCCAAGTGATCGTTCAGCTAATATAAGAGCCCGTGATTTCCTTACTCTAAATCCTCCAGAATTTTTTGGGTCGAAGCCGGATGAGGACCCACAATGTTTTATCGATGAAATGCTGAGGACGTTAACACTTATGCATGCTTCTGAGACTGAATCTGTAGAGTTGACCTCATATAGACTTCGCGACGTGGCGGTACTATGGTATAAGAATTGGGTGATAACAAGAGGGGAGAATGCACCACCTCCCGTGTGGCAAGAGTTTGTAGATGCCTTTATTCGTCACTACTTGCCACCTGAAGTCCGCCGAGCTCGAGCGGACAGGTTCTTGAATTTGAAACAAGGAAGCATGAGTGCCCAAGAGTATAGTATGCAATTCAACTCATTGGCCCGGTATGCTCCGACTATGGTGGCTGACATGGGGGACCGAGTCTATAGATTTGCTAGTGGTTTAGGACCACACTTGTTCAGAGATTGCCTAACAGCCTCTTCGCAAGACGGGATGGATATTACCCGGATACAGGCCCATGCTCAGAACCTCGAGGAACGACAACGACAGCAGAGAAGTGATCGTGAGGGTGAAAGAAGGCAATGTAAGAGGGCTAGATCTATGGGGGAGAGCAGTGAGTACCGAGGGGGACCGAGATAGACATATTCTAGGCACTCAGGTCAGTCAGTGACTACTGCACCTCCTAGATTCTCAGATAGGAGGGTTGACCGTTCTTTTCATTCAAGCTAGGGGCAGAGTTCGAGGGCCTCAGATTCGCAGTCTAGGGGAGACTTTAGCCAGAGGAGACCTCCAGTACCGCGGTGTAGCCAGTGTGGCAAACTATATTCCGGACAGTGTCGTCAGGGTTCGGATGCTTGTTATGCTTGCAGGCAAGTTGGTCACATGATGAGAGATTGCCCCTCAGCGAGAGATAGAGCTGGGACTCAACTTACAGGTTCAGCAGCGGGTTCTTCTTCAGCATGCCCGATAGCACAGACTCCTCAGACTACAGCAGGTAGGGGCAGAGGTAGAGGGGGAGCATCTACTTCAGGTGTTGTTCAGCACCGTGTGTATGCTTTAGCTGGGCGACAGGATCTTGAGTCTTCCCCAGATGTTGTCGCAGGTACCTTGACTATTTTATTCCGTGACGTATATGCTCTGATTGATTCAGGTTCTGCCTTCTCATATATTACTCCGTATATCGCTGATTGTGTTGGGGTAAGACCTGAGCCAATTAAACCTTTCGAGGTATTCACTCCGGTTGGTGATCCTGTAATAGCGAGGCAAGTATATCAGAACTGTGTAGTCATTATAGGTGATCGTCAGACAAGGGCTGATCTAATTGAACTTGAGATGATAGATTTTGACGTAATTATGGGTATGGACTGGTTGGCATCATGCTATGCTAATGTTTGTTGCCGGACAAAGGTAGTTCGATTCCAATTTCCGGGAGAGCCCATACTCGAGTGGAAGGGTAATATCGTTTCCCCAAAGGGTAGGTTTATTTTCTACCTTAAGGCGAGAAAGATGATAGCCAAGGGTTATATTTGTCATCTAGTTCGGGTTCATGACACGGAAGCGGAAGTGCCAACTTTCCAGTCTGTCCCGGTAGTGAATGCATTCCCAGATGTGTTTCCCGAGGAGTTACCAGGCCTTCCTCCAGAAAGGGAGATCGACTTTGCTATTGATGTACTACCAGACACCGAGCCTATTTCTATTCCTCCATATCGAATGGCTCCAGTAGAACTGAAAGAGCTGAAAGCACAGCTAAAAGATTTACTTGAGAAGGGGTTTATAAGGCCTAGTTCCTCGCGATGGGGAGCACCAGTCCTGTTCGTAAGAAAGAAAGACGGATCTCTACGAATGTGCATCGACTACAGGCAGTTGAACAAGGTGACAATAAAGAATAAATACCCTCTTCCTAGAATTGACGACTTGTTCGATCAATTGCAAGGTGCTAAATGGTTTTCCAAGATAGATCTGAGATCGGGTTATCATCAGGTGAGAATTAGGGAAGCAGATATTCCCAAGACTACCTTCAGGACAAGATATGGTCACTACGAGTTTCGAGTAATGTCGTTCGGGTTGTCGAATGCCCCGGAAGTGTTCATGAATTTAATGAATAATTTGTTCAGGCCGTTCTTGGACATTTTTGTGATAGTGTTCATCGACGATATTTTGGTGTACTCTCACACAGAATCAGAACATGCAGATCATCTAAGAATTGTTCTTGGCGTTCTTCGAGATCGAGAATTGTATGCAAAGTTTTCGAAGTGCGAGTTTTGGCTTAATTCTATTGCATTCCTGGGTCATGTTATTTCAGATAATGGTATCCGAGTCGACACTCAGAAAATAGAAGTTGTGAAGACTTGGCCAAGACCTACGACGCCTACAGAAGTTCGTAGTTTCCTTGGGTTAGCAGGATACTATAGAAGATTTGTAGAGGGCTTCTCATCTATTTCAGCCCCATTGACAAAGTTAACCCAGAAGTTGGCTAAATTTCAGTGGAGTGATGCCTGTGAGCGTAGCTTCCAAGAGCTGAAAAATAGGTTGACCTCAGCGCCGGTGCTAACACTTCCAGAAGGATCAGATGGCTATGTAGTGTATTGTGACGCCTCCGGTGTGGGATTAGGATATGTATTGATGCAGAATGGGAAAGTTATTGCATATGCTTCGAGACAGTTGCGAAAACATGAACAGAATTACCCCACTCATGATCTTAAGCTAGCTGCGGTCATTCATGCATTGAAAATATGGAGACACTGCTTATATGGTGTGCACGTGGACATCTATACGGATCACAAAAGCCTTCAATATATTTTCAAACAGAAGGAGTTGAACCTGCGGCAAAGGATATGGTTAGAATTACTGAAGGATTATGATGTGAACATTATATATCATCCAGGGAAGGCGAATGTAGTAGCAGATGCACTTAGCCGCCAATCGATGGGTAGTTTATGTGGAGTTCCTTCGGAAAAGCGCGAAATGGTTCATGAAGTCCATCGGTTAGCAAGTCTCGGTGTACGGCCCATTGATTCAGGAGATGCAGGTATTAGCGTCAATGACCCCACAGTTTCATCATTGAATCTAGAAGTGAAGGAACGGCAATATGAAGATCCTCAGTTAAGTCACTATCGAGATCTATCTCAGGAAAAGGAAGAGTCTCCATTCGAAGTTTCCATAGAAGGGGTTCTTAGATATCGAGGCCGGCTATGTGTACCGAATGTGGCAAACTTGCGCCAACGGATTTTAGAGGAAGCACATTATTCCCGATATTCTATTCATCTAGGTGCAACCAACATGTACCACGATCTCAAATTGGTATACTGGTGGGATGGCATGAAGCGAGACATAGTAGAATTTGTAGCACAGTGTCCGAATTGCCAGCAAGTGAAGGCCGAGCATCAAAAGCCAGGAGGGTTATTGCAAGCAATGGAGATTCCTACGTGGAAATGGGAAGAAATTAACATGGATTTTGTGGTGGGATTACCCGTACGCGAGGGAAGTATGATTCTATATGGGTGATCGTGGATAGACTCACGAAAGCAGCTCATTTTCTCCCCATTAGGACTATATATTCAGCGGAAGATTATGCTAAATTGTATCTCAAGGAGATTGTATGACTTCACGGTATTCCTTTGGCCATTATCACAGACAGAGGGGCACAGTTCACAGCCAAGTTCTGGAAGTCCTTTCAAGAAGGTCTAGGTACCCAAGTTAAGCTCAGCATGGCGTTCCATCCGCAGACTGACGGACAAGCCGAGCGCACTATTCAGACCTTAGAGGATATCCTACGGGCATGTGTATTGGACTTTGGCGGTAGTTGGGATGAGCATTTGCCTCTTATTGAATTTGCCTATAATAACAGCTATCATTCCAGCATTCAATGTTATATCCCGTATTTTAAACGTTCGGATATTCCAAGGTAGTCGTGGCAAGTTAAGGGTAAGGCTATTTTCAAAAATTATGATAATGTACAAGTTGGTTATAAATATCAATTATGGCAATTACTAGAATGGAAATGTTGAGAAAGGCCAAGGGTAAAAAGGAAAATTCGCAAAAGGGTTCATGGTAATATTGCGGAAAGAATAGGGGCAAAATGGGAATTTCACAAAAAAAAAAGAGAAAAATCTAGAGAGAGGCATGTGCCCCTCACATGCCACTATAACTATATATATATATATATATATATATATATATATATATATATATATGTATGAGTCTTGAAAAAAACAAGACAATTTATCATTTACAACTCTAGAAATTTCAAGAGAAACAAAGAAAAAAAAAAGAAGACACTTTGGAAGAAAACTAAAGGGCCAATTTCGGCCAAGCTTGGAGGAAACAAGAACCTTGGAAAAATTTCTCAAAAATTACTCTCTACTAATTGGAAGGTCCCTAGCAAGGAGAAGAGGTCATTGGAACAAGTAGAACATTTATTGTTGCAAGATCAACATTCTAGCCAAGTGGGAAATTGAAGAAAAAGGGTAAGAACTTAATCTTCTTTTATATGTTATGCATGGTTGTGTATGTTGTGGTGCGTAGGAGCGAATGAAACTCATGAAAATTTTGAAAATATGGATGTTGAATAGTTGTCCGTGTATATGTAGTTATGGCCGTGTGGTCATAGTGTGATTTGGAAGAGAATGGATTAATTCTATGTAGTATGTTAGTTGTTGTTGCAATGTATGGAAAAGGATGGAAATTCATGAAAATAGGGGTGTAGTTGTTGTGGCCGAAAATGGACTGTTTTGCATGTCAAAGAATGGACTAATTTTATTTAGTATGTTTGGGTTGTTGTGTTGTGGATTATGTGATGTAAATGAGAGTTTAATGATCCAAGTTGGTGTCGTAGTTGTTGCGGGCTGTTTTTGTAAGCCAATTTGAATCAAATGTAGTTTCTTGTAATTATGATAATAATGTTGTTAAAGTGTGGTTTGTTGGTGTAGTTTGTGAATTTTGAAGAAAGAAATGTGTTGTTGATATTTCCTTGGACTTGGAAGGTTTTAAGTCGCCTTATGTTTTGGATCGGGTTGTGTTGGAAAATTTTGTGGATTGTTGGAAATGTTATGGAATCATGTTTGTATGGTTTTGGATTGATTATATATGTTGATTAAGTTGTTGGAAGATTATGAGAATTGAATTGAATTGAATTGAATTGAAGTGAATTTGATTGAATTGTTGCTGGAATAATTGCTAGTATTGTTGTTGGTTTGGCCGGGTCAAATTCCCGAATTGTTGTCATCGATTTGGGGCCGAGCCGTACTCTCGGGGTTGGTACATTTACAGGGGAAATGGTGCCGAAATTTCGGCAGACAAAGTGTTACTTTAAAGAATCAACTTCTAAATTCCCTAATTATGTTTTGGTAAACATAATCAATTTGTAGATTTTGGCGGATTTGGAACGTGAATTTGGAGTCGCATAAGAAGCAGAAAAGGTATGTAAGGTTTACCCTTCCTTCTTTGGCATGTCTTAGATGTAATAGGATTGGATACGGGCCTCGGGGATGATTCTATCCCTAGAAATCCAAAATTGAATTTGGCCCTTTTTCATTCAGTAAGATTGAATTCAAAATGTTATCAAAAGTTGAGAAACTACCTAAACAGCTAGAAATTGCACCAATGAGATCCGACTACCCTAAAACCCTCACAAGTGACGTCATGAAGTGTAATGTACGTAAATTTGGTACGCCGCCTCATTTGACCCGAGGTGGGCCCATTGCCCCGGATTTTCCTTATCGTTCCGTTTGATCTATACTGAAGAAGAATCCAAAGAAAACTTTTGATCCTTATTCCATTCATCGGATGACAAGTACTGTAACTATGCTAACGAGGATATTGCTATGACGACAATGATAATAATGATGTTAAAAAAGCGAATATGTCTATGATAAGTACGATAAGAATGATTCCATGACTAAGAGTCTTGAACTAAGAATTTAATGTGAATGTGAAAGTGTTATACTAGTTCTTGAACCTCAATTCTATTCCTTAGCTATGACACTAGTTTCTAAAAGACTTCAAAGCATATGAGTTGGCGGTTATAATGTCCATGATTTCATTCTATGCTCTCTCTTAAGGCTATTTTCCGTTGGTAGTCTCGCCTTAAAATACTCGTTCCTTCAAGGTGAGACAAAATGACCATGTTTATTCCATAATGTAATCGGAGGTCACCGACCTTACGTCTCTCCGACGAACACATGACTTTCTTTGGGATCTCATGCATGCCAATGGTATGACATATGTATATGAATGTGAATATATATATGTATATGGGGAAAAGGGGAAGGGCCACTGTTATATCACCACCTGATTCAGCTGGATTTCATCCCGGACGAGGGATGCCCGGACGCGGGATATAGGAGAGCATGATACGGCGTCTGTATATGTGATATTTATTTATATAACATGTTGGGACACTGTTGGGGAGGGGGATGGGAGAGCCGATGTACTCGGTGTCTGTAAATGTGAATAAAGGATACCGTTTTCTGAAATGTTCTGTTTCTGTACAAGTAAATAAGAAGTACTGTTTTTCTGAAAAAGGACTAAGCATGCATGGCATCTGCCTGAAAGGCACTCATATGTACAGGTTACTTCTGTCCCAAGATAAGCTCCATATGTCTATTCCGTTATTATTCATACTGTATATTCCTTTACTATATCACTATTCACGCCTTACATACTCAGTACATTACTCGTACTGACCCCTCTTCTTCAGGGGCTGCGTTCATGCCGCGCAGGTGCACCAGATGAGCCACAGCTATCATAGAAGATGTTCCAGCGGAGTTGGCAGGCTCCACTTGTTCTGGAGTGCTGTCGGGTCAGAGTATCTAAGCCATGATGTTTGATGTTAGAGACTTTGCAGACAGAGTCGTAGGTATTGGGTTGTCAGTCTGTAAGCGGCTCCAGCAGCCGATATGTTATTATGTTTCATGTCACGAGTCTTATATGATGTCACATTTTACTTATGAAAAAAATATATGGGAGAACTTACTATGTATTTCTTTCTTAATTGATTCAAGAGTTTCTATATGTAACAAGAGTCAGCGGGTTCGCTCGGCTCCAGATATGGGGTCGGGTGCCCACCACACCCTAGTAAAGTCGGGGTGTGACATTCAAATGGCCCCGTATGAAGCCTTATATGGAAGAAAATGCATATCTCCAATTGGATGGTTTGAAACCGGAGAAGTACAATTGATAGGCCCCGACTTGATCCAACAAGCAGTTGAAAAGGTTAAAGTGATTCGAGACCGACTGTTAACAGCTCAAAGTCGCCAAAAGTCTTATGCAGATAATCATCGGCGAGATTTGGAATTTTAGGTGGGCGATTGGGTGTTCCTGAAGGTATCGCCGATGAAGGGAGTGATGAGATTTGGCAAGAAAGGAAAGCTAAGTCCCAGATATATCGGACCCTACCAAATCATTCGCAAGGTGGGTCGAGTAGCCAACGAATTGGACTTGCCTTCAGAGCTCGAATCCGTGCATCCAGTATTCCATGTTTCGATGCTCCGCAAGTGTATTGGAGACCCAACAAGAATAGTCCCGATTGATGATGTGCAAGTAACAGAGGATCTAACATACGAGGAGATGCCCATTGCCATTTTGGATAGACAAGTACGAAGGCTTCGGAATAAAGAGGTTGCTTCAGTCAAAGTTCTATGGCGGAACAATAATCGGGAAGAAATGACTTGGGAAGTGGAGGAAAAGATGAAATCTATGTACCCCCATTTGTTCCAATCCCCAGAAGAGATTCAAGATGAGACGTCGATGGTGTAAGGTACGTATGTTTTAGTTTTGTGTTTTTGGTCGTGTGTGGCCATAAATGTGTTGATATTGTGATATAGCCCTGTGAGGCAAAGATATTGTAGGTGTTGTAATGGAAAGGTAGTATCCAACTTACAAAGGAAACTCTGGCAAAATATTTCCAGAATCCCTGAGTGTCGAACATTCGAGGACGAATGTTCCAAAAGGGGGGAAGAATGTTACACCTCGGAAATTTCTCCGTACTTGTATGATGAGTGGAATGATGAAAATTGAGTGAATGATGTTTTGTTAAGTCGGGAATGGCTAATTAAGAATTTTTGGAAATAAGAAAGTCGCGAAATTGTTTTTCAGCCCAGTGGTCGTATATGGCACTATACGGCCCGTAAAGTGATTTACGGACCGTATAGTGTAGTCGTCCTCCAGCTTGTCAAAAATCTCAACTTTCTGTAAATGTTGAATATGGTTAAACACGACCCAGTTTACGGCCCGTAAACTGGTTTACGGACCGTAAACCAGGTCGTAAACTACCATGTCCATCAGCCAAAACTTTCTGTTTTTTGGAATGCTTAAAAACGACCACAGTGGACGGACCGTAAATCAAAATACGGTCCGTATATGGTGGTTTACGACCACTGTTCATCCCGACAAGAATTCATTAAAGATTAGATTTGTGATTTTTAAAGGGGACCTAAGCCTCATTTCAACTCATTATTCATTCAACCAACTCAAGAGACTTCTAGAACCCTCCAAATATTTCCTCCACAAGAATTCAAGAGAATCAAAGGAGATATCAAGATTATCAAAACCAAATTCATAAAAATAAGTGTAAGAACACATCAAAGGATCTTCTAAGTCAAGAAATTCCCAAGAAGGTGGAACTAGGGTTTTGGCTAATTGAAGTATTTCAACTTAAGGATTGTTCAACCATCATCCAAGGTAAGTTTCATGATTATTCCATGTTGTTTGAAGTATTGGAAAGCTTAGACACTTGAAATGTAGAAGAACATAGAAATGGGTCATTATTGAGTGAATAGTGACATAAATGAATGATAGTGGAACTGGACTATGAATATTGAAGTGTTGTGAGTACTAATACGTTATAAATGATGTTTATATCATGAAACAAGCATTAAATGCATGAAAACGCAAGGATGAGCTAGAAGTAGAAATAAGGAAAAATTGGAGGAAAATGGTGGATTTTGCCAAACGCACGTAAATGACGATTGTCGATTATGATATTGCGAATAATATTATGAATATTGGGAGTTGATGTAGAATGTGAGAAAAGTAGTATGACCGAAGGAAGCGTTGTCCGACTTCTCCTAGAATTAGCGACACGTTCTTATAGTCAGTTACTAATGTTGATACGAATTCTCTTATGAAGGTAACGACGTGATATCGACGGAGAACAAGTGAGCGATATCTTAGCTAAACGACCAAGGTATGTGAGGCTAGTCCTTATTTCTAAAGGCATGAATATTTTAACTTGAATCCCTATTTCTTTCGTGAGTTCTTACATTCTAAGAAGTTAAAAGCTATTACTTATGAATGTCCATATGAGATAAGTTATACGATATGATGACACTAGAATGATGATGATGTTATTCCTTGCCTACACTCACCTTATGTACTAGTCCTTTCAAGGTGAGGCAGAATGTCCATGACGGTTCCATAATGTAATCGGGGGATCACGACCTTACGTCACCCCGATAGAGTAAAGTTGATCATGAGTCAAATATACGCATTATGATAAGATAAGTATTTTATGATAAGCATATTATTATGAGCATTTACATTGAGCATTTCACACCGGGCCTAGTTGGCCGGGCAGACACCGCTTCGGCGGGCGGCGATACGGATACACCACGACCTACGGGCGTGGGCAGACACCACTAGTGGGCGGCATGAGATGGTACTCCGGACGCGGGAGGCCTGGACGCGGGCTAATATTATTGATTATCACACCGTTCCGACATGGACGGGCAGCTTGCATATAATGCATACATGTTATGATCATGAGTAAGACAGCATGCATTACTTCATGTATGATTATCAGTCAGATTCAGTTGTCTCATATTGATGTTATCCTCATATTACTGATGTTTCCTTTCATTATGTACGCCTCTCATACTCGGTACAATATTCGTACTGACGTCCTTTCTTCGGACGCTGTGTTCATGCCCACAGGTAGACAGGGAGGAGAGCTTGGCCCAGGTCCTCAGTAGCTGTCAGCTGATAGATAGCACTCCATTGTTCGGGGGTGCTTATGACTATTCTTTTGATGTACATTCATATATGCATATTTTGGGCATGACGGAGTCTTGTTCCGTCCATGTATTCATTATGTTAGTAGAGGCTCGTAGATACGCAGTGTGGGTTAGATGGTCTCACAAGAGGTTTTCATATGTATGTATATTATTTTGATGGCCGAGAGGCAAATGTATATAAAGTATTTATGTTTCGATTAAATATGATTTTTCCTACAATTGGTATGTAAAATTGATAAAAGAGTATTGAATGAGCAAGATAAGTAGTAGAGTGAGCGGTGCTCGGTAACTAGCTCCGGGTACCCGTCGTGGCCCGTAGCTGGGTCGTGACAAGTACTTTTTATTCCAATAACTAATGCCCATTGTACACTTGTAGCGTCATCTTTATTTTGTCATCCCATATGAACTTGTCGCATACTTTCCCTTTAATCAATCTGTAGAAATCATAGACGTATAATCTTTGTTATCTCTTAAATCTTTGGTCCTCGTCCTTAAATTTTAGGAAAATTTTGACAGAGTTTCCCCTATATTTCTTACTATGAAAAACCTGCACGCAGCCCAGGAAATACATGCATTGCCTCACCGGGCCAAATATATACATGCGTAACACACCTTAGCCTCACAAGGCTCTCAATATCGAACAGTAATGCAAAGATGATGAAACTTACCTCATGCATCACAACTCGGAATATACTTGAACTTTTATCAATTGTCCTTTTATATTTCCTTGGTCACTTTCTCTTCCATTCATTGGCTATACATTTCAATAATACTTGCAACATTCTTACCATATCTGACTTATAATCCTTTTTACCATTACTTACCTCTATACTGATTCCTTCAACTTCTGTCATCTAGAATCTTACAGCTGAACTTATAATTAAATTATACATTTAACTAATTTAGCTGCTTTACTATACAATCAGCTTATCTTGATTATGACCAATTCATTCTCATAGAAGATGCATAGCACCCGAATGAATGGACTATCTAGAGCTGTGGGCCTCCTAAAAAATCAAACGGATCAAATCATGAACACGAATAACGTACACGTGTTCTTTGATCCTTAAAATAACCTCACTATCAAGCATGGCCTCCTTGGCCTCACCTCTCAGAACCTAATCATAAATCTTAAACACTTGGGCCCTAATATGCTCCAAGAGGGATGACCTTGCCTCACCACAAGCTAAGACTCTGCTCGGGCCGGAGATATCAAGGCATACAAATTTGTTAGCCAGGGTCTGAACCTCCATGGCAAACAGACACTCAGAAGTAACCAATTGGGCTAAACTACCTATACTCACTGCCTTGCGAATCAAGGAATCAGCTACAACTTTGGTTTTTCCTAGATGATAGAGAATGGTGATGTCATATTCGTTTATAAGCTCAATCCACCTACACTCTCGGGAATTTAGATCATTCTGACTGAAAACGTGCTGAAGGTTGCGGTGATAGGTGAACACCTGTTACACCTCAGAAAATTTTCCGTTGGTACGCAAGTAAATGAACTAGTGATGTGTGCGAGGAGTGCGAGTGTATAATGTTTCATGAGCAATGTGCGTATAGGGACGAGAATGATTAGAACGAAAAGTCGAGAAATGTAAAAAGTTGAAAGTTGGCAAAACTGCCCAGTGGTAGTAAATTGCAAAATACAGACCGTAAAATGGAATACGGTCCGTAAACTGGCAGTCGTAAATTGGCATGCAGGGTTTAAACTTTCTGCCCAGTCAAGAAATGGTAAAATACGACCAGGAGGACGGACCGTAAAGTGATTTACGGCCCGTAAACCATAGTCGTAAATCACCATGCATGCAGCCAAAGTTTCTGGTTCTGCTTAAGGTTAAAGACGACCACGAGGGACGGTCCGTAAACTGGAATACGGACCGTAAACCTCCATGGACGACCACTGTTCACCTCAGCACAGATTTTCAATTCATTAAATATGAGGACCAAGACTTGATTTATTTCATTTCTACATTACACCACTTCTCTCTAGAATCATCTCTCTACATTTATTTCATAAGTTTTCAAGGATTATAAGTCTCCAACAACATAAATAAGTGAATCAAGTGTAAGCAAGCCATTAAATACCATTCAAGTCAAGAAGTGCAAATGGAGAAAAACTAGGGTTTTGCTCAAAGTGAAGTATTATCAACCAAAGCTTGTTCCTAAATCATCTAATGTAAGATTCATGATATTTATATGTTGGTTAACATATTCGGGAGTTGAAATACTTGGACGGTAGAAGTATATGCTAAAATAGTTAATGGAGGGTAGAAACTTGAGCATCGAAGGAGTACGCGCAAGTGTAGAATAGTTCGACGAAGAGGTATGTGAGGCTAACCCTTCTTTCCTAAGCCATGGTTCTTGGCCAAATTCCTAATCCCTCTATATGACTATGTTGTCTTCACATGGTTGACATTCCGAGCTCATAAGCTCACGACCCTTGATATGTGCTATGATTATACTATGTTTCTCGTATGACGAGTAAGTCTATAACGTAGATGTAACGATAATGATGAGGATAGTAATGATTATGAGAGTAAAATGAGATTGGAGATGCTTACGAGCTATTATATATGTATATGTGTGCCTATGAAGGGCTATGATAAGACCCTGAGCTTATGATGCCAGGTAAGAATATATGTATATGACTATGTATAAAGTATGTATACGATTACGAAACGCGCGCACACCTCTGCAGATGGTACGGATGACCCTGATGCCTTGGTAGGGCCAGGTATGTATGATCTTGAGCCTTGGTTGGCCAAGTATGTATGAAACACCGATCCTACGAGGTCGGGTATGATATGTAAATACTATGTAGATGATATGACTATGTATACAATATGAATATGAATGTGATAAGACTATGTGCATATGACACATATTAGAAATGAGAAGTCACTATGGAAAATCAAGTATGGACCATGATGACGATAATAATGTCTCCCTTCCTATGATATTTCATATGTTGCTTATTATGCCTCTATATCGATGTTGATCACGCTTTACATACTCAGTACATTCTTCGTACTGACGTCCTTTTGTTTGTGGACGCTGCGTCATGCCCGCAGGTGCACCGGGAGACAGAGTTGATCCATAGCTGCTTATCCAGAGATTGCATAGCAGAGCTCCATTTCTTCGGAGCTAGAGCTTTTGGGTACTCATTCTTTTGTGTATATAATTATGGGCATAGCGGGGTCCTGTCCCGCTCATATGATATGTCACATTCTTAGAGGCTCGTAGTCATGTGTATGTGGGTAGAGATGTTTGGCCATGTCGGCCTATGTTTTGTATATCTTTTGTTGGCCTCGTCGGCCTTATACATTTGATGTGGCATAGATGCAAATGATATGTTAAATGATGATGGTCGTCCAATGGGACTAACATGATTAATGACCACAATGCTTGATTTGATTTACGGTTCGCTTAGATGTTATGTCATGTACGATAAGGGGTGCCCGGGTGGGGTAGCACCAGGTGCTCGTCGCGGCCCCCTAGCCTGGTCGTGACAAAAGTGGTATCAGAGCAGTTCAGTCCTAAGGTGTGTCTACGAGCCGTGTCTGGTAGAGTCTTGGTTATGGGTGTGTTGCGCGCCACACTTATAAACGAGAAGCTGCGGACATTTTAAGAATATATGACCTTCTTTCTTCATAAGAATCGTGCGATAGAGCTATGATGTAGGATTTTCTTGCTCCTAAATCGTGTGTTGTGTATTTCAGAGATGCCTAAAAAGAAAAAGGCTACAGCAGCCCAAAAGGGCAAGATGGTGGCAGAAAAGCGGGCTGAAAGAGCACCGCCACCGGTAGTAGAGGAAAGTGAGTCCCAGAGTGCGGCTCAATCTCAGTCTTCCCAGACAGTGCCTATTACTGAGGAGCATGAGGGAGCCTCAGCCCCAGCTCCAGCTCCTCCACCTGATGCGTCAGGCCAAGATGTGAAAGAGGCCATCAGATTGTTGACTCAGTTGGTTGCGGCCCAGACTCAGAGGCCAAGCTCAGGGCAGGGCGACAGGGCCGTTAGTGCAAGGGCCCGTGACTTCATTGCCTTGAAACCTCCAGATTTCTTTGGGTCGAAACCAGAGGAGGATCCTCAGGACTTCATTGACGGTATGTTGAGGATGCTTCGATTGATACATGCTTCAGACACCGAGTCGGTGGAGCTAGCGTCATATAGATTGAGGGATGTTTTGATCCAGTGGTATACAGTTTGGATGGCTTCACGGGGAGCTAATGCACCTCCCCCGCTATGGAAAGAGTTTGTTGATGCTTTCCTCCGTCATTCTATGCCTCCAGAGGTTCGGCGAGCTAGGGCCGATAAATTCTTGAATTTGAGGCAAGGTAGCATGAGTGCTACAGGGTACAGTCTCCGCTTCAATTCCTTGGCTAGGTATGCTTCGGCCATGGTAGCGGATATGGACGATCGGGTACACCGATTTGTGAAAGGTCTAGGGCCACATTTGATGGATAAATGCTTGACTGCGTCCCTTCAGGATGGCATGGATATTGCACGCATTCAAGCACATGCTCAGGAATTAGAGGAACACCTACAGCAGTGGAGAAATGAACGTGAACAAGATAGGGGACATAGCAAGAGGGCTAGACTTTTGGGTTCGAGGAGCGAGTCCAGAGGAGGACACAGACAGCAGTTTCCCACCCATTCAGGCTATTCTATGACCAGTGCACCTCCACGGTTTTCAGGCCAGAGAATAGATCTACTCATCCCGGGCCGAGTCAGAGTTATTCGGGGTCCCAGTTTAAAGGTGATTCAGGCCAGTAAAGGCCACCTATACCACGATGTTCCCAGTGTGGGAAGTCGCATTGGGGTCAATGCCGATTGGGTTCAGATGGTTGCTATTCATGTGGTCGACCAGGCCATATTATGCGTGATTGCCCCTCAGTACATGGTAGAGGTAGGACCCAACCATCAGGGTCGGTAGCCGGATCTTCGGCATCTGTGCGCCCTACGGGGCCAGGTGCACATGCGCCAGTCGGCCATGGTAGAGGTAGAGCCAGAGCTCCCAGTACTAGCGGTCCTCAGTACCGTATTTATGCTTTGGCTGGACGCCAAGATCTTGAGTCTTCTCCTGACGTGGTCACAGGTATATTATCGGTATTCTCTCATGATGTATATGCTTTGATTGATCCGGGCTCCACACTATCATATGTTACTCCATATATTGCGGGTCGATTTATAATTGAGCGGAGTCTATCAAACCTTTTGAGGTGTCTACACCCGTGGGTGAATCGGTAATAGCTAGCCGAGTATATAGGAATTGTGTGATTGTGATTTGTGATCGCCGTACTATGATTGATTTGCATGAGCTAGAAATGGTAGATTTTGATGTCATTATGGGCATGGATTGGTTGGCTTCTTGTTATGCCAACGTTGATTGCCGGATGAAGGTGGTTCGTTTCCAGTTTCCGGGAGAACCAGTGTTAGAATGGAAAGGAAATACGGCATCACGAAAAGGTAGGTTTATTTCCTATCTAAAGGCAAGGAAAATGATCACAAAAGGGTGCATTTATCATCTAGTGCCAGTTCAAGATGTAGAAGCTGAATCGCCGACGCTTCAGTCAGTTCCCGTAGTGAACGAATTTCCGGATGTGTTCCCGGAAGAGCTTCCAGGCCTTCCTCCCGAACGGGAGATTGATTTTTCCATTGATGTGTTGCCAGGCACCACACCTATATCTATTCCTCCATATAGAATGGCACCCGCAGAATTGAAAGAGTTGAAGGAGTAATTGAAGGACTTGCTTGATAAAGGCTTCATTAGGCCTAGTTCATCCCCGTGGGGAGCGCCCGTATTGTTAGTCCGAAAGAAAGATGGATCCTTGAGAATGTGCATTGATTATCGGCAATTGAATAAACTGACGATTAAGAACAAGTATCCTCTTCCGAGGATCGATGATTTATTTGATCAATTGCCAGGTGCCAAATAGTTTTCAAAGATTGATTTGAGGTCCGGGTATCATCAAGTGAGAGTTAGGGAGAAAGATGTCCCTAAGACAGCCTTCAGAACGAGATATGGTCATTTTGAATTCCGGGTGATGTTGTCACGACCCAACCCCGTGGGCCGCGACTGGTATCCTAACTAGATACCTAAACGTACCTACCTGACAGAATCGGCATACCAGACAGATAATTCACACTAGCTGTATACAAACTTAAGCCAATACAAATGTAGCGCGCGCTATAACATACACATACCCGAACATGCTGAAATTTCATATAGGCCGATGAGGCTAACATAACGGACAGAGTCACAAAATTATACGTACCTACCCGAATCGTAGCAACCCGTAACCCACATACATATCTACAGGCCTCTAACAGACATACAGAATCATATGACGGGACAGGGCCCCGCCGTACCCAGAGTTACCATACGTACAGAATATACAAATGTCAAAAGATATATACCAAGAGTACACGCTCCGGATCAAAGGAGCTCTCCAAAAACAGCAGAATCAGAACCCTAGACTGGCGGCGTGTCACCGGGAGCGTCTGTACCTGCGGGCATGTAACGCAGCCCCCGAAGAACTGGGGGTCAGTACGAAAAATGTACCGAGTATGTAAAGCAGAAACATAACAAACATAATCATAGTCTGAACTAGAAGCACAGAAATATAGTGGATAGAACCATAAATCAAATGGACGGACAGTATCATAATCCAGACGGACGGACAGAATCATGGTCCAGACAGACAGACAGAATCATAATTCTAACGGACAGACAGAATAATAATCCATATGGACAGACAGAATCAGAATCCATACGGACAGACTGAATCAGAATCCATACGGACAGACAGAATCGGAATCCAATCAGACAGACAGAATCATAATAGGGCACAAGAACGTGGTCGCCACTATTGCCTTTGGCGCCACAACATATCATATTTAAGAAGATTTCATATCTTCGAACATTTCCGTCACATACCACATCATATCATAACCACGGTAACCCCGGGGACAAATCACACGCCGGGAAACCGGACACATCATACTTCGTAATATATACACGGTAACCGGGGACGGACATATACCACTATTATATCCCGTGTTTGCGCATTCGAAAATATTTGGAATAATCTTGCTTGTAGGAAATGAGGGCTATATTTGATTTTATTTCATATATGTGTGTTATTCATGAAAAATATTGATGCGGAAATACGGAAGAAGGCCAAGGGCAAAATTGGAATTTCGGAAATTAGTTTCGGGAATTACAAATAAAATCCACAATGAATTGGGCTAAAAAAAATTAATGGAATTGAGGCCCAAGAGCTATGGGGTGGCCAAGCCCAAGCCCATGGGAATTCTTCCATGTGGCATTTTAAATAAAAAGGGTCAAAATTGTATGGGATTCACTAGAACATTTCAAGACAACAAACAAGAGAGAGAGAGAGAGCCAAAGACTAAGAGGGTTTCGGCTAGAGAGAGGAAGAGAAAGAAAAAAATTTAGCTCATCAATTCTTGGTCCAAAAATCATAATCTTCTAGTTTTCCTATTAAGTTGGAAACCCTCTTCAATGTGATACAAATTTGGAAGCAAAAGAGTACTTTTTTTACAAAGTGGAAATTCTTGAAGAAAAAGGTAAGAATTTTATCTCTTTTGTTATGGAAGAATCATATGTGTTAAAATGGTTAAAATTGCACGAAAAACCATGGAATTGTGATGTGTGTGTGCATGGCGTGTGTGTGTGTGTGAAGCATGTATGGCGTGAGCCATAATGGTATGGGGAGGTGAGTTAAATTTTATTTAGCTTGCTAGTTGTGTCGTTGTGGCATTTATGACGTAAATAAAGGTTTAACGAAGTGAGTTGGCATTGAAGTTGGTTGTATGTTGATATGGGAAAATTATATGATTTTTGTATATTCTTACATAATTGTGAAAGTAAGACTTTAAATGTGGATTATGGTTGTTGTTAATAAATTTGGGAGGAAACAATGCGAGTTAGTAGGTTCGTCGTAGTCGTTGACGTTTCGGATAGAATATGGAAAGTGGCGGATTACATGAATTCATGTATATTGCATGGAATATTATTGGAATACGTTTGAATAACCTTGAATGAGTAAATGAATATGATAATGTGGATATTAGTTCATATTGTGGAGTTTGAATGGAAGTTGTCGCTTTATGTAGAAAGGAAGAATATTGATGCTAGAACCTATTTTGTTGTGATTCTTGATTCATTTGGTATTGTGGGGTTGTTGTTGTTGATATTGAGCCGAGCTAAGCCTCGGGGATGTTATATGTATAGGGGAAGTGCTGCCGAAATTTCGGTAGACAAATATAAAGTTAAATGAATTCTTAAAGTCTCGCAATTCCTAATTGGTAACTTTGACCATTTGTAGATTCTGAGCGAAACGGGATTTGGAGTTTTGGACGAGCGTAAGACGTATATAAGGTATGTAAGGCTACCCATTCCTTCTTTTGGCATGTCTTAGGTATACTAGGTCGATATTGGAGCCCCGAGGGCAATTCTGTTCCTAGAAATCCGAATTGGAAATTGAGTACTATTCACTCAATTGAATTGAATTATAAAACTCATATTTTGTTGAAAAGTGATCAAATGTCCGGAACTTTTGTAAATGTAATCGAATCACTTCGAAACTTCCATGTATGATTCCGTAGACCCCAAATGTCCGTGATTCATGTCCGCCACCTCGACTTGACCCGAGGTGGGCCCGCTAGCATCGAGGGTCCCTTGTTTG
This sequence comes from Lycium barbarum, assembly GCF_019175385.1. Lineage (NCBI taxonomy): Eukaryota > Viridiplantae > Streptophyta > Magnoliopsida > Solanales > Solanaceae > Lycium > Lycium barbarum. Next base: position 23,555,570 of record NC_083348.1, on the reverse strand, counting down.
CTCTATTAGTCTCATTTTGTACAATGTCGGCAAAGCACTTTTGTTTATGAATTTTGACTATCATAAAGTAATGTTTTGACTGCCACGATATTCTAAACTATATTTTGAACCATAAATACTACTTTGGAAGTACTTTTGTGAAACGAACCCCGTATTGACTAATTGTTCGAACTACTTGACTAATGAGTTAGCATATGATATTATCAAGTTTCAAAAGGTGTTTTGATATATAAATTGCATTGTTTGCTCACGACTCCGCTCGTGCCCTTATTATGACTTCGTTCACCGGTTCCCGGGCCGGCTATGGTTCGTGCGCGCTATGATAAATTCGGCCGTATGCTGTGTTACGGTTCCCGAGACCTCGCCATAGGGCCGGGTTCCGTTTGGAGTTATGCTGTGATATGGCTGGTGATATGTTATGATGATATGTGTGTTCGGGGATGTACGGAGATTTGAACCTTCTGGTGTTATGCTGTGTGTGGCACCAGCGTCGGAGTGGTGACCACGTTCCTGAGCTTTTGCATGATTTTATCAGCATTAGGTATATACGTTTTCAGTACAGATTTTGATATACTGTTCAGTATTCCCCTTTTGTATCCTGTTTGTTTTCAGTTGTGGCTTATATTTCTGTACTCTATTCTTTACATACTCAGTACATCTTCCGTACTGACCCCCTTTCTTCGGGGGCTGCGTTTCATGCCTGCAGGTACAGATACCAGTGATCCATCACTGTAGGCTCCACTTTCTGCTATTTCGGAGTACTCCCTTTTGATCCGGAGTCCACTTTTGGTACATACATCTTTTGCTATGTATATACTTCTGTATATCTGACTATTTGGGTACGGCGGGGCCCTGTCCCGTCATATGTCTTCGTTTTGGATTTGTAGAGGCCTGTAGTCATATATGTGGGTCGTGGGTCCTATGTGTACTCATTTTGGTTATGATTTATGTCTTAATGCGGTCCTATTTGTTATGGCGGCCAAACTGGCCCATATGTTTGCATCAGTATATATGATCGGCGATGTGTATTCCGCCGATCCTTTTGGCTTTGGATATGATATCTTTACAAGTGTGACCTCTTAAGATAATATTTGATTTTCAATTTGTTTTAATGATTAATATGAGATCTGAGATAATCTATAATATGACGGTTTGGTATGTTTGTCTGTCCGGGTGCCCAAGTAGGGCTCCAGTCGCGGCCCACGGGGCTGGATCGTGACAAAAGTGGTATCAGAGCGGTTTGTCCTCGGAATGTCTACAGGCCATGTCTCGTAGAGTCTTGTTTATCGGTGTGTTGTGCACCACATCTATAAACAGGAGGCTACAGGGCATTTAGGGTGATCCCTTTCTTTGGATCTTAGATCGTGCGATAGAGCCAGCTGTAGGAAATGAATTCCTTTTTTTTTCTAACCCTTGATTGCAGCTGGAGAGCGGTATCGACGTAAGACAGCGACTACTGACATTGGAAGCTACACAGTACTCAGGTAAACAATGGTATGAAAGACGTATGTTGGGTAAGGTATTCTGAAGCACGATTAAAACATAAAGTCGAACATTGAAAAGAGAAATAAACATGAACAGTGTAGCAGGTGCAGTTGAGTTGGGCATGTGAGGTAAGCCTCAGCATATTTATACTTTTATTTGAAATTGTTAGCCCCGTGTGGCTATGAGGCGATATGATATGATATGTATATACGTATATGTGTTGGCCCTGCGAGGCATGGTTGGTATTTCCTGTGTACAGGTTTTGGGATAGTAAGAAATACAGAGGAACCTCTGCCCAAATATTTCTAGAAATACGAAAAGGGAAATGAGATATAAATTCTTAACCTGTCTTGAAGGTCGATACCGATAGGGTAAATCTACTATGTTGGGTTAAAGTTTAAGAGATACTCTCCATGTCATTTGTAAGAAGCATTACCCTTATTTGGGAAATTTTAATTCGAGAAAGCATATATGAGCAGCAAATTTGCAATTCATTTGAACGGACCAGAATACGTCCCAACCACATCGTGCTTTAGAAAAGCCCATGCTGAAGGGCAAAAATGTCCAACGATTAAGTTTCATTTTATTGGAAGGATACGAAGTGTATGACAGGTAGTTGAGAATTAAATGGTTCGCTCACGACTCAAAAAGAAAAATATAAATATGATGGTAATTATGTGAATTAAGATTCCGCAAAGTTCGTCGGACTTCAGTTTTATTTTGCTGGTAGTTGGAGAATGCCTTATAGTAACATTTTATGAATTTTTATCGACTAATCGGAGATGGAATTTGTGGAATGAAAACCTAAATTTGTGGACTGTCTAGAATTATATATATATGCATGAAGGTGAATATTGAGGATTTACAGGGGGCGACACGGTGACTATATAGTCCGAAAAGTAAAGGAATTCTCTCTAGATCGGGGTGGAACCCGCTACGACAATGTTTTGAAAATACGTAAGACCCCGATTTGCCTTAAATTATGTGATAAAGGTTGTGCGGGGAAATTTATGCCATTATACCGGCCTTAACGCGTCTAAATGCATTAAAGTTGTAAGGTTAAGCGTGCCAGGGCCAGAGCAATTCTGGGATGGGTGACTCCCTGGGAAATGTACAAAATTTTTCGCAAATATGGATACAAGAGGCGAATAGGAAAGTTGGAGTAACCTAAAAGGAAATTAGGGTACGTGGAATGATCAGAAACTTTATAAAGGTCGCGTGGGCTGAGACGGATTAGATTGGTGAAAAAGAAGAAAGAGCAATGCAGCTCTAGAATTAGAGTGAGTTGAACCAATGATTGCAGATGTCTTGTGAAAGAAATGACAGTGATATATATATATATATATGTATGTATAGGACCCCATTTATGATTTTGCCGATCGATTGGAGAACCTTAATAGACAGTACTATAATATATGGAAGACATTAACAGAATATAATTTATGAGACAAAGTGAAAGGTATGATACAGATGTTATGAGATAAACAAATATTGATTTTGCTCTGGGTTGAGATTGGAAGATGCTAATACGGCGATATTTTGGAAAGAAACGAGAATAATTGAGTGGAAGGTAAGGAGACCAAAGGGGGGTGAACCGTAAGGAACGTAATTAAGCATAGCTCCTAAAAGAGTCGACGGGCAAGGCACGAAATTACTTGCGAAAAACGAACTGGAATGTAATAATGCAGGGCAAAAGAAAAACCTATGGCATGGAATGATGAATCATGCGAATATTGAGTAATTTGACTATTGAGAAAAATAGAACAACGGATAAGGGACGGGTATAAAGGAAGGATATGATTATTAAAGGATAAATTGCTATATTAATTAAATTATTCGAGTGCCAGCTATCAGATAAGATTTTGTACTATATAACCGAGAGTTCTCATCGCCTCGTGATTTGGTTAAGGTCTTGTACGAAGAAAACCAAGTTATAGATTAGAAAGAAAAGACACGGATACGGTATAAGTATAACCCCAAAGGGGGGAAAGCGGATCAAAGTGAAGTAAAGTAAGTACAAATGGAAATAATTGACACACACAAGATCAAAGCGATAAAGAATTAGCCTAGGTCTTCGACATCAACTGAGGTACATAATTTTTGGGATTGGCCGGATATCACAGGAGGTCTGTGGAGAACTTTGTGTCCGCTACGACACTATTATCGAAGCTAACTCAGAAGGCAGTGGAATTTCAGTGAACCGGTACTTTTGAATGCAGTTTCCTGTTGCTGAAGGATAAATTAATTACAGCTCTAGTCCTAGTTCTTCCTAAAAGGGGGCAGACGGGCAAGTTATTTATTATGATGCTTCTGGTATTGGGACAGGTTTTGCATTAGTACAGCATGGTCGGATTATAGTCTATGTTCCCCGACAGCTCAGACCGCACAAGAGAAATTATTTCGCTTATGACCTGGAATTAGCTGCGGTGATTCATGTTTTAGAGATGTGGCGGCATCACTTGCATGGGATCCACGTTGATATTTATACGGACCATAAGTGCCTCCAGTATATTTTAAGAAAAAGGAGCTAAATTTGCGGCAGAGAAGATGGTTCGAATTATTGAAAGATTTTGATGTTAATATGTTGTATCATCCTGGAAAAGCTAGTGTGGTAGTTGACGTACTTAGCCGCAAGTCCGTGGGCAGTTTGACTGATATACAGTCTGATAAGAAAGAATTGGTTCGTGACAATTTATCAGTTAGTCAGCTTCGGAGTCCGTTTGGTAGATTCTGGAGATACTGGAATTTCTGTTCGAGAAATTGCTGAGTCATCAATTATGGTAGAGGTAAAACAGCGCCGGTTCGAGGATCCTATTCTGGTACAGTACAGAGATACAAACCTTGACAAGAAAATACCCAGTTCGAGGTTTCACCTGATGGATATTGCTATACAGAGGCGGATTATGTGTGCCTGACGTTGCAGGGCCGCAATGGCCGATTATGTGCGAAGCACATAAGGTTCGACATTCTATTCATTCTGAATCCACGAAAATGTACCATGATCTTAAATGTTTATACTGATGGGACAGTATGAAAAGGGACACTGCATAGTTCGCTGGCCAATGCCCAAATTGTCAGTGAGTCAAGATCGAGCAACAAAAGCCCGGCGGATTTCTACAGGAAATGAAATTCCAGCTTGGAAATGAGAAATGATTAATATAGACTTCATTATGGGTTTACCGCGTACTGCACGCAGGTATGATTCTATTTGAGTTATTGTTGATAGATTGACGAAATCAACTCGTTTTCTCCTGGTCAGGACTACTTAATGGGCTCAGAATTATGCCAGATGACATATTAAAGAGATAGCAAGATTTCACGGAATCTCTGTATCTATTATAACCGACAGAGGTTCCCAGTTTACGGCTAACTTCTGGGGATCGTCCCAGGGAGGGCTGGGAAATCATGTGAGTCATAGCACAATATGTCATCCTCAGTCCGACGGACAGGCCGAGCGTACTATTCAGACACTGGAACATATGCTACGGGTATATGTTATTGATTTCAAGGATAGTGGAGGTGATCATTTACCGTTAACTGAATTTGCTTATTATAATAATAGTTATCGTTCCCTTATCCAGATAGCACCATACGAAATACGAGACCTTATACGGTAGAAAATGCAGATTTCCGATTGGTTGGTTCGATGTGGGCGAAACTAAATTAATTGAGTCAGATGTGACTAATCGCCTGTGAAGGGCGTAATGGGATTCGGTAAAAGAGTAAGCTTAGTCCGTGGTACATCGGGCCGTATCAGATTATTCGGAAGATAAGCGAGGTCGCCTATGAGTTAGATTTACCATTTGATCTGGAGAAACTACATCCGGTATTCCTTGTATCCATGCTCCGTAATGTGTCGGTGATCCTTCCAGAAAACTTTCGGTGGATCATATTCGGGTGACGGAAGACTTGTCTTATGAAGAGCAACTTGTGGCTACTCTGGATCGTCAGGTGAGGAGGCTACGTACCAAAAAAAAAATATACCTTCCGTTAAGGTCTTTTGGCGAAACAATGATAAAGAAGAAATGACATGGGGAGCAGAGGACGAAATGAAGAAAGAGTATCCCCACTTGTTTCCTATGCCCACAGGTAATCTAAGCTCTTAAGTTGGTTATATTGATTGACAAATGACTTATGTGTGCTATTCCTAAAAATAGACTCCCCCACCATATTTATAAAACCCTATAAGGCTAATTTAACATTCGAGGACGAATGTTCTAAAGGGGGGGAGAATATTATATCCCGTGTTTGCGCATTCGGAAAAATTTGGAATAATCTTGCTTGTAGGAAATGAGGGCTATATTTGATTTTATTTCATATATGTGTGTTATTCATGAAAAATATTGATGCGGAAATACGGAAGAAGGCCAAGGGCAAAATTGGAATTTCGGAAATTAGTTTCGGGAATTACAAATAAAATCCACAATGAATTGGGCTAAAAAAAATTAATGGAATTGAGGCCCAAGAGCTATGGGGTGGCCAAGCCCAAGCCCATGGGAATTCTTCCATGTGGCATTTTAAATAAAAAGGGTCAAAATTGTATGGGATTCACTAGAACATTTCAAGACAACAAACAAGAGAGAGAGAGAGAGCCAAAGACTAAGAGGGTTTCGGCTAGAGAGAGGAAGAGAAAGAAAAAAATTTAGCTCATCAATTCTTGGTCCAAAAATCATAATCTTCTAGTTTTCCTATTAAGTTGGAAACCCTCTTCAATGTGATACAAATTTGGAAGCAAAAGAGTACTTTTTTTACAAAGTGGAAATTCTTGAAGAAAAAGGTAAGAATTTTATCTCTTTTGTTATGGAAGAATCATATGTGTTAAAATGGTTAAAATTGCACGAAAAACCATGGAATTGTGATGTGTGTGTGCATGGCGTGTGTGTGTGTGTGAAGCATGTATGGCGTGAGCCATAATGGTATGGGGAGGTGAGTTAAATTTTATTTAGCTTGCTAGTTGTGTCGTTGTGGCATTTATGACGTAAATAAAGGTTTAACGAAGTGAGTTGGCATTGAAGTTGGTTGTATGTTGATATGGGAAAATTATATGATTTTTGTATATTCTTACATAATTGTGAAAGTAAGGCTTTAAATGTGGATTATGGTTGTTGTTAATAAATTTGGGAGGAAACAATGCGAGTTAGTAGGTTCGTCGTAGTCGTTGACGTTTCGGATAGAATATGGAAAGTGGCGGATTACTTGAATTCATGTATATTGCATGGAATATTATTGGAATACGTTTGAATAACCTTGAATGAGTAAATGAATATGATAATGTGGATATTAGTTCATATTGTGGAGTTTGAATGGAAGTTGTCGCTTTATGTAGAAAGGAAGAATATTGATGCTAGAACCTATTTTGTTGTGATTCTTGATTCATTTGGTATTGTGGGGTTGTTGTTGTTGATATTGAGCCGAGCTAAGCCTCGGGGATGTTATATGTATAGGGGAAGTGCTGCCGAAATTTCGGTAGACAAATATAAAGTTAAATGAATTCTTAAAGTCTCGCAATTCCTAATTGGTAACTTTGACCATTTGTAGATTCTGAGCGAAACGGGATTTGGAGTTTTGGACGAGCGTAAGACGTATATAAGGTATGTAAGGCTACCCATTCCTTCTTTTGGCATGTCTTAGGTATACTAGGTCGATATTGGAGCCCCGAGGGCAATTCTGTTCCTAGAAATCCGAATTGGAAATTGAGTACTATTCACTCAATTGAATTGAATTATAAAACTCATATTTTGTTGAAAAGTGATCAAATGTCCGGAACTTTTGTAAATGTAATCGAATCACTTCGAAACTTCCATGTATGATTCCGTAGACCCCAAATGTCCGTGATTCATGTCCGCCACCTCGACTTGACCCGAGGTGGGCCCGCTAGCATCGAGGGTCCCTTGTTTGCTCTATTAGTCTCATTTTGTACAATGTCGGCAAAGCACTTTTGTTTATGAATTTTGACTATCATAAAGTAATGTTTTGACTGCCACGATATTCTAAATTATATTTTGAACCATAAATACTACTTTGGAAGTACTTTTGTGAAACGAACCCCGTATTGACTAATTGTTCGAACTACTTGACTAATGAGTTAGCATATGATATTATCAAGTTTCAAAAGGTGTTTTGATATATAAATTGCATTGTTTGCTCACGACTCCGCTCGTGCCCTTATTATGACTTCGTTCACCGGTTCCCGGGCCGGCTATGGTTCGTGCGCGCTATGATAAATTCGGTCGTATGCTGTGTTACGGTTCCCGAGACCTCGCCATAGGGCCGGGTTCCGTTTGGAGTTATGCTGTGATATGGCTGGTGATATGTTATGATGATATGTGTGTTCGGGGATGTACGGAGATTTGAACCTTCTGGTGTTATGCTGTGTGTGGCACCAGCGTCGGAGTGGTGACCACGTTCCTGAGCTTTTGCATGATTTTATCAGCATTAGGTATATACGTTTTCAGTACAGATTTTGATATACTGTTCAGTATTCCCCTTTTGTATCCTGTTTGTTTTCAGTTGTGGCTTATATTTCTGTACTCTATTCTTTACATACTCAGTACATCTTCCGTACTGACCCCCTTTCTTCGGGGGCTGCGTTTCATGCCCGCAGGTACAGATACTAGTGGTCCATCACTGTAGGCTCCACTTTCTGCTATTTCGGAGTACTCCCTTTTGATCCGGAGTCCACTTTTGGTACATACATCTTTTGCTATGTATATACTTCTGTATATCTGACTATTTGGGTACGGCGGGGCCCTGTCCCGTCATATGTCTTCGTTTTGGATTTGTAGAGGCCTGTAGTCATATATGTGGGTCGTGGGTCCTATGTGTACTCATTTTGGTTATGATTTATGTCTTAATGCGGTCCTATTTGTTATGGCGGCCAAACTGGCCCATATGTTTGCATCAGTATATATGATCGGCGATGTGTATTCCGCCGCTCCTTTTGGCTTTGGATATGATATCTTTACAAGTGTGACCTCTTAAGATAATATTTGATTTTCAATTTGTTTTAATGATTAATATGAGATCTGAGATAATCTATAATATGACGGTTTGGTATGTTTGTCTGTCCGGGTGCCCAAGTAGGGCTCCAGTCGCGGCCCACGGGGCTGGATCGTGACAACCACAGTACCCCAGAACCGGACACATCATACTTCGGAATTCATACATGGGACCCGACCCCCGACAAGGGACTCTGCTGCCCATCCGCACGATATAAATCGGCCCGGGATCCGGTGAAAGGAAGCATTGAGACATCCACGAACAGATTAATGAGAAACCACACACCTACAGACTCAATCAAACTGAAGTATGCCAAGCGGCGAGTCAAATCAGAGTATTCGGATGGTATTCATAATACGCGCCTATATCCTACTTGGGAAGGCACGACAGATTATTACCAGAATCAGATTTCCAGATGTCAAAACCATTTTGTAAGATTTATATTAAAAGTAGTCATATCGTGATCAGAATAATAGTCCAGATGTTACTTGTGAAAATCGGACAGAAATGAGACAATTTAGATCATACAATAGGTATCGGGGCTCCGTGGGCCCACCTCGGACCAACTCGAGGCGACATACGTAAATTACTGATAATAGACCTTATGAGGTCATCCATAATCATATAGAAGTATTCCGACTCCGTTTAGGAAGGTTTTATACAAAATTTCACTTTAGGGACAAGTTATAAGAAAAATGATTCAATCTTACTGAAGGAATTGGAGCGGATTTCCATCTCGAATTCCGAGGAACGGAGTCGTACTTAAGGCTCACGGCCGAGCCTATTACATTCAGAACATGCCTAAGAATGAAGGGGTAGGCTTTACATACCTCGATTGCGTCTTACGCTCGCTTGGCTTCGATTCCAATTTCGTCCAGAATCTACAAATGGTCAAGTTTACCAATCGTCAAATTCAAACCTTAAGACTCCAAGTTTATTATATATTTGCCTACCGAAATTTCGGCAGCACTTCCCGTATATATATAACATCCCCGAGACTTAGCTCGGCTTAATATATCAACACAGCAACCCAACAACAACATCAATAACAACAACAATTATCACAAAACACATAATATGGCATACTAGCCATCTTTCCGACATAACATCACATCTTTCATTCCGACCTTACATTTCCAAACCAATCTTACCATTCTCATATTCATCACTTATCAAGGCCATTACAACATGATTCGGAGGCATGTCATATCGTTTTCACCAAATATACATAAAGTATACACAATATACAAGTCTCCTGCCAAAGACATAATTCACCCACAACTTCCAATCTTTTAGCAAGAATGTTCATGACATATTCATATCTTCCAACTTCATCAATGACAAATCCTAATTTGCCTCTTACTACTTTCATTTCCATATTTACATAAGTTACAATAAATTTGCATAATTTCTTATAACAACATCGCAACCATTTTTCCATGACAACAAGAACTATTATCTTTTCATTTACTTCACCATAACACACTTAACATACTAACAAAACTTAATTCACTTCCATTTCACTCCTTACATCTCACGGCCACATACTATTTTTTTCCAACTTTCACTAATTCATTCAACTTTCACTTCCAATACACTTTCTACTATAACTACAAAAAGATTCCAACATGAATTCAAGTCATCATAGGCATGCAATATATATGCATACTCACGGCCAACATGCATACAATCCCAACACACAAAATTTTCATGCTTTTCATTCATTTCCACTTACTACATCATACATACACCTCCCATAACATAACAAAAGCATAAAATTCTTACCTTTCCTTCAAGTTCCTCACTTGCCACTAGAGTTGTCCTCTTGCCAAAATAATTATATCAAGTTGTAGAGAATCTTGAGCTTGGTAATAATCCCACAAGAATTGAATTTTTGAACCAAAGAGATTGGCTCCAAGAATTTTTCTTTCTTTTTCTCTTTTCTCTCTCTCTTAGCCGAACCCTCTTTCTTTTTTTGTTCTTGGTTTTTCTTTGTTTCTCTTGAATGTTCTAAGGATATGGATGCATATATAATATCACATGGAAATTAATTCCATGGGCTTGGGTCAATGGTGCATGGCCGGTTGGGCTCCCTTGGATTTGGGCCTCACTTTTTTTTTTGAGTCCCATTGTTGGCTAAATAATTGTAATTCATGGAACGAGTTTCCAAAATTCCGATTTTTGCCCTTGGCCTCCTTTCGTAATTCCACACCAATGCATTCATAGCCGACACATTCATACCAAGTAAAGTCCAAGTATGGCCTTTTTCATTACAAATCAAGTTATCTCAAATTTTTTTGATTATGCAAAAATGCCGGATGTAACAGATGTCATTTGGGCTAACTAATGCGCCAGCGATATTTATGGATTTGATGAATAATGTGTTCAGGTCCTTTCTGGACTTATTTGTAATCGTATTCATCGATGATATTTTGGTGTATTCTAGATCCGAAGCAGAACATGCGGATCATTTACGTATTGTCCTTGGAGTTCTTCGAACTCGAGAATTGTTTGCAAAGTTTTCCAAATGTGAGTTCTGGTTGAACTCAGTGGCATTTTTAGGGCATATTGTGGCAGCCGATGGTATTCGAGTGGATAGTCAAAAGATTGAGGCTGTGAAAACTTGGCCAAGACCCACAACTCCTACAGAGGTTCGTAGCTTTCTAGGCTTAGCAGGTTATTACAGGAGATTCGTTTAAGGTTTTTCCTCTATTTCTGCACCACTCACAAAGTTGACACAGAAATCAGCCAAGTTTCAATGGACAGATGCTTGCGAACGTAGTTTCCAAGAGTTAAAGGGTCGATTGACTTCTGCCCCAGTTCTGACACTTCCAGAGGGATTGGAAGGATACGTTGTGTATTGCGATGCTTCAGGTGTTGGGCTAGGCTGTGTGTTGATGCAACATGGCAAGGTGATTGCGTATGCTTCAAGGCAATTGCGGAAACATGAGCAGAATTATCCTACCCATGACTTAGAATTGGCCGCGGTGGTCCATGCATTAAAGATATGGAGACATTACTTATATGGTGTCCATGTGGATATTTACACAGATCATAAGAGTCTTCAATACATCTTCAAGCAGAAAGAGTTGAATTTACGGCAACGATGATGGCTAGAGTTGCTAAAAGACTATGATGTTGAGATCCTGTACCACCCCAGAAAGGCAAATGTGGTGGCTGATGCTCTTAGCCGTAGGTCGATGGGAAGTCTAAGTGATGTACGACCAGAAAAGAAAGATATGGCCCGTGAGCTTTAACAGTTAGCTAGCCTAGGAGTCCGAGTAGTGGACTCAGGTAGCAGCGGAGCTACTATTCAGAATTCAGCAGTTTCATCGCTAGTAACGGAAGTAAAAGAGCGACAATATGAGGATCCCATGCTAACGCAGTACAGAGATACACTCCCTCAGAAAGAGGAGTCATCATTTGATATTTCGGGAGACGGAGTTCTCCGATGTCGAGGCAGGTTATGTGTTCCCGATGTGGTAGGCCTACGTCACCAAATATTGAGGGAAGCCCATTGTTCCCGTTATTCTGTCCACCCCGGGGCGACAAAAATGTATCATGATCTTAAGTCTATATATTGGTAGAGTGGGATGAAGAAAGATATAGCGGAATTCGTAGCCCAGTGTCCTAATTGCCAACAAGTGAAGATTGAACACCAAAATCCTGGTGGATTATTGCAAGCTATAGAAATCCCGACGTGGAAGTGGGAAGTGATTAATATGGATTTCATTTCAGGCTTACCCCGTTCTCGACGTAAATATGATTCCATATGGGTGATCGTGGATAGACTAACCAAATCAGCTCATTTCTTACCTGTCAGAACGACCTATGTGGCAGAAGATTATGCAAAGCTTTATCTTAAGGAGATAGCGAGATTCCACGGTGTTCCAGTATCTATTATCTCCGATAGAGGGACTCAGTTTATAGCCGTGTTTTGGAGGTCTTTCCAAGAGAGTTTAGGGACCCAAGTGCGCCTTAGCACGGCATTTCATCCACAGACCGATGGGCAGGCTGAACGTACTATTTAGACTCTGGAGGATATGTTGCGAGCATGTATGATAGATTTTGGAGGGAATTGGGATGATCATTATCACTCCAGCATTCAAATGGCACCGTATGAGGCTTTATATGGGCGAAAGTGTAGATCCCCAATTGGGTGGTTTGAAACCGGAGAAACTAAATTGATAGGGCCAGACTTGGTCCAGCAAGCTATAGAGAAGGTCAAGCTTATACAAGATCGGTTGTTAGCAGTCCAAAGTCGTCAGAAATCCTATGCGGATAATTGTCGAAGAGACTTGGAGTTCAAAGTGAAGGATTGGGTATTCTTGAAAGTGTCGCCAATGAAAGGCATTATGAGATTTGGCAAAAAGGGGAAGCTTAGTCCCCGGTATATTGGGCCATACGAAATTGTGCGAAGGATAGGCAAAGTGGCCTATGAGTTAGAACTACCTCCAGAATTGGAGTCAGTCCATCCAGTATTTCATATCTCGATGCTTCGAAAATGTGTTGGAGATCCCACTAGGATCGTCCCAGTAAATGATGTGCAAGTGACAGAGAAATTGACTTATGAAGAGGTACCCATTGCCATATTAGACAGGCAAGTACGGAGGCTTAGAAACAAAGAGGTGGCCTCGGTTAAGGTTCTATGGAGGAGCAGTAAACGAGAGGAGATGACATGGGAAGGAGAAGAAAATATGCGATCCAAATACCCACATTTATTTCAGTCCTTCGAGGAAGCCCAAGATGAGACGTCAAGATCATAAGGTATGCATCTTTCCTTTTATGCTTTTGGGTCATGCGTGGCCAAAAATTTTATGTTGTTATGTTGTGGCCCTGTTTGGCATCGATATTATGGGTTGTTGTGGCAGGATGGTAGCGCCATATTATAAGGGAAACTCTGGCGAAATTTTTGTAGAATTCCCCGAGACTTTAACATTCGAGGACGAATGTTCCTAAGGGGGGGAGAATGTTACACCTCGGAAAATTTTCCGTTGGTACGCAAGTAAACGAACTAGTGATGTGTGCGAGGAGTGCCAGTGTATAATGTTCCATGAGCAATGTGCGTATATGGACGAGAATGATTAGAACGAAAAGTCGAGAAATGTGAAAAGTTGAAAGTTGGCAAAACTGCCCAGTGGTAGTAAAGTGCAAAATACGGACCGTAAAATGGAATACGGTCCGTAAACTGGCAGTCGTAAATTGGCATGAAAGGTTTCAACTTTCTGCCCAGTCGAGAAATGGTAAAATACGACCAGGAGGACGGACCGTAAAGTGATTTACGGCCCGTAAACCATGGTCGTAAATAACCATGCATGCAGCCAAAGTTTCTGGTTCTGCTTAAGGTTAAAGACGACCACGAGGGACGGTCCGTAAACTGGAATACGGACCGTAAACCTCCATGGACGACCACTGGTCACCTCAGCACAGATTTTTAATTCATTAAATATGAGGACCAAGACTTGATTTATTTCATTTCTACATGACACCACTTCTCTCTAGAATCATCTCTCTACATTTATTTCATAAGTTTTCAAGGATTATAAGTCTCCAACAACATAAACAAGTGAATTAAGTGTACGCAAGCCATTAAATACCATTCAAGTCAAGAAGTGCAAATGGAGAAAAACTAGGGTTTTGCTCAAAGTGAAGTATTATCAACCAAAGCTTGTTCCTACATCATCTAAGGTAAGATTCATGATATTTATATGTTGGTTAACATATTAGGGAGTTGAAATACTTGTATGGTAGAAGTATATGCTAAAATGGTCAATGGAGGGTAAAATGAAGAATGTGGATAATATGAATGACTAATGGCCATTGTTATAATATTAAATGAAGGTAGAAACTTGAGCATCGAAGGAGTACGCGCAAGTGTAGAATAGTTCGACAAAGAGGTATGTGAGGCTAACCCTTCTTTCGTAAGGCATGGTTCTCGGCCAAATTCCTAATCCCTCTATATGAGTATGTTGTCTTCACATGGTTGACATTCCGAGCTCATAAGCTCACGACCCTTGATATGTGCTATGATTATACTATGTTCCTCGTATGACGAGTAAGTCTATAACGTAGATGTAACGATAATGATGAGGATAGTAATGATGATGAGAATAAAATGAGATTAGAGATGCTTACCAGCTATTATATATGTATATGTGTGCCTATGAAGGGCTATGATAAGACCCCGAGCTTATGATGCCGGGTAAGAATATATGTATTTGACTATGTATAAAGTATGTATACGATTACGAAACGCGCGCACACCTCTGCAGATGGTACGGATGACCCTGATGCCTTGGTAGGGCCAGGTATGTATGATCTTGAGCCTTGGTTGGCCAAGTATGTATGAAACACCGATCCTACGAGGTCGGGTATGATATGTAAATACTATGTAGATGATATGACTATGTATACAATATGAATATGAATGTGATAAGACTATGTGCATATGACACGTATTAGAAATGAGAAGTCCCTATGGAAAAGCAAGTATGTACCATGATGACGATAATAATGTCTCCTTTCCTATGATATTTCTTATGTTGCTTATTATGCCTCTATATCGATGTTGATCACGGTTTACATACTCAGTACATTCTTCGTACTGACGTCCTTTTGTTTGTGGACGATGCGTCATGCCCGCAGGTGCACCGGGAGACAGACTTGATCCATAGCTGCTTATCCAGAGATTGCATAGCAGAGCTCCATTTCTTCGGAGCTAGAGCCTTTGGGTACTCATTATTTTGTGTATATAATTATGGGCATAGCGGGGTCCTGTCCCGCTCATATGATATGTCACATTCTTAGAGGCTCGTAGTCATGTGTATGTGGGTAGAGATGTTTGGCCATGTCGGCCTATGTTTTGTATATCTTTTGTTGGCCTCGTCAGCCTTGTACATTTGACGTGGCATAGATGCCAATAATATGTTAAATGATGATGGTCGTCCAATGGGACTAACATGATTAATGACCACAATGCTTGATTTGATTTACGGTTCGCTTAGATGTTATGTCATGTACGATAAGGGGTGCCCTGGTGGGGTAGCACCGGGTGCTCGTCGCGGCCCCCTAGCCGGGTCGTGACAACACCTCACGACGGACTCCATACAGATAATGCCTCAAAATCTTTAAGATGAAGACTACTACTAATAACTCTAGATCATGGGTAGGGTTGTCACGACCCAGCCCCGTGGGCCATGACTGGTGCCCTAGCTGGACACCGGTACACACATGTTTGCCAAATCAACATAGGCATATCTCATTCATTTCCAACATATAATTTATACGGATATTACTCTGAAGTGGTCGCATATATCGTACATATCATACCGAAGTATATACATAAGCATATATACATACTAGCCGTTGAGGCCGTCATAGCAATTAGGATCACTTAGACGCAAACCACAAACATAAACGAACAATAGCGACCTATGACCCACATATATGTCTACAGGCCTCTAACAAAGACAACAGAATCATATGACGGGACAGGGCCCCGCCGTACCCCTGATTATATACGTACAAATACACAATAGAAAAGTTTGTACCGGAATGTAGGCTCCAGAACAAGGGAGCTCTTCAACATAGCAGAATGGATATCCTAAGCTGGCGGACCACTCACGTGCGCGTCTGTACCTGCAGGCGTGAAACGCAGCCCTCGAAGAAAGGGGGTCAGTACGGAATATGTACTGAGTATGTAAGGCATGGAATACAGGAAATAGAGACATAACCGGATCAATGGCACAAGAAAGTAAGTACATTAGTCAGGATACCAAGGTGCTAAATTACCAAGCGTAAATCATGCTTACCGATGTCATATGTCAGATAAAGTACCAAAAATGAGTAAATCATCCAGAGTGCCAGAATACTTACTTTCCGAACACAGATCATACGTGCTGACATCATATGTCACCATACACATATACATATAACCGATCCATATATAACATAGCAGTGCTGAGGAACGTATGGCCCGATCCATATGTACGTATAACATATACTGCCGAGGAACGTTCGGCCCGATCCATAATATAATATATACTGCCGAGGAACGTTCGGCCCGATCCATAATATAATATATACTGTCGAGGAACGTTCGGCCCGATCCATAATATAATATATACTGCTGTGGAACGTGCAGCCCGATCCATACATTTAATATATACTGCTACGGAACGTGCAGCCCGATCCATACGTATGACATATACATATCCATAATAATACTTCCTTTGAAAAACATATCTTACTTATATATATACAGAAGACAGAACATATCATGTTGCCGAGGCGTCAGCTCCGATCCATATAGTACATAACATGTTAGTGACGAGTGTAACATAGTGCACACAATGATATAACCGGCCCGAGGCTCGGCGGTCGATATGATAGTAGCACGCACGAGCGGAGTATCGAGAACCATATGTATATAGATCAATTCTAAGTCTTGATGGACAAGTATACTCACCGACCCCTGAGGGCTCAGAAACAAGTTTCGGGTCGATCCGACTTAGTATAAGAAAGTTACGAGTGTTTGAAGTACAGAACGCTCTATAAGCGTTTAAGAAGCCATTTTTGGAAAAACAAAGCCATAATCATGTCAAGTACCTTTCGGATATTGTTATGGATCAAATCAAATAGAACTTTTTGGAATCTTATGTACGTATCGGACATATCAAGGCTCGACGGAACAATCAAATGTGTTGACACTTAGAAGGTCAAAACTATAGTCATATCATTTGTCTCTTAAATGCAGTTCGAAACATCTTGGCCAAACTTTGGACAGCATAGACACACATCATCGGACATCATAGGTACATATCATCGGACATCATAGGTACATAGCAAAGCCATACGGAACAGCTTATGGGGAGCCAAGGACGGTAGCCAACCTAATGGCTCTAAGAGTAAGAATCTTTCTGAAAAACATTTCATAAGCCATACTTGGAAATTTAAGTATCATTCATATTACAAAACTTCTGAACATCATTATGGATCAAATATTCATATTAGGAAACTTCAAATGATATTATGGATCAAATCAATGGAGACTTTTGGACATATTTACGTACCAAAATATTCATCAAAGACTTTAGTCATCTCGATTTTCTTCGAGCAACATTCGGAAACATAACAACTAGGGTCTTCGAATATCACAAATATGCATCAAGCCGTATGAAATAGCTTATGGAAGTCAAAGATGTTAGTCATCCTCGTGGCTCTAAGAGTAGGATTTCCTTCATAAACATACATATACATTTTTGTTCATTTCAAAAGGATCATGCCAAAAGAAGGAAAGGTTAAGCCTTACATACCTTGCCCGCTCCCTATGCTAATCCGGATTTGAGTCTTTGGCTCGCAAGATCTACAACAATATTCGTACATACCAACATTAGCCATAAACACTTAAAAGCCCAATTCTAAACCAACACTTTTCTACAGAAATTTCGGCAGCATTTCCCCTGTAAATGCTACCATCCCCGAGAATCCAACTCGGCCATATCGTCAACAACAAATCCGAGAATTTAACTCGGCCAAAATATCAACAACAATACCAATGATTATTCCAATAATACCAACAATCAATTTAAGACATATTCTAACATTAGTAACCTTCTTCTCTACATAATTAATCAACATTCAATTCAACTACATACATTTAAACCGATATCAACACTCACGTATTCATTACTAATCCAAGATCATTCAAACACAATTCAAGAACACTTTAAACAATTTGTACAATACTCAAACAATGCCACTAACCATATTCCACCGGAAACTTCTACGAATGCGACGAAACTACGACGACGCATTTTCTTCTTTCAAATTCATCAACAACAACCACAATTCACACTTTAACCACTCCACTTCCATAATTACATAAAAATCATATTAAAATCACATAATTTCCTACAATAAACTACAACCAATTTCCATGCCAACCTGAACCATTTGTCTCTCATTTACATCACAAAGGCCACAACAACACAACTAACATGCCAAATAAAATCAACTCATCTCCCCTTCACCATATGGCACCACACGGCCACAACACACACACACACACACACGGCCACATCCACAACATCCTATTTTCATGCTTTTCATTCATTTCTACACACTACAACATACATAAACCTTCTATAATATATAAAAGAGGAGGAATTCTTACCTTTTCTTCAATTTTCCACTTGCCACCAAAGTGGTTTTCTTGCTTAAATAATTATACCACGTTGAAGAGGGTCTTGAACTTAGTAAGAATTCAAGAAGAAAGGAATTTTTGGACCCAAGATTGATGGCTCAAATTTTTTTCTTCTTTTTTTTCTTCAATGGCCGAATGGCCTTGGTTTGGTTCTCAAGTTGTTCTTTTCTTGAAAGTTCTTGAAGAAAATGACAATTTATGGGGGAATTTAGCCCTTTTAGTCATTTAAATTAAAATCCCCAAGTGGGCTTGGCCCATGGCTTGGCCGACCACACATGGGCTTGGTCCTTTTTTTTTTTCAAGCCCAATCATCCATGACCAATTTTTGTAATTCATGTAACTAATTTTCCCAAAATTCCAATTTTTCCCTTGACCTTCTTCCATATTTCCACGTCTATATTTTTCATAAACAACATATATATTAAATAGAATCAAAATATTGTCTTATCTCTTACTAGTCACAATTTTCTCAAATTATTCGAATATGCAATATTATGGGATATAACATCCTCCCCCCCTTTAGAACATTCGTGCTCGAATGTTCAACTGACCTTATGGGGTCTCATAATTCTTCGGGGAGGTCTCTGTCCTTCCTTCAAAATTTTCAAATGTTACAATTGTTATCCCCCTTTTTTTTTTGTACTCACCATCTTTTCATTCCCGAGCATCATTGTACTAGGACTTCCCAACCTTAACTAGTGGTGGAATCAGTATCAGTCTACTTTGTAACATCTGTACCGTATCTTTTACTTGTTTCTTGAATTCCATTCAGTCACTGTCTTCCGTACATCGTAACACTGGTTGCTGGGATTCACTTACCGATCGGTACAGTCATAAACAGGATGTCATACGCATACATATACATTTACTATCATTTTTCTTACAAAATATTTCCAAACGCTTTTCAAATTTATCCTGCTTCCAGAGCCACGTTACATTTTCTTCCCTTTCACCGATCTAGTCCGCCTTAGCCTACGCGACCTTTCTAAAAGTTTTAATCACTCCATATATTCTGATCTCCTTCAGGTTACTCTAATTTCCCATTTGTTCCTCGGATCTACATTTAAGAGATTTTTAGTACACTTCCCAGGGGGTCACCCATCCCAAAATTACTCTGGCCCAAGCACGCTTAACCTTAAAATTTTAATGCATTTCGATGCGTCAATGTCGGTATAATTGCATCCACTACCCCGTACGACCTTTATCACGTAATTTAAGGCAAGTCCGGGTCTTAACAATTTCCGGAAGGTTCTCGTAGCGGGTCCCACTCCGATCTAGAGAGGATCCTTTATTTTTTTTCTGACTGCGCAGTTTCCGAGTTAGCCTCTTAAATTCTCAACATTCACTTTTCATCTGTATGTATAGCTACCTCAGACGGGCCTATCAATTTCGGGTTTCTATTCCAGTTCTTATGACAATCAGGGGGGAATATATCATAAAATAAAGTCTGAATCTATCAATGCATATACCTTTCAGTAGAAAATTAACAGTATACCTGTAATCACGTCTGGTGATGCCTCGTGGTCCTGTCGGCTGGCCAAAGCATATAAACGGTTCGAAAGACCGCTAGAACCGAGAGCTCCGCCTCGACCTCTACCGCGACCTGCTAGTGTCAGCATACCTTGCCCCGTAGGGCGCATGGCTGCAGAACGGGAAGATGGACCAGCAACTGATCCAGTAGGCTGGGCTGCACTAGCTAAACCCCTTCTAAGCGGACAATCCCTCATAAAATGGCCCTGATGGCCACAAGTAAAACAAGCACCCGTGGTACCGGAACCTCTGACCACCTGCGAGCCCGAGGCCCTGAAGCTCTGACCTGCTCCTGAATACTCTACACCATCTGGTCTCCTGCCCGTAGACTGTAGGGGTGTACTCCGTGCTGACTGGGAAGGGTACCCACTATACTGCTGCTGAGGCTGGTCGCCTCGGGACTCCCCAGAATAACCAGCTGATCTGGCCCTCTTGGGTTGGCCCCGGTCGTAATCTTTATCGAGCTGACGCTCTCTGTGTCTATCCTCCATCGCTTGAGCGTACGCCTGCAGCCGTGCAATATCCATCCCGGACTGAGATGCCATCACCATACAACTATCAATCAGGTAGTCATCCAACCCTATCACATACCGGTGCATCCTGTCAGTCATATCAGCCACGATGGTGGGCGCATATCTAGCCAAAGAGTTAAACTCTAGGCTGTACTCCCGAACACTCCTGCCCGACTGTCTCAGCTGTAAGAATCTGTCAACCATCGCTCGCCGCAACTCGGGAGGCAGAAAATGGCCGAGAAAAGCGGCTGTAAACTCATCCCACACAGCCGGAGGGGCATCTTCGCCTCTGGACAGCTCCCAGGACTCATACCAATTAACCGCTACATCACGCATTCTATATGAAGCCAGCTTGACAGACTCAGTCTCAGAAGCTCTGATCAATCTCAGCGTACGCTGCATCTGCCGGATAAAGTCCTGGCGATCCTCTTCGGGCTTTGACCCATAGAACTCCGGAGTATTACAAGTCAAAACGTGGCGAACTCTTAAGCTGTCGCGTCTATCCACATAATCATCCCCTGGCCCAGGCCTGCGCTGCTACTAACCTCGTCAGTAACTGCACAGCATCTCTCATCGCCCTGTACTCTGCTCCTAGCTGAGGAGCTGGTGGCTCGGGCGCTGGAGCCTCTGGAACTACTGGTGGAGCCGCCTCCTGATCCACAGCGGCAGCGGCTGCTGCTCCAGGCTCCTCTGATGGTAAATGAGGTTGGGCATTAGAGTTATTTAAACCCTCACGAGCGGCTTCCATAGGTCTATTAGAGGAAGAAGAGGCCATGACTTAATTCCTACATAAGGGAAGATCACATTATATTAGGGACATGTACATGATGCATGTGCACAATAAACGCAACAAAACATGTTAAAAAGAAACACGTATATCAACAAGTCACAACAAAAGTCCTAGAATCACAAACCTAGGCTCTGATACCAAAACTTGTAGCATCCCCTTTGGGAGGATACCACTTATGAAACAAAAGCTAATTTCACACTTAAAATTTTGAGAAGAAATTTATGCCAAAAGATATTCCCAAAAATATTTAATACAGGAAATAGGCCCATGCGAAAAGGGGTTGAAAGTGCGACATTTTTTTCCATTGTACCCTCCGAAAAATTTCTTAGATGAAATACAATATCAGAGTATCAATTTAAAATGGTAATTCCCTTCTCAAATAGTCAACACATTTAAGAAACTTTGTTTTGAAATTATAATTTCAAATCAACACTACTGCGGGTCCATAAGATACATGAAACGCGAACTTGCGATTATCACAGAAACTAGCATCTTCCTTTGTACATAAATACAAGGTGAAATGTAAACCTAGTACATGGCATTACTTGGGTTGAAAGCACACCCTAAAATAGAAAAACAAGTCACCAAGTTCAAGCTAATAGCATATGTTCTTGTGTCCAACAAGCCTAAAACATTTCATACATAAAAGTTACATATTAATGATGTACAAGTCCCCAAACTTTTACAAGACCTAGATTCATATGCAAATGTTATCTTCACTAAGGCTCCCAAAGAGTCTACTCCAAATGGCCATCTTCAAATCTCTTCCCGTACATTACCTACAATAGAAAACAATTATCGCTAAGCATAAAGCTTAGTGGTGTATAAACTTTGGGCATGGAGCCATTGGATTCTACAATTCCCGTATCCGTCGTAGGTAGCTCAATGAGATAAAAATAAATCAAGTAACCAAGTATAATGAAAGTATGAAAAACCAAACCTTGAAGAGTTTCAAAATATCGATATCAATATTCGACGGCTCAAGTGTCAAGAAAGCTTATAATTCAATTCAAGAGAGTTTGTGAAATAACCAATTTCGCCCAATATGTATGTCATGTCATCACACCAAGCACAATCAATATCAAGATGGACTGAAGCCCCAAATCAAGAAGGTTCGTCACACAATAATCAACAGAATCAAGAGCCATGTTGAAAGTGGCTTTCCACTCGTACTCGAAAATGGACGAAAATCCATCATCAAGACGAAATGTAAATCCAAACTCAAGATGGGCAAGATCCGTATCAAGAGGAATGACAATATCGGTGACAAAGTCACCGTAACAAGAAGGACAAAGTCCCAAAAAGAATGAAAAATGATCAAGCAATTCGTACAAGTGGGTGATTTAGCGAAAGTTTTGCAATACTTGAGATAATAACTATACAATGATATAAGATGAAGAGTAAGGAAAAAACCCATCAAGATACTTGAAAACTTAAAAAAAATAAAGATATTCCAAGTTCAAGTTTATACACAAACCTTGGTGTTTTACCACACAACAAGTTCCAACACAACTCGAGGAGTTCAAATCGTCTATGCCATATACCAACAAAAGTCCACTTCGTCAAACAATTCCTCTTAGCTTGTACAAGATCACATATACGTTAAATAAACAATCAAATATCTACTTAAGTTCAATGGTTTCAGCACGTCGAAACTAAGCACCAAATAAGTGAAAATCAGTCTAAACTGTCAAAAACAGGAATTCTGGACAGTACTACTGTCTTGTATTGTGGCTCAGTTTCAAATGGGTAAATGGCAAAACTAAACTTTGTGGCCTTAATGAAAGTTGTAGATACATGTCTTGGGGTTTCAGAGAAATTGAAATCACTCCTATAGCAGTTTTATACTACAAGATATGCTAAAAATACTAACAGTATTACATGTAGGGTTTGCAAAATAGAAATCTGGGCAGCACCTGCCCTATACTTCATCACTCCTTTTCGAGTAAATACAAGCAAAACTGAGTTTTGGAGCTTGAACAAAAGTTGTAGGGATATGAAATATCTTTCTAGAACATCTTGAATCACTTAAAACTAAGCTTTATACAAGGAATTATGCTGAAAACACTAACAACAGTCCAGTTCAAAAATGGGTTTTTAACTTACCTCAATCGTGTGGAGTAGTTTGGGGCTCAACCAAAGAAAGTATTGGTGATTGATTTAGAGGATAAATATTAAGAGAGGAGAGAGGTTTCAGTGTTTTATATCGTTGGAGAAAAACGAAATTGGAGGGTGGTGGAGAGGATAAGAGCAAAAAGGGTATATATCTTACTTGGGATAAGGATGAAAAAAAAAAGGCGCTGCCCACTTTTATATATATCTAGTCCATTTAATAAATTACCAAGATAATCATAGTATGAGTAGTTTATGTAACTACACCATAACACTTCAAACAATTTTCAAATATCATCAAGTTCACATTCACGAAATGCGAAGTAAAATGTATCCTTACTATTACGATATGGTCAATCAAAAATTCAAGAGTTAGCTTAAAAATATTCGGGGTGTTACAACTCTCTCCCTCCCCCCCCCCCCCCCCCCCCCCCAAGAAATTTCGTCCTGAAATTTACCTTATACTAGCCTCAAAACAACTGTGGATATTGAATTCGCATATCCTCTTCTCGCTCCCAGGTAGCTTCTTTGCCAGAATGATTTCTCCAAAGGACTTTTACTAAAGGAATTTTCTTGTTTCTAAGCTCTTTTTTCTCATGCGCCAAGATGTAGATAAGTTCCTCTTCATATGTCAAGTCAGGGCTGACCTTAATGGATTCAACAGGAAGAACATGAGATTGATCTGAGCGATATCTTCTAAGCATAGAAACATGGAAGGCATTGTGGATCTTTTCTAACTCCGGTGGAAGAGCTAGTTTATATGCAACTGGACCAACTCTCTCAAGTACTTCATATGGTCCAATAAATCGAGGACTATGTTTTCCTCTTTGGACAAATCTCATAATCTTCTTCCATGGAGAAACCTTTAAAAATACCTTATCTCCCACTTGATGTTCAATTTCACGCCTCTTAAGATCAGCATAAGCGTTTTGTCTATCCGAGGCAATTTTGAGACGATCCTTGATGATTTTTACCTTATCTTCAGTTTGTTGCACAATCTCAGGACCAACCAATTATCTTTCACCAACTTCACTCTAACAAAGAGGAGTTCTACACTTTCTCCCATATAATTCTTCGTAGGGAGGCATGCCAATACTTGATTAGTAGCTATTATTGTAAGAGAATTCTATCAAGGCTAGGTGTCTGTCCCAACCACCCTTAAATTCCATAATGCAAGCTCGAAGCATATCTTCCAAGATTTGAATCACCCTCTCGGACTGGCCGTCTGTCTGAGGAAGGAAAGAAGTACTAAAGTTCAACCTAGTGCCCAAAGCTTCATGCAAGCTAGGCCAGATTCTGGATGTAAACCTTGGGTCTCGATCAGATACAATAGAAATAGGAACTCCATGCAGCCTCACAATCTCATTAAGTATAATTCTGCTAAATGTTCAAGTGGGTAGTCCATTCCGATGGCCATGAAATGAGCAGTTTTGGTTAGCCTATCAACTATATAACCCAAATTGCATCATGATTTCTTTGAGTGCGTGGAAGCCAAGAAAAAAAGTCCATAGTTATTCTTTCCCATTTCCACTCAGGTATCGATAAGGGTTTAAAAAACCAATTGGGACTTGATGCTCGTCCTTTATTTGTTGACAAACTAAGCATTTAGGAATAAATTCCGCAATGGTCTTCTTTATACCATTCCACTAGTTGTGTTCTTTTATGGTTTGGTACATTTTAGTACCTCCAAGATGCATTGCATATGGTGAAGTATGTGCTTCATTCAAAATTTCTTTCCTCAAGTTGTCATCTTTAGGAACACATAACCTATTTTGATAAAATAGAACACCATCCTCCCTTAACTTAAAATCAAGCTTTCCACCAGTTTGAACTTCTTTGATCAATTTCACAAGCTTCTCATCCAACTTCTGTGCTTCTTTCACATGTTCAAGTAGAATTGGATTGACTTGCAAACTAGCAACAATAGAGCCATCAGAATTAAATGCAAGACAAGCATTCATGTCTCTCAATTCAAGAAATACAGCCAAAGGACTTAGAGACAAACTAGCAAAGGCTTTGCGACTTAGAGCGTCTGCAACCACATTGGCTTTACCCGAATGATAGTGAATGATACGGTCATAATCTTTAATGAGTTCAAGCTATCTATGTTGTCTCAAATTCAACTCTTTCTGTGCACCCAAGTGCTTCAAACTCTTATGATCAGTAAGTATGTGACACTTTTCGCCATATAAGTAATGCCTCCAAATTTTCAAAGCAAACACTATGGCAGCGAGCTCAAGGTCATGAGCAGGATAGTTCAATTCAAGTGGTTTCAATTTTTGAGAGGCATGCGCAACCACTTTTCCTTCCTGCATCAGGACACAACCTAAACCATGATGAGAAGCATCACTATATATCACATACTCTTTCCCTTCAGTTGTTAGAGTAAGTATAGGAGCTTGTGTCAATAAGGATTTGAGCTTTTCAAATATCTCTTGGCATTTGTCATCCCATGCGAACTTGACATCCTTCCTTAAGAGTTTAGTCAAAGAAAAGGCTGTAATGGAGAAGCCTTTGACAAACCTTCTATAGTATCCCGGTAAGCCCAACTAACTTCTTACTTCAGTTGGACTTTTGGGCGGTTTCCATTCAACAGTAGCTTGAATCTTACGAGGATCCACCTTCACACCTTCAGCTGACACAATATTTCCCAGAAAAGCCACTTCACCAAGCCAAGATTCACATTTGGAAAGCTTAGCATAAAGCCTTTTCTCTTCCAAAATTGGCAAAACAATCCGGAGATGCTTTTCATGATCTTCACTATTCTTGGAATATATTAAAATATCATCTATAAAGACCACCACAAATTGATCAAGATAAGGCTTAAACACGTGATTCATCAGATCCATGAATGCTACAGGAGCATTCGTCAACTCGAATGGCATCACCAAAAATTCGTAATGACCATATCAAGTCATAAAGGCAGTTTTAGGGACATCTTGTTCACTTACCCGCAGCTGGTAATACCCAGACCTCAAGTCAATTGTTGAGAACAACCTAGCACCTTTTAGCTGGTCAAATAAATCATCAATCCTAGGCAGTGGATATCTATTCTTTATTGTTACCTTATTCAATTACCGGTAATCAATAAAAAGCCTAAGATTTCCACCTTTCTTTTTCACAAATAAAACAGGAGCTCCCCAGAGAGAGACACTTGGGCGAATAAAACCTTTCTCAAGAAGTTCTTGCAATTAAATTTTCAACTCCTTCAATTCTGCTGGAGCCATTCGATAAGGAGTTATAGAAATTAGGAGTAGTTCTCGAAAGAACCTCTATAGGAAATTCAACTTCCCTTTCCGGGGGTAATCCAGGAAGATTTTCAGGGAAAACATCAGGAAATTCACACACAACTTGTATATCCTTAAGGATTGGACTTTCTCGGTGTGTATCAAATATATGAGCAAGATAAGCTTCACAACCCTAACTAACCATCTTTCTTGCCACGACTGCGGAAATAATATTAGATGTCGTTGATCTTTCACCTTGAACAATGATGTGTGAAAATGAAGGAGCTCTAAAGGTCACATGCTTCGATCTACAATCAACTACCCCATGGTATCTGTGAAGCCAATCTATACTGATGATGACATCATAGTCTTGGAAAGGAATTTCAATCAAATCAGCAAGGAAGACTAGATTTTGAATCACCAAAGGACAACCTCAATAGATTTGATTACAAACAACCTGTTGACCCGAAGAACTTTGGACAAGCACACCACAATCAAGTCTCACAGATTTCATATTTTTAGGAAAAACCAATGATGAGCAAACATAGGAATGTGTAGAACCAAGATCAAATAATCTAACAACACATAAGCCAAATAAGTGAAATTTACCAACAACCACGTCTGCTCTATCTTTGTCATCTCTCTATCTCATAGCATAAGCTCGTGCTGTAGCGCTTGACCCACTAGCTTGATTGGATCTACTTGCACCTGTTGCTTATGTGTTTCTATATCTTGCACCTCTATTCCCTTGAGAAGGAATGGTAATAGGTTTTCGAACTGAGCCTTCTATACGCGGAGAGGACATAGGGTTAGGATTAGGACAATCCATCACTTTATGATCGAAGCTCCCACACTTAAAACAAGCTCCAGAAGCTCTCCTTCAAGTACCAGAGTGATTCTTTCCACATTGTGCACAAGTGGATATACGAGTATTGCCTTGGCCATAATTTGGAGTGCTAGCAGTAGAGAAATTTGATCTATTTTGCTTATGCCGGGCTGACTTGTTAACACTACCAGCTTTGGAATTGTCAAACCTTCCCCTGTTAGATGGACCTCCTAAATCTGCATCAGCTTTTCTGAACTTATTTTCATTTCTACTAGCGTGTTCCTTGTCGATCTTTTCCCAAGTTAGAGCAACTGAAACTAATTTAAAAAAGTTTTCATGTTGTAGGACCACCAGAGATGTTTTGATGGAAATATTCAAACGTCTTCGAATCGCCTGCACTAATATTTTTCTTCATTAATAATACCACCAGCATAACGAGAAAGCCTAAGAAACTTCTGTTGATATTCAGCAATAGACATACTCCCTTGCTCTAGATTCAAGAACTCCCTTTTCTTTGCATCATGATAAGCAGGTGGGCCGTACTTCATATGAAATTCTTTCACAAAATCATTCCAAGTAAGAACAACAGGTTTTGCCTTGTTATTCGATACACTTACCCACCGTCATAAGCATCTTTTTGTAACAGTGAGACAACATACATAAATTTGGCAGCGTCTGAATACTCTAATTGCTAAAATACTCTTTCCACACGCTCCAACCACTGCTCGGCATCCGTAGAATCAACAGTGCCTTTAAACTCAACTCCACCCATTTTTTTCATATTCTCAAAGTTCATTTCATTACGGTAGGGCATTCTTCTAGCCATGTGACGAAATAAATCAGCCATTTGTTGAAAAGGAGGATCACTAGCAGGAGTACTATGACTCATTTGAGGATGTGGCCCAACTCTTGCACCCTGATTATTTCCCACTTCAGATCCACTAGTACGAGGAAGATTAGAATAAAAAAAATGTTCTCCAATCCCTTCTTATAAGTGAGGTTGGACAATAGAGTTATTTAAACCCTCACGAGCGGCTTCCATAGGTCTATTAGAGGAAGAAGAGGTCATGACATAATTCCTACATAACGGACATGTACATGATGCATATGCACAATACACACAACAAAACATGTTGAAAAGAAATAAGTATACCAACAAGTCACAATAAAATTCCTAGAATCACAAACCTAGGCTCTGATACCAAAACTTGTAGCATCCCCTTTGGGAGGATACCACTTACGAAAATAAAAGCTAATTTCACACTTACAAAGTTGAGAATAAATTTATGCCAAAAGATATTCACAAAAATAATTAATAGAGGAAATAGGCCTATGTGAAAAGGGTTGAAAGTGGGATATTTTTTTTCCATTGTACCCTCCGAAAAATTTCTTACATGAAATACAATATCAAAGTATCAATTTAAAATGATAATGCCCTTCTCAAATAGTCAACACATTTAAGAAACTTCATTTTGAAATTATATTTGAAAATCAACACCACTGCGGGTCCATAAGATACACGAAACTCAAACATGCGATTATCCCAGAAACTAGTATCTTCCTTTGTACATAATTACAAGGCAAAATGTAAACCCAATACATGGCATGACTTGGGCTGAGAGCACACCCTAAAATAGCAAAACAAGTCACCAAGTTCAAGCTACAAGCATATGGGCTCGTGTCCAACAGGCCTCTAAAATTTCAAACATAAGTGTTACATATGGATCATATACAAGTCCCCAAAATTTTACAAGACCTAGATGCATATGCAAATGTGATCTGCACTACGGCTCCCAAAAAGTCTACTCTAAATGGCCATCTTAAAATCTCTTCCCGCACATTACCTACAATAGAAAACAACTATCGCTAAGCATAAAGCTTAGTGGTGTATAAACATTGGGCTTGGAGCCATTAGATTCTCCAATTCCCTTATCCGTCGTAGGTAGCTCAATGAGATAAAAATAAATCAAGTAACCAAGTATATCGAAAGTATCAAATACCAAACCTTGAAGAGTTTCAAAATATCGATATCAATATTAGAAGGCTCAAGTGTCAAGAAAGCTTATAATTCAATTCAAGAGAGTTTGTCAAATAACCAATTTCGCCCAATATGTACGTCATGCCATCACACCAAGCACAATCAATATCAAGATGGACTGAAGCCCCAAATAAAGAAGGGTCGTCACCTAATAATCAAGAGAATCAAGAGCCATGTTGAAAGTGGCTTTCCACTCGTACTCGAAAATGGATGAAAATCCATCATCAAGATGAAATGTAAATCCAAAGTCAAGATGGGCAAGATCCGAATCAAGAGGCATGCCGATATCGGTGACAAAGTCACCGTAACAAGAAGGCCAAAGTCCCAACAAGAATGCAAAATGATCAAGCAATTCGTACAAGTGGGCGATTTAGCGAAATTTTTTCAATACTTGAGATAATAACCATACAATGATATAAGACTTCAAAACTTCCAGAAAATAAAGATATTCCAAGTTCAAGTTTTACACAAACCGTGGTGTTTTACCACACAACAAGTTCCAACACAACTCGAGGAGTTCAAATCGTCTACGCGACATACCAACCAAAGTCCACTTCGTCAAACAATTCCTCTTAGCCTGTACAAGAGAATATATACCTTAAATACAAAATCAAATATCTACTTAAGTTCATGGGTTTCATCATGTCGAAACTAAACATGAAATCAGTTAAAATCACCATAAACTATCAAAACTGCAATTTTGGACAGTACTACTGTCTTGTATTGTGGCTCGATTTCAAAGGGGTAAACGGCAAAAATAGACTTTGTGGCGTTAATGAAAATTGTAGATACATGTCTTGGGGTTTCAGAGAAATTTAAATCACCCCTACAACAATTTTTTACTGCAAGATACGCACAAAATACTAACAGTAGTACATGTAGGGTTTGCAAAACAAAAATCTGGGCAGCACCTGCCCTGTACTTCATCACTCCTTTTCGAGTAAATACAAGCAAAATTGGGTTTTGGAGCCTGAAAAAAAGTTGTAGGGCTATGAAATAGATTTCTAGAACATCTTGAATCACTTAAAACTAAGCTTTATACAAGGAATTATGCGGAAACACTAATAGCAGTCCAGTTCAAAAACGGGTTTTTAACTTACCTCAATCGTGTGGAGTTGTTTGTGGCTCAACCAAAGCAAGTCTTAATGATTTATTTAGAGGATGAATATTATGAGAGGAGAGAGGTTTTGGTGTTTTATTTACTTGGAGAAAAACGAAATTGGAGGGTGGTGGAGAGGATAAGAGCCAAAAGGGTATATATCTTACTTGGGATAAGGATGAAAAAAAAATGGGTTGCACACTTATATATATCTAATCCATTTAATAAATTACCAAGGTAATCTTAGTAGGAGTAGTTTATATAAGTACACCATAACACTTCAAACAATTTTCAAATATCGTCAAGTTCACGTTCAGGAAGTGCGAAATAAAATATACCCTTACTATCAAGATATGGTCAATCAAAAATTCAAGAGTTAGCTTAAAAAAAATTCAGGGTGTTACACGCGGTCCCATCAACTCTGCATCAGGTCATAAAATTTGAATGGCAGGGACAGAATATTGTAGTTGCAGCTGAGAAGGATATTCAAAAGTATCCTTACAACATCATACCTGTGATCGAGAGGTCTCGCCCCATGTCAAACTTTCATGTGGTGGAATACGTTGGGGCTACCCATGCGGAAGGAGAGGTCGATAAACTTATGCCAGCAGTTTACCAAATGATTGCTTCCACCATGCTGAGAAGTGGTTTTGAAACAGGAAAGGGCCTAGGAAGGGACCTCGAAGGGATAACAGAGCCTGTGCCAATCCCAAAAGAAAATTACCACTTCGGTCTAGGGTATACTACTAGCGAAGACGATCTCACAAAGGCTATTAAGAGAGAACCCAGAACAAGGAATCTACCTCATCCGTTTCTGGTTCAATACCAGTCATTTCCCAGGAAGATGCTGATGCTGGAAGAAGAAGAAACTGATGGGGGTCTTGAGTCGTTGTTTCAAGAAGAGGGATGCTACGCAATCATTGAAGAGAGCCAGGAGAATCTCACCATATGCAGTCTGAGGCCAGGAAGGCGCTTGAACAATTGGACATCAACTCCCCTCTTGGCTCCTCGGTAGAGTGATGGATTTTTCTTAAAATCTTTTGCCAAAAGCGGCGACATCGGCTGAGGCCCGAATGATCGCCTTTTCTAAATTACTTCGTGATGTTTAAAAATGGAAATGGTTTGATGTTGTTCCAAACCAGGACCACCGTTTATAATCAATTACTCTTCAATTAATGAAAAGCCTCAAGCAACAAAACTACTACCTTTATCAGATAATAATAATAATGAAAATTTTCTAACTAACCACGCGTAATGAATAGTAATAAACCTAACCTTACTTTGCCTCGCTTTTCAGTAGTAACCATAATAAAAAAAATTAACATGTCATGACATGGCATGGAACGAACGAGGAAAATAGTCAACAGGAGTATGACAAATTGACAATGATACTAGAGGAATTGGTAGAAGTGTTGGAAGAATTAGAAGATAAGAAGAAGCTGAATATGGATGAAACTAAGGTGATCAACCTCGGTGACGAAGAGGATGTCAATGAGACACGAATCAGTGCTCATTTGGGAGCTCTACAGAAAGAAAAGCTCATAGCTCTGTTGAATGAATATGTGGACGTCTTCGCCTGGTCATACGCAGATATGCTAGAATTGAGCACTGAAATAGTGGCCCACATATTACCCATCAAGGAGGGTTTTCCACCAGTCAAGCAAAAGATACGAACATATAAGCTAGACATGAGTATCAGGATAAAGGACGAAGTAGAGAAACAGATCAAGTATGGGATAGTGGAGGTAGAATCCTACCCCACTTGGGTGGCCAACAAAGTGCTAGTACCCAAAAAGGACGGAAAGATTCGAATTTGTGCGGACTACCGAGATCTCAACCGAGCTACTCTGAAAGACAACTTTCCTCTCCCAAACATCCACATTCTAATAGACAACTGCCCCAAGCACGAGCTGTAGTCATTTGTGGACTATTTTTTCGGGTACCATCAAATACTCATGAGTGAAGAAGATGTAAAAAAAAAAAAACCTTCATCACCCCTTGGGGGTCTACCATTACAAGGTGATGCCGTTCGGCCTCAAAAATGTCGGCGCTACATACATTAGAGCTATGACTACCCTGTCCCACGATATGATGCATCGAGAAATTGAAGTCTTTGTGGACGATGTCATCATAAAATCAAGGGAAAGATCAGAGCACACTGCGCACTTGCGCAAGTTTTTTGACGGACTTCGCAAATTCAAGCTAAAGTTGAACCCTGCAAAGTGTGCATTTGGAGTGCCTGTAGGTAAATTGTTAGGATTCATAGTCAACTGCAGGGGTATTGAACTAGATCCTACCAAAATTAAAGCAATTTAGGAGTTGCTGCCTCCCAAGACCAAGAAAGAGATTATGAGTTCTTGGGAAGGTTAAACTACATTGGGAAGTTCATAGCCCAGTCAGCTGTGATTATGGAGTCAATCCTTAAATTGCTAAAAAAACGCTCCCATAAATTGGCCAAAAGAATGCCAAGAGGCGTTTGAAAAAATTAAGAGTATCTTTCCAATCCAACCATTTTGGTTCCGACCAGGCAAGAGAGTCCTCTGTTACTGTACCTGTCGGTATCAGATAATGTTTTCGGGTCCATGCTCCCCCAGCATGATGAAGAGGGCAAAAAGGAACTGTCACGACCTAACTAGAGGGCCATGACGGGCACCTCGAGCTAACACACCGAGCACCTCTAAACATACATCTCATAATCATTTTTGGGTGGACCATAAAGATAGCTCATGTATATCATAATCTATAAGGACATATATGACAACATAAAGACACATCTCTATATAATCTTTAACAATTATGTCCATCATCACCAGCCGACAAGGCTACTAAAGTATTATACAACACTATGAACCGGTAGGGTTATGAAACGTCTAAATGTACACATATGTGTACGAGCCTCTACATAGAATACAAGTGACCATGAAGACCAATACCAATAGACTGCAGCTCCGAAGTAAGTGGAGTGCTCCTGGGAATCCGCTAATAAAGCACCTACGGATCTGATCCATCTCCCTGCCTACCTGTGGGCATGATCGCAGAGTCCACAAGAAAGGACGTCAGTACGAACAGTGTACTGAGTATGTAAGGCATGAATAATATCATAATAGGAAATATAGAACATAACTGGAGATAAAGATAACATGTACACCTGATTGCCTCATAAGGCGAGAACCATGCATTCTTAGCTTTCAAAAGAAAACATTTCTCATATACATATATAACATAATCATTAGCCCGCATCCGGGCCTCCTGCGTTCGGGGTAACCATCTCACGCCGCCCACTACTGGTGCTGGCCGGCCGCATAGACACGGTGTTACTATCATTATCCATAGCTGCCAACCGTAGTGGTGCTGCCCGACCATATAGGCATGGTGTTAATATCTTACATCAAGCATGTATGAGATCCCAACTAAAAGCTACGACTCTATCGGAGTGACGTAAGGTCAGTGACCTTCGATTTATAGTATGGAACAACCATCATCGCTATATCTCACCTTGAAGGCACAATTATTCTATGGTGAGATCAACAACAATGAATAAAATCGAGAAAATCCTGAAATAAGTTCAATAATCTCATAATAGCATTAAAATCATAAGCTTTGAAATTTTTAGAATTAAAATGATCATCGTCATGTTCATCACAGAAAACATCTCATCTTTAGTATCATAAGAAGCTTTTAAGAATCATGAACTTCTAACTTTTGGAAGTAAGAAGGTTATGGAAACATATATGGAATCATAACATATGAATCATGCCTTTTGAAAGAAAGGGACTAGACTTAACATAACTTTCAGTCTCCTTAGCCACTCAACATTTATCCTTCCAAGCTCGTAAATCTACATATAAACCATTCATACTATTGTTAGGCTCAATGTCATATGCTCATCTTAAGCCTTCAATTTAATTCCATTTAGAATCTGCCGAAATTCGGGCAGCATCTCCCATGTTTATATGCCTAGCCCGAAATCACAATCCAACAACCAACAACAACAACAACAATACCAACATCAATATTATCAACACCAATAGGATCCATAAAACATCCCACACGATGCTTTCCAAATTTCTCAACTAACCATAACAATATCCACAATACCATAATCAATGAATTATATTCAATTTAATCTCAAATTAATCCAAAATCTCCTTTCAAATTCATTCCATAGTCATCATCTCCACTTTAATAATTTGCAACTTCTCTACTATGATTCTCTTCTTTTATCGGACTTGCTAAACCTTAAAATCAACTTAATCATGAGAAATAGGATAGAAACCATACCTTACACTAGAAGAACTTCACCCCAATCAACTTCTTCCATGACCAAATTCATCACAATATTAAGTAGAGACAAGAAAAATCCCTCTCCATTACTTAGCATGTGGAGAACCTTCAAGAACACTCTTATAATGGAGAGAGAAGTGTGGGAATTCTAGAGAGGTGTGGAGATGTTAGGAGAGTTCTAGAGGGTTGTGAAGTTGAAGAAAACGACTAAAATGAAGTATAAAGGCCCTTTTATAGGTGCCAAACTCGGATTGAGCCGGGTCAAAACATAAGTGGGCTTTTAAGTGAACTTTCCGGATTTTCCGCAGAGGTTCGGGTTCCACTGACTGTCCATTTTAAAACGCCCATAACTCCTTGACCCGATGTCATATTGACGAACGGTTTGTTGAGTTGGAAACTAGACTCGACGAAATTAATTTTAGGCTTTTGAAACACCTTAAAACTCCTAATATACCTGGAGATATACCCCTCCAAATTTGACCCAAAATTCAGCCCAAAATTCTGCCAACATTTTTTCCAAATTTTCGACAAACTTATTTTCTTCGATTTGCTTGGTCCCCGAATCTTCCAAACCTCTCCATACATGATATTTATCATTAATAATACTTGATAATAGTCATGTCCTTTGGTTCCAAGGTTGTCCTTCCCGGTTACGACTTACGAGATCGTAATTCATCCTTTACTTCATTGTTACGTACTTCCCAAGGCTTGTTCATTACAAAACTTCATGGGACGTCTCTGATACTACATTAATATGGTGAAGTATGTGGCATGCTAATGCTCTGAAAGTACGAGGTGTAACAGGAATATGCCATCTACTATTTGAGCAAGAAGTTCACTTCCTGCGAGGCGAGGTATACACTCGTAGAGAAAACCTGTTGTGCTTTTACCTGGATTGCTAAAAGGATAAGGTCACTACCTATCGGTGTTCATCACTTACCTCATATCAATAATTGATCCATTGAGATACATTTTTCGAAAATCGATGCCCGTAGGGAAATTGGCTAAATGGTAGATGCTACTGAGCGAATTTGACATTGTATACACAACACAAAAGTAATCAAAGGACAAGCCCTAACTGGCCTGCTGGCAGAAAGTTCCATCGATGACGAACTTGAACCATTAAGGACTTTCTTCCCAGATGAGACAGTGATGGTGATGGAAGAAGAGGTGGCAGAACCATACTCGGGTTGGAGACTATTCTTCGATGGAGCAGTCAATTATGAAGGATCAGGCATCAGGTGTCACGACCCAAGCCGATGAGTCGTTACGAGTGCCCGACCTCTACTGACCAAGCACCCCTAAACTCGTACTTAAATCTCACTGAGCGACAGTGTGGCCCATATATAGTTTCTAATAGAGCTAGACTAACTCCTGTAAGATTAACATAATAGACTCTGCATCAAGAACTCGTAACCAACATATATATATATATATACATATGTGCTGAGGATAACAGTGCAAGCTGACTAGGCCGCTACAGATGTTGTACAACAAAAATAAGAGCCGACAAGGCTACACAACATCCCAACTATATACAACTGTCTACAGAACTCTATGGAACACGAACTGTAGAAAAGATAGGACAAGGCCCTGTCATACCCATATGTCTACTTATCAAAATAGCATACCAAAAAGAACTGCAGCTTCGAGCCAAGTGGAGGGCACTGTCTGCAGCT
Organism: Lycium barbarum; assembly: GCF_019175385.1. NCBI lineage: Eukaryota > Viridiplantae > Streptophyta > Magnoliopsida > Solanales > Solanaceae > Lycium > Lycium barbarum. The sequence goes on along the minus strand of NC_083348.1, from coordinate 23,518,785 downwards.
GAGTGGAAGACCTACTAAGCTAGATTGCCTGTCTGGCTACCAGAACCTGCAAGCATGAATGTAGCACCCCCCCCCCCCCCCCTCGCGAAAAAAGGGACGTCAATACAAAACAATGTACAGAGTATGTAAGGTAAACAATAACTGAAACTGAACAGAAAAAAATACAATCTGGAGGCCAAAGAATGCCGTAAATGTCTAACCTGACCTGTCTCATATGAAATACAATATAATACTATTATATATCTCACTGACCAAGTGGCCAGGAAACCATAAAATCTCACTGACCCGTCGGCCAGGCAATCTGTCTCACTAACCCGTAGGCCAGGCATGTCTATCTTACTGACCTGTAGGTCAGGCATGTTTATCTCACTGACCCGTAGGCCAGGTATGTCTGTCTCACTGACTAAGTGGCCAGGCTAAAGAAAATGTCTCACAGACCAAGTGGCCAGCCAAAAGAAAATATATATGTATATCATGTAGTATCTCATGCATATGCTGAAAAATACTGATACTGTAACATGTCTCTCCTATTTTTCTATAAACTCAAATACGTAGGGAGGGGATATGGCCCCTCAGAAAGAATAACACATAACGCTCGGAAACTGTGCAACAATATGACAAGCTCTACTTTGACAAATCTCTAGTCATAAGATTCTTTACGCTCCTACCATATATGGAATCATGCCAAGAAAAGAACGAACAACCTTAACATACCTTGACACTTACTTCTCGACTTTCCAACCTATCTCCTGTTTTGCGATCTACTTAAGATCATTCGTAGTCTCATAATCTACATATAAAACCATTCATACTATTATTAGGCTCATCGTCATATGCTAGTCTTAAGCCTTCAAATTATATTCTCTTAGAATCAGCCGAAATTCGGGCAGCATCTCCTCAGTTTATATCCCTAGCCCGAAATCACAATACCAACAATAGCAACACCAATATCAACAACATCATCATCAACATCAATATGCTCAAAAAAACATCCCCCACAAAGTTTTCCCAATGTCTTAACCAATCACTAGACTTTAAGAAGCTTGAACAACTAAATTTCCATGGTACAATTCATAATACCCATAGTAAAGAATATCCTTACATCAATCCAGGGTTTTAGGGCTTGAAATCTTATTTATCTTTGGCGGCCTCCTTTGCTTCGTCAAGATTCATTGTTTAGAACAAGAACTACAAGACCTTATATGCTTCCCGAGCCTAAATCCCGAGGTTTCACTTGATTTGGGCTAAAATTGTATGGAGGAAGTTGGGAGAATGTTATAGGGGGTTATGGAAGGTTTTGGGGGTGTTTGGATGAAAACATCAGGGGTAAAACCCCTTTTATGATGTTCTAGGGTCAGTTGGCACCGACCTAGAATTTTCAAGTACTGTAGCGCGCGTGTCATGCACTGTAGCTGCGAGTTTCTGCTCTGCCAGCCTGACTTGTAACATACATAATTTTCTACTCTGACGTTTTATTGACGATCGGTTTGTTGTGTTGGAAACTAGACTTCACGAACTTCAATTTAGGCTTTTGCTTTACCTCAAAACTCCTCATATACTAAAATATATTCTTTCCCCAAGTTGGCTCATTCTTGTTGTTCAAAATAGCGCTCATCTTCTTCCAAAGTCATACTGACTCAATGCTTTGTGCCTTATACTCAAAAGTTGTTTTACTTAGCCACAGTTCAACATACTTACACTCAAATTTGATAAGTGCTTCTCCGCAACTACGGGGTGTAACATCCTTCCCCCCTTAGAAACATTCATCCTCAAATGTTGTAGCTTGCGAGCTTATGATGTTGTCATTGATTTCTCAAAATGGTTGTCCTTCTTTAGGCCCTGATCTTCATACTCTTATAATATGAGTTCATCAGTCTTCTTTCATGTTCCCTTAACTCTCTGTCGAACTCATCCATTAGTTTCAGGTCCTCATATATGTAACCGGTGGTCAACTGATACCAGCTAGCATCCTGTTCTCGTTAAAGTGGTCTTGGCTCATGATCTCTACGGCTCTCCACCGACCTTGCGAGTATTCTTAATTGTTGTATCATTTTTAATTACTCTTTGTTTATCTACTATTAGACAAACTCTCTTGTTCAGTTATGACACCTTTCCTTGCTTGCTTCTCTGGTGCTATTTTAGATTATCCCTTTTCGTACTAGTCGACCATATATACATACCATATCATCTCCTTTTAATTCCTTGGTGGGACCCCATAATTCCTTACAATATCATCATATTCATATTTGAACTTTTCCTCCAATTTCCTCTTCTCAATTCTAACATAGTTACAAAATAAACTCATGAACATAGAACTAAGATAAAATCCTACTTAATCATAATTTCCTTTCAATATGAGTATGCTTCCCTCCTTCAGTCCTGGCTATCTTATACCGGTGACTAATTGAGACTTAAACTAATCTCCATTCTTCTTCGGCTCCTTATAGTCATCCTTGCACCATTTTGTTGGTCATTTCGTCATGGCGATTGTTTATATGGTTCTTTGTCATACACTCTCACTATTGATATAACGGGCGACTTGGACTTTCATGATATTTGAGGTACTCCCTAATCTCAGGCAGTACTGCTGTCCTGCTATCCATAGGCACACTATCTTCCTTTCCTTTGAAGATTATTGAACTTCCTATAAATATTCCTCTTTTAAATATTTCATCTCTTCTAGTGCTACATGTTCTTTTTAGTAGTCCCGATTGTCCCTTATACTTGTCTCTAGTCACATGCGGCTATTCTTGCTCCTTCTATTACCCCTTGGAGTACTTTACTGCATATTTAAATGTACCTAAATTTTCTTTGGCGCAAGTGATTCGAGTCTTAGTCTGGAATACAACGTATTGCATTGGCGAAACTTATTCTTCTTTCCATATTTGTCTCATGATATACTTGCATTTAATTCATTCTCACTTTTCTTTAGCACATTCTTGACATATCGGTTGATCTCAAATTTTGGCTCCTTCAATCCAGTATATTTCCCTCTTTTGAGCTTGGGAATATTGTAGTTCATCTTAGAATTGAAATTGTTCTTCCCCCCTTTTAAAGGATGTTCTCATATACCAGTAACCTTCGAGTATTAACTGTCTTTGATAGTCATCTGGCCGAACTTAGCAATCCTTCAACTCCTCTATTCCATATAATGTTGGAGTTCTTTTCATCGCATGGTTTAACTTATTTCCTTTTTGCTAGCTGAGTTCTTATATCAAGTTAGATCTCTACACATACCAAACACACTTCAGATGCTTATTAATCACTTCTTCCTTTCAAAACTAATACTCCCCTAGGCTAATGAATTAATGGTGACATCAAAGTTCGTTAGACTCCTAATGGAGTGTCCGTCCTCAAGCCCTAATCTTCCTTCATAACTATCTTCTAAATATCCATGAAATTCCGCTTGCTCTAGGTTCCCAATTCCTATTTATGTCTATACTATACCATTAAAAGTTGATACTCCACACCATTCATTCCCACGACTCGTCCTCTCATTATCTTAGCTTATTTTGTCCCGTAATTCTTCTTAACTACTTGTTTGCATCACAGCCATGCATCATGGTCCTTCTAGTGTTCTGTCGGTTCTAGTTCTTATCATGAAATCCTCACAAGTACACCTTTTCCTTTCTTTTTTCATCGAGTCTTCAGCTTCCTTTATGATACTACAACTTGTACACACACACACACATATATATATATATATATATATATATATCTTGAATTTTCTCGGTTTTCTTCATGATCGCATCTTTGCATCTTTCATAACTATTATCTTTTAATTTCAATTTGTTTTTCTTTGGGGAATCCTACTACCGCATTAACCTTCTCCTTGTTGCCGGCGGCCACATAATTCCCTTTAACCATTTCGTTGACACCTCCTCCTTCCTTTAGTCCTCATAGTTTCTTTTGTTTTCTTTTACTTGTAAAACGTCTGTTTCCATTAGTCATTCTTTACTCTTAGCTTAGGAGACTTTGGAGTGTTTCATTACGAATGCGAATCCCTTTTGACGATGAAAATCTCTTCTTAGGGTATTTTCTTCCCTTAAATAGGCGTACCAATCATCGGTGTGAGATTGTCCTGGTTAAATCTCAGGAGTTTAAAATTTCGTCGTCTCTCTCATAAGACAAATTTATTTCTTCTCAAGGATGCACCTTTGTCCATTATTTACAACCTTCTTGGTTCTGGTTATGAAGACGTATATGTTGGTTCCGGGGTCCTCACGTTCATCCTTTATCACGGACAACATTACTCTATCTCCCGTTGATTTATTTAAATTTGATCCCATTGTCTGCTTTCCTGCTTTCATCCTAACCTTTTCCTCAAATATATTACCTGATCCTAAATGGGTATATGTTTTCCTTGTCTAAGTTTCTCTCCCCTTCATGATATCATAACCTTCTTTTTCCTAATGATTGTGCTTACATATTTGGTCGCGTTACCGCTATCTGACTTTAATACCCGAGAAAACCCAATCCTAACTCTCTCTGTAGTGCTTGCTACCTCAATTTTGACATACAGCACAATCAATACTTTTAACATGTCGTAAAATCAATCATAAGGGTATACATAATACTCGATGTAGCCACTCGTGACTTATTTTTTTATCGCTTTTCAACACCTTGTCTTGTGAGATATCTCGTTGCCATTTGATTTTTATCCTGAATCTGTGGCTTTAATACATCTCCCCTCTCTTTTGCCCAGCTAGCCAGACTCATACCTCGCGATCATTTTGAAATTCTAATTGTAAAGCTCATATGCTCTTAATTTCCCTCGGGCTAATCTGGTTTCTCACATTCTTTTTTTTTCGTATGTCTAAATCTGTAGGTCTTCGTAGCATATCCTTCTACGTCCTAACTATAGAGCCCTCCCCTTATTCCTCGGAATCGAGCGGGCAGCAAGAATTAGAATCAACCTATATAACATCTCTTCCCATGTAGTCGGCATTCTAGAAGCAAAGCTTCCCGGTATCCTAGCGATATAACTTTACTTAAAAATCTTTACTTGTACTTGTACCCTGTCTCTTTGTCTAAGATGATCAACCTCGCATCCTTTACTTTCCTGTAGCAACTGAATCGATCCTTGAGATATTTTATCTTCACTTTTACACCTACTATCTTCTCTCCTTACACATAAACCGACATCACACCTAATTTCTCTATCGTCAAATAACCTTCACAACACCCATCTGAAAAGATTGAGGTGAATCCTTCTTATAAGGGTTAGCTAGAAATACACCACATATTCCTAAGGTTGATACAATCTCTACTTCCTTCATCGGCCAAGCAACATAATATTTAGAAATTATATAAACAATCCAGAAGACAATCATAATTGCAATCCAACTTACCTAACCATTTTTCATTCTTGAGTTCAAGGTCATCATTAATACCCGAAGTAACTCGGCCATAATGATTCTTATAATAGTACCAACTATCAAATACTCAGATTCCCTTGAAGTCGAATGACTGGTGACTTCTGAATCCTAATGTAAACTCACATCATATAGGAAAGTTTGATAAAACGAATTTGTGTGCCTGTCAACAAGCCGTCCTGATCTTATGCATATATATAAACTTCTAGAGTAAAACTTTCCCCTACTCGTTAACTTCCTTTCACATATCAATATCTTTTCGTTATCTCTTACTCGCTAATCTATAAATCGTAATACTGCAATTAAATTCATAGTGCCAACTTTCCCTATTTCTTCAATGAGTCTCAATTCTCTAAAATCTCGAATGCAACTCATTCCAGTTCCTTTAATTACTAATCATTTTTCCCCTCCAAGGTTCTTCCCTTTAATTAAATTAAAATAATTCTAAAACTTCTCTTTAAAAGCGTCTCATAATTGTTTATTCAATCATAACTTACCAAACATCCGATTGTCACATTTTTCCTTCATTATTTCTCCATAGCATAGACATTCAAACAATTCAATTTGTAAAAAATTCCGTGGAGTTTCCTCTATACTTCTTACTGCCGCATTTCTGCACACGAACCAGAAAACACATCCAATGTCTCACAGAGCTATCACAATTACCCGTAATATCTAGCTCAACTTCTTATATCAAAGTCTATCAATATCAGTAAGGCAGGAAACATACCTTTCGGAGTATCAACTTCAATTCTCATAAATTACCTCCTAGCGGCATAATCAATTGCTTATCCACAATCAAAATATTTAGGGTTAGAATCAGGGACATCACATCCTATAATTTAGCTCTACAGCACGATCTAAGATGAGAAGGAAGGGTCAATTGTTCCTAAATGCCCTGCAGCCTCTTGTTTATAAATGTAGCGCGCTTCACACCCATAAACAAGACTCTACTGGACACGGTCTGCAGACAACCCTAGGATAGAACTGCTCTGATACCACATCTGTCACGACCCAAGCCGATGAGTCGTGACGAGTACCCGACCTCTACTAACCAAGCACTCCCAAACTCGTACCTGAATCTCACTGAGCGACAGGGTGGCCCATATATACTTTATAGCTGAGCTGTACTAACTCCTGTAAGATTAACACAATAGACTCTGCATCAAGAACTCGTAACCAGCATATATATAAACATAAGTGCTGAGGATAACAGTGCAAGCCGACTAGGTCGCTACAGATGCTGTACAACAAAAATAAGAGGCGACAAGGCTACACAACATCCCAACTATAAATAACTGTCTACAGACCTCTATGGAACACAAACTATAGATAAGACAGGACAAGGCCCTGTCATACCCATATATCTACATGTCAAAATAGTGCACTGTCTGCAGCTGAGTGGAAGACCTACTGAGATGGATTGCCTGTTTGGCTACCGGAACCTGCGGGCATGAACGCCCCCCGGCTAAAGGGACGTCTGTACGAAACAATGTACTGAGTATGTAAGGCAAACAATAACTGAAACTGAACTAAAAACAATACAAGCCAGAGGAAAAAGAATGCCCTGAATATCTCACCTGACCTGTCTCATATGAAATGAAATATAATACTATTATATATCTCACTGACCCGTCGGCCAAGCAATGTGTCTCACTGACCCGTAGGCCAGGCATATCTGTCTCATTGACCCGTAGGCTAGGCATATCTGTCTCACTGACCCATAGTCCAGGCATGTCTATCTCACTGACCCATAGGCCAGGCATGTCTGTCTCATTGACCAAGTGGCCAGGCTTGTCTGTCTTACTGACCAAGTGGCCAGGTTAAAGAATATGTCTCACTGACCAAGTGGCCAGGCGAAAGAAAATACAAATGTACATCATGCAGTATCTCACGCATATGCTGAAAAATACTGATATTGTATCATGTCTCTCCTGTTTTTCTACAAACTCAAGGACGTAGGAAGGGGATATGGCCCCTCAGAAAGAATAACATAACACTCGAAAACTATGCAACAATATAACAAGCTGTACTTTGACAAATCTCTAGTAATAAGATTCTTTACACTCCTACCATATATGGAATCATGCCAAGAAAAGAAGGAACAACCTTAACATATCTGGACGCTTACTTCTTGACCTTCAAACCTACCTCCGGTATTGCGATCTACTTAAGATCATTTGTAGTCTTGTAATCTACATATAAAACCATTCATACTATTTTTAGGCTCATCGTCATATGCTTGTTTTAAGCCTTTAAATTAATTCTCTTAAAATCTGTCGAAATTCGGGCAGCATCTCCTCTGTTTATATCCCTAGCCCGAAATGATAATACCAACAAAACAACAACAATATCAACACCAATATCAACAACATCATCATCAACATCAATATGCTCAATAAAACATCCCACACGATGTTTCCCCAATTTCTCAACAAATCACTAGACTTTACGAAGCTTAAACAACTAAATTTCCATGGTACAATTCATAATACCCATAGTAATGAATATCCTTACCTCAATCAAGGTTTATCTTCTGCGGCCTCCTTTGATTCGTCGAGATTCATTGTTTAGAACAAAAACTACAAGACCTTATACGCTTCCCGAGCCTAAATCCCGGGGTTTCACCTGATTTGGGCTAAAATTCTATAGAGGAAGTTGGGAGAATGTTCTAGGGAGTTAGGGAAGGTTTTGGGGGTGTTTAGATGAAAATATAAGGGGTAAAACCCTTTTTATAATGTTCTAGGGTCGGTTGGCACCGACCTAGAATTTTTGAGTACTGTAGCGCACGTTTCGTGCAATATAGTTGCACGTGTCGCGCACTGTAGCTATGGGTTTCTGCTCTGCCAGTCTGACTTGTAACGGCCATAATTCTCTACTTTGAGGTCGTATCGATAAGCGGTTTGTTGCGTTGGAAACTAGACTTCATGAACTTAAATTTAGGCTTTTGCTTTACTTCAAAACTCCTCTTATACAAAAAGATATTCTTTCCCCAAGTTGGCTCATTCTTGTCGTTCAATGTAGCGCGCATTTTCTTCCAAAGTCATACTAACTCAACTTCTTCCACTCATTTCCTTATAGGACCTTCCGGAATTCCTCATATGCATCCTTTACTCATAAAATGTATTTAATAATGCTTCGTCCCTTATACTCCAAAGTTATTTTACTTAGCTATAGTTCAACATGCTTACGCTTAAATTTGATAAGTGCTTCTCCGCAAGTACGGGGTGTAACATCGGGGCAGTGTTGATATCAGAAATAGGAGAACACTATCCGATGGCCGAAAGCTCAACTTCAGATGTACCAACAACATGGCGAAATATGAAGCATGTGTCCTCGACCTTAGGATGGCGTTGGTTATGAACATATAAGAGCTGTTGGTAATCGAGGACTCTGATTTGCTCATAAATCAGGTAAAAGAAAATCGGGCAACAAAAAAAAAATAAGATACTCCCATATGTGAATTTGGCACTGAGATTATGCAGGAGATTTGAAAATATTGACTTCAGTCATACTCCAAGGGCTCAAAATGAGTTTACAGACGCATTTGCTACGATATCATCTATGATATAGCACCCCGAGGGTAATTATATTGATCCACTAGACATCACGCTGAGAGAAGAACAGGCTCATTGCGCCGAAGTCGAAGCCAAGCCGGATGGCCGACCATGGTATGCCGACATTAAGGCCTACCTAAAAAAAGGAGAGTATCCCCCAGAAAGTTCAGCGAATCAAAAGAAGACCACCAGGAGGTAGGCTAATATGTTCCTCTTAAATAAAGAAGTGTTGTACAAAAGGACCCCTGACCTAGGTTACTCAGGTGTGTGGACGCCGAAGAAGCTACAAAATTGCTAAAAGAGGTGCACGTAGGGGCATGCGGACCCTACATGAATGGATTCATCCTTGCTAAGAAGATCCTTAGGACCGGATATTACTGGATGACCATGGAGCATGATTCCTATAAATTCGTGTAATAGTGCCATCAGTGCCAGATACACGGGGAACTGATCAAGGTTCCCCCTACAGAAATACATGCGATGAGCTCGCCTTGGAAATTCATGGCATGAGGAATGGACTTCATAGGACCCATCGAGCTGTCGGCTCCAACAGACATCATTTTATCTTAGTCGCCATCTACTACTTCACTAAATGGGTAGAGGTGACTTCCCACAAGTCGGTGACCAAGAAAGTCATGGCTGACTTCATTAAAAATAACCTGATATGTCGTTTCGGTGTATCGAAATCCATCATCACAGACAATGGTGCTAATTTGAATAGCCATTTGATGAAGGACATCTGTGAACAATTCAAGGTCACCCACAAAAACTCTACTGCCTACCGGCCACAAATGAATGGAGTAGTAGAGGCTGCTAATAAGAACATCAAAAGAAACCTGAGAAAGATGATTGACAACTACAAAAATATACACGAGCAGTTATATTATGCTTTGTTGGGGTACAGAATGACAACCCGAACTTCCACTTGGGCCACCCTATACCTCCTTGTCTACGGTACAGAAGCGGTCATACCCGCAGAAGTGCAAATCCCTTCACTCGGGATCATCCAAGAGGCAGAGCTAAAAGATATAGAATTTGTCAGAAACCATTACGAACAACTGGCCATGATAGAGGAAAAGAGAATAGTGGTGGTATGCCACGGATAGCTGTATAGGCAAAGGATGTCTCGAGCCTTCAACAAGCGCGTCTAAACCCGACTTTTCCAGATCGGACAACTCGTGCTCAAGCGAGTCTTCCCTCACCAAGAGGAATATAAAGAAAAATTTGTGCCAAACTGGCAAGGTCCATACATGGTCAGGAAAGTACTCTCAGGAGGGGTTGTAGTCTTAGCCGAGATAGATGGACAAGAGTGGCCCAAAGCTATCAATGCAGACGCACTCAAGAGATACTATGTTTAGGATTCTATTTGCTTGAATTGCATTATCACTTCCTTGTAATCGTATCTTTGGTTGTAATCATATTTTGTAATAGTATAGGAAAAAAAAACATATCATCTATGTAATGAACTACACAATGACCTGACTTCCCTGCAGTGGGATACGTAAGCAGTCCATATCGGACCCAGTCACATTATTAGTAAAACCAAAACTCAATTATTTTTTCCCGAACTATGTTCGACCTGAATTCCTACTGCGACAAGTTACGTAGGCGCTTTCGAGCTAGATCGTCATAAAAGAAAAACTCAAGAAACCATTAGGAAAGCTCAGAGACAATAAGGTAGGAAAAATAAACAAGATCATGATATAAGGGTCAGTACAAGAATCAGCAGGCATCAACCCTACACTGGGGCAAAATTTTTTAGGGAACCTAAAAAATTCCAATCAAAATAGTCAACAAGGAAAATGACAAAGTAAAGCAACACATTGGGGAAGCATAACGAGACAAAGCAAGGGTCACTCAGAGCGAATCCGAAAACCGAGGCAGAATTTTTGAGAAAGGTCTCAAAAATTGCAGAAGTCAGCAACCACACCTCCTATGAGAGTCAGAAGACTTCGTTCCAAGAAAACACACGTCATGGCACATGAAAACGAAACAAATGTTTCTTTTAAAGAAAAACAACGCGTGTTTTATGAAATTGTTTTTTTACTCTAGATTTCCAAAACTAGCATAGTTACATCCCAAAAACATCTCTCGAAATGCCAAGCCCAAGAGGGTTCAAAGGAGCATCAAGAGTAGACACTAGACGGGAAGACAACAACGCTAATCGGCCTCTTAGGAAACTCAGAATTTTTCTGTGGATGCAGGTTTTTTTTACTCACAAGCAACGGCGGAAGGCAACCCAGTCAAGGCAAAGGGCAAGCTCAGCCAAGTGGAGAAAGACCAAAAGGTCACAGCAAAAATGGGTAATAAAGCCACGTCTGGCCGCGAGAGGCAAACGCAAATGAGCGTAATGACATATTCAACTGAAAGGGTCATGCGAAGAATGAATGAGCGTAGAGAAAAATCTGACCAAAAGGTTAACAGAAAGAGTGAACAACAAAGATATATCAGACCAAGAGGGTCACAATGAATGAGCATAAAGATACATACGACCAAAAGGGTCATTACAAGGAAGAAAGGGCATATCCGACCAAAAGGGTCAATAGCCAATACAATGGACGAAAGAAAGATTATCCAGCCACAAGGGTCGTATCTGTCATCTGCATCGCAAGAGGGCCATTCATTTATTCAATTACCGAGAGGGTCATTCATGTAAATTCCTAAGAGGGCCATTCATACAAATTGTATAGAGGCCATTCATACAAACTGTCGAGAGGGCCATTCATACAAACTGCCAAGAGGGCCATTCATACAAATTGCCAAGAGGGCCATTAACACAAACAGCCAAAAGGGTCATTCATCCAAACAAACCAAAAGGGTCATTTATTCAAACAAGCCAAAAGGGCCATTCATTCAAACAACTGAGAGGGCTATTCATCTAAAATTCCATGAAGAATTTTTGTATATTGTCAAGTCCAGGAGACAGGCACAAATCCGATTGAATGAAGCCGGCTTTGCTGAACCAGATCCAGACAAATTATGTAGCAAACGTGGAACTATTTCTTACTCAGCTGGTCAAGATAAGGTGCCCATGAGAGTCAAGCTCTCCGGCCAGGATTTTGAGGCCATCCAATCTCAAACTCAGCCACAATTTTGTCTTGTTTTTGTTTTCTTTACTAAAAACCACGACCGGTCGGACACACACTAGGAAATCTAAAGGTATTCTTACATAAAGGACATACTCTTCTCCAGCAAGTCGAACTACATGTGACCTGATTTCCAAAGACCAGGGATATGTAGGCGGGCTCAAGATCAAAAAGTCGATCATATTCTAACAATCGTCGGGAGGAACCACAGTCATAACATTGGGGATCTCAGGACTTTCCTTCTAAATCACTTAAAAGTCCTTAGTTGAGTCGAACTACAAGTGACCTGAATTCTCATATAACCCGAGATATGTAGGAAACCCAGAAATCAGGGTTCCGGCCACAGTGAAAATTGCACGAAGATGAAGGGTGGAATAAGTTGGGATAGTAAAAAATTAGGGTTAGTCAAATTTCTTTGCTCAAGGATGGTCCCGCCATCCCTGACACCGAAGGAGCAGTTGTTGACAACTAATTTTTGACCTTCCGTAATTTATTTTAATCACTCAAAGTCCTTAGATAATAAATAAAATGAGTTATGCACCTTAAAGGGTTTAAATGATTTTTATTGTTAAAATCAATATTTTACTCCTTTAAATTGGTAAAAAGATTTTTATAGTATCATAAATTATTTAGAAATTAATTGGTACCTTTTATGACATCTATGAGGTATTTGTTAGATTTAATCAAAAGAAAAAGGGCATTTTGTTCATCTAATAAAAATAATTTATTTAATTCTTTAAATTGTCAAAAATCAAAATTAGCAAATAATTTATTCCCTTCAATTCAAGGAGTTGGGTAATTTAAATAATTTCATCCCTTAATCCCTAATTTTGTATAAATGTACTTTGTCAAAATTATTTATAATTATCTATAAATGTTTTAATTAATCAATTAGGTGGTCATTATTGAAAATTGATTTTTAAATTATTTAATTATTTTTTTTATGACCACAATTAATTTAACCAATTCATGGTTTAAGGAAATTAGGGTCATTTTTGTAAAATTAGCCTCTTAATGGCCCTAATTGAAATAACAAACTATTGGCCCAAATCAATTAAGGTCATTAATGCAATTTAATTTTAAAATCTGCTAATTAGGCCAAGTATAGCCATAATTGAAATAATTAGTTAGATTAAAATCAATTGGGACCATTTTCACAATTTAAGTCCATTTACAGAGTTGACCACTTTTAAATTTTTGAATAGGCTAATTATGTCCTAATGGGATTATAATTAAAATATTATGACTAATAACCAATTTTTTAGTTTTTGTCCATTTATTAAGTCACCTATTTTACTCTATATATACACGTGTATACACTAGGTATACATATGTATACATTATATAAAAGGTCCCAGCCTAATTTTGTTTTATATATAACTTGGGCCGAGTCCAACCCAGAATAGGCCAAGACCCGACCCAAGTGTTACACCCCGAATTTTTTTTGCTAACGTACAGTGAGTATATTAAGGAAGGGCACGACGTATACGATGTTTCGATAAGAAAGAAATACCATTTGATGATTTTAAATAAGATTTCAAAGACATTTGAGGTAGGAGATGAAAGTTGTTAAGGAAAGCAAGGTATATGTTGTGTGTCAGGCAGGAATTTCGAGTATCAAATTAATGATGGCTTAATAATGTTTTGGAGAGGAGTTATAATATCCCTTAGATTGTTAATGAGGTGTTGAACAAGTATCAAGAAGGTCCCATGAGGATTTGAGATCAAACGAAGTGACGAGAACAAAAATCAGTGAAAGGATGAGTTATACGGTCAATTATACGGTCCGTATAATGGACCGCAGAATCGTCACAGTGAATTCCCTCACTGATGGGATTATACGGTCACTTATACGGATCGTATAAAATTATACGGACCGTATAATGTGCTGTCAAATTGTCACAGAATGAGATTGTTGATGGAGTGATTTCACGGTCACTTATACGGACCGTATAATGTGCCGTCAAATTGACACAGAAAGGGATGCCTGTTGAAGCAATTTCACGGTCACTTATACGGACCGTATAAATTTATACGGACCATATAAGTGTTCGTATAATGACGTCCGGACAGATTTTTCATTTATAAAAGAATATCCCATGTTCATTTAATTCAAGTGAAATCAATGATCAACTTCATCAAATAAAGAGAAACAAGTGCAAGAAACTCACTAGGGTTCATCTAAGGCAAGAAATTTCATGGGAAGTGGAACTAGGGTTTTGCTCAAGGGAAGTATTTCCACTCAAAGTTCAATCCCACACCCTCTAAAGTAAGTTTTATGGTATTTCTATGTTATTTAAGGTATTAAAAAGTTGAAACACTTGGATTGTGGAAGGGTATAGGAAATGGGTCATGAAAGTGGGAATAGTGTAAATTTTGAGTAGTAGTTTGGAATGAATCGAGTATTGATATGATTGCTATTGTAATTACGTTAGGAATGATGTTAAGAGTATGAGAGAAACATTAGATGAGAATGAATGTAACGTTGTATTATGATTACGAATATGGATGACCTTGGGACGAAATTGTAGGGATTGGATAATGATGAATTTGACTAAAGTCATTGATGATGATATTAATAATGATATTATTGACATTTTGGAGTTGATATATGATATGGAGAAAGTAGTGTAAATAAAGGAGACGCTGCTCAAATTTCTCTAGCTTAGTTCAAACGCGCTTATGTTATCGATTATCTAATATGAGTATGAACTTTCTTGAAGGTAGAAACGCGAGCAACGAAGAAGAACAATCAAACGATAGAATAGCTAAACGAAAGTGGTATGTAAGGCTAACCCTTTCCTTCTAAGGCATGAATCATCCTAATTTTCTACAATCTTCCTAAATAACGGAAATTATGAGTCCATGACTATAAGAAGCCACCTACGCACGTGATAAAGAAAGGAGATACGATACTAGCATGATAATGATGATGATGAATATAAGTATGAGAAATCCTATAGTAATATAAGATGTCCATGAAGCTAATGATCCTAAGTATAATTCCATTGATGATCTTCCTTGTGTATACTCACCTTAAAATGCTAGTCCCTTCAAGGTGAGACATGGCGATTATAATCACTCCATAACATAGTCGGGGGTTCACGACCTCATGTCACCCCGACATAGCCAAGGTTATCTCCAAGTTTTAATGAAGGATTAATGATGAACGTATGATAATGCTAAGGTTATGATAAGGTCATGATATGCCTATGATATGTATGATAATGATGAGTTTATGTTAATTATGTGACGATACGATTCCACCGTGCCTAGTTGGCCGGGCATGTCATCGCGAAGGCAGGCTGCATACGATTCCACCGTGCCTAAATGGCCAAGCATGTCACCGCTAAAGCGGGCTGCTATGTTTACACCGAGCCTAGAAGGCCGGGCATGATCACCACTAGTGGGCGGCTTATGATGGTTACCCGGACGCGGGTTAACGATGATGATTTATACGATACGATGATGTATGCGCTATGATGATACATGTACCATGATATATATATATATATATATATATATATATATATATATATATATATATATATATATATATATATATATATATATGTGTGTGTGTGTGTGTGTGTGTGTGTGTGATATAAGTATGAAATGTATCCACCCTTATAAGTTACGCAGGTTGTATCTTCACCCTATGACTTATGATTTCTCTATCATGTTCATTTTATTCACGCCTTACATACTCAGTACAATATTCGTACTGACGTCTTTTCTTCTTGGACGCTGTGTTCATGCCCACAGGTAGACAGGGAGGTGATCAAGACTCGTAGAAGTTATCAGCAGATTTACAGGAGCACTCTATTTCTCCGGAGGTGCTATTTGGTTTATTCTTTCGTGTATATACGTACATATGTATTTTAGGCACGACGGGGTCTTGTCCCGTCCATATGTCTAGTACTCTAGTAGAGGCTTGTAGATACGCATGTGTGGGTAGTATGGTCGCATGATGTTACTATTGTATATATTATTATTTTTTACAGTCGAAGGGCTTATGTATATAAAAGTAATTATGTTTCCAAATGAAAAATGGTTTTCCTATGATTTGAGTATTATATTAATGAATGTACGCTTAATGAGTATGATGAGTAATAGAATGAGTGGTGCTCGGTGGTTAGCCCCGGGTACCCATCATGGCCCCTAGTCGGGTCGTGACACCAAGCCCATCTCCACATCAGCTTAAGGGGATAACCCCCTTTCTCTTATTCATTTTAGTTCATTCCAAACGACCCCTATATCCCTCCCTTCTCTCTCTTCCCCTTTGATGCAAAACCCTAGTAGCCGCCACTGTTTTCTTCTTCTCTCCTGTCCCAATAATGGTAAATTTGCCGAGTAAGCGTGAAATGCACAGCTTTTCCAGCATCATTTGTGTGAAACAAATTAATTCCAAGATTTTTTTTTACCCAGATCTTGCGAAAATCGGTAATAGACTTTTCTTTTTCTTTTCCTTTTAGAATTATTCAGTGAAAAGTTGTTTATTGTTGTCTTATTTGTTGTACTATGTTCATTTTGCTCGATTTTCATTAGTTGGGGACGAGTGGGTTAGATCGAGTCCCAAGAGGCTCAGATCTGACCATTCACTTGTTGTTACAAACGTTTTAAGCCATAGATTTGTTTTACAAGGTTATTTTCTTGAAGAAATTAGTTGTCCCACATCGGTATTTTTGAGGGTTTGAACAATTTTGGGGTTCTATTTATAGAACCCCACCCTCACCATGAAACAAGGTCGCAAAAATTGGAAAAAAACAAAAGAGGCTAGAAACTTCGAATTCAGGCCTCTTAGTATAAAATTTTTAAAACTTTGACTTACATTGAGGTTTTTTTCAGTTCTAAAAGTTTGTTTTCTTGCTTGTTTTGAGTCTGGGGTGGCTGAGTGCGGGCTTTTCAAGCATAAAAAGGCTTTCAAATTCAATCTTGTCGACAGCTGCACCTTCAAAAGGTAACATTTTAACCTTATTGCTTATTTGGTTATTTTTTCCATAGCTTTGTTATGTGGTAAGGGTCTGTTTATGATGTTTGTTTGCTGTAAGATTGTCTTGGATTTAATTAGTGGTAATGTGTTGTTCTAAATGATGCTTAAGATTCATTAGATGTTTGAAATAGAGATTACTTTCTTATCTTCACAAAGGACATGCTTAACCTTAATAGTGGTTGTTAATATGGACTGAATGTATGTACCTGGAAATTTTTAATTGATGTTGCTCCATTGATAGAGATGTATAGACTGTTGTGTGCTTTATTAGGTGCTAAAGTTCCTACTTGGCTGCTCATTCTTTAAATATGATAAAAATATGGTTGTGTGATCCATAATAGTATCATTAGTTGCCTTCTAGACTAATGTCAAATCTTGTTTGAATGTAAGAGATTGCTAAAAGTACTGTGATGATCCATCTTGAGTAATTTAAGGTTGTTGCTAGCTTTGTAGATGAGACTATGTTGTCATGGAATATTCAATCTGCTTTCCTAAGTCAATATACTTTTTTATGGCATGGTTAGTGTTATAAGCCAATGATTAGGCTAAATAAAGGATCATGATTGGATTAAAATATAGCTTAAAGAGTCTAGGCATACTTACATGAGCCTTATGATGTGGTCAAGGCACTAGAACATGATTGAATGAGGTTTAATTGCATTTGAATAGGCCAAAGTATACCTAAGTCTATTTAAGTATGCTTGTATTGGCCTAAAAATGACCTTGACTAGTTGTATCTTATATACTGAATGTAGGTATAAAACAAATAGCATTCTAGAATATGATATAGAAGTTCTAAAAAATAAATGTTGAGACTGAGGTTTATTTATTTGGTAATATGTTCCCAAGTGGGCCATTAGAAGCTAGTGTAGGCTTATGAAGCTGTAAAATCATCTAAGATGAGTCAGGACACTTAGATATTACTAGGATGATTATGCGTTATAAATGTTCATTTAAAAAGAACCTAGTCTTGATTTTTATGTCACCAGACCCTTCCCTTTCAGTATATGATCCGTGTGTGAGTCTTTAAAGGGGTCCAATGACACTAAAATAGTAATTGAATCCTAATATGCCCTTTGACTGTTAAAAATGATTAATCAACCAGTGAAAAAGAGCTATTTGAGTCTAAGGTTTGGTGTTCAGTCTAAACTTAAGTTTATAATGATTAAGATGTTCAAATCTTTTTCAAATAGGTAATGTCTAAAAGGAATTCAAAATAGCTTTCATAGTTAAGACCCTAGGTTGAATTCATTGAAATTGTTAACTTGAGTGGTCAACTAAGTGTTTAGATGGAATTTGATTTAATGGCAATGTCAAACTAGTCTTAACCATAAGGTCTTGGTGGCTGCCACTAAGCATGAGGATGAGGTAGGTAGTTGAGGTTGCCTTAGGAGAGTAAAAGGTGAGCTTAGGCATGAACTGAAGGTAATGACCAGTGGGGCCTTTGTTCCCTTTTTACTGAAAGAAAGACTAAGGAAAGGAATGGAGAGGTGATGACTTCACCCTACCCCGTTTCTCTTTCAGGACCCTGAGGTTCCCTTTTTCTCCTAAACTTCATTCCCATGGGTGTGGGAATCACAGAGGCCTTATGTTTGGTTAGAAGGAGTTTACCATGCCTGGGGGAATCCTTGAGATCTTATGCTATTAAAACCAAGTTGAAATAAAGTGTGAGGGTCTATCACATTCTCTGCCTTTTGTTAAAGGGGTTAAAAACGACAATATTGACTGAAGTTCTGGGAGTAAGTAATTTATCAGGACCTGGATTCATGTCTTAGAGTTCAACTTGCTTGTTTTGTGTTGTTTAAGAATGAATATGCTCAATAAAAACCTGTATGATATATTTATCCTTGCCCAGTCTGTGTTGTGTCCTAGCCATAGTTTGAATCTAGAAAGAGGACATTTTAGTTAATACTAGATTGGTGGGAACGCTTATTTCTGAACTTGAACTGTTACATTTAGACCCTACTATGCATTGTGGTGCAACTTGTATTGAAAATATGAGGTTGTATTCTGTTTAATGAGGTATGTCTCTATATTGTTGGTTTGTCTAAAGTCCTATCATGTTTAGAACTGTAGATGGAATGACTGAATGCTGAGTTTGTGTTAAATAATGAATAAGTGACAAGCTAGAATTTGTATGTTGTTGTCTAAGGATGTTGGGAGTGTTCTGAAGCAGCTTGTGAACCACTTGGGAAAGGGTGGTCTTTTCGAAGACACCTCAAAGAGAGGGCAGGTAAGAGTCAAGCTTACCTTAATTCATAGTACCTACCCTCCAAATGAGGGGTGTCACGACACAGCCTATGGACCATGGGGGCATTCCTGTCATAAGGGTGCATTGATCTTCCTTGATCTCACCATTTTATCAAAGGTTGGAAATATAAAAAGGGGGTGGGAAAAGTTAACTTGTTTGAATGTCTGCGGGAGCTTAGGAAGAAGAAATTGGTTGTTTCAATAAGGTGATTTTTGCTTTCTTTCTAAGGGAAATGGACTGGTTTGAGGCTGTTAGTAATAAGTTTCCTTTTAGGAGTTAAGAAAATGCTGAGTCACAAAGAGTTGTTTGACAACTTGTGTCCTTCCTTTTCTGTGAGGCCTTGTGATATACCTAGCTGCTCCTTTCTTTTTTTTCTTTCTTTTTTAAGTGGCAACTCACATGAAATCTTGCTGTATATATGCTCCTACTACTGCTAATTAAAATAAAGGTTCATCCCTGTGTGTTCTCTGGGAATCTAAATTTGCTCAGTTTCAATTCATTTAGTGTAGTTTTAATTTAGACTCCTGGTGTTCAAACCCTTCTTTGCGGTCATAAGTTGTAATGTGTTAGATTGTTTCTTTTCACCTGCATCTCTCTATTGCGCTTTATTATTGTATTAATTAGTTCTCACACTTGTTGCCATGAGGACAACTAATATGTGAAGCTGGTGAATCATTTATTTGATATGTATAGGAATTAAGATAGACATGAATCAGCATTAGTTTTTATATTTGGACACTGTTCTAAGGGGCAAGGACTAATTGAGTGAATGGAATGATCTTGAGTCGAAAATTCAAACATAATAAGTATGATGAGTATTAATATACATAGGGTATGCATAGGTCAATCAAAAGGAAGAGGAACATACATATGGTATACACTTGATATACACATAACATGTGTATATCATAGTATACTATATGTATACAGAGAACAAGTTAGTGATAAATAAGGTGTATGTGAATGAATAAAGGGGATTGAAAGTTCACTGAAGCCTTAAACTTTCAAATGCATTTTCCTTTAAAAGGTAGTTGGGCTCAACCCAATTCAGGTTTAATTAGAAATTGGCCAGTTTTCATTAAACCCCAAAGGGTAAAGGAAAAGAGGATGATTTTCGTTTGGTTCATTTATTGATTAAGTGTTTTGAAGTTGTTATGTTATTTTTCATGTCATTACACTCTAATATCTGTCTCAGTATCCTTATTATGACTTTGAGTTTATTTTTAGTATTGTTTGTAATTAAATTACTTCCATACGTGGTGATGCTTGCGCACAATTATGGGGATCTGATTGTATCCTATGGCACCACTGGTTTGGGGAGTTGAGGTGGTTTGGGGGGATAGTTCTTAGCAATTCCCCGATGTTCAGCCATGCCTGGGGTTCATGATAGGAAAGTTCTTTCAAAATTATTGAGTCTGATGAAAGAAAGGGAAGCTAATATTATTGAAGGCCTAGTCATAGGTGAGAATGACATGAAGGCCCAACCATTGGTAAAAATGGTTAACTAGGGGTTTGGTACACCCCTAGTCTATCTTGCCTTTAAATTGTATTACGCCAGTTTCTTTTTGTTGATTAAAATGTTGTATTGTATTTGTGTTTGTAAAACAACTCATACTATTATTGGAATCATTTATGATTTGAACTAGACATCTTAGGAAAACAGAACGTATGCCGTTTAGTTCGACTTTAGGTCTCCACGCGATTTTCAAAACAAGACTTAATATAAACGATTTTTGAAAGAGTAAATCAGTAAAAAGACTGAAAGGGATTAGTTCACTTACGAAAATATTGTTATCATCTTCCTAAACAAAGAAAAACCAAGTTTGACAATTTTTCTTTTTCACCAAAAAGAACGTTTTCTTATTTTAACTCAGTTTTTCCAAAAGATTTCTTCTAAGTCCAGGCAGAAAAATAATTACAAATTGCGCGTAAATTTATTATACTTTTAAATGCCAGAAACAAATTTTTTCTTTGGACTAAAAATTGGGAAACTTTGAGGGTTAAGGCCCAACCTAAAATCACATTTTTAAAGTCCCACTTAAACAAAAAAAAAAAAAATCAGAAAGAGGTGGAAAAACACGTTTTGGGCTGAGCCCAGTAACTAAAGAAAAAAATGAGATTTTGCGCTAAAAACCCAACAGACCTAAACACTTAACTAATTTTTTTCAGACAAAAGAATAAATTTGGGCCAAAGCCCACGTCAAAATGTTACTTTTATTTTACAAATATTTGGGCTTTAAGTTAAAATTCCAGGACCAAAAATGTGGTTTGGTTATATAAGCAACTTCTTATAAAATAAAATCCGCATAAATCATTTGTAAACATAAAGTTTTAGATAAGGACGTTTTAAAAAACGTATTAAACGGATTAACCCGGCCCATGTATGAGTCAAGCATGAACAAAACTCATTTATCTCATACTTTAAAATAAAATAAGCTTTTTATCTTTACACAACCACTACTATCCTTATATATAAAAGGAACTAATTGTATCAGGATATTATAAATCAGAACCTAAATACCCTATATATAAAGGGAATACACTCAATTTTTTTTTTTTAAAATGATATGCAAATAACAGACTTTTTTTTACGGGAAATAAACTCCAAATAAACAGTTCATGCAAATACTCACACATTGGAATTCGAAGGTCAACCTTATAGCACAGATCCTTAATACTAGGGTGCCTAACACCTTCCCTGGGGGATCACCAGAACCCATACCTAGAACTTTGGATTAAGAAGGATTTTTCACGGTGTATCAATAAACCCTTCAAAACTGATTTTCAAAATTTCCTAAAAATTAGGTGGCGACTCTTTTATAACAAAGCTCGAAAGAGCACCAACGAGTTCGAAGTAGCTTTTTCGAGCGCTAACCCAGCCTGAGAAAATGCGAACCGTTACAAGCCCTCAAAGTCTGGAACTGAGAACCCTGCTGGAATCCACTATGTCAGGCTCTAGGACAATCTCTTATAAAGAGGCCAGAATCACCACAAACATAGTAAGCTCTGGGGCCTGGGAGCCGATGCACGGAAGCCGATGAAATAGAGGGACCACCACGATCATCTAGACGAGAGTAAGAACCACCATGGAACAGTCTAACACCATAACCACTGGGTTTAGAAGGACCACCTGATGACCTTTAATGCTGACTGAACGAGGCGACTTGGGGCTGAATGATAAGACCTGGATGACTGTCCCCCACATTTGTAGCTAAAAACTATAACCACCAAGATGGCGCGATGTCTTCTCACTAGACTCTCCCAACGATCGAGTCTTGGTAGTCTCGACACTCACAGTATGATCCACAACAGCTTGGAACAAAGATCCCAAGGCCACTAAATAGAGACAAGCAACATGGAGTGAATACAAAAGTCCATCCAGAAACCTACGAATCCTCTCCTCCTCATTGGGAATCAACTAAGTAGTATACCTAGCTAAAAATATAAATCTGGCCTCATACTCTTACACAGTCATACCTCGCTGTCACAAATGAAGGAATTCATCTCTACGCTCATCCCTCAAAGTACGCGACACATACTTCTCCCAGAAAGCATGGTGGAGCTGGGTACAAGTGAGTTGCACCTATGGGTCTACTCTCAATAAAAGCCCTCCACCAACTCTTCGTGTAGCCGCGAAACTGAAATGAAACATAATCAACCCCATGAGACTCCACAATGCGCATCTTATAGAGCCTCTCATGCATCTCCACAATGAATTCATAAGCATCCACACTATGCAAGCCAAAGAACTTGGGCGGCTCCATCCTCAGGAACCTCCCAACAAGCTCTTGATCCTCAAAGGTCAAAGGCTAAACTACCATAGGTCTGGGAGCACCCTCAGGGACTGGAAGACCACTTAAACGCGGGGCTATAGCAGCAATAGGATGATCCCCATAGTCTGGCCATGCTCGAGAGTCCGTACCGCCACTCGAGTCTGCAAACCACCTGGAGTAGTGGCACCCCCTGCTGCATGCTGGCCATCAAGATGAAGAAATACGCTGGCAATGATATCCTGGAATGCCTGATCAAGCATAGAATCAGAGTGAGTGAAGTCTGGCCCCTCACCTCCCCCGGCTTCCTGTGCTCTCTCGGGCTGACGCTATGGAGAAGCTAAACGTGCTTGCCTCTGTCTAGCCACAGGAGGCCCACCACTTCCTAGTCCAGCTCCACTGCATCTAGCTCGGCCGTGACCTCTCACCTGCGCTCGTCCTCTGATGCCTACCCAGCAGCGGCCTGAAGTGCCTTGTCCCTCATGATGGTAGCTCGTGTCCGCACCATCTGTGATAGAATGGAAGGGGATCAGTGTCATACCCTAATGAGAAGCATGACAGGCACCGACCTGTAGGACGGATGTCACCTGGCATAACAGTTACCATGATTATCATATAGCCGTTATTCGATATGGTATGACTCAGACATGACTCAAAGATAACTGCATGCAGAAAAGGCCCAATCATAGAAATATGCAATGATCCGATATATATATATATATATATATATATATATATATATATATATATATATATATGCGTTTGTGTGCGCGCGCGCAGAAGCGAGCCGACAAGGCCGCTACAACCATCACAACTGTCATAAAGCCGAATAGGCTATGAGAATAACATCAAACCCAAAACAAGGCTGACGAGGCCAGACATAACATCTACATACACCACTATGTCTATGAGCCTCTAAGAGTTTGTATACAAAAGCATAAAGATTGGGACACGGCCCTGATACGCTCAAATTACACTTTTTAATGGCATAACAGCGACGTTGTCAAATATACTAACCCAACAAGGTTGGGGTCGAATCCCATAGAGAATAATATTTAGGCGTTTAAGCAGATTAGGAATTATCACCAACAACAACTAGGCCGAATGCATCAATGGTGGTTTTTAGATACGTTTTTGATAAAATACGAAAATATTAAATCTAATCTAGAAAGAAAGTAAGTTGATCAATGGCCACAAGAATGGAATAAAGGAAACTACTTCTCAAGTGACGATCCAATATATTTCACGAATTACAGATAATGGTAATGTTATGTTAATTAGCCTCGGATAATGACTCTAAATTTACTTCTCCCGAAGATTAACTAGACTACCTAATTGAATATCCCTAGCAATTAGGAGCATTAATAACACCTGACTATGGCTACAAGTGGTATTGCCTATTACTAGGTCAATTCCATTAGATGGGGGTTAACGCCCCAAATTCATGTTAATTATTCTATCCAAACCCCATTCTTCCTCTTCCGAGGTTCAAACAAAGTAAATGGGAAAGTTCTAGGGTTAGCTAATCCCTTGAGAAACATTGAAGAACAAGAATAATTAAAATAACAATAACTTACTTGATTAAAAATAACGTCGATCAATAAATAAGCACAACAAGAGTTTCAATCTCAATTGTCACCAAGAAATTCCCATAAACAAGGTTCAAACAAAAGAAAGAAAATATACATAGGAACCCCAACCTCCAAACTTGTGTTTTATGCCAAAGATAATTTTACAATGCTCCAGTTGGCTTTTAAATGAACTGGAATAGAAAAAATCGTCAAAATCCAAGTTCTGCTCGGACTGGGCCTGAAGTGCTTCAGAGCGAACGCACCACGTGGCAGCGCGAATGCGTGAGGTGACATCAGTACCACTTCTCTTCTTCAGCGCGATCGCGTGACACACTCGAGCGAACGCATAGGGTCACTGACGTGCGTGGGCGCGATCGCGTGCATTACCTCCGCGAACGCGTAGGCTAAATTTCCAACAAAAATTTCCAGAATCTCCAGTGTTTTTAGTGATCAACTCTTTTTCCTCTTTTTCGCTTGTTTTCCACACGTAGGCTCTAGGGACCTCGTATTACCTGAAACATACTAAAAACACGTAAAAATAACACAAACTTGCTTGAAACACAAGTAAAAATAGCCATTGAAAGAATTAAATGTGACGTAATACGCGGCACATCAGGACATGCAGCCCGAAATGCACCGTCCCGAGGGATAGGACGTCAGTACGAATAGAACTACTGAGTATGTAAGGCAGGAAAAAATAACATAAGTAAGACATAGATATAAAAAAAATAGAAGTCACCTGAGCCATCTGAGGACGTGCAATATGCAATGCATGAGTTTAAAAATCATATGCAACTATATACATATAGTACATCATCATCATCATATCATCCTCAACCCGTGTCCAGGGAGTATCATCATTGTAACATGCCCACTGCAGTGGTGTGCACATCTACGTGCCTGCCCGGCGGACTACAGTGCTGCGCGGCGTAAGGTCGATAACAATGAATACATAGATATACAATGCATGAGGAACTAAAAAAATAACATTTGGGCCTTTCGGAGTGACGTAAGGTCGATAACTTTCGAATAACATTATGGAAACTTATAACAACAAGAAGAAACCATTTAGTAAAGGTAATTTATCATATCCAGAATCAATCAGATAATTAAGGAAGAAAAATTTGAAATACAAAGCATAGCAATGGAGTGAATTATTACGGAATGCTCGTGTTCATGTTCTAGTTGGATTTGTGCCAAAGAAAGAGAGAAACGAACACCTTACATACCTTAATTCGCCGAGCCACTACATGAAAGAATTCCTCATTCCGAAACCCGCTCGTCCCTTGCCCTACATGGTGATATACGACCTTAGTTAGGCCTTAAGTGTTCGTATACCAATGCATATGTGGTGTATCTTTTAGACTATTTGGGGTTAAGGAAATTCGAGCAGCATTTCCTCTGTTTATTCTATATTCCCATGGTCACGAAAACAAAACAAACATAAAAGGTGTTTGATCTAATTCAATAATCATATAATTCCATTAACAACATCCCATAAGAGGGTTATGCCGTCTTTCGCCCAATTAAACTTAATACGCGACAATCTAACAAATATTGCTTCAAATTAACTTAATTTATTAGTAATAGAGGAGGAATCTTTACCTCAATTGGTCTAGTTGACTCTTAGTATCGATTTGGATCCAAGGTTTCCACCTTACCACAGTGATACCGAGATGTAATAGAAGTCTACGAGGTTATACGCATTTCCCAAGCTTAATTAACGCTAGATTTCAACAATTATCGAAAAGATTGATGTATGAACTTTAGGAAAATATAAATATCCATTGTGTAGCTTCTGGACCATGGAAAATGGTGAAAATAATCAGGGAGGGGCTATTTATACCTGGGGATGTCGGTTGCCAATACCTGCATATAATAAACCCAATCTACATGCCATACATGATATCATATTCAATAACACATAATCATACAATAACATAATAAAATTTCCCATTATATTGTAGCTCGAAAAGTTTAAATATAACTTTTACCTTGCAAGTCATTTGTTCTTAGAGAGGAATCCTGTAAAGTTCCTCCTGGGATAGCATTATTTGTAACAGGGAATAAATGAGGATAGTTGTACTTCATCTCCACCTCGACTTCCTACGTCATCTTTTCCCTGTCTTTACTTCTCAATAGAACCTTTACCGAAGCCAAATCTTTGGTCCTAAGTCTGCGAATCTGTATGTCGAGAATGGCAACTGGTTCGTCCTCATAGGATAAGCTTTATGTAACTTGTATATCATTAACAGGTACGATTCTAGAGGGATATCCGATACATTTCCTCAAAATGGATACATGGAAGACCGGATGGACTGCTTGTAGTTTTGATGGCAGCACCAATTCGTAAGCTACTTGGTGTACTTGTCGAACGATCTTATAAAGTCCGATGTATCTGGGACTGAGCTTTCCTTTCTTACCAAACCTCATTACGCCCTTCATAGGTGATATTTTTAGAAACACCCAATAACCTACTTGAAATTCCATTGTCGTCATTGTATATCTGCATAAGATTTTGAGTTGTACGCAATCGATCCTGAATAAGCTTTACCTTTTGAATAACCTGATGTACAAGATCTAGCCCAAACAAACTTACTTCTCCGATTTCAAACCAACCGGTAGAAGATCTGCACTTCCTACCATTCAAAGCCTCATACGTAGCCATTTTGATAACGGCGTGATAGCTATTATTATAGGAAAACTCTATAAGAGGCAAGTGATCATCCCAGCTTCCCTTGAAATCTAGTACATAAGCCCATAGAATATCTTCTAAATTCTGAATAGTTCGCTCAGCTTGTCCATCTGTCTACGGATGGAAGGCCAAGACTTACTTGAGTACCAAGACTTTTCTTGTAACGACCCACCCGGTCATTAATTAATACTTCGCAAACCCGTACCAAATCTAGGCCTAAGATCTTAAATGATGAGCCCTATGGGGTGTCTAAATGAATAACAGTTAGAAAAATCAATTTCGAAAAGAGTTAAAATCGTAGGCCCAGGCAAGCTTCGGTCCGCCGCAGCGGATAGGGCACCGCCATAGCGGTCTCACTGTAGCGAGCCCCTTGTCCGCCATAGCGAACATCACAGACCAGTGGACGCGTTTTTCCACATTTAGTTTTATATTTCACCCTCTTTTTTATGAAAAGACCCTTCAAGGCTGCTATTAGGTTTTACATTAAGAAAAACGCTTGACACCAAGAAAAAGAGGCTCCTCCAACATTCTTCACATCTTCTCCATCGACTATCATCTCTCATTGATTTTGGATAAAAGCAAGGAGGGTGGATAATTCATGGAAGTTCGAATAGCTGCTCGTTATCGAGGTAGGTTTCGATTTACTTGAGTTAGACTTTGATTAAGTAGTCGTATATACGTGTAGAATTAACGGGAGAAAGCATGGTTAGGTCTTCTGACATGGAGTTTAGATGGATATACATATAGTTTAAGGGAAGTTGTATATGTGTGTGTATATATATATATATATATATATATAGTAAGTAGGACAACACCGAGTGTATAAATGGATACTAAGTTCTAACGTTTGTCGATGTCTGTGTGTTACTGATTAGGAGAGATCACTTGTCGCTATCAAGGAAGGTTACCCCGTAGGTCAGCATAATTATTCTGAGGTATATTTAGTTTCCGCAGTAAATTGTTCAATTATTTGCAATATTCGTAGGGTTGTTCATCCTTGCCAATAAGAGGGTTGTATTGGATGAGTTGAAGCTAAGGCATAATAGTGTTGCGCTCGTCAAGGGCATATTCCATGATATCGAGTTTATACATTAGCATCGTTGCATATATTTGCTTCCATTTATTGAACACTACATGGAGCGGAAGGTCTGAGTAAACATCAGTTGTACTACCCAATTTTAAGCCCGAGTTGGGTGGAATATGAGGTACTACTTGAAAATTGATCATTGAAAGTGATGTGACTATATATATATATATATATATATATATATATATATATATATGAAAAGGCATATTTGACAGGGGTGAGGATGTGACCTAGATTCTGGGACACCATGGGTCACCTGCAGGTCATGACTATTGGGCAAAGACACCAATTAACATGTATGTACAGTTTGTGTATTGGGCCATTGCATTGAATTGCATTACATACCTTCATATCCTTATGTTTACATGTCGTTATTCTATATTATTTGCAGTATGCATCTCCTATAATCATGTTGATCTGTCTGAGGAGTTCTGATCTTGCATGAATGTGTTGGTGTAAGAATGAATTACTGTGTTCCAGAATTTCTGTGTTAAATCTGAGGGATTTAGAGAGTCACAGTGTTCGGTGAAAGTGTATTCAGTAAGATTCCGTGGATGCATCATACTCTAGCGAGTGAACCGAATAAAAAACTCTAGGGCTAATAGTCAGAGGATAGAGAATTGATGAGATCAAGATTAATTAGTAAAAAAGCATTAGATGTGCCATAATTTCACAGCACATCTATAATCCGCTAAGAGAAACTTCAAGTAATAACCTGCAACACATCTACACCCAAAAAGGATGTAGCAAGAGTAGTATCAGTACACCACAAATACTTGTAAGCATCATAAGTCGACTAATATTAGTTCACGCTACACAATATAAAATCAACAAGATAAATTGATAAGTCAACGTACACCCTCAAGACTCCCAATATAGACAACTACACCGGTACGAACTCACCTCTCTAACTCTTGGTTATTCCAGTTCCCTTATTAACACTATAATACCCGCTTCCCGATTAGTCAAAGTGTAGTCCTACTTCCTATATCTTTTAAGGTCTTTTACATGTTTCCGAGTAAGTTTGTGTTAGTTTGATTTGTATTTAGAAGCAAAATTGCAAAAGCAGTTGAAAACAAGGCACTGTGTTGCACTAGTATGGACCGTCAACATGCTCGACGGTCCGTCAAAGTTGGTCGTCGAATTGCACTGAGTGAAAAATCAGAGAACTCTGCTATATTGATGTAAAACGACAGAAAAGTCGACGGACCATCAACATGATCGATGGTTTGTACGAAGATGGTGGAGTTTCTGCAGTATGAAAATTGTCATCAGATTGTGGAAGTGCATCGTCGACATTCAACGGTACCGTTAATGTACAAAGACGGTCCGTCGAGTTGCAAGCCGACCTGGAACTGGATTAGGAATAATTGTTCCGAGTTTAACTTATATAAATATACCTGTTTAAGTTTTATTTTATAGACATCTGGAGTTTTAGACTTGTACTAATTACTTTTGGTTTTTTAGTACTGTTGAAGATTTTCCAGACAACTACATTCGTTTACTTTCAGTTTTATTCTTAAGTTTCAATACAAATTCCATTATGCAATCTTCAATCTTTTATTGTTTTCTAGTTGCCATGAGTAGCTAAACACCTTTACTAAGGTTGTGAACCCAAGGATGGGTGTTGTGTGATTGGGGATTGTGAATGATATACGCATAATGGATTGTTAGGGTTTATTTGTTCTTCGTTTTCATCATATAGTTAGTGGTTGCAAACATTAGCTAACGCCATAAACTTTGGTTTATTTGGGAAAATAACTAGGGTTTGGTAAGAACAAATAACAAAAACTCAAGGCTTTAAACCTTTTTTAATAAATTCACTTAGGAATAAGAGGAATTTACTTGGCTTAAATAACCATTCTTCATGCATACTTTCTTATCTTTGGGAACGAATAGAAAGAAATATTTTTTTCTTATTGGGAAATAGTCTAGATTCACATAGATGTTAAGTGCATCTATATAAACGATCCATTCGAAGTATATCAAGATCAAGACCCATGATCATATACTTTATCTGACGGGGACACAACCTTGGTTCTCTTTACCCATATATTAACAACTTTAAATTACTAGTCGCTTTAAATTAGTCCGCAAAACAAAACAACTATAAATTTTTTTTTTCCAGAATACACCAGGACTGCAAGATTAGTATAATACTTATTTAGTAAACTTTTCACACCATAGTCTCTGTAGGATACGACCCTAACCTTGTTGGTTTACTATATTTGAAATCGTCCGCTTTATGCTATTAGAAGGTGTAATTTGAGCGTATCAAATTTTGGGGCCATTATCAGGGAATACAGTTTTGAAATTACTAAATAGTGTTTACTCTTCTTAAAGTATTTGTCCTATTCCAACTGACCTTGTTTGCTACCTTGTAAACCAGGTGATCATGGATAACAACGAACTTCCAGTTGACAACGTTTTCGCTGATGAATCAGATTTAGAGGAAGATTTTGCATCTGCAATAATTCATCCGAGGGTGACTGCTGCTACTATTAAGTTTGACCAATCCCTCTATCATATGCTCAAACAAGAGGGATACTTTCAGAATGCAGTCGATAATGACCCTCACCTACATATAACAAACTTTCTAGAGGTATGCTCCTATCATATCCAAAGGGGCGTGACTCAAGAAGCTATTCTGTTGAAACTCTTCGAATATTCATTAACCGGAGGGAAAGAAAATGGTTCACAAAGCTACCTCGAAACTCTATTGCTACATGGGAAGAGATGGTCAAAGTGTTTATCAGGAAGTGGTTGTCACGACCCAACTAGGGGCCATGACGAGTACCCGATACTTGTACCGAGCACCCCTTACCTATCGTTTCACCTCTATTACTGAGTGGGCCGTATGAACTATACCATATTTTTTTTTTGCTTAACATCAACATTAATAGCATAATTATAAACACGGACTAATAAACTTTGCTAGCACATTATACAGCGACGAGGTCCATCAAAAGTACAAAACATCTAACTGTACATATCTGTCTACGAGCCTCTAAACATAGTACTCATATACATAGGAAGGGCCGGGTTCTGCCGTGCCCGACTATATACCCAAAAGTAGTACCAAGAAACTGAGGCTCCGGAACAACTGGAGCGCTGCCACAATACTGCCGATGAAGCTCCTAGGATTCAAATCTGTCTGCCAGCTGACCTGCGCGGCATGAAACGCAGCGTCCACAAGAAAGGACGTCAGTACGAGTAATGTACCGAGTATGTAAGGCATGAAAAATAACATACGGAAAATATAGGACAAGGATAATAACATAAAAGAAACATAGAGCATGTCATAAGGTAGAAGGATAACCTGTACATATAAGTGTCCTTTTGCGGATACCATGCATGCTTAGCTTTTCTTTGAAAACATTTCTTTTCATATATATAGAAGATAGAACATGTCATATTGCCGAGGCGTCGGCAGCCGATCCA
This sequence comes from Lycium barbarum, assembly GCF_019175385.1. Taxonomy (NCBI): domain Eukaryota; kingdom Viridiplantae; phylum Streptophyta; class Magnoliopsida; order Solanales; family Solanaceae; genus Lycium; species Lycium barbarum. The sequence continues at coordinate 23,486,959 of NC_083348.1, read as the reverse complement.
TTTAACCATATATATATATATATATATATCCCGCGTCCGGCATCCCGCGTCCGGGATGATATCAAGACAAATACAGATACATGTACCGTGTGTACATCCCAGCGACTATAGCGCTCTGTCCTTTTTCCCATCTTCCCCATATACATATATATACATATATCATATCATAGCATGCAGGAGAGCCCAAAGAAAAGCTATAACTCTATCGGAGTGACGTAAGGTCGGTAACCTCCGATTACATTATGGAGTGACCGGGATCGTCATGTCTCACCTTGGAGGAATGATAATCATAAGGCGAGACTATCAATGGAGAATAGCATTAGAGAAAACATATAATGAGATCATGGGCGTCATAAGCGTCAATTCATATGCTTTGAAATCTTTAGAAAAATAGGGTCATAACCGAGGAATAGAATTAACGATCAAGAACTAGTTTGATACTTTTATACTCATATTGAATCCTTAGCTTAAGACTCTTAGTCATGGAATCATTCTTGTCATACTTATCATAGGCATATTCCCTTTCTTAACATCATCATTATCATTGTCATCATAGAAGTATCCTCGTTCGCATAGTTACAGTACTTGTCATTTGATGAATGGAATAAGGATCAAAAGTTTTCTTTGGATTCTACTCCAAAATAGGTCAAATGGAACAATAGGGAAAATCCGAGAACAAGGGGCCCACCTCGGGTCAAATGAGGCGGCGTACCAAATTTGCGTACATTACATTTCATGACGTCACTTATGAGGGTTTTAAGGTAGTCGGGTCCTATTTATGCAAGTTCTAGATGTTTAGAAAGTTTTTCCAACCTTTTACACAATTTCTAATTCAATTCTACTGAATGAAAAAGGGGAAACTTTAGGTGCGGATTCCGGAGAATAGAGTTGTCCCCGAGGCTCGTATCCGACCTATTACGTCTAAGACATACCGTAGAAGGAAGGGTGAAGCCTTACATACCTCTTTCCGCTCCTTATGCTATTCCAAATTCAAGTTGCAAATCCGCCAAAATCTACAAATTGGTCACATTTACCAAACTTGATTAGAGCATTTAGAATTGAAATCTTAAGATAATACTTGGCTACCGAAATTTCGGCAGCACTTCCCCTGTAAATACACCATCCCCAAAGTTCAACTCAGTCAATTTTTAATCAACAGCAATCCAGGAATTTAACCCGGCCAAACTATCAACATAATATCAACAACCATACTAACAATTTCCATATTCAATCCAAGATACATTATAACAACTTAATCAATTTACTACTTCCTTCAAAACCTTCCAACTCCAATAAAACAATAACAACCTTATAATATACATTCCAACAACACCATATTAATATCATTACCTTCCATACATGTAAGAACATAATATTCAATTTACATAATCTTCCAAGACAAGCCTCCAACTACTAATACTTCACTAAGCTCATTGGGCTTTTGTTAGCAATATAGAATCCACACAACAACAATCAATATACTAAATAAAATTAACTCATCTTCCTCCACACCACACCACAACTACACGGCTAACATCATGCATACACAACTACAACCTCTCCAAAATCATTCAACTTCCATTATCAACATAGCATCCACAACAATAACAACCAAACACTAGATAGAATAATTAAAACATGATTCATACACACACATAGGCATGCACGGCCACACACCTATATTCTTGTTCTTCATGAATTTCACTCATATTTACACACTACAACATGCACAACATCCATAACATATAAGAAAAGGATGAACCCTTACCTTCTTCTTTGATTCTCCAACTTGCTTGAATTTCCAACTTATGAATTTGTGTTTTTCTTGCTTCAATAACAACTCTACTTTGTTAAGGACCCTCCACTTGGTAGAAAATGATTTTTGAAGAAATTTTTGTCAATTTTCTTGTTGGTTTTTGCACTTGGCCGAAATGGCCTTGGAGCTTTCTCTTGCTTTTCTTGTTCTTTTGTTTTCTTGAAATGTCTAGAAGGTGTTGGAAATAAGATGACTAAGTCATCTTTTTATTTATCCATTAAGATCCAAAGTGGGCTAAGCCCACTCTAAGTGGGAAGGCCAAGATGGCCCAAAACATAAGCCCCTTTTTTTTTGTACTTCATGACAAATTTTAATTTTTCCAATTTCCAAATTTGCCCTTCGTCTTCCTCCATAATTCCACGAGTCATATTGCGAATTTCCCTTTATGCCCTTGACCTTTCTTAATATTCCCACTTTAAAATTTTCATAACAACTTGTATGCCAAACAATATAAAAAAATAAGGCCTTGCTTGTCATCTCCCCGCAATTATCTTAAATTATCCAAATGCGCAAAATGAGGGATATAACATCCTCCCCCCCTTTAGAACATTCGTCCTCGAATATTAAACTGGCCTCATAGTGTATTATAATACTTCGGGGAGGTCTCCTTCGTAGATATCTCACACTTAGATTGCCTTTATGTCGTAGGTCAATTGAGTTAGCTCAAAACGCTGGCCCTGCGTTAATAAGTCCCCTTTAAATAATCGTCGCCTTCTGCGATCTTTTACAACTGTAATTCCTTCTTCGTGGAGTCTGCCGCATCTATCCCCCTCACTAGACATGTTCTCGCATTTCACCGTGTTAGAGCTTGCTAGCCGTAACTAGTGTGGATTCAATATTGGTCTTACCTTGTGTCATCTGTACTTATATCCTTCACTACGTCTCTTAGATCCCGTCCGACTAGTATTTTCTATATTTATATATCGCGACTTTGTTTCTGGGACTTAACAGTCGCAATTAATATGTTACAAACATATGTACATGTATTACTACTATTTTACTTACAAACACTTCCAACAACTAATAACCTTTCTTTAATCCCAAAGCTCTGTCATGCCTTCCCCCCTTCTGCTAGTCTAGTCCGTCTTGGCCTACACGGCTTCTATAGGGTTTCTAACCACTTCATACACTCTAATTTACTTTAGGTCACCTAATTTCACATTCCTCTCTTGTTCCCACATTTATGAAATTTTCAGCATATTTCCTAGGGGGTCACCCATCCTGAGATTGCTCTCACCCTAGCATGCTTAACCTCGAAACTTTGATGCATTTCGGTGTTTTAATGCTAGTATTTTTGCCTCCACTCCCCCGCACCGCCTATATCACTTAATATGGGGCGAGTTGGGGTCTTGACAATTTTCGAAACGCTCTCGTAACATATCTTTTCCTTTTAATTACTATTTTAGCCTTCGCAATCCCCAGTATTCACCTTTTCCTATGTATACGGCTACTTTTCGTCATAGGTTTCCACATTCCCAGTAGTGGCGAAAACGCCTTAGTCGCAACAGACATAGACATCCCAGCTCGTTTGATTGGGCTCGGGTTTCAACCCAATACGCTCAGAAATATAAGGCGTGATATATGACATCGTAAAACCTAAATCAATCAATGCATATACATTATAGAAAAATACTAATAATATACCTGGGATGACATCAAGGGGTGGCTCAGGATCCTGTCGGCCAGCTAGCCTATAGGTATGATGATGGGGTTCACTCGAACTAGACATTCCCTCTCGGTCTCTATCTCCGTCTACTGATCTCTGCGACCTTTGCACCGAAAGACGTACCAATGGTGGAGAGTCAACTGCTGTTCCTGTGGGCCAAACTTTTTCCCTGCTACGTTGAAAGGGGAAGTCGCGCATAAAATGACCTGGCTTAGGACATGTGTAACAAACACCCAAGCCAAAGCGACACGGCCCCATATGTAATATACGGCACTGAGGGCATCGTGGTACGGGTGGTCTCCGCTGACTGAGCTCACCGCTACATTGGGAACCCAAAACTCCATAGCCCTGACCTGACCCGGCGGGCTGAGTTTGGTCTCTGTCGTGCCTCCGTGGACAATCACGCATCAAATGGTCAGTCCGACCGCAGGCAAAACAAGCACCTGTATCTAAGTAACACTCTCCCGAGTGTGGCCTGCCACATCGTGCACACCGCGGTGGGGGTAGCCCCATACTGCTAAAGTCGGCTCTATGCCAGGACCCCGAAACGCTGGCACTCTGATCTGGTCCTGAATACCCAGGATGCTCCTGTGCCTGTCTCCCTCTCCACTTACTTCTAATTCCGAAAGATCTAGCCCTTTTTCTGTGACCCCTATCACCGGATCCCACGCCCTGTTGTTGAGCTTGAGCGGCTACTAGTTGGGTTAATAGAAGGATGGCCTGTCTCATCTCTTGAATTAGAGCATCGGGTGGGAGAACTGGGGGTGCTGGAGCTGAGGTGAAAACTACTTCTTGCTCCCCTAATATCGGCGGAGCGCGAACAGTACGAGAGGAAGCCACATTATGGAATTCACCCTCCTCAATATTCACCAGTGGATCCCGTTCAGTTCGCCTTTCTGTTCCCAGCTTGCCATCCTCAGCGGCCTTAGCTATCCTCTTCATCGGCATTACTGAAACCATAACATAGGATTAGAAAAGAATATGGAAAACTAGTAGCATAGCTCTACCGCACGATCTAGAGTACAAAGAAGGTCATATTTCCTAAATGCCCTGCATCCACTTGCTTATGAGTGTGGCGTGCTACACACTCATAAACAGGACTCTACTGGACACGGCTCATAGACAAACCCCTAGGACGAACTGCTCTGATACCACTTCTGTCACGACCCAACTAGGGGTCGTGACTCACCCGATACTTGTACCGAGCACCCCTTACCTATCGTTTCACTTCTCTTACTGAGTGGGCCGTATGAACTATACCACATTTTTTTTTTGCTTAACATCAACATTAATAGCATAATTATAAACACGGACTAATAAACTTTGCTAGCACATTATACAGCGACGAGGACCATCAAAAGTACAAAATATCTAATTGTACATATCTGTCTACGAGCCTCTAAACATAGTACTCATATACATAGGAAGGGCCGGGTTCTGCCGTTCCCGACTATATACCCAAAAGTAGTACCAAGTAACTGAGGCTCCGGAACAACTGGAGCGCTGCCACAATACTGTTGATGAAGCTCCTATGATTCAAATCTGTCTGCCTGCTGACCTGCGCGGCATGAAACGCAGCGTCCACAAGAAGGGACGTCAGTACGAGTAATGTACCGAGTATGTAAGGCATGAATAATAACATACGGAAAATATAGGACAAGGATAATAACATAAAAGAAACATAGAGCATGTCATAAGGTAGAAGGATAACCTATACATATAAGTGTCCTTTTGCGAATGCCATGCATGCTTAGCTTTTCTTTGAAAACATTTCTTTTCATATATATAGAAGATAGAACATGTCATATTGCCGAGGCGTCGGCAGCCGATCCATTTAACCATATATATATATATATCCCGTGTCCGGCATCCCGCGTCCGGGATGATATCAAGTCAAATACGGATACATGTACCGTGTGTACATCCCAGCGACTATAGCGCTCTGCCCTTTTTCCCATCTTCCCCATATACATATATATACATATATCATATCATAGCATGCAGGAGAGCCCAAAGAAAAGCTATAACTCTATCGGAGTGACGTAAGGTCGGTAACCTCCGATTACATTATGGAGTGACCGGGATCGTCATGTCTCACCATGGAGGAACGATAATCATAAGACTAGACTATCAAAGGAGAATATCATTAGAGAAAACATAGAATGTGATCATGGGCGTCATAAGCGTCAATTCATATGCTTTCAAATCTTTAGCAAAATAGGGTCATAACCGAGGAATAGAATTAACGATCAAGAACTAGTTTGATACTTTTATGCTCATATTGAATCCTTAGCTTAAGACTCTTAGTCATGGAATCATTCTTGTCATACTTATCATTTGCATATTCCCTTTCTTAACAACATCATTATCATTGTCATCATAGAAGTATCCTCGTTCGCATAGTTATAGTACTTGTCATTTGATGAATGGAATAAGGATCAAAAGTTTTCTTTGGATTCTACTCCAAAATAGGTCAAATGGAACAATAGGGAAAATCCGAGAACAAGGGGCCCACCTCAGGTCAAATGAGGCGGCGTACCAAATTTGCGTACATTACATTTCATGACGTCACTTATGAGGGTTTTAAGGTAGTCGGGTCCTATTTATGCAAGTTCTAGATGTTTAGAAAGTTTTTCCAACCTTTTACACAATTTCTAATTCAATTCTACTGAATGAAAAAGGGGAAACTTTAGGTGCGGATTCCGGAGAAAAGAGTTGTCCCCGAGGCTCGTATCCAACCTATTACGTCTAAGACATGCCGTAGAAGGAAGGGTGAAGCCTAACATACCTCTTTCCGCTCCTTATGCTATTCCAAATTCAAGTTGCAAATCCGCCAAAATCTACAAATTGGTCATATTTACCCAACTTGATTAGAGCATTTAGAATTGAAATCTTAAGATAATACTTGGCTACCGAAATTTCGGCAGCACTTCCCCTGTAAATACACCATCCCCAAAGTTCAACTCAGTCAATTTTTAATCAACAACAATCCAGGAATTTAACCCGGCCAAACTATCAACATAATATCAACAACCATACTATCAATTTCCATATTCAATCCAAGATACATTATAACAACTTAATCAATTTACTACTTCCTTCAAAACCTTCCAACTCCAATAAAACAATAACAACCTTATAATATACATTCCAACAACACCATATTAATATCATTACCTTCCATACATGTAAGAACATAATATTCAATTTACATAATCTTCCAAGACAAGCCTCCAACTACTAATACTTCACTAAGCTCATTGGGCTTTTGGTAGCAATATAGAATCCACACAAGAACAATCAATATACTAAATAAAATTAACTCATCTTCCTCCACACTACTCCACAACTACACGGCTAACATCATGCATACAAAACTACAACCTCTCCAAAATCATTCAACTTCCATTATCAACATAGCATCCACAACAATAACAACCAAACACTAGATAGAATAATTAAAACATGATTCATACACACACATAGGCATGCACGGCCACACACCTATATTATTGTTCTTCATGAATTTCATTCATTTTTACACACTACAACATGCACAACATCCATAACATATAAGAAAAGGATGAACCCTTACCTTCTTCTTTGATTCTCCAACTTGCTTGAATTTCCAACTTATGAATTTGTGTTTTTCTTGCTTCAATAACAACTCTACTTTGTTAAGGACCCTCCACTTGGTAGAAAATGATTTTTGAAGGAATTTTTGTCAATTTTCTTGTTGGTTTTTGCACTTGGCCGAAATGGCCTTGGAGCTTTCTCTTGCTTTTCTTGTTCTTTTGTTTTCTGGAAATGTCTAGAAGGTGTTGGAAATAAGATGACTAAGTCATCTTTTTATTTATCCATTAAGATCCAAAGTGGGCTAAGCCCACTCTAAGTGGGAAGGCCAACATGGCCCAAAACATAAGCCCATTTGTTTTTGTACTTCATGACAAATTGTAATTTTTCCAATTTCCAAATTTGCCCTTCGTCTTCCTCCATAATTCCACGAGTCATATTGCGAATTTTCCTTTATGCCCTTGACCTTTCTTAATATTCCCACTTCAAAATTTTCATAACAACTTGTATGCCAAACAAAATAAAAAAATAAGGCCTTGCTTGTCATCTCCCCACAATTATCTTTAATTATCCAAATGCGCAAAATGCGGGATATAACATCCTCCCCCCCTTTAGAACATTCATCCTCGAATGTTAAACTAGCCTCATAGTGTATTATACTACTTCGGGGAGGTCTCCTTCGTAGATATCTCACACTTAGATTGCCTTTATGTCGTAGGTCAATTGAGTTAGCTCCAAACGCTGGCCCTGCGTTAATAAGTCCCCTTTAAATAATCGTCGCCTTCTGCAATCTTTTACAATTGTAATTCCTTCTTCGTGGAGTCTGCCGCATCTATCCCCCTCACTAGACATGTTCCCGCATATCACCGTGTTAGAGCTTGCTAGCCGTAACTAGTGTGGATTCAATATTGGTCTTACCCTGTGACATCTATACTTATATCCTTCACTACGTCTCTTAGATCCCGTCCGACTAGTATTTTCTATATTTATATATCGCGACTTTGTTTCTGGGACTTAACAGTCGCAATTAATATGTTACAAACATATGTACATATATTACTACTATTTTGCTTACAAACACTTCCAACCACTAATCAACTTTCTTTAATCCCAAAGCTCTGTCATGCTTTCCCCTCTTCTGCTAGTCTAGTCCGTCTCGGCCTACACGGCTTCTATAGGGTTTCTAACCACTTCATACACTCTAATTTACTTTAGGTCACCTAATTTCACATTCCTCTCTTGTTCCCACATTTATGAAATTTTCAGCATATTTCCCAGGGGGTCACCCATCCTGAGATTGCTCTCACCCTAGCACGCTTAACCTCGAAACTTTGATGCATTTCGGTGTTTTAATGCTAGTATTTTTGCCTCCACTCCCCCGCACCGCCTATATCACGTAATATGGGGCCAGTTGGGGTCTTGACAATTTTCGAAACGCTCTCGTAACATATCTTTTCCTTTTAATTACTATGTTAGCCTTCGCAATCCCCAGTATTCACCTATTCCTATGTATACGGCTACTTTTCGTCCACGGTTTCCACATTGGTGAAAACGCCTTAGTCGCAACAGGCATAGATATCCCAGCTCGTTTGATTGGGCTCGGGTTTCAACCCGATACGCTCAGCAATATAAGGCGCGAAATATAACATCGTAAAACCTAAATCAATCGATGCATATACATTATAGAAAAATACTAATAATATACCTGGGATGACATCAAGGGATGGCTCAGGATCCTATCGGCCAGCTAGCCTATAGGTATGATGCTGGGGTTCACTCGAACTAGACATTCCCTCTCGGTCTCTATCTCCGTCTATTGATCTCTGTGACCTTTGCACCGAAAGACGTACCAATGGTGGAGAGTCAACTGCTGTTCCCGTAGGCCAATCTTTATCCCTGTTACGTTGAAAGGGGCAGTCGTGCATAAAATGACCTGGCTTAGCACATGCGTAACAAACACCCAAGCCAAAGCGACACGGCCCCGTATGTAATCTACGACACTGAGGGCATCGTGGTACGGGTGGTCTCCGCTGACTGAGCTCACCGCTACATTGGGAACCCAAAATTCCATAGCCCTGACCTGACCCGGCGGGCTGAGTTTGGTCTCTGTCGTGCCTCCGTGGGCAATCACGCATCAAATGGTCAGTCCGACCGCATGCAAAACAAGCACCTGTATCTAAGTAACACTGTCCCGAGTGTGGCCTGCCACATCGTGCACACCGCCGGGGGGGGGGGGTAGCCCCATACTGCTAAAGTCGGCTCTATGCCGGGACCCCGAAACTCTAGCACTCTGATCTGGTCCTGAATACCCAGGATGCTCCTGTGCCTGTCTCCCTCTACACTTACTTCTAATTCCAAAAGATCTAGCCCTTTTTCTGTGACCCCTATCTCCGGATCCCACGCCCTGTTGTTGAGCTTGAGCGGCTACTAGTTGGGTTAATAGAAGGATGACCTGTCTCATCTCTTGAATTGGAGCATCGGGTGGGAGAACTGGGGGTGCTGGAGCTGAGGTGAAAACTCCTTCTTGCTCCCCTAATATCGGCGGAGCGCGAACAGCACGAGAGGAAGCCTCATTATGGAATTCACCCTCCTCAATATTCACCAGTGGCTCCCGTTCAGTTCGGCTTTCTGTTCCCACCTCGCCCTCCTCAGCGGCCTTAATTTTGCTCTTAATCGACATTACTGAAACCATAACATAGGATTAGAAAAGAATATGGAAACCTAGTAGCATAGCTCTACCGCACGATCTAGAGTACAAAAAAGGTCATATTTCCTAAATGCCCTGTAGCCTCTTGCTTATAAGTGTGGCGTGCTACACACCCATAAACAGGACTCTACTGGACACGGCTCGTAGACAAACCCCTAGGACGAACTGCTCTGATACCACTTCTGTCACGACCCAACTAGGGGCCGTGACGAGTACCCGATACTTGTACCGAGCACCCCTTACCTATCGTTTCACTTCTATTACTGAGTGGGCCGTATGAACTATACCGTATTTTTTTTTTTGCTTAACATCAACATTAATAGCATAATTATAAACACGGACTAATAAACTTTGCTAGCACATTATACAGCGACGAGGACCATCAAAAGTACAAAACATCTAACTGTACATATCTGTCTACGAGCCTCTAAACATAGTAATCATATACATAGGAAGGGCCGGGTTCTGCCGTGCTCGACTATATACCCAAAAGTAGTACCAAGAAACTGAGGCTCCGGAACAACTGGAGCGCTGCCACAACACTGGTGATGAAGCTCCTAGGATTCAAATCTGTCTGCCTGCTGACCTGCGCGGTATGAAACGCAGCGTCCACAAAAAGGGACGTCAGTACGAGTAATGTACCGAGTATGTAAGGCATGAATAATAACATACGGAAAATATAGGACAAGGATAATAACATAAAAGAAACATAGAGTATGTCATAAGGTAGAAGGATAACCTATACATATAAGTGTCCTTTTGCGGATACCATGCATGCTTAGCTTTTCTTTGAAAACATTTCTTTTCATATATATAGAAGATAGAACATGTCATATTGCCGAGGCATTGGCAGCCGATCCATTTAACCATAAATATATATATATATATATATATATATATCCCGCGTCCGGGATGATATCAAGTCAAATACGGATACATATACCGTGTGTACATCCCAGCGACTATAGCGCTCTGCCCTTTTTCCCATCTTCCCCATATACATATATCATATCATAGCATGCAGGAGAGCACAAAGAAAAGCTATAACTCTATCGGAGTGACGTAAGGTCGGTAACCTCCGACTACATTATGGAGTGACCGGGATCGTCATGTCTCACCTTGGAGGAACGATAATCATAAGGCGAGACTATCAATGGAGAATAGCATTAGAGAAAACATAGAATGAGATCATGGGCGTCATAAGCGTCAATTCATATGCTTTGAAATCTTTAGAAAAATAGGGTCATAACCGAGGAATAGAATTAACGATCAAGAACTAGTTTGATACTTTTATGCTCATATTGAATCCTTAGCTTAAGACTCTTAGTCATGGAATCATTATTGTCATACTTATCATAGGCATATTCCCTTTCTTAACATCATCATTATCATTGTCATCATAGAAGTATCCTCGTTCGCATAGTTACAGTACTTGTCATTTGATGAACGGAATAAGGATCAAAAGTTTCCTTTGGATTCTACTCCAAAATAGGTCAAATGGAACAATAGGGAAAATCCGGGAACAAAGGGCCCACCTCGGGTCAAATGAGGCGGCGTACCAAATTTGCGTACATTACATTTCATGACGTCACTTATGAGGGTTTTAAGGTAGTCGGGTCCTATTTATGCAAGTTCTAGATGTTTAGAAAGTTTTTCCAACCTTTAACACAATTTCTAATTCAATTCTACTGAATGAAAAAGGGGAAACTTTAGGTGCGGATTCCGGAGAATAGAGTTGTCCCCGAGGCTCGTATCCAACCTATTACGTCTAAGACATGCCGTAGAAGGAAGGGTGAAGCCTTACATACCTCTTTCCGCTCCTTATTCTATTCCAAATTCAAGTTGCAAATCCGCAAAAATCTACAAATTGGTCACATTTACCAAACTTGATTAGAGCATTTAGAATTGAAATCTTAAGATAATACTTGGCTACCGAAATTTCGGCAGCACTTCCCCTGTAAATACACCATCCCCAAAGTTCAACTCAGTCAATTTTTAATCAACAGCAATCCAGGAATTTAACCCGGCCAAACTATCAACATAATATCAACAACCATACTAACAATTTCCATATTCAATCCAAGATACATTATAAAACTTAATCAAATTACTACTTCCTTCAAAACCTTCCAACTCCAATAAAACAATAACAACCTTATAATATACATTCCAACAACACCATATTAATATCATTACCTTCCATACATGTAAGAACATAATATTCAATTTACATAATCTTCCAAGACAAGCCTCCAACTACTAATACTTCACTAAGCTCATTAGGCTTTTGTTAGCAATATAGAATCCACACAACAACAATCAATATACTAAATAAAATTAACTCATCTTCCTCCACACCACACCACAACTACACGGCTAACATCATGCATACACAACTACAACCTCTCCAAAATCATTCAACTTCCATTATCAACATAGCATCCACAACAATAACAACCAAACACTAGATAGAATAATTAAAACATGATTCATACACACATAGGCAAGCACGGCCACACACCTATATTCTTGTTCTTCATGAATTTCACTCATTTTTACACACTACAACATGCACAACATCCATAACATATAAGAAAAGGATGAACCCTTACCTTCTTCTTTGATTCTCCAACTTGCTTGAATTTCCAACTTATGAATTTGTGTTTTTCTTGCTTCAATAACAACTCTACTTTGTTAAGGACCCTCCACTTAGTAGAAAATGATTTTTGAAGGAATTGTTGTCAATTTTCTTGTTGGTTTTTGCACTTGCCGAAATGGCCTTGGAGCTTTCTCTTGGTTTTCTTGTTCTTTTGTATTCTTGAAATGTCTAGAAGGTGTTGGAAATAAGATGACTAAGTCATCTTTTTATTTATCCATTAAGATCCAAAGTGGGCTAAGCCCACTCTAAGTGGGAAGGCCAACATGGCCCAAAACATAAGCCCATTTTTTTTTGTACTTCATGACAAATTGTAATTTTTCCAATTTCCAAATTTGCCCTTCGTCTTCCTCCATAATTCCACGAGTCATATTGCGAATTTCCCTTTATGCCCTTGACCTTTCTTAATATTCCCACTTCAAAATTTTCATAACAACTTGTATGCCAAACAAAATAAAAAAATAAGGCCTTGCTTGTCATCTCCCCGCAATTATCTTAAATTATCCAAATGCGCAAAATGCGGGATATAACATCCTCCCCCCTTTAGAACATTCGTCCTCGAATGTTAAACTAGCCTCATAGTGTATTATAATACTTCGGGGAGGTCTCCTTCGTAGATATCTCACACTTAGATTGCCTTTATGTCGTAGGTCAATTGAGTTAGCTCCAAACGCTGGCCCTGCGTTAATAAGTCTCCTTTAAATAATCGTCGCTGTCACGACCCAGCTAGGGCCGCGACGGGTACCCGGAGCTAGTTACCGATCACCACTCACTCTACTTCTTATCTTTCCCATCTAATATTCTTTTATCAATTTACATACCAGTTGTAGGAAAATCATAATTAAACAAACATAAATAGTTTATATACAATTGCCTTTCGGCCATCAAAATAATATACATGCATATGAAAACGTCTTGTGAGACCATCTAACCCGCACTGCGTATCTACGAGCCTCTACTAACATACTGCATATTCATGGACGGAACAAGACTCCGTCGTGCCCAAAAATATACATATATACCAAAAGGATAATCCTAAGCACCTCCGGACAATGGAGTGCTTTCAACCAGCTGATTGCTACTGAGGATCTGGGCCAAGCTCTCCTCCCTGTCTACCTGTGGGCATGAACACATCGTCCGAAGAAAGGACGTCAGTACGAATGTTGTACTGAGTATGAGAAGCATAAACAATGAAAGAAAACATCAACAACATAGTGATAACATCAACGTGAAATATCTGGATCTGTCTGATAATCATAAAGGAAATCATGCGTGCCATCTTACTCATACTCATCCTCAAAACATGTATGCATCATATGCAAGCTACCCGTCCATGTCGGAACGGTGTGATAATCAATAATATTAGCCCGCGTCCGGGGTACCATCTCATGCCGCCCACTAGTGGTGTCTGCCCACGCCTGAAGGTCATGGTGTATCCGTATAGCTGCCCGCCTTGGCGGTGACTGCCCGGCCAACAAGGCACGGTGTGAAATGATCATGTCATGCTTATCATAAAATGCTCAAAATAATAATATACTCATCATAAAATACTTATCTCATTGTAATACATGCATAAGGCTCAAGATCAACTTTATTCTATCGGGGTGACGTAAGGTCGTGATCCCCCGATTCCATTATGGAACAACTATTGATACTCCACCTCACCTTGAAGGAACTAGTACATATGGTGAGTGTAAGCGATAATTAAAATCATCATTATACTAGCATCATAATATCGTATTCCTCATCTTATATAGACATTAAGGAGTTAGACTCTTAGCCTTTCAGACTATAAGAACTCATGAAGAGAATAGGAATTTTGTGCTACAAGATTCATGCCATCAGGAAGAAGGGACTATCCTCACATACCTTGGTCGTTTAGCTAAGATATCGCTCACTCGTTCTCCTTCAATATCGCGTCGTTACCTTCATAAAGAATTCATATCAACATTAGCATACTAACTACAAGAACGTGTCGCCAATTCTAAGAGAAGTCGGACAGCGCTTCTCTTGTTTATACTATTTTTCCCATGTTTTATATTAACTCCCAACATTCATCGCATTACTCACAATATCGAAATCAACAATCGCCGTTTACGTACATTTAGCAAAATCCACCATTTCCCTCCAATTTCCCTCATAATTAGCCTTATGACTCGTCCTTGCATTTTCATGCGTTTAATGCTTGTTTCATGATGTAAGCATCGTTTACAACATATTTGTATTCACAACACTTCAACATTCATAATTCAATCCCACTATCATTCATTTATGGCACTATTCACTCAGTAATTGTCCATTTCTATGTTCTTCTACATTTCAAGTGTCTAAGCTTTTCAATACTTCAAACAACATAGAATGATCATGAAACTTACCTTGGATAGTGGTTGAACAACCCTTGAGTTGAAATTCTTCACTTAGCCAAAACCCTAGTTCCACCCTTTGTGGGATTTCTTGACCTGGATGATCTTTTATGGTGTTCTTACATTTGATTTCATAAGCTTGGTGGTGTTGATCTTGACGTTCCTTGTGATTCTCTTGAATTCTTGTGGAGAAAATATTTGGAAAGTTCTATAGGTCTCCTGAGTTGCATGAATAATGAATGAAATAAAATGAGGCCTAAGTTCCTTTTAATAACTCAAAAGCTGATGCTTAATGAGTTTCTGTCGGGATGAACAACGACCGTAATGTGCAGTTTACGGACCGTATTCTGATTTACGGTCCGTCCCCGTGAACGTATTTAAGCATTCTCCAAAAGCAGAGAGTTTGGCTGGTGGACAGGGCAGTTTACGACCTGGTTTACGGTCCGTAAACCAGTTTACGGGCCATAAACTGGGTCGTATTTAACCATATTCAACAATTTCCAGAAAGTTGAGGTTTTTGGCAGGTTCAAGGACGAGTGCACTATACGGTCCGTATAGTGCCATATACGACCACTGGCAGGCATTTCTCCGCAACTTTATTATTTTTCCGAGATTTCATAATTAGCCATTCCCGACTTAGTGAAACACCATACACTCATCATACCAGTACGGGAAAACTTCCGAGGTGTAACAGTCGCCTTCTGCGATCTTTTACAATTGTAATTCCTTCTTCGTGGAGTCAGCCGCATCTATCCCCCTCACTAGACATGTTCCCGCATATCACCGTGTTAGAGCTTGCTAGCCGTAACTAGTGTGGATTCAATATTGGTCTTACCCTGTGACATTTGTACTTATATCCTTCACTACGTCTCTTAAATCCCGTCTGACTAGTATTTTCTATATTTATATATCGCGACTTTGTTTCTGGGACTTAACAGTCGCAATTAATATGTTACAAACATATGTACATATATTACTACTATTTTACTTACAAACACTTCCAACCACTAATCAACGTTCTTTAATCCCAAAGCTCTGTCATGCTTTCCCCCCTTCTGCAAGTCTAGTCCGTCTCGGCCTACACGGCTTCTATAGGGTTTCTAACCACTTCATACACTCTAATTTACTTTAGGTCACCTAATTTCACATTCCTCTCTTGTTCCCACATTTATGAAATTTTCAGCATATTTCCCAGGGGGTCACCCATCCTGAGATTGCTCTCACCCTAGCACGCTTAACCTCGAAACATTGATGCATTTCCGTGTTTTAATGCTAGTATTTTTGCCTCCACTCCCCCGCACCGCCTATATCACGTAATATGGGGACAGTTGGGGTCTTGACAATTTTCGAAACGCTCTCGTAACGTATCTTTTCCTTTTAATTACTATTTTAGCCTTCGCAATCCCCAGTATTCACCTTTTCCTATGTATACGGCTACGTTTCGTCCAAGTTTTCCACATTCCCAGTAGTGGCAAAAATGCCTTAGTCGCAACAGGCATAGACATCCCAACTCGTTTGATTGGGCTCGGGTTTCAACCCAATACGCTCAGCAATATAAGGCGCGATATATAACATCGTAAAACCTAAATCAATCGACGCATATACATTATAGAAAAATACTAATAATATACCTGGGATGACATCAAGGGATGGCTCAGGATCCTGTCGGCCAGCTAGCCTATAGGTATGATGCTGGGGTTCACTCGAACTAGACATTCCCTCTCGGTCTCTATCTCCGTCTATTGATCTCTGTGACCTTTGCACCGAAAGACGTACCAATGGTGGAGAGTCAACTGCTGTTCCCGTGGGCCAATCTTTATCCCTGTTACGTTGAAAGGGGCAGTCGTGCATAAAATGACCTGGCTTAGCACATGCGTAACAAACACCAAAGCCTAAGCGACACGGCCCCGTATGTAATCTACGACACTGAGGGTATCGTGGTACGGGTGGTCTCCGCTGACTGAGCTCACCGCTACATTGGGAACCGAAAACTCCATAGCCCTGACCTGACCCGGCGGGCTGAGTTTGGTCTCTGTCGTGCCTCCGTGGGCAATCACGCATCAAATGGTCAGTCCGACCGCAGGCAAAACAAGCACCTGTATCTAAGTAACACTGTCCCGAGTGTGGCCTACCACATCGTGCACACCGCGGTGGGGGTAGCCCCATACTGCTAAAGTCGGCTCTATGCCGGGACCCCGAAACTCTGGCACTCTGATCTGGTCCTGAATACCCAGGATGCTCCTGTGCCTGTCTCCCTTTACACTTACTTCTAATTCCGAAAGATCTAGCCCTTTTTCTGTGACCCCTATCACAGGAACCCACGCCCTGTTGTTGAGCTTGAGCGGCTACTAGTTGGGTTAATAGAAGGATGGCCTGTCTCATCTCTTGAATTGGAGCATCGGGTGGGAGAACTGGGGGTGCTGGAGCTGAGGTGAAAACTCCTTCTTGCTCCACTAATATCGGCGGAGCGCGAACAGCACGAGAGGAAGCCTCATTATGGAATTCACCCTCCTCAATATTCACTAGTGGCTCCCGTTCAGTTCGCCTTTCTGTTCCCACCTTGCCCTCCTCAGCGGCCTTAGTTTTCCTATTAATCGGCATTACTGAAACCATAACATAGGATTAGAAAAGATATGGAAACCTAGTAGCATAGCTCTACCGCACGATCTAGAGTACAAAGAAGGTCATATTTCCTAAATGCCCTGTAGCCTCTTGCTTATAACTGTGGCGTGCTACACACCCATAAACAGGACTCTACTGGACACGGCTCGTAGACAAACCCCTAGGACGAACTGCTCTGATACCACTTCTGTCACGACCCAACTAGGGGCCGTGACGAGTACCCGATACTTGTACCGAGCACCCCTTACCTATCGTTTCACTTCTATTACTGAGTGGGCCGTATGAACTATACCGTATTTTTTTTTGCTTAACATCAACATTAATAGCATAATTATAAACACGGACTAATAAACTTTGCTAGCACATTATACAGCGACGAGGACCATCAAAAGTACAAAACATCTAACTGTACATATCTGTCACGAGCCTCTAAACATAGTACTCATATACATAGGAAGGGCCGGGTTCTGTCGTGCCCGACTATATACCCAAAAGTAGTACCAAGAAACTGAGGCTCCGGAACAACTGGAGCGCTGCCACAATACTGCTGATGAAGCTCCTAGGATTCAAATCTGTCTGCCTGCTGACCTGCGCGGCATGAAACGCTGCGTCCACAAGACGGGACGTCAGTACGAGTAATGTACCGAGTATGTAAGGCACGAATAATAACATACGGAAAATATAGGACAGGGATAATAACATAAAAGAAACATAGAGTATGTCATAAGGTAGAAGGATAACCTATACATATAAGTGTCCTTTTGCGGATACCATGCATGCTTAGCTTTTCTTTGAAAACATTTCTTTTCAAATATATAGAAGATAGAACATGTCATATTGCCGAGGCGTCGGCAGCCAATCCATTTAACCATAAATATATATATATATATATATATATATATATATATATATATATATATATATATATATATATATATCCCGCGTCCGGGCATCCCGCGTCCGGGATGATATCAAGTCAAATACGGATACATGTACCGTGTGTACATCCCAGCGACTATAGTGCTCTGCCCTTTTTCCCATCTTCCCCATATACATATATATACATATATCATATCATAGCATGCAGGAGAGCCCAAAGAAAAGCTATAACTCTATCGGAGTGACGTAAGGTCGATAACCTCCGATTACATTATGGAGTGACCGGGATCGTCATGTCTCACCTTGGAGGAAAGATAATCATAAGGCGAGACTATCAATGGAGAATAACATTAGAGAAAACATAGAATGAGATCATGGGCGTCATAAGCGTCAATTCATATGCTTTGAAATCTTTAGAAAAATAGGGTCATAACCGAGGAATAGAATTAACGATCAAGAACTAGTTTGATACTTTTATACTCATATTGAATCCTTAGCTTAAGACTCTTAGTCATGGAATCATTCTTGTCATACGTATCATAGGCATATTCCCTTTCTTAACATCATCATTATCATTGTCATTGTTATATCCCGTACTTTCGCATGTTCGGGAAAATCCGAAATAATTTTGATTTGTAAGGAATGAGGTTATATGTTGGTTTGAGTTAAAATGTGTGTGTGTTGTCTATGAGAAAAATTATTGTGGAGTTGTTGAAGAAGGCCAAGCGCAACATCGAGATTTCGGAAATTAGTTTCGGGAATTACAAAACGAGAGTGTAATGAATTGGGCTCAACAAAGAGGAATCTTTGCATTCTAGTGCGATCTGTGGTAGTTGTTTATATTATTGAATGGGTTGTTGTTGTTGTTGTTGATATATTGAGCCGAGCTAAGTCTCGGGGATGCTATATGTATAAGGGAGATGCTGCCGAAATTTCGGTAGGCCAGTATAGACTTAAGTGATTTCTTAAAAGCTCGCAACTCACAATTGGTAAATGTGACCATTTGTAGATTTTTGGCAAACTTGAGGCTTGGTTTTGGAGACGTATAGGTGGTGGAAAAGGTATGTAAAGCTCATCCTTTCCTTCTTTGGCATGCCCTAGATCTATTAGGTTGAGATTTCGGCCTCGGGGAAAATTCTGCTCTTCGTAATCCGAGATTGGGTTTTGTTACTATTCATTCAGTGCCATTGAACCCCAAAAGGTGCATTTTGCTTGAAAAGTGGCTAAACCTCCATAACTTTTACAAATGTAACCCGATCACTCTGAAACTTTCCTTGATGACTCCGTAGAGTCTAATAGGCGTGATTCTTGTCCGCCGCCTCGACTTGGCCTGAGGTGGGCCCGCTATCCCCGATGCCCCTCTTATTGTTCTGTTTGTCCTATTCCCGTACGGTAAGTCAAGGGAACTCATGGTTATTGTTCCGACTACTAAGCGGGAGATATTTTATCTATCCGAGACGGATTTTAATGATTATTGAACCAATTGCGGGGATAGAAACCCTGATATGTGCTGTATGGCTTTAGCCAATGTACTTTTGTCCGGAGTTCGCAGGTAACTCCTGGTTATTAGGTTGTTTACTATACGATAGGTGTTATGACCACCTTTATGATCATTATAAAATGTTTTTGACATCTAAAGCGTTTTAAAAATCTTACCCTGAGATTTTAGACAAACTACTTATTTTCTGTGTTTTCCGATATACGATTTTGGTATACCTGAGTCCTGTGTGATGCATGATCCTGGCATGTGTGATTTACGTGTGGGAAGTGATAATTTGGCATTCTGTATGGTTATTTTCTGTTTTGCCGAGTCCCGGGCCGGTTATGTGAATATGCGCATATTTAATATTGGCCGCTGGACCCTCGACCGCGGCGTGTCCGACATTGACTGCTGGACCCTCGACCGCGTCATGCCGGACGTGTGGCATTGACTGCTGGACCCTTGACCGCGTCTTCCGCACTTGTGATTATGCCCGACATAGACCGCTGGACCCTTGACCGCGATATTTGTGATTGTGACCGCTGGATACTCGGCCGCGGTTTGTGTGATAGCGACGCTGGACTTAGGGCCGCGGAAACGGCGCGTTGATTTTCCTATGTGAGCGAAACAAAAAGGTTTGCCAAAAGAAAGCAAACATTTTGGCATTCCGATTGCCGTGTTGATTTTCCGGAACTTCTTTTGCTGTTGTACGCCGGATACGACTCCTTAGTATTCTGGCTATTATGCTAGCTTTCTATATATCGTATTTCAGTTGTGACCTTGCTTTCTGTGTTGTATGCTTTACATACTCAGTACATATTTCGTACTGACCCCCCTCTTTTCGGGGGGCTGCGTTTCATGCCCGCAGGTACAGATCCACATTTTGGTGACCCGCCGGCATAGGAATCCATCTTGCGGTTTGAGGTGCTCCCTTTGTTCCGGAGCCGACGTTTTGGTACATACGCTTCGGATGTACATGTTATGTTGTTCAGGGTACGGCAGGGCCCTGTCCTGCCAGGTGATTCTGTCGTATTGTATTAGAGGTCTGTAGACATAGACGTGGGTAATGTACAGTTTTGTCTGGATGTGTCGTGTGAGTTGGGTTTGGGCGGCTCATCCGCCGTGGCGACCCTATCGGTTGCATGTATATATGTTTCAATACGTTATGTATAATCTGAAAGCCTTGCCGGCTTCTGTGCAGTGTATATGGTTGTAGGTACCCGTGTGGAGCCTCGTCTGGTATTTATTTATTTACAGGCCATTTGTATGCTGGATTTGGTAAATGAGCACCTAGGGGGTGCCCAAGTCGGGCACCAGTCACGGCCCACGGGGATGGGTCATGACAGAAGTGGTATCAGAGCAGTTCCGTCCTCGGATTGTCTACAGACCGTGTCTAGTAGAGTCTTGTTTATCGGTGTGTTGTGCACCACATCTATAAATAGGAGGATACAGGACATTTAGGGTGTTATCTTTTCTTCTGGTCCTAGATCGTGCGATAGAGCTGTTTATCAGGAGTGTTCTTCCCTGACGAATTGCTATATTTTCAGCGATACCTCCGAGGAAGGCCACGGGCGCCCAGAAGGGCAAGTCTACAGCGGCAGGTGAGACCAGCCGAGCTCAGGTGGCTACTAGGGCCCGTACCCAGATCGAGTCAGATGTTGTGCCTTCGACGGCCAGTTCCGTTACGCCACCAGTACCGGAGGGGTCTGGAGCAGCCACAGCTGCAATACCGGGGGCGGCCCCACCGCCAGCTCCAGCGGCACCAGTACCTGTACCCCCAGCCCCCCAGCCACGGGCAGATGATGGGACCCTGAGAGAGGCAGTCCAGTTATTGACTCAGTTGGTGGCGGGACAAGTTCAGAGACAGGGAGCAGGAGATGATCGTGTAGACGGACGCAATGGTAAAAGGGCTCGTGATTTTCTGCTTTGTCGCCCACCAGAGTTTTCCGGGTTAAAGCCAGCAGAGGACCCTCATGAGTTCGTTCGGCAAATGCAGCGTTCCCTGCGATTGATTAGTGCCTCCGAGGCAGATCGGTTGAATTGGCGTCATACCGGTTGCACGACGTAGCAGCTAACTGGTATGAGTCTTGGATGTTATCCAGAGGTGAGGATGCCCCTCCAGCGGTATGGGGAGAGTTCACAGAGGCCTTCCTGGCCCATTTGCTACCTCCGGAGATGAGGCGGGCCAGAGTAGACAGGTTCCTGCTATTGAGGCAGGGGGGCAGGAGTGTTAGGGAGTACAGTCTGGAGTTTGATTCGCTGGCCAGATACGCGTCCACCTATGTTGCTGATATGACTGACCGGATGCACCGGTACGTGATGGGGTTGGATGATTATTTGGTTGACAGTTGTACAGTGATGGCAGCCCAGACAGGGATGGACATTGCCCATATACAGGCCCACGCCCAGAGTATGGAGGACCGACGCCGAGGGCGCCAGCCTGACAGGGATTATGATAGGGGTCCGCCTAAGAGATCCAGAACCGCGAGATATTCTGGGGGATCGCGAGGCAGGCAGCCTCAGCAGCAACAGAGCGGATATCCTCCCCAGCCAGCACAGAGCACCCCCCCACAGTTCCCTGGCTGGGAATGGGATGGTGCAGAGTATTCGAGGGCAGGCCAGAGCTCTAGGGCTTCAGACTTTCAGAGGGACAGAGATTCCAGCCAGTGGAGGCCACCTTTACCCCGCTGCCCTCTCTGTAGGAGACACCACCGGGAGGGGGAGTGCCGTCGTGCCACGGGTGCTTGCTTTACCTGCGGCCAGCAGGGCCACTATATGAGAGACTGCCCACTCGGGGACCGTGCCGGGGGAGCAGCCCAATCTACCGGGTCAGTCGCTGGTTCGTCTTCCCCTTCGGTAGCCATGCGCCCGATGGGACGGGGCACACTGGCACTAGCAGGTCGTGGCAGAGGTCGCGGCGGAGCCTCCAGTTCCGGCGGTCCATCTGTCACGACCCGACTAGGGGCCGCGACGGGTACCCGGAGAATTTACCGGGCACCGCTCTTTCTACTGCTTATTCTGCTCACTTAATACTCTCTTATACATTTTGCACACTAATTGTGAGAAAATCATATTTTATTTAAAACATACATACTTCATATACATTGGCCTATTGGCCGTCAAAATAATATACATACATAGGAAATCGTTTTGTGGGACCATCTAACCCACACTGAGTATCTACGAGCCACTACTAACATAAGGAATACATAGACGGAACAAGACTCCGTCATGCCCAGAATATACATATAGGAGTGTACATCAAAAGAGAGTAATCACAAGCACCTCCGAACAAAGGAGTGCTATCTTCTAGCTGACAGCTACTGATGACCTGGGCCAAGCTCTCCTTCCTGTCTACCTGTGGGCATGAACACAGCGTCCGAAGAAAGGACGTCACTACGAATATTGTACCGAGTATGAGAGGCATACATAAAGAAGGAAAACATCAACATAAAACATATGGATCTGACTGGTAATCATAAATGCAGTATTGCATGCTATCGTACTCATACTCATCACCATAACCTGTATGCATCATATGCAAGCTGCCCGTCCGTGTCGGAACGGTGTAATCATCAATATCATTAGCCCGCGTCCAGGCCTCCCGCGTCCGGGGTACCATCTCATGCCGCCCACTAGTGGTGTCTGCCCATGCCCGAAGGTCATGGCGTATCCGTATAGCTGCCCGCCTTGGCGGTAACTGCCCGGCCAACTAGGCACGGTGTGAAATGCTCATGACATGCTCAATGTAATGCTCCTAGTAATATGCTTATCATAACATACTTATCTTATCATAATGCGTGTACATGACTCATGATCAACTTTACTCTATCGGGGTGACGTGAGGTCGTGATCCCCCGATTACATTATGAAGTCATCATAGACATTATGACTCACCTTGAAAGGACTAGTACATGAGGTGAGTGCAGGCAAGAAATAACATCATCATCATTCTAGTGTCATCGTATCATATAGCTTATCTCATATGGACATTCATAGGTATAGGATTTTAACTTCTTAGGAAGTGAGAACTCACGAAGGGAATAGGGAATTACATCAAAAGATTCATGCCATTAGAAAGAAAGATTAGCCTCACATACCTTGGTCGTTTAGCTAAGATATCGCTCACTCGTTCTCCTTCAATATCGCGTCGTTACCTTCATAAGAATTCATATCAACATTAGCATACTAACTACAAGAATGCGTCGCTAATTCTAGGAGAAGTCGGACAGCGCTTCACTTGTTTATACTATTTTTCTCATGTTTTATCTCAACTCTTAACATTCCTAACATTACTCATAATATCACAATCGACCATCGTCATTTACGTACATTTAGCAAATCCACCATTTTCCTCCAATTTCACCATTTTTAGCCTTATGACTCGTCATTGCGTTTTCATGCGTTTAACGCTTGTTTCATGATGTAAACATCATTCATAATGTATTTGTATTCACAACACTTCAACATTCATAATTCAATCCCACTATCATTCATTTATGGCACTATTCACTCAGCAATGGTCCATTTCTATGTTCTTCTACATTTCAAGTGTCTAAGCTTTTCAATACTTCAAACAACATAGAATGATCATGAAACTCACCTTGGATAGTGGTTGAACAACCCTTGAGTTGAAATTCTTCACTTAGCCAAAACCCTAGTTCCACCCTTTGTGGGATTTCTTGACCTGGATGATCTTTTATGGTGTTCTTACACTTGATTTCATAAGTTTGGTGGTGTTGATCTTGATGTTCCTTGTAATTCTCTTGAATTCTTGTGGAGAAAATATTTGGAAAGTTCTAGAGGTCTCCTGAGTTGCATGAATAATGAATGAAATAAAATGAGGCCAATGTTCCTTTTAATAACTCAAAAACTAATGTTTAATGAATTTCTGTCGGGATGAACAGTGACCGTATTGTGTAGTTTACGGACCGTATTCTGATTTACGGTCCGTCCCAGTGAACGTATTTAAGCGTTCCAAGAAACAGAAAGTGTGGCTGGTGGACAGGGAAGTTTACGACCTGGTTTACGGTCCGTAAACCAGTTTACGGGCCGTAAACTGGGTCGTATTTAACCATATTCAACAATTTCCAGAAAGTTGAGATTTTTGGCAGGTTGAAGGACGAGTGCACTATACGGTCCGTATAGTGCCACGTACGACCACTGGCGGTGAATTTCTCTGCAACTTTATAATTTTTTTTCGAGATTCGTAATTAGCCATTCCCGACTTAGTGAAACACCATACACTCATCATACCAGTACGGAAAAACTTCCGAGGTGTAACACCATCGAACCGTCTATACGCGCTGACCAGCCGGCAGGACCCAGAGATGGCACCAGGTGCTGACCCAGGTATATTATCAATCTTTTCTTGAGAAATATACGTGTGGATAAATCTGTGCTCTATTATATTATGTGATTTTCTTCCTCCGGGTGTTAGCAATAGTAACATAATCTTCAACCCAGTAGAACTATATGAGATAACCATAAACATACCTATGGAAATGGACATTGAGGATTCGGAAGGGCGACACGATAGTCGTATGGTTTAGACCCGGGGTGGGACCCGCTACGAAATCATTTTGAAAATCTACTGAAACTGTGATCTGTTCTAAATTGTGTGGCAAAGGTCGTGTGGGGCAGCCGACGCAGTTGTATTGACCTTAACGCCTCCAAACGCACAAAAGTTCCAAGGTTAAGCGTGCTGGGGCCAGGGTAATTTTGGGATGGGTGACCCCCTAGCAAGTACCCCGAAACTTTCATAAAGTCAAGCAAAAAAGATAAATGGGAACTTTGGTGTAGCCTAAAGGGAATTAAATGTACTAAATGGTTAGAAACCTTGAATAGGTCGAGTAGGCTAAGGCGAACCCTGCCGGTAAAGAAAAAGAGATAGCAATCGCAACCTTTGGAAATCTTTGAAGAAAAGACGAATCCCTCCCCGGATGTATCAAGAGACCCCATAAGGTCAGTTTAACATTCGAGGATGAATGTTCTAAAGGGGGGGAGGATGTTATATCCTGTACTTTCGCATGTTCGGGAAAATCCGAAATAATTTTGATTTGTAAGGAATGAAGTTATATGTTGGTTTGAGTTAAAATGTGTGTGTGTTGTCTATGAGAAAAATTATTGTGGAGTTGTTGAAGAAGGCCAAGCGCAACATCGAGATTTCGGAAATTAGTTTCGGGAATTACAAAACGAGAGTGTAATGAATTGCGCTCAACAAAATGAAAACAATTTTGGGCCCAATAACCAGAGGGGTGGCCGGCCATTGAGGCTTGGCCCAAGCCCAAAATAATTGTTAGCATGTGATAAATTAATAAGGGGGCAATATTATATAATCATACCAATCCATTAGAAGGTTCAAGAAACAATTACAACACAACAAAAATTGAAGAAACCCCTTTGAGGAGCTCTCGGCTAAGCACAAAAAAAAAAAAAAAATTCCATAGCCTTTGATCTTGAACCAAAAATCTTACTCTTCTTCAATCCTTAACAAGTGCAAGACGCTCTACAACGTGGTGCAATTAGTTTGGCGAGGAGGCAACGTTTGTGGCAAGTGAAAGTTGGAAGAAAAGGTAAGGATTCCATGTTCTTGTTATGTTGTGAAAGATTATATATGTGTTGTGATGTATGGAAATGAATGAAAGTGTGAAAATTTGGTGTGTTGAGAATATGTGTGTGTGGCCGTGTGCTATATGGGAGGAGGAGGAACATGGATTAAATTATTTGATATGTTAATTGTGGTGTTGTAGCCTTATGATGTAAATGGAAGCATAATGGTTCAAAACTTGCATGAAAATTGGTTGTAAGTTGTTGTGGAAAGATTATGTGAATTTACTTAGTTTAATGTAATCATGGAAATGGAATTAGTAAAGTGGGAAATGATGTTGTTGTTAATGAATTTGGAAGAAGACGACGCGACTTTATTGTTTTGTCGCATTTGTTGAAGTATCGGATAGAGTATGGAATTGGTGAATTGTTTGAACCCTTGAGTGTTGTTTAAAATATCGTCGAAATGTACTTGAGTGATTCTTAATTAGTTAATGGATATGGAAAACATGGATAGTAGCTTGATATTGTGGAGTTGAAATGAAAGTTTTTGCTTTATGAAGAAAATAGGAATCTTTGCATTCTAGTGCGATCTGTGGTAGTTGTTTATATTGTTGAATGGGTTGTTGTTGTTGTTGTTGATATATTGAGCCGAGCTAAGTCTCGGGGATGCTATATGTATAAGGGAGATGCTTCCGAAATTTCGGTAGGCCAGTATAGACTTAAGTGATTTCTTAAAAGCTCGCAACTCACAATTGGTAAATGTGACCATTTGTAGATTTTTGGCGAACTTGAGGCTTGGTTTTGGAGACGTATAGGTGGCGGAAAAGGTATGTAAAGCTCATCCTTTCCTTCTCTGGCATGCCCTAGATCTATTAGGTTGAGATTTCGGCCTCGGGGACAATTCTGCTCTTCGTAATCCGAGATTGGGTTTTGTTACTATTCATTCAGTGCCATTGAACCCCAAAAGGTGCATTTTGCTTGAAAAGTGGCTAAACCTCCATAACTTTTACAAATGTAACCCGATCACTCTGAAACTTTCCTGGATGACTCCGTAGAGTCTAATAGGCGTGATTCTTGTCCTCCGCCTCGACTTGGCCTGAGGTGGGCCCGCTATCCCCGATGCCCCTCTTATTGTTCTGTTTGTCCTATTCCCGTACGGTAAGTCAAGGGAACTCATGGTTATTGTTCCGACTACTAAGCGGGAGATATTTTATCTATCCGAGACGGATTTTAATGATTATTGAACCAATTGCAGGGATAGAAACCCTGATATGTGCTGTATGGCTTTAGCCAATGTACTTTTGTCCGGAGTTCGCAGGTAACTCCTGGTTATTAGGCTGTTTACTATACGATAGGTGTTATGACCACCTTTATGATCGTTATAAAATGTTTTTGACATCTAAAGCGTTTTAAAAATCTTACCCTGAGATTTTAGACAAACTACTTATTTTCTGTGTTTTCCGATATACGATTTTGGTATACCTGAGTCCTGTGTGATGCATGATCCTGGCATGTGTGATTTACATGTGGGAAGTGATAATTTGGCATTCTGTATGGTTATTTTCTGTTTTGCTGAGTCCCGGGCCGGTTATGTGAATATGCGCATATGTAATAGAGGCCGCTGGACCCTCGACCGCGGCGTGTCCGACATTCACTGCTGGACCCTCGACCGCGTCATGCCGGACGTGTGGCATTGACTGCTGGACCCTTGACCGCGCCTGCCGCACTTGTGATTATGCCCGACATAGACCGCTGGACCCTTGACCGCGGTATGTCGAATTTGTGATAGTGACCGCTGGATACTCGACCGCGGTATTTGTGATTGTGACCGCTGGATACTCGGCCGCGGTTTGTGTGATAGCGACCGCTGGACTTAGGGACGCGGAAACGGCGCGTTGATTTTCCTATGTGAGCGAAACAAAAAGGTTTTCCAAAAGAAAGCAAATATTTTGGCATTCCGATTGCCGTGTTGATTTTCCGGAACTTCTTTTGCTGTTGTACGCCGGATACGACTCCTTAGTATTCTGGCTATTGTGCTCGCTTTCTATATATCGTATTTCAATTGTGACCTTGCTTTCTGTGTTGTATGCTTTACATACTCAGTACATATTTCGTACTGACCCCCCTCTTTTCGGGGGGCTGCGTTTCATGCCCGCAGGTACAGATCCACATTTTGGTGACCCGCCGGCATAGGATTCCATCTTGCGGTTTGAGGTGCTCCCTTTGTTCCGGGTACATACTCTTCTGATGTACATGTTATGTTGTTCAGGGTACGGTAGGGCCCTGTCCTGCGAGGTGATTCTGTCGTATTGTATTAGAGGTCTGTAGACATAGACGTGGGTAATGTACAGTTTTGTCTGGATGTGTCGTGTGAGTTGGGTTTGGACGGCTCATCCGCCGTGGCGACCCTATCGGTTGCATGTATATATGTTTCAATACGTTATGTATAATCTGAAAGCCTTGCCGGCTTCTGTGCAGTGTATATGGTTGTAGGTACCCGTGTGGAGCCTCGTCTGGTATTTATTTATATACAGGCCATTTGTATGCTGGATTTGGTAAATGAGCACCTAGGGGGTGCCCAAGTTGGGCACCAGTCACGGCCCACGGGGATGGGTCGTGACAGTCATCATAGAAGTATCCTCGTTCGCATAGTTACAGTACTTGTCATTTGATGAACGGAATAAGGATCAAAAGTTTCCTTTGGATTCTACTCCAAAATAGGTCAAATGGAACAATAGGGAAAATCCGGGAACAAGGGGCCCACGTCGGGTCAAATGAGGCGGCGTACCAAATTTGCGTACATTACATTTCATGACGTCACTTATGAGGGTTTTAAGGTAGTTGAGTCCTATTTATGCAAGTTCTAGATGTTTAGAAAGTTTTTCCAACCTTTAACACAATTTCTAATTCAATTCTACTGAATGAAAAAAGGGAAACTTTAGGTGCTGATTCCGGAGAATAGAGTTGTCCCCGAGGCTCGTATCTGACCTATTACGTCTAAGACATGCCGTAGAAGGAAGGGTGAAACCTTACATACCTCTTTCCTCTCCTTATGCTATTCCAAATTCAAGTTGCAAATCCGCCAAAATCTACAAATTGGTCACATTTACCAAACTTGATTAGAGCATTTAGAATTGAAATCTTAAGATAATACTTGGCTACCGAAATTTCGGCAGCACTTCCCCTGTAAATACACCATCCCCAAGTTCAACTTAGTCAATTTTTAATCAACAGCAATCCAGGAATTTAACCCGGCCAAACTATCAACATAATATCAACAACCATACTAACAATTTCCATATTCAATCCAAGATACATTATAACAACTTAATCAATTTACTACTTCCTTCAAAACCTTCCAACTCCAATAAAACAATAACAACCTTATAATATACATTCCAACAACACCATATTAATATCATTACCTTCCATACATGTAAGAACATAATATTCAATTTACATAATCTTCCAAGACAAGCCTCCAACTACTAATACTTCACTAAGCTCATTAGGCTTTTGTTAGCAATACAGAATCCACACAACAACTATCAATATACTAAATAAAATTAACTCATCTTCCTCCACACCACACCACAACTACATGGCTAACATCATGCATACACAACTACAACCTCTCCAAAATCATTCAACTTCCATTATCAACATAGCATCCACAACAATAACAACCAAACACTAGATAGAATAATTAAAACATGATTCATACACACACATAGGCATGCACGGCCACATACCTATATTCTTGTTCTTCATGAATTTCACTCATTTTTACACACTACAACATGCACAACATCCATAACTATAAGAAAAGGATGAACCCTTACCTTCTTCTTTGATTCTCCAACTTGCTTGAATTTCCAACTTATGAATTTGTGTTTTTCTTGCTTCAATAACAACTCTACTATGTTAAGGACCCTCCACATGGTAGAAAATGATTTTTGAAGGAATTTTTGTCAATTTTCTTGTTGGTTTTTGCACTTGGCCGAAATGGCCTTGGAGCTTTCTCTTGATTTTCTTGTTCTTTTGTTTTCTTGAAATGTCTAGAAGGTGTTGGAAATAAGATGACTAAGTCATCTTTTTATTTATCCATTAAGATCCAAAGTGGGCTAAGCCCACTCTAAGTGGGAAGGCCAACATGGCCCAAAACATAAGCCCATTTTTTTTGTACTTCATGACAAATTTTAATTTTTCCAATTTCCAAATTTGCCCTTCGTCTTCCTCCATAATTCCATGAGTCATATTGCGAATTTCCCTTTATGCCCTTGACCTTTCTTAATATTCCCACTTCAAAATTTTCATAACAACTTGTATGCCAAACAAAATAAAAAAATAAGGCCTTGCTTGTCATCTCCCCGCAATTATCTTAAATTATCCAAATGCGCAAAATGCGGGATATAACAGTGGTATCCCCCAAGTAAAAGAGCTGAGATTCGTGATCAAATTTACGAGTTCAAACAACGTCAAGGGGAACAACTTTTTGAAGCTTGGGAGAGGTACAAGGAATATTTGACAGGAGTCCGAACCATGGTTTCCCAGATCATATTTGGAAAGAGATGTTTTATAGAGGTCTGGATCTTATGACTCAAGCAATCGCCAATTATGCTGCTAGCGGGTGTTTCGTGAACAAGTCATGTGCTGCTATTACTGATATACTTAATAGATTGACTACACACAGCCAAGCATGGCACTCGAGTAATTCTGATGGCTTATCACTTGGGACACCATTGCTCCAAAATATTGTGAAGGATAACCAGGAGACGCAGCAGGCATTGGAACAACTGGCCACGAATATCTCTTTACTGACGAAGAGGATTGATGAGAGAGAGTCAAAGAAGATCAACGTTTGTGAGGATATCTCAGGCATGCCGCCTGTATTGTACTAAGTCCAAGAGGGTCCATATCAAGAAGGTCCCTCTCTGCCAATTGAGAATGTTCAATATGCAGACTACATAGCAAAAGGGGATGCTCCTGGGCCAAATCAGAGATATTAGAGACCTCAACAAGGGCAGGGTGCATACAACAACAACCAAGGGAACTACAATAACAACTATAGTGGAGCGAACTAAGGTAGATACAACAACAACAATGGCAAGTTTGGAAATAGTACTTCCAACCATTACATCCCATCAAAAATCCAGTCTAATGATCAAGGTAGTTCGACGTTGGAGTCAATGCTTGAAAAAGTGTTGGCAAGTCAAACAAATACTAAAAAGACATTATCTAGGCTATCTGAGATAGTGGTTTCTCACTCAGCGGCTATTAAAAACCTTGAACAGCAGATGCGTGATCTTTCCAGAGAGAAGCATCTTGCTAGAAAGGGATGGCTTCCTAGTGATATTATTCCAAACCCAAAGAATGGTGGTGGTGTGGAGCGTACTTTTGCTATTAGCACGAGAAGCGATAAAATACTTCAAGGTGCTAATAATAAAGCGGTTGATATAGATCTGGTTATTGAGGGGGAAGAGGTGCATTCTGATGTGCCTATAGTAGATGATGAGGTCTATGTTGAAGAAACAAACTGCTAATATTCCAGATGTTGCTGCTAATACTAGGAAACAGATGATAAAAGGGGCTCTTCGCCCTTTGACTCAGATGTACAAAGCAAAACCTCCCTTTCCTTAAAGGTTCGAAAACAAGAATGATGATGCTAAGTGTCAAAAGTTCTATGATTAGTTGAAGCTGTTAACGGTGAATTTTCCATTCTTAGATGTTGTCAAAGAGATGCATGGATTTGCTAAGTTTATGAAAGACCTGCTTACGAAGAAGAGGTCTGTTCAACATGAGATAGTGAATTTAACTCATCGTGTAAGTTCAATTATTGCTTCCACCACTGTTCAGAAGAAGGGAGATACAGGGGCGTTTACCATTCCATGTAATAGTGGGATTCATGCATTCGCTCGTGCCCTGTGTGATAATGGGGCGAGTATAAACTTAATGCCCCTTGCTATTTTCAAGCTATCCAGATTGGGAATGCCTAGACCGACTTCTATACGATTACAAATGGCGGACATACCCATCAAGAAGCCATTTGGCATTATAAATGATGTGTTAGTACAAGTGGGCAAGTTCATGTTGCCTGCCGATTTAGTTAGTATGGATTGTACGGTTGATAAAGATATTCCCATCATCTTGGGAAGACCCTTCCCTTCTATGGGCAGAACGCTTATGGACTCTGAGAAGAATGAAATCAAGTTCTGAGTGAATGATGAAGAAGTGATTTTCCAACCAAGTAAGGGGATGAAGTTGCAAAGTTCTTATGAGAGTATCTCGGTTATTGATTCGTTTGATAGGATTGATGATGCTGTCGAACATAAAATGTAAGAAGAAAGTCTGGGAGAAGCACTTGCTGCAATTCTCGTGAACTTTGATACTGATGATATGGAGGGCTATGCGGGAACTATAAATCCTCTTGAGGGTCTGGGTTCTTACACTTACCACCTAAGAAAGCTTGATCTTGGCCTTGCAAATAGAACTACTCCACCAGCTATGCCTTCTATTGTTGAGCCACCAAAGCTTGAGATTAAGCAGCTACCACCATATTTGAGGTATGAGTTCCTTGGTCCGAACAAGACATTGCCAGTGATCGTTTCAGCACTACTGACTGAGGATCAAATTGAGCGATTAGTGGAGATTATGCGCGAGTATAGACGTGATATTTGTTGGACCATAGTAGACATTCGGGGTATTCTTTCTGGTATACTTGAACATAAAATTAAGTTAGAGGAGGACAGCAAGACGAGTGTTGAACATCAGCGGAGATTGAACCAAAACATGCAAGAGGTCATGAAAAAGGAGATCATCAAGTGGTTAGAAGCTGGGGTAGTGTATCTGATTGCAGACAGCAAGTGGATGAGTCATGTTCAATGTGTTTCGAACAAAGGAGGTATCACTGTAGTACCCAATGCAAAGAATGAGCTGATTCCGACTCGTACAGTTACTAGATGGCGTGTTTGCATGGACTATAGGAGGTTAAATACACTTGTAAAGACCAATTTCCCATGTCTTTCATTGATCAGATACTAGATAGGCTGGCTGGGAGTTCTTACTATTGCTTCTTAGATAGGTACTCTAGCTACAATCAGATCAACATTGCTTTAGAAGATCAAGAGAAGACGACTTTCACTTGTCCTTATGAGACGTTTGCATTCAGCCGAATGCCCTTTGGGTTGTGTAATGCACCAGTAACTTTCCAGAGGTGCATGATGTATATCTTTTCTGACATGGTAGAAGACTTCTTAGAGATGGTCATGGATGATTTCTCTATTGTGGACAACTCATTTGATGTTTCTCTTGACCATCTAGGTCAAGTGCTGAAAAGATGTGAAGAGACAAATCTCGTGCTAAATTGGGAGCAGTGCCACTTTATGGTGAAGGAAGAGATTGTCCTCAGTCACAAAATCTCTCAAAAGGGAATTGAGATCGATAAAGCGAAGATAGATGTGATTGCAAAACTTCCTCCACCTATCGCAATTAAATGGGTCTGGAGTTTCTTGGGACATTCTGGGTTCTACAGGTGATTCATCAAAGATTTCTCTAAGATTGCTAACCCAATGTACAAGCTTCTTGAAAAAGAGGTTGAGTTTGTGTTTGATGACAAGTGTCGAAAGGCATTTGATTAATTGAAGGAGCGTCTCACTTCTGCTCCTGTTATTGTTACTCCGAATTGGTCCCTGCCTTTTAAGTTGTTACTCCTCAAATTCCTAAACCACCTTATAAAACCATCCATCTCACAACCACATGAAACAAAACAATCCTTTGCCCTACTCTCACAAAGTTTCTTGCATTCTCTCTTATTTTCACTCAATTTTATTTACAGGAACTCGTGTAGATCAGGTTAGTAGAGCCAAAAATGCCTCTTTCTTGGTTTTTGTTTTGTTAATCTGTTTGAAAATTGCTTACAAACACACCTAGGGTTTCTAATTTAATTGTATCTGTAGAATGGGAACTAGGTGTGTGCTTGTATCATGATTAATTGAGTAAGGGGTGTATTAACTGGATGAGAGTGGTAATATATGTGATGTTGAATGCAAAGGGTAGAAATCATGACCTAGGGTTATATTTATTTGATGAGATTCTTGCTTAAAAGTGAAATACTATGAAATAATTAGTTGGGGGGAAGGGAGTTTTGTATGTATGTTGTTAGTAGGACTTGTGGGGGCGAGCATATCCTACCCCCATTGAGTCGGCGGGCATTTTGATCCATAATTTGTGTTGATTCATTATGCCCGCCAATGGTTCGTAAATAGGAAATACGAATAAACATGCAATTTGAGAGTGAAGTCTGAGTAACTCCAACGGGTTGGAGGGTATTTTGATTTAAAATTTTGGTTTCATATCGTTATACCCACTAAATGAAACTCAAGAAACTACCAAAGGTCAAAAATGTCAAAAAAATGAGGATGAAGTCTGAGTAACCCAAAGCCCCGAACCCCAAAATGTGCAAGTATTCTATGATATCTGTATGATCAGATCTGAAACTAAACTTGCAGAACTCTAAGTTGCTATAGACATGCTGTAAACATGTGGACGGTACCGTCGAGCTTTTCGACGGTCCGTCAACAGGTTTGATGGTCCGTCCTTGCACAAGATGGTCTGCAGATCATGTTTCAGAGAACTGACACTTTTTTTTTTTAGTTTTTCACTTAGTATGAATTTCACTTATACAGATTAACTAGATTTTGGTTTTGATGCATACAGGTATGTCTCCCCTCAAATTAACAACTACACAAGGGGGTGGTTCAAGGCAACCATAGAGACAAACGAGTAGAAGGAGGCCCGGCGTTCGACACACTCTTAGAGATGAACCCTCGGATGATGAGCCCGAGGTTATACCGAAAAGGAAGAACAGGGCTGCCATTCCCGTATGGAACAGGTAGGTCACAGTACCAGCTCCTACACTTCCCAGTTCCTCCCAGTCTGAAGAGGAGGGATCATATGCATCTGGGTCCGGTGATGGAGCTGAGGGCGAGGATTCTGATGCTGCATCCAGAGGCGGGCCACCTGCCTCTCTATTGAAGGTGCTTCATAGGCCTCCCAGTCACCCACCGAATCCCCTACTCAGAAGAATTTATCTGCAAAATTGGGGGTGATGATACCAATGAATCTCGAGAGATCAGAACAAAACACTTAGAAGATGATCGGCCCCGGTTCACAGTTGAGGGTGCTAAGAAGCTGTTTGAGGCTGGGATTGCATTGAAATATTGTATCGGGTCGCATGAGAATAGAACCATCCATGAGGAGCAGCGGATCAGCTTTGTGGATCTGGAGATCCTACCCCGCACTTGAGCCACCATTGAACACTATCAGTTGGGCTTCCTGAACAAATCTCCTGGGGAGTACCATCCAATATTGGTGCGAGAGCTATATGCTGCATATGTAGCACTAATTGCCAAAGTCAGAGAACTTAGACAACAGCTGATAGAGATTGACCCATTGACAGAGGTCGAGTTAAGAGGAGTGAAGGTTGATATCTCCGCTGAGGCTATCAACAAGGTGTACTTTGGTATTGACTATACTGGTCTGAGACAAACAGATGAGTTAGATGACAAACTTGACAAAAGAAAAGAGCAGACAGTCTGAGATTGGGTGGCAACAGTAATTAGTCAACAAAGCCAGAAGGGCATTGACTACTAACCCGAAGGGGCGGATAAAGAAATGCTGGTTGACACTTGATGCCAAGTTCTGGTGGAGTGTGATACAGTTGTGGCTTCTTCCTACTCAGGCCTACAATGTGCTCACCGTTGACAGATCCATCATCGCAGTGGCATGACTAGGTACCCGATTAATTTCGGGCGGTTGGCTGTTGATGAGATTTAGCTGGAGGCTTCACAGCCCATCACTTCATTGATATATCCATGTTTGATAACCGAGCTCATTCGGAGGTCCCATGTCATTATACTACAAGAAATTGATCACTAGATTACAGCTTCGCATGTGCACTCGGTAAAGGGGAGCAAAGATAAGGCTATTAGAGAGGCCCTGGAAAAGAGGATGGGTTCCCAGTTGCACTTGGAGTGGGTTCCCATTCCTCAGGAGGCTGTTCATTCAAGGGCCGCGGGTGACACTATGGGGAATTACCCACCACTACTACCCCGCTACTGAAACTAGCCAGACTTCAGTTCCTGAGCCTCCAGCGACCAGTGATGCTGCCATTGAGACACCGATTGCTGCTACTGAGGCAAAGACTTCGGCTCCACAGCCACAGAGGGATGATCCACACCCACACCAAGCAGGTCCCACAACACAGCACAGGGTACAACCAGAGTTGACCAATATGCCTTCTCGCTTGAGAACTTCAAGAAATTTATGAAGCAAGCAGCTACAGCGGATCAGTAGTCTAAGGTTATAGTGGCACAGCTGGATGATTTTGTCAATCAAAAGGTTATAGCTGCTATGGTGCCACTGAGGCAGACCACATCTGCTCGCTTGGATATGTTTGAGATGCGACTCGCCGTGTTGGAGGTGTCTCAGCCAGTACCTTTACTGGCGTGTGGAGTTATAGCAGCTGAAGGCTGTAGTGCTGATTTTACAGGCCCTTGATCCAAGTGCAGGGCCAATGCTGCCTCCTACTAGGACTGAGGTAGAGGAGGACGTACTCCTAGTGATACGATTGCTTGATGTTCAGGGAGGCCCTACGGCAGCTCTGGCGGGTGGTGTTCAGGAGAAGAGGAAACTAG
This sequence comes from Lycium barbarum, assembly GCF_019175385.1. Taxonomy (NCBI): domain Eukaryota; kingdom Viridiplantae; phylum Streptophyta; class Magnoliopsida; order Solanales; family Solanaceae; genus Lycium; species Lycium barbarum. The sequence continues at coordinate 23,449,951 of NC_083348.1, read as the reverse complement.
TGATGGAGGAGGATGATGAGGATGCTGAGTTGAGAAAGAGGACTCGCCCGAGGGGTTTGAGTATAGAGGAGCATTAGATGGAGGATTCCATTAGGAACTCTCTTCTGCTAAACGTTCCTTTTGGGTCTGCGGGAGCCACCTCGAGCAGTACTTCCATTGGAGAGACATTTCCACTGACCCTTCTGACTCCAATGCCATTGTCTACGAGTACTACTATTGATTCTGCTACTCATGATGCTGCTAAGGCTACTACAGAGAGAGCTGTTGGTGCGGTTGCGCCACCTGATTCCTCGCGGACGGATGAGTCGCGAGATGAGCAGCGCACCTAGTGCGCCATAGGTATTCTTACTCCCTGTTTTACTTTTATGGCATTGGGGACATTGCAAATTTTTCTGTTGGGGGTGGGAGTATTTGATTTTTTTATAGTGTATATATGTGTTTAGGACCCCCTCGACTTTTATTTTCCATGGTTCTTTTCCCGTGGGGTTTATTTTTTGTTGAACCTGGAAGCGCTTGATTTAACGTCGCAGAACGATGATGGTGCCCATTTTTTTAATAAAAGATTACGTAGTACTTACCTGGGAAATTCGACGATCCATCGTTGTACATTGACGGTACCATCGAATTTCAACGGTTCGTCTAATCGCTTGTTCAGAGAGTTGAATTTGCAAACTCTCTGAACTGGACCTTCTGTATACCGTATATGCACATCAACGGTTCATCAACACTGTTGATAGTCCATCAATTTGCACTAAGTAGCTTAGTTCAGTTTCTGCACACTTAAAATCCTTCAGACAGTCCAGATGTACTACTAAACTTTTTTTTTTTACAGAAATCGAAACTTGGGTTGCCTCCCAAGAACCCCTTAATTTAACGTCGCGGCACCACGGTGGTGCCCATTTTTCTTTTCCATGGTTCTTTTCCCGAGGGTTTATTTTCTGTTGAACCTGGAATGTTTAGGTCGTGGTTAGATAAAATAGAGTAATGTTGACTTATATGGTGGTAGTTTGATTGACTTAAGGCTATCAGGTCAGGATTTGATAAAAACTCACTTGATTGACTTAAGGCTATATAGTCATGATTTGAGAAAAATGCAGTCCCCTTCGAAATTTTTGAAAACATGGACTTGGTTGTTCAATTGACATGCATGCTTCTTTGTGTGATATTTAGATTATTGAGTTACCTTGTGTGCGAAATTTTATCAGGGAGACTAGTGTGTTGGCAATTCTGATGCCATGTGTTGAGAGGTCTTGTACATATATTCTCAAGTTATGTATGCAATCTAGAACTTGCCTGGTTAGTGGTGCCTTTATTCTTAGGATAAGTGAAGCTGTGAAATGATCTTAGGCCTTGTTTGTGTTAGGAACCCATTTTTAGCCTAAATTTAAGCCAACCTGTAGATAAATATCCCTTGTTAGCCATTTTTTAGCCTTAAATCTATTCTTTGACTAGCCGTAATAAGCCAATACCCGCTCGGAATATCTCTCTCTTTGCACCCGGTCCCTCCTTGGCACTAAAATGATAAGATTGAGGCTAATATCCTAAGTTGGCGGTGATAGGTGGAATAAGGGGAACATCAGGCATAAGCCTAAAGTTGGGTAGAAGTAAATTTCCTAGTTAAATGACATCGGTGTGATAAGTGTAGAGAAAAAAAATGTATATAAAGTAGAGTAGCAATAAAACCACATCGATGCAATAAAATGGAAAAAGGAAAGAAAAAAAAGGCAAAAAAAAAGGTAGAAGAAAAGAAAAAGGTGTAGTGTTCAAGGAGGGTGAGTCACAGTTATCCAAATATACATGTTACCCGTACCCGAGCCTACATTACCACCCTGAAAAAGTCCTAGTGTGATCACAGCTGAACTGTCCAAAGTATAGTGTACTGAAAATAAGGGCAAGCCTATGGTATTTGCATGCTTAGCTAGAGAATTCCTTTGTGAGTGTGAGTGTTTCTCTCCTCCTTAGTCTTTTTTCCCGTTTTAGGTGTACATATGTGTTGGGAAATTCTTTGGTCTTTGCGAGGGCATGAGAATTTGTTAAGTGACTAGTTTCCCGTAAATCATGGTTCTGGTGTGCTATGGTGTCTGCGATAACTAGATGTCATTTATTGAAGCTTCATTATTAGTTGCAACGAGTCCTTGATTGGTTTGGTCTTCATTAGGGGGAGAGTCATTGGGATACAAGTGATATGCCGGTAGTTAATAGCCACAACCATTTTAGACAGTTTTACTTTGTAATATCGAGACATTGGTCGATTGAGTCGGTAAGTTTACTTGCTTGAAGACAAGAAAAGACTTTAAGTTGGGGGTGTTGATGTGCCATGAAATTATGGAACATCTAATGCTTTTTTACTCTAAGTTTTACTTGTTTCCGAGTAAGTTTGTGTTAGTTTGATGTGTTTTGTGTATGCGCAGGTATTTAGAAGCGAAATTGCAAAAATAGTTGAAAACAAGGAATTTTGAAGACAAGGCACTATGTTGCACTTGTATGGACCATCAACATGCACGACGGTCCGTCAAAGTTGGTTGTCGAATTGCAGTGAGTGAAAAATACGAGAACTCTACTATATTGTTGTAAAACGACGGAAAGGTCAACAGGCCTTCAACATGATCGACGGTCCGTCAATGTAGATAGAAGGTGGAGTTTCTGTAGTATGAAAATTGTCATCAGATTGTCGAAATGCATCGTCGACATTCGATGGTACCGTCAATGTACAAAGATGGTCCGTCGAGTTGCAAGCCGACCTGGAACTGGATTAGGATTAATTATACCGAGTTTAACTTGTATAAATACCTGTTTAGGTTTTACTTTATAGACATCTGGATTTTTAGACTTGCAGTAATTACTTTTGGGATTTTACTACTGTTGAAGATTTTCCAGACAACTACATTCGTTTACTTCCAGTTTTATTCGTAAGTTTCAATACAAATTCCATTATGTAATCTTTAATCTTTTATTGTTTTCTTGTTGCCATGAGTAGCTAAACACCTTTACTAAGGTTGTGAACCCAAGGATGGGTGTTGTGTGATTGGGGATTGTGAATGATATACACACAATGGATTGTTAGGGTTTATTTGTTCTTCGTTTTCTTCATATAGTTAGTGGTTGTAAACATTAGCTAACACCATAAACTTTGGTTTATTTGGGAAAATAACTAGGGTTTGGTAAGAACAAATAACAAGAACTCAAGGCTTTAAACCTTGTTTAATAAATTCACTTAGGAATAAGAGGAGTTTACTTGGCATAATTAACCGTTCTTCATGCATACTTTCTTATCTTTGGGAAAAGCATAGAAAGAAATAATCTTTTCTTATTGAGAAATAGTCTAGATTCACATAGAGGTTAAGTGCATCCATACAAATGATCCATTAGAAGTATATAAAGATCAAGACCCACGATCACACACTTTATCTGACGGGGACATAACCTTGGTTCTCTTTACCCATATATTTATAACTTTAAATTACTAGTCTCTTTAAATTAGTCCGCAAACCAAAACAACTATAAAACCCTTTTTTCTGTAATACACTAGGACCGTAAGATTAGTATAATACTTATTTAGTAAACTTTTCACACCAAATTCTTTGTGGGATTCGACCCCAACCTTGTTGGGTTACTATATTTGACATCGTCCGCTTTATGCTATTAGAAGGTGTAATTTGAGCGTATCAATTACCAGACATCTTCCTACAACCTTGCTCATCTCATTCCAGGTAGAGGTTGTGTCATTTATTTTGGTTTATTTTTTGTGTAAGAGGAGCTCTTGTACCTGTCTAGACTATATGTTACGTCCGACATTTTTGCTTATTTGAAAAATACAAGATAAATTGGCTTGTAATGAATAAGGCCACATTTGGACCTTGCTTGATATGAATGGGTAGGTTATGAGTACGTTGGTGTGAAATTACGAAAGGAGGCCAAGGGCAAAAATCGGAATTTTGGAAACTTGTCCCATGAATTACAATAAATAGCCAAATTGGGCTCAACAAAAAAATAATAAAATGAGGCCCAAATGGGAAGGCCCAACCGGCCAAGCAAGGGTCCAAGCCCTTGGATTAATTAATTTCCATGTGGAATTATATAATCATATTTATCCTAAGAAGGTTCAAGAGAAACCAAGAACAAAACACAAGCAAACGTGAGAGAGAGAGAGAGTTTCGGGTGGAAGAGGAAAGAAAAGAAAAAGAAAGAAAAAAATTTTGGAGCCAAATCCTTGATTCAAAAATCCAATTCTTGTGAAATTATTACCAAGTGCAAGACCCTCTACAAGATGGTGTAAGTATTTTGGCAAGAAAGTGATTTTGTAGCAAGTGGAAAACTTGAAGAAAAGGTGAGAAACAATTCATTTTCTTATGTTATTAAGTTTGGTTTATGTTGTAATATGTAGAATTGAGTAGAGTGTATGGAAATATGGAAGTTTGTAAAGTGGGTATGTTGTTTGAAAGTTGGCCGTGTGTATGCATGAATTGCATGTCCATAATGACTTGAATTTTTGTTGAAATCTAGTGTAGTTATGGTAGAAATTGTATTAGAAATGAAAGTGGAATGAATTAGTGAAAGTTGGAGAATATAGTATGTGGTCGTGTGGTGTGTGTGGATGATGGAGTGTGAATTTAATCTTGTTAGTATGTTAAGTGTGTTATGGTGAAATGAATGGAAAGATAATAATCTTTATTGTCATGGAAAAATGGTTATTAAGTTGTTGTAGGAAAGCATGCAACTTTGTTATGGTTTATGTAAAGATGGAAATGAAAGTATCAAGAGGCAAATTATGATTAATGTTGATGAATTTGGAAGATGGAAATGTAATATGAACTTGTAAGTTGAAGGTTAGGAGAATTGGATAAATTGTGGCTTTGATGGAAAGTTTGTATGTTTGTATATCTTATGTATATTTTGTGAGAATGGTATGGTATGCCTCCGCATCATGTTATAATGACCTTGATGGGTGATGAATATCAAAATAATAAGTTTGGTTTGGAAATGTAAGGTTGAAACGAAAGATGTTTCGTTATGCCGGAAAGATGGCTAGTGATGCCATATTGTGTGTTGTAATGCATGTTGTTGTTATTGATGTGATTTCTGGGTTGTTGTGTTAATGAATTGAGCCGAGCTAAGTCTCGGGGTCGTCATATATACAGAGGAAATGCTGCCGAAATTTCGGTAGGCAAGTATGTGTTAAGTTGGACTATTGAAAACGTTTGAAACTAACAATTGGTAAACTTGACCATTTCTAGATTTTGGACGAAATTGGAGTGGAAGCCAAGTGAGCGTAAAGCGCAATCGAGGTATGTAAAGCCTTCCCCTTTATTCTTAGGCATGTTCTGGATGTAACAGGCTCGGCCGCGAGCCTTAAGTACGACTCCGTTTCTCGGAATTCGAGATGGAAATCCGTTCCAATTCCTTCAGTACAATTGAAACCATTTCCTTATAAAATGCCTTCAAAGTGAACTTTTGCACGAAACCTTCCCAAACGGAGTCGGAACACTTCCAAATGATTATGGATGACCTCATAAGGTCTATTATCAGTAAGTTACATATGTCGCCTCGAGTTGGTCCGAGGCGGGCCCACAAGGCCCGATGCCTTCTGTATAACCTTAATTACTTAGGTTCTGTCCGATTTTCTCAGAAAACATCTGGACTATTATTTTGATTATGAAATGACTATTTTTATGCAAATCTTACAACATGATTTCTGGACATCTGAGAACTTGATCCTGATAATAATCTGTCATGCCTTCCCAAGTAGGACATAGGCGCGTATTATGCATACTATCCGGATACTCTGCCTTCACTCGCCGTTTGACACCCTTCAGTTTGATTGAGTCTGTATGTTGAGTCTGTATGTATGTGGTTTCTCATTAATCTGTTTGTGGTTGTCTCAATGCATTCCTTCACTGCGTCCCGGGTCAGGTTCTGTTATCGTGCATATTCCTATGCATTGTTCACCGCATCCCTCGGTGTGCGGGCCGGGATCTGTTTATATCTATATGATATTATGATCTGTGTATGGGGATAGCGGCCAGGATGGCATAAGATCTGATCTGATTCTGTCTGTCCACCGCGTCCCGTACTAAGAGGGTCGGGTTCTGTTACCGCGCCCCCAGACAGGGCCGGGATCTGTATGTATGTATGTATGTACTATCAGCATTTATATAAGCACATGACTCTGTATGATTCTGTATGATTCTGTATGACTCTGCATGCATAATTCTGTACGGCACACGTCTGTCTGTCCGTATGTATTGTGATTCTGTCTGTCCGTATGTATTATGATTCTGTCTGTCAGTCTGGACCATGATTCTGTCTGTCCGTCTGGATTACGACTCTGTCCGGTATACTTCCGTCTATCTGTTCGACTTATGATTTTGTCTATTATATTTCTGTGTTTCTGGTCCAGATTATGATTATGTTTGATACATTTCCGCTTTACATACTCGGTACATTTTTCGTACTGACCCCCGATTCTTCGGGGCCTGCGTTACATGCCCGCAGGTACAGACGCACCTGGAGATACACCGCCAGTCTAGGGTTCAGATTCTGCTATTTTGAAGAGCTCCTTTGATCCGGAGCGAATACTTTTGGCATATATCTTCCGACATCTGTATATTCTGTATGTATGATAATTCTGGGTACAGCGGGGCCCTGTCCCGTCATCTGATTCTGTATGTCTGTTAGAGGCCTGTAGATATGTATGTGGGTTACGGGTTACAACTGTTCAGGTAGGTGCGTACGATTTTGTGATTCTGCCTGTTATGTTAGCCTCATCGGCTTATGCAAAAGTTTCAGTATGCGTAGGTATATATATTTTCACGCGTGCCGTATCTGTATTGGCTTGAATCTGTAAACACCTATTTGAATTTTCTGTCTGGCACGACGATTCTGTTAGATAGGTACGTATGGGTATCAAGTTAGGATGCCAGTCGCGGCCCACGGGGTTCGGACATCTGAGAACTTGATCCTGATAATAATCTGTCGTGCCTTCCCAAGTAGGACATAGGCGCGTATTATGCATACTATCCGGATACTCTGACTTGACTCGCCGTTTGGCACCCTTCAGTTTGATTGAGTCTGTATGTATGTGGTTTCTCATTAATCTGTTCGTGGCTGTGTCAATGCATTCCTTCACTGCGTCCCGGGCCAGGTTCTGTTATCGTGCATATTTCTCTGCATTGTTCACCGCGTCCCTCGGTGTGCGGGCCGAGATCTTTTTATATCTGTATGATATTATGATCTGTGTATAGGGATGGCGGCCAGGATGGCATATGATCTGATCTGATTCTGTCTGTCCACCGCGTCCCGTACTAAGAGGGCCGGGTTCTGTTACCGCGCCCCCAGACAGGGCCGGGATCTGTATATATGTATGTATGTGCTATCAGCATTTATATAAGCACATGACTCTGTATGATTCTATATGATTCTGTATGACTCTGCATGCATAATTCTGTCCGGCACACGTCTGTCTATCCGTATGTATTGTGATTCTGTCTGTCCGTATGTATTATGATTCTGTCTGTCAGTCTGGACCATGATTCTGTCTGTCCGTCTGGATTATGACTTTGTCCGGTATACTTCCGTCTATCTGTTCGACTTATGATTCTGTCTATTATATTTCTGTGTTTCTGGTCCAGATTATGATTATGTTTGATACATTTCCGCTTTACATACTCGGTACATTTTTCGTACTGACCCCCGGTTCTTCGGGGGCTGCGTTACATGCCCGCAGGTACAGACGCACCTGGAGATACACCGCCAGTCTAGGGTTCAGATTCTGCTATTTTGAAGAGCTCCTTTGATCCCGAGCGAATACTTTTGGTATATATCTTCCGACATCTGTATATTCTGTATGTATGATAATTCTGGGTACGGCGGGGCCCTGTCCCGTCATCTGATTCTGTATGTCTGTTAGAGGCCTGTAGATATGTATGTGAGTTACGGGTTACAACTGTTCAGGTAGGTGCGTACGATTTTGTGATTCTGCCTGTTATGTTAGCCTCATCGGCTTATGCAAAAGTTTCAGTATGCGTAGGTATATATATTCTCACGCGTGCCGTATCTGTATTGGCTTGAATCTGTAAACACCTATTTGAATTTTCTGTCTGGCACGACGATTCTGTTAGATAGGTACGTATGGGTATCCAGTTAGGATGCCAGTCGCGGCCCACGGGGTTCGGACATCTGAGAACTTGATCCTGATAATAATCTGTCGTGCCTTCCCAAGTAGGACATAGGCGCGTATTATGCATACTATCTGGATACTCTGACTTGACTCGCCGTTTGGCACCCTTCAGTTTGATTGAGTCTGTATGTTGAGTCTGTATGTATGTGGTTTCTCATTAATCTGTTCGTGGCTGTGTCAATGCATTCCTTCACTGCGTCCCGGACCAGGTTCTGTTATCGTGCATATTTCTCTGGATTGTTCACCGCGTCCCTCGGTGTGCGGGCCGAGATCTTTTTATATTTGTATGATATTATGATCAGTGTATAGGGATGGCGGCCAGGATGGCATATGATCTGATCTGATTCTGTCTGTCCACCGCGTCCCGTACTAAGAGGGCTGGGTTCTGTTACCGCGCCCCCAGACAGGGCCGGGATCTGTATATATGTATGTATGTGCTATCAGCATTTATATAAGCACATGACTCTGTATGATTCTATATGATTCTGTATGACTCTGCATGCATAATTCTGTCCGGCACACGTCTGTCTATCCATATGTATTGTGATTCTGTCTGTCCGTATGTATTATGATTCTGTCTGTCAGTCTGGACCATGATTCTGTCTGTCCGTCTGGATTATGACTTTGTCCGGTATACTTCCGTCTATCTGTTCGACTTATGATTCTGTCTATTATATTTCTGTGTTTCTGGTCCAGATTATGATTATGTTTGATACATTTCCGCTTTACATACTCGGTACATTTTTCGTACTGACCCCCGGTTCTTCGGGGGCTGCGTTACATGCCCGCAGGTACAGACGCACCTGGAGATACACCGCCAGTCTAGGGTTCAGATTCTGCTATTTTGAAGAGCTCCTTTGATCCGGAGCGAATACTTTTGGTATATATCTTCCGACATCTGTATATTCTGTATGTATGATAATTCTGGGTACGGCGGGGCCCTGTCCCGTCATCTGATTCTGTATGTCTGTTAGAGGCCTGTAGATATGTATGTGGGTTACGGGTTACAACTGTTCAGGTAGGTGCGTACGATTTTGTGATTCTGCCTGTTATGTTAGCCTCATCGGCTTATGCAAAAGTTTCAGTATGCGTAGGTATATATATTTTCACGCGTGCAGTATCTGTATTGGCTTGAATCTGTAAACACCTATTTGAATTTTCTGTCTGGCACGACGATTCTGTTAGATAGGTACGTATGGGTATCCAGTTAGGATGCCAGTCGCGGCCCACGGGGTTCGGACATCTGAGAACTTGATCTTGATAATAATCTGTCGTGCCTTCCCAAGTAGGACATAGGCGCGTATTATGCATACTATCCGGATACTCTGACTTGACTCGCCGTTTGGCACCCTTCAGTTTGATTGAGTCTGTATGTTGAGTCTGTATGTATGTGGTTTCTCATTAATCTGTTCGTGGCTGTGTCAATGCATTCCTTCACTGCGTCCCGGGCCAGGTTCTGTTATCGTGCATATTCCTCTGCATTGTTCACCGCGTCCCTCGGTGTGCGGGCCGAGATCTTTTTATATCTGTATGATATTATGATCTGTGTATAGGGATGGCGGCCAGGATGGCATATGATCTGATCTGATTCTGTCTGTCCACCGCGTCCCGTACTAAGAGGGTCGGGTTCTGTTACCGCGCCCCCAGACAGGGCCGGGATCTGTATGTATGTATGTATGTGCTATCAGCATTTATATAAGCACATGACTCTGTATGATTCTATATGATTCTGTATGACTCTGCATGCATAATTCTGTCCGGCACACGCCTGTCTATCCCTATGTATTGTGATTCTGTCTGTCCGTATGTATTATGATTCTGTCTGTCAGTCTGGACCATGATTCTGTCTGTCCGTCTGGATTATGACTTTGTCCGGTATACTTCCGTCTATCTGTTCGACTTATGATTCTGTCTATTATATTTCTGTGTTTCTGGTCCAGATTATGATTATGTTTGATACATTTCCGCTTTACATACTCGGTACATTTTTCGTACTGACCCCCGGTTCTTCGGGGGCTGCGTTACATGCCCGCAGGTACAGACGCACCTGGAGATACACCGCCAGTCTAGGGTTCAGATTCTGCTATTTTGAAGAGCTCCTTTGATCCGGAGCGAATACTTTTGGTATATATCTTCCGACATCTGTATATTCTGTATGTATGATAATTCTGGGTACGGCGGGGCCCTGTCCCGTCATCTGATTCTGTATGTCTGTTAGAGGCCTGTAGATATGTATGTGGGTTACGGGTTACAACTGTTCAGGTAGGTGCGTACGATTTTGTGATTCTGCCTGTTATGTTAGCCTCATCGGCTTATGCAAAAGTTTCAGTATGCGTAGGTATATATATTTTCACGCGTGGCGTATCTGTATTGGCTTGAATCTGTAAACACCTATTTGAATTTTCTGTCTGGCACGACGATTCTGTTAGATAGGGACATATGGGTATCCAGTTAGGATGCCAGTCGCGGCCCACGGGGTTCGGACATCTGAGAACTTGATCCTGATAATAATCTGTCGTGCCTTCCCAAGTAGGACATAGGCGCGTATTATGCATACTATCCAGATACTCTGACTTGACTCGCCGTTTGGCACCCTTCAGTTTGATTGAGTCTGTATGTTGAGTCTGTATGTATGTGGTTTCTCATTAATCTGTTCGTGGCTGTGTCAATGCATTCCTTCACTGCGTCCCGGGCCAGGTTCTGTTATCGTGCATATTCCTCTGCATTGTTCACCGCGTCCCTCGGTGTGCGGGCCGAGATCTTTTTATATCTGTATGATATTATGATCTGTGTATAGGGATGGCGGCCAGGATGGCATATGATCTGATCTGATTCTGTCTGTCCACCGCGTCCCGTACTAAGAGGGCCGGGTTCTGTTACCGCGCCCCCAGACAGGGCCGGGATCTGTATGTATGTATGTATGTGCTATCAGCATTTATATAAGCACATGACTCTGTATGATTCTATATGATTCTGTATGACTCTGCATGCATAATTCTGTCCGGCACACGCCTGTCTATCCGTATGTATTGTGATTCTGTCTGTCCGTATGTATTATGATTCTGTCTGTCAGTCTGGACCATGATTCTGTCTGTCCGTCTGGATTATGACTTTGTCCGGTATACTTCCGTCTATCTGTTCGACTTATGATTCTGTCTATTATATTTCTGTGTTTCTGTTCCAGATTATGATTATGTTTGATACATTTCCGCTTTACATACTCGGTACATTTTTCGTACTGACCCCCGGTTCTTCGGGGGCTGCGTTACATGCCCGCAGGTACAGACGCACCTGGAGATACACCGCCAGTCTAGGGTTCAGATTCTGCTATTTTGAAGAGCTCCTTTGATCCAGAGCGAATACTTTTGGAATATATCTTCCGACATCTGTATATTCTGTATGTATGATAATTATGGGTATGGCGGGGCCCTGTCCCGTCATCTGATTCTGTATGTCTGTTAGAGGCCTGTAGATATGTATGTGGGTTACGGGTTACAACTGTTCAGGTAGGTGCGTACGATTTTGTGATTCTGCCTGTTATGTTAGCCTCATCGGCTTATACAAAAGTTTCAGTATGCGTAGGTATATATATTTTCGCGCGCGCCGTATCTGTATTGGCTTGAATCTGTAAACAGCTATTTGAATTTTCTGTCTGGCACGACGATTCTGTTAGATAGGTACGTATGTGTATCCAGTTAGGATGCCAGTCGCGGCCCACGGGGTTGGGTCGTGACACTATATCCCGGGCACTTTTCAGTTTTCTTGTATTGATAACAGGGTCATTATGAATCTTCATTTTAAATTATGATCATTAATTATATTACTGGTAATAAAAATGTGTTTGAATATTGGGTTGGTCGGTAAGGGTTCACCTACTAGGTCATTATATGGTAGGTGCCCGCACGGCCCGTAAAACTTTGTCGTGACAGTTGGTATCAGAGCCTAGGTTACCGATCTCACAAGTACAAGATAAAATGTCTAGTAGAGTCTTGCAGAATTGTCACGACCCAACCCTGTGGGCCGCGACTGGCACCCTAGCTGGGTACTCGTACATACCTACCTGACCGAATTTCGTATCGTACAGATTTTTTTTTTCAAACGGATATTACAGAAGTAGGCCGATACAGATACGGCACGCGCGCAAACATATATATATATACCTGAACATGCAGACTTTTACATATAAGCCGATAAGGCTAACATACAGACGAAACCCGTAACCCACACATCTATCTACAGGCCTCTACAGACATACAAAATCATATGACGGGACAGGGCCCCGCCGTACCCAGAATATCCATACATACAGAGTATACAGAAGACAAAAGATATATACCAAAAGTATACGCTCCGGATCAAAGGAGCTCTTCAAACAGCAGAATTAGAACCCTACGCTGGTGGCGTATCACCTGGTGCGTCTGTACCTGCGGGCATGTAGCGCAGCCCCCGAAGAACGGGGGTCAGTACGGAAAATGTACCGAGTATGTAAAGCAGAAACATAACAGATACAATCATAGTCCGAACCGGAGTCACAAAAACATAACGGACAGAACCATAAATCAGACGGACGGACAGAGTCATGATCCAGACAGACATACAGAATCGTGGTCCATACAGATAAACAGAATTATGGTTCGGACAAACAGACGGAATCATAATCCGGACAGACGATCAGAATCAGTATCCATACAGACGTACAGAATCGGAACCCATACGGACGTACCAAATCAGAATCCATACGGACATACAGAGTCAGAATCCATACGGACATACGGACATAGTCGTAGTTCAGACGGACAGACAGAAGTATACCTGACAGAATTATGCATGCAGAGTAGTGCAGAGTCATACTGAATCATACAGAATCATATAGAGGCATGTGCTTATATACATATTGATGGCACATGCATACAGACATACAGATCTCGGCCCTGTCTGGGGGCGCGGTAAACAGAACCCGGCCCTCTTAGTACAGGACGCGGTGGACAGACAGAATCAGATCAGATCATATCAGATGCCATCCTGGCCGCCATCCCCATACACAGATCAATATATCAAAATCATACAGATATAACAGATCCCGGCCCGTACACCGAGGGACGCGGTGAACAATGCAGAGAAATATGCACGATAACAGAACCTGGCCCGGGACGCAGTGAAGGAATGCATTGAGACAGCCACGAACAGATCCATGAGTAACCACATACATACAGACTCACATACAGAATCAATCAGACTGAAGGGTGCCAAACGGCAAGTCAAAATCAGAGTATACGGATAGTATGCATAGTACGCGCCTATATCCTACTTGGGAAGGCACGACAGATTATTATCAGAATCAAATTCTCAGATGTTCAGAAATCATTTTGTAAGAATTTCATAAAAATAGTAGTATCATGATCAAAATAATAGTTCAGATGGTTTCTGAGAAAATCGGACAAAACGGAAGTATTTAAAGTATTACAGAAGATATCGGGCCTTGCGGGCCCGCCTCGGACCAACTCGAGGCAACTTATGTAAATTATCGCTAATAGACCTTATGAGGTCATCCATAATCGTTTGGAAGTGTTCCGACTCCGTTTAGGGAAGTTTTGTCCAAAAATTCACTTTAAAGGCAATTTGTAAGAAAATAGCTTCAATTGAATTGAAGGAATTGGAGCGGTTTTCCGTCTCGAATTCCGGGGAACAGAGTCGTAATTAAGGCTCGCGGTCGAGCCTATCACATCCAGAACATGCCTAGGAACAAAGGGAAATGCTTCACATACCTCGATAGCGCCTTACGCTCGCTTGGCGTCGACTTCAATTTCGTCCAAAATCTAGAAATGGTCAAGTTTACCATTTGTTAGTTTCAAACTTTTCAATAATCCAACTTAACACATACTTGCCTACTGAAATTTCGGCAGCATTTCCTCTGTATATAAGACCTCCCCGAGACTTAGCTCGGCTCAATTCACTACACAACAACCCAGAACAACAGCAAAAACAACAACAGACATTAAAACACACACTATGGCATCACTAGCCATCGTTTCGGCATAACGACACATCTTTCGTTTCAAACTTACATTTCCGAACCAAACTTGTTATTTTGATATTCATCACCCACCAAATTCATTACAACATACATCGGAAGCATCCATACCATTTTCACCCAATATTCATAAGGTATGCGAACATTCAAACTTTCCATTAAGCCACTACTTTTCCAATTTTTCCTAACCTTCAACATACAAGTTCATTATACATTTCCATCTTCCAAATTCATCCACAATAATCATAATTTTCCTCTTGATACTTTCATTTCCATTTTTACATAAACCATAACAAAGTTGTATGTTTTCCTACAACAACTTAATAACCATTAAGTTCCTTCACTCTCCTCACATAATCCATGATTAAAACAACCAAAATATTAATTCAAATCAGTCCATCAATTTCAATTAAAACAGCCCCTCACCCATAAATTTCAACAAAACAACAAACGAGTTTATAATGTTGTTTTCTCCGTTCTAATTCGTTAAAACTCTAAATAAACACTTTAATAACATAAAAGGAATTTTATGAATACCTTATCAGAAGATCCACCACGAAAATTTCATCCCCCAAGACCAATATTTATCTCAAATTGAAGGCAACGCAACGTACAACATTTTTCTCTTCATGAGCTTCGGGATTCGGAGCTCGGATTTTGATCAAAATGACCTTCTTAGCCTTGAAGTTTTCTCTCTCTCTCTCTAATGGAATTTTCTGGATCTTTTTTGATCTGAAATGTGGAGGAGGAGGCTGAAAACTCCCTTAAATAATAAGGAAATGGGCCTGACCCGGATTGGAATCGGGTTGGGCCCATTTCACTGCCCAGCTTGACCTTTCCGCCTTAAAATGTCCATATCTCCTTGTACCGACGTCGCCTGGGAGCCCACGACCTACCGTTGGAAAGCTATTTCAATTATCTACAACTTGTACCTCTGGGAATTTTCCCAAATTCTAAACTTATAATGCCGTTTTTGCCCCTCCAAGTCAGGTCATCCGAAAACGTTTTCATAAAAATATTCATTCGGAGGGCTTCCACTTTGATTTGGCCCCAGGGCCCTTCACGGGTTGTGTTTAACTTTACATATACGATTCATATAACTTTTCACATGTCCCAAAAAAAATATTGATGTGTGGGCCCCACCTCAGCTTACAAATAATTCGACGTTCGAAAATGCAGGATATAACAATCTCTCCCCCTTTAGAACATTCGTCCTCGAATGTTCGATTGACCTTAGGGGGCCTCGTGACACTTCGGGGAGGTTCCTTCCTTTCTTTCAAAATTCCTTTCAACGTTACGATTGCTATCAACATCTTTCACCTCTTGTCACACTTCTCGGTTCCTTACAACGTTATCATAATTTCACGTTACATCAAACAGGTTCATAACTAGAGCCAGACGCACAAAAGCATATCGGACAGATTCATAGTCGAAGCCAGATGTACGGAAGTATGTCGGACAAACATGAGATCGGAGTCGGACGTACAAAGAGGTATCAGCCAGATTCGAAATCAGAATCAGACGTACAAAAATGTATCAGACAGAGTCGTAATTAGAATCAGACATACGGAGATGTATCAGACAGACGCGTGATCAAAATCAGACGTACAGAGATGTATCAGACAGATTCATATCCAGAATCAGACACACAGAGGCGTGTCAGACAGATTCGTAATCAGAGTCAATCGTATAGGGGTGTGTCAAACAGAAACGTATTCAGAATCAGATGTACAAAGATTTATCATACGGGAACATAATCGAGTTCAGAAGTACAGAGGCGTAATAGGCAGAGCCTTATCAGAATCGGGGGTGCAGAAGTATAACAGATAGGATCTGAATTAGAATCAGATCACTCCTATTAAGGCTCCAGTGTTTTATGAAAATTTCCCTTATTTGTAAACTTGTTCGCCAAGTTATCATACAAATCGTCTTACGTGTCGCTTATCGACCTTTTCAAAGATTCCGCTTATTCACACTTCTTATCTTTCATCTTTCCTACTATCCATACTCATTTTCTTTTTCAGACATCGTCATACCAGACCGAGTTATAATGGAATAGGGGTTTTTCTATCCTTTGATGACATTCGAATCCCCGTCTCCGCGTCGTTTCATGTATTCGGTTTAGTAAAACCTTTCGTCTATCACAACATTAGTTGCCGGGACTCGGCTCTTGATCCATATGGGCACCAAACGAAAATTATACACACACACATACACATATACAGATATATTTACTAGTATCTTACTGGCAAACGTCTCTGACTGTTATTCAAATCCGCTCAATTTCCCGAGCGGTGTTGCACCTTTTCTTTTTGCCCATTTAGTCTGCCTCGTTCTGCGCGACTCCTGTAAGGGCACTAATTACTCCACACATTCTCTTTTCCTTTAGATTACCCCAAATTTTCATTTATATCTATCATACTTACACTTGTGCAAAATTTTGCATTACTTCCCAGGGGGGTCACCCATCCCAGAATTGCTCTAGCTTGAGCACGCTTAACCCCGAAACTTTCATGCATTTTGACGCGTTAGGGCTGATATAATTTCGTCAATTGCCCTGCAGGACCTTTGTCACATAATTTTAGGGCAAATCGGGGTCTTAGCAAATTTTCGGAATTTTTTTTTGTAGCGGGTCCCACCCCCGGCTAAGTCGTACAATTACCATGTCGCCTTTCTGAATCTTAAACATTCACTTTCATACACGTATACAGATGATTACGGATAACCCACGGATTTAAGTCTTCGTCCCACGAATTCCGCCTCCAAATAGTCGGTGGAATCTGATAAAATGTCACCGCAAGGTGTTCTCCGGCCACCGACAGAAGAAAACTAAAGTCCGACAAGTTTCGCGGGACCTTTTTGTACTTAATCTACATGTTTTCCTCCATATTTCTGGAAATATTTGGGCAGAGGTTCCTCTGTTTTTTTTCTTACTATCCAAAACCTGTACACCAGAAATACCAACCATGTCGCACAGGGCAAACACATATACGCATATATATACATCATATCATGTCGTCTCGTAGCCACACGGGGCTAACAATTACAGATAAAATTATACAGATGTCGAGGCTTACCTCACATGCCCAACTCGAACAACATCGGAGGCTCCTTCCTGTTCACTTTTCTGTTCAATCTTCAACTTTATATTTCTACCACACATCAAACAACTTCTCCGACACACAGCTTTCATATTATTGCTTACCTGAGTACTG
This sequence comes from Lycium barbarum, assembly GCF_019175385.1. Taxonomy (NCBI): domain Eukaryota; kingdom Viridiplantae; phylum Streptophyta; class Magnoliopsida; order Solanales; family Solanaceae; genus Lycium; species Lycium barbarum. Next base: position 23,432,529 of record NC_083348.1, on the reverse strand, counting down.
TGCGGCCTCCAATATCATCAGCCATTGCCTTCTGTCGATGTCGTCCTTTGGCTGAAATTAAAAGTTAGTCGAAAGGAATTCATATCCTACAGCTGGCTCTATCGCATGATCTAAGATTCAAAGAAGGGTAACATCCTAGATGCCCTGTAGCTTCCTGTTTATAGATGTGGTGCACAACACATCGATAAACAAGACTCTACTAGACACGGCCTGTAGACATTCCGAGGACTAACCGCTCTGATACCACTTCTGTCACGACCCAACCCTGTGGGCCGCGACTGGCACCCTAGCTGGGTACTCGTACATACCTACCTGACCGAATTTCGTATCGTACAGATTTTTTTTTTCAAACGGATATTACAGAAGTAGGCCGATACAGATACGGCACGCGCGCAAACATATATATATATACCTGAACATGCAGACTTTTACATATAAGCCGATAAGGCTAACATACAGACGAAACCCGTAACCCACACATCTATCTACAGGCCTCTACAGACATACAAAATCATATGACGGGACAGGGCCCCGCCGTACCCAGAATATCCATACATACAGAGTATACAGAAGACAAAAGATATATACCAAAAGTATACGCTCCGGATCAAAGGAGCTCTTCAAACAGCAGAATTAGAACCCTACGCTGGTGGCGTATCACCTGGTGCGTCTGTACCTGCGGGCATGTAGCGCAGCCCCCGAAGAACGGGGGTCAGTACGGAAAATGTACCGAGTATGTAAAGCAGAAACATAACAGATACAATCATAGTCCGAACCGGAGTCACAGAAACATAACGGACAGAACCATAAATCAGACGGACGGACAGAGTCATGATCCAGACAGACATACAGAATCGTGGTCCATACAGATAAACAGAATTATGGTTCGGACAAACAGACGGAATCATAATCCGGACAGACGATCAGAATCAGTATCCATACAGACGTACAGAATCGGAACCCATACGGACGTACCAAATCAGAATCCATACGGACATACAGAGTCAGAATCCATACGGACATACGGACATAGTCGTAGTTCAGACGGACAGACAGAAGTATACCTGACAGAATTATGCATGCAGAGTAGTGCAGAGTCATACTGAATCATACAGAATCATATAGAGGCATGTGCTTATATACATATTGATGGCACATGCATACAGACATACAGATCTCGGCCCTGTCTGGGGGCGCGGTAAACAGAACCCGGCCCTCTTAGTACAGGACGCGGTGGACAGACAGAATCAGATCAGATCATATCAGATGCCATCCTGGCCGCCATCCCCATACACAGATCAATATATCAAAATCATACAGATATAACAGATCCCGGCCCGTACACCGAGGGACGCGGTGAACAATGCAGAGAAATATGCACGATAACAGAACCTGGCCCGGGACGCAGTGAAGGAATGCATTGAGACAGCCACGAACAGATCCATGAGTAACCACATACATACAGACTCACATACAGAATCAATCAGACTGAAGGGTGCCAAACGGCAAGTCAAAATCAGAGTATACGGATAGTATGCATAGTACGCGCCTATATCCTACTTGGGAAGGCACGACAGATTATTATCAGAATCAAATTCTCAGATGTTCAGAAATCATTTTGTAAGAATTTCATAAAAATAGTAGTATCATGATCAAAATAGTAGTTCAGATGGTTTCTGAGAAAATCGGACAAAACGGAAGTATTTAAAGTATTACAGAAGATATCGGGCCTTGCGGGCCCGCCTCGGACCAACTCGAGGCAACTTATGTAAATTATCGCTAATAGACCTTATGAGGTCATCCATAATCGTTTGGAAGTGTTCCGACTCCGTTTAGGGAAGTTTTGTCCAAAAATTCACTTTAAAGGCAATTTGTAAGAAAATAGCTTCAATTGAATTGAAGGAATTGGAGCGGTTTTCCGTCTCGAATTCCGGGGAACAGAGTCGTAATTAAGGCTCGCGGTCGAGCCTATCACATCCAGAACATGCCTAGGAACAAAGGGAAATGCTTCACATACCTCGATAGCGCCTTACGCTCGCTTGGCGTCGACTTCAATTTCGTCCAAAATCTAGAAATGGTCAAGTTTACCATTTGTTAGTTTCAAACTTTTCAATAATCCAACTTAACACATACTTGCCTACCGAAATTTCGGCAGCATTTCCTCTGTATATAAGACCTCCCCGAGACTTAGCTCGGCTCAATTCACTACACAACAACCCAGAACAACAGCAAAAACAACAACAGACATTAAAACACACACTATGGCATCACTAGCCATCGTTTCGGCATAACGACACATCTTTCGTTTCAAACTTACATTTCCGAACCAAACTTGTTATTTTGATATTCATCACCCACCAAATTCATTACAACATACATCGGAAGCATCCATACCATTTTCACCCAATATTCATAAGGTATGCGAACATTCAAACTTTCCATTAAGCCACTACTTTTCCAATTTTTCCTAACCTTCAACATACAAGTTCATTATACATTTCCATCTTCCAAATTCATCCACAATAATCATAATTTTCCTCTTGATACTTTCATTTCCATTTTTACATAAACCATAACAAAGTTGTATGTTTTCCTACAACAACTTAATAACCATTAAGTTCCTTCACTCTCCTCACATAATCCATGATTAAAACAACCAAAATATTAATTCAAATCAGTCCATCAATTTCAATTAAAACAGCCCCTCACCCATAAATTTCAACAAAACAACAAACGAGTTTATAATGTTGTTTTCTCCGTTCTAATTCGTTAAAACTCTAAATAAACACTTTAATAACATAAAAGGAATTTTATGAATACCTTATCAGAAGATCCACCACGAAAATTTCATCCCCCAAGACCAATATTTATCTCAAATTGAAGGCAACGCAACGTACAACATTTTTCTCTTCATGAGCTTCGGGATTCGGAGCTCGGATTTTGATCAAAATGACCTTCTTAGCCTTGAAGTTTTCTCTCTCTCTCTCTAATGGAATTTTCTGGATCTTTTCTGATCTGAAATGTGGAGGAGGAGGCTGAAAACTCCCTTAAATAATAAGGAAATGGGCCTGACCCGGATTGGAATCGGGTTGGGCCCATTTCACTGCCCAGCTTGACCTTTCCGCCTTAAAATGTCCATATCTCCTTGTACCGACGTCGCCTGGGAGCCCACGAACTACCGTTGGAAAGCTATTTAAATTATCTACAACTTGTACCTCTGGGAATTTTCCCAAATTCTAAACTTATAATGCCGTTTTTGCCCCTCCAAGTCAGGTCATCCGAAAACGTTTTCTTAAAAATATTCATTCGGAGGGCTTCCACTTTGATTTGGCCCCAGGGCCCTTCACGGGTTGTGTTTAACTTTACATATACGATTCATATAACTTTTCACATGTCCCAAAAAAAATATTGATGTGTGGGCCCCACCTCAGCTTACAAATAATTCGACGTTCGAAAATGCAGGATATAACAAGAATGGTACGATGACGTCCGTACCCATCCGCAAGAGGCTATAGGACATCTAGAAGTTTCCCTTCGTTTATTCTATCGTGCTACTCCAATACTTAATCTCTTAGTTGAATCCAATTGGTAACTAGGCGATTCCAATTGGTATGTTGACCTGCTAAATGGTATATGTCGATCCCAATTTGTATCTAATTATAATGTCTCAATGTAGATCTTCTGTGGGTATTCTGTGTGGTAAGTGTGTGAATAAATGGTCGTCGTTTGCCAATATTAAGTGGTATAAATTGTGTACATATATTACGAGGGTTAGTAAGTCGAGAATGCGTTCGTGCACATTGGGCAAAAAAATTGTTGAAATACGTGTTGGTACGTGCTAGGTAAGCGAACAAGCCCCTGCGTGCCCTGAGTTGGTGCATCAAAATTTGCCCACACCGCTGCCCTTGCGAACGAGCCCCTGAGTTGGTGCCCACAACGCTGCAGCGGACCCAAACTCTTCTGCAGTCCCGCTATAGCGAGACCCTTCCCGCCACGGCGCTCTCGCTGCAGCGGAAAATTAACTGCTGCAGTAGTGCCACAGACCAGTGAGCTCCCTCCACCCCCCCTCCCCCCGTTCCATATTTTCTCAACTTGTTCATCCATCAACAAAATTCAAAGGAAAGCCTTTTTCAAAGAAAAAATACATAGAAACATTCCGCCCAACTATGGCAATTGTCTTACGAGTGTCCTTACACCGGGACACCCGCACCAAAAATGAAAAGAAATTATCCAAAACATTCAAACAAACCAAAACTAGTAAATTATCTTAAAAGCAAGCCCTACAACGGAAAATGTGAACCAAGCTGACATCAAAAAGTGGGGGGGAGGGGTGGGGGAATCTCTAAGCCCTTCCAGAATTGTGAGGCATCTCGAGTGGTCACTTTGGGGAGTTTTTCTCTTTAGAGGCTAAGGTCTTTAGAAGACTCTTAAAGTCCTTCCACATCCTCACAAATAGCTTATCCCTATCCTGGTTCTTTTTCTTCTCCAGGTCCTAGTTCTCCCGAAGATCTACGTAGGCCTAGGCTAAAGATCCAAAAGCACCCTGCAAGGCATCCACATCATCCCCCATTTTGGTCTGAGTGTCCAAGTAATCCTTCATCTCGTCCGAGGTGAAATAACCACCACCACCAGCAGCACTTGACGACCCGTCCTCCATGGAAGGATATGAAAACCCCATTATAGCATCCTTCAACACTGCCATGTCCGCCTTCATATGCTCTAAGGTACCCGAGGCCTGTGAAAGACCACTACTACCGCCACCTCCCTCTTGGCCCTCGCTAGCCTTGTCACCATGTGAGTATGTCCTCCTTTTCTTACCCCTGCCCTATGACCCCTTCACTTTTAAAGGGTCTAAAGGAAGATGACACTCAACATATTGGTCTCCAGGCTCCACAGTCACACCCGCCCTTCTGCATAAGTAGGTAATTAGGGAGGGAGACATCAAGCTCGGGCCAGCCTTGGCCATGAAACTCTACAACTCTTCAATCACCTGTATCCCCATATTCACTGGTACATCATCTAGAATGCAAACAACTACAAGGGCTCAGGGGTAGGTGACATCAGTAGTGTTACTCGAAGGGCGAACCCTTCGGGCAACAAGGTTCAGCCACCTCCGAGCCTCTGGGGTAAAGTGACGGCTCTTGAGGGCAGACCGGGTAATGCCCCAAGTAGTCTTCCTTCTTTTGGACTCCTTCACCGACATTCTCACCAACCAAGGCTCGCTTCCTTCGTTGTCCTTAGCCTTTAACTCAGCTTGCCAAGGCTTGGGCAAACCATAAACAGTGTTAATCGCCTCCGCATCAACCTTTATCTTGACCCCTCTAATAGTGATCTCAGGTTTCGGAATAGTCCACTCGATAATAGGGAGCATGGAATAAAAATTCGTAACCTAATTACAATTAACCTCTCTCGGCTTCTCGACCAATAGACCCCAACCAATTCGATGTAAGCGTTCATAAAATTCTGAGGCCAGCTCTTCCACCCGATCCATGACAAAGGACCTCTCATGAAGAAGGACCTCTCATGAACTAGAACCTTGGTCTGCTGCTCCATGTAGAGTCTCTTGCACGCATTCAAATCAAACCTAACATAGGCGGGGGCATCATGTGCTTGTTGTTGTTGTTGTTGATTTGCCATACTGGAGTGATATAGTGAGCCTCTAAAGGGAAGATTGAGTTAGAATAATGTGGCATCAGGATTTGACAATGATAAGTCATGTGTTAATTAAGTTAAAACCGGGACTATGTTTGTGTATAAGGTTCTGCCTCTGGCAGCTTTGCTGAGGCAGAAGGACCGCCCCAACGGATGAAGTTCCACCCTGGCAACGCGGTCGCCACTATAGCAGGCTCGTCGTAGCGAGCAGGTGTCCGCTACAGTGGACATTTTTCGAAAGTTCTCTATCCATGCCTGCGCATCTTTGAGCGCCATAGTGCTACCGCTGTAGCGGACACCTGCTCGCCAGCGAGAAATCCCTAAGACCTAAAATTTAGAACCCCAAAAATTTCACCATAGTTTCCACATTATTGGCAAGGAGCAAGTACTATGATAGCATGAATGACTTTTACAACTTATAACACCACATTTCAACCACAATTAGCACCAAAACGTTGAACAAAATCATAAAAAAATGCACTTCTACCAAACACCCCTACCCCAAAAAAATCTACCCCATTTCAAGCATATCTTTAGTAGTACGTGATGTTAGGACAGTGTGAATGACGAAATTACCCACCATTATCCAAGAACTTCATACCCCAAGAAGTCAAAACCCTTATTTCAAAAGACCAACATTTTTCTCTAATCTAGCAACATAGGCATGGAATTTTCTAAATAAAAGGCTATAATCAAGTTGCAGGACGATGAGAGGGAGTACATACCTTGAAATAGTTGGAGATCTGCAAAATTTTTCTCTAAAAAATAACCCTTGGGCTATAGAGAATGTATTCCTTTTCTTTAGTAGATTGGTGGTATAATGAGTAATGGAGGGGGTTGGGTGTTTAAATGGGAAGTGAGAAGGGAGATAAGGGGTTTAGAGAGACGGATGGGGAGAAAAAATTTCATGAGGAGCGGGAGAGTTTTCAGTTATAGGAGTAATGGGGAGAAGAATGAGGGGTGAACTGAATCACCCCATATTTATTAAACTGTCTCGTGTCCCGCTGTAGTGGTGGAATAACCGCTGTGGCGGTACCACTATAGCAGGCTAATGACTATTGTAGCGGACCGCGCATTATCCAATCGCTTTGTAATGGTCCCCTTTCGCGATAATAACTCGAAATCTTGCCTCCTAGAGTATAGGGGCTATGAGCGTGACCATTATTCCTGAACGGTGGTTTAATTGGTATCTGATGTAACTACCCAACCGGTCGTTATTTAATACTTTCCGAGCCCGTACAAAATCAAGGCCTAAGATCTTAAATGATAAGCCCTATAGGGTGTCTAAATGAAGAATAGTTAGAAAAATCAATTTCGAAAAGAGTTAAAAATTGTGGGCCTGGGCAAGCTTCGATCCGCCGCAGCAGATAGGGCACCGCGGTAGCGAGCACATTGTTCGCCGCAGCGAACATGATGGACCAGTGGACGCGGTTTTCCACACTTAGTTTTATATTTCACCCTCCTTTTTATTAAAAGACCCTTCAAGGCTGCTATTAGGTTTTACATTAAGAAAAACTCTTGACACCAAGAAAAAGAGGCTCCTCCAACATTCTTCAAATCTTCTCCATCTCACGGATTTTGGATAAAAGCTAGGAGGGTGGTTAATTCATGGAAGTTCGAATAGCTGCTCGTCATCGAGGAAGGTTACGGTTTACTTGAGTTAGACTTTGATTAGTGAGTCATATATACGTGTAGAATTGACGGGAGAAAGCATGGTTAGGTCTTCGAACAATAAATTCGGATGGATATACATATAGTTTAAGGGATATTTTATATATATATATACATATGAAAAGGCACATTTGACAGGGGGTGAGGATGTGACCTAGATTCTGGGCATATTTGACAGGGGGTGAGGATATGGCCTAGGTTAAAGGCTCGTGCTCCGAGGAAAGATTTCGAAGCATAGGTACATTGACACCATGGGTCCCTTTCAGATCATGACTATTGGGCAAAGACACCAATTAGCATATATGTACAGTTTGTGTATTGGGCCATTGTATTGCATTGCATCACATACCTTCATATCCTCATGATTACACATTGTCATTCTACTATATTTGCATTATGCATCTCCTATAATCTTCTTGAACTGTCTGAGGAGTTCTGATCATGCATGAAGGTGTTGGCGTAATAATGAATTACTATGTTCCAAAATTTCTGTGTTAAATCTGAGGGATTTAGAGAGTCACAGTGTTTGGTGAAAGTGTGTTGAGTACATTTTCGTGGATGCATCATACTCTAGCGAGTGAACCGAATAGAAAACTCTAGGGCTAATTGTCAGAGGATAGACGTTAGTGGAATTGATGAGATCAAGATTAATTAGTTGGCCTTAAAAGAGATACGAAGTAGGACTACGCTTTGACTAATCGAGTAGCGGGTATTATTATGTTAATAAGGGAACTGGAATAACCAAGAGTTAGAGAGGTGAGTTCGTACCGGTGTAGTTGTCTATATTGGGCGTCTTGAGGGTGTACGTTGACTTATCTGTTTATCTTATTTATTTTATATTGTGTTGCGTGAACTAATCTTAGTTGATCTATGATGCTTACCAGTACGTGTGGTGTGCTGATACTACTCTTGCTATATTATTTTTGGGTGTAGATGTGTTGCAGGTTATTACTTGAAGTTTCTCTTAGCGGATTACCGGTTATCTTTCTACAGCCTTACTCATCTCATTTCAGGCAGAGGTTGTGTCGTTTATTTTGGTTTATTTCTTGTGTAATAGGAGCTCTTGTACCTGTCTAGACTAGATCTCGGGAACATTTCAGTTTTCTTGTATTGATAACAGGGTCATTATGAGTCTTCAGTTTAAATTGTCACGACCCAGCCCCATGCGCCATGACTAGTGCCTGAGCGGGACACTCGTATACGTACCTGTTAGATATAGTCAAACTGGACCTAAGAACAATATGGAAACATGCAAAAGAACTCCAAAGGTCCGTAACGTCGTCATATGTATATATCCCGATAACCTGTCTCCTGAGGAGTCACAACTAATCAAAACATAATATGATACGCAAGCCGACAAGGCTGCCACTACATATCAATACCATACGCAGGCCGACAAGGTTGCCCTACAAATGAACATATCTATAGCACATCGTATAGACACAGCTGAACAAAACTTATACACAACCCACACATATGTCTACAGACCTCTAAGAGTATCAGTAGTGAAATGTGACGGGACAGGGCCCCGCCGTACCCCTGAATATATATATATAAGTCTATATCGGAAGATCTGTACCAAAATATCTAGGCTCCGGAACAATGAAGCTCTCCAAACAGCTGAGCAGAAGTCTTACGCTAGAGGACCACCGGACTGAGTGTCTGTACCTGCGGGCATGAAACGCAGCCCCCGAAGAAAGCGGGTCAGTACGAGATATGTACTAAGTATATAAAGCATGAAATACAATAAAGAGGATCATGACTGAAATAGGGATTACAGGAGACAAGTATGACATTCAAAATACCAATACACTTGCCGTATGAAATGTAAATCATGCATATCAATATCATATATCATACCCGGCCCATTATGGGACTCGGTGAATAAAGTCATCACATGCCATCCTTAGCGCCATAATCACATCATCATCTCATCACATCATCGTATCATCACATCATCATATCATATATATATATATATATATCGTACCTGGCCCTCTAGTGAGGGACTCAGTGAACAATGCAGTAAAACTGTGCACGAAAACATACCCGGCCCGGGACTCGGTGAAAGATATATTGAGGCATGCACGAGCAGAGTAGTAAGCAACCATATGCAAACTAAGTCATATCTGAGACTCAATCGATTAATCAACATAAACTACCATATAAAATCAAGACAATAGTCATATCAATTACCCTTCGAATGTCACTATGGATTATATCAAAATAGAACTTCTGGAATCATAGACACGTATAAAGACACAATGAAATAGCTTCTGCAAATCAAGAACATTAGCCATCCTAGTGGCTCTAAGAATAGGGACTTCTTTGGAGTCATATATACGTCGTCTGTTTGTTTCATATAGATCATGCCAAAAAGAAGGAACTGTTAGCTTTACATACCTTAAGTCGTCAATATAAACCCAGAACGAACTCGTCTTAATGCTGATGCTAATCCTATAACAAGGAAATGCATGTACGACTTTAGATGGCTTTCGTATATCGTGTATATCAATTGGTAATTTGATCCAAAAACGAAACAGGTAGCATTTCCCCAATTCCATATATCATAATAACAGCCAAAATGACAAAAATAGATCTCAACAACACATCATATATGACCTCATAATACTTTATAATGATCGTGAAGCTTGAAGTAGGATCTGTACAACCCATATCACCTTTTGCATGCTTCTTTCTTAACTTAATAACATTCTCAATAATATAAAGAAGTCATTTACTACAAATTCTATCCTTATCTCATATGATTATAACGAGAAAGTAGCCCACAAACTCAACTCTTTCCAAGTGACGATTTTATTCTCAAGTTCGGGTTTATTTCATCAATTCCCACAATTTAACCAAAACATCAATCACAATACCAATAACAATATTAACAAATACATATTCAAAATAGACTCAAATCCCTTCCTAAATCACTTCCAAAACAGCCCAATACAAATTCCCATACCAATGCTCGTATACACTTCTTTATTTCCGTATATACATAGTATAACAACAAACATAACAACAACAACTACAGCCAATCCCACAATATTCCAGCACACCAAACAATTTATAACAACCACCAAACAGTCCACATGATGACAATAACAATTTAACTGATTTCCCGCAATTAATTCCGTAATTCCCGTTTCTCAATTTAACTATGACCTGGACGAATTTTAAATATATCTAGTAGAGGAGAATTCTTGCCTCATGTGTCAAAAACTCCTCTCCTTCCTCTTTACTTCACTTTGAAGAAAGTCCGGGTCTAACAACACGACAAAGTGGTACAACGAGATCAAAGCGGTGAGCAAAATCTGTAACACGATTGAATGGCGTTGCTGAGAGTGTACATATATATTCAATGAATTCGTTCCTGAATATATATACATACCCTTGTGCACGTTTTCCTCCAAGTACAAACTAGCCGAATGGGTCTTTTATGTTAATACATAATTGAACTAAGTCAAATGCATTTTTGCAACAATGAATGTTAACATTCAGATATATAAAAAGTGTGCCTTTCAACGTGTAAGAACCTCCCTTTATGTGACCTTGCGTCATCACATTATTTGACACGTTAATGTTATTATTTAGACCAATTGGTGCCACGTGGCATCCTACTTGATGTCACGTGGCAGCCTATGGCCAATATTAACTCACTAATTTTTTTTATTAACACCACGATTAATTCCATACTCTCCTAGTTTATTCCACTATTAACCAATTACCCACATAAACAATTGTCTTGATCTCAATCCACTTAAACATGAACCACTTTTAACACACTTCATATACTTATTATCACAATTATGTGATATAGCACTAGTCCATAGTCCCTTTTTGTACACATAAAATATTATTCTCAATCACCGTCATCACCCTTGTTAAATCCTAAATTATTTCTGGACCTCATCCTTGTATACACCAAGATCTTTGATTTTTCATGCTTGAAATGACCAAATCCTCCGGGATCAAGTAAATTTGCTCATGTTTGGCGGTTCAATTTCGTAGTCCAAAAATACGGGGTATTATAGCTTGGACCGTATTTCCCTCAAATAAACATTGAACCTTAATGAAAATTATTTTATCCAATTCACTTGACTTCTAATCCTTTCAATACATCTGTACCATCACTCTAACCACCTATGAGCTTGAGGGATAACCTCACTTCCGTTAATAATGTCATTTAACTCGCACGCTTTCCAACGCACAAAAATACGGGATGTAACATCCTTCCCCCCTTTTGAACATTCGTCCTCGAATGTTAAACTAGTCCTGTATAAGTATACTGGTTATGGTGATCTTATGACGAACCAATTACTCTTCTATCATGTCGTGTCTCCCCTTGCTTAACTTAATTCCATTCTCCACTTGACACCAATTAATATTGAATTTCCAAACAATGTGGTCATGATTTAGATATTTCCGTAACTGGCTGCAACTTACTATATCCATCTACGCTTGAAGCTTAAGTTGAGTTTTTCTTGTTGTGGAGTCATCTTTCCTTGGTAGTTTTACCAATACATATCGGTTCCTCTTGTTCTCTCTTATAATTCTTATAGATCTACCTCCACTCTCCATTTAGTTTGCATAGTCCGCAGCATACATCCGTCTTGGAGTCATCATTTTAATCCTCTGACATGCACTATCTATAACATTCACTGTGAATAGTCAAAAAATGAGTTTTCTTCTTAGTAATGAATCCTGGCTGCAATATTCCCTTGACACCTCAGGAACATCCTTTCAAGAGATATAAGTGAGTCACTCTCCTGATATAATTCTCCTTAAAACTTAAACTCGTCGATCCTCTTTTCTTTTTGCCTCAACTAGTCTAGAACCCTTTCGTCCATCGTACAATCATTACCTCCATACCCACATTGTTAATCAAACATATAAATCATTTTTTACATACTGATACCATGTCATCTTTTAAACTTTCGCGATTACGTAATAATCAGGAACCTTCTTCTTATCTTTAGAATCCTCTTCGGGTGTCTCTTCTGGTTTCACTTATATCTGGTCAAAGGTTAAAATACATGATGATCTCAAGGGATTTTAAATCCCATGTTAATCATGTCCCAAAATGAATTTCCCGAAGCACTCTTTTGAGGTAAATACTCGCATCACATCTTGAGTAAACACTTATATAGGTAATTTTCCTATAGCACCCCTATCATCATATTGAGGTAATATCTCTCTTCTGTCATATGCCAATTTTTTTTTCAAATTTGTTTCACATTTTGCATCACTTTATGAACTACTATCTTGAGCTTTTCGTCCCTCTTTTGTCCTTTGGTTCATACCTCTTTCCTTCATTCCTATGTCTATGCTTGTCGTATCACCTCATAATGTCAAAGGTCAATTTCCCTTCGTTGTCCAATGTCTATAACTATCTTACCATAGGATAGATGCCTTTGTCATAGTGTTCTTTGCCACAAATTCATTGAGACCCATAGGTCATTTTACGCATTAGCCCTTTTTAGTAATATAGTTCATAACTAATCCTTCTGTTACAACCCAAACTTAAGGTGCCCGTCTTTTGTTCGTTCTCTTAAAACCCACTGTCTTCTAGTAACAAGTTCGTTTTGATCGTCTCGCTTAAATCACTTCACAATTTCCCTTAATCCAACTTATAACACTTTAGGCATATTGTGTCATGTTATTTCTTGTCATAGTCCTTTCCCTTCCTTCATTCACCCTTTGATTTTTCCATACCCTACTGTAGGAGATTTTTCTATCCTTTCTCCTTTGCTACTTGTAAGTCACAATATCATCAGCAAACAATACTATTGCCAACAGCTTAGCCTCTATAGCATTACTATCTTTTATAATATCTCTTAAATTACACGTTTCCATGCCCTTGTCGTATTCTTTCTTTTCATAAGAACCCATTTTTCAATGTCATATCATTCAAGATCTTACAAATAATTCTCAGCACTGTTTCAAATACCATCCTGACTTCTATCCGTTTATTGCTGGCTTTCAGATCTTACCTACTTGTTTCAGCTAGGGATCTCACTTGATGTTTAAGCATTTATATCAAATATATTTCAGTGTCATTGTTTCCACCTCACACCTATATTTCTCTCACCCGCTTGCCCCCTTAAGGGTGTACTTATACCATTATCTATTTATATTCTGCTCTATATCCCTATTTCCAATATCAAATTCATCTGATCCCCCTCTTTTTTTTTTAACTCACTTGGCATACTGTACCATATCCATATCTTTTCTTTATAATTTATAACTTTGATTATCCACGTACGAAACCTTAACAAAACCATGGAGTGACGAGAACCGTTCTATGTATAGTACATAATCTCATCTGATAATCTGTAATCGAGTAATCTAATCAATGTAGTAACTCATCCAAAGCCACATTCCTCTCACTCCAACCAATAATTATTTAGTACTTGTAGTCGTTCCAATTTCTCAATTTAGGTAGCACTTATATTCCGATGATAAGTGTCCAAAACTCTCTTGTGATATTATCTTTATCCTAACCTGTATCATATGTTTCCTCTAATAAATTTACAATACATCGTTTGTCCCTCAAATCCTTTTCCTCTAAGGATTTCACTGTTCCGAGGTGAAGTCAGATACATGCAGTACTCCTTTACGCCTTATGCCCTTTTACCCTTGCTGTGTTCCCAATACTGACTCCTAACTTACTCAAAATCATATCAAGTTCGTCTTAATAATGGTCTTATCTTATCACCTTGTCATCGTACTACACCTTTAAGTTCGTAGCTATATATTTCTCTTTTATTTTATACTCGTACTCAATCTATTACGTCTATCTTGGGTGCTTCCTTTAGAATTCCCTTATCATTTCTCCAGTCTATGTCCATCTTTTATTCTGCACACGAGGAATCTCATGCTACCTCTGTATCCTTTGGAAAACACTAGTTCTGCATAACCCCTTTCTCATTTTCAAAACATATTCCGTTTGTTCTTTTCATATTAGTCATTTTCTAGGACCCATTCTACCTTGTTGCTAATTTTTCTATAGTTTGGTCTTTCACAATTCCATCACTTATATTACTTATTTTATTGGCTATAGATGTCATAACCCATTGCTACACTGTTATCCTGCTCGCTTTCTTCTTATTTCCTTCTTTCAATTAACTTCTTCTTTTCTTGAGCTCGCTTTCATTTTCGTTATCACATAATCTCTATTCTGAACTTTCCCTACAGAACTTTATAAGTCTTTCTCATTCGTTCTATAGCTCGCTTTTCCATTTCACACTTGCCTTTATACTCTAGTCGCACAGGTCACGGCATATCTTTTAGTCACTTCCTCGCTAGGCTTTACTCATTTTCACAACAATCCCTACTATATCCACATAATATCCTGTTCGTAATCAATCTTATAGTGTAACACTTCTCAACCTTATTCACAATTCTTACTATGGTTTAATTACACTCTGCGGAGTAAGCGTACTTAACCTTTTACCCTTCCTGGTCAATCTTATCCTTAATACCTCACAAGCTATAATATTTTCCCTCTTTTTTTTTTATATCATTCCTTAAGTCCCATAGGTTTGATCCTGTAGAATTTGACCCATTTTCTCATTGAACGAAAGGTACGAAATTTCATCAATACATTCATATTTGGCACAATCCTCCTCTGTACTCTTTTCTCAATCACACTATTACTTCTTTTAACTATAAACTCGTCATAATTTATCCTTGCTTATCAATTCAATCGGGACCTCAATATAACAGTCTATTTAAATTTGCCAGCCTTTTCTAAATCATCTCTTAATATAACAAGCCCTTCCAAATTATCCTAGCATTCCTTTTTACCATAACGATATCGACCTCATAATCACTATTACCATCAATTTAACAGTTAACTTACTTCTCGAAATCAGTTGTACTCACCACTTAGTCAGATCTTATTATTACTATTGACACGACCTTTCAAGACATATTACGAACTTATATCTCATTCTCTTTTTATTTCTAGGAAAATTTTGGCAGAGTTTCCTCTGTATTTCTCACTATCCCAAAACCTGCATGCAGGAAATACCAACAATGCCTCACAGGGCCAACATATATACATATATATTATATCGTATCATAGCCGCACAGGGCTCCCCATATCAATAACAATATGAAAATGATGAACTTACCTCGTATGTCCAACTCAAACTGTGCCCCTGTTACACTTTCCTGTTTATTTTCCCTTTCAATCTTTAACTGCAGGTTTCAATCATACCTGTAATATTCATACCGTATCTGACAGATACCCTGCTTACCTATCTTTTTTTTATTCCTTCAGCTTCTTCTGTGTGCACCTTATAACTGAACTTATTAACAATAAATATACATTCAATCCATTTTCTTACTATACTTACAATAACTTACCTTGACGATGGCCAGTTTGCCGTTCCGTATATACAAATTCTGATAACGTAACCTCGATGAAATATCTTGCCTCTGTAACTCCTAATAGCATTATTCACCTTCTCTTGTCGACACAACTCTCCTGCTGAAATCAAAGGTTAGTATATAAGGGATATCATTTCCTATCTCTTGGCTCTATCGCATGATCTAGAGTAGGAAGAAAAAGTAACGTCCTAAATGTCCTGTAGCTTCCTGTTTATAGATGTGGTGCACAACACACCGATAAACAAGAATCTACCAGACACGGTCTGTAGACACTCCGAGGAGGAACTGCTTTGATACAACTTTTGTCACGACCCAGCCCCGCGGGACACTGGTATACGTACCTGTTAGATATAGTCAAACTGGACCTAAGAACAATATGAAAACATGCAAAAGAACTCCAAAGGTCCGTAACATCGTCATATGTATATATCCCGATAACCTGTCTCCTGACGAGTCACAGCTAAGCAAAACATAATATGATACGCAAGCCGACAAGGCTACCACTACATGTCAATATGATACACAAGCCGACAAGGCTGCCACTACATATCAATACCATACGCAGGCCGACAAGGCTGCCCCAACAGACGAACATATCCATAGCACATCGTATAGACACAACTGAACAAAGCTTATACACAACCCACACATATGTCTACCGACCTCTAAGAGTATCAGTAGTGAAATGTGACGGGACAGGGCCCCGCCGTACCCCTGAATATATATAATTCTATATCGGAAGATCGGTGCCAAAATATCTAGGGTCTGGAATAATGGAGCTCTCCAAACAGCTGAGCAGAAGGCCTAAGCTGGAGGACCACCGGACTGAGTGTCTGTACTTGCGGGCATGAAACGCAGCCCCCGAAGAAAGGGGGTCAGTACGAGATATGTACTGAGTATATAAAGCATGAAATACAATAAAGAGGATAATGACTGAAATAGGGATCACATGAGACAAATATGACATTCAAAATACCAATACGCTTGCCTTATGAAATGTAAATAATGCATATCAATATCATATATCATACCCGGCCCATTATGGGACTCGGTGAATAAAGTCATAACATGCCATCCTTGGCGCCATAATTACATCATCATATCATCATATCATCGTATCATCACATCATCATATCATATATATATATATATATACCGTACCCAGCACTCTAGTGAGGGACTCGGTGAACAATGCAGTGAAACTGTGCATGAATACATACCTGGCCCGGGACTAGGTGAAAGATATATTGAGGCATGCACGAGCAGAGTAGTGAGAAACCATATGCAAACTAAGTCATATATGAGACTCAATAGATTAATCAAAATGAACTATCATTTAAAACTCAAGACAATAGTAATATCAAGTACCCTTCGAATGTCACTATGGATCATATCAAAATAGAACTTCTGGAATTATAGACACGTATCAAGACACAACGAAATAACTTCTGGAAATCAAGAACATTAGTCATCCTAGTGGCTCTAAGAATAGGGACTTCTTTGGAATCATATATATGTCGTCTGTTTGTTTCATAAAGATCATGCCCAAAAGAAGGAAGGGTTAGCTTTACATACCTTAAGTCGTCAATATAAACCAAAAACGAACTCGTCTTAATGCTAATGCTAATCCTATAACAAGGAAATGCATGTACGACTTTAGATGGCTTTCTTATATCGTGTATATCAATTGGTAATTTGATCTTAAAACGAAACAGGTACCATTTCCCCAATTCCATATATCACAATAATAGCCAAAATGACAAATATAGATCTCAACAACACATCATATATATATCCATAATGACCTCACAATACTTTATAATGATCGTGAAGCTTGAAGTAGGATATGTACAACCCATGTCACCTTTTGCATGCTTCTTTCATAACTTAATAACATTCTCAATAAGATAAAGAAGTCATTTACTACAAATTCTATCCTTATGTCATATGATTATAACGAGAAAGCAGCCCACAAACTCAACCCTTTCCGAGTGACGATTTTATTCTCAAGTTCGGGTTTATTTCATCAATTCCCACAATTTAACCAAAACATCAATCACAATACCAATAACAATATTAACAAATACATATTCAAAATAGACTCAAATCGCTTCCTAAATCACTTCCAAAACAGCCCAATACAAATACCCATACCGATGCTCGTATACACTTCTTTATTTCCGTATATACATAGTATAACAACAAACATAACAACAACAACTACAGCCAATCCCACAATATTCCAGCACACCAAACAATTTATAACAACCACCAAACAGTCCACACGATGACAATAACAATTTAACCGATTTCCCGCAATTAATTCCGTAATTCCCGTTTCTCAAATTAACTATGACCTGGACGAATTTTAAATATATCTAGTAGAGGAGAATTCTTAACTTATGTGTCAAAAACTCCTCTCCTTCCTCTTTACTTCACTTTGAAGAATGTTCAGGTCTAACAACACGACAAAGTGGTACAACGAGATCAAAGCGGTGAGCAAAACCTGTAACACGATTGAATGGCGTTGCTGAGAGTGTACATATATATTCAATGAATTCGTTCCTGAATATATATACATACCCTTGTGCACGTTTTCCTCCAAGTACAAACTAGCCGAATGGGTCTTTTATGTTAATACATAATTGAACTAAGTCAAATGCATTTTTGCAACAATGAACGTTAACATTCAGATATATAAAAAGTGTGCCTTTCAACGTGTAAGAACCTCCCTTTAGGTGACCTTGCGTCATCACTTTATTTGACACGTTAATGTTATTATTTAGACCAATTGGTGACATGTGGCAGCCTACTTGATGTCACGTGGCAGCCTATTGCCAATATTAACTCACTATTTTTTTTTATTAACACCACGATTAATTCCATACTCTCCCACTTTATTCCACTATTAACCAATTACCCACATAACCAATTGTCTTGATCTCAATCCACTTAAACATGAACCACTTTTAACACACTTCATATACTTATTATCACAATTATGTGATATAGTACTAGTTCATAGTCCCTTTTGGTACACATAAAATATTATTCTCAATCACCGTCGTCACCCTTGTTAAATCCTAAATTATTTCTGGACCTCATCCTTGTATACACCAAGTTCTTTGATTTTTCATGCTTGAAATGACCAAATCCTCCGGGATCGAGTAAATTTGCTCATGCTTGGCGGTTCAATTTCCTAGTCCAAAAATACGGGGTATTATAGCTTGGACTGTATTTCCCTCAAATAAACGTTGAACCTTAATGAAAATTATTTTATCCAATTCACTTGACTTCTAATCCTTTCAATACATCTGTACCATCACTCTAACCACCTATGAACTTGAGGGATAACCTCGCTTCCATTATTAATGTCATTTAACTCGCACGCTTTCCAACGCACAAAAATACGGGATGTAACATAAATTGTGATCATTAATTATATTACTGGTAATAAAAATGTATTTGAATATTGGGTTGGTTGGTAAGGGTTCGCCTACTAGGTAATAAGACGGTAGGTTCCCGCACGGCTCGTAAACTGGGTCGAGACATTTCTGTAAAGATTTCCAGAAATTTGCCTTAAACTGATCATCTCTGTCGGAAATAATAGACATAAGGATACCATGAAAGCGCACAATCTCTTTAATGTACAGTTTGGTATAATCTACAGCAGTATAAGTAGTGTTTACTGGTAAGAAATGGGCTAATATAGTTAGCCTATCGACGATCACCTAAATAGAATCAAACTTGCGATAAGAACGGGGCAATCCCGTAATCAAATCCATATTAATTAGTTCGCATTTCCAAGCCGGGATATCCATTTCCTGTAATAAGCCGCTAGGTTCAATCTTCACCTGTTGACAAGTGGGGCATTGAGCTACAAAACACTCAATATCTTTCTTCATATTGTTCCACCAATAGAAGGCCTTGAGGTCGTGATACATCTTTGTGGAGCCAGGATGTATAGAATACCGGGAATAATGGAATTCTGACATAATTCTGTCCCCAAGTCCGGCTAATTTGGAACAAACAAACGGCCTCGATGTTTAAGAACCTTATCTGAGTCGAGTTCAAATGCTGAAATCTAATTTTGTTGAACTCCTTCCTTGAGATTGACTAGAACTGGATCCGCATACTGCTGAGCCTTTATTTCCGAGGCAAGGGTTGATTGTTACATATTTTGTAGGGCAACCCAAGTATCTTCTGATTCTAATAAACAAATTCCTAGACTTTCTAGGCGTTGAAGTCCTTTAGTCATTTCCAGCTTTTCAACTGGCACATGCAATTTACCCATCGACTTGTGACTTAACGCATCAGCAATAACATTGGCTTTGCCAGGGTGATATAAGATATCGGCATTATAATCTTTCAGCAATTCGAGCCATCTTCGTTGCCTCAAATTCAACTCTTTCTACTTGAATATATAGTGAATGCTTTTGTGATCAGTAAAAATATCAACATGAACTCCATGTAAGTAATGCCGCCATATTTTCAGAACGTAAAATACCGCCGCCAACTCAAGATCATGAGTTGGGTAGTTCTACTCATGTTTCCGCAATTGTCTGGAGGCATAAGCTATCACCTTACCATTTTGCATTAGTACACATCCCAGACCTATGCGTGAAGCATTACAATATACAATATAACCCTCAGTGCCTTCTGGAAGGGCGAGAACAGGAGCGGATGTCAACTTGTCTTTCAATCTTTGGAAACTCTTGTCACAAGATTCTTACCATTGAAACGTGGTTGCTTTCTGAGTTAATTTTGTCAGCGGGGCTGCTATAGAAGAAAATCCTTCTACTGATCTTTGATAATATCCCACAAGGTCCAAGAAACTTCGAACTTCTGAGGCTGTTGTAGGCCTGGGCCAATTCTTAACGGCTTCGATCTTCCGATTATCAACTTTAATACCCTCGTCAGACACAATATGGCCTAGAAAAGCTACTGAAGTTAGCCAGAATTCACATTTGGAGAACTTTGCGAACAACCTTCGATCTCGCAATGTTTGCAACACCTTCCGAAGGTGATCAGCATGTTCCACTTCAGAATGAGAATATACCAGAATATTGTCAATGAATACAATAAAAAAGACATCCAAGAAGGGCCGAAATACAGTATTCATTAGTGCCATGAATGCTGCTGGAGCATTTGTCAACCCGAAGGACATAACTAAGAATTCAAAATGCACATATCTCGTTAGGAAAGCTGTCTTTGGAATATCTTCCCCTTTTACACGTAGCTGATGATATCCTAACCTTAAGTTAATTTTCGAGAAACATTTGGCACCCTGCAGCTGATCAAATAAATCATCAATTCTGGGAAATGGATATTTATTCTTGATGGTCAGCTTATTTAGTTGGCTGTAGTCAATACACATTCTTAGTGAACCATCCTTCTTGCGCACAAATAATACCGGCGCTCCTTACGGGGAAGTGCTAGGCCTAATGAAGCTCTTATCTAGCAAGTCCTGCAATTGCAACTTCAATTATCGTAATTTGGTAGGGGACATACGATAGGGAGGGATAGAGATGGGCTGAGTGCCCGGATACACATCAATCTCAAATTTCATTTCCTTTTCGAAAGGAAGACCTAGAAATTCATCGGGGAATACTTCCTGAAATTCATTAACTACTGGAATGGACTATAGAGTTGGTAGTTCAGCTTCAGTACTCCTAACTCGAACCAAGTGATAAATATAGTCTTTGGATATCATCTTCCGCACCTTAAGGTAGGAAATAAACCTACCCTTTGGTGCTGGAGTATTGCTCTTCCATTTAAGAACTGGTTCGCCAGGGAACTAAAACTTCAAAGTTTTGGACCAACATTCAATATTTGCATAGCAAGAACCCAACCAGTCCATACCCAAAATGGCATCGAAGTCCACCATTTCTAATTATACTAAATCATCAAGAGTTTCAAGGCCACATATAGTAATCACACACTTATGATAAATTTGTCTTGCAATAACATGCTCCCCGACTGGGGTAGAAACTGAGAAAGGCTTAGATAATGATTTTGGCTTAATACCAATCTTATCAGCAACATATGGAGTAATATAAGATAGCATGGAGCGTGGATCAATTAATGCATAAAAATCGTGAGAACAGATGGATAAGATACCTGTCACAACATCTGGGGATGATTCAAGATCTTGCTGTCCTGCGAGTGCATAAATACGGTTCTTACTATTGCCTAAACCAGATGTCTGACCTCTACCCCTACCTCTACTTGCTGGGGCTAGAGAAGAATATTGACTAGGAGGGCGAACAGAAGATGAAGACCCTGCAACTGAACCTGTCGGTTGCGCCGGGCATCCCCTACATCGCGATGGACAATCCCTCATAACATGACGAGGCTACTCACAAGTGTAACACACCCCCATACCTTGGCGGCACTGGCCAGAGTGTCCCTTACCGCACTAATCACAACGGGGCAGTGGGGGCCTGGCCTAACTGGACTCTCCCCTGTAAGAAGAAGTTGGTGCTCTCAAACTCTGACCAGTTCTAGAATAAGTGGAATGGTCATAACGCTGCCCCTGAAACTATGAAGGTGCACTACCTACTGAAGGGGCTGGTCGTCTAGAGGAATGAGGCTCATATCCTCCCTGATAATCAACTAAATAACCTGTGGACCTTGCCCGCTTATGACGACCCCTATCCGGATCTTGCTCAGCCCGCTACTGACGCTTACGATCCCTCATATTCTGAGCATATGCCTGAATACTAGCAATATCTATACCGTCTTGAAGTGAGGCCATCATAAAATCATTAATTAGGTGGGGCCCAAGCTCTATCACAAAATGGTGTACCCTATCTTCCATTTCAGCAATAATTGTCGGGGCATATCTGGCTAAAGCATTAACCTTCGAACTATATTCTCGAGCACTTATATTATTCTGGAAAAGCAATAGGAACTTATAAACCCTGTCCTTGCAAATCTCGACGGGGTAAGTAATGAGCCAAGAAGGCCCTGGTGAACTCGGACCATACTGCTGGAGGTTCATTCTGCCCTCTTGACTGTAGCCAGGGTTCACAACATACTACTGCCACATCCCAAAATCTATAAAAAGAAACTCTACTGATTCTGTATCAGAGGCATGCACTACCCTTAAAGTACGACCCATTCGATATATAAAGTCCTCGGGGTTCTCCTTCGGGTTTGACCTCATGAAGACCGGAGAATCAAAATTAAGAAAATCACGAATGCAGGAACAAATAGCCCTATCCGGAAGGATAACCTGCCACTAGGTCTGAGCGGCTACCAATCTGGTCAATAACTACACTGCATCTCGTAAGTCCGGATCTGGAGGCGCAGGGGTAGGAGCTAAAGGCTGAGGAGCTAGAGGGACTAGAACCTTTCCATGCTCTTCTGAAACTAGAGGAATAGGGGTAGCATGCGAGGGAGTGGCGCCTTGAGCCTCGCTATTGTCACGACCCAGGTAGGGGCTGCGACGGGTACCCTGGGCTGACCGCCGAGCACCGCTCGCTCTATTACCCTCCTTACTCGATTAATGCCTTATCATCATATTTATGCTTGAAACATAGAAAAGATCATAACTTATATGGAAACATAAATACTTGTGTATATAGAAAGGTTTGGTACATCAAAATAATGAGTGCACGTATACATGAAAGATGTGAGACCGTGCTACCCACGCTACGCATCTATGAGCCTCTACTGACATACTATATAATGGACGGAACAAGACTCCATCATGCCCAAATATATATATACATATGTACCAAAAGAGAAATCACAAGCACCTCTGAACAATGGAGTGCTCTCGACAGCTGGCAGCTCCATAGTATCTGGATCAAGCTCGCCTCTCTGTCTACCTGTGGGCATGAACACAGCGTCCAACGAAGGGACATCAGTACGAATATTGTACTGAGTATGAGAGGCATGAACAGTGAAGAAAGGCATCAATAATATAATGAGAGCATCAATATAAAGCATATGGATCTGACCGATAATCATAAATGGAATAATGCATGCTGTCTTACTCCTACTTATCATCGTAACATGTATGCATCATATGCAAGCTGCCCGCCCATGTCGGGACGGTGTGATAATCAATAATATAAGCCCGCGTCCATGCCTCCTGCATCCGGGGTACCATCTCATGCCGCCCACTAGTGGTGTCTGCCCACGCCCGAAGGTTGTGGTGTATCCGTATCGCCGCCCGCCGAAGCGGTGTCTGCCCGGCCAACTAGGCCCGGTATGAAATGCTCATGCCATGCTTATCATAAAATAGTCATAATAATGTACTTATTGTAAAATATTTATCCTATCATAATCACATGCATAAGGTTTGAGAACAACTTTACTCTATCGGGGTGACGTAAGGTCGTGACCCCCCGATTACTTTATGGAGCAATTACGGACATTCTGCCTCACCTTGAAAGGACTAGTACATAAGGTGAGTGTAGGAAAGGACTAACATCATCATATCGTATAACTAATCTCATATAGACATTTAACTTTTTGGAATGTAGGAGCTCAGGGAAAGATGGTAATTCGGACTATAACATTCATGCCATTGGAAAGAAAGGACTAGCCTCACATACCTTGTCGTTTAGCTAAGTTGTTGTCCACTTATTCTCCTTCGTTACCACGTCGTCACCTTCATGAGAGAATTCGTATTACATTAGTCAATCGACTATGAGAACGCATCGTTATCCCTAGATAAAATTAGGCGGCATTTCCTTTGAGTTTAACACTTATATCATGACCTATACACCATTTGTAACGTATTCATAATCATAACACGTCAACTTCTATGATTCCATCCAACTACCATTCCATAGTGACACTATTTACTCAATCATGACCCATTCCTATGTTCTTCTACATTTTAAGTATCTAAGTCTTCCAATACCTTGAATCACGTGGTATAGTCATGAAACATACCTTAAACTTCACTTAGCCAAAACCCTAGTTACCCTTTTGAGGATTTCTTGACTTAGATGATCCTTTGAGGTGTTCTTACACTTGTTTTTATGAATTTAGTGGTGTTGATCTTGATGTTCCCTTTGATTCTCTTAAATTCTTATGGAGGAAATATTTGGAATGTTCTAGAGGTCTCTTGAGGTGTATGGATGAAAAATGAAGTGAAATGAGGCTTAAGTCCCTTTTAGTGATCACAAAACTGATGTTTAATGAATTCTCGTCGGGATGAACAGTGGTCGTAAACCACAGTTTACGGACCGTATTATGATTTACGGTCCGTCCTCCGCGATCGTTTTTAAGCATTTCAAAAACAGAAAGTTTGGCTAAGGGTCATGGCAGTTTACGACCGAGGTTTACGGGCCGTCCTCCAAGTCGTTTTTAGCCATTTCAACACTTGACAGAACTTGAAATTTTTGGACAGCTGGAGGACGATTGCACTATACGGTCCGTAAATCACTTTACGGGCCGTATAGTGCCCTTTTTGACCACTGTGCTGAAAATTTTCTGCCACCTTCTTATTTCCAAAAATTCATAATTAGCCATTCCCGACTTAATAAAACATCATACACTCAAGCCCTTCATCGTTCTACTCATCACACAAGTACGGAAAGATTTCTGAGGTGTAACATTCTTCCCCCCTTTGGAACATTCGTCCTCGAATGTTCGACAGTCGGGAATTCTAGAAAAATTTTGCCAGAGTCTCCTTTGTAATTTGACTCTACCAACCTATCATAGCAACCCACAATATCATGGCCTTACAGGGCTATATCACACTATCCACACATCCATGGCCACACACGACTAAAATCATAATACTAGGGTGTACATACCTTACATCGTCGACGCTTCACCTTGAATCTCCTTCGGGGACTGGAACAAATGCGGGTACATGGATTTCATCTTCTCCTCCGCTTCCCAAGTCATTTATTCTCGATTGCTGTTTCGCCATAGGATTTTCACTGAAGCTACTTCTTTGTTCCGGAGCCTTCGCACTTGTCTATCTAAAATGGCAATAGGTACTTCTTCATATGTTAACTTCTCTGTCACCTGCACATCGTCAACCGGGACTATTGTTGTAGGATCCCCGATAAACTTGCGGAGCATCAAAACATGGAACACCGGATGGACTGATTCAAGCTCCGAAGGTAGGTCCAATTCATATGCTACCTGTCCCACCTTACGGACAATTTTATAAGGTCCGATGTATCTTGGACTCAATTTCCTTTTTTTGCCAAATCTCATCACCCCTTTCATTGGCGATACTTTCAGAAATACCCAGTCATTTTCCTGAAATTCTAAATCCCGTCGGCGGTTGTCTGCATAAGAATTTTTGGCGACTTTGAGCTGTTAACAGTGGGTCTCGAATCACTTTAACCTTTTCAACTGCTTGTTGGATCAAGTCGGGGCCTATCAATTGTACTTCTCCGGCTTCAAACCATCTAATTGGAGATCTGCAATTTCTTCCATATAAGGCTTGATACGGGGCCATTTGAATACCGGAATGGTAGCTATTGTTATAAGCAAATTCGATAAGGGGTAAATGCTCATCCCAACTACCCCCAAAATCTAACACACACGCTCGGAGCATATCCTCCAAGGTCTGAATGGTGCGCTCGGCTTGTCCGTCCGTTTGTGGATGAAATGCTGTGCTGAATTTGACTTGGGTACCTAACCCTTCTTGAAAAGATTTCCAAAACTTAGCTGTAAAATGGGCTCCTCTGTCTGTAATAATGGCCAAAGGGATCCCATGAAGGCGCACAATTTCCTTTAAATATAACCTGGCATAGTCTTCTGCTGAATACGTGGTTCTAACTGGGAGGAAATGAGCTGCTTTCGTGAGTCTGTCCACGATCACCCATATAGAGTCATATTTGTCTCGGGAGCGGGGTAACCCTACAATAAAATCCATATTAATCTCCTCCCATTTCCAGGTAAGAATTTCCATTGCTTGCAATAATCCCCCTGGCTTCTGATGTTCTTCTTTCACCTGTTGGCAGTTCGGACACTGCGCCACAAATGCCTCTATGTCTCGTTTCATGCCATCCCACCAATATAGCAATTTATGATCGTGATACATTTTGGTCGTACCTAGATGAATGGAATACCGAGAATGATGCGCTTCTTCTAAAATTTGCTGGCGTAATTTTGCCATATTCGGGACACACAGTCTGTCTCAGTATCTAAGAACCCCATCTATGGAAACTGCAAATGGAGACTTCTCTTTCCCACGGGATACATCCCTGTGATGACACATCTGTGGATCTTCGTACTGGCGTTCTTTTATCTCCGCATTCAAGGGCGAGACCGCAGGATTATTAACACTAATTCCTGCCTTACCCGAATTAATTACACATACCCCAAGATTTGCTAGTTGATAGAGCTCACGAACCATTTCTTTCTTTTCGGAAGGGACTTCACTTAAACTGCCCATGGATCGGCGGCTAAGCGCGTCTGCTACCACATTCGCCTTCCCGGGGTGGTATAAAATATTCACATCATAATCCTTCAACAATTCTAACCACCGCCTCTGTCGTAGGTTCAACTCCTTCTGCTTAAAAATATGTTGAAGACTCTTGTGATCTGTATAGATATCAACGTGCACACCGTACAGATAATTCCTCCGTATCTTTAAGGCATGAACAACCGCAGCCAATTCGAGATCGTGAGTCGGATAATTCTGTTCATGTTTCCGCAACTGTCTCGAAGCATATGCAATAACCTTGCCACGCTGCATCAGAAAACATCCTAGTCCCACACCGAAGTGTCACAATACACGACATAACCATCCGGCCCTTCTGGAAGTGTTAACATCGGAGCCGAGGTCAATCTATTTTTTAGCTCTCGGAAACTACGCTCACAAGCATCATTCCATTGAAATTTTGCTGACTTCTGGGTTAGCTTCGTTAATGGGGCTGAAATAGATGAAAAGCCCTTTACGAATCTTCGATAATAACCTGCCAAACCCAGGAAACTACGAACTGTTGTAGGCGTCGTAGGCCTTGGCCAAGTCTTCACAACTTCTATTTTCTGAGTGTCGACTCGAATGCCATCATCTGAAATAACATGGCCTAAAAACGCCACAGAATTCAGCCAAAACTCGCACTTTGAGAACTTCGCATATAATTCTCGGGCTCAGAGAACGCCAAAAACAATTCTTAAGTGGTCTGCATGCTCTGACTCGGTGTGAGAATATACCAGAATATCGTCGATAAATACTATCACGAGGAGAACCAAAAATGGCCTGAACACATTGTTCATTAAATTCATGAACACCGCTGGGGCATTTGTCAATCCAAACGACATCACTCGGAACTCGTAGTGATCATATCTTGTCCTGAAGGCAGTCTTAGGAATATCTGCTTCTCTAATTCTCACCTGATGATAACCCGATCTCAGATCTATCTTGGAAAACCACTTAGCACCCTGTAACTGATCAAACAAATCATCGATTCTGGGAAGAGGATATTTATTCTTTATTGTTACCTTGTTCAACTGTCTGTAGTCGATACACATTCGTAAAGATCTGTCCTTCTTCTTTACGAACAGGACAGGTGCTCCCCACGGCGAAGAACTGGGTCTTATAAACCGCTTCTCAAGTAAATCTTTTAGCTGTGCTTTTAGCTCTTTCAGTTCTGCCGGAGCAATTCGATAAGGGGGAATGCAAATAGGCTCGGTGTCTCGTAATACATCAATAGCAAAGTCGATTTCCCTTTCTGGAGGAAGACCTGGAAGTTCATCCGGGAATACATCTGGAAATTCATTTACTACCGAGACAGATTGGAAAACTGGTGGCCTTGCCTCCGTATCATGAACCCGAACTAGATGATAAATGTCACACCCTAACCATATTAGGGTGTGATGGGCACCCGACCCCGCATACGGAGCCGAGCGAACCCTGAGACTCTCATTTCATACATATTTTGTTTTTGTTCCTATTTACAGATCAAACAACATGAAGCATACAGTAGGACTTTCAACAGAAACAGAGAACAGACTTCGTCTTAAGCGGCCACGTGTATCAAATACATCAAACATATCATATCAAATGCCGTAAGCAGGCGGAATGTACATCGCCTGAACATACATACATATACGAACATATAGGCCACTTAGGCCACCATAGCAAATAGGGCCCCCTAAGACATAGATCTCAGACCAGACCAAACAAAATCTGTGGACACATGAAGCTGCTTACGAACTGAATCTTTGTACCCACGACTCTGTCTGCAAAGTCTCTAACACAAATCAGAAAGCATAACTTATGCATACTCAGACTCGGCGACACTCCGATGGGAAGTGGAGCTCGCCAATCCCGCTGAAACCTCCTAGCCAAGTCTTCCGCTCATCTGGGTGTACCTGCGTGGCATGAAACGCAGCCCCCGAAGAAAGGGGGTCAGTACGGAATATGTACTGAGTATGTAAGGCAAGAATACAACAAACAGAATCATGATCAGAATCAAAAGTACGGAAGTATAACAGACACAATCAGAATCAGACTCAAAAGTACAAAAATATAATAGACAGGATCATAATCAGACTAAGATATACAGATCGTATGTACGATATACAAGATAGCAGAAACAACTTACTGGAACACAGACCATGCATGCCAAGAACGGTATCCGGTCCTTTACAGGACACGGGGGAAACGTGGCGCCTCCCGGCCTTAGGCGCCACACACATCATACTTCAGAAGATTTGCTCCCGTCTCCAACACACATCATAATATCCGGATGTACAAATACATATAGGCTGTTCAGCGAACCAAACACATCATACTTCGTAACACATCATACTTCGGAATTCATATACGGCGCCCGACCCTCAAGCGAGGAACTCGGGAACCATGCGCACGATATAAACCGGCCCGGGACTCGGTGAAGGAAGTAGACTCTATGTACGAACAGAAAATGACAAACTAAATGCACATAACTAAGACTCAATGGATTAATCTACCGTACTATCCAAATGTCCTTAACAGATTACTCCTAACAAATTACTTATACCAGAATTCTTATATCAAAAGGATTATGTCAGAATACTTATCTCAGCGTACTTATGTCAGAATACTTACTTCAGAATACTTATATCAAAGTTGGGGATACCCATATCAGATTATCCGTATCGGAGTACCCGAAATTCACCCGAAGGCTCGGAGTAGGAATCAGATTGATCAAAGTTTGCGTATAAAAGATACGAGGTTCCAAACTGTCAAATTCGCAAGAACAACTGTTCATAAGTCATTTTTCCGAAAATCTTACATCATTCAAAGTACAGAACGTACGTTAATGGCATAGGAAGTTTCAAACACATCCTTGGGTCATAAACAGACGGTTGCCGATCATAGCGGACACAAACGAATCAAACAAACCGAATAAGGGGAGCCTCGGGGCCCGTGGGCCCACCTCGGGTCAAATTGAGGCGGCGGACACAAATTACAGACTTTCGGCCCCATAGAGCCATCTAGGAAAGTTTCGAAGAGTTTCGGACACAACAACACAAGTTGTGGAGGTACGAACATTCTTTCCACTAAATGTGACAAAAAGGGTTCAATCGCGCTGAGTGAATAGTGCTCGAACTTGAACTTCGATTTCCAAGAGCAGGGTTATTCCCGAGATTCCGATATTAACCTAGTAGGACTAGGACATGCCAAAAGAATGATAGGTAGGCTTTACATACCTGGTTGGCGCCTTACGCTCCTCAAATCGCAATTCCCGTTTCGTCCAGAAACTGCAAATGGTCACTTTTACCAGTTACTATTCATGAGAATTAACATTTTAGTCTTTGGGCTATATTTGGCTACCGAAATTTCGGCAGCACTTCCCCTATAAATCTAACACCCCCGAGACTTAGCTCGGCTCAAAATATAACAACATCAACAGCCCAAACATCATTACACAATACGAATCACAATCAAACACACTAACTTCACAATTGCACCTTATTTCATAAGTTGGTAATCCTATTTCCAAACTTCACAATTTCAACTCATATCCACATTATTGTATTCATTCATTCAAGATTATTCCATTACATAACAAACAAGTTCCAAACCATTTACCAAGTTTTCCCAAAATCCATTACTTTCCATTTTTCATTCAACACACCAAAAGTTACGACGAACGTTCTAACTTGCGTCGTTTCATTCCAAATTCGTTATCATCAACCATAAATCTTATTTAAGGTCTTTAGTGTCATAAATATACTACGATATACACAAATATACCAAATGTATACGCTTTCCGATAACGTCCGAAATTATTTTCTAACACTAACTCAATTCTCTAATCGATCCTTTACAACACAAAGATCACCACAACACATTATTCAAACTAAACAAGACAAAATTCTTATGGCTTGCACCACATGGAACTCACGGCCAAACACTCCCCTTTTTCACACACACACCATGCACAAACACAACCTCATCCCACAATCTTCACACTAATTCAATCACCAACACATATACATCCATTTCATATCATTAAAACATAAAAATCTTACCTTGTTCTTAAGATTCCGATTCGCCGCAAACGTCGCCCTTTCGTCAAACTAATTGTACCACAACGAAGAGCACCTCGAACTCATCAATCATCCCAAAAGAGACTAGGTGATTGGATTAGGAACAAAGCCAAGGAAAATTTTTTTCTCCTTAAATGGGTTCTCGGCCGAGAGCCAAATATTGGTGCCCCTTCTTTTTTTTTTTTTTGTTTTGATTGGGTTTACTTGATAATGCAAATACTTCTTGATATATATCCACTTTAAAGAGTCATGTGCATAGCACATGACATTAGAAAAATGGGCTTGGGCCAACCAAGTGGCCGGCCACCCCCCAAAGACTTGGGCCTAGATTTGTCATTCAATCTTCTTGGCCCAAAAGCATTAAAGTCTCGGTTTGTAATTCCCGAAACTAATTTTCGAAATTCCAAATTTACCCTCGGCCTTCCTCGACGTCTTAACATTAATGATTCCATAACCAACATAGTCATACTCACCAAAAATCAAAATATTTCCTCCACACTCACAAGTCTTCTTTATTTCTCGATTTCCCGTTATACGAAAATACGGGACATAACAACATCAATACTTACCCCTGTGACTTTCCGTGTCACCACTTACCTCTTTCGTCATATGTAAGGCTTACATAAGGATTTCAGTTCCTACGGCTTGGCTCTATCGCACGTTCTAGGACAGAAGGAAGGCCGACAATCCCTAAATGCCCTGTAACCTCCTGTTTATAAATGTGGCCAGCTTCACACCATAAACAGGACTCTACTGGACACGACTTTGCAGACAACCCCACGGACAGACCTCGCTCTGATACCACTTTGTCACACCCTAACCTTATTAGGGTGTGATGGGCACCCGACCCCGCAAACGGAGCCGAGCGAACCCTCAGACTCTCATTTCATACATATTTTTTTTTGTTCCAATTTACAGATCAAACCACATGAAGCATACAGTAGGACTTTCAACAGAAACAGAGAACAGACTTCGTCTTAAGCGGCCACGTGTATCAAACACATCAAACATATCATATCAAATGCCGTAAGTAGTCGGAATGTACATCGTCTGAACATACATACATATACGAACATATAGGCCACTTAGGCCACCATAGCAAATAGGGCTGCCTAAGACACAGATCTCAGACCAGACCAAACAAAATCTGTGGACACATGAAGCTGCTTACGAACTGACTCTTTGTACCCACGACTCTGTCTGCAAAGTCTCTAACACAAATCAGAAAGCATAACTTATGCATACTCAGACTCGGCGACACTCCGATGGGAAGTGGAGCTTGCCAATCTCGCTGAAACCTCCTAGCCAAGTCTTCCGCTCATCTGGGTGTACCTGCGTGGCATGAAACGCAGCCCCCGAAGAAAGGGGGTCAGTATGGAATATGTACTGAGTATGTAAGGCAAGAATACAGTAAACAGAATCATGATCAGAATCAAAAGTACGGAAGTATAACAGACAGAATCAGAATCAGACTCAAAAGTACAAAAATATAACAGACGGGATCATAATCAGACTCAGATATACAGATCGTATGTACGATATACAAGATAGCAGAAACAACTTACTGGAACACAGACCATGCATGCCAAGAACGGTATCCGGTCCTTTACAGGACCCGGGGAAAACGTGGCGCCTCCCGGCCTTAGGCGCCACACACATCATACTTCAGAAGATTTGCTCCTGTCTCCAACACACATCATAATATCCGGATGTACAAATACATATGGGCGGTTCTGTCACGACCCAACCCCGTGGGCCGCGACTGGTACCCTACCTGGACACCCGAACCCATCTATCAAATGCATTCAAGTAAATAGCAGAAGCCGACAAGGCTATATTCCAAATTTAGATAATTTCCAGAAACATTTCGACAGAGTTTCCTTTGTTTTACAGACTATCCAAAATAATCCTGTACACAGCAAACACCAACAAAGGCCACACAGGGCTAACAAGGCAACGTATAAACATATGCGGACCGGCCGCCTCGGCGTATGGGATCGCCCAAACAACATATACACATAACCATACAGAAAGACCCTAACCCACAGACCTGTCCACAGACCTCTAAACTGACCGACAGAATCATATGGCGGGACAGGGCCCCGCCGTACCCAAATAGTCAAATGTACAGAAATATATACATAGCAAAAGATATATATATACCCAAAAGTGGACTCCGAATCAAAGGGAGTACTCCGAAATAGCAGAAGGTGGAGCCTACAGTGGTGGATCGCCTGTGTCTGTACCTGCGGGCATGAAACGCAGCCCCCGAGGAAAGGGGGTCAGTACGAAAGATGTACTGAGTATGTAAAGCATAGAATACAGATGTATAGATCACAACTGAAAGCAAACAAGATATAAGTGAGAAGTACTGAACGGTATGTCAAAATCTTGGGTCAAAATCATATATATGTAATGCAAACAAAATCATGCAACACTCAAGAACGTGGTCACCACTCCGACGCTGGTGCCTCACACAACAAAACACCAGAAGGTTCAAATCTCCGTACATCCCCGAACACACATATCATCATACATATCACCAACCATATCACAGCATAACTCCAAACGGAATCCGGCCCTATGGCGAGGTCTCGGGAACCGTAACACAGCATACGGCCGAATTTATCATAGTGCGCACGAATCATAACCGGCCCGGGAACCGGTGAACGAATCATAATAAGGGCACGAGCGGAGTCGTGAGCAAACAATGCAATTTGTATGTCAAAATATTCTTTAGAACTTGATAAAATCATAAGTCAAGTCTTTAGTAAAAATAGTCGAACAATTAGTTAGTACGGAGTTCATTTTACAAAAGTGCTCCTGAAATGGTATTTATAACCCAAAACATAGTTTAGCATATTGTGCTAATCAAAACATTATTTTATAATAGACGATTTCACAGTCAAAGGTCCCTTGTCAAACATTTACAAAAAGAGAGCCTAATAGAACAACAAGGCATCTCGGGGTTAGCGGGCCCACCTCGGGTCAAATCGAGGTGGCGGACAAGAATCACGGACATTTGGGGTCTATGGGATCATACATAAAGGTTTCGAAGTGATCCGACGACGTTTGCAGAAGTTTCAGACATTTGGTTCCTTTCTAGCCAAAATAAGGTCTTTAAGCTTCAATTCAATTGAATGAATAGTAGACATTTTATAATTCGGATTTCGAGGAGCAGGATTGCTCCCGGGGTTCCGATATCAACCTAGCATACCTAAGACATGCCAAAAGAAGGAGTGGGTAGCCTTACATACCTTATATACGACTTACGCTCGCCCAAAACTTAAGTCCCGTTTCGCTCAGAATCTGCAAATGGTCAAAGTTACCAATTAGAGATTTCAAGGCTTAAGAATTCACTTAACTTCATTTTTTTGTCTACCGAAATTTCGGCAGCATTTCCCCTATATATATAACACCCCGAGACTTAGCTCGGCTCCATATACAACAACAACAACAACTCACAACATCCCAAACATCACAAGTCATAACGAAAATCATTCTAACGACAATATTTTTCTTTCTACATAAATCAACGACTTTCATCCAAACTTCACAATATCAAACTAACGTCCACATTATCATATTCATTTACTCATTCAAAGTTATTCAAACACATTCCAATAAGGTTCCAAATTCATCAACAACAACATAAATCCTCATCCTAGCATCTTACTTCCACAATTACACCAAAAACTATATGAAAATTACATAATCTTCCATAATGACATACAACTCGTTTTCATGCTAATTTAGTGCATTAAACCTTCATTCGCATCACAAATGCCACAACGACGCAACTAACGAACTAAACAAAAATCAAATTCGTCTCCCTCACCATACATGGCTCACAGCCACTTCACCATACACACACACACCCACGGTTTCACACACACACACCAAAACTATGAAATTATCGTCTATTCTCAATCCTCATAATATCCATACAAATTCCATAACACAAAAGTGGCAAAATTATTACCTTTTCTTGAAATTCCGACTTGCGGCAAACGTGATTCTTTCGCCAAACAAATTGTACCACGTCGGAGAGCGTCTTGAACTTACTACAAATACGAGAAGAACAAGATTTTTAGAACTAAAACAAGGCTAGGAAAATTTCTTGTTGTTGTGGAATGGGGTTCGGTCGAAGGGGTTCAAGAACTCCAAGGTGAGTTTTTGATTTGTTTCTTGATCCTTCTATAGATAAGCATTGATATATACATTAATTAAGTGGTCACATGTTGATCACATAACCACTTAAAATGGGGTTTGGGCCATGGTCTTTGGCCGGCCACCCCTAGCACTTGGGCTCAAATTTTCTTCAAATTTTTTTTTTGGCCCAATTCATTAAAATCTCGTTTTGTAATTCCCGAAACTAATTTCCGAAATTCCAATTTTGCCCTTGGACTTCCTTCATATTTCCACACCAATATTATCATAAACAACATAGACATTTTAACTAAAATCAATTATTTCCTTATAACATGCAAGTCTTAATTATTTTCACGATTTCCGATTATGCGAAAACACGGGATATAACAGGTTCAGCGAACCAAACACATCATACTTCGGAATTCATATACGGCGCCCGGCCCTCAAGCGAGGAACTCGGGAACCGTGCGCACGATATAAACCGGCCCGGGACTCGGTGAAGGAAGTAGACTCTATGCACGAACAGAAAATGAGAAACCAAATGCACATAACTAAGACTTAATGGATTAATCTACCGTACTATCCAAATGTCCTTAACAGATTACTCCTAACAAATTACTTATACCGGAATTCTTATATCAAAAGGATTATGTCAGAATACTTATCTCAGCGTACTTATGTCAGAATACTTACTTCAGAATACTTATATCAAAGTTGGGGATACCCATATCAGATTATCCGTATCGGAGTACTTATATCAGAATATTCAGATCAGAATACGTATTTGTATCAAAACTTTTCATATCAGAACGCTTATGCCATATACTTTCATCAGAATATCTATGTCAAAATTCTCAGACCAGAATACTTATGTCAACATACGGATGTCAGAATACTTAAGTCAGAATTCGCCTATCCAGATTATTAGATACTTACATTAGGGAGGACATACAGATCACAAACAGGCTCGGAATCACAGAATGGAATAACCCAAGGTACATATCAATGTCATACCCTACTTAGCTCTAGGACATGCCAAAAGAATGAAAGGGTAAGCCTTACATACCTGTGCCGCGCCTTAATAGCTACGCTTTTCCGTCCAAACTTGTTAGTCTACATTCAAAAGAATTCATCCATTCATTAGTTTCATTACCATATACTTGCCTTAACCTTTCAAACACATTCACTTATATTCTGCCAGAATTTCGGCAGCACCTCCCCTGTAAATATACCAACCCCGAGAATATGGCTCGGCCCCAAATCAACAACAGTACACCCGAGAATTCAACTCGGCCAATTGTCAACATTCCGGGAATTCAACCCGGCCAAATTATCAATAACAATACCAACAATTATTCTAGCAACATTTCAATATCAAATTCAATTCACACAATATTTCAAACAACTCAAACAGGGCTCCAACTCACCCGAAATTGCCTCCAAACCCGAGAACTACACCAAACACATTCTTCTCTCCCAAATTCACAACTTACACCATTACCCCACACATTAACAATACAATTCTCCTAAATACAAAAATTACATAAAATTCACATAAATTTCCAAATCATCCCACAACCAACATAACATTATTTTGAGTCATTAAATTTACACTTCTCATCATAGAATCCATAACGACGGCAACTAGAATGCCAACGACAATTTGTTCATTTTTCAACACACACCTAAGGATGATTTTCATTCTTTTCTTCACACTACAATATTCAAAACATACTAATCAACATTAATTCATAAATTTCATCACAACATACACACACGGCCCAACACCACTTACACGGCCTCAACTTCAACTTGATTTCTATCATGAATTTCTTCCATTTTAGCATACTACAACACATATAAACCATTCATAACACATAAAACAAGATTAAAACTCACCTTTCTTCTTCAACTTCTCAACTTGCCTCAAGTTGGCCACGGATGAAAACGAATAATCTAACGCTTCCAATAACACTTCCACGTTAATGAGCAGCTTTCCATTAGTAGGAAAGCTTGAAGAAAAGATTTTTCCATGATCATGTTGAGGGGGCAAATTTCGGCCAACCATGGCCGTTTTTCTCTTCTTTGTTTTTTTTCCTTTGTTTTCTTTCCTTTCTTTCTTTCTCTCCAACTCTTAAATAAAAGATGAACAAGTCATCTTTTCATATTTGCACCCTAGTCCCTCAATTATGGTCACATGCCCCCTTTCTTTCTCTTCTAGACTTTTCTTTCATTTTCTTGATTATTCTTTTCTTTTCTTGAATTGCCTTATTTGGTCAAAGAAGACCAAATGTTTTTTTTTTCCAAAATAAAAGATGACTTATTTTGTCATCTTTTCCCCTTATTCTTCTTCACATGGACAATATGGCCCTTTCATGAATTTTCTTGAACTTTTGTAAAATTCCCATTTTACCCCTCGACTTTCCTTAATATTACCATTTTGCCCCTAGCCTTCCACATTATTTCCACGGCCCATTTTGCGAATTCCACTTCTTACCCTTAACCTTACTCAATATTTCCATGCAATAATATTCATAAATAATATTTATAACCAACTCGTACGTTGAAATACATTTGGAAAATGGTCATAAATAAGTTTTATAACAACTTGCACATTAAAAGCATTTTTGAAAATGGTCTCGCCCTTAACTTTCCACGACGACTTTGGATTTTCCAAACGTACAATATACGGGCTATAACAATAAATATAGCCCTTGGCTATCATCTTTCTCGCCTTAAGGTAGGAAATAAATCTACCTTTAGGGGATGCTGTGTTACCCTTCCATGCCGCGACGGGTACCCAGGGCTAACCGCCGAGCACCGCTCGCTCTATTACCCTCCTTACTCGATTAATGCCTTATCATCATATTTATGCTTGAAACATAGAAAAAGATCATAACTTATATCGAAACATAAATACTTGTGTATATAGAAAGGTTTGGTACATCAAAATAATGAGTGCACGTATACATGAAAGATGTGAGACCATGCTACCCACGCTACGCATCTACGAGCCTCTACTGACATACTATACAATGGACGGAACAAGACTCCGTCATGCCCAAATATATATATACATATGTACCAAAAGAGAAATCACAAGCACCTCCGAACAATAGAGTGCTCTCGACAGCGGGCAGCTCCTAAGTATCTGGATCAAGCTTGCCTCCCTATCTACCGGTGGGCATGAACACAGTGTCTAACGAAGGGACGTCAGTACGAATATTGTACTGAGTATGAGAGGCATGAACAGTGAAGAAAGGCATCAATAATATAATAAGAGCATCAATATAAAGCATATGGATCTGACCGATAATCATAAATGCAATAATGCATGCTGTCTTACTCATACTTATCATCGTAACATGTATGCATCATATGCAAGCTGCCCGCCCATGTCGGGACGGTGTGATAATCAATAATATAAGACCGCGTCCAGGCCTCCTGCATCCGGGGTACCATCTCATGCCGCCCACTAGTGGTGTCTGCCCACGCCCGAAGGTGTTGGTGTATCCGTATCGCCGCCCGCCGAAGCAGTGTCTGCCCGGCAAACTAGGCCCGGTATGAAATGCTCATGCCATGCTTATCATAAAATAGTCATACTAATGTACATATTGTAATATATTTATCTTATCATAATCACATGCATAAGGTTTGAGAACAACTTTACTCTATCGGGGTGACGTAAGGTCGTGACCCCCCGATTACTTTATGGAGCAATTACTGTCATTCTGCCTCACCTTGAAAGTACTAGTACATAAGGTGAGTGTAGGCAAGGACTAACATCATCATATCGTATAACGTATCTCATATAGACATTTAACTTTTTGGAATGTAGGAGCTCATGGAAAGATGGTAATTCGGACTATAAGATTCATGCCATTGGAAAGAAAGGACTAGCCTCACATACCTTGTCGTTTAGCTAAGTTGTTGTCCACTTATTCTCCTTCGTTACCACGTCGTCACCTTCATGAGAGAATTCGTATTACATTAGTTAATCGACTATGAGAACGCATCGTTATCCCTAGAGAAAATTAGGCGGCATTTCCTTTGAGTTTAACACTTATATCATGACCTATACACCATTTGTAACGTATTCATAATCATAACACGTCAACTTCTATGATTTCATCCAACTACCATTTGATAGTGACACTATTTACTCAATCATGACCCATTCCTATGTTCTTCTACATTTTAAGTATCTAAGTCTTCCAATACCTTGAATAACGTGGTATAGTCATGAAACATACCTTAAACTTCACTTAGCCAAAACCCTAGTTCCACCCTTTTGTGGATTTCTTGACTTAGATGATCCTTTGAGGTGTTCTTACACTTTTTTTCATGAATTTAGTGGTGTTGATCTTGATGTTCCCTTTGATTCTCTTAAATTCTTATGGAGGAAATATTTGGAATGTTCTAGAGGTCTCTTGAGGTGTATGGATGAAAAATGAAGTGAAATGAGGCTTAAGTCCCTTTTAGTGATCACAAAACTGATGTTTAATGAATTCTCGTCGGGATGAACAGTGGTCGTAAACCACAGTTTACGGACCGTATTGTGGTTTACGGTCCATCCTCCGTGATCGTTTTTAAGCATTTCAAAAACAGAAAGTTTGGCTAAGGGACATGGCAATTTACGACCGAGGTTTACGGTCCATAAACCAGTTTACGGGCCATCCTCAAGTCGTTTTTAGCCATTTCAACACTTGACAGAACTTGAAATTTTTGGACAGCTGGAGGACGATTGCACTTTACGGTCCGTAAATCACTTTACGGGCCGTATAGTGCCCTTTACGACCACTGTGCTGAAAATGTTCCGCCACCTTCTTGTTTCCAAAAATTCATAATTAGCCATTCCCGACTTAATAAAACATCATACACTCAAGCCCTTCATCGTTCTACTCATCACACAAGTACGGAAAGATTTCCGAGGTGTAACAGCTATGTCCTAATTCAGCCGGGGGTACCTGGCAAGTACCCTCCCCAGTAGTGCCCAGTCTTTTGCTGGCATTCGCCTTTCTTGGAGGAATCACTGAAAATTAAAGAGGGAAAAGATTAGATAATTGCATTCTTACTGGGCTCTAACGCACGATCTAGATCATGAAGAAAAGTGACTTCCTAAATGCCCTGTAGCCTCTTGGCTATAGATATGGTGCACGACATACCAATAACCAGGACTCTACTAGACACGGCTCATAGACATCCCTAGGACTGACCGGCTCTGATACCATTTTTTTTTTCACACCCCGACGAGAAATATGACAAGCACCGACCTGTAGGCCGGATGCCACCCGGCGTAACAGTTACTATGATTAACTTATAGCCGTTATTCGATATATTATGACTCAGACATGAATCAATGATACCTGCACGCAGAAAAGGCCCAATCATAGAAATATGCAATAATCTAATATATATATATATATATATGTGTGTGTGTGTGTGTGTGCGTGTGCGTGTGCGTGTGTGTGTATGTGTAGAAGCGAGCCGAGAAGGCTGCTATAAACATCATAAGTGTCATAAAGTTGGCTAGGCTATCAGGAGAACATCAAACCCAAAACAAGATTGACGAGGCCGGACATAACATCTACATACACCACTATGTCTATGAGCCTCTAAGAGTGTGTATACAAAAGCATAAAGGTCGGGACAGGGCCCCGATGTACCTATAGCGTATGAATACATATCGTAATAACTTAAGATATACCAAGATAGAAAGTCCAGAGGAGTGGTACTTGTTGACGCCGCTGAGCTGACAATCCTACTTTTGTGGTGGTCCTCCACTACACTTGTCAGGACCTGCAGCACGAAATGCAGCATCCCGAAGGATGGGACGTCAGTACGAATAGAAGTACTGAGTATGTACGACAGGAAACAATAACATAAGTAGGACATAGACATAAAAGAATAGAAGTCACCTGAGCCATCTGAGGACGTGCAATATGCAATGTATGAGTTTAAAAATCATATGCAACTATATACATACACTACATCATCATATTCATATCGTCCTCAACCCGCATCTGAAGAGCATAATCATCATAGTAACATGCCCATTGCAGTGGTGTGCCCATTTACCTGCCTGCCCGACTGACAATAGTGCGGCGCGGAAGAGTAAAATAATGAATACATATATATACAATGCATGAGGAACTAATAGAAATGACATCTGGGCCTTTTGAAGTGACGTAAGGTCAATAACCTCTGAATAACATTATGGAAACTCATATCAACATCAAGAAACCATTTAGTGAAGTTAATTTATCATATCCAGAATCAATCAGATAATTAAGGCAGTAAAATTTGAAATACAAAGCATAGGAATGGAGTGAATTGTTATGGAACACTCGTGTTCATGTTCTAGTTGGATTTGTGCCAAAGAAAGAGGGAAATGAACACCTTACATACCTTAATTCGCCAAGCGACCACTTGAACGAATGTCTTATTCCGAAACCCACTCATCCCTTTCCCCTACATGGAGATATACGACCTTAGTTAGGCCCTAAGTGTTCGTATACCTATGCATATGTGGTGTATCTTTAAGACTATTTGGGGTTAAGGAAATTCGGGCTGAATTTCCTCTGTTTATACTATGTTCCCATGATCACAACAACAAAACCAACATCAAAGGCATTTGATCTAATTCAATAATCATATAGTTCCATTAACAACATCCCATAAGAGGGTTATGCTGTCTTTCGCCCAATTAAACTTAATACATGACAATCTAACAAATATTACTTCAAATTAATTTAATTTATTGGTAATAGAGAAGGAATCTTTACCTAAATTGGCCTAGGTGACTTTTAATACCAATTTCGATCCGAGGTTTCCACCTTACCACAGCGATACCAAGATGGAATTAAAGCCTACGAGGTTATATGCACTTCCCTAGCTTAATTGATGCTAGATTTCAACAATTATCGAAAAGATTGATGTATGAGTTTTAGGGAAATATGAATATCTATTGTGTAGCTTCTGGACCATGGAAAATTGATGAAAGTAACAAGGGAGGGGCTATTTATACTTGAGAAAGTCGGTTTCCACTGCCTCAACTCGACGTGCACATTTACGGACCGTCAACATGTTGACGGTTCATCCATGTGAAAACATAGAGTTACCATCACAGACCACCCTCTGTGTGGTGGATTGACGGTGGGAGGTTGACGGTCGTCCTTCATGTTGATGGCTCGTCAACATGGCCATCGAGTTGAACCATTTTCTAGGCATGGTTTCTATCGATTCGCTCAACCTCCAATCTTTTCGATACTTGCTAAACATGAACTTAAACCTTTGTTTACATGGAATGACATCTCTAACAAGAGTTTTATTCCCTTGACAAGTGTTTGTCAAGGCTCGCATCTCTCGTAAACTCAAAGACACTATCATTTTACAAGCATATATTACAATGTACGAGGCATACTAGCTTTTCGAGAAGGCGAGATGTAACAATCAAATACAAATTAGAGAAAGCCAGATACCAATTTCCTAAATGTCTCATAGCCTCTCGCAGATAAGTACGAAGCTCATCGTACTACTAGAAATGCTCTTGTACTTATGGACCAGGTAACCTAGGGCTCTGATACCAACTTTTCATACCCCAACTAGGGGAGTCGTGCGGGCACCTACCATTTACCATCTCGATAGGCGAACCCTTTGCCAAATCATTCATTCAACCACAGTGAATTAATCAAGGCAATCTAATATAAGTCTCAAACCTAGATAATAATAAGGATAGTGAATAAGTGCGGAAATAATACAACAATCCCAAGGAATCTGGTCTAAGGCCGTACAAGAGCCACTACTACAAATATTATAAGTCTGAATAGGAATACATGTCTGATAATGGAATACTGTCTCAGAATATCAAAATAAGACAAGTAACTAAGAGGAGGCATCCGGGCAGCAAATC
Source organism: Lycium barbarum (assembly GCF_019175385.1). NCBI lineage: Eukaryota > Viridiplantae > Streptophyta > Magnoliopsida > Solanales > Solanaceae > Lycium > Lycium barbarum. The sequence continues at coordinate 23,389,265 of NC_083348.1, read as the reverse complement.
CATCCAATCCTCACCCTGGAATACTCACCAGAAGGCCTCGGGACTCAGTCACAGGGTGCAGAAGCCGATCCGGTCATAAAATCTACACTCATAAAGAATGCATCAAGATAGAATCAATACAGCAACACATATTGAGTAGGCATCATAGGACAAAAATAGTTAGAAAATCATATATATAAGAAAGAACTGAAAAAGTAGGCATGCTCACAATCAGATAAAACTCAAGTCAAGCAAGTTACCGAATCCAGTACCAAACCACCAAGGCTAGTAATTCACCTCAGTCCACTATAGATCCGATCCACATCTCAAGAACTACTATCAAGAACACGTATCACCAAGAATAAATCAACAACAAGTCCCAAACAATGCCAATAATAAATATAAGATGAATGCACTGCATATGAAATAATACACACATGCTTCGGGCGGAATATGTCATTGCCTCGACAGTCATGACCCATAGGGGACCGCGAAGTCCATGTACCTGTTGCGGAACACATAGCCCGATCTAATAGTCAGTGTTGCAATACGTGTAACCTGATCCCAGTCAGTGTTGCGGTGCGCAACCCGATCCAAATATATATATGTGAATAAGTGAATGCATGATAACAATGCCAACAAGAATATATAATCAATGGTGCCACACATGGACACAAATCTCTCTCACAATAGCAATATCATAATCCTTCCTTCCTTTCACACAACCTCATAAATGAATAAATATGCTTTCCAAAACACATGTAATCACTAAACATCAACTCTCTAAATCAATCACGTGGCGGTGAGCCATCACTCACAATAAGCAACAACACAAAGGAACATAATAAGGTGACAAGCCATAAATTACAATAATACCAACCAAAGTCTTCCATCCCAACTTCATATTCGAATGTTTACATGCTTTCTCCAACAATCACTAACTACACATATAATCCTCTAACAGAAAGGTAAGTCGTAGCCTACCTGAAAAGCCGATCAGGAGCCTCGAACTATCACACCTTGGCCTTGCCTTTTCATAATGCCTCCAAGTACTTAAAGTCTATTCATAATCGAATTCTCTATTAAAAACCATGAATAATGAAACCCATATTGCTATATTTCTAGCTAGGTTGAATTTTAACCCAAGGAAATTAGGAAAATAGGCCCACAAAGGTAAAACGGGAAATTGAAAGGTGGAACATGCAATTCCAGCTCTAGGTGATAAACCCACTAATCATTTGCTAAAACAACTCAAGATTAAGACAAATTCGGATTTAAAACAAAACCCCCAAATTTAGGTATGAACCCTATTTTCAATCCTGAAATTAACCATTAATAATGGAAGAAATAAGCTTAAAAATAAGGAATTCATCAAACTCTGTGGTTATTCTAGCCAATTTCACCACCAATTTCTATATTAGAAATCTAAACCCATTTCAAGAATTTTTTCAAAAGACTCATCTTCTCTATCTAGATTTTAGGGATTCTAGGCATAGAATTGGAATCTAGAAAGGCAAATGATGAAGGCTAGGGTCATAGATCTTACCTCCAAGAAGAATCAGTCCACAAGTTGCTTTATTCCCCCAAAGAGTGTTTAGGATAGCCGTGAGAAGAAGTGATAGGGTTTAAGGGTCTTAACTTGAGAAAAGAGAAATAATTCTGCCTGACTACGACTACAGCGGTCATGGAGTTGCTGCAGCGCAAGCGCTATGGTGCATAGATGACTCGTCATGGCGGCCTTCACCAAAAATCAGCATACTGCTATAGCGGCAAGGAACCCTCTACAGCGGATAATCACCCAACTCCCCAGTCTGCTATAGCCGTCTCCCAAGCACTGTAGCGTGACCGCTACGGCAATTATGGTACCGTTGTAGCTCCTACACCAGAATAAAAAAAATGGTTTTGACCAATCTCATCCCGAAATCTGACTATCACCCGAGGCCCCACAGATACAAGACAAATATGCAAATACATATAAAATGCGCTGCGAACTCACCCCTGGCCTTGAATTTTCCAACGGAGGTCTATTTGACCAAGTCAACCCCCAATGGCCCTGAGAAAAGTTCCTAACCCAAGTTTCAAAATGCTCCTAATTGCATTGAGAACTAAACCGAACACACTACCAAGTCATAAACGACTGTCCGGACCTCTCAAAATTGACGGAATTTTGAAAAAAGTCTGTTTACTCAAAAGTCAACATTGGGTCAACGAATTCCACTTTGAGGCTCAAACCTCCAAAAGTCACTCTAAAACCCATTAGTTGACCTAGGAAAAGGTCATTAGCACTACAACGACCAATCGGGTCATTATAGGGAAAATTAGAAATAACCTTATATTTCACTTTAGTATTCAAAGAATAACAAGAGAACATAACGCTAGCAGGTGGTTAGTAGAAGAATAGTAAGTATGTTTTGAGTAGATACAGTGGATTAGCAATTTCGGTAGAGCTAGTGGAGGTATGTAACGACCCGCCCAGTCATTATTTAATACTTCGTGAACTCATGCCCAATCTAGGTCTACAATCTTAAATAGTACGTTCCATAGGGTGTTTAAATGATTAATAGCGGGAAAAATCAGTTTCGGAAACAGTTGAAAATTATGGGCCCGGGCAGAAGATGGTCCGCTATAGCGACCAGAGTACTGCCACAGTGGTCTCGCTATAGCGAACCGACGACCGCCACAGCGGAAGTCACGGACCAGTGGACGCATTTTCTATACTCAATTTTATATTTCACCCTCCTTTTTTAATAAAAGACCCTCCAAGGCTGCTTTTAGGTTTTCATAAAAAGATAAACCCTTGACACTAAGAGACTTCTCCAACATTCTCCACATATTTCCCTACAATTATCATCTCATGGATTCGGATAAGGGCTAGGAGGGCGAGTATTTCATGGAAATTCAAATAGTTGTTCGTCATCGAGGTAGATTACGATTTACTTGAGTTAGACTTTTATTAGTGAATTGTATACACGTAAAGAGTTGACAGGAGATTGCCTGATTAGGTCTTCGGACACGGAGTTTGGATGGATATATTCACAATTTAACGAAAGTTATGTGCAAATAGTAATTAGGGTAACAACAAGTATTTAATGGGGTACTGAGTGCTACTATTGCGAATGTTTATGCGTTATGGAAAAGGAAATGATTATTTGTTAAGGTTAAAAGGGAGTATTTTGTTTTTTAGAGTAAGTATTCCCAGACATATTTGATTTCCATATTTATTGTGAAGTATATTGCAATATTCATATGAGTGCTATTCTTGTTAATGAACAGGATTGCATTGGGTGGATTGAAGGAAGGCATAATAGTGCTAAACCATTAAGCGCATAATTCATGACATTATTTTCATTCATTGGCATCATTGCATATATTGCATGTGGTTACGAGGTAATGCATGAAGCAGGAAGTCTGAGTATGTGCGAGTTGTGTTATCCGGTTGTATGACCGAGTTGGGTTGAGTATAAGGTACTATTTAATAGTCGATCATTGGTAGAAATATAAAGGTAAATATATTTACATGTATGAAAAGGAATATTTGACCTGGGGTGAGGATGTGGCCAAGTTGTGAGCTCGAGTCCTAGGAGTGAGTCCGGAACGAGTGATACATGGACACCATGGGTCCCCTGCAGGCCATGACTACTGAGCAATAACATCAGTTAGCATATGTGTACAACGTGATTTGGCCTTTGTATCGCATCTACATTGTATTACAATTCATACTTCTATGTCCTTATGATCGTGTGCTATCAGTCTATTATACTGCATTGTGCATCTCCTATAATTGTGTTATGTTGTGTGAGGTGTTGACCAATATGAAAGTAAGTTTAAGAGCTAATTACTAAGGGCTAGACTTCTGCTTTGAGTCTGTTGGACTCAAGGAGTCCCATGAATTGTGGATGTGTGGTAAGTATGTCCCGTGGATGCATCATGTCTTAGTAAGTGAACTATATAGAAAGTTCTAAGGCTAAAAATCAGAAATTAGACGTTAGCATAAATGAGGAGATAAGACTTAATTAATTGGCCTAAGGGAATATGAAATAGGAATACTTTTAACTATTCAGATAACTGGTAATACTGTGGGAAACAAGAGGACCGAAATAACTATGAGTAGGGAGGTGAGTTCGTGTTGGTGTAATAATCTATATTGGGAGCCTTAAGGGTCCGTTGATTTATTTGCTTATCTTATTGATTTTATATGGTGTTGCGTAAACTAATCTTAGTCGACCTATGATGCTTACCAGTATGTGTGGTGTACTGATACTACTCTTGCTCCATCCTTTTCGGATGTAGATGTGTTGCAGGTTTTGAGTGAAGTTTCACCTTGTGGATTACCGGACATCTTCCTTCAACCTTGCTCATCTCACTCCAAGCGGCGGCTGTCTAGACTAGATTCAAGGAATTGTTCAGTTTTCTTGTATCAATAATAGAGTTAGTATGAGGATTTACTTATTATTTTGTGATCATTAGGTATTTGGTATTAACAAAACTGGCTGAATATTGGGTTGGTTGGTAAGGGTTCGCCTACTAGTTAGTAATATGATAGGTGCCCGCACGGCCCGTAAGTTGGGCCGTGACAGTTGGTATTAGAGCCTAGGTTACCGGTCTCATAAGTACAAGAGCAAATGTCCGGTAGAGTCTTATGGAATGTTACGATAACATCCGTACCCATCCACAAGAGGCTATAGGATATCTAGAAGTTTTCCTTTCATTCATTCTATCGTGCTACTCTTAATATGCCGTCTCCTAGTTGAATCCAATTGGTATATGAGTGATTCCAATTGGTATCTTGATGGGCTAACTGATAGCTGTCGATTCCAATTGGTGTCGCTTTATATTGACTCAAGGAAGACCTTCTATGAGTAAGTACGTGTTAATTGTGTGAACAAACGAGAATTTCGTGCTAGTATTAGGTGTTATGAATTGTGTGCTTATTTTAGGAAGATTAGCAAGTCAATAGTGCAATCGTACTGGCTAGGTGAAAACCATGTTGGTACGCGCTAAGCAAACGAGCGAGCCCCTATGTGACATGAATTGGTGGGGAATGTTTTGCCCACTGACACTGTAGCATCGCTGTAGTAGTATGGAGACCGCTATATCGGGCTCGCTATAGCGAATATCTATTTGCAGTAGCGGACCCAAGTGTCTGCACTGACCCACTATAGCGAGCCTATTATCGCCGTAGCGCAACCGCCGCAGCGGTACCACAGACCAATGACCCCCCTTCTGTTCCATGTTTTTCCAACTTGTTCATTCGTTAACAAAAGTCAAGAAGAAGCTAATGTCAAGCAAATACCTACATAAAAACATCCGCCCGCCTAGGGCAATTGTCATATGAGTGCCCTTAAACCGTACACCTGCACCAAAAACAATAAAAAGAAAAATATCCAAGCATTCCAAGCAAACCAAAAACAAGAATTGTCTGAACAACAAGCCCTATAAGGGCAAGGGATAACCAAGCTAATGTAAACAAAAGGAGGGTGAAGAGTCACTAAGCCGCTCCCCTGCTGGTCGCCTCGTGACCCTCGTCCTCCGAGTCACTAGAGTCCTCGCTGCTAAGCCTGAACTCACTCAGGAAGGAGAACTGGGGGCATATCTGATGCTCACCTTGGGATGCTTCGCCTTCGGGACTTGGGTCTTCAAAAGGCTTTTGACGCCTTTCCACATTCTCCTGAACAGCTTGTCCCTAGTCCGACTGTTCTTCTTCTCCCGGTCCAAGTCCTCCCAGAGATCCACATGGGCCTGGGCCTGGGCCAAGGATCCACAGGCGCCCTGCAAGGCATCCACAGTGTCCCCCATCATGTTCTGGGCATCCATATAACTCTTTATCTTATCAAGGGTGAAATAGCCTGCACCAGCAGCACTACTAGACCACCCGGCCTCCATGGAAGGCTGTGCAAACCCTATCATGGCTATCTTCACCGCAGCCATATGCACCTCCATGCTCTCCAAGGTACTCGAGTCCTGTGAATGACCACTCCCATCGCCGCCTTGTTGGCAATAGCTATCATCATCGTCGTCCGAGTCAACCCTCATTCTCTTGCCCCTACCCTATGCTCCTTTCACCTTCAATGGGTCAAAAGGGACATTGAAGTCAACATAGTGGTCGTCAGGCTCTAAAGGCACCCCCGCATTAGGGCATAGGTGGGTATTCAGGGAGGGAAACATCAAGCTCGGGCCTGCCTTTGCCATAAAACTTCTCCACTACTCGATCACCTGCGTCCCCACATTCACGGGCACGCCATCCATAATGCAAGCAATCACAAAGGCCCGGGGGCAAGTGACATCAGCAGTATTGCTCGAAGGGTGAACCCGTCAGGTAACGAGGTTCAACTCCGAGCCTTTGGATTAAAGTGACGGCTCTTAATGGCAGAACGGGTAACACCCCATGTAGTCTTCTTCCTCTTGGACTCCTTCACTAGTATCCTTACCAACCATGGCCCGTTCCCCTCGTGGTCTTTGGCCCTAAGCTCAACCTGTGAAGGTTGGGCAACCCATGAACAGTGTTGATGGCCTCAACACTAAACCTTTTGTTGACCCCTCTAATAGTGATCTCCAGCTCTAGCGCAGTCCAATAAATGGTAGGGAGCATGGCATAAAATTTCCTAACCCAGTTGCAGTTAATATCCCCCGGCTCCCTAACTAGCGGACCCTACCCCATGCGATATAGGAGTTGATAGAACTCCGGGGCCAGCTCCTCCACCCAATCCATAAGAAAGGCTCACTCATGGAGCAGGTCCTTAGTCTATTGCTCCATGTAACGCCTTCTGCAAGCATGGGAGGCGAACCTAACATATGTGGGGCAGCTGATGGTTATTGTTGTTGTTGTTGTTATTGTGGTTGTTGCTATTGTTGTGGATTCGCCATAGAAAAATGAGAGACTTAGCCTATAAAGTGAAGATTGAGTTAGAATAATGTGGCACATAGATTACATAGTGGTAGGGCATGCATAATTTAGCAATACAAGTTTCTACCTCAGGCAGCTTCGCTGCCGTGGTGGGAGTACCACTGTGGCGAAGCCGCCGTAGCGGTTAATGGACCGCTATAGCGAACAAGCATCCACCATGGCATTGCCTATATCGCTGCAGCGGGCTCGCTATAGCGAGCAGGTGTCTGCTATAGCGAGCATCTTCTAAACGGTGACGGCCGCTCCAAGCGACACTCTACCGCTGTAGCGAAGGAGGGTCCACCGCAGTGGACCCGTCTTTTCCAGTGCGAAACCCTCGAAACCCAACTTATAGAAAACCAAAATTTTCACCATAGTTTCCATATTTTTGGCAAGGATCAAGTACTATGATAACATGTATGATTCTTACAACCTATATCACCATATTCCAACTACAATAAGCACCAAAAGTTTGAGCAAGAACATAAAAAATTGCACCACTACCAAAAATCCCCACCACCCCATTTTAAGCAAATCTTTAGCATAAAGTGATGATAGGACAGTGTGAACGACGCAATAACCTTCAATAAACCAGGAACTCCCCACCTCAAGAAATCAAAACCCTTGTTCAAGGACCAAAATTTCTTCTATAATCTAGCAACATAGGCATGGAAATTTTGAAATAGAAGGCCATAACCAAGTTCTAGGACAATGGAAAGGAGTACATACCTTGAAATAGTGAGAGATCTACAAGCTTTGCCACAAAAATGAACCTTGGGTATAGAGATTCTTCCCTTTTCCTTACTATTAGGGTAATATAATGAAAAATGAAGGGGTGATGTGGTTAAAAAGGGGAGTGGGGAGGGAGATGAAAGGTCTAAGAAGTTGAATAGAGGGAGAAATTCGTGGGAGAAGAGTGGGTTTTCGATTTAAGGGGTGAATGGGAAGTGGCGGGGGGGAGGGGGGTGAACTGAATTCACCCCAGTTTCAAAAATGCCCGAGCACTGCTGCAACGATGGATTTATCGCTGCGGCGGTACCGCTATAGCTGACCGCTGTAGCGGGCTGTACTTTTCCCAACTGAGTTGTAATTTTTCATTTTCGTGATGATAACTCGAAATCCTGTCTCCTATAGTGTAAGTTCTATGGGCGTGACCATTACCCCACCCCACGCCGTTCGGGGATGAACGGTGGTTTAATTGGTATCTAGTATAATGACCCGCCCAGTTGTTATTTAATACTTCTCGAACCCATTCCCAATCTAGGTTAACTATCTTAAATAGTAAGTCCCATTGGGTGTTTAAATGATTAATAATGGGAAAAATTAGTTTCGGAAAGAGTTGAAAATCATGGGCCCGAGAAGAAGATGGTCTGCTATAGCGAACAAAGTACCGCCGCAGCAGTCTCACTCAAGCGAACCGATGACCGCTGCAGTAGACGTCACGGACCAGTGGACGCGTTTTCTATACTCAGTTTTATATTTCACACTCCTTTTTAATAAAAGACCCTCCAAGGCTGCTTTTAGGTTTTCATAAGAAGAAAAACCTTTGACAACAAGAATGAATCTTCTCCAACATTCTCCACATCTTTTCCTACAACTATCATCTCTCATGGATTCGGATAAGGGCTAGGAGGGCGAGTATTTCATGGAAATTCAAATAGTTGTTCGTCATCGAGGTAGGTTACAGTTTACTTGAGTTAGACTTTGATTAGTAATCGTATACACGTATAGAGTTGACGGGAGATTGCATGATTAAGTCTGCAGACACGAAGTTTGGATGGATATATTCATAATTTAACGAAAGTTATGTGCAAATAGTAATTAGGGTAATAATGAGTATTTAATGGGGTACTGAGTGCTGATATTGCGAATGTTTATGCGTTACGGAATCAGAAGTGATTATTTGTTGAGGTTAAAAGGAGGTATTTCTTTGTATAGAGTAATTGTTCCCAGACATATTTGATTTCCGTATTTATTGTCAAGTATATTGGAATATTCATATGAGTGTTATTCTTGTTAATGAGAAGGATAACATTGGGTGGATTGAAGGAAGGCACAATAGTGCTACACTATTAAGGGCATAATTCGTGACATTGTTTTCATTCATTGGCCTCATTGCATAAATTGCATGTGGTTACGAGGTAATGCATGGAGCAGGAAGTTTGAGTAAGTGCCAATTGTGTTATCCGGTTGTGTGGCCTAGTTGGGTTGAATATGAGGTACTATTTGATAGTCGATCATTGGCAGCAGTATGAAGGTTAATATATTTACATGTATGGAAAGGCACATTTGACCGGAGATGAGGATGTGGCCTAGTTGCAAGCTTGAGTCCGAAGAGTGAGTCTGGACCGAATGGTCCATGGACACCATAGGTCCTCTGCAGTTTATGACTGTCACAACCCAAACCAATGAACAGTGATGAGTGCCTGATCTCTAGTGACCAAGCACCCCTATGCTCACATCCGAACAACACTACATCAAAAGGGCCTATAATTAGCTCAATCTGGACTATACTGACTCATGAAAGGAGAACATCATGAACTCTGTACACTCTGTATATATATATGAGCTAGAAAGAAAAATTCAAGCCGACTAGGCCACCACATATGTTATACATAAAAGAATAGAAGCCGACAAGGCTACATCGTTTGTCAATACATACAACTGTCTACAGACCTCTACTAGAGTATAAAGTTGTAGAAAGGACGGGACAAGGCCCCGTCATACCCATGTGCATATACATCTCAAAAGAATGGCATACTAAAATAGACTACATCTCCGGATCAAATGGAGCGCACTAACCACCGCTGGGTAGAGGTCCTACTGAGCTGGACCGCCTGTCTGTCTCCCTGAACCTGCGGGCATGAATGCAGGCCCCCAAGCAATAGGGGAGTCAGTATGGATAATGTACTGAGAATGTAAGGCATAGGAGTAACATAAACATAAGAATCATGAACGGAATCTGAACTCAAAAGTCAACTGACTGTCTGAATGCATTTGTATGACTGAGTATCTGAAAGTATTTACATAAATCTATATACTGTCCATGCCTCTGTGGGCGTATAATATGCATGCTCTCAATGATAATCATACTCATATATATATATAGATCATAGTGCTGAGTAACGTTCAGCCCGATCCATTATCTCATATCCCATCGGCCTCTCTACGGCCATCATCATCATCATCATCATATACATTGCTGCGGAACGTGCATCCCGATCCATATATCATCATTATGGTGCACCAGCTGATCAGGTGGTAATGCGTATATAACGCCTATCCCTTTTCCCATACCCCATATACATGTAATATAGGCGTATATAATGCCTTCTAGTCACGGCTCAATAAGCATATGAATATGAATGCATTGCATAAATGAAATGAATACGTAGAACTCTCGGAGTGACATAAGGTCGCACTATCTTCGATGAATATCCTTTTAACTAACATCATCTACATAAATAACCTCAAGACCCATGAACAGAAGGAGCAATCTTAAAAGGGGTATAGGAACATCAAGGACTGAGGTAATCCTAGTGCTTCTAAGTGTAGAGTAATATGGAAGCTCGTTTGCTCACTTGTTGGTTCATATCATAAGATCATGCCAAAATTAAAGAAAGGATAGCCTTAACATATCTTAACGTCTCTTTAATCACTTAACGTTCTCCTTCCACATTCGCAAAGTCTACATTCAATAGGATCATACTAAGGTTAAGTCTCGGAAAACACTCTTAAGCTCAAACTAGCATAATTAGCGAGTTAACGAAATTTGGGCAGCACTTCCCCTATTTCATCAACTCCCACCACATGGTAAAACAACTCCCAAACAACAATAACAACATCCATAATACCATAATTAAGAAGTTATATTCAATTTAATCCCAAGTTTATCCAAAATCCGCTTTTTGATTCACTTCATAGTCATCTTCTTCATTACACCCTTCATGGCTTCTCCACTTTAATTCTTTTCATTTCTAAGGGGTAATAATCCTTTACATAAACTCAACAATAATAATATGATGGAAAACATACCTTATAATCAAGGAAATTCACCTCACTCAACTCCATCCAAGATCAAGTTCACCACAACTTTTAAAGGAAGCAAGAACAATCACCCTCCTTGGATTACCTTTGAGTTTTCATGTTGATTCTCTTCTTGGATGATATGGAAAGGTGTGGAGTGGTTGGGAACCTTCAAGAACTCTTAGGAAGCCTCTATAAAGGTAGGGAAATAAGTTTGGCAAGGTGTAAATGAATTTGGGGTCATTTGGGATTTCAAAAGGTGGCCAAATCACACCCCGCTAACTTGGTGGAGAGTATGTGACCTTGCACACTAAGTGTGCGGCCGCACGCTCTCCCAACAACTTAGGGCTGGTGTTGGCCAGTGATCACACCCAAAATGGGCAGTTGGCGTGCAGTGTGTGGCTCATCACACTCAATGTACGACCGCACACTACCCTATTTTCTCCGATTTCGCGAAATCGCACTCTTTTCGATTCGTTTGACCTCCAATCCTTATGGAACCTTCTTGGCACTTGTATAGAACTTCATTAACCATATAAGGGGATTATATATCTCCCCTAAATTGACGCTAGGAATTGTGCAACTCACATGGTATGAAAGCTTTCAAAACATGACTCGACCTAAACTTTCTCCGACGAACTTACTTCCGTTGCTTCATATAACTCCGAAACCTTAAGGTATACACTTAGTATTATAAAATACCCTTATTAACCTTACAAGGGCTTCATGTAAACATTAGTTTTACATTATCATAATCATGATGCGAGCGACACGAATTTTCCAAGGTGTAACATTCCTCCCCCCTTAAGAACATTCGTCCTCAAATGTTGAACTCTTAAGGACTTTACAAAAATTTCGCCAGAGTTTCCCCTGTAAATATACCAATCATCCTGCACACAGCAACTCAAAATAATGCCACACAGGGCTACATACTAAAATATACAACACCATGGCCTCACACAACCAATCACAATAACTATAAATAAAATCAACACCTGGGGATGATGATGCTTCACACTGAGCCTCCTGGGACAATGGAAATAACTGCGGGTACTTAGTCTTCATCTCCTTTTCAGCCTCCCAAGTCATCTCTTCAACATTATTATTTCTCCAAAGCACTGTAACAGAAGCCACATCATTAGTCCTCAACTGGGGAACTTATCTATCCAATATAGCTATAAGGACCTCCTCATACGATAACTGCTCGGTCACCTGGATATCATCTACTGGTACGACTCTCGAAGGATCTCCTATACACTTACGGAGCATGGACACATGAAATACCGGATGCACAGACTTCAACTCAGAAGGTAGTTCCAACTCATTCGCCACCTGATTCATTCATTTCTTTCTTCCCCGTCGACCACGACGACTGAAACGACGTGAAAAGTCCAGACCCGTAAAGGAGAAGGGCCTGTGGGGGGCATTTGGGAAAGTCGAGCCAATCGGGAGTCTTCATTCAAGCGATGGTATAGAAGAAGAACGAAACACTGTACGAATAATTCTATATGGCCTAATGTATCGAGGGCTCAACTTACCCTTCTTACCAAATATCGTCACTCCCTTCATAGGCGAAACTTTTAGGAAAACCCAATCACCCACTTCAAATTCTAACTTGCGTCGTCGATTATCTGCATAGAATTTCTGTCCACTCTGTGCTGCTAGTAATCTTTCTTGAATTACTTTCACCTTGTCTACTGCTTGCTGTATCAAATCTGGACCAACTAACTGATTTTCTCTAACCTCAAACCATCCTATAGGGGATTTACATCTTCGCCCATATAAAGCCTCACAAGGAGCCATCTGAATACTGGAATGGTAACCGTTATTACATGCAAACTCTATAAGAGGCAAATGATCATCCCAGCTACCTCGGAAGTCAATCACACAAGCTCTTAGCATATCCTCAAGTGTCTATATAGTACACTCCTCTTGTCCATCTGTCTACAGGTGAAATGCAGTACTAAGACTCACCTAAGTTCCCAATCCATTCTGAAAAGATTTCCTGAATTTAGCTGTGAACTGCGCGCCTCTATCTGAAATAATAGTTGTAGGAACGCCGTGAAGTCGCACAATTTCTCTAAGGTAGAGCTTTGCATAATCTTCAGCTGAATAAGTGGTTTTGGCAGGTAGGAAATGAGCGGTCTTTGCAACCCTATTAACTATGACCCATATCGAGTCATACTTCCGCTGAGTATGGAGCAAACCTGTAATGAAATCCATATTATTTACCTCCCATTTCCATGTCGGAATCTCCATAGCCTGCAATTAACCTCCAGGCTTCTGATTCTCTATCTTAACTTGCTAACAATTTGGACATTGAGCGACAAACTCCGTTATATCTTTCTTCGAGCCATCCCACCAATACACTTCCTTGAGATCATGATACATCTTTGTTGTACCCAGATGGATAGAATAACGAGAATAATGGGCTTCTCCCATAACTTGCCGACGAAGGCCTGCGACATTAGGAACACATAACCTACCTCGATACTTGAGTACTCCATCTCCTGTAATCACAAAGGATTTCTTTTCTTTCTGAGGTGTCGTATCTCGGTAATGGACTAAAACAGGATGCTTGTCCTGACACTCCTTTATCTCTGCTACCAAAGATGACATTGCTGTATCTTGAACGGTAACTCCTGTATCAACTGAGTCTATCGCCGGACTCCCAAACTGGCTAGCTGACAAACATTACGGGCTAACTCCCGCTTCTCTGGCTGCAAATATGATAGGCTACCCATAGATTTATGACTAAGAGCATCGGCTACTACATTAGCCTTCCCAGGATGGTACAAAATATCAACATCATAATCCTTTAGCAACTCTAGCCATCGCCTCTAACGTAAGTTCAAGTCCTTCTGCTTAAAGATGTATTGGAGGCTCTTATGGTCGGCATAGACATCAATATGGATGCCATATAAATAATGTCTCCACATTTTCAAAGCATGGATCACCGCAGCTAACTCAAGATCATGGCTTGGATAATTCTTCTCGTGTTTCTTCAGCTGTCTAGAAGCATAAGCAACAACCTTATCGTGCTATACTAATACACAGCCCAACCCAATACCTGAAGCATCACAATAAATCACATAGCCATTTGTTCCCTCGGGAACTATCAAAACGGATGCTGAGGTCAACTTATCCTTTAATATCTAGAAACTCTGCTCACACGCATTTGTCCACTGAAACTTAGCTGATTTCTGAGTCAGCTTAGTCAACGGGGCTGAAAGAGAAGAAAATCCTTCTACGAACCTTCTATAATAACCAGCCAAACCCAAGAAACTATGTATCTCTATTGGTGTCGTCGGCCTTGGCCAATTCCTCACAGCTTCAATCTTTTTAGTATCTACTCTAATGCTTTCATTTGAAATAATATGACCCAGAAAAGCCACAGAGTTCAACCAGAACTCACACTTAGAGAACTTGGCATACAACTCTCTATCTCGAAGAACTGTAAGCACTGCTCGTTGATGTTCTACATGTTTATCCTCCAACGATGAATAAACCAGAATATCATCTATAAACACAATCACGAACTGATCTAAGAAGGGCCTGAATACGTAATTCATGAAGTCCATGAACACAGTAACCCGAACGACATAACACGAAACTCATAATGCCCATATCTAGTCCGAAATGCCATTTTCGAGATGTCTTCCTCCTTCACCCTAACCTGATGATATCCCGATATCAAGTCTATCTTCGAGAAGTATTTAGCGCCTTGTAGTTGATGAAACAAGTCATCAATCCTCGGGAGTGGATATTTATTCTTCACAGTCACTTTGTTCAACTGCCAATAATCAATACACATTCGCAAGGAGCCATCCTTCTTTCTTACAAATACTACTGGCGCTCCCCACGGCGATGTACTAGGTCTAATAAAGCCCTTGTCAAGTAAATCCTTCAATTGCTTCTTCAGTTCCTTCAATTCTGCAAGTGCCATCCTATAAGGAGGAATAGATATTAGTTGAGTATCTGGCAATAGATCTATTGTAAAATCAATCTCCTACTCTGGAGGAATGTGTGAGAGATCATCTAGAAATACTTCTGGGAACTCATTAACCACAGGAACAGACTAAAGGGTCAGTGACTCTGCTTGTACATCCTGAACCCGAACCAGGGGATAAATATAACCTTTTTAAATTATCTTTCGTGCCTTAAGTTAGGAAATAAACCTACCCCTCGGCGAAGAAGCATTACACTTCCACTCTAGGACTGGCTCAGCTGGGAACTGAAATTGAACTATCTTCATTCTGCAATCAACATTAGCATAACAGGAGGCCAATCAATCCATACCCATAATAACGTCAAAATCGATCATGTCTAACTCAATCAAATCTGCTAGGGTATGGTGATTACAAACTATCACTACACAACCTCGATATTGTTATATCCCGTATTTTGTACATTCGGATATTTCAAGGTAGTCGTCGTAAGTTAAGGGCAAGACTATCTTCCAAAGTTATTTTAATATACAAGTTGTTTATTAGTATGGAAATATTGAGAAAGGCTAAGGGTAAAAAGGGAAATTCACAAGGTGGTTCATGGTAATATTGTGGAATGCTAGGGGCAAAATGGGAATTTCACAAGAATTTCAAGAAAGTTCATGAAAGGGGCAAGTTGGCCGTGTAGTGTGGGTGTGGTTCCCACCCCAAGTCTTGGCCAATTGACTCAAGCCAAGGGTGGGGGCATGTGTCCACCCTTTCATAGGAGGCATATATATATATATATATATATAAATATATATGTGTGTGTGTGTGTGTGTGTGTGTGTGTGTGTGTGTGTATAAGAGCTTACAAAGCAAGACAATTATTCATGAAACTTCAAGAAGAAAACTTGGAGAAAAAAAAATAAGGGCCATTCGGCCATGGTTCCAAAAATTTGTGTCCATGGAATTGATCAAGAAAAATTATTTTCTTCTAGTATTCCAACCAATTGGAACGTCCTCTTTAACATGGAGTGGTTGTTGGAGCAATAAAACCATTCATTTGTGCAAGTTCACAACCCTAGCCGAGCCAAGAAGTTAAGTGGAAAAGGTATGTATTCAATCTTCTTTTACTTGTGTTATGAATGATTTATGCATGTTGTAGTATGTGGAAATGGATGGAATTCATGGAACTATAGATGTTGGAGTGAAGTCGTGTGGGAGTTGCATGGTATAGAAGTGATGAACTAATTTTACTTAGTATTGTAATTGTTGTTGTGGTAGATTCTATGAGGTAAAATGAGAATTTAATGGTTTGGGATGAAGTGGAAATTGTATGTGGGCCATTGTAGAGATTAATGTGGCACTAGTATGAATTCTTATATTGTATGAATGATATTGTTAATATGTAGATTGTTGGCGTAGTTCATTAATTTGGAAGAAAGGAAGTGTGTTGTTATTGTTCTTGTTGAATTTGGAAGGTTTCGGGTGAAGTGGCATGTTAGTTGGGTTGTTTTGAATATTGTGTGAATTGTTTGAAGTGTTCTTGAATCATGATAGAATGATTTTGGATTAACACTTAAATGTGTAAGTATTGATGTTGGCTTGATTATATGTGGTTGAATTGAATATAAATGAAGTGCCGTCGAATTGTGTAGAAAGGATTGCTAGCGTTAGAATTCATTTTGAATTAATTGATGAAGTTAGAAATATGATTGTTGGTATTGTTGTTGATAATTTGGCCGAGTTGAATTCTTGGATTGTTGATTGATAATTTGGCCGAGTTGGATTCTCGGGGATGGATGTATTTACAGGGGAAATGCTGCCGAAATTTTGGTAGATTATAAGTGAATTTATTTGAGAAACTAAGGCAAGTGTATGACGACGAATCTAATGATCGTGTGAATTCTTTTGAATGTAGACTAGCAAGCTTCGATAAATAAGTGTAGCTAATAGGACGTGGAACATGTATGTAAGACTTACCCTTTCTTTCTTTGGCATGATCCTTGTGAAACAAACAGACAAAGTATATGTATGATTTCAAAGAAACTCCTATTCTTAGAGCCACTAGGATGGCTAACGTTCTTGACTTCCGAAAATTGTTTTGCTATGACTTGATACGTGTGTATGGTTCCAAAAGTTTTATTTTGATTTGGTCCATAGTAATATTCAAAAGGTACTTGATATGACTATTGCTTTGATTTTCCAAAAACAGCTTCTGAAACGTTCAAAGTGGTTTTTGTAGTAAAATGTCCCTAACTTTCGTATACTAACTCGGATTGCCTCGAAACGTGTTTATGATCTTTCACGTGTCGTTTGTGTACTTATTCATCGAGTCTTAAAGTTGTTTAATGTGCATATAGTTTCTCACTACTCTGCTTGTGCATGCCTTAATGTATCCTTCACTGAGTCCCGGGCCAAGACATGTTCTCGTGCATACTCCACTGCATTGTTCACCGAGTCCCTCACTTGCGGGCCGGGACATGTTATATGTATATGTTTATGATGATATGATGATAGGGGATGGCGGCCAGGACGACATATGATGACTTCATTCACCGAGACCCGCACTTGAGGGCCGGGACACGTTATGCATACATGATATATGGTGATGACATGCATGAATTTACTCACCGCGTCCCTCACTAGAGGGCCGGGGCACGTTATATGATATATGATATATGATGATGACATACATGATTTTCATTTAAAATTTATGATGATGACATACATGATTTTCGTTTCAAAAAGGCAAGTGCTTTGATGTTTTTAAAAAGTCATACTTGATTCTGGTAAATCTCTGTTTCAGTTATGATCCTCTTTTCTGTATTCCATGCCTTACATGCTCAGTACATATTCCGTTCTGACCCCCTTTCTTCGGGGGCTGCGTTTCATGCCGCGCAGGTACACCCAGATGAGCAGAAGCCATTATAGAAGATGTTTCAGCGGAATTGGCAAGCTCCATTTGGTCTTGGAGTGTTGCCGAGTCAGAGCATTTATACTATCGTATCTTGGTCGGTGTTAGAGACTTTGTAGACAGAGTCGTGGGTATAGGATGTCAGTCTTATAAGCGGCTCCACCAGCCGATGTGTCATTATGTATTATGTTACAGATTCCTTATGATTACAGATTCTACTTGATTTGAGCACGAAGAAAATAAAGTTTCTGAAAGCCTTTACTATGTATTTCATTCTTATTTGATTTAAAAATCCAAAGAGATTATGTGTGTACTAAGAGTCAGAGGGTTCGCTCGGCCCTAAGTAAGGGTCGGCTGCCTATCACACCCTAACAAGATTAGAGCGTGACAGATATATTCCCTTAGCTATGACTGGATCACCAACTGGCGTAGACACCTCAAAAGGTTTGATCGACTAGGGCTCTATCCAAAACTTGCCAACAATAAATGGAGTAACATATGATAAGGCAGATCCTGGATCAATCAATGCATACCCATCATAGGAGGAAACTGATAATATACCTGTGACAACATCAGGAGATGACTCACGATCCTATCTACCGGCTAGTGCATAGACGCGGTGTTCATGTCCACTCAAGCTAGATGCTCCACTCCTCTGTCTACCACGCCCTGCCGGTACCTGAGAACCTTGCCCTGAAAGGTGTGCTACAGAAGAAGAACCAGCTACAGACCCTGTGGGTTGAACCATACCCCCACTCTCTCTCATCGAACACTGCCGCGTCCTGTGACTTGGCTTACCACAAACATAACAAACATCTGATCCCAGCCGACACTGACCTGCGTGTAACTTGCTACACTTGGCACACCGCAGCAAAGGGGGTCTCATCTGGCCTGACTCCAGTCTATGCTGAGAACCCAAAGCTTTAGAACTCTGACCCGCTCTGGAATAAGAAGACCGATCAAATCTCAGATCTGAAAACCGCGGAGATGTACTCCCTGTAGAATGGAATGGTTACCGGGAATATTGTTGTCTCTGTCCTCCTCTGAACTCACTTCCGATATCTAAAGATCTAGCCCTCTTACCATGGCCTCGATCACGCTCACGCTCTGTCCGCCGCTGACGCTTACGATCTTTCAGATTCTTTGCATATGCCTGTATACGGGAAATATCCATGTCCGGCTGTAATGCAGCTATCGTACACTCATTTATCAAATGTGGCCCTAGACCAGCCACGAAACGATGTCCATCTCAGCCACCATAGCTGGGGAATATCTAGCCAAAGAATCAAAGTGCACTCAATACTCCTAAACACTCATGTTGCCCTGCTCAATACATAAGAACCTATATGCTCGGGCCCGTCAGACTTCTGGTGGTAAATAATGGCGAATAAAAGAATCTAAAAACTCTCGCCAAACAGCTAGAGGGGCATTCTCTCCCCTAGATAGCTCCCATGTATGATACCACTGCACTGCAATATCACGGAGCCAATACGAAGCCAACTCCACTGACTTGACCTCATCAGCATGCATAACCCTCAAGGTACTCTGCAGACCATCAATGAAATCCTGAGGGTCCATATTCTGCCGCAACACGGAGAACTCTGGATGATCTAAATCGATAAAATTCTTAACCCTCACACTACCAGCTCGATCTACTTGATCAACACCAACTCCCTGGCGCTGAACCTAAGTGGCTACCAATCTGGTCAATAACTATACAACATCCCACATATCCTGGCCCGATGCATCTGGCTTAGGAACTGGGTGCAGGTGCTGGAGGCGGGGTATGCGAAGTCTGAGATGGACACTCACTCTGAGTCTCATCCCGAGCCCTAGTAGCTTGTTGAGTACGGCTAGTGGCCTCACCAGCCGCTCTCTTGCCCTTTCTGGGCAGCTGTAGCTTTCTTGTGAGGAATCGCTAAAATACAAAAAAATCATCAGAAGGCAGACTCTTAACACATGGCTCTATCGCAAGATCTAAGAGACAAAGAATGACCATTTCCTAAATGTCCTGTAGCCTTCTATTTATAAGTGTGGTGCACAACATACCCATAAATAAGACTCTACTAGACACAGTCCATAGACAACCCGGGGACAGAACTGCTCTGATACCACTTCTGTCATGACCCAAACCGATGAGCCATGACGAGTTCTGGATATCTATTGACCAAACACCCATATGCTTATATCCGAACAACACTACATCACAATGGCCCATAATTAGCTCAATCTAGACTATATTGACTCAAGAAAGGAGAACATCATAAACTCTGTAGAATATGTATATATATATATATATATGAGCTGGAAAGAACAATGCCAGCCGACTAGGCCGCCACATATGCTGTACATAAAAGATTAGAAGTCGACAAGGCTACATCATATGTCAATACATACAACTGTCTACAGACCTCTACTGGAGTATAAAGCTGTAGAAAGGACGGGACAGGGCCCCGTCATACCCATGTGCACATACATCTCAAAAGAATGGCATTACAAAATAGACTACAACTTCTGATCAAATGGAGCGCACTGACCATCGCTGGGTAGAGGTCCTACTGAGCTGGACCGCCAGTCAGTCTCCTTGAACCTGTGGGTATGAACGCAGCCCCCCGAGCAATAGGGGAGTCAGTATGGATAATGTACTGAGTATGTAAGGCATAGGAGTAATAAAAACATAAGAATCATGAACGGAATCTGAACTCAAAAGTCAACTGACTGTCTGAATGCTTCTGTATGACTGAGTACTGAAAGTATTTACATAAATCTATATACTGTCCATGCCTCTGTGGGCGTATAATATGCATGCTCTAAATGATAATCATGCTCATGTATATATAGGTCATAGTGCTGAGGAACGTTCCGCCCGATCCATTATCTCATATCCCATCGGCCTCTCTGCGGCCATCATCATCATCATATACATTGTTGCGGAACGTGCAGCCCGATCCATATATTATCATCATGGTGCACCAACTGATCAGGTGACAATGCGTATATAACGCCTATCACTTTTCCCATACCCCATATACATATAATATACGCGTATATAATGCCTTCTGGTCACGGGTCAATAAGCAGATGAATATGAATGCATTGCTCAAATGAAATGAATACGTAATACTCTCGGAGTGACATAAGGTCGCACTATCTTCGATAAATATCCTTTTAACTAACATCATCTACATAAATAACCTCAAGACCCATGAAAAGAAGGAAAAATAATAAAAGGGGTATAGGAACATCAAGGACTGAGGTACTCCTAGTGCTTCTAAGATTAGAGTAATATGGAAGCTCATTTGCTCACTTGTTGGTTCATATCGTAAGATCATGCCAAAATGAGAGAAAAGATAGCCTTAACATACCTTAACATCTCCTTAGTCACTTAATGTTCTCTTTCAAAGTTTGCAAAGTATACGTTTAAGAGGATCATACTAAGGTTAAGTCTTTGAAAAAACTTTTAAGCTCAAACTAGCATAATTAACGAGTTAACGAAATTTGGGCAGCACTTCCCCTATTTCATCAACTCCCACAACATTGAAAAACAACTCCCAAAAAACAATAAAAACAGCCATAATACCACCATTAAGAAGTTATATACAATTTAATTCCAAGTTTAGCCAAAATCCCCTTTTTGATTCACTTCATAGTCATCTTCTTCATTACACCATTCATGGCTTCTCCACTTTAATTCTTTTCCTTTCTAAGGGTTACTAAACATTTACATCCACTCAACCATAAGAATAAGATGGAAAACATACCTTATAATCAAGGAACTTCACCTCACTCAACTCCCTCCAAGATCAAGTTCACCACACCTTGGAATGGAAGCAAGAACAATCACCCTCCTTGGATTACCTTTGACTTTTGATGTTGATTCTCTGCTTGGATAATATGGAAAGGTGTGGAGTGGTTGGGAACCTCCAATAACTCTTAGGAAGCCTCTACAAAGGCAGGAAATAAGTGTGGAAAGGAGGAAATGCAGTTGGGGTCGTTTGGGATTTAAAAATGTGGCCAAATCACACCCCGACTCACTTGGCGGAGAGTATGCGACCTTGCACACTGAGTGTGCGGCCGCACACTCCCCCCACAACTTAGGGGTGGTGTTTTCCAGTGATTACACCCAAAATAGGTAGTTGGCATGTAGTGTATGGCTCAGCACACTCAATGTGCGACCGCACACTACCCTAGTTTCCCCGATTTCGCGAAACCGTGCTCCTTTCGATTCGTTTGACCTCCAATCCTTATGGAACCTTCCTGGCACTTTTCTAAAACTTCATTAACCATCTAAAGGGCCTTATATCTATCCATCAAAGTGATTCTAGGTAATGTGGACCTCACATGGTGTGAAAGCTTTCCAAACATGACTCGCCCTAAACTTTCTCCGATGAACTTACTTCCATTGCTTCATATAACTCTGAAACCTTAAGGTATACACTTAGCATTATCAAATACCCTTCTTAAAATTACAAGGGCTTCATGTCCAGTTTAGTTTTACATTAGCATAATCATGATGTGAGCGACACGAAATTTCAAAGGTGTAACAATGACAACTGAGCAATGACATCAGTTAGCATGTGTATACAGTGTGATTTGGCCTCTGCATTGCATTTACATTGCATTAAATTTCATACTTCTATGTCCTTATGATCGTGTGATGTCAGTCTATTATACTGTATTATGCATCTCCTATAATTGTGTTGTGTTGTGTGAGGTGTTAACCAATATGAAAGTACGTGTAAGATCGAATTACTAAAGGGTAGACTTCTTGTCACGACCCAACTAGGGGCCGCGACGGGTACCCGGAGCTAGATACCAAGCACCGCTCACTCTACTACTCATTTTACTCATTTAATGATCTTTTGCCAGTTTTACGCATGAAAGTATAGGAAACATAATTTGTATCAAAAGATAAGTACTTTATATACATATGCCTCTCGGCCATCAGAATAATATATACATAATAATAGCATCTTTTGAGACCACCTGACCCACACTACGTATCTACGAGCCTCTACTATCATAATGAATACATAGACGGAACAAGACTCCGTCGTGCCCAAAATATATATACATATATACCAAAGAGAAATCATAAGCACCTCCGAAAAATAGAGTGCTCCCAACAGCTGACAGCTCCTAAGTATCTGGATCAAGCTCGCCTTCCTGTCTACCTGTGGGCATGAACACAGCGTCCAAATAAGGGACGTCAGTACGAGTATTGTACTGGGTATGAGAGGCATGAACAATGAAGAAAGACATCAATAATATAATGAGAGCATCAATATAAAGCATATGGATCTGACCGATAATCATAAATGGAATAATGCATGCTGTCTTACTCATACTTATCATCGTAACATGTGTGCATCATATGCAAGCTGCCCGCCCCTGTCGGAACGGTGTGATAATCAATAATATAAGCCTGCGTCCAGGCCTCCCGCGTTCGGGGTACCATCTCATGCCGCCCACTAATGGTGTCTGCCCACGCCCGAAGGTCGTGGAGTATCCGTATCGCCGCTCGCCGAAGCGGTGTCTGCCCGGCCAACTAGGCCCGGTATGCAATGCTCATGCCATGCTTATCATAACATAATCATAATAATGTACTCATTGTAAAATACTTATCTTATCATAGCACATGCGTAAGGTTTGAGAACAACTTTACTCTATCGGGGTGACGTAAGGTCATGACCCCCTGATTACTTTATGGAGCAATTACGGACATTATGCCTCACCTTGAAAGGACTGGTACATAAGGTGAGTGTAGGCAAGGACTAACATCATCATCATCCTAGCATCATCATATCGTGTAACTTATCTCATATAGGCATATAACTTTTTGGAATGTAGGAGCTCATGGAAGATGGTAATTCGGACTATAAGATCCATGCCATTGGAAAGAAAGGACTAGCCTCACATACTTTGCCGTTTAGCTAATTTGTTGTCCACTTATTCTCCTTCGATACCATGTCGTCACCTTCATGAGAAAATTCGTATTACATTAGTTAATTAACTGCAAGAACGGATCGCTAGTTCTAGGAAAATTTGGGCAGTACTTCCTTCGTTTATACTACTTTTCCCATGTTCTATATCTACCCCCAACATTCACAATGCTATTCACAATATCGCAATCAAAATCATCATTTATGCACCATTAACAAAATCCACCATTTTCCACCAATTTTCCAATATTTCTCCCTATAGCTCACCTTAGTGCTTTCGTGCATTTACTACTTGTTTCACGTTATAAACATCATTTATATCGTATTTGTACTCACAACACTTCAACATTCATGATTCAATTCCACTATCATTCATTTATGTCACTATTCACTCAATAATGACCCATTCCTATGCTCTTCTACATTTTAAGTATCTAAGCCTTCCAATACCTTGAATCACGTAGTATAGTCATGAAACATACCTTAAATGATGATTGAACAGGCCTTGAGTTGAAATACTTCACTTAGCCAAAACCCTGGTTCCACCCTTTTAAGGATTTCTTGACTTAGATGATCCTTTGATGTGTTCTTACACTTGTTTTCATGAATTTAGTGGTGTTAATCTTGATGTTCCCTTTGATTCTCTTGAATTCTTATGGAGGAAATATTTGGAGAGTTCTAGAGCATTCTTGAGTTATATGGAAGAAAAATGAAATGAAATGAAGCCTAAGTTCCTTTTAATAATCACAAAACTGATCTTTAATGAAAAGTTGTCGGGATGAACAGTGGTCGTAAACCACAGTTTACGGACTGTATTGTGGTTTACGGTCCGTCCTCCGCGATCGTTTTTAAGCATTTCAAAAATAGAAAGTTTGGCTATGGGACATGGCAGTTTACGACCGAGGTTTACGGTCCGTAAACAAGTTTACGGGCCGTCCTGCAAGTCGTTTTTAGCCATTTCAACACTTTGACAGAACTTGAAATTTTTGGACAGCTAGAGGATGATTGCACTATACGGTCCGTAAATCACTTTACGGGCCGTATAGTGCCCTTTACGACCACTGAGCTGAAAATTCTCCTCCACTACCTTATTTCCAAAAGTTCATAATTTGCCATTCCTGACTTAACATAACATCATGCACCCAAGCCTTTCGTTTTTCTACTCATCACACAAGTATGGAAAAATTTCTGAGGTGTAACATTCTCCCCCCTTTTTGGAACATTCGTCCTCGAATGTTCGACACTCGGGAGTTCTAGAAATATTTTTCCAGAGTCTCCTTTGTAATTTGACTCTACCAACCTGTCACAGCAACCCACAATATCATGGCCTTACAGGGCTATATCACACTATCAACACATCCATGGTCACACACGACTAAAAGCATAATACTAAAGTGTACATACCTTACATCTTCGGCGTTTCATCTTGAATCCCTTCCGGGGGTTGGAATAAATGCGGGTATTTAGCTTTCATCTTTTCTTCCGCTTCCCAAGTCATTTCTTCCCGGTTGTTGTTTCACCATCGAACCTTGACCGAAGCGACTTCTTTATTTCGGAGTCGTCGCACCTGTCTATCTAAAATGGCAATAGGTACTTCTTCATATGTCAGCTTCTCTGTCACCTGCACATCGTCAACCGGGACTATTCTTGTAGGATCCCCGATACACCTGCGGAGCATCGAAACATGGAACACCGGATGGACTGATTAAAGCTCCGAAGGTAGGTCCAATTCATATGCTACCTGTCCCACCTTACGGATAATTTTATAAGGTCCGATGTATCTTGGACTTAGCTTCCCTTTCTTGCCAAATATCATAACCCCTTTCATCGGTGATACTTTCAGAAATACCCAATCATTTACCCGAAATTCCAAATCTCGTCGGCGGTTGTCCGCATAAGACTTTTGGCGACTTTGGGTTGTTAACAGTCGGTCTCGAATCACTTTAACTTTTTCAACTGCTTGTTGGATCAAGTCGGGGCCAATCAATTGTACTTCTACGGTTTTCTAACCATCCAATTAGGGATCTACATTTTCTTCCGTACAAAGCTTCATATGGGGCCATTTGAATACCGGAATGGTAGTTGTTGTTGTAGGCAAACTCAATTAATGGCAAATGATCATCCCAACTACCGCCGAAGTCTAGTACACACGCTCGAAACATATCTTCTAAAGTTTGAATGGTACGCTCGGCTTGCCCGTCAGTCTGTGGGTGAAATGCCGTGCTGAATTTGACTTGAGTACCTAACCCTTCTTGAAACGATTTCCAAAACTTAGCTGTAAACTGGGCCCCTCTGTCTGTAGTAATGGCTACAGGAATTCCATGAAGTCGCACAATTTCTTTCAAATACAACCTCGCATAATCTTCTGTCGAATACGTGGTTCTGACTGGGAGGAGATGAGCTGCTTTCGTGAGCCTGTCCACGATCACCCATATAGAGTCATATTTGCCTCGGGAACGGGGTAATCCCACAATAAAATCCATATTAATCTCTTCCCATTTCCAGGTAGGAATTTCCATTGCTTGCAATAAGCCCCCTGGCTTCTGATGTTCTGCTTTCACCTGTTGGCAGTTCGGACATTGCGCTACGAAATCTGCTATGTCTCGTTTCATGCCATCCCACCAATATAGCAATTTAAGGTCATGATACATTTTGGTCATACCTGGATGGATGGAATACCGAGAATGGTGCGCTTCCTCTAAAATTCGCTGGCGTAATTTTGCCACATCCGGTACATACAGTCTGTCTCGGTATCCAAGAACCCCATCTATGGAAACTGCAAATGGAGACTTCTCTTTCCCACGGGATACATCCTTGTGATGACACATCTGTGGATATTCGTACTGGCGGTCTTTTATCTCCGCATTCAAGGGCGAGACTGCAGGATCATTAACACTAATTCCTGCCTTACCCGAATCAATTACACGTACCCTAAGATTTGCTAGTTGATAGAGCTCACGGACCATTTCTTTCTTTTCTGAAAGGACTTCACTTAAACTGCCCATTGATCGACGGCTAAGCGCGTCTGCTACCACATTCGCTTTCCCGGGGTGGTATAAAATATTCACGTCATAATCCTTCAACAATTCCAACCACCGCCTCTGTCGTAGGTTCAACTCCTTCTGCTTAAAAATATGTTGAAGACTCTTGTGATCTGTATAGATATCAACGTGCACACCGTACAGATAATGCCTCCATATCTCTAAGGCATGAATAACCGCAGCCAATTCGAGATCATGAGTCAGATAATTCTGTTCATGTTTCCGCAACTGTCTCGAAGCATATGCAATAACCTTGCCATGCTGCATCAGCACACATCCTAGTCCCACACCGGAAGCGTCACAATACACGACATAACCATCTGGCTCTTCTGGAAGTGTTAACACTAGAGCTGAGGTCAATCTATCCTTTAGCTCTTGGAAACTACGCTCACAAGCATCATTCCACTGAAATTTCGCTGACTTCTGGGTTAGCTTCGTTAATGGGGCTGAAATAGATGAAAATCCCTCTACGAATCTTCGATAATAACCTGCCAAACCCAGAAAACTACGAACTTCTGTAGGCGTCGTAGGCTTTGGCCAAGCTTTCACAGCTTTTATTTTCTGAGTATCGACTCGGATGCCATCATCTGAAATAACGTGGCCTATAAATGCCACAGAATTTAGCCAAAACTCGCACTTTGAGAACTTCGTATATAAATCTCGGGCTCGAAGAACGCCAAGAATAATTCTTAGGTGGTCTGCATGTTCTGACTCTGTGCGGGAATATACCAGAATATCGTCTATAAATACTATCACGAAGAGATCCAAAAATGGCCTGAACACATTATTCATTAAATTCATGAACACCGCCGGGGCATTTGTCAATCCAAACGACATCACTCGGAACTCGTTGTGACCATATCTTGTCCTGAAGGCAGTCTTAGGAATATCTGCTTGTCTAATTCTCACCTGATGATAACCCGATCTCAGATCTATCTTGGAAAACCACTTAGCGCCCTGTAATTGATCAAATAAATCATCAATTCTGGGAAGAGGATATTTATTCTTTATTGTTACCTTGTTCAACTGTCTGTAGTCGATACACATTCGTAGAGATCCATCCTTCTTCTTTACGAACAAGACTGGCGCTCCCTACGGCGATGAACTGGGTCTTATAAACCCCTTCTCAAGTAAATCTTTTAGCTGTGCTTTTAGCTCTTTCAGTTCTGCCGGAGCCATTCGATAAGGGGGAATAGAAATAGGCTCGGTGTCTGGTAATACATCGATAGCAACGTCGATTTCCCTTTCTGGAGGAAGACCTGGAAATTCATCCGGGAATACATCTGGAAATTCATTTACTACCAGGATAGATTGGAAATTTGGCGGCTTTTCCTCTGTATCATGAACCCGAACTAGATGATAAAAATAGCCCTTGGCTATCATCTTTCTCGCCTTGAGGTAGGAAATAAACCTACCCTTAGGGGATGCGTATTACCCTTCTATTCAAGTACGGGCTCTCCAGGAAACTGGAATCGAACCATTTTCGTTCGGGCAATCAACATTTGCGTAACACGACGCTAACCAATCCATACCCATTATTACATCGAAGTCTATCATTTCCAGTTCAATAAAATCGGCCCTTGTTTGTCGGTCACATATAACGACTACACAATTCTTATATACTTGCCTCACTATTACGGGATCACCAACCGGGGTGAACACCTCGAAAGGTTTAATCGGCTCGGGTTCCACCCCGATACAATTAGCAACATACGGGTTAACATAAGAGAAAGTAGAACCCGGATCAATCAAAGCATATGCCTCACGGGAAAATATAGTCAAGGTACCTGTGACAACATCGGGGGAGGATTTAAGATCCTGTCGCCCTGCCAAAGCATATACGCGGGGTTGAACAACTCCTGAAGTAGATGCTCCCCCTCTGCCTCTGCCTCTACCTGCTGTAGTCTGAGAAGACTGTGCTGTCGGACGCACTGAAGAAGAACCCACTGCTGAACCTGTGGGTTGAGTCCCTGCTCTATCTCTCACCGAAGGGCAATCCCTCATCATGTGACCAACTTGCCCGCAGGCATAACAAGCATCGGTACCCTGACGACACTGTCCGAAATGTAATTTACTGCACTGGCTACACCGCGGTACTGGGGGTCGCCTCTGGCTAAAATCTCCCTTGAACTGAAAATCGGAGGCCCTCGAACTCTGGCCTTGTCCCGACTGAAAAGAACGCTCGAACCTTCTGTCTAAGAACCTGGGAGGCGCACTGGTCGCTGACTGACCTGAGTGCCTAGAGTGCGTCTGCCTCGGTCCCCCTCTATACTCGCTACTCGCTCCCATCGATCTATCCCTCTTACCTTGTTTCCTATCACCGTCACGCTCACTCCTTTGCTGTTGTTGTCGTTCCTCAAGATTTTGAGCGTGAGCCTGTATCCGGGAAATATCCATCCCATCTTGGAAAGAGGCCGTTAAACAATCTCTAAACAAGTGGGGTCCTAAGCCTCTCACAAATCTGTAGACTCTATCTCCCATGTCGGCCACCATAGTTGGAGCGTATCTGGCCAACGAATTGAGCTGCATACTATACTCTCGAGCACTCATGCTTCCTTGCTTTAAATTCAAGATCCTGTCCACTCTAGCTCGGCGGACCTCAGGCGGCAAGTAATGACGAATAAAGGCATCCACAAATTCTTGCCAAACGGGAGGTGGTGCATTCTCTCCTCTTGATATCATCCAATTTTTGTACCATAGCACCACCACATCGCGGAGTCTATAAGAGGCCAACTCTACCGATTCGGTCTCAGAAGCATGCATAAGTTTCAGCGTCCTCAACATCTCATCAACAAAGCCTTGGGGGTCCTCATCCGGCTTCGACCCAAAAAATTTCGGAGGATTTAAAGTCAAGAAATCACAGGCTCTCGTACTGGCGGAACGGTAACTCAGGCCCGCATTCGGCCGCTGTGCCTGGGCGGCAACCAATTGTGTCAGTAGGTGTATGGGCTCGGTCACTTGTTGACCCGAAGCAACTGGCGGAGGAATTGGGACTGAGGCTCCTCCCTACTCTCCTACATTAGGCGAGGCCACATTCTGTGATTCACTTTCCTCGACATTCGCCGGAGGCTCCCTTTCTGCCCGCTTCTTCGTCGTAGCTTTGTCTTTCTGGGCAGCTGTAGCTTTTCCTTTCGGCGACATTCTGAAATCACAACGCACTTTTAGGGAAGGATAAAATCCTATGCATGGCTCTATCGCACGATCTAGTAAAAATAAAGATGGTCATTTTCCTAAATGCCCTGTAGCCTCTTGTTTATTGATGTGGCGCGCAACACACCATAAATAAGACTCTACTAGACACGGCTCGTAGACACTTCCTAGGACGAACTGCTCTGATACCACTTCTGTCACGACCCAACTAGGGGCCGCGACGGGTACCCGGAGCTAGATACACAGCACCGCTCACTCTACTACTCATTTTACTCATTTAATGATCTTTTGCCAGTTTTACGCATGAAAGTATAGGAAACATAATTTGTATAAAAACATAAGTACTTTATATACATATGCCTCTCGGCCATCAGAATAATATATACATAATAATAGCATCTTTCGAGACCACCTGACCCACACTACGTATCTACGAGCCTCTACTGTCATAATGAATACATAGACGGAACAAGACTCCGTCGTGCCCAAAATATATATACATATATACCAAAGATAAATCATAAGCACCTCCGAACAATGGAGTGCTCCCAACAGCTGACAGCTCCTAAGTATCTGGATCAAGCTCGCCTCCCTGTCTACCTATGGGTATGAACACAGCGTCCAAAGAAAGGACGTCAGTACGAGCATTGTACTGAGTATGAGAGGCATGAACAATGAAGAAAGGCATCAATAATATAATGAGAGCATCAATATAAAGCATATGGATCTGACCGATAATCATAAATGGAATAATGCATGTTGTCTTACTGATACTTATCATCGTAACATGTGTGCATCATATGCAAGCTGCCCGCCCGTGTCAGAACGGTGTGATAATCAATAATATAAGCCCGCGACCAGGCCTCCCGCGTCCTGGGTACCATCTCATGCCGCCCACTAGTGGTGTCTACCCACGCCGGAAGGTCGTGGTGTATCCGTATCGCCGCCCGCTGAAGTGGTGTCTGCCCGGCCAACTAGGGCCGGTATGCAATGCTCATGCCATGCTTATCATAACATAATCATAATAATGTACTCATTGTAAAATAATTATCTTATCATAGCACATGCGTAAGGTTTGAGAACAACTTTACTCTATCGGGGTGACGTAAGGTCGTGACCCCCCGATTATTTTATGGAGCAATTACGGACATTCTGCCTCACCTTGAAAGGACTGGTACATAAGGTGAGTGTAGGAAAGGATTAAGATCATCATCATCCTAGCATCATCATATCGTGTAACTTATCTCATATAGGTATTTAACTTTTTGGAATGTAGGGGCTCATAGAAAGATGGTAATTCGGACTATAAGATCCATGCCATTGGAAAGAAAGGACTAGCCTCACATACCTTGCCGTTTAGCTAAGTTGTTGTCCACTTATTCTCCTTCGATACCACGTCGTCACCTTCATGAGAAAATTCGTATTGCACTAGTTAATTAACTACAAGAACGGATCGCTAGTTCTAGGAAAATTTGGGCAGTACTTCCTTCGTTTATACTACTTTTCCCATGTTCTATATCTACCCCCAACATTCACAATGCTATTCGCAATATCGCAATCAAAATCATCATTTATGCACCATTAACAAAATCCACCATTTTCCTCCAATTTTCCCATATTTCTCCCTATAGCTCACCTTAGTGCTTTCGTGCATTTACTACTTGTTTCACGTTATAAACATCATTTATATCGTATTTGTACTCACAACACTTCGACATTCATTATTCAATTCCACTATCATTCATTTATGTCACTATTCACTCAATAATGACCCATTCCTATGCTCTTCTACATTTTAAGTATCTAAGCCTTCCAATACCTTGAATCACATGGTATAGTCATGAAACTTACCTTAAATGATGATTGAACAGGCCTTGAGTTGAAATACTTCACTTGGGCAAAACCCTGGTTCCACCCTTTTAAGGATTTCTTGACT
Organism: Lycium barbarum; assembly: GCF_019175385.1. Classification (NCBI taxonomy): domain Eukaryota; kingdom Viridiplantae; phylum Streptophyta; class Magnoliopsida; order Solanales; family Solanaceae; genus Lycium; species Lycium barbarum. The sequence goes on along the minus strand of NC_083348.1, from coordinate 23,357,463 downwards.
TAGATGATCCTTTGATGTGTTCTTACACTTGTTTTCATGAATTTAGTGGTGTTGATCTTAATGTTCCCTTTGATTCTCTTGAATTCTTATGGAGGAAATATTTGGAGAGTTCTAGAGCATTCTTGAGTTATATGGAAGAAAAATGAAATGAAATGAAGCCTAAGTTTCTTTTAATAATCACAAAACTGATCTTTAATGAAAAATTGTCGGGATGAACAGTGGTCGTAAACCACAGTTTACGGACCGTATTGTGGTTTACGGTCCGTCCTCCGCGATCGTTTTTAAGCATTTCAAAAATAGAAAGTTTGGCTAAGGGACATGGCAGTTTACGACCGAGGTTTACGGTCTGTAAACCAGTTTACGGGCCGTCCTGCAAGTCGTTTTTAGCCATTTCAACACTTTGACAGAACTTGAAATTTTTGAACAGCTGGAGGACGATTGCACTATACGGTCCGTAAATCACTTTACGGGCCGTATAGTGCCCTTTACGACCACTGAGCTGAAAATTCTCCGCCACTTCCTTATTTCCAAAAGTTCATAATTTGCCATTCCTGACTTAACAAAACATCATGCACCCAAGCCTTTCGTTGTTCTACTCATCACACAAGTACGGAAAAATTTCTGAGGTGTAACACTTCTGCTTTAAGTCTACTGCACTCAAGGAGTCCTATGATTAGTGGATGTGTGGTGAGTATGTCTCGTGGATGCATAATATCTTAGTAAGTGAACTGGATAGAAAGCCCCAAGGCTAAGAATTAGAAATTAGACATTAGCGTAAATGAGGAGATAAGACTTAATTAAATGGCCTAAGGGAATGTGAAATAGGAATACTTTTAACTAGTCGGATAACCGGTAATACTGTGGGATACAAGAGGACCGAAATAGCTGGGAGTAGAGAGGTGAGTTCGTGTTGATGTAATAATATATATTGGGAGCCTTGAGGGTCCGTTGACTCATCTGCTTATCTTATTGATTTTATATGGTGTTGCCTAAACTAACCTTAGTCGACCTATGATGCTTACCAGTACGTGTGGTGTACTAATACTACGTTTGTTACATCCTTTTAGTATGTAGATGTGTTGCAGGTTTTAAGTAAAGTTTCAGCTTGTGTATTATCGGACATCTTCCTTCAGCCTTTCTCATCTCACTCGAGGTGGAGACTATGCTGTTATTTGTTAATCCTTGAGTAATAGGAGCTCTTGTACTTGGCTAGACTAGATTTCGGGAATTGTTCAGTTTTCTTGTATCAATAATAGAGTCAGTGTGAGGATTTACTTTCAAATTTTTGATCATTAGGTATTTGGCATTAACAAAATTGGCTGAATATTGGGTTGACTGGTAAGGGTTCGCCTACTAGTTAGTAATATTGTAGGTACTTGCACGGCCTGTAAGTTGGGCCGTGACAAGGTGCAATTTGATATCCTTAGTCAGGTTAACACTAGTGAGTGCGTAACAGTTTGAGTACACCGAATGGGTAGTTAGAACCCAAAGAGTTAAAGTTAAACTCAAAGTACAATGACAGTGGAAGAAGTAATCAACTAAGCAGTAAGAGAGCAAACAACAGAAGAATAGTCTGTAAGAGTTTTATAAAAAAAACAAAAGGATTTTCCTTAAGACTGGCAGTAGGAGCAAAGTTAAGTCATTAAGACAAAATATTCTGATTAAAAATACATTATTTCTTGGTCCATGTAAGTAATTCAGTTTTTTCTAGTTAGAATATTTCTCAGAAGTGAGGAGAAGGATGAGTAGTTAGTGACGTAAAGTGCAAAGAATTATGAAGATACGGAAAGTTAGTTGGATCCCAACAAGTGAGAAGGATCCGCAAGCATAAGACCTTAACCTTTAATCTAAGGGAGAGATGTGTACATCATTAGTAAGTCCAGCTCAACATTTGAAAACTCGAAGGGTTAGCATTAGAGATAAAGAACCTAAGTCAGTAATGAGGGCACAATAAGATAACCTCCATGAGGAATGTGCCTCGCACGTACAAGAAACACGAATTGAGTAGAATGATCGTAGATTGACTTTGTGTCAAGATAATTTATTATTGATTAAGTGATCATAGAAGAGCTATAAAATCATGCCCAGTTATCAATGATTGGGGCAGTACAATTGCACTAGACTGTAATCTCTAGGGTGGTGTTCAAAGGCTTAGCTCGCAGCAATACTACAAATATTTCCGGGAGTATCTCAGAAAGAAATTAAGTATGGGGAGTTTATCTCATATTGAAGCAGACACGAGAATCATGGATAGGGAAGTTCATCATTTAGCAAACCTAAGAGTTCAACTTTTAGACCCCGAAAATAGTAGAGTTGTTGTACAGAACAGAGCCAAATCCTCCTTAGTGGCTGAGCAAGAGAGGAAAATAGTTTCATGATCACTATCTATTGCATCTAAAGGAAAGGATCCACATGCATATATCCATGGCTTTCGAAAAAGGGGGGGGGGGGCGGATGATGGTACTCTAAAATACCAAGGAAAATTATGCGTCCCAGATATAGATAGAGGCAAAGAGAGGATTACAACAGAGGCACTCAATTACAGATATTCAACTTACCCAAGATCCACAAAATGTATCATAACCTTAAGGAGGTTTATTGGTGGAATGACATGAAGAGGAATGTGGCCGATTTCGTGGCTATGTTTCCAAATTGGCTGTAAGTGAAAGCCGTTTTAGCAGAAGATTTTACCAAGTTATATATTTAGGAATGTTCCAGATTCCATGGGACTCCAGTGTCCATTAAGATCAAATCGAGGTACCTAGGTCACAATGAATTTTTTGTTTTGAAGTCTTTCCAAATGGGATTGGGTACTATCTCAACATATCTTTTCATCCTCAGACAGATAGCCAGGCAGAGCGCACTATCCAGATGCTCGAAGATAGGTTGAGAGCAGGTGTCCTAGACTCTAAAGGTAATTGCGATGATCATTTGCCTCTCATTGAGTTTGTTTCTAATTATAGATATCATGTCAGTATCAAGATGGCATCGTTTGAAGCCTTGTATGGGAGAAGTTATAGATCACCTATTGGTTGGTATGAAGTTGGCAAAATAGAATTGTCAGAGCTAGACTTGGTCCATCAGGTTATGGAAAAAAGGTTAAATTGATTCAGGAGCATTTGAAAGCGGCTAAGAGTCACTAGAAGTCCTATTCAGATGTGCGATGTAGAGATTCAAAGTTTCATGTTAACGATTGGGAGTTTCTTGAAAGTTTTTCTTATGAAAAGTGTCATGCGATTTGAGAAGAAAGCGAAGCTTAGTCCCATATGTATATTGGACCATACAGGATCGTACGAAGGACGGGTCAAGAGGCTTACGAGCTAAAATCTCCACCAGAGTAGGTCGCTGTACACTCACTGTCATGATATAACATTCATGTTTCTAGTATTCAGATCTCATGTTATAACATTTATGTCTCCATTACTCATATATTCATGTTAGTTCAGAACTCAAATATTCATATCAGCTCTATATTCAGACTTTAAGTTATATTCTTCATGTCCACAGTACTCAATCAGTTCAACATTTACTCAGTTCGTTATTCATTAAGTTCAGTACTCATTCAACTTACTCATTCAGTTCAATATTAATGCAGTCAAGTAATTCATTTAGTTCAGTGAAAATTTAGTCCAGAATTCATACAACCATGTCCTTAAGGCGTGTATGTTCATCCATGAGAACCATGACCCATCATTCGAGGACAAATGGTCCAAAGGGGGAGATAATGTAACACTCCGTCAATCCGGTTAGGTGTGAATGTGTTAAATGAGTGTTACCGTGACATTTTAGCCATATGAAGTGCCATAAGGATGAGTTTGAGTGGAAATAGTTGTTTTAGAATCAAGAAAGATAGTGAGGTGCATAAGATTCGATAGAATTGACTAAGTTTTCGGCCTGATTTAGGGAAACTCCGCTGAGAACTTCAGAATACTCAAAATATGAAATTTGTAGCCATTTGCAATACCATTTTAACGGTATATGGTGGAGCCTGAACAGAGCTCTGTACAAGGAGTTATGCTCGTTTTACTGAAGGCAGTGTAGTAGGTTAGGTGCGACACCTTTGCGTCGCAAGTGTGGTGCAAAAAAAGCAGTTTCTGACAAAAAGTTTTCCCATGCGTAGCACCTTTGCAATGCAAGGGTGGCGCAGGAGTCGAGATTTTCCAGATTTCATTTTTTTTATATATTTAAGGTCGGAGTTTTTTTCCAAACTTCCCCAAACACAAAAAATGACCTATGAGGAGATAGAACTCCCCCAAGCCTCAAAAACTTAACAATTATTGAGACATCATTTTGGGCAAAGAAATACTAGAACCTGAATTCAAGAGATTTGAATGTCAAAAAGGTAATACCTTCATCCTTTTATAGATCATAATTTTTGTTATATCCCGTGATTTTCATACGTCGAATTATTCGCAAGCTAGTCGACATAAGTAAAGGACGGGATTATTTTTGGATATGAAATAGGAATTTTTAATTCTCAATCTTAATTAGTACACGAATTGCTTATAAATTTTATTTAGTGTAGAAATATTATTGGAGATTAGGGACTAATTAATTATCATTAGATTATTAAGTAGGGATTAGTGATTAATTAAAATTAATTAATTTAATTATGTTTTGTGGGCCCCACCCGTAATTAAATAATTATCAAGAAATCAAATTGGTTAGTCATAAGGGGCGGGGGGGGGGGGGGGGCACGTGTCCATTAGAGGGAAATTATATATATAGCATAGATAATGAACAAATTTGCTAGTTCACTTTCATTTCATAAAATCATACTTAGAAAAAAAAAAAGAAACATTTCCATGGCTGCTCTTGGCCAGCCATGGTTCAAGGATGTTGTTTATTTTGATTAAGTTCCAACTGATTTGCAAGTCCAAGGAGGTGATAGCAACATTGGATATTGAATTGAGGAAGAAGAAATAGTGAAATTGGAGCAAATAAGTGTAGAAATTCCTCCAAGTAAATTAAGGTAAGATTTTCTTATTTTGTGGTATAATTGTATTAATGGTGTTGTAATGGAAAGATTAAAATTGGGTTGGATGAAATTGGAAGTAAGAAATTGCATGAAATCGTTGATATTAGGAGTTGTAGTTGTTATATGGAATTGTTGAGTTGAAAGGATTAAAAGTATGATTTATGTTCATATGTTGTTGTTCGTGTTGTGGTCGTGTTGTCGTTGATGTGGATTCTAAATTCGGAAGAAAGAAGTGTATAACGTATCGTATACAAAGCGTATGTTGATTTGTTTGGTGTAAAATCTTATAACGTTAATGATTTAGATTGGAAAAGGATTAAGAAGGGTTGTTGGATTGTTTGAGTTGTTTAGGGGCTGAATTGTAAGAGTGTTATACGCATATCTCTATTACTGTCATTGTTGGTATTGCTGTGATAACAGGAGGTTAATTGCAAGTTCGGGTTAGGCGAGTTATATAGGGAAAATGCTGCCCGATTTCCGTTAAGTTCTTAACTAATCAAAATCCTAATCAAGAAAGTATGAATTAAAGAATGAGTCCTATAGGCGATTGGTTACAGATTTATAAACTAGGAAGTATAGTCTACTAAGGATAGCGTTACTTTCATATTAAATAGGCTAAAGGGGCGACGAAGCGAACGTGATTACGATTAAACTTTAACAGGTATGTAAATTTATCCTTTCTTTCTTTTTGGTATGATCTTTATGAAACAAACAGACCACGTATATATGATTCCAAAGAAGTTCCTATTCTTAGAGCCACTAGGATGGCTAATGTTCTTGATTTCCAGAAGCTATTTCATTATGTCTTGGTACGTGTCTATGATTCCAGAAGTTCTATTGTGATATAATCCATAGTGACATTAGAAAGGTACTTGATGTGACTATTGTCTTGATTTTCAAATGATATCTCGTTTTGATTATTCTATCGAGTCTCAGATATGATTTAACTTGCATATGGTTGCTCACTACTCTGCTCGTACATGCCTCAATATGTCTTTCATCGAGTCCCGGGCCGGGTATGTTATCGTGCACAGTTTCACTGCATTGTTCACCGAGTCCCTCACTAGAGGGTCGGGTACGGTATATATATGATATGATGATATGTTTATGGCGGCCAGGATGGCATATGATAACTTTATTCACCGAGTCCCATAATGGGCCGGGTATGATATATGATATTGACATGCATGATTTATGTTTCAAAAGGCAAGAGTTTTGGTATTCTGGATGCTATACTTGTATCTTGTACTCCCTATTTCAGTTATGATCCTCTTTACTATATTTCATGCTTTACATACTCATTACATATCCCGTACTGACCCCCTTCCTTCGGGGGGGCTGCGTTTCATGCCAGCAGGTACAGATAGTCGGTTTGGTGACCCTTCAGCATAGGACTTCTACTCAGCTGTCTTGGAGAGCTCCGTTGTTCCGGAGCCTAGACTTTTGGTACAGATCTTATGGTGTATATATATGTGTTTACCCAGGGGTATGGCGGGGCCCTGTCCCGTCATATTTCGCTATCGATATTCTTAGAGGTCTGTAGACATATGTGTGGGTTGTATATAAGTTTGTTCAGCTGTGTCTATACGATGTGCTATGGATATGCTCTTCTGTAGTGGCAGCCTTGTCGGCTTCCGTATCATGTTGATATGTTGTGGCAGCCTTGTCGGCTTGCGTATCATATTATGTTCTGATCAGTTGTGACTCCCCAGGAGACCGTTTATTTGGATGTATATATGATGATGTTATGAACCCTTGGAGTTCCTTTGCAAGTTTTCATTTTGATTTTAGCTTCAGTTGACTATATCTAACAGGTATGTATACCAGTGTCCAGGTCGGGCACTAGTCATGGGCCACAGGGTTGGGTCGTGACAAAAGTGGTATCAGAGCAGTTCATCCTCGGAGTGTCTACAGACCGTGTCTAGTAGAGTCTTGTTTATCGGTGTGTTGTGCACCACATCTATAAACTGGAAGCTACAGGACATTTAGGATGTTACCTTTCTTTCATATCTAAGATCGTGCGATAGAGCCCAGCTATAGGAAATGAAATTCCTTATACTAACCCTTGATTTCAGCTGAAGAACGGCATCGACAGAAGAAAGTGACTGATGATATTGGAAGTTACAAAGTATACAGGTAAGCAACGGTGCGAAAGATACATGTCGGATGAGGTAATAATATTGAAGTATGATTGAAATGTAAAGGGGAAGAATGAAAGGGGAAGGTAGATAGGAAGGTATAACAGGACAGATCGTTAAAGGATCAGGTACGCCTCGAGGTGCGAGATGTGAGGTAAGTTTTGATATCTTTACACTTTTACTTGAAATTGGGAGCCCTGTGTGGCTATGATATGATATGATATATATGTATATATGTTGTCCTTGTGAGGAATTATTGGTATTTCCTGCGTGCAGGTTTTGGGATAGTAAGAAATACAGAGGAAACTCTGCCAAAATTTTCTTAGAAATAAAAAGAGAATGAGATATAAGTTCGTAATACTCTTGAAAGGTCATGTCAACAGTAATGATAGGAGTTGACTAAGTGGTGAGTGTAGATGATGATACGCTCAAATTACACCTATTAATGGCATAACGCGGACGTTGTCAAATATAGTAACCCAACAAGGTTGGGGTCGAATCCCACAGAGAACAATATGTAGGTGATTTAAGCAGATTAGGAATTATCACTAACAATTGCTAGACCGAACTCAACAATGGTGGTTTTTGATAAGGTTTTGATAAAATGCGGAAATATAAATTGTAATCTAGAAAGCATGTAAATTGATCAATGGCAACAAGAATGGAATAAAGGAAACTACTTCTCAAGTAACTATCCAATATATTTCACGAATTATAAATAATAGCAAGTTTATGTTATTTAGCCTCGGATAATGACTCTAAATTAACTTCTCCCGAAGATTAACTAGACTACCAATTGAAAATCCCTCAAGCAATTAGGAGCATTAAGAACACCCGAATATGACTACAAGTGGTATCGCCTATTCCTAGGTCAATTTCCATTAGATGAGGGTTAACGCCCCAAATTCAGGTTAATTATTCTATCCCAACCCCGTTCTTCCTCTTCCGAATTTCAAACAAGGTAAATGGGCGAGTCCTAGGGTTAGCTACTCCCTTGAGAAACGTTGAAGAACAAGAATAATTAAAATCACAAGAACTTACTTGATTAAGAATAATGTCGATGAATAAATAAGCATAACAAGAGTATCAATCTTAATTGTCACCAAGAAATTCCCATAAACAAGGATTAAATAAAAGAAAGAATATTTACGTAGGAACCCTAGCCTCCAAACTTGAGTATAATGCCAAAGATAATTTTACAATGCTCTCAGTTGGCTTTTTAAAAGAACTGGAATAGCAAAAATCGTCAAAATCCAAGTTCTGTTCGGACTGGGCCTGAAAACCTTCAACGCGAACGCGCCACGTGTCTGCGCGAACGCGTTGATGACGTCAGCACCACTTCCCTTTACTTTAGCGCGAACGCGTGGGATACCTGCGCGAACGCGTAGAGTCACTTCCGCACGTAGGCGCGAACGCGTGTACTACCTGCGCGAACGCGCAGAGTTATTTTCCACCAAAATTTCCAGAATCTCCATTACTTTCCAGTGATCAACTTTTTTTCATCTTTTTTTGCTTGTTTTCCACACTTAGGCTCTAAGGACCTCGTATTACCTGAAACATAACAAAAACCATGTAAAATCACATAGAATTGCTTAAAAACAAGTAACACTTATAGCCAAAAAGCATCGATTGTGGCGTAAAATCATGCCACATCAGCTGACTTCGAGAAATAAGTTGACCATTGAATCGAGGGTAATAGTAATTATGAGGCTGATATTAATATGGTGAAAAGGGAAGTGCTAGGATAATATTGAAGGGCTTGTGATAATAAGAGATGATTTAGAAAAGGCGGGCAAACTTTAATAGAGTATTATATTGAGGTATCGACCGAGTTAATAAGCAGGGATAAATTATGACAAGCTTACAGTTAAAAGAAGTAATAGTATGATTGAGATAAAAGTACGGAGGAGGAAGGATTATGACAAATATGAAGGTATTGATAAGACAGCTTGTGAGATATTAAGGATAAGATTGATCTCAAAGGGTGAAAAGTTAAGTACGCCTACTCCACCGAATATAATTAAATTATAGTAAGAATCGTGAACATGGTTAAGAAGTGTTACGTTATAGGATTGATTACGAACAGGATGTAATGTGAATACCATAAGGATTGTTATAAAAATGAGTAAAGCCTAGCGAGGAAGTAACTAAAGGATATGATGTGATCAGTGTGAAACGGAAAAGCAAATATAGAACGAATAAGAAAGACTTACAAAGTCCTATAGGGAAAGTTCTGAATAGAGATCAAGTGGTAACGAAAGTGAAAGCGAGCACAAGAAGAGAAGGAGTTAACTGAAAGAAGAAAATAAGAAGAAAGCGAGTGGGATTACAGTGTAGTGATGTGTTATGACATGTATAGCTAAGAAACCGAGTAATATAAGCGACATGATTGTGAAAGACCAAACTAAAGGAAGATGAGCAACGAGACAGAATAAGTGCCAGAAATGACTGGTATGATAAGAACAAATAAGGATGAACAGAATATGTTTTGAAAATGAGAGAGGGGTTATGTAGAAGTAGTGTTTTCCGAAGGATACAGGAGTAACATGAGATTCCTCGTGCACAAAATAAAAGATGGACATAGACTAGAGAAACGAAAGGAATACTAAAGGAAGCACCCAAGACAGACGTAATTAATTGAGTATGAGTATAGGATAAAAGGTAAATATATAGATACGAACTTAAGGTGTAGTACAACGAGAAAGTGATAAGACAAGACCACTATTAAGAAGAATTTGATATGATTTTGAGTAAGTTAGGAGTTAGCGTTGGGTATACGACAAGGGTGAAAGAGCATGAGGCATAAAGGAGTACTGCGTGTATGTGACTTCGCCTCGAAAATAGTGAAATCCTTAAAGGACAGGGACTGTAGGTCGAGGAACAAATGATGTATTGTAAATTTATTAGGGGAAACAGATGGTATCCGTTGGGATAAAGATATTGTTATAAGAGAGCTTGGGACACTTATCATCAGGATATAGGTGCTAGCTAATCGAGAGTTTGGAATGACTATAATTATTGAAGTGGAATGCGGCCTTGGATAAGTTGCTACATGGGTTGCATTACTTGAGTACAGATGGCCAGACGAGATTTTATACTATATGTAGAAAGGTTCTCGTCGCGTCGCGATTTTGTTAAGGTTTCGTACGTGGATAATCAAAATCATAAATCATGAAGAAAAGATATGGATATGATATAGTATGCCAAGCGAATAGAAATTTGAAGATTGGAAATAGGGACGTAAAGCGGAATATAAACAGATGATGGTATAAGTACACCCTAAAAGGGGGAAGCAGGTGAGAAATGTGCAAAGTGTAAGATAGAAATGATTTATGCTGTAATATATTTGATAGGGATGCTTAAACTTCAAGTGTGATCCCTTGCTGAAACAAGTTAGTAAGATCTGAAGGCCAGCGATAAACAGATAGCAGTTAGGATGGTATTTGAAACAAGACCAAGGATCATTTGTAAAGATTTTGTATAATATGACATTAGAAAGTGGGTGGATGGTAAAAAGAAAGAGTACGACAAGAGAATCGTAACGAGTCACTTAAGAGATATTATAAAGGATAGCTATGCTATACTGGATTAGAGGCTAAGATGTTGGCAATAGATTTGTTCGCCAATGATATTGCAACCTATAAGTAGTAAGGGGAAGGGATAGAGAATCTCCTATAATAGGATATGAGAAAAATCAAAGGATGAGATCAAGTGAGTACTTGATAAGAAGGGTAAGGATTCAGTAATAACAATGTGGTTGTGATATTTCAGATACATTGAGGGAAGGCATAAGATGGTCTGAACTAAATTACCGAGATAGGACTAGTACTGAAGGCGAATAGGACATGACCATTGTTAAGCCCCGATACCGATTGAAAAGTACAAGAGAAGAATACAAGGTAAAGCATAAAGACTAGCGAAACGACGCTAAGGTCTTTCTCGGGCTAATTTGAGCACTTTCGCATATTCTCGTAAAGGTTGCAACCTAAAGGTGTGAAAGAAAAATTAAGAGCAAAGTCTGGGTAAAGAAGCAATAGAAAAGTTTAACTTAAAGATAAAGAAACGACACGTGATAACACGCCTAAAGTGTTATAAGCTGGATTAAGGGAAATGGTTTAAGCGCGACGATCAGAACAAGCGGGCTATGAATGACAGTGAATTTATATGTCAAATCGAGAACTCTTCGGGGAATACCAGTTGATAAAAGACAGAGCACAGGGCAGTTATGTAAAGTTATTATCTGAGGAAACTTCAGCGGTACTTGATAACCAACTCTAAAGATGGAGATTAAGGGCTAAAAGAAAAGTGACAGTTAAAATCTTCTAAAAAGGAAATTGAGAGGTGATACATGATGTTGAAGATTTCAGAATATGGACTGTAACAGCAGAGCGATGTACGGTCATTGAAGTAAGATAATACAACACCTTCAGAAATTTGATTTTATGCGTAAAGTTACGAAGGGTCTACAAGTTACCAGAGGTGTCAATACTCCAGGGATAGTAAAGCCTAATAAACCGATGAGGGATGTCTGCACGTTACAAGATCTTATTTAAAGATTATAAGGTAAAGTGAAGTGAACGATGTATCATCTTAAGGGGGTAACTATGGAATGGGAAAGAGTCGAGTTATGACTAAGTGCACCATGAATACAAGTCCAAATCAATCAGTGACAGTACAACTGAACAGTGCGCAGACAAGAGAAAGAGTAACACTTCAGGAAAAAAGCTCGCAATACAACTGACAGCCGACTGCGAAATAAAGAGGAGAGTAAAGACAACGACGTGGAATAATTACCTAGAGAAGCAACAGAAGGAGGAAATATTACGGGAATGGTTATGTAGAGATCTGGAATGCGTTATAATAAAGTAAAGGGGTCGACCAATGAAAGACGCATGTGAAGGACATAATTTAGTAAAAGAACGTTTAAGGAAGCATTGGGAGCGCATGATTAGTCTAACATTCGAGGACGAATGTTCCAAAGGGGGGATGAATGTTATATCCCGTATTTTTATATATTTAAGGTCGGAATTTTTTTCCAAACTTCCCCAAACACAAAAAACGACCTATGAGGAGATAGAACTCTCCCAAGCCTCAAAAACTTAACAATTATTATAAGTTGATTTCAATGCCCCAATACCTTACTAACATGTTTAACCCTTCAAATCCTTAGATAATCGATTGAGACGTCATTTTGGGCAAAGAAATACTAGAACCTGAATTCAAGAGATTTGAATGTCAAAAAGGTAATACCTTCATCCTTTAATAGATCATAATTTCTGTTATATCCCGTATTTTCATACGTCGAATTATTCGCAAGCTAGTCGACATAAGTTAAGGATGGGATTATTTTTGGATATGAAATAGGAATTTTTAATTCTCAATCTTAATTAGTACACGAATTGCTTATAAATTTTATTTAGTGTAGAAATATTATTGGAGATTATGGACTAATTAATTATGATTAGATTATTAATTAGGGATTAGTGATTAATTAAAATTAATTAATTTAATTATGTTTTGGGGGCCCCACCCGTAATTAAAAAAAATCAAGAAATCAAATTGGTGAGTCATAAAGAGGGGGGGGGGGGGGCACGTGTCCATTAGAGGGAAATTATATATATAGCATAGATAATGAACAAATTTTCTAGTTCACTTTCATTTCATAAAATCAAACTTAGAAAAAAAAAAAAACATTTCCATGGCTGCTCTCGGCCAGCCATGGTTGAAGGAAAAAAATATTTTTGTTTCTTATTTTGATTAAGTTCCAAGTGACTCTCAAGTCCAAGGAGGTGATAGCAACATTGGATATTAAATTGAGGAAGAAGAAATAGTGAAATTGGAGCAAATAAGTGTAGAAATTCCTCCAAGAAAATTAAGGTAAGATTTTCTTATTTTGTGGTATAATTGTATTAATGGTGTTGTAATGGAAAGATTAAAATTGGGTTGGATGAAATTGGAAGTAAGAAATTGCATGAAATCGTTGATATTAGGAGTTGTAGTTGTTATATGGAATTGTTGAGTTGAAAGGATTAAAAGTATGATTTATGTTCATATGTTGTTGTTCATGTTGTGGTCGTGTTGTCGTTGATGTGGATTCTAAATTCGAAAGAAAGAAGTGTATAACGTATCGTATACAAAGCGTATGTTGATTTGTTTGGTGAAAAATCTTATAACGTTAATGATTTAGATTGGAAAAGGAGTAAGAGGGGTTGTTTGATTCTTTGAGTTGTTTAGGGGCTGAATTGTAAGAGTTTTATACGCATATCTCTATTACTGTCATTGTTGGTATTGCTGTGATAACAGGAGGTTAATTGGAAGTTCGGGTTAGGCGAGTTATATAGGGGAAATGCTGCCCGATTTCCGTTAAGTTCTTAACTAATCAAAATCCTAATCAAGAAAGTATGAATTAAAGAATGAGTCCTATAGGCGATTGGTTACAGATTTATAAACTAGGAAGTATAGTCAACTAACTATAGCGTTACTTTCATATTAAATAGGCTAAAGGGGTGACGAAGCGAACGTGATTACGATTAACCTTTAACAGGTATGTAAAGTTATCCTTTCTTTCTTTTTGGCATGATCTTTATGAAACAAACAGACGACGTATATATGATTCCAAAGAAGATCCTATTCTTAGAGCCACTAGGATGGCTAATGTTCTTGATTTCCAGAAGCTATTCATTATGTCTTGGTACGTGTATTTGATTCTAGAAGTTCTATTGTGATATAATCCGTAGTGACATTCGAAAGGTATTTGATGTGACTATTGTCTTGATTTTCAAATGATAGCTCGTTTTGATTATTCTATCGAGTCTCAGATATGATTTAACTTGCATATGGTTGCACACTACTCTGCTCGTTCATGCCTCAATATGTCTTTCACCAAGTCCCAGGCCGGGTATGTTATCGTGCACAGTTTCACTGCATTGTTCACCGAGGCCCTCACTAGAGGGTCGGGTACGGTATATATATGATATGATGAGATGATGATATGTTTATGGCGGCCAGGATGGCATATGATGACTTTATTCACCGAGTCCCATAATGGGCCGGGTATGATATATGATATTGACATGCATGATTTATGTTTCCAAAGGCAAGAGTTTTGGTATTCTGGATGTTATACTTGTCTCCTGTACTCCCTATTTCAGTTATGATCCTCTTTACTATATTTCATGCTTTACATACTCAGTACATATCTCGTACTGACCCCCTTCCTTCGGGGGGCTGCGTTTCATGCCCGCAGGTACAGATAGTCGGTTTGGTGACCCTTCAGCATGGGACTTCTACTCAGCTGTCTTGGAGAGCTCCGTTGTTCCTGAGCCTAGACTTTTGGTACAGATCTTATGGTGTATATATATATATGTTTACCCAGGGGTACGGCGGGGCCCTGTCCCGTCATATTTCGCTATCGATATTCTTAGAGGTCTTTAGACATATGTGTGGGTTATGTATAAGTTTGTTTAGCTGTGTCTATACGATGTGCTATGGATATGCTCTTCTGTAGTGGCAGCCTTGTCGGCTTGTGTATCATGTTGATATGTTGTGGCAGCCTTGTCGGCTTGCGTATCATATTATGTTCTGATCAGGTGTGACTCCCCAGGAGACCGGTTATTTGGATGTATGTATATATGATGATGTTATGAACCCTTGGAGTTCTTTTTGAAGTTTCCATATTGATTTTAGGTTCAGTTGACTATATCTAACAGGTACGTATACGAGTGTCCAGGTCCGGCACTATTCATGGCCCACGGGGTTGGGTCGTGACAATTTTATATTGATTATTATAGACTCTAAGTTCATGAAATATGAGTTGATGGGTCTGATAGAAAAGCATGAACAATTATAGGTTTGGGTTATTAGTTGTTGATTGTTGTTTAAGGGTGTTGTCTACTTATTGGGTGATGAAGAATTATGTAAATGGTATCTATGCAAGATTTTACAATGATCTATGTCACGACCCCAACCGATGGGCCATGACTAGTGCCTGGACTAGACACCCATATACGAACCTGCTAAATATAATCAGATCGAAACTGAAAACAATATGACAATCTGTAAAAGCACGCTGTAACTTATCACGTCATACATCAAAAAGAACCTGTCTCTTGAGAAGCCACAGCTAACCAAACATAACAAAATACGCAAGCCGACAATGCTACCACTATACACGGGAATATAAAAAACGAACTACATCGATATAGCTGACCAAAACATGAATACACAACCAATATATGTCTACAGACCTCTAAGATTATAACAAAGCCTATACAAAAGGATCTGTACCAAATGGCTCACGCTCCGGAACAATGGAGCTCCCCAAGCAGCTGAGTAGCAGCCCTAATCTGGAGGATCACCGAACTGAGTATCTGTACCTGCGGGCATGAAACGCAGCCCCTAAAGAAAGGGGGTCAGTACGGAAAATGTACTGAGTATGTAAAGCATGAAGTACAATAAAGAAGATCATGGCTGAGCAAAAAGTCGATAGGAGACGAGTATGATAATCAAAGATACCAATGCATCTGTGCCTTATAAGATGAGTCATGCACACATATATAATATACCGTACCCGGCCCTCTATTGAGGGACTCGGTGAAATAATTATATATACACCATACCCGACTCGGTGAATAATGCAATGAAACTGTGCACGAATACATACCCGGCTCGGGACTCGGTCGATGATATATTAACGTTATGCACGAGCAGAATATCATGAGCAACCATATGCAAACTAAATCATCATCTGAGACTCAATAGAATAATCAGAATGAACCAACAGTTGAGAATCAAAGACAACTGTCATGTCAAGTACCGCTGAGAACTAGAGTTTATCGGAGTCATGTATGTGCGTCGTTCGCTCACTTTATGCAGTTCATGCTAAAGAGAAGGAAGGGATAACTTTACATACACCCTGGAGCCTTTAGAGATAGAGTCATCATCAATGGATAAAATTGAGTAAATCTAGAAGTAGCTCTACATTTTCATATTCGCTTTGAAATCATAAACTTGAGTTCTCAAAACCCAAAATCATCATTATCGTTGTCACCATCATAAAATCATTCTTATGCTCGACACCACGAGAATCTTTTAAAAGCCATCGACTTTTAGATTTTGAAAACAAGAAGGTTATGGAAACATTTATGGAATCATACCATAGGAATCATGCCTTTGAAAGAAAGGGACGAGTTTTAACATACCTGTTCAACCTCCTATTGGCTACGCCTATGCATCCGAGCTTGCAAGTCTACATTCGAGAGGATTCACATTAATGTTAGACTTTTTATCGCACACTTATTCCAAGTTTAAAATGAAACTATTCTATATTCTACCGAAAATCGGGCAGCATCTCCCCTATTCATATACCTAGCCCGAATTCTCAATTCAACAACCAACAACAATCACAGCAATACCAACATTAACCATAATATTTCCAACTCTAAAATACTTCATAAACATCCTATATGGTGTTTGTCCCATATTTCCATCACAGAATCATTTTATAACAATTTTACAGCTCCTTCTCCGTAAATAAACCAAGATTAACGTTAATAGTAGAAGATTCATGCCTTTCTCTTGATAATATTGACGTATCTTCACTTCTCCACCTTTAGCTTAAGCCAAAACGCGTTAATACACAATTTTTGTAGTTGCAACTATAGGTCGTCTGGACCGGAATTTGGGAATTATACCTGGTTTTGGGCTAAAAAGTTGGTGTTGGGAGTTGGGAGGAAGCCTCCCAATTTTTTGAGAAGTCTTTAGGTGTTTGATGAATAAAATGGGGGGTAAGCCCCTTTAAATAGCAGTCCAGTTTTTGCCTGGACCGACTTAAAATTCCTTCTGCGCGTTCGCGCCCCCTTTGGGCTCGTTCGCGCAGCCTTAATTTTTCTGCCTGCGCCTTCGTTCAGTAAAAAGGTCATACCTCTTGATCCCGATATCGTGTGGGGTCCCAACACCTGTGGGTGGAAAGCTAATTCAATTATCTACAACTTTAATTCTTGGTATTTTTCCAAATTCCAAACTTATAATGGCGTTTTGGCCCCTCCAAGTCAGATCATCCAAAAATGTTTCCTTAAATCGTCTTTTTGGAGGGCTTTTGCCCATATTTTACTTATGGATTCTTCTAAGGACTTGCTAAAATTTCCATGCACTACTCATATGTCTCTTCATATGTCCTTTATAAAAATCCATCGTGTGGGACCCACTTAGCGTACAGCAACGAGGGCTTTTCGTCAAGCAACGCACTACCTGATTTACACCATATAGTCTCCAAATGTCATATGCATATTATTCTTGCACTCTTATAATATAACCTTCATACCTAACCCGGGCCTCGAAATAGTTCAGCGTGTTCGCGCTGTGTTGGCCCTTGGCCTTCTGCGCGTTCGCGCCACTCCATGGCGCGTTCGCGCAGACCACTTTTCTGATCTGCTAGCCTGACTTGTAACGTCCATATCTCCTTAACCCGATGTCCTATTGACGAGTGGTTTGTTGTGTTGGAAACTAGAATTCCCGAACTTCTTCTACCCGGGGTGTATCATCCTTCCCCCCTTAAAAACATTCTTCCTCGAATGTTGCAGTTGTAAATCCAGGACATCATGTTTGATTCCCCAGAGCAGTTATTCTCCTCTTAGGGTCCGATTTCCATGTGCTTAAACCATAACTTCACAACCTCTTCTCATTCTTCCTTAATTATATTATTGCCTTCAGTCAGATTCTTTAACTTCTTTGTCCTCATGTACATGATAGGAATTTAACCAGCATTTCGCTCTCATCCTGTCTCCATCATTGTCGTCTTGACTTGCCGTGCCACAACTATTCATAATCCTATAAGTATTCTCTTTTTCTCGCTCCTTGTTTCCCTGTTAGTGGGCGACTACCATTCTCATATACAGCGTCGTCTTTGCGTTTACTCCTTCGTCGCCATCTCGGGTACTCTTTTTGATATCCGTTGGTCTTAGCTACACACTGTGTCTATTCTTTGTAGTTCATTAGTCAGTCTCTCTAAGCCTGACATCCCAAATGCTTATTTAACACTACTCTGCTGTTATTGAGCATAATGGCTATATCCCTTAAGTTATTCTTCCCAGTTCCTTTCCAAAACCAGTTATATCAATATCCAAAATACGTATGCACATAATGTTTCTTCGCCATTTATTATCCTTCGCAGTCCAGTTGCACTTATGGCAAACTCATAATCCGAGTTCAACTAAATTTGTAGCTCGCCATATTTTTGAGCTCCTGCCACAACTATTTCCTTAACCTTCTTCCCTCAAATCTCGCGATACAACCCAGAAGCATAGGGCTACAACAATTCTTATTCCATTACGACTATCTTGTAATGTAAATATATTTGTCTTTGATTCCCTTGTACCGGCGATCACTTCGTCAGTCATTATTCCCTATTGGCTTTTCGGTGTAACTTTCTTGCAATTGTAATTAGGCATAACTCTACGTTGATAGTTCATATACTTCCCTAGTATATGCTCTCATGTTCAGGATACTTAATGATCCATGAGATGTTTTCTAATATTCGGTGGTATAGTTTTCCTTTATTTCCATTCATAAGAGCAATGTTCTTCTTTTCTTCGAAAAATTACCAAACATCCAGTCTTTGTTCCTTTGTTACAATAGTCGTTGTCATCCCAAGTAACCCTTGAGTTCATCATTCTCTCTATCACACTTGGTGAATTTAACTTGGAGATCTTTCTTGCTCTTTTTATTACCCTTTAAGGCATTTCACTGCATACTTAGGTACGGCGCAATTTTTTTCCCTTTGCGAGGGATTCAAATCATGGTCTAGAAATATCGTAGTTCATATTGGCGTGAAGTGCTCACTTGATTTGTCTTCCATACTATCTCCCTATGTCTGCCTCATGGTACACGTATTGTCAATTCGTTTCTACTTCTTTTTTATGCCTTCTTGATATGTCCAGACGCCCCGAGCTTGGCCTTGAGCCGATAAATTTCTTCTTTGGAGCTTAAGAACATCATAATTCCTTTCAAGCCTAATATAATATGTTCTTCCCCCCTTATTAAGGAGGTCCATATACGCCACTAGCCTTCAAGTATCCATCGTCTTCGATAATCATCTACCGCCCTTCACAATCTTCTTACGGCTAGGGTTCCATCATCGTATGGTCTGACTTATCTATCTTTTTGCTAGTTACACTCTTGTATCCAATCAGAATACTTATAAGGGTTAGATCCAATTCTGATGCCTTCTTTTCCGTCTTTTCACACCTCTGTCTTTGATAAGTAACGGTTTTCCTAGACCCATCAATTAATAGGACATCGAGATTCACCACGTCCTTTATAAAGTCTTCGGTCATACTATACTCCTCGTCTTTCTTCCCGACTTTACTTATAACATCTCTAAAACTTCTTACCTTGAGTTCTTCTTCCATTACGCGTTTGTGTTGCAGCTGAGTATCCAAGTTATCCAAGTTTTCTGAGTGTCCTGCTACTTCTTGCTCTTAGTACAGAATTCTTACAATGTACACTGTCTCCATCCTCGTTCATCGAGCCTTCATCTGTCTTTCTGATGTCCTGGCCAGGTTATCTTCTACGGAAGTTCCTCACCTTTCACTCTATGTCCTCTGTAATCGAACCTCTCGGTCTTTACAGGAATTCTTGCCTCATAGCATTAAGTTTCTAATCATATGTGTCGCCCCATCATTTTCGTTCCTACATCGTTGATTGGTCGGTTTCCTACCATCAACTCGTTAAAGTATCCTTCTTATTCCCATGGTTAAAGATTTCCAGTTACTTTGCGGCTCAATGCTCTCCTCTTTCTTCGATCAGCCCATTAGTATACCTTCCCTATTTTCATCCTTAATCCTCCTTAGGTTCCTTTCTTCTCGAGCGTCCTTCTCCTCTTTGTTACGTATAGTATCGGCTTAGAAGTTCGTGAAATATTCCTTTGAACGTGCAAATTCGTTCTATTCTTAGGTCACCTTTTAGGAAAGCTTCTCTATATCCGAGGAACCATATCAATATGGCTACACACTTATCCCTTTATAAATATATCTTTAGAGAGTTGGAAATCTCTTAGCGTCGTTGCAAGGCCTAATCATTCTTTCTCTTACTTCACATTCCTTGTCGTGGTCACTATCCTTTTAGCCCCACTTAATGAAATTTGTTCTCTAACCTCACATATTCCCCTTTTGCTCCATACTACCACACTTTATCCCTCTCACATGCCTACCTTCGAATTTTTACCCAAATAGTTCCGTGCTTTGCCCGTCGTCTCTCTTAGAGGCCTCACTCACTCATGTTTCTTACCTCTTACTTTTTCGACATTTGATCTCCTTACCTACCATATACTCACTTTCTTTCCTTTCCAGATGTCATTGCATTAGAACTCTCCAAACCTAACCTGTAGTGAAAGTAACATCAGCTTACCTGGTAACGCTCTTCTGTCACTTGAACTTTATTACCCTGTTCGATCAACGCCTTCAATATGTCGTAACGTCGGTTGCTGGGATACACATACCAGTTGATATAGCCGCATACGGGATATTATATGCATTCATATATATATATATATATATATTTAACACCTCGCTTACAAGGTATTCCCAAACGTTACTTAACCTCATCCTAGTTCTAGAGCTGTGATGCACCTTCTTTCTCTTCACCGGTCTAGTCTGCCTCGTCCTACGCGACCTCGTAAGGTTTCCGCCCACTCCGTATACTCTAATTTCCCTGAGGCTACTCTAGCTTCTTATTTGACTCTTATGTCTGAATTTATAGGACTTTTAGTACACTTCCCAGGAGGTCACCTATCCTAACATTTCTCTCACCCCAGCACGCTTAACCTTGAAACTCTGATGAAATCCGGTGCATTAATGCCGGTATGATTGCATCCACCACACCGCATGACCTTCATCATATAATCTAGAGCAAGTTGAAGTCTTATCAGATTCCAAAACATTCTCGTAACCTGTCTCCCTCCGAATTAGAAAGGGTCTCTTACTCTTCCGATTACACAATTACTATTTTGCCCTTTTCAATAATCAATATTCACCTTTCACCTGTATGTATGACTACCTTTTATCTTAGATTTCCAGATTCCCACTGGTGGTGAAAACACCTTGATCGCCGTTACTTATAAATACTTGGTTATCAGCCCCTTCGGATTTCCGCTCGCCGCTATTAAGTGCTAGTCTACAGCAATTACACATACATAGAAAATTACAACAAAGACTCATATACCTGTAGCCGATCGGTCTCTAGTCTGATCTGGTGGACTATAAGGTGAAGTGTGCTCCTCATCATCGTCTACCCACCATCTGCTCGTCTGGCCCTCGTCATCTCTCTCATCTGAATCCGAGGGATATACATAACCGGGTAACTCCTGGTTTACCGACGGCCAGGATAGGAGCTGGAGTAATTCGTAACACTCACCGAGGAGGCTAGTCTGACGTAGTTCTCTACCATAAAAGTAGCTGGCACGGCCTCAGGAATCTCCTCCTTCGGTGTCCCCGACGAATACTTCGACGGATCTGTGTCATAGCTGTCCTCTGGGGGGTCCTCCTCTCTGGGAGTCAAGAACTTTGGAGAAATCATCGCTGGGTCCTCCGAGGGATCAGTCTCAATAGAATAACTGAGGCTCCTTCTGCTAGGTCCTGGAGCCTGGGTCCTGTGTCTAATGTCGGGGCCTTCTTAGCACCCCCACTGTCCGAAGCTGATCTCTTCATCTCAGTCTACACTTACCTGCAGGAAAAAGGATCAGAAGCGGTCTTTCGAAAACTCTGGCTCTATCGCACGATCTAAGATAAAAAGAAGGGTCAATGATTCCTAAATGCCCCGCAACCTCCTGTTTATAAGTGCGGCCGGCTTCACACCCATAAACAGGACTTTACCGGACACGGTCTGTAGACAATCCCTAGGACGAACTGCTCTGATACCACTTTTGTCATGACCCCAACCGATGAGCCATGACTAGTGCTTGGACTAGACACCCATATATGAACCTGCTAAACATAATCATATCAAAACTGAAAACAATATGACAATCTGTAAAAGCACGCTATAAACGTATCACGTCATACATCAAAACGAACCTGTCTCTTGAGAAGCCACAACTAACCAAACATAAAAAAATATGCAAGCCGACAAGGCTGCCACTATACACGGGAATATCCAAAACGAACTACATTAATATATTTGACCAAAACATGAATACACAACCCATATATGTCTACAGACCTCTAAGAGTATAACAAAGCTTATACCAAAGGATCTGTACCAAATGGCTCAAGCTCCGGAACAATGGAGCTCCCCAAGTAGCTGAGTAGCAGCCCTAATCTGGAGGATCAACGAACTGAGTATTTGTACCTGCGGGCATGAAACGCAGCCCCCGAATAAAGGGGGTCAGTACGGAAAATGTATTGAGTATGTAAAGCATGAAGTACAATAAAGAAGATCATGGCTGAGCAAAAAGTCGATAGGAGACGAGTATGATAATCAAAGATACCAATGCCTCTGTGCCTTATAAGATGAGTCATGCACACATATATAATATACCGTACCCGGCCCTCTAGTGAGGGACTCGGTGAAATAATTATATATACACCGTACCCGGCCCTCTAGTAAGGGAATCGGTGAAATCACCATATACATACCGTTCCCGGCCCTCTAGTGAGGGACTCGGTGAAGTCAGCATATATATATTTATATACCGTACCCGGCCCTCTAGTGAGGGACTCGGTGAAATCATCATATATATACCGTACTCGGCCCTCTAGTGAGGGACTCGGTGAATAATGCAATGAAACTGTGCACGAATACATACCCGGCTCGGGACTTGGTCGATGATATATTAACGTTATGCACGAGCAGAATATCATGAGCAACCATATGTAAACTAAATCATCATCTGAGACTCAATAGAATAATCAGAATGAACCAACAGTTGAGAATCAAAGACAACTGTCATGTCAAGTACCGCTGAGAACTAGAGTTTATCGGAGTCATGTATGTGCGTCGTTCGCTCACTTAATGTAGTTCATGCCAAAGAGAAGGAAGGAATAACTTTACTTACACCCTGGATTCTTTAGAGATAGAGTCATCATCAATGGATAAAATTGAGTAAATCTAGAAGTAGCTCTACATTTTCATATTCGATTTGAAATCATAAACTTGAGTTCTCAAAACACAAAATCATCATTATTGTTGTCACCATAATAAAATCATTCTTATGCTCGACACCACGAGAAGGTTTTAAAAGCCATGGAATTTTAGCTTTTGAAAACAAGAAGGTTATGGAAACATTTATGGAATCATACCATAGGAATCATGCCTTTGAAAGAAAGGGACGAGCTTTAACATACCTGTTCAACCTCCTATTGGCTACGCCTATGCGTCCGAGCTCGCAATTCTACATTTGAGAGGATTCACACTAATGTTAGCCTCTTTATCACACACTTATTCCAAGTTTCAATTCAAACTATTCTATATTCTTCCGAAAATCGGGCAGCATCTCCCCTGTTAATATGCCTAGCCCGAATTCTCAATTCAACAACCAACAACAATCACAGCAATACCAACATTAACCATAATATTTCCAACTCAAAAATACTTCATAAACATCCTATATGGTGTTTGTCCCATATTTCCATCACAAAATCATTTTATAACAATTTTACAGCTCCTTCTCCGTAAATAAACAGAGATTAACATTAATATCAGAAGATTCATACCTTTCTCTCGATAATATTGCCGTATCTTCACTTCTCCACCTTGAGCTTAAGCCACAACGCGTTAATACACAATTTTGTAGTTGCAACTATACGTCGTCTGGACCAGAATTTGGGAATTATATCTGGTTTTGGGCTAAAAATTGGTGTTGGGAGTTGGGAGGAAGCCTCTAGATTTTTGGAGAAGTCTTGGGGTGTTTGATGAAGAAAATGGGGGGCAAGCCCCTTTAAATAGCGGTCCAGGTTCTGCCTGGAACGACTTAAAATTCCTTCTGCGCGCTCGCGCCCCCTTTGGGCAAGTTCTCGCAGCCTTAATTTTTCTGCCTACGCCTTCGTTCAGTAAAAAGGTCATATCTCTTGATCCCGATATCGTGTGGGGGCCCAAGACCTATGGTTGGAAAGCTAATTCAATTATATACAACTTTCAGTCTTAGTGTTGTTCCAAATTCCAAAATTATAATGGCGTTTTGGCCCCTCCAAGTCAGATCATCCGAAAATGTTTCCTTAAATCGTCCTTTTGGAGGGTTTTTACCCATATATGGCTTATGGATCCTTCTTAGGACTTGCTCAACTTTCCATGTACTACTCATATGTCTCTTCATATGTCCTTTATAAAACTCCATCGTGTGGGTGTCACGACCCGACTAGGGGCCGTGACAAGTACCCGATACTTGTACCGAGCACCCCTTATCTGTCATATTACCTTTACTTCATGGCAAGCCGTGTAACAGAGCCATATATTTTTTTTTCTAAACATTAACATTAGCAGCGTCATTCTGAACATAAACTAGTAAACTTCGTTGTTACTTTATACAACAATCATGCCGAGACACCATACATCTATCTGTACCTGACTGATTATACATATCTGTCTACGAGCCTCTAGACATAGTACACTTATACATAGAAAGGGCCGAATACTGTCGTGCCCGAATATACATACACACAAAATAATACCGCGGGAGTGAGGCTCCGGAACAACTGGAGCACTGTAGAGTACCGCTGGTAGAGCTCCTAAGAATCACGTCCACCTGTCTGCTGACCTGCGCGGCATGAAACACAGCGTCCACAAGAAGGGACGTCAGTACGAATAGTGTACCGAGTATGTAAGGCATAAAAGATAATATAACCAGTAACCTGGAGTACGATTAACAATATCATGGAGTCATAGGACATATAACGAGGCAGGAAAGTAACCTGTACGTGGGAAGGCCCCTTTTTAGGTCGGCTGTCATGTAGGCTTGTCTTTTCACCTTTGAAACATTTCTTTTCATAGGCATAGGAATTAACATTTATATATTACTTATTCTCGTGTACAGAAAATAGTACATTTCAGTAAACAGTATCTTTATTCACATTTACAGACGCCGAATACATCGGCTCTCCCAACCCCCTCCCCAACGGTGTCCCAACACATTACATCATATATATATCATACATTATATATATACAGACGCCGCGTACGGTTCTCCCATATCCCGCGTCCGGGCATCCCGCGTCCAGGATGGAATCCAGCTGAATCAGGTGGTAATATAACAGTGGCCCTTCCCCTTTCCCCATATACATATACATGTACATTTACTTCTCCCTTATACATACACATGTCCCATATACAAGTACTTACCTTATATATATACAAACCCATACACATCCACTTGTAGCATATAACTAGCATGCACGGGAGTCCAAGGAAAGTTACGCCCATCGGAGTGACGTAAAGTCGGTAGCCTCCGATTACATTATGGAGTACTTGTGATCGCTTTGTCTCACCTTGAAGGGACGAGTATTTTAAGGCGAGACTATCAACGGAGAGTAGTATTACAGTAACCGTAGAATGAAATCGTGGGCATCATAGATGACAGTCATAGGCTTTGGAGTCTTAGAAAATAAAGTTATAGCTAGGGAATATAAATACGATTCAAAAATTAGTTTATCAATTTCATATTCACATTGGACCCTTAGCTTAAAAATCTTAGTCGTAGAATCGTTCCGGTCGTACTTGTCATAGGTACATTCTCTTGTCTAACATTGTCATTATCATTATCCCCATAGAAACATTCTCGTTAGAGTAGTTATAGTACTTATCATTCGGTAATGAGGTCGGGATCAAAAGTCCCCCTTGGATTTACTTCAAGTAAGTCAACCAAGGCTATAGGAAAATCTGAGAGTAACGGGCCCACCTCGGGCCGGATGAGGTAGCGTGCACTAGTTGCATATGTTACATGTCGTGTCATTACTTGTGAGGGTTCTAGGGTAATCGGGTCCCATTTATGCAAGTTATAGGGGTCTAGGAGGTTTTTCCGACCATTGGCACACTTTCTAGTTCAATTCTATTGAACAAAAGGTAGAAAACTTTAGGTGCGGATTTCGGTGAACAGAGTTGTCCCCGAGGCTCGTACCCAACTTATTTCTGCTAAGACATGCCATAGAAAGAAGGGTGAAGCCTTACATACCTCTTCCGCTCCTTTTTGCTATTCCAAATTCACGTCGCAATCTCGTCAAAATCTGCAATTTGGTCATAGTTACCAAAACTCTTATTAGCATACTTAGAGTTAGAATCTTAAGGAAACACTTGGCTACCGAAATTTCGGCAGCATTTCCTCTGTACATACACCATCCACAACATTCAACATAGCCAAATTCTCAACCAACACAATCCGGGAATTCAAACCCGGCCAAACTATTAACATAATCAACAATCGCACTAGCAATTCACATATTTCATCCAAGATGCATGATTTCAATTTATTACTTTCTTCAAAACCTTCCGA
Source organism: Lycium barbarum (assembly GCF_019175385.1). Classification (NCBI taxonomy): domain Eukaryota; kingdom Viridiplantae; phylum Streptophyta; class Magnoliopsida; order Solanales; family Solanaceae; genus Lycium; species Lycium barbarum. Next base: position 23,330,873 of record NC_083348.1, on the reverse strand, counting down.
CTTCAATGAACACGATAACAACCTTATAGTATATATTCCAACGACATCATACCAATATCATTACATACTATCCATGCAAGAACATTATTCTTCAATATACATAATCTTCCAATTACCAATACTTTACCAAACTTATCAAGTCTTTACTTGCAATATGCAATCTACAGCACAACAACTAAAACACTAAATATAACTTGCTCATTATTCTTCAACAATTCAACACATATACACGACTACATATGCCATATACACGGCTCCAACATGCATACACCACTACAATCTCTTCAAACCCATTCAACTTCCATTTTCCACATATCATTCACAACAATAACAACCAAACATTAATTAAAATAATTGAAGCATGACTCCTACACATATATATATATACACGGTCATATACTATATTCCTCTCCTTCATGAATTTCATTCATTTAGCATACTACAACACATATAAACCATGTATAACATATAAACCAAGATTGAAATTCACCTTTCTACTTGAACTCCTCACTTGCCTATCTCTTGGCAACTTGTATGATTTTGAATCTTTCTTGCTCCAACAACAACTCTACCTTGTTAAGCACCCTTTGCTTGGTAGGAAATGATTTTTAAGAGAATTTTGCAAATGTTTCTTGGGAATTTTCTCTATGGCCGAATGGCCTTGATGTTTGCCCTTTCTTTCTCTTGTTCTTAGTTTCTTGAAAACTCTAGAACTTATTGTGATAAAGATGACTTAGTCATCTTATTTAACCTCATGAATTAATTAATCATGGGCCTAGCCCATGCCCTATGGCCGGTTAGGCCTTGTCCATTTCTTTAAAACTTCAAGCCCACTTATTTTTGGGCTAGTGCTTGTAATTCATGAAATATTTTTCCAACTTCCAAATTTACCCTTCGTATTCTTCCATATTCCCATGAGTCATATTGCAACTTCCCTTTATGCCCTTAACCTTTCTCATTATTTCCACTTCAAAATTTTCATAACAACTTATATGCCAGGCAAAGTAAAAATATGGCCTTGGTTACTGTCTTCCCGCAATTGTCTTGAATTATCCGATTGCATAAAATGCGGGATATAACATCCTCCCCCTCTTTAGAACATTCGTCCTCGAATGTTAAACTTGCCTCATAGCGTAGTATAATATTTCGGGGAGGTCTCCTTTGTAAATACCTCATGTCGCTTAGCATATTCATCTTAGATGCTTAGGTTGCCCTTTTTACGATCTTTACGGTTGAAATTCCTTCTTCGTGGTGTCCGCTGCGTCTATCCCCTCACTAGATATGTTCCCGTATATCGTCATATCAGGGATTTCTTGCCTTAGCTAGTGTGGACTCAATATCGGTCTCACCCTGTGACACCTGTACTTCTCTCCTTCATCCTCAAAGCTTTTTGTTGTCATGGCTTCCCCTTTTTTGTTAGTTTAGTCCGTCTCGGCCTACATGACTCGTACGGGGTTTCGAACCACTTTCCAGACCCCAATTTACTCTGGGCTACCTACTTTTACACTCGTCTCTTATTTCCGTATTTACGAAATTTTCAGGATATTTCCCAGGGGGTCACCCATCATGGAATTACTCCCACCTGAGCACGCTTAACCTTGAAACTTTAATGCATTTCGGTGTCTCGGTGTTAGTATTTTTTACCTCCGCTTCCCCGTACTACCTATATCACATAATGTGGGGCAAGTTGGGGTCTCGGCAATGTTCGAACGCGCTCATAGCACATATTTCTCTTTTAATGACTATTTTAGCCTTCGTGGTCACTACTATTCACCCTTTTTCTTGTGTACACGGCTACCCTTATCCTAAATTTTCTCGAATTTCTTATATGTTCCGCAACACACGGGACGGTGCAAGATAAAGTAAAATCCAGCTCAATTTACCATCCATATATTATAGAAAGGATGCCGGAAGTGTACCTGTGGCCTCGTCGGCGGAAGGTTCAGGGTCCTGTCGTCCTGTCAGTGCATATAAGCGGTGCGGAGGACCGGCTGAACTAGGTGCTCCTCCTCTACCTCGGTCGCGGCCCGCTGGAGCCTGGGAAGTCTGTCCACGAGGGCGCACGGTCGACGATGAACCGATTGTTGATCCGGCTGGCTGCGTTCGGCCTCCTTCATCCTTTAGTGGGCAGTTACGTACAAAATGGTCAGTTCGACCACAGGCTAAATAACCACCGGTGTCTAGGTAGCACTGCCCAGAGTAGGGCCTGCCACACCGAGCACATCGTGGTGGGGGCAGCCCCGTCCTGCTAAAATCAGCTCTGTACTGGGATCCTGAAGCTCTAGTACCCTGATCTGGTCCCGAATAGGCGGAGCGATCAAATCTTCTATCTGCAAATCGAGGTGGTGCACTGGCCACTGATTGGCCTGAATACCTAGACTGCTCTTGTGCCTGCCCCCCTCTATACTCGCTTCTAGCCCCAGAAGATCTGCCCCTTTTTCTGGGACCCCTATCTGGATAACGCTCCTCTCTCCGTGACTGGTACTGTTCTTCCAGATTTTGGGCGTGGGCCTGGATGCGGGTAATAGTCATCCCGTCCTGGAGTGAAGTCTTCAAGCATTCCTTAACCAAATATGGCCCTAGCCCACTCACATATCGGTGCACATGATCTCCCCTATCAGCTATCATGGCTGGGGCATACCTGGCTAACGAGTTAAAACGGAGGCTGTATTCTCGGACGCTCATATTTCCCTGTCTCAGGTTCAAGAAGATATCGGCTCGAGCCCGTCGAACCTCTGGCGGTAGGAAATGTCGCAGGAACGCCTCAGTGAACTCCTGCCAAACCGGAGGGGGTGCATTTGCTCCCCTCGAAGATATCCAGCTGCTATACCACAGAACTGCCACATCCCGCAGCCTGTATGAAGCCAACTCTACGGACTCCGTATCCGAAGCATGTATGATCCTCAGAGTCCTCAGCATCTTGTCACGACCCAACCCCGTGGGCCGCGACTGGCACCCTAGCTGGGTACCCGTACATACCTACTTGACCGAATTTCGTATCGTACAGATTTTTTTTTTTGAAACAGAAATTACAAAAGTAGGCCGATACAACTACGGCACGCGCGCAAACATATATATATCTGAACATACAGAAACATACGGATAAGCCGACAAGGCTAACATACAGACGAAACCCGAAACCCACACATCTATCTACAGGCCTCTACAGACATACAGAGTCATATGACGGGACAGGGCCCCGCCGTACCCAGAATATCCATACATACAGTGTATATAGAAGACGGGAGATATATACCAAAAATATACGCTCCGGATCAAAGGAGCTCTTCAAAACAGCTGAATCAGAAACCTACGCTGGCGGCGTATCACCTGGTACGTCGGTACCTGCGGGCATGTAGCGCAGCCCCCGAAGAACGGGGGTCAGTACGAAAAATGTACCGAGTATGTAAAGCAGAACATAACAGATGTAAACATAGTCCGAACCGGAGTCACAGAAATATAACGAACAGAACCATAAATCAGACTGACGGACAGAGTCATGATCCAGACAGACATACAGAATCGTGTTCTTTACAGATAAATAGAATCATGGTTCGGACAGACAGACGGAATCATAATACGGACAGATGAGCAGAATCAGAATCCATACGGACATACAGACATAGTCGTAATTCAGACGGACAGACAGAAGTATGTCGGACAGAATTATGCATGCAGAGTAGTACAGAATCATACAGAATCATACAGAGGCATGTGCTTATATAAATATAGATGGCACACGCATACATTCATACAGATCCCGGCCCTGTCTGGGGGCGCGGTAACAGAACCCGGCCCTCTTAGTACGGGACGCGGTGGACAGACAGAATCAAATCAGATCATATGCCATCCTAGCCGCCATCCCCATACACAAATCATAATATCATACAGACATACAGATCCCGGCCCGTACGCCGAGGGATGCGGTGAACAATGCAGAGAAATATGCACGATAACAAAACCTGGCCCGGGTCGCAGTGAAAGAATGCATTGAGACAGACACGAACCGATAAATGAGAAACTACTTACATACAGACTCAACATACAGACTCGATCAACCTGAAGGGTGCCAAATGGCGAGTCAAATCAGAGTATCCAGATAGTATGCATAGTACGCGCCTATATCCTAGTTGGGAAGGCACGACAGATTATTATCAGAATCAGAATCTCAGATGTTCAAAAATCATTTCGTATAAATTGCACAAAAATGGTTATATCATATACAAAATAGTAGTCCAAAGATTTTTAGAGAAAATCGGACAAAACGGAAATATTTAAAATTTTACAGAAGATATCGGGCCTTGTGGGCCCGCCTCGGACCAACCCGAGGCTACATAGGTAAATTATTGCTAATAGACCTTATGAGGTCATCCATAGTCGTTTGGAAGTGTTCCGACTCCGTTTGGGGAAGTTTTGTACAAAAATTCACTTTAAAGGCAATTTGTAAGAAAATAGCTTCAATTGAATTGAAGGAATTGGAGCGGTTTTCCGTCTCGAATTCCGGGGAACGGAGTCGTACTTAAGGCTCGCGGCCGAGCCTATCACATCCAGAACATGCCTAGGAACATAGGGAAATGCTTCACATACCTCGATGGCGCCTTATGCTCGCTTGGCGTCAATCCAAATTTCGTCCAAAATCTGGAAATGGTCAAGTTTACCATTTGGTTAGTTTCAAACTTTCAATATTCCAACTTTACACATACTTGCCTACCGAAATTTCGGCAGCATTTCCTCTGTATATACGACATCCCCGAGACTTAGCTCGGCTCAATTCATCAACACAACAACCCAGAAATGACATCAAAACATCAATGGACATTAAAACATACACTAAGGCATCATTAGCCATCTTTCGACATAACGAAACATTTTTCGTTTCAAACTTGCATTTCCAAACCAAACTTATTATTTTCATATCCATTTTCCATTAAAATCATTACGACATTCACCGGAGGCATCCATACCATTTTCACATAATATTCATAAGATACACAAACATTCCAACTTTCCATTAAATGACTACTTTTCCAATCATTTCCTAACTTTCAACATACAAGTTCATAACACATTTCCATCTTCCAAATTCATCAACAATAATCATAATTTGCCTCTTGATACCTTCATTTCCATTTTTTACATAAATCATAACAAAGTTGCATACTTTTCTACAACAACTTGTTAACCATTTTTCCAAAACAATAAAGATTGTTATCTTTTCCATTCACTTCACCATAACATACTTAATATACAAACAAGATCAAATTCATACTCCATCAACACATGACCATACCACACAGCCACCTCCTACATTCTTCAATTTTTCACTAATTCATTCCACTTTCATTTCTAATATAATGTCTATCATAACAACAACTAGAATACATCATAAAAATTCAACTCATTACATCAATACATCAACACACACACACGGCCACTTTCCAACAAACACACTCACTTTGCAAACTTCCATATTTTCACAAATTCTATTCATTTCTACATTCCACAACATAAACAAAGCTCCATAACATAATAAAAAGGGATGGATTCTTACCTTTTCCCAACTCTTCCACTTGCCACAATTGGTAGTTTCTTGCCACAATAATTATACCAACTTGAAGAGCACCTTGAGCTTAGTAGAAATTTTAAAAGAGATGAATTTTTTTGAATCAAGATTGAAGCTTGGAAAAAAAATTCTTTTCTTTTCTTTCTTTCTCTCTTGGAGCCGAAACCCCCTCAAGTTTCTTGCTTTGTTTTGTTCTTGCTCTTTCTTGAACATTCTTGATATTTATCCACTATAAATGATTAATATATCACAAATTAATTTTCATGGGTTTGGGCCCCTCCCTTGGCCGGTTGGGCCTCTCCCATTTGGGCCTTACTTATCATTTTTTTTTAGCCCAAAATGGTTGGTTACATATTGTAATTCATGGGGCAAGTTTCCAAAATTCCAATTTTGCCCTTGGCCTCCTTCCGTAATTCCACACCAACGTATTCATAACCTACACATTCATACCAAGAAATGTCCAATAGTGGCCTTATTCATCACAAGTCCATTTATCTTGAATTTTTCGAATAAGCGAAAATGTCGGATGTAACACATCTCATCTATGAAACTCTGCGGGTCTTCCTCTGGTTTCGATCCATAAAACTCTGGCGGCTTTAGGGTAATAAAGTCACGGGCCCTTGCACTTACCGCCCTGTCTCCCAGGTCTACATCTTGCCGCTGAACCTGTGCGGCAACGAGCTGGGTCAATAACTGGATGGCCTCTGCCATCTGCTGGCCCGGAGCTGCTGGCGGTGGGACTGGAGGTGCGGGGGCTGGAGCTGGAACTCTTTCCTGCTCTGCTGGTGCAGGGGGAGCAGGAAAAGTCTGAGGGGGAGCTTCATTATGAGATTCTCCTTCTTCTAGCTCCCGCTCGACTCAGCTGCCCGCCACCCTCTTGGCTTTCTCGGCCGTCATATCCTTTCTCTTCGGCGGCATTACTGAAACCATAGCATAGGATTAGGAAAGGAATGTGGAAGCCTGATAGCATAGCTCTATCGCACGATCTTAGGACACAAAGAAGGTCATATTTCCTAAATGCCCTGTAGCCTCCTGTTTATAAGTGTGGCGCGCTACACACCCATAAACAAGACTCTACTGGACACGGCTCGTAGACAAACCCCTAGGACCGAACTGCTCTGATACCACTTCTGTCACGACCCGACTAGGAGCCGTGACGAGTACCCGATACTTGTACCGAGCACCCCTTATCTGTCATATTACCTTTACTTCATGGCAAGCCGTGTAACAGAGCCATATATTTTTTTTTCTTTCTGAACATTAACATTAGCAGCGCCATTCTGAACATAAACTAGTAACCTAGAGTACGATTAACAATATCATGGAGTCATAGGACATATAACGAGGCAGGAAAGTAACCTGTACGTGGGAAGGCCCCTTTTTAGGTCGGCTGTCATGTAGGCTTGTCTTTTCACCTTTGAAACGTTTCTTTTCATAGGCATAGGAATCAACATTTATATATTACTTATTCTCGTGTACAGAAAACAGTACATTTCAGTAAACAGTATCTTTTATTCACATTTACAGACGCCGAATACATCGGCTCTCCCAACCCCCTCCCCAACGGTGTCCCAACACATTACATCATATATATATCATACATTATATATATACAGACGCCGCGTACGTCTCTCCCATATCCCGCATCCGGGCATCCCGCGTCCAGGATGGAATCCAGTTGAATCAGGTGGTAATATAACAGTGGCCCTTCCCCTTTCCCCATATACATATACATGTACATTTACTTCTCCCTTATACATACACATGTCCCATATACAAGTACTTACCTTATATATATACAAACCCATACACATCCACTTGTAGCACATAACTAGCATGCACGGGAGTCCAAGGAAAGTTACGCCCATCGGAGTGACGTAAAGTCGGTAGCCTCCGATTACATTATGGAGTACTTGTGATCGCTTTGTCTCACCTTGAAGGGACGAGTATTTTAAGGCGAGACTATCAACGGAGAGTAGTATTACAGTAACCGTAGAATGAAATCGTGGGCATCATAGATGACAGTCATAGGCTTTGGAGTCTTAGAAAATAAAGTTATAGCTAGGGAATATAAATACGATTCAAAAATTAGTTTATCAATTTCATATTCACATTGGACCCTTAGCTTAAAAATCTTAGTCGTAGAATCGTTCCGGTCGTACTTGTCATAGGTACATTCTCTTGTCTAATATTTTCATTATCATTATCCCCATAGAAACATTCTCGTTAGAGTAGTTATAGTACTTATCATTCGGTAATGAGGTCGGGATCAAAAGTCCCCCTTGGATTTACTTCAAGTAAGTCAACCAAGGCTATAGGAAAATCCGAGAGTAACGGGCCCACCTCGGGCCGGATGAGGTAGCGTGCACTAGTTGCATATGTTACATGTCGTGTCATTACTTGTGATGTTTCTAGGGTAATCGGGTCCCATTTATGCAAGTTATAGGGGTCTAGGAGGTTTTTCCGACCATTGGCACACTTTCTAGTTCAATTCTATTGAACAAAAGGTAGAAAACTTTAGGTGCGGATTTCGGTGAACAGAGTTGTCCCCGAGGCTCGTACCCAACTTATTTCTGCTAAGACATGCCATAGAAAGAAGGGTGAAGCCTTACATACCTCTTCCGCTCCTTTTTGCTATTCCAAATTCACGTCGCAATCTCGTCAAAATCTGCAATTTGGTCATAGTTACCAAAACTCTTATTAGCATACTTAGAGTTAGAATCTTAAGGAAACACTTGGCTACCGAAATTTCGGCAGCATTTCCTCTGTACATACACCATCCACAACATTCAACATAGCCAAATTCTCAACCAACACAATCCGGGAATTCAAACCCGGCCAAACTATTAACATAATCAACAATCGCACTAGCAATTCACATATTTCATCCAAGATGCATGATTTCAATTTATTACTTTCTTCAAAACCTTCCGACTTCAATGAACACGATAACAACCTTATAGTATATATTCCAACGACATCATACCAATATCATTACATACTATCCATGCAAGAACATTATTCTTCAATATACATAATCTTCCAATTACCAATACTTTACCAAACTTATCAAGTCTTTACTTGCAATATGCAATCTACAACACAACAACTAAAACACTAAATATAACTTGCTCATTATTCTTCAACAATTCAACACATATACACGACTACATATGCCATATACACGGCTCCAACATGCATACACCACTACAATCTCTCCAAACCCATTCAACTTCCATTTTCCACATATCATTCACAACAATAACAACCAAACATTAATTAAAATAATTGAAGCATGACTCCTACACATATATATATATATACACGGCCATATACTATATTCCTCTCCTTCATGAATTTCATTCATTTAGCATACTACAACACACATAAACCATGTATAACACATAAAACAAGATTGAAATTCACCTTTCTACTTCAACTCCTCACTTGCCTATCTCTTGGAAACTTGTATGATTTTGAATCTTTCTTGCTCCAACAACAACTCTACCTTGTTAAGCACCCTTTGCTTGGTAGGAAATGATTTTTAAGAGAATTTTGCAAATTTTTCTTGGGAATTTTCTCTATGGCCGAATGGCCTTGATGTTTGCCCTTTCATTCTCTTGTTCTTAGTTTCTTGAAAACTCTAGAACTTATTGTGATAAAGATGACTTAGTCATCTTATTTAACCTCATGAATTAATTAATCATGGGCCTAGCCCATGCCCTATGGCCGGTTGGGCCTTGTCCATTTCTTTAAAAATTCAAGCCCACTTATTTTTGGGCTAGTGCTTGTAATTCATGAAACATTTTTCCAACTTCCAAATTTACCCTTCGTATTCTTCTATATTCCCACGAGTCATATTGCAACTTCCCTTTATGCCCTTAACCTTTCTCATTATTTCCACTTCAAAATTTTCATAACAACTTATATGCCAGGCAAAGTAAAAATATGGCCTTGGTTACTGTCTTCCCGCGATTGTCTTGAATTATCCGATTGCATAAAATGCGGGATATAACAGTGGACCCACTTAGCGTACAGCAACGAGGGCTTTTCATCAAGCAACGCACTACCTGATTTACACCATTTGGTCTCCAAATGTCATATGCATATTATTCTTGCACTCTTATAATATAACCTTTATCCCTAACCCGAGCCTCAAAATAGTTCAGCGCGTTCGCGTCTCGAAGTGGCGCGTTCGCGCTGTGTTGGCCCTTGGCCTTCTGCGCGTTAGCGCCACTCCAAGGCGCGTTCGCGCAGACCATTTTCCTGATCTGCCAGCCTGACTTGTAACGTCCATATATCCTTACCCCGATGTCCTATTGACGAGCTGTTTATTGTGTTGGAAACTAGAATTCCCAAACCTCTTCTACCCGGGGTGTAACATCTTTCCCCCTTAAAAACATTCGTGCTCGAATGTTGCAGTTGTAAATCCAGGACAACATGTTTGATTCCCCAGAGCAGTTATTTTCCTCTTAGGGTCCGATTTCCATGTGCTTAAAATATAACTTCGGTCAACCTCTTCTCATTCTTCCTTAATTATATTATTGCCTTCAGTCAGCTTCTTTAACTTCTTTGTCCTCATGTACATGATCGGAATTTAACCAGCATCTCGCTCTCATCCTGTCTCCATTATTGTAGTCTTGACTTGCCGTGCCACAACTCTTCATCATCCTGTAACTATTCTCTTTTTCTCGCTCCTTATTTCCTTGTTAGTGGGATACTACCAATCTCATATACGGCGTCGTTTTTGCGTTTACTCCTTCTGCGCCATCTCGAGTACTCTTTTGATATCCGTTGGTCTTAGATACACACTGTGCCGGTTCTTTGTAGTTCATTAGTCAGTCTCTCTAATCCTGACATCCCAAATTCTTATTTAACACTACTCTGCTATTATTGAGCATAATGGCTATATCCCTTAAGTTATTCTTCCCAGTTCCTTTCCAAAACCAGTTATATCAATATCCAAAATACGTATGCACATAATGTTTCTTCGTCATTTATTATCCTTTGCAGTCCAGTTGCACTTATGGAAAACTCATAATCCGAGTTCAACTAAATTTGTAGCTCGCCACATTTTAGAACTCCTGCCACAACTATTTCTTTAACGTTCTTCCCTCAAATCTCGCGATACAACCCAGAAGCATAGGGATACATTATTTCTTATTCCATTACGACTCTCTTGTAATGTAAATATATTTTTCTTTGATTCCCTTATACCGACGATCACTTCATCAGTCATTATTCAATATTGGCTTTTCGGTGTAACTTTCTTGCAATTGTAATTAGGCATAACTCTACATTGATGGTTCATATACTTCCCTAGTATATTCTCTCATGTTCAGGATACTTAATGATCCATGAGATGTTTTCTAATATCCGGTGGTACAGTTTTCCTTTATTTCCATTCATAAGAGCAGTGTTCTTCCTTTCTTCGAAAAATTACCAAACTACCAGTCTTTGTTCGTTTTGTTACAATAGTCGTTGTCATCCCAAGTGTCCCTTGAGTTCGTCATTCTCTCTATCACCCTTGGTGAATTTAACTTGGAGATCTTTCTTACTCTTTTTATTACCCTTTAAGGCATTTCACTGCATACTTAGGTACGGCGCAATTATTTTCCCTTTGCGAGGGATTCAAATCATGGTCTAGAAATATCGTAGTTCATATTGGCGTGAAGTGCTCACTTGATTTGTCTTCCATACTTTCTCCCTATGTCTGCCTCATGGTACACGTATTGTCAATTCGTTTCTACTTTTTTTTTATGCCTTCTTGATATGTCCATACGCCCCGAGCTTGGCCTTAAGCCGATAAATTTCTTCTTTGGAGCTTAAGAACATCATAATTCCTTTCAAGCCTAATATAATATGTTCTTCCCCCCTTATTAAGGAGGTCCTTATACGCCACTAGCCTTCAAGTATCCATCGTCTTCGATAATCATCTGCCGCCCTTCACAATCTTCTTACGGCTAGGGTTCCATCATCGTATGGTCTGACTTATCTATCTTTTTGCTAGTTAAACTCTTGTATCCAATCAGAATACTTATAAGGGTTAGATCCAATTCTGATGCCTTCTTTTCCGTCTTTTCACACCTCTGTCTTTGATAAGTAACGGTTTTCCTAGACCCATCAATTAATGGGACATCGAGATTCACCACGTCCTTTATAAAGTCTTCGGTTATACTCTAATCCTCGTCTTTCTTCCCGACTTTACTTATAACATCTCTAAAACTTCTTACCCTGAGTTCTTCTTCCATTACGCGTTTGTGTTGCAGTTGTGCATCCATGTTATCCAAGTTATCTAAGATTTCTGAGTGTCCTGCTACTTCTTGCTCTTAGCACAGAATTCTTACAATGTACACTCTCTCCATCCTCGTTCATCGTGCCTTCATCTGTCTTTTTGATGTCACGGCTAGGTTATCTTCTACGCAAGTTCCTCACCTTTCACTCTATTTCCTCTGTAATTGGACCTCTCGGTCTTTATAGGAATTCTTGCCTCATAACATTAATTTTCTAATCAAATGTGTCGCCCCATCATCCTCGTTCCTATCTCAGTGATTGGTCGGTTTCCTACCGTCAACTCATTAAAGTTCCTTCTTACTCCCATGGTTAAAGATTTTCAGTTACTTTGTTGCTCAATGCTCTCCTCTTTCTTTGATCAGCCCATTAGTATACCTTCCCTATTTTCATCCTTAATCCTCCTTAGGTTCCTTTCTTCTCGAGCGCCCTTCTCCTCTTTGTTACTTATAGTATCAGCTTAGAAGTTCGCAAAATATTCCTTTGAACGTGCAAATCCGTTCTATTCTTAAGTCACCTTTTAGGAAAGCTTCTCTATATCCGAGGAACCATATCAATATGGCTACACACTTATCCCTTTATAAATATATCATTCGAGAGTTGGAAATCTCTTAGTATCGTTGCAAGGCCTAATCATTCTTTCTCTTACTTCACATTCCTTGTCGTGGTCACTATCCTTTTAGCCCCACTTATCGAAATATGTTCTATAACCTCGCACATTCCTCTTTTGTTCCATACTACCACACTTTACCCCTCTCATATGCCTACCTTCGAATTTTTACCCAAATAGTTCTGTGCTTTGCCCTTCGTTGTTACACCTTGGAAGATTCCCCATTTGTGTACAGTAAATAGACGAACGAAGAATACGAGTATACGATATTTTAATAAGAAAGGAATGACTTTTGACGACCCTAATTAAGATTTCAAAGGCATTTGAGATAAGAGAAGAAATGTTGCCGAGAGAAGGCAAGACATACGATGTGTATTGGAAAGAAATTACGAGTACCGAGTTAATGATAACTAAATGGTGCCTTGAAGAGGAGTTATAACGTCCCTTAGAATGTTAATGAAATGATAAATAAGTTCTAAGAAGGTTACCTATGGGTTGGAGATCAAATAAAGTGGCAAGAAAAAGATCAGTGAAAGGATGGGTTATACGGTTGATTATACGGACCGTATAATGTTATACGGCCCGTATAATGGACTGTAGGATTGTCACAGAATGAAGTTGCTGAAGGGTCAATTTCATGGTCAAATTATTCGGACCGCATAAAATTATACGGCCCGTATAATGTGCCGTCAAAGTGACACAGAATGAGACGCTCGCTGGAGCAGTTTTACGGTCAATTATACGGACCGTATAATTGTCCGTATAATGACGTTAGGACAGCTTTTGCATTTATAAAATAATGACCCAAGTTCATTTAATTCATTCCATTTTATCTCTCCATGACCCAATAGCTCTCTAGAACTTTCAAAACTCTTCCAATACTAGAATCCAAGTGAAAATTTAAGATCAACTTCATCAAATCCACAAAACTAAGTGTGAGAGACACATCAAAGTTCATCCAAGTCAAGAAATTTCAAGAGAGGTGAACAAGGGTTTTGGTGCAAGAAGAGTAATACCACTCAAGACTTGTTCCTACACTATCTATGGTAAGTTTTATGGTATTTGCATGTTATTTAAAGTATGGAGAAGTGGAGACACTTGGATTGTAGAAAGATATAGGAAATGGGTCATGAAAGTGTGAATAGTGACATTGTTGAGTAGTAGTTGGAATGAATCATGAAAATTCATATGTTGAGATTGTAAATAGGTTATGAATGACATGTAAAACATGGAATAAGTATTATATGTGAAAAAACACGATAGTGAACTATGGTCATGATTATGGATGAATTAAAGTGAAATTGTGAAATGTGAATAATATAAATGAATGATACTTGTCGTTTATGATATTGTGAACGTTGTTATGAATGTTTGGGAGTTGATATAGAATATGGGAAAAGTTGTATAAACGAAGGAAATGCCGTCCAATTTTCTCTAGCTTTAGCAAGAACGTTCTTGTAACCGTTTAGCTAATGTCGATACGAATTCTCTTGAAGGTAGAGCGAGTGCATTAAAGGAGAACGAGCAAGCAATAAAATAGTTAAGCGATAAAGGTATGTGAGGCTAGTCCTTTCTTTCTATGGCATGAATCCGATGGTATGATTCTCCTTTCCTCTTCATGAATTCTCTATATCCCGGAAAGCCAAGACTCTATGATCATGAATAGCTATATGAGATAAGAGATGTGTTATGAGTTCAATAATGATGATGATAAGCTTGAGTCTAAAGATTATAGAGACGGTGATATGATGTCCCTATAAAGTTAGTGATGTTGGTTGTTGTATGCACTCACCTTACATACTATTTCCTTCAAGGTGAGGCAGAATACTATTGGACTAATGATATCGTTACTGTACACACTCACCTTATACATATTTTTCCTTCAAGGTGAGGCAGAATACTAATAAGTTAATGATGTCAGTAATGTATACACTCACCGTATATACTATTTCCTTTATGGTGAGGCAGAGTACTGGTAGATATCCATAATGAAATCGGGGGTTCACGACCATATGTCACCCCAATAAAATATAGTTATCTTGGAGTTATTATATATGCATGATGATGATATTAAACCGTACCTATATGGACGGGTAGACATACACACCACTATAGTGGGCAGCTTATACCCCAGACGCGGGAGGCCTAGACGCAGGTTAATTATTATCACACCATACCTACATGGACGGGCAGCTTATACTTATACATTTATGCACATGTGACATGGCGATGATTATGAGTAAGCTAGCATGTATTATTTCTTCTATGATTGACAGTCATATACAAATGTTCCTTATTGATGCTCCTTTATTTCATTGACGTATCATTATTGTTTATGCCTCTCATAGTCAGTACAATGTTCATACTGACGTCCATTTTCTTTGGACGCTGTGTTCATGCCCACAGGTTGATAGGGAGGCGATCCTGATCCAGACTCTTAGGAGCTAGCAGCTGATTTGAGAGCACTTCATTGTTCGGAGGTTCTTCTGATTATTCTTTTATGTACATGTATATTTTGGGCATGATGGGGTCTTGTCCCGTCCTTGTGTCTAGCACTCCATTAGATGCTCATAGATGCACAGTGTGGGTTATATGGTCTCACAAGGTCACTACTATATATATGTGTATATTGTCATTTTGATAGCCGAGAGTCTTATGTATATAAAAGTATTTATGTTCCCAAATGAACTATGATTTTCTTATGATTTGAGTATAAATTTGATAAAAGAACGTTAAATAAGTATGATGAGTAATAGAACGAGCGGTGCTCGGTGGTTAGCCTCGGGTACCCGTCGCGGCCCCTAGTCGGGTCGTGACTAAAGTGGCATCAGAGCAGTTCGGTCCTAGGATGTGTATACGAGCCGTGTCTAGTAGAGTCTTGTTTACGGTGTGTTGCGTGCCACA
The DNA here is from genome assembly GCF_019175385.1 of Lycium barbarum. Taxonomy (NCBI): domain Eukaryota; kingdom Viridiplantae; phylum Streptophyta; class Magnoliopsida; order Solanales; family Solanaceae; genus Lycium; species Lycium barbarum. The sequence continues at coordinate 23,315,505 of NC_083348.1, read as the reverse complement.
CTAATAAACAAGAGGCTACAGGGCATTTAGGAAAAAAATGACCATCTTTCATCTTAAGAAATCATGCGATAGAGCTGTGTTATAAGAATTTCCCCTCTTAATAGTGTGTTGTGATTTCAGAAATGCCGCCAAAGGGGAAAGCTACAGCCGCCCAGAAGGGCAAGACTACGACGAAAAGGCGGGTGGAAAGAGAACCGCCAATGAATGTAGAAGAGGGCGGATCACATAATGAGGCCACATCTAATACTTCCTCCACCCCGCCCAATGTAGAAGAACAAGGAGGAGCTTCAGCTCCAATTCCTCCACCGAGTGCTTCGGGTCAACAACTGACCGAGGCCATTCATTTATTGACACAGTTAGTTGCTGCCCAGGCACAGCGGCAGAATGTGAGTTCAAGTGATCGGGCAGCTAGTACCAGAGCCCGTGATTTTATGAGTTTGAATCCTCCATAGTTTTTCGGGTCAAAGCCGGATGAAGATCCGCAGGGCTTTATTGATGAGATGTTGAGGACATTAAATATTATTCACGCCTCCGAGACTGAATCTGTGGAGTTGGCATCTTATAGACTCTGAGATGTGACGGTATTGTGGTACAATAATTGGATAGCATCGAGAAAAGAGAATGCGCCTCCTCCCGTTTGGCAAGAATTCGTAGATGCTTTCACCTATCAATATTTGGCACCTGAGGTTCGCCGAGCTAGAGCGGATAGGTTCTTAAATCTAAGGCAAGGGAACATGAGTGCCCGAGAGTATAGTCTTCAATTTAATTCGTTGGCGAGGTATGCTCCAACTATGGTGGCCGATATGGGAGATAGAGTGCATCGCTTTGTGAGTGTCTTGGGACCACATTTATTTAAAGATTGCTTAACGGCTTCATTGCAAGATGGGATGGATATTTCCCGAATACAAGCCCATGCCCAGAATTTAGAGAAACAATGACATCCGCAAAGGGGTGATCGTGACATTAAGAGAAGGCGAAGAGAGAGGGCAAATCTATGAGGACAGGTAGTGATTATAGAGGGGGATCGAGGCGGACTGATTCCAGACACTCAGGACAGTCGGTGACTAGTGCACCTCCCTGATTTGCAGGAAGGATATTTGATCGCTCCTTTTGTTCAGGACAGGGTCAGAGTTCGAGGGTCCCAAATTCTTAGTTTGCGGGAGATCATAGCAAGAGGAGACCCCCAGTACCGCAGTGCAGCCAGTGTGGTAGGTTACATTCCGGGCGGTGTTGCCAGGGATCGGATGCTTGCTTTGCCTGCGGCCGAATCGGGCACATGATGCGAGATTACCCGTCGATGAGTGGTAGAGTTGGGGTTTAGCCCACAGGATCAGTGGCCGGTTCATCTTCAATGAACCCGGTAGGGCAGACTTCCCAGATTCCAACAGGTCGAGGCAGAGGCAGAGGGGTAGCATCTGCTTCAGGTACCACTCAGCCCCGTGTGTATGCTTTAGCCGGACGACAGGATCTTGAGTCCTCCCCGGATGTGGTTACAGGTACATTGTCCATATTTTCTTATGATGTGTATGCATTGATAAATATGGGTTCTACGCTATCTTATATTACTCCATATGTTGCTAATTGTATTGGGGTGAAACCCGAGCCAATTAAACCTTTTGAGGTATCTACTCCGATTGGTGATCCCGTGATAGCTAGACAAGTATACAAAGATTGTGTGATTGTGATATGTGATCGCCAAACTAAAGTTGATTTAGTTGAGCTGGAAATGTTAGATTTTGACGTGATTATGGGAATGGACTGGTTGGCTTGATGTTATGCTAATGTTGATTGTCGAATGAAAGTGGTTGGATTTCAGTTTCTGGGAGGGCCCGTGCTTGAATGGAAGGGTAATATAGCATCTCCAGAGGGTGGGTTTATTTCCTACCTTAAGGCAAGAAAGATGATAGCTAAAGGCTATATTTATCATCTAGTCCGAGTACATGACACTGAAGCAACTTCGCCAACTTTTCAATCCGTTCCGATAGTGAATGAATTTCCGGATATATTCCCCGATGAACTACAAGGCCTTCCTCCAGAAAGAGAAATTGATTTTTCTATTGATGTGTTGCCGGATACCAAGCCCATTTCCATTCCTCCATAACGAATGGCTCCGGCAGAGTTGAAAGATCTAAAGGTGCAGTTGAAAGATTTGCTTGAGAAGGGGTTTATTAGACCCAGTTCATCACCGTGTGGAGCACCAGTCTTGTTCGTAAGAAAGAAATATGGCTCCTTACGGATGAGCATCGATTATAGACAGCTGAATAAGGTGACAATAAAGAACAAATATCCTCTTCCAAGAATTGATGATTTATTTGATAAATTACAAGGCGCCAAGTGGTTCTCCAAAATAGATTTGGGATCGGGTTATCATCGAGTGAGAGTTAGAGAAGAAGATATCCCCAAGACAACTTTCAGGACGAGATATGGCCATTATGAATTCCGGGTGATGTCATTTGGGTTGACTAATGCTCCGACAGTGTTCATGAATATGATGAATAATGTATTCATGACACTTTTGGATTTGTTCGTGATAATATTTATTGATGACATCTTGGTATACTCTCGCACAGAATCAAAACATGCGGATTACTTACGTATTGTTCTTGGAATTCTTCGAGCCCAAGAATTATATGCAAAATTTTCAAAATGCGAGTTTTGGCTGAATTCTGTAACATTTCTGAGCCATGTTATTTCAGACGATGGCATTCTAGTCGACACTCAGAAAATTAAAGCTGTGAAGACTTGGCCAAGGCCTACGACGCCTACAGAAGTTCGTAGTTTTCTGGGATTGGCAGGTTATTATAGAAGATTCGTAGTTGGCTTTTCCTCTATTTCAGCCCCGTTGACGAAATTAACCTAGAAGTCAGCTAAATTTCAGTGGAATGATGCTTGTGAATGTAGTTTCCAAGAATTGAAAGACCTCAGCTCCAGTCCTAACACTTCCAAAAGGGTCAGATGGTTATGTTGTGTACTGTGATGCTTCCGGTGTCAGGTTAGGATACGTGTTAATGCAGCACGGTAGAGTTATTGCATATGCTTCGAGACAGCTGCGGAAACATGAAAAGAACTACCCAACTCATGATCTTGAATTGGCTGCAGTTTTTCACGCGTTAAAAATGTGGAGACATTCCTTGTATGGTGTGCATGTTGATATCTATACAGATCACAAGAGTCTCCAATACATTTTCAAACAGAAGGATTTGAATTTGCGGCAGCGACGGTGGTTAGAATTATTGAAAGATTATGATGTGAATAATTTATACCACCCCGGAAAAGCAAATGTGGTAGCTGATGCGCTTAGCTGCCGATCAATAGGTAGGCTATGTGAAGTTCCTCTGGGAAAGAAGGAGATGGTTCACGAGTTCCACCAGTTAGCCAATCTTGGAGTACGTGTAATTGATTCGGGTAGTGCAGGGATTAGTATTAATGATCCCACAGCTTCTTCTCTGAATATGGAAGTGAAAGAGCGTCAGTATGAAGATCCCCATTTATGCCACTACAGAGACATATCTCAAGGAAAAGAGAAGTCTCAATTTGAAGTTTCTATGGATGGAATTCTTAGATACCGAGGCAAGCTATGTGTGTCGAATGTGGCAGAATTGCGCCAACGAATTCTATAAAAATCCCATTATTCTCGGTATTCTATTCACCCAGGTGCAACAAAGATGCATCACGATCTCAAGTTGATACATTGGTGGGACAGCATGAAAAGAGACATAGCAGAATTTGTAGCCCAATGTCCGAATTGCCAGCAAGTAAAGATCGAACATCAAAAGCTAGGGGGATTATTGCAGGTAATGGAAAATCCCTACTTGGAAATGGGAAATGATCAACATGGATTTTATTGTGAGGTTACCTCGTTCCCGAAGCAAGTATGATTCTATTTGGGTGATTGTGGACAGATTAACAAAAGCAGCTCATTTCCTCCCAGTCAGAACCACATACTCAGTGGAAGATTATGCAAGGTTGTATCTCAAAGAAATTGTGCGGCTCCATGGTATTCCATGATCCATTATTACAGATAGAGGAGCCCAATTTACAGCCAAGTTCTAGAAATCCTTTCAAGAAGGTCTAGGTACCCAAGTGAAACTTAGCATAGCATTTCATTCGCAGACATGGACAAGCCGAAAGTACTATTCAGACCTTGGAGGATATGTTGAGAGCATGTGTTCTAGATTTCAGTGGTAGTTGGTATGACCACTTACCCCTTATTGAGTTCGCATATACCAATAGCTACCGTTGCAGTATTCAAATGGCTCCGTATGAGGCTTTATATGGAAGGAAATGTAGATCCCCAATTGGATGGTTTGAAACAGGAGAAGTACAGTTAATAGGCCTGAATTGATTCAGCAAGCGGTAGAAAAAGTTAAAGTGATTCGAGATCGATTGTTGACAGCCCAAAGTCGCCAAAAGTCTTATGCGGACAACCGCCGACGAGACTTGGAATTTCAGCTTGATGATTGGGTATTTTTGAAAGTATCGCCAATGAAAGGGGTGATGAGATTTGGCAAGAAAGGGAAGTACATTCCTCGATACATTGGACCCTATAAAATTATCCGCAAGGTGGGTCATGTAGCCTACGAGTTGGACTTGCCTTCAGAGCTTGAGTCAGTTCACCCAGTTTTTCATGTCTCAATGCTCCGTAAGTGTATTGAGATCCTGCGAGAATTGTTCCGATTGATGATGTCCAAGTGACAGAAAATCTAGCATATAAAGAAGTGCCTATTTCCATCTTAGACCGGCAAGTACGAAGACTTCGAAATAAGGAAGTAGCTTCAGTCAAAGTCTTGTGGCGAAATAACAACCGGGAAGAAATAACGTGGGAAGCAGAAGAGAGTATGAAGATCAAGTATCGGCACCTATTTCAACCTCAAGGATAGATTCAAGATGAAACACTAACACTATGAGGTATGTATGCTTTCTTTTCATACTTTTGGTCGTGTGTGGCTAATTTACATTGTTATTGTGTTGTGGCCCTGTGAGGCAATATTATTATAGGTTGTTGAAATAGGATGGTAGAGTCCTATTACAGGGGAAACTCTGGCGAAAGTTTTGTAGAATTCCCGAGTATTTAACATTCGAGGACGAATGTTCCAAAAGGGGGGAAGACTGTTACACCTTGGAAGATTCCCCATTTGTGTACAGTGAATAGACGAACGAAGAATACGAGTATACGATATTTTAATATGGAATGACGTTTGACGAACCTAATTAAGATTTCAAAGGCATTTGAGATAAGAGAAGAAAGTTTGCCGAGAGAAGGCAAGGCATATGATGTGTATTAGAAAGAAATTACCAGTACCGAGTCAATGATAACTAATTGGTGCCTTGAAGAGGAGTTATAACGTCCCTTAGAATGTTAATGAAATGATAAAAAAGTGCTAAGAAGGAACCCCTATAGGCTGGAGATCAAAAAAAGTGGCAAGAAAAAGATCAGTGAAGGATGGGTTATACGGACCGTATAATGTTATACGGCCCGTATAATGGACCGTAGGATTGTCACAGAATGAAGTTGCTGAAGGGTCAATTTCACAGTCAAATTATACGGACCGCATAAAATTATACGGCCCGTATAATGTGCCGTCAGAGTGACAAAGAATGAGACTCTCACTGAAGCAGTTTTACGGTCAATTATACGGACCGTATAATTGTCCGTATAATGACGTCGGGACAGCTTTTTCATTTATAAAATAATGACCCAAGTTCATTTAATTCATTCCATTTTCTCTCTCCACGACCCAATATCTCTCTAGAACTTTCAAAACTCTTCCAATACAAGAATCCAAGTGAAAATTTAAGAACAACTTCATCAAATCCACAAAACTAAGTGTGAGAGACACATTAAAGTTCATCAAAGTCAAGAAATTTCAAGAGAGGTGAACTAGGGTTTTGGTACAAGAAGAGTAATACCACTCAAGACTTGTTCCTACACTATCTAAGGTAAGTTTTATGGAATTTGCAAGTTATTTAAAGTATGGAGAAGTGGAGACACTTGGATTATAGAAAGATATAGGAAATGGGTCAGGAAAGTGTGAATAGTGACATTGTTGAGTAGTAGTTGGAATGAATCATGAAAATGGGTATGTTGAGATTGTAAATAGGTTAGGAATGACATGTAGAACATGGAATGAGTATTATATGTGAAAGAACACGATAGTGAACTATGGTCATGATTATGGATGAATTAAAGTGAAATTGTGAAATGTGGATAATATAAATGAGTGATGCTTGTCATTTATGATATTGTGAATGTTGTTATGAATGTTTGGGAGTTGATATAGAATATGGGAAAAGTTGTATAAACGAAGGAAATGCCGTCCAATTTTCTCTAGCTTTAGCAAGCACATTCTTATAACCGTTTAGCTAATGTCGATACGAATTCTCTTGAAGGTAGAACGAGTGCATTAAAGGAGAACGAGCAAGCAATAAAATAGTTAAGAGACAAAGGTATGTGAGGCTAGTCATTTCTTTCTATGGCATGAATCTGATGGTATGATTCTCCTTTCCTCTTCATGAATTCTCTATATCCCGGAAAGTCAAGAGTCTATGATCATGAATAGCTATATGAGATAAGAGATGTGTTATGAGTTCAATAATGATGATGATAAGCTTGAGTCTAAAGATTATAGAGTCCATGATATGATGTCCCTATAAAGTTAGTGATGTTGGTTGTTGTATGCACTCACCTTACATACTATTTCCTTCAAGGTGAGGCAGAATACTATTGGACTAATGATATCGTTACTGTACACACTCACTTTATACATATATTTCTTTCAAGGTGAGGAAGAATAATAATAAGTTAATGATGTCAGTAATGTATACACTCACCGTATATACTATTTCCTTTATGGTGAGGCAGAGTACTGGTAGATATCCATAATGGAATCGGGGGTTCACGACCATATGTCACCCCGATAAGTAATAGTTATCTTGGAGTTATTATACATGCAGGATGATGAGCATATTATGATGATCCGAATTCACCTAACTTCTTAGTTCGCACATGTTTTAGTTCTTACTACAACTTTTTCTTTACTTCCTTCCTCACATTTCACAACACAAGTATACTTATCTTCGATTTCTTTGTATTGGCGCTCATTTCATCCATCGTTATTCTTTGTTGACTCTCCGGTGTCGATTCTTCACAAATATTATCGAGCATCGCTTCACGTCGATGATTCATATAATTTCACAGCGTATATCCTCATATTCCGTATAATCAAAGGTCCATGAACTATTTTCTAGTATGCGGTGAACCTTTTTTTTATTTTATTCATAGGCACTGCGTCCCTTCTTTCCTTCAAGAATTTCCAAACTACCAATCGTTGATACTTTCGTGATAATAGTCGTTGTCATCCGAAATATCCTTTGAGTCTTATCGTTCTCTCCATTATCCTTTGCGAACTTAGCTTGTAGCCTTTTCCTGCTTTCATTCTTAACCTTCCCTAGGTTCCTTCCTCCTCGAACTCTTTTCTCCTTTTGCCATTTGTGGCATCGACTCTGAAGTTCATGAAATATACTTTATACGCGCAATTCTGCTTCACTCTTAAGTCATCATTTCAGAAAGGCACTTCCATATCTGAGGCATCCATATTAATATGGTTGCACATTTATTCCTTTATATACCTTTCAAGGGCCGAAATTTTTTTAACGTCGTCACAAGGCTTTATCATTCTTTTCTCTTACCTTACATTCCTTGTTGCAGTCACTATTCCTTCAGTCCCGCTTATCGAACCTTTAACCATGTTTATGATGTTGTGACCGAGTGGTCTCCTATGCACGTCCCTTGGATTGCATTCCATTTCCTTTGAGATTAAATCTTCTAGACCTCACATGAATTTTCGCTCCACACCATTAATCTCCCACCTTAACACGCTTAACCCCGAAACTTTGATGAAATTCGGTGCCTTAATGCTGGTATAATCGCGTCAACTTCCTCGCATGACCTTTATCTGGAGCAAGTCGAAGTCTTACAGATTCCAAGACATTTTCGCAACACGTCCTTTCCTTTACAATTACTATTTTACCCATTTCAATCTTCAATATTCACTTTCCACCTGTGTGTATGACTACTTCCTGTCCTAGATTCCCAGATTCCCGATGGTAACAAATATACCTCCATCACCGTTACTTATGAATACTCGGGTATCAGTCTGTTCGGATTCCCACTCACCATTCTTGTATAATAATCTATAGGAAAACTGATTGTCGACTTTCTCTGAATCCTTCAACAGACCTTGCTCTTACTAAACCTCGGATGTTATCCATTTTAATCCTTCAGACTGCTAATCGTCTTTCTCACAATTTTTTTTTCACGCAATTCCAAAATCCATAACTGCTCTAAAATATCACATCCCACTTATTGTCTATTTACGATATTTCCTTTCCATGCTCCGTCCTGTTAGGTGTACCTAACTAAGTGACCTGGTTTTGAACAATTCTGGCAGAATCTCCTTTAGAATTCATACTATTCATAATCTGTACGCAGCAAATATCGACAATACCTCAAAGAGCATACGGCTATATAACCCCTTTCAGTCATCCAGAGCTTCCAATTCCAGGTAACAGAATAAATATCAATGCTTACCCCTGTGACTTTCCATATCGCCACTCACTTTCTTCCGTCGTATGTAAGGCTTATATAAGGAATCCCATTTTTCCTATGACTTGGCTCTATCGCACGATCTAAGACAAAAAGAAGGTCAATAATCCATAGATGCCCTGCAGCCTCCTGTTTATAAATGTGGCCGGCTTCACACCATAAACAGGACTCTACTAGACACGACTTTTCAAACAACCCCTAGGATAAACCTGCTCTGATACCACTTTGTCACACCCTAATCTCCCTAGGGTATGATGGGCACCCGACCCTTACTTAGGGCCGAGCGAACCCTAAGACCCTTAGTGCACACATAATCTTCTTAGACTTTTAAATCAAATAAAGATGAAATACATAGTACGTCTTTCAGAAATATTCTTTTTCATCGTTATTCTCAAATCAAACAAAAATCTGTAATCATGTAGAATTTATCACATAACACAGAGCGACATATCGGCTGATGGAGCCGCTTACAAAACTGACATTCTATACCCACGACTCTGTCTGCAAAGTCTCTAACTCGAATCAGAAATCATAACACGTGTACTCTGACTCGGCAGCACTCCAGGAGCAAAGGGAGCTTGCCAACGCCGCTAGAACATCTTCTATAATGGCTTCTACTCATCTGGGTGTACCTGCGCGACATGAAACGCAGCCCCTGAAGAAAAGGGGTCAGTACGGAATATGTACTGAGCATGTAAGGCATGGAATACAGAAAACAGAACCATAATCGGAACAACGGTACAAAAAGTAAGTACATTAACCAGAGTACCAAGGTGCTTATTTTTCGAACGTAAATCATACTTACCGATGTTATATGTCAGAAAAAGTACCGAAAATGAGTAAAACATCCAGAGTACCCAAATACTTACTTTCCAAACACAGATCATACATGCCGACATCATATGTCACCATATACCTATACATATAATCGATCCATACGTAATATGATGGTGCCGAGGAACGTACGGCCCGATCCATACATAACATATTAGTGCCGAGGAACGTACGGCCCGATCCATATATATATAACATACTAATTCCGAGGAATGTTCGGCCCGATCCATATATATAACATATTAGTGCCGAGGAACGTTCGGCCCGATCCATAAATATATATTATACTGCTGCGGAACGTGCAGCCCGATCCATATATATATTATACTGCTGCGGAACGTGCAGCCCGTTCCATATATATATTATACTGCTGCGGAACGTGCAGCCCAATCCATATATATTATACTGCTGCGGAACGTGCAGCCCGATCCATACATATATTATACTGCTGCGGAACGTGCAGGCCGATCCATATATATTATACTGCTGCGGAACGTGCAGCCCGATCCATATATATTATACTGCTGCGGAACGTGCAGCCCGATCCATATATATATTATACTGCTGCGGAACGTGCAGCCCGATCCATACATATATTATACTACTGCGGAACGTGCAGCCCGATCCATATATATTATACCGCTGCGGAACGTGCAGCCCGATCAATATATATTATACTGCTACGGAACGTGCAGCCCGATCCATATATATATTATATACATATATCCATAGTAATACTTCCTTTGAAAAAAAAACATTTCTTGTTCATATATATATAGAAAATAGAACATATTATGTTGCCGAGGCATCGGCTCCGATCCATATATGACATAACATGTTAGTGGCGAGTATAACATAGTGCACACAATGATATAACCGGCCCGAGTTTCGGCGAACGATATAATAGTAGCACGCACGAGCGGAGTAGTGAGAACCATGTGTATTTAAATCAATTCTAAGACTCGATGGACAAGTATACTCACCGACCCCTGAAGGCTCAGAAACAAGTTTCGGGTCACTCCGACTTAGTATAAGAAAGTTATGAGCGTTTGAAGTACAGAACCTTCTACAAGCGTTTCAGAAGCCATTTTTTGGAAAACCAAAGCCATAATCATGTTAGGTACCCTTCGAATATTGTTATGGATCACATCCGACAGAGCCTTTGGAACCATATGTACGTATCAAAATGTATCAAAGACTCGATGGAATAACCAAACGTGCTATCATTTGAAAACCAAAACATTAATCACATCAATTATCTCTCGAATGCCATTCGGAAACATGTCAAACTGAACTTCGGACATCATAAGTACGCATCAAAACCATATGGGACAGCTTATGGAAATCAAGAACGTTAGCCATCCTAGTGGCTCTAAGAATGGGAGTTCCTTTGGAGTCATATACATATCGTCTGTTCGTTTCACAAAGATCATGCCAAAAGAAAGAAAGGGTAAGCCTTACATACCTGTCCCACGCCCAATTAGCTGCGCTTATTCGTCCAAACTTGCTACTCTACATTCAAGAGAATTGACATAATCATTCGACTCATCAACATAAACTTGTCTTAGTCCTTCAAATGAATTCATTTATATTCTGCCGAAATTTCGGCCGCATTTCCCCTGTAAATACACCATCCCCGAGAATCTAACTCGGCCAATTTATCAACAACAATACCAACAATCATGCCAACAACATCAACAATCAATTCAAGACGCATTCTAACATTAACAACCTTTGTCATACAATTCAATGGCATTTCATTTATATTCAATTCAATTACATATATTCAAGCTAACACCAAGGATCCAACATTCAAATATTAATCCGAAATCATTCTAACATGATTCAAGAATAATCCAAACAATTCACATAATATTCAAAACAACCTATTCAAGAACACTTCAACAATCCGCTCTCCATTCCAAACGGCCAAACCAACATACTACCCGAAACCTTCCAAATTCATGAATTGCACCAACAATTCACACACTAACAACATTGTTTTCCATAAATACAAGAAGACTATGTTCAAATCACATTAACTTCTAAAACAACTCTCCAACCATTACAACTTCACTAGAATCATTAAACTTTCATTTTCATCATAGAATTCATTACAAGAACAACCAAAATACTAGATAAAATTAGTTCATCATCCCTATACAACACAACACACACACACGACCAAACTCCACACCACACGGCCACCACTCCAACACTCTAAATTCATGGTTTTCATTCATTTCTACATACTACAACATACCCAAACCATTCATAACATATAAAAAGAGGATTAGACCTTTCCTTTTCCACTTGTCTTCTTAACTTGGTTATGGTTGCTCCTTGCAAAATGGATGGTCTTGTTGCTCCAACAACTATCCCACGTTAAAGGGGACCTTCTAATTGGTGGGATTGCTAGAAGAAAATTATTTTTCTTGATAAATTTCCATGGCACCAAATTTTTTTGCCATGGCCGAATACTACTATATAATCTCCTTTTCTTGAAACTTCTTCAAGTTTCTTGAAATAAAAGATGGTGAATAATAAAATCCAGGGGTCATCTTTTACTTATACCCATTAAGCATCCATGTGGGCTTTGGCCCATCTAGCTTGGACGGCCATGTGGCCTTTTATTTCAAGCCCATCCTTTTTTTTTTTTTTGTAATTCATGTAAAATTTATTTTCCAAATTCCAAATTTTTCCTTAGCCTTCCTCCATATTTCTATGAGTCATCTTGCGAATTTCCCTTTTTACCCTTAGCCTTTCTCAATATTTCCATACTAGTAAACCACTTGTTCATCGAAATAATTTTGAAACTGCCCCTATGGGATCTTATAACACTTCGGGGGTTCCCTCTTATAGTTATCCTTTTCTTCATGCCCATTCCTTATCTTTTACCCTATTTTCCTTTATAATCGAACATCTCGGTCTTTACATGAATCCTCATTCCGTGTCACGGGTTTTCTAACCCACCATACCAAGTTACTATCCTTGTCCTCCCTAAGTCATCTCTTCTCTGTTATTGTTTCGTCACAATACCTTAACAAAAGCCACATCTTTGGTACGTAATCTCCACTTGACGATCCGGTATGGCCACAGGTTGTTCCTTGTTTTTATCTAATCTACAGTATTGCAGTCTCGCTTATCATGCCATAAATATCCATCGGCTTGTGGTGGTCTTTTTTCTTCGCTCCCTGTTTCTTTATGTCTTTATCACTATCCCTTTTAATCTTTCATTCTAAATATTTATTCAAAAACATATGTGCGTACTGTTTCCTTGCCATTCATTATCCTTCGCAGTCCAGTTGCGCTTACAGTGACTTATGATCCGAATTCACCTAACTTCTGATTTCGCACATGTTTGAGTTCTTACTACCACTTTTTCTTTACTTCCGTCCTCACATTTCTCAACACAAGTATACTTGTCTTCGATTTCTTTGTATTGGCGCTCATTTCATCCATCGTTATTCTTTGTTGACTCTCCGGTGTGGATTCTTCACAAATATGATCAAGCATCACTTCACTTCGATGATTCATATAATTTCACAGCGTATATCCTCATATTCCGTATAATCAAAGGTCCATGAACTATTTTCTAGTATCCGGTGAACCTTTTTTTTATTTTATTCATAGGCACTGCGTCCCTTCTTTCCTTCAAGAATTTCCAAACTACCAATCGTTGATACTTTCGTGATAATAGTCGTTGTCATCCGAAATATCCTTTGAGTCTTATCGTTCTCTCCATTATCCTTTGCGAACTTAGCTTGTAGCCTTTTCCTGCTTTCATTCTTAACCTTCCCTAGGTTCCTTCCTCATCGAACACTTTTCTCCTTTTGCCATTTGTGGCATCGACTCTGAAGTTCATGAAATATTACTTTATACGCGCAATTCCGCTTCACTCTTAAGTCATCTTTTCAGAAAGGCACTTCCATATCTGAGGCATCCACATTAATATGGCTGCACATTTATTCCTTTATATACCTTTCAAGGGCCGAATTTTTTTTTAACATCGTCACAAGGCTTTATCATTCTTTTCTCTTACCTTACATTCCTTGTTGCAGTCACTATTCCTTCAGTCCCGCTTATCGAACCTTTAACCATGTTTATGATGCTGTGACCGAGCGGTCTCCCATGCACGTCCCTTGGATTGCATTCCATTTCCTTTGAGATCAAATCTTCCAGACCTCACATGAATTTTCGCTCGACACACCATTAATCTCCCACCTTAGCACGCTTAACCCCGAAACTTTGATGAAATTCGGTGCTTTAATGCTGATATAATCACGTCAACTTCCTCGCATGACCTTTATCTAGAGCAAGTCGAAGTCTTACAGATTCCGAGACATTTTCGCAACACGTCCTTTCCTTTACAATTACTATTTTACCCGTTTCAATCTTTAATATTCACCTTCCACCTTTGTGTATGACTACTTCCGGTCCTAGATTCCCAGATTCCCGATGGTAATAGATATACCTTCGTTGCCGTTACTTATGATTACTCGGGTATCAGTCTGTTCGGATTCCCACTCACCATTCTTGTATAATAATCTATAGGAAAAATGATTGTCGACTTTCTCTGAAACCTTCTACAGACCTTGCTCTTACTAAACCTCGGATGTTATCCATTTTAATCCATCAGACTGCTAATCGTCTTTCTCACAATTTTTTTTTTCACGCCATGCCCAAATCCATAACTCCTCTAAAATATCACATCCCACTTATTGTCTATTTACGATATTTCCTTTCCATGCTCCGTCCTGTTAGGTGTACCTAACTAAGTGACCTGGTTTTGAACAATTCTGGCAGAATCTCCTGTTATGTCCCGTGTTTTCGTATAATTGGAAATCGAGAAATAATTACGACTTGTGTGCTATAAGGACATAATTTGATTTTAATGAATGTGACTATGTTGGTTGTGGAATCTTTAATGCTAAGACATCGGGAAAGGCTGAGGGTAAATTCGGAATTTTGGAAATTAGTTTCGGGAATTACAAATCGAGACTTTAACTAATTGGGGCAAGGAAAATTATGACCTAAAGTTGAAGCCCAACAATTGAAGGGGGCCGGCCTTGTCTATTGGCCCAAGCCCACTTTAAAAGGGTCATGTGCTATGCACATGACCCCTAAAAGGATATATACTATGTATGCTTGGCCATTATCAAGTCAAAGAACAAAATTTCAAGAACACCCCTCACAAAGGGCTTCGGCCGAACCAAGAGAAAAGGGAAAGAAAAAAATTTCCAAGTCTTGTTTGTGATCAAACAATCATAATCCTTACATATTTGTGAAGTACTCGAGGCCCTCTTCAACGGGGTATAATTAGTTTGGCACAAGTACTACGTTTGCGACAAGTCGGAAAGTCAAGAAAAGGTAAGAATTTTGCCCCTCTAATGTTATAGAATTGATATGAATGTGTTAAGGATTGGAAATAGACGAGAATCCCGTAACGTGGATGTTAGTAAAAAGTCGTGGGTGTGTGTGTAGAGTGTGGGTTGGCCGTGAGCCATAGGGAGGAGGAAATGGTGTTAAATTACCTTGTTTGGTTGGTGTAATGTGTTGTTGTGATCCTTATGTTGTAATTGATTGATTGATGAATGAAATTGACGTTGAAAAGTGATTTTGGATATTATCGGAAAGCATATACCTTCGGTATCACTATGTATATCATTGTATATTTTGGGTGCTAGAGACTTTAGATGTGAATTTATAATGATGTTAATGAATTCGGAATGAAACGACGTGAGTTAGAATGTTCGTCGTGGATTTTTGATGTTTTAAAGAATTCTGGAAAATAATGGATTTTGGTGTAATTTCGTGTATGGCTTGGATTGTAGTTAGGATGTGATTGTATAAGTTTGAATGTAGAAATGAATACAATTATGTAGATTTAGAATTTGAGTTTTGAAAGTTGGAATGAAAGTTGCCAACTTAGATAACAAAGTAGATCTTTGAAGCTAGAATGGTTTGATTGTTGTTTGTGTTGTTTGTTGACGTGTGGGCTGTTGTGGTGGATGTATTTTGAGCCGAGCTAAGCCTCGGGGATGTTAGATTTATAGGGGAAATGCTGCCGAAATTTCGGTAGGCAAAAATTGAAGTTAAAGGCATTTTTAAGCCTAAGAATCTCAATTGGTAACTTTGACCATTTGCAGATTTTTGACGAAACGGGACTGGACTTTCGGGAGAGCTTACGACATCTGTGAGGTATGTAAAGCTTCCCACTCCTTCATTTGGCATATCCTAGTATGTTAGTCGAATATGATACCTTCCGGAGCATTTCTGTTCCTCGAAACCCGATCCACAGAAAAGTTACTATTCATTCAATTCAATTGAAGCCTAAGGGCTCTATTTTGGCTAGAATGCCACCATTCGTCCGAAACCTATCGAAATGTGATCGGGTAACCTAGAAATGATTATGTATGACCCCTGGCATATAAATGTTCGTAAAAATATGTTCGCCACCTCACTTTGACCCGAGGTGGGCCCGCTAACCCCGAGATGCCCTATTTGTCTTATTGGGCTGTCCTTTTGAATAACGTTTGGAATGGCACTTTCGATGTTGGAATTCCCGTCTATGGGATATGTTTCGACAATTACGATATGTTAAGCTACGTTCTGAGCTACACATATTATTTTGGAAAAGTTTTGATAAATGAAACTTTATATCGGCTAAGTATCCGACTATTTTGCATTATGATATGACTTATGGGTTTACTTCGTTTTGGAAAACTATTTTGAAGTACGAATTGCATTGGTTTGCTCACGACTCCGCTCGTGCCTTATTATGACTTCGTTCACTGGTTTCCGGGCCGGTTTTGATTCGTGCGCCTTATGACAATTCGGCCGTATGCTGTGTTACGGTTCCCGAGGCTTCGCCATAGGGCCGGGTTCCGTTTGGAGTTATGCTGTGATATGGCTCGTGATGCGATACGCTCACCTATGATTATGTTTGTGTTCGGGGATGTACGGAGATTTGAAACCTTCTGGTGTTATGCTGTGTGTGGCGCCAGCGTCGGAGTGGCGACCACGTTCCTAAGCGTTTGCATGATTTCAATTGCATTATGTATACGTATATGATTTCGCTACAGATTTTGACATACCCAATTGTACTCCACTTTGACATTTGATTTGCTTTCGGTTTTGATCCATATTTCTGTACTCCGTGCTTTACATACTCAGTACATATTTCGTACTGACCCCCTCTCTTCGGGGGCTGCGTTTTATGCCCGCAGGTGCAGATATCGGTGATCCTCCGCAGTAGGCTTCACTTCTTGCTATTCCGGAGGACTCCTATTTGATCCGGAGTCCACTTTTGGTACAGACTCCTTTTGCTTTGTATATGTTTTGTATATTTGACTATTTGGGTACGGCGGGGCCCTGTCTCGCCATATGTTTTTGTTTCGAACTCATAGAGGCCTGTAGTCATATATGTGGGGTGAGGGTCCTGTATATGTTGGTCTGATTTTGTTTTCCGGTCTTAAAGCGGTCCGTTTGTCATGATGGCCCCAAATGGCCCCTATGCTTATATTTGCACTTTTGACCGGCGATGTCTATTCCGCCGCTCAGTTTGTATTTGATATGATATTTTGATTTGGCACGACCGCTTAAGACATATTTGATATAAATTATGTTCGATATGATTTCGAAAAATTATGAAATAAGTTTGGATTTGAAAATGAATGTGTGATTCGGTCTGGGTACCCAGGTAGGGTGCCAGTCGCGGCCCACGGGGCTGGGTCGTGACAAAAGTGGTATCAGAGCGGTTTGTCCTCGGAATGTCTACAGGCCGTGTCTCGTAGAGTCTTGTTTATCGATGTGTTGTGCACCACATCCATAAACGGGAAGCTACAGGGCATTTAGGATGTTACTTTCTTTGGAATCTTAGATCGTGCGATAGAGCTGTGCTATTAGGATGATTTTGACCTGACTCGCCTTTGTGTTTGCAGTGATGCCTCCGAAGAAGGCAACGGCAGCCCAGAAGGGCAAGGCGAGGATTGGAGAGACTAGTCAGGCACAGCGAGCTACCCGGGCTCGTGTTTATGATTTGCCTGAGGATGTGCCTCATTCTGAGGGGTCTGCTACACCCCCACTAGTACAGCCTGGAGCAGGACCTTCAGCAGCTCCAGAGATCCGTGTACCCGCACCCGAGACTCCAGCTCCTCAGCCAGGGGCGGAGGATAGGACCTTGAGAGAGGCTGTACAGTTGTTGACTACCTTGGTGGTAGGGCAGGCTCGCAGACGCGGGCGAAGGGATGATGATGACGATGACAGGCGGGACAGCCTGAGAGTTCGGGAGTTTCTGTTATGTGGCCCTCCAGAGTTCTTCGGGTCTAAGCCCGATGAGGACCCCCATGACTTTATTCGGGGGATGCGGCGCTCACTGGACTTGGTCAGGGCTTCAGAGACCGAGTCGGTTGAGCTGGCTTCGCACAGGCTTCGAGATGTGGCTACCCACTGGTACGAGACTTGGGAGCTGTCTAGAGGAGAGGGTGCCCCTCCAGCCACTTGGGATCAGTTTGTGACAGCATTCACCCGCCACTTTTTGTCACCAGAGTTACGGCGGGCACGGGCTGATCGATTCTTACGTCTGCAGCAGAGGGGTCGGAGTGTTCGCGAGTATAACCTTGAGTTTGATTCTCTGGCCTGATATGCACCGGCCGTGGTAGCAGATATGTCCGATCGGATGCACAGATATGTTATGGGATTGGACCGGTATTTGGTTGATAGCTGTATGGCAGTGTCATTGCAGGCAGACATGGACATTTCCCGACTTCAGGCCTATGCGATGGGTATGGAGGACCGTCGCAGGTCTGATCCGGCTCGCAGAGATCGAGATAGGAGGCCGCCCAAGAGGGATAGGTCCGCAAGCTATGCTGGAGATTCTCGAGGCGGACAGCCTCAGCAGCAGCAGTCAGACAGACATTTTCCTCCCTCCGGCCGGGGTACTCAGTCAGGCAGCCGGAGATTCGATAGTACAGGACCGTCTGGGGCCGGTCAGACCTCCAGAGCGGCAGGTTCGAAGGCATCTAGGGGTTCCAGCCAGCCCAGACCACCCAGGCCCCGTTGTCCTCATTGCGGGAAGTCTCATTCCGGGGAGTGTTACCGAGCGACTGGAGCTTGCTTTTCTTGTGGTGGTCAGGGCCACTTTATGAGAGACTGTCCATTGGCTAGCGGTTCTGGTAGTGCTGCCCAGCAGACAGGGTCAGTCGCCGGTTCTTCATTTGTTCCATCTGTTGCACGCCCTGGAGGGCGGGGTATTCCAGCACCGGCAGGACGCGGTCGAGGCCGCGGTGGCGCTTCAGGTTCTAGCGGTCCCTCGAACCGCATATATGCTTTGGCCAGCCGCCAGGATCAGGAGGCTTCGCCAAACGTCGTCACAGGTACATTACTGGTTTTCTCCAGATCTGTATATGCATTGATTGACCCTGGCTCTACCTTATCATATATTTCCCCGCTCGTTGCTAGTGAGATTGGGATAGTGTCTGAGCTTATAGAGCCATTTGAGGTAGCTACGCCAGTTGGGGATTTTATTGTAGCGAGACAGATCTATAGGGATTGTTCTGTGACCATTTATGATCGTAGCACTAAGGCTGATTTGGTAGAGTTAGACATGCTCGAGTTTGACGTCATTATAGGCATGGACTGGTTGTCTTCCTGTTATGCTAATGTCGATTGCCAGAAAAAGGTAGTCCGTTTTCAGTTTCCAGGGGAACCAGTCATAGAGTGGTTCGGATCTACTGCGTCGCCGAGGGGTAAGTTTATTTCATACCTCAAGGCTAAGAAGATGATCCAGAAGGGGTATATCTATCATTTGGTTCGTGTGCAAATACTGCCGCGGAGGTACCTACCCTTCAGTCTGTTCCGGTCGTCAGCGAGTTTCCAGATGTTTTTCTTGACGAGCTTCCTGGCCTTCCGCCTGAGCGGGAGATTGATTTCACTATAGATTTGATGCCGGATACGCAGCCTATATCTATTCCTCCGTACAGGATGGCACCGGCTGAGTTGAAAGAGTTGAAGGAGCAGCTGAAAGATTTACTGGATAAGGGCTTTATTAGACCCAGCACATCACCCTGGGGAGCGCCGGTATTGTTTGTCAGAAAGAAGGATGGGTCGTTGCGGATGTGTATTGACTACCGGCAGCTGAATAAGGTGACTATTAAGAATAAATATCCCCTCCCCCGGATTGATGATTTGTTTGACCAGCTGCAGGGTGCTAGACATTTTTCAAAGATAGATCTGCGTTCTGGTTATCATCAGGTGCGAGTACGGGAGTCAGATATCCCGAAGACTGCTTTCAGGACCCGGTACGGGCATTATGAGTTCAGAGTTATGTCTTTCGGGCTGACTAATGCTCCAGCAGTCTTTATGGATCTGATGAACCGGGTATTTCGGCCTTTTCTGGATATGTTTGTTATTGTGTTTATCGATGATATTCTGATTTACTCGCGATCAGCCGAGGAGCATTCAGATCATTTGAGGACGGTACTTGGCATCCTCCGTCAGCAGAAGTTATATGCTAAATTCTCTAAGTGTGAGTTCTGGTTGACTTCTGTGGCATTCTTGGGCCATATTGTCGGCGCAGATGCAATTCGGGTCGACACGCAGAAGATTGAGGCTGTGCAGAATTGGCCCAGGCCTACTACACCGACAGAGGTGCGCAGTTCTCTGGGATTGGCTGGGTATTATCGCAGGTTTGTGGAGGATTTTTCTTCTATTGCAGCACCACTGACGAGGCTTACCCAGAAAGCAGCAAAATTCCAGTGGTCGGATGCCTGCGAGCGCAGCTTTCAGATGCTGAAGGAGAGATTGATTACAGCACCAGTTCTGGCTCTTCCAGAGGGATCTGACGGGTATGTTGTCTATTGTGACGCCTCTGGTATTGGGATAGGATGTGTATTGATGCAGCACGGTCGAGTCATAGCCTATGCTTCCCGGCAGCTCAGACCGCACGAGAAGAACTATCCCACTCATGATCTTGAGTTGGCCGCGGTGATTCATGCCTTGAAGATTTGGCGGCATTATTTATATGGGGTCCATGTGGATATCTATACGGACCATAAGAGTCTCCAGTATATTTTTAAGCAGAAGGAGCTAAATTTGCGACAGCGGAGATGGCTTGAGTTACTAAAGGATTACGACGTCGATATTCTGTACCACCCAGGGAAAGCCAACGTGGTAGCTGATGCGCTTAGCCGCAAGTCCGTAGGCAGTCTGGCTGATGTTCCATCTGATAAGAGGGATTTGGTTCGCGATATTCATCAGCTGGCCAGCCTCGGAGTCCGTTTGGTGGATTCTGGAGATTCTGGGATTTTTGTTCGCCCAGTTGCTGAGTCATCTATTATTCAGGAGGTAAAGCAGCGCCAGTTTGAGGATCCTCTTTTTATCCAGTATAGATATTTGGCCCTTAATAAAGCGAAGACTCAGTTTGAAATCTCGCCTGAAGGAGTATTATTGTACGACGGCAGATTCTGTGTACCGGACGTTGCGGGCTTACGGCGGCAGATTATGGGCGAGGCACACTATGCCCGGTATTCTGTTCATCCTGGTTCCACTAAGATTTATCGGGATCTCAGGTGTTTGTATTGGTGGGACGGCATGAAGAAAGACGTTGCTGAGTTTGTTAGTCAGTGCCCGAACTGCCAGCAAGTCAAGATCGAGCACCAGAAGCCCGGTGGATTGTTACAGGAGATGGAGATTCTAGCCTGGAAATGGGAGATGATTAATATGGACTTCATTGTTGGGTTGTCGCGTACTCTACGCAGGTACGACTCTATTTAGGTTATTGTGGACAGGCTGACGAAATCAGCCCATTTCCTTCCGGTCCGGACTACTTATTCGGCTGAGGATTATGCCAGACTATATATCAGAGAGATAGTCAGACTTCACGGAGTCCCTGTATCTATCATTACTGACCGAGGTGCCCAGTTTACAGCTAATTTCTGGAGGTCATTTCAGGAGGGATTAGGGACTCAGGTGAGTCTCAGTACAGCTTTTCACCCTCAGTCCGACGGGCAGGCCGAGTGCACTATTCAGACGCTCGAAGATATGTTGCGGGCCTGCGTTATTGATTTCAGGGGCAGCTGGGATGATCATTTGCCGCTTATTGAGTTTGCCTATAATAATAGTTATCACTCCAGCATTCAGATGGCCCCGTACGAAGCCCTGTATGGCAGGAGATGCAGGTCTCCTATTGGCTGGTTTGACGTGGGCGAGACTAAGTTGATTGGGCCGGATGTGATCCAGGAAGCTGTAGATAAGGTGAAGCTTATTCGGGAACGACTGTTAGCTGCTCAGAGTCGACAGAAAGCTTATGCTGATAGACGGCGTCGACCGTTAGAGTTCCAGATTGGTGACTGGGTATTCCTGAAGGTGTCGCCCATGAAGGGCGTTATGAGGTTTGGCAAGAAGGGCAAGTTGAGTCCGCGGTACATCGGGCCATACCAGATTGTTCGGAGGATAGGCGCAGTCGCCTACGAGCTAGACTTGCCATCCGATTTGGAGTCCGTGCACCCGGTATTTCATGTGTCGATGTTGCGGAAGTGTATTGGTGACCCTTCCAGGATATTCCCATTAGATGATCTGCAGGTGACGGAGCAGTTGTCTTATGACGAGCAGCCTGTATCTATTCTGGATCGTCAGGTGAGGAGATTGCGCACTAAGGAAGTGCCTTCTGTCAAGGTTCTGTGGCGCAATAACAACCGGGTAGAGATGACTTGGGAGGCGGAGGATGAGATGAAGAAGAGATTCCCCCATTTATTCCCTACGCCTCCTGTAATCTAGACTTGTGTATTTGTTGTACCAATAAACGGATGGGCCATGTGTGTTATATATAAAATGGTTTTCCCGTTATGCTTGTGAGTCTTCATAAGATTTATTTAACATTCGGGGACGAATGTTCTTAAGGGGGGGAGAATGTTATGTCCCGTGTTTTCGTATAATTGGAAATCGAGAAATAATTACGACTTGTGTGCTATAAGGACATAATTTGATTTTAATGAATGTGACTATGTTGGTTGTGGAATCTTTAATGCTAAGACATCGGGAAAGGCCGAGGGTAAATTCGGAATTTTGGAAATTAGTTTCGGGAATTACAAAACGAGACTTTAACTAATTGGGCCAAGGAAAATTATGACCCAAAGTTGAAGCCCAACAATTGAAGGGGGCCAACCTTGTCTATTGGCCCAAGCCCACTTTAAAAGGGTCATGTGCTATGCACATGACCCCTAAAAGGATATATACTATGTATGCTTGGCCATAATCAAGTCAAAGAACAAAATTTCAAGAACACCCCTCACAAAGGGCTTCGGCCGAACCAAGAGAAAAGGGAAAGAAAAAAATTTCCAAGTCTTGTTTGTGATCAAACAATCATAATCCTTACATATTTGTGAAGTACTCGAGGCCCTCTTCAACGGGGTATAATTAGTTTGGCACAAGTACTACGTTTGCGACAAGTCGGAAAGTCAAGAAAAGGTAAGAATTTTGCCCCTCTAATGTTATAGAATTGATATGAATGTGTTAAGGATTGGAAATAGACGAGAATCCCGTAACGTGGATGTTAGTAAAAAGTCGTGGGTGTGTGTGTAGAGTGTGGGTTGGCCGTGAGCCATAGGGAGGAGGAAATGGTGTTAAATTACCTTGTTTGGTTGGTGTAATGTGTTGTTGTGATCCTTATGTTGTAATTGATTGATTGATGAATGAAATTGACGTTGAAAAGTGATTTTGGATATTATCGGAAAGCGTATACCTTCGGTATCACTATGTATATCATTGTATATTTTGGGTGCTAGAAACTTTAGATGTGAATTTATAATGATGTTAATGAATTCGGAATGAAACGACGTGAGTTAGAATGTTCGTCGTGGATTTTTGATGTTTTAAAGAATTCTGGAAAATAATGGATTTTGGTGTAATTTCGTGTATGGCTTGGATTGTAGTTAGGATGTGATTGTATAAGTTTGAATGTAGAAATGAATACAATTATGTAGATTTAGAATTTGAGTTTTGAAAGTTGGAATGAAAGTTGCCAACTTAGATAACAAAGTAGATCTTTGAAGCTAGAATGGTTTGATTGTTGTTTGTGTTGTTTGTTGACGTGTGGGCTGTTGTGGTGGATGTATTTTGAGCCGAGCTAAGCCTCGGGGATGTTAGATTTATAGGGGAAATGCTGCCGAAATTTCGGTAGGCAAAAATTGAAGTTAAAGGCATTTTTAAGCCTAAGAATCTCAATTGGTAACTTTGACCATTTGCAGATTTTTGACGAAACGGGACTGGACTTTCGGGAGAGCTTACGACATCTGTGAGGTATGTAAAGCTTCCCACTCCTTCATTTGGCATATCCTAGTATGTTAGTCGAATATGATACCTTCCGGAGCATTTCTGTTCCTCGAAACCCGATCCACAGAAAAGTTACTATTCATTCAATTCAATTGAAGCCTAAGGGCTCTATTTTGGCTAGAATGCCACCATTCGTCCGAAACCTATCGAAATGTGGTCGGGTAACCTAGAAATGATTATGTATGACCCCTGGCATATAAATGTTCGTAAAAATATGTTCTCCACCTCACTTTGACCCGAGGTGGGCCCGCTAACCCCGAGACGCCCTATTTGTCTTATTGGGCTGTCCTTTTGAATAACGTTTGGAATGGCACTTTCGATGTTGGAATTCCCATCTATGGGATATGTTTCGACAATTACGATATGTTAAGCTACGTTCTGAGCTACACATATTATTTTGGAAAAGTTTTGATAAATGAAACTTTATATCGGCTAAGTATCCGACTATTTTGCATTATGATATGACTTATGGGTTTACTTCGTTTTGGAAAACTATTTTGAAGTACGAATTGCATTGGTTTGCTCACGACTCCGCTCGTGCCTTATTATGACTTCGTTCACCGATTCCCGGGCCGGTTTTGATTCATGCGCCTTATGACAATTCGGCCGTATGCTGTGTTACGGTTCCCGAGGCTTTGCCATAGGGCCGGGTTCCGTTTGGAGTTATGCTGTGATATGGCTCGTGATGCGATACGCTCACCTATGATTATGTTTGTGTTCGGGGATGTAAGGAGATTTGAAACCTTCTGGTGTTATGCTGTGTGTGGCGCCAGCGTCGGAGTGGCGACTACGTTCCTAAGCGTTTGCATGATTTCAATTGCATTATGTATACGTATATGATTTCGCTACAGATTTTGACATACCCAATTGTACTCCACTTTGACATTTGATTTGCTTTCGGTTTTGATCCATATTTCTATACTCCGTGCTTTACATACTCAGTACATTTTTCGTACTGACCCCCTCTCTTCGGGGGCTGCGTTTTATGCCCGCAGGTGTAGATATCGGTGATCCTCCGCAGTAGGCTTCACTTCTTGCTATTCCGGAGTACTCCTATTTGATCCGGAGTCCACTTTTGGTACAGACTCCTTTTGCTTTGTATATGTTTTGTATATTTGACTATTTAGGTACGGCGAGGCCCTGTCTCGCCATATGTTTTTGTTTCGAACTCATAGAGGCATGTAGTCATATATGTGGGGTGAGGGTCCTGTATATGTTGGTCTGATTTTGTTTTCCGGTCTTAAAGCGGTCCGTTTGTCATGATGGCCCCAAATGGCCCCTATGCTTATATTTGCACTTTTGACCGGCGATGTCTATTCCGCCGCTCAGTTTGTATTTGATATGATATTTTGATTTGGCACGACCGCTTAAGACATATTTGATATAAATTATGTTCGATATGATTTCGAAAAATTATGAAATAAGTTTGGATTTGAAAATGAATGTGTGATTCGGTCTGGGTACCCAGGTAGGGTGCCAGTCGCGGCCCACGAGGCTGGGTCGTGACATCTCCTTTACAATTCTTACTATTCAAAATCTGTACGCAGCAAATATCAACAATACCTCACAGAGCATACGGCTATATAACACCTTTCAGTCATCCAGAGCTTCCAATTCCAGGTAACAGAACAAATATCAATACTTACCCCTGTGACTTTCCATATCGCCACTCACTTTCTTCCGTCGTATGTAAGGCTTATATAAGGAATCCCATTTTTCCTATGACTTGGCTCTATCGCACGATCTAAGACAGAAAGAAGTTCAACAATCCCTAGATGCCCTGCAGCCTCCTGTTTATAAATGTGGCCGGCTTCACACCATAAACAGGACTCTACTGGACACGACTTTTCAGACAACCCCTAGGACAAACCTGCTCTGATACCACTTTGTCACACCCTAATCTCCCTAGAGTGTGATGGGCACCCGACCCTTACTTAGGGCCGAGCGAACCCTCAGACCCTTAGTGCACACATAATGTTCTTAGACATTTAAATCAAATAAAGATGAAATACATAGTACGGCTTTCAGAAATATTCTTTTTCATCGTTATTCTCAAATCAAACAAAATCTGTAATCATGTAGAATTTATCACATAACACAGAGTGACATATCAGCTGATGGAGGAGTGAGCAAGAGCATGATAATGGATATAGTAAGAGGGCCAGATCCTCAGGTGTTGTTAGTGGGTTCAGAGAGGGTCAGAGGCAGCAGTATTCTAGGCACTCAAGCCATTCAGCGGCTAGTACACCTCCGCAATTTGCATGCAAGAAACTTAATCAACCTATTTATTTCGGACCAGGTTAGAGTTCTAGAGCCTCGGTTTCCCAGTATAGGGGTGATTCCGGCCAGATGAGGCCAACTTTACCTCGATGTACTCAGTGTTGTAAGTGGCATACTGGACAGTGCCACTTGGGTTCAGATAATTGTCATAATTGCGCCTAGAAAGGCCATATGATGCGGGACTGTCCATCGCGAGGTGGTAGAGGCATGATTCAACCCACGGGATCAGCAGCTAGTTCTTCATCATTAGTACGACCTCTGGGGCAAGGGTCATAGATACTAGCAGGCCGTGGTAGAGGTAGAGGGGGAGCGTCCAGTTCGAGCGGTCCTCAGAACCGTATTTTTGCACTGGCTGGACAGGATCTTGAGTCATCTCCCGATACTGTCACATGTATATTGTCAGTATCTTCTCATAACGTGTGTATATATATATATATATATATATATTTGATTGATCCAGGTTCTATATTGTTGTATGTTACTCCTTATATTATTGGTCGGATTGGGGTAAAACCTGAGTCGATTAAACCTTTTGAAGTGTCTACACCCATTGGTGACCCAGTGATAGCTAGTCAGGTATATAGAAATTGTGTAGTTATAGTCTGTGATCGTCATACCATGGCTGATTTGATTGAGCTAAATAGGATAGATTTTGATGTTATTATGGGTATGGATTGGTTGGCTTCTTGTTATGTCAATATTGATTGTAGAACAAAGATGGTTCGTTTCAAGTTTCCAGGAGAACCAATTCTAGAATGGAAAGGTAATACAACATCTCTAAGAGGTAGGTTTATTTCTTATGTCAAGGAAAGGAAGGTGACTGCTAAGGGTTGTATTTATCATCTAGTCCGATTTCAGGATACGGAAGCGAAGCCACCAACTCTTCAATCTGTTGCAGTAGTGAATGAGTTTCTAGATGTGTTTTCGAATGAGCTTCCAGGTCTTCTACCAGAACGGGAGATTGATTAGCCATTGATGTACCACCGAATACTAAGCCAATATCTATTCCTTCTTATAGAATGGCTCCCGTAGAATTGAAGGAGTTGAAGGAGAAGTTGAAAGGTTTGCTTGAGAAATGTTTTATCAGACCTACTTCGTCGCCGTGGGAAGCACCTGTGTTGTTTGTAAGAAAGAAGGATGGCTCGTTGTGGATGTGTATCAACTATAGGAAGTTGAATAAGGTGACGATAAAGAATAAGTATCCACTTTCGAGGATTGATGATTTATTCGATCAGTTGCAGGGTGCCAAATGGTTCTCAAAGATAGATTTGAGATCAGGGTACTACCAGGTGAGAGTCAGAGAGATGGACATTCTGAAGACAGCCTTCAGAACTAGATATGGTCATTTCGAATTTAGGGTAATGTCGTTCGGGTTGACTAATGCACTGACAGTGTTCATGAATTTGATGAATAGTGTATTTAGGACTTTCCTAGATTCGTTTGTGATTGTGTTTATCAATGATATCCTGGTCTATTCTCGATCCAAGACAGAGCATGCAGATCATTTACGTGCTATGCTTAGAGTTCTTCAGGCTCGGAAGTTATATGCGAAGTTCTCTAAATGTGAGTTCTGGTTGAATTCTGTGACTTTTCTGGGGCATATTATTTTAGCTGATGGTATTCGGGTAGATACCCAGAAGATTTAAGCTGTAAAGACTTGGCCGAGACCTATAACACCTACTGAAGTTCATAGTTTTCTGGGCTTGGCAAGTTACTACAAAAGATTTGTATAAGGTTTTTCTTCTATTTATGCACCACTGACGAAGCTGACTCAGATATCAGCTAAATTTCAATGGTCGGATGCTTGTGAGCGCAGTTTTTAGGAGTTAAAGAATAGATTGACTTCGGCCCCGATTCTGACACTTACAAAAAGATCGGAAGGCTATGTTATCTATTGTGATGCTTCAGGTGTTGGATTAGGCTGCGTGTTTGTCATGACCCGACTAGGGGCCGCGACGGGTACCCGGAGCAATTACCGAGCACCGCTCACTCTACTACTTGTCTTGCTCATTTAATACTCTTTTATCAATTTTCCATACCAATTGTAGGAAAATCATATTTAATCAAAACATAAATACTTTATATATACATTTGCCTCTTGTCCATCAAAATAATATAGATACATATGAAAACATCTTGTGAGACCATCTAACCCACACTGCATATCTACGAGCCTCTACTAACATAATGAATACATAGACGGAACAAGACTCCGTCATGCCCAAAATATGCATATATGAATGTACATCAAAAGAATATCCATAAGCACCTCCGAACAATGGAGTGCTATCTATCAGCTGACAGCTACTGAGGACCTGGGCCAAGCTCTCCTCCCTGTCTACCTGTGGGCATGAACACAGCGTCCGAAGAAAGGACGTCAGTACGAATATTGTACCGAGTATGAGAGGCATACATAATGAAAGGAGACATCAATAATATGGGGATAACATCAACATGAGACATCTGGATCTGACTGATAATCATAAATGAAGTAATGCATGCTATCTTACTCATAATCATCATCATAACATGTATGCATCATATGCAAGCTGCCCGTCCATGTCGGAACGGTGTGATAATCAATAATATTAGCCCGCGTCCAGGCCTCCCGCGTCCGGGGTACCATCTCATGCCGCCCACTAGTGGTGTCTGCCCACGCCCGTAGGTCGTGGTGTATCCGAATCGCCGCCCGCCGAACCGGTGTCTGCTCGGCCAACTAGGCACGGTGTGAAATGCTCATGACATGCTTAATGTAAATACTCATAGTAATATGCTTATCATAAAATACTTATCTTATCATAATGCGTGTATAAGGCTCATGATCAACTTTACTCTATCGGGGTGACGTTAGGTCGTGATCCCCCGGTTACATTATGGAACCATTATGGACATTCTGCCTCACCTTGAAAGGACTAGTACGTAAGGTGAGTGTAGGCAAGGAATAACATCATCATCATTCTAGTGTCATCATATCGTATAACTTATCTCATATAGACATTCATAGGTATAAGCTTTTAACTTCTTAGAATGTAAGAACTCATGAAAGGAATAGGGATTCAAGCTAAAAGATTCATGCCATTAGAAAGAAGGACTAACCTCACATACCTTGGTCGTTTAGCTGAGATATCGCTCACTTGTTCTCCGTCGACATCACGTCGTTACCTTGGATGATGGTTGAACAATCCTTAAGTTGAAATACTTCAATTATCCAAAACCCTAGTTCCACCTTCTTTGAAATTTCTTCACTTAGATGATCCTTTGTTGTGTTCTTACACTTGATTTCATGAATTTGGTGGTGTTGATCTTAATGGTTCCTTTGATACTTTTGAATTCTTGTGGAGGAAGTATTTGGAGAGTTCTAGAATTCTCTTGAGTGGTTGAATGAATAATGAATTAAAATGAGGCTTAAGTCCCCTTTAAAAATCACAAAATCTGATCTTTAATGAATTCTTGTCGGGATGAACAGTGGTCGTAAACCACCATATACGGTCCGTCCTCCATGGCCGTATTTAATCATTTCAAAGACAGAAAGTCTTGGCTGAGCAACATGGCATTTTACGACCTGGTTTACGGTCCATAAACCAGTTTACGGGCCGTAAACTAGGTCGTATTTAACCATATTCAACACTTTGACCTAAACTTAGAATTTTTTGTTGATGGAAGACGATTGCACTATACGGTCCGTAAATCACTTTACGGGCCGTATAGTGCCATATACGACCACTGGACTAAAAAAAATTCCGCGACTTTCTTATTTCCAAAAATTCATAATTAACCATTCCCGACTTAACAAAACATCATACACTCAAACTCTTCATCATTCCACTCATCATACAAGTACGGAGAAATTTCCGAGGTGTAACATTCTTCCCGACACTTGGGAATTCTAGAAAAAATTTGCCAGAGTTTCCTTTGTAATTTGGACACTACCTTCCCATTACAACAACCCACAATATCTTCGCCTCACTGGGCTATATCACAATATCAACACATTTATGGCCACACACGACCAGAAACATAAAATTAAAACATACATACCTTACATCATCGACGTCTCATCTTGAATGTCTCCTGGGGGTTGGAACAAATGGGGGTACATAGATTTCATCTTCTCCTCCGCTTCCCAAGTCATTTCTTCCCGATTATTGTTCCGCCATAGAACTTTGACTGAAGCAACCTCTTTATTCCGAAGCCTTCGTACTTGTCTATCCAAAATGGCAATGGGCATTTCCTCGTATGTTAGCTTCTCTGTTACTTGCACATCATCAACCGGAACTATTCTTGTTGGGTCTCCAATACACTTGCGGAGCATCGAAACATGGAATACTGGATGCATGGATTCGAGCTCTGAAGGCAAGTCCAATTCATAGGCTACTCGACTCACCTTGCGAATGATTTGGTAGGGTCCGATATATCTGGGACTTAGCTTTCCCTTCTTGCCAAATCTCATTACTCCCTTCATCGGTGATACCTTCAGGAACACCCAATCGCCCATTTGAAATTCCAAATCTCGTCGGCGATTATCTGCATAAGACTTTTGGCGACTTTGAGCTGTTAACAGTCGATCTCGAATCACTTTAACCTTTTCAACTGCTTGTTGGATCAAGTCGGGGCCTATCAATTGTACTTCTCCGGTTTCAAAACATCCAATTGGAGATCTGCATTTTCTTCCATATAAGGCCTCGTATGGAGCCATTCGAATACTGGAATGATAGCTGTTATTATAGGCAAATTCAATAAGAGGCAAATACTCATCCCAACTACCACCAAAGTCCAGCACACACGCTCGTAGCATATCTTCCAAGGTCTGAATAGTACGCTCGACTTGTCCGTCGGTCTGCGGATGGAACGCTGTGCTGAGCTTAACTTGAGTACCTAGACCTTCTTGAAAGGACTTCCAGAACTTGGCTGTGAACTGTGCCCCTCTGTCTGTGATAATGGCTAAAGGAATACCGTGAAGTCGTACAATCTCCTTGAGATACAATTTAGCATAATCTTCCGCTGAATATGTGGTTCTAACGGGGAGAAAATGAGCTGCTTTCGTGAGTCTATCCACGATCACCCATATAGAATCATACTTCCCTCGCGTACGGGGTAATCCTACCACAAAATCCATATTAGTTTCTTCCCATTTCCACGTAGGAATCTCAATTGCTTGCAATAAGCCTCCTGGTTTTTTATGCTCGGCCTTCACTTGCTGGCAATTTGGGCACTGTGCTACAAATTCTGCTATGTCTCGCTAGATGCCATCCCACTAATATATCAATTTGAGATCGTGGTACATCTTGGTTGCACCTGGATGAATAGAATACCGAGAATAATGTGCTTCCTCTAAAATCCATTGGCTCAAGTTTGCCACATTCGGTACACATAGCCGGCCTCGATATCTAAGAACCCCTTCTATGGAAACTTCGAATGGAGACTTTTCCTTTTCCTGAGATAGATCTCGATAGTGGCTTAACTGAGGATCTTCATATTGTCGTTCCTTCACTTCTCGATTCAATGATGAAACTGTGGGGTCATTGATGCTAATACTTGCATCTCCTGAATCAATTGGCCGTACGCCGAGACTTGCTAACCGATGGACCTCACGAACCATTTCTCGCTTTTCCGAAGGAACTCCACATTAACTACCCATCGCTCGGCGGCTAAGTGCATCTCCTACTACATTCGCCTTCCCTGGATGATATAGGATGTTCACATCGTAATCCTTCAGTAATTCTAACCATCGCCTTTGCCGCAGGTTCAACTCCTTCTGTTTGAAAATATATTGATAGCTTTTGTGATCCGTATAGATGTCCACGTGCACAGCATATAAGTAGTGTCTCCACATTTTCAATGCATGAATGACCGCAGCTAGCTCAAGATCATGAGTGGGATAATTTTGTTCATGTTTTCACAACTGTCTCGAAGCATATTCAATAACTTTCCCATTCTGCATCAATACACATCCTAATCCCACACCAGAGGCGTCACAATATACTACATAGCCATCTGATCCTTCTGGGAGTGTTAGCATTGGCGCTGAGTTCAACCTGTTTTTCAACTCCTGGAAGCTACGCTCACAGGTATCACTCCACTGGAATTTAGCCGACTTCTAGGTTAACTTTGTCAATGGGGCTGAAATAGATGAGAAGCCCTCTACGAATCTTCAATAATAACCTGCCAAACCCAGAAAACTACGAACTTCTGTAGGCGTCGTAGGTCTTGGCCAAGTCTTCACAGCTTCTATTTTCTGAGTGTCGACTCAGATACCATCATCTGAAATAACATGGCCTAGAAATGCTACAGAATTAAGCCAAAACTCGCACTTTGAAAACTTTGCATACAATTCCCGATCTCGAAGAACGCCAAGAACAATTCTTAGATGATCTGCACGTTCTGATTCCGTGCGAGAATATACCAGGATATCGTCGATGAACACTATCACAAAGAGATCCAAGAACGGCCTAAACACAGTATTCATTAAATTCATGAACACTGCCGAGGCATTCGTCAACCCGAACGACATTACTCCAACTCGTAGTGACCATATCTTGTCCTGAAGGCAGTCTTGGGAATATCTGCTTCCCTAATTCTCACCTGATGATAACCCGATCTCAGATCTATCTTGGAGAACCACTTAGCGCCCTGTAATTGATCAAACAAATCGTCGATTCTGGGAAGAGGGTATTTATTCTTTATTGTGACCTTGTTCAACTGCCTGTAGTCAATGCACATTCGTAGAGATCCGTCTTTCTTCTTTACGAACAGGACTGGTGCTCCCCACAGCGAAGAACTAGGCCTTATAAACCCCTTCTCAAGTAAATCTTTTAGCTGTGCTTTTAGCTCTTTCAGTTTTGCTGGAGCCATTCGATACGGAGGAATAGAAATAGGCTCGGTGTTTGGTAATACATCAATGGCGAAATCAATCTCCCTTTTTGGAGGAAGACCTGGTAACTCGTCGGGAAACACATCTGGGAATTCATTCACTACCGGGACAGACTGGAAAGTTGGCACTTCCGCTTCCGTGTCATGAACCCGAACTAGATGACAAATATAACCTTTGGCTATCATCTTTCTCGCCTTAAGGTAGGAAATAAACCTACCCTTTGGGGAAGCTGTGTTACCCTTCCACTCAAGTATGAGCTCTCCCGGAAATTGGAATCGAACTACCTTTGTCTGGCAACAAACATTAGCATAGCACGATGCCAACCAGTCCATACCCATAATTACATCAAAATCTATCATCTCAAGTTCAATCAAATCCGTTGTCGTCTGGCGATCACATATAATGACTACACAGTCCTTATATACTTGTCTCGCTATTCGGGATCACCAATCGGAGTGAATACCTCGAAAGGTGTAATCGGCTCGGGTCTCACCCCAACACAATCAGCGATATACGGAGTAATATATGAGAAGGTAGAACCCGGATCACTCAGAGCATATACATCACGGGAAAATATAGTCAGGGTACCTGTGACGACGTCTGGGGAAGACTCAAGATCCTGTCGCCCAGCTAAGGCATATACACGAGGCTGAACAGCACCTGAAGTGGATGCTCCCCCTCTACCTTTGCCCCTGCCTGCTGTAATCTGAGGAGTCTGTGTTGTCGGGCGAGCTGACGAAGAACCCGCTGCTGAACCTGTGGGCTGAGTCCCCGCTCTATCTCTCACGGAGGGGTAGTCTCTCATCATATGACCAACCTGCCCGCAAGCATAACAAGCATCCGAACCCTGACGACACTGTCCGGAATGTAATTTGCCACACTGGCTACACCGCGGTACTGGAGGTCTCCTCTGACTAAAATCTCCCTGATACTGAGAATCGAAGGCCCTCGAAATCTGCCCCTGGCCTGACTGGAAAGAACGGTCAAATCTCCTATCCGAGAATCTGGGAGGTGCACTGGTCACTGTCTGACCTGAGTGCCTAGAATGCGTCTGTTTCGGTCCCCCTCGGTACTCACTGCTCTCCCCCATAGATCTAGCCCTCTTACCTTGTCTTCTGTCACCATCACGATCACTTCTCTGCTGTCGTTGTCGTTCCTCAAGGTTCTGAGCATGGGCCTGTATTCGAGAAATATCCATCCCGTCTTGCAAAGAGGCTGTCAGACAATCTCTGAACAAGTGTGGTCCTAGACCACTCACAAATCTATAGACTCAGTCTCCCATGTCAGCCACCATAGTCGGAGCATACCGGGCCAATGAGTTGAATTGCATACTATACTCTCAGGCACTCATGCTTCCCTGTTTCAAATTCAAGAACCTGTCCGCTCTAGCTCGGCGGACTTCAGGTGGCAAGTAATGACGAATAAAGGCATCCACAAATTCTTGCCAAACAGGAGGTGGTGCGTTCTCTCCCCTTGATATCACCCAATTTTTATACCATAGTACCGCCACGTCGCGAAGTCTATATGAGGCCAACTCCACGGATTCGGTCTCAGAAGCATGCATAAGTCTCAGCGTCCGCAACATCTCATCGATAAAACCTTGTGGGTCCTCATCCGGCTTCGACCCGAAAAATTCTGGAGGGTTTAGAGTAAGGAAATCACGGGCTCTTGTACTAGCCGAACGATCACTTGGGCCCGCATTCTGTCGTTGTGCCTGAGCGGCAACCAACTTTGTCAATAAATGTATGGCCTCGGACACTTGTTGACCCGAAGCACCCGGTGGAGGAATCGGAGCTGAGGCTCCTCCTTGCTCTTCTACATTGGGTGCGGCCTCACTTTGCGATTCACTTTCCTCTACCTCCGCCGGAGGCTCCCTTTCTACCCGCTTCTTTGTCGTAGCTTTGCCTTTCTGGGCAGCTGTAGCTTTTCCTTTCGGCGGCTTTTTTTTCCTAGGCATGGCTCTATCGTACGATTTCATGAGAAGAAGGATGGTCATTTTCCTAAATGCTTGTAGCCTCTTGTTTATTAGCGTGGCGCACAACACACCATAAACAAGACTCTACTAGACACGGCTCGTAGACACTTCCTAGGACGAACTGCTCTGATACCAATTCTGTCACGACCCGACTAGGGGCCGCGACGGGTACCCGGAGCAATTACCGAGCACCGCTCACTCTACTACTTGTCTTGCTCATTTAATACTCTTTTATCAATTTTACATACCAATTGTAGGAAAATCATATTTAATCAAAACATAAATACTTTATATATACATTTGCCTCTTGGCCATCAAAATAATATAGATACATATGAAAACATCTTGTGAGACCATCTAACCCACACTGCGTATCTACGAGCCTCTACTAACATAATGAATACATAGACGGAACAAGACTCCGTCATGCCCAAAATATGCATATATGAATGTACATCAAAAGAATAGCCATAAGCACCTCCGAACAATGGAGTGCTATCTATCAGCTGACAGCTACTGAGGACCTGGGCCAAGCTCTCCTCCCTGTCTACCTGTGGGCATGAACACAGCGTCCGAAGAAAGGACGTCAGTACGAATATTGTACCGAGTATGAGAGGCATACATAATGAAAGGAGACATCAATAATATGGGGATAACATCAACATGAGACATCTGGATCTGACTGATAATCATAAATGAAGTAATGCATGCTATCTTACTCATAATCATCATCATAACATGTATGCATCATATGCAAGCTGCCCGTCCATGTCGGAACGGTGTGATAATCAATAATATTAGCCCGCGTCCAGGCCTCCCGCGTCCGGGGTACCATCTCATGCCGCCCACTAGTGGTGTCTGCCCACGCCCGTAGGTCGTGGTGTATCCGAATCGCCGCCCGCCGAAGCGGTGTCTGCTCGGCCAACTAGGCACGGTGTGAAATGCTCATGACATGCTTAATGTAAATACTCATAGTAATATGCTTATCATAAAATACTTATCTTATCATAATGCGTGTATAAGGCTCATGATCAACTTTACTCTATCGGGGTGACGTAAGGTCGTGATCCCCCGGTTACATTATGGAACCATTATGGACATTCTGCCTCACCTTGAAAGGACTAGTACGTAAGGTGAGTGTAGGCAAGGAATAACATCATCATCATTCTAGTGTCATCATATCGTATAACTTATCTCATATAGACATTCATAGGTATAAGCTTTTAACTTCTTAGAATGTAAGAACTCATGAAAGGAATAGGGATTCAAGCTAAAAGATTCATGCCATTAGAAAGAAGGACTAACCTCACATACCTTGGTCGTTTAGCTGAGATATCTCTCACTTGTTCTCCGTCGACATCACGTCATTACCGTGGATGATGGTTGAACAATCCTTAAGTTGAAATACTTCAATTAGCCAAAACCCTAGTTCCACCTTCTTTGAAATTTCTTCACTTAGATGATCCTTTGTTGTGTTCTTACACTTGATTTCATGAATTTTGTGGTGTTGATCCTAATGGTTCCTTTGATCCTTTTGAATTCTTGCGGAGGAAGTATTTGGAGAGTTCTAGAAGTCTCTTGAGTGGTTGAATGAATAATGAATTAAAATGAGGCTTAAGTCCCCTTTAAAAATCACAAAATCTGATCTTTAATGAATTCTTGTCGGGATGAACAGTGGTCGTAAACCACCATATACGGACCGTATTTTGATTTACGGTCCATCCTCCATGGCCGTATTTAATCATTTCAAAGACAGAAAGTTTTGGCTGAGGAACATGGCATTTTACGACCTGGTTTACGGTCCGTAAACCAGTTTACGGGCCGTAAACTGGGTCGTATTTAACCGTATTCAACACTTTGACAGAAACTTAGAATTTTTGGTTGATGGAAGACGATTGCACTATACGGTCCACTCATCATATACGACCACTGGACTGAAAAAATTTTCGCGACTTTCTTATTTCCAAAAATTCATAATTAACCATTCTCGACTTAACAAAACATCATACTCTCCAACTCTTCATCATTCCACTCATCATACAAGTACAGAGAAATTTTCGAGGTGTAACAGTGTTGATGCAGCACGGTAAAGTTATTGCTTATGCTTCAAGACAGTTATGAAAATATGAGCAGAACTATCCAACCCATGATCTAGAGTTGACTGTGGTAATTCATGCATTGAAGATTTGGAGGCATTATTTTTATGGTGTTCATGTTGATATTTATACAGACCACAAGAGCCTCCAGTATATTTTTAAGCAGAAGGAGTTAAATTTGCAGCCAAGGCGATGGTTGGAGCTATTGAAAGATTATGATGTTAGCATCTTATATCATCCGGGGAAAGTGAACGTCGTAGCTGATGCTCTTAGCTATAGATCCATGGGTAGCTCATGTGATGTTCAACCAGAGAAGAGGGAGTTAACTCGTGAGCTTCAATAGCTAGCTAGCCTAGGAGTTCGATCAATGGACTCGGGCAATACGGGATTTACTATTCAGAATTCAGCTATTTCGTCATTAGTCTTTAAGGTAAAGGAGCGCCAGTATGAGGATACCGTATTAATTCATTATAGAGATACATTTCCTCAGAAGAAAAAGTCACCATTTGAGATTTCTGCAGATGGAATTCTCGGATATCGAGGCAGACTATATGTTCCTGATGTTGCAGGGAGTCGCCAGATTTTGGGAGAAGCCCATTGTTCCCGTTATTCTATTGTTCCGGGAGCGACCAAGATGTATCATGATATCAAGTAAATTTATTGGTGGGATGGAATGAAGAAAGACATAGTGGAGTTCGTAGCTCAATGTCGTAACTGTCAGCAGGCAAAGATTGAGCATGACAAGCCTGGTGGATTATTGCAAGCTATTGAAATTCCGATTTGGAAATGGGAAGTAATTAATATGGATTTCATTACAGGCTTGCCTCGTTCTCAGCATAAGTAAGATTCCATATGAGTAATTGTGGATAGACTTAAAAAATCAGCTTATTTTCTACCTGTTAGAACTACGTACTCAGCTGAAGATTATGCAAACCTTTATATTAAGGGGATGATGCGACTCCATGGTGTTCCAGTATCCATTATCTCCGACAAAG
Source organism: Lycium barbarum (assembly GCF_019175385.1). Classification (NCBI taxonomy): domain Eukaryota; kingdom Viridiplantae; phylum Streptophyta; class Magnoliopsida; order Solanales; family Solanaceae; genus Lycium; species Lycium barbarum. The sequence goes on along the minus strand of NC_083348.1, from coordinate 23,277,518 downwards.
GTGCACAATTTACAGCCAACTTCTGGAAGTCCTTTCAACGAGGTTTGGGGACTCACGTGAATCTTAGCACAATATTTCATCCCCAGACTGATGGACAAGCTGAACGTACCATTCAGAAGCTCGAAGATATGCTACGGGCATGTGTGTTAGACTTTGGAGGTAGCTAGGATGATCATTTGCCGCTCATTGAGTTTGCCTATAATAATAGTTGTCATTCCAGTATCCAGATGGCCCCGTATGAGGCCTTATATGGACGAAAGTGTAGATCACCATTTGGATAGAGTGGGGGAGACTAAGTTAATGGGGTCAAATTTGGTTTAGTAGGCAGTGGATAAAGTCAAAATTATTCAGGACAAATTATTGACAGCCCAAAGTCGTCAGAAGTCCTATGTAGACAATCGCCGACGAGACCTAGAATTTCAAGTTAATGACTGGGTATTCTTGAAAGTGTCACCAATGAAGGGCGTCATGAGATTTGGTAGGAAGGGTAAGCTTAGTCCTCGGTATATTGGGACTTATAAGATTGTATGCAAAGTGATCCAGATGGCCTATGAGTTAGATCTACCTTCAAACTTGGAGTCAGTCCATCCGGTTTTCCATGTATCAATGCTTTGCAAGTGTATTGGAGATCCTTCCAGAATTGTACCCGTAGATGACGTTCAAGTTACTGAACAATTGTCTTACGAAGAAGTTCGCATTGCTATTCTAGAAAGACAAGTTCGAAGATTGAGGACTAAGGACGTAGCTTCAGTGAAGGTCCTTTGGAGGAACAGGAATAAGGAAGAAATGACTTGGGAAGCTGAAGAAGATAAGAAGTCCAGGTATCTATATTTGTTTCCACTCCCAGAGGAGGTTCAGACAGAGACACCATTGTCTTCAGGTGCGTAATGCTTTCTTTTTTATGATTTCTTAGTCGTGTGGGGCCATTATTGTTATTGTTGTTGTAGCCCTGTGAGGCATTGTGTATTATGGGTTGTTTTGATAGGATGGTAGTGGTATTGGTATAGCTACAAGGGAAACACTCGCGAAATTTTTTTAGGATCCCTAAGAGTTTAACATTCAAGGACGAATGTTCTGAAGGGGGGAAGAATGTTACACTTCGGAAAATTTTGTGTCGTTTGCCTTATAGGTAAAATAACGCTAGCCCAAAGTTATATGTAGACCTTACAAGTTTAAGAAGGGTATCCAATAATTTTAAGTATGTACCTTAAGGTTTCAGAGTAAAATGAATCGGTAAAAGTAAGTTCGTTGAATGTTAGGATTGGTATCATGTTTTGGGAGGATTTCGTGTCATTTTAGTTATACACTTCTTAGCATTAGCTTAATAGGGAGTTATAGGGCTCCTTAGATTGTTAATTAAGTTTTATACAAGTGCCAAGAAGGTTTCATAAGGATTGGAGGTCCAACGAATCGAAAAGAACGTGTTTTCGTGGCAATCCGAGTTTGTGGACCAGTATACGGCCGCAAACTAAGTTTGTTGTGTAGCAAACTGGCCAAAAACTTTCCATTTTGGCTGGGTTTACTTCAAAACACCACCCCCATGTTGTGGAGGGAGTACGCGGCCGCATATCAAGTTCGTGGTGCCGCATACTCCCCTCAACACTGAGCGGTGGGGCAGTTTTCAACCCTTTTTTAAGTTCTAAAAGACCCCATTTTTCATATCCGCCTCCCACACTTATCTCCCCACATTATAAGAGGGTTCTTAAAGGTTCTCCAAAACTTTCCACACCATTAAAAGAGAAGATCAAACATCAAAACCTCAAGATAATCCATGGAAGATGATTGTTCTTGCTTCTATTCATTGTGGTGATGAACATTATCTTGGAAGGAGTTGAGGGAGGTGAATTTATTCTACTACAAGGTATGTTCTTCATCTTATTTATATGATTGAGTTGTTTTAAAGGCTTAGCAAGTCTTGGAGAGGAAAAAATCATAGTAGAGAAGTTGCAAAGTATTGAATTGAAGTTGATGACTATGAGTTGAATTTGAAAGGTTATTTTGGATTGATTTAAGATTAATTTGAATATAATTCCTTGACTATGGTATTGTTGGTATTCTTATGGTTTTTTGGGAGTTGTTTTTGAAATTGGTGAATGTAGACAAAATAGGGGAAGTGCTGCCCAAATTCCGCTGGCTTACTAATTACTCTAGTTTGAACTTAAGAGTGTTTTGAAGACTTAACCTTAGTATAAACCCTCTTGAATGTAGATTTGCGAGGTTTGGAGGAGAACGTTAAGTAGTTAAGGAGACGTAAAGGTATGTTAAGGCTAACCCTTTCTTTCTTAAGGCATGATTCCTTTGTTGTGAACCTACACATGGTATCCATAAAGTCACTATTCCTAAAAATGCTAGAAGCTCATGATTCTCAAGGTTCTTATGATATTGTTGATAAATGTTCTCCATGATGATGGTGATTCCGCTTCTAGAGATACCAAAGCTTATAGTTCTTGATGTTCTCATGGTATTATTGAGCTCGTTGCATGATTATTGATCTTGTGCATTGTTGTTGATCTCATCTTATGATAGTTGTTCTTTCAAGGTGAGATATAGATATGATAATGATTCCATAATAGAAATCGGAGGTTTACCGACCTTACGTCACTCCGAGAGAGTGGTGACGTTTTATTTTAGCTCTCATGCATGCTTTATATATATGTATGTATTTTCTCACACCGAACCGCGCTATAGTCGATCGGGTACGACATGTAGATGTGCACATCACTGCAGTGGGTATGTTATGATGTTACCCCAGACGCGGGATGCCCCAGACGCGGGATGATATGATATATGGATCGGGTTGCACGTTCTGCAAAACTAACACTTATATTATATATATATATGTATGAAAATGTTTTTTTAAGGTAAAGCATGCATGATATCCACCTTAAGAGGCCATCAGATATACATGTTATTTCTCCTATCTCATGTTTCTTCTATATTTTCATTATGTTGTTATTCATGCCTTACATACTCAGTACATTATTCGTACTGATGTCATTTTGTTTGTCGACTCTATGTTCATGCCCGCAGGTAGACAGAGAGAAAGACCAGACCCCTAGGTTGCTTCATCAGTGATTGTACAGGAGCGCTCCATTTGTTCTGGAGCTACAGTCCAGCTGGTACTATTCTTTTGTGTACATATAGGCATGGCGGGGCCCTGTCCCGTCCTTATGATTCTTTGCACTCCATGTAGAGGCTCGTAGACAGGTGTATATAGTTAGATGTTCTGTAACCTCATCGGTTCATATTTTTGTATATCATTTTTGGCAGTCTTGTCGGCTTGTATATATATATGGGCATAGTTGATGATGTTTGCATAGACGTGCATATGTTTATTGAACTCGTGTCTCTTAAAGTTTATGATATTTATGAGTTAGCCGTGTGGTCCACCTAGATGTGATTATGACAAGTATGTTAATAGGTGCTCGATAGGTTAGCTCCGGGTACCGTCATGGCCCTCCGGTTGGGTCGTGACAGAAAGTGTGACATATAATTGGGACCGAGGGAGTATAAAATAAATAATAAAACAATTATAAATAAAATTTTGATTAAAATGAATATGTTTGGACTTCTAATACCGACCAAATTTTGGCTTAATTTTTAACTAATTCAGATATATTGTGTCCATTTTGATAATTTATTGGATGGAGATTTTACAACCGGTGGTAATTATTTTTGTGCAAAAAAAAAAACACACGAGAAGAAAGGTTGAGAATGAACCACAGATAAATTTCGTCTGTTAAAAAAATTCCATACACAAACTTACATTGTACTACAAGAAAGACACTGCAATAATTAAGTCTAAAATAATTTTTATTTAATAGGTTAGTGTTAAGAAGAATGAAAAAGTCCGACGAAACATTCCTATAAAACTATGATTCCTCAGTAGTCTCCGTAACAAAGTCTAAATAACAGTGAATCACAAAGTTTTGAATATTACAACTTTATCTAATATGGAATAGTTTTGAAAAGATAATTCAACTTCTAAAGGTATAAAAGTTGTTCAATATTTAAAGGTTATTTTGCCAATCATTCTAATATTTATATTCATGTTTTTATAATAACTAGCTTCTATGTACGTACGTTGCACATAAATTTATAATCCTATATATATAAACAAACAACAAACAAAATTTAAAAAATTACATATAAGATCAAAGAGCGATTTTAAAGCAATTTGCATGGAAAAGAAATGCAATATTGGTAACAATGAGAATCCTGATGTTAGAAATCCTAAATATTCGATAATTCTGTGGTCGAAAAGTATTTGATGCTTTCTTTAACAATAGTATAGTTGTAGCCACTAGCCACTAAGGCAAACTGCTTAGTGATACATTAGCTAAAACAATCATAGTAAAATATATTTTCAACTCCTTTTTGTCACAATAAATAGTTAGAATTTACATTATTCACGCGACCATTAAATGTAATAGGTTTATTTTGGTCAAAATATATCTTTCGACTTTTGAACATGTTCATTGAAAGTTATAGCTTGATCTTTCTCTAGTATGTTATAATTTACCCATATTTTAGTGTTAATAAAAAAAAATAGTACAAATAAGTAAGAAATGCAATACAAATAAGAGAATATTATCTCTTTGTCAACAAAAGTCAGATATGCCGGTCACAAAACCTCAACTCTTTTCTTTTATTTTACGATCGGTCATCTTTCAGTAATCATGTACATGTTATTTTGTCGAATTTGGCTCCTTTGTCATTCTCAAAACACCTGCAATAATTAAGAAAAAATTACAAAATAATATCTAATTTAAATATAGTAGAATCGTTTATTGTTTTTATCATAAAGTAAGCAATTAAGCATCAATGCACACACTATAGATGAATGATATTCAACAAGTGTGAAGCAATGTTAACCAAAAGTACCCTGGAACATGTATATTTTTCACGAATATCACCAGGAAGGTTATGACATAAAGTATCCTACTCGAGGTCTCGGAGCAACTTGTTCTTCTTGATTTAGAAGACCCTCGGTTTTAACCGATCAATTCAACTTGTACAATTTATTTCCGACACAGAGTAATATAACTTTGGCACTCTTCGACTGGTAATCAAATTGTACAATCGCTTTCAAGTCCAATGCAAAATTTTATAAACGAAAAGTCAAAGTAAATTAGATCCTTATTCATCACAATCTCCTGGACAACAACAATTCTTGTTCAATTATAATTCTTGTCTCTACTTCTGTCACGATTAAGTTCCTTTACTCCTACAAACTCTTTATCCTACTGTGTATTTTCAATATATCTCATCACTATTTGTCAAAAAAAAAACAAATCCCTTGTATATTGATCTTAATTAGTTTCTCCTATGTTCTTTTGGTCCATTAATAGGGAAAAAAATTGTTATATAGAAAACTCAATTGTGTTGCAGCAAGCAAGTTCATCTGTTCATGTTTATCGTTATGACGTCATCATAAGCTCGAAAATCTACCACTCAACAGATTTATCATGCCAAACGAATTTACTATTTTAGACAGGAAAAAATATAAAGCCACCTCTTTCTCCCTAGTCTCCAGCCCTCTTGCCTTCTCTTCCTCGGATGCGGCTCCGCTCCAGTATAGGGACTGTCCAGTTTGTCAAGTGGACCTTTAATCTGCTGACATCTGGATACTTACAAATCAAAGGGTCATTAATTGTTCAACCAAAACAGTCTCTTAAACCATGGTTAGGCCACACACTAGTTAATATTTAATATTTCCTTATCAGCAACATTATTATAGGCGAGAATCATGCTACTTTTCAGTCTTCTGATTTTCTTTATTCCCAACAAAAATTGAAGATATCTCATTTCATGATTTTATATTTTTAATTTTTATTTTCATGATCTTTCTTTAAGTGTCTGTTATTTACACTACCAGGTCTCCAAATTTTGTTAAATTTCCGCCCAAAATTTCAACCTCTTTCAAATTTAACGCGCCATTATTTTCATAGATTGTCCAGAACTCATAAACTAAAAATATTGGGTCCGCGTATGTCCACTCCACACTTTATTGGATGCTAATATAATCTTAAGTATTCGTTTTTCTGTTATTACTACTCCAACTATCCGAAAAGCAGGATCTTCTAGTATTCATTTCTCAAAATAATCAACCAAACTACGAGCCACCCCACGTTTCAACACAATATAAAAATGTAGTAGGGGACGGTATTGTTAACAGTGTAAAGTAGAGTAACTGTGGAAAGAAGGGACTAGCAAGAAAAATGTTGTGTTATAATTTATACTTCTTTTTTTGTGTGCGCGCTGAATGTGTTAGTTGATACTACTACTACGTAGTAGGTTCATGTATGAGTTTCCCATAGAGATAACACAGTTACTCTACTTTACAACCCACGTTTCTACCATCGAATTTCAAAAACAACTTTAGTTGTCCTGTACCATCTACTTATGTCCTAACATAATGTTCCTTGGTTAAACATCTTGAAAGGTGTTACTGAAGCATGAAAACAAAAATCTAGAATTCTATCACCTTGTTTCATTTCAACTGTATTTGCAGTCAGAATTCCCATGAAATAAAAATCCCAAACTAGTCTTGCTCATGAAATCCAAGCACACGAAGCACCTTTCTCTTTCCAAATATATTTGTCTTGATTACATTGGCAATGGCCTTTTCTCTTGCTACCAAAAAACAGGGTAAATATCCTGCAACAAATGATTCAATGCAGTTGCACAACCAAATAAGCATCAAAAACATTACTTTATTGTAGTTCCAAAGTTGAAGATTGTTCAGATCTTCGATATCATGTTAACGGAAATTGGAATTGAGAAGAGGAAACTCAAAACATACTTCTATAAGGGACAAAAAAATTCCAACATCCACAGGTGGCCTTGACATGAAAAAAAAGGCTCAATTCACATTGGAGAATGTCAATTGCACACTAGTAAAAACCTATGAACGGAAACAAGCTACTATGCCGGACAGGATCACCATGTAACCTCTGCGTTCACGAATTTGCCACAATCAATGTTGAGAATACTTGTTTAAATCATGAAATGAAACATCCTGCAATAGATATAAAAAGACAGTTTGTGATACATAACAATACTTATTAGAAAAATATATACGTATGTGAAGTATTAAAAAATTGTTCACTAACTCTTAAGAGTTGAGTCAAACTTCCATTAGATGACCCTTGAGACAACTGTGGAGGGCACCATGGAGGAAAACTTCCTTCTGTCACACCCTATTATTTAAACGATTGCATGAATTTTTACGTTATAATAATAAATAAGGAAAAACATTAGATGTCGTGAGGTACCATATCATTTGATGTATCTGATAAAGGTGTACATGGGACTTGAAGACAGGGAAGGTGATCTAACTGCTGCTTAGTTTGGCATTGAAGAGATTTTGGCAATGAAGTCCTGCCTTTCTTCTTGGACTTTTCCGTAAAACTCTTTGGCCGAGTATTAGAGCGATGAGTTGGTTCCTTTCTTTTTAACTCGGTCACCTTTGTGACATTTGTATTGTCAATAAATATTATTTCACTCGGTTCGTTCTGAATACTCTTGCTTGGAGCCAACTTTTCAGGCGATTCATTTCTCTTCTTGATATCCTTTAACTTGGCAATTATCTCATTCGCACCTTTTGCGGCCAATTCATACCCTTCTATGGATTCTGAAGCTTCACTTGAAATTTGAACAAAAGTATGGCATAAATGTCTGTACCTTGCAGTAACTTCAACTTTTGGATCACTATCTTTTTCTACTACATCGATATCTACCTCGTTCATGTTAGAAGCATCTTTTGTCCACCGCTTTAATATATAATGTACCGGAATCATATCCTTCACATTTAGTAAATCCAGAATCTTTAAAGCATGTCTACATAGTATACCCAAAAATTCAAACAATTTGCAGCTGCAAGAAACTTGAGTTACTGATTGCTTAACAGTTACAGCATGCTCCTTAACACTTCCAAGAGTGCTAACATTATAGGTACATAATTCTCCTTCACTATAAGAGTCCTTTATGGAAACCAGTAGTGACCTTTCCCATTCATTTTGGAACATATCAAATATAGTTGGGGTGTATACTTCCCTAGCATGAATCAATAAAGGAAGTTTAACCTTTAAAATAGGTATTCTTTGAGTCATGTCAAAATTTGACTTATTCTCATTGGCACGCTTATCATCAACTGATCTTTGAAAATGCTTAAAAAATTAACCAATATCCAAATCAGATTTTAAATATCCCCTTAAAGATCCATTAAAACTCTCACTTAATTGTGTACTTCGCATATCTGCTGAGAATGTATGTCTTCCGTATGTCATGGACCATTTCTCTCTTACAGCAAACGTGTTTTTCAACCAACTATTATCCTCAAGGTCATATTTCTCAAGCATTTCCTGCCATGCACTTAAAAAATCCTCCTCATACTCATAATCATAAAGCAATTTGCTAAAATCTCTTGGAAATGATTCATTAGCTCTAAAGATATGATTAAGATGTTTAAATGCATTCTTTTCCAAGTGCCATACACAAAGGCGATGATATGTTTTGGGCTTTACAAATGATATAGCAGCAGCTATAGCGGGATCTTGATCAGTGAAAAATGTTTGTGGTTTATCCGCAGACATAATCTTTACTAATGCATTAAAAGGCCATACAAATGATTCAGTTGACTCTTCGTATAGAAGGGCTGCACCAAATATAACCATTTCCCTATGGTTATTTAAACCAACAAACAACGCCAAGGGTCGATACTCTTTATTTGTTCTATATGTTATATCAAAGGACACAATATCTCCATAAATCTTAAAATCTCTTATCATCTTTCCATCAGCCCATAATACATTAGTTATCAAACCATCGTCATCTAGATCTAAAGAATACCGAAAAGCAGGATCTTCTAGTATTCGCTTCTCAAAATAATCAACCAAACTACGAGCCACCCCACGTTTCAAACTATCTTTTCTTTTAGCCCGATGATAATTCTTCTGATCTCTCCTTGTGTAACCTAGAAAAGATTGCCCTCCAACTTGACGAGCAACATAATCAAATGAAGCTTTAGGGCATATTCCTGAATCATCTAATAAGTCAATTTCATATGCTTGAGCAACTTTTATCTTTCTTTGTGAGGGTAACATATGAGCCAAAGAAGAAGGAACAAGAGGATGATTATGTTTCTCTTCAAATGAAGTGATGTGAAACATTCCATTTGATTGACGACTAACAGTAAAATGAGCTAAGCACCCCGTCCTAGTTTCATTTCTATGTTTTTGAACCATCGTATCTCGTTTGTGTTTATCTCTATAACCTTCTTTATAACATACCAATTTTCTTGATGTCACGTACCCTCGGACTTTATTTTTGTTAGCATATTCTCTCCTTACGCTAAAACCAATTACACCAGCGTATTTATTGTAATATTCATATGCATGCTCATCCGAATCAAATTCCATCCCGAGTTTTATGAGCACATTACATCCACTTTGAGACTGACTAGATCCAATCTCCATAAATCTAAAAATACAAAGAATATAAATAAGATAAATAATCAGTAATCTTAAAGTTTTACGAGTTCATTATCAAAAAAAACATACACAGTGATGTAAACAACCAAAATACATAGTAGCAGCAACATGTTACTTCCAAAGCAAGCTTAATTTCATAAGGCATAGTACAGTGGTGATTTTTCAGCAACTTCAAGGTGTAAGTCTACAGGGATCATTTGTGTGATATAGTTTTGAACTTTATTCAATTTATGGTGTGTGCATAAATTTCCACATTTTTGTTATTCATATTTACTAAGTAATATTCGCAAAAGGTTCTGGTTGAGACATTTTATCAAATACATTGTTGACACTTTTTCACATTGACAATTGTACCAACAAAAAGTAAAAGGCTTTCACATTGACAAATGCAACAAGAAGAGGAGTATAAGAGCAATGAATAACCTGCATTTGTGTCGTCACTTCTTCTCAAGAAAAAGAATTGTTCATCAACTGATTTTCTTTTTCTTTCGGATCTTTTGTTGTTGTGCCTTGAAAATGATTTAATTTTCTCTGTTTGCTGAGTATTACATCGTCCCTCTCTTGAGCATATAATTTCCATGGTAAGAAAATCTTTTTTCCAACAAGAAGGAAATTCCTACAGCAATTTTTTCGGATATCTTGCAACCAGCTCCGAAAATTTGAAGCGGGATTTTAGGATTCTTCTTTTATCTGCGTTTAACCATGGTTTAAGAGGCTTTTTTCGTTAAATAATTAATGACCCTGAGATCTGTAAGTGTCCAGATGTCAGCAGATTAAAGGTTCACTTGACAAACTGGACAGTCCCTATACTGGAGCGGAGCCGAGTCCCTATTCCTCTATATACACGACAACACTTAAAAAGAAAAAAAACTATCATTAAAAAAGATTCACAACCCACATATTAAATGAAAAAAATTAAAAAGAAAATTGAAACAGATTTACACAATGTATTGTACAAAAGAAATCAAACATCCACAGGAATTCACAAATTTTCACTTGAAGTTCAATCAATAAACATAAACCTCATCATGTGAGAACTGCTAAAATTGTAACAAAGATCCGCCGAAAGACCTGGCTTGGCAATTCTCCTCGGCAATCTCAAGTCAACAACCTGTGATGATATGAACAAAGCTGTCAAGTTAAGTTGTTGCAAATAGAGTTATTCAAAAAAATAATTAGAAAAATACCACCATATACATAAAGAAACGACATATAAGGAATAACTCCTGTAACCAAAACACGAGCACAAATATCATATTAAGATTTTGAAAAAGGATAATTGAATTTGCCTCTGCGGTGCAAATCTCATGTGAGCTTCGCTGTTGAATCATGAAAGTGATTAAAATAAATAGAAAGACTAAAGGAAACTTGTATACGGTAAAAATCGGACATATGTTAGAACCGGTAAGACCAGAAATCGAAGGAAAAGAGGAAAGATCATCATCTGGTCCGATTTCTCCATAGCCGAATTGATCGTGGCCGTTGGTCCGTTTGATCGTGGCCGTTGGTCCGAATTGATCGTGGTCGTTGGTCCGTTTGATCGTGGCCGTTGGTCCGTTTGATCGTAGTCGTTAGTCCGTTTGATCGTGGCCATTAGTCCAGGAGATCGTGGCCGTTAGTCTGGGAGATCATGGCCGTTAGTCCGTTTTGGTCATGGCCGTTGATCTGGGAGGTCCGTTACGCGGTTGCCACGCATCGATAGCGTCCTGCCATGCTCAACTGTCAATCGTACGGGTGTCAGACCGTACAGCCAACCTAACCCAACTTAATCCAACTCAGAGCTTTTTCATCATTATTTTATTGTTCATGTTGTATGAAGCCCATAGGGCACTACTATAAATAAGGGACATTGTCCTCCTCTTAAGGGGTTTGCTTCCTCATATCAAGAACTCTTGTAATAGTCAAAATATAAAAAATCTCTCTCAAATATCTGATTTCGGTCACATTTGTTGCGTTTATTTCTTACATTTCTTCAATCAAGTAACACTCATACATTAGTAAACATACAAGTATATAGCAAACCACCAATTATCATTGCTCTCTCCATATCATATCTGTATATATATCTTTCTTTTATCAAGAAGATTGAGACTTAACCACATATCTTATACCCACTCACAAATTTAATTTATTATCCAAATTCGGGGTAAACAAAGCTCATAAATATTCCAAAAAAAAACATAAACAGTAAAAGGAGAAAAAACTACACAATGACCTCCCTCCTTGGAACGTGTAGCAGATAAACAACATATATAAAGAGATTTAGAAGTTGTATCATGAAATTCATGAAAATAAAGCTTATACGGAGGTGAAGTAACCATAATAGAAAGCAAGTTGTTATGGTACAATTTTCCTCGTTACTACTATATAGAAATGGCATTTGGGGTGGGACGAACACGGGTGAAATGGAAATTACAAATGTTTGTCATGGGTAATTTTGTATTTTCCTATTGAATTTTTTTAAAAAAATATTTTTTTATTACATAGGGGTAGGAGAAGGAGAAATGGGGAAGAGGATTCGAACCCTCACCAACAAGATGAGAGTTCAACTAGCCAACCAACTGAGCTACTAGATCCCTACTTTCCTATTGAATTTATTCCGTTCATTATATTCAATTTCATGACACGTGGTTGGTATTTACATTTTAGTGAGACATCTGTCTTTCACTTCCATTCCCCCCCCCCCCCCCCCCCTTCCATGTTTCTTTCTTCTTTTTTTTTTTTTCTGGGTTTTTCTTATTCTTTACAAGCTGTTTCATAGTTCTTTCTCTATATGTATTATTGGTTCTTCTGATATTATGCATTGCTGAAGTGGTGCATGTAAGTAATTTCTCTTTAGTGTAATGAAAATTTGAGATTTTAACGGAAGATTTGAAATTGGGGTTTTAACAACTCAATTTGACCAAACGATGGAAGGCACATAGGATTTTTCTGGAGTGCAAGAGGAAAACAGGTCAAGGTTGCAAAGAAGCTGCTTCATAGTATTGGTCTGTGGGCAGCTCATTTTGAGAATGAGAGGTGATGGATGAACTTTTTTACTTCCTAAGAAACTTTTCCGACAATTTCTGTGGAAAAGATCAAAGGAATTGCATAAGCTTCCATTTAGTCCGAATCCAAGAAACCGAATTGAAGAATTATATCAATCTTTATTCATACTTCAAACTGTTTATCCCGAATTTAGGTAATCAATTGAATTTGTAAGTGAGGTATAGGATATGTGGTTGACCTTTAATCTATTTGGTTGGTAGGAAATATATATGGATTCGCTGCAATAGATATGTGTCTATATGTGTGATTGCTGTGAGCAAATGGATCGAAATTGATGATTTATATCAAATATATGTAATAAATAATATGTAAGTATTGGATGAGCAAATGAAGCTAAAGAACACACAAATCCGGACCAATATCAGAGAGAGAGAGATTTTGTATATTTTGCTATTACAATGTTTTAGATCTGAAAGAACTAACCCTTGAAAGTAGGGTAATGCCTCCTATTTATAGTTTTGCCTTATGGGCCTTGTACAACATAAAGCCCTTTTGAATAAAGAAAACCCTAAAAGGATAAGGTTGGGTCGTACGGTCTGACACCCGTATGATTGGTAGTACAATGTGGCAGAACGGTCTTGACGCGTGGCAATTGTGAAACTGATCACCCGGACCAACGGCCACGATTAACCCGGACCAACGGCCACGATTAACCGGACTAACGGCCACGATCAACTCGGCTATGGAGAAACCGGACTAAACGATTTCCTTCGCTTTCTTCTGATCAACCACTTCTAATGTGATACCTCCGGTCCGAAGGAAAGTCTTAATGCTCGTTCTTGTTTCTTTCTTCCCTCGATTCTCAGTCTCATCGGTCTAGCATAAGTCTAATTTTTACCGTATATAGATAGTCCCTACACTTTCCGGACCGTAGTTTTACCGGAGTAACGGGAAGTGGATGAGTCACGAAACCGATGGTTCCATAAGCTCGTTGTTATCTTTTCATTTTGGTGGGAACAGTTGCATCACGTCCCTCTGTCATCAGCCACGTGTCTCATCCCAAATGGCCAGCTCTGACAACCGCCGTAACGCATGTCATTTCAAATCACTTCTCATTAATTGTGGGACATGTGGCATCCCCCGGTTGGCTGGGATCTGTAACCGTCTCGGTTCCCATGCCTACATAAGGCCTTCAACCCCTTCACTTCTCCATTTTACTTCTCTTCACTTCTAATCATTTTCCATCTCATATTTCTTACTGATTCAACCATTTTATCCCCTTGATTCATTGCTTATATTGTGTGAAAGAAAACCAACTCTGCCAACTTCTTCATTTTTCGTTTTCCTATCGAAAGTGCTGCTTTGTTTCTTCTCACTTTGCCATTTCGAAATTTTTCGACTGCTTCTTTACTCCTATTTTTTAACTTCTCCCTTTTCGAATTCGCCAATCTCCTTTTCCATAACTTCCAAATTTCTGCCAACACCGAAACCATCTCTCATGATGTTCCCTCGGTTTCTTCTCAAGGAACCGAGCCAACTTTTCAACCATAGGGAAAAATCGCCTTTGAGCCCACTGCTTTGGACATTGTACCGTCCAAACCCAACTATAACAAGGACTTTGAAGTTGAGAAGCCTTCTCCGATTTCTGATAGAGGGTTTGATGTAAGACGGTACCCGTCGTCCATTACCAAGGACAAACTTGATCAAGTCCGGGCTGATTGCGGATGGGATAACCGTCCGATACAAGTGTTTTCCCCCGGACCTGATGAATCAATCACCGATCATCGGGAGGGCTTCTTATACGTTTACATCTATCCTTTTACACTCAAGATCGACCCCCCAATCGACCCGGTTATTTTAGATATGTGCCGGACATACAATGTAACCCTGGCCCAGATTGGTCCGATTGTCTGGAGGATCGTGGCCTGCCTCCGGCTATTGGCCAACGACTTGAAGGAGTTTACGCTGGCTCACTTCATCCGATTATATTCCCCGAGGTTGTTCCGAGGGGGCGTAATAAAGCTCGCCAAGCGAAGCCGGAACCCAATCTTTTCGAAGATGGACGAAGATAGAGACTGGGCTAGAGCTCTACGTCCGGGTGAGGACCGCAGACATTATTTCGGCCAACTATATGCCCTTTCCGGAGAGTTGGAATGATAATCGTAAGTGTCTCAGTTCTTTGAATAGTTACTTTTGAATGCATTGTCAAATGCTAGTCCTTTCACATTCTCACGATTTGTCCCCTTCTTTATACCAGCCGTGGCATGGATACCTTCGGTTGTCCGGAACATAAACGAATGGGCTGGTGCTCTCCTTAGCCAACACACCCATGAAGCATGGACATGGGGACTCCTGTCGCATGGCTAATGGGTTGCTCAAAACGGTAAGACTTTGCTTCGATCGGTATTCATTGCATTTTCTACCTTTCCCTTTTATAACATCTTCGGCATTCAGGTTAACCCAAGGGCTCGATGGACCCAAGACCGGAGCTAGCGGCCGAACTCGCTGCGTTGGCACCCGAATTTGATTCAGTGGGTACATCCCGTATTATTGCTGCCGCCAACAAGAGAAAAAAGCCCTCGGACAAAGGGCAGAAATCTAAAAAGAGGGCGAGGAGCGTCGTTCGGACTCTATGAGACGAAACAGAGCCCGATTTCCTCGTTTGGAGGATCAGTGTGACCCCTTCCTTTTTTTTTTTTTTTGCATGAAAACCACCAAACCAAGTTTGGCAGTGTTTTATTAAAAAATAGTAAGTTTTCTGTACAATAGAGGAAAGAAAGAAAAGAAAAGAAAACAAATGAAAAAAATCTAAGAAAAGGAATGAAATGTAAACTACATCCAAAGACTATATAGAAGCTAATCTACTGCAGATCCTCTGGCCTTGACTTGATACCATCTCAAACACCTACAAGCTCTCACCAGGTGCTATGGTTCAAAGTCAAATGAATACATATTCAGGCTTCCAGGATGGAGTAGAATTCCTCCATGTTCCTTCAGATGTAGCTGCTATCTCCTTGCCGTGAAGTTAAAATTTGTTTGCCATTGTCTCAAATTTCCTGAATGACCCAATCTTTAGAAGTCTTACAAGAGAATGAGCTTAAAGCTAATACCACTCTTGTACTCCTGCCAAAGATAGTTTCATACAGGTACATGTTGATGTTCCTGGCATGTTGAAATGTAGCCTTGTTGCTACTACTGTTCTCCAGATTTCTATTAATCTCCAAGGATATGATGGTCCTTAGCTGTCCTGATCCTCATGTATGGTATATGTGACTTTTATGTGTTTAGAATTTTCCTTGCTTTCATAGGAAGTGAAGTAAAACTATGAAAATGATGATCACCTGCAAAATCAAAAGCATAGTTAGTTAAAAAATCAGCCAGGCCATTGGCTTCTCTCAGAACATGCTCGACCCTCACTTCTTTATCCCTCCTCAACCTTGAAATATCATTTATGATCATTGATATACTCTATGGAGTCTCCCACTGCCCAGTTAAGATCATCTCCATAGTCATTGAGTCTGTTTCTATCACCACTGGCAACAGACTGTGTGTAACACAGTACTTAAGACCCTCATGTTGTCACGACCCAGCCCCGTGGGCCGCGACTGGTGCCCTACTACTTTTGTCATGACCCAGCCCCGTGGGCCGCGACTGGTGCCCTACTTGGGCACCCAAACGGACAAACATACCAAATCGTCATATTATAGCTAGGTCAATTTTCAAATTCATAATTTTAAACGGATCTGAAAATCATTTTCTTAAGCGATCACACGTGTACGGATATATCATATCAGAACAAAAAGGGGCGGCGGAATACACATCGTCGATCATATACACACATATACAAACATACAGGCCATTTAGGCCGCATTAAAATCTGATAGATTGGCGGAATGTACATCGCCAAACACAAATATCACACGCTGCCTCAAATTATATCAAACTGTCTGAGACACATTTCAAACACAACCATATATATACATATATATATCAGAAGCCGACAAGGCTATCAAATGGCGTAACGGCCCAAAACATATACAAATGCACGTCGACAAGGCGGCCATGGCGAGTGGGATCATACAAGCACACCTGTACAGAAGTAGGCACAACCCACATATACGTCTACAGACCTCTAAACAGACCAACCGAATCATATGGCGGGACAGGGCCCCGCCGTACCCCTGAACAAATACATACATATGTAGCGAACGAAGATATATACCAAAATGTAGGCTCCGGAATAAGAGGAACACTCCAAATAGCAAAAGAGGGTGTCCTAAACAGGTGGATCACCAAACTGTGCGTATGTACCTGCGGGCATGAAACACAGCCCCCCGAAGAAAGGGGGTCAGTACGAAATATGTACTGAGTATGCAAAGCAGAAGATACAGAAAATAAACCTGAGGCATAAACGAAATAGAAGTACAGAACATAAGTGCAAACCCAAAATATCAAAATGTTTACTCTCAAAATATAAGTCATGCATAGGGCACAGAGAATATGGTCGCTCACCCGTCGATGGCGCCATAACACAGCATAACACCAGATGGTTTCAAATCTCCGTATCCCCATCACACATCATCACAACGTATCATAAGCCATATCACAGCATAAATCCATAAACGGAACCCGACCCTATGGCGAGGTCTCGGGAACCGTAACACAGCATACTGCCGAATATATCATAGTGCGCACGATCACAAAACCGGCCCGGGAACCGGCGAACGATATCATAATAATGGGCACGAGCAGAGTAGTGCAGAAACTAATGCAATTTACATATCAAAACATTTATGAAACTGGACATAATCATATGACAACCCGTTAGGCAAACTAGTCCGGACAACTGATCAATACGGAGTTTATCTCACAAAAGTACTTCTGAAATCGTATTCATAGTTCAAAATGTAAATCAGAATATCATGGAGTAATCAAAACATTATTCTTTAATAGCTAAAGTCATAAGCAAAAGTCTCTTTTCGATATCGAACAAAGTTAAGTCAATTAGGGCAACAAAGGACACTAGGGGCCAGAGGGCCCACCTCGGTCCAAGTCGAGGCGGCGAGCAAATTTTACAGACATTTGACCTTATGGAATCAACCATGAAAGCTTAGGGGTGATTCGATCATGTTTACGAAAGTTACGGATGTTTGAACGTTTCTTTTCAACAAAGCATAAGTTTCTAATTCAATTTCACTGAATGGAATAGTGCTAAAAGTAAACTCGGATTTCTATGAATAGAATGATCCCCGAGGTTCAAACTCAAACCTAGTACTTCTAGGACATGCCAAGAGAAGAAAAGGGATAGCTTTACATACCTCACTTGCGCCTTACGCTCGTCCAAACTCAATCCCCGTTTCATCCAAAATTTACAATTGGTCATAGTTGCCAAATATAAGTTCCAAGCTTTTATGAATTCAAACTTAAATTCATATTGTCTACCGAAATTTTGGCAGCATTTCCCCTATACATATAGCATCCCCGAGACTTAGCTCGGCTCAATATATCAACAACAACAACCCAACAATCCAACAACACCAACAATTACCACAAAACGCACTATAGCATAAATAGTCCTCTTTTCTTCATAGTTCAACGACTTCCATTCCAACTTCACACTATCAAACTAATATTAACATTTTCCATATCCATTAACTAATTCAAGATTATTCAAACATATTTCCATAGCATTCCAAACAATATTCATGAATTCAAGTGTTTCCGCCAATTCCATATTCCATTCGAAACTCTTACAAATGCAACAAAACCATCACAACACATTTTCTACTTACAAATTCATATCCAACAACAATAATCCACACTTTATTAACTTCCTTTCCATAATGTCATAAAATCACATTAAAATGACATAATTTCCTACAACCAATTTCCATGCCAACTTAATCCATTTTACCTTCATTTATATCATAGAATCCACAACTAGAACATCACATAGAATCAATTTACCATAACTTGCCAAACGAACCTCTATACGGCCACAACAACAACATAGATATTTTCATGGATTGTTCCATCCATTTCTATACATTACAACAACAACCAACATGCTACATAGAATTTATACATTCTTCCTACACATCACACACACACCCACGGCTACAACACCCACACACATACACACGGCTCACACACACCACACCACAATTCCATGATTTCCATTCAATTCTACTCACTCTAACATCTATAAATCTTCCATAACATAAAAGAAACATAAAATCCTTACCTTTTTCCAATAAGTTCTCCTTGCCACCAAAGTCACTTTCTTGCCAAAATAATTATACCAAGTTGAAGAGCACCTTGAGATTAGTAGAAATTCAAAGGGAGATGAATTTTTGGACCAAGAATTTAGGCTCAAGAAATTTTTCTTTCTTTCTTTTTTTCTTTTTCTTTTTGGGGCCGAACCCCCTTCCTTTTCTTGCTCTAATCCCTCTTCTTTTTTTTTTCTCTTGAAACTTCTTGAAGATAAGCCCCCTTTTTATAATCTCTGATCACATGGATAAATTTTTTTCATGGGCTTGGCCCATTTAAATCCCCATGGCCGGCCACCACCCTTACTTTCGGCCTCATTTTTCTCTTATTAGTTTTGAGCCCAATTAATTGATGAATCTTATTTGGTAATTCACGGAACTAATTTCCAAAATTCCAAATTTTGCCCTTGGCCTTCCTCCGTATTTCCGCAACAATATTTCTCATAAATATCACACACATATGATAGATAAAATAAACATAGCCTTATTTCTTTCAAGTCAAACTCATTTCTAATTTTCCGAATGCACAAAACACGGGATATAACATTCTCCCCCCCCCCCCTTTAGAACATTCGTCCTTGAATGTTAGATTGGCCTTATAGGGTCCCACAAGCATTTCGGGGGAGTTTCTTTTTATGAGGCGATGAGAACTCTCGATTACATAGTACAAAATCTTATCTGATAGCTGATCCTCAAATAATATAATTAACGTAGCAATTATCTTTTAGTAATCATATCCTTCCTCCATACCCGTTCCTTATCTGTCGTTCTGTTTTCTCGATAATTGAATTACTTGGTATTCACACGATTCATCATTCCATACCATAGGTTTCCCTTTTTCCCTGCACTATTACATTCCAGCTCCTTTTTGCAAATAATTTCGTGCTTTGCCCATCGGCTCTTTTGAGGCTCGGCTTAATTACGTTTCTTACTTTTCACCTTTCTGACATTTTGATCTCCCTATCTTCCACTCAATTACTCTCTTTCCTTTTTATAAATTTGGAAAAATTTGGGCAGAGGTTCCTCTGTACTTCTTACTATCCCAACACCTGCACGCAGAAATACCAACAATGCCTCACAGGGCCAACATATATACGTACGTATCATATCGTATCATAGCCACACAAGGCTAATAATTTCAAATAAAAGCATAAAGATGTCGAGACTTACCTCACATGTCCAACTCAAACTGCACCTATTACACTTTCCTGTTTATTTTCCCTTTTCGATCTTCGACTTTATATTTCAATCATACTTCAAATGACTTCCCCAACATACATCTTTCATACCATTGCTTACCTGAGTACTGTGTAGCTTCCAATATCATCAGTCACTGTCTTCTGTCGATACCGTTCTTCGGCTGAAATCAAAGGTTAGTAGAAAGAATTCATTTCCTACGGCTGGCTCTATCGCACGATCTAAGATTCAAAGAAAGGTAACACCCTAAATGTCCTGTAGCCTCATGTTTATAGATGTGGTGCACAACACACCGATAAACAAGATTCTACGAGACACGGCCTGTAGACATTCCGAGGACAAACCGCTCTGATACCACTTTTGTCACGACCCAGCCCCGTGGGCCGCGACTGGTGCCCTACTTGGGCACCCAAACGGACAAACATACCAAATCGTCATATTATAGCTAGGTCAATTTTCAAATTCATCATTTTAAACGGATCTGAAAATCATTTTCTTAAGCGATCACACGTGTACGGAGATATCATATCAGAACAAAAAGGGGCGGCGGAATACACATCGCCGATCATATACACACATATACAAACATACAGGCCATTTAGGCCGCATCAAAATCTGATAGATTGGCGGAATGTACATCGCCAGACACAAATATCACACGCTGCCTCAAATTATATCAAACTGTCTCAGACACATTTCAAACACAACCATATATATACATATATATCAGAAGCCGACAAGGCTATCAAATGGCGCAACGGCCCAAAACATATACAAATACACGCCGACAAGGCGGCCATGGCGAGTGGAATCATACAAACACACCTGTACAGAAGTAGACACAACCCACATATACGTCTACAGACCTTTAAACAGACCAACCGAATCATATGGCGGGATAGGGCCCCGCCGTACCCATGAACAAATACATACATATGTAGCGAACGAAGATATATACCAAAATGTAGGCTCCGGAATAAGAGGAGCACTCCAAATAGCAAAAGAGGGTATCCTAAACAGGTGGATCACCAAACTGTGTGTCTGTACCTGCGGGCATGAAACGCAGCCCCCCGAAGAAAGGGGGTCAGTACGAAATATGTACTGAGTATGCAAAGCAGAAGATACAGAAAACAAACCTGAGGCATAAACGAAATAGAAGTACAGAACATAAGTGCAAACCCAAAATATCAAAATGTTTACTCTCAAAATATAAGTCATGCATAGGGCACAGAGAATATGGTCGCCCGCCCGTCGATGGCGCCATAACACAGCATAACACCAGAAGGTTTCAAATCTCCGTATCCCCGTCACACATCATCACAACGTATCATAAGCCATATCACAGCATAAATCCATAAACGGAACCCGGCCCTATGGCGAGGTCTCGGGAACCGTAACACAGCATACTGCCGAATATATCATAGTGCGCACGATCACAAAATCGGCCCGGGAACCGGCGAACGATATCATAATAATGGGCACGAGCAGAGTAGTGCGGAAACTAATGCAATTTACATATCAAAACATTTATGAAACTGGACATAATCATATGACAACCCGTTAGGCAAACTAGTCCGGACAACTGATCAATACGGAGTTTATCTCACAAAAGTACTTCTGAAATCGTATTCATAGTTCAAAATGTAAATCCGAATATCATGGAGTAATCAAAACATTATTCTTTAATAGCTAAAGTCATAAGAAAAAGTCTCTTTTCGATATCGAACAAAGTTAAGTCAATTAGGGCAACAAAGGAGACTAGGGGCCAGAGGGCCCACCTCGGTCCAAGTCGAGGCGGCGGCGAGCAAATGTTACAGACATTTGACCTTATGGAATCAACCATGAAAGCTTAGGGGTGATTCGATCATGTTTACGAAAGTTACGAATGTTTGAACGTTTCTTTTCAACAAAGCATAAGTTTCTAATTCAATTTCACTGAATGGAATAGTGCTAAAAGTAAACTCGGATTTCTATGAATAGAATGATCCCCGAGGTTCAAACTCAAACCTAGTACTTCTAGGACATGCCAAGAGAAGAAAAGGGATAGCTTTACATACCTCACTTGCGCCTTACGCTCGTCCAAACTCAATCCCCGTTTCGTCCAAAATCTACAATTGGTCATAGTTGCCAAATATAAGTTCCAAGCTTTTATGAATTCAAACTTAAATTCATATTGTCTACCGAAATTTTGGCAGCATTTCCCCTATACATATAGCATCCCCGAGACTTAGCTCGGCTCAATATATCAACAACAACAACCCAACAATCCTACAACACCAACAATTACCACAAAACGCACTATAACATAAATAGTCCTCTTTTCTTCATAGTTCAACGACTTCCATTCCAACTTCACACTATCAAACTAATATTAACATTTTCCATATCCATTAACTAATTCAAGATTATTCAAACATATTTCCATAGCATTCCAAACAATATTCATGAATTCAAGTGTTTCCGCCAATTCCATATTCCATCCGAAACTCTTACAAACGCAACAAAACCATCACAACACATTTTCTACTTACAAATTCATATCCAACAACAATAATCCACACTTTATTAACTTCCTTTCCATAATGTCATAAAATCACATTAAAATGACATAATTTCCTACAACCAATTTCCATGCCAACTTAATCCATTTTACCTTCATTTACATCATAGAATCCACAACTAGAACATCACATAGAATCAATTTACCATAACTTGCCAAACGAACCTCTATACGGCCACAACAACAACATAGATATTTTCATGGATTGTTCCATCCATTTCTATACATTACAACAACAACCAACATGCTACATAGAATTTATACATTCTTCCTACACATCACACACACACCCACGGCTACAACACCCACACATATACACACGGCTCACACACACCACACCACAATTCCATGATTTCCATTCAATTCTACTCACTCTAACATCTATAAATCTTCCATAACATAAAAGAAACATAAAATCCTTACCTTTTTCCAATAAGTTCTCCTTGCCACCAAAGTCACTTTCTTGCCAAAATAATTATACCAAGTTGAAGAGCACCTTGAGATTAGTAGAAATTCAAAGGGAGATGAATTTTTGGACCAAGAATTTAGGCTCAAGAAATTTTTCTTTCTTTTTTTTTTTCTTTTTCTTTTTGGGGCCGAACCCCCTTCCTTTTCTTGCTCTCATCCCTCTTCTTCTTTTTTTTCTCTTGAAACTTCTTGAAGATAAGCCCCCTTTTTATAATCTCTTATCACATGGATAAATTTTTTTCATGGGCTTGGCCCATTTAAATCCCCATGGCCGGCCACCACCCTTACTTTGGGCCTCATTTTTCTCTTATTAGTTTTGAGCCCAATTAATTGATGAATCTTATTTGGTAATTCACGAAACTAATTTCCAAAATTCCAAATTTTGCCCTTGGCCTTCCTCCGTATTTCCGCAACAATATTTCTCATAAATATCACACACATATGATAGATAAAATAAACATAGCCTTATTCCTTTCAAGTCAAACTCATTTCTAATTTTCCGAATGCACAAAACACGGGATATAACACATGTAGTGCCCTTGCTTCAGCTATCAAATTTGAGCCATCTGTTATCCTTCTTGCTGCTGCAAACTGGAAATCACCTACTGCATTTCTAATACAAAAGGCCACAGAGCTTGGTCTAGGATTTCCCCTAGAAGCTCCATCAGAATTACATTTAAACCATCTTGGCATAGGAAAATCCCATTTCACTATCTTTCTTACAATTCTTGGCCTGTATGCTTCAAAGACATATAGGATTTGAGGTATGCAACTTGGTAAGTTGTTTTGCCCAGGAAACCTCATTCTACACATTTGATATATGATCATTTTTATCTCATAGATCACTTTGTTGATGGACATCCTCCCTCCATGTAGAACTGTATTCCTCCACTTCCATATTTGCCACATAATGATCATTGGAATAGTTTTAAAGATGGTTCTGAACTTTGAGGGGCAATCTGCATTCCACCAGACCTGAAGAATCTGCCTGACTTGTTGAAACTGTGTTGTGATGCCAACAACAGTTTTAACATAAGTCCGCACTTTTGTAGCAACATTTCCTGTAACAAACAAATGATCCACAGTTTCATAATGCCTAGGATCACAGCAGTAACATGTTGCCTCAGTATCTACCCCAATCCTTCTTACTACCTCTCAAACTGGTATTTTGTACTTCCACAACCTCCAGAAAAAGAAGGATATCTTAAAAGGTAACCCCTGATATCCACATGTTCTTAAAGAATTCTGACTTGACTGCTTTGCTCCTAAGTAATTCCCATGCAGTGCCTCCAGTAAATTTGCCTGATGCTGTCATCATCCATCTTGGCCTATCCCACTCTTCTTTTGGTTCATGAAAGTGCAATTCTTCTAATATATGGTCCATAATATCCATGGGGAATAACTGTTGTAGTCTTCCTATGTTCCAACCATCCTGCAACATAAGTTCTTTTACATCTTGAACACCCTCATCTATCACAAAATCATTAGGAATAATGTGATATAGAGCCCCTAGCTTTGTCCAGTTGTCAAACCATACATTTGCAGTTCCACTCCTTGGTTCCCACCATATTTCTTGCTCTATATTATCTCTAGCCTCTATCATTGCCTTCCATACTTGAGAACCTCCCTTCCACTGCACATTCTGAGGACTGTGCCTTTTACAATATTTGATCCACATGTAGTTTGCCCATAGTTGAGCTGAGGGTCTTCCGGAAACAGCATCCCTACCTAAGGTGGGGGTAAGGTCTGCGTACACTCTACCCTTCCCAGACCCCACGTTGTGGGATTCACTGGGTACGTTGTTGTCTGTAGTTTGCCCATAGTGTATTTGTTGTCCTGAATTTCCACCAAAGTTTTGCACATAAGGCTTTAGATAAATCAAACAAAGATCTAAAGTCTACTCCTCCTTCCTCTTTTGGCTTACACAAGTTTAGCCATGATGACCAGTGTCTTCTTCTGCCTTCCTCACTATTATTCCAGAAGAATCTTGAGAATATTTTGTGCATATCATTGATAACAGATTTTGGAGGTTTGATGGCTGACAACAAATGTATTGGCATAATCATTAGTACATTATTGATCAGAACAACTTTTCCTCCAAATGATAGCAGTCTTCCTTTCCAAGTCTGCAACCTATTCTTAACTTTCTTGATCAGATCATTGTGATCAGCTTTCCTCTTCCTTGAATGTGTGACAGGACAACCCAAATATGTAAAAGGAAAAGTGCCTCTTTTAAAACCAGCAATATTCTCTACCTGTTGTATCAGCACATTAGACATCTTACTGTACACATAGAATGAGCTCTTGCCTTTATTTATAAGTTGTCCTGATACCTGCTCATATTCATGTAATACCTCCATAATTAGCTCCAAAGATCTAGCATCAGCAGATGAAAAAATTATTGTGTCATCTGCATATGCCAGATGTGTTACACCTCGGAAAAATTTTCCGTTGGTACGCAAGTGAATGATCTAGTGAGGAGTACGAGTATACGATATTTCTATGAGTATGAAATGACATGGATGACCCTAAGTAAGATTCCGAAGGCAATTGCAATAAGCGATAGGTTATGCTCCATAATGAATAATTATAGGTTCTAAAAATATGGAAAGTTGCAGATCTGCATTTTGGCCAGTTGCACGTAAAATGAAATACGGACCGTAAAGTGGTATACGGCCCGGCCCGTAAACTGCCATGTCGTATTTTGGCTTCCAAAACATCAACTTTCTGCCAAATGATCAAATGGTTAAATAGGACCCAAAATACGGACCGTAAAGTGGTTTACGGCCCGTAAACTGTGTCCGTAAATCACCACGTCTCAGCCTGAATTTCTGGTTCTGTTATGATTAAACACGACCACGAAGGACGGTTCGTAAACTGGAATACGGACCGTAAACCAAGTTTACGACCACTGTGTTGTTCACTCCAGACCAGATTTAAGTCCTTAAATAAGGGATCCAAGTTTATTATTTTGATTTCCACATTTCATCCCCTCTCTCTAAAACATCTCTCTACATTTATTCCACAAGGATTCAAGGATTATTAGTGAACAACAACATAAACTAAGTGAATCAAGTATAAGAAAACCCATTAAGGATCATACAAGTCAAGAAAATCTTATTGAAGGAAAACTAGGGTTTTGCTCAAGTGAAGTATTTCGACCAAGGCCCGTTCCTACAACATCTAAGGTAAGATTTATGGTATTTATATGTTGTTTAAGGTAGTTGAGAGTTAAAATTCTTGGACATTAGATGAGTATAGAAAAATGGGTCATGAATGATGAATAGTGACGTTTTGAGAGATAGTTTGAATTGAACCATGATTCTTGTCGTGTTGTGATATGAATGTGTTATAAATGATGTTAAGATCATGAAAATGGGCATTGTATATGAATGGACGAAGTCAGGTGATATGATCATGAATATGGGTGAATTGGGAGCGAATTGAGAAACCTAGATAATGTGGTTAACGTAAATGATTAATGGCCATTGTTATGGTATTGTGAATGTATTGTTGACGTTTGGGAGTCGATATACATTATGGAGGAATGTCGTATAAATAAAGGAGATGCCATCCGATTTTCTCTAGCTTTAGTCATATATGCTAGCTATCGATTCTAATGATAGTATGACTTTAATGAAGGTAGAAACGCTAGCATTGGAGGAGAAAGCGCAAGTGTAGAATAGTTGAATGGAAAGGTATGTAAGGCTAACCCTTCTTTGATAAGGCATGGTTCTTTGGCCAATCATCTAAATCTTCTACGAGCTTATGATATTCTTCAAATGCTTCTATCTTCAAAGCTACTAAGCTTATGATTCTCGCTATGCTACGATTGTACTAAGTTCCTCGTATGACGAGTAGGCTTATTAAGGTAAATGTGATGGCTGACGATAGTAGTAATAATGATGTTGATGACGATTGTGATAACAATGTAAATTAATAAAGATGTTTATGAGCTATTATGTATATGTGTCTATGTATGACTAATATGGAACCCTGAGCTTATGAGGCCGGGTAAGATATGTCAATAAGTATGTATATGATTACGTAACGCGCGCACACCTCTGCAGATGGTACGGACAACCCCGACGCATTGGTAGGGCCAGGTAGATGTAACCCTGAAGCCTTGGTAGGGCCAGGTATGAGTAACCTTGAGCCTTGGTTGGCGAAGTATGTATGAAACACCGATCCTACGTGGTCGGGTATGCTATGTAAATGCTATGTATATGATATGATTATGTCTATGATATGAATACGAATATGATGTGACTATGTATATGAATGTGAATAAGGGGCATGTATACGAATACGAGCACAAATATGGTACGGGTACTGTTATGAATACGGATAATAATGTATGTACACAAACACGTATTAGAAATGGGAAGTTCCTAAGAAAGGCAAGCGAGTGCATATGATGATAATATTGCCATCTCCCATTCAATGCTATTTCTTATGTTGCTATCTATGCTTCTATGTTGATATTGATCATGCTTTACATACTCAGTACATTCTTCGTACTGACGTCCTTTTGTTTGTGGACACTGCGTCATGCCCGCAGGTGCACAGGGAGACAGGCTTGATCCATAGCTGCTTACTCAGAGATTACATAGCAGAGCTCCATTTCATTCCGAGCCATAGCTTTTGGGTACTTATTCTTTTGTGTATATAATTATGGGCATAGCGGGGTCCTGTCCCGTCCATGTGATATGTTATACTCTTCTTAGAGGCTCGTAGTCACGTGTATATGGTTAGATATGTCTGGCCTTGTCGGCCTATATTTTGTATGTCATTTTGATAGCCTTGTTGGCTCATGTACGTTGACGTGGCATAGGTGCCAATTATGATATAAAGGCATTGTCGTCAATTAGGACTAGCATGATGAATGAGTAGAATTATCTGTTTAATTATGTGGCTCACCTAAATGTAAGCTTAAGTGTAAGTTAAGGGGTGCCCGGGTGGGCTAGCACCGGGTGCTCGTCGCGGCCCCCTCGACGGGTCGTGACAAAAGTGGTATCAGAGCAGTTCAGTCCTAGGGTGTGTCTACGAGCCGTGTCTAGTAGAGTCTTGGTTATGGGTGTGTTGCGCGCCACACATATAAACCAGAAGCTGCGGACATTTTAGGAATAAATGACCTTCTTTCTTCATAAGAATCGTGCGATAGAGCTATGGTATAAGAAATTCTTGTCCTGTAATCGTGTGTTGTGTATTTCAGAAATGCCAGTAAAGAGAAAGGCTACAGCAGCCCCAAAGGGCAATACTGTGGCAGAAAAGCGGGCTGAAAGAGCATCGCCACCGGTAGTAGAGGAAAGTGAGTCCCAGAGTGCGGCTCAATCTCAGTCCTCCCGTTCAGTACCTATATTAGAGGAGCGTGAGGAAGCCTCAGCCCCAGCCCCAGCACCTCCAGCTCCTCCACCAGATGCTTCAGACCAAGATGTGAAAGAGGACATACACTTGCTTACTCGATTGGTTGCTGCCTAGACTCAGAGGCAAAGTACAGGGCAGGGTGATAGGGCTGTTAGTGCAAGGGCCCGTGACTTCATTACTTTGAACCCTCCAGAATTATTTGGGTCAAAGCCGGAGGAGGACCCTCAGGATTTCATTGATGGTATGTTGAGGACGCTTCGATTGATACATGTTTCGGACACCGAGTCGGTGGAGTTAGCGTCGTATAGACTGAGAGATATGTCGATCCAATGGTATACGGTTTGGATGGCTTCACGGGGAGCCAATGCATCTCCCTCGGTTTGGCAAGAGTTTGTTGATGCTTTCCTCCGACACTATATGCCTCTAGAATTTTGGCGAGCTAGAGCCGATAAGTTCTTTAATTTGAGGCAAGGTAGCATGAGTTCTTTAGAGTACAGTCTCCGCTTCAATTCCTTGGCTAGGTATGCTTCAGCCATGGAAGCGGATATGGGTGACCGAGTGCACCGATTTGTAAAAGTCCTAGGGCCACATTTAATGGATAGATGTTTGACTGCGTCCCTTCAGGACAATATGGATATCGCACGCATTCAGGCTCATGCTCAGAACTTAGAAAAAGGTTTACAGCAGCAGAGAAGTGAACGCGAGCAGGATAGGGGTCATGGTAAGAGGGCCAAATCTTCAGGTCCGATGAGTGAGTTTATAGGTGGGCACAGAAAGTAGATGTCCAGGCACTCAGGCTATTCTATGACTAGTGCACCTCCACGGTTTTCAGGCCAGAGATTCGACAGATCTACTCGTTCCGGGCAGAGTCAGAGTTATTCGGGGTCTTAGTTCAGAGATGATTCGGGTCAGGCAAGGCCACCCGCACTACGATGTTCCCAGTGTGGGAAGTTGCATTGGGGTCGATGCCGAATGTGTTCAGATGTTTGCTATCATGTCGTCGACCAGGCCATATCATGCGTGATTGCCCCTCGGTTCATGGTAGAGGTAGGACCCAGCCTTCAGGGTCAGTAGCCGGATCTTCATCTTCTGTACGCCCTATGGGACCAGGTTCACATGCGCCAGTCGGCCATAGTAGAGGTAGAGGGAGAGTTCCCAGTTCTACCGGTCCTCAGCACCGTGTTTATACTTTGGTTGGACGCCAAGATCTTGAGTCTTCTCCTGACGTGGTCACAGGTATATTGTCGATATTCTCTCATGATGTATATGCTTTGATTGATCCTGGATCCACATTGTCATATGTTACTCCATATATTGCAGGTCGATTTAGAGTCGAGCCGGAGTCGATTAAACCTTTTGAGGTGTCTACACCCGTTGGTCAATCGGTAATAGCTAGCCGAGTATATAGAAATTATGTAATTGTGATTTGTGATCGTCGAACAATGATTGATTTGCATGAGCTAGAAATGGTGGATTTTGATGTTATTATGGGCATGGATTGGTTGGCTTCTTGTTATGCCAATGTTGATTGTAGAATGAAAATGGTTCGTTTCCAATTTTCGGGAGAACCAGTCCTAGAATGGAAAGGGAATACGGCATCACCAAAAGGTAGGTTTATTTCCTATCTAAAGGCAAGGAAAATGATCACGAAAGGGTGCATTTATCATCTAGTGCGAGTTCAAGATGTAGAAGCTGAGTCGCCGACTTTACAGTCAGTTCCAGTGGTGAATGAATTTCTGGATGTCTTCCCGGAAGAACTTCCAGGTCTTCCTCCCGAACGGGAAATTGATTTTGCTATTGATGTACTGCCTGGCACTAAGCCTATATCTATTCCTCCTTATAGAATGGCTCCTGCAGAATTGAAGGAGTTGAAAGAGCAATTGAAAGACTTGCTTGAGAAAGGCTTCATTAGGCCTAGTTCATCCCGGTGGGGAGCACCCGTATTGTTTGTCTAAAAGAAAGATGGCTCCTTGAGAATGTGCATTGATTACTGGCAATTGAATAAGGTGACAATTAAGAACAAGTATCCTCTTCTGAGGATTGATGACTTATTTGATCAATTGCAAGGTGCCAACTGGTTTTCAAAGATTGATTTGAGGTCCGGGTATCACCAAGTGAGAGTTAGGGAGAAATATATCCCTAAGACGGCCTTCAGGACAAGATATGGTCATTTTGAGTTCCGGGTAATGTCGTTTGGGCTAACAAATGCGCCGGCAGTATTTATGGATCTGATGAATAATGTGTTTAGGCCTTTCCTGGATTCATTTGCGATCGTATTTATCGACGATATCTTGGTGTATTCTAGATCCGAGGCAGAGCATGCGGATCATTTACGTATTGTCCTTGGAGTCTTTCAAACTCGAGAGCTGTTCGCAAAGTTTTCCAAATGCGAGTTTTGGTTGAACTCAGTGGCATTTCTGGGGCATATTGTGGCAGCCGATGGTATTCGAGTGGATAGTCAAAAGATTGAGGCCGTGAAGACTTGGCCAGGGCCCACAACTCCTACGGAGGTTCGTAGCTTTCTGGGCTTAGCAGGTTATTACAGGAGATTTGTTGAAGGTTTTTCTTCTATTTCTGCACCGCTCACAAAGTTGACCCAGAAATCGGCAAAGTTTCAATGGACATTATGCTTGTGAGCGTAGCTTCCAAGAGTTGAAAAGTAGATTGACTTCCGCCCCAGTCTTGACACTTCCAGAGGGATTGGAAGGATATGTTGTTTATTGCGATGCTTCAGGTGTTGGACTAGGCTGTGTATTGATGCAACATGGTAAGGTGATTGCGTATGCTTCAAGGCAATTACGGAAACATGAGCGGAACTATCCAACCCATGATTTAGAATTGGCCGCAGTGGTTCATGCGCTAAAGATATGGAGACATTATTTATATGGTGTCCATGTGGATATTTATACAGATCATAAGAGTCTACAGTATATCTTCAAGCATAAAGAGCTGAATTTACGGCAACGACGATGGTTGGAATTGCTAAAAGATTATGATGTTGATATCTTGTATCACCCCGGAAAGGCAAATGTTGTAGCTGATACTCTTAGCCGCAGATCTATGGGAAGTTTGTGTGATGTATGACCCGAGAGGAGAGAAATGGATCGTGAGCTCCAGCAGTTAGCTAGCCTAGGAGTTCGAGTAGTGGACTTAGGTAGCAGGGGGACTACTATCCAGAATTCAGCAGCCTCATCGCTAGTGGCAGAAGTGAAAGAGCGACAATACGAAAATTCCATGCTAATGCAGTACAGAGATACACTCCCTCAGAAAGAGGAGTCCTCATTTGATATTTCAGGAGACGGCGTTCTCCGATGTCGAGGCAGATTGTGTATTCCTGATGTGGTAGGATTACGCCACCAGATATGGAGGGAAGCTCATTGCTCCTGTTATTCTGTTCACCCCGGAGCGACGAAAATGTATCATGACCTTAAGTCTGTATATTGGTGGAATAGAATGAAGAAAGACATAGCGGGAATCGTAGCTCAATGTCCCAATTGTCAACAAGTGAAAATCGAGCACCAAAAGTCGGGTGGATTGTTGCAAGCTATAGAAATCCCAACTTGGAAGTAAGAAGTGATTAACATGGACTTCATTACAGGCTTACCCCGTTCTCGATGCAAGTATGACTCTACATGGGTCATTGTAGATAGGCTCACAAAGTCAGCTCATTTCTTACCGGTCAGAACGATCTATGTGGCAGAAGATTATGCAAGGCTTTATGTTAAAGAGATAGTGAGACTCCATGGTGTTCCAACATCTATTATCTTTGATATAGGGACTCAGTTTACAACAAATTTTTGGAAGTCTTTCCAAGAAGGTCTAGGGACCCAAGTGAGCCTTAGTACGGCATTTCACCCGCAGACTGATGGACAAGTCGAGCGTACCATTCAGACTCTTGAAGATATGTTGCGGGCATATATGATATATTTTGGAGGAAATTGGGATGACCATTTGCCACTCATCGAATTTGCTTACAATAAAAGTTATCATTCTAGCATCCAAATGGCACCGTATGAAGCTTTATATGGGCGAAAGTGTAGATCCCAATTGGGTGGTTTGAAACAGGAGAGGCCAGACTAATAGGGCCATACTTGGTCCAACAAACCATAGAGAAAGTCAAGCTCATACAAGATCGGTTATTAGCAGCCCAAAGTCGTCAAAAGTCCTATGCGGATAATCGCCGAAGAGACTTAGAGTTCCAAGTGAAAGATTGGGTGTTCTTGAAAGTTTCACCGATGAAAGGTGTAATGAGATTTGGCAAAAAGGGGAAGCTTAGTTCCCGGTACATTGGACCTTATGAGATTGTGCACAAAGTGGGAAAAGTGGCCTACGAATTAGATCTACTTCCGGATTTGGAGTCAGTTCACTCAGTTTTCCATGTCTCGATGCTTCGAAAATGTGTTGGAGATCCTACTAGGATCAAACCAATAAGCGATGTGCAAGTGACAGAAAAGTTGACTTATGAAGAAGTGCCCATTGCCATACTAGATAGGCAAGTACGCAGGCTTAGAAACAAAGAAGTGGCCTCAGTTAAGGTTTTATGGAGAAGCAGTAAACGAGAAGAAATGACATGGGAAGCGGAAGAAAGTATGCGATCCAGATACCCGCATTTATTTCAGCCCTTGGAGGATATCCAAGATGAGACGTCAAGATTATAAGGTTGGTAGTTCCAAATTACAGGGGAAACTCTGGCGAAATTTTCGCAGGATCCGAAGTTTTTAACATTCGAGGACGAATGTTCTTAAGGGGGGGAAGAATGTTACACCTCGGAAAAATTTTCCGTCGGTACGCAAGTGAATGATCTAGTGAGGAGTACGAGTATACGATATTTCCATGAGTATGAAATGACATGGATGACCCTAAGTAAGATTTCGAAGGCAATTGCAATAATAGATATGTTATGCTTCATAATGAATAATTATAGGTTTAAAAAATGTGGAAAGTTGCAGATCTGCATTTTGGCCAGTTGCACGTAAAATGAAATACGGACCGTAAAGTGGTATACGGATCGTAAAGTGGTATACGGACCGTAAACTGCCATGTCGTATTTTGGCTTCCAAAACTTCAACTTTCTGCCAAATGATCAAATGGTTAAATACAACCCAAAATATGGACCGTAAAGTGGTTTACGGCCCGTAAACTGTGTCCGTAAATCACCACGTCTCAGCCTGAGTTTCTGGTTCTGTTATGATTAAACACGACCACGAAGGACGGTCCGTAAACTGGAATACGGACCGTAAACCAAGTTTACGACCACTGTGTTGTTCACTCCAGAACAGATTTTAAGTCCTTAAATAAGGGATCCAAGTTTATTATTTCATTTCCACATTTCATCCCCTCTCTCTAAAACATTTCTCTACATTTATTACACAAGGATTCAAGGATTATTAGTGAACAACAACATAAACTAAGTGAATCAAGTATAAGAAAACCCATTAAGGATCATACAAGTCAAGAAAATCTTATTGAAGGAAAACTAGGGTTTTTGCTCAAGTGAAGTATTTCGACAAAGGCTCGTTCCTACAACATCTAAGGTAGGATTTATAGTATTTATATTTTGTTCAAGGTAGTTGAGAGTTAAAATGCTTGGACATTAGATGAGTATAGAAAAATGGGTCATGAATGATGAATAGTGACGTTTTGAGAGATAGTTTGAATTGAACCATGATTCTTGTCGTGTTGTGATATGAATGTGTTATAAATGATGTTAAGATCATGAAAATGGGCATTGTATATGAATGGATGAAGTCGGGTGATATGACCATGAATATGGGTGAATTGGGAGCGAATGGAGAAACCTAGATAATGTGGTTAACGTAAATGATTAATGGCCATTGTTATGGTATTGTGAATGTATTGTTGACGTTTGGGAGTCAATATAAGTTATGGAGGAATGTCGTATAAATAAAGAAGATGCCATCCGATTTTCTCTAGCTTTAGTCATATATGCTAGCTATCGATTCTAATGATAGTATGACTTTAATGAAGGTAGAAACGCTAGCATTGGAGGAGAAAGCGCAAGTGTAGAATAGTTGAATGGAAAGGTATGTAAGGCTAACCCTTCTTTCATAAGGCATGGTTCTTTGGCCAATCATCTAAATCTTCTACGAGCTTGTGATATTCTCCAAATGCTTCTATCTTCAAAGCTACTAAGCTTATTATTCTCGCTATGCTACGATTGTACTAAGTTCCTCGTATGACGAGTAGGCCTATTAAGGTAAATGTGATGGTTGACGATAGTAGTAATAATGATGTTGATGACGATTGTGATAACGATGTAAATTAATAAAGATGCTTATGAGTTATTATGTATATGTTTCTATGTATGACTAATATGGAACCCCGAGCTTATGATGCCGGGTAAGATATGTAAATAAGTATGTATATGATTACGTAACACCCGCACACCTCTGCAGATGGTACGGACAACCCTGACGCCTTGGTAGGGCCAGGTAGATGTAACCCTGAAGCCTTGGTATGGCCAGGTATGAGTAACCTTGAGCCTTGGTTGGCGAAGTATGTATGAAACACCGATCCTACGTGGTCGGGTATGCTATGTAAATGTATAAGATATGATTATGTATATGATATGAATACGAATATGATGTGACTATGTATATGAATGTGAATAAGGGGCATGTATACGAATACGAGCACAAATATGGTACGGGTACTATTATGAATACGGATAATGATGTATGTACACAAACATGTATTAGAAATGGGAAGTTCCTAAGAAAGGCAAGCGAGTGCATATGACGATGATATTGCCATCTCCCATTCGATGCTATTTCTTATGCTGCTATCTATGATTCTATATTGATATTGATCATGCTTTACATACTCAGTACATTCTTCGTACTGACGTCCTTTTGTTTGTGGACGCTGCGTCATGCCCACAGGTGCACAGGGAGACAGGCTTGATCTATAGCTACTTACTTAGAGATTACATAGCAGAGCTCCATTTCATTCGGAGCCATAGCTTTTGGGTACTTATTCTTTTGTGTATATAATTATGGGCATAGCGGGGTCCTGTCCCACCCGTGTGATATGTTATACTTTTCTTAGAGGCTCGTAGTCACGTGTATATGGTTAGATATGTCTGGCCTTGTCGGCCTATATTTTGTATGTCATTTTGATAGCCTTGTTGGCTCATGTACGTTGACGTGGCATAGGTGCCAATTATGATATAAAGGCATTGTCGTCCAATGGGACTAGCATGATGAATGAGTAGAATTATGTGGCTCACCTAGATGTAAGCTTAAGTGTAAGTTAAGGTGTGCCCGGGTGGGCTAGCACCGGGCGCTCGTCGCGGCCCCCTTGACGGGTCGTGACAAGATGATTCAGACTTATACTTCATTTGGGCATTCCATAACTTCTAAAATCATTGTTCTCAAATAAATAGTTCAATGCTCTAGATAAAACTTCAGCAGATAAGATGAACAAAGCAGGAGAGAGTGGATCTGCTTGTTTTACACCCCTGGTGGATTGAAGAAACCATAGGCTTGACTATTCAGGAGTATGGAATACCAGTTATTTGTTATCAACCTCCAAACCATATCTATGAAATTTCTGCAAATCCCATCTTCCTTAAAACTCTGATCAAGTAACTCCATGATACTCTATCATATGCTTTGGCCATGTCAAGCTTAAGTACAACATTAGCTGGTTTTCCTCTTAGTCTTATGTCAGTCACAACTTCTTGAGTTAGAAGGACATTTTCAATGATACATCTGCCCTTAACAAAGCCAGACTGGTTGGGAGATATTAGAGAAGGTAGAATGCCTTCCAATTTATCCTGAACCACTCTAGAAATAACCTTGTTGATGAAGTTGCTGAGACTGATTGGTCTCATATCAGCAAAGGTCTCAATGTTATTCTTCTTTGGTAAAAGTACCAGGTTGGTATGTGTGACTGAATTTGGAAGAATTTTCCCATCAAAGAAAGCTTTCACAAGATTGTATACATCAGCACCAACAATGTCCCAACACACCTGATAAAATATTCCAATCATACCATCTGGACCACCAACACTATCTGCAGATAATTCAAACACAGCCTTCTTCACCTCCTCCAAAGTTGGCATGCTTACCAGCTGATTGTTAGTATCCTGATCCACCATACTAGGAACATGTTGTAGCAACTCAAAGTCTAATGGATCAACTTCTTGAGAGAACTGCTGTTGGTAAAATCAACAAGCTTCTTCTACCAAAAGTGACTCCCCTTCTATCCATATTCCTTACTGATTCTGAATTCTTTTTATCTGCAATCTCTTTCTTCTACCATTCACAATACTATGAAAGTACCTTGCATTCCTGTCTCCTTCAGCAAAACTAGTCATATGTGACTTTTGTCTCCAAAATTCTTCCTCATAGTGAACATACTTCTTCAATTCTGCTTGTGCTTGCTGTAGCACCATCCTGTTCATAGGAGTAGGATCCTCTTCATAACATTGTTCTTTAATTCTCACCACCTCTTCTCTTACTGTTAGTTGCTTGAAAATATCACCAAAAGTTGCCTTACTCCATGCAGATAATGCAAATTTCACATTCTTCAATTTCAGCTTAAATCTGATAAAGTGATCTCCTTCAAAATTTGTGATCCATGCCTGATTAACTACCTCTAAGAAAGATTCATGTTCTGTCCAGAATTTTAGAAATCTGAAAGGCTTCCTTATATGATGTGAAACTTCACCACAAGTAAGTAATAAAGGGGCACGGTTTGAGCCAGTTCTGGATAAATGTTGCACCTCCATATGTGCAAACAAATCTTGCAATTTAGAGTTTGTAATCATTCTATCCAATCTCTTGAAAATACAGTCACTACCTGCCCTCCCATTCCACCAAGTAAACAGACTCCCCTTATAATTTATATCAATCAGCTCACATGAATTAATACAAAATGCAAAATCTTCATATTCATCTAGAGATACAGGTAAACCACCAATCTTCTCATCTTCATTCAGAATGACATTAAAATCACCCCCTACCAACCAAGGCAATTCCATTTGATCATCCAAACTATACAGACTATCCCATAAACTGATTCTTTCCAGCTGATTACACTTTACATAGACCATTGTTACCATAAGTGACTTATTCCATTCTTAGAAAAGCATCTTTATAGTTATTTGTTGTTCTAGGTCCTGCAGAATCTCCACATCCACATTATCATTTACAAAGAACCATATTTAACCATTGCCGTTGTAATGGGCATATCTCATGCCTAACCTCCTTCTAAATCCCTGAATATGCCTAGAGTGTTGAAAAGGCTCCATTAAAGCTATAATGGAGAATTTATGATGTCTGTGCAGCATTTGGACTCTGTGAAAAGCTTGTTGTGTGTTCACAGACCTGATATTCCAAAAGAGTGTTTTCATCATCATTTAAAAATAGGCTTACAACCTCTCCTTGGTACTACTCTTATAGGAATAGTATCTGTGATTACTTGATTCTTTCCTTTCGTGGAGCCTTTTTGTCTAGATCTTGGTGAAATGCCAGCTTCTTTTACCATATTACTAAAAACCTGCTCCACTGAAGCCTCTTCTTCACTTTCTTTGAATTTGATTTTGCCCTCATCATGTTCCACCTCAACTCCTACATTAATATTATGAGAGATCACATCATGCAATTCCTTCAAAGGAGATTGTTTTCTCTGAGAGACCAGTGGCTGCTCCTTTTCCACTTGTGTCACTGCCAACTCCTTTATCACTTCCCTCTCAGGAGGAAATGAACCAATGCCATTGTCATTAATTGAGATGCTCAAATTTCCCTCCTTCATGTTATTATCAGGAGAGAAATCAACTTCCTGAACCTGATACAAAGATGGAATACTTAGTATCTGATCTGTTTGACTATCTGCGAACTCCAAATCCCCTTTGACATTTGCAATACAATCAGCACCCCAGTCTACATTTCATCCTCACATAATTCTAGAGCATGCAAATCATCAATGTTTTCCATCTGCTCATATGCACCATCACTATCTGGAACCTTTTCTATCTGCTCTATAATAAATTCTGAGGCATGTTCATGCTTAGAATGGCATATAATCTCACATGTATTTTGTTTCATGAGATCCTGATACCTTGCAGTTCTATCCTCTAAATTTTTTTCAGGATCCTCTTTCTCAACAGCAATGACACCCTCATCAATCATGTCTCCCACACTTGCACCTCTGTCCTCTAAATTTCTGTCAGGCTCCTCTTCCTCAACAACAATTATCATATCTCCCACCCTTTCATGCCCATCGTTTGTTGTCTGACCTGATTGTTCACCATTTGAATCCATTTTTCTTTCTTCCACACAGGATACCAAACTTTGAGCATTCTCCTCCATTCCTTTCTTATCAAAAGATTGAGCAGCTTGTTCCTTACCATTTTCTACCTCCTTGACCAACACATAATTGTCATCTTCTCCCTTGTCCTCTACATTATTATTGACTTCTTCTTCTGTGATTTTCTCTAGCACATCAAAATTACTATATGTTGAAACTGCACTTTCTGGTGCAAGAACACTCTTGTTCCCAGCATCTGCAGGAATCTTAGTTATCTTTTTTCCTTTGTCATTGATTCCAGGATAAGTAACAACCTTCCCACTTGATAGAACTTTAGGCACATATGTCTGGACAGGATATCTCCATCCCTGATGTCTCCTCCTTCTTCCTACTGTAGAGGTTGTAGCCATATTTGATACATCCTCCTTCACATGCTCCTTCTCCTCTTCTTTTGCATCCTCTTTTGTGTCTGCCACCAGTTCAGGATGCAACACACGACAGTCCTCGTTTGCATGAACTTACAACATGCATTCTGTGCAATACTTTGGTAAATGATCATATTGTATTCTCACTTTTACCACCCTAATCTCCTTAGTCTTCTCATCTTCAATTTCTATCATAACAAACTTAGGAAGATCAGATAACAAATCTACTTGAACCTTAACCCTTGCGCAGTTAGGTCTAGTTTTATTTATGGTGGCCATGTCCAATAATAAGGGTTTCCCAACTGCAGATGCCAAAGTAAACAATGATTCTTTGACAAAATACGTAGGAAGCAGATTTGGAAAAGAGATCCAAGCCATGGCTATTGACGTTTCTTCCTCAACCTTAAAGTTAGAGTCATAAATTAATGGCCTCATTTGATACGTAAAACCATCCTTGGATTTCAACCAAAAGGCACCCTTCGAGGACATAGTAATGAAATCCTCCATTAAAGAACATCTTATCAATAAGTGTCTATCTCTCAAGAGACCAATATCACACTTTCCTTTCACACCACACTGTTGAGGGATAATAGTTCTTAATTCTTGTAACTCCGGCCATCCATAAGAAAACTTACCAACAATGGCATGTTGTAGGTTTTCAATCTATTCCATTCTATACACTTCAGCAGTTGTCCAACGCACAACAGGAATGCCATCAACATATGCTACCTCCTTCATTGGTATGGGATCACAGTGGGCATTGGATGTGGGAGTTGTTCTATGCACGGGTGCTTGAGCATAGTTTGGAGAAGAAGAAGTGGATATGAGAGTTGGTTGAATATCATGGGATTGCGGAAGAGTGAGGGGTGGGTAGTGTATAATGTTGGTTGTTGGTGGAGGCTGACCAGCCGCCGGTGACGGCTGGCCAGCGGCCAAGGTGGCCATAACTAAGTTAGGGTTTAGTAATTAGGGTTGCCTGGGGACGTAGGAGAGAGAAGAGAGCACCCTATTATTCCCTGTGACCCCTTCCGTTGCTTCAATTCCGGAGGAGGGTACCACCATTTCATCACTTCCTTCAGCCGGGGAAGGACCATCAGCTCCGACATTACACACAGGTGGGGAAGAAGTTCATTACCCGACTCCTCTAAGGTCGATTGAATTTGTTGATATTTCAGGTGATGCTTCATCCGAGGAAACCCCCTGCAAAGGACCAGAAGGTCCGGGTATGCACCAGCTGCCGAAGCCGATAAAAGGGCTGAGCCGGTCCCCGAGATTGAAATTCCAATGGATGTTGGTCCACTTCCCGGCTACGAGACTGCTACAACTTCCGAGATCCCTGTCTCTACCGAGGCTGCTGAGGCTACTCCGAGTTCTCCAACTCCAGCTTCAAGGCCATATAATTTTGATGACATGTTCTCGGATACTCCTCCTGCTAATGGGGAAGCTGCCGGTTTTGGACATCTCCCTATCCCTCGAGTCACGAGGGCAGCTAGCCGGTCCACCGATACTGGTGTAAGGAATAGCCTGGTGCGCATCTTCCCGGCCCCAAGTGTGGAACCTAAGAGGACAAGATCAGCCGTGATTACCGTCCCTGAGGACTGCAGCTTTTTGTCTCATCTGGTGGGAGTAGCAAGCTACCTGAGGCCCCTCGTCTCGGACTCAGACAAACGGAAGATGAACGGAGTCCCCTGGCAGATTCTCATTAACGAGGGCATGCACGCGGGCAATCGAGTAAGCTTATCAGCGTATCCTTGCATAATTCAATGGGAATTTTAACTTCTCGTTTATCTGAGTTTTAACTTGTTTCTTTTACAGAGTGTGGTGCTTGTTAATGAAACCTTCGTCCGTGCTCAACAAGAATTTGATGATCTTAAGGGCCAGCTGGATGCCCAGGGTCGAGAAATGGAAAAGTTCTAGCACCTTTTGCGGGTGAAAGAGGATGAATTGAACCGAACTGTTGCTCTTTCCAACCTTCAACCTGAGCTTGATACGGCGAAGGCCGAAACCTTTCGGTTAAAGAATGAGTTGGCCGAGATGGTCGAGAAGAACCAGCTTCTAGAAGAGGACAAGGTCAGCCGTAGCCAAGACAACGCTCGTTTTTCTTCGAGGCTTGGTGAGCTCGAAACCACTATCCTCAACTCCGGGGGGAGCTTGACTCAGTCAAGTCTGATGCCGTGAACATGTCCGAGAGGCATCGGCTGCTTGAATCTGAGAGTGCTAAGTACAAGGAGAGGATGAGGGTGTTCGAACAAAAAGCCGAGGACAGGGACCGGATATGTGACGAGCTGAAAATCGAACTCGAGGAGATGGCCGAGGCTAATGACCTTCTCAAAGCCGAGCTCGAGTCGGCCACTCAAATCCAAAGAGTCTTTGATGAAGAGAGGGATGAACTAGTGGCCAAACTGGCCCAGGCTGAGGCCGATTTGGCAGAAGCCCTTAGGAGTGTGGAAGCTGCCGAGGCTCATACCACGATTGCAGTGGAGTATGAACGGTGGAAGTCTCGGAGGGCCACCCTTGAGCAAACCGAGCATGGCTTTACGGATCTCTCGACCCTGATACTCGAAGCTAAAAGGGTCGAGGAAAGAGCTAAGAGAGCCCTCGATACTAACTCCGAAGATTTCGAGCGGACAGTATCCGAACATTCTGGATCCAGCCACACCAGATAGACTAGGGCCTGTATTTAGCCTTTATTTCGTCTTTTGCCTTTTTGGCTTGATTTTTGTTTTTCAACTTTGTGGGGATTTTCAGGTGTAAAAAACCTTATATATATGAAATGTGCATTTTTCTTGACTTTATTCTTTTGCTTGAATGCTTGTTATGACTTTTGCCCGAATTGTCGGTCCATTTTAAGGACAAGCGGAGCCTCAGAGTCATTTTTTCGGACTGTGCCTGAATATTGGCTTTTCTCTTCGTCCGGTACGTTTTGTTCGGGAATTTGATCA
The DNA here is from genome assembly GCF_019175385.1 of Lycium barbarum. Lineage (NCBI taxonomy): Eukaryota > Viridiplantae > Streptophyta > Magnoliopsida > Solanales > Solanaceae > Lycium > Lycium barbarum. Next base: position 23,235,533 of record NC_083348.1, on the reverse strand, counting down.
AGTGGTTTTCCCGTGGGACTTATCTATGCTTTGTGAATTCAGACGTCTCCGAATCATGTTAGACATTTTAGGACCGATATATTTTTTGGCCATTCACTTATCATAGATTAGGTTCGGACACCTGAACCCTAGCCTTACCAAATTCTGATGTAGCAGTCCCCATTCGAGGGTGTTAAAGATTTTGGCTCGGTTCATTGTGACCTTGTTGCCTTTGTCAAATTTCGACTGTAGTGCTCGGAGTAGGGTATATGAATAAAGAGATGCCGAAATACGGCGGTAATCACCGGGGTAGGGTGTTTTAACAAGAAGGCATATCTGAAATGCAATAATCCGAACTTTCGATAATCTTTGTATTGCAAGTATTTGTACGTACATGATATGAGAATTTTTTTCGTTTCCTTCTGTTTTTGCCGCAGCAAATGCTAAGTGGACACGATTCATTCTGATCGTTTGGTCCTTACATCGAAACCTAATACAGAAGGTCCAGTTTTGGTTTTGCCGTAGCAAATACTAAGTGGACATGATTCATTCTGATCGTTTGGTCCTTACATTGAAACCTAATACAGAAAGTCCAGTTTTGGTTTGTTGAGCTCCTCCGTTTTTGACTAACCAGGGTAAACCTCGATATGAGTATAGTAGTCCCCTAGTGCTTGTCCGAGCTGCAAGATCGGGTAAGCACTATCAAGTCCCCACTCATAGGGTGTGGCCCCGAGTTTCCGGGCGCTTGTCCTCGTCTTTATCAAGTAACACGTTGTACTTATTGCCTCATTAAAAACCTTGTCGGAAAACCCATTTTGGGACAAAACCGTACTAAGGAAAAAGTGCAACACGTGTTTTCAGACCTAGCACCTAACTTTATCCGGTACTCGACATCCTGCAAAAAAGAAAAGGTTAATAAATAAACACAAAGTGTCCATACCTTAGCAGTAGTATCTCTTCAAATGAGCCACATTCCAGTTATTGCGCAACCATTGCCCGTCCATGGATTCCAGCTGATACGATCCTTTGCTCGTTATTTAGGTTATCTTATACGGCCCTTCCCAGTTCGGACCCAGTTTTCCATCGTTGGGATTCTTGGTGTTCAAGGTAACTTTTCGAAGAACCAAGTCTCCAACTTGGAAATGTCGAAAATTGGCCCTCCGGTTATAGTACCTTTCCATTCTCTGCTTCTGGGCTGCAATACGGACCAATGCGTTTTCGCGAAGTTCATCCGTGAGATCGAGTTTTACGGCCATGGCCTCCTCGTTTGACTCCTCGGTGGTGTACCTGAATCGGAGACTTGGTTCACCAACTTCTACGGGAATAAGGGCTTCGGCCCCGTAGACCAACGAGAAAGGTGTTTCTCCCATGCTTGATTTCGATGTGGTTCTGTAAGCCCACAATACCTCCGGTAGTACTTCCCTCCAGTGATGCTTTGACGTTTCAAGTCTTTTCCTCAGATTTTCAATTATTGTTTTATTCGTGGATTCCGCCTGTCCGTTCGCACACGGGTGATATGGAGTTGATACAATTTTCTTGATCTTCAAACCTTCAAGGAAATCATTGACTTTGCTACCAACGAACTGAGGACCATTATCACAAGTTATCTCGGCCGGGATGCCGAAACGACAAATAATGTGGTCCCATATAAAGTCAATAACTTCCTTCTCTCTAATTTTTTCGAAGGCCTGCGCTTCAACCCATTTGGAGAAATAGTCAGTCATAAACAAAAATAAAACAGGCCTTACCTGGTGCCCATGGTAATGGACCAACAATGTCCATTCCCCACTTCATGAAGGACCAAGGTGACATCCCCGAATGCAGCAACTCCCAGTGCTAATGAATCATCAGGGCATGTCTTTGACACCCGTCACATTTCCGGACAAAATTCTTCGAATCTTCCTCCATCTGGTTCCGTAGTAACCGGCTTTGATAATTTTCTGGACCAAGGCTTCAGCACTGGAGTGATTGCCGCAGGTCCCCTCGTGTACTTCTCTCATCACATACTCCATTTCTCCGGGACCCAAACACTTGGCCAGGGGTCCGAAGAAAGACCGTCGATACAATTGGTCGTCTACCAAGAAGAAACGTGCAGCTTTTGTCCTTAGTGATCGTGATTCTTTTGGGTCACTCGGGAGCTTTCCATCTCGCAAGTATTCGATGTACTTGTTGTGCCAATCCCAAGTTAAACCCATTGTGTTTATTTCACCATGTCCGTTTTCTATCGCCAAATTCATCAAGTGCACCATAGTCCCAGGGTTGATTTCTTCCCCTTCGTCTGAAGATCCTAAATTGGCCAATGCATTGGCTTCGCTGTTCTGCTCCTTGGGTACATGCTGCATGGTCCATTCTTTAAACCGATGTAGTATCACTTGGATTTTTTCCAGATACCATTGCATCCGTTCATCCTTGACCTCGAAGACGTCATTCACCTAGTTAACGACCAAGAGAGAGTCGCACTTTGCTTCAATTATTTCGGCCCCCATACTCCGGGCTAATTCCAAACCTACAATCATAGCCTCATACTCGGCTTCATTGTTAGTCAATTTAACAGTTCTAATGGATTGTCGAACGGCGTCCCCGGCGGGGGTTCTAAGGACGATTCCTAGCCCGAAACCTTTGAGGTTTGAGGCCCCGTCCGTGTATAGCGACCAAATACCCGAAGCTTTCCCCGAGGTTAGCAGAAGTTCTTTCTCAACCTCGGGGACCATAACTGGGGTGAAGTCCGCCATAAAATCGGCCAAGATCTAGGACTTGATGGCCGTCCGCGGCTTGTATTCGATATCATATCCGCTAATCTCTATGGCCCATTTAGTTAGTCTACCCGATGACGTTCTTTAGGGGGTAAGTAGTCACTACACATATCGGATGGCATTGAAAGTAAGGCTTGAGCTTTCTAGAAGCACTTACCAATGCCAATGCCAACTTTTCCAAGTGGGGATAACGGGTCTTCGCATCCCTTAAAATCCTACTCACATAATATATAGGAAATTACGTACCTGATTCTTCTCAGACCAAAACACCACATACTGCTACCTCAGAGACGGTAAGGTAGAGAAAAAGCTGCTCGTCTACCTTTGGTGTGTGCAGTAGCGGCGGGCTGGACAAGTACCTTTTCAATTCTTGCAAATCTCTTTAACACTCCGATGTCCAAACGAAGTCATTCTTCTTCCTGAGTAAGGAGAAAAAGCGGTGACTCTTATCCGAGGACCTCGATATGAAACGACTCAGCGCCTCTATTCTTCCGGTGAGCCTCTGCACTCCTTTGACATTATTTACCACCTCAATATCCTCAATGGCTTTGATCTTATCGGGGTTGATTTCAATCCCCCGGTTTGACACCATGAAACCCAAAAATTTACCAGACCGGACACCGAAGGCATATTTTCCGGGTTAAGCTTCATGTTGTACTTGCGGAGTACATTGAAGGTTTCCTGCAAATGCTTTAAATGGTCCTCTGTGTCCAGGGACTTGACCACCATGTCGTCAATATAAACTTCTATTGTTTTCCCTATTTGTTCTTCGAACATTCCATTAACTAGGCATTGGTAAGTTGCACCGGAATTTTTTAATCCAAAAGGCATGACATTGTAACAGTAGGTCCCATACCGGGTAATAAAGGATGTTTTCTCTTGATCCTCCGGGCGCATCCGGATTTGGTTATACCTGGAGCAAGCATCGAGAAAACTTAACATCTCATGCCCGGCCATCGCGTCGATCATTCTATCGATGTGAGGCAACGGAAATGAATCCTTCAGGCATGCTTTGTTTAGATCCTAATAATAAATGCACATTCGAAATTTATTACCTTTTTTCGGCACTACTACTACGTTAGCTAGCCAGTCCGGGTACTATACCTTCCGGATAGAGCCTATTTTCAAAAGCTTCATTACCTCATCCTTTACGAAGGCGTGTTTTGCCTCTGCCATAAGCCTTCTCTTCTGCTTCACCAGGGGAAACCTCCCGTCTAGGCTGAGCTTGTGAGTTGTTACTTCCGGTGGCACACCTGTCATATATATATGGGACCATGTGAAGCAATCGGCATTAGCTCGAAGAAATTTAATTAACTTGTTCCTGAGCTCCGAGGTTAACCCCGTGCCCAGGTATACCTTTCTGTCCGGTAGATATTCGAACAAGGTGATTTGCTCCAACTCCTCTACTGTTAACTTGGTTTCATCCGAGTCATCCGACAAGACGAATGATCTAGGTACACCGAAATCATCCTTTTCGTACCCCGGATCCAACCCCTTCTGCTCCGTTGTCGAACCCGTGTACTTTAGTTGCTATTTGGTGTCCTTGCCCCTAGTTGAATCATCTTCCTTTTGATCTAATTTTTTGGGAAGACGTGTCACTTTCTCGACCGCGAACATTCCCCTTGCAGCGGGCTGTTCACCTCGAATGGCTTTTATCCCCTCCGAGGTTGGGAATTTCAGCAGCTGATGTAATGTCGACGGCACGGCCCTCATGCTATGTATCCAAGGTCTACCCAACAATGCATTATACTTCATATCTCCTTCGATTACATAGAACACCGTTTGCTGGATAGTGCCATCAATGTTGACCAGCAAAGAGATCTCCCCCTTCGTGGTTTCGCTCGCCATGTTGAACCCGCTGAGCACCCTGGCTACCGGTACGATCTGATCGAGTAGCCTTAGCTGTTCGACCACTCTCCACCGGATGATGTTGGCCGAGCTACCTGGGTCAATCAAAATATGTTTAACTTGTGATTTAAAACTAAGTATAGAGATTACCAATGCATCATTGTGCGGTTGAATGATGCCTTCTGCATCCTCATTGTCGAAAGAGATGGAATCCTCGGGTAAGTAATCCCGGCTGCGCTTCTCACGCACAATAGAAACCTTCGTCTGTTTCATCCTCGGCCCTCGTGGGGTATCGGTACCCTCGATTATCATGTTGATTATATGCTGAGGTTCTACTGGTTCGGCCCATTTATGAAATTCCCTTTCCTTGTAGTGACCTTTAGCTCATTCACTTAGCAATTCTCGGAGATGACCATTCTTCAGTAACCGAGCCACCTCCTCTCTTAGCTGGCGACAGTCCTCAGTTCTGTGTCCATGGGTTCCATGATATTCACACATCACGCTCGGGTCCCGTTGGCCCGGGTCTGACCTTAGTGGTCTCGGCCATCTTGCTTCTGATATACGGCCAATAGCCATGACGAGATCCGAAGTGTTGACGTTGAAGTTGTACTCCGATATCCTCGGCAAGTCTTTGTTGTTGGCCGAGCTTCCGGCATCGCTCCTAAATGAGAGATCTCGACTGTTCGACGGGCGCTCGGCCCGTTTATCACCCCGACCGGAGAATTAACTCGGGCCAACCCTAGATTTCTCCAACCTGAAGCTTGGCCTTTCCGAATAAGAGTATGGCCGATACCTTTCCCTCGATGGTCTGGACTCCGGCTCGTAATTTTTTCGCGATCTCTCCGAGCTTTTGTTGATATTCACGGGCCTCGAGGGAGCTTGAGTTGGTCATCCTCTACCCGAATATTTGATTCGTATCTGTTATGGACATCCGCCCAGGTCACAACCTCGTATTCCAGTAAGTTTTCCTTTAGTTTGAACGAGGCCGTCGAGCTCCGAGGATATAGCCCTTTGGTGAAAGCTTGTGTAGCCCATTCTTCCCGAACCAGAGGGAGCTCAATTCGTTCCCTTTGGAATCGGTTGACAAATTCATGCAATAACTCGTCATCCCTTTAGGCTATAAGGAAAATATCCGCCTTACGGGCCTGCACCTTTTTGGCATCGGCATGAGCTTTTATGAACGCATCGGCGAACATTTCGAAAGAAGTGATTGAATGCTCGGGCAGATGATCGTACCAAGTCAATGCTCCCTTTGATAGAGTTTCCCCAAACTTTTTCAACAACACGGATTCAATTTCATCCTCTTCAACATCATTGCCTTTTATGGAACAAGTGTATGAAGTCACGTGTTCCTGAGGGTCCGTTGTGCCGTCATATTTCTGGATATCCGGTATTTTGAACCTCTTCGGGATCAATTTCGAAGCCGCACTCGGAGGAAAAGGCCTTTGAATGTACCTTTTCGAATCCGGCCCTTTCAGAATAGGCGGAGCCCCCGGGATCTGGTCCACCCGAGAGTTATATATTTACACCCTCTTCTCAGTCGAGTCTACCCTCTTCGCCAATGTTTCGAGCATCCTTAGAACTTCGGTGAATGAAGCAGCTCTGGACCCATTACTCTCGACCATCCGTGTCTCGTCCCTTCTGGGTTCGGCAACACCTTTCGTCCTCTCCGGGGTCGTTTTATCATTTGTGCTTTGCAATTGGGCTATTGCGACTCCTTGTTCGGCAATAGCTGCCCTCTGTTCCTGCAACATTTCAAAAATTAAACGTACGTCAATATTATCATCCGGGGTATCCGGTACTTTCCGGCCTTGTGTTCGGGACAAAGTAATTGAATTGTGAGTATTTAAAGGATCGGTGGTCGGTGGGGCGGCATTCTCTTGATTCACGGTGTTTTGACGATTGAGGCCCTCTGTCGAATTAACGGGGTTTGGGTCAAAGGGATTTGCTAGTAATCCCCGTGGCCCACTGTCTTCATTTTCAGCCACAATCTCGTTGTTGTTGACGTGACCAGATTGTCCACTGTTTGCCATTTGGTCCGTTTTCACAGAGACGAACAGAAGATTTTTTCGATCCTATCGGGTAGGAGATAGAAACCAAGATCAAAGACCACTATTATCCTAGCCCCACGGTGGGCGCCAAACTATTTACCCCGAATTTAGGTAATCAATTGAATTTGTAAGTGAGGTATAGGATATGTGGTTGAACTTTAATCTATTTGATTGGTAGGAAATATATATGGATTCGTTGCAATAGATATGTGTCTATATGTGTGATTGCCGTGAGCAAACGGATCGAAATTGATGATTTATATCAAATACATGTAATAAATAATATGTAAGTATTGGATAAGCAAATGAAGCTAAAGAACACACAAATCCTGACCAATATCAGAGAGAGAGAGATTTTGTATATTTTGTTATTATAATGTTCTAGATCTAAAAGAACTAACCCTTGAAAGTAGAGATAGCCTCCTATTTATAGTTTTGCCTTATGGGCCTTGTACAACATAAAACCCTTTTGAATAAAGAAAACTCTAAAAGGATAAGGTTGGGTCGTACGGTCTGACACCCGTACAATTGGCAGTACAATGCGGCAGAACGGTCTTGACGTGTGGCAATTGTGTAATAGATCACCGGACCAACGGCCACGATTAACCCGGACCAACGGCCACGATCAACGTGACTAACGGCCACGATCAACTCGGCTATGGAGAAACCGGACTAAACAATTTCCTTCGCTTTCTTCTGATCAACCACTTCTAATGCGATACCTCCGGTCCGAAGGAAAGTCTTCATGCTCGTGCTTGTTTCTTTCTTCCCTCGATTCCCGGTCTCACCGGTCTAGCATAAGTCCGATTTTTACCGTATGCACAAACTTATCCAATGTATCCTGTCGATTTCCTCAGACATGGCTGTTGTTTAAGTCGGAGAATGGAGGCTTAAAAGAACAATCTCCAGTTCACTCTTGGAAAAACTGCCAATTAAATACCTCTAGATGATAGGCTAATTAATTTGAATCTCTAATGCATAGAGTTCGAGGTATGTTCAAAATTTGGATTTATGATTAAAAACAAAATCGTGAAAAGTTTTGGCTTCTGAAACTGAACACAAGTTTGATTGAATTCTGGTGAATTTGTTGTACTATAATTTCTATTGAAGAGAATTCTTGAATTATGAGATAGCAACAACATGAAGGAGGATAAAAGAAAAATAAATAAATATATATATTAAGGAGCAACAGAGTAGAGTTGGGATGGGATTAGCTGAGGTTTTTGTTGTTGTTGAAAATGATGCTTAATCTCTTATGATAGTAATGCTTAGAAATTAAGAAAATTTGTTAGTCCAGATTCAGGGAATGCAATTTAGAAATCATGTACTAAAAATGTCCTATTTTTCTTTTGTTTGAGACCCAATGCATTTTATCAATTTTACTCTAATCTTTGTAGCCTACACCTCAGACTCGGTAATTGTATGTTTGTTAGTACTTATATTGTAGAAGGTTTATTGTTTCATTTTCTATGGTTCTAAGTAAAATATACAGTTTCTAATATAGTTGGTTTATGTTTTATTTGATTCTCAAGGGGACCTGAAAACCATAACTTGTAACTTCAAACTATAACTAATTCAAGAAAAGGTTTTGAATCCTTGAATTAGTTGTTGTACAGTCGTGATGAAAGGAGTTTTAATGACTCAGATAGAGAATTTGAAATACACTGGGAAGTATTGAATTTAGAATTTTGGGTGAAACTGCTTTTTTTTTTTTTGCTAATTGTATAACGATTTTTTTTAAATTTGATCGATAATTACTGGGAAAAAAGAAGTCTGACTTGAATGTGATTTTTTCACTTGATATTGATGTCTTTCTATCTAGATATGTTTTTAGGAATGGATTTCATATCATCGATGTTCACAGATTCGTCCCTGTCTGGAACTTAAGTAAGTTTCTTAGGTAACTTGAATTCTTAATTCTATTCAAGGAAAACTCAGAATTCCATCTCACTCTCTTTCGGTTCGAAGACGATAGGAAGTGAAAGTCATGGAGGTAAGCTTGAAACCATACCACCTGCATGTAACGAATGTGGTATTATTGTTTGATGGATTGTGACACGCAACAAATCATGAAAGATCTTGCATTGGAGGTTCAGAAAGAAAGTAAGTCAATATTGCTCTTTGTTCTCTCTTTTTTCCAGTTTTTGGGGTGGTCTTTGTTTCTTCTTCTCATTTGTTCCGGTAACATATTAGTGGCTAAAGTGTACCGTAAAAAGAAGAAAAAATATGTGGTGCCTACAGTGCTTGAGATTTATCAGATTAAAGTTTGGGCTTTGGGCAATATGACGGATACTATGGATGTCAACATGTGAATGATCTTGCTTGCAAATAATGGTTCCTTTTGCTAAGATGACATGGTTGTCAAGTCATCGTTATGCAGTGTGGTTTCTTAGCTTCATCAAGTGACGAGTTACCAAAAAAAAAAAAATCAAATATAAAACTATTATTCGATGACATTTGAGTGACTTCTTGATTTCTTTCTCTTCAGTAAAATTGTGTGGTTTCGGTTGTATTTGGCAAGCATGATTATACTCGTGATGTAGAGGAATGACATAATCCTTTCCCTTAGGAAAATTGATAGCAAATGGCATTGATTAAGGTCTTTCATAATTAATCCAGGTTTAAGGTCTCTTCTTCTTCTACCTTTTTTCCGGGTTAATTAACTCTGCATATTAAATTATGCTTATAGCTCTTTGGAAACAAAAAGAATATTAAGGCTGAAAAACCTGTAAGTAATGAGAACAAGAAGAATATCCAAAAGTAAAATTAGCCAAGTCAGACACAGAGTACATTGGCAAATAACCAGCTAAGTTGAATTATCTATTTCAAAACTTTCAACATATTTGAAAGTTAAGGAATTGTGTTAGTATAATTAGTGGTGCTTATATATATATAGAGAGAGAGAATGTATCCTTTAATGGACTTTATCCGAATTTGGGATTTCATACATTTCATTGACCTTATTTCATATGCTTGCAGTACATATGTCACGACCCAGCTAAGGGCCGTGACGGGTATCCGGGGCTAGCCACCGAGCACCACTTGTGCTACTACTCATCTTGCTCATTTAATGGTCTTTTATCAGCTTTATACTCAAATTGTAGGAAAATCATATTTTATATGGAAGCATAGATACTTTTTATATACATTTGCCTCTTGGCCATCAAAATAATATATACATATAATAGCATCTCGTGAGATCATCTGACCCACACTGCGTATCTACGAGCCTCTACTAGAGTTCTAAACATAAGGACGGGACAAGACCCCGTCATGCCCAAAAATACATGAATATACACAAAGGAATCGTCATAAGCACCTCCGAACAAAGGAGTGCTTCCAATCGGTTGACAGCTACTGCTGGTCTGGGTCGAGCTCTCCTCCCTGTCTACCTGTGGGCATGATCACAGCATCCAAAGAAAACAGACGTCAGTACGAACATTGTACTAAGTATGAGAGGCATAAGCAAAGAAATAGAACAATGACATAACGGAAATATCAATATGGAACATCTATATCTGACTGTCATGTATAAAAGAATTAAGTCATGCTATCTTACTCATACTCGTCATCATATCATGTATGCACAATGTATAAGCTGCCCGCCCATATAGGTGCGGTGTAGTAATGTATAAGCTGCCCGTCCATATCGGATCGGTGTGATAATCATAACATTAGCCTGTGTCCAAGCCTCCCGCGTCCGGGGTATCATCTCATGCCGCCCACTAGTGGTGTCTGCCCATGCCATTTGGCTATGGTGTATCGTATAGCTGCCCACCTTAGCGGTGACTACCCGGCCAACTAGGCGCGGTGTTATATCATCATTATACATGCTCATCATAATATGCTTATCGTAACATACTTATGATAATACATGCATAAGGCTTATGAACAACTTTACTTTATCGGGGTGACATAAGGTCGTGATCCCTCGATTCCATTATGGATCAATTATTGACATTCTGCCTCACCTTGAAGGAACTAACATATAAGGTGAGTGTGAGTGATAAATAATATCATGCCATTTTAAGATCATCATATCATATCTCTTATCTTATATTACCATTAATAGATATAGGCTTTTAGCTTTCCGGAATATAGGAACTCATGAAGAGGAGAAAAAATTATGCTATGAGATTCATGCCATTAGAAAGAGGGGACTAGCCTCACATACCTTTGACGTTTAACTAAGCTATCGTTCGCTTGTTCTCCTTCGATATCACGTTTCTACCTTCAAAAGAGAATTCGCATTTACGTTAGTTAATTCGACTATAAGAACGCGTTACTAATTCTAGGGAAAATTGGGCAGCACTTCCTTTGGTTATACTGCTTTTACCATATGCTATATCAACTCCCACACACTCACAACAACATTCACACATCGCAATCAATAATCATCATTTATATACATTGACCACAATCCACCATTTTTCTCTAATTTCTTCACATTTATGGGTTTTAGCTCATCATCACATTTTCTCATACATCACACCTATTCCATGGTCTATACATAATTTATAGCATATTTATACTCCCAACTCATCAACATTCATAATTCAATCCAACTATCATTCAACCATGGCACTATTCACATTTTATGACCCATGTACTACACTCTTCTATAATCCAAGTGTCTTAACCTTCCAATACCTTAAACAACATGTTTTAGTCATGAAACTTACCTTAGATGATGGTTGAACAAGCTTTGAATGGAATTACTCCTTTAGCACCAAAACCCTACTTTACTTCTTTTGGGTTTTCTTGAGAAAAATGAACTTTAGTGTGATTCTTACACTTGATTTCGTGGGTTTCATGTAGTTGATCACTCAGTTCCTTTGGTTTTCTTGTGATGAAGAGTAGAGAGTATTCTAGAGGCTTCTTGAGAGAAATATCGTGGAGTTGAAATGAATTGAATGAGGTTAGGTCTCCTTTTAATGACTTAAAATCTAATCCGGAATGAACAGTGACTGAAGTGCACAGTGGTCGTAAACCCAGTTTACGGGCGGTCGTATTCTGGTTTACGGTCCGTCCTTCACGACCGTATTTAAACATAACAGAACCAGAAAGGTTTGCTGGAGTCATGGTGGTTTACGGTCACAGTTTACGGGCCGTATTTCGATTTACGGTCCGTATTCTGAGTCGTATTTAACCATTTAGACATTTGGCAGAAAGTTGAGGTTTTGGAATGTTGAAAGACGATAGCAGTTTACGGTCCGTAAACTACTTTACGGGTCATATTCTATTTTACGACCAACCGGGCCGAAGTGCAAATCTGCAACTTTCGCATTCTCAAAACTCATAAGTAGTCATCCCCTTCTTAGTAAAACATCGTACACTCATACTCTTCGTTGGTCTATTCATTGTACGTTCACGGAGAAATTTCCGAGGTGTAACAACATATCTCATCGTTACTTACCCAAATTATGAATGCTTTGACTTCTGTAAGTTTGACTGCAACTTTGTTGTGAACTCTAAAAAGGGTATGTCTTAAATTTTTAACTAGATAAGTAAAGGACATGTCTTGCGAAAAAGAAAAAAAAAAAGAAGCATTCCCAGCCCTTGATCTGCTCCTATTCTTCCTGTTGAATGCATTCTACGTAACTTCCTATTGATCAATGTCATTCTAATTAATTGAAGTTACTTATTTGTTCACTCATTTATGCCATTGTCATATGATTTTCAAGAGTGCTCATTTGAAGTTGGATATTTTGCTATTCTGGTCATTATTTTACTCTTAAAGCCTAAGCTCTTTGGTCGCTAGAGTGACCACGGTTAGGATCTGTTGCTTGGACACTTGGATTGTACACCAATTCAAATAGTTATATCATGAACTTAGCTATGCCAGTTTGAAAGCTGTGAAAGTTGAAGGTGAAGAACGAAGTAAAATATGCTATTGTAAAACTATTTTACATCAACCTTCGAATTTATCTACTGCTTAGCCGAGAAAGCAAGAAAGATATAGTGATATGTTTTAGCAGTATAGGTTCAATGAAATGAAATCACAATCTCATGTTCTTTTGCCGGTGGAAACTTTTTACGATAAAGTGATAATCGACTATAATGAAATGTGTGTGTTGAATTTGATTGGGTAAGTCCCGTTTTGTTAGACATTGCTGGTTGGTTTTCATAAATACAGCAGTAACTTTATGCTTCCCGTGTGAAATTTTATTGTTTGTTTTAATTCTTTACTATTATTGTTCATCAAATGACTGCAAATGATGCACCGCTTTAAAATGTAAAATATTGAGCACGGTCGATACCCCTCTAGTCTTTTGATAGGCTCTAGTTATTTTTAGTATGGTAAGAACTCTATGTCTCTATCCAAATACATCATGATCTTACATAAGCTATATTGTCTGACCAACAATGAATAGGACACAACATCTCACGAAAGGTAGGAACATAATTAGGATTAGAAGTAAAGAGACAAAAAATGGTTGCTTCTTGCTGGTTACCTTCTTCGAAGCCAATTCCCGCTTCATTAATAACTCTACTTCTGCTATGGTATATCCTTAATCTACTATAACTCTTTAGTGTGTTGTATTTATAGTTTTATCCTTTTCTTATGACTTCTTCCAAAAATTAATATAAATAATTAGGGCATAAAAAACGATTAACATTTCGAGGATATTTTCGTCGTTTAATATTAAGCGAAAAAATTTGTGCTTTTTAATATATGTAGATTTAGATAGATTAGGGGTGAGTAGGATTTAAATTCTAGTTATTACTAATAATCCTTCATTATTTGTGTCTAATTTATATCTTTCCCTGCTTTTGCAAATTTTAATGGAAAATTAAGCTGAACGTCCATTAAGCGATCTAGTTGAGAAAAGGACAAAAATGGTCCCTTAACTATGATAGTAGGTTCAAAATAGTCCCTTAACTATGCACTTAACAGTTTTAGTCCTTTAAGTTTGTTACAAGTTAACAAAAATGGTCCCTTAACTATGAAAGTAGGTTCAAAATAGTCCCTTAAGTATGCACTTAACGGTTTTGGTCCTTTAAGTTTGTCATAAGTTGACAAAATGATCCCTTAACTATGAGGGTTGGTTAAAAATAGTCCCTTAAGTATGCACTTAACGGTTTGATAATGTCAGAAAATGATGTCTCGAAACACAAAGATTGACGGACTCTATCGATTAAAACTGAGGGAATCCATCGACTAAATAAAATACACTTGACTTTAGAAATAAATTAGAAATAGCAGAAACTAAAAAAGTTGTCACTACCAAAAACAAGCGAAAAAAATGATGGACGGAAACCGATGGATAAAATCGAGAGACACTATTTTTTTTTAATTTTTATTGTTTTTTACGAAAACCAACGGAAGTCCATCGGTTATTTTTGAGGAAAAATGCGCAGAAGTCCATCCTTTAACCGACTAACGTCCATCGGTTTTGTCCCGAGTTATTTGACTGATTTAGGGTTCTCACTAATTTTTTCCTTTTTTTCATAGTTCTCGTCAAATCTAACAAACAGAGTTCGATGAATATTTTGTCGAGACTAAAACTGTCAATTTATGACAAACTTAAAGGACCAAAACCGTTAAGTGCATAGTTAAGGGACTATTTTGAACCTACTCTCATAGTTAAGGGACCGTTTTTGTTAACTTGTAACAAACTTAAAGGACTAAAACCGTTAAATGCATAGTTAAGAGACTATTTTAAACCTACTATCATAGTTAAGAGACCATTTTTATCCTTTTCTCCGATCTAGTTTGCTAAAATTTAGCAAAACATTCAACTTGGTAGCCCATATATCCCTTAGGTAATCTTGTTTCTCACTAAAACTCAATTTCCTCTTTCCTCATCTCAGCAAACGACCCAAATGTACTACTCTTCTTTTTCCAGTTTTCGACCCTCTTTCCCCACAATACTGCTCTTCCTCTCCTTATTCTAATTGTCGTCTTCTTCTTCCTCTTTCCCCACAATACACCATTTCTTCAGGACACCCATCTTCTTCTTCTTCAATTTTCCCTCCTTTTTTACCAACCAACTACTCATTTGTCTGGTTTTCTTCATTCTGAGAGATGATTGGCTCTTCATCAAATCTTTGATTCTTAAAGATTTAGTGGAGAAGGAGAGAAATGGAGCGCCTGTTGTAGAGATTTGTATAACATAAATAGAATAATGGGAGCTGTAAAGCTTGCGGGTTCTCTCATTAACAGAATTTATACAAACGAACAATCTAGTTCATCTTCATCGTCGTCGTATTCGTCATCAAACTCCGGTGGCGGAGAATTCAAATCTAAATTCGGGTTTCGACGAGAACAAAGCGAACGACGGAGGATTTAATATTATTATTATTGTTTTCTATTTTGGAAAGATCTGATAAAGATGACCTGCTTTTCTTCTTCTTTCTCTTCATTTCCATGGCATGGAGACTGTTTTTACTGTTGTTGTTACCTAATCCATTTCCAACTTCTTATATTTTCTCTCTATACAAAGAGAATTTGATTTTATTTGATTTTAGTCCTTTTTTCAATTTTATTTCCGGTGAACTTTTCGCCTCAGTTGGAAGGGGATTAAGTAAAAGAGAACAACGCCTTATTATTAGTTTAATAATTGTTATTTAGTTTAGCAAGCCTGTGAGTAAAAAATTATCAAAGAAGTTGAGCAACTTATATATAGACAGAACAAATACATTATTTATACACTACATTTTGACTTGGTGTGTTTATATATGATTATACAAAGCATACACATTATATATACAAAGTATATGTATTGTTTATATATAGCTAGATAGAACAGATACATTATCTATACACTGATGATACAGTGGCTACATCGGCTACAAACTAGATGTGTGGATGAATAGCTATATAAAGCAGATATATTATCTATACATCGACGATACAGTGCTAAATTGTCTGCAAACTAGATGTGTACATGGGTTGTATAAATGAGTTGTTTACCCATTTTTAATTCCTTGCAATTTCATTTTTTGTTGTTATTAGCGGCCCGTTTCTTTTCTTCACTTATCTCTGCTGCTTATTATTAGCGTAACAATGTACTTTTGATTTAGTGATTGTAAGTTAAGCTATTTTTACCACTTTAGCAATCTCTCTCATCAAGTCTTTGAATTTTTTTAACTTTTTCGCTTGTGAGATTTCTGATGGATAATTGAACTACAAGGAAAAAGCTGTAGATGTCTTCAAAATGTTTGTTATGTGTCATATTCCATTTCTCCCATTGATGACTATTCTATAATCTTTGCCTCGAACCCCCTATTGTTGGGGCAGGAGTTGGGGGAATAGAATAAAGCCATTGAAATTTTCTCTAAAAACGAATGAATGTTATTTCATAAAGGGTTATTATACCCCATGACTGCATAGTAGCTCTTTTAACTCTTTGGTTAATTTTAAGGGAGATGCTTTGTAAGCCTTGTTGTCCTTTATTTACATTATCATATGCGCAGGGAACTAATTAACCATTTATATTACCAAAAAGAACAAGAAGAAAAGAAAAAGGAAAGAATTATTGAAATTGTTGCCTAAGGGTACTGAAATAAGTATATGCTATTAATTGTTGTTAAAAACTGTATATCTTAACTGTTTATAAACATTCTCATTTTACCAGTAGATCCTTAGAACAAAGTAAGTAGTCCAAACATAGTTGCAAAGAAGAGAGCAACAACATTAATTGTGGCAGCAGTTGCGCTGCTTGGAGCTTGGGGTTGTGCAGGAGGAGGTGAAGGAGGAGCATTGGTGTTAGTGTTGGTGTTGGTGTTGTTTGAGGTGGAGTTGGAAGCAGAACCTCCATCATCCTTGGCAATTACAGCTACAGGAGGAAGTGGTGGAGTAACAAAGTCCTTAGTCTCCAAGTGCACTGGAGGCGGAGGCTTGTACTCTGCTACTTCTTTTGGATCAAGTGCAAATGTTATGATATCCCCTGGATTTATGTCTTGTATCCTATACGCCATTGGATCCCCAGT
This sequence comes from Lycium barbarum, assembly GCF_019175385.1. Taxonomy (NCBI): domain Eukaryota; kingdom Viridiplantae; phylum Streptophyta; class Magnoliopsida; order Solanales; family Solanaceae; genus Lycium; species Lycium barbarum. The sequence goes on along the minus strand of NC_083348.1, from coordinate 23,218,966 downwards.
GCACAAGTTTCCTGTGCCAACCACATATATAAAATAATAGTCATTTTTGTATTTCACACAATTAATTACTCTAGTACTTAGAAAATTTAATCAACTAGCTAGCCATCTGAGTGTTGATTTACTTACTACTGTATGCATTTGCAGTGCTTGGGTACTGGGTTATGATTCCATCCGCACCATAGTAAATAAGGTTATGGATCAGCATATAAGGATCAGAGCTATAATCCATGTAAATATCTTGGAATTCATTTAGAACAGTTCCAGCATAGACACTAATATTGGCCCAATGCATACATTCGATAAGGTTGGTGAAGTTCAAACTGAAACCCTCTCCTCGAAATTGTGTGTATAAGGAGTGCTTATGTAAAAACACCGCATCTGCGTGCTTCTTGATTTCCAATGCTGTCTCATTGGTTACAAATTCCACCTGCTTCTTAATGTGAAGTACTTTTTGGTAAGCGGGGATATCCTTGAATTTGTCCAACACTGAACTTTCACCTGACATGATCAGAACCTTCTGAGTCGACTGCTTATCAAGTGTGGCATTGCTCAAAGCAGTCGTGACGACACCCACAATGTCAAGACCCTTGTTGGCTGCAAGGTAGGCAGCATTCTTGAACACAACCAAGTTGCAGTTAGTTATTAATAATTCCGAAAATCCAGGACTATATATATATATATATATATAGATATATATATATATATATATATCCAGGACTATATATATATATATATAATGTAGAGTAGAAAAGAAACTTACTTCTATGTTGATCAGAACTCCAGGAACTGCCTTTTCCTTAGCGAATTCCAAGAAATCAGATAGAGTTACAAACTTGCCCACATTCTTGCGTGCTGGATCCCTTGCCAAATCTCCATTAAATTCACTGAACATTTGAGCTGTGGTCGGATAATATAAAACAAATAAAGAGAGAAAAGAAGAGAATTAGATATCGGACAATGAAATAAAGCTAGTACTATTTGAAATATTATTTTCTTGAGAGAGGTGACTGGCTCACGTTTTAATGACTGAATTTCATCCCATGTAAAATCGAAAGAGAAAATTCCCATAGAGGATTGAATTGCATCCACCTTAGCCGCTCGACTCATGAAAGGTCCGGAAGCAGTGGTTGTTGGGATGAGGTCAACTGAAGGCAAGCAGAATGCAACTGCATCTTTTGTCATCTGGACAGAACAATCGATTATGTCAGCACCATCATCTACTGCTTTTTGATAGGCAAGATCTGTTGATCCTGGATAGTCTCCATTGGCTCCATTTGCCGAAATAATCAGAGCTGCCAATTAAATCGCACAATAAAATTAAGCTGTCACTTTTTTTCAAAAGTATTGTGGAACACTAAGTACTACTACTTAGTTCTTTCATTGCACGAGAGATTCATTTCCTTACTAGGGACTTTCCTTGAAGCGTTCCGACTCCCTGCCAAGCAAGCTGCAGCCAGAAGTAGCAACTGTGAGCTATAATATTTGTATGTGTATTTCCTCTTAATCATAAGAAGAATATTCTTACCAATGGCCATTGATGCAGACGTAGCGAAGTCTGTGACTACACCGTCAACAGCAAACTTGGAGTTGTCAACGAATTGTAGATATTCTCTTTGCGGATCATAACTGTAATTGTAAGGCAAAAGGTTATCATTTGCGAATCCATATGCAAAAACTTCAAGACCTTGTTTATGAGCTTCAGCTACTAAATTGGTACTAGGCTCTAAATAGCGAGCTTTATTGACGGGCCATATGTACTCTCTTGGCACAACGATTCCCGCAGCGAATGTCTTGATCATGGGTAACTTTGTTAATAATGAAGCATATGGTTCATTTGTTGTGGTTTCAACTGCATTTCTATCAGTGGGAAACTTGAAAATTAGCTTCGTTTTGAGACCGCGGACAATTGGTCCCACGCTTTTCAAGAAATCAATCTCTGGAGACGATATGTAAGAGATATCCTTCTTTATCTCCAGGAGCTTTTTAATATCATCCACTAAACTTAGTTTGTGCTGGTTGTAGAATGTCGCGTACTGCAATACAATTTAAGAAATTAATTAGGGAACCAAGACTGCACAATTTGATAAAAAATAATTCATTTTACGGACAATAGGATTTAGCATGCATTTCATCAGATGTTTTAAAAATAAGAAACTGCCTAATAGACACCTCGGCATTGATCCACACTACAGCGTTCCTGTTTTCTTCTAAAAATAGTTCAGTTGGATATGGTGATGAAAAATCAAATAAATCTGTTCTGCTGAATATTGATTGTGTCACTGGAAAACAAGACAAGAAGTAAAAAAAAGTCAGCTACAAATATAAGTAGTAGTACCATATATCCATTTTCATGCATAAGCTGTGACTTACCAATCAATTTACTAAGCATCTCATCACTCGTGAAGTCCAATGCAAACCATCCTTGAAGTTCTTTTCCATTAACAATGTAGGTTTTTCTACGATTTGGAAAAGCATCAGCTGCAGTTGTTGTATTCTGGAGGTTTAACTGTGAGAGACAAAAGCTCTGTCCATCGCGACTCATATGGAGATCACATAGCAAGACAGTACCACCCTTTCCAAATACAATTGATTGACTGAATGCTAAATCTGATTGCGGGGGGTAAAGTCCCGAAAATCCCCCATTCGCAACTACAACTGGTTCATCACCATGTAGAGTCAACCATGTTCGCTTAGGAAGAGAAGGAGGAACTGCAGGCTTACCACCTTTTGGATCAGCTATAGTGCAATGGATCAGCAAGCAAACTAACAAGAGATGCCTGATCATTTTCTTCCAATCCTGTTCCACCCAAAGTATGTTTGCTTAACCAAATAAGCATCATGTTTAATTAGTTAGAAAGAAATAAAACACTTTTTACTCCTATATGTTTTATTTATATGTTTAAGAACCATCTCGATATCATATAAGACGAATGATATTCCTCTTCATATTCAAGAATGCAACCTTGCTTACCATTCAGTATCTAATTTCTGCACATGATGTAACTCTCCATGAGTTCCCACCCAATATGAAAAAATGTGCAAAAAATAATAGCGACAACAACCCAAAAGCGAAAAAAGATTACGATGCTGCTGCGAGGGAATGTGTATCCATTAAATGAGGCTACACTAATCTTGTACCACCAATTGAAACTGCCAAACCCAACATTCTTTAGAATACATCGATGAGCCTTTATGTTTCTCCATTCTTTATCTACATAATTCATAAATTGCATCATTTGAATAATTCTATCAAATAGGTAAATGACTAAAAATCAAACCCGTTACATGATCATAATCGAAATGTAAAAACATGTACGTGCAATGACATATATGACATCAAGAATTAAGAAGAAAGGAAGAAATGCAATAAAACTCACTTGAATCTTGAGATCGGGGAAGGAAGAGAGAAGCATTCCCCCTTGAGTTTCAGAAGGACAAAAAATAAAGATAAAAATGAAAAAAAAAGGAAAGAAAAATGAGGTAAGAAACTCTCAAGGGAATGGAGAAAGGCAGGAAAAGGGGACGAAGAGTTTTAAATAAAATGGAGAGAATATTAAGAGGCTTTAATTAATTTTCTTTCTCGCATATCTCGGATTAATATCTGGTTCTTATTATTTTATTTTCCTCTTCAATGGATTTCACTATTTTTGTTCTTTCCTTTTAGCTTTTCGGTTGAATTATTTACCTTACTAGTAAATTTGGTTGCGCTTCACGCGATTATGAAAGATTCATTAGATTTACAAAGTAATTACTATTTGTGAAAATTGAATTTTTTTTGAGATATTTCTTTTTAGTTCTCAAAGCAAAAAAAATATTATATTTTAGCTCTTAATCAATTTTATTATTAACACTTTGTTCTATATTTTCCTCTAAGTTTTCATCACCGACTTGAAAATTAGATCTATAAAAAAGGAAAAAAGCTTCCTTAATTATCACCATCTGTTATTTTGTTTTGGTTTAGACGTGCAGCGATGCTCTTTTATTGTTTCATTTCATATATCAGTGACAAATTATATCTTAATACGAAAAAGTTTATCTACAAATAACCTGCAATTTACTATAGTAACGGTCTTTTATTATTTCTTTCATTCTTTATTAGTAGTATATTTCTTATTTTTCAGAAAGTTGTGTAAACATCTTATTATCCATTCAGAGAGTTTTTTCTCCTATTTAAGGTCCTTACATAAGCCAATTTAATCTTTTTTTGTTTCTACCACGTCAGTGACAATATTTACCATATAAGCATGAACGTTAGAATTATCAAATAAATGAAAAACACGTAATTTTTTTATTCTTCATAAGTAAAACAAAAGTATAGCCATTAATCTCTACATTTGGGCTAAAGGCATTGGTTACCACCAAGGAAATTCCGTTTTATAATATTAAAAGAGGGAGAAATAAAGAGGAACTAGAACGTAACAACCTGCATTTTTGTTGGCCCCCAACCTCATCTAAAAACAGCGAAAATCAATCTAAAAATAATTACAACCCTATACACACAAAGTAAAGGAATTAAGAGAAATACTCTGTAGTTATAATAATTGTGAGACACCAACGTTTTTTCCTGGATCGATATAGAAAAAAAAATTACTTCTTGAGACTTGAGACACCAACGTTTGGGCATGTGAAGAGGAGAGACACGGATGCCCCAGTGCGGAGGTGTGAGAGGTTGGCCATGGATGGTTTCAGACGAGGTAGGGGTAGGCCAAAGAAGTATTGGGGAGAGGTAATTAGACACGACATGGCGCAGTTACAGCTTACCGAGGACATGACCTTAGATAGGAGGGTTTGGAGGACCCATATTAGGGTAGAAGGCTAGTAGATAGTCTCATTACCCTGCCTTATTAATAGTCGCATTATCGTAGTATAATTTCTTGTGCTCTAATTTATGCTATTATGCTATTATCTGTTATTTCCTGTGCTTTGATTATTCTATGTTATCTGTGTCGTTTGCGTTACTTCATTTCCATATCGCTTTGAATCTCTTAGCCGTATCTGACCTCTTTTTATGTTTTTATTGAGTCGAGGGTCTCTCGGAAACAGCCATCCTACCTTGGTAGGAGTAAGGTCTGCGTACACTCTACCCTCCCCAGACCCCACGTTGTGGGATTTCACTGGGTTGTTGTTGTTGTTGTTGTTGTTGAGACTTGAGATTTTCCGAATAAGTAATTTGTAATGTTAAGTAGTAATAATAAATAAGACAAAGATAGCAGGAGCTCTTGGCGCACGTTACACTACGTGTAATAATGTACGCCGATAGTAATGGCTCGTCAACGGCGTGTAGCACTCCGACCACCGGCACTGGTTAATGCACCTAAAGAACGTTTTGTCACTCCAGACTCCAGAATACCCCACACTTTGGCTCCATTAAAGCTTGGCAGCTGGCTGCCTGGTGGAGGGAACACTGATACGACTATTCCTATACCGGAGAAGGAGATTGGTCCACCGGATCCTAGAGATGAGATAGCTGAAGGTTCAAATGCGGCACAAAAACTACTATTTTCAGCTGGATCTCATACTACACCTCCGAATTATGTGGGTAGGCAAGCAACACCACCAATGGCAGTTGACATTGTTCGTGGCAATCGACAATTGAAGCACGCTATGCAACTTGAATACTATCCTTCTGTAATCAAATATTGTAGACTCTCATGAGGCTGAATCTGAATGTGAAAAATGGACAAATGCCCTAATTGGACATGTATTAGGGGGAACACCAAGCTTCAAAGAGATGTTGAAATTCGTGTATAGTGTTTGGAATTTTGTGACAACACCACGAGTGCACTAACACGATGAGGGCTATTTCATATTCCTCTTAAACATTAGTGAAGATAAGAGCATGACATTGCTGGGAGGACCGTATACATTCAACAATAGACCAATGATTCTCTGTAATTGGGTGAAGGACTTTAAGTTTCAACCTGAGATGATAAGAATTCTTCCCTTGTGGTTTCAGTTTCCTAAATTGCCAGTGTACTATTGAGCTGAAGAAAACCTTAGGCGAATTGCAAGTTTTATTGGTAAACCAATTTGTGCTGATTAGATTAACTGCTAAAATTGAGAGAATTTCCTATGCTAGGATTCTTATTGAGGTGGATATAACACAATAATTACTAGATGAGCTATGCATTGAGAATCTTGATGGTGTAGTGCTGGTGCAGGAAATTACATATGAGTGGGCCCCAAAAAATTTCCATGATTGTATGTAACTAGGTCATGATGATGGGGAGTGCGAGAAAGCTCAACCTCAACCTGTCCAAGACCATGTTCCTAGAAAGAAGAAGGCAAAAAAGAGGAGACCACCACCACCTCAATGGTTACCTAAGCATAACAGCAGGATGAAGCCAGTAAAAATGTTATTGTGACAATAGAAGGGGATCAAAGTAACCAAGTAGATGAACATGTTGATCCATTTCCTGCATTGAGCAAGAGCTTACCACAAGGCAGACCACCTCCTCGTAGCAACAAAACTGGACACTTGGTTCAAAAATAGATCACACCGCAAGAGGATAGTCAATCAAATGCAATGGGTGAGACACAACCTGAATCATTGGCACACAACCAAGAAGAATCAGAGAAGGCACCAAACAGGGCTAAAGCACCTGATCCACCCCTAGTTAGATGATCTTTAGCTTATGGAATATAAGAGGGCTAATAGGCCCGTCAAGTAGAAGGAATTGAATTCCTTCCTGCAAAAACATAAAATGGATTTGTTAGGTTGCTTCGATAAAAAAATAAAGGTTCATAAAGTGGAGCAGATTAAAAGATTCTATGGGCAAGAGTGGCAAACTTTTGCTAACTACCCTACAACACTAAATGGTAGGATTTGGCTGTTTTGGAGACATAAAACAATGGATGTAACTATATTAGATACTTCAACTCAGCTGGTTCATTTCAGAATTCAGGACAAGGATTCCGCCTTTGCTTATCTAATGACCTTTATATATGGTTTTAATACTGCTACTGCTCGTATGGGACTTTCGAATAATTTGAGAACTATAGTTACTACAGGTACAGAACCATGGATTATCCTAGGGGACTTTAATGCCATATTATCACATGAAGACAGAATAAATGGGGAACCAATACTACCACAAGAAACAAATGTGTGGAGGATATTGGGGTGGGACAACTATTAAGGAGAGGGAAACATTTTACTTAGTGTAATAAGAGGGATGGGGATGAAAGGATATATACTCACATAGATTGGGCATTTGGCAACCCTGCTTGGCTGGCACAATATAATTATATTGAGGCAGACTTCCTTGATCCAGGATGTTCAGACCATTCCCCCTTTCTCTTGAACTCAACAGCAATCTACAGTTAGAATAGGAGACCCTTTAGACTACTCAATGTACTGATGCTACAAGATAACTTTAAAGAACTGGTGCAAAAAACATGGGATCAAACAGTTCCAGGATACACGATGTATAATATTTTGCAGAAGTTGCACAAGATTGCTCACCAGTTAGGGAAACTGTAGAAAGAGTACTCATCCATTGAGAAGAGACTAAATCAGTTTAGAGGGAGATAACATGAAATCCAGGATGCATTGCCTACTAATCTCTTTAACCAGTCTCTGATCACTGAGGAAAGAGAATTTATTCAAGCAATTAACAAATGGGAAGCTGTGAATAAAAGGGTACTAAGACAAAGGTCCAGGGCAACTTGGATCAACCATGGGGATAAGAACTCTAAGTACTTCCTTTCTCATTTGAAAGCTAGGTAAGCAAGAAATAGAATATCTTCCATAGACAATGAACAGCGGGTCAAACTGGTTGATCCAATATTGATACAATAAGAATTTATGGAGTTCTTCAAATCCTTGCTTGGTCATGCTGCAGAAACTCTTCCTTATATCTCTAGATGGACTAGTGGGAACCCTAAAGACATACTAGATAGACACAGAGAATGCAAGAATTGAAGAAGCAAGTTTAAGAAGGTCTCGAGCTCTTAAAACCACAAACACAGAAGAAAAAGAAGAAGAAGAAGAAGAAGAAGAAGAAGAAGAAGAAGAAGAAGAAGAAGAAGAAGAAGAAGAAGAAGAAGAAGAAGAAGAAGAAGAAGGGGACATGGCTCTGGTTACAAGAAAATTTCATAAAATTCCTCAGAAGGGAAACTATTCCAAAAGAGGCAAGAGCATCGATAGAGGACAGGCAGGTGGATGCTTCAAGTGTGATAAACTGATCACGCTATCAAAGATTGCCCACAATGGGAAGTAGAATGGAAGAAGAGAAGGGCAGAGAGGGAGAACAGAGAAACAAGCAAGAACAAGGAGACAAACAAGGCTATGGTAGCACCCTGGGGCTTTGATAATGACTCAGAAGATGATGCTGACTACACTGCACTCATGGTTGATGACCACTAAGAATCAGACATGGAAGAAGACATCAAGGTAAGCACAAATGGCTCAAGGACAGATTGGATGTATTATCAAAAGAAAAAATAATATCCTTGATGGATTACCTGATTGATGATTGTAATGAGATGAGCACAAGAAAAGATGAATCACTCATTGACGTTACAAGCCTGGAGGACCAACTACTGAAGAGTGAAGAAAGCAGAGTAAAAATGGAGAAAGAAAAGCAGCTACTAAAAGAACAGGTTGCTCAACTTGGTTCATCCATTTTTGTTCTTCAATTTGAAGTTATAATGCTGACACTCAGATCAAAAAAGCATGTGGTAAATGATGAGCAACTGGAGGCAGAGTCTGAGTTAAAAAGGGTAAGAAGAGAGTTGCACTAGAAAGAGAAAAATCCAAAGATATTAGCTCAAAACTACTTAAAACGGAGCACGAACTTGAAAGAGCAAATCGATGGACTCAGGCCTCTCAACTACTGGCAAATCTCACAAGTCAAAAGCAAGACAGAACTACAGGATTGGGATTTGACAGAACGGCCACACATAACGTGTCAGAAGAGGTGTTGTGCACTTTGTGTGGAAAGTTGGGGCGCTGCAAAATTGAATGTCCAGTGTACATGAGCTATAATATCAAGAACCTAAAGATTGCAAAGAAGAACACTAAGTTAGTTAAGAAGAAACCTACAGGTGTTGGAAATAGGTTGATGTGGACACTGCCCGAATGGACAAAGAAGGAATTGATCCACCTCCAGGTTAAAGGAAAGGGACCCAAGCTTGCATGGGTGCCCAAAACCAACCCTTTGCTTTTTACAGGAAAGAGGAGCAGAAGAGCAAGCTATAATGATATACGAATAATGCTTGCTCATGATATGAAGAGAGAAAACAATGATAATTCTTCTCACTCTTAAAAATAGAAGGAAGAAGATATTGCAAAAAGAAAGTTATCCAAAGAAGAAGGAAATTAGAAAGGGGGAACTAGCATGAAACAGGTTAAGGAACCTGTTCCTGATATTAAAAGGAAACGGTCAAACAGGAACAGGTGTTATACACTCCGGAGATAAAGTATTATGATTCAGGAGGTAAAACCGGAGGACTCATTCATGAAAAAAAAATGTGGTCAAGTGCATATGTGCTACATTAAAGAAGGGTTCCCACAGGGCTTATAAAAGGAAGATTATGCTAGCACCGGGAATGATTAAAGCTTCACATGTACCCCTCAATATTTGCTAGGAGGGTTGTCACATATTGTATGGTATACTGAGTATTTGAAATATTTCACTTAGTCTTGTACATTAAATTGTACATCTTATACTGGGTAGGTTCATGATCTTGTAAAGTCTAAACATGATGACTGTCACAGAAGCAGGGCTCAAATCAAAGACTGCAAATATGCTTCAGGTATGTTTTCTTTTCTCTACAGTAAACTATATACTCAGATCACGGAACATGTTAGACAACCTGGTTTAACTACCCCAGTCATGTCTAGCATCCTTAAAAAGTGCATTGAGAGGAGAAAAAGTGAGCCATAATGATAGCCTTGAAAAACACTCAGATTAAACTAATATAGACTCATCCTCATCTCACAAATTTCATTTTGCCTCTATCTCACACATCCGAGTCATATGAAAAACATTACCTGATTCACTCAAAAACTCCGATCAGTCTCCCACCTTCTCATACTCCCTTAATCTATCAAAATTAGAGAATATACTTCACCTCACCCTAAAACAACAAACCTTTCTCTGATAACCAAATAATTTTGTCAACTGGAAAAATGAATGGGAAAAGAAAATTGGATGGAGCTTATAAACAGGGGTAATATATGAAAAATCCCAAAACAGGGGATAGAATGAAGGAAATCAGTTGTACAACAACTGTTCAAGAAAATAAGTTGGTTGATACGTTAAGCTCATCTAAACAGGATTCATTTGAGCTATTGTGAAACGGGAGTTGTGGAGATATAAGGATTCATGCAGTACTATGGATGGTTGAATTAGAGAAAGAACCCCTCACCATCAAGAAAGTAACTAGATTTCGGATCTTGGTCTTCATGGGCAAAACCAATGGGTCTTCTTGGGGGAAAAAGGTGGATATTGCATATCACTTTATGATCTATGCAAGTAACTAAGCCAATTAACATGAAAAAGGGCTTGATTCAGATGGTGATTAAGGGAAGAAACAAAGATAGACATATATTTCCCTTATAGCAACAGTAGCCTCCCGCACCTGCAAAATAAGCTTCCATAGAAAATCCATAGGTTTAGGACCTCCACATTGGTCAAATTTTCTTTGAAGTAATTAGTCTCTCCCTAAAACGTATCCTTGTACAAATCTTAGAAGTCTAATTCTATTGGTTGTTTGTATATCGTTGTAACCAAGGGACTAGAATTGAACTTGTTGACATCAATGAAAAAAACACTATTGCATATCTTACTAATTTGTGCCTAAAATGCATGACATGAATGTTTTCTTAACTTAAAAAGTAAATTTTCTTATTTGTGTATATGCAATAGGGCCAATGGCCATGAATTGAATACTGAATGAATATTACTAACTGTAATATGGGGATTAACTATTTAATGATGCCAAAAGAGGTAAGATTTAATTGTACCATCCAGATTTATGACTTATATACTAACATGGTTAAATTTACGTTCAAGTCGAAGCTGTGAATGTTTGGAACTGGTTGACGAAACAGGTTGATACACGGTACAATGAGCACAGAATAACAGAGAGTTTGTCATCGTCAAAAAAGGGAGAATTTGTTGGCATAAAGCGATGTGTGAAGTTTTCCTGATGGACAAAGTGAACCATGTAGAAAAACTAGGTCTAGATACATGTGATAATTGACAAGTATGATTGAACAAAGACAGATATATGGTTGAATAAAGCAGATGTTCCAAACACAATAAAATGTCTGAATGAGCAAGAATGCACATAGTGAATGGAACAGGTCCAAAGACCTGATCTATCACAAAGAGATAGTTGCAAGCAATGCACGTGAATCAGGTTTACAAGCATACTCAATCAGACATAGACAAGCAGACAACCACAGTCCAAAAAGGGAGAGAAGACGACTTAGTAAAAGAAGCAGTTCAATGAAGAAATAAAATAAATGTACAAAACATGTTCTATATCATGGAGTCATCAGGTGCAGTGGATGAATGATCTAGAAGTGAAGAAATTATGTGAATAAGAGCTTAAAGTAATCAGAGGTGAGTTGACCAGTTGGAGACATAGAGCAACCTAGATGAATAAAACAAGTCCGTCAACTTGTTCCAGACAATATCTCAGAAGCAGTTTAAAAGAAGATGCAAAATGAAAGAGATTGGTGGAATAGCTATATGAAAATGTTCCAGCTCATACAAATGTGATATTCAGAGGTGGACGAACTAGGCAGACAGGTTTGTGAACATGTTCAAACAAATACAACATCAACAAGGATTAGTAAGCCTTCTACAAGGAAAAGAAGTCGACTCAACAAGGCAAGAATCCAAGGACAACACACAATCTTATTGCGTGTTATGGTCCAACAAGGAGAAGGTTTTGTCACTGACCTGCTGTGCTTGAATTGTTATAAATACCCAGGTCTTACCGAGAAGAAGTTTGTACACCCACAAAGAGAGAATTCAGAATATTGAGCGAGGAGAAGATTTATCCATAACATTCAAGAATCCAGGGTTGCGTCCCTACTGTAAGAAGAAGCATTGAAGGAACTGTTTTACAGTATAATGTTCTCCAATTCACAAGTCTAGATATGTTGTATGAGGTTGTTTTATCGAGTGGTATCTTTATCCTTATTAAGAAGCATAACAGTAGATACGAAATTGTAACTTCAAGTAGGAGTTTACTAGTTGAAGATAGCTTGCTAGTCAGAGTTTGGGTTACCAGGTTGAGGTAGGAGTTAGGTTTCAGAGTTTGTAACATAATTTGTAGTTGGCTCACAGTTGTCGTGCAGTTTGGGGAAAATCCTTCAGGTCTATAGGTTATGGTTTTTATCGTTCTTGTGAGTTGGGTGTTTTCCATGTAAAAATACTGTGTTCTTTACCTTCCTATTTGTTTTTATTTCGCAAACACATTCATAGAATAGGTTAGGTAACGTGTAATGTCAATAGGCGAAAACTAGGTATGCATTGGGACAGACATCTAGGTAGTGCAAAGCTAACAACCTATGTACAAGATGATACCAGTAGTTAGCATTACAGTTTATATGTTCACGTGACTTATATATGATAGATTAGACCTGTTATGAGCTGTGAGATGTTGTTACAGAATGTCCAGGAAGGAAAAGATAAAGAGAAATACTATGTGTCCTGATTGGTAAGACTCGAATATATAACATTACTTACTTGTTGTATGATGTGCTGTTCAATTTCCAGGTGATCTTGGCATATGTTTTATCCTGTCATCACATCAGCATTTCTTTCATTTGATTATTGTACTCTTTTAGGATTATTCTTGTCACGACCCGTCTAGGGGGCCCCGACAAGTGCCCGGTGCTACCCCACCCGGGCACCCCTTGGCTTACATTTACACTTAGATCTAGGTGAGCCACAAAATTAAACATACATTTCTATTCATCAGTCATACTAGTCCCATTGGACAACAATGCCTGTATATCATCATTGGCATCTATACCACGTCAACGTACATGAGCCGACAAGGCTAACAAAATGATATACAAAATATAGGCCGACAAGGCCAAACACATCTAACCACGTACACATGTCTACAAGCCTCTAAGGAGAGTATAACATATCACATAAGCGGGACAGGACCCCGCTATGCCCATAATTATGTACACAAAATAATTAGTACCCAAAAGCTATAGCTCTGAATGAAATGGAGCTCCGCTATGTAGTCCCTAAGAATGTAGCTATGGATCAACTCTGTCTCCCTGTGCACCTGCGGGCATGACGCAACGTCCACAAACACAAGGATGTCAGTACGAAGAATGTACTGAGTATGTAAGGCATGATCAATATCAATGTAGAAGCATAATAAGCAACATGAAAAATAGCACAGGATGGGAGATGGTAATATCATCGTCATAAGCACTTACTTGCCCTTCATAGAAACTTTCCATTCTAATGCGTATTTGTGTACATATATCCATATCCGTATCCATAATCGTATCCATTCCACATTTATACTCATATTCACATACATACTCGTATCTATATCATATACATATTCATATCATATACATAGCACTTACATAACATACCCGACCATGCCAGATCGGTGTTTCATACATACTTGGCCAACCAAGGCTCAAGGTTACACATACCTAGCCCTACCAAGGCGTCAGGGTTACATCTACTTGGCCTTACCAAGGCGTCAGGGTTATATCTACCTGGCCCTACCAAGGCGTCAGGGGTTATCCGTACCATCTACAGAGGTGTGCGTGCATTACATAATCATATACTTATTTATTTACATATCCTACCCGGCCTCATAAGCTCGGGGTTCCATAATAGTCATACATAGATACATATGCATAATAGCTCATAAGCATCTTTACTATTATAACTACTATCATCGTCGTCATCGTTATCGTCATCGCTATTACCACCAAAGTCGTCTTCCATATCATTGTCGCTATTATCGTCATTCATCACATCTATCTTTATAGGCTTACTCGTCATACGAGGAATTTAGCACAATTGTGGCGTACCAAGAATCGTGAGATAACAAGCTCGGAAGATCAAATCATTTGAAAGATATCATAGTCTTATAGAAGATTTGGACGTTTGGCCAAAGAACCATGCCTTATGAAAGAAGGGTTAGCCTTACATACCTTTCCGTTGAACTACTCTACACTTGCACGTTCTCCTCCGAAGCTCACGTCTCTACCTTCATTAAAGTCATACTATCATTAGAAATCGATAGCTAGCTTACATGACAAAAACTAGAGAATATCGGGCAATGTCTCCTCTATTTATACGACATTCCTCTATAGCGTATATCAACTCTCAAACGTCAATAATACATTCACAATACTATAACGATAGTCATTATTCATCCACATTATCCAAGGCCAGAACGCACGACTATGTCCATTCACGTACATTGCTCATCTCATGTTCTCAACATCATTTATAACATATTTACATCATAATACATCAAGAATCATAACTCAATTCAAACTATTTCTCAAAATGACACTATTCCACATTCATGACCTATTTTTCTTTACCCTTCTACAATCCAATTATTTCAACTCTCAAATACTTTAAAAAACATAGAAATATCATAAACCTTACCTTAGATGTCATAGGAACAAGCCTTGGTTGATAATACTCCACTTCAGCAAAACCCTTGTTCATCTCCAATGAGATTTCTTGACTTGTATGATCTTTAATGGGTTTTCTTACACTTGATTCACTTGGTTTATGTTTTTGATCACTAATAATCCTTGAATTCTTATGGAATAAATGTAGAGAGATGTTTTATAGAGTAGGGGTGAAGTGTGGAAATGAAATAATAAACTTGGTCCCCTTTTTAATAACCCAAAATCTGATCTGGAATGAACAGTCGTCGAAAGTACAATAGTGGTCGTAAACTCAGTTTACGGTCTGTATTCCAGTTTACAGGCCGTATTTCGTGGACGTATTTAATCATAACAGAACCAGAAAGTCAGGCTGAGACATGGTGATTTACGAACACAGTTTACGGGCCGTATTTCAGTTTACGGTCCGTATTTCACGTCATCTTTAACCATTCAAGCATTTGACAGAAAGTTGAAGTTTTGGAAGTTGAAATACGACATGGTAGTTTACGGCCCGTAAACTACTTTACGGTCCGTATTTCATTTTACGATCAACTGGTCAAAGTGCAAATCTGCAACTTTCCACATTTTCAGAACCTATAGTTAGTCATTATGGAGCATAACCTATCTCTTTGTGCAATTGCCTTTGGAATCTTACTTAGGGTCATCAAACGTCGTTCCTTGCTTATTAAAACATCATACATGCTATGCCCTTTGTTAGCCTATCCACTGTACGTTTGCGGGGAAATTTTCAAGGTGTAACATTCTCCCCCCCCCCCCCCCCCTTTTGGAACATTCGTCCTCGAATATTAAACACTCGGGATCCTGCGAAAATTTTGCCAGAGTTTCCCCTGTAATTTGGCACTACCAACCTACCACAACGACCCATAATATCATCGCCTGACAGGGCTACATAACAATATCAACATATCTATGGCCATACACGACCAAAAGCATGAAAAGGAAATCATACATACCTTATGATCTTGATATGTCGTCTGGCATCTCTCCCAAGGGTTGAAATAAATACGGGTATCTGGACCGCATACTTTCTTCCGCTTCCCATGTCATTTCTTCTCGTTTACTGCTTTTCCATAGATCTTTAACTGAGGTCACCTCTTTGTTTCTAAGCCTCCGTACTTGCCTATCTAGTATGGCAATGGGTACTTCTTCATAAGTCAACTTTTCTGTCACTTGCACATCACTTATTGGCACGACCTTAGTAGGGTCTCCAACACATTTCCGAAACATCAAGACATGAAAAACTGGATGGACGGACTCCAAATCCGGAGGTAAATCTAGCTCATAGGCCACCTTGCCTATCTTTCGTACAATCTCATAGGGCCCAATGTATCGGGGACTAAGCTTCCACTTTTTTCCAAATCTCATGACGCCCTTCATTGGCGACACTTTCAAGAATATCCAATCTTTAACCTGGAACTCCAAGTCTCTTCGACAATTATCCACATAGGACTTTTGACGACTTTGAGCTGCTAATAACCGATCTTGTATGAGCTTGACTTTCTCTATGGCTTGCTGGACCAAGTCTGGTCCTATCAACTTAGTCTCTCCTGGTTCAAACCACCCAATTGGGGATCTACACTTCCGCCCATATAGGGCTTCATACGGTGCCATTTGAATGCTAGAGTGATAACTATTATTGTAAGGAAATTCAATGAGTGGAAAATGGTCATCCCAATTACCTCCAAAATCTAGCATACATGCTCGTAACATATCTTCAAGAGTCTGAATGGTGCGCTCAGCTTGCCCATCGATCTGCGGGTGAAATGTCGTGCTAAGGCTCACTTGGGTCCCTAAACCCTCTTGGAAAGACTTCAAAAAATTTGTTGTAAACTGTGTCCCTCTATCAGAGATAATAGATACTGGAACACCATGGAGTCTCACTATCTCCTTAACATAAAGCCTTGCATAATCTTCTGCCACATAGGTCGTCCTGACTGGTAAGAAATGAGGTAAATTTGTGAGCCTATCTACAATCACCCATATAGAATCATACTTGCATAGAGAACGGGGTAAACCTGTAGTGAAATCCATGTTAATCACTTCCCACTTCTAAGTTGGAATTTCTATGGCTTGCAACAATCCACCCGGCTTTTGGTGCTCGATTTTCACTTGCTGATAGTTGGGACATTGAGCTACGAATCCCGCTATATCTTTCTTCATTCCATTCCACCAATATATATACTTAATATCATGATACATTTTTGTCGCACCGGGGTGAACAGAATAGCGAGAACAACGAGCTTCTCTCAATATTTGGTGGCGTAAATCTACCACATTGGGAACGCATAATCTGCCTCGACATCGGAGAACTCCGTCTCCTGAAAGCTCAAATGATGACTCCTCTTTCTGAGGGAGTGTATCCCTGTAATGCATTAGCATGGAATCTTCGCATTGTTTCTTCTTCACTTCTGCTACTAGCGACGAGATTGCTGAATTCTGAATAGTAGTTCCCTTGCTACCCGAGTCCACTATTCGAACTCCTAGACTAGCTAGTTGCTAGAGCTCACGAGCCATTTCTCTTTTCTCTGGTCGTACATCACATAAACTTCCCATAGATCTGCGGCTAAGGGCATCAGCCACAACATTTGCCTTTCCGGGGTGATACATGATATCGACATCGTAGTCTTTTAGCAATTCCAACCATCGTCGTTGCCGTAAATTCAACTCTTTCTGATTGAAGATATACTGAAGACTCTTATGATCTGTATAAATATCCACATGGACACCATATAAATAATGTCTCCACATCTTTAATGCATGAACCACTACAGCCAATTCTAGATCATGGGTCGGATAATTCTGCTCATGTTTTCCTAATTGCCTTGAAGCATACGCGATTACTTTACCATGTTGCATCAATACACAGCCTAGCCTGTTACACCTCGGAAAAGTCCCCGTACATGTACAAGGTATATACCAACGAAGGATATGGGCGAGGGGTGTTTTACTAAGCAAGGGGTGATGATTCGTGAATTTTTGGAAATGAAAAAGTTGTGGAATTTTATTCAGCACAGTGGTCGTGAAGTGCTATACGGCCCGTAAAGTGATTTACGGACCGTAAATGTTATGTCCCGTGTTTCGTGTAAGTGAAAATTGAGAAATAATTAAGATTTGTGCCTTATGAAGAAATATTTTAATTGTGGTGAATATAACGATGTTGGTTATGGAATCATTGATGTTAAGACATTGGGAAAGGCCGAGGGTAAACTTGGAATTTCGGAAATTAGTTTCGGGAATTACAAAACGGGACTTTTAATGAATTGGGCCAAGAAAAAAATTTGATAAGAAGTTAGGCCCAAAATCTTGAGATGGCCGGCCATTGTAGAGGCCCAAACTCAATTTTAAAGGTCATGTGCTATGCACATGACCTCTATGTAATGGATATATACTAAGCCTTGAGTTGGAGTTATCAAGAACAAGATCAAAACAAAAAAAAAAATTGAGCAAGTCCTTAAAAGAGGCTCTCGGCCGAGAGTGAATAGGAGAAAAAGAAAAATGATCCAAGCTTTGTTGTTAATCCAAAATTCTTAATTTCTACATAGTTGTGAAGTACTCAAGACGCTCTCCGACGTGATACAAGTAGTTTGGAGAAAGAGCGACGTTTGCGACAAGTCGGAAATTCAAGAAAAGGTATGAATTTTGTCCTCTTAATGTTATGAAATGGATATGTATGTGTTAGTGATTGGATTAGCATGAAGATTACGGGATGGGGTCGTGTTTGTGCATGGCGTGTGTGTGTGAAAAGGGTGTGTTTGGCCGTGTGCCTTAGATGGGAAAACAAGTGTGAATTGATTTCGTTTAAGGTTGTTAGTTGTGTCGTCATGGCCCTTATAACGTAAATGAATGTTTGGAGAATTGATTTGGTGCTAGAAAATAATTTCGGACGTTATCGGAAAGTGTATACCCTTGGTATATTTGTGTATATCATAGTATATTTATGATACTAAAGACTTTAAATATGATTTATAGTTGATGTTGATGAATTTGGAATGAAACGACGCAAGTTAGAATATTCGTCGTAACTTTTGGTGGTTGAAATGAAATAGGGAAAGAAATGGATTTTGAGAAACTTTGTATATGGTTTGGAACTTGTATGTTATGTGGTGGAATAATCTTGAATGAATGAATACAATAATGTGGACATGAGTTAGAATTGTGAAGTTTGAATATAGGATTACCAACTTATGTATTAAGGTGAAATTTTGAAGCTAGTGTGGTTTGATTGTGGTTTGTATTGTGTAATGATGTTTGGGTTGTTGTTGTTGTTGTATTTTGAGCCGAGCCAAGTCTCGGGGATGTTAGATTTATAGGGGAAATGCTGCCGAAATTTCGGTAGCCAAGTATAGCCCCAAAGATGAAAATGCTAACTCCCATGAATAGTAACTGGTAAAAGTGACCATTTGCAGTTTCTGGACGAAACGGGAATTGCGATTTGAGGAGCGTAAGGCGCCAACCAGGTATGTAAAGCCTACCTCTCATTCTTTTGGCATGTCCTAGACCCATTAGGTAAATTTCGGAATCTCGGGAATAACCCTGCTCTTGGAAATCGAAGTTCAAGTTCGAGCACTATTCACTCAGCGCGATTGAACCCCTTTTTGTCACTTTTGGTTAAAAGAATGTTCGTACCTCCATAACTTGTGCTGTTGTGCCCGAAACCCTTCGAAACTTTTGTAGATGGCTCTATGGAGCCGAAAGTGTGTGATTTGTGTCCGCCACCTCAATCTGACTCGAGGTGGGCCCGCGAGCCCCGAGGCTCCCCTTATTCGGTTTGTTTGATTCGTTTGTGTCCGTTATGATCCGCAACCGTCTGTTTAGGACCCAAGGATGTGTTTGAAACTTCCTATGCCATTAATGTACGTTCTATACTTTGAATGATGTGAGATTTTCGGAAAATGACTTATGAACAGCTTTCTTGCGAATTTGGCAGTTTGGAACTTCGTAACCTTTATATGCCTACTTTTATCAATTCGATCCCTACTCCGAGCCTTCTGGCGTCAGTATCTACCTACATGTAAACGATATGTTGAGTCCGACAAATTATTTTTAATATGCATATGGTTTCGGCACTACTCTGTTCGTGCTGTCTGCTATGACTTCGTTCGTCGGTACCCGGGCCGACTTTGTGATCGTGCGCACTATAATATATTCGGGAGTTATGATGTGTTACGGTTTTCGAGGCCTCGCCATAGGGCCGGTTACCGTTTATGGAGTTATGATGTGATATGGCATTTGATACGTTCTGATGATATGATGTGTGTGTGATATGATGTGTCTGGAGATTGTACGGAGATTTGAAACCTTCTGGAGTTATGATGTGCTGTGGCACCAGCGTCGGGGGGTGACCACGTTCCTAAACCCTATACATGATTTGATTTGCATTTGTACGTTCGCCTCCCGCACAGGTTTGCTTTGTTTGCGATGTTGGTGTGTTGGTTCTTTCTGACTCCAGCTGTGTTTGTGATTTATGTACCTTCTGCTTTACATACTCAGTACTTCTCCCGTACTGACCCCCGTTTCTTCGGGGGCTGTGGTTCATGCCCGCAGGTACAGAAGCTCGTTTGGGTGGTCCTCCAGTTTAGGCTACTCATTCTGCTGTGTTGGAAAGCTCCCCTTGATCCGGAGCCTACTTTTGGTACATTTCTTTTGTTGTGTCTGTATTCTGTATATTTGGATGAGTGGGTACGACGGGGCCCTGTCCCGTCCTATGTTCTGTTTTGTCTAGAGGCCTGTAGTCAGATTTGTGGGTCGTGGGTCCGGTGTGTTTGCATGTGAGTCTGTTTTGCATTCTTAAGTGGCCCGTACGCTACTATGGCCAAGTCGGCCTCTGAGTTTGTATGTATGTGTATGCATTTGGGGGCGATGTGCATTCCGCCACCCTTCTGATGTGTGTGTGTGAAATTTGGCGATGTATATTCCGCCTCCTTTCTGATTTGTGATTTGTTTGATGTGTACGGGCGACGGCTTAGGATAAGTGTTCGGTAGTTGTCTGATTGCGATGTTGAGTTCGAATAACGTACGTTGAGTTTGGTCGAGTCTGATTACGATGATTTGGGTGTGAGTTCGTTTGGGGTGTCCCGGAAGGGCACCAGCCGCGGCCCACGGGGCTGGGTCGTGACAGTAAACCACCATCGTCCTCCAGCTTTCCAACTTCAACTTTCTGTTAATGTTGAAATGGTTAAATACAACTTGGAGGACGGCCCGTAAACTGGTTTACGGACCGTAAACCTCGATCGTAAACTGCCATATTTCCAGCCAAACCTTTCTGTTTCTGGGATGATTAAAAACGATCATGGAGGACGGACCGTAAACCACAATACGGTCCGTAAATTGTAGTTTACGACCACTGTTCACCCGACGGTTGTTCATTAAAAATCAAGTTATGTGATTATTAAAAAGGGACCAAAGCCTCATTTTATTTCATTATTCATCTATACAACTCAAGAAAGCTCTAGAACTCTCTCAATACTTCATCCATAGAAATTCAAGGGAATCAAAGGAAGAAACTAGGATCATCAACACTAAACTTATGAAACAAGTGAATGAAACCTAGTTGGAAGTCATCTTCTCCAAGAAATCACAAAAGAGGTAAAGGAGGGTTTTGGTGCACAAGGAAGGATTCTACTCTAAGCTTGGTCCACCACCATACAAGGTGAGTTTTATGACTTTAACATGTGGTTTAAAGTATTAGAAGACTAAGACACTTGAATTGTAGTAAGACATAGGAAGTGCACTATTATTTAGTGAATAATGTCACCGTGGAGTGATGGTTGAATGGAATCATGGAAGTTGATATGCTATGACTATAAATACGTTATAAATGACGTTTTGACCACGGAATAAGTGCGACGCATGAGTAAAAGTGACGATTAGCTAAAACCACTAAATGTGGAGAAATTGGAGGAAATTGGTGGATTTTGCTAAACGTACATAAATGATGATTGCTGATTTCTATATTGTGGATATTGTCGCGAATATTTGGGAGCTAAAATAGAATATGGGAAATGCAGTATAAACAAAGGTAGTGCTGCCCAATTTTCCCTAGAAATAGTAGTCCGTCCTTATAATTTCTTAGCTAACGACGACATGAATTCTCTTGAAGGTATATGCACGCGCAACAAAGGAAGTACGAGCAAGCGATAAGAATAGTAAACGTCAAAGGTATGTGAGGCTATTCCCTTTCTTTCAAAGGCATGATCCCTAGCTTACGATTTCATAAATGCTCCCATCTTTTCCTTGCTATCAAAGGTTAAAAAGTCTAAGATTCCGAAGCATGATTTCCTTCTTGATATTCCATAAATGTTTTCCAAGTACTCCTATTTTCCAAAACCAAAGGTTGTGATTATGTGAGTTCTTATGATAACGACGAAGGATATTTTTTTTCAATGACAACGATGATGTCAAAAGTGAGAATATCATTATGATGACTATGATGAGAACGATCTTATGTTTAAAAGTTTCAAGTTTACGATTTCAAGGACTATATGAGAACGTTGAGCTATTTACTGATTTCTCAATTTATTCATGGATGGTGACTTTATTTCTAAATCTTCCAAAGTATATGAATGGATGCCTTATGAAGTTCATGATTTTATTCTATGCTTTCTTTTAATGCTATTCTTCATTGATAGTCTCGCCTTATAATAATTGTTCCTTCAAGGTGAGACAAAGCGACGATGATTACCCCATAACATAATCGGAGGCTTTCGACCTTACGTCACTCCGACGTACTTACAGCTTTTCCTTGGGCTCTCAAGCATGCTATGTATATTATGCATATATATATATATATATATATATATATATATATATATATATATATATATATATGATATGAAAATGTTTTCAGGGGAAATGGGGAACGGTGAGGCGTTATAGACGCATAGCCACCTGGTCAGCTGGCATATCATGATTTCATCCAGGACGCGGGATGCCCGGACGCGGGATATATGGGTTATGGATCGGGCCGTACGTTCCTCGGCACTAACATATGATGACATATGGATCGGGCTGCGCGTTCTGCAGCAATTTACTATATGATGCTTTATGAGTATGCATGCATGGATCCGCCTTAAGAGGCAAGCAGTTATCGATTATCCCCTTGTACTTACTTTACTTTCTTATTCTTACTTTATTTCTTGATGTATGCCTTACATACTCAGTACAATGCTCGTACTGACATTCTTTTCTTTGGATGCTGTGTTCATGCCCACAGGTAGATGGGAAAGCGGTCCAGACTGATAGGAGTCACTAGCCGAGCTGAAGAGCACTCCATCTTCCGAAGGTGCTAATTGGTTGTTCCTTTTGTGTATATATTTGTATCCCACTCAATAGAGGCTCATAGATGCTTGATGTGGGTTGTGTGGTTCCACAACGTAGGTAGTACGCATGTGTATAGATATATTGAAATATGTTTTTGTATTATCACGTTATATTTTTGTAATGAAAAGCAAATCCTCTTTTTAAAGTTAACCGGAAATAGACGAATGATTGTTAAATGGGTTAGGTAATTGATAGTACGAGCGGTGCTCGGTGGTTAGCCCCGGGTAACCGTTGCGGCCCCTAGCCGGGTCGTGACAGAAGTGGTATCAGAGTAGTTCGTCCTAGGAAGTGTCTACGAGCCGTGTCTAGTAGAGTCTTGTTTATCGGTGTGTTGTGCACCACATCTATAAACAGGAGGCTACCAGGAATTTAGGAAACATGACCATCTTTCTTCTTAATAGATCGTGCGATAGAGCTGTGTTATAAGATTATCTCTCCCCTAACGGTGCGTTGTCATTTCAGCAAAACCGATGAAGGGAAAAGCTACGACGGCCCAGAAGGGCAAGATGGTGGTTGAGGAAGGGCTTGATCGAGAGCCGTCTACGTATATGGAGGAGGGCGAACCCCAGAATAACGCCCCACTTCAATTTTCCCATACCTCGCCCACTTTTAAGGATCAGAGGGAAGCCTCGATCTTAGCTCCAGTACCCCCCATTCCTTCGCAAGATACCGTGGGCCAAGAGATGAGACAGGCCATTCTTTTTCTGACTCAATTGGTAGCCGCTCAGACTCAGCGGCAGAATGCGAGTCACGATGACAGGGGTTGGAGAAAGGGAGTTAATTCCTTTGGGTCTGACCGTGAGATTAGAGATGCACCTCCACAGTTTCCCAGACCCAGATTTGATGGACCTGTTTATTCAAGGTCATCCCAGAGTCTCAGAGTTTCTCGTTCTCGGGTTCAGAGTGATTCCGGTCAGAAGAGGTCACCAGTACCATGATGTATTCAGTGTCGCAGGTTATATTAGGGACCGTGTCGTCGGAGCTCGGATGTTTGTTATGCCTGTGCTAGGCCAGGCCATTTAAAGCGAAATTGTCCATCGCTACGTGGTAAAAGTGAGGTTCGGACTACGGGAATGGTAACGGGCTCTTCATCATCGACACACCCTCCAAGGTCAGGGCCACAGGGGCTAGTAAGCAGTGGTAGAGACCGAAGAACGCCTAGTCCAAGCGGATCCCAGCATCATACCCAGGCGTTAGCTGAACGACGGGATCCTGAGTCTTCCCCTGATATTACTCCAGGTATATTGCTAGCACCCTTTTCTGAATAATGCGAATACGTGTGCAAGTAAGCCATATGGTAAATGTAATGTAACTGACTAAAAAGGATAACAGGTTGAGTATGCCTGCTTCATGAGGCTACCATATGTTACGAGCAGGTTTGCAAATGAGATCAAGAAGTGTCACTCTATAGGGTGGATTATGATCTGGGTACAATGAGCCGTAACAAGAATTGTTATGTAAAGTATAGCGAGAGGACGCCTAAGGGCATGGATGATATCTTTAGTTAGGTGTATAAGGCCGAGACTACGGTAAAGATAAATAATGAAAGTAGGATAATTAGTAGGAGGAAGGTCAACGCGATAGGAGCGAGATGGGGGATGATCAGGACAGATAGAATTAGTTTTAGGCAGCAAGGGACGGATTGACACAGGTGGTGTATCCTAAAGAACAAAGCGGTACAAAGTTAAGAATATGGTTCCTCATGCGAAGAGTCAAGGATCGATTATTAAGTGGGAGGAGATAAGATAGCAAAGAGGAAATGTACGAAGTACGAGTGCCTAAAGAATAGTGGCGTGGTAGTTAAAGGAGAACATATATCCTACAAATATCCCATACCAAGTTAGAACGAGTGAAGTGAATGAGGTAAAGAGTTGAAGTGGAAAAGATGATCATGAGTTATGGGTCTACCGTACGATGATGAAGCGATGAAGTAGAGTTATAACTAACAATGATAGTGGTACAATGCGGATATGAAATCGGTTCCAAGCGCAAACAAGAGTAAGAGAATAAGGAGGCATGGGGCGCATTAGCGGCGTAAGAGAGACCTACGCCCTAGGGAAACGAAGATGGCATTACAAGCAAATTTTGAGCGCCGAAGAAGGGGGCAAGTGACATTAGATGGGTGGCATGGATAGCTAGACCCACTATTAATGTAAGCATCCCTATGGGGCAGGAAGTTGTTAATCGGAGCAGATTCAGATACAGACACATAACTATTGGATGAGCTAAGTAACGTACGTTTTGCTCGGAGTGTTATATCGGGTGCATTTCTTGTTTATAAGACTGTAAGGCGAGTACGCAAAGACTCCACGACTCCACGTATGAATTGTTATAGCCATAGACTGTAGGGGATGGAATAAGTAAGGCGTAGTGTAGCCAGGAGTACGTGGATTCGAGATTTAAAGGTAACGAGTAAAACCCTTAAAAGGGGGGAAGCAAATTGAGAGGACACCAGTGTGAAGGTTGAAATGATGAACCCTACGGGAGTGTATTGACTAAAAGTGGTAGAATAAGGACACGCAAAAGCGAGAAGAAGGGGGAAGAAGAAGAGCCGTGAGTCGGCAAAGATAGTAAAACATTGGTGACGGGCAGAGGTGGACCCACAATTCTCTAAGATTATACCACCTCATCGTCGCTCTAAATTATAAATCTCAGATGAATTTGTAGCGAAGTATAAGGCCGATCTGTGAGACGTTGTGTCCCCTAAGGTCCCAAGTGGCGCAAAACGAGGAATAAAATTGCGAAACTCTGATTGCGTGACATGGTTGGAGAAGAGTTGGAATCAGTTTAGGGAAGTACTGATTAGTTACTATTACTCTTCCAGCAGAATGGAAACTCTCATTTCTCTGTCCTTATATTGATTTAATGACTTCCGGGATTGAATACTCTTTTAGCCCAAATGAAAATATAACCCCGGAGAATGTTGTGAATATAGTGGGTGACGGTAGCCCCAGGAAGAAGGCATGCAGGCCTGAGACACAGAATAATTCATGATATTAACATGGGTCTTATTGGAAAGTTACCCCGTTCTCGAGGTAAGGGCGTTAGCGAAAAGGTCATTGAGAAGGATATTGACACTTAGATGAATATGACTATGGATACGGCATACCGATGAATATGACTATGGATGCGAAGACAGACAGGGATATAGGTGTCACGACCCAACCCCGTAGGCCGTGACTAGTGTCCGAATTGGACACTCATATTACCTGTTAACTATAATCTTTTATAACCAGCATATTATGAACTTATTTGTATAAAAAAAACAGGACGTTTTTTTTAAGTTGTCACAATTCTGTATGTCGTAGGGACCTGTCTCCTGAGGAGTTACGATCTTCAACCACAACATATATATATTTACGCAAGCCGACAAGGCTGGCACTACACGCAACATCCCAAACATATATATATATGCAAGCCGACAAGGCTTCCATTACGAATGGGTACGCCCCAAACATAAGTCATATTCATACAACGCAACAACAACGATATACAGACCCACACATGTGTCCACAAACCTCTAAGAGTAATGACAGAATCATATGACGGGACAGGGCCCCGCCGTACCCCGACTAAACACATATATATACAACAAAAGGGAGTTATACCACAAGCTAGGCTCCGAAACAAAGGAGCACTCCAAAGTAGCTGAATAGATATCCTAGGCTGTCGGATCTCCGAAACGAGCGTCTGTACCTGCGGGCATGAACACAGCCCCCCGAAGAAAAGGGGGTCAGTACGAAATATGTACTGAGCATGTAAAGCATGAAATATGGTAATAGACTCATACTAAGACAAGGTGTGTAGGACCCAATGCAACAAACAGAATTTCATAAAACTTGCCTTTGAACATATTTCATCTGTATCGTTCTCATATCAATATCAATATAGAGTTATGTAACCAAGGTTGAATAATCATTCTGTATATAGCATATATAACGTGTCCCGACCCTTTAGTGAGGGACTCGGTAATTATAATCATAGCATCATAACATAAACATATACGTGTCCCGGCCCTCTAGTGAGGGACTCGGTAATAAGGAATATATGCCCTCGTGGCTGCCATCTCCATATCACCATGTCATCATATCATCATATCATCATCATATCATCATATATATATAACGTGTCCCGGCCCTCTAGTGAGGGGTTCGGTGAGTAATATAGTAAATATGCGCACGAAAACGTGTCCTGGCCCGGGACTCAGTGAAGGATATAGCGGTAAGCACGAGCAGAATAATAAACAACCACATATATGCAATTCATCTTTTGAGACTCAATGGATAAGTAACTAACCAGCTCTAAAGTGTCAGGATAATAATCATATTCAGTTCTTTTTAAATCTCATTACAAGTTATAGCAAGGAACGTTTCAGATTTCATATACATGTATCAATTTGACAAGGTGTAACTTTTGATAGTCAAGTATGCCTTTAATTATGCAATTCTTTAAAAGTAGGAACTTCTATACATCATTCATTAGTCAATTATACAGTAGGCTCGTGACCATAACATTACGGAATGAACAGAATCATAAGTCATGCTTGGAGCTAGAGAGTAGAATTTACCCCAAGGTTCATATCATTTCTTACTTACGTCTAGGACATGCCAAAAGAAAGAAGGAATAGGCTTTACATACCTTTAGCGTTTAATTGTATTATAACTTGTACTTGCTGCCCAATAGTACTTATCCTATATCAAGATATCAAAAACTACAATTAGTATACGAGGGAATTCAATATGTATTTTAACGTTAACAATCCCCTTCCAACATTTAGACGACATTTCGTTCGCATTCAAACCAACTAGTACTACAAGCTAATGTTGTTAGTCATTCTTTCATGTATTAATCCGAACTTGTTTAAACATGACTTAAGGGAACTTTGGACAGCTTGTACATCATTCAAAACTGTCCCATACTCACGGTCAAACAGCACACACCACACTACCATTTCTATTTCAGAATTTTCCAACTTCAACTACAACGACAACAACACGTTTACAACATTACTTATACGATTATTGGAACTGTTTTAGCATCATATTACTCTTACAACAGCCCACAAACCATTTCAGTTTCAACTTGAATCATTAAGCTTCACTTTCACTATACGTTCATAACAATAATCAACATTCAAAACGCACAACTCTACTCCTATCATCAAAACAGTCCACGGTTTGGACTGTTTTCCCCCTTCAACATGATTCATTTCTTTAAAACCTCAATTCACATATTCACTATGCATACAATACACCACAATGTCCATAACAACAACAATCAAAACATGACACAAAACAGTCCATAAATTCCTCTAAAGCAGTCCCCTACACGGCTTCAACACAACTACAACAACTTCATGATTTTCATCCAATTATCCATACTACAACACATTCAATTCATTCCCAATACATGTACAAGGAGATTAAGCATCATTTCACCTAAGTCTACATAACACGGCCCACTTCAACTTCAAGAAAAACAGTCCAATACCAACATGCAACATCATAAACATTCAATTCACCACAAAACATATGAAAAGGGATCAACTTCTTACCTTATCACCCAATGCTTCAATCGGCTAAGCCTTCAAATCCATTTCTTGAAATTTAACACTTGTTCTTGCTATACCAATGAATGCTACACGTTATTATACCTCTATAAGGGAGTAAAATTGCTTGAAAAACTGATTTTTGGATCAACTTTGGGGCACCTCTCTCTCGGCCAGCTCTAGCCGAGAGACCCTCTCTCTCTATCTCTATATTTCTTGCTTTGTGAATGTTGAAATGAGTTGCTTAGTGATGTATGAATCAGAATTTTGCCTTATATATTCCTTTCATGAATTGGACATGTGTCCCACTCAAATTTTTGGGTCAAAAACCGTTGACCACATCACTAACCTACACGACCAACTATGGCTTATAATAATGGACTGATTTTTGTTTCCCAATCCCACTTAATAATCCAATCATGGTTAATTAAATCCCAATTTTCCATTAATGCTTCTATACCAAACGAAATTTGTAGGTAACTTGTGACTTGAAGCGAAACCGGAAGTTAAAGTCTCTACTTCGTATCTTAAAATAGTCTTGTCTTTAACTTGTCGCGTTTAGTTTAAAACGTCCCAATGTATGAAAATATGGGGTATAACAATAGGTATACCGATAGATGGATACGAATGCAAATCGCGCAAAAAGAGTATGTAATTTGTAGATGTTTACGCGTCGCCAATGAGACCAAGTGAACACTTAGGAGAGGAGTAGGAGATAAAGTAAGGGTGAGAGAGTCGTGATGCCCAGGGTGAGTTAAAGAAGGGTATATGGTAAACGAAACTAAAATGTCGAGTTGGAATTGCTGTGAGAGACAAATGGAATAATTGCTTGGGGCATAGTATAAGTACAGGTTACATACTCACCATAGAAGCCCGAGGATATGACAACCTACGAGGGCGATAGAATCACGGAATAAAGGGGAGTTAGGTTCCGAGGCATTAGATCCTATAAGATCGTATGCAACAAGAAAGGTAGCTTATAAATATGTTAGAACTCCCACTAGGAGCATGTCAATAAAATGATGCTCAAATGACAAGAAAGTTGATGTATGAGAAAGTACCCTTTGCCACATTAGATAGGTAAGTGCGAGGACTTCGAAAAAAGAGGTGGCGTAAATCAGAGTTTGGTGGCAAAAGCAATACTAGGGAAGAAATACTAGGGAAGCCAGAGTGAATGCGGAAGCCAAGTATCCGCACCTAGTCGAATCTCCAGGAGAAGTTCATGATGGTATGCATGTTTTAATTTTATGTTTTTGGTCGTGTGTGGCCATAAATGTGTTAATATTGTGATATGGCCCTGTGAGGCGAAGATATTGTGGGTTGTTGTAATGGAAAGATAGTGTCCAAATTACAAAGGAAACTCCGGCAAATTTTCTTAGAATCCCCGCTGATTTAACATTCGAGGACGAATGTTCCAAAAGGGAGGAAGAATGTTACACCTCGGAAAAGTCCCCGTACATGTACAAAGAATAGACCAACGAAGGATATGGGCGAGGGGTGTTTTACTAAGCAAAGGGTGATGATTCGTGAATTTTTGGAAATGAAAAAGTTGTGGAATTTTATTCAGCACAGTGGTCGTGAAGTGGTATACGGCCCGTAAAGTGATTTACGGACCGTAAACCACCATCGTCCTCCAGCTTTCCAACTTCAACTTTCTGTTAATGTTGAAATGGTTAAATACGATTTAGAGGACGGCCCGTAAACTGGTTTACGGACCATAAACCTCGATCGTAAACTGCCATATTTCTAGCCAAACCTTTTTGTTTCTGGGATGATTAAAAATGATCATGGAGGACGGACCGTAAACCACAATACGGTCCGTAAATTGTAGTTTACGACCACTGTTCACCCGACGGTTGTTCATTAAAAATCAAGTTATGTGATTATTAAAAAGGGACCAAAGCCTCATTTTATTTCATTATTCATCTATACAACTCAAGAAAGCTCTAGAACTCTCTCAATACTTCATCCATAGAAATTCAAGGGAATCAAGGGAAGAAACTAGGATCATCAACACTAAACTTATGAAACAAGTGAATGAAACCTAGTTGGAAGTCATCTTCTCCAAGAAATCACAAAAGAGGTAAAGGAGGGTTTTGGTGCACAAGGAAGGATTCTACTCTAAGCTTGTTCCACCACCATCCAAGGTGAGTTTTATGACTTTAACATGTGGTTTAAAGTATTAGAAGACTAAGACACTTGAAATGTAGTAAGACATAGGAAGTGCACTATTATTTAGTGAATAGTGTCACTGTGGAGTGATGGTTGAATGGAATCATGGAAGTTGATATGCTATGATTATAAATACGTTATAAATGACGTTTTGACCATGGAATAAGTGCGACGCGTGAGTAAAATTGACGATTAGCTAAAACCACTAAATGTGGAGAAATTGGAGGAAATTGGTGGATTTTGCTAAACGTACATAAATGATGATTGCTGATTTCTATATTGTGGATATTGTCGCGAATGTTTGGGAGCTAAAATAGAATATGGGAAACGCAGTATAAACAAAGGTAGTGCTGCCCAATTTTCCCTAGAAATAGTAGTCCGTCCTTATAATTTCTTAGCTAACGACGACATGAATTCTCTTGAAGGTATATGCACGCGCAACAAAGGAAGTACGAGCAAGCGATAAGAATAGTAAACGTCAAAGGTATGTGAGGCTATTCCCTTTCTGTCAAAGGCATGATCCCTAGCTTACGATTTCATAAATGCTCCCATCTTTTCCTTGCTATCAAAGGTTAAAAAGTCTAAGATTCCGAAGCATGATTTCCTTCTTGATATTCCATAAATGTTTTCCAAGTACTCCTATTTTCCAAAACCAAAGGTTGTGATTATGTGAGTTCTTATGATAACGACGAAGGATAATTTTTTTCAATGACAACGATGATGTCAAAAGTGAGAATATCATTATGATGACTATGATGAGAACGATCTTATGTTTAAAAGTTTCAAGTTTACGATTTCAAGGACTATATGAGAACGTCGAGCTATTTACTGATTTCTCAATTTATTCATGGATGGTGACTTTATTTCTAAATCTTCCAAAGTATATGAATGGATGCCTTATGAAGTTCATGATTTTATTCTATGCTTTCTTTTAATGCTATTCTTCATTGATAGTCTCGCCTTATAATAATTGTTCCTTCAAGGTGAGACAAAGCGACGATGATTACCCCATAACATAATCGGAGGCTTTCGACCTTACGTCACTCCGACGTACTTACAGCTTTTCCTTGGGCTCTCAAGCATGCTATGTATATTATGCATATATATATATATATATATATATGATATGAAAATGTTTTCAGGGGAAATGGGGAACGGTGAGGCGTTATAGACGCATAGCCACCTGGTCAGCTGGCATATCATGATTTCATCCAGGACGCGGGATGCCCGGACGCGGGATATATGGGTTATGGATCGGGCCGTACGTTCCTCGGCACTAACTTATTGTATTTATGGATCGGGTCGTACGTTCCTCGGCACTAACATATGATGACATATGGATCGGGCTGCGCGTTCCGCAGAAATTTACTATATGATGCTTTATGAGTATGCATGCATGGATCCGCCTTAAGAGGCAAGCAGTTATCGATTATCCCCTTGTACTTACTTTACTTTCTTATTCTTACTTTATTTCTTGATGTATGCCTTACATACTCAGTACAATGCTCGTACTGACATCCTTTTCTTTGGATGCTATGTTCATGCCCACAGGTAGACGGGAAAGCGGTCCAGACTGATAGGAGTCACTAGCCGAGCTGAAGAGCACTCCATCTTCCGGAGGTGCTAATTGGTTGTTCCTTTTGTGTATATATTTGTATGCCACTCAATAGAGGCTCATAGATGCTCGATGTGGGTTGTGTGGTTCCACAACGTAGGTAGTACACATGTGTATAGATATATTTAAATATGTTTTTGTATTAACACGTTATATTTTTGAAATGAAAAGCAAATCCTCTTTTTAAATTTAACCGGAAATAGACGAATGATTGTTAAATGGGTTAGGTAAATGATAGTATGAGCGGTGCTCGGTGGTTAGCCCCGGGTACCCATCGCGGCCCCTAGCCGGGTCGTGACATAGCCCAACACCTGAAGCATCGCAATAAAAAACATATCCTTCCAGTCCCTCTGGAAGTGTCAAGACTAGGGCGGAAGTCAATCTGTCTTTCAACTCTTGGAAGCTACGTTCACAATCATCTGTCCATTGAAACTTTGCTGATTTATGGGTCAACTTTGTGAGCGGGGCAGAAATAGAAGAAAAACCTTCAACAAATCTCCTGTAATAACCTGCTAAGCCCAGAAAACTACGAACCTTTGTAGGAGTTGTGGGCCTTGACCAAGTCTTCACAGCCTCAATCTTTTGACTATCCACTCGAATACCATTTGCGGCAAGAATGTGCCCCAGGAATGCCACTGAGTTCATCCAAAACTCACACTTGGAGAATTTTGCAAACAACTCTCGAGTTCGAAGAACTCCAAGGACAGTACGCTAATGATCCGCATGTTCTGCCTCGGATCTAGAATACACCAAGATATAATCGATGAATACAATCACAAATAAATCCAGAAAGGGCCTGAACACATTGTTCATCAAATCCATAAACACTGCCGGTGCATTAGTTAGCCCAAATGACATTACCCGGAACTCAAAATGACCATATCTTGTTCTGAAAGCTGTCTTAGGGATATCTTTCTCCCTAACTCTCACTTGGTGATATCCGGATCTCAAATTTATCTTGGAAAACCATTTAGTGCCTTGCAATTGATCAAATAAGTCATCAATCCTCGGAAGAGGATATTTATTCTTAATCGTCACCTTATTCAATTGTCGATAATCAATGCACATTCTCAAGGAGCAATCTTTCTTTCGGACAAACAATACGGGTGCTCCCCATGGGGATGAACTAGGCATAATAAATCTTTTATCAAGCAAGTCTTTCAACTGCTCCTTCAACTCTTTCAATTCAGCGGGTGCCATTCTATAGGGAGGAATAGATATAGGCTTAGTGCCTAGCAACACATCAATAGAAAAATCAATCTCCCGCTCGGGAGGAAGGCCTGGAAGATCTTCCAGGAACACATCCGGAAACTCATTTACTACAGGAACTGACTGAAGAGTCGGTGATTCAACTTCTACATCTTGAACCCGAACTAGATGGTAAATGCAACCTTTCGTGATCATTTTCCTTTCCTGTAGATAGGAAGTAAACCTACCTTTTGGTGACGCCGTATTTCCTTTCCATTCTAAAACTGGTTCTCCCGGAAATTGGAAACGAACCATTTTCATTCTACAATCAACATTGGCGTAGCAAGAAGCCAACCAATCCATGCCTATAATAACATCAAAATCCACCATTTCTAACTCATGCAAATCAATCATGGTACGATGATCACAAATCACAACTACTCAATTTCTATATACTCGGCCAGCTATTACCGATTCACCAACGGGTGTAGAAACCTCAAAAGGTTTGATCGACTCCGGTTCGACTCTAAATCAACCCGCAATAAATGGAGTTACATATGACAATGTGGAACTCGGATTAATCAAAGCATATACATCATGAGAGAATACCGATAATATACCTGTGACCACGTCAGGAGAAGACTCAAGATCTTGGCGTCCAGCCAAAGCATAAACACGGTGCTGGGGACCGCTAGAACTGGGGACTCTCCCTCTGCCGCTACCATGACCGACTGGCGCATGTGAACCTGGCCCCATAGGGCGCACAGATGTTGAAGACCCGACTGCCGACCCTGAAGGATGGGTCCTACCTCTGCCATGAATTGAGGGGCAATCACGCATGATATGGCCTGGTCGACCACATGAATAGCAAACATCTAAACCCAATCGGCATCGATCCCAATGCAACTTCCCACACTGGGAACATCGTAGTGCGGGTGGCCTCGGCCGACCCGAATCATCTCTGAACTGAGACCCCGAATTACTCTGACTCGGCCCGGAACGAATAGATCTATCGAATCTGTGGCTGGAAAATCGTGGAGGTGCACTAGTCATAGAATAACCTGAGTGCCTAGAAATTTGCTGTCTGTGCCCACCTCTAAACTCACTCATCGGGCCTGAGGATCTGGCCCTCTTGCTATGACCCCTATCCTGCCCGTTTTCGCTTCTCTGATGTTATAAACTTTCTTCTATGTTCTGGCATGAGCCTGAATACGTGCAATATCCATATTTTCCTGAAGGGCGCAGTTAAGCACCTATCCATCAAATGCAGCCCTAGGCTTTTCACAAATCGGTGCACTCGGTAACCCATATCTGCTACCATGGCCGAAGCATACCTAGCCAAGGAATTGAAGCAGAGACTATACTCTAGTGCACTCATGCTACCTTGCCTCAAATTTAAGAACTCATCGGCTCTAGCTCGCCGAACTTCTGGAGGCATATAGTGTCGAAGGAAAGCATCAACAAAATTTTGCCATACCAGGGGAGGTGCATGGGCTCCCCGTGAAGCCATCCAAACCGTGTAACATTGGATCGAGACATCTCTCAATCTATACGATGCTAACTCCACCGATTGGGTGTCCGAAGCAAGTATCAATCGAAGCGTCCTTAACATGCCATCGATGAAGTCCTGAGGGTCCTCCTTCGACTTGGATCCAAAGAATTCCGGAGGGTTTAAGGTTATGAAGTCACGGGACCTTGCACTAATAGCCCTATCACCCTGCCCTGTACTTTGCCGCTGAGTCTGGGCAGCAACCAACTGAGTAAGCAAATGTATGGCCTTTTTTACATCTTGGCCTGAAGCATTCGGTGGAGGAGACGGAGGTGCTGGAGCTGGAGCTGAGGCTCCCTCACGCTCCTCTGATATAGGTACTGAACGGGAGGACTGAGATTGAGCAGCACTCTGGGACTCACTTTCCTCTACTAGTGGTGGCGGTGCTCTTTCAGCCCGCTTTTCTGCCACTGCCTTACCCTTTTGGGCTGCTGTAGCCTTTCTCTTTACAGGCATTTCTGAAATACACAACATACGTTTAAGGAAGAAGAATTTCTTATATCATAGCTCTATCGCATGATTCTTATGAGGAAAGAAGGTCAATCATTCCTAAAATGCCCGCAGATTCTTGTTTATAAGTGTGGAGCGCAACAGTCCCATAACCAAGACTCTACTAGACACGGCTCGTAGACACACCCTAGAACTGAACTGCTCTGATACAACTTTTTTCACGACCCGTCTAGGGGGCCGCAACGAGCGCCCTGTGCTAGCCCACCCGGGCACCCCTTGGCTTGCACTTACATTTACATCTAGGTGAGCCACATAATTAAACATACATTTCTATTCATCAGTCATACTAGTCCCATTGGACAACAATGCCTTTATATCATCATTGGCATCTATACCACGTCAACGTACATGAGCCGACAAGGCTAACAAAATGATATAAAAAATATAGGCCGACAAGGCCAAACACATCTAACCACGTACACATGTCTACGAGCCTCTAAGAAGAGTATACATATCACATAAGCGGGACAGGACCCCGCTATGCCCATAATTATGTACACAAAAGAATAAGTACCCAAAAGCTATAGCTCTGAATGAAATAGAGCTCCGCTATGTAGTCCCTGAGAATATAGCTATGGATCAAGTCTGTCTCCCTGTGCACCTGCGGGCATGACGCAGCGTCCACAAACAAAAGGACGTCAGTACGAAGAATGTACTGAGTATGTAAGGCATGATCAATATCAATGTAGAAGCATAATAGGAAACATGAAAAATAACACAGGATGGGAGACTGTAATATCATCGTCAGAAGCACTTACTTGCCTTTCATAGAACCTTTCCATTCTAATGCGTATTTGTGTACATATATCCATATCCGTATCCATAATCGTATCCATTCCATATTTATACTCATCTTCGCATACATACATGTATCTATATCATATACATATTCATATCATATACATAGCACTTACATAACATACCCGACCAAGCCGGATCGGTGTTTTATACATACTTGGCCAACCAAGGCTCAAGGTTACACATACCTGGCCCTACCAAGGCGTCAGGGTTACATCTACTTGGCCTACCAAGGCATCAGGGTTATATCTACCTGGCCCTACCGAGGCGTCAGGATTATCCGTACCATCTGCAGAGGTGTGCGCGCATTACATAATCATATACTTATTTATTTACATATCCTTCCCGGCCTCATAAGCTCGGGGTTCCATAATAGTCATACATAGATACATATGCATAATAGCTCATAAGCGTCTTTACTATTATAACTACTATCATCGTCGTCATCGTTATCGTCATCGCTATTACCACCATAGTCGTCATCCATATCATTGTCGCTATTATCATCATTCATCACATCTATCTTATAGGCTTACTCGTCATACGAGTAATTTAGCACAATCGTGGCATATCAAGAATCGTGGGCTTAGAAGCTTGAAAGATCAAATCATTTGAAAGATATCATAGTCTTATAGAAGATTTGGACGTTTGGCCAAAGAACCATGCCTTATGAAAGAAGGGTTAGCCTTACATACCTTTCCGTTGAACTACTCTACACTTGCACGTTCTCCTCCGAAGCTCACGTCTCTACCTTCATTAAAGTCATACTATCGTTAGAAATCGATAGCTAGCGTACATGACAAGAAATAGAGAAAATCGGGCAACGTATCCTCTATTTATACGACATTCCTCTATAGCGTATATCAACTCTCAAACGTCAATAATACATTCACAATACTATAACGATAGTCATTATTCATCCATATTATCCATGGCCACAACGCACGACTATGTCCATTCCCGTACATTGCTCATCTCATGTTCTCAACATCATTTATAACATATTTACATCACAATACACCAAGAATCATAACTCAATTCAAACTATTTCTCAAAATGACACTATTCCACATTCATGAACCATTTTTCTATACCCTTCTACAATCCAAGTATTTCAACTCTCAAATACTTTAAACAACATAGAAATATCATAAACCTTACCTTAGATGTCGTAGGAACAAGCCTTGGTTGATAATACTCCACTGGAGCAAAACCCTAGTTCATCTCCAATGAGATTTCTTGACTTGTATGATCTTTAATGGGTTTTCTTACACTTGATTCACTTGGTTTATGTTGTTGATCTCTAATAATCCTTGAATTCTTGTGGAATAAATGTAGAGAGATGTTTTAGAGAGAAGGGGTTAAGTGTGGAAATGAAATAATAAACTTGGACCCCTTTTTAATAACCCAAAATCTGATCTGGAATGAACAGTCGTCGAAAGTACAATATGTCACGACCTAACCCCGTGGGCCGTGACTAGTGCCCTAGCTGGACACCCATACACACTAACTTATGAAATCGATATATCAAGGACTTATCCGTATTCAGCATACATTAAGTTATACATATATTGAAATCAGATGTCATCTTAAGCGGTCATATATATCAAAATATCATAAAGAAGTCGACGAGGCTGGCAGAAAACACATCGCCCAAATATATACATCCATACCCACACATATGGGCCTTTTCGGCCATCACGACAAACGGAACCGCTTAAGACACAAATCACAGACATAAACGAACAATAATGACCCATGACCCACATATATGTCTATAGGCCTCTACAAACAACAACAGAAACATATGACGGGACAGGGCCCCGCCGTACCCCAAATAGTCATGTACACATATATACAGAAACGTATGCAACAAAAGATCTTTACCAAAAGTATGGGCTCCGGATCAAAGGAGCACTCCAAAGTAGCAGAATATGTATCCTACACTGGCGGGTCACCAGAACGAACGTCTGTACCTGCGGGCATGAAACGCAGCCCACGAAGAAAGGGGGTCAGTACGAAATAGGTACTGAGTATGTAAAGCAGGAAATACACTATCCAAAATCATAACGGAAATACCAAGTACGGAAAATAAGTATAAAAAATCAATATACCAAGAAGCTCGTTTTAAAACAAAAATGATGCATATATTAGAGTCATGCATAGGGCTTAGGAACGTGGTCGCCACTCCGACACAGGCGCCACAACACATCATACTCCAGAAGGTTTCAAATCTCCGTACAATCCCGAACATATCGTATCATCATAGCAAATCATAACATCATACACATCATATGTCATATCACATCATAACGCCGTATGTAAGCGGTACCCGACCCTATGGTAAAGGACTCGGGAACCATAACACATCATACTGCCGAATGTAACATAGTGCGTACGATAACAAAACCGGCCCGGGACCCGGCGAACCATATAATAGTAGTATGCACGAGCAGAGTAGTGAGAATCCATATGCATATAAATCAAGAATCGATGGATATGTATACTTACCGACCCCTGAAGGCTCAGAAACAGGTTTCAGGTCAATCCGACTTAGTATGAGAAAGTTACGAGTGTTTGAAGTACAGAACGTTCTATAAGCATTTCAGAAGCCATTTTTGGAAAATTAAGGCCAAAATCATGTCAAGTACCTCTTGGATATTGTTATGGATCATATCAAATAGAAATTTTAGAATCATATGTACGTATCAAGTATGTCAAAGAGTCGATAGAATAATCGCTCGTGCTAGCATTTGAAGGCTTTGGTCAAATCATTCATTTCTCGAATACCATTCGGAAACATATTGGCCGAACTTCAGACATTATGGACACGCATTGAAACCACACGAAACAGCTTATGGAAATCAAGAAAGTTAACCCTCCTAGTGGCTCTAAGAATAAGAATCTTTTCGAAACCATACATATATATATATATATATCATATACTTATTTCATAAGGAGCATGCCAAAGAAGAAAAGGTTAGGCCTTACATACCTCGCTCGCCTCCTAAGCTAATTCCAACTCAAGTCTCGGGCTCTCCAAGATCTACAATAACGTTATTAATTACCAAACGTTAGCTACAAGTACTTAGAAATTTAATTCTAACTAGCACTTGTCTACGGAAATTTCGGCAGCATCTCCCCTGTAAATACAACAACCCCGAGAATCTAACTCGGCCAAATTTATCAACAACCATACCAACAATTATTTCAACAATACCAACAATCAATTTGAAACATATTCTAACATTAGTAACCCGCACAACATTCAAAACAATCCCACCAACTCCGCTCCACCCGAAACTAAACAAATGCAACAAAAGCCACAACAATACATTTTCTTCGTTCAAATTCATAAACTACAACAACAATTCACACTTTAGAAACTTCACTTTCACAATTACATAAAACCATATTAAAATCACATTAATTTCCTACAACAACCCACAACCAATTTCAATGCCAATTTGGACCATTAAACTTCCATTTGCATCATAAGATCCACAACAACACAACTAACATACTAAATAAAATTTAATTCATCTCTTCCCGCTACACAACACCACACGGCCACAATGCTATACACATACCCACACGGCCACACACAACACACATTATTTCCATGCTTTTCATTCATTTCTACATACTACAACATACATAAACCTTGCATAACATATAAAAGAATATGAATTCTCACCTTTTCCCTTAATTTTTTCACTTGACTAGAATTTGGACTAGCAACAAAGAGTAGCTTTCTTGCTTTAACAATTATACCACGTTGAAGAGGACCTTTGAATTAGTAGGAATACAAGGAGAATATATTTTTTTGGATCAAGATTGATGGCTCAATTTTTTTTTTCTTTTTCTTGTTCTTGGCCGAAATGGCCTTTCTCTCTTGCTCTCACTTTCTTTTTCTTGAATGTTCTTGAAATGAGGTGATAAATAATGAGCCACCCTTTTTATTTACTAGAGTTAAATTCCCAAGTGGGCCTTGGCCCCTACCTTGGCCGGCCACACTTGGTCCTATTTCTTATTTTTTTGTTTTTCAAGCCCAACTATCCCATGACTAATTTTTGTAATTCATGAAACTATTTTTCAAAATTCCAATTTTTCCCTTAGCCTTCCTCAATATTTCCGCATCAATATTTTCGTGAACAACTTATGTATTAAATAAAATCAAAATATTTCCTTATCTCTTTCTAGTCCAATTATCTCAAATTATCCCAATGTGCAAAAATACGGGATATAACATCCTCCCCCCCTTTAGAACATTCATCCTCGAATGTTAAACTAGTCTTATAGGGTCTTGTAAGCATTTCGGGGGAGTTTCTTTTTATGGACAGCACATATAATTCATTCACCAATCAATATAACCAATTAAGGAATTTAGATTACCTGTAGGCATAGGAAACAAGTGGGGATACTTCTTCTTCATCTCATCCTCCGCTTCCCAGGTCATTTCCTCTCGGTTATTGTTCCGCCACAAGACCTTAACTGAAGGCACATCTTTGGTACGCAGTCTCCTCACCTGACGATCCAAGATGGCTACATGCTGTTCTTCGTAGGACAACTCCTCTGTTACCTGGATATCTTCTATAGGAAATATTCTGGAAGGATCGCTAATACATTTGCGGAGCATTGATACATGAAATACCGGATGTACTGCTTCAAGATCGGATGGTAAGTCTAACTCGTAGGCGACCTTGCCTATCTTTCGAACAATCTGATAAGGCCCAATATATCTCGGACTGAGCTTTCCTTTTCTGCCGAATCTCAATACTCCCTTCATAGGTGACACTTTTAGAAATACCCAGTCACCAATCTGGAACTCCAAGTGTTGACGTCGATTGTCTGCATATGATTTCTGTCGACTTTGGGCTGCTAATAACCGTTCCCGAATGAGTTTCACCTTATCGACTGCTTACTGGATCATATCTGGACCAATTAACTTAGTTTCACCCACATCGAACCAACCAATCAGAGATCTGCATTTTCTACCATATAGGGCTTCATACGGCGCCATCTGGATGCTGGAAAGATAACTATTATTATAAGCGAATTCAATAAGCGGAAAATGATCATCCCAGCTACCTCTGAAATCAATAACACAGGCCAGTAGCATATCTTCCAGCGTCTGAATAGTACGCTCGGCCTGTCCGTCAGACTGAGGGTGGAATGCGGTGCTAAGACTCACCTGAGTCCCCAATCCTTCTTGAAATGACCTCCAGAAATTAGCTGTAAACTGAGCACCTCTGTCGGATATAATAGATATGGGAACTCCATGGAGTCTTACTATCTCCTTAATATACAACCGGGCATAATCCTCAGCCAAATAGGTGGTCCTGACCGGAAGAAAATGGGCTGATTTTGTCAGCCTATCAACATTAATCCATATAGAATCATACCTTCGTGGAGTGCGCGGTAAACCTGTAATGAAATCCATATTAATTATTTCCCATTTCCAAGCTGGAATTTCCATTTCTTGTAACAACCCTCCAGGCTTCTGATGCTCGATCTTAAATTGCTGGCAATTTGGACACTGAGCAACGAACTCTGCGATGTCTCTTTTCATACCATCCCACCAATATAAACATCTGAGGTCATGGTACAATTTTATTGATCCTGGATGAACAGAATACGAAGCATAATGTGCCTCTCCCATAATCTGTCGCCGCAGCCCTGCAACGTCAGGTACACATACCCTGCCTCTATATAATAATACTTCATCAGGTGAAATCTCGAACTGGGTCTTCTCCTTATCAAGGGTTGCATCTCTGTACTGTACCAGAATAGGATCCTCGTGTTGGCGTCGTTTTACTTCTTCCATAATGGACGATTCAGCAACTTCTCGGACAGAAACCCCAATATTTCCAGAATCGGCCAAACGGACTCCAAGACTGGCTAGTTGATGAATTTCACGAACTAATTCTTTCCTTTCTGGCTGCACGTCAGTCAAACTGCCCATAGACTTGCGGCTAAGTGCATCTGCTACAACATTGGCTTTCCCAGGATGATATAAAATGTCAACGTCATAATCTTTCAATAACTCGAGCCATCTTCTTTGCCGCAAATTCAACTCCTTTTGCTTAAAAATGTACTGAAGGCTTTTGTGATCCGTATAAATATCAACATGAACCCCATATAAGTAGTGCTGCCATATCTTCAAAGCATGAATTACCGCTGCTAATTCCAGGTCATGAGTAGGATAATTTCTCTCGTGCGACCTGAGCTGCCGGGAGGCATAGGTTATAACTCGACCATGCTGCATTAATACGCAACCTATCCCAATACCGAAAGCATCACAATAGATAACATACCCGTCTGGCCCCTCGGGAAGAGTTAGAACTAGAGCTGTAATCAATTTTTCTTTCAACAACTGGAAGCTGCGTTCACAAGCATCGGTCTACTGGAACTTTGCTGCCTTCTGAGTTAGCTTCGTTAATGGTGCTGCAATTGAAGCAAAATTCTCCACAAATATCCTGTAATATCCTGCTAGCCCCATAAAACTACGTACCTCAGTTGGCGTCGTAGGCCTAGGCCAATTCTTTACAGCTTCGATCTTCTGTGTATCTACCCGAATACCATCAGCTCCGACGATATGCCCCAAGAATGCCACTGAAGTCAACTAGAATTCACATTTGGAGAACTTAGCATATAATTTCTGTTGCCGGAGTGTGCCAAGTACTGTCCTCAGATGATCTGAATGCTCCTCTGCTGATCGTGAATAAACCAGAATATCATCAATAAACACGATAACAAACATGTCTAGAAACGATCACAAACATGTCTAGAAACGGCCTGAATACCCGATTCATCAAATCCATAAACACTGCTGGGGCATTGGTCAGCCCAAAAGACATTACCCTGAACTCATAATGCCCATATCGGGTCCTGAAAGCAGTCTTTGGAATATCTGCCTCTCGTACCCGCACCTGATGATAACCCGAGCGCAAATCTATCTTCGAAAAATATTTAGCACCCTGCAACTGGTCAAATAAATCATCAATCCGGGGAAGGGGATATTTATTCTTTATAGTCACCTTATTCAGCTGTCTGTAATCAATGCACATCCGCAACGACCCGTCCTTCTTTCTTACAAACAATACCGGTGCTCCCCAAGGTGACGTACTGGGTCTGATGAAGCCTTTTTCTAATAAATCTTTCAGTTGCTCCTTCAATTCCTTCAATTCTGCAGGTGCCATTTTGTAAGGAGGAATAGATATAGGCTGAGTATCTGGCAGCACATCTATCGTGAACTCGATCTCCCGTTCAGGTGGAAGACCTGGAAGCTCGTCCGGAAATACATCTGGAAATTCATTGACTACTGGGACTGACTGGAGAGTAGGTGTTTCTGCTTTAATATCATGCACGCGAACCAAATGATAAATATACCCTTTCTGAATCATCTTCCTGGCCTTGAGGTATGAAATAAACTTACCCCTTGGCGATGTTGTATTTCCTGCCAGTTCTATAACTGGTTCTCCTGGAAACTGGAAGCGGACTACCTTTTTCTGACAATCAACATTTTCATAACACGAAGCTAACCAATCCATGCCCATAATAACATCGAATTCAGTCATATCCAGCTCTATCAAATCGGCCTTGGTGCATCGGCCACATATAATTACTGAACAATCCTTATATACCTGCCTTGCTATAATAAAATCCCCAACCGGTGTAGCTACCTCGAACGGTTCTATCGGTTCAGGTGTTATCCCAATTTTACTAGCGATAAGGGGAGAAATATATGATAAAGTAGAACCTGGGTCGATCAATGCATATACATCTCGGGAGAAGACTAATAATGTACCTGTAACTACATTCGGCGACGCCTCTAGATCCTGTCAGCTGGCTAAGGCATATATGCGGTTCGAGGGACCGCTAGAATCAGAAACTCCGCCACGACCTCTACCGCGGCCTACTGGTGCTGGCATACCCCGCCCCATAGGGCGCGTAGCAACAGAAGTGGAGGATGAACCTGCAGCTGATCTCGTCGGCTGAGCTGCACCACCGGAA
Organism: Lycium barbarum; assembly: GCF_019175385.1. NCBI lineage: Eukaryota > Viridiplantae > Streptophyta > Magnoliopsida > Solanales > Solanaceae > Lycium > Lycium barbarum. The sequence continues at coordinate 23,174,595 of NC_083348.1, read as the reverse complement.
CCACCCGCCAACGGACAATCTCTCATAATATGGCCCTGGCATCCACAAGAAAAACAGGCACCCGTGGCTCGATAACACTCTCCTGGGTGAGACCTCCCATAATAAGAACATCGAGGCATAGGTGGCCTCGCTGACTGGAACCTCTGCTCACCTGCGAACCTGCCGCTCTGGAACTCTGGCCTGCTCCTGAGTGCCCTGCACCATCAGATCGCCTGCCTGTAGAGTGTGGATGTGTACTCCGGCCTGACTGAGGAGGATATCTGCTATACTGCTGCTGAGGCTGCCCGCCTCGAAACTCTCCGGAATGTCCAGCAAATCTAGCCCTCTTGGGCTGCCTCCTATCACGATCTCTATCAGGCTGGCCCCCTCTATGCCGGTCCTCCATTCCTTGCGCATATGCCTGTAACCGGGCAATGTCCATACCAGTCTGCGATGCCATCGCCATATAGCTATCAACTAAATAACGCTCCAGCCCTATCATGTACTGATGCATCCTGTCGGCCATATCAGCAACAATGATAGGTGCATATCTGGCCAGGGAGTCGAACTCTAGACTGTACTCCCGAACACTCCTACCCCTCTGTCTCAGCTGCAAAAATCTTTCAACTCTTGCTCGCCGCAGCTCTGAAGGCAAAAAGTGGCTGAGAAAAGCTGCTGTAAACTCATCCCACATGGCTGGAGGAGCATCCTCGCCTCTAGACAGCTCGCAGGACTCGTACCAATTAATCGCTACATCACGTAGTCTATGTGAAGCCAGCTCGAATACTTAGTCTCAGAAGCCCTGACTAGTCTCAGCGTACGCTGCATCTGTCGAATAAAATCCTGGGGATCCTCCTCGGGCTTAGACCCGTAGAACTCTGGGGGATTACAAGTCAAGAAATCACGAACCCTCAAACTGTCATATCTGTCTACATCATCACCCCCTAGCCCGCGTCTGCGAGCCTGTCCTGCTACTAATCTCGTCAATAGTTGTACCGCATCTCTCATCGCCCTATCCTTCGCCCCTGGCTGAGGAGCTGGAGGCTCGGGAGCTGGGGCCTCCGGAGCTAATGGTGGAGCCGCCCCCTGATCCATGGTGGCAGCGGCTACTGCTCCAGGCTCCTCTAATGGTGGGGGTGTAGCAGAACCCGCTGACTGGGGTGCAATATCGGGCATAGTCTGAGCACGAGCCCGAGTGACTCTCTGTATCTGGCTGGTCTCTCCTGCCACTGTTTTGCCCTTCTGGGCCGCCGTCGCCTTCTTTGGAGGCATCACTATAAACATAACAATCGGCCAGAAAGCAATCATCCTAATAGTACAGCTATATCGCACGATCTAATATCGAAAGAAAGGTAACACCGCAAATGTCCTGTAGCCTCCTGTTTATAGATGTGGTGCACAACACACCGATAAACAAAACTCTACTAGACACGGCCTATAGATATTCCGAGGACAAACCGCTCTGATACCACTTTTGTCACGACACGACCCCGTGGGCCGTGACTAGTGCCCTAGCTGGACACCCATACACACTCACTTATGAAATCGACATTTCAAGTACCTATCCGTATTCAGCATACATTAAGTTATACAGATATTGAAATCAGATGTCGTCTTAAGCGGTCATATATATCAAAATATCATAAAGAAGGCGACGAGGCTGGCGGAAAACACATCGCCCAAATATATACATCCATACCCACACATATGGGCCTTTTCGGCCATGACGGCAAACGGAACATCTTAAGACACAAATCACAGACATAAACGAACAATAATGAGCCATGAACCACATATATGTCTATAGGCCTCTACAAACAACAACAGAAACATATGACGGGATAGGGCCCCGCCGTACCCCAAATAGTCATGTATACATATATACAGAAACGTATGCAACAAAAGATCTGTATTAAAAGTATGGGCTCCGGATCAAAGGAGCACTCCAAAGTAGCAGAATATGTATCCTACACTGGCGGGTCACCAGAACGAACGTCTGTACCTGCGGGCATGAAACGCAGCCCCCGAAGAAAGGGGTCAGTACGAAATAGGTACTGAGTATGTAAAGCAGGAAATACACTATCCAAAATCATAACGGAAATACCAAGTACGGAAAATGAGTATAAAAAATCAGTATACCAAGAAGATCGTTTTAAAACAAAAATGATGCATATATAAGAGTCATGCATAGGGCTCAGGAACGTGGTGGCCACACCGACACTGGCGCCACAACACATCATACTCCAGAAGGTTTCAAATCTCCGTACAATCCCGAACATATCGTGTCAGCATAGCACATCATAACATCATACACATCATATGCTATATCACATCATAACACCGTATATAAGCGGTACCCGGCCCTATGGCAAAGGACTCGGGAACCGCAACACATCATACTGCCGAATGTAACATAGTGCGCACGATAACAAAACCGGCCCAGGACCCGGCGAACCATATAATAGTAGTATGCACGAGCAGAGTAGTGAGAAACCATATGCATATAAATCAAGACTCGATGGATATGTATACTTACCGACCCCTGAAGGCTCAGAAACAGGTTTTAGGTCAATCCGACTTAGTATGAGAAAGTTACGAGTGTTTGAAGTACAGAACGTTCTATAAGCATTTCAGAAGCCATTTTTGGAAAATTAAGGCCAAAATCATGTCAAGTACCTCTCAGATATTGTTATGGATCATATCAAATAGAAATTTTAGAATCATATGTACGTATCAAGTATGTCAAAGAGTCGATAGAATAATCGCTCGTGCTAGCATTTGAAGGCTTTGGTCAAATCATTCATTTCTCGAATACCATTCGGAAACATATTGGCCGAACTTCAGACATTATGGACACGCATTGAAACCATACGAAACAGCTTATGGAAATCAAGAACGTTAACCCTCCTAGTGGCTCTAAGAATAAGAATCTTTTCGAAACCATACATATATATATCATATACTTATTTCATAAGGATCATGCCAAAGAAGAAAAGGTTAGGCCTTACATACCTCGCTCGCCTCCTAAGCTAATTCCAACTCAAGTCTCGGGCTCTTCAAGATCTACAATAACGTTATTAATTACCAAACGTTAGCTACAAGTACTTAGAAATTCAATTCTAACTAGCACTTGTCTACGAAAATTTCGGCAGCATCTCCCCTGTAAATACAACAACCCCGAGAATCTAACTCGGCCAAATTTATCAACAACCATACCAACAATTATTTCAACAATACCAACAATCAATTTGAAACATATTCTAACATTAGTAACCCGCACAACATTCAAAACAATCCCACCAACTCCGCTCCACCCGAAACTATACAAATGCAACAAAAGCCACAACAATACATTTTCTTCCTTCAAATTCATAAACTACAACAACAATTCACACTTTGGCAACTTCACTTTCACAATTACATAAAACCATATTAAAATCACATTAATTTCCTACAACAACCCACAACCAATTTCAATGCCAATTTGGACCATTAAACTTCCATTTGCATCATAAGATCCACAACAACACAACTAACATACTAAATAAAATTTAATTCATCTCTTCCCGCTACACAACACCACACGGCCACAATGCTATACACATACCCACACGGCCACACACAACACACATTATTTCCATGCTTTTCATTCATTTCTACATACTACAACATACATAAACCTTGTATAACATATAAAAGAATATGAATTCTCACCTTTTCCCATAATTTTTCCACTTGACTAGAATTTGGACTAGCAACAAAGAGTAGCTTTCTTGCTTTAACAATTATACCACGTTGAAGAGGACCTTTGAATTAGTAGGAATACAAGGAGAATATATTTTTTTGGATCAAGATTGATGGCTCAAATTGTTTTTTCTTTTTCTTGTTCTTGGCCGAAATGGCCTTTCTCTCTTGCTCTCACTTTCTTTTTCTTGAATGTTCTTGAAATGAGGTGATAAATAATGAGCCACCCTTTTTATTTACTAGAGTTAAATTCCCAAGTGGGCCTTGGCCCCTACCTTGGCCGGCCACACTTGGGCCTATTTTTTTTTTATTATTTTTCAAGCCCAACTATCCCATGACTAATTTTTGTAATTCATGAAACTATTTTACAAATTTCCAATTTTTCCCTTAGCCTTCCTTAATATTTCCGCATCAATATTTTCGTGAACAACTTATGTATTAAATAAAATCAAAATATTGCCTTATCTCTTACTAGTCCAATTATCTCAAATTATCTGAATGTGCAAAAATACGGGATGTAACACAATAGTGGTCGTAAACTCAGTTTATGGTCCGTATTCCAGTTTACGGGCCGTATTTCGTGGACGTATTTAATCATAACAGAACCAGAAAGTCAGGCTAAGACATGGTGATTTATGAACACAGTTTACGGGCCGTATTTCAGTTTACGGTCCGTATTTCAAGTCGTCTTTAACCATTCAAGCATTTGACAGAAAGTTGAAGTTTTGGAAGTTGAAATACGACATGGCAGTTTACGGCTCGTAAACTACTTTACGATCCATATTTCATTTTACGATCAACTGGCGAAAGTGCAAATCTGCAAATTTCCACATTTTCATAACCTGTAGTTAGTCATTATGGAGCTTAACCTATCTCTTAGTGCAATTGCCTTTGGAATCTTACTTAGGGTCGTCAAACATCGTTCCCTTCTTATTAAAACATCGTACACGCTATGCCCTTTGTTAGCCTATCCACTGTATGTTCGCGGGGAAATTTTCAAGGTGTAACAATTCTATTATCTTGAATACTTGGTACATTATTTCATACTATCGTCCCTTTTAGCAGGGACGCTGTATTTTATGTTGCAGGTTTAGGTAGTCAGTTTGGCGGTCCCTTAGAGTAGATACTCTCAATTCTAAAAGTTGATTGGCAAGACTCCATTTCATCCATAGTGGAGTCGGGTCTAAAGGTATTTGATTTTGTGATGTACACGGTTAGGTCGAGGCCTTGTCCGGACTATGTTATTTCTATCAGATATTTTTAGAGGCTTTTGCATATGTATGTGTACCTATGGTCAGTTACCGTATGTTACACAGATGTCTATGTTGGTTAAAGCCTTGCCGGCCCATGTGTTGATATATATATATATAAGTGATACAAATATGGTAAGTTTACGAGTTTGACAGAATGGGTCGCTCACATACGTCAGGAATTAAGTGCCTCTCACGATCGAATTTCACTATGTCGTGCGAGCACCTACCTTTCCCACCTCGGTAGACGAACCCTTATCCCTACAATCATAAACATAATGTCACGACCCAAACCGGAGGGCCGCGATCGACACTCGATGCCCTGCCTGACCGAGTGTCACCATGCTATTCATTCCTTTTCTATTATCCTTACGTGAGCCCATAAACCATTCATTTCATACTTGCTATCAATTTATCGTAAATTAATAAAACTCTTCGTGAAGAATGCACAAGAATGTGCAGATCTACATGACTGCTATATAGACACTGTCGACATCTCAACACACCATACCCAAAACACTGTCTGTAAAGTCTCTAACATGAACCAAAATACCATAACATAGGTCGGGACAGGGCCCCGACGCACCCATAATGCATATGACACGTATATACACATACGTACTCCGACTCGGCATTACTCCGAATAAAAATGGAGTTCATCAATCCAGCTGATAGCCCGAGAACATCCTATGAGAGGTGTCCTCTACTGATCTGTCTACACCAGTGTGGCATGAAACACAGCGCCCCCAGGCAAAGGGACGTCAGTACGAATAATTTACAGAGTATGTAAGGCAGAAATGAAACAACATATCAATACTCAAATGATAAGAAGAATGTAAGAGTCAACTTGTACCTGTGACTGTCGCTAAGGACTATGAATGTGCATAATGTACTCTTTGAAAATATTTATATATGTATATGTACCTTTACCCATTCGCTCCTTCGAGCTTCGCCCCGTCGGGCATCATATCATATAGGCCCCTTCGGGAATCATAATCATCATATACTAGCTGATCAGGTGGTTTGCATATATAATGCCATAGCCCTTCCCCTGCCCCATAAAATCATGATACATAAGTATATAAATATGTATATATATATATATATATGTATATATATATATATATATATATATATACATATGTATATATATATATATATATACATATATATATATATATATATATACATATATATATACCATAGCCCTTCCCCTGCCCCATAAAATCATGATACATAAGTATATAAATATGTATATATATATATATATATATACATATATATATATATATATATATATATATATATATATATATGTATATATATATATATATATACACACATATAGATATATGAATAAAGCATGACAAAACTTATAAGACTCGGAACTCCCTTTAGAGTAACTTTCTACTCGTTACTATCAGGAGCCCCCTTCGGGACTAGGAATCTGTCAAGAAAATGTATGAGCAATATGAAACCTTTTATATGCCCCTTCGGGACTTAGGAGGAACTCAAGGAACTATATACTTTGAAACTCAATCATATAACTGACAAAGAGTAAACCACCCTAACGTTCTAAGAGTACAGCCATTATGGAACAACGTTCATTTACGCTTCGTTCGTCATAGATCATGCAAAAATGAAATAAAGGATAGCCTTAACATACCTTGCTGGCTTCTTTGACAATTTAACCTCACAATCCGTCTATCGCTACAACCTATAATAACGATAACGTCTTCTGTTAGGCCAAGGATTCACTCTGTATATCATGTATATCAAGTGTCAAACTAGTTCTATAATGAATCGGACAGCATCTCCCCTATTTCATAACTATCCCCAACACAATATATAACATCAAAAACATTAACAACAACCTCCCTTTACCTTCTTCTAACTTCCCAGCACAAACAACACAGTTATAAATTCAAAACAGTCCACTATACATTCATATACCAACCATATATACATTTCTTTATTTCGTATATACATAGTATAACAGATACTCAAGTACAAGTGAGTTTCACTTATGATGAATTATTAGTGGATGGTAAGAGATTATAGTAAATTGGCTAAAGTAGAAATAGCCAATACAACCCCTAATTTAAGAGTAAGTGATAAGACGATTTGAATAATAGAGCCAACATCATGTTTATAATTTTACGAGAACATAAGCTTTGACTAAAAGTTAGTCGAGTAAGATGAAAGGATTGGAAGCATTTAATAGAGATTGTAGGGTAAGAGATCTAAGAGAAGATTTGTATGTTATCTACGTAGAACCGCGTAGCAAAGCGTCCAATAAGAATAGAATGTTCCACTCCAAAATGAAGTGTAATAAGATAGCATTGAAGGATATAGACTAGCATATGTAAGATAATGAATATAGAAACAGGTTTGTATCGAATTCACATCTCCATGAAATGTCAAAGAGGTGAGGAAACTTAAGGACAAAACTATATAGGATACGTGACTGAAGGTAGTAATCATTGTAAGTTTGACAAATTACTAAGTTAGGAACCTTAGTACAAGAATATTGTCTGAAGAAAGATTATGGTCCTAGTTCGTATATGTTCTTAAGGAAGCACCAAGCATTGGTAGAATAGATCCTGGGCAATGTGCGTGTAAGTGTAACATTCAAGGATGAGTGTTTTTAAGGGTGGGGGATGCTACATCAGACTTTCGTACATTAAAGTGCATTGTAAGTGCGTCGATGTAACCTCAGAGAGCAAGACCATTCTCAATTTAATAAGTGTTTAAAACCATGTATAGAACATGTTGGACGTTTTAGAAGTTAAGCGAATCGATGAAAATAAGTTTCGTTGAAAGTCGGCAAGTTGGGAATGTTATAACCATACTTTTAGGGTAATACTAGGAGTGTTTAACATTCTAAGAAGGTAATATTATGAGGTATTTGAATCGTATAATCATTGTATTTTAAGTTTTAGAGTCAAGCGAGTTGTAATACAAAAGTCGGCAAAAGTTATCGCTATTTACTTTTACAAGTTTATTGAAATTTGGGTCTAATATCGCTGAGATTTTACCCCAATATACTTTTAGTGACGGGGTCATCCACCCACAAAATGAAAGGTCTACGAGGCTAGTTTCCAACGCATTAAATCGTTCATCGATACGAAGTCAGAATACAGAGATATTCACATTTTTGTGAGACTGCGCAGGCAGCCACTTTTGGGACCCACTTGAGGCGGTGGAGACTTTCAGATTGTATATGAAGAGGTTCCACTTCGTTTTAACCCATTTTTCTCGCCCAAAACAGACCGAAAGAGCTCCTTAATCCTCTCTAGGTTTCTCTATCCTTCAAGTAAAGTTCTACAAGAAATTAAAGTCGTTTTTCCTTTAAAGATCATAGAAGTGTAAGTTTGAGCTAATTCTTCCTTTTTTTATGGTGAGATTGAAGTTACTTCAAGTTGAAGCAAGGTGATGGTAAGATTATCATTTTTCTTATATATGTGAGCTTACTAGAGCTTTAGAGGTGCTAGAAAGCTATGAAATTGCAAATAGATGTTGATATGTTAAGTTGAGCTAAGGGTGTTGTGTGTGATGTACGAGGGGCTATTGTTATTGTTCTTCATTGCTGGACGTAGAGTGGTTGATTTTTGTTGTGTCGATGTTGTTCTTGTTCTTGACTTGAGTGATGTAAAATAAATATGGGAGATTTGTCCAGTTTCCCGTAGAACGAGCATGTCACTCGATAGTTAGTTGGTATGCTTCTTCTTGCTGATAATAGTATTGTTTTGTGTGGTAGACTGGTTGTGAAGAGGTGGGCCTTATTGTCTCCATCGAAGATTCAGTTCAAAGGTATGTAAGGCTTATCGTATCCTTTTCTTTGGCAGGAATCCTTAGCAAGTTCCTTTTTCAGAAAACGAGTTTCGAATGAAATATTAAGAAATATTCTCTTCAGGGGTTTAATCGTCCCTTATGTTCCTATTTCATTCTCCCCGAGACTTTAATATTCCTATATCTATTTATGGTTCATTCTCCTTGTAGGAAATGCAACTAAGTTATAGTGGCTTCCTCGTAGAGGCATCCTTCGTATAATGATGCTTAGTATGAGTTGCTCAGTATATGTGCTAGATAGCTCTAGACGTTTCTTATTTAATGTTTCCTTAGTGGTACAAGTTCCATATGTTCATTGGTAATAAATGTATACGAACCACAACGGCTCCCTCATAAGAACTCAAGTGGTAAAACAACCACTTGTAAGGATTGTTCTACCCATGCTTCTTAGTAGCTCTGTATAATTCTTAATTAGTAGTACCTTGATAGGTTCAATTCCATGTACTTGTTAGTAGCTTCTCTTTCCATTAAGAAATTGTTTTCAAGAGGAAGTGACTTCCTTATGGGAATTATAGCACAAGGACGACAGAGAGTAACCCTATGCTAGCTGTTTACTGCTGATACATGTAGTAAGAATGAGATGAGACTCCCATTCGATGGATAGATACTTCTTGTAATGTTCTTTGACGACCTTGGAAGAAGTGATATGAAAACTCACCATTGTGGATGTATGTTGATGTTACGATCGATGCATATAACAGACAGGTCTGAAGACCTGGAAAGTACAAGAGTGCTATCCTGGAAGATACGGGCATGAAAGCCTGGTAGATGACGGATACGCTAGTCTAGAAGTACTGGCTTATTTGTTGGGTAAGAAATGATAATTGCGGTACGCGAGCTGGGAAAATACAAACTTACAAGTCTGGTAGCTAGAACATAAGTACGAGATCATACGAATAGTTAGCATTACTGTATATATGTTGGCGTGACTTGTGTATGATAGATTATAATTGTTATGAGATGTGAGATGTTGTTACAAAACGTTTAGGAAGGCAAAGCTACAGAGATACTATGTGTCCTGATTGGTAAGACTAGGATATATAACGTTACTGACTTGTTGTATGATGTGATCTTCAATTTCCAGGTGATCTTGACACATGTTTTATCCTGTCATCACATCAACATTTCTTTCATTTGATTACAGTACTCTTTTATGATTATTCTATTGCCTTGCATATTCAGTACATTATTTTGTCCTGCTGTCCCTTGCTGGGGACACTGCATTTCATGCTGCAGATTCAGGTAGTCAGTTTGGTGGACCCTTGGAGTAGATACTCTCAGTTCCAACAGTTGATTGGCAAGACTCTATTTCATCCGGAGTGCAGCCGAGTCTAAAGGGTGGATTTTCTAATTGCAGGTGTTGCAAATGTTATAGGTTTACAAGTTTTACAGAATGGGTCGCTCACGTAAGTAAGATATTATGTGCTCGTCCACCTCACCTAGGTTGGGGTGTGACAAATTGCACTCCTTTTGGTCATACAAAGTAATTGTCAAAGTACTGATATTAAAACACCAGAAATATACGCTTGAACTGAAACATGCTCTTTTTAGTATGTCTTTATTGGTTACCTTACTTTCTATAAATAATTATTACAATATTCTCCTCTCTCGATTACAAATACGTGTAAAATTAATTATAACATAGAAGTGTAGATGTCACTAAATAAATTTTAACATCTATTAATACCACAATTACTATGTCACTTTTCTGCCTCTCTCAATTACAAAATTAGTAACAAATTGATTTGTAATATAAATTATATAAATGTCAACAAATTAAATAACATCTAACTGTAAAGAAAATTAAAGTTAAATAGAAAGCTTCTACTCAAGCGTGTGAAATTAAGGAATAATATCTGCTATTATACAGAAATATCAAGATTTGTCATTATCCCAACACAAAAGAAAATTAGTCCATATTGTACTTAGCACTACTAACGGAAATATCGATGTTCATTAAATCAGAAAATAGAAGAAATATTCAAGAAGAATAATTCTGCTATTTAATTAAAAGCAGGAACTAGAATAATTTCCTATACTAAATAATCGAAGAACCTATATATAAGAAGAGGCTAAAGAATGGAATATATTTGTAGCTCTCTCCTTCTCTTCTCCTCTGCCGTTGCCTCCAAAGACTCTCCTATTTATAGGAATTCTTTCCAGTGTAGAGACTTAAGTCTGCGAACACTATTTTCTTTTTCCAATTTTGGAAAGTTGTGTTGCCTTGATTTTCGTTCAAGTTGACCAATGGCAATTGTAGCGCCGACAATCAAATATTGTATTCACATTCTTTCATCTTTCATTTTAGCAATTTGCAAGCGGAAAAATCCACTTTTTCCCTTGAATTGAAAACGTATCATTTCTTTCTTGGGAAAATAACACTCTATGTCTATTTGGTGAAAATATTTATCCGAAATGGCCCATATGTCTAATATTACCTGAATTGACCTTTTTATGCATTATTATACACTTTATACATTGTCCCCAGTAAGTGTATAATGTTGTATAATTTTGTATATCGTGTGTATAAACACTGTTGCAAAAACAAGTTGGCTATGCGATATAAATTAAGAATATAAATACGTGGATGTAATATATTATGTTGGATTGTATATTATTGAAATTATCTCTCCTTTTTTTTCTTTCGCTATTTTTGTTTCAATTTTTATGGGTCCCACATTAAGAAAAATGTCAAGACCCAACTAGGGGCCGTGACGGGTACCCGGGGCTAACCACCGAGCATCCCTCGTTCTACTTCTTATCATGCTCATTAAACGTTCTTTTATCAAAATCATACTCAAATTATACGAAAAACATCTTTCATTCGAAAACATAAATACTTTTATATGCACAAGCCTTTTGGTCATTGAAATAATATATATATATATATATATATATATATATATATATATATATATATATATATATATATATATATATATATGTATACATGCACATAATAGCAACCCCGTGAGACCATACCACCCACACTGCGTATCTACGAGCCTCTGCTAGAGTACTAGACATACGGATGGGACAGGACCCCGTCGTGCCCAAAACGTACATGTCTACAAAAGGATGACCATAAGCACATCCGGAACAATGGAGAGCTCTCAACAGCTAACAGCTAACAGCTCCTACGAGTCTGTCTACCTGTGGGCATGAACACAGCGTCCAAAGAAAACGGACGTCAGTACGAACATTGTATTGAGTATGAGAGGCATAAAAAATAATATCACATGAACGAAGTAAAAGGAGCATCAATAGCGAACATCTGTATCTGACTGTCAAATAGAAAAGGAGTGATGCATGCTGGCTTGCTCATAGTCATCATCATATCACATATGCATAAATATATAAACTGCCCGTCCATATCATCGCCTGCCGCCCTCTAGTGGTGTCTGCCCATGCCATTTGGCCATGGTGTATAGTTGCCCGCCTTAGCAGTGACTGCCCAACCAAGTAGGCGCGGTGTGATATCATCAGTATAATATACTCATCATAATGCATACATAAAGGCTCAAGGTTAACTATCTTTGTCGGGGTGACGTAAGGTTGTGATCCCCGATTCCATTATGGAGCACTCATTAACATCCTGCCTCACCTTGAAGGGAATAGTATATGAGGTGAGTGTAAGGAATAATGACATCATATCATGAATATTTAGAACTCCTATACTCTAACTCATTACCTTGTGTAGCAAATTAGGGGTATCAGCTCGTATTTCTGTTATATCTCGTATTTTGTACGTTCGGATATTTTAAGAAAGTCGTGGTAAGTTAAGGGAATGACCTTCGTCAAAATTTTTTATGAACAAGCTGCCCGCCTTAGCGGTGACTGCCCGTCCAAGTAGGCGCGGTGTGATATCATCAGTATAATATACTCATCATAATGCATACATAAAGGCTCAAGGTTAACTATCTTTGTCGGGGTGACGTAAGGTTGTGATCCCCGATTCCATTATGGAGGACTCATTAACATCCTGCCTTACCTTGAAGGGAATAGTATATGAGGTGAGTGTAAGAAATAATGACATCATATCATGAATATTTAGAACTCCTATACTCTAACGCATTACCTTGTGTAGCAAATTAGGGGTATCAGCTCGTATTTCTGTTATATCCCGTATTTTGTACGTTCGGATATTTTAAGAAAGTCGTGGTAAGTTAAGGGAATGACCATCGTCAAAATTTTTTATGAACAAGTTGGTGATGAACATTATTTATGAACATTGGTAGTATGGAAATATTGAGAAAGGTTAAGAGTAAAAAGAGGAATTCGCAAAATGGTTCCTAGAAATAATGTAGAAGGCTAAGGGTAAAATGGTAATTTCACATAATGTTCAAGAATGTTCTTGAGGGACCAAAGTGTTCATGAAAATTCTTGGAAGGGCCAAGTGGCCGTGCAAGTGTGTGTATGTGTGTGTATGTGGGCCCCACTCTTGTTATGGCCATGTGATGGAAATATATGGACCAAAGTGTATATTGTAAGACAAGTAACTCATCTTTTATTTTTAAATAAAAATTCAAGAAAAAGAGAAGAAAACTCTAGGAAAAGAAAGAAAGGGAGGCATGTGGCCATTTCATATTTAATGGGGGGCTAATCATAAATTAAAAGAAAACATATGGACTAAAGCTCGCCCAAGAAGACAATTAGTCTTCTTTGACTAATTCAAAAAAAAAAAATCAAGAAAAAGGATGAATAATCTAGGAAAATATGGAGAGAAGGGCATGTGCCCCTCACATGCTTGTAGCTCTCTCTCTCTCTCTCTCTATATATATATATATATATGATAAGTCATCTTTTAATTCAAGACAATTAGAGAGAAAGAAAGAACAAAAAAAAAAAAAATGAGAGGAACAACAAGCCATGGCATTCGGCCATGGCTAGCCAAAGTTGGCTCTATGGAAGACTTATCAAAAAAAAATATTTCTTCTAGTATTTCCACTAAATGGAAGGTCCTCTACAACATGGAGTGATTGTTGGAGGAAGTAGAGCACTTGTTGTGCAAGTTTGGAGCCTAGCCGAGTAAGGAGAAGTTAAGTAAAAAGGTATGTATTCAATCTTCTTTCATGTGTTATGGATGGTTGTGGGTATTGTAGCATGTAGAAAAGGATGTAATTCATGAAAATATGGAAGTTGTTGATGTGGCCGAATGTGTGGGGTGTTGGCCGTGTGTAATGTTGTGTGAGAGGATTGAATTAATTTTGTAGCATGTTGCTTGTTGTTGTAATGTCAAGAAATGGATGAAATATATGGAAATATGTGTGTTGAGGTATGGCCGAATACATGCCATGTTTGGCCGAAAATGTGTTGTATGGTATAGAAATGATGAATTAATTTTATGTAGTATGTTGGTTGTTGTTATAATGTATAGAAATGGATGAAAATTCATGAGAATATGTGTGTACTTGTTGTGGCCGAGAATGATGTTGTTTGGTAAGCTATGATGAATTGACCTTATTTGATATCCTAGTTGATGCTGTTATGGAACCTATGATGAAAGTGAAGGTTTAGTGGCTTGAAAGGAAGTTGCAATTGTTATGGTATTGTTGTGGAAGTTGTAGCCGTGTAGGTGTGCATTGTGTGAAAGTGAAGAACTAATTTCATTTAGTATTTTAATTGTTGTTGTGATAGACTATATAATGAATAATGAGGACTTCATGGTTAGGGATGAAGTAGTGTGTGGATGAATCTAACGATAGTGTTAATCTTCTTGCATGTAGACTAACAAGTTGGACGAATAAGTGTAGCTAGTAAGGCGCGGCACAGGTATGTAAGGCTCGTCCCTTTTCTTCCAAAGGCATGATCCTCAAGTCGTAATGTCTCAAATGTTTTTTTTTATATATATCTTCTTTACTTGCAAAAGCTATAAGTCTATGACTCCAAGGTATAAGTCTTTTTCCTAATAGTTCATAATTGTTTTTTTTCAAAATGTCCATATTTTCCGAAAACCAAGTTTTAAGAGATAGGGAGCTCTTATGACTAAGATGATGAATATGATCTTATAATGACAACGATGAAGTCAAATATGAGAAAATGTCTATGATAGATATGTTGACGATATGTTCCTACCATGAATATGACAATATAAAAATGTTAAACTATTTCTTGATATCTTAACTCTATTATGGATAATGACTACTTTAAAGGTTCCAAGTATATGAAACGATGCCTTATAATCCTGTCTTATGTTTTCTCATGATGACACTCTTCATTGATAGTCTCACCTTATAATACTAGTTCCTTCAAGGTGGGACACGGTGCCCATGGCTATTCCATAATATAATCGGAGGTTACCGACCTTACGTCACTCCGATGGGTACATGATTTTCTTTGGGCTCTCATGCATGCTATATATGTACATGGAGGGAGGGAAGGGATATATGGGGGAGGGGAAGGGACATATGTTGCATTGCCACCTGGTCAGCTGGCGTTATCATCCCGGACGCGGGATATATGGGCGAGCCGACGTTGTTCGGCGCTATGACACGACATGACATGACATGATATGATACGATATGATATGATATGAGATCATATGATAAGATATGATATGACATGACCAGATAAGCATGCATGGTATTCGCCCTCAGCGGCACTCATATGTACAGGTTACTCTTTTATCCTATGACATGTTCTATGTTTCCATGCAGTTATTATTCATACGCACATTTCTTACTATGTTACTATTCCTGCCTTACATACTCAGTACATTGCTCGTACTAACCCCTCTTCTTCGGGGGCTGCGTTTCATGCCGCGCAGGTACACCCAGACGAGCAGAAGCTAGTATAGAAGAGGTTCCAGCGAATTTGGTAGACCCCACTTGTTCCTGGGAGTGCTGCCGAGTCAGAGCTTGTATGCTAGGATTTCTGGATTGATGTTAGAGACTTTGCAGACAGAGTCGTGGGTTTCGGGAGTCAGTTTGTATTATGATAAAAGTTTTACACAGTTACAGATTTTACTTGATTTGAAAGCAACAAAAACAATATTTTAGTAAGCTTTATTATGTGTACTTGATTTAGAGGTTCAAAAGATTATATATGTAATAAGAGTCAGCGGGTTCGCTCGGCTCCGAGTATGGGGTCGGGTGCCCATCATACCTAGTCAGATCGGGGTGTTACAATTTCTCTTTCGGAACTTAAGAGATTCATGGAGAAGAAAGAAAGTCATATTATATGATTCATGCAATAGAAGGAAAGGACTAGCCCCACATACCTTTGTCGTTTAACTATCTTATCGCTTGATCGTCCTCCTTCGATGCTTGCGTTTCAACCTTCGAGAGGAATAGCATTAACATTAGTTACTCGGCTATAAGAACATTTCACTATTTCTAGGAAAAAATGGGCAGCACTTCCTTTGTTCATACTACTCTTCCCCCATTCTATATCAACTCCCAACGTTAATAACAACATTCACAATATAGCAACAACAATCATCATTTATCTACAATTACCACAATTCACCATTTCTCTTAGATTTCTCCACAATTATGATTATAACTCATTATCGTGTTTTTTCATATATAATACTTATTTCATGGTCTAAATGTCACTTATAACATATTCACAATCACAGCATACCAACATTCATAATTCACACCAATCACTATTCACACATTCATGACCCAATTTCTATGTCTTTCCACAATTCAAGTGTTTCAACTTTCAACCACTCAAACCATATAAAAGGGTCATAAAACTCACCTTAGATGATGGATGAACAACCTTTGGGTGGAACTTCTTTTCTTGCACCAAAACCCTAACTCACTCTTCTTGAGTTTCCTTGGCATAGATGAACTTTTAATGGGTTTCATAAACTTGATTTCATGGATTTGGTGTAGTTGACCATGGTTTTCTTTTGATTTCTTGAGGATGAATGGTGGAGAAGGTTCTAGAGAGTTCTTAGAGAGAAAAGAGAGGAAGATGAAATGAAATAAAATGGAGGAGGGGTCTTATATTAATTCATGAAATCAGTCCCGTCCGAGATGTACGGTGCGATCGACGGAGCGTCGATTGGATCGATGGATCGTCGATCCAGGCGTCGAAGTCGACAAATTTCCAGTGAGAAGGACGGCCCATCGAACAGATCGACGGAGCGTCGACCTGTTCGTCGAGTGGTCTTCGCTCCAGCTCAGTTTTACTGCGCCATCGACGGGGCGTCGACTTGTTCGACGGTACAAAGGACGACCGTCAAACTTCCTTTTCGCAGGACTGCGGTGAAGTTTCATTTAATGGACTTTTCTCCCCTGCCTTTAACTTCTCTGAAAATTTACGTTAGTCCCTTCATCGCTTAGCAACCCAAAGTTTCGAGGTGTAACATTCTTCGCTCATTTTGGAACATTCGTCCTCGAATGTTAAGTACTCGGGAATTCTATAAAAATTTCGCCAGAGTTTCCCCTGTAATATGGCGCTACCATCCTGTCACAACAACCCATAATAATTTGCCTCACAGGGCTACAACACAATAAAACTCTAAGAAAGACTTACGAAAGCTCCCGAAGACAGGGGACATAATATCTGAGTAATGATGGAAATAGGGGTATTCAGATACTCTAATTATTACACTTCATTTATTTCATACATACCTTGCAGTGCCGGCGTTTTATCTTGAACCTCTCTTGGGGTTTGGAATAAGCATGGATACCTGGATTTCATTTTCTCTTCTGCTTCCCAAGTTATCTCGTCTCGATTTTTATTCCGCCATAAGACCTTAACTGAAGCCATTTCTTTGTTTCGAAGTCTTCGTACTTGTCTATCTAAGATGGCAATGGGTACCTCTTCATACGCCAACTTTTCTGTCACTTGTACATCATCTACTGGAACAATTCTTTTGGGATCTCCAACACATTTGCGGAGCATTGAGAAATGAAAGACTAGATGAACTGATTCAAGCTCTGAAGGAAAATCCAATTCATAGGCTACTTGGACGACCTTACGGATAATTTTGTAAGGTCCGATGTATCGAGGACTTAACTTCCCTTTCCTGCCAAATCTCATCACTCCTTTCATAGGCGACACCTTCAGAAATACCCAATCCTCAACTTGAAATTCCAAGTCTCGCCGGCGGTTGTCCGCGTACGATTTTTGGCGGCTTTGAGCTGTCAACAATCGATCCCAGGTCACCTTGACTTTTTCTACCGCTTGCTGAATCAATTCCGGGCCTATTAGCTGTACCTCTCCTATTTCAAACCACCCAATTGGGGACCTGCACTTTCTTCCATATAGGGCTTCATGCGGAACCATCTGGATACTGGAATGGTAGCTATTGTTGTAAGCGATCTCAACAAGGGGTAGGTGATCGTCCCAACTACCACCGAAATTCAGCACACACGTCCGGAGCATATCTTCCAAGGTTTGAATAGTAAGTTCGGCTTGTCCATCGGTCTGTGGATGAAATGCCGTGCTAAGCTTCACTTGGGTACCTAGACCTTCTTGAAAGGATTTCTAGAACTTGGCTGTAAATTGTGCCCCTCTATCTGTAATAATGGATAATGGAACACCATGGAGTCGCACAATTTCCTTAAGATACAACCTCGCATAATCTTCTGCGGAGTTTGTGGTCCTGGCGGGAAGAAAATGAGATGCCTTTGTTAATCTGTCCACAATTACCCATATAGAGTCATACTTGCCTCGGGAATGGGGCAATCGCACAATGAAATCCATATTGATAATTTCGCACTTCCAAGTAGGGATTTCCATTGCTTGCAATAGCCCTCCTGGCTTCTAGTGTTCGATCTTTACTTGTTGGCAATTTGGACATTGGGCTACAAATTCTGCTATGTCTCTTTTCATGCCATCCCACCAATATATCAATTTGAGATAGTGGTACATTTTTATTGCACCTGGGTGGATAGAATACCGAGAGTAATGGGCTTCTTCTAGAATTCGTCGGCGCAATTCTGCAACATTCGGAACACATAGCCTGTCAAGGTATCTAAGGACCTCATCCATCGAAGTTTTAAATGGAGATCTCTATTTTCTATGAAATGTGTCTCGGTAGTGGCTCAACTGCGGATCTTCATACTGACGCTCTTTCACTGCCACATTCAGAGACGAAACCATGGGACCATTAATACCAATCCCTGCACTATCTGTATCAATTACCCGCACTACGAGATTAGCTAGCTGGTAAAGCTCACGAACTATCTCTTTCTTTTTCGGAGATACTTCACATAAACTACCCATGGATCGGCGGCTAAGCGCATCAGCTGCCACATTTGCTTTTCCGGGGTGGTATAAAATATTCGCATCATAATCTTTTAGCAATTCTAACCACCGCCTCTATCGTACGTTCAACTCCTTCTGTTTGAAAATGTATTGGAGACTTTGGTGATCTGTAAAAATATCAACATGTACGCAATACAAGGAATGCCTCCATAACTTCAACGCATGAATAACTGCAGCCAATTCAAGATCATGAGTTGCATAATTCTTCTCATGCTTCCGCAGCTGTCTCGAGGCATAAGCAATAACTCTGCCGTGCTGCATCAACACACATCTTAACCCAACACCGGAAGCATCGCAGTATACTACATAACCATCGGACCCTTCTGGAAGTGTTAAGACTAGGGCTGAGGTTAATCTGTCCTTTAACGTTTGAAAACTGCATTCACAAGCATCATTCCATTGAAATTTAGCTGACTTCTGGGTTAGTTTCGTCAATGGGGCTGAAATAGATGAGAAGCCCTCTACGAATCTTCTATAGTAACCTTCCAAACCCAGAAAACTACGGACTTCTGTAGGCGTCGTAGGCCTTGACCAAGTCATCACAGCTTCAATTTTCTGAGTGTTGACTCGAATACCATCATCTGAAATAACATGGCCCAGAAATGTTACGGAATTCAGCCAAAACTCGCACTTTGAAAATTTTGCATATAGCTTTCGTGTTCAAAGAATTCCAAGTACGATACGCAAATGATCAGCATGTTCTGATTCTGTGCAAGAATACACCAGAATATCATCAATGAATACTATCACAAATAAGTCCAAGAGTGGCCTGAACACGTTATTCATCAAATTCATAAACACGACTGGAGCATTAGTCAACCCAAACGACATCACCCAAAACTCATAATGGCCATATCTCGTTCTGAAGGCTGTCATAGGGATATCTTCTTCTCTAACCCTCACTTGATGATAGCCCGACCTTAGGTCTACTTTATAGAACCATTTGGCACCCTGCAGCTGATCAAATAAATCGTCAATTCTTGGGAGAGGATATTTGTTCTTTATCGTCACCTTGTTCAACTGCCTATAATCGATGCACATTCGTAGGGAACCATCCTTCTTCCTCACAAACAAGACTGGTGCTCCCCACGGCGACGAACTGGGTCTGATAAACCCCTTTTCGAGCAAATCTTTTAATTGCGCCTTTAGCTCTTTCAATTCTGCCGGAGGCATGCGATAAGGAAGAATAGAAACAGGCTTGGTGTCCGACAACACATCAATGGCGAAGTCAACTTCTCTTTCTGGAGGAAGGCCTGGAAGTTCATCTGGAAATACATCCGGGAATTCATTTACTACCGGGACAGATTGGAAAGTTGGTGACTTAGCTTCGGTGTCATGAACTCGGACTAGATGATAAATGTATCCTTTGGCTATCATCTTTCTTGCCTTGAGATTAGAAATAAACCTACCTCTTGGAGACGTTGTATTACCCTTCCATTCCAGCATGGGTTCTCCCGGAAATTGGAACCGAACTACTATCGTTCGACAATCAACATTGGCATAGCTTGAGGCCAACCAATCCATACCCATAATTACATCAAAATCTAACATTTCCAGCTCAATCAAATCAGCTTTTGTTTGGCGATCACATATCACAACCACTCAATTTCTATACACTTGTCTTGCTATCACGGGATCGCCAACCGGAGTAGACACGTCGAATGGTTTGATTGGCTCAGGTTTCACCCTAATGCGACCAGCAACATACGGGGTAATATAGGAAAAAGTGGAACTCGGATCTATCAAGGCATATACATCATAGGAAAATATCCGTAATGCACCTGTAACCACATCAGGGGAAGACGCAGGGTCCTGTCGTCTGGCTAAAGCATATATACGGGGCTGAGTGGCACCTGAAGTAGATGCTGCCCCTCTGCCTCTACCTCGGCCTGCTGACACCTAAGGAGCCTGCCCTTTGGGGATGCTGCATTACCTTTCCACTCAAGCACGGGCTCTCCTGGGAATTGAAATCGAACCACTTTTGTGCGGCAATCAACATTTGCATAACACGACGCCAACCAGTCCATACCCATGATTACATCGAAATCTACCATTTTTAGCTCTATCAAGTCAGCTTTGGTCTGACGATCACATATCACCACCACATAATTTTTGTACACTTGTCTTGCTCTTACGGGATCACCAACCGGAGTGAGTACCTCAAAGGGTCTAACTGACTCGGGTTTCACCCCAATACAACCAGCAACATATGGAGTAATATAAGAGAATGTAGAACCCGGATCTATCAATGCATACACATCACAGGAGAATATAGATAATAAACCTGTAACTACATCCGGAGAGGACTCGAGATCCTGTCGTCCGACTAAAGCATATACACGGGGCTGAGTGGCACCTGAAGTAGATGCTGCCCCTCGGCCTCTACCTCGGCCCACTGACATCTGGGGAGTCTGCCCTGCCGGGCGTGCTGCGGAAGAACCGGCTGCTGAACTTGTAGGCTGAAGTCCAGCTCTGCCACTCACCGACGGGCAATCTCTCACCATATGCCCCACCTGACCACAAGTATAATAGGCATCCGAACCCCGACGACACTGTCTGGAATGTAATCTGCCGCATTGGTTGCATCGCGGCACTGGGGGTCTCCTCTAACTATAATCTTCCCTGAGCTGCGAATCTGAAGCCCTCGAACTCTGGCCCTGTCCTGAACGGAAAGAGCAATCAAGTCTCCTACCTGCGAATCGAGGAGGTGCACTCGTCACTGACTCGCCTGAGTACCCAGAATATGTCTGCCTTGATCCCCCTCTATGATCACCGCTAGCTCCCATGGATCTGGCCCTCTTGCCTTGCCTTCTATCGATATCACGGTCGCCTCTTTGTTGTTGTTGTCGCCCCTCCAAATTCTGTGCATGGGCCGGTATTCGGGATATATCCATCCCGTCTTGCAAGGAAGCTGTCAAAAAATCTCAGAATAGATGTGGCCCTAGACCACTCATAAATCTATGTACTCGGTCTCCCATGTCGGCCACCATAGTCGGAGCATATCTTGCCAAAGAATTAAATTTTATGCTATACTCCCGGGCACTCATGTTTCCTTGCCTCAAATTCAGAAATCTATCTGCTCTAACTCGGCGGACCTCGGGTGGCAAATAGTGACGAATAAAAGCATCTACAAACTCTTACCAAACCGGAGGAGGCGCGTTCTCTCCTCTTGATAATACCCAGTTGTTGTACCATAACACCGCCACATCTCGGAGTGTATAAGATGCCAACTCCACAGATTCGGTCTCGGAGGCATGGACAATCTTCAAAGTCCTCAACATCTCGTCTACGAAACTTTGCGAATCTTAATCCAGCTTTGACCCGAAGAATTCCGGAGGATTTAAACTCATAAAATAACGGGCCTTTGTACTCGCTGCCCGATCGCTTGAACCCACATTCTGTCGTTGTGCCTATGCGGCAACCAATTGTGTCAATAACTGGATAGCCTCGGTCATTTGTTGACCCGAAGCAGCCAGCGGAGGAATTGGAGCTGGGGCTCATCCTTGTTCTCTCACATTGGGCGGGGTAGATGAATCGTTAGACAAGGCCTCATTATGTGATTCGCCTTTATCTATATTCACCGGAGGCTGTCTTTCTATCTGCCTCTTTGCCGTAGTCTAGACCTTCTGGGCGGCTGTAGCCTTTCCCTTTTGGCGGCATTCTGAAATCATAACACACTATTAGGAGGATAAAATCTTACACATGGCTCTATCGCACGATCTCATAGACGAAAGATGGTCATTCTTCCTAAATGTCCTGTAGCCTCTTGTTTATTGATGTGGCGCGCAACACACCATAAACAAGACTCTACTAGACACGGCTCGTAGACACTTCCTAGGACCGAACTGCTCTGTAACACTTTTATCACAACCCAGCTAGGGGCCGTGACGGGTACCCGGGGCTAGCCACCGAGCACCACTCGTGCTACTACTTATTTTGCTCATTTCATGGTCTTTAGTCAGTTTTATACTCAAATTGTAGGAAAATCATATTTTATATGGAAACATAATTACTCTTTAAATACATTTGCCTCATTAAATAATATATACATATAATAGCATCTCGTGAGACCATCTAACGCGCACTGCGTATCTACGAGCCTCTACAGGAGTAATGAACATAGGGACGGGACAAGACCCCGTCATGCCCAAAAATACATATACATGGCTATATATATATATACACAAAATAATAATCACAAGCACCTCCGGGACAATGGAGGGCTTCCAGTCAGCTGACAGCTACTACGGATCTGGATCGAGCTCTCCTCCCTGTCTACCTGTGGGCATGAACACAGCGTCCAAAGAAAACGGACGTCAGTACGAATATTGTACTGAGTATGAGAGGCATAAACAATGAAATAAGACAATGATGTAAAGAAGATACTCATATGGAACATCAGAATCTAACTGTCAAGTATAAGAAAACAAGTCATGTTGTCTTACTCATGCTCATCATCATATCATATATGCATAATGTATAAATTGCCCGTCCATATCGGATCGGTGTGATAATCATAACATGAGCCTGCGTCCAGGCCTCCGGCGTCCGGGGTACCATCTCATGCCGCCCACTAGTGGTGTCTGCCCATGCCATTTGGCCATGGTGTATCATATAGCTGCCCGCCTTGGCGGTCACTGCCCGGCCAAATAGGCGTGGTGTAATAGTAATATCATCATATGCTTAGCTTATCATAGTACATACATAAGGATCAAGATCAACCATACTCTATCAGGGTGACGTAAGGTCGTGATCCCGCGACTGCATTATGGAACAAGCATGGACATTCTACCTCACCTTGAAGGAACTAGCATATAAGGTGAGTGTAAGAGATAAATAACATCATCAGAATCTATATACTTTAACTCATTACCTTGTGTAGCTAACTATGGACATAGGATCATTGATAAGAAAGAAGTTACGCTATAGGATTCATGCATTTAAAAAGAAGGGACTAGCCTCACGTACCTTTGTCTTTTAGCTAAGCTATCGTTCACTTGTTCTCCTTCATTGTCATGTCGCTACCTTCACGAGAGAATTCGTGTTAACATTAGTTAATCGACTATAAAAATGTGTTACTAACTCTAGGGAAAATTGGACAACACCTCCTTTGTTTATACTACGTTTCCCATATTGTATATCGACTCCCAAATGCTCACAACAACATTCATAACATTGCCATCAACAATCATCATTTATATACATTGGCCACAATTCGCCATTTCTCTTCGATTTCTCCACATTCATGGTTATAGCTTACTATAGCGTTTTCTCATGTATCACGCTTACTTCATGGTCTAAATGTTATTTATAACATATTCACAATCACAACACTCCAACATTTATGATTCAATCCAACTACCATCCAAACATGACACTATTCACTCCTTGATGACCCATCTCCTATGTTTTTCTACAATTCAAGTATCCTAACCTTCCAATACCTTAACCAACATGGTTTAGTCATAAAACATACCTTAGATGATGGTTGAACAAGCTTTGAATGGATTTACTCCTCTAGCACCAAAACCCTACTTCACTCCTTTTGGGTTTTCTTGAGAAAGATGAACCTTAGTGTGATTATTACACTTGACTTCGTGGGTTTCATGTAGTTGATCACTAATTTCCTTTGGCTTTCTTGTGATGAAGAGTAGAGAGTATTCTAGAGGCTTCTTGAGAGAAATATCGTGGAATGAAATAAATTGAATGAGCTTAGGTCTCTTTTTAATAACTTAAAATCTAATCTGGAATGAAGAGTGACTGAGGTGTACAGGGGTCGTAAACCCACTTTACGGGCCGTATTCTGGTTTACGGTCCGTCTTTCACGACCGTATTTAAGTATAATAGAACCAGAAAGGTCTGTTGTAGGTCATGGTGGTTTACGATCACAGTTTACGGGCCGTATTTCAATTTACGGTCCGTATTTTGAGACGTATTTTACCATTTCAACATTGATAGAAAGTTGAAATTTTGATAGTTGGAAGACGATGGTACTTTACGGGACGTATTATATTTTACGACCACTGGGCCGAACTGCAAATCTGCAACCTTCGTGTTTTCAAAACTCATGGGCAGTCATTCCCTTCTTAGTAAAACATGGTACACTCTTACTCTTCGTTGGTCTATTCATTGTATACTCACGGAAAATTTTCCGAGGTGTAACAATTGGTCCCCCTCTGTAATCACTGCCTTCCCCCATAGACCTAGCCCTCTTGCCTTGCCGTCTATCAATATCACAATCACTTCTTTGTGGTTGTTGTCGCCCCTCTAAATTTTGGGCATGGGCTTGTATCCGAGAAATATCCATCACATCTTGTAGCTAAACTGTCAAGCAATCCTTGAATATATATGGCCCTAAGCCACTCACGAATCTATGCACCCGATCTCCCATGTCAGCCACCATAGCCGGGGCATAGCTAGCCAAAGAATTAAATTGCATGCTACACTCCCGGGCACTCATACTACCTTGCCTCAAATTTAGAAATCTATCCGCCCTAGCTCCGTGGACCTCGGGTGGCAAATAATGTCGGATGAAGGCGTCGACGAATTTTTGCCAAACCGGAGGAGCCGCATTCTCTCCTCTTGATAAGACCCAGTTATTATACCATAAGACTACCACATCCCGGATTCTATAAGATTCCAACTCCACGGATTCAATTTCGGAGGCGTGGACAATCCTCAACGTTCTCAACATCTCGTCAATGAAACCTTGTGGGTCTTCATCCGGCTTTGACCCGAAAAACTCCGGAGGATTTAAACTCATAAAATCACGGGCTCTAGTACTGGCTGATCGATCACTTGGGCCCGTGTTTTGCGGCTGTACCAGAGCGGCAACCAACTGTGTCAATAAATGTATGCCCTCGGTCATTTGTTGACCCGAAGCAACTGGTGGAGGGATTGGAGCTGGAGCTCCTCTTTGCTCTTCCCCATTAGGCGGGGTGGAGGAAGTATTAGATAAGGCCTCGTTATGTGATTCACCTCCTTCTATATCCGTTGGCGGCTCTCTTACTACTCGCCTGTTCGTCGTAGTCTTGCCCTTCTGGGCGGCTGTAGCTTTTCCCTTTGGCGACATTCTGAAATCACAACACACTATTAGGGAGGATAAAATCTTATACTTGGCTCTATCGCACGATCTCATAGAAGAAAGATGGTCATTTTTCCTAGATGCCCTGTAGCCTCTTGTTTATTAGCGTGGCTCGCAACACACCATAAATAAGACTCTACTAGACACGGCTCGTAGACACTTCCTAGGACTGAACTGCTCTGATACCACTTTTGTCAAGACCCAACTAGGGGCCGTGACGGGTACCCGGGGCTAACCACCGAGCATACCTCGTTCTACTTCTTATCATGCCCATTAAACGTTATTTTATCAAAAGCATACTCAAATTATACGAAAAACATCTTTCATTCGAAAACATAAATACTTTTATATGCACAGGCCTTTTGGTCATTGAAATAATATATATATATATATATATATATATATATATATATATATATATATATATATATATATATATATACGTATACATGCTCGTAATAGCAACCCCGTGAGACCATACCACCCACACTGCGTATCTACGAGCCTCAACTAGAGTACTTGACATACGGACGGGACAGGACCCCGTCGTGCCCAAAACGTACATGTACACAAAAGGATAACCATAAGCATCTCCGGAACAATGGAGAGCTCTCAACAGCTAACAGCTCCTACGAGTCTGGAGCAGGATCACCTCCCTGTCTACCTGTGGGCATGAACACAACGTCCAAAGATAACGGACATCAGTACGAACATTGTACTGAGTATGAGAGGCATAAACAATAATATCACATAAACAATGTAAAAGGAGCTTCAATAAGGAACATCTGTATCTGATTGTCAAATAGAAAAGGAGTGATGCGTGCTGGCTTGCTCATAGTCATCATCATATCACATATGCATAAATATATAAACTGCCCGTCCATATCGGATAGGTGTAATAATCATTAGCCTGCGTCCAGGCCTCCCGCGTCCGGGGTATCATCTTCGGTCGCCCACTAGTGGTGTCTGCCCATGCCATTTGGCCATGGTGTATATCTGCCCGCCTTAGCGATGACTGCCCGGCCAAGTAGGCGCAGTGTGATATCATCAGAATAATATACTCATCATAATGCATACAAAAAGGCTCAAGGTTAACTATGCTTTGTCGGGGTGACGTAAGGTTGTGATCCCCGATTCCATTATGGAGCACTCATTAACGTCCTGCCTCACCTTTAAGGGAATAGTATATGAGGTGAATGTAAGCAATAATGACATCATATCATGAATATTTAGAACTCCTATACTCTAACTCATTACCTGGTGTCGCAAATTAGGGGTATCAGCTCGTATTTCTCTTTCAGAACTTAAGAGATTCATGGAGAAGAAAGAAAGTCATATTATACAATTCATGCCATAAAAGGAAAGGGCTAGCCTCAAATACCTTTGTCGTTTAACTATCTTATCGCTTGATCGTCCTCCTTCGATGCTCGCGTTTCAACCTTCGAGAGGAATCACATTAACATTAGTTACTCGGCTATAAGAACATTTCACTATTTCTAGGGGAAATTGGGCAGAACCTCCTTTGTTCATACTACTCTTCCCCCATTCTATGTCACTCCCAACATTAATAACAACATTCACAATATAGCAACAACAATCATCATTTATCTACAATTACCACAATTCACCATTTCTCTTAGATTTCTCCACAATTATGATTATAACTCATTATCGCGTTTTCTCATATACAATACTTATTTCATGGTATAAATGTCACTTATATCATTTATATACATTGGCCACAATTCGCCATTTCTCTTCGATTTCTCCACATTCATGGTTATAGCTTACTATAGCGTTTTCTCATGTATCACGCTTACTTCATGGTCTAAATGTTATTTATAACATATTCACAATCACAACACTCCAACATTTATGATTCAATCCAACTACCATCCAAACATGACACTATTCACTCCTTGATGACCCATCTCCTATGTTTTTCTACAATTCAAGTATCCTAACCTTCCAATACCTTAACCAACATGGTTTAGTCATAAAACATACCTTAGATGATGGTTGAACAAGCTTTGAATGGATTTACTCCTCTAGCACCAAAACCCTACTTCACTCCTTTTGGGTTTTCTTGAGAAAGATGAACCTTAGTGTGATTATTACACTTGACTTCGTGGGTTTCATGTAGTTGATCACTAATTTCCTTTGGCTTTCTTGTGATGAAGAGTAGAGAGTATTCTAGAGGCTTCTTGAGAGAAATATCGTGGAATGAAATAAATTGAATGAGCTTAGGTCTCTTTTTAATAACTTAAAATCTAATCTGGAATGAAGAGTGACTGAGGTGTACAGGGGTCGTAAACCCACTTTACGGGCCGTATTCTGGTTTACGGTCCGTCTTTCACGACCGTATTTAAGTATAATAGAACCAGAAAGGTCTGTTGTAGGTCATGGTGGTTTACGATCACAGTTTACGGGCCGTATTTCAATTTACGGTCCGTATTTTGAGACGTATTTTACCATTTCAACATTGATAGAAAGTTGAAATTTTGATAGTTGGAAGACGATGGTACTTTACGGGACGTATTATATTTTACGACCACTGGGCCGAACTGCAAATCTGCAACCTTCGTGTTTTCAAAACTCATGGGCAGTCATTCCCTTCTTAGTAAAACATGGTACACTCTTACTCTTCGTTGGTCTATTCATTGTATACTCACGGAAAATTTTCCGAGGTGTAACAATTGGTCCCCCTCTGTAATCACTGCCTTCCCCCATAGACCTAGCCCTCTTGCCTTGCCGTCTATCAATATCACAATCACTTCTTTGTGGTTGTTGTCGCCCCTCTAAATTTTGGGCATGGGCTTGTATCCGAGAAATATCCATCACATCTTGTAGCTAAACTGTCAAGCAATCCTTGAATATATATGGCCCTAAGCCACTCACGAATCTATGCACCCGATCTCCCATGTCAGCCACCATAGCCGGGGCATAGCTAGCCAAAGAATTAAATTGCATGCTACACTCCCGGGCACTCATACTACCTTGCCTCAAATTTAGAAATCTATCCGCCCTAGCTCCGTGGACCTCGGGTGGCAAATAATGTCGGATGAAGGCGTCGACGAATTTTTGCCAAACCGGAGGAGCCGCATTCTCTCCTCTTGATAAGACCCAGTTATTATACCATAAGACTACCACATCCCGGATTCTATAAGATTCCAACTCCACGGATTCAATTTCGGAGGCGTGGACAATCCTCAACGTTCTCAACATCTCGTCAATGAAACCTTGTGGGTCTTCATCCGGCTTTGACCCGAAAAACTCCGGAGGATTTAAACTCATAAAATCACGGGCTCTAGTACTGGCTGATCGATCACTTGGGCCCGTGTTTTGCGGCTGTACCAGAGCGGCAACCAACTGTGTCAATAAATGTATGCCCTCGGTCATTTGTTGACCCGAAGCAACTGGTGGAGGGATTGGAGCTGGAGCTCCTCTTTGCTCTTCCCCATTAGGCGGGGTGGAGGAAGTATTAGATAAGGCCTCGTTATGTGATTCACCTCCTTCTATATCCGTTGGCGGCTCTCTTACTACTCGCCTGTTCGTCGTAGTCTTGCCCTTCTGGGCGGCTGTAGCTTTTCCCTTTGGCGACATTCTGAAATCACAACACACTATTAGGGAGGATAAAATCTTATACTTGGCTCTATCGCACGATCTCATAGAAGAAAGATGGTCATTTTTCCTAGATGCCCTGTAGCCTCTTGTTTATTAGCGTGGCTCGCAACACACCATAAATAAGACTCTACTAGACACGGCTCGTAGACACTTCCTAGGACTGAACTGCTCTGATACCACTTTTGTCAAGACCCAACTAGGGGCCGTGACGGGTACCCGGGGCTAACCACCGAGCATACCTCGTTCTACTTCTTATCATGCCCATTAAACGTTATTTTATCAAAAGCATACTCAAATTATACGAAAAACATCTTTCATTCGAAAACATAAATACTTTTATATGCACAGGCCTTTTGGTCATTGAAATAATATATATATATATATATATATATATATATATATATATATATATATATATATATATATATATATATATATATATATACGTATACATGCTCGTAATAGCAACCCCGTGAGACCATACCACCCACACTGCGTATCTACGAGCCTCAACTAGAGTACTTGACATACGGACGGGACAGGACCCCGTCGTGCCCAAAACGTACATGTACACAAAAGGATAACCATAAGCATCTCCGGAACAATGGAGAGCTCTCAACAGCTAACAGCTCCTACGAGTCTGGAGCAGGATCACCTCCCTGTCTACCTGTGGGCATGAACACAACGTCCAAAGATAACGGACATCAGTACGAACATTGTACTGAGTATGAGAGGCATAAACAATAATATCACATAAACAATGTAAAAGGAGCTTCAATAAGGAACATCTGTATCTGATTGTCAAATAGAAAAGGAGTGATGCGTGCTGGCTTGCTCATAGTCATCATCATATCACATATGCATAAATATATAAACTGCCCGTCCATATCGGATAGGTGTAATAATCATTAGCCTGCGTCCAGGCCTCCCGCGTCCGGGGTATCATCTTCGGTCGCCCACTAGTGGTGTCTGCCCATGCCATTTGGCCATGGTGTATATCTGCCCGCCTTAGCGATGACTGCCCGGCCAAGTAGGCGCAGTGTGATATCATCAGAATAATATACTCATCATAATGCATACAAAAAGGCTCAAGGTTAACTATGCTTTGTCGGGGTGACGTAAGGTTGTGATCCCCGATTCCATTATGGAGCACTCATTAACGTCCTGCCTCACCTTTAAGGGAATAGTATATGAGGTGAATGTAAGCAATAATGACATCATATCATGAATATTTAGAACTCCTATACTCTAACTCATTACCTGGTGTCGCAAATTAGGGGTATCAGCTCGTATTTCTCTTTCAGAACTTAAGAGATTCATGGAGAAGAAAGAAAGTCATATTATACAATTCATGCCATAAAAGGAAAGGGCTAGCCTCACATACCTTTGTCGTTTAACTATCTTATCGCTTGATCGTCCTCCTTCGATGCTCGCGTTTCAACCTTCGAGAGGAATCACATTAACATTAGTTACTCGGCTATAAGAACATTTCACTATTTCTAGGGGAAATTGGGCAGAACCTCCTTTGTTCATACTACTCTTCCCCCATTCTATGTCACTCCCAACATTAATAACAACATTCACAATATAGCAACAACAATCATCATTTATCTACAATTACCACAATTCACCATTTCTCTTAGATTTCTCCACAATTATGATTATAACTCATTATCGCGTTTTCTCATATACAATACTTATTTCATGGTATAAATGTCACTTATAACATATTCACAATCACAGCATACCAACATTCATAATTCACACCTGTTATATCCCGTGTTTTGTGCATTCGGAAAATTAGAAATGAGTTTGACTTGAAAGAAATAAGGCTATGTTTATTTTATCTAACATATGTGTGTGATATTTATGAGAAATATTGTTGCGGAAATACGGAGGAAGGCCAAGGGAAAAATTTGGAATTTTGGAAATTAGTTCGGGAATTACAAAATAAGATTTCTAATTAATTGGGCTCAAAACTAATAAGAGAAGAATGAGGCCCAAAGTAAGGGTGGTGGCCGGCCATGGGGATTTAAATGGGCCAAGCCCATGAAAAAAATTTATCCATGTGATAAGAGATTATTAAAAGGGGGCTTATCTTCAAGAAGTTTCAAGAGAAAAAAAAAAGAAGAGGGATTAGAGCAAGAAAAGGAAGGGGGTTCGGCCCCAAAAAGAAAAAGAAAAAAAAATAAAAATTTCTTGAGCCTAAATTCTTGGTCCAAAAATTCATCTCCCTTTGAATTTCTACTAATCTCAAGGTGCTCTTCAACTTGGTATAATTATTTTGGCAAGAAAGTGACTTTGGGGGCAAGGAGAACTTATTGGAAAAAGGTAAGGATTTTATGTTTCTTTTATGTTATGGAAGATTTATAGATGTTAGAGTGAGTAGAATTCAATGGAAATCATGGAATTGTGGTGTGGTGTGTGTGAGCCGTGTGTATGTGTGTGGGTGTTGTAGCCGTGGGTGTGTGTGTGATGTGTAGGAAGAATGTATAAATTCTATGTAGCATGTTGGTTGATGTTGTAATGTATAGAAATGGATGGAAAAATCCATGAAAATATCTATGTTGTTGTTGTGGCCGTATAGAGGTTGGTTTGGCAAGTTATGGTAAATTGATTCTATGTGATGTTCTAGTTGCGGAGTTGTGGATTCTATGATGTAAATGAAGGTAAAATGGATTAAGTTGGCATGGAAATTGGTTGTAGGAAATTATGTCATTTTAATGTGATTTTATGAGATTATGGAAAGGAAGTTAATAAAGTGTGGATTATTGTTGTTGGATATGAATTTGTAAGTAGAAAATGTGTTGTGATGGTTTTGTTGCATTTGTAGGAGTTTCGGATGGAATATGGAATTGACGGAAACACTTGAATTCATGAATATTGTTTGGAATGCTATGGAAATATGTTTGAATAATCTTGAATTAGTTAATGGATATGGAAAATGTTAATATTAGTTTGATAGTGTGAAGTTGGAATGGAAGTCGTTGAACTATGAAGAAAAGAGGACTATTTATGTTATAGTGCGTTTTGTGGTAATTGTTGGTGTTGTTGGATTGTTGGGTTGTTGTTGTTGATATATTGAGCCGAGCTAAGTCTCGGGGATGCTATATGTATAGGGGAAATGCTGCCAAAATTTCGGTAGACAATATGAATTTAAGTTTGAATTCATAAAAGCTTGGAACTTATATTTGGCAACTATGACCAATTGTAGATTTTGGACGAAACGGGGATTGAGTTTGGACGAGCGTAAGGCGCAAGTGAGGTATGTAAAGCTATCCCTTTTCTTCTCTTGGCATGTCCTAGATGTACTAGGTTTGAGTTTGAACCTTGGGGATCATTCTATTCATAGAAATCCGAGCTTACTTTTAGCACTATTCCATTCAGTCAAATTGAATTAGAAACTTATGCTTTGTTGAAAAGAAACGTTCAAACATTCGTAACTTTCGTAAACATGATCGAATCACCCCTAAGCTTTCATGGTTGATTCCACAAGGTCAAATGTCTGTAAAATTTGTACGCCGCCTCGACTTGGACCAAGGTGGGCCCTCTAGCCCCGAGCCTCCTTTGTTGCCCTAATTGACTTAACTTTGTTCGATATCGAAAAGAGACTTTTGCTTATGACTTTAGCTATTAAAGAATAACGTTTTGATTACTCCATGATATTCTGATTTACATTTTGAACTATGAATACGATTTCAGAAGTACTTTTGTCACGACCCAACTAGGGGCCGTGACGAGTACCCGATACTTGTACCGAGCACCCCAGATCTATCATTTTACCTTTACTTCTCAGCGGGCCGTAGTGACTGTGCCATATATTCTTTTTCATCACTGAACATTATCATTAGTAGCATCTTCATAAGCATAGACTAGTAAACTTTTCCATCACGTTATACAGCGACGCTAAGATGCCAAAATACAACATATTTAACTGTACATATCTGTCTACGAGCCTCTAAACATAGTACACATATACGTAGAAAGGGCCGAGTACTGTCGTGCCCAAATATATCTACACAAAAATAGTACCAAGGAACTGAGGCTCCGGGACAACTGGAGCGCTGCCAACACTGCTGATAGAACTCCTAGGAATCTGGTCCGTCTACCTGCTGACCTGCGCGGCATGAAACGCAGCGTCCACAAGAAGGGACGTCAGTACGAATAATGTACCGAGTATGTAAGGCATGAATAGTAATATACGGAAAATATGAAACAGGGATAATGACATAAAAGAGTTATAGCACATGTCCTGAGGTAGAAACATAACCTGTACATATAAGTGCCCTTGGGCAGATGTCATGTATGCTTAGCTTTCCTTTGAAAATCTTTTCTTGTTCATATATATATAAAAATAGAACATGTCATATTGCCGAGGCGTCGGCAGCCGATCCATTCAACCATAAATATACACATCCCGCGTCCGGGACGATATCATGTCAAATAATGCCAACTGATCAGGTGGATATGCGTATATAACGCACTGCCCTTATCTCCATCTTCCCCGTATACATATGCATGCATCATGTACATATATCAGCGTCTATAGCGCTCTGGCTCTTTCATCATATACATATACGTGTGTCATGTACATACATCAGCGTCTATAGCGCTCTGGTTCTTTCATCATATACATATACTTATAACATGCATACAACACGCTCGAGAGACCAAGAAAACCATGTCTACGTCAGAGTGATGTAAGGTCGCTAGCCTCCGATTACATTATGAAATAATCATGATCGTCATGTCTCACCTTGAAGGAACTAGTATTATGAGGCGAGACTATCAATGAAGAATAGCATTAAGATAAAACATGGGACAAGATCGTAAAACTCATAAAACATTACTTCGTGCACCTTAGAGTCTTTGGAAAATAGAGTCATGTCAAAGGAATAGAGTTGGACTCAAGAACTAGTCCATTATTCTTGTATTCATACTGAATCCTTCACTTAAGGCTTTTAGACATGCAATTATTCTCGTCGTTCTCGTCATAGACATATTCTCTTTCTTACATCGTTATTGTCATTATCGTCGTAGGATTATTCTCATTACAATAGCTACATTACTTGTCATTAGATAAGCGGTATAAGGATCAAAGGTTTCCTTTAGGTTCTACTTCAAAATAGGTCAACCGGAACAATAGATAAAATCCGGGATCCATGGGCCCACCTCGGGTCAAATGAGGAGGCATATCAAATTCACGTTCGTTAAATTTCATGACGTCTCCTGGGAGGGATTTAGGGTAGTCGGGACCTCTCTATGCGAGCTCTAGATATTTAGGAAGTCTTTCTAACATTTTGCACAATTTATAGTTCAATTCCTTTGAACGAAACGTGGAAAACTTTGGGTGCGGATTCCGGAGATCGGAGTTGTCCCCGCGGCTCGTATCCGACTTATTACATCTAAGACATGCCATAGAAAGAAGGGTGAAGCCTTACATACCTCTTTCCGCCCTTTATGCTATTCCAAACTCAAGTCGCAAATCCGCCAAAATCTACAAATTGGTCACATTTACCAAACTTGATTAGAGCATTTAGAATTGGATTCTTAAAGTAATACTTGGCTACCGAAATTTCGGCAGCACGTCCCCTGTAAATACACCATCCCCAAAACTCAACCTAGCAAATTTTTAATCAACAACAATCCGGGAATTCAACCCGGCCAAACTATCAACATAATGTCAACAACCATACTAACAATTTCCATATTCAATCCAAAATACATTCTAACACTTCCATTAACATTCTACTTCCTTCAAGACTTTTCAATCCCAATAAAAGCTATAACAACCTTATAATTTATATTCCAACAACACCATACTAACATCATTGTCTTCCTTACATGCAAAGATATTATATACAATTCACATAATTTCTAAAACAAGTCTCCAATTACTACAACTTCACTAAGCTCATCCAATTTTTCATTATCAACATAACATCCACAACAACAACAACCAAATATTAGATAAAATAGTTAAACCATCTTTCCTACACACACCCATAGGCACACGGCCACAATATAGTTTTTCTCTTCCATGAATTTCATCCACTTTTACATGCTACAACACACAAAATCTCCCATAACATATAAAAAAAAGAATTAAACCTTACCTTTTTCTTCAATTCTTCACTTAGCTAGAAATCTCAACTTGCATGACCTTGTGTTTTTCTTGCTCTAATGAACACTCCACCTTGCTAAGGACCCTTTAATTAGTTGCTTGGCTAGGAAGGAATAATTTTTGATGAAAATCTTCCAAGGTTTTGTGGTGGCCAAAAATGGCCCTTAGGTTTCTCTTCTCTCTTCTTTGTTTTCTTATGTTCTTGGAGGTTCTAGAGGATTGTGGGAAAAATTAGAAGACTTGGTCTTCTTTTATTCCCATGGATATTTAATCCAACATGGGCTTGGCCCATCAAGAAGGATGGATAGCCAACCTTGGCCCAAAAAAAAATCAAGCCCATTTTATTTTGTACTCCATGACAAATTTTAATTTTTTTCCAATTTCCAAATTTGCCCTTCGTCTCCCTCCATAATTCCACGAGTCATATTGCGAATTTACCTTTTCGCCCCTAGCCTTTCTTATCATTTCCACTCCTAAACTTTGCATAAGCAACTCATATGCCAAACAAAACAAAAAATAAGGCCTTGCTTGTGTCTTCCCGCGATTGTCTTGAATATTCCGATTGCACAAAAATGCGGGATATAACATCCTCCCCCCCCCCTTTAGAACATTCATTCTCGAATGTTCAACTGACCTTAGGGGGTCTTATGATACTTCGGGGAGGTCTCCTTCGTAGATATCTCACACGTCGCTTAACATGTCCATTTTAGGAACTTAGGTTGCTTTTATATCGTAGGTCAATTGAGTTAGCATCCGCACTCTGGCCCTGCGTTAATAAGTCCCCTTTTATGGGATCTTGAATTGTCACAGTCCATTTTTGGTCTAACATGTTCTCCCCTCCTTTATTAGGAGGGTCTACACACGTCTATGCCTTTTAAGTAGTCGTTGCCTTCCGCGACCTTTTACAATTATAATTTCCCCTTTGCGGAGTTTGCCGCGTCTATTCCCTCGCTAATATGCTCCCGTATATCACCGCATTAGGGCTTCTCTGTCTCCACCAGTGCGAGTTCGGTGCTGGTCTTACCCTGTGACATCCATACTCATACCTTTCATTACGTCCCTTGAATTTCATTCAGCTAGCACATTCTATGTATCGCGACACTACTTGTTAGGGTTCTACAGTCACAGATAATATGTCATGTACATATATGCATTTCCACCACTATCTTACTTACAAACACTCCCAAAAGCTAATCAAACTTTCTCCAGTCTTGAATACCTTTTCTGTCATGCTTTCTCCCCTTCTGTTAGTCTAGCCCGTCTCAACCTACATGACTTCTATAGGTTTTCTAACCACTCCACATACTCTAATTTACATTAGGCTACCTAATTTCGCATTCGTCTCTTGTTCCCGCACTTATGAAATTTTCAGCATATTTCCCAGGGGGTCACCCATCCTGAGATTGCCCTCACCCTAGCACGCTTAACCTCAAAACTTCAGTGCGTTTTAGTGCCTTAATGCTAGTCCATTGGCCTCCACTCCTCCGCACTGCCTATATCACTTAATATGGGGCGAGTTGGAATCTTGACAATTTTCGAACCGCTCTCGTAACGTATCTTTTCCTTTTAATTACTATTTTAGCCTTCGCAATCCTCAGTATTCACCTTTTTCCTTTGTGTACGGTTACTTTTCGTCCTGAGTTTGCAAATTTCCAATATGTCCAGCAACACAAAGAGTAGCATACGATAGAGTAGAACTTGGATCAATTTAACGCATACATATAATAGGAAAATGTCGATAGTGTACCTGTAGCCGCATCTGGGGAAGGTTTAGGATCCCGCCATCCTGCCAATGCGAATATACGGTGCGGAGAACCGGCTGAACTGGGTGCCCCTCCTCTACCTCGACCGCGGCCCACTGGAGCTTGGGAAGTCTGTCCGGGAGGGCGTACGGTCGACGATGAACCAACCGCGGACCCGGCGGGCTGGGCTTGGTCTCCCTCATACCTCAGTGGGCAATCACGCATCAAATGGCCAACCCGCCCACAAGTATAACAAGCACCTGTACCTGCGCGACACTCTCCAAAGTGTGGCCTACCACATCGAGCACACCGTGGCGGGGGTGGCATCATCCTGCTAGAATCAGCTCTATACTGGGCTCCTGAAGCTCTAGTACCCTGATCTGGTCTCGAGTAAGTAGAACGGTCAAATCCCCTATCCGCAAATCAGGGAGGAGCACTGGCTGTCGATTGGTCTGAATACCTAAATTGCTCCTGTGCCTTCCCCCCTCTATACTCGCTTCTAGCCCTGGAAAATCTGCCCCTTTTTCTGGAACCCTTACCTGGATAACGCTCCTCTCTCTGTGACTGGTACTGCTCTTCCAGATTTTGGGCATGGGCCTGGATGCGGGTAATAGTCATCCCATCCTGGAGTGAAGCCGTCAGGCACTCCTTAACTAAATGTGGCCCTAGCCCACTCACGAATCGGTGCACATGATCTCCCCTATCAGCTATCAGGGCTGGGGCATACCTGGCTAGTGAGTTGAAACAAAGGCTGTATTCTCGAACACTCATATTTCCCTGTCTAAGGTTCAAGAACATATCGGCTCGAGCTCGTCGAACCTCTGGTGGTAGGAAATGCCGTAGAAAAGCTTCAGTAAACTCTTGCCAAACCGGAGGGGGTGCATTTGCTCCCCTCGAAGATATCCAGCTATTATACCACAGAACTGCCACATCCCGCAGCCTGTATGAAGCCAACTCTACGGACTCCGTATCCGAAGCATGTATGATCCCCAGATTCCTCAGCATCTCGTCTATAAAACTCTGTGGGTCCTCCTCTGGTTTTGATCCATAAAACTCTGGAGGCTTCAGGGTGATAAAGTCGCGGGCCCTTGCACTTACCGCTCGGTCTCCCGGGTCTGCATCTTGCCGCTGAGCCTGTGCGGCAACTAGCTGGGTCAACAACTGGATGGCCTCGGCCATCTGCTGGCCCGGAGCTGCTGGCGGTGGAACTAGAGGTGCGGGGGCTGGAGCTGGAACTCTTTCCTGCTCTGCTGGTGCAGGGGGAGCAGGAAACGTTTGACGGGGAGCTTCATTATGAGATTCTCCTTCTTCTAGCTCCCGTTCAACTCTTCTTCCAGCCACCGTCTCGCCCTTCTGGGCCGCCCTAGCTTTCTTCTTCGGCGGCATTACTGAAACCATAACACAGGATTAGGAAAAGAATATGGAAACCTAGTAGCATAGCCCTATCGCACGATCTTGAGTACAAAGAAGGTCATATTTCCTAAATGCCCTGCAGCCTCCTGTTTATAAGTGTGGCGCGCTACACACCCATAAATAGGACTCTACTGGACACGACTCGTAGACAATCCCCTAGGACCGAACTGCTCTGATACCACTTCTGTCACGACCCAACTAGGGGCCGTGACGAGTACCCGATACTTGTACCGAGCACCCCTTATCTATCATTTTACCTTTACTTCTCAGCGGGCCGTAGTGACTGTGCCATATATTTTTTTTCGTCACTGAACATTATCATTAGTAGCATCTTCATAAGCATAGACTAGTAAACTTTTCCATCACGTTATATAGCGACGCTAAGATGCCAAAATACAACATATCTAACTGTACATATCTGTCTACGAGCCTCTAAACATAGTACACATATACGTAGAAAGGGCCGAGTACTGTCGTGCCCAAATATATCTATACAAAAATAGTACCAAGGAACTGAGGCTCCGGGACAACTGGAGCGCTGCCAACACTGCTGATAGAACTCCTAGGAATCTGGTCCGTCTACCTGCTGTCCTGCGCGGCATGAAACGCAGCGTCCACAAGAAGGGACGTCAGTACGAATAATGTACCGAGTATGTAAGGCATGAATAGTAATATACGAAAAATATGAAACAGGGATAATGACATAAAAGAGTTATAGCACATGTCCTGAGGTAGAAACATAACCTATACATATAAGTGCCCTGGGGCAGATGTCATGTATGCTTAGCTTTCCTTTGAAAATCTTTTCTTGTTCATATATATATAAAAATAGAACATGTCATATTTCCGAGGCGTCGGCAGCAGATCCATTTAACCATAAATATACACATCCCGCGTCCTGGCATCCCGCGTCCGGGACGATATCATGTCAAATAATGCCAACTGATCAGGTGGATATGCGTATATAACGCGCTGCCCTTATCTCCATCTTCCCCGTATACATATGCATGCATCATGTACATATATCAGCGTCTATAGCGCTCTGGCTCTTTCATCATATACATATACGTGTGTCATGTATATACATCAGCGTCTGTAGCGCTCTGGTTCTTTCATCATATACATATACTTATAACATGCATACAACACGCTCGAGAGTCCAAGAAAACCATGTCTACGTCAGAGTGATGTAAGGTCGCTAGCCTCCGATTACATTATGAAATAATCATGATCGTCATGTCTCACCTTGAAGGAACTAGTATTATGAGGCGAGACTATCAATGAAGAATAGCATTAAGAGAAAACATGGGACAAGATCGTAAAACTCATAAAACATTACTTCGTGCACCTTAGAGTCTTTGGAAAATAGAGTCATGTCAAAGGAATAGAGTTGGACTCAAGAACTAGTCCATTATTCTTGTATTCATACTGAATCCTTCACTTAAGGCTTTTAGACATGCAATTATTCTCGTCGTTCTCGTCATAGACATATTCTCTTTCTTACATCGTTATTGTCATTATCGTCGTAGGATTATTCTCATTAGAATAGCTACATTACTTGTCATTAGATAAGCGGTATAAAGATCAAAGGTTTCCTTTAGGTTCTACTTCAAAATAGGTCAACCGGAACAATAGATAAAATCCGGGATCCATGGGCCCACCTCGGGTCAAATGAGGAGGCATATCAAATTCACGTTCGTTACATTTCATGACGTCTCCTGGGAGGGTTTTAGGGTAGTCGGGACCTCTCTATGCGAGCTCTAGATATTTAGGAAGTCTTTCTAACATTTTGCACAATTTTTAGTTCAATTCCATTGAACGAAACGTGGAAAACTTTGGGTGCGGATTCCGGAGATCGGAGTTGTCCCCGCGGCTCGTATCCGACTTATTACATCTAAGACATGCCATAGAAAGAAGGGTGAAGCCTTACATACCTCTTTCCGCTCTTTATGATATTCCAAACTCAAGTCGCAAATCCGCCAAAATCTACAAATTGGTTAGAATTGGATTCTTAAAGTAATACTTGGCTACCGAAATTTCGGCAGCACTTCCCCTGTAAATACACCATCCCCAAAACTCAACCTAGCAAATTTTTAATCAACAACAATCCGGGAATTCAACCCGGCCAAACTATTAACATAATGTCAACAACCATACTAACAATTTCCATATTCAATCCAAAATACATTCTAACACTTCCATTAACATTCTACTTCCTTCAAGACTTTTCAATCCCAATAAAAGCTATAACAACCTTATAATTTATATTCCAACAACACCATACTAACATCATTGTCTTCCCTACATGCAAAGATATTATATACAATTCACATAATTTCTAAAACAAGTCTCCAATTACTACAACTTCACTAAGCTCATCCAATGTTTCATTATCAACATAACATCCACAACAACAACAACCAAATATTAGATAAAATAGTTAAACCATCTTTCCTACACACACCCATAGGCACACGGCCACAATATAGTTTTTCTCTTCCATGAATTTCATCCACTTTTACATGCTACAACACACAAAATCTCCCATAACATATAAAAAAAGAATTAAACCTTACCTTTTTCTTCAATTCTTCACTTAGCTAGAAATCTCAACTTGCATGAACTTGTGTTTTTCTTGCTCTAATGAACACTCCACCTTGCTAAGGACCCTTTAATTAGTTGCTTGGCTAGGAAGGAATAATTTTTGATGAAAATCTTCCAAGGTTTTGTGGTGGCCGAAAATGGCCCTTAGGTTTCTCTTCTCTCTTCTTTGTTTTCTTATGTTCTTGGAGGTTCTAGAGGATTGTGGGAAAAATTAGAAGACTTGGTCTTCTTTTATTCCCATGGATTTTTAATCCAACATGGGCTTGGCCCATCAAGAAGGATGGATAGCCAACCTTGGCCCAAAAAAAAATCAAGCCCATTTTTTTTTGTACTCCATGACAAATTTTATTTTTTTTCCAATTTCCAAATTTTCCCTTCGTCTCCCTCCATAATTCGACGAGTCATATTGCGAATTTGCCTTTTCGCCCCTAGCCTTTCTTATCATTTCCACTCCTAAACTTTTCATAAGCAACTCATATACCAAACAAAACAAAAAATAAGGCCTTGCTTGTTGTCTTCCCACGATTGTCTTGAATTTTCCGATTGCACAAAAATGCGGGATATAACAACTTTTGTGAGATAAACTCCGTATTGATCAGTTGTCCGGACTAGTTTGCCTAACGGGTTGTCATATGATTATGTCCAGTTTCATAAATGTTTTGATATGTAAATTGCATTAGTTTCCGCACTACTCTGCTCGTGCCCATTATTATGATATCGTTCGCTGATTCCCGGGCCGGTTTTGTGATCGTGCGCACTATGATATATTCGGCAATATGCTGTGTTACGGTTCCCGAGACCTTGCCATAGGGCC
Organism: Lycium barbarum; assembly: GCF_019175385.1. Classification (NCBI taxonomy): domain Eukaryota; kingdom Viridiplantae; phylum Streptophyta; class Magnoliopsida; order Solanales; family Solanaceae; genus Lycium; species Lycium barbarum. The sequence continues at coordinate 23,132,135 of NC_083348.1, read as the reverse complement.
GGGTTCCGTTTAAGGAGTTATGCTGTGATATGACTTACGATATGTTGTGATGATGTGTGACGGGGATACGGAGATTTGAAACCTTCTGGTGTTATGGCGCCATCGACGGGCGGGTGACTATATTCTCTGTGCCCTATGTATGACTTATATTTTGAGAGTAAACATTTTGATATTTTGGGTTTGCACTTATGTTCTGTACTTCTATTTCGTTTATGCCTCAGGTTTGTTTTCTGTATCTTCTGCTTTGCTTACTCAGTACATATTTCGTACTGACCCCCTTTCTTATGGGGGCTGCGTTTCATGCCCGCAGGTACAGACGCACAGTTTGGTGATCCACCTGTTTAGGACACCCTCTTTTGCTATTTGGAGCGCTCTTCTTATTCCGGAGCCTACATTTTGGTATATATCTTCGTTCGCTACATATGTATGTATTTGTTCAGGGGTACGGCGGGGCCCTGTCCTGCCATATGATTCGGTTGGTCTGTTTAGAGGTCTGTAGACGTATATGTGGGTTGTGCCTACTTCTGTACAGGTGTGTTTGTATGATCCCACTCGCCATGGCCGCCTTGTCGGCGCGCATTTGTATATGTTTTGGGCCGTTGCGCCATTTGATAGCCTTGTAGGCTTCTGATATATATGTATATATATGGTTGTGTTTGAAATGTGTCTGAGACAATTTGATATAATTTGAGGCAGCGTGTGATATTTGTGTCTGGCGATGTACATTCCGCCAATCTATCAGATTTTGATGCGGCCTAAATGGCCTGTATGTTTGTATATGTGTGTATATGATCGGCGATGTGTATTCTGCCGCCCCTTTTTGTTCTGATATGATATCTCTGTACACGTGTGATCGCTTAAGAAAATGATATTCAGATCCGTTTAAAATGAGGAATTTGAAAATTGACCTAGCTATAATATGATGATTTGGTATGTTTGTCCGTTTGGGTGCCCAAGTAGGGCACCAGTCGCGGCCCACGGGGCTGGGTCGTGACAACACCAATCACTATTCACACATTCATGACCCAATTTCTATGTCTTTCCACAATTCAAGTGTTTCAACTTTCAACCACTCAAACCATATAAACGGGTCATAAAACTCACCTTAGATGATGGATGAACAATCTTTGGGTGGAACTTCTTTTCTTGCACCAAAACCCTAACTCACTCTTCTTGAGTTTCCTTGGCTTAGATAAACTTTTAATGGGTTTCATAAACTTGATTTCATGGATTTGGTGTAGTTGACCATGGTTTTCCTTTGATTTCTTGTGGATGATTGGTAGAGAAGGTTCTAGAGAGTTCTTGGAGAGAAGAGAGTGGAAGATGAAATGAAATAAAATGGAGGAGGGGTCTTATATTAATTCATGAAATCAGTCCCGTCCGAGATGTACAGTGCGATCGACGGAGCGCGATCCAGGCGTCAAAGTCGTCAAATTTCCAGTGAGAAATCTGCCATTTCTTCTCATTCGACAGTGAGAAGGACGGCCCGTCGTACTGATCGACGGAGCGTCGACCAGTTCGTCGAGTGGTCTTCGCTCGAGCTCAGTATTACGGCGCCATCGACGGGGCATCGACTTGTTCGACGGGGCGTCGACTTGTTCGACGGTACAAAGGAAGACCGTCGAACCCCCTTTTCGCAAGACTGCGGTGAAGTTTCATTTAACAGACTTTTCTCCCTTGCCTTTAACTTCTCAGAAAATTTACGTTTTTCCCTTCATCGCTTAGCAACCCAAAGTTCCGAGGTGTAACATTTTTCCCCCCTTTTGGAACATTCGTCCCCGAATGTTAAGTACTCGGGAATTCTACAAAAATTTCGCCAGAGTTTCCCTGGTAATATGGCGCTACCATCTTCTCACAACAACCCATAATAATTTACCTCACAGGGCTACAACACAATAAAACTCTAAGAAAGACTTACGAAAGCTCCCGAAGACAGGGGACATAATATCTGAGTGATGATGGAAATAGGGGTACTCAGATACTCTAATTATTACACTTCATTTATTGCATACATAACTTGCAGTGCCGGCGTTTCATCTTGAACCTCTCCTGGGGTTTGGAATAAGCATGGATACCTCGATTTCATTTTCTCTTCTGATTCCCAAGTCATCTATTCTCAATTGTTATTCCGAAATAAGTCCTTAACTGAAGCCACTTCTTTGTTTCGAAGTCTTCGTACTTGTCTATCTAAGATGGCAATAGGTACCTCTTTATATGCCAACTTTTCTGTCACTTGTACATCATCTACTGGAACAATTCTTTTGGGATCTCCAACACATTTGCGGAGCATTGAGACATGAAAGACTGGATGAACTGATTCAAGCTCTGAAGGCAAATACAATTCATAGGCTTCTTGGCCAACCTTACGGATAATTCTGTAAGGTCTGATGTATTGAGGACTTAACTTCCCTTTCCTGCCAAATCTCATCACTCCTTTCATTAGCGACACCTTCAGAAATACCCAATCCTCAACCTGAAATTCCAAGTCTCGACGGCGGTTGTCCGCGTAAGATTTTTTGCGGCTTTGAGCTGTCAACAATCGATCCCGGATCACCTTGACTTTTTCTACCGCTTGCTGAACCAATTCCGGGCCTATTAGCTGTACCTCTCCTATTTCAAACCACCCCATTGGGGACCTGCACTTTCTTCCATAGAGGGCTTCATACGGAGCCATCTGGATACTGGAATGGTAGCTATTGTTATAAGCGAACTCAAGAAGGGGTAGGTGATCGTCCCAACTACTACCGAAATCCATCACACACGCCCGTAGCATATATTCAAAGGTTTGAATAGTACGTTCGGCTTGTCCATCGATCTGTGGATGAAATGCTGTGCTAAGCTTCACTTGGGTACCTAGACCTTCTTGAAAGGATTTCCAGAACTTGGCTGTAAACTGTGCCCCTCTATCTGTAATAATAGATAATGGAACACCATGGAGTAGCCCAATTTCGTTGAGATACAACATCGCATAATCTTCAGCGGAGTACGTGGTCCTGACGGGAAGAAAATGAGATGCCTTTGTTAATCTGTCCACAATTACCCATATAGAGTCATACCTGCCTTGGGAACGGGGCAATCCCACAATGAAATCCATATTGATAATTTCCCACTTCCAAGTAGGGATTTCCATTGCTTGCAATAGCCCTCCTGGCTTCTGGTGTTCGATCTTCACTTGTTGGCAATTTGGACATTGGGCTACAAATTCTGCTATGTCTCTTTTCGTGCCTGTTACATCTCGTATTTTTGAACGTCGGATTAATTGTAAGTTAAGGTGGGGCCCACACGTCAAGATTTTTTTTTGGGACATGTGACAAATTATATGAATCACATATGTGAAGTTAAACACAACTCAAGAAGGGCCCTTGGGCCAAATCAAAGTGGAAGTCCTCCAAACGAATATTTTAAGAAAACGTTTTCGGGTGACCTGACTTTGGGGGGCAAAAACGGTATTATAAGTTTGTAATTTGGAAAACTACCAAGAAATAGAAGTTGTAGATAATTGAATTAGCTTTCCAACATAGGTCGTGGGTTCCCAGGTGACGTCGGTACAAGGAGATATGGACGTTTTAACGTCGAAAGGTCAGTGGGCTAGGCCAAACTCGTGACCAACCGGGTTGGCCCAATAAAATGAAAAGAAAAATTTAGGCCCAAAGTGAGGGGGTGGCCGACCATCATAGGCCCAAGACCACCAAATTAATGAATATTTTCCATGTGCCAAATAATATAAGGGACCATATATGTATTATTATCCATTAGATGATTCAAGAAGCAAAGAAGTGAAAAACAAGAACAAGAGGAGCAACATGAAGGGCAATTTCGGCCCTAGCTCTTCACTTTCACCCCTCAAAAATTTTGATCCAAAAATTATTGTCTTGTGGCTTTCCTACTAAATTAAGGGTCCTCTACAACTTGGTTCAATTGTTTGGGAGAATAGAGCACTTGTTTCATCAATCTCACACTTGGGTTAAGTGAAGAAGTTGAGGAGAAAAAGGTAAGAATCAATTCCTTTTAGTATGTTATGAAGGTTGGTTTATGTTGTAGTATGTAGAAATGAGTAGAATTTATGGAAATATGGAAGTTTGTAAAGTGGGTGTGTATATATGTAAGTGGCCATATATGTATATTGTTGTATAGGTAATATGGGTTGAATTTTATGTTGTATTCTAGTTGTGGTTATGGTGAAATTCATATTGGAAATGGAAGTTGAATGACTTTGGTTGAGGTTGAAAATATGAAATATAGCCATGTGGTGTATGGAAGTAGAATGGAAATGGATTGGTTTTGTTTAATGTGTTAGTTGTGTTGTGGTGAACCTTATGATGTAAATGAAGGTTAAAGAGCTTAAGTTGGCATTGAATTGGAATGTAGAAGATTATGTCACTTTAGAATGATTTTGTGATATTATGGAAATGAAGTTGTTAAGATGTGAATTATGATCATGGTTGATGAAATTGGAAGATGGAAATATATTATGAATATGTATGATGAAGATTAGAAGTTTTGGATGGATTATGGTTTGGTGGAAAATTTGTATATTTTGTATATTTTGTGAATATTTTGTAAAATGATATGAAATATTTCCAAATTGTATTATAATGATCTTGATTAGTAGTGAATACGAGAATGTTGATATTGATTTGAAAATATGAAGTTGGAATGAAGGTTATGACATTATGTTGGAAGGTAGACTAGTTGTATTATATTGTGTTATATAGTGATTGTTGTGGTTGTTAGTGTTGTTGTTGGGTTGTTGTTGACTATTTTGGCCGAGTTGAATTCTCGGGGATGCTATATGTATAGGGGAAATGCTGCCCAAATTTTTGTAGAAAAGTGTTGATTTGATATTTATGTCCTAAAGTCTTAGGGTTAACATTTGGTAAATGTGACCATTTGTAGATTTTGGACGAAACGGGAAGTGAACTTCGAAAGGCGTAAAAAGCATAAAAGGTATGTAAATGTCACACCCCGACCTCGCTGGGGTGTGATGGGCACCCGACCATTACTTAGGGCCGAGTGAACCCTCAGACTCTCGCTGCACATAAAATCACGTCAACTTTTTTTTTCTTTAAAACAAATAATAAAGTACATAGCAAAACTTTTCTTTCAGAAATATTCTTTCTCGTGGCTTTCAAGCCGAACAAATTTGTGATCATACAAAATTCATTACGTACACAAACCGACAACCAATACCCACGACACTGTCTGCAAAGTCTCTAATAAGATCCCAAAAGCATAACATACAGAATCTGACTCGGCAGCACTCCGGGAACAAATGGAGCTTGCCATCTGCACTGGAACATCTTCCATCTGTCCTCAACTCAACTGGGAGTACCTGCGCGGCATGAAACACAACCCCCGAAGAACAGGGGGTCAGTACGGAAATGTACCGAGTATGTACAGCGGAAATATAACAATATAAGCAAAACCGAGCTAGAAGTATAGAAATAGAACAGGTAGTATCGGATCCAAGTCCGAAACGGAAATACAGAGTGTGTGGCCAGGACCACGATATATATCATAAGCACGGGGTGTAGCCGTCTGAATCGTGATATGAAACAGAGGTACAAAGCCTAACTGGCAGGATCATCGTGCGGATCGGGGCACAGAGTGCGACTGACATACCCGCAACCGAAGCTAGGGGTGTAGAACTATAGCCGACTGAAGCATAGTCCGGCTCAATCATGCAGAAGCAACACCAACAGAATCATTCTCCGAATCCGCTGTCCAGAAATGTAACAGGCAGAACCATGCATGCAGAATCATAAACTTACACAAGCACAGGTAGTATACATTTACCTCAGGTTTCGGCCCTTTAGTGAGGGGCGCAATGGACAGTGCACTGGGGTGTGCACGAATAACCAGGTGGCCACAGGGTCGCCTCTAGTGCACAAGTCATACCCAAGAGGTTCCAGCAGGCAAATACGGCAGTTAGAATGTCAAAATGCTTTACTTTCTTTTGAAAAACATTTTTGTTTCACACATATAAAAGAATCAACGCACAATTTCCGCGGCCATAAATCCAGCGGTCGCTACCACGCATACCGCGGCCAAGTACCCAGCGGTCACTATCACACGTACAACGGCCAAGGGTCCAGCGGTTATAATCACACATACCGCGACCAAAAGTCCAGCGGTTACAATCACACATACCGCGATCGAGGGTCCAGCGGTCACAATCACACATTTGACATACCGCGGTCAAGGGTCCAGCGGTCTATGTCAGGCACAATCACAAGTGCGGCAGACGCGGTCAAGGGTCCAGCAGTCAATGCCACACGTCCGGCATGACGCGGTCAAGGGTCCAGCTGTCAATGTCGGACATGCCGCGGTCGAGGGTCCAGCGGCCAATATTACATATGCGCATATTCACATAACCGGCCCGGGACTCGGTAAAACAGAAAACAACCATACAGAATGCCAAATTATCACTTTCCCAACATAATCACACACGCCAGGATCATACATCACACAAGATTCAGGTATACCAAAATCGTATATCAGTAAGTACGGGAGGTAAGTAGTTTATCCAAAATATCAGGGTAATATTTTCAAAACGTTTTAGATGTCAAAAAAAATATATTTTATAAAGCTCATAAAGGTGGTCATAGCACCTATCGTATAGTAAACAACATAATAACCAGGAGCTACCTGCGAGCTCCGGACATGAGTACATTGGCTAAAGCCATACAGAATTTATATCAGGGTTTCCATGAACATTAAATCAATTCAGGTTCGTTAAAATAACTCCCGTTTAGTAGTCGGAACAATAGCCATAAGTTTCCTCAACTTATCATATGGGAATAAGACAGACAGAACAATAAGAGAGGCATCGGGGAATAGCGGGCCCACCTCGGGCCAAGTCGAGGCGGCGGACAAGAATCACGCCCATTAGACTCTACGGAGTCATCCAGGAAGGTTTCATAGTGATCGGGTTACATTTGTACAAGTTATGGAGGTTTAACCACTTTTCTAGCAAAATGCGCCTTTTGAAATTCAATTGAATTGAATGAATAGTACCAAAAATCAATCTCGAGTTTCTATGAGCAGAATCGCCCCCGAGGCTCCGATCTTGACCTAGTACATCTAGGACATGCCAAAGAACAAAGGGGAAGACTTTACATACCTCGATTGCGCCTTACGCTCGCTTGGCTTCAATTTCAATTTCGTCCAGAATCTACAAATGGTCATGTTTACCAATTGTCAATTTCAAGCTTTTCGAGATTCTAAGCTTAATCACATAATTGCCTACCGAAATTTCGGCAGCATTTCCCCTATATATATGACATCCCCGAGACTTAGCTCGGCTTAATATATCAACACAGCAACCCAACAACAACATCACTAACAACAACAGGCATTACAAAACACATAGTATGGCATAACTAGCCTTGTTTTCCACATGGTCCAACAACTTCCACTTCAACTTCACAAACCCAAACTAGTATCAGCATTTCCATATTCATCATTAATCAAGACCATTACAATGTGATTTGGAAGTATTTCATATCATTTCTATACAATATTCACATGATATACAAAATATACAAATTTTCCACCAAACCATAATCCATCCAAAACTTCAAATCTTCAACATATATATTCATAACATATTTCCACCTTCCAATTTCATCAACCATAATCATAATTCACATCTTAACAACTTCATTTCCATAATATCATAAAATCATATTAAAATGACATAATCTTCTACAATCAATTTCAATGCCAACGGACGAATTTATATCGCTATTTTCCCGTTCTATTCCGTTGAAACTTTAAATAAACTTGTTGGCAATGAAAAAGAGCCTTAATCATACCTTAAGTGCACAGCTACCACGTCCACCCTCTTAGTTTTAGTTGATTTTTAGCTCAAATCGAAGGCAACGCGACGTAGACCACTTTTCTCTTCATGGGCTTCGGGATTCGGGGCTCAGATTTTGATCAAACTTTATTTATCTCTCTATGTCTTTCCTCCCTCTCTCTCTATAGAATTTTCTGGATCTTTTCTGATCTGAAAATGTGGAGGAGGAGGCTGAAACCTCCCTTAAATAACAAGGAAATGGGCCTGACCCGGATTGGAATCGGGTTGGGCCCATTTCACTGCCCAGCTTGACCATTCCGCCTTAAAATATTCATATCTCCTTATCCCGATGTCACCTATAGGCCCACGACCTACCGTTGGAAAGATATTTCAATTATCTACAACGTTTATTTCTGGGCGTTTTCCCAATTCCAGACTTATAATGCCGTTTTTGCCCCTCCAAGTCAGGTCATCCGAAAACGTTTTCTTAAAAAATTCGTTTGGAGGGCTTCGACTTTGATTTGGCCCCAAGGACCTTCACAAGTTGTGTTTTACTTTACATATGCGATTCATATAACTTGTCACGTGTCCCAAAAAAAATATTGACGTGTGGGCCCCACCTCAGTTAATAATCTGACGTTCAAAAATACGGGATATAACAGTAAAGCTATCATGATTCTTCTTTTGGCATGTCCTAGGTGTACTAGGATCGGATTTGAGCCTCGGAAAATATTCTGTTCATCGGAATCCGCATTTGAAAATATCCCTTTTTCATTCAATGGAATTGAACCCTATAAGTATGTTTTGATAAAGACTTGTGTAAATTTCCACAAATTGTCTAGAAAGTTATGAAATGTCCTTAGAACCTCTATAGGTGACCCCATAAGCTTAATATACGTAAGTTGAGCCCACCGCTTCGTTGTCCTGAGGTGGGCCCACTATTTCCGATTTTACCCTTTTTGTGTGTTTATAACTTAATTTCAAGCGGTTCTAAAGGAAACGCCTTAACTACTCTTCTAACTACCAATGATACTTATTCTAAATACTTTATTGAATCTCTGTAAAGGTATGATATTTTGTGTCTCATTTAGTCTCCCACTATTCCCGCTTTGCCTTTTATTGTACTATTGCCTTATTTTCGAACAATATAAAATGAAACGTTTTAGCTATCCTTTTAACTACTAAGGAAAATTGTTTTAATGATTCCCTCGAGTCTGGTAAACTATTTTGGAATATGAAAATGATCCCAGAAGGATTATTCTTCCGTAACTCATTATGACATACGACATACACTAACTATGATTCTGTCCGATTTCATTGGTTTGATTTGTCATTCGATATGCCTCATTGAGTCTCTGGAAATATATGGTATTTTTATTGCATTTAGTTTCTCGCTACTCCATTCGTGGATGCCTCAATGTTTCCCACACTGAGCCCGGGCCAGGATATGTTGTCAAGTGTATTCCACTGCATTGTTCGCCGTGCCTCGATGTGAGGGGGCAGGTATATATGTACATGTGTTGTGGAGTATGTTGTGTCATGTACACACATTCTGATATGATATGATCTGATATGGCCATCTGATATGATATGTTACGTTATGGGGTTATCCCCTATTCTGCTCCTTATGTGTTGTGGCACCAGCGTCGGGGGGTGGCCACGTTCTGTTTGCCAAGTCCATTGGCAGGGGTCGGATATGATATGGTATATGTTTCTGTACACACTCCTCATGTTTTGAAAATATGCATTTGATACTTCGGATGTTACACTCACTCTTCTGTAAGTTCTGTTTCGGTTATGATCTTGTTCCGTAATGGGACCCGGTACGACATATGTTTTCAGTGAATACTATTTATGCTATATGATCAGCATTTTGCTAATCTGGATATTCAGTTCATTTTCTGTATCTTCTGCTTCGATTATGACTTTGTTTACTACGTTCCGTGCTTTACATACTCAGTACATATTTCGTACTGACCCCCTTCCTTCGGGGGCAGCGTTTTCATGCCGCGCAGGTTCAGACGACAGATTTGTTGATCCACCTGCTTAGGACTATATTATGCTATTTTGGAGCGCTCTTTTGTCCGGAGCCTATATTTTGGTACAGTCCTCTGCTATTGTATATATGTACGCTATTCAGGGGTATGACGGGGCCCTGTCCCGTCTTATGATTCTGTTGTGTTCTGTAGAGGTCTGTAGACATACATGTGGGTTCTGTATATGTTTTGGGTTGATATGATCTGTGATAGCCTTATCGGCTTCCACGTACTATATTTGTTCATCTATGATAACTAGTAACGCCAACTGACTTTTATATTGATACATTCTGCTAATATGCTGATTTGGGTTATTGGGTACGTATGGGTGTCCAGCACGGACACTAGTCGCGGCCTAGGGGGTTGGGTCGTGACAATGCCATCCTACCAATATATCAATTTGAGATCGTGGAACATTTTTGTTGTGCCCGGGTGGATAGAATACCGAGAGTAATGGGCTTCTTCCAGAATTCGTCGGCGCAATTCTGCAACATTCGGAACACACAACCTGTCATGGTATCTAAGGACCTCATCCATCGAAGTTTTAAATGGAGATCTCTCTTTTTTATGAAATGTGTCTCGGTAGTGGCTCAACTGCGGATCTTCATACTGATGCACTTTCGCTTCCACATTCAGAGACGAAACCGTGGGACCATTAATACCAATCCCTGCACTATCTGTATCAATTACCTGCACTCCGAGATTACCTAGCTGGTAAAGCTCACGAACTATCTCTTTCTTTTCCGGAGAGATTTCACATAAACTACCCATGGATCGGCGGCTAAGCGCATCAGCTACCACATTTGCTTTTCGGGGGTGGTATAAAATATTTGCGTCATAATCTTTTAGCAATTCTAACCACCGCCTCTGTCGTACGTTCAACTCCTTTGTTTGAAAATGTATTGGAGACTTTGGTGATCTGTAAAAATATCAACATGTACGGCATACAAGTAATGCCTCCATATCTTCAACGCATGAATAACTGCAGCCAATTCAAGATCATGAGTTGGATAATTATTTTCATGCTTCCGCAGCTGTCTCGAGGCATAAGCAATAACTCTGCCGTGCTGCATCAACACATATCCTAACCCAACACCGGAAGCATCGCAGTATACTACATAACCATCGGACCCTTCTGGAAGTGTTAAGACTGGGGCTGAGGTTAATATGTCCTTTAACGTTTGAAAACTGCATTCACAAGCATCATTCCATTGAAATTTAGCTGACTTCTGGGTTAGCTTCGTCAATGGGGCTGAAATAGATGAGAAGCCCTCTACGAATCTTCTATAGTAACCTGCCAAACCCAGAAAACTACGGACTTCCGTCGGCGTCGTAGGCCGTGACCAAGTCTTCACAGCTTCAATTTTCTGAATGTCGATTAGAATACCGTCATCTGAAATAACATGGCCCAGAAATGTTACGAAATTCAGCCAAAATTCGCACTTTGAAAATTTTGCATACAGCTTTCGTGTTCGAAGAATTCTAAGTACGATAAGCAAATGATCAGCATGTTATGATTCTGTGCGAGAATACACCAGAATATCATCAATGAATACTATCACAAATAAGTCCAAGAGTGGCCTGAACACGTTATTCATCAAATTCATAAACACGGCCGGAGCATTAGTCAACCCAAACGACATCACCCGAAACTCATAATGGCCATATCTCGTTCTGAAGGCTGTCATAGGGATATCTTCTTCTCTATCCATCACTTGATGATAGCCCGACCTCAGGTATACTTTAGAGAACCATTTGGCACCATGCACCTGATCAAATAAATCGTCAATTCTTGGGAGAGGATATTTGTTCTTTATCGTCACCTTGTTCAATTGCCTATAATCGATGTACATTCGTAGGGAACCATCCATCTTCCTCACAATCAAGACTGGTGCTCCCCACGGGTACGAACTGGGTCTGATAAACCCCTTTTCGAGAAAATCTTTTAATTGCACCTTTAGCTCTTTCAATTCTGCCAGAGCCATGCGATAAGGAGGAATAGAAATAGGCTTGGTGTCCGGCAACACATCAATGGCGAAGTCAATTCTCTTTCTGGAGGAAGGCCTGGAAGTTCATCTGGAAATACATCCGGGAATTCATTTACTACCGGGACAGATTGGAAAGTTGGCGACTTAGCTTCGGTGTCATAAACTCGGACTAGATAATAAATATAGCCTTTGGCTATCATCTTTCTTGCCTTGAGATAGGAAATAAACCTACCTATTGGAGAAGCTGTATTACCCTTCCATTCCAGCACGGGTTCTCCCGCAAATTGGAACCGAACTACGTTCATTTGACAATCAACATTGGCATAGCATGAGGCCAACCAATCCATACCCATAATTACATCAAAATCTAACATTTCCAGCTCAATCAAATCAGCTTTTGTTTGGCGATCACATATCACAACTACACAATTTCAATACACTTGTCTTGCTATCACGGGATCCCCAACCGGAGTATACACCTCGAAAGGTTTGATTGGCTCAGGTTTCACCCCAATGCGACCAGCAACATATGGGGTAATATAGGAAAAAGTCGAACCCGGATCTATCAAGGCATATACATCATAGGAAAATATGCGTAATGTACCTGTAACCACATCGGGGGAGGACTCAAGGTCCAGTCGTCCGGCTAAAGCGTATATACGGTGCAGAGTGGCACCTGAAGTAGATGCTGCCCCTCTGCCTCTACCTTGGCCTGCAGACACCTGAGGAGCCTGCCCTACCGGGCGCACTGAGGAAGAACCAGCTGCTGAACCTGTAGGCTGAACCCCAACTCTGCCACAAGCCGACGGGCATGTTATAGCCCGTATATTGTACGTTTGGAAATTCCAAAGTCGTTGTGGAAAGTTAGGGGCAAGATCATTTTCAAAAAAATTATTTCAATGTACGAGTGGTTGAAAATATTATTTATGATTATTATTAGTATGGAAATGTTGAGAAAAGTTAAGGGCAAAAGGAGAAATTCGCAAAATGATCAATGGAAATAATGTGGAAGCTTAGGGGCAAAATGGTAATTTCACATAATGTTCAAGAATGATCTTGGAGGAGCAAAAATGTTCAAGAAAATTTATGAAGAGGCCATATTGGCCGTGCACTATATGCCCTTCTTTGTAATTAATGGGGGCTAATTGTGAGTATAGAATAATATATGGGTCAAAGCTTCCTTAAGAAGACATTTGGTCTTCTTTGACCATATGAAAAATTCAAAGAAAAATCAAGAAAAAGAAAGAAGAGTCTAGAAGAGGAAGGAAAGGGACTTGAGGTCATACTTGAAGGACTAAATTATAAATATGAAAAAGTAGTGGAAGACATGTATATATATGTGGAGTCATCTTTTAGTTGAAGAAATAAGAAAGAAAGACAAAAAAAAAGATGAAGGAGAAAAATGAGGCCTAGGTTCGGCCAAGAGGGAGAAAAATTTCCCCCATGAAATCTTGGTCCAAAAAAATTATTTCTTCATATATTTCTACCCAATGAAAGGTCCTCTACAACATGGAGTAGGTGTTGAAGCAAGTGGAATGCTCATTGGAGTCATATACCAACCCTAAGCCAAGGGTGAAGTTGAAGGGAAAAAAAAAGGTGTAAGAACTAATCTTCCTTTATGTTGTATGAATGCTTGGTATATGTTGTTGTATGGAGAAATGAATGGAAAACATGAAACCTTGAATGATTGAAGTTGTAGCCGTGCATGGTGTGTGTTGTGTTGCATGGAAGATTGAATTAATGTTATGTAGTGTGTTGGTTGTTGTTGTAATGTGTAGGAAAAGATAGGAAATTCATGAAATATGTTGTTGTTGTGGTATGGCCGAATGGGGTGTGGGTTGACAAACCATGATGATTTAATTCTATTTGATATTTTAGTTGTTGTTATTATGGATTCTACGATGAAAAATGCAAGTTTGGTGGTTTGGAACAAAATGGTAATTGATATGAGAATGTTGAAGAAGTTAATACCATGTTAGTTTAAAGTCTTACATTGCATGAATGGTGTAGTAAGTGCCTGGTTGTGGATGTGGTTTATGAATTTAGAATAAAAAAAAAATGTGTGGTTAAGTCCTTGTTGAAGATTTCGGATACCATTGAATCATTGGGAAGATTGTAAGTGTTGCTAGAATAATTGCTAGTATTGTTGATTTGGCCGAGTTCCATTCTCGGGTTGTTGTTGATTGAAATTGGCCAAGTTGAACTTGGTGGTATGGTGTATTTACAGGGGAAATGCTGCCGAAATTTCGGCAGACAAAGTGTTACTTTGAAGAATCAACTTCTAAAAGCTCTAATCAAGTTTTGGTAAACATGACCAATTTGTAGATTTTGGCGAAATTGCAACTTGAATTTGGAGAAGCAAAAGGAAGCGGAAAAGGTATGTAAGGCTTTATCCTTCCTTCTATGGCATGTCTTAGACGTAATAAGTCGGGTACGAGCCTCGGGGACAACCCTATTCCCCGGAATCCGCACCTAAAGTTTTCCTTTTTTCCTTCAGTAGAATTGAATTAAAAAGTGTGCAAAATATTGGAAGAATGTCCTAAACCTCTAGAACTCGCATAAATAGGATCCGATGACCCTAAACCCTCAAAAGTAACGCCATGATATGTAATATATGTAAACATGGTACGCCACCTCATTTGATCCGAGGTAGGCCCACTGTTTCCCGAATTTACCTTATTACTCCACTTGACTTACTTTGATGCTGAATCCAAAAGAAACCTTCGATCCTTATTCCATTACCAAACGACAAGTACTGTACCTATCCCAACGAGAATACTTCCATGATGATAATGATAACGATGATGTCAGAAAAGAGAATATGCCTAAGATAAGTACGACAAGAATGATCTCACGACTAAGAGTCTTGAGCTAAGAATCCAATGTGAATATGGAAGTGTTATACTAGTTTCTAAAAGTCTTCAAAGCATATGGATTAATGGTTATAATGCCTATGATCGTATTCTATGTCTCCTCTTAAAGCTGTCTTCCGTTGATAGTCTCGCCTTATAATTATCGTTCCTTCAAGGTGAGACAAGTGACCCGATTATCCCATAATGTAATCGGCGGATTTCGACCTTACGTCACTCCGATGGACGCACGACTTTCTTTGGGCTCTCATGCATGCCAATTGTATGACATATGAATATGAAGTGAATATGTATATGTATATGTATATGGGGAAGGGGAAGGGCCACTGTTATATCACCACCTGATTCAGCTGGATTCCATCCCAGACGCGGGATATGGGAGAGCCGGATACGGCGTCTGTATATGTTATATATATTTATATATGATATGTTGGGACACTGTTGGGGAGGGGGGTGGGAGAGCCGATGTACCCGACGTCTGTAAATGTGAATAAAAGATACCGTTTTCTGAAACGTTCTGTTTTCTGTACATGTAAATAAGAAGTACTGTTTTTCTGAGAAAGGGACTAAGCATGCATGGCATCTGCCTGAAAGGCATCCATATGTACAGGTTACTTCTGTCCCAAGATAAGCTCCATATGTCTATTCCGTTATTATTCATACTGTATATTCCTTTATTATGTCACTATTCATGCCTTACATACTCAGTACATTACTCGTACTGACCCCTCTTCTTCGGGGGCTGCGTTCATGCCGCGCAGGTACACCAGATGAGCCACAGTTATCATAGAAGATGTTCCAGTAGAGTTGGGGGGCTCCACTTGTTCTGGAGTGCTGCCGAGTCAGAGTATATGAGTTATGATGTTTGTTCAATGTTAGAGCCTTTGCAGACAGAGTCGTGGGTATAGAGTGTCAGCATTGGTAGACGGCTTCACCAGTCAAATGCTATTACTGTGTTTCATGTCACGGGTCCCACAGATGATAGACTTTACATATGAAGAAAAAAAAATTGAGAGCTTACTATGTATTTATTCCTTAACTGATACAAGAGTTTGTCTATGTAATAAGAGTCAGCGGGTTCGCTCGGCTCCAGATATGGGGTCGGGTGCCCATCACACCTTAGTAAAGTCAGGGTATGACAAAGTGGTATCAGAGCAGGTCGGTCCAAGGGTTGTCTGCAAAGTCGTGTCCAGTAGAGTCCTGTTTATGGGTGTGAAGCCGGCCACATTTATAAACAGGAGGCTGCGGGGCATCTAGGAAATATTGACCTTCTTTCTGTCTTAGATCGTGCGATAGAGCCAAGTCATAAGGAATAAGATTTCCCTATATGAGCTATATGTATGACGAAAGAAAATGAGCAAGGCTGCGGAAGCTTATAAAGGTAAGTCCCGACGTGATTGTTCTGTTACCTGAACTGGAAGTATTGGATGGCGGGGATGTGCCATATGGTCGTACGTTCTGTGAGGCCTTGATGACAATTGCCGCATACAGGTTTTGAATAATAGGAACAGTAAAAGAGGTTCTGCCAGAACGGGTACGTCCCACAGGAAGAAGTATGGGAAAGAAATACCGTGAATAGGTAATAAGCGACATGCGTTGGTTCAGAAAGGTTATGGATTTGGGCGTGGCGACGAAGGTGAGATCGCTATCATCAGGAATTTGAAAGTCCAGGACAGGAGGTAGCCATACACACAGGCGGAAGATGAACATCGGGAACCAAAAAGGGTAAAATCGTAATTGTAAAAGGAATGACGTGGTACGAAAGTGCCTTCGGAGCCTGTGAAACCTCGACTCGCTCCAGAACATGTAATAAAGGTCATGTGAAGAAGCGGGCGCGAAAATATCGGCATTAAGGCACCGAATTTCAGCGAAACTTTTGGGTTAAGCATGCTCAAGTGGGGGCAATTCCATGATGGGTGACCCCCTGGGAAGTTGGTGAGAAATTCTATAGATTGGGACATAAGAGCCAAATTAAAAGCTAGGGTATTTTAAGGAAAATTAGAGTGTATGGGATGGCTGGGAATCTTAAGAAGACGCGTGAAACGAGGCAGACTAGCTCGGTAAAGAGCCCTGGAATGAAGCTAGGCTTGAACAGCATTTGAAAGTATCTTGTGAACTAGTTGATAGTAGATATGTGTGTATATATGAATGTGTAAGATATCCCGCATATGATTGTATCGGTGGCGTGCGAGCCCCAACAACCGAAACTACGGGAAGAAAGGTATTGATCGCGCAAAGGTGCAGAAGTACGAGTGACAGCAAGAATAAATGGTGCCACCGTCATAAGGTAAACCGTTATTATTTTACCGTGGGTTAGAATTGAAAGATTTAGTGTAGTGATACTTGGAAAGGAAAGAGAGTAAATGGATGGAAGATAGAAATCTTAAATGTAGGAAAAAGGTGAGAGTTAAGAAAACCTTAGTGAGTGAAACCACCGCGAGAAATTGATGGTAAAAATACGAGACCATTAGGATGAAAATTCAAGTAGGCATATGAAAGGGATAGAGTGAGGAAAAAGGAAACAAGGAGAAATGTGTGGAGGTTGAGAGTTGATTTCAACAAGTAGGTCTAAGAGAATGGTGACCAGGGTAGAGGGATGTGAAGTAAGAGAAGGAATGCTCAGGATGGTAATGGTGTTAAGATGAAAGATCTGAAAAAGGACAAGTATGTAGCTATAGTAATATGCTTAGAGGTTTAAGAAAATAACGGGACACTTAAGAAATACGGGCGCACAGTTACAACACGAACACGTAGTTAAGAAAGAATTACGAGCAAGAGAGCTAAGCAAGTGAAAGAACGAATAAAGGATAGAAAGGTATGGAAATGTGGACAAATGAGGACCTAGACAGGAAGTAAAAGAAAAGCTTAAGATAAGAAGTTTTTGATATGTTAGGCACAAAGCTGGAAAAGAAGGTGAGGGATAAAGGTATAAGCGAAGACTGCATAAAGGACTATGAGCATATAAGGAACCCTTTAAAGGGGGGGAGGCCATATTGGGCTTACAAGGAATGACGATAAACGAAACGAGCACAACACATGAAGTCAAAAGACAAGTGTACCTGTATTGAGAGATACGAAAAGAGACTAAAGAATAGTTGTAGTAAGAATCGGAAGGTGTGGCTTTTGCTAGATATGGTCGCGAAACAGTAACAGAAAAGAGATGATCTGAGAAAGACAAGGATAATACGTTGGCCCAACAAATTAGAAAACCCATGACACAGGAAGGAGATTCAGGTAAAAACTGAGAAGTTCGATTATAAAAGGAATGAGGTAAAGGATAAGGAGTGAGTATGAAGAAAGGAAGACTACAAAAGGGATCCTCCCGAAGTATTACGACACCCTATAAGATCAGTTGAACATTCGAGGACGAATGTTCTAAAGGGGGGGGGGGGGGGAGGATGTTATAGCCCGTATATTGTACGTTTGGAAATTCCAAAGTCGTCGTGGAAAGTTAGGGGCGAGATCATTTTCAAAAAAATTATTTCAATGTACGAGTGGTTGAAAATATTATTTATGATTATTATTAGTATGGAAATGTTGAGAAAAGTTAAGGGCAAAAGGAGAAATTCGCAAAATGATCAATGGAAATAATGTGGAAGCTTAGGGGCAAAATGGTAATTTCACATAATGTTCAAGAATGATCTTGGAGGAGCAAAAATGTTCAAGAAAATTTATGAAGAGGCCATATTGGCCGTGCACTATATGCCCTTCTTTGTAATTAATGGGGGCTAATTGTGAGTATAGAATAATATATGGGTCAAAGCTTCCTTAAGAAGACATTTGGTCTTCTTTGACCATATGAAAAATTCAAAGAAAAATCAAGAAAAAGAAAGAAGAGTCTAGAAGAGGAAGGAAAGGGACTTGAGGTCATACTTGAAGGACTAAATTATAAATATGAAAAAGTAGTGGAAGACATGTATATATATGTGGAGTCATCTTTTTGTTGAATAAATAAGAAAGAAAGACAAAAAAAAGATGAAGGAGAAAAATGAGGCCTAGGTTCGGCCAAGAGGGAGAAAAATTTCCCCCATGAAATCTTGGTCCAAAAAAATTATTTCTTCATATATTTCTACCCAATGAAAGGTCCTCTACAACATGGAGTAGGTGTTGAAGCAAGTGGAATGCTCATTGGAGTCATATACCAACCCTAAGCCAAGGGTGAAGTTGAAGGGAAAAAAAAAGGTGTAAGAACTAATCTTCCTTTATGTTGTATGAATGCTTGGTATCTGTTGTTGTATGGAGAAATGAATGGAAAACATGAAACCTTGCATGATTGAAGTTGTAGCCGTGCATGGTGTGTGTTGTGTGTTGTGTTGCATGGAAGATTGAATTAATGTTATGTAGTGTGTTGGTTGTTGTTGTAATGTGTAGGAAAAGATAGGAAATTCATGAAATATGTTGTTGTTGTGGTATGGCCGAATGGGGTGTGGGTTGACAAACCATGATGATTTAATTCTATTTGATATTTTAGTTGTTGTTATTATGGATTCTACGATGAAAAATGCAAGTTTGGTGGTTTGGAACAAAATGGTAATTGATATGAGAATGTTGAAGAAGTTAATACCATGTTAGTTTAAAGTCTTACATTGCATGAATGGTGTAGTAAGTGCCTGGTTGTGGATGTGGTTTATGAATTTAGAATAAAAAAAAAATGTGTGGTTAAGTCCTTGTTGAAGATTTCGGATACCATTGAATCATTGGGAAGATTGTAAGTGTTGCTAGAATAATTGCTAGTATTGTTGATTTGGCCGAGTTCCATTCTCGGGTTGTTGTTGATTGAAATTGGCCAAGTTGAACTTGGTGGTATGGTGTATTTACAGGGGAAATGCTGCCGAAATTTCGGCAGACAAAGTGTTACTTTGAAGAATCAACTTCTAAAAGCTCTAATCAAGTTTTGGTAAACATGACCAATTTGTAGATTTTGGCGAAATTGCAACTTGAATTTGGAGAAGCAAAAGGAAGCGGAAAAGGTATGTAAGGCTTTATCCTTCCTTCTATGGCATGTCTTAGACGTAATAAGTCGGGTACGAGCCTCGGGGACAACCCTATTCCCCGGAATCCGCACCTAAAGTTTTCCTTTTTTCCTTCAGTAGAATTGAATTAAAAAGTGTGCAAAATATTGGAAGAATGTCCTAAACCTCTAGAACTCGCATAAATAGGATCCGATGACCCTAAACCCTCAAAAGTAACGCCATGATATGTAATATATGTAAACATGGTACGCCACCTCATTTGATCCGAGGTGGGCCCACTGTTTCCCGAATTTACCTTATTACTCCACTTGACTTACTTTGATGCTGAATCCAAAAGAAACCTTCGATCCTTATTCCATTACCAAACGACAAGTACTGTACCTATCCCAACGAGAATACTTCCATGATGATAATGATAACGATGATGTCAGAAAAGAGAATATGCCTAAGATAAGTACGACAAGAATGATCTCACGACTAAGAGTCTTGAGCTAAGAATCCAATGTGAATATGGAAGTGTTATACTAGTTTCTAAAAGTCTTCAAAGCATATGGATTAATGGTTATAATGCCTATGATCGTATTCTATGTCTCCTCTTAAAGCTGTCTTCCGTTGATAGTCTCGCCTTATAATTATCGTTCCTTCAAGGTGAGACAAGTGACCCGATTATCCCATAATGTAATCGGCGGATTTTGACCTTACGTCACTCCGATGGACACACGACTTTATTTGGGCTCTCATGCATGCCAATTGTATGACATATGAATATGAAGTGAATATGTATATGTATATGTATATGGGGAAGGGGAAGGGCCACTGTTATATCACCACCTGATTCAGCTGGATTCCATCCCGGACGCGGGATAAGGGAGAGCCGGATACGGCGTCTGTATATGTTATATATATTTATATATGATATGTTGGGACACTGTTGGGGAGGGGGGTGGGAGAGCCGATGTACCCGGCGTCTGTAAATGTGAATAAAGGATACCGTTTTCTGAAATGTTCTGTTTTCTGTACATGTAAATAAGAAGTACTGTTTTTCTGAGAAAGGGACTAAGCATGCATGGCATCTGCCTGAAAGGCATCCATATGTACAGGTTACTTCTGTCCCAAGATAAGCTCCATATGTCTATTCCGTTATTATTCATACTGTATATTCCTTTATTATGTCACTATTCATGCCTTACATACTCAGTACATTACTCGTACTGACCCCTCTTCTTCGGGGGCTGCGATCATGCCGCGCAGGTACACCAGATGAGCCACAGTTATCATAGAAGATGTTCCAGCAGAGTTGGCGGGCTCCACTTGTTCTGGAGTTAGAGACTTTGCAGACAGAGTCGTGGGTATACAGTGTTAGCATTGGTAGACGGCTTCACCAGTCAAATGCTATTACTGTGTTTCATGTCACGGGTCCCACAGATGAAAGACTTTACATATGAAGAAAAAAAAATTGAGAGCTTACTATGTATTTATTCCTTAACTGATACAAGAGTTTGTCTATGTAATAAGAGTCAGCGGGTTTACTCGGCTCCAGATATGGGGTCGGGTGCCCATCACACCTTAGTAAAGTCAGGGTGTGACAGGGCAATCTCTCATCATGTGCCCCACCTGACCACAATTATAACAAGCATCCGTGCCTTGGCGACATTTTCCGGAATGTAGTATACCGCATTGGCTGCATCGCGGTACTGAGGGTCTTCTCTGACTATAATCTTCCCTGAACTGAGGATCTGAGGCCCTCAACTCTGACCCTGTCCTGAACGAAAAGAGCAATCAAATCTCCTACCCGTAAATCGAGGAGGTGCGCTAGTCACCGACTGGCCTGAATGTCTAGGATACGTCTGCATTGGTCCCCCTCTGTAATCACTGCGTGCCCCCATAGACCTAGCCCTTTTGCCTTGCCGTCTATCAATATCATGGTCACTTCTTTGTAGTTTTGTCGCCCCTCTAAATTCTAGGCATGGGCTTGTATCGAAGAGATATCCATCCCATCTTGTAGCGAAGCTGTCGAGCAATCCTTGAATATATGTGGCCCTAAGCCACTTATGAGTCTATGCACCCGATCTCCCATGTCGGCCACCATAGCCGGGGCATATCTAGCCAAAGAATTAAATTGCATGCTATACTCCCGGGCACTAATACTACCTTGCCTCAAATTTAGAAATCTATCTGCCCTAGCTCTGCGGACCTCGGGTGGCAAATGATGGTGGATGAAGGCGTCGACGAATTCTTGCCAAACCGGAGGAGGCACATTCTCTCCTCTTGATAAGACCCAGTTATTATACCATAAGACTGCCACATCCCGGAGTATATAAGATGCCAACTGCACGGATTCAATTTTGGAGGCTTGGACAATCCTCAACGTTCTCAACATCTCGTCAATGAAACCTCGCGGGTCTTCATCTGGCTTTTACCCAAAAAACACCAGAGGATTTAAACTCATAAAATCACGGGCTGTGGTACTAGCGGATCGATCACTTGGGCCCGCGTTTTGCGGTTGTGCCTGAGCGGCAACCAACTTTGTCAATAAATGTATGGCCTCGGTCATTTGTTGACCCGAAGTAACTGGTGGAGGGATTGGAGCTGGATCTCCTCTTTGCGCTTCCACATTAGGCGGGGTGGAGGACGTATTAGATAAGGCCTCGTTATGTGATTCACCTCCTTCTATATCCGTTGGCGGCTCTCTTACTACTCGCCTGTTCGTCATAGTCTTGCCCTTCTGGGCGGCTGTAGCTTTTCCCTTTGGCGGCATTCTGAAATCACAGCACACTATTAGGGAGGATAAAATCTTATACATGGCTCTATCGCACGATCTTATAGAAGAAAGATGGTCATTTATCCTAGATGCCCTATAGCCTCTAATTTATTAGCGTGGCGCGCAACACACCATAAACAAGACTCTACTAGACATGGCTCGTAGACACTTCCTAAGACTGAACTGCTCTGATATCACTTTTGTCATGACCCAACTAGGGGCCGTGACGGGTACCCGGGGCTAACCACTGAGCATCCCTCGTTCTACTTCTTATCATGCTCATTAAACGTTCTTTTATCAAAATTATACTCAAATTATACGAAAAACATCTTTCATTTGAAAACATAAATACTTTTATATGCACAAGCCTTTTGGTCATTGAAACAATATATATATATATATATATATATATATATATATATATATATATATATATATATATATATATATATATATATATATACGTATACATGCACGTAATAGGAACCCCATGAGCCATACCACCCACACTGCGTATCTACGAGCCTCTACCAGAGTACAAGACATAAGGACGGGACAGGACCCCGTCGTGCTCAAAACGTACATGTACACAAAAGGATGACCATAAGCACCTCCGGAACAATGGAGAGCTCTCAATAGCTAACAGCTCCTACGAGTCTGGAGCAGGATCACGTCCCTGTCTACCTGTGGGCATGAACACAGCGTCCAAAGAAAATGGACTTCAGTACGAACATTGTACAGAGTATGAGAGGCATAAACAATAATATAACATAAACGAAGTAAAAGGAGCATTTATAAGCAACATCTGTATCTGACTGTCAATTAGAAAAGGAGTGATGCATGCTGGCTTGCTCATAGTCATCATCATATCACATATGCATAAATATATAAACTTCCCGTCCATATCGGATCGGTGTAACAATCATTACCCTGCGTCCAGGCCTCCCGCGTCCGGGGTATCATCCCCTGCCGCCCACTAGTGGTGTCTGCCCATGCCATTTGGCCACGGTGTATAGCTGCCCGCCTTAGCGGTGACTGCCCGGCCAAGTAGGCGCTGTGTGATATCATCAGTATAATATACTCATCATAATGCATACATAAAGGCTTAAGGTTAACTATGCTTTGTCGGGTGACGTAAGGTCGTGATCCCCGATTCCATTATGGAGCACTCATTAACATCCTGCCTCACCTTGAAAGGAATAGTATATCAGGTGAGTGTAAGAAATAGTGACATCATATCATGAATATTTAGAACTCCTATACTCTAACTCATTACCTTGTGTAGGAAATTAGGGGTATCAGCTCGTATTTCTCTTTCAGAACTTAAGCGATTCATGGAGAAGAAAGAAAGTCATATTATAGGATTCATGCCATAGAAGGAAAGGACTAGCCTCACATACCTTTGTCGTTTAACTATCTTATCGCTTGATCGTCATTCTTCGATGCTCGCGTTTCAACCTTCAAGAGGAATCGCATTAACATTAGTTACTCGGCTATAAGAACATTTCACTATTTCTAGGGAAAATTGGGCAGCACTTCCTTTGTTTATACTACTCTTCCCCCATTCTATATCAACTCCCAACGTTAATAACAACATTCACAATATAGCAACAACAATCATCATTTATCTACAATTACCACAATTCACCATTTCTCTTAGATTTCTCCACAATTATGATTATAACTCATTATCTCGTTTTCTCATATACAATACTTATTTCATGGTCTAAATATCACTTATAACATATTCACAATCACAGTATACCAACATTCATAATTCACACCAATCACTATTCACACATTCATGACCCAATTTCTATGTCTTTCCACAATTCAAGTGTTTCAACTTTCAGCCACTCAAACCATATAAAAGGGTCATAAAACTCACCTTAGTTGATGGATGAACAACCTTTGGGTGGAACTTCTTTTCTTGCACCAAAACCCTAACCCACTCTTCTTGAGTTTCCTTGGCTTAGATGAACTTTTAATGGGTTTCATAACCTTGATTTCATGGATTTGGTGTAGTTGACCACGGTTTTCCTTTGATTTCTTGTGGATGAATGGTGGAGAAGGTTCTCGAGAGTTCTTGGAGAGAAGAGAGTGGAAGATGAAATGAAATAAAATGGAGGAGGGGTCGTATATTAATTCATGAAATCAGTCTCGTCCAAGATGTACGGTGCAATCGATGGAGCGTCGTCCAGGCGTCGAAGTCGTCAAATTTCCAGTGAGCAATCTACCATTTCTTCTCATTCAACTGTGAGAAAGACGGCTCATCAAACTGATCGACGAAGCGTCGACCTGTTCGTTGAGTGGTCTTCACTCCAGCTCAGTTTTACGGCGCCATCGACGGGGCGTCGACTTGTTCAACAGTACAAAGGACGACCATCGAACCCTCTTTTCGCAGGACTGCGGTGAAGTTTCATTTAACGGACTTTTCTCCCTTGCCTTTAACTTCTTGGAAAATTTACGTTAGTCCCTTCATCGCTTAGCAACCAAAAGTTCGGAGGTGTAAAATTCTTCCCCCCTTTTGGAACATTCGTCCTCGAATGTTAATTACTCGGGAATTCTACAAAAATTTCGCCAGAGTTTCCCCTATAATATGGCGCTACCATCTTGTCACAACAACCCATAATAATTTTCCTCATAGGGCTACAACACAATAAAACTCTAAGAAAGAATTACGAAAGCTCCCGAAGACAGGGGACATAATATCTGAGTAATGATGGAAATAGGGGTATTCAGATACTCTAATTATTACACTTCATTTACTGAATACATACCTTGCAGTGCCGGCATTTCATCTTGAACCTCTCCTGGGGTTTGGAATAAGCATGGAAACCTGGATTTCATTTTCTCTTCTGCTTCCCAAGTCATCTCTTCTCGATTGTTATTCCGCCATAAGACCTTAACTGAAGCCACTTCATTGTTTCGAAGTCTGCGTACTTGTCTATCTAAGATGGTAATGGGTACCTCTTCGTACGCCAAATTTTCTGTCACTTGTACATCATCTACTGGAACAATTCTTTTGGGATCTCCAACACATTTGCGGATCATTGAGACATGAAAGACTGGATGAACTGATTCAAGCTCTGAAGGAAAATGCAATTCATAGGCTACTTGGTCGACCTTACGGATAATTCTGTAAGGTCCGATGTATCGAGGAATTGACTTCCCTTTCTTGCCAAAACTCATCACTCCTTTCATTGGCGACACCTTCTGAAATACGTAATCCTCAACCTGAAATTCCAAGTCTCGCCGGCGGTTCTCCACGTAAGATGTTTTGCGGCTTTGAGCTGTCAACAATCGATCCCGGATCACCTTGACTTTTTCTACCGCTTGCTGAATCAATTCCGGGCCTATTAGCTGTACCTCTCCTATTTAAAACCATCCAATTGGGGACCTGCACTTTCTTCCATGTAGGGCTTCATACGGAGCCATCTGGATACTGGAATGGTAGCTATTGTTATAAGCGAACTCAACAAGGGATAGGTGATCGTCCCAACTACCACCGAAATCCAGCACACACGCCTGGAGCATATCTTCCAAGGTCTGAATAGTACGTTCGGCTTGTCCATCTGTGTCACACCCCAGTCCTGATAGGGCATGACGGGCACCCGACTCTCATCAGAGTAGAGCGAACCCTTAGACATTCGCTCTATCAAAACCTGTCATTTCAAAAACTTTTTAAAAAGCATGAAACTTTTCACATAGAGATCATTATCCTTATAACGATCATGAAAACTTTCCATCAAATAAGTACTTTAACCCAATTGAAATTATCTAAAATACATGTTCTTTTAACGTACACAAATGGTTCAGCTGACATCACTCTATCGACATCTCGACAAACGTACCACAGGACGCTGTCTGCAAAGTCTCTAATATAGACGAGATACCATAACGTAAGTACTCTGACTCGGCAACACTCCAGAAGGAAATGGAGCTCACCAATTCAGCTGGAACGTCTTCTAGCAATATCCTCTACTCAGCTATATGCACCTGCGCGGCATGAAACGTAACCCCCGAAGAAAGGGGGTCAGTACGGAATATGTACTCAATATGTAATGCATTACTGAATCATAGCACAAGGAAGGTGCAGCAGTAAACAAGTTTAGAAATCAAACTGTAAGTAACCTGAAACAGCATTCTGAACCAAGTCCTGTGGCCTTTACCCAAATTCTAGCATGCACAATATAATTACCGCATACGCAAATTCTAGAATACACAATACAAATTTGATATCACAATAGTCCCTTCCGACGGCCGCTTCCGGCATAATAATGATGATGGCCCCTTCGGGCATACTGCTTCCGGCATAATAATAATGATGATGGCTCCTTCGGGCATGCCGGTTCCGACATAATAATAATGATGGCCCCTTCGGGCATGCCGCATCCGACATAATAATAATGGTGGCCCCTTCAGGCATGCCGCTTCCGACATAATAATAATGATGGCCCCTTCGGGCATGCCAGTCCCGACATAATAATAATGATGGCCCCTTCGGGCATGCCGGTCCCGACATAATAATAATGGTGTCCCCTTCGGGCATGCCGGTTCCGACATAATAATAATGATGGCCCCTTCGGGCATGCTGCTTCCAGCATAATAATGATGATGGTGTCAACACAACTTAATCCACGAATATCAATACAAAGAAATGATGCTATGGAGTGTAAACATAACTCGTAAATAAAACGAAATAGTAAAATCTCGCACCCCCTTCGGAGTGGTTTTGAAAATCTAAGTAGTAAAGTCTCGCACCCCCTTCGGAGTGGTTTTGAAAATCTAAATAATAAAATCTCGCACCCCCTTCGAAGTGGTTTTGAAAATCTAACTTTATGTTTCCTTTAGCATAAAACTAATTTTCTCGAAATCATTAGTAATTTTCCACCGCCTCTGTCGTACGTGATACACCTCGGAAATTTTTCCGCACTTGTGTGATGAGTAGAACTATGAAGGGCTTGAGTGAATGATGTTTTATTAAGTCGGGAATGACTAATTAAGAATTTTTGGAAATAAGAAAGTCGCGAAATATTTTTAGCCCAGTGGTTGTATATGGCACTATACGGCCCGTAAAGTGATTTACGGACCGTATAGTGCAATCGTCCTTCAGCTTGCCAAAAATCTCAAGTTCTGCCCAGTGTTGATATGGTTAAATACGACCCAGTTTACGGACCATAAACCAGGTCGTAAAATGCCATGTTCCTCAGCCAAAACTTTCTGTTTTTCAAACGATTAAATACGGCCATGGAGGACGGACCGTAAATCAAAATACAGTCCGTATATGGTGGTTTACGACCACTGTTCATCCCGATAATTTTTCATTAAAGGTCAGTTTTGTGATTATTAAAAAGGGCTTAAACTCATTTCACTCCATTTTTTCATCAATACAACTCAGGAGACCTCTAGAACATTCCAAATATCTCTTCCATAAGAATCAAAGGGAACATCCAGGTCAACACCACCAAATTCACGAAATCAAGTGTAAGAACACAACAAGGGATCATATAAGTGAAGAAATTTCAAAGAAGGTGGAACTAGGGTTTTGGCTAATTGAAGCATTTCAACTTAAGGATTGTTCGACAATCATCCAAGGTAAGTTTCATGATTATTCCATGTTGTTTGAAGCATTGGAAAGCTTAGACACTTTAAATGTAGAAGAACATAGAAATGGGTCATTATTGAGTGAATAGTGACATAAATGAATGATAGTGGAATTGAACTATGAATATTGAAGTGTTGTGAGTACAAATACGTTATAAATGATGTTTATATCATGAAACAGGCATTAAATGCATGAAAACGCAAAGACGAGTCATAAGGTTAAATATGGGGGAAATTGGAGGAAAATGGTGGATTTTGCTAAACGCACGTAAATGACGATTGTCGATTATGATATTGCGAATAGTATTATGAATATTGGGAGTTGATATAGAACGTGAGAAAAGTAGTATGAGAAAAGGAGACGCTGCCCAACTTTTCCTAGAATTAGCGATGCGTTCTTGTAGTTAGTTTACTAATGTTGATCCGAATTCTCTTATGAAGCTAACGACGTGATTCTGAAGGAGCGAAAGAGAGCGATAGCCTAGCTAGGCGACCAAGGTATGTGAGGATAGACCCTTTTCTTTCTATGGCATGAATCCCATGACATGATTTCCTCTCTTTCCCTGATTCTCCTCTACCCGGAAAGCCAAGAGTTTAAGATCATAAATAGCTATATGAGTCAAGAAACATGATATGACGTTCCCACGACGTAAATGATATTGTTCCCTGTACACACTCACCTTATATATTGATCCCTTCAAGGTGAGGCAGAGTATTCATGTATGGCCATAATAGAATCGAGGGTACACGACCTTACGTCACCTCAACAGAATACAGCCGATCTAGAGCCTTTATGCATGTATAATAACAAGTATATTTTAGTAAGCATGTTGTATAAGTCTTTTTATAAAGAGCATGTCATGATTGCATTCACACCGGGCCTAGTTGGCTGGGCAGACACCGCTTCGGCGGGCGGCGATACGGATACACCACGACCTACGGGGGTGGGCAGACACCACTAGTGGGCGGCATGAGATGGTACCCCAGACGCGGGAGGCCTGGACGCAGGCTAATATTATTGATTATCACACCGTTCCGACATGGACGGGCAGCTTGCGTATGATGCATATATGTCATGATGATGAGTATAAGTAAGATAGTATGTGTTATTTCTTTATGATTATCAGTCAGATCCAGATACTTCCTGTTGATGTTATCACTACCTTATTGATGCCTTCTTTCATTGTTTATGCCTCTCATACTCAGTACAACATTCGTACTGACGTCCTTTCTCTTGGACGCTGTGTTCATGCCCACAGGTAGACAGTGAGGCGAGCTTGATCCAGATACTTATGAGCTGCCAGCTGTTGAGAGCACTCCATTGTTCGGAGGTGCTTATGATTTCTCTTTTGGGTGCATATGTATATATATATATATATTTTGGGAATGACGGAGTCTTGTTCCGTCCATTGTATAGTATGTCAGTAGAGGCTCGTAGATGCGTAGTGTGGGTAGCATGGTCTCACAGCCCTCATGTATATGTGCACTCATTATTTTGATGTACTAAACCTTTCTATATACAAAAGTATTTATGTTTGCAAATAAATTATGATCCTTTCCACGCTTTAAGCGAAATGTGATAATCAGGGCATTGACCGAGTAAAGGGAGTAATAGAGCGAGCGGTGCTCGGTGGTTAACCCCGGGTACCCGTCGCGGCCCCTAGCTGGGTCGTGACAGAAGTGGTATTAGAGTAGTTCATCCTAGGAAGTGTCCACGAGCCGTGTCTAGTAGAGACTTTTTTATGGTGTGTTGCGCGCCACATCAATAAACAAGGGGCTACAGGGCATTTAGGAAAATGACCATCCTTCTTTTTACTAGATCGTGCGATAGAGCCATGCATAGGATTTTATCCTTCCCTAAAAGTGCGTTGTGATTTCAGAATGCCGCCGAAAGGAAAAGCTACAGCTGCCCAGAAAGGCAAAGCTACGACGAAGAAGCGGGCAGAAAGGGAGCCTCCGGCAAATGTAGAGGAAGGTGAATCACAGAATGAGGCCTCGCCTAATGGAGGAGAGCAGGGAGGAGCCTCAGTCCCAATTCCTCCGCCAGTTACTTCGGGTCAACAGGTATCCGAGGCCATACATTTATTGACACAGTTGGTCGCCACTCAGTCACAACGACAGAATGCTGGCTCAAGTGATCGATCGGCCAGTACGAGAACCCGTGATTTCTTGACTTTAAATCCTCCGGAATTTTTTGGGTCGAAGCCGGATGAGGACCCCCAAGGCTTTGTTGATGAGATGTTGAGGACGCTGAAACTTATGCATGCTTCTGAGAACGAATCGGTAGAGTTGGCCTCTTATAGACTCCGCGATGTGGCGGTGCTATGGTACAAAAATTAGATGATATCAAGGGGAGAGAATGCACCACCTCCCGTTTGGCAAGAATTTGTGGATGCCTTTATTTGTCATTACTTGCCACCTGAAGTCCGCCCTGCTAGAGCGGACAGGTTCATGAATTTGAAATAGGGAAGCATGTGTGCCCGAGAGTATAGTATGCAATTCAACTCATTGGCCCGGTATGCTCCGACTATGGTGGCTGACATGGGAGACCGAGTCTATAGATTTGTGAGTGGTTTAGGACCACACTTGTTCAGAGATTGTCTGAAAGCCTCTTTGCAAGACGGGTTGGATATTTCCCGGATACAGGCCCATGCTCAGAACCTCGAGGAATGACAACGACAGCAGAGAAGTGATCGTGATGGTGACAGAAGAAAAGGTAAGAGGGCTAGATCTATGGGGGAGAGCAGTGAGTACCGAGGGGGACCGAAATAGACGCATTCTAGGCACTCAGGTCAGACAGTGACCAGTGCACCTCCCAGATTCTCGGATAGGAGATTTCACCGTTCTTTTCAGTCAGGCCAGGGACAGAGTTCGAGGGCCTCAGATTCGCAGTCTAGGGGAGACTTTAGCCAGAGGAGACCTCCAGTACCGCGGTGTAGCCAGTGCGGTAAATTGCATTCCGGACAATGTCTTCTGGGTTCGGATGCTTGCTACGCCTGCGGGCAGGTTGGTCATATGATGAGAGATTTCCCTTCAGCGAGATTTAGAGTTAGGACTCAGCCTACAGGGTCAGCAGTTGGGTCCTCTTCAGTGCGCCCGGCAGCGCAGACTTCTCAGACCACATCAGGTAGAGGCAGAGGCGGAGGCGGAGCATCTACTCCAGGTGTTGTTCAGCCCCGTGTGTATGCTTTAGCTGGGCGACAGGATCTTGAGTGTCACGACCTAACCCCGTAGGCCGTGACTAGTACCCGATCTGGGCACCCAAACACATCTATCCAACGCTATCTCAACTGTTATCAAACGTATTCAAGTATAAAGCAGAAGCCGTCAAGGCCATATTTCAAATTTAGATAATTTCCAGAAAAATTTTGGCAGAGTTTCCTTTGTTTTACATACTATCCAAAATAACCCTGCGCACAGAAAATACCAACAAAGGCCACACCGGCCAACAAAGCAATATATAAACGTATGCGGACCGGCCGCCGCGGCGAATGGGGTCGCCCCAAACACAACATATACACACATCCGTACAGAAAGACCCTAACCCACAAACATATCTACAGGCCTCTAACAGACATACAGAGTCATATGACGGGACAGGGCCCCACCGTACCCGGAGTTGCCATACATATAGAATATACAGAAGACAGAAGATATATACCGAAAGTACACGCTCCGGACCAAAGGAGCTCTTCAAAATAGCAGAATCTGAGCCCTAGACTGGCGGCGTATCTTCGGGTGCGTCTGTACCTGCGGGCATGTAGCGCAGCCCCCGAAGAACCGGGGGTCAGTATGAAAAATGTACCGAGTATGTAAAGCGGAAACATAACAAACATAATCATAGTTTGAATCAGAAGCACAGAAGTATAGCAAACGGAATCGTAATCCAACGAATAGACTGAGATATACCGGACAGAGTCGTAGTTCAGACAGACAGACGGAAGGATACCGGACAGAATCGTAGTCCAGATGGACGGATAAAATCATAATCCATACGGACAGACAGAATCAGAATCCAATCAGACAGACAGAATCAGAATCCAATCAGACAGACAGAATCATAATAGGGCACAAGAACGTGGTCGCCACTCCTGCCTTTGGCGCCACAACATATCACATTTCATAAGATTTCATATCTTCGAACATCTCCGTCACATAACACATCATATCATAACCACGGTAACCCCGGGGACAGATCACACGCCGGGAAACCGGACACATCATACTTCGTAACATATACACGGTAACCGGGAACGACATATACCACAGTACCCCGGAACCGGACACATCATACTTCGGAATTCATACATGGGACCCGGCCCCTGACAAGGGACTCGGCGGCCCATCCGCACGATATAAACCGGCCCGAGATCCGGTGAAAGGAATCATAGTACATGCACGAACTGATTAAGGAGAAACCATATACATACATATCATTATACAGACCCAATCAAATTGAGGTAGGCCGTATGGCGAGTCAAATCAGAGTATTCGGATAGTGTTCATAATACACGCCTATATCCTACTTGGGAAGGCACGACAGATTATCGCCGAAATCAGATTTCCAGATATCAGAACCATTTCGTAGGATTTATATAAAAATAGTCATATCATGATTAGAATAATAGTCCAGATGTTACTTTTGAAAAACGGACAGGAATAAGGCAATTTAGGTCATACAAGAGGTATCGGGGCTCCGTGGGTCCACCTCGGACCAACTCGAGGCGACATACGTAAATTACTGGTAATAGACCTTATGAGGTCATCCATAATTATTTGGAAGTATTCCGACTCCGTTTAGGAAAGTTTCATACAGAAGTTCACTTTAAAGACATTTTATAAGGAAATGGTTTCAATCTTACTGAAGGAATTGGAGCGGATTTTAATCTCGAATTCCGAGGAACGGAGTCGTACTTAAGGCTCGCGGCCGAGCCTATCATATTCAGAACATGCCTAAGAATAAGGGGGAAGGCTTTACATACCTCGATTGCGTCTTACACTCGCTTGGCTTCGATTCCAATTTCGTCCAGAATCTACAAATGGTCAAGTTTACCAATTGTCAATTCAAGCCTTTAGGATTCCATACTTAATCACATAATTGCCTACCGAAATTTCGGCAGCATTTCCCCTATATATATAACATCCCCGAGACTTATCTCGGCTTAATGTGTCAACACAGCAACCCAACAACAACATCAATAACAACAACAAGCATTACAAACACATAATATGGCATAACTAGCCATTTTTCCGGCCTAACATAACTTCTTTCATTCCGACCTTACACTTCCAAACCAATCTTATCATTTCCATATTCATCATTAGTCATGATCATTACAGCGCAAATAGGAAGCATTTCATATCCTTTCTACAATATATTCACAAGGTATACACGATATACAAACTTTTCACCAAAACCATAATTCATCTAAAATTCCCAATCTTCAACATAATCGTTCATAATGCATTCTTAACTTCCAATTTCATTGATGAATATCATGATTTGCACCTTACCACTTTCATTTCCATATATGCATAAACTACAATAAAGTTGCATATTTCCTACAACAACTTAACAACAAACTTTCCATAACAACAAGAACCATTTTTCTTCCATTCACTTCACAACAACACAATAATCATACTAAGGAAATTTAATTTATCCTCCACCATCAACACAACACCACACGGCTACACTCCATATTTTCATAGTTTCTACTCATTCCTACATTCCACAACATAAACAAAGCTTCATAACATGAAAAGAACATAAGATTCTTACCTTTTTCCCAACAAATTCTCCTTGCTACCAAAGATAGTTTCTTGCCAAAATAATTGTACCACTTTGTAGAGAACCTTGCACTTGGTAATAATCCCACAAGAAATTAATTTTTGAACCAAGGATTAAGCTCCAAGAATTTTTTTCTTTCTTTTTCTCTTTCTCTTTCTCTTTGGCCGAACCTTGCCCCTTTGTTTTGCTCTCCACTCTTCTTTTCCTTTTTCTTGAAGTTTCTTGAATGAAAATGACACATAATCCCTCTATTTAGTTATCTTATGGAAAATAAATAAGCCTTTGTGGCTTGGGCCATATATGTCCGGTTGGGCCTCATTTTTCTTTTTTTTTTTTGAGTCCAAATGGCTAAATTCTTGTTTTGCAATTTCCGAAACTAATTCCCAAAATTCCAATTTTGCCCTTGGCCTCCTTTCGTAATTCTACACCAATGTATTCATGGCCGACACATTCATACCAAGTAAAGTCCAAATATAGCCTTATTCATTACAAGTCAAGTTATCTCAAATTTTTTTTTTCGAATATGCAAAAATGCCGGATGTAACATTGAGTCTTCCCCAGATGTTGTCACAGGTACCTTGACTATATTTTCTCGTGACGTATATGCTCTGATTGATCCAGGTTCTACCTTCTCATATATTACTCCGTATATCGCTGATTGTGTTGGGGTGAGACCCGAGCCGATTAAACCTTTCGAGGTATTCACTCCGGTTGGTGATCCCGTAATAGCGAGACAAGTATATAAGGACTGTGTAGTCATTATATGTGATCGCCAGACGACAGCGGATTTGATTGAACTTGAGATGATAGATTTCGATGTAATTATGGGTATGGATTAGTTGGCATCGTGTTATGCTAATGTTTGCTGCCGGACCAAGGTAGTTCGATTCCAATTTCCGGGAGAGCCCGTACTTGAGTGGAAAGGTAATACGGCATCCCTAAAGGGTAGGTTTATTTCCTACCTCAAGGCGAGGAAGATGATAGCAAAAGGTTACATCTATCATCTACTCCGGGTTCATAATACAGAGGCAAATCCGCCAACTTTCCAATCTGTTCCGGTGGTGAACGAATTTCCAGACATATTCCCAGATGAACTTCCAGGCCTTCCTCCAGAAAGGGAAATTGACTTTGCTATTGATGTATTACCAGACACCGAGCCTATTTCTATTCCTCCGTATCGAATGGCTCTAGCAGAACTGAGAGAGCTAAAAGCACAGCTAAAAGATTTACTTGAGAAGGGGTTTATAAGGCCTAGTTCTTCGTCATGGGGAGCACCAGTCTTGTTCGTAAAGAAGAAAGATGGATCTCTACGAATGTGCATCGACTACAGGCAGTTGAACAAGGTGACAATAAAGAATAAATACCCTCTTCCCAGAATCGATGATTTGTTTGACCAGTGACAGTGCGCTAAGTGGCTTTCCAAGATAGATCTGAGATCGGGTTATCATCAGGTGAGAATTAGAGAAGCAAATATTCCTAAGACTGCCTTCAGGACAAGATATGGTCACTACGAGTTTCGAGTAATGTCGTTCGGGTTGACGAATGCCCTGGCAGTGTTCATGAATTTAATGAATAATGTGTTCAGGCCATTCTTGGACCTTTTTGTGATAGTGTTCATCGATGATATTTTGGTGTACTCTCGCACAGAGTCAGAACATGCAGATCATCTAAGGATTGTTCTTGGCGTTCTTCGAGATCGAGAATTGTATGTAAAGTTTTCTAAGTGCGAATTTTGGCTTAATTTTGTTGCATTCCTGGGTCATGTTATTTCAGATGATGGTATCCGAGTCGACACTTAGAAAATAGAAGCTGTGAAGACTTGGCCAAGGCCTACGACACCCACGGAAGTTCGTAGTTTCCTTGGGTTAGGAGGATACTATAGAAGATTTGTAGAGGGCTTCTTATCTATTTCAGCCCCATTGACAAAGTTAACCCAGAAGTTGGCTAAATTCCAGTGGAGTGATGCCTGTGAGCGTAGCTTCCAAGAGTTGAAAAACAGGTTGACCTCAGCGCCAGTGCTAACATTTCTAGAAGGATCAGATGGCTATGTAGTATATTGTGAAGCCTCCGGTGTGGGATTAGGATGTGTGTTGATGCAGAATGGGAAAGTTATTGCATATGTTTCGAGACAGTTGCGAAAACATGAACAGAATTATCCCACTCATGATCTTAAGCTAGCTGCGGTCATTCATGCATTGAATATGTGGAGACACTACTTATATGGTGTGCACGTGGATATCTATACGGATCACAAAAGCCTTCAATATATTTTCAAACAGAAGGAGTTGAACCTGCGGCAAAGGCGATGGTTAGAATTACTGAAGGATTACGATGTGAACATTTTATATCATCCAGGGAAGGCGAATGTAGTAGCAGATGCACTTAGCCGCCGATCGATGGGTAGTTTATGTGGATTTCCTTCGGAAAAGCGAGAAATGGTTCGTGAGGTCCATCGGTTAGCAAGTCTCGGCGTACGGCCAATTGATTCAGGAGATGCAAGTATTAGCATCAATGACCCCACAGTTTCATCATTGAATCTAAAAGTGAAGGAACGACAATATGAAGATCCTCAGTTAAGCCACTATCGAGATCTATCTCAGGAAAAGGAAAAGTCTCCATTCGAAGTATCCATAGAAGGGGTTCTTAGATATCGAGGCCGGCTATGTGTACCGAATGTGAAAAACTTGCGCCAACGAATTTTAGAGGAAGCACATTATTCCCGGTATTCTATTCATCCAAGTGCAACCAAGATGTACCACGATCTCAAATTGCAATATTGGTGGGATGGCATCAAGCGAGACATAGCAGAATTTGTAGCACAGTGCCTAAATTGCCAGCAAGTGAAGGCCGAGCATAAAAAACCAGGAGGATTATTGCAAGCAATTGAGATTCCTACGTGGAAATGGGAAGAAACTAATATGGATTTTGTGGTAGGATTACCCCGTACGCGAGGGAAGTATGATTCTATATGGGTGATCGTGGATAGACTCACGAAAGCAGCTCATTTTCTCCCCGTTAGAACCACATATTCAGCGGAAGATTATGCTAAATTGTATCTCAAAGAGATTGTACGACTTCACGGTATTCCTATGGCCATTATCACAGACAGAGGGGCACAGTTCACACCCAAGTTCTGGAAGTCCTTTCAAGAAGGTCTAGATACTCAAGTTAAGCTCAGCACGGCGTTCCATCCGCAGACCGACGGACAAGCCGAGCGTACTATTCAGACCTTAGAAGATATGCTACGAGCGTGTGTGCTGGACTTTGGTGGTAGTTGGGCTGAGCATTTGCCTCTTATCAAATTTTCCTATAATAACAGCTAACATTCCAGTATTCAAATGGCTCCATACGAGGCCTTATATGGAAGAAAATGTAGATCTCCAATTGGATGGTTTGAAACCGGAGAAGTACAATTGATAGGCCCCGACTTGATCCAACAAGCAGTTGAAAAGGTTAAAGTGATTCGACACCGACTGTTAACAGCTCAAAGTCGCCAAAAGTCTTATGCAGATAATCACCGACGAGACTTGGAATTTCAAGTGGGCGATTGGGTGTTCCTGAAGGTATCGCCGATGAATGGAGTGATGAGATTTTGCAAGAAGGGAAAGCTAAATCCCAGATATATCGGACCCTACCAAATCATTCGCAAGGTGATTCGAGTAGCCTATGAATTGGACTTGCCTTCAGAGCTCGAATCCGTGCATCCAGTATTCCATGTTTCGATGCTCCGCAAGTGTATTGGAGACGCAACAAGAATAGTTCCGGTTGATGATGTGCAAGTAACAGAGAAGCTCACATACGAGGAAATGCCCATTGCCATTTTGGATAGACAAGTACGAAGGCTTCGGAATAAAGAGGTTGCTTCAGTTAAAGTTTTATGGCGGAACAATAATCGGGAAGAAATGACTTGTGAAGCGGAGGAGAAGATGAAATCTATGTACCCCCATTTTTTCCAATCCCCAGAAGAGATTCAAGATGAGACGTCGATGATGTAAGGTATGTATATTTTAATTTTATGTTTTTGGTCGTGTGTGGCCATAAATGTGTTGATATTGTGATATAGCCCTGTGAGGCGAAGATATTGTGGGTTGTTGTAATGGTAAGGTAGTGTCCAAATTACAAAGGAAACTCTGGCAAAAATAAAAAATAAAAAAAATCTAGAATTCCCAAGTGTCGAACATTCGAGGACGAATGTTCCAAAAGGGGGGATGAATGTTACACCTTGGAAATTTTTCCGTACTTGTGTGATGAGAAGAACTATGAAGGGCTTGAGTGAATGATGTTTTATTAAGTCGGGAATGGCTAATTAAGAATTTTTGGAAATAAGAAAGTCGCGGAAAATTTTCAGCCCAGTGGTCGTATATGGCACTATACGGCCTGTAAAGTGATTTACGGACCGTATAGTGCAATCGTTCTTCAGCTTGCCAAAAATCTCAAGTTCTGCCCAGTGTTGATATGGTTAAATACGACCCAGTTTACGGCCCGTAAACTGGTTTACGGACCGTAAACCAGGTCGTAAAATGCCATGTTCCTCAGCCAAAACTTTCTATTTTTGAAACGATTAAATACGGCCATGGACGACGGACCGTAAATAAAAATACGGTCTGTATATGGTGGTTTACGACCACTATTCATCCCGATACTTTTTCATTAAAGGTCAGTTTTGTGATTATTAAAAAGGGGCTTAAACTCATTTCACTCCATTTTTTCATCAAGACAACTCAGGAGACCTCTAGAACATTCCAAATATTTCTTCCATAAGAATCAAAGAGAATCAGAGGGAACATCCAGGTCAACACCACCAAATTCATGAAATCAAGTGTAAGAACACAACAAGAGATCATCTAAGTGAAGAAATTTCAAAGAAGGTGGAACTAGGGTTTTGGCTAATTGAAGTATTTCAACTTAAGGATTGTTCGACCATCATCCAAGGTAAGTTTCATGATTATTCCATGTTGTTTGAAACATTGGAAAGCTTAGACACTAGAAATGTAGAAGAACATAGAAATGGGTCATTATTGAGTGAATAGTGACATAAATGAATGATAGTGGAATTGAACTATGAATATTGAAGTGTTGTGAGTACAAATACGTTATAAATGATGTTTATATCAAGAAACAGGCATTAAATGCATGAAAACGCAAAAACGAGTCATAAGGTTAAATATGGGGGAAATTGGAGGAAAATGGTGGATTTTGCTAAACGCACGTAAATGACGATTGTCGATTATGATATTGCGAATAGTATTATGAATATTGGGAGTTGATATAGAACGTGAGAAAAGTAGTATGAGCAAAGGAGACGCTGCCCAACTTTTCCTAGAATTAGCGATGCGTTCTTGTAGTTAGTTTACTAATGTTGATCCGAATTCTCTAATGAAGGTAACGACGTGATTCTGAAGGTGAACAAGAGAGCGATAGCCTAGCTAGGTGACCAAGGTATGTGAGGCTAGACCCTTTTCTTTCTATGGCATGAATCCCATGACATGATTTCCTCTCTTTCCCTGATTCTCCTCTACCCGGAAAGCCAAGAGTTTAAGAACATAAATAGCTATATGAGTCAAGAAACATGATATGACGTTCCCACGACGTAAATGATATTGTTCCCTGTACACACTCACCTTATATATTGATCCCTTCAAGGTGAGGCAGAGTATTCATGTATGGCCATAATAGAATCGAGGGTACACGACCTTACGTCACCTCAACGGAATACAGCCGATCTAGAGCCTTTATGCATGTATAATAACAAGTACGTTTTAGTAAGCATATTGTATAAGTCTTTTTATAAAGAGCATGTCATGATTGCATTCACACCGGGCCTAGTTGGCCGGGCAGATACCGCTTCGGTGGGCGGCGATACGGATACACCACGACCTACGGGCGTGGGCAGACACCACTAGTGGGCGGCATGAGATGGTACCCCGGACGCGGGCTAATATTATTGATTATCACACCGTTCCGACATGGACGGCCAGCTTGCGTATAATGCATATATGTCATGATGATAAGTATAAGTAAGATAGCATGCGTTATTTCTTTATGATTATCAGTCAGATCCAGATACTTCCTATTGATGTTATCACTACCTTATTGATGCCTTCTTTCATTGTTTATGCCTCTCAAACTCAGTACAACATTCGTACTGACGTCCTTTCTCTTAGACGCTGTGTTCATGCCCACAGGTTGATCCAGATACTTAGGAGCTGCCAGCTGTTGAGAGCACTCCATTGTTCGGAGGTGCTTATGATTTCTCTTTTGGGTGCATATGTATATATATATATATATTTTGGGCATGACGGAGTCTTGTTCCGTCCATTGTATAGTATGTCAGTAGAGGCTCATAGATGCGTAGTGTGGGTAGCATGGTCTCACAGCCCTCATGTATATGTGCACTCATTATTTTGATGTACTAAACCTTTCTATATACAAAAGTATTTATGTTTGCAAATAAATTATGATCTTTTCCACGCTTTAAGCGAAATGTGATAATCAGGGCATTGACCGAGTAAAGGGAGTAATAGAGCGAGCGGTGCTCGGTGGTTAGCCCCGGGTACCCGTCGCGGCCCCTAGCTGGGTCGTGACAGAAGTGGTAGTAGAGCAGTTCATCCTAGGAAGTGTCCACGAGCCGTGTCTAATAGAGTCTTGTTTATGGTGTGTTGCGCGCCACATCAATAAACAAGGGGCTACAGGGCATTTAGGAAAATGACCATCCTTCTTTTTACTAGATCGTGCAATAGAGCCATGCATAGGATTTTATCCTTCCCTAAAAGTGCGTTGTGATTTCAGAATGCCGCCGGAAGGAAAGCTACAGCTGCCCAGAAAGGCAAAGCTACGACGAAGAAGCAGGCAGAAAGGGAGCCTCCGGCAAATGTAGAGGAAGGTGAATCACAGAATGAGGCCTCGCCTAATGTAGGAGAGCAGGGAGGATCCTCAGTCCCAATTCCTCCGCCAGTTACTTCAGGTCAACAGGTATCCGAGGCCATACATTTATTGACGCAGTTGGTCGCCGCTCAGTCACAACGACAGAATGCGGGCTCAAGTGATCGATCGGCCAGTACGAGAGCCCGTGATTTCTTGACATTAAATCCTCCGGAATTTTTTGGGTCGAAGCCGGATGAGGACCCCCAAGGCTTTATTGATGAGATGTCGAGGACGCTGAAACTTATGCATGCTTCTGAGACCGAATCTGTAGAGTTGGCCTCTTACAGACTCCGCGATGTGGCGGTACTATGGTACAAAAATTGGATGATATCAAGGGGAGAGAATGCACCACCTCCCGTTTGGCAAGAATTTGTGGATGCCTTTATTCGTCATTACTTGCCACCTGAAGTCCGCCGAGCTAGAGCGGACAGGTTCTTGAATTTAAAACAGGGAAGCATGAGTGCCCGAGAGTATAGTATGCAATTCAACTACTTGGCCCGGTTTGCTCCGACTATGGTGGCTGACATGGGAGATCGAGTCTATAGATTGGTGAGTGGTTTAGGACCACACTTGTTCAGAGATTGTCTGACAGCCTCTTTGCAAGACGGGTTGGATATTTCCCGGATACAGGCCCATGCTCAGAACCTCGAGGAACGACAACGACAGCAGAGAAGTGATCGTGATAGTGACAGAAGACAAGGTAAGAGGGCTAGATCTATGGGGGAGAGCAGTGAGTACCGAGGGGGACCGAAATAGACGCATTCTAGGCACTCAGGTCAGACAGTGACCAGTGCACCTCCCAGATTCTCGGATAGGAGATTTCACCGTTCTTTTCAGTCAGGCCAGGGGCAGAGTTCGAGGGCCTCAGATTCGCAGTCTAGGGGAGACTTTAGCCAGAGGAGACCTCTAGTACCGCGGTGTAGCCAGTGCGATAAATTGCATTCCGGACAATGTCGTCTGGGTTCGGAAGCTTGCTACGCCTGCGGGCAGGTTGGTCATATGATGAGAGATTGCCCTTCAGCGAGAGGTAGAGTTGGGACTCAGCCTACAGGGTCAGCAGTTGGGTCCTCTTAAGTGCGCCCGGCAGCGCAGACTTCTCAGACCACAGTAGGTAGCGGCAGAGGCAGAGGGGGAGCATCTACTCCAGGTGCTGTTCAGCCCCGTGTGTATGCTTTAGCTGGGCGACAGGATCTTGAGGCTTCCCCAGATGTTGTCACAGGTACCTTGACTATATTTTCTCGTGACGTATATGCTCTGATTGATCCGGGTTCTACCTTCTCATATATTACTCTGTATATCGCTGATTGTGTTGGGGTGAGACCCGAGCTGATTAAACCTTTCGAGGTATTCACTCCGGTTAGTGATCCTGTAATAGCGAGACAAGTATACAAGTACTGTGTTGTCATTATATGTGATCGCCAGACGACAGCGGATTTGATTGAACTTGAGATGATAGATTTCGATGTAATTATGGGTATGGATTGGTTGGCATCGTGTTATGCTAATGTTTGCTGCCGGACCAAGGTAGTTTGATTCCAATTTCCGGGAGAGCCCGTACTTGAGTGGAAAGGTAATACGGCATCCCCAAAGGGTAGGTTTATTTCCTACCTCAAGGCGAGGAAGATGATAGCAAAAGGTTACATCTATCATCTAGTCCGGGTTCATAATACAGAGGCAAATCCGCCAACTTTCCAATCTGTTCCGGTGGTGAACGAATTTCCAGACATATTCCCAGATGAACTTCCAGGCCTTCCTCCAGAAAGGGAAATCGACTTTGCTATTGATGTATTACCAGACACCGAGCCTATTTCTATTCCTCCGTATCGAATGGCTCTAGCAGAACTGAAAGAGCTAAAAGCACAGCTAAAATATTTACTTGAGAAGGGGTTTATAAGGCCTAGTTCTTCGCCATGAGGAGCACCAGTCCTGTTCGTAAAGAAGAAAGATGGATCTCTACGAATGTGCATCGACTACAGGCAGTTGAACAAGGTGACAATAAAGAATAAATACCCTCTTCCCAGAATCAATGATTTGTTTGACTAGTTACAGGGTGCTAAGTGGTTTTCCAAGATAGATCTGAGATCAGGTTATCATCAGGTGAGAATTAGAGAAGCAGATATTCCTAAGACTGCCATCGGGATAAGATATGGACACTACGAGTTTCGAGTAATGTCGTTCGGGTTGACGAATGCCCTGGCAGTGTTCATGAATTTAATGAATAATGTGTTCAGGCCGTTCTTGGACCTTTTTGTGATAGTGTCCATCGACGATATTTTGGTGTACTCTCGCACAGAGTCAGAACATGCAGATCATCTAAGGATTGTTCTTGGCGTTCTTTGAGATCGAGAATTGTATGCAAAGTTTTCAAAGTGCAAGTTTTGGCTTAATTCTGTTGCATTCCTGGGTCATGTTATTTCAGATGATGGTATCCGAGTCGACACTCAGAAAATAGAAGCTGTGAAGACTTGGCCAAGGCCTACGACACCCACGGAAGTTCGTAGTTTCCTTGGGTTAGCAGGATACTATAGAAGATTTGTAGAGGGCTTCTCATCTATTTCAGCCCCATTGACAAAGTTAACCCAGAAGTCGGCTAAATTCCAGTGGAGTGATGCCTATGAGCGTAGCTTCCAAGAGTTGAAAAACAGGTAGACCTCAGCGCCAGTGCTAACATTTCCAGAAGGATCAGATGTACCACGATCTCAAATTGATATATTGGTGGGATGGCATCAAGCGAGACATAGCAGAATTTGTAGCACAGTGCCTAAATTTCCAACAAGTGAAGGCCGAGCATCAAAAACCAGGAGGCTTATTGCAAGCAATTGAGATTCCTACGTGGAAATGGGAAGAAACTAATATGGATTTTTTGGTAGGATTACCCCGTACGCGAGGGAAGTATGATTCTATATGGGTGATCGTGGATAGACTCATGAAAGCAGCTCATTTTCTCCCCGTTAGAACCACATATTCAGCGGAAGATTATGCTAAATTGTATCTCAAGGAGATTGTACGACTTCACGGTATTCCTATGGCCATTATCACAGACAGAGGGGCGCAGTTCACAGCCAAGTTCTGGAAGTCCTTTCAAGAAGGTCTAAATACTCAAGTTAAGCTCAGCACGGCGTTCCATCCGCAGACCGACGGACAAGCTGAGCGTACTATTCAGACCTTGGAAGATATGCTACGAGCGTGTGTGCTGGACTTTGGTGGTAGTTGGGATGAGCATTTGCCTCTTATCGAATTTGCCTATAATAACAGCTATCATTCCAGTATTCAAATGGCTCCATACGAGGCCTTATATGGAAGAAAATGCAGATCTCCAATTGGATGGTTTGAAACCTGAGAAGTACAATTGATAGGCCCCGACTTGATCCAACAAGCAGTTGAAAAGGTTAAAGTGATTCGAGACCGACTGTTAACAGCTCAAAGTCGCCAAAAGTCTTATGCAGATAATCGCCGACGAGACTTGAAATTTCAAGTGGGCGATTGGGTGTTCCTGAAGGTATCGCCGATGAAGGGAGTGATGAGATTTGGCAAGAAGGGAAAGCTAAGTCCCAGATATATTGGACCCTACCAAATCATTCGCAAGGTGATTCGAGTAGCCTATGAATTGGACTTGCCTTCAGAGCTCGAATCCGTGCATCCAGTATTCCATGTTTCGATGCTCCGCAAGTGTATTGGAGACCCAACAAGAATAGTTCAGGTTGATGATGTGCAAGTAACAGAGAAGCTCACATACGAGGAAATGCCCATTGCCATTTTGGATAGACAAGTACGAAGGCTTCGGAATAAAGAGGTTGCTTCAGTCAAAGTTCTATGGCGGAACAATAATCGGGAAGAATTGACTTGGGAAGCGGAGGAGAAGATGAAATCTATGTACCCCCATTTGTTCCAATCCCCAGAAGAGATTCAAGATGAGACATCGATGATGTAAGGTATGTATGTTTAAATTTTATGTTTTTGGTCGTGTGTGGCCATAAATGTGTTGATATTGTGATATAGCCCTGTGAGGCGAAGATATTGTGGGTTGTTGTAATGGAAAGGTAGTGTCCAAATTACAAAGGAAACT
Source organism: Lycium barbarum (assembly GCF_019175385.1). Lineage (NCBI taxonomy): Eukaryota > Viridiplantae > Streptophyta > Magnoliopsida > Solanales > Solanaceae > Lycium > Lycium barbarum. The sequence goes on along the minus strand of NC_083348.1, from coordinate 23,087,318 downwards.
CTGGCAAAAAAAAAATTCTAGAATTCCCAAGTGTCGAACATTCGAGGACGAATGTTCCAAAAGGGGGGGAGAATGTTACACCTCGGAAATTTTTCCGTACTTGTGTGATGAGTAGAACTATGAAGGGCAAATTTTCAGCCCAGTGGTCGTATATGGCACTATACGGCCCGTAAAGTGATTTACGGACCGTATAGTGCAATCGTCCTTCAGCTTGCCAAAAATCTCAAGTTCTGCCCAGTGTTGATATGGTTAAATACAACCCAGTTTACGACCCGTAAACTGGTTTACGGACCGTAAACCAAGTCGTAAAATGCCATGTTCCTCAGCCAAAACTTTCTATTTTTGAAACGATTAAATACAGCCATGGAGGACGGACCGTAAATCAAATTACGGTCCGTATATGGTGGTTTACGACCACTGTTCATTCCGACAATTTTTCATTAAAAGTCAGTTTTGTGATTATTAAAAAGGGGCTTAACCTCATTTCATTCCATTTTTTCATCAAGACAACTCAGGAGACCTCTAGAACATTCCAAATATCACTTCCATAAGAATCAAAGAGAATCAAAGGGAACATCCAGGTCAACACCACCAAATTCATGAAATCAAGTGTAAGAACACAACAAGGGATCATCTAAGTGAAGAAATTTCAAAAAAGGTGGAACTAGGGTTTTGGCTAATTGAAGTATTTCAACTTAAGGATTGTTCGACCATCATCCAAGGTAAGTTTCATGATTATTCCATGTTGTTTGAAGCATTGGAAAGCTAAGAGACTTGAAATGTAGAAGAACATAGAAATGGGTCATTATTGAGTGAATAGTGACATAAATGAATGATAGTGGAATTGAACTATGAATGTTGAAGTGTTGTGAGTACAAATACGTTATAAATGATGTTTATATCAAGAAAAAGGCATTAAATGCATGAAAACGCAAAGACGAGTCATAAGGTTAAATATGGGGGAAATTGGAGGAAAATGGTGGATTTTGCTAAACGCACGTAAATGACGATTGTCGATTATGATATTGCGAATAGTATTATGAATATTGGGAGTTGATATAGAACGTGAGAAAAGTAGTATGAGCAAAGGAGACGTTGCCCAACTTTTCCTAGAATTAGCGATGCGTTCTTGTAGTTAGTTTACTAATGTTGATCCGAATTCTCTTATGATGGTAACGACGTGATTCTGAAGGTGAGCAAGAGAGCGATAGCCTAGCTAGGAGACCAAGGTATGTGAAGCTAGACCCTTTTCTTTCTATGGCATGAATCCCATGACATGATTTCCTCTCATTCCCTGATTCTCCTCTACCCGGAAAGCCAAGAGTTTAAGATCATAAATAGCTATATGAGTCAAGAAACATGATATGACGTTCCCACGACGTAAATTATATTGTTCCCTGTACACACTCACCTTATATATTGATCCCTTCAAGGTGAGGCAGAGTATTCATGTATGGCCATAATAGAATCGAGGGTACACGACCTTACGTCACCTCAACGGAATACAGCCGATCTAGAGCCTTTATGCATATATAATAACAAGTACATTTTAGTAAGAATATTATATAAGTATTTTTATAAAGAGCATGTCATGATTGCATTCACACCGGGCCTAGTTGGCCGGGCAGACCCCGCTACGGCGGGCGACGATACGGATACACCACGACCTACGGGCGTGGGCAGACACCACTAGTGGGCGGCATGAAATGGTACCCCAGACGCGGGCTAATATTATTGATTATCACACCGTTCCGACATGGACGGGCAGCTTGCGTATGATGCATATATGTCATGATGATGAGTATAAGTAATATAGCATGCATTATTTCTTTATGATTATCAGTCAGATCCAGATACTTCCTGTTAATGTTATCACTACCTTATTGATGCCTTATTTCATTGTTTATGCCTCTCATACTCAGTACAACATTCGAACTGACGTCCTTTCTCTTGGACGCTGTGTTCATGCCCACAGGTAGACAGGGAGGCGAGCTTGATCCAGATACTTAGGAGCTGCCAGCTGTTGAGAGCACTCCATTGTTCGGAGGTTCTTATGATTTCTCTTTTGGGTGCATATGTATATATATATATATATATATATATATTTTGGGCATGATGGAGTCTTGTTCCGTCCATTGTATAGTATGTCAGTAGAGGCTCGTAGATGCGTAGTGTGGGTAGCATGGTCTCACAGCCCTCATGTATATGTGCACTCATTATTTTGATGTACTAAACCTTTCTATATACAAAAGTATTTATGTTTGCAAATAAATTATGATCTTTTCCACGCTTTAAGCGAAATGTGATAATCAGGGCATTGATCGAGTAAAGGGAGTAATAGAGCGAGCGGTGCTCAGTGGTTAGCCCCGAGTACCCGTCGCGGCCCCTAGCTGGGTCGTGACAGTACGTTCAACTCCTTCTGTTTGAAAATGTATTGGAGACTTTGGTGATCTGTAAAAATATCAACATGTACGCCATACAAGTAATGCCTCCATATCTTCAACGCATGAATAACTGCAGTCGATTCAAGATCATGAGTTGGATAATTCTTCTCATGCTTCCGCAGTTGTCTCGAGGCATAAGCAATATCTCTGCGGTGCTGCATCAACACACATCCTAACCCAACACCGGAAGCATCGCATACTACATAACCATCTGACCCTTCTGAAAGTGTTAAGACAGGGGCTGAGGTTAATCTGTCCTTCAACGTTTGAAAACTGTGTTCACACGCATCATTCCATTGAAATTTAGCTGACTTTTGGGTTAGCTTCGTCAATGGGGCTGAAATAGATGAGAAGCCCTCTACGAATCTTCTGTAGTAACCTGCCAAACCCAGAAAACTACGGACTTCCGTAGGCATTGTAGGCCTTGACCAAGTCTTCACAGCTTAAATTTTTTGAGTGTCGACTCGAATACCGTCATCCGAAATAACATGGCCCAGAAATGTTATGGAATTTATCCAAAACTCGCACTTTGAAAATTTTGCATATAGCTTTCGTGTTCGAAGAATTCCAAGTACGATACGCATATGATCAGCATGTTCTGATTCTGTGCGAGAATACACCAGAATATCATCAATGAATACTATCACAAATAAGTCTAAGAGTGGTCTGAACACGTTATTCATCAAATTCATAAACACGGTCGGAGCATTAGTCAACCCAAACGACATCACCCGAAACTCATAATGGCCATATCTCGTTCTGAAGGTTGTCATAGGGACATCTTCTTCTCTAACCCTCACTTTATGATAGCCCGACCTCAGGTCTACTTTAGAGAACCATTTGGCACCCTCCAGCTGATCAAATAAATCTTTAATTCTTGGGAGAGGATATTTGTTCTTTATCGTCACCTTATTCAATTGCCTATAATCGATGCACATTCGTAGGGAACCGTCCTTCTTCCTCACAAACAAGACTGGTGCTTCCCACGGCGACGAACTGGGTCTGATAAACCCCTTTTCGAGCAAATCTTTTAATTGCGCCTTTAGCTCTTTCAATTCTTCCAGAGCCATGCGATAAGGAGGAATAAAAGTAGGCATGGTGTCCGGCAACACATCAATGGCGAAGTCAACTTCTCTTTCTGGAGGAAGATCTGCAAGTTCATCTGGAAATACATCCGGGAATTTATTTACTACCGGGACAGATTGGAAAGTTGGCGACTTAGCTTCAGTGTCACGAACTCGGACTAGATGATAAATGTAGCCTTTGGCTATCATCTTTCTTGCCTTGAGATAGGAAATAAACCTACCTCTTGGATACGCTGTATTACCCATCTATTCCAGCACGGGTTCTCCCGAAAATTGGAACCGAACTACTTTCGTTCGACAATCGACATCGGCATAGCATGAGGCAAACTAATCCATACCCATAATTACATCAAAATCTAACATTTCCAGCTCAATCAAATCAGCTTTTGTTTGGCGATCACATATCACAACTACACAATTTCTATACACTTGTCTTGCTATCACGGGATCGCCAACCGAAGTAGACACCTCGAAAGGTTTGATTGGCACAGGTTTCACCCCAATGCGACCAGCAATATACGGGGTATTATAGGAAAAAGTGGAACCCGAATCTATCAAGGCATATACATCATAGGAAAATATGCATAATGCACCTGTAACCACATCGTGGGAGGACTCAAGGTCCTGTCGTCCGGCTAAAGCATATATATGGGGCTGAGTGGCAGCTGAAGTAGATGCTGCCCCTCTGTCTCTACCTCGGCCTGCTGACACCTGAGGATCCTGCCCTATCGGGCGCACTGAGGAAGAACCAGCTACTGAACCTGTGGGTTGAACCCCAACTCTGCCACTCGCCGACGGGCAATCTCTCATCATGTGCCCCACCTGACCACAAGTATGACAAGCATCCGTGCCTTGGCGACATTGTCTGGAATGTAGTCTACCGCATTGGCTGCATCGCGGTACTGAGGGTCTTCTCTGACTATAATCTTCCCTGAACTGAGGATTTGAGGCCCTCAAACTCTGACCCTGTCCTGAAAGAAAGGAGCGATCAAATCTCCTACCCGTAAACCATGGAGGTGCGTTAGTCACCAACTGGCCTGAATGTCTAGGATACGTCTGCATTGGTCCCCCTCTGTAATCACTGCCCGCCCCCATAGACCTAGCCCTCTTGCCTTGCCGTCTATCAATATCACGATCACTTCTTTGTGGTTGTTGTCGCCCCTCTAAATTCTGGGCATGGGCTTGTATCCGAGAAATATCCATCCCATCTTGTAGTGAAGTTGTCAAGCAATCTTTGAATATATGTGGCCCTAAGCCACTCACGAATCTATGCACCCGATCTCCCATGTCAGCCACCATAGCCGGGGCATATCTAGCCAAAGAATTAAATTGCATGCTATACTCCCGGGCACTCATACTACTTTTCCTCAAATTTAGAAATCTATCGGCCCTAGCTCGACGGACCTCGGGTGGAAAATAATGGCGGATGAAGGCGTCGACGAATTTTTGCCAAACCGGAGGAGGCGCATTCTTTCCTCTTTATAAGACCCAGTTATTATACCATAAGTCTGCCACATCCCGGAGTCTATAAGATTCCAACTCCACGGATTCAATTTCGGAGGCGTGGACAATCCTCAACGTTCTCAACATCTAGTCAATGAAACCATGCGGGTCTTCATCCGGCTTTGACCCGAAAAACTCCGGAGGATTTAAACTCATAAAATCACGGGCTCTGGTACCGGCTAATCGATCACTTGGGGATGCGTTTTGCGGCTGTGCCTGAGCGGCAACCAACTGTGTCAATAAATGTATAGCCTCGGTCATTTGTTGATCCAAAGAAACTGGTGGAGGGATTGGAGCTGGAGCTCCTCTTTGCTCTTCCACATTAGGCGGGGTGGAGGAAGTATTAGATAAGGCCTCGTTATGTGATTCGCCTCCTTCTATATCCGTTGGCGACTCTCTTACTACTCGCCTGTTCGTCGTAGTCTTGCCTTTCTGGGCGGCTGTAGCTTTTCCCTTTGGCGGCATTCTGAAATCAAAACTCACTATTAGGGAGGATAAAATCTTATACATGGCTCTATCGCACGATCTCATAGAAGAAAGATGGTCATTTTTCCTAGATGCCCTGTAGCCTCTTGTTTATTAGCGTGGCGCGCAACACACTATAAACAAGACTCTACTAGACACGGCTCGTAGACACTTCCTAGGACTGAACTGCTCTGATACCACTTTAATCAAGACCCAACTAGGGGCCGTGACTGGTACCCGGGGATAAACTGCCCGTCCATTTCGGATCAGTGTTATAATCATTAGCCTGCGTCCAGGCCTCCCGCGTCCGGGGTATCATCTCCTGCCGCCCACTAGTGGTGTCTGCCCATGCCATTTGGCCATGGTGTATAGCTGCCCGCCTTAGCAGTGACTGCCCGACCAAGTAGGCGCGATGTGATATCATCAGTATAATATACTCATCATAATGCATACATAAAGGCTCAAGGTTAACTATGCTTTGTCGGGGTGACGTAAGGTCGTGATCCCCAATTCCATTATGGAGCACTCATTAACATCCAGCCTCACCTTGAAGGGAATAGTATATGAGGTGAGTGTAAGCAATAGTGACATCATATCATGAATATTTAGAACTCCTATAACCTAACTCATTACCTTGTGTAGCAAATTAGGGGTAGCAGCTCGTATTTCTCTTTCGGATCTTAAGAGATTCATGGAGAAGAAAGAAAGTCATATTATAGGATTCATGCCATGGAAGGAAAGGACTAGCCTCACATACCTTTGTCGTTTAACTATCTTATCGCTTGATCGTCCTCCTTCGATGATCGCGTTTCAACCTTCGAGAGGAATCGCATTAACATTAGTTACTCGGCTATAAGAACATTTCACTATTTCTAGGGAAAATTGGGCAGAACTTCCTTTGTTCATACTACTCTTCCCCATTTCTATATCAACTCCCAACGTTAATAACAACATTCACAATATAGCAACAACAATCATCATTTATCTACAATTACCAAAATTCACCATTTCTCTTAGATTTCTCCACAATTATGACTATAACTCATTATCGCGTTTTCTCATATACAATACTTATTTCATGGTCTAAATGACACTTATAACATATTCACAACCACAGCATACCAACATTCATAATTCACACCAATCACTATTCACACATTCATGACCCAATTTCTATGTCTTTCCACAATTCAAGTGTTTCAACTTTCAACCACTCAAACCATATAAAAGGGACATAAAACTCACCTTAGATGATGGATGAACAACCTTTGGGTGGAACTTCTTTTCTTGCACCAAAACCCTAACTCACTCTTCTTGAGTTTCCTTGGCTTAGATGAACTTTTAATAGGTTTCACAAACTTGATTTCATGGATTTGATGTAGTTGACCATGGTTTTCCTTTGATTTCTTGTGGATGAATGGTGGAGAAGGTTCTAGAGAGTTCTTGGAGAGAAGAGAGTGGAAGATGAAATGAAATAAAATTGAAGAGGGGTCTTATATTAATTCATGAAATCAGTCCCGTCCGAGATGTACGGTGCGATCGACGGAGCGTCGATTGGATCGATGGAGCGTCGATCCAGGCGTCGAAGTCATCAAATTTCCAGTGAGCAATCTGTCATTTCTTCTTATTCGACGGTGAGAAGGACGGCCCATCGAACTGATCGACGGAGTGTCAACCTATTCGTCGAGTGGTCTTCGCTCCAGCTCAGTTTTACGGTGCCATCAACGGGGCATCGACTTGTTCGACGGTACAAAGGACGACCGTTGAACTTCCTTTTCGCAGGACTGCGGTGAAGTTTCATTTAACAGACTTTTCTCCCTTGCCTCTAACTTCTCTGAACATTTACGTTAGTCCCTTCATCACTTAGCGACCCAAAGTTCCAAGGTGTAACATTCTTCCCCCCTTTTGGAACATTCATCCTCGAATGTTAAGTACTCGGGAATTCTACAAAAATTTCACCAGAGTTTCCCCTGTAATATGGGACTACCATCCTGTCACAACAACCCATAATAATTTGCCTCATAGGGCTACAACATAATAAAACTCTATAAAAGTCTTACGAAAGCTCCCGAAGATAGGGGACATAATATCTGAGTAATGACGGAAATAGGGGTATTCAGATACTCTAATTATTACATTTCATTTATTGCATACATACCTTGCAGTGCCGGCATTTCATCTTGAACCTCTCCTAGGGTATGGAATAAGCATGGATACCTGGATTTCATTTTCTCTTGTGCTTCCCAAGTCATCTCTTCTCGATTGGTATTCCGCCATAAGACCTTAACTCAAGCCACTTCTTTGTTTCGAAGTCTTCGTACTTGTCTATCTAAGATGGCAATGGGTACCTCTTCATACGCCAACTTTTATGTCACTTGTACATCATCTACTGGAACAATTCTTTTGGGATCTCCAACACATTTGCGGAGCATTGAGACATGAAAGACTGGATGAACTGATTCAAGCTCTGAAGGCAACTCCAACTCATAGGCTACTTGGCCGACCTTACGGATAATTCTGTAAGGTTCGATGTATCGAGGACTTAACTTCCCTTTCCTGCCAAATCTCATCACTCCTTTCATTGGCGACACCTTCAGAAATACCCAATCCTCAACCTGAAATTCCAAGTCTCGCCGGCGGTAGTCCGCGTAAGATTTTTGGCTGCTTTGAGCTGTCAACAATCGATCCCGGATCACCTTGACTTTTTCTACCGCTTGATGAATCAATTCCGGGCCTATTAGCTGTACCTCTCCTATTTCAAACTGTCACGACCCAACCCCGTGGGCCGCGTCTGGCACCCTACTTAGGCACCCCAAACAGACTCACAAACCAGATCATCATATTAAGACTCATTCAGACTTAACAGAAGTTATTCGAACTGAAAACTAATAGCAGACGTTATACAAGCATTGAACAAACACTTATCTTAAGCGGTCGCCCGTGCAGGACAGTCATATCAAAATCAGAAAGGTGGCGGAATATACATCGCCCAAATGCACACACATACGTACAAACTTATGGGCCGTCTTGGCCATAATAGCATACGGGCCGCTTAAGAACGTAAAACAGAACCACATACGAACACACCGGACCCACGACCCACAAATATGACTACGGGCCTCTAAAACAAAACAGAACATACGAACATATGACGGGACAGGGCCCCGCCGTACCCACACAGCCACAAATGTACAGAAACACACACAGCAAAAGGTATGTACCAAAAGTTAAGCTCCGGATCAAGGGGAGCTCTCCAAAATAGCAGAATAGGTAGCCTAATCCGGAAGATCACCCAAACGAACTTCTGTACCTGCGGGCATGAAACGCAGCCCCCGAAGAACAGGGGGTCAGTACGGGAGAGTACTGAGTATGTAAAGCAGAAGGTACAGAAATCACAATCCTAACTGGAGTCAGAAGGAACAAACACAAACGTCAAAGTAGCAAATCAAACCTGTACGGAAGATAAATGTACAAATGCAAATAAATAATCATGTATAGGGCTTAGGAACGTGGTCACCCCCGACGCTGGTGCCACAACACATCATACTCCAGAAGTTTTTCAAATCTCCGTACAGTCTCCAGACAAATCGTATCACACACATATCACATCATCAGAACATATCAAATGCCATATCACATCATAACTCCATAGACGGTAACCGGCCCTATGGCGAGGCCCCGAAAACCGTAACACATCATACTTCCAAATATGGTATAGCGCGCACGATCACAAAGCCGGCCCGGGTACCGACGAACGAAATCATAGCGAATGGCATGAACGGAGTAGTGCAGAGACCATATGCATATCAAAAGTAAATTACAGGACTCGACATATAATTACATATAGGCAAATACCGACGCCAGAAGGCTCGGGGTAGGAGTCAGGGCGATCAAAATTTATATATGGAAGTTACGAAGTTCCAAACTGCAAAACATTTGAAAAGCAATTCACAGATCATTTTCCGAAAATCTAACATCATTCATAGTGCAAAACGTTCAATAACGATATAGGAAATTTCAAACGGACCTTTGAGTCATAGGCAACATATCGAACGAAAATGAGCCAAACAAACCAAATAAGGGAAGCCTCGGGGCTTGCGGGCCCACCTTGAGTAAAATCGAGGCGGCGGACACAAATCACAGACTTTAGGCTCCATAAAGCCATCTACGAAAGTTTCGGAGAGATTCGGACACAATAGCAAAAGTTATGAAGGTTTGAACATTCTTTCAACCAAATGTAAGGAATAGGTTTCAATTGCGCTGAATGAATAGTGCCCAAACTTGAACTCGGATTTCCAAGAGCAGAATTATCCCCGAGGGTCCGATCTTGACCTAGTGTAACTAGGACATGCCAAAAGAAGGAAAGGTAAGCTTTACATACCTGGATAGCGTCTTACGCTCGCTTGGCGTCAATCCTAATTTCGTCCAAAATCTGAAAATGGTCAAGTTTACCATTTGTTAGTTTCAAACATTCAATATTCCAACTTTACACATACTTGCCTACCGAAATTTCGGCAACATTTCCTCTGTATATAAGACATCCCCGAGACTTAGCTCGGCTCAATTCATCAACACAACAACCCAGAAATGACATCAAAACATCAATAGATATTAAAACATACACTATGGCATCATTAGCCATCTTTCGACATAACGGAACGTCTTTCGTTTCAAACTTACATTTCCAAACCAAACTCATTATTTTCATATTCATCATCCATCAAATTCATTACGACATACATCGGAGGCATCCATACCATTTTCACACAATATTCATAAGATACGCAAACATTCAAACTTTCCGTTAAGTCACTACTTTTCCAATTTTTCCTAACCTTCCACATACAAGTTCATTATACAATTCCATCTTCCAAATTCATCAACAATGATCATAATTTGCCTCTTGATACTTTCATTTCCATTTTTACATAAATCCTAACGAAGTTGCATATTCTCCTACAATAACTTAATAACCATTTTTTCCAAGATAATAAAGATTGTCATCTTTCCATTCACTTCACCATAACACACTTAGCATGAAAACAAGATCAAATTCATATTCCATACTCAACATAGCACCACACGGCCACCTCCTATATTTTCCAATTTTCACTAATTCATTCAACTTTCATTTCTAACACAATTTCCATCATGCTACAACTAAATTACAACATGAATTCAAGCCATCTTAAACATACAATTCATGCATAAATTCGGCCAACATGCATGATTTTCAACTCACAAAATTTCCATGTTTTTCACTCATTCACACATACTACAACATACATATAACACTCTTAACATAGCAAAAGCATGAAATCCTTACCTTTCTTCAAGTTCTTCACTTGGAGGTTAAAATTGTTTTCTTGCCACAATACTTATATTAACTTGTAGAGGACCTTGAGCTTAGTACTAATCTCATAAGACTTGGATTTTTAAATCAAAGATTTGGTTCCCAAAATTTTTCTTTCTTTTCTCTTTTCTTTTCTCCTCAAGCCCGAACTCTCCCTTGTTTTTTTTTTTTTTCTTTTGTTCTTGATTCCTTTTTCTTGAAGCTTCTTTATACTTATCCATTATATGGATTTGTCACATGAGAAAATTAATAATTCCATGGGATTTGGGCCCTTCCCTTGGCCGGTTGGGCCTCTCCCCTTTGGGCCTTATTTTATTAATTCTTGTTGAGCCCAAATTGGTGGCTACATATTGTAATTCATGGGGCAAGTTTCCAAAATTCCAATTTTGCCCTTGGCCTCTTTTCGTAATTCCACGCCATTGAATTCATGACCTATACATTCATACCAAGTAAGGTCCAATTGTAGCCTTATTCATCACAAGTCAATTTATCTTGAATTTTTCGAATAAGCGAAACTGTCGGATGTAACATCCTCCCCGCCTTTAGAAACATTCGTCCTCGAATGTTAAATTTACCTTATGGGGCGTCATACTACTTCGGGAGGGTCCTCTTTATAATTGTCCTTCGTGGACTTTCCGACATGGCTTCTTCACCCACATGAGAGGGTAATTCTTCTCGACACTGATTCAAATGCCTTCATGATTTACTATCTCATACCCCACATAATTATCGGACCATAAACTATATTCTCGTGACAGACGAATGCTTTTCAGGCATTATAGTTAACATCACTTCTTGTCACACTTCTGAGTTCCTTACCACATTATCGAAATCCCACTTCATACCCGATACTTCATACCAAACGGATTCAGAACTAGGACCGGACGCGTAGAAGCATATCGGACGGATTCGTAATCGGAGGCAGACGTACTAAACCGTGGCGGACGGATTCATAGTCAAAGTCAGGGGTACGGAAGTATGTCAGACGAATCTGAGATCGGGGTCAGATGTATGGAGAGGTATCAGACAGATTCGAAATCAGAATCAGACATACAGAAATGTATCATACAGAGTCGTGATCCAAATCAGACAGACAGAAATGCGTCAGACAGAGTCATAATTAGAATCAGACATACGGAGATGTATCAGACAGACACGTGATCGAAATCAGACGTACAGAGGCACATAAGACAGATTCATATCCGGAGTCAGACATACAGAGGTGTGTCAGACAGATTCGTAATCAGAGTTAATCGTACAGAGATATGTCAACCAGGAACATATTCAGAATCAGACATACAAAGATTTATCAGATTGGAAATATAATCGAGTTCAGAAGTACAGAGACGTAATAGGCAGAGCCTTATCAGAATCGGAAGTGCAGAAGTATAACAGATAGAATCTGAATTAGAATCAGATCACTCCCATTAAGGCTCCAGTGATTTATGAAAATTTTCCCTTCATTGGAAACTTGTTCGCCAAGTTGTCACACAAATCGTCTTGCGTGTCGCTTATCGACTCTTTCAGGGATTCCGCTTATTCACACTTCTTATCTTTCATCTTTCCTACCATCCATACTCATTTTCTCTTTCAGAAATCGTCATACCAGACTGAGTTATAATGGAATAGGGGTTTTTCTATCCCTTGACAACATTCGGATCGTCGCTCCCGCTTCGCTTCATGTATTCGGTTTAGTAAAACCTTTCGTCTATCACAACGTTAGTTGCCAGGACTCGGCTCTTGACCCATATGGGCACCAAACGAAAATCGTACACACACACATACACACATTTACTAATACCTTACTGGCAAACGTCTCTAACTGTTATTCAAATTCGTTCAATTTCCCGAGCGGTGTTGCACCCTTTTCTTTTTGCCCACTTGGTCCGCCTCATTCTGCGTGACTCCTGTAAGGGCACTAATTACTCCACACATTCTATTTTCCTTTTGGTTACCCCAAATATCCATTTATATTTATCATACTTTCACTTGTGAGAAACTTTGCATTACTTCCCAGGAGGTCACCCATCCCAGAATTGCTCTGGTTTGAGCACGCTTAACCCCAAAACTTTCATGCATTTTGACGTGTTAGGGCTGATATAATTTCGTCAATTGCTCCGCACGACTTTGTCACGTAATTTTAGGGCAAATCGGGGTTTTACCAAATTTTTCAGAAAATTCTCGTAGCGGGTCCCACCCCGGGCCAAGTCATACAATTACCGTGTTGCTTTTCTGAATCTTCAATATTCACTTTCATGCACATGTACATACAGCTACAGACAACCCACAGATTTAAATCTTCGTCCCACGAATTCCGTCTCCAAATAGTCGGTGAAATCTGATAAAATATCACCGTAAGGTGCTCTCCAACCACCGACAGAAGAAAACTAAGTTCCAACAAGTATCGCGGAACCTTTTTGTACTTAATTTATATATTTACTTCCATATTTCTGGAAAAATTTGGGCAGAGGTTCCTCTGTTTTTCTTACTATCCAAAACCTGTACACAAGAAATACCAACCATGCCTCACAGGGCCAACACATATACGCATATATATACATCATATCATGTCGTCTCATAGCCACACGGGGCTAACAATTACTGATGGAAGTATACAGATGTCGAGGCTTACCTCACACGCCCAACTCAAACAACATCGGAGGCTCCTTCCTGATCACTTTTCTGTTCGATCTTCACCTTTATATTTCCACCACACTTCAAATAACTTCTCCGACACACATCTTTCATATCATTACTTACCTGAGTTCTGTGCGCCCTCCAATATCATCAGCCCTGGCCTTCTGTCGATGCCGTCCTTTGGCTGAAATTAAAAGTTAGTCGAAAGGAATTCATTTTCCTACAGCTGGCTCTATCGCATGATCTAAGATTCAAGGAAGAGTAACATCCTAGATGCCCTGTAGCTTCCTGTTTATAGATGTGGTGCACAACACATCGATAAACAAGACTCTACTAGGCACGGCCTGTAGACATTCCGAGGACTAACCGCTCTGATACCACTTTTGTCACGACACAACCCCGTGGGCCGCGACTGGCACCCTACTTAGGCACCCCAAACAGACTCACAAACCAGATCATCATATTAAGACTCATTCAGACTTAACATAAGTTATTCGAACTGAAAACTAATAGCAGACGTCATACAAGCATTGAACAAACACTTATCTTAAGCGGTCGCCCGTGCAGGACAGTCATATCAAAATCAGAAAGGTGGCGGAATATACATCGCCCAAATGCACACACATACGTACAAACTTATGGGCCGTCTTTGCCATAATAGCATACGGGCCGCTTAAGAACGTAAAATAGAACCACATACGAACACACCGGACCCACGACCCACAAATATGACTACAGGCCTCTAAAACAGAACAAAACATATGAACATATGACGGGACAGGGCCCCGCCGTACCCACACAGCCACAAATGTACAGAAACACACACAGCAAAAGGTATGTACCAAAAGTTAAGCTCCGGATCAAGGGGAGCTCTCCAAAATAGCAGAATAGGTAGCCTAAACCGGAGGATCACCCAAACGAGCTTCTGTACCTGCGGGCATGAAACGCAGCCCCCGAAGAACAGGGGGTCAGTATGGGAGAAGTACTGAGTATGTAAAGCAGAAGGTACAGAAATCACAATCCTAACTGGAGTCAGAAGGAACAAACACAAACGTCAAAGTAGCAAATCAAACCTGTACGGAAGATAAATGTACAAATGCAAATAAAAAATCATGTATAGGGCTTAGGAACGTGGTCACCCCCGACGCTGGTGCCACAACACATCATACTCCAGAAGTTTTTCAAATCTCCGTACAGTCTCCAGACAAATCGTATCACACACATATCACATCATCAGAACATATCAAATGCCATATCACATCATAACTCCATAGACGGTAACCGGCCCTATGGCGAGGCCTCGAAAACCGTAACACATCATACTTCCGAATATGGTATAGCGCGCACGATCACAAAGCCGGCCCTGGTACCGACGAACGAAATCATAGCGAATGGCACGAACGGAGTAGTGCAGAGACCATATGCATATTAAAAGTAAATTACAGGACTCGACATATAATTACATATAGGTATATACCGACGCCAGAAGGCTCGGGGTAGGAGTCAGGGCGATCAAAATTTATATATGGAAGTTACGAAGTTCCAAACTGCAAAACATTTGAAAAGCAATTCACAGATCATTTTCCGAAAATCTAACATCATTCATAGTGCAAAATGTTCAATAACGATATAGGAAATTTCAAACGGACCTTTGAGTCATAGGCAAATGATTACTTTTCATATCGAACGAAAATGAGCCAAACAAACCAAATAAGGGAACCCTCGGGGCTTGCGGGCCCAACTTGAGTAAAATCGAGGCGGCGGACACAAATCACAGACTTTAGGCTCCATAAAGTCATCTACGAAAGTTTCGGAGAGATTCGGACACAATAGCAAAAGTTATGAAGGTTTGAACATTCTTTCAACCAAATGTAAGGAATAGGTTTCAATTGCGCTGAATGAATAGTGCCCAAACTTGAACTCGGATTTCCAAGAGCAGAATTATCCCCGAGGGTCCGATCTTGACCTAGTGTAACTAGGACATGCAAAAAGAAGGAAAGGTAAGCTTTACATACCTGGATAGCGCCTTATGCTCGCTTGGCGTCAATCCTAATTTCGTCCAAAATCTGGAAATGGTCAAGTTTACCATTTGTTAGTTTCAAACTTTCAATATTCCAACTTTACACATACTTGCCTACCGAAATTTCGGCAGCATTTCCTCTGTATATAAGACATCCCCGAGACTTAGCTCGGCTCAATTCATCAACACAACAACCCAGAAATGACATCAAAACATCAATAGACATTAAAACATACACTATGGCATCATTAGCCATCTTTCGACATAACGGAACGTCTTTCGTTTCAAACTTACATTTCCAAACCAAACTCATTATTTTCATATTCATCATCCATCAAATTCATTACGACATACATCGGAGGCATCCATACCATTTTCACACAATATTCATAAGATACGCAAACATTCAAACTTTCCGTTAAGTCACTACTTTTCCAATTTTTCCTAACCTTCCACATACAAGTTCATTATACAATTCCATCTTCCAAATTCATCAACAATGATCATAATTTGCCTCTTGATACTTTCATTTCCATTTTTACATAAATCCTAACGAAGTTGCATATTCTCCTACAACAACTTAATAACCATTTTTTCCAAGATAATAAAGATTGTCATCTTTCCATTCACTTCACCATAACACACTTAGCATGAAAACAAGATCAAATTCATATTCTATACTCAACATAGCACCACACAGCCACCTCCTATATTTTCCAATTTTCACTAATTCATTCCACTTTCATTTCTAACACAATTTCCATCATGCTACAACTAAATTACAACATGAATTCAAGCCATCTTAAACATACAATTCATGCATAAATTCGGCCAACATGCATGATTTTCAACTCACAAAATTTCCATGTTTTTCACTCATTCACACATACTACAACATACATATACCACTCATAACATAGCAAAAGCATGAAATCCTTACCTTTCTTCAAGTTCTTCACTTGGAGGTTAAAATTGTTTTCTTGCCACAATACTTATATTAACTTGTAGAGGACCTTGAGCTTAGTACTAATCTCACAAGACTTGGATTTTTAAATCAAAGATTTGGCTCCCAAAATTTTTCTTTCTTTTCTCTTTTCTTTTCTCCTCAAACCCGAACTCTCCCTTGTTCTTTTTTTTTTTCTTTTGTTCTTGATTCCTTTTTCTTGAAGCTTCTTTATACTTATCCATTATAAGGATTTGTCACATGAGAAAATTAATAATTCCATGGGCTTTGGGCCCTTCCCTTGGCCGGTTGGGCCTCTCCCCTTTGGGCCTTATTTTATTAATTCTTGTTGAGCCCAAATTGGTGGCTATATATTGTAATTCATGGGGCAAGTTTCCAAAATTCCAATTTTGCCCTTGGCCTCCTTTCGTAATTCCACGCCATTGAATTCATGACCTATACATTCATACCAAGTAAGGTCCAATTGTAGCCTTATTCATCACAAGTCAATTTATCTTGAATTTTTCGAATAAGCGAAAATGTCGGATGTAACACAAACCACCCAATTGGGGACCTGAACGTTCTTCCATATAGGGCTTCATACGGAGCCATCTGGATACTGGAATGGTAGCTATTGTTATAAGCGAACTCAACCAGGGGTAGGTGATCGTCCCAACTACCACCGAAATCCAGTACACACGCCCGGAGCATATCTTCCAAGGTTTGAATAGTACATTCAGCTTGTCCATCGGTCTGTGGATGAAATGCTGTGTCAAGCTTCACTTGGGTACCTAGACCTTCTTAAAAGGATTTCCAGAACTTGGTTGTAAACTATGCCCCTCTATCTGTAATAATTGATAATTGAACACCATGGAGTCACACAATTTCCTTGAGATACAACCTCGCATAATCTTCTGCGGAGTACGTGGTCCTGACGGGAAGAAAATGAGATGCCTTTGTTAATCTGTCCATAATTACCCATATAGAGTCATACTTGCCTCGGGAACGGGGAAATCCCATAATGAAATCCATATTGATAATTTCCCACTTCCAAGTAGGGATTTCCATTGCTTGCAATAGCCCTCCTGGCTTCTGGTGTTCGATCTTTACTTGTTGGCAATTTGGACATTGGGCTACAAATTATGCTATGTCTCTTTTCATGCCATCCCACCAATATATCAATTTGAGATCGTGGTACATTTTTGTTGCGCCTGGGTGGATAGAATACCGAGAGTAATGGGTTTCTTCCAGAATTCGTCGGCGCAATTCTGCAACATTCGGAACACACAGCCTGTCATGGTATCTAAGGACCTCATCCATCGAAGTTTTAAATGGAGATCTCTTTTTTTTATGAAATGTGTCTCGGTAGTGGCTAACCTGTAGATCTTCATACTGACGTTCTTTCACTTCGACATTCAGAGACGAAACCATGGGACCATTAATACCAATCCCTGCACTATCTATATCAATTACCCGCACTCCGAGATTAGCTAGCTGGTAAAGCTCACGAACTATCTCTTTCTTTTCCTGAGAGACTTCACATAAACTACCCATGGATCGGCGGCTAAGCACATCCGCTACCACATTTGCTTTTCCGGGGTCGTATAAAATATTCGCATCATAATCTTTTCGCAATTCTAACCAACGCCTCTGTCGTACGTTCAAATCCTTCTGTTTGAAAATGTATTGGAGCCTTTAGTGATCTGTAAAAATACCAACATGTACGCCATACAAGTAATGCCTCCATATCTTCAACGCATGAATAACTGCAGCCAATTCAAGATCATGAGTTGGATAATTCTTCTCATGCTTCCGCAGCTGTCTCGAGGCATAAGCAATAACTCTACCGTATTGCATCAACACACAACCTAACGCAACACCGGAAGCATCGCAGTATAGTACATAACCATCGGACCCTTCTGGAAGTGTTAAGACTGGGGCTAAGGTTAATCTATCCTTCAACGTTTGAAAACTGCATTCACAAGCATCATTCCATTGAAATTTAGCTGACTTGTGGGTTAGCTTCGTCAATGGGGCTGAAATAGATGAGAAGCCCTCTACGAATCTTCTGTAGTAACCTGCCAAACCCAGAAAACTACGGACTTCCATAGGCGTCGTAGGCGTTGGCCAAGTCTTCACTGCTTCAATTTTCTGAATGTCGACTCGAATACCGTCATCTGAAATAACATGGCCCAGAAATGTTACCGAATTCAGCCAAAACTCACACTTTGAAAATTTCGCATATAGCTTTCGTGTTCGAAGAATTCCAAGTACGATACGCAAATGATCAGCATGTTCTGATTCTGTGCGAGAATACACCAGAATATCATCAATGAATACTATCACAAATAAGTCCTAGAGTAGCCCGAACACGTTATTCATCAAATTCATAAACACGGCCGGAGCATTAGTCAACCCAAACGACATCACCCGAAACTCATAATGGCCATATCTCGTTCTGAAGGCTGTCATAGGGATATCTTCTTCTCTAACCCTCACTTGATGATAGCCCGACCTCAGGTCTACTTTAGAGAACCATTTGGCACCCTGCAGCTGATCAAATAAATCGTCAATTCTTGGGAGAGGATATTTGTTCTTTATCGTCACCTTGTTCAACTGCCTATAATCGATGCACATTCGTTGGGAACCGTCCTTCTTCCTCACAAACAAGACTGGTGCTCCCCACGGAGACGAACTAGCTCTGATAAACCCTTTTTCGAGCAAATCTTTTAATTACGCCTTTAGCTCTTTTAATTCTGCCGGAGCCATGCGATAAGGAGGAATAGAAATGGGCTTGGTGTCCGGCAACACATCAATGGCAAATTCAACTTCTCTTTCTGGAGGAACGCTTGGAAGTTCATCTGGATATACATCCGGGAATTCATTTACTACCGGGACAGATTTGAAAGTTGGCGACTTAGCTTCGGTGTCATGAACTCGGACTAGATGATAAATGTAGCCTTTGGCTATCATCTTTCTTGCCTTGAGAGAGGAAATAAACCTACCTCTTGGAGACGCTGTATTACCCTTCCATTCCAGCATGGCTTCTCCCGAAAATTAGAACCGAACTACTTTCGTTCGACAATCAACATTGGCATTGCATGAGGCCAACCAATCCATACCCATAATTACATCAAAATCTAACATTTCCAGCTCAATCAAATCAACTTTTGTTTGGCGATCACATATCACAACTACACAATTTCTATACACTTGTCTTGCTATCATGGGATCGCCAACCGGAGTAGACACCTCGAAAGGTTTGATTGGCTCAGGTTTCACCCCAATGCGACCAGCAGCATATGGGGTAATATAGGAAAAAGTGGAACCCGGATCTATCAAGGAATATACATCATAGGAAGATATGCGTAATGTACCTGTAACCACATCAGGGGAGAACTCAAGGTCCTGTCGTCCGGCTAAAGCATATATACGGGGCTGAGTGGCACCTGAAGTAGATGCTGCCCCTCTGCCTCGACCTCGGCCTGCTGACACCTGAGGAGCCTGCCCTACCCGGCGCACTGAGAAAGAACCAGCTGCTGAACCTGTGGGCTGAACCCCAACTCTACCACTCGCCGACGGGAAATCTCTTATCATGTGCCCCACCTGACCACAAATATAACAAGCATCCGTGCCTTGGCGATATTGTCCGGAATATGGTCTACCGCATTAGCTGCATCACGGTACTGAGGGTCTTCTCTTACTATAAGCTTCCCTGAACTGAGGATCTGAGGCCCTCGAACTCTAACCCTGTCCTGAACGAAAGGAGAGATCAAATCTCGTACCCGTAAACTGAGGTGCGCTAGTCACAGACTGGCCTGAATGTCTAGGATACGTCTGCATTGGTCCCCCTCTGTAATCACTGCCTGCCCCCATAGACCTAGCCCTCTTGCCTTGCCGTCTATCAATATCACGATCACTTCTTTGTGGTTGTTGTCGCCCCTCTAAATTCTGGGCATGGGCTTGTATCCGAGAAATATCCATCCCATTTTGTAGCAAAGCTGTCAAGCAATCCTTGAATATATGTGGCCCTAAGCCACTCACGAATCTATGCACCCGATCTCCCATGTCGGCCACCATATTCGGGGCATATCTAGGCAAAGAATTAAATTGCATGCTATACTCCCGGGCACTCGTACTACCTCTCCTCAAATTTAGAAATCTATCCGCCCTAGCTCGGCTGACCTCGGGTGGCAAATAATGGCGGATGAAGGCGTCGACGAATTCTTGCCAAATCGGAGGAGGCACATTCTCTCCTCTTGATAAGACCCAGATATTATACCATAAGATTGCCACATCCCGGAGTCTATAAGATGCCAACTCCACGGATTCAATTTCGGAGGCTTGGACAATCCTCAACGTTCTCAACATCTCATCAATGAAACCTTGAGGGTCTTCATCCGGCTTTGACCCGAAAATCTCGAAGGATTTAAACTCATAAAATCACTAGCTCTGGTACTGGCTAATCGATCACTTGGGCCCCCGTTTTGCGGCTGTGCCTGACCGGCAACCAACTGAGTCAATAAATGTATGGCCTCGGTCATTTGTTGATCCAAAGCAACTGGTGGAGGGATTGGAGCTGGAGCTCCTCTTTGCTCTTCCACATTAGGCGGGGTAGAGGAAGTATTAGATAAGGCCTTGTTATGTGATTCGCCTCCTTCTATATCCGTTAGCGGCTGTAGCTTTTCCCTTTGGCGACATTCTGAAATCACAACACACTATTAGGGAGGATAAAATCTTATACATGGCTCTATCGCACGATCTCATAGAAGAAAGATGGTCATTTTTCCTAGATGCCCTGTAGCCTCTTGTTTATTAGCGTGGCGCGCAACACATCAAAAACAAGAATCTACTTGACACGGCTCGTAGACACTTCCTAGGACTGAACTGCTCTGATACCACTTTTGTCACGACCCAACTAGGGGCCGTGACGGGTACCCGGGGCTAACCACCGAGCATCCCTCGTTCTACTTATTATCATGCTCATTAAACGTTCTTTTATCAAAATCATACTCAAATTATATGAAAAGCATCTTTCATTCGAAAACATAAATACTTTTATATGCACAAGCCTTTTGGTCATTGAAATAATATATATGTACGTATACATGCACGTAATAGCAACCCCGTGAGACCATACCACCCACATTGCGTATCTACGAGCCTCTACTAGAGTACTAGACATACGGACGGGACAGGACCCCGTCGTGCCCAAAACGTACATGTACACAAAAGGATGACCATAAGCACATCCGGAACAATGGAGAGCTCTCAACAGCTAATAGCTCCTACGAGTGTGGAGCAGGATCACCTCCCTGTCTACCTGTGGGCATGAACACAGCGTCCAAAGAAAATGGACGTCAGTACGAATATTGTACTGAGTATGAGAGGCATAAACAATAATATCACATGAACGAAGTAAAATGAGCATCAATAAGGAACATCTGTATCTGACTGTCAAATAGAAAAGGAGTGATGCATGCTAGCTTGCTCATAGTCATCATCATATCACATATGCATAAATATATAAACTGCCCGTCCATTTCGGATTAGTGTTATAATCATTAGCCTGCGTCCACGCCTCCCGCGTCCGGGGTATCATCTCCTGCCGCCCACTAGTGGTGTCTGACTATGCCATTTGGCCATGGTGTATAGCTGCCCGCCTTAGCGGTGACTGCCCGACCACGTAGGCGCGGTGTGATATCATCAGTATAATATACTCATCATAATGCGTACATAAAGGCTCAAGGTTAACTATGCTTTGTCGGGGTGACGTAAGGTCGTGATCCCCGATTCCATTATGGAGCACTAATTAACATCCAGCCTCACCTTGAAGGGAATAGTATATGAGGTAAGTGTAAGCAGTAATGACATCATATCATGAATATTTAGAACTCCTATACTCTAACTCATTACCATGTGTAGCAAATTAGGGGTATCAACTCGTATTTCTCTTTCGGAACTTAAGAGATTCATGGAGAAGAAAGAAAGTCATATTATAGGATTCATGCCATAGAAGGAAAGGACTAGCCTCACATACCTTTGTCGTTTAACTACCTTATCGCTTGATCGTCCTCCTTCGATGCTCGCGTTTCAACCTTCGAGAGGAATCACATTAACATTTGTTACTCGGCTATAAGAACATTTCACTATTTCTAGGGAAAATTGGGCAGCACTTCCTTTGTTCATACTACTCTTCCCCTATTCTATATCAACTCCCAACGTTAATAACAACATTCACAATATAGCAACAACAATCATCATTTATCTACAATTACCACAATTCACCATTTCTCTTAAATTTCTCCACAATTATGATTATAACTCATTATCGCGTTTTCTCATATACAATACTTATTTCATGGTCTAAATGACACTTATAACATATTCACAACCACAGCATACCAACATTCATAATTCACACCAATCACTATTCACACATTCATGACCCAATTTCTATGTCTTTCCACAATTCAAGTGTTTCAACTTTCAACCACTCAAACCATATAAAAGGGTCATAAAACTCACCTTAGATGATGGATGAACAACCTTTGGGTGGAACTTCTTTTCTTGCACCAAAACCCTAACTCACTCTTCTTGAGTTTCCTTGGCTTAGATGAACTTTTAATAGGTTTCACAAACTTGATTTCATGGATTTGATGTAGTTGACCATGGTTTTCCTTTGATTTCTTGTGGATGAATGGTGGAGAAGGTTCTAGAGAGTTCTTGGAGAGAAGAGAGTGGAAGATGAAATGAAATAAAATTGAAGAGGGGTCTTATATTAATTCATGAAATCAGTCCCGTCCGAGATGTACGGTGCGATCGACGGAGCGTCGATTGGATCGATGGAGCGTCGATCCAGGCGTCGAAGTCATCAAATTTCCAGTGAGCAATCTGTCATTTCTTCTTATTCGACGGTGAGAAGGACGGCCCATCGAACTGATCGACGGAGTGTCGACCTATTCGTCGAGTGGTCTTCGCTCCAGCTCAGTTTTACGGTGCCATCAACGGGGCATCGACTTGTTCGACGGTACAAAGGACGACCGACGAACTTCCTTTTCGCAGGACTGCGGTGAAGTTTCATTTAACGAACTTTTCTCCCTTGCCTCTAACTTCTCTGAAAATTTACGTTAGTCCTTTCATCGCTTAGCGACCCAAAGTTCCAAGGTGTAACATTCTTCCCCCCTTTTGGAACATTCGTCCTCGAATGTTAAGTACTCGGGAATTCTACAAAAATTTCACCAGAGTTTCCCCTGTAATATGGCACTACCATCCTGTCACAACAACCCATAATAATTTGCCTCACAGGGCTACAACATAATAAAACTCTATGAAAGTCTTACGAAAGCTCCCGAAGACAGGGGACATAATATCTGAGTAATGATGGAAATAGGGGTATTCAGATACTCTAATTATTACATTTCATTTATTGCATACATACCTTGCAGTGCCGGCATTTCATCTTGAACCTCTCCTAGGGTATGGAATAAGCATGGATACCTGGATTTCATTTTCTCTTGTGCTTCCCAAGTCATCTCTTCTCGATTGGTATTCCGCCATAAGACCTTAACTCAAGCCACTTCTTTGTTTCGAAGTCTTCGTACTTTTTTATCTAAGAGGGCAATGGGTACCTCTTCATACGCCAACTTTTATGTCACTTGTACATCATCTACTGGAACAATTCTTTTGGGATCTCCAACACATTTGCGGAGCATTGAGACATGAAAGACTGGATGAACTGATTCAAGCTCTGAAGGCAACTCCAACTCATAGGCTACTTGGCCGACCTTACGGATAATTCGGTAAGGTTCGATGTATCGAGGGCTTAACTTCCCTTTCCTGCCAAATCTCATCACTCCTTTCATTGGCGACACCTTCAGAAATACCCAATCCTCAACCTGAAATTCCAAGTCTCGCCGGCGGTAGTCCGCGTAAGATTTTTGGCGGCTTTGACCTATCAACAATCGATCCCGGATCACCTTGACTTTTTCTACCGCTTGATGAATTAATTCCAGGCCTATTAGCTGTACCTCTCCTATTTCAAACCACCCAATTGGGGACATGAACGTTCTTCCATATAGGGCTTCATACGGAGCCATCTGGATACTGGAATGGTAGCTATTGTTATAAGCTAACTCAACCAGGGGTAGGTGATCGTCCCAACTACCACCGAAATCCAGTACACACGCCCGGAGCATATCTTCCAAGGTCTGAATAGTACATTCAGCTTGTCCATCGGTCTGTGGATGAAATGCTGTGCCAAGCTTCACTTGGGTACCTAGACCTTCTTAAAAGGATTTCCAGAACTTGGTTGTAAACTGTGCCCCTCTATCTGTAATAATTGATAATTGAACACCATGGAGTCGCACAATTTCCTTGAGATACAACCTCGCATAATCTTCTGCGGAGTACGTGGTCCTGACGGGAAGAAAATGAGATGCCTTTGTTAATCTGTCCATAATTACCCATATAGAGTCATACTTGCCTCGGGAACGGGGAAATCCCATAATGAAATCCATATTAATAATTTCCCACTTCCAAGTAGGGATTTCCATTGCTTGCAATAGCCCTCCTGGCTTCTGGTGTTCGATCTTTACTTGTTGGCAATTTGGACATTGGGCTACAAATTATGCTATGTCTCTTTTCATGCCATCCCACCAATATATCAATTTGAGATCGTGGTACATTTTTGTTGCGCCTGGGTGGATAGAATACCGAGAGTAATGGGTTTCTTCCAGAATTCGTCGGCGCAATTCTGCAACATTCGGAACACACAGCCTGTCATGGTATCTAAGGACCTCATCCATCGAAGTTTTAAATGGAGATCTCTCTTTTTTATGAAATGTGTCTCGGTAGTGGCTAACCTGTAGATCTTCATACTGACGTTCTTTCACTTCGACATTCAGAGACGAAACCATGGGACCATTAATACCAATCCCTGCACTATCTATATCAATTACCCGCACTCCGAGATTAGCTAGCTGGTAAAGCTCACGAACTATCTCTTTCTTTTCCGGAGAGACTTCACATAAACTACCCATGGATCGGCGGCTAAGCACATCCGCTACCACATTTGCTTTTCCGGGGTGGTATAAAATATTCGAATCATAATCTTTTCGCAATTCTAACCAACGCCTCTGTCGTACGTTCAAATCCTTCTGTTTGAAAATGTATTGGAGGCTTTAGTGATCTGTAAAAATATCAACATGTACGCCATACAAGTAATGCCTCCATATCTTCAACGCATGAATAACTGCAGCCAATTCAAGATCATGAGTTGGATAATTCTTCTCATGCTTCCGTAGCTGTCTCGAGGCATAAGCAATATGTTATATCCCGCAATTTTGCACATTTAAAAATTTTGAAATAATTGTGACAAGTTAAAGACAAGGCCATATTTTGATCTTATTCAATATATAAGTTGTTCTTGGAAAAATATTAATGCGGAAATATGGAGGGAGGCTAAGGACAAAAATTGGAATTTCGGAAATTTGTTTCATGAACTACAAATACTAGCCAATTAATTGGGCTCTAATAAATGAACAAAAAAAAAAATGAAAGGCCCAAACATGAAGAGGTGGCCGGCCAAGGGTATATGGCCCAAGGCCCATGTGGAATTAAAATCCATGTGATAAATAAGATGGCCACCATATTAGTCTTCATATGTTCAAGAACTTTCAAGACAAAAAAAAAGTGAGAGCAAAGGGAGCCAAGGTTTCGGCCAAGGCAAGGAAAGAAAAACAAAATCCAAGCCAACAATCCTTGTTCCAAAAAATTATATTCTTCTAGTATTCTTACTATGTCAAGAGCCCTCTTCAACGTGGCATAATTATTTTAGCAAGGAAACCGCTTTTGTGGCAAGTGGAAAGTTGAAGGAAAGGTAAGAATTTTTATTCCTTTACATGTTATAAATGGTTTATATATGTTGTAGAATGTAGAATGGAATGAAAACTATGGGAATATTGTGTATTGGATGTGGCCGTGTGGTGTGTGCATGTGTGTATGGCCGTGGGTATTAAGTGGGCGTAGGAACATGAATTAAATTTATGTAGTATGTTAATTGTGTTGTTGAGACCTTTGTGATGTAAATGGAAGGTTTGGGGTTCTAGTTGGTATGTAAATTGGTAGTAGGGTTATTGTAGGAAAGCAATATGATTTTAATATGATTTTATATAATTGCGGGAACGAGGCTGATAATGTGCAAATTGTTGTTGTTGTTGATAAAAATTGGAAGGTGAAAACGTGTTGTGAATGTTTGTGTCGAAGGTTGGACATTTCGGACGGAATATGGAAAATTGCGGGAATAATTGAATTCACGTATATTGCTTGGAATGTTACTGAAATACGTTTGAATAACCTTGAATTAGTAGATGAACATGATAATGTTGATATTAGTTTGATATTGCAAAGTTTGAATGGAAGTTGTCGCCTTATGTAGAAAGGAAGAGCGTTGATGTTAGAACCTATTTCGTTGTGAACTTTGATGTCATTTGGTATTGTTGGGTTGTTGCTGGTGATATTATGAGCCGAGCTAAGCCTCGGGGGTGTCATATATATAGGGGAAGTGCTGCCGAAATTTCAGTAGACAAATATAAAGTTAAATGAATTCTTAAAGTCTTGCAATTCCTAATTGGTAACTTTGACCATTTGTAGATTCTGAGCGAAACGGGATTTGATTTTGCGCGAGCATAAGCCGCGAGAAAGGTATGTAAGGCTACCCTATTCCTTCTTTTGGCATGTCCTAGGTATACTAAGTCGATACTTGAGCCTCGGGGGCAATTCTGTTCATAGAAATCCGAAATTGAATTTGAGCACTATTCATTCAATCTAATTGAACTATAAATCTCATGTTTTGATTGGAAAGTAATCAAACGTCTGCAACTTTTGTAAATGTAATCAAATCGATTCGAAATTTCGTTGGATGATTTTATAGACCCTAATGTCCGTGATTTATGTCCGCCACCTCGACTTGATCCGAGGTGGACCCACTATTCCCGAATCCTCCCCTGTTGTTCTACTTGGCTTAATTCCGTACAATAGTTAAAGGAAACTTTTGGTTGTCGTTCCGATTACTAAACGATGGTTGTTTTACTATTCCGTTGAGTCATTAATCTATATTTTGATGTGTACACGCGATCTTATAAATTATATTTGGTCTAATCCGTGAGATATCCGGAAGTACTTCGCTTCTAAAGGGCTAGCTAATATGTTCCAAGTCATCCTATGATTCTGAATTATATTGATAGAAGTATGCCTGACATGACCCACCTTACGATATGATTGAGTAACGAAATAAGTAAACAGAATTTGTGTCGGAAAGAATATTATGAGTCATATTGTCCCCAATTTTCGTGAGGCATGTTTTAAAGAAAATTTTGGTAAGTATGACAACACGAACGATGGTTTCACCAAACTTGATATATTATGATACGTATATATGATTCCGAAAGTTTATTTGATTTAAATTATATGAAGTTGGCACGAGATCTAAACACCCATTGATATGTTCCTTAGTTGTTAATATAAAGAAGAAAATAAAATATAATAGTGATACAATTAATACCTTGACATGTAATGGTATGTGCGTATGAATCTACGTTGTACTTAATTTGATCTATACATCGTCCGCAAGATATCTGATATAACTAGCACTTTGGTTTTGCAAAAATTGATTTACGAAACATTTATGGAGCGTTCCGTACTTCAAACGCTCGTAACTTTCGTATACTAGTTCCGACCGACCCGAAGCTTGTTTCTGGACCTCCAGATGCCGATAATGTGTTTGCATATAAGTATGTTTGTATCTCGGGTCTTGATTGTGTGCATGTGGTTTCGCACTACTCTGTTCGTGCAAGCTTTGATTTGGACTTCACTGAGCCCGGGCCAGGATATGTTCTCGTGCGTACTTCTCTGCATTATTCACCGCGTCCCTCTCACTTGCGGACCGGGGCACGTATATGTACATGATATGATTACGGGGAGGTGGCCAGGATGGCATATGATGACTCCATTCACCGCGTTCCGCAAAAGAGGGCCGGGGCACGTTATATGCATGTATGATACATGACATTAGCATATTTGATATATGATTCACCGCGTCCCTTACCAAGGGCCGGGGCACGATACATGAACATTTGATATATGATGTTAATATATATGATTTCATTTACCGCGCCCCTCACAAAGGGCCGGGGCATGTTATTTGATATATACATATAAGAGATACGAACCCTATCATGCACACCCTGAGTTTGGTAGGTAAGATTTTGGTACACAGGATGATTCACGTATTTATTGTATCTCTTTTGGCCTCCGACAACATCGTATAAATATATAGATGACTTGTGTGTGGAAGGTAAGCACTCTGGTATTTTTGGATAGCATACTTGCTTTGGTACCGTTGTTCCGGTTATGTTTCTATTTTCTGTATTCCATGCTTTACATACTCAGTACATATTCCGTACTGACCCTCTTTCCTCGGGGGCTGCGCTTTATGCCACGCAGGTACAGACGCTTACTGTGAAGGTCCGCCAGCCTAGGTACATAGTCTGCTTTTGGGAGTGCTCCTTTGTTCCGGAGCCCACCTTTTTGGTACATATCCTTCAGTTGTACATATTTTTGTGTTTATGACTATTCTGGGGTACGGCGGGGCCCTGTCTCGCCATATGATTTTGTTGTCTGTATTAGAGGCCTGTAGACATGTTTGTGGGTTGGGGTATTTCTGTACGGATGTATGCATATGTTGTGTTTGGGCGATCCCATTCGCCGCGGCGGCCGGTCCGCATATGTTTACATGTTGCCTTGTTGGCCGGTGTGGCCTTTGTTGGTATTTTCTGTGTGCAGGGTTATTTTGGATAGTCTGTAAAACATAGGAAACTCTGTCGAAATTTTTCTGGAAATCACCTAAATTTGCAATATAGCCTTGTCGGCTTCTGCTATATACTTGAATGAGTTTGAAAAAAAAAATTAGAGATAGCATTTGATAAATGTGTTTGGGTGCCCAAATCGGGCACTTGTCACAGCCTACGGGGTTGGGTCGTGACAGAAGTGGTATCAGAGCAGTTTGTCCTCGGAATGTCTACAGGTCGTGTCTAGTAGAGTCTTGTTTATCGGTGTGTTGTGCACCACATCTATAAACGGGAGGCTACAGGACATTTAGAGTGTTACCTTTCTTTGGATCTTAGATCGTGCCATAGAGCTGTTCTATTAGGGTGATTCTGTTCTGATCGGTTGTTGTGTTTTTCAGTGATGCCTCCGAAGAAGGCTACGGTTGCCCAGAAGGGTAAGGTGATGGTCGGAGAGACCAGTCAGGCGCAGCGAGTTACCCGGGCTCGTGTTCAGGACTTGCCCGAGGTTGTACCCCACTCAGAGGGATCTGCTACACCACCGGCGGAGCCTGGAGCAGGTCCATCAGCAGCTCCAGGGGCCCGAGTACCCGCACCCGAGCCTCCAGATCCTCAGCCAGGGGCGGAGGACAGGACGCTGAGGGAGGCTGTGCAGTTATTGACCACACTAGTAGCGGGGCAGGCTCGCAGACGCGGGCGGAGAGATGAGGATGATGATGACAGGCGTGACAGCCTGAGGGTTCGAGAGTTCCTATTATGTGGCCCCCCAGAGTTTTTCGGGTCTAAGCCCGACGAGGACCCCCATGACTTTATTCGGGGGATGCGACAGTCACTAGATTTGGTCAGGGCTTCAGAGACTGAGTCTGTTGAGTTGGCTTCGCATAGACTACGGGATGTTGCTGCTCACTGGCATGAGTCCTGGGAGCTATCCAGGGGTGAGGGTGCTTCCCCAGCTACTTGGGACGAGTTCGTGGCTGCTTTTACCCGCCACTTTTTGCCACCAGAGTTACGGCGGGCGCGGGTTGATCGATTTTTGCATCTGCAGCAGAGGGGTCGGAGTGTTCGTGAGTATAATTTGGAGTTTGATTCTCTGGCCCGGTATGCACCTGCTATAGTAGCAGATATGACTGACCGGATGCACCGGTACGTGATGGGGTTAGACCGCTATTTGATTGATGGCTGCATGGCGGTGGCATTGCAGACAGACATGGATATCGCCCGGCTACAGGCCTATGCTCAGGGTATGGAGGACCGACACAGGGCTGATTATCCTAGTAGGGATCGAGATAGGAGGCCGCCCAAGAGGGCCAGGTACATGGGATACTCTGGGGAGTTTCGAGGTGGACAGCCTCAACAGTATGTCAGACAGTCCTCTCAGCCAGCGCAAAGTGCGCCCCCACGGCCTACCGGTGGGAGATTTGATAGTGTCAGATGTTCAGGAGCTGGCCAGAGCTCTAGGGCTCCCGATTCGCAGGTAAGTGGCGGGCTCAGCCAGACTAGGTCACTTATGCCTCAGTGTCCCCAGTGCGGTAGACGCCATTTGGGAGAGTGCCGTCGCGCCACCGGTGCTTGTTTTACTTGCGGCCGTCAAGGCCATGTTATGAGAGAGTGCCCGTATAGGGGAGGTTTAGGTGGTTCAGCTCAGCCCATTGGGTCAGTTGCTGGCTCGTCTCTCCCTTCCGTAGCTATGGGCCCCATGGGGCAGGGTGTGTCGATACCAGCAGGCCGCGGCAGAGGTCGTGGCGGAGCTCCCAGTTCCAGTGGTCCTTCAAACCGCTTGTATGCGTTGGCCAGCCGACAGGATCAGGAGGCACCACCAGATGCAGTTACAGGTATATTATTAACTTTCTTCCAAAATGAATATGTATTGATATATATATTTCCCCCCTCGATTGCTAGTAAAACTAGGATGAGACCCGAATCGATAAAACCGTCTGTGGTAGTCATATGTACAGATGAAAGTGCTTGTTCAAAAAAAAAAGAGGGCTAACCCGATAGTTTCATAATAATAAACGATCCTCTCCAGATCGGAGTGGGACCCGCTACGAGAACCTTTCGGAAAGTGTTAAGACACCGACCTGCCGAAAAGTGCGTGACAAAGGTCGTGTGAGGCAGTCGACGCGATTATACCAGCACTAATGCATCAAAATGCCCGGAAGTTTCGGGGTTAAGCGTGCTAGGGGCGGAGCAATTTTGGGATGGGTGACCCCCTGGGAAGTACACCAAAATTTTCGTAAATGTAAATATAAAAGGCAGATGGGAAACCAGGGGTAACCTAAAGGAAATAAGAATTTACCAAATGGTTAGGAACCCTAGATAGATCGGGTAGACCAAAGCAGACTCGGTCGGTGAAGAAGAAGGAAACACAATACAGTTCTGGAACTAGGGTAAGTCTGAATAGGCGTTTGGAAGTGGTTGGTGAGTAAATGGAAGACAAGGAGATAGCAATTATAATGCTTGAAAAGTTATGAAGGGAGGAAAGAGACTTCCCCGAAGTATTACACGACCCCCCTAAGGTTAATTGAACATTCGAGGACGAATGTCCTAAAGGGGGGGAGGATGTTATATCCCGCAATTTTGCACATTTAAAAATTTTGAAATAATTGTGACAAGTTAAAGACAAGGCCATATTTTGATCTTATTCAATATATAAGTTGTTCTTGGAAAAATATTAATGCGGAAATATGGAGGGAGGCTAAGGACAAAAATTGGAATTTCGGAAATTTGTTTCATGAACTACAAATACTAGCCAATTAATTGGGCTCTAATAAATGAACAAAAAAAAAAGATGAAAGGCCCAAACATGAAGAGGTGGCCGGCCAAGGGTATATGGCCCAAGGCCCATGTGGAATTAAAATCCATGTGATAAATAAGATGGCCACCATATTAGTCTTCATATGTTCAAGAACTTTCAAGACAAAAAAAAAGTGAGAGCAAAGGGAGCCAAGGTTTCGGCCAAGGCAAGGAAAGAAAAACAAAATCCAAGCCAACAATCCTTGTTCCAAAAAATTATATTCTTCTAGTATTCTTACTATGTCAAGAGCCCTCTTCAACGTGGCATAATTATTTTAGCAAGGAAACCGCTTTTGTGGCAAGTGGAAAGTTGAAGGAAAGGTAAGAATTTTTATTCCTTTACATGTTATAAATGGTTTATATATGTTGTAGAATGTAGAATGGAATGAAAACTATGGGAATATTGTGTATTGGATGTGGCCGTGTGGTGTGTGCATGTGTGTATGGCCGTGGGTATTAAGTGGGCGTAGGAACATGAATTAAATTTATGTAGTATGTTAATTGTGTTGTTGAGACCTTTGTGATGTAAATGGAAGGTTTGGGGTTCTAGTTGGTATGTAAATTGGTAGTAGGGTTATTGTAGGAAAGCAATATGATTTTAATATGATTTTATATAATTGCGGGAACGAGGCTGATAATGTGCAAATTGTTGTTGTTGTTGATAAAAATTGGAAGGTGAAAACGTGTTGTGAATGTTTGTGTCGAAGGTTGGACATTTCGGACGGAATATGGAAAATTGCGGGAATAATTGAATTCACGTATATTGCTTGGAATGTTACTGAAATACGTTTGAATAACCTTGAATTAGTAGATGAACATGATAATGTTGATATTAGTTTGATATTGCAAAGTTTGAATGGAAGTTGTCGCCTTATGTAGAAAGGAAGAGCGTTGATGTTAGAACCTATTTCGTTGTGAACTTTGATGTCATTTGGTATTGTTGGGTTGTTGCTGGTGATATTATGAGCCGAGCTAAGCCTCGGGGGTGTCATATATATAGGGGAAGTGCTGCCGAAATTTCAGTAGACAAATATAAAGTTAAATGAATTCTTAAAGTCTTGCAATTCCTAATTGGTAACTTTGACCATTTGTAGATTCTGAGCGAAACGGGATTTGATTTTGCGCGAGCATAAGCCGCGAGAAAGGTATGTAAGGCTACCCTATTCCTTCTTTTGGCATGTCCTAGGTATACTAAGTCGATACTTGAGCCTCGGGGGCAATTCTGTTCATAGAAATCCGAAATTGAATTTGAGCACTATTCATTCAATCTAATTGAACTATAAATCTCATGTTTTGATTGGAAAGTAATCAAACGTCTGCAACTTTTGTAAATGTAATCAAATCGATTCGAAATTTCGTTGGATGATTTTATAGACCCTAATGTCCGTGATTTATGTCCGCCACCTCGACTTGATCCGAGGTGGACCCACTATTCCCGAATCCTCCCCTGTTGTTCTACTTGGCTTAATTCCGTACAATAGTTAAAGGAAACTCTTGGTTGTCGTTCCGATTACTAAACGATGGTTGTTTTACTATTCCGTTGAGTCATTAATCTATATTTTGATGTGTACACGCGATCTTATAAATTATATTTGGTCTAATCCGTGAGATATCCGGAAGTACTTCGCTTCTAAAGGGCTAGCTAATATGTTCCAAGTCATCCTATGATTCTGAATTATATTGATAGAAGTATGCCTGACATGACCCACCTTACGATATGATTGAGTAACGAAATAAGTAAACAGAATTTGTGTCGGAAAGAATATTATGAGTCATATTGTCCCCAATTTTCGTGAGGCATGTTTTAAAGAAAATTTTGGTAAGTATGACAACACGAACGATGGTTTCACCAAACTTGATATATTATGATACGTATATATGATTCCGAAAGTTTATTTGATTTAAATTATATGAAGTTGGCACGAGATCTAAACACCCATTGATATGTTCCTTAGTTGTTAATATAAAGAAGAAAATAAAATATAATAGTGATACAATTAATACCTTGACATGTAATGGTATGTGCGTATGAATCTACGTTGTACTTAATTTGATCTATACATCGTCCGCAAGATATCTGATATAACTAGCACTTTGGTTTTGCAAAAATTGATTTACGAAACATTTATGGAGCGTTCCGTACTTCAAACGCTCGTAACTTTCGTATACTAGTTCCGACCGACCCGAAGCTTGTTTCTGGACCTCCAGATGCCGATAATGTGTTTGCATATAAGTATGTTTGTATCTCGGGTCTTGATTGTGTGCATGTGGTTTCGCACTACTCTGTTCGTGCAAGCTTTGATTTGGACTTCACTGAGCCCGGGCCAGGATATGTTCTCGTGCGTACTTCTCTGCATTATTCACCGCGTCCCTCTCACTTGCGGACCGGGGCACGTATATGTACATGATATGATTACGGGGAGGTGGCCAGGATGGCATATGATGACTCCATTCACCGCGTTCCGCAAAAGAGGGCCGGGGCACGTTATATGCATGTATGATACATGACATTAGCATATTTGATATATGATTCACCGCGTCCCTTACCAAGGGCCGGGGCACGATACATGAACATTTGATATATGATGTTAATATATATGATTTCATTTACCGCGCCCCTCACAAAGGGCCGGGGCATGTTATTTGATATATACATATAAGAGATACGAACCCTATCATGCACACCCTGAGTTTGGTAGGTAAGATTTTGGTACACAGGATGATTCACGTATTTATTGTATCTCTTTTGGCCTCCGACAACATCGTATAAATATATAGATGACTTGTGTGTGGAAGGTAAGCACTCTGGTATTTTTGGATAGCATACTTGCTTTGGTACCGTTGTTCCGGTTATGTTTCTATTTTCTGTATTCCATGCTTTACATACTCAGTACATATTCCGTACTGACCCTCTTTCCTCGGGGGCTGCGCTTTATGCCACGCAGGTACAGACGCTTACTGTGAAGGTCCGCCAGCCTAGGTACATAGTCTGCTTTTGGGAGTGCTCCTTTGTTCCGGAGCCCACCTTTTTGGTACATATCCTTCAGTTGTACATATTTTTGTGTTTATGACTATTCTGGGGTACGGCGGGGCCCTGTCTCGCCATATGATTTTGTTGTCTGTATTAGAGGCCTGTAGACATGTTTGTGGGTTGGGGTATTTCTGTACGGATGTATGCATATGTTGTGTTTGGGCGATCCCATTCGCCGCGGCGGCCGGTCCGCATATGTTTACATGTTGCCTTGTTGGCCGGTGTGGCCTTTGTTGGTATTTTCTGTGTGCAGGGTTATTTTGGATAGTCTGTAAAACAAAGGAAACTCTGTCGAAATTTTTCTGGAAATCACCTAAATTTGCAATATAGCCTTGTCGGCTTCTGCTATATACTTGAATGAGTTTGAAAAAAAAAATTAGAGATAGCATTTGATAAATGTGTTTGGGTGCCCAAATCGGGCACTTGTCACGGCCTACGGGGTTGGGTCGTGACACAATAACTCTACCGTGTTGCATCAACACACCACCTAACGCAACACCGGAAGCATCACAGTATAGTACATAACCATCGGACCCTTCTGGAAGTGTTAAGACTGGGGCTAAGGTTAATCTGTCCTTCAACATTTGAAAACTGCGTTCACAATCATCATTCCATTGAAATTTAGCTGACTTGTGGGTTAGCTTCGTCAATGGGGCTGATATAGATGAGAAGCCCTCTACGACTCTTCTGTAGTAACCTGCCAAACCCAGAAAACTACGGACTTCCGTAGGCGTTGGCCAAGTCTTCACTGCTTCAATTTTCTGAATGTCGACTCGAATACCGTCATCTGAAATAACATGGCCCAGAAATGTTACGGAATTCAGCCAAAACTCACACTTTGAAAATTTCGCATATAGCTTTCGTGTTCGAAGAATTCCAAGTACGATACGCAAATGATCAGCATGTTCTGATTCTGTGCGAGAATACACCAAAATATCATCAATGAATACTATCACAAATAAGTCCCAGAGTGGCCCGAACACGTTATTCATCAAATTCATAAACACGGCCGGAGCATTAGTCAACCCAAAACGACATCACCCGAAACTTATAATGGCCATATCTCGTTCTGAAGGCTGTCATAGGGATATCTTCTTCTCTAACCCTGACTTGATGATAGCCCGACCTCAGGTCTACTTTAGAGAACTATTTGGCACGCTGCAGCTGATCAAATAAATCGTCAATTCTTGGGAGAGGAAATTTGTTCTTTATCGTCACCTTGTTCAACTGCCTATAATCGATGCACATTCGTAG
Organism: Lycium barbarum; assembly: GCF_019175385.1. Taxonomy (NCBI): domain Eukaryota; kingdom Viridiplantae; phylum Streptophyta; class Magnoliopsida; order Solanales; family Solanaceae; genus Lycium; species Lycium barbarum. Next base: position 23,050,945 of record NC_083348.1, on the reverse strand, counting down.
GGAACCGTCCTTCTTCCTCACAAACAAGACTGGTGCTCCCCACGGATACGAACTAGCTCTGATAAACCCTTTTTCGAGCAAATCTTTTAATTGTGCCTTTAGGTCTTTCAATTCTGCCGGAGCCATGCGATAAGGAGGAATAGAAATGGGCTTGGTGTCCGGCAACACATCAATGGCAAAGTCAACTTCTCTTTCTGGAGGAACGCTTGGAAGTTCATCTGGATATACATCCGGGAATTCATTTACTACCGGGACAGATTTGAAAGTTGGCGACTTAGCTTCGGTGTCATGAACTCGGACTAGATGATAAATGTAGCCTTTGGCTATCATCTTTCTTGCCTTGAGAGAGGAAATAAACCTACCTCTTGGAGACGCTATATTACCCTTCCATTCCAGCACGGGTTCTCCCGAAAATTGGAACCGAACTACTTTCGTTCGACAATCAACATTGGCATAGCATGAGGCCAACTAATCCATACCCATAATTACATCAAAATCTAACATTTCCAGCTCCATCAAATCAGCTTTTGTTTGGCGATCACATATCACAACTACACAATTTCTATACACTTGTCTTGCTATCACGGGATCGCCAACCGGAGTAGACACCTCGAAAGGTTTTTCCTATATTACCCCAGCAACATATGGGGTAATATAGGAAAAAGTGGAACCCGGATCTATCAAGGCATATACATCATAGGAAAATCTGCGTAATGTACCTGTAACCAAATCAGGGGAGGACTCAAGGTCCTGTCGTCCGGCTAAAGCATATATACGGGGCTGAGTGACTGCCCCCATAGACCTAGCCCTCTTGCCTTGCCGTCTATCAATATCACGATCACTTCTTTGTGGTTGTTGTCGCCCTTCTAAATTCTGGGCATGGGCTTGTATCCGAGAAATATCCATCCCATCTTGTAGCGAAGCTGTCAAGCAATCCTTGAATATATGTGGCCCTAAGCCACTCACGAATCTATGCACCCAATCTCCCATGTCGGCTACCATAGTCGGGGCATATCTAGGCAAAGAATTAAATTGCATGCAATACTCCCGGGCACTCGTACTACCTCTCCTCAAATTTAGAAATCTATCCGCCCTAGCTCGGCGGACCTCGGGTGGCAAATAATGGCGGATGAAGGCGTCGACGAATTCTTGCCAAATCGGAGGAGGCACATTCTCTCCTCTTGATAAGACCCAGATATTATACCATAAGACTGCCACATGCCGGAGTCTATAAGATACCAACTCCACAGATTCAATTTCGGAGGCGTGGACAATCCTCAACGTTCTCAACATCTCGTCAATGAAACCTTGAGGGTCTTCATCCGGATTTGACCCGAAAGTCTCGGAGGATTTAAACTCATAAAATCACGAGCTCTGGTACTGGCTAATCGATCACTTGGGCCCCCGTTTTGCGGCTGTGCCTGAGCGGCAACCAACTGTGTCAATAAATGTATGGCCTCGGTCATTTGTTGATCCAAAGCAACTGGTGGAGGGATTGGAGCTGGAGCTCCTCTTTGCTCTTCCACATTAGGCGGGGTGGAGGAAGTATTAGATAAGGCCTCGTTATGTGATTCGCCTCCTTCTATATCCATTGGCGGCTGTAGCTTTTCCCTTTGGCGGCATTCTGAAATCACAACACACTATTAGGGAGGATAAAATCTTATACATGGCTCTATCGCACGTTCTCATAGAAGAAAGATGGTCATTTTTCCTAGATGCCCTGTAGCCTCTTGTTTATTAGCGTGGCGCGCAACACATCAAAAACAAGAATCTACTTGACACGGCTCGTAGACACTTCCTAGGACTGAACTGCTCTGATACCACTTTTGTCACGACCCAACTAGGGGCCGTGACGGGTACCCGGGGCTAACCACCGAGCATCCCTCGTTCTACTTCTTATCATGCTCATTAAACGTTCTTTTATCAAAATCATACTCAAATTATATGAAAAACATCTTTCATTCGAAAACATAAATACTTTTATATGCACAAGCCTTTTGGTCATTGAAATACTATATATGTACGTATACATGCACGTAATAGCAACCCCGTGAGACCATACCACCCACATTGCGTATCTACGAGCCTCTACTAGAGTACTAGACATACGGACGGGACAGGACCCCGTCGTGCCCAAAACGTACATGTACACAAAAGGATGACCATAAGCACATCCGGAACAATGGAGAGCTCTCAACAGCTAACAGCTCCTACGAGTCTGGAGCAGGATCACCTCCCTGTCTACCTGTGGGCATGAACACAGCGTCCAAAGAAAATGGACGTCAGTACGAATATTGTACTGAGTATGAGAGGCATAAACAATAATATCACATGAACGAAGTAAAAGGAGCATCAATAAGGAACATCTGTATCTGACTGTCAAATAGAAAAGGAGTGATGCATGATAGCTTGCTCATAGTCATCATCATATCACATATGCATAAATATATAAACTGCCCGTCCATTTCGGATCAGTGTTATAATCATTAGCCTGCGTCCAGGCCTCCCGCGTCCGGGGTATCATCTCCTGCCACCCTCTAGTGGTGTCTGACCATGCCATTTAGCCATGGTGTATAGCTGCCCGCCTTAGCGGTGATTGCCCGGCCAAGTAGGCGCGGTGTGATATCATCAGTATAATATACTCATCATAATGCATATATAAAGGCTCAAGGTTAACTATGCTTTGTCGGGGTGACGTAAGGTCGTGATCCCCGATTCCATTATAGAGCACTCATTAACATCCAGCCTCACCTTGAAAGGAATAGTATATGAGGTAAGTGTAAGCAGTAATGACATCATATCATGAATATTTAGAACTCCTATACTCTAACTCATTACCTTGTGTAGCAAATTAGGGGTATCAACTCGTATTTCTCTTTCGGAACTTAAGAGATTCATGGAGAAGAAAGAAAGTCATATTATAGGATTCATGCCATAGAAGGAAAGGACTATCCTCACATACCTTTGTCGTTTAACTACCTTATCGCTTGATCGTCCTCCTTCGATGCTCGCGTTTCAACCTTCGAGAGGAATCACATTAACATTTGTTACTCGGCTATAAGAACATTTCACTATTTCTAGGGAAAATTGGGCAGCATTTCCTTTGTTCATACTACTCTTCCCCCATTCTATATCAACTCCCAACGTTAATAACAACATTCACAATATAGCAACAACAATCATCATTTATCTACAATTACCACAATTCAGCATTTCTCTTAGATTTCTCCACAATTATGATTATAACTCATTATCGCGTTTTCTCATATACAATACTTATTTCATGGTCTAAATGACACTTATAACATATTCACAACCACAGCATACCAACATTCATAATTCACACCAATCACTATTCACACATTCATGACCCAATTTCTATGTTTTTCCACAATTCAAGTGTTTCAACTTTCAACCACTCAAACCATATAAAAGGGTCATAAAACTCACCTTAGATGATGAATGAACAACCTTTGGGTGGAACTTCTTTTCTTGCACCAAAACCCTAACTCACTCTTCTTGAGTTTCCTTGGCTTAGATGAACTTTTAATAGGTTTCACAAACTTGATTTCATGGATTTGATGTAGTTGACCATGGTTTTCCTTTGATTTCTTGTGGATGAATGGTGGAGAAGGTTCTAGAGAGTTCTTGGAGAGAAGTGAGTGGAAGATGAAATGAAATAAAATTGAAGAGGGGTCTTAATTTAATTCATGAAATCAGTCCCGTCCGAGATGTACGGTGCGATCGACGGAGCATCCATCCAGGTGTCGAAGTCATCAAATTTCCAGTGAGCAATCTATCATTTCTTCTCATTCGACGGTGAGAAGGACGGCCCGTCGAACTGATCGACGGAGCGTCGACCTGTTCATCGAGTGGTCTTCGCTCTAGCTCAGTTTTTCGGCGCCATCGACGGGGCGTCGACTTGTTCGACGGTACAAAGGATGACCGTCGAACCCCCTTTTCGCAGGACTGCGGTGAAGTTTCGTTTAACGGACTTTTCTCCCTTGCCTTTAACTTCTCTGAAAATTTACTTTAGTCCCTTCATCGCTTCGTAACCCAAAGTTCCGAGGTGTAACAAAAAATTTGCACAATTGTTTTCATCTTTGCAACACTTCCTTTTCTCTTTCTTTATGCGATCTTCTTTTTCGTTTTGCTCTCTTGATTTATGTATTAAGTTATGGTATTTCCGGCAACGAAAATAGAAAAATATTATTATTAAAAATTAAATAACTACTTAATTTATATATGTATTCTCTCTTATCAAATTCCCCCACACTCGAATAGTTGCTCGTCCTCGAGCAAATAAAATTATTAAATATAGTAGCTAAATATTTTTAGTAAAATCACGAGAACTTTCGGTAAAGAAATCAACTAAGACAATTCCATGAATTCAACAACCTTTAACCATACTCAAATTCACTTATTGAGATTTGAAATAACAATATTTTCTAATCCCAAGTGTGTCTCACCAAATGAAGAGAGATGCCCATATATCACACAGTATATCTATTATAGAACAAATGTCATGACCCAACTCGTGGATTGAGCGGGCACCCACACTAACCCCCTTGCGGGTGAACCCTCCTCTTGTTCTACCTCTTCATAAATAAAATAAGCGAAAATTAGACAACACTTACATAAATAGTCTCGATATATAAATACTAGAAAAGTGTACAGAAATACAAGACATAACCCCAAGGATCTAGCACAAGAGCCACTACATAAGTACAAGTCTAATTAAAAGAATAAAGTCTCAAAATAAAGAGATGCTATCTCAGGAGTGCAAAAGAAAGACAAGCATATAGAGAAGAGTCTCCGGGCTTCGGATCCATCAAGTAGCTCACCCTAGGGACTCTGGAAAGTAGGCCTCGGGATCACTCGCGAGGCACAGATGTGGATCCTGTGATGAACTCTGCAATAAAAAAAAGAGTACGACAAGAGTAGTATCAGTACAACACAAGTGTTGGTAAGCATCATAGGCCGCCAACGATTAGTTTACATATATAAAGGAAAGAAATTAACAGGTAAGCAAATAAGCATCCAAATACAGTCAAGAACATTCTCAAGTATGAAATCAGCCAAGTATATAATATCAGTCTAGCTATGAGATCAACCAAATGTATAATATGCCATTAACATTGTCAAAAATGAATGAGTGAATGTATATGAGATGCAAGTAATGCAATGCACTGGCCACCTTTTGAATTGTATACACATGCTAAGGGCAAAGCCTCATAGTGATGACTCACAAGGGACCCGCGAAGTCCATGTACTCTCACAAAAATATCCACTAGGGCTCACACAGAACGCCGCCACTAGGTTTACTTAGAATACCAATATCCACTAGGGCTTACACAGAACGTCACCGCTAGGGTTCACATAGAATTTCCTTTGTTACCTTTGCCAAATAAGCCCACACAGAGTATCCTTGTTTCCATAGTAACCAGTGATGCATATGCATGGACAATATATAAGATATTGGACAAGCCGCAATCAACAACTCGAATCATTAACCCCTAATAAGAATGTATACCATGCATGATGTCAACATCAACGGTAAATCATATTAAATCTCATCTGTTACTTATCATGAAGCACATAACACATTTCTAAGCTAATTTCATCATCGTTACTTTTTCCGATGATAAGTGAGATATCAAGAGTGAGATGAATGTAAACACAAATCATAATTATATAAAACATTGAAACAAGCCCACATAATAGCTGACAGAACCAACCTATTGGATTTCACCTCCACACCATGCCTGAAGGCCTATCATGCATTCCCCGTCAAAATATAAACTCTATATATGCTTCACTAACCGAAGTCTAACCATAAGGTAAGCCGTAACCTACCTCAGTGCCAAGCAGGTGCCACGAACTATCCAACACGAGCCTTCCCTTTACGAACGGCTTTCCAATGGTCGAAGTCTATTCAACAATGTAATCTACATTAGAAACCGCAACTAACGATACCCATCTTTCTATAATACGATCCAAATCGAAAATCTCTTCTGAAGAAAGCTTGAGCCCACAAAGGCAAAAACAAAAAATCATGTTGGAAAAGGTCAACCCAAAGATTAATAAGGCCAAACACTAATTACCAACACAAACTAGTCCCAAATTAGCATTAATTGCATCATTAATAAAAAATCCCCAATTTTAGAGAAAACCCCCAATTTCCATAATCAATTTCTTAAATAAAGGGAGATTCAAGCTTAGCATCTAGTTATCCCAATGATTCAAAGACTAGATTTAAGAAGATTTCCCAAAAAAATCATTTGGATTGAAAAAGATTCATGAAAACACCTTAGGGTTTATACTGCACTTTCCCCAACTAGAAGATGAAAAGCTACCATGGATCTTATAGTAAACCATAATAAAATCAAAAGGGAGTTTAAGGAACTTACCCCAAGAATAAATCCTCTCAAAGCTCTTCAAAAGCTCCCCAAACACTCTCTATGTTTCGAATTTAGTGAATGGGAAGAAGTGGTTTAAAAATTGGGGAAGATACAGCATTATGTTCAGCGATTCTTGTATCTACAGACACCTTATCCGAAGATCCGGACTAGCCTATGGGAAGAAAGGCTCGCATAAGCGGAGCCGCTTTCCACATCACTTCCTCGCATCTGCAGGCCTACCAGGCCCACAGAGGAAAACCCACATCCGCAGAAGCGGGACACCAGAAACCAGCAAAATATGGTTTTTCATCGAGTCCAACCCAAAACCCGACACTCATCCAAGACCCTTCGAATTCAAACCAAATATGCATCCCAATGTAAAAACACGCTACAAACTCACCTGTTCCTTCGGAATTCCCAACGGAGGTCATCTTGACAAAATCAACCCCCAAAACCCAAAAAGCAAGTTTCCAACCAATTGACCGAAACGATCCCGAGTTCCTTGGGAACCAAACCAACCACCCCAACAAGTTATAAACGACTCTCCAGACTTCCTGGAATCAACGAAATTCTCAAAAATGTTCGTTTACCCAAAAGGTCAGCTATTGGTAAAGGTTTTTCACTTTAAGCCTTCTAATTTCCCCTGAGCCATTTTCGATCATCTTGGGATCCACACTACCCATCCCCATAAGTCTTACACTCTGTAAAAAAGCTAGGGGAAGGGTCAACAGAGATAAAAGGGTAAAAAAAACCTAGATGACCAAATGGGTAGTTACATCAGATAATAATTAAACAACTGTTCATCCTCAAATAGAAAAGAAATGAAATGAAGGAAAGGTACCTAAGTTGGTAAATAGTTAGGGATCTCTCGCATGCATATCGGCCTCGGTATCCCATGTAGCCTTCTCCATTGGATGGTGCTTCCATTGTACTTTTACTGAAGCTACTTCTTTTGACCTCAACTTCCTAACTTGCCTATCCAAGATTGCTATCGGCTCTTCCTCGAACGACAAATTCTGATCAAACAATACCTAGTCCTAATGGACGATATAAGAGCCGTTGGGACGGTATTTCCTCAACATAGAGACATGAATTACCGGATGAACACGTGATAAACCTAGTGGCAAAGCCAACTCAAAATCCACCTGACCAACATGACGAAGGATCTCAAAGAGGCCGATAAACCTCGGGCTCAACTTGCCCTTCTTCCCAAATTGTATCACACCCTTCATGGGTAAAACCTTTGTTGACACATAATTTTTGACATCCCGTAGTTTATTTTAATCACTTAGAGTCCTTGGAAAGTAAATAAAATGAGCTATGCACCTTAAAGGGTCTATTGTTTTTTTTAATAAATTGTTCAGATAAATATTTTACTCCTTTAAATTGATGAAAAGTTTTTTCATGATATCACAAATTTATTTAGCAGTTAATTGGTACTTTTATGACATCACAAATTTATTCATGAGATGCTTATTTAGAAGTTTTTTCATGACATCACAAATTTATTTATGAGATGCTTGTTAGATTTAATCAAAGGAAAAGGGTATTTTATTTTAAAATAATATTCACTAATTTAATTGTTTAAATTGTCATAAATCAAAATTTGCAAATACTTTATTCCCGTCAATCCAAGGAGTTTGAGTAATTTAAATAGTTAACCATTTCACCCCTCAATCGTCAACTCTGTATGATTGTGTAATTTGTCAAAAACTATTTACAATTGTCTATAAATGTTTTAATTAATCAATTAAGTGGTCATTATTGCAAATTGATTTTTAAAATTATTTGATTATTTCGTTATGGCCACAATTAATATAACCAATTATTTTGTTATGGCCACAATTAATAAATGTCCTAATTTGTCTATAATTAAAATATTATTACCAATAATAAATTTATATTTTTTATCTAATTATTAAATTATTTTAATTTTTTATCTAATTATCAAATTATCTATTTTTTTCTATATATACACATGTATACACTAGGTATACATATATATGTATACACTACAAAAAAAAGGGCCAGCCGTAATATATTTTTTTTAGACCGGGTCCAGCCCATAACGGACAAGGACCTAGCCCAACTCAGTTAACACAGATAAAGGGGTATAACCCCTTTTATTTCTTATTTTAAACAACCCCTTTCCCCTTATCTTTCTCTCTCTTCCTCTTTCTCACAAAACCCTAAGCCGCCGCCTGCTCTATCTTCTCTCTCTCCTCCTAAAAATGGAAAAATCGCAGACCAAGTGTGAAGTACAGAGCTTTTATAGCATTATTTATGTGTAAAGAATTAATTCAAAGGTTGTTTTTACCTATGTCCTTCCAAAATCGGTAACAGTTCCTTTTCCTTTTGCTTTTCTTCGAAATTATTTAGTCAAAGTCGATTATTGTTGTATGATTTTTGTTGTATTATGTTCATTTTTCTTGATTTCCATTGGATGGGGGTGAAGGGTTTGGACTGAGTCGAATAAGGCTCAGATCTGGCAGTTCATTTGTTGATAAGTCATTTTAAGCCATAGATTTGCTTTACAAGTTTATTTTCTGGGAATAATTCGATGTGCCATGTCGTTGCTTTGAGGGTTCGAACAATTTATGGGGTTCTATATAGAACCCCACCCTCACCATGAGAAGAGGTCGGGAAAAAATTGGGAAAAATTAAAAGAGGCTAGAAACTTCGAATTCAAGCCTCTTAGTATAAAAATGTTAAGACTTCGTCTTAAGTTGATGTTTTGTTTGTTCTAAAATATTTGTGTCTTTCTTGTTTTTGAGTCCGGTGTGGCTGAGTGTTATTTTGGAAGCACAAAGGGCTTTCAAGTTCAATCTTGACCACGGTTGCGCTTTAAAAAGGTAACATTTTATCCTTTAGCTTATTTTTGTTATTTTTTCGGTAATTTGTTATGTGAGAGTGGTCTGTTTGATGTTGTTAGATTATTTTGGGTTCAATTAAGTAGTAATGTGTCGTACTGAATGATGCTTAATGTTCATTAGATGTTTTGGAAATGGAGATTACTTCCTTATATTCAAAAGATATATGGTTAAACCTTAATATTGGTTGTTCATATGGATTGAATGTATGAGATTACATAATGTATTTATGTAGTTCTATAGATATGGATGAACAGATTTTTGTGTGCGTTATTAGATGTTGAAGTTTCCTGTTTGGCTGCTCAGACCTTAAAAATGACAAAATATGATTACATGATTCATAATAGTAATTTAGTGAACTTTTAGACCAATACTAATCCTATTTGAATGTAATAGATTGCTAAGGTACTATGATGACCTATCTTGAATCATTTAAGGCATTTGCTATTTCATGGATGAGACTGTGTCAAATTTGAATCTTCAATCTGCTTTCACAAGTTTGTATGCTTTGTCTATGTCAATTAGATAGCATGAGTTATGATTAGGATAAAATAAAGAATCATGATTAGTATTAAATAAGGCTTAAAGAGTCTAGGCATACTTATAGGAGTCTCATGATGTGATTAAGGCACTAGAGTAAGATTAGAAGCGGTCTGTTTGCTTTTGAATGGGTTTGAGTCTACTTAAGTCTATTTGAATATGTTTGGATTAGCCTACACTAACTTTGATTATACAACTGTTTACTTGTATAATCAACTAGGTGTTTAGATGAGATTTAACTTAAAGGCAGTGTCAAACTAGTTTTAACCACAGGGTTTTGGTGACTACCATTAGGTATGAGGATGAGCTATGGGGTTGAGGTTACCTTGGGAGAGTAAAGGGTGAGCTTAGGCAAGGATTGAGGTAATGACCAGTAGGGCCTTTGTTCCTTTTTTACTGAAAGCAAGACTTAGGAGAGGGATGGGGAGGTGATGACCTCACCCTACCCTTTTTCTCTTTTAGGACCCTGAGGTTTCTTTTTCTTCTAAACCTTATTCCCATGGCTATGGGATTCACATGGACCTTATATTTGGTTATAAGTGGTTTACCATGCCTGGGAGGGAACCTTTGAGAATTATGCTATTAAAACCAAGTGAAAACAAACTGTGAGGTTCTGTCACATATTTGTCATAATTAAAGGGATTAAAAAACTGCTATTAACTAAGTTCTAGGGGTAAGTTATCCATCAGGACCTAGATTCACGTTTCAGAGTTCAACTTGCTTGCTTTTCTGTTTGTTTTAGAATGAATATGTTCGAAAAACCTGTATGATACTTTTTTTTTTTTGAATGAAAACCACCAAACCAAGTTTGGAAGTGTTTTATTAAAATAGATGGTTTTCTGTACAACAAAGGAAAACAAGAAAAACAAATAAACGAAGATCCTAAAAACCAGAAATGAAATGTAAACTACATCCAAAGACTATATAGAAGCTTGTCTATGGCAGATCCTCTGGCCTTGACTGGACACCATCTCAAACACCTACAAGCTCTCACCAGGTGCTATAGTTCAAAGTCAAAATGAATGCATATTCAGGCTTCCAGGATGGAGTAGAATTCTTCCATTTTTTTCTTCAGATACAGCTGCTATCTCTTTGACTTTATGTTGCATTTTTTTTGCCATTTTCTCTAGTTTCCTGAATGAACAGATCTTTAGAATTATTACAAAAGAATGAGCATTATGCTAATACCACTCTTGTAATCCTACAAAAGACAGTTTCATACAAGTATATGCTGCTACTCATGGTATGTTGAAATGTAGCCTTGTTGCTACTACTGTGCTCCAAAGTTGCTGTTAATCTCCAGGGGTGCGATGGTCCTTAGCTTTCTTGATTCTCATGTATGGTATATATGAGTTCTCTGTGTTAAGAATTTTTCGTGCTTTCATAGGAAGTGAAGTGAAACTATGAAAATGGTGATCACCTACAAAATCAAGAGCATAGTTAGTTAAAAAATCAGCCAGGCCGTTTCCTTCTCTCAGAACATGCTCCACCCTCACTTCCTTATCCCTCCTCAGTGTTGACATATCATTTATGATCATTGATATACTCCATGGAACCTCCCACTATCCAGTTAAGATCATCTTCATAGTCATAGAATCTATTTCCATCACCACTGGTAACAAACTGTGTGTAACACAATACTTAAGACCCTCCTGTAGTGCCATTGCTTCAACCACTAAATTTGAGCCATCTGATATTCTTCTTGCTGCTGCAAACTGGAATCACCTGCTGCATTTCTAATACAAAAGGCCACAGGGCTTGGTCCAGGATTTCCCCTAAAAGCTCCATCAGAATTACCTTTCAACCACCCTGGCATAGGAAATTCCCATTTCACTGTCTTGCTCACATTTCTTGGCCTGTATGCTTCAAAAACTTGTAGGATTTGAGGTATGCATCTTGGTAAGCTGTGCTGCCATGGAAACCTCAGTCTACACATTTGATATATGATCATATTGATCTCATAAATCACTTTGTTGATGGACATCTTCCCTCTATGTAGGACTGTATTCTAGCTCTTAACTTTGAGGGGCAATCTGTATTGCACCATACCTGAAGAACCTACTTGACTTGTTGAAACTGTGTTGTGATACCAACAACAGTTTTAACATATGTCCAAACTTTTGTAGCAACATTTCCTGTAACAAACAAGTGATCCATAGTTTCATATTGCCTATGATCACATCAATAACATCTTGCCTCAGTATCTATCCTAATCCTTCTTACTACCTCTCCAACTAGTATTTTAAACTTCCACAACCTCCAGAAGAAGAAGGATATCTTGAAAGGTACACACCTGATATCCACATGTTCTTATAGACATCTACCTTGACTGCTTTTCTCCTTAGAAGTTCCCATGCAGTACCTACTGTGAATTTGCCTGAAGCTGTCATCATCCATCTTGGCCTATCTCATTCTTCTTCTGGTTCATGAAAGTGCAATTCCTCTAATATATGATCCTTAATATCCATAGGGAATAATTGCTGCAGTCTTCCTATGTTCCAACCATCCTGCAGCATAAGTTCTGTTACATCTTGAACACCTTCATCTTTCACAAAATCATCAGGAATAATGTGATATAGAGCCCCTAGCTTTGTCTAGTTGTCAAACCATACATTTGCAGTTCCACTTCTTGGTTCCCACCATATTTCATGTTCTATATTATCTCTAGCCTCCATCATTGCCTTCTTGAGAACCTCTCTTGCACTGCACATTCTGAGGACTGTGCCTTTTACAGTATTTGATCCACATGTAATTTGCCTATAGAGTATTTGTTGTCCTGAATTTCCACCAATGTTTTGCACATAGGGCTTTAGATACATCAAACAAAGATCTAAAGCCCACTCCTCGTTCCTCTTTTGGCATACACAAGTTCAACCATGATGACCAATGTCTTTTTCTGCCTTCCTCACTATTATTCCAGAATAATCTTGCAAATATTTTGTGCAAATCATTGATAACATGTTTTGGAGGTTTGATAGCTGATAACAGATGCATTGGCATGCTGATTAGAACATTAGCGATCAACACAGCTTTCCCTCCAAATGATAGCAATCTTCCTTTCCAAGTCTGCAGCCTATTCTTGATCAGATCATTGTAATCAGCTTACATCTTCCTTGAATGTGTGACAGGAAAACCTAAGTATGTAAAAGGAAAAGTGCCTCTTGAAAAACCAGATGTTCTCCACTTGTTCTATCAACACATTAGACACTTTACTGTATAATTAGAAGGAACTCTTGCCTTTGTTGATAAGTTAGCTTGTTACCTGCTCATAGTCATGTAATACCTCCATAATCAGCTCCAAAGACCTAGAATCAGTAGATGAAAAGATTATTGTGTCATCATCATATGCCAGATGATTCAGACTTGCACTCCATTTGGGTATTCCATAACGTCTAAAATCATTATTCTCAAAACCTGTATGATACATTTATGTTTAGACCTGTCTGTATTATGTGCTAGACTTAGTTTGAATTTGGGAAGATGACATTTTAGTTAACATGAGGTTGGTGATGATCCGTGCTCTTGAACTTGAACTGTTGCATTTACACTTTAATGTGCATTGTAGTGTAAATTTGGATTGAAATGGTAAAATTGTACTCTGTCTAATAAGGTTTGTCTCTATACTGTTGGTATGTTTAAATACCTATCATGTTTAGAACTGTAGGATGAAATAACTGAATGCTCAGTCTGTGTTTATAAAATGAATAAGTGATAAGCTAGAATTGGTGGAATGTTGTGGCTTGAGGATGTTAAGAGTACTCTTAAAATAGTCTGAACCACTTGGCATAGGGTGGCCTTTTCAAGACACCTCAAAGCGGGGGCAGGGAAGAGTCCAGCTCATAGTACCTACCCTCCAAATGAGGGGTGTCATGACACAGCCGATGGATCATGGGGGGCATTCCTGTCATGAGGGTACATTGGTCTTCCTTGAACCTCACTATTTTTTCAAAGGCTGGAAATAGAAATGGGTGGGAATATTTAACTTGTTTAAATGTCTAAAGGGAACTTAGGAAGTTAGGAAAAAAAACTGGTTATTTAAATAGGGTGATTTTTGCTTTCTTTCTAAGGGAAATTGACTAAGTTAAGGCTGTTGATAATAAGCATCCTTTTAGGAGTTTAAAAAATCCTGGGTTGCAATGAGTTGTTTTTTTAAAAAAAAAAAAAAAAAACTTATGCCGTTCTTTTTTCTGTGAGATTTGGTGACATGCATAGCTACTCATTTCACTTTTTTTTTTTTACTCAAGTGGCAGTTCACATGAAATCTTGTTGGGTACGTGCTCTTACTACTGTTTGACTAAAACAAAGGTTCATTTCTGTGGGTTTTCCTGAGAATATAAATTGCACAATCGCAGTTCATTTAATGTTGTTTTAGTTCAAATTTCCAGGTGTTCCAATCCTATTTTTGGTAATCATAAGATTATAGGATTTTTTTCTCTTTACCTGCATCTCCCTGCTGTGTTTCTGTTAATTGCATCAATAAGTCTCACATTTACTACTATGAGGTCTGTTAACATGTGAAGCTGGTGAATCATTTATTTGATATGTATAAGAGTTAAGTTAGACTTGAAATAGCTTCAGTTTTATCTTTGAACACTGTTCTGAGGAATAAGGATTAATTAGGTGAATGAAATGATTTTGAGGCCTAAAGTTACACAGATAGAGTATGAATATGCACAGAATATACATAGGCTAATGAAAAGGAAGAGGAATATACATATGGTATACATTTGATATACACATCACATGCGTATATCATAAGTATACCATGTGTATATAAGAGAATAGGCCAGTTATAGACAATATGTATACATGAGTAAAAGAGATAGAAACTTCACCTAAGCTCTAAAATTTCAAAAGTGTTCTCTTTTAGAAGGCAGTTCAGCCAGGCCCAACTCAGGATTCATTGAAAAAATGGGCTAGTTTTCATTAAGCCCCAAATACAAAGGAAAACAAAGATGGTTTTGTGGGATCATATATATTGATTAAGTATTTCGAAGTTGTTATGTTATATTTTTTGTGTCATCACACTGCCATATTTGTATCAGTTTTTCTTTATTGTGACTATGAGTTTATTTTTAGTAGTGTTTGTAATTAAATTACTTTCATAAATGGTGATACTTGTGCACAATTATGGGAATTTGGTTTTATCCTATGGCAACACTGGTTTGGGAGTTTAGGTTATTTAGGGGGAATAGGTCTTAGCCATTCTCCGATGTCCAACCATACCTAGGGTTGTTGAAACCCCTTGGAACTTGTGCGGCGTCGGGAATAAGAGTGGTAACAACCTTTTCCCATTGTATGGTATGAGTTACAGTTCTGTGAGGCCAATAGTATACAATCAAGTCCTTTAATCGTGCATTTTGTAACCAAATTTGATATGCATATGGTTAGGTGTATAATTATGCTAGTGACACGTTCAACAAACATAGAATAATGTGGTTCTTTTTTTTTCTTTTCCTCCTCTAATTGCATGGCCATTTGGGCCGAAATCCAGCTACCCTGTTGGGCCAAAGGCCTAATAGGAAATTTTCTTTCAAAAACTGTTAAGTCCAAGAAGAGAAAAGGGAAGCTAACATTATTGAAGGGCCAGTCATGGGTGAGAATGACATGAAGGCCCAACCATGGATAAAAAAGGATAACTAGGGGTTTGGTACACCTCTAGTCTAACCCTCCTCCTTTAAATTTTAGCATGCCAGTTTCTTTATTGATTAAAGTGTTGTACTTGTATGTTGTAAAATAAACTCACACTATTATTGGAATCATTTATGGTTTGGACTAGGCATTTTTAAGTAAACGGTACATATGCCGTTTAGTTCGACCTTAGGCCCCCAACATGATTTTCAAAGCCCGGCTTAATATAAATGTTTTCTGAAAGAATAAAAAATGCTTAGTAAACCAGTGAAAAGAATGAAAAGGATTAGTCTACCTACTAAAACATTGTTATCATTTTCCTAAGCGAAGAAAAACTAGGCTTGACATTTTTTCTCTAAACCATAAGAACGTTTTTTCTAGTTGTAAATTTAGTTTTCCAAAAAGCTCTTTTTAAGTCCAGGAAGAAAAATAATTTCAAAGTTGTGCGTAAGTGTAGTTATTAAATGCCAGATACAAGCACTTACTTTGGACAAAAAACCAGTCGGAAAACAAATTCATAGATATGTAGCGTATTAGTGTACCAAAACGCAAATATTTTCTGGACTAGATTCAGAAAAAATATTGAGGAATGTGGAGGGCTAAGGACCAACCTAAAATCACATTTTTATGGCCCAACTTAACCAAAATTTTCCAGAAAAGATGAGAGAAAACATGTTTTGGGCTGAGCTCAGTAGTTAAGAGAAGAAACGAGATTTTGGGCAAAAAACCCAACAGACCTTAACTAATTTTTTCAAAAAAAAAAAAGAACATAAATTTGGCCAAAGCCCCGTGTCAAAAAACATTACTCTTTATGTTATAAACAATTGAGTCCTAAAGATAACTTCCAGGACAAAAAGTTAGTTTGATTATATAAACAAACTCTTGTAAATTAAATCCGTGTAAACTATTTGTAAACATAAAGTTTTAGATAAGGACGTTCTAAAAACGTATTAAACGGATTAACCCGGACCATATATGAGACAAGCATGAACAAAACTTATTTACCCCATACTTTAAACGGACTTTTTATCTTCACAAAAACTGCTACTATCCTTATATATAAAAGGAACTAATTGTATCCGGATATTATAAATTCGAACCTAAATACCCTATATGTAAAGGGAACACATTCAATTCTTTTCAAAAAATGATATGCATAATGACAGACTGTTACGGGAAACAAATACCAAATAAACAGTTCATGCAAGTGCTCACACATTGTAATTCGAACGTCAATCGTAAAGTATAGATCCTTAATACTAGTGTGCCTAACACCTTCCCTCGGGGATCACCAGAACCTTACCTAGAACTTTGGATTAAGAAGGATTTTTCACGGTGTATGAATAAACTCTTAAAAAGTGGTTTTCCTAATTTCCTAAAAATTAGGTGGCGACTCTTTTAAAACAAAGTTCGAAAGAGCACTAACGATTTCAAAGTAGCTTTTCCTAGAGCTAACCCCGGCCTCCAAAATGCGAACCATTACAGATGGAAACTCCGCTGGGGACTTAATGATTCTAAGCATAATGATTCCAATATAACGTGGGTATATTTGCTTTAACTGTTTATGTGCTTACTTTCCCATAATTATCAACTGTTATTGAATGCATATCATAATTCGGCCACTCTTGACATTTATTTTACACTTTGTTCCAAAGGCGACTTCGCGGAACATGCGGTTGTACCTTCAGTATAAAACCAAAATATTTCTTTTGGAACCGTTATAAGGCAGGGTTAGTTTGTGGTCGTCCAACAGGCCTAACGGTTTAGCCCTAGTTGTTTGCTTGGGTTCCCGGTCGTTTGTGAAAAGCCCACTCAAGTAAAAGTAGGGAAGAGCTAAGACAAATCTGTACTGAACTAGAGCATTCATACCTAGACGAGCTTTGGGTATCTCAAACTTACCTAAAGCTCATTAAGGGAGACCACCCTGTGTTCGGATGGTCTATGACCCGAAGAGCACCGCATCTCATTTATGTGCTATGTGGAAGCATGTTTTATGCCTATGTGATGAACCATTGACCCTGTGGAGATGGGGGAATCTTAACCGTGTTTTTTTTGGAGATGGAAGGCCGAATCCGTTTTGACATAGTTACCGAGGCTCCGAATTTGTTGAGAGTTTGGTGGGAATGGTTAGGTGATACTCATGGAAGGACAGTTAGCTGCACTCTAGGTCACCTACCCTCTATCATGACGATGAAGCATCGTCCAGAACTAATAAAGGTATTGGCCAGACTGGGACGATAAGGAAATGTTGTTCCGCTTCAGTGATATCAAGACGACTCCGACCCTGGAGGAGATTAGGGATGCCATCGACAGCAATGGAACCTGTCTGAGGAGAAGACACAAGCAAGGTCACAACCTGTTGTTCCCACAAAGGCCCACAGTCGGCCAAATCATGAAGTTTCTAGCCTTAACTGAGGCACCCTGGGCGCGAGAACCCACTTTGTCCTTTAGGGAACTGTATCGGAGGTTTGGGGATTTCACCGGGTATACTATGTATAAGAGGGAGTTCAAGAGTAGAGAAGAATGGGAAGTTGTTAGACCTTTGGCGTTCGCCATAGCCTTGATTGGCACTATAGTGTTTCCACAGGATGAATCATTGGCCTTAGACACTCGAGTGATCTACATGGCCGACGCTATCTTCTATGGCATAACCAAGGATTAGGAAACGAGGTATTTTGACCTAGCACCCGTCATTCTGGCAGGCATTTTTTGGGATTTGGACAAATGCCGGAATCGTTTATGATACTTCCAAGGATGTAACATGTTGTTACAATGGTGGATTATCAAACACATAAACATGGCTAAAGAAGTCTAGTATCTGAGCAACAATGATAGGATAAACCGCCTCACAAATTATTATCCAAACCTTGGTTGCATGTCCAACGGGGCGTGGGCCCGCTTCTTTGACGAGTTGACTGAAGATGGGATCCAGTGGATGTTTCCTGACTTCATATCCGAAATCGCGGTGGTTCGAGGCAAGAATTTTCCCTTTGTGCCATTAGAAGGGGTTCGAGGAATCTGTCCTTAATATCCAACTCGGTTTTTAAGGTAATTTGGCAGAAGACAAGTGATACCACAGGTAGGGAACCCTGAACAGTTCATCATTGAGCACGCAGAGCATAAAATCAAGAATGCCGGTGTAATCCTACGGGAATTGAATGGTCATGTGAGTGTCACGACCCGACTATGGCTGCGACGGGTACCCGGGGCTAACCACCGAGCACCACTTGTTCTACAACTCATCATACTTTATTAGACATTATTTTATCAATTTCATACTCAAATCATAAGAAAATCATCTTTTATTTGAAAACATAAATGCTTTTATATACATAACCTTTCGGCCATCAATATATATATATATATATATATATATATATATATATATATATATATATATATATATATATATATATATATATATATATACATACATAATGGCAACCTCGTGAGACCATATAACCCACACTGCGTATCTACGAGCCTCTACTAGAGTATCAGACATATGGATGGGACAAGACCCCGCCATGCCCAAAACACATATACATGAATATACACAAAAGAATGAACCAAGTAGCACATCCGGGACAATGGAGCGCTCTCAAGTCAGCTGACAGCTACTACGAGTCCGGATCGAGCTCACCTCCCTGTCTACTTGTGGGCATGAACACAGTGTCCAAAGAAAACGGACGTCAGTACAAACATTGTACTGAGTATGTAAGACAAGAATGAAATAAATATAATAGAAGGATCATGAGCCATAAGAGAAAGATATAACCTGCATGAGTTTCATAAGTGAATACATTTCGTACACATATCGTATATTTATATAATCATGGTACACATGTCATCCCATCACATATATTATCACATTATAATCCTCATCATTAACTCACGTCCGGGTAACCATCATATACCGCCTACTAGTGGTGATCATGCCCGGCTCTCTAGGCTCGGTGTAAACATAGCAGCACGCCTTAGCGGTGACATGCCCGGCCATTGAGGCACGGTGGAATCATATGCAGCCCGCCTTGGCGGTGACATGCCCGGACATTTTGGCGCGGTGAAATCATATCATCATATAATCAATCACAATTTCATCATTTTTACACATCTCATAGGCATAACATAATCTTAGATTATTGATCGTCTCATAGACATAACATGACTCAGCATCATTATACATTTATCATTAAGAGCATACATTAGACTTTGAAGGCAACTATGGCTATGTCTGGGTGACATAAGGTCGTGAGCCCCCGATTATATTATGGAGTAATGATCAACATCATATGTCACCTTGAAGGAGCTAACAATTTAAGGTGAGTGTGCGCAAAGAGAAGCATCGATGAAACCATACTTAGAATTATTAGCTTCATGGACACCTTATGCTTATATTCATCATCATCGTCATCATACTCATATCATATTTCCTTTCATAATCATGTACGCATGTATTTTGGTATATTTACGGACTCATAGTCTCAATCGTATAGGATGATCATGGAAAACTTGGAATATTCATGCCTTTGAAGGAAGGGATTAGCCTGACATACCTTTTCCACTTAACTAGTTTATCTCTTGCTTGCTCTGCTTCAACGCCCACGTTTCTACCTTCAAGAGAATTCGCATTAACATTAGTTAATCGACAATAAGAGCGTGTTACTATTTCTAGGCTAAATTGGGCAGCATTTCCTTTGTTTCTACTACTTTTCTCATATTCTATATGAACTCCCAAACGCTCATAACAACATCATTTATCTACATTTACCACAATTCACCATTTCCCTTCAATTTCTCCACAATTATGGTTATAACTCATTATCGCGTTTTCTCATATATAATACTTATTCCATGGTCTAAATATCATTCATAACATATTTACAATCACAACATACCAATATTAGTCATTCAATCCAAACTATTATTCAATAATGACACTATTCACTCATTCATCAACCATTTTCTATGTCTTTCTACAATTCGAGTGTCATAGCCTTCCAATACCTTAAATAACATGGAATGACCATAAAAGTCACCTTAGATGATGGATGAACAACTTTGAGTGGAACTTCTCTTCTTGCACCAAAACCCTAATTCACTTCCCTTGAGTTTCCTTGGTGTAGATGAGCTTTTGCTAGGTTTCACACACTTGTGTTTCACGGATTTGGTGTAGTTGATCTTGGTTTTCCCTTGAATTCTTGTGGATGAATATTAGAGAGTGTTCCAGAGTTTTCTTGAAGAGAGGAGAGTGAAAATGAAATGAATTAATGAGGGAATGGTCCTTATATTAAATGTTGAAACCTGTCCCGACCAAGTTATACGGACCATCATACGGTCCGTACATTTTATACGGGCCGTATGTGTGGCCGTATGTTTGGTCCAGAGAATGGTTTCCCTCTTGGATAATTATACGGCAATTTAATTTTTAAATATGCTAATTCAGCCGAATATGGCCATAATGGAAATAACCAGTTGGATTAAAATCAATTAAGGCCATATTCGTAATCTTAAGCCCATTTACACAGTTGACCATTTTTAAATTATTTTAATAGGTTAATGGTGTCCTAATTTATCTATAATTAAAATATTATTACCAATAATCAATTTTTTTTCTCATTATTAAATTATCTATTTTTTTCTATATATACACATGTGTACACTAGGTATACATATGTATGTATACACTACAAAAAAGAAAGGGCCAGCCTTAATATAATTTTTTTTTGTCCGAGTCCAGCCAAAAATGGACCAGGACCAAGTCCAACTCAGTCAACATAGATAAAGGGGTATATACCTGTTTGTATCTCATTTCAAATAACCCCTTTCCCCATCTCTTTCTCTTGCTTCCTCTTTCTCGCATAACCCTAAGCTCCGTCTGCTCTATGTTCTCTCTCTCATCCTAAAAATGGAAAAATCACAGAGCAAGTGTGAAGTACAGAGCTTTTGCAGCATTATTTATGTTACACCTCGGAAATTTTCCGCGAGCCTACAATGAATTGACCAATGAAGGATACGAGTGTGCGATGTTTTACTAAGTAGGGAATGACTAATTATGATTTTTTGGAAATAAGAAAGTTGCGGAATTTTATTTCAGCCCAGTGGTCGTAAAGTGATTTACGGCCCGTAAAGTGATTTACGGACCGTAAAGTGACATCGTGCTTCAACATTTCAAAAAATTTGACTTTCTGTTAAATGTTGAAATGGTAAAATACGACCCAGAATACGGACCGTAAATCGAAATACGGGCCCGTAAACTGAGTCGTAAACTGCCATGATCTTCAGCAAACCTTTCTGTTTTTGATATGCTTAAATACGACCACGTTATACGGCCCGTAAACTAGTATACGGTCCGTAAACTGTGGTTTACGACCACTGTACACCCAGACTGTTGTTCATTAAAAATTAGATTTTTGAGTATTAAAAAGGGACCCTAACCTCATTTTATATCATTTCTCATCTCCACAATGCAAGAACACTCTAGAATATTCTCCAAACACTTCAGCCAAGAAAATCAAAGGAACATTAAGATCAACAACATTAAATCCATGAAGCCAAGTGTATGAAACTCAAGTGAAGTTCATCCAAACCAAGAAACCTCAAAGGAGGTGAAGTAGGGTTTGGTGAAAGAGGAAGGAATTCCACTCTAGACTTATTCCACCATCATCTAAGGTAAGTTTCATGACTTTATCATGTTTTTTAAAGTATTGGAAAGCTCAGACACTTGAATTGTAGCAAGACATAGAAAATGGACCATTACTGAGTGAATAGTGCCATACGTGGGTGATAGCTAGGCTGGATCATGAATGTTGGTGTGCTATGATTATGAATACATTATAAATGACGTATACACCATGGAGTAGGTGTGAAGTATGCGAAATTACGATGATGAGCTTAAACCACTAAAGGTGGACAAATTGGATAAAATGGTGGATTTTGCTTAAGATATATACATGACGATTGTTGATACGTTATTGTAAGTGCTGTTGTAAATGTTTGGGGGTTGAAACGAGACATGAGAAAAGTAGTAGAAACAAAGGAAACGATGCCCAATTGTCCCTAGAAATAACGACACGTTTTTATAGTCGATTAACTAATACTAATTCGAATTCTCTCGTGAAGGTAGCGATGTGATATCGAAGGAGATCAAGTGAACGATAGACTAGCTAAACGACAAAGGTATGTGAGGCTAGTCCTTTCCTTCTAATGGCATGAATCCTATATCATAAATTCCTTTCCTCTTCATGAGTTTATGTATTCCTAAGAAAGCTAAAAAGCCTATATCTATAAATGTCTATATAAGATAAGAGATATAATACGATGCTGCCATAATGATAGAGATGTTATTTATTGCTTACACTCACCTTATGTGCTACTTCCTTCAAGGTGAGGCAGAATGTCAATAATTTCTCCATAATGAAATCGGGGGATCACGACCTTACGTCACCACGATAAAGTATAGTTGATCTTGAGCTTTACGCATGTACTATAATAATATGAGCATGTCATGATAATATAACACTGCGCCTAGTTGGCCGGGCAGTCACCGCTAAGGCGGGCAGCTATACGGATACACCATGACCATTTGGCATGAGCAGACACCACTAGTGGGCGGCATGAGATGGTACCTCGGACGCGGGAGGCCTGGACGCGGGCTATTGTTATTGATTATCACACCGTTCCGATATGGACGGGCAGCTTACATATTATGCATATATGATATGATGATGAGTATGAGTAAGACAGCATGCATTACTTCTCTTATGATTGTCATTCAGATCTAGATGTTTCCTATTGAGGTTCTCATTATATTATTGTTGTCTTCCTTCATTTTTTATGCCTCTCATACTCAGTACAATATTTGTACTGACGTCCGTTTTCTTTAGACGCTATGTTCATGCCCACAGGTAGACAGGGAGGTGAGCTTGATCCAGATCCATAGTAGCTATCAGCTGATTGAGAGCACTCCATTTTTCGGAGGTGCTTGTGATTCTCCTTTTGGTATATATGCTTATTTGGGCACGACGGAGTCTTGTTACGTCTATATATATATACAGTCTGTCAGTAGAGGCTCGTAGATACGCAGTGTGGGTTAAATGGTCTCACAAGATGTTATTATATGTATATATTATTTTGATGGCCGAGAGGAAAATGTATGTAAAGCATTTATATTTCTATCTAAAATATGTTTTTCTTATAATTTGTGTATGAAGTTGATAAAAGGGCCTTAAGTGAGTAAGATGAGTTGTAGAGTGAGCGGTGCTCGGTGGCTAGCCCCGGGTACCCGTCGCGGCCTCTAGCTGGGTCGTGACAATTTATGTTCAAAGAATTAATTTAAAGGTTGTTTATAACTATGTCTTTCATAAATCGGTAACCGTTCCTTTTCCTTTTGTTTTTCTTCGAAATTATTTAGTAAAAGCTGATTATTGTTGCCTGATTTTTGTTGTATTGTGTTCATTTTGCTTGATTCCATTGGTTCGGGGTGAAGTATTTGGATTGAGTCTAATAAGGCTCAGATCTGGCGGTTCATTTGTTGATAAGTCGTTTAAAGCCATAGATTTGGTTTACAAGTTTATTTTCTGGGAAGAATTCATTGTCCCACATCGTTGTTTTGAGGGTTCGAACAATTTTTAGGGTACTATTCATGAGAAGAGGTCGGGAAAAAAATTGGGAAAAATTAAAAGAGGCTAGAAACTTCGAATTCAAGCCTCTTAGTATAAAAATTTTAAGACTTCGACTTAAGTTGAGGTTTTCTTAGTTCTAAAAATTTTTGTTCTTTCTTGTTTTTGAGTCTGGTGTGGCTGAGTGTGGTTTTGGTAGTACAAAGGGCTTTGAAGTTCAATCTTAACCACAATTGCGCTTTAAAAAGGTAACATTTTATCCTTTTGCTTATTTTTGTTATTTTTTTAGTAATATGTTATGTGATAGTGGTGTGTTTGATGTTGTTAGATTATTTTGGGTTCAATTAAGTAGTAATGTGTTGTTCTGAATGATGCTTAATGTTCATTAGATGTTTTGGAAATGGAGATTACTTCCTTATTTTCAAAATATACCTGCTTAAACCTTAATATTGGTTGTTAATATGGACTGAATGTATGAGATTAGATAATGTATTGATGTTGTTCTATAGATGTGGATGAACAGATTATTGTGTGCCTTCTTAGATTTTGAAATTTCCTGTTTGGCTGCTCAGACCTTAAACATGACAAAATATGATTACATGATTCATAATAGTAATTTAGTGAACTTTTAGACCAATACTAATCCTATTTGAAAGTAATATATTGCTAAGGTACTATGATGATCTATCTTGAATCATTTAAGGCAGTTGCTATTTCCTGAATGAGATTATGTCAAATTTGAATCTTCAATCTACTTTCACAAGTCTATATACTTTGTCTATGTCAATTAGATAGCATGAGTTATGATTAGGATAAAATAAAGAATCATGATTAAAATGAAATAAGGCTTAAAGAGTCTAGGCATACTTATACGAGTCTCGTGATGTGATTACGGTAATAGAGTAAGATTAGAATGGGTCTGTTTGCATTTGAATGGGTTTGAGTCTACTTAAGTCTGTTTGAATATGTTTGGATTAGCCTAAAATAACTTTAAGTAGTTTTATGCTCTAAATTAAAGGTAAGTTGAAGCAATAACACTCTAGAATATGATACAGAAGTTTTAAAATGAAGGTTGAGATTAAGGTTTATTTATTTGTTAATAGGTTCCCAAATGGTCCATTAGAAGATACTGTAAGTTTATAAAGTTGTAAAATCATCTAAAATGAATCAGGACACCTAGATACAACTAAGATGATTGTGTGTCATGGTTGTTCATTTAAGCATAGTCTAGTCTTGACTATTTATGTTATCAGACCCTCTCCCTTTTATGTCTAATTCATGCTTGAGTCTTCAAAAGAGGTCTAGTGGGGTTAAGAATGGTAATTGAGTCCTAATATGCTCTTGACTATTAAAAATGATTTATCAACTAGTGAAAAGGAGTTGTTTCAGTATAAAGGTTGGTGCTCAGCCTAGGCTTAAGCTTTTAAATGATTAACAGATTCAAACCTTTTCAAAGCGGTAAGGTTTAAATGGAATTCAAAGACCCTAGACTGAATTGATTAGAACTGTTTACTTGTATAGTCAACTAGGTGTTTAGATGGGATTTAACTTAAAGGAAGTGTCAAACTAGTTTTAACCACAGGGTTTTAGTGGCTGCCATTAGGTATGAGGATGATGTAAAGGGTTGAGGTTACCTTGGGAAAGTAAAGGGTGAGCTTAGGCATGAACTAGAGGTAATGACTAGAGGGGCCTTTGTTCCCTTTTTACTGAAAGCAAGACTCAGGAGAGGGATGAGGAGGTGATGACCTCACCCTATCCTGTTTCTCTTTCAGGACCTTGAGGTTTTTTTTCTCCTAAACCATATTCTAATGACTATGGGATTCACAGGGATCTTATATTTTGTTATAAGTAGTTACCATGCATGGGAGGGAACCTTTGAGAGTTATGCTATTAAAACCAAGTTAAAACAAAGTGTGAGGGTCTGTCACATTTTTGTCATAATTAAAGGGATTAGAAAACTGCTATTAACTAAGTTCTAGGGGTAAGTTATCCATCAGGACCTAGATTCATGTTTCAGAGTTCAACTTGCTTGCTTTTATGTTTGTTTTAGAATGAATATGTTCAAAAAACCTGTATGATACATTTATGTTTAGACTGTCTATATTGTGTGCTAGACTTAGTTTGAATTTGGGAAGAGGACATTTTAGTGAACATGAGGTTGGTGAGGATCCTTGCTCTTGAACTTGAACTGTTGCATTTAGACTTTATTATGCATTGTAGTGTAAATTTGGATTGAAAAGGTAAAGTTGTTCTCTATCTAATAAGGTTTGTCTCTATACCGTTGGTCTGTTTAAAGCCCTATCATGTTTAGAACTGTAGGATGATATAACTGAATCTTAGTCATTGTTTAAAAAATGAATAACTGATAAGCTAGAATTGGTTTAATGTTGTGGTTTGAGAATTCTATGAGTACTCTTAAAACAGTCTAAACCGCTTGGCATAGGGTAGTCTTTTCAAGACACCTCAAAGAGGGGGCAGGGAAGAGTCATGCTTAGCTTGACTCATAGTACCTGCCCTCCAAATGAGGGGTGTCATGACACAGTCTATGGACCATGGGGGCATTCCTATCATGAGGGTGCATTGGTCTTCCCTGAACCTCACCATTTTATCAAAGGTTAGGAAATAGAAAAGGGTAGGAAAAGTTAACTTGTTTAAATCTCTAAAGGGAACTTAGGAAGTTAGGAAAAAGAAACTGGCTATTTCAATAGGGTGATTTTTGCTTTCTTTCTAAGGGAAATGGACTAGTTTAAGACTGTTGATAGTAAGTGTCCTTTTAGGAGTTTGAAAATCCTGGGTTGCAAAGAGTTGTTTTTTTTTTAAAAAAGAAAAAACCTTACGCCATTCTTTTTTCTGTGAGATTTGGTGACATGCATAGCTGCTCATTTATCTGTTTTATTTTTCACTCAAGTGGCAATTCACATGAAATCTTGTTGGGTGCATGCTCTTACTACTGCTTGACTAAAACAAAGGTTCATTTCTGTGGGTTTTCCTGAGAATATAAATTGCACGGTCTCAGTTCATTTAATGTTTTTTTAGTTCAAATTTCCTAGTGTTCCAATCCTGTTTTTGGTAATCGTAAGATTATAGGATTTTTTTTCTCTTTACCTACATCTCCCTGTTGTGTTTCTGTTAATTGCATCAAGCAGTGTCACATTTACTACTATGAGGTCTGTTAACATATGAAGCAGGTGAATCATTTATTTGATATGTATAAGAGTTAAGTTAGACTTGAAATAGCTTCAGTTTTATCTTTGAACATTGTTCAGAGGAATAAGGATTAATTAGGTGAATGAAATGATTTTGAGGCCATAGAGTACGAATATGCACAGAATATACATAGGCTAATGAAAAGGAAGAGGAATATACATATGGTATACACTTGATATACACATCACATAGGTGTATCATAAGCATACCATGTGTATATAAGAGAATAGGTCAGTTATAGGCAATACGTATACATGATTAAAGAGATTGAAACTTCAGCTAAGCTCTAAACGTTCAAATGAGTTCTCTTTTAGAAGGCCGTTGGGGCTGGCCCAACTCTGAATTCATTGAATAAAGGGGCCCGTTTTCATGAAGCCCCAAATGTAAATGAAAAAGTGGATGGTTTTGTTGGATCATCTATTGATTAAGTATTTTGAAGTTGTTATGTTATATTTTTTTTTTGTCATCACACTGCCATATTTGTATCAGTTTTTCCTTATTGTGACTGTGAGTTTATTTTTAGTATTGTTCGTAATTAAATAACATTCATAAATGGTGACACTTGTGCATAATTATGAGACTTTGGTTTTATCCTGTGCCCAGCCATGCCTGGGGTTCATGATACCCCTTGGAACTTGTACAGCGTCATGAATAAGAGTGGTAACAAACTTTTCCCTTTGTATAGTATGAGTTACAGTTCAGTGAGGCCAATAGTATACAATCAAGTCCCTTAATCGTGCACTTTCTAACCAAATTTGATATATATATATATATATATATATATATATATATATATATATATATATATATGGTTGCGTATAATTATGCTAGTGATAGGTTCAGCAAACATAGACTAATTTGGCTCTTTTTTTTATTTTCCTCCGCTCAATGCATGGCCATTTGGGCCAAAGTCCAGCCACCCTGTTGGGCCAAAGGCCGAATAGGAAATTTTCTTTCAAAAACGTTTAAGTCCAAGAAGAGAAAAAGGAAGCTAACATGATTGAAGGCCCAACCATGAGTAAAAATGGTTAACTAGGGGCTTGGTACACCCCTAGTCTATCCCTTCTCCTTCCAATTTTATCATGCTGGTTTCTTTATTGATTAAAGTGTTGTAAAAAAAACTCACACTATTATTGGAATAATTTATGGTTTGGACCCGGCATTTTAGGTAAACGGTACATATGCCGTTTAGTTCGACCTTAGGCCCCCAATGTGATTTTCAAAGCCCAGCTTGATATAAACATTTTTTGAAAGAATAAAAATGGCTTAGTAAACCAGTGAAAAGAATGAAAAGGGTTAGTCTACCTACTAATTTTTTTTTTATCATTTTCCTAAGCGAAGAAAAATCAGGCTTGACATTTTTTCTTTAAACCAGAAGAACATTTTTTCTAGTTGTAAATTCAGTTTTTCAAAAAGCTCTTTTAAAGTCCGGGCAGAAAAATAATTTCAAAGCTGTGCATAAGTGTAGTGTTTAAATGCAAGAGACAAGCACTTACTTTGAACCAAAAACCAGTCGGAAAACAAATTCATAGATATGTCGTGTATTGGTGTACCAACACGCAAATATTTTCTGGACTAGATTCAGACAAAATATTGAGGAATGTGGAGGGCTGAGGCCCAACCTAAAATCACATTTTTAAGGCCTAACTTAAACAAATTTTTTCCAGAAAAGATGTGAGAAAACATTTTTTGGGCTGAGCCCAGTAGTGAAGAAAAGAAATGAGATTTTGGGCCAAAAATCCAACTTAACTAATTTTTTCAGAAAATGAAAAGAACCTAAATTTGGGCCAAAGCCCCATGTCAAAAAATGTTACTCTTATGTTATAAACAATTAGGTTTTAAAGATAAATTCCAGGACCAAAAGTTAGTTTGATTATATAAACAAAATCTTGTAAATTAAATCCATTTAAAGTATTTGTAAACATAAAGTTTTAGATAAGGACGTTCTTAAAAACGTATTAAACGGATTAAAAAACGTATTAAACGGATTAACTCGGACCATGTATGAGTCAAGCATGAAAAAAAATTGTTTACCCCATACTTTAAATGGAATTTTTATCATCACAACAACTACTACTATCCTTATACATAAAAGGAACTAATTGTATCAGGATATTATAAATCCGAACCTAAATACCCTATATGTAAAGGGAGCACATTAAATTCTTTTAAAAAAAATGATATGCATAATGACAGACTTTTACGGAAAACAAACACCAAATAAACAATTCATGCAAATACTCACACATTGGAATTTGAAGTTCAACTGTATAGTACGGATCCTTAATACTAGGGTGCTTAACACCTTCCCTAGGGGATCATCAGAACCTTAGCTAGAACTTTGGATTAAGAAGGATTTTTCACGGTGTACGAATAAACCCTTCAAAACGAGTTTTCATAATTTCCTAAAAATTAGGTGGCGACTCTTTTAAAACAATGTCCGAAAGCGCCAACGATTTCGAAGTAGCTTTTCTGAGAGCTAACCCCACCTGTAAAAATGCGAACCGTCATAGATGGCGATTCCGCTGGGGACTTAAAGGTTCTAACCATAAGGATTCCAATATAATGTGAGTATATTTTCTTTAACTGTTTATGTGTTTACTTTCCCGCAATTATCAATTTTCATTGCATACATATCATAATTTTGCCAATCCAGGCATTTATTTTACACTTTGTTCCAAAGGCCACTTCATGGGGCACGTGGTTGTACCTTCAGTATAAAACCAAAATATTTCTTTTGGAACCGTTATAGGGCAGGGTTGGTTCGGGTCGTCCAACAGCCCTAACGGTCCAGACCCAGTTGTTCGTTCGGGTTCCCGATCTTTTGTGCAAAGGCCACTCCAGTAAAACCAGGATAGCGCTAAGCCAAATCCCTACTGAACTAGAGAATTCATACCTAGATGAGCTTTGGGTATCTCAGACATACCTAATGCTCATTAAGGGAGACCACCCTGTGTTCGGATGGTCTATGACTCGAAGAGCATCGCATCTCATTGATGTGCTATGTGGAAGCATGTTTTGTGCCTATGTAATGAACCATTGACCTGAGGATGGGGGAATCTTAACCGTGTTTGTTTTTTAGATGGAAGGCCGAATACGTTTTGACATAGTTACCGAGGATCCGGATTTGTTGAGAGTTTAACGGGGATGGTTGGGTGATACTCATCGAAGGACAGTTAGCTGCACTCTAGGTCACCTACCCACTATCATGACGATGAAGGGTTATCCAGAACTAATAGAGGTATTTTTCGGACATTGGGATGACAAGGAATTGTTGTTCCGCTTCGGTGATATCGAGATGACTCCGACCCTGGAGGAGATTAGGCATGCCATAGACAACAATGGAACCTGTTTGAGGAGACAGCACAAGCTAGATCACGACCTGTTGTTCCCACAAAGGCTCACAGTCGGCCAAATCATAAAGTTTCTAGCCTTAACTGAGGCACCATGGGCGAGAGGACCCACTGTGGCTTTTAGGGATCTGCATCAGAGGTTTGGGGATGTCATCGGGTATACTCGATATCAGAGGGAGTTCAAGAGTAGAGAAGAATGGGAAGCTATTAGAACATTGGCGTTCACCATAGCCTTGCTAGGCACTATGGTGTTTCCATAGGACGAATCATTAGCCGTAGACACCCGAGTGATTTACTTAGCCCACACTATCTTCTGAGGTATAACCAAGGATCAGGAAACGAGGTATATTGACTTGGCACCCGTCATTCTGGCAAAAAAATTTCTGGCTTTAGACAAATGTCGGAAACTTTTTCTATACTTCTATTGATATAACATGTTGTTACAATGGTGGATTATCAAACACATCAACATGGCTAAAGAAGTCCAGTATCTGAGCAATAACAATAGGATAGACCGGCTCAAAAATTATTATTCGAACCTTGGTTACATGTCCAAAGGGGCGTGGGCTTGCTTCTTTGACGAGTTGACTGAAGATGGGATCCGGGGGAGATTTCCTGACTTCATTTCCGAAATCGCGATGGTTCGAGGCAAGAATTTTCTCTTTGTGCCATTAGCAGGGGTTCGAGGAATCCGTCCTTATTATCCAACTCGAGTTTTAAGGTAATTTGGCAGAAGACAAGTGATACCTCAAGTAGGGTACCCCGAACAGTTCATCATTGAGCATGCATAGCAGAAAATCAAGAATGTCGGTGTAATTCTCTGGGAATTGAATGGTCGTGTGAGTTGGGGTCCGGACACTTTAGCTCTAAACAAGTTTGTGGCAGGGTGTGACCCAGGGTATCACTAGTGGCTACATGGACACTTGCCCAGTGCATCTATCCCAGGGCCCACACTTCCACATGATGCCCGAGAAGAAGAGCGTTTAAAGGAATGTTTAGAAAGCACGGATGAGCATTTGGCCAAGATTTTAGAAGAAACGGATCCAGTGATAATCAGGAATGAGATGTACCAAGCGCGACTTCGGATTCAGACCACCCTTCAGAGGGTCAAGAAGGCCAAGACAAGCCAGGCCTCGACATCCGCCGCTGGAGGAGAACCCTTTTGATTTATTGCTTTATATCAAGCCCCATGTCGGCTTCATCATCTTCGTAATCCTTTCTGGGAAGACATTTTATTATTACTTATTAAATTATAATGATTTTTCTGGGCAATGGTTCATCATCACAAATGACACTTGCATGTTTCAAGCTTAAGAGATCCTTAACTCAAAAAGGCCTTAGGAACGCGAGTAGTATAAATATCTGCAAATTACATGAATGCTTGCTACGTGCTTCACATGCCTATTTGTTGTGTGTGTTATCATATATTAAAGCATGAGTACATTTGATCTGATGATATAAACATCGTACCCAAAAGAAAAACCATGAAGCTTAAAACTTACTCGAATCTATCTCCACTAAAGGTTGACTTACAATGGCAAACCAAGGAGAACAAGAAACGCGGACTATGGGAGAGACAGCTGTGATGCTAAGAGATAAGGTACTACAAATAGAGAAGCACCTCCAGGAAATAGGGAGGAAAATCAAGGAAGTAGACAGATTGCTGGAGATGGTTGGGAACCCGCCAAAAGGCACACCCTAGGAGAAATGTTATGGGAATGTCCCGGAATAAGTAAGGAAATTAATGCTGAACTATATAACTTTAGAAAGGAGGGCTATGATTCCTAGAAAAGGACCCTCAGAAGGAATGAATGACAACCAAGGAGCCAGATAAAACCCGTGGGTGACAGAATCAAACCCACAAGAAGAGTCGGAGCCTCAACATGAAGCCTCCGAACCCGTCAAGGAAGAAGAACCAGAAGAGGGAGAAGAAGAGCCCCAGGATATAGAGGAGGAGGAATTAGAGCCAGTCGACGTAGAGGTTGAGGAAGAAGAGGAACCATTTGAGATGTTTACCGAGTTTGCAGAAGAAGAGAATGATGCGAATGAGGAGTCTGACTACTATGACCCAACCAACGAGGGATTTGACTTTTATACACCCTCACCCATGCTGGTACCTGCATCCTCTACTATGGCATCAGAGAATTTTCGGAGGGCAGGCCCTTCCGAACCCGCTTGGTGGGCCATAGACTTCAAAGCCCATTCCTCCCTATTCAGAGTGGCCCACGGCCCATCACCTGTGAGGAAGTACATGAAAGGATGGTCGCCACGGGAGGATCTTGCACTACTAGGGCTAGGTTGCCACCGCCTGAGTTAGTGTACGCATACAAAAGGTGCTCGTTTCACCGTAACCAGGCGGGTCATACCTTAAATAAGTGTTTGGAATTAAGGAGGAGAATTTGTAGCTTGATCGATGATAGGATCATTAGGACTTTGTGGGGGCCATACATCCTGCTAGTTCATGACCCTATTATCCCTGGAGAAGGGGCCACAAGTACAAATTAGAATTGACTAGATACGAATTTGAATGAAGTAGAACGAAGGAAAGAAATAATTGGAAGTTTTCTTAATGTCTCATAGCCTCTTGCAGATAGGTACGAAGCTCATCTGATTGATCTGCAAGAATCTACT
Source organism: Lycium barbarum (assembly GCF_019175385.1). Taxonomy (NCBI): domain Eukaryota; kingdom Viridiplantae; phylum Streptophyta; class Magnoliopsida; order Solanales; family Solanaceae; genus Lycium; species Lycium barbarum. The sequence goes on along the minus strand of NC_083348.1, from coordinate 23,017,691 downwards.
AGCCATGCTCTTGTACTTATAAACTGGGTAACCTAGGGCTCTGATGCCAACTTGTCACGACCCAATTTTACTAAGTCGCGCGGGCACCTACCATTCCCCACCTCAATAGGCAAACCTTTTCCTTAACTAGCATACAACTAGAAATGCAGAACAACAATGTAAATAACAATAAATCTCAATATCATTTAAAAATGAATAAGTGCGGGAGACATTACAATCCCTAAAAAACTGGTCTGACTCATATAAGAGCAATTACAACAATGTCTAATACACAAGTCTGAAAGTCAAATAAAAAGTTGTTTGAATGATGGAATATAAAGACAAGATATATGAGCCTCCGGGCAGCGACTCGTCGGATGCTCAACCTAGATACTCATAAGCCAAGCCCCGGAACTCCGCCTCGAGAAGTAGAAGTGAAACCTGTCTCAAACTCTACACCCTGAAAAAAAGTGTAGCATGCTAGCATCAATGCAAACAACACATATTGATTAGGCATCATAGGCCGATAACAGTTAGTGAACATATATAAGGAAAAAGACTGTAGAATAGACATGCTCGCAATCAGATATAAGGCATAAACACATATCCAAGAATAACAGTTCAAGTATCGAAATATCCAAGAAGCCCCCAGTGAGTTATATCCAGATCAAGTCTATAGTGAAGCATCTAAACTCAGATCCTGCCAAGTTTTCCACAATTTCTCAGAATAATAAAACACTAGTACCACCTACAATGTTATCCAAAACCTCAAGTCTTATCCTAGGAGAAAGTCTCTACTCCTCGAATCCATCATTTGTCAAGTATATACTAATCAGGCCCAAGACAATCTCAAATTAGGAACCAAATAGGAAATTAGTGTTTACGAACACCACATAACACAAATAATAATCACAACTAGAAATCAGGGGCATGAGTGGATGGAATATGAATGCAATGAATGCCATTCTATGCAATGATACACACATGCTCCGGGAGGACAATGTCCACCGTCCAAAAGTCATGACCCACGGGGAATCGCAAAGTCCCTGTACCGTTATTCCGTATCACGCAGCCTAGAATGACTCATCCATCCTGATACACACACACTCCAAGGGTACAATGTCCAGCGTTCGACAGTCATGATCCAGGGGGGACCGCTAAGTCCATGTACCGTCATTCCGTATCACCTAGCCTAGAATGACCCCTCCACCAAACTCCCCGCTAGCTCTTCCGTATCACACATAATAGAGATGGCTACGCGATATAATAATGTCATAAGAATCATAATTACTTCCCTTCACATTTATTATCGTCGCACCAATATCAAGATCACAACAATAGAGCATGGATATGAAAATGTTGAAAGTGCAAGAAGAGGGGGAATTGTAACTTTTTCGATTTTCTAGTAGACCAGGTAAGACCAGTAGTCGACTATTAACTCAGTGAATGCTAAAATAAAATGCAGAAGATAAATGACATCAAGTATTTTATACTGGTTCAGATTCAATGTGAATCCTAATCCATTACCATTAGGTTGCAAGGGTGTTCTTTGCAGCTCTTTTGTGAAAGGCTTGGTACAATGGTTGTTTGAATGAAGCTTCTATGTCTATACTCAAAACACTCGTAATATTTTGATACAATGCCTCAACTATACTATATCTCTCCTTTTTTTTTTCTATTTACACTATAGATCACTCAGAAATATAAAGTTTATCAAAAGTAAAGTAGAGATCTTAAGAGAATGAGACAAAGGTATAACTCCTTAGCCTGGTAGAGCCTTCTTAAATAGCTGGTAGCTTGATGTCGATTTTGTCTCTTGAAATCAGAGAAGCAACCCAAGAGATTTGATTCTTGGAAATAGGAATATTGAGGATCCTATATTCCAAGAATAAAGTTAGAGCTATTGGAGCAGATCCTTGTTTCCATGTTGATCTGCTTTGAGTAGCAATTCATGTTCCTTCAAAGGAAAGAAAATCTCCTAGACTCGTGGTTTATTGAGAGCTTTAAGAAAGAAAATCTCCTAGACTCGTGCTTTATTGAGAGCTTTAAGGTTGATTGAAATATGTGGGAATATCCTTCCTTGGACGGCTGTGCTTGATGTAAATCCTCATAATTAGAGTTATCATAAACATGATGTGATCTTGTACTAATCTTCTTGATAGCTTTACTTCCCTTATTAGCCGTAGTCTTTTTCAATCATGGCTTGATTGAATTCTTCCTTGTTAAGACTTGATTGCAGTTGTCATAAATAAGTGATGACCTTATTTATGGAGTGATTCCCTTGATATCTTTGCTTCCCTTATTTGGTTTTATTTCCATACCTACACAAGTAAAATTGTCATCAATAAAACTTAACACTAACAATCTCCCCTTTTTTGAGGATGACAATTTAGGATAAGGTCTAGGCGACTTCCCTATTAATATGGTGGATGCTCCCCCTAAATAGGTGGGATACTCCCCATGAATAGGTGGATGCTCCCCCTAAATAGGTGGGATACTCCCCATGAATAGGTGGATGCTCCCCCTAAATAGTTTACTTGTCCTTCTAATTAGTTGACTACTTTTCTCCCCCTTTGGCATCACTCAAATGACATATCAAGCAAACAAACAAACTGCAATAGATATGGCGACTGATAACAACTAGTAACTAGGTAAAGATGCGAAACATATCGGTACAAGAGTAGCAAAAGAAGTAGCAACACAAAGGGACTTAGGTCCCACAAAAAAAAAATTAAAACAAACCAAAACACATAAAATAAAACTACTGCAGCTCCTAGTGCTTGAACACTAGGCGACAAAGAAAATAAGCCAAAGTATTAACAATAGCATCTTTCATATCATTCAGAGGTGTAGCTATACTTTTAAGCATCGCACCAACAACAGCTTGGAGCTTTGGCAATAGTTTGACCGCCTCCTTTATCACAACATCCAGCTTAACCCTTAGCCTAGAGGCATCAACACATGTTTCCTTAGTCGAATCACGAATATTCTCTACTTGACACAAAGTGGATGCCATTAAGTCTTTGATAGACTCAATTTTGTCAACCACAGCAGAAAGTGTAGAGAGAAGTTCAGCATAGGATTCAGCAGAGATAACAAAGGAATCAGATTTTTTGACTTTGGTAGAGGGACTAGGGTTACATTCTTCATAGGATTCTTTGAGAACCGAGGTTTCATTGCTTAAGAAATAACCCATGCTACCAAACGCTCTAGAGTTGTAAGTTTGGTTAATAGGTGTAATGGGATAGTCAACAAAGTCAATTTGTGGACTTCAAGTATGCGAGAGATGAGCATACCATAAGGGAGGTTAGAGGGATTGGAAGCACACTCAATCGTAAAGTTAATAACTATAGAGGATAGATTTATTTTCTTTTTGGAGAGAAGGCAGTAGGCAAAGATGCCATCACGTTGAGAAATAGCGCAATAGGACCTAGCACGAGGGACAATGGTAGTTGCAACCATATGGGCTAGCACACGAGCTTCAAAAGATATGTTTAATGGGCCAATTTAAGCAGGGACAGAGGAGGAATTCAAAAGTGCTTTCTTAGCTTCATCAAAAGACACTTCAAGAGACTCAGGCCAGGAATTTTTTGGTAGTTCAGAAAAACCAAAGAAAGTACAACCAAGAATGGAGTCAAGAACAGAGAAATTTAACACAATGTGGGTACCCAGAACCATAGTTTTTAGTTCATTAGGTTTAGTGGAATGAAGATTAGCATAGAACATTCGATCAAGGGTTTAATAAACATGAGCAGGGGTTTTGAAAAAAAAGTTCCCAACCTTAATAAATAAAGAGATGTTTTGCCTTGCAGCATGTTATCAAGATCAACAATCCTACCAAAAACAATTGTTTTGTCTTCGAGAGACACGAACAGATCCCGATGTTGTTCTTTCCAAAAAAAAATTATGAAGATCAAGAGGTTTTTCAGAGATAGTTTTGAGTTTCTTTGGGGAATCGGAGCATGCAGCACCATCAAGAGCTCGCATGCCAATATTGCAAAGAAGAATGGAGTCAGATGCGACAGAAGATGAGGAGTAGCCAGAGTTATTAGAGTTAAGAGAAACGGGAGATGAGCTTTTACCTTTTCCTTTGAGTCTAGAGATTTGACGAGTAGAGACAAGTTGGGATTTTTGAGCTTTTTCAATGGTGATAGAGAGATGGAAGATGGAAGATCGGGTGGAGAAAATGATGTGAGAATGAAGATTAAGGGAGCGAAAGTATATAGATGGAGAGAAGCAAGGGTTTATGGGGAAAAGGAAAAGATGGAGTAGGAAATGAAGGGAGCGGGAGTAGATTTATGGAGAAAAGAAAGGGTTTATAGGGAAAAGGAAAAGATGGAGTAGGACGATTTGATAAGCGTGTCAGTCATAATGAGAAAGGAAAGCTATTATGGAAAGTTACTTAGATTAAAACGAAATTTTTTTGACCCAGATTCATACATACAAGATTTCAAATAAAGGAGGTTCTAAAAGTGGTTTTTATGGAAAAAATCAAACACGTATTAGGAAGTAGAATTTAGACAGATTGAGCAACAATTCCCAAAGATTCTCTTAGCATGCAAAAATGTTCTGTAAATATATCAGCAAATTGATTTTCAGTGTGCACAAAAACTATTTCAATGTCCCCTTGAATAACATGATTTCTAATAAAAATGATGTTTAATATCTATATACAGGATTTTTGGACAGACAAATAGCCCTATAATAATATCTATATGCATAGCCCCCATGATTTTTGTACAATAATAATGATGGCCCCTTCGGGCATAATAATAATAATGATGGCATGAAATGTAAACATAAGTCGTAAATGGAATGAAATAGTAAAACCTCGCACCCCGTTCAGAGTGGTTTTGAAAAATTAATTAGTAAAATCACGCACCCCTTTCGGAGTGGTTTTGGAAATCAAACGTTATATTTCCTTTAGTATAAAACTAGTTTTTCCGAAATCATTAGTAAAATCATAAACACGTTTCAAGTCAATCCGAGTTAGCATAAGAAAGTTATGGACATTATTCAAATCTAACTTTATGTTTCCTTTAGTATAAAACTAATTTCCTCGAAATTATTAGTGAAACCATATGCACAACTCAATTGGCATATCGTAAACTGAGGCCATATGTTATACAGCACGCTCAGACATAAGCTGAGGCCATAGCGCACTCAGTGATCAGCTGAGGCCATAGCACACTCAGACTTAAGCCGAGGCCCTATGTTATATAGCACGCTCAGTCGCGTCATGAAATCATCTAGAAAAAAAAACTATTATGGACGTCATGTATGCAATCAAACCCTTTTCATTTGTCTTCTTCGAGACTCACAAAGTTAAATGTAAAATGCATAGTTAAGAGAAAGACCTTATGAACGTCCCCTTCGGGATTTAGAAAACATTATGAAATCGCACAACTTGAGAATGCCCCTTCGGGCTTAAGAGATCAAAGAACTAAGGATATCCTACATCTAGGAATGGATTCATTATGGGTATCGTCACACTACGTTTCCAAAACAATCCGAGTTAACACATGAAAGCTATGAACGTTATTCATTACAGGAACTTCTACAACCATTCTCAAGCAATCCGAGACCGTCTACGAAAGTTAGGGACATTACTACTTACAGAACTCTTTAGACTTTTCTTTCTATTCAATCATACAATAAGCTCGGCTATACTAAGTATACTCACATCAAGAAGTGAATAAGAATCATTAACAAGCTCGGAATCAAGAATAGAGTTACCCCAAGATAAGTATCACCGCTTACTTAGCTCTAGGACATGCCAAAAGAAAAAAAAGGTAAGTTTTACATAGCTGTCCCACGTCGTATTAGCTACGCTTATTCGTCCAAGCTTGCTAGTCTACATTCAAGAGATTTGGCATAATCATTAGACTCGTCGACATATGCTTGTCTTAGTCCTTCAAATAAATTCATTTATAATCTGCCGAAATGTCGGCAGCATCTCCCCTGTAAATACACCATCCCCGAGAATCTAACTCGGCCAATTTTATCAACAACTGTTACACCTCGGATGTTTTCCTGTACTGGTATGATGAGTGTATGGTGTTTCACTAAGTCGGGAATGGCTGATTATGAAACCTCGGAAAAATAATAAAGTTGCAGAGAAATTCACTGCCAGTGGTCGTATATGGCACTATACGGACCGTATAGTGGTTTACGGACCGTATAGTGCACTCGTCCTTCAACCTGCCAAAAATCTCAACTTTCTGGAAACTGTTGAATATGGTTAAATACGACCCAGTTTACGGCCCGTAAACTGGTTTACGGACCGTAAACCAGGTCGTAAACTGCCCTGTCCACCAGCCAAACTCTCTGCTTTTGGAGAATGCTTAAATATGTTCACTGGGACGGACCGTAAATCAGAATACGGTCCGTAAACTGCACATTACGGTCACTGTTCATCCCGACAGAAACTCATTAAACATTAGCTTTTGAGTTATTAAAAGGAACTTAGGCCTCATTTTATTTCATTCATTATTCATGCAACTCAGGAGACCTCTAGAACTTTCCAAATATTTTCTCCACAAGAATTCAAGAGAATCACAAGGAACATCAAGATCAACACCACCAAGCTTATGAAATCAAGTGTAAGAACACCATAAAAGATCATCCAGGTCAAGAAATCCCACCAAGGGTGGAACTAGGGTTTTAGCTAAGTGAAGAATCTCAACTTAAGGATTGTTCAACCTTCGTCCAAGGTAAGTTTTATGATTATTCCATATTGTTTGGAGTATTGGAAAGCATAGACACTTGAAATGTAGAAGAACATAGAAATGGGTTATTAGTGAGTGAATAGTGACATAAATGAATGATAGTGGAATTGAACTATGAATATTGAAGTGTCGTGAATACAAATACGTTATAAATGATGTTTATATCATGAAACAAGCATTAAATGCATGAAAACACAAGGATAAGCTAGAGGTAGGAATAAGGGAAAATTGGGGGAAAATGGTGGATTTTGCCAATTGTATGTAAATGACGAATGTTGAGTACGATATTGAGAGTAGTATCATAAATGTTGGGAGTGATATGAAACATGAGAAAAATGGTATGAACGATGGAAGCGTTGTACGACTTTCCTAAAAATTGCAATACGTTCTTGTAGTTGGTCTATTAATGTTGATATGAATTCTTTATGAAGGTAACGACGCGATATTGAAGGAGAACGAGTGAGCGATATCTTAGCTAAACGACCAAGGTATGTGAGGCTAGTCCCTTCTTTCTGATGGCATGAGTTCTTATAGCCCGAAAGGCTAAGAGTCTAACTCCTTAATGTCTATATAAGATGAGGAATACGATATGATGATGTTAATTATCGCTTACACTCACCTTAGGAACTAGTTCCTTCAAGGTGAGGCAGAGTATCAATAGTTGTTCCATAATGGAATCGGGGAATCACGACCTTACGTCACCCCGATAGAGTAAAGTTGATCTTGAGCCTTATGCATGTATTACAATGAGATAAGTATTTTATGATGAGTATATTATTATTATGAGCCTTTTATGATAATCATGACATGAGCATTTCACACCGTGCCTAGTTGGCCGGGCAGTCACCACCAAGGCGGGCAGCTATACGGATACACCATGACCTTCGGGCATGGGCAGACACCACTAGTGGGCGGCATGAGATGGTACCCCGGACGCGGGAGGCCTGGACGCGGGCTAATATTATTGATTATCACACCATTCCGACATGGACGGGCAGCTTGCATATGATGCATATATGTTATGAGGATGAGTATGAGTAGGATGGCACGCATGATTTCCTTTATGATTATCAGACAGATCCAGATATTTCATGTTGATGTGATCACTATATTGTTGATGTTTTCTTTCATTGTTTATGCTTCTCATACTCAGTATAACATTCGTACTGACGTCCTTTCTTCGGACGCTGTGTTCATGCCCACAGGTAGACAGAGAGGAGAGCTTGGCCCAAATCCTCAGTAGCAGTCAGCTGGTTGAAAGCACTCCATTGTCCGGAGGTGCTTAGGATTATCCTTTTGGTATATATATATATATATATATGCATATTTTGGGCACGACGGAGTCTTGTTCCGTCCATGTATATACAGTATGTTAGTAGAGGCTCGTAGATACGCAGTGTGGGTTAGATGGTCTCACAAGACGTTTTCATATGCGTGTATATTATTTTGATGGCCGAAAGACAATTGTATATAAGGTAATTATGTTTGTTTAATTATGATTTTCCTACAACTGGTATGTAAATTGATAAAAGAATATTAGATGGGCAAGATAAGTAGTAGAGTGTGCGGTGCTCGGTAACTAGCTCCAGGTACCCGTCGTGGCCCCTAGCTGGGTCGTGACAACAAAAATCCGAGAATGCAACTCGGCCAATTTATCAACAATAATCCGAGAATGCCACTCGGCCACATTACCAACAATAATCTGAAATCTTCCAAACTTAATAAAGACAATAACAACACATTTCTTTCTTCCAAATTCATGCACTACACCAACAATCTACACATTAACAACTTCCTAAATCAATTCAAAATATATTCTAACGTTAGTAACTTCTTTTACATAATTCGACAACATTTTTCTTATATTCAATTCAATCACAACAACCAACTTACAATCTTCCAAACACATCTCTCGCTTCCAAATTCACGAATTATATCTAACAACACACACTTTAACAAATTCATTCATACCAATATGAGAAACCATACTAATGTCACATTAACTCCGTCAATAATCCACAAATGATTACAAATTCATTTCAAGCCACCAAACCTTCATTCTACATCACATAACCCATAACAACAACAACTAAAATACTAAGTAAAATCATCTCAACATACCCTACTAGGGCAGCCCCTATACAGCCACCACCACACACCCACATATTTCATAAATTTCATCCAATTCCACATACTACAACATGCATAGATCATCCATAACACAAGTAAAAGAATATTGAATACATACCTTTTTCACTCAACTTCTTGGCTTGGCTAAGGTTGTGAACTCACACAAATGAATGATTTTATTGCTTCAACAACTACTCCATGTTATAGAGGACCTTCCAATTGGTAGGAAAGCTAGAAGAAATAATTTTTTTGTGATCAAAATTGAGGGCTCAAATTTTTGTCTCCATGGCCGAATGGCCCTTATGTTTCTTTCCTCTACAAGTTTCTTGAAAGTTCTCAAGGATGAAGAATGAAAATATGATGAATTGATCTTCCTTTTGGTCTTATTTATTAAACTTCCATTTGGGCCTAAGCCCACTCCAAGTTGCACGACCCACTTGGCCTTTTATTGCAAGACTTCCCGCAATTATCTTGAATTATCCGAATGCGCAAAAATACGGGATATAACATCTTCCCCCCCCCCCCCCCCTTTAGAACATTTGTCCTCGAATGTTGAACTGGCCTCATGGTGCATTATAATACTTCGGGGAGGTCTCTTTTATAGCTATCGCTTACAGCTCATTCTTCGATCCACATATCCGCTTTGGAAATTCAGATTACCTGTAGGCATAGGGAATAAGTAGGGGTACTTCTTCTTCATCTTTTCTTCGGCTTTCCAGGTCAATTCCTCTCTATTATTTTTTTGCCACGGTATCTTAACAGAAGCCACGTCTTTGGTACGCAATCTTCACTTGACGATCCAGTATTGCTATAAGCTATTCCTTTATTTTCATGCCCGCCTCGTCCTGTGCGACCTCTTAAGGTTTCCAGCCATTCCGTATACTCTAATTTCCCTTAGGTTACTCTAGCCTCCCATTTGTCTCTTATATCTACAGTTATGGGATTTTTAGTACACTTCCTAGGGGGTCACCCATCCTAAAATTTCTCTCGCCCTAGCACGCTAAACCTTGAAACTTCGGTGAAATCCAGTACATTAATGCCGATATAATCGCATCCACCTCTTCGCGTGACCTTCATTACATGATCTGAAGCAAGTGGAAGTCTTACAGATTCCGAGACATTCTCGTAACACGTCTTTCTCCTTAACAATTACTAATTTACCCTTTTCAATCCCTAATATTCACCTTCACTTTCATCCCCCAACTTTACATTTCAATCATATTTCAATATTCTTACCTTATCCAATATGCCTCTTCCACACCGTTACTTACCACTGTACTTTGTAACTGCGAATGCCATCGGTCGCTTTCTTCCGTCGATGTCGTCCTTTAGCTGAAATCAAGGTTAGTACAAGGGACTTCATTTCCTACGACTGGGCTCTATCGCACGATCTTAGATATGAAAGAAAGAATGACACCCTATTAATGTCTCGTAGCCTCCTGTTTATAGATGTGGTACACAACACACCGATAAACAAGACTCTACTAGACACGACTTTGCAGATAACCCCTAGGACGACCTGCTCTGATACCACTTTGTCACACCCTAACCTTGATAGGGCATGATGGACCCGACTCTCTTCAGAGTCGAGCGAACCCTTAAACATTCGCTTTACCAAAACCTGTCATTTCAAAAACATTTGAAACATGAAACTTTTCCAAATAGAAGTCATTATCTTTATACAGATTATGAAAAACATTCAATCAATTACGTACTTCAAATCAACTGAAGTCATGTGAAAATATATACTCTTTTAACACCTATAAATGATTCGCACTTCTCGACGTCCTATCCACAGGACACTGTCTGCAAAGTCTCTAACATATACAAAATACCATGACATAAGTACTTTGACCCGGCAACACTCCGAACTGAGATGGAGCTCGCCGATCCCGCTGGAACACCTTTAGCAAAGTCTTCTACTCATCTAGGTGTACCTGCGTGGCATGAAACGCAGCCCCCGAAGGAAGGGGGTCAGTACGGAATATGTACTGAATATGTAAAGCGGTAACAAATCATAACCATAGCTTAATTTAAGAGAGAAGGAATCACAGTCAAACTCAATACCTGCAGCCTTCGCTGGAAGAAGTATAAATGTATACACGAGGTCTTAAAACAATCCTTAAGTACATAATGCAAGCGAACACACATCCTTTAGGTAGATGATGCGATCTAACACACTTACTGCTTCAAACATGCTAACAAAAAAGTCCCTTCGAATTGCCGCTTCCGGCATAGTAATGATGGCCCCTTCGGGCAGCCGCTTCCGGCTTAATAACAAAGATGGCCCCTTCGGGCATGCCGCTGGCATAATAATGCTAGTCCTGGCCCCTTCGGGCATGCCGGTTCCGACATAATAATAATAATGATGGCCCCTTCGGGCAGCCACTTCCGGCATATAATAATAATGATGGCCCCTTCGGGCAGTAGCTTCCGGCATATAATAATAATAAGGGCCCCTTCGGGAAGCCGCTTCCGGCTCAATAATAATAATGATGGCCCCTTCGGGCTGCCGCTTCCGGCTCAATAATAATGATGGCCCCTTCGGGCATAATAATAATAATGATGGCATGAAATGTAAACATAAGTCGTAAATGGATTGAAATAGTAAAACCTCGCACCCCGTTCGGAGTGGTTTTGAAAATTAATTAGTAAAATCTCGCACCCCCTTCGGAGTGGTTTTAGCAATCAAACGTTATATTTTCATTAGTATAAAACTAGTTTTCCCGAAATCATTAGTAAAATCATAAACACGTTTCAAGTCAATCCGAGTTAGCATAAGAAAGTTATGGACATTATTCAAATCTAACTTTATGTTTCCTTTAGTATAAAACTAATTTCCTCGAAATTATTAGTGAAACCATATGCACAAATCAATTGGCATAACGTAAACTGAGGCCATATGTTATACAGCACGCTCAGACATAAGCTGAGGCCATAGCGCACTCAGTGATCAGCTGAGGCCACAGCACACTCAGCCTTAAGTCGAGGCCATACGTTATATAGCACGCTCAGTTGCGTCATGAGATCATCTAGAAAAAAAACTATTATGGACGTCATGTATGCAATCAAACCCTTTTCATTTGTCTCCTTCGAGACTCACAAAGTTAAATGTAAAATGCATAGTTAAGAGAAAGACCTTATGAACGTCCCCTTCGGAATTTAGACAACATTATGAAATCGCACAACTTGAGAATGCCCCTTCGGGCTTAAGAGGTCAAAGAACTAAGGATATCCTTCATCTAGGAATGGATTCATTATGGGTATCGTCACGCTACGTTTCCAAAACAATCCGAGTTAACACATGAAAGCTATGAACGTTATTCATTATAAGAACTTCTACAACCATTCTCAAGCAATCCGAGACCGTCTACGAAAGTTAGGTACATTACTACTTACAGAACTCTTTAGACTTTTCTTGCTATTCAATCATACAATAAGCTCGGCTATACTAAGTATACTCACATCAAGAAGTGAATAAGAATCATTAACAAGCTCAGAATCAAGAATAGAGTTACCCCAAGATAAGTATCACCGCTTACTTAGCTCTAGGACATGCCAAAAGAAAGAAAAGGTAAGCTTTACATACCTGTCCCACGTCGTATTAGCTACGCTTATTCGTCCAAGCTTGCTAGTCTACATTCAAGAGATTTGGCAGAATCATTAGACTCGTCGACATATGCTTGTCTTAGTCCTTCAAATATATTCATTTATAATCTGCCGGAATTTCGGCAGCATCTCCCCTGTAAATACACCATCCCCGAGAATGTAACTCGGCCAATTTTATCAACAACAATCCGAGAATGTAACTCTGACAATTTATCAACAATAATTCGAGAATTCCACTCGGCCACATTACCAACAATAATCCAAAATCTTCCAAACTTAATAAAGACAATAACAACACATTTCTTTTGTCACACCCCGACTTTACTAGGGTGTGATGGGCACCCGACCCCATATCTGAAGCCGAGCGAACCCGCTGACTCTTATTACACATATAAACTCGTGGACCAATAAAGAATAAAATAAATAGTAAGTTCTCAAAAAAAAAATTCATAAGTAGAGTCTTTCATCATATGGGACTCGTGACATGAAATATAATAACATATCGACAGGCGAAGCCGTCTACAAAGCTGACACTCTATACCCACGACTCTGTCTGCAAAGTCTCTAACATCAAACAAACATCATGGCTCAGATACTCTGACTCGGTAGCACTCCTGAATAAGTGGAGCCTGCCAACCCCGCTGGAACATCTTTTATGATAACTGTGGCTCATCTGGTGTACCTGCGCGGCATGAACGCAACCCCCGAAGAAGAGGGGTCAGTACGAGTAATGTACTGAGTATGTAAAGCATGAATAGTAACATAATAAGGGAATATACAGTATGAATAATAACGGAATAGACATATGGAGCTTATCCTGGGACAGATGTAACCTGTACATATGAATGCCTTTCTGCGGATGCCATGCATGCTTAGTTTCTTTTTCAGAAAAACGGTGCTTCTTATTTACATATACAGAAAACAGAACATTTCAGAAAACGGTGTCCTTTATTTACATTCACAGACGCCGAGTACATCGGCTCTCCCACCCCCCTCCCCAACAGTGTCCCAACATATTATATATATATCGCATATACAGACGCCGTATCCGGCTCTCCCATATCCCGCGTCCGAGCATCCCGCGTCCAGGACAAAATCCAGCTGAATCAGGTGGTGATATAACAGTGGCCCTTCCCCTTTTCCCCATATACATATACATATACATATACACATTCATACGCATATGTTATACAATTGGCATGCATGAGAGCCCAAAGAAAATCATGTGTCCATCGGAGTGACGTAAGGTCGAAATCCTCCGATTACATTATGGAATACTCGGGTCACTTGTCTCACCTTGAAGGAATGATAATTATAAGGCGAGACTATCAACGAAAGATAACTTTAAGAGGAGACATAGAATAAGATCATAGGCATTATAACCGTCAATTCATATGCTTTGAAGTGTTTTAGAAACTAGTGTCATAGCTACGGAATAGAATTAAGGTTCAAGAACTAGTATAACACTTTCATATTCACATTGGATTCTTAGCTCAAGACTCTTAGTCGTGGAATCATTCTTGTCGTACTTATCATAGGCATATTCTCTTTTCTGACATCATCGTTATCATTATCATCATGGAAGTATTCTCGTTGGGATAGGTACAGTACTTGTCATTTGGTAATGGAATAAGGATCGAAGGTTTCTTTTGGATTCAGCTTCAAAGTAAGTCAAGCGGAGCAATAAGGTAAATCGGTGAAACAGCGGGCCCACCTCGGATCAAATGAGGCGGCGCACCAAATTTACATGTGTTACATGTCATGGCGTTACTTGTGAGGGTTTTAGGGTAGTCGGGTCCTATTTATGTGAGTTCTAGAGGTTTAGGAAATTCTTCCAACATTTTGCACACTTTTTAATTCAATTCTACTGATTGAAAAAAAGGAAACTTTAGGCGCGGATTTCGGAAGGTAGAGTTATTCCCGAGGCTCACATCCAACATATTCCATCTAAGACATGGCATAGAAAGAAGGGTGAAGCCTTACATACCTTTTTCCGCTCCTTACGCTTCTCCAAATTCACGTTCCAAATTCGCCAAAATCTACAATTAGGTCACATTTACCAAACCTTAGTTAAAGCATTTGAAAGTTGATTCTCAAAGAAACACTTTGTCTGCCGAAATTTCGGCAGCACTTCCCCTGTAAATACACCATCCCCAAAAATCTAATATGACTAATTTCAATCAACAACAATCCGGGAATTTGACCCGGCCAAACCAACAACAATACTAGCAATCATTTTAGCAACACTTCAACATTCAAATCTATTCAATTCAATTCAACTCAATTCAATTCAATTCAATTCATATGACTTTCAAAGCACTTTAATCAACATACTATTTCGTCCAACACCTTCCAAATTCATAAACTACATCAACATTCCGCACATTGACAACATTAACCACAATAACACAAGAACTATATGAAAATCACATTATCTCCTCCAACAACTTACAACCGACTCCAACTTCATTTTCAATCATTAAATTCTCATTTTGCATCATAGAATCCATAACAACAACACTAAAATATCAATTAGAGTTAAGGCACCACAACTTGCCAAAGCATACCCTATTTGGCTACAACAACTACATTCATATTTTCATGAAATTTTCCATGGTTTCTATACATTACAACAACAAGCAACATACTACATAGAATTAACTCAATCTTCTCTTCAATACAACATATATACACGGCCAACACTACTCCATACGGCTACCATTCCAACATATTACATTCATGGTTTTTCATTCATTTTACATTATGGATTTCACAACACCACAATCAAACTACCAAAATAAAATCAATTCATCTTTTCTATACCATGCAACACATTTTCGGCCAAACACCATACATATTCATATTTCATGAATTTCATGGATTTCTTCATTCTACCACACTCATAATCACCCATAACATATAAAAGAAGGTTAAGTTCTTACCTTTTCCTCTCAAGCTTCCTCTTAGTCAAGGTTATGGATTTGTTCAAGTGAAGGATTTTCTTGCTCCAACAACTCTTCCGTGTTGTAAAGGACCTTCCATTTAGTAGGAAGGCTAGAAGAATATAATTTTTGTTTCTTGGTCACCTTCCATGGCCAACCATGGCCGAATCTCTCTCCCTCTCTTCTTCTTTCTTTTTCTTTCTTTCTTCCTTTCTAGTTCCTTCCATTAAAAGATGACTCTTATATTTATATATATACATGTCTTCCACCAATTTTCCATATTTATAATTTGGCCCCTCAAAATAAGAATATAGCCACATGATCCCTCTCTAGAAATTTCTTCCATTTTCTTGATTTTTCTTGAAAATAAATCAAGAAGACCATTTGTCTTCTCTTGCAAGCTTCTTCCATTTTTTTTTCATCACACGGCCACAAAGAGTGGGGCCCACATAGCCACACACACCCACACATTGCACGGCCACAATGGCCATTTTCAAGAATTTTCTTGAACACTTGTGAATTTACCGCTTTACCCCTAGCCTTCCGCATTATCTCCACGACCCATTTCGCTAATTTCTCTTTTTTTTTTTGCCCTTAACCTTTTTCAATATTTCCGTCCAATATTATTCATAAATAATATTCATAACTACTTGTGCACTAAAATAATTTTGAAAATGGTCTCGCGCTTAACTTTCCACGATGACTTTGAAATATCCAAACGTACAAAATACGGGTTATAACATCTTTCTTCCAAATTCATGCACTACACCAACAATCTACACATAAACAACTTCCTCAATCAATTCAAAATACATTCTAACGTTAGTAACTTCTTTTACATAATTCGACAACATTTTTCTTATATTCGATTCAATCACAACAACCAACTTACAATCTTCCAAACACATCTCTCGCTTCCAAATTCACGAATTATATCTAACAACCCACACTTTAACAAATTCATTCATACCAATATAAGAAACCATACTAATGTCACATTAACTCCGTCAATAGTCCACAAACGATTACAAATTCATTTCAAGCCACCAAACCTTCATTCTACATCACATAACCCATAACAACAACAACTAAAATACTAAGTAAAATCATCTCAACATACCCTACTAGGGCAGCCCCTATACGGCCACCACCACACACACACATATTTCATAAATTTCATCCAATTCCACATACTACAACATGCATAGATCATCCATAACACAAGTAAAAGAAGATTGAATACATTCCTTTTTCACTCAACTTCTTGGCTTGGCTAGGGTTGTGAACTCACACAAATGAATGATTTTATTGCTCCAAAAACTACTCCATGTTATAGAGGACCTTCCAATTAGTAGGAAAGCTAGAAGAAATAATTTTTTTGTGATCAAAATTGAGGGCTCAAATTTTTGTCTCCATGGCCGAATGGCCCTTATGCTTCTTTCCTCTCCAAGTTTCTTGAAAGTTCTCAAGGATGAAGAATGAAAAAATATGATGAATTGGTCTTCCTTTTGGTCTTATTTATTAAACTTCCATTTGGGCCTAAGCCCACTCCAAGTTGCACGACCCACTTGGCCTTTTATTGCAAGACTATTATTGTTTTTGTATTTTGTCTTGCAATTCATGAAAAATTATTTTTTCCAATTTCCATATTTGCCCTTAACCTTCCTCCGTATTTTCTATGAGTCATCTTGCGGATTTCCCTTTTTGCCCCTAGCCTTTCTTAATATTTCCACATCAAAACTTTCTGCCTTAAAACGTTTGTATCTCCTTACCCCGACATCACCTATGGACCCACGACCTATTGTTGGAAAGATAATTCAATTATCTACAACGTTCATTCTGGGAGTTTTCCCAAATTCCCAAACACGGATATGGTTATGGCCTCCCAAAGTCAGATCACCCAAAAACGTAACTTAAAAATATTTGTTTGGAGGGCTTCCACTTTGATTTGGCTCAAGGGTCCTTCTTGAGTTTTGTTTAACTTCACATATGTGATTCATATAACTTGTCACGTGTTTCAAAAAAATCCTCGATGTGTGGGCCCCACCTCAGCTTACGAATAATCCGACGTACAAAAATACGAAATATAATACTATCAATGTGAGTTTAAATTATGTAGTAACAACGTGATTGTCAATGTTTGAGGAAGCATGTGTCACGCTCAT
Source organism: Lycium barbarum (assembly GCF_019175385.1). Lineage (NCBI taxonomy): Eukaryota > Viridiplantae > Streptophyta > Magnoliopsida > Solanales > Solanaceae > Lycium > Lycium barbarum. Next base: position 23,000,138 of record NC_083348.1, on the reverse strand, counting down.
GCTCTGAAATTGTGGGTTATAACATCCTTCCCCCCTTTGGAACATTCGTCCTCGAATGTTTAAACTAATCTCATACTCTGTCCATAATCCCATTCTCGGGTATATCCATTATCGGATTATCCTTCTTCTAATACTACCGTAATTGATGCATTATTGCATCATTTTTTTCTACAACTTGGTCATTTAGTTGTTCGGCTCTTGTTTTTTTGTAGTCTCCCTTTACTGAGTGATCATACCATAGTAAGCATCGTAGTTATTCCAATATCTTGTTAATGTTTGTCCCCTTCACCGCAACATCGCTCAATTCCTTTTCTTCCTGATAAATTATTTTCAGTCCAATCTCGAAAGATACCCTGCAATCACTCTAGTCCTTTGCTGAGTGACCCTTATATCTTATTGAATTCGCCTCTACAAAATTTTCTCACCTCAAACTACATCTGTCTTTTTCATGTCTGAGTGCGTTTTGAATCTTTGTATTCTATTCACTCGCTTTCTCCTCATGAGTCTTACCTTACGGTGCGTTCAAAACAAATCCACACTTCGGTCTTCAATCCTTACTTCCAATTTTAAGCCCAATACGTTTCTTTTATCGATTCACTTAATGTCCATACTAGAATGGATAACGATAACAACTATATCATTTCCGTATAACTCTCACTTTTTGTTTTAGGGTCTATAATTGTCACATCTTATGATTCGTCGTTCCAATCTCTACACTTATACTTTCCTTACATGCTTCCCTCTTTTTAAGGTCTTACTTATAACACTCACAAATCCATTGCCTCATCTCCGATCTTGAATTCATGTACCCCTTTCCTCAATTCCCTTTTCGTACTACATCATATTCATGCCATTTCCCATAATTTATAGTTGCAGTACTTTACGTGCGAAGTCTTAACATACTCATCTTGCAGTAGCGTAATTCAGTAGTACAGCCAATATTGCAATCCAACAAGGGATGTATTTATCTTAACTCAACCGTTAATTATGGGTCAATGTTTGCCTCTGCTCCAATTAACAACTCTGTCCCATGGGGATACTTAGAATACTAGTATGTCAAACCGTCTGTACCCCCCGTGTAGTGTCATTTATCCCATTGTTCAATAGTCAGCATTCACTGGTAGCGTCATCTTCCCCTTTTCTTTCCATCTCTGTTATTTCTCTCTTCCCGTAATTGACTTACGGTAACCGTAATTGCATTTCCCTTAAGCCGTCATCTGTCTTATCAAGGATCTAAGTCTCATGTGCAACTAAGACCCCTTGTACGTCACAATCTTTTATTCTTGTGTTGTACTCAGAATTGATTTCAACGACAATCATAATCGTATCTTTACTTGTTATTGGTGATATCCTTACTTTATCGCCTTATTATCACGTTGTTATATCCCGTATTTTGCATATTCGGAAAATTTGAAATAATTGTGACTAGTAAGAGATAAAGCAATATTTTGATCTTATTTAATATATATGTTGTTCATGAAAAATATTGATGTGGAAATATTGAGGAAGGCTAAGGGCAAAATTGGAATTTTGGAAATTAGTTTCATCAATTACAAAATATTGACCAAAAGTAAGTGGGCTAGGAAAAATCAAAAAAAAAAAAGTGGCCCAATGTGTGTGTGGCCGGCCATAGAGCAAATGGCCCAAGCCCATGTGATAATTAAATCCAAGCAATAAATAGACAAAAAGGGCCTATTATTCATCATTATCCATGAACTTTCAAGAACAAAAGAAAGAGAGAGTGAGAGCAAGAAGGGGTTCGGCCAAAACAAGAGAAAAATAATAATTCTTGAAGCCTTAAATCTTTGATCCAAAATTATATTTTTCTAGTAATATTACTAATTCAAGGGTCTTCTTCAACGTGGTATAATTATTTAAGCAAGAAAACCACTCTTGGTGGCAAGTGGAAAATTGAAGAAAAGGTAAGAATTTTTATTCTTTTACCTGTTATGGAAGATTTATATATGTTGTAGTGAGTAGAATTGAATGAAAATCATAGAAAGGTTATGTGTTGTGTGTGGGCCGTGTGGGTGTGTTGTGTGTGTGTGGCCATGTGGTGTTATTGGGTGGAGGAAGATGAATTAATTTTATGTAGTATGTTAGTTGTGTTGTTGTGAACTCTATGATGCCAATGAAAGACTAATGGTTCAAGTTGACATGGAAATTGGTTGTAGGTTGTTGTAGGAAATTATGTGATTTTAATATGATTTTTATGTAATTGTGGAAATGGAGTTGCTAAAGTGTGAATTGTTGTTGTTGTTGACGAATTTGGAAGAAGATAATGCGACGTTGTAGTCTTGTTGCATTTGTGGAGATTTCGGGTGGAGTATGGTGTTGGTGGAATTGTTTGAATATTGTATAGATTGTTTGAAATGTTCTTGAATTGTGTTTGAACGATCTCGGATTAGTAATGAATATGTGAGCGTTGATATTGGCTTGAATGTATGTAGTTGAATTGAATGTGATAAGCTACGTAGAGAAGAAGGTTACTAATGTTAGAATGCGTTTTAAATTGATTCTTGATATTATTAGTATGGTTGTTGGTATTGTTGGTATGGTTGTTGATGAATTTGGCCGAGTTAAATTCTCGGGGATGTTGAATTTACAGGGGAGATGCTGTCGAAATTTCTGTAGACAAGTACTAGTTAGAATTGGATTTCTAAGTACTTGTAGCTAATGCTTGGTAATTGATAACGTTATTGTAGATATTGGGGAGCCCGAGACTTGAGTCGGGATTTGGTTAGCGAGCGATAGAGGTATGTAAAGCCTACCTTTCCTTCTTTTGGCATGACTTTATGAAATGAACAAATAACATACATATAGGCCTCTAAAGAAAATCCTATTCTTAGAGCCACTAGGATGGCTAACGTCTTTGACTTCCATAAGCTATTCCATATGGCTTGATACGTATTTTATGATGTTCGAAGATTCTAGTTGTTATGTTTCCGAATGTTGTTCGAAGGAAAATCGAGATGACTAAAGTCCTTGATGAATACTTTGATACGTAAATATGGTCCTAAGTCTCCATTTGATTTGATCCATAATGTTATTTGAAAGCATCCTAATATGAATGATACTTGAATTTCCAAATATGGCTTATGAAATGTTTTTAGAAGGTTCTATACTTCAAAAGCTCGCAACTTTCTTATACTAATTCCGATTGACCTGATACTTGTTTCTGAGCTTTCTGATATCGGTATATATATTTATTCATCGAGTCTTGGAATTTATTTACTTATATGCATATGGTTTCCTCACTACTCCACTCGTGCATACTACTATTACATCGTTCGCCGGGTCCCGGGCCAGTTTTGTCTTCGTGCGCACTATGTTATATTCGGCAGTATGATGTGTTATGGTTCCCGAGACCCTCGCCATAGGGCCGGATACCGCTTATATACGGAGTTATGATGTGTTATGGCATACGATGTGTTATGATGTGGTGATATGTTATGATGATACGATATGTTCGGGGATTGTACGGAAATTTGAAACCTTCTGGAGTATGATGTGTGGTGGCGCCAGCGTCGGAGTGGCGACCACGTTCCTGAGCCCTATGCATGATTTTTATTTGCATTATTTATGTTTTCAGCACAGGTTTTGATATACTAATTCTGTATCCATTTTCCGTACTTCTCACTTCAGTTCTGATTTGAATTACTGTATTCCATGCTTTACATACTCAGTACATATTTCGTACTGACCCCCTTTCTTCGGGGGGCTGCGTTTCATGCCCGCAGGTACAGCCGTTCGTTCTGGTGACCCGCCAGTGTAGGATCCTTATTCTGCTATTTGGAGTACTCCTTTGATCCGGAGCTCATATTTTTGGTACATATCTTTTGTTATACCTGTTTCTGTATATATGACTATTTGGGGTACGGCGGGGCCCTGTCCTGTCATATGTTTCTGTTATGGTTTGTAGAGGCCTGTAGACATATATGTGGGTCATGGGTCGTGTTTGTTCGATTATGTCTGTGACTTGTGCCTTAAGCGGTCCTGTTTGCTATTATGGCCAAAACGGCCCATATGTTTGTATATGTATGTATATTCGGGCGATGTGTATTCCACCAGCTTGCCGGCTTTTGTATAATATTTTTGTTACAGGTGACCGCTTAAGACGACGTCCGTTCTCTGTATCTGTGCAAAATAACGTATGCTAAATACGAATAAGTCTTTGATATGTCGATTTGGTAAGCGAATGGGTTTGGGTGTCCAATTAGGACACTAGTCACGGCCCACGGGGCTGGGTCGTGACAAAAGTGGTATCAGAGCGGTTTGTCCTCGGAATGTCTACAGGCCGTGTCTAGTAGAGTCTTGTTTATCGGTGTGTTGTGCACCATATCTATAAACAGAAGGCTACAGGACATTTAGGGTGTTACCTTTCTTTTGATCTTAGATCGTGCGATAGAGCTGTGCTATTAGGATGATTTCTTTCTGATCGATTGCTATGTTTACAGTGATGCCTCCGAAGAAGGCGATTGCGGCCTAGAAGGGCAAAGCAGTGGCAGGAGAGACCAGTCAGATACAGAGAGTCCCTCGGGCTCGTGCTCAGACTATACCCGATATTGCACCCTAGTCAGAGGGTTCTGCTACACCCCCACCATTGGAGGAGCCTGGAGCAGCAGCCGCTGCCACCCTGGATCAGGGGGCGGCTCCACCAGTAGCCCCAGAGGCTCCAGCGCCCGAGCCTCCAGCTCCTCAGCCAGGGGCGGAGGACAGGGCGATGAGGGATGTTGTGCAGTTATTGACGAGATTGGTAGCAGGACAGGCTCGCAGACGCGGGTTAGGGGGTGATGATGTGGACAGACGTGACAGTTTGAGGGTCCGTTATTTCTTGACCTGTAATCCCCCAGAGTTCTACGGGTCTAAGCCCGAGGAGGACCCCCAGGATTTCATTCGACAGATGCAGCGCACACTGAGACTGGTCAGGGCTTCTGATACTGAGTCTGTCGAGCTGGCTTCACATAGATTGAAAGACGTAGCGATTAATTGGTACGAGTCTTGGGAGCTGTCCAGAGGCGAGGATGCTCCTCCAGCTGTGTGGGATGAGTTTACAGCAGCTTTTCTCAGCCATTTTTTGCCTCTAGTTGCGGTGGGCGAGAGTTGACAGATTTCTACAGCTGAGGCAGAGAGGCAGGAGTGTCCGCGAGTACAGCTTAGAGTTTGATTCTCTGGCCAGATATGCGCCCGCCATTGTAGCTGATATGGCCGACAGGATGCACCGGTACGTGATGGGTTTGGATCATTACTTGGTTGATAGTTGTATGGCGATGGCATCGCAGACTGGTATGGACATTGCCCGGTTACAGGCATATGCGCAAGGGATGGAGGACCGACACAGAGGGCGTCAGCCAATAGAGACCGTGACAGCAGGCAGCCCAAGAGGGCTAGGTCAGCTGGTTATTCTGGGTTGTCTCGAGGCGGGCAGCCTCAGACGCAGTATAGCAGATATCCTCCTCAGTCAGGCCGGAGAGCACATTCACAATCTACAGGTAGACGGTTTGATGGTGCAGGGCACTCAGGAGCAGGCTAGAGTTCCAGAGCCTCAGGTTCGCAGGTGAGCAGAGGTTCCAGCTAGGCCAGGACACCTATGCCTCGATGTTCTTATTGTGGGAGGTCTCACCCAGGAGAGTGTTATCGAGCTACGGGTGCCTGTTTTTCTTATGGCCGCCAGGGCCATATTATGAGAGATTGTCCGTTGACGGGTGGTTCTGGTGGTGCAGCTCAGCCGACGGGATCAGCTGTTGGTTCATCTTCCACTTCTGTTGCTATGCGCCAGCACCAGTAGGCCGCAGTAGAGGCCATGGCGGGGTTTCTGATTCTAGCGGTCCTTCGAACCGCATATATGACTTGGCTAGCCGACAGGATCAGGAGGCGTCGCCAAATGTAGTCACATGTACATTATTGGTTTTCTCTCGAGCTGTATATGCATTGATCGACCTAGGTTCTACTTTATCATATATTTCTCCCCTTGTCGCTAGTAAAATTGGGATAACACCTAAACCTATAGAGCCGTTCGAGGTAGCTACACCGGTCGGGGACTTTATTATAGTGAGGCAGGTATATAAGAATTGTTCTGTGATTATATGTGGCCGTTGCACCAAGGCCGATTTGGTAGAATTAGATATGATGGAATTCGATGTTATCATGGGCATGGATTGGTTAGCCTCTTGTTATGCTAATGTTGACTATCAGAAAAAGGTAGTTCATTTCCAGTTTCCAGGGGAACCAGTTATAGAATGGGCAGGAAATACAGCATCGCCGAGAGGTAAGTTTATTTCATACCTCAAGGCCAGGAAGATGATTCAGAAAGGGTATATTTATCATTTGGTCCGTGTGCATGATACTAAAGCAGAAACACATACTTTCCAGTCAGTTCCGGTTGTTAATAAATTTCCATATGTATTTCCGGATGAGCTTCCAGGTCTCCCACCTGAACGGGAGATAGAATTTATGATAGATGTGCTGCAAGATACTTAGCCTATATCTATCCCTCCTTACAGAATGGCACCTGAAGAATTGAAGCAATTGAAGGAACAGCTGAGAGACTTATTAGGAAAAGGCTTCATCAGACCCAGTACGTCACCCTGGGGAGTACCGGTATTGTTTGTAAGAAAGAAAGATGGGTTGCTGTGGATGTGCATTGATTACAGACAGCTGAATAAGGTGACTATAAAGAATAAATATCCCCTCCCCGGGATTGATGATTTATTTGACCAGTTGCAGGGTGCTAAATATTTTTGGAAGATAGATTTGCGCTCGGGTTATCATCAGGTGCAGGTACGAGAGGCAGATATTCCAAAGACTGCTTTCAGGACCCGATACGGGCATTATGAGTTCAGGGTGATGTCTTTTGGGCTATGCTCCAGCAGTGTTTATGGATTTGATGAATCGGGTATTCAGGCTGTTTCTAGACATGTTCGTGATTGTATTTATTGATGACATTTTGGTTTATTCACGATCAACAGAGGAGCATTCAGATCATTTGAGGACAGTACTTGGCACACTTCGGCAACAGAAATTATATGCTAAGTTCTCCAAGTGTGAATTCTGGTTATCCTCAGTGGCATTCTTGGTGCATATCGTCAGAGCAGATGGTATTCGGGTCGATACACAGAAGATCGAGGCTGTACAAAATTGGCCTAGGCCTACGACACCGACTGAGGTATGCAGTTTTCTGGGATTGGCCGGATATTACAGGAGATTTGTGGAGAATTTTGCTTCTATTGCAGCACCATTAACGAAACTAACTCAGAAGGCAACAAAATTTCAGTGGACCGATGCTTGTGAACGCAGCTTCCAGTTGCTGAAGGAAAAGTTGATTACAGCTCCGGTTCTAACTCTTCCCGAGGGGCCAGATGGGTATGTTATCTATTGTGATGCTTCCGGTATTGGGATAGGTTTTGTACTAATGCAGCATGGTCGAGTTATAGCCTATGCCTCCCGTCAGCTCAGGCCGCACGAGAGAAATTATCCTACTCATGATCTGGAACTAGCCGCGGTAATTCATGCTTTGAATGTATGGCGGCATTACTTATATGGGGTTCATGTTGATATTTATACGGATCACAAAAGCCTTCAGTACATTTTTAAACAAAAGGAGTTGAATTTGCGGCAAAGAAGATGGCTCGAGTTATTGAAAGATTATGATGTTGACATTTTATATCATCCGGGAAAAGCCAATGTTGTAGCAGATGCACTTAGCCGCAAGTCTATGGGCAGTTTGAACGGCGTGCAGCAAGAAAGGAAAGAATTAGTTCGTGAAATTCATCAGCTAGCCAGTCTTGGAGTCCATTTGGCCGATTCTGGAAATATTGGGGATTCTGTCCGAGAAGTTGCTGAATCGTCTATCATGGAAGAAGTAAAACAACGTCAGTACGAGGATCATATTCTGGTACGGTATAGAGACACAACCCTTGATAAGGAAAATACTCCGTTCGAGATCACACCTGACGGAGTATTATTATATGGAGGCAGGTTATGTGTACCTGACGTTGCAGGGTACAACTCGCTTATTAGTTTCCTTATAAGAAAGCAGGGTATGTTATTTCTTTAGGTACTTTACTTGTTCTTTCATAGTATAATGTATCCGTAGGAGATGCATCCTCTTTTTCTCATAATACGACTACTTCTTAGGCTTGTGTACTTCGCCTATTTCCTTTTCTTTCTATATCCATACTTACTCCGTTTTATAATTAATCATTTGTTCCTCGCACAAGGAACCTTATCCTTAACTCAGTACCGCTTTGTCCTTCAAAATGTTTTACTTCTATACAATCCATTTTTCGCCTCCAACACTTGTCCTACTCATTCCCTCTCACCCTTATTATGCTGATCCTTTTCCTAACAAGGTCTTATAAACTTTCTTATCCACTGCTTCACGGCTCGCTTATTGGTTTCGCACTTGCATTCGCTCTCTATTCACATAGAACATGTCACCTCTTTAGTCGTTTCCTCGCTATATTTGACTTATTTCGTACTACAGTTCTTGCTACGTTCTCATTATATCCCAATCATAATCAATTCTATAGAATGCCACTTCTTGATCTCATTCGTAACAGTGCTTATAAAACAGATTAAACCTCATGGAGTAAGCATACTTAACCTGTAACTCTTTCTGATTGACCCTATTGCACTTACCACATAAGTTGTCTTACCCAGTTATTCACATCCGTTTCTGCTTCTTTCTGATACCTTCCTGCTATGCCGATATGTTTCGAACTCTGGCCCTTAGCTAATAAATTTCCCTTCCATCCACTACTAGTCCTTTCACCCGCTTAGCTCACTTACTCATAATCCCTCTTAACGACGCGTTATGTCACAACTGTGCATCCAAGTTTTCGAGTGTCCTGCTACTTTTACTCTCAGTACAGAATTCTTACAGTTTCCACTCTCTCTATTCTCGTTCATCGAGTCTTCACCCGTCTTTATGATGCTACGGCCGAATGGTCCTCCATGCAAGTTCCTTGCATTTCATTCCATTTCCTCTAAGATCAAATCTCCCGGTCTTCACATGAATTCTTATTCCGTGCCATTAATTTTCTAATCAATTGTGTCAACTCATCATCTTTGTTCTTTCCTCGATGCGTAATTAGTTTCCTACGGCCAATTCTTCAAGTATCCTTCTTACTCCCATGGTTAACGATTTCCAGTTACTTTTCCTCCTCGAGCACCTTCCTTCTCTTGTTATTTGTAGTATCGGTTCTAGAGTCCGTGAAATATTACTTTAAACACACAAATCCATTTTATTCTTAAGTCATCTTTTTGGAAATCTTCTCTATATCCAAGGCAACCATATCAATATGACTACACATTTATCCCTTTGTATCCCTCTCGAGAGCTGAAAATCTCTTAGCATCGTTGCAAGGCTTAATCATTCTTTCTCTTACTTCACATTCCTCATCGTGGTCATTATTCTTTTAGCCCAACTTATTGAAATCGGTTCTCGAACCCCACACATTCCTCTTTTGTTCCATATTACCAAACTTTATCCCTTTCACACGCCTACCTTCAAATGTTTACCCAAATAGTCTCGTGCTTTGCCTGTAGTTTCTCTCGAGGGCTTCACTTACTCAGGTTTCTTACTTTTCACTTTTTCCGACGCTGTTCTTTCCTTACCTTCCATTTACTCACTTTCTTTCTTTCCCAATTATCATTACCTTAGGACTTTGCAGTTCTAGCCTGTGGTGACGTTAACATCAGCCTACCTAGTGACGTTCTTTTGTCACTTGAACTTTATCACCCTGTTCGATCAATGCCTTCAATATACAGCAGCATTGGTTGCCGGGATACACATACCCGCTGATATAGCCATAAATGGGATATTATATGCATACATATATATATATATATATATATATATACATATATGTCCCTTTTCTAACGCCTCGCTTACAAGGTATTTCCAAACACTACTTAAACTCATCCTAATTCTAGAGCTGTAATACACTTTCTTTCTCTTCACCGGTCCAGTCTGCCTCGTCCTACGGGACCTCTTAAGGTTTCCCAACCATTCCGTGTACTCTAATTTCCCTTAGGCTACTCTAGCTTCTCATTTGTGTCTTATGTCTAAATCTATAGGACTTTTAGTACACTTCCCAGGGGGGTCACCCATCCTAATATTTCTCTCACCTCAGCACGCTTAACCCTGAAACTTCGATAAGATCCGGTGCATTAATGCTGATATAGTCGCATCCACCTCACCACATGCCCTTCATTACATAATCTGGAGCGAGTTGAAGTCTTAACAGATTCCAAAACATTCTCGTAACGTATCTCTCTCCGAGTTGGAGAGCGTCTCTTGCTCTTCCGATTTCACAATTACTATTTTGACCTTTTTAGTTCTCAATATTCATCTTTCGTCTGTATATATGACTACTTTCTGTCCTAGACTTCTAGATTCCCAATGGTAGCGAGCACACCTTGGTCGCTGTTACTTACAAGTTCTCGATTATCTGCCTCTTTGGGTTTCCGCTCGCCCCCTATTGAATAATAATCTACAGCAATTGCACATACATAGAAAATTCCAATAAGGGTTTATATATCATACCTCAAGGTGTACCCGATCTTTAGCGATCTGCCCTGATATATCTTCTCGTTTACCTTTCCTTTTCATTCTTCAGCTTTACACCTCAATTATACATGCAATATTCCTACCTTACCCGACATGCATTCTTCCTGCCATTGCTTACCTTTGTACGAATTCATCCAATTGTCCAGTTCACAAACTCATGACTGAGCTTATCTTCAAGAAATACATTTCATCAATTCCTCTACTTGTACTTTCACTGACTTACCCCTATGTCGACCGATCTATTACCATATGTGTATATATATATATATATATATATATATATATATTCTAATAAACGTATCCTCCATGAAGTGACTTACCTCTGTGACTTCCCATATCATCACTCACTTTCTCCTCTCAATACTGTGTTTCTGCTGAAATCAAAGGTTGGTATAAGGAATCTCATTTCCTATGATTTGGCTCTATCGCATGATCTTAGATGTCAAAGAAGAGTGACCACCCTAGATGCCCCGTAGCCTCCTGTTTATAAATGTGGTGCGCTTCACACCATAAACAGGACTCTACTGGACACGACTTTGCAGACAACCCCTAGGACGAACCGCTCTGATACCACTTTTGTCACGACCCAACCCCGTAGGCCATGACTAGTGCCCGAGCTGGACATTCGTACACACCTATTAACCAGAATCAGCATGCAAATAACTTGTACAGATACAAAGGTCAGACGTCGTCTCAAACTGCTGCATATAAACATATATATCGCACAGAAGCCGGCAAGGATCATGAAGTAAATTGATAATGAAAGCTTTTCAAACACATTCTTTATGTCTTTCTCAAATCAAGTAAAATCTGTGATCATATGAAATTTGTAACATAATGCATAATGATACATCGGCTTGCAGAGCCGCTTACAAGACTGACATGCTATATGCGTGACCCTGTCTGCAAAGTCTCTAATATAGATCAATATATCATAACATAGGTACTTTGACTCGGCAACACTCCAGAGGGAAATGGAGCTCGCCAATCCAGCTGGAATATCTTCTAGCAATACCCTCTACTCATCTGTATACACCTGCCTGGCACGAAACGAAGCCCCCGAAGAAAGGGGGTCAGTACGGAATATGTACTGAGTATATAAAGCATGAAGTACTGTAAACAGAATCATAACCGGAACAAGACGTACAGAAGATAAGTACAATATGCAGAATATCAAAATGCTTACTCGAAACACAAATCATGCATGTCAATGTCATGTACCGTATTGGGTCCATGATGGGACACGGGAACATGGTCGCCACTCTGTCATTGGTGCTATAACACATCATACTCCAGAAGGTGGCATAACTCCGTAACACATCATAACTCCAGAACACATCACACTCAAGAACACATCATACTCTAGAACACATCATACTTCAGAACACATCATACTCCGGAACATATATGTATGGTACCCGGCCCTCTAGCAAGGGACTCGGTGAACCATACAATAAAAGTACGCACGATAATATACCGGCCCGGGACTCGGCGAAAGATGTAGCAATCGTATGCACGAGCAGAGTAGTGAGTAACCATATGCATAAAAATCATCATTTCCGACTCAACAGATAAGTAAACTAACCAATGCTCGAGGGTTAAGAAGATAGTCATGTTCTTACAAAAAGTCGTTAGAATTGTACAAAGGAAAGTCTCGGGGACCACGGACAAGTATCAAACAAATCCGAGTTTGCCTATGAAAGTTACGGACATTATTCGCTTTAGGACCCTCTAGGAACGTATCGGAGTGATCCGAGCTTGTCTATGAAAGTTAGGGACCTTATTCAACATAGAATCTTTTAGGAACAAGAACTCTTTATGCAACATTTACTATCCAATCATACAAGGGACACGAGGGCCATAGCCCGACTATATTAGAAATGCTAACATTAAGAAGCGAATACAAATCGTGGACATGCTCGGATCTTATGTATAGAGTTACCCCCAGGGCTCATGTCTTGTCTTACTTACATCTAGGAAAAGCCAAAAGAAAGAAAGGGTAAGCTTTACATACCTGGAAGATGATTCTCGACTTTCAACTTACATCCCGTCTTGCAACTTGTTACACCTCGGAAAATTTTCCGTTGGTACGCAAGACAATGAACTAGTGATGAATATGAGTGCATGATGTCCATGAGCAAGAAACGACGTTTGATGACCTTAGGCGAGATTTCGAAAGTATTCGATGTGAGACGAGGAAGTTGGCTAAGTTAAGATGAGATACAAGGTGAGCAATGCATGTGTATGGACGGGGGTGATTAAAATGAGAAGTCTAAGAAATATGGGAAGTTGCAGAATTGCAACTGCCCAGAGGTCGTAAATTGCAAAATACGGACCGTAAATTGCTATACGGTCCGTCAACTGGCAGTCGTAAACTGCCATGCAAGGCTTCAACTTTCTGCCAGCCGAGGAAATGGTTAAATACGACCTGGTCGACGGACCGTAAAGTGATTTACGGCCCGTAAACCATGGTCGTAAATCACCATGCATGCAGCCTTAAGTTTCTGGTTCTGCTTAAGCTTAAAGATGACCACGAGGGACGGTCCGTAAACTGAAATACGGATCGTAAACCTCCATAGACGACCACTGTTCACCCAGCACAGATTTTTCAATTCATTAAATATGAGGATCAAGACTTGTCTTATTTCATTTCCACATTACACCACTTCTCTCTAGAATCATCTCTCTACATTTATTTCATAAGTTTTCAAGGACCATAAGCCACCAAAACCATAAACAAGTGAATCAAGTGTAAGCAAGCCATTAAATACCATTCAAGTCAAGAAATGCAAATGGAGAAAAACTAGGGTTTTTCTCAAAGTGGAGTATTATTAACCAAAGCTTGTTCCTACAACTTCTAAGGTAAGATTCATGATTTTTACGTGATGTTTAAGGTATTGAAGAGTTGGAATACATGGATTGTAGAAAATATGGTCAAGTAGGTCATGAATGATGAATAGTGACATTTTGTGGAATAGTTGGAATTGAATCATGAATGTTGTTATGTTGTGATATGAATGCATTATAAATGGTACTAAGATCATGACCTAGACAGTTTAGACGAATGGACGAAGTTGGATGTTATGACCATGAATATGGGTGAATTAGAGGCAAATTAAGGAATCTAAATAATGAGGATAACGTGAATGACTAATGGCCATTGTTATGATATTAATGAAGGTATAGACGCTAGCATTGGAAGGAAGCGTGCAAGTGTAGAATAGTCCGACGAAAAGGTATGTAAGGCTAACCCTTCTTTCATAAAGCATGGCTCCTTGGCCAAACTCTTAAATACTCTATACGAGTATGTTGTATTCAAGTGATTGACACTCCGAGCTCATAAGCTCACGACCCTTGATACGTGCTATGAATGTACTATGCACCCCATTGACGAGTAAGCATAAGATAGAGATGTAGCGAAAACGATGATGATAGTGATGACGATGATAATAAAAATGATGCTAAAGGTGCCTACGGGCTATTATATTCACATGTGCCTATGAAGGGCTATAATGACACCCCGAGCTTATAATGCCGGGTAGAATATATGTATATGGATGTATATATGTATATGATTATGTATAAAGTATGTATACGATTACGTAACGCGCGCACACCTCTGCAGATGGTACGGATAACCCTGAAGCCTTGGTAGGGCCAGGTAGAAATAACACTGAGCCTTGGTTGGCTAAGTACGTATGAAACACCGAACCTTATGGTCGGGCACGCTATGTATGTATATAAGTGTATGGCTATGTATATAATATGAATATGAATGTAAAAAGACTATGTATACGAATGCGAATAAGGACATGTATACGAATATGAGCACAAGTATGGTACGGGTACTATTATGGAATACGGATGATGACGTAGGTAGACAAATACGTATGAAAAATGGAAAGTCCTACGAAAGGCAGGTAAGCGCTATGACGATGATATTATTGTCTCCCCCCTCTTGTGCTATTTCATATGTTGTTCATGATGCTTATTTATTGATGTTGCTCATGATTTACATACTCAGTACATTCTTCGTACTGACGTCCTTTTGTTTGTGGACGCTGCGTCATGCCCGCAGGTGCACAGGGAGACAGACTTGATCCATAGCTGCCTATTCGGAGATAACATAGAGAGCTCCATTTCCTTCGGAGCCATATCTTTTGGGTACTCATTCTTTTGTGTATATAATTATGGGCATAGCGGGGTCCTGTCCCGCTAATGTGATATGTTATACTCTTAGAGGCTCGTAGACATGTGTGTGTGTGGGTAGATGTGTTTGGCCTTGTCGGCCTATGTTTAGTATATCATTTTGTCGACCACGTAGGCCCATGTACATTGATGTGGCATAGATGCCTATGATGATATAAATGGGTTGTTGTCCAAATAGGACTAGATGATGAATGAATGGAAATGCAAGTATAATTATGTGGCTCACCTAGATGTAAGTATAAGAGTAAGCTAAGAGGGTGCTCGGGTGGGTTAGCACCGGGTGCTCGTCGCGGCCCCGAATCGGGTCGTGACAAAAGTGGTATCAGAGCAGTTCAGTCCTAGGATGTCTCTATGAGCCATGTCTAGTAGAGTCTTGGTTATGGGTGTGTTGCGCGCCACACTTATAAACAAGAAGCTGCGGACATTTTAGGAATATATGACCTTCTTTCTTCATAAGAATCGTGCGATAGAGCTATGATGTAAGAAATTATTGTTCCTAAATCGTGTGTTGTGTATTTCAGAGATGCCTAAAAAGAAAAACGCTACAGCAGCCCAAATGGGCAAGACGGTGGCAGAAAATCAGGCTGAAAGAGCACCGCCACCGGTAGTAGAGGAAGATGAGTCCCAGAGTGCGGCTCAATCTCAGTCCTCCCAGACAGTGCCTATTACCGAGGAGCACGTGGGAGCCTCAGCCCCAGCTTCAGCTCATCCACCGAATGCTTCGGGCCAAGATGTGAGAGAGGCCATTAATTTGTTGACTCAGTTGGTTGCGGCCCAGACTCAGAGGCCAAGCGCAGGGCAAGGTGACAGGGTTGTTAGTGCAAGGGCCCGTGACTTCATTGCTTTGAAACCCCCAGAATTCTTTGGGTCGAAACCGGAGGAGGATCCTAAGGACTTCATTGACGGTATGTTGAGGACGCTCCGATTGATACATGCTTCAGACACCGAGTCGGTGGATCTAGCATCGTATAGATTGAGGGACGTCTCAATCCAGTGGTATACGGTTTGGATGGCTTCACGGGGAGCCAATGCACCTCCGCCGGTATGGCAAGAGTTTGTCGATGCTTTTCTCCGTCATTACATGCCTCCAGAAGTTCGGCGAGCTAGGGCCGATAAATTCTTGAATTTGAGGCAAGGTAACATGAGTGCTACAAAGTATAGTCTGCGCTTTAACTCCTTGGCTAGGTATGCTTCGGCCATGGTAGCGGATATGGGCGATCGGGTGCACCGATTTGTGAACGTATCACACCACAGCCATATCACAGCATAACTCCAAACGGAACCCGGCCCTATGGCAAGGCCTCGGGGAACCATAACACAGCATACGGCCGAATCATCATAGAGCGCACGAATCATAACCGGCCCGGGAACCGGTGAACGAAGTCATAATAGGGCACGAGCGGAGTCGTGAGCAAACAATGCACTTTTTATATTAAAATAGCCTTTCAAATCTTGTGTACTTCTTAAGTCAGTTCATTAACCAAAATAGTCAAATAATTAGTTGGTGCGAAAGTTTATTTCACAAAATGTTTCCAAAGTGGTACATATAGCTCAAAACATAGTTTGTTACATCATAGTGTTCCGAACATTATTTCATAGAGGACGATTTCAAAATCGAATATTCTTTATCGAAGCTTATCCAAAAAGAGAGCCTAGTAGAACAAATAGGGCATCTCGGGGTTAGCGGGCCCTCCTCGGGTCAAGTCGAGGTGGCGAACATAATTTATGGACATTTAGGGTCTATGGGATCATACATAAAGGTTTCAAAGTAATCCAATTGCATTTGCATAAGTTTCGGACGTTTGATTGCTTTCTAGCCAAAATAGGAACATTAGGCTTCAATTGAATTGAATGAATAGTAGCCATTTTCTAGATCGGATTTCGAGGAGCAGAATTGCCCCCGGGGTTCCGATATCAACCAAACATACTAAGACATGCCAAAAGAAGAAGTGGGAAGCTTTGCATACCTTAGAAACGTCTTATGCTCACCCCAAAATCAAATCCCGTTTCGTCTAGAATCTGCAAATGGTCAAAGTTACCTATTAGAGATTCTTAAGCTTAAAAAATCCATTAACTTCATTTCTGCCTACCGAAATTTCGGCAGCATTTTCCCTATATATATATCATCCCCGAGACTTTGCTCGGCTCATTAAACATCAACACAACAGCCCAAACATCACAAACATCATAAGCCACAACTAAATCGTTCTAACTTCAACGTTCTTCCTCACTATATAAGTTGACAACTTTCATTCAAACTTCGCAATACCAAACTAATGTCCATATTATTGTATTCATTCACCCATTCAAGGTTAGTCAAACACATTCCAATTATGTTGCAAACAATATACATAAGTTCAACCAATTCGCTACTTTCCATATTGTATCTCAAACGTCAACAACTACGACGAACTTACTAACTCGCATTGTTTTATTCCAAATTCATTAACAACAACCATAAGTCACATTTAAAGTCTTAATATCATAATTATACAAGGATATACGCGAATATACCAAAATCATATACTTTCCCACAATAATCCGCAACCATTTTCAATGCCAATTCAATTCGCTTAACATTCATTTACATCATAAATGCCACAACGACACAACTAACAAACTAAACAAAATCAAATTCACCTCCCCTCCACCACATTATGGCTCACGGCCAAACACACCCTTCTCACACACACACGCCATGCACAAACACAACATCATTCCATAATCTTCATGCAACATCAATCACTATAACATATAAACCCATTTCATAACATAAAAACATAGATTTCTCACCTTTTTCTTGAAATTCCGATTTGCCGCAAACGTCGCTCTTTCGCCAAACTACTTCTATCACGTCGGAGAGCGTCTTGCGTACTCTACGAATACAAGAAGAACAAGATTTTTAAGACTAAGATCAAGGCTAGAAAAATTTTCTTTTCTCTTCTATGGGGTTTCGGCCGAGAGCCTTTTTTTTGGAGCTCAATGGTTTTTAATTTTTGTTTCTTGAACATTCTAATAGCTAAGGATGCTATATACTTGATTAAGGGTCATGTGGTAATCACATGACCACTTAAAATGGGGCTTGGGCCAAGCCTTGGCCGGCCACCCCTTACACTTGGGCCTCAATTTTTGTTAAATTTTTCTTGGCCCAATCCATTGAAGTCTTGTTTTGTAATTCTCGAAACTAATTTCCGAAATTCCAAATTTACCCTCGGCCTTCCCTAATGACTTAGCACCAATGGTTTCATAACCAACATAGTCATATTATCTAGAATCAAAATATTTCCTTATAACACACAAGTCTTATTCATTTTTCTCGATTTCCAAATATGCGAAAACACGGGACATAACATTCTCCCCCCTTTAAAAACATTCGTCCCCGAATGTTAAATTAATCTTATAAGGTCTTATGATCATAGCGGGAGTCTCCCTTTTTAATAATGGCATACATAATTCATTTTATCAATCAACACAACAAACTGAAAAGTTTAGATTACCTGTGGACGTCGGAAACAAGTAGGGGTATTTCTTCTTCATCTCGTCCTCCGCCTCCCAAGTCATCTCCTCGCGATTGTTATTGCGCCACAGGACTTTGACATAAGGTACTTCCTTAGTGCGCAATCTCCTTACCTGTCGATCCAGAATAGTTACAGGTTGCTCGTCATAAGACAACTGCTCCGTTACCTGGATGTCATCCACTGGGAATATCCTGGAAGGGTCACCGATACATTTCCGCAGCATAGACACATGAAACACCGGGTGTACGGCCTCCAAGTCGGATGGTAAGTCTAGCTCATAGGCAACCTCGCCTATCTTCCGGACGATCTGATACGGCCCAATATACCACGGGCTCAACTTACCCTTTCTACCGAATCTCATGACACCCTTCATGGGTGACACCTTCAGAAACACCCAGTCGCCAATCTGGAACTCTAACGGTCGACGTCGTCTGTCTGCATAAGCTTTTTGTCGACTCTGAGCAGCCAATAATCGCTCCCGAATAAGCTTTACCTTATCTACTGCTTCCTGGATCACATCTGGCCCGATTAACTTAGTCTCGCCCACGTCGAACCAACCAATAGGAGATCTGCATTTTCTGCCATAAAGGGCTTCATACGGTGCCATCTGAATGCTGGAGTGATAACTGTTATTATAGGCAAACTCAATAAGCGGCAAATGATCATCCCAGCTGCCCCTGAAATCAATAACGCAGGCCCGTAACATATCTTCCAGCATCTGTCCGTCGGACTGAGGATGAAAAGTTGTACTGAGGCTCACCTGAGTCCCCAATCCCTCCTGAAATGACCTCCAGAAATTTGCCGTAAACTGGGCACCTCGGTCAGTAATAATGGATATAGGGACTCCGTGAAGTCTGACTATCTCTCTGATATACAATCTAGTATAGTCCTCAGCCGAATATGTAGTCTGGACTGGGAGAAAGTGGGCTGATTTCGTCAATCTGTCAACAATAACCCAAATAGAATCATACCTGCGTGGAGTGCGCGGTAACCCAACAACGAAATCCATATTAATCATCTCACATTTCCAGGCTGGAATTTCCATCTCCTGTAATAACCCACCGGGCTTCTGGTGTTCAATTTTAACTTGCTGACAATTCAGGCACTGACTAACGAACTCGGCAATATCTTTCTTCATACCGTCCCACCAATACAAACACCTGAGATCATGATACATTTTAGTGGAACCAGGATGAACAGAATACCGTGCATTATGCGGCTCGCCCATGATTTGTCGTCGTAGGCCTGCAACGTCCGGTACACAGAGTTTGTCGTCATATAATAATACCCCTTCAGGCGAAATTTCAAACGGAGTCTTTGCTTTACTAAGGGCCACATCTCTGTACTGAACCAGAATAGGATCTTCGAACTGACGCTGCTTTACCTCTTCCATAATAGATGATTCAGCAACTGCGCGAACAGAAATCCCAGAATCTCCAGAATCCGCCAAACGAACCCCAAGGCTGGCCAGCTGATGAATATCACGAACCAAATCTTTCTTACCAGATGGTACATCAGCCATAGACTTGCGGCTAAGTGCATCCGCTACCACATTGGCTTTCCCAGGATGGTACAGAATATCAACGACATAATCCTTCAGTAACTCAAGCAATCTTCTCTGCCGCAAATTCAATTCTTTCTGCTTAAAAATATACTGGAGACTCTTATGGTCCGTATAAATATCGACATGGACCCCATAAAAATAATGCCGCCAAATCTTCAAAGCATGAATCACTGCGGCCAACTCAAGATTATGAGTGGGATAATTCTTCTCGTGCGGTCTGAGCTGCCGGGAAGCATAGGCTATGACTCGACCGTGCTGCATCAACACACAACCTATCCCAATACCAGAGGCGTCACAATAGACAACATACCCGTCTGATCCCTCGGGAAGAGCCAAAACTGGGGCCGTAACTAGTCTTTCTTTCAACATCTGAAAGCTGCGCTCGCAGGCATCAGTCCACTGAAATTTTGCTGCTTTCTGAGTAAGCTTCGTCAGTGGTGCTGCCATAGAAGAAAAATCCTCCACAAACCTGCGATAATACCCGGCCAATCCCAGAAAACTGCGTACCTCTGTCGGTGTAGTAGGCCTGGGCCAATTCTGCACAGCCTCAATTTTCTGCGTATCGACCCGAATACCGTCTGCGCCGACAATATGGCCCAAGAATGCCACAGAAGTTAACCAGAATTCACATTTGGAGAATTTAGCATATAATTTCCGCTGACGGAGAATACCAAGTACCGTCCTCAAATGATCCGAATGCTCCTCGGCTGATCGCGAGTAAATCAGAATATCGTCAATGAACACAATAACAAACATATCCAAGAAAGGCCGAAATACCCGATTCATGAGATCCATAAATACCGCTGGAGCATTAGTCAACCCGAAAGACATAACTCTGAATTCATAATGCCCGTACCGGGTCCTGAAAGTAGTCTTCGGGATATCTGATTCTCGCATTCGCACCTGATGATAACCTGAGTGCAGATCTACCTTCGAAAAATATTTAGCACCCTGCAACTGATCAAACAAATCATCAATCCGGGGGAGGGGATATTTATTCTTTATAGTCACCTTATTCAGTTGCCGATAATTAATACACATCCGCAGTGACCCATCTTTCTTTCTCACAAATAATACCGGCGCTCCCTAAGGTGATGTGCTAGGTCTAATAAAGCCCTTATCCAACAAATCTTTCAGCTGCTCCTTCAACTCCTTCAACTCATCCGGTGCCATTCTGTACGGAGGAATAGATATAGGCTGCGTATCCGGCATCAACTCTATAGCAAAATCAATCTCCCACTCAGGCGGAAGGCCAAGAAGCTCGTCAGGAAATACATCTGGGAATTCATTAACAACCGGAACAGACTGAAGGGTAGGTGTCTCAGCTGCAGTATCGTGCACACGAACCAAATGATAGATATAACCCTTCTGGATCATCTTCTTAGCCTTGAGGTATGAAATAAACTTACCCCTCGGCGATGCTGTAGACCCGAACCACTCTATAACTGGTTCCCTTGGAAACTGAAAACCAACTACCTTTTTCTGGCAGTCAACATTAGCATAACAGGAAGACAACCAGTCCATGCCCATAATAACATCAAACTCGAGCATGTCTAACTCTATCAAATCCGCTTTAGTACAACGATCATAAATAGTCACAGAACAATCCCTATAGATCTGCCTCGCTATACCAAAATCCCCAACCGGCGTAGCTACCTCAAATGGCTCTATAGGCTCAGACACTATCCCAATTTTACTAGCAACAAGCGGGGAAATATACGATAAAGTAGAACCAGGGTCAATCAATGCATATACAGATCTGGAGAAAACCAGTAATGTACCTGTGACGACGTTTGGCGAAGCCTCCTGATCCTGGCAGCTGGCCAAAGCATATATGCGGTTTGAGGGACCGCTAGAACCTGAAACGCCACCGCGGCCTCGATCGCGTCCTGCCGGTGCTGGCATACCTCGCCCTGCAGGGCGTGCAACAGATGGAGCAGATGATGAACCGGAGGCTGACCCTGTCGGCTGAGCCACACTACCAGAACCGCTAGCCAACGGACAATCTCGCATAAAATGGCCCTGACCACCGCACGAAAAACAAGCTCCAATGGCTCGATAGCACTCCCCAGGATGAGACTTCCTGCAATGAGAACAACGGGGTTTGGGTGGTCTGGCCTGGCTGGGGCCTCTAGACACCTGTGAACCTGCCGCCCTGGAGCCCTGACCGACCCCAGACGGTCCTGCACTATCAACCCTCCTGCCGCCAGACTGAATACTCCGGCCGGACGGAGGAAGCTGTCTGCCTGTATGCTGCTGCTGAGGCTGTCCGCCTCGCGAATCTCCAGAATATCCCGCGGACCTAGCCCTCTTGGGCGGCCTCCTGTCCTGATCTCTGCTAGAATAATCAGACCTGTGACGGTCCTCCATACCCATCGCATAAGCCTGAAGTCGGGCAATATCATATCCGTCTGCAATGACACTGCCATACAGCCGTCGATCAAATAACGATCCAATCCCATAACATATCTGTGCATCCGATCGGACATGTCTGCTACTACGGCAGGTGCATACCGGGCCAGGGAATCAAACTCTAGATTATACTCACGAACGCTCCGACCCCTCTGCTGCAGATGTAAAAATCGATCAGCCCGCGCCCGTCGCAACTCTGGGGGCAGAAAGTGGCAGGTGAAAGCAGTCACAAACTCGTCCCAAGTAGCTGGAGGAGCACTCTCGCCCCTAGATAGCTCCCAGGACTCATACCAGTGAGCAGCAACATCCCGAAGTCTATACGAGGCCAACTCGACCGACTCGGTCTCTGAAGCCCTGACCAAGTCTAGTGAGCGCCGCATCCCCCGAATAAAATCATGGAGGTCCTCATCGGGATTAGACCCGAAAAACTCTGGAGGGCCACACAATAAGAACTCTCGAACCCGCAGGCTGTCACGCCTGTCATCATCATCATCGTCCCTCCGCCCGCGCCTGCGAGCCTGCCCTGCTACCAACGTGGTCAACAACTGTACAACCTCCCTCAGGGTCCTGTCCTCCGCCCCTGGCTGAGGAGCTGGAGTCTCGGG
This sequence comes from Lycium barbarum, assembly GCF_019175385.1. NCBI lineage: Eukaryota > Viridiplantae > Streptophyta > Magnoliopsida > Solanales > Solanaceae > Lycium > Lycium barbarum. The sequence goes on along the minus strand of NC_083348.1, from coordinate 22,977,257 downwards.
AGCGGGTACTCGAGCCTCTGGAGCTGCTGAAGGACCCGCTCCAGGCTGTACCAATGGTGGTGTAGCGGACCCCTCAGAACGAGGCACAACCTCAGCCAAATCATAGACACGAGCCCGGGTAGCTCGATGTGCCTGACTAGTCTCTCCCATCCTCGCCTTGCCCTTCTGAGCCGCCGTTGCCTTCTTCGGAGGCATCACTGCAAACACAATAACGAATCAGATCAGAATCATCCTAATAGCACAGCTCTATCGCACGATCTAAGATTCCAAAGAAAAGTAACACCCTAAATGCCCTGTAGCCTCCTGTTTATAGATGTGGTGCACAACACATCGATAAACAAGACTCTACGAGACACGGCTTGTAGACATTCCGAGGACAAACTGCTCTGATACCACTTTTGACACGACCCAACCCCGTAGGCTGTGACTAGTGCCCGATCTGGGCACCCAAACCCATCTATCAAATACATTCAAGTAAGTAGCAGAAGCCGACAAGGCTGTATTTACAAATTTAGATAATTTCCAGAAAAAAATTCGGCGGAGTCTCCTTTGTTTTTCAGACTATCCAGAATAACCCTGTACACAGCAAACACCAACAAAGGCCACACAGGGCTAACAAAGCAACGTATAAACATATGCGGACCGGCCGCCTCGGCGTATGGGATCGCCCAAACAACATATACACATAAGCATACAGACTGACCATAACCCACAGACATGTCCACAGACCTCGAAACTGACCGACAGAATCATATGACGGGACAGGGCCCCGCCGTACCCAAATAGTCAGATATGCAAAAATATATACATGGCGAAAGATATATATATACCAAAAGTGGACTCCGAATCAAAGGAGTACTCCGAAATAGCAGAAGTGGACCCTACAGTGGTGGATCACCGGCGTCTGTACCTGCGGGCATGAAACGCAGCCCCTGAAGAAAGGGGGTCAGTACGAAAGATGTACTGAGTATGTAAAGCATGGAGTAGAAAAATATCGGCCACAACTAAAAGCAAACAGAATACAAACGAGAGAAATGTCGAACAGTATATCAAAATGTTTATCAAAATCGTATATCCATAATGCAAACAGAATCATGCAAAGCTCGGGAACGTGGTCACCACTCCGACGCTGGTGCCACACACAGCATAACACCAGAAGGTTCAAATCTCCGTACATCCCCAAACACACACATATGAGCGTATCACACCACAGCCATATCACAGCATAACTCCAAACGGAACCCGGCCCTATGGCGAGGCCTCGGGGAACCGTAACACAGCATACGGCCGAATCATCATAGAGCGCACGAATCATAACCGGCCCGGGAACCGGTGAACGAAGTCATAATAGGGCACGACCGGAGTCGTGAGCAAACAATGCACTTTTTATATTAAAATAGCCTTTCAAATCATGTTTACTTCATAAGTCAGTTCATTAACCAAAATAGTCAAATAATTAGTTGGTGCGAAAGTTTATTTCACAAAATTTTTCCAAAGTGGTACATATAGCTCAAAACATAGTTTGTTACATCATAGTGTTCCGAACATTATTTCATGGAGGACGATTTCAAAATCGAAGATTCTTTATCGAAGCTTATCCAAAAAGAGAGCCTAGTAGAACAAATAGGGCATCTCGGGGTTAGCGGGCCCACCTCGGGTCAAGTCGAGGTGGCGAACATAATTTACGGACATTTAGGGTCTATGGGATCATACATAAAGGTTTCAAAGTAATCCAATTGCATTTGCATAAGTTTCGGACGTTTGATTGCTTTCTAGCCAAAATAGGAACATTAGGCTTCAATTGAATTGAATGAATAGTAGCCATTTTCTAGATCGGATTTCGAGGAGCCGAATTGCCCCCGGGGTTCCGATATCAACCTAACATACTAAGACATGCCAAAAGAAGAAGTGGGAAGCTTTACATACCTTAGAAACGTCTTATGCTCACCCCAAAATCAAATCCCGTTTCGTCCAGAATCTGCAAATGGTCAAAGTTACCTATTAGAGATTCTTAAGCTTAAAAATTCCATTAACTTCATTTCTGCCTACCGAAATTTCGGCAGCATTTCCCCTATATATCTATCATCCCCGAGACTTAGCTCGGCTCAATAAACATCAACACAACAGCCCAAACATCACAAACATCATAAGCCACAACTAAATCGTTCTAACTTCAACGTTCTTCCTCACTATATAAGTTGACAACTTTCATTCAAACTTCGCAATACCAAACAAATGTCCATATTATTGTATTCATTCACCCATTCAAGGTTAGTCAAACACATTCCAATTATGTTCCAAACAATATACATAAGTTCAACCAATTCGCTACTTTCCATATTGCATCTCAAACGTCAACAACTACGACGAACTTACTAACTCGCATTGTTTTATTCCAAATTCATTAACAACAACCATAAGTCACATTTAAAGTCTTAATATCATAATTATACAAGGATATACGCGAATATACCAAAATCATATACTTTCCCACAATAATCCGCAACCATTTTCAATGCCAATTCAATTCGTTTAACATTCATTTACATCATAAATGCCACAACGACACAACTAACAAACTAAACAAAATCAAATCACCTCCCCTCCACCACATTATGGCTCACGGCCAAACACACCCTTCTCACACACACACGCCATGCACAAACACAACATCATTCCATAATCTTCATGCAACATCAATCACTATAACATATAAACCCATTTCATAACATAAAAACATAGATTTCTCACCTTTTTCTTGAAATTCCGATTTGCCGCAAACGTCGCTCTTTCGCCAAACTACTTGTATCACTTCGGAGAGCGTCTTGCGTACTCTACGAATACAAGAAGAACAAGATTTTTAAGACTAAGATCAAGGCTAGAAAAAATTTCTTTTCTCTTCTATGGGGTTTCGGCCGAGAGCCTTTTTTTTGGAGCTCAATGGTTTTTAATTTTTGTTTCTTGAACATTCTAATAGCTAAGGATGCTATATACTTGATTAAGGGTCATGTGGTAATCACATGACCACTTAAAATGGGGCTTGGGCCAAGCCTTGGCCGGCCACCCCTTACACTTGGGCCTCAATTTTTGTTAAATTGTTCTTGGCCCAATCCATTGAAGTCTCATTTTGTAATTCCCGAAACTAATTTCCGAAATTCCAAATTTACCCTCGGCCTTCCCCAATGACTTAGCACCAATGGTTTCATAACCAACATAGTCATATTATCTAGAATCAAAATATTTCCTTATAACACACAAGTCTTATTCATTTTTCTCGATTTCCAAATATGCGAAAACACGGGACATAACAATATTCATGTGGTCGACCGGGCTATATTATGCGTGATTGCCCCTCAGTTCATGGTAGAGGTAGGACCCAGCCATCAGGGTCGGTAGCCGGATCTTCAGCATCTGTACACCCTACGGGGCCAGGTTCACATGTGCCAGTCAGCCATGGTAGAGGTAGAGGCAGAGCTCCTAGTACTAGCGGTTCTCAGCACCGTATTTATGCTTTGGCTGGACGCCAAGATCTTGAGTCTTCTCCTGACGTGGTCACAGGTATATTATCGGTATTCCCTCATGATGTATATGCTTTGATTGATCCGGGCTCTACATTGTCTTATGTTACTCCATACATTGCGGGTCGATTTATAGTCGAGCCGGAGTCGATCAAACCTTTTGAGGTGTCTACGCCCATTGGCGAATCGATGATAGCTAGCCGAGTGTATAGAGGTTGTGTAGTCGTGATTTGTGACCGTCGTACCATGATTGATTTGCATGAGCTAGAGATGGTAGATTTTGATGTCATTATGGGCATGGATTGGTTGGCTTCTTGTTATGCCAATGTTGATTGTAGAATGAAGATGGTTCGTTTCCAATTTCTGGGAGAACCAGTCTTAGAATGGAAAGGAAATACGGCATCACCAAAAGGTAGGTTTATTTCCTATCTAAAGGCAAGGAAGATGATCACGAAAGGGTGCATTTATCACCTAGTGCGAGTTTAAGATGTAGAAGCTGAGTCGCCGACTCTACAGTCAGTTCCAGTGGTGAACGAATTTCCGGATGTGTTCCCGGAAGAGCTTCCAGGCCTTCCTCCCGAGCGAGAGATCGATTTTGCGATTGATGTGTTGCCAGACACTAAACCCATATCTATTCCTCCCTATAGAATGGCACCCGCAGAGTTGAAAGAGTTGAAGGAGCAATTGAAAGACTTGCTTGAAAAAGGCTTCATTAGGCCTAGTTCATCCCCGTGGGGAGCGCCCGTACTGTTTGTCCGAAAGAAAGATGGCTTCTTGAGAATGTGCATCGATTATCGGCAATTGAATAAAGTGACGATTAAGAACAAGTATCCTCTCCCGAGGATCGATGAATTATTTGATCAATTGCAAGGTGCCAAGTGGTTTTCAAAGATTGATTTGAGGTCTGGGTATCATCAAGTGAGAGTCAGGGAAAGAGATATCCCTAAGACGGCCTTTAGAACAAGATACGGTCACTTCGAGTTTCGAGTGATGTCGTTTGGCTTAACTAATGCCCCGGCAGTGTTTATGGACCTAATGAACAATGTATTCAGACCTTTTCTGGATCTATTTGTAATTTTATTCATCGACGACATCTTAGTGTATTCTAGATCCGAGGACGAGCATGCGGATCATTTGCGAATTATCCTTGGAGTTCCTCGAGCTCAAGAGTTGTTTGCAAAATTCTCCAAGTGTGAGTTTTGGTTGAACTCGGTATCATTTCTGGGCCATATCGTTGCAGCCGATGGTATTCGAGTGGATAGCCAAAAGATCGAGGCCATGAAGACTTGGCCAAGGCCCACGACTCCTATGGAGGTTCGTAGCTTTTTGGGCTTAGCAGGATATTACAGAAGATTTGTTGAGGGTTTTTCTTCTATTTCTGCGCCACTCACCAAGCTGACTCAGAAGTTAGCTAAGTTTCAATCGACAGATGCTTGCGAGCGTAGTTTCCAAGAGCTGAAAGACCGATTGACTTCAGCCCCAGTCTTGACACTTCCAGAGGGATTGGAAGGATATGTTATTTATTGTGATGCTTTAGGCGTCGGGCTAGGTTGTGTACTGATGCAACACGGTAAGGTGATTGCGTACGCTTCTAGGCAATTGCGGAAACATGAACAGAATTATTCGACCCATGATTTAGAATTAGCCGCAGTGGTCCATGCATTAAAGATATGGCGACATTATTTATATGGTGTCCATGTGGATGTTTATACAGATCATAAGAGCCTTCAGTCTATCTTCAAGCAGAAAGAGTTGAATTTGTGACAACGACGATGGTTGGAGTTGCTAAAGGATTACTGTTATATCCTGTATTTTATACGTTTGGATATTTCAAGGTCGTCGTGGTAAAGTTAAGGGAATGACCACTTTCCAAATGTATTTCAACGTACGAGTTGGTTATAAATATTAATTATGAATATTATTGCATGAAAATATTGAGAAACGTTAAGGGTAAAAAGGGAGATTCGCAAAGTGGTCTATGATAATATTGTGGAAAGCTAGGGGTAGAATGGGAATTTCACAAAGTTCGTAAAAACTCAAGAAAAGGCCACATGGCCGTGTAGTATGTGTGGTGTATGCCATATTTTAATTAATAAGGGAAATTGTGCATGTGCATGGATGAAGCTTGCAAGAGAAGACAATTGGTCTTCTTGATTTACTTTGTAGAATAATTCAAGAAAAAAAGAAGAAAACTCTAGGAAAGGAAAGAAAGGGAGAAATGTGGCTATTTCATATTTAATGGGGGGCTAATCATGAATTAGAAGAAAACATATGGACCAAGCTTATAAGACAAGCCAAGTGGTCTTCTTGATTTATTTCCAAGAAAATACAAGAAAATTCTAGAGAAGGCATGTGCCCCTCACATGACCATGGATATATATATATATATATAAGGGAAGTCATCTTTTAATTCAAGACTTTTAGAAAGAAAGAACAAAAAAAAAAAAAAAAAAAGAGGAGAAGAGGAGAGGGAGCCAGGTTCGGCCACTATGGCCAAATTTGGGGTCTTGGGAATTGAGCAAGAAAAATATTTTCTCCTAGTATTCTAAGCAATTGGAGGGTCCTCTTTAACATGGAGTAGTTGTTGGAGCAAGAAGAGCACATATCCTTGCAAGTTACCAATCATAGCCAAGTAAGGAGCTAAGAAGGAAAGGTAAGGATTCATCCTCTTTCATGTGTTATGGATGGTTGTGAGCATTGTAGTATGGAGGAGTGAATGAAATTCATGAGAATATGGAATTTATGTTATGGCCGTGTATATGTATTATTGTGTAATGATGATGAACAAGTTTTATTTAGTCTTTGGTTGTTGTTGTAATGTGTAAAAGTGAATGAAAAGTAGGAAATTATGCATGTTGAAGTTGTAGTTGTATATGCATGGTATTGGCCGTAAGTATGAGGTGTTGTGTAAGAAAGAATGAATTAAATTTATGTGGTGTATTGGTTGTTGTTGTAATGTATGAAAATGGATGAAATCCGTGTGTGATAGAAGCATGGTGGTGGCCGTGACTTGCATGGTTGTGGCCGTGTATGTTGTGTGTTGAGCCGTGTGTGTGTGGGTTGTGTTATGTAGTGTTGTGTTGTGTTGTATTGCATGGGGAAGAATGAAGGAATTTTATATAGTATGTTGTGTTGTTGTTGTGATATGTAAAGATGGATAAACATGCATGAAAATATGTAAGAAAATGGTTATGGTTGAATAGCGGGTGTTTTGGTAGGATAAGGTAAATTGATGTAATTTGATATTCTAGCCGTCGCCGTTATGAATTATGTGATATTGAATGAAGGGTGTCGTCGAAGTTAAGGTATACGAATAATAAGTAGATGTATGGTTGGGATTGACGTTGAAGGTTTCAGATGAAATAGTATGTTGATTAAGTTGTTGGAACATTGTGTGAATTAAATCGAATTAAATTGAATGTTGGAATATTGCTAGAATAATTGTTAAGTATTGTTGTTGATTTGGCCGGGTTAAATTCCCGGATTGATGTTGTTGATTTGGGGCCGAGCCATATTCTCGGGGTTGGTGTATTTACAGGGGAGATGCTGCCGAAATTTCGGGAGAATATAAATGATTGTGCTTGAGAGGTTAAGGCAAGTATATGACCAAGGATCTAAATGAATGTATGAACTCTTTTGAATGTAGACTATCAAGTTTGGACGGGTGAGCGTAACAAGTTGGTCGCGGCACAGGTATGTTAAGGCTCGTCCCTTTCTTTCTATGGCATGATCCCGATGTTATAATTTTGTAATTGTTTCCATATCGTCCTTGTTTTGAAAGTTAGATGTCTATGATTCTAAGGTATGCTTACCTTCCCGATAACCCGTCAATGTTTACCAAAATGTTCGTATTTCTCCAAAATAAAGGTTATGGTGTCGTAATCTCTTATGGCAATGGCGATGAATATGTTTCGCGATGACAACGATGATGTCAAGGTTGAGAATGTTCTATGATGATTATGATAAGAATGATTTTCCAATAATGACTTCTGAAATGTTCATGAAAGGTTCTGAACTTCAAACGCTCATAACTTTCGTGTACTAATTCCGATTGACCCGAAACATGTTTCTGAGTCTTCATATGTCAATTTATGTACGTACCTATCGAGTCTTAACGTTGCTATTCGTTGTTAGTCTCCCCTTATGATTATCGTTCCTTCAGGGTCAGACAAGCGACCACGGTCTTATAAATGTTCCCCGTAATGTCCTTGTTTTCAAAAGCTAGAAGCTGTGAATTCAAAACATGATTTCCATTCCAAAAGTTATAAATGTTTTCCAAAATATACAGTTTTCTCCAAAATCCGAGTTTTACAATTTTGAAAGTTTTTATAGCTAAAAAAACGACTACGAAGTTATGATGATAATAAAGAAGCCAGACATGAGAAGGTGTCTATGACGAATATGCCAAGGATATGTTCTTAACATGAATACGACGATATGAAATGCTAAGCTACTTTTGGATAATGACTATTTTAAAGGTTTTAAAGTACACGAGGTAAGATGTTATGATTCTGTTTTATGTTTTCCCAAGATAGTGTTCTTCATTGATAGTCTCGCCTTATAATTGTTCCTTCAAGGCGTGACATGACGACCATGATGATTCCATAATACAATCGGAGGTTACCGACCTTACGTCACTCCGATAGACACATGACTTTTCTTGGGCTCTCATGCATGCTATATATGTATATGGGAGGGGGGAAGGGATACATGTATATGGGGATATGGGGAAGGGAAACATGTTTCATCGCCACCTGGTCAGCTGGCATTATCATCCCGGACGCGGGATATATGGGTGAGCCGACATATTTCGGCGCTATGTGGGCGAGCCGACTTGTTCGGTGCTATGATATGATATGACCCGATAAGCATGCATGGTTTCCGCCCTAAGTGGCACTCACATGTACAGGTATCCCAGTCAGCCTATGATATGCTATATGTCTCCCTATGATATGATATGATATGATAAGACATGCTATGATATGATACGGCAGGATATGCTATGGTATGACATGATATGATATGATATGACATGATATGATATGATATGATATGATATGATACGATATGACATGACATGACATGTACCCTATGAGATGCCATATGATTCCTTTGTGATTATCTCTACTGATATCTCTCATTGTGTTGTCGTTCATGCCTTACATACTCAGTACATTGCTCGTACTGACCCCTCTTCTTCGGGGGCTGCGTTTCATGCCGCGCAGGTACACCTAGAAAAGCCGAAGTCATTATAGAAGATGTTCCAGCGAAGTTGGTGAACTCCAATTGGCCCTGGAGTGTAGCCGAGTCAGCGTGCTATGCCATGTTGTCTTGTCAGAAGTTAGAGACTTTGCAGACAGAGTCATAAGTATAGAGTGTCAGCTTGGTAGACGACTTCACCAGTCACAATGTTATTATGTTTCATGTCGCGGGTCCCATATGATGATAGACATTACTTACAAAAAAATATTTAGAGAGCTTGCTATGTACTTATTTCTTAATTGATACAAGAGTTTATCTATGTAATAAGAGTCAGTGGGTTCGCTCGGCTCCAGATATGGGGTCGGGTGCCCATCACACCCTAGTAAAGTCGGGGTGTGACAAAGTGGTATCAGAGCAGGTCGGTCTAAGGGTTGTCTGCAAAGTCGTGTCCGGTAGAGTCCTGTTTATGGGTGTGAAGCCGGCCACATTTATAAACAGGACGCTGCGGGGCATCTAGGAGTTGTTGACCTTCTTTCTGTCTTAGATCGTGCGATAGAGCCAAGTCACAAGGAATAAGATTTCCCTATATGAGTTATATGTACGACGAAGAAAAACGAGCGAGGCTGTGGAAGCTTATAAAGGCAAGTCCCGACGTAATTGTTCTGTTACCTGAACTGGAAGTATTGGATGGCGGGGATGTGTCGTATAGTGGTACGTTCTATGAGGCATTAATGACATTAGCCGCATACACGTTTTGAATAATAGGAACGATAAAGGAGGCTCTGCCAGAACGGGTACGCCCCACAGGAAGAAGTATGGGAAAGAAATACTGTGAATAGGTAATAAGCGACATGCGTTGGTTCAGAAAGGTTATGGGTTTGGGCGTGGCAACAAAGGTAAGGTCGCTACCATCGGGAATCTGGAAGCCCAAGACAGGAGGTAGTCGTACACACAGGTGGAAGGTGAACATCGGGAACCAAAAGGGTAAAACGGTAATTATAAAAGAAAGCACGTGTTACGAAAATGTTTCGGAGCCTGTAAGACTTCGACTTGCCCCAGAACAGGTAATAAAGGTCATGAGAGGAAGCTGACGCAAAAATATCAGCATTAAGGCACCGAATTTCAGTGAAGCTTTTGGGTTAAGCGTGCTCAGGTGGGAGCAATTTCATGATGGGTGACCCCCTGGGAAGTTGGCAAAAAATTCTATAAATTGATACATAAGAGACAAATGAAAATCTAGGGTAGTCTAAGAAAAACTAGGATATACGGGATGGTTGGAGACCATAAAAAGGCGCGTGAAACAAGGCAGACTAGCCCGGTAAAGGGACAGAAAATGCATCATAGCCCTAGAATTTGGATAGGCTTGAACAACTTTTGGAAGTATTTTGTGAACTAGTTGATAGTGGATATGTATGTATATATGAATGTGTATGATATCCCGTATATGATTGTATCGGTGGCGTGCGAGCCCCAGCAACCGAAACTACGGGAGGAAAGGTATCGATCACGCAAAGGTGCAGAAGTACGAGTGACAGCAAGAATAAATGGTACAACCGTCATAGGGTAAATCATTATTATCTCACCGTAGGTTAGAATTGAAAAATTTAGTGCAGCGATACTTGGAAAGGAAAGAGAGTAAATGGAAGGAAGATAGAAAGCTTAAATGTAGGAAAAAGGTGAGAGTTAAGAAAACCTTAGTGAGTGAAACTACCGCGAGAAATTGATGATGAAAGTACGAGACCACTAGGATGAAAATTCAAGTAGGCATGTGAGACGAGGTAGAGTGAGGTAAAAGGAAACAAGGAGAAATGTGGAGAGGTTGAGAGTTGATTTCAACAAGTAGGTCTAAGAGAATAGTGACCAGGGTAAAGGAATGTGAAGTAAGAGAAGAAATGCTCAGGATGGTGATGGTGTTAAGGTGAAAGATCTGTAAAAGGACAAGTATGTAGCTATATTAATATGCTTAGAGGTTTAAGAAAGTAACGGGACGCTTAAGAAATACAGACGCATAGCTACAACACGAACACGTAGTTAAGAAAGAATTACGAGCAAGAGAGCTAAACAAATGAAAGGACGAATAAAGGATAGAAAGGTATGGAAATGTGGACAAATGAGGACCTAGACAGGAAGTAAAAGAAAAACTTAAGATAAGAAGTTTTCGATATGTTAGGCACAAAGCTGGAAAAGAAGGTAAGAGATAAAGGTATAAGCGAAGACTTCATAAAGGACTATGAGCGTATAAGGAACCCCTTATAGGGGGGGGGGGGGAGATCATATTGGGCTTACAAGGAATGACGATAAACGAAACGAGCACCAACACATGAAGTCAAAGACAAGTGTACCAGTATTGAGAGATACGATAAGAGTCTAAAGAAGAGTTGTAGTAAGAGTCTAAAGGTGTGGCTTTTGTTAAGATATGGTCATGGAACAGTAACAGAAGAGAGATGATCTGAGAAAGACAAGGATAATACGTTGGCCCAACAAAGTAGAAAGCCCAGGACACGGGAAGAAGATTCATGTAAAAGCCGAGAAGTTCGATTATAAAGGGAATGAGGTAAAGGACAAGGAGTGAGCATAAAGAGAAGAACGACTATAAAAGGGATCCTCCCGAAGTATTATGACACCCCACAAGATCAGTCGAACATTTGAGGACGATTGTTCTAAAGGGGGGGAGGATGTTATATCCCGTATTTTATACGTTTGGATATTTCAAGGTCGTCGTGGTAAAGTTAAGGGAATGACCACTTTCCAAATGTATTTCAACGTACGAGTTGGTTATAAATATTAATTATGAATATTATTGCATGAAAATATTGAGAAAGGTTAAGGGTAAAAAGGGAGATTCGCAAAGTGGTCTATGATAATATTGTGGAAAGCTAGGGGTAGAATGGGAATTTCACAAAGTTCATAAAAACTCAAGAAAAGGCCACATGGCCGTGTAGTATGTGTGGTGTATGCCATATTTTAATTAATAAGGGAAATTGTGCATGTGCATGGATGAAGCTTGCAAGAGAAGACAATTGGTCTTCTTGATTTACTTTGTAGAAAAATTCAAGAAAAAGGGAAGAAAACTCTAGGAAAGGAAAGAAAGGGAGAAATGTGGCTATTTCATATTTAATGGGGGGCTAATCATGAATTAGAAGAAAACATATGGACCAAGCTTATAAGACCAGCCAAGTGGTCTTCTTGATTTATTTCCAAGAAAATACAAGAAAATTCTAGACAGGGCATGTGCCCCTCACATGACCATGGAATTATATATATATATATATATATATATATATATATATAAGGGAAGTCATCTTTTAATTCAAGACTTTTAGAAAGAAAGAACAAAAAAAATAAAAGAAGAGGAGAGGGAGCTAGGTTCGGCCACCATGGCCAAATTTGGGGTCATGGGAATTGAGCAAGAAAAATATTTTCTCCTAGTATTCTAAGCAATTGGAGGGTCCTCTTTAACATGGAGTAGTTGTTGGAGCAAGAAGAGCACATATCCTTGCAAGTTACCAATCATAGCCAAGTAAGGAGCTAAGAAGGAAAGGTAAGGATTCATCCTCTTTCATGTGTTATGGATGGTTGTGAGCATTGTAGTATGGAGGAGTGAATGAAATTCATGAGAATATGGAATTTATGTTATGGCCGAGTATATGTATTATTGTGTAATGATGATGAACAAGTTTTATTTAGTCTTTGGTTGTTGTTGTAATGTGTAAAAGTGAATGAAAAGTAGGAAATTATGCATGTTGAAGTTGTAGTTGTATATGCATGGTATTGGCCGTAAGTATGAGGTGTTGTGTAAGAAAGAATCAATTAAATTTATGTGGTGTATTGGTTGTTGTTGTAATGTATGAAAATGGATGAAATCCATGTGTGATAGAAGCATGGTGGTGGCCGTGACTTGCATGGTTGTGGCCATGTATGTTGTGTGTTGAGCCGTGTGTGTGTGGGTTGTGTTATGTCGTGTTGTGTTGTGTTGTATTGCATGGGGAAGAATGAAGGAATTTTATATAGTATGTTGTGTTGTTGTTGTGATATGTAAAGATGGATAAAAATGCATGAAAATATGTAAGAAAATGGTTATGGTTGAATAGCGGGTGTTTTGGTAGGATAAGGTAAATTGATGTAATTTGATATTCTAGCCGTCGCCGTTATGAATTATGTGATATTGAATGAAGGGTGTCGTCGAAGTTAAGGTATAGGAATAATAAGTAGATGTATGGTTGGGATTGACGTTGAAGGTTTCGGATGAAATAGTATGTTGATTAAGTTGTTGGAACATTGTGTGAATTAAATCGAATTAAATTGAATGTTGGAATATTGCTAGAATAATTGTTAAGTATTGTTGTTGATTTGGCCGGGTTAAATTCCCGGATTGATGTTGTTGATTTGGGGCCGAGCCATATTCTCGGGGTTGGTGTATTTACAGGGGAGATGCTGCCGAAATTTCGGGAGAATATAAATGATTGTGCTTGAGAGGTTAAGGCAAGTATATAACCAAGGATCTAAATGAATGCATGAACTCTTTTGAATGTAGACTAGCAAGTTTGGACGGGTGAGCGTAACAAGTTGGTCGCGGCACAGGTATGTTAAGGCTCATCCCTTTCTTTCTATGGCATGATCCCGATGTTATAATTTTGTAATTGTTTCCATATCGTCCTTGTTTTGAAAGTTAGATGTCTATGATTCTAAGGTATGCTTACCTTCCAGATAACCCGTCAATGTTTACCAAAATGTTCGTATTTCTCCAAAATAAAGGTTATGGTGTCGTAAGCTCTTATGGCAATGGCGATGGATATGTTTCGCGATGACAATGATGATGTCAAGGTTGAGAATGTTCTATGATGATTATGATAAGAATGATTTTCCAAAAATGACTTCTGAAATGTTCATGAAAGGTTCTGAACTTCAAACGCTCATTACTTTCGTGTACTAATTCCGTTTGACCCGAAACATGTTTCTGAGTCTTCATATGTCAAATTATGTACGTACCTATCGAGTCTAAACGTTGCTATTCGTTGTTAGTCTCCCCTTATGATTATCGTTCCTTCAGGGTGAGACAAGCGACCGCGGTCTTATAAATGTTCCCCGTAATGTCCTTGTTTTCAAAAGCTAGAAGCTGTGAATTCAAAACATGATTTCCTTTCCAAAAGTTATAAATGTTTTCCAAAATATACAGTTTTCTCCAAAATCCGAGTTTTACAATTTTGAAAGTTTTTATAGCTAAAACAACGACTACGAAGTTATGATGATAATAAAGAAGCCAGACATGAGAAGGTGTCTATGACGAATATGCCAAGGATATGTTCTTAACATGAATACGACGATATGAAATGCTAAGCTACTTTTGGATAATGACTATTTTAAAGGTTTTAAAGTACACGAGGTAATATGTTATGATCCTGTTTTATGTTTTCCCAAGATAGTGTTCTTCATTGATAGTCTCGCCTTATAATTGTTCCTTCAAGGCGTGACATGACGACCATGATGATTCCATAATACAATCGGAGGTTACCGACCTTACGTCACTCCGATAGACACATGACTTTTCTTGGGCTCTCATGCATGCTATATATGTATATGGGAGGGGGGAAGGGATACATGTATATGGGGATATGGGGAAGGGAAACATGTTTCATCGCCACCTGGTCAGCTGGCATTATCATCGCGGACGCGGGATATATGGGTGAGCCGACATATTTCGGCGCTATGTGGGCGAGCCGAGTTGTTCGGTTCTATGATATGATATGACCCGATAAGCATGCATGGTTTCCGCCCTAAGTGGCACTCACATGTACAGGTATCTCAGTCAGCCTATGATATGCTATATGTCTCCCTATGATATGATATGATATGACATGCTATGATATGATACGGCAGGATATGCTATGGTATGACATGATATGATATGATATGATATGACATGATATGATATGATATGATACGATATGACATGACATGACATGTACCCTATGAGATGCCATATGATTCCTTTGTGATTATCTCTACTGATATCTCTCATTGTGTTGTCGTTCATGCCTTACATACTCAGTACATTGCTCATACTGACCCCTCTTCTTCGGGGGCTGCGTTTCATGCCGCGCAGGTACACCTAGAAAAGCCGAAGTCATTATAGAAGATGTTCCAGCGAAGTCGGTGAACTCCAATTGGCCCTGGAGTGTAGCCGAGTCAGCGTGCTATGCCATGTTGTCTTGTCAGAAGTTAGAGACTTTGCAGACAGAGTCATAAGTATAGAGTGTCAGCTTGGTAGACGACTTCACCAGTCACAATGTTATTATGTTTCATGTCGCGGGTCCCATATGATGATAGACATTACTTACAAAAAAAATTGGAGAGCTTGCTATGTACTTATTTCTTAATTGATACAAGAGTTTATCTATGTAATAAGAGTCAGCGGGTTCGCTCGGCTCCAAATATGGGGTCGGGTGCCCATCACACCCTAGTAAAGTCGGGGTGTGACAATTACGATGTTGATATCTTGTATCACCCCGGAAAGGCTAACGTTGTGGCTGACGCTCTTAGCCGCAGATCCATGGGAAGTCTAAGTGATGTACGACCAGAAAAGAAAGAGATGGCCCGTGAGATTCAACAGCTAGCGAGCCTAGGAGTCCGAGTAGTGGACTCAGGTAGCAGCGGAGCTACTATATGAGGATCCCATGCTAATGCAGTACAGAGATACACTCCCTCAGAAGGAGGAGTCATCATTTGATATTTCGGAAGACGGAGTTCTCCGATGTCGAGGCAGGTTATGTGTTCCCGATGTGGTAGGTCTACGTCACCAAATATTGAGGGAAGCTCATTGTTCCCGTTACTCCGTTCACCCCAGAGCGAGGAAAATGTATCATGATCTTAAGTCTATATATTGGTGGAATGGGATGAAGAAAGACGTAGAGGAATTTGTAGCTCAATGTCCTAATTGCCAACAAGTGAAGATCGAGCACCAAAAGCCGAGTGGCTTGTTGCAAGCTATAGAAATCCCGACGTGGAAGTGGGAAGTGATTAATATGGACTTCATCACAGGGTTACCCTGTTCTCGACGTAAATATGATTCTATATGGGTGATCGTGGATAGACTCACAAAGTCAGCGCATTTCTTACCGGTCAGAACGACCTATATGGCAGAAGATTATGCCAAGCTTTATCTTAAAGAGATAGTGAGACTCCATGGCGTTCCGGTATCTATTATCTCCGATAGAGGGACTCAGTTTACAGCTAAGTTTTGGGAGTCTTTCCAAGAGGGTTTAGGGACCCAAGTGCGCCTTAGCACGGCGTTTCACCCACACACCGATGGGCAGGCCGAACGTACCATTCAGACTCATGAAGATATGTTGCGAGCATGTATGTTAGATTTTGGAGGAAATTGGGATGATCATTTGCCACTCATTGAATTTGCTTACAATAATAGTTACCATTCCAGCATTCAAATGGAACCGTATGAAGCTCTATATGGGCGAAAGTGTAGATCCCCAATTGGGTGGTTTGAAACCGGAGAAACTAAGTTGATAGGGCCAGACTTGGTCCAGCAAGCAATACAGAAAGTTAAGCTCATACAAGATTGGTTGCTAGCGGCTCAAAGTCGTCAAAAGTCCTATGCGGATAATCGTCGAAGAGACTTAGAGTTCGAAGTGAAAGATTGGGTATTCTTGAAAGTGTCGCAGATGAAGGGCGTAATGAGATTTTGCAAAAAGGGGAAGCTCAGTCCCCGGTATATTGGACCATACGAAATTGTACGCAAGATAGGCAAAGTGGCCTATGAGTTAAATCTACCTCCAGACTTGGAGTCAGTTCATCCAGTATTTCATGTTTTGATGCTTCGGAGATGTGTTGGAGATCCTACTAGGATCGTCCCAGTGAATGATGTGCAAGTGACAGAGAAATTGACTTATGAAGAGATACCCATTGCCATACTAGATAGGCAAGTACGGAGACTTAGAAACAAAGAAGTGGCCTCAGTTAAGGTCTTATGGAGGAACAACAATCGAGAGGAAATAACGTGGGAAGCAGAAGAGAGTATGCGATCCAAATACCCACATCCATTTCAGCCCTTGGAAGAAGTACAAAACGAGACGTCGAGATCATAAGGTATGCATGTTTTCCTTTTATGCTTTTGGGTCGTGTGTGGCCAATTTTTATGTTATTATGTAATGGGCGTATGTGGCATCGATATTATGGGCTATTGTGGCAGGGTGGCAGTGCCATAATGTAGGGGAAACTCTGGCGAAATTTTTATAGAATCCCCGAAGACTTTAACATTCGAGGACGAATGTTCTTAAGGGGGGGAGAATGTTACACCTCGGAAAATTTTCCGTTGGTACGCAAGAGAATGAACTAGTGATGAATATGAGTGCATGATGTCCATGAGCAAGAAACGACGTTTGATAACCTTAGGCGAGATTTCGAAAGTATCCGATGTGAGACGAGGAAGTTGGCTAAGTTAAGATGAGATACAAGGTGAGCAATGCATGTGTATGGACGGGGGTGATTAAAATGAGAAGTCTACGAAATATGGGAAGTTGCAGAATTGTAACTGCCCAGTGGTCGTAAATTGCAAAATACGGACCGTAAATTGCAATACGGTCCATAAACTGGCAGTTGTAAACTGCCATGCAAGGCTTCAACTTTCTGCCAGCCAAGGAAATGGTTAAATACGACCTGGTGGACGGACCGTAAAGTGATTTACGGCCCGTAAACCATGGTCGTAAATCACCATGCATGCAGCCTTAAGGTTCTTGTTCTGCTTAAGCTTAAAGATGACCACGAGGGATGGTCCGTAAACTGAAATACGGACCGTAAACCTCCATGGACGACCACTGTTCACCCAACACAGATTTTTCAATTCATTAAATATGAGGATCTAGACTTGTCTTATTTCATTTCCACATTACACCACTTCTCTCTAGAATCATCTCTCTACATTTATTTCATAAGTTTTCAAGGGCCATAAGCCACCAACAACATAAACAAGTGAATCAAGTGTAAGCAAGCCATTAAATACCATTCAAGTCAAGAAATGCAAATGGAGAAAAACTAGGGTTTTGCTGAAAGTGGAGTATTATTAACCAATGCTTGTTCCTACAACTTCTAAGGTAAGATTCATGATTTTTACATGATGTTTAAGGTATTGAAGAGTTGGAATACATGGATTGTAGAAAATATGGTCAAGTAGGTCATGAATGATGAATAGTGACATTTTGTGGAATAGTTGGAATTGAATCATGAATGTTGTTGTGTTGTGATATGAATGCATTATAAATGGTACTAAGATCATGAACTAGACAGTTTAGACGAATGGACGAAGTTGGATGTTATGACCATGAATATGGGTGAATTAGAGGCAAATTAAGGAATCTAAATAATGTGGATAACGTGAATGACTAACGGCCATTGTTATGATATTAATGAAGGTATAGACGCTAGCATTGGAAGGAAGCGTGCAAGTGTAGAATAGTCCGACGAAAAGGTATGTAAGGCTAACCCTTCTTTCATAAGGCATGGTTCCTTGGCCAAACTCTTAAATCCTCTATACGAGTATGTTGTATTCAAGTGATTGACACTCCGAGCTCATAAGCTCACGACCCTTCATACGTGCTACGAATGTACTACGCACACCATTGACGAGTAAGCATAAGATAGAGATGTAGCGAAAACGATGATGATAGTGATGACGACGATAATAATAATGATGCTAAAGGTGCCTACGGGCTATTATATTCACATGTGCCTATGAAGGGCTATAATGACACCCCGAGCTTATAATGCCGGGTAGAATATATGTATATGGATGTATATATGTATATGATTATGTATAAAGTATGTATACGATTACGTAACGCGCGCACACCTCTGCAGATGGTACGGATAACCCTGAAGCCTTGGTAGGGCCAGGTAGAAATAACATTGAGCCTTGGTTGGCTAAGTACGTATGAAACACCGAACCTTATGGTCGGGCACGCTATGTATGTATATAAGTGTATGGCTATGTATATAATATGAATATGAATGTGAAAAGACTATGTATACGAATGCGAATAAGGACATGTATACGAATATGAGCACAAGTATGGTACGAGTACTATTATGGAATACAAATGATGACGTAGGTGTACAAATACGTATGAAAAATGGAAAGTCCTACGAAAGGCAGGTAAGCGCTATGATGATGATATTATTGTCTCCCCCCTCCTATGTTATTTCATATGTTGTTCATGATGCTTATTTATTGATGTTGCTCATGCTTTACATACTCAGTACATTCTTCGTACTGACGTCCTTTTGTTTGTGGACGCTAAGTCATGCTCGCAAGTGCAAAGGGAGACAGACTTGATCCATAGCTGCCTATTCGGAGATTACATAGAGAGCTCCATTTCCTTCGGAGCCGTATCTTTTGGGTACTCATTCTTTTGTGTATATAATTATGGGCATAGCGGGGTCCTGTCCCGCTAATGTGATATGTTATACTCTTAAAGGCTCGTAGACATGTGTGTGTGTGGGTAGATGTGTTTGGCCTTGTCGGCCTATGTTTAGTATATCATTTTGTCGGCCACGTGGGCCCATGTACATGGATGTGGCATAGATGCCTATGATGATATAAATGGGTTTTTGTCCAAATGGGACTAGATGACGAATGAATGGAAATGCATGTATAATTATGTGGCTCACCTAGATTTAAGTATAAGAGTAAGCTAAGAGGGTGCTCGGGTGGGTTAGCACCGGGTGCTCGTCGCGGCCCCGAGTCGGGTCGTGACACAACTCGCTTGAGAATTATTCGTAGCCTCGTAATCTACATATGGAATCATTCATAATATCGTTAGGATCATCGTCGTACGTTCGTCTCAAAACTTTAATTAAAACCCTTTTAAATTCTGCCGAAATTCGGGCAGCATTTCCCCTGTTTATATGCCTAGCCCGAGATTCCAATTCAGTAGCCAACAACATCAACCACAATGACAATAGTAGTAATACCATTTCCAACACCAACGTATGCCATAAAACAGCCCGCACACTGTTTTTCTAAATTTCTCAACCAACCAAATTTGCGATATAACTATTTAATAATTTTATTTCCGTAAAGGAGTCGAAATTCATATGAACGACATCAATAACAACATCCTCCACGTTTTACAAGTTAAATACATTTATTTTCATCCAAAATTCTCTTCAAATCTCGTTCCATAATTCACAACACCAACAAACGAATTTATCAGGCTATTCTCTCCGTTCTAATCCGTTAAAACTCTAAATAAACTCGTTACCAATGAAAAGGAACCTTATTCATACCTTAAGCAGGCAGCCACCACGTTATCACTCTTCTCCTTGGTTGATTCTTAGCTCAAATTGAAGACAACGCGGCGTAGAACACTTTTCTCTTCATGGGCTTCGGGATTCGGGGCTCAGATTTTGGTCAAAATTGGTTTTTCTTCTCTCCAAGGCTCTTCTCTCTCTCTTTCCAGAATTTTCTGGTGTTCTTTGTCTGAAAAATGAGGAGAAAGGGCTGAAATTTCACTTAAATAGGCATGGGTCATGGGCCTAACCCGGTTGGGCTCGGATTGGGCCTAGCCCACTGACCTTTCTGCCTTAAAACGTTTGTATCTCCTTACCCCGACGTCACCTATTGACCCACGACCTATGGTTGGAAAGATAATTCAATTATATACAACTTTCAGTCTGGGATTTTTCCCAAATTCCCAAAAACTGATGGGGTTACGGCCTCCCGAAGTCAGATCACCCAAAAACGTAACTTAAAAATATTTGTTTGGAGGGCTTCCACTTTGATTTGGCTCAAGGGTCTTTCTTGAGTTGTGTTTAAATTCACATATGTGATTCATATAACTTGTCACTTGTTCCAAAAAAAATCTCGATGTGTGAGCCCCACCTCAGCTTACGAATAATCTGACGTACAAAAATACGAAATATAATACTATCAACGTGAGTTTAAATTATGGAATAACAACGTGATTGTAATTGTTTGAGGAAGCACGTGTCACGGTCAGGCTCTGAAAATGTGGGGTATAACAGGTTTTTATTTATTTAGATCCCTCAAAATTCTTTGGGTCGAAACCTGACGAGGACCTGCAGAACTTTATAGATGGGATGTTGAGGGCCTTACGGGTGATGCATTCTTCAGACACTGAGTCAGTGGAGTTGCTTCCTATAGGTTACAGGATATTTCTATTCATTGGTATGAGACCTGGGTGTCCTCTAGAGGGATTAATACCCCTCCACCCGTATGGAAGGAGTTCGTAGATGCTTTTCTTCGACCTTATTTGCCTCCAGAGATTCGACAGGCCAGAGCTGACAGGTTTCTGAATCTTAGACAGGGGAACATAAGTGCTCGAGAGTAAAGTCTTCAATTTAATTCATTGGCTAGGTATGCTCCATCTATGGTAGCTGACATGGGAGATCGCGTTTAACGGTTTCTGAGTGGTTTGAGACCACATTTGATTGATGCATGCTTGACGGATTCACTTCAGATAGGCATGGATATTTCTCTTATTCAGGTGCACGCTCAGAATCTTGAGGATCCCTACCAGCAGCGGAGGGTCGAGCGTGAGCATGATAGGGGTTATAATAAGAAAGCTAGATCTTCCAGTGTTGTTAGTGAGTTCAAAAAGGGTCAGAGGCAGCAGTATTCTAGACACTCGGGCCATTCAGCAGCTAGTGCACCTCCGTGATTTGCAGGCTAGAGATTTGATCGACCTATTCATTCAGGACCAGGCCAGAGTTCCAGAGCCTCGGGTTCTCAGCATAAGGGTGATTCAGGTCAGATGAGGCCACCTTTACTATGATATACTCAGTGTGGTAAGCAACATTCTTGACAGTGTTGTTTGGGTTCGGATGCTTATTATGCCTGCCGTCAGCTAGGCCATATTATGCTTGGATGTCCATCGAGGGGTGGTAGAGGTGTAGTTCAGCCTACCATGTCAGTAGTTGGTTAGTTATCATCTGTACCCCCTCTAGGGCAAGGCGCTCAGACATCAGCAGGCCGTGGTAGAGCTCGAGCGGTCCTCAGAACCGCATTCATGCACTAGCTGGATGACAGTATCTCAAGTGTTCGCCTGATGTTGTTACAGGTATATTATCAATATCTTCTCATGACATATATGCATTGATTGATCGAGGTTCTACATTTTTGTATGTTACTCCTCTTATTATTTGTCAGTTTGGGGTGAAATTTGAGTCGATTAAACTTTTTAATGTGTCTACACCTATTGGTGACCCAGTGATAGCTAGACGGGTATATAGAAATTGTGTAGTTATAGTATGTGATCATCATAATCTGGCAGATTTGATTGAGTTTGATGTAAGTATGGGTTTGGATTGGTTGACCTCTTTTTATGCTAATGTTGATTGTAGAACGAAGATGGTTCTATTTCAGTTCCCAGGAGAGCCATTTCGAGAGTGGAAGCGGAATACAACATCACCAAGAGGTAGGTTTATTTCCAATCTCAAGGAAATGAAGATGATCTTTAAGCTTGGATCTATCATATAGTCCGGGTTCTGGATACAGAAGCAGAGCCACCGACTATTCAGTCTCTTCTAGTAGTTAATGAGTTTCCAGATGTATTTCTAGATGAGTATCCAGGTCTTCCACTAGAGCAGGAGATTGACTTTGCTATTGACGTATTACCAGATATTCAGCCAAAATCTATTCCTCCTTATAGGATGACGTCTGCCGAGTTTAGATAATTAAAGGAGCAACTAAAGAACCTGCTTTAGAATGGCATTATCAGGCCCAGTACGTCACCGTGGGGAGCACCAGTATTATTTGTGAGAAAGAAAGTCAACTTCTTATGAATGTGTTATGATTATAGGCAGTTGAATAAGGTGACGATAAAGAACAAGTATCCAATCCCGAGGATTGATGATTTGTTTTATCACTTGCAGGGTGCTAAATGGTTCTCAAAGATATATTTAAGATCTGTGTATCACCAGGTGAGAGTTAGAGAAAAAGACATTCTGAAGACAGCCTTTAGAGCCAGATATGGTCACTTCGAGTTTCATATAATGTCATTTGGGTTGACTAATGTACCGGCGGTATTTATGGATTTAATGAATAGCATATTCTGATCCTTCCTAGATTTGTTCGTGATTGTGTTTATTGATGATATTTTGGTAAATGCTCGTTCAGGTTGAGCATGCAGATCATTTACGTGTTGTCCTTAGAGTTCTTCAGGCCCTGGAGTTATATGCAAAGTTCTCTAAATGTGAGTTTTGGTTGAATTCTATGACTTTTCTGGGGCATATTATTTCAGCTGGCGGTATCCGGGTGGATATGCAGAAGGTTGAAGCCGTGAAGACTTGGCCGAGACCCATAACACCCACGGAGGTTAGTTGTTTTCTGGGTTTATCAGGCTATTACAGGATATTCATAGAGGGTTTTTCTTCCTTTTCTGCACTACTTATTAAGCTGACTAAGAAATCAACTAAGTTTTAATGGACGTATGCTTATGAGCACAGTTTTGAGGAGTTGAAGAACATATTGACTTCCGCTCTAGTTCTAACACTTCCAGAAGGATCGAAAGGCTATGTTGTTTATTGTGATGCTTCAGGTATTGGGTTAGGTTGTGTGTTGATGCAGCATGGCAAGGTTATAGCTTATGCCTCAAGGCAGTTGCGGAAACACGAGAAATGTTACCCGACTCATGATCTAGAATTTGCCGCGGTGATTCATGCATTGAAGATGTGGAGGCAATACTTGTATAGGGTTCATGTGGATATATATACAGACAATAAGAGTCTCCAGTATATTTTCAAGCAGAAGGAGTTGAATTTGCGGCAAACGCAATGGTTGGAGCTATTAAAAGATTATGATGATAGCATTTTGTATCATCCTGGGAAGGTGAAAGTAGTAGCTGATTCCCTTAGTCGTAGATCCATGGGTAGATTATATGATGTTCAGCTGGATAAAAGGGAGTTAGTTCGTGAGCTTCTGCAGTTAGCCAGCCTAAAAGTTCTATTGTTGAACTCAGGCGATACAGGTGTTAGTATTCAGGATTCAGCAGTCTCGTCTTTAGTAGCTAAGGTGAAGGAGCGCCAGTACGAGGATACCATGTTAGTTCATTATTGAGATACATATCCTCAGAAGAAAAAGTAACCATTTGAGATTTCTGCAGATAGAGTTCTCAATATCGGGGTAGACTATGTGTTCCTGATGTTGTAGGACTACGTCATCAAAATTTTGGGAGAGGCTCATTATTCTTGTTACTCTATTCATCTAGGGACGACAAAGATATACCATGCTATTAAGGATGTTTATTGGTGGGACGGAATGAAGAAAGACATAGCAGAGTTTGTAGCACAATGTCCTAACTGTCAACAGGTGAAGATTGAGCATCAGAAGCCCAGTGGATTATTGCAAGCTATTGAGATTCCGACCTGGAAATGGGAAGTAATTAATATGGATTTCATCACAGGCTTCCCCCGTTCTCAGTGTAGGCTTGATTCCATATGGGTAATTGTGGATAGACTTACAAAATCAGCCCATTTTCTGCCTTTCAAGACTACGTACTCAGTCGAAGATTATGCGAATCTTTATATCAAGTAGATAGTACGACTGTTTGGTGTTCCGGTATCCATTTTCTCCGACAGGGGTGAGCTGTTTACAGCTAACTTCGAGAAGTCCTTCCAGAAGGGTTTGGGGACTCAGGTAAGTCTCAGCACAGTATTTCATCCCCAAATAGACGGACATGCTGAACGTACCATTCAGACCCTCGAAGATATGCTACGGGCATATGTACTAGACTTCAGAGGTAGCTGGGATGATCATTTTCCGCTTATTGAATTAGCGTACAATAATTGTTATCATTCCAGTATTCAGATGGCCCCGTATGAGGCTTTGTATGGTGGAAGTGTAGATCACCAATTGGATGGTTCCAAGTAGGGGAAACTAAGCTAGTAGGGCCATATTTGATTCAACAAGCAGTGGAGAAGGTCAAACTCATTCAGGATCGATTATTGGCAGCACAGAGTTGTCAGAAGCCCAATGCAGATAATCGCCGACGAGACTTAGAATTCCAAGATGATGACTGGGTATTCTTGAAGGTATCACCTATGAAAGGTGTTATGAGATTTGGCAAAATGGGTAAGCTTAGTCCTTAGTACATTTGGCCTTACAGGATTATACGCAGAGTGGGCCAGGTGGCCTATGAGTAAGATCTACCTTTATATTTGGAGTTAGTTCATCTAGTTTTTCATGTGTTGATGCTTCGTAAGTGTATTAGAGATCCTTCCAGAGTTGTACCCATTGATGGCGTTCAGGTTACCGGGCAACTATCGTATGAGGAGGTCCCTATTGCTATCCTAGATAGATAGATTCGGAGATTAAGGACTAAAGATGTAGCTTCAGTTAAAGTCCTTTAGAGGAACAAGAATATCGAGTAAAAGAATTAGGAAGCTAAGTATGATATGAGATTCAGGTATCCACACTTGTTTCCACTCCCAGAAGAGGTCCAGACAGAGGCACCACTGCCTTCAGGTACGTAATGTTTCTTTCCTTATGATTACTGGCCGTGTGAGGCCATTATTGTTATTACTTGTTGTGGTCCTGTGTGGCATTGTATATTTTGGTTTGTTGTGATAGGTTGGTAGTGGTGCAGTTGTGTGGGAAACTCTGCCAAAATTTCTATAAAATCCCTAAGAGTTTAAAATTCGTGGACGAATGTTCTAAGGGTGGAAGAATGTTATGCCTCAAATGATTTTGGCGTTGTTTTCCTATAATTTGTTTAGCATAAGCTTTACAGGAGGTTATAGGGCTCCATAGAATGTTAATGAAGGTTTACATAAGTGTTAAGGAGATACCATAAGGATTGGAGGTTAAACGAATCGAAAAGAACGCATTTTCGCGAAAAGTGGGAATTTTGGGCAGTTTGGGGCCGCAAGTTGAAGTTTGTTGTGGAGAAAACTAGTCGAAAACTCCCATTTTTAGGCAGCTCACTGCCCAACACCACCCCAAGGTGTAGAGGAGATATGCGGCCGCAAGTTGCAACTTGTTAGGACGCATATCCAAAACAAGTTGAGACGGAGGGGCTGTTCAAGGGCTTATTGAGTCCTAAAAAGCCCAATTTCATGTAAACACTTTCCATACTTCTCTCTCCACCTGATAAGAGTGTTCTTGAAGGTTCTGCATCATCCCAAATCATTCCAAACCATCATAAGAGAAGATCAAACTCCAAAACCCCCAGCTAGTTCATGAAAAATGATTGTTCTTGCTTCTACTTGAGGTTGTGGTGAAATTGGTCTTGCAGTAAGTATTGTGAGGTGAAGTTCTTCTAGTATGGGGTATGTTCTTCATCTTATTTCTTATGTTCAGTTGATTTGATGGTCTAGCAAGTCTTAAAAGGAATAGAATCATAGTAGAGAAGTCACAAGGTATTAAGTTGACGTTGATGGCCATGGGTTGATTTTGAAAGGGAAATTTTGATTGATTTAAGTTTATTCTGAATGTGATCTCTTAACTATAGTATTATTGATGTTGTTATTGTTGGTTGGGAGTTGTCTTAGAGTTTGGTGGAAGTAGATGATACAGGAAAAATGCTGCCCAATTTTCATTAGTTCACCAATTATTTTAGTTTAACCTTATGTGAGTTTCAATGACTTGACCCTAGTATGAATCATCTTGAATGTAGATTTACAAGCTTGAGAGGATAAGCGTTAAGTAGTTAAGGAGACGACAAGGTATGTTAAGGTTGTCCGTTACTTTCTTTTGGCATGATCATATTGATATGAACATATACATATGTCCTTTATAATGACTCCATTCCTAGAATTACTAGAAGCTTATGGTTCTTGATGTTCTTATGATATTGTTCACATTTGTTTCATGATATTGATTTTTATCATATGGATATTGATCTTATTCATTGATGTTGATCTCATCTTATAGTTATTGTTCCTTCAAGGTGAGATATGTTCATGAAGGTAGTTTTATAATGGTAATCAGAGGTTTAACGACCTAATGTCACTCTGATAGAGTTGTATCGTTTATTTGTACTCTCATGCATGCTTTATATATATGTAGCTGTTTTCTCACACCGAGCCGTGCTATAGTCGGCCGGGTATGGCACCAATTGTGCACACCATTGCAGTTGGGTACGGATAACACCTAGCCTTGTTATGGCCGGGTGCGGATGACACCAAGCCTATATGGCCGGGTATGGTATTATGATATATGTATATGTATGAAAATGTTTTTTTAAAAAAGGGAAAAGCATGCATGATATCCGCCTTAAGAGGCATTGTGATGTACAAGTTATTTAGCTTATCTCTTGTTACTTCCATGTCTTTAATATATTATTTTCCATGCCTTAAATACTCAGTACATTATTCATACTTATGTCCATTTGTTTACGGATGCTGCGTTCATGCCCTTATGTAGACAGGGAGACGAACCAAACCCCTAGACTACGTTCTCAACGGTTGTACAGGAGCACTCCACTTGTTCCAACGTTGCAGATCAACGTGTTATGATTTTTTGCGTACATACGGGCATGTCGAGGTCCTGTCCCATCCTTATTATGTTATGCACTCTATGTCGTAGACAGATTCGTACAATTCTATGTCTTGTGACCTTCTCGGTCCATATTTTTGTTATGTCATTTTGGTAACCTTGTCGGCTTGTATATATGGGCACAGTTGATGAGGTATATACGTGCATATTTATTTTGAGTTCATTTTCCTTATAGTTTATGATATCTCTTAGTTAGCATCATGGCCCACTCAGGTATGATTATGTGATGTACGTATTTGATAAGGTGCTCGTTGGTTAGCTCCGGGGGCCTGTCATGGCCTTCCGGTTGGGTCATGACACTTCATGACTGATCTTAAGGTTATCCGGCCGAGACTTCGCGGGTCCCCCATGAGTCATGACTTTGAGGCATTGCTCTTCGCATGTGAGTACGGTAGTGAAGAGTTCACTAGAGCAATCAATTGCATTGCATTACATTCATTAGTTAACTCATGGTTGCTTATTATTTGATTTACATACTCTTTCTGAAATGTCACTTGAATTTTGTTTTCGTGACTGTACTTGAATGCGTTATATGCTTTACTTGTTGATTTTTATATCTTATATGTGTTATCTAATCGTTGTCGGCCTTGATACCTATGGGTACTGGTGTCATGCTCATACTACTCTTGTTAAACTTTTTGTTGAGTGCAGATTTTGATCCGGGTTCCATTTTGAGACCTCGTGACTGATCGCAAAGCTATCTAGCTGAGACTTTACAGCGAGCTCCTAGCCTCATCTGCTTCCCTGGATGTCTTCTTATGATTACTCCATCTATTTCTTGTTCTACAGACAGTATTCTATTTCAGTATTTTGAGACTTGTATTCTAGTATTTCAGATATTGAAATATGCATTAGAAGCTCTTGTACGAGTTAAGACCAAGTTTTGGGGTGGTAACTGTTTAATTATTTCCACACTTCATTATATATATCATGCCATACTCTTTAGTATAATTTCGGCATTTACTTCTGCGTGTTTTCCTTTCAAATGAATATTGATTAAGGGGATGGTTGGCCCACCGGGGGGGGGGGGGGAGTGTGGGTTCTAACATGATCCATGAATTGGGTCGTGACACTCTTCTATATGTTGTATATCAATTTCACCATACGGGGTTATTTTCGTAACAATGTTTGCTCCTGTCAAACGTGACTTGAATTTTCCTGAAAATAGTCTCAATCGGCTATTGTACAATAGAACATGGTCTCCAATTTTAAAATCATTTTGGCGAATGTGGTTATCGTGCCATATTTTTTGTCTTTTCTTTGTAAAATTTAGCATTTTCATATGCTTCAAGTCTAAACGCATCCAATTCATTAAACTGCAACAACCGATTTTTACATACATCTGACAAATTTTGATTCACCAATTTTATAGCCCAATATCCTTTATGTTCTAATTCCACAGGTAAATGACAAGTTTTTTAAAAAACAAGTCTATAAGGAGATGTGCCTATGAGAGTTTTGAAAGCAGTTATGTATGCCCATAAATCAACATCTAATATTAAAGATTAATCTTACGAGAGGAACCAACAATTTTTTCTAAGATTAATCTTACGAGAGGAACCAACAATTTTTTCTAAGATTCTTTTCAATCCTCTGTTAGACACTTCTACTTTACCACTTATTTAAGCATGATATGAAATCCCTGTTTTATGAGTTACTCCATATCTTGACAACAAACTAGCTAAGTATCTGTTAATAAAATGAGTTTCTTGATCACTTATGATAACTCGTGGATCTCCAAATCTTGAAAAAATATTTTTGTTGTGAAAAGCACAAACAACATAAGCATCATTTTTAGTAGCCATCGCTTCTACCCATTTCGAAACATAGTCAACGACTACTAAAATGTATTCATATCCATTTAAAGGATGAAAAGGACCCAAAAAATAAATTCCCCAAAAACCAAATATTTCACACTCAAGAATAGAGTTAAGAGGAACCTCATTCCTTTTTTGATTGTTAGCGCTTTTCTGGCATTTGTCAAAAGTAACGACATAATTTCTTGCCACTCTGAAGAGATTGGGCCAGAAAAAACTAGCTTTAAGTACTTTGGCAGCTATTCTTCTTCCTCCATAGTGTCCACCTGCACCTCTATCATGACAATGGCTTAACACACTACCAGAAATTGAGCCTACGGCAACGGTATTATTTGCAACGGTTGACAAAACGTTGCTAGAGATAGTATATTACAACGGTTCCAACCGTTGCCAAAAGGTTTTGGTGCTACCAATACGGTTTACTAATCAAACCGTTGCCACTATACAAAAACCGTTGCTGTAGGTACATCTATTGCAACAGTTATATCAAACATTGCTATTAATGTTATCTGTGGCAACAATTCATGAAATTTTTATCTATTGGGACGGTTTTAATTCCCTCTACACATTCCCTGCTCTAATTTTTGTTGAACCCGCCAAAATCCTTTTATGATTATTTTCTTTTTACTTTTGTTTCATTTCATAGATTTATATGACATAAAATAAAAATGATGTTTCTTCTAATCATCTAAACCAAATTTCTTTTCTCCGTCAAAGCCCTCACTTTGCCACCGTCCTTTCTCACTCATCTTCTTTGATGAAGTAACTTTTCACCTTCTCTGTTTATTTATATTATTGTTTGGTTCAATTAAATTCTAGGGCTGAAGTTGCTGAATGGTTCAAAGAAGTGATTTTCTAAGAAATCTAAGAAGACTTTGTTGAGAAATCATTAGCTGAAGAAATTGTAAGTGTTTTTTTTTCTAATTTTTTTGGGGTTTCTTCTTCAATCTCTCCTCTTTTCTTTAATCTTTGAGGTATGGGTAGTGTATTAGATATAATCTATGTTCATAAAACTGCTATACAGGCTAAAAAAAAAACTGTTGCATGAAACATTTTAGAACTCCTTTGCCGGTATTCAACAAATTACTCAATTGGGTTCTTTATTAAAGTGGGTTTGAGATAATTTTTAAGCTTTTTGGTCGGGTCTTTGCTTTGCTTGATTCTACAATTTCACTTTCTTCTCAATTTTAGTTGTCAAAAGAAAAATCTGAGATTGGTACAGTGTGGAATATGTAATTATCTGGTGTATGAACAAATGGATTTTGACATGATTTTGAGTTGAATATATTAGTAAATCTTACTCATGCTTGGGGTTGTGGGTTATTTCATGCCTTATACAAAATTCTCAAACCTTAAATTAATGTTAAAATCAAATATCCTTCATTTTCATAGTTCCTTTTGACAGACAAAAACAATGTTCATTTGTCCTTGTCTCATGTCTCTATCTTCTTCACATGGCTTTTAAGATTTCTCCCTTTGAAGATGCCAAGAATTGGTAAGGGAGTTTTTTGAATATTGGCTCTTTTATGTTTCTGGTTTTCCTTATAAAAATATATCTTAGGCATTTTCAAGAATTGTGCATGTGTGGATTGGATTAGAACATCATGACTTCAAATGGTTTATTTAGAATAATTTAAAGATTCAATCTTCACTGTCCTTATTCAGTCATGGAATTGTTTGATGTGATGTGTTTTTTTTGGTTAAATTTTTCTACTTCTAGTTTGTTTTGATTGCAAACTTTAATTGAACTATTTTGCTTTATAAATATGATCTCTAAACCTTGGTTTTGGAATGCCTTTGTCGAGGTGAAAATAATACTCATTAAGATTTTTCATGTTTACTAGCTGTCAAATTGGTATACACATATCTGTGTGTTAAATAGTTCCTCTGCAATTTCATTCTTTTTCGGTGCATTTTATTGACCTGATGTTGGATTCCTGTTGTCTGAGCTGCGGGTAGTGTGGATCTAAACTTGTTTCTTCTTGGAGTTTCTGTATACAAAGTTAATTCTGATCGACAATATCGGAAGTGATTAAAAACTACAATGGAACTGGCTATAAAATATAGAGAATTTGCAGTCTCTTTTTCTTGGCATGGGTTTTTCCCTTTTTCTTTTGGTGCTTTTGAATGCTTGAAAAGATTTAGTTAAAAGCCAGATTATTGCTGCTCTACTTTGTAAATATAGTTACGGAGAAACAATACGGTTGGTTTCAGTTAGTGGAATAATGCACCACCTCGTGACATATTCTTTGACCTAGTCATTAAGCTTGAGCCTTAGTTTGGAACAATGTTCATGTGATTAAATCCAACGGAAAAGTTTCGTCAAGTCAAATAGTAAATGAAGAAATCTCTTTAAGTATAGGCAAGTAGAAGATATAGGAAAAAAGTTTATGAAATGTTGTGTTCCCGTCAAAATAAAAAAGTTCATATAGTCCAGATTATTGCAATTCTAGATTCTAAAATTTATAATCAGTCAACTGCAATATGAAAATAAGCATATATATTGTCATATAATTGCTTGACCTATTGATTTTTTGTTGATGATGTGAAAACATTCAATGGTATTGGCTAACAGGAAAAAGAGAGTTTTTTCTTTTAAGGTTTTGATATGCTTGCTTGTGCTAATTTTTATTTTAGTTCCTTTTTTATTGGGTGCATTTTCATACTACAACTAAATACAATTTCACAATTCTATTGATATCACCTATGAAAAAAGTGAGCAGTGATGTTATTTGTGTGGTCTCTCAGTTATTTGCTAGGTGACAAGCCTCATTCTCTGATAGAGCACATCTTCTCGAATTTTACCCCAGTTTCATTTTGATCACCTTTCTTGTCTCCATTAAACTGGGTTTAGTTACTTATTGGTTGCTCTTAAACTAAGATTCAATTATTAAAAAAAACATGGCAGAACTTTACAAGATGGATGTTGGTTCTAAAACTGTAAGTTTACTTTTTCTGGTTTTTTTGTATTACTTGCATCATTAATATAACAAATTCTTACTTTCCTATTAATAATGTGGTAGATTTTACTTTGAGAACTCTTAACTCACCTGTTGAGTTCAGGAATCCAGCATTTTAGAAAATTATTTATGCTAGTCATTTATATGTATGCTATTTTTATTCTTCTCAAGAAACTATGTAATTAATTTATTCTGGTGTTCGTTAGTAGAAAAAAATTGGTTAATGGTGAATTTAAACTTGTGTTGAACTGCTGATGACTGAAAAAATTGGTTAATGGTGAATTTAAACTTGTGTTGATAACTGATATTTTTAGCTTGTCTTTCTTCACTTATTTTCTCTTATAGTTGATGTTTTTATTTTTTTATTCTAATAATCCTATTCTAGTTGGAGAGGCTTTGAGTGCTTCTATAAGATAATCTTAATATTAAACAAGTGTTTGTATTTTCTGTGGAAAAACATATACAATGGTTAGGACTAAAGATGATCCTGGACTTATGGTTCTAAGTCTTAACACAATATTCGATCTTATCAAGAATGACAAAAGCTCTGATGTGTTTCAAGTTACTTGCTCTTACCTTGAAGTCTGCAATGAGGTCTGATGTCTTTTGCATGGTATAAGCAATTCTAGATTAAAGTGGTCTAGGCAATGCTTTTTGACATCTAAATATGGTAAACGTAGGTAATATATGACTTACTTGAGAAGTCATCAAGTGACTTGTAGTACAGAGAGGAACAAGAGCAAGGAATAATGGTTCCTGGCCTTAGATGTATCAAGGTTTGTCCCGTGGTTATCTTTTAATACTTTATCTTCCTCATGGACTGCTACATTTTAGATCATTGGACTTAGCATCTGCAGCCCATCTTCTCTTTTTTGTTCATTTAAATTTGGGGAACAGCAGGCGAAAAACAGATAGTACAGAGGTCAATAAAAATTCATCACGGTGAGTAACCTTGACTTTCTGTTAATGTTCTATCCTAGTTTCCCTCAAATTCAGTTTAGCGTTCTACAGCAAACTGAAATATTTTTTTTTCTTTTCCTTTTTTCGTGATTTCTTAGGAAGGAAGACTTAGACACAGACTTCTTACATCCTCTATAGTTCATAAAAAGTGAAGCTTACCATCGTTTATCAGACATGAATCACATACAAAGACTACAGCTAAAAGAAATTGGGGTGGTTCTTGATAGTTCTGCCTTTTGTTATAAATATCCGAGGAATCTTTAACTAGCTCAATTTCTTGATCATGTCACCTTGTTAATGGCATGGAAATACTGATATTTTCTAAGCAGCTAAAGAACACAATAGCATTGGCTACAAGCTGTAAGTTCTCTTTTTGCTTTATTTCATCCTAAATAGCAGTATATCTCTTGATTTTTATTTTAGCTCATTTGGTCAAGCTGATGTGATTTTGTCTCTTGTTCTTCTTCCTGTTATGAATAATAGTTGTGTCATGGAAAATTAAATAGTGCCTTTCATAGAATCTTTTTTAAAATTTAGATATGTACTTCTGGGTCTAGCATTATGTAGCATATAACTTTTTGCATGAATGTGGTTAGAGTTGTTCATGTTCACAAACCATGTTGGGTTAGGTGCTCTTTGTTTTTTGCCTGAATATTGGCAATGATACAATTAGAGGTGTAGCCTATCAATATTAGGTATAAAAGGAAGACATTGCACTATGTAATTCCTAATGAGAATGCTAAAAGTATAATTGAAAATCGTATTTTGTTGTCTCATCTCACTCATTGCCTTCTTAGCTGTTCAAATGATTTCCTGTCAACTGCTTTAGTTGCATTTCGGACGGAGTTGGGAACTTATTGCACTAAAAGATATTTAAAATTTAGAGAGGATGACATAAATTATATGCTCAATAAAGTTCTATATAATGTAATCCTGTAAACTTTAAGGTTTTGGATTTGCTTTTGTCAATTGCGGCAGTAAAATATTTGTTGTGTTTTTGTCATGGTTGTTAAGTACTGTTGAGTGTTGATAAAATATTGCAGGAATCTTTATGTCTTTCTTGATCACAAGTAATAGTAGTGGAAATTCATGCATACATTAAATGATTCTCTCTTATGTTTACTCTATTTTCATACATTGAAGAAGAATTGACTTTGTTGTGAAGGGAAACTAGATAGCAACATAAGAAGTAAAGATCTACTTGTCAAAAGACATATGAAATTTTGGAAAAAATTCCATGTGCAGGCAAATCAATTGGTGAAGATCTTGACATGGTAGAATTAGGTGGGTTATGTAGTTTGTATGGTGTTGATTTATTAGACAATTTGAATGTAGAATGAATACTTTCTCTCTTAATTGAAATCTTATTTGAAAATTGCTGAACAAGTCAAATTGGTATGTCTGTTAGAGGCATAAAGTTTCATGGTTATTCTATAACTTTATACTGCTTCAAGCAAGTTGCAAAAAATTAATAATGCCAAGGTGCAATAGAGATTATAACTGGTGTTTGGCTTTCTTTACAAAGAAGAACTTCTGCAAGTGTTTGGCAGACCTACTTTGGTTAAGGTGTCATACTCTTTTCATGATGGACTTTGCTTCTTTCTATTAATCTTATATCTTGTTGCAGGTATGACCAGTTGTTTTTTCCTTTTATAAGCATCAGTCTCTCCCTCTTTAGATAGTACCAACTTCTTGTTGCTTGTAGTATTATCCACAAATTCTTGTACTAGATTTTCAAAGGTATTTTTTTCTGTGCCATTTACACCATGATATTGCCTAGTATTATTTCCACTCTCAACAGTTTGTTTCCTTTTCCCATTCAAGATTTGACGCAGATCACCTTTAATTTAACTCTTTATTTTGGTTAATAACTTTTTTTATCGTCTTTTGCAGGTGGAGAAAATGAAGAAGAGAAAGATGAACGCATTGAAGATCTTACTTGAGAAAATTGGTTGAAAGTTGTAGAAACTTCAAATATTCTAGCTCTAATATTTTGTTTTCCAACATATTGGGACTTGTTTTGTTTTCTAACATTTTGAAACATGTGCTAACTCTTGAAAACAATTTTTGTATATTTTGTTTCTATAGATATTATGAGCTATGATTCCGCTTATTAATTGTTTCAACTTTCGAGATTATTTTATTTGGTGGGTAACAACGTTGTTCCAAATAATTGCACTGGATTTTTGTACAAAAAAAAAGATCGTTGCAATAGACAAAAACCATTGCAATAAAGGAAAAGCCTGTTGCAATAACCTCTACGAAACCGTTGCAATAGCCTCAAAAGTCGTTGCTTAAAGGGCTATGGGGACGGTTGGAAACCGTTCCAAATAACACAAAACATCGTTGCATCAGAAAGAAGAACAACCGTTGCTGTAGATATGGCTATGGCAACGTGTTTTACCAACCGTTGCAGAAACCGTTGCCATATATATATGGGCACGCGAGCAGATGGAACGCACGTTAAACCGTTGCTATAGATCTATAGCAACGGTTCTCCTGTCTATAGCAACGGTTTTCTCGGCGTTGCCATAAGCCTATTTTCCAGTAGTGAGATGTTTTTCATTTCTAGTGCTAGTACACATCGCCTTATCATGCCATCTGCACAAAATTTAAATAAGGGTCTTCCAAAAAACAAATCTTACTTCTTTTTGATCCTTTTCCATTATTTTTTAGAAAACTCTTTTGAGATCCATCCTCCAACTAAGTAATTTCCTATGTCAGCAAACCAAGAAGGTTGATTTGCAATTTTTGTGATTTATAGATATGTTCATCGAGAAAGTCCTCCTTAATATCTAATCTTTCTGTAGGAGGATTTTCCAAGCGGGACAAATGATCAGCTACTTGATTTTTTTAATCTTTTCTATATTTTATTTGAAGATCAAATTCTTGCAGTCCCTTCGGCGACATCTGATAAAATTGGAATGATATAGAGAAGATTAGTATGGCCCCTACGCAAGGATGACACGCACAAATCGAGAAATGGTCCAAATTTTAAACTTTATCCCAAAATTTATTCGAACAAAATGCTCTCTTCTCTCTCCTCACCCAAAAAAACCCTAAACCTAGTATAACCCTAATACCACCACTGGTCCCTGGTCATCCTTCAATGGTGGCGGACCAGCCTTTGACCACCACCCTCTTTGATGATTTCCTACCCCTCCCTAAAATGAAATCTACCGCTACTACCCATTTTGTACCGCATGTTACAGATAATCCTTCAGCCAATTATGCTCATAAAGTTCTTAATGTCAAAGAGTCGACTTCTACGATTGCATGTGATCCTATCCCAGTGAAAAAGGTTCATTATGTAGAAGGAATACCATATGTAAAGTGGTTGTCGTCTGAAGTTTAAAGAATGGAGATTATTGAAAATTTACAATATGCTATTGTTGGCAAATTCTCATATGGATGGCTGAAATGGAAGAATTAAGAAATATCATTCCTGAACAATATGGTGCAAAAGGTGATTATAAGGTGGGGTTCTTTAGGAATAGGCATGTGTTGATAGGTTGCAATTTACTAGAGGATTTCATCAAGATATCTTCAACTTCTGCTTTTTGGTTGAAGTCAAAAGATGGTTTTTTCTTATCAAATGAGATCGTTGATCTATGATTCAAACTTTAAGATTGTTGAACAAACATCCATTGCAATAGCGTGGATTTCCTTCCAAAACTTGTTACCGATGTTTTTTGTAAAAGAAGCTTTATTTACATTAGCCTTGACTGTTGTAAAACCTTTGCAACTTGACATGGCTACTGTTAACAAGACAAGGCTAAATTGTGCGAGGGTTAAAGTTCAGGTGGACTTATTGGCCAATCATCCTATGTTTGGGATGATGGAAATTGAAGATGAAGCAAAGAAGGAGTGTAGAGAAGTTAAGGTGAAAATACCGTATGATTATATTCCTAGTTATTGTACTGAATGCAAACTACATGGTCACTACGAGGATGATTGAAGAGTGTTTCCTCCTGAACTAGATTAAAAGAATAGAGTTCCAAACAAAGCTGAAGACAAAGTAGAGGTAGAGAAGACACAGAAGGAGCCAGTAAAGGTTTATAATCAACAAGGCTATTGGAGAAATTATGGGTGGAACAGACCAGTTCAGAAGTATATGCCAAAGGTTTTATCTAGTGGAAAAGTCGTGACTTATCCTGGCAAAAACAAAAGAAAGACATATCAAAGCAAACAGGCAACAAAGAATGGAAAGAATAAAGCAGTTGATGATCTGATAAAGGAAAGCGATGACAAAACTGAGCCTACTAACGAATTTGAAGTGTTGAATTCAATTGCTGAGGAAGGTGTTAGCAGCAGGGATATTCAACTGAGTGAGGCTAATGATGGTAGACACACCTCTTTAGTGTCATCAAACTTAGATAAAGTGGTTGGGAATACAAAAGAGTCGGTGGAAAATACTTTTGGATCATGTGTGGCTGATTCAAAGGTTATCAATGAAGAGTTGAATGATGCTGAGATTGTGGTGCAGGTGCAAAAAGAGGGAGATAGTCACTCTAGGAATGCTGAGATCTTAGAGTCTATTAAAACTATTATTGTAATCGAAAGGGAGAGTATACCTATAATGGGGGATAGTAATGAAGTTTTGAATGGTGCTGAGACTGAGGTGCAAGTGCAGAAACAGGTTGAAAGACCTTCTATTGTTTACAATAAGGTTTCACAATCTATTACAACTGATGTTGTAATAGTAGATCAAGCTTTTACTCCAATGGTGGGGGGTAGTAATGAAGTGTTGAATGGAGTGGAACTGGAGGTGTGGGTGCAGAAGGAGGGACAAAGTCTTTCTCTTATTCATGATGAGCATACTATTCCTATTGATAGAGAGCAGATAGAAGATTCAAGTTTAAAGAAGAAAGAAGATGGTGGAGATAACATTATGAGTAATGTGAGTAATTAACTGGAGACACATAATGAGGTTAAACATGACAGTAAGGAGCAAACAATTGAAGCTCAACAGGGGATTACATATAGCAGTAATCCTGTAATGGACAGAGTCAATGAAGAGATTCCTTCTGGTGGGGAACTGATTAATGCAGAAGTAGCAATAATTAAGGTGATTGATCCTATAGAAGCATCTCTTAAGGTTGGAAGTTATCCTCATGCAAAGGCAAATGTTAAATCACATGCAGATGTTGTGGTACTAAAGGATAATGATATTGTCCTTTCAGTGCAGAAGAAATACTCCCCGCACAAAGAGTTACAGCCATTGGTCTCACATGAGTTGATTAGCTTGGCTAGTGACTCTTCAGAGAAGATTGTGAATAAAGATGGAGAGAAAATATCAGTTATAAAAGAATTTGAGAAAGCATAATTGAGTGAACATCTAATGGATGCTTCCATCCAGGCTGATATGCAATTGTAAGAACAGAAAAACTCTAAGAAGGGAACAAAAGGTAAGCAAGAAGGGGGGAAGGCCAAACTTCTAAGAACAGGAAAACACAACCAGTTATCAAGATTAATGAGCCTACAAGGCTTGTATCAAAGAGGAAGGCTTCTAATAAATCAAACTCTCAATGATGATTAAAACTCTTTTTTGGAATATTAGATCAATTAAAACACAAAACAAATATTGAATAAACATCATAAGTTTGTTCTAATTGCTTTAATGGAACCTTTTCAAAATTCCAGGCATATTAACAGTTACAAGAGAAGGCTAGGTATGCAGTATGAAAACTTTAACTGCAATGGGAAGATTTGGTTCTTTACTCCTGATGGTGTGGATGTAGAGGTTTTAATGGACACTGTTTAACAGGTTACCATCAAACTTTTGATTCGTAATAGTGGAAAATCTCTGATGGCAACTTTCGTTTATGCTAAGTGTACTGCTGCTGAGAGAATACACTTGTGGGATGGTATCTATAGCTTAACTAATCAAATAAATCTACCATGGATGGTTGGGGGAAATTTTAATGTTATCATGAATGAGGAGGAAAAGATAGGTGGCTTACCTGTTCATGCTGCAGAATATGAAGATTTTTCTTTCTGTATGAATTCTTGTGAGCTAACAGAAGTTGAATTCAGAGGAAGTCCTTTTACTTGGTGGAATAGAAGAGCTGGCCAAGATTGTAGCTTCAAAAGATTAGATTGGACATTAGTTAACCAAGTCTTTCCAACATATGATTGCTAACTTGATATGGAGCATCTGTCCAGGACTAGTTCTGATTATGCCCCTCATTTATTGGCTGCTGGTGAACAAGTTCAACAATTCCATAATCATTTTAGATTTTTGAAGTTTTGGATTGATCATGAATCTTTTCTAGAAGAGGTGGAGCAGCATTAGACAACTGAATACATGGGATATCCTTTTCTCACTTTCAAATTTAAAATGAAGAAACTGAAGGCTGCTTTTTCACAATGGAGTAGAAATACTTTTGGAGATCTGTTCCAACAACTAACTATAAGGGATGACATTGTGAAGATTAAAG
Source organism: Lycium barbarum (assembly GCF_019175385.1). Taxonomy (NCBI): domain Eukaryota; kingdom Viridiplantae; phylum Streptophyta; class Magnoliopsida; order Solanales; family Solanaceae; genus Lycium; species Lycium barbarum. Next base: position 22,937,837 of record NC_083348.1, on the reverse strand, counting down.
AGTAATTGTTTGAGGGGAATAGGATGGTATTACAACAAGCACAGGAAGAGTTCAAAAAATACCTGCATTTTGAAGAGAAGTATTGGAAGCAAAAAGCTGGTACTCAATGGTTCTCAAAATGTGGTAGAAACACAAGATATTTCCATAGTCTTGTGAAAGGTATAAGGAAAAGGTTATGTACATCCAGAATGAAATATTTAGAAGGACAATGGGTAGAAAATTTGGATGATATAGCTGAGGCAGCCATTTCTTTTTATCAAAAAAATTCACACATGAAGAGGTTACAAAACATTCCAATCTGCTTGAGTACATTCCTGAGAGGATCACACAGGAGCAAAGTGTTGAATTATATAAAATGCTTACACTAGAAGAAGTGAAGACTGCAGTTTTCTCATTATCAGGTGATAGTACTTGCAGACCTGATGATTTCTCTAGGTGTTTTATCAAAAGTGTTTGAACATCATTGGTGCATATGTTTGTAATGTAGTTCAAGCTTTTTATGACGGTCAAACTTTGCCAAAAGCTATCACTCACACCAGTTTAGTGCTGCTGCCAAAAAAGGAGATTATAAATACTTTTGCTGATCTAAGGCCTATCAGCCTTAGTAACTTCATCGGGATTTCAAGATTGTTGCATGATAGACTTGAGGCCATTCTACCTTTATTAATTTCACCAAATCAGTCAGGATTTGTGAAAGGCAGAAATATCTGTGAAAATGTGTTGCTTACTCAAGAGTTGGTCACTTATATAAGAAAGCGAGGGAAACCTGCAAATGTCATCATAAAACTGGACATGGCAAAGGCTTATGACAGAGTTTCTTGGGGATATTTGGTACAAGTGTTAAGGAAGATGGGATTTGCAAACATCTATGTAGATATGATATGGAGGATTGTCGCTAATAACTGGTATTCTATTCTTGTCAATGGGAAATGTCACACCCTAATTCCGCTAGGGTGTGATGGGCACCCGACCCTTACCTAGGGCCGAGCGAACCCTCATGTCACGACCCAGCCCCGTGGGCCGCGACTGGTGCCCTTCTGGGACACCCCAAACGAACTCACACCCAGATTATCGTAATCAGACTCGCCCAAACTCACGTACGTTATTCGAACACAACATCGTAATCAGACATCTACCGAACACTTATCCTAAGCAGTCGCCCGTACAGATCAGACAAATCACAAATCAGAGAGGAGGCGGAATATACATCGCCAAATTTCACACACACACATCAGAAGGGTGGCGGAATGCACATCGCCCCCAAGTACATATACATACATACAAACTCAGAGGCCGACTTGGCCATAGCAGCGTACGGGCCGCTTAAGAACGCAAAACAGACTCACGTGCAAACACACCGGACCCACGACCCACAAATCTGACTACAGGCCTCTAGACAAAACAGAACATAAGAACATAGGACGGGACAGGGCCCCGCCGTACCCACTCATCCAAATATACAGAATACAGACACAACAAAAGATATGTACCAAAAGTAGGCTCCGGATCAAAGGGGAGCTCTCCAACACAGCAGAATGAGTAGCCTAAACTGGAGGACCACCCAAACGAGCTTCTGTACCTGCGGGCATGAAACACAGCCCCCGAAGAAACGGGGGTCAGTACGGGAGAAGTACTGAGTATGTAAAGCAGAAGGTACAGAAATCACAAACACAGCTGAAGTCAGAAAGAACAAACACACCGTCAACGTAAACAAAGCAAACCTGTGCGGGAGGCGAACGTACAAATGCAATCAAATCATGTATAGGGTTTAGGAACGTGGTCACCCCCCGACGCTGGTGCCACAACACATCATAACTCCAGAAGTTTTCAAATCTCCGTACAGTCTCCAGACACATCATATCACACACACATCACATCATCAGAACATATCATATGCCATATCACATCATAACTCCATAAACGGTAACCGGCCCTATGGCGAGGCCTCGGAAACCGTAACACATCATGACTCCCGAATATGTTATGGCGCGCACGATCACAAAGTCGGCCCGGGTACCGACGAACGAAATCATAGCAGACAGCACGAACAGAGTAGTGCAGAAACCATATGCATATCAAAAATAATTTACCGGACTCAAAATATAGTTTACATATAGGTATATACCGACGCCAGAAGGCTCGGAGTAGGAATCAGATTAAGCAAAATTTGCGGGTAAAAGGTACGAAGTTCCAACTGCCAAATCTTTAGAGAAAACTGTTTATAGGTCATGTTCCGAAAACCTCACATTATTCAAAGTACAAAACGTTCACTAATGGCATAGGAAGTTTCAAACGCAGCATTGGGTCATAAACAAACGATCGCTGATCATAGCAGACGCAAACGAACCAAACAAACCGAATAAGGGGAGCCTTGGGGCTCGCGGGCCCACCTCGAGTCAAATTGAGGCGGCGGACGCAAATCACAGACTTTAGGCTCCCTAGAGCCATCTACGAAAGTTTCGGAGAGTTTCGGACACAACAACAAAAGTTATGACGATTCGAACATTCTTTGGACCAAATGCAACAAAAGGCTTCAATTGCGCTGGATGAATAGTACCCAAACTTGAACCTAAATTTCCAAGAGCAGAGTTACCCCCGAGATTCCGATATTAACCTAGTATGACTAGGACATGCCAAAAGAATGACAGGTAGGCTTTACATACCTGGTTGGCGCCTTACGCTTCTCAAATCGCAATTCCCGTTTCGTCCAGAAACTGCAAATGGTCACTTTTACCAGTTACTATTCATGAGAATTAACATTTTAGTCTTTGGGCTATATTTGGCTACCGAAATTTCGGCAGCACTTCCCCTATAAATCTAACACCCCCGAGACTTAGCTCGGCTCAAAATACAACGACAACAACAGCCCAAACATCATTAAACCATACAAACCACAATCATACTACGTTAACTTCAAAATTCCACTTTAATACATAAGTTGGCAAATTCTTGATTCAACTTCAAAATTCCAAATCTATTTCCACATTAGTCCATTCATTCACTCATTCCCAATTATTCAAACACACTACCTTCCAATTTTCATTCAAAACACCAAAAGTTACGACGAACGTTCTAACTTGTGTCGTTTCATTCCAAATTCGTTATCATCAACCATAAATCTTATTTAAGGTCTTTAGTGTCATAAATATACTATGATATACACAAATATACCAAATGTATACGCTTTCCGATAACGTCCGAAATTATTTTCTAGCACCAACTCAATTCTTTAATCGATCCTTTACGACATAAAGATCACAACAACACATTATTCAAACTAAACAAGATAAAATTCTTATGGCTTGCACCACATGGAACTCACGGCCAAACACACCCTTTTTACACACACACACCATGCACAAACACAACCTCATCCCACAATCTTCACACTAATCCAATCACTAACACATATATATATCCATTTCATAACATTAAAACATAAAAATCTTACCTTTTTCTTGAATTTCCGACTTGTCGCAAACGTCGCTCTTCCTCCAAACTACTTGTATCACGTCGGAGAGCGTCTTGAGCACTTTACAACTATGTAAAAGTCAAGAGTTTTGGAGCAAGCACAAGGCTTGGGAATTATTTTTTTTTTCCTTTTTCTCTACACGGCCGAGAGGGGTTTTGGTTGGAGTCAAGTTGAATTGTGATTTTTCTTGCTAAGTCCAAGGGGAGAATTGATATATATCCATATGTAGAGGTCATGTGCATAGCACATGACCTTTAAAATTGGGTTTGGGCCTCCCTAGGGGCCAGCCACCCCCAAAGACTTGGGCCTAATTCCTTGTTGTCCAAACTTGGCCCAATTCGTGAAATGTCCCGTTTTGTAATTCCCGGAACTAATTTCTAAAATTCCAAATTTACCCTCGGCCTTCCCCGAGGTCTTGACATCAATGATTTCATAATCAACATGAGCATAGCAACTTGAATCAAATTATTTCCTCAACACACACAAGTCTTATTTATTTCTTGATTTCCCGTTATACGAAAATACGGGACATAACATTCTCCCCCCCTTAAGAACATTCGTCCTCGAATGTTGAATCGAACTCATGGGTGTCGTACTACTCCGGGAGGGTTCTCTTGATAGTTGTCCTTTATTGATTTCTCCGACATGGCTTCTTTACCAATACTAGGGTAGATTTTTCACATCACTGACTCAAATACCTTCATGATACATTTTCTCGTACTCTACGTAATCACCGAACCATACGCTATATTCTTGTACCAGACGAACGCTTTCCAATCGTCATAGTCAATATCATTTTCTTGTCACACTCTTGAGTCCCCTTACCACATCGTCGTAATCTCTCTTTCCTTCATATCAGACACTTCATGCCAAACAGATTCAGAACTAAAACCGGACGCGCCTAAGTATATCGGACGTGTTCATAATCGGAGGCAGACATACACAACTATGGCGGACGGATTCGTAGTCAACATCAAAGGTACGGAAGCATATCAGACGGATTTATATCCAGAGTCAGACATACAGAGGTGGGCCAGACAGAAACGGATTCGGAATCAAACGCACAAAAGGTTCATCGGACGGGAACATAGTCGAACTCAGAATTACAGAGGCGTACTAGGTAGAGCCTCATCGGAATTGGAAGTGCAGAAGCACCACAGATAGATTGTCAATTTAGGATCACATCATTCACATTAAGGCTCCAATAATTCATGAGAATTTCCTTTTTATTTGCAAACTCACTCATCAGTCGTCACACAATTTACCTTGCGTCTTACGTATCGACTCCTTCAAAAATTCCAATTACTCACACTGCTTATCCTTTGTTTATCACAACATTAGTTTCCGGGGCTCGGCTCTTAGCCCTCATAGGCAGCAAATGAGAATCATACACACACATACACATACATATACACATACACACGTTTACTCACACCTTACTGGCGAACATCTCTGACTATTATTCAAATTCGTTCAATTTCCCAAGAGGTGTTGTACCCTTTCCTTTTTGCCCATTTAGTCCGCCTCGTTCCGCGCGACTCTCGAAGGGGCACTAACTACTTCACACACATCCTATTTGCCTTTGGTTACCCCAAGTTTTCATTTACCTTAATCATACTTACACTTGTGCAAAATTTTGCGTTACTTTCCAGGGGGTCACCCGTCCCAGAATTGCTCTGGCTTGAGCACGCTTAACCTTGAAACTTTTACACATTTTGACGCGTTAGGGCTGACATAATTTCGCCAATTGCCTCGCACGACCTTTGTCACGTAATTTTAGGCCAAACGGGGTCTTAGCAAATTTTTCAGAAATTTTCCGTAGCGGGTCCCACTCCGACCCAAAGAGGTCGTTTGCTTTTCTGGCTGTGAGGTCTATCGTTCTAGTCTTCCAAATCCCATATATTTTCCTCCCACATGTACAGATAACTGCCTCGGATATTTTCATTAATTCGGATTCTTACCTTACCTTTACTGACACACACAAAAAGTATATCTCATAATACTGAGGTACAAACCTACCATTGCACTTATTCATTAAACAAAAAGGTTAGTAATATACCTGGGTCTGCGTCTGGGGGTGCCTCTGGGTCCCGACGACCAGTCAGAGCATAGATGCGGTTCGCGGGACCGCTAGAATCTGAAGCCCCATCACGGCCTCTACCGCGGCCCGCTGGTGCTGGCATACCTCGCCCCGTAGAGCGCGTGGCCGAAGGGGTAGATGACGAACCAGCAACGGACCTCATCGGCGGTGCTGCGCTGCCGGAACCGCCTGCCCACAGACAATCCCGCATGATATGGCCCTGGCGGCTGCAAGCAAAACAGGCCCCCGTGGCCCTGAAGCACTCCCCTGGGTGCGATCTTCCGCAATACGAACACTGGGGTATGGGTGGCCTAGACTGACTGGGACCCCTGCTCGACTGAGGACTTGGGGCTCTGGAACTTTGGTCTGCCCTGGACGGTCCTGCTCCATCAAACCTCTTACCAATAGACTGTGTGTCCCGGCCTGACGGCGGAAAGTGCCCGCTGGACTGATACTGAGGCTGCCCGCCCCGGGAATCTCCAGAATACCCCGCTGATCTGGCCCTCTTGGGCCGTCTCCCATCATACTCTCGGCTGGGCCGATCTGCTCGGTGCCGGTTCTCCATCCCCTGGGCGTAGGCCTGTAGACGGGCAATGTCCATATCTGTCTGCAATGACACCGCCATACACCCGTCAATCAAGTAACGATCCAGCCCCATAACATATCTATGCATCCGATCTGTCATATCTGCCACCACGGCAGGGGCATACCGGGCCAGGGAATCAAACTCCAAATTATATTCACGGACGCTCCGACCCCTCTGCTGCAGATGCAAAAACCGATCAGCTCGCTCCCGTCGTAACTCTGGGGGCAGAAAGTGGCGGGTGAAAGCAGTCACAAACTGATCCCACATAGCTGGAGGAGCACCCTCACCCCGGGATAGCTCCCAAGTCTCATACCAATGCGCGGCAACATCCCGAATTCTATGCGAAGCTAGCTCAACCGACTCGGTCTCTGACGCCCTAACCAAGTCTAATGCACGCCGCATCCCCCGAATGAAGTCATGGGGGTCCTCGTCGGGCTTAGACCCGAAAAACTCTGGAGGGCCGCATAACAAGAACTCCCGAACTCTCAGGCTTTCCCGCCTGTCCTCATCATCATCGTCCCTCCGCCCGCGCCTGCGAGCCTGTCCGGCTACAATCGTGGTCAACAACTGTACAGCGTCCCTCAGGGTCCTATCCTCCGCTCCTGGCTGAGGAGCTGGAGTCTCAGGAGCGGGTACACGGACCTCTGGAGCTGCTGAAGGTCCCGCTCCAGGCTGTACTAATGGGGGTGTAGCAGACCCCTCAGAATGAGGTGTAACCTCAGGCAAATCATAAACACGAGCCCGAGTAGCCCGTTGTGCCTGACTGGTCTCTCCCACCTTCGCCTTGCCCTTCTGGGCCGCCGTTGCCTTCTTCGGAGGCATCACTGCAAACACAACAACGGGTCAGATCAGAATGACCCTAATAACACAGCTCTATCGCACGATCTAAGATTCCAAAGAAAGAGCAACACAACATCCTAGATGTCCTGTAGCTCCCTGTTTATAGATGTGGTGCACAACACATCGATAAACAAGACTCTACTAGACACGGCCTGTAGACATTCCGAGGACAAACCGCTCTGATACCACTTTTGTCACGACCCAGCCCCGTGGGCCGCGACTGGTGCCCTTCTGGGACACCCCAAACGAACTCACACCCAGATTATCGTAATCAGACTCGCCCAAACTCACGTGCGTTATTCGAACTCAACATCGTAATCAGACATCTACCGAACACTTATCCTAAGCAGTCGCCCGTACAGATCAGACAAATCAAAAATCAGAGAGGAGGCGGAATATACATCGCCAAATTTCACACACACACATCAGAAGGGTGGCGGAATGCACATCGCCCCCAAGTACATATACATACATACAAACTCAGAGGCCGACTTGGCCATAGCAGCGTACGGGCCGCTTAAGAACGCAAAACAGACTCACGTGCAAACACACCGGACCCACGACCCACAAATCTGACTACAGGCCTCTAGACAAAACAGAACATAAGAACATAGGACGGGACAGGGCCCCGCCGTACCCACTCATCCAAATATACAGAATACAGACACAACAAAAGATATGTACCAAAAGTAGGCTCCGGATCAAAGGGGAGCTCTCCAACACAGCAGAATGAGTAGCCTAAACTGGAGGACCACCCAAACGAGCTTCTGTACCTGCGGGCATGAAACACAGCCCCCGAAGAAACGGGGGTCAGTACGGGAGAAGTACTGAGTATGTAAAGCAGAAGGTACAGAAATCACAAACACAGCTGAAGTCAGAAAGAACAAACACACCGTCAACGTAAACAAAGCAAACCTGTGCGGGAGGCGAACGTACAAATGCAATCAAATCATGTATAGGGTTTAGGAACGTGGTCACCCCCCGACGCTGGTGCCACAACACATCATAACTCCAGAAGTTTTCAAATCTCCGTACAGTCTCCAGACACATCATATCACACACACATCACATCATCAGAACATATCATATGCCATATCACATCATAACTCCATAAACGGTAACCAGCCCTATGGCGAGGCCTCGGAAACCGTAACACATCATGACTCCCGAATATGTTATGGCGCGCACGATCACAAAGTCGGCCCGGGTACCGACGAACGAAATCATAGCAGACAGCACGAACAGAGTAGTGCAGAAACCATATGCATATCAAAAATAATTTACCGGACTCAAAATATAGTTTACATATAGGTATATACCGACGCCAGAAGGCTCGGAGTAGGAATCAGATTAAGCAAAATTTGCGGGTAAAAGGTACGAAGTTCCAACTGCCAAATCTTTAGAGAAAACTGTTTATAGGTCATGTTCCGAAAACCTCACATTATTCAAAGTACAAAACGTTCACTAATGGCATAGGAAGTTTCAAACGCAGCATTGGGTCATAAACAAACGATCGCTGATCATAGCGGACGCAAACGAACCAAACAAACCGAATAAGGGGAGCCTTGGGGCTCGCGGGCCCACCTCGAGTCAAATTGAGGCGGCGGACGCAAATCACAGACTTTAGGCTCCCTAGAGCCATCTACGAAAGTTTCGGAGAGTTTCGGACACAACAACAAAAGTTATGACGATTCGAACATTCTTTGGACCAAATGCAACAAAAGGGTTCAATTGCGCTGGATGAATAGTACCCAAACTTGAACCTAAATTTCCAAGAGCAGAGTTACCCTCGAGATTCCGATATTAACCTAGTATGACTAGGACATGCCAAAAGAATGATAGGTAGGCTTTACATACCTGGTTGGCGCCTTACGCTTCTCAAATCGCAATTCCCGTTTCGTCTAGAAACTGCAAATGGTCACTTTTACCAGTTACTATTCATGAGAATTAACATTTTAGTCTTTGGGCTATATTTGGCTACCGAAATTTCGGCAGCACTTCCCCTATAAATCTAACACCCCCGAGACTTAGCTCGGCTCAAAATACAACGACAACAACAGCCCAAACATCATTAAACCATACAAACCACAATCATACTACTTTAACTTCAAAATTCCACTTTAATACATAAGTTGGCAAATTCTTGATTCAACTTCAAAATTCCAAATCTATTTCCACATTAGTCCATTCATTCACTCATTCCCAATTATTCAAACACACTACCTTCCAATTTTCATTCAAAACACCAAAAGTTACGACGAACGTTCTAACTTGCGTCGTTTCATTCCAAATTCGTTATCATCAACCATAAATCTTATTTAAGGTCTTTAGTGTCATAAATATACTATGATATACACAAATATACCAAATGTATACGCTTTCCGATAACGTCCGAAATTATTTTCTAGCACCAACTCAATTCTTTAATCGATCCTTTACGACATAAAGATCACAACAACACATTATTCAAACTAAACAAGATAAAATTCTTATGGCTTGCACCACATGGAACTCACGGCCAAACACACCCTTTTTACACACACACCATGCACAAACAAAACCTCATCCCACAGTCTTCACACTAATCCAATCACTAACACATATATATATCCATTTCATAACATTAAAACATAAAAATCTTACCTTTTTCTTGAATTTCCGACTTGTCGCAAACGTCGCTCTTCCTCCAAACTACTTGTATCACGTCGGAGAGCGTCTTGAGCACTTTACAACTATGTAAAAGTCAAGATTTTTGGAGCAAGCACAAGGCTTGGGAATTATTTTTTTTTCCTTTTTCTCTACACGGCCGAGAGGGGTTTTGGTTGGAGTCAAGTTGAATTGTGATTTCTCTTGCTAAGTCCAAGGGGAGAATTGATATATATCCATATGTAGAGGTCATGTGCATAGCACATGACCTTTAAAATTGGGTTTGGGCCTCCCTAGGGGCCGACCACCCCCAAAGACTTGGGCCTAATTCCTTGTTGTCCAAACTTGGCCCAATTCGTGAAATGTCCCGTTTTGTAATTCCCGGAACTAATTTCTAAAATTCCAAATTTACCCTCGGCCTTCCCCGAGGTCTTGACATCAATGATTTCATAATCAACATGAGCATAGCAACTTGAATCAAATTATTTCCTCAACACACACAAGTCTTATTTATTTCTTGATTTCCCGTTATACGAAAATACGGGACATAACACCTCAGACTCTTGCTGCACATAAAATCACATCAGACTTTTCAAATCAAATGAGATGAAATACATCGTGAATTTTTATTTTTTTTCCAGAAATATTCTTTCACGTAGCTTCCAAGCAGAACAAATCTATAATCATACAAAGTTCAGTACATAACATCGACCGACATATCGGCTGACGGAGCCGCTTACAGACTGACAACCAATACCCACGACACTGTCTGCAAAGTCTCTAACGTAATCCAGAAAGCATAACATACCAACTCTGACTCGGCAGCACTTCGGGAACAAATGGAGCTTGCCATCTGCACTGGAACATCTTCTATACTGTCTTCAACTCACCTGGGAGTACCTGCGCGACATGAAACGCAGCCCCCGAAGAAGAGGGGGTCAGTACGGAATATGTACTGAGTATGTAAAGCATGAAGCGCAGAAAACGAAGTCATAACCGAAGTAAAATGTACAGAAGGTGAGCACAATAACCAGAATACCAAAGTGTTGCATCTGACGTACAAATCATACATAAGGGGTTCCGGAAGACAAATACGGCAATCAAAATGCCAAAATGCTTTGCTTTCTTTTTAAAAAAACATTTCCGTTTCATACACACAGAAGATCGAACACACAATTACCGCGGCCGAAAGTCCAGCGGTCACTATCACACATACCGCGGCCAAGTATCCAGCGGTTAACATCCCAAATGCGACATACCGCGGTCAGGGGTCCAGCGGTCAATGTCGCACACACCGCGATCAAGAATCCAGCGGTCAACATCACAAATGCGGCATACCGCGGTCAAGAATCCAGCGGTTAATGTCGCACACACCGCAGTCAGGGGTCCAGCGGTCAATATCCCATAGTACGCACAATAATATAAATACCAAAATCATATATCAGAAAAATACAGAAGGTAAGTAGCTTATCCAGAATACTCGGATCAGAAGACTCATATCCAGATATTCATAGTCGAATACTTATATCGGAATACTTATATCGGAATACCCGTATCAGAACACTCATACAGGACACTCGTACCAGTACACCTAACTCAGAATACCTATATCAGAATATTCATATCGGGTTATTTATATATTTTGGGTGCTTATATCAAAATACTTTTATCATAATATTTACATCGGAATGCTTATATCAAAATATTCGAATCAGACCATTCGTATCGGAGTGTTTATATCAGGATAGTCGAGTCAGAATACTTATATCTGAGTTACTAGATACTTATAGCTGTTACATCCGACATTTTTCGCTTATTCGAAAAATTCAAGATAAATTAACTTGTGATGAATAAGGCCACAATTGGACCTTACTTGGTATGAATGTGTAGGTCATGAATTCAATGGTGTGGAATTACGAAAGGTGGCCAAGGGCAAAATTGGAATTTTGAAAACTTGCCTTATGAATTACAAGATGTAACCACCAAATTGGGCTCAACAAAATTAATAAAACAAGGCCCAAAAGGGAAGGCCCAACCAGCCATGCTATGTAAAAAAAATGGGGCCCAAGTCCATGATTTTAATTAGGTAATATTATATATGGTTATACATATCCATAGAAGGTTCAAGAAAGCAAGAAAAATCAAGAAATAGAGAACAAGACCATTTCGGGTTTGAGAGGAGAAAAAGAAAGAAAAGAAAGAAAATTCTTGGAGCCTAATCCTTGAGTTTAAAATTCAATTCTTGTGGGAATACTACTAAGTGCAAAGTCCTCTACAACTTGGTACAATTAGTTTGGCAAGAGGACAAGTTTAGTGCAAAGTGAAGAACTTGAAGAAAGGTAAGGATTTTATGCTTTTGTTATGTTATGGAAGGTATATGTATGTTGTAGTATGTGTGAATTAATGAAAAACATGGAAATTTTGTGTGTTGAAAAGTATGCTTGTTGGCCGAATACATGTACATGTATTACATGTCTTGGATGATTTGAATTCATGTTGTAATTTAGTTGTAGTGTGGTGGAAATTGTATTAGAAATGAAAGTGGAATGAATTAGTGAAAATTGAAGAATGTAGGAGGTGGCCGTGTGGTATGGTTATGTGTTGATGGAGTATGAATTTGATCTTGTTTGTATGTTAAGTGTGTTATGGTGAAGTGAATGGAAAGATAACAATCCTTGTTGTCTTGGAAAAATGGTTATCAAGTTGTTGTAGGAAAGTATGCAACTTTGTTATGGTTTATGTAAAAATGGAAATGAAAGTATCAAGAGGCAAATTATGATTATTGTTGATGAATTTGGAAGATGGAAATGTATAATTAACTTGTATGTTGAAAGTTAGGAAATATTGGATAGGTAGTGGCTTAATGGAAAGTTGGTATGTTTTGCATATCTTGTGTATATTGTGTGGAAATGGTATGATATGCTTCCGACGTATGTTGTGATGATTTTGATGGTTGATGAATATGAAAATGATAAGTTTGGTTTGGAAATGTAAGTTTGAAACGAAAGATGTTTCGTTATGTCGAAAGATGGCTAGTGATGCCATAGTGTATGTTTTAATGTCTATTGTTGTTTTGATGTCATTCTGGGTTGTTGTGTTGATGAATTGAGCCGAGCTAAGTCTCGGGGATGTCTTATATACAGAGGAAATGCTGCCGAAATTTCGGTAGGCAAGTATGTGTTAAGTTGGATTATTGAAAAGTTTGAAACTAACAAATGGTAAACTTGACCATTTCTAGATTTTTGACGAAATTGGGATTGACGCCAAGCGAGCGTAAGGCGCTATCGAGGTATGTGAAGCATTCCCCTATGTTCCTAGGCATGTTCTGGATGTGGTAGGCTCGGCCGCGAGCCTTAAGTACGACTCCGTTCCCCGGAATTCGAGACGGAAAACCGCTCCAATTCCTTCAATTCAATTGAAGCTATTTTCTTACAAATTGCCTTTAAAGTGAATTTTTGTACAAAACTTCCTTAAACGGAGTCGGAACACTTCCAAACGACTATGGATGACCTCATAAGGTCTATTAGCAATAATTTACCTATGTAGCCTCGAGTTGGTCCGAGGCGGGCCCACAAGGCCCGATATCTTCTATAAAATTTTAAATACTTCCGTTTTGGTCCGATTTTCTCTAAAAACTTCTGGACTATTATTTTGTGTATGATATGGCTATTTTTGTGTAATTTATACAACATGATTTCTGAACATCTGAGAATCCAATTCTGATAATAATCTGTCGTGCCTTCCCAACTAGGATATAGGCGCGTACTATGCATACTATCCGGATATTCTGATTTTGGCTCGCCGTTTGGCACCCTTCAGTTTGATTGAGTCTGTATGTAAGTAGTTTCTCATTTATCGGTTCGTGTCTGTCTCAATGCATTCTTTCACTGCAACCCGGGCCAGGTTCTGTTATCGTGCATATTTCTCTGCATTGTTCACCGCGTCCCTCGGCGTGCGGGCCGGGATCTGTATGTCTGTATGATATTATGATCTGTGTATGGGGATGGCGGCCAGGATGGCATATGATCTGATCTGATTCTGTCTGTCCACCGCGTCCCGTACTAAGAGGGTCGGGTTCTGTTACCGCGCCCCCAGACAGGGCCGGGATCTGTATGAATGTATGCGTGTGCCATCTGTATTTATATAAGCACATGCCTCTGTATGATTCTGTATGACTCTGTACTACTCTGCATGCATAATTCTGTCCGACATACTTCTGTCTGTCCGTCTGAATTACGACTATGTCTGTATGTCCGTATGGCTTCTGATTCTGTATGTCCGATGGCTTTTGATTCTGTATGTCCGTATGGATTCTGATTCTGCTCGTCTGTCCGTATTATGATTCCGTCTGTCTGTCCGAACCATAATTCTGTTTATTTGTATGGAACACGATTCTGTATGTCTGTCTGGATCATGACTCTGTCCGTCAGTCTGATTTATGGTTCTGTCTGTTATATTTCTGTGATTCCGGTTCGGACTATGCTTATATCTGTTATATTTCTACTTTACATACTCGGTACATTTTTCGTACTGACCCCCGTTCTTCGGCGGCTGCGTTACATGCCCGCAGGTATAGACGCGCCAGGTGATACGCCGCCAGTATAGGTTTCTGATCCAGCTGTTTTGAGGAGCTCCTTTGATCCGGAGCGTATAGTTTTGGTATATATCTTCTGTTTTCGGTACACTCTGTATGTATGGATATTCTGGGTACGGCGGGGCCCTGTCCCGTCATATGATTCTGTATGTCTGTAGAGGCCTGTAGATAGATGTGTGGGTTATGGGTTTCGTCTGTATGTTAGCCTTATCGGCTTATCTGTAAATGTCTGTATGTTCAGGTATATATATATATATGGTCGCGCGCGTGCCGTATTTGTACCGGCCTACTTCTGTAACTTCTGTTTTGAAAAAGAAAAAAAAAATTCGTATGATTCAAAAGTCAGTCGGGTAGGTATGTACGGGTACCCGGTTAGGGTACAAGTCGCGGCCCACGGGGTTGGGTCGTGACAATAGCAAACTCGGAACATTAGCCGAAGTTTCTCTTAATTATCATACGGAAATAGGGCAAATAAAACAATACAAATAGGTCTCGGGGTTGTGGGCCCACCTTGGGTCAAGTCGAGGTGACATACGTAAGACTATAAATATTTTGTCTTAACAGGTCATCCACAAAAGTTTCAAAGCGATTCTCTCACATTTGTGCAATTTAAAGATGTTTGAATAGTTTCCAACAAAATGTAGAAATTATGCTTCAATGCCATTGAATGAATAGTACCTAAAATCCAACTCGGATTTCTACGAGCAGAGTGACCCCCGAGGCTTCAAATCCAAACCTAACATACCTAAGACATGCCAAAAGAAGGAGGGGTAAAGCCTTACATACCTTTCTTGCCTTGTACGCTTGCCAAATTCAATTCCCGTTTCGTCAAAAATCTGCAATTGGTCATTTTTGCCAAATGTTGACTATAAGGCTTTTGGCATTCAATCTTGAATTGGCACTTGTCTACCGAAATTTCGGCAGCACCTCCCCTGTAAATACAACGCCCCGAGAATTTAACTCGGCTCAAAACAACCAACAACAACCCAACAACAATACCAACAACCACAACAATAGCTACGAAGCACAATATAGCATAACTAGTCCTCTTCCAACATAGTGCAATAACTTTCATTCCAACTTCACATTTCCAAACCAATTTCAATGTTTTCAAATTCTTTACTAATCAAAATCATTGCAATACTATTTGGAAACATTTCACACCATTTCTACGAAACATTCACGAAATATACAAAATGTACAAACTTTCCGCCAAAGCCATAATGCCTCCAAAACTTCTAATCCTTAACATACATATTCATAGCATGCCTCCATCTTCCAATTTCATCAACAACTACCAAAGTCCACATTTAAATTCTTATTTTCACAATTATACAAAAATCATATAAAAATCACATAAATTCCCCATAACGACATACAACTTATTTCAACCAAATTCATTCAACTTTCACTTCCAATATAAATTCCACCATAGCCACAACTAGATTACAACATAAAATTCAACTCATATTATCCATACAAACTTGCACATACACGGCCACATAACACATACACCCCACTTTGCAAACTTCCATATTTTCATAGTTCCTACTCATTTCTACATACTACAACATAAACAAACCATCATAATATGATAAAAAGGAATAAATTCTTACCTTTTCCTCCAAACTTCTCCTTGCCACCAAAGTCACTTTCTTGCCAAAATAATTATACCATCTTGTAGAGAATCTTGAACTTAGTAGGAATGCAAGGAAATTATAATTCTTGAATCAAAGTTGAAGGCTTGGAATTTTTCTTCTCTTTTTTTTTTCCATGGCCGTGGCCTTTCTCTTCTCCCCCTTTCTTTGATTTTTCTTGAAACTTCTAGGGGATTTGATGATTAAGTGGCCTTTTATTTACTTATTCATCACATGGATGAATTGCCATGGGCTTGGGTCTTTTTGTTGGACCATGGCCGGTTGGGCCTCATTTTTCTCTTACTATTTTTGAGCCCAATTAATTATGAATCATGCTAGTAATTCACGGAACTAATTTTCAAAATTCCAATTTTTCCCTTGGCCTCCTTCCATATTTCCTCATCAATATTTTCCATGAACAACATATATATTGAACAAAATCAAAATATGGCCTTATCTTTAGCTTTTCAAAATTATTTCAAATGTTTCAAATATGCAAAATTGCTGGATGTAACAGGAAATCTCATGGTTTCTTTCACTCAGCTAGAGGGGTCAAGCAAGGAGATCCTTTGTCTCAAGCTCTATTTGTTCTAAGTGCTGAAGTGTTTTCTGCAGTTGTGAATGCCTTATTTGAAGAAGACAACTTTAGAGGTTATGGAATGCCAAAATGGAGTTCAAATTTAATTATTTGGCATATGCAGATGACACAATAATATTTTCCTCTGCAGATAAGGTGTCATTACAGATGATTATGAAGATTTTAAAAGAGTATGAAGAGTTTCCTGCACAAAATGACATAGGAGATGAGTTGGAAGAGTTTATGACTCATTATTCTTGGAATTTTCCAAGATTACAAGCAGTTATTCCTAAAAATGTGGTCGAATATGTGAAACATGAATTGGGAGGTTTTGTTAGATCAGAAGAAGCAGACAAGCCTTGGTGGAAAGTTACAAATTCAGGCAATTTCACAGTAAGCAGTGCATGGGAGAAGATGAGACAAAAGCAACAATTCTCTGAATTATATGGGAAAATATGGATCAAAGGAGTGCCTTACAAAATCTGCCTTTGTCTTTGGAGAATATGGTTTTGGAAGCTGCCTATTGATGAGGTCCTTATGAGAATGAGAATCAACATTTCCTCAAGGTGCTGGTGTTGTTTAAACCAACAAGAAACCATGGATCATGTATTTGTTACAGGAACATTTGCAAGAAGTATATGGAGGTACTTTTCAGCTGCAGCAGGTATTATAGGATCTTATCAACAGACAAAACAGGCAGTGTTATTATGGTGGAATGCAAACTGTGTCTCATGATTGAAAGCTTTTTATTTGGCAATGCCAACCTTTATCAGGTGGCAACTGTGGAAGAGTAGGAACACCAGAAGACATGGAGGAACAATAGCAGTGAATAAAGTCATACATGAAGTGAGTAGGCAGATTTTCATGTTTGCACAGCATACATATCCATGGTTACTAGAAGTACCAAAGAGTTGGCCTTTTATGGTACAATATTTGGAAAACAGGAAAACTCCTTTAACCTGTAAGAAAGTAATTTGGAAGCCACCTTGGATTGGTTATAAATGCAATACTAATGGAGCATCAAGGGGAAATCCAAGACCTAGTTCTGTTGCCTTTTGTGTAAGAAACAATACTGGAGATTTCATATATGCAAAGGTAAGAAGAATTGTAGACAACACAAATCTTGAAGCAGAGGCAATGGCTTTGGAGGAGGGATTAAAGTATTGTATTGCACATGATCTGTTAACTCTTATTATGGAAGCAGACTCACTCACTATGGAGAAAATTTATGGATGTAATATGGGAGGTGCCTTGGAGTATCACAATGATTGCTAGGTCCATTCAAAACTATACGAAGAACAGTTATGTGATGGTGAAACATGTGCTGAGGAAAGGAAACTGTGTTGTAGATTTTTTTCACTAACGTGGTTTTTGATTTTGTAGGTACAATTGAGTGTGATCACTTAACTGATATCCCATCTCAGGGAAGAAGATTGCTTAATATGGACAGAAGCCAAATGTCAAACTTCAGAATCATAACTGCATCAAAACTTTGAAGTATCTCTGACAACAGCTAAAAAGGATATATTCAGATGCCATCACAGTACTCAGCAGAGACACTACAAGATCAAATGGAGCATTGCACAATCATAGTTTAACCAAATATCTCTACTATTGGAAGTGGTTCAAAACTTGTAATATCCTTATTTTCAGTGTGTGGTATTAACCTTGGTTCAACCTACTGAAAATACTGATATTCAGGTTGAGTTCCACATGACAGGATCTGGTTTTGTTTAAATCAGTAGAAGAAGTATACAGGACAAAATCAATTCTTCAGCAACTTTGTTCAACAGTTAGCACTACACATTACTAGCATACATTAAAGGGAAGACAACTACACTCAACACTGCCTGAAGTGACACTTCATGAGAGCTTGATCCATTCCGTCTGTGAGACTTGAATGTGTAAAAACTGAATACAAGCCAAGGCTGTCTGAAAGATAGTTAGTTAGAACTTGATTGTTTGTTAGAATAGGTACTTTAAGGCTACATTGTAACGACCCGTTTGGTCGTTATAGTCTTTTCGGTATTTTTGCCCTTTCCCGAGCATTGATTAGCTCATTTTTTACCCGAGGGGATAGTTGGCACGCTTCTCGAGGTGTCTAGACTGGATTCGTGCAACATTTGTGAAATATAGGCTTAAAGTAAAACATGGTTGACCCAAAGTTGACTTTTGGGTAAATGAACCTTTCTCGGGATTCCGTCAATTTCGAGAGGTCTGGATGACCGTTTAGAAGTTATGTGTGTATTTGGTTCGATTCCCAATGCACTCGGATATATTTTGAGACTTGGGTTGGGAAATTAGAATTAAGGCAACGGGGGTTGACTCGATCAACGAGACCTCTTTTGCAATTCCGAGGCCACGGGAGCGTTCGTAGCGTGTTTTTATGTGTGTATATGTGTTTGGTATATGAGCAGATAGCCTCGGGAACTAGTAAGAAAATTGGATCAAATTGTGAAACTTGGGTAAGTTTATGGTGTCTAGTGCCCACTTTGGTGGCGCCAACACCGCGGCAGAGGTACCGCTGAAATGGTCTAAGGATTTTGCCTTGACCGCTGAAGTGCCTCCGTTGGGGCGTTCCCAGTGACGCTAAAGCGGGTGACGGGCCGTTTGTATAATTAATGAAGTATTAAAAGCCTTTAGGCCCTCATTTATTCCCATTTCGAAATTAGAGCTTTGGGGAACTGTTCTTGGAAATATTTTGGAAATATTCTTTGAGATAAATCTTGCTAATTCCTTTACTCTTCCTTTAATCATAATCATCTAAGATTCCCCCTTTCCTTTAATAATCCCTTAGTAATGGAAGTTGGAAGAGGGTTTTAATGAACATTTTCCCTAGGCTTATTAATGATGAAATTGATGGGGTTTATGCTAGTCTTTGATGAATCTAATCTTGTTAATCATATATCTTCCATTTCTAGTGTCGAATTTCAGACTCAAAGAGTTAGGGTTTATACCCAAATTGGGGGTTTTGCTTCAAATTCGAAATTGGGTAAATCTATGAGTTAATTTAGAAATTAGTGGTTGAGTTATGATCACTTAGTGCTTAATTTGATATTTTGCTTCCGAATTTCCCATTTTGCCCTTGTGGGCCCATTTCCCCAATTTCTTGGATTAAAATTGACCCTACTTGAATGGTAGCAATATTAGTATCATTCTTCATGATTTCTAATCTAGATTTGAATTATGCTTAGACTACTTTGGTTTTGACGTTCAGCGGAAAGGTAAGTGCCCGCACAGCTTAGGCAAAATAGGTCCTGACAAAGTTGGCATCAGAGCCCTAGGTTACCCGGTCTTTAATACAAGAACGTGTCTAGTAGAGTCTCGTGGATCGGTACGATGAGATCCGTACTTATCTGCAAGATGCTATAGGACATTTTGGAAATATCACTTTCTTTTCACTCTTTCGTGCTACTTTATTCCAATTGGTATCTGACTCTTATCTCTTCTCTCAAAGATTGTGAGGACTCAAGCTATAATGGCCCGAGGTCTGGTGCCAGAGCCCACAGCTACAGCTGGCACCCGAGGGCGAGCAACAACCAGAGGACGTGGCAAAGCGATAGGGCAGCAGCAAGAGAGGTCTTCGTCTCCCGAGCCCGAGTATCAGCCGAATTGTCACACCCCAACCTCAGTGAGGCGTGATTGGCACTAGGCACTCTATGGAAACCGAGCGAACCAACTTATAACTCGCGTCCGCTATGTCTCAAACAGCAAAATAGGGCCAACAAGGCCAGCTATAATTATAATATTATACATACGTATATGTGCAATAGGCCTACGACGTCAACATGTCCATTAACAAAACATAACTAAGTTGTACACGGGAATCTGTCTACAAAGCCTCTATGAACATGACTAAAGTACACAAGTCGGGACAGGGCCCCCGACATACCCATAACACAAAATACATGTACAACTCTGGCTCGGTAGGGCTCCAGGAAGAAGTGGAACCCACCACTCAAAACTAGTACCTGGAAGTAGCCTACTGGGGAAGTTCCTCATCTCGTCTGTCTACACCTGCAGGCATGAACGCAGCGTCCACAAGAAAGGACGTCATAAGATAACTGCTCCGTCACCTGAATGTCATCAACTGGGAATATCCTGGAAGGATCACCAATACATTTCCGCAACATAGACACATGAAACACCGGGTGTACGGCCTTCAAGTCGGATGGTAAGTCTAGCTCATAGGCGACCTCGCCTATCTTTCGAACGATATGATACGGCCCAATGTACCGGGGGCTCAACTTACCCTTTCTACCGAATCTCATGACACCCTTCATGGGCGACACTTTCAGGAATACCCAGTCGCCAATCTGGAACTCTAACGGTCGACGTCGTCTGTCTGCATAAGCTTTCTGTCGACTCTGAGCAGCCAATAATCGTTCTCGAATAAGCTTTACCTTATCTACAGCTTCCTGGATCACATCTGGCCCAATCAGCTTAGTCTCGCCCACGTCAAACCAACCAATAGGAGATCTGCATTTCCTGCCATACAGGGCTTCATACGGTGCCATCTGAATGCTGGAGTGATAACTATTATTATAGGCAAACTCAATAAGCGGCAAATGATCATCCCAACTGCCCCTGAAATCAATAACGCAGGCCCACAACATATCTTCGAGCGTCTGAATAGTGCGCTCGGCCTGCCCGTCGGACTGAGGGTGAAAAGCTGTACTAAGGCTCACCTGAGTCCCTAATCCCTCCTGAAATGACCTCCAGAAATTAGCTGTAAACTGGGCACCTCGGTCAGTAATAATAGATATAGGGACTCCGTGAAGTCTGACTACCTCTCTGATATACAATCTGGCATAGTCCTCAGCCGAATAAGTAGTCCGAACCGGAAGGAAATGGGCTGATTTCGTCAGCCTGTCAACAATAACCCAGATAGAGTCGTACCTGCGTGGAGTGCGCGGTAACCCAACAACGAAATCCATATTAATCATCTCCCATTTCGAGGCTGGAATTTCCATCTCCTGTAATAATCCACCGGGCTTCTGATGCTCGATCTTAACTTGCTGGCAGTTCGGGCACTGACTAACAAACTCAGCAATATCTTTCTTCATGCCATCCCACCAATACAAACACCTGAGATCCCGATACATTTTAGTGGAACTAGGATGAACAGAATACCGTGCATTATGGGCCTCGCCCATAATCTGCCGCCGTAAGCCCGCAACGTCCGGTACACAGAATCTGCCGTCATATAATAATACTCCTTCAGGCGAGATTTCGAACTGAGTCTTTGCTTTATTAAGGGCCACATCTCTGTACTGAATCAAAAGAGGATCCTCAAACTGGCGCTGCTTTACCTCCTGAATAATAGATGACTCAGCAACTGGACGAACAGAAATCCCAGAATCTCCAGAATCTCCAGAATCTATCAAACGAACTCCGAGGCTAGCCAGCTGATGAATATCACGAACCAAATCTCTTTTATCAGAGGGAACATCAGCCAGACTGCCCACGGACTTGCGGCTAAGCGCATCAGCTACCACATTGGCTTTCCCCGGATGGTACAGAATATCAACGTCGTAATCCTTTAGTAGCTCAAGCCATCTCCGCTGCCGCAGATTTAGTTCCTTCTGCCTAAAAATATACTGGAGACTCTTATGGTCCGTATAGATATCAACATGGACCCCATATAAATAATGCCGCCAAATCTTCAAAGCATGAATCACCGCGGCCAACTCAAGATCATGAGTGGGATAGTTCTTCTCGTGCGGTCTGAGCTGCCGGGAAGCATAGGCTATGACTCGACCGTGCTGCATTAATACACATCCTATCCCAATACCAGAGGCGTCACAATAAAAAACACACCCGTCAGATCCCTCTGGAAGAGCCAAAACTGGTGCTGTAATCAATTTCTCATTCAGCATCTGAAAGCTGCGATCGCAGGCGTCTGTCCACTGGAATTTTGCTGGTTTCTGAGTAAGCCTTGTTAGTGGTGCTGCAATAGAAGAAAAATCCTCCACGAACCTGCGATCAACGAGACCTCTTTGGGGGTTGACTCGATCAACGAGACCTCTTTGGGAAATTAGAATTAAGGCAACGGGGGTTGACTCGATCAACGAGACCTCTTTTGCAATTTCGAGGCCACGGGAGCGTTCGTAGCGTGTTTTTATGTGTGTATATGTGTTTGGTATATGAGCAGATAGCCTCGGGAACTAGTAAGAAAATTGGATCAAATTGTGAAACTTGGGTAAGTTTATGGTGTCTAGTGCCCACTTTGGTGGCGCCAACACCGCGGCAGAGGTACCGCTGAAATGGTCTAAGGATTTTGCCTTGACCGCTGAAGTGCCTCCGTTGGGGCGTTCCCAGTGACGCTAAAGCGGGTGACGGGCCGTTTGTATAATTAATGAAGTATTAAAAGCCTTTAGGCCCTCATTTATTCCCATTTCGAAATTAGAGCTTTGGGGAACTGTTCTTGGAAATATTTTGGAAATATTCTTTGAGATAAATCTTGCTAATTCCTTTACTCTTCCTTTAATCATAATCATCTAAGATTGCCCTTTTCCTTTAATAATCCCTTAGTAATGGAAGTTGGAAGAGGGTTTTAATGAACATTTTCCCTAGGCTTATTAATGATGAAATTGATGGGGTTTATGCTAGTCTTTGATGAATCTAATCTTGTTAATCATATATCTTCCATTTCTAGTGTCGAATTTCAGACTCAAAGAGTTAGGGTTTATACCCAAATTGGGGGTTTTGCTTCAAATTCGAAATTGGGTAAATCTATGAGTTAATTTAGAAATTAGTGGTTGAGTTATGATCACTTAGTGCTTAATTTGATATTTTGCTTCCGAATTTCCCATTTTGCCCTTGTGGGCCCATTTCCCCAATTTCTTGGATTAAAATTGACCCTACTTGAATGGTAGCAATATTAGTATCATTCTTCATGATTTCTAATCTAGATTTGAATTATGCTTAGACTACTTTGGTTTTGACGTTCAGCGGAAAGGTAAGTGCCCGCACAGCTTAGGCAAAATAGGTCCTGACAAAGTTGGCATCAGAGCCCTAGGTTACCCGGTCTTTAATACAAGAACGTGTCTAGTAGAGTCTCGTGGATCGGTACGATGAGATCCGTACTTATCTGCAAGATGCTATAGGACATTTTGGAAATATCACTTTCTTTTCACTCTTTCGTGCTACTTTATTCCAATTGGTATCTGACTCTTATCTCTTCTCTCAAAGATTGTGAGGACTCAAGCTATAATGGCCCGAGGTCTGGTGCCAGAGCCCACAGCTACAGCTGGCACCTGAGGGCGAGCAACAACCAGAGGACGTGGCAAAGCGATAGGGCAGCAGCAAGAGAGGTCTTCGTCTCCCGAGCCCGAGTATCAGCCGAATTGTCACACCCCAACCTCAGTGAGGCGTGATTGGCACTAGGCACTCTATGGAAACCGAGCGAACCAACTTATAACTCGCGTCCGCTATGTCTCAAACAGCAAAATAGGGCCAACAAGGCCAGCTATAATTATAATATTATACATACGTATATGTGCAATAGGCCTACGACGTCAACATGTCCATTAACAAAACATAACTAAGTTGTACACGGGAATCTGTCTACAAAGCCTCTATGAACATGACTAAAGTACACAAGTCGGGACAGGGCCCCCGACATACCCATAACACAAAATACATGTACAACTCTGGCTCGGTAGGGCTCCAGGAAGAAGTGGAACCCACCACTCAAAACTAGTACCTGGAAGTAGCCTACTGGGGAAGTTCCTCATCTCGTCTGTCTACACCTGCAGGCATGAACGCAGCGTCCACAAGAAAGGACGTCAGTACAAATAATGTACTGAGTATGTAAGGCGGAAAAGTAACGTAATAAACATGTGTTGTAAAGAAAGAGGATAAGAGTCAACCTGGTACTTCTGACTTACCAATGAGGATATAGTACGCATGTCTCTTAATACTCTAATATCCTGAACTACATCGATGCACAATACTATCTCTCTAACTTACTTATCATCCTGGTGTTAACTGCCCAACTGATTAGTGGTAACTGCCTGACCGGCCGTAACACGGTGGTAATAAGTGCCCGTCCGATTATCGCCCGACGGTAAAGCCCAACTGCCCGACTGATCAGCGGTAACTGCCCGACCGGCCATAGCACGGTGGTAACATCTGCCCGACTGGTCGTAGACTAGTGGTAATGATACTCGACATCATAACCAAACTTCTACAAGTAATCTCGATGCCCTTCTCATGGTCATCACTTAATCCGTAGGGTCTACATAATCACATAAGACGTATAAGCATAACTCAGGCAATTCGTACTTCTTCCCGCTTGCTAGACAATAAGCAAATCCTAAGATACAACATAAACCTCCCTTCGAACATTAAATGCCTCATTAGGGATCCTTTACTAGCACTCTACTTATGTCCTATAAAACATTCCTTAAGAACATGTTCCTAAACTCGTTGGATTATTATTATGGTACCATCATCATGAACACATCTCACCTTGAAGGAACAAAATCATAAGGTGAGATCAACATCAATGAATAACATTAATAGCCATGAAACAAGTTCAATGATATCACAGGTACATCGGGAACTGTATGCTTTGGTACTTTTGGAAACAGGGTTATTGAAGATATAATATATAGGTTGACCACAAAGGAATCATGCCTTAAGAAAGAAGGGTTTATCCTTAACATACCTGGAAACTCACTTCACGACTTTCCAACCTACCTCCCGTCGTGCAATCTATTTACAACCGTTCATAGTCTTGCAATCGACATATAAAACTGTTATATCCCGTATTTTATACGTTCGGATATTCCAAGGCAGTCGTAACGAAGTTAAAGGAATGACCATCTTCCAAATGTATTTCAATGAACAAGTGGGTTATAAATATTATTCACAACATTAGTATTATGGAAATATTAAGAAAGGTTGAGGGCGAAAAAGGAAATTCGCAAAATAGAACCATGGTGATATTATGGAAGGCTAGGGGTAAAATGGTAATTTCACAAAGTTCAAGAAAATTCTAGAAAAAATAAAATAAAAATAAATAAATAAATAAATAAGTAAGTAAGTAAAGAAAGGAGCATGTGGCCATTTTATATGTGAAGGGGGCAAAGTGTAAATATAGATGGACTAAAGTGTATGAAAGAAGACACTTGGTCTTCTTTGACCAAGTGAGGAAAAATCAAGAAAAGAAAAGAAAAATCAAGAAAAAGGGAGAGAATTCTAGAAAAGAAAGAAATGGGGCATGTGACCATAATTGGGGGACTAAATTGCAAATATGGATAAGTGATGGAAGACCTATATATATATATATATACATAAGAGGTCTTCATAATTAAATTAGAGAGAAAGAAAGAACAAAAAAAAAAAAAAAAAAAGACAGAGGGTTCGGCCAAGGTATGGCCAAGCATGGCCATGGGAGATTTGATCAAGAAAAATTATTTCTTTCAAGCTTTTATACTAAGTGGAAGGTTCTCTACAACGTGGAGTATTCGTTGGAACAACTGAATCATTCGTTTCGCAAAAATGAGGTTCTAGCCGGGAAAAGGAACTAGTGCTAAGGTAAGGTTTAAACCTTATTTTCATATGTTATAGATGATTGTGTATGTTGTGGAGTGTGTAGATGAAGGAAGTTCATGAAGTTGTGGTGAGTTGTATGTTGGCCGAATATATGTGGTGTTGGATTGAAATGATGAATTAACATTATTTAGTAATTTGATTGTTGTGTTATGAATTCTATAATGTAAAAGGGATGAAAAACATGAAAACATGCATATAGAGATGTGGCCGTGTGGTGCATGTGGTGTGTTGTGTAGGAAGAATGGATTAAGAGTATTTAGTATGTTGGTTGTGATTGTATTGTCGAGAAGTGGGTGAAATTCATAAAGATGTGTATAATGTTGTTGTATGGCCGAATATGTGTAGTATTGTGTAGACAAGATGAAATGATTTTATTTAGAAGTTTAATTGTTGTATGGTGAAATCCATAATGTAAAATGAATGAAAAACCATGAATATAATATGTTGGAATGGTAGCCGTATGGAGTAGTGTTGGCCATGCATATGTGTTGTGTTGTGTGAGAGGATTGAATTAATTATATGAAGTATGTTGTTTGTTGTTGTAATATATAGAAAAGATGGATGAAAATGCATGAAAATATGTAGGAAGTGGTTATGGTCAAATAATAGGCGTTTTGGTAAGCTAAGGTAAATTGATGTTATTTGACATTCTAGTTGTCGTTGTTATGGATTATGTGATGAAGAATGGAGGTCGTTGTTGAAGTTAGCATACATGAATGATGATCACATGCATGGTTGTTGTTGAATTGGACGGTTTCGGGCAAAGTAATATGTGGATTGAGTCGTTGAAAGATTATGTGAATTGAATTGAATTAAATGTTGGAATGTTGCTAGAATGAATTGCTAATATTGTTGTTGGTTTGGCCGAGTTCCATTCTCGGATTGTTGTTGCTAAATTTGGCCGAGTTAGAATCTCGGGGTTGGTGTATTTACAAGGGAGATGCTGCCGAAATTTCGGCAGAGTATAAATGAATGTGCTTGAAAGGTCAAGGCAAGTATATGACAAAGGATCTAATGAATGTGTGAACTCCTTTGACTGTAGATTAACAAGTTGGACGAATAAGCGTAGCTAGTAAGGCGCGGCGCAGGTATGTTAAGGCTAAGCCCTTTTCTTTCTATGGCATGAATCCTATGATGTAGTCTTATAAATGTTCCCCATAACGTCCTTGTTTTCAAAAGCTAGAAGTTATGAATTCAAACCATGATTTCCTTTCCAAAAGTTATAAATGTTTTCCAAAATATACATTTTTCTCCAAAATCAAAGTTTTACGATTTTGAAAGTTTTTATAACTAAAACAACGACTACGGAGTTATGATGACAATAATGAAGCCAGACATGAGAAAGTGTCTATGATGAATATGCCAAGGATATGTTCTTACCATGAATACGACGATATGAAATGTTAAGCTACTTTTGGATAATGACTATTTTGAAGGTTTTAAAGTATATGAAGTAATATGTTATGATCCTGTTTTATGTTTTCCCGAGATAATGTTCTTCATTGATAGTCTCACCTTATAATTGTTCCTTCAAGGCGTGACATGACGACCATGATGATTCCATAATACAATCGGAGGTTACCGACCTTACGTCACTCCGATAGACACATGACTTTCCTTGGGCTCTCATGCATGCTATATATGTATATGGGAGGGGGGAAGGGATACATGTATACGGGGATATGGGGAAGGGACACATGTTTCATCGCCACCTGGTCAGCTGGCATTATCATCCCGGACGCGGGATGCCCGGACGCGGGATATATGGGCGAGCCGACATATTTCGGCGCAATGTGGGCGAGCCGACTTGTTCGGTGCTATGATAAGATATGACCCGATAAGCATGCATGGTTTCCGCCCTAAGTGGCATTCATATGTACATGTATCTCAATCAGCCTATGATACGCTATATGACTCCCTATGATATGATATGATACGACATGATATGCTATGATTTGACATGATATGATACGATATGACATGATATGACATGATATGATATGACACGATATGATATGCCATGATATGTTCCATATGAGATGCCATATGATTCCTTTGTGATTATCTCCACTGGTACCTCTCCTTGTATTGTCGTTCATGCCTTACATACTCAGTACATTGCTCGTACTTGTCACGACCCAGCCCCGTGGGCCGCGACTGGCACCCTACCTGGGTACCCAGACCAAATCACATATTCATTTACCAAATCCGAACGCATTTCAGAATTTCATAAAAGTCATATCAACATAGGTTATATCAAAATATGTCTTAAGCGGTCGCACAAATCAAAATTTCATATCGAATCCAAACGGAGCGGCGGAATAGACATCGCCGGTCATAAGTGCAAATATAAGCATAAGGGCCATTTAGGGCCATCATAACAAACTGACCGCTGTAAGACCAGAAAACAAAATCAAACAAACATACATAGGACCCTCGCCCCACATATATGACTACAGGCCTCTACGAATTCAAAACAAAGACATATGGCGAGACAGGGGCCCGCCGTACCCAAATAGTCAAATATACCGAATATATACAAAGCAGAAGGAGTCTGTACCAAAAGTGGACTCCGGATCAAAAAGGAGTACTCCGGAATAGCAAAGAGGGAAGCCTACTGTGGAGGATCACCAATATCTGTACCTGCGGGCATGAAACGCAGCCCCCCCCCCCCCCCCCCGAAGAAAGGGGGTCAGTACGAAATATGTACTGAGTATGTAAAGCACGGAGTACATAAATATGGATCAAAACTGAAAGCAAATCAGATAACAAAGTGGAGTACAAATCGGGATGTCAAAATCCGAATCAAAATCATATACGTATACATAATGCAAACGAAATCATGCAAACGCTTAAGAACGTGGTCGCCACTCTGACGCTGGCGCCACACACAGCATAACACCAGAAGGTTTCAAATCTCCGTATCTCCGAACACAAACACAAACATAGGTGAGCGTATCGCATCACGAGCCATATCACAACATAACTCCAAACAGAACCCGGCCCTATGGCGAAGCCTCGGGAACCGTAACACAGCATACGGCTAAATTATCATAAGGCGCACGAATCATAACCGGCCCGGGAACCGGTGAACGAAGTCATAATAAGGCACGAGCGGAGTCGTGAGCAAACAAATGCAAATCATACTTCAAAATAGTCTTTCAAAACATAATAGTTTTACAAATCGTTCCATAGCACAAAATAAGCGAATACTTAGTCGATACAAAGATCCGTTTCACAAAAGTTTCCAAAATGGTGCGTATGGCTCAAAACGTAACTTAGCATATCATAACATTCCAAATATATCTCATAGGAGGGAGTTCCAAAATCGAAAGTATCATATCAAACTTTATTCACAAAGGTAGCCCAATAAGACAAATAGGGCGTCTCGGGGTTAGCGGGCCCACCTCGAGTCAAATTGAGGTGGCGAAACATTTAGGGGCCAAAAGGTCATACATAATCAGTTCTAAGTTACCCGACCACATTTCGATAGGTTTCGGACGATTGGTGGCATCCTAACCAAAATAGAGCCCTTAGGCTTCAATTGATTTGAATGAATAGTAACTTTTCTGTGGATCGGGTTTCGAGGAGCAGAAATGCTCCGGAAGTTCCAATATTCGCCTATCACACTAAGACATGCCAAATGAAGAAGTGGGAAGCTTTACATACCTTACAGACGTCGTATGCTCTCCCAAAAGTCAAGTCCCGTTTCGTCTGAGATCTGCAAATGGTCAAAGTTACCAATTGAGATTCTTAGGCTTAAAAATGTCATTAACTTCATTTTTGTCTACCGAAATTTCGGTAGCATTTCCCCTATAAATCTAACACTCCCGAGACTTAGCTCGGCTCAAAATACATCAACAACAACAACCCAAACATCATCAAACAATATAAACCATATTCAAACTTCAAAAGTCTACCTTACTACGCAAGTTGGAAATCTTTCATTCAAACTTCAAAATTCCAAATCTATATCCATATTATTGTATTCATTTACTCATTCAAGATTATGCCATCCCATTCCAAATACATTCCAAGTCATACACGAAATTGCCCAAAATCCATTACTTTCCATAATTCTTTCAAAACACCAAAAGTCACGACGAACATTCTAACTTGCGTCGTTTCATTCCGAATTCATTAACATCAATCATAAATCATATTTAAAGTCTTTAGCACCTTAGACATACAATGATATACACAACTATACCAAAGGTATACACTTTCCGATAACGTTCCGAAATCATTTTCCAACTCCAATCCAATTCATCAATCAATCATTTATGACATAAAGGCCACAACGACACATTATACAAACTAAACAAGATCAATTCATATCACTTTACACTACATAAGTGCCACGGCTCCAACACCAAACACACACACACACCCACGGCTTTTTATATACATCAAAGTTACGGGATTCTCGTTTATTCTCAATCCTTAACATATTCATATCAATTCTATAACATTAAAGGGGCAAAATTCTTACCTTTTCTTGAAAACCCGACTTGTCGTAAACGGAGTTCTTGTGTCAAACTAATTATACCCCGTTGAAGAGGGTCTTGAGTACTTCACAATTATGTAGAAACTAATATTTTTGGATTAACAACAAAGCTTGGGAATTTCTTTCTTTCTCCTTTTCTCTCCTTCGGCCGAGAGCCCTTTTTGTTTAGTGTTCTTCAATTTTGTTTTTGTTCTTGATAAATCCTAAGTGTAGGTGATATATATCCATATAGGGGTCATGTGCATAGCACATGACCCTTTAAAAGTGGGCTTGGACCAATGCTATGGCCGGCCACCTCTAACTCTTTGGGCCTCAATTATTGTGCTATATTTTCTTGGCCCAATTCATAAAACGCCCCGTTATGTAATTTCCGAAACTAATTTCCGAAATTCCAAATTTACCCTCGGCCTTCCCCGATGTCTTAACATTAATGATTCCATAATCAACATAGTCATATTCACTAAAATCAAAATATTTCCTTATAACACACAAATCTTAATTATTTCTCGATTTCCAATTATACAAAAACACGGAACATAACATTCTCCCCCCCTTAAAAACATTCGTCCCCGAATGTTAAATTAATCTTATAAGGTCTTATGATCAAGGCAGGAGTGTCCCTTTTTTTTTTAATAATGACATACATAATTCATTTTATCAATCAACACAACAAACTGAAAAAATTTAGATTACCTGTGGACGTCGGGAACAAGCGAGGGTATTTCCTTTTCATCTCGTCCTCCGCCTCCCAAGTCATCTCCTCCCGATTATTGTTGCGCCACAGGACTTTGACGGAGGGCACTTCTTTAGTGCGTAGTCTCCGCACCTGTCGATCCAGAATAGATACAGGCTACTCGTCATAAGATAACTGCTCCGTCACCTAAATGTCATCAACTGGGAATATCCTGGAAGGATCACCAATACATTTCCGCAACATAGACACATGAAACACCGGGTGTACGGCCTTCAAGTCGGATGGTAAGTCTAGCTCATAGGCGACCTCGCCTATCTTTCGAACGATATGATATGGCCCAATGTACCGGGGGCTCAACTTACCCTTTCTACCGAATCTCATGACACCCTTCATGGGCGACACTTTCAGGAATACCCAGTCACCAATCTGGAACTCTAACGGTCGACGTCGTCTGTCTGCATAAGCTTTCTGTCGACTCTGAGCAGCCAATAATCGTTCTCGAATAAGCTTTACCTTATCTACAGCTTCCTGGATCACATCTGGCCCAATCAGCTTAGTCTCGCCCACGTCAAACCAACCAATAGGAGATCTGCATTTCCTGCCATACAGGGCTTCATACGGTGCCATCTGAATGCTGGAGTGATAACTATTATTATAGGCAAACTCAATAAGCGGCAAATGATCATCCCAACTGCCCCTGAAATCAATAACGCAGGCCCACAACATATCTTCGAGCGTCTGAATAGTGCGCTCGGCCTGCCCGTCGGACTGAGGGTGAAAAGCTGTACTAAGGCTCACCTGAGTCCCTAATCCCTCCTGAAATGACCTCCAGAAATTAGCTGTAAACTGGGCACCTCGGTCAGTAATAATAAATATAGGGACTCCGTGAAGTCTGACTACCTCTTTGATATACAATCTGGCATAGTCCTCAGCCGAATAAGTAGTCCGAACCGGAAGGAAATGGGCTGATTTCGTCAGCCTGTCAACAATAACCCAGATAGAGTCGTACCTGCGTGGAGTGCGCGGTAACCCAACAACGAAATCCATATTAATCATCTCCCATTTCGAGGCTGGAATTTCCATCTCCTGTAATAATCCACCGGGCTTCTGATGCTCGATCTTAACTTGCTGGCAGTTCGGGCACTGACTAACAAACTCAGCAATATCTTTCTTCATGCCATCCCACCAATACAAACACCTGAGATCCCGATACATTTTAGTGGAACCAGGATGAACAGAATACCGTGCATTATGGGCCTCGCCCATAATCTGCCGCCGTAAGCCCGCAACGTCCGGTACACAGAATCTGCCGTCATATAATAATACTCCTTCAGGCGAGATTTCGAACTGAGTCTTTGCTTTATTAAGGGCCACATCTCTGTACTGAATCAAAAGAGGATCCTCAAACTGGCGCTGCTTTACCTCCTGAATAATAGATGACTCAGCAACTGGACGAACAGAAATCCCAGAATCTCCAGAATCTATCAAACGAACTCCGAGGCTAGCCAGCTGATGAATATCACGAACCAAATCTCTTTTATCAAAGGGAACATCAGCCAGACTGCCCACGGACTTGCGGCTAAGCGCATCAGCTACCACATTGGCTTTCCCCGGATGGTACAGAATATCAACGTCGTAATCCTTTAGTAGCTCAAGCCATCTCCGCTGCCGCAGATTTAGTTCCTTCTGCCTAAAAATATACTGGAGACTCTTATGGTCCGTATAGATATCAACATGGACCCCATATAAATAATGCCGCCAAATCTTCAAAGCATGAATCACCGCGGCCAACTCAAGATCATGAGTGGGATAGTTCTTCTCATGCGGTCTGAGCTGCCGGGAAGCATAGGCTATGACTCGACCGTGCTGCATTAATACACATCCTATCCCAATACCAGAGGCGTCACAATAAAAAACACACCCGTCAGATCCCTCTGGAAGAGCCAAAACTGGTGCTGTAATCAATTTCTCATTCAGCATCTGAAAGCTGCGATCGCAGGCGTCTGTCCACTGGAATTTTGCTGGTTTCTGAGTAAGCCTTGTCAGTGGTGCTGCAATAGAAGAAAAATCCTCCACGAACCTGCGATAATACCCAGCCAATCCCAGAAAACTGCGCACCTCTGTCGGTGTAGTAGGCCTGGGCCAATTCTGCACAGCCTCAATCTTCTGCGTGTCGACCCGAATACCGTCTACGCCGACAATATGGCCCAAGAATGCCACAGAAGTCAACCAGAACTCGCATTTAGAGAATTTAGCATATAACTGCTGCTGACAGAGAACGCCAAGTACTGCCCTCAAATGATCTGAATGCTCCTCGGCTGATCGCGAGTAAATCAAGATATCATCAATAAACACAATAACAAACATATCCAGAAAAGGCCGAAATACCCGGTTCATCAGATCCATGAATACCGCTGGAGCATTAGTCATCCCGAAAGACATAACTCCTAACTCATAATGCCCGTATCGGGTCCTGAAAACAGTCTTCGGGATATCTGACTCCCGAACTCGCACCTGGTGATAACCTGAGCGCAGGTCTATCTTCGAAAAATATTTAGCACCCTGCAGCTGATCAAACAAGTCATCAATCCGGGGGAGGGGATATTTATTCTTTATAGTCACCTTATTTAGCTGCCGGTAGTCGATACACATCCGCAATGACCCATCTTTCTTTCTGACGAACAATACCGGCGCTCCCCAGGGTGATGTGCTGGGTCTGATAAAGCCCTTATCCAACAAATCTTTCAGCTGCTCCTTCAACTCTTTCAACTCAGCCGGTGCCATCCTGTACGGAGGAATAGATATAGGCTGCGTATCCGGCATCAACTCTATAGTAAAATCAATCTCCCGCTCAGGCGGAAGGCCAGGAAGCTCGTCAGGAAATACATCTGGAAACTCACTGACGACCGGAACAGACTGAAGGGTAGGTATCTCCGCTGCAGTATCGTGCACACGAACCAAATGATAGATATAACCCTTCTGGATCATCTTCTTAGCCTTGAGGTATGAAATAAACTTACCCCTCGGCGATGCTGTGGATCCGAACCATTCTATAACTGGTTCCCCTGGAAACTGAAAACGAACTACCTTTTTCTGGTAGTCAACATTAGCATAACAAGAAGACAACCAGTCCATACCCATAATGACGTCAAACTCAAGCATGTCTAACTCTATCAAATCAGCCCTAGTGCAACGATCATAAATAGTCACAGAACAATCCCTATAGATCTGTCTCGCTATAACAAAATCCCCAACTGGCGTAGCTACCTCAAATGGCTCTATAGGCTCAGACACTATCCCAATTTTACTAGCAACAAGCGGGGAGATATATGATAAAGTAGAGCCAGGGTCAATCAATGCATATACAGATCTGGAGAAAACCAGTAATGTACCTGTGACGACGTTTGGCGAAGCCTCCTGATCCTGGCGGCTGGCCAAAGCATATATGCGGTTCGAGGGACCGCTAGAACCTGAAGCGCCACCGCGGCCTCGACCGCGTCCTGCCGGTGCTGGCATACCTCGCCCTCCAGGGCGTGCAACAGATGGAGCAGAAGAAGAACCGGCGGCTGACCCTGTCGGCTGAGCCACACTACCAGAACCGCTGGCCAACGGACAATTTCTCATAAAATGGCCCTAACCACCGCACGAAAAACAAGCTCCAGTAGCTCGATAACTGTTACACCCCGCGTTTTTAGAGCAGGAGTATGACATTTACCTCACCGTAGTAAGGGAGTGTCGAAGACGTCCCATAATGTTTTGAAAAGCACAAGCCATGGAAAGTACGTAACAACGAAGAAAGAGGGTGAATTACGATCTCGTAAGTCGTAATCGGGAAAGAGTATTTTGAAACACGAGAACATGATCATTATTAGTATAATAAGTGATAAATATCATGTATGGAGAGTTTCGGAATATTTTGAGATCGAGCAAATTGAAGAAAATAAGTGCGATGAAAATTTGAGAAATGCTGGAAAGATTTTTAGTCAAATTTGGAGGGGTATATCTCCATGTATATTTGGAGTTTTAAGGCGTTTCAAAAGCCTAAAATGAAGTTCGTCGAGTCTAGTTTGTAATGCAACAAACCGTTCGTCGATAGGGCGTCGGAGTAGAGAATTATAAACGTTACAAACTGAACTGTCGCGCAGAAACAGAGCTGCTACAGTACTGCTACAGTACCGCTACAGTACTGCAGCAGTACGTCGGCCCACCCTCTATAAAAGGGCTAAAAACCCCCATTTTGATCACAAAAAAATGCTACAAAGTTCCAGAAAATTCAGCCATTAAAAGGCTCTTAATCTCACATAAAAGTGAAGATTTTGGGCGAAATTTCAAGCTACGAAGTACTAATCGAAGTCCGGGCAACGCATAGTCACAAATATGATTTCATTTTGGAGTTGGAGTGGCTTGGAAACAAGTAAATGTTGAAGATTTGGCTACCTTCATGAAAAACAAGGTATGAATTTGTTGAATCTCTTTCTCTATCAATATGAATTAAGAAATAATGGCAAGAACAAGGTGATAGTTTGTTGTATTGATGTTGTTAATTTGTGGGTTGAGATTTGAAGAGAAATTGGACGAAATATACATATATCTATCTTGTAGGATGTTGGGGATGTTATTATTGATGTTGTTAGTACTAATTTCAACTTCTTTACGGAAATAAAATTATTAAATAGTTGTATCACAAGTGGGTTGGTTGAGAAATTTGGAAAATAGTGTGTGGGTTGTTTTATGGCATATGTTGGTGTTGGAAATGATATTACGACTATTGGTATTGTTGAAGAATAATGAGCAAGTTATATTTAGTGTTTTAGTTGTTGTGTTGTAGATTGCATATAGCAAGTAAAGACTTGATAAGTGTGGTAAAGTATTGGCAATTGGAAGTTTGTGTAAATTGAAAATAATGTTTTTGTATGGAAGACATGTAATGGTATTAATATGATGTTGTTGGAATATATGTATTATAAGGTTATTGTTGTTTCATTGGAATTGGAGAGTATTGAAGGAGGTAGAATGTTAATTGAAGTGTTGGAATGCACCTTGAATGGAATATGTGAATTTTTAGTGTGATTGTTGAAGTATGTTAATAGTTTGGCCGGGTTTGAATTCCCGGATTGTGATTGATGAGAATTTGGCTATGTTGAATGTTGAGGATGGTATATTTACAGAGGAAGTGCTGCCGAAATTTCGGTAGCCAAGTGGTTCCTTAAGATTCTAACTCTAAGTACCCTAATGAAAGTTTGGGTAAATGTGACCAATTTGCAGATTTTGACGAGATTGCAACGTGAATTCGGAATAGCAAAAGAAGCGGAAAGAGGTATGTAAGGCTTCACCCTTCTTTCTATGGCATGTCTTAGTTGAAATAAGTTGGGTACGAGCCTCGGGGACAACTCGGTTCCCCGGGATCCGCACCTAAAGTTTTCTCCTTTTTGTTCAATAGAATTGAATTAGAAAGTGTGCCAATTGTGGGAAAAAAACCTCCTACACCCTTAGAACTTGTATAAATGGGACCCGATTACCCTAAGACCCTCACAAGTAACGCTATGACACGTAACATACGTAAATCGTATACGCTACCTCATCCGGCCCGAGGTGGGCCCGCTACTCTCGGATTTTTCCTTAAAGTCTTGCTTGACTTACTTGAAGTGAATCCAAAGGGAACCTTTGATCCCGATTTCAATACCAAATGATAAATACTATGACTCCTCTAACGAGGGCACTTCCATGACGATAATGATAACAATGATGTTAGATAAGCGAATATGCCTATGATACGTACTACCGGAACGACTCTATGACTAAGATGACTAAGCTAAGTATCTTATGTAAACATGAAAATGATAAACTAATTTTTGAATCTTATTTATATTTCCTAGCTATGACTTTATTTTCTAAAAGATTTCAAAGTCTATGAACCGTCATCTATGATGCCCCGATTTCATTCTACGTTTACTTTAATATTATTTCCCGTTGGTAGTCTCACCTTAAAATACTCGTTCCTTCAAGGTGAGACAAAGCGATCACGAGTATTCTATAATATAATTGGAGGTCACCGACCTTACGTCACTCCGATGACTACATGATTCTTCTTTGGGCTTTCCTGCGTGCCTATGAGACATATGTATATAGGATACGTAAATGCATATAAGACATGTAAATGTATGTAAGATATGTGTATATATTTTTTTAAAACATGCACATGACGAAAGAGCTAGAGCGCTATAGATGCTGATGTACCTACACGACACACGTATATGTATATGATAAAAGAGCTAGAGCGCTATAGACGCTGATATATGTACATGATATATGCATGTGTATATGGGGAAAATGGAGGTAAGGGCAGAGCGTTATGAACGCATATCCACCTGATCAGTTGGCATTACATGATATGATATCGTCCCGGACGCGGGATGTGTATATTTATGGTTAAATGGATCGGCTGCCGACGCCTCGGCAATATGAGATGTCCTATTTTATATGTATATGTATATGAACAAGGAAAGATTCTTAAAGGAAAGCTAAGTACGCATAGCACCTGCCAAGGGTATATATATATACAGGTTATGTTTCTATCCCAGGACATGTGTTGTAACTCTCTTATGTCATTATACATGATTCATATTTTCTGTATATTACTATTCATGCCTTACATACTCGGTACACTATTCGTACTGACGTCCCTTCTTGTGGACGCTGCGTTTCATGCCGCGCAGGTCAGCAGACAGGCGGATTTGATCCTTAGAAGCTCTACCAGCAGTGTTGACAGTGCTCCAGTTATTTCGGAGCCTCACTTCCTTGGTACTATTTTGTGTATATATATTCGGGCATGGTAGTACTCAGCCCTTTCTATGTATAAGTGTACTACGTCTAGAGGCTCGTAGACAGATATGTACAGTCAGTT
Organism: Lycium barbarum; assembly: GCF_019175385.1. Taxonomy (NCBI): domain Eukaryota; kingdom Viridiplantae; phylum Streptophyta; class Magnoliopsida; order Solanales; family Solanaceae; genus Lycium; species Lycium barbarum. The sequence continues at coordinate 22,899,736 of NC_083348.1, read as the reverse complement.
AAGTATAGTTAGGTATATGGTGTTTTGGCATGCTAATGTTGATGTATAAGTGATAACGAAGTTTATTAGTCTATGTTCAGAATGACGCCACTAATGTTAATGTTTCAAAAAAAAAATGGCTCTGTTTACATGGCTTGCTAAGAGGTAAAGGTAAAACGATAGACAAGGGGTGCTCGGTACAAGTATCGGGTACTCGTCACGGGCCCTAGACGGGTCGTGACAGAAGTGGTATCAGAGCAGTTCGGTCCTAGGGGTTTGTCTACGAGCCGTGTCCAGTAGAGTCTTGTTTATGGGTGTGTAGCGCGCCACACTTATAAACGGGAGGCTACAGGGCATTTAGGAAATATGACCTTCTTTGTACTCAAGATCGTGCGATAGAGCTATGCTACCAGGTTTCCATATTCCTTTCCTAATCCTATGTTATGGTTTCTGTAATGTCGATTAAGAGATCAACCTCAGATAGTGGGGGCACCAGTAAGGCCCCTAGAGTATCTCCAGAGCCGAGTAAGGGGAGCATCGGCTATTCGATTGAGTCAGATCCATCAGAGGACCCAGCCACAATTCCTCCAGAGTTCCTGACTCCCAGAGCAGAGGATCCTGCGGAGGATAGCTATGATACAGACCCGTCAGGGCACTCTTCTGGGACGACGGAGGAGGAGGCTTCTGAGGATATGCCAGTTGCTCCTGTGATGGAGCACCATGCTAGTCCGGCCACCTCGGAGAGTGCTACGGATTACTCCTGTCCCTTGTCCTGGCCATCAGTGAACTAGGAATCGCCTGGTTATCTATACTCTTCCGATTCGGATGCGAGGAATGACGAGGGTCAAACGAGCGGCGAACAGACAGACGAGAATGTGGAGCATACTTCACATGGTAGCTCCCCGGACCAGGCTCGAGATTGATCGGCTACAGGTATATGAGATTTTCTTCGAAACTTTCTATGCATACGTGATCTCTGTAAAATTACTAATTAATGACGGTAGAAAAAAATTCAAAAGGGGCCAAAGACTTAGCGGTTATGAGTAATGGCGACTGAAATGTTTCCGCCACCAGTGCGAAATTAGAAACCCCGGATAAAAGGGTAGTTATATATATGGATGGGAGTAAAGAGTGAAGATTTAAATAGAGGAAATATGGAAATCGTATGGTTAGGAAAGTAAAGATAGGAGCGGGACCCGCCGTGAGGACATTTTGGGAGTTGCTAGAACCCCGACTTACCTTAAATGATGTGACAAAGGTCGTGCGGGGCAGTCGATATGATTATACTGGCATTCACGTATTAAAATGCACTAAAGTTTCAAGGTTAAGCGTGCTAGGGTGAGAGCAATATCACGATGGGTGACCCCCTGGGAAATATGCTGAAAATTTCATAAATGTGGAAACAAGTGACGAGTGTAAAAGTAGGCAGCCCAAAGTAAATTGGGGTGTGGAAAGTGGTTAGAAACCCCGTACGAGTCATATAGGCCGAGACGGGCTAAACTAACGGAAAAGGGGAAGCCATGACAACAGAAAGATTTGAGGATGAAGGAAAAAGGTACAGATGTTACAGGGTGAGACCGGTATTGAGTCCACACTAATTAAGGCAAGAAATCCCCGGTGTGGCGATGTATGGGAATATGTCTAGTGAGGGGATAGACGCGACGGACGCCACGAAGAAGGGATTACATCCATAAAGATCGCAAAAGGCAACCTAAGCTCCTAAGATGGATATGCTAAGTGACATGAGGTATCTACAGAGGAGACCTCCCCGAAGTGTTACAATACACTATGAGGCTAGTTTAACATTCGAGGACGAATGTTCTAAAGGGGGGGAGGATGTTACACCCCGCGTTTTTAGAGCAGGAGTATGACATTTACCTCACCGTAGTAAGGGAGTGTCGAAGACGTCCCATAATGTTTTGAAAAGCACAAGCCATGGAAAGTACGTAACAACGAAGAAAGAGGGTGAATTACGATCTCGTAAGTCGTAATCGGGAAAGAGTATTTTGAAACACGAGAACATGATCATTATTAGTATAATAAGTGATAAATATCATGTATGGAGAGTTTCGAAATATTTTGAGATCGAGCAAATTGAAGAAATTAAGTGCGATGAAAATTTGAGAAATGCTGGAAAGATTTTTAGAAAAATTTGGAGGGGTATATCTCCATGTATATTTGGAGTTTTAAGGCGTTTCAAAAGCCTAAAATGAAGTTCGTCGAGTCTAGTTTGTAATGCAACAAACCGCTCGTCGATAGGGCGTCGGAGTAGAGAATTATAAACGTTACAAACTGAACTGTCGCGCAGAAACAGAGCTGCTAGAGCACTGCTACAGTACCGCTACAGTACTGCAGCAGTACGTCGGCCCACCCTCTATAAAAGGGCTAAAAAACCCCATTTTGATCACAAAAAAATGCTACAAAGTTCCAGAAAATTCAGCCATTAAAAGGCTCTTAATCTCACATAAAAGTGAAGATTTTGGGCGAAATGTCAAGCTACGAAGTACTAATCGAAGTCCGGGCAACGCATAGTCACAAATATGATTTCATTTTGGAGTTGGAGTGGCTTGGAAACAAGTAAATGTTGAATATTTGGCTACCTTCATGAAAAACAAGGTATGAATTTGTTGAATCTCTTTCTCTATCAATATGAATTAAGAAATAATGGCAAGAACAAGGTGATAGTTTGTTGTATTGATGTTGTTAATTTGTGGGTTGAGATTTGAAGAGAAATTGGACGAAATATACATATATCTATCTTGTAGGATGTTGGGGATGTTATTATTGATGTTGTTAGTACTAATTTCAACTTCTTTACGGAAATAAAGTTATTAAATAGTTGTATCACAAGTGGGTTGGTTGAGAAATTTGGAAAATAGTGTGTGGGTTGTTTTATGGCATATGTTGGTGTTGGAAATGATATTACGACTATTGGTATTGTTGAAGAATAATGAGCAAGTTATATTTAGTGTTTTAGTTGTTGTGTTGTAGATTGCATATAGCAAGTAAAGACTTGATAAGTGTGGTAAAGTATTGGCAATTGGAAGTTTGTGTAAATTGAAAATAATGTTTTTGTATGGAAGACATGTAATGGTATTACTATGATGTTGTTGGAATATATGTATTATAAGGTTATTGTTGTTTCATTGGAATTGGAGAGTATTGAAGGAGGTAGAATGTTAATTGAAGTGTTGGAATGCACCTTGAATGGAATATGTGAATTTTTAGTGTGATTGTTGAAGTATGTTAATAGTTTGGCCGGGTTTGAATTCCCGGATTGTGATTGATGAGAATTTGGCTATGTTGAATGTTGAGGATGGTATATTTACAGAGGAAGTGCTGCCGAAATTTCGGTAGCCAAGTGGTTCCTTAAGATTCTAACTCTAAGTACCCTAATGAAAGTTTGGGTAAATGTGACCAATTTGCAGATTTTGACGAGATTGCAACGTGAATTCGGAATAGCAAAAGAAGCGGAAAGAGGTATGTAAGGCTTCACCCTTCTTTCTATGGCATGTCTTAGTTGAAATAAGTTGGGTACGAGCCTCGGGGACAACTCGGTTCCCCGGGATCCGCACCTAAAGTTTTCTCCTTTTTGTTCAATAGAATTGAATTAGAAAGTGTGCCAATTGTGGGAAAAAAACCTCCTACACCCTTAGAACTTGTATAAATGGGACCCGATTACCCTAAGACCCTCACAAGTAACGCTATGACACGTAACATACGTAAATCGTATACGCTACCTCATCCGGCCCGAGGTGGGCCCGCTACTCTCGGATTTTTCCTTACAGTCTTGCTTGACTTACTTGAAGTGAATCCAAAGGGAACCTTTGATCCCGATTTCAATACCAAATTATAAATACTATGACTCCTCTAACGAGGGCACTTCCATGACGATAATGATAACAATGATGTTAGATAAGCGAATATGCCTATGATACGTACTACCGGAACGACTCTATGACTAAGATGACTAAGCTAAGTATCTTATGTAAACATGAAAATGATAAACTAATTTTTGAATCTTATTTATATTTCCTAGCTATGACTTTATTTTCTAAAAGATTTCAAAGTCTATGAACCGTCATCTATGATGCCCCGATTTCATTCTACGTTTACTTTAATATTATTTCCCGTTGGTAGTCTCACCTTAAAATACTCGTTCCTTCAAGGTGAGACAAAGCGATCACGAGTATTCTATAATATAATTGGAGGTCACCGACCTTACGTCACTCCGATGACTACATGATTCTTCTTTGGGCTTTCCTGCGTGCCTATGAGACATATGTATATAGGATACGTAAATGCATATAAGACATGTAAATGTATGTAAGATATGTGTATATATTTTTTTAAAACATGCACATGACGAAAGAGCTAGAGCGCTATAGATGCTGATGTACCTACACGACACACGTATATGTATATGATAAAAGAGCTAGAGCGCTATAGACGCTGATATATGTACATGATATATGCATGTGTATACGGGGAAAATGGAGGTAAGGGCAGAGCGTTATGAACGCATATCCACCTGATCAGTTGGCATTACATGATATGATATCGTCCCGGACGCGGGATGTGTATATTTATGGTTAAATGGATCGGCTGCCGACGCCTCGGCAATATGAGATGTCCTATTTTATATGTATATGTATATGAACAAGGAAAGATTCTTAAAGGAAAGCTAAGTACGCATAGCACCTGCCAAGGGTATATATATATACAGGTTATGTTTCTATCCCAGGACATGTGTTGTAACTCTCTTATGTCATTATACATGATTCATATTTTCTGTATATTACTATTCATGCCTTACATACTCGGTACACTATTCGTACTGACGTCCCTTCTTGTGGACGCTGCGTTTCATGCCGCGCAGGTCAGCAGACAGGCGGATTTGATCCTTAGAAGCTCTACCAGCAGTGTTGACAGTGCTCCAGTTATTCCGGAGCCTCACTTCCTTGGTACTATTTTGTGTATATATATTCGGGCATGGTAGTACTCAGCCCTTTCTATGTATAAGTGTACTACGTCTAGAGGCTCGTAGACAGATATGTACAGTCAGTTAAGTATAGTTAGGTATATGGTGTTTTGGCATGCTAATGTTGATGTATAAGTGATAACGAAGTTTATTAGTCTATGTTCAGAATGACGCCACTAATGTTAATGTTTCAAAAAAAAATGGCTCTGTTTACATGGCTTGCTAAGAGGTAAAGGTAAAACGATAGACAAGGGGTGCTCGGTACAAGTATCGGGTACTCGTCACGGCCCCTAGACGGGTCGTGACAATAACACTCCCCAGGATGAGACTTCCCGCAATGAGCACAACGGGGCCTGGGTGGTCTGGCCTGGCTGGGGCCTCTGGATACCTGTGAACCTGCCACTCTGGAGCTCTGACCGGCCCCAGACGTTCCTGCACTATCAAATCTCCGGCTGCCTGACTGAGTACTCCGGCCGAACGGAGGTAGCTGTCTGCCTGACTGCTGCTGCTGAGGCTGTCCGCCTCGAGAATCCCCGGAATAACCTGCGGACCTAGCCCTCTTGGGCGGCCTCCTGTCCCGATCTCTACCAGAATCATCAGACCTGTGACGATCCTCCATACCCATCGCATAGGCCTGAAGTCGGGCAATGTCCATATCTGTCTGCAATGACACTGCCATGCAGCCGTCGATCAAATACCGATCCAATCCCATGACATATCTGTGCATCCGATCGGACATGTCTGCTACCACGGCCGGTGCATATCGGGCCAGAGAATCAAACTCAAGATTATACTCGCGCACACTCCGACCCCTCTGCTGCAAATGTAAGAATCGGTCGGCCCGCGCCCGCCGCAACTCTGGGGGCAGAAAGTGGCGGGTGAAAGCAGTCACAAACTGGTCCCACGTAGCTGGGGGAGCACCCTCACCCCTGGATAACTCCCAAGTCTCATACCAGTGAGCGGCAATATCTCGAAGCCTGTGCGAAGCCAGCTCGACCGACTCGGTCTCTGAAGCCCTGACCAAGTCCAGTGAGCGCCGCATCCCCCGAATAAAGTCGTGGGGGTCCTCGTCGGGCTTAGACCCGAAAAACTCTGGAGGGCCACATAATAAGAACTCCCGAACTCTCAGGCTGTCCTGCCTGTCATCATCATCATCGTCCCTCCGCCTGCGTCTGCGAGCCTGTCCTGCTACCAGTGTAGTCAGCAACTGTACCGCCTCTCTCAGGGTCCTGTCCTCCGCCCCTGGCTGAGGAGCTGGAGTCTCAGGAGCGGGTACTCGGGCCTCTGGAGCTGCTGAAGGTCCTGCTCCAGGCTGTACTAGTGGGGGTGTAGCGGACCCCTCAGAATGAGGCATAACCTCGGGCAAATCATAGACACGAGCTCGGGTAGATCGCTGTGCCTGACTAGTCTCTCCCATCCTCGCTTTGCCCTTCTGGGCCGCCGTTGCCTTCTTCGGAGACATCACTGCAAACACAATAGCGAGTCAGATCAAAATCACCCTAACAGCACAGCTCTATCGCACGATCTAAGATTCCAAAGAAAGTAACATCCTAAATGCCCTGTAGCTTCCTGTTTATAGATGTGGTGCACAACACAACGATAAACAAGACTCTACGAGACACGGCCTGTAGACATTCCGAGGACAAACTGCTCTGATACCACTTTTCTCACGACCCAGCCCCGTGGGCCGCGACTGGCACCCTACCTGGGTACCCAGACCAAATCACATATTCATTTACCAAATCCGAACGTATTTCAGAATTTCATAAAAGTCATATCAACATAGGTTATATCAAAATATGTCTTAAGCGGTCGCACAAATCAAAATGTCATATCGAATCCAAACGGAGCGGCGGAATAGACATCGCCGGTCATAAGTGCAAATATAAGCATAAGGGCCATTTAGGGCCATCATAACAAACTGACCGCTGTAAGACCAGAAAACAAAATCAAACAAACATACATAGGACCCTCGCCCCACATATATGACTACAGGCCTCTACGAATTCAAAACAAAGACATATGGCGAGACAGGGGCCCGCCGTACCCAAATAGTCAAATATACCGAATATATACAAAGCAGAAGGAGTCTGTACCAAAAGTGGACTCCGGATCAAAAAGGAGTACTCCGGAATAGCAAAGAGGGAAGCCTACTGTGGAGGATCACCAATATCTGTACCTGCGGGCATGAAACGCAGCCCCCCCCCCCCCCCCGAAGAAAGGGGGTCAGTACGAAATATGTACTGAGTATGTAAAGCACGGAGTACAGAAATATGGTTCAAAACTGAAAGCAAATCAGATAACAAAGTGGAGTACAAATCGGGATGTCAAAATCCGAATCAAAATCATATACGTATACATAATGCAAACGAAATCATGCAAACGCTTAAGAACGTGGTCGCCACTCTGACGCTGGCGCCACACACAGCATAACACCAGAAGGTTTCAAATCTCCGTATCTCCGAACACAAACACAAACATAGGTGAGCGTATCGCATCACGAGCCATATCACAGCATAACTCCAAACGGAACCCGGCCCTATGGCGAAGCCTCGGGAACCGTAACACAGCATACGGCCGAATTATCGTAAGGCGCACGAATCATAACCGGCCCGGGAACCGGTGAACGAAGTCATAATAAGGCACGAGCGGAGTCGTGAGCAAACAAATGCAAATCATACTTCAAAACAGTCTTTCAAAACATAATAGTTTTACAAATCGTTCCATAGCACAAAATAAGCGAATACTTAGTCGATACAAAGATCCGTTTCACAAAAGTTTCCAAAATGGTGCGTATGGCTCAAAACGTAACTTAGCATATCATAACATTCCAAATATATCTCATAGGAGGGAGTTCCAAAATCGAAAGTATCATATCAAACTTTATTCACAAAGGTAGCCCAATAAGACAAATAGGGCGTCTCGGGGTTAGCGGGCCCACCTCGAGTCAAATTGAGGTGGCGAACATAATTTACGAACATTTAGGGGCCAAAAGGTCATACATAATCATTTCTAAGTTACCCGACCACATTTCGATAGGTTTCGGACGATTGGTGGCATCCTAACCAAAATAGAGCCCTTAGGCTTCAATTGAATTGAATGAATAGTAACTTTTCTGTGGATCGGGTTTCGAGGAGCAGAAATGCTCCGGAAGTTCCAATATTCGCCTATCACACTAAGACATGCCAAATGAAGAAGTGGGAAGCTTTACATACCTTACAGACGTCGTATGCTCTCCCAAAAGTCAAGTCCCGTTTCGTCTGAGATCTGCAAATGGTCAAAGTTACCAATTGAGATTCTTAGGCTTAAAAATGCCATTAACTTCATTTTTGTCTACCGAAATTTCGGCAGCATTTCCCCTATAAATCTAACACCCCCGAGACTTAGCTCGGCTCAAAATACATCATCAAACAATATAAACCATATTCAAACTTCAAAAGTCTACCTTACTACGCAAGTTGGAAATCTTTCATTCAAACTTCAAAATTCCAAATCTATATCCATATTATTGTATTCATTTACTCATTCAAGATTATGCCATCCCATTCCAAATACATTCCAAGCCATACACGAAATTGCCCAAAATCCATTACATTCCATAATTCTTTCAAAACACCAAAAGTCACGACGAACATTCTAACTTGCGTCGTTTCATTCCGAATTCATTAACATCAACCATAAATCATATTTAAAGTCTTTAGCACCTTAGACATACAATGATATACACAACTATACCAAAGGTATACACTTTCCGATAACGTTCCGAAATCATTTTCCAACGCCAATCCAATTCATCAATCAATCATTTACGACATAAAGGCCACAACGACACATTATACAAACTAAACAAGATCAATTCATATCACTTTACACTACATAAGTGCCACGGCTCCAACACCAAACACACACACACACCCACGACTTTTTATATACATCAAAGTTACGGGATTCTCGTCTATTCTCAATCCTTAACATATTCATATCAATTCTATAACATTAAAGGGGCAAAATTCTTACCTTTTCTTGAAAACCCGACTTGTCGTAAACGGAGTTCTTGTGTCAAACTAATTATACCCCGTTGAAGAGGGTCTTGAGTACTTCACAATTATGTAGAAACTAATATTTTTGGATTAACAACAAAGCTTGGGAATTTCTTTCTTTCTCCTTTTCTCTCCTTCGGCTGAGAGCCCTTTTTGTTTGGTGTTCTTCAATTTTGTTTTTGTTCTTGATAAATCCTAAGTGTAGGTGATATATATCCATATAGGAGTCATGTGCATAGCACATGACCCTTTAAAAGTGGGCTTGGACCAATGCTATGGCCGGCCACCTCTAACTCTTTGGGCCTCAATTATTGTGCTATATTTTCTTGGCCCAATTCATAAAACGCCCCGTTATGTAATTTCCGAAACTAATTTCCGAAATTCCAAATTTACCCTCGGCCTTCCCCGATGTCTTAACATTAATGATTCCATAATCAACATAGTCATATTCACTAAAATCAAAATATTTCCTTATAACACACAAATCTTAATTATTTCTCGATTTCCAATTATACAAAAACACGGAACATAACAGTACTGACCCCTCTTCTTCGGGGGCTGCGTTTCATGCCGCGCAGGTACACCCAGATGAGCTGAGGCCCTTATAGAAGATGTTCCAGCGAAGTTGGCGAGCTCCAGTTAGCCCGAGAGTGTAGCCGAGTCAGTGTATATGTGTCATGGTTTCCGTTTGCAGTTAGAGACTTTGCAGACAGAGTTGTGGGTATAGAGCGTCAGCTTTGTAGACGGCTTCGCCTGTCAATATGTTATTACGTTTCATGTCACGCGTTCCATATGATGATACACTCTCCAAAAAAAAATATATTGAGAGCTTACTATGCCTTTTATTCTAAATTGATTCCAGAGTTTATTTATGTAATAAGAGTCAGCGGGTTCGCTCAGCTCCAGATATGGGGTCGGGTGCCTATCACACCCTAGTAAGGTTGGGGTGTGACAAAGTGGTATCAGAGCAGGTCGGTCTAAGGGGTTGTCTGCAAATTCGTGTCCAGTAGAGTCCTGTTTATGAGTGTGAAGCCGGCCACATTTATAAACAGGAGGCTGCGGGGCATTTAGGAATTGTTGACCTTCTTTCAGTCTTAAATCGTGCGATAGAGCCAAGTCATAAGAAATAAGATTTCCCCATACGAGCTATACGTACAACGAAAGGAAGCGAACGAGGCTGTGGAAGCTTATAGAGGTAAGTCCTGACATAATTGTTCTGTTACCTGAACTGGAAGTACTGTATGGCGGGGATGTGCCATGTAGTCATACGTTTTATGAGGCATTGATGACATTGGCCGCATACAGATTTTGAATAGTAGGAACGGCAAAGGAGGTTCGGCCAGGACGGGTACGCCCCACAGGAGGAAGCATGGAAAGGAAATACTGTAAATAGGCAATAAGTGAAATGCGTTGGTTCAGAAAGGTTATGGATTTGGACGTGGCGACGAAGGTGGGGTCGCTATCATCGGGAATCTAGAAGTCCAGGACAGGAAGTTGCCATACACACAGGCGGAAGATGAACATCGGGAACCAAAAGGGTAAAGCCGTAATTGTGAAAGAAGGACGCGTTACGAAAGTGCCTTGGAGCCTGTAAAACCTCGACTCGCTCCAAAACATGTAATAAAGGTCATGTGAAGAAGCGGACGCGAAAATATCGGCATTAAGGCACCGAATTTCAGTGAAGCTTTTAGGTTAAGCGTGCTCAGGTGGGAGCAATTTCATGATGGGTGACCCCCTGGGAAGTTGGCAAGAAATTCTATAAATTGAGACATAAGGGACAAATGAAAAACTAGGGTATTCTAAGGAAAACTAGGATATACGGGATGGGTGGAGACCATAGGAAGATGCGCAGGACGAGGCAGACTAGCTCGGTAAAGAGACAGAAAATGCATCATAGCCCTGAAATTAGGCTAGGCTTGAACAGCGTTTGGAAGTAAGTTGTGGGCTAGTTGATAGTAAAAATATATATATGTATAAAGGTGTAGCGTGTCCCATATATGATTGTATCGGTGGGCATGTGAGTTCCAGCAACCGAAGCTACGGTATAAAAGGCGTTAATAGAGTAAAGGAAATCGAAGCCCGAGTAATAGCGAGAGTAAATGGTACAAGTGCTGCGAGTGAGCTGTTATTATTTTACTATAGGTTGAGGTTGGAAATTCTAGTATAACGATACTCGGAAAAGAAATAGAGTGAGTAAATGAAAGATAGAAAGCTTAAATATTGGAAAAGGTGAAAGTTAAGAAAACCTTAGTGGGTGAAACCCCCGCGAGAAATTGATGGTAAAAGTACGAGACCATTAGGATGAAAATTCAAGTAGGCATGTGAGAGGAGATAGAGTGAGGTAAAAGGAAACAAGGAGAAATGTGGGGAGGTTGAGAGTTGATTTCAACAAGTAGGTCTAAGAGAATGGTGACCAGGGTAGAGGAATGTGAAGTAAGGGAAAGAATGCTCAGGATGGTGATGGTGTTGAGGTGAAAGATCTGTAAAAAAAAAAAAAAAAAAAAAGACAAGTATGTAGCTATAGTAATATGCCTAGAGGTTGGATAGAAAAGGATAGGGAGAGTGAAAGTTGTAAGGGTTCTGTGCTGAGAGAAAAGTAGCAGAACGCTTAAGAAATATGGACGCACAGCTACAATACGAACACGTAGTCAAGGAAGAATTACGAGCAAGAGAGCTAAGCAAGTGAAATGCCTATTGGCATATAAGGGACCCCTTAAAGGGGGGGAGGCCATATTAGGCTTACAAGGAATAACGATGAACGAAATGAGCACCACCACATGAAGTCAAAGACAAGTATACCTGTATCGAGAGATACGAAAAGAGACTAAAGAAGAGTTGTAGTAAGAATCTAAAGGTGTGGCTTTTGTTAAGATATGGTCACGAAACAGTAACAGAAAAGAGACGATCGGAGAAAGACAAGGATAATACGTTGGCCCACCAAATTAGAAAACCCATGACACGGGAAGAAAATTCATGTAAAACAAAACAAAAAAAAAACCGAGAAGTACGATTATAAAAGAAATAAGGTAAAGGATAAGGAGTGAGCCTGAAGGAAAGGACGACCACAAAAGAGATCCTCCCGAAGTATTATGACACCCCATAAGATCGGTTGAACATTCGAGGACGAATGTTCTAAAGGGGAGGAGGATGTTATATCCCGTATTTTATACGTTCGGATATTCCAAGGCAGTCGTAACGAAGTTAAGGGGATGACCATCTTCCAAATGTATTTCAATGAACAAGTGGGTTATAAATATTATTCACAACATTAGTATTATGGAAATATTAAGAAAGGTTGAGGGCGAAAAAGGAAATTCGCAAAATAGAACCATGGTGATATTATGGAAGGCTAGGGGTAAAATGGTAATTTCAGAAAGTTGAAGAAAATTCTAGAAAAAATAAAATAAAAATAAATAAATAAATAAATAAGTAAGTAAGTAAAGAAAGGAGCATGTGGCCATTTTATATGTGAAGGGGGCAAAGTGTAAATATAGATGGACTAAAGTGTATGAAAGAAGACACTTGGTCTTCTTTGACCAAGTGAGGAAAAATCAAGAAAAGAAAAGAAAAATCAAGAAAAAGGGAGAGAATTCTAGAAAAGAAAGAAATGGGGCATGTGACCATAATTGGGGGACTAAATTGCAAATATGGATAAGTGATGGAAGACCTATATATATATATATACATAAGAGGTCTTCATAATTAAATTAGAGAGAAAGAAAGAACAACAAAAAAAAAAAAAAAAAAAGACAGAGGGTTCGGCCAAGGTATGGCCAAGCATGGCCATGGGAGATTTGATCAAGAAAAATTATTTCTTTCAAGCTTTTATAGTAAGTGGAAGGTTCTCTACAACGTGGAGTATTCGTTGGAACAAGTGAATCATTCGTTTCGCAAAAATGAGGTTCTAGCCGGGAAAAGGAACTAGTGCTAAGGTAAGGGTTAAACCTTATTTTCATATGTTATAGATGATTGTGTATGTTGTAGAGTGTGTAGATGAAGGAAGTTCATGAAGTTGTGGTGAGTTGTATGTTGGCCGAATATATGTGGTGTTGGATTGAAATGATGAATTAATATTATTTAGTAATTTGATTGTTGTGTTATGAATTCTATAATGTAAAAGGGATGAAAAACATGAAAACATGCATATAGAGATGTGGCCGTGTGGTGCATGTGGTGTGTTGTGTAGGAAGAATGGATTAAGAGTATTTAGTATGTTGGTTGTGATTGTAATGTCGAGAAATGGGTGAAATTCATTAAGATGTGTATAATGTTGTTGTATGGCCGAATATGTGTAGTATTGTGTAGACAAGATGAAATGATTTTATTTAGAAGTTTAATTGTTGTATGGTTAAATCCACAATGTAAAATGAATGAAAAACCATGAATATAATATGTTGGAATGGTAGCCGTATGGAGTAGTGTTGGCCGTGTATATGTGTTGTGTTGTGTGAGAGGATTGAATTAATTATATGAAGTATGTTGTTTGTTGTTGTAATATATAGAAAAGATGGATGAAAATGCATGAAAATATGTAGGAAGTGGTTATGGTCAAATAATAGGCGTTTTGGTAAGCTAAGGTAAATTGATGTTATTTGACATTCTAGTTGTCGTTGTTATGGATTATGTGATGAAGAATGGAGGTCGTTGTTGAAGTTAGCATACATGAATGATGATCACATGCATGGTTGTTGTTGAATTGGACGGTTTCGGGCAAAGTAATATGTGGATTGAGTCGTTGAAAGATTATGTGAATTGAATTGAATTAAATGTTGGAATGTTGCTAGAATGAATTCCTAATATTGTTGTTGGTTTGGCCGAGTTCCATTCTCGGATTGTTGTTGCTAAATTTGGCCGAGTTAGAATCTCGGGGGTGGTGTATTTACAGGGGAGATGCTGCCGAAATTTCGGCAGAATATAAATGAATGTGCTTGAAAGGTCAAGGCAAGTATATGACAAAGGATCTAATGAATGTGTGAACTCCTTTGACTGTAGATTAACAAGTTGTACGAATAAGCGTAGCTAGTAAGGCGCGGCGCAGGTATGTTAAGGCTAAGCCCTTTTCTTTCTATGGCATGAATCCTATGATGTAGTCTTATAAATGTTCCCCATAACGTCCTTGTTTTCAAAAGCTAGAAGTTATGAATTCAAACCATGATTTCCTTTCCAAAAGTTATAAATGTTTTCCAAAATATACATTTTTCTCCAAAATCCAAGTTTTACGATTTTGAAAGTTTTTATAACTAAAACAACGACTACGGAGTTATGATGACAATAATGAAGCCAGACATGAGAAAGTGTCTATGACGAATATGCCAAGGATATGTTCTTACCATGAATACGACGATATGAAATGTTAAGCTACTTTTGGATAATGACTATTTTGAAGGTTTTAAAGTATATGAAGTAATATGTTATGATTCTGTTTTATGTTTTCCCGAGATAATGTTCTTCATTGATAGTCTCGCCTTATAATTGTTCCTTCAAGGCGTGACATGACGACCATGATGATTCCATAATACAATCGGAGGTTACCGACCTTACGTCACTCCGATAGACACATGACTTTCCTTGGGCTCTTATGCATGCTATAAATGTATATGGGAGGGGGGAAGGGATACATGTATATGGGGATATGGGGAAGGGACACGTGTTTCATCGCCACCTGGTCAGCTGGCATTATCATCCCGGACGCGGGATGCCCGGACGCGGGATATATGGGCGAGCCGACATATTTCGGCGCAATGTGGGCGAGCCGACTTGTTCGGTGCTATGATATGATATGACCCGATAAGCATGCATGGTTTCCGCCCTAAGTGGCATTCATATGTACAGGTATCTCAATCATCCTATGATACGCTATATGACTCCCTATGATATGATATGATACGACATGATATGCTATGATATGACATGATATGATACGATATGACATGATATGACATGATATGATATGACACGATATGATATGACATGATATGTTCCATATGAGATGCCATATGATTCCTTTGTGATTATCTACACTGGTACCTCTCCTTGTATTGTCGTTCATGCCTTACATACTCAGTACATTGCTCGTACTGACCCCAGATGAGCTGAGGCCCTTATAGAAGATGTTCCAGCGAAGTTGGCGAGCTCCAGTTAGCCCGGGAGTGTAGCCGAGTCAGTGTATATGTGCCATGGTTTCCGATTGCAGTTAGAGACTTTGCAGACAGAGTCGTGGGTATAGAGCGTCAGCTTTGTAGACGGCTTCGCCTGTCAATATGTTATTACGTTTCATGTCACGCGTTCCATATGATGATACACTCTAAAAAAAAATATATATTGAGAGCTTAATATGCATTTTATTCTGAATTGATTCCAGAGTTTATTTATGTAATAAGAGTCAGCGGGTTCGCTCGGCTCCAGATATGGGGTCGGGTGCCCATCACACCCTAGTAAGGTCGGGGTGTGACAAAAACCATTCATTCTATTGTTAGGCTCAACATCATACACTTGTCTTAACCCTTCAATTAAAATCCATTTCAAATCTGTCGAAATTCGGGCAGCGTCTCCTCTATTTATATGCCTAGCCCGAAGTCACAATCCAGAAACCAACAACAACAATACCAACATCAACAATAACATTATCAGTACCAATATATTCCATAAACATCCCATATGAGGGTTTATCCAATTTCTCAACCCATACGATCATCTAATAACTTTTCCTCCGTAAAATGAAGACTTATAAGGGAATATTCATACCTTTCACCCGCTAGAACTGCAATGCCTTCAATTACCACCTTGAATCCAAGCCCAGTTTCCCGGCAATACAATATGATAATCACAACTATACGCTGTCCGGACCTAAATCCAGAGATTTCACTTAGTTAGCGATAAAATTAAGTGGACCGAAGTTAGGGGAACTCTCCAGAATATTTAGGAGATTTTTAGGGTGTTTTGGACTGAAAATGAGGGGGTAATCCCCCTTATATAGTCCTCTTAGAATCTGGTCTCACCGACTCAAAATTTGCTCTGCGCGATCGCGCCACCTTTAGGCGCTTTCGCCAGAGTCGGTCTCGACCGCCTTAAAATTTCTTAGCGCATTCGTGCAGAGCAATTTCTTGGCCTTCCAGCCGGACTTGTAACGTCCATATCTCCTTACTTCGATCCCGTATCGATGAGCGATTTGTTCTTTTGGAAACTAGACTTCCCCAACTTTATCTTAGGCTTTTGCTTTGCTTTAAAACATCACATATACTAAAAGATATTCTCTCTCCAAGTTGGGCCAAAATTGCCCTTTATATTTTCTCCAAAGTTCAAACAAACTTAATTTCCTTAAATCACTCGTCCTTCAATCCTTCCATAGCTTATTATATGAACTTAAACCCTCACAATCATAAGATAAACACTTATAATCTCACATATGAAAAACGGGGTGTAACATTCCCCCCCTTTAAAACATTCGTCCTCGAATGTTAAACTCTTAGGGATCTCTATGGAAATATTAGCGGAGTTTCCTCGGAAACTATAAGACTACCAACCTGTGACACAGCAATCTAAAGTACACAATACCACACCAACCATCATAAGTAGTAATAACTGCACTTAACCAGTAAATATACACGTATTATCATAGGGAAGCTGCTCCTGATTCTGATGTCTAGTCAAAGCATACATGCGGTTCTGACCACCGCCAGAGCTAGATGCTCCACCTCTACCTCTGCCTCTGCTAACTGATGTCTGAGGGCCTCATTCTTGGAAGTGTACCGAGGAAGCTGAAGCTGCTACTGATCCAATAAGCTGAGCCATACCACCTCTATCATTAATCGAGCAATCCATCATATAATTTCCTCAATCCCCACATGTATAACATACATCAGAGCCCTGACGACATCATCTAGAATGGGCTCTACCACACGGACTGCATCGTGGAGGGGGCATCCTCATATGCGCTGATTCTCTCCAGTGCTGAAAATCCAAAGCCTTCGATTTCTGAGCTAGCTCAGAATAAGCCGAACTCTCATAACGTGGCCTCCACGATAGTGAAGAAATAATAGTAGCTGAAAGTGGGAGCCTAAACCCACCTCTGACATCCTCTAACTGACTAGAAGATCTAGCTCTCTTAGACTGACCCTCATTCAAATCATCATACTGCCTTCTCTTCTGATCTTCTAGATTCTAAGCATATGCCTGGATACGGGCAATGTCCATACCATCAGGTAAAGCAGCTGTAGAACATTCATTAATCAAATGTGGCTCAAGTCCCGCCACAAACCGGTACACTCGGTCTTCCATTTCTGCTACAATAGAGGGAGTATACCTAGCTCAAGTGTTAAACTGGAGACTATACTCCCCGCACACTTCTGTTACCTTGCATAAAAGTCAAGAATTGATCTATTCTCGCCCGACGAACCTCTGGTGGCAACTAATGTCGATGAAAGCATCTACGAACTCCTGCCACACGGGTGGGGGTGCATTAGACCCTATGGAGGACATCCAAGAATTATACCAATACACATCCACATCCCGTAATCTGTAGGAAGCTAACTCTACTGACTCGGTGTCTGAAGAATGCGTCACTCGCAATGTTCTCAGTATTTCATCTATAAAATTCTGTGGGTCCTCCTCTGGTTTCGACCCGAAGAACTATAGAGGGGCCAAATTAAGAAAGTCTTGAACTCTGGCACTAATGGCTCTGTCTCCGTAAACTGTACCCTGCCGCTGAGCCTGATCGGCTACTATCTGAGTCAACAATCGAATAGCCTCTCGTACCTCCCAACCCGAGGCATCAGGTGGGGGAACTGTGGGTGCTGGAGTTCCTATATGTTCCTCTGGAGCGGTTGGGATATAAGAGGTCTGGGATGGGACATCATTCTCGGACCCGCCTTTCTCTATATCTACCGGCAACTCCCGCTCATTCCTTCTTCCGGCCGCTGCCTTGCCCTTCTGGGCCGCTATTGCTTTTCTCTTCATAGGCATTACTGAGAGCATAACATATGATCAGGAAAAAGAGAGTCCTTATATCATGGTTCTATCGCACGATCTAAGATAGGAAAGAAACGAAAGCTTCCTAAATGCCTTGCAGTCTTCTGTTTATAAATGTGGTGCACTGCACACCATAAATAAGACTCTGCTAGACACGGCTTGCAGACAACCCTATGATAGACCTGCTCTGATACCACTTTGTCACACCCCAACCTCAGTGAAGCATGACTGGCACTCGGCACCCTACGGAAACGAAGCGAACCAACTTATAACTCGCGTCCTCTATGTCTCAAATGGCAAAATAGGGCCAAGAAGTCCAACTATAATTATAATATTATACATACGTATACGAGCAATTGGACTACGACGTCAACATGTCCGTTAACAAAACATAACTAAGCTGTACACAGGAATTTGTCTACAAAGCCTCATGAACATGACTGAAGTGTCACGACCCAACCCCGTGGGCCATGACTAGTGCCCGAGCTGGACACCCGTATACGTACCTATTAGATCTAGTCAGACTAAAATTAAGAATTGTATGGAACTTATGAAAACAACTAAAGATTCATAACGCCGCATATCATAACCTGTCTCCTGAGGAGTCGCAGCTAACCAATATATAATATGATACGCAAGCCGACAAGGCTGCCACTACATGTCAATATGATACGCAAGCCGACAAGGCTGCCACACCATGTCAATACCATACGTAAGCCGACAAGGCTGTCACAACATGTCAATACCATACGTAAGCCATATAGACACAGCTGAACAAGACTTATACACAACCCACAAATATGTCTACATACCTCTAAGAGTATCGATAGTAAAATATGACGGGACAGGGCCCCGCCGTACCCCTGCATAAACATATATATACATCAAAAGATCTGTACCAAAAGTCTAGGCTCCGGAACAATAGGGCTCTCCAAGACAGCTGAGTGGAAATCCTAAGCTGGAGGATCACCAAATCGAGTACATGTACCTGCGGGCATGAAACGCAGCCCCCCGAAGAAAGGGGGTCAGTACGAGATGTGTACTGAGTATATAAAGCATGAAATACAATAAAGAGGATCATGAATCAAATAGAGATCACAGGAGACAAGTATGACATTCAAAATACCAATACATTTGCCTTATGAAATGTAACTCATGCATATCAATATCATATATCATATCCGGCCCATTATGGGACTCGGTGAATAAAGTCATCACATGCCATCCTTGGCGCCGTAATCACATCATCATATCATCATAACATCACAACATCATATCATCATCATATATATATATACCGTACCCGGCCCTCTAGTGAGGAACTCGGTGAACAATGCAGTGAAACTGTGCACGAAAACATACCGGCCCGGGACTCGGTGAAAGACATATTGAGGCATGCACAAGCAGAGTAGTGAGCAACCATATACAAACTAAATCAACATCAGGGACTCAATAGAATAAGTAGAATGAATTAACACTTGAGTATCAATGGCGACAGTCATATCAAGTATCCCTCGAACGTCATGATGAATTATGTCAAAAGGAACTTCAAGAATCATAGACACGTATCAAAGCCATATGAAATAGCTTATGGAAATCAAGAACATTAACCATCCTAGTGTTTCTAAGAATAGGAACTTATACATTCGTCGTTTGTTCGTTTCATATGAATCATCCCAAAAGAAAGAAAGAAAGGATAACTTTACATACCTTGTCCGCATCTTAAGATATTCCAAACCTAAGTCTCAGGCTTCCCAAGATCTACAACAATGTCAGTAAGTACCAAACATTAGCTAAAGGTACTTAGGAATCCAATCCTAATCTAGCACGTCATTTATAGAAATTCGGACAACATTTCCTTTATATATTCAACAAACCCCTTGAATTTAACTCGGCCAAATCCTCAACAAAAACACCAACAACCATATAATTAAGTCATTTCTTAAGGAGATCCATCATTAACAATTCAAGAATATGATCGGAACAACCCCTATATACACAATATACCATTATGTCGTATAACTTCTCCTTCTTCATAAACATGTAAAACACCAACCAAAATTACAACAACAATATAATAAAATATGTTACAACAATTCTAGCAATAAATAGCTCAAGAACACCTTCAAAGCAGTCCACAAACAGTCCATAAGCCAACATCAACATCATATACGATTTACGGTATAATTCGTATTTCTCGCTCCATAGTTTAGCCATGACCTGCACGACCTTTTAATATATCTAGTAGAGGATAATTCTTACCTTATTTGCCAAGAACTCCTTATCTTCCTCCTTATTTTACTACGAAGAAGCCTCCAATTTGCTATCATCTGGAGAAAATCAACACGGGCATAACCTTTATATCATTCCTTGTATATATTTTTGCGTAGAAACTTTCTATAATTTCTTCATTAGAACCCGTTCATTTACATTTTGTAAAGGAGCTAAGTTGTTGCTCGTCATTTATTTTTCTAGTTTGTGAAAACGTAATTCAAGGGATATTAACCACATCCCTATATATAAACTGTGGGGTCCACCAACAGATACTCAATTGTATTAGTCATACGTCCCATTCTTTGCAATGAATCCATGTGTCATGGCCGTTGACACTTGTCCCTTTGTTGGGGGCTATGCCACCTTGTCTCCCACTACACTTATTATTAAATAAATTCCCCACATAATTAATTTCTTGATCTCAATTCACTTAAATAATATTCATTTTTAACATACTTCATGTACTCATTATCATGGGCATGTGATATAGCACTAATCCATACGCCCTTTTGGTACACACAAAATATTATTTGCAATCTTCATCGTCACACTTTTTCGTCTTAAATAATTTCGGGACTTCTTTCCTCATATACACCGAGCTCTTAATTTTCATGCTTGAATATGACCATATCCTCCGGGCTCGGATAAATTTTCTCATGTTGGACGGTCCAATTTCCTTGTCCAAAAATATGGGGTATTATAGCTTGGACCGTATTTCACTCAAATAAACGTTGAACCTTAATGAAAATTATTTTATCCAATTCACTTGACCTCTAATCCTTTCAATACATCCGCACCATCACTCTAACCACTTATGAGGTTGAGGGATAACCTCGCTTCCATTACTAATGTCATTTAACTTGCACACTTTCCAACGTACGAAAATATGGGATGTAACATCCTTCCCCCTTTAGAACATTCGTCCTCGAATGTTAAACTAGTCTTGTATAAGTACACTGGTTATGGTGATCTTATGACGAATCAGTTGTAACCTCAAACTCATCTATCATGTTGTGCCTCTCTTTGCTTAGCCTAATGCCATTCTCCACTTGACATCAGTTATTATTGAATTTCCAAAGAAAGTGGTCATAATTTAGCTACCTCCGTAATTGACTGCAACTTACTATATCCATCTACGTTTGAAGCTTAGATCGAGTTTTTCTTGTTTTTGAGTTATCTTTCCAGTAACACTGTAGAATAGGAGCTATCCTTCCTCTGGATAGGTTTACCATCACATATTGGTTCCTCTTGTTTTCTCTTCTAATTTTTATAGGTCTACTTCTACTCTTTATTTAAGTCGCATAGTCTGCAGTGTACATCCGTCTTGGAGTCATCATTTTAATCCTCTGACATGCACTATCTATAACATTCCCTGTGAATAGTCGAAAATGAGTTTTCTACTTAGTAATGAATCCTGGCTATAACATTCCCTTGACACCTCAGGAATATCCTTTCAAGATATATAAGTGAGTCACTCTCTTGATATAATTCTCCTTGATACTTAAACTCGTCGATCCCCTTTCTTTTTGCCTCAACTAGTCTAGAACCCTTTCGTCCATCGTATAGTCATTACCTCCATACCCACATTATTAAATCAACCATATAAATCATTTGTTACATACAGATACCATGTCATCTTTTAACCTTGCGCGATTACATAATAATCAGGAACCTTTTTCTTATCTTTAGAATCCTCTTCGGGTGTCTCTTCTCGTTTCACTTATATTTGGTCAAAGGTTAAAATACATGATGATCTCAAGGGATTTTAAATCCCATGTTAATCATGTCCCATAATGAATTTCCCGAAGCACTCCTTTGAGGTAAATACTCGCATCACATCTTTAGTGAACACTTATATAGGTAATTTTCCCTATAGCACCCCTATCATCATATTGAATTAATATCTGTCTTCTGTCATATGCCCATTTTTTTCAAATTTGTTTCACATTTTGCATCACTTCACGAAGTGCTATCTTGAACTTTCCGCCCCCCTTTTGTCCTTCGGTCCATACCTCTTACCTTTATTCTTACGTCTATGCTTGTCGTATCACCTCATAATGTCGAAGGTCAATTTCCCTTCGTTGTCCAATGTCTATCACTATCTCACCATAGGATAGATTCCTTTGACATAGTGTTCTTTGCCACAAATTCATTGAGACCTATTGGTCATTTTGCGCATTAGCCCTTTTTAGTAATATAGTTCGTAACTAATTCTTCTGTTACAACCCAAACTTAAGGTGCCCGTCCTTTTGTTCGTTCTCTTTAAACCCACTGTCTTCTAGTAACCAGTTCGTTTTGATCGCCTCGCTTAAACCACCTCACAATTTCCCTTAATCCAACTTATAACACTTTAGGCATATTGTGTCACGTCATTTCTTGTCATAGTCCTTTCCCTTCCTTTATTCACCCTTTGATTTTCTCATACCATACTGTAGGAGATTTTTCTGTCCCTTCTCCTTTGCTACTTGTAATTCACAATATCATCAGCAAACAACTCCATTGCCAACATCTTAGCCTTTAATCTAGTATAGTATTGCTATCCTTTATAATATCTCTTAAGTTACTCGTTACCACTCTCCTGTCGTATTTTTTTTATAAGCATCCACTTATTAATGTCATATTATCCAAGGTCTTTACAGATGATCCTCGGTCTTGTCTCAAATACCATCCTGACTCCTATCCGTTTATTGCTGGCTTTCAGATCTTACTAACTTGTTTCAGCAAGGGATCTCACTTGAAGTTTAAGCATCCATACCAAATATATTGCAGTGTCGATCGTTTCCATCTTACATTTTCACTTCTCTCACCTGCTTCCCCCCTTTACGGTGTACTTATACCATTATCTGTGTATATTCCGCTCTATGTCCCTATTTCCAATCTCAAATTCACTTGATCCTTTTTTTTTTCTAACTCACTTGGTATACTGTACCATATCCATGTCTTTTCTTTATAATTTATAACTTTGAATATCCACGTACGAAACCTTAACAAAATCATGAAGCGACGAGAACCCTTCTATATATGGTACAAAATCTCATCTGACCATCTGTACTCGAGTAATGCAACCCAGGTAGCAACTCCTCCAAAGCTACATTCCACTTTCCCCAATCAGTAATTAATTAGTACCTATAGTCGTTCTAAATTCTCCATTAGGTAGCACTTATATTCCGATGATAAGTGTCCAAAGTTTTCTTGTAAAATTATCTTTATTCTGACCTGTATCATATGTTTCCTCTAATAAATTTACAATACTTCATTTGTTCCTCAGGCCTACAGTCCTTATTCTTTCAGGGTTTCACTATTTCCGAGGTGAAGTCATATGCACGCTGTACTTCTTTATGCCTTACGCTCTTTTACCCTTGTTGTGTACCCAACACTGCCTTTTAACTTACTCAAAATCATATCAAGTTCGTCTTAACAATGGTCTTATCTCATCACCTTGTCACCGTACTCCATCTTTAAGTTCGTAGCTATGTATTTCCCTTTTATTTTATACTCGTACTCAGTTAATTACGTCTATCTTGGGTGCTCGCTTTAGAATTCCCTTACCATTTCTCCAGTCTATGTCCACCTTTTATTCTGTGCATGAGGAATCTCATGCTACCTCTGTATCCTTCGGGAAAACACTACTCCTGCATAATCCCTTTCTCATTTTCACAATGTATTCTATTGATCCCTATATGTTCTTATCACCCCAGTCCTTTTCCTGACACTCACTCTACCTCGTTGCTCATCTTTCTATAGTTTGGTCTTTCACAGTTCCGTCACTTATATTACACGTGTTCTCGGCTATACATGCCATAACTTATTACTGCACTGTTATCACGCTTTC
Source organism: Lycium barbarum (assembly GCF_019175385.1). Lineage (NCBI taxonomy): Eukaryota > Viridiplantae > Streptophyta > Magnoliopsida > Solanales > Solanaceae > Lycium > Lycium barbarum. The sequence continues at coordinate 22,875,663 of NC_083348.1, read as the reverse complement.
TTCTTATTTGTTTCCTTTAATTACTCCTTCTTTTCGTATGCTCACTATCATTTCCGTTATCATATAATCTTTATTCTGAACTTTCCCTACAAAACTTGATAAGCCTTTCATATTCGTTCTATAGCTCGCTTTTCCATTTCACACTTGCCTTTATACCTTAGTCACATAGATCACGTCATATATTTTAGTCACTTCTTCACTAGGCTTTACTCATTTTCACAACAATCCTTATTATGTTCATATTATATCCTGCTTGCAATGAATCTTATAGTGTAGCACTTCTTAACCTTATTCCCGATTCTCACTATGGTTTAACTACACTCTGTGGAGTAGGCGTACTTAACCTTTTACCCTTTCTGACCAATCTTATCCTTAATACCTCACAAGCTGTCTTATCAATACATTCATATTCGTCGCAATTCTTCCTCCTCCGTACTCTTGTCTCAATCATACCATTACTCCTTTTAACTATAAACTCGTCATAATTTGTCCTTGCTTATCAATTCAGTCGGTACCTCAATATAACGCTCTATTAAGATTTACCACCTTTTTCTAAATCATCCCTTAGTGTCGCAAGCCCTTTCCAAATTATCCTAGCATTTCATCAACAACACATGAAACACATGATCTAAGACAGCCCACAAGTTTAAGTTTTCCTTCTACAAATTCCATTTCCAATTAGTTGATTATGAACTAACAAACTCAAGGACATAAAGATATGATGAAATGTTACCTCAAGAACACAAGAACGCTCCAACTCCAAGATTACGTCACCATGAAGTATCCTCCAAAACTACCACAAGAAGAACTAGAATCCGACAAGCACCACGGGACTTCTAATGCTTGATTCACCCAGTTTACCATCAGATTTGTTCTTGGGTCATGAATGAACTATTTAGTTCATAAACTACTTGCTGTATGCTTTGTACTCTTCAAATAAAAGTGAAACTTAATTATGGACGTTTTTGCTCTTCAACATGAGCCTCTTCTAAGGTAACATGTGGCTGGAAAGTATTCTGATCCGTTCAAATGAATTCCAAACTTTGCTGCTCATATTTGCTTCTTCGAAATAAAATTTCCCAAGTAAGAATGATGCCTCTTACGGATGACATGGAGGGTATCTCTTAAAGCTTTAATCCAACATGATAAATTTACCCTATCGATATCGACCTCATAATTACTATTACTATCAATTCCACAGTTAACATTATGTTATGTCCCGCGTTTTTGTATAATGGGAAATCGAGAAATAAGTAAGACTTGTATGTTATAAGAAAATATTTTGATTCTAGTTGACATGACTATGTTGGTTATGAAATCATTAATGTTAAGACATCGGGGAAGGCCGAGGGTAAATTTGGAATTTCGGAAATTAGTTTCGGAAATTGCAAAACGGGACTTTTAATGAATTGGGCCAAGAAATTAGAACACAAAATTGAGGCCCAAGTCCAATAGGGTAGCCGGCCATGGCATGGCCCAAGAACCATTTTAAGTGGTCATGTGATTATCACATGACCCTTAATCAATATATATCCACATTCTCTTTGGAATTATCAAGAAACCAAACAAAACAAAAAAAAAATTGAAGAACACCCATTTGAAGCTCTCGGCCGAACCCTTTAAGGGGGAGAAAGAAAAAAAATTCTAGCCTTGTTTTAATCCTAAAAATTGTGTCCTTGTTGTAGTTATAGCAAGCGCAAGACGCTCTTCAACGTGATACAATTTATTTGGAGGAAGAATCACGTTTGCGACAAGTCGGATTTTCAAGAAAAGGTAAGAATTTTGTTACTTTAATGTTATGGAATTGGTATGAATATGTTAAGGATTAATAATAGACGAGAATCCCGTAACTTTGATGTGTGAATGAAGTCGTGTGTGTGTGTGTGTTTTGCATAGTGGCCGTGAGCCCTAAGAAGGAGAAAGAAGTGTGAATTTGATCTTGTTTAGTTTGTTCAATGCGTCGTTGTGACCTTTATAACGTAAATGAATGTTTAATGAATTGAATTGGCGTTGGAAAAGGATTTCGGAACATGACGGGAAAGTATATACCTTTGGTATATTTGTGTATATCTATGATACTAAAGACTTTAAATGTGACTTATGATTGATGTTAACGAATTCGGAATGAAACGATGAAAGTTAGAACGTTTGTCTTAATTTTGATGCTTTGGATGAAATATGGAAAGTAATGAACTTCGGGAAATTTTGTATATTGTTTGGAGTATAATTGGGACGTGTTTGAATAGCCTTGAATGGGTGAATGAATATAATAATGTTTGACATAAGTTTGGAATTGTGAAGTTTGAATGAAAGTTGCCAACTTGTGTAGTAAGGTAGAACTTTGAAGCTAGAATGATTTGATTGTGGTTTATGTTGTTTGATGATGTTTGGGTTGTTGTTGTTGGTGTATTTTGAGCCGAGCTAAGTCTCGGGGGTGTTAGATTTATAGGGGAAATGCTGCCGAAATCTCGGTAGACAAAAATCAAGTTAATGGAAATCTTAAGCCTAAGAATCTCTAATTGGTAACTTTGACCATTTGCAGATTCTGGACGAAACGGGATTTGATTTTAAGGGGAGCATAAGACGTCTATAAGGTATGTAAAGCTTCCCATTTCTTCGTTTGGCATGTCTTAGTATGTTAGGTGAATATTGGAACCTCCGGAGCATTTCTGCTCCTCGAAACCCGATCTACAAAACGGCTACTATTCATTCAATTCAATTAAGCCTAAAGGCTCTATTTTGGCTAGAATGCACTCAAATGTCCGAAACCTATCGAAATGTGATCGGGTCACTTTGAAATCATTATGTATGATCTTTAGCCTCTAAATGTTCATAAATTATGTTCGCCACCTCAATTTGACTCGAGGTGGGCCCGCTAACCCCGAGACGCCCTATTTGTCCTATCGGGCTCTCCTTTTGGATGAACTTCGATATGAGATCTTCGACTTTGAAACTTCCCCCTATGAGATATGTTTGGATTATTATGATATGTTAAGCCACATTTTGAGCCATACGTACCACTTTGGAAACATTTTGTAAAACAAACGTTCGTATCAACTAACGACTCGACTATTTTGGTTTATGAAATGACTTAGGAAATCATTATGTTTTGAAGGGCTATTTTGAAATATGATTTGCATTTGTTTGCTCACGACTCCGCTCGTGCCTTACTATGACGTCGTTCACCGGTTCCCGGGCCGGCTATGATTCGTGCGCCCTATGATAATTCGGCCGTATGCTGTGTTACGGTTCCCGAGGCCTCGCCATAGGGCCGGGTTCCATTTGGAGTTATGCTGTGATATGGCTAGTGATGCGATACGCTCACTTATGTTTGTGTTCGGGGATGTACGGAGATTCGAAACCTTCTGGTGTTATGCTGTGTGTGGCGCCAGCGTCGGAGTGGTGACCACGTTCTTGAGCGTTTGCATGATTTCGTTTGCATTATGTATATGTATATGATTTGATACGGATTTTGACATACTGATTGGTACTTCCCTTTGATATCCGGTTTACTTTCAGTTTTGGCTCATATTTCTGTACTCCGTGCTTTACATACTCAGTACATACTTCGTACTGACCCCCTTTCTTCGGGGGCTGCGTTTCATGCCCGCAGGTACAGATATTGGTGATCCTCCACTGTAGGCTTCACTCTCTGCTATTTCGGAGTACTCCTTCTTGACTCAGAGTCCACTTTTGGTACAGACTTCTTTTGCTATGTATATATTCTGTACATTTGACTATTTGGGTACGGCGGGGCCCTGTCTCGCCATATGTCTTTGTTTCGTATTCATAGAGGCCTGTAGTCATATATGTGGGGCGAGGGTCCTATGTATGTTTGTTTGATTTTGTTTTCTGGTCTTACAGCGGTCAGTTTGTTATGATGGCCCTAAATGGCCCTTATGCTTATATTTGCACTTATGACCCGCGATGTCTATTCCGCCGCTCCGTTTGGATTCGATATGACATTTTGATTTGTGCGACCGCTTAAGACATATTTTGATATAAACTATGTTGATATGACTTTTATGAAATTCTGAAATACGTTCGGATTTGGTAAATGAATATGTGATTTGGTCTGGGTACCCAGGTAGGGTGCCAGTCGCGGCCCACGGGGCTGGGTCGTGACAAAAGTGGTATCAGAGCAGTTTGTCCTCGGAATGTCTACAGGCCGTGTCTCGTAGAGTCTTGTTTATCGATGTGTTGTGCACCGCATCTATAAACAGGAAGCTACAGGGCATTTAGGATGTTACTTTCTTTGGGATCTTAGATCGTGCGATAGAGCTGTGCTATTAGGGTGATTCTGATCTGACTCGCTATTGTGTTGCAGTGATGCCTTCGAAGAAGGCAACGACGGCCCAGAAGGGCAAAGCGAAGATGGGAGAGACTAGTCAGGCACAACGAGCTACCCGGGCTCGTGTTTATGATTTGCCTGAGGTTGTGCCTCATTCTGAGGGGTCTGCTACACCCCAACTAGTACAGCCTGGAGCAGGACCTTCAGCAGCTCCAGAGGTCCGTGTACCCGCTCCTGAGACTCCAGCTCCTCAGCCAGGGGCGGAGGGTAGGACCCTGAGGGAGGCTGTACAGTTGCTGACTAGACTGGTGGCAGGACAGGCTCGCCGACGCGGGCGGAGGGACGATGATGATGATGACAGGCGGGACAGCCTGAGAGTTCGGGAGTTTTTGTTATGTGGCCCTCCAGAGTTTTTCGGGTCTAAGCCCGACGAGGACCCCCATGACTTTATTCGAGGGATGCGGCGCTCGCTGGACTTGGTCAGGGCTTCAGAGACCGAGTCGGTCGAGCTGGCTTCGCACAGGCTTCGAGATGTTGCCACTCACTGGTATGAGACTTAGGAGTTATCCAGGGGTGAGGGTGCTCCCCCAGCTACGTGGGACCAGTTTGTGACTGCTTTCACCCGCCACTTTCAACCCCCAGAGTTGCGGCGGGCACGGGCCGACCGATTCTTACATTTGCAGCAGAGGGGTCGGAGTGTTCGCGAGTATAATCTTGAGTTTGATTCTCTGGCCCGATATGCACCGGCCGTGGTAGCAGATATGTCCGATCGGATGCACAGATATGTTATGGGATTGGATCGGTATTTTATCGACGGCTGTATGGCAGTATCATTACAGACAGATATGGACATTTCCCGACTTCAGGCCTATGCGATGGGTATGGAGGACCGTCACAGGTCTGATCATTCTAGTAGAGATCGGGACAGGAGGCCACCCAAGAGGGCTAGGTCCGCAGGTTATTCCGGGGATTCTCGAGGCGGACAACCTCAGCAGCAGCAGTCAGGCAGGCAGCTACCTCCGTCCGGCCGGAGTACTCAGTCAGGCAACCGGAGATTTGACAGTGCGGGACCGTCTGGGGCCGGTCAGAGCTCCAGAGCGGCAGGTTCACAGATGACTAGAGGTCCCAGCCAGACCAGACCACCCTGGCCCCGTTGTTCTCATTGCGGGAAGTCTCATCCTGGGGAGTGTTATCGAGCTACTGGAGCTTGTTTTTCGTGCGGTGGTCAGTGCCATTTTATGAGAGATTGTCCGTTGGCCAGCGGTTCTGGTAGTGTGGCTCAGCCGACAGGGTCAGCCGCCGGTTCATCATCTGCTCCATCTGTTGCACGCCCTGCAGGGCGAGGTGCGCCGACACCGGCGGGACGCGGTCGAGGCCGCGGTGGCGTTTCAGGTTCTAGCGGTCCCTCGAACCGCATATATGCTTTGGCCAGCCGCCAGGATCAGGAGGCTTCGCCAAACGTCGTCACAGGTACATTACTGGTTTTCTCAAGATCTGTATATGCATTGATTGACCCTGGTTCTACTTTATCATATATTTCCCCGCTCGTTGCTAGTAAAATTGGGATAGTGTCTGAGCCTATAGAGCCATTTGAGGTAGCTACGCCAGTTGGGGATTTTGTTATAGCGAGACAGATCTATAGGGATTGTTCTGTGACTATTTATGATCGTTGCACTAAGGCTGATCTGATAGAGTTAGACATGCTTGAGTTTGATGTCATTATGGGTATGGACTGGTTGTCTTCCTGTTATGCTAATGTTGACTGCCAGAAAAAGGTAGTCCGTTTTCAGTTTCCAGGGGAACCAGTCATAGAGTGGTTCGGATCCACAGCATCGCCGAGGGGTAAGTTTATTTCATACCTCAAGGCTAAGAAGATGATCCAGAAGGGTTATATCTATCATATGGTTCGTGTGCACGATACTGCAGCGGAGATACCTACCCTTCAGTCCGTTCCGGTCGTCAGTGAGTTTCCAGATGTATTTCCTGACGAGCTTCCTGGCCTTCCGCCTGAGCGGGAGATTGATTTTACTATAGAGTTGATGCCGGATACGCAGCCTATATCTATTCCCCCGTACAGGATGGCACCGGCTGAGTTGAAAGAGTTGAAGGAGCAGCTGAAAGATTTGTTGGATAAGGGCTTTATTAGACCCAGCACATCACCCTGGGGAGCGCCGGTATTGTTTGTTAGAAAGAAAGATGGGTCACTGCGGATGTGTATCGACTACCGGCAGCTGAATAAGGTGACTATTAAGAATAAATATCCCCTCCCCCGGATTGATGACTTGTTTGATCAGCTGCAGGGTGCTAAATATTTTTTGAAGGTAGATCTGCGCTCAGGTTATCATCAGGTGCGAGTGCGGGAGTCAGATATCCCGAAGACTGCTTTCAGGACCCGGTACGGGCACTATGAGTTCAGAGTTATGTCTTTCGGGCTGACTAATGCTCCAGCGGTATTTATGGATCTGATGAATCGGGTATTTCGGCCTTTTCTGGACATGTTTGTTATTGATGATATTCTGATTTACTCGCGATCAGCCGAGGAGCATTCAGATCATTTGAGGACGGTACTTGGCATTCTCCGTCAGCAGAAGTTATATGCTAAATTCTCCAAATGTGAATTCTGGTTGACTTCTGTGGCATTCTTGGGCCATATTGTCGGTGCAGACGGTATTCAGGTCGATACGCAGAAGAGTGAGGCTGTACAAAATTGGCCCAGGCCTACTACACCGACGGAGGTGCGTAGTTTTCTGGGATTGGCCGGATATTATCGCAGGTTCGTGGAGGATTTTTCTTCTATTGCAGCACCACTGACGAGGCTTACTCAGAAAGCAGCAAAATTTCAGTGGACCGATGCCTGCGAGCGCAGCTTTCAGATGCTGAAAGAGAGATTGGTTACGACCCCAGTATTGGCTCTTCCAGAGGGATCAGACGGGTATGTTGTCTATTGTAACGCCTCTGGTATTGGGATAGGTTGTGTATTGATGCAGCACGGTCGAGTCATAGCCTATGCTTCTCGGCAGCTCAGACCGCACGAGAAGAACTATCCCACTCATGATCTTGAGTTGGCCGCAGTAATTCATGCTTTGAAGATTTGGCGGCATTATTTATATGGGGTCGATGTTGATATTTATACGGACCATAAGAGTCTCCAGTATATTTTTAAGCAGAAGGAGCTAAATTTGCGGCAGCGGAGATGGCTTGAGTTACTAAAGGATTACGACGTTGATATTCTGTACCATCCGGGGAAAGCCAATGTGGTAGCTGATGCGCTTAGCCGCAAGTCCGTAGGCAGTCTGGCTGGTGTACCATCTGATAAGAGGGATTTGGTTCGTGATATTCATCAGCTGGCCAGCCTCGGAGTTCGTTTGGCGGATTCTGGAGATTCTGGGATTTCTGTTCGTCCAGTTGCTGAATCATCTATTATTCAGGAGGTAAAGCAGCGCCAGTTTGAAGATCCTCTCCTGATTCAGTATAGAGATGTGGCCCTTAATAAAGCAAAGACTCAGTTTGAGATCTCGCCTGAAGGAGTATTATTATATGACGGCAGATTCTGTGTACCGGACGTTGCGGGCTTACGGCGGCAGATTATGGGCGAGGCCCATAATGCACGGTATTCTGTTCATCCTGGTTCCACTAAAATGTATCGGGATCTCAGGTGTTTGTATTGGTGGGACGGCATGAAGAAAGATATTGCTGAGTTTGTTAGTCAGTGCCCGAACTGCCAGCAAGTTAAGATCGAGCATCAGAAGCCCGGTGGATTATTACAGGAGATGGAAATTCCAGCCTGGAAATGGGAGATGATTAATATGGATTTCGTTGTTGGGTTACCGCGCACTCCACGCAGGTATGATTCTATTTGGGTTATTGTTGACAGATTGACGAAATCAGCCCATTTCCTTCCGGTTCGGACTACTTATTCGGCTGAGGACTACGCTAGATTGTACATCAGAGAGATAGTTAGACTTCATGGAGTCCCTGTATCTATTATTACTGACCGAGGTGCTCAGTTTACGGCAAATTTCTGGAGGTCATTTCAGGAGGGATTAGGGACACAGGTGAGCCTTAGTACAGCTTTTCACCCTCAGTCCGATGGGCAGGCCGAGCGCACTATTCAGACACTAGAAGATATGTTGCGGGCCTGCGTTATTGATTTCAGGGGTAGCTGGGATGATCATTTGCCGCTTATTGAGTTTGCCTATAATAATAGTTATCACTCCAGCATTCAGATGGCACCGTATGAAGCCCTTTATGGCAGAAAATGCAGATCTCCTATTGGTTGGTTTGACGTGGGCGAGACTAAGCTGATTGGGCCAGATGTGATCCAAGAAGCTGTAGATAAGGTAAAGCTTATTCGGGAACGATTATTGGCTGCTCAGAGTCGACAGAAAGCTTATGCAGATAGACGACGTCGACCGTTAGAGTTCCAGATTGGCGACTGGGTATTCCTGAAGGTGTCGCCCATGAAGGGTGTCATGAGATTCGGTAGAAAGGGTAAGTTGAGCCCCCGGTACATTGGGCCGTATCAGATCATTCGAAAGATAGGCGAGGTCGCCTACGAGCTAGACTTACTATCCGACTTGGAGGCCGTACACCCGGTGTTTCATGTGTCTATGTTGCGGAAATGTATTGGTGATCCTTCCAGGATATTTCCAGTGGATGACATTAAGGTAACGGAGCAATTGTCTTATGACGAGCAGCCTGTAACTATTCTGGATCGACAGGTAAGGAGATTGCGCACTAAGGAAGTACCTTCTGTCAAAGTCCTGTGGCGCAATAACAATCGGGAGGAGATGACTTGGGAAGCGGAGGACGAGATGAAGAAGAAATACCCCCATTTGTTCCCGACGTCCACAGGTAATCTAAACTTTTCAGTTTGTTGTGCTGATTGATAAAATGAATTGTGTATGCCATTATTAAAAGGGGACACTCCCGCCATGATCATAAGACCTTATAAGATTAATTTAACATTCGGGGACGAATGTTCTTAAGGGGGGGAGAATGTTATGTCCGGCGTTTTTGTATAATGGGAAATCGAGAAATAAGTAAGACTTGTATGTTATAAGAAAATATTTTGATTCTAGTTGACATGACTATGTTGGTTATGAAATCATTAATGTTAAGACATCGGGGAAGGCCGAGGGTAAATTTGGAATTTCGGAAATTAGTTTCGGAAATTGCAAAACGGGACTTTTAATGAATTGGGCCAAGAAATTAGAACACAAAATTGAGGCCCAAGTCCAATAGGGTAGCCGGCCATGGCATGGCCCAAGAACCATTTTAAGTGGTCATGTGATTATCACATGACCCTTAATCAATATATATCCACATTCTCTTTGGAATTATCAAGAAACCAAACAAAACAAAAAAAAAAAAAATTCAAGAACACCCATTTGAAGCTCTCGGCCGAACCCTTTAAGGGGGAGAAAGAAAAACAATTCTAGCCTTGTTTTAATCCTAAAAATCGTGTCCTTGTTGTAGTTATAGCAAGCGCAAGACACTCTTCAACGTGATACAATTTATTTGGAGGAAGAATCACGTTTGCGACAAGTCGGATTTTCAAGAAAAGGTAAGAATTTTGTTACTTTAATGTTATGGAATTGGTATGAATATGTTAAGGATTAATAATAGACGAGAATCCCGTAACTTTGATGTGTGAATGAAGTCGTGTGTGTGTGTGTGTTTTACATAGTGGCCGTGAGCCCTAAGAAGGAGAAAGAAGTGTGAATTTGATCTTGTTTAGTTTGTTCAATGCGTCATTGTGACCTTTATAACGTAAATGAATGTTTAATGAATTGAATTGGGGTTGGAAAAGGATTTCGGAACATGACGGGAAAGTATATACCTTTGGTATATTTGTGTATATCTATGATACTAAAGACTTTAAATGTGACTTATGATTGATGTTAACGAATTCGGAATGAAACGATGAAAGTTAGAACGTTTGTCGTAATTTTGATGCTTTGGATGAAATATGGAAAGTAATGAACTTCGGGAAATTTTGTATATTGTTTGGAGTATAATTGGGACGTGTTTGAATAGCCTTGAATGGGTGAATGAATATAATAATGTTTGACATAAGTTTGGAATTATGAAGTTTGAATGAAAGTTGCCAACTTGTGTAGTAAGGTAGAACTTTGAAGCTAGAATGATTTGATTGTGGTTTATGTTGTTTGATGATGTTTGGGTTGTTGTTGTTGGTGTATTTTGAGCCGAGCTAAGTCTCGGGGGTGTTAGATTTATAGGGGAAATGCTGCCGAAATCTCGGTAGACAAAAATCAAGTTAATGGAAATCTTAAGCCTAAGAATCTCTAATTGGTAACTTTGACCATTTGCAGATTCTGGACGAAACGGGATTTGATTTTAAGGGGAGCATAAGACGTCTATAAGGTATGTAAAGCTTCCCATTTCTTCATTTGGCATGTCTTAGTATGTTAGGTGAATATTGGAACCTCCGGAGCATTTCTGCTCCTCGAAACCCGATCTACAAAACGGCTACTATTCATTCAATTCAATTAAGCCTAAAGGCTCTATTTTGGCTAGAATGCACTCAAATGTCCGAAACCTATCGAAATGTGATCGGGTCACTTTGAAATCATTATGTATGATCTTTAGCCTCTAAATGTTCGTAAATTATGTTCGCCACCTCAATTTGACTCGAGGTGGGCCCGCTAACCCCGAGACGCCCTATTTGTCCTATCGGGCTCTCTTTTTGGATGAACTTCGATATGAGATCTTCGACTTTGAAACTTCCCCCTATGAGATATGTTTGGATTATTATGATATGTTAAGCCACATTTTGAGCCATACGTACCACTTTGGAAACATTTTGTAAAACAAACTTTCGTATCAACTAACGACTCGACTATTTTGGTTTATGAAATGACTTAGGAAATCATTATGTTTTGAAGGGCTATTTTGAAATATGATTTGCATTTGTTTGCTGACGACTCCGCTCGTTCCTTACTATGACTTCGTTCACCGGTTCCCGAGCCGGCTATGATTCGTGCGCCTTATGATAATTCAGCTGTATGCTGTGTTACGGTTCCCGAGGCCTCGCCATAGGGCCGGGTTCCGTTTGGAGTTATGCTGTGATATGGCTAGTGATGCGATACGCTCACTTATGTTTGTGTTCGGGGATGTACGGTGATTCGAAACCTTCTGGTGTTATGCTGTGTGTGGCGCCAGCGTCGGAGTGGCGACCACGTTCTTGAACGTTTGCATGATTTTGTTTGCATTATGTATATGTATATGATTTTATACGGATTTTGACATACTGATTGGTACTTCCCTTTGATATCCGGTTTGCTTTCAGTTTTGGCTCATATTTCTGTACTCCGTGCTTTACATACTCAGTACATACTTCGTACTGACCCCCTTTCTTCGGGGGCTGCGTTTCATGCCCGCAGGTACAGATATTGGTGATCCTCCACTGTAGGCTTCACTCTCTGCTATTTCGGAGTACTCCTTCTTGACTCGGAGTCCACTTTTGGTACAGACTTCTTTTGCTATGTATATATTCTGTACATTTGACTATTTGGGTACGGCGGGGCCCTGTCTCGCCATATGTCTTTGTTTCGTATTCATAGAGGCCTGTAGTCATATATGTGGGGCGAGGGTCCTATGTATGTTTGTTTGATTTTGTTTTCTGGTCTAACAGCGGTCAGTTTGTTATGATGGCCCTAAATGGCCCTTATGCTTATATTTGCACTTATGACCGGCGATGTCTATTCCGCCGCTCCGTTTGGATTCGATATGACATTTTGATTTGTGCGACCGCTTAAGACATATTTTGATACAAACTATGTTGATATGACTTTTATGAAATTCTGAAATACGTTCGGATTTGGTAAATGAATATGTGATTTGGTCTGGGTACCCAGGTAGGGTGCCAGTCGCGGCCCACGGGGCTGGGTCGTGACACATTATTTCTCAAAGTTAGACTTGCAACTTGGTCAAATCCTATTATTACTGTTGACACGACCTTTCAAGACATATTACGAACTTATATCTCATTCCCTTTTTATTTCTAAGAAAATTTTGGCAGAGTTTCCTCTGTATTTCTTACTATCCAAAAACCTGCACGCAGGAAATACCAACAATGCCTCACTGGGCCAACATATATACGTATATATCATATCATATCATATCATAGCCACACAAGGCTCCCAATTTCAAGTAAAAGTATAAAGATGTCGAACCTTACCTCATATATCACACCTCGAGACGTACCTGATCCTTTAACGATCTGTCCTGTTATACCTTCTTATCTACCTTCCCTTTCATTCTTCAACTTTATATTTCAATCATACTTCAATATTCTTACCTTATCCGACATACATCTTTCACACCATTGCTTACCTGTGTACTTTGTAACTTCCAATATTATCAGTCACTTTCTTCTATCGATGTTGTTCTTCAGTTGAAATCAAGGGTTAGTATAAGGAATTTCATTTCCTATGGTTGGGCTCTATCGCACGATTTTAGATATGAAAGAAAGGTAACATCCTAAATGTCCTGTAGCTTCCTGTTTATAGATGTGGTGCACAACACACCGATAAACAAGACTCTACTAGACACGGTCAGTAGACATTACGAGGATGAACTGCTCTGATACCACTTTTGTCACGACCCAACCCCGTGGGCCATGACTAGTGCCCGAGCTGGACACCCGTATACGTACCTGCTAGATCTAGTCAGACTGAAATTAAGAACTGTATGGAACTTATGAAAGCAACTAAAGATTCATAACGCCGCATATCATAAACCTGTCTCCTGAGGAGTCGCAGCTAACCAATACATCATATGATACGCAAGCCGACAAGGCTGCCAATACATCATATGATACGCAAGCCGACAAGGCTGCCAATACATGTCAATATGATACGCAAGCCGACAAGGCTGCCACAACATGTCAATACCATACGTAAGCCGACAAGGCTGTCACAACATGTCAATACCATACGTAAGCCATATAGACACAACTGAACAAAGATTATACACAACCCACATATATGTCTACAGACCTCTAAGAGTATCGATAGTAAAATATGACGTGACAGGGCCCTGCCATACCCCTGGATAAACAAATATATACATCAAAAGATCTGTACCAAAAGTCTAGGCTCCGGAACAATGGATCTCTCCAAGACAGCAGAGTGGAAATCCTAAGCTGGAGGATCACCAAATCGAGTATCTGTACCTGCGGGCATGAAACGCAGTCCCCCGAAGAAAGGGGGTCAGTACGATATATGTACTGAGTATATAAAGCATGAAATACAAAAAAGAGGATCATGACTGAAATAGAGATCACATGAGACAAGTATGACATTCAAATTACCAATACATTTGCCTTATGAAATGTAACTCATGCATATCAATATCATATATCATACCCGGCCCATTATCGGACTCGGTGAATAAAGTCATCACACATCACATGCCATCCTTGGCGCCATAATCACATCATCATATTATCATATCATCACATCATCGTATCATATATATATATATATATATATATATATATATATATATATATATATATATATATATATATATATATATATCGTACCCGGCCCTCTAGTGAGGGACTCCGTGAACACTGCAGTGAAACTGTGCACGAAAACATACCTGGCCCGGGACTCGGTGAAAGACATATTGAGGCATGCACGAGCAGAGTAGTGAGTAACCATATACAAAGTAAATCATCATCAGGGACTCAATAGAATAAGTAGAATGAATTAACACTTGAGTATCAATGGCGACAGTCATATCAAGTATCCCTCGAACGTCATGATGAATTATGTCAAAAGGAACTTCAGGAATCATAGACACGTATCAAAACCATATGAAATAGCTTATGGAAATCAAGAACATTAACCATCCTAGTATTTCTAAGAATAGGAACTTATACATTCGTCGTTTGTTCGTTTCATATGAATCATGCCAAAAGAAAGAAAGGACAACTTTACATACCTTGTCCGCATCTTAAGCTCTTCCAAACCTAAGTCTCGGGCTTCCCAAGATCTACTGTTATTTCCCGTATTTTGCGTATTTGGATAATTCAAGATAATTGCGGGAAGTTAAGGGCAAGGCTATATTTTTGACCTTGTTTAGCACACAAGTTGTTCATGAAAGTTTTGATGTGGAAATATTAAGAAAGGCTAGGGGCAAAAAGGGAAATTCGCAAGATGGCTCATAGAAAAATGGAGGAAGGCCATGGGCAAATTTGGAATTTGAAAAATAAATTTTCATGAATTGCAAAACAAAAAAAAAGATTAGGCTTGGATAATTTGGGCCAAAGTGGCCAGCCATGTTGGAGTGGGCCAAGGCCCAGATGGAATTAAAATAAATAAGACCAAAAGATGACTTAATGGTCACATTTTTCATTCTTCTCACTTGGAATTTTCAAGAAACTTAGAGAAAGAACAAGAGAGGCCATTCAGCCAAGAACAAGAAAAAGGAAAAAAAATTTGAAGCCATCAATCTTGATCCAAAAAAAATATATTCTCCTAGTATTCCTACTAATTCAAAGGTCCTCTTTAACGTGGTATAATTGTTGGAGCAAGAAAACTACTCTTTGTTGCAAGTCCATAATTCTAGTCAAGTGGGAAATTAAGGAAAAAGGTAAGAATTCATATTCTTTTATATGTTATGGAAGGTTTATGTATATTGTAGTGTGTAGAAATGAATGAAAATCATGGAAATAGTGTGTTGTGTGTGTGGCAGTGTGAGTGTAGAGTGGTGGAGAAGAGGTGAATTAATTTTACTTAATATGTTAGTTGTGTTTTTGTGGATTCTATGTTGATAATCAAAGTTTGATGATTTTAGTTGAAGTTGTAAGTGTTGGGAAGTTGTTAAAAAGCTAATGTGATGTCAAAAACCATTTCTTGTATATATGGGAAAATAATGTTGTTAGTATGTGAATTATTGGTATAGTTTATGGATTTGAAGGAAGGAAATGTGTTGTTATTGTTCTTGTTGCATTTGGGAGGTTTCGGGTGGTATTGTGCATTGGTTGGGTTGTTTTGGTCATTGCGCGGATTGTTTGAGGTGTTCTTGAGTCTTGTTTGTAAGGTCTTGGGCAAGTATTTGAACGTGTGAGCATTTATGTTGGCTTGATCGTATGGTTGAATTGAATATAAATGAAATGTCGTCGAATTGTGAAGAAAGGATTGCTAGTGTTAGAATGCGTTTGAAATAATTATTGAAGTTGAAGATATGATTGTTGGTATCGTTGTTGATAATTTGGCCGAGTTGAATTCTCGGATTTGTTGTTGATAAATTGGCCGAGTTAGATTCTCGGGGATGGTATATTTACAGGGGAAATGCTGCCGAAATTTCGGCAGATTATAAATGAATGTATTTGGAAGACTAAGGCAAGTGTGTGATGATGTGTTTAATCATTGTGTAATCTTATTGAATGTAGACTAGCGATAGCGAGCTTGGACAAAAAGCGTAGCTAATAGGACGTGGAACAGGTATGTAAAGCTTACCTTTTCTTTCTTTTGGCATGTCCTAGAGTTATGTAAGCGATGATACCTATCTTGGGGTAACTCTATTCTTGATTCCGAGCTTGTTAATGATTATTATCCACTTCTTGATGTGAGTATACTTAGTATAGCCGAGCTTATTGTATGATTGAATAACGAGAAAAGACTAAAAGAGTTTTGTAAGTGGTATTGTCCCTAACTTTCGTAGACGGTCTCAGATTGCTTGAAATTGGTTGTAGGGGTTCCTATAATGAATAACGTTCATTACCTTCATGTGCTAATTCAGATTGTTTGGGAAATGCTCGTAGAGGTTTCTATAATGAATAACGTTCATAAATCTCATAAGTGAACTCGGATTGTTTTAGAAACGTTCATGGGGGTTTTATAATGAATGATGTCCATAACGATATTTGAAAGCTAGTTGGTATGATTGTTGCTTTAATTTTCCAAAAAATGGCTTCTGAAACGTTCGTTGAAGGTTCTGTACTTCAAACGCTCATAACTTTTTCATACTAAGTCGGATTGACCCGAAACTTGTTTCTGAGTATTCAGGCGTCGGTAAGTATATGTATACATCGAGTCTTAAAAGTTGATTTATGCGCACTTAGTTTCCCATTACTCTGTTCGTGCATATGGTTGTTAACTTTTTTTTTTATACTAACTCGGATTTACTTGAGACGTGTTTGTGGTTTATTAATGATTTCAAGAAAATTAGTTTTGTACTAAAGGAAACATAAAGTCGATTTTCAAAATCACTCCGAAGGGGGTGCGAGATTTTACTATTTATACTTTCAAAACCACTCCGAAGGGGGTGTGAGATTTTACTATTTGTCTCATTTACGATTTTATGTTTAAACTCCATAGCGGTATCTCTTTGTATTTATATTTGTGGATTGAGTAGTGTAGACACAATCATTAGTATTATGTCGCAAGTGGCATGCCCGAAGGGGCCAGGACCAGTATTATTATGTCACGAGCGGCATACCCGAAGGGGCTAGGACTATTATTATTATGTCGCAAGCAGCATGCCCGAAGGGGCCAGGACTAGTATTATTATGTTGCAAGCGGCATGCCCGAAGAGGCCATCATTATTATTATGTCAGGACCGGCATGCCCGAAGGGGCCAGGGTAGTATTATGTCGGAACCGGCATGCCCGAAAGGGCCATCATTATTATTATGTCGGGACCGACATGCCCGAATGGGCCAGGTAGTATTATGTCGGAACCGGCATGCCCGAAGGAGCCATCATTATTATTATGTCGGGACCGGCATGCCCGAAGGGGCCAGGGTAGTATTATGTCGGAACCGGCTTTCCCGAAGGGGCCATCATAATTATTATTATGTCAGAACCGGCATACCCGAAGGGGCCAGGACTAGCATTATTATGCCGGCGGCATGCCCGAAGGGGCCATCATTGTTACTCTGCTGGAAGCGGCCGTCCGAAGGGACTATTATGATACTATATTCACATTGTGTATTCTAGAATTTGGGTATGCTGTACTTATATTGTGTGCTAGAATTTGTGTAAGGCACTACATGGCACGGTTCAAATGTTGTTCCAGGTTACTCCGGGTTGCCTCTAAACTGGTTTACTGTTACGTCTTTCCTTGTTTATGATTCAGTGATGCTTTACATATTCAGTACATATTCCGTACTGACCCCCTTTCTTCGGGGGGCTGCGTTTCATGCCACGCAGGTACACCCAGGTGAGTAGAATACTTTGCTAAAGGTGTTCCAGCAGGATTGGCGAGCTCCATCTCAGTTCGGAGTGTTGCCGGGTCAAGTACTTATGTCATGGTATTTTGTATATGTTAGAGACTTTGCAGATAGTGTCCTGTGGATAGGGCGTCGAGAAGTGTGAATCATTTATAGATGTTAAAAGAGTATGTATTTTCAGATGATTTCAGTTGGTAAAAGTACATAATTGATTGAAAGTTTTTCATAATCTGTATAGAGATAATGACCTCTATTTGGAAAAGTTTCATGTTTTAAAAGTTTTTTTGAAATGAATGGTTTTGGTAAAACGAACGTTTAAGGGTTCGCTCGACTCTGATGAGATTCGGGTGCCCATCATGCCCTATCAAGATGAGGGTGTGACATCTACAACAATGTCAGTAAGTACCAAACATTAGCTAAAGGTACTTAGGAATCCAATCCTAATCTAGCACGTCATTTATAGAAATTCGGATAGCATTTCCTTTATATATTCAACAAACCCCGAGAATTTAACTCGGCCAAATCCTCAACAACAACACCAACAACCATATAATTAAGTCATTTCTTAAGGAGATCCATCATTAACAATTCAAAAATATGATCGGAACAGCCCCTATATACACAATATACCATTATGTCGTATAACATCTCCTTCTTCATAAACATGTAAAACACCAACCAAAATTACGACAACAATATAATAAAATATGTTCCAACAATTCTAGCAATAAATAGCTCAAGAACGCCTTCAAAGCAGTCCACAAACAGCCCATAAGCCAACATCAACATCATATACGATTTACGGTATAATTCGTATTTCTCGTTCCATAGTTTAGCCATGACCTGCACGAACTTTTAATATATCTAGTAGAGGATAATTCTTACCTTATTTGCCAAGAACTCCTTATCTTCCTCCTTATTTTACTACGAAGAAGCCTCCAATTTGCTATCATCTAGAGGAAATCAACACGAGCATAACCTTTATATCGTTCCGTGTATATATTTTTGCGTAGAACCTTTCAATAATTTCTTGATTAGAACCCGTTCATTTACATTTTGTAAAGGAGCTAAGTTGCTGCTCTTCATTTATTTTTCTAGTTTGTGAAAATGTAATTAAAGGGATTTCAACCACATCCCTATATATAAACCGTGGGGTCCACCCATATAATACATCCTTGTCTAAAAAAAAATGCTCCACCAACAGATACTCAATTGTATTAGTCATACGTCCCATTCTTTGCAACGAATCTATGTGTCATGGCCGTTGACACTTGTCCCTTTGTTGGGGGGCTATGCCACCTTGTCTCCCACTACACTTATTATTAAATAAATTCCCCACATAATTAATTTCTTGATCTCAATTAACATAAATAATATTCATTTTTAACATACTTCATGTACTCATTATCATGGGCATGTGATATAGCACTAATCCATACCCCCTTTCGGTACACACAAAATATTATTTGCAATCTTCGTCGTCACACTTTTTGGTATTAAATCATTTCGAGACTTCATTCCTCATATACACTGAGTTCTTAATTTTCATGCTTGAATATGACCATATCCTCCGAGCTCGGATAAATTTGCTCATGTTAAACGGTTCAATTTCCTTGTCCAAAAATACGGGGTATTATAACTTGGACCATATTTCACTCAAATAAACGTTGAACCTTAATGAAAAATATTTTATCCAATTCACTTGACCTCTAATCCTTTCAACACATCTGCACCATCACTGTAACCACTTATGAGGTTGAGGGATAACCTCGCTTCCGTTACTAATGTAATTTAACTCACACACTTTCCAACGCACAAAAATACGGGATCATGAAGTACACAAGTCGGGACAGGGCCCCCGACATACCCTTAACACAAAATACATGTACAACTCCGGCTCGGTAGTGCTCCAGGAAGATGTGCAGCCCACCACTCAAAACTAGTACCTGGAAGCAGCCTACTGCAGAAGATCCTCGTCGTGTCTGTCTACACCTGCGGGCATGAATGCAGCATCCACAAGAAAGGACATCAGTACAAATAATGTGCCGAGTATGTAAGGCGGAAAAGTAATATAATAAACATGTGCTATAAAGAAAAAGGATAAGGGTGAACCTGGTAACTACCCAACTGGCCGTAGCACGGTGGTAATAACTGCCCGTCTGATTATCACCCGATGGTAGAGCACAACTGCTCGACCGGTCATAGCATGGTTGTAACATCTGCCCGACTGGTCATAGACCAGTGGTAATTATACTCGACATCATGTCCAAACTTCTACAAGTAATCTCTACGAACTTCTCGTGGTCATCACTTAATGCGTAGGGTCTACATAATCACCTATGACGTATAAGCACAACTCAGGCCATTAGTACTTCTTCCCGCTTAACTAGACAATAAGCAAATCCTAAGATACAACATCAACCTCCCTTCGAACATTAAATACCTCATTAGGGATCCTTTACTAGCACTCTATTTATGTCCTATAAAAAATTCCTTAAGAACCTGTTCCTAAAATCGTTGGATTATTATTATGGAACCATCATCATGAACACATATCACCTTGAAGGAACAAAATCATAAGGTGAGATCAACATCAATGAATAACATCAATAGCCATGAAACAAGTTCAATGATATCACAGGAACATCGAGAACAGTAAGCTTTGGTACTTTTGGAAATAGGGTTATTGAATATATCATATATAGGTTCACCACAAAGGATTCATAACTTAAGAAAGAAGGGTTTAGCCTTAACATACCTGGGAACTCACTTCGCGACGTTCCAAAATACATCCCCTCCTGCAATCTATTTACGACCGTTCGTAGTCTTGCAATATACATATAAAACCATTCATAATATTGTTAGGCTAACTATCATACACTTGTCTTAAGCCTTCAATTAAAATCCATTAAAAATCTGCCAAAATTCGGGCAGCATCTCCCCTATTTATATGCCTAGCCCGAAATCATAATGCAGCAACCAACATCAACAACAACATTACCAACATCAACAACAATATTATCAATACCAATATATTCCATAAACATCCCACACGATGTTTTATCCAATTACTCAACCCATACGATTATCTAATAATGTTTCCTCCTTTAAATAAGCTTAAATCAAAACTTATAAGGGAAGATTCATACCTTTCACCCGCTAGAACTGCAATGTCTTCAATTGCCACCTTGAATCCAAGCCCAGTTTCGCGGCAATACAATATGATAATCACAACTATACGCTGTCCGGACATAAATCCAGAGATTTCACTTAATTCGCGGTAAACTTTAGTCGACGAAAGCTGGGGTAACTCTCCAGAATATTTGGGGGCTTTTTAGGGTGTTTTGGACTGAAAATAAGGGGGTAAGCCCCCTTATATAGTGCTCTTAGAGTCTGATCACACAGACTTAAAATTTTCTCTGCGTGATCGCGCAACTTTGATGCTCGATCGCACAGAGTTGGTCTCCACTGCCTTAAGATTGTTCAGCGTGTTCGCGCCACTCCCAAGCACATTCAAGCAGAGTAATTTCCATGCCTGCCAGCCAGACTTGTAACATCCATATCTCCTTACTCCGATGTCGTATCGATGAGCGGTTTGTTTTGTTGGAAACTAGACTTCCCGAACTTTATCTTAGGGTTTTGCTTTGCTTCAAAACTTCACATATACTAAAAGATATTCTCTATCCAAGTTGGGCCAAAATTTCCCTTCATATTTTCTCCAAAGTTCAAACAAACTTAATTTTCTTAAATCACTTGTCCTCTAATCCTTCCGCAGCTTATTATGTGAACTTAAACCCTCACAATAATAAGGTAAACACTTATAATGTAACATACGCACTATGGGGTGTAACACGGATCCAGGCCAGGCCGTAGAGGATGGCGTGGCCCCAGCACAGACACAGCCTAAGGTCACATCTGATCAGGCCATGCATGAAGCTATGGCTAGAGTCTTACTTTATCTTGATGCCCAGCCGGCGGCAGCCGGTGTTACTACTTCTGGCGGGGGTTCATAGACTACGGTTGCGGTGCAGACCCCTGATCAGGGACCTACGGGGCAGCACATCCCGCCGCAGCTATGGTGTTACACCTCGGAAAATTTCCCGTTGGTACGCAAGTAAACGAACTAGTGATGTGTGCGAGGAGTGCGAGTGTATAATGTTTCATGAGCAATGTGCGTATATGGACGAGAATGATTAGAATGAAAAGTAGAGAAATGTGAAAAGTTGAAAGTTGGCAAAACTGCCCAGTGGTCGTAAAGTGCAAAATACGGACCGTAAAATGGAATACGGTCCGTAAACTGGCAGTCGTAAATTGCCATGCAAGGTTTCAACTTTCTGCCCTGTTGAGAAGTGGTAAAATATGACCTGGTGGACGGACCGTAAAGTGATTTACGACCCGTAAACCATGGTCGTAAATCACCATGCATGCAGCCAGAGTTTCTGGTTCTGCTTAAGGTTAAAGACGACCACGAGGGACGGTCCGTAAACTGGAATACGGACCGTAAACCTCCATGGACGACCACTGTACACCTCAGCACAGATTTTTAATTCATTAAATATGAGGACCAAGACTTGCTTTATTTCATTTCTACATTACACCACTTCTCTCTAGAATCATCTCTCTACATTTATTTCATAAGTTTTCAAAGATAATAAGTCACCAACAACATAAACAAGTGAAGCAAGTGTAAGCAAGCCATTAAATACCATTCAAGTCAAGAAATGCAAATGGAGAAAAACTAGGGTTTTGCTCAAAGTGGAGTATTATTAACCAAAGCTTGTTCCTACAACTTCTAAGGTGAGATTCATGATTTTTACATGATGTTAAAGGTATTGAAGAGTTGAAATACATGGATTGTAGAAAATATGGTCAAGTAGGTCATGAATGATGAATAGTGACATTTTGAGGAATAGTTTGAATTGAATCATGAATGTTGTTGTGTTGTGATATGAATGCATTATAAATGGTACTAAGATCATGAACTAGACACTTTAGACGAATGGACGAAGTTGGATGTTATGACCATGAATATGGGCGAATTAGAGGCAAATTA
This sequence comes from Lycium barbarum, assembly GCF_019175385.1. Taxonomy (NCBI): domain Eukaryota; kingdom Viridiplantae; phylum Streptophyta; class Magnoliopsida; order Solanales; family Solanaceae; genus Lycium; species Lycium barbarum. The sequence continues at coordinate 22,853,110 of NC_083348.1, read as the reverse complement.
AGGAATCTAAATAATGTGGATAATGTGAATGACTAATGGCCATTGTTATGATATTAATGAAGGTATAGACGCTAGCATTGGAAGAAAGCGTGCAAGTGTAGAATAGTCCGACGAAAAGGTATGTAAGGCTAACCCGTCTTTCATAAGGCATGGTTCATTGGCCAAACTCTTAAATCCTCTATATGAGTATGTTGTATTCAAATGATTGACACTCCGAGCTCATAAGCTCACGATCCTCGATACGTGCTACGATTGTATTACGCACCCCATTTGACGAGTAAGCATAAGATAGAGATGTAACGAAAATTATGATAATAATAATGATGCTAAAGGTGCCTATGGGCTATTATATTTACATGTGCCTATGAAGGGCTATAATGACACCCCGAGCTTATAACACCGGGTAGGATATATGTATATGAATATGTATAAAGTATGTATACGATTACGAAACGCGCACACACATTTGCAGATGGTACGGGTAACCCTGAAGCCTTGGTAGGGCCAGGTAGAAATAACATTGAGCCTTGGTTGGCCAAGTATGTATGAAACACCGAACCTTATGATCGGGTACACTATGTATGTATATAAGTGTATGGCTATGTATATAATATGAATATGAATGTGAAAAGACTATGTATATGAATGCGAATAGGGGCATGTATACGAATACGAGCATTATTACGAAATACGCATGAGAAACGGAAAGTTCCTATGAAAGGCAGGTAAGTGCCATGATGATGATATTATTTGTCTTCCTTCCTATGCCACTTCATATATTGTCTATGATGCTTCTACATTGATGTTAATCATGCTTTACATACTCAGTACATTCTTCGTACTGACGTCCTTTTGTTTGTAGACACTGCGTCATGCCCGCAGGTGCACAGGGAGACAGACTTGATCTATAGCTGCTTGTTCAGAGATTACATAGCGGAGCTCCATTTCCTTCGGAGCCATAGCTTTTGGGTACTTATTCTTTTGTGTATATAATTATGGGCATAGCGGGGTCCTGTCCCGCTTATGTGATATGTTATACTCTTCATAGAGGCTCGTAGTCATGTGTATATGGTTAGACATGTCCGGCCTTGTCGGCCTATGTTTTGTATATCATTTTGTCGGCCACGATGGCCCACGTATATTGATGTGGCATAGATGCCTATGGTGATATAAATGTATTTTTGTCCAATTGGGACTAGTTGATGAATGAATGGAAATGTATGTATAACTATGCGGCTCACCTAGATGTAAGTATAATAGTAAGCTAAGAGGGTACTCGGGTGGGCTAGCACCTGGTGCTCGTCGCGGCCCCGAGTCGGGTCGTGACAAAAGTGGTATCAGAGCAGTTCAGTCCTAGGGTGTGTCTACGAGCCGTGTCTAGTAGAGTCCTGGTTATGGGTGTGTTGCGCGCCACACTTATAAACAAGAAGCTGCGGACATATTTGGAATAAATGACCTTCTTTCTTCATAAGAATCGTGCGATAGAGCTATGATGTAGGAAATTATTGCTCCTAAATCGTGTGTTGTCTATTTCAGAGATGCCTAAAAAGGGAAAGGCTACGGCAGCCCAAAAGGGCAAGACGGTGGCAGAGAAGCGGGCTAAGAAAGCACCGCCACCGGTAGTAGAGAAAAGTGAGTCCCAGAGTGCGGTTCAATCTCAGTCCTCCCAGACAGTGCCTATTACTGAGGAGCATGAGGGAGCCTCAGCCCCAGCTCCAGCACCTCCAGCTCCTCCACCAGATGCTTCGGGCCAAGATGTGACAGAGGCCATTAATTTTTTGACCAAGTTGGTTGCGGCCCAGGCTCAGAGGCAAAGTTCAGGGTATGGTGATAGGGTTGTTAGTGCAAGAACCCGTGATTTCATTACTTTGAACCCTCCGTAATTCTTCAGGTCAAAACCGGAGGAGGATCCCCAAGACTTTATTGATGGTATGCTAAGGACGCTCCGGTTGATACATGCTTCAGACACCGAGTCGGTAGAGCTAGGGTCATATAGATTGAGAGATGTCTCGATCCAGTGCTATACGGTGTGGATGGCTTCACGGGGGGCCAATGCACCTCCCCCGGTATGGCAAGAGTTTGTTGATGCTTTTCTCCATCACTATATGCCTCCAGAAGTTCGGCGAGCAAGGGCCGATAAATTCTTAAATTTGAGACAAGGTAGTATGAGTGCCCTAGAGTATAGCCTCCACTTTAAATCCTTGGCTAGGTATGCTTCGGCCATGGTGGCAGATATGGGCGACAGGGTACACCGATTTGTAAAGGGCCTAGGGCCACACTTGATGGATAAATGCTTGACTGTGTCCCTTCAGGACGGTATGGATATTGCACGCATTCAGGAACATGCTCAGAACTTAGAAGAAAGCCTACAACAGCGGAGGAGTGAGCGTGAGCAAGATCGGGGACATAGCAAGAGAGCTAGATCTTCGGGCCCGACAAGCGAGTTTAGAGGCGGACACAGGCAGCAGTTCCCTAGACATTCGGGCTACTCTATGACCAGTGCATCTCCTCGGTTTCCAGGCCAGAGCCTCGATAGATCTGCTCGTTCAGGGCCGAGTCCCAGTTATTCAGGACCTCAGTTCAGAGATGATTCAGGCCAGACAAGGCCACCTGTACCACGATGTTCCCAGTGTGGGAAGTTGCATTGGAGTCTATGCCGATTGGGCTCGGATGGTTGCTATTCATGTGGTCAACCAGGCCATATCATGCGTGATTTCCCCTCAGTACAGGGTAGAGGAAGGACCCAGCCATCAGGGTCGGCAGCCGGATCATCAGCATCTGTGCGCCCTACGGGGCCAGGTTCACATGCGCCAGTCGGCCATGGTAGAGGTAGAGGCAGAGCTCCCAGTACTAGCGGTCCTCAGCACCGTATTTATGCTTTGGCTGGACGCCAAGATCTTGAGTCTTCTCCTGATGTGGTCACATGTATATTATCGGTATTCTCTCATGATGTATATGCTTTGATTGATCCGGGCTCCACGTTATCATATGTTACTCCATATATTGCGGGTCGGTTTATAATTGAGCCGGAGTCTATCAAACCTTTTGAGGTGTCTACACCCGTGGGTGAATCGGTAATAGCTAGCTGAGTATATAGGAATTGTGTGATTGTGATTTGTGATCGTCGTACTGTGATTGATTTGCATGAGCTACAAATGGTAGATTTTGATGTTATTATGGGCATGGATTGATTGGCTTCTTGTTATGCCAATGTTGATTGCCGAATAAAGATGGTTCGTTTCTAGTTTCTGGGAGAACCAGTCTTAGAATGGAAAGGGAATGCGGCATCACCAAAAGGTAGGTTTATTTCCTATCTAAAGGCAAGGAAAATGATCACAAAAGGGTGCATTTAGCATCTAGTACGAGTTCAAGATGTAGAAGCTGAGTCGCCGACTCTACAGTCAGTTCCAGTGGTGAACGAATTTCCGGATGTGTTCCCGGAAGAGCTTCCAGGCCTTCCTCCCGAACGGGAGATTGATTTTACCATTGATGTGTTGCCAGGCACCACACCTATATCTATTCCTCCATATAGAATGACACCCGCAGAATTGAAAGAGTTGAAGGAGCAATTGAGGGACTTGCTTGATAAAGGCTTCATTAGGCCTAGTTCATCCCCGTGGGGAGCACCCGTATTGTTCGTCCGAAAGAAAGATGGCTCCTTAAGAATGTGCATTGATTATCAGCAATTGAATAAAGTGACAATTAAGAACAAGTATCCTCTTCCGAGGATCGATGATTTATTTAATCAATTACAAGGTGCCAAATGGTTTTCCAAGATTGATTTGAGGTCCGGGTACCACCAAGTAAGAGTTAGGGAGAAAGATATCCCTAAGACAGCTTTCAGAACAAGATATGGTCATTTCGAGTTCCGAGTAATGTCGTTTGGGTTAACTAATGCACCGGCAGCGTTTATGGGCTTAATGAATAATGTATTCAGACCCTTTCTGGATCTATTCGTGATTGTATTCATCGACGATATCCTGGTGTATTCTAGATCCGAGACAGATCATGCAGAGCATCTGCGTATAGTCCTTGGAGTTCTTCGAGCTCGAGAGTTGTTTGCAAAATTCTCCAAGTGTGAGTTTTGGTTGAACTCAGTATCATTTCTGGGCCATATTGTTGCAGTTGATGGTATTCGGGTGGATAGCCAAAAGATTGAGGCCGTGAAGACTTGGCCAAGGCCCACGACTCCTACTGAGGTTCGTAGATTTTTGGGCTTAGCAGGTTATTACAGAATATTTGTTGAAGGTTTCTCTTCTATTTCTGCACCGCTCACAAAGTTGACTTAGAAGTCAGCTAAGTTTCAATGGACAGATGCCTGCGAGCGTAGCTTCCAAGAGTTGAAAGATAGATTGACTTCTGCCCCAGTCTTGACACTTCCAGAGGGATTGGAAGGGTATGTTGTTTATTGAGATGCTTCAGGCGTCGGGATAGGTTGTGTACTGATGCAACACGGTAAGGTGATTGCGTACGCTTCTAGGCAATTGCGGAAACATGAACAGAATTACCCGACCCATGATTTAGAATTAGCCGCAGTGGTCCATGCATTAAAGATATGGCGACATTATTTATATGGTGTCCATGTGGATGTTTATACAGATCATAAGAGCCTTCAGTATATCTTCAAGCAGAAAGAGTTGAATTTGCGGCAACAACGATGGTTGGAGTTACTAAAGGATTACGATGTTGATATCTTGTATCACCCCGGAAAGGCTAACGTTGTGGCTGACGCTCTTAGCCGCAGATCCATGGGAAGTCTAAGTGATGTACGACCAGAAAAGAAAGAGATGGCCTGTGAGCTTCAACAGTTAGCTAGCCTAGGAGTCCGAGTAGTGGACTCAGGTAGCAACAGAGCTACTATTCAGAATTCAGCAGTTTCATCGCTAGTAGCGGAAGTAAAAGAGCGACAATATGAGGATCCCATGCTAATGCAGTACAGAGATACACTCCCTCAGAAAGAGGAGTCATCATTTGATATTTCAGGAGACGGAGTTCTCCGATGTCGAGGCAGGTTATGTGTTCCGGATGTGGTAGGCCTACGTCACCAAATATTGAGGGAAGCTCATTGTTCCCGTTACTCCGTACACCCCGGAGCGACGAAAATGTATCATGATCTTAAGTCTATATACTGGTGGAATGGAATGAAGAAAGATATAGCGGAATTCGTAGCTCAGTGTCCTAATTGCCAACAAGTGAAAACTGAACACCAAAAGTCGGGTGGATTATTGCAAGCTATAGAGATCCCAACTTGGAAGTGGGAAGTGATTAATATGTATTTCATTACAGGGTTACCCCGTTCTCGACGTAAGTATGATTCCATATGGGTGATTGTGGATAGACTCACAAAGTCATCTCATTTCTTACCGGTCAGGACGACCTATGTGGCAGAAGATTATGCGAAGCTTTATCTTAAAGAGATAGTGAAACTCCATGGCGTTCCAGTATCTATTATCTCCGAAGAGGGACCCAGTTTACAGCTAAGTTTTGGAGATCGTTCCAAGATGGTTTAGGGACCCAAGTGCGCCTAAGCACGACATTTCACCCACAGACCAATGGGCAAGCCGAACGCACTATTCAGACTCTCGAGGATATGTTACGAGCATGTATGATAGACCTTGGAGGAAATTGGGATGACCATTTTCCACTAATTGAGTTTGCTTACAATAACAATTATCATTCTAGCATTCAAATGGCACCGTATGAGGCTTTATATGGGCGAAAGTGTAGATCCCCGATTGGGTGGTCTGAAACTGGAGAGGCCAAGTTGATAGGGCCAGATTTGGTCTAGCAAGCTATAGAGAAAGTCAAGCTCATACAAGATCGGTTGTAAGCGGCTCAAAGTCGCCAGAAGTCCTATGCGGATAACCGTCGAAGGGACTTAGAGTTCCAAGTTAAGGATTGGGTATTCTTGAAAGTGTCATCAATGAAAAGCGTTATGAGATTTGGCAAAAAGGGGAAGCTCAGTCCCCGGTATATTGGACCATATGAGATTGTGCGCAAAATAGGAAAAGTGTCCTATGAGTAAGATCTACCTCCGGAATTGGAGCCAGTCCATCCAGTATTTCATGTCTCGATGCTTCGAAAATGTGTTGGAGATCCCACCAGGATCGTCCCAGTCACTGATGTGCAAATGACAGAGAAATTGACTTATGAAGAGGTACCCATTGCCATAGTAGATAGGCAAGTACGGAGGCTTAGGAACAAGGAAGTGGCCTCAATTAAAGTTCTGTGGAGGAATAGCAATCGAGAGGAGATGACATGGGAAGCAGAAGAAAGTATGCGATCTAAATACCCACATATATTTCAGCCCGTGGAAGAAGCCCAAGATGAGACGTCAAGGTCATAAGGTACGTATATTTCCTTTTATGCTTTTGGGTCATGTGTGGCCAAAATTTTTATGTTGTTACGTTGTGGCCCTGTGTGGCATCGATATTATGGGTTGTTGTGGCAGGATGGTAGCGTCATATTATAAGGGGAACTCTGGCGAAATTTTTGTAGAATTCCCCGAGACTTTAACATTCGAGGACGAATGTTCCTAAGGGGGGAAGAATATTACACCTCAGAAAATTTCCCGTTGGTACGCAAGTAAACGAACTAGTGATGTGTGCGAGGAGTGCGAGTGTATAATGTTTCATGAGCAATGTGCGTATATGGACGAGAATGATTAGAATGAAAAGTCGAGAAATGTGAAAAGTTGAAAGTTGGCAAAACTGCCCAGTGGTCGTAAAGTGCAAAATATGGACCGTAAAATGGAATACGGTCCGTAAATTGGCAGTCATAAATTGCCATGCAAGGTTTCAACTTTCTGCCCTGTTGAGAAGTGGTAAAATAATACCTGGTGGACGGACCGTAAAGTGATTTACGGCCCGTAAACCATGGTCGTAAATCACCATGCATGCAGCCAGAGTTTCTGGTTCTGCTTAAGGTTAAAGACGACCACGAGGGACGGTCTGTAAACTGGAATACGGACCGTAAACCTCCATGGACGACCACTGTACACCTCATCACAGATTTGCAATTCATTAAATATGAGGACCAAGACTTACTTTATTTCATTTCTACATTACACCACTTCTCTCTAGAATCATCTCTCAACATTTATTTTATAAGTTTTCAAGGATTATAAGTCACCAACAACATAAACAAGTGAAGCAAGTGTAAGCAAGCCATTAAATACCATTCAAGTCAAGAAATGCAAATGGAGAAAAACTAGGGTTTTGCTCAAAGTGGAGTATTATTAACCAAAGCTTGTTCGTACAACTTCTAAGGTGAGTATCATGATTTTTACATGATGTTTAAGGTATTGAAGAGTTGAAATACATGGATTGTAGAAAATATGGTCAAGTAGGTCATGAATGATGAATAGTGACATTTTTAGGAATAGTTTGAATTGAATCATGAATGTTGTTGTGTTGTGATATGAATGCATTATAAATGGTACTAAGATCATGAACTAGACACTTTAGACGAATGGACGAAGTTGGATGTTATGACCATGATTATGGGTGAATTAGAGGCAAATTAAGGAATCTAAATAATGTGGATAATGTGAATGACTAATGGCCATTGTTATGATATTAATGAAGGTATAGACGCTAGCATTGGAAGGAAGCGTGCAAGTGTAGAATAGTCCGACGAAAAGGTATGTAAGTCTAACCCGTCTTTCATAAGGCATGGTTCATTGGCCAAACTCTTAAATCCTCTATATGAGTATGTTGTATTCAAGTGATTGACACTCCAAGCTCATAAGCTCATGATCCTCGATACGTGCTACGATTGTATTACGCACCCCATTTGAAGAGTAAGCATAAGATAGAGATGTAGCGAAAATGATGATAATAATAATGATGCTAAAGGTGCCTACGGGCTATTATATTTACATGTGCCTATGAAGGGCTATAATGACACCCCGAGCTTATAACGCCGGGTAGGATATATATATATATGAATATGTATAAAGTATGTATACGATTACGAAATGCGCGCACACATCTGCAGATGGTACGGGTAACCCTGAAGCCTTGGTAGGGCCAGGTAGAAATAACATTGAGCCTTGGTTGGCCAAGTATGTATGAAACACCGAACCTTATGGTCGGGTACGCTATGTATGTATATAAGTGTATGGGTATGTATATAATATGAATATGAATGTGAAAAGACTATGTATATGAATGCGAATAGGGGCAACGAGCACTATTACGAAATACGCATAAGAAATGGAAAGTTCCTATGAACGGCAGGTAAGTGCCATGATGATGATATTATTTGTCTTCCCTCCTATGCCACTTCATATATTGTCTATGATGCTTCTATATTGATGTTAATCATGCTTTACATACTCAGTACATTCTTCGTACTGACGTCCTTTTGTTTGTGGACGTTGCGTCATGCCCGCAGGTGCACAGGGAGACAGACTTGATCTATAGCTGCTTATTCAGAGATTACATAGCGGAGCTCCATTTCCTTCGGAGCCATAACTTTTGGGTACTTATTCTTTTGTGTATATAATTATGGGCATAGCGGGGTCCTGTCCCGCTCATGTGATATGTTATACTCCTCCTAGAGGCTCGTAGTCATGTGTATATGGTTAGACATGTCCGGCCTTGTCGGCCTATGTTTTGTATATCATTTTGTCGGCCACGATGGCCCACGTACATTGATGTGGCATAGATGCCTATGGTGATATAAATGTACTGTTGTCCAATTGGGACTAGTTGACGAATGAATGGAAATGTATGTATAACTATGTGGCTCACCTAGATGTAAGTGTTATAGCCCGTATCTTGTGTGTTTGGAAATTCCAAAGTCGTCGTGGAAAGTTAAGGGCGAGACCATTTTCAAAAATTATTTTAATGTACAGGTTGGTTGTGGATATTATTTATGAATATTATGATATGGAAATATTGAGGAAGGTTAAGGGTAAAGAGAGAAATTTGCAAAATGGTGCATGGTAATATGGTGAAAGCATAGGGGCAAAATGGTAATTTCATAAATGTTCAGGAAAATCCTCAAAATTTCCATGTTGGCCGTGTGGCATAAGTATATGCCCATATTGCTTTGGGGACTAAAGTGTACAAAAGAAGACATTTGGTCTTCTTTGACCATGTGAGAAATTCAAAAGAAATTCAAGAAAAGGAAAGAAAACTCTAGAAGAATAAAGAGGAGGGCATGTGGCTATTTTGTGATTGGAGTGACCTAATATATATATATGAGAGGTGGTCATCTTAATTCAAGAATTTGGAGAGAAAGAAAAACAAAAAGAAGGAGAGCAAGAACATAGGCCATTTCGGCCAAGACCTTGGAAAACTAGGTCCTTGAAATCTTGTTTCAAAAATTATTTTCTTCAAGTATTCCTATCAATTGGAGGGTCCTCTATGACATGGAACAGTTGTTGGGGGCAAGTAGAACACATATTCTTGCAATGTTATAATTTTAGCCAAGTGAAGAATCAAAGGAGAAAGGTAAGGTTTCATCTTCTTTTGTGTGTTGTGAATGGTTTATATATGTTGTTGTATAGAAAAATGAATGAAATCCATGAGAATATGGAATTTATGTTGTAGCCGTGTGGGTGGTTGACTTATGTAGAAGTGATGAATTAATTTTACTTAGTACCATGATTGTTGTGGTTATAGATGGTTCATGCATACTGTGGTATGTTGAAGTGAATGAAACTCATGAAAATATGTAGTGTGTATGTGTGGCCGTGTGGTGGTTAGGTGGTATGGAAGAGAGTGAGCAAATTTTATCTTGTATGTTGGTTGTTGTTGTAGTAAAATCTATGGTGGAAAATGGAAGCTTAACAATTTTAGTTTAGGTGGTAATTGTTGGAAACTTGTTCTAGAAGTTTATGAAGATTGAATATGATGTTCTTGCATGTATGGCATATAAGGTTGTTAGTATGGTGTTGTTGGAATATAAATTATAAGGTTGTTATTGTTTTTGTTGGAGTTGGAAAGTCTTGAAGGAAGTAGTACGTTAATTGAAATTGTTACTATGATTGTTGGCATTGTTGTTGATAGTTTGGCCGGGTTGAATTCCCGGATTGTCGTTGATTAAATTGGCTAAGTTGAAGTTTTGGAGATGGTGTATTTATAGGGGAAGTGCTGCCGAAATTTCGGTAGACAAATATTATCTTAAGATTCAACTTCTAAATGCTCTAATCAATGTTTGGTAAATGTGACCAAATTGTAGATTTTGGCGGATTGCAACTTGAATTTGGAGTAGCATAAGGAGCGGAAAAAGGTATGTAAGGCTTCACCCTTCCATCTATGGCATGTCTTAGACGTAATATGTTGGATATGAACCTCGGGGACAACTCTATTTTTCGGAATCCGCACCTAAAGTTTCCCCTTTTTCATTCAGTAGAATTGAATTAGAAAGTGTGCGAAATGTTGCAAAAAACCTCCTAAACACCCGGAACTTGCATAAACAGGACCCGACTACCTTAAAACCCTCACAAGTGACGTCATGAAATGTAATGTACGTAAATTTGGTACGCCGCTGTCACACCCTAACCTTATTAGGGTGTGATGGGCACCCGACCCCACATACGGAGCCGAGCGAACCCCCAGACTCTGATTCCATACATACCCTTTCAAATTTCCAGATCAAATCACATGAAACATACAATAGGACTTCTAACAAAAACGGAAAACAGACATCGTCTTAGACGGCCATATCACATCAAATCCATAGGCAGGCGGAATGTACATCGCCTAAACATACATACATATACGAACATATAGGCCACTTGGGCCACCATAGGAAACAGGGCCACTTAAGACACAGATCTCAGACCGGACCAAACAAAATCTGTGGACATATGAAACTGCTTACGAACTGACTCTCTATACCCACGACTCTGTCTGCAAAGTCTCTAACACAAATCAGAAAGCACAACATATAAATACTCAGACTCGGCAACGCTCCGATGGAAAGTGGAGCTCGCCAATCCCGCTGAAAACTCCTAGCCAAGTCTTCTGATCATCTGGGTGTACCTGCGTGGCATGAAACGCAGCCCCCGAAGAAGAGGGGTCAGTACGGAATATGTACTGAGTATGTAAGGCAAGAATACAGCAAACAGAATCACAATCAGAATCAAAATTACTGAAGTATAACAGACGGGATCATAATCAGACTCAGATATACAGAGCATATGTACGATATGCAAAATAACAAAAACAACTTACTGGGACACAGACTATGCATGCCAAGAACGGTATCCGGTCCTTTACAGGACCTGGGGAAAACGTGGTCGCCTCCCGGCCTTAGGCGCCACACACATCATACTCCAGAAGATTTGCTCCTGTCTCCGACACACATCATAATATCCAAATGTACATATACATATAGGCGGTTCAGCGAACCAAACACATCATACTTCGTAACACATCATACTTCGGAATTCATATACGGCGCCCGACCCTCAGGAGAGGAACTCGGGAACCGTGCGCACGATATAAACCGGCCCGGGACTCGGCGAAGGAATTTATGACATATGCACGAGTAGAGTAGTGAGAAACTAAATGCACATAACCAAGACTCAATGGATTAATCTAACGTACTATCCGAATATCCGTTAACAGATTACTCATAACAAATTACTTATACCAGATTACTTATACCAGAATGCTTATGTCAGAATACTTATTTCAGCATACTTATACCAGAATACTTAGTTCAGAGTACATATATCAAAGTTGGGAATACTCATATCAAATTACCCGTATCGGAGTACTTATAATAGAATGCTCAGATCAGAATACATACTTGTATCAGAATTTCTCATATCGGGACACTTATGCCAAATACTTACATCAGAATATTTATGTCAGAATGCTCAGACTGGAATACTTATACCAGAATACGCATGTCTGAATACTTAAGTCAGAATTCGCCTATCAGGATTATTAGACACTTACATTAGGGAGGACATACAGATCACAAACAGACTCGGAATCACAGAATAGAATAACCCCAATGTACATATCAATATCATACCTCACTTGGCTCTAGGACATGCCAAAAGAATGAAAGGGTAAGCCTCACATACATGTTCAACCTCTTATTAGCTGCACTTATACGTCCAAGCTCGCAAATCTACATTTGGGAGGATTCACACTAATGTTAGTCCTCTTATCACACACTTATCCCAAGTGTCAAATTGTACTATTCTATATTCTGCCGAAAATCGGGCAGCATCTCCCCTGTTTATATGCCTAGCCCGAATTCTCAATTCAGCAACAAACAACAATAATAACAATACCAACATTATTCATAATATTTCCAACTCCAAAATATTCCATAAAACAGCCCACACGCTGTTTTCCAACTTTCACAACTAACCAACTCAGTATACAATTATTTAATCGCGTTTTCTTCGTAAATAAACGCGTATTAACACAAATAGTAAGAGATTCATACCTTTCTCCCTTTAATATTGACGTATATTCACCTTTTCATGCCAATTTTAGACCACCACACGCCCTCTATACAATTCTGCAGCGAAAACTATACGCTATCCGGAATGGAATTGGGAAATTATACCTGGTTTGGGGTAAAAAGTAGGTGTGGAAATGTTGGAGAATTTTCCAGAAATTTGGGATGGTTTTGAGGGCCTTTTGCTGAAAAAAATGGGGGATTTGCCCCTTTTATAAGGTTCTGGGTCCTGCCCAGAACCGACATAAAATGCTTCTGCGCGTTCGCGCCCATTTTTGGCGCGTTCGCGCAGTGTTAAATTTCCTGACTGTAAAGTATTCAGCGCGTTCGCGCTGGCCTTTTTCTGCCTGGACCTTCGTTCAGTAAAACGGTCATACCTTTTGATACCGATATCGTGGGAGAACCCACGACCTATGGTTGGAAAGGTAATTCAAATATCTACAACTTTAATTTCTGGGGGTTTTCCCAAATTCAAAACTTATGATGCCCTTTTTTCCCCTCCAATTCAGATCATCCGAAAACGTTTCCTTAAATCGTCCTTCTGGAGGGCTTATGCCCATTTTTGGCTTACGGGTCCTTCTTAGGACTTGCTCAACTTTCCATATGCTACTCGTATATATCTTCATATATCCTTTATAAAACTTCAACGTGTGGGACCCACTTAGCTTGCAGCAACGAGGGCTCTTCGTCGAATAACATACGAACTATTTCACATCATGTTGTCTCCAAATGTCATATATATGTTATTATTACCTCCTCATAACACAAACTTCATCCTGAACTTGATTATCAAATTTTTTTTCTGCGCTTTCGCGCCACTCGCTGGCGCGTTGGCGCAGACTATTTTCCTAGCTTGCCCCTCCAACTTTTAATGTTCATACCTCCTTACCCCGATGTCCGATTGAGGTGCCGCTTGTTCCGTTGGAAACTAGACTTCCTGAACTTTACTTTAAACTTTATTTTACTTCAAAAACCTCAACCTTTCTCAATATTCCATACTAATAATATTCATAAGTAATATTCATAACAACTTATACATTAAAATAGCTTTTGAAAATGGTCTTGTCCTTAACTTACCATGACGACTTTGGGATTTCCAAATGTACAAGATACGAGCTATAACATCCTCCCCCCCCCCCCCTTTAGAACATTCGTCCTCGAATGTTCAACTGACCTTATGGGGTATTGTAGCGCTTCGGGAGGAGGTTCATGCCCATTCGATATCCTTCATCCTACTTTCCTCATTAACCAGCCCCTGAATCCTTACACGAATCCTAATTCCATATTATGGGTTTCTTTTTCTAGTACTTGAAAATATTGCGACCTCTTGTTGTCCTAAGATGATATGGTCTCCCCCCCTTTAAGGGGTTCCTCATATGCCAACAGTCCTCTTATGAAGTCTTCATTTATACACTATCTCTTACCTTCCTCCAACCTTGTACCTACATATTGAAAACTTCTTATCGCACATTCTCCCTCTGCTTTCTGTCTATGTCGTCATTTTGTCCACATTTTCTATACTTTTCCATCCACAACTCGTACTTTTACTGTCCTGGCCCACCTACTCGTGATTCTTCCTTAATTGCGCGGTTGTGCTGTAACTGTACGTCCTTATTTCTTCAGCATTCCGCCATTCTTGTCCTTAGCGCAGAATCTTTACTCTCCTTATCCTTGCTCATACATTATCATAGCTACATACTTATTCTTTTATGAATCCCTCCTCGTAACGTTATTACAGACCTAAGCATTCCTTTTTCTTACTTCGTATCCCCTTATTCTAGCCACTATTCCTTTAGCCTCACTTATTAACATCAGTTCTCGAATCTCCTTCCGATATTCCGATCTCTCTGTTTCCTATCTGCTCACTCTCTTTCTTTATCAACATTATTACTAGGACTTCCAATCCCAACTTATGGTAAGATAATAGCATCTTACTTTGCCACACTTGTACCATTTATTCTTGCCATCCCTCGAACTTCAGTACTCTTACGCGATCAATACCTTCTTTTACCATAGCTCGGATTACTAGAGCACACACGCCATCGATGTCATCATATATGGAACATCCCACACATTCACATATACCTTTATATATTTTTTTTTCCTATCAACTAGCCCACAAAGTATCTCCGAACGCTATTCAAGCCTATCTTGATTCTCGAGCTGCGACGCACTCTTTGTCTCTTTACCGAGCTGGTCTGCCTCGTCCCACGCGTCTTTTTAAGGTTTCCAACCATCCCATATAATCTAGTTTCACTTAGGCTATTCTATTTTTTCATTTGTCTTTTATGTCAGAATATGTGGAATTCCTTGTAAACTTTCCAGGGGGTCACCCATCCCATGATTGCTCCCACCTGAGCACGCTTAACCTCGAAACTTTAGTGGAATCCGACGCCTTAATGCTGATATTTTTGGGTCCGCTTCCGCGCATGACCTTTACTACATGATTCAGGACTGGTCGAGGTTTTACAGGTGGTCACACTCGTGACAAGTCTTTTCCTTCACAATTACCATTTTACCCTTTTCGGCCCTAAGTGCTCACCTTTCAATTTCGTATGTAATTACTTTTCATCTTAGGTTCCCAGACTCCTGATGATAACAGATACACCTTCGTTGCCCTTACTTCATAAATGTCCGGATATCAGTCCGTTCGAATTTCCTACTCACCGCTTTTACATAATAATTTGTAACAAAATCTATTGTCAACTTTCTGAATCCTCCATCAGACCTTGTTTCTTCTTATATCATCCCCTGTACACAGCAAATATCAATAACGCCTTACAAAACATATGGCTATATAACATTCTGGCCCTTCGGAACTGGCAATTCCAGGTACCAAGTCAAATACGTCAATACATACCCTCATGACTTTCGGTGTCACCACTTACCTTTTCTGTCGTATGTAAGGCTCACATAAGGATTTCAGTTCCTACGGCTTGGCTCTATCGCACGATCTAGGACAGAAGGAAGGTCAACAATCCCTAAATGCCCTGTAGCCTCCTGTTTATAAATGTGGCCGGCTTCACACCATAAACAGGACTCTACTGGACACGACTTTGCAGACAACCCTTAGACCGACCTGCTCTGATACCACTTTGTCACACCCTAACCTTATTAGGGTGTCATGGGCACCCGACCCCACATACGGAGCCGAGCGAACCCTCAGCTCTGATTCCATACATACCCTTTCAAATTTCCAGATCAAATCACATGAAACATACAATAGGACTTCTAACAGAAACGGAAAACAGACATCGTCTTAGGCGGCCATATCACATCAAATCCATAGGCAGGCGGAATGTACATCGCCTGAACATACATACATATACGAACATATAGGCCACTTGGGCCACCATAGCAAACAGGGAGGCTTAAGACACAGATCTCAGACCGGACCAAACAAAAACTGTGGACATATGAAACTGCTTACGAACTGACTCTCTGTACCCACGACTCTGTCTGCAAAGTCTCTAACACAAATCAGAAAGCACAACATATGAATACTCAGACTCGGCAACGCTCCGATGGAAAGTGGAGCTCGCCAATCCCGCTGAAAACTCCTAGCCAAGTCTTCTGATCATCTGGGTGTACCTGCGTGGCATGAAACGCAGCCCCCGAAGAAGAGGGGTCAGTACGGAATATGTACTGAGTATGTAAGGCAAGAATACAGCAAACAGAATCATAATCAGAATCAAAAGTACAGAAGTATAACAGACGGGATTATAATCAGACTCAGATATACAGAGCATATGTACGATATGCAAAATAACAGAAACAACTTACTGGGACACAGACCATGCATGCCAAGAACGGTATCCGGTCCTTTACAGGACCCGGGGAAAACGTGGTCGCCTCCCGGCCTTAGGCGCCTCACACATCATACCCAGAAGATTTGCTCCTGTCTCCGACACACATCATAATATCCAAATGTACATATACATATAGGCGGTTCAGCGAAACAAACACATCATACTTTGTAACACATCATACTTCGGAATTCATATACGGCGCCCGGCCCTCAGGAGAGGAACTCGGGAACCGTGCGCACGATATAAACCAGCCCGAGACTCGGCGAAGGAAGTCATGACATATGCACGAGTAGAGTAGTGAGAAACTAAATGCACATAACCAAGACTCAATGGATTAATCTAACGTACTATCCGAATATCCGTTAACAGATTACTCATAACAGATTACTTATACCAGATTACTTATACAAGAATGCTTATGTCAGAATACTTATTTTAGCATACTTATACTGGAATACTTACTTCAGAGTACTTATATCAAAGTTGGGAATACTCATATCAAATTACCCGTATCAGAGTACTTATATCAGAATGCTCAGATCAGAATACATACTTGTATCAGAATTTCTCATATCGGGACACTTATGCCAAATACTTACATTAGAATATTTATGTCAGAATGCTCAGACCGGAATACTTATACCAGAATACGCATGTTAGAATACTTAAGTCAGAATTCGCCTATCAGGATTATTAGACACTTACATTAGGGAGGACATACGGATCACAAACAGACTCGGAATCACAGAATAGAATAACCCCAATGTACATATTAATATCATACCTCACTTGGCTCTAGGACATGCCAAAAGAATGAAAGGGTAAGCCTCACATACCTGTTCAACCTCTTATTAGCTACACTTATTCGTCCAAGCTCGCAAATCTACATTTGGGAGGATTCACACAAATGTTAGTCCTCTTATCACACACTTATCCCAAGTGTCAAATTGTACTATTCTATATTCTGCCGAAAATCGGGCAGCATCTCCCCTGTTTATATGCCTAGCCCGAATTCTCAATTCAGCAACAAACAACAATAATAACAATACCAACATTATTCATAATATTTCCAACTCCAAAATATTCCATAAAACAGCCCACACGCTGTTTTCCAACTTTCATAACTAACCAACTCAGTATACAATTATTTAATCGTGTTTTCTTCGTAAATAAACGCGTATTAACACAAATACAAAGAGATTCATACCTTTCTCCCTTTAATATTGACGTATATTCACCTTTTCATGCCAATTTTAGACCACCACACGCCCTCTATACAATTCTGCAGCGAAAACTATACGCTATCCGGAATGGAATTGGGAAATTATACCTTGTTTGGGGTAAAAAGTAGGTGTGGAAATGTTGGAGAATTTTCCAGAAATTTGGGATGGTTTTGAGGGCCTTTTGCTGAAAAAAATGGGGGATTTGCCCCTTTTATAAGGTTCTGGGTCCTGCCCAGAACCGACATATAATGCTTCTGCGCGTTCGCGCCCATTTTTGGCGCGTTCGCGCAGAGTTAAATTTCCTGACTGTAAAGTATTCAGCGCGTTCGCGCTGCATTCTGGCGGGTTCGCGCTGGCCTTTTTCTGCCTGGACCTTCGTTCAGTAAAACGGTCAAAACTTTTGATACAGATATCGTGTGAGAACCCACGACCTATGGTTGGAAAGGTAATTCAAATAACTACAACTTGTATTTCTGGGAGTTTTCCCAAATTCAAAACTTATGATGCCCTTTTTTCCCCTCCAATTCAGATCATCCGAAAACGTTTCCTTAAGTCGTCCTTCTGGAGGGCTTATGCCCATTTTTGGCTTACGGGTCCTTCTTATGACTTGCTCAACTTTCCATATGCTACTCGTATATCCTTTATAAAACTTCAACATGTGGGACCCACTTAGCTTGCAGCAACGAGGGCTCTTCGTCGAATAACATATGAACTATTTCACATCATGTTGTCTCCAAATGTCATATATATGTTATTATTACCTCCTCATAACACAAACTTCATCCTGAACTTGATTATCAAATTTTTGTTCTGCGCGTTCGCGCCACTCGCTGGCGCGTTGGCGCAGACTATTTTCCTAGCTTGCCCCTCCAACTTTTAATGTTCATACCTCCTTACCCCGATGTCCGATTGAACTTTACTTTAAACTTTATTTTACTTCAAAAACCTCAACCTTTCTCAATATTCCATACTAATAATATTCATAAGTAATATTCGTAACAACTTATACATTAAAATAGCTTTTGAAAATGGTCTTGTCCTTAACTTACCATGACGACTTTGGGATTTCCAAATGTACAAGATACGGGCTATAACATCCCCCCCCCCCCCCCTTTAGAACATTCGTCCTCGAATTTTCAACTGACCTTATGGGGTATTGTAGCGCTTCGGGAGGAGGTTCATGCCCATTCGATATCCTTCATCCTACTTTCCTCATTAACCAGCCCCTGAATCCTTACACGAATCCTAATTCCATATTATGGGTTTCTTTTTCTAGTACTTGAAAATATTGCGACCTCTTGTTGTCCTAAGATGATATGGTCTCCCCCCCTTTAAGGGGTTCCTCATATGCCAACAGTCGTCTTATGAAGTCTTCATTTAGACACTATCCCTTACCTTCCTCCAACCTTGTACCTACATATTGAAAACTTCTTATCGCACATTCTCCCTCTGCTTTCTGTCTATGTCATCATTTTGTCCACATTTTCTATACTTTTCCATCCACAACTCGTACTTTTACTGTCCTGGCCCACCTACTCGTGATTCTTCCTTAATTGCGCGGTTGTGCTGTAACTGTACGTCCTTATTTCTTCAGCGTTCCGCCATTCTTGTCCTTAGCGCAGAATCTTTACTCTCCTTATCCTTGCTCATACATTATAATAGCTATATACTTATTCTTTTATGAATCCCTCCTCGTAACGTTATTACAGACCGAAGCATTCCTTTTTCTTACTTCGTATCCCTTTATTCTAGCCACTATTCCTTTTGCCTCGCTTATCAACATCAGTTCTCGAATCTCCTTCCGATATTCCGATCTCTCTGTTTCCTATCTGCTCACTCTCTTTCTTCATCAACATTATTACTAGGACTTCCAATCCCAACTTATGGTAAGATAATAGCATCTTACTTTGCCACACTTGTACCATTTATTCTTGCCGTCCCTCGAACTTCAGTACTCTTACGCGATCAATACCTTCTTTTACCATAGCTCGGATTACTAGAGCACACACGCCATCGATGTCATCATATATGGAACATCCCACACATTCACATATACCTTTATATATATTTTTTTTTTACTATCAACTAGCCCACAAAGTATCTCCGAACGCTATTCAAGCCTATCTTTATTCTCGAGCTGCGACGCACTCTTTGTCTCTTTACCGAGTTGGTCTGCCTCGTCCCACGCGTCTTTTTAAGGTTTCCAACCATCCCATATAATCTAGTTTCACTTAGGCTATTCTAGTTTTTCATTTGTCTTTTATGTCAGAATATGTGGAATTCCTTGTAAACTTCCCAGGGGGTCACCCATCCCAGGATTGCTCCCACTTGAGCACGCTTAACCTCGAAACTTTAGTGGAATCCGACGCCTTAATGCTGATATTTTTGGGTCCGCTTCCGCGCATGACCTTTACTAGATGATTCGGGACTAGTCGAGGTTTTACAGGTCCCGGGTCACCCTCGTGAGAAGTCTTTTCCTTCACAATTACCATTTTACCCTTTTCGGCCCTAAGTGCTCACCTTTCAATTTCGTATGTAATTACTTTTCATCTTAGGTTCCCAGACTCCTGATGATAACAGATACACCTTCGTTGCCCTTACTTCATAAATGTCCGGATATCAGTCCGTTCGAATTTCCTACTCACCGCTTTTACATAATAATTTGTAACAAAATCTATTGTCAACTTTCTGAATCCTCCATCAGACCTTGTTTCTTCTTATATCATCCCCTAACACAGCATATATCAATAACGCCTTACAAAACATATGGCTATACAACATTCTGGCCCTTCGGAACTGCCAATTCCAGGTACCAAGTCAAATACGTCAGTACTTACCCTCATGACTTTCCGTGTCACCACTTACCTTTTCTGTCGTATGTAAGGCTCACATAAGGATTTCAGTTCCTACGGCTTGGCTCTATCGCACGATCTAGGACAGAAAGAAGGTCAACAATCCCTAAATGCCCTGTAGCCTCCTGTTTATAAATGTGGCCGGCTTCACACCATAAACAGGACTCTACTGGACACGACTTTGCAGACAACCCTTAGACCGACCTGCTCTGATACCACTTTGTCACACCCTAACCTTATTAGACCCCACATACGGAGCCGAGCGAACCCTCAGACTCTAATTCCATACATACCCTTTCAAATTTCCAGATCAAATCACATGAAACATACAATAGGACTTCTAACAGAAACGGAAAACAGACATCGTCTTAGGCGGCCATATCACATCAAATCCATAGGCAGGCGGAATGTACATCGCCTGAACATACATACATATACGAACATATAGGCCACTTGGGCCACCATAACAAACAGGGTCGCTTAAGACACAGATCTCAGACCGGACCAAACAAAATCTGTGGACATATGAAACTGCTTACGAACTGACTCTCTGTACCCACGACTCTGTCTGCAAAGTGTCTAACACAAATCAGAAAGCACAACATATGAATACTCAGACTCGGCAACGCTCTGATGGAAAGTGGAGCTCGCCAATCCCGCTGAAAACTCCTAGCCAAGTCTTCTGATCATCTGGGTGTACCTGCGTGACATGAAACGCAGCCCTCGAAGAAGAGGGGTCAGTACGGAATATGTACTGAGTATGTAAGGCAAGAATACAGCAAACAGAATCAGAATCAGAATCAAAAGTACAGAAGTATAACAGACGGGATCATAATCAGACTCAGATATACAGAGCATATGTACGATATGCAAAATAACAGAAACAACTTACTGGGACACAGACCATGCATGCCAAGAACGGTATCCGGTCCTTTACAGGACCCGGGGAAAACGTGGTCGCCTCCCGGCCTTAGGCGCCACACACATCATACTCCAGAAGATTTGCTCCTGTCTCCGACACATATCATAATATCCAAATGTACATATACATATAGGCGGTTCAGCGAACCAAACACATCATACTTCGTAACACATCATACTTCGGAATTCATATACGGCGCCCGGCCCTCAGGAGAGGAACTCGGGAACCGTGCGCAAGATATAAACAGGCCCGGGACTAGGCGAAGGAAGTCATGACATATGCACGAGTAGAGTAGTGAGAAACTAAATGCACATAACCAAGACTCAATGGATTAATCTAACGTACTATCCGAATATCCGTTAACAGATTACTCATAACAGATTACTTATACCAGATTACTTATACCAGAATGCTTATGTCAGAATACTTATTTGAGCATACTTATACCGGAATACTTACTTCAGAGTACTTATATCAATGTTGGGAATACTCACATCAAATTACCCGTATCGGAGTACTTATATCAGAATGCCCAGATCAGAATACATACTTGTATCAGAATTTCTCATATCGGGACACTTATGCTAAATACTTACATTAGAATATTTATGTCAGAATGCTCAGACCGGAATACTTATACCAAAATACGCATGTCAGAATACTTAAGTCAAAATTCGCCTATCAGGATTATTAGACACTTACATTAGGGAGGACATACGGATCACAAACAGACTCGGAATCACAGAATAGAATAACCCCAATGTACATACCAATATCATACCTTACTTGGCACTAGGACATGCCAAAAGAATGAAAGGGTAAGCCTCACATACATGTTCAACCTCTTATTAGCTGCACTTATTCGTCCAAGCTCGCAAATCTACATTTGGGAGGATTCACACTAATGTTAGTCCTCTTATCACACACTTATCCCAAGTGTCAAATTGTACTATTCTATATTCTGCCGAAAATCGGGCAGCATCTCCCCTGTTTATATGCCTAGCCCGAATTCTCAATTCAGCAACAAACAACAATAATAACAATACCAACATTATTCATAATATTTCCAACTCCAAAATATTCCATAAAACAGCCCACACGCTGTTTTCCAACTTTCATAACTAACAAACTCAGTATACAATTATTTAATCGCGTTTTCTTCGTAAATAAACGCGTATTAACACAAATAGAAAGAGATTCATACCTTTTTCTCCCTTTAATATTGACGTATATTCACCTTTTCATGCAAATTTTAGACCACCACATGCCCTCTATACAATTCTGCAGCGAAACTATACGCTATCCGGACTGGAATTGGGAAATTATACCTGGTTTGGGGTAAAAAGTAGGTGTGGAAATGTTGGAGAATTTTCCAGAGATTTGGGATGGTTTTGAGGGCCTTTTGCTGAAAACAATGGGGGATTTGCCCCTTTTATAAGGTTCTGGGTCCTGCCCAGAACCGACATAAAATGCTTCTGCGCGTTCGCGCCCATTTTTGGAGCGTTCGCGCAGAGTTAAATTTCCTGACTGTAAAATATTCAGCGCGTTCGCGCTGCATTCTGGCGCGTTCGCGCTGGCCTTTTTCTGCCTGGACCTTCGTTCAGTAAAACGGTCATAACTTTTGATACCGATATCGTGTGAGAACCCACGACTTATGGTTGGAAAGGTAATTCAAATATCTACAACTTTTATTTCTGGGTGTTTTCCCAAATTCAAAACTTATGATGCCCTTTTTTCCCCTCCAATTCAGATCATCCGAAAATGTTTCCTTAAATCGTCCTTCTAGAGGGCTTATGCCCATTTTTGGCTTACGGGTCCTTCTTAGGACTTGCTCAACTTTCCATATGCTACTCGTATATATCTTCATATATCCTTTATAAAACTTCAACGTGTGGGACCCACTTAGCATGCAGCAACGAGGGCTCTTCGTCGAATAACATATGAACTATTTCACATCATGTTGTCTCCAAATGTCATATATATGTTATTATTACCTCCTCATAACACAAACTTCATCCTGAACTTGATTATCAAATTTTTGTTCTGCGCGTTCGCGCCACTCGCTGGCGCGTTGGCGCAGACTATTTTCCTAGCTTGCCCCTCCAACTTTTAATGTTCATACCTCCTTACCCCGATGTCCGATTGAGGTGCCGCTTGTTCCGTTGGAAACTAGACTTCCCGAACTTTACTTTAAACTTTATTTTACTTCAAAAACCTCAACCTTTCTCAATATTTCATACTAATAATATTCATAAGTAATATTCATAACAACTTATACATTAAAATAGCTTTTGAAAATGGACTTGTCCTTAACGTACCATGACGACTTTGGGATTTCCAAATGTACAAGATATGGGCTATAACAGCCGCCTCATTTGACCCGAGGTGGGCCCATTGTTCCCGGATGTTTCCTTATTGTTCCGCTTGACTTATTTTGAAGCAGAATCCAAAGGGAACTTTTGATCCTTATCCCGATTATCAAACGATAAGTACTGTACCATTCTAATGGAAATATGTCTATGATGACCATGATAACGATGATGCTACGGAAGAGAATACGTCTATGATAAGTATGACAAGAATGATTCCATGACTAAGAGTCTGAAGCTAAGGATTCAATATGAGTATGAAAGTGTCTAACTAGTTCTTGATCTTTAATTTTATTCCTTGGTCATGACACTATTTTCTAAAGATTTCAAAACATGAATTGATGTCTATGATGCCCCTGGTTTCATACTATGTTATCTTCTAGTGCTATTCTCCGTTGATAGTCTTGCCTTAAAATACTCGTTCCTTCAAGGTGAGACAAAGCGATCCCGGTTATTCCATAATGTAATCGGAGGTCACCGACCTTACGTCACTCCGATGGATACATGATTTTCTTTGGGCTCTCCTGCATGCTTATATGACATATGTATATGAGATATGAATATGTACATGGGGTGGGGGGAAGGGATACATGGGGATGGGAAGGGAAACATGTTTCACTGCCACCTGGTCAGCTGGCTTATCATCCCGGACGCGGGATGCCCGGACGCGGGATATATGGGCGAGCCGATGTATTTCGGTTCTATGTGGGCGAGCCGACATTGTTCGGTGCTATGCTATGACCTGTTATGATATGATATGATATGACATGTTATGATATGACACGATATGATATGACATGATCTCATATGATATGATACGATATGATATGATATGATAAGACATGACATGATATAAGTTCTATTTTCTATGTCTATGAAAGAGAAATGTTTTTAAAAGGGAAAGACAAGTATGCACGGTATTCTCCCTCAGCGGCACTCATATGTACACGTTACTCTTTTATCCTATGACATGTTCTATGTTTCCATGCAATTATTATTCATACGCACATTTCTTGCTATGTTACTATTTTTGCCTTACATACTCAGTACATTGCTCGTACTGACCCCTCTTCTTCGGGGGCTGCGTCCATGCCGCGCAGGTACACCTAGAAGAGTTGAAGCTAGCATAGAAGATGTTCCAGCGGGGTTGGTAGGCTCCACTTATTCTGGAGTGCTGCCGAGTCAGAGTATATGAGCCATGATGTTTTGTTCGATGCTAGAGACTTTGCAGACAGAGTCGTGAGTATAGAGTGTCAGCTTTATAGACGGCTTCGCCAGTCAATATGTTATTATGTTTCATGTCACGGGTCCCACATGACGATAGACTTTACTTATGAAAGAAAAAAAAAGTTTAGAGCTTACTAAGTATTCTATTCTTGATTGATACAAGAGTTTATCTATGTAATAAGAGTCTGCGGGTTTGCTCGGCTCCGGATATGGGGTCGGGTGCCCATCACACCCTAGTAAAGTCGGGGTGTGACAAAGTGGTATCAGAGCAGGTCGGTCTAAGGGTTGTCTACAAAGTTGTGTCCAGCAGAGTCCTGTTTATGGGTGTGAAGCCGGCCATATTTATAAACAGGAGGCTGCGGGGCATCTAGGGATTGTTGACCTTCTTTCAGTCTTAGATCGTGCGATAGAGCCAAGTCAAGTCATAGGAAGTAAGATTCCTTATACTAACCGTCGAAATTCGCAGACGCCTAGTGGTGACAAAAGTAGACAAGTGACGAGATGGCAAGTCACAAAGGTAAGCCTGGATAATTGTTCTGTTACTTGGAACTGGAAGTTCGGATGGCTGGAATATGTCACATAGCTGTATATTCTGTAAGGTATTGTAGATATTTGTTACGCACAGATCTTGAATAGTAGGAATGGTAAAGAAGATTCTACTAGAATGGATATGCTTAACAGAAGGGAACATGGAAAGGAAATGCCATAAACAGACAATAAACGGGATGTGTTGTTCTAGAGGACCTATGGGTCTGGCGTGGCGATAAAGGTGTGATCACTACAATCAGGAATCTGGAAGTCCAGGAGAGGAGGTAGCCATACACATAGACGGAAGGTGAACATTGGAAATCGAGAAAGGCAAAACAGTAATTATAAAAGAAGAGACGTGTTACGAAAATGTCCCGGAACTTGTAAGATTTCGACTTGCTCTAGAACATGCAATAAAGGTCATGTGGGGGAGCGGACACGAAAATATCAGCATTAAGACACCGAATCCCAGTGAAGTTTTTGGGTTAAGCGTGCTCAGGTGGGAGCAATTACATCATGGGTGACCCCCTGGGAAATTGGCAAGAAATTCTATATATTGAGACATAAGAGACAAATGAAAAGCTAGGGTAGTCTAAGGAAAACTAGGATATACGGAATGGTTGGAGACTATAAGAAGACATGTAGGACGAGGCAGACTAGCTCGGTGAAGAGACAGAAAAGGCATCACAACCCTGGAATTAGGCTAAGCTTGAACAGCGTTTGGAAGTATTTTGTGGGCTAGTAGATAGTAAATATATATATAAATATATAAAGGTGTAGCGTATCCCATATATGATCGTATCGGGGGACATGTGAGTCCCAGCGACCGGAGCTATGGAAAAAAAAGGGCATTGATCACGCAAGGGTACCGAAGGTGGAAGGGTGGCAAAGATAAACGGTGAGACTGTTGCCAGGTAAATTATTATTGTTCTACTATAGGTAAAGATTGGAAATTCTAGTATAACAACACTTGGAAAACAAAGAGTGAGTAGATGGAAAACAAAGAGATCAAAGTATCGTAGGGAGGTGAAAGGTAAGAAACCTCAAAGAGATAAGGGATAAGGGATAGACCAAGATTTCGTAGAAGGACTGTTGGCATATAAGCAGCCCCCTAAAGGGGGGGAAGGCCATATTATAGTAGACCTAAAAAGGAATTGCAACACTATCAAGTGTCAGAAAAGGAAATCTATTAGCTTGGAATCAGAGTTTAAAATATGTCGGCGTGTCGCAAAAATACTTGGGAGAAGAGCAGAAGCGAAATAACAATGAGTATACTAAGAGATAGACCTGAGGTTAAAGAAACAGCCTACGACTACATTGAACCGTTAAGTAAGGATTGTGTACTAAGACATGGCTTCCGTTAAGGTACGGTGATGAGACAATAAAAGAAAAGGAAGGACCCGGAAAGAACAAGGATAATGAGGTGACACAGTGAGTTAGAAAGAAACCCATGACATGGAACGAGGACTCATGTAAGGATCCAGGAGTTTGATAGTAAGGAAAGTAGGATAACAGATATGGAATGGACATGGGGAAAAAGGAAAACTATAAAGGAACCCCCTCCCGAAGTGCTGCAAGACCCCACAAGGTCAGTTGAACATTCGAGGACGAATGTTCTAAAGGGGGGGGGGGGAGGATGTTATAGCCCGTATCTTGTGTGTTTGGAAATTCCAAAGTCGTCGTTGAAAGTTAAGGGCGAGACCATTTTTAAAAACTATTTTAATGTACAGGTTGGTTGTGGATATTATTTATGAATATTATGGTATGGAAATATTGCGGAAGGTTAAGGGTAAAAAGAGAAATTTGCAAAATGGTGCATGGTAATATGGTGAAAGCATAGGGGCAAAATGGTAATTTCATAAATGTTCAGGAAAATCCTCGAAATTTCCATGTTGACCGTGTGGCATAAGTATATGCCCATATTGCTTTGGGGACTAAAGTGTACAAAAGAAGACATTTGGTCTTCTTTGACCATGTGAGAAATTCAAAAGAAATTCAAGAAAAGGAAAGAAAACTCTAGAAGAATAAAGAGGAGGGCATGTGGCTATTTTGTGATTGGGGGGACCTAATATATATATATGAGAAGTGGTCATCTTAATTCAAGAATTTGGAGAGAAAGAAAAACAAAAAGAAGGAGAGCAAGAACATAGGCCATTTCGGCCAAGACGTTGGAAAACTAGGTCCTTGAAATCTTGTTTCAAAAATTATTTTCTTTAAGTATTCCTATCAATTGGAGGGTCCTCTATGACATGGAACAGTTGTTGGGGGCAAGTAGAACACATATTCTTGCAAGGTTATAATTTTAGCCAAGTGAAGAATCAAAGGAGAAAGGTAAGGTTTCATCTTCTTTTGTGTGTTGTGAATGGTTTATATATGTTGTTGTATAGAAAAATGAATGAAATCCATGAGAATATGGAATTTATGTTGTAGCCGTGTGGGTGGTTGACTTATGTAGAAGTGATGAATTAATTTTACTTAGTACCATGATTGTTGTGGTTATAGATGGTTCATGCATACTGTGGTATGTTGAAGTGAATGAAACTCATGAAAATATGTAGTGTGTATGTGTGGCCGTGTGGTGCTTAGGTGGTATGGAAGAGAGTGAGCAAATTTTATCTTGTATGTTGGTTGTTGTTGTAGTAAAATCTATGGTGGAAAATGGAAGCTTAACAATTTTAGTTTAGGTGGTAATTGTTGGAAACTTGTTCTAGAAGTTTATGAAGATTGAATATGATGTTCTTGGATTTGGAGTAGCATAAGGAGCGGAAAAAGGTATGTAAGGCTTCACCCTTCCTTCTATGGCATGTCTTAGACGTAATATGTTGGATATGAACCTCGGGGACAACTCTATTTTTCGGGATCCGCACCTAAAGTTTCCCCTATTTCATTCAGTAGAATTGAATTAGAAAGTGTGCGAAATGTTGGAAATCCTCCTAAACACCTGGAACTTGCATAAACAGGACCCAAGTACCTTAAAACTCTCACAAGTGACGTCATGAAATGTAATGTACATAAATTTGGTACGCCGCCTCATTTGACCCGAGGTGGGCCCATTGTTCCCGGATTTTTCCTTATTGTTCCGCTTGACATATTTTGAAGCAGAATCCAAAGGGAACTTTTGATCCTTATCCCGATTATCAAACGATAAGTACTGTACCATTCTAATGGAAATATGTCTATGATGACCATGATAACGATGATGCTAAGGAAGAGAATACGTCTATGATAAGTATGACAAGAATGATTCGATGACTAAGAGTCTGAAGCTAAGGATTCAATATGAGTATGAAAGTGTCCAACTAGTTCTTGATCTTTAATTCTATTCCTTGGTCATGACACTATTTTCTAAAGATTTCAAAACATGAATTGATGTCTATGATGCCCCTGGTTTCATACTATGTTATCTTCTAGTGGTATTCTCCGTTGATAGTCTCGCCTTAAAATACTCGTTCCTTTAAGGTGAGACAAAGCGATCCCGGTTATTCCATAATGTAATCGGAGGTCACCGACCTTACGTCACTCCGATGGATACATGATTTTCTTTGGGCTCTCCTGCATGCTTATATGACATATATATATGAGATATGAATATGTACATGGGGTGGGGGGAAGGGATACATGGGGATGGGAAGGGAAACATGTTTCATTGCCACCTGGTCAGCTGGCTTATCATCCCGGATGCGGGATGCCCGGACGCGGGATATATGGGCGAGCCGACATTCTTCGGTGCTATGCTATGACCTGTTATGCTATGATATGATATGATATGATATGACATGATATGATATGACACGATATGATATGACATGATCTCATATGATATGATACGATATGATATGATATGATAAGACATGACATGATATAAGTTCTATTTTCTATGTCTGTGAAAAAGAAATGTTTTTAAAAGGGAAAGACAAGTATGCACGGTATTCGCCCTCACGGCACTCATATGTACAGGTTACTCTTTTATCCTATGACATGTTCTATGTTTCCATGCAGTTATTATTCATACGCACATTTCTTGCTATGTTACTATTCTTGCCTTACATATTCAGTACATTGCTCGTACTGACCCCTCTTCTTCGGGGGCTGCGTCCATGCCGCGCACGTACACCCAGAAGAGTTGAAGCTAGCATAGAAGATGTTCCAGCGGGGTTGGTAGGCTCCACTTATTCTGGAGTGCTATCGAGTCAGAGTATATGAGCCATGATTTTTGTTCGATGCTAGAGACTTTGCAGACAGAGTCGTGAGTATAGAGTGTCAGCTTTATAGACGGCTTCGCCAGTCAATATGTTATTATGTTTCTTTTCACGGGTCCCACATGACGATAGACTTTACTTATGAAAGAAAAAAAAAGTTTAGAGCTTACTATGTATTCTATTCTTGATTGATACAAGAGTTTATCTATGTAATAAGAGTCTGCGGGTTCGCTCGGCTCCGGATATGGGGTCGGGTGCCCATCACACCCTAGTATAGTCGGGGTGTGACAGTAAGTATAAGAGTAAGCTAAGAGAGTGCTCGGGTGGGCTTGCACTGGGTGGTCGTCGCCGCCCCGAGTCGGGTCGTGACATATAGCTCCTCGAATTGATGCGATACCCACTCCTGTTGATGATATTAGGCCCATGGAGGGTGATGTTATGACTGCTTCTGATTTGGACCTTGTTTGGAGATTTAGGAAGTTAGAGCTACCGAGGTTTGTTGGTACTTTGTCTGAGGTTGCCTATGAGTTTATTCTTGATATGCATGAGTTGCTACACTGTATTGGGATAGTGGAGACCCACGGGGTCGATTATGTATATCATACCAGTTTCGCAGCGACGCGAAGACGTAGTGGAGGTATTTAGTGGCTTGCAGACCTGAGGGTTCCCCTCCTTTGACCTAGACTCAGTTTTATCGGGCCTTCCTTAAGAAGTATGTGCCCCAGTCTTTGTGAGAGGTACGTAGGGAGGAGTTTTTGCATGTTGAGTAGAGGGGCATGTCTTTGGAGTCATACGTGACCCTCTTTCTATATCTGTCCTGCTACTCTACTCTGTTGATCCCTACTGAGGCCCATAGGATCAGGCGCTCTGTTGGGGGACTAGTGGGCTCTCTACCGATTTCTTATCTTCAGATGGAGTCTATGAGGACTTCCTTTCAGTCCATTATCGAGCATGGTTCTATGGTTGAGGGCGCTAAGGCTCGTGCATTTGGTGGTAGGGACATGAGGCCACGTCAAACTGGTAGTTTTGGGTGTTCTGGTTTGAGAGGCACCGGTCAATTTTTGAGGCCACATTAGACATAGTTCGATCGTCCTGTGCATTCAGCGATACCAGCTTCCCCCAGCGAGCCACCTAGGCAGAGAGCTCCTAAGAGTTTGTTCTCCAAACCAGTGGAAAAGGCTTCTCCATTCAGGTCTTCAGCTTCTGTGTATCAGACTGGGCGTGGTAGAACATATTTTTACTCATTTCCTGGTAGGCCCGAGGCAGTGGCCTTAGTGGGTGTGATTGCAGGTACTATTTTTGTCGGTCATAGAGCAGCATCTGTGTTATTTGATCCTGGATCCACCTATTCGTATGTATCTGCATTTCATGCCGTTGGTTGGGATTTTCTTATGATAGCATAAATATACCTGTTTATGTGTCTATCCCGATCGGAGATTCTGTGATTGTTGATCGCGTCTACCGGTCTTGATTGGTTACTTTTATGGGGTATGACACTTGGGTAGATTTGATGATTCTCGATATGGTGGACTTTGATGTTATATTGGGATGTCCTAGATTTTTCCTTATCATGCGATTTTGGACTGTCACGCCAAGATAGTCACCTTAGTCATGTCGGGCATTCCTAGGCTGGAGTGGAGGGGTACTCCTAGTCCTGCTCCGAAGAATATCATTTCCTTTCTTCAGGAAAAGAAGTTAGTAACTAAGGGGTGTTTAGCTAATTTATCTCATGTTCGTGATATGACTGTGGCATCTCCACCCCTAGAGTCCCCTATTGTGAGCGAGTTCGCAGAGGTATTCCCGTCGAATCTGCCCGGTATGCCACCTGATCGTGACATCTATTTTTGTATTGACTTGGATCTGGGCACTCATCCTATTTCTATTCCTCTATATCGGATGACACCTGCTGAGTTGAGAGAGCTTAAGGAGCAATTACAGGATTTGTTGATCAAGGGTTTCATTAGACTGAGTGTCTCCCCTTGAGGTGCTCCTGTGTTAGTTGTGAAGAAGAAAGATGGGACCATAAGGATGTGTATTGATTATCGCCAACTGAACAAGGTCACTATTCGAAACTAGTGTCATATGCCTCGTATGGATGTTTGACCAGCTTCAGGGTGTTTCAGTGTTTTTGAAGATTGATTTGCATTCCAGCTATCACCAGTTGAAGATCAGGGCGGAGGATATTCCGAAGATAACATTTCGGACGAGATATGGCCACTATGAGTTTCAAGTGATGTCTTTTGGGCCATGTGGTGTCTAAGGATGGGATTATGGTGGATCCACAGAAGATTGAGGCTGTAAGGGGTTGGTTGAGGCCCACTACGGTTACTGAGATTCGTAGTTTTGTGGGTTTTTTGAGTTATTACCGTCGCTTTGTGAAGGGTTTTGCTGCTATTGCTTCGTCCTTGACCAGATTGACTCCGAATGATGTTTCCTTCCAGTGAACGGATGATTGTGAGGAGAGCATTCAAAAGCTCAAGCTCCTTTTGACTACAGCGCCGATGTTAGCATTACCCCTAGAGGGTAAGGATTTCGCTGTCTATTGTGTTGCCTCCCGTATGGGCTTGGGCACTGTGTTGATGTAGGAGGGTAGAGTGATAGCGTATGCTTCCCATCAGTTGAAGGTTCATGAGAAGAATTACCCTTCCTATGATTTAGAGTTGTTGGCTGTGGTCTTCGCTTTGAAGATTTAGAGGCATTATTTGTACTGTGTTTATTGTGAGGTTTTCACCGATTACCGTAGTCTTCAGCATATGTTTACCCAGAGAGTTCTTATTTCCAGGCAGCGCCGATGGATTGAGCTCCTGAAGGACTATGACATCTCTATTCTGTATCATCTCGGGAAGGCCAGTGTGGTGGCTGGTGCCTTGAGTCGCAAGGCAGTGAGTACGGGGAGTTTAGCTCGATTGATTGTTTCCGAACGTCCGTTGGCCATGGAGGTTCAGACTCTAGCCAACAGTTTCGTTCGTCTTGATATTTTAGCCCCGGGTAGGATTTTGGCTTGTATAGAGGTGAGGTCGTCTTTATTGGATCGGATCAGGACTCATCAGTTTGAGGATGCTCAGTAGAGCAAGATTCGAGATAGAGTCTTGAGGGATGAGGCCAAGGAGGCCGTGATTGATTCTGAGGGCATTCTGAGGATTAGAGGACGCGTGTGCGTTCCTCGTGTTGGTGATTTGATTCAGTTGATCTTGTCTGAGGCTCATAGCTCTCGCTATTCCATTCATCCGGGGGTAACTAAGATGTACCGTGATTTGAGGCAGCACTGTTGGTGGCATCGGATGAAGTGGGAGGCAGCACTATTGGTGCCCATTCCCAAGCGGAAGTGGTAGAGGATTACCATGGATTTTGTCATGGGTCTTCTGAAGACCCTTGGCAAGTTTGATTCTATTTCGGTGATGGTTGATTTGTTGACTAAGTCAGCTCACTTTGTTCCAGTTCAGGTTTCCTATACCACAGAGAAGTTAGCCAAGCTGTACATTCGAGATATTGTTGTATTGCATGGGGTTCCTACTTCTGTTGTATCTGATCGGGGTACTATTTTGACTTTCCATTTTTGGAGGGCGTTTCATGAGGAGTTGGTTACTCAATTGGATCTTAGTACAGCTCTTCATCCCCAGACCGATGGCCAGTCCGAGCAGACCATTCA
The DNA here is from genome assembly GCF_019175385.1 of Lycium barbarum. Lineage (NCBI taxonomy): Eukaryota > Viridiplantae > Streptophyta > Magnoliopsida > Solanales > Solanaceae > Lycium > Lycium barbarum. Next base: position 22,819,894 of record NC_083348.1, on the reverse strand, counting down.
GGTGCTCGAGGACATGTTGAGAGCGTGTGTTATTGATTTTGGTGGTCATTGGGATCAGTACTTGCCATTCGAGTATTGGCATGGTGCCTTTGATGCTTTATATGGTGAGAGATGTAGATATCTGATTGGTTGGTTGGATGGATTCGAGGCTCGGCCTTGGAGCACGGATCTATTGAGAGAGTCCCTTGATAGAGTAATAGTTATTCAGGCCAAGCTTTTAGCAGCTTAGAGTCGGCAAAAGATGTATGCGGACCGGTTGGTCAGGGATTTGAAGTTTGCTATTGGTGACCTGGTTGTTTTGAAGGTTTCACCCATGGAGGGTGTTATGAGGTTTGGTAAGAGGGGCAAGTTGAGCCCCAGGTATATTGGTCCATTGAGATTGTTGACCGTATCGGTGATGTAGCTTATGAGTTTGCATTGCCACCAGGCTTGGTGTGAGTTCATCCGGTTTTTCATGTTTCGATGCTAAAGAAGTACCATGCCGATGGTACCTACATTGTTCATTGGGATTTCATGTTTCTTGATAAGAATTTGACATATGAGGAGGAGCCTATCGTGATCTTGGATAGGCAGGTTTGAAAGTTGAGGTCAAAAGAGATTGCTTCGGTGAGGTGCAATGGAAGCACCATCCTGTTGAGGAGGCTACTTGGGAGACCGAGTCGGACATACGTAGCCGATATCCTCAGTTGTTTACTGATTCAAGTATTTCCAACTCCTTTTCTTTTCTTCGCTCGAGGACGAGCGATGGTTCAATTGGTATCTGATGTAACGACCCGTTTGGTCGTTACAATATTTTAGGCATTTTTGGCCTTTTCGAGCATTGATTAGCTCATTTTTTACCCGAGAGAAACATTGGTACGCTTCCCAAGGTATCTAGATCGGATTTGGGCAGCTTTTTGAAATATAGGCTTAAAGTGAAAAATGGTTGACCCAAAGTTGACTTTCAGGTAAACGAACCTTTTTTGGGATTCTATCGATTCCGAGAGGCCCGGATGATCGTTTGGAACTTGTGTGTGTATTTGGTTCGATACCTAATGCAGTTGGATGCATTTTGGGACTTGGGTTGGGAAATTGGAATTAAGGCATCGGGGGTCGAATCGGTCAGCGAGACCTCCGTTGGGAATTGCGAGGCCACAGGTGCGTTCGTAGAGTGTTTTTATGTGTGTCTATGTGTTTGGTATGTGAGCAGATGGCCACAGGAACTAGTCAGAAAATAGGATCATATTATGACACTTGGGTAAGGTTCTAGTGTCTGGTGCCCGCTTTAGCGGCACCAGCACCGGGGCAGAGGTACCGCTGGAGCGGTAGCCCTGCCGCTGAAGCGGTCCAAGGATTTTTGCCTTGACAACTGAACCGGTCGTGTGACCGCTGAAGTGGCTCCGCTGGGGCGGTCCCAGTGCTGCTAAAGAGGGTGACGGGCAGTTTGTATAATTAACGAAGTGTTAAAAGCCATTAGACCCTCATTTATTCCCATTTCAAAATTAGAGCTTTGGGGAACTGTTCTTGGAGATATTTTGGGAATATTCTTTGACGTAAATCTTGCTAATTCCTTTACTCTTCCTTTAATCATAATCATCTTAGATTCCCCCTTTCCTTTAATAATCCCTTAGTAATGGAAGTTGGAAAAGGGTTTTAATGAACATTTTCCCTAGGCTTATTATTGATGAAATTGATGGGGTTAATGTTAGTCTTTGATGAATCTAAGCTTGTTAATCATATATCTACCATTTCTAGTGTCGAATTTCGGACTCAGAGAGTTAGGGTTTATACCCAAATTGGGGGTTTTGCTTCAAATTCGAAATTGGGTAAATCTATGAGTTAATTTAGCAATTAGTGGTTGGGTTATGATCACCTAGTGCTTAATTTGATATTTTGCTTCCGAATTTCCCGTACTGCTCTTATGGGCCTGTTTCCCCAATTTCTAGGGTTAGAATTGACCCGAATTGAATGGTAGCAATATTAGTATAATTCTTCATGATTTCTAATCTGGATTTCGATTATTAGACTACTTTGGTTCTGAGGTTCAGCAGAAAGGTAAGTGCGCGCCCGGCTTAGGCAAAATAGGTCGGGACATACATCATAAGTGAACACTGTAACTTTTGTTCATATTAGTTATAAATGGGATTAATCGAACGTAAATACTACTAGTAGTTGTTCCTTCTTAGTTGTAGCATAATTCCATTGAGCTTCATTGTTGGTTTTACTAGCATAATAGATAGGCCTAAAAATCTTTTGTCTCTTTTGTCCCAATGTAGCTCCAACTGTTGTATCGCTCGCATCACACATTATTTCAACTGGCTGGCCCCAATCAGGAACAACAACAATTGGAGCGTTGGCTAATTTTCTTTTGAGAATCTCAAATCCTTTCCTGCATTCATCTTAAAATTCAAACTTTACATCTTTCATTGGTAGGTTAGTCAGAGGTTTTGAAATCCTTGAAAAATCTTTTATAAACCTTCTGTAAAATCTGCATGTCCTTAGAAACTTCTTATACCTTTAATAGTGGTAGGAGCGGGTAATCCTGCTATAAGATTAATTTTAGCCTTATCAACTTCTATCCCTTTAGCAGTGATTTTATGTCCTAAAATAATCCCCTTTGTTACCATAAAATGACATTTTTCCAGTCTAGAACTAGAATTGTCTATTCATATCTTTTTTGCACCAAAGTTAAATGATAAAGACAATCTTCAAATGTCTTAGTCTTACTAAAAAGAATAAAATCATCCATGAATATTTCAATAAATATTTCAGTCATGTCTAAGAAAATTGCCCATATGCAACGGTGAAATGTAGCAGGGGTGTTAAATAGTCCAAATGACATTCTTCATTAAACATACGTTCCTTCATTAAGCATGGAATTGATGATTAGAATCTATAGTCATTAAGCGATAAAATACAAAGGGACACATATTCAAGGGGACTAGGAAGGGCTCAAGAACTAAAGAAGAGTGGGGCTAGACAAGGAACTCTGCTATCTCTTATCTAAGCGTCGACTTCCTTTCAGCACCACTGAGAATTGGTTTCTCTTTCCTTCTTGAGCATTTTCATTTCTCCATGATTACCACATCATCCTCAATGTAATATCATGTGGAACCATGGAGATGAACGTGTGCACTTTGCATATGTAGCATAGCCAGTGTGTAGCTGCACCAGATCCATTCTCATCATCCTGTACATGGCAATGAGCTGGACGGCTAGTACCTCGGATTTTAGCGTGGCTATACCAGTAAAAAACAGGCATCATAAGGTAGTACATCTTGGCATCTATCACACTACCTGGCAATGTATTTCATCTTTGTCTAAAAAAAGGGCAGCCCAGTGCACTAAGCTCCCGCTATGCGCGGGGTCCGGGGAAGGGCCGGACCACAAGGGTCAATTGTACGCAGTCTTACCTTGTATTTCATCTTTGTCTATCATGTTAAAATCATTGTGATTTGTAGGGAGCAGATGTGTATAATGTCTCTTCTGCACTACCACAAGGGTTACTCGTGATAGAGACCTTTATTCCAACAGATTCCATGCCTTGCGGATTGCATACAATTCATCCCTAATGGGTTCCTTCCCCTTCATCAGCTTAGTAATCAGATCCTTTTGAGTTCCTTCACCGCTTTCTTTTGCCTTTAAGGCCTCTTCAAACCCCTTAACAATTTTAGTTCCACTTTCGATGATATTAGATCTGTTTCTCTCCCCCTCATTTAGAGTCATCGAGGAAAAGGTCTACACAGGGCTCATAGAGTCCTTTATCTATTCTAGAATGATCGATGGAAGTGGGGCTTACCAGAGTCAGACTATATTTGGGATTTGGTAGTGATATGGTTGGGTTGAGATTCTGGCGAGTAAGGAAGGAAGATTCAGATCTAAGTTATGGTGATTTTGTTTTTGCACGATCTGACGAAGGAATGGTTTTCTTTTGAAGTACGAATAGGCTCAGGATGGACAAACATTTAAAGGGTTTAAATCGGAATAGGAAGCGGAAGAGTCTTAATTACATGGCATTCTAGACATTCGAGATGTATTAAGCACTGATTAGACTACTAACCTGAGTCATAGACACCAGGTCACTTGACAATTTTGAAAACGAGGCAAGAGCTCTGAGATGTGCAATGCCACTTATACTTGTGTTGTCCTTACCCTGCCACGTGTTTGTACCTGTAACGGTATAAGAATGACTTAGATGCCACCAAAAAAGACCTTTTAACATTATACCTTTCCTCTTAACATAGCCAAGCCTGAAGAAGTTTGAGGAAAGACAACAAGTTGAGCTCGATCAAACCCGTTTCCTATAAATTGCTCCCTTCTTAGTGCCTTGGTGAAGATGTCTGCTACCTAGTCCTCTATCTTGCTAAATTAGCTTTTAGCAAGTAGAGTGACAGAGGGAACAGGTTCCTCTATGCCTTTTGGAGATTCTGCTTCTTCTTCTGTTATTGCAGGGAGCAGGTTCCTTTGTGCCATATTTTCAGTTCATGGGAGGATGTCTTACCAATATTTTGCCATGGCCAAGAATGTGACATTTCTTACAATTTCCAAAAGACAGACTCCCTTCTTGGTAGACCTTGAGTGAGAGGAAATCATTCACTCTTTCAATTACATGCCTTGAGCAGTCACTATCCAAATAAACATTATTAAAATAATTTTTGACTGCCTCTTCTCACTCCAGCCTTTTTCCTTTTTCGAAAACTGGGTCGGTCAACTCTTGGCTTCTTCTCAATCTTTTGACCAGTCCCAGATCCAGCCCTGCAACTTTTCATAGGAACATAAGGTCTATCACAAATGATGTCCCACAACTTAGATCCCCAGCCATGAAAAGTTATGCCTTTTCCCTTTCCACCAGCCATGATATTCTCTGTTGGATCTTGGTGGCCTTATGATAGATTCTCCTTTTTCTAGCCTTGGTGAACTAGCCATGATGAAGATCCTCTCTAGGTATTAAGCTTTTAGAAAGAAGCCATTTTGATACCAATTGTTAGAGGATATGCTCTCACCAAACAGTATATGAGGGACCTGGTTGTGTACCAGTTCCCTTATGCCACGCAGCACAAGAATCAACACAATATTTTTTACGTGGAAAACTCCTTGCTCAAGGGATTAAAAACCATGACCTACCCAGTAGAATTTTAACTCCACTAACCGAGCAACTCAGGTTACAACTCTATTGCAAGCTAGAAGTTAAATCCCATAACCCCTCACCCTTACAACAACACTTATGCAACCTTCACACTTGACAACCCCTAGCATAGAAAACTAATACACCTAGACTCACTCCAGCTTAGTGTACCACTCGAAGGAACCTTTTGAGAATTCACCACATTGACTAATTCTTGCCACACACTAATACAACTAGACTCACTTTAGCCTAGTGTACCACTCAAAGGAACCCTTTGAGAATTCACCACAATGACTAACTCTAGCCACATACTAATACAACTATGAGCCCGTTTGGCTTAGCTTATAAGTTGCTGAAAACAGCTTATAAGCTGTTTTCAGCTTTTTTGAGTGTTTGGTTTGCCAGATTATAAGCCATTTTGTGCTTAAAATAAGTTGGCCCGTTTGGCTTAGATTAAAAAACAGCTTATAAGCTGTTTTCAGCTTATAAGTTTCTGTTTTTAAGCCGATCCAAACAGGCTCTAGGCTAATTCTAACCTAGTGTACCACTCAAAAGCTTGTGGAGGTAACCTTGAGAATTTAGAACACCTACAAATAGGTTCTTTTTATGGAAGAGTTGGTTTACAATTTAAGCACAAAAGAACAAAGACTCAACAACCAAAGGACCTAAGACATCTTCAGTTCTGGATCTGGTCCTTCGGGTTGTTGTGGGTCTTTTCTTGAGGAACAGCTTGAAAGGTAGAAACTTTCACTTTGGATGGAGCAATTTCCAAATCGTACAAAAATGAGTCTTCTCCTGGAAGATGATATCTTGATATGCACGATGAGAGAGAGAGAGAGAGAGAAAGTAGAGATGACCACTCATGAAATCTGGACCGTTAATCAGTCGGCCTTGGTGAGGTACTGCTATACAGCAACATTGTACTTTTCGGCTATGGATTTGGACTTTCAGCTTTAGTGACCAGGACCTTTATCTGGAGGAACTTGGTTCATTATCTGTTCTTCGAATAAGTTGCAAGTACTGGATACACTGTCAGTAGCTCTACAGCTGCATTATTGGCTGAGCAGGCTGGAGACCTGATCCTATCTGGTCGTTCTGAATCAACATATCTGGTCTCTCATATATGAGCAAATCCTATAGGCATTTGATCTTTCAAGGAGCATGTTAGAAAAGTAGCATATGAGATATCATAAGGTTAACCAAGTTCAGACAAGTGAACCTAATTGTATCTTGTTCCTTAGGGTTTTTCATGTCATAAAAACATATCATTTCTTATCATCTAGCCTTCAAGGGTTTAAACCTCATGTTTGGCATCTGCATCCTATAAACATTCAGGATTCTTTTGGCATCAACTAGCAATTCTTGGAAGGAATAATTGAACTGTACCTGCAAAATGAACAACCAAGTTACTGAAAAAATTTGTTAACACGTTTCCTTCTCTGTACACATGGTAAACTTATATGTGTCCTTTTTTTCCCCATTCCTTGATCATGTTAAATTCCATACAAATTTTCCATGATACCTCGCACTCCTCATCAAGCACTTTTTTTATCAAGAGTGAATCAGTCTCTACTATAAGAGGTAGACTCTAATTTCTAACACAATATGCAACTCCCTCTAGAACAGTTTTTGCTTCAGCAATGATGCATCATAAATTAGTGATCATACTTGGCCATGCATACACCATGTCCCCTTGATTGTTTCTAACATAAAAAACGGATGAACTTTGCCCAGTACTGCTCTTATGACCTTTATCTGTATTGCACTTGTACCAACCTGCGGGTGGACATCTCCATAGCACAAGCTTACATTCTACCTGAGGCTTGTATCCTTTCAGAAATTTCCAGTTGTGGCCAGGTATTTGGGATTTTCAACCGTGGATATCTAACCTTAGCTAGTTGACATAAATTCATATTTATCTCATATTGTGTCACCCTTCTCCTAGACATCATCCCTCCATGCACTATTATGTTCCTCCTTTTCCATAATTGTCAAATAATGATAGCAGAAGCTGCCTGATATAGTGGCTTGAGTTTAGAGACACATTTTGCTTTCCACCAAGTGGAAACTTCTTGATTAATCTGTACAAAAGGGCCCTGAATACCTACTGCGGAAGCAAACAATTTCCACATATCTGAAGCAAATTCACCTGTTTGAAACAAGTGAGTTATAGTCTCTTGTTGAGGAACTGAGCAACACCTGCATACAGAGACTATAGAAATATCATCAACGAGTAACTTCAAATGCCATACTCTCCATAAGAAAAAGTATATTTCTTAAGGCAATCCTATTACCCAAAGTATCTTGTAAAACAAGACTTGGTTTTTCTATCTTATCAGTTTCGAAGCGTTTCTCGCGGTGAACTTACCAGTACTGGTTAACAATCACCATGCCTTATGACTTTGATCAGGGCATTCCTTCATTATAAGCTCACTTCTTATATGTTCTACAATCTCTACAGGAATGGTTTACTGTAATAGTTAGAAGTTTCATTGACCTTTATCATTACATTATCCACTTCGTTTATTTCATCATCAATAGGATAATCAGCATGAACAACATGAGTTAAAGGACCAAGCTTGGTCCAATTATCAAACCAGAAATTAGAAGAACTATTTCTTGGTTCACACCAGATCTCTTGTTCTACTTCATCTCTAGCTTCTAACATTCTCTTCCATAGTTGTGATCCCCCTTTCCACTGCACCAGAGTTAGGATTTTCTTCTTGCAATATTTATTCCACATGAATGTGGACCACAAAGTACAACTAGTCCTGAATCTCCACCAAAGCTTGGCAAATAAGGCTTTGAATAGATCAAAAAGAGATATAAATCCCATACCTCCCTCCTGTTTAAGATAGCATAAATGTAACCATAAAGACCAATGTCTACTTCTTCTTTCTTCTCCGTTACTCCAATAAAATCTACCAAACAATCTGTGTAAGTCATGTATTGTATACTTTGTGGGAGCCATAGCAGACAACAAATACATTGGCATTCTTTGTAGGACACTGTTAATAAGAAAAAATTTTCTTCCAAAAGACATCAGCTTCCCTTTCCAGTTCTGCATTTTATCCTTCACCTTTTTTATCAAATCATTATAATATACCTTCTTCTTCCTTGTATGAAAAATAGGGCACCCAAGGTGGTTGACTGGGAAACGTCCTCTTGAAAAACCAGTGATTTGAGCTACTTCCTGAGATAAGCTAACTGAACAACTTTGATGCATATAGAAACAACTCGTATCCCTGTTCATTAATTGTCTTGAGAACTCCTCATAATCCAGGAACACATCCATGATCAACTCTAGAAAATACCTGTCTGCAAATGCAAAAATTATACTATCATTTGCATAAGCCAAATGATTAAGATTTGCACTCCATTTAGGCATGCCAAAGTTTCTGTACATACCATTTTAAAATAGAGCATTCAAATCTCTAGTAAGCGCTTCTGCTGACAACACAAACAAGGTAGGAGATAGGGGATCTCCTGGCTTCACTCATCTTGTAGAGTGAAAGAAACCATAGGATTGACCATTCAACATAACAGAATACCAGTTATTTGCTATAAGTATACATATCATATCTACAAATCTTTCTAAAAATCCCATTCTTTTAAAAACTCTGATCAAATACAACCAAGACACCCTATCATATGCCTTGGCCATACCCAATTTGATTGTCACATTTGCAGGCTTGCCCCTCTTTCGTATATCAGTACCAATCTCCTGAGTTAGAAGCACATTTTCAATGATACTCTTGCCTTTGAAAAAACCTAATTGGTTTAAGGAAATCAATCTAGGAAGAATACTTTCCAAACTCCTATGCACAACTCTAGAAATAACTTTATTTATGAAATTTCTTAAAATGATAGGCCTCATGTCTGCATATGTCATGACCCATTTTCACTAAGTCGTGTGGGCACCTACATTTCTCACCTCGATAGGCGAACCCTTATCCCAACAATCATAAAACATAAATAAAGCAGAAGAAGATAGAATAACTTAAGTCTCACGATAATAATATAAAGAAATATGGAAGTAATGAGAATCCAACCCCAGTATCTGGTCAGGTCATACAAGAGCATCTACCAAATACTACAAGTCTGAATAATACATAAGATCTCAAAAGATGTCTCGAAATGGAAATAAGACATAAATAGTAAGAAAAGTCTTCGGGCAGCTAACGTCCTTATGTTCACCCTGAATAGACTCAGCAGCAACCTCGATAATCAGCCACGAGGGTAGAAGTAGATCCAACCTGGTACTCTGCATTCATAAAAGAATGCAGCAAGTGCAGGTCAGCACAAAAACAAGTATGGTAGGTATCATAGGCCAACTAAGACTAGCTAACGTATATAAAGATAATAAAGCAAGTTAAACACTAAAAAAACAAGGCGCAAGTCAACATGAATCCATAACCACGGTACAAGTCATCACCTATGTTAAAGCTTCTAAACCCAACTGTGCCAAGTCTCAGTGTGACCAATCCGAACCAGTATATCATAATCATATCACAACAGGTTATGACCTATGTTGTAGCATATATACCCAACTGTGCCTAATCTCAGTATAACCATTCCGAACCTGTATATCACAATCATATCACAACCATATCACAGAAAACAAAGAGATACAATGCAATGCATTGTATGAATGCTGAATGTAATGCATATGTACCGTACACATGTACTCCGACCGATGGAACATCACATCTCGGCAGCACAACCCATGGGGGACCCGCGAAGTCCATGTACTACTATGAATTCTTACTTAGAAAAGGTAAATGAAAGAGATTAAGATTAGAGAACTTACCCTCATGAGAATCTAACCAAACCATCCTCAAATTGCCTCCAAGATGCTAAGGAAATGTAATATAAAGAATGGTAGGAATAAGGGTTTTCATAAGGCTTTTAAATAAGAAACTGCCCCGTCGGCCGCTTCCGCGGTCATTCCACCGCTTCATCCGCACGGCTTCAGCGGTCACCCCACTACTAAAGCCGTCACCAGACACCAGAAATTTCGGGTGTCTTCCAAACATGGAATCGACACCCGAAACCATCCCGGAACCCCCCGAACACAAACCAAATATGCATATATGGATAAAAACGCGCTAAGAATGCACTCTTGGCCTCGGAATTCCCATCGGAGTTCTCGTTGACCGAGTCAACCCCCGATACCTCAAAACAAACTTTCCAACCAATGTCCCAAAATGTACCTGAGTACATTGGGAACCGAACCGAATATACACAAAAGTTCTAAATGACCATCCGGACCTCTTGGCATAATGGATTTTCGATAAAGGTCCGTTTACCCAAAAATCAACTGTAAGTCAACCCTTTTTCACTTTAAATCTAAATTCGCACAAAATCACCCAAATCATATCCAAAAACCTCGGGAAGCATGTCAACGGTCTCCTCGGGTCAAATATACGCTGATATAGCTCGGGAAAGGATCAAGAGAATCGAAAAGAAATAACGACCCATTTTGTCATTACATCAGATACCAATTAAACCATCGCTCGTCCTCGAGCGACAAGGAAGAGAACGGGGGAAAGATACTTGAGTCCGAAACAATTGGATATCTAGAAAACGTATCAGACTTCTCCTTATAGGAAAGATTCTCATTGAACAAAACTGAATCCTAAAGAAAGATACAGAAACCATCAGAATGTTACTTCTTCAACCTAGAAATATGGAAAACCCGATGAATAGCTGACAAACCTGGTGAAAACTAACTCATAAAATACAGGATCAATACAACGGATAGTCTCAAATAGGCCAATACACCTCAGGCTCACTTTCCCTCCTTCCCACAACGCATGTCACCCTTGTTTGGTGTAACATTCAGAAAAACCTGATCGCTCACTTTACTAGTCGCAACCCTCTAAACTTAGCTCAAGCTCCAATTCTCACATCGCCGTATCCAAATATCCCCTGCAATAAATCCTAGAATAAACGAATTGCATTTGCTCGAATTTCAGATTTGATAAAACCGCAACTCTGAATGCACTCGACAGGTCCCAAAAACACTTTCCCAAACCAACGCAATGCTTTGAAACATGGCCACAAGCCATTGCTCATTCTGAACCGAGAAGATATTTTGACTCCGCTAACCTTTCCTTCGCGCTTGCTAAAGCCATTTTTCGCACCGCGATTTCTTAGAAACACATGAACACACACACCACAAACCTGAAACCATGACTTAGTTTCGCTAGAAAGAATCCTTGATCCATCTGAGATCACAACACAACTCCATCAAAACTGATCTTACCGACAGCCAACTTGGCTAGTTCCAAGTCTTCCTAAACCTTCAAAATAACAATACAGGAACAATACTACTGAATATCTCGCCTAGTAAAGTCCATCAGAACCCAACTGATCACTATAAATATCTCTCGCACAACAGTTCCTCCTCAAATATGTACTAAGCTCATTGTAAACCATTATTCTATCAAAGTAACTGTTCCAAGAAAGTATCAACAAATCCACTAGAAACCCTGACAAAGCTGGGTAAATCTGTCATACCTCAAATCTGAGCCGAAACGCATTGAATCCTTGAATATCTTTCGGGAAATATAATCATAGACCATTAAGCTTAACTGGAACAATGCTGACCCTGAATTAATGCACAGCTCTCGAATATCACAAATAGTCATTTGAACTGACTCTGAATTTTCAAAACCAATCATAGTCCGATAGCACGTCTGTGGTGGCCAATTATGATCTTTTCCTCTGCATAACAAATCGTGTCTATCACCCTCGACTCCACAAGTTGAGTCTTATCCAAGTTATCAACTTAGTACCGAAGAGCTATACCTTACGATTCCAATCTTCATGTTTATCAACCTTTACCCGATACGTAAATCTAATACACTTCCAAACTTTTCGATGTAAAACTTGTAGCCTCATGTAATGCCCCCTTAACCATCAAACCTCCCACAGTATCACCTCGATATGCTCGTAAATTTTTTGAAAGTATCTAATCTTACAATTGCCGCTCTAAATCTCACCCGACTACCTCCAAGTCTTTAATAACCAAAAGCGCTTACCCAAACTGTCCAGTCAAAATTACTGGCGATATAATATATTACTATGAGTAGGGTCTTACCTGGAAAATATAACTCTAGTCCTCACATGATAGGGATTCCACAAATCTTTTTCTTAAAGACGCTAACTCATCCACTGTACAATGTTACGAAACTTATCCAATGGTGTACCACCAAGCCACTAATTATAAACCTCAACATGTCAGTTCACTGAAATATGCTTATCACTAGTTGTCGATCACGAACCTCACGAAATTTTCCTCATATCACTTAGTCCATTTCTGAAGACTTCTGTCACGACCCAACCCCATGGGCCATGACTAGTGCCCGAACTGGACACTCGTATGCATACCTGTTAAATATGATCACATTGAGACTACGACAATATGGGAATTTGTAAGAGTAAGCTATAGACTCAAAACGCCACATATCATAAACCTGTCTCCTGAGGAGTCACAGCTAACATATACCTAATATGATACGAAAGCCGACAAGGCTGCCACTACATGTCAATATGATACGCAAGCCAACAAGGCTGCCACAACATATCAATACCATACGCAAGCCGACAAGGCTGCCACAACATGTCAATACCATACGTAAGATGACAAGGCTGTCATAACATGTCAATACCATACGTAAGCTGACAAGGCTGTCATTACATATCAATACCATAAGTAAGCTGACAAGGCTGTCTAAAGACCTCTAAGAGTATCGATAGTGAAATATGACGGGACAGGGCCCCGCCGTACCCCTGGATAAACATATATACATATATATCGAAAGATCTGTACCAAAAGTCTAGGCTCCGGAACAACGGAGATTTCCAAGACAGCTGAGTATAAATCCTAAGCTAGAGGATCACCAAATCGAGTATCTGTACCTGCGGGTATGAAACGCAGCCCCCCGAAGAAAGGGGGTCAGTACGAGATATGTACTGAGTATATAAAGCATGAAATACAATAAAGAGGATCATGACTGAAATAGAGATCACAGGAGACAAGTATGACATTCAAAATACCAATACACTTGCCTTATGAAATGTAGATCATGCATATCAATATCATATATCATACCCGGCCCATTATGGGACTCGGTGAATAAAGTCATCACATGTCATCCTTGGTGCTTATAGAACGTTCTGTACTTTAAACGTTTGTAACTTTCTCATACGAAGTCGGATTGACCTGAAACTTGTTTCTGAGCCTTCAAATGTCAGTAAGTGTACGTATCTATTTAGTCTTGATTTGTGTGCATATGGTTTCGCACTACTCTGTTCGTGTAAGCCTCAGTTTGGATTTCACTGAGCCCGGGCCAGGATATGTTCTCGTGCGTATTCCATTGCATTGTTCACCGAGACCCACCAGTAGAGGGCCGGGACACGTTATATGATGATAGCGCCAGATCCGGACCGGATCCCCTCTACCGAGTCCCTTATTGAAGGGCCGGGACACGTTATCGACCGAGTCCCTCACTGGCGGGTCGGGACACGTTACATGCATACATGATATTTGATGTGACATGCATGATTTTATCTACCGAGTCCCTCGTTTGAGGGCTGGGACACATTATGCATATGTGATATACGATGTTGACATGCATGATTCTATTCACCGAGTCCCTCACTCGAGGGCCGGGACACGTTATTTGCACATGTGATATGCTATATGGATCGGGCTGCACGTTCCACAGCGATATATATGTATATATATGTATGGATCGGGCCGTACGTTCCGCGACATTATTATATTACGTATGACATTGGCATCCATGTTTTGTGTCTGGAAAAACAAGCATTTTGATATTCTGGTGTTTTGGTATTTTGGATCTGTACTTCTTCTGATACGTGATTCGCGTTTGGAAATTAAGTATTTGGTGTTCTGGGTAATGTACGTACCTTTTGTACTGTTTGTTTCGATTATGGTTCTGTTTTCTGTATCTTATGCCTTACATACTCAGTACATATTCCGTACTGACCCCTTTTCTTCGGGGGCTGCGTTTTATGCCACGCAGGTACCTACAGATGAATAGAAGATTTGTCAGAAGATGTTTCAGCAGGATTGGCGAGCTCCATTTACTTCTGGAGCGTTGCCGAGTCAGGGCATATGTATGTTCTGATTTCTGGATTGATGTTAGAGGCTTTGCAGACAGCGTCGTGGGTATTGGTTGTCAGTCTGTAAGCGACTCCATCAGCCGATATGTCATTCTGTGTTATGTAATAAATTTTATATAATTACAGATTTTGTTTAATTTTGTGAACGATAAAAGAAAGATTTCGAAAGCTTAATATGTATTTTACTTTTATTTGAATTTCAGAGTCCGAAGAAATTATGTGTGTAATAAGAATCGGTGGGTTCGCTCGGCTCCGGATATGGGGTCGGGTGCCCATCACACCCTAGGGACCTTAGGGTGTGACAAAGTGGTATCAGAGCAGGTCTGTCCTAGGGGTTGTCTGCAAAGTCGTGTCCAGTAGAGTCCTGTTTATGGTGTGAAGCGCGCCACATTTATAAACAGGAGGCTACGGGGCATTTAGGGATTGTTGACCTTCTTTCTATATAGATCGTGCGATAGAGCCAAGTCATAAGAGAATGAAATTCCGTACATAAGTCAAACAATCCTCATAATATTCAAGATAATCTAACCAATACTCCACTCCACCCGAAACCTTCCAAATTCAACAAGAACAATAACAACACATTTCCTTCTTTCAAGTTCATGAACTACACCAACAATTCACACACTAACAACATTATTTCCCATAAATACAAGAGACTATATTCGGATCACATTGGCTTCTAAAACAGCACACAACAATTTCAACTTCAACTTGAATCATTAAACTCTCATTTTCACCATAGAATCCATAACAACAACAACCAAAGTACTAAGTAAAAATTGATTCATCATTCCTACACAACACAACACATACACGGCCACAACATAACATCTATATTTCATGATTTTCATTCATTTCTACATACTACAACATACACAAAACATTCATAACATATGAAAAAAGAGGATTAAACCTTACCTTTCTTCACTACACTTCTCAACTTAGCTAAGGTTGCTTCTTGCAGAAATGAAGTGTTTACTTGCCCCAACAACTACTCCACGTTAAAGAGGACCTTCCAATTGCTTGAATTGCTAGAAGAAAATATTTTTTTTAATCAAGATTTTTGGACCTCAATTTTTCTCTACCATGGCCGAATAGGTCTCCTTCTTTCTCTTCTCCAAGTTTCTTGAATTTTCTAAGTGATAAGATGATAAATATGATCACTTAGTCATCTTTTATTTACACATATTAAGAATCCATGTGGGCCAAGGCCCACACCACATCACACGGCCACTTGGCCCATTTTATTCAAGAATTATAAGTTTCTATAATTCACTTTCAACCCCAAGTTTTCCTTAATATCTCCATGAGCCACCTTGTGAATTTCCCTTTTTACCCCTAGCCTTTCTTAATGTTTCCACATCAAAAAATTTCATAAACAATTTGTGTATTAAACAAGATCAAAATATAGCCTTGCCCTTAACTTATCGTAATTATCTCGAATTATCCGAATGTACAAAATACGGGATATAGCATCCTCCCCCCCTTTAGAACATTCGTCCTCGAATGTTGAACTGTTCTTATGGGGTCTTATAACACTTCGGGGAGATCTCTTTTATAGCTATCACATCCAGTTCGTTCATCAATCCTCAAATCCGCTTTAGAAATTTAGATTACTTGTAGGCACCGGAAATAAATAGGGGCACTTCTTCTTCATCTCATCCTCGGCTTCCTAGATCATCCCTCTCTGTTATTATTCTGTCACAATACCTTGACAGAAGCCACGTCCCTGGTACGTAATATTCTCACCTAACGATCCAGTATGGCTATAGACCGTTCCTCATAGGATAGCTCCTCTTCACCGGTCTAGTCTGCCTTGTCCTACGCGACCTCTTAAGGTTCTCAACCATGTCGTATACTCTAATTTCCCTTAGGCTACTTTAGCTTCTCATTTGTCTCTTATGTCTAAATCTATACGACTTTCAGTACACTTCCCAGGGGGGTCACCCATCCTAAGATTTTTCTCACCTTAGCACGCTTAACCTTGAAACTTCGATGAAATCCGGTGCATTAATGCTGATATATTCGCATCCACCTCATCGCATGACCTTCATTACATGATCTGGAGCAAGTTGAAGTCTTAACAGATTCCGAGACATTCTCGTAACACATTTTTGGAGTTCGTTTATTTGCTGGGTTAATTTAGATGATAAGGATCTTCATTACTACCATAAACATCACCACTATCATGTATCACTTTGGATGATCCGTAACATAAACTGAGGCCATATGTTATATAGCACGCTCAGACATAAGCTGAGGCTATAGCACACTCAGACATAAGCTGAGGCCATAGCACACTCAGACATAAGCCGAGGCCATATGTTATATAGCAAGCCCAGTCACGTCATGAAATCATCTAGAAACTTAGGCTTGAAAATCTCTAGGATTGGAGTCATTGTAAGATTCTTCAGAAACTATAGACTTTTGGCATTTCTAGGGGTAGAAATATTATGGATGTCATGTATGGAATAAAAACATAAGAATCATGCCTTTTCAATCCCCAATATTCACCTTCACTTTCACCCCCCCAACTTTACATTTCAATCATATTTCAATATTCTTACCTTATCCAACATGCCTCTTCCGCACCATTACTTACCACTGTGCATTGTAACTGCTAATGTCATCGGTCGCTTTCTTCTGTCGATGTCGTCCTTTAGCTGAAATCAAAGGTTAGTACAAGGGACTTCATTTCCTACGACTGGGCTCTATCGCACGATCTTAGATATGAAAGAAAGAATGACATCCTATTAATGTCTCGTAGCCTCCTGTTTATGGATGTGGTGCACAACACACCGATAAACAAGACTCTACTAGACACAACTTTGCAGACAATCCCCTAGGACAACCTTGCTCTGATACCACTTTGTCACACCCTAATCTTGATAGGGCATGACGGGCACCCGACTCTCATCAGAGTCGAGCGAACCCTTAGACATTCGCTTTATCAAAACCTGTCATTTCAAAAACTTTTAAAACGTGGAACTTTTTCACATTGAGATCATTATCTTTATAATGATTATGAAAACTTTCAATCAATTGAGTTATTTAAACCAATTGAAATCGTCTAAAATACATACTCTTTTAAAATCTACAAATGATTCTCACCTCTCGACGCCCTATCCACAGGACACTGTCTGCAAAGTCTCTAACATATACAAGATACCATGACATAAGTACTTTGACCCGGCAACACTCCGAACTGAGATGGAGCTCGCCAATCCAGCTGGTAGCATGGGAACATCCTATAGCCAATGTCTTCCACTCATCTGTATACACCTGCGAGGCATGAAACGCAGCGCCCCCAGGCAAAAGGGACGTCAGTACGGGCAATGTACTGAGTATGTAAGGCGGTAACAAATCATAACCATAGCTTGATTTAGGATAGAAGAAATCACAATCAAACTCAATACCCGCAGCCTTCGCTGGAAGAAGCATAAATGTATACACGAGGTCTCAAAACAATCCTTAAGTAAATAATGCAAGCGGACACACATTCTTAAAGTAAATGATGCGATCTAACACACGTGCCGCTTCCGACATGCTAACAAAATAGTCCCTTCGGACGGCCACTTCCGGCATAGTAATGATGGCCCCTTCGGGCATGCTGCTTCCGGCATAATAATAATGATGGCCCCTTCGGGCATGCCGCTTCCGGCATAATAATAATGATGGCCCCTTCGGGCATGCCGCGTCCGGCATAATAATAATGATGGCCCTTTCGGGCATGCTGCTTCCGGCATAATAATAATGATGGCCCCTTCGGGCATGCGGCTTCCGGCATAATAATGATATTGGCCCCTAATGATGATGGTATTAACACAACTTAATCCACGAATATCATTACAAAGAAATGATGCTATGGAGTGTAAACATGAATAATAATTGAAACGAAATAGTAAAATCTCGCACCCCCTTCGGAGTGGTTTTGAAAATCAACTTTATGTTTCTTTTAGTACAAAACTAATTTTCTCGAAATCATTAGTAAGCCATAAGCACGTTTCAAGTCAATCCGAGTTAGCATAAGAAAGTTATGGACATTATTCATTACAGAAACCTCCATGAACGTTTCCAAAACAATCCGAGTTAGCATATGAAAGTTAGGAACGTTATCCATTATAGAAACCTCTACGAACATTTCCAAAACAATCTGAGACCGTCTACGAAAGTTTGCTTGTTATTCAATCGTACAATAGGCTCGACTATACTAAGTATACTCATATCAAGAAGTAAATAAGAATCATTAACAAGCTCGGAATCAAGAATAGAGTTACCCCAAGATACATATCATAACTTACTTAGCTCTAGGACATGCTAAAAGAAAGAAAGGGTAAGCCTTACATACCTGTTCCACGTCCTATTAGCTACGCTTATTCGACCAAGCTTGCTAGTCTACATTCAAGGGGATTTATACAATCATTAGACTTATCATCACATACCTATCTTAGTCTTTGAAACAAATTCATTTATAATCTACCGAAATTTCGGCAACATCTCCCCTTTAAATACGACCATCCCCGAGAATCCAACTTGGCCAAATCATTAACAACAATCCGAGAATTCAACTCGGCCAAATTATCAACAACAATACCCAAAACTATATTAACAACTTTGACAATCAATTCAAAATGCATTCTAACATTAGTGACTCCTTTACAAAATTAGACGACATTTCACTTATATTCAAATCGACCATATACAGTCAAGGTAACACCAATGATCCCACATTCAAGAGTTAATCCGAAATCATTCTAACAATATTCAAGAACACTTCAAACAATCTGCATAATATTCAAGATAATCTAACCAATACTCCACTCCACCCGAAACCTTCCAAATTCAACAAGAACAATAACAACACATTTCCTTCTTTCAAGTTCATGAACTACACCAACAATTCACACACTAACAACATTATTTCCCATAAATACAAGAGACTATATCCGGATCACATTGGCTTCTCAAACAGCCCACAACAATTTCAACTTCAACTTGAATCATTAAACTTTCATTTTCACCATAGAATCCATAACAACAACAACCAAAGTACTAAGTAAAAATTGATTCATCATTCCTACACACACATACACGGCCACAACATAACATCCATATTTCATGATTTTCATTCATTTCTACATACTACAACATACACTAAACATTCATAACATATGAAAAAAGAGGATTAAACCTTACCTTTCTTCACTACACTTCTCAACTTAGCTAAGGTTGCTTCTTGCAAAAATGAAGGGTTTACTTGCCCCAACAACTACTCCACGTTAAAGAGGACCTTCCAATTGCTTGAATTGCTAGAAGAAAATATTTTTTTTGATCAAGATTTTTGGACCTCAATTTTTCTCTACCATGGTCGAATAGGTCTCCTTCTTTCTCTTCTCCAAGTTTCTTGAATTTTCTAAGTGATATGATGATAAATATGATCACATAGTCATCTTTTATTTACACATATTAAGCATCCATGTGGGCCAAGGCCCACACCACATCACACGGCCACTTGGCCCATTTTATTCAAGAATTATAAGTTTCCATAATTCACTTTCAACCCCAAGTTTTCCTTAATATCTCCATGAGCCACCTTGTGAATTTCCCTCTTTACCCCTAGCCTTTCTTAATGTTTCCACATCAAAAATTTTCATAAACAATTTGTGTATTAAACAAGATCAAAATATAGCCTTGCCCTTAACTTATCGCAATTATCTCGAATTATCCGAATGTACAAAATACGGGATATAACACTATTCCCCTCCCCAGCAACAATATTCTTTGTCTAGATTTTCACCTGTCTAAAAGAGGAATAACATAACTTTCCAGAACCCGTTTTCTCAAACTGTGGAAGAACAGGAATTTGACATTGCAAATTTTTTTTGGGAAAGAAAAGATGCGGTTGCAGCCCAGAGGCATTCAAGAAAGAAAATAGAGATAGGAGAAATTTCAAAAATTCTAATTATGAGAACTTAATGATTTCTACCCCTCAAGTGCCAAGTCTCTAGGTGGCTCAACCATAAAGGGATCATGAAGAAGAGATATCTCAAGGGACTGACACCCAACAAACAGAGGAATTATCCAATGTTTCATCGACCGAGGAAGATTTTGATATTTCTAAAGCTTCGATAGAAGATGCTTCTGAGGTAAGGATTGATTCTTCACAAGATTCCTTAGAGAAGGAGATTCCGCCCATTTTCATGAATCAAGCCACAGAGCCAAAAAATTTTGAAGTAGTTGATGAGAAAGATGGAGTGACCGATGAGTCGATCTTTGAAAAGAGAACTGATTGCGCCACAACCAAATAGGTAGGTACCAGTTCAAATACTTTTACTCTAGATGATGCTAAAGTCTCAAGATGGCCTCAAAGAATCCAAGATTTTTACACTTGGATGGTCACAAAAAATTTATCAAAGGGATATAAGTACATGATTTTATCGGAATTCACTTCTCGCCTCTCAGGTATTCTTCGAGACTGGCGGAACTCACTTCATTTACATGAAAGAAATGCTTTTCTTACGTCTCAAGATTTCAGTTTTAACATTAATGTTTTACAAGAAATCTTTTGTGGAAATGCTGGCCAAAGGAAAGAAAAGCTTAGGAGGAAGAATTTTGAAATGAAATGTGTATCTTTGGATAGAGATGTCATTGATAAACATTTTCAAAAAATGGCAAAAATATTTTTGAGCTTGGTGTGGATAGTATTTAAAACACACTTTAGTTTCGTCCCTACCAAAAATATTGGTTGCTAAAACCATGAGCATAATAGAAGAAAAATACTAGTCAATAACTGCTCCACATATTTGTTACATTCGGCAAGCTAGTTTTTATGCTCTTGATGATATTTGTGCAAAGAAATCTGCTATGAAACATACAATGAAAAGTGATCCAGCACTTGATAGAGATTGTCACAGGACAAACTTGATCACAGGATCAGGAAGAAGAAATTGCGCATGCCAGGCACCGAAAAAGAAATTCTAAAGATTCCAGTTGCCACAATTTTCAAGCAACCGGTCCAGGTTCAGGAAAAGAACAAGATATTTCAGAAGAAGAAGGTTGGGCAATGCAAGAAGAAATAAAGCCTGTTTTATTTGTAATAAAATAGGACATTTTGAGCGTAATTTCCCCCAGTCTAAATAATCCATCAAGCAGATTATGCCAGTGTTCATTTCAGCGAAGATGATGATCTAGAATCATTCTTCTCCATTGAAGATTAGCCCACAGAGGAAACTCTTTGTTCACTTGATGTTTGTGAGGAATATGGTGATACTTATTACCAAAATTCATATTATAAACCACAAATGAAAGAGGAGATCAGCCACATGACGGTGATCCCGCAAGCAGAAATTAAAGTCTACGCATCCAAGTGGGACAAACCAACACATGTGATAACTTTCTTTTGTACTGGAGTGGCCTCATCGCTCATTAATCCAACAGAAGAATATTGGGTGTCATACTTCAAGAATTTCAACACAGCCTCAAAAGGAATTTGGACCACAACTGTCATCACAAAGCACCTGATCACCATTGAGTTCTTTCCAGGACTGAAGCACAGGACCAAATTAATTGGTTTGGACATTTCAGGTAAGGATTTAATTATTGGTTTTGACATTTATAAGATGTTGCAAGATAAGCTCCTGATCAGAGCTAATGGTATAGCATTCAAAAAGCAATTCAGGCCTTATTGTGCAATCCCAAGATTGTTCTAGCTCACTGAAGCAGATCAAATTAGGGAAATTGAGTCACAAATTGCGTAATAGTCTTTCGCAGAATCCCACGCTGAATTCATGATCTAATGTGAATACCCTTTGGGGAAAAATGAAGGGTTCTTCATTAAATTGCCTTTCAAGAAATATGAGAGCATCAATCCGACAAAGGCGAGTCATTCAGTTATGAATACCGAGCACCTTCTTCTTGCGAAAAAGGAATGCCAAGAGCTGGTTGAGTGCGGTTTGATTGAGCCATCAAATTCACTATGGGCGTGTGAAGCGTTCTATTGCAACAAAAGAGCTGAGCAATGAAGAGGTAAGTTGAGATTGGTAATGTCACGTCCCAAAATACCCCCTAGACGTGACTGGCACCCAGCAAACACCACCCGCCAGGCGAACCATATATCATACTCTTAATCATTTACAAAAGCACTAAAAGAAAATAAGTGCAGGTCCAACAGCGTTATTAATGATAAAAATGCGAAATAGTCGCCAACCAAATCCATAATCGATTTATGAAAATCAACCAACGCTAAGATAAAAAGAATTTCTAGCCCACATCCCTCGCTAAGACCATGGAGCATCTAACAGAGTTACATGAGTTTGAGTGTCGGGCATGTAAACCCAAAATAAAAGAAATAACTAGAATAAACCAGATAAAGCTGAAATGGTTGCCTCCACGAACAATGCGGTGGCTCACCTCAGCAACAGAATCCACTCACGAAGTCTTCAATTACCAGCCTCGTTCTCAACAACAGTATCTGCATGAACATGCAGGTAAGGAGTGAGTTATACATAAATATAACCCAGTAAGATCCTCGACCCGCCACTTCAAATACCCCTGGAACAAGTGTTACAAAATACAAACACACAACAAGCAAAAAAATATTATGCACATGAATATATCATTATATAATAGCAACCAAGGTCCAAACCACAGCTTATCGAATATATTATATATCTCCACACCATTTACACTACGAACCATCATAAGTGGCAGTTAAAGAATTAGTCAACACTATGAATCCACGGCAACATACACAATGTGCCAAATATGTCAGGAAGCATACACAATGCTAAGGGAAGCATACACAATGCCCTAATATCATCAAGAAGCATACACAATGCTAAGGGAAGCATACACAATGCCCCAATATCATCAAGAAGCATACACAATGCTTAGGGAAGTGTACACAATGCCTCAATATAATCAAGAAGCATACACAATGCTAAGGGAAGCATACACAATGTCCCAATATCATGGCTCACAGCCATATCACATTACGAAACAACTTATAAATAGATTTTTAGAGTATTTGAAAATAAAGTATATGCGGCTGGCCTTAAGAACCACCGATTCTGCCAAGCACACGCTTGCCCCAACACATGGACCAGGCAGACAAAACATATTTTTAAAACGGATTTTGAAAAGCAAGTACCCAAAGCTTAAAGTCTCACTTACCTCAAATTCACAATTCAAGCACACTTCCCAAAAAAAAATCAAAACTGCATTCTCGGGTCTCCGGATTGCCTCAAACTACACAAAAACGGATTTAGAATGGTCAAAACCCTTAGGGTAAACCACTTCTATATTTTTAGAGGCCTAAACGGTTAAAGTCAAATTTTAAAGGACGAAAACGCCCTCTGGTCAATGTGTTCAAAATCCGACAAGACTTATGTTTTCGGAAAGGCCTTAACGAGAGGATTCCAACGATATATAGAAGTCTAAAATCCGACGCTATTTGCCCTTTCAAATCAATGATTTTAGTTGAAGAACCCTAGAACTAAACTTTCTCAATTCCTCAAAATATCCCCATGTTTTCACCATAAAGATTCACCCATAATTATGTAATAAACTTAGATAGAAGATCAGAGGCATTATCTTGATGATTTGGGTTGAAAATCCTTATTTTTCTCCCCTCTTTTTCTTCCCTTCCTTCTACTGCGTTTGTTTTTTCTTGTTTCTGCTTCTATCGTTTCTGTTTTCTATTTTCACGTCTGATGCATCAGACTTTTATTCCTTTTTCTCTTTATTTTCTTTTTCTTCTTTTTGTGGGCTTGGCCCACATCTCTTTTTCCCTTTTTTTTTAAAGGACCCTTTAATCCTCCTTTTCTTTTATTTTGTACCACTTAATTCTTCTAATATATATATATATTTTTTTATTTCCTTCTTTTATTTAAATTACCAACTAAGCCTAAAACAAATATGGGTTATTACATTCTCCACCACTTAAAATGACGTTCGTCCTCGAACGGATCTAGATCATACCTGTCGCGTCAAATAAATGAGGATATTTATCTCGCATATCCGTCTCAGACTCCCAAGTAGCCTCCTCGGTTGGATGATTACGCCACAACACTTTGACTGAAGCTACATTCTTCGACCTCAATTGTCGCACTTGCCTATCAAGAATAGATATCGGACCCTCTTCATAAGTCAAATTTTCATCGAGCTCCACATCCTCTGGTTGAATCTTATGGCTATCATCACTGGCATATCGTCTTAGCATAGACACGTGAAATACAGGATGAACAGTAGACAATCTCGGAGGTAAAGCAAGTCTATATGCCACCAACCCAATTCGATCCAAAATCTCATAAGGACCAATGTACCTAGGACTTCGCTTGCCTTTCCGACCGATTCTCATAACTCCTTTCATAGGGGATACTTTTAAAAAGACTTTTTCCCCTTTCATGAACTCCGTATCACGTACTTTCTTATCTGCATAGGACTTTTGTCTGCTTTGTGCTGTCCGAAGCCGTTCTTGTATCAATGCAACTTTTTCCAAGGCTTGTTGAACCAGATCTGGACCTAATAGTTGTGCTTCGCCCGGTTCGAACCATCCAATTGGTGAACGACACCTGCGACCATATAGAGCCTCAAATGGTGCCATCTGTATACTCGATTGGTAGCTGTTATTATAAGCAAACTCTGCCAAAGGCAATTGATCATCCCACTGACCACCAAAATCAATCGCGCAAGCTCTAAGCATGTCCTCTAAAATCTGAATAACTCGCTCAGACTGTCCATCAGTTTGTGGATGAAAAGCTGTACTCAACTCGACCTGTGAACCCAACGACTTCTGAAAAGACTTCCAAAACTCAGCAGTAAATTGTGCACCTCGACCAGATATTATAGAAATAGGCACACCATGAAGTCGTACTGTCTCACGGAGGTAAATATTTGCTAACTGCTCTGCGGTATGAGTAACCCGAACTGGTATAAAATGAGCGGATTTGGTGAGTCTATCCACAATCACCCAGACTGAGTCATGTTTCTTGAAAGTATTCGGCAAACCAACTACAAAATCCATCGTAATCCTTTCCCACTTCCACTCTGGGATAATCAAGTTTTGCATTACTCCGCTGGGTTTTTGATGTTCATATTTGACCTGCTGACAATTTAAGCAACTTGTCACATGCTTCAAAATGTCAGCCTTCATACCTTTCCACCAATATAATCCACGCAAGTCTTGGTACATCTTCGTAGCACCTGGGTGGATGGAGTACCGCGAGCTATGAGCCTCTTCAAGAATTAGTTGCTTCACATTACCTACCATAGGAATACACAGTCTACCATGACAACGTAACACGCCTTCGTCATCAATAGAGAATGACTTAACGCCCCCATTTTGCACTCGATCTCGCAATCTAGCAAGACGGGGATCTTCATATTGGCAAGCTTTGACCTGCCCCACTAAGGACGATTGTACCACCATAACTGCAAGTAACCTGCCTTGTACTGTATGATCAATCCGAACCCCGCGGTTGGCTAATGCCTGAATATCCTTAGCCATAGGTCGTTCTTCAGCAGTAAATCGGGCCAAGCTGCCCATAGACTTTCTACTCAAGGCGTCTGCCACCACATTCGCCTTACCAGGATGATACAAAATAGTAAGATCATAATCTTTAAGTAACTCTAACCACCGTCGCTGTCTCAAATTCAGATCTTTTTGCTTGAATATGTATTGCAAACTCTTGTGATCAGTATAGATTTCACACGGCTCACCATAAAGATAGTGACGCCAGATCTTTAGTGCAAATACAACTGCGGCCAATTCTAAGTCATGAGTTGGATAATTCTTCTCATGTTTCTTTAGCTGTCGAGACGCATAAGCTACCACTTTACCATTCTGCATCAAGACACAACCCAACCCGACTCGAGATGCATCACAATAAATGGTGAAACCACCCTCATCAGTAGGTAAGGTCAAAATCGGAGCCGTAGTCAACGCAATCTTTAATTTCTGAAAGCTTTCTGAACATTCATCTGATCACTGGAATACCACACCTTTCTGAGTTAAACGTGTCAATGGAGCAGCTATCTTCGAGAAACCCTCCACAAACCTTCTGTAATATCCAGCTAGTCCCATGAAGCTGCGTATCTCTGTGGGAGTAGTGGGTTGAGGCCAATCTCGAACTGCTTCAATTTTCTTTGGATCAACTTGAATCCAATCTCGGGACACCACGTGTCCTAAAAATGAAACTGTGCTCAACCAGAACTCACATTTTGAGAACTTGGCATAAAGCTTTCGTTCCCTAAGTGTCTGTAGCACAACTCTCAAGTGTTGTCCATGCTCAACCTCACTTCGAGAGTAGACCAAAATATCATCAATGAACACAATCACAAAATGGTCTAAGTACGGCTTGAATACCCTGTTCATGAGGTCCATAAATTCTGCGGGGGCATTAGTCAGCCCGAATGACATCACCAAAAATTCGAAGTGCCCATATCTTGTCCGAAAAGCTGTCTTTGAGATGTCCTCAGTCTTGATTCTCAGCTGATGATAACCTGATCTCAAGTCGATTTTGGAAAAATGAGTAGCACCCTGCAGTTGATCAAACAAATCATCAATACGAGGCAATGGA
Organism: Lycium barbarum; assembly: GCF_019175385.1. NCBI lineage: Eukaryota > Viridiplantae > Streptophyta > Magnoliopsida > Solanales > Solanaceae > Lycium > Lycium barbarum. The sequence continues at coordinate 22,793,053 of NC_083348.1, read as the reverse complement.
TACTTATTCTTGATATTCGCCTTGTTCAGTTGCCTGTAGTCAATGCACATTCTCATCGTACCATCCTTCTTCTTCACAAATAACACAGGTGCACCCCAAGGCGATACACTAGGCCTAATGAACCCCTTATCAAGTAGCTCTTGGAGTTGAACCTTCAGTTCTCTCAACTCGGCGGGAGCCATACGGTATGGAGGAATAGAGATAGGTTGAGTCCCTGGAACTAAATCAATGCTGAACTCGATTTCTCTCATCGGGGGTAGGCCGGGTAAATCTTCAGGAAAAACATCCGCAAATTCGCGAACAACAGGAACACTATCAATAGTAACATTCTCCGCTCGAGTTTCATGAACGGTAGCAATAAAACCCAAACACCCATGATTAATCATTCGCCGTGCCTTTACATAAGATATTATTTTTCCTTGAGTCACAGGAGTCATGCCTTTCCACACTAAATTTTCTCCAAGAAAATTAAAACGTATAAGCTTAGCATAGCAATCAACCGATGCATAACATGATGCCAACCAATCCATGCCCATAATCACATCGAAAGCGGACATCGGTAACACACATAGATCAATTACGGTGTCCCTGCCCTGAATAGATATCACACAATCTCTATAAACTCTATCCACTAATATACTTCCCCCCACTGGGGTTTCTACCACATACGGCACAATAATAGACTCAACTCCCCGTTCTAAGAATATAGCAAAAGAAGGAGATACATACGAATACGTAGAACCAGGATCAATTAGAGCATATGCACCATGAGACCCAATAGTAATAATACATGTGACTACTGCATTAGATGCCTCGACATCCTGTCTGGTCATAGCAAAGAATCTCGCGCGGTCCACCCCCTCCCTGAGCAACCTGTGCACCCTGTCGACCCTGTCCACGAGCACCCTGTGGAGCGGTCCTAGCTGGCTGAATCTGACCCTGTGTAGCTGTAGTAGTTCCCTGTGGCTGTGTAGTAGCTCGACTAGCACCAGAATTTCCTTTAGGACAGTATTTAGCAATATGCCCCCTTTCACCACAAGTAAAACAAGCCCCATCTGCCCCAAAGCAACGACCACTGTGATTTCTACCACAGTTAGAACACTTCGGATGATAACCTGATTGATATGAGCTATTACCCTTCCGCTGCATCTGCTGCTGGCCCTGACTAGCGGAATAACCACCAGAAGACTGCACCACTGATTCTGACTGAGTAGATCTGGACTGCCCACGATAAAAACCACTCTTGCCCCCAGATGGAACACCACTAAACCCACCTGTGTTACGTGGCTTTTTGCTTTCACGCTCAACTTTGTCCATCTCTAGATAAGACTCGAAACGGAGAGCAGTGTCAACTACATCTGAATAGGTACCATATCGCACATCTCGTACCACCGGACCACGATAGCGATGCTCAAGTCCATCCACAAATCGGCTCACCTTCTCTCTCGGATCCTCTACCAAATAAGGTACATACCTGGATAAATCTGTAAACTTGGCCTCATATTCTGTAACGGTCATAGTTCCCTGCCACAGATTATTGAACTGACGTCTCATGTCATCTTGATTGCTTAATGGAATAAACCTATCCTTAAACAGTGCTAAAAATTCTGACCAAGTAATAGGTGGTAACCCTGCCTGTTTACCTCTCTGAATCGAAATACACCAAGCCTCTGCAGACCTTGAGAATAAGAAAGTGGCAAATTCCATACCACGAGTCTCCTTCAGCCCCAACGTAGTCAATATCTTTTCACAATGATCAATGAACTTCTGAGGTTCAATAGAAGTAGGTGAAACATCAAACTCTGGTGGCTTAAGATCCATGAAATTCTTAAACTCCTTAGATTGCCCTGCAGACTAGACAACCTATTTAGGGGCCAACTGAGGTGTCTGATTAGCTGCAACATTCAACTGAACTTCAGCTTGTGCTTGTGAAGTGGCCTGAGGACCTGGAATTCCACCATGATTAGGCGCCAATGCCTCCAACACATTCAATAATCTGGTCACCACCTCTGCGGGCATAGCAATAGTAGGGGCGACAGCTGGTGCTGGTGGATTGTTCTGAACCACTTGTTCCTGCACTTGCTCTGACGCAACTCAGGGCTGACCCCCATTCACAACTTTAGGCTGAGGAGTGGCCTGAGTCCTAGTCTGAGCTCTAGTCTGATGAGCACTAGCTTGACTAACACCGCGGGTAGCACTCTGTCCAGCACCACGTTTTGCAGATGAAGATGCGCGTTTCTTAGCCATCTGCGAAATAAATATTATAAGGTTAAACTTGATTCAACTCACGCACGAACACGGAATGAAAGAAGAGAAAACTTCCTAGATGTCCAGTAGCCTCAAGGTTATAAGTATGGGCGCCTACACACCCATGAACAAGACTCTACTAAACACTGCTCCATGGACCCGGGACTTTAAGCCTAAGCTTTGATACCAACTTTGTCACGTCCCAAAATACCCCCTAGACGTGACTGGCACCCAGCAAACACCACCCGCCAGGCGAACCATATATCATACTCTTAATCATTTACAAAAGCACTAAAAGAAAATAAGTGCAGGTCCAACAACGTTATTAATGATAAAAATACGAAATAGTCGCCAACCAAATCCATAATCGATTTATGAAAATCAACCAACGCTAAGATAAAAAGAATCTCTAGCCCACATCCCGCGCTAAGACCATGGAGCATCTAACAGAGTTACATAAGTTTGAGTGTCGGGCATGTAAACCCAAAATAAAAGAAATAACTAGAAATAAACCAGATAAAGCTGAAATGGCTGCCTCCACGAACAACGCGGTGGCTCACCTTAGCAACAGAATCCACTCACAAAGTCTTCAATTACCAGCCTCGTTCTCAACGACAGTATCTGCATGGACATGCAGGTAAGGAGTGAGTTATACATAAATATAACCCAGTAAGATCCTCGACCCGCCACTTCAAATACCCCTGGAACAAGTGTTAGAAAATACAAACACACAACAAGCACAAAAATATTATGCACATGAATATATCATTATATAATAGCAACCAAGGTCCAAACCACTGCTTATCGAATATATTATATATCTCCACACCATTTACACTACGAACCGTCATAAGTGGCAGTTAAAGAATTAGTCAACATTATGAATCCACGGCAACATACACAATGTGCCAAATATGTCAGGAAGCATACACAATGCTAAGGGAAGCATACACAATGCCCCAATATCATCAAGAAGCATACACAATGCTAAGGGAAGCATACACAATGCCCCAATATCATCAAGAAGCATACACAATGCTTAGGGAAGCATACACAATGCCTCAATATAATCAAGAAGCATACACAACGCTAAGGGAAGCATACACAATGTCCCAATATCATGGCTCACAGCCGTATCACATTACGAAACAATTTATAAATAGAGTTTTAGAGTATTTGAAAATAAAGTATATGCGGCTGGCCTTAAGAACCACCGATTCTGCCAAGCACACGCTTGCCCCAACATATGGACCAAGCAGACAAAACATATTTTTAAAACGAATTTTGAAAAACAAGTACCCAAAGCTTAAAGTCTCACTTACCTCAAATTCACAATTCAAGCACACTTCCCAAAAAAATATCAAAACTGCGTTCTCGGGTCTCCGGATTGCCTCAAACTACACAAAAACGGATTTAGAATGGTCAAAACCCTTAGGGTAAACCACTTCTATATTTTTAGAGGCTTAAACGGTTAAAGTCAAATTTTAAAGGACGAAAACGCCCTCTGGTCAATGTGTTCAAAATCCGACAAGACTTATGTTTTCGGAAAGGCCTTAACGAGAGGATTCCAACGATATATAGAAGTCTAAAATCCGACGCTATTTGCCCTTTCAAATCAATGATTTTAGTTGAAGAACCCTAGAACTAAACTTTCTCAATTCTTCAAAATATCCCCATGTTTTCACCATAAAGATTCACCCATAATTATGTAATAAACTTAGATAGAAGATCAGAGGCATTACCTTGATGATTTGGGTTTAAAATCCTTATTTTTCTCCCCTCTTTTTCTTCCCTTCCTTCTACTGCGTTTGTTTTTTCTTGTTTCTGCTTCTATTGTTTCTGTTTTCTGTTTTCACGTCTGATGCATCAGACTTTTATTCCTTTTACTCTTTATTTTCTTTTTCTTCTTTTTGTGGGCTTGGCCCACATCTCTTTTTCCCTTTTTTTTAAAGGACCCTTTAATCCTCCTTTTCTTTTATTTTGTACCACTTAATTCTTCTAATATATATATATATATTTTTTATTTCCTTCTTTTATTTAAATTACCAACTAAGCCTAAAAATAAAATATGGGTTATTACAGGTAATTACTTACCAACCGCTTTATCACTTTCTTTTGGATGATACATTCCCTATCCCCAATAAGCTCACACTTGTTTCTCACCTAGCCAAGGCCAAATATTTATCTAAGTTTGATCTTAAATCAGGTTTTTGCATTCTCGATCACCATTTTCAGTGGAAAGTCATGCCTTCTGGTTTAAAACAGCTCCATCTTTGTTTTACAAGGCCATGATAAAGATTTTTTGGCCTATCCTCCATACATAACTTGTTTACATTTTATTATTTAGCGATACATGGGAGGATCACATTGATTTGCTAAATCATTTTGCATCATTTTTAAAGAAAAATGGAATATTGCATTTAGTGAAAAATGGTTTTTGCCAAAAAAGAAATTGATTTTTTGGGCACGCATTTTTTCCATGGAGAGTACACCCCAGGTCCACATATTTCTGAGGAACTTCTCAAGTTCCCCAATACTGGGATTTCAACAAAGCAAATTAAACAATTTTTGGGAGTCATAAATTATGTGAGATTTTATTCCTAAAATTTCTACATATATTTCTCCCCTCAAAAAAATGTTGCAAAAAAATACCCATCCATGGGGCAAGGAACAAGATTATGCGGTGGTAAAAATAAAGGAGATATCAAAAGAAGTCTGATCTTTGCACATTCCTTCCGATGGCAAGAAAATATTACAGACGGATGCCAGTAATGAATTTTGGAGTGAAGTTTTATTTGAAGAAGAAAATGGTCAGCAGAATATATATATGTTGTTACGCCAGTGGAAGATTCAAGGATGCTAAACAACATTTTCATTCCACTTTCAAGGAGATTCCTGCGGTGAAAAATGGAATAAAAAAAATTAAGTTTTTCCTGATTCACTTCGAATTTCTTCTTGAGATGGATATGAAGGCTTTTCCGAGTAAGCCCCAGCTGAATTCCATGATCATTCAAAATTCGCAGCTACTCAGATGGGCGCAGTGGTTCTCTCCCGACAAGTTTCAGGTTTGAGTATCTGCGGATTTTGAAAAGTACCTTGGTAGAGAACTGAAACTTGTAGGGAGAGAGCCAGTGCGCCCATCTGAGTATCAGCGGATTTGGAATGATCTTAGAATTCAGTTGGGGCGTACTCAGAAAAGCCTTCATAACCATCTCAAGAAGAAATCTGGAGTGAATCAGGAAAAAGTTGAATGTTTTTATTCCATTTTTCACCGAAAGAATCTCCTTGGAACTGGAATGAAAATATAGTTTAGCATCCTTGAATCTCACGCTAGCATAACCGCATATTTTCTGCTGACCTTTTTCTTGTTCAAATAAAACTGCACCCCAAAATTCATTGCTGGCATCCGTCTGCAATACTTTCTTGCCATTGGAAGGAATGTGCAAAGATCAGACTTCTTTTGATATCTCTTTTATTTTTCGCAATGCATCATCTTGTTCCTTTCCCCATGGATGGGCATTTGTTTAGAAGATTTTTGTGAGGGGTGAAATATACGTAGAAATATTAGGAATAAAATCTCTCATCTAATTTATGACTCCCAAAAACTGTTGAATTTTCTTTGTAGTAAACCCAGTACCGGGGAACTTTAGACGTTCCTCAGAAATATGTAGACCTAGGGTGTACTCTCCATGGGAAAAATGCATGCCCAAAAAATCAATTTCATTTTTGGAAACACCATTTTTTTCACTAAAAGCATGATGACATTTTTCTTTACCAATGATGCACAATGATTTAGCAAATCAATGTGATCCTCCCGTGTATCACTAAATAATAAAATGTCATCAATGTAAACTAGTTATGTAGGGAGGATAGGCTAAAAAATCATTGTCATGGCCTTTTGAGAAAAAGCTTGAGCAGTTTTAAACCAGAAGGCATGACTTTCCACTGAAAATGATGATCGGTAATGCAAAAACCTATTTTTTCCCAATCATCCAGGTGGATGCCCAACTGCCAAAAACCTGATTTAAGATCAAACTTTGAAAACTATTTGGCCTTGGCGAGGTGACACAGAAGCGTGAGCTTATTGGGGATGGGGAATTTGTCATCCATAAGAAAGTGATTAAGAGGTTGGTAATTAATTACCAATCTCGACTTACTTCTTCATTGCTCAGCTCTTTTGTTACAATAAAACACTTCACACGGCCATCGTGAATTTGATGGCTCAATCAAATCGAACTCAACCAGATCTTGGCATTCCTTTTTTGCAAGAAGAAGGTGCTCGGGATTCATACCTGAATGACTCGCCTTTGTCAGATTGATGCTCTCATTTTTCTTGAAAGGCAATTTAATGAAGAACTCTTCATTTTTCCCCAAAGGGTATTCGCATGTGTTCGTGAATTCAGTGTGGGATTCCCTGAAAGACTGTTGTGCAATTTGTGACTCAATTTCCCCCACTTGATCTTCTTTAGTGAGCTGGAACAATCTTGGAACTGCAAAATAAGGCCTGAATTGCTTTTTTAATGCTATCCCATTGGCTCTCATCAGGAGCTTATCCTGTAACATCCTGTAAATGTCAAAGCCAATAATTAAATCCTTACCTGGAATGTTCGAACCAATTAATTTGATCCTGTGCTTCAGTCCTGGAAAGAACTCAATGGTGATCGGATTATTTGTGATGACAGTTGTGGTCCGAATTCCATTTGAGACTGTGTTGAAATTCATCAAGTATGGCACCCAATATTCATCGGGAAAAGTTGTCGGATTAATGAGTTATGTGGCCGCTCCTGTATCAAATAAAGCTATTACATGTGTTGGTTTGTCCTACTTGGATGCGTAGACTTTAAGGAAGAGTTAATGGAAATAAGAACCATATATTGCTGAGACAAGTGGTAGGTGATGTGTACTATTGACTTAGTTTCTCCTACCATGCTTATTTTTATATTCTATTACCGTTATATTATTCTAACCATTGTCGGCCTATGATGCTTACCAGTACTAGTGTTGTACTAATACTACTCTTGCTACATCCCTTTTGGAGCGTAGAGTTTTTCAGGATATTGATTGATTGGAGTTTTCCAGATGATGCACTGTTCCTCCATCATTCACATTCATAGATGGAGGTTGAGTCTTTATATTCACTATTGTATTTAGTCTTCAATCTTAGTCGCTCTTGTACTAGTCTAGACCAGGTCATGAGAGAGAAGTCGAATTTATTAAATTAATATAAACATTTCAGCTATTTTATTTATATATATTGGTTTGATTTTTGCATTTTTATTATGTTATTGAAGATTAATGGATCTCGTTCTTTACCTGTAAATGATTTTGTTTTGGGTTAAGGGTTCGCCTACCAAGCTGGAAATGGTAGGTGTCCGCGCGATCCTAAAATGGGTCGTGACAATTTTGTATCAAAGCCTAGGTTACGGATCTCAAAAGTACAAGAGCACTGTCTAGTAGAGTCTTGTGGAATGATACGTAGAAGTCTGTGCCCAACCATGGGAGGCTATAGGACATTTAGGAAAAATTCCCTTCTTTCATTCTATGAGTGCTACTTTGGTCAAATTGGTATCCCGGTGGGTTCAATTGGTATCTAGACGATTCTAATTGGTATCTAAGCATGTTATTATATTGTGTTACTGATTAGACCTAGTTAGTGTGGAAGAACTACTCGGTTGATTTCTTAGTTGCGAAAGTGATTCGGGCATGAAGTGCATGCCACTGTTCAGTAATGAGAGCCACATTGGTCAGTCATCCGTTGTAGCGTTACCGCTATAGCGGGTATCCCACCGCTATAGCGGCATCCTATATTTCCTACTTGACCGGCACCCTTTATTGCCAAAGCGGGACCATTGTAACGGTCTGAGTGACCGCAGAAGAGGAAGAACAGAACCTGAGAACCTGCAGCCTTCCCCTGTTTCATCATAATTCCCATGTTCAGCAAATTCAGCAAACACCAAAAACAAACCAACAGATTTCACAACCACAGTTTGATAAAAACAAGCTCGAGAAGGCCGAAAACCATTCTAGTCACTATTACAAAATCCAAAATACGAAAAACCAAGCGAGAAATATTGTCCAAACATCTAACTAAAACAAAACAAACCAATAAAAGGAGTGTCTAAAAGTAAAAGCTCTACAAGGGTGACCAAAACATCATCATAGAAGAGAGAGAGTCTCTAGGCCATCATCCTGCTCATCGCATCATCATCATCATCCTAGCTGTAGGCATCATCACCCAGTCTACCCTGACCACCATCACCCCGAGCCACGCTCTCTAAGGAGTGCTGCTCCGAATAGTCATAATCCTCCACAGGGAACCTCTCACGGGGGTGCATAGCCTTCCGCATCCCCTTGATACCTATCACGACCCAACTAGTGGGCCATGACGGGTACCCGGAGCTAGCTACCAAGCACCACTCATCATGCTAGCTACCATGTCAAACCTAAATGAATACAACTTCTGAAAGTACTACTTACTATGAAATGATCAATACATATCTCCCAAAAGCATGCATTTATATACATAGGCCCATAAGGCTCCAAAAATGAGGTACAAATATACAATGAAGAGGTCACATAGCATCTACAACCCACACATAAGCATCTACGAGCCTCTAACTAGAACACTATAATCATAAGGATGGGACAGGACCCTGCCATGCCCCAATATGTATTAACAATGTACTGAGTATGTAAGGCATGTATATCAAATATCATAACGAAATGAGAGAATATAAAGTGAAGGGATAACTTGTAAATATTCCCTTTTAAGGCGGAATCATGCAAGCTAGTTTTTATATTAGATACCATCATATCATATATACATATATATCCGACCTTATAGGTATGGTGTATTCATCATTAGCCCGCGTCCGGGGTAACCATCATCATGCCGCCCACTAGTGGTGACTGCCCAGCCAACTAGGCATGGTGTATCATCCTAGCCTCCCACTACACCCGGTGTAGTGGTGTCTGCCCGACCAACTAGGCACGGTGTATCATCATGTATACCAATGTGAAGTGTCACGACCCAGCTAGGGGCCATGATGGGTACCCGGGGCTAACCACCGAGCACCACTCGTGTTACTACTCATCATAGTCATCCTAGATTCATTTATTATTCTCAGGCTTATAATAGTAGGAAAAACCATTTTCACTTGAAACATATTTACCTTTATGTACGTGAGCCCTTCGAATATTAAAATAACAATATACATATACAATGGGGAAACCGTGAGACCATACTACCCACACATACGTATCTACGAGCCTCTACTAGAGTATGAGACATATGGATGGGATCGGACCCTGTCGTGCCCAAAATATATGTACACAAAATAATAATCAATGGCACCTCCGGAACAATGGAGTGCTCTCAAAGTCTGTTGATAGCTCCTACGAATCTGGATCACCTCCCTATCTACTTGTGGGCATGAACACAACGTCCAAACAAAAAGGACGTCAGTATGAGCATTGTACTGAGTATGTAAGCCATAAACAATAACGACATATCAATGAAATAAGGAGATATCAAGTGAAGAGCAATCTGTAACTGACTGTCACGTAAGGCCTAAATAATGCATGCTAACTTACATCATAATCATCATCATGTGATGTATGTATATATATAAGCTGCCCGACCATATAGGTACGGTGTGATAATCATTAGCCCGCGTCCAGACCTCCCGCATCCGGAGTACCATCTCATGCCGCCCACTAGTGGTGTCTGCCCATGCTACCTAGATGGTGTATACGCTGCCGGCTTTGGCAGTGTCTGCCCGTCCATATAGGCGTGGTGTAATATCATCATCATGTACTCAATATAATGCATGCATAGGAACTCAAAGACAACTATACTCTATCGGGGTGACATAAGGTCGTGAACTCCCGATTCCATTATGGAGTCTCATAAGTATTTTGCCTCACCTTGAAGGAATTAGCATATAAGGTGAGTGTAGCACAATGAACAACATGAACGAATCATAATTAGGATCATTAGCTTTATAGAAACATCATATCATGGGCTTTAGAATATTTAGGCTTAGACTCATCATCATCATTATCATGCTCGTAACGTATTTGTTATCTTATCTCATGTGAAGCTCTTTATCAAAAATGACTCATAGTTTTCGGGATGTGAGAAACTCATGCTGAGATAGGGAGAATCATGTCATAGGAATAATGCCTTAGAAAGAAGGGACTAGCCTCACATACCTTTTCATTTAGCTACATTATGGCTTGAACGTTCGCCTCCAATGTTCTCCATTCAACCTTCAATAGAGTTTGTACTAACATTAGATAATCGATAGCTTAGCATACATGACTAAAGTTAGAGAAAATTGAGCAGCATTTCGTTTGTTTATACAACATTCTCCATATCACATATCAACTCCCAAACGTCAATAATATCATTCACAACATCATCAGAAATAATCTTTACCCACCTACATTATCCATATTCACCAATTTCACTTCACATCATCCATAATCGTGGTCATAGTACACTATTACATTTAATCACATATAATGTTTGTCCCATGTTCTTAATATCATTCATAACATAGTTACAATCACAACACATCAAGAATCATGATTCATATTAAGCTACTACTCAACAATGTCGCTATTTTCATGTTTGTAACCCATTTCCTATTTTCTTCCATAATCCAAGTCTTTCACCCTCTCAATACTTTAAACAACATGGAATGATCATGAAACTTACCTTTGATGGAGTAGGAATAGCCCTTGGATAGCAATACTCCAATTGAAGAAAACCCTAGCCTCAACTTCCAACGAGAATTCTTGACTTGGATGAACCCTAATGAGTTTCTTGCACTTGATTCTCTTGAATTTATGATATTGATCTTTGATTTCCTTTGTATTCTTGTATATGAAATGTGTGGAACCCTCTAGAAGCCTTGATAGAGATGAAGAAGTGTGGGAAATGAAATTAGTGAAGTGGGAACACGTATTTATACTTGCAACTTAATCAGCCCGTCGGGCATTATACGGACCACTTATACGGTCCGTATAAAATTTTACGGTCCGTATAAGTGTCCGTGGTTCACCATCACGGAAAACATCTTCCTGTTAGGTGTTATACGCACCCTTATGCGGACCGTATAAGTCGGTCGTATAACCCCATTTCCCTGAAATGATTTCCATCGTTCGTTTGATCTCCAATCCTTATGGAACCTTCTTGACACTTGTTTAACACATCATTACCAATCTAAGGATCATTTTAACTCTTCCTTAAGACATCATTAAGTTGATATTATCTCGGTACTTACTTTTCCAAAACACATCATATACCTTTCCCTTCTTAAGGAACTTTCTCCGCTTACTTTCAGCGTCTTTGGAATCTTAAGTAGAATCGTTAAATAGTCTTTCTTACTTATAGGAACATTGTATACTTCTCGCACTACATTGGTCTATTTACTAGGAAACGACATGGAATTTTCCGAGGTGTAACATCCTTCCCCCCTTTAAAAACATTAGTCCTCGAATGTTAAGTTTTCGGGAATTCTACTGAAATTTCGCCAGAGTTTTCCCTGTAATATGGCGCTACCATCCTGTCACAACAGCCCACAATAACAATGCCTCATAGGTCCACAACATAACAACAATAAAGTTCGGCCACACACCACCCAAATTCATAAAAGAGAGCATACAAACCTCATAACACCGGTGCCTCATCTTGGATATCTTCCGGGGGTTAAAATAAGTGCGGGTACTTGGACTTCATATTTTTTTCTGTTTCCCAAGTCAACTCTTCTCGGTTATTATTTCTCCATAAGACTTTGACTGAAGCTACTTCTTTATTTCTGAGCTTCCGCACTTGCCTATCTAGTATAGCCATAGGTACTTCTTCATAAGCCAACTTTTCTGTCACTTGAACATCATTTACCGGCACGATGCTAGTAGGATCTCCAACACATTTTCGGAGCATTGAGACATGGAAAACCAGATGGATTGCTTCAAGTTCTGAGGGTAAGTCCAACTCATAAGCTATTTTACCCACCTTGCGGATAATCTTGTATGGTCCAATATATCAAGGACTCAATTTTCATTTCTTTCCAAACCTCATCACGCCCTTCATTGGTGATACCTTTAGAAATACCCAGTCATCAACGTGAAATTCTAAGTCTCACCGACGGTTGTCTGCATAGGATTTTTGGCGATTTTAGGCTGTTAATAATCGATCTCGTATAACCTTAACCATTTCCACCGCTTGTTGAATCAATTCAGGGCCTATTAATTGTGTCTCCCTGACTTCAAACCACCCAATTAGGGATTTACACTTTCTTCCATATAGGGCTTCATACGAAGCCATCTGAATACTGGCATGGTAGCTGTTGTTGTATGAGAACTGAATGTGAGGTAGGTGGTCATCCCAATTACCACCAAAATCTAGCACACATGCCCATAACATATCTTCCAAAGTCTGAATGGTGCGTTCAACTTGTCCATCAGTTTGCAGATGAAACGCCGTGCTAAGCTTTACCTGAGTACCCAAACCTTTTTGGAAAGACTTCCAGAATTTAGCTGTAAATTGGGTTCCTCGAAATGTGATAATAGATATCGGGATGCCATGAAGTCTTACAATCTCCTTAAGGTACAACCTTGCATAGTCTTCTGCAGAGTATGTCGTTCTGACTTGAACAAATTGGGAAGATTTTGTCAAGCTATCCACAATCACCCATATAGAATCATATCTGTTTCGGGAGCGAGGTAACCCAACAATGAAATCCATGTTGATAACTTCCCATTTCCAGGTTGGAATATACATTGCTTGCAATAATCCTCCTGGCCTTTGATGCTCGACTTTCACTTGCTGACAGTTCAGACATTGGGCTAAAAATTCTGCTATGTCTTTCTTCATTCCATCCCACCAATACATTAACTTGAGATCGTGATACATCTTTGTCGCTCCTAGATGAATAGAATACCGAGAATAATGAGCTTCTTCTAGCATTCGACGACGTAATTCCACAACATTCGGAACACATAGCCTGCCTCGGTATCTAAGAACCCCATTTATAGAAGTTTCAAAGGAGACTTCCCTTTTTCATGAAATGTCTCTATAGTGGCTCAATTGAGAATCTTCATATTGATGTTCCTTCACTTCAATATCAAAGGATGAAACAGTTGGATCATTAACATCAATTCCTGCACTGCCGGAGTCAATTAGGCGAACTCCAACGCTAGCTAGCTGGTGGAACTCACGAATTAGTTCTTTCTGCTCCAAAGGAACTTCACATAAACTAGCCATTGATTTGCGGCTGAGTGCATCAGCCACTACATTCGCCTTTCCGGGGTGGTATAAAATACTCACATCATAATCTATTAATAATTCCAACCACCGTCTTTGTCGAAGATTCAACTCCTTCTGTTTGAAAATATACTGGAGACTCTTGTGATCCGTATAGATATCAACATGTACACCATACAAGTAGTGTCTCCACATCTTTAGTGCATGAATAACCGTAGCCAACTCAAGGTCATGGGTCGGATAATTCTTCTCGTGTTTTCGCAACTGCCTTGAAGCGTAGGCAATGACTTTACCATGCTGCATCAACACACATCCTAACCCAACACCAGAGGCATCACAATATACAACACAAGCATCTGGCCCATCTGGAAGTGTCAAGACTGGGGCTGAAGTTAATTTGTCTTTCAATTCTTGGAAACTACTTACACAAGCAACAGTCTATTGGAATTTCGTTGATTTCTGAGTTAACTTCGTCAATGGGGCTGAGATGGAGGAAAACCCTTCCACAAATCTTCTATAATAGCCTACCAACCCCAAAAAACTACGGATGTCTGTGGACGTTGTAGGCCTTGGCCAAGTCTTCAGAACCTCAATTTTCTGAGTATCAACTCAAATGCCATCAATCGAAATAACATAGCCTAGAAAAGTTACAAAATTCAACCAAAACTCACATTATGAAAATTTTGCATACAATTCACGAGTACGACGAATCCCAAGGACAATGCGTAAATGGTCTACATGCTCAGATTCTGTCCGAAAATACCAGAATATCGTCCATGAATACGATCACGAACAAATCTAAGAGTGGCCTGATTAAATTATTTATCAAATTCATAAACACCGCCGAAGCATTAGTCAATCCAAATGACATCACCCGAAATTCATAGTGGCCATATCTTGTTCTGAAAGCTGTTTTAGGAATATCTTCTTCTCTAACTCTTACTTGATGATAACTTGACCTCAGATATATTTTGGAAAACCATTTGGCACCCTGTAATTGGTCAAACAAATCATCAATTCTTGGTAGCGGATATTTGTTCTTAATCGTCACCTTACTCAACTGCCTATAATTGATACACATCCGTAGGGAACCATCTTTCTTCCTTACAAATAGGACTGGTGCTCCCCACGGTGATGAACTGGGCCTAATAAATCCCTCCTCAAGTAAATCTTTCAATTGAGCCTTCAACTCTTTCAATTCTGCCGAAGCCATTTGGTAAGGAGGAATAGATATGGGCTTGGTGTCTGGTAATACATCAATAGTAAAATCAATCTCTCTTTTCGGAGGAAGATCGGGAAGTTCATCTGAAAATACATCCGGAAATTCATTCACTACCGGGACGGATTGAAAAGTCGGTGGCTTTGCTTCGGTATCATGAACTCGTACTAGGTGATACATGTAGCCTTTAGCTATCATCTTTCTTTCCTTAAGGTAGGAAATAAACCTACCCCTGGGAGACACTGTATTACCTTTCTATTCAAGCACGGGTTCTCCCGGAAATTGGAATCGAACTATTTTCATTCGGTAATCAACATTGGCATAATATCAGGCCAACCAATCCATACCCATAATCACATCAAAATTTAACATTTCCAGCTCAACTAAATCAACTTTAGTCTGGCGGTCACATATCACAATTACACAATTCTTGCATTGTTACATCCGACATTTTCGTTTATTCGAAAAATTCAAGATAAATGGACTTGTGATGAATAAGGCCACAATTGGACACTACTTGGTGTGAATGTGTGAGTTATGAAGTCAATGGTATAGAATTACGAAAGGTGGCCAAGGGCAAAAATCGGAATTTTGGAAATTTGCCTTATGAATTGCAAAACATAGCCAAATTGAGCTTAACAAGAATTAATGAAATGAGGCCCAACTTTAAAGGGCCCAACCGGCCACCCTATGTCAAGGCCCATGGATTAATTAAATCCCATGGGAAATTATATATCAAGGATAAGTCTTAAGAATATTCAAGAAGTTTCAAGATCATAAAAATTGAGAGGAAAAGAAAGAACCCATTTCGGGTGAGAAAGAAGAGAAAAGAAAAAGAAAGAAAAAATTTTTGGAGCCAATTATTTGGTTCAAAAATTCATCCCTTGTGAGATTATGACTAAGTGCAAGGCCCTTTTCATGTTGGTATAAATATTGGGGCAAGAAAACAATTTTTATCTCCAAGTGAAGGGCTTGAAGAAAGGTGAGAATTTCATGATTTTGTTGTGTTATAAATGGTATATGTATGTTGTAGTATGTGTGAATGAATGAAAAACATGGAAATTTTGTGTGTTGGAACTAGGGGTGTGTTGGCCGAATATGTACATGAAATTGCATGATTTTAATGGCTTGAATTCTTGTTGTAATCTAGTTGTAATATGATGGGAATTATATTAGAAAGGAAAGTGGAATGAATTAGTGAAAAATTGGAAGTGTGGGAGGTGGCCGTGTGGTGCTAGGTTTGATATGAAATATGAATTTGATTTTGGTTGTATGCTAATTGAGTTAAGGTGAATTGAATCTTGTTAGCATGTTTATTGTGTTGTTATGGAAGATTGGTTATTAAGTTGTTGAAGGAAATTATTGAACTTTGTTATGATTTGTGTATAAGTGAAAATGAAAGTGTTAAGAGGCAAATTATGCTTATGACAATGGACTTGGAATATAAAAATGTGTTGATGAGTTTGCATGTTGAAAGTTAGGAAGGGATTGGAAAAGTAGTGACTTGATGGAAAGTTGAATGTTTGTGAATTTTATGAATATCTTGTGAATATTATGTGAACATGTTATGGATTCCTCCGATGTGTGTCGTAATGATTTTGATGGATAATGGATATGAAAATAATAAGTTTTGGTTGGAAATGTAAGCTTGAAACGAAAGATGATTCGTCGTGTCGAAGGGTGGCTAATAATGCCATAGCGTATGATTTAGTGTTTATTGATGTTTGTTGTTGTTTGGATGTCTCCTCTGGGTTGTTGTGTTGCTAAGTTGAGCCGAGCTAAGTCTCGGGGATGTCGTATATACAGAGGAAATGCTGCCGAAATTTTGGTAGGCAATTATGTGTAAAGTTAGAGTATTGAAAGAATGAAACTAACCAAATGGTAAACTTGACCATTTCCAGATGTTGGGCGAAATTTGGATTGACGCCAAGAGAGCATAAGGCGCCATCGAGGTATGTGAAGCACTTCTCTACGTTCCTAGGCATGTTCTGGATGTGGTAGGCTCGGCCGCGAGCCTTAAGTCCGACTCCGTTCCCCGGAATTCGAGACGGAAAACCGCTCCAATTCCTTCAATTCAATTGAACCTATTTTCTTACAAATTGTCCTTAAAGTGAGATTTTGCACAAAAATTTCCCCAAACGGAGTCGGAACACTTCCGAATGAGTATGGGTGACCTCATAAGGTCAATTATCAATAATTTACGTATGTAGTCTCGGGTGGGTCCGAGGTGGGCCCACAAGGCCCGATACTCCCGGTACGATTTTAAAATACATCTGTTTTGGTCCGATGTTCTCCAAAAACTTCTGAACTATTGTTTTATGTATATTATGGCTATTTTTGTGTAATTTATACAATATGATTTCTGAACAGTTGAGAATCCCATTCTGATAATAATCTGTCGTGCCTTCCCAACTAGGATATAGGCGCGTACTATGCATACTATCTGGATATTCTGATTTTGGCTCGCCGTTTGGCACCCTTCAATTTGATCGAGTCTGTATGTTGAGTCTGTAGGTAGGTGGTTTCTCATTTATCGATTCGTGTCTGTCTCAATGCAATCTTTCACTGCGACCCGAGCCAGGTTCTGTTATCGTGCATAATTCTCTGCATTGTTCACCGCGTCCCTCGGCGTACGGGCCGGGATCTGTATGTCTGTATGATCTGTGTATGGGGATGGCGGCCAGGATGGCATATGATCTGATTTGATTCTGTCTGTCCACCGCGTCCCGTACTAAGAGGGCCGGGTTCTGTTACCGCGCCCCCAGACAGGGCCGGGATCTGTATGAATATATGCGTGTGCCATCTGTATTTATAAAGCACACGCCTTTGTATGATTTTGTATGACTCTGTGCTACTCTGCATGCATAATTCTATCCGTCATACTACTGTCTGTCCGTCTGTGTTACAACTATTTCTGTATGTCCGTATGGCTTCTGCTTCTGTATGTCCGTATGGATTCAGATTCTGCTCGTCTGTCCGTATTATGATTCCGTCTGTCTGTCCGAACTATAATTCTGTTCATTTGTGTGTAACACGACTCTGTATGTCTGTCTGGATCATAACTCTGTCCATTAGTTTGACTTATGATTCTGCCCGTTATATTTCTGTGACTCTAGTTCGGACTATGTTTATATCTGTTACGTTTCTGCTTTACATACTCGGTACATTTTCCGTACTGACCCCCGTTCTTCGGGGGCTGCGCTACATGCCCGCAGGTACAGACGCGCCAGGTGACACGCCGCCAGTGTAGGTTCTGACTCTGCCATTCGAAGAGCTCCTTTGACTCGGAGCATATCTTTTGGTATATATTTTCTGTCTTCTGTGTACTCCGTATGTATGTATATTCTGGGTACGGCGGGGCCCTGTCCCGTCATATGATTCTGTATGTATGTAGAGGCCTGTAGATGGATATGTGGGTTACGGGTTCCGTCTGTATGTTAGCCCTATCGGCTTATCTGTAAATGTCTGTGTGTTCAGGTATATGTATATATATATATGTATGTTACGCGCACGCCGTATTTGTATCGGCCTACTTCTGTACTTCTGTTTTGAGAAAAAAAAAAACTCTGTATGGTTCGAGTTCGATCAGGTAGGTACGTATGGGTGCCCAGTTAGGGTACCAGTCGCGGCCCACGGGGTTTGGGTCGTGACAAAAGTGGTATCAGAGCGGTTAGTCCTCGGTATGTCTACAGGCCGTGTCTAGTAGAGTCTTGTTTATCGATGTGTTGTGCACCACATCTATAAACAGGAAGCTACAGGGCATTTAGGATGTTACCCTTCTTTGAATTCTTAGATCGTGCGTTAAAGTTGTATGGTTAGGATGATTCTCCCTTACGAATTGCTGTATCTACAGCGGGGCTCCAAAGGAGCAGAAGTGTCGGTATTCGGGGAAAATGTTTCTGACCCTCTCTTTGCAGGTAGTTGTAGGTTGGTGACGAATGAAGAGGACGGCTTCCGACGATGAGGATGGGGGTGCCAAGAAGGCCCCCAGGTTGTCACCAGGGCCGAGTAGGCAGGGCCCCAGTTACTCGATCGAGACGGATCCTTCGGAGGATTCCCCGGAGGATAGCTACGATACGGATCCGTCGGAGGACCCATCTACGACTCCTCCAGAGACCCCGAACCCTGGAGCAGAGGATCCCGTGGAGGATGGCTACGATACAGATATCTCGGAGGATTTGGCGATGACCCCTCCGGAGCTTCTTACCTCCGAGGAGGAGGATAGTCATGAGGCAGGCCCGTCGGAGCATTCTTCTGGGATGACGCAGGAGGAGATTTTCAAGTATGCACCAGCTCTTATTATTAGGGAGAACCTTGATAGCCCGGCCACCTCGGAGAGTGCTATGGATTTCTCCTGTTCTTGGCCTGGGTCACCAGTGGGCCAGGATTTGTCTGATCGTCCATATCCCTCCGATTCGGATGCGGGTGATAATGGAGACCGGGTAGGTAGGGAGCAGACAGGCGTGGATGATAGTGGGCATACCTCTCACGGCAGCTCCCCAGGTCAGACTCGATATTGATTATTTATAAGTGTATGAGTTTTTTAGAACTTCCTATGTGTGTATGATATTTGTAAGACGTTGTTCTATGAAGACGACGAAAATTTAAAGGAATTAGAGACCTAGTGACCCCAAGGCAAGGGCGACGGAGATGTCCCCACCGTCAGTGTGAGTCTAGAAATCCTGGATGAAAGTAAACAGGAAGGTGCCTCCGATGCTGTTTGAGTTGGGCACGTGTGGTAAGTGTCGACGACATTATAATTCTCATTTGAAGTTATCAGCCCCGTGTGGCTGCGATACGACATGATATGATATGTATGTATGTGTATATGAGTTGGCCCTGTGAGGCATGATTGGTATTTCTAGTGTACAGGTTTTGGATAGTAAGAAATGCAGAGGAAACTCTGCCCAAATTTTTCCAGGAATATGGAGGTTAACATGTAGATTAAGTACAAAAAGGTCCCGCGATACTTGTCAGACTTTAGTTCCTTCGGTCGGTGGCCGAAGAACACCTTGCGGTGACATTTTATCAGATTCCACCGATTATTTGGAGGCGGAATTCGTGTGACGAAGACTTAGATCCGTGGGTTATCTGTCATCATATGTATATGTGTATGAAAGTGAATGTTTAAGATTCAGAAAGGTGACATGGTAGTGGTACGACTTAGCCGGGGGTGGGACCCGCTACAAAAATTTTCCGAAAATTTGCGAAGACCCCGAGTTACTTTAAAATTTCGTGACAAAGGTCGTGAGGGGCAATCGACGAAATTATATTAGCCCTAACGTGTCGAAATGCATGAAAGTTTCGGAGTTAAGCGTGCTCAGGCCATAGCAATTCTGGGATGGGTGACCCCCTGGGAAGTAATGCAAAGTTTTGCTCAAGTGTAGGTATGACCGATATAAATGAAAACTTGGGGTAATCTAAAGGAAAAGAGAATGTATGGAGTAATTAGCGCCTTTACAGATACCACACAGACCGGCGCGGGTTAAATGGGCAAAAAGGAAAGGTGCGATACCACTCGGAAAACTTAGCGAATCTGGATAACAGTCAACGACGACCCGAATGATGTCAGGGGGTAGAAAACGCCCAAGTACATCATAAGTTAGTCTGGTATGGCGATGGTTGTAAAAGGAAAGAGAGTATGGATAGTAGGGAAGGAGAGAGATAAGTAGAGCGGGTAAGCAGAAACTTTGAAAAAGTCGATAAGCGACACCCAAGACGATTTGTATGATTGATTCTGAATACGTTCCTGTCTGACATGTCTCTGTACGTTAAACCTGATTACGAATCTGTCTGACACACCTCTGTATGTCTGACTCTGGATATAAATCCGTCTGGTGTGCCTCCGTACGTCTAATTTTGGTCACGCATCTGTCTGATACATCTCCGCATGTCTGATTCTAAGTGCGGCTCTGTATGATACATTTCTGTAAGCCTGATTCCGATTTCGAAACCCGTCCGATACCTTTTTATACATCTGACTCTGATCTCAGATCTGTCTGACATACTTCCGTATCTCTTCTTTTGATTATGAATCTATCCGCCATAGTTTGGCATGTCTGCTTCCGATTACGAATCCGTCCGATATGCTTCTACGCGTCCGGTTCCAGTCCTGAATCTGTTGGTAAGAAGTGTCTGGTATGAAGTGGGATTATATTGATGTGGTAGAAATCTCCGGAGTGTAACAAGAAATGATACGGACTATGACGTCTGGAAAGCGTTCGTCAGTTACAAGAATATAGCTTATGGTTCGACGATTGCGTGGGGTACGAGAAGATATATTATGAAGGTATTTAAATCAGTGATGTGAAAAATTACCTCGTAATGTTGGTAAAGAAGCCATGTCGGAAAGTCAGCAAAGGACGACTATAAAGAGAACCCTCCCGGAGTAGTATGGCGCCCCATAAGGTCAATATAACATTCGAGGACGAATGTTCTAAAGGGGGGGAGAATGTTACATCCGACATTTTCGTTTATTCGAAAAATTCAAGATAAATGGACTTGTGATGAATAAGGCCACAATTGGACACTACTTGGTGTGAATGTGTGAGTTATGAAGTCAATGGTATAGAATTACGAAAGGTGGCCAAGGGCAAAAATCGGAATTTTGGAAATTTGCCTTATGAATTGCAAAACATAGCCAAATTGAGCTTAACAAGAATTAATGAAATGAGGCCCAACTTTAAAGGGCCCAACCGGCCACCCTATGTCAAGGCCCATGGATTAATTAAATCCCATGGGAAATTATATATCAAGGATAAGTCTTAAGAATATTCAAGAAGTTTCAAGATCATAAAAATTGAGAGGAAAAGAAAGAACCCATTTCGGGTGAGAAAGAAGAGAAAAGAAAAAGAAAGAAAAAATTTTTGGAGCCAATTATTTGGTTCAAAAATTCATCCCTTGTGAGATTATGACTAAGTGCAAGGCCCTTTTCAAGTTGGTATAAATATTGGGGCAAGAAAACAATTTTTATCTCCAAGTGAAGGGCTTGAAGAAAGGTGAGAATTTCATGATTTTGTTGTGTTATAAATGGTATATGTATGTTGTAGTATGTGTGAATGAATGAAAAACATGGAAATTTTGTGTGTTGGAACTAGGGGTGTGTTGGCCGAATATGTACATGAAATTGCATGATTTTAATGGCTTGAATTCTTGTTGTAATCTAGTTGTAATATGATGGGAATTATATTAGAAAGGAAAGTGGAATGAATTAGTGAAAAATTGGAAGTGTGGGAGGTGGCCGTGTGGTGCTAGGTTTGATATGAAATATGAATTTGATTTTGGTTGTATGCTAATTGAGTTAAGGTGAATTGAATCTTGTTAGCATGTTTATTGTGTTGTTATGGAAGATTGGTTATTAAGTTGTTGAAGGAAATTATTGAACTTTGTTATGATTTGTGTATAAGTGAAAATGAAAGTGTTAAGAGGCAAATTATGCTTATGACAATGGACTTGGAATATAAAAATGTGTTGATGAGTTTGCATGTTAAAAGTTAGGAAGGGATTGGAAAAGTAGTGACTTGATGGAAAGTTGAATGTTTGTGAATTTTATGAATATCTTGTGAATATTATGTGAACATGTTATGGATTCCTCCGATGTGTGTCGTAATGATTTTGATGGATAATGGATATGAAAATAATAAGTTTTGGTTGGAAATGTAAGCTTGAAACGAAAGATGATTCGTCGTGTCGAAGGGTGGCTAATAATGCCATAGCGTATGATTTAGTGTTTATTGATGTTTGTTGTTGTTTGGATGTCTCCTCTGGGTTGTTGTGTTGCTAAGTTGAGCCGAGCTAAGTCTCGGGGATGTCGTATATACAGAGGAAATGCTGCCGAAATTTTGGTAGGCAATTATGTGTAAAGTTAGAGTATTGAAAGAATGAAACTAACCAAATGGTAAACTTGACCATTTCCAGATGTTGGGCGAAATTTGGATTGACGCCAAGAGAGCATAAGGCGCCATCGAGGTATGTGAAGCACTTCTCTACGTTCCTAGGCATGTTCTGGATGTGGTAGGCTCGGCCGCGAGCCTTAAGTCCGACTCCGTTCCCCGGAATTCGAGACGGAAAACCGCTCCAATTCCTTCAATTCAATTGAACCTATTTTCTTACAAATTGTCCTTAAAGTGAGATTTTGCACAAAAATTTCCCCAAACGGAGTCGGAACACTTCCGAATGAGTATGGGTGACCTCATAAGGTCAATTATCAATAATTTACGTATGTAGTCTCGGGTGGGTCCGAGGTGGGCCCACAAGGCCCGATACTCCCGGTACGATTTTAAAATACATCTGTTTTGGTCCGATGTTCTCCAAAAACTTCTGAACTATTGTTTTATGTATATTATGGCTATTTTTGTGTAATTTATACAATATGATTTCTGAACAGTTGAGAATCCCATTCTGATAATAATCTGTCGTGCCTTCCCAACTAGGATATAGGCGCGTACTATGCATACTATCTGGATATTCTGATTTTGGCTCGCCGTTTGGCACCCTTCAATTTGATCGAGTCTGTATGTTGAGTCTGTAGGTAGGTGGTTTCTCATTTATCGATTCGTGTCTGTCTCAATGCAATCTTTCACTGCGACCCGGGCCAGGTTCTGTTATCGTGCATAATTCTCTGCATTGTTCACCGCGTCCCTCGGCGTACGGGCCGGGATCTGTATGTCTGTATGATCTGTGTATGGGGATGGCGGCCAGGATGGCATATGATCTGATTTGATTCTGTCTGTCCACCGCGTCCCGTACTAAGAGGGCCGGGTTCTGTTACCGCGCCCCCAGACAGGGCCGGGATCTGTATGAATATATGCGTGTGCCATCTGTATTTATAAAGCACACGCCTTTGTATGATTTTGTATGACTCTGTGCTACTCTGCATGCATAATTCTATCCGTCATACTACTGTCTGTCCGTCTGTGTTACAACTATTTCTGTATGTCTGTATGGCTTCTGCTTCTGTATGTCCGTATGGATTCAGATTCTGCTCGTCTGTCCGTATTATGATTCCGTCTGTCTGTCCGAACTATAATTCTGTTCATTTGTGTGTAACACGACTCTGTATGTCTGTCTGGATCATAACTCTGTCCGTTAGTTTGACTTATGATTCTGCCCGTTATATTTCTGTGACTCTAGTTCGGACTATGTTTATATCTGTTACGTTTCTGCTTTACATACTCGGTACATTTTCCGTACTGACCCCCGTTCTTCGGGGGCTGCGCTACATGCCCGCAGGTACAGACGCGCCAGGTGACACGCCGCCAGTGTAGGTTCTGACTCTGCCATTCGAAGAGCTCCTTTGACTCGGAGCATATCTTTTGGTATATATTTTCTGTCTTCTGTGTACTCCGTATGTATGTATATTCTGGGTACGGCGGGGCCCTGTCCCGTCATATGATTCTGTATGTCTGTAGAGGCCTGTAGATGGATATGTGGGTTACGGGTTCCGTCTGTATGTTAGCCCTATCGGCTTATCTGTAAATGTCTGTGTGTTCAGGTATATGTATATATATATATGTATGTTACGCGCACGCCGTATTTGTATCGGCCTACTTCTGTACTTCTGTTTTGAGAAAAAAAAAAACTCTGTATGGTTCGAGTTCGATCAGGTAGGTACGTATGGGTGCCCAGTTAGGGTACCAGTCGCGGCCCACGGGGTTTGGGTCGTGACATGCATACTTGTCTAGCTATCACGGGATTACCAATCGGAATAGATACCTCAAAAGGTTTAATTGGCTCGGGTTTCACCCTAATACGGCCAGCATTATATGGATTGATATAAGATAACGTAGAACCCGAATCTATTAACGCATAAGCATCACGAGAGAATAGGGATAATATACCTGTAACCATATCCGGGGAGGACTCAAGATCCTAACGTCCAGCGAGAGCATAAATACGGGGCTGAGTGCCACCTGAACTGGATGCTCCCCCTCTAGCTCTGCCTCGACCTGCTGGAATCTGGGGAGTCTGGCCTACCGGGCGCACTGAAGAAGAACCAGCCACTGAGCCTGTGGGCTGAGCCCCAACTCTAACACTCATCGACGGGCAATCCCGCATCATGTGCCCAACCTGACCACATGCATAACAAGCATCTAAACCTCGGTAACACTGTCCGAAATGTAATCTACCGCACTGGCTACATTGCGGTATTGGGGGTCTCCTCTGGCTATAATCACCCCCAAACTCGGAACCTGAAGCTCTCAAGCTCTGACCCTGTCCTGAATGAATGGAGCGGTCAAACCTCCTACCTGCAAACCGTGGAGGTGCACTAGTCGCCGACTGGCCTGTATGTCTAGAATATGAATATCTTGATCCCCCTCTATAGTCGCTACCGGCACCCATAGATCTGGCCCTCTTACTTTGCCCTCGATCAATATCACGTTCACCCCTTTGCGGTTGGTTCTGCCCTTCTAAGTTCTGGGCATGGGCCTGAATGCGGCAAATATCCATCCCATTTTGCAATGAAGCCGTTAAACAATCTTTGAACAAATGTGGCCCTAGGCCACTAACAAACCCGTGCACTCTATCTCCCATGTCAGCTACCATAGTCGGAGCATATATAGCCAATGAATTGAACTGGAGGCTATAGTCCCGGGCACTCATATTTTCTTGCTTCAAATTTAAGAATTTATCCGCTCTAGCTCGACGGACCTCGGGTGGCAAGTAGTGGCGGATGAAGTCATCTACAAATTCTTGCCAAACTAGAGGTGGTGCATTCTCTTTTCTTGAAGACATCCAATTATTATACCAAAGAACCGCCACATCCCGGAGTTTATATGATTCTAGCTACACAGATTCGATTTTGGAGGCATGAATAATCTTGAATGTTCTCAGCATCTCATCAATAAAACCTTGCGGGTCTTCATCCGACTTTGACCCGAAAAATTCTGGAGGGTTTAAACTAATAAAATCCCGAGCTCGAGTACTAGTCGCCCTATCACCTGAACCTGTACTCTGCCACTGTGCTCGAGCGGCCACTAACTGTGCCAATAACTGAATAGCTTCGGTCATTTGTTGACCCGAAGTAGCCGGTGGAGGTATTGGAGGCATAGGAGCTGGAACTAAAGCCCCCTCTTATTCTTCTAGGACAAGCGGGGTGGGAGAGGTATTAGATGGAGCCTCATTATGTGACTCTCCCTCTTCTATATTCGTTGGCGGTTCCCTTTCTACCCGCCTTTCTATCGTAGTCTTGCCCTTCTGGGCGACTGTAGCCTTTCTTTTTGGCGGCATCTCTGAAATCACAAGACACAATTAGGGAGGAGGAAATCTTATAACATGGCCCTATCGCACGATCTCATAAGAAGAAGAATGGTCATTTTTGCTAAATGCTCAGTAGCCTTTTGTTAATAAATGTGGCGCGTAACACACCATAAACAAAACTTTACTAGATACGGCTCGTAGACACTTCCTAGGACTGAACTGCTCTCATACCACTTTTGTCACGACCCAGCTAGGGGCCATGACAGGTACCCGGGGCTAACCACCGAGCACCACTCGTGTTACTACTCATCATACTAATCCTGCATTCATTTATTATTCTCAGGCTTATAATTGTAGGAAAAACCATTTTCACTTGAAACATATTTACCTTTATGTACGTGAGCCCTTCGGCTATCAAAATAATAATATACATATACAATGGGGAAACCGTGAGACCATACTACCTACACATACGTATCTACGAGCCTCTACTAGAGTACTAGACATATGGACTGGACAGGACCCCATCATGCCCAAAATATATGTACACAAAATAATAATCAATGGCACCTCCGGAACAATGGAGTGCTCTAAAAGTCTGTTGATAGCTCCTACGAATCTGGATCACCTCCCTAACTACCTGTGGGCATGAACACAGCGTCCAAAGAGAAAGGACGTCAGTACGAGCATTGTACTGAGTATGTAAGGCATAAGAAATAATGACATATGAATGAAATAAGGAGTTATCAAGTGAAGAGCAATCTGTCACAAACTGTTACTTAAGGCTGAAATAATGCTTGCTAACTTACTTCATAATCATCATCATGTCATGTATGTATATATATAAGCTGCCCGACCATATAGGTACGGTGTGATAATCATTAGCCCGCGTCCAGACCTCCCGCATCCGGAGTACCATCTCATGCCGCCCACTAGTGGTGTCTGTCCATGCTACCTAGATGGTGTATACGCTGCCCGCCTTGGCAGTGTCTGCCCGTCCATATAGGCGCGGTGCAATATCATCATCATGTACTCAATATAATGCATGCATAGGAACTCAAAGACAACTATACTCTATCGGGGTGACATAAGGTCGTGAACCCCCGATTCCATTATGGAGTCTCATAAGCATTCTGCCTCACCTTAAAGTAATTAGCATATAAGGTGAGTGTAGCACAATGAACAACATGAAAGAATCATAATTAGGATCATTAACTTTGTAGAAACATCATATCATGGGCTTTTGAATCTTTAGGCTTAGACTCATCATCATCATTATCATGCTCGTAACGTATCTCTTATCATATCTCCTGTGAAGCTCTTTATCAATACTAAGTCATAGTTTTCGGGATGTGAGAAAGTCATGTTGAGACGGGGAGAATCATGTCATATGAATCATGCCTTAGAAAGAAGGGACTAGCCTCGCATACCTTTTCGTTTAGCTACACTATCGCTTCAACGTTCCTCTCCAATGTTCTCCTTTCTACCTTTAATAGAGTATGTACTAACATTAGATAATCGATAGCTTAGCATACTTGACTAAAGCTAGAGAAAATTGGGCAGCATTTCCTTTATTTATACAACTTTCTCCATATCACATGTCAACTCTCAAACGTCTATAATATCATTCACAACATCATAAGCAATAATCTTTACCCACCTACATTATCCATATTCTCCAATTTCACTTCACATCATCCATAACCATGGTCATAGTACACTATTACTTTTACTCACATATAATGTTTGTCCCCTGTTCTTAATATCATTCATAACATAATTACAATCACAACACATCATATTAAGCTACTACTCAACAATGTCACTATTTTCCTGTTTGTAACCCATTTCCTATTTTCTTCCATAATCCAAGTCTTTCACCCTCTCAATACTTTAAACAACATGTAATGATCATGAAACTTACCTTTGATGGAGTAGGAATATCCCTTGTATAGCAATACTCCAATTTAAGAAAACCCTAGCCTCAACTTCCAATGAGAATTCTTGACTTGGATGAACCCTAATGAGTTTCTTGTACTTGATTCTCTTGAAATTATGATATTGATCTTTGATTTCCTTTGTATTTTTGTATATGAAATGTGTAGAACCCTCTAGAAGCATTGAGAGAGATGAAGAAGTGTGGGAAATGAAATTAGTGAAGTGGGAACATGTATTTATACTTGCAACTTAATTAGCCCGTCAGGGATTATACAGACCACTTATACTGTCACGACCCGAAACCCACCCTGGACGTGACCGGCATCCGACGTCACGAACAACATCGGAAGAACCTAAACAACACAATAATGGTACTCGAACCCGCCAGGTTCAACATTCGCCTCCAACAATTTATAAATTAAATGCAATACATCATGAGCTAAATCAGCGGAACTCTTTATAAGTACTAGCCATCAACGTGGCAAACACCCATTAAGTCGTACGAGACTTTTGACAATCTACCCACAATTCTAACAACTATCTATGGAGCTTCTAAGAGACATAACAATCCTCAAACTTCGGGACGCAGCCCGGAAATCTAAAATAATAAATGAAACAGGAAGTGTCCCCCGAACAATGATGTGGGCTCACCAAATCAGCAGCAACAGCGAGTCCTTTCTAAGCGCCTGAAGTGTCAAGAACCTGCTCTTCTCCGTTACCTAACATACCATCCAAAAACAACAATGGTATGCCTGAGTACTTCGTACTCAGTGAGTGCCTCGGGGACAATAAGTAATATAGACATAAATATAATAATACATAAAGAAATCAGTTCCGAAAAAGATAGTATACAAACTGTTATTCCACTTTATGAGTCTTAATATCACTTATTGCACAGTTTAATAAGCCATTTCAAAATACCAGTTTCAATTAAGCTTTAAATCAATCTGGCATAAATACCAATTTCATAATAAAGATGGATATCACAATCGCCTATATGAGCCCAACTCAATATCATCAACATTTCGTAATACACCGGAACATGACTTCACGGTGGCTACTCTTCCTCCCGAATAGCAAGGCAATTAATGCACCCCCAGGTAGCGAACCCGGAAGTGGCCACTCTTCCTCCCGAATGGCAAGGCAATTAATGCACTAGGATCCATAGTGGCTACTCTTCCTCCCGAATAGCAAGGCAAATACAACAACAAGATTCATGGCATAGAAGCCGATTTACAATTTATCTCAAAGTAGTCACACCATTAATAACATTAAAATTCATTAAGCCATATCGAAGGAATAAGTCATTCCAATCAACGGTTTGAAAACATATAACTTCTTTACAAAAGATTTCCATGTCCCAAATTCATCAATGAATATGTCATTACCAACCCTTAACCATCATCATTACGCATCTCTCATAGAAGAAAAACATTCACAATATCTCATACCTCTATAGGGTTTGTTACAATCTAGGTTTAATGTGGGTTTGTCCCCTCACACACATTAACCCCCATTTAGACATGAATTAGAGTTCAAGAAACATGAAAAGGTTAGTTTTCCTTTAATTCTTAAAAACAAATCTTGAAAAAAAATTCATACTTCTACCCATAGATTCAAAAGTGATTTTCATTCAACATAAGTTCTTAAAAGAGAGACATACCTTACTTTGTTAAACAAGGTTTAACAATTCACTTTCTAATGAAGAACACCCAAACCCTAGCTTGAATCCCTTTGGAAAGAATTATGTTGCAACCCTAGGTTTTTGTCACAAGAATCATGTTAAGAATCATGGGTTTATTGTTAGGATTGATAATCAATGATTAAGATGTTCTTACCTTAGTGTTGGAGGCTTGGGGAATGATTTTCGTCCTTAGGGTTTTGAGAGTGAAAAGAATGGAAGAAAAACTAAAATTTGGCAACTTATAAATTTTCAGCCCGTCAGGCACAATCGACGGTTCAAACGACGAACCGTCGATCAGATCGACGAAGCGTCGATCTGTTCC
Organism: Lycium barbarum; assembly: GCF_019175385.1. Classification (NCBI taxonomy): domain Eukaryota; kingdom Viridiplantae; phylum Streptophyta; class Magnoliopsida; order Solanales; family Solanaceae; genus Lycium; species Lycium barbarum. The sequence continues at coordinate 22,763,172 of NC_083348.1, read as the reverse complement.
GTCGAATTCGTCAATTTTCCAGTGAGTCAGGCACAATCGACGGTTCATTCGATGAACCGTCGATCAGATCGACGAAGCGTCGATATACTCCGTCGAATTCGTCAAATTTCCAGTGAGTCAGGCACAATCGACGGTTCATTCGATGAATCGTCGATCAGATCGACGAAGCGTCGATTAGATCGACGGTTCGTCGAAGCCACCAAACTTCCAGCGAAGACAGTCTTCAGTAAAACGGTCATAACATTTTGTACAAAATGTTGCTCGGGCTGGGCGACCTACCGTTGGAAAGCTATTTCAAATATCTACAACTTTCATCAAGGATGTATTTCCAAATTCTCAACACATTTTCATGAAAATAGCCCAGAAGACAGACCTACCAAACTTAGGCGAATTTCAGAGCCCCTAAGAACTTCACTAGTTGATTTGACTTCAAAACGATCCTTCTCCACCCGAATTCATCAAGAATGGATTCATATACATATAATATCATGTTAATACTAGATTTTTAATATATGCACACTTAATTCAAATTCACGAGGTGTTACATTATCCCCCCCTTAAGATCATTCGTCCCCGAATGAAGATAGTATTCTAGGAAGGTAAGTAACCAACATGAATTTAACCACACAATCACCTTGCGCACGAATAGTTCAAAACTTAACTCATACCTGAAATAGGGAACAAGTGCGGATATCTCTTCTTCATGTCCTCTTCCGCTTCCCAAGTAGCTTCCTCAGTATTATGATTTCGCCACAACACTTTGACTGATGCAACATCCTTTGTTCTCAACCTTCTAACTTGGCGATCTAAAATCTGAACTGGTTCTTCTTCATAAGATAAGGATTGATCAATCTCAACCTCTTCATAGTTCAACACATGAGAAGGGTCAGGTTTATACAACCTTAACATCGAAATGTGAAACACCGGATGGACCATGGACATCTCAACCGGTAACCTCAACTCATATGCTACCGTTCCAACTCTTTTAACAATCTCATAAGGACCGATGTAGCGAGGACTAAGCTTGCCCTTCCTGCCAAAGCGCATTACCCCTTTCATAGGTGACACCTTCAAGAAAACCTTGTCACCAACAGCAAATTCCAATTCCCTACGCCTCATGTCCGTATACGACTTTTGTCTACCCTGAGAGGTCTTTAGTCGTTGCACAATAAGATTTACCTTTTCGATCGCCTCATGAACTGAATCAGGACCCAACAACTCTACTTCTGTTGGTTCAAACCAACCAATTGGAGACCGACAACGCCTCCCATAAAGAGCCTCATAAGGAGCCATCTGAATACTAGCTTGATAGCTATTATTATAAGCGAATTCCACCAAAGGTAGGTGTTCATCCCAACTTCCTCCAAAATCAATTATACAAGCACGCAACATATCCTCCAAAGTTTGAATAGTTCTCTCTGCTTGCCCATCAGTTTGAGGATGAAAGGCAGTGCTCAGTTTCACCCTAGTCCCCAAACCTTCTTGAAACGTCTGCCAGAAATGAGCAGTAAATTGTGTACCTCTGTCAGATATGATAGATGTCGGAACACCATGCAACCTAACAATCTCCTTCAAATATAACTTAGCGTACTCTGCCGCAGCATATGATGTCTTTACAGGAAGAAAATGGGCAGACTTCGTGAGTCTATCCACGATCACCCAAATTGAATCATACTTGGCCCTTGTGCGAGGTAAACCTGAAACAAAGTCCATATTTATCATCTCCCACTTCCATTGAGGAATTTCAATGTTTTGAGCCAAGCCACCGGGCCTTTGATGTTCGGCCTTCACCTGTTGGCAATTCAAACACTTAGCCACAAAGTTAGAAATATCAACCTTCATACTCTTCCACCAATAGTGTTGTTTCAAATCCTTATACATCTTGGTGGATCCCGGATGAACCGAATACTTAGAACTATGAGCTTCCATCATTAGTTCTTGTCGAAGACCATCAACATCAGGAACACACAATCGTCCTTGTAATCGCAGAACGCTATCGCCAGTCCCAACCGTAAATGAAGTGTACTCACCCCTTTCCACTCCATCTCTCAGCTTTGCCAAAAGTTCATCATCATATTGCTTGGATTTAATCCTTTCCACAATGTCAGACCGTGATGGAGTGATTCCCACTAACTCTCCATCTTTAGTTTCATCAAGCCTAACTCCAATACTGGCGAGCCTTCGAATCTCTTTCCCCATGGGTATGTCATGAGCACGCAAATAAGCCAACGTGCCCATAGATTTTCTACTCAAAGCATCAGCAACCACATTAGCCTTACCAGGATGATACAAAATGTTCAAGTCATAGTCTTTCAACAACTCCAACCACCTCCTTTGTCTGAGATTCAACTCTCGTTGTTTGAAGATATATTGTAGGCTCTTGTGATCAGTAAAAACATCACAATGCTCACCATACAGATAATGACGCCAAATTTTTAAAGCAAATACCACAGCAGCCAACTCCAAGTCATGAGTCGGATAGTTCTTCTCATGCTTCTTCAACTGACGCGAAGCATACGCATTCACCTTACCATTCTGCATCAACACACATCCCAAACCAATTCTAGAAGCATCACAATAGACCACATATCCACCAGACCCCGAAGGTAACGTCAAAATAGGAGCCGAAGTCAATCTTGCCTTAAGCTCTTGAAAACTTCTTTCACAAGATTCAGACCACTGAAACTTAGCAGTCTTCTGTGTCAATTTAGTTAGTGGAGAGGCTATTGATGAAAAACCTTCCACAAACTTTCGGTAATAACCTGCCAAACCCAAGAAACTACGAATTTCAGTCGCACTAGTGGGTCTAGGCCAATCCTTCACTGCTGCAATCTTCTGAGGGTCTACTTTAATTCCGTCTCCGGTTACCACATGGCCCAAGAAAGCCACAGAATCAAGCCAGAATTCACACTTAGAAAATTTTGCATACAACTCGTTCTCCTCAAGTGTTGTCAAAGTTATCCTCAAATGATTAGCATGATCTTCACGATTCTTAGAGTACACCAAAATGTCATCAATAAACACAATAATGAATCGGTCTAGATACGGCTTAAAAACACGGTTCATCAAATCCATGAATGCAGCAGGCGCATTAGTCAAGCCAAACGACATGACTAAAAACTCAAAGTGCCCATAACGAGTACGGAAAGCAGTTTTCGGGATATCTTCCTCCTTTATCTTCAATTGATGATATCCAGACTTTAGGTCGATCTTCGAAAAGAACTTAGCACCCTGAAGTTGGTCAAACAAATCATCTATCCTAGGCAAAGGATACTTATTCTTAATGGTCACTTTATTAAGCTGGCGGTAGTCAACACACATTCTCAAGGAACCATCCTTCTTCCTAACAAACAAAACTGGAGCACCCCAAGGCGAGGAACTTGGTCGGATAAAACCCTTATCCAACAAGTCCTTCAATTGATCATTTAATTCCCTTAGCTCCGCTGGAGCCATTCGATAAGGTGGAATAGAAATAGGTTGAGTGTCGGGAATAACATCAATTCCAAAATCAATAACTCTATCAGGAGGAATACCAGGAAGGTCTTCACGAAATACCTTGGGATAATCGCTCACTATGGGAACAGATGTGAATTCGGGTACTACGGCTTTTGTATCATTAACAGCAACCAAATGGTAAATACACCCCTTAGTAATCATCTTACGAGCCTTAAGATAGGAAATAAATCTACCCTTTGGCTTGGCAATTTCACCCTCCCATACAATAACGGGCTCATCGGGAAAAGCGAAATGAATCAACTTATGGCGACAATCCACATTAGCATAGCACGCCGACAACCAGTCCATCCCCATAATTACATCAAAATCCACCATCTCAAGTTCATACAAATCGGCCACAGACTGACGGCCTTTAATCACAACAACACAATTTCTATACACTCTAGAAGCAATAACAGGAACACCTGTAGGCGTATCAACAGCAAAGGGTTCCAACAAAGATTCGGGTTTCATACCCATATCAATAGCAAAATAAGGAGTCACATAGGATAAATTTGAACCCGGATCAATCAATGAGTAAGCATCATGAGAACAGATGGTAAGAATACCTGTAACCACAGCGTCAGAAGACTCAGCTGTCTCCCTACGAGTCAGCCCATAAAGTCGAGTTGTCCCTCCACTAGAAGTATTAGCAATTTCTTTTCCCTTGCCATTATTATGAGCATTCTGATAATTATTGGTAGCATTCCCAACAGACGGAATTTTAGCAGATGCAGAAGCAGGCGAATTATTCTTTTGATTATTCATAGCAGCCATCTCACGTAGCCATTTTCCGCAGTTCCTCTTTATATGCCCTTTCACTCCACAATGATGACAGGTACGATCCTCCCACACTGGCGGACGACTACTTCCCCGCGAAAACCTACCAGTATTGTTATTATTTTTCTGGCCTTGCCTACCCGAAGGCACACTGCATGGGAATGGGTGCCAGAATGAGCAGGTGCAGAATACACTTTACTCTGCCCTCCCTTATAATTAGTACTACTAAAACCACCCGTTGATCGGGCCTTCTTGTGCTAATCTCGATCCACCCTCTCTTCATTTTTCCAACTTTCTTGTTGTTCCGCAAACCCAACCAGAGATGAGAAGGTGCAAGTGGGAGACATAGCAACAGCAGCACATGCAGACTTGATACGTGGTACCAAGCCTTTCACAAAACGAGTCAACCTATGCTTTTCAGTCGGAATCATGTATAAAGCATACTTTGACAGACGAGTGAACTCCAAACTATACTCTCGAACTGACTTGTTACCCTGCTCCAGTTTCTCAAATTTCGTAGCCATAGCAATTCTTTCCTCATCAGACAAGAACCTTTCCATGAACGCCTCCTCAAATTCAGCCCACGTCGGAGCTAAAGCAGCGTCACCTCTCTCCGATTCCCACATCTCAAACCATACGTGAGCAACATCCTTCAACTGATACGAAGCAAGCCTCACAGCTTCTGAATCCTGGGCATCCATTGCCCTCAATGCCTTAAAGGTCTCATCTAAGAAGTGTTGGGGGTCGTCCACCTCTCGTGACCCAAAGAACTTTGGTGGCTTTAAGTCTAGGAACTGCTTAAATCTGCCTCCTCCATGAGGTCCCACACCTCCACGCTGCTGTTGAGCCGCAACCAAAGCAGTCAACATTTGAATAGCCGTTTGCATAGTACCAATCTCAGGCACACCCGCAACGGGAACAGCAGGAGCAGGCGGTGCTGGAGGTGGTGCTTGATTTCCATCATCATTTCCATTACCAACATTGGCGCCCCCCAGATTTTGCTTAGCTTTCGCGGGACGTCCTCGTTTACCATTTTTGGATCGCGTCAAAGGCATTTCTGCAAGGCACGAATTAACGAGCGAATTAGAACGATCCTAAAAAGACTTTAGGCTCTACAGCACAATCTAGAGTCAATAAGAATAGGAAACACCTATAAATGTCCTGGGAGTTTCTCAATCATGTAGGTGATCAGGCTGCACAAGGAAAACTCCACTAGACACAGCTCCACAGACACCAACAATAATCCTAGGACGTATTTAAACCTAGGCTCTGATACCAAGCTTGCCACGACCCGAAACCCACCCTGGACGTGACCGGCATCCGACGTCACGAACAACATCGGAAGAACCTAAACAACACAATAATGGTACTTGAACCCGCCAGGTTCAACATTCGCCTCCAACAATTTATAAATTAAATGCAACACATCATGAGTTAAATCAGCGGAAGTCTTTATAAGTACTAGCCATCAACGTGGCAAACACCCATTAAGTCGTACGAGACTTTTGACAATCTACCCACAATTCTAACAACTATCTATGGAGCTTCTAAGAGACATAACAATCCTCAAACTTCGGGACGCAGCCCGGAAATCTAAAATAATAAATGAAACAGGAAGTGTCCCACGAACAATGATGTGGGCTCACCAAATCAGCAGCAACAGCGAGTCCTTTCTAAGCGCCTGAAGTGTCAAAAACTGCTCTTCTCCGTTACCTAACATACCATCCAAAAACAACAATGGTATGCCTGAGTACTTCGTACTCAGTGAGTGCCTCGGGGACAATAAGTAATATAGACATAAATATAATAATACATAAAGAAATCAGTTCCGAAAAAGATAGTATACAAACTGTTATTCCACTTTATGAGTCTTAATATCACTTATTGCACAGTTTAATAAGCCATTTCAAAATACCAGTTTCAATTAAGCTTTAAATCAATCTGGCATAAATACCAATTTCATAATAAAGATGGATATCACAATCGCCTATATGAGCCCAACTCAATATCATCAACATTTCGTAATACACCGGAACATGACTTCACGGTGGCTACTCTTCCTCCCGAATAGCAAGGCAATTAATGCACCCCCAGGTAGCGAACCCGGAAGTGGCCACTCTTCCTCCCGAATGGCAAGGCAATTAATGCACTAGGATCCATAGTGGCTACTCTTCCTCCCGAATAGCAAGGCAAATACAACAACAAGATTCATGGCATAGAAGCCGATTTACAATTTATCTCAAAGTAGTCACACCATTAATAACATTAAAATTCATTAAGCCATATCGAAGGAATAAGTCATTCCAATCAACGGTTTGAAAACATATAACTTCTTTATAAAAGATTTCCATGTCCCAAATTCATCAATGAATATGTCATTACCAACCCTTAACCATCATCATTACGCATCTCTCATAGAAGAAAAACATTCACAATATCTCATACGTCTATAGGGTTTGTTACAATCTAGGTTTAATGTGGGTTTGTCCCCTCACACACATTAACCCCCATTTAGACATGAATTAGAGTTCAAGAAACATGAAAAGGTTAGTTTTCCTTTAATTCCTAAAAAAAAATCTTGAAAAAAAATTCATACTTCTACCCATAGATTCAAAAGTGATTTTCATTCAACATAAGTTCTTAAAAGAGAGACATACCTTACTTTGTTAAACAAGGTTTAACAATTCACTTTCTAATGAAGAACACCCAAACCCCAACTTGAATCCCTTTGGAAAGAATTATGTTGCAACCCTAGGTTATTGTCACAAGAATCATGTTAAGAATCATGGGTTTCTTGTTAGGATTGATAATCAATGATTAAGATGTTCTTACCTTAGTGTTGGAGGCTTGGGGAATGATTTTCGTCCTTAGGGTTTTGAGAGTGAAAAGAATGGAAGAAAAACTAAAATTTGGCAACTTATAAATTTTCAGCCCGTCAGGCACAATTGACGGTTCAAACGACGAACCGTCGATCAGATCGACGAAGCGTCGATCTGTTCCGTCGAATTCGTCAATTTTCCATTGAGTCAGGCACAATCGACGGTTCATTCGACGAACCGTCGATCAGATCGACGAAGCGTCGATCTACTCCGTCGAATTCGTCAAATTTCCAGTGAGTCAGGCACAATCGACGGTTCATTCGACGAATCGTCGATCAGATCGACGAAGCGTCGATTAGATCGACGGTTCGTCGAAGCCACCAAACTTCCAGCGAAGACAGTCTTCAGTAAAACGGTCATAACTTTTTGTACAAAATGTTGCTCGGGCTGGGCGACCTACCGTTGGAAAGCTATTTCAAATATCTACAACTTTCATCAAGGATGTATTTCCAAATTCTCAACACATTTTCATGAAAATCGCCCAGAAGACAGACCTACCAAAACTTAGGCGAATTTCAGAGCCCCTAAGAACTTCACTAGTTGATTTGACTTCAAACCGATCCTTCTCCACCCGAATTCATCAAGAATGGATTCATATACATATAATATCATCTTAATACTAGATTTTTAATATATGCACACTTAATTCAAATTCACGAGGTGTTACATATACGGTCCGTATAAGTGTCTGTGGTTCACAATCAGGGAAAACACCTTCCTATTGGGTGTTATACGGACCCTTATACGGACCGTATAATGTTATACGGACTGTATAAGTCGGTCGTATAACCCCATTTCCCTGAAATGATTTCTATCGTTCGTTTGATCACCAATCCTTATGGAACCTTCTTGACACTTGTTTAACACTTCATTATCAATCTAAGGATCGTTATAACTCTTTCTTAAGGCATCATTAAGTTGATATTAGCTCGGTACTTTACGGAACTTTTCCAAAACACATCATATACCTTGCCCTTCTTAAGGAACTTTCTCCTCTTACTTTCAACGTGTTTGGAATCTTAAGTAGAATGGTTAAATAACCTTTCTTACTTATAGGAACATTCTATACTTCTCGCACTCCGTTGGTCTATTTACTAGGCAACGACATGAAATTTTCTGAGGTGTAACATCAAGCATGCATGAGAGCTCAAGTAAAGATATAACTCTATCGGAGTGATGTAAGGTACGTAACCTCCGATTACATTATGAAATAATCATCATCGCTATGTCTCACCTTGAAGGAACTAATATCATGATGTGAGACAACAACAAGAAATTATATCAATGAAATCATAAAGATAGGATTATCAAGCTCATGATAGCATCATCTCATAGTCTTTGGAATCTCTAAAATAGCATCACTATCACCATAATTATCATAGAACATATCTCATCTCTATATCATAAGAAGCTCTTGAGAATCATGAACTTTCAACTTTTGGGATGTAAGAGGGTCATGGAAATATAGAGAAGATAGCAATATAAGAGTCATGCCTTTACGAAAGAAAGGAACTAGCCTTACATACCTTTACATCTCCTTAACAACAAAGCGTTCTCCTTCCAAACTCCCAACTCTGCATTCAAGAGAATTCATACTACATTAGATTATGAATAATTCTTAAGTCTAATCTAAAGCGACATAGAGCCAACAAAAATTGGGCAGCACTTCCTTTGTTTCGACCACTTTCTCTATATTGTACACAACTCCCAAATAGCAATAGCAACACCCATAATATCATAACTGATAGATTTCTCAAGTTAAACATTATTCACTTCTCAAATTTACTTTCAAAGTCATCCATACCCATGACTACGATTCAAACATTTTGAGCTCATATTCTACTTTCTTCTCTAGTCCAAGTCATTCAACCACTCAATACTATTAATAACACGAAGTAGATGTAAAACTCACCTTAGATTATATAGGAATGATCTTTGGATGAAGATACTTCACTTGAGAAAAACCCCAACTTCAATTCCAAAGGAAACCTTGACTTCCACAAACCCTAGTGAGCACCCATACACTTGATTCTACTAATTCTCGGTGTTTAATCTTTGATTTCTCTTGGATATAGGTAAGTATGGTGTATGGAATATTCTAAAGGTTTCAAGAGTGGTGGAGAAGATGGAAAATTACAAATTAGAACTTGGGTCCTCTTTTTATAAAAAAAAAATGAAAGCTGCCTGACATGGTTTATACGGACACTTATACGGTCCGTATAAGTGATCGTAGAATTGCACCAACAATCGATCCATTCTGTAACTGTTAAACGGACACTTATACGGTCCGTATACTTTTATACAGTCCGTATAAGTGACCGTATAACCTCACCAAGAATGAACCCTCACTGTGACCATTATAAGGACCGTATAAGTGGTCGTACAACTCATATTTTTCCGAAGTTGTTCTCGTCGATTCGTTTGATCCCTAATCCTTATAGAATCTTCTTAGCACTTGTTAAAACTTCATTAAATATCTAAGGAGATCTGTAACTACTTCTCAAGACATTAATATCTAATCCTTAACTCGATAGCTTGTGAAACCTTCCCAAACACAACTTATACTTCCCTTCCTTTAATGAACTTAGTTTCACCGAGTCATATGACTTCAAAATCTTATCGTGTACACTCTAAGGTTACTAATTTATCTTCTTATAGTCATAAGGACTTCATGTTCACCTTGAGCTTGCGTTTGTCTATTCACAGCTCAATGTACGAAATGTCTGAGGTGTAACATTCTCCCCCCCCCCCCCCCCCCTTAAGAACATTCATCCTCAAATGTTAGGCTCTCGGGGATTTTGCAAAAGTTTCGCCAGAGTTTCGCCTGTAATATGGCACTAACATCCTGTCATAGCAACCCACAATAATATCGCCTCACAGGGCTATAACAACAATGGCAAGAATACATTGCCATACACGACCAAAAATATCAAAAGAAAGCATTACATACCTTAGGACGATGACGTCTCATCTTGAATCTCTTCTGGGGTGGAAACAAATATTGATATCTGGACTTCATATCATCTTCCGCTTCCCAAGTAATATTTCTCTGTTATTGTTTCTCCACTGGACTGACTCAAGTTCTGGAGGTAAATCTAGTTCATAAGACACTTGGCCCACCTTGCGTAGGATTTTGTAAGGTCAAATATACGGGGGACTAAGCTTGCCCTTCTTGCCAAATCTCATTACACCTTTCATCGGTAACACTTTCAGGAATACCCAATCATTAACTTAGAATTCCAAGTTCCATCGGCGGTTGTCCGCATAAGACTTTTGGCGACTCTGGGCTATCAACAATCGGTTTAAAATAAGCTTGATCTTTTCGATCTCTTGCTGAATCAATTCTGGGCCTATCAGTTGTGTCTCTCCCATTTCAAACCATCCAATTGGCGATCTACATTTCCTTCCGTATAGAGCTTCATACGGGGCCATCTGGATACTTGAATGATAGCTATTGTCATAGGAAAATTCAATAAGTGGCAAATGATCATCCCAATTTCCTCCGAAATCTAATACACATGCTCGCAACATATTCTCTAAGGTCTGAATAGTGCGTTCAGCTTGTCCATTAGTCTATGGGTGAAATATTTTGCTGAGTCTCACTTGAGTTCCCAAACCTTCTTGAAAGGACTTCCAGAATTTAGCTGTAAATTGTGCTCCTCTACCTGTGATTATGGATACTGGAACACCATGAAGTCGCACTATCTCTTTAAGATACAGCGTTGCATAGTCTTCTGCTGAGTATGTAGTCTTGACTGCCCAATATCGTCACCTTGTTAAATTGCCTATAGTCGATGCATATTCGCAAGGAACCATCTTTCTTTCTTACGAATGAGATAGGTGCTCCCTATGGTGATGAACTGGGCCTAATAAATCCCTTCGCGAGCAAATCCTTCAATTGTGCTTTTAGCTCTTTCAATTCTGCAGGAGCCATTCTTTAAGGAGGAATAGATATGGGTTCGGTATCCGGCAGCACATCAATAGTAAAATCAATCTCCCATTCTGGCGGAAGACCTAGAAGTTCATCTAGAAACTCATTTACTACTGGGACAGATTGAAAAGTCGGTGGTACTGCTTCAGTGTCATGAACTCGGACTAGATGATAAATATAGCCTTTAGCGATCATTTTCCTTGCCTTAAGATAGGAAATAAACCTACCTCTTGGAGATACGGCGCCACCCTTCCACTCAAGTACTGGTTCTCTCGAAAATTTGAATCGAACCATTTTTGTTCTACAATCCACATTAGAATAACAAGAAGCCAACCAATCCATGCCCATAATGACATCAAAGTCCAACATTTCCAGCTCAATCAAATTAGCTACAGTATGACGATCACATACCATAATCACACAATTTCTATATACTTGTCTAGCTATTACCGAGTCGCCAACAAAAGTAGATACTTCAAAAGGTTTGATTGGCTCGGGTTTCACCTCAATACGACGAGCAATATAAGGAGTGATATACGACAAAGTGGAACCTGGGTAAATCAATGCATAGACATCATAGGAGAATATGGATAATATACCTGTCACAACGTTAGGGGAGGACTCGAGATCCTATCGTCTGCTAAGGCTTAAATACGAGGCTGAGAGCCACCTGAATTGGATGCTACCCCTCTGCCCCTGCCACGACCTGCTGAAGTCTAGGGAGTCTGCCCTACAGGGCGTACTGACGAAAAAGAACTGGCTGCTGATCCTGTGGGCTGAGCCCCACCTCTATCACTCATCGAGAGGGAATCACACATCATGTGCCTAATCTGACCATAGGCATAACAATCATCTGAGCCTCGGCGACACAGACCCGAATGTAATCTACCACACTGGCTGCATTGTGGTAACAGTGGTCTTCTCTAACTGATGTCACCTCCGATCTGGGAACCTGAAACCCTCAGACTCTATCTCGGACCAGGATAAATGGGGCGATCAAATCTCCTGCCTGCAAATTAAGGAGGTATACTAGCTACGGACTGACATGAATATCAAGAATTTGGTTGCCTCTGACCCCCTCTATACTCACTACTAGCACCGGCAAATCTGTCCCTCTTACTCTGTCCTTTATCCATATCACACTCACCCCTGTGCGGTTACTGCTGCTCTTCTAAATTCTAAGCATGAGCCTGAATAGGGAGATGTCAATCACCTCCTGTAATGAAGCTGTCAAGAGATCTTTGATCAAATGTGGCCTATGCCACTCACAAACCGATGCACCCGGTCTCCCATGTCGGCGACCATGGTCGAAGCATACCTATCCAATGAATTAAAGCGGAGATTATACTACCGAGCACTCATATTTCCTTCCCTTAAATTCAAAAACCTATCAGCTCGAGCCCGTCGAAACTCGAGAGGCAAATAATGGCTGATGAAAGAATTTACAAACTCCTGCCACACTGGGGGAGGCGCATTTTCCCCTCTCGAAAAAATCCAGTTATTATCCAATGAACCGCTACATCCCGCAACCTATATGAAGCCAACTCCCGAAACGTGAATTATCCTCCACGTTCTTAGCATCTGATCTATAAAGCCCTGCAGGTCTTTATCCGGCTTTGACCCAATAAATTCTAGAGGGTTCAAACTCATAAAATCACGGGCTCTGGCACTAGTCGCTCTGTCATTATGGCTTGTACTCTGCCACTAAGCCTGGGTAGCAACTAGCTGTGTCAATAACCGAATAGCCTCGATCATCTGTTGGCCCGAAGCACCCGGTGGAGGAACTGGAGGCATTCGAACTTGAGCTGAGGCAACTTCATGCTCCTCTAAAATAGGTGGAGTATGGGAAGTACAAGATGGAGCCCCATCATGGGACTCACCCTCCTCTATATGTATCGGGGACTCCGGTTCAGTCCTCCTTCCTGCTACTGTCTTGCCTTTCTGGGCAGTTGTTGCTTTGCTCTTCACAAGCATCGTTGAAATCATAATGCACAATTAAGGAAAAGAGAAATCTTATAATATAGCCCTCTCGCACGATCTGTGAAGAGGAAAGACAATCATTATTCCTATATGCCCCACAGCCTCTTGTTAATAAGTGTGGCGCGCTTCACACCCATAAACATGACTCTACTGTACATGGCTCGTAGACACACCCTAGGACGGAACTGCTCTGATACCACTTTTGTCACGACCCAACTAGTGGGCCATGACGGGTACCCAGAGCTGGCTACCGAGCACCACTCATCATACTAGCTACCATATCCAACCTGAACGAATACAGCTTCTCAAAGTACTGCTTACTAAAAAATGATCACTACATATCTCCCAAAGCATGCATTTATATACATAGGCCCATAGGGCTCCAAAAATGAGATACAAATATACAATGAAGAGGTCACATAGCATCTACAACCCACACATAAGCATCTATAAGCATCTAACTGGAACACTGTAATCATAAGGACGGGACAGGACCCCGCCATGCCCCAATATGTACGCAAAAGAATGTACCAAGAAGTGGCAACTTCGGAGTAGTGGAGTGCTCCTGTATATCTGCTGCTAATCTTCTAAGAATCCGGACCGTCTCCGTGTCTACCTATGGGCATGAACACAGTGTCCATAAAAGGAATGGATGTCAGTACGAACAATGTACTGAGTATGTAAGGCATGTATATCAAACATCATAATGAAATGAGAGAATATAAAGTAAAGGGATAACGTTTAACTGATTGTCTCTTAAGGAGGAATCATGCATGCTAGCTTTTATATTAGCTAGCATCATATCATATATACATATATATATCTGACCATATAGGTATGGTGTGACCATCATTAGCCCGCGTTCGGGGTAACCAACATCATGCCGCCCACGAGTGGTGACTTCTCGGCCAACTAGGCATGGTGTATCATCATAGCGGCCCACTACACCAGGTGTAGTGGTATTTGCCCGGCCAACTAGGGACGGTGTATTATCATATATGCATCATCAAGCATGCATGAGAGCTCAAGTAAAGATATAACTCTATCGGAGTGACGTAAGGTACGTAACCTCCGATAATATTATGAAATAATCATCATCGCTATGTCTCACCTTGAAGGAACTAATATCATGAGGTGAGACAACAACAAGAAATAACATCAATGAAATCATAAAGATAGGATTATCAAGATCATGATAGCATCATCTCATAGTCTTTGGAATCTCTAAAATAGCATCACTATCACCATAATTATCATAGAACATATCTCATCTCTATATCATAAGAAGCTCTTGAGAATCATGAACTTTCAACTTTTGGGATGTAAGAGGGTCATGGAAATATAGAGAATATAGCAATATAAGAGTCATGCCTTTACGAAAGAAAGGAACTAGCCTTACATACCTTTACATCTCCCTAACGACAAAGCGTTCTCCTTCCAAACTCACAACTCTGCATTCAAGAGAATTCATACTACATTAGATTATGAATAATTCTTAAGTCTAATCTAAAGCGACATAGAGCCAACAAAAATTGGGCAGCACTTCCTTTGTTTCGACCACTTTCTCTATATATTACACAACTCCCAAATAGCAATAGCAACACCCATAATATCATAACTGATAGATTTCTCAAGTTAAACATTTTTCACTTCTCAAATTTACTTTCAAAGTCATCCATACACATGACTACGATACAACACCATATTCATTTTTCACATAATACTTCCTCAATGACATGAGCATCATTCATCACAAGATTATACTCATCTCATACTAAGAATCATGACTCAAATTAACTTACTACTCAAAATACCATTATTTCCATATTTTGAGCTCATATTCTACTTTCTTCTCTAGTCCAAGTCATTCAACCACTCAATACTTTTAATAACATGAAGTATATGTAAAACTCACCTTTGATTATGTAGGAATGATCTTTGGATGAAGATAATTCACTTGAGAAAAACCGCAACTTCAATTCTAAAGGAAACCTTGACTTCCACAAACCCTAGTGAGCACCCACACACTTGATTCTACTAATTCTCGGTGTTTAACCTTTGATTTCTCTTGGATATTGGTTAATATGGTGTATGGTATTCTAGAGGTTTCAAGAGTGGTGTAGAAGATGGAAAATGAGAAATTAGAACTTGGGTCCTCTTTTTATAAAAAAAAAATGAAAGTTGCCCGACATAGTTTATACGGACACTTATACGGTCCGTATAAGTGACCGTAGAATTACACCAACAATCGATCCATTTTGTAACTGTTATACGGACACTTATACGGTCCGTATAAGTGACCGTATAACCTCACCAAGAATGACCCTTCACTGTGACCGTTATACGGCCCGTATAAGAGGTCGTACAACTCACATTTTTCAGAAATTGTTCTCGTCAATTCATTTGATCTCCAATCCTTATAAAATCTTCTTGGCACTTGTTTAACACTTCATTAACTATCTAAGGAGCTCTGTAACTACTTCTCAAGAAATTACTAACTAATCCTTAACTCGATGGCTTGCAAAACCTTCCCGAACACAACTTATACTTCCCTTCCTTTGACGAACTTGGTTTTGATCAATTCATGTTACTTCAAAATCTTATCGTGTATACACTACGGTTACTAATTTCTCTTCTTATAGTCATAACGACTTTATGTTCACCTTGAGCTTGCGTTAGTCTATTCATAGCTCAACGTACGAAATGTCCGAGGTGTAACAATACCCCTCTATGCCTTGATGTAAAGCTTGTCACGGGACCTGTTCTTCGCATTCTCCTTGACAAAGTCCCTGCGAAGGTCGCCATTATTCTTGGCCAGAGTATTATACGCAGTCTGTTGGGTTGAAAGTGAATCACCCATCTTCTTCTGAGTATCAAAGTAGTCTTTCATTCCATGTTGAGTGACGAAACCTGCAGTAGCCCCAGATGAACTGGACTCGTTGGAAGGCATGGACATATTATGAAACATCAAGATCACCTCCTTAAAGAGTGAGTCCATGAGCTCAAAAGGGCCCTGGATACAAGGGACCTCAGCCCCAGCCTCATAATCAGCCCCATCACAAGCCTCAGTATCGGCTCCTGCTCCACTCCCTCCCTCGCCGGCATCTTCACCTTCCTTTTCTTCCTATTGATGACCGCGGTATCATGATGTTTCACCCGTAGTGGTGAAATGGAGAATCAAAGCTAATCCAGTCATCTTCATTCTCGCTGGGAACCTTGACCTTCTTGCATAAAGAGGTGATCAGCGACGAGAACATCAAAATTGTTGCCCCATCCTTAAAAAACTCCCTCCACTCCTGAACTATCTAGGAGCCGACGTTCACCGGCACATCATCAAGGATGCAAGAAATAACGAGAGCCTTAGAGAAGGTCACATCATGTACATTTCTAGAAGGACGAATCCGGCGGGAGACGATATCCAGCCATCTCGTCACCACCATAGTAAATCGGTCGCTATGGATTGTAACCTTGCCATGAACCCAATGAGCATGCTGTATGTCATCCTCATGCTCCAACTTGGAAGCCAACCGCATCGAATTCTTCTCAGCTGCCTTGGCTGCTAAAGGCTTCTCTGGATGATTATCTAGTCTATATACCCGGTTGATCGCTCTTGCCCCCACCTTCACCAGAACACCCCTAATAATGATCTCAGGCTCAGGAAAACCCCAGTCTACCGCAGGAAGCATCACATAGAACTCCCTCACCCTTATTTCATTACAGTCACCGGGATCCCTGACCAAGCTAGTCCACTCGATTCTTACTAATCTCTCAAGGACGTTCGGGGCACGCTTATCTTCATTGCTCATATAAAAACCCCGCTCCAAAAGTAAAGGCATAGTCATTTGGTTTAACTGTAGGCGTTGGCTTTGGGGGTGGGAAGCTCCTCATATGTGGGAACCTCTTCTTCTTGTGGAACTTCTCCTTGATTTTGAGACATCTTGCCTACAAAGGAGAGAGAAATGCATTAGATTTTGTGTCACCCCAGATTTGTACCAATTCTAGTGTTTTAGTTAAAATAACCCAGGCAAAAACTAATTCGGATGACTAATTGTTCAGCTGCAGAAAATGGTATCTGATATGGCAGGCGCCGCTATAACGCCTCATCAGACCGTTGTAAGGGTACCGCAATAGCGGGAATTCTACCGCCACAGCATCCTGTGTATTTTCCTTTGGACCATCATATCGATCGTCTAAGACGCTCCAGCAGGGACGCTGTAGCGGTCTCGTCTTCTTCGCAAAACACCGAAAATTTCCTGAGTTTTAACCTTGATTTTTTACTCAAAAACTCATTTTTATATACGGATCGGGCAGCAATCAATCATGCACCACTTTTACAACCTATGGAGAACAATTTCTAGCAGCAACCAACACCAAAATCGATGAAAATCCAACAACTTTTTTAAGCAAAATTTCTTTACTATGTTCAAGTTTTTCAACCCAAATCTGTGCACTAACTACACAATACGCGATGTAAAGGTTTATCTAAAGCTAGGCAAGTTGTGGATTTTAGTTTATCAACACCCACAAAGTTCGTCAACCAAAACCCAAAATTCTAGCTTTTGAGTTGCAAGTCCGATCATTCTAAGCATGAAAAATTGAAATTCTAGTCTATTATCTATCTACAAGTTGAGGGGAACGATTTCTTATCATTTGTTAAAAGATCCGGATGAGATTTGTGTTGATTGTGTGTGGCCCTTGAAGCTCTTTTTCTTCATTTTGAGAGAAATTAGTGGTGGTGTGATGTTTGGTTTAGTGTAGATGAAGTGTGGGAGTAAGGGGGAAATGGTTATTTTCATTTAAGAGGGATATGGGGAGTGGTGGTATAGTCGGATATGGAGAGATTTTTTGGGTGTTTGGAGTGGTAAAATGAGAAGTGGAAGAGGCAAGTAATTCTTTAAACTTTATGATTCAGCGATGACCGTTATAGCAGGGCCTCGCCGTGCCTGCGTAACCGGAACAGCTGGTTGTCAGACTGTTGCAGCGACAACATTTTTTTTTTATATTTGCCACCACAACATGTCCTTTGACGCACCAACAACACTGCTCCAGCGCCCTGATACCGCTGTAGCGGCCCTGACCAAAATTTTATCATCAAACTACATTGTTCATATCAAGGTACCTCGAGCCTTATACTCCGACCATGTGGACCTAGGTGGGCCAAGAGCTATAGACTACTCGATATTTCACTTATTGCTCTTTGAGTTTAAATCTTAAAGTTATCTCGTGAGACGCATACAATCCAACGGTCCATATTCATTTGCAACGAGAGTTCAGTTTGCAAATAACGACTAATAATCCCAAGTTTAGATTTGAGTTGAGTTGACTCTTGACCAATTAATGTGAGAACCGAGTTAATTTTCCTTTTGTGTTTTGACTAAGTTAAAGAGGGTCTCCCGATCATGTCGATTGCTCTAATTCTGCTAAGTTCCTTAAATATGAAAGTTCAGGCATATAATCATCATCCTAGTAATGTGAAACGCTACCCCATCCGTAATTGTTCTTTCCCTTGCCGTTCGAGGACGAACGGTTATTTAATTGGTATCTGATGTAACGACGTATTTTGTCGTTACCGTCATTTCTGAGAAATACGCGACCTTGACCCCTTAAAACACCTTCGGTTCGTTATGCTCTTAAAAATCGCTAACTTGACCGGACCTGTCGTACAAATTGTGTGTAAAATATCGAATTTGGGCCACCGGGCCCAGTTAGACAGTTATAGCGACAGTCTTGCAGCCCCAGCGCTTATGCAGCAGCAGTAGTGCTTTGCCGAAGCGGAGATGTGTAATTGATTAAAAGACCGCCCTAGCGGTGAGGTTGACGCTGAAGAGGTGCCGCCTTAGCCACTGCTAGTGTCACAACCCGACTAAGGGCCGCGACGGGTACCCGGGGCTACCCACCGAGCACCGCTCGTTCTATTACTCATCATGCTCATTTAATGCTCTTTTATCAATTTTATAGTCAAATCACAAGAAAATAATCTTTCATTTGAAAACATAAATACTTTTATATACATAAGCCTCTTGGTTGTCAAAATGATAATATATATATATACATACATAATAGCATCCTCGTGAGACCATATAACCCACACTGCGTATCTACGAGCCTCTACTGGAGTGCTAGACATAAGGACGGGATAAGACCCCGTCATGCCCAAAATATACATGTACACAAAAGAATAATCATAAGCACCTCCGAATAATGGAGTGCTCTCAAATCAGCTGCTAGCTCCTATAAGTTCGGATCAGGATCACCTCCCTGTCTACCTGTGGGCATGAACACAGCGTCCCAAGAAAACAGACATCAGTACGAATATTGTACTGAGTATGAGAGGCATAAACAAACAATAATACATCAATGAGATAGAGGAAGCATCAATAAGGAGCAACTGTATATGGCTGTCACTTATGAAGAAATAACACATGCTGACTTACTCATAATCATCATCATATCATATGCGCAATAATGTATAAGTTGCCCGTCCATATAGGTACGGTGTGATAAAAATTAACCTGCGTCCAGGCATCCCGCATCCGGGGTATAAGCTGCCCACTGTAGTGGTGTGTAGGTCAGCCCGTGCATATAGGTACGGTGTAATATCATCATCATAATATGCTCATCATAGTATACTCATCATAATGCATGCATAAAGACTCAAGGACAACTATACTTTATCGGGGTGACGTAGGGTCGTGATCCCCCGATTCCATTATGGACATCTATAAGTACTCTGCCTCACCGTGAAAGAAATAGAACATAAGGTGAGTGTATGCAATAACTGACATCACTAGCTTAATAGTATTCTGCCTCACCTTGAAAGAAATAGTATATAAGGTGAGTGTGTACAACAAACCACATCATTATTGAACTCATATCCTATCTCTTATCTCATATAGCTATTCGGGATCATAGATTCTTGATTTTTCCGGAATATAGAGAATTCATGGAGAGGAAAGAGAAATCATGTCGGATTCATGACATAGAAAGAAAGGAATAGCCTCACATACCTTTGTCGTTTAACTACTCTATTGCTTGCTCAGTCTCCTTTAATGTTCACGTCTTCACCTTCAAAATAATTCGCATTAAGATTAGCTAAGCGATTATAAGAACGTGCTTACTAAAGCTAGAAAAGATTGGGCAGCATTTCCTTTGTTTATAAAACCTCTCCCATATTCTACATCAACTCCCAAACGTTCATAACAACATTCACGATATCGCAACAAAAATCCTCATTTATCTACATTATCCACGTTTCACAATTTCACCTCAATTTCCCCATAATCATGGTCATGATTCATTATTGCATTTTCTCACATATAATACTTATCCCATGTTCTAAATTTCAGTTATAACATTTTTGAAATTACAATTCATCAATGGTGATGACTCAATCCAAACCCTTACTCCAAAATGCCACTATTCACACTTTCATGACGCATTTCCTATATCTTTCTACAACTCAAGTGTTTCAACTTTTCCATACCTTAAATAACATGTAAACACCATAAAACCTACCTTAGATATTGTAGGAACACGCCTTGAGTGGTATTACTCTCCTTGCACAAAAACCCTAGTTCACTTCTCTTGAAATTTCTTGGCTTAAATGGACTTTAATGTGTTTCTCACACTTAGTTTTGTTGATTTGATGACGTTGATCATCAATTTTTCATGGACTCTTGTATATGAAATGTGTGGAATCTTCTAGAGAAGTCTTGAGTTGTGGAGAATGAAAAATGGAAATGAAATAAATGAACTTGGGCCTCTTATTTAAAACTTGAAATCTGTCCCGACGTCATTATACGGTCCGTATAAATTTATGCGGTCCGTATAATCGACCGTAAAACTGCTCCAGTGATCACCCATTCATGTGTCAATTTGACGGCACATTATACGGGCCGTAAAATATTATACGATCCGTATAATCGACCGTGATCTCAACTCTTCAGCAACTTCATTCTGTGACACTTCTACAGTCCATTATAGGGTCCGTATAACATTATACGGTCCGTATAATCGACCGTATAATCCATCAGTTCACTGAATCTTATTTTCGTTACTTCGTTTGATCTCCGATCCTTATGGAACCTTCTTAACACTTGTTTATCACCTCATTTACAATCTAAGGGTCGTTATAACTCGTCTCCAAAGCACCATTTAGTTATCATTAACTCGTTACTCATAATTTCTTTCCGGTACACATCGTATGCCTTGCCTTCTCTCGGCAAACTTTCTCCTCTTGTTTCAAATTCCATTGAAATCTTAATTCGGGTCGTCAAACGTCATTCCTTTCCTATTAAAATGTCGTGTACGTCGCGCTCTTCGCTAGCCTATTCACTGTACGTTAACGGGGAATTTTGCAAGGTGTAACATTCTTCCCCTCTTTTGGAACATTCGTCCTCGAATGTTAATGTTATACCCCGTAAGAGTCCGTGCTATTTTAATTAAGACAAGAAAGAATGAGTTAAGAAAGTTCAAGGAAAGTTAATCGAGTTAGAAAGAATATCGTTATATATATATGGTTGCCTTAAGTATCCCGAGGTGACATCGTAACCTAAAGGATTTGAAATCGCGTTATGAGCGTATATGAGTATGTATATGTATGTATAAGAGGTTACATGAGGGTCGGAAGAGGATTAGAAGTTAAACGAAGCTGAACGAAATGAATCCAAACAACTTCAGAAAATATCTCGGACCAGATTTTTAGGCCATATTGTTGGAGGCATATCTCCTAGTATATGAGGAGTTTTAAGGTGTTTCAAAATTCTAAAATGAAGTTCATCGCGTATAGTTTCTAACGCAACAAACCGCTCGTCAAAACGATATCTGGATAAGCAGATATGGACGATGCAAGTTAGGCTGGCGGGGCAGAAAATTGTGACCCGATCCAAACATTCACCTTTCGGTCCATGAGGCCCATTAACGTCAAGTATATAAGGAAAAATTATTTGAGGGCTTTTCATTTAACATAAAATATTCCAAGAACATTAGAGAGAGAGAGAGAAAACTTCAAGGCTAAGAAGGTCATTTTGATCAAAATCCGAGCCCCGAATCCCGAAGCTCATGAAGAGAAAAGCATTGTACGTTGATTTGCCTTCAATTTGAGCTAAATATTGGACTTGGGGAATGAAATTTTCGTGTTTGAGCTGCTTCTAAGGTATTTATAAGATTCATTTTATGTTATTAAAGTGTTTATTTAGAGTTTTAACGAATTAGAACGGAGAAAACAACATTATAAACTCGTTTGTTGTTTTGTTGAGATTTATGGATTAGGGGCTGTTTTAATTGAAATTGATGGACTGATTTGAATTAATATTTTGGTTGTTGTAATCATAGATTATGTGATGAGAATGAAGGAATTTGAAGGTTAGAGTTAGAGTTAAAAATTGTTGTGGGTTGTTGTAAGGATTATAGAGATAATAATGTGGTTTAGTTGCATATGAATAGATGATGTGGTGTCGTGTGGCTGCTGTTGTATTTCTCAGAAATTTGCTGAAAAGATTGCATGGAATAAGGTATAAGAAGTGCATACGGGCTGCTTGGTGTATTGCAAGTGTTCGTTAGAATTTCGGGCATCGTTATGTTATAGTTGGGGGCTGTTTTGATATGTTGTTCTTGTTGAAATAAAAGAATTGAAGATATGGTTGTGTCCATATGTTATTGTTGGTATTTCTGTGTCAACATGAGAGCAATTGGAAATTCGGATAGGCGAGTTTATAGGGGAAATGCTGCCGAAATTTCAGTAGGCAATTATGTGATTAAGCTTAGATTCTTGAAAAGCTTGAAATTGACAATTGGTAAACATGACCATTTGTAGATTCTGGACGAAATTGGAATTGAAGCCAAGCGAGCATAAGGCGCAATCGAGGTCTGTAAAGCCTTCCCCTTTGTTCTTTGGCATGTCCTAGGTGTGCTAGGTGGAGATTTTAGCCTCGGGGGCAATTCTGCTCATCGGAAACTGAGATTGATTTCTTGGTACTATTCATTCAATTCAATTGAACTTCAAAAGGTGCTTTTGTTGAAAAAAAGTGGTTAAACCTCCATAACTTTCACAAATGTAATCCAATCACTCCGAAACTTTCCTGGATGACTCCGTAGAGTCTAATGGGCGTGATTCATGTCCGCCACCCTGACTTGACCCGAGGTGGGCCCGTTACCCCCGGCGCCCCTCCTATGGTTTTGTTTGTCTCACTTCGGTGCGACAAGTCTAGGGACTTATGGCTATTGTCCCGACTACTAAACGGGAGATATTTTATCTATCCTGAGACGGATTTTAATTATTATTGAACCAACTGCGGGGACAGAAACCCTGATATGTGCTGTATGGCTTTAGCCAATGTACTCTTGTCCGGAGTTCGCAGGTAGCTCTTGGTTATTATGCTGTTTACTATACGATAGGTGTTATGACCACCTTCATGAGCGTTATAAAATGTTTTTGACATCTAAAACGTTTTGAAAACCTTACCCTGATAATTTGGATAAACTACTTATCTTCTGTATTTTCTGATATACGATTTTGGCATACGTGGATCTTGTGTGATGCATGATCCTGGCACGTGTGATTTATGTTTGGGAAGTAGTGATTTGGTATCCTGTATGGTTGTTTTCTGTTTCACCGAGTCCCGGGACGGTTATGTGAATATGCGCATATGTAATATTGGCCGCTGGACCCTCGACCGCGGCGTGTCCGACATTGACAGCTGGACCCTTGACCGCGTCATGCCGGACGTGTGCCATTGACTGCTGGACCCTTGACCGCGTCTGCCGCACTTGTGATTGTGCCTGACATAGACCGCTGGACCCTTGACCGCGGTATGTCAAATGTGTGATTGTGACCGCTGGACCCTCGACCGCGGTATGTGTGACTATAATCGCTGGACCCTTGGCCGCGGTACGTGTGAAAGTGACCGCTGGGTACTTGGCCGCGGTATGCGTGGTAGCGACCGCTGGACTTATGGCCGCGGAAATTGTGCGTTGATTCTTTTATATGTGTGAAACAAAAATGTTTTTCAAAAGAAAGTAAAGCATTTTGACATTCTAACTGCCGTATTTGCCTGCTGGAACCTCTTGGGTATGACTTGTGCACTAGAGGCGACCCTGTAGCGACCTGGTTATTCGTGCACACCCCAGTGCACTGTCCATTGTGCCCCTCACTAAAGGGCCGAAACCTGAGGTAAATGTATACTACCTGTGCTTGTGTAAGTTTATGATTCTGCATGCATGGTTCTGCCTGTTACATTTCTGGACAGCGGATTCGGAGAATGATTCTGTTGGTGTTGCTTCTGCATGATTGAGCCGGACTATGCTTCAGTCGGCTATAGTTCTACACCCCTAGTTTCGGTTGCGGGTATGTCAGTCGCACTCTGTGCCCCGATCCGCACGATGATCCTGCCAGTTAGGCTTTGTACGTCTGTTTCATATCACGATTCAGACGGCTACACCCCGTGCTTATGATATATATCGTGGTCCTGGCCACACACTCTGTATTTCCGTTTCGGACTCGGATCCGATACTACCTGTTCTATTTCTATACTTCCGGCACAGTTTTGCTTATATTGTTATACTTCCGCTTTACATACTCGGTACATTTCCGTACTGACCCCCTGTTCTTCGGGGGCTGCGTTTCATGCCGCGCAGGTACTCCCAGTTGAGTTGAGGACAGATGGAAGATGTTCCAGTGCAGATGGCAAGCTCCATTTGTTCCCGGAGTGCTGCCGAGTCAGATTCTGTATGTTATGCTTTTGGGATCTTACTAGAGACTTTGCAGACAGTGTCGTGGGTATTGGTTGTCGGTCTGTGTACGTAATGAATTTTGTATGATCACAAATTTGTTCGGCTTGAAAGCCACGAGAAAGAATATTTCTGAAAGAAAAGTTTTGCTATGTACTTTATTATTTGTTTT
The DNA here is from genome assembly GCF_019175385.1 of Lycium barbarum. Lineage (NCBI taxonomy): Eukaryota > Viridiplantae > Streptophyta > Magnoliopsida > Solanales > Solanaceae > Lycium > Lycium barbarum. Next base: position 22,738,208 of record NC_083348.1, on the reverse strand, counting down.
AAAGAAAAAAAAAAGAGTTGACGTGATTTTATGTGCAGCGAGAGTCTGAGGGTTCGCTCGGCCCTAAGTAAGGGTCGGGTGCCCATCACACCCCAGCAAGGTCGGGGTGTGACAGTTAAACACCCAGAAATTCTACGAAAATTTCGCCAGAGTTTCCCCTGTAATATAGCACTACCATCCTGTCACAACAACCCATAATATCATTTCCTCGCAGGGCTACAACAAGATATCAACATATTTATGGCCACACATGACCAAAAGCATGAAAATAAAACTTACATACCTCATAATGTTGGGGCTTCATCTTGAATCTCTTATGGGAGTTGGAATAAATATGGGTACGTGGATTTCATCTTCTCTTCCATTTCCCAAGTCATTTCTTCCCTGTTGTTGTTTCGCAACAAGACTTTGACTGAAGCTACCTCTTTATTTCGAAGTCTTCGCACTTGCCTTTCTAGAATGGCAATGGGAACTTCCTCATACGTTAGCTTTTCTGTCACTTGCACATCATCAATCTGAACAATCCTCATGGGGTTTCCAACACACTTGCAGAGCATCGAAACATGGAAGATTGGATGGACTGATTCAAGCTCCGAAGGCAAGTCCAATTCGTAGGCTACATGACCTACCTTGCGGATAATTTTATAGGGTCCAATGTAACGAGGACTTAGCTTCCCTTTCTTGCCAAATCTCATCACCCCTTTCATCGGCGACACCTTCAAAAATACCCAATCGTTAATCTGAAATTTCAAGTCTCGTCGGCGATTGTCCGTATAAGAATTTTGGCGACTTTGGGCCGTTAGCAATCGATCTCGAATCACCTTAACTTTTTCTTCCGCTTGCTGAACCAATTCAGGGCCTATTAGCTGTGCTTCTCTTGTTTCGAACCATCCAATTGGGGATCTACATTTCCTTCCATATAAGGCTTCATATGGAGCCATTTGAATACTGGAATGGTAGCTGTTATTATATGCAAACTCAATAAGGGGTAAGTGATTATCCCAACTACCACCGAAATCCAGCACACATGCTCATAGCATATCTTCCAAGGTCTGAATAGTACGCTCGGCTTGCCCATCAGTTTGCGGATAGAATGCTGTGCTAAGTTTCACTTTCGTACCTAAACCTTCTTGAAAAGACTTCCAGAACTTAGCTGTAAACTATGCTCCTCTATCTGTGATAATGCATATTGGAATACCATAGAGTCGCACAATTTCTTTGAGATACAACCTTGCATAGTCTTCCGCTGAGTAGGTTGTCCTAACCGGAAGAAAATGGGCTGATTTCGTGAGTCTGTCCACGATCACCCATATGGAATCATACATGCCTCAGGAACGGGGTAACCCCATAATAAAATTCATATTGATCACTTCCCATTTCCAAGTAGGGATTTCCATTGCTTGCAGTAATCCTCCTGGCTTTTGATGTTCGATCTTTACTTGTTGGCAATTTGGACATTGGGCTACAAATTCTGCTATGTCTCTCTTCATGCCGTCCCACCAATATATCAACTTGAGATCGTGATACATCTTTGTTGTACCTGGGTGGATAGAATACCGAGAATAATGGGCTTCTTCTAGAATTCGGCGACATAATTCTGCAACGTTCGGCACACATAGCGTGTCTCAGTGTCTAAGAATTCCCTCCATAGAAGTTTCAAATGGGGACTTCTCCTTCCTTTGGGATACATCTATATAATGGCTCAACTGAAGATCTTCCTATTGTCGCTCTTTCACTTCCATATTCAGAGAAGAAACTGTGGGGTCATTAATACCAATCCATGCACGACCCGAGTAAATTACACGTACTCAAAGATTAGCTAATTGGTGGAGCTCATGAATCATCTCTCTCTTTTCTGGTGGAACTTCACACAGGCTACCTATGGATCGGCGGCTATGCACCTCGGCTACTACATTAGCTCTTCCGGGGTGGTATAAAATACTCACATCATAGTCTTTCAGCAATTCTAACCATGGCCTCTGCCGCAGATTTAACTCCTTCTGCTTGAAAATGTATTGAAGAATTTTGTGATCTGTATAGATATCAACATGCACACCGTACAAATAATGTCTCCACATTTTTAACGCATGAATGACTGCAGCCAATTCGAGATCATGAGTTGGATAGTTCTTTTCATGTTTCCGTAGTTATGTCGAAGCATAAGCAATAACTCTACCATGCTACATCAATACACATCATAGCCCAATACCGGAAGCATCACAGTACATAACATAGCCATCTGGCTCTTCTGGAAGTGTTAAGATTGGAGCTGAGGTTAATCTGTCTTTCAATTCTTGGAAGTTGTGTCCACAAGCATCATTCCACTGAAATTTAGTTGACTTCTGGGTTAGCTTTTTCATGGGGCTGAAATGGATGAGAAGCCCCCCACGAATCTTCTATAATAACCTGCCAATCCCAGAAAACTACGAACTTCTGTAAGCGTCGTAGGCCTTGGCCAAGTCTTCACAGCTTCAATTTTCTGACTCGAATACCATCATTTGAAATAACATGGCCCAGAAATGCTACAGAATTCAGCCAAAACTCGGACTTTGAAAATTTTGCATATAACTCCCGGGCTCGAAGAATGCCAAGAACAATTCGCAAATGATCTGCATGTTCTGATTCTTTGCGAGAGTATACCAGAATATCATCAATGAATACTATCACAAATAAGTCCAAGAGTGGTCTGAACACATTATTCATCAAATTCATAAACACGGCAGGAGCATTAGTCAACCCAAACGACATTACCCGGTACTAATAATGGCCATATCTCGTTCTGAAGGCTGTTTTGGAAATATCCCCTTCTCTAACTCTCACTTGATGATAACCCGACTTCAAGTCTATTTTTAAAAACCAGTTGCCACCCTGTAACTGATCGAATAAGTCATCAATCCTTGGGAGAGGATATTTGTTCTTTATCGTCACTTTGTTCAGCTGCATGTAATCGATGCACATTCGTAGAGAACCGTCTTTATTTCTTACGAACAAGACTGGCGCTCCCCACGACGATGAATTGGGTCTAATAAATCCCTTCTCGAGCAAGTCTTTAAACTGTGCCTTTAGCTCTTTCAATTCTGCCGGAGCCATTCGATACGGAGGAATAGAAATAGGTGTGGTGTCCGGCAACACATCAATGGCGAAGTCAATCTCTCGTTCTGGAGGAAGACCTGGAAGTTCATCTGGAAATACATCTGGAAATTCATTCACTACCGAAACTGATTGGAAAGTCGGCGACTTTGCTTCGGTATCATGAACTCGGACAAAGTTATAAATATAGCCCTTGGCTATCATCTTTCTTGCCTTAAGGTAGGAAATAAACCTACCTTTCGGAGATGCTGCATTACCCTTCCATTCAAGCACGGGCTCTCCTGGAAATTGGAATCTAACTACTTTCAATCGGAAATCAACATTAGCATAGCACGAGGCCAACCAATCCATACCCATAATTACATCAAAATCTAACATTTCCAGCTCAACTAAATCAGCTTTAGTTTTGCGGTCACATATCACAATTACACAATCTTTGTACACTTATCTTCCTATCACGGGATCACCAACCGGAGTAGATACCTCAAAAGGTTTGATTGGCTCGGGGTTCACCCCAATACGACCAGCAACTTATGGAGTAATATAAGAAAAGTAGAACCCGAATCTATCAATGCATACACATCATGAGAAAACACGAACAATGTACCTGTAACCACGTCTGGGAGGACTCAAAATCCTGTCGTCCGGCTAAAGCATAAATGCGGGGCTGAGTGGCACCTGAAGTAGATGCTCCCCCTCGGCCTCTACATCGGCCTGCTGAAATCTGATAAGTCTGCCCTACCGGGCGCACTAAAGAAGAATCGACCGCTGATCCTGTGGGCTGAATCCCAACTCTACCACTCATCGCCGGGAAATCTCTCATCATGTGCCAAACCTGGCCACAGGCATAGCAAGCATCTGAACCCCTGGCGATACAGTCCGGAATGTAATCTACTGCACTGACTGAACTGCGGTGCTAGAGGTCTCCTCTAGCTATGATCTCCCCTAAACTGAGAATCTAGGGCCCTCGAACCCTGACCCTGTCCTGAACGAAAGGAGCGATCAAATCTCTTACCCGTAAATCGAGGAGGTGCACTGGTCACTGACTGGCCTAAATGTCGGGAATAAGTCTACCTCGATCCCCTCTATACTCACTATCTGCCCCCATAGATCTGGCTCACTTGCTCTGCCTTCCATCAATGCCGTGATCACCCCTTTACGGATGTCGTTGTCCTTCTAAATTTTGGGCATGGGCTTGTATTCGGGAAATATCCATCCCGGCTTGCAACAAAGCCATCAAACAGTCCTTGAACAAATGTGGCACCAAGGCACTCATAAATCTATTTACCTGATCTCCCATGTCGGCCACCATAGTCGGGGCATATCTAGCCAATGAATTAAATTGAAGGTTATACTCCCGGGCACTCATGTTTCCTTGTTTCAAGTTTAGAAATCTATCCGCTCTAGCTCGGCGGAGCTCGAGTGTTAAATAATGGTGAATGAAAGCATCTATGAATTCTTGCCAAACGGGGGGAGGCGCATTTTCTTTTCTCGATGCTATCCAATTATTATACCACAACACCGCCACGTCCCGGAATCTATAAAAGGCCAACTCCATGGATTCCGTTTCAGAGGCATGGACAATCCTCAATGTTCTTAGCATCTCATCAATGAACCTTGCGAGTCTTCATCCGGCTTTGACCCAAAAAACTTTGAAGGATTTAGACTCATAAAATCACGGGCTCTTGTACTTTCTGCCCGATCACTTGAACTCGCATTTTGCTGCTGTGCCTGTGCGGCAACCAATTGTGTCAATAGATATATGGCCTCGGTCGCTTGTTGACCCGAAACAACCGGTGGAGGAATTGGAGCGGAAGCTCCTCCTCGTTTTTCCACATTAGGCGGGGTGGAAGAAGTATTAGACGGAGTCTCATTCTGTGACTTGCCCTCTTCTACATTCATCGGAGGCTCTTTTTCCACCCGCCTCTTTGTCGTATTCTTGCCCTTCTGGGCGGCTGTAGCTTTTCCCTTTACCGGCATTTTCTGTAATCACAACACACTATTAGGGAGGATAAAATCTTATACACGGCTCTATCGCACGATCTCATAAGAAGAAAGATGGTCGTTTTTCCTAAATGCCATGTAGCCTCTTGTATATTAGCGTGGCGCGCAACACACTATAAACAAGACTCTACTAGACACGACTTGTAGACACTTCCTAGGACAGAACCGCTCTGATACCACTTTTGTCACAACCCGACTAAGGGCCGTGACGGGTGCCCGGGGCTACCCACCGAGCACCGCTCGTTCTATCACTCATCATGCTCATTTATTGCTCTTTTATTAATTTAATACTCAAATCATAAGAAAATCATCATTCATTTGAAAACATAAATACTTTTATATACATAAGCCTCTCGGCTGTCAAAATGATAATATATATATGCATACATAATAGCATGCTCGTGAGACCATATAACCCACACTGCGTAGCTATGAGCCACTACTGGAGTGCTAGACATAAGGACGGGACAAGACCCCGTCATGCCCAAAAGATACATGTACACAAAAGAATAATCATAAGCACCTCCGAACAATGGAGTGCTCTCAAATCAGCTGCTAGCTCCTATGAGTCTAGACCAGGATCACCTCCCTGTCTACCTGTGGGAATGAACATAGCATCCAAAGAAAACGGACGTCAGTACGAATATTGTACAGAGTATGAGAGGCATAAACAACAATAATACATCAATGAGATAGAGGAAGCATCTATAAGGAGCAACTGTATATGGCGTTCAATTATGAAGAAATAACACATGCTGACTTACTCATAATCATCATCATATCATATACGCAATAATGTATAAGCTACCCGTCCATATAGGTACGGTGTGATAACAATTAACCTGCGTCCGGGCATCCCGCGTCCGGGGTATAAGCTGCCCATTGTAGTGGTGTGTAGGTCTGCCCGTCCATATAGGTACGGTGTAATATCATCATCATAATATGCTCATCATAGTATACTCATCATAATGCATGCATAAAGACTCAAGGACAACTATACTTTATCGGGGTGACGTAGGGTCGTGATCCCCTGATTCCATTATGGACATCTATAAGTACTCTGCCTCACCTTGAAAGAAATAGTACATAAGGTGAGTGTATGCAATAACTGACATCACTAGCTTAATAGTATGCCTTACCTTGAAATAAATAGTATATAAGGTGAGTGTGCACAACAAACCACATCATTATTGAACTCGTATCCTATCTCTTATCTCATATAGCTATTCGGGATCATAGATTCTTGATTTTTCCGGAATATAGAGAATTCATGGAGAGGAAAGAGAAATCATGTCGGATTCATGCCATAGAAAGAAAGGAATAGCCTCACATACCTTTGTCGTTTAACTACTCTATTGCTTGCTCAGTCTCCCTTAATGTTCACGTCTTCACCTTCAAAAGAATTCACATTAAGATTAGCTAAGTGATTATAAAAACGTGCTTACTAAAGCTAGAAAAAATTGGGCAACATTTCCTTTGTTTATACAACCTCTCCCATATTCTACATCAACTCCCAAACGTTCATAACAACATTCACGATATCGCAACGACAATCATCATTTATCTACATTATCCACGTTTCACAATTTCACCTCAATTTCCCCATAATAATGGTCATGTTTTATTGTTGCATTTTCTCACATATAATACTTATCCCATGTTCTAAATGTCATTTATAACATTTTTGAAATTACAATTCATCAATGGTGATGACTCAATCCAAACCCTTACTCCAAAATGCCACAATTCACACTTTCATGACCCATTTCCTATATCTTTCTACAACTCAAGTGTTTCAACTTTTACATACCTTAAATAACATGTAAACACCGTAAAACTTACCTTAGATATTATAGGAACACGCCTTGAGTGGTATTACTCTCCTTGCACCAAAACCTAATTCACTTCTCTTGAAATTTCTTGGCTTAAATGGACTTTAATGTGTTTCTCACACTTAGTTTTGTTGATTTGATGAGGTTGATCATCAATATTTCATGGATTCTTGTATATGAAATGTGTGGAAACTTCTAGAGAAGTCTTGAGTTGTGGAGAATGAAAAATGGAAATTAAATAAATGAACTTGGGTCTCTTATTTAAAACTTGAAATCTGTCCCGACGTCATTATACGGTCCATTATATGGTCCGTACAAATTTATACGGTCCGTATAATCGACCATAAAACTGCTCCAGTGATCACCCATTCCTGTATCAATTTGACGGCACATTATACGGGCCGTATAATATTATACGGTCCATATAATCGACCGTGAAATCAAATCTTCAGCAACTTCATTCTGTGACACTTCTACGGTCCACTATATGGTCCGCATAACATTATACGGTCCGTATAATCGACCGTATAACCCATCAGTTCACTGAATCTTATTTTCGTTACTTCGTTTGATCTCCGATCCTTATGGAACCTTCTTAATACTTGTTTATCACCTCATTTATAATCTAAGGGTCGTTATAACTCGTCTCCAAAGCACCATTTAGTTATCATTAACTCATTACTCGTAATTTCTTTCTGATACACATCGTATGCCTTGTCTTCTCTCGGCAAACCTTCTCCTCTTATTTCAAATGCCTTTCAAATCTTAATTAGGGTCGTCAAACGTCATTCCTTTCTTATTAAATTGTCGTATATGTCACGCTCTTTGCTATCCTATTCACTGTACGTTAATGCGGAATTTTCCAAGGTGTAACAGCTAGATCACCAGAGCGGTTAACGAGCAGTTATATCCCTATTTAAAAGCTCATTTCGGGATTTGACCCTATTTTTAGCAAACCCTAATGTTCAGCCGCAGAGAAAAGATTCCAGCCCTAGAGACTTGAATGTTGGGAAGGTAACCTTTTTAAATCCCTCATCTTATCTTCCTTTAATTCCCTCATTCTTACACTCTTTATGATTGTGGTAAAGCATTAAAAGAGGGTTCTTTCTCAAATTTCTTATGAGACTATTGTGTAAAAGTGGTATTGTTAACCTAGAGTAACTAATAACTCTAGGATGGCTTATTTATTACAAGAATTAGATTAATAAATAGTTCTAAGCTTAAATCCCATCTATTTCACAAATGGGTTAACTTGTTAGATGCTAATAATGATGAATGTGAATTAGTGTGGTAAGTTTGACTTAGGAAAACATTGATTTCCATAAAAGAGGTGAAATAGCAATAACTCAAGAATCTAGAATGATTATTTGAGAAATGGCAATTTTATCGCTATGACGTTGAGAAATGGAGATTTTATCGCTATGACGCCAAATTCCTAAATTGTTGCTTACTCGAATGTATCCTCGTTCCTAGACCTCTCGAATCTACAATTTCCCTAAAAAGATGGATCATGGAATCCAAATGGATGCTCGCGCACCTGTTCATTGTTGAGGTAGGTTACGGCTTCTATCTCTTGGTAGACTCCGGTTAGACTTTCATATACGAGTGTTAGAAAAAATAGAGAAAGCATCTAAGCCTTTGGGTATGAAGTTGAGTTGGATACTGTCTTAGGTAGGGCCTTGTTGTATGAATTGGGTGCTAGCCACCCCATTGTGTGGATTTACTTATCTTGTTCTATTTACTTAATGGCTCGTTGCCATGTTGAGACATTAGGTAATTGTGACTAGTGATATATCTTGACTATGATATTGCGGTACTGTACTTGATTGGTATTGAGATGAGATTGTGATTTCACTATGGTTTATTGTGTAGCCTTATTATTGATATTACTTGTGTGCCCTTGGTGGTACTGTTTGGGATTGAATTGATTGTTGATATTAGATTGCATCGTATTCATACTCATTTCCATGATTCATTAATATTGCATGTTATGGTACTGATGATGGCAAATGAGAGAGTGTAGCCCCCGAGGTCTTTGCAGGAGAGAATAAAAGAGAGATGAGCGTACGTTACCCGAGGTTTCTTACCGGGAACAAATGAGTGAAGATGCCCGAGGTTTCTTATCGGGATCAAGAGAGTTCTCATGATCCAAGTTCATTTTCCGGAGCGAGCGGTACATCGAATTCGTGGGTCCCCTATGGGTCATGATCGGCAAGACGCGGAGTTATTTCGTCCGGGACATGTTGTACAACAGTGCATACGCATTGCATTCATCCTACCTACATTATTGCATTGCATTGTACCTTTTGATCCTGTGATATGTTGTGATACGATTGTGATATACTTGTTCGGAATGATTACACTGAGACTTGGCACAGTTGGGCTTAGATGCTATAAAATAGGTGACGACTTGTTGTGATGTGATTGTGATGTACTGATTCAAATTGGCTATAGTTGGGATTAATTGCTATAACTATTGGTTGTGATCTTGGATTGGGAAAGCGTGGTGCTAAGTGACCTTAATATGAATGCGTATGATTTGCTAGGTTGGACGAGTGATGAATACTAGAACGACGAGAGAACTTTCCTTCAAAATAAGAGTGAATATTGTAATGATGATTGACTTGTGATACTTGAGCATAATTGTTTATTGTATGTTAGATGAGCTATAAGGTGAGCGGTAATGTAGTTAAGCAAATTGATCCCTAAGGAAGAGTTAATGGAAATAAGAACCTTATATTGCTGAGACGAGTGGTAGGTGATGTGCACTGTTGACTTAGTTTTGCCTACCATGCTTATTTGTGGATTCTATTACCGTTATGTTATTCTAACCATTGTCGGCCTATGATGCTTATCGATACTAGTGTTGTACTGATACTACTCTTGATACATCCCTTTTGGGGTGTAGAGTTTTTCAAGATATTGATTGATTAGAGTTTTCCGGAATATAGCACGGTGCTTATCTTGAAGTCCTCCATCATTCTCATTCATAAAATGAGGTTGAGTCTTTATATTCATTATTGTATTTAGTCTTCGATCATAGTCTCTCTTGTACTAGTCTAGACCAAGTCATGGGAGAGAAGTCGGATTTATTAAATTTTTATAAATATTTTCGCTATTTTATTTATATATGTTGGTTTGATTTCCACATTTTGATTATGTTATATTTGAAGATTCATGAATCTCGTTCTTTACTTGTAAATGATTTTGGTTGGGTTAAAGGTTCGCCTACCGAAGTGGAAATGATAGGTTCCCGCGCGATCATAAAATTGGTAGTGACAGATCATCAAGGTCCAAATAGATGGGGTATGGCTCTGATACCACAGGGATTGAATGTGGTACCGGGACTCGCAGAGACGATAAAAGACTTAGTAGTCATAGAACTAAAATACTCAAAGTAAAAGTACCTTGGTAGAGAATTGAATTACCGTCACAAAAGTACCTTTGTAGAGATTAAATTGCTCGCGTAAACATACTTCGGTAGAGATCGAATTGCTTCGCACAAACGTCTTCCTACCAGGAGGGTGCTGGAGGCTCACAAAGGCGTCCCGCGCTACAAATTGCCTTCGACAGCGAAACTCAGAAAACCCTTGCACTAACAACACAATACAACTACTGTAATATTTTACACTCACAACGCAAAACTACTACTAAAGTATTTTGCACTTATAATGCAATGCACCTACTAAGATATATTTCCTCTACTATTATAATAATTTTTCTCATCCACTAAAGTATTTTAAGACTCTACTCTCAATACAAACCAGCCATATCTCCCACCATTTCAAGGAAGAAACTACAAGAGACTTAGCTAGAAGAAGACATCTTATAATGCACAAATATTTTTACAAAGAGAGAGCTATCTTGGAAATTGGATGTCTTTCATCTACATACAAGGCTACTATTTATAGGAGTGGAAAACTAGTACATGTGCTATACCTATTTACAATACATAGAACAAGTGTCACACTTAAACAATAAAGTATATTAAATCCAAAAAAGTCTTATAATGTAAGACATTTAGAAGGCTAAAAAACAAAGCATAGTGCATGATGATGTACTAGAGAACAAGGGAATAGTAACTTATATGGCCTTGGGTTTTGGTAAAGGTTTTGTAATGGCAAAGGATCCCTTGAATAGTGTTTGCTTGGCATGGAAATTTGGGAATTTTATGGCTAGATATGGATGACTTTATTTTCATGACAAAGGGAACCCTTAAATATTGTTTGCATGGCATGGAAACTTGGGAAATTTATGGCTATAAATGGGTAGACAATTTTTGGTGGTGTTTTTTGGATTTTCATGATAAACTAAGGTAGGGTAAAGAGATGAAAAGTGGCAAACTTGCGCAGATTATTTTTTTTGTGTTTTTATGATGTTTTTTATGTGGTGAAGAGAAAAAGACCTAAAATATACATGTTTTTTGTTTTTTTCAAATTGGTATTTATTGAAGCTAAAAACTTGAAAAATGTCCGTTTACCTAAAAGTCAACTTTGAGTCAACTCTTTTTCGCTTTAAGCCCACATTTCTCAAAAAGTCGCCTGAATCCTAACCAAACACCTCGAGAAGCATGTCAACAGTCCCCTCGGGTCAAATGTGAGTTAAACAAGCACGAGAAAGGGTCAAGAGTACCGAAAAGACTATAACGACCAAATAGGTCGTTACATCAGATACCAATTAAACTATTTTTCGTCCTCAAGCAACGAAGGGAACATAATGGAGAGGTACCTGAATTGGAAAACAACTTTGGATATCGGCTACGCATGTCGAACTAAGTCTCCCAAGTGGCCTCTTCAACAGGACGATGCTTCCATTGCACCTTGACAGAAGCAATCTCCTTAGACCTCAACTTTCGAACCTGCCTATTCAAAATCGCAATAGGCTCCTCTTCATAAGTCAGATTCTCATCAAGCAATATCGAGTCCCAATGAACAATATAAATACCATCAGCATGATACTTCTTTAGCATAGACACATGGAAAATTGGATGAACGTCTGCAAAACTTGGCGGCAAGGCCAACTCATAAGCAACATGGCCAACACGGTCAAGTATCTCAAATAGCCCAATATATCTCGGACTGAACTTACCTCTCTTCCCAAATCTCATAACAACCTTCATGGGTGAAATCTTCAACAGAACCTGATCACCAACAACAAACTCTAAATCTCGAACTTTCTGATCAACATACATCTTCTGTCGACTCTGAGCTTCCAAAAGCTTGGCCTGAATGGTCCTCACTCTCTCTAGAGACTCTCTCAACAGATTCGTACCCCAAGGTCGAACCTCAAATGCATCAAACCAACAAAATGGAGATCTACATCTACTACCATACAAAGCCTTAAAAGGGGCCATGTCGATACTCGAGTGACAACTGTTGTTATACGTAAACTCTGCTAACGGCAAGTACTGATCCCAATGACCACCAAAGTCAGTAACGCAACCTCTCAATATATCCTCGAGCAGCTGAATAATCCGCTCGGACTGCCCATCGGTCTGAGGTTAGAAAGTTGTACTAAGATCTAATCGGGTACCCAACTCATCATGAAAAGCCCTCAAGAAGTGGGAAGTGAAGATAGTACCCCGATCAAATATGATAGAAATAGGAACCCCAGGCAATCTTATAATATCACAAATGTACAACTTGGCTTACTTCTCCGCGGTATAAGAAACCTGAACTGGAATGAAATGAGCAGACATAGTCAACCACTCAACTATCACCCAAATTGAATCAAACTTGCCCAAGGTCTTCGGAAGACCCACAACAAAATCCATAGCAATCCTCTCGCACTTCCACTTGGGAATGGGAATCTTCTGAAGCACACCACCAGGTCGCTGGTGCTCATACTTAACTTGCTGACAATTACCACACTTAGCCACAAAATCGGCTATATCTCTCTTCATACGACGCCACCAGTAGTGCTGCCTCAAATCACGATACATCTTAGTCACCCCCAGATGAATGGCATATCGAGAGCTATGGGCCTCAGTCAAAATCAAATAAATCAACTCACCAACACGAGGTACGTACACACGCTCCTTAATCCTCAAAGTACCCTCTGAATCAATCATAGCCTCCTTGGCCTCACCCCTCAAAACCCTATTAATCATGGCCTCTTTGGCCTCACCCCTCAGAACCCTATCTCGAATCTTGCTCAACTGAGCATGCTAAAACTGACGGGTCCTGATCAGATCTAACAAGGACCATGTCGCCTCAACACAAGGTAATACTCTACCTGGGGTTGAAATATCAAGACGAACGAAACTGTTGGCCAGAGTCTGAACCTCCATAGCAAATAGACGCTCGAAAACAATCAGTCAAGCTAAACACCCCATAGTCATGGCCTTACAACTTAAGGCATCAGCAACAACATTGGCTTTTCCTGGATGATAAACAATAGAGATGTCATAGTCCTTCAGGAGCTCCATCCATCGGCACTGCCTAGAATTAATATCTCTCTCGGTAAACACGTGCTGAAGGCTACTGTGATCAGTGAAAACCTCACAATGGACTCCATACAAGTAATGCCTCAAAATCTTCAAAGCGAAGACCACGACCAACAACTCCAAATCACGGGTAGGGCACTTCCTCTCATGGATGTTCAACTAACGGGAAACATAGGCTATAACTCTACCCTTCTACATCAAGACAGCACCCAAACCCATATGGGATCTATCCCAATAAACTGTAAAGTCCTTACACTCCACGGGCAATGCCAGAATCAGGGTTGAAGTCAAAAGAGTCTTGAGCTTTTGAAAGCTCTCCTCACAATCATCGGACCACTGAAAGGGGACATCCTTCTGAGTCAATCTGGTCAATGACAAAGCAATAGAAGTAAAACCCTTCATAATTGGCAGTAGTAACGGGCCAACCCCACGAAACCACGGATCTCGGTCACAGTAGTGTGCCTCTCCCAATCCCTCGCAACCTCAATCTTATGAGGATCAACCATGATCCCATCCTTAGACACAACGTGGCCTAAGAATGCCACGGACTCCAACCAAAACTCGCACTTCAAAAACTTAGCAATCCAGCTATTCTTCTTCAACAACCTAAGTACAGTGCGAAGATGGCTCTCATGCTCCTCTCTACTCTTGGAATACCCCAAGATATCATCAATAAACACAATCACAAAGGAGTCAAGAAATGGCCTAAAGATGTCATTCATCAAGGTCATGAATGCAGCCGGAGCATTGGTAAGCCCAAATGACATCACCAGAAACTCATAATGCTCATATCTCGTACGACAAGTTGTCTTTAGAATATCCTCAGCCCTGATCCTCAGTTGGTGGTATCCTGAACACAAGTCAATCTTCGAGAACACTGAAGCACCCTGAAGCTGGTCAAATAAATCATCAATACGAGGCATAGGACTCTTGTTCTGCATAGTAACCTTGTTCAGCTGGCGATAATTAATGCATATCCTCATAGATCCATTTTTCTTCTTCACAAACAACACAGGAGCACTCTAAGGGGAGACACTCGGTCTAATGAACTCCTTGCTCAATAAATCATGTAACTTCTCCGTAAGCTCTCTCAACTCGGCAGGTGCCATCTGATATGGCGGGATAGAAATAGGGCGAGTGCTCGGGTTCAAGTCAATACAGAAGTCAATGTCACTATCGGGCGGCATACCCGGCAAATAGGTCGGGAATACCTCAACGAACTCGCTCATAATGGGAATGGATGCAAGGGCTGGAGATACAACAATAGTGTCGCGCACTTGAGCCAAATAAGTTAAACACCTCTTGTTGACTAATATGTTCTCCTGAAGGAAGGAAATAATATTCTTTGGAGCGGGGCTAGGAGTACCCCTCCACTGAAGTCTAGGAATGCCTGGCATGGCTAAAGTGACTGGCTTTGCATGACAGTCTAATATCACACGATAAGCAGAAAGACAGGTCATACCTAAAATAATATCAGAGTCCACCATATGAAGTATCATCAAATCTACCCAAGTGTCATAACCCATAAAAGTAACCAAACACGGCCGATAAACTCCATTAACCACAACAGAATCTCCGACTGGAGTAGACACATGAACAGGTACAGCTATGCTATCACAAAGAAAATCCCTATCAACGGCATGATATGCAGACACATACGAATAAGTGGATCCAGGATCAAATAATATAGATGCTGCCTTATGTCGGACAGAAATGGTACCTGCTATGACAGCATCTGAGGCATCCATCTCTGGTCTACCTGGGAACGAATAACACAGGGCCCCATCACGTCCAGACTATGATCGGCATCTCAAACTCATGGACCCATCTCTACCAGCTTGGAATCCACCTTTAGAACCTTGATGACCACCGCGGCCGGACTGAGTGCCGCCCCTCGAAGAAGCACCACCTCGGCTACTTAAAGATACCGGAGTCCTCTAGGGCTGATAACCCTTCCTGGGTCATAGACAATGCCAAGCAATATGACCAAATGCTCCACACATAAAACAAGCCTTAGAAGGAGGAAACTGATAGACCGAAACTGAAGACCAGGCTGGAACAAACCTGTCTACTGGTCGATAAAATGAGCTCTCACGGGCTCTCTGTCTGGGTAGCCTGCTAGAGGAAGCCTACAACGCTGAGTGTACAGGGAGGTCGGAATAGGGCTGATTTAGCCTAGAAGGCTAATCCGCGCCCCTTGAGCTGCAACAACCATAACTCCTAAACTGTCAGAGCCACTTCTCACTAACCCCTCAAAATACGCTGGCCTTAGCGGCCTCGACTAAAGAAGCATGCTCAATGATGGACTAGAAGGAAGCCACCACGGCCTCAAGCTGAAGGCAAGGAGTCTGAAGAGAGATAACAAGCCCACCAACAAAGTGTCGAATCCTGTCAAGCTCAGTAGGAATTAGGGGCACAGAATAACAGGCCAGATACAGATAGCGAGTCACATAGGCATCAATAGACAGTCCCTTCTGATGCAGGTAGAGAAACTCATCCCTACGCGCCTCTCTCAGAGCTCAGGGCACATACTTCTCAAGGAAGGCCCGATAGAACTGTGTCCAAGTCAGTGGAGGACAACCCTCAGGTCTGCAAACAACAAAATACCTCCACCAAGTCTTCATATCCCCGGGAAACTGGTAGGACACATAATTCACTCTATGGGACTCAACAATCCCCATCCTGTATAACAACTCATGCATGTCCAAAGTCAACTCATGCGCATCCTCTCAAGAAGTACCCGAGAATCTCGGCGGCTACAACTTCCTAAACCTCCCAACAAGATCCTGATCAGGAAAGGTCATAACAAGGCCCACCACGGGTCTAAGATCATCTCCCGAGGCAGGCACTGTATCTATCTGGAGATCCATAGCCCAGTAGGGTGTGCTACACGAGTCAGTCTCTACTCAGGGGTATGCGCCCCAACTCTAGTCTGCGATCCTCCGCCCGGAGAACTAACACCAGCGGCAGCCTGCTGGGCATCCAAATGGAGTAGAACACGAGCCATAGTATCTTGCATCCCCTGGTCTGAAGTGGCTTAAGGGTGTCCCCGTGCAAGAGTCACATCGTCCTCGGTGGCTTGGCCTCGAACCTGCTGAACCTCAGGCTCTAGAGACGGAGATCTCTCATACCGCTTCCCTACTGCAGGAGCCCTGCCCTTGAGTGCGGCAGCCCTGCGGCCTTTAGCTCTACCATGTCCTCTACTTGTCGCTCGCCCCCTAGTGCTAGTCGTAGCTACGGGCACTGTAACCTGGTCTCGGGCTATCGTAGCTCAAGTCGTCACCATATGTGAGAGACGAGATAAGAGTCAGATACCAATTCAATTGTTCCAGATACCAATTAGAATAAAGTAGAATGAAGGAATTAAAGGGAGTGCATTTTCATAAATTTCCTATAGCCTCTCGTAGATAAGTACGGAGTTTATAGTAACGATCCATGAGACTCTACTAGACACGCACTTGTATTATAGACCGGGTAACCTAGGGCTTTGATACAAACTTGTTACGACCCAATTTCGCTAAGTCGCGTGGGCACCTACCTTTCCTACCTCGGTAAGAAAACGCGTATCCCAAAATTTGCAAAACCATGAATAAATAAATTAAGTAGAACAGATAGAAATACATAAATCAGATGATAATGATATAAGGAAAATGCGGAAGTAAGGAAATACATCAAAACCACCCCAGAATCTTGTCTAATCATACAAGAGCCTCTAACTAGATTCTATAAGTCTGGAAGTAATAATAATATATCAATAGTCTCAATATGGCTCAGAATATCAAATAAGACATAAATAAAAGAAGAATCTTCAAGGCGGTGAATGTCCTCATGCTTACCCTGTCTGACTCGAAACAGACACCCTCGAACTACTATCAGACACGAGAAGTAGAGGTCAAACCCACCTTGAACACTCCATTCATAGAAGAATGCAACAAGTGCAGGTCAGTACAAAAAACAAGAACTGGTAGGAACCATAGGCCGATTAAGACTAGTTAACGTATATAAGACGACAAAGCAAGATAAACACATAAACTAACAAGTACAAGTCTAAAATAAGCCATATCCACGGTACAAGTTATCACCTATGTTGTAGCATCTAAACACAACTGTGCCAAGTGTCAGTATAGCAATCTGGATCAGTACATCACAGTAGTATCACAACAATCAAAAGAAACCAAGATACAATGCAATGTAATAATGTATGTAGGATGAATGCAATGCATATGCATCTTTGTACAACAGGTCCCAGATGATGGAATGACTCCACGTCTCGGCGATCATGATCGATGGGGGACCCGTGAAGTCCATGTACCACTCGCTCCGGAATATGACCTCGGATCACGATCACACTCTCATGATGCCGGCAAAGACCTCGGGCATCGAACACTTCATCGTTCCCGACAAGAAACCTCAGGCAACGAACACTCATATCTCTTTTACGCTCTTCAGTAGGAACCTCGGAGGCCACACTCTCTGACATATCATCATCAGTACCAGAACCATGCATATATCAATGTATCATAGAAATGCGAATGAATATGATAAAATATGATGTCAACAACTAATGTAATCCGAACAGTACCACACATGGCACACAAGTAACAGCAACAGTAAGGCTACACAATAAGCCATAATAAATCATCGTTCTCATCTCAGTATCGAACGTGTAAGTACTACAATAACAAATCCATGATATATCACTAGCCACAAGTGTCAATGTGTCAAGTAAATAGATCACGATAAGTCAACAGCACAACAGGGTGGCTAGCCCCAAATCATACAACAAGGCCAAACCTAAGACAATATCCATCCCAGCTTCGTACCTGAAGGCTTGCATGCATTCTCCGACCATATCATCTAAATATATGCTTCGTAAATTGAAGTCTCGCCATAAGGTAAACCGTAACCTACTTGGAAGACCGAACAGCAAAGTCTCCAACAATCACTCCTTAGTCCTCCCTTTCCTTTGAGCGTCGAGATAATGAAAGTCTAAAATATCCGAATCATGGAATTAGAATCAAGAAGAACATCATTCAAGCCCTACTTCTATTCAAGAACCAAATTCCCAACCTATATAATAGGGTTTATGAACTAAAAAGGTGAAATTAGGAACCTAAAGGTCTCAAGATGAAATTAAAGCTCTAGGTGATCAATATCAAGGTAGAAGAACCAACTATTTACTCAAATCCAGATTATAGGCACTACCCCCATATTTGGGTATAAACCCTAGCTTCTAATCTCATCATTTTGCCATTAATTTGGAAGAATCATGCAATAATAGGTTCTAATCATCAATTCCATGCTTAATGAAGGTAACCCATTCAATATATCAAGGTTTAGAAGCCTAGAAAGAAGAACTCATGGAACCGTCTTTTAATCATCAAACACATAATGAACTATCATGATAAAGGAATTCTAAGGTGATTAAACACAATGGAATAGTAAAGGAAATAGAAGAACTTACCACCAAGAGTTTCCCCTAAGAATTATCTTTAAAAGCTCTCAAGAACTCTAAAGTCGAAATAATAAAGAATAAGGGACTTAGGACTTTTAATGCTCAGTTAATGAAATAATCTGTCCGATACCGCTTCCACGACAATGGGACCACTGGGACGGTCAAACCACGATAGCCACTCAGACCGCCAAGACGGATAGAAAAAATTTATACTTGGCCGCTTCGGCGGCCTGGCAACCACTATAGCGGTGCCGCTGCTGCAGTTCTGGTGCCGCCATAGCGGGCATCAGACACTAGAATCCCCAAAATAACAATCTCAACCCAAAATCCCGACTATCACCAAAGGATATCTGCTTAGATACCACATACACAGACACACATAAAAACATTCTACCAACACACTTGTGGCCTCAAAATTCCCAATTGAGGTCTCGTTGATCGAGTCAACCCCTGATACCTCAATTCCAACTTCCCAAATCAAGTCCCAAAATGTACCCGAGTGCATTGGGAACCAAAACAAATATTCACACAAATTCTAAAAGACCATACGGACCTCTCATAATCGACGGATTCTTTAAAATGGTCCATTTACCCAAAAGTCAACTTTGAGTCAACTCTTTTTCGCTTCAAGCCCAAATTTCTGAAAAGTCGCCCGAATCCTAACCATACACCTTGAGAAGCATGTTAATCGTCCCCTCGGATCAAATGCAAGCAAAACAAGCTCTGGAATGGGTCAAAATTATCGAAAAGACTATAACGACCAAACGGGTCGTTACAAAACCTGTTACTGTACTTTTTGAGCTCTTCCTCATTATCCCGCCACTGAGGAATTGTGGGAGCATAATACCAATATCCTTTCATGGATATCCAAACTTTTTTTGGAATATTCACGTTTTGCTGAAAAATCATTTTTTGAACTTCAATATACTCCTTTTCTTTTGAATGAATTGCGACCATGAATGGAAGATGATACCAAAGAGAAACAATAAACCTCATGTAGATAATGTCATCAATAATATTAAACGGCTTGTGGAACATAAATATTTTGACTCCACGACTATTAAAATGATGAACCCAATATTTTTGAGGTTTGAACCACAACAAAAATATTTTAAGGCAAGGTTCAGGATTTTCAAAGTCTTGGAAATCACTACATTTAAATTCCATGAGAATGTAGTATTGATGACTGAGATACCAAAAAAACCATAAGAGCTCCTGTGAATTTTTTTTAGCTCGTGTTACGAAAACCTGGCAATGCGGATACTCCGGATGAATGGTTCCTTCTTTGAAAACTTGAAGCTCATAGAAGGTCCTACTTCTGAATAAAACTAATGGATCAAAATTATCTGAAAATTCAAATAGCTCCAGCAGGTAATGCGATAATGATGAAATGTTTGAGAGCAAAAACATTTGATCCATTGGCTTTTTCTTTGCCTTCTTCTTTTCTCGAGAGAACCTCGTTGAGAACTCGCCCAGCCTTGAGGGGAAATAGGCAAGAATGTTATCTCTTCCTTTCAAGTGTCTGACCTAAAACTTATAAGGAGAAAATAATTGTGCCATTCTGAGAATCTGCGGATTTGGTATGACCTTGGGGTTCAACTTGATCATCCTAGGAAAATCCTTCATGTCCATTTCAATAAGAAACTCAGAGTGAATCAAGAAAAATGTGAATTTTTTTATTCCATTTTTCACGGCAAGAATCTCCTTGAAAGTGGAATGATAATGTTGTTCAGCATCCTTGAATCTCCCATTGGCGTAACCACATATTTTCAGCTAGCATTTTCTTCTTAAAATAAAACAGCACTCAAATATTGATTGCTGGCATTTCTCTGCAATATTTTCTTTCCATCGAAAGGAATGTGCAAAGATCGGAATTCTTTCGATATCTTTTTTATTTTTCACACATCATCGTCTTGTTCCTTGCCCCATGGATGAGAATTTTTTAGCAACATTTTTGTGAGGGGAGAATATATGTAGAAATATTAGGAATAAAATCTCTCACACCCAAAAACTCTTGAATTTGCTTTGTAGTAAACCCATTATCAGGGATTTGAGAAGTTCTAGAGAAATAAGTGGACTTGAGACGTACTCTCCATGGGAAAAATGCATGCAAACAAGGAGACATCTTTATGCGCAAAAGGCGATTAATCGAGATAGTGCAGAGGTGACAAAACATGCATGAGGTTTCCTTCAACCTGGTGGTCCCAACAAAAAAAATTTCCCCTTTTGATGCATACGGTTCCAAAAAATTGTGAATCAATGTATAGATTTCAGTCCTCTTTCCAAAAAATCAATTTCTTTTTTGGCAAAAACCATTTTTTCGCAAAATTATTGATGCAATTTTTCTTTACCAAAGATGCAAAAAGATTTAGCAAATCAATGTGATCCTCCCATGTATCACTAAATAATAAAATGTCATCAATGTAAACAAGTGATGTATGGAGGATGGGCAGAAAAATCTTTATCATGGCCATTTGAAACAAAGATGGAGCCATGTTTAAATCAAAAGGCATGACTTTCCACTGAAATTTATGATAGGGAATGCAGAAACCTATTTTTATCCTATCATCCGAGTGGATTACCAACTACCAAAAACCTGATCTAAGATCAAACTTTGAAAAATATTTGGCCTTGGCGAGGTGAGTAAAAAGCGTGAGCTTATTGGGGATGGGGAATTTGTCATCAAGTCCACTTATTTCTCTAGAACTTCTCAAATCCCTGATAATGGGTTTACTACAAAGCAAATTCAAGAGTTTTTGGGTGTGAGAGATTTTATTCCTAATATTTCTACATATATTTCTGTTACACCTTGTAGTTTTGTGCATTGAGATTAGGAGTACGTTGGTGTTTTAATGTTTTACACCGGGACTTGTTTCAAGGATATATGGGGTTGGACATGCTTAACTTGTGTTTGTAAGGGCTTAAACGCATGTTTTGGCAGGCTACAGAAGGATTGGAGAATAAGTGAATCGAAGCGGGAAGGTTCGTCAAAAGTTGCTTTTGAAAAATATGATTTATGGGTCGTAAAAGTGAGATATGGTCTGTATTTTGAGATATGGACTATATTTAAGGATATCAAAATTTAACAGAGAAGCAAAAAATTTAGATGGTATTATACGGCCAAATTATATGGACCATATAATGTGATACAACCAAGTTATACGGCCAGTATAATACAATGTCGGTGCAATTTTCAAGAATTTAAGTATGACGAGCCCTCTTCATTTTTGTCATTTTAAACACACTCCCAAGTTCAAGAGAGCTCTAGAAACCTCTCCAAACATAATCCAACATTTCTCCAAGCCAAAATAAAGGATCAAAGTGAAGATCTAAGCACTTAGGGTTATAAAGTGAGATTTAAACTTGATCCTTCTTCTTATAAAAGCTTCGAAGGGTAATTTTAAGGTGAAGTGACTTTGGAAATTGAAGTGTTCTTGAATGTTGAGGTAAGATTTCATCTTAGTTATGTATTTATGAGTTTACTTGGCAACTATGTTAAGATTTGAGGAAATGAATTTGGAGGAAAAGTTCAAATATGCATTTGATGATATTTTGAGTTATAATATAACTTGGGCTATAATTATTAGCATTCTTTGAGCATGATCTTGTTATGACGAGTCACAATGATGTTTAAAAAGTGTGGTATACAAGTGTATAAGAGTTGTGTCAAAGTTATTGTTATGGATTGATTATGAAAGAAGTTTTGGTATTGAATTGAGTATAATTTGAATGTAATCTTTTGATTATGGAATGGTTGATGTTTTATTGTGGTTTTGGGAGTTGTTTTGAAGATTGGAGGAAGTAGAAGATATAAGCCAAATGTTGTCCGATTTTCATAAGCTTACCAATTAATCTAGTTTGACCTTATAAGCGTTTCAATGACTTACCCTTAGTGTGAATCATCTTGAATATAGATTTACAAGCTCGGGAGAATAGGCGTTGAGTAGTTAAGGAGACAACTGTAACGACCCGTTTCGTCGTTACTGTGAATTTCGAGGAAAACCTCAACTCTGACTCCTTAAAAAATATCTTTGTTCAATTATATTTCTAGAAATCGCTAACTTAATCGAAAAACCGTTGTGCGAATCATGTGAGAGATTGAAAGGCGGGCCACCAGGCCCAATTGGGCCGCCACAGTGGCTGGAAAGGCGGTACAACGGTGGCGCTGTAGCGGTGCTCTCGCAGCCAGGTAGTCAAGTGTTTAGGCCAGTTGGCCGCCATAGCGGTCCCTAAGCAGCCTTAGCGGCACCGCCGAAGCAGTTCCTATACCGCTGGAACGGTGACGTACAGTGGAAATCCCTATTTAAGTGTCATTTTGGGATTTGACCTCATTTTCCAAAACCCAAAAGAGTCCAGCCGCCCTCTAGTCTTTTTGGGAGCCAAAAATCAGATTTTGTTGGGAATGTAAATCCTCCTATCCTCTTCTAATTCCTCCTTTCAATAGTAAATTGTTCCTAAAAGTCTTCATCTATAGAACTAATAAAATGGGTATCACTAAACCTTAGATGGGAGGGATGATTGGTTAGCTTGTTC
The DNA here is from genome assembly GCF_019175385.1 of Lycium barbarum. NCBI lineage: Eukaryota > Viridiplantae > Streptophyta > Magnoliopsida > Solanales > Solanaceae > Lycium > Lycium barbarum. Next base: position 22,714,849 of record NC_083348.1, on the reverse strand, counting down.
GTCATATGTAGTTCTTTGAATTAAATCTCTCATATTCTTCACCCTAGGTTGGTTAATAATCTAGATTCCTATATTCTCCCTAATGGTAAATGAGTTCTCCATGGATCTTGAAAATGGGTTTTCTCAAGGAAAGAGTTAAAAATGGCAACTTGGTCTAGCAATAACTCCTTATGGTAAGGAAAAGAGTTCTTTTGGTAATGGAAGCCTAGAATTAAACTAAGGGCGGTCAAAATTCCTAAATGTTCCTTATCAATCTGAAATCCCTTACAAGTGTGTTAATGGTGATTCCTATCCTTGGCCCTCATGAGTATTTCAAGTTCCTTCGTTCAGGTTACGACATGATGAACAAATTGAAGGTCTACGGATGTTCGTACCACCCGCTCGGCCTAGAGGTAGGTTATGGCTTCCTTTTGGTAGACTCCGATTAGATTTACATATTCACTTATTAGAAGGAACGGAGAATGCATATATAGGTATTGGAGATTTGGGATGGATTCTTAGGATGGTACTGTTATGTGACGTTTGTGTTTGGGCTTGTGTCCTGTAGATTACCTAGTATTCTTGTGTTGGATTATCTTGAATATCGGTGGATTGTTGTGACTTGGAAGTAATTAATTATTTTCTATGCTCCTTGGTGAGAAGTGTCGTAAGGTGTGCCTAATTTGTTCTATGCTAATAATATTGAATCTTCTTTGATATTGAAATGGGTAATAGTACCCACAATCATGAAATGGATTCTAGACTGGGTATTAGGTAAGTTTTGTAAATAGAAGGTGAATTATTATGTATTAAGGTTGATAGACAGTATGGAATTGAGGTGAGAGGTTACGCAGCTTGATTGTTTTATTGTGTTAGCTTGATGCCACGTGTTGTTAGCAGATATTGGGAACTATTGTTGCATCTTGATTGTTATGTGGTAGTACCATACTTATTGATGTTGATACGAGGACAGAGTTTCCATATGACTTGTGTAGACTTTCATGATATTATTGGCGTACCCATGTTGGTACTTGTGCTATTGATCTCGCTATTGATGTTTACATATACATTGCATGCACTCTCATCCTTCATGTTATACTATTGATACACTGTTGGTACTTTATGAAATATTCGGTTGAGCTTGGCTTGGTTTTTAAATGAGAGTGATGTGAGGGTCCGATTTCTGATGTTTCTCTTAGAATCTTGGATTGAGTGAGTGTATGGACTCCGTGGGTCCCCCAGTGTGGTGCCGATGAGAACCCCCGTGGGCTAAGATTCAGGTCTCGTCTGTCTGTTGGGCAAAGATCCGAGACGAGGGGCAGTTAGACTTCGCGAGTCACCTTGGGTTGTGCTGCCAAGACGTCGATACTTCCATCCGGGGTACATGTATATATAGCATTGCATTGCATTTGCATTCACACATCATTGCATTGCATTGTATTATGGCTTATATTGTGATGATATGTTGATTTACTTGTGTTGTTGGGTTCGGATTGGATATTTTGAGACTTGGCACATTTGGGTTTAGACGTTCTAATTAGGCGATGATGTGTACTCCGTTACGATTATGATTGTCTTATACTTGTTAATTTACCTCTTAGGTCGTTCGTAGAAGCATTTGTATGTTGGCGTACAAAAGGATGTAGAATAAAGAATATCTTAATGATGAGTGGATTCCTGTAGTAAGAACAAATGGCATAAGGATATATGACTAGCGTGTAACTGCTGTGGAATTGATTGGTTGCTATTAGAGAAGAGTTGCATGATTTTAAGAGTCTTGATGTTGTAACGAGTTGTAATTAGTTGTATGGTATTGATCTAGTTGCTTATCCTGCTTATTCGTGATTTGTTTTACTGATATGTGCTTTCTAACCATTGTCGGCCTATGATGCTTACTCAGTATATGTTGATTGTACTGTTACTACTCTTGCTACATCCCTTTTTGGGGTGCAGAGTGTTTCAGGTGATTGATTACGATACGTTGAGAGATGCACGGTACCTATCTTGAAGATCTCCTCCCACTTCATTCCAGGATAGAGGATTAGTCTTAGAATTGTATTCCATTTAGAAATTTATATTAGTCGCTCTTGTGCTAGTCTAGACCAGGTCGTAGGAGTCGGAATGAGTCTCACGAGGAGGGAAGGGTAGGTGCCCGCGAGATCCTAAATTGGGTCATGACAACAACGATATATGTTAAGGTTGTCCCTTTCTTTCTTATGGCATGATCACATTGATACGAACGTATACAAATGTCCTCTATGTTGACTTCATCCAAAAATGCTAGAAGCTTATGTTCTTGATTCTCTTATGATATTATTGATCCTTGTCTCATGATTATTGATTATTGATCTTGTCTTATGATTATTGATCTTGTTTATTGACATTGATCTCATCTTATGATTATTGATTCCTTCAAGATGAGATATGTTGACGATGATAGATCCAAAATGATAATCGGAGGTTACCGACCTTATGTTACTCCGATAAAGTTATAGCTTTTATTTGGGCTCTCATGCATGCTTTATATATATGTATGTATTTTCTCAAATCGAGTCACGCTATAGTCGACCGGGCAGGCACGTAGATGTGCACACCACTCCAATAGGCAGGTTATGATGTTACCCCAGATGCGAGATGCCCCGGACGCGGGATGATGATGATGACACCGAGCATATATGGCCAGGTACGGTACTATATATATGTATGTATGAAAGAGTTTTTTAAAAAAAGCTAAGCATGCATGACATCTGCCTTAAGAGGCCATTCAGATGTACAGGTTATTTCTCTTATCTCATGTTTCTTTCATATCTTTATTATGTTGTTATACATGCCTTATATACTCAATACACCACTCGTACTGACGTCCTTTTGTTTTGGACGCTGCGTTCATGCCCGCAGGTAGATAGGGAGACAGACCTGACCCCTAGGTTACTTCATCAACGGTTGTACAGGAGTGCTCTGCTTGTTTCGGCGCTACAGTTCAGTTGTTACTATTCTTTTGTGTTTTTGGGCATGGCGAGGTCCTGTCTCTTCCTTATGATGTTATTCACTCTATATAGAGGGTATAGACAGAATGTATACAGTTAGATGTTCTATAACCTCATCGGTTCATATTTTGTATATCATTTTGGCAGCCTTGTCGGCTTGTATATATGGGCATAGTTGATGGTGATTATATAGATGTGCATATAACTCTTGGACTTGTGTCTCTTACAGATTAAGATAGTTACGAGTTAGCCATATGGCCCACTTAGATATTATTATGAGATGTATGTCATGAGGTGCTTGGTAGGTTAGCTCTGGGTGCCCATCTTGGCCCTCTTATTGGGTCGTGACAAAAGTGGTATCAGAGCAGTTTGACCTAGGATTTATCCACGAGCCGTATCCAGTAGAGTCTTGTTTGTAGGTATGAAGAGCGCCACACTTATAAACAGGAGGCTGCAAGACATTTAGGAATGATCGACCTTTCTTTCTCACCTTAGATCGTGTGATAGAGCAATGTTATAAGGACTCTCTTTTTCTGAAAGTATGTTATGATTTCAGCTATGCCTGTGAAGCGAAAAGCTACAGCGGCCCAGAAGGGCAAGCCAGTGGCAAGTAGTAGAACTGGACGGGTACCGCTTACAGATGTGGAGGAGGGCGAGTCCCAGAATGAGGTTCCATCTTGCTCCTCTCACACTCCGCCTACTCCAGAAAAGCATCGAGGAGCTCCAGTTCCTCCACCGGATGCCTCAGTCCAGGAGACGAGAGAGGCTATTCAGTTTTTGACCCAGTTAGTAGCCTCTCAAGCCCAGCGATAGGGTACGGGTCATGGTGATAGGCCTGTTGGTGCCAGAGTTTGTGATTTCATTAATCTAGACCCTCTAGAATTCTTTGGGTCGAAACCAAGTAAGGACCCGCAGAACTTTACAAATGGGATGTTGAGTACAATGCGAGTAATGCATGCTTCAGATATTGAGTCAGTAGAGTTGGCCTCTTACAGGTTTCGGGATGTTGTTGTTCGTTGGTATAATACATGGATGTCTTCTAGAGGCGCTCACGCACCTCCTCCTGTGTGGCAAGAGTTTGTAGTTGCTTTCTTTTGACATTATTTGCCACCAAAGATTCGACGGGCTAGAGTTGATAGGTTCCTGAACCTTAGATAGGGGAATATAAGTGCTTAGGAGTATAGCCTTGGTTTTAATTCACTAGCTATGTATTCTTGAGCTATGGTAGCTAATATGGGAGATCGTGTTCACCGATTTGTGAGTGTTTTGGGACCCCACTTTGATGATTGTTTGATGGCCTCACTTCAGCAAGTTATGGATATCTCCCGCATTCAGGCGCACGTTCAAAATCTTGAGGAGTGTCAGCAACAGCGGAGGGTTGAGCGTGAACATAATAGGGGTTATAGTAAGAGAGCCAGATCCTCATGTGTTGTTAGTGAGTTCAGAGGGGGTCAGAGGCAGCAGTATTCTAGGCACTCAGGCCATTCAGCATATAGTGCACCTCCACAATTTGCCGGCCAAAGATTTGATCGACCTACTCATTCCAGACCAGGTCAAAGTTCCAGAGTCTCGGGTTCTCAGTATATGGGTGACTTAGGCAAGATGAGGCAACCTTTACCATGATGTACTCGGTATGGTAGGCTACATTCGGGACAGTGTCGCTTGGGTTCAGATGCATGTTGTACCTGTGGTAAGGTAGGCCATACGATACGTGACTGTCCATCGAGAGGTGGTAGAGGTATAGTTCAGCCTATAGGATCTGCAGCAGGTTCTTCATCATCTGTACGCCCTCTGGGACAAAGCTCACTGACATCAGCATGCCGTGGTAGAGTTAAAGGGGCAACGTCCAGTTCGAGCGGTCCTCAGAACCGTATTTATGCACTGGCTGGACAATAGGATCTTGAGTCTTTGCCCGATGTTGTTACAGGTGTAGATACATGATTTTTGACCCTCCCGAGACGCTTTCACTGTCTTATTGACTAATTTTCCTTTTTAGTCTAACCTTTGACGTTTTTATCTTTTATTTATTTGTTTAGTACGTTTTTATTAGAGAATTGGAAAACACAAAAAATAGTAGCATTTTAGAATATAAATTTTGTTTTTATTTGCAGGAAAAAGAAAATTTTAAAAAAAATATCGTTATGAATTTTTCGTTAGATTAATTATTTAATTTTTGTTTACAATTTTCCTGGTGTAGAAATATCTAGTTAGTCTTACACTTTTTTTATTACTAAAGAAAAAGAAAAATAAAAAAGATCAAAACCAATAGAACCATGCCATATTGCAAAAAAAAAAAAAAAAAAAGATTATCCCTTATCCTACTCAAATAAATTTCACTCATTTTTTTTTAAAAAATTTGACAGCTAGCACACTCCACCGATAGGCACAAAATAGGAATATTCCCTCACCCCACATGAACTATATATGGAAAGAGACCTACACACATATCAGCAGCAGCAGACCTAAAAATAAAAATCAACCAGCTGCCATACACGATAGAAAAACCAAGCAGCTAACCTACACCAAGAGTTGAGCAGCCAATGAGCCGCCTCTCCTCTTCACCTTGCTCACCATTTTTCATCACCTAAATTCCCCAAAATAACCATGACAGCACCATAAAAACCTCCATTAAATTTCCACACCCTTCAACCATGGAAACTTCACTTTCAAGCTTCTATAATCACCATAAAACCCCATTAAAATGCATCCAAGAACACCATTATTACTACCGAATCTCACTATCATTGTCGACACACCCCAAAACTATCTTCCTTTTTGGTTCTTTGGTCAAGTTCGAGGTTCCGTTTGGATTTCCAGTCGAGTTCCGGCAAAAGTTTCATTATTGTAGCTAATGTGGTATTGATGGAAAAGTTGGACAGATCTGATTCATCAATGTAAGGTCCATTACTTTTTAACATACTCGGTTCTTGTTTTTTAATGATTTATCTATGCTATTCCAAGGGTACTAACTGAGACTACTAATCTAGTTGCAGAAGCTGTGGCAATTAAGGAGGGAATCAAGTATTGTGGATTACATGCTCTATTGCTTGTTATAGTGGAAACATATTCCCTTACAATGCAAAACGTCCTGGATGGTATTTGGGAGGTGCCATGGAACATTGCTTTGCCAGTGAGGAGTATTCAAAAATGGATGAAGGACAAGGATGTTTCAGTGGTGCATGTGTTCAGAGAAGGAAACTGTGTGGCAAACTATTTTACTAAACTGGTTTTTGGTTTTGAAGGTACAATTCAATACAATCAGTTTCAAGATATTCCAACTCATGGAAGAAGGTTGATCAACATGAATAAAAGCCAAATACAAAACTTTAGAGTTAGATCAACAAAAAAATAGTTTTCCAACAATTATCAAGACAACAGTAGTACAAAACAACAATGAAGGTAGGGAAGGGGATGCAACTGGAAATAACTTTTTTTTGTGCTGTGTGGTATCAACCTTGGTTCATTCTACCACAAAACACTGATATTGGTGGTTGGGAATTTCATCAATGTGGAATCAGATGCTGCAAATAACAAGCTTGAGATCAGGTGCAGCAAGTAACAAGCTGAAGACTCATCAGCAGCTTCTGAGACTAAGTTCAGACTCTATGCTAGCTAAGATCATGCAGTAATAACATTGGAACTTCACTTCCCTTCATGCAGGTTTACCTGAAGTTAAATTCAAGAGATTTGATCCATTCCACCTGTAAGACTTGAGGGTGTGAAAGATGGATACAAATCAAGGTCCCTGTTTTTTTAGTATGATGAAGGTTCATGTAGTATTACTGTGGTGATCATATCTAGTTTTCATCTTTTTAGATAGTTTCTTTTCTTAGCATTTCTTCTATAAATATTTGTCTTTCTTCTGGAAATATTTTGAAGCAATAAATTCCCACCAGTTTAGGTGGTTTTGATTAAAAATAATAATAATTAATGATTTATCTAAATTTTGTTCCGTTACCGTCTTTAATTTGTGATTTTTGATTTTATTATTTACCCCATTGTTTTAAATAGTCCGTTTCTTAGCTTATGTTATTTAATTTCATCTTTGTCAGTTTGGTGGATAATCTGGATTGAGTTTTTTCTATCTTTAACCATATGTTTCATTTTACTATTTTAATTAATTTATGTGCTTTCCTTCATATTACGTTAATCATTTTTTTTAGCTCGTTGAAGTATGTTTGGTTAAACATGTTATATGGTTTAGGTAAATGTACTATAGATTACCTCTTTGTTTTATCTAGACTTATAATTAAAACATTAATCGAGCTACTGGTTCTACGGATTTATTTTTAGTATTGATAGATTCAGTTTAAAATAAGGTTAAAATGGGTTTATGTATTATCCATAAAACCTTTTGTCTAAAATCAATGTAACACAAAAAATTTTGGTGTGTATTGTTGTTTCTTCGTAGTTTCACAAATGGATGTTTTGCTCTTACTTTAAATTTTTGTTCAATTTAATCATTTTGGTCGTGATTTGGATACAGTCCTTTATTTACGGGTTTTAGGCTAGAATAGATGAAGTAGGAGAAAACAAATCAAGCATAGATTAACATTAAGGCCGGATTAATTAGTTAATTAATTGTGAGATGAGCGAGATGGGATGCGAATTATTTCAAACTCCGTTGTCAAGTATAAAAGAAAAGAGTGGTAAAGCCAATTGCAAGGGAGCCAGATGGGTTGCGAACACGTTTCAAACCCCGTTGTCAAAAGAGTGAAAATTAATAACAACCAAATAATTTTAAGTCTCGAATTTTAGAGACAAATAAGTGGTTTTAACCCTAGATGAGCTTTAGGCACGTTTCAAGATGTTTGTTTCGATTAAGAATGCAGTTACGCATCTAATTTCGAGACGTTTTAAACAACTCAAGGATGCAGTTACGCACCTTGGTCAATCTCGTTTTAACAATTAATCTTGACTCTATTGAGAATGCGGTTACACATCTTATTTTGAGACACTTAGAAGATCCGGAATGCGGTTACGCATCCTGGTTAAGACTAATAAAAGTTCAACAATAAAAAGTACGAGCAAATCAAGGCTCAGGAACATAACATATCAAAAAATAGATTAAGCTAAGTATAAGTCGATAAAGCGACCGTGCTAAAACCACGGGACTCGGGGAATGCCTAATACCTTCTCCCCGGGCAACAGAATTCCTTAGCCGGTCTTTTCATTTTGTGGACCAATAATAAAAGAGTCATTTCCTTTTGATTAGGGATTCATAAGGTGACTTGGAACACCAAAACTCAATTCCAAGTGGCGACTCTATAAAATGATTAATCCCTATTCAAAACCGTCACTTCAATTGGAAAAATCCTTTAATAATAAGCCTGTGTGCGTTTAGCGCAGGGGTGAAAAAGGGGTGTGACAACAGGTATATTAGCAGTATCTTCTCATGATGTATATGCATTGATTGATCCAGGTTCTACATTGTCGTATGTTACTCCTCTTATCGATGGTCAGTTAGGGGTGAAACCAGAATCGATTGAACCTTTCAAAGTGTCTACACCCGTTGGTGACCCAGTGATAGCTAGACGGGTATACAGAAATTGTGTGGTTATAGTCAGTGACCATCATACCATGGCAGATTTGATTGAGCTAAGTATGGTAGATTTTGATATTATTATGGGTATAGATTGGTTGGCCTCTTGTTCTGCTAATGTTGATTGCAGAACAAAGGTGGTTCGATTTCAGTTTCTAGGAGAATCAGTGTTGGAGTGGAAGGGTAGTACAACATCGCCGAGAGGTAGGTTTATTTCCTATCTCAAGGAAATAAAGATGATTACTAAAGGTTGCATTTACCACCTAGTCCGGGTTCAGGATACAAAAGTGACACCGCTGACTCTTCAATCCGTTCCTGCGGTTAATGAATTTCCAGATGTATTCCCGAATGAGCTACCGGGTCTTCCACCAGAGCGAGAGATTGATTTTTCCATCGATGTACTACCAGATACTAAGCCAATATCTATTCAACCTTACAGAATGGCACCTGCTGAATTGAGGGAGTTCAAGGAATAACTGAAGGATTTCCTTGAGAAAGGCTTTATCAGGCCCAGCTCGTCACCGTGGGGAGCACCTGTGTTGTTTGTAAGAAAGAAAAATGGTTCGTTACGGATGTGTATCGACTACAGGTAGCTGAATAAGGTGACAATAAAGAACAAATATCCACTTCCAAGAATTGGTGAATTGTTTGTTCAGTTGCAAGGTGACAAATGGTTCTGAAAGATAGACTTAAGACCCGATGAGAGTTAGAGAGAAAGAAATTCCGAAGACGGCCTTCAGAAACAGATATGGTCATTTTGAATTTCGTGTAATGTCATTTGGGTTAATGAATGAACCGGTGGTATTCATGGGTTTAATGAACAGTGTATTCAGGCATTTCCTAGATTTGTTTGTGATTTTGTTTATTGATGAAATTCTGGTATACTCTAGACTCAGAGGTAGAACATGCAGACCATTTACGTGTTGTTCTTAAAGTTCTTCAAGATCGGAATCTGTATGCAAAGTTCTCTAAATGTGATCTTTGGTTGAATTCTGTAACTTTTCTAAGGCACATTATTTCAGCTGATGGTATTCGGGTGGATACCCAGAAGATTGAAGCTGTAAAGACTTAGCCGAGACCTACCGTGCCTACGAAAGTTCATAGTTTTCTGGGTTTGGCAGATTATTTCAGGAGATTTGTAGAGGGGTTTTCTTCTATTTATACACCATTGACAAAGCTGACTTAGAAATCGACTAAGTTTCAATGGACGGATGCTTGTGAGCACAGTGTTCAGGAGTTGAAGAACAAATTGACTTCGACCCCAGTTCTGACACTTCCAAACGGATCGGAAGGCTATGTTATCTATTGTGATGCCTCAGGAGTTGGGTTAGGTTGTGTGTTTATGCAGCACAGTACAGTTATTGCTTACGCTTCAAGGCAGTTGTGGAAACACGAGAAAAACTACCCGACCCATGATCTAGAGTTGGATGCGGTGATTCATGCATTGAAGATTTGGAGGCACTATTTGTATGGCATCCATGTTGAAATCTATACAGACCATAGGAGTCTCCAGTATATTTTCAAGCAGAAAGAGTTAAATTTGTGTCAAAGGCGATGGTTGGAGCTATTGAAAGATAATGATATTAACATTTTGTATCATCCCGGAAAGGAAAACGTAGTAGCCGTTGCCCTTAGCCGTAGATCCATGGGTAGCTTATATGATTTTCAGTCGGAGAAAATGGAGTTAGCTCATGAGTTTCAGCAATTAGCTAACCTAGGAGTCCGATTATTAGGCTCGGGCGATAAGGGAATTACTATTCATAATTCGGTAGTTCCATCCTTATAACTGAGGTGAAAGAGCGCCAGTATAAGGATCCCATGTTAGTTAATTATAAAGATACATCTCACCAGAAGAAAAAGTCACCTTTCGAGATTTCTGCAGATGAAGTTCTTAAATATCGGGGCAAACTATATGTTCTTGATGTTGCAGGATTACGTTGCCATATCTTGGGAGAGGCTCATTGTTCCCGTTATTCTATTCATCCGGGAACAAAAAAGAAGTACCATGACATTAAGGACGTTTATTAGTGGGATGGAATGAAGAAAGACATAGCAAAGTTCATAGTCGGTGTCCTAACTGTCAGCATGTGAAGATTGAGCAGAAGAAGCCTAGCGGGCTATTGCAGGCTATGGAGATCACAATTTGGAAGTGGGAAGTAATTAATATGGATTTCATTACAGGCTTGCCTCGTTCTCAATGTAAGTTTGACTCTATATGGGTGATTGTGGATAGGCTTACAAAATCAGCCCATTTTCTACCTATCAGGCCTACTTACTCAGCCGAGGATTATGCGAAGCTTTATATCAAGGAGATAGCCGAATTTCATGGTTTTCCGGTATCTATCATCACTGACAGTGGTGCGCAGTTTACAGCTAATTTCTGGAGGTATTTCCATAAGGGTTTGGGGACTCAGGTGAATCTTAGCACAACATTTCACCCCCACACTGATGGGCAGGCTGAGTGCACTATTTAGACTCTCGAAGATATGCTACAGCCATGTGTATTAGACTTTAGAGGTAGCTGGGATGATCATTTACCGCTTATTGACTTTAGGTATTTAAAAACGACCCAACTCCGTAGGCCGCGACTAGTGTCCGTGCTGGACACCCAAACGTACCCAATAACCCAGACTAGCATATCAGCAGAATATTTTTAAATGTAAAAGTCAATTGGCGTTAGTAATTATCATAAATGAACCGACATAGTACATGGGAGCCGATAAGGCTGTCACAGATCATATCATCCCAAAACATATACAGAACCCACACAAGTATGTCTACAGACCTCTGCAGATTATAACCGAATCACAAGACGGGACAGGGCCCCGTCATACCCCTGAATAGCATACATATATACAATAGCAGCAGACTGGACCAACATATAGGCTCTGGACAAAAGAGCACTCCCAAAATAGCAGAATAGATGTCCTAGGAAGGCGGGTCAGCAAATCTGTCGTCTGTACCTGCGCGACATGAAAACGCAGCCCCCGAAGGAAGGGGGTCAGTACAAAATATGTACTGAGTATGTAAAGCACGGAACGTAATAAACAAAGTCATAATCGAAGCAGAAGATACAGAAAATGAACTGAATATCTAGATTAGCAAAATGCTGATCATATAGCATAAATAGTATTCGCTGAAAACATATGTCGTACCTGGTCTCATTACGGAACAAGATCATAACCGAAATAGAACTTACATAGAAGTGAGTGTAACTCCGAAGTATCAAATGCATATTTTCAAAACATGAGGAGTGTGTACAGAAACATATACCATATCATATCCGACCCCTGCCAAGGGACTCGGCAAACAGAACGTGGCCACCCCCCGACGCTGGTGCCACCACACATAAGGAGCAGAATAGGGGATAACCCCGTAACATAACATATCATATCAGATGGCCATATCAGATCATATCATATCAGAATGTGTGTACATGGCAGAGCATACTCCACAACCCATGTACATATATACCTGCCCCCTCACATCGAGGCACGGCGAACAATGCAGTGGAATACGCTTGACAACATATCCTGGCCCGGGCTCAGTGTGGGAAACATTGAGGCATCCACGAATGGAGTAGTGGGAAACTAAATGCAATAAAAATACCATATATTTCCAGAGACTCAATGAGGCATATCGGAAGACAAATCAAACCAATGAAATCGGACAGAATCATAGTAAGTGTATGTCGTATGTCATAATGAGTTACGGAAGAATAATCCTTCTGGGATCATTTTCATATTCCAAAATAGTTTACCAGACTCGAGGGAATCATTAAAACAATTTTCCTTAGTAGTTAAAAGGATAGTTAAAACGTTTCATTTTATATTGTTCGAAAATAAGGCAATAGTACACTAAAAGGCAAAGCGGGAATAGTGGGAGACTAAATGAGACACAAAATATCATACCTTTACAGAGATTCAATAAAGTATTTAGAATAAATATCATTGGTAGTTAGAAGAGTAGTTAAGGCGTTTCCTTTAGAACCGCTTGAAATTAAGTTATAAACACAAAAAGGGTAAAGTCGGAAATAGTGGGCCCACCTCGGGACAACCGAAGCGGTGGGCTCAAATTACGTATATTAAGCTTATGGAGTCACCTACGGAGGTCCTAGGGACATTTCATAACTTTCTAGACAATTTGCGGAAGTTTACACAATTCTTTAACAAAGCATACTTATAGGGTTCAATTCCAATGAATGAAAAAGGGACAATTTCAAGCGCGGATTCCGAAAGACAGAATGTTTTCCGAGGCTCGAATCCGATCCTAGTACATCTAGGACATGCCAAAAGAAGAATCGGGATAGCTTTACATACCTTTTATGCTTTTTACGCCTTTCCAAGTTCACTTCCCGTTTCGTCCAAAATCTACAAATGGTCACATTTACCAAATGTTAACCCTAAGACTTTAGGACTTAAATATCAAATCAACACTTTTCTACAGAAATTTGGGTAGCATTTCCCCTATACATATAGCATCCCCGAGAATTCAACTCGGCCAAAACAATCAACAACAACACAATAACAACACTAACAGCAACAACAATATCTACAAGACACAATATGGCACAACTAGTTCCCTTTCCAACATAGTGCGATACTTCCATCTTAACTTAAAATTTCCAAACAAATCTCAAGGGTTTCACATTCATCATTAATCGAGATCATCACAATATAATTTGGAAGCATTTCATATCAATTCCACAAAATATTCACAAGATATACACAATATACAAACTTTCCACCAAAGTCATAATTCCACCAAAACTTCTAATCTTTAACAAACATTTTCATAACATGTTTCTATCTTCCAACTTCATCAACAATCATCATAATTTACACCTTAACGACTTCATTTCCACAATATCATAAAATCATATTAGAATGACATAATCTTTTACATTCCATTTCAATGCCAACTTAAATCATATTACCTTCCTTTACATTATAAGGATCACAACAACACAACCAACATATTAAACAAAATTAATTCATTCCCATTCTAATCTCCATATACCACACGGCCAATACCTATATTTCCAACTTCAACCAAATTCATTCAACTTTCATTCTCAATATGAATTCCATCATACTCACAACTAGAATACGACATAAATTTAACTCACCATATGTATATAACATACATACACACACGGCTACATGCCAACTTACATACCCACTTTGCAAACTTCCATATTTCCATACTTTCTACTCATTTCTACATACTACAACATAAACAAACCTTCATAACATAATAACATGGAATGAATTCATACCTTTTTCTCCAATCTTCTTCACTTAACCAAAGTGCGGAAACGATGAAACGGATGAACCATCTTCCGAAATAATTATAGCACGTTGTAGAGGGTACTTGAATTGGTAGGACTACTACAAAAAAACAATTTTTGGAACAAGATTTAAGGTACTTAATTTCCATGGGTCTTGGCCGAAATGGCCCTTTATTTTTGTTCTTCATCTTTTGGGTTTCTTGAAAATTCTAATGGATAAAGTGATAAGTATATGGTCCCTTTCATCTATTTTAACACATGGAAAATTCATTAATTTTTTTGTGGGTTTGGGCCATGGCTTTGGCCGGCCACCCTCTTAAACTTGGGCCTCATTTTTTTTTCTTTTCATTTTTCTTGGGCCAAACCGGTTGGTCCCGAGTTGGGCATAGCCCACTGACCTTTCGACCTTAAAACGTCCATATCTCCTTGTACCGACTTCACCTAGGAACCCACGACCTATGGTTGGAAAGCTAATTCAATTATCTATAACTTCTATCTCTTGGTATGTTTCCAAATTCCAAACTTATAATACCGTTTTTGCCCCTCCAAGTCAGGTCACCCGGAAACGTTTTGTTAAAAATATTCGTTTGGAGGGCTTCCACTTTGATTTGGCCCGAGGGTCCTTCATGAGTTGTGTTTAACTTTACATATGTGATTCATATAGCTTGTCACATGTTCCAAAAAAAAATCTTGACGTGTGGGCCCCACCTCAGCTTACAAATAATCCGACGTTCAAAAATACGGGATATAACATCCTCCCCCCCTTTAGAACATTCATCCTCGAATGTTAGATTAGTCTTATAGGGTATGTAAGTACTTCGGGGGAGTTTATTTTTATGGTCGGCTCATATGATACACGTTCATTATTGAATATTACCAAGTAAGGATATTTCTTCTTCATTTCCTCTTCAGTTTCCCAGGTCATCTCTTCCCTGTTATCGTTCTGCCACAGCACCTTAACGGAAGGTACATCTTTATTCGGCAAGCTCCTTACCTGGCAATCCAGAATGGCTACAGGCTGCTCTTCGTACGATAGTTCCTCCGTCACCCGAATATTATTTGCTGGAAATATTCTAGGAGGACCGCCGACACATTCGCGGAGCATAGATACATGAAATGCCAGATGTACCGCTTCCAAATCAGATGGTAAATCTAAATCGTAGGCGACATTCCCAATCTTTCAAATAATCTGATAGGGTCCGATATATCGCGGACTGAGCTTACTCTTTTCGCCGAATCGCAGTACGCCTCTCATAGGCGATACTTTCAAAAATACCCAATCGCCGACCTGGAACTCTAAGGGTCGACGTCTTTTGTCAGCATACGATCTCTGTCGACTCTGAGTTTCACCTTATCAACGGCCTGCTGGATCATATCGGGATCGATTAACTCTGTTTCGCCAATATCGAACCAGCCGATCGGTGACCTACATTTTCTGTCATACAAAGCCTCGTATTAAGCTAGAATCGTAGCTGTCATTATAAGAAAACTCGATCAACGGCAGATGATCGTCCCGGCTACCTCTGAATTCAATAATACAGGCCCGCAACATATCTTCTAGCGTCTGTATAGTGTGCTCGGCCTGTCCGTCGCTCTGAAGATGGAATACTGTGCTCAGACTTACCTGAGCCCCTAATCCTTCCTGAAAACAAATCTCCAGAAATTAGTCGTAAATTGAGCACCTCTGTCAGTGATGATAGATATAGGAACTCTGCGGAGCCTCACTATATCTTTAATACCTAGCCTGGCATAATCCTCAGCTAAAAATAAGTGGTTCTGACGGGAAGAAAATGGACTGATTTTGTCAGCTTATCAACAATAACCCAGATGGAATCATACTTCCGTGGAGTGCAAGGCAAACCTGTAATGAAGTCCATATTAATGATCTCCCACTTCCATGTCGGAATTTCCATTTCCTGCAACAGTCCACCCGGCTTCTGATGTTCAATTTTGCCCTGCTTACAATTCGGGCACTGGGCGACGAACTCTGCGATATCCCGTTTCATACCATCCCACTAGTATAGGCATCTGAGATCATGGTACATCTTCGTAGACCCAGGATGAACAGAATACCTAACATCATGCGTTTTGCCCGTAATTGGCCGTTGCAGCCCTACAACGTCGGGCACACATAATCTGCCTCTGTATAACAATACCCATCAGGTGAAACCTCGAACTGGGTCTTTTCCTTGTCAAAGGTCGTATCTCTGTACCATACCATAATAGAATCCTCTAACTGACGCTATTTTACCTCTTCCATCATCGATGATTCAGCCATTCTTCGGACAAAATTTCACTATCTTCAGAACCGACCAAACGGACTCCAATGCTAGCTGACTGATGAGTTTTACAGACCAATTCTTTGTTTCTTCATGTATGCCGGTCAAGCCGTCCATAGATTCACGACTAAGTGCGTCTGCCACAACGTTAGCCTTTCTAGGGTGGCACAAAATATTAACATCATAATCTTTCAATAATTCGAACCCTCTTCTCTGCCGCGAATTCAGCTCCTTTTTCTTAAAATATATACTGGAGGCTCTTAGGGTCCGTATAAATATAAACGTGGACCCCATGTAAGTGATGCCACCATATCTTTAAAACGTGGATCAGTGTAGCTAATTCCAGATCATGAGCGAAATAATTTCCCTCGTGCGGTCTGAGCTGCCGGGCAACATAGGCTATAATCCGACCATTCTCAGAGAACTACGTACTTCAGCCGATGTCGGAGGCCTAGGCCAATCCTTTATTGCTTCAATCTTCTGTATGTCAATTGTTTTCATTTATACTTACTTTCATTCGCTCCCCCCCTTTGGGGTTATACTTATACCATATCCATATCTTTTCTTTCTAACCTACAACTTGATTTTCTCCGTACGAGACCTTAACAGAATCACAATTATATAGTACACAACCTTATCCGAGAGCTGGCACTCAAGTAATATAATTAATGTAGCTGTTTATCTCTTAGTAATCACCTTCTTCATTCATACCCATTCCTTATCTGTCGTTCTATTTTCTCGATAATCGAATTATTCGATATTGACATGATTCATCATTTCATGCCATAAGTTTTCCTTTGCCCTGCACTATTTCATTTTAGTTCTCTTTCGCAATTAACTTCGTGTTTTGCCCGTCGACTCTTTTAGAGCCTCCGCTTAATTACGTTTCTTACGGTTCACTTCCTTTTTTTTTTTTTTGACATTTTGATCTCCTTACCTTCCACTCAATTATTCTCTTTTCTTTCCAAACATCGTTGTATTAGAATTTTCCAATCTCAACCAGTAGCAAAATAAATATCAGTCCACTTCGTAACATCTATACCATACCTTTCCCCTTTTCTCATAAATTCTGTCCAGTTAATGTTTTTCATATATTACAACACTGGCTATTAGGGTTCACCAATCAATCGACATAGTCATAAATGGGGGGGCCCTACACATACGTATATATATCACTGCCATTTCTTTTACAATACATCTTCAATCTCTTGTTCAAATTTACTCTAATTTCAGAGTTGCGCTGCTTTTTCTTCCTTTTTAGCAATCTAATCCGTCTCAGCTCGTGTGACCCCTATAAAGTTTCTTACCTTTCCACATATCCTAATTCACTTTAGGCTACCCTGAATTTCCTATTCGTCTCTTATATCTATGTTTGCGAAAATTTTTGTACATTTCCCAGCGGGTCACCCATCCCAGAATTGCTCTGGCCCTGGCACGCTTAACCTTACAACTTTAATGCATTTAAGCACGTTAAGGCCGGTATAAGTAGACCAATTTGCCCGCACGTCCTTTGTCACATAATTTAAGACAAGTCGGGGTCTTGACAGCTTTTCAGAACGTTCTCGTAGCAGGTCCCACCCCGACCTAGCGAGAATTCTTTTATTTTTCTGACTATACCGTCTTCAATATTTACCTCCATGTATATATATTATATATATTTGAGTCGTGAGCGAACCACTCAATTCCCGACTGCTTGTCATACACTTTGTATCCTTTCAATTAGAGGAAACTTGATCGTTGGACATTTTTGCCCTTCCACATATTTTGCCCATCACATGGGCTGTGCTAAAGCAAAAGGGGGTTGCAACATATTTCTAGTCCATTTAAATAAATTGCGAATTTGATACTCATATGTACTTTCTCGAGATAAAATTTTCCAAATAAGGGTAATGCTTCTTACAAATGACATGGAGGGTATCTCTTAATCTTTAATCCAACACAGTAGGTTTGCCCTATCGGTATCGACCCTCAAGACATGTTAAGAATTTATATCTCATTTTCCTCTTCGTATTCCTAAAAACATTTGGGCAGAGGTTCCTCTGTATTTCTTACTATCCCAAAACCTGTACACAGGAAATACCAACCATGCCTCACAGGGCCAACACATATACGTATATACATATCATATCATATCGCATCATAGCCACACGGGGCTAACAATTTCAAATAAAAGTATAAAGATGCCGAGGCTTACCTCACATGCCCAACTCAAACTACACCTACTACACTTTCCTGTTTATTTTTTTTCTTTTCAATCTTCTGCTTCATGTTTCAATCGTATTTCAAACACCTTACCCAGCATACATCTTTCATACCATTACTTACCTGTGTACTATGTAGCTTCCAATATCATCAGTCACTGTCTTACGTCGATACCGTTCTCCAGCTGAAATCAGAGGTTAGTAAAAAAAGGAATTCATTTCCTACAGCTGGCTCTATCGCACGATCTAAGATTCAAAGAAAGGTAACACCCTAAATGTCTTGTAGCCTCCTGTTTATAGATGTGGTGCACAACACACCGATAAACAAGACTCTACTAGACACAGTCTGTAGACACTCCGAGGACGAACCGCTCTGATACCACTTTTGTAACGACCCAACTCCGTAGGCCGCGACTAGTGTCCGTGCTGGACACCCAAACGTACCCAATAACCCAGACTAGCATATCAGCAGAATATTTTTAAATGTAAAAGAATTGGCGTTAGTAATTATCATAAATGAACCGACATAGTACATGGGAGCCGATAAGGCTGTCACAGATCATATAATCCCAAAACATATACAGAACCCACACAAGTATGTCTACAGACCTCTACAGATTATAACCGAATCACAAGACGGGACAGGGCCCCGTCATACCCCTGAATAGCATACATATATACAATAGCAGCAGACTGCACCAACATATAGGCTCTGGACAAAAGAGCACTCCCAAAATAGCAGAATAGATGTCCTAGGAAGGCGGGTCAGCAAATCTGTCGTCTGTACCTGCGCGACATGAAAACGCAGCCCCCGAAGGAAGGGGGTCAGTACAAAATATGTACTGAGTATGTAAAGCACGGAACGTAATAAACAAAGTCATAATCGAAGCAGAAGATACAGAAAATGAACTGAATATCCAGATTAGCAAAATGCTGATCATATAGCATAAATAGTATTCGCTGAAAACATATGTCGTACCTGGTCTCATTACGGAACAAGATCATAACCGAAACAGAACTTACATAGAAGTGAGTGTAACTCCGAAGTATCAAATGCATATTTTCAAAACATGAGGAGTGTGTACAGAAACATATACCATATCATATCCGACCCCTGCCAAGGGACTCGGCAAACAGAACGTGGCCACCCCCCGACGCTGGTGCCACCACACATAAGGAGCATAATAGGGGATAACCCCGTAACATAACATATCATATCAGATGGCCATATCAGATCATATCATATCAGAATGTGTGTACATGGCAGAGCATACTCCACAACCCATGTACATATATACCTGCCCCCTCACATCGAGGCACGGCGAACAATGCAGTGGAATACGCTTGACAACATATCCTGGCCCGGGCTCAGTGTGGGAAACATTGAGGCATCCACGAATGGAGTAGTGGGAAACTAAATGCAATAAAAATACCATATATTTCCAGAGACTCAATGAGGCATATCGGAAGACAAATCAAACCAATGAAATCGGACAGAATCATAGTAAGTGTATGTCGTATGTCATAATGAGTTACGGAAGAATAATCCTTCTAGGATCATTTTCATATTCCAAAATAGTTTACCAGACTCGAGGGAATCATTAAAACAATTTTCCTTAGTAGTTAAAAGGATCGGGCACACATAATCTGCCTCTGTATAACAATACCCATCAGGTGAAACCTCGAACTGGGTCTTTTCCTTGTCAAAGGTCGTATCTATGTACCATACCATAATAGAATCCTCTAACTGACACTATTTTACCTCTTCCATCATCGATGATTCAGCCATTCTTCGGACAAAATTTCACTATCTTCAGAACCGACCAAACGGACTCCAATGCTAGCTGACTGATGAGTTTTACAGACCAATTCTTTGTTTCTGCATGTATGCCGGTCAAGCCGTCCATAGATTCACGACTAAGTGCGTCTGCCACAACGTTAGCCTTTCTAGGGTGGCACAAAATATTAACATCATAATCTTTCAATAATTCGAACCCTCTTCTCTGCCGCGAATTCAGCTCCTTTTTCTTAAAATATATACTGGAGGCTCTTAGGGTCCGTATAAATATAAACGTGGACCCCATGTAAGTGATGCCACCATATCTTTAAAACGTGGATCAGTGTAGCTAATTCCAGATCATGAGCGAAATAATTTCCCTCGTGCGGTCTGAGCTGCCGGGCAACATAGGCTATAATCCGACCATTCTCAGAGAACTACGTACTTCAGCCGATGTCGGAGGCCTAGGCCAATCCTTTATTGCTTCAATCTTCTGTATGTCAATTGTTTTCATTTATACTTACTTTCATTCGCTCCCCCCCTTTGGGGTTATACTTATACCATATCCATATCTTTTCTTTCTAACCTACAACTTGATTTTCTCCGTACGAGACCTTAACAGAATCACAATTATATAGTACACAACCTTATCCGAGAGCTGGCACTCAAGTAATATAATTAATGTAGCTGTTTATCTCTTAGTAATCACCTTCTTCATTCATACCCATTCCTTATCTGTCGTTCTATTTTCTCGATAATCGAATTATTCGATATTGACATGATTCATCATTTCATGCCATAAGTTTTCCTTTGCCCTGCACTATTTCATTTTAGTTCTCTTTCGCAATTAACTTCGTGTTTTGCCCGTCGACTCTTTTAGAGCCTCCGCTTAATTACGTTTCTTACGGTTCACTTCCTTTTTTTTTTTTTTGACATTTTGATCTCCTTACCTTCCACTCAATTATTCTCTTTTCTTTCCAAACATCGTTGTATTAGAATTTTCCAATCTCAACCAGTAGCAAAATAAATATCAGTCCACTTCGTAACATCTATACCATACCTTTCCCCTTTTCTCATAAATTCTGTCCAGTTAATGTTTTTCATATATTACAACACTGGCTATTAGGGTTCACCAATCAATCGACATAGTCATAAATGGGGGGGCCCTACACATACGTATATATATCACTGCCATTTCTTTTACAATACATCTTCAATCTCTTGTTCAAATTTACTCTAATTTCAGAGTTGCGCTGCTTTTTCTTCCTTTTTAGCAATCTAATCCGTCTCAGCTCGTGTGACCCCTATAAAGTTTCTTACCTTTCCACATATCCTAATTCACTTTAGGCTACCCTGAATTTCCTATTCGTCTCTTATATCTATGTTTGCGAAAATTTTTGTACATTTCCCAGCGGGTCACCCATCCCAGAATTGCTCTGGCCCTGGCACGCTTAACCTTACAACTTTAATGCATTTAAGCACGTTAAGGCCGGTATAAGTAGACCAATTTGCCCGCACGTCCTTTGTCACATAATTTAAGACAAGTCGGGGTCTTGACAGCTTTTCAGAACGTTCTCGTAGCAGGTCCCACCCCGACCTAGCGAGAATTCTTTTATTTTTCTGACTATACCGTCTTCAATATTTACCTCCATGTATATATATTATATATATTTGAGTCGTGAGCGAACCACTCAATTCCCGACTGCTTGTCATACACTTTGTATCCTTTCAATTAGAGGAAACTTGATCGTTGGACATTTTTGCCCTTCCACATATTTTGCCCATCACATGGGCTGTGCTAAAGCAAAAGGGGGTTGCAACATATTTCTAGTCCATTTAAATAAATTGCGAATTTGATACTCATATGTACTTTCTCGAGATAAAATTTTCCAAATAAGGGTAATGCTTCTTACAAATGACATGGAGGGTATCTCTTAATCTTTAATCCAACACAGTAGGTTTGCCCTATCGGTATCGACCCTCAAGACATGTTAAGAATTTATATCTCATTTTCCTCTTCGTATTCCTAAAAACATTTGGGCAGAGGTTCCTTTGTATTTCTTACTATCCCAAAACCTGTACACAGGAAATACCAACCATGCCTCACAGGGCCAACACATATACGTATATACATATCATATCATATCGCATCATAGCCACACGGGGCTAACAATTTCAAATAAAAGTATAAAGATGCCGAGGCTTACCTCACATGCCCAACTCAAACTACACCTACTACACTTTCCTGTTTATTTTTTTTCTTTTCAATCTTCTGCTTCATGTTTCAATCGTATTTCAAACACCTTACCCAGCATACATCTTTCATACCATTACTTACCTGTGTACTATGTAGCTTCCAATATCATCAGTCACTGTCTTACGTCGATACCGTTCTCCAGCTGAAATCAGAGGTTAGTAAAAAAAGGAATTCATTTCCTACAGCTGGCTCTATCGCACGATCTAAGATTCAAAGAAAGGTAACACCCTAAATGTCTTGTAGCCTCCTGTTTATAGATGTGGTGCACAACACACCGATAAACAAGACTCTACTAGACACAGTCTGTAGACACTCCGAGGACGAACCGCTCTGATACCACTTTTGTAACGACCCAACTCCGTAGGCCGCGACTAGTGTCCGTGCTGGACACCCAAACGTACCCAATAACCCAGACTAGCATATCAGCAGAATATTTTTAAATGTAAAAGAATTGGCGTTAGTAATTATCATAAATGAACCGACATAGTACATGGGAGCCGATAAGGCTGTCACAGATCATATAATCCCAAAACATATACAGAACCCACACAAGTATGTCTACAGACCTCTACAGATTATAACCGAATCACAAGACGGGACAGGGCCCCGTCATACCCCTGAATAGCATACATATATACAATAGCAGCAGACTGCACCAACATATAGGCTCTGGACAAAAGAGCACTCCCAAAATAGCAGAATAGATGTCCTAGGAAGGCGGGTCAGCAAATCTGTCGTCTGTACCTGCGCGACATGAAAACGCAGCCCCCGAAGGAAGGGGGTCAGTACAAAATATGTACTGAGTATGTAAAGCACGGAACGTAATAAACAAAGTCATAATCGAAGCAGAAGATACAGAAAATGAACTGAATATCCAGATTAGCAAAATGCTGATCATATAGCATAAATAGTATTCGCTGAAAACATATGTCGTACCTGGTCTCATTACGGAACAAGATCATAACCGAAACAGAACTTACATAGAAGTGAGTGTAACTCCGAAGTATCAAATGCATATTTTCAAAACATGAGGAGTGTGTACAGAAACATATACCATATCATATCCGACCCCTGCCAAGGGACTCGGCAAACAGAACGTGGCCACCCCCCGACGCTGGTGCCACCACACATAAGGAGCATAATAGGGGATAACCCCGTAACATAACATATCATATCAGATGGCCATATCAGATCATATCATATCAGAATGTGTGTACATGGCAGAGCATACTCCACAACCCATGTACATATATACCTGCCCCCTCACATCGAGGCACGGCGAACAATGCAGTGGAATACGCTTGACAACATATCCTGGCCCGGGCTCAGTGTGGGAAACATTGAGGCATCCACGAATGGAGTAGTGGGAAACTAAATGCAATAAAAATACCATATATTTCCAGAGACTCAATGAGGCATATCGGAAGACAAATCAAACCAATGAAATCGGACAGAATCATAGTAAGTGTATGTCGTATGTCATAATGAGTTACGGAAGAATAATCCTTCTAGGATCATTTTCATATTCCAAAATAGTTTACCAGACTCGAGGGAATCATTAAAACAATTTTCCTTAGTAGTTAAAAGGATAGTTAAAATGTTTCATTTTATATTGTTCGAAAATAAGGCAATAGTACACTAAAAGGCAAAGCGGGAATAGTGGGAGACTAAATGAGACACAAAATATCATACCTTTACAGAGATTCAATAAAGTATTTAGAATAAATATCATTGGTAGTTAGAAGAGTAGTTAAGGCGTTTCCTTTAGAACCGCTTGAAATTAAGTTATAAACACAAAAAGGGTAAAGTCGGAAATAGTGGGCCCACCTCGGGACAACCGAAGCGGTGGGCTCAAATTACGTATATTAAGCTTATGGAGTCACCTACGGAGGTCCTAGGGACATTTCATAACTTTCTAGACAATTTGCGGAAGTTTACACAATTCTTTAACAAAGCATACTTATAGGGTTCAATTCCAATGAATGAAAAAGGGACAATTTCAAGCGCGGATTCTGAAAGACAGAATGTTTTCCGAGGCTCGAATCCGATCCTAGTACATCTAGGACATGCCAAAAGAAGAATCGGGATAGCTTTACATACCTTTTATGCTTTTTACGCCTTTCCAAGTTCACTTCCCGTTTCGTCCAAAATCTACAAATGGTCACATTTACCAAATGTTAACCCTAAGACTTTAGGACTTAAATATCAAATCAACACTTTTCTACAGAAATTTGGGTAGCATTTCCCCTATACATATAGCATCCCCGAGAATTCAACTCGGCCAAAACAATCAACAACAACACAATAACAACACTAACAGCAACAACAATATCTACAAGACACAATATGGCACAACTAGTTCCCTTTCCAACATAGTGCGATACTTCCATCTTAACTTAAAATTTCCAAACAAATCTCAAGGGTTTCACATTCATCATTAATCGAGATCATCACAATATAATTTGGAAGCATTTCATATCAATTCCACAAAATATTCACAAGATATACACAATATACAAACTTTCCACCAAAGTCATAATTCCACCAAAACTTCTAATCTTTAACAAACATTTTCATAACATGTTTCTATCTTCCAACTTCATCAACAATCATCATAATTTACACCTTAACGACTTCATTTCCACAATATCATAAAATCATATTAGAATGACATAATCTTTTACATTCCATTTCAATGCCAACTTAAATCATATTACCTTCCTTTACATTATAAGGATCACAACAACACAACCAACATATTAAACAAAATTAATTCATTCCCATTCTAATCTCCATATACCACACGGCCAATACCTATATTTCCAACTTCAACCAAATTCATTCAACTTTCATTCTCAATATGAATTCCATCATACTCACAACTAGAATACGACATAAATTTAACTCACCATATGTATATAACATACATACACACACGACTACATGCCAACTTACATACCCACTTTGCAAACTTCCATATTTCCATACTTTCTACTCATTTCTACATACTACAACATAAACAAACCTTCATAACATAATAACATGGAATGAATTCTTACCTTTTTCTCCAATCTTCTTCACTTAACCAAAGTGCGGAAACGATGAAACGGATGAACCATCTTCCGAAATAATTATACCACGTTGTAGAGGGTAATTGAATTGGTAGGAATACTACAAGAAAACAATTTTTGGAACAAGATTTAAGGTACTTAATTTCCATGGGTCTTGGCCGAAATGACCCTTTATTTTTGTTCTTCATCTTTTGGGTTTCTTGAAAATTCTAATGGATAAAGTGATAAGTATATGGTCCCTTTCATCTATTTTAACACATGGAAAATTCATTAATTTTTTTGTGGGTTTGGGCCATGGCTTTGGCCGGCCACCCTCTTAAACTTGGGCCTCATTTTTTTTTCTTTTCATTTTTCTTGGGCCAAACCGGTTGGTCCCGAGTTGGGCATAGCCCATTGACCTTTCGACCTTAAAACGTCCATATCTCTTTGTACCGACTTCACCTAGGAACCCACGACCTATGGTTGGAAAGCTAATTCAATTATCTATAACTTCTATCTCTTGGTATTTTTCCAAATTCCAAACTTATAATACCGTGTTTGCCCCTCCAAGTCAGGTCACCCGGAAACGTTTTCTTAAAAATATTCGTTTGGAGGGCTTCCACTTTGATTTGGCCCAAGGGTCCTTCATGAGTTGTGTTTAACTTTACATATGTGATTCATATAGCTTGTCACATGTTCCAAAAAAAAATCTTGACGTGTGGGCCCCACCTCAGCTTACAAATAATCCGACGTTCAAACATACGGGATATAATAGGTATAATAACAATTATCATTCCAGTATCCAGATGGCCCCATAGGAAGCTTTATAGGGTGGAAGTTTAGGTCACCGATTCGATGGTTCGAAGTGAGGGAGACTAATTTAGTAGGTCCATATTTGATTCATCAAGCAGTAGAAAAGGTCGAGTTTATTCAAGATCGACTATTGACAGCTCAAAGTAGCCAGAAGTAGCATGCAGATAATTGCCGCCCAGACTTAGAGTTCCAAGTTGATGACTGGGTATTCTTGAAAGTATCGTCTATTAAAGGCGTTATGAGGTTTGGTAAGAAAGGCAAACTTAGTCCCCGATAGATTGGGCCTTACAAAATTGTATGTCGAGTGGGCCAAGTGGCATCTGAATTAGATCTTCCCTTATACCTGGAATCCATTCATCCGGTCATTTATGTATCTATGCTTCGAAAGTATCTTAGAGTTCCTTCAAGAGTTGTGTCCATTGATGATGTTCAGGTTACTCAGCAACTATCATATGAAGAGGTTCCCATTGCCACTCTAGATAAACAGGTTCGGAGATGGAGAACTAAGGATGTAGCTTCAGCTTAAGTCTTGTGGAGGAACAAGAATATGGAGGAGATGACTTGGGAATCTGAAGAAGATATGAAGTCAAGATATCCTCATCTGTTTTTAGCTCCAAAACAGATCCAGACTACATCATGATCGTCTTCAGGTATGCATTATTTACCAGCTACTCTTATTGGTCGTGTGGGGCCACTTTTGTTATTGCTTGTTATGGCCCTGTGCGGCGCTGTATATTTTGGGTTACTGTGGTAGGTTGGTAATGGTACAGTTACAGTGGAGACTCTGCCGAAATCGAGTAGATTTTTGGAAGTTAACATTCGAGGACGAATGTTTCTGACGGGGGAGGAATGTTACACCTTGTAGTTTTGTGCATTGAGATTCGTAGTACGTTGGTTTCTCAATTTTGGACACCGGCACTTGTTTCAAGGATATATGATGTTGGACATGCTTAACTTGTGTTTATAAGGGCTTAAACTTATGTTTAGGCAAGGTATGGAAGGATTGGAGAATGAGTGAATCGAAGTAGGAAGGTTTGTCAAAAGTTGTTTTTGAAAAATATGATATATGAGTCATATAAGTGAGATATGGTCCTTATTTTGAGATATGGACCTTACATAAGGATATCAAAATTTAACAGAGAGGCAGAAAATTTAAGTGCTATTATGCGGCCGAATTATATGGACCGTATAATGTTAGACGGCTAGTAAGTTGGCCGTATAATATTATACGGCCAAGTCATACGGCCAGGATAATACAATGTCGGTGGAATTTCCCAGAATTTAAGTATGACGAACCCTCTTCAATTTAGTCATTTTAAACACACTCCCAAGTTCAAGAGAGCTCTAAAAACCTCTCCAAACATATTCCAACATTTCTCCAAGCCAAAATAAAGGATAAAAGTGAAGATCAAAGCACTTAGGGTTACAAAGTGAGATTTAAACTTGATCCCTCTTCTTGTAAAAGCTTTGAAGGGTAATTTTAAGGTGAAGTGAATTTTGAAAGTGAAGTGTTCTTGAATGTTGAGGTATGATTTCATCTTAGTTATGTATTTATGAGTTTACTTGGCAGCTATGATAAGATTTAAGGAGATGAAATTGGAGGAAAAGTTCAAATATGAATTTGATGATATTTTGAGTGATAATATAACTTGGGCTATAATTATTATCATGTTTTGAGCATGATCTTGTTTTGAGGGGTCACAATGATGTTGAAGAAGTGTTGTAAACAAGTGTATAAGAGTTGTGTCGAAGTTATTGTTATGAATTGATTATGAAAAGATGTTTTGGGATTAAATTGAGTATAATTTGAATGTAATATTTTGATTATGGAATTGTTGAAGTTTTATTGTGGTTTTGGGAGTTGTTTTGAAGATTAGAGGAAGTAGAAGATATAAGGGAAATGCTGTCCGATTTTCATTAGCTTACAATTTAATCTAGTTTGACCATATAAGCGTTTCAATTACTTACCCTTAATGCGAATCATCTTGAATGTAGATTTACAAGCTCGGGAGGATAGGAGTTAAGTAGTTAAGGAGACAACGAGGTATGTTAAGGCTGTCCCTTTCGTTTTATGGCATGATCACATTGATACGAACGTATACAAATGTCCTCTATGTTGAATTCATCAAAAAATGCTAGAAGCTTATGTTCTTGATTCTCTTATGATATTATTGATCTTTGTCTCATCATTATTGATCCTGTCTTATGATTATTGATCTTGTTTATTGACATTGATCTCATCTTATGATTATTGATTCCTTCAAGATGAGATATGTTGACGATGATAGATCGATAATGATAATCGGAGGTTACCGACCTTACGTCAGTCCGATAAAGTTATAGCTTTATTTTGGCTCTCATGCATGTTTTATATATATGTATGTATTTTCTCAAACCGAGCCACGCTATATCGACCAGGCAGGCACGTAGATGTGCACACCACTGCAATGGGCAGGTTATAATATTACCCCGGACGCGGGATGCCCCGGACGCAGGATGATAATGATATGATGATAACACCGAGCCTATATGGCTAGGTACGGTACTATATATATGTATGTATCAAAGAGTTTTTTTTTAAAGCTAAGCATGCATGACATCTCCCTTAAGAGACATTCAAATGTACATGTTATTTCTCTTATCTCATGTTTCTTTCATATCTTTATTATGTTGTTGTTCATGACTTATATACTCGGTATATCACTCGTACTGACGACCTTTTGTTGTGGATGCTGCGTTCATGCCGCCAGGTAGATAGGGAGATGGACCAGACCCCTAGGCTACTTCATCAGCGATTGTGCAAGAGTGCTCCGCTTGTTCCGGAGCTACAGTTCAGCTGGTACTATTCTTGTGTGTGTATATGGGCATGGTGGGGTCCTGTCCCATCCTTACGATGTTATTTACTCTATATAGGGGCGCACAGATAGAATGGATATAGTTAGATATTCTATAATCTCGTCGGTTCATATCTTGTATATCATTTTGGCAGCCCTGTCGGCTTGTATATATGGGCATAGTTGATGTGATTATATAGATGTGCATATAACTCTTGGACTTGTGTTTCTTACAGATTATGATGGTTACGAGTTAGCCATGTGGCCCACTTAGATAGGATCATAAGACGCATGTCATGAGGTGCTCGGTAGGCTAGCTCCGGGTGCCCGTCATGGCCCTCCGATTGGGTCGTGACAATTTCTCCCCTCACAAAAATGTTGCAAAAAAATTCCCATCCATAGGGAAAAGAAAAAAATGATGTTGTGCGAAAAATAAAAGAGATATCTAAAGAAGTCCGATTTTCTGGTATCTTTGTCATCAATATTATATCTTCATGGAATTCAAGTGTAGTGATTTGCAAGATTTTGAAAATCTTGTGCCCTCTTTAAAAATATTCTTGATGTGGTTTAAGCCTCGAGAGTATTGGGATCATCATTTTCATTCTCAAGGAGTCAAAATATTTATGTTGCACAAACCAGTTACTATTGATAAGGAAACTATCCATGTTATGCCTACGGTGTCACTTTGGGACCACTACCCAGTCAAAATCCAAGCTATGGAAAAAGAGTATGGCGAAGCTCAGAAGATGAATTTCTTGCAGAATAAATGCATTCCGGATGAAATATGGCCGGGCAAGGAAGGAAGTTGGAACTATCCTACTACTCACCCACATTGGCAAAAGTTTAAAGCAGTGCTCAGGGAGTACAAGACAGAGGATGAAGGCCCACGAGACCCGTATGAAATTAATCCGACAACATTTGCTAAGGTTAATTTTTATGGGAAAGCTAGTATTTCATAGCTATAATGGTTCGCATTTTCGCGGGTGGGGTAAGCGCTCGGAAAACTACTTCGAAATCGTTGGTACTCTTTCGGACTTTGTTTTAAAAGAGTTGCCAGGAAAACCAGTTTTGAAGGGCTTATTCATCCACCGTGAAACAAATCTTTCTTAATCCAGAGTTCTAGGTAAGAGTTCTGGTGATCCCCCAGGGAAGATGTTAGGCACCCTAGTATTAAGGATCCGAACTATATGGTTGACCTACGAATTCCAATGTGTGAGTATTTGCATGAACTGTTTATTTTCCCGAAAACATCTATCATTTTTGCATATCATTTTTTGAAAAAAAAAAGAATTAAATATATTCCCTTTACATATAGGGTATTTAAGTTCGGATTTATATTATCCAGATACAATTAGTTCCTTTCACATATAAGGATAATGTTACTTTGTAAAGGTAAAAGGTATTTTTTTAAAAGGTTGGGATAAATGAAATTTGTTCATGCTTAAACTCACACATGATCCGGGTTAGTCCGTTTAGTGCGATTTTTAGAACACCTTTGTTCATGGCTTCACTTATTTAAAAACAATAGTTGGTGCCGGTTTAATTTATAAAAGTTTGGGTTTATAATCAAATTTATTATTTATGATCCTGGAATTTTATCTTAAAAGGCTGATCGCTTGCAATAAAAACCATTTGTCATGGACGTAGGCCCGAATCACACCCTCTTTTATAAAAACGATTAAGATTTGCTTGGTTTTTGCCCAAAGTCCATTAGTTTTTCTTCAGTTCCTGGGCTAAGCCCAAAACATATTTGTTTTACTTTGTCTGAAAACATTTGGTTAAGTGGGGCCTGAAATATGATCTTTTGGGTTGGGCCATGGCCCTCAAACTCTGTAATTTGCCTTAGCTTATTTCCAGAAAAATAATATGCGTGCCTCAGTTCAAGCGAATTACACATATATATGCCTAAAACTATTTTTGATTCATCTGAATTTTGGTTCAAAAAGGCAGAACTTATTTTCGTAAAGCTTTTCATTTACACAGTTCTAAAAAAACATACCTTTGTCTAATTTTCAATTTTAAAAAGGCAGAACTTATTTTTTGCAAAGCGTATTATTTTTTGTAAAGCATATTATTTTCACAGCTCTAAAAACCCATTTGTTTCACCTGATTTTAATAGAAAAGGGTGGAACATCACTTTATAGGGTATATTATTCACATAATTCTGAAAATCCATTTTTTTTCGCCTGAAACTAAAAATAGGACTTAAAAAAAGGACTGAAACTTAAGTAGAAAAGAGCGTTTTTCTCAGATTTTTACAAAAATATTATTTAGTCTAATTTGAGGAAAAGATGATAGCAACGCATTATTTCTTGTAAACAATAGGACTGATCCTTTTATTTCACTTACTACCCTAGCCATTTTACTTCTTTTTTGAGAATGTTTACGCTAATCCGGGTTTTAAAAATCACGTTGGGGCCTAAGGTCTAACTAAACGGCATGTGCACCGTTCACCTAAGATGCCAAATTCGAATGTAAGGATTCCAATAATAATAAAATAAAACATTTCAAATAAGAAAACAAATTGATATGCTGAAATTAAAGGAGGAAAAGGAAATGAGTAAGGGGTGTACCAAACCCCTTAAAAGGAAATGGGCCTTCGTGTCATTCTCACCCATGGCTGGGCCTTCATTATATTAGCTTCCCTTTTTAGACATAACAATTTGAAAGAATATTCCTGTTGGGCCTTTGACCCAATAGGCTGGTTGGACTCTGACCCAAGTGGTCGTGCAATAGGTGGGAAAAAGAAAAGGAATTAAAGTAGTATAGGTTTGGTGGATCTAATACGTATACACATACATCCCCATTTTTTAAATCTATGTTTGATGGACTGTTACGCCTCACATTTTTGTCATAAGAATCCAATGGTTTCCTAGTTGAGTATGCCCTTAGAATGGAAATCTGTACCCGAGTTTTGAGATATTAAGTGTTTTAACCCATGTACCGGAGTATAAGTATGTGTTCCTTGCAATTTACAGGATCAGAAGTTGAACGAATCGAATCGACGCAAGTCGGGACGACTCAGGAAAACCTGCAGACACCAGTCATTGTCGATGGGCCGTCGACATGTCGATGGGCCGTCGACATGTCGACGGGCCGTCATCCGCGCCGTTGACATTGACGCAGTCTCTGAATCTGCAGGTGAAAATCAACGGAGCAAGTCGACGGACCGTCGACCCGTATAGCTGGATCTTTCTAGTTCCATCTATAAATATTTAGTCCCTCATTTATTCCTTATTATTTCTCACTCCCAGACCAGAGAAAACCCTTAAATATTTTCTCTCACCAATTTCTATTATATTGGGAGAATTTTAGCAAGATCCGAGCCCCGTAAACCCGAGCTAGTGAAGAAAAAGGTTTTTCCCGAGGATTTGGAATAGACTTGGTTACATTTTGATATGTAAGAATTGATATTGAGGTTGTGGATATTGCTGTTGACGTTTGAGTTAAATTAGATAGTAAGCGATTTAAATAGTCTAATAGTGGCCTATGTTATCTTGTTTGTAGACTTATGAATTCGAGAAGTAGATGTTGGACGATTAGATACGCTTCAAGGTATGTTAAGGCTGTCCCATTTATTCTTTTGGCATGATCCTTATTGTCTGAATGAAAAAAGTAAGCCAGCGAGTTCCAAAGACTCTACTCTTAGATGGTACAGGATTCATTGTATCCTTGATTTCCTATGTTTTATGTCTATGGCTTCCAGAGATCTTATGTTGCTCAGAGTAGTCCAGAGTATTCTTTTCTGAGTCGTTCATGCATTATATATATATATATATATATATATATATGTACAACTATTTTCTCACACTATGCCGCACTATAGTCGGCCGGGCAGGCGCATAGATGCGCACACCACTGTAGTGGACAGCTTATGATTTCGTCTCGGACGCGGGCTGATGATGATAACACCGTGCCTATATGGTCGGGCAGTATACTATTCAGTTGATGATAACACTGTACCTATATAGTCGGGAAGTTTACTATATATATAGATGTATATGATTTTGAAATAGAGCATGCATATCATACACCGCAGAGGCACCTTCAGTTATACAGATGTTTTTAGATATTCAGTCATATAGATGCATTCATACAGTCAGTTGGCTTATGAGTTTCAAATTCCTTTCATGATTCTTATGTATATGTTACTCTAATGCCTTACATACTTAGTACATTGTCCGTACTGACTCCCCTATTGCTCGAGGGGGTTGCGTTTATGCCCGCAGGTTCAAGTAGACAGACAGGCGGCCCAGCTCATTAGGACTTTCACTCAGCGACAGTCAGTACGCTCCACTTGATCTGGAGCTGTAGCCTATTTTGGTATGTCATTTTGAGATGTATATGTATATACGGGTATGGTGGGGCCCTGTCCCGTCCTTTCTACAGCTTTCTGTTCCATAGAGGTCTGTAGAAAGATGTATGTAGTTAGCACATGAGCTCCCATTCTTTTTTGTACAACATATGTGGCAGCCTAGTCAGCTTGCATTGTTATTTTCAGTATATATATATATATATATATATATATATATATATATATATATATATGCGCAAATGGTTGACAGTTCTTGATGTTATCCTTTCTTGACTAAGCACAGTTCAATTTGAGATATTCATGGGCCCTTGATATTCAGTGTTATCCAGGTACGAGTATAGGGGTGTTTGGTCATTAGAGATCAGGCACACGTCACGACTCATCGGCTTGGGTCATGATAGAAGTGGTATCAGAGCAGTTCCATCCTAGTGTTGTCTACTGACCGTGTCTAGTAGAGACCTGTTTATGAGTGTGTCGTGCACCACACCTATAAACAGGAGGCTGCAGGACATTTAGTAAATTGTCATTCCTTCTCTCTTAGATCGTGCGATAGAGCCGTGTGTTAAGAGTTCGCCTTCTAATAATTTGTTTTGATTTCAGCGATGCCTCGCAAGTAAGCTACCACCGGTCAGAAGGGCAAGGGATTGACTGGTGAGGCCACTAGCCGTACTTAGCGGACTACCAAGGCTTAGGGTGAGTCTCAGAATGAGAGCCCATCTCAGACTTCGCATACCCCACCTCCAGCACCTGCCCTAGTGCCCCCAGTTCCTCAGCCAGATGCACTGGGCCAGGATATTCGGGATACTATACTGTTATTGACCAGATTGGTAGCTCCTCAGGCTCAGCGTCAGGGAGTTGGTGTTGATCAGGTAGACCGAGCTAGTAGTGCGAGGGTTAAGACTTTCCTCGGGTTAGATCCTCCAGAGTTTTCTGTGCTGAGGCAAAATATAGATCCTCGGGACATTATTGATAGTATACAGAGGACCTTGAGGGTTATGCACGCTGATGAGGTCGAGTCAGTGGAGTTGGCTTATTATAGGCTCTGTGATGTTGCAGTACAGCGGTATCAGATATGGGAGCTATCTAAGGGAGAGATCGCCCCCTTCAGCCATTTGGTGAGAGTTTTCAGACGCCTTTAATCGCCATTATTTGCTGCCAGAGGTTCGGCTTGCCTGAGTAGACAGGTTTTTACATATTCGGCAGGGTAGTATGAGTGTTCAGGAGTACAGTGTATACTTTGATTCATTGGCTAGATATGCCTCAGCTATGGTGGCTGAGATGGATGATCGAGTTCATCATTCCGTGGCTGGTCTAGGGCCACATTTTATTAATGAGTGCATGACAGCAGCGTTACAGCCAGGTAAGGATATTTCCCGCATACAAGCATATGAACAAAATCTGGAAGATCGTAATCGTCAGTTGAGGACAGAGCGTGAGCGTGACCAAGGCCATGTTAAGAGGGCTAGATCTTTAGATATTTTTGGTGAGTTCAGGGGAGGACAGAGACAGCAGTATTCCCGGTATCTATTTCATTCAGCAGGGAGTGCACCACTGCGGTTTTCAGGCCAGCGATTTGATCCGTCTTCTTATTCTGGAGTGGGTGAGAGTTCCAGAGCATCAGGTTCTCAGCATAGACCGGAGTCAGGCAAGATGAGATCACCTATATCGTGGTGTACCTAGTGTGGTAAATTACACTCTAGACAGTGTCGATTGGGATCAAAAGCTTGTTATGCTTGTGGCCAGCTAGGTCATGTGATGAGGGAGTGTCCGTCGAGAGGGGGAGTAGGTATTGTTCAGCCCACAAGGTCCATAGCTGGTTCTTCGTCATCAGTACGCCCCTCAAGGCAAGGTTCTCAGGCACCAACAGGACATGGTAGAGGGAGGAGTGGAGCATCTAGTTTGAGCGGTCCTCAACACCGCATTTATGCATTAGCTAATAGATAGGATCGCGAGTCGTCTCCTAATGTTGTCACGGGTATATTATCAGTCTCCTCCTATGATGTATACGCACTGATTGATCCAGGTTCTACCTTATCATATTTTGCTCCATTTGTTGCTGGCAAGTTTGGGATAGAGCCTGAATTGATTAAACCGTTTGAGGTGTCTACGCCAGTTGGTGATCTAGTTATAGCTACGCGAGTATATCGAGGTTGTGTAGTGATAGTTTGTTATCGTCGTACCCTAGCAGATTTGATTAAGTTAGACATGATTGATTTTGATGTTATTATGGGCATAGATTGGTTGGCTTCTTGTTACGCTAATGTTGATTGCAGAACAAAGATAGTTCGATTCCAGTTTCCCGACGAGCCAGTCCTAGAGTGAAAGGGTAATGCTGCTTCGTAGGGGGATAGGTTTATTTCCTACCTTAAGGCAAGAAAGATGATTAGAAAAGGTTATATTTATCACCTAGTTCTGGTCCAAGATGTGCAAGCAGAGTCACCGACTCTTCAGTCTGTCCCTGTGGTTAATGAATTCCCAAAGGTGTTTCCAGATGAGTGTCCAGGCATTCCGCTAGAGCGGGAGATTGATTTTTCTATTGATCTATTGCCAGACACTCAGCCAATATCTATTCCTCCCTATAGAATGGCACATGCAGAGTTGAAGCAACTGAAGGAGCAATTGAGGGATTTACTCGAGAAGGTCTTTATTAGACCAAGTACATCGCCGTGGGGAGCGCCAGTGGTATTTGTAAGAAAGAAGGATGGCTTTTTGCGAATGTGTATTAATTATAGGGAATTGAATAAATTGGCTGTAAAAAATAAGTATCTGCTTCCGAGGATTGAAAATTTATTTGATCAGTTGCAGGGTGCTAAATATTTTTCAAAGATAGACTTGAGATCAGGGTATTATCAAGTGAGGGTAAAGGAGGAAGATATTCCGAAGACGGCATTCAGGACTAGATATGGGCACTATGAATTTCGTGTGATGTCATTCGGACTAACTAATGCTCCAGCTGTATTCATGGACTTGATGAATCATGTATTCAGACCCTTCCTAGATCTATTCGTGATCGTGTTCATAGATGATATTCTGGTTTATTCGCCGTCAAAGGCCGAGCATGCAGATCACCTGCGTGCAGTACTTGGAGTTCTTCGAGATAGAAAATTATATGCGATGTTTTCCAAGTGTGAGTTCTGGTTGAACTATGTGGTTTTTCTTGGTCACATTATTTCAGATGAAGGAATTCGAGTGGATACTCAAAAGATTGAAGTTGTGAAGAATTGGCCAAGGCCTACGACACCAACAGAGATACGTAGTTTCTTTGGTCTGGCAGGATATTATAGAAGGTTCGTGGAAGGATTTTCTTCTCTTTCAGCCCCGTTGACCAAGCTAACTCAGAAATCAGCTAAGTTCCAATGGACAGATGCATGTGAGTGGAGTTTTCAGATATTGAAGGACAAGTTGACCTCAACACTCGTTTTGACTCTTCCAGAGGGAACAGATGGCTATGTGATATATTGCGATGCTTCAGGGATTGGATTGGGTTGTGTATTAATACAGCACGTCAAGGTTGTCGCTTATGCTTCTAGACAGCAAAAGAAGCACGAAAAGAACTATCCAACTCATGATCTGGAGTTAGCCGCAGTGATCCATGCCTTGAAGATGTGGAGACACTACTTATACGGCGTTCATGTTGATATTTATACTGATCACAAGTGCCTCCAGTATATCTTTAAGCAGAAGGACTTGGATTTACGTCAGCGGAGATGGCTAGAGTTGCTGAAAGATTATGATGTTAATATTCTGTACCATGTTGGAAAGGCCAATGTAGTAGCTGATGCTCTTAGTTGTAAATCTATGGGTAGCCTGTCATATGTGCGGCCGTAGGAAAGAGAGATAGTCCACAAAGTTAGTCGATTAGCTAGCCTTGGAGTTCGGCTGCTAGATTCAGGTGATGTAAGAGTTACTGTTCAAGACACAGCGGTGTCATCTTTGGTAGCGGAGATAAAGGAGTGTTAGTACGAAGATCCTATTTTAGTTCATTATCGGGATACAACTCTTCAGAAAGAAAAGACACCCTTCGTGATCACAAAAGATGGAGTACTCAGGCATTGAGGTAGATTGTGCATTCCTAATGTTGGAGGCCTCCGTCAGCAAGTTATGGGGGAAGCCCACTATTCTCGCTATTCTATTAATTCTAGCACAACAAAAATGTACCATGATCTCCAGGAAATTTATTGGAGGGATGGTATGAAAAGAGATGTAGCAAAATTTGTCGCTCAGTGTCCGAATTGTTAGTAAGTCAAGATAGAGCACCAGAAGCCTAGAGTTTTATACAGGCTATGGAGATTCCGACATGGAAACGGGAGGTAATAAATATGGATTTCATTACAGGTTTGCCCCGTACTCAGCAGAAGTATGACTCAATATGGGTCATAGGTGATAGGCTTAGAAAGTCAACCCACTTTCTGCCTATCAGAACTACTTATACAGCTGAGGATTATGCGAAACTTTATCTTAGAGAGATTGTACGACTTCATGGTGTTCCTCTAGCCATTATTTTAGATAGAGGAGCGCAATTTACAGCTAATTTTTGGAAATCTTTTAAGAATGGATTGGCAACTCAGGTGAGTCTTAGTACTGTATTTAATCCACAGGCAGATGGACAAGCAGAGCGTACTATTCAAACACTTAAGGATATGCAGAGAGCTTGTGTGATTGACTTCCGAGGTAGCTGGGACGATCATTTGCCACTTATTGAGTTTGCATATAATAACACTTACCATTCCAGTATTGTCACGACCCAAGCCGCGGGTCGTGTGGGCACCTACCATATAACTAACCTAGAAGGCGAACCCTTACCAATAAGCCCAACCCTTAAAACATAAGACCACCATCTTTAAAATTTACAAAATTTAAAGTAGACACTTCTTACAAACTCGCTTCAAATACAACAAAAATATGAAAGAATTCCCCGGGATTTAGTCTAGACAGGTACAAGAGCTCCTAAAATACAAGAAGACAAAATAAATGACACAGCCTCCGCCGGAAGTGAGATAGGCGAAGCTGTAGGAGAATATCGGATAGACCCACGCGACGAAACTTCAGCTAAGACCTGCAACACATCTACACCTAGAAAGGGCGTAGCAAGAGTAGTATCAGTACACCACACGTACGAGTAAGCATCATAACTCGACAAAGATTAGTTCACGCAATATAATATAAAGTCAATAAGATAATCAATTAAGTCGATGAACCTCAAAATTCTAAATAAAGATTACTACAACATGACTCGCGTGCCTTGTTACTCTCGAAGCTCACTTCTTTTATTTCCAAACTATAAGGAATTTTGCTAAATCATAACCATTCCCTACCTTCATCCAACCTAGTAACTCTCGCTCTCCCACTCACCGTATGCTATACTTTTACCCTTGTTGCTAAAAGAGTTCTCCTACTCACATTACTACTATAATACAATGTATCCAGGAAAATAAATCACCATCTGACAACCAAAACTACACTTACTTTGTGTAACCCCTCTCCACCAGACTCTCAACAACACTAATGGAATAGATGAGCAATGTTAACGACAGTAGTACACACATGTATAACATAAAATCATGAGATCTAGTGGAATGAAAATGCGATGCAGGGCCCAAACACACTGTACATACATGCTAGCTGATGTCTTAGCTCAGTATCCATGACCTGCAGGGGACCCATAGTGTCCATGTACCACTCGCTTCGGAATACCCCTCAGACCCGAGCACAAACCTCCGCCTCGGAACGAACCTCGGTCGCGGATCCAAATCATATACATATATGTAATTCATGTACTCAGCTCAACGACCAAAGGGCCAGATAACACAATGCCCAGACTCAGCCTTGCCTGTTTCCTATATCTCCGCATAAACCATGCAGTGCAATGCACGAAACTACATGACAAATCAATCATAATTCCAACCCTTGATGAGCGTAATGTCGAACCTGTCACGACCCAACTAGGGGCCGCGACGGGTACCCGGAGCTAGCTACCGAGCACCGCTCGCTCTACTACTCATCTTACTCATTTCATGCTCTTTTTGCAAATTGTATATAGGAAAGTATAAGAAAACATATTTTGTATAGAAACGTAAATGCTTTATATTCATTTGCCTCTCGGCCATCAAAATAATATATATATATGTGATAACATCCTGTGAGACCATCTAACCCACACTGCGTATCTACGAGCCTCTACTGACATACTGTATATATAGACGGAACAAGACTCTGTCGTGCCCAAAATATGCATATGTACCAAAAGAATAACCATCAGCACCTCCGGACAATGGAGTGCTCTCTATCAGCTAACAGCTACTGAGGATCTGGGCCAAGCTCACCTCCCTGTCTACCTGTGGGCATGAACACAGCGTCCAAAGAAAACGGACGTCAGTACGAATATTGTACTGAGTATGAGAGGCATAAACAATGAAGAAAAACATCAATAATACAATGAGAACATCAATATGAAACATCTGGATCTAAATGACAATCATAAGGGAAGTAATGTATGCTGTCTTACTCATACTCATCATCATGTCATATATGCATAATATGCAAGCTACCCGTCCATGTCGGAACGGTGTGATAATCAATAACATTAGCCCGCGTCCAGGCCTCCCGCATCCTGGGTACCATCTCATGCCGCCCACTAGTGGTGTTTGCCCATGCCAAAAGGTCATGGTGTATCCGTATAGCTGCCCGCCTTGGCGGTGACTGCCCGACCAACTAGGCACGATGTGAAATGCTCATGTCATGCTTATCATAAATCACTTATAGTAATATGCTTATCATCATATGCTTATCTTATCATAGTACGTGCATAAGGCTCAAGATCAGCTTTACTCTATCGGGGTGACGTAAGGTCGTGATCCCCCGATCCCATTATGGAGCAATCTCTGACATTCTGCCTCACCTTGAAGGAACTAGCACATAAGGTGAGTGTAGGCAATAAATAACATCATTATCATTATAGCATCATCATACCATATCTCTTATCTTATATAGACATTTATGAATATAGGCTTTTAACTTTCCGGAAAATGGGAACCCATGGAGAGGATAAAGAGTTTACACTATAGGATTCATGCCATTAGAAGGAAAGGACTAGCATCACATACCTTGGTCGTTTAACTAAGCTATCGCTCACTTGTTCTCCTTCGATATCACATCGTTACCTTCATGAGAGAATTCGAATTAACATTAGTTGATTGACTACAAGAGCGCATCGTTAATTCTAGGAAACATTGGGCAGCATTTACTTTGTTTATACTACTTTTCCCATGTTCTATATCAACTCCCAATATTCACAATACTACTCACAATATCACAATCAACAATCATCATTTATGTATATTTAGCAAAATCCACCATTGTCCTCCAATTTTCCCATATTTCTCCTTATAACTCATCTTTGTGTTTTCACGCATTTAATACTTGTTTCATGATATAAACATCATTATAACGTATTCATAATCACAACTCTTCAACTTTCATGATTCAGTTCCACTATCATTCAATTATGTCACTATTCACTCAGTAATGACCCACTTTCTATGTTCTTCTACGTTTCAAGTATCTAAGCCTTCCAATACCTTAAACAACATGAAAGTATCATGAAACTTACCTTGGATGATGGTTGAACAAGTCTTGAGTTGAAATACTTCGCTTAGACAAAACCCTAGTTCCACCTTCTTTGGAATTCCTTGACTTAGATGAACTATGAGGAGTTTCACACTCTTGATTTCATGAATTTGGGTGTTATTGATCTAGATTTTTACTTGAATTCTTGGTTTGGAAGTGTTTTGAAGTTTCTAGAGAGAGATTGAGTCGTGTAGTGAGAAGGGGAAATAATAAAAATGAACTTGGATCATATTTTTTTATAAATACAAAA
This sequence comes from Lycium barbarum, assembly GCF_019175385.1. NCBI lineage: Eukaryota > Viridiplantae > Streptophyta > Magnoliopsida > Solanales > Solanaceae > Lycium > Lycium barbarum. Next base: position 22,673,649 of record NC_083348.1, on the reverse strand, counting down.
CCAGTCCCGATGCCATTATACGGTCCGTATAAATTTATACAGTCCGTAAAACTCACTCAGTGATCACCCCTTTCTGTGTCAACTTGACGGTTCATTTGACGGGCCGTATAATTTTATACGGTCCGTATAATCTACCGTAAAACCCACTTTTCCTCAACTTCTTTCTGTGACACTTTAACGGTTCATTATGCGGCCGTAAAACCATTATACGGTCCTTATAACCTACCGTATAATTCGCTATTTCACTGAGTCTTATTTTGTCTCTTCGTTTAATCTCCGATCCTTACGGGACCTTCTTAGCAGTTGTTCAACACCTCGATACCAATCAAATGAACGTTACCACTCGTCTCCACAACATCGTATACACTATATCCTTGTTAGCCTATTCACTGTACGCTTAACGGGAAAATTTCCGGGTTCTAACAGAACCAACTCAATATAATTCTTTTAATACGACCTCTTATTTTCAAGGAAACACCCTTATGAACGTTCAGCAAAATAGGACATACAGACGGAAATCACCCCCTTCTAGGGTTGCATAAAAGTAAACACCAGGTATCTCTTTAGCGACAACATCACTTCCTATTAAACTAAATCATTATTATTATAGCCATAATTATACCATATTTTAGTCATATTAACAAGTCCGTCCATCCAAACTTCGTGTCCGAAGACCTAAGCATGCATTCTCCCGTCAACTCTAAGTGTATATACGATTCGCTAATCAAAGTCTAACTACAGTAAACCACAACCTACCTCTTTGACGAACAAATATTTCATTCTCTAAGAATTTCTCATCTGTTTAGCCTTTATCCGATTCCATGAGCGATAATGTTCGTAGGGAAGGGTGCAAAAGAAATTAGAAGGGTTTCTTTTTCTTGGGGTCCATGGTTTTTTTTTCTTTCATGAGGAACCCTAGGAGCAGCCCTTAAGAGTCTTTTGTTGAAAAGGAAGAGAAAAATAGACTAAGTACAAAAATTCGGGCTACTGTTCCGCGTGGACCGCTATGGCAGTCGCTAAGCCTTTATAGCGGTACCTCTATAGCGGTACAGTTATGGCGGTCCACTGACCGCTATAGCGTTCCGCTTTATTTTCTGGCCCGAAATTTCCAAATCCTTATGAAATTGATTTTCCCACTCTTAACGCTTAAAACACATCATGGAGCTTATTATTTACAATCCTCGACCTAGATTGGGCATGGTTTCGCGAAATATTAAATAACGACCGGACGGGTCGTTACACCAGATACCATTAAACTATTGTTTGTCCCCGAACGGGTGGGGTGAGCTAAGGGTCACTTTCCTGGGTCCCCCATGAGAACAGGGTTTCGAACGATTGATATGGGGAAAGAATGAACGACAAACAAAACAACCAAAACGAAAATGTTTCACTGACATCGCTATAGCGGCCAGAGTACCGCTATAGCGGTACCGCTGCATCGGCCCAAGCGCCGCCCACAGTGGTCAAGGGTAGAATAAAAAAAATAAAGGGGGGTGAACTCCCACTTCCCTCATACCCCCATAACCGAAACCCTCTCCACTTCCCACGAAAATGATTCCCTCCTTATTCCCTTCTCAACCCCTCATCTCCCTCCCCACTCCCTTATAACCACCCTACCCCTTACTATTTACCGAAATCCTTACACAAAATCTAAAAAAGCAAAGGTTTCTTCTATATCAGAAGTTTCATTTTTTTCCCTACCAGGCTTGCAGATCTCCCCCCATTTCAAGGTATATGCTCTCTTTTACTAACCTATAACTTGCATATGTCTCTTTATTTGGAAAAATCCTTGCTTAACTTCCTAGATTAGGAAGAAATTTGGTTTTCTAGACAAAAAAGGGTTTTTGGTTCTTGGGGAGGGTAGTTCCTTAGATCATGGAGGGTTAATTCACGTTCATAAAGTCTTAGCAACACTTTATACTGCAGATTTACTGAACAGGGGGTTAGTTTTCATGTTGGTGTGGTTGTCTTGTTATGGTGAAATTTTTAGTGTTCAAGTTCAAAATGTTTTTTATTTATGGTAGTTGAAATAGTGTAGAACAAGTTATAAAAATCATGCATGCTATCCTACTACTTGATCCTTGACAACAGCGGGGAAACTATGGTGAAAATTTTGGGTTTGGAACAGGGTTGGGGTAGGAGTTTTTCTGACTGGAGAAGGTGGGACCACTGTAGCGATGGAACTGTCGCTGGGAGCGGCCCATCAATTCTGGGAAGTGGCCGCTTGACGAGGCCAAAGTACATAGGAAATTTCGCCCATACTCTGTCAAATTCTAAAATAGTTTAAGATATCGTCCCACAGAGATTGGAAAATCTATGCTACAGACTTGTAGTATTCTTGCTGCTATTTGAGAGAATCAAATTGCTGAAAGGAGAGTAGTGACTTAAATTTGTAAATAACTTTTACAAAAGAAATAGCTTTCAAAAGATTATCTTAAAAGAAAGAGTTGGGAGTCATTGAATCCATTTAGTGTATATATGACAATAAAACCTCTTTTTAGTAAATTCCACAAAACAGTAGAAATAGTTCCTAGACTTGATTTGTGTTATGAGGAATAAAGACCTCTTGCGATTAGTCCTTAAATCAATAAACTTATTTGAAACAATCCCTTCGCGAGAATTAGAATTGAAAGAAATAACATAGAGATCCCTCAAATGAATAAACTTATTTGAGACTATCCCTCCATGAGAATTAGGACGGAAAGAAATAAGATAAATATTTTAAACCTAAGAACTAACTTGAAATAACCCCTCCGTGAGAATTAGGATTAAAATAAGCAAATTCAAAGATTTGGAATAATAGATGACTAAAAATTATTATTACATATATATTTTATGCGATTATTATAGTATATTAATTTCCCTCCTTGTTAGAAGCAAAAATTAATATAACTATAATCATAACACAAAATATACTGAGTAACGATAATGATTAGTATAACATATCATTCCAACACAAAGTATGACACTTAAATAATATCAAGACGAGGAATAACTAAAATAAGATAATATAACATTACACCAAGTTTCTTCAACTATCCCAACAAAAAGAGATTACTCCATTATGGAGTTAGAAAAGAGAAAATATGAATTTAAGAAGCTAGAAATATTGAAAGAGTCGGAGAAATATTTTTACTACAAGGGAAAGAAAAGAGAATAGAACAAGATTAACACTTTGTCTTCTAAATTATTGGATGATTTGTAAGCAAAGTGATGCTTCTATTTATAGGAAAATGTAGTTTCTCCCCCCAATGAATGCATTCCTCGAAGTAGTGCTCACATCTGTGACCTTACTTGATGGTTGAGAGTATAACAATGGTAGTCGCACCTATGAATTTTGCAAGTTCTTTCTTGATGCCCATAGTTGACGGATGTGAGTATGAAAGTGGCGGTGACACTCATGGATTTCAACACTTGACGAGTGTGGGATTATGCAACTTCTTTCTTGATGCCCATAGTTGACGGGTGTGAATATGAAAGTGGCGGTGACACCCGTGGATTTCAACACTTGATGGGTGTGAGATTATTCAACTTCTCTCAATGTTGTCTTTTGTAATTCCCACATGTAAAACTCCACGGTTATGACTTATGAATTCGTGGTTGCACCTATTGAATTCATTACTTAATTCATTGACAATTTATTTCTTCTCTATTCTTCTGTATTACTCCTCTTCCTGTAGAATTTGTCAGAAAATATGCGAGAATAGGATATATTTATTCATGTTTTATTTAAAAACTTATTTTTATATACAAAATATCATGAATAATTTATATCCATCAAACTCCCCCATACTTGAATTTTTGCTCGTCCTCAAGGAAAAAGATAATTTTCAAACATTTAAAAATCAATGATCTATAGGATAGAAAAATTATTCAGAAATAAATTTCTTTCATAATGCTCAATAAAATCTAACCTTTTTAAGTTCACCAAATTTTTTTCCTGATTTCTGAATTCCACTTTGATCAGAAACAACTTGCACTCTTTTTTCCCCTGAATGTTTTAGAATTGATAAATTTATGATCACTTTTTCATTGAGTATCACAGTCTTGTCCATAGGCTTTCTCCTTATGTTTATCTCCACTAATATAGATTCGACACTGGTTTCGAAAAACACCTTAGGCCTTGAAAACATTAAGAGCAAGTTCTAGCTAATAGAGTGATTCTTCCTGTTTGGTGATCATAACTTTTCTCAATTCCAATGATTTCTTGAGTTGAAGACAATTGCTCTTTCTTTCACAAAATCAAAATCATAGACATGAAAATCATTTGGTGAAGGTATAAAGAAAATAATATTGAACATAATGTAAAGAACTTTTTTTAACTAACATACCTACAACACGATCAAGTATAAAAATATACATATATAATATTTATAAATAAAGTAAAAATATTTTTGGCTTTCAAATTTACAATTGCAGAAGAAAGCTTGAAAGAAACTGCAGCCTCATACCTTATGTATGCCATAACATAGTTTTATATAAAGAAAAAAAACTTTTTTTAAGATAAAATAAAACTTATGTTCTAACTAATATGTATATATATATATATATATATATATATATATATATATATATATATATATATATATATATATATATATATATATATATACACACACACACACATGCACACAAAAACATACTTTAAAACGAAATACATCTATATTATAGGCTTAAAATAACTGTGAACTCACATGTCTATATTAGACTGACTAATTCAAGACGTTATTAGTTATTTGATCTACGTTTATTATAAACCAAAAACTTACCTGAGCCAGTAATTAACTTGTACAGTAAATTGGTTAACCAACTAGTTACTTAGGCATACCGATCACCATGGAATTACTCCTTTGTAAGTGACTCTGTTTTTTTGTAGAGGCCTTCATGAGATGCTCCAGTTGTACACTAACCTGGATATTAACAAGATTAATTGGTTAAGCAATTTATTGATGCAAATTTATATTGGGCTTATGAGGTTCCATTGCTTCACCCTCAATGGCTACGGGTTAGAAATAGGAGTTCTGAGTTTAATGTCACCAGCTCGACTTATTGACTTCTTGATTCATTATTTAATCAGAGTCACCGATAGTTGTGTTACACATTGGAAAATTTCGCACTACCAAGGTCGTAGCCAGCTTAGTATGGGCCTGAGGAAGAGCAAAGTTATGCGAGGATTAAGCAGAAAGGTTATATTATAAGAGTGTACTAATGGTATACATATGACATTTGGAGACCATATGGGTTGAATTGGTTCATATGTCACTTGCCGAAAAGCCCTCGTTGCTGTAAGCTAAGTGGGGCCCACACGTCAGAGTTTTATAAAGGACATATAAAGATATATAAGAGTAGTACATGGAAAGTTGAGCAAGTCCTAAGAAGGACCCATAAGCCAAATATGGGCATAAGTCAACCAAAAGGACGATTTAAGGAAACATTTTCGGATGATCTGACTTGGAAGTGCCAAAACACCATTATAAGTTTGGAATTTGGAAAACACTAAGAATGAAGATAATTGAAACAGCTTTCCAACCATAGGTCGTGGGCCCTCACACGATATCGGGATCAAGATTTATGACCTTTTTACTGAACGAAACGACGCGGACAACTTCGGAAGAAACTGTGAGTTCCACGACCACAACCACGGGCCGTGATACTTTCCACGGACCGTATACTAGTCCGTGGAATACCCAGCAGAGATGATGGTCCTCTGGTGGTGAACCACGACCTGATCCACGGACCATACAATATTCCACGGACCGTGAAAGTGTCCGCGGATGTCCTGACGTGTTGAATAAGTTCTGATTATATAATGATTTTCCCACTTCATTTATTTCATTCCCGCACTTTTATATCTCTCTCAAGACTTCTAGAAAATTCCACACTTTTCATCCACAAGAACTCAAGAAAGATTGGTGATTAATTTCATCAAACAAACAAGAATCAAGTGGAAGAAACATATTAAAGTTTAATTAAGTCAAGGAATTCCTATGGGAGTGAATTAGGGTTTTGGTGCAAGAAGAGTATTCCTACTCAAGGATTATTCCTACACTATCTAAGGTATGTTTTATAATCTTTCCATGTTGATTAAGTAAATTAGAAGTTGAAACACTTGGATTGTAGAGGGGGTATAGGAAATGGGTTACAAAGATGAAAGCAATGAAGTTCTTGAGTTGTTGTTGAAATGAATCATGATTATTGAGATGTTGTAGTTATAAGTTTGTTATAAATGACATGTAGAACGTGGGTTAACCATTAAATGTGAGAGAACATAATAGTGAACTATGACCATGATTATGGAGACATCTAAGTGAAATTGTGAAATATTGATAAGGTGGATGAATGATGATTGTTGCCTATTATATTGTGAACGTTGTTATGATTATTTGGGAGTTGATATAGAGTATGGGAAAAGTAGTAGAAACAAAGAAAATGCTGCCCAAATTTTCCTAGAAATAGTAACACGTTCTTATAGCCGATTAACTAATGTTAATGTGAATCTTCTTGAAGGTAGAAACGTGGGCATCAAAGGATAACAAGCAAGCAATAGAGTAGTTAAACGACAAAGGCATGTGAGGCTAGTCCTTTATTTCTATGGTATGAATCCGATGGTATGATTATCCTTCTTCTCTATGAATTCTCTATATCCCGGAAAGTCAAGAGTCTATGATCATGAAAAGTCAAATGAGATACGAGATGTATTACGAGTTCAATAACGACGATGATGAGTTAAGTATAGAGATTTTAGAGTTCATGATATGATGTTCCTATAACTTTAATGAGGTCATTTATTGTTTACACTCACCTCATATATTATTTCCTTCAAGGTGAGGCAGAACACTTATAAATGTCCATAATGGAATCGGGGGTTCACGACCTTATGTCACCTTGATAAAGTATAACTATCCTTGAGCTATTATGCATGCATTATGATAATAGTATGATAGGCCTATGATATGCACACGATGATGATGTTACACCGTGCCTATATGGCCGGTCAGACACCGTTAAGGCGGGCAGACAGACACACCACTATAGTGGGTAGCTTATACCTCGGACGCGGGAGGCCTGGACGCAGGCTTATACATTATCACACCGTACCTATATGGACGGGAAACTTATACATTATCACACCGTACCTATATGGACGGGCAGCTTATAAATTATCACACCGTACCTATATGGACGGGCAACTTGTACATTATCACACCGTGCCTATATGGATGGGCAGCTTATACATTATCACATCGTGCCTATATGGACGGGCAACTTATACATTAACACACTGTACCTATATGGACGGGCATCTTATACATTATCACACCTTACCTATATGGACGGGCAGCTTATACATTATCGCATACATGATATGATGATGATTACGAGTAAGTCAGCATGTGTCATTTCTTCTATAAGTTACAATCATATATAGTTGCTCCTTATTGATGCTTCTTTTATCTCATTGATGTATCATTATTGTTTATACCTCTCATACTCAGTATAATATTCGTACTGACATCCGTTTTCTTTGGACGCTATGTTCATGCCCACAGGTAGACATGGAGGTGATCCTGATCCAGACTCATAGGAGCTATTGGCTGATTTGAGGGCACTCCATTGTTCGGAGGTGCTTGTGATTATTCTTTTGTGTACATGTATATTTTGGGCATGGCGGGGTCTTTTCCCGTCCTTATGTCTGGCACTCCAGTAGAGGCTCGTAGATACGCAGTGTGGGTTATATGGTCTCATGAGGTCGCTATTAGGCATATATATGTATATGATTTTGATAGCCGAAAGGCCAATGTATATAAAAGTATTTATGTTTCAAAATGAGATATGATTTTCTTATGATTTGAGTATAAATGCGATAAAAGAGCGTTAAATGAGTATGATGAGTAATAGAACGAGCGGTGCTCGGTGGTTATCCCCGGGTACCTGTCATGGCCCCTTGTCGGGTTGTGAAAAAAGTGGTATCAGAGCAGTTCAGTCCTAGGAAGTGTCTACGAGCCATGTCTAGTAGAGTCCTTTTTATGGTGTGTTGCGCGCCACACTAATAAACAAGAGGCTACAGGGCATTTAGGAAAAATGACCATCTTTTCTCTTATGAGATCGTGCGATTGAGTCGTGTATAAGATTTTATCCACCCTAATAGTGTGTTGTTGTTTCAGAAATGTCGCCAAAGGGAAAGGCTAAAGCCGCCCAGAAGGGCAAGACTACGATGAAAAGGCGGGCAGAAAGAGAGCCGCCAATGAATGTAGATGAGGGTGAATCACATAATGAGGCTCTATCTAATGCTTCTTCTACTCCACCTATTACCGAGGAACAAGAAGGGGCTTCAACTCCAGCTCCAGCTCCTATGCCTCCAATTCTTCCACCGGGTGCTTTGGGTCAACAAGTGACCGAAGCCATTCATCTATTGACACAGTTGGTTGCCGCCCAGGCACAGCGGCAAAATGTGAGTTCAGGTGATCCGGCAGCTAGTACCAGAGCCCGTCATTTTATGAGTTTAAATCCTCCGAAGTTTTTTGAGTCAAAGCCGGATGAAGACCCGCATGGTTTCATTGATGTGATGTTGAGGACATTGAAGATTATTCATGCCTCCGAGACTGAATCCGTGGAGTTTGCATTGTATAGACTCCGAGATGTGGCGGTATTGTGGTATAATAATTTGATACCATCAAGAAAAGAAAATGCGCCTCCTCCCGTGTGGCAAGAATTTGTAGATACTTTCATCCATCATTACATGCCGCCCGAGGACCGCCGAGCTAGAGTGGATAGGTTCTTAAACATAAAGAAAGGAAGTATGAGTGCCCGGGAATATAGCCTTCAATTTAATTCGTTGGCTAGATATGCCCCGACTATGGTGGCCAATATGGGAGATAGGGTACACAGGTATGTTAGTGGCTTAGGGCCACACCTATTCAAAGACTGCTTGACGGCTTCGTTGCAAGATGGGATGGATATTTCCCGAATACAAGCCCATGCCCAGAACTTAGAGGGACGACAACAACCACAAAGAGGTGATCGTGATAGTGATAGAAGGCACAGCAAGAGGGCCAGATCTATAGGGGCAGGCAGTGATTATAGAGGGGGATCAAGGTAGACACATCCCAGACACTCAAGCCAGTCGGTGACCAGTGCACCTCCTCGATTTACGGGTAGGAGATTTGATTACTCCTTTTCTTCAGAACAGGGTTAGAGCTCGAGAGCTTCGGGTTCCCTGTTTGGGGGTGGTTATAGCCAGAGGAGACCCCAGGACCGCAGTGCAACCAGTGTGGTAGATTATATTCCGGATGGTGTCGCCAGGGTCCGGATGCTTTCTATTCCTGCGGCCGGGTTGGGCATATGATGCGAGATTGCCCGTCGATGAGTGGTAGAGTTGGGGTTCAGCCCATAGGATCAGTGACTGGTTCATCTGCAATGCACCCGGTGGGTCAGACTCCCCAAATGTCAGCAGGTCGAGGTAGAGGCAGAGGGGTAGCACTTACTTCAGGTGCCACTCAGCCCCGTTTGTATGCTTTAGCCGGACGACAGGATCCTAAGTTTTCCCCTGATATTGTTCCAGGTATATTGTCAGTATCCTCTTATTTTATGTGTGCATCGATTGATTCGGATCCTACGCTGTCATGTATCACGCCCGTTGTGATGATTGTGTTGAGGTGAAAATCTGAGCCAATCCTACAATTTGAGATGGATACATTTGTTAGTAACCTAGTGATATCCAGGATTGTGAGATACGAGTAAGCTGATTGACAGGGAGTGAATATAAATAATATGTGTATGTATATAGATATTGGAATCCTAGGTTGAGTGTGCAGGCACAACTTATGAGACAGGCCCTATTATTTATATCCTTTAATGGTGAGTGATCTTTTGTTGTTCGTTTACGTATTATGTGTGTTCCGATATATGTCCCATTGAGACATCGGACGTGTTTTCTGGGCTATGTGCAGGTTTGGAATTGTTATGTTTACAAGAGAAACTCTACCGAAATTTTTCCTAGAATCTAAAGGAGATAAGATATAAGCCTGTAATATGTCCTAGCGGGAAAAGATGTTGTGCAAAAAGTAATGGCAGGACTAGATTAAGCTAGGAGTATCGTTAACAACTACAAGAGGTGAGTTAATACTATTGGATTGATAGTAACAATAGTTATAAGATCGTCATTGATACGGTAAAGAGAAATACTAGAGTAAATTTAGGAGATTGGTAGCACTAAAGCATGACATAAAAGGGAAATGGTAACTCCAATAGAGTGCGATACTGAAGTATTGATTGGAGGGATAAGCACAAGAAAGATACGATAAGTTTACTAGTAAATAAAGTAACAGTACCCGGAGACAGAGGTACGAATACGAAGGGTTATGACGAATGAAAATACGTTGGTAAAACAATTTCTATTGTAAGCGTAATATAACTGATTAGAAAGAGTAACAGGTTGAGTATGCTTACTTCGTAAGATTTATTTTATTTTATGAGCAGGCTTGCGAACGAAGTAAAGAAATGTCACTCTATAGCGTTGATTATGATCAAGGTATAATGAGAACCTAACAAGAACTGTAATACAAAGTATCGCGAGGAAACGACTAAGGATGTGGCATGTTCTACATGAATAAAGGGTGAATGCAAGGGTGAAACCAGCAAGCGAGCCACGGGGCGGTAGATGAGAAAGCTTAAAAGACCTTGTTAGGGGAAAGTCCACCATAGGAATTCCTCAATGATAGAAATGATAGCCAGCAAAAAAGGGGAGATCAACTTGAAAAGGAAATCGGAAACAAGTGGTATGGCAAAGTAGTAGTAGTTTGTGATTGGTATAGTCGAGAGTATGAGTGATATCTTTAGCTGAATGTAAAAGACCAAGGCTACTGGAAGATGAATAATAAAAGGATTAAAACATTAAGGATGAGAGCGGATGATCAGAATGAACATAATAAGTTTTGGAAGCAAAGAATGGATTGTACAAAAGTAGTATATTCTAAACGACAAAGCAGTACTAAGTTAGGAATAGAGTTCCTCATGCGAAGAATAAATGATTAACCATAAAATGGGGAGGAAATAAGATTAATTGAGGAGGAAGGAATGTAAAGGAATAAGAATGAGAATAGAGAGAACAGTAAATATACAAAGTACGAGCACTTAAGAAGTAGTCGTGTTATGATTAAAAGAAAAATGTATCTCCTACGAATATCCTGTACCAAGTTAGAACGAGTAAAGTATATGAAGTAAAGAGTTGAAAGGAAAAAGATGATTATGAGTTATGAGTTTACTGTACGACAATAAAGCGATAGAGTAAAGCTATCATGAACGACAAATATAATACGATTATGATTGGTTTTGAAATCAGTGTTGAGTGCAAAACAAGAGTAAAAGAATATGAGACATAAGGGGTATTAGGGGCGTATGAGACTTAGGCCCTGAAAATCAAAGATGGATTATGTAACCTGCAAGTAATTATACGTCGCCAATGAAACCAAGTGGATACTTAAAAAAAAAGGATTGAGAGGTAAACCAGAATAGTGTGGTCATGATACTCCGGGTCAGTTGAAGGAACAATATATGGTAAATTGGGTTGAAATGTTGAGTTGGGATTATTGTTAGGGATAAATAGGACAATTACTTCGAATATGACAATTGGTACATGCTATATGCTTACTACAGTAACCCTGGGATGAGACAACTTACGAATGCAATAAGATCACTGAATGAAAGGGAAGCTTAGTCCCCGATGCATTAGGCCTTATGAGATTGTATGCAAAATAGGCACGATGGCTTATGAGTTAGATCTACCATCCATGTCTCGATGCTTCGTAAATATGTTGGAAATCCTACTAGGATCATGCCAGTAAATGATGTTCAAGTAACAGAAAAGTTGATCTATGAAAAGGTACCCATTGCCACATTAGATAGGCAAGTACGGAGACTTCGAAATAAAGAAGTGGCCTCAGTTAAGGTCTGATGGTAGAATAACAACCGAGAAGAATGACTTGGGAAGCGGAAGAGAAAATGAAATCCACATATCCGCACTTATTCCAACCCCCTGAAGAGATTCAAGATGAAACACTAATATTATAAGGTATGTAGGCTTACTTTTCATGCTTTTGGTCGTGTGTGGCCATAAATATATTGTTATTGTGTTGTGGCCTTGTGAGGCAATATTATTATGGGTTGTTGTAATAGGACGGTAGTTCCATGTTACAGGGGAAACTCTGGCAAAATTTTCGTAGGAATCCCGAGTGTTTAACATTCGAGGACGAAAGTTCCAAAAGGGGGGAAGAGTGTTACACCTTGGAAAATTTCGCGCTACCAAGGTCGTATCCAGCTTAGTATGGGCCTGAGGAAGAGCAAAAGTATGCGAGGATTAAGGAGAAAGGTTAAATTATAAGAGTGTACTAATGGTATACATATGACATTTGGAGACCATATGGGTTGAATTGGTTCATATGTCACTTGCCGAAAAGCCCTCGTTGGTGTAAGCTAAGTGGGGCCCACATGCCGAACTTTAAAAAGAACATATGAAGAGATATAAGAGTAGTACATGGAAAGTTGAGCAAGTCCTAAGAAGGACCCATAAGCCAAATATGGGCATAAGCCAACCAAAAGGACGATTTAAGGAAACATTTTCGGATAATCTGATTTTGAGGGGCCAAAACGCCATTAAAAGTTTGGAATTTGGAAAAACAGAAAGAATTCAAGTAGTAGATAATTGAAAGAGCTTTCCAATCATACGTCATGGGCCCTCACATGATATCGGGAGCAAGAGTGATGACCTTTTTACTGAATGAAACGACGCGGACAACTTCGGAAGAAACTGTGAGTTCCACGACCACAACCATGGGTCGTGATACTTTCCACGGACCGTATACTGGTATGTGGAATACCCAGCAGAGATGATGGTCCTCTGGTGGGGAACCACGACATGTTCCACGGACCATACAATATTCCACGAACCGTGAAAGTGTCCGTGGAAGTCCCGATGTATTGAATAAGTTCTGATTATATAATGATGTTCCCACTTCATTTATTTCATTCCCGCACTTTTCTATCTCTCTCAAGACTTCTAGAAAATTCCACACTCTTCATCCACAAGAACTCAAGAAATATTGGTGATTAATTTCATCAAACAAACAAGAATCAAGTGGAAGAAACATATTAAAGTTCATCCAAGTCAAGGAATTCCTGTGGAAGTGAATTAGGATTTTGGTGCAAGAAGAGTATTCCTACTCAAGGCTTATTCCTACACTATCTAAGGTATGTTTTATGATCTTTCCATGTTGATTAAGAAAATGAGAAGTTGAAACACTTGGATTGTTGAACGGGTATAGGAAATGGGTTACAAAGATGAATGCAATGAAGTTCTTGAGTTGTTGTTGAAATGAATCATGATTATTGAGATGTTGTAGTTATAAGTATGTTATAAATGACGTGTAGAACGTGGAAGCATTAAATGTGAGAGAACATAATAGTAAACTATGACCATGATTATGGAGACATCTAAGTGAAATTGTGAATTATGGATAAGGTGGATGAATGATGATTGTGGTCTATTATATTGTGAACATTGTTATGAATGTTTGGGAGTTGATATAGAGTATGGGAAAAGTAGTAGAAACAAAGGAAATGCTGCCCAATTTTTCCTAGAAATAGTAACACGTTCTTATAGCCGATTAACTAATGTTAATGCGAATCCTCTTGAAGGTAGAAACGTGGGCATCAAAGGAGAACAAGAAAGAAATAGAGTAGTTAAACGACAAAGGTATGTGAGGCTAGTCCTTTTTTTCTATGGCATGAATCTGATGGTATGATTCTCCTTCTTCTTTATGAATTCTCTATATCCCGGAAATCCAAGAGCCTATGATCATGAAAAGTCAAATGAGATATGAGATGTATTATGAGTTCAATAATGATGATGATGAGTTAAGTATAGAGATTTTAAAGTTCATGATATGATGTTTCTATAACGTTAATGAGGTCATTTATTGTTTACACTCACCTTGAGTATAACTATCCTTGAGCTATTATGCATGCATTATGATAAAAGTATGATATGCACATGGTGATGATGTCACACCGTGCCTATATGGACGGGCAGACACTGCTAAGGCGGGCAGACATACACACCACTATAGTGGGCAGCTTATACCCCGGACGCGGGAGGCCTGGACGCAGGCTTATACATTATCACACCATACCTATATAGACAGTCAGCTTATACATTATTACACCGTACCTATATGGACGGGCAACTTATAAATTATCACACCATACCCATATGGACGGGCAGCTTATACATTATCACACCGTACCTATATGGACGGGCAGCTTATACATTATTACACCGTACCTATATGGACGGGCAACTTATACATTATCACACCGTACTTATATGGACGGGCAGCTTATACATTATCACACCGTACCTATATGGATGGGCAGCTTATACATTATCGCATACATGATATGATGATGCTTATGAGTAAGTCAGCATGTGTCATTTTTTTCTATAAGTTACAGTCATATATAGTTGCTCTTTTTTTATGCTTCCTTTATCTCATTGATGTGTCATTATTGTTTATGCCTCTCATACTCAGTACAATATTCGTATTTACGTCCGTTTTCTTTGGATGTTGTGTTCATGCCCACAGGTAGACAGGGAGGTGATCCTGATCCAGACTCATAGGAGCTAGCAGTTGATTTGAGAGCACTCCATTGCTCGGAGGTGCTTGTGATTATTCTTTTGTGTACATGTATATTTTGGGCATAACGGGGTCTTGTCCCGTCCTTATGTCTAGCACTCCAGAAGAGGCTCGTAGATACGCAGTGTGGGTTATATGGTCTCACGAGGTCGCTATTAGGCATATATATGTCTATGATTTTGATAGCCGAAAGGCCAATGTATATAAAAGTATTTATGTTTCCAAATGAGATATGATTTGAGTATAAATGCGATAAAGGAGCGTTAAATGAGTATGATGAGTAATAGAACGAGCAGTGCTCGGTGGTTAGCCCCGGGTACCCGTCGCGGCCCCTAGTCGGGTCGTGATAGGTTGTTCCTCAAATTGTCCTCCAAAATATAATTTCAGCCGGTGACCATTTACCTTAAACTTGTTTCCGCCACTGATCTGTTGAATTTCAATAGCTCCATATGAAGTGACATTTGTAACATTGTAAGGACCTGTCCACGGGATTTTAGTTTTCCTGGAAATAGCCTAAGCCTGCTATTATAAAGAAGTACCAAGTCTCCAATATTAAAACTCTTTGGTCCGATCAAATGGTCATGCCATTTTTTTGTTTTTTCTTTAAACATTCTCGTATTTTCATAGGCTCCCAACCTCATTTCTTCTAATTCATTAATTTGGAGAAATCTGTTTTTTCCAACAGAGGTTAATTCATAATTTAGTGCTCTTAACGCCCAAAAAGCTTTGTGTTCTAATTCAATAGGTAAATGACAAGCTTTTCCAAAGACTAATCTATACAGAGATGTTCCGATTGGCGTTTTGAAAGTCGTTTGGTATGCCCATAGAGCATTATCTAATTTTAAAGCCCCGTCTTTTCTTGAGATTCCAACTGTCTTTTCAAGTATTCTTTTTAATTCGCGGTTGGATACCTCAACTTGCCCTTGAGTTTGAGCATGATATGGTGTTCCTGTTTTATGAGTCACACCATATTTTGACAGCAACAAAGAAAATTGATTATTGATGAAATGAGTCCCTTGATCGCTAATAATGACTCGTGGTGTGCCGAATCTGGTAAAAATATTTTTTCTAACAAAATCACACATGGTATGAGCATCATTTTTTTTTTTTTGGTAGGAATTGCTTCAACCCACATTGATACATAATCCACAGCTACAAGGCTATATGTATAAGAGTGAGAAGATGGAAGAGGACCCATAAAATCTATTCCCCAACCATCAAATATTTCACATACTTGTATTTGTTGTAATTGCATTTCATCTCTCTTAGTGATATTACCTGTTCTCTGAAATTTATCACATTGTGCAACATATGCCCGAGCATCTTTAAATATTGTCGGCCAGAAGAATCCAGCTTCCAAAACATTAAAGGCAGTTCGGTTGGCTGCATAATGTCCACCAATTGCTCCTCCATGACGGTGGTAAAGTATGTTCTTCATATCCTCCTCGGGTACGCAACGTCTAATGATATTATCTGCATAATTTTTAAACAAGTAAGGTTCATCCCACAGGTAATATCTAGCATCAGACATAAGCTCTTTTCTTTGCTGATAAGTGAGATCTTGAGGTGTTCACTTTCCAACCAAGTAATTTGCGATATCTGCAAACCTGGGTGGTTGAGTTACAACAGAAAAAATATGCTCATCCGCAAATTCTTCTTTCATCTCAGTAAACTCAAGAGGCGGGTTCTCTAATCTAGACAAATGGTAAGCTACTTGATTTTTAGTTCCTTTCTTGTCTTTTATTTCAAGGTTAAATTCTTGCAGAAGTAAAATCCATCTTAACAATCTAGGTCGAGCATCTTTCTTTGTTAAGAGGTATTTTAAAGCTGCATGATCAGTAAAAACAGTAACCTTGGTCCCTATTAAATAGTAACGAAACTTTTCAAATGCAAATACTACTGCCAGTAATTCTTTTTCTGTAGTTGCATAATTCAACAGAGCCTCATTCAATGTTCTGCTAGCATAGTAAATGGGACGAAAAATCTTATCTTTTCTCTGGCCTAAAACAGCTCCTACGGCTGTATCACTAGCATCACATATGATCTCAAAAGGCTGGCTCCGATCAGGGGACACAACTATAGGGGTTGTGGACAATCTTTTCTTAAGGGTTTCAAATGCCTTCAAACAATCACCTGAAAATTTAAACTTAACATCTTTTATCAAAAGGTTAGTCAGCGGTTTTGAAATCTTTGAAAAGTCTTTTATGAACCGTCTGTAAAAACCTGCATGTCCTAAAAACGTATAATGATTTTAACTGTTGTGGGAGGGGGTAATCTTGCTATAACATCAATTTTAGCCTTATCAACTTCTATCCCTTTAGTAGTGATTTTATGTCCTAGAACAATTCCTTCTGTAACCATAAAATGACATTTCTCCCAATTAAGAATCAAGTTTGTCTCTTCACAACTCTTAAGAACTATGGTCAAATGGTAAAGACAATATTCAAATTATTTTCCAAAAGGAGTGAAATCATCCGTAAAAATCTCTAGAAATTTTTCGGTCATGTCTGAGAAAATTGCTGATATACAACGTTGAAATGTGGCAGGTGCATTACATAAACCAAATAACATTCTCCTATAGGCATATGTTCCATGGGGACATGTGAAAGTTGTCTTATCCTAGTCTTCTGGTGCTATTGGTATCTGGTTATAACCTGAATATCCATCAAGAAAACAGTAAAAACCATATCCTTCTACCCTTTCCAACATTTGATCAATAAATAGTAAAAGAAAATGGTCTTTTCTGGTGGCATCATTGAGGCTTTGATAATCAATACAAACTCTCCATCCAGTAATTGTTCTAGTAGGTATGAGTTCATTATTTTCATTTTTATGACCGTCATACCTCCTTTGTTTGGTACTACTTGATCAGGACTTACCCAAGGGCTATCAGAAATGGGGTAGATGATACCTGCCGCAAGAAGTTTAATTATTTTATTTTTCACCACTTCTTGCATTGTAGGATTCAATCTCCTTTCGGGCTGGACTATTGGTTTGTAGCTATCTTCCATGAGGATTTTGTACGTACAAATAGCTGGACTAATCCCTTTGATATCTTCCACTGTCCACCTCAAGGCTCTCTGTGTGCTCGTAGTACTTCAATTAAACTGTCTTCCTGTTCAGCATATAGAGAAGATGAACTAATTAGTGGAAATAATTTATGCTCAAGATAAACATATTTCAAATGAGAAGGAAGAATTTTGAGTTCAATTTTTGGTTGAACTTCTTCCGATTGTATCTCCTCATCCTTATAATGTTTTTCCAATATTTCAGCTTTGCTCCTGATGGAGGGATCATCATCTTGTGAGGTGCTAGATTTGGACAAGCATATTTCCATAGAATCTAGAATCAATTTATCATCTTTGAATTCATCTGCAAGATCACTAATCACGTCAATTGAAAAACATAGGGATGATGTCTCCTCTCCTGAAAATCTTAGCATTTTTTGCCTATCAAAAATGACTCTTTCTTCATCTACTCTTAAAATTAATTGTCCTTGATGGACATCTATGATTGTTCTTCCTGTAGCAAGAAATGGTCTACCCAAAATTATCGGTTCATTAGGACATTGCTGCATTTCAAGTATTATAAAATCCACAGGGAAAACGAACTTATCAACTCTTACAAGAATATTTTCAATTATTCCCTTTGTTTTTTTAGTACTTTGATCTGCAAACTGAAGAGAAACACTTATGTTTTTTATTTCACCAGGATCAAATTTTCTAAAAATAGAAAACGACATTAGATTTATTGAAGCCCCAGAGTCACAAAGTGCTTTTTCAAAATATACTCCTCCCAAAGTGCATGGAATTGTAAAACTACCTGGATCCCCTAGCTTTTGTGGTAGTTTGTTTTGAAGTATAGCACTATATTTTTCAGTAAGTACTACCACAGAAGCTTCTTCCAGTTTTCTTTTGCTTGACAAAATTTCTTTGAGAAACTTGGCATATGAAGGCATTTGTAATAAAGCATCAGTAAAAGGAATATTAATGTGAATTTGTTTTAAAATATCCAAAAACTTGGCAAATTGACTATCAAGCTTTTGTCTCTTCATTTTTTGGGGAAAAGGAATTTTCACAGGGAGAATATTTTCCTCTTCCATTTTCTTTTCTTTTTCTTCTGATTGTTCAGAGGGTGTTTCTGCATTCTTACCTTTGTCTACCTGTTGTGATGATTGATTCTTTTCTTGGGTGTCCTTGTAAGTTTCATCAAGGTTCTTATCTAACCGTAAAGCGATGGCTTTAAGGTGCTCCTTTGGATTTTTCTGTGTATTGCTTGGTAAGGGACCTTGAATCTTTTCGGACACAAGAGTTGCCAACTAGCTTAACTGAATTTCCAGATTTTTTAGAGCCGAATTTTGACTCTCCATTTTTTCATCAGTGGATTTGATGTACCTGTACAATAGGTCATCAAGATTCGTATGTGCTTGTTGCGGCCTCTGCTGATATGGAGTTATTTGTTGATATGGTCTGAAAATTGATGGCCCACATTTTTATTCTGGTATCCAGGTGGACTTTGTACCTGTTGCTTTTGAAAGCTTTCGGAGTTTTCAGCACCATTTGGATTGCTCCATTGAAAGCCTGGATGTTTTTGTGCCAAAAGCGTACGGCTTGTATCCGACGGTATTAACTTGCTAATCATTTTGGTTTCTTACTTGACATTCATGGTTTAGATGGTTTCCTCCACATATGTCACAGGCCTCAGCTTGGCTTGACTATTGTTTATTCTCCTGAAAAGATTCAAACTTTTGTGCCAAAGAAGAAATTTGTTGAGTTAGTGTATTTAAAGCATCATCTTGAATTACAGTAGCAGTTTCTTATTAATTACACGATCAGATGGCCATTGAATGGCATTTTCAAATATTTCATTCATCATTTGCAAAGCTTCTTTTGTGGTTTTTCCCATAATGGAACCTCCTGCAGCTGCATCTATCACATTTCGAGAAGAAGGTTTTAGCCCATGATAAAACATATACAATTGCATATGTTCAGCAATGTCATGATGTGGACATTTTCTTAGCATTGTTTTTAATCTCTCCCAAGCCTGATAAACTGACTTCGTGTCAGTCTATAAGAAATTAGTAATATCTTGTCTTAACTTTGTGGTTTTAGCAAGGGAAAAATATTTATTTAAAAATTTGAGTCATCTGATCCCATGTGGTAATAAACCCTTGAGGAAAACTTCGCAACCAAGTCTTGGCATCTACTTTTAATGAAAAAGGAAATAGCCTTAGCTTGATTGCTTCAGGGGATACTCCATTATATTTAGCAGTTTCAACTAATTCTATGAAATTAATCAGATGACTATGTGGATCTTCACTATGATCACCGATTAATGTACATGATTGTTGAATTGTTTGAATTAATCCAGTCTTGATTTCGAAGTTGTTAGCTGCAACTGGAGGGTTCCTCACACTAGATTCACAATTGAAGTGATCTGGTCTAGCATAATCCCTTCGAATTCTGTTTGCTAGTCTTGGAACCACTTCGTCAAACTAATCTTCTGGAACAAGTGGTGGTGGAATTCCTGGTGGTTGATTTTCAACTCCTGGTTGACGCTCCATTTCTTCACGAGTTACGCTTTGAGAAGCGGATGTTTGTTTCTTCCTACGCAAACGAATAGATCTTTCAATTTTTGGATCGTAATATGCCAATTCTTTTGAAGGAGAGCGGGTCATAAACAACACTAATATTGCAATAATAATAATAATAATAATAATAATAATAATATAATAATAATAATAGTAATAATAATAATAATAATAATAATAATAATAATAATAATAATAATAATAATAATAATAATAATAATAATAATAATAATAATAATAATAACAACAACTATCTTCTAACACCAATAATAAAAAATCACTTTTATATAGACAAAAGTGATGAGAACAACAGATGGTAGTACTACTAATGAAATATTATAGCACTTCTATATAAAGGAAGTATATATAATGAACATAGAAAAATTTATAATTATGATAAGAATAGAGATGATGTAAGGATGAAATTGCAGGAAGACCAAAATTATTTTTTTTTAAAGAAAATTTATATGATTACAAATAAAAACACTATTATTAATAAATAAAATTATTAAAATAGTACTCAGTAGGTAATGATAATATTAATGAATATATAGATAATGATAAACATAAACGTAAGTTCTCAAATTAGTGACAAAACACTTAGTCTGAAGTAGATGTATGCCAATCCCCGGCAACGGCGCCAAAATTTTGACGAGGCCAAAGTGCATAGGAAATTTCGCTCGTACTCTATCAAATTCTGATATAGTTTAAGATATCGTCCCACAAAGATTGGAAAATCTATGCTACAGACTTGTAGTATTTTTGCTGCTATTTGAGAGAATTAGATTGATGAAAGGAGAGTAGTGACTTAAATTTGTAAATTACTTTAACAAAAGAAACAACTTCCAAAAGATTATCTTAAAAGAAAGAGTTGGGTGTCGTTGAATCCACTTAGTGTATATATGACAATAATTTTTTTTTAGTAAATTCCACAAAGCAGTAGAAATAGTTCCTAGACTTGATTTGTGTTGTGAGGAATAAAGACCTCTTGCGATTAGTCCTTAAATCAATAAACTTATTTGAAACAATCCCTCCACGAGAATTAGAATTGAAAGAAATAAGATAGAGATGCCTCAAATCAATACACTTATTTGAGACTATCCCTCTGTGAGAATTTGGATGGAATGAAATACGATAAAGATTTAAACCTAAGAACTAACTTCAAATAACCCCTCCATGAGAATTAGGATTAAAAGAAGCAAGTTCAAAGATTTGGAATAATAGATGACTAAAAATTATTGTTACATATATATTTTATGCGATTATTATAGTATATTAATTTCCCTCCTTGTTAGAATTACAAATTAATATAACTATAATCATAACACAAAATATACTGAGTAACGATAATGATTAGTAGAACATATCATTCCAACACAAAGTATGACACTTAAATAATATCAAGATGAGGAATAAGAAAAATAAAATAATATAACATTACACCAAGTTTCTTCAACTATCCCACCAAAAAGAGATTACTCCATTATGGAGTTAGAAAACAGAAAATATGAATTTATGAAGCTAGAAATATTGAAAGACTCGCAGAAATATTTTTACTACAAGGGAAAGAAAAGAGAATAGAACAAGATTAACACTTTGTCTTCTAAATTATAGGATGATTTATAAGCAAAGTGATGCTTCTATTTATAGGAAAATGTAGTGTCTTCCCCCTACGAATGCATTCCTTGAAGTAGTGCTCACATCCGTGACCTTACTTGATGGGTGAGAGTATAACAATGGTAGTTGCACCCGTAAATTTGCAACTTCTTTCTTGATGCCCATAGTTGATGGGTGTGAGTATGAAAGTGGCGGTGACACCCGTGGATTTCAACACTTGACGGGTGTGGGATTATGCAACTTCTTTCATGATGCCCATAGTTGACGGGTGTGAGTATGAAAGTGGCAGGGACACCCGTGGATTTCAACACTTGACGGGGGTGAGATTATGCAACTTCTCCCAATGTTGTCTTTTGTAATTCCCACATGACTTATGAATTCGTGGTTGCACCTATTGAATTCATTACTTACTTCTTTGACAATTTATTTCTTCTCTATTCGTCTGCATTACTCCTCTTCCTGTAGAATTTGTCAGAAAATATGCGAGAATAGGATATATTTATTCATGTTTTATTTAAAAACTTATTTTTATATACAAAATATCATTAATAATTTATATCCATCACCGCTATAGCGAGCCCGCTACAGCGACAAGGCACAGCTATGGCGACGCCTTGGCCGCTTGTAGCGGCCCTCTTACCGCTGTTGCGGCTTTGCTGCAGCAGCCATACCACCGCCGCAGTGGAGCTACTTCAGGCACAATCAGATTTTTTAGCTTTTTCTACTATTTCATGCATGGCCTATCCCCGTTAATTTTTTATGCCACACTATTCTAACTCCGCTATTCACTTTTTTAGGTTAATTGTGTCACTTGTCATGGCGGATCAACAACAAGGGAAACAACCCCCGGCTCCCCCTGCATATATCAAGTTCCCCAACAACACTTGCAAGCGGCGTTTCATGGAGCAGCAGACCAAGGGTCTGCTTCATGATAGGGCTTTCGTTATGGACCGGGTCGAAGAAATGGCCTCAGAATTTTACCAGACCCTACATCGTATTGGTTGGGCCCAGTTAGCTGAGGTGCCCCATGATGTCAACTGCAACTAGGTCAGGGAGTTTTATGCTATGCTCCCCATAGTGGATTGGACTGCCCTGTAGCTACAGATTACTATTCGGGGGGTCCCAGTGACAGTGAGTGTCGAGGCCATCAACGCCATTCACGGGCTGCCCAACCCACAACAGGATGAGCTTCGGGATAAGGATGTTGAAAGTAATGGACCATGGCTGGTAAGGATGTTGGTACGAGAATCGAAGAGGAAGAAGGCTACTTGGGTTGTCTCACGATTGGCTATAAAGAGCCGACACTTTACTGCTGAGGCCCGGAGGTGGCTAAACCTCGGTGCTTAGTGGGTTCGCCCCTCGAGCAATACTACTGATGTTACTTACCCACGGGCCCTCGTCGTGGCTTGCATTCTAGATGGTGTGCCCGTGAATATGGGTATGCAGGTGATCGAGGAGTGGCGGAGTTTTATAGACAAGGCTGGCCCGAGCTTGATATTTCCCTCCCTGATTACCCATCTCTGTCGTAATGCCGGGGAGCCTACGGAGCCTGAGGACCGCTATGTGGAGTGCGATGTTGCCTTTGACCCATTAAAGGTCAAAGGGTCATAGGGCAGGGGCAAGATAAAGAGTACTACTCAGATGACAGCGAGGACAGCGGTGGCACACTAGATGGGAGCGGTCAGTCAAAGACCCCCGGGTACTCTAGAGAGCATGGAGGCTGATATGGCTGCGGGGAGGGCGGCCATGATGGGGTTTGCACGGCCTTCCATGGAGGTCGGGTCGTATAGCAGTGCTGTGGGTACTAGCTATTTTACTACAGAGCAGATGAAGAGTTACATGGAGACCCAGACCAAGATGGGAGAGGCTGTGGATGCCTTGCAGGGTGCCTATGGATCCTTGGCTAAGGCCCATATGGATTTCCAGAAGAAAAAGAGCTGGGCTAGGGACAAGCTTTTTGTGAAGATGTGGAAGGGCATCAAAAGTGTCTTGAAGGCCCTAGTCCCGAAGGTGAAGACTCCCAATTCTCTTTCCTCATCGAGTCCGGACTTGGTAGCGAGGACTTTAGTGACTCGGAGGATGGGGGCAATGAGGCGACTAGCCGAGGAGAGGTTTAGAGATCCCCCCCCCCCCCCCTCTTATCAGCTTTGGTTATCATTTGCCCGTGTTGGGCTTTGATGTTTAGACAATATTTTTTTTGATTTGGTTGTGTTTGACATGTTTGGATACTCTTTCTTTTGGTTGTTTTGACGCGCGTGCCCCGGTTTTAGGGTGCTCGTAAGACAATTGCCCTCGTGGGGCAGATGTTTTTATAGATATATCTGTTTTGGAAATTGATTTATTCTCGTTTTGTTGATGGGCTACACAACTTGGCAAAACAGGGGCGAAAGGAGGAGGCTACTGGTCAGATGTTACTGCTGTGGCGGTCACTTGACCGCTGCAGCGGTACCGCTATAGCGGTCCTGTTATATCCCGTAAGTTTGCGTAGTCGTAAAGAATTGAAATAAACTTGACTTGTGAGAAATGAGGCCATATCTTGGTTCTAGCCAATATGTGTGTGCAACTCATGGAAAATATTGGTGCGGGAGTATGGAGGATGGCCAAGGGCCAATTTGGGATTTTGGAAATTTGTTTCGGGAATTACTAAACGAGATTTTTAACGAATTGGGCTCAACAAAAATAAAAGGAAATTGAGGCCCAACTCACTAAGGTGGCCGGCCATGGCCCAATTTAATGACCCAAATCTTGAATTAAGAAGTCATGTGATTTACATGTGACAAAATATTAAAGGGGGCAATATTATATATATGCAAGCTTATCTTTAGAAGGTTCAAGAAAATCAATTAAAGCACAAAAATTGAAGAACCCCCATTGAAGGAGCTCTCGGCCGAGCATCAAGGGGAGGAGAAAAATAATTTTCCAAGCTTTGTTTCCAACTTAAAAATCCTGTTCTTCTTGTATTCATGATGTATACAAGACGCTCTCCGACGTGATACAATTAGTTCGGCGTAAGAGCGACGTTTGCGGCAAGTCGGAACTTTAAGAAAAAGGTGAGATTTTCATGTTTTTATGTTATGAAATGGATATGTATGTGTTAGTGATTAGAGTTGCATGAAGATTTCGGAATTTCTGTTGTGTTTGGATGTAGCCGTGTAGGTGTGTGAAGTAGTGTTTGGCCGTGAGCCATGGATAGTGAAGGGGAGGCGAAATGAAGTTCATTTAGTTGAGTAGTTGCGCCGTTGTGGTATGTATGACGTAAATGAAAGTTTAACGAGTTGAATTGGCATTGAAATTGGTTGTATGTCATTATGGGAAATTATGCGATTTTATATAGTTTTTATATAATTGTGAAAGTAAGATCATAGGATGTAAATTGATGTTGTTGTTAGTGAATTTGGAAGGAAACGATGTGAGTTAGTATGTTCGTCGTGGTCGTAGACGCTTCGGATGGAATATGGAAAGTGACAAATCATTCGAACTCATTTATATTGTTTGGAACATTGTTGGAATGTGTTTGAATAATCTTGAATGGGTAAATGAATATGATAATGTTGATGTTAGTTTGACATTGTAAAGTTTGTATGAAAGTTGTCATCTTATGTAGAAAGAAGGTCATTGATGTTAGAACCTATTTCGTTGTGAACTTGACGTCGTTTGGTATTGTTGGCTTGTTGTTGTCGATGTTGTGAGCCGAGCTAAGCCTCGGGGGTGTCATATATATAGGGGAAGTGCTGCCGAAATTTCGGTAGACAAATATAAAGTTAAATGAATTCTTAAAAGTCTTGCAATTCCTAATTGGTAACTTTGACCATTTGTAGATTTTGAGCGAAACGGGATTTGATTTTGCGCGAGCATAAGCCGCGAGAAAGGTATGTAAGGCTACCCTATTTCTTCTTTTGGCATGTCCTAGGAAGTCAAGGTCGATACTTGAGCCTCGGGGGCAATTCTGTTCATAGAAATCCGAAATTGAATTTGAGCACTATTCATTCAATCTAATTGAACTATAAATCTCACGTTTTGGTCGGAAGGAAATCAAATGTCCGAAACTTTTGTAAATGTGATCAAGTCGACTCGAAACTTCCTTGGATGATAACACGAATGATGGTTTCACCGAAGCTTGATATATTATGATACGTACACATGAGTTCGAAAGTTTATTTGATTTCATACATATGAAGTTGGCACGATACCTAAAGACCTATTTGATATATTCCTTAGTTGTTAATAAAGAAAACAAGTGATATAATTAATACCTTGATATGTAGTGGTGTGTGTGCGTATGAATCTAAGTTGTACTTAATTTGCTATATACGTCATCCGAAAGATAGCTGATATGACTAATACTTCGGTTTTGCGAAGATTGACTTCCGAAACATTTATGGAGCGTTCCGTACTTCGAACGCTCGTATCTTTCGTATACTAGTTCCGATCGACCCGAAACTTGTTTCTGGACCTCCAGACATCGACATTGTGTTTGCATATAAGTATGTTTGTATCTCGGGTCTTGATTGAGTGCACGTGGTTTCGCACTACTCTGTTCGTGCAAGCGTTGATTTGGATTTCACTGAGCCCGGGCCAGGACATGTTCTCGTGCGTATTTCTCTGCATTATTCACCGCGTCCCTCTCACTTGCGGGCCGGGGCATGTTACGTATGATATGATGACATTATGATATGATGACGGGGTGGTGGCCAGGATGGCACATTCACCGCGTCCCGCAAAAGAGGGCCGGGGCACGTTACATGCATGCATGATACATGACATTGACATACATGAAATCTGATTCACCGTGCCCCTCGCTGAGGGCCGGGGTACGTTACTTGCATATATGTTACATGACATTGGTATATTTGATATATGTTTCACCGCGTCCCTCATCAAGGGCCGGGGCACGATACATGAATATTTGATATATGATGTTAATATATATGATTCCATATACCGCGTCCCTCACAAAGGGCCGGGGCATGTTATTTGACATATACATATAAAATATACGATCCTGTCATGCACACCCTGAGTTTGGTAGGTAAGCTTTTGGTATACAGGATGATTCACGTATTTATTGTATTTCTTCTGGCCTCCGACATCGACATATGAATATATAGATGACTTGTGTGTGGAAGGTAAGCGCTCTGTATTTTGGATAGCGTACTTGTTTTTGGCACCGTTGTTCGGGTCATGTTTCTAGTTTCTGTATTCCATGCTTTACATACTCAGTACATATTCCGTACTGACCCCCTTTCTTCGGGGGCTGCGCTTCATGCCACGCAGGTACAGACGCTTATTGTGGTGGTCCGCCAGCCTAGGTACACAGTCGGCTTTTGGGAGTGCTCCTTTGTTCTGGAGCCCACCTTTTTGGTACAGATCCTTCAGTTGTACATATTATTGTGTTTATGATTATTCTGGGGTACGGCGGGGCCCTGTCTCGCCATGTAATTCTGTTGTCTGTATTAGGGGCCTGTAGACATGTATGTGGGTTACGGGTCATGTTTGCTCAGAAATGTGTACTTGGTTTCTGTTTGATTCTCCCCTGCACTATGCTAACATAATCGGGTCACGTGTATGTTATAAGTATCGGGTTAAAGGATATGTTTATAATTTGTACGCACGAGGTTCGAGGAAAAAAAAAATTAAGTGTAAGCGTGATTCGGTTGGTAGGTTTGTACGGGTGCCCATATCGGGCACTAGTCACGGCCCACGGGGTTGGGACGTGACAGGTCCTGGCAGAAATTTTGGGCTTGTTATAGCGGTCTGAGGCCCGCTATAGCGATCCAACTGTAGCGGTCCTTGTACCGCTACAGCGGTGCTACAGTGCCAGTGACTGAATGTTTTTGGTTCTTTCTGGTATTCCATCCCAGATCGCGTAGGGGTTCACTAAAATTGCTTAGCACGTAAGTATGAATGCGCTATTAACTTCGCTAATAGTCCCAGCATAATCACCCAGTCTACAACACCAACATTACTATGGAACTTTCACTTGGTCACACAATTATTTACGCACCTATTTATGGAAGGTCTTCCTTGAGTCGAAATAGAGAGACACCAATTGGAATCGACAGATACCAATTAGTCCGTCAAGATACCAATTGGAATCAACCAGATACCAATTGGATCCTACTAGGGGACGGCGTATTGGGGTGGCACGATAGAATGAACGAAAAGATACTTCACGATGCCCTATAGGCTCTTGCGGAATAGTGTTTCTTACCTTCCCAGTTTCGACAATCAACTCATCATTTCATGTCACAATACCCTTGAGAAGATTATATTAGCTTCTCATCACAACACATCACTGTAGATTTAATCACACGGGAATAATGGCATGGTACCCTTGAGAAGATTATATTAGCTTCTCATCACAACACATCACTGTAGATTTAATCACACGGGAATAATGGCATGAAGCCTACACAATCAATCAATCACATTTATGTAGGAATTTAACCATACAATACCATGCATGAAAACTAGCTATGCTTTCTCCTAAGGAGATCACCAAACATACAATCAACTAACCAAAGTCTAACTTAAGTAAACCATAACCTACTTCTTTGACGAACAGATATTTGAGTCTCCAAGAATTTCTCATCTGCTTAGCCTTTATCCGATTCCATCAGCGATAATGTTCGTAGGGAAGGGTGGAAAAGAAATTAGAAGAGCTTCTTTTTCGGGGGGTCCATGGTTTTTTTTTTCTTTTATCAGAAACCCTAGGAGCAGCCCTTGAGTGTCTTTTCTTGAAAAGGAAGAGAAAAAAGACTAAGTTACAGAAATTCGGGCTACTGTTTCGTGTGGACCGTTGCGGCGATCGCTAAGCCGCTATAGCGGTACCGCTATGGCGGTCCACTGACTGCTATACCGGTCCGCTTTATTTTCTTGTCCGAAATTTCCAAATCCTTCCGAAATTGATTTTTACCACTCTTAACTCTTAAAACACATCATGGAGCTTATTATTTACAATCCTCGACCTAGATTGGGCATGGTTTCGCGAAATATTAAATAACGACCGGACGGGTCGTTACAAGTATCCAGATGGCTCCTTATGATGCTTTTTACGAGCGGAGATGTAGATCACCTATAGGATGGTTTGATGTTGGAGAAAATTAGTTAGTAGGCCCAGACTTCATAGAGCAATGAATTGACAAGGTGAAAGTGATTCAAGAGAGGTTACTAGCGGCGCAGAGTCGACATAAATCCTATGTAGATAACCAGTGGCGCAAGCTAGAGTTCGAGGTAGGAGATTTGGTCTTCCTGAAGATCTCACCTATAAATGGAGTGATGAGATTTGACAAGATGGGTAAGTTAAGCCCTCGATACATTGGGATATATAGAATCATTCGTACAGTGGTTAAGGTAGCATATGAGCTAAAACTACCTTCTCAATTGGAGTCTGTACATCCAGTATTCCATGTGTCCATGCTCCGTAAGTGTATAGGAGATCCCTCAAGAATTGTACCGGTAGATGATATCCAGGTGACTGAGCAATTATCTTACGAGGAGATCTGTCACGACCCAACCGGAGGGCCATGACGTGCACCCGTAGCTAACCCACTGGGCACCTCTCATCGTATATTCACATTCATATCTACATGAGCCACATTGCCTATTAACAATTCTATGCTTCAATAATACAATTTCTAGCGGCTAAAACACTTCTATATATATATATATCAACGCCAACAACTATGCTCATACACATATACACAAGCCAACGAGCCTGACAAAATAATATACCAAAACATGAGCCGACAAGGCAAAAGACATCTACTAAACATGACTATCTACGAGCCCCTAAGAAGAGCAGGAAACATCATCATAAAGACGGGACAGGGCCCTGCCATGCCCATATGTATATACACAAAAGAATAATACCAACAGCGGCAGGTCCGGATCATATGGAGCTCCTCTATGCAGTCTCTGAGCAAGTAATCTATGGATCAAGCCTATCCCCCTTCCACCTGCGGGCATGACGCAGCATCCACAAACAAAAGCAAGTCAGTACGAACAATGTACTGAGTATGTAAAGCATAATCAACATCATAATAGAATCATAAGAAATGACATAAGATAGAAGAGTCATGAAATGATGGAGCCATTTGTACCTCTAGCGACCATCATCATGTATTCTTACCCTTTTTCTAATAGGAACCTTTCATCTCCAATGCTTACTTATATAGTAGTACCATACCCGACCATAGAGGTTCGGTGTCTTACTTACCCGGCCATGACACGGCTCGGTGTTATACCTACTTGGCCCTACCAAGGCTCAGTGTTATTCGTACCCAACTGCAGTGGTGCGCGCGCGGTAGATACCATACCTGGCCACGTAAGCTTGGTGTCACATCATAGTCATACATAATTATACATGTATACATAGGAGTCCATATGTATCATCAACATCATCATCATTGTTTTCACTATATCCTTCCTTGGAAGATCAACTATCATATAATGAAGTAATGGTATCGTGAGAATACCAAGAATCATGAGCTTTAGTAATTCTAGGGATGAAGTCATTTTGGAAGACATTATAGAGCTTATGTGAAGGTATATAGTGATGGGATCATGCCTTAATGAAAGAAGGGTTAACCTTACATACCTCTTTGTCTTCTTAATTACTTAACGTTCACCGTCAAAGCTTGTAAAATCTACATTTAGAAGGATTCATACCATGGGTAAGCCTTAAAGATACTCTTAAATTCAAACTAGAATAATTCATTAGTTAATAAAAATTGGGCAGCATTTCCCCTATTTCATCGACTTCCACCATATTACAAAAGAAATCCCAAAATTCCATAATAACATTTGCAATATCATAATCAAGCAATCACATTCTATTAAGTCTTCAAAATTCATTATCATATTAGACTTATACTAACAAATTCACACCAACCCTTAGCACATTTTCGTACAACGCTTCCTCATCATCATTATTACCTTCCATAACAAGATTATATCCATATCATATTGAGAATCAAGACTCAAGTTAGTTTACTACTCAAAAATATCATAAAATCTACATTTAGACCTCATCTTCTACTTTCTCCTTCTACCCAAGTTGTATAACAACTAAACTTTCTTGATAATATGAAATAAGCATGACAACTAACCTTTTATCTCATAAGAATGAGCTTTAAATCAAGCTATCAACTTATATGAAAACCCTAGCTTCAATACCCAAGTTCTTCTTGAAGTCTACTAACTCTAATGAGCCTTCCAACACAGGAACACCTTAATTCTTGCTATTTTATCTTTGTTTTCCCTTGGGTTTGAGTGGAATATGCCTGGAGAATGGTTTTGGAGCTTTGGAGAGTTTGGAGAAAGTGTGGGAAATGAAATAATGAACAAGGGTGGCCATATTTAACAAAAATAATTTTGGCCCGACCCGGATATACGGTCAACTATACGGACCGTATAATTGATACGGTCAATATAATTGGACCATATAATCTCAAAATGGAGTCACCCCTCTCTTGAAGCATTCTACGGACTCATTATATGGACCGTATAATTTATATGGTCTGTAAAAATGGCCGTACAAACTGGAAATTCCCGAAAATCATTTTTGTCGACTCGTTCAACTTCCAATCCTTATGGAACCTTCTTGGCACTTATATAACACTTCATTAATCATCTAAGAGACCCTATAGCATCCCCTCAACACATTGCTAAATACGTATCAAATCAACTATCGCGAAACCCTTCCAAACATGACTTACATTCACTTCCTTCAACAACATTGGTCTCACATATCCATATGACTTCGAAATTTTATGGTACTCACTTTAAGCTATCTAACACTCTCTTTAATCTTGTAAGGACTTCATGTTCATCTTGAACTCACATTAGTCTACTCACAAGGCAACAAATCCGAAATTTCCGAGATGTAACATTCTCCCCCCTTAGAAACGTTCGTCCTCGAATATTAGATTCTTGGGGATTCTATAAAAAATTTGCCAGAGTTTCCCCTGTAATATGGCACTACCATCCTGTCACAGCAACCCAAAATACATCGCCTCATAGGGCTACAACAATAACATCAATAACCATGGCCACACATGACCAAGAAAGCATCAAGGAAAGCACTACATACCTGAGGATAATGGCGTCTCTGCCTGAGTCTCCTCTAGATGTGGAAACAATTGCGGGTACCTGAAATTCAGGTCTTCTTCTGCTTCCCAAGTCATTTCCTCTCTATTATTATTTCTCCATAAAACTTTAACAGAAGTAACATCTTTGGTTCTGAGTCTCCGTACTTGCCTATCTAGAATGGAAATGGGAACTTCTTCGTAGGATAATTACTCAGTGACTTGAACATCATCTACCGGTACAATTCTGGATGGATCTCCAATGCACTTACGAAGCATCAATAAATGGAAAACTGGGTGACCTGACTCCAAATCAGGAGATAGATCTAATTTGTAAGCCACTTGGCCTACCTTGCGTACAATCTCATAAGGTCCAATGTACCAGGGAATAAGCTTGCCCTTTTTGCCAAATCTCATAACGCCCTTCATTGGCGACACCTCCAAGAATACCTAATCTTTCACTTGGAACTCTAGGTCCCTTCGACGATTATCGGCATGGGATTTCTGACTACTCTGAGTTGTTAATAACCGGTCCTGTATAAGCTTGACCTTTTCTATAGCTTGCTCGACCAAATCTAACACTATCAATTTAGTCTCTCCCACTTCGAACCACCCAATTGGCGATCTGCACTTGCGCCCATATAAAGCCTCATATGGGGCCATTTGGATGCTAGAATGATAACTGTTGTTGTAGGCAAATTCGATAAGCAGTACGTGATCATCCCAACTACCTCCAAAATTCAATACACATGCCCGTAGCATATCCTCAAGCGTTGGGATGCTACGCTCAGCTTACTGATCAGTCTGTGGATGAAATGGTGTACTAAGACTCACCTGAGTCCCCAAACCTTCTTGAAACGATTTCCAGAAATTAGTCGTAAACTATGTCACTCTATCGGAAATAATGATACTGGAACACCATGGAGTCATACTATTTCTCTGACATAAAGCTTTGCATAATCTTTCGCCACATACGTAATTTTGACCGGTAGGAAATGAGCTGACTTCGTAAGTGTTACACCTCTAGTTTTAATTGTAGGAAAAACTTACGGCTCCCTAGTTGAGTATTCCTTGAAATGGATATTTCTACTCAAGTATTGAGATGCTAAGTATTTTACCCCATTTATGGAGGTACTAGCAGGTAATCTGGGTATATTACAGGATTAGAAGTTGACCGGATTAAACCGACACAGGCAGAGCAGATTCAGGGAAGTCTGCAAACATCAGACATTATCGATGGACCGTCGATCATATGGATGGGCCATCAATATGCACCGTCACTATATTCTGAAAATCGTGATTTACAGAAGCAGATCGAGGAGATACGTCGACGGACCATCGATCTGTTGACGGGCCATCAATCTCCGCCGTCAATAGGACTCTACAGCTTCTGATCTGCAGAAGCAGGTTGATGGAGCAAGTCGACGGACCATCGACACATCGACGTGACCGTCGACCCGCTCATCGAACTGTTTCTCTGGAACTTTCCAGTTTCAGCTATAAATAGACAAGTTGATCTCCAAATTTTCAGATTTCAGTCTCTCTCCAAGTCTTGAAGGTTCTAGAAAAATTCTCTCATCATATCATCATATATCCAAAGGAAATCAAGGAATAACCACCAAAAATTAGTAGAGTCAAGTGCAGGGATACTCTCTAGGATTTGTGGAAACCAAGAATCTCTTTGGTGTTGAAGTAGGGTTTTCTCCAAGTGAAGTAGTTCCATTCAAAGTCCATTCCCACATCATCAAAGGTAAGTTTTATGTTCAATTCATGTTATTAAGAATATTGAGAGGTTAAAAGACTTGGATTATGGAAGGGAGGAGAATATGGGTACAAATATGGAAATAGTGATACTCTTGATTAATGACTTAACTTGAATCATAGTTCTTGACATGTTATGAGTACAAACTTGTAGTGAATGATATGAATGATATTAAAGGAGTATTTTATGAGAATGAATATGATGTTGTAATATAGGTATGGTTATGGATGATCTTGAAGGTGGATTTAAGAAGCAAACAATGTTTAGCTTAAAGAATCTATTGATTATGTTATCATGAGTGTTCTTATTGATGTTTGAGGGTTACCTTATTTCATGGAAGAAATTGTCAAAACAAAGGAATTGTCGCCAAATTTCCGGTTTTCTATTTTAGTACAAATTCTCGTGAAGGTAGCATCGTGAGCTCGAAAGGCAAGCAAGTAGGCAATAGAATTAAAAATATATAAAGGTATGTGAGGCTAGTCCCTTCTTTTCTAAGGCATGATTCCTATTGTATGACCTCCTTTATCTTCCCATGACTTCCTCATTTTCTGGAAATTATAAGTCTATGGTTATTAAGAGCTACTCATGAGGTAATGGTAAGAGACGTGCTATGAATGTGATAATGATGACGATGAATTTATGTCTAGAGATTCTAAAGCTCATGATATGGTAGTATTATGAAGCTAATGATACTTATATGATCCTTTGATGTTATTCATTGTTGTTAGACTCACCGTATGTTACTAGTTCCTTCAAGGTGAGACATGATAATCATGACTACTCCATAATGGCATCGGGGGTTCTCGACCTTACGTCACCCCGATAGAGTTGTAGCTTTTACTTGAGTTCTTATGCATGCTTTACGATAAGTATATATGTATGATTACACCACGCCTAGACGGCCGGGAATGACACCGCTAAGATGGGTGGCTTATGATTACACCGCACCTAGAGGGCTGGGCATGACACCGCTAAGGCGGGCGGCTTATGATAACACCGTCCCCATTTGGCCGAACATGACACTACTAGTGGGCGGCGTGACATGATTACCCCGGACGCGGGAGGCCCGGACGCGGGCTAATGATGCTATTGATTCAGACATATTATGTATGTATGTGTGATATGTTGAAAGGTAAAAGTGAGCATGCATGATTCTGCCTCAAGAGGCAAGCAGTTACAGTTATCCTTTCTTCTTATGCTTTCGATGTTTCCTTATTATGTTATCATATATGCCTTACATACTCAGTACATTGTTCATACTGATGTCCTTTTGTTTATTGACGTTGTGTTCATGCCCACAGGTCGATAGGGAGACGGAGCAAACGCTTAGGAGCTTACTCAGCAGGTTTACAGGAGCACTCCACTACTCGGAGGTGCAGTTTTGATATATTATTTTTTATTGAAATTCGGGTATGACGGGGTACTGTCCCGTCCTTATGTCTTAGTATTCTAGTAGAGGCTCGTAGATACTTATGCGTGGGGTAGTAGTTGTCATATGGATACATCAGTGTATATTTTGTATATCATTTTTGGCAGTTGTGAGGGCTTATGTACATATATGTATTGCATTGGAGGTTGTGTATGTTCAGGATGGTATACAATTAGCATAATGAGTGGTGCTCGGTAGTCAGCCCGTTAAGTGTGAAAGTGTCTTAGAGAATCGGACTCCATTGTTTTTGGTTAATGTAAAATACGGCCAAAGGATACGGCCCGTATTTTAAAATATGGCCAAAGAATACGGCCCGTATTTTAAAATACGGCCAAAGGATACGGCTGGTATTTTAAAATATGGCTCGTATTTTAAAATACGGCCGGTATTCCTTGGGCGTATTTCACCCACCTTCCTTGGTCGCTCACTGTTCTTGCTATCATAAAATACAACAAGAGAATACGACCCGTATTCTGAAATATTGTCCGTATTTCTGGGCGCATATCACCCGTTCCCTAGACTGCTTACTGTTTTGTTAACGTTAAATACAGCCACAGAATACGGCCCACATTTTGAAATACGGTCCGTATTTCTGGGCGTATTTCGCCCGCCGCCAGCTGTGTCTATATATAGCGGGTTCAGTTAATTTTATCACTTATTCACATTCTCATAAACCCTAAGGACGAAATTCTTTTCTCCAAGTCTCCAAACACTAGGGTAAGAACATCTTTAACGTTATTAATCAATCCTAGCATTAAACCCATGATTCTTATCATGATTTTTGAACGAAAAACCTAGGGTTCGCAAAGTAATCCTTCTCAAAGTAACTCAAGCTAGGGTTTTGGGTGTTCTTCGCTAACAAGGTGAATTGTTAGGATACGTAAGGCTTAATTAAGGTATGTCTCTTTTTGAAAACCTTATTTTGGAATGTATGTATCCCTTCCCAAAAGTTCTTTATTGAATAAAAAGGTGAACTTTCCATACTATTGAAACCCTATTTCATGCTTTGATTGTGGTTAGTGTCCGTGAGGGGACAAGCCCACATCAAACCTTGATTGTATTATACTCTATACATGTATACGTAATTCTAATCGTTTTCCTCTATAAGAGATAGTCATCAACAATGGTTAAGGGTTGGTAAACGTGTATTATGATGAACTAGGACAATTGAACCTTGTTTAAGGAAGTGGAAACGTTTTCAAGATTATCAATGAAACGATGTATTTTTGTAATGCCATGATGAACTTAAATGCTAATTGATGATGTGACTAGCTTGAGATAAATTGTGATTCGGCTTTTATGATATGAACTGTGTTTTTGTGTTTGGCCTAGCTACTCGGGAGGAAGGGATACACTATGGATCCTAGTGTGATAATTGCCTAGCAATTCGGGATGAAAAGTATCCACTACTGGGTTCGATACCCGGAGTGCGGTCTATGCCTAGATATTTAGGAGGAAGGATAGCCACTGAGAATTACATATTCCAGTGTGGTGCGCTGTGATTAGGGAACCTCTACGGTCATCCCTTTGATCTGAGAGATTCTTGGGCCTGTATTGACATGTGTGATATTCTTATTCTTTCATGGAACTGTTGTTGCTAATCATTATCAATTTGAAAGGCATATTAAAGTTATAACTTGACAAGAGGCTTCTTAATCGGTTTTGATAATGCTTACTTACATACAAAAGTTGAATAATTGTTTAACATTGATTTCACATGGTTTTCAGAACTGATTTCTTTAAGCATTATTGTACTATATTTTCGTATTACTTGTTGTCCCCGAGGCACTCACTGAGTACGAAGTACTCAGGCGTACCATTGTTTAGGTAACGGAGAAGAGTAGGTTCTTGATACTTCAGGCGCTTAGGAAGGACTTGATGTTGCTGCTGACCTGTTGAGCCCATATGTTCATTCGTGGGACACCCTTATTACATTTATTCATTATTTTAGCATTTCAGTGGGCTGCGTCCCGATGTGTTAGACAATCATTCGTTATAATAAGGGTAGTTGTCGAGTTGTTTAACTCTTGGGCATGTGATACGTTTTGATTAAGTTTTATGACATTAAATACTTCCGCTGATTTAAATAATAAGGATGTCCATCGTATACATTCTTGTGGGTAGTTGTCGAGTTGTTTAACTCTTGGGCATATGATACGTTTTGATTAAGTTTTATGACATTAAATACTTCCGCTGATTTAATTTATATATCATGACTCATTTGAATTTTTTTTATAAACTGTCAGAGGTGATATTGAACCTGGCGGGTTCAAGGGTTAATAGTGCATCGTTTAGGTTCTTCCGATGTTGTTCATGACGTCGGATGCCAGTCACGTCCAGGGTGGGTTTTGGGGCGTGACAGATTCTGAGGTAATTCTTCATTGGGGTAAGTTCATCTAACCCTATTCTTCATCTATGATTCATAATCCACCATACAAACTCCCTAATTCATACTAGAATTTTGCAATATCATAAGGATTAAAGAGGGTTTTGGGGTCTCTTTCTTGAATGAACTTTTGATTATCAAACTTGGAATTGTTGATGGGATAAGCTGATATTAGAATGGAATTGATGGGTACTAGTTATATAAACATAAATCCTTCATTATTTGTTACCAATTTATGAATTTGAGAGTTAGGGTTTATACCCAAAATTGCGGGGTTTCACTTTAAATATGAATTTAGCTTAATATTGGGTTGTTTTAGGAATTGATTAGTGGGTTTTGATCACTTCGACTTGAATTGCATGTCTCACTTTCGAATTTCTAGTTTAGCCTTTGTCGGGCCGTTTCCCCAAATTCCATAGGCTTAAGTTGACAAAATTATGCTTGGTTTACTTATGTGAATTGGTGGTTTCTGTGTAATATGGGAGACTGGTTGGAAGGAATGCATTCATGTGATACTTGTACTATTATGGTTGTCCTTATATGAATTGACTGAAATTCCTATGTTATTTATGATAGTCTCATTGCTTGACATACTTTCTCATATCCATGATAAATCTGTCTTGATCTTGATATTGGAAGATGGTGATGACGGAGGTAAGTATGATTCATGCGACATTACTATATTTGCGTAGACATCTGTATGATATGTGATACGGAGTGGTTAACAATGATATTGGACGGAGGAGTCATTCTAGGTTGTGTTATACGGAATCACGGTACATGGACTTAGCGGTGCCCCATGGGTCTTGACTATCGAGAGGTGGACATCGTCCCCCCAGCATGTGTGTATCATTACATTGCATTTCATTTGCATACACATTACATATTCTTACTGTCATTTGGATTGAAATTAATCTTCGGTGATATATGAGTTATTTGGTTATGTTTGGACTCATGAAATATTTGAGACATCGGTTGGTAATTGATTATACTACTTGGACTTGTTGACTTGTAGCTGTCTGTGAGCATGATTATGTTTCTATTTCCTTGTTTGCATGTGTGATCTAACTGTATTCGGCCTATGATGCTTACTCAGTACCGTGTGTTGTACTTATGCTACCTTGTTGTACTCTTTTTATGAGTGTAGAGTACGCTGTTGGAGAGACTTCCACCCCTCGCCGCTGATCCCGAAGCCTAATTCACTAGCATCTAGGGTGAGCACTTGGCAGATCTTCAGCCCAGATGGCTACTCCTTCATTACTTGTCTTATTTCTATCCTTGAGACAGTATTTCATTATGTGACTATATATTCAGACTTTATCTATGTAGTAGCTCTTGTACAACTTAGACCATATTCATTTGGGCATGTATTATTCAGCAATTATTATTACTTTTATGTCAGACTTATTTATATTATTGTTGGGAGCTGATTTCATTTATTTGTTTGTGTGTTGGTTAAGGAATGGGTTTGCCTACCGAGGTGGGAAAATGGTAGGTGACCGCATGTTCCCCGAGTTGGGGTGTGACAGATGAAGATTATTTTCTTCCTTGAGATAGTGCAAGAAATAACTAAAAGAATATACACATGGCATGCTAAGTTCCTTTCTATGGGTGAAAGAATTGTCCTAATGAAGCAGGTTTTATTAGACATGCCAGTCCATCTACTAGCAGCTATGAAGCCTCCAAAAGGGACATTTGAGCAACTAAAAGGTGCTATTGCAAAATTTCTATTATCAATACCTAAACTGGAGTGTCATGATAGGCACCCGAGCCCTACCTGCTAACCACCGCTAACATACTTTCCGCTATGATCAGAAACAAAATAGGAATCTGCGGAGTCGTGTAAGAGATATGTTGGCGGGGAATGAGCCCGTAAAAATATGCTATACAACCAGACGGAATAAAACTATACAGTAGTATGTAGACTTTATCTAACCACACTATGACTGTCTACAAGCCTCTAAAGGATTATCTGTCATAAAGAAGTTGGGACAGGGTCCCGACATACCCGTATACACATAAAAGAGTAACATACCAAAACACGACAGCAACTTCAGAGCAAGAGGAGTTCTTCAACGTCAGCT
Source organism: Lycium barbarum (assembly GCF_019175385.1). NCBI lineage: Eukaryota > Viridiplantae > Streptophyta > Magnoliopsida > Solanales > Solanaceae > Lycium > Lycium barbarum. The sequence goes on along the minus strand of NC_083348.1, from coordinate 22,634,003 downwards.
GAGCAGCAACCTGCTGAGGCGGATCCCCAGTCTCTCTATCTGTATCTGCGGGCATGAAACGTAGCACCCTAAGAAAGGGGCGTCAGCACGGACAATGTACTGAGTATGTAAGACATGAGAATAATAAGAAAGAGACGTAAGAGAACATAGGAGAACATAAAACGTAGTAAATGCAATTTGTATGTCTGACTTGCCTCTGTAGACCAATGATGTATATAAATGCTATGCATGCATGCATGAGGTCATGCATCTATATGCATATATATAGCCTTTCAAGACACCGTGGGCATCCTATCGTATCATATCGGCCGACAACATCATCATCATCGTATCATCATATGACAAGTTGATTAGGTGGTAGTGTGTATATAACGCCATCACCTTTCCCATACCCCAAACATATATATAATACATAATATACGCGCATATAGTGCCTGAGGGGTCACAGGTCTGTATATGCATATGTATATATATAAATGCAATGCAATTCAAAACATGATAAGAGCACAAGTAACTCTAGGGATTATACTGAATCTGAAGGATGACTTTCTGAAGATCCATTATAGAACATGAATCAAATGGATCGTTCCTAACTCTAAGAATAGAGTCCTTATGGATTAGCATTACGTATACATCTGGTTCATAAGGATCATGCCAAAAAGAAAGAAAGAAAGGGATAGCCTGAACATACCTTGTCGTCTCTTTAACTACTCAACGCCTATCCCCCCAAACTTGCGAATCTACATTCAAGATGATTCATTCTAGGTTTAAGTCATTGAAACTCTTATAAGGTCAAACTAAATTAATTGGTAAGCTAAAAAGAATCGGACAACATTCCCCCCTATATCATCTACTTCCACCAATTCCTAAACAACTCCCAACAACAATAAAACATCAACAATATTAAAATCAAAAGATTACATTCAAATTATACTCAATTTAGCCCCAAAACTTCTTTTCATAATCAACTCATAACAATAACATCAACACAACACCTTGTGACCTTTTATTCAATTTCTTTTCCTCAATTATTAACATAATTACCAAATGAACTCATATGCATGAAACTAAGCTGAAATCTTACCTCAAAATTCAAGAACACTTCAATTCCAAGGTTACACCACCTTAAAAATACTCACCCAAGCTTCTTCAAGGAGAGGAAACAAGTGTAAACCTTACTTGGAAACCCTTAGCACTTTAATCTTCACCCTGATCTTTGATTTAGGCTTGGAGATGTGCTAGATTATGTTTGGAGCAGTCTCTAAAGCTTTCTTGAACTTGGGGTTATGTTTGAAATGATTAAAATGAAGAGGGATCGTCATGCTTAAAATCTAGAAAATTCTACCAACATTGCATTATACTGGCCATATACTTGTCCGTATAACATTATACGACCAATTTTCTGTCCGTATAACATTATACGGTCCATATAGTTGGCCGTGTAATGTCACCTCAAATTTCTGCTTCTCTTTAAATTTTTAAAATCCTTAAATATGGTCCATATCTCAAAATACGGACCATATCTCACTTATACGACCTATATCCTATAATTTCCAGAAACAACTTTTGAAAAACCTTTCCGTTTCGATTCACCTATTCTATAACTCTTCCGTAACTTACCATACATGAAGTTAAACACTTATAAGTATAAGTTAAGCTTCCCCAACCGCTCATGCTTTCCAAGGCAAATCCTGGTGCCCAAACTAAGATAACTTTCATACGACGATTCTAAGTGTATAAAACCACAAGGTACCACTACCAACTTGCCACGCAGCAACCCAAGGGCAATACAAATCAATAACAAAATTGGCCCGACATGGCCAATAAGAGTAGCTGATAAGTAATACATATCTCAAGACGATTGTGCTGTAGCCTGTATTTGCTCTGAAGCTGGAAACAAATGAGGATACCTAGATTCATATCTTCCTCCGCTTCCCAAGTCATCTCCACTAATTACTTCCCATTTCCACGTCGAAATCTCGATAGCTTGCAGTAATCCACCGGGCTTCTGATGTACAATTATCAGTTGTTGACAGTTAGGACACTATGCTACAAACTCTGCTATATCTTTCTTAATTCTGTCCCACCAGTAAACTTCCCTGATATCATGATACATCTTCGTTGTCCCTGGATGAATAGAATAACAGGAGAAATGAGGTTCCCCCATAATCTGGCGATGTAACCCTGCAACATGTGGAATGTTGACACCTAATTTCCACCGCATAAGACGCGTATTTTAATTTCCAAAATCCCCGAGTCAAAGACGGAGCAAGTATGCACCTTCAAAATTTAAAATTTAAAAATCCCATGAAAATTACAAAAATTGACGTTTAATTATTATTTTTTTTTATAAAAATTAACAGTTACAAGAAATTACAAGTTATTTACTATCACCAACATAATTTGAAAAGAAGATACATATCCTGCTCCGTCTAAGTTGGAAAAATGGTTGATTAAAGACGACGTATAAATTACCGCTCATTCTTACCGCATTTTTTTTCAAATTTTTAAATATCGCTCAAAAGTATATCAATATTGGGCTCTTTTTAAAGCTCGTATTTTGAAACAAAGTATTATAATTTTTATTTTGGCAAAATATTATTTTACGAAGGCATTTTAAGTTAATTAATACTATATCATAAAAAATGTGTATATGTGGTGTATTTAAAAAATAAAAGGGGAGTAAAACAATATACCCCCACCCCCCATTTATTTTCCTCGATGGGTCCGTCTGTTATGTTTTTCCCTAAATGTTTTCCCTCCTCCCCCTTGAGAGAAAATGGAGGCGGCGCTAGGGTTCATCCCCTAACTACCACTCCACCGTCGTGGTTCCACCATTAAAACCCCCATTTTTCAACCCTATGAGGCATTTCCCCACCATTTCCCGTGGTATGGGATGCCATGGGCTAGCCTAAAAGGCTCTAGCCAACTTGTGCCACCATACCACAATAGGGAATGGTGTGTGGTGATTTTCCCAAGGATTAACACCCCATTTTACTGATACACTGACGTGTAAGGTTGAGATTATTTTCCAACGGTCCTGTTGGACCGATTCTGGTACAATTTTTGTCTTTGTGTATGACTAGGTGCGTTCGTGGTTTCTATTATGTGACGATTGGGAATCTTTCATCCTTGGGTGTACTATTTTCCTATGAATTTAGAATTTGCTTTGCCATTAGTACAATTAGGATAAGATCCCTTTTGTTTGACTTGATTTTAAATTCTGATTTTTGTGCATGTGGAAAAATTTGTTTGAAAAGGTCTAGAATCTTCTATTTTTGTCCCTAGGTTAAAATTTCCCCCTGCTATAAATAGATTGGGGGGGGGGGGGGTGACATGAAGGGGTCTTATATTTTTCTCTGAAAAAAGAAAGGTTCAAAGGGTTTGAATTTCATTGATATTCCACTGAAATATATACTACATATATAAGAATATTACCAAAAAATATAGATATAGAGATACTACTCCAATATAGATGAGATTTATTTGAAGAACAATACAAAAAAAAGGAGAGAAAAAGGTTTGATAAAGGTTTTTGAAGTGGTTTGTAGCTGAGGTTTTGATTCAGTCTCCTCGTTTGACCTTTAGGTTGCCTTTGCAAGAGGTAATATCCCTATCCCCTTATTTAAATCAATTTTCAGTCTTTATATGAGTTTAAATTACTATATTATTGTCTAAATGTGTTTGAAGTTTTTGTTTCACTTGTTTGGATACATTTTTGCCTAGTTTAGTCAATAGTAAAGTATTGATGTTTTTTAAGGCTGATATAATGTGATTGAGCCTGTTTTGAACCATGATTGAGGTCTGTTTTGTTGTCTTCCTTTCTTGGATTTAGAACTAAGAAATGGGATTTAGAGGGTTTTGCTCAATATCATTTATATGAAGTTATTTAAAGTTCCAGTTCCTTTGTTATATGATGTTGTTCATTAGGTTTGAGTATTTGATCCTTCTCTTGTGACTTTGGTTCCTTATGATATGAATATGGTCCTGTCTAATAATAATGGATCAACTTCACTTACTAGTTTAGTTATTTGAAGTGGTTTTAATGCTAGACATGGTCTCAGACTGATTCTGCTATAAAAAGTTTAAGTTTTTTCCTCTATTAGCCTGTTAAAGATTAAGATTTAGAAATCAAAACTGATCCTTTCCTAGCATTTGTTGGTTTTGAATCACCCCTAATGGCTTAACTTCCTTTAAAAAGGGTAACTTAAGGTTTTGAAGTATCATTGTTAGCTGAATCTTATGAAGTCTTAAATCTTACTCCTGAATCTGTGTGAATTGCAAAAGATTACCTAGAATCTTTTTTTTTTTTTTAAAAGGGGCTGCTTTTGTTTAGACTATGTTGTGAGGATCTTATTCTTAATACCACAGGTTGCTTTCTTCAATTAGTTACCTAAACTACCATGGAATGCTATTATGTTTTAATTTGGGCTTTGAAATGTTAATCGGGTAGACTTATACATCTTTGTTTCTTGAATATATAGGAGTACAAAAGAGTTTAAACTAAACCTACAAATCAAGGGTAAAACTTAGTATTAGTTCAGTCTTTTGTTCCTTTCCTTTTATATGTGCCTTATTTTTTGATGCTTGGTCTTTAATGGAAATTTCTCCTCTAAAAACAGTGTCATGAGTTGACTAAAGATTAAACTTGGCTAAACTTACTGTCATGATAAAATGGAGGACAAAATTTTCTTTTAGAGGATAAATAGGGTGTTTGCTAGTTGTTTGTAATCTTGGACTTGTATTCTCAAATGTTTCTTGATCCTCGTTTGTACTATTCAGTCTAAGTAGGGTGTTGGTGACCTAAGAATAGAATTATAATCCCCTATGTCCAAATTTTAGTTGTTTGTGTGTATTTCTATGGGAATTTTTCTCTGTTTGTGATTACTGTGACCTTATCTGACCTTTACTCAACTTAGGGTAGGTTCATGCACCCATGACTCTTATGACTTGTTTAATCTGGTTCTGATCACCCTTTATAACTGAGTGAGACCTTTGTTGTCTTCTTTGCTTTGTTTTGGACTTTTCTTTTTGTGTAAAATCTAAATAAAATCAAATGTAGAATTATGTTGATGTTTCATGAAGTTGGCTTGGATCTAAAATGACTTTAGTAAATAGTTAAGGCCTCTATGACTTGAAACAGGCTAAGATTAGAAATTTAGAAGCCATGACATTAAACTTGGTGCTTGATCTAGTGGTATCTTGTTATGATATAAATAAAACTAAGTAACTCACTACTATTTAGTTAAGTCTGAGGGGTGATAAAAAAAGGCAATTCTTGGAAATTATGTGGCATTTGTTCGTTATGATTTAGGCTAGAGCTGATTGCTTGTTTTGCTTGCCTGCTTACCTTGCTTTGCCATTTATTAACCTTGCTAAATTAGGTGAAGATACAGGGGATCCTTCCTGTAACCTGTTGACCATATTTGAGACTGCCTGGATGGAAAGTTAGTAGAAACTAGAAACTGTAAGATTTGTAGTTAATCTTTGATCCTAGAATAGTATAAGTGCCATTTTGAACATTGTGTGTACCTGTCAATGCCTATTCTGTTAGCTTATTTTGGAAAGGTAAAAGTCTAGGGAGGTTGGAGGTTAATTTCCTGTTGAAACTAAGTATAAAAGTCTAAACTATGTTCATGAAACTAGTGTGTGACTTGTTTGCCCCTTTTTACCTGTTATTTACCTAGCTTGTTGTGCAGTCTATTTTTCTTTTAAATCTGTGTTCTTTCAAGTTGGTTCTTGAATGTAGTTTTTTGGGTATTGTGGTGCCTAGTGTTCCAATATAGAAGAATAGGCATAGGAAGAAAGGGTTACAATTAGTCTGTGCAGTTGTCTTTATCTTCTTTGCCATTTGCTTGATCAACTCTTGGCTTATATGACATTACCCTATCTGTGCTTGTTGTTTGAGAAGTACCATGACTTAATTTACCACTTAGCATTTGAATGAACCTCCACAGAATCACTCCATCTCTCTTAACTAGAGTAAGTTTTAACCTCTCCCTAAAAATTTTAGAAAAGAAGACCCTTAAGTATGGTCCTTGGCCTATTTTCTGCCTCATTTGATACAACCTTGAACTGCTCACTTCCTTGCCTTCCCACTATCCACATTACTTGTCTAGTTTTCTAAAAAGTGTGCCATGACTTCCTTACCAATGCTATGTGTGGTTCTGAATTTTGATGCACAATGTCATGTTAAAACTCAAACCAAAACTACTATTACTAGAGTAAATAGGACACCTGCACATTTTCCCCTATAGCTGATTTGTGAATTTCTATGGTTCATGCATATGAATTCCTACTTCTTGCCTGTTGTTTGGTACCCATAATAATCTTATTATAGTATGTCGAGCCCAGAATAGTGGCATGAACCCTTTTTTTGCCACAGTTAGGACTAAATGAATCTGTAATTGCTCCCATGAAAGTCACTGGTTATTTGTGGTTTGTCGGGCCCACAGTTGAACTATGTTTGCACTCATGTTGGTTTCACCCTCTCAGAAGTTTGTTGATCTTGCCATGGCCATTCTTTATGCCACAGTTGAGTTTTGTAGGACTTTGTATTCATGTTAAATCTTCACGTTGTTCTTAGCTATGCCATGAATCATCTCCTGAGTCTCAAATATTTGTTGCGCCTTACCTTAAGTTACTTTTGCATTGCCTAAACCTGGGTATTTTTTTCCCCTTGTGTCTAATGAACCACTCACTGGTATTTTGCTCGTGTGTTTGACTGTTTAAGCTTTGGGTAGTAGCTAGAACTTGATGTTTGCAATTGTGTGGATTTCTGGGGAATTTGTGTTTTGTGCATGACTTGAATATGGTGTTTAGAGTCAAGTTTAAACTGAATATTTGGTGTATCTCAAGTGTATATGGAGGGTATGCCTTTTAAAGGGTTTTGCTCTCCCTATGTAAGTGATACACTGATAGTATATCATGTATATCACCTCTTTACATTTAGAAAATTTGAGAAAAAATGAGTAGTATGCCAGCAGTATATTATGTATATCACCTCTTGACACTTAGAAAAATTTAAGAAAAAAAAAACTGAGTAGTATAGCTATGGTATATCATATATATTGCCTCATAATATTTAGCAAATTTTGACCTGGGCTTGACACTTGGGCCCTTTACCTTTGTGGTTCATTACCATTGTTGTTGTGGGCTTATTTCACATCTGGGTTGTTTTGCTAGTCTATCGTTCCAAAATATTAAGTGCGCCAGGCCTAATAAATTGTAAATTCCTATTTGGCTTTGTAAATAATCATTGTAGTCTTAATTTTGTACTTAGTCTTATTCATGAATGTACACTAATATTATGCATACCCGTTTATATCTTTGGCCATTCAAACCCGTTGGTGGGCCCCAACGGGGTTCACCAACACATTTAGATCGAGTCAACCCAATTCGGAGCAAAACAGAGCATACGTTAGATCCATTGAACCCAAGTGCATAAACATTTTCTCTTTTGGGCTTGGTCAGCCCAAATACCCTATCTCCTTTAAATTATGTGCTTCAAATTATTATTTGTGCAAATTACCATGCCTATTGGAGCCCTTAATGGATTGACATATTTTAACAGTCGCTAAAAAAATGAATTTGCTACAAACTTTGGGACGTTAATGCAAATTGGGACTGATTTGATTAGGACTAAAACTGCCAATTTTCGTGAAATCAAGGACTGATTTGAACATTTGTGAAACTTATGGACGTATGACGTATGGGTTGATTTGAACCAATATTAAAACTTATGGGACTAATTATGACTAGTTAGATTTAGGCTAAAAAAATAATAAAGCTTGACTCGAACCTAGAAAAAGAAATAAAAACGGACTATATATATATATAGATATAGATATAGATATATATATGTAAAATACTATATAGACTATAATAGTATACCTAGCCTATTTTCCTAAAACTATTTTCATATACTCTAACTATTTTTCAAAACTGCTTTTGGGTGGACTTACCTGGGGTCCTACTTAGGCTAAGAGCCTTCGGATATTAGTCTAAGTGTTCTGGTACGACACTCTAAACGCCCAACTTTGGGCAAAACTTTACCACTTTTGATTCTTGAAATATGGTATTTTTGCATAAATGACTAATTTCTATTTGCGGAAATATAAAATAAAACTATATTTATCACAACCAATTTATATCTATATGGACATATTATTAGAACCCGTAGGTAAATCGCAATTGAGAGGATCCTTAATACCGGGGTGCCTAACACCTTCCCCGGGGGATCACTAGAACCCTTACCCATACTTTGGTTAGATTAGGATTCTTTTAAAATTTAACCGTTTTGAATGAACCCTTTTCGAACAGATTTTCCTAATTTCCTAAAAATTAGGTGGCGACTCTAAAAATAAGTCCATTTAGAGTACCATTACGTAGAGTATATTTTTTCCTTTTTGCCGGTACAAGTGACAAACGTACTTCCCCGGGACACTTTCCTTTTTAAATGAGGCAAGTGCAAACGCGAATAGAAAAAAATAGAACCGCTACAGATGGCGACTCTGCTGGGGACAATCTAAGGTTCTAATCATAAGGGTTCTAATTATTTATATGTTTGTGTGATATAAATTGTTTAAGTGATATAAATTGTTTATGTGTTTAAATTTCCACAAAATATAACTGTCATTCATGCATGCATACTCCGCCACTCCTGGCATTTATTTTTCATTTTTTCTAAGGGTGACGACGCGGGATGAGCTGCGGTCATACCTTCACTAAAAATCATTTAATACATTCTTTGGAGGTCTCCAAGGTCGAGTGGGCATACGGTCATCCCACAGCCTTAGAGAGCCCACCCCCAGCTTGTCCGCTAGGGTAACTTATGTCATTCGTTTGAAAACCACTCTAGAATAATTAGTGTAGAGCGAAGCCAAATCCTTATTGATATAGCGCATGCTGACCATAGACCGGTTTGGGTATCTCAGATCTACCTGAATCAGACAGGAAAGACACTTTACTGTGTTCAAATGGTGCAAAACCTGAAGACATTGCATTCCACTATTCGCTTTTTGGAAGCATTATTATGCTAGGTGTGAAATAAATTACTGTTCCTGGGGGCGGAGAACTAACAGTGTTTTGTCTTGCAGATGCCTCATGATGTGCAGTTTGATATGGTTATGGTCCACCACCAGGTTTAGTGATATGGTGGAAAGGTTTGACTAATGATCAGAAGAAAGAAATAAAGAGTTTTATAGGGCATCTGCCTTCGTTGATGGATATGATTGGGGATCCGGGACTGCTAGAGATCATTACCGGTTATTGGGACAACGACAGAATGGTGTTCAGATTCTAAGAGATAGAGATGACTCCCACTTTAGAAGAGATTAGAGATGCCCTGGAAAGTGTAGGAAGTGCCAACAGATCCAAAAAGAAACTAGCTCAGAATATCCTTATCCCTCACAAACCTACCCCAAGAGAAATCAAAGACATGTTTGCTGTCAACAAAGCCGATTGGGAACAGGGACCCACTATAGCCTTTAGAGAGTTATATGGGAGGTATTCATCCAAACAGGGGTATGAGAACCACATCCTTGAGTTTTCCTCACCCCAATCCTGGGAAGCTAATCAAACACTAGCATTTATCACTTGCCTATTGGGAACCATGGTATTTCAACAAAATGCCTCCCTAGCTATTGATACCCAAGGCGTCTTTGTTGCCCATGCTGTTCTTAGGGGAGTCACAACAAATTAGCTTACCAAATATTTTTACATCATCCCCATTATCCTATCGGACATATACCGAGCTTTGGGAAAATGCCGTGACCATTATTACTACTTCTAAGGTTACAACCTCTTAGTCTAATGGTGGATACTTATGCAGTTGGATAGGAACGACGTACCTACCCGCCGAGATCTGGCCCTGAGAGAGGATGATTTGGGAGTCGCTGCTATGCCTTGTGGGGTTCAGGATAAAAAAGGATGGGCTCACATATTTTCCAGACTGAGAGAAGAACAAATCAGGTTTAGGGTACCTGATTTTCATTCCACGACTATTTGTGTTAAGAGCCGGAGACGTCTGTATTTACCACTTATGGGCATTAGGGGGATCAGACCCTACGCACAATTGAGAGTTCTTAGACAGTTTGATACGAGAAAGGTTATTCCAAATGTGGGAAATATGGGAGAGTTTGTACGAGATTATGAAGAAGGTCGTATCGAAGGTATAAAAGGTGCTCAGAAAGATTAGAGGAATGTGATAAGGGAAAATGAGTTGGATAAGGATCCAAACAATCCAAGTCATGATGAAAATTACTACGAGTGGCTTAGAGCTAAGTTAGCTGATACCTGCCACTCCAGGACCATATTTGTACAAATTTCCCAGGGATAAGGAAGCTGTAAATGCAATCCAAGTTAGAAGAGTGAAACGGCGAATGGATCATCAAACAAAGATAGAATATGATCAAAAGATAATTAAGAGTTTGACAGACGAGGAAAATGCTTCATTGAAGAGCTTGGAATTGCTTGACACTTTTCTCAAAGGAGCCATAGATACGAGGAAGTCATTGACTGACGATCATAGGGCTCAATGGATCAGGACAACAATGATGCTAGCCCATGTAGCCATTCAGACTGCCCTTCGAAGGGCAAAGAAGGCACGAGATGATAGAGAGCAGATTTCTGTCTGTGGAGTGGACTTTTTCTGATTATTGCATTTACTTTTAAAAGCCTCGCAATCCCACTTGGGAAAATATCATTAATGAAAAGCACTGGGGATTTTATCTTTGGGAACAATACATTTGTTTTACATATGGCACAATTTTTCTTCATACGCTAGTAGCCTCGGAGCAATGAGGTATAGGAAAGCGAATTATATATTATCTAAATGCTTAGTTGATATAACTGCTTTATGTGAAAATCATATAATTTGCTGAAACTCTTGATTAGTTCACATTCCGGCCACTACCCAAAAGAAAAACCACAAAAAATAACCATCAAAACAAATTTAGCTCCACTTTTAAAAAGGTTGATTTGCTAATAGAAAATGGAGACTCCCGACAGCATGAGTTCAACTTCGCCTTACGTCAACCTGGTTAGTGACGACGATGGTGCAGAAGCAACAAGTGAGAAAAACCGACAATGGGACGATAAAATGACCCTAGCCACTGCTAGAATGAAAGAGGCTGTACAAACCACTACGACAACCAATGAGAAAATGAGGGAAGCAGAAACTCTCATAGCTTATGTTGAGGAACTAACAAAGCAATAACCTGCCAATTGGGTAAAAAAAGGAAAGGCATCAGAAGCTCCACTCAAGAGTTATGTCTCGCTTAGTCAACAAGAAGGGCTTGACCCTATACCATATGGAGAAGACGACCTACTTATCCCTAATCTGGAAGTCTATAGAGACCCGTGCGAGTCTCAGCTCGAAGAGCCTCCTGTTTCATGCACAATTGTTCTTAAAGGCACAAGATCACATAATTGGGGTACACCAGTAGAGTTGTCTAAACAAGAACTCTTGGAGACTTTGAGAAGAATTGGAGTGTACACATAAAGCCTAAATCTGTTCCCACCATACGCTCCTTCTATGATTTACTGAAAATGCCTCTACCACCGAAGTCAGTCAGGACATACAACCAATGAGTGTGGAGCATGGGAAAGAAAGCTTATCCAATGGATTGACCAAGGGAGAATTAGCCAACTATAGGGACCCCACTCTCTCCAGACTCATTACCAAGGAGCAAACCACCCAAAAAGGATATCAAAGGTTAGGTTCTGGAGTAGTGACTTTTCCAAATTTGAAAAGTCGTACGCCAAGATCCACTCCCTACTAGGTAGCGTGAAAAAGATAAGGGCAGTGCCACAAACCTATCAAAGTTGCCCAGGATCTCCGAAAGAGAGGGTTTGTGTGTATCACCATGGCCACCCCGGCCACGACATTGAAGAATGTGTGAATTTTGAGCATGAGCTGGAACACCTGGTGAATGAAGGTCATGTTTGGATCGTCGCGGGAGGGCGAGAATAGAAGATGAAGATGAAGAAAACATTGAAAGTCTGCTTAGTATGGTTGGGTAGAAAAAAATAAGTATCCCTTTACTGCTTTTAATAAGATAGAGTATCCTTTCCCCTTTTTTATGTAAATAGAACCACGCCAACCTGATGTCCGATTGGGGATACGTGGGAAGCCAATATAATGCCTGGTCAGGGTAGAAAACTATGTTTCGGGTAGCATAGGAAAAAACCTTTTCTCTGTATGCCTGAACTACGAATGGACCTGATTTCCCTTTGGTGGGATACGTAGGCAATCTATTTAAGACTCGGTCCTTTTATAATAAAAAACTAAACTCCCCCTTAGTATAGGATGGGTAGAGGCAAATTAACCATACAAACTATTACTAAAAAATCAGTATTCCAAAAGAAATACAAAAAGACCAAAATACCCTTGGAATGTGAATCAATCAAGAAGTTGAAACAAAATATATGATTCTATGTGCTATAAAATGCAAACAATGTGATATTTTGTGTTTCGTGCTTAAAACTAACGCTAACTTGGGAGCTTTGAGTTGTTTTCTCTTATAGACAGGGGTCGATTCGCTGGCACCAGTTACTCGATCAAAACCTGCCGCAGCGTCTTTAAACCCTCAAGAAGAAAATATGCCTGAAACTCCACCACCGAACATAAATGCTTTAGTAGAAGGTACCCCAAAAGCTGATATAGCTGGAATGCCTAATGAGAGGTTGTCGGTCTACTGATGAGACAATTGGCTGAAGCCGGAGAAGAAACGGACCACCTGATGGCCGAGAAAGAAAATACTACTAATGCTGAAGCTAGGAGACCTCCACCCACTTTCCCAAATTTGGATTTATCAATTCCTGATCATTTCCCTCAAACCCAGACTGGGCTACCTTTACAACTCCACTACGCTGAACTACCACCTATGTGGGGAGTTCCTCCCACCAAACCCCAGCTTTTCAAACACTTACTCATGCGACAAATACAAATGCTTATCAAGCCCTCGGGCAACAGGAATTCCTGCGACCCATCCCGTACAACCAAGTGTCACTTCTCAAGACCATGTAACCTATATTGACTCTTCGCCAAAATTGGAGAACATGGAAATGTTCTTAGAAGCAAGAATAGACAAAATAGAGAAGGAGATGGGGAAGAAAATTGCTGAACTGGAACATGGCTCTAAAAAGAAAGAGGGGCTAACATACTCTGATTTGTGCATACATCCAGACCTGGGTCTACCGAAGGCTTCAAAATTCCCAAGTTTGATCACTTTAATAGGTTAGGAAATCCCAAGGCCCACTTGAGGGCTTACTGCGACCAGTTGGTTGGAAATGGCGGAAACGAAGTTTTGCTCATGAGGTTGTTTAGTAGATGTTTGTCAGGAACGACTATGGAATGGTTTATCTCTCAAGACATTAGCTGCAGGAAAACATGGGAGAAATAGCAAGTTTATTCATGGAAAGATTCCGCTTCAATGTGGAAAATGTGCCTGATCGCTTCTCATTGGAGAAAATTCGTCAGAATCGACTAAAACCTACCGAGAATATGCTAGTCGCTAGAGAGACGAAGCAGCGCGTGTGCAACCATCCATGACTGAAGCTGAGCTGGTAGCCGCATTCATACAGTACCAAGAAGTTGATTGCTTTGACAAGATGATAACTATGAAAGGGAGTTCCTTTGTAGATTTAGTCGTTAGGGAAGATATCGAGGATGGCCTCAAGACAGGCAGAATTGTTAGTGTACTAAACAGATCAGGTGCGTCTGGTGACATTGGTGGAAAAAATAAAAGGGAAGATATAGCCTATGTTTCTAGAGCTACTAGCCCGAAAAGCCAAGGAAAAGAAATATCCAACAAAAATTCAGATAACTACCAATCACCTCCACTAACCAACTATATAACCACTTCACCCCAATATAGCCCAATGTCTGTGTGCTACGCATAACCTGGCTATCAAGCTCCACAACAAAATTATCAAATACCCGCACCAAGCAATCGAGCTCCACGACTAAATTATCGAATGCCAGCACCCAATAACCAAGCCCCAGAAAATCAAACTTTCTAGAACCAGCCTCCACCAGCAAACTATGAGGCACCCCAAAGGAAATCTATGAGAGCATTCACTCCTTTGCCAGAATCAAGGACAAGTTTATTTTCGAAGCTAAGAGATGCCACCTCGAATAAGCGTTGTCCCACCAAAACCTGCTAATCCCACGGATCGATGGTACAGGCTAGATCTCACTTGCGCCTATCATTCTAACCAAGTTGGACATGCCACCGAATATTTCATAAACCTAAGGCACAAATTACAGGATATGATTGACAATCATGAGCTTATCCTAGAACCAACACCTCCAAAAGTGGACACAAATCTGCTCCCAAAGCATGGAGGAAACCAAATTCACATGATAGAAAGAGATGATGAATAGGAAGAGAGCCCGACGATAATTCGTCCAGATATTGAAGGGTTAGAGAGCACTGTCGCCTCGTTGTCTTTACAGGAGTAGGAAGAAGTGCTAGGCCCCTTGACAAAGAAGTCTAAGATATCTACCATAGCAAACAAGAGAGCCTTTTGTACTTAAATATCCCTCAACAGTCGATCGAATTCATAACGAGCCCTTCATACTCAAAATATTAGGATCAATTGAGAATGCACCCTTTGTGATCAAACCCCCGCAACAAATGATGGTCCATAAAGCAAAATAAATAGCTGCTGTGGTTCAGGGTATGACCAGGTTAGGAAGGTGTTATGCCGCAGAAGAACATATGCTCGAAGCACCACGTCGCGAAAACCCTCAGAAAAGGCCAATCACTGTTTCTGGAGGCAAATGCTAATTAAGGATTATTCGATTGTTGAGCATCTGCATAAGACTCCTGCCAAGATATCAGTAATGTCATTACTAATCAGTTCATCTCAACATCGCTTAGCCTTGATGAAAACTTTGGATGATGTCCAAGTGCCTGCCGGCACTACAAGTGAAACATTAGTCGAGATTTTGGGGTATGTTCTACGAGCGCATAGGCTGTCATTTTCAGATGATGAATTACCAAGAGAGGGTAAGGCTCACAATAAGGCTTTGCACATAACAGTCAAGTGCCATGACATGATTATTCCTCAAGTGCTAATTGATGGAGGAGCTGGGTTGAATGTATGCCCTGTGACGACTCTGAAAAAACTCGGGTACGACATTGGCAAGATTCGTCAGAGTCGAACCAACATAAAAGCTTATGATGGCGCGACCAGCTACCCACTTGGAGAAATAGATCTACATATACAAATGGGCCCCGCGGAGTTCGTAGTGGAGTTCATCATCATGGATATCAAAACACGCTACAACCTATTGTTGGGCTGACCGTGGTTGCATGCCGCCGGGGTTATAGCATCATCGTTACACCAGTCTCATAAATTCATATGGGATTACTAAGAAGTCCTGATTCACGACAAGGGCAGTGTCTATAACTATCTAGAAAACTCTGTGCCAATCATAGAGAAGTCGCCAGTGGGTGCTGATTTTCACAATGTTGAGCTAGCCATGGTAGATCGTAGGGGAGATAATGAAGATACCCCTATGCCACTGGTCTACAAAATGGTTGCTACACCTATGATAAAGAGTGGTTTTGAGCCCGGGAAAGGTCTAAGAAAGAACTTACAAGGAATCAGAGAACCAGTGAGTATCAAACATGGGAAGTATCGATTTGGGGTGGGATACAAGCCATGTGAGGCAGAAGAAGAAGAAGCAGAATATGGGCTGAGAGGTCCCGTTGAAATGAGAAAGCTCCCTCACCTATACTAGTCCTTCACAGCATGCCCATTGGGTCACAACAACGAGGATCCAGAAGAGGGTTTAAGGATGTTATTTTGGGAGGAAGAATGCGCAGCCATCATTGAAGAATGATTTGAAGCATTAGAGATTCACCATGCTGAACCAGGAGAGACAACAAGTGGATGGACTTCTACCCCGTTTTTCACTCTGTGGTAGAAAGAATGCTCATTTTCAGAAAAAATGGCGAAAGTCGGCTTTGAGGCCCGGCTTATCACCTTTTCATGTTTTATTATGTGTTGTTTAATAATGGAAATGGCTGGATGTTCCATTCCGAGTCAGGACCACAGTTTGTGTCACGTTTTCAAATTTCAATGAAAACACCTCAAAGTTTATAATAAAGACAAAATCATTTTACTATAACTATATAAATATATATACGTATGTGTGTGTGTGTGTGTGTATATATATATATATATGATCATATACAAATACGTAGTTAAAATGCTTTTACATGATTAATAACCGTGTTTATTTTGTTTTACAGTAATAATACAAAGGCCACAAATAATGTCATGACATGTTACGAAACAAGTGAAAATGATGATGAACAAAATGACGATCAAGAAGAAGAGATAACTAAACCAGAGGGATTGATAGATGTCGAAGAAAAATATGAGAATAGACCAACACCAAAACCTAGAGGAAACAGAGGTAGTTAATCTAGGAAATGAGGAGTTGGTTCGGGAAACTAGGATAAGCGTGCACTTGACAGAAGCTGAGAAAGAAGGGTATCAGAGTCTGCTGAAGGAGTATGAAGACGTCTTCGCTTGGTCATACATCGATATGCCGGGGATGATTATGAACGTTGTTGCCCATAGGTTGCTGATCCTTGAAGGATTTTCCCCGGTAAAACAGAAAATCAGGCAGCCTAAGCCTAGTGTCGACATCCGGATTAAAGAAGAAGTAGAAAAGCAGATTCAGTCGGGGGTGGTCGAAGTGACACCGTACCCGACATGGTTGGAAAACATAGTCTCGGTGCCAAAGAAAGATGGGAAAATAAGTATTTGTGTGGACTACCGTGATCTCAACCGCGCTAGCCCAAAAGATAATTTCCCACTCCCAAATATTCACATACTTATTGATAACTATGCCAAGCATGAGGTGTAATCTTTTATGGATTGTTACGTAGTCTATCATCAGATATTGATGGATGAAGAAGATGCTCAAAACATGACATTCATCACACCATGGGGAGTGTATCATTACCAGGTAATACCTTTTGGACTTAAGAAGTCCGGTGCTACTTACATGAGGGCGATGACCGCCATCTTTCATTATATAATGCACAAACAAATTAAGTTGTATGTGGACGATGTCGTCATCAAATCCCGGGTAGGTGAGGACCACCTCGATCATTTAAGAAAATTCTTTGACAGACTCTTCAAGTACGATTTGAAGTTGAATCCTGCAAAATGCGCATTTGGAGTGCCTGCTGGAATATTACTAGCATTAATAGTCTGTCGTCATGGTATCGAATTGGATCCCACCAAGATTAAAGCAATCCAAGAACTACCTCCACCAAGAACGAAGAAAGAGGTCATGAGTATCTTAGGATGGTTGAATTACATTGGACGTTTCATCGCCCAAACCACAGTGATCACAGAGCCGATCCTCAAACTCCTCAAGAAAGATGCTCCAATTAAATGGACAGAGGACTGTCAGAAAGCATTTGACACAATTAAGAGATACTTGTCAAATCTACCTGTTTTGGTCCCGCCTAGGCCAGCAAGTCCTTTGCTGCTATTCATGTGAGTATCAGAAAATGCTTTTGGATGCATGTTAGCACAAAACGATGAAACTGGCAAGAAAGAGAGAGCCATCTATTACATCAGTAAGAAGTTCACACCCTGCGAATCTAGATATTCCTTGGTGGAAAAGACGTGCTGCGCTTTAACCTGGGTGTCCCAAAAATTGAGGCTTTATATGACTGCTTACACGACCCATTTGATTTCAAGAATAGATCTACTAACGTACATCTTTCGCCAGCCTATGCCCATAGGGAAGTTGGCCAAATGGAAAATGTTGTTAAGTGAGTTCGACATCCAATACGTCGCGTAGAAAGTAGTTAAAGGGCAAGCATCGGCAGATCTACTAGCATGAAGCCCAGTAGATGACAATCCTGTACCTTTGTGGACTTACTTCCCGGATGAAGAAATAATGACAATTGAAGGTGAAGAAAGTGAAGACGAGTCAGGATGGAAAGTATACTTTGATGGAGCAGTCAACTTTAAGGGATCAGGAATCGGAGCTGTTTTGGTTTCAGACTCGGGCCAATATTATCCAGTGGCAGCCAAGTTAAGCTTCAATTACACCAACAACATGGCTGAATATGAAGCCTGTATCTTGGGTTTACGTTTATCTATTGACATGGATATGAAAGATCTTCAGGTAATTGGTAACTCGGATTTGCTAATTCATCAGGTTCGAGGGGAGTGGGCCACCAAAAATGAAAAGATCATACCATATGTTGGACTTGTGCAAAGATTGGCAGATCGGTTCCAAGAGATCAAGTTCAAACACATACCAAGAACCCAGAACGAGTTTTCTGATGCATTAGCAACAATATCATCCATTATTCAGCATCCCGACAGTAGATACATTGATCCCGTCAAAATCAAAATCAAAGATCAACCAACCCACTGTGCTTTTGTAGAGGCTGAGACTGATGGAAAACCTTGGTGCGTTGACATTAAAATGTTCTGCGAAAAAGGAGAATATCCCAAAGGAATCACCTTAAATCAGAAGAGGACTATGAGGAAGTTAGCAAATGGTTTCTTCCTCAACAAGAATGTCCTGTACAAAAGAACTCCATATTTGGGATTTCTTAGATGTGTCGACTCTTTTGAAGCTACAAAATTGATTGACGAAGTGCATGCTGCAACTTGTGGGCCTCACATGAATGGGTTCGTGCTAGCAAAGGAAATCTTAAGAACAAGCTATTACTGGATGACCATGGAAAATGATTGTAGCAAATTTGTCTACAAATGCCACAAGTGTCAGATTCATGGAGACTTGATAAAGGTCCCTCACACAAAACTAAATGATATGACATCACCTTGGCCATTCGCCGCTTAGGGCATGTATGTCATAGGACCAATTGAGCCAGCTGCGTCAAACAAACATCACGTCATTTTGGTCGCGATAGACTACTTCACCAAGTGGGTGGAAGAAGCATCTCATTCATCGATGACAAAGAAAGTGGTCATAGACTTTGTGCGCAACAATATCATATGCCGATTTGGCATCCCAGAATCAATCATACAGATAACGGGGCTAACCTGAATAGCCACTTGATGAAAGACATGCGTGCGCAGTTCCGGATCACTCACCAGAATTCAACCGCATATCGACCACAAATGAATAGGACTATGGAAGCCGCCAACAAAAACATCAAGAAAATCCTCCGAAAGATAATTGATAACTACAAAGACTGGCATGAACTATTGCCTTATGCATTGCTGGGATACCGTACTATTGCCAGGACTTCGACTGGAGCCACCCCATACATGCTGGTGTATGGTACTGAGGCAGTGATACCAGCCGAAGTAGAAATACCTTCACTTCGAATAATACAAGAAGCTAAGTTGGACGATGCGGAATGGATCCGCAAAAGGTATGAGCAACTGGCTCTGATAAATAAAAAGAGGATGGTTTTTTTTTTGCCATGGTAAACTATACCAGCAAAGAATGGCACGTGCTTTCAACAAGCATGTGAGAACTAGGTTGTTTCAAATCGGGCAATTGGCACTCAAACGAATATTCCCTAATCAAGAAGAATACAAAGGAAAGTTCATACCAAACTGGCAAGGGTCCTATATGGTGCATAAAGTACTATCAGGAGGAACCGTAGTACTTGCTGAAATGGATAGTCAAGAGTGGCCAAAAGCAATAAATTCAGATGCCATCAAAAGATACTACGTGTGAAGAAGAAGACAACTGCGAAGATTTTGAATTTCCATAGTTAGGTTTTCTTTGTTTGCATTCCCTTTGCTTGTAATTTTGCATTTCTCTAAGAAAAAACCGAATCCAAAATTATGTACGAACTATGCAAAGACCTGATTCCCTGTACTTATAAGGGGATACATAGGCGCTTTTCCAAGCTCAGTCGCTTTAACCCAAAAATCCAAGTTATGTATGTTGAACTACGTCAGGACATGATTCCCATTTTGGGATACATAGGCGCTCTTTTGAGTTTAGTCTCACCAAAAATTCCAATATGTTTACCCCGAACTACGTTTCGACCTGATTCTCAAAACGAGATACGTAGGCGCTCTCCCGAGCTCGGTCATTCCAAACAAAATTCCCAATAAACTTTAGGAAACCTCAGAAATGATTAGCGAGAGAAAGATAAAGATGACCCCACAAGGAAATGTGAATAGGAGAAAGTCCATGCACCGGGAGAGCGGTCAACCATATAGGAAACTGACAAATTTTTCTATGGATGCAGGAACAAACAACCATAGACGTTTTACACTAACTCGTTTGCTAGAATGTTTAAAATAGGGTAGTGATGACGAGCTAAGTGAAGGAGAAGCGCCAAAGAATAGCGGCCCAAACGACTGTACGAAACGGTAATGAAGCCCTCCCTAAGTAAAGTTTCTTTACGCTGAGATTTTACAAAAAAAAAAAAAATAAAAAAAATTTAAGACTACTGAAGGATATAATCATGATACCGAAAGCGGGGTCTCCAGTAAAAATAGTATTGTATCAAGGTATTGAGACCCCGGCCTAGACGTCACATGGCTTGCCTTGATATATTAGCTGAGTGGACGTCTAAAAATCTACAAATTCAAAATGACGTGTTGATAGCGGGATTGAATGCCGTTATTCATAATCAATTCTAGTCCTTTTGAAAGATGTGAACCCTATCGACGGGTGGGTATTCTTCCCCAGAGTCAAAAAAGGAAGGTGTGAGTCTTGCCACCGAGGTAAGCTTCATTCCTCAAAATGACGATATGGATTAAACGACTACGTGCCGAAGGGGCTGAGTCGTCATCCATATATATAGCCAAATAAGTAGCATAATTCCGAGCTTGATGTCCGCAATCGTTGAAATACGAATGTGATTCCTACATCAAGATTTGCGGTCGCTATTGCAGTCTATTTCAAGTTAACGTAATCATGGTTCAGGGATAGTGGTAGTCATGTGAAAAGGCTCCGCACTTGAATATCCAGTAGTTAACTTTAAAATTCTGACTAAATGTGGTAATTCTGGCGACAGGGGTTAGCGGTCATCATGAGAGGAATATGATACTGCACTCTGATGTGCAGTCTACATTTGGGTATTTTTGACTATAGGTGATGTTAGACCAACTGGTATATCGCGATCGCCGTATGCGGATAACGGGACATGCGACACCAGATTTCGACAGTCATCGCGATATGCAAACATGATATGACGCCAAATTTTCATGAGTAGTGGATGTCGTAAGAAACAAAAATGGCCCCGCACAAGAAAAAATGGGTTTCATGATTGACATATCGACTTACAAAAATGACAATCGGACTGAGGTGTGTAGGTTCGCAGAAATGCGGTATAGCCCGACCCAGACCCCAACAGAAGTTATCATTAAACGATAAAACATCTGAAAATGACGAAAAAAGAGCCAGTCAAAGTATCGTGATTATTATCCGGAGTAGATCATTTTTTTTCAAAAATACACGAAAGACACACACTTGCAGGGAAAAGAAAGGAGACAGACAAGCATTTGCGAAAGGACGGACGTAATATTGGAGGATGACTTCGATGTCAACAAAGTGACGAAATACCATTCAGCGTTTGGAGATGGCTAAAACCTACCAAGTTAGGAAGCAAGAGCCAGACTCAAGATATGCGGAGCGAGCGTGGAACTTTTCTTGGGCACCGATCAAAAATCGTGTACGAAAGTCAAGCTTTCTACACCGAGATTGACACATCACTTCAAGCAAATGCACTCATAAATCTTTTGAAAAAAAATGCTTCCGGTCGGGTTTTTCACCGGAAATAGTCAAAGGGATTCCCACATAAAGGGATATTCCTTTTCAGGCTATTGGGTCAAACTACAATTGGCCTGATTCCCAAAGCCAGGGATATGTAGGCTACTCAAAATACGAGGCTCGGTCATATTCCTATAATTACCTCGAGACACCTCGAGGCAGTTTAAAGAAAATACCTATTTTTCGTGGTCCTCGTAGAGTTAAAACTACAAATGGCCTGAATTCTCATTTAGCCTGAGATATGTTGGAAGCCTAGAAGCTAGGGTCCGGCCATACTTCTGAAATTTTTCCAAGAGAGCTGCAACTTCTATTATTCGATAGAAATTAGGATTGTCAAATTCATAGCTCAAGGATAGCCTCGCCATCCTCGAACTCCGAAGGGGAAATTGTTGACACCTAAGACGCGTATTTTAATTTACAAAATTCCTGAGTCAAAGACGGAGCAACGATGCACCTTTAAAATTTAAAATTTTAAAAAATCCCGTGAAAATTGCAAAAATTGACGTTTCATTTTTATTTTGTATAAAAAATAGCAATTACAAGAAATTACGAGTTATTTAATCTCACCAACATAATTTGAAAAGAAATTACATACTTGTTCCGTCTAAGTCGGGAAAATTGTTGATTAAAGACGACGTATAAATTACAGCTCATTCTTACCGCATTTTGTTTGCATTTTTTAAATATCGCTCAAAAGTATATCAATATTGGGCTCATTTTGAAGCTCGTATTTTAAAACAAAGTATTATAATTTTTATTTTGGAAAAATATTATTTTACGAAGGCATTTAAGTTAATTAATACTATATCTTAAAAAATGTGTATATGTGGTGTATTTTAAAAAAGGGGGGGAGTAAAACAATATACCCCCCCCCCCTCTTTATTTTCCTCGATGGGTCCGTCTGTTATGTTTTGCCCTAAATGTTTTCCCTTCTCCCCCTTGAGAGAAAATGGAGGCGGCGCTAGGGTTCATCCCCTAACCACTGCCATGGTTCCACCGTTAAACCCTTATTTTTTGACCCTCTGAGGTATTTCCCCGCCATTTCCCATGGTATGGGATGCCATGGGCGAGCCTAAAAGGCTCTAGCCAACTTGTGCCACCATACCACAATAAGGAATGGTGTGTGGTGATTTGCCCAAGGATTAACACCCCATTGTACTGATACACCGACGTGTAAGGTTGAGATTGTTTTCCAACGGTCCTGTTGGATCGATTCTGGTACAATTTTTGTCTTTGTGTATGACTAGGTGTGTTTGTGGTTTCAGTTATGTGACAATTGGGAATCTTTCGTCCTTGGGTGTACTATTTTTGTATGAATTAAGAATTTTTTTCGCCATTAGTACAATTAGGATATGATCCCTTTTGGTTTACTTGATTTTAAAAAGGAGAGAAAAAGGTTTGATAAAGGTTTTTGAAGTGTTTTGTTGCTAAGTTTTTGATTCAGTCTCCACGTTTGACCTTTAGGTTTCCTTTGCAAGAGGTAATATCCCTATCCCCATATTTAAAACAATTTCAGTCTTTATATGAGTTTAAATGACTATATTATTGTCTAAATGTGTTTGATGTTTTTGTTTCACTTGTTTGGATACATTTCTGCCTAGTTTAGTCAATAGTGAAGTGTTGATGTGGTTTAAGGCTGATATAAGGTGATTGAGCCTGTTTTGAACCATGATTGAGGTCTGTTTTGTTGTTTTCCCATCTGGGATTTAGAACTAAGAAATGAGATTTAGAGGGTTTTGCTCAATATCATTTATATGAAGTTATTTAAAGTTCCAGTTCCTTTGTTATATGATGTTGTTCATTAGGTTTGAGTATTTGACCCTTCTCTTGTGACTTTTGTTCCTTATGATATGAATATGGTCCTGTCTAATAATAATGGATCAACTTCACCTACTAGTTTAGTTATTTGAAGTGGTTTTAATCCTAGACATGGTCTCAGACTGATTCTGCTATAAAAAGTTTAAGTTTTTCCCTTTATTAGCCTGTTAAAGATTAAGATTTAGAAGTCAAAACTGATCTTTTCCTAGCATTTGTTGGTTTTGAATCACCCCTAATGGTTTAACTTCCTTTAAAAAGGGTAATTTTAAGGTTTTGAAGTATCATTGTTAGCTGAATCTTATGAAGTCTTAAATCTTACTCCTGAATCTGTGTGAATTGCAAAAGATTACCTAGAATCTTTTTTTTTTAAAAGGGGATGCTTTTGTTTAGACTATGGTGTGTGGATCTCATTGTTAATACCACAGGTTTCTTTCTTTAGTTAGTTACCTAAACTACCATGGAATTCTATTATGTTTTAATTTGGTCTTCGAAATGTTAAGTAGGCAGACCTTATATATCTTTGTTGCTTGAATAAATAGGAGTACAAAAGAGTTTAAACTAAACCTAAGAAGCAAGAGTAAAACTTAGTATTAGTTCAGTCTTTTGTTCCTTTCCTTTTATGTGCCTTATTTTTTGAAGCTTGGTCTTTAATGGAAATTTCTCTTCTAAAAGCAGTGTCATGAGTTGACTAAAGGTTAAACTTGGCTAAACTTACTGTCCTGATAAAATGGAGGAAATGTTTTGCTTTTAGAGGATAAATAGGGTATTTGCTAGTTGTTTGTAATCTTGGACTTGTATGCTCAAATGTTTCTTCATCCTCGTTTGTACTGTTCCGTCTAAGTATGGTGTTGGTGACCTATGAATAGAATCATGATCCCCTATGTCCAAAGTTTAGTTGTTTGTGTGTATTTCTATGTGAAGTTTTCTCTGTTAGTGATTATTGTGACCTTATCTGACCTTTACTCAACTTAGGGTAGGTTCATGCACCCATGACTCTTATGACTTGTTTAAACTGGTTCTGATCACCCTTTATAACTGAGTGAGACCTTTGTTGTCTTCTTTGCTTTGTTTTGGACTTTTCTTTTTGTGTAAAATCTAAATAAAATCAAATGTAGAATTTTGTTGATGTTTCATGAAGTTGGCTTGGATCTAAAATGACTTTAGTAAATAGTTAAGGCCTCTATGACTTGAAACAGACTAAGATTAAAAATTTAGTAGACATGACCTTAAACTTGTTGCTTGATCTAGTGGTATCTTGTTATGATATAAATAAAACTAAGTAACTCACTACTATTTAGTTAAGTCTGAGGGGTGATAAAAAATGCAATTCTTGGAAATCATGTGGCATGTGTTTGTTATGATTGAGACCAGAGCTGATTGCTTGTTTTGCTTGCCTACTTACCTTGCTTTGCCATTTCTGAACCTGGCTAAATTAGGTGAAGATAAAGGGGATCCTTCCTGTAACCTGTTGAACATATTTGAGACTGCCTAGATGGAAAGTTAGTAGAAACTGGAACCTGAAAGATTTGTAGTTAATCTTTGATCCTAGAATAGTATAAGTGCCATTTTGAACATTATGTGTGTCTGTCAATACCTATTCTATTAGCTTATTTTGGAAAGGTAAAAGTGTAGGGAGGTTGGAGGGTAATTTCCAGTCGAAACGAAGTATAAAAATCTAAACTATGTTCTTGAGACTACTGCGTGACTTGGCTGCCCCTTTTTACCTATTATTTACCAAGAATGTTCTGCAGTCTATTTTTCTTATAAAACTTTGTTCTTTCAAGTTGGTTCTCTAATGTAGTTTTCTGGGAATTGTGGTGCCTAGTGTTCCAATAAAGAAGAATGGGCATAGGAGGAAAGGGATAAAATGTTATGTCCCGCGTTTTCGCATAATGGGAATTCGTGGAAATAATTAAGACTTGTATGTTATAAGGCCATGTTTTTGATTTTAGTTAATATGTCTATGTTGTTTATGAAAATATTAGTGTGAAAATATGGAGGAAGTCCGAGGGCCAAAATTGGGATTTCGGAAATTAGTTTCGGGAATTTTAAAATGAGAGTTTTAATGATTTGGGCTCAACAAAAATTTAAGAGAAATGAGGCCCAAAATGCTAAGGGTGGCCGGCCATGTCTTTGGCCCAAACCCATAACAAGTTGTCATGTGATTAGCATGTGACAACTTAATAAAGAGAGTACTATATATTGCTAGCCTTAGAACATTCAAGAAAAAGAAGCAAATCATAAATTGAAGAACACCCAAGAGAGAGGGTTTCGGCCAACATAAGAAAGAAAGAAAAAAACAATTCTAGCTTTGATCTTAATCCAAAAATCTTGTCCTTCTTGTATTGTAGTAAGTTCAAGACGCTCTCCGACGTGATACAATTAGTTTGGCGGAAGAATCACATTTGCGGCAAATCGGAACCTTAAGAGAAAGGTAAGATTTCTATGTTTTGATGTTATGAAATAGGTATATATGTAATAGTGATTGAAGTTTCATGAAAAATATGGGATTGTGTTGTGTTGTGCATGGCCGTGTGTGTGTGGGTTGAAGGTGTTGGCCGTGTACCACATAGGGAGGAGGAGAAGTGGATTCATGTTTGTTTGGATTGATTAGTTGTATTGTGGTGACTTCTTGTGATGCAAATGAAGGTTTAATGAATTGAATTGGCATTGAAATTTCTTGTATGTAATTATGAGAAATTATGTGAATTCTATATGATTTTTATATAATTATAGAAGTGAGATTCTAAATGTGAATTATGGTCGTTGTTAATGAATTTGGATGAAAATAATGCGAGTTGGTAGTCTGTCGCATTTGTTGAAGTTTTGGATAGAATATGGAAATTGGCGGCATACTTGAATTCATGTATATCGCTTGGAATATTATTGGAATGTGTTTGAATAACTTTGAATAAGTAAACGAATGTGATAATGTGGATGTTAGTTTGATGTTGTGAAGTTTGGATGAAAGTTGTTGATTTATGTAGAAAGAGAGAATATTGACGTTAGAGTGATTTTTGTTATGACTTGTGATGTTTGTGATATTGTGGGTTGTTGTGTTGATGTATATTGAGCCGAGCTAAGTCTCGGGGGTGTTATATATATAGGGGAAGTGCTGCCGAAATTTCGGTAGACAAAAATGAAGTGAATTCTTAAGCCTTGAAATCCCTAAATGGTAACTTTGACCATTTGCAGATTCTGAGCGAAACGGGACTTGAGTTTTGGGCGAGCGTAAGACGTATATAAGGTATGTAAGGCTACCCACTCCTTCTTTTGGCATGTCTTAAGTATCCTAGGTTGATATCGGAGCCCCGGGGGCAATTCTGTTCCTTGAAATCCGAATTAGAAATCGAGCACTAGTCACTCAATTGAATTGAACCTTAAAGTCCTTCTTTTGCTTGCAAAGTAATTGGATGTCCGAAAATTATGCAAATGTAATCATATCTCTTCGGATCTTCCATGCATGATTCCATAGACCCTAAATGTTCGTGGTTCATGTCCGTCACTTCGACTTGACCCGCGGTGGCCCGCTAGCATCGAGACTTCCTTGTTGCTCTATTATTCTCGTTTTTGTATAATGTCAGCAAAACACTTTTGTTTATGAGTTTGGCTATCATAAAATAATTTTTTGACTGCCACAGTATTCTAGATTATATTTTGAACCATAAATACTATGTTGGAAATATTTTGTGAAACGAACCCCGTATTGACTAACTATTCGAACTAGTTGACTAATGAATTAGCATATGATGTTATCAAGTTTCAAAAGATGTTTCGACCTATAAATTGCATTGTTTGCTCACGACTCCGCTCGTGCCCTTATTATGACTTCGTTCACCGGTTCCCGGGCCGGTTATGATTCGTGCGTACTATGAAAAATTCGGCCGTATGTTGTTTTACGGTTCCCGAGACCTCGTCAGAAGGCCGGGTTCCATTTGGTGCTGTGCTGTGATATGGATGGTGATATGTTATGATGATATGTGTGCTCGGGGATGTACAGAGATTTGAACCTTCTGGTGTTATGCTGTGTGTGGCACCAGTGTCGGAGTGGTGACCACGTTCCTGAGCTTTGCATGATTTTGTTTGCATTATGTATACATGATTTTGATATAGATTCTGATATACTGTTCAGTATTCCCCCTTTTGTATCTTGTTTATTTTCAGTTGTGGCTCATATTTCTGTACTCTATGCTTTACATACTCAGTACATCTTTCGTACTGACCCCCTTTCTTCGGGGGCTGCGTTTCATGCCCGCAGGTACAGACACAGGTGATCCTCCACTGTAGGCTCCACTTTCTACTATTTCCGAGTACTCCCTTTTGATCCGGAGTCCACTTTTGGTACATTTACCCTTTTGCTATGTATATATTTCTGTAGATCTGACTATTTGGGTACGGCGGGGCCCTGTCCCGTCATATGATTCTGTCGGTCTGTTTAGAGGTCTGTGGACATGTCTGTGGGTTAGGGTCTTTCTGTATGGATGTGTGTATATGTCGTGTTTGGGCGATCCCATACGCCGAGGCGGCCGGTCCACATATGTTTGTACGTTGGTTTGTTAGCCCTGTGTGGCCTTTGTTGGTGTTTGCTGTGTACAGGGTTATTCTGGATAGTCCGAAAAACAAAGGAGGCTCTGCCGAAATTTTTCTGGGGATTATCTAAATTTGTAAATACAGCCTTGTCGGCTTCTGCTATATACTTGAATGCATTTGATAGATGGGTTTGGGTGCCCAGATCGGGCACTAGTCACGGCCTACGGGGTTGGGTCGTGACATAAAATTAGTCTGTGCAGTTGTCTTTATCTTCTTTGCCATTTGCTTGATCAACTCTTGGCTTATATGACATTACAGTGTCTGTGCTTATTGTTTGAGAAGTACAATGACTTAATTTACCACTTATCATTTGAATGAACCACCACAGAATCACTCCATCTCTCTTAACTAGATTAAGTTCTAACCTCTCCCTAAAAAAATTAGAAAAGAAGACCCTTAAGTATGGTCCCTGGCCTATTTTCTGCCTCATTTGATACAATCTTGAACTGCTCACTTCCTAGCCTTCCTACTATCCACAATACTTGTGTAGTCTTCTAAAACGTGTGCCATGGCTTCCTTACCTACGCTATATGTGGTTCTGAATTTTGATGCACAATGTCATGTTAAAACTGAGACCAAAACTACTTTTACTAGAGTAAATAGGACACCTGTACATTTGCCCCTATAGCTGATTTGTGAATTTCTATGGTTCATGCACATGAATTCCTACTTCTTGCTTGTTGTTTGGTGCACATAATAATCTTGTTATACTATCTTGAGCCCAGGATAGTATCATGAATCCCTTTTTGCCACAGTTAGGACTAAATGAATCTGTAATTGCTCCCATGAAAGTCTCTGGTTATTTGTGGCTTGTCAGGCCCACAGTTGAACTATATTTGCACTCATGTTGGTTTCACCCTCTCAGATATTTGTTGATCTTGCCTTGGCCATTCTTTATGCCACATTTGAGTTTTGTAGGACTTTGTATTCATGTTAAACCTTCATGTTGTTCTTACCTATGCCATGAATAATCTCCTGAGTCTCAAATATTTGTCGTGCCTTACCTTAAGTTACTTTTACATTGCCTAAAACTGGGTATTTCCTTCCCCTTGTGTCTGATGAGCCACTCAGTGGTATTTTGCTCGTGTGTTTGACTGTTTAAGCTTTGGGCAGTAGCTAGAACTTGACGTTTGCAATTGTGTGAATTTTTGGGGAATTTGTGTTTTGTGCATGACTTGAATATGGTGTTTAGAGTCAAGTTTAAACTTAATATATGGTGTATATCAAGTGTATATAGAGGGTATGCTATTTAAAGGGTTTTGCTCTCCCTATATAAGTGATACACTGATAGTATATCATGTATATCACCTCTTTACATTTAGAAAATCTGAGAAAAAATGAGTAGTATGCCAGCAGTATATTATGTATATCACCTCTTGACACTTACAAAAATTTGAGAAAAAAAACTAAGTAGTATAGTTGTGGTATATCATATATATTGCCTCTTAATATTTAGCAAATTTTGACCTGGGCTGGACACTTGGGCCCTTTACCTATGTATGGTTCATTACCATTATTGTTGTGGGCATATTTCACATCTGGGTTGTTTTGCTAGTATACCGTTCCAAAATATTACGTGGGCCAGGCCCAATAAATTGCAAATTCATTTTTTGGTTTGTAAATAATCATTGTAGTCTTAATTTTGTACTTAGTCTTATTCATGAATGTATACTAATATTATGCATACCCGTTTGTATCTTTGCCCATTCAAACACGTTGGTGGGCCCCAACGGGGTTCACTAACTCATTTAGATCGAGTCAACCCAATTCGGAGCAAAACGGAGCATCCGTTGGATCCATTGAACCGAAGTGCATAAACATTTTCTCTTTTGGGCTTGGTCAGCCCAAATACCCTATCTCCTTTAAATTATGTGCTTCAAATTATTATTTGTGCAAATTACCATTCCTATTGGAGCCCTTAATGGATTGACATATTTTAAAAGTCGCTAAAAAAATGAATTTGCTACAAACTTTGGGAAGTTAATGCAAATTGGGACTGATTTGATTAGAAGGACTAAAACTGCCAATTTTCGAGAAATCAAGGACTGATTTGAACATTTGTGAAACTTATGGACTTATGACGTATGGGTTATTTGAACCAATATTCAAACTTATGGGACTAATTACGACTGGTTAGATTTAGGCTAAAAAAATAATAAAGCTTGACTCGAACCTAGAAAAAGAAATAAAAACGGACTATATATATATGTAAAATACTATATAGACTATAATAGTATACCTAGCCCATTTTCCTAAAACTATTTTCATATAATCTAACTATTTTTCAAAACTGCTTTTGGGTGGACTTACGTATGGTCCGACTTAGGCTAAGAGCTATCGGGTATTAGTCTAAGTATTCTAGTCCGACACCCCAAACGCCCAACTTTGGGCAAAACTTTACCACTTTTGATTCTTGAAACATGGTATTTTTGCATAAATGACTAATTTCTATTTGCGGAAGTATAAAACAAAACTATTTTTATCACAACCAATCTATATCTATATGGACATATTATTAGAACCCGTAGGTAAACCGCAATTGAGCGGATCCTTAATATCAGGGTGCCTAACATCTTCCCCGGGAGATCACCAGAACACTTACCCATACTTTGGTTGGATTAGGATTCTTTTAAAATTTAACCGTTTTGAATGAACCCTTTTCGAACTGATTTTCCTAATTTCCTAAAAATTAGGTGGTGACTCTAAAAATAAGTCCATTTAGAGTACCATTACGTAGAAGTATATTTTTTCCTTTTTCCCGATACAATTGACAACTGTACTTCCCCGAGACACTTTTCTTTTTAAATGAGGCAAGTGCAAACACGAATGGGAAAAAATAGAACCGCTATATGGAACACATAGCTGACCTCGATATCTAAGAACTCCATCTGCATAAATCTCAAATGGTGACTTTTTGTTCTGAGGGGCTGTGTTTCTATAATGAATTAACATAGCATCTTCGTACTTGCGCTCCTTCACCTCAT
Organism: Lycium barbarum; assembly: GCF_019175385.1. NCBI lineage: Eukaryota > Viridiplantae > Streptophyta > Magnoliopsida > Solanales > Solanaceae > Lycium > Lycium barbarum. The sequence goes on along the minus strand of NC_083348.1, from coordinate 22,602,851 downwards.
CTACTAAAGATGAGACTGCCAAGTCCTGAATAGTAACCCCTGTAACGCCTGAGTCTAATAATCGGACTCTTAGGCTAGCCAACTGATGAAGCTCATGAGCTAATTCCCTTTTCCCTGGCAGCAAATAAGATAGGCTACCCATGGATCTATGGCTAAGGGCATCAGCGACTACATTCGCCTTCCCTGGGTTGTACAGAATGTCGACATCGTAGTCTTTCAACAACTCTTACCATCGCCTCTGATGCAAACTCAACTCATTCTAATTGAAAATGTATTGAAGACTCTTATGATCTATATATATGTCAGCATGTACACCATATAAATAATGCCTTAACATTTTCAGCGCGTGAATTACTACAGCTAACTCCGAGTCATGTGTTGGATAATTCTTCTCATGCTTCCTCAACTATCTCGAAGCATAATCAATAACCTTATCGTGCTCTATTAACACACAACCTAAACCAACACCTGAAGTATCACAATAGATAACATAGCCTTTTAATCCTTCTGGAAGCGTCAGAACCGGAGCCAGAGTCAATCTGTTCTTCAACTCCTAAAAAGTGCGCTCGCAAGCGTCAGTCCATTTGAACTTAGCTAATTTCTGAATCAACTTTGTCAGTGGTGCAGAAATAGAAGAAAATCCCTTTCTAAATCTCCGGTAATAGCCTGCCAAGCCCAGAAAACTATGAACCTCTGTGGGTTTCGTGGGTCTAGGCCAATTTTTCACAGCTTCAATCTTCTGTGTATCAACCCTGATACCTTCTTCTAATATAATATGCCCCAAGAAAGCCACAGAGCTTAACCAGAATTCACATTTAGAGAAATTCACATATAGCTTCTGATCTTGACGAACTCTGAATACTGCACGCAGATGATCTTCATGCTCGGCCTTTGATCTAGAGTAAACTAAAATATCGTCAATAAATACGATCACGAACTGATCCAAGAAAGGTCTAAATACACGATTCATTAGATCCATAGATACTGCTGGGGCATTTATCAAACTGAAAGACAGTACTCGAAACTCAAAGTGTCGATATCTGGTCCTGAAAGCTGTCTTAGGAATATCCTTCTCTTTGAATCTAACTTGATGGTATCCTGATCTTAGATCTATCTTCGAAAAATATCTAGCTTCTTGCAGTTGGTCAAATAGATTATCGATTCTCGGAAGTGAGTACTTATTCTTTATCATCACCTTATTCAGCTGCCTGTAGTCAATACACATCCGTAACGAGCCATCTTGCTTCCTTACTAATAACACTGGTGCTCCACATGGTGATATACTAGGCCTGATAAAGCCTTTCTCAAGAGAGTCCTTCAACTGCTTCTTCATGTCCCTTAACTCCGCTGGTGCCATTCTTTATGGAGGAATAGATACTGGTTTAGTATTTGGTAGTATATCGATGGCTAAATCTATCTTCCATTCTGGTGGAAGACCTGGAAGTTCATCCGAAAATATGTTTGGAAACTCATTAACCACTGGAATAGACTGAAGAGTCGGTGGCTTTTCTTCGTATCCTGAAGCCGGACTAGATGATAAATACAACCCTTAGAAATCTTCTTCCTTGCCTTGACATAGGAAATAAACCTACCTCTCGGTAATGCTGTATTACCCTTCCACTCTAGAACTGGCTCTCCCGGGAACTGGAATCGGACCATCTTCGTTCTACAATCAACATTGGCATAACAAGAGGCCAACCAATCCATACCCATAAAGACATCAAAGTATACCATGTCTAATCAATCAATTCCTCTACCTTATGTCGATTACAAACCATAATCACACAATCTTTGTATGCCCGTCTAGCTATTAGTGGATCACTAATGGGGGTAGACACCTCAAAAGGTTTAATTGACTCGGGTTTTACCCCGAACTGATTGGCAATTAAAGGAGTAACATACGATTATGTAGAGCCTGAATCTATCAATGCATACAAATCATGTGAAGAAACTGATATTATACCTGTAACAACATCAGGCGAAGATTCACGATTCTGTTGACCGGCTAGTGCATAAATGCGGCTCTGAAGACTGCTCGGACTTGACACTCCACCTCTACCACTACCACGACTGGCTGGTATCTGAGAGCTCTGCCCAAGAGGGCGTACAGATGACGAAGAACAAGTGGCTGATAGTGTCGATTGAACTATACCTCCACTTTCTCTCAACGGACAATCTTGCATAATGTGGCCTAGCCAACCACAGGCATAACTAACATTTGAACCCCAACGGAATTGCCCCGCTTATTGCACTGGGTACATCGCGATAAATATGGCCTCATCTAGTTGGAACCACCTCCAGCTGAGAACTAGAAGCCTTGGAACTCTAGGCCGGCTTAAAATGTGTAGGTCTATCAAACCTGGGTTCTGGAAACTGTAAAGGTATACTAGCCGTTGAATAGGCTGAACACCTAAAGAATTGCTGCCTCTGACCACCTCTGGGCTCACTGAAGAAACTCGAAGATCTAGCTCTCTTACTCTAGCTCTTACCCTACTCACGCTCAGCCCTTCGCTACTGCTTACGCTCCTCAAGATTTTGAGCATGCGCTGTAATGCGAGAAATATCCATACTTGTCTGAAGAAAATCTGTCATGCAATCATCAATCAAGTGTGGCTCCAATCCGCTCAAAAATCGGTAAACACGATCTCCTATATCAACTACCATAGCTGGAGCACATCTAGCCAACAAATTAAATCAAAGACTATACTCCCGAACACTCATGGTCCCCTGTCTAAGGTTCAGAAATTTATCAGCTCGGGCCCGTTACATCTTTTGCCGCAAATAATGCCGAAGAAAAGCATATGTGAACTCCTGCCACACAGGTGGAGGTGCGTTAACCCCTTTAGAAGACATCCAAGTATCATAGCAGTGAACAACAACATCCCGTAATCTGTAGGAAGCCAACTCCACTGACTCCGTGTCTGAAGCATGCATTACTCGCAACGTCCTCAATATCTCATCTATAAAGTTTTAAGGGTCCTCATCTGGTACCGACCGAAATAATTATGGAGGGTCTAAATTAATAAAATCCCAAACTCTAGCATTAACAACCCTATCACCATGACCCGTATCCTGTCGCTGAGAATGAGAAGCTACCAACTGAGTCAACAACTAAATGGCCTCTTGCATCTTCTGGCCTAAGGCATCATGTGGAGGAATTAGGGGTGTTAGAGCTAGAGCTGGTGCTCCTCTATGCTTCTCTGGAGAGGGCGGAGTGTAAAAGGTTTGGGTTGGAACCTTATTCTGGTACTCGCCCTCCTCAACATCAATAGGCTGTACCCGTCCAATTCTCCTACCTGCCACTGACTTGCCCTTCTGGGCCGCTGAAGCTTTCCTCATCACAGGCATTACTGAATCATAACACACGGTCAAGAAAAAGGGAATCCTTATAACATGGCTCTATCGCACGATATAGATGAGAAAGAAAGGGAATTTTTCTAAATGCCTTGCAGCCTCCTGTTTATAAGTGTGGTGCACTACACACTAGAAAAAAGACACTGCTAGACACTGTTTGTAGACAACCCTACGACGCAACTGCTCAGATACCAAATTTGTTAGGACCCAAACTAGAGGGTCATGACGGGCACCTGAGCCCTATCTACCGAGCATCGCTAACATACTTTCCTACTATGATCAGAAACGAAATAGGAATCTGCTCTATAAGAGATATGCTGTCGAGGAATGAGCCTATAAAAATATGCTATACAACTAGATGGAATAAAACTGTACAGTAGTATATAGACTGTGTCTAACCACACTATAACTGTCTACAAGCCTCTACTGGATCATTTCTCATAAAAAAGTCAGGACAGGGGCTCGACATTCCCGTATACATATAAAATAGTGACATACCAAAACACGATAGTAACTCCGGAGCAAGAGAAGTGCTTCAACGTCAACTGAGCAGCAACCTACTGAGGCTGATCACCAGTCTGTCTATCTGCACCGGCCGGCATGAAACTCAGCGCCCTAAGAAAGGGGCGTCAGTACAAATAATGCACTGAGTATGTAAGGCATGAGAATAACAAGAAAGAGACATAAGAGAACATAGGAGAACATAAAAACGTAATAAATGCAATCTGTATGTCTGACCTGCCTCTATAGACCAATGATGTATATAAATGCTATGCATGCATGCATGAGGTCATACATATATATATATATATATATATATATATATATATACACGTATATAACGCCTGTCAAGCCACTGTGGGTATCCCATCGTATCATATCGGAAGACATCATCATCATCATCATCGTATCATTATATGACGTCACCCTTCCCATACCCCAAACATATATATAATACATAATATACGCGCATATAGTGCCTGAGGGGTCACAGGTCTGTATATGCATATGTATATATATAAATGCAATGCAATGCAAAACATGATAAGAGTACAAGTAACTCTTCGGATCATACTGAATCTAAAGGAAGACTTTCTGACGATACATTATAGAACATGAATCAAATGGATGGTTCCTAACTCTAAGAATAAAGTCCTTATGGATTAGCGTTAGTTATACGGCTGGTTCATAAAGATCATGCCAAAAAGAAAGAAAGGGACAGCCTGAACATACCTCGTCGTCTCCTTAACTACTCAACGCCTATTCTTCCTAACTTGCGGATCTACATTCAAGATGATTCATTCTAGGTTTAAGTCGTTGAAACTCTCATAAGGTCAAACTAAATTAATTGGTAAGCTAATAAGAATTAGATAGCCTTTCCCCATATATCATCTACTTCCACCAATTCCTAAACAACTCCCAACAACAATAAAACATCAACAATATTATAACCAAAAGATTACATTCATATTATACTCAATTGAGCCCCAAAACTTCTTTTCATAATCAACTCATAACAACAACATCAACACAACACCTTATGGCCTTTTCTTCAATTTCTTTTCCTCAATTATTAACATAATTACCAAATAAACTCATATGCATGAAACTAAGATGAAATCTTACCTCAAAATTCAAGAACACTTCAATTCCAAGGTTACACCATCTTAAAAATACTCATCCAAGCTTCTTCAAGGAGAGGAGACAAGTGTAAACCTTACTTGGAAACCCTTAGCAGTTTAATCTTCACCTTAATGTTTGATTTAGGGTTGGAGATGTGCTAGATTATGTTTGGAGAAGTCTCTAGAGCTTTCTTGAACTTGGGATTATGTTTAAAATGATTAAAATGAATAGGGGTCGTCATACATAATATTTGGAAAATTCCACCGACATTGCATTATACTAGTCGTATACTTGGCCGTATAACATTATATTACCAACTTTATAGTCATACAACATCATACGGTTTGTATAGTTGGCCGTGTAATGTCATCTCAAGTTTCTGCTTCTTTATAGATTTTGAAAATCCGTAAAAACGGTCCATATCTCCCTTATACAATCCGTATCCTATAATTTCATAAAACAACTTTTGACGAACCTTTCCGCTTCAACTCACCTATTCTTTAAATCATCCGTAACTTACTAAACATGAACTTAAACACATATAAGCATAAGTTAAGCTTACCCAACTGCACATACTTTCCAAGGAAAATCCAGTGCCCAATCTAAGATAACTTTCATACGACGATTCTAAATGTATAAAACCAAAAGGCATAACATCTATAGAATGGTAATGAAGTTATGAAAAAATATCACTGGTGCAAGTGGGAGAGAATGTGTCTTCCATATGAAGAAGGGGGGGGGGGGGTTCAGATGTTTGAGAGATGTTAGCAAAACATTCATTGCAAAACAGTGGTGGGGCAAAAGAGTCTATGTGGAAGGATTATATACTAGCAAAGTACTGCATAAGATCAAATCCAGTAATTATAAAATCAGATAAACCAGCCAGTAAAGAACAACATCATTTGGCCAACTGGGGATGTCAACCTTTCATTTTGGTAATGATAATTGGTCAAAGGAAAGTGCCCTATATAACCTGCTACCAGAAGAGTACATCCCTAACAAATTCAAGTTGAATGAGATATACAATAATGGAAACTGGAATTGGAATAGAGCTGGTTACAGAGTTCCTTATACAGTTAGAGCTGCAGTTCAACACACATAAATTCATTTTACTAAAGGAATGAAGGACAAACCATATGGACATTAAACACTAAAGGAAAGTTTACTGTGTCTTCAGCATGGAACCCACTGAGAAAAAGGGCAAATGGGGATTGGCATGATAAAAGAACATGGAATAAGAAATGTTAATGGAAGATCAATTTCCACTTCTGGAAAGTATTGAAAGATAAGCTGTCTACATATAACAACATCGGAAGATTCAAAATACATAAACCAACAATATGTTGCTATTGCACAACATCACCCATAATTGAAAGAGTGGAGTTTCTATTTGGCCAAAGTGAAATAGCTCAATAGATATGGATAAAGGTGTGTCAACCAATAGGCATCAAAGTGCAAAACATCCCATTGAGACAAATTTTGGTGAACTGCTGGAATCTCAAAGCTGCAAATCCTGTTCTGAAAGTGGTAAAAGGTATATTGCCTCAAATGATAGTATGGGAGATTTTTAAAGCAAGGTGCAACATTAAATTCAACTTCATCAATTTCAATAGCACTCAGTCTATCAAGAATATAACTTATCAGATAAGCCATATTATAAAATTTCAATTTCTTTTGGTGAAAGAAGAAGCAGATTGGTACAAATAGTATAATACATTGAATAGAAATTGTATCAAGAGAAGAATCAAAATTATAAAATGGAATCCACCAACTTCATGATCAATCAAGCTAAACAGTGATGGCAGCTGCAGAAGGGATGACTGTGGAGGAGGTGAAATTTTCATAAATGAGAAGGGCATCATACTCTGGACTTATAACATCAACCTAGGAAAAGAGACTAGCAACTAGGTGGAAGCAAAAGAATTACTATAAGGGCTAGAGATTTTCATTAACAAAGGGTGGTGTAACATTGTCATATAGGCTGAATCATTGCAACTAGTGTAAGCTATTCAAGATAAGATCAAAGCTCCATGGCTCGGATCACTACATGGATTCAGAAGACAATGGTGCAACTGCATATTCAAATTAAACATTGCTTAAGAGAGGAAAATCAAGCAGCAAATGAATTAGCTCAAGTTAGTCACTCACATGATGGCACAATGGTTTACAATAGTTTCCAAGAACTTCCTAGGGTTGTAAAGGGTATTATCCATCTAGACAAATGGGGGTTGCCAAGTATTAGACAAAGAGCTCAAAGTAATGAACACTTCTATTTTGATCCACCTTAATATGATAGAGACTTATTAGTATAGATTGCATTAGACATATTGTAATATAGGTGTCATGCAACACTAATTAAATATAAGTGTTGAATGGCACCTATACAGAGGATAGGATTATATGCACCACTTAGATTTCTCTTTACTTATATCATATGTTAGGAACATGCATCATATGGCCATGTTAGGTCATTGTACATAAAACATGCATAAGAACTGGATATGTCCAGTTCTCATCCAGCATAGGGGTAAGGTTTATGCCCTCCCCTTCATGTAGTTTTCTTAAAATTAATAAAATACCACTCAGGATTTGATTTTGGATCTGGGTGGTTCCCCTATGTTTTTTTTTTTAAAAACTTCATTTCTCATCTCCTCAAGCCCTAGAACGACCATTCTCTCTCCTCCTCATCCTCCTACATCAAGGTAAGTCCCTCCTATATATTCCTAAGTAATTTTTAGGATTACATAGATTCTTAACAAGATACTATGCTATTAGAAGGATTCAAATGAAGATTTTGGGATTCTTCATTAAAGTTTGGATTCGTCTTTGGGTGTTATGAAGAGATTAGGGTAGGTAAGGATAACTCTCTATGTAAGGTAACGTTATTGTTCTTCCGCATACCACGTTCATACTTGTCCCCGCGTCTTCTTCTCCATAGAAGGATTATGCTCTAGGTTAAAAAAGTCTTTTTGTTCTTAAACATTCAATTATGAAACGTCTATTCTTTTATGTTAATACACTCAGAATGTCATGGAATCTCTATGATTCTATGTATTCTCATAATTGATTCCATGAGCTTCCAATACGAAATATAATACATGATATCTATAATTGTTCCCCAATGATGATTAATTAAAGATCTTGTGCTATACGAGATTATGCTATGATTCATAAGATGGAGTATGATGTGAAACTACCGGCACATAAGCCACTTTTATCTTTGAACGTCTTGAAAACCTTATATAAATCCTTGGATTCTCATTATCGTCTGTTCCATGAACCATATGTTTCAATGTCAACAGTATGAAAGTTTCTCAACTTATGATACTTCTTCAAAAAGGGTATAAATATGATGATTCTATCTTTTGTGAACTCGTGATATGATTCACGAAATCATATATAATTCATGAGACGAAATTGTGTTGATTGACAAGCATGTTTAGATTAAAAAACGCCTACCATAATACAAAAAAGTGATGCCTAAATATGCTTTTGTGATAAATTGCTTTCTAGGGCCATGAGTGCTGGTTGAATCTCACCCTTGTTTGTGTATATGAAAGTACCTATAGAAGATAGTGATGATGTAGCATGGTAGTGGATGATGCTACCCACCATGTTATGAACCATCGTGTATGATGATATATAGCCTAGTATTGGATGATACTACCTGCCATGTTATGAACCATGATACATTACGATATAGCCGGGTAGTGGGTATCACATACCCACCATGTCATGACCTATGGTGCATTGTTTAAGATACCTATTCTCTATGTTGAAATGAATTACGACCCCACTATGATTATTTACATAATAGAGGTGGCTCCTCAATGTTAAAGAAATTACTATGTTTATGTTTTAGTTACTTTATCACTTCATGTCCTTATATTATTGATTTGGGCTACTCATTCCTCGTGTATTTCATTACGTTTATTTAATTCGGTTGGTTTTATATATGAGTGCTATTCCACAATACTTATGTCCCTTCTCCCAGGGGCGGGGGGCATCATTTCACGATTCCAGTACAGATATTCAGGGAGATACCACGTCATGGTAGGTTTCCACACACTTAGCTATTGGTGATCCCCATTTGATCTTCGAGGCGTAATTATCTCTATGTTAAGTATTTTTAGCTATTTTAGGTATTTTGGGACCTCATCACGGTGACGGTTTTATTCATGTTCATGTCATAGAGGATTCATAGACTAGCATGTCAGTTACGCAGGTGTTGAGTTATTTTATTTCGTCTCATGTCTTAGATGTTTTGAACTTAAACGAATAATTATGAATGGAGATATTTTCAAAAGACTCTATTTTATGATTTCCACCTAATGTTATTCATGCCAGTCTTAAGTTATATTATCATGTTACGTGGTTCGCTGGGTCATGTTCAGGCACCGAGTGTCGGTCCACCCAGGACATGGTTCAGGACATGACAAACTTGATACCATAGCACTAGCTTCAAGCGCTCTAGGGAGTCTATGAAGCCATGTCTAGTAAATCCCTACTTATGGGTGTGAAGCACGCCACACTTATTTAGGAGGTTGCAGGACATTTAAGTAAATCTACACTTCTTTCCTACTCTAATTCGTGCCAAAGAGTTGTACCCTAAGAATGAATTCTAAATCTTGTGTTACTACGTTTCTTTCAAAAAATGCCTGCAAAAAGGATATCAATTACGAGTCAAGCGCTAGTGCTGCCCCAGGAGTGGATGTCATCAGGTTGTGTATACTCAGGCTCTCTCAACTAGATAGACACTATGACTCGCATCTCCACCGATAACAACGGGACCTATAACAGTTCCCACATTATTTATGCCAGTAATAGGTTCCTCCGATGTTGACATTAGGTGAGCTATTCAACTGCTCACCTAGAATTCTTCCGTATGAACCTCTAGTGTTCATAGGGTCCAATCCTAATAAAGATTGACAAAACTTCATTAATGAGATCCAGAGGACTTGCCGAGCCATGCATGCTACTAAAACCAAGGCAGCTGGATTTGCCGCCTATAAGCCAAAGGGTGTTGCTATCATATGGTATGAATCATGGGAAGATTCCTCAATATGGAATAAGTTTGCGGAGGCTTTTATTAAATCACTTTGTGACTTTGGAGATTTAGGAGGCTAAGGCTTTGGAGTTTGAAAGACTTAGACAAAATGAAATGAATGTGAATGAATACTATCCCAAGTTCTTTTTGTTGCCCAACTATGCTCAGAAGATGGTGTCTACTATGCTGGCTGGGGTCTGGCAATTTGTGATTGATCTTGGACCACATTTGGTTAGTGAAGCTTCTATTGCCATTTTGAATAAGGATATGACCATCACCAAGATGGTAGCTTTTCCTTAGATGATGGAAGGTGAGTAAGAGGGATAAGTCGGTAGGTTACTATGAAGGGTCTCTATCTCATGAAGGTGGTGGCAGATCATTCTTTAATAAGCGGTCATCAAAACCTTCACCTTCTACAGCCAGCGCACCATCTCTAAGATCCGTTATTACCAGTCCTGTAAGGAGCAGAATTGTGGAGTATCAGGCCCCTAGCCTCAGGTTGCACAGCTCAGAGGCCGCAATAGCCGCCTATTTGCAATCAGTATGGAAAAGGTTATCGGGGAGATTGTTGCCTATGTAAGGTGTTGTGATGCCCCAAATCGACCCTACCGCAAAAAGCTTCTGATGCTACATCTTTAGTTCTCAACCTTCTCACTTAACGCACTTAACGATCTAAGATTTGCACAGGTTCTTCATCATCGGACAACCCCTCATTGATTTTATTCTATTTATAGGATAGAATGTGAGAAGGATCAGGCTTATAATAGCCTCAACACAGACACGTGAAAGACAGGATGCACCATGGACATCTCAAACAACAAATTTAGCTCGTAAGCCACCTTTCGATCTTCCTTACAATATCATAGGGACCGATAAAATGACGAGTATGCTTGCCCTTTCAACCAAAACGCATTACACCCTCCATTGGCTATACTTTCAAGAATAGCGTGTCACCATCAACAAAATTTAACTCTCGACGCCTCATGTTCTTATAAGACTTCTGTCAACACTGTGTTGTTTTGTGTCATTGCACAATGAGATTCACATTTTTAATCTATTCGGGAACTGAGTAAGGACCCAATAGTTTTACTTCAGTAGGTTCGAGCCAACCAATTGGAGATATACATATCCTCCCATAAAGAGTTTCGTAAGGAGACATCTGAATACTCACTTGATAACTATTGATGCAAGCAAACTCCACAAGAGGTATATGGTCATCCCAATAGCCTCCAAAATCAATCACACAAGTTCTTAACATGTCTTTGAGAGTTTGAATAATTCTCTATGCCTGCTCGTCTATCTGAGGATGACATGTAATTTTCAAATTTAAGAGAGTCCCTAGATATTCTTAGGATGACTTTCTGAACCTCTGTTAGATATGATTGTTGTCGGAATCCCATGCAATATGACTATCTCTTTCAAAAATAGTTTGCATAATTCACTGTGGAATCTGTCGTCTTCATAGGAAGGAAGTGTGTAGATTTAGTAAGTCTATCCACAATCACTAAAATTGAGTCAAATCTGACCTTCATTCGAGGTAAACCCACCGCAAAGTCCATATTGATCATCTCCCACTTCTATTAAGGAATTTTAACATTCCGGGACAACCCACTAGGCCTCTGGTGTTTGGACTTCACCTGCTGGCAGTTCAAACACTTAGCAAAAAAATTAGATATATCTACCTTCATTCTCTTCCACCTATAGTGTCATATCCCATACTTTTGTACGTTGGATTTGTTGTAAGTTAACCGACATAAGCTCGAAGGACAAGATTATTTTAAGGTTATAGGTATTTATGCTATGCTTAACAAGTGATAAGTAAGTGTCGTGAAGGTTAGAGGTTAAAAAAATCGAATAGTATAAGTTTCATCAATATTATACCCGTCCCTTCGGGCTATGGATCGAACCGCTTGCACCGGAGAAATTTTAGTCATATTCAAGTATGCAAATAAAGAGATCGGTGTATAACAGAACGAGGTCCCGAAATAATTTCGGACTTAACAAGTGTGGTGACGGTGATTGGAAATAATATTTTGTGTGTGCCAAAAGAGGTTACGGAGTGGTATCATATTGTATGATCATGACAAGGAGTATATGAGGTGAGTCAAAAATGATCTATTATTTAAGTGAATTGAGATCAGTAAGTTAATGATGTGTGTAAATTAAATATTGGTTAAATGTTGGAACAAAGTGGGCGAGTAAAGAATTAATTGTGGTATTAATGGAAAAAGGGATAAGTATTAAATTGATTACTATGCTTGACACGTGACTTCCTTGGAAAAATTGTTGAAGAAGACTAAGCGTGAAGATGGGTAGGAGCCTTTTAAGATAGGGATTGTTTTTTCTTTTAAGTGGACCCCACAGTCCACTACATGTCCACCATATTAGACGACTCTTGTCTTCCTTTTGTATATCTTCAGAAGTTATTATAGGGCAGCATCAATTTATCTTAGATAACAAAGATATGCATATCTCTTACCTTCTTCTTACGGTAATTAATGGAAGATTAGAAGTGGACAACGTTTTTCTCTTTCAACCTTCAAAACAGCAACATGAGCTAAAATTTTAAAGAAGCGAAGTGTCATTTTATTCTCAAGAATGAACATACGAGATTTGCTGACTACTTCGATCTCGTTGTTCCGTTTTGTTGTGTTGTTGAATTCAGGCTTTCTTCAAAGTGAAGTAAGGTGGAAGAAGATTAGTTCTTGGAAGATAAAGTAATAATTCTCCTCTCCTAGGTATATTTAAATTCATCCAGGTCGTAGCTAAATTGTGTGATAAGAACTACAAAATTAATTGCTGGAAATTGTATAAGTTTTTCCTGTTGTTGTGTGGACTGATTTGGAGTGTATTCTTGAGTTGTTGTGGCTGGAATTCTTCGAATACAGCTTGGGTATATTTTCTTTGATGTTGTGGTTCTCGATGTTGAGATGAGGAAGTGATAAAAGTAGGGGAGATGCAGCCCGATTCTTTATGGAAACGAGTTATCATTTGATATACATCGTATACTACTGTTCTCTAAGTAGATGGGCGTATTATCATTATTATAGGTTGAAGTGATAATTGAGGTGAGTTCGTTATTGAGTGTGTATTGATGACAAGAGGTATGTTAAGGCTAACCCTTCTTTCTCATGGCATGTCCTAAATGTTATGAGATGTAGATGAACGTTATTTCAAAGGACTCCATTCTTAGTAGTCAAGGATATTAATATTATTTTTTCCTTTCAATTTTGCTCAAGCATGATATAAGTCAGATTCCATGAGTATCATCGTTATCATTGACATCATCATTTTCATTATATTTATCCTTAGAGGATCAACTATCATATAAAAGAGACAACAGAATCGTGAACGTATCGAGAATCATAAGTTTTGGTAATCTTAGAGATAGAGTCATTTGGAAGACATTATGGAGGTCATGAAAGGATGCATATAGCAAGGGAACCATGCTTTAATGAAAGAAGGGTTAGCCTTATATACGTCTTCATCTCCTCAACTATTTAACGTTCACCGTTGAAGCTTGAATAATCTACATTTAGAAGGATTCATAACATGGTTAAGCCTTGGTGATACTCTTAAATTCAAACTAGGATAATTCATGTTCTAATGAAAATTGGGCAGCATTTCCCCGATTTCGTCAACTTCCACTATATCACAAAACAACTCCCAAACAACCACAATAATATCCACAATATCATAATCAAGTATTCACATTTGATTTAGCCTTCAAAATTCATCCTTGCGTTCAACTTATGCTAGTAACTTCATATCCATTTTAGCACATTTTCATATAATGCTTATTCATCACCATTATTACTTTCCGTAGCAAGATTATATCCATATCATACTAAGAATCGTCACTCAAGTTATCATACTACGCAAAAACATCATAAAAACTACATTTCGAACTAATTTTCTACTTTTTTCTTCTACCCAAGTTGTTCAGCAACTAAACATTCTTGATAATATGTAATAAGCATGAAAACTAACCTTTTATCTCATAAAAATGAGTTTGGAGCAAGCTATCAACTTATATGAAAACCCTAGCTTCAATATCCAAAGAATTCTTGGAGTTTATTAACCCTAGCAAGACCTCTAGCACAAGGGTATCTTGATTCTTGCCTCTTGATATTAAATCTCCCTTGAATTTTGGCTTGGATTAGTTTATAGAGTTGAAGAGAGGGTTTTTAGAGAGCCTTTGGATCTGATTTGGTGAAATGAAATGTCCAAAAGAAGTGGAGTGAATTATATAAAGCGGAAATTAAAATTCTGTCAGGCAATTCTGCGCCCATTTTGACAGGCCGTAAGAATTCCTACGGACCATCAAAATGGTCCGTAGAACTGCCCAGTCAAATATGATTCACTGTGACCATTTGACGCTGGGCTTGTGCAATTTGACAGACCGCAAAATTTTCTGCGGGCCGTCAAATGGTCCGCAGAAATTTTCTGCTCAGATAGTCTGTCGTAAAACATGCATAACTCTTTACTCAGCCGTCACATTGACGAATGGTTTGTTGCATTGACAACTAGACTCGATGAACTTCAATTTGGACAAAATAAACACACCACAACTCCTCATATTCTGGGGGATATGCCTCACCCAATCTGGACCAAAATCCTGTCCGAAAATTTTGCCAAGTTTTACCAAAGTTCCCACAAACTCCATTCCTTTACTTGTTTGTTCTTAAATCCTTCCATAGCTCATTTCATGGGCTTAAACCCCCATAACCATATTATGGGAACATGTAATCTCATATATCCTAAGGTAACTCCCGTTTCCACGATTAGGACAACTAACGCCTAACGAATCTGTCACGACCCAAACCGATGGGCCGCAACAAGTGCCCGACCATTGCTGGTCAAACACTCCTATGTCTGCATTTACCTCTCACCGACTATCCTGGGCCTATACACAACCTTTAAGTATGCTATACTGTCTCCCGGACATTCAACAGAAAAGACACCGTACCAGGAACTCACCGTCAATGCATACATATAAACATAAACACTGAGAATAACAGCGTGAGCCGATTTGGCCGCCACACATATATACTGTACAACAAAATAAGTGCTGATGGGGCTGCATAACATCACGACTACATATCAGTGTATATAGACCTCTATGAAGTACAAACTATAGAAATGACAGGACAAGGCCCTACCGTACCCGTATACCGTATATGTACGCAACCGAATAGCATACCAAAAGGGGTGTAGCTCCGGATCAATGGAGCATACCGACTGCCGCTGAGGAGAGGTCCTACTGCTGTGAATTGTTCGACTGGCTACCTGATCCTGCGGGCATGAACACAGCGTCCACAAGAAGAGACGTCAGTACAAGTAATGTACCGAGTATGTAAAGCATGGGTAATTACATATTAAAGGATACAAAGCATGAATAGCAACATGACGGAAATATAGAGCATATCATGAGACAAAAGAGTAACCTGTACATCTGAGTGCCTTTTAGGCGGGTACCATGCATGCTTAGTGATGTGGAATGTGCAGCCCGATCCACATATATACATATATACATATATCGATAGTAATGCTTTGTTTGAAAAACATTTCTTGTTCATGTATACATAAAATAGAACATATCATGTTGCCGAGGCGTCGGCTCCGACTCATTTAGCCACATATGTCCCGCATCCGGGATGATATCATGTCATATAATACCAACTGATCAGGTGGATACGCGTCAATAGCGCTCTGGCCATTTTTCCCATATTCCGCATAGACATATACATATATCTTATACATATATCATATAAGCAGCATGCATGAGAGCCCAAGGAAAGCTTATGACTCTATCGGAGTGACGTAAGGTCGGTAACCTCCGATTATATTATGGAATAATCATCATCGCTTTGTCTCACCTTGACGGAACAATTATTATAAGGTGAGACTATCAATGGAAAATAACCTCAAGAGAAAACATAGAATAAGGTCATAAATCTCATAAGGCGTCAATTCATATACTACTTTGAAATCTTTAGAAAATAGAGCCATTATCAAGGAATAAAATTGAGAATCATGGAATAGCTCAATGTTCTCATATTCATATTAAATCCACAACTTGAGACGTTCAATCATGAAACCATTCTCATCATAATCATCATAGACATATTCTCATCTTTGACATCATCGTTGTCATTACAAAAGCATGTTTGTCGTTATAGTCATAAAAGTTTACAAAATCATAAACCTTGGTTTTGGAAAAATATGGAAATTTTGGAAAAAATTTACGGGTTATCAGGAAGGGAATAATATACTTTTAACTTTTGATAGCAAGGAAGATATGGAAACATTTATGAAGTCTTAACATAGGAATCATGCCTTTGAAAGAAAGGGACGAGCCTTAACATACCTGTTCAGCCTCCAATTATCTACACTTATTCGTCCGAGCTCGCCAGTCTACATTTAAGAGGATTCACAAAATCTTTAGACTCATCGTAGTATATTTGTGCTAAGCTTTCGAGTCAAACTATTTTATATCCTGCTGAAAATAGGGCAGCATCTCCCCTGTTTATATGCCTAGCCCGAAATCTCAATTCAGCAACCAACAACAACAAAAATACCAACATCAATAACATCATTTCAAACACCAATATATACCATAAAACAGCCCACACGCTGTTTTCCAACTTCCACAACCAACCAACTCGCTATACAATTATTTAACGACTTTATCTCCGTAAATAAACCAAAATTAACATTAATAATAGGAGATTCATACCTTATTCTTGTTAAAACATAGATATATTCATTATCTACCATGAATCCACCGGAAAACCATAATAGAATCATGTCCATGCGTTTATCCGAGCTTCGATTAATACTCCTCGCTTGAAAATTGCTCACTTTGTGATCCCCCCTCTCTCTTTCTTCAGTTTTTCTGAAAATTTCTAGGAAAATCTGGTGGAAAAAAAGGGGTTCTTACCCTTTTTATAAGGGTCAAATTCGGGGGGGGGGGGGGGGGGGGTCACTGTACGCGTTTCTGCTCTGTAAGCTGTAACGTCAATAATTCTCTACTCCGATGTCCTATCGACGAGCGGTTTGTTGCGTTGGAATCCAGACTCGACGAACTTCATCTTAGTATTTTTTTTCACCTTAAAACACTTCATATGCTCAGAGATATGCAGCCCCCAAGTTGGACCAAAATTTTCACACAAAACATTACCCATCCTTTCTTCAAAGTCGTACTACTTCATTTCTTCCACTCATTTCCTTATAAAACCTTCCGGCATATCTTATATATGTATATGTTAAAAACCGAGTATGTGTTAAACTGGTGAGACCAAAGGCCGAGGGAAGAAACGGACAAGAACGTGCATATAGGCTCCCGTTCTTAACCGGAGGAACGCTTAGACCGAAGCAAAGGAAGGGCATCATTTGGTCCGGTTCTTTCATGACCGGGTTGTTCGAGGCCGTATGTCCGTTTGATCATGGCCGGTGGTCCGGGAGGTCCGTTGCGCGGTTGCCGCGCGTCGATGGCGTCCTGCTATGTTCAACTGCCAATCGTACGGGTGTCAGATCGTATGGTCTACCTAATCCAACGTAACCCGACTCAGAGCTTTTTTATTATTATTTTATTATTCATGTTGTGTGAAGCCCATGGGGCACTACTATAAACAAGGGGCATTGCCCTCTTCTTAGGGGGTTGGCTTCTACATTACCAAGAACTCTTGTAATAGCAAAATATACAAATCTCCCTCTCAATATATCAGATTCGATCTATATTTATTGTGCTTATTTCTTACGTTTCCTAAATCAAATAACGTTTTTGTATTAGTAGATACACGAGTCTATAGCAAACCACTGATCATCAATTGCTACTTTATAGCATATTCATATATTTCTTTTCTCTATTGAATAAGGTCAAGATATAACCACATATCCTATACCTCACTTACAATTTTAATTGATTATCCAATCCCGTTCTGAGCCGGACGAGTTTGAGGATATGTTCTCGCGCACTCCTCTCGCTACCGGCGAAGCCGCAGGATTCGGGCATCTCCCGATCCCTTGGGCCACGAGGTCGGCCAGCCGGACCTCCGAATCTGGGGCCAGGGACAGCTTGGTGTGTATCTTTCGAGCCCCGAGCGTGGAGCCGAGGAGAACAAAATCGGTTATGGTCCTAATGACGCTCCTCGCCCTTTTCTTCGTTTTCTGCCCTTTGTCCGAGGGCCTTTTTCCTTTGGCAGCAGCAAGGATGCGAGATGCACCTGCTGAATCAAGCTCGAGTGCCAAAGTTGTGGGTTCGGCTACCATATCCGGTGTTTGATCCACCGAGCCCTTGGGCCAACCTGAAAATCAAAGACACAATAAATACGGGTAGTATAAGATGCAGTGAACACGGGTAAATGAATAGTATTACCGTGGTTCTGGGCGACCCATCAGCCGCGTGACAGGTGGCCCCACGTCCGGTCATCGTGGATATGTTGGCTAAGGAGTGCAGTGACCCATTCGCTCAGGTTTCGGACGACCGGAGGAATATATCTATTGGCTGATATAAATAAGAGAAACGGTGAGAAAGTGGGATCAAAGTTTGACGAAACATACAAAAACAATTACTTAAGGATTCAGACTTACGCTTGTTGTTCCACTTCTTCGGGAAGGGCATGTAATTGGCCGGAATGATGTCCTCGGTCCTTACCCGGACATATCGCTCCAGCCAGCCCCTGTCTCGGTCTTTATGTATTTTTGAGAAAAATTGATTCCGGCTACGCTTGGTGAGTTTTATTACGCCACCCCGGAACACCCTCGGGGAGTATAAGCTTATCAGGTGGGCCAACGTGAGCTCCTTCCTGGCATTATTGGCCAATAACCGGCGGCATGCTACCACCCTCCAAACGATCGGACCGATCTGTGCCAAGGTCACGTCGTAGGTCCGGCACATGTCCAGGATGACCGGATCAACCGGAGGGTCGAGCTTGAGAGTGAAGGGATAAGTATACACATACAAAAAACCTTCCCGGTGGTCAGTGACTGATTCACTCGGCCCGGGGGCAAAAACCCGAACCAGACGGGTGTCCCACCCGCAGTCAGCCCGGACTATGTCGAGTTTCTCCTCAGTAATGGATGAGGGGTATTGCCTCACATCGTACCCCCTATCGGACACCGAAGAAGGTTTTTCAACCTCAAGATCTTTGTTGAAGTTGGGTTTGGCCGGTATAATGTCCGAGGCTGTAGGCTCGAAGGTGCTCTTCGCTTTAGCCGGAGATGCAGGCTCGATACCTGTGGATGAAACCGAGGGAATATCATGGGAAGTGGTCTCAGACATTTAGAAAATATGGAAAGAAAAAGTCGAGTGGATTCAGAAAGGGAGTTAAAAAAGAGTAAGGGAACAGTCGATTCAAGGAATGACAAAGTAAAGAGCAGCGACACTCGAGCAAGAGCAATTAGCAAAGATGGTAACAAGGTTGTTTCTTTTTACGTGGTATAAGCGATGGATCAACAGAAAAACTTGCTATCGAGGAAAACTATATATGGTAAAGATGAAGAAGTGCAGTAAAGAGTGAAAATGAAAAAGGAATGGATCGTAAAAATGTTAGAATGAAGAGGTGAGAAGGCCCTATATAGGTAAGGGCTGTGACGGTTACGATTCCCCAGCCAAACGGGGAGCGCCACGTGCCCTATAATTAGAGAGGAATGACTTGAAACAATGTGCGTGTGGCGGTTGTCAGAGCGGACCACCCGGGATAAGACACGTGGCCAATGGCAGAAGAACGTCGCGATACTGTTCTGGCCAAAAACGACAGACAAAGGGAGTCACTGGTTTAGTGATTCATCGACTCCCCGTCACTCCAACAAATCTATGATCCAGGAAGTGTGGGGACTATCTGTATACGATAAAAACCGGGTATGTGTTAAACCGGTGAGACCAAAGGCCGAGGGATGAAAGGGACAAGAACGTGCATGAAGGCTCCCGTTCTGAACCGGGGGAACGCTTAGACCGATGCAAAGGAAGGGCATCATTTGGTCCGGTTCTTTCATGACTGGGTTGTTCGAGGCTGTATGTCCGTTTGATCGTGGCCGGTGGTCTGGGAGATCCGTTGCGTTGTTGCCACGCGTCGATGGCGTCCTGCTATGTTCAACTGCCAATCGTACGGGTGTCATATCGTATGGTCCACCTAATCCCACCTAACCCGACTCAGAGCTTTTTTATTATTATTTTATTATTCATATTGTGTGAAGCCCATGGGCCACTACTATAAATAAGGGGCACTGCCCTCCTCTTAGGGGGTTGGCTTCTACATTACCAAGAACTCTTGTAATAGCAAAATATACAAATCTCCCTCTCAATATATCAGATTCGATCTATAATTATTGTGCTTATTTCTTACGTTTCCTAAATCAAATAACGTTTATGTATTAGTAGATACACGAGTCTATAGCAAACCATTGATCATCAATTGCTCCTTTATAGTGTATTCAAATATTTCTTTTCTCTATTGAATAAGGTCAAGATATGACCACCTATCCTATACCTCACTTACAATTTTAATTGATTATACAAAACCGGGGTAAACAATATACATCCTTCACTCATTAAATATACTTAATAATGCTTGCTCCTTATATTCCAAAGTGGTTTTACTTAACCCTCACTCAACATACTTATGTTTAAAATTTGATAAGTGCTTCTTCAAAGATACGGGGTGTAACATCCTTCCCCCCTTAAAAAGATTCGTCCTCGAATGTTGCAGTATTGCCAACCTACGACACCATCTTTGATTTGTTAGAACAATTATGTTTTCCTTTAGGGTCCGATTACCATTTGCTTAAACTATAACTTGGATCATTTTTTTCTCATTCTTTCTTAACTCTTTTATTGCCTTCAGTCATCTTCTTTCACTTCTTTGTCCTCATGTACATGATCGGAAATTAACTAGCATCTTGCTTTTGTTCTTTCTCCATTAGGGTAGTCTTGACCTGCCGTGTCATAACTATTCATCGTCCTGTAAGTACTCCTTTTTTTCGCTCCTTGTCTTCTTGTTAATGGGCAGCTACCTGTCTCTCTTTACGGCGCCCTCTTTGCGTTTACTCCTTCGGTGCCATCTCAGGCTATCCTTTTTGTACCCGTTGATCTTAGATATACACTGTACCGATTTTTTTTTGTAGTCCATTAGTCAGGCTCTCAAATCCTTAAATCCTTGTCGCCATCTATTTTACCCTGACATTCCAAATGTTTACCCAGCATAACTGTGTCGCTAGTGAACCTAATGGTCATGTTGCTTTCTAAGGCCAATTATATCATTATCCGATGGATTTTATTAACTCTAGCAAGACCTCTAGTACATGGGTATCTTGATTCTTGCCTCTTGATATTAAATCTCCCTTGGATTTTGGCTTGGATTAGTTTATAAGGTTGAAGAGAGGGTTTTTAGAGAGCCTTTGGATCTGATTTGGTGAAATGAAATGTCCAAAAGAAGTGGAGTGAATTATATAAAGCAGAAATTAAAATCCCGTCAGGCAATTCTGCGCCCATTTTGACGGGCCGTAAGAATTCCTACGGACCGTCGAAATGGTCCGTGGAACTGCCGAGTCAAATATGGTTCACTGTGACAATTTGACGCTGGGCTGGTGCAATTTGACAAACCGCAAAGTTTTCTGCGGGGCGTCAAAATTCCTGCGGGCCGTCAAATGGGCCGCAGAAAGTTTCTGCTCAGATAGTCTGTCGTAAATCATGCATAACTTTTTACTCAGTCGTCACATTGATGACGGGGCTACATAACATCACGACAACATATCACTGTCTACAGACCTCTATGGAGTACAAACTATAGAAATGACAGGACAAGGCCCTGCCGTACCCGTATACCATATATGTACGCAACCGAATAGCATACCAAAAGGGGTGTAGCTCCGGATCAATGGAGCGTACCGACTGCCGCTGAGGAGAGTTCCTACTGCTGTGAATCGTCTGACTGGCTACCTGATCCTGCAGGCATGAACGCAGCGTCCACCAGAAGGGACGTCAGTACGAGTAATGTACCGAGTATGTAAAGCATGGGTAATAACATATTAAAGGATACAAAGCATGAATAGCAACATGACGGAAATATAGAGCATATCATGAGATAAGAGAGTAACCTATACATCGAGTGCCTTTTAGGCGGGTACCATGCATGCTTAGTGCTGCGGAACATGTAGCCCGATCCACATATATACATATATACATATATCCATAGTAATGCTTTCTTTGAAAAACATTTCTTGTTCATGTATACATAAAATAGAACATATCATGTTGCCAAGGCATCGGCTCCGATCCATTTAGCCACATATGTCCCGCGTCCCAGCATCCCGCGTCTGGGATGATATCATGTCATATAATACCAACTGATCTGGTTGATATGCGTCTATAGCGCTCTAGCCATTTTTCCCATATTCCCCATAGACATATACATATATCATATACATATATCATATAAGCAACATGCATGAGAGCCCAAGGAAAGCTTATGACTCTATCGGAGTGACGTAAGGTCGGTAACCTCCGATTATATTATGGAATAATCATCATCGCTTTGTCTCACCTTGAAGGAACAATTATTATAAGGTGAGACTATCAATGAAAAATAACCTCAAGAGAAAACATAGAATAAGGTCATAAATCTCATAAGGCGTCAATTCATATACTACTTTGAAGTCTTTAGAAAATAGAGCCATTATCAAGGAATAAAATTGAGGATCAAGAAATAGCTCAATGTTCTTATATTCATATTAAGTCCACAACTTGAGACGTTCAAACATGAAACCATTCTCATCATAATCATCATAGATATATTCTCATCTTTGAGATCATTGTTGTCATTACAAAAGCATGTCTGTCGTTGTTGTCATAAAAGCTTACAAAATCATAAACCTTGGTTTTGGAAAAATATGGAAATTTTGGAAAAAATTTACGGGTTATCAGGAAGGGAATCATAGACTTTTAACTTTTGATAGCAAGGAAGATATGGAAACATTTATGAAGTCACAACATAGGAATCATGCCTTTGAAAGAAAGGGACGAGCCATAACATACCTGTTCAGCCTCCAATTATCTACACTTATTCGTCCGAGCTCGCAAGTCTACATTTAAGTGGATTCACACAATCGTTAGACTCATCGTAGTATATTTGTGCTAAGCTTTCAAGTCAAACTATTTTATATCATGCTGAAAATCAGGCAGCATCTCCCCTGTTTATATGCCTAGCCCGAAATCTCAATTCAACAACCACCAACAACAACAACAATACCAACATCAATAACATCATTTCAAACACCAATATATACCATAAAACAGCCCACACGCTATTTTCCAACTTCCACAACCAACCAACTCGCTATACAATTATTTAACGACTTTATCTCCGTAAATAAACCAAAATTAACTTTAATAATAGGAGATTCATACCTTATTTTGGTTAGAACAGAGATATCTTCAATATCTACTGTGAATCCACCGCAAAACCATACTAGAATCACATCCATGCGTTTATCCGAGCTTCGATTAATACTCCTCGCTTGAAAATTGCTCACTTTGTGATCCCCCCTCTCTGTTTCTTCAAATTTTCTGGAAATTTCTAGGAAAATCTTGTGAAAATAAAAGGGGTTCTTACCCTTTTTATAGTGGTCAAATTTGGGTCGGATCACTTTAGCATTTTACTGTAACAGCACTGTAGCAAGTCGGTTACTGTAGTGGTACTGTAGCACGCGTTTCTGCTCTGTCAGTTGTAACGTCAATAATTCTCTACTCCGATGTCCTATCGACGAGCGGTTTGTTGTGTTGGAATCTAGACTCGACGAAATTCATCTTAGGCTTTTGTTTCACCTTAAAACCCTTCATATACTCAGAGATATCCGTCCCCCAAGTTGGACCAAAATTTTCACACAAAACATTACCCATCCTTTCTCTGAAGTCGTACTACTTCATTTCTTCCACTCATTTCCTTATAAAACATTCCGGTATATCTTATATATGTATACGGTAAAAATCGGGTATATATTAAACCGGTGAGACCAAAGGCCGAGGGAAGAAAGGGACAAGAACGTGCATGAAGGCTCCCGTTCTGAACTGGGGGAATGCTTAGCCCGAAGCAAAGGAAGGGCATCATTTGGTCCGGTTCTTTTATGAACGAGTTGTTCGAGGCCGTATGTCCGTTTGATCCTGGCCGGTGGTCCGGGAGATTCGTTGCGCGGTTGCCACGCGTCGATGGCGTCCTGCTATGTTCAACTGCCAATCGTACGGGTGTCAGATCGTACGGTCCACCTAATCCAACCTAACCCGACTCAGAGCTTTTTTATTATTATTTTATTATTCATATTGTGTGAAGTCCATGGGGCACTACTATAAATAAGGGGCATTGCCTTCCTCTTAGGGGGTTGGCTTCTACATTACCAAGAACTCTTGTAATAGCAAAATATACAAATCTCCCTCTCAATATATCAGATTCGATCTATATTTATTGTGCTTATTTCTTACGTTTCCTAAATCAAATAACGTTTATGTATTAGTAGATACACGAGTCTATAGAAAACCATTGATCATCAATTGCTCCTTTATAGCATATTCATATATTTCTTTTCTCTATTGAATAAGGTCAAGATATAACCACATATCCTATACCTCCCTTGCAATTTTAATTAGTTATCCAAAACCGGGGCAAACAGTTTGGCGCCCACCGTGGGGCTAGGATAATAGTGGTCTTTTATCTTGATCTCTATCTTACCCATCTAAATCAAAAAACACCTTCTGTTCGTCTCTGAAAAAATAGACTAAATGGCCGACAGTGGGCAATCTGGTCACGCTAACAACAACGAGATCGTGGCTGAAAACGAAGGCAGTGGACCACGAGGATTGCCAAACCCTGCTGACCCTATCCCCGTTAATTCGAGGGAGGGCCTCAACTGTCAAAACACCGTGGACCAGGAGAATGCCACCTTACCGGCCACTGATCCACTAAATACCCACAATTCTGTTACTTTGTCACGGGCACAGTGCCGGAAAGAACCGGGTACACCTAATGACAATATTGACTTACGTTTAATCTTTGAAATGTTGCAGGAACAGAGAACAGCGATTGCCGAACAAGGGATCGCAACCGCCCGGTTGCAAACCCGAGGGGATACAACGACCCCGGAGAAGGCAAGCGGTGTTGCTGAACCCAGAAGGGATGAGGCACGTGTTATTGAAAGCAATGGATCCGGAGCTGGCTCCTCCACCGAGGTTCGAAAAATGCTCAAAAGTTTGGCAAAGCGGGTAGACCCGACCGAAAAGAGGGTTGAAACATACAACTCTCGAGTGGATCAAATCCCGGGTGCTCCACCTTTACCGAAAGGGACGGATTCGAAGAGATACGTCCAAAGGCCTTTTCCTCCGAGTGCAGCCCCGAAATTAATCCCGAAGAGGTTTAAAATGCCGGATATCCAGAAGTATGATGGCACAACGGACCCACACGAACACGTGACCTTATACACATGTGCCATAAAAGGCAATGATATGGAGGAGGATGAGATTGAATCGGTATTGCTGAAAAAGTTCGGGGAAACTTTGTCAAAAGGAGCGTTGACATAGTATGACCATCTACCTGAGCATTCGATCACCTCCTTCGAAATGCTCGCCGATGCCTTCATCAAAGCTCACGCCGGTGGCAAAATGGTGCAGGCCCATAAGGCTGAAATTTTCCGAATAACCAAAGGAGACGACGAGTTACTGCGTGAATTCGTCAACCGATTCCAAAGGGAACGGATGGAACTCCCCCCGGTTCCAGAAGAGTGGGCTGCACAAGCCTTCATAAAGGGGCTTAATGTTCAGAGCTTAACAACTTCGTTCAAATTAAAGGAAAGCTTGTTGGAGTACGAGGCTGTGACATGGGCTGATGTCCATAACCGATACGAGTCAAAGATTCGGGTGGAGGATAATCAATTCGAGCTTCCCCCGGGGCCAATAAATGTGAACAAAAGTTTTGAGAGGCCAAAGAGGGGTTACGAAACGAAGGCTGAATCGTCGAGGGAAAGTTATCGGCCATACTCCCATTCGGAGAAGCAAAACTTTAGGCCGGAGAAATTGAGGGTTAGCCCAAGCCGTTTCTCCGGTCGGGGTAATAAACGAGCCGAGCGCTCGTCGAAGAGTCGAAATCTCTCATTCAGGAGCGATTCCAGAAGCTCTGCCGGCAACAAGGACTCACCAAAGATATCGGAGTACAGCTTCAACGTCAGTACCTCGGGCCTCATCTCGGTCATCGGTCGTGTCCCGGATGTAAGATGGCCGAGACCTCTAAGGTCGGATCCGGGCCAACGGGACCCGAGCATGGTGTGTGAATACCATGGAACCCATGGTCACAGAACCGAGGATTATCGCCAGCTGAAAGAGGAGGTAGCCCGGTTACTGAAGAATGGTCATCTCCGAGAACTACTGAGTGAATGAGCCAAAAGTCACTACAAGGAATGGGAGGCTCATCGAAGGGCCGAGCCAATAGAACCCCGTCATATAATCAACATGATAGTTGGGGGTATCGATGCCCCTCGGGGTCGGTAATGAAACGGGCCAAGGTTTCTGTTGTTCGTGAAAAGCGCAGCCGAGATCATTTATCCGAGGGTTCTATCTCTTTCGGCAACCAGCACGCAGAGGGCATCATTCAACCGCACAATGATGCATTGGTAATTTCTGTACTTATCTTTAAAACTAAGGTTAAACATATTTTGATTGACCCAGGTAGCTCGTCCAACATCATCCGGTGGAGAGTGGTCGAACAGCTAGGGCTGCTCGATCAGATCGTACTGGTAGCCCGGGTACTCAGCGGGTTCAACATGGCTAGCGAAACCACAAAAGGAGAGATCTCATTGCCTGTGAACATTGATGGCACTGTCCAGCAAACGGTGTTTTATGTAATTGAAGGGGACATGAAGTATATTGCATTGCTGGGTAGACCTTGGATACATAGCATGAGGGCCGTGCCCTCAACATTGCTTCCGCTGCTGAAATTCCCAACCCCGGATGGGATAAAAACCATCCGAGGTGAGCAACCCGCTGCAAGGGAGATGTTCGCGGTCGAGGAAGCGACGCCTCGGCCTAAAGAATCGGTTCAGAAGGAAGAAGATCTAATCGGAGGAGAGGACACCAAATAGCAATCAAAGCACGTCGGGTCGGATTCGGGGTATGAAAGGGATGATTTCGATGTACCCAGATCGTTTGTTATGCCGGATGACTTAGATGCAACCAAGTTGACTGTAGAGGAGCTGGAGCAGATCATCTTGTTCGAGTACCTACTGGAAAGGAAGGTATACCTGGGCACGGGGCTAACCCCGGAGCTCAGGAACGAGTTAATTGAATTTCTTCGACCTAACGCAGATTTCTTCGCCTGGTCCCATATAGATATGACAGGTATATCACCAAAAGTAGCAGCTCACAAGCTTAGCTTGGACCGGAAGTTTCCCCGGGTGAAGCAGAAAAGAAATCCCATTGCGGAAGCAAAACACGCCTTCGTAAAAGACGAGGTAACAAAGCTTTTAAAAATAGGTTCTATCCGGGAGGTAAAGTACCCGGATTGGCTAGCCAACGTGGTAGTGGTGCCCAAGAAAGGTAATAAATTTTGAATGTGTGTTGATTACAAGGATTTAAATAAAGCATGCCCGATGAATTCATTTCCGTTGCCTCACATCGACAGAATGATCGATGCAATGGCCGGGCATGAGATGGTAAGTTTTCTCGATGCTTACTCCGGGTATAACCAAATTCGGATGCATCCGGAAGATCAAGAGAAAACATCCTTCATTACCCGGTATGGGACTTACTGTTACAATGTCATGCCATTTGGATTAAAAAATGCCGGTGCAACTTATCAACGCCTAGTTAATGAGATGTTCGAAGAACAAATAGGAAAAAAAATAGAAGTTTATATTGACGACATGGTAGTCAAGTCCCTGGAAACAGAGGACCATGTAAAACATTTGCAGGAAACCTTCGACGTGTTCCGCAAGTATAACATGAAGCTCAACCTGGAAAAATGTGCCTTCGGGGTAAGGTCCGGCAAATTTTTGGGTTTCATGGTGTCAAACCGGGGGATTGAAATCAACCTGGACAAGATCAAGCCAATCGAGGATATCGAGGTGGTGAATAACGTCAAAGGAGTACAGAGGCTAACCGGAAGGATAGCGGCATTGAGTCGCTTCATATCGAGGTGTTCGGATAAGAGTCATCGTTTCTTCTCCTTACTAAGGAAGAAGAACGACTTCGCTTGGACACCGGAGTGCCAAAAAGCTTTACAAGAATTGAAGAGGTACTTGTCTAGCCCCCCGCTGCTGCACACACTGAAGGCGGACGAGCTGCTTTTTCTCTACCTTACTGTCTCCGAAGTAGCGGTAAGTGGCGTTTTGGTCCGAGAAGAATCAGGTACACAATTCCCTATCTATTACGTGAGTAGAACTTTGGGGGATGCGGAGACCCGTTATCCCCACTTGGAAAAACTGGCATTGGCATTGGTAAGCACATCCAGAAAGCTCAAGGCCTACTTTCAATGCCATCCGATATGTGTAGTAACTACTTACCCCCTAAAAAACATCATGCATAAATCGGAATTATCGGGTAGACTAACTAAATGGGCTGTAGAAATTAGCGGGTATGATATCGAGTACAAACCTCGAACGGCCATCAAGTCCCAGATCTTGGCCGACTTCGTGGCAGATTTCACCCTGGCTATAGTCCTCGAGGTCGAGAAAGAACTTTCGCTGACCTCAGGAAAGGCCTCGGGCATTTGGTCACTACATACGGACGGGGCCTCGAACCTCAAAGGTTCCGGGGTAGGAATCGTCCTTAGAACCCCGGCCGGGGATGCCGTTCGACAGTCCATTAGAACTGCTAAATTGACTAACAATGAAGCCGAGTATAAGGCTATGATTGCAGGTTTGGAATTGGCTCGAAGTATGGGGGCCGAAATAATCGAGGCAAAGTGCGATTCGCTTTTGGTCGTAAACCAGGTGAACGACATCTTCGAGGTCAAGGACGAATGGATGTAGAGGTACCTGGAATAAATCCAAGTGATACTACATCGATTTAAAGAATGGACCATGTAGCACATACCGAGGGAACAGAACAGCGAAGGTGATGCCTTAGCAAATTTGGGATCCTCAGTCGAAGGGGAGGAAATCAACTCCGGGACAACGGTGCACTTGTTAAACACGGCGATAGAGAACGGACACGCCGAAATAAACACAATGGGTTTAACTTGGGATTGGTGCAACAAGTAAATTGACTACTTGTGTGATGGGAAGCTCCCGAATGACCCAAAAGAATCACTGTCATTAAGGACCAAACCTGCGCGTTTTTGCTTGGTAGACGACCAATTGTATCGGCGGTCTTTCTTCGGACCCCTGGCCAAGTGTTTGGGTCCCAGAGAGACGGAGTATGTGATGAGAGAGGTGCACCAAGGAACCTGCGGCAATAACTCCGGTGCTGATGCTCTGGTCCGAAAGATTATCGGGGCCGGTTATTATTAGAACCGAATGGTGGAAGACTCAAGGAATTTTGTCCGTAAATGCGACGGGTGTCAGAGGCATGCTCCGATGATTCATCATCCCGGGGAGTTGTTGCATTCGGTGGTGTCACGCTGGCCTTTCATGAAGTGGGGGATGGAAATCGTCGGTCCATTACCATGGGCACCAGGTAAAGCCCATTTTATTTTGTTTATGACTGATTATTTCTCCAAGTGGGTTGAAGCGCAGGCCTTTGAAAAAAATCAGAGAAAAAGAGGTCATTGACTTCATATGGGATCACATCATCTGTCGCTTCGGCATCCCCGCCGAGATAACTTGTGATAACTGGCCCCAGTTCGTCGGTGGCAAAGTCAACAAATTCCTTGAAGGGTTGAAGATCAAGAAAATTGTATCAACTCCGTATCACCCGTGTGCGAACGGACAGGCGGAATCCACGAACAAGACAATAATCCAGAACCTGAGAAAAATACTTGAAGCATCAAAGCATCATTGGAGAAAAATATTACCGGAGGTATTATAGGCTTACACAACCACATCGAAATCGAGCACGGAGGAGACTCCTTTCTCGTTGGTCTACGGGGCTGAAGCCCTTATCCCCATAGAAGTTGGTGAACTGACCCTCCTATTCTGATATACGACCGAAGAGTCAAACGAGGAGGCCATGGTTGTAAGACTCGACCTCACGGACGAGCTTCGCGAAAACGCGTTGGTCCTTATTGCAGCCCAGAAACATAGGGTGGAAAGGTACTACAATCGGAGAGCCAATTTTTGTCATTTCCAAGTTGGGGACTTGGTGCTCCGAAAGGTTACCTTGAACACCAAGAATCTCAATGAAGGAAAACTGGGTCCGAACTAGGAAGGACATTACAAGATAATCGAGGTAATGGGTAAAGGATCATACCAGTTGGAGTCCGTGGACGGGCAACGGTTGCGCAATAATTGGAATGTGGCTCATCTGAAATGATATTACTGCTGAGGTAAAAATAACCCATGTTTTCTATTTTTGACGTTTCTTTTTTGCAGGAAGCCGAGTATAAGGCAATGAAAAGAATCTAAATCTGAAAACACGTGTTGCACTCTTTTCCTTAGTGCGGTTTTGTCCCAAAATGGGTTTTCCGACAAGGTTTTTAATGAGGCAACAAGTACAACGTGTTACTTGATAAATATAAAGGACAAGTATCCGGATTCCCGGAGAATGGGGACTTAATAGCACTCACCCGGTCTTACAGCTCGGATGAGAGCTGGGGGACTATCACACCCACTCCAGAGTTTGCCCTGGTTAGCCGAAGCCGGATAACACACACTCCAGAGTTTGCCCCGGTTAGCTGAAGCCGGAGACCGCCCTCAACAAACAAAACCGGATCTAAAATATTGGGTTCCGATGTAAGGACCAAACGATAAAAAATGAATCGTGTCCACGCAATATTTGCTACGGCAAAACAAAGAACCGGACCTTCTGCATTAGGTTCCGATGTAAGGACCTAATGATCAGAATGAATCGTGTTCATTTAGTACTTGCTACGGCAAAGTCAGGAGGAAAAAATTTGTTCTCATGTATACAAATACTTGCAATGCAAAAATTATCGAAAGTTTGGATAATATTCTCGAAATGTCTTTCTGGTAAAACACTTTACCCCGAGGATTACTGCCATATTTAGGCACTACTTCATTCATATATACCCGATACCGGGCGCTACGGTCGAAATTCGGCAAAGGCAACAAGGTCATAGTGAACCGAGCCAAAATTGGTAGCCCCACAGACGGGGACTTCTACATCAAAATCCAGCTAAGGCTGAAATTCAGGTGTCCGAAGAATACCGGCCCTAAAAGGTAAAAATAGCCAAAAAATTCCGGCCCTAAAACTGCCCGTTGTGATTCGGAGACGTCCTTCAGAAAGCATAAGATAAGTCCCACGGGCAAAAACTCAACATAATTCTCGGACAAAATGCACCGGATGAGGCAAAATGCCGATATATAGGCACAGTCTGAAATAATGACTCCTTAAAAACGAAACCGACAATTCGGGCGGAAACCATAACAAAACATTCAAGCAAAGTGAAGAGTCAAGGAAAATACATGTTCCATTTATAGCGAAGGATTTTTACATTGAAAACTCCTACAAAGGCAAAAAATAACAAAAGGTTAAGTACAGGCCCAAATCTATCCGGAATGGCTGGAGCCGGAGTGCTCGGACACTGTCCGCTCGGAGTCATCAGAGTTGGTCCCGAGGGCACCCTTTGCCTCTTCCTCGATTCTTTTATCCTCGAGAATAAGGGCCAGAAGACCCGTAAAACCATGCTCGGCTTGCTCAAGGATGATCCTCCGAGACTTCCATTTTTCGTATTCAGCGGAAATGGTAGCATGAGCCTTGGCGGCCTCGACGCTCTTCAAAGCTCCATCCAAATCAGCCTCGGCCTGGGCTAACTTCGCCGCTAGAGCATCCCGAACCTCTCCAAGAACATTCTGCATTTGGATGGCCGATTGAAGCTCGGCCTGGAGAGTGTCATCTGCATCAGCCGTCTCCTTAAGCTCGTCTTTCAGATCATCACACATCTGGGCCCTCATCTCCGCCTTCTCCTCGAACACCCTTGCACACTCTTGATATCGGGCACTCTCAGATTCGAGCAACCGATTCCTCTCGGCCAAGCTCGCAGCATCCGACTTCACCAGATCCAGCCCCTCCCGGAGTTGGGAGAAGGTGGTTTCGAGCTCACCAAGCCTCGAGCAAATTTGAGCGTTGTCTCGGTTAAGGCCGATCTTGTCAGCTTCGAGACTCCGATTGTATTTGGCCATCGCAGCCAGCTCACTCCTTAACTGATGATTTTTTACCTTCGCTACGTCAAGCTCGGGTCAGAGATTGGAAAGAGCGACTGCTCGGTTCAACTCCTCCTCCTTCTCCTGAAGAAGGTGCAGATATTTCTCCATTTCCCGGCCCTGGGCATCCAGTTGGCCCTTAAGATCGTCCATCTCTTGCTGGGCACGGATGAAGGCTTCGTTGACGAGCACCACACTCTGCAAGTGAAGCAAGTTAAAAACTTGAACAAAACAAGGCTAAAATTCTCAGTAAAGTTACGCAAGGACGGCTAAAAATCTTATTCGGTTGCCCGCATGCATACCCTCGTTAATGAGGCACTGCTAAGAGACTCTGGTCATCTTCCGCTTGTCCGAATCCGAGACAAGAGGCCTCAGATAGCTCGCCACACCCACTGGGCGAGAAAGAAAGCTACAGTCATCGGGGACACAGACCATAACTGTCACACACCGACCTCGCTGGGGTGTGATGGGCACCCGACCCTTACTTAGGGCCGAGCGAACCCTCAGACTCTCGCTGCACATAAAATCACGTCAAATCTTTTTTTTCTTTAAAACAAATAATAAAGTACATAGCAAAACTTTTCTTTCAGAAATATTCTTTCTCGTGGCTTTCAAGCCGAACAAATTTGTGATCATACAAAATTCATTACATACACAGACCGACAACCAATACCCATGACACTGTCTGCAAAGTCTCTAGTAAGATCCCAAAAGCATAACATACAGAATCTGACTCGGCAGCACTCCGGGAACAAATAGAGCTTGCCATCTGCACTGGAACATCTTCCATCTGTCCTCAACTCAACTGGGAGTGCCTGCGCGGCATGAAACGTAGCCCCCGAAGAACAGGGGGTCAGTACGGAAATGTACCGAGTATGTAAAGCGGAAATATAACAATATAAGCAAAACCGAGCCAGAAGTATAGAAATAGAACAGGTAGTATCGGATCCGAGTCCGAAACGGAAATACAGAGTGTGTGGTCAGGACCACGATATATATCATAAGCACGGGGTGTAGCCGTCTGAATCGTGATATGAAACAGAGGTACAAAGCCTAACTAGCAGGATCATCGTGCGGATCGGGGCACATACTGCGACTGACATACCCGCAACCGAAGCTAGGGGTGTAGAACTATAGCCGACTGAAGCATAGTCCGGCTCAATCATGCAGAAGCAACACCAACAGAATCATTCTCCGAATCCGCTATCCAGAAATGTAACAGGCAGAACCATGCATGTAGAATCATAACTTACACAAGCACAGGTAGTATACATTTACCTCAGGTTTCGGCCCTTTAGTGAGGGGCGCAATGGACAGTGCACTGGGGTGTGCACGAATAACTAGGTCGCCACAGGGTCGCCTCTAGTGCACAAGTCATACCCAAGAGGTTCCAGCAGGCAAATACGGCAGTTAGAATGTCAAAATGCTTAACTTTCTTTTGAAAAACATTTTTGTTTCACACATATAAAAGAATCAACGCACAATTTCCGCGGCCATAAGTCCAGCGGTCCCTACCACGCATACCGCGGCCAAGTACCCAGCGGTCACTATCACACGTACCGCGGCCAAGGGTCCAGCGGTTATAATCACACATACCGCGACCAAAAGTCCAGCGGTTACAATCACACATACCGCGGTCGAGGGTCCAGCGGTCACAATCACATATTTGACATACCGCGGTCAAGGGTCCAGCGGTCACAATCACACATTTGACATACCGCGGTCAAGGGTCCAGCGGTGTATGTCAGGTACAATCACAAGTGTGGCAGACGCGGTCAAGGGTCCAACAGTCAATGCCACACGTCCGGCATGACGCGGTCAAGGGTCCAGCTGTCAATGTCGGACACGCCGCCAGCGCAACTTGCATCGTCCATATCTGCTTATCCAGATATCGTTTTGACGAGCGGTTTGTTGCGTTAGAAACTATACTCGATGAACTTCATTTTAGAATTTTGAAACACCTTAAAACTCCTCATATACTAGGAGATATGCCTCCAACAATATGGGCTAAAAATCTGGTCCGAGATATTTTCTGAAGTTGTTTGGATTCATTTCGTTCAGCTTCGTTTAACTTCTAATCCTCTTCCGACCCTCATGTAACCTCTTATACATACATATACATACTCATATACGCTCATAACGCGATTTCAAATCCTTTAGGTTACGATGTCACCTCGGGATACTTAAGGCAACCATATATATATAACGATATTCTTACTAACTCGATTAACTTTCCTTGAACTTTCTTAACTCATTCTTTCTTGTCTTAATTAAAATAGCACGGACTCTTACGGGGTATAACAATAACCGATTTTGATCTCCTCGGCTCCACGCTCGGGGCAGCAAAGATATGCACCAAGCTATCCCTTGCCCCAGATTCGGAGGTCCGGCTGGCCGACCTCATGGCCCAAGGGATCGGGAGATGCCCGAATCTTGCGGCTTCGCCGGTAGCGGGAGGAGTGCCCGAGAACATATCCTCAAACTTGTCAGGCCTCGAAGCCGGGGTTGAAGAACTTGGAGCAACCTCAGCGGCGTCAAAAATGAAAGGGGGCTCCGTAGTGGCAGCGGCCTCATTATCGGGCAACGGGCCAATGACCAGTGGAGCTTCGCTCTCGGGGGCCGGCTCTGTTCTTTGAGCAGCTTCAGCAGCAGCCGCCCCCCCAGATCTACATGCCCGTTGCAGGGGGGTATTTTCGGAGGAAGCCTCACCTGAAATGTCAACGAAATCAATCGACCTTAGAGGAGCCGGGTGAAGAACTTATTCCGCACCTATGGGTAGCGCCGGGACTAAAGGCCTTTCACCGGCCGAAGTGGGTGGAGAAGCGGTGACATCCCTCTTCGGAACAGGAGCCACGACAGGGGCCGCACCGATACTCAGAACGAGAAGCTCGGGCTCTACTTCGTCCCGGAGAGTCCTAACGACGCTCCTCGCCCTTTTCTTCGTTTTTTGCCCTTTGTCCGAGGGCCTTTTTCTTTTGGCAACAGCAAGTATGCGAGATGCACCTGCTGAATCAAACTCGGGTGCCGAAGTTGTGGGTTCGGCTGCCATATCCGGTCTTGGATCAACTGAGCCCTTGGGCCAACCATAAAATCAAAGACACAATAAATACGGGTAGTAGAAGATGCAGGGAACACAGGTAAGGGCACAGTATTACCGTGGTTCTTGGCGACCCATCGGCCGCGTGACAGGTGGCCCCACGTCCGGTTATCGTGGATATGTTGGCTAAGGAGTGCAGTGACCCATTCACACAGGTTCCGGATGACCGGAGGAATATATCCATTGGCTGATATAAATAAGAGAAACGGTGAGAAAGTGGGATCAAAGTTTGACGAAACATACTAAAGGAATTACTTAAGGATTCAGACTTATGCTTGTTGTTCCACTTCTCCGGGAAGGGCATGTAATTGGCCGGAATGATGTCCTTGGTCCTCACCCGGACATATCACTCCAGCCAACCCCTATCTCGGTCTTCATCCATTTTTGAGAAAAATGGATTCCGGCTACTACGTTTGGCGAGTTTTATTACGCCACCCCGGAACAGCCTCGGTAAGTATAAGCGAATCAGGTGGGCCAGCGTGAGCTCCTTCCCGGCATTGTTGGCCAATAACCGGAGGCATGCTATGACCCTCCAAATGATCAGACCAATCTGTGCCAAGGTCACGTCGTAGGTCCAGCACATGTCCAGGATGACCGGATCTACCGGAGGGTCGAGCTTGAGAGTAAAGGGATAAGTATGCACATACAAAAAAACTTCCCGGTGGTCAGTGACTGATTCACTCAGCCCGGGGGAAAAAACCCGAACCGGAAGGGTGTCCCACCTGCAGTCAGCCCGGACTATGTCAAGTTTCTCCTCAGTAATTGATGAGGGGTATCGCCTCATATCGTACCCCCTATCAGACACTGAAGAAGGTTTTTCAACCTCAAGATCTTTGTTGAAGTTGGGTTTAGCCGGTATAATGTCCGAGGCTGTAAGCTCGAAGGTGCGCTTCGCTTTAGCCGGAGATGCAGGCTCGATACCTTGGGATGAAACCGAGGGAATATCATGGGAAGTGGTCTCAGACATTTTAAAAATATGGAAAGAATAAGTCGAGTGGATTCAGAAAGGGAGTTAAAAAAGAGTAAGGGAACAGTCGATTCAAGGAATGACAGAGTAAGGAGCAGCGACACTCGAGCAAGAGCAGTTAGCAAAGATGCTAACAAGGTTGTTTCTTTTTACGTGGTATAAGCGATGGATCAACAACAAA
Source organism: Lycium barbarum (assembly GCF_019175385.1). NCBI lineage: Eukaryota > Viridiplantae > Streptophyta > Magnoliopsida > Solanales > Solanaceae > Lycium > Lycium barbarum. The sequence goes on along the minus strand of NC_083348.1, from coordinate 22,566,283 downwards.
ACTTGCTATTGAGGATAACTATATATGGTAAAGACGAAGAAGTGCAGTAAAAAGTGAAAATGAAGAAGGAATGGATCGTAAAAATGTTAGAATAAAGAGGTGAGAAGGCCTTATATAGGTAAGGGCTGTGACGGTTACGATTCCCCAGCCAACCGGGAAGAGCCACGTGCCCCATAATTAATGAGGAATGACTTGAAACGATGTGCGTGCGGCGGTTGTCAGAGCGGACCACCCGGGATAAGACACGTGGCCGATAGCAGAAGAACGTGGTTGTCACACCCTAATCTCGATAGGGCATGACGGGCACCCGACTCTCCTCAGAGTCGAGCGAACCCTTAAACATTCGATCTATCAAAACCTGTCATTTCAAAAAAATTTAAAAGCATGAAACTTTTTCACATAGAGATCATTTTCTTTATAATGATTATGAAAACTTTCAATCAATTAAGTACTTTAAACCAATCGAAATCGTCTAAAATACATATTCTTTTAGAATCTACAAATGATTCGCACTTCTCGACGCTCTATCCACAGGACACTGTCTGCAAAGTCTCTAACATATACAAAATACCATGACATAAGTACTTTGACCCGGCTACACTCCAAACTGAGATGGAGCTCGCCAATCCAGCTGGTAGCATGGGAACATCCTATAGCCAATGTCTTCCACTCATCTGTATACACCTGCGTGGCATGAAACGCAACCCCCGAGGAAAGGGGGTCAATACGGAATATGTACTGAATATGTAAGGCGGGAACAAATCATAACCATAGCTTGATTTAGGAGAGAAGAAATCACAATCAAACTCAATATCTGCAGCCTTCGCTGGAAGAAGCATAAATGTATACACGGGGTCTCAAAACAATCCTTAAGTAAATAATGCAAGCGAACACACATTCTTTAAGTAATTGATGCAATCTAACACACGTGCCACTTCCAACATGCTAACAAAATAGTCCCTTCGGACGCCCGCTTCCAGCATAATAATGATGGCCCCTTCGGGCAGCCGCTTCTGGCTTAATAACAATGATGGCCCCTTCGGGCATGCCGCTTCCGGCATAATAATAATGATGGCCCCTTCGGGCATGCCACTTCCAGCATAATAATGATGATGGCCCCTTCGAGCATGCCGCTTCTGGCATAATAATAATGATGGCCCCTTCGGGCATGCCGCTTCCGGCATAATAATGATGATGGCCCCTTCGGACATGCCGTTTCCGGCATAATAATAATGATGGCCCCTTCGGGCATGCCGCTTCCGACATATTAATAATGATGGCCCCTTCGGGCATGCCGCTTCCGGCATAATAATGATGATGGCATCGACGCAACTTAATCCACAAATATCAATACAAAGAAATGATGCTATGGAGTATAAACATAAATCGTAAATGAAATGAAATAGTAAAATCTCGCACCCCCTTCGGAGTGGTTTTGAAAATCAACTTTATGTTTCCTTTAGTACAAAACTAATTTTCTCGAAATCATTAGTAAAACCATATGCATATAAATCAGATTGTAGGACTCAATAGGTAAGTACACGAATCGACATTTGAAGGATCATAAACGCGTCTCGAGTCAATCCGAGTTAGCATAAGAAAGTTATGGACGTTATTCATTACAGAAACCTTTATGAACGGTTCAAAGCAATCCGAGTTAGCATATGAAAGTTATGGACGTTATTCATTATAGAAACCTCTGCGAACGTTTCCAAAACAATCCGCGACCATCTACGAAAGTTAGGGACATTACTACTTACATAATTCTTTTTTTAAAAAAAAAAAAAACAAGAACTCTTTATGCTTTGCTTGTTATTCAATCGTACAATAAGCTCGACTATACTAAGTATACTCATATCAAGAAGTGAATAAGAATCATTAACAAGCTCGGAATCAAGAATAGAGTTACCCCAAGGTACGTATCACAACTTACTTAGCTCTAGGACATGCCAAAAGAAAGAAAGGGTAAGCTTTACATACCTGTTCCACGTCCTATTAGCTACGCTTATTCATCCAAGCTTGCTAGTCTACATTCAAGAGGATTTATACAATCATTAGACTTATCATGACATACTTATCTTAGTCTTTCAAACTAATTTATTTATAATCTGCCGAAATTTCGGCAGTATTTCCCCTGTAAATATGACCATCCCCGAGAATCCAACTTGGCCAAATCATTAACAATAATTCGAGAATTCAACTCGGCCAAATTATCAACAACAATACCCACAACTATATTAAAAACTTCGACAATCAATTCAAAATGCATTCTAACATTAGTGACTCCTTTACATAATTCGACGACATTTCACTTATGTTCAAATCGACCATATACAGTCAAGCTAACACCAATGATCACACATTCAAGAGTTAATCCGAAATCATTCTAACATGATTCAAGAACACTTCAAACAATTCACACAATATTCAAAACAACCCAACCAACATACCACTTCACCCGAAACCTTCCAAATTCAACAAGAACAATAACAACACATTTCCTTCTTTCAAATTAATGAACTACACCAATAATTCACACACTAACAAAATTATTTTCCATAAAACAAGAAGTGGTATTAATGTCGCATTAGCTTCTAAAACAACTCTCCGACAATTACAACTTCAACTAGTATTATTGAACTTTCATTCTCATCATAGAATCCATAACAACAACAACCAAGGTACTAAGTAAAAATTGGTTCATCACTCCTACACAACACAGCACATACACGGCCAACACCCACCTACACGGCTCAACCCCAACACACAAAATTTCATGAATTTCATTCATTTCCACATACTACAATATACACAACCCATCCATAACACATAAAAAGAAGATTAAACCTTACCTTTCTTCACTACACTTCTCAACTTGGCTAGGGTGGTAAAGTGCACAAATAGGTGTTTTGCTTGCTCCAACAACTACTCCACGTTAAAGAGGACCTTCCAATTGGTTCAATTGCTAGAAGAAAATATTTTTTTGATCAAGATTTTTCCAAGTCCTTGTTCGGCTATGCCATGGCCGAATGGCCCTTGCTCTTTTTCTCCAAGATTCTACAAGTTTCTAAGGGTGAAGATGATGAATATGATCAATTTGTCTTCTTTCATCAACTTATATTATACATCCATGTGGGCCATGGCCCACACCACATCACATAACCACTTGGCCTTTTATTTCATGAATTATTAACTTTCTATAATTCACTTTCAACCCCAAGTTTTCATTAATATCTCCATGAGCCACCTTGTGAATTTCCCTTTTTACCCCTAGCCTTTCTTAATGTTTCCACATCAAAAATTCTCATACACAATTTGTGTATTACACATGATCAAAATATATCCTTGCCCTTAACTTATCGCAATTATCTCGAATTATCCGAATGTACAAAATACGGGATATAACAGTGGCGATATTGTTCCCGCCAAAAATAAAAAGACAACGACGGACAAAGGGAGTCACCGGTTTAGTGATTCATCCACTCCCCGTCACTCCGACAAATCTATGATCCAGGAAGTGTGGGGACTATCTGTATATGGTAAAAACCGAGTATGTGTTAAACCGGTGAGACCAAAGGCCGAGGGAAGAAAGGGACAAGAACGTGCATGAAGGCTCCCGTTCTGAACCGGGGGAACGATTAGACCGAAGCAAAGGAAGGGACATCATTTGGTCCAGTTCTTTCATGACCAGGTTGTTCGAGGCCGTATGTCCGTTTGATCGTGGCCGGTGGTCCGGCAGATTCATTGCGCGGTTGCCACGCGTCGATGACGTCCTGCTATGTTCAACTGCCAATCGTACGGGTGTCAGATCGTACGGTCCACCTAATCCCACCAAACCCGACTCAGAGCTTTTTTATTATTATTTTATTATTCATGTTGTGTGAAGCCCATGGGGCACTACTATAAATAAGGGGCATTTCCCTCCTCTTAGGGGGTTGGCTTCTACATTACCAAGAACTCTTGTAATAGCAAAATATACAAATCTCCCTCTCAACATATCAGATTCGATCTATATTTATTGTGCTTATTTCTTACGTTTCTAAATCAAATAAAGTTTATGTATTAGTAGATATACGAGTGAGTCTATAGCAAACCATTGATCATCAATTGCTCCTTTATAGCATATTCGTATATTTCTTTTCTCTATTGAATAAGGTCAGGATATGACCACATATCCTATACCTCACTTACAATTTTAATTGATTATCCAAAACCGGGGTAAACAATATACATCCTTCACTCATTAAATATACTTAATAATGCTTGCTCCTTATATTCCAAAGTGGTTTTACTTAACCCTAACTCAATGTACTTATGTTTCAAATTTGATAAGTGCTTCTTCGAAGATACGGGGTGTAACATCCTTCCCCCCCTTAAAAATATTCGTCCTCGAATGTTGCAATATTGCCAACCCACGACACCATCTTTGATTTGTTAGAACAATTATGTTTTCCTTTAGGGTCCGATTACCATTTGCTTAAACTATAACTTGGATCAGTCTTTTCTCATTCTTTCTTAACTCTTTTATTGCCTTCAGTCATCTTCTTTCACTTCTTTGTCCTCATGTACATGATCGGAAATTAACTAGCATCTTGCTTTTGTTCTTTCTCCATTATGGTAGTCTTGACCTGCCGTGTCATAACTATTCATCGTCCTATAAGTACTCTTTTTTTTTCGCTCCTTGTCTTCTTGTTAATGGGCAACTATCTTTCTCTCTTTACGGCGCCCTCTTTGCGTTTACTCCTTCAGTGCCATCTCGGGCTATCCTTTTTGTACCCGTTGATCTTAGATATACACTGTACCGATTTTTTTTTGTAGTCCATTAGTCAGGCTCTCTAATCCTAACATCCTTGTCGCCATCTCTTTTACCCTTACATTCCAAATGTTTACCTAGCATAACTGTGTCGCTAGTGAACCTAATGGTTATATTGCTTTCTAAGGCCAGCTATATCATTATCCGAAATATGTATATACGTAAAGTTTCTTCGCCATTTGTTATCCTTCGCAGTCCAGTTACACTTATGGCAAACTTATAATCCGAGTTCAACTAATTTCATAGCTCGCAACATCTTCGAGCTCCTGCTACAACTTTTTCTTTACTTTCTTACCTCACATCTATCAATACAATCCTAGAAGAATAGGACTACGATAATTCTTCTAATATGACTCTCTTGCAACGCAAGTATAATTATCTTCGATTTCCCCTTATCAGTGATCGTTTCGTCAGTCGTTATTCCTTGTTGCCTTTCCGGTGTGGCCTCCTTACAATTGTAGTTGGGCATAGCTTCACGTTGACGGTTCATATAATTCCATAGCATATGCTCTTATTTTCATTATAATTAGTGGACCACGAACTATTTTCTAATATCCAGTGAACTCTTTTATTTCCATTCATAAGAGCAGCGTTCTTTCTTTCCTTCCAAAATTTCCAAACTACCAATCGTTGTTCCTTTTATTACAATTGTCATTGTCATCCCAAGTGTTCTTTGGGTTCGTCATCATCTCTAACACCCTTTGTGAATTTATCTTGGAGACTCTTTTTGCTCTTTTCATTACCCTTCAAGGCATGTCGCTACATACTTAGGTACGACACACTTTTTGCCCGATACGAGGGATTCAAACCATGGTCTAAAAATATCGTAGTTCATCTTGGCGTAAAATGCTCTATTGATTTATCTTCCATACTTTCTCCCTATGTCTACCTCATGGTACACTTATTGTCAATTCATTTCTACTTCTTTCCGTTACCTTCCCGATATGTCAATACGCCTCGAACTCTGGCCTTGAGCTAATAAATCTCCTTTTCTGGAGCTTGAAACGTCATAGTTCCTTTCAAGTCTAGTATGTTCTTCCCCCCTTATTAAGGAGGTCCTTATACACCCATATCCTTCAATTAACCGCCGTCTTCAATAATTATCTGCCGCCCTTCACAATCTTCTTATGGTCGGGGTTCCGTCATCGTATGGTCTGACTTGTCTATCTTCTTGCTAGTTACAGTCTTGTATCCAATCGGAATACTTATAAGGGTTAGATCCAATTCTGATGCCTTCTTTTCCATCTTTTCACACCTCTGTCTTTTATGACTAACATTTTTTCAGACACGCAAGTTAATGGGGACATCAAGATTCACCACATCATTTATAAAGTCGTCTACAATACCTTACTCCTCGTCTCTATTCCTGACTTTGCTCATAACATCTCTACAAATTCTTACCTTGAGTTCTCCTTCCATTTATATCTATGCCATACCATTTTGTCAATATTTCATACCCTTCCATCTATTACTTGTCTTTTCACTCGTTTAGCTCATTCATGTCACGACCCAGTTGGGGGCCGCGACGGGTACCCGGGGCTAACCACCGAGCACCGCTCGCTCTACCTCTCACCTTACTCGATTAATGCCCTTTTTATTTCTTTTAACTCAAGCACACAAAAGTCATAGTTTATAGGGAAACGTAAATACTTTTATATATATATTTAGTATATCAAAATAATAAGTACACATATACATGAAGAATGTGAGACCATACTACCCACACTGCGCATCTACGTGTCTCTACTGACATATTGTACATATAGACGGAACAAGACTCCGTCGTGCCCAAAATGTATATACACCAAAGGAATAATCATAAGCACCTCCGAACAATGGAGTGCTTTCAGTCCGCTGTCAGCTCCTAAGAATCTGGATCAAGCTCGCCTCCCTGTCTACCTGTGGGCATGAACACAGCGTCCAAAGAAAATAGACGTCAGTACGAACATTGTACTGAGTATGAGAGGCATAAATAATGAACAAAGACATTAATAGTATAATGAGAACATCAATGTGAAACTTCTGGACCCGACTGACATTCATAAATGAAATAATGCATGCTGTCTTACTCATACTTATCATCATAACATGTATGCATCATATGCAAGCTGCCCGTCCATATCAGAACGGTGTGATAATCAATAACATTATCCCGCGTCCAGGCCTCCCGCGTCCGGGGTACCATCTCATACCGCCCACTAGTGGTGTCTGCCCATGCCAGAAGGTCATGGTCTATCCGTATAGCTGCCCACCTCAGCGGTGACTGCCCGGCCAACTAGGCCCGGTGTGAAATGCTCATACCATGCTTATCATAAAATAATCATAATAATTTGCTCATTATAACATACTTATCTTATCATAGTACCTGCATAAGACTCGATATTGACTTTACTCTATCGAGGTGACGTAAGGTCGTGATCCCCCATTACATTATGGAGCAATCATGGACATTCTGCCTCACCTTGAAAGAACTAGCACATAAGGTGAGTGTAGGCAATAAATAACATCATCATCATTCTATCATCATCATATCGTGTCTCTTATCTCATATAAGCATTTATGGAAGTAGGCTTTTAACTTTTCGGAATATAGGAACTCATGAAGAAGATAGGGATTCGAGTTATAAGATTCATGCCGTTAGAAGGAAAGGACTAGCCTCACATACCTTGTCGCTTAGCTACGTTATCGATCCCTTGTCTTCCTTCAAGGTCACGCCGTTACCTTCACGGGAGAATTGGACTAACATTAGTTAATCTACTTAAGAGAATACATCACTATTTCTAGAGAAAATTGGGCAGCACTTCCTTTATTTGTACTACTTTTCCCATCGTCTATATCAATTCCCAATGTTCACCACAACATCCACAATATTACAACCAACAACCATCATTTATATATATTAACCATATTTCACCATTTCCCTCCAATTTTCCCACATTTATCCGTATAGCTCATTATTGTGTTCTCGCACCTTTAATACTTGTTTCATGATATAAACTTCATTAATATCGTATTCGTAATCCTAACACTTCAACATTCATGATTCAATTCCACTATCATCCAATGATGACACTATATCCATTCAAGACCCATTTTCCATGTCTTTCTACCATTCAAGCATCCTAGCCTCCTATTACCTTAAATAACATGATAAAGTCATGAAACATACCTTAGATAATAGTTAAACAAGTCTTGAGTTGGAATGCTTCACTTTGGCCAAACCCTAGTTCCACCTTCTATGGAATTTCTTGCCTTAAATGATCCTTTTGATGTGTTCTTACACTAGGTTTTTGTGGATTGATGATATTGATCCTAAATTTCTACTTGAAGTCTTGTTTTGGAAGAGTATGGAATGTTCTAGAGAGAGAGAGGGTCGTGGAGTGAGAAGAGGAAATGAGAAAATGAAACTTGGATCATATTTTTATAAAATGCAAATCAGTCCCGATGCCATTTTACGGTCCATTATACGGTCCGTATAATTGACCGTAAAACTGATCCAGTGGCCACTCTTCTCTGTGTCAACTTGACTGTTCATCTTACGGACCGTCAAACCATTATACGGTCCGTATAAACTACCGTAAAACTCACCCTTCAGCAGTCTCTTCTGTGACACTTATGCGGTTCATTATACGGCTGTAAAGCCCTTTTACGGTCCGTATAGTTGACCGTATGACCCACCAGTTCACTGAATCTCATTTTCTTCACTTCGTTTCATCTCCGATCCTTATGGAACCTTCTTAACAATTGTTCAACACTTCGATACCAATCTACAGGACGTTATCACTCGTCTCCAAAACACCGCATACGCTATGTCCTTTGCTAGCCTACTCACTGTACACTAACGAAAAAATTTCTGAGGTGTAACAATTCACTCATAATCCTTCTTAACTACGCGTTTATGTTGCAGCTGCGCATCGAAGTTTCTCGAGTGTCCTGCTACTTCTTACTCTTAGAAAAAAATCCTTACAATGTATTCTCCCTCCATCCTCATTCATCGAGCCTTTATCTCTATCCTCGTTCATCGAACCTTTATCTATCTTTCTGATGCTACGGCCGGGTGGTCTTCCATGCACGTTACTTGCATTTCATTTTATTTCCTCTATGATCGCATCTCTCGGTCTTCACAATAATTCTTATTCTATGTCATTAATTTTCTAATCAATTGTGTGGACTCATCATCCTTGTTCTTTCCTCGATGAGTAATCGGTTTCCTACTACCAACTCGTTAAAGTATCCTTCTTGCTCCCATGGTTAAAGATTTCCAGTTACTTTACTCCTAAATGTTCTCATCTTCCTTTGACTAACCCATTAGTATACCTTTCCTACTTTCATCCTTAACTTTCCTTGGGTTTCTCCCTCCTCGAGCACCTTTCTTCTCTTGTTATTTGTAGTATCGGCTCTGAAGTTCGTGAAATATTCCTTTAAACTCGGAAATCCTTTATATTCTTAAGTCATCCTTTTGGAAAGCTTGTCCATTTCTCAGGCAACAGTGTTGATTTGACCACACACTTATCCCTTGACATACCTTTCAAGGGCTGGAAATCTCTTAACATCGTCGCAAGGCTTAACTATTCTCTCTCTTACTTCACATTCCTCATCGTGGTCACTATCCTTTTAGTCCCACTTATCGAAGCCTATTCTCTGACCCCACATATTCCTCTTTTGTTCCATACTGCCACACTTTATCCAATTCGCATGCCTACCCTCAAATTTTTACCCAAATAGTCTCGCGCTTTGCCCGCCGTCTCTCTCGGAGGCTTCACTCACTCATGTTTCCTACTTTTCACTTTTTTCGACATTTTGATCTCCTTACCTTTCATCTATTCAATTTCTTTCCTTTCCAGATGTCATTACATTAAAGCTCTCCAAGCCTAACCTGTAGTAAAAATAGCATCAGCTTACCTTGTAACATTTGTACAATTTTTTTTTGTCACTTGAACTTCGTTACCCTGTTCGATCAATGCCTTCCATATCCCGCAACGTCGGTTGCTGGGATACACGTACCCGCTAATATTGCCAAGTATGGGATATCATATGCATACGTATATATATAAGTACTACCATCTCGCTTACAAAATATTTCCAAACACTATTCAAACTCACCCTAATCATAGAGCTGTGATGCACCTTCTTTCTCTTCACCGGTCTAGTCCGCCTCGTCCTACGCGACCTCTTAAGGTCTCCAACCACTCCGCATACTCTAATTTCTCTTAGGCTACTTTAGCTTCTTATTCATGTCTTATGTCTAAATTTATAGGACTTTTAGTACACTTCCCAGGGGGTCAACCATCCTAGTATTTCTCTCACCCCAGCACGCTTAACCTCGAAACTCTGATGAAATTCGGTGTGTTAATGCTGTTATAATCGTATCCACCTCACCACATGACCTTCACCACATAATCTAAAGCAAGTTGAAGTCTTGACAGATTCCAAAACGTTCTCGACAGATTCCAAAATGTTCTCGTAACGCATCTCCCTCCAAATTAAAAAGGGTCTCTTACTCTTCCGACTACACAATCCCTATTTTGGCCTTTCTAATTCTCAATATTCACCTTTCATCAGTATGTATGACTACTTTCCGTCCTAGATTTCCAGATTTCCAATGGTAGAGAACACACCTTGGTCGCCGTTACTTATAAATACTCGGTTATCGACCTCTTCGGGTTTTCACTCGCCACTATTAAATAATAATCTATAGCAAATGCACATGCATAGAAAATTCCAATAAGGACTCATATACCTGTAGCCGATCGGTCACTAGTCTGATCTGGTGGACTATAAGGTGAAGTGTACTCCCCGTCATCGTCTACCTACCATCCGCTCGTCTGGCCTTCGTCATCTCTCTCATCTGAATCCGAGGCATATACATAATCGGGTAACTCCTGGTTTACCGACGGCCAGGATAGGGGGCTGGAGTAATCGGTAACATTTACCAGGGAGGCTGGTCTGACGTAGTGCTCTGCCATAGGAGCAGCTGGTATGGCCTCGGGAATCTCCTCCTCCGGTGTCCCAGACGAATACGCGGATGGATCTGTGTCATAGCTGTCCTCTAGGGGGTCCTCCTCCCAGGGAGTCAAGAACTCTGGAGGGATCGTCGCTGGGTCCTCCGAGGGATCAGTCTCAACAGAATAACTGAAGCTCCTCCTGCTCGGTCCTAGAGATACTCTAGAGGAATTCTTAGCACCCCCACTCTCTGAAGCTGATCTCTTTATCTCTCGTCAGTCGGTACTTACCTGGAGAAAAAAGGATCAAAAGAGATCTTTCCTAGATTCTGGCTCTATCGCACGATCTAAGATAGAATGAAAGGTCAGTGATTCCTAAATGCCCTGCAGCCTCCTGTTTATCAGTGTGGCCGGCTTTACACCCATAAACAGGACTCTACTAGACACGATCTGTAGATAATCCCTAGGACAAACTACTCTGATACAACTTTTGTCACGACCCAAACCGATGGGCAGCAACAAGTGCCCGACCATTGCTGGTCAAACACTCCTATGTCTGCATTTACCTCTCACCGACTATCCTGGGCCCATACACAACCTGTAACTGTGCTATACTGTCTCCAGGACATTCAACATAAATGACACCGTAACGGAAACACACGGCCAACGCATACATATAAACATAAACACTGAGAATAACAGTACGAGTAATGTACCGAGTATGTAAAGCATAGGTAATAACATATTAAAGGAAACAAAGAATGAATAGCAACATGACGGAAATATAGAGCATATCATAAGATAAAAGAGTAACCATTACATCTGAGTGCCTTTTAGGCGGGTACCATGCATGCTTAGTGTTGCGGAACGTGCAGCCCGATCCAGATATATACATATATACATATATCCATAGTAATGCTTTCTTTGAAAAACATTTCTTGTTCATGTATACATAAAATAGAACATATCATGTTGCCGAGGCGTCAGCTCCGATCCATTTAGCCACATATGTCCCGCGTTCGGGATGATAACATGTCATATAATACCAACTGATCAGGTGGATACGCGTCTATAGCGCTCTGGCCCTTTTTCCCATATTCCCCATATACATATACATATAACATATAAGCAGCATGCATGAGAGCCCAAGGAAAGCTTATGACTCTATCGGAGTGACGTAAGGTCGGTAACCTCCGATTATATTATGGAATAATCATCATCGCTTTGTATCACCTTGAAGGAACAATTATTATAAGGTGAGACTATCAATGAAAAATAACCTCAAGAGAAACCATAGAATAAGGTCATAAATCTCATAAGGCGTCAATTCATATACTACTTTGAAGTCGTTAGAAAATAGAGCCATTATCAAGGAATAAAATTGAGGATCAAGAAATAGCTCAATATTCTCATATTCATATTAAATCCACAACTTGAGACTTTCAAACATGAAACCATTCTCATCATAATCATCATAGACATATTATCATCTTTGACATCATCGTTGTCATTACAAAAGCATGTCCGTCGTTGTAGTTATAAAGCTTAAAAAATCAAAAACCTTGGTTTTGGAAAAATACGAACATTTTTGAAAACATTTATGGGTAATCAAGAAGGGAATCATAGACTTTTAACTTTTGATAGCAAGGAAGATATGGAAACATTTATGAAGTCGTAACATAGGAATCATGCCTTTGAAAGAAAGGGACGAGCCCTAACATACCTGTTTAGCCTCCAATTTTCTACATTTATTCGTCCGAGCTCTCAAGTCTACATTTAAGAGGATTCACACAATTGTTAGACTCATCGTAGTATATTTGTGCTAAGCTTTCAAGTCAAACTATTTTATATCCGGCTGAAAATCGGGCAGCATCTCCCCTGTTTATATGCCTAGCCCGAAATCTCAATTCAGCAACCAACAACAATACCAATGTCACGACCCGACCAGAGTCGTGACGAGTACCCGATACTTGTACCGAGCACCCCTTAGCTATCCTGTATAAGCAGTGCCATATTTTTTTTTTTTTTTTTTTTTTTTTTAACATTAACATTTGCAGTAAACTTTCTAATATCGCGTTACACCAGAACGCGGACCATTCGGAATAAAATACATTAAACTGCGCATAGCTGACTGTGTATATCTGTCTACGAGCCTCTAGACATAGTACATTTATACATAGAAAGGGCCGAGTACGGTCGCGCCCGAAAATACATACACAAAATAGTACCAATGATATGAGGCTCCGGAACGACTGGAGCGCTGTACAATGCTACAGATGGAGCCCTAGAAACCCGGTCCGTGTACCTGCTGACCTGCGCGGCATGAACGCAGCGTCCACAAGAAGGGACGTCAGTACGAATAATGTACCGAGTATGTAAGGCATGGAAAACAGTTCAAGCGGTAACATAAAGTACGATCAATAATAATATCACAGAGTCATAGCGCATATAACGAGGCAAGAACTTAACCTGTACATAGGGAGGCCCCTCTTTAGGCCGGCTGTCATGTAGGCTTTTCTTTTCATCTTTGAAACGTTTCTTTTCATAGGCATAGGAATCAACATTTTTATATTACTTATTCTCGTGTACAGAAAACAGTACATTTCAGTAACGGTATCTTTCATTTACATTTACAGACGCCGAATACAATCGGCTCCCCCAACCCCCTCCCCAACGATGACCCAACATATTACATCACATATGTATCACACATTATATATATATATATATATATATACAGACGCCGCGTACGGCTCATCCCATATCCCGCGTCCGGGCATCCCGCGTCCAGGATGGAATCCAGCTGAATCAGGTGGCGATATAACAGTGGCCCTTCCCTTTTTCCCCATATACACATACATATACATTTACTTATCTTTTACGCATATACATGTCTCATATACAATTACTTCATCGTATATATATATACACATCCACACACGTATACCCGCTTTATATACATATATCATATGGGCACACAAGAGAGCCAAGGAAACTCATGTATCCATCGGAGTGACATAAGGTCGATGATCTCCGATTACTTTACGGAATGTTAGTGATAGATTTGTCTCACCTTGAAGGAACAAGTATTCTAAAGTGAGACTATCAACGGAGAGTAGGGTTACGGTAACCAAAATTGACATCGTAGGCATTTTAGATGACAGTCATGGGTTTTGGAATCTTAGAAAATAAAGTTATAACTAGAAAATATAAATACGATTTAAAAATTAGTTTATCGCTTTCATGTTTACATAAGGTACTTGGCTTAGTCATAGGGTCGTTTTGGTCGTACTTATCATAGCTACATTCCCTTACCCGACATTGTCATTATCATTATCATCATAGGGGCACTCCCGTTGGAGTGGTCATAGCACTTATTGCTTGGTGACGGAATCGGGATCGAAGGCCCCCTTTGGATACACTTCAAGCACGTTAACCAAGACTCTAGGAAAATCCGAGAGCAACGGGCCCACCTCGGGCCGGACGAGGTAGCGTATACCATTTACCCATATTACGTGTCATAGCATTACTTGTATGAGTCTTGGGGTGATCGGGTCCCACTTAGGCAAGTTATAGGGGTCTAGAAGGTCATTTCATCATTTTGCACACTTTCTACTTCAATTCAATTGAACGAAAAGTTGAAAACTTTAAGTGCGGATTCCGGGGATTAGGGGTGTCCCCGAGGCTCGTACCCGACTTCTTTTAGTTAAGACATGCCATAGAAAGAAGGGTGAAGCCTTACATACCTCTTTTCGCGTCCTTTGCTACTCCGAATTCACGACACAATCTCGTCAAAATCTGCAAATTGGTCAAGTTTACCAAAACTTCTTATTAGAATACTTAGTGTTGAAATCCTAAGGGAGTACTTGGCTACCGAAATTTCGGCAGCACTTCCTCTGTAAATACATCATCCTCGACATTTAACTTAGTCAAATTCTCATCAAGCACAATCCGGGAATTCAAACCCGGCCAAACTACTAACATAATTCAACAACCACACTAGTAATTCACATATTCCATTCAAAGTACATTATAACGATTTCCTACTATCGTCAACACCTTCCGACTCCAACGAGCACAATAACAACTTCATAAATATATATATATATATATATATATATATATATATTCCAACAACATTATACCAATACCATTACATACTATCCATGCAAGAGCATTATTTCCAACTTACACAAACTTCCAATCACCAATACTTCACCAAACTTATTGAGTCTTTATTTGCAATATATGATCTACAACACAACAACTAAAATATTAAATTCAACTTGCCCCTTATCCCTTCACAATTCAACACATACACACGATTATACATGCCTTATACACGGCCTAACATCAAGCACACCTACACGGCTTCAACCTTAGTAGAGTCATTCAACTTTCATCATCAACATGGCATTCATAACAATAATAACTAAACATTAGATAAAATGATTAACATACAATTTCTACACACACAATCATGCACCACACCTCACGGCCTCCACCCCCACTTCCCTATTCTTCACAAATTTCACTCACTTTGCATACTACAACATGCATAATTATTCATAACATGAAAAAAAAAGGGCATAAGTTCTCACCTTGCTTCTTCTCCACTTCTTCACTTGACTACACTTCCAACTTATAAGTATTTGTATTGTTCTTGCTCCAATAAACACTCCATCTTGTTAAGCACCCCCTACTTAGTTAGAAATAATTTTTGAAGGAATTTTTGTCACTTTTTCTTGGAAATTTTTGGTATGGCCGAAATGCCCCCTTTGTTGGTCTTCTCTTCAAGCTTCTTGATCCTTCTATGTGATAAAGATGAAAATATGAGGTGTTTATCACCCTTTTATTTATTTCCACATGGTTTAATTAAAAGAGAATTTGGGCTTGGGCCATTTTTTGCTTGGCATGGCCGGTTGGGCTTCTTTTTTGCTTTAAAAATTTAAGCCCAATTATATTTTAGGCTAGTCCTTGTAATTCTTGAAAATAATTTGCCCAACTTCCAATTTTGCCCTTCGTGTTTCTCCATATTTCCATGAGTCATACCTCGGATCCCCTTTTTTGCTCTTGACCTTTCTCACTATTTTCTCTTCTAAATTTTCCACACGCAACTCATGTGCCAAACAAGATAAAATGTGGCCTTGCTTGCCGCCTTCCCGCGATTGCCTTGAATTATCCAATTTCACAAAACGCGGGATATAACATCCTCTCCCCCTTTAAAACATTCGTCCTCGAATGTTGAACTGGCCTCATTGCGTATCATATTATTTCGGGGAGGTTTCCTTTGTAGATACTTCATGTCGCTTAGCATGTCCATTTTAGAGGCTTAGGTTGCCCTCAGCGATCTTTACCGTTGTGCTCCTTCCTCCGTGGAGTCTGCTGCGTCTATCCCTTCACTATACATGTTACTGTATGTCGCCATATTAGGAATTCCTTGCCTTAGACAGTGTGGACTCAATATTGGTCCCACCCTGCGACACCTGTACTTTTCTCCTTCATTCCCAAGGCTTTCTGTTGTCATGGCTTTTCTTTTTCTGTTAGCTTCATCCGTCTCAGCCTATATGGCTCGTATGGGGTTTCTAACCACTTTCCACACCCCAACTTACTCTGGGCTGCCTAATTTTTCACTCGTCTCTTGTTTCCTCATTTATGAAATTTTCAGCATATTTCCCAGGGGGTCACCCATCATGGAATTACTCCCACCTGAGCACGCTTAACCTTGGAACTTTAATGCATTCCGATATCTCGGCGTCAATATTTTTACTTCCGCTTCCCCGTACTACTTAGGTCACATAATATGGAACAAGTTGAGGTCTCGGCAGTTTTTGAAACGTCCGCGTCACACGTCTTTTCCTTCATTTACGGTTCTGACCTTCGCAATTTCCCGTATTCGCCTTTTTACCTATGCGTATGACCATTTTTCGTCCAAATTCTCAGTGTGTTCAGTAATACAGAGGGCAGTATAGGAAAAATAAAATTTGAGTTAATTAACACACGTCTATCACAGAAAATACTGAAAAATACCTGTGGCCGCGTCTGCGGATGGTTCAGGGTCCTGTCGTCCTGTCAGTGCATATAGGCGGTGTGGAGGACCGGCTGAACTAGATGCTCCTCCCCTACCTCGGCCGCGGCCTGCTGGAGCCTGAGAAGTCTGTCCACGAGGGCGCACGGTCGACGTCGAACCGATCGCTGATCCGGCTGGCTGAGTTAGGCCTCCTCCATCCTTTAGCGGGCAATCGCGTACAAAATGGTCAGTCCGACCACAGGAAAAACAACCACCGGTGTCTAAGTAGCACTGCCCAGAGTGTGGCTTGCCACACCGAGCACATCGTGGTGGGGGAATCCCCGTCCTGCCGGAATCAATTCTGTACTGGGAATCCGAAGCTCTGGCACCCTGACCTGGTCCTGAATAAGTAGGGCGATCAAATCCCCTATCCACAAATCGAGGTGGGGCACTGGCCGCTGATTGGCCTGAATACCTGGATTGCTCTTGTGCTTGCCCCCCTCTATACTCGCTTCTAGCCCTGGAAAATCTGCCTTTTTTTCTGGAACCCCTTTCTGGATAGCTCTCCTCTCTCCGTGGCTGATACTGCTCTTCCAGATTTTGGGCGTGGGCCTGGATGCGGGTAATAGTCATCCCATCTTGGAGTGAGGCCGTCAAACACTCCTTAACCAAATGTGGCCCAAGCCCGCTTACAAATCGGTGCACATGGTCTCCCCTATCTGCTATCAGGGCGGGGGCATACCTGGCTAGCGAGTTGAAACGAAGACTGTATTCCCGAACGCTCATATTTCCCTGTCTCAGGTTCAAGAACATATCGGCTCGAGCCCGTCGAACCTCTGGCGGTAGGAAATGTCGTAGGAAAGCCTCAGTGAACTCCTGCCAAACCGGAGGGGGTGCATTTGCTCCCCTCGATGATATCCAGTTACCGTACCACAGAACTGCCACATCCCGCAGCCTGTATGAAGCCAACTCTACGGACTCCGTATCCGAAGCATGTATGATCCTCAGAGTCCTCAGCATCTCGTCTATAAAACCCTGCGGGTCCTCCTCTGGCTTCGATCCATAGAACTCTGGCGGCTTCAGGGTAATAAAGTCTCGGGCCCTTGCGCTTACCGCCCTGCCGCCTGTGTCCACATCTTGCCGCTGAGCTTGTGCGGCGACTAGCTGGGTCAATAACTGGATGGCCTCTGCCATCTGCTGGCCCGGAGCTGCTGGCGGTGGAACTGGAGGTGCGGGGGCTGGAGCTGGAGCTCTTCCCTGCTCTGCCGGTGCAGGGGGTGCAGGAACAGTCTGAGGGGGAGCTTCATTGTGAGATTCTTCTTCGTCTAGCTCCTGTTCAACTCTGCGGGCCGCTACCCCCTTGGCTTTCTCGGCCGTCGTAGCCTTTCTCTTCGGCGGCATTACTGAAACCATAACATCGGTTTTAGAAAAGGAGCATGGAAGCCTGGTAACATAGCTCTATCGCACGATTTCAGAATACAAAGAAGGTCACATTTCCTAAATGCCCTGTAGCCTCCCGTCTATAAGTGTGGCGCGCTACACACCCATAGACAAGACTCTACTGGACACGGCTCGTAGACAAACCCTAGGACCGAACTGCTCTGATACCACTTCTGTCACGACCCGACCAGAGTCGTGACGAGTACCCGATACTTGTACCGAGCACCCCTTAGCTATCCTGTATAAGCAGTGCCATATTTTTTTTTTTTTTTTTTTTTTTTTTAACATTAACATTTGCAGTAAACTTTCTAATATCGCGTTACACCAGAACGCGGACCATTCGGAATAAAATACATTAAACTGCGCATAGCTGACTGTGTATATCTGTCTACGAGCCTCTAGACATAGTACATTTATACATAGAAAGGGCCGAGTACGGTCGCGCCCGAAAATACATACACAAAATAGTACCAATGATATGAGGCTCCGGAACGACTGGAGCGCTGTACAATGCTACAGATGGAGCCCTAGAAACCCGGTCCGTGTACCTGCTGACCTGCGCGGCATGAACGCAGCGTCCACAAGAAGGGACGTCAGTACGAATAATGTACCGAGTATGTAAGGCATGGAAAACAGTTCAAGCGGTAACATAAAGTACGATCAATAATAATATCACAGAGTCATAGCGCGTATAACGAGGCAAGAACTTAACCTGTACATAGGGAGGCCCCTCTTTAGGCCGGCTGTCATGTAGGCTTTTATTTTCATCTTTGAAACGTTTCTTTTCATAGGCATAGGAATCAACATTTTTATATTACTTATTCTCGTGTACAGAAAACAGTACATTTCAGTAACGGTATCTTTCATTTACATTTACAAACGCCGAATACAATCGGCTCCCCCAACCCCCTCCCCAACGATGACCCAACATATTACATCACATATGTATCACACATTATATATATATATATATATATATATATATACAGACGCCGCGTACGGCTCATCCCATATCCCGCGTCCGGGCATCCCGCGTCCAGGATGGAATCCAGCTGAATCAGGTGGCGATATAACAGTGGCCCTTCCCTTTTTCCCCATATACACATACATATACATTTACTTATCTTTTACGCATATACATGTCTCATATACAATTACTTCATCGTATATATATATACACATCCACACACGTATACCCGCTTTATATACATATATCATATGGGCACACAAGAGAGCCAAGGAAACTCATGTATCCATCGGAGTGACATAAGGTCGATGATCTCCGATTACTTTACGGAATGTTAGTGATAGCTTTGTCTCACCTTGAAGGAACAAGTATTCTAAAGTGAGACTATCAACGGAGAGTAGGGTTACGGTAACCAAAATTGACATCGTAGGCATTTTAGATGACAGTCATGGGTTTTGGAATCTTAGAAAATAAAGTTATAACTAGAAAATATAAATACGATTTAAAAATTAGTTTATCGCTTTCATGTTTACATAAGGTACTTGGCTTAGTCATAGGGTCGTTTTGGTCGTACTTATCATAGCTACATTCCCTTACCCGACATTGTCATTATCATTATCATCATAGGGGCACTCCCGTTGGAGTGGTCATAGCACTTATTGCTTGGTGACGGAATCGGGATCGAAGGCCCCCTTTGGATACACTTCAAGCACGTTAACCAAGACTCTAGGAAAATCCGAGAGCAACGGGCCCACCTCGGGCCGGACGAGGTAGCGTATACCATTTACCCATATTACGTGTCATAGCATTACTTGTATGAGTCTTGGGGTGATCGGGTCCCACTTAGGCAAGTTATAGGGGTCTAGAAGGTCATTTCATCATTTTGCACACTTTCTACTTCAATTCAATTGAACGAAAAGTTGAAAACTTTAAGTGCGGATTCCGGGGATTAGGGGTGTCCCCGAGGCTCGTACCCGACTTCTTTTAGTTAAGACATGCCATAGAAAGAAGGGTGAAGCCTTACATACCTCTTTTCGCGTCCTTTGCTACTCCGAATTCACGACACAATCTCGTCAAAATCTGCAAATTGGTCAAGTTTACCAAAACTTCTTATTAGAATACTTAGTGTTGAAATCCTAAGGGAGTACTTGGCTACCGAAATTTCGGCAGCACTTCCTCTGTAAATACATCATCCTCGACATTTAACTTAGTCAAATTCTCATCAAGCACAATCCGGGAATTCAAACCCGGCCAAACTACTAACATAATTCAACAACCACACTAGTAATTCACATATTCCATTCAAAGTACATTATAACGATTTCCTACTATCGTCAACACCTTCCGACTCCAACGAGCACAATAACAACTTCATAAATATATATATATATATATATATATATATATATTCCAACAACATTATACCAATACCATTACATACTATCCATGCAAGAGCATTATTTCCAACTTACACAAACTTCCAATCACCAATACTTCACCAAACTTATTGAGTCTTTATTTGCAATATATGATCTACAACACAACAACTAAAATATTAAATTCAACTTGCCCCTTATCCCTTCACAATTCAACACATACACACGATTATACATGCCTTATACACGGCCTAACATCAAGCACACCTACACGGCTTCAACCTTAGTAGAGTCATTCAACTTTCATCATCAACATGGCATTCATAACAATAATAACTAAACATTAGATAAAATGATTAACATACAATTTCTACACACACAATCATGCACCACACCTCACGGCCTCCACCCCCACTTCCCTATTCTTCACAAATTTCACTCACTTTGCATACTACAACATGCATAATTATTCATAACATGAAAAAAAAAAGGGCATAAGTTCTCACCTTGCTTCTTCTCCACTTCTTCACTTGACTACACTTCCAACTTATAAGTATTTGTATTGTTCTTGCTCCAATAAACACTCCATCTTGTTAAGCACCCCCTACTTAGTTAGAAATAATTTTTGAAGGAATTTTTGTCACTTTTTCTTGGAAATTTTTGGTATGGCCGAAATGCCCCCTTTGTTGGTCTTCTCTTCAAGCTTCTTGATCCTTCTATATGATAAAGATGAAAATATGAGGTGTTTATCACCCTTTTATTTATTTCCACATGGTTTAATTAAAAGAGAATTTGGGCTTGGGCCATTTTTTGCTTGGCATGGCCGGTTGGGCTTCCTTTTTGCTTTAACAATTTAAGCCCAATTATATTTTGGGCTAGTCCTTGTAATTCTTGAAAATAATTTGCCCAACTTCCAATTTTGCCCTTCGTGTTTCTCCATATTTCCATGAGTCATACCTCGGATCCCCTTTTTTGCTCTTGACCTTTCTCACTATTTTCTCTTCTAAATTTTCCACACGCAACTCATGTGCCAAACAAGATAAAATGTGGCCTTGCTTGCCGCCTTCCCGCGATTGCCTTGAATTATCCAATTTCACAAAACGCGGGATATAACAACCAAAATCAATAACATCATTTCCAACACCAATATATACCATAAAACAGCCCACACGCCGTTTTCCAACTTCCACAACCAACCAACTCGCTATACAATTATTTAACGGCTTTATCTCCGTAAATAAACCAAAATTTACATTAATAATAAGAGATTCATACCTTATTCTTGTTAAAACAGGGATATCTTCAATATCTATCTTGAATCCACCGCAAAACCATACTAGAATCACATCCATGCGTTTATACGAGCTTCGACTAATACTCCTCACTTGAAAATTGCTCACTTTGTGATCCCCCCTCTCTTTCTTCGATTTTTCTAGAAATGTCTTGGCAAATCTGGTGAAAAAAAGGGGTTCTTACCCTTTTTATAAGTACTGTAGCAAGTCGGTTACTATAGTAGTACTGTAGCACGCGTTTCTGCTCTGTTAGCTGGACTTGTAACATTCATAATTCTCTACTCCGATGTCCTATCGAGGAGCGGTTTATTGCGTTGGAAACTAGACTCGGCAAACTTCATCTTAGGCTTTTGTTTCACCTTAAAACACTTCATATGCTCAGAGATATGTGTCCCCCAATTTGGACAAAAATGTTCACACAAAACATTACCTATCCTTTCTCCGATGTCATACTACTTCATTTCTTCCACTCATTTCCTTATAAAACCTTCCGGTATATCTTATATACATCCTTCACTCATTAAATATACTTAATAATGCTTGCTCCTTCGATTCCAAAGTGGTTTTACTTAACCCTAACTCAACGTACTTATGTTTCAAATTTGATAAGTGCTTCTTCGAAGATACGGGGTGTAACAGAATCTCAACAGACGAAACTACAAGGTGTAACATTCTCCCCCTCTAAGAAACCATAAGTTGGTATCGTACAACAATTTCTTCAGTTCCCAATTTACTGTCCCCAATATACGATGGCTTTTACGGACAGTAAAATGTGTACAGTCCGTATAACTCCATCATAGAATCTTCTATGTACACCGTTGCATCTCTGTTACCAACTTACGGTCTCTGTTAAGGACCGTATGTCTTTTACGGTCCGTAAAAAACTAAAAAAAAAAATTGTGTTTGTAAATTATCATCCTTGTTCACACCTTTGTTATTGTAGATACTAATATGTAGTCCATAGATATGGCTCCAAAGAACATTGTCAGAAGGAGTCGTGCCTAGGCCACAGGACAGGGCCGAGGGCGAGGTCAGACTCAAATCAGGACCAGGCTCTGTGATCAGGACCATTTGAGTGAAGAGGACTAGGCTCCTATCGAACGACTCACGAGGCCGCGTAGAGCAGCACAAACTCCGGAAAATCCCCAGTCTGATGAGGGGTCGTCATCAAAGAACACCAACTCCAGCAGTGATGGAGAGAAATCATCAAGCTCTCCTGATATGCACACTCAGGAGGAAGCGACTAACGTGCTGGAGGAGTCTGATGCTGAAGGGGCGGCCCGCCTAAATGTGAACAGAATGAAGGAGAGGTCTGAACATGCTATTCGGTTCTTGATCCAAGGTTCGAAAGAAATATACAACAAAGGGTTGGAGCCCAAGGAAGGAGGACAGGGTTTCCGTCGGAGCATCTATAAGTAAAGGCGGATCAGTTTCAAGGGGTTGGAACATTTCACCGACATACAGGCTGTCATTGATCACCATGGGTGGGGTATCCTTAACCAACCACCCGGAATGTAAGTTAGTAACAGAGATGCAATGGTGTACATAGAAGATTCTATGATGTAGTTATACGGACCGTACATATTTTACTGTCCATAAAAGCCATCGTATATTGGGGACCGTACATATTTTACTGTCCATAAAAGCCATCGTATATTTGAATCCACATTATTACACTCATTATATTGTTTGGGTTACGCAGACTTCACCCGAATTCACACTTTTCCTCATTCAGGCATTTTATCGAAAAGTTGGTGGGCATAACGAATTGTTATATCAATTAAGACATTGACACCCGAAATGCCCACCAACCTAATGGGGGTTTCGAATACTCGTTCCCTGTGAGTCCAATGTTAAGCACAACACAACCAAATCCCCACCCCAACTAATTGCAAGACTCTATCCCTCATACAATAGAAATTCAAGATATTTGCACTTCAAGGTCAATGAGAGACGAATGGGCATTCGTCCATCTCACTAATATGCAGCTTTAGATCATAACTAAGGTATGAGAGAATCAGCAATCCTCGTAGAGACGTGGATGATAAAATAAACAAAAAGAGTACAATTGAGAAAATTATTGCTTCTTGCTTCAACTCAAACGACTGCTAAGGGCTTGTGCTTGGGTGTTGTGGTGAGGAGTTTTGTGTATGTGCAGGAAAGGAATACATAATATATGATTGTGGGGAGTGAAAAGTGGAGTGACTTTTAGGGTAGTGATTGGATAGTGGTGGAATTTGAAAAAGAGAGGGAGTTTTAGGGAGTTTCGTCTTGAGTTGAAGACTAAGAAGCAAAATAAAAGGGTGGTTAAAAAATTGCTATGTACCTTGATCATACTTTACGCTTCCATCTACGGACCGTAGATTCTTGCGTAAATCATCAATAGAGGACCATCTTTGTGCTACCTCGATCTATGCTTCTATCTACGGACTGTAAAAAAATTACGGACCGTAGATTCTGGCATAGATCAACTCCACTTTCTACACATTTCATCCTGCACCAGAACAAACGTTACCCTATACACATCCTATCTAAAAAAACAACAACAAAAAAAATTACACATGGGTTTCCTCCCAGAAGCGCTTGATTTTACGTCGCAGCACGACAGTGTTGCCAATTTACTCTTGGTCAGGATTCGCAAAGTCAACATTCGTTCCAAGATGCTTC
The DNA here is from genome assembly GCF_019175385.1 of Lycium barbarum. NCBI lineage: Eukaryota > Viridiplantae > Streptophyta > Magnoliopsida > Solanales > Solanaceae > Lycium > Lycium barbarum. The sequence goes on along the minus strand of NC_083348.1, from coordinate 22,541,776 downwards.
AACCGGTATCGGTCAACAATTTTGTCTCCATCAACCATCCCATGATAGTGCTTCACCCTGTGCCTGTTCACCTTAAATGTCCGAGTTCCATCTCCGGACTTCAATTCAATAACCCTATAGGGTGAAACACTTACCACCTCAAACGGACCGGACTACCTTGACTTTAACTTACCCGATAGCACTTTCAATGGAGAGTTAAATAGCAAGACAGGATCACCCTTGTAGAATTCTCGCTTCAAGATCTTCTTATCTTGATACTGCTTCATCCTCTCTTATCTTACCTTGACTTTATCTTACCCGGTAGCAGTTTCAATCGAGAGTTAAATAGCAAGACAGGATCACCCTTGTAGAATTCTCGATTTATGATTTTCTTATCATGATACTGCTTCATCCTCTCTTTATAAAGTGCTGCACTTTCATACGCCTGCTACAGGAATTCATCCATCTCATTGAGTTGAAACAACCTGAGTTTTGTCGCCTCTTCCCAATCCATGTTTAATTTCTTCAAGGCCCACATAGCCTTATGTTCAAGTTCAACCGGAAGGTTACAAACTTTTCCGAAAATGAGCTTGAAGGGTGAAGTCCCAATCAGAGTCTTAAAAGTAGTCTGGTACGCCCAAAGAGCATCATCGAGCTTGCGGTCCCAGTTAGTTCTATTTGCATTCACCGTTTTAGCTAGAATACTCTTGATCTCTCGATTAGAGACTTCAACTTTCCCACTTGTCTGAGGATGATAGGGTGTTGCCACCCTATGTTTGACGCCATGCTTCTCTATCAATCATGTGAAGGCTCTATTGCAAAAGTGGGAACCACCATCACTGATTATAGCCCGCAGAGTAGGAAATCGAGTAAATATGTTTTTCTTTAGGAACCCCATGACACTCTTGGCCTCATTGTTACGTAAACCCACCGCTTCTATCCATTTTGACACATAGTCCACAGCAACCATGATATACTTCATGCCCCCATAGCTCACAAAGGGTCCCATAAAATCAATCCCCAGACATCGAACACATCACAAAATTCATAGACATCTCTTTCCTTCTGCCTATACTCCCTTGCCTCTGACACTGATCATAAGACCCTAATAATAGATTTGCATCATGAAAGATAGTCGGCCAGTAGTAACCACATTCAAGAACTTTAGCAGTAGTTTGGTTACCACTATGATGACCCCCAACATGAGAGTCATGCATGCCTTTAGAATCGACATCACTTCACTTTCGGGAACACAACGCCGAATGATGTTGTCAGTGCATGTACTAAACAACTAAGGCTCATCCCAATAGTATTGACGAGAATCCAGCAAGAACTTCTTCTTTTGGTATGCTTTGATCTCTTCTGGAATTATGCCTGTCACCAAATAATTTGCGATGTCTGCATACCATGGTGCCACCTCAGTTGACACAGCCAACACCCTCTCATCTAGAAATGCATCATCAATATCACTCATCAGAAGGTCTCCCAACTTCTTCAAGCCGAGAGAGATGGTCAGTAACCTGATCCTCAATTCCCTTGCGTTCTTTTACCTTAAAGTCAAACTCTTGAGCAATAACACCCATCGGATCAATCGTGGCTTAGCTTCATTCTTCGCCATCAGGTATCTTAATGTTGTATGATCAGTGTTTACCACGACTTTAGAGCCCAACAAATAGGCCAGAAACTTCTCAAAACCAAAAACTATTGCAAGCAGCTCTTGCTCCGTCACTGTGTAATTCATCTCAGCAGCATTCAATGTTCTTCTTGGATAATAGATCGGATGCATGATTTTATTATGTCTCTGGCCAAGCACAGCACAGATAGCAAAACCACTTGTGTCACACATCAATTCAAACGGTAGAGACCAGTCAGGAGAAAAAATAATAGGTTTTGTGGTCAACCGCTGCTTCAATTCATCGAACACCTTTCGGCATTTCTCGTCAAATTCAAACTTAGCCTCTTTATCAAGAAGCTTGCACATCGAATTAACAATTTTCAAGAAATCCCTGATGAAACGCCTATAGAACCCGGCGTGTCCCAAAAAGCTCCAGACACCCTTAACCGAGATAGGCGGAGGAAGCTTCAAAATCACATCAAACATCACTTGATCAACCTCAATCCCTTTTTCAGAGATTTTATGCCTGAGAGTGTGGTGCACGACATACCCATAGACAAGACTCTGCTTGATATGGCCCATAGACAACCCAAGGACAAACTGCTCTGATACCACTTTTGTCACAGCCCAACCGGAGGGCTATGACGGACATCCAGAAGCTGACCTCCTAGATGCCACAAAACATACAAAACATACCTGCTCATGCTCATTCTGGGCCACCTGAGGGCGCTCATGACATGATCTGCTGACTAATAGATATCATAAACTGGAGGGTCACAGTCCTCAAAAGATATATATACATACATCACCAAACTGAACCAGGGTACAAGTTGACAAGGCTACCCGATAAAAGTATGTAACAAAACATATGTTGAGCGGGCCACACTGTCTGACTGAATATAGTCATCTATGAGCCTCTACTGACATACTGGACATGCTATGGATGGGACAGGGCCCCTGCCCTACCCATATACATCAAACATATACCCGGTCTATATGGCAACTCTGGCAAGAGAGGAGTGCTCCGCTATCTAGTTGAAGAAGCAACCTAAGGAAGCGATCTGTCTTCCTGGCTATCTGAACCTGCGCGCATGAACGCGACAAGTTATATCCCGTATTTTTATACATTGGGACATTTTAAACTAAACGCGACAGGTTAAAAACAAGACTATTTTAAGGTACGAAGTAGAGACTTTAACTTCCGGTTTCGTTTCAAGTCACAAGTTGCCTATAAATTTCGTTTGGTATAGTAGTATTAATGGAAAGTTGGGATTAAATTAACCATGATTAGATTATTAAGTGGGATTAAAAACTAAATCAATCCATTAAAATAGCCATAAGTGGCCGTGTAAGTTATATTGAGGTGGTCAATGAAAATTTACTCAAATATTGAGTGGGACACATGTCAAAATCATGGACTACATATATATAACAAGAATGCTGATTCATTCTACACTAACTAAATCATTTGCATCTTCACAATGTTTAGAAACTTAGAGATAGAGTGAGAGGGTCTCGGCTAGAGCTGGCCGAGAATAGGGCCGCTCCAAGTTGATCAAAAATGCAGTTTCTCAAGCAATTTAACCCCTTTGAAGGTGTACAATAACGTGTAGCATTCATTGGAATAGTAAGAACAAGTGTTGAAATTCAAGAAGTGAATTTGAAGGGCTAGCCGATTGAAGGATTGAGTGACAAGGTAAGAGTTGATCATCTTTCATATGTTTTGTGGTGAATTGAATGTATATGATTGTGCATGTTGGTATTGGACTGTTGTTGTTGAAGTTGAAGTGGGCCGTGTGCTATAGGTCTGTAGGAAATAACGTGTAATCTCCTTGTACATGTATTGGAAATGGATGGAATGTGTTGTAGTACGAATAAACGAATGAAATTCATGAAGTTGTTGTAGTTGTGTTGCAGCCGTGTAGGGGCTGGTTTAGAGGAATTAATGGACTGTTTTGTGTCGTGCTTTGATTGTTGTTGTTATGGACATTGTGGTGTATTGTATGCATTATGAATATGTGAATTGAGGTGTAAAAGAAATGATTTATGTTGAAGTAGAAAAACAGTCCAAACCGTGGACTGTTTTAATGAAAGGGATAGATTAGTTTATTTTGAACGTTGATTGTTTTTATGGACGTATAGTGAAGATGAATTTCAATGATTCAAGGTGAATTGAGATGGTTTGTGGGCTGTTGTAGGAGTTAATATGATGCTAAAACAGTTCCCATAATCGTATAAGTAATGTTGTTAAACGTGTTGTTGTCATTGTAGTTGAAGTTGAAAAATTTCGAATTGAAAATGGTAATGTTGTGTGGGCTGTTTGGCCGTGAATAGGGGACTGTTTTGAATAATGTACGGGATGTCCTAAGCTCCCTTAAGTCATGTTTTAAATAATCCCGGGTTGGTACTTGAAAGTATGACTAGCAATATTAGCTTGGAGTACTAGTTGGGTTGAATGCGAACGAAACGTCGTCTAAATGTTAGAAAGGGATTATTAACGTTAAAATACGTATTGAATTCCCTCGTGGACTAATCGTAACTCTTGATATCTTGATATAGGACAAGGTACTATTGGGCAGCGAGTACGAGTTATAATACGACTAAATGCTAAAGGTATGTAAAGCCTAATCCTTCCTTCTTTTGGCATGTCCTAGATGTAAGTAAGAAATGATATGAGCCTTGGGGTAAACTCTACTCTCTAGTTCCAAGCATGACTTATGATTCTATTCATTCCTTAATGTTATTGTCACGAGCCTACTATATGATTGACTAACAAATGATGTATGGAAATTCCTACTCTTAAAGAATTGCATAATTAGAGTCATACTTGACCTTCAAAAGCTATATCATGTTAAATTGATACATGTATATAAATCCTGAAACGTTCCTTGCTATGGTTTGTAATAAGATTTAGAAAGAACTAAATATGATTATTATCCTGACACTTGAAAGCTGATTAGTTACTTATCTATTGAGCCTCCAAAGATGATTTGCATGTATGTGGTTGCTTATTATTCTGCTCGTGCTTACCGTTACATCCTTCACTGAGTCCCGGGCCAGGACACGTTTTCGTGCGCATATTTACTATATTACTCACCGAGTCCCTCACTAGAGGGCCGGGACACGTTATATATATACATGATGATATGATGTTATGATGATATGGGGACGGTGGCCAGGAGGGCATATGGTCATTATTTCACCGAGTCCCTCACTAGAGGGCCGGGACACGTATATGTACATGTTTATAATGCTATGATTTTAATTGCCGAGCCCCTCACTAGAGGGCCGAGACACGTTATATATGTTATGTATAGAATGATTTTTTAGCTTTGACTACTAAACTCTATATTGATATTGGTATGAGGTTGATAAATATGAATTATGTTCGAAGGTATGTTTTATGTATTTCTGTTTGTTGCATTAGATCCTACACTCCTTGTCTTAGTATGATTCTATTTACTATATTCCATGCTTTACATGCTCAGTACATATTCCGTACTGACCGCCCTTTCTTCGGGGGGGCTGCGTTCATGCCCACAGGTACAGACGCTCGTTTTGGAGATCCGCCAGCCTAGTATATCAATCCAGCTACTTTGGGAAGCTCCTTTGTTCTGGAGCCTAGCTTGTGGTATAAATCCCTTTTGTTGTATATATATGTGTTTGTTCGGGGTACGGCGGGGCCCTGTCCCGTCATATGACATTGTCATTACTCTTAGAGGTCTGTGGACATTTGTATGGGTCTGTATGTAGTTGTTGTTTCATTGTATGGATATGACTTATGTTTGGGGCGTACCTATTCGTAGTGGCAGCCTTGTCGGCTTGCACATATATATATATGTTTGGGATGTTGCGTGTAGTGGCAGCCTTGTCGGCTTGCGTAGATATATATATGTTTGTTGTTGGAAATTGTAACTCCTCAGGAGACAGGTGGCTATGACATGCATATATGAGACAACTTTAAAATAACGTCTTGCCTTTTTATACAAATAAGTTCTCGATATGCTAGCTGTAGACGATCATAGTTAACAGGTGGTATGAGTGTCCAACTCGGGCACTAGTCACGGCCTACGGGGTTGGGTCGCGATATCTGACTATCTAAACATATCTGTATATCTCTGGTTACTGAAAATGCCTCTGAAGGCGTATGATATGCATGCTTTCTTTTAAAAAAAAACCATATCATATATATACATAAAAATGAATAAGAACGCCACAACATTGGTCACATCTTCACCCCCTGTCCGATGTGTCTTATAGATATATCAACTTCGAAACATAGGCCACAGCTTCACCCCCTGTCTGAATAATATGGTGTCATTCTACCTCTGATGAACACTTACTGAGCTAACATCATTAAAACATGAAATGTCAAAACTCGTGAACAGAAGGAACATCAAAGACAGAAGTACTCCTAGTACTTCTAAGAGTAGAGTAATATGGAATCTCACTTACTCGTTTGTTCGTTCATATCATAGGATCATGCCAAAATGAAAGAAAGGGAAAACCTTACATACCCGGAAGCTTAATTCTCGACTTTCCGACTTACTTCTTGTCTTGCACTCTATATAAGATCATTCGCCAACTCGTAATCTACATATAAAATCATTCATACTATTATTAGGCTTATATTCATATGCTTACCTAAAGCCTTCAAATTAAATTCCTTAAAGTCTGTTGAAATTCGGGCAGCATCTCCCCTGTTTATATCCCTAGCCCGGAATCACAATACCAACAACCAAAAACAATCAAAACAATAATGTCACGACCCAGCCCCGTGGGCCGCGACTGGCACCCTACCTGGGTACCCAAACCGAATCACACATTCATTTTCAAATCCAAACTTATTTCATAACTTTTCGAAATCATATCGAACATAATTTATATCAAATATGTCTTACGCGGTCGTGCCAAATCAAAATATCATATCAAATACAAACTGAGCGGCGGAATAGACATCGCCGGTCAAAAGTGCAAATATAAGCATAGGGGCCATTTGGGGCCATCATGACAAACGGACCTCTTTAAGACCAGAAAACAAAATCAGACCAACATATACAGGACCCTCACCCCACATATATGACTACAGGCCTCTATGAGCTCGAAACAAAAACATATGGCGAGACAGGGCCCCGCCGTACCCAAATAGTCAAATATACAAAACATATACAAAGCAAAAGGAGTCTGTACCAAAAGTGGACTCCCGATCAAATAGAAGTACTCCGGAATAGCAAGAAGTGAAGCCTACTGCGGAGGATCACCGATATCTGCACCTGCGGGCATAAAACACAGCCCCTGAAGAAAGGGGGTCAGTACGAAATATGTACTGAGTACGTAAAGCACGGAGTACAGAAATATGGATCAAAACCGAATGCAAATCAAATGTCAAAGTCGAGTACAATTGGGTATGTCAAAATCTGTAGCGAAATCATATACGTATACATAATGTAATTGAAATCATGCAAACGCTTAGGAACGTGGTCGCCACTCCGACGCTGGCGCCACACACAGCATAACACCAGAAGGTTTCAAATCTCCGTACATCCCCGAACACAAACATAATCATAGGTGAGCGTATCGCATCACGAGCCATATCACAGCATAACTCTAAACGGAACCCGGCCCTATGGCGAAGCCTCGGGAACCGTAACACAGCATACGGCCGAATTGTCATAAGGCGCACGAATCAAACCGGCCCGGGAACCGGTGAACGAAGTCATAATAAGGCACGAGAGGAGTCGTGAGCAAACCAATGCAATTCGTACTTCAAAATAGTTTTCCAAAACGAAGTAAACCCATAAGTCATATCATAATGCAAAATAGTCGGATACTTAGCCGATATAAAGTTTCATTTATCAAAACTTTTCCAAAATAATATGTGTAGCTCAGAACGTAGCTTAACATATCGAAATTGTCGAAACGTATCCCATAGACGGGAATTTCAACATCGAAAGTGCCATTCCAAACGTTATTCAAAAGGACAGCCCAATAAGACAAATAGGGCGTCTCGGGGTTAGCGGGCCCACCTCGAGTCAGAGTGAGGTGGCGAACATATTTTCACGAACATTTATATGCCAGGGGTCATACATAATCATTTCTATGTTACCCGACCACATTTCGATAGGTTTCAGACGAATGGTGGCATTCTAGCCAAAATAGAGCCCTTAGGCTTCAATTGAATTGAATGAATAGTAATTTTTCTGTGGATCGGGTTTCGAGGAGCAGAAATGCTCCGGAAGGTCTCATATTCGTCTAACATACTAGGATATGCCAAATGAAGGAGTGGGAAGCTTTACATACCTCACAAATGTCGTAAGCTCTCCCGAAAGTCCAGTCCCGTTTCGTCAAAAATCTGCAAATGGTCAAAGTTACCAATTGAGATTCTTAGGCTAAAAAAATGCCTTTAACTTCAATTTTTGCCTACCGAAATTTCGGCAGCATTTCCCCTATAAATCTAACATCCCCGAGGCTTAGATCGGCTCAAAATACATCCACCACAACAGCCCACACGTCAACAAACAACACAAACAACAATCAAACCATTCTAGCTTCAAAGATCTACTTTGTTATCTAAGTTGGCAACTTTCATTCCAACTTTCAAAACTCAAATTCTAAATCTACATAATTGTATTCATTTCTACATTCAAACTTATACAATCACATCCTAACTACAATCCAAGCCATACACGAAATTACACCAAAATCCATTATTTTCCAGAATTCTTTAAAACATCAAAAATCCACGACGAACATTCTAACTCACGTCGTTTCATTCCGAATTCATTAACATCATTATAAATTCACATCTAAAGTCTCTAGCACCCAAAATATACAATGATATACATAGTGATACCGAAGGTATACACTTTCCGATAACGTCCAAAATCATTTTCCAACGCCACTTTAATTCATCAATCAATCGTTTACGACATAAGGGTCACAACAACACACTATACCAACTTAAACAAGATCAATTCACATCATTTTTCCTCCCTATGGCTCACGGCCAACACCCACTATACACACACACCCACGGCTTTCTATTTACATCAAAATTACGGGATTCTCGTCTATTTCCAATCCTTAACATATTCATATCAATTCATAACATTAAAGGGGCAAAATTCTTACCTTTTCTTGAAACCCCGACTTGTCGCAAACGTAGTTCTTGTGCCAAACTAATTATACCCCGTTGAAGAGGGCCTTGAGTACTTCCCAATTATGTAGAAATTCAGATTTTTTGGATCAACAACAAGCTTGGAAAATTTTTCTCTCTTCTTTTCTAGCTCACGGCCGAGAGCTCTATTTGGTGATGTTCTTCAATTTTTGTTCTATTTCCTTGATAATTATCAAGTGTTGTTGATATATATCCACATAGTTGATCATGTGCATAGCACATGATCACTAAGGAAGAGGCTTGGGCCTTGCACATGGCCGGCCACTTCCATTGCTTGGGCCTCAATTTTGTGTTGCATTTTTCCTTGGCCCAATTCATAAAATGCCCCGTTTTGTAATTCCCGAAACTAATTTCCGAAATTCCAAATTTATTCTCGGCCTTCCCCGAGGTCTTAACATTAATAATTCCATAACCAACATAGTCATATTCACTAAAATCAAATTATGTCCTTATAACACACAAGTCGTAATTATTTTCTCGATTTCCAATTATACGAAAACACGGGACATAACATTCTCCCCCCCTTAAGAACATTCGTCCCCTAATGTTAAATTAGTCTTATAAAGTCTTATAATCAAGGCAGGAGTGTCCCTTTTTAATAATGACATACATAATTCATTTTATCAATCAACACAACAAACTAAAAAAAAAATTTAGATTACCTGTGGACGTCGGGAACAAGTGAGGGTATCTCCTTCTCATCTCATCCTCCGCCTCCCAAGTCATCTCCTCCCGATTATCGTTGCGCCACAGGACTTTGACGGAGGGCACTTCTTTAGTGCGTAGTCTCCGGACCTGTCGATCCAGAATAGATACAGGCTGCTCGTCATAAGATAACTGCTCCGTCACCTGAATGTCATCAACTGGGAATATCCTGGAAGGATCACCAATGCATTTCCGCAACATAGACACATGAAACACCGGGTGTACGGCCTCCAAGTCGGATGGTAAGTCTAGCTCATAGGCGACCTCGCCTATCTTTCGCACGATCTGATACGGCCCAATGTACCGGGGGCTCAACTTACCCTTTCTACCGAATCTCATGACACCCTTCATGGGCGACACCTTCAGGAATACCCAGTCGCTAATCCGGAACTCTAACGGTCGACGTCGTCTATCTGCATAAGCTTTCTGTAATATTTGCGCAGCCAATAACCGTTCTCGAATAAGCTTTACCTTATCTACAGCTTCCTGGATCACATCTGGCCCAATCAGCTTAGTCTCGCCCACGTCAAACCAACCAATAGGAGATCTGCATTTCCTGCCATACAGGGCTTCATACGGTGCCATCTGGATGCTGGAGTGATAACTGTTATTATTGGCAAACTCAATAAGCGGCAAATGATCATCCCAGCTGCCCCTGAAATCAATAACGCAGGCCCGCAACATATCTTCGAGCGTCTGAATAGTGCGCTCGGCCTGCCCGTCGGACTGAGGGTGAAAAGCTGTACTGAGACTCACCTGAGTCCCTAATCCCTCCTGAAATGACCTCCAGAAATTTGCTGTAAACTGGGTACCTCGGTCAGTAATAATAGATATAGGGACTCCGTGAAGTCTGACTATCTCTCTGATATACAATCTGGCATAGTCCTCAGCCGAATAAGTAGTCCGAACCGGAAGGAAATGGGCTGATGTCGTCAGCCTGTCAACAATAACCCAGATAGAGTCGTACCTGCGTGGAGTGCGCGGTAATCCAACAACGAAATCCATATTAATCATCTCCCATTTCCAGGCTGGAATTTCCATCTCCTGTAATAATCCACCGGGCTTCTAATGCTCGATCTTAACTTGCTGGCAGTTCGGGCACTGACTAACAAACTCAGCAATATCTTTCTTCATGCCGTCCCACCAATACAAACACCTGAGGTCACGATACATCATAGTGGAACCAGGATGAACAGAATACCGTGCATTATGTGCCTCGCCCATAATCTGCCGCCGTAAGCCCGCAACGTCCGGTACACAGAATCTGCCGTCATATAATAATACTCCGTCAGGCGAGATCTCAAACTGAGTCTTTGCTTTATTAAGGGCCACATCTCTGTACTGAATCAAAAGAGGATCCTCAAACTGGCGCTGCTTTACCTCCTGGATAATAGATGACTCAGCAACTAGACGAACAGAAATCCCAGAATCTCCAGAATCCACCAAAAGGACTCCGAGGCTGGCCAGCTGATGAATATCACGAACCAAATCTCTCTTATCAGATGGAACATCAGCCAGACTGCCCACGGACTTGCGGCTAAGCGCGTCAGCTACCACATTGGCTTTCCCCGGATGGTACAGAATATCAACGTCGTAGTCCTTTAGTAGCTCAAGCCATCTCCGCTACCGCAAATTTAGTTCCTTCTGCCTAAAAATATACTGGAGACTCTTATGGTCCGTATAGATATCAACATGGACCCCATATAAATAATGCCGCCAAATCTTCAAAGCATGAATCACCGCGGCCAACTCAAGATCATGAGTGGGATAGTTCTTCTCGTGCGGTCTGAGCTGCCGGGAAGCATAAGCTATGACTCGACCGTGCTGCATCAATACACATCCTATCCCAATACCAGAGGCGTCACAATAGACAACATACCCGTCAGATCCCTCTGGAAGAGCCAAAACTGGTGTTGTAATCAATCTCTCCTTCAGCATCTGAAAGCTGCGCTCGCAGGCATCTGTCCACTGGAATTTTGCTGCTTTCTGGGTAAGCCTCGTCAGTGGTGCTGCAATAGAAGAAAAATCCTCCACAAACCTGCGATAATACCCAGCCAATCCCAGAAAACTGCGCACCTCTGTCGGTGTAGTAGGCCTGGGCCAATTCAGCACAGCCTCAATCTTCTGCATGTCGACCCGAATACCATCTGCGCCGACAATATGGCCCAAGAATGCCACAGAAGTCAACCAGAACTCACATTTAGAGAATTTAGCATATAACTTCTGCTGACGGAGAATGCCAAGTACCGTCCTCAAATGATCTGAATGCTCCTCGGCTGATCGCGAGTAAATCAAGATATTATCAATAAACACAATAACAAACATATCCAGAAAAGGCCGAAATACCCGGTTCATCAGATCCATAAATACTGCTGGAGCATTAGTCAGCCCGAAAGACATAACTCTGAACTCATAATGCCCGTACCGGGTCCTGAAAGCAGTCTTCGGGATATCTGACTCCCGTACTCGCACCTGATGATAACCTGAGCGCAGATCTATCTTTGAAAAGTGTCTAGCACCCTGCAGCTGATCAAACAAATCATCAATCCGGGGGAGGGGATATTTATTCTTTATAGTCACCTTATTAAGCTGTCGGTAATCGATACACATCCGCAATGACCCATCTTTCTTTCTGACAAACAATACCGGCGCTCCCCAGGGTGATGTGCTGGGTCTGATAAAGCCCTTATCCAACAAATCTTTCAGCTGCTCTTTCAACTCCTTCAACTCAGCTGGTGCCATCCTGTACGGAGGAATAGATATAGGCTGCGTATCCGGCATCAACTCGATAGTAAAATCAATCTCCCGCTCAGGCGGAAGGCTAGGAAGCTCGTCAGGAAAAACATCTGGAAACTCGCTGACGGCCGGAACAGACTGAAGGGTAGGTACCTCCGCGGCAGTATCGTGCACACGAACCAAATGATAGATATACCCCTTCTGGATCATCTTCTTAGCCTAGAGGTATGAAATAAACTTACCCCTCGGTGATGTTGTAGATCCGAACCACTCTATGAGTGGTTCCCCTGGAAACTGAAAACGGACTACCTTTTTCTGGCAGTGGACATTAGCATAACAGGAAGACAACCAGTCCATGCCCATAATGACGTCAAACTCAAGCATATCTAACTCTATCAGATCAGCCTTAGTGCTACGATCATAAATGGTCACAGAACAATCTCTATAGATCTGTCTTGCTATAACAAAATCCCCAACTGGCGTAGCTACCTCAAATGGCTCTATAGGCTCAGACACTATCCCAATTTTACTAGCAACAAGCGGGGAGATATATGATAAAGTAGGGCCAGGGTCAATCAATGCATATACAGATCTGGAGAAAACCAGCAATGTACCTGTGACGACGTTTGGCGAAGCCTCCTGATCCTGGCGGCTGGCCAAAGCATATATGCGGTTCGAGGGACCGCTAGAACCTGAAGCGCCACCGCGGCCTCGACCGCGACCTGCCGGTGCTGAAATACCTCGCCCTCCAGGGCGTGCAACTAATGGAGCAGAAGAAGAACCGGCGGCTGACCCTGTCTGTTGAGCAGCACTACCAGAACCACTAGCCAATGGACAGTCTCTCATAAAGTGGCCCTGACCACCACACGAAAAGCAAGCTCCAGTCGCTCGGTAACACTCCCCGGGATGAGACTTGCCGCAATGAGGACAACGGGGCCTGGGTGGTCTGGCCTGGCTGGGACCCCTGGGTACCTGTGAACCTGCCACTCTGGAGCTCTGACCGGCCCCAGACGGTCCTGTACTATCGAATCTCCGGCTGCCTGACTGAGTAATCCGGCCGGACGAAGGAAAATGCCTATCTGACTGCTGCTGCTGAGGCTGTCCGCCTCGAGAATCCCCAAAATAACCTGCGGACCTAGCCCTCTTGGGCGGCCTCCTATCTCGATCTCTGCCAGCGGGATCAGACCTGCGACGGTCCTCCATACCCATCGCATAGGCCTGAAGTCGGGCAATGTCCATGTCTGCCTGCAATGACACTGCCATACAGCTATCAACCAAATACCGGTCCAATCCCATAACATATCTATGCATCCGATCGGACATATCTGCTACCACGGTCGGTGCATATCGGGCCAGAGAATCAAACTCAAGGTTATACTCGCGAACACTCCGACCCCTCTGCTGCAGACGTAAGAATCGATCAGCCCGTGCCCGCCGTAACTCTGGTGGCAAAAAGTGGCGGGTGAATGCTGTCACAAACTGATCCCAAGTGGCTGGAGGGGCACCCTCTCCTCTAGACAGCTCCCAAGTCTCGTACCAGTGGGTAGCCACATCTCGAAGCCTGTGCGAAGCCAGCTCAACCGACTCGGTCTCTGAAACCCTGACCAAGTCCAGTGAGCGTCGCATCCCCCGAATAAAGTCATGAGGGTCCTCGTCGGGCTTAGACCCGAAGAACTCTGGGGGGCCACATAGCAAAAAATCCCGAACTCTCAGGCTGTCCCGCCTGTCATCGTCATCGTCGTCCCTCCGCCCGCGTCTGCGAGCCTGTCCTGCCACCAATGTAGTCAGCAACTGTACAGCCTCTCTCAGGGTCCTATCCTATGCCCCTGGCTGAGGAGCTGGAGTCTCAGGTGCGGGTACACGGACCTCTGGAGCTGCTGAAGGTCCTGCTCCAGGCTGTACTAGTGGGGGTGTAGCAGACCCCTCAGAATGAGGCACATCCTCAGGCAAATCATAAACACGAGCCCGGGTAGCTCGCTGTGCCTGGCTAGTCTCTCCCATCCTCGCTTTGCCCTTCTGGGCCGCCGTTGCCTTCTTCGGAGGCATCACTGCAAACACAAATGCGAGTCAGATCAAAATCATCCTAGTAGCACAACTCTATCGCACGATCTAAGATTCCAAAGAAAGTAACATCCTAAATGCCCTGTAGCTTCCGGTTTATAGATGTGGTGCACAACACATCGATAAACAAGACTCTACGAGACACGGCCTGTAGACATTCCGAGGACAAACTGCTCTGATACCACTTTTGTCACGACCCAGCCCCGTGGGCCGCGACTGGCACCCTACCTGGGTACCCAGACCGAATCACACATTCATTTTCAAATCCAAATTTATTTCATAACTTTTCGAAATCATATCGAACATAATTTATATCAAATATGTCTTACGCGGTCGTGCCAAATCAAAATATCATATCAAATACAAACTGAGCGGCGGAATAGACATCGCCGGTCAAAAGTGCAAATATAAGCATAGGGGCCATTTGGGGCCATCATGACAAACGGACCGCTTTAAGACCAGAAAACAAAATCAGACCAACATATACAGGACCCTCACCCCACATATATGACTACAGGCCTCTATGAGCTCGAAACAAAAACATATGGCGAGACAGGTAGTCAAATATACAAAACATATACAAAGCAAAAGGAGTCTGTACCAAAAGTGGACTCCGGATCAAATAGGAGTACTCCGGAATAGCAAGAAGTGAAGCCTACTGCGGAGGATCACCGATATCTGCACCTGCGGGCATAAAACGCAGCCCCCGAAGAAAGGGGGTCAGTACGAAATATGTACTGAGTATGTAAAGCACGGAGTACAGAAATATGGATCAAAACCGAATGCAAATCAAATGTCAAAGTGGAGTACAATTGGGTATGTCAAAATCTGTAGCGAAATCATATACGTATACATAATGCAATTGAAATCATGCAAACGCTTAGGAACGTGGTCGCCACTCCGACGCTGGCGCCACACACAGCATAACACCAGAAGGTTTCAAATCTCCGTACATCCCCGAACACAAACATAATCATAGGTGAGTGTATCGCATCACGAGCCATATCACAGCATAACTCCAAACGGAACCCGGCCCTATGGCGAAGCCTCGGGAACCGTAACACAGCATACGGCCGAATTGTCATAAGGCGCACGAATCAAACCGGCCCGGGAACCGGTGAACGAAGTCATAATAAGGCACGAGCGGAGTCGTGAGCAAACCAATGCAATTCGTACTTCAAAATAGTTTTTCAAAATGAAGTAAACCCATAAGTCATATCATAATGCAAAATAGTTGGATACTTAGCCGATATAAAGTTTCATTTATCAAAACTTTTCCAAAATAATATGTGTAGCTCAGAACGTAGCTTAACATATCGAAAATGTCGAAACGTATCCCATAGACGGGAATTTCAACATCAAAAGTGCCATTCCAAACGTTATTCAAAAGGACAGCCCAATAAGACAAATAGGGCGTCTCGGGGTTAGCGGGCCCACCTCGAGTCAGAGTGAGGTGGCGAACATATTTTCACGAACATTTATATGCCAGGGGTCATACATAATCATTTCTAGGTTACCCGACCACATTTCGATAGGTTTCGGACGAATGGTGGCATTCTAGCCAAAATAGAGCCCTTAGGCTTCAATTGAATTGAATGAATAGTAACTTTTCTGTGGATCGGGTTTCGAGGAGCAGAAATGCTCCGGAAGGTCTCATATTCGTCTAACATATTAGGATATGCCAAATGAAGGAGTGGGAAGCTTTACATACCTCACAGATGTCGTAAGCTCTCCCGAAAGTCCAGTCCCGTTTCGTCAAAAATCTGCAAATGGTCAAAGTTACCAATTGAGATTCTTATGCTAAAAAAATGCCTTTAACTTCAATTTTTGCCTACCGAAATTTCGGCAGCATTTCCCCTATAAATCTAACATCCCCGAGGCTTAGCTCGGCTCAAAATACATCCACCACAACAGCCCACACGTCAACAAACAACACAAACAACAATCAAACCATTCTAGCTTCAAAGATCTACTTTGTTATCTAAGTTGGCAACTTTCATTCCAACTTTCAAAACTCAAATTCTAAATCTACATAATTGTATTCATTTCTACATTCAAACTTATACAATCACATCCTAACTACAATCCAAGCCATACACGAAATTACACCAAAATCCATTATTTTCCAGAATTCTTTAAAACATCAAAAATCCACGACGAACATTCTAACTCACGTCGTTTCATTCCGAATTCATTAACATCATTATAAATTCACATCTAAAGTCTCTAGCACCCAAAATATACAATGATATACATAGTGATACCGAAGGTATACACTTTCCGATAACGTCCAAAATCATTTTCCAACGCCACTTTAATTCATCAATCAATCGTTTACGACATAAGAGTCACAACAACACACTATACCAACTTAAACAAGATCAATTCACATCATTTTTCCTCCCTATGGCTCACGGCCAACACCCACTATACACACACACCCACGGCTTTCTATTTACATCAAAATTACGGGATTCTCGTCTATTTCCAATCCTTAACATATTCATATCAATTCATAACATTAAAGGGGCAAAATTCTTACCTTTTCTTGAAACCCCGACTTGTCGCAAACGTAGTTCTTGTGCCAAACTAATTATACCCCGTTGAAGAGGGCCTTGAGTACTTCCCAATTATGTAGAAATTCAGATTTTTTGGATCAACAACAAGCTTGGAAAATATTTTCTCTCTTCTTTTCTAGCTCACGGCCGAGAGCTCTATTTGGTGATGTTCTTCAATTTTTGTTCTATTTCCTTGATAATTATCAAGTGTTGTTGATATATATCCACATAGTTGATCATGTGCATAGCACATGATCACTAAGGAAGAGGCTTGGGCCTTGCACATGGCTGGCCACTTCCATTGCTTGGGCCTCAATTTTGTGTTGCATTTTTCCTTGGCCCAATTCATAAAATGCCCCGTTTTGTAATTCCCGAAACTAATTTCCGAAATTCCAAATTTATTCTCGGCCTTCCCCGAGGTCTTAACATTAATAATTCCATAACCAACATAGTCATATTCACTAAAATCAAATTATGTCCTTATAACACACAAGTCGTAATTATTTTCTCGATTTTCAATTATACGAAAACACGGGACATAACAAATAATAACATCAAAAACATCATCATCAATACAAAATATTCCATAAGACATCCCACACGATGTTTTATCCGATTTCTCAACCAACAACTTCATTACACGGCCATCTAATCGCTCTACCTTCTTAATTAAACTAAAATCAACATTAATAAGGAAAGATCCATACCTTATTATTGTTAAAACAACATATCCTCAATATTCACCTTGAGTCCAAGCCAAATCCACCGCAAAACAACAATGTAATCACAATTATGCACCACCCGAGCCTTGATTAGTTAAAATCACTCAAATCCCTCAACTTTTTATGACAAAAATGACCCTATATGTTGCTGAGCTTTAAGATCTGATTTTGGGTGAAAAAAATGGGGTTTTGACCCTTTTATAGATGGATGAAGTCGGTTCGGTCGCTGTAGCAGTTACTGTAGCAGCGCGGCTATTGTAGCACGTCGGTTACTGTAGCGCACATTTCTGCTCTGTCAGCCTACCTTGTAACGTCCATAATTCTCTACTCCGATGTCGTATCGACGAGCGGTTTGTTGCGGTGGAAACTAGACTCGACGTGCTTAATTTTAGAATTTTGAAACACCTTAAAACTCCTAATATACTAGGAGATATAACCATCCAAAGTTGACCCAAAATTCTGTCAACTCTTTTCCAAATTTTTGACAAACTTATTTTCTTCAATTTACTTGATCCCGGAACCTTTAGACGCTTGCTTAACACTTGTTAAGAGTATCCATTAACCTTATAAGGGTTCCATGACCTCTCCGAGCTTACGTTAGTTTACTCACAACGCACATGTCGCGAAATGTTTTTAGGTGCAACAACAAACAACTGAGAAGTCATCCATAAAGACCTCGAGCAAGTCTTCAACCATATCAGAGAATATCGAAATCACACACCGCTGAAATGTATACGGTGCATTGCAAAGACCAAACGACATTATGCTGAAAGCAAATGTCCCATACAGACAAGTAAAAGTTGTCTTCTCTTGATCTTCTAGGGCGATGTTGATCTGATTGTAGCCTGAATAACCATCAAGGAAGCAATAATAAGATCGCCCGCTAGCCAATCAAGCATTTGATTAATAAAAGGCATAGGGAAGTGATCCTTACAAAGTGGCAGTGTGGAGCTTACGATAATCCATGCAAACTCTCCATCCGGTTACAATCCTCATCGGAATCAACTTATTCTTTGCATTGGGCACCACTGTGATGCCGCCCTTTTTCGGAACATATTCAACCGGCTCACCCATTTACTATTAGCAATCGGCTAAACCACTCCAGCATCTAACCATTTGATGATCTCTTTCTTGATGACTTCTTGCATATTCTCATTCAGTCTCCTTTGATGCTCCACGCTCGGCTTGCTATCCTACTCCAACTGGAATTTATGTTCACAGATCCCAAAAGGAATTCCCCGAATGTCTGTTATGGTCCAACCAATGGCACACCTATATTCACGCAATACCTCTAAAAGTCGCTCAATCTGTTCCTCAGTCAGTAGTGCTAAAATAATCACTGGAAATGTATTATTCGAACCAAGGAACTCATACTTCAAATGTGATGGGAGCTGCTTAAGCTTCAACTTCGGTGGTTCAATGATCGAAGGCTTTGCTGGAGGAGTTGTTCTATTTTCTAGATCAAGATTCAGCTTCTTTAGGTGGTAAGAATATGAACCTAACCCAGCAAGAGAATTAACCGTCTCCATATAACCCTTCGTGTCTTCAGCATTAAAGTTTACAAGAATACCAGCCAGAGCTTCACCCAAACTTTCTTCTTCCATCCTGAACTCCACCGCTTCGTCAAAAACATCAAAAGAATCAATCTCCGAAATTCTCTCATAAGCACCTGGTAAATTCATCCCCTTGCTTTCCTAAAAAGTAACCTCCTCATCATTGACATGGAACTTGATTTCAATCTTCTCCGAATCCATCAGAGCTCTTCCCATAGCAAGGAAAGTTCTCCCCAAAATAATAAGAATGTCCCGATCAATAGGACAGTCAAGAATCACAAAATCTGCGGGTAACATAAATTTACCAACCCGCACAAGGACATCATCAACCACGCCAATAGGCTTCTTAATAGATCTGTCAACCATCTGCAACCTCATAGTAGGTGGCCTTAGCATCCCCAAACATTATTGCTAGTATATAGAAAGTGGCATCAAATTAATACTCTTCCCATTATCACACAAAGCACGAGAAAAATCATGGTGCCCAACAGAGCAAGAAATGGTGAACGCCCCTAGATCGCCCTTTTTCTGAACAGTAGTTGTTGAAATGATGGAACTCACAGTGTGAGTCAAACTCTCGGTTTCATGTTGCACCATTTTCTTCATGGTTAGCAGGTCCTTCAAATATTTAGCAAAACCGGGCATCTCTTTGACAACTTCCAAGAAAGGAAAATTCAGAGACAGCTGCTTCAGCTAATCATAATTTTTTTTTAACTTAGTATCTTCCTTCTTCTTCATCAACCTCTAAGGAAAGGGAGGTTTAGATTTGAAAAGCTGAGTCAAAGGGCGGGGAGCCCCTTTCACAGTTTGCTTGCTTTTGTCATCAGCCTCCTTCAAAATTTCTGGAATATCAGCCACTTTCTCGTCAGTAGGATTCTCATCAACAATAATTGGTTTCAGACTGCACCTCTTCATCTTCATCAATCGGCTCGAGCTCAACAACCTTTTTTTCAACACCTTGGAGTATTTTACCACTTCGAGTACTAATGGCAAACACTCGATCTACACCGCCTCCCCTATTCTTCGAATTTAGAATAGTGTCACTAGGAAGTCCTCCCTTTTTAGGAGGGTGCTGCTCGCTAGAAATATCACGCATCTGTGACTCGAGATTCTGAATGGCTACTGTATGGGAACCCACTCTCTCCGTTAGCCCAGATAATTTCCTCTCAGACTTTGGTTGATTTACCATAACCTTCTTAAGCATTGCTTCAACCCTCGAACTACCTTGCTCTGTTGATTTCCCTTTCGGTGGTATATAAGGATTGGAACTCTTGTTCCTAAAATTGTTGTTGTTGTTGTATCTCCCTTGGTTCGTACCGCCATAATTATTATTGTAGTTCCCTGAGTTATTGTTATTGTAGGCATCCTGACCCTGCTGAGGTCTCCATTGATTCTGATTCTGGTAACCACCTTGGTAGTTTTGTCTTTGATAACCCCGATGAGAATGTTCACATAGTTAGTGTCTTCAACCTGCATAGGAGGTCCCTCGTGAAACAGTCCCTCTTGGATCTGGTACATCCCTTTCGGCATACCTGATTCCTCCTCACAAATATTTACCTTCTTAATCTGGGTCTCATCAAACTTCTTGGTTAGCAAGGAAATATTCGTTGCAAGCTCAGCCAATGTTTGCTGGGTATCTTGTTTCTCCTTTACCATATTCATGATCATGACGCTACCGTAAGACACAATATCAACATTGTTTGAGTGCCAAGCCTGATTGTGCGTAGTCAGCCTGTCAAGTATGTTGGTCACTGGTCGGTAAGATTTATTCATAAAACAACCATCAGCTGCATTGTTTACAATTGATTGCTTAACTAGATCCAGCCCACGATAGAACTTCTCCATTAATATGTTCTCCGAAAAACCATAATTTGGAATCTTCTGCAAATACTCTTTAAATCTCTCCCAAGCTTCATATAATTGCTCCTCTAGTCGCTGCTTAAATTCATAGATCTTGTCATGAATCTCAGCCTTCTTGCTAGGAGGGTACAATTTCTTGAGAAAGACTGCTACTATCTTTGCCCATGTAGTAATAGAATTCTGGGATAGCTTCTCGAACCATGCTCTTGCATCTCCAGCTAAGGAATATTTGAAAAGCCTCAGCCGAATAGCATCCTGTGAAACGTTGTTTTGGATATGATTAGCACATACATCCACAAAATTGTGCAAATGACGTTGAGGGTAATTATCGGTAGAGTTCTAAAAGTATCCCTCAAGATTCAACAACTGGTATAGCGAGGAGTCAATTTTGAAGCTTGCAGCTCCAACCCGAGGATGAACAACAGCAGATGCATAATCCTCTTTAGGAACAAGATCAACTAAAATATTCTCGTCATCTGATTCATTCACCTGATTATTCAATCGACCCCCCCCCCCCCAGTTACCAGCACGTTGGTTTTGCTGATTCAGATTCATATTCACCTGGTCTACAAGGAATAGCAAACAAGGTGTGATGGAATAACAAAAATACTTCAATCAAAGCAAATACTATTTAGTAATTTCAAAATCGTATTCCCCGGCAACAACGCCAACATTTGATATGCTCAAATTACACATTTTATTAGCGTAAATCAGACTATGTCAATTATAGTAACCCAACAAAGTTGGGGTCGAATCCCACAAGAAATATGGTGAGAAAAGGTTACTAAACTCGTAGAATACTTAATTTAGGTCTAATGTCTTAATCCGATGATTTTTGGTAAAAGTTGGTTGTTTTATAACTAATGGCTACTAATTGATTTGGATTGTAATTTATGGTAAAAGAAACCAAGGTTGTGTCCCCTTCAGATAAAGTGTATGATCATGGGTATTGATCTTGATATACTTCTAATGGATCGTTATACGAATGCACTTAACCTCTATATGAATCTCTATTATTTCCCAATATATAAAGATTATCTCTTTCTATGATTTTCCCAAATATAAGAAAGTAAATATGAAGAACGGTTAATTATGCCAAGTAAATTAGTCTTATTCCTAAGTGAATTTATTAAACAAAGTTTACAGCTTTGAGTCCTTGTTATTTATTCTTACCAACCCTAATTATTTTCCCAAACAAATCAAGGTTTATGGCTTTAATCAATGTTTGCAACCATTAATTATGAATGAAGATTGAAGAATAAATAAACCCTAACAATAAATTATGTGTATATCAATCACAAATCCTAATCAAAAAACACCCATCATTGGGTTCACAATCCTAGTAAAGAAATTTAGCTACTCATAGAAGAAGAAGAAGAACAATAATAAATAATTGAGATCATAATGCTTACGAATGATTGATTGGAATTGAAGAGAAATTAATTGCAATTGTTTGTAATCGCAAAAGACTTTAAAAACTATGAGTATTCAATGCTAATGAAACTAACACTTAAAACTACTGAAATCTCTATTACAATAAACCTACATCAGATATTTATAAAAGTCTAAATCGTGCAAAATATGTTTGACAAAATTGCCCCCGATGGACAAATGTACGAATCGTAAATATTATACGGTCCATAGAATCTATAAATAGTCTCCGTAAAATATTCTTTTAGTTATACGTTCCAAATTTACAGACCTTAAATATCATATGGTCTGTGCAACTGGTCCGTACAATCTTCTTTCCTTTGAGACTTTGTTGGAACCAATCTACGGTGAGATTTACGGACCGTAAAAGATGTACGGTCCGTACTTTCTAGTTGAATTCCTCCTTTAGATCTGATTCCTTTTTGTCATGGATCTACGGTTGAATTGACGGACCTTAAATATTATACGGTCCATCTTTTGCTCCGTAAAAATCATGCTTCAGTTATTTTTCTAGCTTGAACTTCTTTTTCACCCATTTCCACGACTTGCTCCCAAAATACGCTAAATACCTGCAACATATCTTACACACATCAAAAAGACCAAGACTTGCTAAAAAACAAGTAAAACTTATAGCCAATAAGCATCGAATGTGCCATAATTTCACGGCACATCAGTCACCCAACAACCGATAACGGTTCACCCCGAGTAGTCCACTCGGGTCAAAGGTCAATTCGAAAAACCCACTCTTGTATATGCCTAGGTTAGAGCTAAACCAAATCCAAATATGAACTAAACTGGGATGTTTTGATATTTTAGACGTATCCAAACTCGATAAGAAGAATACCCTGTGTCTAGTACGGTCTATGACCCGGAAAACACCGCATCTTATATTACGTGCTATCTGGAAACATGTAATGTTACCTATGAATGAAACCATTGCCTAGTGGGGGGGAGGGGGAATTAACCTTGGCTTCTGTTCTGTAGATGTCGATCAATTTCAATTTTGACATAGTCTTGACTACACCGAAACTGCTACGTATTTGGTGGGGCCAAATGTCCCCAGAGAAGAAAAAGGGGAATTGATGTCACTTAGGAAATTTGACATCCATCATGACTATGATAGGTTGCAAAGAATTGATAGAGCTAATTATCGAGTTTTGGGACAGAGATAGGATGGTTTTCCGGTTCGGGGACAATATCGAAATGACGTCGACTTTAGAGGGGTTTTGGGATGTGTTGACTAGCGTAGGCTCGGGATTGAAAGAAGAAAGAAACCCACCAAAATGCCTTAATCCCAGAAAAACCCACCTACTCCCAAATTTGCAGAATGCTTTCTTTGTACTACGCCAATTGGGTCCATGGCCCCACCATACCCTTTAGAGAGCTATACAAAAGGTTTGGAAGCCCAAATGTATTTGTGGAGCATCTCAGGGAATTCAAGACTTATGCCGAATGGACGGCCACAAGACCTTTAGCTTTCACCATTTACTTCCTGGGAACTATGGTTTTTCCCAAATATTGTTCCTTAGCCATAGACACCCGAGTCATTTCGGTCATCCATGCCATCTTCTACGACCTAACCCAATAAGAAAAAACCAAATACTTTGACATAAACCCAATCATACAAGCCGATTTGTACCGAGCCTTGAGCCTCTGCCAAAACCATTACAAATACTTCCAAGGTTGTAACTTACTCCTACAATGGTGGATCCTCAAGCACATGATCAAAGTTAGGGGTGAACAACACTTAAGTAAGTCGGCCGAAAAGGATGGTCTTCAGAATGTTTATCCAAACTTTGGAGAACAAAACAAACAAAGTTTGACATTCACCTTTTCTAGATTGAAAGAGGAAAGCATTCAATGGATGTTTCATGACTTCGTGTCCAGTGAAGTTGTGGTTAAGTAAAGAAAGTGTCCATTTTTACCGCTTATGGAAATTCAAGGGATTCACCCTTATGCGCTTGCCAAGGTCTTTAGACAATTTGGGAGGATTCAAGTCGTGCCAAAGATTGGAGGCAAGGGTGATTTTATCATTGACTATGACTTTGATAGACCGCCAAGGGCTTTGGATTGCATATGAGAATGGAAGGGTCGCATTATTTGGGGTCCCGATACCTTAGACGAAGATAGGTTTGGTCCGGGTTGCGTTGTGGAGTATAAAGATTGGTTAAGGACCGACTTACACACACGCTTCCTCTTAGACCTACTCTCTAAAGCTGTGTGTAAGAAAAGGAGTCGCAAGCTGAGATTCGAGCTCGTTTGGATTATGTCACGACCCAAACTGATGGGCCATGACTAGTGCCCGAGTTGGACACTCGTATACGAACCCGTTAGATATAATCAGACTGATACTCAGGACAATGTGGAAATTTTCAAAAGCATGTTGTAAACTCATAATGCCATATAGCAGAATAAAACTGTCTCCCGAGGAGTCACAGTTAACCAAACACAACAAAATATGTAAGCCGACAAGGCTGCCACTATATGCGGGTATATCCAAAACGAACTACATCTGTATAACTGAACAAACCATATATACTACCCACACATGTCTACAGACCTCTAAGAGTATAACAATGTCTATGTCAAATGGATTTGTACCAAAATGACTCAAGCTCCGGAACAATGGAGCTCTCCAAGTAGCTGAGCAGAAGTCCTAGACTGGTGGATCAACAAACTGAGTTTCTGTAACTGCGGGCATGAAACGCAGCCCCCGAAGAAAGAGGGTTAGTACGAATAATGTACTGAGTATGTAAGTCATAAATAACAACATATAAAGATGTAAAAGGAAACATGAAAAAGGAGGGATAACCTGTACATCTTAAAATCATATGCACACAAGCACCTATATACATATATACACATATAACATAAGTATTAGTGTTGCGGAACAAGAAACCTGATCCATAAATGTTAGTGTTGTGGAACGTACAGCCCAATCCAAAAGTACATCATTTTGCCGCGAAACGAACGGTCTAATCCATAAATATCATATGTTAGTGCCGAGGAACGTACGGTCCGATCCATATAAGTTAGTGCTGAGGAACGTATAGCCCGATCCATATAAGTTAGTGACGAGAAACGTATGGCCCGATCCATATAAGTTAGTGCGGAGGAACGTATGGCTCGATCCATACATGTTAGTGCCGAGGAATGTATGGCCCGATCCATACAAGTTAGTGCCGAGGAACGTACGGCCAGATCCATACAAGTTAATGCCGAGGAACGTATGGCCCGATCCATACAATTTAGTGTTGAGGAACGTACGGCCCGATCCATATAAGTTAGTTCCAAGGAACGTACAGCCCAATCCATACAAGTTAGTGTCGAGCAACGTACGACCCGTTCCATAAAAGTTAGTGCCGAGAAACGTACAACCTGATCCATACAAGTTAGTGTCGAGGAACTTACGGCCCGATCCATATAAGTTAGTTTCGAGGAACGTACGGCCCGATCCATACATACCATATTCATATACATAATGTAAATAACATACATAAAAGCTCATATGAAAGCTACAACTTTATCAGAGTGAAGTAAGGTCGGTAACCTCCGATAAATATTATGGACAACTATTATCGCTAGATCTCACCTTGAAGGAACAATTCATAAGGTGAGATCAACAACAACGAATAGAATCGAGAAAATCGTGAAATAGATCAACATTCTCATATCATCGTTGAAATCATAACTTGAGACCTTTGAACATAAAATCATCATTTTCATTGTAATCATCATAGAAAACATCTCATCTTTATTATCCTAAGAAGCTTTTAAGAATTATGAACTTCTAGCTTTTGAAATCAAGGAGGTTATGGAAACATTTATGGAATCATACCATCAGAATCATGTCTTTGAAAGAAAGGGACGAGCCTTAACATACCTGTTCAACCTCCAACTACCTACGTTTATCCGTCCGAGCCCGCAAGTCTACATATAAGACCATTCATACTATGATTAGGTCCATTGTTATATATACTTATCCTAAGCCTTCAAATAAATCTTTCTAGAATCTGCCAGAATTTCGGCAGCATCTCCTCTTCTTATATGCCTAGCCCGAAACCTCAATTCAGCAACCCATAACAACAAAAACAACACCAACATCAATAACATCATTTCCAACACTAGTATAAACCCTAAAACAGCCCACACGCTATTTTCCAACTTCCGCAACTAACCCACTTGCTATACAATTATTTAACCACTCTATCTTCGTGAATGAGTCGGTATTAGCGTAAATAGAAAGAGATCCATACCTTACTCTTGTTGAAGTAGAAATATCTCCAATATCCGCTTCGAATCCACCATAAAACAAGATTACAATCACAACCATGCGCTATCCGGACCTAAACTAATATTACGCCACTTAAAAATTGCTCACTTTTTGATATTCTCAAGTTTTTCTAGAATTTTCTGGGCAAATCTGATGAAAAAGGGGGTTATTACCCTTTATATAGGGGTCAAATTCGGGTCGGGTCACTGTAGCAGTGTTGTAGCAAGTCGGTACTGTAGCAATACTGTAGCACGCGTTTCTGCTTTGTCAGTCGAACTTGTAACGTCTATAATTCTCTACTCCGATGTCCTATCGATGAGCAGTTTGTTTCGTTGGAAACTAGACTTGACGAACTTCATTTAGGCTATTGTTTCACTTCAAAACACTTCATATGCTAAGAAATATTATTCCCTCAAGTTGGACCAAAATGTTCACACAAAACTTCACCCATCCTTTCTCCAAAGTCGTACTACTCCATTTCTTCCACTCATTTCCTTATAAAACCTTCTGGTATACCTTATATACAACCTTCACTCATTGAATATACTTAATATTGCTTGCTCATTTTATTCCAAAGTGATTTTACTTAACCATAACTCAATGTACTTATGTTTCAAATTTAATAAGTGTTTCTTGGAAGATACCGGGTGTAACAGTTTAGAGGAGAGCTGATGACAAAGATACAAAGTATTTAAAGAAAATTGAGCATGACAAAGCCATCATAGAAAGTCTGAGACATGAATTGGAGCTTACTAATGATTGCTTGATTGAGCTAGATGATTGAATGAAAAAGACTTTGGATGATGTCGCTGCACTGACTTTCACACAGAAGGTATTTCTGATGGAGGCCACTTTGACATTGGCCCATCTTCATTTCCAGACTACCCTCTGAAAATCAAAGAAGGCCAAGACTGACCGGGATCGGTCTTCATCATCCACCACCGGAGGACACTTTTGCTGATTTATTTTGAAGCAATGTCTTTACTTTATCTTTTGTACCCCTTCGGGGAAGGATATTATTATTAATGATTATGCAACAATGGTTTGATTCAAATGGTGCATTTATGTTTCAAATGATTAGTATGCTTAGGAACGCGAGTAGTGTAATCCTATAAACTTCTTTGTGTGACTTATTTGCTTTCATATGTTTTGCTTAAATGCTTAATTGACCTCAAGTACTGCCCACTCACCCAAAGAAAAACAATGAATAAAACTACCGTACTAAGTCTAGCAACCTTCTCAGAATCTGAGGATGAACACCAAGAACACACCAGAGGTGGAGGTTATGAAGAAGAATGAGGTCTCGCTTTGCCAAAAGATTCAAGATCTCGAAAAGCGAATTCGAGCAGTCGAAGCCAAGATCAGAGAGACTGATGAGCTAAAGGACTCGGCGGAGAGTCCACCCAAGGAACCAGTTGAGGCTCAAGGTGAGAAAGTTCCGGACAAGGGAAAAGGGATCTTTCCCAAATACATCTCGATAATGGAAGAGTTCTAGGAAGAAAATAGAATCGGACCCGCAGGAACCCACATTGCCATCAAGGGAGGCTGCCTTCACTGCCCTGTTAAGCCCAAAAAGGGAAAGAACTTCTGCTGCGCCATCAAGCCCTAGGGGAAGAGCCCGGGGAGCGAATAGAGTATGTCCGACCAGTTTCGCCCAAATGGTGGGCTGTTGCGCTTAAGGCATTAGATTGTCCCTACCGCATCTCACCTAAACACATAAAGAGCGAGGAAATGATGTTCAAGTTTCGAAGCAAAGGGATAGTCAGTATTTTCTTCGACAAGTTGCCACCATGTGCTCCAGTCTTTGCACACAAGATATGCCTTTATCACCGGATCAGGCAGCGCACACCATCAATGAATACTTGGCCTTCAAGAAAAGACTCATCAAGCTGATAGATGAGAAAAGCATAACCAAGATGTGGGGCCCGCATTTACTTTTGGTCGATGGTAACATCACCCCAACTGAAGGGATTACGCTGAATACTAATATTTGGCGTTATGAATTTACAGTATTTAAGGACTCTTACGCCAACATCTTCCAGAAGTTGGTCAGCATCGGGAAGATTGGCCCTATCAGAACCAGAAGGGCTCAAACTGAAGGAGTTGGCCGTCGTAAAATGTGTCTGTACCATTCTGGAGCTTTGGGGCACGATAAAGAGTGCGATGCATTCAAGTTTGAGTTGAAGAATTTGGTCCAGAAAGGAGCCATTTGGTTGGTACTCCCATCTCAGTATTAGGATTTGGGGCCTTTAGGGCCAGAAAGGGTTGAACGAACAAACAACCTGTGTCGACCTCAAAAGAAAGGTCATGTTTTGAGTAGTTTAGGTGATCCCATTTTTTGTACTTAATATGGATTTGTTCTCCTTATTCTGTGTTAACAGAACTGTGTCGACCTGATGTCCCAACGAGGGATACGCAGGAAACCCTTATCGGGCCTTGTCACGGGTAGGTTTTAAGGTAGGGAGTCTTATCTTATGTAAACCGAACTACAAAAAGTCCTGAATTCTTGTGGAGGGATACGTAGGCCAACAACACAGCTAGTTGCCGCTCAGGCTCAGCGGCAGAGTACGGGTCCAGGTGACAAGGCGACTAGTGCTAGAGCCCGTGATTTCATGAGTTTAAATCCTCCAAATTTTTTCGGGTCAAAGCCGGATGAAGACCCGCAAGGTTTTATTGATGAGATGTTGAGAACGTTGAGGATCATCCATGCATCCGATACTGAATCCGTGGATTTGGCATCTTATAGGCTCCGGGATGTGGCTGTTCTTTGGTATAATAACTAGATATCTTAGAGAAAGGAAAATGCACCTCCCCAGTTTGGCAAGAATTCGTAGATACTTTCATCCGCCACTATTTGCCACTCGAGGTTAGAAGGGCCCAAGCTGACAGGCTTCTAAATCTAAAGCAAGGGAATATGAGTGCTCGGGAGTACAACTTTCACTTCAATTCATTGGCTAGATATGCTTCGACTATGGTGGCTAACATGGCAGGCAGACTACATAGATTTGTGAGTAGCTTAGGGACACATTTGTTCAAAGATTGTTTGACAACTTCACTCTAGGAGGGGACGGACATCTCCCGTATTCAGGATCTCGCCCAGAACTTAGAAGAGCAGCAACATCCGCAAAGGGGTGAGCGCAATATTAATAGAGGACAGAGCAAGAGATCCAGATCTGTCGGTGCTAGTAGTGAGTATAGAAGGGGTCAGCGGCAATAGTATTCTAGCTATTCGGGATAGTCTGCGATAAGTGAACCTCCTCATTTTGCGGGCAGGAGATTTGATCGCCCTATTTATTTTGGTCCGAATCAGAGTTTGAGATCTCAGGTTTTCAGCTTGGAGGTTATCCTAGCCAGTGGATACCACCGATGCCGCGGTGTAGCCAGTGTGGTAGATTACATTCCGGTCAGTGTCATCGAGATTCCGATACTTGCTATGCCTATGGTCAGGTTGGGCATATGATGCGTAATTGTCCATCGATGGGTGGTAGAATTGGGGCTCAGCCCACAGGATCAGCAGCTGGTTCTTCCTCGTCTATGCCCCCGGTAGGGCAGACTCCATAGATTCCAGTAGGTCGTAGTAGGGTCAGAGGGGGAGCGTCTAGTTCAAGTGGCACCCAGCCCCGTATTTATGCTTTAGCCGGACGCCTGGATCTTTAGTCCTCCCCGGATGTGGTTACAGGTGTACTATCCATATTCTCTCATGACGTTTATGCATTGATTGATCCGGGTTCCACGTTGTCTTATATGACTCCGTATATTGCTGACTGTATTGGGGTGAAACCCGAGCCAATTAAATCTTTTGTGGTATCAATTAAACCTTTTGTGGTATCTGCTCCGGTTGGTGATCCAGTAATAACTAGATAAGTGTATAAAAATTGTGTGATTGTGGTATGTGATCGTCAAACTATAGTTGATTTGGTTGAGCTGGAAATGTTAGATTTTGATATGATTATGGCCATGGATTGGTTGACCTCTTGTTATGCTAATGTGGATTGTAGAAAAAAAGTAGTCCGATTCCAATTCCCGGGAGAACCCGTGCTTGAATGGAAAGGTAATACAGCGTCTCCAAGAGGTAGGTTTATTTCCTACCTCAAGGCAAGGAAGTTGATCGTTATATTTATGATCTAGTCCGAGTTCATGACACCGAAGCAAAACCACCGACTTTTCAATCTGTCTCGGTAGTAAATAAATTTCCCGATGTCTTTCCAGATTAACTTCCAGGCCTCTCTCCATAGAGAGAGATTGATTTTTCTATTGATGTGTTGCCTGACACCAAACCTATATCTATTCCTCCTTACCGAATGGCTCCGGCAGAGTTGAAAGAGCTAAAGGCAAAACTGAAAGATTTGCTGGAGAAAGGATTTATTAGACCCAGTTCATCACCAAGGGGAGCACCTGTCCTATTCATAAGAAAGAAAGATGGTTCCCTATCGATGTGCATTGGCTATAGGAAGCTGAACAAGGTAACGATAAAGAATAAATTTTCGCTTCCAAGAATCGATGACCTGATTGACCAATTACACAGTGCCCAATGGTTTTCCAAAATTGATATACGATCGGGGTATCACCAAGTGAGGGTTAGAGAAGAAGATATTCCCAAAACGGCTTTCAAAACGAGATATGGCCACTATGAATTCCGGGTGAACTAATGCTCTAGCGGTGTTTATGAATCTGATGAATAATGTATTCAGGCCCTTTCTAGACCTATTTATGATCGTGTTCATCGATGACATCTTAGAATATTCTCGGTCAAAAATGGAGCATGAACATCACTTGCGTATTGTCCTTGAAATTCATCAGACTCGAGAAATGTATGCAAAATTTTCAAAATGCGAGTTTTGGCTAAATTCTGTGACTTTTCTGGGCCATATTATTTCAGCTGACGGCATTCAAGTTGATACTCAGAAAATAGAGGCTGTAAATACTTGGCCAAGGCCTACAACGGCTATAGAAGTCCGTAGTTTTCTAGGATTGGCAGGTTACTATAGAAGATTTGTGGAAGGGTTTTCCTCTATTTCAGCACCATTAACAAAGCTAACTCAAAAATTAGCAAAATTTCAATGGACTGATGCTTGTGAATAGAGTTTCCAATAATTGAAGGATAGGTTAACTTCAGCCCCAGTCTTGACACTCCCAGAAGGGCCAGATGGTTATGTCGTGTATTGTAATGCCTCTGGTGTTGGGTTAGGCTGTGTGTTGATGCAACATGGTAGAGTCATTGCCTATGCTTCTAGGCAGCTGCGAAAACATGAGAAGAACTATCTAATCCATGATCTTGAATTAGCGGCAGTTATCCATGCGCTAAAAATGTGGAGACATTACTTGTATGGTGTACATGTTTATATTTATACGGATCACAAGAGTCTCCAATATATTTTCAAGAAAGAGGAGTTGAATCTATGGCAGAGGCGGTGGTTAGAACTACTAAAAGATTATAATGTGAGTATTTTATACCACCCCGGAAAGGCGAATATAGTAGCTGATGCACTTACCGCAAGTCAATAGGGAGTCTAAGTGAGGTTCCTCTGGGTAAGAAAGAATTAATTCGTGAGCTCCACCAGCTAGCCAGCCTCGGAGTTCGTCTAATTGATTCGGACAATGCAAGAATTGGTATTCACAATCCAACTATTTCGTCCCTAGATACCGAGGTGAGAGAGCGCCAACACGAAGACCCTCAGTTGAGTCATTATAGAGATACATTTCCTGAGAAAGAGAAGTCGCCATTTCAAGTTTCTGCAGATGGAGTTCTTAGTTACCGACACAGGCAATGTGTTCCAAATGTTGTCGGACTACATCGTTGGATTCTAGAAGAAGCCCATTATTCTCGGTATTCCATTCACCTAGGAGAAACTAAGATGTATCATAATCTTAAGCTGATTTATTGGTGGGATGGATTGTAGAAAGACGTAGCCGAATTTGTAGCTCAATGTCCAAATTGCCAACAAGTGAAAATTGAGCATCAAAACCCAGAAGGATTGCTACAAGCCATGGAAATTCCAGCTTGGAAATTGGAAGTGATCAACATGAATTTTATTATAGGTTTACCCCGCTCCCAACGTAAGTATGACTCTATATGGGTGATCACGGACAAACTCACGAAATCAGCTCATTTTCTTCTAGTCAGGACCACATATTCAGCAAAAGATTATGCAAGGTTATATCTCGAGGAGGTAATGCGACTTTATGGTATCCCGATATCTATTATCATAGATAGAGGAGCATAATTTACTGCTAAATTTTGGAAGTCCTTTCAAGAAGGTTTGAGTACTCAGGTATGGCTTAGCACAGCGTTTCATCCACAAACTGATGGACAAGCTGAACGCATTATTCAGACCTCTAAAGATATGTTACGGGAATGTGTGCTAGATTTCGGTGGTAGTTGAGATGACCACTTACCTCTTGTTGAGTTTGCATACAACAACAATTATCATTCCAGTATACAGATGGCCCCGTATGAAGCTCTATTTGGAAGAAAGTGTAGATCCCCAATTGGGTGGTTTGAAGTAGGAGAGGTACAGCTAATAGGTCCGGAGTTGATTCAACAAGCGGTGGAAAAGATCAAGGTTATCCGAGATTGATTGTTGACAGCCCAAAGTCGCCAGAAATATTATGCGGACAACCGTCGGCGAGACTTGGAATTCCAAGCTGATGATTGGGTGTTCCTAAAGGTATCACCAATGAAAGGCGTGATGAGATTTGGCAAGAAGGGAAAATTAAGTCCTCGATACATTGGACCTTATAAGATTGTCCGCAAGATAGGCCAAGTAGCTTACGAACTGGACTTATCTCCAGAACTTGAATCAGTCCATCCGGTTTTTCATGTGTCAATGCTCCGTAAATGTGTCAGATATCCAACTAGAATCATGCCGATAGATGATGTCCAGATTACTGAGAAGTTGTCTTATGAAGAGGTGTCCATCGCCATACTAGATAGGCAAGTGCTGAAGCTCAAAAACAAAGAGGTGGCTTCGGCCAATGTCTTGTGGCGAAACAATAGCCGAGAAGAAATAAATTAGGAAGCAGAAGAAAACATGAGGTCCAAATATCCGCAATTGTTTCAACCCCCGGGAGAGGTTCAAGATGAGACATCAATATTATAAGGTATGTAATTCTTTCTTTTTAGTGCTTTTGGTCATGTGTGGCCATAATTTCTTTTTATTGTGTTGTAGCCCTATGAAGGGATGTTATCGTGGGCTGTTGTGACAGGATGGTAGTGCCATATTATAGGGGAAACAATGGCTAAATTTTTGTAGAATTCCCGAGAATGTTTACACCTCGGAAAATTTCATGTCGTCGTATGGTAGATAGGCTAACACAGGGTAAGAAGTATATGAGGTTTCTACAAGTAAGAAGTAGTACTTAAAGGTTCTAATTAAGATTCCAAAGACATTTGAGGCAAGAGAAGAAAGTTCGTTGAAGAATGTCAAGCATAAGTTGTGTTTTGAAAAAAGGTTTGCAAAGTACCGAACTGATGTTGAATTAATGATGTCTTGAGGAAGAGTTATGATGCTCCTTAGATTGTTAATGAAGTGTTAAATAAGTGCTAAGAAGGTTTCATACGGATTGGAGATTAAACGAAATGAGGAGAACAAGTTCGGAGAGAAGGCGGATTATACGACCATTTATACGATCCGTATAATAGTCCGTATAACCGTTACAGTGAAGGTCCATCACTGATGGAGTTATACGGTCAGTTATACAGACCGTATAATATTATACAGACCGTATAAGGGTCCGTTTAACTCCCGTCGAGCTGAGTATTTTCCATGTATAAAAATATGTTTCCGCTTCTAATTTTTCATTTACCAACTTCTCCACTTCTCTCAAGAGCTCTAGAAAGTTCCAAACATTTCACTAACATAAATTCAAGGTGAATCCAAGATCAAACACCAATAATTAGTGGGATCAAATGCAAGGAGTTTAACAAGGGTTAATGGAAGCTAAAAACCTCTTTGGAATTGAAGCTAGGGTTTTCTCCAAGTGAAGCATTTCTATCCAAACCCCATTACTTCGCAATCAAAGGTGATTTTTATGTTCATTTCATGCTATTAATAGTATTGAGTGGTTGAAAGACTTGGATTATGGAAGAAAGTAGAAAATGGGTAACAAATATGAGAATAGTGGTGTTCTTGAGTAGTAGTTTGGCCTGAATTATGATTCTTGACATGTTATGAGTATAATCTTGTTATAAATGGTATTAAGAATATTTGAGAAGCATTATATGAGGATGAATGTGGTGTTGTATTATGACTATGGTTATGAACGACTTTGAGAGGGAATTCAAAAATTGGATAATGTCGAACTTGTTAAAGTTATTGATTATGATATTATGAATGTTGATATTGATGTTTGGGAGTTGTTATTTTATATGGAGAAAGTTATAGAAACAAAGAAGATGCTGATCAATTTTCATTAGCTTTAGCTTAAGCTTAAGTATGTTTCCAATTATCTAACCTTAGTACGAATCCTCTTGAATGTAGAATTGGGAGTATCGGAAGGAGAGCACTTAGTCGATAAAGCTAGAGTGACGAAAATGTATGTAAGGCTAGTCCTTTATTTTTCTAAGGCATGATTCCTATAATGCAACCTCCTATATCTTTCCATGACTTTCTTATAATCCGGAAACTATGAGTCTATGATTAACAAGATCTTCTCATGAAATAAAGACAAGAGATGCGTTATGAATATGACAATGATGATAATGAGTTTAAGTCAATGATGATGATGAGTTTAAGTCTAGAGATTCCAAAGCTTATGATATGGTATTCTTGTGAAACTAATGATCCCTTGATGTTATTCATTGTTGTTAAACTCACCTTAAAATGCTCGTTCCTTTAAGGTGAGGCATGATGATCCTGACTACTCCATAACAGAATCGGGGGTTCTCGACCTCACGTCACCTCGATAGAATTATAGCTTGTCCTTGAGTTTTTATGCATGCTTTATGATAAGTATTTGATGATGAGATTACGCCGTGCCTATATGGCCGGGCAGACACCGCTAAAGCGGGCGGCATATACACCATGTGTAGACTGCATGGGCAGACATCACTAGTGGGCGGCATGAGATAGTTACCCCGGACGCGGGAGGCCTGGACGCGGTCTAATGATGATCACACCGTACCTATATGGTCGGGAAGCTTATATAAGCATACTTCATATAATGTTATTTATTATGTAAGTTAGCATGCATTATTCTGCCTTAAGTGACATTCAGTACAGATTGTTCCTCACTTGATGCTTCCTTATCTCTTCGATATGTTATTATTGTTCATGCCTTACATACTCAGTACATTGTTCGTACGGACGTCCTTTCGTTTTGGACGCTGTGTTCATACCCACAGGTAGACAGGGAGGTGGTCCAGATTCCTAGGAGGTACTCAGCAGATTTACCAGAGCACTCCATTATTCCGGAGGTGCCATTTTTGATATATTATTTTGTGTATATATTTGGACACGACGGGGTCTTGTCCCGCCCTTATGTCTTAGCCTTCTAGTAGAGGCTCGTAGACACGTATGTGTGGGGTAGTAGTTGTCACACGGATACATCAGTGTATATTCTTGTATATCATTTTTTTTCCAGCCGTGAGGGCTCATGTATATTTATGTATTTCCTTGGAGATTATAAATGTTCAAGTTGAGTATGATGATTAGCATAACGAGTAGTGCTCGGTAGTCAACTCTGGGTGCCCGTCATGGCCCCCTAGTCCGGTCGTGACAAAATTGGTCAAAATGGGCGAGGCCATAGAAGACGGTCTCAAGACTGGCCGAATCATAAGTATGACCGAAAAATCTGCCGGTTCAAGCTCAACCTTATTCATACGTAAGAAGAAGGAAGACGTGGCTATCATATCCCACACTCCTAGCCCCAAAACCAAAAGGAGGGAAGATTTGTCGATAGAAGCATATGCTTCGCCTCCCTGAAATACCTACGTTCCCACTCCTTACAACACGGTGCTCGTATATTACGCGCAGCCGACCTTTCCAATTACCACCGCCAAATTACCAAGCTCCACAAAATAACTTCAAGTCACCTCCTCCGAACTACCAAGCTGTACAACCAAATTATCAAACTCCCCGACCTGTTTACCACACTCCAAAAAACAACCAACCCAATGCGTACTAAAATCAACCACCACCAAATACCTATAATGCGCCACATCAGAACATCGAAAAGAAGCCATCTCAGGTATTCACCCTACTGTTGGAATCTCAGACTTATTTATTCAAAAGATTAAGCACATCTGGGATGATCCAAACTCTTCCCCCAAAGGTTGTCGACCCAAATAACCGATTTTACCAAGCTGACCAGAAATGTTCCTACCATTCCAATGGAATAGGACACAGTACTGAAGATTGCATTAATTTTAAGTACAAAATACAGAACCTGATTGATGGGAAGAAAATTGTGCTCCAAACAGCCCCTCCGAATGTGAACAGTAATCCCTTTCCAGACCATGGCAACAATGTGATTCACATGATTGAGAGGGAGGAATACTGGGTCGCAGGAAGACCCACAATCCGCGATTATGTGAAAGAACTTGAGCGCACAGTAGTGTCATTGTTTTTTAAAGAACGCTCGCGATTCAAAGTATTAATCCCTGCACCAGCAACAGCGCATGTAGCTCAAGTGACACTAGCACCACCTAGCAAAGAGTTCGTAGTCCATGTTGCTGCTGTACATGGCATTACAAGATCAGGGAGATGCTACACTCCCGAAGACCTAGCCCAAGGGGCACCCTGAAGGGAGGGGAATTAGAAAAGGACTATCACTGAAGGTGAATTTGAAGATTTTTGGTGCCGAAGAAATACTCCATTATGGATCATTTGAGGAAAACACCATCCTAAAACATGGTACTGGCATTGTTTCAAAGTTCATCTCAACACCGCCTGGCTTTGACGTAAGTATTGGAGGAAGCTCACGTCCTAGCTGGAACAAGCAGTGAAAACCTGGCCGAAATGGTCGCTCATGTTATGGAGGAACATCAAATAGCCTTCACAGAGAAAGATTTGCCCAAAGAAAGCATAAATCACAACAAGGCACTACACATCACTATTATATGCAACAACAAGGTGGTAACCCGAGTATTAATCGACAACTGGGTGAGACTCAACACTTGTCCCGAGTCTATCCTAACTGAGATGGGATATGACCTTGGAAAGGTTCGTCAATGCCATCCTAATATAAGAGCATTCGATGGAGGCCGTTGTGATGACACTGGAGCGGTTGATTTGGATATCCAAATAGGACCAGCTGAATTCACCACTATTTTTCTGGTCTTAGTTTCTATGTAATCATAACCAAATTGGAAAATCTCTCTTGTATCTCCTATTCCCATGCAAACCATAACCCTATTCTAAACATTCATGGCGGCGCCGGCCACTGGTCAGCCACCTTTGGTGGCTGGCTAGCCTTTGGCAATCTCTTCTACACTACAATTCCCTCATTTGACGATCCCTTCTTCATCCACGAACCCGCACATGGCTGCATCTACCTCAATAAACCCTACAAACCCTGAGAACCCTAACCCTAATAGCCATGAAAACCATGCATAAATGATGACAATAACTAAGAACTTTGCAGGAATAGTAAATGAAGATGGTAATGACACCATGCAGGCGATGGAAAATGTCATTGATACTATTCTAGTCAAATCAGTCGAGATAGTTGAAGGAGAACACGTGGTGGAGTGGACAGAAGCAGAAGTTAATCGTATAAACATAATTGAGAAGCTTCAATATGCTGTAGTTGGTAAGTTCTCATATGGCTGGCCGGACCTTGAAGAATTGAGAACCCAAATCCCATTGTAGTGTGGGATTAAAGGAGATTTTCGTATTGGATTGTTTAGAAATAGACATATTCTTATAAGGTTTTGAAAGGTTTGAAGATTACCTACAGATAATAGCAAAGACGGCTCATTACATTAAGTCGAGATAAAGGAATATGCAGATGAGGCCCTTGTTATATGATAGTAGATTCAAAATTGATGAGGAAACTACAATGGCGATGGCTTGGATATCCTTTCCAAACCTATTGCCAACTTTCTTTGTGAAGAACTCTTTATTCTGTCTAGCATCAGCAGTTGGTAAACCATTGCATCTGGATATGGCCACTATTAATAAAACTTGACCAAACTGTGCTAGAGTTAAAGTTATAGTAGATCTTGCTGCTAATCTCCCAAAAGTTGTTAACATGAAGATCACAGATGAGAAATCTGGAGTTTCTAGGATTGTCAAGGTTCAAATTCAGTATGATGTATTTCCCAAATATTGCACAAGGTGTAAGGTTTCGGGTCATAATGAAGAAGGTTGCAGGATATTACATCCAGAACTGAGAGTGGTACATGCAGAAAAAGAAGACAAGGGGAAGACTGCAGAGATTTCAAGATGCTCAGCCAAATAAGGGCCATTATAGGAATAGTACAAGACCAGGGGGAAGATATGGTGGAGACCCTGAAGATTGGAATACTGTCAAAGATAAGAGGGTGTTTACAAAAGAAAAGAATCCAGACAAGTTTTTAGATGGTAGACCTATAAATGGGAATCTAGCAGAAGTTCAGACTCAAAATGATTTTGAGGCTTTGCAGAATGAAGGTGTTGTGGAACAAGGAATAGATCCTATGGAGGATGAACTAATACTGCAAGAAAAGGAGGTGGAAGCAAACAATGTGGGGTTGAATGCTAATATAGTGGAAGATAGTTTTCCTGCAACTGAAGTCTAGGAGAAGGAGGACAAGGTTGAAATGTTTGATAGGGTGCAACAACTTAATGCAGCAGATCAAGTTCAAAACGTTGTGCCAACCAGAGGTACATCCAATGTAGAAGAAGGAGTAGACAATAAGGAGGAGATCATAGTACATAGAAAGGAATCTGAGAACAAAAGGGAAACTGGAAAAGTTCTCAGTAATCTAGAGGTGGTAGTAGTAGATCATGATGGTATATTAGAAGTTAATAATCATTCTCCTTCTAATAAATGGGGGGACAGGGTGGATGAGGAAAAGACTATGGGAGGAGATGTGGTGAATTGAGATAGTGCTGTCATAGATGATCCAGGTAGAGGTTGATTATATTCACCTCAACCAACTGCTGAAATGCTGTTGTTCTTAGCAGTCCATTGGCTCAGCCTTTACAGTTATTGAAGACTGATTCCCCTATGCAGAGGTTACATGATATTGTCTCCCATAATGTTGGAAAAGTTGAAAGTCATTTGGAGGATAAAGAGAATTGTCATATCAATAAGGATGGTCTAGAGAAATCTATTGAGCAGAAGCTTGGGCAGGTATGCAAACAAGTAGATATTTCTCCAACATAAAAGTTCAAAGGTGAATGGAAAGGCAAGAAACAGATAGAAGGAAAGAAACCATTAAGTGCATAGCCACAACAACCTACCAGGGTTGTGCCAATTAGTAAAAGGGCTCTATCTGCTTGGAGTAGACTGGCTTTTGGAGATATCTTCAAACAACTTATCATCAGGGATGATATAGTGAGAATTGAGGAACAACTGTTTGAAGATGATCCTTGTGCAGAAAATAGAATAGTCTTGCAGCTTGCTCAGGCTGAAATGAGAAAGTATTTACATTATGAGGAAGAGTTTTTGAGACAAAAAGCAGGATACACTTGGTTCTCTAAAGGTGATAGAAACACCAAGTTTTTTCACAACTTAGTAAATGGATGGAGAAAAAGGTTACAGGTGAATAGAATTCAAATATCTGATGGTTAGTGGATAGAAGATAAGGAGCAGCTTGCAGCAGAAGTAGTTAACTTCTTCCAAAAACAATTCTCTCAAGAGAAGGAGGCTCTAGATTTTGGCATGTTGAAGCATATTCCATAGATAGTGTCTTCTGAAAGCAATGATTTGCTTTGTGCATTTCCATCCCTAGAAGAAGTAAAGAATGTTGTCTTTGAACTTAAAGGAGAGAGTGCTTGTGGTCCTAATGGATTATCAGGAACTTTCTTTCATTCATGTTGGGACATTGTAGGAATGGATGTATTCATAATGGTACAGGCTTTCTATGAAAGTCATACTCTCCCAAAATCAGGAACTCATACTAATTTGGTGTTGATCCCTAAGAAATCAGAAGTTCACACTTTTTGGGATCTCAGACCAACTAGCTTGAGTAACTTCATAAACAAGGTCATTTCAAGAGTGGTTCATGGAAGACTGGATAACATTCTACCAGACTTGATCTCTAGTAATCAGTCTGGTTTTGTGAAGGGAAGAAGCATTATTGAGAATGTATTGCTCACTCAAGAAATTGTCATAGAGATTAGAAAGAGAGGTAAATCGGCAAATGTGGTGATTAAGTTAGATATGGCTAAGGCATATGATAGAGTGCCCTAGCTGTAACTAACTAAGGTGCCGAGAAGAATGGGGTTTGCAGAAATCTTTGTGGATCAGATACGGAGGCTGTTGGCAAATAACTGGTACTCGGTTTTGTTTAATGGCCAATCTTATGGTTTTTTCCAATCTACAAGGGGTGTGAAGCAAGGTGATCCACTGTCACCTGCTCTATTTATACTTTCAGTAGAAATGCTATCTAGAGCACTTAATTCTTTATTTGAGCATGATCAGTATAGGTGCTTTGGTATGCCTAAATGGAGTGCAAACCTTAATTATCTTGCTTATGCAGATGATACCATCATCTTTGAGCTGATAAATTATCATTGGAACAGACTATGAATGCTTTGAGAGATTATGAAAGGATGTCAGGTCAATTGATAAATAGAGAGAAAAGTTTCTATTCATGTATCAGAAATTAGCAGTGCAGTTATGTCAAGAAGTTGAGCAGGTAACTGGTTTTACAAGAGGCATGTTTCCCTTAAAATATCTTGGCTGTCCTATCTTCCACTCTAGAAAAAGGAAAGTTTATTATAATGATCTGATTAAGAGGGTGAAAGATAGGTTGCAGAACTGGAAAGGAATTTTGTTATCATTTGGAGGGAAGCCAGTTCTTATCAACAGTGTTTTACAAAGTATGCCAATGTACCTTCTATCTGCAATGGAACCTACTAAGTACACACTAAATGAACTGCATAAAATCTTTGTAAGATTCTATTGGAGTAACAAGGAAGAAGGCAAGTAGACACTGGTCAGCTTGGCTGAAAGTGTGTGTTCCTAAACAGGAGGGAGGATTGGGATTTAGGACCCTTTTTGATGTATCAAAAGCTTTATTCACTAAGCAATGGTGGAGATTCAGAAATTCTGGTACCCTGTGGTCAACATTCATGTGGAATAAGTACTGTAAGAAACACATTCCAACTAGGGTTCAATGGAAAGGAGGCTCACAATTATGGAAGAAGATGCTAGTAGCAAGAGATACTATAGAAGAGGAGATTTGGTGGGAACCAAGAAATGGTTCTGCTAACTTTTGGTTTGATTATTGGACTAAACTTGGTCCTCTTGCTCAACTTACGCCAGTTAATTTCCCTATGGTTGACAGTATTCAGGATGTTGCAGATGTTATGGAGAATGGGACTTGGAATTATCAGACATTGCACAAACTGTACCAGAAGATATTGTTGATCATATAAGAAAACAGATGCACATTGACACTCCCTCAGAAAATATGGATAAGGCTTGGTGGATGCTCACTAGTAGTGTTAAATAGACTATTAGTAGTGCATGGGAAGTAGTAAGACAAAGAAGTGCCTTAAACTGGTGTTATAAGCAATTCTGGACAAAAGGTTTGCCTTTCAAGATTACTTTCTTCTTGTGGATAGTGTGGAATCAGAAGTTACCTGTTGATGATGTACTTGCAAAGATGGGGATATCTATTGTGTCTCTATGTAGGTGTTGTGCTCATCCCTAATAAGAAACAATGAACAATATGTTTGTGAAAGGTCAATATGCTGCAGATATATAGAAGATGTTCTCAGCAGCAGCAGGTGTGCAAGGTCCTTTTATTCAAGTTAATCAATCTATCAAGAAATGGTGGGACGCAAAGTGCTCTTCAAAGCTCAAAACCATTATATCAAGCAGCTCCTGCAATCATACTTTGGCAACTTTGGAAAAGAAGAAATACAGTTTTTCATGGTGGTAACATGTCCAGGCATAGGGTCATATATGAGATTAATCTTAATCTCATTCAACTGGACAAAACTAGATATCCATGGATGACAAATTTGCCAAACTCTTGGCCTCAGCTGGTACAACATTTGGAAGAATATAGGCCTAAGATACAGTTCATAATGGTTCAATAGATTATTCCTCCTGCAGGATGGTTCAAATGTAATAGTGATGGTGCCTCCAGAGGAAATCCTGGTCCTAGTGCATCTGCATTTTGTGTGAGAAATAATGAAGGAAAGTTCATTCATGCTACTGCTAGAAGGATTGCAGATACAACTTGTCTGTGTGCAGAGGCAAAAGCAATGCATGATGGCATCATATTTTGGGCACTACAACAGCTTCTACCACTGATATTGGAGACTGATTCACTTGGTTTAATGAAGATAGTAGAAGGTGACTGGGAAGTTCCATGGAGTATTAGTATGGGCTGAGGAAGAAGGGATTGATACAAGTTAGACATGTACTGAGAGAGGGCAACCAGCTTGCTGATTTTTTAACTAATTATGTTTTCGATTTTGCAGTACTCTCATTTCTGAGCTATTTACTGAACTACCAACTGCAGCTAGGAGACTTGTAAACATGGATAAAATGCATTTGCTAAGCTTCAGATTTAAAATAGTAATTCCTAGGGAGCCAGATTAAAGCAAGCAATTCATAAGTTCAGATGCAGCAACACTGAAAGCTGCAGATCATTGTTGACAGGAATATCAAGGAGGAGGTAGTTCAAGATTAAGTTTATTTGCTCTTGAGTCTGTTGCTAAGCAAATTCTATCTAATGTGTGGTATTAACTTCATGTTCAGCCTGTTGGAAGAATCTCCTTAGTGATAGAGGATAAGTACAGATAAACTGTCCTACTCAAATATTTCATACTAAAGCTTAGGAGACTCAGATTATATACAACTTTAGCTAGCATAAAAGGCCTGATTTTGCAGAGTTACAAGTTGGAAGGATACTTCTTTTGGCAATTGATTACATAGCACCTGGTGAGAGCTTCAGGTGAGAAAAATGGAATCAAGCCAAGACTTGGAATGGTCATGCATACATTAGGCTAGATATAGCTACTTAAGTTGTTTTCCCCTTGATTTTTAGGCACTTTTGGCCTTGTAATCTTTCTTTCTTGTTGTTTTTTTTTGCTTTCTTTACAATTTCTGTACAGAACTGTAGATTTATAAAACTCATAACTATTGTTGGTGCTAGTTGTTTTATTTAAAAAAAAAAATTGAATTCACTACTGAATTCTAAGTTATGGAAATAC
Source organism: Lycium barbarum (assembly GCF_019175385.1). Taxonomy (NCBI): domain Eukaryota; kingdom Viridiplantae; phylum Streptophyta; class Magnoliopsida; order Solanales; family Solanaceae; genus Lycium; species Lycium barbarum. Next base: position 22,497,785 of record NC_083348.1, on the reverse strand, counting down.
CAGCCAATTATAATTTGCTCCTGGGAAGACCATGGATCCATATGGCAGGGCAGTACCATCCTCGCTCCATCAATTTGTAAAACATGTCTGGGTAGGGGAAAAAGTGGTGATCTACGGAAAAGTCAGCATGCACAATTATCCAGATAACTCTGTACCTATCATTGAAGCTGCACCTAAGGGAAAAAATTTCCATGTCGAGGAGTTAGTGGGAGCTGCCCACAGGATAGATTCCCCGGAAGCTCCTATGCCGGCAGTTTACAAAATGATTGCTTCTACTATGCTCCTAAATGGGTTTGAACCCGGGAAGGGTCTGGGAAAGAACCTACAAGGCATCACTGAGCTAATTCTCATTCTCCAAGATAATTTTCATTTTGGACTAGGATATGTCCCAACTGAAGATAAGATACCTCCCAAGAAGAGACAAAAGGTTGCGGATCTCTGCAAACCCATTCAAAATTTGTACCAGTCATTTCCTAACAGAATGTCTATGCCCGGAGATGCTGACATTAAAGAAGGGATAAGGATGCAATTCCAAGAAGAAGACAGCTCCGCGATTTTGGAAGAATATGCTGAAGCGCCCACCATCAGAAACGCAGAACCGGGTGAGCAACTGTCCAATTGGACCTCTACCCCCTACTGGCTCTTCGGTAGAGAAAGATGAATTTATTTTTAAAAATTGGGAGAATCGGTTGAGGCCCGATTGCTCAACCTTTGTCACATACATACCTCGTAATGTTTTCCAAAATAGAAATGGCTTAATATGGATCCAGGCCAGGGCCACAGTTTGTACTTCTAATTAATTCAAAACAATAAAAGCCTCAGTTTATCAAAACTGTTTTATTTACTTATTTTTGCATGCATGTTTTATACTAACATATTTTGCCTTGAATTTTCAGTAACAAAAATAATAAAGCTACCCTAAATGTCATAACATGCTGCAAAATGAATGAGTCGGGTAGCATAGAGGAAGACGAGTATGAGGAATACGATGAGACCACAATCCTACCCGAGGGTCGAGCAGAATAAGTAGAACAATTAGAGAATGAGTAGAAACTAAATATGGATGAAACGGAAGCCATAAATCTAGGTGATGAAGAGAATGTCAAAGAGACAAGGATAAGTGTGCACCTAGAGACGCCTTTAAAAGAAGAATTGATAAGTTTATTGAGGGACTATGTGGATATCGTCGCATGGTCATAGACCGACATGCTACGACTAAGTACCAGCGTAGTATCCCACAGGTTACCCATTAATATGGGTTTTGCTCTAGTAAAACAAAAAACCTAACAATTCAAACCGGATCTTAGTATCCGACTCAAAGATGAGGTGGAAAAACAGATTAAATCAGGAGTGGTGCAAGTGACTTCATACCCTACATAGCTAGCAAACATAGTTTCGATACCTAAAAAGGACGGCAAGACAAGAATCTGCGTAGATTACCGGGATCTTAACAAAGCTAGCCCAAAGGATAAGTTTTCGCTCCCGAACATCCATATACTCATAGATAACTGTGCTAAACACGAGCTGCAATTATTTGTAGATTGTTTCGTCAGCTACCACCAGATCTTAATAGCTAGAGAGGATGCCGATAAAATAGCCTTCATCACTCCATGGGGAGTATACCATTACCGAGTAATGCCCGTCAGCCTCAAGAATGCCGGTGCAACATACATGAGGGTGATGACTGCCATTTTCCACGACATGATCCATAGATAAATTGAAGTCTATGTAGACTATTACACCTTGGGGGAGATTCATGATATTCGCATGATGAGTAGACTAACGTGAGTCTAGAGTTTACATGAAGTCCCTACAAGTATGAAAGGATACTCTATTATTCTAATTAATATTCCCAAGACATATATGGCAAACGAAGAAAGCTCGTCGGAGAAAGTTAAGGTAGAGTCTTGTTTGGTAGAATTTCACATCATTTGAGTTAATCCTTGCTTAGTATCACTTTGAGGGAGAGATATATATCCCCTTGGATGGTTAATGGAGTGTTATATATGTTCCAAGAAGGTTTCATAAGGATTGGAGGTCAAACGAATCAAAGAGAGCACGATTATGCGAAACCGGGCAAAATGGGGCAGTGTGTGCCTGCACACTGAGTGTGCTGAGCCGCACACTGCGCGCCAACACCCTAATTTGGTAGAGAGCACTTCCAAGCACCTCCCCTAAGTTGTGTGGAGAGTGAGCTACCGTACACTCAGTGTACAAGGTCGCATACTCTTCGCCAACTTTGTCGGGGGGCAAAAATGCTACCTTTTTAAATCCCAAACGACCCTAAGTTAATTTCTAACTTCTCCCACTTATTTCTTCACCACTCTAAACACTTACAAGGAGTTCCTAAAGGTTCCATACCACTCCATACCCTTCCATAACCATCTAAAGAGAGAATCATCATTTACACCCGAAGGTAATCTAAGAAAAGTGATTGTTCTTGATTCCTTTCAAAGTTGGAATGAACATGATCTTGAATGGAGTTGAGATAGGTGAGGTTACATGAACATAAGGTATTTTTTTAATCTATTTATATTGTTGGATGGATGTAAAGGTTTAGTGACCCCTTAGAAAGGAAAAGAATTAAAGTGGAGAAGTCATGGATGTTGTAGTGAGGAAGATGACTATGGTGCAAAATTGAAAAGGGGATTTTGGTTGGAATTGATGTTAAATTGAATATAATTACTTGAATATGATATTATGGATGTTGATAGTGTGATGTGGGAGTTATTTTATGATATGGTGAAAGTTAGTGAAACAGGGGAAATGCTGCCCAAATTCCGTTAGCCTTTAGTTGCTCTAAATTGAACTTAAGCATGTTTTCAATGACCTAACTTTAGTATGAATTCTATTGAATGTAGAGTTACGAGCTTGAGAGGAGAACGTTTAGTCGCTAAGGAGACATAAAGGTACGTTAAGGATAGTCCATTTCTTTCAAAGGCATGATTCCTATGTTATGATGCTATCCGCATTTTCCATAGCTTCCTTATGCCCAAAAGTTGGAAGTTTATGATTCTTAAAAGATTTTTCTATGATGATGATTTTAATGCTAGAAATTCCAAAGCTTATGATTGTGATGCCATTATGAGATTATTGAGCTATTTCATCAATTTCTTGATTTTGTCTACTTTTGTTGATCTCACCTAATGAATTGTTCCTTCTGGGTGTGATGCAGCGATGATGATTTTTCCATAATATAAATTGGAGGGCACCGACCTTATGTCACTCTAATAGAGTTGTAGCTTTGAATGGGCTCTCATGCATGCTATATGTATATGCATAATTATACCGCGCCTAGTTGGCCGGGCATGACACCACTTCGGTTGGCGGCTTATGGATAATGATAACACCGTGCCTATTTTGCCGCGCATGACAACACTAGTCGGCGGCGTGTGATGGTTACCCCGGACGCGGGAGGCCTGGACGCGGGCTAACGATGATTATGTATATATGTTTATGATGTTTTATAAGTAAATGCTACCATGCATGGTTCTCGCCTCAAGAGGCAGTTTGACATACAGGTTATCTTTTTATCTCATGTATCCTTGTTCTTTATATGTTATTATTCATGCTTTACATACTCAGTACATTGTTTGTACTGACGTCCTTTCTTTGATGCATGCTGCGTTCATGCCCGCAGGTAGACAGGGAGACGGATCTGATCCCTAGGAGCCCTATTATCAAAGACTCAGGAGCGCTCCACTACTTCGGAGCTGCAGTCCACTGGTATATTTCTTGTGTGTATATATTTGGGCATGACGGGGTCCTGTCCCGTCCTTATGCTTTCCAGTACTCCAGATAGAGGCTCGTAGACATATGTGGATAGGTAAAACTCATGATCTCACTGATGCACATTTTGTATATCATTTTTGTAGCCTTGAGGGCTTGTATGTAAATAAGTCAATAAGGTGAAGTTAATGGTTACCGTATAATGAGTTTCATTTGAGAATTTACCTTCATGGCCCTCTAGTTGGGTCATGACAGAAATGGTATCAGAGTAGTTCGTCCTAGGGTGTGTGTATGAGCCTTTTCCAGTAGTGTCTTGCCTATGGGTGTGAAGCGCGCCACACTTATAAACAGGAGGCTGCTAGGCATTTAGGAATAATTGACCTTCTTTCTTATTCATAGATCATGCGATAGAGCATGGTATAATAATTATTTTCTTCCTAATCGTGTGTTCTAATTTCAGTAATGCCTATGAAGAGGAAAGCGACAGCTGCCTAGAAGGGCAAAACAGAGGAGGGTGATTCCCATAATGAGGTTCCATCTCGGGCCTCTCACACTCCACCTATCTCCGTGGAGCATGAAAGGGCTCCAGCTCCAGCTCTAGTACCTCCAATTCCTCTACCAGGTGCTTCAGGCCAACAAATGACTGAGGCTATTCAATTACTGACCCAGTTAGTTGCCGCCCAGGCTCAACGATAGGGTGTGGGTCAAGGTGACAAGGCGGTTTGTGCAAAATCCCGTGACTTTATTAGCCTGAATCCTCCGAAATTTTATGGGTCAAAGCCGAATGAAGACCTGCAAGGTTTTATAGATGAGATGTTGAGGAATTATACAGGCTTCTGATACTGAGCCAGTGGAATTAGCTTCCTATAGATTGGGGGATGTAGCCATTCTTTGGTACAATAACTAGTTACCTTCGAGAGGGGAAAATGTGCCTCCCCCAGTATGGCAAGAGTTCGTAGGCGCCTTCCTTCGCCATTATTTTCCACCCAAGGTTTGACGGGCCCGAGCCGACATATTTTTGAATCTCAGATAGGGGAGTATGAGCGCTCGAGAGTATAGTCTCCGGTTTAATTCCTTGGATAGATATGCTCCAGCTATGGTAACCGACATGGGGGACCGTGTCCACCGGTTTGTTAGTGGCTTGGGGTCACACTTGATTAAAGATTGCTTGACAGCTTCACTCCAGGAGGGGATGGACATCTCCCGTATTCAGGCTCATGCTCAGAATTTGGACGAGCAACAGCAGCCGTGTCATGACCCAGCCCCGTGGGCCATGACTAGTGTCCTAATTGGACACCCAAACCCATTCGCTTACCAAATCGACATATCAAAGATTTATTCATATTTAACATACGTTATTTAGCACAGATACTCAGAACAGACGTCGTCTTAAGCGGTCACCTGTAACAGAAATATCATACAAAAGCCGGCAGGCTGACGGAATACACATCGCCCGAATATACATACATATACATACATATGGGCCGTTTCGGCCATAAGAGCAAACGGGACCGCTTAAGGCACAAGGCACAAGTCACAGACACAACCGAACAAACATGACCCCTGACCCACATATATATCTACAGGACTCTACAAACCATAACAGAAACATATGACGGGACAGGGCCCCGCCGTACCCCAAATAGTCATATATACAGAAACATGTACAACCAAAGATATGTACCAAAAATATGGGCTCCGGATCAAAGGAGTACTCCAAAGTAGCAAAATATGTATCCTACACTGGTGGATCACCAGAACGAACGTCTGTACCTGCGGGCATGAAACGCAGCCCCCGAGGAAAGGGGGTCAGTACGAAATAGGTACTGAGTATGTAAAGCATGAAATACAGTAATCCAAATCATAACTGAAGTGAGAAGTATGGAAAATAGATACAGAGTTAGTATATCAAAACCTTTTCTGAAAACATAAATAATGCAAATAAAAATCATGCATAGGGCTCAGGAACGTGGTCGCCACTCCGACGCTAGCGCCACAACACATCATACTCCAGAAGGTTTCAAATATCCGTACAATCCCCGAACATATCGTATCATCATAACATCTCACAACATCAGAACACATCATATGCCATATCACATCATAACGCCGTATATAAGTGGTACCCGACCCTACGGCGAGGAACTCGGGGACCGTAACACATCATACTGCCGAATATAACATAGTGCGCACGATGACAAAACCGGCCCGGGACCCGGCGAACGATGTAGTAGTAGTATGCACGAGCGGAGTAGTGAGAAAACCATATGCATATAAGTAAATAAATTCCAAGACTCGATGAATAAATATCTATACCAATATCAGAAAGCTCAGAAACAAGTATCGGGTCAATCGGAATTAGTATACGAAAGTTACGAGCTTTTGAAGTACAAAACCTTCTAAAAACATTTCATAAGCCATATTTTGAAATTCAAGTATCATTCATATTAGGAAACTTTCGAATAACATTATGGATCAAATCAAATGGAGACTTTAGGACCATATTTACGTATCAAAGTATTCATCAAAGACTTTAGTCATCTCGATTTTCTTTCGAGCAACATTCGGAAACATAACAACTAAAATCTTCGAATATCATAAATACGTATCAAGCCATATGGAATAGCTTATGGAAGTCAAAGATGTTAGCCATCCTAGTGGCTCTAAGAATGGGATTTTCTTTAGAAGCATACATATACGTTATTTGTTCATTTCATAAAGGTCATGCCAAAAGAAAGAAAGGTTAGGCTTTACATACCTCGCTCGCCTCCTAAGCTAATCGCAACTCAAGTCTCGGGCTCCCCGATATCTACAATAACGTTATTAATTACCAAACATTAGCTACAAGTACTTAGAAATTCAATTCTAACTAGTACTTGTCTACAGAAATTTCGGCAGTATCTCCCCTGTAAATTCAACATCCCCGAGAATTTAACTCGGCCAAATTCATCAACAGCCATACCAACAACAACAACAACCATACTAATAATATCAAGAATCAATTTAAAGCGCATTCTAACATTAGTAACCTCCTTCTCTACGTAGCTTATCACATTCAATTCAACTACGTACATTCAAGCCAATATCAACGCTCACATAATCATTACTAATCCAAGATCATTCAAACACAATTCAAGAGCATTTCAAACAATCTACAAAATATTCAAACAATTCCACCAACACCATACTCCACGCGAAACCTCTACAAATGCAACGAAACTACAACGACGCATTTTCTTCTTTGAAATTCATAAACTACCACAACAATGCACACTTTAGCAACTTCACTTTCACAATTACATAAAACCATATTAAAATTACATAATTTCCTACAACAACCTACAACCAATTTCCATCCGAACTTGAACCATTAGTCTTTCATAGGCATCATAGAGTTCACAACAACACAACTAACATACTACATAAAATTAATTCATCTTCCTCCACCCAATACCACCACAAGGCCACACACACACAACACACCCACACGGCCCACACACAACACATAACATTTCTATGATTTTCGTTCAATTCTACTCACTACAACATATATAAACCTTCCATAACATGAAAAAGAATTGAAATTCTTACCTTTTTCCTCAATTTTCCACTTGAGTAGAATTTTTCGCACTTGTCACAAAAGTAATTTTCTTGCTCTAATAATTATACCACGTTGAAGAGGGTCTTGAAATTAGTAAGAATTCACGAAGAAATGAATTTTTGGACCAAGGATGAAGGCTTCAATTTTTTTTTTCTTCTTTTCTTTGTTGGCCGAATGGCCTATTCTTTTTGCTCTCAATCTCTTATTTTCTTGAATGTTCTAAAATGGGGGATAATAATAGTGGCCCTCTCTATTTATTTGGTCCATTTAATTTCACATGGGCCTTGGGCCATGCCCTATGGCCGGCCACATCTTGGGCCCCCCCTTTTTTTTTTGATTTTCCAAGCCCACTTACTTATGGTTAATATTTTGTAATTCATGAAACCATTTTTCAAATTTCCAATTTTGCCCTTAGCCTTCCTCCATATTTCCGCATCAATATTTTCCATGAACAACATATATATTAAGTAAGATCAAAATATTGCCTTATCTCTTACTAGTCACAATTATTTCAAATTTTTCGAATATGCAAAATACGGGATATAACAAGCCGCACAGGGGTGAGCGTGATCTTGATAGAGGGCATAGTAAGAGGGCCAGATCTACAGGTGCTAGTAGTGAGTATAGAGGGGGTCAGAGGCAGCAGTACTCCAGGTATTCAGGTCAGTCTGCGACTAGTGGACCTCCTCGATTTGCGGGCAAGAGACTTGATCGCCCTATCTATTCTGGACCGGGTCGGAGCTCTAGAGTTTGGGGTTCCCAGTATGGAGGCGATCCCAACCAGAAGAGACCGTCGTTTCCACGATGCAGCTAGTGTGGTAAGCTACATTCGGGACAGTGTCACCGAGATTCTGATACTTGTTACACCTGTGGTCAGATTGGGCATATGATGCGTGACTGCCCATTGGTGGGTGACAGAGGTAGAGTTCAGTCCGCAGGCTCAGCAGCTGGTTCCTCATCGCCCGTATGCCTTGTGGGGAAGGCTCGTAGGCGCCATCAGGTCGTGGTAAAGGCAGATGAGAAGCATCCAGCTCAAGTTTCCCTCCGCACCATATCTATGTATTAGCTGGGCGACAGGATCTTCAGTCCTCTCCAGACGTTGTTACAGGTACATTATCAAATTTCTCTCATGATATTTATGCATTGATTGATCCGGGTTCTACCTTATCGTATATTACTCCTTATGTTGCTGATCAAATCGGGTGAAACCCGAGCCAATCAAATTTTTTGAGGTGTCTACTCTTGTCGGTGACCCGGTAATAGCTAGACAAGTATATAGAAACTGTGAGATTGTGATTGGTGGTCGTCATACTATAGCTGATTTGATCGAATTGAGGATGTTAGACTTTGATGTTATTATGGGCATGGATTGGTTGGCATCCTGTTATGCCAATGTTGATTGTACAACAAAAGTGGTTCGATTTAAATTTCCAGGAGAACCATTGCTTGAATGGGAAGGTAATACAGCGTCGCCGAGAGGTAGGATTATTTCCTAACTCAAAGCGAGGAAGATGATTGCTAAAGGCTATATTTACCATTTAGGTCGGGTTCATGACACCGAAGCAAAGCCACTAACTTTTCAATCGACTCCGGTAGTAAATGAATTTCTAGATGTATTTCCAGATGAGCTCCCAAGTCTTCCACCAGAACGGGAGCTCCCAAGTCTTCCATTCCTCCTTATATAATGGCTCCTGTAGAATTGAAAGAGCTGAAAGCACAATTGAAGGATTTGCTCGAGAAGGGATTTATTAGGCCCGATTCATCGCCATGGGGAGCACCTATATTGTTCGTGTGGAAGAAAGATGGTTCCTTGCAAATGTGCATCGCCCATAGGCAGTTGAACAAAGTGACCATAAAGAATAAATATCCGCTTCTCAGGATCGATGATTTATTTGACAGTTACAGGGTGCTAGATAGTTTTCAAAGATAGATCTGAGATCAGGATACCACCAAGTGAGAGTCAGGGAAGAGGACATTCCGAAGACAGCTTTCAGAACTAGATATGGTCATTACGAATTTTACGTAATGTCGTTTGGGTTGACTAACGTCCCGGCAGTGTTCATGAATTTGATGAATAATGTGTTCAGGCCTTTCCTAGACCTAATTATAATTATGTTTATCGATGACATTGTGGTGTATTCTCGGTCAGAGGCAGAGCATGCAGATCATTTACGTACAGTGCTTGGAATTCTTCGGACCCGAGAACTGTATGCTAAATTTTCAAAATGCGAGTTCTGGTTAAATTTTGTAACTTTTCTGGGCCATATTATCTCAACTGATGGCATTTGAGTAGATACTCATAAGATTGAGGCTGTGAAGACTTGGCCAAGGCCTACAACACCTACATAGGTCTGAAATTTTCTAGGATTGGCAGGCTATTGCCGAAGATTTGTAGAGGGATTTTCTTCCATTTCTGCACCATTGACGAAGCTAACTCAGAAATCAGTGAGGTTTCAGTGGACCGACGCTTGTGAGCGAAGTTTTCAAGAGATGAAAGCTAGATTAACTTCGGCTCCGGTCCTAACACTTCCAGAAGGATCAGAAGGTTATGTTGTGTATTGTGATGCCTCTGGTGTAGGGTTGGGTTGTGTGTTAATGCAGTACGGTAAGGTTATTGCCTATGCTTCAAGGCAGTTGCGGAAACACGAGAAAAATTACCCGACACATAATCTCGAATTAGCTGCAGTTATTCATACGCTGAAGATGTGGAGACATTACTTATATGGTGTTCATGTCGTTATATATACGGATCACAAGAGTCTCCAGTATATCTTCACACAGAAGGCGTTGAATATATGGCAGAGGCAATGATTTGAGCTATTGAAAGACTATGATGTGAGCATTCTATATCATCCTGGAAAAGCAAGCGTGGTAACGGAAGCTCTTACTGGTAAATAAATGGGCAACCTATGTGATGTTCAGCCCGAGAAGCAGGAGTTAGCTCGTGAGCTTCAACAGTTAGCTAGCCTAGACGTCCACTTAATAGACTCGGGGAATGCCAGAGTTGCTGTCGATAACCCAGTTGTTTCATCTTTAGTGGTGGAAGTGAAGTGCCAATATGAAGACCCCAAGTTGAATTATTAAAAATATACATTTCCTCATAAATAAAAATCACCGTTTGGGATTTCTGCAGATGGAGTTCTTAGATATCGAGGCAAACTATATGTTCGTAATGTTGCAGGGCTACGTCAACAGATTTTGGAAAAAGCCCATTATTCCCATTATTCTATTCAGCCAGGAGCGACAAAGATGTACCATGATCTCAAGTCCATGTATTGGTGGGACGGACTGAAGAAAGATATAGCAGAATTTTTAGCTCAGTGTCCGAATTGTCAATAGGTGAAAGGTGAGCGAGCATCAAAAGCCCGGTGCGTTGTTGCAGGCCATGGAGATTCCATCTTGGAAATGGGAAGTGATTAATATGCACTTTATTACAGGCTTGCCTCGTTCCCAGCATAAATATGACAATATGGGTAATTGTTGACAGACTTACGAAGTCATCTCATTTTCTACAAGTCAGAACTACATACTCAGCAGAAGATTACGCCAAGCTATATCCTAAAGAGATAGTGCGACTTCATGGTGTCCTAGTATCCACCATCACAGATAGAGGAGCACAATTTACAGCTAATTTCTGGAAGTCCTTTCAAGAAGGTTTGGGAACTCAAGTGAGACTTAGCACAGCATTTCATCCCCAGACTGATGGACATGCTGAACGCACCATTCAGACCTTGGAAGATATGCTGCAGGCATGTGTATTAGATTTCGGAGGTAATTGGCATGATCATTTGCCCCTTATTGAGTTTGAATATAACAACAGTTATCACTCTAGCATTCAAATGGATCCATATGAAGCTTTATATGGAAGAAAGTGTAGATCGCCAATCGGATGGTTTGAAGTAGGGGAAACAAAGCTAGTTTGTCCATATTTGATTCAACAAAAGGTAGAGAAGATCAAGCTTATCCGAGACCGATTGTTGACAGCCCAGAGTCGTCAAAAATCTTATGCGGACAATCGTCGATGGGACTTGGAATTCCAATTTAATGATTGGGTATTCTTGAAAGTGTCACTGATGAAAGGTGTAATGAGATTTGGTAAGAAGGGAAAGCTTAGTCCCCGATATATTGGACCTTACAAGATTGTGCGCAAGGTGGGCCAAGTAGCTTATGAACTAGAATTGCCTTCGTACTTAGAGGCAGTTCACCCAGTTTTTCATGTGTCAATTCTTCGTAAGTGCGTTGGAGACCCTTTCAGAATTGTGCCTATAGATGATGTCCAAGTTACCGAGAAACTATCCTACGAAGAAGTACCTATTGCTATTCTAGATAGGCAAGTTCGAAGACTCAGAACCAAGGATATAGCTTCGGTAAAAGTTTTGTGGAGGAATAATAATAGAGAGGAAATGACTTAGGAAGAAGAAAAAGATATGAAGTTCAGGTATCCACATTTATTTCCACCCCCGGGAAAGGTTCAGACAGAAGCATTATTGCCCCAGGTATGTGATTCTTCTTTGATGATTCCTTGGTCGAGTGAGGCCAATATTGTTGTTGTGTTTAAGCCGTGTGAGGCATTGTATATTTTAGGTTGTTGTGACAGGAGGGTGGTGGTATAGTTACAGGGGAATCTCTGACAAAATTTCTGCAGAACCCTTAAGAATTTAACATTCGGGGATGAATGTTCTTAGGGGGGAGGAATGTTACACCTTGGAGGAGATTCATGTTATTCGCATGATGAGTAGACTAACATGAGTATATAGTGTAAATGAAGTCCCTACAAGTAAGAAAGAATACTTAATAATCATAATTAAGATTCAAAATACATTTGAGGCAAAAGAAGAAAGCTCGTCGGAGAAAGTTAAGGTAGAGTATTATTTGGGAGAATTTCACATCATTTGAGTTAAGCCTTGCTTAGCATCACTTTGAGGAAGAGATATAGAGCCCCTTTGGATGGTTAATTAAGTGTTATATAAGTTCCAAGACGGTTTCATATAGGATTGGAAGTCAAACGAAACAAAGAGAGCACGATTACGCGAAACCGGGCAAAATGGGCTGAGTGTGTCGAGCCGCACACTGTGCGCCAACTCCATAATTGGGATACCTCACTTCCCAGAACCTCAACTAAGGGGTGGAGAGAGTGTGCGACCTCACTCAGTGTGCAAGGTCGCATACTCTCCGCCAACTTGGTCGGGGGGCGAAAATGCTACCTTTTTAAATCCCAAACGACCCTAAGTTCATTTCTAACTTCTCCCACTTATTTATTCACCTATTTAGACACTTCCAAGGAGTTCTTGAATGTTTCATACCACTCCACACCCTTCCATAACCATCTAAATAGAGAATCATCATTTACACCCCAAGGTAATCCATGAAAAGTGATTGTTGTTGATTCCTTTCAATGTTGGAATGAACATGATCTTGAAGAGAGTTGAGCTAGGTGAGGTTCCTTTAACATAAGGTATTTTTTATTTTTTTCATCTTATTTATATGGTTGGATGGATGTAAAGGTTTAGTGACCCCTTAGAAAGGAAAAGAATTAAAGTGGAGAAGCCATGGATGTTGTAATGAGGAAGATGACTATGGTGCAAACTTGAAAAGGGGATTTTGGTTGGAATTGATGTTAAATTGAATATAATTACTTGAATATGATATTATGGATGTTGATAGTGTGATGTGGGAGTTTTTTTATGATATGGTGAAAGTTAGTGAAATAGGAGAAATGCAGCCAAAATTCCGTTAGCCTTTAGTCGCTCTAAATTGAACTTAAGCATGTTTTCAATCACCTAATTTTAGTACGAATTCTCTTGAATGTAGAGTCATGAGCTTGAGAGGAGAACATGTAGTTGTTAAGGAGACATAAAAGTATGTTAAGGCTAGTCCCTTTCTTTCAAAGGCAAGATTCCTATGTTATGATTCTATCCACATTTTCCATAGCTTCCTTATGCCCAAAATTAGAAGATTATGATTCTTGAAAGCTTCTTATGATACCAAAGATGAGATGTTTTCTACGATGAACATGATGATGATGATTTTAATGCTATAAATTCCAAAGCTTATGATTGTGATGCCATTATGAGATTATTGAGCTATTTCATGAATTCCTTGATTTTGTCTATTGTTGTTGATCTCACCTTATGAATTGTTCCCTTCGGGGTGAGATGTAGCGATGATGATTATTCCATAATATAAATCGGAGGTCACCGACCTTATGTCACTCCGATAGAGTTGTAGCTTTGATTGGGCTCTCATGCATGCTATATGTATATGTATGATTACACCGCGCCTAGTTGGCCGGGCATGACACCACTTCGGTGGGCGGCTTATCGATAATGATAACACCGTGCATATTTAGTAGGGCATGACACCACCAGTCGGTGGCGTGTGATGGTTACCCCAAACGCGGAAGGCCTGGATGCGGGCTAACGATGAATATTTATACATCTTTATGATGTTTTATAAGTAAATGCTAGCATGCATGGTTCTCGCCTTCAGAGGCAGTTTGATATACAGGCTATCTCTTTATCTCATGTCTCCTTGTTATTTATATGTTATTATTCATGGTTTACATACTCAGTATGTTGTTCATACTGACGTCCTTTCTTTGATGGACGCTGCGTTCATGCCCACAGGTAGACAGTGAGACGGATCTGATCTCTAGGAGCCCTATCAGTGGAGACTCAGGAGCACTCTACTACTTTGGAGTTGTGGTCTACTGGTATATTTCTCGTGTGCATATATTTGGGCATGATGGGGTCCTGTCCCGTCCTTATACTTTCCAGTACTCCAGATAGAGGCTTGTAGACATATGTGGATAGCTAGAACTCATGATCTCACTGATGCACATTTTGTATATCATTTTTGTAGCCTTGAGGAATTGTATGTAAATAAGTAAATGAGGTGAAGTTAATGGTTACCGTATAATGAGTTTCATTTGAGAATTTACCTTCATGCATGTGGTGTTAGTTGAGAGTTAGATGTATGGTCCACCAAGATAAAGGAGAGGGAGTATGCTAAATGGTGCTCGGTAGGCTAGCTCCGTGTACCCGTCATGGCCCTCTAGTTGAGCCGTGACATAGACGATGTCATTATCAAGTCAAGGGAAAGTTCGAAGCATACCACACATTTGAGGAAATTTTTTGATTGGCTCCGAAAGTTCAACTTAAAAATGAACCCGACTAAATGTGCGTTAGGGGTACCGGCCAAAAAATTACTGGGGTTCATAGTTAGCCGAAGGGGCATAGAGCTAGACCCTACAAAGATCAAAGCAATCCAAGAATTACTCCTCCAAAAACTAAGAAAAAAAATCATGAGTTTCTTGGGAAGGTTGAATTACATTGGACGATTAATAGCTCAATCAACCATCGTTGTGGAGCCCATCCTCAAGCTCTTGAAGAAAGATGATCCTATGAAATGGACAGAGGAGTGCCAAGAGGCATTCGACATTATCAAGAGATACCTGTCCAACCCACCAGTCTTGGTTCCACTAAGGCTCGGGAGCCCACTGCTGCTATACCTATCGGTTGCGTGTTAGGACAACACGATGAAGAAGGGAAAAAAGAACATGTCATTTACTATCTAAGCAAAAAATTCATGGCTTGTGAGGCAAGATACACGCTATTTGAAAAAAACCTGTTGTGCTCTAACTTGGGTGGCTCAGAAATTGAGACATTACTTGTCCTCGTACACCACTCACCTTATATCCAAGATGGATCTGTTAAGATACATATTCCGCCAACCCATGCCCATCGGGAAGTTGGCCAAATGGCAGATGCTGTTAAGTGAATTCGACATCGTGTACATAGCTCAGAAGGTCGTTAAAGGACAGGCCTTGGATGACTTACTAGCTGAAAGCCCAGTGGATGAAGAGCTCGAACCCCTCCGCACTCATTTCCTAGACGAAGGGGTTTTGCTACAGAAGAAAGAGAAACTGAATCTTATACTGGTTGGAGAGTGTTCTTTGACGGGGCAGTGAATTACAAAGGGTTCGGAATCGGAGCAGTTCTGATATCAGAAAATGGGCAGCACTACCCCATTGCCGCAAAGCTCAAATTCTATTGTACCAATAACATGCTTGAATACGAGGCTTGCATTCTAGGTCTCTGAATGGCACTGGATATGGACATAGATGAATTACTGGTCATTGAAGATTTTGACCTACTGATTTACAAAGTACAAGGCGAATGGGCCACCAAGAACGAAAAGATCTTGTCCTATATGACCTTGGCACAATGACTGCAAGAAATTCAGAAATATCGAATTCCGACATACACCAAGAGCTCAGAATGAATTTGCTGACGCGTTGGCCACAATAGCATCCATGATCCAACATCATGAAAGCAATCACATCGACCTGCTACGAATAAGCTTAAAAGAATAGCATGCCCACTGTAGCCACGTGGAGGCTGAGCCAGATGGTAAGCCATGGTACAATGACATCAAAATGTATTTGGAAAGATGGGAATATCCCGAAAGCATTACAAGTGGACAAAAGAAGACCATCAAAAGACTGACAAAGGGTTTCTTCCTAAATAAAGAAGTTCCATACAAACAGACGCCGGATTTGGGTTTGCTTCGATGTGTAGATGTTGGCGAAGCCGCCCAACTTCTAGAAGAAGTCCATGCTGGGACACGTGGACCTCATATGAATAGATTTGTAGTAGCAAGGAAGATTCTACGAGCTGGATACTATTGGATGACCATGGAAAGTCTGCTCCAAATATGTGCAAAGGTTCCATCAATGCCAAATCCATGGTTATCTAATCAATGTTCCTCCGAGTGAGCTTAATGCTATGAGCTCACCATAGCCTTTCGTTGCCTGGGGCATAGATGTCGTCGGACCAATCAAACCAGCAGCTTCAAATAGCCACCGATTCAGTTTAATCGCCACTGACTACTTCACCAAATGGGTGGAAGCAACGTCTCACAAGTCAGTGACAAAGAAAGTGGTAGCTAATTTTGTGCGGAACAATATCATATGCCGATTCGGCGTACCCGAATCCATCATAACGGACAATGGATCCAATCTGAATAGCCATCTGATGAAGGATATTTGTGAGAAATTCAACATCACTCACCGAAACTCGACAGCCTACAGGCCACAAATGAATGGAGCCGTAGAAGCAGCCAATAAGAATATCAAGAGGATATTGAGGAAAATGATAGATAATTACAAAGGTTGGCACGGGCAGTTGTCTTACGCGTTACTGGGATACCGTACTACGGCCAGAACTTCAATAGGAGCAACTTCATACCTGCTGGTCCATGGTATTGAAGCAGTTATACCTGCCGAGGTCGAGATACCTTCTCTGAGAATCATTTAAGAAGCTGAGTTGGATAATGCTGAATGGGTCCGAGATCGATATGGGCAACTAGCTTTAATTGACAAGAAAAGAATGGTTGTTGTATGTCATGGTCAACTATACCAACAAGGGATGGTAAGAGCCTTCAACAAACGAGTCAGGACTCGACTTTTCCAAATTGGGCAGTTGGTGCTTAAAAGAATTTTCCCTCAACAAGATGAATACAAAGGGAAATTCGCTCCTAACTGGCAAGGCCCTTACATGGTCTACAAAGTACTCTCCGGAGGGGCAGTAGTACTGGCAGAAATAGATTGACAAGAGTGGCCAAAGCCAATCAATTCAGGTGTAATCAAGCACTGCTATGCATGAAGACAAGTTGTTCAGTCTGTAATAATACTTTCGCTTGTAATCGTTATGTTATTTCTTATATTAGCTATTCCTTTTTGGCTTGTAATCGTTTTGTAATAGACAGGAAAAACAAAACAACTTTGTAACATTAACTATGCAATGACCTGATTTCCCCATAGTGGGATACGTAGGCAGTCCGCTTGGGACCCGGTCACATTATTAGTAATAACCAAAAAACTCATTTACTTTTATTTTGAACTAGGTTCGACGTTAATTCCTACTGCGACAGTATATGTAGGAGCTCTTTGAGTTCGGTCGCACCAAAAGAAAAACCCAATAAACCCCTAGGAAGCCTCAGAGATAGGACTTCATGACGTCCGCAAGGATTACTGCATGGCCAACTGGGGTATAATTTTTGAGAATATGTCAAACAATCGCGCCATCAATCCATTACAAAGAGTCAACTACCTCAAAATTGTAAACTGGGGCAGAAATTTTGAGGAGACCTCCAAATTTCCCGTAACTCGGAAGATTCGGTAGGAGAGTTCATCAATCAGGATTCACACTAGGGCAGAAATTTTGAGAGAAGGTCTCACAAATTCCGCGCAAAGAAGCAAAGAACCCCAGTCTGATGCAGGTCCCCAGGACGTCGGAAGACGATCCTTTTTCTAACTTTGCTTCATGTGCAAGAAATGATTCACCAAAGAAGGTCAAGACCGCTGCTGAGATTAGGTTTTTCGAAAAAAATAACTACCCACGAGGGTTAAAAAGGGTTTTAAAACCACAAGGGAAAAATATTTAGACACGAGCGCTACAAAGGGTTTTGAATGCCACAAAAGCAAATATCCAGCCACAAGGGCTATAAAAGATATGAATGTCAGAAAGGGCAAATATCTGTCCATAAGGGCCCACAAAGGACAAAAGCCCATAATGGCAAAATCACCGGCCAATGGGGTCATAGTAAAACAACACGGCATATATGACCAAGAAGGTCACAGCCGGCATAAAGGACGAAAGAAAGACGATTTAGCCGAAGGGGCCATCTATCATTTGCATCACTTCTTTTTATTTTCCATGAGGGCCATTGCATATCTATTTTTTCTATTGCTAGGAGGGCCATCACTTCTTCTTATTTGCCATGAGGGCCATTGCATATCTATTTTCCTATTGCCAAGAGGGTCATTCATACAAACATGCCAAGAGGGCCATTCATACAAACATGCCAATAGGGCCATTCATACAAACATGCCAAGAGGTCCATTCATACAAACATGCCAAGACGGTCATTCATAACGACATGCAAATAGGGCCATTCATACAAACATGCTAAGAGCGCCATTCATACAAACATACTGAGAGGGTCATTCATTTAAATTGCCAAAAAGGACATGTATACGAACTACTGGATATAGCAAGCCGATAAAGCGATGTAAAACCAATCAAGAGACCGCAATATTCGCTTAGAAAAGAAAAAATGATGTAAAATAGAGCATGAGACCGCAGTATTCACTCAAAAAGACAAAGCAATGTAAAACATGTCAAGAGACCACAATATTCGCTCAAAAAAGACTAAGCGATATAAAACCGGTCAAGAAACCGCTATATTCGATCAAGAAGACAAGACGATGTAAATCCGGTCAGATGACCACAGTGTGCGTCACCAAAAATCAACGTTACTCAGCAGATGGAAGCATATTTATAGCCGCCAAATAGAGCAGGTTCATCAAATCAAATCCAGACAGATTACGGAGCAAACGTAGAACCTATTCTTACGTAGCCGATCGAGATAGGGTGCCCATGAGAGTCAAACTCTCCGACCATGACTTGGAAGATCATTCCTCGCCATGCTTAACCACACAAGAACAATTATTTGCTTATATTCTTTACTTGTTTTCTTTTATTCCGCAACCGGTCGGACACACACTGAAACACACAAATGCATTCCCACATAAGGGATACCCTTTTCTTCCGATCGAGTCGAACTACAAGTGACTTGATTCCCAAAACCAGGGATATATAGGCAGACGCAATGCCCGAGAATCAGTCACACTCCAACCGATCACTTCGGACTTCCCAGTTTAATAGCCGAGAAATCTGAGGTTTCTTTAAATTTGCATTTAGAAGTCATAATTGAGTCAAACTACAAATGGCCTGAATTTTCATGAAACCTGAGATATGTGGAAAACCCAACCAGGGTCCGGCCATATATTTTGAAAATTGTAGGAAAATGAGAGGTAGTATAAGTAGGGTCAGTAAAAAATCAGGGTTAGTCAAATTTTGTTGCTCAGGAATGGTCCTGCCATCCCCGAACACCGAAGAGGCAGTTGTTGATATCTAATTTTCGACCTCTCACAATTTATTTTAATTACCCAGAGTCCTTGGATATTAAACAGAGTGAAACATGTATTTTCTACAAGTTAAAATAAGTTTATAAAATTATTTAGATAATGTTTTTGCCCTTTCATTTAGCAAAATAGCTTCTATAATAGTATAAACCATTTTGAAAATTAATTTACTATTTTGCAAAATTTATAATTTATTTGTTCAAATTAATCAAGGGAATAATGTTTTAAAAAAATTATTTATTTAATTGTTTAAATTATTAGAAATCAATTAACAAACATTTTACTCTGTATAAATTCAAGAAATCTGACTAATTAAATAGGATTTATTCCACTTCTCTAATCTTTTAATTTTTGCATGAAGTAGCTGCGTGTGTAATTGTAATTTTATTCTCAAAGTGGCTATAACTGAAATAATTCAAGGTATGACTTAAAGACAATTAATGCCATAATTGAAACTTTGCCAAAACCTAGCCGTCTTTATTTTGAAATTGGATAATTAGACTAAATTAGTTTAATTTTGGCTATAGTTGAAATGAAATTAGTGACTTATCTTTAAATTTTGTTATTTAATTCAAAATTGCTTTTTTTTTTCTCCTCTCATATACGCGTATATACGCTAGTATAAATGTGTATATACAATATATACATGTATACACAAGTATACACAAGGAGGCCCAACTCCCTTTTTAAATTTAAGTCGGCCGGATCCGGCTCAATGGCTATGGCCCGGCCCAATGTTAAGACTAAAGGGGGGTAATACCCCCTTTTCCCATTTTAGTCGATACCAAACGACCGTTAATGCAAAGAAAGCTTTCTCTTTTAGAGAAACTCTTAGCCGCCGCTCGTCTACTCTCACTCGTCGTGGTCATCGGCCTGAAAATGGCAAAGGATCCACTTGCTTTCACTTTATGCAATTGTTGCTTGACTATTTTTGGTAAAGCAGCTAATGCTTTACCCTCTATCCATCGATACACCACCAAACGAGGTATTATCTTTTTTTTTGCATGCTTTTCTGCCTTTGCAACGGATAGAACTTAGAAACCTTAATTGTTTTTGGTTGTTTGTGGATTTGAATCCATGAATCTCATTAGTTCATGAAGAACCAAAGGGATTGACTACTTGAGGGTGAAATCTGACCCTTTGTTCATTTTTCACACTTTATCCTAGCCCTACGATGTTATATGTGAGGAGGAAATCTCAAAAAATGGGATTTATCCCACATCGTGAAACCTAGGGTTTGGGGGGTTGTGGCGATTCCTATTTAAAGGACCCTATTCTACGTTATTTGACAGAAGTTTGAGCATATTGAAATCCCACATACTCAAAAACTCAAAAATACCTGAGATCTTTAATTTTTTCTGAGTGAAGTAAAATTTTAAGAGTTTATCTTCTCTTGTTTTCTGGGTTTGTGTTACACCTCAAAAAAGTTTCGCATAGTTTTTCGTTGTAAGTAAATTAAAGTAAGCTCAGAGAGGTCATGGAACCCTTATAAGGTTAAGGAATACTTGTAACAAGTATTAAACAAGTTTCTAAAGGTTCTAGGACCAAGCAAATTGAAGAAAATAAGTTAGACAAAAATTAGGAAAAAGTTGGCGAAATTTTGGACAGAATTTCGGGTCAATTTTATAGGGGTATATCTCCTAGTATATTAGGAGTTTTGAAGTGAAACAATAGCCTAAATTGAAGTTCAGGAAGTCTAGTTTCTAATGCAACAAACTGCTCGTCAAAACGACTTCGGAGTAGGGAGTTATGGCCATTTTAAGATAACCCATCCAAGCTGCCAAATGACTTCCACGGGTCCCACTTGGGAAAGTCGGTGTGTCACGACCCAACTAGAGGGCCATGACGGGCACCCGGAGCTAACACACCGAGCACCTCTAAACATACATCTTATAATCATTTTGTGGATGGACCATAAAGATAACTCCTGGATATCATAATCTGTAAGGATATATATATCACAGCATAACGACACCTCTCTAGATAATCTCCAACAATTATGTTCATCATCACCAGCCGACAAGGCTACTAAAATATTATCCGACAGTATGAACCGACAAGGTTATGAAACTTCTACTGTACACACATGTCTACGAGCCTCTAGATAGAATACAAGTAACCATAAGGACCAATACCCATAGACTGCATCTCTGAAGTAAGTAGAGTGCTCCTGAGAATCCGCTGATAAATAACCTACGGGTCAGATCCGTCTACCTGTCTACCTGCGGGCATGAACGCAGCGTCCCCAAGAAGGGACGTCAGTACGCGTAATGTACTGAGTATGTAAGGAATGAACAACAACCTAATGAAAGTATGAAGATAACGTAATATAAAAGAGATCAGCTTGTGCCTCTGAATGCCTTTTTAAGGCTGATGTCGTGCATGCTTAGCTTTTTTTTAAAAAAAGACTTTTCCATATAAATATATAACATCTTGTCCGGCCATTAAGGCGCGGTAATATATATAGCATATTGTCCGGCCATTAAGGCGCGGTCTTGCTCGGCCATATTGGCACGGTATTATCTTGCCCCGCCATATAGGCTCGGTGTTATCTTGCCCGGCCATATAGGCGCGGTTTTATCTTTGCCCGGCCATGTAGGCGCGGTGTTATCTTGCCCGGCTATAAAGCACGGTATTATCTTGCCCGCCCATGTAGGCACGGTATTATCTATATTACTCATACATAAACACATATACATAAAAACACATAAATGAACTCAACATCATCATTAGTATTATCATTATCCTTATATCATTCCTTAAAGGATCAACAATCGTAAGATGAAATCGACGATGTCATGGGAGTCTCTAGAATCGTGGACTTAGATAGCACTGAGAATTGAATCATTATATTCGCTATATCTCACCTCAAAGGAACGAGTAACATGAGGTGAGACCATCAACAATAAGTAAGTTCAAGGGATTCATGGAATGGCTCAATAATCTTGAAATGCTCTCAAATCATAGCTTCGGAATTTCTAGAATAATGTCACCATCATCTTCACAATCATTATAGAACATTTTCCATTTATCATCATAAGAAGCTTTAAGAGTCATGAACTTCTATCTTTTGGAAACAAGGAGGTTATGGAAACATTTATGGAATAATAACATAGGAATCATGCCTTTGAAAGAAAGGGACGAACCTTAACATACCTGAAATTTCACGTCGCGGCTTTTCCGCCTATTTCCGATTTTGCAATCTACCTATAAGACCATTCATGCTATGGTTAGGCTCAATGTTATATACTTATCCTAAACCTTCAAATTAAACCTCCTTAAAGTCTGCCGAAATTCGGGCAGCATCTCCCCTGTTTATATGCCTAACCCGAATTCATAATTCAATAAACAACAACAATACCAACATCAACCATAACATTCTCAATACCAACGTACTCCATAAACATCTCATATGGGGCTTATCCTATATTTCCACCAACAAAACTACTATATGGTTATTTTGACAGTTCTATCTCCGTAAATAAACAAAAATTAACATTAATAGCAAGATATTCTTACCTCTCTCCCAATAATATTGTTGTATCTTCACTTTTTCCCACCTTGAATTGAACCAAACATGCCGCTATACGATTTTGTAATCATAACTATACGTTGTCTTGATCGAAATTCGGGAATTATACCTGGTTTAGGCTTAAAATTTGGTTTGGGGAGTTGGGGAGAACTCTCCAGAATTTTGGAGAAGGTTTGGAATGTTTGATGAGGAAAATAAGGGGATAACCCCTTTTTATAACGGTCCAGGCAGAACCTGGACCGACTTAAAATTCCTTCAGCGCGATTGTGCCCTCTTTGGGCGCGTTCGCACAGGCTTAATTTTTGTGCCTGCGTGTTCGTTCAGTAAAAAGATCATAACTCTTGATCCCGATATGGTATGAGGTCCCACAACCTATGGTTATAAAGATAATTCAATTATTTACAACTTTCATATTTGGTGTGATTCCAGATTCCAAACTCACAATGGTGTTTTGGCCTCTCCAAGTCAGATCCTCCAAAAACGTATTCTTAAATCATCCTTTTGGAGGGCTTATGCCCATTTTCGGCTTAAGGGTCCTTCTTAAGACTTGCTAAACTTCCCATATACTACTCATATCAGTTTTCATATGTCCTTTATAAAACCCCAGCATATGGGCCCACCTTGACTTATGATTACAAGGGCTACTTCAAAGTCCATACTTGAAACAACCAATACTTACGGATTTTAACATATAGAACCACAGGGTGTAACATTCTTCCCCCTTAAAACATTCATCCTTGAATGTTGTAGTGGCAAATCCAAGAAGTTTTTACTGATGTCTTGAAGCGATTGCCCTTCTCTTATACTCCGATCACCTGATTTTTAATGTAGGTTGGTCAACCTCTTCTCGTTCTCCCTTATCTCTTTATTGAACTCTTCCATAATGCTATAGCATTCTGTTCTTATATAATTGAATTAACATTCAATTAACATTATATTCCTATCAAGGTGGCTTTGGCTTACCATGGCTATGGCCACTTGCCGACTTGTAAGTACTCCCTCTTACTTGCTCTTCATTTCTCTATTTGTGGACAACTCTCTTCCTCGACTATGGCACCTTTCTTTGCCTATTCCCTTGGGGCTATCTCAGTTATCCCTCATCGTATTCGCTGATCTAGTATATGCACTATATTGTCTCCTTGTAGCTCATTAGTCAGGCTCATTGATCCTTTACAATCTCATTATGGTAGCGCTCAAATGACTTGTAATAGCATTTCCTTGCTAATGAATCCCAATTCGGTGGTTAGTTAACTCAAATCATCTCTTATAAACGTATATATGTAATGTTTCCCCACCATCATTATCATTCCTTATAGCAGGGTTACACTTATGATAAACTAATAATCATAGTTCAAACTGCTCCGTGGCTCAAAATATCTTTGAACAATATTGGAACTTTTTCGTTAATTTCTTCTCCTCAAATCTTGCAATATAACTTTATAAGCATAGCACTGAGGTAAAACCTCAGTTTGTCATAACCCCTTTTCAACACGATGATGCTCATCCTCGGTTCTCTTGTACTGGTGACCATTTGCCTAGCCTTTATTCTTCGTTGTTTTTCCCTCGTTATCCTTACACCATGTTGTTGGGATATCCCTTATGACGATTATTCATATCATTCTATTCTACGTGCTATATTCGGTTTCACTGGCGTCTCGTGAGATACTCTCTAATCCCCGGCAGCACTGCTGTCTTGCCACCCATAATATACCTATTTCCAATTCGTTTCTGCTTTCCCTGATACATTATTGGTATATTAGCACATCTCGAACTTTGGCTTCTTCAAGCTATTACATCTTTTCCTTTGAGATTTTTGAAAGGTCATGAGTTACTTCAAAATTAAATCTATTCTTCCCCCTTTTTTAGGGAGGTTCTTATATCCTGGTAACCTTTGAATGTAAATCACCTTTGATAACCGTCGACGGACTTATACGATCCCTCAACACCTCTGCTTCTTATAATGAAGTAATTCCTTTCATCACATGGCTTGGCTTATTTTCCTTTCCGCTAGACGAAGTTTGGTACCCCACCAAATGCTCATACATCTAAGATTCGCTATGAGTGACTCCTTTATTGTCTTTCCACTTTTACCTTTTATGACTATTAATTCCCTGGGTAAATGGAACAGCGGAATTTATCAAGCCCTTTCATGGAATATCCAATTATACCTTGCTCTTTTAACCCTAACCTCCTTTCTCCTCTTCTTCCTCACGACTATCTCCTTAACACCCTTAAAGTTCTTCTTGCTCTGAGTTCCCAATTCCGATTTACGCCTATATTTTATCGTTAACAATTAATATTCCACACCCTTCATTTCCATGACTCGTCCTTTCAGCCGCTTAACTCATTTATCCGCAATTCTCCATAACTACTTATTTGCCTCATAACTATGCGTTATAGTTCTTCCAATGTCCTGTTGCTTCTATTTCTTATCATAAAATCCTTACAACTACACCTTCTCCTTTCTTCTCCTTCCTGTGGCCAAAGCTTGTCCATATTCATAAATATTTCCCATGCATCATTCCTTTATGATCGAAGTTCGATACTCCTTATCCTTATCCCATGCTATTGATGCACTACCCTCTGGTTAACTTTGTTAACTTATTATCCCCTCTTTCGTTACACTTTGTCATTTGATAGTATTGATCCTGAAGTTCGTGAAATATCCCCTTCAAAAGTGCAATCCATTCTATTCTTAAGTCGTCTTTTGGGAGGGCATCTCCATTTCCGAGGTAGTCATGTCAATATGACTGCACACTTATCTCTTTAAATACCTCCCGCAGGCTGGATATCCCTTAGTATCGTTGTAGGACCTGATTAATTTAGATTCCTATTCGTGGTTGCTTTCCTTTAATTCCACTTATGGAAATCCGTTTTCTAGCTCCGCACATTCATCTCTTGTTCCATGCCACCATACTCTATTCTTTTTGTATGCCTACCTCCGAATTTCATCTCAATAGTCCCTTTCCTTAACCATCGTCTCTCTTGGAAGCTTCGCTTGCCCTCGTTACATACACTTCTTCCCTTTTCTCAAGATATTCCAATATTTTTACTTCTGTATGCTCACATTCTGTCTTTCCCCGAGATTGTTGCATTAGAATTTTTTTCCCGCTCTAACTTTCAATGAAAATAACGTCAACTCACTCTGTAGCATTTTCCACTTGAACTTCGTTACCCTGTTTGATTAGTACCGTTTATATATCGCAACGTCGGTTATCGGTTACACATGCTGATTGACGTAGCTACATATGGGATGTTGTATATACACATACTTGTTTTTCCGCACAACACCCTTGCCATTATACTTTATGCGGTAAAATGCTTTTGTCGACATCTGGCTCGTTACTAACAGACATCATCCTCTTAAACCTTCTACCCCTTTGTACTCGTAAATCATTAATATACTTATGTTCAAGGGTCATACTTAAACATATACTTATCCCCCATTTAATCATACTGACATCTCATTAATATAACACTTTGAAAGGTTTAATTAACTCAAGTTTTGCCCCAATCAGGCCAGCAATATAAAGGGTAACGCATAACAATGCAGAACTCGAATCAAGTAATAAATACACATCATAAGAAAATACTGACAATATACCTGTAACAACATCGGGTGAAGACTCCAAGTCCTGTCGGTCGGTCAACACGTAAATACGATTCTGAGGACTACTCAAGCTGGATGTCCCCCCTCTGCCTCCACCACGACCTGCTGATGTCTGACTGTATCGTCACGGAGGGCGCACCAATGACGAAGATCCGGCTGCTGATCCGGTAGGCTGCACCATCCTTTGACGGCCTAGAAATGGACACTTACGCATAATGTCACCTGGCTGACCACAGGCATTGCAAACATCCGAACCAAAATGGCACGGTCCGAAATGTGGCTTACCACATTGATTACACTATGATAAAGGCGGTCTTAACTGACCGAATTCACCTCCATACTGGAAACCCTAAGCTCTAGAGCTATGACCTGGCCCAGAATAATTAGGATGATCAAACCTCTTGCCTGTAAATCGAGGAGGCAGACTAGCCACCGAATGGCCTGAGTACCTAGAATTTCGCTGCGTCTAACTTTCTCTGAACTCATTGGCGGTGCCTGAAGATTTGGCCTTCTTACTGCAACCCCTATCAGAATCACGCTTACCTCTTTGCGACTGCTGCTGTTCTTCCAAACTCTGGGCATGGGCCTGAATACGAGAGATATCCATTCCTTCCTGGAGTGAGACCGTCAAGCATTCCTTAATCAAATTGTGCCCCAATCCACTCACATACCGATGTACACGGTCTCCCATATCAACTACCATAGCCGGGGCATACCTTGCCAAGGAATTAAAGCGAAGACTGTACTCTCAAACACCCATATTCCCTTGTCTAAGATTCAAAAACTCATCAGCTCTGGCTCGCCGAACCTCTGGCGGCAAGTAATGTCAGAGAAAAGCATCCACAAACTCTTGCCATACCGGTGGAGGAGCATTGACTCTTCTATAAGACATCTAAACTGCATACCAATGTACCGCAATATCCCGTAATCTATAAGAAGCCAATTCTACTGACTCAGTATCAGAAGCATGCATTAGTCATAACGTTATCGACATCTCATCAATAAAACTCTGCGGGTCCTCATCTGGTTTCGACCCAAAGAATTCTTGAGGGTCTAAACTAAACTAATAAAATCACGGGCTCTAGCACTGACAGCTCTGTCACCATGTCCCGTACTTTGTCGCTGGGCCTGAGCGGTGACTAACTGAATTAGCAAAAGCATTGCCTATTTTATCTCTTGGCCCCGGGCATCAGATGAGGGAACTGGGGGTATTGGAGCTGGACCTGAGGTCCCTTCTTGCTCCTCTGAAATGGGTAAAGTGGGAGAGGTCCGAGATGGGACATTGTTATGAAACTCACCCCCTTCTACCGTCTTGCCCTTCTGGGCCGCTGTAGCTTTCCTTTTCACAGGCATACTGAAATCATAACACGCAGTTAGGAAAAGCGGGTCCTGATAACATAACTCTATCGCACGATCTAAGATAGAAGGAAAAGTCAACGATTCCTAAATGCCCCGCAGCCTCCTACTTATAAGTGAGGCGCGCTTCACACCCATAAATAGGACTCTACTGGACACAGCTCGTAGACAATCGCTAGGATGAACTGCTCTGATACCACTTTTGTCACGACCCAACAAGAGGGACATGACGGGTACCCGGAGCTAACACACCGAGCACCTCGAAACATACATCATATAATCATTTGTGGGTGGACCATAAAGATAACTCCTGGATATCATAATCTGTAAGGATATATATATCACAGCATAACGACACCTCTCTAGATAATCTCCAACAATTATGTTCATCATCACCAGCCGACAAGGCTACTAAAAAATTATCCGACAGTATGAACCGACAAGGTTATGAAACTTCTACTATACATACATGTCTACGAGCCTCTAGATAGAATACAAGTAACCATAACGATCAATACTGTCACACCCCGACTTTACTAGGGTGTGATGGGCACCCGACCCCATATATGGAGCTGAGCGAACCCGCTGACTCTTGTTACATACTTAACTTCCTTAGACTCTTATTTATATCAATAAAAATGGAAAACATAGTAAAACTTTCAAGAGATTTTTTTTCCTTCGTACTCAAGTCAAACAGAATCTGCAATCACATGGACTTTATGGTACAACATATTATCGACACTCTATACCCACGACTCTGTCTGCAAAGTCTCTAACATCAAACAAACATCATGGCTCAGATACTCTGACTTGGCTGCACTCCATAACAAGTGGAGTCTGCCAACTGCACTGGAACATCTTCTATGATAGTTGTGGCTCATCTGGTGTACCTGCGCGGCATGAACGCAGGCCCCGAAGAAGAGGGGTCAGTACGAGTAATGTACTGAGTATGTAAGTCATGAATAGTAACATAATAAAGGAATATATACAGTATGAATAATAACGGAATAGACGTATGGAGATTATCCTGGGACAGATGTAACCTGTACATATGAATGCTTTTCTGCGGATGCCATGCATGTTTAGTTTCTCATTCAGAAAAACGGTGCTTCTTATTTACATATACAGAAAACAGAACATTTCAGAAAACGGTGCTCTTTATTTACATTCACAGACGCCGAGTACATCGACTCTCCCACCCCCTCCCCAACAGTGTCCCAACATATTATATATATATATCACATATACAGACGCCGTATCCAGCTCTCCCATATCCCGCGTCCGGGATGAAATCCAGCTGAATCAGGTGGTGATATAACAGTGGCCCTTCCCCTTTTCCCCATATACATATACATATGCATATTCACATTTATATACATATGTCATACCATTGGCATGCATGAGAGCTCAAAGAAAGTCATGTGTCCATCGGAGTGACGGAAGGTCGGTAGCCTCCGATTACATTATGGAACAACCATAGTCGCTTTGTCTCACCTTGAGGAACGAGTATTATAAAGCGAGACTACCAATGAAAAGTGTCATTATGAGGAAAACATTAAATAGGGTCATAGGGTACAGTTTCATATACCTAGGACCTTTAGAGTAGTCATTACCTGTAATAGAGTTGAGATATCAAGAATTAGTTTAACGTTTCCATATTTTCCTTTTCATAGCAGAACATTTTGCCAACAAATCTACCGTAGGCATTTTCTCATCTTAGACTACATCGTTATCATTATAAGATCATATTCATCATCTTAGTCATGGAATCATCTTTGTCATACTTATCATAGGCATATTCCCTTTCTTAACATCATCATTATCATTGTCATCATAGATGTATCCTCGTTAGCATAGTTACAGTACTTGTCACTCGGTGAACGGGATAAGGATCAGAAGTTTTCTTTGGATTCTGCTTAAAAATAGGTCAAACGGAACAATAAGGAAAATTCGGGGACCATGGGCCAACCTCGGGTCAAATGAGGTGGCGTACCAAATTTACATATGTTACATGTCATGGCGTTACTTGTGAGGGTTTTAGGGTAGTCGGGTCCTATTTATGCGAGTTCTAGAGGGTTAGGAAATTATTCCAACATTTTGCACACTTTTTAGTTCAATTCTACTGATTGAAAAAAAAAAACTTTAGGCGCGGATTCCGGAGGGTATAGTTATTCCCGAGGCTCATATCCAACATATTCCGTCTAAGACATGCCATAGAAAGAAGGGTAAAGCCTTACATACCTTTTCTGCTTCTTATGCGACTCCAAATTCACGTTCCAAATCTGCCAAAATCTACAAATTGGTCATGTTTACCAAAACTTGATTAGAGCCTTTAGAAGTTGATTCTTGAAAGTAACACTTTGTCTGCCGAAATTTCGGCAGCATTTCCCCAGTAAATATGTCATCCCACCAAGTTCAACTTGGCCAATTCTAATCAACAACAATCCCGGGAATTCAACCCGGCCAAACTATCAACAATACCAACAATTCTTATCAACAACATTAACATTCCATTCAACATACATTCCAACATTCTATTCAATTCATTTCGCACAAGATTCCAACAACTTAATCAACATACTATTTCTTCCGAGACCTTCGACTTCAACCTCAACCATACATTTACTTTGACAACAATTTAAATCATCAAGCCCTAATTTCCGTCGTAGCATACATGTCAACAACAATCAAAATACTACATAGAAATTCATTCATTTTTCCTACACAACATATATATCATACGGCCAAGCTCCAATACTTACAACTTCAACTAAAATCGTCGCACTTTCATTATCCACATAGAATTCACAACAACAACAACTAAAACACTACATAAAATCATTGAACAATTAATTCCACCCTTAACCATGCACACGGCCACAACAACTACACACATATCCTCATGAATTTTCATCCATTTCTATACATTATAACAACAACCAACATACTACATAAAATTAATTCATTATTCCTATACCATGCAACACATTTTCGGCCAACCACCATACATATTCATATTTCATGAATTTCATCTATTTTCACACACTATACTACTCATAAACCATCCATAACATACACAAGAAAAATGAAACCTTACCTTTCCCCTTTGATTCTTCACTTGGCTAAAGTTATGAATTTGTGCAAATGATTGATGTTCTTGTTCCAACAACCCTTCCATGTTGTAGAGGACCTTCAAATTAGTGGGAATACTAGGAGAAAATATTTTTTCTTCATCAATTCCCATGGCCGAAAATTTGGCCATGTTGGCCGAGACTCTTCTCTTCTCTCCTTCTTTTTTTTTTCTTCCATTAGAAGATGAACTTGCATATATATATATATGGCTTCCCCCACTTTTTCCATATTTATGTTTTAGTCCCTCAATTATGTCCTCATGTCCCTTTCCTTCCCTCTCTAGAGTTTTCCACCTTTTTCTTGATTTTTCTTGAAATTAATTTAAGAAGACCAATTGTCTTCTCTTACAATCCTCAACCATGCACATGCAAAATTACCCTTATTAATTAAATATGGCATACACCACACACCATGTGACCATGTGGCCTTCTCTTGAATTTTCATGAACTTGGCGAAATTTCCATTTTACCCCTAGCCTTCCACATTATTTCCATTGACCACTTGCGAATTTCCCTTTTTACCCTTAACCTTTCTCAATATTTTCATACTACCAATGTTCGTAAATAATATTCACAACAACTTATACATTATAATAAATGTTTTTGAAAATGGTCATTCCCTTTACTTCGTCACGACCACTTTGGAATATCCGAACGTATAAAATACGGGATATAACAAATACCCATAGACTGCAGCTCCGAAGTAAGTGGAGTGCTCCTGAGAATCCGCGGATAAATCACCTACGGGTCAGATCCGTCTACCTGTCTACCTGCGGGCATGAACGCAGTGTTCAAAAGAAGGGACGTCAATATGAGCAATGTACTGAGTATGTAAGGCATAAACAACATAATGAAAGTATGAAGATAACGTAATATAAAAGAGATCAGCTTGTGCCTCTGAATACCTTTTTAAGGCTGATGTCGTGCATGCTTAGCTTTTTTTTTTTAAAAAAAAAGACTTTTCCATATACATATATAACATCTTGTCCGGCCGTTAAGGCGCGGTAATATATATAACATCTTGTCTGGCCATTAAGGCACGGTCTTGCCCAGCCATATTGGACAGTATTATCTTGCCTCGCCATATAGGCTGTGTGTTATCTTGCCCCACCATATAGGCTCTGTGTTATCTTGCCCCGCCATATAGGCTCTATGTTATCTTGCCCCGCCATATAGGTGCAGTTTTATCTTGCCCGGCCATGTAGGCGCGGTGTTATCTTCCCTGAACATGTAGGTGCAGTGTTATCTTGCCTGGCTATAAAAGCACGGTATTATCTTGCCCGGCCATGTAGGCGCGATATTATCTATATTACTCATACATAAACACATATACATAAAAATACATAAATTAACTCAACATCATCATTAGTATTATCATTATCTTTATATCATTCCTTGAAGGATCAACAAACGTAAGATGAAATCGATGATGTCATGGGAGTCTCGAGAATCGTGGACTTAGATAGCACTGAGAATAGAATCATTATCTTCGCTATATCTCACCTCAAAGGAACGAGTAACATGAGGTGAGACCATCAATAATAAGTAAGATCAAGGGATTCATGGGATGGCTCAATAATCTTGTAAGGCTCTCAAATCATAGCTTCAGAATTTCTAGAATAAGGTAACCATCATCATCACAATCATTATAGAACATTTTCCATTTATCATCATAAGAAGCTTTAAAAGTCATGAACTTCTAGCTTTTGGAAACAAGGAGGTTATGGAAACATTTATGGAATAATAACATAGGAATCATGCCTTTGAATGAAAGGGACGAACCATAACATACCTGAAATTTCACATCGCGGCTGTTATAGCCCGTATTTCGTACGTTCGGATATTTCGAGGTAGTCGTGGTAAGTTAAGGGCAAGACCATTTTCCAAAATTGTTTTAATGTACAAGTTGGTTATGAATATTATTTACGAATATTATTAGTATGAAAATATTGATAAAGGCTAGGGGTAAAAAGGGAAATTCGCAAAATGGCTCATGGTAATATTATGGAAGGTTAGGGGCAAAATGGGAATTTCACAAGAAGTCTTGAAAATTCTTGAAGAAGTCAAGTTGGCCGTGTGGCATATAAGTATATGTCCACATTTTTATTTAATAAGTCTAATTATAAATATATATATATATATATATATATATATATATATATATATATATATATATATATATATATATGGACCGAGCTTGTTACATAAGCCAAGTGGTCATATTTGCTATTTTAAGAAAGTTCAAGAAAAATGGAGAAGGGGACATGTGTCCACCTTGTATTGGTAGAAGCTATATATATACATATAATTGATGACAAAATAAAGGGAAACTCATCATTTTGACTCTAGAACTTTGGAGAGAAAAAAAAAAAAAGGAGAAAGGAAATATAGTAGGTTCGGCCTTGGCTCAAAAAATTGAGGCCATGGAAATTGATCAAGAAAAATTATTTCTTCTAGCTTTCCTACTAATTTGAAGGTCCTCTTTAACATGAGATAATTGTTGGAGCAAGAAAACCATTCAATCTTGCAAGTTCATAACCCTAGCCAAGTAAGAAGACAAGTGGAAAAAGATATATATTCAATCTTCTTTTCATATGTTATGGATGCTTTGTATATGTTTTAGAGTGAGGAATGAATTAAATTCATGAAATATGTAAGTATAGGGGTGTGGCCGAATGGAGGTGGTGGTGTAGAAGTGATGAATTAATTTTATTTAGTAGTTTGATTGTTGTTGTTGTGAATTCCATAATAAAAATGAAAGTTTGATGGCTTGAAATGAAGTCGTAATTGTTGTGGGAATGTTGAAGAAGTTAAGTTGACATTAGTATAGTTTCTTGTCATTATGAGAATAAATTTGTTAATGTATGGGTTGTTGACATAATTCATGAATTTGGAAGTGAGACATGTGTTGGAAGATTGTAAGTTGGGTTGTTGTGGTTGAATATGAAAGAAGGAAATAGGTTGTTATTGTTCTTGTTCTTGTTGAATTTGGAAGGCTTCGGGTGAAGTAGTATGTTGATTGAGTCATTTTGAATGCTAAGTGAATTGAATTGAATATAAATGAAATGTCGTTGATGTTAGAATGCGTCTTGAATTGATTGTTGATGTTGTTGGCACGATTGTTGGTATTGTTGTTGATGATTTGGCCGAGTTGGATTCTCGGGTTTGTTGTTGTTAAATTGGCCGAGTTAGATTCTCGGGGATGGCGTATTTACAGGGAAAATGCTGCCGAAATTTCGGTAGAATGTAAATGAATTCATTTGAAAGACTAAGACGAGTATATGTCGATGAATCTAATGATTATGTCAATTTTCTTGAATGTAGACTAGCAAGTTTGGACAAATAAGCGTAGCTAGTTGGTCGTGGGACAGGTATGTAAGGCTTACCCTTTCTTTCTTTTGGCATGATCTTTATGAATCGAACAAATGACGTATATGTATGATTTCAAAGAAATTCCTATTCTTAGAGCCACTAGGATGGCTAATATCCTTGATTTCCATAAGCTTTTTCATATGATTTTGATGCGTATCTATGATGTCCGAAGGTCTACTTGATATGTTCCGAATTGGCTTCCGAGAGATAAGTAATATGGCTAATGCCTTGATTTCAAAAAATAGCATGTCAGATTATTCCGTTAAGTTTTTGATACTTTCTGATATGTACATATGATTCCAAAAGCTATTTTTGATTTGATCCATACGATATCTGAAAGGTACTTGATACGGGTGTTGCTTCGATTTTCCGAAAATGGCTTTTGAAATGTTCGTAGAAGGTTCTGTACTTCAAACGCTCGTAACTTTCTTATACTAAATCGGATTGACCCGAAACTTGTTTCTGTGCCTTCGGGTGTCGGTAAGTACGCTTGTCTATCGGGTCTTGATTTATATGCATATAGTTTCTCACTACTCTGCTCGTGCACGCCTTAATATGTCTATTCACCGAGTCTCGGGCCGGGTATGTTATCGTGCGCATTCCATTGCATTGTTCACCGAGTCCCTTAATGGGCCGGGTACGGTATATGTATATGATGATATGATGATGATGATGATGATGATGTTTTATGGTGGCCAGGAGGGCACATGATGATTTGATTCACCGAGTCCTCACTAGAGGGCCAGGTACGGTATGTATATCATAGATGATGTTCACATGCATGATTCTATTCACCAAGTCCCTTAATGGGCCGGGTATGGTATGTATATGATATATGATGTTCACATGCATGATTCTATTTACCGAGTCCCTTAATGGGCCGGGTACGGTATGACTTCATTCACCGAGCGCCTCACTAGAGGGCCGGGTACGGTATATATATGTATATGTATATGTATATGTATGCATGATGATACGAAAGTATGATGATATGACTTTATCCACTGAGTCCTATAACGGGCCGGGTACGCTATGTGATAATGATATGCATGATTACGCTCTAAAGGCGAGAGTTTTGGTATTCTGGACATTGTATATGTTTCTGCACCTCTTGTATCAGTTATGATTCTTTTACTGTGATTCTTGCCTTACATGCTCAGTACATTTTCCGTACTGACCCTCTTTCTTCGGGGGCTGCGTTTCATGCCGCGCAGGTACACCCAGATGAGCTGAAGCTATTATAGAAGATGTTCCAGCGGAGTTGGCAAGCTCTACTTGTTCCTGGAGTGCTGCCGAGTCAGATATGTGTGCTATGATGTCTAATTAATGTTAGAGACTTTGCAGACAGAGTCGTGGGTATTGGTCGTCAGTTCTGTAAGCGGCTCCATCAGCCGACGTGTCATTTTGTGTTATGTGTTTAGTTCCAAATGATTACAGATTTTGTTTGATTTGGGATCGAAGAAAAAGAATATTTCTGAAAGCTTTATTATGTATTTCATGTTTGTTTGATTTAAAGGCCCGAAATTATTATGTGTGTATCAAGGGTCAGAGGGTTCGCTCGGCTCTAAGTAAGGGTCAGGTGCCCATCACTCCCTCGCGAGGTTAGGGTGTGACAAAGTGGTATCAGAGCAGGTTGTTCTAGGGGTTGTCTGCAAAGTCATGTCCGGTAGAGTCCTGTTTATGGTGTGAAGTGCGCCACATTTATAAACAGGAGGCTACGGGGCATCTAGGGATTGTTTCCCTTCTTTCTGTCTTAGATCGTGCGATAGAGCTAAGCCATAGGAAAATGAAATTCCTTATATAAGCCTTACATACGACGGAAGGAGTTAAGTGATGATATGGAAAGTTATAAAAGTAAACCTCGATATACTTGTTCTGTCATCTGAAATTGGAAGTTCTTGATGGCTAGAATGTGACATATAGCCGTATGCTCTGTAAGGCATTGTTGATATTTGTTGCGTACAAATTTTGAATGGTGAGAATTGTAAAGGAGACCCGGTCAGAATTTTGCAAAAATCAGGTTATTTGCTCTGGAACACCCAACAGGAGGAAGCGTGGAAAGGAAATATCGTAACCAGAAAATAATGGGATGCGATGTTTCAGAAAGGTTACGAATTCGGCATGACCTGAAGAATGATTGTGAGAAAGACGATTAGCAGTCTGAAGGATTAAAATGGATAACATCCGAGGTTTAGTAAGAGCAAGGTCTGTTGGAGGATTCAGAGAAAGTTGACAATCAGTTTGCTGTAGATTATTGTATAGGGAAGGTGACTGGAAAATTCAAATAGGCTGATAACCGAGTGTTTAGTTCATAAGTAGCGGCGATGAAGGTATGTTCGCCGCCATCGGGAATTTGGGAATCTAGGACGAAAGGTAGTTATACACGAAAGTGGAAGGTGAATATTGAAGATCAAAAAGGGTAAAATAGTAATTGTAAAGGAAAGGACGTGTTACGAAAATGTCTCGGAATCTGTAAGACTTCGATTTGCTCCAGATCATGTAATAAAGGTCAAGCGAGGAAGTGGACGCGATTATGTCAGCATTAAGGCACCGAATTTCATTAAGGTTTCGAGGTTAAGCGTGCTAAGGGGGGAGAAATCTTAGGATGGGTGACCCCCTGGGAAGTGCACTAAAAGTTCGGCAAAAGCAGACATAAGAGACAAATGAGAAGTTAGAGTAGCCTAAGGGGAAACTAGAGTATATGGGATGGTTGGAGACCATAAAAGGCCACATAGGACGAGACCGGCTAGACCGGAGAAGAGACAGAAAGTGCGTCACAGCTCTGGAATTTGGATAGGCTTGAATAGCATTTGGAAGTATTTTGTGGGGTAGTTGATAGCAAATATATATTTATATATATGAATGCGTACGATATCTCACATGTGCTTGTGTCGGTGGACATGTGAGTCCCAACAACCGGCGCTACGGTAAAGGAGGCATTAATCAAGTATGGGTACCGAAGTTCGAGTGACAACAAAAATAAATGGTACAAGTGTTACAAGGTAAGCTGCTATTATTTTCACTACAGGGTAAGATTGGAAAATTCTAATACAACGATATTTGGAAAAGAAGAAAAGAGTGTAGATGGAAGACAAAGAGATCAAAGTGTCGGAAAAAGGTGAAAGGTAAGAAACCTCAGTGAGTGAAACCCCCGAGAGAAATTACCAGTAAAAGTACGAGACTACTTGGATAAAAGCTCAAAGATAGGCACGTGAAAAGGATAAAGTATGGTAATATGGAACAAAAGAGGAGTATATGAGGTTCGAGAACCAATTCCAATAAGTGGGGCTAAAGGAATAGTGACTATGACGAGGAATGTGAAGCAAGAAGAGAATGATTAGGCCTTGCGACGATGCTAGGAGATTTAGGTCCTTGAAAGGTATATAAAGGAATAAAATGTCCAGCTATATTAATGTGGTTGCCTCGGACATGGAAATGCTTTCCTGAAAGGATGACTTGGGAATAAGACGAATTTGCGCGTTTAAGGTAAAATTTCACGAACTTCAGAGCCGATGCCGCAAATGGCAAAAGAAGAAAAGTGTCCGAGGAGGAAAGAACCTAAGGAAGGTTAAGGATGAAAGTAGGAAAAATATACAAATGGGTTGGTCGAAGGAAGAGGAGAGCGTTTAGGCGCAGGGCAATTAGAAACCTCTAACCATAAGCGTAAGAAGGATACCTTAACGAGTTAGCAATAGGAACCCGATTA
Source organism: Lycium barbarum (assembly GCF_019175385.1). Classification (NCBI taxonomy): domain Eukaryota; kingdom Viridiplantae; phylum Streptophyta; class Magnoliopsida; order Solanales; family Solanaceae; genus Lycium; species Lycium barbarum. Next base: position 22,459,759 of record NC_083348.1, on the reverse strand, counting down.
CGCACCAAGGAAAGAATAAGGATAATGGGCCAACATTATTGATTTGGAAATTAATGATAGGGAATGAGAATTCATGCGAGATCTTAGAGATTTGATCTTAGAGGAAATGGAATGAAAAATAAAGAATGTGCATGGAAGACCGCACGGTCATAGTGTCATAAGTATAGTTAAAGGCTCAATGAGCAAGGATAGAGAGAGTATAAACTGTAAGGATTTTGTGCTAAGAGCAAAAGTAGCGGGACGCTCGAAAAACATGGATGCACAACTGTAGCATTAATGCATAGTTCGGAAGACTTACGAGTATGTGAATTAAATGGGTGAAAGGATTAATAGTAGGTGAAAGCGTATGGAAATGTGGACAAAATGATGATATAGATAGAAAGTAAAAGAAAAACTTAGGATAAGAAGATTCGATATGTTATGCAAAGGGTTGGAAAGAAAGATGAGGAATGAGGTATAAACGAAGACTCCACAAAGGACTGTTGGCGTATAAGGAGCCCCTTAAAGGGGGGAGGGGGGGGAGACCATATCATGTTATACTTAAGAAGGGATCACAACCTTTTCAAGCGCCAAGAAAGGAAATTTGTTAGCTCAGGACCAGAGTTCGAAACATGTCGGCATATCAAAAGGATACATGGAAGAAGTAGAAGTGAATTGACAATGAGTATACCGTGAGGCCGGCATAAAGGAAAAGGATAAAAGATACCCTAAGAGAATGCTTCTTGCCAACATGAATTATGATATGTTTACGCCATGATTTGAATCCCTCATATCGGGCAAACTGGCGTCGTACCTAAGTACGCAGTGATATGTTTTAAAGGGTAACAAAGAGAGCAAGAAAGGTCTACAAGCTAAGTGCACAAAGAATAAGGGAGAAAATGATAAGATCCAAAGGGATATTTCGGACAGCAACGACGATTATAATGAAAGTATTAACAATTGGTAATCTGGATATTTTGAAGGAAAGAAAGAACGCGGTGCCTGTGAGTGAAGTAAAACAAAAAGGTCACCGGATACTATAAAATAATTCATGGGCCTTTAATTATACAGAACATGAAGATATACGCTATGAAATCATATGAACCATCGACGTGAAGCGGTGCTCGATTATATTTGTAAAGAATCCACACCGGAGAGTCAACAAGGAATAACGATGGACGAAACGAGCGCCAGTACAAAGAAATCAAAGATAAGTACACTTGTGTCGAGAAATGTGAGGGAAGGAAGCAAAGAAAAAAGTTGTAATAAGAACTCAAAGATGTTGCGAACTAAGAAGTTAAGTGAACTCGGATCATAAGTTACCATAAGTGTGACTGGATTGCGAAGGATAATAAATGGCAAGGAAACATTACGTACATCTGTTTTTGGGATAAATATTTAGAATTAAAGATTAAAAAGGATAGTGACAAAGACATGAAGAAACAGGGAGCGAAGAAAGGAGAACACCAAAGGCCGATGGATATTTATAGCATGGTACGCGAGGCGGCAACACTATAGATAAAGTGAGAGCAAGAAACAGCCTGTGGCCATACTGGATCATTAAGTGGAGATTGCGCGCCGAAGACATGGCATCTATTAAGGCATTGTGACGAAACAGTAACGGAGAAGAGACGACCTGGGAAGGACAAGGATAATAAGTTAGTGCAGTGGATTAGAGGACCCATGACACGGAATGAGAACTTATGTGAAGACCAAGGAGTTCGATTATAAAGAAAACAGGGTGAAAGATAAGAAATGGGCATGAAGAAAAGGACAACTATAAAAGGGACCCTCCCGAAGTATTATGACACCCCATGAGGTCAGTTGAACATTCGAGGTCGAATGTTCTAAAGGGGGGGAGGATGTTATAGCCCGTATTTCGTACGTTCGGATATTTCAAGGTAGTCGTGGTAAGTTAAGGGCAAGACCATTTTCCAAAATTGTTTTAATGTACAAGTTGGTTATGAATATTATTTATGAATATTATTAGTATGAAAATATTGAGAAAGGCTAGGGGTAAAAAGAGAAATTCGCAAAATGGCTCATGGTAATATTGTGGAAGGTTAGGGGCAAAATGGGAATTTCACAAGAAGTCTTGAAAATTCTTGAAGAAGTCAAGTTGGCCGTGTGGCATATAAGTATATGTCAACATTTTTATTTAATAAGGATATATATATATATATATATGGACCAAGCTTGTTACATAAGCCAAGTGGTCATATTTGCTATTTTAAGAAAGTTCAATAAAAATGGAGAAGGGGACATGTGTCCACCTTGTATTGGTAGAAGCTATATATATATATATATATACATATAATTGATGACAAAATAAGGGGAAACTCATCATTTTGACTCTAGAACTTTGGAGAGAAAAAAAAAGAAGGAGAAAGGAAATATAGTAGGTTCGGCCATGGCTCAAAAAATTGAGGCCAATTGAGGCCATGTAAATTGATCAAGAAAAATTATTTCTTCTAGCTTTCCTATTAATTTGAAGGTCCTCTTTAACATGAGATAATTGTTGGAGCAAGAAAACCATTCATTCTTGCAAGTTCATAACCCTAGCCAAGTAAGAAGACAAGTGGAAAAAGATATGTATTCAATCTTCTTTTCATATGTTATGGATGCTTTGTATATGTTGTAGAGTGAGGAATGAATGAAATTCATGAAATATGTAAGTATAGGGGTGTGGCCGAATGGAGGTGGTGGTGTAGAAGTGATGATTTAATTTTATTTAATAGTTTGATTGTTGTTGTTGTGAATTCCATAATAAAAATGAAAGTTTGATGGCTTGAAATGAAGTCGTAATTGTTGTGGGAATGTTGAAGAAGTTAAGTTGACATTAGTATAGTTTCTTATCATTATGAGAATAAATTTGTTAATGTATGGGTTGTTGACATAATTCATGAATTTGGAAGTGAGACATATGTTGGAAGATTGTAAGTTGGGTTGTTGCGGTTGAATTTTAAAGAAGGAAATAGGTTGTTATTGTTCTTGTTGAATTTGGAAGGCTTCGGGTGAAGTAGTATGTTGATTGAGTAGTTTTGAATGCTAAGTGAATTGAATTGAAAATAAATGAAATGTCGTTGAATTGTATGACAAAGGTTGTTAATGTTAGAATGCGTCTTGAATTGATTGTTGATGTTGTTGGCACGATTGTTGGTATTGTTGTTGATGATTTGGCCGAGTTGCATTCTCGGGTTTGTTGTTGTTAAATTGGCCGAGTTAGATTCTTGGGGATGGCGTATTTACAGGGGAAATGCTGCCGAAATTTTTGTAGAATGTAAACGAATTCATTTGAAAGACTAAGACGAGTATATGTCGATGAATCTAATGATTATGTCAATTTTCTTGAATGTAGACTAGCAAGTTTGGACAAATAAGCGTAGCTAGTTGGTCATGGGAAAGGTATGTAAGGCTTACCCTTTCTTTATTTTGGCATGATCTTTATGAATCGAACAAATGACGTATATGTATGATTTCAAAGAAAGTCCTATTCTTAGAGCCACTAGGATGGCTAATATCCTTGATTTCCATAAGTTGTTTCATATGATTTTGATGCGTATCTATGATGTCCGAAGGTCTACTTGATATGTTCCGAATTGGCATCCGAGAGATAAGTAATATGGCTAATGCCTTGATTTCAAAAAATAGCATGTCAGATTATTCCGTTAAGTTTTTGATACTTTCTGATATGTACATATGATTCCAAAATCTATATTTGATTTGATCCATACGATATCCGAAAGGTACTTGATACGAGTGTTTCTTCGATTTTCCGAAAATGGCTTCTGAAATGTTCGTAGAAGGTTCTGTACTTCAAACGCTCGTAACTTTCTTATACTAAGTCGGATTGACCCGAAACTTGTTTCTGAGCCTTCAGGTGTCGGTAATTATACTTGTCTATCGGGTCTTGATTTATATGCATATAGTTTCTCACTACTCTGCTCGTGCACGCCTTAATATGTCTATTCACCGAGTCTCGGGCCGGGTATGTTATCGTGCGCATTCTATTGCATTGTTCACCGAGTCCCTTAATAGGCCGGGTACGGTATATGTATATGATGATATGATGATGATGATGATGATGTGTTATGGTGGCCAGGAGGGCACATGATGATTTGATTCACCGAGTCCCTCACTAGAGGGCCGGGTACGGTATGTATATGATAGATGATGTTCACATGCATGATTCTATTCACCAAGTCCCTTAATGGGCCGGGTATGGTATGTATATGATATACGATGTTCACATGCATCATTCTATTCACCGAGTCCCTTAATGGGCCGGGTACGGTATGACTTCATTCACCGAGCCCCTCACTAGAGGGCCGGGTACGGTATATATATGTATATTTATATGTATATGTATGGATGATGATACGAAAGTATGATGATATGACTTTATCCATCGAGTCCCATAACGGGCCGGGTACACTACGTGATAATGACATGCATGATTACGCTCTAAAGGCGAGAGTTTTGGTATTCTGGACATTGTATATGTTTCTGCACCTCTTGTATCAGTTATGATTCTTTTACTGTGATTCTTGCCTTACATGCTCAGTACATTTTCCGTACTGACCCTCTTTCTTCGGGGGCTGCGTTTCATGTCGCGCAGGTACACCCAGATGAGCTGAAGCTATTATAGAAGATGTTCCAGCGGAGTTGGCAAGCTCCACTTGTTCCTGGAGTGCTGCCGAGTCAGAGTATATGTGCTATGATGTCTGATTAATGTTAGAGACTTTGCAGACAGAGTCAAGGGTATTGGTCGTCAGTTCTGTAAGCGGCTCCATCAACCGACGTGTCATTTTGTGTTATGTGTTAAGTTCCAAATGATTACAGATTTTGTTTAATTTTGGAACGAAGAAAAAGAATATTTCTGAAAGCTTTATTATGTATTTCATGTTTGTTTGATTTAAAGGCCCGAAAAGATTATGTGTGTATCAAGGGTCAGAGGGTTCGCTCGGCTCTATGTAAGGTTCGGGTGCCAATCACACCCTGGCGAGGTTAGGGTGTGACAGCGGCTTTTCCGCCTATTTCCGGTTTTTGCAATCTACCTACAAGACCATTCATACTATGGTTAGGCTCACTGTTATATACTTATCCTAAACCTTCAAATTAAACCTCCTTAAAGTCTGCCGAAATTTGGGTAGCATCTCCCCTGTTTATATGCCTAACCCGAATTCATAATTCAACAAAAAACAATAACAACAACAACAATACCAACATCAACCATAATATTCTCAATACCAACGTAATCCATAAACATCTCATATGGGGCTTATCCCATATTTCCACCAACAAAACTACAATATGGCTATTTTGACAGTTCTATCTCCGTAAATAAACCAAAAGTAACATTAATAGCAAGAGATTCTTACCTCTCTCCCAATAATATTGTTGTATCTTCACTTTTTCCCACCTTGAATTGAACCAAACACGCTGCTATAACATTTTGTAATCGCAACTATACGCTGTCTTGATCGAAATTCGGGAATTATACCTGGTTTAGGCTTAAAATTTGGTTTGGGGAGAACTCTCCATAATTTTGGAGAATGTTTGGGGTGTTTTGATGAGGAAAATAAGGGGATAACCCCTTTTTATAACGGTCCAGGTTCTGCCTGGACTGACCTAAAATTCCTTCAGCGCGATCGCCCCCTTTGGGCGCGTTCGCGCAGGCTTAAGTTTTGTGCCTGCGCGTTTGTTCAGTAAAAAGGTCATAACTCTTAATCCCGATATGGTATGAGGGCCCACGACCTATTGTTGGAAATATAATTCAATTATCTACAACTTTAATTTTTTGTGTGATTCCAGATTCCAAACTTACAATGGCGTTTTGGCCTCTCCAAGTCAGATCCTCCGAAAACGTATCCTTAAATCATCCTTTTGGAGGGCTTATGCCCATTTTCGGCTTAAGGGTCCTTTATAAGACTTGCTCAACTTCCCATGTACTACTCATATCACTTTTCATATGTCTTTTATAAAACCCCAGTATATGGGCCCCAACTTGACTTACGGTTACAAAGGCTACTTTAAAGTCCATACTTGAAACAACCAATACTTACGAATTTCAACATATAGAACCACGGGGTGTAACATGGTGGAACCGACACGCCACCCCAAAATTGAGGCGTGACAGTTTGTGTGTGGCTGAGTATGATTGAGGGACAAAGGAATCATCCAAGCTCATTCTCGATCAAGGCTGTGTCCAAAAATGGTAATCTTCCATCTCTTTTTTGACTTTTATTTCTGTTAATCGTGTGTTAGTTGATAATTTCTTAGTTACTTAGCCTGTTTTTACTTAGTTTAAAGTTGTAGTTAAATAGTGTAAAATTGATTAGGTGTTCATTACTATGATGTGTAGATTTGTTTAGAAGTGTGTTAAACACCCTTTAGATTAGATAATAGATGCTAAAGCATCCTTGTTAACAATGTTGGTTGATATGGCCTCTATATGATTGAAAAAATTATTCTTGTTGGGATTTGTTGTTTTGCTTTGATTAATTAAGAGTCTGCTCTAACACATATGTGCTTTGAACCATGTATTAAAGACCAATGTTTATTTTATAATTTAGTTTTCTATAAAGTTCATAGTTACGTTTTTTCTTCCTTCAGTCAAGTCTTTCATAGTATTATATCAGTTTGTTGTTGTATACTTCAGTTTTTGTGTAATTAGTTTAATTTTTGCCTTTAGCTTTAAGTTAGGACTCTTTAAATGTTAATCATGTCATTTAAATTAGTTTAGTCTAATTACTCAGGTATTAAAACTAGATTGGTTGCTTATACTTGTGTCAAACTTGTTTTGCTATGTAAGATTAGAAAAAAATGTGAAATCTCTAATTAACCCTACCTAGATGTTCACTTGTTCAAATTATTTGTATAATATATTAATCATGATTGAGTCCCTGCCTTGTCTAAGATCATTTAATCTTTGGTTAATCAGTGGAGTTAGTTCACTTGTTCATTTGGGGGTTAAAACTGATAATCATGTAGATATTTACATGTATTCTAAGGTCAATTAGCTTCTATTGGTGGATCATGTCTTTGTTTTCTTTTTTTTCTTAAACCTGTTTGATGGGATCATGATCTTTTTTATACACTTGACTAATTCTTTAAAACTTGTTGAGTATATGTTTTCTTTTTTTGGAAGTTTAAGGAATCATGTTTGTTTTGGTACTCTTTGAATTTGCGGAAAAGGGCCTAAAATACCCTCGAACTATTGAAAATGGTGCAAAAATACCCTCCATCCACCTTTTAGCCTCCAAATGTGTTATAGCCCGTATATTGTGCGTTTGGAAATTCTAAAGTCGCCGTGGAAAGTTGAGGACGAGACTATCTTCAAAAAGGGTTGTAATGTGCAAATTGGTTATAAATATTATTCATGAGTATTATTGCATGGAAATGTTGAGAAGGGTTGAGGGTGAAAAAGGAAATTCGTAAAATGATTTATGGAAATATTGCGGAAAGAATAAGGGCAAAAGGAGAAAATCCGCAAAACGATCAATGGAAATAATGTGGAAGCTTAGGGGCAAAATGGTAATTCCACATAATGCTCAAGAATGATCTTGGAGGAGCAAAAATGTTCAAGAAAATTTATGGAGAGGCCATATTGGTCGTACACTATATGCCCTTCTTTGTAATTAATGGGGGCTAATTGTGAGTTATAGAATAATATATGGGTCAAAGCTTCCTTAAGAAGATATTTGGTCTTCTTTGACCATATAAAAAAATTCAAGGAAAAATCAAGAAAATGGAAGAAAACTCTAGAAAGGAAATAAAGGGGACTTGGGGTCATACTTGAGGGACTAAATTATAAATATGAAAAAGTAGTGGAAGACATGTATATATATATATATGGAGTCACCTTTTAGTTGAAGAAATAAGAAAGAAAAAAAAAAGATGAAGGAGAAAAATGAGGCCTAGGTTCGGCCAAGAGGGAGAAAAATTTCCCCCATAGAAATCTTGGTCCAAAAAATTATTTCTTCATAAATTTCTACCCAATGGAAGGTCCTCTACAACATGGAGTAGGTGTTGAAGCAAGTGGAATGCTCATTGGTGTCATATACCAACCCTAAGCCAAGAGTGAAGTTGAAGGAAAAAGGGTAAGAACCAATCTCCCTTTATGTTGTATGAATGCTTGGTATATGTTGTTGTATGGAGAAATGAATGGAAAACATGAAACCTTGCATGTTGAAGTGGTAGCCGTGCATGGTGTGTTGTGTGTTGTGTTGCATGGAAGATTGAATTAATGTTATGTAGTGTGTTGGTTGTTGTAATGTGTAGGAAAAGATAGGAAATTCATGAAATATGTTGTTGTTGTGGTATGGCCGAATGGGGTGTGGTTTGACAAACCATGATGATTTAATTCTATTTGATATTTTAGTTGTTGTTATTATGGATTCTATGATGAAAAATATAAGTTTGGTGGTTTGGAACAAAACGGAAATTGATATGATAATGTTGAAGAAGTTAATACCATATTAGTTTAAATTCTTACATTGCATGAATGGTGTAGTTAGTGCATGGTTGTGGGTATGGTTTATGAATTTAGAACAAGAAAAAAAATGTGTGGTTAAGTTCTTGTTGAAGATTTCGGATATCATTGAATCGTTGGGATGATTGTAAGTGTTGCTAGAATAATTGCTAGTATTGTTGTTGGTTTGGCCGAGTTCCATTCTCGGGCTGTTGTTGATTGAAATTGGCCAAGTTGAACTTGGTGGTATGGTGTATATACAGGGAAAATGCTGCCGAAATTTCGGTAGACAAAGTGTTGCTTTAAAGAATCAACTCCTAAATGCACTAACCAATGTTTGGTAAACATGACCAAATTGTAGATTTTGGCGGATTTGCAACTTGAATTTGGAGTACCATAAGGAGCGGAAAAAGGTATGTAAGGCTTCACCCTTCTTTCTATGGCATGTCTTAGACGGAATATGTTGGATATGAGCCTCGGGAATAACTCTACCCTCCGGAATCCGCGCCTAAAGTTTTCTCTTTTTCAATCAGTAGAATTGAACTAAAAAGTGTGCAAAATGTTGGAAGAATTTCCTAAACCTCTAGAACCCGCATAAATAGGACCCGACTACCGTAAAACCCTCACAAGTAACGCCATGACATGTAACATATGTAAATTTGGTACGCTGCCTCATTTGACCCGAGGTGGGCCAATGGTCCCCGGATTTTCCTTATTGTTCCGTTTGATCTATTTTGAAGCAGAATCCAAAGAAAACTTTTGATCCTTATCCCGTTCACCGAGTGACAAGTACTGTAACTATGCTAATGAGGATACATCTATGATGACAATTATAATGATGATGTTAAGAAAGGGAACATGCCTATGATAAGTATGACAAAGATGATTCCATGACTAAGATGATGAATATGACCATATAATGATAACGATGTAGTCCAAGATGAGAAAATGCCTACGGTAGATGTGTTGGCAAAATGTTCTGCTATGAAAAGGAAAATATGGAAACGTTAAACTAATTCTTGATACCTCAACTCTATTACAGGTAATGACTACTCTAAAGGTCCTAGGTATATGAAACTGTACCCTATGACCCTATTTGATGTTTTCCTCATAATGACACTTTTCATTGGTAGTCTCGCCTCATAATTCTCGTTCCTTCAAGGTGAGACAAAGCGACTATGGTTGTTCCATAATGTAATCGGAGGCTACCGACCTTCCGTCACTCCGATGGACACATGACTTTCTTTGAGCTCTCATGCATACCAATGGTATGACATATGTATATGAATGTGAATATGTATATGTATATGTATATGGGGAAAAAGGGGAAGGGCCACTGTTATATCACCACCTGATTCAGCTGGATTTCGTCCCGGACGCGGGATATGGGAGAGCCGGATACGGCGTCTGTATATGTGATATATATATATATATATATAATATGTTAGGACATTGTTGGGGAGGGGGGTGGGAGAGCCGATGTACTCGGCGTCTATAAATGTGAATAAAGGATACCGTTTTCTGAAATGTTCTGTTTATGTACATGTAAATAAGAAGTACTGTTTTTCCGAAAAGAGGACTAACCATGCATGGCATCTGCCTGAAAGGCATTCATATGTACAGGATACTTCTGTTCCAGATAATCTCCATATGTCTATTCCGTTATTAATCATACTGTATATTCCTTTATTATGTCACTATTCATGCCTTACGTACTCAGTACATTACTCGTACTGACCCCTCTTCTTCGGGGGCTGCGTTCATGCCGCGCAGGTACACCAGCTAAGCCATAGCTATCATAGAAGATGTTCCAGCGGAGTTGGCAGGCTCCACTTGTTCAGGAGTGCTACCGAGTCAGAGTATCTGAGCCATGATGTTTGTTTGATGTTAGAGACTTTGCAGGCAGAGTCGTGGGTATAGAGTGTCGATAATATGCTATATCATAAAGTCCATGTGATTGCAAATTCTGTTTGACTTGAGTACGATGGAAAAAAAAATCTCTTGAAAGTTTTACTATGTTTTCCATTTTTTTATTGATATAAGAGTCTAAGGAAGTTAAGTATGTAACAAGAGTCAGCGGGTTCGCTCGGCTCCAGATATGGGGTCGGGTGCCCATCACACCCTAGTAAAGTCGGGGTGTGACAAAGTGGTATCAGAGCAGGTCGGTCCAAGGGTTGTCTGCAAAGTCGTGTCCAGTAGAGTCCTGTTTATGAGTGTGAAGCCGGCCACATTTATAAACAGGAGGCTGTGGGGCATATAGGAAATGTTGACCTTCTTTCTGTCTCAGATCGTGCGATAGAGCCAAGTCATAGGAAATAAGATTCCTGATACTAATCGTTGATTTTCGCAGACGTCCAGTAGCGACGGGAAAAGGCGAATGACGATATGGCAAGTCACAGAGGTAAGTCTGGATATCTGTTCTGTTACCTGAACTGGAAGTACTGGATGGCGGGGATGTGCCATATAGTCGTACGATCTGTAAGGCATTGATGACATTGGCCGCATACAAATTTTGAATAATAGGAACGGTAAAAGAGGTTCTGCCAGAACGGGTACGCCCCACAGGAATAAGTATGGAAAAGAGATACGGTAAATAGGCAATAAGTGAAATGCGTTGGTTCCGAAAGGTTATGGATTTGGGCGTGGCGACGAAGGTGAGGTCGCTCCCATTGGGAATCTGGAAGTCCAGGATAGGAGTTAGCCATAAGGTGAGTGTTGGAAACCAAGAAGGGAAAAATAGTAATTACACAAGAAAGGACGTGTCGCGAGGGTGTCCCGGGATTTGTAAGACTTCGACTAGTCTCAAAGTATGTAATAAAGGTCATGCGTGGAAGTGGACGCGAAAATATCTGCATTAAGGCACCGGATTCCAGCAAAGTTTCAAGGTTAAGCGTGCTCAGGTGGGAGCAATCCTAGGATGGGTGACCCCCTGGGAAGTTTATAAGGAATTTTACATATTCTGACATAAAAGACAAATGAAAAGCTAGAATAGCCTAAATGAAACTACGGCACATAAGATGGCCGGAGACCATAAGAAGACACGTAGAACAAGACAGACTAGCTCGGTGAAAGGACAGAAAGTGCACCACAGTCCCGTGATTAGGATAGGCTTGAACAGCGCTTGGAAGTATTTTGTGAACTAGTTGATAGTGAATATGTATGTATATATGATTGTATCGGTGGCGTGCGAGCCCCAACAACCGAAACTACGGGAAGAAAGGTATTGATCACGCAAAGGTGCCGAAGTACGGGTGACAACAAGAATAAATGGTACAAGTGCGGCGAGTTAGCTGTTATTATTTTACTATAGGTTGAGGTCGGAAAAGGGGAAAGTTAAGAAAACCTTAGTAAGTGAAATCCCCGCGAGAAATTAACGGTAAAAATACGAGACCACTAGGATGAAAATTCAAATAGGCATGTGAGACGAGATAGATTGAGGTAAAAAGGAAACAAGGAGAAATGTGGAGAGGTTGAGAGCTGATTTCAACAAGTAGGTCTAAGAGAATTGTGGCTAGGGTAGAGGAATGTGAAGTAAGAGAAGGAATGCTCAGGATGGTGACGGTGTCAAGGTGAAAGATCTGTAAAAGGACAAGTATGTAGCTATAGTAATATGCTTAGAGGTTTAAGAAAGTAACGGGGCGCTGAAGAAATGCGGACACATGGTTACCTCACGGACATGTAGTTAAGAAAGAATTACGAGCAAGAGAGCTAAGCAAGTGAAAGGACAAATAAAGGATAGAAAGGTATGGAAATGAGGACAAATGAGGACCTAGACAGAAAGTAAAAGAAAAGCTTAAGATAAGAAGTTTTGATATGTTAGGCACAAAGATGGAAAAGAAGGTGAGGGATAAAGGTAAGCAAAGACTTCATAAAGGACTATGAGCATATAAGGAACCCCTTAAAGGGGGGGGGGGGAGGCCATATTAGGCTTACAAGGAATGACGATAAACGAAACGAGCACCAACACATGAATTCAAAGACAAGTGTACCTGTATTCAGGGATACAAAAAGAGATTAAAGAAAAGCTGTAGTAAGAATCTAAAGGTGTGGCTTTTGTTAAGATATGGTCACGAAACAGTAACAAGAAAAGAGATGATCGGAGGAAGACAAGGATAATACGTTGGCCCTACAAAGTAGAAAGCCCAAGACACGGGGAGAAGATTCATATAAAAACCGAGAAGTTCGATTATAAAAGAAATGAGGTACAGGACAAGAAGTGAGCATGAAGGAAAGGACAACTACAAAGGGGTCCTCCCAAAGTGTTATAAGACCCTATAAGGTCAGTTGAACATTCGAGGACGAATGTTCTAAAGGGGGGGGAGGATATTATAGCCCGTATATTGTGCGTTTGGAAATTCTAATGTCGCCGTGGAAAGTTGAGGACGAGACTATCTTCAAAAAGGGTTGTAATGTGCAAATTGGTTATAAATATTATTCATGAGTATTATTGCATGGAAATGTTGAGAAGGGTTGAGGGTGAAAAAGGAAATTCGTAAAATGATTTATGGAAATATTGCGGAAAGAATAAGGGCAAAAGGAGAAAATCCGCAAAACGATCAACGGAAATAATGTGGAAGCTTAGGGGCAAAATGGTAATTCCACATAATGCTCAAGAATGATCTTGGAGGAGCAAAAAGGTTCAAGAAAATTTATGGAGAGGCCATATTGGCCGTATACTATATGCCCTTCTTTGTAATTAATGGGGGCTAATTGTGAGTTATAGAATAATATATGGGTCAAAGCTTCCTTAAGAAGATATTTGGTCTTCTTTGACCATATAAAAAAATTCAAGGAAAAATCAAGAAAATGGAAGAAAACTCTAGAAAGGAAATAAAGGGGACTTGAGGTCATACTTGAGGGACTGAATTATAAATATAAAAAAGTAGTGGAAGACATGTATATATATATATGGAGTCACCTTTTAGTTGAAGAAATAAGAAAGAAAAAAAAATGATGAAGGAGAAAAATGAGGCCAAGGTTCGGCCAAGAGGGAGAAAAATTTCCCCTATGAAATGTTGGTCCAAAAAATTATTTCTTCATAAATTTCTACCCAATGGAAGGTCCTCTACAACATGGAGTAGGTGTTGAAGCAAGTGGAATGCTCATTGGTGTCATATACCAACCCTAAGCCAAGGGTGAAGTTGAAGGAAATAGGGTAAGAACCAATCTCCCTTTATGTTGTATGAATGCTTGGTATATGTTGTTGTATGGAGAAATGAATGGAAAACATGAAACCTTGCATGTTGAAGTGGTAGCCGTGCATGGTGTGTTGTGTGTTGTGTTGCATGGAAGATTGAATTAATGTTATGTAGTGTGTTGGTTGTTGTTGTAATGTGTAGGAAAAGATAGGAAATTCATGAAATATGTTGTTGTTGTGGTATGGCCGAATGGGGTGTGGTTTGACAAACCATGATGATTTAATTCTATTTGATATTTTAGTTGTTGTTATTATGGATTCTATGATGAAAAATGTAAGTTTGGTGGTTTGGAACAAAACGGAAATTGATATGAGAATGTTGAAGAAGTTAATACCATATTAGTTTAAATTCTTACATTGCATGAATGGTGTAGTTAGTGCATGGTTGTGGGTATGGTTTATGAATTTAGAACAAGAAAAAAAATGTGTGGTTATGTTCTTGTTGAAGATTTTGGATATCATCGAATCATTGGGATGATTGTAAGTGTTGCTAGAATAATTGCTAGTATTGTTGTTGGTTTGGCCGAGTTCCATTCTCGGGTTGTTGTTGATTGAAATTGGCCAAGTTGAACTTGGTGGTATGGTGTATTTACAGGGGAAATGCTGCCGAAATTTCGGCAGACAAAGTGTTGCTTTAAAGAATCAACTCCTAAATGCACTAACCAATGTTTGGTAAACATGACCAAATTGTAGATTTTGGCGGATTTGCAACTTGAATTTGGAGTACCATAAGGAGCGGAAAAAGGTATGTAAGGCTTCACCCTTCTTTCTATGGCATGTCTTAGACGGAATATGTTGGATATGAGCCTCGGGAAAAACTCTACCCTCCGGAATCCGCGCCTAAAGGTTTCTCTTTTTCAATCACTAGAATTGAACTAAAAAGTGTGCAAAATGTTGGATGAATTTCCTAAACCTCTAGAACCCGCATAAATAGGACCCGACTACCCTAAAACCCTCACAAGTAACGCCATGACATGTAACATATGAAAATATGGTACGCCGCCTCATTTGACCCGAGGTGGGACCATGGTACCCGGATTTTCCTTATTGTTCCGTTTGATCTATTTTGAAGCAGAATCCAAAGAAAACTTTTGATCCTTATCCCGTTCACCGAGTGACAAGTACTGTAACTATGCTAACGAGGATACTTCTATGATGACAATGATAATGATCATGTTAAGAAAGGGAACATGCCTATGATAAGTATGACAAAGATGATTCCATGACTAAGATGATGAATATGACCTTATAATGATAACGATGTAGTCCAAGATGAGAAAATGCCTACGGTAGATGTGTTGGCAAAATGTTCTGCTATGAAAAGGAAAATCTGGAAACGTTAAACTAATTCTTGATACCTCAACTCTATTACAGGTAATGACTACTCTAAAGGTCCTAGGTATATGAAACTGTACCCTATGACCCTATTTGATGTTTTCCTCACAAAGACACTTTTCATTAGTAGTCTCGCCTCATAATTCTCGTTCCTTCAAGGTGAGACAAAGCGACTATGGTTGTTCCATAATGTAATCGGAGGCTACCGACCTTCCGTCACTCCGATGGACACATGACTTTCTTTGAGCTCTCATGCATACCAATGGTATGACATATGTATATGAATGTGAATATGTATATATATATATGTATATGGGGAAAAAGGGGAAGGGCCACTGTTATATCACCACCTGATTCAGCTGGATTTCGTCCCGGACGCGGGATATGGGAGAGCCGGATACGGCGTCTGTATATGTGATATATATATATATATATATAATATGTTGGGACACTGTTGGGGAGGGGGGTGGGAGAGCCGATGTACTCGGCGTCTGTAAATGTGAATAAAGGAAACCGTTTTCCGAAATGTTCTGTTTTATGTACATGTAAATAAGAAGTACTGTTTTTCTGAAAAGAGGACTAAGCATGCATGGCATCTGCCTGAAAGGCATTCATATGTACAGGATACTTCTGTTCCAGATAATCTCTATATGTCTATTCCGTTATAAATCATACTGTATATTCCTTTATTATGTCACTATTCATTCCATATATACTCAGTACATTACTCGTACTGACCCCTCTTCTTCGGGGGCTGCGTTCATGCCGCGCAGGTACACCAGCTAAGCCATAGCTATCATAGAAGATGTTCCAGCGGAGTTGGCAGACTCCACTTGTTCAGGAGTGCTGCCGAGTCAGAGTATCTGAGCCATGATGTTTGTTTGATGTTAGAGACTTTGCAGGCAGAGTCGTGGGTATAGAGTGTCGATAATATGCTATATCATAAAGTCCATGTGATTGCAGATTCTGTTTCACTTGAGTACGATGGAAAAAAAAAATCTCTTGAAAGTTTTACTATGTTTTCCATTTTTTTATTGATATAAGAGTCTAAGGAAGTTAAGTATGTAACAAGAGTCAGCGCGTTCGCTCGGCTCCAGATATGGGGTCGGGTGCCCATCACACCCTAGTAAAGTCGGGGTGTGACAAAGTGGTATTAGAGCAGGTCGGTCCAAGGGTTGTCTGCAAAGTCGTGTCCAGTAGAGTCCTGTTTATGAGTGTGAAGCCGGCCACATTTTTAAACAGGAGGCTGTGGGGCATCTAGGAAATGTTGACCTTCTTTCTGTCTCAGATCGTGCGATAGAGCCAAGTCATAGGAAATAAGATTCCTGATACTAATCGTTGATTTTCGCAGACGTCCAGTAGCGACGGGAAAAGGCGAATGACGATATGGAAAGTCACAGAGGTAAGTCTGGATATCTGTTCTGTTACCTGAACTGGAAGTACTGGATGGCGGGGATGTGCCATATAGTCGTTCGATCTGTAAGGCATTGATAACATTGGCCGCATACAAATTTTGAATAATAGGAACGGTAAAGGAGGTTCTGCCAGAACGGGTACGCCCCACAGGAATAAGTATGGAAAAGAGATACGGTAAATAGGCAATAAGTGAAATGCGTTGGTTCCGAAAGGTTATGGATTTGGGCGTGGCGACGAAGGTGAGGTCGCTCCCATTGGGAATCTGGAAGTCCAGGATAGGAGTTAGCCATAAGGTAAGTGTTGGAAACCAAGAAGGGCAAAATAGTAATTACACAAAAAGGACGTGTCGCGAGGGTGTCCCGGGATTTGTAAGACTTCGACTAGTATCAAATTATGTAATGAAGCTCATGCGTGGAAGTGGACGCGAAAATATCTGCATTAAGGCACCGGATTCCAGCAAAGTTTCAAGGTTAAGCGTGCTCAGGTGGGAGCAATCCTAGGATGGGTGACCCCCTGGTAAGTTTATAAGGAATTTTACATATTCTGACATAAAAGACAAATGAAAAGATAGAATAGCCTAAATGAAACTACGGCACATAAGATGGCCGGAGACAATAAGAAGACACGTAGAACAAGGCAGACTAGCTCGGTGAAAGGACAGAAAGTGCACCACAGTCCCGGGATTAGGATAGGCTTGAACAGCGCTTGGAAGTATTTTGTGAACTAGTTGATAGTGAATATGTATGTATATATGATTGTATCGGTGGCGTGCGAGCCCCAACAAC
This sequence comes from Lycium barbarum, assembly GCF_019175385.1. Classification (NCBI taxonomy): domain Eukaryota; kingdom Viridiplantae; phylum Streptophyta; class Magnoliopsida; order Solanales; family Solanaceae; genus Lycium; species Lycium barbarum. The sequence goes on along the minus strand of NC_083348.1, from coordinate 22,442,574 downwards.
CGAAACTATGGGAAGAAAGGTATTGATCATGCAAAGGTGCCGAAGTACGGGTGACAACAAGAATAAATGGTACAAGTGCGGCGAGTGAGCTGTTATTATTTTACTATAGGTTGAGGTCGGAAATTCCAGTATAACGATACTCGGAAAAGAAAGAGAGTGTGAGATGAAAGGTAGAAAGCTTAAATGTCGGAAAAGGGGAAAGTTAAGAAAACCTTAGTAAGTGAAATCCCCGTGAGAAACTAACGGTAAAAATACGAGACCACTAGGATGAAAATTCAAATAGGCAAGTGAGACGAGATAGAGTGAGGTAAAAAGGAAACAAGGAGAAATGTGGAGAGGTTGAGAGCTGATTTCAACAATTAGGTCTAAGAGAATGGTGACCAGGGTAGAGGAATGTGAAGTAAGAGAAGGAATGCTCAGGATGGTGAGGGTGTCAAGGTGAAAGATCACCAAGGACGAATGTGACGCATGGTTACCTCACGAACATGTAGTTAAGAAAGAATTACGAGCAAGAGAGCTAAGCAAGTGAAAGGACGAATAAAGGATAGAAAGGTATGGAAATGAGGACAAATGAGGACCTAGACAGAAAGTAAAAGAAAAGCTTAAGATAAGAAGTTTTGATATGTTAGGCACAAAGCTGGAAAAGAAGGTGAGGGATAAAGGTAAGCAAAGACTTCATAAAGGACTATGAGCATATAAGGAACCCCTTAAAGGGGGGGGGGGGGGGAGGCCATATTAGGCTTACAAGGAATGACGATAAACGAAACGAGCACCAACACATGAAGTCAAAGACAAGTGTACCTTTATTCAGGGATACGAAAAGAGATTAAAGAAAAGTTGTAGTAAGAATCTAAAGGTGTGGCTTTTGTTAAGATATGGTCACGAAACAGTAACAAGAAAAGAGATGATCTGAGGAAGACAAGGATAATACGTTGGCCCTACAAAGTAGAAATCCCAAGACACGGGGAGAAGATTCATATAAAAACGGAGAAGTTCGATTATAAAAGAAATGAGGTAAAGGACAAGAAGTAAGCATGAAGGAAAGGACAACTACAAAGGGGTCCTCCCAAAGTGTTATAAGACCTTATAAGGTCAGTTGAACATTCGAGGACGAATGTTCTAAAAGGGAGGAGGATGTTATAGCCCGTATATTGTGCGTTTGGAAATTCTAAAGTCGCCGTGGAAAGTTGAGGACGAGACTATCTTCAAAAAGGGTTGTAATGTGCAAATTGGTTATAAATATTATTCATGAGTATTATTGCATGGAAATATTGAGAAGGGTTGAGGGTGAAAAAGGAAATTCGTAAAATGATTTATGGAAATATTGCGGAAAGAATAAGGGCAAAAGGAGAAAATCCGCAAAACGATCAATGGAAATAATGTGGAAGCTTAAGGGCAAAATGGTAATTCCACATAATGCTCAAGAATGATCTTGGAGGAGCAAAAATGTTCAAGAAAATTTATGGAGAGGCCATATTGGTCGTACACTATATGCCCTTCTTTGTAATTAATGGGGGCTAATTGTGAGTTATAGAATAATATATGGGTCAAAGCTTCCTTAAGAAGATATTTGGTCTTCTTTGACCATATAAAAAAATTCAAAGAAAAATCAAGAAAATGGAAGAAAACTCTAGAAAGGAAATAAAGGGTACTTGAGGTCATACTTGAGGGACTAAATTATAAATATGAAAAAGTAGTGGAAGACATGTATATATATATATGGAGTCACCTTTTAGTTGAAGAAATAAGAAAGAAAAAAAAAAGATGAAGGAGAAAAATGAGGCCTAGGTTCGGCCAAGAGGGAGAAAAATTTCCCCCATAGAAATCTTGGTCCAAAAAATTATTTGTTCATAAATTTCTACCCAATGGAAGGTCCTCTACAACATGGAGTAGGTGTTGAAGCAAGTGGAATGCTCATTGGTGTCATATACCAACCCTAAGCCAAGGGTGAAGTTGAAGGAAAAAGGGTAAGAACCAATCTCCCTTTATGTTGTATGAATGCTTGGTATATGTTGTTGTATGGAGAAATGAATGGAAAACATGAAACCTTGCATGTTGAAGTGGTAGCCGTGCATGGTGTGTTGTGTGTTGTGTTGCATGGAAGATTGAATTAATGTTATGTAGTGTGTTGGTTGTTGTTGTAATGTGTAGGAAAAGATAGGAAATTCATGAAATATGTTGTTGTTGTGGTATGGCCGAATGGGGTGTGGTTTGACAAACCATGATGATTTAATTCTATTTGATATTTTAGTTGTTGTTATTATGGATTCTATGATGAAAAATGTAAGTTTGGTGGTTTGGAACAAAACGGAAATTGAAATGAGAATGTTGAAGAAGTTAATACCATATTAGTTTAAATTCTTACATTGCATGAATGGTGTAGTTAGTGCATGGTTGTGGGTATGGTTTATGAATTTAGAACAAGAAAAAAAATGTGTGGTTAAGTTCTTGTTGAAGATTTCGGATATCATCGAACCATTGGGATGATTGTAAGTGTTGCTAGAATAATTGCTAGTATTGTTGTTGGTTTGGCCGAGTTCCATTCTCGGGTTGTTGTTGATTGAAATTGGCCAAGTTGAACTTGGTGGTATGGTGTATTTACAAGGGAAATGCTGCCGAAATTTCGGCAGACAAAGTGTTGCTTTAAAGAATCAACTCCTAAATGCACTAACCAATGTTTGGTAAACATGACCAAATTGTAGATTTTGGCGGTTTTGCAACTTGAATTTGGAGTACCATAAGGAGCGGAAAAAGGTATGTAAGGCTTCACCCTTCTTTCTATGGCATGTCTTAGACGGAATATGTTGGATATGAGCCTCGGGAATAACTCTACCCTCCGGAATCTGCGCCTAAAGTTTTCTCTTTTTCAATCAGTAGAATTGAACTAAAAAGTGTGCAAAATGTTGGAAGAATTTCCTAAACCTCTAGAACACGCATAAATAGGACCCGACTACCCTAAAAGCCTCACAAGAAACGCCATGACATGTAACATATGTAAATTTGGTACGCCGCCTCATTTGACTAGAGGTGGGCCCATGGTCCCCGAATTTTCCTTATTGTTCTGTTTGATCTATTTTGAAGCAGAATCCAAAGAAACTTTTGATCCTTATCCCGTTCACCGAGTGACAAGTACTGTAACTATGCTAACGAGGATACTTCTATGATGACAATGATAATGATGATGTTAAGAAAGGGAACATGCCTATAATAAGTATGACAAAGATGATTCCACGACTAAGATGATGAATATGACCTTATAATGATAACGATGTAGTCCAAGATGAGAAAATGCCTACGGTAGATGTGTTGGCAAAATGTTCTGCTATGAAAAGGAAAATATGGAAACGTTAAACTAATTCTTGATACCTCAACTCTATTACAGGTAATGACTACTCTAAAGGTCTTAGGTATATGAAACTGTACCCTATGACCCTATTTGATGTTTTCCTCATAATGACACTTTTCATTGGTAGTCTCGCCTCATAATTCTCGTTCCTTCAAGGTGAGACAAAGCGACTATGGTTGTTCCATAATGTAATCGGAGGCTACCGACCTTCCGTCACTCCGATCGACACATGACTTTCTTTGACCTCTCATGCATACCAATGTTATGACATATGTATATGAATGTGAATATGTATATGTATATATATATGGGGAAAAAGGGGAAGGGCCACTGTTATATCACCACCTAATTCAGCTAGATTTCGTCCCGGACGCGGGATATGGGAGAGCCGGATATGGCGTCTGTATATGTGATATATATATATATATATATATATATATATATATAATATGTTGGGACACTGTTGGGGAGGGGGGTGGGAGAGCTGATGTACTCGGCGTCTGTAAATGTGAATAAAGGATACCGTTTTCTGAAATGTTCTGTTTTATGTACATGTAAATAAGAAGTACTGTTTTTCTGAAAAGGGGACTAAGCATGCATGGCATCTGCCTGAAAGGCATTCATATGTACAGGATACTTCTGTTCCAGATAATCTCCATATGTCTATTCCGTTATTAATCATACTGTATATTCCTTTATTATGTCACTATTCATGCCTTACATACTCAGTACATTACTCGTACTGACCCCTCTTCTTCGGGGGCTGCGTTCATGCCGCGCAGGTACACCAGCTAAGCCATAGCTATCATAGAAGATGTTCCAGCGGAGTTGGCAGGCTCCACTTGTTCAGGAGTGCTGCCGAGTCAGAGTATCTGAGCCATGATGTTTGTTTGATGTTAGAGACTTTGCAGGCAGAGTCGTGGGGATAGAGTGTCGATAATATGCTATATCATAAAGTCCATGTGATTGCAGATTCTGTTTGACTTGAGTACGATGGAAAAAAAAAATCTCTTGAAAGTTTTACTATGTTTTCCATTTTTTTATTGATATAAGAGTCTAAGGAAGTTAAGTATGTAACAAGAGTCAGCGGGTTCGCTCGGCTCCAGATATGGGGTCGGGCCCATCACACCCTAGTAAAGTCGGGGTGTGACAAAGTGGTATCAGAGTAGGTCGGTCCAAGGGTTGTCTGCAAAGTCGTGTCCAGTAGAGTCCTGTTTATGAGTGTGAAGCCGGCCACATTTATAAACAGGAGGCTGCGGGGCATCTAGGAAATGTTGACCTTCTTTCTGTCTCAGATCGTGCGATAGAGCCAAGTCATAGGAAATAAGATTCCTGATACTAATCGTTGATTTTCGCAGACGTCCAGTAGCGACGGGAAAAGGCGAATGACGATATGGCAAGTCACAGAGGTAAGTCTGGATATCTGTTCTGTTACCTGAACTGGAAGTACTGGATGGCGGGGATGTGCCATATAGTCGTACGATCTGTAAGGCATTGATGACATTGGCCGCATAAAAATTTTGAATAATAGGAACGGTAAAGGAGGTTCTGCCAGAACGGGTACGCCCCACAGGAATAAGTATGGAAAAGAGATACGGTAAATAGGCAATAAGTGAAATGCGTTGGTTCCGAAAGGTTATGGATTTGGGCGTGGCGACGAAGGTGAGGTCGCTCCCATTGGGAATCTGGAAGTCCAGGATAGGAGTTAGCCATAAGGTGAGTGTTGGAAACCAAGAAGGGCAAAATAGTAATTACACAAGAAAGGACGTGTCGCGAGGGTGTCCCGGGATTTGTAAGACTTCGACTAGTCTCAAATTATGTAATAAAGGTCATGCGTGGAAGTGGACGCGAAAATATCTGCATTAAGGCACGGGATTCCAGCAAAGTTTCAAGGTTAAGCGTGCTCAGGTGGGAGCAATCCTAGGATGCGTGACCCCCTGGTAAGTTTATAAGGAATTTTACATATTCTGACATAAAAGACAAATGAAAAGATAGAATAGCCTAAATGAAACTACGGCACATAAGATGGCCGGAGACCATAAGAAGACACGTAGAACAAGGCAGACTAGCTCGTTGAAAGGACAGAAAGTGCACCACAGTCCCGGGATTAGGATAGGCTTGAACAGCGCTTGGAAGTATTTTGTGAACTAGTTGATAGTGAATATGTATGTATATATGATTGTATCGGTGGCGTGCGAGCCCCAACAACCGAAACTACGGGAAGAATGGTATTGATCACGCAAAGGTGCCGAAGTACGGGTGACAACAAGAATAAATGGTACAAGTGCGGCGAGTGAGCTGTTATTATTTTACTATAGGTTGAGGTCGGAAATTCCAGTATAACGATACTCGGAAAAGAAAGAGAGTGTGAGATGAAAGGTAGAAAGCTTAAATGTCGGAAAAGGGGAAAGTTAAGAAAACCTTAGTAAGTGAAATCCCCGCGAGAAATTAACGGTAAAAATACGAGACCACTAGGATGAAAATTCAAATAGGCATGTGAGACGAGATAGAGTGAGGTAAAAAGGAAACAAGGAGAAATGTGGAGAGGTTGAGAGCTGATTACAACAAGTAGGTCTAAGAGAATGGTGACCAGGGTAGAGGAATGTGAAGTAAGAGAAGGAATGCTCAGGACGGTGACGGTGTCAAGGTGAAAGATCTGTAAAAGGACAAGTATGTAGCTATAGTAATATGCTTAGAGGTTTAAGAAAGTAACGGGGCGCTGAAGAAATGCGGACGCATGGTTACCTCACGAACATGTAGTTAAGAAAGAATTACGAGCAAGAGAGCTAAGCAAGTGAATGGACGAATAAAGGATAGAAAGGTATGGAAATGAGGACAAATGAGGACCTAGACAGAAAGTAAAAGAAAAGATTAAGATAAGAAGTTTTGATATGTTAGGCACAAAGCTGGAAAAGAAGGTGAGGGATAAAGGTAAGCAAAGACTTCATAAAGGACTATGAGCATATAAGTAACCCCTTAAAGAGGGGGGGGGGGGGGGGGAGGCCATATTAGGCTTACAAGGAATGACAATAAACGAAACGAGCACCAACACATGAATTCAAAGACAAGTGTACCTGTATTCAGGGATACGAAAAGAGATTAAAGAAAAGCTGTAGTAAGAATCTAAAGGTGTGGCTTTTGTTAAGATATGGTCACGAAACAGTAACAAGAAAAGAGATGATCTGAGGAAGACAAGGATAATACGTTGGCCCTACAAAGTAGAAAGCCCAAGACACGGGGAGAAGATTCATATAAAAACCGAGAAGTTCGATTATAAAAGAAATGAGGTAAAGGACAAGAAGTGAGCATCAAGGAAAGGACAACTACAAAGGGGTCCTCCCAAAGTGATATAAGACCCTATAAGGTCAGTTGAACATTCGAGGACGAATGTTCTAAAGGGGGGGAGGATGTTATAGCCCGTATATTGTGCGTTTGGAAATTCTAAAGTCGCCGTGGAAAGTTGAGGACGAGACTATCTTCAAAAAGGGTTGTAATGTGCAAATTGGTTATAAATATTATTCATGAGTATTATTGCATGGAAATGTTGAGGGTGAAAAAGGAAATTCGTAAAATGATTTATGGAAATATTGCGGAAAGAATAAGGGCAAAAGGAGAAAATCCGTAAAACGATCAATGGAAATAATGTGGAAGCTTAGGGGCAAAATGGTAATTCCACATAATGCTCAAGAATGATCTTGGAGGAGCAAAAATGTTCAAGAAAATTTATGGAGAGGCCATATTGGCCGTACACTATATGCCCTTCTTTGTAATTAATGGGGGCTAATTGTGAGTTATAGAATAATATATGGGTCAAAGCTTCCTTAAGAAGATATTTGGTCTTCTTTGACCATATAAAAAAATTCAAGGAAAAATCAAGAAAATGGAAGAAAACTCTAGAAAAGAAATAAAGGGGACTTGAGGTCATACTTGAGGGACTAAATTATAAATATGAAAAAGTAGTGGAAGACATGTATATATATATATATATGGAGTCACCTTTTAGTTGAAGAAATAAGAAAGAAAAAAAAAGATGAAGGAGAAAAATGAGGCCTAGGTTCGGCCAAGAGGGAGAAAAATTTCCCCCATGAAATCTTGGTCCAAAAAATTATTTCTTCATAAATTTCTACCCAATGGAAGGTCCTCTACAACATGGAGTAGGTGTTGAAGCAAGTGGAATGCTCATTGGTGTCATATACCAACCCTAAGCCAAGGGTGAAGTTGAAGAAAAAAGGGTAAGAACCAATCTCCCTTTATGTTGTATGAATGCTTGGTATATGTTGTTGTATGGAGAAATGAATGGAAAACACGAAACCTTGCATGTTGAAGTGGTAGCCGTGCATGGTGTGTTGTGTGTTATGTTGCATGGAAGATTGAATTAATGTTATGTAGTGTGTTGGTTGTTGTTGTAATGTGTAGGAAAAGATAGGAAATTCATGAAATATGTTGTTGTTGTGGTATGGCCGAATGGGGTGTGGTTTGACAAACCATGATGATTGAATTCTATTTGATATTTTAGTTGTTGTTATTATGGATTCTATGATGAAAAATGTAAGTTTGGTGGTTTGGAACAAAACGGAAATTGATATGAGAATGTTGAAGAAGTTAATACCATATTAGTTTAAATTCTTACATTGCATGAATGGTGTAGTTAGTGGATGGTTGTGGGTATGGTTTATGAATTTAGAACAAGAAAAAAAATGTGTGGTTAAGTTCTTGTTAAAGATTTCGGATATCATTGAATCATTGGGATGATTGTAAGTGTTGCTAGAATAATTGCTAGTATTGTTGTTGGTTTGGCCGAGTTCCATTCTCGGGTTGTTGTTGATTGAAATTGGCCAAGTTGAACTTGGTGGTATGGTGTATTTACAGGGGAAATGCTGCCGAAATTTCGGCAGACAAAGTGTTGCTTTAAAGAATCAACTCCTAAATGCACTAACCAATGTTTGGTAAACATGACCAAATTGTAGATTTTGGCGGCTTTTCAACTTGAATTTGGAGTACCATAAGGAGCGGAAAAAGGTATGTAAGGCTTCACCCTTCTTTCTATGGCATGTCTTAGATGGAATATGTTGGATATGAGCCTCGGGAATAACTCTACCCTCCGGAATCCGCGCCTAAAGTTTTCTCTTTTTCGATCAGTAGAATTGAACTAAAAAGTGTGCAAAATGTTGGAAGAATTAAACCTCTAGAACCCGCATAAATAGGCCCCGACTACCCTAAAACCCTCACAAGTAACGCCATGACATGTAACATATGTAAATTTGGTACGCCGCCTCATTTGACCCGAGGTGGGCCCATGGTCCCCGGATTTTCCTTATTGTTCCGTTTGATCTATTTTGAAGCAGAATCCAAAGAAAACTTTTGATCCTTATCCCGTTCACCGAGTGACAAGTACTGTAACTATGCTAACGAGGATACTTCTATGATGACAATGATAATGATGATGTTAAGAAAGGGAACATGCCTATGATAAGTATGACAAAGATGATTCCATGACTAAGATGATGAATATGACCTTATAATGATAACGATGTAGTCCAAGATGAGAAAATGCCTACGGTAGATGTGTTGGCAAAATGTTCTGCTATGAAAAGGAAAATATGGAAACGTTAAACTAATTCTTGATACCTCAACTCTATTACAGGTAATGACTACTCTAAAGGTCTTAGGTATATGAAACTGTACCCTATGACCCTATTTGATGTTTTCCTCATAATGACACTTTTCATTGGTAGTCTCGCCTCATAATTCTCGTTCCTTCAAGGTGAGACAAAGCGACTATGGTTGTTCCATAATGTAATCGGAGGCTACCGACCTTCCGTCACTCCGATGGACACATGACTTTCTTTGAGCTCTCATGCATACCAATGTTATGACATATGTATATGAATGTGAATATGTATATGTATATATATATGGGGAAAAAGGGGAAGGGCCACTGTTATATCACCACCTAATTCAGGTAGATTTCGTCCCGGACACGGGATATGGGAGTGCCGGATACGGCGTCTGTATATGTGATATATATATATATATATATATATATAATATGTTGGGACACTGTTGGGGAGGGGGGTGGGAGAGCCGATGTACTCGGCGTCTGTAAATGTGAATAAAGGATACCGTTTTCTGAAATGTTCTGTTTTATGTACATGTAAATAAGAAGTACTGTTTTTCTGAAAAGGGGACTAAGCATGCATGGCATCTGCCTGAAAGGCATTCATATGTACAGGATACTTCTGTTCCAGATAATCTCCATATGTCTATTCCGTTATTAATCATATTGTATATTCCTTTATCATGTCACTATTCATGCCTTACATACTCAGTACATTACTCGTACTGACCCCTCTTCTTCGGGGGTTGCGTTCATGCCGCGCAGGTACACCAGCTAAGCCATAGTTATCATAGAAGATGTTCCAGCGGAGTTGGCAGGCTCCACTTGTTCAGGAGTGCTGCCGAGTCAGAGTATCTGAGCCATGATGTTTGTTTGATGTTAGAGAATTTGAAGGCAGAGTCGTGGGTATAGAGTGTCGATAATATGCTATATCATAAAGTCCATGTGATTGCAGATTCTGTTTGACTTGAGTACGATGGAAAAAAAAATCTCTTGAAAGTTTTACTATGTTTTCCATTTTTTTATTGATATAAGAGTCTAAGGAAGTTAAGTATGTAACAAGAGTCAGCGGGTTCGCTCGGCTCCAGATATGGGGTCGGGTGCCCATCACACCCTAGTAAAGTCGGGGTGTGACAAAATGCCCTTACCAACCACCTATTGGGTCTAAAATACCCTTATTGCTAACAGAAGCTTTTCATTAAATATGTGGCAATTTTTTATTGGTTGGCTTATAAAATTAATTAAACTAATTAACTTGGGCAATATTGACCGGATTACCCAAGTCCCCCCCAACCCCCGACTCGACCGGCCCCCTTTCCATTTAATAGAAAACAAAACCCTTCAAACCATTTCATAGAAAACGAATTGGACCCATTTCACGATCAGAAAAAAATTCAGCGCTGCTACTTCGAAAACCCTAGAAAATTTAAACCAATTTCTGGTCAAAATGTCCCTATTTTCTGCGTGAATAAGTTCGTTGGGTGAAGATTTGGATTGTACAAGTTCTGTTCCGCCTTTTAAAGTAAGAGTTTGCTGCTTATTACTTATTTATTTTAAGTTAAGGTTTAAAATTTTGTTTATTTTGTGCGAGATTTGCTGTATGTTGTCATTTTTGCTGAGCTTCCATGTGTTATAAGCTTTTTTTAGTCAATTTTTTTGTTGCTGTTACTCCATTGCACTATATGAAGTGTCACATATAGTGTATATGTTGGGTGTATTTATGAAGGTTAGGTGCAGTTTTTTTTTCCTTTAATGCACAACTCAATATTTGTTTGTTTTTGCTACTTTATTCAATGCTTTTGTCTGTGTATGCTGTTTTTTAAAGCATGTGGTCCCTCTTCCCTTATCCTTGTCTTCACATAAATATTGGTAGATTCCCTATTTCCTATTCAGCTTTCTATTTCCCTTTCTTTAATGTTTTTAACGGGTCCCTTTCCCTTTATTTTATTTCTGCCATGTGCTTTTCTTGAAGGATGTTTGACAAGGTTGATTTAGTATTTAATTATGGAGGCAAGTGGGTCCTGCATCCTCAAGTTGTCTACATAAAAAAACAGAACCATGTGTGGGAGGGATATGATCCAGACTTGTTGTCTTACATAGATATATGTAATGAATACACTGAAAAATTAGGTTTTAGAGTGGTAAAACTGCTGCTGGTCACAGGGCCCTCTGGGAGATATTTTTTGGTTGAGAGTGGTGCAGGCATTAGAACACTTCAATCTTCTCTGTCTAGTGAGTTTTGTGTGCTGCAATTCTTTGTTGTAGATGAAAGTTAAGATAATGTTTCAGCTCCCAACATCATTTATCATAAAGAACCATGCTTTGTATCAGTAGATGTAGGAACTGATTGTGAGTCGGGTGAGGAAGAGGATGATGATAATGAACCAGTTCCTAGTGACTATGACAGTGAAAAATTGGAACTTTTTAGAAAAGAAAAGAATAGGGAAGTGAATGAGAAACTAGACAGGTTTTTAGTGATGGAAAAGGGTATGAGTTTTAAGGATCTTGATGAAGCTAAAAGAGTTGTGAGCTATTACGCAGTTTCTAATAAGAAAGGACTTAAAGTTGATCATAGTGACAGTCATAGAGTTAGATATAAGTGTTGTAGTGGCTGTCCTTTTGTGTGTTTGATTTTCTGAAGATAACAAAAATCAGGGATTTAAGATTAAGACCTTGCATTTAGAACATAATTGTCAGCCAACATTTAAGAATAGAAGAGCTACTCAACAAGCTTTAGCACATTACTTCAAGAACAAAGTGCAGAATAATCCTAAGTACAAGGTGAAAGATATGAGGCAAAATTTGGATGATCAATTTTCACTTAATATTAGTGCTTCAAAGATGAAAAGGGTTAAGAGGCTTATTTTAGAGAAATTGGAGGGTAGCTACCTTGATGATTTCAATAGGTTGGAGGCTTATGCTCAAGAATTGAGGGATAGCAATCCTGGTACTGATGTGGTGATAAATATATCTAAAGAGGCTCTTGAACAAGGTAAAAGAAGATTTCTGAGAATGTATGTGTGCTTCCAAGCTTTGAAAAGTGGTTGGAGAGGAGGTTCGAGGCCATTTATAGGGCTGGATGGCACATTTTTGAAAGGGAAGTGTAGGGGAATTTTATTGGTTGCCCTTGGTCAAGATTCACAAAAGTACTTTTATCCTCTAGCTTGGGCAGTAGTGGATAGAGAAATATCCAGAACTTGGAAATGGTTCATTCAGTTGTTGAGAAATTCTTTAGAGCTAGCAGATGGTGAAGGATTGACACTAATGTCTGATATGCAAAAGGTATTTGTTTTCCTGTATTATTATTTTTTGTTTTTCTATTTTGTATAGATGATGTACTTTAACTTGTTGCGCTAATGATTCTTACAGAGATTGATTGATGTTGTTACTCATGTGCTCCCCAAAAGCACACCACAGATGGTGTGTAAGGCACATTGAAGCCAATTGGAGCAAGATGTGGAGGGGTATAGAAATGAAGAAGTTAATGTGGTGGTCTGCTTAGAGCACATATGAAGAAGAATTCCATGATCAATTGAATTCCATGGGTGTTGTGTCCGAACAAGCTGTCAAAGATCTGTTGTGGTACCCAGCAGATCACTGGTGCAGGGCCTATTTTGACATGGTCTGCAAGAACTTCTCAGTTGAAAACAATTTTACTGAGTCTTTCAACAAATAGATTCTAGAAGCAAGGAACAAACAAATAATCAAGATGTTGGAAGATATTAGAATAAAGATATATCTCTTTGAATATAAAGGCTTTTAGAATAGTTCAACTTGCTATTACAAGAGAAAAAAAGAGAGAAATATGGATTCAAATGAGAAATTAATGGTTTCAAATGAAATTGGATTTTGTGTTCCTGGGTTTTTTTATACTGGTAGTCCGTACAGAAATGTGTTGAATTATATGGGTCATGCAGTTCATGTTAGTAGAGTTAAATTACTTTGTTTGTAATGAGTGATGTCTGATTTGAGTTGGTCTTTGTTGATATTTTGAGTTTTTATGACTTGGTAAATTGAAGTTGACTTGAGCTAGATGTGTAGATTGAAAAATTGCTTCTTTTTCTGTTTAAATGCCATCAATTGGTTATGTGTGAAGGAATGGATTTATAGGATTTGTATAGCTAACTACAAGAAGCGACATATCTAGGATTTGTATAGCTAACTACCAGTTCATTTTTAGCACTAAAGTTTAAGATTTGTATAGGATTTGATTTATTTTTCTTGAAAAAACAAGGCTTTGAATGTGACTTCCTAGCTCTAATTATGTTTGAAAAGCTTAATTGGTATGTGTATTTTTCAGTTGCTGCAGTACGTATAGTTGCTGCAGTTGCTGCAATGAGGTAGTTGAGGGTTCTGATAAGCATGTTGTGGATCTACTTAGGAAGAAGTGTACATGTAGGACATGGGACTTGACAGGAATTCCATGTCCTCATGCCATTAAAGCTTTACTTCATGACAAACAAGAACCACTTAATAAGATGCATTGGTGGTATTCAAAAGAGGCTTACATGTTGGTGTACATGCATAAGATACAACCTGTTAGAGGTGACAAATTCTGGAAAGTTGATCCATCTCATACTATGGAGCCACCACAAATACGTAAAATGGTTGGCAGGCCAAAGATTAAGAGAGCAAGGGAAAAAAATGAGGCAAGGATGAGGGAGGGGCTGTGGAAGAATTCAAGAAAAGGTCTGAAAATGACATGCGGGCATTGTGGTGCAACAGACCACAACAAAAGAAGATGCCCTCTGGTAAAAAAAAAAATTCCTTTAATTATTCAATGTTTACACTATCCTATTTAAATGTCTAACTTGACAATATTTGTAGCTTCAAAGAGGTGCACAAACAGTCCAAGATGTGCCCTTGTCAGCACCCCAAGCCAGTCAAGATTCTGAAATCAGTTTTATGCCCAACTCTGGCTTTAATGCCTCTTCCGGTCAACATAACAGCCAACCAATCTTTGAAGGTGTTGGACCTTTAAAATCAAAGAGAAAATCCAAAGCCAAAGCTACTTCAACTTCAAACAACGCACCTTTAAGAGCACTTGTTGATGAAGATGATGATGCCGAAATTGATGATGAAGATGAGCAGCCTATTCTTAGGCCTAAGGTGATATCTGAAGCTAAAACTAGGCTTCAACGAAAAAGATGCATCAGCCACCAACTAGTTAAAGGAAAATTGGCTTCAGGGGAGATTAGAATGGTGTGAGTAGGCCTACTAATCTACCATACTCACCAAGAACGTTTGGTTGTAGAGGTGAACCATGTGTGACGTCAAATCAGTTGGAAGTAGGAAAGGAGAAGAAAATTGGGAAGTTGAAGGCAAAGAGGGGAAAACATTAGGGCATAAGTGACTGGGTTAAAGTAGTTTTTTGTTTTTATGTTTTTCAATGTTATGTAATGGCACAATTAAACGTCCTATTTTGCTATTTTTTGTTGTGAATCAGTCTTATGACAATCCCATTGTTGAACTCAAGTAAACTTATTTATCAAGTGCAGATGCCATTTTATCAGGTCATGAGACATACTTTCAGCCATTGCTGCAAACGTTTTACATTTATAGCAGACTACGTTAAAATAACAGCCCATTGGTTTGTAGGCATGTTTAGCCTAAGCATCAGCTACACCATTGGTTGCCCGAGGCTTGTGCTTGATTTATACTGCTCCAAGCTCATCCAATAAGCAGGAATGCAACTAAACTCACCTCAAAGCATGCTGTCACCACCTCCATGGCTCTCCAGAAATTTCCAGTAGTCATCAAGGCTCAACAACTGCTACACCTCGGAATTTTTTCTGTTGGTACGAAAGTGAATGAACTAGTGATGAATATGAGTGCATGATGTCCATGAGCAAGAAACGACATTTGATGACCTTAGGCGAGACTGCAAAGGTATCCGATGTGAAATGAGAAAGTTGGCTAAGTCAAGATGAGATATAAGGTGAGCAATGCATGTGCATGGACGTGGGTGATTAAAATGAGAAGTCTAAGAAATATGGGAAGTTGCAGATTTGCAACTGCCCAGTGGTCGTAAAGTGCTAGGACGGACCATAAATTGGTATACGGTCCATAAACTAGCAGGTCTTAAATTGGCATGCAAAACATCAACTTTCTGCCAGTTGAGGAAATGGCTAAATACGACCTGGAGGACGGACCGTAAACCATGGTCGAAAATCACCATGTTGCAGTCTTAAGTTTCTGGTTCTGAATATGGTTAAAGACGACCACGAAGGACGGTCCGTAAACTGGAATACGGACCGTAAACGCCCATGGACGACCACTGTGCACTTCAGTTCAGATTTTGCAAGTCATTAAATAAAGGGACCAACACTTGTTTTATTTCATTTCAACATTACACCACTTCTCTCTAAAACATCTCTCTATATTTATTATCCAAGTTTTCAAGGATCATAAGTCATCAACAACATAAAACAAAGTGAATCAAGAGTAAGAACATCATCAAAGGTCATCCAAGTCAAGAAATCCAAATGGAGAAAAACTAGGGTTTTGCTCAAAGTTGAGTATTATCAACTAAAGCTTGTTCCTACAACTTCTAAGGTAAGATTCATGATATTTATTTGATGTTTAAGATATTGGAGAGTTGAAATACATGGATTGTAGAAAATATGGTCAACTAGGTAATGAATGATGAATAGTGACATTTTGAGGAATAGTTTGAATTGAATCACGAATGTTGTTGTGTTGAGATATGAATGTGTTACAAATAGTATTGAGATCACGAACTCGACAATTTGGATGAATGGGCGAAGTTGAATGTTATGACCATAAATATGGGTGAATTAGAAGCAAATTGAGAAATCTATTTTATGTGGATGATGTGAATGACTAACGACCATTGTTATGATATTAATGAAGGTAGAAACGCTAACATTGGATGGAAGCGTGCAAGTGTAGAATAGTTCGCCGAAAAGGTAAGTAAGGCCGACCCTTCTTTCATAAGGCATGGTTCCTTGGCCAAACCCTTGAATCCTCTATATGAGTACGTTTTTTTCAAATGGTTGATATTCCGAGCTCATAAGCTCACGACCCTTGATATGTACTATGATTGTAGCACGCACTTCATACGACGAGTAGGCCTATGATATAGAAGTAACGTTAATGATGCTGATAGTAATGATAAGGATGATAATAATGATGCTAAAGGTGCCTATGGGATATTATACTTATATGTGTGCCTATGAAGGGCTATGATGAAACCCCGAGCATATAACGCCGGGTAGAACATAGGTATGTGATTATGTATAAACTATGTATACGATTACGAAACGCGCGCACACCTCTGCAGATTGTACAGATAACCCTGAAGCCTTGGTAGGGCCAGGTATGAGTAACATTGAGCCTTGGTTGGCCAAATATGTATGAAACACCGATCCTATGAGGTCGGGTATGCTATGTAAAATGCTATGTATATGAAATGACTAAGTACATAATAGAATATGAATGTGATAAGACTATGTATGGAATACGGATGATGACGTAGGTGTACGAATACGTATGAAAAATTGGAAGCCCCTATGAAAGGCAAGTAAGTGTAATGATGATGATGTTATTGTATCCCCTCCTATGCTATTTCATATGTTGTTCATGACGCTTATTTATTGATGTTGCTCATGCTTTACATACTCAGTACATTCTTCGTACTGACGTCCTTTTGTTTGTGGACGCTGCGTCATGCCCGCAGGTGCACAGGGAGACAGACTTGATCCATAGCTGTCTATTCAGAGATTACATAGAGAGCTCCATTTCCTTCGGAGCCATATCTTTTGGGTACTCATTCTTTTGTGTATATAATTATGGGCATAGCGGGGTCCTGTCCCGCTAATGTGATATGTTATACTCTTATAGGCTCGTAGACATGTGTGTGTGTGGGTAGATGTGTCTGGCCTTGTCGGCCTATGTTTTGTACATCATTTTGTCGGTCACGTTGGCCCATGTACATTGATGTGGCATAGATGCCCATGATGATATAAATGTGCTGTTGTCCAAATGGGACTAGTTGACGAATGAATGGAAATGCATGTATAATTATGCGGCTCACCTAGATGTAGGCATAAGAGTAAGCTAAGAGGGTGCCCGGGTGGGCTAGCACCGGTTGCTCGTCGCGGCCCCGAGTCGGGTCGTGACAAAAGTGGTATCAGAGCGGTTCAGTCCTAGGGTGTGTCTACGAGCCGTGTCTAGTAGAGTCTTGGGTATGGGTGTGTTGCGCGCCACACTTATAAACAAGAAGCTGCGGACATTTTAGGAAATCGTGCAATAGAGCTATGATGTAATAAATTCTTGTTCCTAAATCGTGTGTTGTGTATTTCAGAGATGCCTAAAAAGAAAAAGGCTACAGCAGCCCAAAAGGGCCAGACGGTGGCAGAAAAGCGGGCTGAAAGAGCACCGCCACCGGTAGTAGAGGAAGATGAGTCCTAGAGTGCGGCTCAATCTCAATCCTCCCAGACAGTGCCTATTACTGAGGAGCGTGAGAGAGCCTCAGCTCCAGCTCCGGCTCCTCCACCAGATGCTTCGGGCCAGGATGTGAAAAAGTCCATTAATTTGTTGACCCAATTGGTTGCGGCCCAGGCTCAAAGGCAAAGTTCAGGGCATGGTGATAGGGCTGTTAGCGCAAGGGCCCGTGACTTTATTTCTTTGAACCCTCCGGAATTCTTCGGGTCAAAACCGGAGGAGGATCCCCAAGATTTTATTGATGGTATGCTAAGGACGCTCCGGTTGATACATGCTTCGGACACCGAGTCAGTGGATTTAGCGTCATATAGATTGAGAGATGTCTCGATTCAGAGGTATACGGTATGGATGGCTTCATGGGGAGCAAATACACCTCCCCCGGTATGGCAAGAGTTTGTTGATGCTTTTCTCCGTCATTATATGCCCCCAGAAGTTCGGCGAGCTAGGGCCGATAAATTCTTAAATTTGAGGCAAGGCAGTATGAGTGCCCTAGAGTATAGCCTCCGTTTTAACTCCTTGGCCAGGTATGCTTCGGCCATGGTAGCAGATATGGGCGACAGGGTACATCGATTCGTAAAGGGCCTAGGGCCACATTTGATGGACAAATGCTTGACTGCGTCCCTTCAGGACGGTATGGATATTGCACGCATTCAGGCACATGCTCAGAACTTAGAGGAAAGCCTACAGCAGCGGAGAAGTGAACGTGAACAGGATAGGGGACATAGCAAGAGGGCCAGATCTTCGGGCCAATGAGTGAGTCCAAAGGCGGAACAGGCAACAGTTCCCTAGACATTTGGGCCATTCTATGACCAGTGCACCTCCACAGTTTTCAGGCCAGAGCCTTAATAGATCTACTCATCCTGGGCCGAGTCAGAGTTATTCGGGGTCCCAGATTAGAGGTGATTCAGGCCAGTCAAGGCCACCTATACCACGATGTTCCCAGTGTGGGAAGTCGCATTGGGGTCAATGCCGATTGGGTTCAGATGTTTGCTATTCATGTGGTCGCCCAGGCCATATTATGCGTGATTGCCCCTCAGTACATGGTAGAGGTAGGACCCAACCATCAGGGTCGGTAGTCGGATCTTCGGCTTCTGTACGCCTTACTAGGCCAGGTTCACATGCGCCAGTCGACCATGGTAGAGGCAGAGGGAGAGTCCCCAGTGCTAGCGGTCCTCAGCACCGTATTTATGCCTTGGCTGGACGCCAAGATCTTGAGTCTTCTCCTGACGTGGTCACAGGTATATTATCGGTATTCTCTCATGATGTATATGCTTTGATAGATCCGGGCTCCACGTTATCATATGTTACTCCTTATATTGCGGGTCAATTTATAGTTGAGCCGGAGTCGATCAAACCTTTTGAGGTTTCTACACCGGTAGGTGAATTGGTAATAGATAGCCGAGTATATAGAGATTGTATAGTCACGATTTGTGACTGTCGTACCATGATTGATTTGCATGAGCTAGAAATGGTAGATTTTGATGTTATTATGGGCATGGATTGGTTGGCTTCTTGTTATGCCAATGTTGATTGCCGAATGAAGATGGTTCGTTTCCAGTTTCCGGGAGAACCAGTCTTAGAATGGAAAGGGAATGAAGCATCACCAAAAGGTAGATTTATTTCCTATCTAAAGGCAGGGAAGATGATCACGAAAGGATGTATTTATCATCTAGTGCGAGTTCAAGATGTAGAAGCTGAATCGCCGACTCTTCAGTTAGTTCCCGTAGTGAACAAATTTCCGGATGTGTTCCCGAAAGAGCTTCCAAGCCTTCCTCCCGAGCGGGAGATTTATTTTTCCATTGATGTATTGCCAGGCACTAAACCCATATCTATTCCTCCTTATAGAATGGCACCCGCAGAATTGAAAGAGTTGAAGGACAACTGAAGGACTTACTTGATAAAGGCTTCATTAGGCCTAGTTCATCCCCATGGGGAGCACCCATATTGTTTGTCCGAAAGAAAGATGGCTCTTTGAGAATGTGTATCGATTACCGGCAATTGAATATGATGACGATTAAGAATAAATATCCTCTCCCGAGGATTGATGATTTATTTGATCAATTGCAAGGTGCCAAATGGTTTTCAACGATTGATTTGAGGTCAAGGTATCAACAAGTGAGAGTTAGGGAGAAAGATATCCCTAAGATAGCCTTCAGAACAAGATATGGTCATTTTGAATTTCGGGTAATGTCATTTGGGCTAACGAACGCGCCAGCGGTATTTATGGATTTGATGAATAATGTGTTCAGGCCCTTCCTGGATTTATTTGTGATAGTATTTATCGATGACATCTTGGTGTATTCTAGATCCGAGGCAGAACATGCGGATCATTTGCGTATGGTCCTTGGAGTTCTTCGAACTCGAGAGTTATTCGCGAAGTTTTCCAAATGCGAGTTTTGGTTGAACTCAGTGGCATTTTTAGGGCATATTGTTGCAGTTGATGGTATCCGAGTGGATAGTCAAAAGATTGAGGCCGTGAAAACTTGGCCAAGACCCACAACCCCTACATAGGTTCGTAGCATTCTGGGCTTAGCAGGCTATTACAGGAGATTCGTTGAAGGTTTTTCCTCTATTTCTGCACCACTCACAAAGTTGACACAGAAATCAGCCAAGTTTCAATGGACAGATGCTTGTGAACGTAGTTTCCAAGAGTTAAAGGGTCGATTGACTTCTGCCCCAGTTCTGACACTTCCAGAGGGATTGGAAGGATACTTTGTGTATTGCGATGCTTTAGGTGTTGGGTTAGGCTGTGTGTTGATGCAACATGGCAAAGTGATTGCGTATGCTTCAAGGCAATTGCGGAAACATGAGCAGAATTATCCTACCCATGACTTAGAATTGGCCGCGGTGGTCCATGCATTAAAGATATGGAGACATTACTTATATGGTGTCCACGTGGATATTTACACAGATCATAAGAGTCTTCAATACATCTTCAAGCAGAAAGAGTTAAATTTGCGGCAACGACGATGGCTGGAATTGCTGAAAGACTATGATGTTGATATTTTGTATCACCCCGGAAAGGCAAATGTTGTAGCTAATGCTCTTAGCCGTACGTCGATGGGAAGTCTAAGTGATGTACGACCAGAAAAGAAAGATATGGCCCGTGAGTTGCAACAGTTAGCTAGCCTAGGAGTCCGAGTGGTGGACTCAGGTAGCAGCAGAGCTACTATTCAGAATTCGACAGTCCCGTCACTAGTAGCGGAAGTGAAAGAGCGACAATATGAGGATCCCATGCTAATGCAGTACAGAGATACACTCCCTCAGAAGAAGGAGTCATTCTTTGATATTTCAGGAGACGGAGTTCTCCGATGTAGAGGCAGATTATGTGTCCCTGATGTGGCAAGTCTACGCCACCAGATTTTGAGAGAAGCTCATTGTTCCCGTTACTCCGTTCACCCCGGAGCGACGAAGATGTATCACGACCTTAAGTCTATATATTGGTGGAATGGGATGAAGAAAGATATAGCGGAATTTGTAGCTCAATGTCCCAATTGGCAACCAGTGAAAATCGAGCACCAAAAGCCAGGCAGATTGTTGCAAGCTATAGAAATCCCAACGTGGAAGTGGGAAGTGATTAATATGGACTTCATCACAGGCTTACCCCGTTCTCGACGTAAATATGATTCCATATGGGTGATCGTGAATAGACTCACAATGTCAGCGCATTTCTTATCGGTTAGAACGACCTATGTGGCAGAAGATTATACAAGGCATTACCTTAAAGAGATAGTGAGACTTCGTGGCGTTCCAGTGACTATTATCTCCGATAGAGGAACTCAGTTTACAGCTAAATTTTGGGAGTCTTTCCAACGAGGGTTTAGGGACCCAAGTACGTCTTAGTACGACATTCCACCCACAGACCGATGGGCAGGCCGAGCGCACCATTCAGACTCTTGAAGATATATTGCGAGCATGTTTGTTAGATTTTGGAGGAAATTGGGATGATAATTTGCCACTCATTGAATTTGCTTACAATAATAGTTACCATTCCAGCATTCAAATGGCACCGTATGAGGCTTTATATGGGCGGAAGTGTAGATCCCCGATCGGGTGGTTTGAAACCAGAGAAACTAAGTTAATAGGGCCAGACTTGGTCCAGCAAGCTATAGGGAAAGTTAAGCTCATACAAGATCGGTTGTTAGCAGCCCAAAGTCGTCAAAAGTCCTATGCGGATAATCGTCGAAGGGACTTAGAGTTCGCAGTGAAAGATTGGGTGTTCTTGAAAGTGTCGCCGATGAAGGGCGTTATGCGATTTGGCAAAAAGGGGAAACTTAGTCCCCGGTATATTGGGCCATATGAGATTGTACGAAAGATAGGCAAAGTGGCCTATGAGTTAGATCTACCTCCCGAGTTGGAGTCAGTCCATATAATATTCCACGTCTCGATGCTTCGAAAATGTGTCGGAGATCCTACGAGGATCGTCCCAGTAAATGATGTTCAAGTAACAGAAAAGTTGTCTTACGAAGAAATACCCATTTCCATATTAGATAGGCGAGTACGGAGGCTTAGAAACAAAGAAGTGGCCTCAGTTAAGGTTCTATGGAGAAGCAGTAAACGAGAGGAAATGACGTGGGAAGCGGAAGAAAGTATGCGATCCAAATACCCACATTTATTTCAGCCCTTGGAAGAGGTCCAAGATGAAACGTCAAGATCATAAGGTATGCCTGTTTTCCTTTTATGCTTTTAGGTCGTGTGTGGCCAAATTTTTATGCTATTATGTTGTGGCCCTGTGAGGCATCGATATTATGGGTTGTTGTGGCCGGATGGTAGTGCCATATTATAGGGGAAACTCTGGCAAAATTTTTATAGAATCCCCGAAGACTTTAACATTCGAGGACGAATGTTCTTAAGGGGGGGAGAATGTTACACCTCGAAAATTTTTCCGTTGGTACGAAAGTGAATGAACTAGTGATGAATATGAGTGCATGATGTCCATGAGCAAGAAACGACATTTGATGACCTTAGGCGAGATTGCAAAGGTATCCGATGTGAAATGAGAAAGTTGGCTAAGTCAAGATGAGATATGAGGTGAGCAATGCATGTGCATGGACGTGGGTGATTAAAAGGAGAAGTCTAAGAATTATGGGAAGTTGCAGATTTGCAACTGCCAGTGGTCGTAAAGTGCTAGGACGGACCGTAAATTGGTATACGGTCCGTAAACTAGCAGGTCGTAAATTGGCATGCAAAACTTCAACTTTCTGCCAGTTGAGGAAATGGCTAAATACGACCTGGAGGACGGACCGTAAAGTGATTTACGGCCCGTAAACCATGGTCGTAAATCACCACGTTGCAGCCTTAAGTTTCTGGTTCTGAATATGGTTAAAGACGACTGCGAAGGACGGTCCGTAAACTAGAATACGGACCGTAAACCCCCATGGACGACCACTGTGCACTTCAGTTCAGATTTTGGAAGTCATTAAATAAAGGGACCAACACTTGTTTTATTTGATTTCAACATTACACCACTTCTCTCTAAAACATCTCTCTACATTTATTATCCATGTTTTCAAGGATCATAAGTCATCAACAACATAAAATAAAGTGAATCAAGAGTAAGAACATCATCAAAGGTCATCCAAGTCAAGAAATCCAAATGGAGAAAAACTAGGGTTTTGCTCAAAGTGGAGTATTATCAACTAAAGCTTGTTCCTAAAACTTCTAAGGTAAGATTCATGATATTTATATGATGTTTAAGATATTGGAGAGTTGAAATACATGGATTGTAGAAAATATGGTCAACTAGGTCATGAATGTTAAATAGTGACATTTTGAGGAATAGTATGAATTGAATCACGAATGTTGTTGTGTTGAGATATGAATGTGTTACAAATAGTATTGAGATCACGAACTCGACACTTTGGACGAATGGGCTAAGTTGAATGTTATGACCATAAATATGGGTGAATTAGAAGCAAATTGAGAAATATAGATTATGTGGATGATGTGAATGACTAACGACCATTGTTAAGATATTAATGAAGGTAGAAACGCTAACATTGGAAGGAAGCGTGCAAGTGTAGAATAGTTCGACGAAATGGTATGTAAGGCTGACCCTTCTTTCATAAGGCATGGTTCCTTGGCCACACCCTTGAATCCTCTATATGAGTACGTTGTTTTCAATTGGTTGATATTCCGAGCTCATAAGCTCACGACCCTTTATATGTGCTACGATTGAACCACACACTTCATACGACGAGTAGGCCTATGATATAAAAGTAACATTAATGATGACGAGAGTAATGATAAGGATGATAATAATGATGCTAAAGGTGCCTATGGGCTATTATACTTATATGTGTGCCTATGAAGGGCCATGATGAAACCTCGAGCTTATAACACCGGGTAGAATATATGTATATGATTATGTATAAAGTATGTATACGATTACGAAACGCGCGCACACCTCTGCAGATGGTACGGATAACCCTGAAGCCTTGGTAGGGCCAGGTATGAGTAACATTGAGCCTTGGTTGGCCAAATATGTATGAAACACCGATCCTATGAGGTCAGGTATGCTATGTAAAATGCTATGTATATGAAATGACTAAGTACATAATATAATATGAATGTGATAAGACTATGTATGGAATACGGATGATGACGTAGGTGTACAACTACGTATGAAAAATGGGAAGCCCCTATGAAAGGCAAGTAAGTGTAATGATGATGATGTTATTGTCTCCCCTCCTATGCTATTTCATATGTTGTTCATGATGCTTATTTATTGATGTTGCTCATGCTTTACATACTCAGTACATTCTTCGTACTGACGTCCTTTTGTTTGTGGACGCTGCGTCATGCCCGCAGGTGCACAGGGAGACAGACTTGATCCATAGTTGCCTATTCAGAGATTACATAGAGAGCTACATTTCCTTCGGAGCCATATCTTTTGGGTACTCATTCTTTTGTGTATATAATTATGGGCATAGCGGGGTCCTGTCCCGCTAATGTGATATGTTATACTCTTAGAGGCTCGTAGACATGTGTGTGTGTGGGTAGATGTGTCTGGCCTTGTCGGCCTATGTTTTGTACATCATTTTGTCGGCCACGTTGGCCCATGTACATTGATGTGGCATAGATGCCTATGATGATATAAATGTGCTGTTGTCCAAATGGGACTAGTTGACGAATAAATGGAAATGCATGTATAATTATGCGGCTCACCTAGATGTAGGCATAAGAGTAAGCTAAGAGGGTGCCCGGGTGGGCTAGCACCGGGTGCTCGTCGCGGCCCCGAGTCGGGTCGTGACAACAACACTCCTCAGCCAACATTAATAAGGACGTCCACCAAGCAGGAAGAAGAGTTGCGCTCCTTGGCTTAGCTGCTGCCCTTTTCACAGCCTCCAACTCCTCTGCCAATGCTGGCGTCATCGACGACTATTTTGAGAAAAGCAAAGCAAACAAGGAATTGAATGACAAGAAGAGGTTGGCCACTAGTGGCGCAAACTTCGCAAGGGCATACACAGTTCAATTTGGAACCTGCAAGTTCCCTGAGAACTTCACTGGCTGCCAAGACCTTTCCAAACAAAAGAAAGTGCCATTGATAAGTGAAGACTTGGCCTTGGAGTGCGAGGGCAAAGACAAATACAAGTGTGGTTTTAATGTGTTCTGGAAATGGTGATTGTATTCTTAAGCATAGCCATTTCCCAAAATGTATCTACTGTGACAGTCAAGTAATTACCATCCATTTTCTTTTAATTTATTAATCTTTATTAAGCATCACACTGATTATCCAACAGGCAGTCAAGACGATAGTAGATTAACCAATGATGGAACCTATTAAGCAACTTGCTATGTTTAGCATTGATTCCACACTTGCACCAAGTGAAATATATGCATCTTTCAATTTGCGACCTGGATTATAACTTACTTTATATTGTACCTAAAAAGAACCTGGACTGTAACTTAATTCAACTAAATACTCTCTATAACCAAGTCTAGAAAGACTGCTAATTACAAGGACACCAGAACATCACTTTTCAAGATCAGTAACTCCAACAAAACTAAGATTTAGATGCATGTATATCTCAAACTGAGGCAAAATATAACTGGTAATCTTAGTAGATGTACTAATAAACCAGAAATATCAGTTATTCTAAGGAAATCCCAAAAGCGGCTTCTTGAAACATAGAAAAAGACCTTCAAGACTGTCAACTAAACTGTAACACACTTCCTCCAATATGGTAGTTACAACAAAATACAATTACACTACATTATCTTGGCAATTACAAAACCAACAATAACAACCTAAGACATTATAAGCAAGCTTATCAATTTGTGAACTTTCAACTCCAAGGTTTCCACTTTCTTCAAATTTGAACTTTCGATACCACTCTTCAACTCGAACATTGACACTTTATCCTCCAACGTAGAAACTTTCTTCAAATCAGAAATTTTAGTAGCATCCATATTCTTCAACTCTGAATCGACGTTGGATACTTTGTTCAGTTCTTGGCTTTCAATACCACCCATAACCTCCACGATCTTCTTCAAATAATTTCTTTCTTTCCGAATTAAATCCAATTCAACTTTTTGGTTATGGATCATCGTAGACACATGAGGTGGCAGTTTATCATCAATCCAATCCCAATAACCGCAAGACTATGACGCAGGAAGACGGCATTTGTAGAATCGACATCCACCATTCTCAGGAGTCGTAGCTGTAAAATATCTTGCAATCAATCCACACTTACAAGTTCGAGACTGAACTTGTTGAGGAGAAGAAACAGACGAGGATGTGCTTGACATTTTAACAGAGAGAACTTGTTCGAGACTGGACTTGTGTAGACTTGTGAGTAAAGATTGAACTGCTTCTATGGCATACACTCCTAAAAAAGGAAACAAAATTATGTTTTCAAGACTCACATTTAACATGAAAATTTAAAACTTTTAACCAAATACAGAAATTTGAAAAGACAATAATTAAATGAAGCTCACGACTAAAAAATTAACTACACCAGAAATTAACCCAGCTCACTGCTCACTATACAATGTCACGGCCAAAAAATTAACTACACTAGAAATTAACCCAGCTCACGGCTCACTGTACAATCTCACGGCCAAAAAATTAACTACACCAGAAATTAACTACACCACGACATGAAGCTCAAGGCCAGAAATTAAATGAAAGAAGAGGGTATATATTTGAGAAGGGTTGTAAAAATACCTGGTACTTGTAGAATTTTCTTGACTTTCCTTTTGCAATCTTCACAGTGAATGGAAATTTAAAACACCAAAAATCTGTAGAAACTAACAAGAAAATTGAATAATTCTAAAAACCCTAATAAGAACACAGAGAAGAAGATGGCATCCAATTCGTTTTTTATGAAATGGGTAGAAGGGTTTTGTTTTCTATTAAATGGAAAGGGGGCGGGTCAGGTCGGGGGTTGGGGGGGGGGGGGGGGACTTGGGTAGTCCGGTCAATATTGCCTAAGTTAATAAGTTTAATTAATTTCATAAGCCAACCAATAAAAAAGTTCCACGTGTTTAATGAAAAGCTTTTGTTAGCAATAAGGGTATTTTAGACCCAATAGGTAGATGGTAAGGGTATTTGGAGGCTAAAAGGTGGATGGAGGGTATTTTTGCACCATTTTCAATAGTTCGAGGGCATTTTAGGCCCTTTTCCGTTGAATTTGTGTCATCAGATCAAGGTTGCAACTCTATATTAAAAGTGTTATATGTGTTCTTCTTTTCTCTCATGAATAAACTGTAAGTCCATAATTCAGTCAACTAGATCTTTGCTTGTATTGCTTAATGTTGTTTGGTATCTTGAATCACGATAAACCTTAGGTTGTCCTATAAAAATCCTTTGATACTAAAACTACCTAAAAAATGGAAATAATCTCTTATGTGCTTAAGTGTAGCACTACAAGAAACTTGACTTTTAGCGACCATTCCTTAACGAAAGGACACAAATCCGGTCGTTGTAAGTGTATTTATAGCAGCCGGATTTTTTTTTTTGGGACGTTAATTCCACTTTTCAAGTCAACAATACCGAGAGGGTTATGTTCCAGTCGCTAAAAAGTATATATTCTGTGTTAAAACTATTTAAAAATGGCGCCATTCTTTCCCCCTTGTTTTTTCCAACTCCTCCTATACCCACTACTCCACTAACGTGCTATGCCCTCCCCCTCCAAAAAGAAAAACACCCTTAAGATTCACTGCCAATACAATTCCAAATTACATCAAGTGGTGAAATTCAAATCAAAGTCCAAAACCCAGATGGTTTTTGAATTAATCAAGAATTTAATTACCATGACATCAACCACTACAATTTCAATCAAATTCCAAAACCCAGATGGACTCATCCTAGATTCCGCATTAATTTGTCTTAGCGTTTTGGGATTTCGTTCTCCATCTCGCCAAGGTAAGTTTCACCTAATCACTAACCATGTTGAGTAAAATGAACTGTGGTCAAGTTTCACCAATTTCGTGTCATCTAGTTCAACAATTTACTTCATGTTCAAGTATGTAAAACCAACTTTTTCCTTCAACTGTTTGCAGAGCACTTGATAATTTCTTTTGGCGGATCATGAATCTTGATAAGACATGTTAAAAATTATGATTTTTTTAAAATAAATTGTGTTCTAGCAGGCCAGGCCTGTTAGAACTTTTTATTAATAAATGTATAATGTAAAAAACAGTCTATTACAACATGTCTATAATATGAACTAGCTAAAATTAAAAAAAATAAGAGACTGTCCTCTATTTCTATCTTGTGTGTCTAAGCTAGTATGCACTTTGTGATCATGTTTAGTCAGCTTTGATGATCCAAAACTGTGCACACACCATATTATGATCTATACATGTAGTATCATTGTTAATGATCAAGCTGCTGAATCCTCCTTGTTCTAATCCTCAGTTGAGGCAGTTGTGATTTGTCCATATTGAGAATTCTTCTTCCTTCTGGTGGCATGAGTATGAAGTTATGTACTTTGATCTCTCCATGATCCAAAGCATGATTTGCCAGAAAATCTGCCAACATGTTGCCTTCTCTAACAATATGATTAATCTGTACTTGTATTGCTCTCATGTCCTGTTTGATCTCTTCAATCTGATTTCTCAGTTCCCATGGAATGATCCATTTATCTTGTAAGATGTTTAGATGGACAAGTGAGTCAGTCTCCAGTTGCACCTGTTGAATGTTGTGATCTTTACAGAACTTCAGTGCCTGTTTTATAGCCTCAGCTTCAGCTTCCATGTTTGTTGCTATTCCCATTTGTTGTGCTTCTGCATAAACCAAATCCCTATTACTATCTCTGATGCAGAATCCATATGAACTTAGCCCAGGATTGCCTCTACTTGCCCCATCTGTATTGCATTTTAGTCTCCCTGAAAGTGGCATTCTCCAGACCACCTTAGCATAATAAACTTTAGGTTTATATCTACTAAGCTGCAGATACATATTTTCCCAATCACCAGATACATTCTGCAGCCATGGGAATCTCTTCCTTGTCAGTTGATGCAGTATGTGATGTACTTGTTGTTTCAGTCTGTAGAAAGGAACTGATCCTCCATGTTTAATGGAGTTTCTTCTCTTCCATAATGACTACATGATCACTGCAGGCATTACTCTATACATAGGTTGCAATTTTGGCTTTGTCTCAGCAAACCACCATGCCAAGATCATTTGATGTAGACCAACTCCATCTGTGGGGATACCTGCACAAGAAGCAAAGAACTTCCATAACTTGACAGCTATGGAAGATGTTAGAAATAAATGACCTACAGTTCTCCTTATGCTCCTCACAGCACCAGTATCTTGATGGTATATTGATCATCATCCTTTTCAATATATCATCTGTAGAGATTCTCCCTTTCCACACTCTCCACATGAAAAAACTTATCTTTATTGGCAAACCTTTCTCCCATATGAACTTATAACTTGTTTGTTTGCTTTCTCTATGTCTGAGAAAATCCCATGCAGATTTAACTGAGAATCTGCCATTTGTTTCCAACATCCAACATGGTTCATCATCTTCTTCTTCAACTGGTACTTTGATATTTTCCTTGATATGTTGAGCCAATTCCTGATCTAGAGTGATTGTTAACAGTTCCATGTTCCATTCCCCATTCTTCACAAACTGTCTAACCTCTATTTCTTCTTCTCTAGCAGCATCAGGAATGATAGAATATAATGCCCCAAGCCTTGTCCAATTCTCATACCAGAAACTTGAAGTTCCATTTCTCAGATACCAAAAGATCTGTGGCTCAACTGCATCTCTTATATTCACCATCTTCTTCCAAGTGTGAGATACTTCTCTATCTACTGCTATAGTAGGATGCCATTTCTTGCAGTATTTGTTCAACATGTAGCTACCCCATAAGCTTCTTCCACATCTGAAATTCCACCACAACTTAGCAAATAATGCATTAGATATATCAGTTAGTGATCTAAGACCAATCCCTCCTTCATCCTTTGGTAGACATAATTTGTCCCATGCCACCCAATGTTTGCTTTTCACCCCCACTGTATTGCTCCAAAAGAATTTTGCAAAAATCTTGTGCAGCTGCCTTATCACCCCAGAAGGAGGATTCATGGCTGACAGTAAATATACTAGCATGGTTTGCAACACATGATTGACCAGCACATATCTACCTCCAAAAGATAACAGTCTGTTTTGCCAAGACAGAATCCTTTTCATCACTTTTTTGACCAAATCCTCATAATATATCAGTTTCCTTCTTCCATAAAACACTGGACAACCTAAATATGTGAAAGGAAAGGATCCATTTCTCATCTTAGTATGTGTTTTAATCCTGCTATTAACTCTGGCAGAAACCTTGTGATGAATATAGTAACAGCTTTAATCAGTATTGACCACCTGTTCTGAAGCCTTCTCATAATTCCTCAATCTCCTCATCATTTTCTTTAAAGAGTATCCATCCCCAGAACAGAATAAGATTGTATCATCAGCATAAGATAAATGATTGATTTGAGGACTCCCTTTGGCATTCCATAGCCTATGAAACTTGGCTTCTCATGTAACTTGTTCAGACTCCTTGTTAAGACCTCTGCTGCTATAATGAATAGTGTAGGTGAAAGTGGATCACCTTGCTTTACCCCCCTACTTGATCTGAAAAAACCATGACTTTGACCATTGATTAATACTGAATACCAGTTGTTTGAAAGAAATCTCCATACTAAATCAATGAGAACCTCTCCAAACCCAAACTGCCTTAACACTTTAGTCAAACAAATCCAGGAAAGTCTATCATATGCCTTTGCCATGTCTAATTTGATCACCACATTAGTATGTTTAGCTCTCAAATTAATATCTCTGATAATCTCCTGTGCCAGTAATATGTTTTCTGCAATGCTCCTCCCTTTCACAAATCTTGTCTGATTGTGAGAAATAATATGAGGAAGAACCTTTGCCAATCTATTCTGCAGTATTTTTGACAGTATCTTATTGGAGAAGGAGCTGAGACTGATAGGCCTCATATCACTGAAAGTATTAATCACCTCCTTCTTTGGCAACAAAACCAAATTAGTATGTGTGATGAATTGTGATATCTCAGATCCACAAAAGAAAGCTCTAACCATTTGAATCACATCCAGCTTGATAACCTCCCAACACTTCTGATAAAACTGTCCTGTGAATCCATCAGGCCCACTAGCACTGTCCCCATTGAGTGAGAACACAACCTCCTTTACTTCACTTTCAGATGGCAACTCCTCCATATTATTTTGCCGTTCTTCAGTTATCAGCTTAGGAATATTTTTCAACAATGCATAATCCCCTCCTGAATTTTCTTCACTAAACTGTGACTGAAAGAACCTGATTGTCTCAGAGCCAATATCTACTTCATTTTCCAACCATGTACCAGAAGGATCTTGTATTCTTTTCAAAGTTAATTTATTCCTCCTGCCCCTCACATATGATTGGAAGAATTTTGTATTTCTGTCTCCATCATTGAACCGTTTCATACCAGCTTTCTGCTTCTAATACTCCTCCTCCAGGTGTAAAAATCTAGTTAGTTCAGCCTGTGCTTGATGTAACAGCATTCTATTCTCCCTTGAAGCATTATTTTCAAACTGCAACTCTTTCACCTTTATAGTATCTTCAATAGTGGCAATCTGCTGAAATATATTCCCATATGTGTTACTGCTCCATTGAACCAGTGCTCTTTTAAGTTTCTTCAACTTGTGATGAAATACGTAAAATGGATTTCCACAGAAATCAGCAGTCCAATTCTCCTTTACCACCTCCATAAATGTATGATGCTTTGTCCAGAAGTTAAGAAACTTAAAAGATTTGACAATATGATGTGCATTGTTGTTACACTCAAGATGTAGTGGTGCATAATCAGAACCATGTCTAATCATATGAGTCACTGTTGTGGATGGCATGATATCTAACACTTGCTGATTCACCAGTATTCTATCTAACCTTTTGAATATGCAATCTTCTTAAGTCCTCCCATTCCACCAGGTGAATTTACTTCCAGTGAGTCCTACATCAATCTAACCACAACTTTGTATACAAGTAGAAAAATCCAAAGTCTCATTAGATGAGACTGGAAGGCCACCTTGCTTCTCCTCATCAGACACTATGACATTAAAATCCCCTCCTATAATCCAAGGAAGGTCTTGCTGATTTGCTAAGTCCATCATAGCTTTCCACAACTCCTCCCTCTATTGTCTATCACATTTAGCATATGCTACTGACACCAGCACTGATTGATTCAAAGATGAGTGAGTTAGCTGCAAAGTAACTTGTTGTTCTAATTCAGAAATAACTACACCAAGCCATTCATCTGTCCAAAAAATCCAGATTTTTCCTGAACAGGTCACCTTGCAATTCTGAAAGCCTAACCTCCTTCTATACTCTTCAATAGAAATAGGATCTTGAAAAGATTCCATTAGGCATATGATAGAATAATGATGTCTCCTCTTTAGTTCAATTAACCTCTCAAAAGATTTCTGAGTGTTAACTGACCTAATATTCCAAAATAAAGCTTTGTCTATCATTAAGAATTATTAGTTTTGTTCTTACTCCTCCTTGTTGACACTCGTGCCACTGGAATACTGCTACTTCTGACAGGTGTTTGTTTATTTGTTGCCTGTTTCAATTTCTGCACACTTCTAGGGGATAAATCTGCCTCCTGTGCTATATCATCAATGTTCTGATTTAAATCTTCCTCATCTTGGCTATTGAGATCAGCTTGGGCTTGTATTTCATTTTGCTTTCCATGATGTGCATTCTCTACTTGTTCCACAGGCAAGATGACAGAATTGTTACTCTCTGGTGGCCTTGAACCTTCTTTTCTTTCTTTTCTTTCATTATCCTCCACTTCCTCCTCTGATATATGAATCTCATCATGATCAGCATCCTCCTGCAGCACCTCACCTAACTTGTTTTCTTCCTCTAAGTTTTTATGGATTAAGATGTCACTAGTTTCTTCTGAATCATGTTCCATCTCTTGACTAACTGTATCTGAAATCACCTTAGACACCTTCTGGGATAAAATCTCCCCTTTATCATTAAGTTGTTTACCAAAGTTCTTCTCAATCCATGCCTTTGCTGATATCCTCTCCACCTTGTTTGATTCATCTATCTGCTTTTCCTTTGCTTTTTCCATCTGCTTTTCCTTGACCTTCTGTCACGCCCCAAAACCCACCCTAGACGTGACCGGCATCCGACGTCACGAACAACATCGGAAGAACCTAAACAACACAATAATGATACTTGAACCCGCCAGGTTCAACATTCGCCTCCAACAATTTATAAATTAAATGCAACACATCATGAACACATGAATTAAATCAGCGGAAGTCTTTATAAGTAATAGCCATCAACGTGGCAAACACCCATTAAGTCGTACGAGACTTTTGACAATCTACCCACAATTCTGACAACTATCTATGGAGCTTCTAAGAGACATAACAATCATCAAACTTCGGGACGCAGCCCGGAAATCTAGAATAATAAATGAAATAGGAAGTGTCCCACGAACAAGGATGTGGGCTCACCGAATCCACAGCAGTAGCAAGTCCTCTTAAGCGTCGAAAGTATCACGAACCTGCTCTTCTTCGTTACCTAACATACCATCAAAAACAACAATGGTATGCCTGAGTACTTTCGTACTCAGTGAGTGCCTCGGGACAACAAGTGTTATGAAAATAAAATATAATGATATATAAAGAAATCAGTTCTGAAAAGATAGCATAAAAACAGTCATTCCACTTTGTGATTCTCAATATCATTTGTTAAACAGTTTACAAAGCCATTTATCAATATAGAAACAAGTATTCGACATGTGTATCTCCATAAGAATTATCAAAACCGATTATGAAGTCTTTTGTTAAGTTACAACTTTTAATTATGCCTTTCAAATTGATCATGATTGTCAACAACAGTTCCATGAGAGATTACGAATATTACACACACCAACACAAGCCCAAGAATCAATCACATCGAGGGGATGACCGTAGGGTTCCCTTGTCACAACGCACCACACCAAATTACAAAGTCTCGATGACCACTCATCCTCCCGAATGACTAGGCATAAACACACCGGAATATGAAATCCCCGGTGACCACTCATCCTCCTGAATGGCTAGGCGTAAGCACACCAGAATATAAACCTCGGTGACCACTCATCCTCCCGAATGGCTAGGCGTAAGCACATCGGAATATGAAATTCCCGATGACCACTCATCCTCCCGAATGGCTAGGCATAAGCACACCGGAATATGAAATTCCCGGTGACCACTCATCCTCCCGAATGGCTAGGAATAAATACATCAACAGAGTTCATAGCTTAAAAGCCGAATTACAATTCATCTTAAAGCAGTCACATCACCATTTACCATTAAGGTTCGTTATGCCATATCGTAAAGATAAATCATTCCAATCAATGTTTTGAAAACATACAACTTCTTTACAAATATTTCCATGTCCTAATTCACCAATGGGAATGTCATTACAAACTCTTAACTAGCATTACTAAGCATCTATCATAGAGGAAAACATTCATAATATCTTATACATAAATAGAGTTTATTACAATCTAGGTTTAATGTGGGTTTGTCCCCTCACACACATTAACCACCATTTAAAACATGAATTAGAGTTCAAGGAACATGAAAAGATTGCTTTTCATTTGATTCATTAAAGGATCTTGAAATTAAATCCATCCTTAAATTACTTCCAAAACAGCCCACTATACCTTCGGATGCCAATGCTTGTATACACTTCTTTATTTCCGTATATCCATAGTATAACAACAACAAAATATAAAACAGCCCCAAAATACACGAAAATCATATCAAACAGCCCCAAAATATTGTCACAAAACAGCCACGAAATCATATAAACAGCCCCCAAATATATCGTCACAAAACAGCCCGGTATACGCTTTGTATACAATATATTCATACACTTTATTCTCTCAATTAAAAAAACAACAACTTATCAACAACATCAATAACAATATCAACAATTATTTTATATCAATATCCAACTAATCCTATCCATTTAATCATACCAAAACAGCCCACAAATCATTTGATATCCAAAAATTATAACCGAACTTCCAATGTCATTTTCTCTATTCTAACTCTTCAAATCTATCAATGGTAAGGATAAAAACATCATTAAAATCTTAGGCATACCTTATATGAGCAGATACCACGAAAAAAACATCCCCCAAGTTCATTTTTTAGCTTAGAACGACGACAACAACTTGTTCTACACTTTATCCTTCACGAGCCTCGGGATTCGGGGCCTTGAACTTGATCGATTCTCCACTTTCTCTCTCTAAATATCCTCTCTCTCTCTCTCTAAAAATTCTGAACCTTTGGTAGGGGAAATGTGGCTGCTAGGGCTGAACATTGCCCTTAAATACCAAGGGAAATGGGCCTGACCCGGTTTTGAATTGGGTTGGGCCAACAGCTTGACCTTTCTGTCTTAAAATGTTCATATCTCCTTATCCCGATGTCACATGGAGTCCCACGACCTATGGTTGGAAAGGTATTTCGATTATCTACAACTTTCGTTATTTGAGTTTTCCCAAATTCTCAATAAATAATGGGATTATGGCCTCCCGAAGTCAGATCAGCCAAAAACGTACTTGACGGGCCAAGTTACGGCCCAAAGGGACGGTCCGTAACACGTGTTACGGCCCGTAACTTGGCACCGTAACTTGGTGAAAATTTCCAGTGAGTTTCTGGAAATTTTTGGGACGTTACGGCCCCAAGGGACGGTCCGTAACTTGTGTTACGGCCCCAAGGGACGGTCCGTAACGCAGACCAAAATTCCAGTGCGGACAGGCTTCAGTAAAACGGTCATAACGTTTTGTACATAGCTCCGTTCAAGGCCCATAATATACCGTTGCAAAGCTCTTTCAAAGATCTACAACTTGTATTTGAGGAACATTTTCCAAATTCATAATAGATTTTCACGAAAATCGCCTAGAAGGCAGACCTATCAAAACTTAGGCCAATTTAAGAGCCCTTAAGAACCTCGATGTTATATCCCGTAATTTTATACGTCGAGTTATTCGCAAGAGAATCGACTCAAGTTAAAGACGGGATCATTTTCGGGCACGAAACAGAAATCTTTAATTTCCGGTCTCTATTAGAAAATGAATTGCTTATGAATTTTACTTAGTGTAAAAATATTAATGGAAAGTTGAGATTAATTTACCATGATTAGATTATTAAGTGGGGATTAGTGATTAATTAATCTAATTATCGAAAAGTTGGCCCCACGACACGTGGCGAGATTTGGTTGGACTTGAATAAAGATGGACACATGTCATGAAAATTGACACATGTCCACTTTGTAAAGATAATATATAAGTATAAGTGGATGACTAAGTCATCACATATTCCACAAATTAATCTTGCAAATTAGGTTTTAGAGAGAAGGGCTCTCAAGCGTAGAGAGAGAAAGAAGTTCCCGCGCACTATTCACGGGGGCGGCGTTACTGTTCACGGCGCACTATTCACGGCGGCGCTACTGTTCACGCCGCCACTATTCACTGGTACTGTTCACGGCCAGCCCATTTTTGCCCCCTTCTACACAATTAATTGGAGAGATTTGAAGATTAAGAGGAGGAAAAAGATGGAGCTCATGGTAGCCATGGCTTTCTTGAAGACATTTCATGGTGAAAAATTAGAGCTTGTCTCTAAGGTAAGATTTAATTCTTTTCTACATGTTTTGGAGGTAGTTTAGACTTGTATAGCTTGGTAGATGTGTGTTGAATACAAACGGGTTATCTATGTTGATGTTGAATTATAAATTGAGCCGTGTAAGGGGGGTGTTTTGAGTAAGAATGAGGAATTGATTTTAGTAGCATTATGTAGGAATTAAATGGTTAAATTTAAATTTGTGTTGTTTTATGGACATATTGCTATCCTTGCTAAATTGAAAGGATTGAGGGTATGATTATGTTCATATGATTATTGTTGTTGTTATCATGGGTTATGTGATGAGAATGAAGGAAATTAATGGTTAGAAACTTTATAGAGGTCGTGTGGGTGTGTGAAGAGGAGTGTGGCCGTGAGCCATATTAATGAAAGAGAATGGTGAATTAAAATTTATTTAGCTTGTTAGAGGTGTCGTTGTGACATTGATGACGTAGATAAAGGGTTAACGAGTTGAGTTGGTGTTGAAATTGGTTGTATGTTGTTATGAGAAATTATGTGATTTTTATATAATTTTTATGCAATTATGAAAGTAAGATGCTAAATGTGAACTATGGTTGTTATTAATGAATTTGGAAGAAAACAATGCGATTTGGTAGTTTCGTTGCAATTGTAGAAGTTTC
Organism: Lycium barbarum; assembly: GCF_019175385.1. Classification (NCBI taxonomy): domain Eukaryota; kingdom Viridiplantae; phylum Streptophyta; class Magnoliopsida; order Solanales; family Solanaceae; genus Lycium; species Lycium barbarum. The sequence goes on along the minus strand of NC_083348.1, from coordinate 22,405,363 downwards.
GAATGGAATATGGAAATGGGCAGAATGGTTCGAATCCTTGGATATTGTTTAAAATGTTATTGAAATATGTTTGGGTAATCTTGAGTTAGTTAATGAATATGGAAAAAAATGTTGATATTAGTTGGATGGTGTGAAGTTAGAATGGAAGAGTTACATTATGTGGAAAGGAAGGGAAAATTTTTGGATTGTTGGAAATGTTGTATGAATTGCTTAGAATGTCTTTAAGTATTGTTGGTATGGATTCGGGTTAGTATTTAAATATATAAGCATCGATGTTGGCTTGAAGGTAAGTCGTCGAGTTGAATTTATGAAAGTTGTTGAATGATGTAAAAGAGAGTTACTATTATTATTTTTCCTTTCGAATTGGTTATCAATGTTACTAGGTTGGTTATTGTGGTTGTTGTTGATTTTGGACGAGTTAAATTCTCGGGTTGGCCTATTTACAGGGGAAATGCTGCCCAAATTTCTGTAGAATTTAGAATTAGTTTGGAATAAATGGCTTAAGTACCTATGGCTAATGTTTGATATTCGTTGGCGTATTCATAGGCCTTGGGGAGCCCGAGGCGTAGGTTGGGATTAACTTTAGTTGGGCAAACTTGGAGCGCGTACGAGGTATGTAAAGCGCAACCCTTCTTTCTTTTGGCATGCCCTAGTTTTCAATAGGCTAGATTATAAGCCTTGAGGAAAATTCTAAGATTCGAAATCCGAGCATGTTATGAGCCTTATAAATATTCCTTGGCACTCTTATGTATGATTTGATGAAATATGAACCATTATGTCTTTGAAATAATCGCTTTCCGAACTTTGCATAAAAAGGTTTCACTTTAAAGAATTTCGTAATTTGTAAACGCCATATCTTTCACAGAAAGGCTCGGATTGCTTCAATAATTTTTGTAGAAGTTTATATGGCATATAATGAGTATGTTTTCCATAGGCGGGCCCGACTCGGGTAAATACCCGTCCGTGGGCCCCGCGACTTTCCTTTATGTAATTCGGGAACTTTTGAAAGAATTCGTTATGACTATTATTTCGATTTTCAAGTATGATCATTTTACTTATATTTGAGTCTATGATAATGATTTTATGCATATGGTTACTCATGACTCTGCTCGTGCGTTCTGTTATATCTTTCGCCGGTTCCCGGGCCGGTTCTGTTATCGTGCGTACTTTGATATACTCCGGAGTTATGCTGTGTTTATGGTTCATCGAGCTACTCGCAAAAGAGGGTCGGGTTCCACCTATATTTGGTGTTATGTTGTGTATGACGTTATGTGGTGATGTGATATGTGACGGGGATACGGAGATTTGAAACTTTCTGGTGTTATGCTGTGTTATGGCGCCATCGACGGGTGGGCGACCATATTCTTCTGTACCCTATGCATTACTTACATATTTTTGAAAGTAAGCAAATTTTGATATGTTGGATTTGCACTTATGTTTGGTACTTCCATTTCGTTTATGTCTCAGATTTTCTTTCTGTATATTCTGCTTTGCATACTCAGTACATATTTCGTACTGACCCCCTTTCTTCGGGGGGGCTGCGTTTCATGCCCGCAGGTACAGACGCACAGTTTGGTAATCCACCAGTTAGGACACCCTATTCTGCTGTTTGGAGTGCTCTTCTCATTTCAGAGCACACATTTTGGTATATATTCGTTCGCTATGTATATATGTATTTGTTCAGGGGCACAGCGGGGCCCTGTCCCGCCATATCATTCGGTTTGTCTGTTTAGAGGTCTGTAGACGTATTTGTGGGTGTGTGTTCCTACTTCTGTACGGATGTGTTTGCATGACTCTATTCGTTATGGCAGCCTCGTCGGCGTGCATTTTGTATATGTTGTGGCAGCCTTGTCGGCGTGCATTTGTATATGCGTTTTGGGCCGTTGTGCCATTTGACAGCCTTGTCGGCTTTTGACATATTTGATAGCCTTGCCGGCTTTTTGACATCTATACATATATATCCGCATACGGTTGCGTTGAGATGTGTTTGAACAGTTTGATATAGTTTGAGACGGCATATAGTAATTATGGCCGTATATGTTATTTGTGTGTGATCAAATATGGATAGGTATGTCAGGGTGCCCAAGTAGGGCGCCAATCACGGCCTACGGGGTTGGGTCGTGACAGAAGTGGTATCAGAGCGGTTTGTCCTCGGAATGTCTACAGACCGTGTCTAGTAGAGTCTTGTTTATCGGTGTGTTGTGCACCACATCTATAAACATGAGGCTAGATATTTACATACTGACACCTAGTTCAAGTTTACGAGGTGTTACACCTTCTTAGTATTGTCTGGAATTTGCTGCACTGTAACTATTTGATTTAGAACATCAGACACCTTTGCTTCTACATCTGAGGATTTCTGCACATCACTCATATCTATTATATCCTCATCTGTGTTCTGCAGTGCTGCATATTGATTATTTTGCAGAGTTTAATTCTCCTTCAGCCTCATATTTTCATCATATTTACCTCTATGAAAGTGCCTGTTATTCCTTTGTTTTCCTTTCTTCTCCTTGAATCCATCATTGTCATTGCCCTCTACAGGCTGCACCTTATCTGCTAATTCCTTCCCTTTCATTATGTTAGCATTGGTCCCTTTGAACTCCTTAATCTCAGACCTGCTATATTTTGCATTCTTTTGTTCCTTATTCTTCCTTTGATATGTCTTGCGGCTTTCCTCCTATTCTTTGTCTGAACTTTGTTCTTCCTCCTTGGGATACAATTCTGGGTGAATGACATAGCAATCTTGCTCATTATGTCCTTGAAGTTTGCAGTTTTTGCAGTACTTAGGAACATAATCATAATTGATCTTTATCCATTTCTCCACAATCTCCCCAGTACTCTTCTTCTTCATTCTTATATTGATTCTCTTTGGGAATTCTCCAAGCAAATCTACTTCTACCTTCACTCTCGCACAACTTGGCCTGGTTTTATTGGTTGTGGCCATATCAACTTGTAGGGGCTTTCCAACAGCAGAGGCAAGTGAAAAAACTGCTTCCTTCACAAAATAGTTAAAAATTATGATTATTTCATGCCATAGTCTTTTTTTTTTTAATAGAACATCCACATCAAATGGTCTGAATTAAAGTTGCTCCCAATAAGGTACAATCTTTGTTTTTTCCAATTGTTTGTGTAGAGCTACCATCTATAACATGATGAGAATTCGTAGATGGATTTAGTTATATTTTTTACTGTTGAATTAAATGAAGCATGTATCGCTATACTAATCTTATATGATTATGGATTTTAGTTGGGTATTAAGTATTGACAAGTATATACATTATGGAGTACTAATAAAATCTGATTAACTGTTTGCCTTTTAGAGTGCGTATGTGTTCTTTTCACATTACTGTTATGGCTGAAGTTGCATGCAATGTTAAGGCTTACACTACCAAAAATCATTCTAAAAAAAGGCTTCCACTACAAAATTGATGTAGTATACTTTGATCTCTACCCTAACTATTGATGTAATGCAATAACATATAGGTCCCATATAAATTTAATCTTGACCTTATTTGCCTTATTGAGTTTGTTAGTTTTAATATTTCTTCTTTAATGCTGTTACAAATGTAACAGATGGGACTATATCCCTTATTTGTGATATCATTTGTCTGTCGGTTATTCTACTATTGCTGGGTATTTGTACTAGATTATTGTAATTTTTTAATTGTTGGACTTCGTGATAGGGGGGGTAAGAAGCAATGACAGCTCACAGTGTTGTGAGCTGTTTTTAACATTTTTATTTTATCTTACAATAGTAGCAAACTAGCTATCTTAAATATTCATTTGTTTTCCAAACAAAAGGAGCTAGTAGGAGTTTAATTTAGTATAAACTAACGTGAATTTTCCTTTTAACAGATCAAGAATTCGAAGTCATGAAGAATTTTCTTTGAAGATAATGTAGAGCAAATTGAAGCAACTGAAGATGTTGAAGTGCAAGAACTTTTCTATGGGTTATTCAAAGATATTACAACATGCTACATGCCGCAATTTTATTCTCTTTTGTTAGGAGTCAAAGAGAATGATATCGTACAACTTGGTATGGGTATATTTTTGGTAATGTAGTGCTAGTTCCTTGTAATTAGCTGGTAATATATGAGTACTTACTAGTTTGTATGCGTTCAGATGTGTGCATATATGTTAAAGCATGTGTTATATTGATTACTATTTGTAACAGTGAAAAATATAAAGTTCTGTCTAATTATATGTATTAAAATTTAAGATCATTGAAGGGAAATTTTGGCTTATTAAAAGTATATGTGACGTACAATTAACGAAAGAAATTTTGGTCGCTACAAGCATGTATGGTGGCCAAATCAGTTGTCTTACTGTAGTTTTAACGACTGGAAGTGACAATTAGCGAAGGAAAAATTTGGTCGTCAAAAGGAGTACAACGGTCGGATATCTAGTAGTCGCTAAAGGATATTTAACGACCGGATATCTAGTCCTCGCTTGTTACAGCTCGGAAAAATTCATGTTGCTGCACAGTGAATAGACTAACGAAGGCACGAAGTATGAGATGATTCTATAAGTAAGAAGTAGCATGAAATGATTCTAATTAAGATTCCAAAGACGTTTGAAGCAAGAGAAGAAAGTTCATGGAGAAAGGCGAAGCATACGATGTGTTGCGGAGAGATTTTCCAAAGTACCGGACTAATGATGTCTTAGAAGAAGAGTTATAACGTCCCTTAGATTGATAATGAAGTGTTAAATAAGTGTTAAGAAGGTTCCATAAGGATTGTGGATCAAACGAGTGGACGAGAACAAGTTTTGGAAAACTGTGGATTGTACGGTCCACTATACGGACCGTATAAAAGATACTGGCCGTATGTATGCCCGTATAACCTGTCCAGAGAAGAGCCTCCGCTGGAACCATTATACGGTCATAGATACGGACCGTATGTGTGTCCGTATAAATGTGTCGGGACAACATTTTGAGTTTTAAATATGGGACCCAAGTTCATTATTTTCATTTCCCATCTTCTCATTTTCCTCTCCTCACCTCAAGAACTCTCTAGAACACTCTCCACACTCCCCCTACAAGAATCCAAGAGAAAGCAAGGATCAACTTCATCAAACCAGAGAAATTAAGTGCAAGAAACTCATTAGGGTTCATCCAAGTCAAGAAATCCCATTGGAAGTGAACTAGGGTTTTGGCTCAAGTGAAGTGTTTCCACTCAAAGCTCATTCCCACACTATCTAAGGTAAGTTTTATGATCATTCCATGTTGTTTAAGGTAGTTGAAAGACTTAGATTTTGAAAGGCGATAGAAGATGGGTTGGAAAGATGAGAATAATGAGATTCTGAGTAGTAGTTGGGAATGAATCATGATTCTTAAATATGTTGTAAATGGCATTAAGAACATGGGATAAGCATTGTATGTGAGAAAACGTACTAGTGTACTATGACCACGATTATGGATGAATTGAAGTGAAATTGTGAAATGTGGATAATGTAGATGAATGAAGATTGTCGGTTATAATATTTTGAATGTATTATAGACGTTTGGGAGTTGATATATGATATGGGGAAAGTAGCATAAACAAAGGAAATGCGTCCCAATTTTCTCTAGCCTTAGTTGAGCATGTTCATATGATCGATTAGCTAATGTTAATACGAATTCTCTTTAATGTAGAATTGTGAACATGGAAGGAAGCGTTAAATTGAGAAGGTTAAAGAGACAAAGAGGTATGCAAGGCTAACCCTTCTTTCTAAAGGCATGTTTCCCTCATTTTGCGTCTACACGAGACGTTCACCCTATTCCTATTCTTATAAAGGATATAAGCTCATGACTCTTGAGATTCTCTTGATATTGTTGACAACGTTTCTTGTGATGATAATGATAACGATTATGATGATGAGATAAATTCTAGAGATGCCATCTAAGATATTCAAAATGCCCAAACCTTAGAGACGCTAGGAGTTCATAAATTACAATATTCTTGAGATACTTTGGCAGAAGCTCCTAATAGAGATGATGATAATGATAATAGTGATAATGATAATGATGATAATGATAATAGTGATGATGATAATGATGGTGATGATAATAGTGATGATGATACAGATGATGGTGATTCAATAATAGAAATCGGGAGTTTATAGACTTTGTGTCACCCCGATAGTATTGAAATGTTTCTCCCGGATACATATGTATGTTATGAACGTATGAATGCTATGTTATGACACCGAGCCTATATGGCCGGGTATGATATCTATTGCCTGCACACAATTACAGTTGGGTACAGATAACACTGAGCCTTGGTAGGGCAAGGTACGGACAACACTAAGCCTTAGTAGGGCCAGGTACATATAACGCCAAGATTTATTATAGCTGGGTACGTAAGACACCGAACCTATATGGTCGGTTATGATACTACTATGTGTTCAAATATATGAAATGGAAGTTTCCCAGTAGAAAGAGGACAAGTAAGTATAACAAGCATTGCTAGAGGTATACCTAGCTTTTTCATTTCTTAACTCGTCCATACTATGTTATTTCATATGCTTTCATTATGCTATTGATTATGCTTTACATACTCAGTACATTGTCCGTACTGACATCCCTTTGCCTTGGGGCGCTGTGTTTCATGCCACACAGCCCCATATTACTTTGCAGGAAAGTTATCCAGGAGTTTGACTATAGGATGTTCCAGGCTGTTAGCTGGATTGGTAGACTCCATTCGGTTCGGAGTGATACAGCGTCGGAGTATGTCCTCATGAGCTGAGTCATGCACATTATGGGTATGTTGGGGTCTTGTCCCAACTTAGATTTTGATATCGTATCTTATGTTAGAGACTTTCGCAAACAGAGTCATGTATACAGTACATTAGCCTTGTAAGCAACTATGCAAGCCGATGTAGCATTATGCATTACTTTACTGATTCATATTATTACAGATTTTTACTTGAGTTAAGAAAAACGAAAACAACGTTTTGAAAAGCTTCCATTATGCATATGATTTCACGATTACGGGTCCAGTAAGATTATGAGTATAACAAGAACCAGCGGGTTCGCTCGGCTCTAGGTGAGGGTCAGGTGCCTATCACGCCCTATCAGAATTGGGGTATGACAAAGTGGTATTACAGCAATTCGTCCTAGGGGTTTTCTGTAAAGTCGTGTCTAGTAGAGTCTTGTTTATGGTGTGTTGCGCGCCACATCTATAAACAGGAGGCTACAGGTCATTTAGGATGGTCACTCTTCTTTCATATCTAAGATCGTGCGATAGAGCCAAGTCATAGGAAATGAGGTTCCTTATACTAACCCTTGATTTCAGCAAAAGTAACGGTATCGACAGAAGAGAGTGATGGATGATATTGAAAGTTACAGAGATAAGTCACTTCGTTGAGGCTACGCTATCAAAATATGTATTTATGTGATAAATGAAATGAATCAATACAAAGGCAAGCAACTATACGAAAGATTTATGTCGGGCAAGGTAAGAATATTGAGGTGTAATTGAAATGCAAAGATGAAGAATGAAAGGGAAAGTAAATAGGAAGGCATAATAGGGCAGATCGTTAAAGGATCAGGTACATCTCGAGGTGTGATATGTGAGGTAAGTTTCGACACCTTTATACTTTTACTTAAAATTGGGAGCCCTGTGTGGCTGAGATATGTCATATATATATATATATATTAGCCTTGTGAGGCATTGTTGGTATTTGTTGCATGCAGGTTTTGGATAGTAAGAAATATAGAGAAAACTCTGCCGAAATGTTCCTAGAATTTAAAGGAGATAAGATATAGGCTTGTCATATGTCCTAACGGGAAAAGATGTTGAGAAAAAAAAAAGGTAGGACGGGATTAAGTTTGGGGTATCGTTGACAACTACAAGAGATGAGTTAAATGCTATTGAATTGATAGTAGTGGTAACTATAAGATCGACATTGATATGGTAAAGAGAAATGCTAGAGTAAATTAGGGAGAAGGGTAGTACTAAAGCATGACATAGAAAGAGAAATGGTAACTTCAATAGAGTGTGATACGGGAGTATTAATTGGATGAATAAGCACAAGTAAGATACGACAAGTCTATTAGCAAATAGATTAACAACATGACCGAGACAAGGGTACGAAGTACGAAGGGTTATAACGAATGAAAATACCTTGGTAGGACGATTTATGTGGTGAGTGTAATAGGGCTGATCAGAAAGAATAATAGGTTAAGTATGCTTACTCCATAAGGTTTATTCCATTTTATACGCAAGCTTGCGAATGAGATCAAGAAGTGGCGCTCTATAGATATGATTTCGATCAGGATATAATGAGAACATAGTAAGAATGGTGATACAAAGTAAGTAAAGTATAACGAAGAAACGACTAAAGATATGACATGTTCTATACGAATAAAGAGTGAATGCAAGTGTGAAACCAATTAGCAAGCCATGGGACAGTAGATAAGAAAGCTTATAAACCTTGTTAAGGGAAGAATCCAACATAGAGGGTTCACAATGACAAAAATGATAGCAAGCAAAAGGAAAAAGAAAGTCAATTTGAAATAGAAAATCAGAGAAAAGTGATGTGGCAAAGTAGTAACAGTTTATGATTTGTATAATCGAGATCACGAGTGATATCTTTGGTTGGATGTAAAAGACGAAGACTACGGAAAGATGAATAACGAAATAGAACGATTGTTAGGAAAAGGATCAGCATAATAAGGATAATAGGGGATGATTAGAATAAACAGAATAAGTTTTGGAAGCGCAGAACGGATTGTATGGAAGTAATATATCCTAAAGGACAAAGTGGTATTGAGTTAAGAATAGGTTTCCTTGTGTGAAGAATAAAGGATTGATTATAAACGGAAGGTAACAAAATAAATTGAGGAGGAAAGAATGTAAAGAATAAGTATGGGTATAGAAAGGAAAGGAAATATGCAAAGCACGCGCGCTTAAGAAGGAGTCGTATTATGAGAAAAAGGAAGATGCATCTCCTACGAATATCTTATACTAAGACAGAGCGAGTAAAACATGTAAAGGACTAAGTTGAAGAGAAAAATATGGCCATGAGTTACGAGTTTACCGTACGACGATAAAACGATAAAGCAAGGCTATCATCCACGACAAATGTGATGTGAAGGATGACGCTATAAGTCGATTATGGGAAGGATGACGCTATTAGTGAACTCTAAGTATCGAGAATAGGATAAGTGACATTGCATGGATGGTACGGATAACTAGACATACTACTATTTCGAGTATCCCTATAGGACGGAAGTCGTTAATGGGAGTGGATGTAGAGATTAACTCATAACTAACGGTTAAGCTAAATAAAATACATCCTTCTTTGGATTGCTACGTTGTTGCATTACTTGATTATAGAACTGTAAGATGAGTATGTTAAGACTTCACACATGAATTACCGTAGCAATAAATTATGGGAAATGGCATGAATATGATTCGGTATAATAAGGAAATTGAGGAAAGGGATACATGAATTCAAGATTTGAAGTAAGAAAACAGATTATAGAATGGTAGAAGTAAGACCCTTAAAGGGGGGAAGCGAGTAAGGAAAGTACCAGTGTAGAGATTGAAACGATGAACCCTAAGATGTGACAGATATAGACTCAAAAATAAAAAGTGAGAGTTATGCGGAAAGGAGTCTAATAGCTAGTAAATAAATGAACAAGAATTGAACGGGCATCTGAGAATGTACTAGAAATCAATCATGAAGACCTTGAATAACGTGACATTGAGAGAAAATAGCTCAAGGAAAATGGTAAAGGATAGCGAAGCTATACTAGAAGGGAGGCAAAGGAAATGACGGTAGAGTCGTTTGTTAATGATATTGTGATTTATGAGTGACAAATAAGAAAGGACCTAAAGTTTTATATAGTAGAACATACGATGTGATAATCAAGGGACAAATAAAGGAAAGAAGAGAGTATGACGAGATAAGTTACTACAGATAGACAAAAGAGTTTTGGTATGTATGACACCGAGCCTTGTCACGGCCGGGTAAGTGAAACCACCGAACCTTCAAGGTCGGGTATGCTATGGACATGAATATGGACATGAATATGTATACGAATACAAATATGAATATGGATACGGATATGGATATATGTATATGTTTAGAATGTATGTACACGAATCACGCAAGAATGGTTATGCCACTTGCAAGTATTTACATGTCGCAAATGAAACCAATTGGGTACTTAAAATGAGGAGTAAGAGGTAAGCAAGAATAGTGCGGTCATGATACTCCGGGTCAGTTGAGGAAAAATATATGGTAAATTGATAACGTTGAGTTGAAATTATCATTAAGGAAAAATGGGACAATTACTCTGAATAACATATAAGTACATGTTATATATTTCCTACGGTAGCCCTGGGGTGTGTTAGATCGCTTACGAATTCAATAAGACCATTGAATAAGGGGGTTCTGCTAGAAGAACATTACACCCTAGAACTTTCATTCTTGCATCATTATGGTTATAACGGAATTTAAACAGTTACCAGAGGGTTATGAAATTCTTGAAAATTATGAGGCCTTTGATGGGTCAACGACGGAAACCTATGACAGGACACCTCAGACTGAATTTATCTAGACTCTACAGGTGTGAATTAATACCATTATCATGGTTATATTGAAGAAAGGGAGTGGAAAGGATTTGCAAACCATGTGAAACTTAATACCATTATGGAAAGAAAAAGGATTGACGAGTCCGAGCATCAACGAGGATCATATTAGGAAAGTGACTCACTTATATCTCTTAAAAGGATATTTCTGAGGAATCGGGGGAGTATTGCAACCGAGAGTCATTACTAAGAAGAAGAATCATTTGCAACTACTCAAAGGGAATGTTATAGATAGTGCGCGTCAGAGGATTAAAATGATGACTCCAAGAAGAGGTTCAAGATGAAACGCTGTTGCCCCAGGTATGCAATGCAATCCAATGCTTTAATTTTAATGCTTTTGGTCTTGTGTGGCCATATTGTGTGTTGTGATATCGTTGCTCTGAGTGGCAGTGTTGTTTTGGACTGTTGTGATAGGATGGTAGTGCAATATTATAGGGAAAACTCTGGAGAAATTTTCATAGAATTCCCGAGAACTTAACAATCCAGGACGAATGTTTTAAAGGGGGGGGGGGGGGGGGAATGTTACACCTCGGAAAAATACATGTTGCTGCACAGTGAATAGACTAACGAAGGCACGATGTATGAGATGATTCTATAAGTAAGAAGTAGCATGGAATGCTTCTAATTAAGATAGACGAAAAGAACGTTTTGAAAAGCTTCCATTATACATATAATTTAACGATTAAGAGTCCAGTAAGATTATGAGTATAACGAGAACCAGCGGGTTCGCTCGGCTCTAAGTGAGGGTCGGGTGCCCATCATGCCCTATCAGAGTTGGGGTGTGACATCGCTAAAGGATATTTGTTATTTGGGCTGGTTTGCGAAGTTTGAATAAACTGCCTGGACTAAGCTTATATTATTGGAATTGGGCCTATGACTTATCTTCCCCTTTCTTTTGCTTTTGCACTATTTTCTTGTTAGTTGTTTGATAGTATAATTAAATTACTAAAGTATGGATCATAAGTACTCTGATTTAACACATAGGTCTTACACACATGCTAATCTTTTGTTTCTTTTTTTTTTCTCCATGTGATTCGACCATGGGCCACCTAGACCGCCGCCTCTTGCATTAAACCTTTGTTGGGCCAGAGGCCCAACCACTTTCCTTGATCGAGTTCAAATAAAGAAAAGAGAAGTTGATATTTGTGGAAGGCCCAACCAATGGGTGAAAATGGCATTGATGGGCTTGGGTAGGCCCATTAGTTTAACAAATATTTTCTATTCTCTTCCTTTTCCCTATTTTATATATCTAGCATGTACATATATAGTATACGTACTAAATGTGCTAAATATTGAAACCCCCATGGATGTAGAAATTAGGAGATTGTTAGTAATTTAGGAAAGTTGCCAAATTGATTTTAAACTCGGTTATTTTCTCGTAGAAAAATCGGAGTTAAACTATAAGATTTTGAGTTTAAAAATTTTCTTTCAACAAGGCGTTTGAACACAAAGAACGAAGAAAAAATGGGATTTGGTTTTGAATTTATTTAAGGTTTAAAATTCAAAAAAGTTTTTTTTAGAAAGGTTGAGTAAGAAGTTTGGACGTTTTTAACCCGAGGTGAAAGTGGCAAAGTATTTGGAGGGAGACAAAATTGAGAAAAATGAATTTGACTTAAAAATTGGCATTTTGTACACCCAACTGAACAATTTATGAGACTTCGACAAATTTATGAGATGAAAAAATCGATTTTTTTGGACTTGGATGGATTCAGAAAAAATGGGTTAAGGATTTCGTTGGGCCTGGAAGCCCACATGTTATAGCCCGCATTTTGAACGTTCGGATAGTTTGAGGTAATCGCGGGGAGTTAAGGAAGTGACTATTTCTCAAGGTTATTTTAAATATGAATGGACTATGAATATTGTTTATGGGTATTATTAGCACGGAATTATTGAGAAATATTAAGGGTGAAGGAAGAAATTCATGAAATGACTCAAGGTAATCACGCAAAGGTCTAAGGGCAAAATGGTAATTTCACAAGGCCTTCATGAAAAGGCCATGTTGGCCAATTGATTTAGACCATAAAAAGGGGACATGAGATTATATTATATTGCAAGACATGCACATGTGGGCAAAAGTTGACCAAGTCAAGAGACTATGCAAATTTGAAGCCTTAAAGGATAATCTTGAACAATTTAAAGAAATTAGTGGAAAATAGGGGGCACATGACCGGCCATGTGCCCATTTGTGTGTATAAATGTGTTCAAGTCTTGCAAAAGAAGACTAATTTACTACTCTACAATTCAAGAAGGTTCAAGAAGGAAAACTTGAAGGACAAAGGCAAGCAAGATTCGGCCATAGTAAGATCCACAAGGAAAAAATGATAAAATTCTTCCAAAAATCATTTCCTACTAAGTGGAGGGTGCTTAACAAGGTAGAGTTGTTGTTGGAGCAAGAAAGATTCAAAATCATATAAGTTGCCAAGAGATAAGCAAGTGAGAAGTTGAAGAATAAAGGTAAATTCTAACCTTGTTTTATGTGTTATACATGGGTTATATGTGTTGTAGTATGCAAAAATGGATGAAATTCATGAAGGAGATAAATATAGTATATGGCCGTGTACATATATGTATGTGTAGGAGCCATGCTTCAATTGTTTTAACTAGTGTTTGGTTGTTATTGTTGTGAATGATATGCGGAAAATGGAAATTGAATGAGTTTGGAGAATATTGATGTTGTGTTGTGGCCGTGAGGTATATGGTGTGTGTATGGCCGTGTATATTATATGTATAGTAGTGTATATGTGTTGAAGCATGAAGAAATGGTAAGCAAGTGCTAGTTAGTATTTTGGTTGTTGTGTTGATTGATAATGGTGGCCGAATGTAGTGTTGTTGTGTTGGACAATCGAATTGATTTTTATGTAGTGTTTGATTGTTGTTATCATGGATTCAATAATAAAAATGAAGTTGTAATCATCGTAGATTTCATATCGCAAATAAAGGTTTGATAACTTTGGAAGTATTGATAATTGGGAGATTATGTATATTGAAGGAAATATGTGAATTGTTAGTGCGATTGTTGAGTTATGTTAATAGTTTGGCCGGGTTTGAATTCCCGGATTGTGTTTGATGAGGATTTGACTAAATTGAATGTCGAGGATGGTATATTTACAGGGGAAATACTGCCGAAATTTCGGTAGCAAAAATGTTTCCTTAAGGTTTTGACTCTAAGTATACTAATGGAAGTTTTGGTAAAAATGACCAATTCGCAGATTTTGACGAAATTGTGACGTGAATTTGGAATAGCTAAAGGAGCGGAAAGAGGTATGTAAGGCTTCACCCTTCTTTCTATGGCATGTCTTAGTTGTAATAGGTTGGGTACGAGCCTCGGGGACAACTCGGTTCCCCGGAATCCGCACCTAAAGTTTTCCACTTTTTGTTCAATAGAATTGAAATAGAAAGTGTGCCAATTGTTGGAAAAACCTCCTACGCCCCTAGAACTTGTATAAATGGGACCCGATTACCCTAAGACCCTCACAAGTAACGCTATGACACGTAACATACGTAAATCGTATACGCTACCTCATCCGGCCCGAGGTGGGCCCGTTACTCTCGGATTTTCCTATAGTCTCGGTTGACTTATTTGAAGCGAATCCAAAGGGGGCCTTTGATCTCGATGTCGTCGCTAATGATAAGTACTATGAACACTCTAACGAGAAAGCTTCTACGGTGATAATGATAATGACAATGTTAGACGAGAGAGTGTACTTACGATCAGTACGACCGGAACGACTCTATGACTAAGCTAAGTATCTTATGTAAACAATGAAAGTGATAAACTAATTTTTGAATCGTATTTATATTTCCTAGCTATAACTTTATTTTCTAAGACTCCAACGCCTATGACTGTCACCTATAATTCCCACGATTTCATTCTACGGTTACCGTAATATTATTCTTCGTTGATAGTCTCGCCTTAAAATACTTGTTCCTTCAAGGTGAGACGGAGTTACCACTAGCATTCCATGATGTAATCGGAGGTCACCGACCTTACGTCGCTCCGATGAATACATGATTTTTTTTTTTTCTTCCTTGGGCTCCCTTGTGTGCTTATATGATATATATATATATATATATATAAAACATGTACATGTATATAAGATATGTATAAGTATATGAAATACGTATATGTATATAAGATAAGTAAATGTATATAAGACATGTATATGTATACAAGCTATGTATATGAACCTGGGCTGGGGGGAAAGGGATACATAGGGGAAAGGGAAGGGAAATATGTTTCGCTGCCACCTGATCAGCTGGATTATCATCCCGGACGCGGGGTGCCCGGACGCGGGATATATGGGTGAGCCGGTACATATCGGCGCTATGTGGGTGAGCCGACATTGTTCGGCGCTATGATATGACCTACTATGTCAAGACCAGACATGCTATGATACGATATGCTATGACATGCTATGCTACGATATGATATGCTATGATATGCCACGACATGACATGATATGACAAGCTATGCTATGATATGATACGCTATGACATGCTATGCTATGGTAAGACATGCTATGACACGCTATGCTATGACACGACACGCCATAACATGCTATGCTATGACACGATATACTATAACGCGACATGCTACGACAAGACAAGATAAGATATGATACGATACGATACGATATGATAGTACATGACATGATAATAGTTCTATTTCCTATGTCCTATGACTCCATGACGTTATTCATCATACACTATGTTATTGCTTGTGTTATCTTCCATGTCTTACATACTCGGTACACTATTCGTACTGACGTCCCTTCTTGTGGACGCTGCGTTTCATGCCGCGCAGGTCAGCAGACAGGTGGACTTGATCTTTAGGAGTTTACCAGCAGTACTCTACAGTGCTCCAGTTGTTCCGGAGCTTCACTTCAGTGGTACTATTTTGTATATGTACATTCGGGCACGATAGTACTCGGCCCTTTCTATGTATAAGTATACTATGTCTAGAGGCTCGTAGACAGCTATGTACAGTCAGTCAGGTACAGCTAGATATATGATGTTTGGCATGATAATGCTGTTGTATAAAGTGTTAACGAAGTTTACTAGTCTATGTTCATAATGACGCTGCTAATGTTAATGTTCATTAATGTTCAAAAAAAAAAATATGGCTCTGTTTATACATGATAGATAAGGGGTGCTCGGTACAAGTATCGGGTACTCGTCACGGCCCCTAGTTGGGTCGTGACAGAAGTGGTATCAGAGCCAGGTTGGTCCTAGGGGTTTGTCTACGAGCCGTGTCCAGTAGAGTCTTGTTTATGGGTGTGTAGCGCGCCACACTTATAGACGGGAGGCTACAGGGCATTTAGGAAATGTGACCTTCTTTGCATTCTAAGATCGTGCGATAGAGCTATGCTACCAGGCTTCCACATTCCTTTCCTAATCCTATGTTATGGTTTCAGTAATGCCGCCGAAGAAAAAGGCTACGATGGCCGAGAAAGCTAAGAGAGTGGCGGCCAACAGAGTTGAACGGGAGCTAGAAGAAGAAGAATCTCATAATGAGGCTCCCCCTCAGACCGTTCCTGCTCCCCATGCACCAGCAGAGCAGGGAAGAGTTCCAGCTCCAGCCCCCGCACCCCCAGTTCCACCGCCAGCAGCTCCGGGCCAGCAGATGGCAGAGGCCATCCAGTTATTGACCCAGTTAGTTGCCGCACAAGCTCAGCGGCAAGATATAGATACGGGAGACAGGGCGGTAAGCGCAAGGGCCCGAGACTTTATTACCCTGAAGCCGCCAGAGTTCTATGGATCAAAACCAGAGGAGGACCCGCAGAGTTTCATAGACGAGATGCTGAGGACTCTGAGAATTATTCATGCTTCGGATACGGAGTCCGTGGAGTTGGCTTCATACAGGCTGCGGGATGTGGCAGTTCTGTGGTACGGTAACTGGATATCATCGAGGGGAGCAAATGCACCCCCTCCGGTTTGGCAGGAGTTCACTGAGGCATTCCTACGACATTTCCTACCGCCAGAGGTTCGACGGGCTCGAGCCGATATGTTCTTGAACCTGAGACAGGAAAATATGAGCGTTCGAGAATACAGCCTCCGTTTTAACTCATTAGCCAGGTATGCCCCAGCCATGATAGCTGATAGGGGAGATCATGTACACCGATTTGTGAGTGGGCTAGGGCCACATTTGGTTAAGGAATGCTTGACGGCTTCACTCCAGGATGGGATGACTATTACCCGCATCCAGGCCCACGCCCAAAATCTGGAGGAACAATATCAGCCACGGAGAGAGGAGCGTTATCCGGATAGGGGTCCCAGAAAAAGGGGCAGGTTTTCCAGGACTAGGAGCGAGTACAGAGGGGGACAGGCACAGGGGCAATTCAGGTACTCAGACCAACCGGCGGCCAGTGCACCTCCTCGAATTGCGGATAGGAGATTTGACCGTTCTACTGATTCGGGAGCGGGTCAGGGCACTAGAGCTTCAGGATCCCAGTATAGGGATGATTCTGGCAGGATGATGCCACCCCCGCCACGGTGTACTCGGTGTGGCAGGCCACACTCGGGACAGTGTTACCGGGACACAGGTGCATGTTATGCTTGCGGACGGACCGACCATTTGATGCGAGAATGTCCGCTAAGGAATGAGGGAAGCAGAGTCCAGCCTGCCGGATCAGCTGTGGATTCGTCACCGTCCGTGCGCCCTCCGGGACAGGCCTTCCAGGCTCCAGCAAGTCGTGGCCGAGGCAGAGGAGGGACGCCTAGCTCAGCCGGTCCTTCACGCCGCATATATGCATTGACAGGGCGGCAGGATACTGGACCTTCCACCGACGCGGCCACAGGTACACTTCCGGCATCTTTTCTATAATATATGGGAGTTAAATTGAATTGGATTTTTCTTTATCTTGCACCGTCCCGTGTATTGCGGAACATATAAAGAATTCGGGAAAATTCAGGACAAAAGCAACCGTACACACGAGTAAAAAGTGAACATTAGTGACCTCGAAGGCTAAAATAGTCATTAAAAGAGAAATATGCGCTATGAGTGCGTTCGAACATTGCCGAGACCCCAACCTGCCCCACATTATGTGATGTAGGCAGTACGGTGAAGCGGAAGTAAAAATACTAACACCGAGACACTGAAATGCATTAAAGTTTCTAGGTTAAGCGCGCTCAGGTGGGAGTAATTCCACGATGGGTGACCCCCTGGGAAATATGCTGAAAATTTCGTAAATGTGAAAACAAGAGACGAGTGTAAGAGTAGGCAGGTCAAAGTAAATTGGGGTGTGGAAAGTGGTTAGAAACCCCATACGAGTCATATAGGCCGAGACGGACTAAACTAACAAGAAAGGGGGAGCCATGACAACAGAAAGCTTTGGGAACGAAGGAGAAAAGTACAGATGTCACAGGGTGAGACCGATATTAAGTCCACACTATCTAATGCAAGGAATTCATGATAAGGCGGTGTGCGGGAACATGTCTAGTGAGGGGATAGACGCGGCAGACGCCACGAAGGAGGAATTACAACTGTGAAGATCGCAAAGAGGGCAACCTAAGCTCCTAAGGTGGACATGTTAAGTGACATGAGGCATCTACAAAGGAGACCTCCCCGAAGTACTATACTATGTATGAGGCCAGTTTAACATTCGAGGACGAATGTTCTAAAGGGAGGGAGGATGTTATAGCCCGCATTTTGAACGTTCGGATAGTTTGAGGTAATCGCGGGGAGTTAAGGAAGTGACTATTTCTCAAGGTTATTTTAAATATGAATGGACTATGAATATTGTTTATGGGTATTATTAGCACGGAATTATTGAGAAATATTAAGGGTGAAGGAAGAAATTCATGAAATGACTCAAGGTAATCACGCAAAGGTCTAAGGGCAAAATGGTAATTTCACAAGGCCTTCATGAAAAGGCCATGTTGGCCAATTGATTTAGACCATAAAAAGGGGACATGAGATTATATTATATTGCAAGACATGCACATGTGGGCAAAAGTTGACCAAGTCAAGAGACTATGCAAATTTGAAGCCTTAAAGGATAATCTTGAACAATTTAAAGAAATTAGTGGAAAATAGGGGGCACATGACCGGCCATGTGCCCATTTGTGTGTATAAATGTGTTCAAGTCTTGCAAAAGAAGACTAATTTACTACTCTACAATTCAAGAAGGTTCAAGAAGGAAAACTTGAAGGACAAAGGCAAGCAAGATTCGGCCATAGTAAGATCCACAAGGAAAAAATGATAAAATTCTTCCAAAAATCATTTCCTACTAAGTGGAGGGTGCTTAACAAGGTAGAGTTGTTGTTGGAGCAAGAAAGATTCAAAATCATATAAGTTGCCAAGAGATAAGCAAGTGAGAAGTTGAAGAATAAAGGTAAATTCTAACCTTGTTTTATGTGTTATACATGGGTTATATGTGTTGTAGTATGCAAAAATGGATGAAATTCATGAAGGAGATAAATATAGTATATGGCCGTGTACATATATGTATGTGTAGGAGCCATGCTTCAATTGTTTTAACTAGTGTTTGGTTGTTATTGTTGTGAATGATATGCGGAAAATGGAAATTGAATGAGTTTGGAGAATATTGATGTTGTGTTGTGGCCGTGAGGTATATGGTGTGTGTATGGCCGTGTATATTATATGTATAGTAGTGTATATGTGTTGAAGCATGAAGAAATGGTAAGCAAGTGCTAGTTAGTATTTTGGTTGTTGTGTTGATTGATAATGGTGGCCGAATGTAGTGTTGTTGTGTTGGACAATCGAATTGATTTTTATGTAGTGTTTGATTGTTGTTATCATGGATTCAATAATAAAAATGAAGTTGTAATCATCGTAGATTTCATATCGCAAATAAAGGTTTGATAACTTTGGAAGTATTGATAATTGGGAGATTATGTATATTGAAGGAAATATGTGAATTGTTAGTGCGATTGTTGAGTTATGTTAATAGTTTGGCCGGGTTTGAATTCCCGGATTGTGTTTGATGAGGATTTGACTAAATTGAATGTCGAGGATGGTATATTTACAGGGGAAATACTGCCGAAATTTCGGTAGCAAAAATGTTTCCTTAAGGTTTTGACTCTAAGTATACTAATGGAAGTTTTGGTAAAAATGACCAATTCGCAGATTTTGACGAAATTGTGACGTGAATTTGGAATAGCTAAAGGAGCGGAAAGAGGTATGTAAGGCTTCACCCTTCTTTCTATGGCATGTCTTAGTTGTAATAGGTTGGGTACGAGCCTCGGGGACAACTCGGTTCCCCGGAATCCGCACCTAAAGTTTTCCACTTTTTGTTCAATAGAATTGAAATAGAAAGTGTGCCAATTGTTGGAAAAACCTCCTACGCCCTTAGAACTTGTATAAATGGGACCCGATTACCCTAAGACCCTCACAAGTAACGCTATGACACGTAACATACGTAAATCGTATACGCTACCTCATCCGGCCCGAGGTGGGCCCGTTACTCTCGGATTTTCCTATAGTCTCGGTTGACTTATTTGAAGCGAATCCAAAGGGGGCCTTTGATCTCGATGTCGTCGCTAATGATAAGTACTATGAACACTCTAACGAGAAAGCTTCTACGGTGATAATGATAATGACAATGTTAGACGAGAGAGTGTACTTACGATCAGTACGACCGGAACGACTCTATGACTAAGCTAAGTATCTTATGTAAACAATGAAAGTGATAAACTAATTTTTGAATCGTATTTATATTTCCTAGCTATAACTTTATTTTCTAAGACTCCAACGCCTATGACTGTCACCTATAATTCCCACGATTTCATTCTACGGTTACCGTAATATTATTCTTCGTTGATAGTCTCGCCTTAAAATACTTGTTCCTTCAAGGTGAGACGGAGTTACCACTAGCATTCCATGATGTAATCGGAGGTCACCGACCTTACGTCGCTCCGATGAATACATGATTTTTTTTTTCTTCCTTGGGCTCCCTTGTGTGCTTATATGATATATATATATATATATAAAACATGTATATGTATATAAGATATGTATAAGTATATGAAATACGTATATGTATATAAGATAAGTAAATGTATATAAGACATGTATATGTATACAAGCTATGTATATGAACCTGGGCTGGGGGGAAAGGGATACATAGGGGAAAGGGAAGGGAAATATGTTTCGCTGCCACCTGATCAGCTGGATTATCATCCCGGACGCGGGGTGCCCGGACGCGGGATATATGGGTGAGCCGGTACATATCGGCGCTATGTGGGTGAGCCGACATTGTTCGGCGCTATGA
This sequence comes from Lycium barbarum, assembly GCF_019175385.1. Taxonomy (NCBI): domain Eukaryota; kingdom Viridiplantae; phylum Streptophyta; class Magnoliopsida; order Solanales; family Solanaceae; genus Lycium; species Lycium barbarum. The sequence continues at coordinate 22,384,548 of NC_083348.1, read as the reverse complement.
TATGACCTACTATGTCAAGACCAGACATGCTATGATACGATATGCTATGACATGCTATGCTACGATATGATATGCTATGATATGCCACGACATGACATGATATGACAAGCTATGCTATGATATGATACGCTATGACATGCTATGCTATGGTAAGACATGCTATGACACGCTATGCTATGACACGACACGCCATAACATGCTATGCTATGACACGATATACTATAACGCGACATGCTACGACAAGACAAGATAAGATATGATACGATACGATACGATATGATAGTACATGACATGATAATAGTTCTATTTCCTATGTCCTATGACTCCATGACGTTATTCATCATACACTATGTTATTGCTTGTGTTATCTTCCATGTCTTACATACTCGGTACACTATTCGTACTGACGTCCCTTCTTGTGGACGCTACGTTTCATGCCGCGCAGGTCAGCAGACAGGTGGACTTGATCTTTAGGAGTTTACCAGCAGTACTCTACAGTGCTCCAGTTGTTCCGGAGCTTCACTTCAGTGGTACTATTTTGTATATGTACATTCGGGCACGATAGTACTCGGCCCTTTCTATGTATAAGTATACTATGTCTAGAGGCTCGTAGACAGCTATGTACAGTCAGTCAGGTACAGCTAGATATATGATGTTTGGCATGATAATGCTGTTGTATAAAGTGTTAACGAAGTTTACTAGTCTATGTTCATAATGACGCTGCTAATGTTAATGTTCATTAATGTTCAAAAAAAAAAATATGGCTCTGTTTATACATGATAGATAAGGGGTGCTCGGTACAAGTATCGGGTACTCGTCACGGCCCCTAGTTGGGTCGTGACACCACATCAACTTGGACTGAAATAGAATTATGTTGGACTGCATTTGGACCTAAATCTACTTGGACTGGGTTATGATGGTGCAATAAATTCGTATCTGGGAATATTTGACTTATGGGCTTCAAATAATTAAATGGACTTAAATTAATGAACTCGCTTTGTTTTATATATATTATGTATAAGATGGAGTTATACTCCATATATATATATATATATATATATATACACGTATAATGAAACCCATAGGTACTAAACCCATTTTGTTAGGACTAGAATAGTAGCAACTCTACTCGGGAGAAATCCCGAGTGTGTCCTAGTCCGGCGACAAAGTGAGTTGAACACTTACGTGGATTTTCTAAATCAAAAACCCTTTTTATAAGGGGACTTTTTGGCCAAAAGTTTTATTGAAATTTATTAGTACATTAATCACTCATTGAAGCTCGTAGGCCAACCGTATTTTATAGATCTTTAATACTAGGGTGTGTAAAAACCTTCCCCAGGGGATCACCAGAACCCTTACCTCGAACTTTGGTCCAAAAGACTTTTTTCTCTTATTTGGAAAATTTCTTTTAAACAGGTTTTCCTTGTTTTCCGTAAATAAATTAGGTGGCGACTCTAAACATACTAGAATCCAATTAGAGCACCAACAACCTCCTAGTAACTTTTATGCCTTAACCAGCGTAAAAGCGAACCGTAACAGACACCAGCCGGGCTATTCATAAAAAATGATTCTAATAATTGTTAGGGCTCCATCCAAAAATTAAGAGCAAAATATGGTGTCGCATAAGACATGTTCGACCCAGTGTAAATCAACGAATACGCGTCGTAAGAGTAAATAATAAGTAAACCTGTTACAACACCCCTGAGGCTTCAGCTGACCCTCTACGAGCCAAGCCATAAAGTTGAACTTGACCCACATTATTAGTGGTAGCAACCGCTTCACCTTCGCCATTACCACGAGTATTATTAGCATTAAATACAGACGGATTCTTTGCAGCAGTAAAGGATGATAAATTGCTCTTCTGATCGGAAGAGTTAGCTATTTTAGGTAGCCACTTCCTACACTCTCTCTCCTTATATGACCCCTTATACAACAATGATGAAAAACACGATCCTCCCATCAAGATGAATGTTGATTCCTACTCAGAGAAGTCCTATTCTGATTATTGTATATCTATCCCTGTCTACCAGAGGGAACACTAGCACTAGACCGTGCAGGTGAAAAATACTCTTTCTGTTGGCCCCTATTATATGAGCCACTGAAACCATCGCTGATCGGGGCTTCTTGCTCTGCTTCATCTCCAACTTGCCTTGATTCGTCTGCTTCGTCTGTTGCTGCTTAGCAAAACCAACCAAGGACAAAAATATGCAAGTAGGGGACATAACACTAGCAACACATGTAGATTTAATATACAACCCTAAACCATGCACGGACCTACTCAACTTATGCTTCTATGTTAGAATAATGTACATTGCATACCTTGCCAACTGAGTGAAATGCAGACTATACTCATGAACATACATAGTTTCCGGTTCAATTTTCTCAAACTTAGTTGCCATAGAAAACTCCTCCTCATCAGAAGAAACTTCTCCACGAATGCTTCCTCGAAGTCAGCCTAAATAGGAACCGGAGCATTGGTAACTCGCGCACTCTCTTACTGCTCGAACCAAGCATGAGAAGTATCTTTTAACTGATATGGTGCAAATTCCATATCTTCTTAAACATGAGCACTCATTTCCCTAAAAGAATAGAAAGTTTTATCTATAAAGTACTGGGGATTATCTTCTGCACGCAAACCAATAAACTTTGGCGGATTCATCCCCAAAAAGAGCTTAAGTCTTTTTGCTCCCATTAGTGTCGGATCCACACTACACAATGATTTTGGGATTCCACAAGAGTGGTAAGCATCAGGATGGTATTCTACATAAACCCCATATCAGCCACACCTGCAGCAGGGGAAACAAAACAAGTGGAGTTGTTGGCGACATTTTTTCTTATTACCATTCTCAACCGAAACAGTTAGTGATCCTAGTGGGTCGTCCAATTGACGATGCATCAGAAGCACCGCAATTTCCTTAATTAGCAGCTCTCGCACAAGTTTAAGTCATTTATACAAGGCATGAATTAACAAACACGACAGAACAAACCTAAAGGAAGTTTAAGCTCTATAGCACAATCTAGAGTCAAGAAGATTGAGAAACCCCCTATAAATGTTCTGGTAGTCTTTTAATCATGCAGGTGATTAGGCACCACAAGGATGACTCCCCTAGATACAGCTCCACAGACACAAGTAAATACTAGGACACTTCTAAACCTATGCTCTGATATCAAGCTTGTCACAACCCAAACCCGACCCTGGTACAATAGGCATCTGATGCAGTAACGATCCAGTTGGTCGTTTTGAGAATCATTGCTCTATTTTTGGGTCGTTTATTTTAGAAGCTCCATAATAATTGAAGTCAAACGTATATCATTTGGTTCACTTTCGGAGAAGGTTTCATTTTGAAATCCTAGTATTTAATTATTTAAATTAATTGCTCGTTTTGAGATAATGTGGTCTGATTGACGACCTCAAGATTTTGTTAAATATGTAGTATCATTTATGACCAGTAGAAATTGATTGAACTAATTTGAGAGTTTGTCGGATTGGTTTTTGATAATGAAGTCGCTCTTAGTATTCAATATGCCTATTTATGGTGAAAAGATAGTCACGGGAAGAAATAAGACTCCTGTTGGATATTTGTTGATTTTGTTAGCTTTGTATAGATGTTTATGACTTTTAGGGACGGGTTGCGCGATTCCTGAGGCTTTCAGTTTAGTTTTAGGCAAGAAAAAGGATATTTCGAAAATACTTAAGTTAAGAAATGTGAATGGTTGACCAAAGTCAACATTGGGGGTGATGAGTCTTTTTTGAAATTTTGTCGATTCCATTAGGTCCGAAATGTGATATATGATTTAGTCGAGTCGTTGGTTAGGTTCCTGAGGGAGTGGGGTAGTTTGGACATTTGATTAGGAAATTAGCTTTCGAGATGATATGAAAATAACCATGGTCATCATCGGCTCAAGACGACTCCATTTGGGTGTTTTGACAGTCCAGTAGGTTCGTAGTGACGGTTTTGAACTTTCCCGCAAGTTTTGATGAGATACTGATGAGTTTCAGATGGATTTGGGTTATAGTGCGCTCGTATTTGAAGTTTCGGCTTCATTTATTTGAGAATAAAGTGTACCATATTGACAAAATGAGCTCCTAATTATGTTTTAGATGAACCATTAGATCTGTATCGTAATTACAAAACCATAGCAAAAAGAATCATTGAATTCGGAGGTCGCTTGAGGGAATTATGCCCGTTTAGTGTTGTAGTGGATTACTTGTGTTGGTATGTTGCAGGTGTGAGTAAAAGGCTGTAGGTACAAGAAAGGCGCAAATGCGAATTGGGGGCCTGCATGTGCGAAGGCCTTGAGTACTTAAAATCAAATTTTGGGAATTCTAAAGCTCCGAGTTGGGATATTTTCGGGGTGTTCTTCTTGTATTCGGAAGGGGGTAAGTATCTAAACATTATATTTGTGTTTCGGCATGATTACTTCTATTTATTAACGTTTTATTAAGATTTCGTTGGGAAAAATTGGGGTTTTAAGCCCTAAGGATAAGAGAATGACAAATCTTAATTTGGGGATCCATTACAAAGATGGAATTGGGTGTGCTGGCATTAGTATACTAATGCGTAAATGAGTTGTGATGATTGACAAAAGATGAACAATCATTGATTGACCATGATACATTGAAAAAGACAAACCGGGTCTGAACAAAGCTAGACTTATGGTTGGTTGATTAAAATAGATGTTCCAAACGATGTGCAATGTTTGAATGAGCAAGAATGCAATGCACATGGAACCAGTACAAAGAACTAATTGCTGACAAGAGACAGTTGCAAGAAATGCATATGAATCTAGTCCATAAACATGTTCCATTAGATACAGACAAGCAGAATCATTTGCAACTACTCAAAGGGAATGTTATAGATAGTGCGCGTCAGAGGATTAAAATGATGACTCCAAGAAGAGGTTCAAGATGAAACACTGTTGCCCCAGGTATGCAATGCAATGCAATGCTTTACTTTTAATGCTTTTGGTCTTGTGTGGCCATATTGTGTGTTGTGATATCGTAGCTCTGAGTGGCAGTGTTATTTTGGACTGTTGTGATAGGATGGTAGTGCAATATTATAGGGAAAACTCTGGAGAAATTTTCGTAGAATTCCCGAGAACTTAACATTCCAGGACGAATGTTTTAAAGGGGGGGGGGGGGGGGGGGAAATGTTACACCTCGAAAAAATACATGTTGCTGCACAGTGAATAGACTAACGAAGGCACGAAGTATGAGATGATTCTATAAGTAAGAAGTAGCATGAAATGATTCTAATTAAGATAGACGAAAAGAACGTTTTGAAAAGCTTCCATTATACATATAATTTAACGATTAAGAGTCCAGTAAGATTATGAGTATAACGAGAACCAGCGGGTTCGCTCGGCTCTAAGTGAGGGTCGGGTGCCCATCATGCCCTATCAGAGTTGGGGTGTGACATCGCTAAAGGATATTTGTGATTTGGGCTGGTTTGCGAAGTTTGAATAAACTGCCTGGACTAAGCTTATATTATTGGAATTGGGCCTATGACTTATCTTCCCCTTTCTTTTGCTTTTGCACTATTTTCTTGTTAGTTGTTTGATAGTATAATTAAATTACTAAAGTATGGATCATAAGTACTCTGATTTAACACATAGGTCTTAGACACATGCTAATCTTTTGTTTCTTCTTTTTTTCTCCATGTGATTCGACCATGGGCCACCTGGACCGCCGCCTCTTGCATTAAACCTTTGTTGGGCCAGAGGCCCAACCACTTTCCTTGATCGAGTTCAAATAAAGAAAAGAGAAGTTGATATTTGTGGAAAGCCCAACCAATGGGTGAAAATGGCATTGATGGGCTTGGGTAGGCCTATTAGTTTAACAAATATTTTCTATTCTCTTCCTTTTCCCTATTTTATATATCTAGCATGTACATATATAGTATACGTACTGAATGTGCTAAATATTGAAACCCCCATGGATGTAGAAATTAGGAGATTGTTAGTAATTTAGGAAAGTTTCCAAATTGATTTTAAACTCGGTTATTTTCTCGTAGAAAAATCGGAGTTAAACTATAAGATTTTGAGTTTAAAAATTTTCTTTCAACAAGGCGTTTGAACACAAAGAACGAAGAAAAAATGGGATTTGGTTTTGAATTTATTTAAGGTTTAAAATTCAAAAAAGATTTTTTTAGAAAGGTTGAGTAAGAAGTTTGGACTTTTTTAACCCGAGGAGAAAGTGGCAAAGTATTTGGAGGGAGACAAAATTGAGAAAAATGAATTTGACTTAAAAATTGGCATTTTGTACACCCAACTGAACAATTTATGAGACTTCGACAAATTCATGAGATGAAAAAATTGATTTTTTTGGACTTGGATGGATTCAGAAAAAATGGGTTAAGGATTTCGTTTGGCCTGGAAGCCCACATCAACTTGGACTGAAATAGAATTATGTTGGACTGCATTTGGACCTAAATCTACTTGGACTGGGTTATGATGGTGCAATAAATTCGTATCTGGGAATATTTGACTTATGGGCTTCAAATAATTAAATGGACTTAAATTAATGAACTCGCTTTGTTTTATATATATTATGTATAAGATGGAGTTATACTCCATATATATATATATATATATATATATATATATATATATATATATATATATATATATATACGTATAATGAAACCCATAGGTACTAAACCCATTTTGTTAGGACTAGAATAGTAGCAACTCTACTCGGGAGAAATCCCGAGTGTGTCCTAGTCCGGCGACAAAGTGAGTTGAACACTTACGTGGATTTTCTAAATCAAAAACCCTTTTTATAAGGGGACTTTTTGGCCAAAATTTTTATTGAAATTTGTTAGTACATTAATCACTCATTGAAGCTCGTAGGCCAACCGTATTTTATAGATCTTTAATACTAGGGTGTGTAAAAACCTTCCCCAGGGGATCACCAGAACCCTTACCTCGAACTTTGGTCCAAAAGACTTTTTTCTCTTATTTGGAAAATTTCTTTTAAACAGGTTTTCCTTGTTTTCCGTAAATAAATTAGGTGGCGACTCTAAACATACTAGAATCCAATTAGAGCACCAACAACCTCCTAGTAACTTTTATGCCTTAACCAGCGTAAAAGCGAACCGTAACAGACACCAGCCGGGCTATTCATAAAAAATGATTCTAATAATTGTTAGGGCTCCATCCAAAAATTAAGAGCAAAATATGGTGTCGCATAAGACAAGTTCGACCCAGTGTCAATCAACGAATACGCGTCGTAAGAGTAAATAATAAGTAAACCTATTACAACACCCCTGAGGCTTCAGCTGACCCTCTACGAGCCAAGCCATAAAGTTGAACTTGACCCACATTATTAGTGTTAGCAACCGCTTCACCTTCGCCATTACCACGAGCATTATTAGCATTAAATACAGACGGATTCTTTGCAGCAGTAAAGGATGATAAATTGCTCTTCTGATCGGAAGAGTTAGCTATTTTAGGTAGCCACTTCCTACACTCTCTCTCCTTATATGACCCCTTATACAATAATGATGAAAAACACGATCCTCCCATCAAGATGAATTTTGATTCCTACTCAAAGAAGTCCTATTATGATTATTGTATATCTAGCCCTGTCTGCCAGAGGGAACACTAGCACTAGACCGTGCAGGTGAAAAATACTCTTTCTGTTGGCCCCTATTATATGAGCCACTGAAACCATCGCTGATCGGGGCTTCTTGCTCTGCTTCATCTCCAACTTGCCTTGATTCGTCTGCTTCGTCTGTTGCTGCTTAGCAAAACCAACCAAGGACAAAAATATGCAAGTAGGGGACATAACAGTAGCAACACATGTAGATTTAATATACAACCCTAAACCATGCACGGACCTACTCAACTTATGCTTCTATGTTAGAATAATATACATTGCATACCTTGCCAACTGAGTGAAATGCAAACTATACTCATGAACATACATAGTTTCCGGTTCAATTTTCTCAAACTTAGTTGCCATAGAAAACTCCTCCTCATCAGAAGAAACTTCTCCACGAATGCTTCCTCGAACTCAGCCTAAATAGGAACCGGAGCATTGGTAACTCGCGTACTCTCTTACTGCGCGAACCAAGCATGAGAAGTATCTTTTAACTGATATGGTGCAAATTCCATATCTTCTTAAACATGAGCACTCATTTCCCTAAAAGAATAGAAAGTTTTATCTATAAAGTACTGGGGATTATCTTCTGCACGCAAACCAATAAACTTTGGCGGATTCATCCCCAAAAAGAGCTTAAGTCTTTTTGCTCCCATTATTGTCGGATCCACACTACACAATGATTTTGGGCTTCCACAAGAGTGGTAAGCATCAGGATGGTATTCTACATAAACCAAATATCAGCCACACCTGCAGCAGGGGAAACAAAACAAGTGGAGTTGTTGGCGACATGTTTTCTTATTACCATTCTCAACCGAAACAGTTAGTGATCCTAGTGGGTCGTCCAATTGACGATGCATCAGAAGCACCGCAATTTCCTTAATTAGCAGCTCTCGCACAAGTTTAAGTCATTTATACAAGGCATGAATTAACAAACACGACAGAACAAACCTAAAGGAAGTTTAAGCTCTATAGCACAATCTAGAGTCAAGAAGATTGAGAAACCCGCTATAAATGTTTTGGTAGTCTTTTAATCATGCAGGTGATTAGGCACCACGAGCATGACTCCCCTAGATACAGCTCCACAGACACAAGTAAATACTAGGACACTGCTAAACCTATGCTCTGATATCAAGCTTGTCACAACCCAAACCCGACCCTGGTACAACAGGCATCTGATGCAGTAACGATCCAGTTGGTCATTTTGAGAATCATTACTCTATTTTTGGGTCGTTTATTTTAGAAGCTCCATAATAATTGAAGTCAAACGTATATCATTTGGTTCACTTTCAGAGAAGGTTTCATTTTGGAAATCCTAGTATTTAATTATTTAAATTAATTGCTCGTTTTGAGATAATGTGGTCTGATTGACGACCACATGATTTTGTTAAATATGTAGTATCATTTATGACCAGTAGAAATTGATAGAACTAATTTGAGAGTTTGTCGGATTGGTTTTTGATAATGAAGTCGCTCTTAGTATTCAATATGCCTATTTATGGTGAAAAGATAGTCACAGGAAGAAATAAGACTCCTATTGGATATTTGTTGATTTTGTTAGCTTTGTATAGATGTTTATGACTTTTAGGGATGGGTTGCGCGATTCCTGAGGCTTCCAGTTTAGTTTTAGGCAAGAAAAAGGATATTTCGAAAATACTTAAGTTAAGAAATGTGAATGGTTGACAAAGTCAACATTGGGGGTGATGAGTCTTTTTTGAAATTTTGTCGATTCCATTAGGTCCGAAATGTGATATATGACTTAGTCGAGTCGTTGGTTAGGTTCCTGAGAGAGTGGGGTAGTTTGGACATTTGATTAGGAAATTAGATTTCGAGATGATTTGAAAATAACCATGGTCATCATCGGCTCAAGACGACTCCATTTGGGTGTTTTGACAGTCCAGTAGGTTCGTAGTGACGGTTTTGAACTTGCCCGCAAGTTTTGATGAGATACTGATGAGTTTCAGATGGATTTGGGTTATAGTGCGCTCGTATTTGATGTTTCGGCTTCATTTATTTGAGAATAAAGTGTACCATATTGACAAAATGAGCTCCTAATTATGTTTTAGATGAACCATTAGATCTGTATCGTAATTACAAAACCATAGCAAAAAGAATCATTGAACTCGGAGGTCGCTTGAGGGAATTATGCCCGTTTAGTGTTGTAGTGGATTACTTGTGTTGGTATGTTGCAGGTGTGAGTAAAAGGGTGTAGGTACAAGAAAGGCGCAAATGCGAATTGGGGGCCTGCATGTGCGAAGGCCTTGAGTACTTAAAATCAAATTTTGGGAATTCTAAAGCTCCGAGTTGGGATATTTTTGGGGTGTTCTTCTTGTATTCGGAAGGGGGTAAGTATCTAAACATTATATTTGTGTTTCGGCATGATTACTTCTATTTATTAACGTTTTATTAAGATTTCGTTGGGAAAAATTGGGGTTTTAAGCCCTAAGGATAAGAGAATGAAAAATCTTAATTTGGGGATCCATTACAAAGATGGAATTGGGTGTGTTGGCATTAGTATACTAATGCGTAAATGAGTTGTGATGATTGACAAAAGATGAACAATCATTGATTGACCATGATACATTGAAAAAGACAAACCGGGTCTGAACAAAGCTAGACTTATGGTTGGTTGATTAAAATAGATGTTCCAAACGATGTGCAATGTTTGAATGAGCAAGAATGCAATGCACATGGAACCAGTACAAAGAACTAATTGCTCACAAGAGACAGTTGCAAGAAATGCATATGAATCTAGTCCATAAACATGTTCCATTAGATACAGACAAGCAGACAAGCAAAATCAAAGAGGTGAAGTAGATGAATCAGGAGGAGGAGCAGTGCACTAAATGAATAACCAACATAAAGGTGAGATAATGAAGAAGAGGAGAAGTGAAGTGACTCAGACTCAGAAGACTATGTTCAGAAGGAAAAATCTATTCAGCTAAAGAGTTTGCAGACAAAGCATGTAAATAAGGTTAACGGAAGAACAAGGTCTGCAAGCATGTTCCATCACAAAGCAAGAACAAAATCAGAAGTTAAAGGGTGAGTCAAGATTGAAGACATGGTTTATTACAACAATGAAAAAATGCATGTGAAGACAGACATAGAGAAGCACATATATATGAAACAACTCTGTCAACAGGTTTAAGCCAAGATCTTAGAAACAATTCTACGGTAGATGCAGAATGAAAGAGATTGGGTGGAATAGATACATGAACATGTTCTAGCTCAATAGTACTGATATACAAACAGGTTCGTGAACATGTTCCAAACAAATCCTGTAGCAATAAGGATTTGTAGAAGAATTATGGTAAAGACTTGGGGGTCAGGTATGAAAGATTCCTTTCCATATTTGTCTAGATTAGTAAGTCCTCTACAAGGAAAAGAAGCCGATTCAACAATGAAGGAATCCAAGTACAACACAAAACCTTGTGGTTGTTATTGTCCAACAAGCAGAAGGTTTTGTCAACTGACCTGTGCAACTACAAAGTTATAAATACCCAGGTCTTACCAAGAAGAAGTTTGTGCACCCATAAAGAGAGGATTCAAAATATTGAGCGAGGAGAGGATTTATCCATCATATTTCAGAATTCGAGGTTGCATCCCTAGTATAAGAAGACAGATTGAAGGAGCTATTCTTCTGAATAATGTTTTACAGTTCTTAGGTCAAGAATCTTGTATTAGGTTTGTGCTATCAAGTTGTATCTTTATCAGCTTACGTAGAAGCATAAAAACTAGATACAAGCATTGTAACTTCAAGTTAGAGTCTAGCTTTAAGATAGCTTGCTAGTAAGAGTTTAAGAAGCACGGCTGTTGTAGGAAATAACTTAATTTGCAGTTGGCTGAGTTGTAGAAAAGTTTGAGGTAAATCCTGCAGGTCTGTAGGTCATGGTTTTTTTATCACCTTTGAGCTTGGGGGTTTCCACGTAAAAATCTTGTGTCCTTTAGCTTCATATTTATTTTTATCCGCCAACACTTTTATAGAATAGGTTAGGTAACGTGTTCTATCCATAGGCGAAAAGTAGGTGCACATTGGGACATACACTTAGGTCATGCAAAGCTAACAAGTGGTTTCAGAGCGGGTTCTCATCAAAGGGTTAACACCTTGCAAAAGATCACGATGAATGTTGCACCTCCTACAAGACATTCAAAAGGTCAATCCACCAGAAGGCTACCATTATCCAAAGGACAATACTATCTGTCAGGACCCAAACTCGAGGCCCATGACGGGCACCTGGCCATGCTAGCCATGTACTACCTGAAGTACATCTATAACATAAACGTAAATATAGGTAGGCCGATACTGACATCGTATGACGACCCAATGACTCATAGAAGAGCATGACTAAATAAAATAGTCTGTAAAGGCACGACTTTGTAAACAGGCTATCATATACATCTGTACTACAACGTGTGAATCAATAAGACTATGTAATTTGTGATTGCACATAAATGTCTACAAGCCTCTTCTGGAATACATGACATAACGTGGTCAAGACAGGGCCCCAACAGACCCATGAATATGTATATATATGTAATCATGCTGACTCACGGCAACTCTGGAACAACTGGAGTGCACCAACACTGGCCGCTGGGCTGATATCCTACTGGATAGGTCACCAACATGTATCTCAAGACCTGTTGGCATGAACCCAGGCCCCCAAACATTAGGGGAATAAGTACGAATAATGTATCGAGTATGTAAAGCATGGAAGACAGTATATAAGAAACATAGAAGCACTATGAGATAAGAGAAACAACCTGTAGGTTTGAATGCGTTATATCCCATATTTTTATACGTCGAGTTATTCGCAAGCTAATCGACCTAAGTTAAAGACGGGATTATTTTCGGATATGAAATAGGAACTTTTATTTCAATTTTAATTAGTACACAAATTGTTTAGAAATTTTATTTAGTGTAGAAATATTATTGGAGATTAGGGACTAATTAGTTATGATTAGATTATTAAGTAGGGATTAGTGATTAATTAAAATTAATTAAGTTAATTATATCTTGTGGGCCCCATCCATTTTTAATAAAAAATAAATAAAAAAATAATAGATCAACAAATATATAGTGGATGATTTATTAGGTGGGCACGTGTAGAGTAGAGGAGATGCATATATAAACCACAAAACATGACTCATTGATCCTAAATTTTCTAATTTCAATTGAATTAAGAGAGAGATGGAATTGAGAGAAGGAGGAGCTCTCGGCCAGCCATGGTGATGGAGCAAAAAATGCTTTGTTGCTTAATTTGATCAAATCCCAAGTAATTTACAAGTTCAAGGAGGTGATAGCAACATTGGATATTGAATTGAGGAAGAAGAAATTGTGAAATTGGAGCAATTAAGTGTAGAAATTCCTTCGAGAAAATTTAGGTAAGATTTTCTTATTTTGTGGTATAATTGTATTAATCGTGTTGTAAGGGAAGGATTAAAATTGAATTGGGTGAAATTGGACATAAGGAATTGCATGAAATTGTTGTTATATGAAATTGTAGGTTAAAAGGATTAAAAGTATGATTTATGTTCATATGTTGTTATTCGTGTTGTGGTCGTGTTGTCGTTTATGTGGATTTTAAATTTGGAAGAAAGAAGTGTGTAACGTATCGTATACAAAGCGTGTGTTGGTTTGATTGGTGTAAAATCTTAAAACGTTAACGATTTAGATTGGAAAAGGGTTAAGAAGGGTTGTTGGATTGTTTGAGTTGTTTATGAGCTGAATTGTAAGGGTTTTATATGCATATTTCTATTACTGTCGTTGTTGGTGTTGCTGTGCTAACAGGAGGTTAATTAGAAGTTCGGGTTAGGCGAGTATATAGGGGAAATGCTGCCCGATTTCCGTTAAGTTCTTAACAAATAAAAATCTTAATCAAGAAAGTAAGAATTGAAGAATGAGTCCTATAAGCAATTGGTTGAAGATTTATGAGCTAGGAAGTATAGTTCACTAACGATAGCGTTACTATCATATTAAATAGGCTAAAGGGGAGACGAAGCGAACGTGATTACGATTAACCTTTAACGGGTATGTAAAGTTATCCTTTCTTTCTTTTTGGCATGATCCTTATCATATGAATTAAGACAGTGAGCAAGCGAGTTCCAAAGACTCTATTCTTAGAGAGTGTAGAGATATTTGTATCGTTGGCCTCCTATGTTTTATGTCCATAACTCCCAGAGACTTTTCATATTAGCTTCTTATGTCACCAGAGGGGTTCAGAGTATCCTTTCCTGAGTTTTTCATGCATTTGTATATATTATATATTTATGGATCGGGTCATACGTTCCTCGGCACTAACATATTATATTTATGGATTGGGCCGTACGTTCCTCGGCACTAACATACTATATTTATGGATCAGGCCGTACGTTCCTCGGCACTAACATATTATATTTATGGATCGGGTCGTACGTTCCTCGGCACTAACATATTATATTTACGGATCGGGTCGTACGTTCCTCGGCACTAACTATTATATTTATGGATCGGGTCGTACGTTTCTCGGCACTATTATATTATATATGGATCGGGCTGTACGTTCCATAGCACTATCAGTTATATTATAATTTATGCCTATCATACGCCGTAGAGTCAGTTTCAGTCAGATAGAGTTACGCAGATATTCTCAGATGTTAGCCACAGATGCATTCAATTATTGAGACTGGTTTTCATGATTCATCTGTACTTGATGTTCTTCTGCTTTATATACTCAGTACATATTCCGTACTGACCCCCTTTCTTCGAGGGGGCTGCATTTCATGCCCGCAGGTACAGACGCTTGATTCGGTGATCCCCCAACTTAGGGTTTCCAGTCAGCTGTTTTGGAGAGCTCCGTTGTTCCGGAGCATAGACTTTTGGTACAGACCTTCTGATGCATTTATATATATGGTTGTCCAGGGTTACGACTGGGCCCTGTCCCGTCATATTTCACTGTTAGTACTCTTAGAGGTTTGTAGACCTGTGTGTGGGTTGTATATAGATTATGATCAGCTGTGCCTATATAGTTGTTGTGGATGTTTCTGTTTGTTGTGGCAGCCTTGCCGGCTTGCATATGTTATCGATACGTAGTGGCAGCCTAGTCGGCTTGCGTAGTATATTGACATGTAGTGGCAGCCTTGTCGGCTTGCTTATTATGATGATATATACTGGCAACCTCGTCGGCTTGCGTATTTGATTTCGTTGTGATTGGTTGAGATTCTGCAGGGGACATATTATCTTGATATGTGACGTTCAGAACCTTTGGGTCTTTGTCGATCCCCATGTTCTATTTAGTGTCACTCTGATTATGTCTAACAAGTACATATGGGTGTCCAGCTCGGGCACTAGTCATGGCCCATGGGGCTGGGTCGTGACAAAAGTTGTATCAGAGCAGTTCATCCTCGGAGTGTCTACACACCGTGTCTAGTAGAGTCTTGTTTATCGGTGTGTTGTGCACCACATCTATAAACAGGAAGCTACGGGACATTTTGGATGTTATCTTTCCTTCTTATCCTAGATCGTGCGATAGAGCCTATTATGTTTACAGCTATGCCTCCAAAGAAAGCGACAGCTGCCCATAAGGGTAAATCGGTAGCATGGGATACTAGCCAGACTCGGAGAGTTACTAGGGCCCGTGCCCAGTTTATGCCTGAGATTGTGTTCCAGTCTGCGAGTTCTGCTACACCGCCACTTCCAGAGGAACCTAGGGCAGCGACAGCTCCAGGTCAGGGGGCGGCTGCACCGCCAGCTCCCGAGGTTCCAACGCCTGAGCCTCTAGCTCCTCAGCCAGGGGCGGAGGATAGAGCCATGAGAGATGCAGTTCAGTTGCTCACCAGATTAGTGGCAAGACAGGCTCACAGGCATGGACTAGGGGTTGACCAGGCGGATAGACATGGCAGTTTGAGAGCCCGTGACTTCTTAAGTTGTAACCCTTCAGAGTTTTTTAGGTCAAAGCCCGAGGATGATCCACAAGAGTTTGTTCGGCAGATGCAGCGTACCTTGAGGATAATCAAGGCCTCTGAGACTGAGTCTGTCGAATTGGCTTCGTATCGATTGCGGGATGTAGCTGTTAATTGGTATAAGTCGTGGGAGTTATCTAGGGGCGGGGATGCTCCTCCAGCAGTGTGGGATAAGTTTGTGGAGGCCTTCATTGGCCACTTCCTGCTGCCAGAGATGAGGCGAGCTAGAGTTGATGGGTTCTTACATCTGAGGAAGAATGGCAGGAGCGTTCGAGAGTACAGTCTTGAGTTTGATTCATTGGCTAGATATGCACCTACTATTGTAGCTGATATGGCTGATAGAGTGCATCGCTATGTGATGGGGCTGGATCGTTATTTGATTGATGGTTGTATGGCGGTGGCTCTTCAGCCAGGTATGGATATTGCTCGGGTACAAGCATATGCGCAGGGGGTAGAGGATCGACACAGAGGACGCCAGCCAGATAGAGATCATGACAGGGGTCAGCATAAGAGAGCTATATCGGCTGGTTATCCGGGTAAGGTTCAAGGCAGACAGCCTCAACAGCATATCAGATATCCTTCCCAGCCCACACAGAGTGCACCCCCACAGTTCACAGGTAGAAGGTTTGATAGTACGGGGTATTCAAGAGCCGGTAAGAGCTCCAGGACTTCGGGTTCGCAGTTGAGCAGGGGGTTGAGTCAGTCGAGGCCACCTTTGCCGCGGTGTTCTCGGTGTGGTAGGTATCATCCTGGGGAATGTCATCGTGCTGCAGGTGCTTGTTTTTCTTGCTACCGTCAAGGCTATATTATGAGAGAGTGTCCGTATAGGGGCGGTTAAGGTAGTATGGCTCAGCGTACTGGGTCGGTTGCTGGTTCATCTTTTTCTGTGGCTATGCGTCCTATGGGGCAGGGTATTCAGACACCAGCAGGCCGTGGTAGGGGTTGTGGCGGAGCTTCCAGTTCTAGCGGCCCTTCGAACCATATATATGCTTTGGCTAGTAGACAAGATCAGGAGGCGTCACCAAATGTTGTTACAGGTATACTATCGATTTTCTCTCGTGACGTATATGCACTGATAGACCCAGGCTCCACATTATCGTATATTTCCCCTTTTGTTGCTAGTAGAATTGGGATAAACCCTGAATTGAAAGAACCATTTGAGGTAGCTACACCGGTAGGAAATTCTGTTATAGCAAGGCAAGTATATAGCGATTGTTCGGTGATTATATATAGTCGTTGCACCAAGGCAGATCTGATAGAGTTAGATATGACTGAGTTTGATGTTATTATGGGTATGGATTGGCTAGTTTCTTGTTATGCCAACGTTGATTGTAGAGAAAAGGTAGTTCGCTTTCATTTCCCAGGAGAGCCAATTATAGAGTGGATGGGAAATACAGCATCGCCGAGGGGTAAGTTTTTTTCATACCTCAAGGCAAAGAAGATGGTTAGAAAGGGGTATATTTATCATCTGGTTCGGGTGCATGACTTGAAGACAGAAGCGCCGACTCTTCAGTCAGTGCCGATAGTTAGCGAATTCCCAGATGTATTCCCAGATGAACTTCCAGGCCTTCCTCCTGAGCGGGAGATAGAGTTTACTATAGATGTGCTGCCAGATACTCAGCCCATATCTATTCCTCCTTATAGGATGGCACCTGCAGAACTGAAAGAGTTGAAGGAGCAATTGAGAGATTTATTAGAAAAGGGCTTCATCAGGCCCAGTACATCACCTTGGGGAGCACCGGTACTATTTGTGAGAAAGAAAGACGGGTCGCTGCGGATGTGTATCGATTATAGGCAGCTGAATAAAGTGACGATAAAGAATAGATATCCCCTCCCTAGAATTGATTATCTATTTGACCAGTTGCAGGGTGCTAAGTATTTCTCGAAGATAGACTTGCGGTTAGGTTATCACCAGGTGCGGGTAAAGGAGACAGATATTCCGAAGACTGCATTCAGGACCCGATATGGGCATTATGAGTTTAGAGTGATGCCTTTTGGGCTGACCAATGCTCCAGCAGTATTTATGGATTTGATGAACCGAATATTCAATCCGTTCCTAGATATGTTTGTGATTGTGTTTATCGATGATATTCTGGTCTACTCACGATCAGAAGAGGAACATGCGGACCATCTGAGAGCGGTACTTAGAGTGCTCCAGCACCAGAAGCTGTATGCTAAGTTTTCTAAGTGTGAATTCTGGCTGACTTCAGTAGCATTCTTGGGGCATATTATTGGAGCTGATGGCATTCGGTTAGACTCACAGAAGATTGAGGCGATGAAGACTTGGCCTAGGCCTACGACGCCTACCGAGGTGCCTAGTTTTCTAGGGCTAGCAGGGTATTACAGGAGGTTCGTAGAGAAATTTGCCTCAATTTTAGCGCCTTTAACAAGGCTAACACAGAAGGCGGCTAAGTTCCAGTGGACCGATGCTTGTTAGCGAAGCTTCTAATTACTAAAGGATAAGTTGACTATGGCTCCAGTTCTAACACTTCCTGAGGGGCTAGATGGTTATGTTATTTATTGTGATGCTTCAGGCGTCGAGCTAGGTTGTGTATTGATGCTTCAGGCGTCGAGCTAGGTTGTGTATTGATACAACATGGCGGAGTTATAGCTTATGCCTCCCGGCAGCTCAGAAAGCACGAAAGAAATTATCCCACTCATGATCTAGAGTTAGCAGCAGTAATTCATGCCTTGAAGATATAGAGACATTATTTATACGGCGTGCATGTTGATATTTATATGGATCATAAGAGTCTCCAATATATCTTTAAGCAGAAGGAGCTAAATTTGCGGCAGAGGAGGTGGCTAGAGTTGCTGAAGGACTATGATGTTGACATTCTATACCACCCAGGGAAAGCAAATGTTGTAGTAGATGCACTCAGCCGTTAAGCTATGGGTAACTTGGCAGATGTACAACCAGAACGGAAGGAGATAGTTCATGAGGTTTGCTAGTTAGCTAATCTTGGAGTTCGTTTGGCTGATTCTGATGATGGCAGAGTTTTTGTTCGAGGTGTTACTGAATCCTCTATCATTGAAGAGGTAAAGAGACACCAGTACGAAGACCCTGTTTTTGTACATTATAGAGATGCAACTCTTCAAAAGGAGGAGACTCCATTCGAAGTTGCACCTGACGGAGTGCTGTGATATAGAGGCAGATTATGTGTACCTGAGGTTGCAGGGTTACGACGACAGGTTATGGGAGAGGCACACTATGCCTGTTATTCTGTTCGTCCAGGGTCAACGAAGATGTATCATGACCTCAGATGTTTGTATTGGTGGGATGACATGAAAAAAATATAGCGGAGTTTTTTGCTCAATGCCCAAATTGTCAACAGGTTAAGGTCGAGCATCAGAAACCCAGTGGATTATTACAGGAGATAGAGATCCTGACTTGGAAATGGGAGGTAATTAATATGGACTTCGTTACAGGTTTACCTCACACTCCGCGAAGATATGACTCTATTTGGGTTATCGTGGATAGGCTGACAAAATCAGCCCATTTTCTGCCAGTCAGGACTACTTATTCAGCTGAGGACAATGCTAGATTATACCTCAAGGAGATAGTGAGACTTCACGGGGTTCCCACAGCTATTATCTCCGACAGAGGAGTTCAGTTTGCAGCTAACTTCTGGAGATCCTTCCAGGAAGGATTGGGGACACAAGTAAGTCTTAGCACAACATTTCATCCGCATACTAACGAACAGGCCGAGCGTACTATTCAGACACTACAAGATATGTTACAGGCCTGTATTATTGATTTCAGAGGTAGCTGGGACGATCATTTGCCACTTATCGAGTTTGCTTATAATAATAGCTACCATTCGAGTATTCAGATGGCACCGTATGAGGCCTTGTATGGGAGGAAGTGCAGATCACCTATTGGCTGGTTTGATGTTGGTGAGACTAAATTAATAGGCCCAGACATGGTTCAGCAGGCTGCTGATAAAGTGAAGCTTATTCAGGAGAGGTTACTGGCAGCCTAGAGTCGACAGAAATCATATGCAGATAATTGAGGTCAACACTTAGAATTTCAGGTTGGTGATTTGGTGTTCTTGAAGGTGTTACCCATGAAGGGTGTCATGAGATTCAGCAAGAAAGGGAAGCTAAGCCCGAGGTACATTGGGCCTTATCAGATTATTCGTAGGGTAGGCAGGGTTGCCTACGAGTTGGACCTACCGTCTGATTTGGAAGCAGTACACCCAGTCTTTCACATGTCAATGCTTCGCAAATGTATAGGCGACCCTTCCAGAGTATTTCCCGTGGATGATGTCCAGGTGACAGAGGAGTTGTCCTATGAGGAGGAACCTATAGCCATACTTTATCGGCAGGTCAGGAGATTGCGTACCAAGGATGTGGCTTCCATCAAAGTATTATGGTGAAACAACAATAGAGAAGAGATGACCTGGGAAGCCAAAGAGGAGATGAAGAATAAGTATCCTTACTTGTTCTCTACGCCTACAGGTAACTTAAACTCCTCACTTGGTTATATTGATTAATAGATGATACTGTATGTTGTAGCGATAAGGGAGACTTCCTCCAAATTTTGATAAGACTTCATAGGACCAATTTAACATTCGAGGACGAATGTTCTAAAGGGGGGAAGGATGTTATATCCCGTATTTTTATACGTCGAGTTATTCGCAAGCTAATCGACTTAAGTTAAAGACGGGATTATTTTCGAATATGAAATAGGAACTTTTAATTTTCAATTTTAATTAGTACACAAATTGTTTATAAATTTTATTTAGTGTAGAAATATTATTGGAGATTAGGGACTAATTAGTTATGATTAGATTATTAAGTATGGATTAGTGATTAATTAAAATTAATTAAGTTAATTATATCTTGTGGGCCCCACCCGTTTTTAATTTAAAAAAACAATAAAAAATAATAGATCAACAAATATATAGTGGATGATTTATTAGGTAGGCACGTGTAGAGTAGAGGGATGCATATATAAACCACAAAACATGACTCATTGATCCTAAATTTTCTAATTTCAATTGAATTAAGAGAGAGATGGAGTTGAGAGAAGGAGGAGCTCTCGGCCAGCCATGGTGATGGAGCAAAAAATGCTTTGTTGCTTAATTTGATCAAATCCCAAGTAATTTACAAGTTCAAGGAGGTGATAGCAACATTGGATATTGAATTGAGGAAGACGAAATTGTGAAATTGGAGCAATTAAGTGTAGAAATTCCTCCGAGAAAATTTAGGTAAGATTTTATTATTTTCTGGTATAATTGTATTAATGGTGTTGTAAGGGAATGATTAAAATTGAATTGGGTGAAATTGGACGTAAGGAATTGCAACAAATTGTTGTTATATGAAATTGTGGGTTGAAAGGATTAAAAGTATGATTTATGTTCACATGTTGTTATTCGTGTTGTGGTCGTGTTGTCGTTGATGTGGATTTTAAATTTGGAAGAAAGAAGTGTATAACGTATCGTATACAAATCGTGTGTTGGTTTGGTTGGTGTAAAATCTTAAAACGTTAACGATTTAGATTGGAAAAGGGTTAAGAAGGGTTGTTGGATTGTTTGAGTTGTTTATGAGCTGAATTGTAAGAGTTTTATATGCATATTTCTATTACTGTCGTTGTTGGTATTGCTGTGATAACAGGGGGTTAATTGGAAGTTCGGGTTAGGCGCGTATATAGGGGAAATGCTGCCCGATTTCCGTTAAGTTCTTAACTAATAAAAATCCTAATCAAGAAAGTAAGAATTAAAGAATGAGTCCTATAAGCAATTGGTTGCAGATTTATGAGCTAGGAAGTATAGTTCACTAACGATAGCGTTACTTTCATATTAAATAGGCTAAAGGGGCGACGAAGCGAACGTGATTACGATTAACCTTTAACGGGTATGTAAAGTTATCCTTTCTTTCTTTTTGGCATGATCCTTATCATATGAACGAAGACAGTGAGCAAGCGAGTTCCAAAGACTCTATTCTTAGAGAGTGTAGAGATATTTGTATCGTTGGTCTCCTATGTTTTATGTCCATAACTCCCAGAGACTTTTCATATTAGCTTCTTATGTCACCAGAGGGGTTCAGAGTATCGTTCTCGAGTTTTTCATGCATTTGTATGTATTATATATTTATGGATCGGGTCGTACGTTCCTCGGCACTAACATATTATATTTATGGATCGGGCCGTACGCTCTTCGGCACTAACATACTATATTTATGGATCGGGTCGTACTTTCCTCGGCACTAACATATTATATTTATGGATCGGGCCGTACGTTCCTCGGCACTAACATATTATATTTATGGATCGGGCCGTACGTTCCTCGGCACTAACTATTATATTTATGGATCGGGCCGTACGTTCCTCGGCACTATTATATTGTATATGGATCGGGCTGTACGTTCCATAGCACTATCATTTATAAGAGTCAGTTTCAGTCAGATAGAGTTACGCAGATATTCTCAGATGTTAGCCACAGATGCATTCAATTATTGAGGCTGGTTTTCATGATTCATCTGTACTTGATGTTCTTATGCTTTATATACTCAGTACATATTCCGTACTGACCCCCTTTCTTCGGGGGGGGGGGGGGGGGGGGGGGGCTAGGTTTCATGCCCGCAGGTACAGACGCTCGATTCGGTGATCCCCCTGCTTAGGGTTTCCAGTCAGCTGTTTTGGAGAGCTCCGTTGTTCCGGAGCCTAGACTTTTGGTACAGACCTTCTGATGCATTTATATATATGGTTGTCCAGGGGTATGACGGGGCCCTGTTCCGTCATATTGCACTGTTATTACTCTTAAAGGTCTGTAGACCTTGGTGTGGGTTGTATATAGATTATGATCAGTTGTGTCTATATAGTTGTTTTGGATGTTTCTGTTTGTTGTGGCAGCCTTGCCGGCTTGCATATGTTATTGATACATAGTGGCAACCTTGTCGGCTTGCGTAGTCTTTTGACATGTAGTGGCAGCCTTGTCGGCATGCGTATTATGATGACATATAGTTGCAGCCTCGTCGGCTTGCGTACTTGATTTCGTTATGATTGGTTGAGACTCTGCAGGGGACAAATTATCTTGATATGTGACGTTGAGAATTTTTGGGTCTATGTCGATCCCCATGTTGTCTTTAGTGTCAGTCTGATTATGTCTAACAGGTACATATGGGTGTCCAGCTCGGGTACTAGTCATGGCCCACGGGGCTGGGTCGTGACAGAATGCCTCTGAGGGCGTAAACTAAGCATACTTCCTTTAAATAAGAATCATATTTGTATACTATATATATATAAGCCATTCAGTGGGGTTACGTCATCAATATATGCTACCCGGCCTTAATAGGACCTGGTGTGGAACTACCCGGCCACAATGAGACTCGGTGTGGAACTACCCGGCCACAATGGGACTCGGTGTGAATACCCAGCAGATCATTGGTTGCACGATAGGTGCCTACCCGGCCGAATATAGTGTGGCACGGTGTCATAAAATATATACATATATATAATGCATGAATGAGAGTACAAGGAAATATTACGACTCTATCGGAGTGACGTAAAGTCAGTATTCCTCTGATTACCATTTATGGAGCTAACATCATCCACATATCTTATCCTGAAGGATGAATGACCATAGGACCAGATCAATAATCATAAGAAAAAAACAATAATATCATAAGGAGATCAATAACATAAGCTCCCTAGCATTTCTATGAATGGAGTCATTATGGATATCGTTCGTTCGCTTGTTTCGTTCATATCATATGGGTCATGTCAAAAAGAAAGAAAAGGATAGCCTTAACATACCTTAACCTTGCTGTGTACTAAATGCTTCTCGAGCAATACATCAAACCATTCAATCCAATTTACACAACATAGAGAAGCTTCTAATCAAAGCTAAGTAAGTTTAACTCGCATATTAAAACTAGAAGATTGTCTGCGTGAATTCGAACAACATCTCCCCTGTAACATTCACTTCCATCCAACTCAGCTCAATACAATACAACAATACGACATCAATCATAATGCATTTTCAAGTTGGCATACTAAGTTAAATCAAAAGCCATCTCATAGATTCATCCAAAACAGCCCATATGTATAACATCTTGTTTCTTGATGTTCTATTTCAAGTTTACTTCAAATCTTTTCTGTAAATACTCATATAAACATATAAGCATGAATCACAACAGAAAGTAAATCATATTCATCTTACTTACCATGAATTCAAGCCGCAACAACAAGTATATACCATTCATAACAGTCCAACAACACAAGAGCAACTCCTTATCTTTCTTTCAAGTTTTTCTTACCTTAGTTCACTTAATTCACGCAACCAATACAAAAATAATCATAAACATAACCAAGAAGGTAAAGTACTTACCTAAAATAGAAACTTTAAGTCGAAACCCTAAGTTCCCCTAGCTCACCACAAGCCTTCATCCATGAACAACACCATACAAGTGCATTTCCTTGTCCTCCTTGAACTTTTGGTGTAGAACTTAGGTGAAATAACTTAGTCTTGACTTAGGGTCTTCATGAACTTACTTGGGAGGGTCTTAGGAGCTTATGGACGAAGTTTCAAGTGAAAATGACTTAAAATGGCCGTTAAAACGAATTTCAAATACAAGAAGTTCGACCACCGCCATGGGGTTTAGGCCCAACTTCTACGGATTGTACATTTTTGTACGGGCCGTAAAAGGCACCGTACTTCTCGGATTTGCGAACTGTCGGTTGCGTTAGAAAGAAAACTCTCCAAACTTGAATTTACATAAGTTATAGATTCCGTAAATCCTCATATTCTAGGAGATATGCCCCACTCAACGTTACCCAAAAATCCCATCCGAAAATCTGCCAAGTTCTCCCAAAGTCTCACAAACTAAATTCCCTTGATTTGTTTAACCTCAAAGACTTCCGATCTTATTACATATGAAGTTGAACCTTCATAAACAAGGGGTAACATATCCAATATCTCATAACCTCGAAGGCAAATTCCAATGCTCGAGATAGCCAATGTCCCATATATTTCGATATAACCAAATGAGAAGCATAGCGTATTCTTTCTTGGTTCACTTAGCTTCCAACTCTCGCAATCTCTAATAGATGATTCGATAGTCATATATTACTTTAAGACACGCTCGTAAGCTGCTTGTACAGCTTCCCAAAAGATTCTCGGCACGAATCTAAGTCATTAGGATCCTTATGGAATCTCAAGGTATGAAAAAAAGATTCATGCGAAATCTTATCTTGTCTTCTTAACTCTGGAAATTGTTGAAACTTGTCTCACTCATATTAGCTTGCTTACCTCACAAGATAGCGAAATTTTCCAAGGTGTAACATTCTCTCTCCCTTAGGAAGATTCGTCCTCGAATGTTAAGATAGAGTCATTATTGCTTGGGTCACCAATATATTTTCATTCGTACATAACTCATTGTACACTTCCCAGCATTCTCACACTTCAAGCTCTTGGTACCCAGAAGGTTTTGTGCTTTAGAGAAAACATCTCAGTCTTCTTCTTATCGCGAATCCCTATAATCTTCGATAGTAACTCTTCCGTTACCTTTTATTGCATTCTTCTTATTATTCTTCTTTTATTCCTTACCACAATCATTGCTGTTAACTCGATCATCTGTTTTCCTTTCTTCAGTTACTATATTTCTTTCGCTTTTATTTCCTCCTTATAACTCTTCTTACTACACCTACTACTTCTATTATTGTAACCTTACACGCCCGCTTACTAAATTGATTAGCAATCTCCTTTGATGTTTCATCAGAGAGATGTCCTTCTCATAAGCAAGTCTTTATTGAATTTTCCATTATTTTGTAGTTTGCTGCTTCATGTCGGTTTCTCAATGGTTGAGAGGGAGCCTAAATTTCGTATTCTTAATCAAATCCTGATAGACAAGATCTATATGATACGACAACTGTGTCATAGTTGCGGCTGAACTATCTACTGTACTCATTTTTTGCCAGGAAATAACAGTTGGAAAATTACTTCTCAAGTAAACTTTCTTTGTCCTTATCATCATCATGGTATAACTCTTAACTCCATTATCAACATTGATCTTCTTTTGGCGGTGTGCATTTCTCTAGATATTGCTAACGGTATTACTTGAATGCTGTTACGGATACATGTGAAGAAATGATCAGAAGAACCGTACATTTGCTTTGAATATTAGCTTGGTTTAAACATAGTCTGAAGTTATGTCTCCTCTTCTAATAGCTCGACAAAGTTATCTAAATCCTAACGGTTATCAAACAACATAATAGAATCCTCTTGTCATAATACTTGTCGCTATGATTTCAAATCTCTACGCGCAAGTCATCTTCGTCGAAAATGCCTATGGTTATTCCAGGACTCCTTCCCAACACATTCTTTAACCATGCCACCTTAGCTTCCTTACTCGTATTCGGTTCCTACTCTCTTCTCCCTTGACTTGCTCTCGAGGCATTGCCATAACTAGAATAGTTACAATAGCTTTGGGCTTAACCGAGATTACCTCAAATCTACTTTTTGACAGCGACTTGCCTTAAAACTTGGGGTTGGGTCATTTTCCATCTCCCTCGGTTAGCTCGTAATACCATAGACATATACTTCTCCTGTGCGCCATCGATGTGGCGAAGTGTAGTCCTCTTAAGGGCCTCTTAGAAGCCCAGCGAAGTTATTGAGGAAGCTGTGAATAGGTGTAGAGTCATTCTTTACTGATACTTAGAGAAATGAGGTACCCATTAAAAGATCTTGTCGCCTTAATTATGATAGGCACTTACCACATATCCTTGCGTTACTATTACACTCAATCATTTTACAATACCCAATAACCTCCTTACTTAACATTCAAGTATCCATGCTCTCCTTATCAAAATCGTTATAATGGGTAGGTGTGTTGTTATTCTCTTCCTTTAGCCACACATGTTTCGTATCTTTAATATTCGCCAATCGTCTTTCCTTTAGCTTATCCATACTGTTTTCTCCTCTCGCTTCCAATTATCCTAGCATTCTGCTCTCTTCTCTTTTTCCTTATCATTTCCTCCCATATCAACAGTAGCAAACCCTTATCACATAGCCATCCTTGGAAAATTATAGATTTCATGAAACTCCCTTCTCTATCTATTACCTCGTGGCATTGCTAAGGTCCAATAGGGCTGGTCTGTAGTAACACATATACCTTTATTTGCAACCAGGGGTCAAGCTTTGACTCATTATTGTATATATATATATATATAGACACACACACACCGAATACGCATCATCTCTCAATTCTACAAAAATATATAATGATTAGTCAACTTCTTCTTAATGTGTAAAATTCCGTCATAACGACTTGTCTCTTTTGGCTTCCTTATTATATAAGCATTCGATTCTTTCTCAACTTCTTGTTCAGTAGAAACATACTACTTTGTCTTCGTACCCTTATATCCTATTATCATTAACTTATCACACTACCTCTCTATTCACTCTTCTCGACACAAGGTTATCTGTTTAAATCTATTCACAATCCACTGCCAACTTCATCGCTAGTTGTCTGTTACCAAGCCCTTTATATCCATTATATCAATCCTTTCTTACAAGTACATACACCCATGGTCCTTCCTAAGTTTCGAGAAATTTCGGCAGAATTTCCTCTGTAATTCTTACTGTTCAAAACCTACACATAGCCCAGAAAAAACATCACGTGCCTCACAAGGCCCAATATAGAAATACATATAATATACATCTCAACCGCACAGGGCTATCAACATAAAAAAAAAAAAAAACTAGCAGAACGCACGTCATATATATCTTATTATCCCATTCTTCCAACCCTAGTACTCCACCGAATATCCTGTTGTTACGCACATATATACTTCCTGATTCCTTTCTTCAATCATCAACAGGTGATTCTTACAGTTCTTTATTAACATTTACTTAGATACCTTAGAAAATAATTCGTGGTACACTTATTAACAAAAGAAAATCCTCACCTTGATTCTACTCTGGAGGTCCCGTACCCATCGACTCAACGGTAACTGGGGAGGTTTTTCATCCCGGGCTGTTCAACGACACCCATAACCTCTACAAATGTACCAATTATGCAAATACCTCTGGGTGGACCGTCATTTTCATTTAATCCCTGCTCCGCAGATACCCCCATACAGTGGTTATTTAGGTTTCCCGTCGGCCTCACCGAAGGCCGCCTCATTGATTTGCTGAACCTAGGAATCAATATTCATTACCTAATTACTCCTTATCTGCCCCACTGACTCATCCTGAATCTTTGACGGATCTGTCTCAATAGAGGACACCACTTCCGATGGATCCGTCTCAATAAAGGGAATGTCCTCATATGGATCTGTCTCATACGAATGACTCTTTCTCGAAGCCCTTGTACTACTAATCTTCTTTCATGTAGAAGTCATGTTTCAATTACAAATCAATCAAAGTTAGAGTTAAGAAATTCATATTCTATGACTCGGCTCTATAGCAAGATCTAGAATAAGAAAGATAAGTAACAATCCAAAATGTCCTGCAGCCTCTTATTTATAAGTATGGCGCGCAACACAACCATAAACAAGACAGCTAGACAAAGCTTGAAGACAACCGTAGGACAGAACTGCTCTGATACCACTTTTGTCACGACCCAAACTGGAGGGCCATGACGGGCACCTGACCATGCTAGCCAAGTACCACCTAACGTACATCTGTAACAAAAACATAAACGTAGGTAGGTCGATAGTGCCATCGTGTGACGACCCACTAAATCATAGAAGAACATGACTGGATAAAATAGTCTATAAAGACATAACTTTGTAAACATGCTATCATATACATCTGTACTACAACGTGTGAATCAACATGACTATGCAACCTCTGACTGTACATAACTGTCTACAAGCCTCTACTTGAATACATGACATAATGTGGTCGAGACAGGGCCCCGTCATACCCATGCATATGTATATATATATGTAATCATGCTGACTCATGGCAACTCTGGAACAAGTGGAGTGCAACAACACTGGCCACTGAGCTGATATCCTACTGGATGGGTCACCAACATGTATCTCAACACCTACGGGCATAAATGCATCCCTCCAAGAAATTGGGGAGTCAGTACGAATAATGTACCGAGTATGTAAGGCATGGAAGACAGTATATAAGAAACATAGAAACAATATGAGATAAGAGAAACAACCTGTAGATTTGAATGTCTCTAAGGGCGTAAACTAAGCATGGTTCCTTTAAATAAGAATCATATCTGTATACTATATATATAAGCCACTAAGTGGGGCTATGTGGTCAATATATGCTACCCGACCTTAATAGGACTCAGTGTGGAACTACTCTGCCACAATGGGACTCGGTGTGGAACTACCCGGCCACAAAGAGAGTCGGTGTGGAACTACCCGGCCACAAAGAGACTCGGTGTGAATACCCAGCAGATCAGTGGTTGCACGATAAGTGCCTACCTGGCCGACTATAGCGTGCCTCGGGGTCATAAAATAGATACATATATATAATGCATGAATGAGAGTACAAGGAAACATTACGACTCTATCGGAGTGATGTAAAGTCGGTATACCTCCGATTACCACTTATGGAGCTAACATCATCCACATATCTTACGTTGAAGGCTCAATGACCATAGGATCAGATCAATAATCATAAGAAAATATCAATAATATCATTAGAAGATCAATAACATAAGCTCCCTAGCATTTCTAAGAATGGAGTCATTATGGATATCGTTCGTTCGCTTGTTTCGTTCATATCATATGGGTCATGCCAAAAAGAAAGAAAGAAAGGGATAGCCTTAACATACCTTAACCTTGCTATGTCCTTATACTTCTCGAGCAATCCATTAAACCATTCAATACAATCTACACAACATAGAGAAGCTTCTAATCAAAGCTAGGTAAGTTTAACTCGCATATTAAGCTAGTAGCTTATCTGCGTGAATTCGGACAGCATCTCTGCTGTAACATTAACTTCCATCCAACTCAGCTCAATCCAATACAACAATACAACATCAATCATAATGCATATTCAAGATGCCATACTAAGTTAAATCAAAAGCCATCTCATAGATTCATCCAAAACAACCCATATGCATAACATCTTGTTTCTTCATGTTCTATTTCAAGTTTACTTCCAATCTTTTTTATAAATCCTCATATAGACATATAAGCACGAATCACAGCAGCAAGTAAATCATATTCATCTTACTTACCATGAATTCCAACCACAACAACAAGTACATACCATTCATAACTGGCCAATAACACAAGAGCAACATTTTATCTTTCTTTCAAGTTTGTCTTACCTTAGTTCATTTAATTCACGCAACCAATACCAAAATAATCTTAAACATAACCAAGAAGGTAAAGTACTTACCTCAAATAGAAACTTCAAGTCAAAACCCTAACTTCTCCTAGCTCACCACAAGCCTTCATCTATCAACAACACCATACAAGTGCATTTCCTTGTCCTCCTTGAACTTTTAGTGTAGAACTTAGGTGAAATAACTTAGTCTTGACTTAGGGTCTTTATGAACTTACTTGGGAGGGTCTTAGGAGCTTATGGACGAAGTTTCAAGTGAAAATGACTTAAAACAGCCGTTAAAACGAATTGCAAATACTAGAAGGTCGGCCACCGCCATGGGGGTTCACGCCCAACTTGTATGGATTGTACATTCTTGTACGGGCCGTAAAAGGCACCGTATTTCTCGGATTTGCGAATTGTTAGTTGTATTGGAAAGAAAACTCTTTGAACTTGAATTTACCTAAGTTATGGATTCCGCAACTCCTGATATTCTAGGAGATATGCCCCACTCAACTTTACCCAAAAATCCCGTCTGAAAATCTGCCAAGTTCTCCCAAAGTCTCGACAAACTAAATTCCCTTGATTTGTTTAACCTCCAAACCTTCCGATCTTGTTACATATGAACTTGAACCTTCATAAACAAGCGATAACATGTCCAATATCTCATAACCTCGAAGGAAAATCCCAATGCTCGAGATAGCCAATGTCCCATATATTTCGATATAACCAAATGAGAAACGTAGTGTATTGTTTCTTGGTTCACTTAGCTTCCAATACTCGCAATCTCTAATAGATGATTCGATAGTCATATCTTACTTTAAGTCACGCTTGAAAGCTTCTTGTACAGTTCCCAAAAGATTCTCGACACGAATCTAAGTCACTCGGATCCTTACGGAATCTCAAGGTATGAAATAAAGAGTGATGCGAAATCTTATCTTGTCTTTTTAACTCTGGAATTTCTTGAAACTTGTCCCACTCATACTAGCTTTCTTACATCACAAGATAGCGAAATTTTCCAAGGTGTAACACTATCAATGGTGGAAGGCACGAATGGCAGATCACCTTCAAGCAGAATATTATGAATTAAGGGACAGGTTGATCGAATTACCTAAATATCCCATAAAGAAGGGAGATGATGGAAAGGATGTAAAGAAAGAAAAGGTTGGGTATGATGAAACGAATTACAAGATACTCAAAAAGAATGCAAAGGCCAAGAACGCCCTAATTTTTGGGCTTGGACTAGACGAGTACAATAGAATCTCTTGATGTACTACGGCCAATCAAATCTGGGATTCCTTGAAGACTTCCCTTGAAAGAGCAAGACAAGTACGGAAATTTAGAAAGGCTATGCTCTCCGCTGATTATGAGCATTTCAGAATGAAGCCAGGAGATACTATTGCTGAGATGTTCACTATATATACTTCCATTGTGAATGAATTAACCTCACTTGGAAAGGTCATCTCCACATAGGATTTAGTGGACAAAATTTTGCGAACCCTGCTGAAATCCTTCAAGATGAAAGTTACAGCCATCTCGGAAGCAAAAGATACAAAGGAGATGTCGCTAGATGAATTAGTGGGAAGTCTAAAGGCCTATGAGGTGGACATGGAGATTTCTAGAATGGAAGAAGCAAACTCAGGCAAGTCATTAGCTCTCAAGGCCACAAATAAAGAAGATGAAGAGGACATGGCCCTGATTATGAGGAATTTCCAAAAATTCCTTAGAAAGGAAAACCAGTTGGGCAAAAACTCTTAAAGAGGAAGGAGTTTTGATAGAGGACAAGATTGTGGACACTTTAAGTGCGATAAAATAGATCACATGATCAAGGATTTCCCACTGTGGGAAATAGAGTAGAAGAAAAGAAGGGCAGAAAAAAAGAAAGAGGAAGCTAGCAAAAACCAGGAGACTACAAAGGCTATGGTAGCAGCCTGGGGATCTAATGATGACTCTGAGGATGAGGCTGATCACACTGCACTCGTGGCTGATGATCATCCACAGACAGACATGGAGGAAGACATCTACATGAGCACGAGAAGAGATGTGTTATTCCTTGTAGTTTTATACATTTAGATTCTTCGTACGGTAGTTGTCTTAGTTTTAGACAACGGGATAGTTTCTGAGTATATATGTAGTTGGACATGCTTAATTTATGCTTATAAGGGTTTAAGTTCATGTTTGGTAAGTTACAGAAGGACTAGAGAATAAGTGAATCAAAGCGGAAAGGTTTGTCAAAAGTTATTTCTGGGAAAAATAAGATATGGGCCGTATAATTGAGATATGGTTCGTATTTTGAGATATGGACCGTATTCAAGGATTTTAAAATTTACAGATAGCAAAATTTTTGAAGGGGCTATGCGGTCCGTATAACATTATATGCACAACATGTTGGCCGTATAATGTTATACTACCAGTGTATACGATCCGTATTATCTAAGTCGGTGGAATTTTTTCCCTTTTGCCATAAATTAAAACCCATAACTTAAGGCTCATTATTTCATCAAATCAGATCCCTAGTGACCTTCTAAGCTCTCTCAACTATTCATAATCATCCATAAACATTCCAACTCATTTCAAGAGAGGATCAAACCTTAAAACCTAAAGTAGTTCATGGAAGGACATTGTTCTTGCTTCTAGTTGAAGTTGTGGTGAACAAGCTTTGGAGCAAGTTGTGTGAGGAGGAATTCTTCAAGTTATAAGGTATGATTTTCACTCTACTTCTTATGTTAAGTTTATTGGAAGGCTTAGCAAGTCTTAAAGGTGAAAATAGTTATGGAGAAAAGGCATAGTGTGTTGTGTTGAAGTGATTGTTATGGATTGACTATGAAAGGGAGTTTTGGGACTGAATTGAATTTAATTTGAATGTAATCTTTTGACTACGGTATTGTTGATGTTTTTGCTGTGGTTTTGGGAGTTTTTTTTTTTGGAGTTAGTGGAAGTATATTTTAATGGGGAATGCTACCCGACTTTCACTAGCTTACAAATTAATTTAGTTTGACCTTATGAGAGTTTCAATGACTTAACATTAGTGTGATCATCTTGAATGTAGATTTGTAAGCTCGGGAGGATAAGTGTTGAGTTGTTAAGGAGACGACAAGGTATGTTAAGACTGTCCTTTTCTTTCTTCTTGGCATGATCATTATGAACAAACCATACACGTAACATTAATCCATAATGGTTCTACTCTTAGAGTTAGAGATGATCCATTTGATTCATGTTCCATAATGTACCTTCAGAATGTCTTCCTGCAGATTCAGTATGATCTCTAGAGTTACTTGTACACATATCCTGTTTTGCATTGCATTGCATTTATATATATACATATGCATATATAGACCTGTGACCCGTCAGGCTCTATATTTGCGTATATATATATATATATATATATATATATATATATATATATACATATATATATATATATATATATATATACATATATATATATATATATGGGGTATGGGGAAGGTGACGACGTTATATACGCACTACCCCCTTATCAGCTGGTCATATGATGATTACGACGACGATGATGATGCCCACAGAGGCCGATACGATATGATGGGATGCCCACAGTGTATTGACAGCGTTATATATGCATATATATGTATGACCTCATCCATGCAAGCATAACATTTATGTACAACATTGGTCTACAGAGGCAGGTCAGACATACAGATTGCATTCATTACGTCCTATGTTCTCTTATGTCTCCTTCCTATTACTCTCATGACTTACATACTGAGTACTTAGCCCGTACTGACGTCCCTTTCCTGGGGCACTGCATTTCATGCCAGCGAGTGCAGATAGACAGATTGGTGATCCGCCTCAGTAGGTTGCAGTTTAGCTGACGTTGGAGCACTCCTCTTGTTCTGTTGTTGCTGTCGAGTTTTGGTATGTCATTCTTTTGTGCATATATGGGTACGTTAGGGCCCTGTCCCAACTTCTTTATGATAGATATTCCAGTAGAGGCTTGGGGACAGTGATGGTACGGTTAGACACGGCCTATATTCTACTGTACAGTTTCGACCAGTTTGGTTGTATCGTATATTTTATGGGCTCATTCCTCTTTAGCATATCTCTTATATGACTTAGCAGATTTCTATCTTATTCATGATCATAGTGGGAAAGTATGTTAGCGGTGCTCGGCAGGTAGGGCCCAGTGCCCGTCATGACCCTCCAATTTGGGTCCTGACAAGATGAGTCACTCAATGAGCTCATAAGTGTGAAGGATCTACCACTGAAGAGTGAAAGTAGAGTCAAAACGAAGAAGGAGAATCAATTGTGGAAAGAACAGGTTGCTCAACTTGGTTCGTCTGTATTGAGTCTTCAATTTTAAGTTGACACTCAAAGCAAGAGATCATGAGGCGAACAATGAGTAACTAAAAGTTGAGTCCAAATTGAAAAGAGTAAGAATGGAGCTGCAGCTGGAAAAAGAAAAATCCAGAGATATTAGCTCAAAACTGCTTAAAACAGAGTTTGATCTTGAAAAGCTAATTAATGGACTCAAGCCTCTTAACTATTGTCAAATCTCACGATTCGTACGCACAATATTACTACAGGATTGGGATTTGACAGAACAGCGAAACATAAAGTGTCAGAAGAGGTTTTATGCACTCTATGTGGAGAGATGGGGCACTGCAGATTTGAATGTCCAGTGAACATGAGTTATAAGATAAAAAACCTAAAGATTTCATGGAAGAAAACCAAATTAGTCAAGAAGAAAGATACAGGTGTTGGAAATAGGTTCATGTGGAAATTTCCTAAATGGACAAAAAAGGAATTGATCTATCCCATGATTGAACAAAAAGGACCCAAGTTTGCATAGGTGGCCAAAAGTAACACCTGATTGTTTTGCAAGAAAGAGGAGCAGAAGAGAAAGCTAAAATGATATATTAATAGTGCTTGCTCAAAATATGAAGAGAGATGACATTGTTAACTCTGTTGTTATATCCCGTATTTTATACATTCGGATATTTCAAGGTGGTCGTGGTAGGTTAAGGGCAAGACTATGTTCCAAAATTATTTTAATATACAAGTTGTTTATTAGTATGAAAATATTGAGAAAGGTCAAGGGTAAAAAGGAAAAATTCACAAAATGGCTCATGGTAATATTGCGGAAGGCTAGGGGCAAAATGGGAATTTCACAAGAAGTCTTGAAAATTCTTGAAGAAGCCAAGTTGGACGTGTGGCATATAAGTATATGTCCACATTTTTATTTAATGAGGCTAATTATAAATATATTTATATATATATATATATATATAGACCAAGCTTGTTACATAAGCCAAGTGGTCATATTTGTGTAATTAAGTATGTTCAAGAAAAATGGAGAAGGGGACATGTGTCCACCTTGTATTAGTAGAAGCTATATATATATATATAAATGTACATATAATTGATGACAAAATAAGGGGAAACTCATCATTTTGACTCTAGAACATTGGAGAAAAAAAAGAAGAAGAAGAAAGGAAATATAGTAGGTTCGGCCATGGCTCAAAAAATTGAGGCCATGGAAATTGATTAAGAAAAATTATTTCTTCTAGCCTTTCTACTAAATGGAAGGCCCTTATTAACATGGAGTAGTTATTGGAACAAGCAAACCATTCATTTGGGCAATTCATAAGCCTAGCCGAATGAAGGAGTCAAGTGAAGAAAGGTATGTATTCAATCTTCTTTCCCATGTGTTATGGATGATTTGTGAGTGTTGTAGCATGTAGAGACGGATGAAATTCATGAAATAGATGTATATGGGTGGTGGCCGAATAGGATTGTATGATGGTAGGATGTGATGAATTGATTTTACTTAGAATTTTAATTGTTGTTGTGGTAGATTCTATGATGAAAAATGAGGATTTAATGGTTAGAAATGAAGTTGTGATTGTTTGTGGATTATGGAAGAAATTAGTGTGACATTAGTATGGTTTCTTATATTTGTAGGAATGATATTGCTAATGTGTAAGTTGTAAATATAATTCATAAATTTGGAAGTGAGACATGTGTTTGGAAGATTGCAAGTTAGGTTGTTATGATTGAATTTGAAAGAAGGAGATAGGTTGTCATTGTTCTTGTTGAATTTGGAAAGTGTTGAGTGAAGTGGTATGTTGATTGGGTTGTTTTGAATATTATGTGAATTGAATTGAATATAAATGAAATGCCGTTGAATTTTATGACAAAGGGTGTTAATGTTAGAATGCGTCTTGAATTGATTGTTGATGTTGTTGGCATGACTGTTGGTATTGTTGTTGATAGTTTGGCCGAGTTGACTTCTCGGATTGTTGATTGATGATTTGGGCCGAGTTAGATTCTCGGGGATGGTGTATTTATAAGGGAGATGCTGCCGAAATTTCGGCAGATCATAAGTGAATTTATTTGAAAGACTAAGACAAGTGTGTGTGATGATGAATCTAATGATTATGTAAATCTTCTTGAATGTAGACTAGCGATAACGAGCTTGGACAATTAAGCGTAGCTAATAGGACGTGGAGTAGGTATGTTAAGGCTCGTCCCTTTCTTTCAAGGCATGATTCTGATGCTATGATTTCATAATTGCTTCCATATTCTCCTTGTTTTCAAAAGTTAGATGTTTATGATCCCAAGGCATGATTCTCTTCCCGATAACTCGTAAATGTTTTTCCAAAATGTCCGTATTCTACAAAAACAGAGGTTTATGATTTTGTAAGATCTTATGACAATAACGATGGATATGTTTTACAATGACATTGGTGATGTCGAGGATGAGAATATTTCTATGATGGCTATGATAAGACAGATTTCATGTTTAAAGGTACTTGGTACGATTATTGCCTTGATTTTCCGAAAATGGCTTCTGAAACGTTCGTAGAAGGTTCTGTACATCAAACGCTCGTAACTTCCTTATACTAAGTCGGATTGACCCGAAACTTGTTTCTGAGCCTTCAGGTGTCGGTTTATGTACGTACCCATCGAGTCTTGAAAATTTGTTCTATATGCATATGTATATGAAGCGACGCCTTAAGAGACTTATGATCTTATTCCATGTTCTCTTAACGCTGTTATTTGTTGCTAGTCTCATCATATAATCATCGTTCCTTCAAGGTGAGACAAAGTCGGGATGATTATTCCATAATATAATCGGAGGTTACCGACCTTACGTCACTCCGATAGATACATGACTTTATTTGGGCTCTCATGCATGCTGCTTATATGATATATATATATATATATATATATGCATATGGGGAATATGGGGAAAAAGGGACATATGTTGCGCTATAGACGCATTGCCACCTGGTCAGTTGGCGTAACTTATCATCCCGGACGCGGGACATATGTGGGGGAGACGACGTTGTTCGGCGCTATGATATGTTCTATTTTCTATATGTATGAAGAAGAAATGTTTTTCAAAGAAAGCCAAGCATGCATGGCATCTGCCCTAAGAGGCACTCAGACGTACAGGTTACTCTTTTATCTCATGATATGCTCTATGTTCCCATTCTGTATGGTTTATAATTACATCCCTTACTATGTTACTATCCATGCCTTACATACTCAGTACATTGCTCGTACTGACCCCCCTTTCTTCGGGGGCTGCGTTTCATGCCGCGCAGGTACGCCCAGATGAGCAGAAGCTATGATAGAAGATGTTCCAGCAGAGTTGGCAAGCTCCATTTTCCCTGGAGTGTTGCCGGGTCAGAGTACTATGCTATGATGTCTTGTTCGAAGTTAGAGACTTTGCAGACAGAGTCGTGGGTATAGACTGTCAGTTTGTAAGCGGCCCCATCAGCCGACGTGTCATTCTGTGTTATGTGATAAACCCCCTATGATTACAGATTTCATTTGATTTGAGAACGATAGAAGGAAAGTTTCTAAAAACCTTATTATGTGTTTTATGCTTATTTGATTTGAAAGTCCAAAAGGAGTATGTACGTAATAAGAGTCAGAGGGTTCGCTCGGCTCCGAATATGGGGTCGGGTGCCCATCACACCCTAGTAAGATCGGGGTGTGACAAAGTGGTATCAGAGCAGGTTGTCCTAGGGGTTGTCTGCAAAGTCGTGTCCAGTAGAGTCCTGTTTATGGGTGTGAAGCCGGCCACATTTATAAACAGAAGGCTGCGGGGCATCTAGGGATTGTTGACCTTCTTTCTGTCTTAGATCGTGCGATAGAGTCAAGTCATAGGAGAATGAAATTCATTATATAAGCCTTACATACGACGGAATGAGGTAAGTGATGATATGGAAAGTTATAGAAGTAAGCCTTGATATTTTGTTCTGTTACCTGAAATTGGAAGCTCTGGGTGGCTGGAATATGTCGTATGATTGTATCCCCTGTGAGGCATTATTGATACTTGCTGCGTGTAGATTTTGAATAGTAGGAATGGTAAAGGAGATTCGGCCAGAATGGGTACGCCTAACAGGAAGAAGCGTGGGAAGGAAATACTGTAAATAGACAATAAGTGAGATGCGTTGTTTCAGAAAGGTTATGGATTTGGCATGGCGATGAAGGTGCGCTCACTACCATCGGGAATCTGGAAGCCCAGGACAGGAAGTAGTTATACACACAGGCGGGAGGTGAACATTGGGAATTTAAAAGGATAAAATAGTAATTGTAAAAGAAAGGACGTGTTACGAAAATGTCTCGGAACCTGTAAGACTTCAACTTGGTCTAGATCATGTAATAAAGGTCATGTGAGGAAGCGGACGCGATTATATCAGCATTAAGGCACCAGATTCCATCGAAGTTTCGAGGTTAAGCGTGCTAAGGTGGGAGAAATTTTAGGATGGGTGACCCCCTGGGAAGTATGCAAGAAATTCTATATATCCAGACATAAGAGACAAATGAGAAGTTAGAGTAACCTAAGGGAAACTAGAGTATACGGAATGGCTGGAAACCTTAAGAGGTCGTGTAAGACGAGGTAGGCTAGACTGGAGAAGATACAGAAAGTGCGTCACAGCTCTGGAAATTTGGATAGGCTTGAATAGCGGTTGGAAGTATTTGTGGGATAGTTGATAGTAAATATATATATATATATATATATATATATGAATGTGTATGATATCCCATATGTGATTGTATCGGCGGACGTGTGTGTCCCATCAACCAGTACTACGGTATGGCAGGCATCAATAGAGTAAGGGTACCAAAGTTCAAGTGACAACAAAAATAAATGATACAAGTGTTACAAGGTAAATTGATGTCATTTTCACTACAGGTTAAGATTGGAAAGTTCTAATACAGCGATATTTGGAAAAGAAAGAGAGTGAGTAGATGGAAAACAAAGAGATCAAAGTGTCGGAAGAAGGTTAAAGGTAAGAAACCTCAGTGAGTGAAGCTCCCGAGAGAAACAATCGGCAAAACACGAGACTATTTGGGTAAGAACTCAAAGTAGGCATGTGAAAAGGGATAGAGTGTGGTAAAAGGAGACAGAATAGGAGTGTATGAGGTTCTAGAACCGATTTCAATAAGTGGGGCTAAAGGAATAATGACTAGGATAGGTGGATGTGAAGTAAGAGAAAGAATGCTTAGGCCTTGCGATGATGTTAGGGTGAGAGATATATAAAAGAATAAATGTGTAGCTATATTAATATAGTTAAAGGTCTGATGAACAAGGATAGGGAGAGTGAAAATTGTAAGGATTCTGTGCTAAGAACAAAAGTAGCGGAACGCTTGAGAAATATTGACGCGCAGCTACAACACAAACACGTAGTTAAAGAAGAATTACGACCAAGTGAGCTAAGCAAGTGAAAGGACGAATAGTGGATGGAAAGGGTATGGAAATGTGGACAAAATGATGACATAGACAAAAAGTAAAAGAAAAACTTAGGATAAGAAGTTTTCGATATGTTAGGCACAGAGTTGGAAGGAAGATGAAGAATAAGGTATAAACGAAGACTTCATAAAAGGACTGTTGGCATATAAAGAGCCCCTTAAAGGGGGGAGACTATATTATATTAGGACAAAAAGGGATCACAATATTTTCAAGCACCAGAAAAGGAAACTTATTAGCTCGGGGCCAAAGTTTAAAACATGTCGGCACATCGGAAGTAAGTAAAGAATGTTTCGAACGACGATGACTATTATAACGAAAGTATCAATAGTTGGTAGTCTGAGAATTTTTGAAAGTGAGAAAGAAAGCAGTGCCTATGAATGAAACAAAAGAGTTCATCGGACACTAGAAAATTGTTCATGGACCATTAATTGTACGGAGCATGAGAATGTATGCTATGGAATTGTATGAATCATCGACGTGAAGCGATACTCAATCATGTTTGTAGCGGATCCACACCGGAGAGCCAACAAGAAATAACAATGGACGAAACGAGCGCCAATACAAAGAAATCAAAGACAAGTATACTTGTGTCAAGAAATGACCTAGGAAGGACAAGGATAATGAGATGGCGTAGTGGATTAGGAAACCCATGACGTGAAATGAGGACTCGTGTAAAGACCCAGGAGTTCGAGTATAAGGAGAATAGGGTAAGGGATAAGGAATGGGCATAAAGAGAAGAACGACTATAAAAGGGACCCTCCCGAAGTATTATGACACCCCATAAGATCAGTTGAACATTCGAGGATGAATGTTCTAAAGGGGGGGAGGATGTTATATCCCGTATTTTATACATTCGGATATTTCAAGGTGGTCGTGGTAGGTTTACTATGTTCCAAAATTATTTTAATATACAAGTTGTTTATTAGTATGAAAATATTGAGAAAGGTCAAGGGTAAAAAGGAAAAATTCACAAAATGGCTCATGGTAATATTGCGGAAGGTTAGGGGAAAAATGGGAATTTAACAAGAAGTCTTGAAAATTCTTGAAGAATCCAAGTTGGCCCTGTGGCATATAAGTATATGTCCACATTTTTATTTAATGAGGCTAATTATAAATATATATATGGACCAAGCTTGTTATATAAGCCAAGTGGTCATATTTGTGTAATTAAGAATGTTCAAGAAAAATGGAGAAGGGGACATGTGTCCACCTTGTATTAGTAGAAGCTATATATATATATATATGTACATATAATTGATGACAAAATAAGGGGAAACTCATCATTTTGACTCTAGAACCTTGGAGAAAAAAAAAGAAGAAGAAGAAAGGAAATATAGTAAGTTCGGCCATGGCTCAAAAAATTGAGGCCATGGAAATTGATTAAGAAAAATTATTTCTTCTAGGCTTTCTACTAAATGGAAGGCCCTTATTAACATGGAGTAGTTATTGGAACAAGCAAAGCATTCATTTGGGCAATTCATAAGCCTAGCTGAATGAAGTAGTCAAGTGAAGAAGGTATGTATTCAATCTTCTTTCCCATGTGTTATGGATGATTTGTGAGTGTTGTAGCATGTAGAGACGGATGAAATTCATGAAATAGATGTATATGGGTGGTGGCCGAATGGGATTGTATGATGGTAGGATGTGATGAATTGATTTTACTTAGAATTTTAATTGTTGTTGTGGTAGATTCTATGATGAAAAATGAGGATTTAGTGGTTGGAAATGAAGTTGTGATTGTTTGTGGATTATGGAAGAAATTAGTGTGACATTAGTATGGTTTCTTATATTTGTAGGAATGATATTTCTAATGTGTAAGTTGTAAATATAATTCATGAATTTGGAAGTGAGACATGTGTTTGGAAGATTGCAAGTTAGGTTGTTATGATTGAATTTGAAAGAAGGAGATAGGTTGTCATTGTTCTTGTTGAATTTGGAAAGTGTTGGGTGAAGTGGTATGTTGATTGGGTTGTTTTGAATATTATGTGAATTGAATTGAATATAAATGAAATGCCGTTGAATTGTATGACAAAGGTTGTTAATGTTAGAATGCGTCTTGAATTGATTGTTGATGTTGTTGGCATGATTTTTGGTATTATTGTTGATGGGTTGGCCGAGTTAAATTCTCGGATTGTTGATTGATGATTTGGGCCGAGTTAGATTCTCGGGGATGGTGTATTTACAGGGGAGATGCTGCCGAAATTTTGGCAGATCATAAGTGAATTTATTTGAAAGACTAAGCCAAGTGTGTGTGACGATGAATACAATGATTATGTAAATCTTCTTGAATGTAGACTAGCGATAACGAGCTTGGACAATTAAGCGTAGCTAATAGGACGTGGAGCAAGTATGTTAAGGCTCGTCCCTTTCTTTCAAGGCATGATTCCGATGCTATGATTTCATAATTGCTTCCATATTCTCCTTGTTTTCAAAAGTTAGATGTTTATGATCCCAAGGCATGATTCTCTTCCCGATAACTCGTAAAAGTTTTTCCAAAGTGTCCGCATTCTACCAAAACAGAGGATTATGATTTTGTATGATCTTATGACAATAACGATGGATATGTTTTACAATGACATTGGTGATGTCGAGGATGAGAATATTTCTATGATGGCTATGATAAGACTGATTTCATGTTTAAAGGTACTTGGTACGATTATTGCCTTGATTTTCCAAAAATGGCTTCTGAAACGTTCGTAGAAGGTTCTGTACTTCAAACGTTCATAACTTCCTTATACTAAGTCGGATTGACCCGAAACTTGTTTCTGAGCCTTCAGGTGTGGTTTCTGTACGTACCCATCGAGTCTTGAAAATTTGTTCTATATGCATATGTATATGAAGCGACGCCTTAAGAGACTTATGATCTTATTCCATGTTCTATTAACGTTGTTATTTGTTGCTAGTCTCATCTTATAATCATCGTTCCTTCAAGGTGAGACAAAGTCGGGATGATTATTCCATAATATAATCGGAGGTTACCGACCTTACGTCACTCCGATAGATACATGACTTTATTTGGGCTCTCATGCATGCTACTTATATGATATATGTATATGCATATGGGGAATATGGGGAAAAAGGGACATATGTTGCGCTATAGACGCATTGCCACCTGGTCAGTTGGCGTAACTTATCATCCCGGACGCGGGACATATGTGCGGGAGCCGACGTTGTTCGGCGCTATGATATGTTCTATTTCTATATGTATGAAGAAGAAATGTTTTTCAAAGAAAGCCAAGCATGCTTGGCATCCGCCCTGAGAGGCACTCAG
Source organism: Lycium barbarum (assembly GCF_019175385.1). Lineage (NCBI taxonomy): Eukaryota > Viridiplantae > Streptophyta > Magnoliopsida > Solanales > Solanaceae > Lycium > Lycium barbarum. The sequence goes on along the minus strand of NC_083348.1, from coordinate 22,341,742 downwards.
GTGTACAGGTTACTCTTTTATCTCATGATATGCTCTATGTTCCCATTCTGTATGGTTTATAATTACATCCCTTACTATGTTACTATCCATGCCTTACATACTCAGTACATTGCTCGTACTGACCCCCCTTTCTTCGGGGGCTGGGTTTCATGCCGCGCAGGTACACCCAGATGAGTAGAAGCTATGATAGAAGATGTTCCAGCTGAGTTGGCAAGCTACATTTGCCCTGGAGTGTTGCCGGGTCAGAGTACTATGCTATGATGTCTTGTTCGAAGTTAGAGACTTTGCAGACAGAGTCGTGGGTATAGATTGTCAGTTTGTAAGCGGCCCCATCAGCCGACGTGTCATTCTGTGTTATGTGATAAACCCCATATGATTACAGATTTCGTTTGATTTGAGAACGATAGAAGGAAAGTTTCTGAAAACCTTATTATGTGTTTTATGCTTATTTGATTTGAAAGTCCGAAAAGAGTATGTAAGTAATAAGAGTCGGAGGGTTCGCTCGGCTCTGAATATGGGGTCGGGTGACAATCACACCCTAGTAAGATCGGGGTGTGACATCTGCTCACTCCTAAGATAGAAGGAAGGGAACACTACTGAGAGAAGGTTATCAAAAGGGGAAAGCAATCAAACAAGGGGAACGTCCATGAAACAGGTTCAGGAACCTGTTCCTTATATTGAAGAAGATGGTCAAGTAGGAACAAGTGTTGTACACTCAGGAGATGAAGTGATGAAACTCAGGAAGTAAAATCGAAGGACCTGGTCATGGCAAAAAAAAAAAAAAAAACTGGGGGATCAAGTGCATAGGTACTGCAATGATGCAGGGTTCCCACTAGGCTTACAAAAGGAAGATTATGCTACCACTGGGAACAATTAAAGTTGCACATGTGTCCTTGAAAATTGGCTAGGGAGGTTGTCACAAACATTGTCGTACTCAAAGTAACTGAAATAATTTACTCATTCTTGTACATTAAGTTGTACTTCTATACTGGGTAGGTTCATGATCTTAAAAAGTCTAATCATTGTGACTGTCACAGAAGCAGGCCTCAAATCAAAGATTGCAAATATGCTTCAGGTATGTTCTTTTACCAATAGTCAATTGTATACTTAGATCATGGAACAACTTATAAAACCTATTTTACCAACCTTAGTCATGTCTAGCCATCCTTATTATGCATAGAAAAGAGAAAAAGGTGAGTAATGATTATAAGCCTTGAGAAGACACAACTATTAAATCCTACTCTTCCCAAACATAGACTATTTGGCTACCATCGTTGTTACATCTTGTATTTTTCATACGCTGGGATGTGTCGTAGTAAAGTCATATGAGCTTGAAAGGATTAAGGTCGTACATGAGGTTGTATATGTTACATCCGGCATTTTTGCATATTCGAAAAATTCAAAATAATTTGACTTGTAATGGACAAGGCCACATTTGGACCTTGCTTGGTACGAATGTGTCAGTTATGAATATGTTGGTGTGGAATTACGAAAGGAGGCCAAGGGCAAAATTGGAAATTTTGGAAACTTGTTCCATGAATTACAAAGGTTAGCCAAGTGGGCTCAAAAGAAAAAAAAAATAAGAGAAGATGAGGCCCAAAAGGGAAGGCCCAACCGGCCATATACATTGATCCAAGTCCATGGAATTATTTTCCATGTGACAAATTATATTATAAGTCATCTATATCCTAAGAACCTTCAAGAGAAAACAAGAAAAACAAAGAACAAACAAGAGGAGAAAAAGAAGAGAGGTTTCGGGTCGAGGAAAGAGAGAAAGAAAGAAAAGAAAAAAAAATTCTCCAAGCCTCAACTTTGATGCAAGAGTTATAATTTTTTTGTAATCTTACCAAGTGCAAGGTCCTCTACAAGATGGTATAATTATCTTGGCAAGAAAGTTATTTTTGTAGCAAGTAAAGAACTTGGGAGAAAGGTAAGGATTTTATGCTTTTGTTATGATATGGAAGGTATATGTATGTTGTAGTGTGTGTATATGAATGAAAAGCATTAAAATCTTGTGGGTTGTGAATGTGTGTGTATGGCCGTATGTATGTATATGTTGAATGTCTATAGTGACTTGAAATTATGTTGTAATCTAGTTGTAGTTAATGTGAGAATTGTATTAGAAATGAAAGTTGAATGAATTAATGGAAGTTGGAGAATATAGTATGTGGCCGTGTGGTGTATGTTGATGATGGGAGGTGAACTAAATTTTGTTAGTATGTTAATTGTGTTGTAGTGAAGTGAATGGAAAGATAATAGTCTTTGTTGTCATGGAAAAATGGTTATTAAGTTGTTGTAGGAAAACATGCAAGTTTATTATAATTATGTAAATGCGGAAGTGAAAGTAGGAAGATGCAAATTATGGTTATCATTGATGAAGTTGGAGGGTAAGAATACGTTATGGATGTTTATGCTAAAAGATTGGAAGTTGTGGGCGAAATATGCCCTTGGTAGGAAACTTGTATATTGCGTATATCTTGTGTATATCTTGTGAAAATGGTATGATATGCCCCTGAAATATGTTGTAATGATCTTGATAAGTGTTGAATATGAAAATGGTAGGATTGGTTGGGAAGTGTAAGGTTGAAATGAAAGATGTTTCGTTATGCCGGAAAGACGGCTAGTAAAGCCATATCGCGTATTATGTTATGCTTGTTGTTGTTATTGATGTTGTTTCTGGGTTGCTGTCTTGATGAACCAAGCCGAGCTAAGTCTCGGGGATGTTATATATATAGGGGAAATGCTGCCGAAATTTCGGTAGGCAAGTATGTATTAAGTTTGGAGTCTTAAAGTTTGAAATTAACAATTGGTAAATTTGACCATTTCTAGATTTTGGACGAAATTGGAATTGAAGCCAAGCGAGCGTAAGGCGCAATCGAGGTATGTAAAGCCTTCCCATTTATTCTTAGGCATGTTCTGGATGTAATAGGCTCGGCCGCGAGCCCTAAGTATGACTCCGTTCCTCGGAATTCGAGATGGAAATCCGCTCCAATTCCTTCAGTACAATTGAAACCATTTCCTTATAAAATGCCTTCAAAGTGAACTTTTGCACGAAACCTTCCCAAACGGAGTCGGAACACTCCCAAATGATTATGGATGACCTCATAAGGTCTATTATCAGTAATTTACATATGTCGCCTCGAGTTGGTCCGAGGCGGGCCCACAAGGCCCGATGCCTTCTGTATAACCTTAATTACTTTGGTTCTGTCCGATTTTCTCAGAAAACATCTGGACGATTATTTTGATTATGAAATGACTATTTTTATGCAAATCTTACAAAATGATTTCTCGACATCTGAGAATCTGATTCTGATAATAATCTGTCGTGCCTTCCCAAGTAGGACATAGGCGCGTATTATGTATACTATCCGGATACTCTGACTTGACTCGCCGTCTGGCACCCTTCAGTTCGATTGAGTCTGTATGTTGAGTCTATATGTATGTGGGTTCTCATTAATCTGTTCGTGGATGTCTCAATGCTTCCTTCACTGCGTCCCGGGCCAGGTTCTGTTATCGTGCATATTCCCCTGCATTGTTCACCGCGTCCCTCGGCGTCCGGGCTGGGATCTGTTATATCTGCATGATTATGATATTATGATCTGTGTATGGGGATGGCGGCCAGGATGGCATATGATCTGATCTGATTCTGTCTGTCCACCGCGTCCCGTACTAAGAGGGCCGGGTTCTGTTACCGCGCCCCCAGACAGGGCCGGGATCTGTATGTATGTATGCATGTGCCATCAGCATTTATATAAGCACATGCCTCTGTATGATTCTGTATGACTCTGTATGATTTTGTATGACTCTGTATGACTCTGTATGCATAATTCTGTCCGGCATACTTCTGTCCGTCCGTCTGGATTACGATTTTGTCTGTATATCCGTATGGATTCTGATTCTGTATGTCCGTATGGTTCACGCTTCTATCTGTCTGTCTGAACCATGATTATGTCCGTCTGTCGGGATTATGATTCCGTCCGTCCGTTCGATTTATGGTTCTGTCCGCTATATATATATGCTTCCGGTTCAGACTATGATTTTGTTTGTTACGTTTCTGCTTTGCATACTCGGTACATTTTTCGTACTGACCCCCGGTTCTTCGGGGGCTGCGTTACATGCCCGCAGGTACAGACGCACCTGGAGATACGCCGCCGGTTTAGGGCATCGATTCTGCTGTTTTGGAAGAGCTCCTTTAATCCGGAGCAAATACTTTTGGTATATATCTTCTGTCATCTGTAGACTCTGTATGTAGGGTAATTTGGGGTACGGCGGGGCCCTGTCCCGTCATCTGATTCTGTATGTCTGTAGAGGCCTGTAGATAGATATGTGGTTTACAGGTTTCATCTGTTTAGGTAAGTACGAACGATTTTGTGACTCCATCTGTATGTTAGCCTCATCGGCTTGTCTGTAAATTTTTGTATGTTCAGGTATGTATATGTTCGCGCGCGCCGCATCTGTATCGACCAGATTCGGTAGACATCTATTTAAAAAAAAAATCTGTATGGTACGAAATTCGGTTAAGCAGGTACGTATGGGTATCCAACTAGGATACCAGTCGCGGCCCACGGGGTTGGGTCGTGACAGAAATGGTATCAGAGCAGTTAGTCCTCGGTATGTCTACAGGCCGTGTCTAGTAGAGTCTTGTTTATCGGTGTGTTGTGCACCACATCTATAAACAGGAGGCTACAGGACATCTAGGATGTTACCCTTCTTTGGATCTTAGATCGTGCGATAAAGCTGTATGATTAGGATGTTTCCTACGAATTGCTGTATCTACAGCGAGGCTCCAAAAGAGCAGAAGTGTCAGTATTTGGGGAAAATGTTTCTGACCCTCTTCCTGCAGGTGATTGCAGATTGACAAAGAATGAAGAGAAGTGCTTCTGATGATGGGGATGGGGGTGCTAAGAAGGCCCCTAGGATGTCACCAGGACCGAGTAGGCAGATCCCAAGCTACTTGATTGAGACAGACCCTTCGGAGGATCTAGAGACAATTCCTCCAGAGTTTCTGATCCCCAGAGCAGAGGATCCCAGAGAAGATAGTTATGATACTGACCCCTCGGAGGATCCAGCGACGATACCTCCAGAGTTTCTTACCCCCAGGGAGGAGGATAGCCCCGATGCTGAGCCACTAGAGCATTCCTCTGGGACGCCAGAGGAGGAGGTTCCCGAGGACATACCAGCAGCTCCTGTAGTGGAGCATTATGTTAGACAGGCTTCCCCGGAGAGTGTTACGCCCTACTCCAGTCCTTTGTCCTGGCCATCAGTGAACCAGGAATTGCCGGGCTACCTATACTCCTCTGATTCGGATGCAGGTAATAGCGGGGGCTAGGCGAATGGGGGCCAGACACATGATGATGATGAGGGACACAGTTCCCACGGCAGCTCCCCAGGTTAGACCCGAGATTGATCATTTATGAGTATGTAAGTTTCCTAGAATTTCCGATGTGTGTATGATATCTGAAAAATGTTATTCAATGATGACGACGGAAATTTAAAAAGGATTAGAGACCTAGTGACTATAGGCAAGGGCGACTGAGATGTCCCCACCATCAGTGTGATTCTAGAAACCCCAGATGAAAGTGAACAGAAAAGTGTCTCCGATGCCGTTTGAGTTGGGCACGTGTGGTAAGTGTCGACGTCGTTATAATTCTTAGTTGAAGTTAGCAGCCCCGTGTGGCTATGATACGACATGATATGGTGTGTATATATGCGTGCATGTGTTGGCCCTATGAGGCATGGTTGGTATTTCTGGTGTACAGGTTTCGGATAGTAAGAAATACAGAGGAACCTCTGCCCAAATTTTTCCAGGAATATAGAGGTAAATATGTAAATTAGGTACTAAAAAGGTTCCGCGATGCTTGTCGGAATTTAGTTTTCCGCTGTTGGTGGGTGGAGAGCACCTTACGATGATATTTTATCAGATTTCATCGTCTAATTGGAGATGGGATTCGTGGGATGAAGATTTAAATCTGTGGGATGTCTAAAATCGTATGTATATGTGCATGAAAGTGAATATCGGAGGTTCAGAAAGGCAATATGGTAATTGTATGGCTCAGCCCGGGGTGGGACCCACCACGAGAATTTTCTGAAAATCTACTAAGACCCCGATCTGCCCTAAATTACGTGACAAAGGTCGTGCGGGGCAATCGACGAAATTATATTAGCCGTAACGCGCCAAAAAGCATGAAAGTTCCGAGGTTAAGCGTGCTAAGGCCAGAGCAATTCTGGGATGGGTGACCCCCCTGGGAAGTAATGCAAAATTTTGTACAAGTGTAAGTATGATAGATATAAACGGAAATTTGGGGTAACCTAAGGGAAAAGGGAATGTGTGGAGTAACTAGTGCCCTTACAGAAGTCGCGCAGACTGATGCGGACTAAATAGGCGAAAATAAAAAGCGCAATACCGCTCGGAAATTGAGCGAATTTGAATAACGGTCGGAGGTGTTCGCCAGTAACATATTAGCAACTGTATATGTGTGTGTGTATGTGTATGATTTTCGTCTGGTGCCCATATGGGTCAAGACCCGAGTCCCGGCGACTAATGTTGTGATAGACGAAAGGTTTTACTAAACCGAATAGATAAAATGAAGTGGGGGTGAGGACACGAAGGTTGTCAAAGAATAGAAAAACCCCTATTACATTATAACTTAGTCTGGTGTGATGATATCTGGAAAAGAAAATGAGTAGGGATAGTAGGAAAGATGAAGGATAAGAAAACGTGAAGAAGTGGAAGCTTTGAAAAGTCGATAAGCGACACGTAAGACGATTTGTATGACAACTTGACGAACAAGTTTATGAATGAGTGAACAGGTTTTGATGAAATAACCTGTGATACAATGGTCGGAATGAATAATGAGATATCGATAAAAAGGAGATTTTCGTAAATCACCGGAGCCTCAATGAGAGTGATCTGATTCTAATCCAGATTCTATCTGTTATACTTCTGCACTTCTGATTCTGATAAGGCTCTGCCTATTACGCCTCCGTACTTCTGGATTCGATTATGTTACTGTCTGATATACCTCTGTACAATTAGCTCTGGATACAAATCTGTCCGACACACCTCTGTATGTCTGACTCTGGATATGAATCCGTCTGATACATCTCTGTACGTCTGATTTTGATCACACGTCTGTCTGATACATCTCCGTATATCTGACCCTGGTACAAATCTGTCCGATATAATTCTGTACGTCTGACTCTGATTATGAATCTATCTGATACATCTCCGTATGTCTGATTCTGATTACGAATCCGTCTGATACGCCTCCGTACGCCTGACTTTGATTTCGAATCTGTCTGATACCTTTCTGTATGTCTGACCTTTATCACGGATCTGTCTGACATACTCCCGTACATCGGACTTCGACTACGAATCTGTCCGCCATGGTTTAATACGTTTGCCTCCGATTACGAATCTGTTCAATACGCTTCTATGCGTCCGATCGCAGTTATGAATCCGTTTGGTGTGAAGTGTTTGGTATGAAGTGGGATTGTGATAACGTGGCAAAGACTCGAGGAGTGTAACAAGAAATGATATTGATTATGATGCCTGAAAAGCATTCATCTGTTACGAGAATATAGCTTATGGTCCGGTGATTAGGTGGGGTATGAGAAAATACATTATGAAAGCATATGAATCAGTGACGTGAAGAATTACCCCATCATGTTGGTGAAGAAGCCATGTCGGAAAGTCAACAAAGGATAATTATAAAAATAACCCTCCCGAAGTAGTATGACGCCCCATGAGGTCAATTTAACATTCGAGGACGAATGTTCTAAAGGGGGGAGAATGTTACATCCGACATTTTTGCATATTCGAAAAATTCGAAATAATTTGACTTGTAATGGACAAGGACACATTTAGACCTTGCTTGGTACGAATGTGTCGGTTATGAATATGTTGGTGTGGAATTACGAATGGAGGCCAAGGGAAAAATTGGAAATTTTGGAAACTTGTTCCATGAATTACAAAGGTTAGCCAAGTGGGCTCAAAAGAAAAAAATAAAAAAAAATAAGACAAGATGAGGCCCAAAAGGGAAGGCCCAACCGGCCATATACATTGATCCAAGTCCATGGAATTATTTTCCATGTGACAAATTATATTATAAGTCATCTATATCCTAAGAACCTTCAAGAGAAAACAAGAAAAACAAAGAACAAACAAGAGGAGAAAAAGAAGAGAGGTTTCGGGTGGAGGAAAGAGAGAAAGAAAGAAAAGAAAAAAAAAAATTCTCCAAGCCTCAACTTTGATGCAAGAGTTATAATTTTGTTGTAATCTTACCAAGTGCAAGGTCCTCTACAAGATGGTATAATTATCTTGGCAAGAAAGTGATTTTTGTAGCAAGTAAAGAACTTGGGAGAAAGGTAAGGATTTTATGCTTTTGTAATGATATGGAAGGTATATGTATGTTGTAGTGTGTGTAAATGAATGAAAAGCATGAAAATCTTGTGGGTTGTGAATGTGTGTGTATGGTCGTATGTATGTATATGTTGAATGTCTATAGTGACTTGAAATTATGTTTTAATCTAGTTGTAGTTAATATGGGAATTGTATTAGAAATGAAAGTTGAATGAATTAATGGAAGTTAGAGAATATAGTATGTGGTCGTGTGGTGTATGTTGATGATGGGAGGTGAACTAAATTTTGTTAGTATGTTAATTGTGTTGTAGTGGAGTGAATGGAAAGATAATAGTCTTTGTTGTCATGGAAAAATGGTTATTAAGTTGTTGTAGGAAAACATGCAAATTTATTATAATTATGTAAATGCGGAAGTGAAAGTAGGAAGATGCAAATTATGGTTATCATTGATGAAGTTGGAGGGTAAGAATACGTTATGGATGTTTATGCTAAAAGATTGGAAGTTGTGGGTGAAATATGCCCTTGGTAGGAAACTTGTATATTGCGTATATCTTGTGAAAATGGTATGATATGCCCCTGAAATATGTTGTAATGATCTTGATAAGTGTTGAATATGAAAATGGTAGGATTGGTTGGGAAGTGTAAGGTTGAAATGAAAGATGTTTCGTTATGCCGGAAAGACGGCTAGTAAAGCCATATCGCGTATTATGTTATGCTTGTTGTTGTTATTGATGTTGTTTCTGGGTTGCTGCCTTGATGAACCAAGCGGAGCTAAGTCTCGGGGATGTTATATATATAGGGGAAATGCTGCCAAAATTTCGGTAGGCAAGTATGTATTAAGTTTGGAGTCTTAAAGTTTGAAATTAACAATTGGTAAACTTGACCATTTCTAGATTTTGGACGAAATTGGAATTGAAGCCAAGTGAGCGCTAAGTATGACTCCGTTCCTCGGACTTCGAGATGGAAATCCGCTCCAATTCCTTCAGTACAATTGAAACCATTTCCTTATAAAATGCCTTCAAAGTGAACGTTTGCACGAAACCTTCCCAAACGGAGTCGGAACACTCCCAAATGATTATGGATGACCTCATAAGGTCTATTATTAGTAATTTACATATGTCGCCTCGAGTTGGTCTGAGGCGGGCCCACAAGGCCCGATGCCTTCTATATAACCTTAATTACTTTGGTTCTGTCCGATTTTCTCAGAAAACATCTGGACGATTATTTTGATTATGAAATGACTATTTTTATGCAAATCTTACAAAATAATTTCTTGACATCTGAGAATCTGATTCTGATAATAATCTGTCGTGCCTTCCCAAGTAGGACATAGGCGCGTATTATGCATACTATCCGGATACTCTGACTTGACTCGCCGTCTGGCACCCTTCAGTTCGATTGAGTCTGTATGTTGAGTCTATATATATGTGGTTTCTCATTAATCTGTTCCTGGATGTCTCAATGCTTCCTTCACTGCGTCCCGGGCCAGGTTCTGTTATCGTGCATATTCCTTTGCATTGTTCACCGCGTCCCTCGGCGTGCGGGCCGGGATCTGTTATATCTGCATGATTATGATATTATGATCTTTGTATGGGGATGGCGGCCAGGATGGCATATGATCTGATCTGATTCTGTCTGTCCACCGCGTCCCGTACTAAGAGGGCCGGGTTCTGTTACCGCGCCCCCAGACAGGGCCGGGATCTGTATGTATGTATACATGTGCCATCAGCATTTATATAAGCACATGCCTCTGTATGATTCTGTATGACTCTGTATGACTCTGTATGACTCTGCATGCATAATTCTGTCCGGCATACTTCTGTCCGTCCGTCTGGATTACGATTTTGTCTGTATGTCCGTATGGTTCACGCTTCTATCTGTCTGTCTGAACCATGATTATGTCCGTCTGTCGGGATTATGATTCCGTCCGTCCGTTCGATTTATGGTTCTGTCCGCTATATATATATGCTTCCGGTTCAGACTATGGTTATGTTTGTTATGTTTCTTCTTTGCATACTAGGTACATTTTTCGTACTGACCCCCGGTTCTTCGGGGGCTGCGTTACATGCCCGCAGGTACAGACGCACCTGGATATACGCCGCCGGTTTAGGGCATCGATTCTGCTGTTTTGGAAGAGCTCCTTTGATCCGGAGCAAATACTTTTGGTATATATCTTCTGTCATTTGTAGACTCTGTATGTAGGGTATTTTGGGGTACGGCGGGGCCCTGTCCCATCATCTGATTCTGTACGTCTGAGGAGGCCTGTAGATAGATATGTGGGTTACGGGTTTCATCTGTTTAGGTAAGTACGAACGATTTTATGACTCCATCTGTATGTTAGCCTCATCGGCTTGTTTGTAAATTTCTGTATGTTCAGGTATGTATATGTTCGCGCGCGCCGCATCTGTATTGGCCTGATTCGGTACACATCTGTTTAAAAAAAAAAATCTGTATGGTACGAAATTCGGTTAAGCAGGTACGTATGGGTATCCAACTAGGATACCAGTCGCGGCCCACGGGGTTGGGTCGTGACAGTATATGTAAGACCCCATAAGTTTGACGAATTTCGAAACTATTATATATAGCCTTGATATTGTAGTTTCTTTTAAGTGAAACCTTTTTGTGAAAAATTGATAAATATGATTTTATATGGCTATAACTGCTACTACTTTTTGGATATGATTTAAATCATATACATGACATCAGGTAGTTTAATGAATGATATTCTCTTTATTATAAAGATAAAGATTATTTTTCTCATAAGTGAAGAAAATTATCTTTTTACCATTTTGAGAATTAATAGTACAAAAAATTGTACTCTTTATATTAGAGTAGAAAAATTACAATTTGATAAGATATAACTTTTGTAAATGTCTTAATCTTTCGGAAATATTAGTATATGTTTTAATTTTATACTTATGATTTATTATTATATAAGTGAAACTGTCGAAATGAGGTTATTAGGAAAATATTGATATCATAGTATTAATATCTATAGGGATAAGATCAAGTTTTTTTTTAATTATAAAACGGTCCCTAGTAGCTAAACATTATGTGACATTGCCACCTTTTCTCCAAGTCATCCTCTAAATGGACTCCTTCTCTTTACACGTGTTTGGGGGAGGGATTATTTCTTTTAGGGTATAAGCTTCCTTTCCTCTCCACTTCACCATCAAACATTTACCTTATATATAATACATTTATATGTAAATCAAATTATCCATGAGAGAAAGGGAGGGACAAATAGGGAACGAAATTACAGAATAGACTATTCTTTAGGCTAGAAATCGTAAGTCCACATGCTTTTATATATTTGTTCTTTGGGAATCAACCTGCGTTGATATGTATATATTACTTTCTATTTATGAAAGTGTATATTTTACTGATATGGACGGTTTGTCTATTATCTTGTCGCAAATTTTCCTTGATGATTCAAAACAAGATGATGAAAAAGTAATTTAATTGTGTTTTCTATAAGAACTCACATGGCGGTGATCGGAAGTTGTGTGTTCAAGTTATATTAGTTGTATAAATCAGTTATGGGTTGTTTTCTTATGATACGGAGATCGGTGGGGGGTGTGGTAGCTCATGTAGAGCTTGTTTGTTTTTAAAAGGAGGTCGGGTATGGAGTACACCATTGTATTCAGCATCGAGAGCCTGTCACTCTTTGATTGCTTGATAATAGTGTTAGAATAGATGTGGTATTTTGTTGATATGTGGTTGTGTTGTTATTCTTATGCGTCATGAAATTGAAAGAAAAAAGTGTATAAAGCACCGTACATGAAGTGTATATTGGGGTTGTCTTTGGGTATACTCTTGTATATCGACGGTTTGGTTTTAGAAATGGTTCAAAGAGGCTAATGTGATTGTGTTGGCTGGTTGTTGGGTTGTATTCTTTAAAGAACTAGGGGAGATGTTGTCCATTTACCCGGCGTTGAATGATAATAGTACTATTTTCCTTCCTATAGACGACAGAGCAACAGACTTGAGGTAACTTGGATATCGAGAACCGGGTTATTAGGTATGTTAAGGTTATCCTTTCTTTCATTTTGGCATGATCTATGATAAGTACAAGCGTGATTATACTCATAATGAATCCACTCCTAGATGTAGGAGCTCATATCCCTATGTTTATATCAGTGTTGTTCATATTCTGAGTTCCCTGACTTCCTAAGTCCCGAAGGGGCATCCATAAGTTGTACGCTTTCATAATGATGTCTAAATCCTGAAGGGGACATTCATAAGGCTTCTTTATTCATATGCATTTCATATTGAATTTTAAGTCTCGAAGGAGACAAATGAAAAGGGGAAGAAGTTCCCATTTTTATCTAAAGGTTGCTCCGAAGGGAGTCTTTTGATGTTTTACAAAGATTATCATGTATTTTCATATGTACGCCATGATTTTATGGGGAAAGGGAAGGGCTATGGCGTTATATACGCAAACCGCCTGATCAGTTGGTCCACGATGATTATGATGCCCGAAGGGGATGCTTGACGGGGCCATTATGGTATTATGTACGAAGAGGCTGCGAGCAGGGTGAAGGTAAACATTATATTATAGACATGATGTTTTAATAGTCCATATGCACATACATGATTATCAGTGTGGGTTACAGTTACAGATTGAGTCTGTTACTCTTTTATCATTCGAGTCAAGATATATTGTTTCAGTTCTGCCTTACATACTCGGTACATCATTTGTACTGATGTTCTTTTGCCTGAGGGTGCTGTGTTTCATGCCACACAGGTGCAGAAAGATGAGTAGAGGACACTTGCCATAGGATGTTCCCGAGTTATCAGCTGGATTGGTGACCTCCATAGCTATTCGGAGTGTTGCTGAGTCAGATTACTTATGTACGTCCTCGAGTTAGATGCATTACGCATATGTTTGGGCCCTGTCCCAACTTATTTATGGTAACTTGGTCCTTATTAGAGACTTTTGCAGACAGTGTCCTGTGGATAGTGCGTCGAGACGTCGACTGTTGTGTAAGGCGGCCACATAGGTCGATGTGTTCATATGCATTGATTCAAAGATTTTATTACGACTAAAGGTTTTCTTTGACTTAACGCTAAGGGAGAAGTCCCTGATATGATGAAATAGATATATTAAAAAAAATTCATGTTTTACTTGACGGAAGAGTCATTTTATAATTTAAAGGTTTACCAGAAATTGTGACTTATGAATAGAATGGTAGTATGGCACTCAGCCGAGTAGGGTCTTAGGTGTCAGTCGCGGCCCTCCGATTTGTGTCGTGACAGAAGTGGTATCAGAGTAGTTAGTCCTAGGGGTTGTCTGCAAAGTCGTGTCTAGTAGAGTTTTTCTTATGGTGTGTTGCGTGCCACATTTATAAACAGGAGGCTACAAGGTATTTAGGGTGGTTACTCTTCTTTCTTATCCTAGATCATACTGTGGAACTAAGTTATAAGATACGAAATCCTTGACTCTAACCCGAATGTTTTTGCTGGTGATGAGTAGTTGATTGCTTAAGTTTTGGAATGAGTGGTAAGGATTGAAGTTCGTTGATAAGGAAGGTATGTTCCCTATCTTATTGATGTTGGTAAGTGAAACGAGTTCTGTGTGGTTGAGTTATGGTTCCTAAATACTTCTATGGGTGCCCTGTGAGGCATTAGATGTGTTTTTGTGGTGTCTGCAGGTTTGGGAGGATAGTAAGAATTACAGGGGAAACTTTGCAAAAATAATTCCGAAATTAAGTCATTTGAGCATATGTGTGCTATAGGAAGAGAGTAAAAGGGAAATATAGTAACACGACGATAAGTGGGATATGTTGCGATGGCTTTTAAAGGAATTTTAAAATGGTTTTAGTTGGGTTTGAAGAGTGTTTCCTATGAGGAAGATGATTAGTAGGTCAAAGGTTTAAGACTAGTTATATTTAAGGTTTTATAATAAGAGACGTATTGGATATTTAGGGAAAGTTGACAAACGAGTAGGTATTATGACTCTATAAAAAGAAAGAGGTCAGTGAAGTTAACATAAGAGAAATGATAAATGGGAAAGGACATCAAGTCGACTATCGGGGGATGTGATAATTCAGAAGAAAATGAGGAAAAGAGAAAGCAATGTATTGCAAAAGTATATTAGGAAGCGACAGGATGGGAAAGGGTAAACATACGAGGTGTGCATGAAAGAGTTGTGCCATTATGAGGAGAGAAAAGGTTCGGATAAGAAAAGAAAAGTAGGTCGTGCCTCTTACAAGTACCTTATATTAAAGATGGAAATTAATAAAGTACTTAGAGGGATTAAGATTAAAGGTAAGACATAACCAAGGATCGTACATTCATGATACAACAGTTCAGTTAAGAAAAGCCATAAAGTAAGACCCTTAAGGGGGGAAGCGAGTAAACCTAAGTATGAGCACGAGATTGTATTGAGAATGGATCATAGATATAATTGACGTAAGATTTATCAAGGAAACCGAAACAGGATTCGAAGGCAAGTCACCAAATAAATAAAGTCTAAAAGGGGCAAGATCAAAAGGGTATAAGGATTAAATACGACTTTATAAGGTAAAGGTTAGCATATGAAAGACTAAGAATGGAACAATGAGGAGTTTCACTTGGAAAATTAGGAAATCCTCGGGTAAGGAAAATTAAACGATAAGACGACACAAGGAGATTAGACTCAAGGAAATACATGAGAAGGAACTGAGTAAAGCGACATCCTAGAACGAACTTTGATGTCTCCGATATGGTAAGGGTACGACAAAAGCGTTAGAGCAAATAACTTGATGGATAACGCAAGAAACGACAACGTCGTAGGTTTAAAGGAATCGGTATTGAGGCAAAGAGAAAAGTATGAGCATTGAGGTTACGATCTAATGATATTGAGGATCTGTGAGTTCAACATTCGAGGACAAATGTTCTTAAGGGGGGAAGGATGTTCCATCTCGTATTTTTCATACGCTGGGGTGTGTCGTAGTAAAGTCATATGAGCTTGAAAGGATTAAGGTCGTACATGAGGTTTTATATGAAAGATCCTGTAAGTTTGACGAATTTCGAAAGTATTATCTATAGCCTTGATATTGTATTTTCTTTTAAGTGAAACCCTTTTATGAAAAATTGATAAATATGATTTTATATGGCTATAATTGCTACTACTTTTTGGATATGATTTAATTCATATACATTATATGAGGTAGTTTAATAAATGAGATTCTCTTTATTATAAAGATAAAGATTATTTTTCTCATAAGTGAAGAAAATTATCTTTTTACCGTTTTGAGAATTTTTAGTAAAAAAAAATTGTACTCTTTATATTAGAGTGGGAAAATTAGAATTTGATAAGATATAACTTTTGTCAATGTCTTAATCTTTCGGAAATATTAGTATATGTTTTAATTTTATACTTATGATTTATTGTTATATAAGTGAAATTGTCGAAATGAGGTTATTAGGAAAATATTGATATCATAGAATTAATATATATAGGGATAAGATCAAGTTCTTTTTTTATTATAAAAGGTCCACAGTAGCTAAACATTATGTGACATTGCCACCTTTTCTCCAAGTCATCCTCTAAATGGACTCCTTCTCTTAACACGTGTTTGGGGGAGGGACTATTTCTTTTAGGGGGTAAGCTTCCTTTCCTCTCCACTTCACCATTAGACATTTACCTTATATATGATACATTTATATGTATATCAAATTAGCCATGAGAGAAAGGGAGGGACAAATAGGGAACGAAATTACAGGACAAACTATTCTTTGGTTAGAAATCATAAGTCCACCTTCTTTTATATATTTGTTCTTCGGGAATCAACTTGTGTTGATATGTATATATTACTTTCTATTTATGAAAGTGTATATATTACCGATATGGACGGTTTATCTATTACCTTGTCTCAAATTTTCCTTGATGTTTCAAAACAAGATGATGAAAAAGTAATTTAATTGTGTTTTCTATAAGAATTGACATGGAGGTGATCGGAAGTCGTGAGTTCAAGTTATAATAGTTGTATAAATCAGGTATGGTTTGTTTTGTTATGATATGGAGATCGGTGGGGGTATGGTAGCTCATGTAGAGCTTGTTTGTTGTTAAAAAGAGGTCGAGTGTGGAGTACACCATTGTATTTAGCATCGGGATCCGGTCACTCGGTGATTGCTTGATGATAGTGTTAGAATAGATGTGGTATTTTGTTGATATGTTGTTGTATTGTTATTGTTATGCGTCGTGAAATTGAAAGAAAAAAGTGTATAAAGCACCGTACATGAAGTGTATATTGGGGCTGTCTTGGGGTATACTCTTGTATATCGACGGTTTGGGTTTAGAAATGGTTCAAAGAGGCTAATGTGATTGTGTTGGCTGGTTGTTTTGTTGTATTCTTTAAAGAAGTATGGGAGATGTTGTCCATTTACCCCGCGTTGAATGAAAATAGTACTACTTTCCTTGCTATAGACGACGGTGCAACGGACTTGAGGTAACTTGGATATTGAAAAGCGGGTTGTCAGGTATGTTAAGGTTATCCTTTCTTTAATTTAGGCATATTATATGATAAGTACGAACGTGACGATACTCATAATGAATCCACTCCTAGATGTAGGAGCTCATGTCCCTATGTTTATATTAGTATTGTTCATATTCTGAGTTCCTTAATTTCTAATGTCCCGAAAGGGCATCCATAAGTTGTACGCTTTCATGATGATGTGTAAATCCCGAAGGGGACATTCATAAGGCTTCTTTATTCATATGCATTTCATTGTTGATTTTTAAGTCTCGAAGGAGACAAATGAAATGGGGAAGAAGTTCCCATTTTGAACTAAAGGTTGCTCCGAAGGTAATCTTTTGATGTTTTATAAAGATTATCATGTATTTTCATATGTATGACATGATCTTATGGGGAAGGGGAAGGGCTATGGCGTTATATATGCAAACCACCTGATCAGTTGGTCCACGATGATTATGATGCCCGAAGGGGCTGCCCGACGGGGCCATTATGCTATATGTCTGAAGGGGCTGCGAGCAGGGTGAAGGTATGCATTATATATATACACATGGTGTTTTAAAAGTCCATATGCACATACATGATTATCCGTGTTAGTTACAGGTACAGATGGAGTCTGTTACTCTTTTATCATTCGAGTCGAGATATATTTTTTCAGTCTGCCTTACATACTCAATACATCATTCTTACTGATGTCCCTTTGCCTGGGGGCACTGTGCTTCATGCCACACAGGTGCAGACAGAAGAGTAGAGGGCATTTGTCATAGGATGTTCCCGAGCTATCAGCTGGATTGGTGAACTCCATTTCTATTCGAAGTGTTGCCGAGTAAAAGTACTTATGTACGTCCTTGATTCAGATGCATTATGGGTATGTTGGGGCCCTATCCCAACTTATGTGATGGTAATTTGTTCCTTGTTGGAGACTCCTTTGGATAGTGCGTCGAGATGTCGACAATTGTGTAAGGCGACCACGTAGGTCGATGTGTTCATATGCATTAATTTAAAAATTTTATTGTGACTAAAGGTTTTCTTTGACTTAACGCTAAGGGAGAAGTCCCTCACATGATGATAGAGTTCTATTAAAACGTTTTTATGTTTTACTTGACGGAAGCGTCATTTCATAATTTAAAGGTTCACCAAAAAGTGTAACTTATGAATAGAATAGTAGTATGGCACTTAGCCGAGTAGGGTCTTGCGTGTCAGTCATGGCCCTCTGATTTGAGTCGTGACAGAAGTGGTATAAGAGTAGTTCGTCCTAGCGGTTATCTTCAAAGTCGTGTCTAGTAGAGTCTTGCTTATGGTGTGTTGCACGCCACATTTATAAACAGGAGGCTACAAGGCATTTAGGGTGGTTACTCTTTGTTCTTATCCTAGATCATACTGTAGAGCTCAGTTATAAGATACGAAATCCTTGACTCTAACCCGAATGTTTTTGCTGTGGATGAGTAGTTGATTGCTTAAGTTTTGGAATGAGTTGTAAGAATTGAAGTTCGTTGATCAGGAAGGTATGTTCCCTATCTTATTGCTGTTGGTAAGTGAAACGAGTTCTGTGTGGTTGAGTTATGGATCATAAATACTTCTATGGGTGCTCTGTGAGGCATTAGATGTGTTTTTTGTGGTGTCTGCAGGTTTGGGATAGTAAGAATTACCGGGGATAGTTTGCCAAAAAAATTCCGAAATTAAGTCATCTGAGTATATGTGTGCTATAGGAAGAGAGTAAAAGGGAAATATTGTAACAAGACGATAAATATAGCCATTGAAGAGTGAAGAGTGATTCTAGTCATTGAAGAATTTTAAAATGGCTATATTTAAAAATCAATCTCTCTTTCCGAGGGAAGACCTGAAAGTTCATCTAGAAATACGTCCGGGAATTCATTCACTACCGAAACGGATTGGAAAGTTGGCGACTCTGCTTCGGTATTGTGAACTCGGACTAAGTGATAAATATAGCCCTTCGCTATCACCTTTCTCGCCTTAAGATAGGAAATAAAAATACATTTTGGAAAGGCTGTATTATCCTTCCATTCAAGCACGGGCTCTCCCAAAAATTGAAATCGAACCACTTTCATTTGGCAGTCAACATTAGCATAACATGAGGCGATCCAATCCAGACCCATAATTACATCGAAATCTAACATTTCCAGCTCAACTAAATCAGCTTTAGTCTGGCGGTCGCATATCACAATTATACAATTTTTATACACTTGTCTAGCTATCACGGGATCACCAATCGGAGTAGATACCTCAAAAGGTTTAATTGGCTCGGGTCTCACCCCAATATGACCAGCAACATACCGAGTAATATAAGATAGGGTAGAACCCGGATCTATCAATGCATATACATCGTGGGAAAATATGGATAATGTACCTATAACCCCATCTGGAGAGGACTCAACATCCTGTCGTCCGGCTAATACATTCATACGAAGCTGAGTGGCACCCGAAGTAGATGCTCCCCCTATGCCTCTACCTCGACCTGCTGGAATGTGGGAAGTCTGCCCTACCGGGCGCACTGAAGAAGAACCAATCGCTGATCTTGTGGGCTGAACCCCACCTCTACCATACCTCGAGGGACAATCTCGCATCAAATGCCCAGTCTGTCCACAAACATAACAAGCATCTGTGCCCTGGCGACATGGCCCTGAATGTAATTTACCGCACTGACTACATCGCGGCACTGGTGGTCTCCTCTGACCATGATCACCCCCAAACCGAGAACCTGAAGCTCTCGAACTCTAACCCTATTCTGAAGGAACGGAGCGATCAAATCTCCTATCTGCAAATCTTGAAGGCGCACTAGTCGCCGACTGGCCTGAATGTTTGGAATAGGTCTGCCTCGATCCCCCTCTATAGTCACTACCTGCCCCCATAGATCTGGCCCTCTTGCTTTGCCTTCTATCAGTATCACGATCACCCCTTTGTGGATATTGTTGTCCTTCTAAATTATGGGCATGGTCTTGAATACGGGAAATGTCCATCCCATCTTGCAACGAAGCCGTCAAACAATCCTTGAATAAATGTGGCCCTAAGCCACTCACAAACCTATGCACCCTATCCCCCATGTCAGCCACCATAGTCGGAGCATATCTAGCCAATGAATTAAACTGAAGGCTATACTCTCGGTCACTCATATTTCCTTGTTTCAAATTTAAAAATCTATCCGCTCTAGCCCTGCGGACCTCGGGTGGCAAATAGTGGCAGATGAAGGCATCTACAAATTCTTGCCAAACGGGAGGAGGCACATCCTCTTTTCTTGACGATATCCAATTATTATACCATAATACTGCCACATCTCAGAGTCTATAAGATGCCAACTCCACATATTCAGTTTCGGAGGCATGAATAATCTTCAACGTCCTCAACATTTCATCAATAAAACTTTGCGGGTCTTCATTCGGCTTTGACCCGAAAAATTCCGGAGGATTCAAACTCATGAAATCATGGGCTCTGGTGCTAGCTGCCAGATCACTTGGACCCGCATTCTACCGCTGTGCCTGGGTGGCAACTAACTACGTCAATAGATGAATAGCCTCGGTCACTTGTTGAGCCGAAGTAGCCGGTGGAGGAACTGGAGCTGAAGCTCCTCCTTGTTCTTCTACACTGGGTGGGGCGGAGGAAGTATTAGATGGGCCTCATTATGTGATTCGCCCTCTTCTACATTCATTTGTGGCTCCCTTTCTACATGCCTTTTCATCGTAGTCTTGACCTTCTGGGCAGCTGTAGCTTTTTCCTTTGGTGGCATTTCTAAAATCATAGCACACTATTAAGGAGGAGAAAATCTTATAACGCAGCTCTATCGCACGATCTCTTAAGATGAAAGATGGTCATTTTTCCTAAATGCCCTGTAGCCTCCTGTTTATTAGTGTGGCGCGCAACACACCATAAACAAGACTCTATTAGACACGGCTCGTAGACACTTCCTAGGACTGAACCGCTCTGATACCACTTTTGTCACGACCCGACTAGGGCCATGACGGGTACCCGGGGCTAACCACCGAGCACCACTCATTCTGTTACTCATCATACCCATTATACACTTCTTTACTATTCATATGCTCATAATCATAGGACAACCATTTTTCATTTGGAAACATAATTACTTTTATATACATAAGCCTTTCGGCTATCAAAATAATAATATTGATACAATAGTAACATCGTGAGACCATACTACCCACACATGCGTATCTACGAGCCTCTACTAGATTACTAGACATATGGACGGGACAAGACCACGTCGTGAACAAAATACATATATATATATATATATATATATATATATATATATACACAAAAGAATCAACCAAATAGCACCTCCGGAATAATGGAGTGCTCCTGTAAATATGCTGACGGCTCCTATGGATCTGCACCGTCTCCCTGTCTACCTGTGGGCATGAACACAGTGTCTAAAGAAAACGGACGTCAGTACGAATATTTTACTGAGTATGTAAGGCATTAATGAAATGAACATGATAGAGAAATCATAAGTCATAAGGTGAAGATACAACCTGCGTAACTCTTAAAGGTGGATACATTTCATACATGTATCATATATATCATCATAGCACATGTATCATCATAGCGCATGCATAATTGTATCACATAAATCATCATCGTTAACCCGCGTCCGGGTAACCATCATATGCCTCCCACTAGTGGTGATCATGTCCGGCCTTTTAGGCGCGGTGGAATTATAAGCAGCCCGCCTTGGCGGTGACTTGTCCGGCCTTTTGGGCACGGTGGAATCATAAGCACCCCGCATTTGCGGTGACATGTCCGGCCTTTTGGCACGGTGGAATCGCATCATCATATACCCATCGTAAACTTAACATTTTCATACATTACATAGGCATATCATAAACTTACATTATTTTACATCTCATAGACATATCATGACTTAGAATCATTATACATTTATCATCAAAACATACATTAGAACTTGAAGGCAACTATGGCTATGTCGGGGTGACATAAGGTCGTGAACCCCCGACTACGTTATGTAGTGATCATCATCATCATATCTCACCTTGGAGGGACTAGCATTTTATGGTGAGTGTACGCAAGGAAAATCATCAATGAAACTATACTTAGGATCATTAGCTTTATGGATGTCTTATATTACTCTAGGATTCTTCATACTCATATTCATCATCATCATCATTATTATCATGCTCGTATCGTATCTCCTTTCTTTATCATGTGCGTAGGTGGCTCTTTATAGTCATGGACTCATAGTTTCCATTATTTATGAAGATCACGGAAGAATAGGAAAATCTATGTCATAGGAGTCATGCCTTAGAAATAAGGGACTAGCCTTACATACCTCTTTCGTTTAGCTATTCTATCGTTTGATCGTTCTTCTTCGTTGCTCGCGTTTCTACCTTCAAGAAAGTTTATACTCATATTAGATAATCGATAACATAAACGCGTTTGAACTAAGCTAGAGAAATTTGAGCAGCATATCCTTTGTTTATACTACTTTCTCCATATCATATATCAACTCCAAAACGTCAATAATAACATTCTTAATATCATCAACAATAACATTTGTCAAATTCATCATTTTCCAATCCCTATAATTTCCTCTCAAGGTCATCCATAATCATGATCATAATACAACATTACATTCGTTCTCATCTAATGTTTCTATCACGCTCTTAGCATCATTCATAATGTAATTATACTCACAACATATCAATATTCATGATTCACCCCAAACTACTACTCAAAATTTACACTATTCTCACTTTCATGACCCATTTCCTATACCCTTCCACAATCCAAGTGTTTCAACTTTTCAACACCTTAAATAACATGTAAATACCATAAAACTTACCTTTGATAGTGTAGGAATAAGCCCTGAGTGGAAATACTACACTTGAGCAAAACCCTAGTTCCACTTCCCATGAAATTTCTTGCCTTAGATGAACCCTAGTGAATTTCTTGTACTTGTTTGTCTTGATTTGAAGAAGTTGATCATTAATTTCTCTTGGGTTCTTGTGTATGAAGTGTGTGGAAGGTTCTAGAGAACTCTTGAGTTGTGGAGAATGAAAATGAAATGAAAATAATGAACTTGGGGTCCTTTATTTAAACCTTAAAAATCTGTCCCGATATAATTATGCGGGCCCTTATACGATCCATATAAATTTATACGGTCCGTATAAGTGACCGTGAAATTGGTTCAGCAACCATCCCTTTCAGTGTCAATTATACGGCACATTATACGGTTCGTATAATTTTATGCGGTCCGTATAAGTGACCGTGAAATCACCCCATTCAACAACTCATTCTGTGACCATTATACGGTCCGTATAAGTGACCGTATAATCGCATCAGTGAGGGACCTTCACTGTGATGATTCTGCGGACTATTATACGGACCGTATAACATTATACGGACTGTATAATTGGTCGTATAATCTGCCCTTTCTCCGATTTTGTTCTCGTCAGTTCGTTTGATCTAAAATCCTCATGGGACCTTCTTGATACTTGTTTAACACCTCGTTAACAATCTAGGGAACATTATCACTCTTTTCCAAAACATCATTAAGCCATCATTAATTCGATACTCGTAATTTCTGCCCGACACACAACATATACCTTGCTTTCCTTAACAACTTTCATCTCCTACCTCAAATGTCTTTGAAATCTTATTTAAATTCATCAAATGGTATTTCTTTCTTATTGAAACATCGTATACATCGTGCCCTTTGTTAGTCTACTTACTGTACATTAACGAAAAAATTTCGGGGTGTAACAACTTGCCATAGGATGTTCCCGGGCTATCTACTGGATTGGTGAACTCCATATCTATTCAAAGTGGTTGAGTTATGTGTCACGACCCAACCGATGAGTCGTGACGAGTGTCTGACCTCTAGCGACCAAACACCCCTATACTCATATCTGAATCTTACTGGACATCTAGGGCCCATACATAATGTAAACTGATCTCACAAATAGGCGACATCATGAATACTGAACAATCTGTATATACATAAACATGCGGAAAGAACAGTGCAAGCCAGCTAGGCTGCTACATATATTGTATACAAAAGAATAGAAGCCGACAAGGCTACATCATCTAATTAATACGTACAACTGTCTACAGACCTCTACTGGAATAAAATCTGTAGACAGGATGGGACAGGGCCCCGTTATACCCATGTGCATATACATCTCAAAAAGGTGGTATACCAAAACTGACTGCAACTCCGTATCAAATGGAGCGCACTGACCACTGCTAGATCTAGAGGTCCTACTGAGCTGGACAACCTGTCTGTCTACCTGTACCTGCGGGCATGAACGCATCCCCCGAGCAACAGGGAGTCAGTACAGATAATGTAATGAGTATGTAAGGCATAAGAACAACATGTATAAATAAGAATCATGAGTAAAATCTGAACTCCTAAGCTGAAATAACTGTCTGCATGTACATGTATGTACCTGCATGAATCTATATAACTTATGATGCCACTGTGGGCGCATAATATGCATGCTTATGCCTAGCAATGAAGGTCATATATATATATATATATATATATATATATATATATATATATATATAACACCTGATATATGTGCATGTATAATGCCTGTAAAGCCTCTATGGCGTCTCATCATATCATATCGGCTCCTCTGCGGCCATAATAAATATCATCAATGTGCACCAGCAGATCAGGTGGTAATAGGTACATAACGCCTATCTCTCTTCTCATACCCCGCATATATAAATATATAATATTCACGTATATAATGCCTTCTGGTCAGGGGCAATGCACATGGATATATAATGAATGTAATGCCTATATAAATTGAATACATAAAACTGGATATCGAAAGCTGGACCCGTGAACTGAAGGAATCATCATAAACGGGGTACATGAACATCATAGACTGAAGTACTCTTAATGCTTCTAAGAGTAGAGTAATATGGAAGCTCGCTTACTTGCTCGTTGGCTCATATCATAGGATCATGGCAAAGGAAAGAAAGGATAGCCTTAACATACCTTGAAGTATACCCAATCGTCCAATTTTTACCTCTCGAACTTGCAAGTCTACAATTAAGATAACATAGGCCTTAATTTGGCTATTTGCCTCGCTTACTAACCATCTTTAAACACATATAGAGCTTAACGAATTACAGACAATAATTTACCTTGTAAGCTTACAACTCTTCAACTTCCCATTCAATCCGACAGTAACCACAACAACAATAACAACACTTATATATAAATATATACTCAAATTCATCCCCAATCATCTCTTAAAATAGCCTCAAGGGACTACCTTTCCCTTCATCAACTTACCACTTCTACAAATACCTTCTCTTTACTTAAAATCACTAAAACTCTTGATAATAAACTCAAATACAAGGGTAGAAATCATTTACATACATTGAGGGGTCTAAGATTCCAAAGATCAACTTCAAATCCAACCCTCTATGCTTCGCAACTTGAAGAAACCCTTGGAACAACCTTCTTCTTGACAAGCACGGGTTCACGGGCTCGGATCATACCAAATATCCACTAATAATGATGGAAAATATTGGGAGAGAAAGTATTAGGGTTTTTCTTATTTGGAATGGAGCAAAACAATAAATAAGGTCGTGAACCACTTATTTATACTTGGAAGCCAAAAAGCTACAGTGGTCCGGTTCGACGAGCGGGTCGACGACCTGTCGACGAGTCGACGGTCCGTTGACTTGCTCCGTTGACCTGCACTTGCAGATGCAAGGCTACGGAACCCTGTCGACGGTGCACATCGACGGTTCGTTAACCATGTCGACTACCCGTCAATGATGACTGGTGTCTATAGATTTTCTCTGATTCAGTTCAGATCGCGCCAATTGGATTCGTCCAACTTCTAACGCTGTAAATTGCCAGGAATACCTGCTGGCACCCATGTACATGGGGTAAGACACTTTATATCTTCAAAACTTAGGCTCAGGTCTCTATTCCAAAGGCATACCCGACTAGGAAACCATATGTTTTACTACTACGAAAACGAGGGGTGTAACATTCTTCCCCCCTTAGGAACATTCGTCCTCGAATGTTTGAACAGTCCTGAGTTATAACAATTTCAACAGAGTTTCCCTTGTACTTATACCAATCCGTCCTACATACAACAATTCAAAATAATGCCACACAGGGCCACATATTAAAACATACAATACCATAGCCTCACACGACCAATCACGATAACTGAAATGAGATAATACCTGGGGACGATGATGCCTCAGACTGAACCACCTGTATTGCTGGGAACAAATGCGGGTAATTAGTCTTCATTGCCTCTTCCGCTTCCCAAGTCACTTCCTTAATATTCTTATTCCCCCACAAGGCTTTAACGGAGGCTACATCCTTGGTTCGCAACCAACGGACCTGCCTGTCCAATATAGCCACTGGAACTTCTTCGTACGATAATTGCTCGGTCACCTGGATATCATCCACTGGTACCACTCTTGAAGGATCTCCGATACATTTACGAAGCATAGATACATGAAATACTGGATGTACCGACTCTAACCCAGAAGGAAATTCTACCTCATATGCCACCGTGCTCACAGTACGAATGATCTTATACCGCCCAATATATCAAGGACTCAACTTACCCTTCTTGCCAAACCTTATCACTCCCTTCATAGGCAAAACTTTCAGGAAAACCCAATCGCCTATCTCAAACTCTAGCTTGTATCGCCAATTATCCGCATAGGATTTTTGTCGACTCTGAGTTATTAGGAATCTCTCTCTAATCAGTTTCACCTTATCAACTACTTGCTGAATTAAGTCTGGCCTACTAACCGATTCTCCCCGACATTAAGCCATCCTATGGGCGACCTACATCTCCGCCCATATAAGGCCTCATAGGGAGCCATCTGAATACTGGAATGGTAATTGTTGTTATAGGCAAACTCGATAAGAGGAAAATGATCATCCCAGCTACCTTGGAAGTCAAGCACAAAAGTTCTAAGAATATCCCCAGTGTCTGTATAGTACGTTGTGCCTGTCCATCGGTCTGGGGGTGAAATGCAGTACTAAGACTCACCTGAGTCCCCAATCCCTACTGAAAAGACTTCCAGAATTTAGCTGTGAACTGTGCTACCCTATATGAAATAATGGCTATAGGAAAATCATGAAGTCATACAATCTCCTTAAGATAAAGTTTCGCGTAATCCTCAGCTGCATAAGTAGTTCTAACAGGCAGAAAATAAGCTAACTTTGTAAGCCTATCAACTATGACCCATATCGAATCACACTTCCGCTGAGTACGGGGGAACCCTGTAATAAAGTCCATATTAATTACCTCCCACTTCCATGTCCTCCGGGCTTCTGGTGCCCTATTTTGGCTTG
This sequence comes from Lycium barbarum, assembly GCF_019175385.1. Taxonomy (NCBI): domain Eukaryota; kingdom Viridiplantae; phylum Streptophyta; class Magnoliopsida; order Solanales; family Solanaceae; genus Lycium; species Lycium barbarum. The sequence goes on along the minus strand of NC_083348.1, from coordinate 22,314,573 downwards.
CTGACAATTTCGAAACTGAGCAACAAATTCTGCTATATCTCTTTTCATACCATCCCACCAATAAACCTCTTTGAGATCATGGTACATCTTTGTTGAGCCTGGATGAATAAAATAGCGAGAGTGATGTGCTTCCCTCATAACCTGCTTTCGAAGTCCTACATCATTAGGAACACATAATCTACCTCGATACCTGAGTACTCCGTCACCTGTAATCACAAAGGGCGTCTTTTCTTTCTGAGGTGTTGTATCTCGATAATGAACTAAAACAGAATCCTCATACTGGCGCTCTTTTATCTCTACTACTAAAGATGACACCGCTGTGTCTTGAACAATAACCCCTGCATCACCTGAATCTACCAATCGAACTCTGAGGCTAGCTAATTGATTAACTTCACGGACCATTTCTCTTTTCTCTGGTGGTACATATGACAAGCTACCCATGGATTTACGACTAAGGGCATCGGCTACTACATTAGCTTTCCCAGGATGGTACAGAATATCCATATCATGATCCTTTGGCAACTCTAGCCATCGCCTTTGGCGTAAATTCAAATCCTTCTGCTTAAAGATGTGCTGGAGACTCTTATGATCAATATAGATATCAACGTGGACACCGTATAAGTAGTGCCTCCATATTTTCAAAGCATGAATCACTGCCGCTAATTCAAGATCGTGGGTTGGATAATTCTTCTCATGCTTCCTCAACTGTCTAGAAGCATAAGCAACAACCTTACAATGCTGCATCAATATACAGCCCAATCCAACACCTAAAGCATCACAATATACTACAAGCCATCTGTTCTTTCTGGAAGAATCAAAACTGGTGCTGAAGTCAACTTATCCTTCAACGTCTGAAAACTCTACTTGCAAACATCTGTCCATTGGAACATAGCTGATTTCTGAGTCAACTTAGTCAATGGGGCTGAAAGAGAGGAAAATGCTTCTACAAACCTTCTATAATAACTTGCCAAGCCCAAGAAATTACGTATCTCTGTTGGTGTCGTCGGTCGTGGCCAATTTTTAACAGCCACAATCTTTTGGGCATCCACTCTAATGCCTTCCTCTGAAATAATATGACCCAGAAAAGCCACAGAGTTCAACCAAAACTCACACTTGGAAAACTTGGTATACCACTCTCTACATCGAAGAATTCAAAGCACTGTTCGTAGATGTTCTGCATGATCACCCTCTGACAGCGAATAAACCAGAATATCATCTATTAACACAATCACGAACAGATCTAGAAAGGGCCTGAATACACGATTCATTAAATCTATGAATACGGCTAGGGCATTAGTTAGCCCGAACGACATAACATGAAACTCATAGTGGTCATATCTAGTCCGCAATGTCCTCTTCCTTTACCCTGAACTGGTGATATCCGGATCTCAAGTCTATCTTTGAGAAATATTTAGTGCCTTGCAACTGATCGAATAAATCATGGATCCTCAGGAGCGGATACTTATTCTTTACAGTCACTTTATTCAATTGCCTATAATCAATATACATTCACAAAGAGCCATCCTTATTTCTTACAAAACACTGGTGCTCGCCATGGCGATGTACTAGGCCTAATAAAGCCTTTCTCGAGCAAATCCTTCAACTGCTTCTTCATTTCTTTCAATTCCGCAGGTGCCATCCTATAAGGAGGGATAGATATTGGCTGAGTGTATGGCAATAGGTCAATAGTGAAATCAATCTCCCTCTCTGGGGGAATGCCTGGAAGCTCATCTGGAAACACTTCTGGGAACTCATTACCCACAGGAACATACTGAAAAGTTGGCAACTCGGCTTGCATAACCTGAACTCGAACTAAGTGAAAAATATACCCTTTTCTGATCATCTTCTCTGCCTTAAGGTAGGAAATAAACCTACTCCTAGGCGAAGCAGCATTGCCCTTCCACTTTAGGACTGGCTCGCCTGGAAACTAAAATCGAACCATCTTTGCTCTACAATCAACATTAGCATAACAAGAAGCCAACCAGTCCATGCCTATAATATCAAAATGAATCATATCTAACTCAATCAGATCTGCTACGGTATGGCGGTCACAAACTATAACAACACAGCCCCAGTGTACTCGCCTAGCTATAATCGGATCACCACCTGGCCTAGACACCTCAAAAGGTTTAATCAACTCGGGCACTATCCCAAACTTGCCAGCAACAAAGGGCGTAACATATGCTAAAATGGAACCTGGATCAATCAGTGCATAAACATCATGGGAGGAAACTGATAATATACCTGTAACAACATCAGGAGACGTCTCGCGGTCTTGTCTACCAGGCAATGCATACACGCGGTGCTGGGGACCGCTCAAGCTAGATGCTCTACTCCTCCCTCTACCTCGCCCTGCTAGCATCCGAAAAACTTGACCTGAAAGGCGCACTGCAGAAAAATCCCCTGTAGGCTAAACCATACCTATACCAACCCCCATCGGGCACTCCCTCATCCTGTGGCCTGGCTGCCCACAAGCATAGCAACCACCCAACCCCAATCGACACTGCCCAGCCTATAACCTACCACACTGAGCACATCGAGGCAAGGATGACCTTGCCTGGCCTGACTCTGGTCTGTACTGAGAGCCTGATGCTCTAGAACTCTGGCCTGCTACGGAATAAGAAGACCGATCAAACTTCGGACCTGGAAATCATAGAGATGCACTCCATGCTGAATGGAATGGATAGCGAGGATACTGCTGTCTCTGTCCTCCTTTAGACTCACCCCCTATCTTTCTAAAGATATGGGCCTCTTACAATGGCCCCGGTCATGGTCACAATTTGTCCTCCTCTGATGCTTGCGATCTTCCAGATTCTATGCATATGCCTGTCTACGGGAGATATCCATGCCTGGCTGTAATGTAGCAGTCGTAGAAGCATGTATCAAATATGGCCCTAGGCCAGCCACAAAACGGTGAACTCTGTCCTCCATCTCAGCCACCATGGCTCGGGCATATCTAGCCATAGAATCAAAATATACACAATACTTCTGGACGCTCATACTACCCTGCTCAATACGTAGAAATCTATTTGCTCGGGCTCGCCTGACCTCAGGAGGTAGATAATGGCGAATAAAAGCATCTGAGAACTGTCACCAAATATCTGGAGGGGCATTCTCTTCCCTAGATAACTCCCAAGTCTGATACCATTGTACAACAACATCACGGAGCCTATACGAAGCGAACTCCACATACTCGACCTCATCCGCGTGCATAACCCTCAAGGTCCTCTATATATCATCATTGAAATCCTGGGGGTCCATGTTTTGCTTTACCACTGAGAACTCTGGAGGAACTAACCCAAAGAAGGTCTTAACCCTCGAACTACTGGCCCTGTCTACCTGGTCAACACCAACTCCCTGCCGCTGAGCCTGACAGCTACTGATCTAGAGCCCGTTTGGATTGGCTTATAAGTTGCCTATAAGCTGTTTTCGGCTTTTTTGAGTGTTTGGTTGGTCAGCTTAAAGTCATTTTGTGCTTAAAATAAGCTCAAAAAAAATAATTGGGCCTGTTTGACTTAGCTTATCTAAAGCAGCTTATAAGCTGAAAGCACTCATAAGCCAAAAAAAATAAGTTGGGCTACCCCAACTTATTTTTTTAGCTTATAAGCTGTTTGTAGCTTATAAGCTGCTTAAAATATGCCCATTCAAATAGGCTCCTAGTTAATAACTGTATAGCATCTCGCACATCCTGGCCTAGTGCATCCGGCTAAGGAAATGGAGCAGGTGCTGGAGGCGGGGTATGTGATGTCTCAGACGACCCCTCACTCTGAAACTCATCCTGAGCCCTCATGGCCTGTCGAGTACGGCTAGTGGCCTCACCAGCCGGTCTCTTGCCCTTCTAGGCAGCTGTAGCATTCTTGCGGGCCGTCGCTGAAATCAGAACAATTCATCAAAAGCGAACGCTTAACAAATGGCTCTATCGCACAATCTAATAGAGAAAGAATGGAATCATCCTAAATGTCTTGTTGCCTCCTGTTTAAAAGTGTGGTGCACAACACGCCCATAAAGAAGAATCTACTAGACTCAGTCTGTAGACAACCCTAGGATGGAACTGCTCTGGTACCACTTCTTTCACTGCCCAAACCGATGAGTCGTGACGAGTGTCTGACCTCTAGCGACCAAACACCCCTGTAATCATATCTGAATCTTAGTAGACATCTAAGGCCCATACATAACGTAAAATAATCTCATAAATAGGAGACATCATGAGTACTGAACAATCTGAATATACATAAACATGCGGAAAGAACAGTGCAAGCCAGCTGGGCTGCTACATATACTGTTCGCAAAAGAATAGATGCCGACAAGGCTACATCAACTGACTAATATGTACAACTGTCTACAGACCTCTACAGGAATAAAAGCTGTAGAAAGGAAGGGACATGGCCCCGTCATACCCATGTGCATATACATCTCTAAAGGGTGGCATACCAAAACTGACTGCAACTCCGGATCAAATGGAGCGCACTAACCACTGCTAGATCTAGAGGTCCTACTGAGCTGGACCACCTATCTGTCTACCTGTACCTGCGGGCATGAACGCAGCCCCCCGAGCAATAAGGAGTCAGTAGAGATAATGTACTAAGTATGTAAGGCATAAGAACAACATGTATAAATAAGAATCATGAGTAAAATCTGAACTCCTAAGCTGAAATGACTGTCTGCATATACTTGTATGAACTAGTATCTGTCTGTATCTGCATGAATCTATATAACTGATGATGCCACTGTGGGCGCATAATATGCATGCTTATGCCTAGCAATGAAGGTCATACATCAAGATATATATATATATATATATATATATATAACGCCTCATATATGTGCGTGTATAACACCTGTAAAGCCTCTATGGTGTCTCATCATATCATATCGGCTCCTCTGCCGCCATAATCAATATCTCAATATCATCATCAATGTGCACCAGCTGATCAGGTGGCAATGCATATATAACGCCTATCTCTCTTCTCATACCCCACATATATAAATATATAATATTCGCGTATATAACGCCATCTGGTCACGGGTCAATGCACATGGATATATAATGAATGTAGTGCCTGAATAAACTGTGTACATAAAACTGGATATCTAAAGGTGGACTCATGAACATAAGGAATGATCATAAACGGGGTAACTGAACATCAAAGACTGAAGTACTCCTAATGCTTCTAAGAGTAGAGTAATATGGAAGCTCGCTTACTCGCTCGTTGGCTTATATCATAGGATCATGCCAAAGGAAATAAAAGGTAGACTTAACATACCTTGAAGTATACCCAATCGTCCAACTTCAACCTCTCGAACATGCAAGTCTACAATTAAGATAACATAGGCCTTAATTAGGCTATTTTCCTCGCTTACTAACAATCTTTAAACGCATATAGAGCTTAACGAATTATAGACAATAATTTCCCTTGTAAGCTTACAACTCTTCAATTTCCCATTCAATCCAACATTAACCACAACAACAATAACAACGCTTATATATAAATATATACTCAAATTTCTCCCCAATCATCTCTTAAAATAGCCTCAAGTCACTACCTTGCCCTTCATCAACTTACCATTTCTACAAATACCTTATCTTTACTTAAAATCACTAAAACTCTTGATAATAAACTCAAATACAAGGGTAGAAATCATTTACATACCTTAAGGGGTCTATGATTCCAAAGATCAACTTCAACTCCAACCCCCTAAGCTTCACAACTTGAAGAAACCCTAGGAACAACCTTCTTCTTCACAAGCATGGATTCACGGGCTCGGATCTTACCAAATCTCCACTAATAATGATGGAAAATAATTGGAGAGCAAATATTAGGGTTTTTCTGATTGGGAATGGAGGAAAATAAGAAATAAGGTCGTGAACCACATATTTATTCTTGGATGCCAAAACGCTACAACGGTCTGGTTCGACGAGCGGGTCGACGACCCGTCGACTTGTCGACGGTCCGTCGACCTACGCCTGCAAATACAAGGCTGCAGAACCCTGTCAACGCCGCACATCGATGGTCCGTCGACCATGTCGACGACCCGTACACGATGACTGGTGTCTGTAGATTTTCTCTGATTCAGTTTAGATTGCGCCGATTCGATTCATCCAACTTTTAACTCTGTAAATTGCTAGGAATACCTGCTGGCACCCTTGTACATGGGGTAAGACACTTTCTATCTTCAAAACACGGGCTCGGGTCTCTTTTCAAAAGGCATACCTGACTAGGAAGCCATAGGTTCTACTACTATGAAAACGAGGGGTGTAACATTATGGATCATAAATACTTCTATGGGTGCCCTGTGAGACATTTGATCTGTTTTTTGTGGTGTCTACAGGTTTGGGGGGATAGCAGGAATTATAGGGGAAACTTTGCCAAAAACTTTTCGAAATTAAGTAGTCTTAGTATATGTGTGCTAGAGGAAGAGAGTAAAAGGGAAATATAGTAACAATAAAATAAGTGGGATACGTTGTGAATGGCTTTTAAAGGAATTTTAAAATGGTTTTAGTTGGGTTTGAAGAGTGATTCCTATGAGGAAGATGATTAGTAGGTCGAAGGATCAAGACGAGTTATATTTAAGGTTTTATAAAAATGAGACATACTAGAGATTTAGGGAAAGTTGATAAACGAGCAGGTAGTATGACTCTATAAAAGGTAGGAGGTCTGTTAAGTTAACATAAGAGAAATGATAAATGGGAAAGGAGATCAAGTCGACTATAGGGGGATGTGATAACTCAGAAGAAAATGAGGAAAAGAGAAAGAAATCTATGGCAAAGGTAAATTAGAAAGCGGCGGGAAGGGAAAGGGTAAACATATGAGGTATGCCTGAAAGAGTTATGCCATTATGAGGACAGAAAAGGTTCGAATATGAAAAGAAAAGAAGGACGAGCCTCTTACAAGTACCTTATACTAAATATGGAAATTAGTAAAGTACTTAGAGGGATTAAGATTAAAGGTAAGGCATAACCAAGGATCGTACGTTCATGATATATCAGATCGGTTAAGAAAAACCATAAGTAAGACCCTTAAGGGGGAAGTGAGTAAACCTAATTATAAGCACGAGATTGTATTGAGAATGGATCATAGATATAATTGAGGTAAGATTTATCAAGAAAAGCTAAACAGGATTCGAATGCAAGTTACCAAATAAGTAGAGTATAAAAGGGGCAAGATCAAACGAGTATAAGGATTAAATACTACTTTATAAGGTAAATCTTAGCATATGAAAGACTAGGAATGGAACAATGAGGAGTTTTACTTTGAAGATTAGGAAATCCTCGGGTAAGGAAAATTAAATGATAAGACGACACAAGGAGATTAGACTCAAGAAAATACATGAGATGGAACTGAGTCAAGCAACATCCTAGAACGGAATTTGATGTCTACGATATGGTAAGGATACGACGGAAGCCCTAGAGAAAATAACTTGATGGATAACGCAAGAAACAACAATGCCATTGGTTTAAAGGAATTGGTATAGAGGCAAAGAGAAAAGGTATGAGCATTGAGGTTAAGATCTAATGATATTTAGGATCTGTGAGTTCAACATTCAAGGACGAATGTTCTTAAGGGGGGAAGGATGTTACATTTTGTGTTTTTCATACACTGGGATGTGTGGTAGTAAATTCATATGAGCTTGAAAGGATTAAGGCCGTACATGAGGTTGCATATGTAAGACCCCATAAGTTTGACGAATTTCGAAACTATTATATATAGCCTTTATATTGTATTTTCTTTTAAGTGAAACTCTTTTGTGAAAAATTGATAAATGTGATTTTATATGGCTATAATTTCTACTACTTTTGGCATAAGATTTAAATCATATACATGATATTAGGTAGTTTAATAAATGAGATTCTGTTTATTATAAAGATAAAGATTATTTTTCTCATACCGTTTTGAGAATTAATAGTACAAAAAATTGTACTCTTTATATTAGAGTGGAAAAATTAGAATTTGATAGGATATAAATTTTGTCAATGTCTTAATCTTTCGAAAATATTAGTATATGTTTTAATTTTATACTTATGATTTATTATTATATAAGTGAAATTGTCGAAATGAGGTTATTAGGAAAATATTCATATCATAGTATTAATATATATAGGGATAAGATCAAGTTCTTTTTTTTATTATTATAAAAGGGTCCCTAGTAGCTAAAAATTATGGGACATTGCCACCTTTTCTCCAAGTCATCCTCTAAATGGACTCCTTCTCTTTACACGTGTTTGGGGGGAGGGATTATTTCTTTTAGGGGAAAAGCTTCCTTTCCTCTCCACTTCACCATCAGACATTAACCTTATTTATAATACATTTATATGTCTATCAAATTATCCATGAGAGAAAGGGAGGGACAAATAGGGAATGAAATTACATGACAACCTATTCTTTGGCTAGAAATCGTAAGTCCACCTTCTTTTATGTATTTGTTCTTCGGGAATCAACCTGCGTTGATATGTATATATTACTTTCTATTTATGAAAGTGTATATGTTACTGATATGGACGGTTTATCTATTACCTTGTCTCAAATTTTCCTTGATGTTTGAAAAACAGGATGATGAAAAAGTAATTTAATTGTGTTTTCTATAAGAACTCACAAGGCGGTGATCGGAAGCTGTGATTTCAAGTTATAATAGTTGTATAAATCATTTATGGGTTGTTTTCTTATGATATGGATATCGGTGGGGGTGTGGTAGCTCGTGTAGAGCTTTTTTGTTGTTAAAAGGAGGTCGGGTGTGGAGTACACCATTGTATTTAGCATCGGGAGCCCGTCACTCTTTGATTGCTTGATGATATTGTTTGATTAGATGTGGTATTTTGTTGATATGTTGTTGTGTTGTTATTGTTATGCGTCATGAAATTGAAAGAAGAAAGTGTATAAAGCACCGTACATGAAGTGTATATTTGGCTGTCTTGGGCTATACTCTTTTATATCGACGGTTTGGGTTTAGAAATGGTTCCAAGAGGCTATTGTGGTTGTGTTGGCTGTTGCTGGGTTTTATCCTTTAAAGAATCAGGGGAGACGTTGTCCATTTTCCCGGCGTTGAATGACAATAGTACTATTTTCCTTGCTATAGACGACGGAGCAACGGACTTGAGGTAACTTGGATATCGAGAAGCGGGTTATCAGTTATGTTAAGGTTATCCTTTCTTTCATTTTAGCATGATCTATGATAAGTACGAACGTGACGATACTCATAATGAATCCACTCCTAGATGTAGGAGTTGATGTCCCTATGTTTATATTGGTGTTGTTCATATTTTGAGTTCCTTGACTTCTTAAGTTTCGAAGGGGCATCCATAAGTTGTACGCTTTCATAATGATGTATGAATCCCAAAGGGGACATTAATAAGGCTTCTTCATTCATATGCATTTCATATTTGATTTTTAAGTCTCGAAGGAGATAAATGAAAAGGGGAAGAAGTTCCCATTTTGAACTAAAGCTTGCTCCGAAGGTAGTCTTTTGATGTTTTACAAAGATTATCATGTATTTGCGCACTTATATGTATGTACGACATGATTTTATGGGGAAGGGAAGGGGCTATGGCATTATATACGCAAACCACCTGATCAGTTGGTCCACGATAATTATGATGCCCGAAGGGGCTGCCCGACGGGGCCATTATGCTATTATGTCCAAAGGGGCTACAAGCAGGGCAAAGGTATGCATTATATTTATACACATGATGTTTTAAAATTCCATATGCATATATATGATTATCATTGTTGGTTATAGGTACAGATTGAGTCTGTTACTCTTTTATCATTCGAGTCGAGATATATTATTTCAGTTCTGCCTTACATACTTAGTACATCATTCGTACTGATATCCCTTTGCCTGGGAGAGCTGTGTTTCATGCCACACAGGTGCAGACACATGAGTAGAGGACACTATCCATAGGATGTTCCTGGGCTATCAGCTGGATTGGTGAACTCCATTTCTATTCGGAGTGTTGCCAAGTCAGAGTGGTCATGTACGTCCTTGAGTCAGATGCATTACGGGTATGTTGGGGCCCTGTCCCAACTTATGTTAATGGTAACTTTGTCCTTATTAGAGACTTTTGCAGACAGTGTCCTGTGGGTAGTGCGCCGAGATATCGAAAGTTGTGTAAGGCGGCCACAATGGTCGATGTGTTCATATGCATTGATTTAAAGATTTTATTGTGACTCAAGGTTTTCTTTGACTTAACACTAAGGGAGAAGTCCCTGACATGATGAAAGAGTTCTATTAAAAAGTTTTCATGTTTTACTTGACGGAAGCGTCATTTCATAATTTAATGGTTCACAAAAAGGTGTGACTTATGAATAGAATGGTATTATGGCACTAAGCCTAGTAGGGTCTTGGGTGTCAGTCGCGGCCCTCCGATTTGGGTCGTGACAACCGTATACGCACAAAAAAGGATACAATCCCTTCACAAATTTCACCCCATCTTTATCATCTCAGAGCCTTAATAAAAGAAAAGTGCAAACACCTCTCAAACTATGATCAATCTACCTCCTCCTCACACTTCCTTGATCCCTCCAAGTCAGAAAATATAGTTCACCTTACATTCACAAACACACCTTTCCCTGATGTCCAAATAATTTTACTGACTGTAAAGAGAAAGAGGGAAAGAACATTGAGTGGAGCTCATTAACTAGGGTAATATGTGAAAAATCCCAAAACAGGGATAGAATGGAGAAAACTAGTGTTACAACAACTTTTCAAGAAAAAAGGTGGCTGGTACCCTCATGTAATGACCCGTGCATTTTGACCATTTTACCCCTATTGACCAGTTTATGAGATTATAAGATTCTAACGAAAACCAAAGGTTTTAGAATCCTTAAGTGAGAGCATTTGACCAATAGTTGACTTTTGGTAAACGGACCTTTTTCAGAATTTTGTTGATTCTGTGAGGTCCGGAGGGTCGATTATGACTTGTTGAGGTGGTTGGTTCGATTCCCGAGGTGATTTTTTGTATTTTGGGTACTTGGTTGGAAAGTTGATTTTATCCGTTTGGTGGTTGACTGGGTAAAATTAGACCTCTGTTGAGAATTCTGAGGCCATAGGTGAGTTCGTAGTGCATTTTTATGTGTGCGCATATCTAGTTTGTGTACGGGAGGCCTCAGATTGATGTTGGGATTTTGGGTTCGGCATGTGAAAAACCAGATTGTTTTTGTTTTTGTGTGTGTGCCATGGAGGGCTTAGTGCCGCCATAGCGGGACCGCCATGGCGGTCAAGACACCGCCATGGTGAGAGACTATGCTTTAATGATTTATCGCCATGGTGGATAGTCTGATCGCCATGGAAATCCTTGTGACCACGGTGGCGGATTGACAGGACCAAAATCTCATTTTATCTTCCTAAGTTCGAATCACTAGTCCAAAACTCCTAAAACCTAATTCTAAGAGCTAGAAGGGGCGATTCTTGAAGACATTGGAGGAAATCATCTAATAGGGCGAGTTCCAACCTACTACCTTGCTTTACTAGTTTCCTTCCTTGAGATTCCATGGTGATATAAGGTACTAGAATGGTGGGTGATGAGACCTAGGCTTCTAATCACGAACCCTTTGTATAAATTGATTATTGTTGATTAACCTACTATTTATATCATATAGAAGTGTAGATTAACAAATTCTATGATTGAATTGCTCTTAAATTCAAGAATGTTTTCATGAGACTTAGGGTTACACCCAAATTGGGGGTTTTTACTAATTGATGAAATTGAAAGGTCTAATGTGATTAGAAACACATGCAAATAAGGATTATGATTGTTGGGACTATGGGTATGGTAATTTCACCCTTAATTTTTGATTTTACCCGTATGATTCATTTGGGGTATTTTGGGTCCCCAAATAGTTTCTTCTTCCAATTAGTTGGTTCATCGCTTACTTAGCATTATTATTTGTTAGACTTTGAGCGTTCCGAGACACTATGTAGAGAGAAGGCACGATTGGAGTAGTTCATGGCTCTAGTTCTGTATTCGAGGTAGGTTACAACTTACTCGAGTTAGAATTTGATTAGTGAAATATATATACAGTAGAGTTGACAAGAGAAAGCATGATTAGGTCTTTGGGTATGAAGTCTGATAGGATATTACTTAGGTTGGTATGACTTCTGATTTTGTGGGCTTGTCACCGTTACTTTATGTATTGAACCATGAGGTGTAATTGTTGTGTTTTGGAAGGAAAGGGTTGATATATAATCGTCATGTTGATTGAGATAGTTTATATGATTCATATTATTGTTGAGATGATTTATCTGATTCTGACCTATGACATTGTGACTTGTATTATCATTGGCATTTGATTTCATTGAGTTATCATGCTTACTTGTGAGTTGGTGCTTCATAATGGGGTTCTAGACTAGAACCATATCTTGAGACTCATCTTGTGTATAGACATATATATATATATATATATATATATATATAAAAGGCACATTTTATAGGGGGTGAGGATGTGGCCTATTGTGAATTCGTGATCCGAGGTCTGTTCCGGAGCGAGTGGACTAGTGATCTGAGGTTGGTTCTAGAGCGAGTGGTACATGGACACCATAGGTCCCCCGTGGGTCATGACTATCGTGCAAACAAGGCCTTTAGCATGTGTGTATAGTTGAGTTACTTGTCATTGGTTGCACTACATTGACATCATTTTGTTTCTACAATTTGAATTGTTGGTTGTTGTTATTGTGCCTGTCTGTCTATCTTGTTGATTTTATTAATGTATGCATGAGCTAATATTAGTCGGCCTATGATATCTACCGATACATAGTGTTTGTACTTATACTACCTTGCTGCACCCTTTTGAGTACAGATTGTGTTCCAAGAATGTCTTGTAGACCTCACATCTAGCCCAAGGCTACTTTGTATTAGATCCGAGGGTGATCTCCTATCCAGCCATGCCACCTGGATATCTCTCTTATTGATGTCTATTCTACTTTCTAGACATTATTATTACATTTCAGACACTTATGTATTCCTAGACATTACATTTGGTTAGAGTCCTTGTACGATGACTTTCAGTTCATGGGTTTGTAATATGTTGTGTTCCGCACCTATTTTCTATTTTCCACATGACTTAGACTTAATTATTATTTCTATCGCTATTTGAGTTATTTGGATTTTTGAATGATTAATTGGTTAAGGTGATTGTTTGCCCACCAGAGGGTTTAGTGTGGGTGCCCTCATGATATATTTGGGTCGTGACAAAGTTGGTGTCAGAGCCCTAGGTTCGTCGATCTCATTTCACAAGGACATGTCTAGTAGAGTCTTGTGCATTGGATGATTCAAATTGGAATCTGATTTTTCCTTCTATTCTCTCACAGATAGTGAGAGCTCGTGCCAGGGAAGCCGTTGATGAAACACCAGAGCTGGCCGCCGGGGCCTCGGCTGGTGGTAAGGTCAGGTAAGAGGCCGTGGACACTGTAGAGTCGGGGGGATAACACAAGCAAGGTAGCTAGGACAACACCAGGGGAACTATCATCATGGACATATCTCACCTTGAAGGATCAATAATCGTAAGATGAGATCAATATCAGTAAACAAGATCAATAATCAATAATCATAAGACAAGGATCAATAATATGATAATAGAATCGAGAACATGAGCCTCTAGAATTTCTGGGAATGGAATCAATATGGATATCATTCGTATGGGTTGTATCCGTGAGATCCTGCCATAAGAAAGAAAAGAACAGCCTTACAGCTTTATATACCTTGTCGTCTCCTTAACTACTTAACGCTTATCCTCCAAAACTTGTAAATATACATTCAAGATGTTTCATACTAGATTTAAGCCTTTTTAAACTTTCATAAGGTCAAACTAGAGTAATTAGTGAGCTAGCGAAAATTGGGTAGCATTTCCCCTAGTTCATCTACTTCCACCAAATTTCAAAAAAACTCCCAAACAACAATAACAACACCAACACCAACACCAACAATATCATAATCAAGAAATTATACTCTAAATAAACTTAAATCAATCCAAAATCCCCTTTCAAAATCAACCCACAACCATCAAGTTTAACTTAATTCCTTGTGACTTCTCTACTATGGTTCTTTTCCTTTTTAAGACTTGATAAATCTTCAAGTGGACTTAATCATAAGAAATAAGATGAAGAACATACCTTATACTAGAATAAATTCACCTCACTCAACTCCTTCCAAGACCAAATTCACCACAATCTCAAATAGAAGCAACAACAACCATCTTCAATGAGTTAGCTTGAGGTTTTGGAGTTTGATCTTCTCTTCTGATGGTGTGGAATGTTCTGGAAGGATAGAGAACCTTCAATAACACTCTTTTATGCTGGAGAGAAAATTATGGAATGTGGATATATGAAATGGGACCTTTTAGAACTTAAAAAGGCCTTTGAACCACCCCACCGCCCCAATTTGCGGTGAAGATGCGGCCCAGCAAGTTGCAAGTCGCAACTTGCGACCGCATCTCTCCACAACACCTTGCGGTGGTGTTAGGCAGTGATTCCGCCCAAAATGGCAAGTTTGCAGCCAGTGTTCTGCACAACAAACTGAATTTGTGGCCGCAAACTGCCTACAAACTCCCATTTTCGCGAAAATGCATTCTTTTCGATTCCTTTGACCTCCAATCATTTTGGTACCTTCTTAACACTTATGTAAGATTTAATTAACCATCTAAGGATCGCTATAACTCCCTCTCAAGCTAATGATAAACAATGTATAGCACAAGTGATGCAAAATCTGCTAAACACATGGCACCAATTCTAACCTTCAATGAACTTGCTTCCACCAATTCATTTAACTCCGAAACCTTAAAGTACAAACTTAGAATTGTTATATATCATTCTTAACTTTATAAGAGCTTCATGTCCATTTTGGGCTTACATTAGTTTATTTATAATGCAAATGACGCAAAATTTTCCAAGGTGCAACACATGTACTCACCCAGAATTCCAGATTCTCCATATCAGCACCGGGTCCCAGCTAACAGGCTATCATATCACCATCACTTCAACCATGTACCATATCCAATCTGGCCTCTATAGACCAATACTAATGTCTGATCAGCTGTCACGACCCGTCTAGGGGGCCGCGACGAGCGCCCGGTGCTAGCCCACCCGAGCACCCCTTAACTCACACTTAATCTTACATCTAGGTGAGCCACATAGTTAAACACATAATTCTACTCATTCATCATGCTAGTCCCATTGGACGACAGTGCCTTTATATCATAATTGACACCTATGCCACGTCAACGCATATGAGCTAACCAGGCTATCAAAATGACATACAAAATATAGGCCGACAAGGCCGGACATATCTAACCATATACACGTGACTACGAGCCTCTAAGAAGAGTATAACATATCATATGAGCGGGACAGGACCCCGCTATGCCCATAATTATATACACAAAAGAATAAGTACCCAAAAGCTATGGCTCCAAATGAAATGGAGCTCTGCTATGTAATCTCTGAGTAAGCAGCTATGGGTCGAACCTGTCTCCCTGTTGACCTGCGAGCATGACGCAGCGTCCACAAACAAAAGGACGTCAGTACGAAGAATGTACTGAGTACGTAAAGCATGATCAATATCAGTATAGAAGCATAGATAGCAACATAAGAAATATCATCGAATGGGAGATGGCAATATCATCGTCATATGTACTTGCTTGCCTTTCTTACGAACTTTCCATTTCTAATACGTATTTGTGTACATACATCATTATCTGTATCCCATAATAGTACCCGTACCATATTTGTGCGCGTATTCGTATACATGCCCTTATTCACATTCATATACATAGTCATATCATATTCCTATTCACATCATATACATAGCATTTACATATCATACCCGACCACGTAGGAACGGTGTTTCATACGTACTTGGCCAACCAAGGCTCAAGGTTACTCATACCTGGCCCTACCAAGGCGTCAGGGTTATCCGTACCATCTGTAGAGGTGTGCGCGCGTTACGTAATCATATACATACTTATTTACATATCTTACCCGGCCTCATAAGCTTGGGGTTCCATATTAGCAATACATAGACACATATATATAATAGCTCATAAGCATCTTTATTAATTTACATCGTTATCACAATCGTCATTAACATCATTATTACTACTATCGTCAACCATCACGTTTACCTTAATAGACTTACTCGTCATACGAGGAACTTAGTACAATCGTAGCATATCGAGAATCATAAGCTTAGTAGATTTGAAGATAGAAGCATTTGGAGAACATCATAAGCTCGTAGAAGATTTAGATGTTTGGCCAAAGAACCATGCCTTATGAAAGAAGGGTTAGCCTTACATACCTTTTCGTTCGACTATTTACCACTTGCATGTTCTCTTTCAGCGGTTGCGTTTATACCTTCATTTAAGTCACACTATCATTAGAATCGATAGCTAGCATACATGGCTAAAGCTAGAGAAAATCAGACCGCATCTCCTTTATTTATACGACATTCCTCCATATCGTAATTCAACTCCCAAACGTCAACAATACATTCACATTACCATAACAATGGCCATTAATCATTTACGTTAACCACATTATCTAGATTTCTCAATTCGCTCCCAATTCACCCATATTCATGGTCATATCACCCGACTTCGTCCATTCGTATAAAATGCCCATTTTCATGATCTTAACATCATTTATAACACATTCATGTCACAACACAACAAGAATCACAATTCAATTCAAACTATTTCTCAAAACGTCACTATTCATCATTCATAACCCATTTTTCTACACTCATCTAATGTCCAAGAATTTTAACTCTCAAATACCTTAAAAAACATATAAATACCATAAATCTTACCTTAGATGTTGTAGGAACGAGCCTTGGTCGAAATACTCCACTTGAGCAAAAACCCTAGTTTTCCTTCAATAAGATTTTCTTGACTTGAATGATCTTAATGGGTTTCCTTACACTTGATTCACTTGATTTGTGTTGTTGATGACTAATAACCCTTGAAATCTTGTGGAATAAATGTAGAGAGATGTTTTAGAGAGAAGGGATGAAATGTGGAAATGAAATAATAAACTTGGATCCCTTATTTAATGACTTAAAATCTGGTCTGGAGTGAACAGCACAGTGGTCGTAAACTTGGTTTACGGTCTATATTCCAGTTTACGGACCGTCCTTCGTGGTCGTATTTAATCATAACAGAACCAGAAACTCAGGCTGCAACATGGTGATTTACGATCACGGTTTACGGGCCGTAAACCACTTTACGGTCCGTATTTCAGGTCGTATTTAACCATTTGGTCATTTGGCAGAAAGTTGAAGTTTTGGAAGCCAAAATACGACATGGAAGTTTACGGGCCGTATACCACTTTACGGTCCGTATTTCATTTTACGTTCAACTGGCCAAAATGCAGATCTTCAACTTTTCACATTTTTAGAATCTATAATTATTCATTATGGAGCATAACCTATTTCTTATTGCAATTGCCTTCGGAATCTTACTTAGGGTCGTCAAATGTTATTTCTTACTCATGAAAACATTAGATACTCGTACTCCTCGCGGGTCCATTCACTTGGACAACAATTGGAGGATTTTTCCGAGGTGTAACATTCTTCCCCCCTTAAGAACATTCGTCCTCGAATGTTAACGTCTTCGAGGATTCTATAAAAATTTCGCCAGAGTCTCCCCTATAATATGGCACTACCATCCTGTCACAACAACCCAAAATATCATCGCCTCATAGGGCTACGTCACAATATTAACATATCTATGGCCACACACGACCAAAAGCATGAAAAGGAAATCATACATACCTCATACCGCTGATGTCTCATCTTGAATCTCTCCCAAGGGCTGAAATAAATGAGGGTATCTGGATCGCATACTTTCTTACGCTACCCATGTCATTTCTTCTTGTTTACTGCTTCTCCATAAAACCTTAACTGAGGCCACTTCTTTGTTTCTAAGCCTCCGTACTTGCCTATCTAGTATGGCAATGGGCACTTCTTCATAAGCTAACTTTTCTGTCACTTGCACATCGCTTATTGGCACGATCCTAGTGGGATCTCCAACACATTTTCGAAGCATCGAGACATGGAAAACTGGGTGAACTGACTCCAAATCCAGAGGTAGATCTAATTCGTAGGCCACTTTTCCCACTTTGCGCACAATCGCATAAGGTCCAATGTACCGGGGGCTAAGCTTCCCCTTCTTTCCAAACCTCATAACACCCTTCATCGGTGACACTTTCAAGAATACCCAATCTTTCACTTGGAACTCTAAGTCTCTTCGACGATTATCCGCATAGGACTTTTGACGACTTTGGGCTGCTAATAACCGATCTTGTATGAGCTTGACTTTCTCTTTGGCTTGCTGGACCAAGTCTGGCCCTATCAGTCTGGCCTCTCCTGTTTCAAACCACCAAATAGGGGATCTACACTTTCGCCCATATAAAGCTTCATACGGTGCCATTTGGATGCTAGAATGATAACTGTTATTGTAAGAAAATTCAATGAGTGGAAAATGATCATCCCAATTACCTCCAAAATCTATCATACATGCCCGCAACATATCTTCAAGAGTCTGAATGGTACGCTCGGCTTGTCCATCAGTCTGCGGGTGAAATGCCGTACTAAGGCTCACTTGGGTTCGTAGACCTTCTTGCAAAGACTTCCAAAAATTGGCTGTAAACTGAGTTCCTCTGTCTGAGATAATAGATACTGGAATACCATGGAGTCTCACTATCTCTTTGACATAAAGCCTCGCATATTCTTCTGCCACATAGGTCGTTCTGACCGGTAAGAAATGAGCTGACTTTGTGAGCCTATCTACAATTACCCATATAGAGTCATACTTGCGTCGAGAACGGGGTAAGCCTGTAATGAAGTCCATGTTAATCACTTCCCACTTCCAAGTTGGGATTTCTATAGCTTGCAACAATCCACCCGGCTTTTGGTGCTCGATTTTCACTTGTTGATAATTGGGACATTGAGCTACGAATCCCGCTATGTCTTTCTTCATTCCATTCCACCAATATACAGACTTAAGGTCATGATACATTTTCGTTACTCCGGCGTGAACAGAATAACGGGAACAATGAGCTTCTCTCAATATTTTGTGGCATAAATCTGCCACATCGGGAACACATAATCTGCCTCTACATCGGAGAACTCCGTCTCTTGAAATATAAAATGGTGACTCCTCTTTCTAAGGGAGCGTATCTCTGTACTGGATTATTATGGAATCTTCGTATTGCCGCTCTTTCACTTCTGCTACTAGCGACGAGACTGCGGATTTCTGAATAGTAACTTCCTTGCTACCTGAGTCCACTACTCGAACTCCTTGGCTAGCTTACTGTTGGAGCTCACGAGCCATTTCTCTTCTCTCTAGTCGTACACCACATAAACTTCCCATAGATCTGCAGCTAAGAGCATCAGCTACAACATTTGCCTTTCCAGGGTGATACAAAATATCGACATCATAATCTTTTAGCAATTCCAACCATCGTCGTTGCCGCAAATTCAACTCCTGCTGCTTGAAGATATACTGAAGGCTCTTATGATCTGTATAAATATCCACATAGAAACCATATAAATAAGGTCTCCATATCTTTAATGCATCAACCACTGCGGCCAATTCTAGATCATGGGTTGGATAATTCTGCTCATGTTTCCGCAATTGCCTTGAAACATATGCATTTACTTTACCATGTTGCATCAATACATAGCCTAGCCCAACACCTGAAGCATCACAATAGACAACATATCCTTCCAATCCCTCTGGAAGTGTCAAGACTGGGGCGGAAGTCAACCTACTTTTCAACTCTTGGAAGCTACGTTCACAAGCATCTGTCCATTAAAACTTTGCCGATTTCTGGGTCAACTTTGTGAGCGGTGCAGAAATAGAAGAGAAACCTTCAACGAATCTTCCATAATAACCTGCTAAGCCCAGAAATCTACGAACCTCCGTAGGAGTTGTGGGCCCTGGCAAAGTTTTCACGGCCTCAATCTTTTGACTATCCACTCGAATACCATCGGTGGCAACAATGTGCCCCAGAAATGTCACTGAGTTCAACCAAAACTCACATTTGGAAAACTTTGCAAACAATTCTCGAGCTCGAAGAACTCCAAGGACAGTACGCAAATGATCCGCATGTTCTACCTCGGATCTAGAATACACCAAGATATCGTCGATAAATACGATCACAAATAAATCCAGGAAAGGCCTGAACACATTGTTCATCAAATCCATGAATACCGCCGGCGCATTAGTTAGCCCAAATGACATTACCGAAACTCAAAATGACCATATCTTGTCCTGAAGGCTGTGTTAGGGATATATTTATCCCTAACTCTCACTTGATGATACCCGGACCTCAACTCAATCTTTGAAAACCATTTGGCACCTTGTAATTGATCAAATAAGTCATCGATCCTCGGGAGGGGATATTTGTTCATAATTGTCACCTTATTCAATTGCCGGTAATCAATGCACATTCTCAAGGAGCCATCTTTCTTTCGGACAAACAATACGGGTGCTCCCCACGGGGATGAACTAGGCCTAATAAATTCTTTCTCAAGCGAGTCCTTCAATTGCTCCTTCAACTCTTTCAATTCTGCAGGAGCCATTCTATAAGGAGGAATAGATATGGGCTTGGTGCTTGGCAACACATCAATGGCAAATTCAACCTCCCACTCGGGCCTGGAAGCTCTTCCGGGAACACATTCAGAAATTCGTTTACTACAGGAACTGTCTGAAGAGTCGGCGATTCAGCTTCTACATCTTGAACCCGAACTAGATGATAGATACACCCTTTTGTGATCATTTTCCTTGCCTTTAGATAGGAAATAAACCTACCTTTTGGTGACGCCGTATTCCCTTTCCATTCTAGGACTGGTTCTCCCGAAAATTAGAAACGAACCATTTTCATTCGGCAATCAACATTGGCGTAGCAAGAAGCCAACCAATCCATGCCCATAATAACATCAAAATCCACCATTTCTAACTCATGCAAGTCAATCATGGTACGACGATCACAAATCACAATTACACAATTTTTATATACTCGGCTAGCTATTACCTATTCACCCACGAGTGTAGACACCTCTAAAGGCTTAATCGACTCCGGTTCGACTCTACACTTCACCATATACATCATGAGAGAATACCGATAATATACCTGTAACCACATCAGGAGAAGACTCAAGAGCTTGGCGTCCAGCCAAAGCATAAACACGGTGCTGAGGACCGCTAGAACTGGGAGCTCTCCCTCTACCTCTACCATGGTCGACGAGCGCATGTGAACCTCGCCCCATAGGGCATACAGATGCTGAAGATCTAGCTATTGACCCTGAAGGTTGGGGCCTACCTCTACCATGAACTGAGGGGCAATCACGCATGATATGGCCTGGTCGACCACATGAATAGCAAATTCTAAACTGGGAACATCGTGGTGCGGGTGGCCTTGCCTGTCCCGAATCATCTCTAAACTGAGACCCCGAATAACTTTGACTCGGCTCGGAACGAGTAGATCTATCGAATCTCTGGCCTGAAAACCGTGGAGACGCACTAGTCATAGAATAGCCTGAGTGCCTTGACATCTGCTGTCTGTGCCCGCCTTTGAACTCACTCACCGGACCCGAAAATCTACCCTCTTACTATGACCCCTATCCTGCTCGCGTTCACTTCTCTACTGCTGCAGGCTTTCTTCTAAGTTCTGAGCATGGGCCTGAATACGTGCAATATCCATATTGTCCTGAAGGGACGCAGTCAAACATCTATCCATCAAATGTGGCCTGAGGCTTTTAACAAATCGGTGTACTCGGTCACCCATATCCGCTACCATGGCCGAGGCATATCTAGCCAAAGAATTGAAGCGGAGACTATACTCTAGAGCACTCATGCTACCTTGCCTCAAGTTCAAAAATTTATCGGCCCTAGCTCGCCGAACTTCTGGAGGCATATAATGTCGGAGAAAAGCATCAACAAACTCTTGCCATACCGGGGGAGGTGCATTGGCTCCCCGCGAAGCCATCCAAACCGTATACCATTGGATCGAGACATCTCTCAATCTATACGACGCTAACTCCACCGACTCGGTGTCCAAAGCATGTATCAATCGTAGCGTCCTCAACATACCATCGATAAAATCCTGAGGGTCCTCCCCCGACATTGACCCAAAGAATTCCGGAGGGTTCAATGTAATGAAGTCACGGGCCCTTGCACTAACAGCCCTATCACCCTGCCCTGTACTTTGCCGCTGAGTCTGGGAAGCAACCAATCGAGTAAGCAAGTGTATGGCCTCTTTCACATCTTGGCCTGAAGCATCTGGTGGAGGAGATGAAGCTGGGGCTGAGGCTCCATCGCGCTCCTCTAATATAGGTACTGAACGGGAGGACTGAGATTGAGCCGCACACTGGGACTCACTTTCCTCTACTACCGGTGGCGGTGCTCTTTCAGCCCGCTTTTCTGCCACCATCTTGCCCTTTTGGTCTGTTGTAGCCTTTCTCTTTACAGGCATTTCTGAAATACACAACACACGATTAAGGGACAAGAATTTCTTATATCATAGCTCTATCGCATGATTCTTATGAAGAAAGAAGGTCATTTATTCCTAAAATGTCCGCAGCTTCTTGTTTATAAATGTGGCGTGCAACACCCATAACCAAGACTCTACTAAACACGGCTCGTAGACACACCCTAGGACTGAACTGCTCTAATACCACTTTTGTCACGACCCGTTTAGGGGGCCGCGACGAGCGCCCGGGGCTAGCCCACCCGGGCACCCCTTAACTCACACTTAAGCTTACATCTAGTTGAGCCACATAATTCTACTCATTCATCATGCTAGTCCCTGTCACACCCCGACATTTCGAGGGTGTGATGGGCACCCGACCCTTACTTAGGGCAGAGCGAACCCTCAGACTCCTGCTACACAGAACATCACATCGAACTTTCTAAATCGGATAAGGTAAAATGCATAGTAATTTTTTTTTTTTGAAATATTCTTTCAAATCAAACAAATACATATAATCATACAGAATCCAATACATAACTCAGACCTACATATCGGCTGATGGAGCCGCTTACATACAAACAACCAATACTCACAACACTGTCTGCAAAGTCTCTAACATAATCCAGAACCATAACATACGGACTCTGACTCGGCAGCACTCCAGAAGCAAATAGAGTTTGCTAACCCCACTGGATCATCTTCTGTAATAGCTTTAGCTCATCTGGGAGTACCTGCGCGGCATGAAACGCAGCCCCCGAAGAACAGGGGGTCAGTACGAAAATGTATCGAGTATGTAAAGCGAAAATATCACAAGTATAATCATAGCCCGGACCAGAAGCACAGAAATATATACAGAAGTATAACAGGCATAACCGAATCTAAATCCAAGACAGACATACCGAGTTCAACTGATAGAATCATCGCACAGAGCTGGGGCACAGATGTAACTGATACCATCATAATCAGAGACAGAGGTACAGAATGGAACAGACTGAGTCGTGGTTTGGATATGATTACCAAAAGTACAACGTACCGAAACGTAATTTAGCCGGACAGACAGAAGGGTAGCGGACAGAACCATAATCTTATCAGACAGACCAAAATGTACGAATAGAATCATAATCGTATCGGGCAGACCGAGGCGTAACGAACAGAATCAAAATCCAGACGGACAGACAAAATCATACTCCAGACGGGCAGATAGAATCATATTTCAGACGAACAGGCAGAATCAGATTCCCGACGGATAGACAGAATCACATTTCAGATGGACAGATAGAATCAGATTCCAGGCGGATAGACAGAATCATAATCCAGAGTTATATAGAGTCATATGCCATATCAGAACGCCGTAGCGTATCGGATCAGATGTTGCCACCTGTGAATCATATGATGTTTACAAAGAGTGTGCCACCTCGAGCTCAACCCAGCACAGTGGTCACACCATACACAAACATATCGTATCAGATCATATCAGAATACGCGTCTACAAGGGGTATGCCACCTCGAGCTCGGCCCAATACAGTGGTCATCCCATGCAGAAACTGCCCGTTTTTCCCGCTCGAGCTCTGCCCAGTACACGGGTCACGGACCAGTCTCGGGAGCTCGAGCTCCGCCCAGTACACTCCCAACGCGTCTGCCTGGTATCAAATCACACAGCGCAGATACTATCCGCTTTGGGGATCGAGCTCAGCCCAGACCACCCTCACGGTTTTATTTCAGAACACCATAGGCAATATAGGGAAATAGCGCACGACAGCATAGCTTGGTCCGGCTTAGTGAATAGACATGGTAAGGCTTGCATGAACGGAATAGTGAGAGACCAGACACCCATAAACACAGACTCGATAGATACAAACACTTATTGCCAATTGAGGATTATAGACGTATTTCGGAACGATAAGAATTGATACGTGATATTTACGGATACGTTTACCACAGAATCGTTACGAACGTTTCAAAACAGATTTCAATCGACGGATCAGTTCAAGGAATCAGACAGTAGTCATAAGGCACATACATAACTTTTTGGATGGCACGATGGAATGTATCAACACACAACGTCTGGAGTCATTTTATATGTCCAAGCATTTTATAAGGCTTGTGAGAGTGATTCAACATACTATCAGAATATTCGTAACGGATTACTCGATCAAGATGTTCATATCTGAATACTCATATCAAAATAGCTCTAACGGAGTGCCTGTATCGGAACACCTATACTCGGATACTCGTATCAATATGAGGGCATACGGTCGGATTGTCATGATTCGTGCGATCAATAACCGGCCGAGGAACCTATGAGCGATATCAAATTAATGGGCACGAGCGGAGTCATGAACGACTAATGCAACTTACGGATCAGAATAGCTATAGGGCCCAATATAGTCATGTGTCGGCCCGTTAATCCAACTAGTCTGAACAAGTGGTCAACACGGGGTTTATTTCACAAACGTTCTTCCAAAATTATGTTTATAGTTCAAAATGTAAGTTAGAATGTCGAAGTACTTTTGTAAGCTTGATAAAATCATAAGTTGACCCAATAGTCAAAATAATTCAGATAATTAATCAAACAGGGTTCAATTCATAAAAATATTTCCAAAATGGCCGTTGTAGTTCAAAATGTGGTTTAAGATATCGTGGCGACCAAAACATTATTTTATGATAGTCAAATTCATAAACGAAAGTCCTTTACCGGCGTTATGCCGAGGTGAACCTTATAGGGCAAACAAACGGGTTTCGGACTTAGCGGGCCCACCTCGGGTCAAGTCGAGGTGGCGGACGTGATTTACGGACATTTGAGGTCTATGGAGTCATACATAAGGGTTTCGAAGCGATCCGACTATGTTTGCACAAGTTTCGGACGTTTGGTTACTTTCTAGCCAAAATAGGGTCCTTAAGCTTCAATTGAATTGAATGAATAGTAGCCATTTTCTAATTCGGATTTCGAGAGGCAGAATTTGCTCCCGGGGTTCCGATATCGACCTAGCATACTAAGACATGCCAAAAGAAGAAGTGGGGAGCCTTACATACCTTTCTTACTTCGTACGCTCGATCAAACTCGATTCCCGTTTTGTCCAAAATCTGCAATTGGTCATTGTTACCAATTAGAATTTTCAAGGCTTAAGAATGCACTTAACTTCATTTTGTCTACCGAAATTTCGGCAGCATCTCCCCTATAAATATAGCACCCCCGAGAATCATCTCGGCTCAAATAGTAGTAACAACAACCCAACAACATCAACAATGTCCACAATCACCACAATATAGCACAATATAAGGCAACTAGTTCTACTTTCCGACACAATGCAATAACGTTCATTCCGACTTCACATTTCCAAACTAATCTCAAATTTCCATATTCATCATTAATCAAGGTCATCACCATATAGTTTAAAAGCATTTCATATCGTTTTCACAAAATATTCACACGATATACAAAATATACAATTTTCCACCAAAACCATATTTCATTCAAAACTCCTAATCTTTGGCATACATATACATAACATGTTTCCATCTTCCAAATCCACCAATGATCATCATAATTGTATCCTTACAACTCCATTTTCATAATGTCATAAAATCATCATAAAACGACATAAACGTCTACTTCCCATTTCAATGCAAACTTATATCATTTCATCTTCATTTACATTGCAAGCATCACATTAACACAATTAACATTTTAAACAAAGTGATTCATTTCCATTCCAATTTCAACATCACACGGCCACACTCCATTTTTCCCAACTTCCATCAAATTCATTCAACTTTCATTCTCAATATACATTCCATCCTACACAGAACTAGAATGCAACATAAAATTCAACTAATCACACCTATACAATAACACACACACACGGCCACATTCTCTATTCCATACCCACTTTGCAAACATCCATTTTTCCACACTTTCTACTCATTTCCATATACTACAACACAAACAAACCTTTATAACATAATAATATGGAATGAATTCTTACCTTTTCTCTTCAACTTGTTCACTCGAATATGTTGTCCCATTGAAGAAACTAGTGCCCTTTCTTCCCAAATAATTGCACCATGTTGTAGAGGGACCTTGAATTAGTGCAAATACTACAAGAAAAATATTTTGGAAGCAAGATTTCAAGGGGGTGAAAGTGAGAGCAAGGGGTCGAATGCCCCTTCTCTCTTGCTCTCCTTGTTTTATTTCCTCTCTTTGGCTTGTTTCTTGAACTTTCTAATGGATAGTGACCCTTATATAATTTTTGCACATGGAAAATTATTAAAATCATAGGTTGGGCCATAGCTTTGGCCGGCCACCCCATTTCTTTTGGGCCTAATTTTATCCCTTATTTTGTGAGCCCAATTCCAAAGAAATCTTATTTTTTTTATAATTCCCGAAACTAATTTTCGAAGTTCCAATTTTGCCCTTGGCCTTCCTCCGTATTCCCACACCAATATTTTTCATGAACAACACTCACCTATGTGAATTCCTATCAACATATGGCCTCATTCCTTGCAAATCAAAATCATTTCGAATCTTCCCGAACATGCGAAAGTACGGGATATAACATCCTCCCCCCCCCCCCTTTAAAACATTCGTCCTCGAATATTAAATTAGCCTTACCGGCCTTACAAACGTCTCAGGGGAGGTCCAACACTCCACATCTTTCACTTCTTGTCACACTCCTCGGTTCCTTACAACGTTATCACAATCCTACGTCATATCAAACAGATTCATAACTAGGGTCGGACACATAGGAGCATATCGGCCAAATTCATAGTCGGAGTCAAATGTACGGGACTGTAGCAGACAGGTTAGTAGTCAAAGTCAGACGTATGTGAGTATGTCGGACAGATCCGTGATCAGAGTCAGACGTACGAAAATTTATCAGACTGGTTCGGAACCAGAGTCAATCGTGCAGAAGCATATCAGATAGGAACGTAGTCAGATTCAAAGGTACAGAGGCATAATAAACAGAGCCTCATCGAAATCAGAGGCGCGGAAATATGACAGACAGAGTTTTGATTAGAATCAGACCACTTCTACTGAGGCTTCTGTGGTTTACGAAAATTTCCTTGTCGACACTTCATTACTCACCCTGATCATCATACCACGAATTATTTCATCAAAACCTGTTCACTCATTCGTAACTCGTTTGTCAAATTGTCCCACAAATAGTTTTATGTGTCGTTTGTTGGCTCTCTCAAAGATCCTGCCTATTCACATTTTTTTGTCCTTCATCTTTCCTGATACCCATACTCATTTTGCCTTCCAGACATCGTCACACACTAGACTAACTTGTAATGTAATCAAGGTTTGTCTATTCCCGTACAACATTCCTTATCGTAGTCGCGATTCCTTTGGTCTCGCTTGTTTAAGTCAATTTTCAGCCCTCACACACTTTTCCCTCGTTTCGTATAATCATACCTCATCCTCTTCCGGGGGTTCGGCTTGGTCATATTTCCTACCTTCCGCTTCCTCCTAATGTTTGACCTTTTTGCTTTTGCTTCACTTACTCTCTTTCCTTCCCAATATCATTATACTGGAACCTTCCAAACTTAATAGATAGGGGGAATGACAACAACCTACCCTATAACATACGTACCATTTACCTTTGTTATTGTTACTTGGGGCTCGGTACTCTTGTTCAATTGGTGCCTCTCGCATTCTAGCACCGGTCGCGGGGACACACATATTCACTAATGCAATCACAGATAGGGCATCATGCGCATTCATATGTGCATGCATAATCATTTTCAACTAGACCACACTTTACCTCTAAACATCATTCAAACCTATTCAAATTCCAAAACTGTAGCGTTCTTTCTGTTTCCTTTCTAATCTAACTGATTGCGCGTTGTGTGGCCTTTTTATGATCTCCAACCATCTCGTATATTCTAGTCTCACTCAGGCCCTTCTAGCTTTCCATTGTTCTCTTACATCAGAATACATAAAATTTTGACATACTTCCCAGGGGGGTCACCCATCCTGAAATTGCTCCCACCTGAGCACGCTTAACCTCGAAACTGTGGTGAAATCCTGTGCCTTAAGCAGATATAATCGCACCCGCTTTCTCATATGGCCCTTATTACATGATTTGGGGCTAGTCGAGGTCTTACAGATTTCGAAACACTTTTCGTCACACGCCCTTCCTTTTACAATTACCGTTTTGCCCTTTTTATAACCCGTATCACCGTTACAATTTCTTATTATTCGAAATCCGTATGCAACAGATACCCACAGTACTTTACAGAACATACGACTATATGTCACATCCCAGCCGCTCAGAACTTCCGGTTTCAGGTAACAGAACGAATATTTCCAGACTTGCCCTACTAGCTTTTCCATATCGTTATTTGCCTCTTACCGTCGTAGGTGAGGCTTACAGATAGAATCCCATTTTCCTATAACTTGGCTCTATCGCACGATCTGAGACAGAAAGAAGGTCAACAATCCCTAAATGCCCCGTAGCCTCCTGTCTATAAGTGTGGCGCGCTACACACCCATAAACAAGACTCTACCGGACACGACATTGTAGACAACCCCTAGGACAGACCTGCTCTGATACCACTCTGTCACACCCCGACATTTCGAGGGTGTGATGGGCACCCGACCCTTACTTAGGGCCGAGCGAACCCTCAGACTCCTGCTACACAGAAAATCACATCGAACTTTCTAAATCGGATAAGGTAAAATGCATAGTAAATTGTTTTTTTTTTTTGAAAAATTCTTTCAAATCAAACAAATACATATAATCATACAGAATCCAATACATAACTCAGACCTACATATCGGCTGATGGAGCCGCTTACATACAAACAACCAATACTCACAACACTGTCTGCAAAGTCTCTAACATAATCCAGAACCATAACATACGGACTCTGACTCGGCAGCACTCCATAAGCAAATGGAGTTTGCTAACCCCGCTGGATCATCTTCTGTAATAGCTTTAGCTCATCTGGGAGTACCTGCGCGGCATGAAACGCAGCCCCCGAAGAACAGGGGGTCAGTACGAAAATGTACCGAGTATGTAAAGCGAAGATATCACAAGTATAATCATAGCCCGGACCAGAAGCACAGAAATATATACAGAAGTATAACAGGCATAACCGAATCTAAATCCAAGACAGACATACCGAGTTCAACTGACAGAATCATCGCACAGAGCTGGGGAACAGATGTAACTGATACCATCATAATCAGAGACAGAGGTACAGAATGGAACAGACTGAGTCGTGGTCCGGATCAGATTACCAGAAGTACAACATACCGAAACGTAATTTAGCCGGACAGACAGAAGGGTAGCGGACAGAACCATAATCTTATCAGACAGACCAAAATGTACGAATACAATCATAATCGTATCGGGCAGACCGAGGCGTAACGGACAGAATCAAAATCCAGACGGACAGACAAAATCATACTCCAGACGAGCAGATAGAATCATATTTCAGACGAACAGGCAGAATCAGATTCCCGACGGATAGACAGAATCACATTTCAGATGGACAGAGAGAATCAGATTCCAGGCGGATAGACAGAATCATAATCCAGAGCTATATAGAGTCATATGCCATATCAGAACGCCGTAGCGTATCGGATCAGATGTTGCCACCTGTGAATCATATGATGTTTACAAAGAGTGTGCCACCTCGAGCTCAGCCCAGCACAGTGGTCACACCATGCAGAAACTTCCCGTTTTTCCCGCTCGAGCTCTGCCCAGTACACGGGTCACGGACCAGTCTCGGGAGCTCGAGCTTCGCCCAGTACACTCCCAACGCGTCTGCCTGGTATCAAATCACACAGCGCAGATACTATCCGCTTTGGGGATCGAGCTCAGCCAAGACCACCCCTCACGGTTTTATTTCAGAACACCATAGGCAATATAGGGAAATAGCACACGACAGCATAGCTTGGTCCGGCTTAGTGAATAGACATGGTAAGGCTTGCACGAACGGAATAGTGAGAGACCAGACACCCATAAACACATACTCGATAGATACAAACACTTATTGCCAATTGAGGATTATAGACGTATTTTGGAACGATCAGAATTGATACGTGATATTTACGGATACGTTTACCACAGAATCATTACGAACGTTTCAAAACAGATTTCAATCGAAGGATCAGTTCAAGGAATCGGACAGTAGTCATAAGGCACATACATAACTTTTTGGATGGCACGATGGAATGTATCAACACACAACGTCTGGAGTCATTTTATATGTCCAAGCATTTTATAAGGCTTGTGAGAGTGATTCAACATACTATCAGAATATTCGTAACGGATTACTCGATCAAGATGTTCATATCCGAATACTCATATCAAAATAGCTCTAACAGAGTGCCTGTATCGGAACACCTATACTCGGATACTCGTATCAATAGGAGGGCATACGGTCGGATTGTCATGATTCATGCGATCAATAACCGGCCCAGGGACCTATGAACGATATCAAATTAATGGGCACGAGCGGAGTCATGAACGACTAATGCAACTTACGGATCGGAATAGCTATAGGGCCCAATATAGTCATGTGTCGGCCCGTTAATCCAACTAGTCTGAACAAGTGGTCAACACGGGGTTTATTTGACAAAAGTTCTTCCAAAATTATGTTTATAGTTCAAAATGTAAGTTAGAATGTCGAAGTACTTTTGTAAGCTTGATAAAATCATAAGTTGACCCAATAGTCAAAATAATTCGGATAATTAATCAAACAGGGTTCATTTCATAAAAATATTTCCAAAATGGCCGTTGTATTTCAAAATATGGTTTAAGATATCGTGGCGACCAAAACATTATTTTATGATAGTCAAATTCATAAACGAAAGTCCTTTACCGGCGTTATGCCGAGGTGAACCTTATAGGGCAAACAAAAGGGTTTCGGACTTAGCGGGCCCACCTCGGGTCAAGTCGAGGTGGCGGACATGATTTACGGACATTTGAGGTCTATGGAGTCATACATAAGGGTTTCGAAGCGATCCGACTATGTTTGCACAAGTTTCGGACGTTTGGTTACTTTCTAGCCAAAATAGGGTCTTAAGCTTCAATTGAATTGAATGAATAGTAGCCATTTTCTAATTCGGATTTCGAGGAGCAGAATTTGCTCCCGGGGTTCCGATATCGACCTAGCATACTAGGACATGCCAAAAGAAGAAGTGGGGAGCCTTACATACCTTTCTTACTTCGTACGCTCGATCAAACTCGATTCCCGTTTCGTCCAAAATCTGCAATTGGTCATTGTTACCAATTAGAATTTTCAAGGCTTAAGAATGCACTTAACTTCATTTTGTCTACCGAAATTTCGGCAGCATCTCCCCTATAAATATAGCACCCCCGAGAATCATCTCGGCTCAAATAGTAGTAACAACAACCCAACAACATCAACAGTGTCCACAATCACCACAATATAGCACAATATAAGGCAACTAGTTCTACTTTCCGACACAATGCAATAACGTTCATTCCGACTTCACATTTCCAAACTAATCTCAAATTTTCATATTCATCATTAATCAAGGTCATCACCATATAGTTTAAAAGCATTTCATATCGTTTTCACAAAATATTCACACGATATACAAAATATACAATTTTCCACCAAAACCATATTTCATTCAAAACTCCTAATCTTTGGCATACACATACATAACATGTTTCCATCTTCCAAATCCACCAATGATCATCATAATTGTATCCTTACAACTCCATTTTCATAATGTCATAAAATCATCATAAAACGACATAAACTTCTACTTCCCATTTCAATGCAAACTTATATCATTTCATCTTCATTTACATTGCAAGCATCACATTAACACAATTAACATTTTAAACAAAGTGATTCATTTCCATTCCAATTTCAACATCACACGGCCACACTCCATTTTTCCCAACTTCCATCAAATTCATTCAACTTTCATTCTCAATATACATTCCATCCTACACAGAACTAGAATGCAACATAAAATTCAACTAATCACACCTATACAATAACACACACACACGGCCACATTCTCTATTCCATACCCACTTTGCAAACATCCATTTTTCCACACTTTCTACTCATTTCCATATACTACAACACAAACAAACCTTTATAACATAATAATATGGAATGAATTCTTACCTTTCCTCTTCAACTTCTTCACTCGAATATGTAGTCCCATTGAAGAAACTAGTGCCCTTTCTTCCCAAATAATTGCACCATGTTGTAGAGGGACCTTGAATTAGTGCAAATACCTCAAGAAAAATATTTTGGAAGCAAGATTTCAAGGGGGTGAAAGTGAGAGCAAGGGGCCGAATGCCCCTTCTCTCTTGCTCTCCTTGTTTTATTTCCTCTCTTTGGCTCGTTTCTTGAACTTTCTAATGGATAGTGACCCTTATATAATTTTGCACATGGAAAATTATTAAAATCATGGGTTGGGCCATAGCTTTGGCCGGCCACCCCATTTCTTTTGGGCCTAATTTTATCCCTTATTTTGTGAGCCCAATTCCAAAGAAATCTTATTTTTTTTATAATTCCCGAAAATAATTTCCGAAGTTCCAATTTTGCCCTTGGCCTTCCTCCGTATTCCCACACCAATATTTTTCATGAACAACACTCACCTATGTGAATTCCTATCAACATATGGCCTCATTCCTTGCAAATCAAAATCATTTCGAATCTTTCCGAACATGCGAAAGTACGGGATATAACAGTCCCATTGGACGACAATGTCTTTATATCATAATTGGCACCTATGCCACGTCAACGTACATGAGCCAACCAGACTATCAAAATGACATACAAAATATAGGTCGTCAAGGCCGGACATATCTAACCATATACACGTGACTACGAGCCTCTAAGAAGAGTATAACATATCACATGAGCGGGACAGGACCCCGCTATGCCCATAATTATATACACAAAAGAATAAGTACCCAAAAGCTATGGCTCCGAATGAAATGGAGCTCTGCCATGTAATCTCTTAGTAAGCAGCTATGGGTCGAGCCTATCTCCCTGTGCACCTGCGGGCATGACGCAGCGTCCACAAACAAAAGGAAGTTAGTACGAAGAATGTACTGAGTATGTAAAGCATGATCAATATCAGTATAGAAGCATAGATAGCAACATAAGAAATAACATCGAATGGGAGATGGAAATATCATCGTCATATGCACTTGCTTGCCTTTCTTAGGAACTTTCCATTTCTAATACGTATTTGTGTACATACATCATTATCCGTATCCCATAATAGTACCCGTACCATATTTCTGCTCGTATTCGTATACATGCCCTTATTCACATTCATGTACATAGTCATATCATATTCCTATTCACATCATATACATAATCATATCATATACATAGCATTTACATATCATACCCGACCACGTAGGATCGGTGTTTCATACGTACTTGGCCAACCAAGGCTCAAGGTTACTCATACCTGGCCCTACCAAGGCGTCAGGGTTATCCGTACCATCTGCAGAGGTGTGCGTACGTTACGTAATCATATACATACTTATTTACATATCTTACCCGGCCTCATAAGCTCGGGGTTCCATATTAGCCATACATAGACACATATACATAATAGCTCATAGGCATCTTTATTAATTTACATCGTTATCACAATCGTCATCAACATCATTATTACTACTATCGTCAACCATCACGTTTACCTTAATAGGCTTACTCGTCATACGAGGAACTTAGTACAATCGTAGCATATCGAGAATCATATGCTTAGTAGCTTTGAAGATAGAAGCATTTGGAGAACATCATAAGCTCGTAGAAGATTTAGATGATTGGCCAAATAACCATGCCTTATGAAAGAAGGGTTAGCCTTACATACCTTTTCGTTCGACTATTTACCACTTGCACGTTCTCTTTCAACGGTTGCGTTTATACCTTCATTTAAGTCATACTATCATTAGAATCGATAGCTAGCATACATGGCTAAAGCTAGAGAAAATCAGGCCGCATCTCCATTATTTATACGACATTCCTCCATATCATAATTCAACTCCCAAACATCAACAATACATTCACATTACCATAACAATGGCCATTAATCATTTACGTTAACCACATTATCTAGATTTCTCAATTCGCTCCCAATTCACCCATATTCATGGTCATATCACCCGACTTCGTCCATTCATATAAAATTCCCATTTTCATGATCTTAACATCATTTATAACACATTCATGTCACAACACAACAAGAATCACAATTCAATTCAAACTATTTCTCAAAACGTCACTATTCATCATTCATGACCCATTTTTCTATACTCATCTAATGTCCAAGCATTTTAACTCTGAAATACCTTAAACAACATATAAATACCATAAATCTTACCTTAGATGTTGTAGGAACGAGCCTTGGCCGAAATACTCCACTTGAGCAAAAACCCTAGTTTTCCTTCAATAAGATTTTCTTGACTTGAATGATCTTAATGGGTTTCCTTACACTTGATTCACTTGATTTGTGTTGTTGATGACTAATAACCCTTGAAATGTTACGGAATAAATGTAGAGAGATGTTTTAGAGAGAAGGGATGAAATGTGGAAATGAAATAATAAACTTGGATCCCTTATGTAATGACTTAAAATCTGGTCTGGAGTGAACAACACAGTGGTCGTAAACTTGGTTTACGGTCTGTATTGCAGTTTACGGACCGTCCTT
Organism: Lycium barbarum; assembly: GCF_019175385.1. Taxonomy (NCBI): domain Eukaryota; kingdom Viridiplantae; phylum Streptophyta; class Magnoliopsida; order Solanales; family Solanaceae; genus Lycium; species Lycium barbarum. Next base: position 22,279,439 of record NC_083348.1, on the reverse strand, counting down.
CGTGGTCGTATTTAATCATAACAAAACCAGAAACTCAGGATGAAACATGGTGATTTACGATCATGGTTTACGAGCCGTAAACCACTTTACGGTCCGTATTTCAGGTCGTATTTAACCATTTGATCATTTGGCAGAAAGTTGAAGTTTTGGAAGCCAAAATACGACATGGAAGTTTACGGGCCGTATACCACTTTACGGTCCGTATTTCATTTTACGTTCAACTGGCCAAAATGCAGATCTTCAACTTTTCACATTTTTAGAACCTATAATTATTCATTATGGAGCATAACCTATCTCTTATTGCAATTGCCTTCGGAATCTTACTTAGGGTCGTGAAATGTTATTTCTTACTCATGAAAACATCGGATACTCGTACTCCTCGCGGGTCCATTCACATGGACAACAATTGGAGGATTTTTCCGAGGTGTAACATCAACCGTATATCAACAATGACGTGAAATGTATGAAATGGATATGCATACACCATGCAAATGCAAATATCAATTCAAGAATATTTCCTCTTTCAAGATTCAGACGAGATATGGAGTGATAAATGCATAATAAATCAACAACCACAAGTATAAGTCAAATATGGCTATCATGAGCCCACATAATCAAAAACCACATCAAACCAGTAGATATGTTACTACCTCCAATATCCTTAGGGTCGGCATACATTCCCCGTTACAAACACAATCCTTCTTACATTAATTACCCATAAAATTCACCGATCCCTGAAGCTCAAAACTATAATTTCAACTTAAATTCATCTTATCCATAGCCTAAATAGTGAGAATCCTAAAAATCACGGAAATCTAATCACAATTGGACCTTTAATATGATCATTAACTAAACCCATTTCCATGGAAAAACGCTAATTTCTAAGTCTAAAATCATGAAAGGAATTAATAGAGGGAAAAGGCACAAATATACCCCTAACTTTGCGATTTAGAGCAGATATACCCCTTGTTAAAAAAGTGGTGTTGTCGTTACACAAATGGTGTAAATATACCCTTTTCTCTGACATAATATTTTAAAAAAAACATTTAGTTGGTTTTTTATTAAAAAAAATGCCACGTAGCTGTAATAACATAATTTTACCAATTATTTTGGTAGACTTATTTTTTACAACCATGTGGTATTTTTTTTCCTGGTAGATCGGGTCTGGTTCGTTTAAAAAAATGGTCTGACTTATTTTATTTTTAAAGGCAAGGAGATATTTTTTTTAAAACGAACCAGACAACACACTAGAATAAGAAATTGCCTCGTGGCTTTACAAAAATAAATCTACTACAAAAGGGGGTAACTAATTTTTTTAAAGTCACATGACATTTTATTAATTAAAAAATGAGCTAAATGATTTTTTTTTTTAAATCTATCAGCGAAAAAAGTATATTTGCACCATTTGTGTAACGACCGAGTTATTGTCACTGAACACCCCAAACCGGAGGGGCAGGACCGGCACCGGGGCCGTACTTGCCGAGCACAAAGCTACATCATTGAACAATCCAACCTAAGCAATAATATGGGCCGATAAGACCAACACACGATATAAGGAGGACTCATGGATGCTTAACAATCCAAAGCTTATGCATATACATATATATGTATGAGCTGACAAGGCCACAATGGAAAACTGTGTGGGAAAACATAGGACGACAAGGCCACACAAGATGACTATGCACAGGACATGTGTCTACAAGCCTTTAAAAATGTCATAATGTCAGGACAAGACTCCGCCATACCCAAAATGTAAATATACATATATCTCATAGCATACTGACTCGCTACAGCAACTCCAGGAAGAATGGAGTGCGTCAATCAACCGCTGAACTAGGCAGCCTACTGGGGAGGTCTGTCAGTCTATCTACCTTGACCTGCGTGCATGAAACACAACACCCCCCGCAAAGAGACGTCAGTAAAAATTAACGTACCAAGTATGTAAGGAAAATAAAAACATAAGTAAGAACATCAAAACAAATAGGGATAGGAACGGTCAACCTGAAACTCTTAATGCCACTGAGAGCGCATGATATACATACATATGCATCAATGAGAATCAGGAAAATAGAATATATCATGATTCATTAAACATTTCTAGGAATGAAGTATAGTAACATCTCTAGCTTAACAAGAGTACAGTCATTTTGAAGGGAAATTCGTTTACGTTGCACTTCCATTGGGTTGATGCCAAAAGAAGGAAGGGGTAGCCTTAACATACCTTTGTCATTTTACTTGACAATACAACCAAAGCAGCCCATAGCACCTCGATCTACAATAATGATAATAACACTCTCGTCAAACTAAGAAAACACTAGTACACGATATATCGAGGAACAAGCTCATTTTACAATGAATCAGACAGCACCACCCTATTTCTTTCACATCCCTCAAGTTCAGGACAGACAATAACAACGATGATATCAAATCCAAAAAATATCAGCGATAAATTGACTTAGAACAACCCCCAAGCAGTCCACAAGACAAAAACATCAACATACACGATTTCCGATATAACTTCTGTATTTTCTTATCTAATAACTTGGAGAAACTTTTGATACATAGTAGGAGAGGATACTTCTTACCTTATTCCTGCAATACAACACTTTTTCCAAGCCTTCTCCAACTTAGAAGGATTTCTATCCCAAGAACAAGTAGAAAGGGATGATGAGCATAATCTCTACACACTTACTGAGGGTAGATTAGCGTTGTTATTTTCTAAATGTTGATCTATTTGATAGGAGAACCTCTAGGGATCATTTGGGAGTATTTTGGGTGAGAGGAGAGTGAAACTGGAATGAAATTGTACCCCACCGCTTCAATATATAACCTGAAATTTTCCACCGCCTCCCACATACAGTTGGACATGCAGTCGTATGTGGTGACATCCAGTCTATATGTCAACTGTATATGGGACCATACATGTCCATATTCCTCTAAATCTCACTTCTAATCAGATGGAGCAATATACGGCCCGTACCTGTATTGTACTGCCCATATGTTGCTCCATATGTCGGGAACTTCGTCGAAAATCATTCGCTTTGATTCTTTTAACGTTTAATCCTTCCAACACATACTGACCATGGTTCCAAACACATATAACCGTAAATAACATCTTTTTCGGTCTTATGTTAACGTATCTTACGATGCCACTAAACGCATGGAAATGTGCAATGTAACATCCTCCCCCCCCCCCCCCGGAACATTCGTCCTCGAATATAGAGGTACATAGGGGAGAAACTAACTTATTAAGGCTTTCGTGAAAATTTGATAGGCTCCCCTATATCAGGTACTACACCAAAACCTGCAGGCAGTCAAAACTCAACCTAGGTGGCTCACAGTGCCACATAATAGCATACATACAAATCAAATCTCACACAGTCTTTACATATCAAAAGAAATATTATAAGCGATCATTTACCTTATAAGCTAGATGCTGCTTTGGTTTTTTTGCAACACTTTATTTAGGGCTTTATCTAAGTATGGAATGGAAGTTAGTTTAAAATCAACATGGCATGACAATGAAAATGTACAAAAGGTTCTTAGTCGTCAAGGACCTTTTGTCTGAAATTAATGAGGATACTTGGATTTCGTTTCCTCTTCGGTTTCCCACGTCATCTGCTAAACGTTCTTATTCCTCCACAGCATCTACACCGAAGTTGGTTCCTTAATCCTCACTCTACAGACTTACCGTTCAAGGATATCCACCAAGACCTCTTTACAAGATGGGTCCTCTGTGATCTACACGTCACCAATTAGAACAACTCGAGAGGGGTCTCCGACACACTTTAATAACATGGATACATAGAGAAATGGGTGGATAGACTCCAATCCTGGGGCTAATGCTATCTCGTAGGCTATTTGGTTTATCCTCCAAATGATTTGTAAGGCCCAGTGTTTCGTGGGTTGAGCTTTCCCTTTTTACCAAATCTCATCACACACTTCAAAGGCAAAACCTTTAAGAAGAACCAATCACCACCTTGGAATTCTAGATCTAGCTGCTGCACATCTGAATGTGACTTTTGAAGGCTCTGAGCTGCCAAAAGTCACTCCTGAATAAGTTTCAGCTTCTCTACAACTTGGTTAACTAGATCTAGACTAAATAATTCTAACTCGCCCACTTGGAACCACCCGTTTGGAGAGCTACACTTCCGCCCAGACAAAGACACATAAGGTGCCATTTTGATGCTAGCATGATAGTTGTTTATAGATGTAAACTTAATAAGGGGGAAATGATCGCCCCAGCTTTCTTTGAAATGTAGCACGCATGCTGATAGCATATCCTCGAACGAGCTAGTCATCCATTTGAGGATGAAGGGTTGTACTAAGGTTTACCTGAGTCCCAGACCCTTAAGAAAAGATCTCCAGAAATTTGTTATAAATTGAGGGCCTCTACAAGAGTCAAGCTATCTCTTTAATATACAATTTTGCATAATCTTAGGTAGTATACGTGGTTCTGACTGGCAAGAAGTGAGCTGATTTGGTTAGCCTATCAAAAATCACCCATATTGAATCAAATTTATTATATGAACGAGCCAAACCCATAATGAAATCCATGTTGATCATCACCCACTTCCACATCAGGATTTCTATATGCTATAATAACCCACCGGGCTTCTAGTGTTCCGCCTTAACTTGCTGACAATTGGGATACTGGGCTACGAATTCTGCAATATGTTTCTTCATGTCATTCCACTAATACATACCCTTTATATCATGATACATTTTTGTTGAACCGAGATGAATAAAATACCAAGAATAATGGACCTCTAACATGATCTTGTCCCCCAACCCTGCTACATTCGGAACACATAATCGACCTCGATATTTCAGGACTCCACCTTCTCCAAGCTCAAATGTTTCGGTCTTATTCGGTTGATTACCCTCTCTGATCCGCCCTAATACGGGATCTTCATACTATTGCGCCTTTACTTCAGCTACCAGGGATGATTTAGCTGTGTTATGAATTACAATACAACCATTGTCTAAGTCCATAAGTCAAACTCTCAAACTAGCTAGCTGATGAATTTCTCGGGTCAACTCCTTCCTTTAATCCCCTACAGGTAACAAATTTCCCATGGACTTACGACTAGGGGCATCGGTTACAACATTAGCTTTGTCGGGATGATATATGATGTCAACATCATAGTCTTTAAGCAATTCGAGCCATCTCCGCTGCCTCAAATTTAGCTCTTTCTTCTTGAATATATATTGGAGGCTCTTATGGTCTGTAAAGATATCCACATGAACACCGTATAGATAATGCTACCATATTTTCATTGTATATATATCACTACTGCTAGCACCATGTCATGCACTGGATAGTTTTGCTCATGCTTTCTCAATTTCCAAGAAGCATATGTGATTACCTTACCATGATGCACCAATGCACATCCCAAGCCTGTGCCTGAAGCATCACAATAAATTGCATAGCCTTTTGTACCTTCTAGAGAAGTAAGAACGGGCGCTGACATCAATCTGTTCTTCAGCTCTTGGAAGCTCTGCTCACAGGCATTAAACCACTAAAACATGGTTGTCTTTTGTGTTAACTTCGTCAATGGTGTTGCTATAGTGGAAAACACATCTACGAACTTCTGATGGATTCATGTGCCTGAGCCAATTCTTCACTTCTTTAATCTTTTGAGTATCAACTCTAATACCTTTATTCGACACTATATGGCCATGAAACGCCACCGAATTCAACAAGAACTCGCACTTCAAAAATTCGGCATACATCTTACGATCCTGCAGCGTGTGTAATACTATCCGTAGGTGGTCTGTATGCTCTGCTTCTGCGCGAGAATAAACCAGGATGTCATAGATAAATACAATCACTAACACATCTAAGAAAGGCCAGAATACAGTGTTCATCAAGTCCACATATGTTGTCGGCGCATAATGTTAGCCCAAAAGACATTACCGAGAACTCAAAATGCCTATATCTCATTCTGAAAGCAGTCTTTGGAATGTCCTTCCCCTTCAACCTCACCCTCAACTGATGAAAACCTGACCATATGTCGATCTTCGAGAAGAATTTGGCACCCGACAACAAGTTAAATAGATCATCAATTCTGGGGAGGGGATAATTGTTCTTCACAGTGACTTTGTTTACTTGCCGATAATCCATCTACATTCACACAAATAATACTGGTGCACTCCAAGGTGAAATGATGGGCCTTATGAAGCCCTTCTCTAAACTGCTCCTTATGAAGACTTTCTCCAAAATCCCTTCAATTCTCTCAATTCTGCAGGAGCCACTCGATAAGAAGAAATAGATATCGGTTGAGTGTCTTAGAGCACATCAATATCGAAAATCTCCCTTCTGGAGGAAAACCCGCAGCCTTATTTGCGTATCCATCAGGAAATTCATTAACCACCAAAATTGACTGAAGAGTTAGTGGTTCTACATCTACCTTTCTTACTCGAACAAGATTGTATATATCCGATCTGGAGATCATCTTCCTCGCCTTTAGATTGGAAATAAACCTACCCTTCGATGTTGTAGCATGAACCTTCCATTCAAGGAATGGCTCGTCTGGAAACTTGAATCTAACCATCTTCGTCCAACATTCAACCATGGCATAACAGGACGCCAACCAATCCTTGCCCATAATAACATCAAAATCCACCATCTCTAACTCCACTAGATCCGTGGAGATATCACGGCTACAAATTACAACCGTAAAACTTCGATAGATCCGCCTAGCAATAGTTGATTCACCCACTGGTGTAGATACCACAAATGCTTGCGTAATAACCCAGGGTCTAAACCTAATTTACGAGCAAAAAAGGGAGTGACTTACAAAAATGTAGAATCTAGATCTATCTATGCATATACATCATGTGAACAAACGGATAGATTATTCCCATGACATTTTGTCATTTCATTTGCTAAAATATTATCAAATATCTATTGTATATCATCTTGTGTATTTTGTATATTTTTCAAAGCATGTTTGTCAATATTTAATTCAAGAAATAGTTAAAACAGTTATTTAAATAATTGTTTAAACTACTAATGTCAAATGGGCAAATATTTTACTCTGTTAAATCAAGAAAATTGATTAATTAAATTGATAATCAATTACATCTCAATTTCGTAAGTTATTTGGCCATAATCGCAATTATTTCCAAAAAAATTATTATAATTAATTTTTCTGTTAATTGCATGAGTTAAATGTGGTTATAATGACAATAGCCAATTTTATTTCTACGCTTTAATTGTGGCTATAATCGAAAAGATAAAATTATTTGCTTGCATATCAGTTATGGTCATATTTGAAAGAGGTCAATTAAGTCATCCTCTTTAATTAAGCTATAATAGAAATGATTAGTTATTTTCAAAATGGCTATAATTAAAATAGCTAATTAGTTTCCACTTTTAAAATTTGCTATTTGTTAAATTAATCAGTAACCACATTTTTGAAAAAAAATTGGCCATTTTCATATATGTATAGACATGAATATATGTTTGTATATACATATATACACGTTTGGGCCTCCCCTTTCTTTCCTTTTAAAAATTGGCCAGGCCCAGTGTCACGACCCAATTTAGGGTCGCACGGGCTCCTAACTTTCCCGCCTCGGTAGGCAAACCCTCTATCAAATAACACATCATTTAGGTAAAGATGAATCATTTAAACCAAAAGATATTTAGAAATAACAGCGGAACATCATAATATATTCAATAAACTCAAGTATTAATATGATTACAACAATTTAATGATTACAGACTCGATCCAACTTCTTATAACCTGATCTAGACTGGTACAAGAGCGACTAAATGATTCCAGATTACCACTGCATTCTAAGACTCAACCTCCGTCCCAGAATGAAGTGGGAGGAGGCGTTCCAGATAGGCACCGCACATTCCGTAAATGTCACAATCAACCACCTGAAACAATCTACACCCCAAAAAGACCGTAGCAAGTACAACATCAGTACAATCCACGCGTACTGAGTAAGTATCATAGGCCGACAATGGTTAGAAACATATATCAAGAAAAGAATTCGCAGATAAACATGATAGTAACTGAGTCCAGTCATACGTCTATCTATCGCGCATTATAACATCAATACCCTTAAATCATTAACTTCCCTCTAATAACCACAAGTCAATTTCACAACTGTTTCACAATTCATATATCATTATATCGTTCATTTTTAGTCTAGGAGTCAACTCATCATTATGACATCCTTTATCCTACATCACTTAAAGACCAAACATGTAACTAATCTTACGGACGATCTATGGGGTGCTTCAATAAGTTAAACCAATAAATCCGGATACAAGCACACGTCATTGCCTAAGTAGAGCGGCTAAACCCAATTGTACCAAGTCTCCGTAAGTACAATGCGAAAACAACATCACAAGTAAAATACCAAGTCATCTCAACATAAAACAGTAATACAATGCAATGCAATAATGTATGAATGCAATGCCATGGATATGTTGTGTACTCGTGTGCTCCGGATGGAAATATCGACATGACGGTAACACAATCCAAGGTGACTCACAAGGTCTAAGTGCCACCCATCCCGGATATTTTTCCAACAGACAGACAGGACCCCGAATCTTTGCCCATGGTGGGTTCTCACGGGCACCACACTGGGGGACCCCCGAGGTCCATGAACTCACTCAATTAATGATTTCGAAACTAACATCAGATATATTCCTGTCACATCACATAAGTAAAATTGAGCCCAGCTCATCAAGTGTTTCATCAAATATCATCTGTATCTCAATAGTGTATCATGAAAATGAGAGTGCGTGCAGTGCAAGTATTATCATCAATAATCATGCTCAATATCACAAGTACCAACAATGGGTATGCCAATAATATATTTGAGTCACAAGTACCAACAGTGGGTATGCCAACTATATATCAATGTCACAAATACCAACATGAGTATGCCAACAATACCATGAATACTAGTCAAGTCATATGGAAATCTATCCTCGTAGTAGTCATCAAATTAAGGTACCACCATAGCACAACCTAGATGTAACCACAGATTCCAATACCTATTAACACACGTGGCTTCAAGCCAACACAAGATTAATCAGGTCGCAATACATTATATCACTTTATCTTATCAGCCTATTAGCTTAGAACAAGTAATTTGACCTTCTACTCACAAGTTATTCATCACAACTCAGTCTAGATCTCAATCACAATCGTTGGTACATTTTATCCATCCAATTATTGACTATATTCACTGTTAATAGCATAACACAATTAAACACATATTATGGAAATTCTCATCATAAGACATAGAAAAATTAGGTATCACCCACTACTCCCAAATCACATAAACTCCACCGATATTTCAAGAAAACCACATCAAACATCCTAAAGAATCTACAGGCCACAAGTCCAAACATACAAATCACACAACAATACTATCCTAGGATTCCATCCCAAATTTCTGATTCCTACACATGCATTCTCCATTCCTTCTAATACATGAATATGAGAAACTAACCGGAGTCTACCGAAAGGAAAGCCATAACCTACCTTATAGACGAGAGGGTGCCACGAACATCCATTGATTTTCATCTAGATCGCCACATCGTAATATGTATCAGCACCTTAGTAGATATAAACCAAAAGTTTATTATGCTAAGGTGTTATGGAGAATACCACCTTCAGGGAGATTAAAATGAATACAGATAGGGTAAGCAGAGGCAATCCTGGGATTAGTTCATATGGATTCTGCATCAGAGATAGCAATGGGGATTTGGTTTATGCAGAAGCACAACAAATAGGAATAGCAACAAACATGGAAGCTAAAGCTGAGGCTATAAAACAAGCTCTGAAGTTCTGCAAAGAACACAACATTTAACAGGTTCAACTGCAGACTGACTCACTTGTCCTTCAAAACATCTTACAAGGTACAGGGATCACTCCATGGGAACTGAGAAATCAGATTGAAGAGATCAAACAGGACATGAGAACAGTACAAGTGCAGATCAATCATATTTTCAGGGAAGGCAACAAGTTGGCAGACTTTCTAGCAAATCAAGCTTTGGATCATGCAGAGATCAAAGTACATGACTTTATACTCATGCCATCAGAAGGAAGAAGAATTCTCAATATGAACAAATCACAATTTCCTCAACTGAGGATTAGAACAAGGAGGATTGAGTAGCTTGACAATCAATAATGATACTACATGTATGGATACTCATATGGTGTGTGCACAGATTTCGACTATCATCAAAGCTGACTCATCGAGATCACAAAGGACATACTAGCTTAGACATACAGGATAGAACTGGAGGACAGTTTCTTATTTTTTTGATATTAGCTAGCTCATATTATAGACATGCTGTAAAAGACTATTTTTTTTCATTATGCACTTATTAATAAAAAGTTCTAACAGGCCTGGCCTGCTAGACCGCAATTTTTTTTAAAAACAAATCGTACGAAAGAGCTTGGAGACAACCTTGAGGCCCAAGAATAGAAATTTACCATTAGAACCCTCATAAGTGATTTCGGATTAATAAGGAAGGTTTGGGATCTTAACCCACTTCTAGATTCCATCTACAACAATACTAGGTGATTTACCAATTTTTAAGCTTATATGGAGAAATAACCATTTCCAAGATCCATGGAAGAACTCATTTTTAAGAGGAAAGAAGGTAGGAATCTAAGTCATTTAACTCATTTAGGTGAAGAACATGGAAGTTTACTTAGTGGGATTCATGTGAAAGCTGATGCTAACCCAACATCCCTCCAACTCTAGATACTTGTAATACCCATTAGATTTTTCTCTAGCTGAAGATTTTTAGGAGTGATTTACTAGGTGGAAGAAGAATTTGAAGGTCTTAGAAAGATTTTCATGTCCAACAAATATAATTTTTATACTTCCCCAACGACCTGTGCCGCTGGAATTTAGGGTTGTGAAAAATAGGACCAATTTCTGAAATGATTTCTTAAATAGTGAATTTAACTGCGGGTCACTGCTTCAGCAGTTGGTCTGCCGCTTCAGCAGCAGCGCTGCAACACTTTAATAGGTGCTGCATCGGCCTGTGCCACCACAGCACCAGCGCTGCAACACTCTAATAGGTGTTGCATCGGCCTGCGCCACCACAGCACCAGCGCTTTAGCGGGGTCATGGATTCTGGAACGGCACAGCTTTAGCGCTTAGACTCGCGCTTGGGCGGTCTAACTGGGTCCACGACACAAATTTCGATGATTGAATCTCTTCCGTACAATGGGACTCGCTAGGCTAGATGTCTTCCAGAATTAATTAGTGAGCGGAATTTTCCAGGAAGACACGGTTATGGATATTTCAAATTTTTTTACAGTAACGACGAAACGGGTCATTACACCCAGTCCAATTCGGACCAAACCTAGCCCAATTGCCTCATTTATACATTTAACCAAATGACCCTATATGTACACAATTCAAACACATTGTGTATTGTATGAGCCAAGGGTTTCAAAACCATAATAGACTCCTTAAGATTCTCTCTCTCTCTCTCTTTCATTGTCACCATTCCAAAAATGGCAACGATGCAGAATACCGTGTTCTCTTCAGTATGTGTATGCTCGAAAGAGGCAAAGCATTAATTGCTTTGACCTCTCTCTTACTCTCTTCACCGCCGAACCACCTTCAAAGAGGTGAGGTTTCTACTCCTTTAGCTTTTTCATCATCTTTCTTTGATTCGCCTTATCTTGTTGCGATTTTAAATACTCAAATTTGATTGGTTTGCTATGAATTGGAGTTATCCCCCCCCCCCACCCCCTTAATCCATTAGTCCCACATTGGTTTGAATTTGAAAACCCTAGAGTTTGGTGTTCTATATAAAGAACCCCAATTTCACATTATCGACACACAAAAAATACTTCCATGTTCAGCAAAAACCTATTTGTAGGTTTTATACTGAATTTGTGAGCATATTTGGGGTTTTGGTTTGGCTCGAAACCCTGTCTAGTCTAAAATTTAGTCTTAGTTTTTGAAATCTTTGGATTTGTTTGTGGTTTATGTGTCTATGAGGTTTGGAGGAGAAGGAAGAGCTCTCAAACTCCATTCTCTACAAGGTTACCATTGCAAAAGGTAAAACTCTTCCATTTCTTTGTTATTCATGTATTTATCGGTTTAGATATTTAGTTATGTGGCTTATTTATGTGTTTTAGTGTTCTTTGTTTGTTTATTTGGCTTAGCTTAGTTATTTTTTATGTGTTAATTACTGTCCAAGATTCTTTATTCATGTGATTTAGTATTAGTAGATTGATTTAAAAAATTATTAAAATTATGGTCTACTTATGTTATTTAACCTGAACATGATTAGTTAAGCATATCTAATGGTTACTCTTGTTATATGAAGGTTGGTTTGAATCCCTATAGAATGACCTTTCATTCGTAGTAATCTTGATTAAGAATAAATAAATCTTGTTTAGAAGCCCAACTTTTGTTCCTATGCTTATGATCTTGCACTAAATGAGTCTCAAACTTGCTCACTGATTTCCCTGTATGGATATTACTCAAGTCCAATCTAGTGAATATTTCTATATGTTGAAAGATTACATGTGTTTGTATGCTTGAGTTGTTAGGTTGATATGACTTAATGATAATCCTACCATGATTCAATAAGCTATGGGGGAGATTCATTTTGGTCCTCATCAAGGCTAAGCATATGGTCATTGTGATATTGATAAGTAACCTGTCCTGAACACATCATCTTTACTGCTCATGTTCTCTGTGTGTGTCTATGGCATGAATAGTCCTACTCCTTTTAAATGTTGTTGTTGGGTTCAAGATTGGCTTAAACTCTCAATGATAAAAATTAGACATGTCCTAATCTGTAAACATGTGTTTTAAATGGTTTGATTTGTCTTGGGATTTTTCTAAAGGAGGGATTAGTTTGTTTCTTTACTAGGCTCAAGGTGATATAACCTACGTGGTCCGATATGATGTGAACATGAAGTAACCAGATAGTTGCCTAAATGCGTAGGGAAATGATGAAATATAAGTCAAGAAGCATAATCGTTGGCCTGCCTTAAATGACCCAACTTATACCTTTTTTATGTAATGGAATTATTGAATTCCTATAGGACCCTCTGAGGTTTCAATATATGAGGAAAGGAAGACACTATCTTACAAAAATGATGATAAGTGAACTGAAGTGCTGAGGTCTGTTTGTAAAGCCTTGGGCATTCTGTGGATATTATGCTTATGTCTCTATGTGTTAGTCCTACATCTTGTCCTAAGCTGTTTCATGTTGTGGTCTAGAGGATTAGAGGGTTGTTTCTCCTCTATGATAGTCTATATCTGAAGCCTGTTCTATTTGGTTATGTTAAGAGGTTCCTTGTAGACATTAAGAATCTATCAAAGGGCCTAAGTGAGAATTTAGTATGGCCATTTCTTATCTTACACCATCTCTTGTCTGCACTTCTAGGCATGTTGCGTGATATGTCTATTGATTTAGTTGTTGTTTTTTGAGAGATATGATTTATGTTTATGTAGATTTTGTTGATATAAATGCCTTGTTCTTCCTAAGCAAGCCATCTTTGTTGTGTGTCATTCTCCTCTAATGGGCATTACTAGTATTCAAGTAGTGAATGTGTAGTATATGTATATATAGATCTATATCTTCTATATCTAAATATGTTGTCACGACCCAACCTCGTGGCCGCGACTGGTACCCTAACTGGGTACCCGTACATACCTACCTGACAGAACTTTGTACCATACAGATTTTTTTTTTCAAACAGATGTTTACAAAATCAGGCCGATACAGATACGGCACGCGCGCGAACATATACATACCTGAACATACAGAAATTTACAGATAAGCCGATGAGGCTAACATACAGACGGAGTCACAAAATCGCTCATACCTACCAAACAGATGAAACCCGTAACCCACACATCTATCTACAGGCCTCTAAAGACATACAGAATCAGATGACGGGACAGGGCCCCGCCGTACCCCAAAATACCATACATACAGAGTCTACAGATAACAGAAGATATATACCAAAAGTATTTGCTCCGGATCGAAGGAGCTCTTCAGAATAGCAGAATCCGAGCCCTAGACTGGCGGCGTATCACCAAGTGCGCCTGTACCTGCGGGCATGTAACGCAGCCCCCGAAGAAACGGGGGTCAGTACAAAAATGTACCGAGTATGTAAAGCAGAAATATATCAAACATAATCATGATCTGGACCGGAAGCACAGAAATATAATAGACAGGCTCATAAGCCGGACGGACAGAGTCATAGTCCCGAAAAACGGACAGAATCATGGTCCAGATAGACAGAATCAGAATTCATATGGACATACGAAATCGGGATCCATACGGACATACAGAATCGGAACCCGTCGGCCAGATAATCCAGACGGACAGACGGAATCGTAACCAGTTGGACAGATAATCCAGACGGACATACAGAATCATAACCAGTCGGACAGATAATCCGGACGGACATACAGAATCATAACCAGTCGGACAGATAATTCGGACGGACATACAGAATCATAACCAGTCGGACAGATAATCCGGACGGACATACAGAATCATAACCAGTCGGACAGATAATCCGGACGGACATACAAAATCATAACCAGTCGTACAGATAATCCGGACGGACATACAGAATCATAACCAGTCGGACGGATAATCCGGACGGACATACAGAAGCATAACCCGTCGGTCAGATAATCCAGACGGACATACAGAAGCATAAGTCATACAGACAGAAAGAATAACACATAGGGTGCAGGAACGTGGTCGCCACTCCTGCCATTGGCACCACAACACGTCAGGTATCAGAAATTCTTCTCCGATCTCCGTCACACATCATAACATAACCACGGTACCCGGGGGCGGACAGATAACACAGCACCCCGATCCCGGACACATCACACTTCGTAATATATCCTCGGTAACCGGGGACGGACATATAACGCAGTACCCCGGAACCGGACACGTCATACTTCGGAATTCACATATGGGGCTCGGCGGCCCATCGCACGATATACGTACCGGCCCGGGATCCGGTGAAAGGAATCATAGCATGTGCACGGACTGATTAATAAGGAACCACATACAGACAGATCGTCATACAGACTCAACAGAACAGAAGTAGGCCAACTGGCCGATCGAACCAAAGTATTCGGATAGTCTTCAAACTACGCGCCTACACGTCACTTGGGGAGGCACGACAGATTATAACCAGAACCAGATTTCCAGATGTCAAAAGTTATTTTGTGAGATTTGTATAAAAACAGTCATATCATGATCAGAGTAGTAGTCCAGATGTTTTCTGAGAAAATCGGATAGAACTGAAGTAATTAAGATCATACAGAAGGTATCGGGCCTCGTGGGCCCGCCTCGGACCAACTCGAGGAGACATACGTAAATTACCGATAATAGACCTTATGAGGTCATCCATAACCATTTGGAAGTGTTCCGACTCCGTTTGGGAAGGTTTCGTGCAAAAGTTCACTTTGAAGGCATTTTATAAGAAAAGGGTTTCAATTGTACTGAAGGAATTGGAGCGGATTTCCATCTCGAATTCTGAGGAACGGAGTCGTACTTAAGGCTCGCGGCCGAGCCTATCACCTCCACAACATGCCTAAGAATGAAGGGGAAGGCTTTACATACCTCGATAGCGCCTTACGCTCGCTTGGCGTCGATTCCAATTTCGTCCAAAATCTAGAAATGGTCAAGTTTACCAATTGTTAGTTCCAAACTTTTCAATAGTCCAACCTTAACACATACTTGCCTACCGAAATTTCGGCAGCATTTCCTCTGTATATATGACATCCCCAAAAGTTAAACACAGCCAAACAATCAACACAACCCAACAACAATATTCATAATAACGACAAGTAGCTCAAAATACATAATAGGACACAATTTGCCAACTTTCCGTCATAACCTACATTTTCCGTTCCGACCTTACACTTCCAAACCAAACTTATTATTTTTGATGTTCATCACCTATCAAAGTCATTACAACATACATCGGAGGCATACCCTACCATGTTCACACGATAGACATAAGATATACAAACATACAAACTTTCCATCAAAGCCACAATTTACCCAATTCTCCTAATCTTTAACATACAAGTTCATAACACATTTCCATCTTCCAAATTCATCAACATTAATCATAATTGCCTTTTGATACTTTCATTTCCATTTTTACATAAACCATAACAAGGTTGCATAATTTCCTTCAACAACTTAGTAACCATTTTTCCATGACAACAAGGACTATTATCTTTCCATTCATTTCACCATAACACACTTAACATACTAACAAGATTAAATTCATATTCCATCACCACACAACACCACACGGCCACAACCTAATATTTTCCAACTTCCACAATTCATTCAATATTCACTCCCAATACAATTTCTACATTAACTACAGTTAGATTCCAACATGAATTCAAAGCATCATTGACATGTAACATATACATGCATTCGGCCCATATACATGCAACACACCTACTTGCAAACTTCCATATTTTTACAAGTTCTTCTCATTTCTACATACTACAACATAAATCACACTTCATAGCATAAGAAAATAGATTGATTCTCACTTTTTCCTCAAGTTCTTCACTTGCCACCAAACTTGTCCTCTTGCCAAACTAATTGTACCAAGTTGTAGAGGACTTTGCACTTAGTAGTTATTTCACAAGAAATGAATTTTTGAATCCAAGATTAGGCTCCAATTTTTTTTTTCTTTCTTTCCTTTCTTTTCTTGCTCTCACCTGAACCTCCTCTTTTTTTTTTTTTTTTGTTTGCTCTTGTTTCCTTTCTCTTGAAGCTTCCAAGGGATATAGATGAATATATATATCTTATCTTATATTTAGCACATGGAAATTTTTAATTAAAAACCATGGCTTGGGCCTTGTATATGGCCGACCACCTTATCTCTTTGGGCCTCATTTTCCTTATTATTTTGTGAGCCCAATTCATCAAGATTCTTATTTTGTAATTCCCGAGACTAATTTTCAAAATTCCTATTTTGCCCTTGGCCTCATCTCGTATTTCCATACCAACGTATTCATAACCTACACATTCATATCAAGCAAGGTCCGAATGTGGCCTTGTTCATTGCAAGTCAAGTTATTTCGAATTTTTCGAATAAGCAAAAATGTCGGATGTAACATCCTCCCCCCCTTTAAAACATTCATCCTCGAATGTTAAATCAACCTTATGGGGCGTTATACCATTTCGGGAGGGCTCTTTTTATAGTCGTCCTTTGTTGAGTTTCCGACATGGCTTCTTTACCAACATGATGGGGTAATTCTTCACGTCACTGATTCAAATGCCTTCATAATGTATTTCCTCATACCCCACATAATCATCGGACCATAAACTATATTCTCGTAACAGACGGATGCTTTTCAGACATCATAATCAACATCATTTCTTGTTACACTCCTCGATTCTTTTCCGTGTTATCATAATAGCACTTCATACCAAATACCTCACACTAGACGGATTCATAACTGGGATCAGACGCATAGAAGTGTATTGAACAGGCTCGTAATCAAGTCAGGTATACCGAGCTATGGCGGACAGATTCGTGGTCAAAATACGATGTATGAGAGTGTATCGGACAGATCCGAGATCAGAGGCAGACGTACAGAGATTTATCAGATGGATTCGTAGTCAGAATCAGACATACAGAAATGTAGCGGACAGATTCGTATCAGAGTCAGACATACGAAGATGTATCAGACAGGCGCGTGATCAAAACCAGACGTACAGAGATGTATCAGACGGATTCACATCTAGAGTCAGACATACAGAGGCGTGTCAGACAGATTCGTAATCAGAGTCAGTCGTACAGAGGTATGTCAAACAGAAACGTATTCAGAATCAGAAGTGCAGAAGTATAACATACAGAGTTTTGATCAGGATCGGACCACCCTTATTAAGGCTCCAGTGGTTTATGAAAATTTCCCTTATGGATATTTCATTATTAATCCCGACAATTATACCACAGTTTTTTTTTTTTTTTTTGTATCCTTCCCAGGGGGGTCACCCATCCCAGAATTACTCTAGCCTTAGCACGCTTAACCTCGAAATTTTCATGCATTTTGATGCGTTACGGCTAGTATAATTTCGTCGACTGCCCCGCACGACCTTTGTCACGTAATTTAGGGCAAATCGGGATCTTGGCACATTTTCGGAAAATTCTCGTTGTGGGTCCCACCCCGGGCTAAACCGTACAATTATCATTTCGCCCTTCCGAATCCTCGGTGTCTATCGAGTTAGACATTACCTTACCCTTACTAGTACCCGGAAGAAGGAAATCACATGACGTAACAAAATACAGACTTGTTCATACACACATCCCTCAAAAGAGATCAGTAGCATACTTGGGTGTGCACTGGAAGACGCTCCTGGGTCCTGCTGGCCGGTTAAAGCAAATACGCGGTTCGAAGGACCGCTGTAACCAGAAGCTGCACCACGACCTCTGTCACGACTTGCTGGCGCTGGTGATGGTGCTGGTGCCCCTCGCCCCGTGGGGCGTATGGCTGCCAAAGGAGGAGATGAGCCAACAACTGACCCGGTAAGCTGGGTTGAACCACCTGGACCACCCCTATATGGACACTCTCTCATCGTATGGCCTTGCTGGCCACAAGAATAGCAGGCACCAGTGGCACGATAACACTCACCGGGGTGGCGCCTCCTGCAATGAGGACACCGTGGTACGGATGGCCCCATCTGACTGAAACTCCCATTTACTCGCGAACTCGAAGCCATGGAGTTCTGTCCCGAAAACTGTGGGGGCGTACTGTATGCTGGCTGGGACGGATACCTGCTACCCTGCCACTGAGAAAACTCACCCTGGAATCCCCCTAAATACCCGACCGATCTGGCTCTCTTAGGCCGGCCCCTGTCGGGACCCCTATCTGGCCGACGCTCCCTACGCCGGTCCTCCATGCCCTGGGCATATGCCTGTACCCGGGCAACATGCATCCCTGGCTGGGAAGCCATCGCCAGGCAACCATCAATCAAATAGGGGTCTAGCCCCATCACATACCGGTGCACCCTGTCGGCCATCTCTGCTACTATAGCGGGTGCATACCTAGCCAATGAGTCGAACTCCAGGCTATACTCTCGAACACTCCTACCGTTCTGTTTCAGATGCAAGAATCGATCAACCCTGGCTCTCCGTAGCTCTGGAGGTAGAAAATGCTCAAGGAAGGCCTTAGTAAACTCGGCCCATACTGCTGGGGGAGCTCCGTCACCCCTGGAGAGCTGCCAAGACTCATACCAGTTCGCCGCTACCTCGTATAACCGATACGAAGCCAACTCAACGGACTCAGTCGGCGAAGCCTTAATCAACCGTATCGTGCTCTCCATCTTTCTAATAAACTCCTGGGGGTCCTCCTCAGGTTTTGTCCAAGAGAATTCTGGAGGATTACATGTCAAGAACTCACGAGCCCTGGATCTTTCATATCTGTCCGCATGACCACCCCTAAATCCATTTCTACGAACCTGCTCTGCCATCAGCGTGGTCAACAACTGGACCGCATCTCGCATAGCCCTGCCCTCCGCCCCTGCCTGTGGAGCTGGAGGCTCGGGCACTGGAACCTCGGGATCTCGCGGTGGAGCCGTCTCCTGATCAGCAGCTTCTGCTGCTCCGATATCCTCCGGCAAGGGGGGTGTAACAGATCCAGATGATGGGGGCACATCCTCAAGTGCAGGCTGCGCACTGGCCCTAGTAACTCTCTGGGCCCGACTGGTCTCTCCTGCCTCAACCCCCGCCTTGCCCTTCTGGGCAGCTGTTGCCTTCTTCGGAGGCATCGCTGAAAACATAACAGATCGTTAGGAGAGGATCATCCTACTAATACAGTTCTATCGCACAATCTAAGATCCAAAGAAAGGTAACATCCTAGATGCCCTGTAGCCTCCTGTTTATAGATGTGGTGCACAACACATCGATAAACAAGACTCTACTAGACACGACCTATAGACATTCCGAGGACTAACCGCTCTGATACCACTTCTGTCACGACCCAACCCCGTGGCCGCGACTGGTACCCTAACTGGGTACCCGTACATACCTACCTGACAGAACTTCGTACCATACAGATTTTTTTTTCAAACAGATGTTTACAAAATCAGGCCGATACAGATACGGCACGCGCGCGAACATATACATACCTGAATATACAGAAATTTACAGATAAGCCGATGAGGCTAACATACAGACGGAGTCACAAAATCGTTCGTACCTACCAAACAGATGAAACCCGTAACCCACACATCTATCTACAGACCTCTACAGACATACAGAATCAGATGACGGGACAGGGCCCCGCCGTACCCCAAAATACCATACATACAGAGTCTACAGATAACAGAAGATATATACCAAAAGTATTTGCTCCGGATCGAAGGAGCTCTTCAGAATAGCAGAATCCGAGCCCTAGACTGGCGGCGTATCACCAAGTGCGCCTGTACCTGCGGGCATGTAACGCAGCCCCCGAAGAAACGGGGGTCAGTACAAAAATGTACCGAGTATGTAAAGCAGAAATATATCAAACATAATCATGATCTGGACCGGAAGCACAGAAATATAATAGACAGGCTCATAAGCCGGACGGACAGAGTCATAGTCCCGACAAACGGACAGAATCATGGTCCAGATAGACAGAATCAAAATTCATACGGACATACGAAATCGGGATCCATACGGACATACAGAATCGGAACCCGTCGGCCAGATAATCCAGACGGACAGACAGAATCGTAACCAGTTGGACAGATAATCCGGACGGACATACAGAATCATAACCAGTCGGACAGATAATCCGGACGGACATACAGAATCATAACCAGTCGGACAGATAATCCGGACGGACATACAAAATCATAACCAGTCGGACAGATAATCCGGACGGACATACAGAATCATAACCAGTCGGACAGATAATCCGGACGGACATACATAATCATAACCAGTCGGACAGATAATCCGAACGGACATACAGAATCATAACCAGTCGGACGGATAATCCGGACGGACATACAGAAGCATAACCCGTCGGTCAGATAATCCAGACGGACATACAGAAGCATAAGTCATACATACAGAAAGAATCACACATATGATGCAGGAACGTGGTCGCCACTTCTGCCATTGGCACCACAACACGTCAGGTATCAGAAATTCTTCTCCGATCTCCGTCACACATCATAACATAACCACGGTACCCGGGGGCGGACAGATAACACAGCACCCCGAGCCCGGACACATCATACTTCGTAATATATCCTCGGTAACCGGGGACGGACATATAACACAGTACCCCGGAACCGGACACGTCATACTTCGGAATTCACATATGGGGCTCGGCGGCCCACCGCACGATATACGTACCGGCCCGGGATCCGGTGAAAAGAATCATAGCATGTGCACGGACTGATTAATAAGGAACCACATACAGACAGATCGTCATACAGACTCAACAGAACAGAAGTAGGCCAACTGGCCGATCGAACCAAAGTATTCGGATAGTCTTCAAACTACGCGCCTACACGTCACTTGGGGAGGCACGACAGATTATAACCAGAACCAGATTTCCAGATGTCAAAAGTTATTTTGTGAGATTTGTATAAAAACAGTCATATCATGATCAGAGTAGTATTCCAGATGTTTTCTGAGAAAATCGGATAGAACTAAAGTAATTAAGATCATACAGAAGGTATCGGGCCTCGTGGGCCCGCCTCGGACCAACTCGAGGAGACATACGTAAATTACCGATAATAGACCTTATGAGGTCATCCATAACCATTTGGAAGTGTTCCGACTCCGTTTGGGAAGGTTTCGTGCAAAAGTTCACTTTGAAGGCATTTTATAAGAAAAGGGTTTCAATTGTACTGAAGGAATTGGAGCGGATTTCCATCTCGAATTCCGAGGAACGGAGTCGTACTTAAGGCTTGCGGCCGAGCCTATCACCTCCACAACATGCCTAAGAATGAAGGGGAAGGCTTTACATACCTCGATAGCGCCTTACGCTCGCTTGGCGTCGATTCCAATTTCGTCCAAAATCTAGAAATGGTCAAGTTTACCAATTGTTAGTTCCAAACTTTTCAATAGTCCAACCTTAACACATACTTGCCTATCGAAATTTCGGCAGCATTTCCTCTGTATATATGACATCCCCAAAATTTAAACACAGCCAAACAATCAACACAACCCAACAACAATATTCATAATAACGACAAGTAGCTCAAAATACATAATAGGGCACAATTTGCCAACTTTCCGTCATAACCTACATTTTCCGTTCCGACCTTACACTTCCAAACCAAACTTATTATTTTTGATGTTCATCACCTATCAAAGTCATTACAACATACATCGGAGGCATACCCTACCATTTTCACACGATAGACATAAGATATACAAACATACAAACTTTCCATCAAAGCCACAATTTACACAATTCTCCTAATCTTTAACATACAAGTTCATAACACATTTCCATCTTCCAAATTCATCAACATTAATCATAATTGCCTTTTGATACTTTCATTTCCATTTTTACATAAACCATAACAAGGTTGCATAATTTCCTCCAACAACTTAGTAACCATTTTTCCATGACAACAAGGACTATTATCTTTCCATTCATTTCACCATAACACACTTAACATACTAACAAGATTAAATTCATATTCCATCACCACACAACACCACACGGCCACAACCTAATATTTTCCAACTTCCACAATTCATTCAATATTCACTCCCAATACAATTTCTACATTACCTACAATTAGATTCCAACATGAATTCAAAGCATCATTGACATGTAACATATACATGCATTCGGCCCAGATACATGCAACACACCTACCTGCAAACTTCCATATTTTTACAAGTTCTTCTCATTTCTACATACTACAACATAAATCACACTTCATAGCATAAGAAAATAGATTGATTCTCACCTTTTCCTCAAGTTCTTCACTTGCCACCAAACTTGTCCGCTTGCCAAACTAATTGTACCAAGTTGTAGAGGACTTTGCACTTAGTAGTTATTTCACAAGAAATGAATTTTTGAATCCAAGATTAGGCTCCAAATTTTTTCTTTCTTTCTTTCCTTTCTTTTCTTGCTCTCACCCGAACCTCCTCTTTTTTTTTTTGTTTACTCTTGTTTCCTTTCTCTTGAAGCTTCCAAGGGATATAGATGAATATATAGATCTTATCTTATATTTAGCACATGGAAATTTTTAATTAAAAACCATGGCTTGGGCCTTGTATATGGCCGGCCACCTTATCTCTTTGGGCCTCATTTTCCTTATTATTTTGTGAGCCCAATTCATCAAGATTCTTATTTTGTAATTCCCGAGACTAATTTTCAAAATTCCTATTTTGCCCTTGGCCTCATCTCGTATTTCCATACCAACGTATTCATAACCTACACATTCATATCAAGCAAGGTCCAAATGTGGCCTTGTTCATTGCAAGTCATGTTATTTCGAATTTTTCGAATAAGCAAAAATGTCGGATGTAACATATGTGTATGCAAATTCTGAGATTAACTTTGGAGTGAGCTTCTATACTTTGTTTTATCATATTGTCTATTCTCTTCTTCTCCTTTCATTATTGGACATGTTATAATACGTCAGGTATAAAAGATATACACTCTTTATATACCTCAGTATATATTAAGCCATATATCATGTATACGCATGATATATCGTGATGACTTTGAGGAATTAAAACTGTGCTTTAATTGATTTGGGGTCTATCTCTTTTAACATTGTCATTTCACAACTGATCTGGTCCTTGCTTTACTTTTCTCTTCATTCGGTCCTTCACTTGTTTTTCTTTTAAATATGTGGGCTTTTTGTCATGTCTTGTTGTTTCCTTTGAATCTATTTGGGCTTTGTTTTTGGTATATACAATCTAATGTATATGAATGTAAAACTAAGACACAACTTTGTATACGTAATTACGTGTGTGCGATTCATTTTCCTTCTTATATAGTCGCTAAGGTTAGATGCTTTCTAACCGTACTTTTCTTTTTCACCCTCCTCTTTTTCATGGAACCACCACTTCTTGGGTCATTTGAGCAAGTTCTTTATGAGCCATTGTGGTGCCATAGGCCCAACATCCTTCTTTGATCGAGTCCAAACTAATTGAAGGCGCAACCATAGATGAAAATCGTAACTCGTGGGCTTGGCAGGCCCACCAGCCTAACTTCCACTTTCATTTTGTATATATATATATATAAGCAATTGTATTTGTAATGAATGTTTGTACATATTGAAACCCGAATGGATATGCACTTAGACTTTTAGGAAAGCGATATGTACATCGTTTAGAATGGATAGGAACCTTCAAATGATTTTCAAAAAACTAGACTAAAAAAATGCAAAGATTTAAGGATTTTTGCAAAATCTTTTGGGACAAGCCCAACCTTAAGTTTATAAAATCAGGAGAATTACACTTTAAACCTTAGTTTGAAGAAAGGGTTATGGTTGACCTTCAAAATGACTAAAAGGGGATAAATATGTTGCATTTAAAAGGAAATACTTTCTTTTTACATACTTGTATATACCCATGGCATCCTTACAAAGGAGACATACTCAGAGTTTTCCATGAAAACCTATAAGGACAACAAGTACATAACATTGGACCACATTTAAGTCGAACTCTTCTTAAGAGAAGTCTTAAGTGTGTTTTGGTCTGGAAATGTAGTGACTTTAGACCTTATGTACATTTTAAAGAAAATATTCAACTTTCCTATCTTCAAATAAAGGAACTTGTTTTTTTCCAAACCATTTTATGATATGCCATGACAAGTTATACAAGAAAGTGAACTCTTTAAGCAAATATTACAAGAATCACATATTGAAGCTCGAAGGTTAACTGCATTCTATGAATTCTTAATATCGGGATGCCTTACACCTTTCCCGAGGAATCACCAGAACCCTTATCTCGAACTCTAGTTTTTAAAAGGACTTTTCTCTTGTTTGAATAACCCTTTTTAACTCGGTTTTTCCTAATTTCCTTTAATAAACTAGGTGGCGACTCTAAAAATAAGAAAATCCAATAGAGTCCACGATATGAAGTACCATTTATGCGTCGCTTAAAAGTGAATAATAACACACGTGATGACATTAGGTGACGACTGTAGATCCTATCGACCTGCCAAAGCAAAAATGCGGTTCTGACCACCACCCGAACTCGATGCTCCACCTCGGCTCCTGCTCAACCAGCTGACGTCTGAGAACCCTAGCCTGAATTACGCAATGATGACAACAAAGTATCTACAGATCCGGTCGACTGGGCAATACCACCACCTCCTCTCATCGGACAATCCCTCATCATATGACCCGGATGGCCACAAGAATAGCATGCATTAAAACCCTGATTACACTGCCCGAAATACGCCTTACCACACAGATCACATCATGTTAGATGTGGTCTCATCAGACTACAATCCCACGATACTGAGAGCCTGATGCTCGCAAATTCTGACCTGGCTCGGAGTAAGCTAACCGATCATATATTAGCCCCTGAAACTGTTGGGGTGCACTAGCCGCTGGGTAGGTTGGGCGCCTAGAGAACCGTGGCCAGAAGCCACCCTGAGACTCTCCATAATAACCTGCGTATCTTGCCCTCTTATGATGACCTATATCCCGATCACAATCCATTCGCTACTGCCACTTATGTCGCTCTAAACTCGAAGCATACACCTGCATACGGGAGATATGCACACCCTCATGCACTTATCAATCAAATGCGACCCATGACCAATTACGAAATGATGTACTTTATCTCTCATCTCAGCTACTATCAACAGAGCATACCTAGTCAAACATTAGAACCAAAGGTTGTACTCCCGCATACTCATATCCCCCTATCGGAGGGCTAGGAACTTATGAACTCTGGCCTGCCAGGTCTCCACCGGTAAATAGTGGCTCAATAAAGTATCTGAAAAGTCTTCTTGTACCGCCGAAGGTGCATTCGACCCTCTGGATCGCTCCCACCCCTCATACCATAGGACAACTGTTGGCATTAGCTAGACTAATGCATATATGAGTTTTTATGATTAACAGAAGATGAACAATGATTGACCATGATACCATGAAGAAGACAAACCCGGCTATACCTGTGGCTAATTGAAGTTGATGTTCAAAACACTGGAATATCTGAATGGGAAACAATGCAATTCACATGGAACTTGTACAATGACATGATCGATCACAAGAGACAGTTTCAAATAACGCACGTGAATTAGGTCCACTAACATGTTCCATTAGATATAGATAAGCAGACAAACACAGAGAAAAAAGTGAAATAGCCTACAGAGATGTTCAGTATGTAACATAATTTATTCAATGAATAAGACAACTGAACAACGGAGAATAGATGGCTCAGTGAAAGAAGCAGTTCATTGAAGAAACAGAACAAGTATGCAAAACAAGTTCTATACCAAAGAGTCATCATATGCAAAAGGAGGAATGATCACCGGTAATCAGGTACTCTGGATGTATGACCTAGAAGCGAAGATATTATATGAAGAAGTGCTTCAAGTGATCAGAGGTGAAGTTGACCAGTTGCAGACACAGAGCTTACATGTTATACGAAACAAATTTGTAAACATGTCCCAGCAAAGATCTCAGAAGCAGTTGAACGGCAGTTGAAGAATGAAAGAGATTGGTAGAATAGGTATAAGAACATGTTCTATCTCAGACAATGCAAAGATTAAGAGGCAGGCGAACCAAGTGGATGAAACAAGTTCGTGAACATGTTCCAGGACAAGTCCAAAAACAACTAGGATTTTCAAAATTATGGAAAGAACTTGGCGGTCAAGTATGAAAGGCTCCTTGCCATATTTGTAGGGATTAGAAAGCCTTCTACACATATTAGAAGCAGACTCAATAAGGCAAGAATCCAAGTACTTCACAAACCCTGCGTGCGTGTCATTGACCTACTGGGAAATGGTTTTGGGTTAACCGACCTGTGGAGATTCAAAGCTACATATACCCAGGTCTTTCCAAGAAAAGGTTTGCGCACTAACAAAGACAGAATTCAAAATATTGAGCCAAGAAGATATATC
This sequence comes from Lycium barbarum, assembly GCF_019175385.1. Taxonomy (NCBI): domain Eukaryota; kingdom Viridiplantae; phylum Streptophyta; class Magnoliopsida; order Solanales; family Solanaceae; genus Lycium; species Lycium barbarum. The sequence goes on along the minus strand of NC_083348.1, from coordinate 22,252,358 downwards.
CAAGAATATTCAAGAATCTGGGGTTGAGTCCCTAGTACAAGAAGAAGGATTGAATGAACTATTTTCCTCTATAATGTTCTCTAGTTAACAAGTCTAGAAATCTTGTATTAGGTTGTCCTATCAAATTGTATCTTTATCTGCTTAGTTAGAAATATTAAAATCGATACAAACAATTGTAACTCCAAGTAGGAAGTTTACTACTTGGAGATAGCTTGCTAGTCAGAGTTTGCGTAGCTAGGCTGTTGTAGGGATTAGGTTGCAGAGTGTGTAACTTAATCTACTGTTGTAGCGAAGTTGTTGGGAAATCCTAAAGTTCTGTAGGTCGTTGTTTTTATCACCTTTTGATTCGGGTGGTTTCCGCGTAAATATCTTGTGTCTTTTACTTACTTGTTGATTAAATTCCGCAAGACGTTAGTACAAAACAGGTAGAGTAATGTGTTCTATCCAATAAGCAAAAATCGGATACAATATAGATAGGAAGTAGGTTGTGCAAAGCTAACAAGTGGCATCAGAGTCGGTGCTCCTGGAAAGGTTAACACGTCGGAGAAGATTATGATGAATGTTGCACCTCCTACCGGACACTTAGAGGGTCAATCCACCAGAAGGCCGCCATTATTCGTTGGATAATTCTATCAATGGTGGAAGGAATGAATGTAAGATAACCTGCAAGCAGAAGATTATAAATTATGGGATAGGGTGATCGAAGGTCCTAAATATCCCATGAAAAAGAAAGAAGGTGGGACAGAAGTGAGAAAAGAAAAGGCTGAGTACATAGATGGTGATTACAGAATTCATGAGAAGAATGCCAAGGCCAAGAATGCTCTAATTTGTGGACTTGGTCCTGATGAATATAATAGAATCTCTTGATGCACAACAAGTAAACCGACCTAGGATGCTCTAAAGACTGCTCACGAAGGAACCAACCAAGTAAGGAAGTTCAGGAAGGCAATGCTCTATACTAATTATGAAAACTTTCGGATGAAACCAGGAGAGAAAATTGTTGAGATGTTCACCCGAGGTACTTCCATTTTGAATGAACTAACCTCACTTGGAAAGTTTATCTCCACTAAGGAATCAATAGACAAAATCTTGAGAACCTTGCCAAGAGAATTCAAGATGAAAGTTACAGCAATCAAGAAGCAAAAAACATAGAGGAGATGTATTTAAATGAATTGGTAGGAAACCAAAAGACCCACGAGATGGATATGGAGAATGCAAGAACTGAAGATTCAAGTTCAAGAAGGTCTTTAGCACTTCAAATCAGTGGTATAGAAGACGAAGAGGATATGGCTCTGATCACAAGAATTTTCAGAAAATTCCTCAGAAAGAAAAATCAGTCTGATAGAAACTCTAAAACAGGAAGGAGTTTTGAAAGAGGACAAGCTGTGGGATGCTTTAAGTGTGATAAAACTGATCACACAATCAGAGACTTCCCATTGTAGGAAATAGAGTGGATGCAAAGAAAGGCAGAAAAAAAGAGAAAGGAAGCCAACAAGAGCAAGGAGTCAACTAAGGTTATGGTAGCAGCCTGGGTATCTGATAATGACGCAGAAGATGAGGCTAATCACACTGCACTCATGGCTGATGATCTTCCAGAATCAGACATGGAGAAAGACAACAACGTAAGGACACACGGGCTCAAGGACAGAATAGATATGATATTATACGATGAATTGAAGTCCTTTATAAAAAATTCAACTGATGAATTTGATGAACTGAGCACAAGAAACAAGTCACTTGGTAAGCTTACGAGCTTAAAAGATCAATTATTGAAGAGTGAGGTCAGCTAAAGCAAAGCCGAAATGGAGAATCAGTTGTTGAAGGAACAAGTTGTCCAACTTGGTTCATCCATTTTCGGTCTTCAATCTGAAGTTCTTAGCCTGAAGCTTAGATTAGGAAAGCGTGAATTAATGAAGAGCCACCAGGGGTCGAGTCTGAGCTCAAGAGAGTAAAAAGAGAGCTAGCCCTATAACAAGAAAATACCAAGAAAATCAGCTCAAGACAACTACAAAAGGAGCATGATCTGGGAAAAGCAAATAGATGGACCCAAGCTTCTCAATTGCTCTCAAATCTCAAAAGTCAAACACATAACGTTACTATATGATTGGGATTAGATAGGATGACTGAGCCTGAAGCATCAAAAGAAGCACTATGCAGCCTGTGTGGTAAAATGGGGCATTGCAAATTTGAATGCCCTGTAAATATGAGCGTTATGCTGAAAACCCTAAAGATTACGAAGAATAATACCACAAGCATCAAGAAGTGTGTAATAAATATTGGCAACAGTATTACATGGGTATTGCTTGGGTGGACAAAGGAAGAGCTGATCCATCCAAAGGATGAAGGAACCCAAGCGTGCATGGGTACCAAAAACCAACACCTAATTTTTTGCAGAAAAGAGGAGCAAAAGAGAAAGCTACAATGACTTGCAAATAGTGGTCGCTCAATATATGAGAGGAGAAAAATGTTAATAATTCTTCTCACTCTCAAGACAGAAGGAAGAAGGTTCAGCGGAAAGAAAGGTTATCAAAAGGAGAAAGGGAATCAGATAGGGGGAATGTGCATGAAACAGGTTTAGGAACCTGTTCCTCATTTTAAAAAAAGACAGTCAAATTGGAACAGGTGTTGTACACATTGGACATAAAGCGCAAAAAACTAGGGTGTCACGCCCGAAACCTGGGAAGGTGTGGCCGGCACCAGGTTCCTTGACGCTAAGCATGCCACTCTGTAACAATAACCCTGGAGGGCAATCCTCAACTTAGACTGACGAGGCCTACCTGCAAGCAGGCAATACCAACCTAGGGCTGACAAGGCCGTATCCTGAATCATCTAAAAATAATTTCCATCCCATTGAAGGGTAGACACACCCAAAACCTATATACATAACTGCGCAAGACGATAAGGACGCCATGAACGTGTACAACCAGCAATACCAAAATAAACATGTACAAGGGGCAGGCAAGGCCACAATTTTGACATACAAAACATACAAGACTCATCGACAAGCCTCTAAAGATAACAAAACTATACCATGGTTGGGACAGGGCCCAGACCTACCCATCAAGTCTGTATATACGAAAAGGACTCCAAAATCTAGACCTAGTAACTTCAGATGAGTGGAGCTTACTAATCAAGCTGATGTTTGGCCCTGTCTATTGGAGTGGTCTATCCGGTTGTCTATCAAAACTTGCAGGCATAAAATGCAGCGCCCCCCGCAAAAAATACGTCAGTTTGAAATAATGTACCAAGTATGTAAGGCAATAGAATAACGAAAAGATGAAAATGAACTGAAATACAAAATAGACTGGAAGCCAAAGAATGCTTTGAGATGTACTCAGTTGTGCTGACTCAACACAATGTAATATAGTCATGTTATAGTTAGCCGGCCACAAATAGGGCTCAGTGTATCTCTCACTGACCAAGTGGCTAGGCAATAGTAAACTCACACTGACCGTAAGGCCAGGCAAATATAAACTCTCGCTGACCATAAGGCCAGGCTATAGTATCTCTCACTGACCAAGTGGCCAGGCAATAAAAATATCTCACTGACCAAGTGGCCAGGCTATAGAAAACTCCCATTGACTGTGAGCCAGGTAATAGTATCTCTCATTGACCATAAGGCTAGGCATAACAACATCTCACTGACCAAGTGGCAAGGCAATAAAATCTCTCACTGACCAAGTGGCCAGGCAACATAAACCTATATATACATATATATTGTTGTACATCATGTATAAAGTAGAATGTATGTAGGTGTGTATGTAACTATCTACCTCTATTCAACATGATGCAATGACATAAAGCGGATGATAACCCCTCTCAATAAAATACGATGGAATTATACGGAAAATGTAACACCTATTGAGACACGAGCTCTACAATAAGTGTTTCTCGTATAAGACTCACTCGACTCTTACTTACTACGAATTCATTCCAATGAAAGAAAAGGGATATCCATTACATACTTTGCAAAATAATCTACCCAAAAACCACGATAAGCTCAACTTGCCGCACCTTAATCTAAAACAACGAAAACGGCGCTATCGTCACAGTACAAATAGTACTACTATCGTGTTTCGAATGATAAACTTATTTTATAACAAAATAGGAAGCATCTCCCCTATTTCTTAAACTTTCCTCAAGTTTATAATAGTCATAACAACAACTCAAACAAGTAGCAACCCTATAATAAGCTTTCAACCCCAAACAACTATACAACAACCGGAAAGCTCGATTTACGACTAATAAAGCTATACCTTCAAACCCTTTCTTCTTTCAAATACATTTCAACAATAGCAACAAAAACATACTCAGGTTATCCCATCAACTTCCATCCATAAAATACTGCATGAACAATATCAAAATAGTTCAACAAGCAACAACACAACTAAGATCTCAAACTTTTATTTCACGGGTTTTCCACCGTAGAAGCTAGCTATGACTTCTACAAGCTCAAATACATGTAAAAGGAACATATTCTTACCTTAAACCACAAGAAAACTCCAAATCTAAGGTTACTTCATGTTGAAGAATTCTCCAAATAAACCACAAGAAGAAGAACAACAATCTCACAAGCACCACGAGATCCCCGATGTTAGATGTCACATCCTAAATGTCACCATAAGTATAGAATATCCACCCCAAATGCCTCCACAAGTATAGATCACCAAGTCCAAATATCATCACAAGGAAAGTACTAAGTCCAAATCCAATAGTACGATTATGTAAATAAGAATGCAATTCAATACAATGATACACACACTCTCCCCGAAATATACCTCCACGCCTGCTAGTCATGACCCATGGGGGACTCACGAAGTCCATGTACCTGCTGTGGCATACAACCCGATCCAATATCTATTGTAGAACGTGGAACCCGATCCAATATATATTGCGGAGCGTGCAACCTTGTCCAATATATGCGTCGCAGCGCGCAACCTAATCCCAATGTATAAGTATGAATGCATGCGTTATATCAATGTCAACCAAAGTATATCAATGCCTAATCGTGCAACACATGGAAATCTATCACGAGAATATATCAATACCAACATTACCACACATGAACACATATCACGAGAATTTAACAAAGTCAACGATGCCACACATGGACACATATCACGAGGATCTATCAATATCAAATCTAGTATCACAAAAGAGGCAACAAGCCAATAGAACACAATAGGGAAACAAGCCACAATCAAACAACTATACCAACCTAAGTAATCCATCCCAACTTCATACTCGAAGGCGTAACATGCTTTATCCAACAATCACCAACTCTATATGTGCCTCGCTAATCGAAGTCTAACCATAAGGTAAATCGTAACCTACCTGGTAGCCGAGCAAGACCCACGAACAATAAAACTTTGGCCTTGCCCTTGTGTTGCGCCTCCAAATACTCAAAGTCTAATCATACTCAATTTCTATATTAGAAATCATGAAGAGCAACACCCTTATTGCTATACGAATCGTTTGGGTAAAATTCAACTATGGAGAAAGGGGAAAATGGGCCCACAAGGGTAAAAAGGTCATTTCAAAAGTGAAATATGCAATTCCTTGCTCTAGGAGTTCCATCCTACTAAATAATTGCTAAAATAACTCAAGAATAGGCTAATTTTGAGATTCAAGTGAAAAACCCTAATTTGGGTATGAACCCTAATTTTCAACCTTCAAATTAATCAACATAAATGGAAGATTCGAGCCTATTAGCTATGAAATCATCATATTCTATGGTTAGATTAGTCAAACCCATCAAAAATTTTCATTTAGAAAGATTAGAACTCATTTCAAGAAGTTATCATCAAAACCTATTTTCTCTCTTTGATTCTAATGCATTTCTAGCATGGATTCAAGCTTAGGAAGATTAAAGCAATGATAACTAGGTTAGGAAACTTACCACAATGAAGAATCATCCAAGAGGAATCGGCTTCCTCAATTTGCCCCAAATATTCTTTGAAAGTGAAGAATGAAATGATAGGTGTTTAAGGATTTTATCCTAACCTTTAATGATTCTAGAATCCCGCAACCGCTGGCGAGACCCAGCTTGTAGCAGCGCATCCGATACAGCAGATTACCATCCGCGATACCGCCCATCCAAACATAAATTACCAGCTATAGCAGGCCAAACCCCACTATAGATGTTCCGTTATGGCGGTTCTGGTACCGATACAACGGACACCAGAAAAATCTTTGTTTTTCACAAGTCCAACCCCGAAATCTGACAATCACCTGAGACCTCACAAATACAAACTAAACATGCATTCACACATAAAAACAGACTATAGACTCACTCGTGGCATCGAAATTCCCAACGGAGGTCTATTTGACCTGGTCAACACCCAATAGCCAAAGATCAACTTTCCAACCAATAATACAAAACGTTCCCAAGTGGCTTGGGAACCGAACCAAACATCCTGCCAAGTCACAATTAACCATTCCAATCTCTTAGAATCGACGGATTCTTGAAAAGGGTCCGTTTACCCAAAAGTCAACGATTGGTCAAATGTATTTCGCTTTAAAGCTCGAATTCGCACAAGTTATCACAAACCTTGCCTGATCATCTTGGGAACCGTACCACCCATCCCCGTGATTCCAAATCGTACTCATAAGGCTTAGGGAAGGGTCAATAGGGGTAAAAGGGTCAAGAATGATAACGACTAAACGGGTAGTTACATCAGATTCCAATTAAATAATCGCTCATCCTTGAGCGACAAGGAAAGAACAGGGAAAAGTACCTGAGTCAGCAAACAACTGGGGATATCTGGCATGCATATCTTACTCGGTCTCCTATGTGGCCTCCTCTACAGGATAATGCTTCCATTGAACCTTAACAGAAGTTATCTCCTTAGACCTCAACTTTCTAAACAACCTATCTAAGATCCCAATAGTATCTTCCTCGTAGGACTAATTCTCATCAAGCAGCACAGAATCCCAATGAACAATATAAGTCCCATCTGAATGATACCTCTTCAGCATAGAAACATGAAAAATCTAATGAACACCTGACAGGCCCGGTCACAAAGTCAACTCATAACCAACATCACCAACTCGATGGAGAATCTTAAATGGGCCAATGTTCCTCGGCCTCAATTTGCCCCTCTTCAAAACGCATCATACCTTTATGGGTGAAATATTCAGAAGAACTTGCTCGCCCACCATAAACTCTAAATCCCAAACCTTTCATATGCATACATCTTTTGCCGACTTTAAGCTGCCAGAAGCTTTTCCTGAATAAGCTTCACTTGGTCCAAGGACTCTCTAAGCAAATCTATACCCCATGGGTGAACCTCGAAAGCAGCAAACCACCCAACAGGAGAATGACACCTCCTACCATATAAAGCCTTGAACGGTGTCATATCAACACTTGAATGGTAGTTATTATTGTACGCGAACTATCCTAAGGGCAGGAACTGGTCCCAATGACCATCAAAATCAATAACACATGCTCTCAACATATCCTCGAGCACCTGGATAGTCCGCTCGGACTGATCATCAGTCTGGGGATGAAAAGTTGTACTTAGGTCCAAGTGAGTACCCAACTCTACCTGCAATAACCTCCAGAAGTTGGAAGTAAATTGGGAACCTCAATATAAGATGATCGAAATAGGAACCCCGTGCAATCGCATAATCTCTCAGATGTAAATCCTGGCCAACTTCTCTGAATTATAAGTAACCTAAATAAGGATGAAATGAGAAGACTTAGTCAACCGATCAATAATAACCAAAACTCAGTCAAACTTGCCTAGGGTCTTTGAAAGACCCACAACAAAATCCATGGCAATCCTCTCCCACTTCCACTCAAGAATGGGCATCTTCTGAAATACACCACCAGGTCGCTGGTGCTCATACTTGACTTGCTAACAATTCCTGTATTTAGCCATAAAATCTGTAATATCTCTCTTCATCCGACCCCACCAGTAGTACTGCCTCAAATCACGACACATTTTCGTCGCCTCTGGATGACTAGAATATCTGGAGCTATGAGCCTCCTCCAATATCAATCGAATTAGGCCACCTACATGAGGAACGCACATGAGTCCCTTGATCCTCAGAATCCCCTCACTATCAAGAATGGCCTCCTTGGCCTCACCTCTCAAAACCATATCACAAATCTTACATAACTGAGCATCCTAAAACTGTTGAGCCTTAATCTGCTCCAAGAGAGATGGGCTCGCCTCAACGTATGCTAAAACTCTGCTCGGATCTAAAACATCAAGATGCACAAAGCTGTTAGCCAGAGTCTGAACCTCCATGGGTAAGGGATGCTCAGCAGCAACTAATTGAGCTAGACTGCACATACTCACTGGCTTGCAACTCAACACATCAGCTACGACATTAGCTTTACCAGAATGGTAAAGTATGGAGATATTATAATCCTTCATAAGATCCATCTACCTACGCTGCCTAGAATTGAGATCCCTCTAACTGAACACGTACTGAAGGCTGATGTTATTGGTAAACACCTCATAGTGGACCCCATATAGATAATGCCACCAAATCTTCAAAGCAAAGACTACCGCTGCCAATTCCAAATCATGAGTAAGGTAGTTCTTCTCATGGATCTTCAACTGACGGGGAGCACAGGTAATGACCTTGCCCCCTGCATCAACACAGTGCCCAAACCAACACGGGACGCATCACAATAAACAGAGAAATCCTTAACCTCCACAGGTAATGCCAATATCGGAACGGTGGTCAATATAGTATTGAGATTTTTGAAAGCTCTCTTCACAAGCATCAGATCACTAAAAGGGAACCTCCTTCTGAGTCAATCTGGTTAAGTGAGAAGGAATAGAAGCAAATGCCTTCACGAATCAACGGTAGTAACTGGCGAAATCCACAAAGCTATGAATCTCGATCACAGTAGTGGGTCCCACCCAATCTCTAAGAGCCTCGCTCTTCTTGGGATCAACCATGATCTTGTCCCTTGACACGATGTGGCCCAAGATCTCATTAGAATCAAGCCAGAACTCGCACTTCAAAAACATGGCATAAAGCTCTTTCACTCTCAACAAAACAAGGACAATCCTCAAATGACACTCATGTTTCTCTCTACTCTTGGAATAAACCAAGATATCATCAATAAACACTACGACCAAAGAGTCCAAATATGGATTGAAAATGCCATTCATCAAGTCCATGAAAGCCGTTGGAGCTTTCACAAGCCCAAATGATATCACAAGGAGCTCGTAATAACCATAACGAGTCCTGAAGGCCATCTTCTGAATATCCTCGACCTGAATCTTCAACTGATGGTAGCCTGACCTCAAATCAATCTTCTAAAATATCAAAGCACCCTAAAGCTAGTTGAACAAGTCATCAATACGAGGAATTGGATATTTATTACAAGTAGTGACCTTATTCAACTGACGGTAATCTATGCACATCCTCATCCTACCATCCTTCTTCTGCACAAACAAAAATGGGAGCGGCCCAATGAGAGACGCTCGACTAATGAAACCCCTGCTCAAAAGATGCTGCAACTGCTTTTTCAACTCTCTCAACTCAGCAGGTGTCATCCAATAAGGAGGAATAAAAATAGGACGTGTCCCCCGCTTCAAGTGGATATAGAAATCAATGTCACGGCGGGTGGCATACCAGGAAAATCAGAAGGGAAGACCTCCGCGAACTCACCTACAAATAGGCACGAACATGCGCAAAGTAGGCTAAACACTCCTTGACAACTAACTTTTTCACGCGGATATAAGAGATGATCTTCTTCAGAGCGGGACTAGGAGCACACCTCGACCCAAGTCCAGGAATCCCAGGAATAGCTAAAGTGGCCAAGACAGTCTGGGATCGCGTGATACGGTGACAACCAAGTTATACTCAATATATTATAAGAATCTACCATATCCAAAATCATCAAGTCTACCCACGTGTCGTACCCCGTGAAAGTAACTAAACAAGACCAATAGACTCGATCAACCAAAAATGAATCTCAAACCAAAGTATACACATGAATAGGCATATCAAGGCGATCACTAGTTAAATCCCAACCAATAGAATGATAAATAGACACATAAGATAAAGTCGACTCGAGATCAAGTCGGCCGATGAAGAAGAGAAATAATACCCGAGATCACAGCATCAGAAGCCTCGGCCTCAAGCCTACCTAAAAAACCGTAGCAATGTGCCCACCATGGCCACTCTAGCCAGAGTGCTTTCCTTTGTGGGAGACCTGGGAACCACCCCTACGTGACTGGTGTCCACCCCTAGACGAATAAGAACCACCATGGCCTGAATGATCACCGTCTCTTGCTGAAGAACCACCCCAGCTACTAAATGGTGTTGGAGTCCTCCGGGTCTAAAATCGAGAACCGTACTGGAGCCCACTCTATCTAGGCCTGGTGCAGTCTCTCATTAGGTGAACAGGGTCACCACATACATAACAAGACCTGGGAGCTAGAGGTTGATACACAGAAGCTGATGAACAAGAGGGACCACCTTGGTCAGCTGGTCGGGAGTAAGATCCACCATGAGAATGTCCGGCCCTATAACCGCTAGGTCTAGAAGGACCATCAGAAGATGCCTGCAATGCAAACTGAACGGAGAGGCTGGGGGCTAACTGATAGGGCCTGGAAGACTGTCCCCCATCCTTATAACCGGAACCACTAAAATCGCCAAGCTGACGTGGCCTATTCTTACTAGATCTTCCCAAAGAATGATCCTTAGTTGACTCAACACTCACGGCAAGATCAACGACTGCCTGGAAAGAAGAACCCAAGGCCACAAGCTGGAGACATGCAATATGGAGTGGAAGCACAAGTCCACCAACAAACCTACAAACCCTCTCTGTCTCTGTAGGAATCAACTGGGTCATATAGCCAAACTAAAATTCTAGCCTCATACTCTTATACGGACATCCCTCTCTGCTGTAAATGGAAGAACTCATCTCTACACTAATCCCTCAAAGTACATGGCACGTACTTCTCCAAGAAATCCTACTAGAACTAGGTCCAGGTGAGTGGAGCTCCATCAACGGGTTTTCCCTCAATATTATATCTCTAACAAGTCTTTGCGTCGCCACGAATCTGAAAGGACACATAATCCATGCTGTGAGACTCCACAATGCCTATCTTATAAAGCCTCTCATGCATTTCCACAATGAACTCGTATGATTCCTCGATGCGTATGCCGAAGAATCTAGGCTCCATTTTCTAAAACTTACCGATGATGACCTTATCCCCAACTGTCAGATTCTGAGCTGCTACTGGACTGGGAGAACCCTCAAGGTCTGGGATACCATCTATACGTTGGACCATGGCAGCAGCAGGCTCAATCCTCATAGTCCGGCCCTGCTCAGGAGTTCGTATCACTACTCTAGCCTAGGAACCACCACAGGTGTAGTGGCACCGCCTACGACATGCTTCCCATCTAGATATAGAAGTATCTTTGCCATGGTATCCTAGAAGGCTGTGTCTGTATACCCTCAAGGTGTGTCTGGGATGGCCCCACACCTCTCATGACTGCATGTGCCTTCTTGGCTGCTGCTGTGCTAGTAAAGGCTTAGGAGATGCTGCTCGTGCTCATCACTGTCTAGCTGCAGGGGCCCTGTCCCTGGTCGGTGTAGCTCCATGACCTCTAGCCTAGCCGCATCCTCTTGCCTATCCTCGTCCCCTAGTGCCCGCCACAGTAGCGGGCTAGGGAACCTCGTCCCTCGCAATGGTGGCACATGTCTTCACCATTTGTGTGAGAATAGAAATGAATCAGATACCAAGTTGAAAATTCCAGATACCAATTTGAGTGAAGTAGTACAAAAGAATGAAAGTGAAGTTTCCTAAATGTTGTGTAGCCTCTCGCACATAAGTACGGGGCTCATCATACCGATCTGGATGACTGTACTAGACATGCTCTTGTACTTATAGACCAGGTAACCTAGGGCTCTGATACTAACTTGTCACATCCCAAATTGAGAAACGTGTGGGCACCTACCCTTTCCCTACCTGGTAGGCAAACCCATCCCTTAATCAATATTCAAATAACAATAAAATAACCCAACAAACATAAATATCTAGCAATTCTGAAATAGATAAGTAAATAAGTGCGAAAATATTAAATCAATACCATAATCTGGTCTAGGCCGTACAAGAGCCACTACATAACTAAAAGTCTGAATACATAGTCTCAAATGAAATATTGTCTCAAAAGTAGCGAATAAGACAAGTAAAATTGAAGGAGTCATCCAGGCAGCTGAACTAGCCATGTGCTCACCCTAGATGCTCGTCAGCAATACCTCGAGAGTCATTCTCTAGGGGAAGAAGTCAATCCAGCTACATACTCTGCACGCATAAAAGACTGCAGCAAGGTAGAATCAGTACAACAACACGTGTTGTTGTCCGCCTATGATTCCTGCTGAGTACGTGATGTTGTACTGATTCTACCTTGATGCATTCCTTTATGAGTATAGAGTACATGGCTAGATCGACTTCTTCCCCTTGAGACTGAATCCTGAGGCATTGCTGACGAGCATCTACGGTGAGCACATGGCGAAATCCGCAATCTGGATGACTCCTACTATTTTACATGTCTAATTCGCTACTTCTAAGACAATATTTCATTTGAGACTGTATTCAGACTTTTAGTTATGTAGTGTCGCTTGTACGGCTTAGTCCAGAATTTTTGATTGATGTAATATTTTTGCACTTATTTACTTATCTATTTCAGACTTGTTAGATATTTATGTTCGTTGGGTTATTTTATTGTTGTTTGAATATTGATGAAGGGACAGGTTTGCATACCAGGTGGGACAAGGGTAGGTGCCCACATATTTCTTAACTTGGGACGTGACATTAGATTCCAGTTAATTCTCCTTGATTTTACTTTGGGGTGATATAGAAACCAAGAGAGAGTATGATATAGAAACCAAGAGAGAGTATTTTTAGGAGTATAGAATGAGGGAAAGGGAAAAGGTGAAAATGACGTTCAAGTGAAGCAAAACAAATTTTATACAATAAAAACTTTCCACTGCCTCAAGTGGGTCCTAAATGGTCTGCCTGCGTCGTCTTGCGAAAATGCAAATATCTCTCCACTCCGATGTCGTATCAGCTATTTAATGTGTTGGAAACTATACTCGTAAACCTTTAATTTGGTGGGTGGATCACTTTGTAACTCCCCGTATATTAGGAGAAAAGCTCAGTGACATTAGACCCAAATTTCTGTAAAAGTATGAACGTAACTTGCTATAACTTTTGCTGACTTTTGTTTTACAACTTTCTTGACTTCAAAACTTAACATACGAATATTATACGATTTAAATACCTTAAAACAAAACCTCCTTAGCATATTAAGCACTCCTAGTCTTACCCCAAAAGTGTGGGTTATAACATCCTTGATTCGTTTAACTTCCAACCCTCATGAAACTTCGTTAACACTTGTTTTAACCTATTATTATCTTTATAAAAGTCCTTAACCTCTCTAGCCATATTGATTCACTTATGACGCATCCTAACATGAAAATATGAGGTGTAACATCCTTCCCCCCTTAGGAATATTCTTCCTCAAATGTAATGGCGTCTTAGAGGAGATACTAGCTTTTACAGATTTTATAAAAATTTCGACAGTCTCCTCTGTAAAAAAGACTACCCCATACTTGTCAAACAACCATAAACATACCATATGCTTGCCACATAGGGATATAAACTATCAAAAACATCTCATTGGACTCACATGGCCATCAGTGTCAATGAAAATAACATAAACTGTAACTTACCTTGTATCCAAGAAATTTTGCTCTTGAGAACGATGTAAGGCTTCAATTCTAGAATCCATTTCTTCTCTCCTTCTCACATTTTCTCTTCGACATTCTTATTTCCCCACAATTTACGGAAGTCACTTTCCTGGTCCTCAACTCGCAGACCTGTCGATCTAAGATAGTAACTGGAACATTCTCATTGGACAAGTCCACTATAATCTAAACATCATGTGCTTCTCAAATATATATACTTAAAATATTAGGGGACGGACTCTAACTCTAATGAAAAATTTGACTTATAGGCTACTTGTTCTATCCTCCGAATGACTTTGCATGGTTTAATATACCTTGGCTAAGCTTGGCTTTCTTGTCGAATTTCATCATGTCTTTCATACGCGGAACTTTCAAGGATACCAAATCATCAGCACTGAACTTTATGTCCTGTTGTCACACCTCTAAATATGACTTGTGATGACTCTGGGCTATTAATAATCGCCCCTGAATGAGGTTACTTCCTCTACATCTTAATGAACCATATCGAGTTCAAGTAATTCTAATTCGCCCATTTCAAATCACTTAATAGGCGATCTACACTTGGCCTCATAAGGGCCATTCTAATGTTGAAATGATGGCTATTAATTGTGCACCTCCATCTGATATAATGGACTCTGGAACACCATGTAGTCATACCATTTCTTTTAATGACTAACTTCACATCATCCTTGACTAACCGTATAAGGCATTCTCTCTGGTAAGAAGTAGGCTGACTTTGTGAGTCGGCCAATGACCACCCAACTGGAGTCATACTTACGATATGGATGGGGTAAACCACTTGTTGTAATTTGATGTCATAATCTCGCTATATCTAGAGTATATAACTGGCCTCGGTATCTCAAGACCCCTCTCTTCTCACTTCAAAGATTGTCATCTCAGTCTACTAAACTTTCTCTTTATGCTGAAATAGAATAGGGTCGTCGTATTGTCATTGCTTCAACTCTACACTAAGGATGATACCGCTGTGTCCTAAATGGTAACTCTGTTATCATCTGAGCCTAATAGATGGAATCACAAACTAGCTAGCTAGTATAGCTCTGAGGAAAGCTCTCTCTCTTCTCAGTTCTCAAGTATGCTAAACTGCTTATAGATTTGCACCCAAGGGAGTCAGCTACAACATTAGCCTTTCCTCAATAGTATAGAATCTTTACATCGTAATCTTTCAACAATGCTACGTTCTTGCTCTTCTACCTTTCGCATTTAATACTCTCCGACTTATTGATTAACTTTCTGAATCGTTTTATCCTCGAGGAGGATCACACTTAGTAATGACATCTTGGGTCATCTTTACTTACATCCCAATCCCATGGACTCTTACCTTCTTATGACGGCTCGTGTATCTCTGTGTCCCGACTTTAACTATTGCTCCTTGAAGATGTACTGGATGTTTTTATGATCTATAAAGATGTCAACATGTACAACAAAGCTTAACTATGTGTGTAATCGCTACCAACAATGGTTCAGTAATTCTTTTCACGCTTCCTCGACTGTCTCTAGGCATAACGATCTTTTTCCCTTATTCATCCTTACGTATGCATTACGAACGCATTAACTTATCACAACTCTCTTGATCCTGGAACTCCTGTATACATAACCTCGAATAATATTCTTGGTTCTGATTCTCTATCTTGTATGCATAGTCGGCGATGAGTTAGTGGCATGCTTTCTTATTGGTACATACGAACTCTGAAGAAATCAACATCACGGGCTGACTCTCTCTATACTTTACCTTAAATCTTTCTAGTGGGTGCAAATTCTTCCTCTTCATCCCTTAACAGACACTTCTTATCAATTATATTTATAGAAAGAATTTTTTGTTTCATACACTGTTGCGAGACTATTATCACATATCCCCGTAGGACCTTAGGCGCTTTTGAACTGCTCTCTTTCATTGTCACGACCCGAACCGGAGGGCCATGACGGGTACTCGGAGCTAACCTACCGAGCACCACTAAACATACATCTCATACTTATTTCTAGGTGGGCCACAAAGCTAGCTCATGGGCATCATACTCTGTAAGGGCATATATCACAGGATAATGGCACATCTCTATATAATCATCAACAACTATGCCCATCATCACAAGCCGACAAGGCTGCCAAAATATTATACAACAATATGAACTAATAAGGTTAGGGGACATCTAGCTAAATACATCTGTCTACGAGCCTCTTTATAGAATACAGGAATCTATGAAGACTGGGTAGGACTCCGCCATGCCCAAGTATATATACACAAGACTAGTACCAATAACTGCTGCTTCGAAGCAACTGAAGCGTTTTTGAAACTCCGCTGATGAAGCTCCTAAGAATCAATCCGTCTATCTGTCTACCTGTGGGCATGAACGCAATGTCCACATGAAAGGATACCAGTACGAGCAATGTACTGAGTATGTCAGGCATGGATAGCAAATAACAAGAGATAGGGAACATAACATGAAATAAAGTGATAACCTGTACATCTGAATGCCTTTTAGGAGGATACCATGCATGCTTAGCCTTTTTCACAGAAACATTTCTCGTACATAAATAATATAATAGTGTTGTGGAACGTGCAGCCCGATCCATAAATATATTATATCATCATTATATACCCATATATCCCGCGTCCGGGACGATATCATAATATGTCAACTGATCAGGTGGTTATGCGTATATAACGCCGTCACCCTTTTCCCATACCCCATATACATAAAATATACGCATATATAACACCATCATCTTTTCTCATATCATATATACATATATAATATAAATACCATGCATGAGAGCCCAATTAAAAGTTACTATTTTATTGGAGTGACATAAGGACGGACAGTTTATTGCGTTGGAAACTAGACTCAATGAGCTTCAACTTAGGCTTTTGTTCCACCTCAAAACTCCTGATATTCTAGGAGATATAGTTCTCTAAAGTGTACCCAAAATTCTACCAAGTTTTCCCAAATTTTCGACAAACTTATTTTCTTCGATTTGCTTGATCCCAGAACCTTTAGACACTTGCTTAACATTGGTTAAGAGTATTCCTTAACCTTATAAGGGTTCCATGTCCTCTTTGAGATTACTTTAGTTTACTCACGACCCAAACGAACGAAAATTTTCTAGGTGTAACATTCTCCCCCCTTTAAAAACATTCGTCCTCGAATGTTAAACTCTCAGAGATCTTATGGCAGTTTCGGTAGAGCTTCCTCTGTAGTTGTAGTACTACCAACCTGAAGGTTATAATGTCTCAATCTAGATCTCCTTTAGTACTGGAGACAAATGCGGATACTTGGATCTCATATCTTTCTTAACTTCTCAAGTCATCTCTTTTACCTTTACATTCTTTCATAGTACTATTACCAAGGCTACATCTTTGGTTTTTAATCCACCATCCTAGAACTTTGGCGATCTGAGAGGGTAGTAGGGACTTCCTCATATCATAATTGTTCTGTACTCCAAATATCATCAATTGGTACAACTATGGGGGGATTTCTCTATAGACTTGCGAAGCATAGACATGTAAAAGACTGAATATATATATTTTGATTTTGAGGGTAAATCAAGTAGGTCCTTCGACCATCATCTTGCGAAGTCTAAGATATCCAAAGGTCATACTTACCTTCCTTATTACTTTTCGTAAATTTAATCAGGATGAGATTCAAAATTTCAAACAATCTGACATTCTCCCATTCTTATAGAGCTTCATATACGCCATATGGATATTGGAATGATGACTAATACCTTATGCAAATTCAATCCATACCAACTGGTCATCCTAATTTTCTTCAAGGTTCTAATATACATGCTCATATCCTTGGACGTCGGAAAAGTGTGCTCTACTTACCCACTTATCTCAAGGTGGGAAAGAATACTGGAGTAATCTATATTCTTTAGGTTTCTCTGTATATACTAATCCTCATGTGCTAGTAGAGAACTGGACATCTTAATCGAGTAAACAAAGCTACTAGAGAATTGAATAATTCCATGCTGATCTTTTCCTGAATATTCTATGCCTGGAATTCTCATATCATCATCATACACATTTGTATCATCAAATAATCACGTTGCTTCAAATATTTCATTTTCATTTTAGTCCTTATCAATTGATAACTCCACTTCTTTCAATCGACAAGAGGTTACTAGATTCTGGCTTGAATATTTTTGCCTTTAAGGCCTCCCTGTACAATGCTTTCCTAAATGTTCTGTGATGCTGGAACTTTGTATCCACACAACTACCTCACGGTGGCTATTTCACTTAACTTTTATCTTAGTCTACTAGTTACTTCGAATACCATCATACTCAATCCTTCTCTGCTTCTTTATTTCTGAACTTCTTATTACACTCTTATCTTTAAATTCTGAGTAATTTCTTCCTTAGTGTACTCCTTTTCAATCTTTACGTAGTCATGCACATGACTGACTTATGCACATGACCGAGTAGTTATGCTTATCATCAAATCATCCTTACATCTTATCGGCCCGCTAGTGTACTATCCCTTTGAGGTAGTTTCCAATTCCTTTATTATCATATTTCCATCTTTTAACAAGGCATACTTCTGATCCAATTCGTGTTTGTCTCATCTCCCCCCCTTAGGGTGTTAGCCCATTATTCTATACTTAAAATCCCATTAGTTCTCCTTTTCCTTGCAAGTACATGCTCTCAGCAAATCCGTAACTAATCTTAATCATGACTATTCACCATCTAAATTTATCTGGTCGGTTGTACATATTTGTAACGAGTCACATATTCTTGTAAATGTACTGGTCCTGGATGGGCCTAATCTTTCCTCAGAAGGATTTTCATAGTTTCTTTATTGTTCTTCCAAAATCACCTTTCTCCTATTACTCACTTTCCTATTTCATCACTTTCCCATTTCATCATCATGATGGTATCTAGCACAATTTTATTCTCAAAATCTGCCCTGATTGTTAATATTCCTCCTTTTCTTTGCTACATAAACACTTGGTCTTTAGACAAGCCTCTTTTAAACTACAAATTCATCTCCTTAATGAAGGGCACATCTTATATCAACTCACGACTTCCAACTCATTCATCTACCATCATATAACCACTTCCTTCAAAGTATCATTCACATCCTTCATTAGCTATTCAGCCTTATATCACTAACTCAATAATCTAGTGACAAGAGGACTTCTAAAAAAGAATCTTTCTGTACCTTAGTCCAAACTTTGTCTTATATCCACATATCCTTATACTCATACCTCCATACAACATCCTTGCCAATATACTTTATGCAATAAAAAAAAGCTCTTGTCGATAACTGGCTCTTTTAGTAAAGTACATCGTTCTCTTACCTCTTTTACCCTTTTATACTCATAAATCATTAGCATATTTATATTCAAGGGTCATATTTAAGCATATACTTATCCCTTCAATTTCTTGCTTCGAGAAAAGGTTACAACCCTGATCTAATCATACTGACATCCCATTAATGAAGCACTTTGAAAGGTTTAATCGACTCAAGTTTTGCCCCAATCCGACCAGCAATATAAGGAGTAAAATATAACAATGTATAACCTAGATTAACTAATGCATACCCATCATGAGAAAATACAGACAATGTACCTGTAACAATATCGGGTGAAGACTCCAAGTTTTATCGACCAGTCAATGTGTAAGTACAGTTCTAAGGACTGCTCAAGCTGGATGCTCTCCCTCTGCCTCTGCCACGACCTGCTGGAGTCTGAGAGGTCTGCCCAGGAGGGCGCACAGACGATGAAGAACCAACTGCAGACCCCATAGGTTGAACTACACCTCCCCCTACTCTCAAAGGACAATCTCTCATAACGTGGCCTGGCCACCCACAAGTATAACAAACATTTAAAACCAAGCGACATTGTCCTGCATGTAACTTTCCGCACTGAGTACATCGCGGTGAAGATGGTCTCGCATGGTTGGAATCACCCTTATACTGGAAACCCGAAATCCTGGAGCTCTGGCCCGGTCCAGAATAAATAAGGCGATCAAATCGCTTGTCCGAAAATCGAGGAGGTGCACTGGCTACTGATTAGCTTGAATGCCTGGAATACTGCTGCCTTTGACCCCCTCTGAACTCACTAGTAGCACCGGAAGATCTGGCCCTCTTACTATACCTTCTATCAAAATAACTCACCTCTTTATGGCGGCTGCTGTTCCTCTAAATTCTGAGCATGGGCCTGAATACGAGCGGTATCCATTCCTTCCTGGATTGAGGCTATCAAGCACTCCTTAATCAAATTTGGCCGCAAACCCCTCACGAACCAGTGTATGCGGTCCCCCATATAGGCTACCATGGCTGGGGCATACCTAGCCAAAGAATTAAAATAAAGACTGTACTCTAGAGCACTCATATTCCCTTGACTAAGATTCAAAAACTTGTCAGCTCGGGCCCGTCGAACCTCCGGTGACAAATAATGTCAGAGGAAGGCATTCGCGAACTCTTGCCACACCGGGGGAGGTGCATTTACCCTTCTTGAAGACATCCAAGTGTTGTACCAATGGACGGCCACGTCGCGCAATCTATAGGAAGCCAATTCTACTGACTCAGTATTAGAAGCATGTATTATCCACAACGTCCTCAGCATCTCATCTATGAAACTCTGTGGGTCTTCATCCGATTTTGACCCATAAAATTCTGGAGGGTTCAAACTAATAAAATCACGGGCTCTTGCGCTGACTGCTCCATCACCCATATTCGCGCCCTGTCGCTGGGCCTGATCAGCAACTAACCGAGTCAGCAATTGGATAGCCTCTCTCATCTCCTGATCGAAGGCATCTGGTGGAGGAACTGTGGGTATTGGAGCTGAAGCTGAAACCCCTTCATACTCCTCTTAAACGAGTGGAGTATGAGAGGTCCAAGATGGAACCTTATTCTGAAACTCACCCTCCTCTATCTCTACCGGGGGGCTCCCGCTCAGTCCTCCTTTAGACTATTGTCTTACCCTTTTGGACCGCTGTTGCTTTTCTCTTTATAGGCATCGCTGAAATCACAGCACACGATTAGGGAAAAGGGGAATGCTTTTTTCATAACAAAGCTCTATCGCACGATCTAAGATAAGACAGAAGGTCAATTATTCCTAAATGCCTGACATCCTCCTGTTTATAAGTGTGGCGCGCGTCACACATATAAACAAGATTTTACCTGACATGGCTCGTAGACACACCCAAGGATAAACTGCTCTGATACCACTTTTGTCACCACCCCAACCGGACGACCATGATAGGTACCCGGAGCTAACCTACCGAGCACCACTGAACATATATCTCATACTTATCTCTAGGTGAGCCACAAAGCTAGCTCATGGGCGTCATACTCTGTAAAGGTATATATCACAGGATAATGACACATCTCTATATAATCATCAATAACTATGCCCATCATCACAAGCCGACAAGGTTGCCAAAATATTATACAATAATATGAACTAATAGGGTTAGGGGATATCTAGCTACATACATCTGTCTACAAGCCTTTATATAGAATACCGGAATCCATGAAGATGTGGTAGTACTCCGCCATGCCCAAGTATATATACACAAGACTAGTACCAATAACTGCAGCTTCGAAGCAACTGAAGCGTTTTTGAAACTCCGCTGATGAAGCTCCTAAGAATCAATCCGTCTATCTGTCTACCTGTGGGCATGAACGCAATGTCCACATGAAAGGATACCAGTACGAGCAATGTACTGAGTATGTCAGGCATGGATAGCAAATAACAAGAGATAGGGAACATAACATGAAATAAAGTGATAACCTGTACATCTGAATGCCTTTTAGGCGGATACCATGCATGCTTAGCCTTTTTCACAGAAACATTTCTCGTACATATATAACATAATAGTGCTGCGGAACGTGCATCCCGATCCATAAATATATTATATCATCATTATATAGGATATATCCTGCGTCCGGGACGATATCATAGTATGTCAACTAATCAGGTGGTTATGCGTATATAACGCCACAAACCTTTTCCCATACCCCATATACATAAAATATACGCGTATATAACGCCATCATCTTTTCTCATATCATATATACATATATAATATAAATACCATGCATGAGAGCCCAATTAAAAGTTACTGTTTTGTCGGAATGACATAAGGTCGGTAACCTCCGATTATTATTATGGAATAATCATCATCGCTATATCTCACCTTGAAGGAACAATTATCATAAGGTGAGATCAACAACAAGAAGTAAGATCAAGGATATCATGAAATAAACTCAACAATCTTATAATAGCATCAAAACCATAAGCTTTGGAATCTCCAAGAATGGAACCATCATCATCATAGAACATACTTATCTTTAGCATCATAAGAAACTCTAAGAATCATGAACTTCTAGCTTTTGTGAATAATAATGTTATGGAAAACATGTATAGGTTTGTAAGAAAGAATCATGCCTTTAGAAAGAAAGGGACTAGCCTTAACATACCTTTTTAGGTCTCCTTAACTACTTAACGATTATCCTCCCAAGCTCGTAGATATACATTCAAGAGAATTCATACTATTATTTGGCTTATCATCACATGCTTATCTTAAGCCTTCAAATTAACCCCTTTTAGAATCTGCCAAAATTCGGGCAGCATTTCCCCTGTTTATGTCCCTAGTCCGGAATCACAATACCAACAAAACAACAATACTAACAACAACACTAAAATCAACAACATCATCACCAATACCAAAATACTCCATAAAACATCCCACACGATATTTTCCCAATGTCTCAAGCAATCACTAACCTTTACGAAACCTTAACAACTAAATCTCCATATTACCATTCATAATATCAAAAATCGAGAGTATCCTTACCTCAATCAAGGTTGGAAGACCTTTAAACCTTATTTATCTTCAATAGATTCCTTCGTCCCGTCAATATTTGATGTTTAGAACAAGAGCTAAAAAATCCTATAAACTTCCCGGGCCTCGTTGATGGCTAACTTTAACACTTTATGACCAAAATTTGCATATGGACTTGTAGGACCATGCATGTATGTTGTGGAATGGTCTAGAGTTGGAAAATGACCAAAAAGAATGACCAAAAGGGTCCTTTTATACTTGCCAAGGTCGGTTCCACCGACCTAGAATGTTCGCGCATGGTAGCTACGCGCACCTCTGCTCCGCCGGCCTAACTTGTAACGTCCAAACTCTCTACTCCAATATCACATCGACGAGTGGTTTGTTGCGTTGGAAACTAGACTCAATGAACTTCAATTTAGGCTTTTGTTCCACTTGTTAAGAGTATTCCTTAAGCTTATAAGGGTTACATGCCCTCTCCGAGCTTACGTTAGTTTACTCGCGACGCAAACGACGTGAAAATTTTCTATGTGTAACATTCATCTTCAACAACTTTCACTTCCAACTTATTCTGATAGTGTCAATTCTGAATGCAGCCTTTAAACATCTATCTTGAATTCTAGGCTCAATGACTCTTGTAATTTCTTTATGCTACACTCATCTGTCTTTGCTTCTGTCTGAAATCGTTCAAAAAATTACGGTTGTTGACTTCCTAAATTGAAACTTTATGCACCTAGACCCTTATGCGACATGTAGTTCTATCTTATCAAACGACCCATCTATAATCTCTGGGTTAACCACAACTAGATCTTGCATAAGTCAGTTATTGATTGTCTGGAATGATACCACTTTCATATCTTAGTTCTGAGTAACTCCTTTTGGCTCTTATGTCCTCCTGTGTTTATTTTCTCCTCATATTGGTCTTTTGAGTCTCATCTGCTCAGCTGCACTTACCATCGATTGGCACCATTAGCCAGGGGGCCTCCTTCCAAGTATTCATACTTACATAATGTTTTTGAATCGTAACACAATTGTAGAGTCTAGATAAATACCATCTTATTGGTTTTGAACCCCTTTATCATAATCCTTCTTACCATTTTGTTAGTAACAAGACGTGTGATTCTGCTTGTTACTTTATCATATTATCTCCCCTTTGTAAAAATGGCCATCACCTCGTACTCAAGCATTTCATTCCTGTAGAGTCAGGCTATTGCCTCAACACCTTTCATAATTCTTCATACCTCTGATAACTCATAACACGCGGTGGTATAATCATCCCTTGTTAGGAATAACTGAATCACCTACATACGTAGAGTATTATGTATTCGAAATTGACAAACTCAATCTGGATAAAATTAACTTTTACCCTAGCACTCTTATTAGGACAATCTCTCCCTTAGTAACCCTCAAGAATCATTTTTCTATCATTCATCTTTTTTTGTCAACTTTTCTTACTTCGCAAACAACGCTATACCATCCTTTACAAAGATCCTTCAAGCTTCTAACTCGCATTCAACTTAACCAGTTCTTGTAATAATAGAGACTTAGTCTTATAACTTATTGTCTCTTTATTACCTCTACGCTTGTTTTCTCTTGCCCTTTCCTCTTACATATCACAAACCTTGCTATACTACTATACTTTGACTTACGATCATAACCATTTCTTGTATCTCTTCGCAAACCTACATTTATCCCTTACAAATCTTTTACTAACATCTTCAATGCTTTTCTTATGTTGGTAAACTCTAGCAAGAAATTATTTCATTTTTACCTTCTCTCTCTTTAATCGGACTTATTCTCTGGTCGCTTGATATTTCTTTTTCACTCGGGTACAAGTCGTACTGAGGTGAATACTCATCCTGCCTACAAGGATTCAAATGCCTATCCCATGAATCTTCTAATTACTTCAAGAAGTTGTATTCAACAATACAATATTGTAGGCACACCACATATATACCACCTAAAGAGGTACACCATAGACATGCTCATAATACTTTTTCAGTAATGTCAACTAGTTCTAACAATTTGTCCCACGCCAAGGATTTCTCTAATCCTTACTAGATCCTGATATTTCACTCCTATCTAATATTACATTTGTCGATGCTCATATATCATAATCAGGGCTGGATACTACTCACTATAATTCTATCATTGCTGAAGTGGGACAACAACGCTTATGTTGCCCTATCTCATTTCCTGTTACTTTAAATTTTCTCTATTTAGTACCTCGTACCTCCTTTACTTTACGCCTTTTACCATCTAATACTCATACTATACCTTTGTATGCTTTCATACCTTGTTTCTGTATAGGGCAAGCAGGGTGAATGCTCACACTTTGAAGCTCTGGCATACTACTTGCACATCTGGTACTCACATGATCTGATAGGGTCTCAAATATGCCACATCAACTAGGGGATCTTTACTAGTGCCCTTACCTGTCGCTATATTAGCCCTTTGGCTAACTGAAGTCTTCTTGGACACAGGAATCTCTGTTAAAAGCACCAATACGTGAGTTTAAAAACCAAACTCATATGACTCAGCTCTACAACACGATCTACATTTGAAAGAAGGGTAACTGACTCCTAAATGCACTGTAGCTTCTTGTTTTATAATGTGGTGCACAACACACTCATAAACAAGTGTCTACTAGACACGGCTCATATAATCCCTAGGACAGACCTGCTCTGATACAAACATTGGGACACCCCAAACCTGAGGAGGCGGGGCTGGCACCTGGTGCCTTACTTCACCCAGAGCGTACCACTCTGTAACTATAACCCTGGAGGAAAATCCTCAACATAGGCCGACGAGTCCTGCCTAAAAGCAGACAATTCCAACCAAGGGTCGAAAAGGCCATATCCTGAATCATTTGAAAATAATATCCATCCACTGAAGGGTCAACACACCCAAAACATATATACAAAAATGAACATGTACAAGGGGCTAGCTGTCACACCCCGACTTTATTTGGATGTGATGGGCACCCTACCCCATATTCGGAGCCGAGCGAACCCGCTGACTCACCTTACATCGATAATCCTTTGAACCTCTAAATCAGGTATATCTAATAAAGCTTACTGAAGTATTTTCCCTTTTTTTTTGCTAATCTTAAATCAAATAAAATCTGTAGATGTGTAAAACTTATATCATAATACAAACTGACACATCGGTTGATGGAGCCGCTGACAGACTGACTCCCGATACCCACGACTCTGTCTGCAAAGTCTCTAACATCGACTCAGAAATTCTAGCATACAAGCTCTGACTCGGTAGCACTCCCAGGAACAAGTGGGATCTACCAACTTCACTGGAACCCCTTCTATACTAGCTTCTGCTCGTCAGGGTGTACCTGCGCGGCATGAAACTCAGCCCCCGAAGAAGCGGGGTCAGTACGAGCAATGTACTGAGTATGTAAGGCATAAATAGAAACATAGTAAGAGATGAATATATGAATATTAACTGTATGGAAGCATAGAACATATCATAAGGTAAAGGAATAACCTGTACATGTGAATATCATAAGATAAGGAAATGACCTGTACATGTGAGTGCCTCTGAGGGCGGATGCCATGCATGCTTATCATTCCTTTGAAAGGCATTTATTGTTCATATATGTATGAAAATAGAACATGTCATGTTGCCGAGGCGTCGGCAGCCGATCCATTTAACCATAATTATTTATATATATCCCGCGTCCGGGCACCCCGCGTCCGGGATGATATCATGTAAAATACGGATACATGTACCGTGTGTATATCCCAGCGTCTATAGCGCTCTGCCCTTTTTCCCATCTTCCCCATATACATACATATACATATATCATATCATAGCATGTAGGAGAGCCCAAAGAAAAACTACAACTCTATCGGAGTGACGTAAGGTCGGTAACCTCCGATTATATTATGGAATCATCATGGTCGTCACGTCTCACCTTGAAGGAACAATTATATAAGATGAGACTAATAGCAAATAACATAGGATAAGATCATAAATTTCATAAGACGTTGAATCATGTGCTTTAAAGTTTTTGAAAGAAAATAGAATTGTTATCAAGGAGTAAAGTTGAGAATCAAGAAATAACTCAATATTCCCATATTCGTATCGAACCCATAACTTAGGATTTTCCAACATGGAACCATTCTTAACATACTCATCATAGACGTTTTCTCATATCAGGCATTATCATTGTCATTATAAGAATCATATTCGTCGTTCTAGTCGTAAAAGTTCTCAACTTCTTAAAACTTGGTTTTTGGAAAAATATGGGTATTTTGGAAAACAGTTTGTAAACTATTAGGGAAAGACTTATACGTTAGTGTCATAGGCTTCTAACTTTTGAAGATAAGGAAACTATGGAAACATTCGTAAACTTGCGACATAGAGATCATGCCAAAGAAGGAAAGGGTCGAGCCTTAACATACCTGTGTCGCGCCTTACTAGCTACGCCTATTCGTCCAACTTGTTTGTCTACATTCAAGAAGATTGACATAATCATTAGACTCAGCATCATACACTTGTCTTAATCCTTCAAATGAATTAATTTATAATCTGCCGAAATTTCGGCAGTATCTACCCTGTAAATACACCATCCCCGAGATTCTAGCTCGGCTAATTTTAATGAACAACAATCCGGAAATTCAACCCGGCCAAACCAACAACAATACCAACAATTATTCCAACAATATCAACATCACAACACTATTATTCATACCAATATATTTCATAAACATCCCACACGATGTTTTTCAACATGCAACAACAATATGCACTTCCTTTCATCCCAATCAAGGAATATAATCTCACCAACACACCAACAATGTTAGATACCATTTTTATACGCATAAATCAGTTCATCCACACGACCACAACATGTTCAAAACAGTCCATAAACGCAACAACTACAACACGACACTTTATGACCCTTCCTCCATAACTATTTTCATTTTTAAAGCTTGCTTGACCTTCAAATAAATTCAAAATAAGAGATGGAATAAATAACATACCTTAAACTTGAAGAAACTCAGCCACATCAACCTTTTACCAACACCAAGCGTAAGCAAAAGCAAGAACAATCACCTTTCACGGACTAGTTTGGCGTAATCTTGCCAAATTCTTGATATATTGGACTATAATATTTGGGAGAGGTGAAGTGAATTTTCTAGGAACTTTTAGAAGGTTAATTTGCTGAAACGAACAGATTTATGGGGTATTTATAGGCCCCCTAGGTCGATTTCACCGACCTCCCCTTGTGGGGCCCGCGGAGCTTCTCTTTGTTTTTTTTTTTGGCAGCATAAGGTCCGGTTACTATAATGGCCATAACTTGTGATCCCGATATGGTGTGAGGGCCCACGACCTATGGTTGGAAAGGTCTTTCAATTATCTACAACTTTTATTTCTTGGTGGTTTTCCGAATTCCAAACGTATAATGCCGTTTTCGCCCCTCCAAGTCAGGTCATCCGAAAACGTTTTCTTAAATCGTCCTTTTGGAGGGCTTACACTCATTTTGGCTTATGGGTCCTTCTTAGGACTTGCTCAACCTCGCATGTACTACCCATATATCTCTTCATATGTATTTTATAAAGTCCCGATGTGTGGGCCCCACCTTAACTTATGGTTACGAGTGCTATCATCAAGTAACTTGTTAACCGATTTACCCCGTACGATCTCCAAATGTCATATATATACATTCTTATACTCAGATAATATAATCTTTATTCCTAATCCTTGTGTAACTTTGCTCTCCCTTGAGCTCATACTATGTCGTCGACAGTCTTGGTAACGCAAAAATTTTCGGGGTGTAACATCCTCCCCCCCTTTAAAACATTCGTCCTCGAATGTTCAACTTATCTTATGGGGTCTTATAATACTTCGGGGTTTCCTCTTATAGTTGTCCTTTTCTTCATGCCCATTCCTTATCTTTTACCATATTTTCCTTATAACCGAACTCCTTTATCTCTACATGAGTCCTTATTCCGTGTCACGGGTTTTCTAATCTACTGCACCATCTCATTATCCTTGTCCTTCCCTGGTCATTTCTCGACACAAGTATACTTGTCTTTGATTTCTTTGTATTTACGCTCCGAGGTGGATTTCC
This sequence comes from Lycium barbarum, assembly GCF_019175385.1. Lineage (NCBI taxonomy): Eukaryota > Viridiplantae > Streptophyta > Magnoliopsida > Solanales > Solanaceae > Lycium > Lycium barbarum. Next base: position 22,223,729 of record NC_083348.1, on the reverse strand, counting down.
TACAATCATAATTGGATATAGCCTCACGTTGATGGCTCATATAATTTCATAGCATACACCCTCATGTCTGCCTCATGGCACACTTATAGTCATTTCACTTGTACTTCTTTCGGGTATCCTTCTGATGTGCCGATATGCTTTAAACTCTGGCTCCGAGCTAATAATTTTTTTTTCCCTTTTCTGGAGCCTGAAAATGTTGTGATTCCTTTTAGGCCTAATATAATACGTCCTCCCCCCCCCTTTAAGAGGTTCCTTGCATGCCAACAGTCCTTTTATAAAAAATTTGTCTATACTCTATTCCTTACCTTCTCTCCAACTTGTACCTAACATGTCGACAACTTCTTGTCCTAGGTTTTTCTTTTACTTCCTATCTATATCATCGTTTTGTCTACATTTCCATACCCGTTCATCCACTATTCGCACCTTTCACTTACTTTGCAACACTTGTACCGTTTACTCTTGCTATTACTCAAACTTCGGTATCCTAACTCGATTGATGCCTTTTATACCGTAGCTTCGGTTGTTGGGACTCACATATCCTTTAATACAATCATGCGTGGAATACCCTACGCTTCCATATATATATATATATATATATATATATATATATATATATATATATATATATATATATATATTATCAACTAACCCACAAAGTACTCCCAGACACTGTTCAAGCCTATCCTAGTTCTAGGGCCGAGCTAGTCTGCCTCGTCCTACGCGTCTTCCTATGGTCTCTAACCATCCCGTATATCCTAGTTTTCCTTAGACTACCCTAGCTTTTCATTTGTCTCTTCTGTCTCAATCTATAGAATTTCTTGCCAACTTCCCAGGGGGTCACCCATCATGGAATTGCTCCCACCTGAGCACGCTTAACCCAAAAACTTCACTGGAATTCGATGTCTTAATGTTGATATTCGCGCCCGCTTCCTCACATGACCTTTATTACATGTTCTGGAGCAAATCGAAGTCTTACAGGTTCTGAAATATTTTCGTAACACGTCCTTTCCTTTATAATTACCATTTTACCCTTTTTGACCCTCAACCTTCACTTTTCGTTCACGTGCATGACTATCCTTCGTCCTGGATCTCAGATTCCCGATAATAAGGATCACACCTTCATCGCCATGCCAGATCCATAACCTTTCTGAAACAACGCATCTCACTTATTACCTATTTACAGTATCTTCTGTCCCCATTTCTTTTTGTTAGGCGTATCTATTCTCACAGAACCTCCTTTACCATTCTTACTTTTCAAAATCTGTACGTAATAAATATCGACAATACTTCACAGAACATACAACTAGACGGCATATTCCAGCCATCCAGAACTTCAAGTTCCAAGTAACAGAGCAAATATATCAAGATTTACCTCTGTAACTTGCCATATCGCTTCTCGCCTTCTTCCGTCGTAGGTAAGGCTTGTATAAGGAAATCTTATTTCTTATGACTTGGCTCTATCGCACGATCTATGATAGAAAGAATGTCAACAATCCCTAGATGCCCTGCAGCCTCCTATTTATAAATGTGGCCGGCTTCACACCCAGAAACAGGACTCTACTGGACACGACTTTGCAGACAACCCTTAGACCGACCTGCTCTGATACCACTTTGTTACACCCCGACATTACTAGGGTGTGATGGGCACCCGACCCCATATTCGGAGCCGAGCGAACCCGCTGACTCACCTTACATAGATAATCCTTTGAACCTCTAAATCAGGTATATATAATAAAGCTTACTGAAGTATTTTCCCTTTTTTTTTTGCTACTCTTAAATCAAATAAAATCTGTAGCTGTGTAAAACTTATATCATAATACAAACTGACACATCGGCTGATGGAGCCGCTGACAGACTGACTCCCGATACCCACGACTCTGTCTGCAAAGTCTCTAACATCGACTCAGAAATTCTAGCACACAAGCTCTGACTCGGCAGCACTCCCAGGAACAAGTGGGATCTACCAACTTCACTGGAACCCCTTCTATACTAGCTTCTGCTCGTCTGGGTGTACTTGCGCGGCATGAAACGTAACCCCCGAAGAAGAAGGGTCAGTACGAGCAATGTACTGAGTATGTAAGGCATAAATAGAAACATAGTAAGAGATGAATATATGAATATTAACTATATGGAAGCATAGAACATATCATAAGGTAAAGGAATAACCTGTACATGTGAATATCATAAGATAAGGGAAAGACCTGTATATGTGAGTGCCTCTGAGGGCGGATGCCATGCATGCTTATCTTTCCTTTGAAAGGCATTTATTGTTCATATATGTATGAAAATAGAGCATGTCATGTTGCCGAGGCGTCGGTAGCCGATCCATTTAACCATAATTATTTATATATATCCCGCATCCGGGCACCCCGCGTCCGGGATGATATCATGTAAAATACGGATACATGTACCGTGTGTATATCCCAGCGTCTATAGCGCTCTGCCCTTTTTCCCATCTTCCCCATATACATACATATACATATATCATATCATAGCATGTAGGAGAGCCCAAAGAAAAACTACAACTCTATCGGAGTGACGTAAGGTCGGTAACCTCCGATTATATTATGGAATCATCATGGTCGTCACGTCTCACCTTGAAGGAACAATTATATAAGATGAGACAAATAGCAAATAACATAGGATAAGATCATAAATTTCATAAGACGTTGAATCATGTGCTTTAAAGTTTTTGAAAGAAAATAGAATTGTTATCAAGGAGTAAAGTTGAGAATTAAGAAATAACTCAATATTCCCATATTCGTATCGAACCCATAACTTAGGATTTTCCAACATGGAACCATTCTTAACATACTCATCATAGACGTTTTCTCATATCTGGCATTATCATTGTCATTATAAGAATCATATTCGTCGTTCTAGTCATAAAAGTTTTCAACTTCTTAAAACATGGTTTTTGGAAAAATATGGGTATTTTGGAAAACAGTTTGTAAACTATTAGGGAAAGACTTATACCTTAGTATCATAGGCTTCTAACTTTTGAAGATAAGGAAACTATGGAAACATTCGTAAACTTGCGACATAGAGATCATGCCAAAGAAGGAAAGGGTCGAGCTTTAACATACCTGTGTCGCGCCTTACTAGCTACGCCTATTCGTCCAACTTGTTTGTCTACATTCAAGAAGATTGACATAATCATTAGACTCAACATCATACAGTTGTCTTAATCCTTCAAATGAATTCATTTATAATCTGCCGAAATTTCGGCAGTATCTCCCCTGTAAATACACCATCCCCGAGATTCTAGCTCGGCTAATTTTAATCAACAACAATCCGGGAATTCAACCCGGACAAACCAACAACAATACCAACAATTATTCAAACAATATCAACATCACAACACTATTATTCATACCAATATATTTCATAAACATCCCACACGATGTTTTTCAACATGCAACAACAATATGGACTTCCTTTCATCCCAATCAAGGAATATAATCTCACCAACACACCAACAATGTTAGATACCATTTTTATATGCATAAATCAGTTCATCCACACGACCACAACATGTTCAAAACAGTCCATAAACGCAACAACTACAACACGACACTTTATGACCCTTCCTCCATAACTATTTTCATTTTTAAAGCTTGCTAGACCTTCAAATAAATTCAAAATAAGAGATGGAATAAATAACATACCTCAAAATTGAAGAAACTTAGCCACATCAACCTTTTTCCAACACCAAGCGTAAGCAAAAGCAAGAACAATCACCTTTCACGGACTAGTTTGGCGTAATCTTGCCAAATTCTTGATTTATTGGACTATAATATTTGGGAGAGGTGAAGAGAATTTTCTAGGAACTTTTAGAAGGTTAATTTTCTGAAAAGAACAGATTTATGGGGTATTTATAGGCCCCCTAGGTCGGTTTCACCGACCTCCCCTTGTGGGGCCCGCGGAGCTTCTCTTTGTTTTTTTTTTGGCAGCTTAAGGTCCGGTTACTAACATGGCCATAACCTTTGATACCGATATGGTGTGAGGGCCCACGACCTATGGTTGGAAAGCTCTTTCAATTATCTACAACTTTTATTGCTTGGTGTTTTTCCAAATTCCAAACGTATAATGCCGTTTTCACCCCCCCAAGTCAGGTCATCCGAAAACGTTTTCTTAAATCGTCCTTTTGGAGGGCTTACACTCATTTTGGCTTATGGGTCCTTCTTAGGACTTGCTCAACCTCGCATGTACTACCCATATATCTCTTCATATGTATTTTATAAAGTCCCGATGTGTGGGCCCCACCTTAACTTATGGTTACGAGTGCTATCATCAAGTAACTTATTAACCGATTTACCCCGTACGATCTCCAAATGTCATATATATACATTCTTATACTAAGATAATATAATCTTTATTCCTAATCCTTGTGTAACTTTGCTCTCCCTTGAGCTCATACTATGTCGTCGACAGTCTTGGTAACGCAAAAATTTTCGGGGTGTAACACTAGCTAGGCCATAATACATACATACAAGACTCGTCTACAAGCGTCTAGAGATAACAAAACTGTACCATGGTCGGGACAGGGCCCCGACCTACCCATCAATTGTGTTTATACAAAAGGGACTCTAAAATCTAGACCTGGTAACTCCGGATGAGTGGAGCTTACCAATCAAACTTATGTTTAGCCTTGTCTACTGGATTGGTCTATTCGGCTGTCTATCGGAACCTGCAGGCATGAAATACAGTGCCCCTGGCAAAAAGGACGTCAGTACGAAATAATTGTTATAGCCCGTATTTTGGATGTTTAGATATTTCAAAGTCGTCGTGGGAAGTTAAGGACGAGACCATTTTCAAAAATCATTTTTAATGTATGAGTTGTCACAAATATTATTTACGACTATTATTAGTATGGAAGTATTGTGAGAAGTTAAGGGCAAGAAGAGAAATTCGCAAAATAGGCCGTGGAAATAATGTGGAAGCTTAGGGGCAAAATGGTAATTTCACAAAGTGTTCAAGAAAGTTCATGGAAATTCATGTTGGTCGTGTGGCATAAAAATATGTCCACAATTTTTAATTTAGGAGGGCTAATTGTAAATTATAAGAAGATAAATTGGTCTTCTTTGACCATGTTAGGAAATTCAAAAGAAAAGGGAGGAAATCTCTAGAGAAATATAGAAAGGGGGCCATGTGTCTACCTTATAATTGGAAGGGACCTTATATATATATATGAGAACTTGTGAAGCAAGACAAAGTCTTCATTTTTTCCATGCTTAGGAAAGACTTGGAGAAGAGAAAAGAAAAGAGAGAGGGGTTCGGCCATGGCTTGGCCGAACCTATACCATGGAAAGTTCATCACAAAAAAATATTCTCTTCATGTATTCCAAGCAATTGGAACGTCCTTTCTAACGTGGAGTGGTTGTTGGAACAAGTAAAGTACTTATTCAAGCAACATCCAACCCTAGCCGAATAAGAGGAGGCAAAGAAATAAGGTAAGTATTAACCCCTTCTTTCATATGTTATGGGTGATTTGTACATGTTGTAGAGTGTGGAATGGATGAAAGTCATGGAATTTGGTATGCTTGAGTGTTGGCCGAATATGGTTCCATGGTGTAGAACAAATGAATTAATTTTATTTAGTAATTTGATTGTTGTTGTTATGTGGATTCTATGATGAACAATTGAAGTCGGAATCGTTTGTAGGTTGTTGGAGAAGATCATGTAATTTTCATATAGTTCTTGAATTATTGTGGTTAATATTGTTAACATGTGGAAGGTTGATGTAGTTAATAAATTTGGAAGATTGTAAATTGAGTTGTTGTGATTAAATTTGGGAGGAGGAAATGGGTTGTCATTGGTTTTGTTAAATTTGGAAGGTCTTGAAGGAAGTAGTATATTGATTAAGTTGTTAGAATGTATCTTGGGTTGATTATTGATATCGTTGCTATGATTGTTGGCATTGTTGTTTATAGTTTGGCCGGGTTGAATTCCCGGATTGTTGTTGATTAAATTGGCTAAGTTAAAGTTTTGGAGATGGTGTATTTATAGGGGAAGTGCTGCCGAAATTTCGGTAGACAAACGTTACCTTAAGATTCCACTTCTAAATGTCCTAACTAAGGTTTGGTAAATGTGACCAAATTGTAGATTTTGGCGGATTTGCAACTTGAATGTGGAGTATCATAAGGAGCGGAAAAAGGTATGTAAGGTTTTACTCTTTCTTTCTTGGCATGTCTTAGGCATACTAGGTTGGATACGAGCCTCGGGGATAACTCTATTCTCCGGAATCCGCACCTAAAGTTACCCCTTTTTCATTCAGTAGAATTGAATTAGAAAGTGTGCGAAATGTTGGAAAAACCTCCTAAACATCTAGAGCTTGCATAAATAGGACCCGACTACCTTAAAACCCTCACAAATGACGTCATGAAATGTAATGTATGTAAATTTGGCACGGCGCCTAATTTGACCCGAGGTGGGCCCATTGTTCCCGGATTTTCCTTATTGTTCCGTTTGTCAAGTGACAAGTATTGCAACCATTCTAAAGAGAATATGTCTATGATAAGTATGATAAGAATGATTCCATGACTAAGTGTCTTAAACTAAGGACCCAATATGAATATGAAAGTATCAAATTAGTTCTTGATTTTTAATTCTATTTCTTGGTTATGACACTATCTTCTAAAGATTCCAAAGCAGATGAATTGACTTCTATGACATCCATGACTTCATTCTATGTTTTCTTTCAACGCTATTCTCCGTGGATAGTCTAGCCTTAAAATACTCGATCCTTCAAGGTGAGACAAAGCGATCTTGGTTATTCCATAATGCAATCGGAGGTTTCCGACCTTACGTCACTCCAATGGATACATGATTTTCTTTGGGTTCTCATGCATGCTTTATACTTAAGTATTTTTTTTATCACACCGCGCCGCCCAATGGACGGCCGGGCAGATATACACACCACTATAGTGGGCAGTTTATACCCCGGACGCGGGCTCACACACCGATCCTACATGGACGGGCAGCATTACACCGTACCTATATGGTCGGGCAGTTTACTTACAGATATTTACATGTTTGTTTTAAAAGCTAGCATGTATGGCATCCGCCCTAAGGGGCATTCAGATGTACAGATTACTCCTTTACCCCATGATATGCTCAGATAGAGTTACACCGTACCTATATGGTCGGGCAGTAATACACCGTACCTATATGGCCGGGCAGCATCACACCGCACCTACATGGTCGGGCAGTTTACTTGAGATTTCTATAGGTTATTTCTAGAGGTAAAGTTGACTTGTATGATACCTGCCTTAAGAGGCAAACAGAGGTACAGGTTATATCCCTTCTCTACGTCGTGTTTCATGTCTTTTATTATGATCTTATGTTACTATTCATGCCTTACATAATCAGTACATTGTTCGTACTGATCCCTCTTCTTCGGGGGCTGCGTTTCATGCCACGCAGGTACACCCAGATGAGCAGAAGCGATCATAGAAGATGTTCCAGTGGGGTGGGTAGTCTCCACTTGTTCTGGAGTGCTGCCGAGTCAGAGTATATGAGCCATGATGTTTTGTTCAATGTTAGAGACTTTGCAGACAGAGTCGTGGGTATAGAATGTCAACTTTGTAGACGTCTTCGCCTGTCGATATGTTATTATGTTTCATGTCACGGGTCCCACATGATGATAGACTTTATTAAAAAAAAAGAAATTGGAGAGCGTACTATGTATTTTATTCTTAATTGATTCAAGAGCTTATATATGTAATAAGAGTCAGTGGGTTGGCTCGGCTCCAGAGATGGGGTCGGGTGCCCATCACACCCTAGTAAGGAAGGGGTGTGACAATAATGTACCGAGTATGTAAGGCAATAGAATAACTTAAAGTTGAAAATGAACTGAAATACACAATAGTTTGGAAGCCAAAGAATGCTCTGAGATGTACTCACCTGTTCTGAATCAACATAATGTAATATAGTAATGTTATTATTACACCTTGGAAATCCCACGTTATTCGTATTACGAATAGACTAATGTAAGCCTAGGGTGTACATAAATTCCCTATAATTTCAAGAAAGATAATTGATAATTCTAAGGGTATACCTTAAGATTCCAAAGGCATTTGAGGCAAAATAAGTAAGTTCGTCGGAGGAAGTTAAGGTTGAGCCATGTTTTGGGAAATATTGTATCATTTGAGTTGTTCATTGCTTGGAATCACTTTAAGGAAGAGATATATAGCCCCTTGGAAGGTTAATGAATATTTATACAAGTGCTAAGAAGGTTCCATAAGGATTGGAGGTCAAACGAATAAAAAAGAACACATTTTCACGGAACCAGACAAAATAGGGCCATATGCGGCCGGATACTCAGTATGCTGGACAGCATATGGGCAGAAAAACCCCCCAAAATGGAATCCCTCACTGGCCAGCCTCCTCCCTAAGTAGAGGATAGGAGATTCGGCCGCATCACCACCCCAAGACGGTGCGGGGGTGCTAGGTTGCCACCTTTTTAAATCCCAAACGACCTTAAGTTCATTTCCAACTTTTCCCAGTTATTTCTCCACCTCTCTTGAGATGTCCAAGAAGTTCTTGAAGGTTCCCTGACGCTTCACATCCTTCCATATCAACCAATGAGAGAATCAACATTAACACCCCAAGGTAATCCAAGGAAAGTGATTGTTCTTAATTTCTTTCAAGGTTGGAGTGAACTTGGTCTTGAAGGGAGTTGAGCAAGGCGAGGTTCCTTGACCATAAGGTCAGTATTTCATCTTATTTATATGGTTAGATAGATGTAAAGGTTTAGTAACCCCTAGAAAGGAAAAGAATTAAAGAGGAAATGCCGTAAGGGTGATGGTGAAGAAGATAACTATGGTGTGAGCTTGAAAAGGGGATTTTGGTTGAACTTGAGATTGAATTGAATGTAATTACTAGATTATGATATTATGGATATTATTGATATTGTTTGGGAGATGTTTTATAAAATGGTGGAAGTTGATGAAATAGGGGAAATGTTGCCCAAATTCCGTTAGCCTTTAGTTTCCCTAGCTTGAACTTAAGCATGTTTTCAATAACCTAACTTAGTACGAATCCCCTTGAATGTAGAGTTGCGAACTTTGGAGGGAAGCGCTTAGTCGTTAAGAAGACATGAAGGAATGTAAGGCTATCCCTTCTTTCAAAAGGTATAATTCCGATGTTATATTTTTATATGTGCCATTTATATCACCCTTATTTCCCCAAAGAGCTAGAAGCTTATGATTTTTTTTAAATCCTTGTGAGGCTATGGATAGATGTTTCCTGTGATGATAATGATAATGATGATGATCCCATTCTAAAGATTACAAAGATTATGGTTGTGATGCCATTATGAGATTATTGAACTTATTTCATGATTTTCTTGATTTCACTCATTGTTGTTGATCTCACCTTATGTTACTCGCTCCTTCAAGGTGAGGTATAGCGATGATGATTGTTTCATAATGCAAATCGAAGGTTACCGACCTCATGTCACTCTGATAGAGTTGTAGCTTTTAATTGGGCTCTCATGCATGCTTATGTTTATATATGATTACCCTGTGCCTATATGGCCGGGCAGACACCACTACGATGGGCGACTTATGGATAATGATAACACTGTGCCTACATGACCGAGCAGACACCACTAGTGGGCGCCGTGAGATGATTACCTCGGATGCGGGAGGCTCGGACGCAGGATAATGATGATTACACCGTACCTATATGGTCGGGCAGTTTATATATACATACATACATATATATATATATATATATATATATATATATATATATATATATATATATATATATATATATGTATGTATGTATATGTTTATGATGTTTTAAAAGTAAAAGTGACCATGCATGGTATCCGCCTTAAGAGGCAATCGTATGTACAAGTTGTCTCTTCATCTCATGTTTCTTTATCTCTTTACGATGTTATTATTCATGCCTTACATACTCAGTACATTGTTCGTACTGATGTCCTTTCTTTTGTGGACGTTGCGTTCATGCCGGCAGGTAGACAGGGAGGCGATCCAGATCCCTAGGAGCTTTGTCAGCGGAGATACAGGAGCACTCCACTACTTCGGAGTCGCAGTCTATTGGTATACTTCATTTGTGTATATATTGGGCATGGCAGGGTTTTTTCCCGTCCTTATGATTTCCAGTACTCCAGATAGAGGCTCGTAGACGTATGTGGATAACTAGAAGTTTCATGGTCTCCCTAATGTATAGTTTGTATATCATTTTTGTAGCCTTGTGGGCTTGTACGTATGTATGTATATGAGGTGAAGTTGAAGGTTGTCTTACGATGAGTTTTACCTTGAGAATTTACATTCGTTCATATGGTGTTAATTGAGAGTTAGACAAGTGGTCCATCGAGATAGATGGGAAGAAGTATGCTAGGTGGTGCTCGGTAGGCTAGCTCCGGGTACCCGCCATGGCCTTCTGGTTGGGTTGTGGTAGAAGTGGTATCAAAGCTATTCGTCCTAAGGTGTGTCTACGAGCCGTGTCCAGTAGAGGCTTGTTTATGGGTGTGAAGCATGCCACACTTATAAATAATAGGCTGCGGGGCATTTGGGAATGATTGACCTTCTTTCTTCTTCATAGATCGTGCGATAGTGCCATGGCATAAGGATTCTCTTTTTCCTAATCGTGTGTAATGATTTCAGCAATGCCTGTGCAGAGAAAAGTAACAGCTACCTAGAAGGGAAAGACAGCGACAGGAAGACAGACTGAACGGGAACTACCGGCAAATATAGAAGAGGGTGAGTCATATAATGAGGTTCCATCTCGGACCTCTCAAATCCCACCTATTTCAGAGGAGCATGAAGGGGTCTCAGCTCCAGTTCCAATACCTCCAGTTCCTCTGCCAGGTGCCTCAGGGCAACAGATTGCAGAGGCTATTTAATTGTTGACCCAGTTAGTGGCTGCCCAGGCTCAACGGCGGGGTGTGGGTCAAGGTGACAGAGCGGTTAGTGCAAAAGCCCGTGATTTTATGAGCTTGAATCCTCCAAAATTTTACAGGTCAAAACCGGATGAAGATCCGCAGGGCTTTATAGATGAGATGTTGAGGACGTTGAGGATAATACATACTTCTGATACTGAGTCAGTGGAATTGACCTCCTATAGATTGCGGGATGTGGCCGTTCTTTGGTATAACAATTGGATATCTTCGAGAGGGGAAAATATGCCTCACCCGGTATGGCAAGATTTCGTAGATGCCTTCGTCCACCATTATTTACCGCCCGAGGTCTGACGGGTCCGAGGTGATAGATTTTTGAATCTCAGACAGGGGAGTATGAGCGCTCAAGAGTATAGTCTTCAGTTTAATTTTTTGGCTAGATATGCTCCGGGTATGGTAGCGGACATGGGGGGCCGTGTCCACCAGTTTGTGAGCAGTTTGGGACCGCATTTGATTAAGGATTACTTGACAGCTTGACTCCAGGAAGGGATGGATATCTCTCGTATTCAGGCCCATGCCCAAAATCTGGAAGAGCAGCAGTAGCCACACAGAGGCGAGCATGATATAGATAGAGGGCTTAGTAAAAGGACCAGATCGGCAGGTGTTAGCAGTGAGTATAGAGGGGGTTAGAGGCAGTAGTATTCCAGGTATTCAGGCCAATCTGTAGCTAGTGCACCTCCACAATTTGCAGGCAACAGGTTTGACCGCCGTATTTATTCTGGATCGGGTCATATCTCTAGAGTTTTGGGTTCCCAGTATGGAGGCGATCCTAGTCAAAGGAGACCACTTGTACCACGATGCAGTCAGTGTGGTAGGTCACATATGGGTCAGTGTCGTCGGGGTTCGGATGCTTGTTATGCCTGTGGCTAGACTGGGCATATGATGCGTAATCGTCCATCGGTGGGTGATAGAGGTAGGGTCCAACCCACAGGATCAGCAGCCGATTTCTCATCGTCTGTACACCCTTTGTGGCAAGGCTCACAGGAGCCATTAGGTCGTGGTAGGGGCAGAGGGGGAGCATCCAGTTCGAGTGGCCCTCAACCCATATTTATGCATTAGCCGGGCGACATGATCTTGAGTCTTCCCCTGATGTGGTCACAAATATATTATTAGTATTCACTTGTGATGTTTATGCATTGATTGATCCGGGTTCTACTTTATCGTATATTACTCCTTATATTGTTGATCGTATTGGGGTGAAACCCGAGCCAATCAAATCTTTTGAGGTGTCTACTCCTGTTGGTGACCCGATAATAGCTAGACAGGTACATAAAAACTGTGTGGTTGTGGTGTGTGATCGTCGTACTATAGCTTATTTGATTGAATTAAAGATGTTAGACTTTGATGTTATTATGGGCATTGTCACGACCCGACTAGGGGGCCGCGACGAGCACCCAGCGCTAGCCCACCCGGCACCCTCTTAGCTTACTCTTATGCTTACATCTAGGTGAGCCACGTAATTAGACATACATTTCCATTCATTCGTCAACTAGTCCCATTGGACGACATTACCATAATATCGTAATTGGCATTTATGCCACATCTAATGTACATAGGCCGACAAAGCCAACAAAATGACATACAAGACGTAGGCCGACAAGGCCGGACATATCTAACCACATACACGTGACTACGATCCTCTAAGAGTATAACATATCACATTAGCGGGACAGGACCCCGCTATGCCCATAATTATATACACAAAAGAATGAGTACCCAAAAGATATGGCTCCGAAGGAAATGGAGCTCTCTATGTAATCTCTGAATAGGCAGCTATGGATCAAGTCTATCTCCCCGTGCACCTGCGGGCATGACGTAGCGTCCACAACCAAAAGGACGTCAGTACGAAGAATGTACTGAGTATGTAAAGCATGAGCAACATCAATAAATAAGCATCATGAACAACATATGAAATAGCATAGGAGCCGGGGACAGGGGGGGGGGGGGGGGGACAATAATATCATCGTCATAGCACTTACTTGCCTTTCATAGGGAGTTTCCATTTCTCATATGTACTCGTATACATACATCATCATCCGTATTCCATAATAGTACTCGTACTATAATTGTGCTCGTATTCGTATACATAGTCTTATCACATTCATATTCATATTATATACTTAGTCATTTTATATACATAACATTTACATTGCATACCCGACCTCAGAGGATCGGTGTTTCATACATACTTGGCCAACCAAGGCTCAAGGTTACTCATACCTGACCCTACCAAGGCTTCAGGGTTATCCGTACCATCTGCAGAGGTGTGCGCGCGTTTCGTAATCGTATACATACTTTATACATAATCATATACATATATTCTACCCGACGTTATAAGCTCGGGGTTTCATTATAGCCCTTCATAGGCACACATATAAGTATAATAGCCCATAGGCACCTTTAGCATCATTATTATCATCATTATCATTACTATCATCATCATTATCGTTACTTCTATATCATAGGCCTACTCGTCGTATGAGGTGCGTGGTACAATCTTAGTACATATCAAGGGTCGTGAGCTTATGAGCTCGGAATATCAACCAATTGAAAACAACGTACTCATATAGAGGATTTAAGAGTTTGGCCAAGGAACCATGCCTTAAGAAAGAAAGGTTGGCCTTACATACCTTTCCGTCGCACTATTCTACACTCGCGCGTACTCCTCCGAAGTTCACGTTTCTACCTTCATTAAGGGCATACCGTCATTAGAATCGACAACTAGCATATATGACTAAAGCTGGAGAAAATCGGACAGCATCTCCTTTATTTATACAACATTTTCCCATATCGTGATTCAACTCCCAAACGTCAATATTACTTTCACAATATCGTAACAATAGTCATTAATCATCCATATTATTCACATTATCTAGATTCCTCAATTTGCTTCTTATTCACCCATTTTCATGGTTAGAATACCCCCCTTCGCCCATTCATCGAAAATGTCTAGATCATGATCTTAACACCATTTATAACATATTCATATCACAACGCAAGAACATTCATGATTCAACTCAAACTATTTCTCAAAACATCACTATTCATCATTCATGACCCATTTTGCTATACTCTCCTAGTGACCAAGCATTTCAACTCTCAAATACCTTAAACAACATATAAATAGCATAAATCTTACCTTAGATGTTGTAGGGACGAGCCTTAGTTGATAATATTCCACTTTGAGTAAAACCCTAGCTTTTCTCCATTTGGATTTCTTGACTTTAGATGATCCTTGATGGGTTTTTACTCTTGATTCACTTATTTAATGTTGTTGATGGCTTATAATCCTTGAAAACTTGTATAATAAATGTAGACAGAAGTTTTAGAGAGAGGAAGGAAATGTTGAAATGATTTCATGAACTTGGTCCTTTATTTAATAACATTGCACTGATCTGTCGGGTTCCATTATACGGTACATTATACGGTCCGTATAATGGTTATATGGTCTCTATAATAGACCATGAAATGGGTCTGCCTGTACCCCTTCACTGTGACCATTTGACGGTTCGTTATACGGTCCGTATAAATTTATACGGTCCGTATAACTGACCGTAAAATTCCACCAGCAACCAACCTCCACTGTGATGGTTTTACGGTCCATTATACGGTCCGTAAAACATTATACGGTCCGTAAAATGAGCCGTAAAACTCATCAGTTCACTGAACTTATTCTCATCACTTCGTTTGATCTCCGATCCTTGCGGAACCTTCTTAACACTTGTTCAACACTTCAATACCAATCTAAGGGACGTTATAACTCTTCTCCAAGACATCACTAAGTCCTGGCTAACTCGTTACTCGTAATCCCTTTCCAATACTTATCAAATACTTTTGCCTTCTCTTGGCAATACTCTTCCCTCATCTCTAACATCTTTAGAATCTCAACTAGGGTCATCAAATGCCATTCCTCACTAGTTTGTTTACTTGCGTGCCATCGAAAAATTTTCCGAGGTGTAACAGGCATGGATTTGTTGGCTTCCTGTTATGCCAATGTTGATTGCAGAACAAAAATGTTCGATTCCAATTTCAGGAGAACCAGTGTTAGAATGGGAAGGTAATATAGCGTCCATGAGAGGTAGGTTTATTTCCTGTCTCAAAGCGAGGAAGATGATTGCTAAGGGTTATATCTATCATTTAGTTCATGTTCATGACACCGAAGCAAAGCCGCCAACTTTTCAATCGGTTCTGATAGTGAATGAATTTTCAGATGTATTTCCAGATGAGCTTCTAGGCCTTCCACCAGAATGGGAGATTGATTTTACTATCGATGTATTGCTGGATACCAAACCCATATCAATTCCTCCTTACAGAATGGCTCCTGCAGTATTGAAAGAACTAAAGCCACAACTGAAGGCTTTGCTCGAGAAGGGATTTATTAGGCCCAGTTCATCACCATAGGGAGCACTTGTTTTGTTCGTAAGAAATAAAGATGGATCTTTGCGAATGTGAATTGACTACAGGCAGTTGAACAAGGTGACAATAAAGAATCAATATCCGCTTCCGAGAATCGATGATTCATTCGATCAATTACAAGGTGCCAAGTGGTTTTCAAAGATAGATCTGAGATCAGGAAACAACCATGTGAGAGTCAGGGAGGAGGACATTCCAAAGACGACTTTCAAAATAAGATATGGTCATTACGAGTTATGGGTAATGTCGTTTGGATTGACTAACGCCTAGGCAGTATACATGAACTTGATGAATAATGTGTGCAGGCCTTTCCTGGATCTATTCATAATTGTGTTCATCGATAGTATTTTGGTATATTCTCGATCGGAGGCATAACATTCCAATTATCTACGTATTGTTCTTGTAATTCTTCGGACTCGGGAACTATAAGCTATGTTTTCAAAATATGAATTCTGGTTGAATTCTGTGACTTTTCTGGGCCATATTATATCAGTTGATGGCATTCGCATAAATATTCAGAAGATTGAGGCTGTGAAGACTTGGCCAAGGCCTACAACATCTACGGAGTTCCGTAGCTTTCTGTGGTTGACAAGTTATTACAGAAGATTTATAGAAGGATTTCTTCTATTTCTGCACCATTAACGAAGCTAACTTAGAAATCAGCAAAGTTCTAATAGGCCGACGCTTCTGAAGGTAGCTTCCAGGAGCTGAAAGATAGATTGACTTCGGCCCCGGTCCTGCCACTTCCAGAAGAATTAGAAGGCTATGTTGTATGTTGTGATGTCTCCGGTGTTGGGTTGGGCTGTGTGTTGATACAACACGGTAAGGTCATTGCTTATGCTTCAAGGCAGTTGCGGAAACACGAGAAGAACTACCCGACCCATGATCTCGAGTTAGCTGCGGTTATTCATGCGCTAAAGATGTGGAGATATTATTTATATGGTGTTTATGTTGATATTTATACAGATCACAAGAGTCTCCAGTATATTTTCAAGCAGAAGGAGTTGAATCTATGGCAGAGGCGGTGGTTAGAGCTATTGAAAGACTATGATGTGAGTATTTTATATCCTGGAAAGGCGAACGTGGTAGCTGATGCTCTTAGCTGGAGAAAAGGGAATTAACTCGTGAGCTTTAACAACTAGCTAGCCTAGAAGTTCGCTTAATGGACTCAGGCAGTACAGGAGGTGCTGTCCATAACCCAGTTGTTTCATCTTTGGTAGTGGAAGTGAAGGAGCGCCAACATGAAGACCGGAAGTTAAACCATTATAAAAATACATTTCCTCAGAAAGAAAAGTCACTATTTGAGATTTCTACAGATGGAGTTCTTAGGTATCAAGGCAGATTATGTGTTCCTAATGTCGCTGAGTTAGGTCGACAGATTTTGGAGGAAGCCCATCATTCTTGTTATTCTGTTCATCCAGGAGCAACAAAGATGTAACATGATCTCAAGTCCCTATATTGGTGGGACGGAATAAAGAAAGATATAACAGAGTTTGTAGCTCAATGCCCTAATTGTCAACAGGTGAAAGTTGAGCATCAAAAGCTCGGTGGATTGTTGCAAGCTATGGAAATTCCAACTTGGAAAATGGGAGGTGATTAGCATGGATTTTATTACAGGCTTGCTTCATTCTCAGCATAAGTATGATTCTATATGGGTAATTGTTGATAGACTTACAAAGTCAGCTCATTTTCTACCAGTCAGAACTACTTACGCAGCAGAAGATTATGCAAAGTTGTACCTCAAGGAGATAGTGCGACTTCATGGTGTCCCAGTATCCATTATCACTGGAGCACAATTAATAGCTAATTTCTGGAAGTCCTTTCAAGAAGGTTTGGGAACTCAGGTGAGACTCAACACAGCATTTCATCCACATACTGATGGGCAAGCTGAGCGCACTATTCAAACCCTCGAAGATATGTTGCGGGCATGTGTATTAGATTTTGAAGCTAATTGGGATGATCATATGCCACTCATTGAATTTGCATATAACAATAGTTATCACTATAGCCTTCAAATTTCTCCATATGAGGCTCTATATAGGAGAAAGTGTAGATCGCCAATTAGATGGTTCGAAGTAGGGGAGAAAAAGCTAGTGGGCCCAAATTTGATTCAGCAAGCGGTAGAGAAGATCAAGCTTATTCGAGACCGGTCGTTGACAACCCAGAGTCCACAGAAATCTTATGCGGACAACCGTCAACGAGACTTGGAATTCCAAGTCAATGATTGGGTATTCTTGAAAGTGTCGCCGATGAAAGGTGTAATGCGATTTGGCAAGAAGGGCAAGTTTAGTCCCCGGTATATTGGGCTTTACCAAATTGTGTGCAAAGTTGGCCATGTAGCTTATGAGCTAGATTTGCCTTCAGACTTGGCGTCAGTCCACCCAGTTTTTCATGTGTCAATGCTTCGCAAGTGCGCTGGAGATCCTTCCAGAATTGTGCCTATAGATGATGTCCAAGTTACTAAGAAGTTATCCTACAAAGAAGTACCAGTTTCCATTCTAGAGAGGCAAGTTCAGAGACATAGAACCAAGGATGTAGCTTTGGTAAAAGTTTTGTGGAGAAACAATAATAGAGAGGAAATGACTTGGGAAGAATAGGAAGATATGAAGTCTAATATCCGCATTTATTTCCACCCCCAGAACAGGTTCAGGTAGAGACATCATTGCCCCCAGGTATGTAATACTTCTTTTGATGATTTCTTT
Source organism: Lycium barbarum (assembly GCF_019175385.1). Taxonomy (NCBI): domain Eukaryota; kingdom Viridiplantae; phylum Streptophyta; class Magnoliopsida; order Solanales; family Solanaceae; genus Lycium; species Lycium barbarum. The sequence goes on along the minus strand of NC_083348.1, from coordinate 22,205,681 downwards.
GTCGTGTGTGGCCAATATGGTTATTATTGTTGTAGCCCTGGGAGGCATTGTATATTTTCGGCTGTTGTGATAGGATGGTAGTGGTACAATTACAGGGGAAACTCTGGCGAAATTTCTGCAGAATTCTTAAAAGTTTAACATTCGGGGACGAATATTCCTAAGGTGGGAGGAATGTTACACCTTGGAAATCCCACGTTACTCGTATTACGAATAGACTAATGAAAGTCTAGGGTGTACATGAAGTCCCTATAAGTTCAAGAAAGATAATTGATAATTTTAAGGGTATACCTTAAGATTCCAAAGGCATTTGAGGCAAAATAAGTAAGTTCGTCGGAGAAAGTTAAGGTTGAGCCATGTTTTAGGAAATTTTGTATCATTTGAGCTATGCATTGCTTAGCATCACTTCGAGGATGAGATATAGAGCCCCATGGATGGTTAATGAAGATTTATACAAGTTCCAAGAAGGTTCCATAAGGATTGGAGGTCAAACAAATAAAAAAGAACGCATTTTCGCGGAACCGGACAAAATAGGGCCATATGCGGCCGCATACTTAGTATGCGACCGCATATGGGCAGAAAAACCCCCAAAATGGAATTCCTCACTGCCCAGACACCTCCCTAAGGATAGGAGTGGAAATGCGGCAGCATCTGCACCATGCGACGCCGCATCTCCACTGCAAGACGGTGCGGGGGTGCGAAGTTGCCACCTTTTTAAATCCCAAATGACCCTAAGTCCATTTCAAACTTCCTAAGTTCATTTCAAACTTTTCCCACTTGTTTCTCCACCTCTATAGAGACTTCCAAGAAGTTCTTGAAGGTTCCTTAACACTCCATATCCTTCTATATCATCCCAAGAGAGAATCAACATTAACAACCCAAGGTAATCCAAGGAAAGTGATTGTTCTTGATTTCTTTCAAAGTTGGAGTGAACTTGGTCATGAAGGGAGTTGAGCAAGGCGAGGTTCCGTGACTATGAGGTATGTATTTCATCTTAGTTATATGTTTTGATTGATGTAAAGGTTTAGTAATCCCTAGAAAGGAAAAGAATTAAAGCGGAAAAGTTGTAAGTGTGATAGTGAAGAAGATGACTATGGTGTGAGCTTGAAAAGGGGATTTTGGTTGAACTTGAGATTGAATTGAATGTAATTAATAGATTATGATATTATGGATGTTGTTGATAATGTTTGGGAGCTATTTTATAAAATGGTAGAAGTTGAATAAATAACGGAAATGCTGTGCAAATTCTGTTAGCCTCCCTAGCTTGAACTTAAGCATATTTTCAATAACCTAACTTAGTACGAATCCCCTTGAATGTAGAGTTGCGAAATTTAGAGGGAAGCACTTAGTCGTTAAGAAAACGTGAAGGTATGTAAGGCTACCCCTTCTTTCAAAAGGCATGATTTCTATGTTATATTTTCATATGTGCCCTTCATATCACCCTTATTTCCCCAAAGAGCTAGAAGCTTATGATTTTTTTTAAATCTTTATGAGGCGATGGATAGATGTTTCCTATGATGATAATGATAATGATGATGATCCCATTCTAAAGATTACAAAGCTTATGGTTGTGATGCCATTATGAGATTATTGAACTTATTTCATGATTTTCTTAATAGCACTCATTGTCGTTGATCTCACCTTATGTTACTCGCTCCTTCAAGGTGAGGTATAGCGATGATGATTGTTTCATAATGTAAATCGGAGGTTACCGACCTTATGTCACTCCGATAGAGTTGTGGCTTTTAATTTTGCTCTCATGCATGCTTATGTTTATGTATGATTACACCGTGCCTATATGGCCCGGTAGACACCACTACGGTTGGTGGCTTATTGATAATGAGAACACCATGCCTATATGGACGGGCAGACACCACTAGTGGGCGACATGAGATGATTACCCCGGACGCGGGCTAATGATGATTACACTGTACCTATATGGTCGGGCAACTTATATATATATATATATATATATATATATATATATATATATATATATATATATATGTTTATGATGTTTTAAAAGTAAAAGTGAGCATGCATGGTAACCGTTTTAAGAGCCAATCATACGTAAAGGTTATCTCTTCATCTCATGTTTCTTTATCTCTTTGCTATGTTATTATTTATGCCTTACATACTGTCACGACCCAATCGAAGGGCCGCGACGGGCACCCGGTGCTAACCCACCCGGGCACGTCTTATCATACTTTCACATTTACATCTAAGTGAGCCACATAGCTAAATCATACTTTCCATCCATTATTCATGCTAAGTCCATTGGGCAACAATATATATATATATATATATATATATATATATATATCATCAATAACAATGCCCATATAGATGTACATAAGCCGACGAGGCTAACAAAATGATATCCAAAATATAGGCCGACAAGGCCAAACACATCTAACCATATACACATGTCTACGAGCCTCTAAGGAGTGTATGTCATATCATATAGGCGGGCAGGACCCCGCTATGCCCATAAATATGTACACAAAAGAATAAATACCAAAAGCTGCAGCTCCGAATGAAATGGAGCTCCGCTATGTAGTCCCTGAGTAATAAAGCTATGGATCAAGCCTGTCTCCCTGACCACCTGCGGGCATAACGCAGCGTCCACAAACAAAAGGACGTCAGTACGAAGAATGTACTGAGTATGTAAAGCATGATCAACATCATTATAGAGGCATAATAAGCAACATAAGAAATAACATAGGATGGGAGATAGTAGTATCATCGTCATAAACACTTACTTGCTTTTCATAGGGACTTTCCATTTCAAATGCGTGATTGTGTACATACATCCATATCTGTATCCGTATTCATATCCGTACTCATTTACATTTCGTATCCATTTTTGCATTCATAGCATATTCGTATTTATATTCATATTCATATCGTGTACACATCCATATCATTTACATAGCATACCCGACCACGAAGGTTTGGTGTTTCACATACCTGGCCCTACCAAGGCTCAGGGTTGTCCGTACCCAACTGCAGTGGTGCGCACGCAATATATATATATATATATATATATATATATATATATATATATATATATATATATATATATATATATATATATATTCTACCCGGCCTTATAAGGTCGGGGTTTCATAATATCCATACATAGGCACATTTACATAAAAGCCCATATGCATCTTTAGCATCATTAGTATCATCGTTCATTACATCTATCCCTGGAGGATTACTCATCATAGGAGGAATTTAGTACAATCGTAACGTATCGAGAATCATGAGCTTAGTAGCTTTTAAAGGTAGAATCATTTGGAGGACATCATAGGCTTATAGAAGATTAGACATTTGGCCTAGGAACTATGCCTTATGAAAGACGGGTTAGCCTTACATACCTTTCCGTTCAACTATTCTATCACTTGCACGTTCCCCTTAAATGCTCACGTTTCTACCTTCATTAGAGTTATACTATCATTATAAAATCGATAGCTTAGCATACATGACTAAAGCTAGATAAAATTGGACAACATCTCCTTTATTTATACGACTTCCTCCATATCATATATCAACTCCCAAACATCAATAATAACATTCACAACATCATAACAATGGTCTTTATTCACCTACATTATCCATATTCCTCAATTCACTTCGAGTCATCCATATACATGGTCATAGCACACTATTACATTCACTCATATACAATGTTTATCCCATGTTCTTAATATCATTTATAACGTGATTATAATCATAACATATCAAGAATCATGACTCAATCCAAGCTACTACTCAAAAATGACATTATTCCCACATTCATAACCCATTTTCTATCTCCTTCTACAATCCAAGTCTTTCAACCTCTCAATTCCTTAAATAACATGGAAAGACCATAAAACATACCTTAGATGGTGTAGGAATAAGACTTGGGTGGAAATACATCACTTGAGCCAAAACCCTAGTTCACCTCCAATGAAATTTCATAACTTGGATGATCTCTAATGAGTTTCTTACACTTGGTTTTCTTAGTTTGATGAAGTTGATCATAAATTTGTCTTGAGTTCTTATGGATGAAGAGTGGAGAGGGTTCTAGAGATTTCTTGAAGTTTTGGGTGAAAATGAAATGAAATAATGAACTTGGTCCCCTTTTTAATAACTTAAAAATCTGATCTGTCAGGAAAATATACGGATATTTATACGGTCCGTATAAGTGACCGTGAAATCGCCCCTTCAACATCTCGCTTCTGTGACCATTATACGACACATTATATGGTCCACATAATTTTATACGGTCCGTATAAGTGACCATATAATCCCATCAGTGAGGGACCTTCACTGTGACGATTCTGCGGACCATTATACGGACCGTATAATCGGCCGGGTAACCCATCTTTTCTCTGATCTTGTTCTCGTCACTTCGTTTGATCTCCAATCCTTATGGAACCTTCTTGATACCGATTTAACACCTCATTAACGATCTAAGGGACGTTATAATTCTTCACCAAGACACTATTAAATCATCATTAACTTGTTACTCGTAAATCCTTTCGGATACACATCGTATGCCTTGCCCTCTCTTGGTAAACTTTCTCCTCTTACTCCGAATGTCTTTGCAAATCTCAATTAGGGTCATCAAATGTCATTTCTCACTTATTTCTATACCGTATACTTCGTGCCCTTCGTTAGTCTATTCATTGTGCATCAACGGGAAATTTTTCGAGGTGTAACGTTCTTCCCCCCTTAAGAACATTCGTCCTCGAATGTTAAGATCTCGGGGGTTCTATAAAAATTTCGCCAGAGTTTCCCCTGTAATAGGGCACTACCATCCTCTCACAATAGCCCATAATAAAAATGCCTCACAGGCCATAACATAATAGCAATAGAGTTTGGCCACACACGACCCAAATGCATAAAAAGGAAAACATACAGACCTCATGATCTTGATGTCTCATCTTGGATCTCTCCCGGGGGTTAGAATAAGTGCGGGTACTTGGATTTCATATTTTCTTCCGCTTCCCATGTCATTTCTTCTCGGTTATTATTTCTCCATAAAACCTTAACTCAGGCCACTTCTTTGTTTCTATGCCTCCGTACTTGCCTGTCTAATATGGCAATGAGTACCTCTTCATAAGTCAACTTTTCTGTCACTTTAACATCATTTACTGGCACGATCCTAGTAGGATCTCCAACACATTTACAAAACATCGAGACATGGAAAATTGGATAGACTGACTCCAAAGTTGCAGGTAGGTCTAATTCATAAGCCATTTGCCCTATCTTGCTTACAATCTTACAAGGTCCAATGTACTGGGGACTAAGCTTGCCCTTTTTGTCAAATCTCATGACGCCCTTCATTGGCGACACCTTCAAGAATACCGAATCTTTCACTTGAAATTCTAAGTCTCGTCGATCCTTTTTCTTGCTCAATAATGATATTAAGTCTTACATAGTTTGCAAATCTATCCCACTTTCTTTCTTCCATGTGACCATGATAATGGTATTGATTTACATCTGTAGAGTCTACATAAATTCAATCCGCGATGTCTTGTCGTAGGTGTCCCTCGTCGACTCATTCAAGACTTCATAATATTTGAGAATTTCATAACCCTTTGGTAAGCTGTTGGAAATTCGCTATAACCACAATGATACAAAAATGAATGTTCCAAGGCGTAACATTCTTCTAGTAAAACCGCCTTTATTCAATGATCCTATAGAATTCGTAAGTAATATAACCCACCTCAGGGATATCGTAGGAAACATATAGCATACACTTATATCAAATCCAGAGTAATTGTCCTATTTGTCCTTAATGATAATTCCGACTCAACATTTCGACTTAATTTACCATATATTCTCCCTCAACTGACCCGGAGTATAACAAACACACTATTCTTGTTTACCCCCTACTCCTCTTTCTACTTACCCCATTGGATTCATTCTCGATATGTAAATACTTACAGGTTACATAACCGTTCTTGTGTGATTCGTGTACGAACATCTAATCTTATTCGTAAACTTCCCTTCCTTTGGTCCGTTCTATTTTACGTATCTCACATACACCAAAACTCTTTTGTCTATCTGATGTAACTTATCTCGTCATAATCTTTTCTCTCCTTTATAAGTCCCCTGATTATCACATCTTATATTCTATTATAGAAAACTTTATGTCTCTTCCTATTTGTCACTTATAACTAGCAATATCATTAACAAATAACCCTACTATCAATTCCCTCGCCTCTATTCCAGTATAGCATTGCTATTCTTTACAATATTCCTCAAGTTATTTGCTCCCAATGTCATGTTGTTCAAGGTTTTCACGAATAATTTTCAGTACAGTCTCAGATACCCATTCGATTCTTGTGCACTTATTTACTAGCTATTAGACTCATTTCTACATAACTTTCACTTTTTGTTTTAGAGTCTATATCTGTCACGTCTTAGGATCCATCATTTCAATCTCTACACCTTTATTTTCCTTACTCGTTTCCCCTCTTAAGGGTCTTACTTATACCACTCTCAAATCCGTAACCTTACTTTCAATCTTGAATTCATATATCCCTTTCCTCAATTCCCTTATTATACTGCATCATATTCATGTCATCTCCCATAATTTATAGCTACGGTAATTCATGTGTGAAGTCTTAACCTGCTCATCTCGCAATTCTGTAATCAAGTAATACAACCAACATAGCACCCTAAACAAGGATGTATTTTACTTAGCTCAACCGTTAGTTATGAGTCAATGTCTACATCCGCTCCAATTAACAACTTCTGTCTCATAGGGATACTCAAACAGTAGTCTATCTAGCTATCCGTACCATCCATGTAATGTCACATATCCCGTTCTTCGATACCCAGAGTTCACTTATAGCTTCATCTTTCCCTTTTCTTCCAATCTCAAGTTATTCCTATCTTTCCTATAATCGACTTATAGTAACCGTAAATGCATTTTCCCTTAAACCCGCCATTTTTGTTTTCAAGGATCTAAGTCTCATGCGCCACTAATACCCCGTATGCCCCATACTCTTTTACTCTTGTGTTGCACTCAGCATTGGTTTCAAAACCAATCATAATCATGTCGTATTTGTCGCTGATGATAGCCTTACTTTATCGCTTTATCATCGTACGTAAACTCATAATTCATGGCCACATTTTTCTCTCCAACTTAGTCCTTTATATAGTTTACTCGTTCTGTCTTAGTGTAGGATATTCGTAGGAGATGCATCTTCCTTTTCTCATAATACGACTACTTCTTAAGCACGCGTACTTCGTATATTTCCTTTTCTTTCTATACTCGTACTTATTCCTTTACATTCTTTCCTCCTCAATTTATCTTATTACCTCCTTTTTTATAGTCAATCCTTTATTCCTCGCACAAGGAATCCTATTCTTAACTCAGTACCGCTTTGTCCTTTAGAATATATTACCTCTATACAATCCATTCTTCGCTTCCAAAACTTATTTTGTTTATTCTGATCATCCCCTCTCATCCTTATTATGCTAATCCTTCTTCTAACAATCGTTCTATTTAATTATTCATCTTTCCGTAGTCTTGGTCTTTTACATCCAGCCAAAGATATAACTCATGATCTCGATTATGCAAATCACCAACTGTTACTACTTTGCCATATCACTTTTCTCTGATTTCTTTTTCAAGTTGACTTCCTTTTTTTCCTTTTGCTTGCTATCATTTCTGTCATTGAGGAACCTCTATGCTAGACTTTCCCCTAACAAGGTCTTATAAGCATTCTCATCTACTGCCTCGTGGCTCGCTTGTTGGTTTCACATTTGCGTTCTGTTACACCTCGCTATTCGGACATTGAGTTCCGTAGGTGTTAATTGCTTAATTGTGAACACCGAAGTGATATGTGCCTATTTTATGGTTGTAAAGGTTTAAGATCATGTACGAGAAGTACCGAAAGGATTTGCAGACAACTGAATCAAGAAAATTAAATTTGTCGAACTTTGGAGAAAATATGAGGAGCAATTTTGGTCCAACTTGGGGGACGGATATATCTTAGCATATGAAGCGTTTTAAGGTAAAACAAAAGCCTAAGATGAAGTTCGTTGAGTCTAGGTTCAAACTCAACAAACCGCTAGTCGATAGGATATCGGAGTAGAGAATTATGAACGTTACAAGTTCAGCTGACAGGGCAGAAACGCGTGCTACAGTACTGCTACAGGGTAAGAACCCGACCCGAATTTGACCCTTATAAAAAGGGTAAGAACCCCTTTTTTTCACCAGATTTTGCGGGAAAATTCCAGAAATTGAAGAGAGGGAGTGAGGAAAACAAAAAGTGAGCAATTTTCAAGTATCGGAGTAGTGGTTTAGGTCCGGGTAACGCATGGTTGTGATTCTAGTGTTGTTTTGCGGTGGATTTTAGCGTGGATACTGAGGATATTGCGGTCTTAACAAGAAAGAAGGTATGAATATTTCTCTTTTGGAAGGTATGGAAGTTGGAAAACAGTGTGTGGGCTGTTTTATGGTACATATTGGTGTTGATATTATTGTTGTTGATGTTGGTATTGTTTTTGTTGTTGTTGGCTGCTGAATTGAGATTTTGGGCTAGGCATATAAATAGAAGAGATGCTGCCAAAATTTTGGCAGATTCTAGAAAGTTTTATTTGTAGGCTTAGGATAAGTATATAACAACGAGCCTAACCATAGAATGAATGGTTTTATATGTAGATTTCAAGACAGGAGGTAGGGTGGAATGTCGAGAAGCGAGCTTCCAGGTATGTTAAGGTTAAACATTTCTTTCAAAGGCATGATTCCTACGTTTTGATTCCATACATGACATCTATAATATTTTTACCCCTAGAAATTCCAGAAGTCTATAGTTTCTGAAAAATCTTACGATGACTCCAATCCTAGAGATTTTAAATCCTAAGTTTCTAGATGATTTCATGACGTGATTGAGCGTGCTATATAATATATGGCCTCAGCTTATGTCTGAGTGTGCTATGGCCTCAGCTTATGTCTGGGTGTGCTATGGCCTGAGCTTATGTCTGAGTGTGCTATGGCCTGAGCTTATGTCTGAGCATGCTATATAACATATGGCCTCTGTTTATGTTATGGATCATTCAAAGTGATACATGATAGTGGTGATGATTGTGGTAATGATGAAGATCCTTATCATCTAAACGAACCCAGCAAATAAATGAACTCCAAAGACTCTATTCCTAGACAGTATAGGAGTATTCGTATCTTTGACCTCTTGAGTCTCGAAGGGGCATCCATAAGTTGTGCAATTTGATAATGTTGTCTAATTCCTGAAGGGGAGATTCAAAGGGTTTTCCCTTTCCTATGCATTTTACATTTAAATTTTGGAGTCTCGAAGGAGACAGATGAAAAGGGGAAGAAGTTCCCGTTTTGCGTTAAAATTGCTCTGAAGGGAGTCTTTTGATTGTTTTCAAAGATTTTCATGCATTTGCATATTTATATACATGCACGACATCATTTCATGGGGAAGGGAAAAGGGCTAAGGCGTTATATATGCAAACCACCTGATCAGCTGGTATACGATGATGATGATGCCCGAAGGGGCCATTATGCTATTATGCCCGAAGGGGCTGCGAGCAGGGTGAAGGCATGCATTATATATATATATATATATATATATATATATATATATATATATACATACATACATACTCATGCTGCATCAAAAGTTCATATGCCCGTACATGTTTTCAGAGTTGGTTACAGGTACAGGTTGCGTCTGTTACTCTTTTATCATCCGAGTCGAGATATATTGTTTCAGTTCTGCCTTACATACTCAGTACATTGTTCGTACGGATGTCCCTTTTCCTGGGGGCGCTGCGTTTCATGCCACGCAGGTGTATACAGATGAGTAAAAGACATTGCCTAGAGGATGTTCCCAGACTATCAGCTGGATTGGTGAGCTCCATCTCAGTTCGGAGTGTTGCCGAGTCAAAGTACTTATGTTATGGTATTGTGTATATGTTAGAGACTTTGCTGACAGTGTCCTGTGGATAGTGCGTCGAGGAGTCGACAGTGGTATAAAGCGACCATATAGGTCGATGTGTTTTCAAGCTTTATTTTTAAGGATTCTATTGTGACTAAAGGTTTTCTTGAATTAACGATAAGGGAGAAGTCCCTGATTTGACAAAAGAGTTTTATTGAAAAGCTATTTTTTTTTAACTGACAGAAGCGTCATTCCATAGATTAAAGGTTCACAAAAAGTTGTGACTCATGGATGGAATGGTAGTATGGCACTCAGTAGAGTAGGGTCTTAGGTGTCAGTCGCGGCCCTTCGGTTTGGGTCGTGACAGAAGTGGTATCAGAGCAGTTCGTCCTAGGGGTTGTCTGCAAAGTCGTGTCCAGTAGAGTCTTGTTAATGGTGTGTTGTGCGCCACATTTATAAACATGAGGCTACAGGACATTTAGGATGGTTACCCTTCTTTCACATCTAAGATCGTGCGATGAGAGCCAAGTCATAGAAAATGAAATTCCTTGCACTAATTATTGATTTTAGTAGAGGAATGGTATCGACAAATGAAGTGAATGATGTTATTGGGACTACAGGGACAATAGAAGTTGAGGGAATCAGCACAGAGGTAAGTATTGGTAAAAAGGATTATGAGTCGAACATGGTAAGGGTGTTGCAAGAATGATGGAAATCTATAGCTAATGAATGGAAGAGGAAGTGACTAGGAAAGTACAAAAGGACGATCGATAAAGGTTGAGGTATATTCCGAGTCGTGACCCAAGAGGTAAGCTGGTTTGCATTTATGATTGTTTTCTAGATTGCTTACACAACTCCTAGATGTGATGTCGCTTGGCCGAGGAAGGAAGTGGAGATTGTATCAACCTTAGGAACATGTGGTATATTTCTAGCATACCCTTATAAGAAGACTTTACCCCAAATTTTGTTTAGGCAGGTATGGTGAAGGTTATTCGATGATAGAGAAATTAAGTGCGTTGTCGATTTATGTGTAAGGAGAGAAGAGAGTAGGTATGTAAGTGAATGTAAAATATCGCAAGGATCAATTTAGTTGCTGCAGGAAGGTAAAGGATATGAGGTTGATTATTTTAGACAAGGAAACAGGGTACGAGTTCGAGTACGAGTAAAGGGTTCTAAGGAAAGCTATATTGCCGGGATTCACAGTTAGGATGTAGAAAGGTATGCTAGGAAGACCTATAGATTTAGACATACGAAAAAGGGAATATGAGACACCAAAATAGCCCGAGGGAAAATTTGGAGCATATGAGCTTTGCAATTAGAATTTCGAAATGATTGTGAGGGATGAGTCTGGCTAGTTGGTCAAAAGAGGGGAGATGTATTAAAGCTACAAGTTCAGGACAAAATCAAATGGCAACGGGATGATAAGTCACAAGTGGCTACATCGAGTATTATATATACCCTTATGATCGATGTTACGACATGTCAAAAGTATTGATTGTGCTGTAAGTCAAAATTGAGGTAGCAAACGCTATAGAGGGAATCAGGATTGGGTTTTCTCGGGGATTAAAGTTAGATAGCGGTAACTCGACTAACAACACAAGAAGGAGCATTAGGAAAAAGGAAGGTTATGATATCAAGGAGGAAGGAGAAACTTGGACAAGGATAAAACGTATACCCATTGAGGATTAGATAATACATAATTGAGGAAAAGGTTAGGATGAAAGCAGGAAAGAAGACGATAGGATCAAGTTTAAATAAATCAACAGGATATAGAGAAAGGTTGTACGTGACAAATGGAGAATGTGAGGACTCCGGAACCGGCCTATACGTCCTTATAACCAGAACTAAGAAGGTTGTAAATAATAGGCACTCTAGCAAAGGAGGAAAAGGACAAAAGATTTAGGAGATCACGAAGATTATAAGTCTATGATTGTTACAGATTGATTAACAGAATGATAAGACGAAGCTGACACTACAAGTGGACATTGGGCGATAATTATTGAAGTAAAAAGTACTATTCCGGCTGGACAGATAGTTGGGTACATCATCGTTTCGAGTATCCCTAGGGATTATTATAGGCAAGATTTGAGATTTAAAGTAGTATTTTTGAGTAATGACAAGTAGGGCACTAGAAGGATTCGTAAGTGAAAGAACAAAAGCGGCGACGAAGGGATTATTATGGGAGGAAATTTCGATCGAGAATGGCAATGGAATACAACACCATAAGGTAAAGCCTTTAAGGGGGGAAGCAAGTAAGCTTGGGTACGAGCACAAGGGCTGACTAAGGTATTGGAGGAATTATGACACCCGACAATGGGAAATCGAGAAGTAATAGGGAGTTACGAAGCAAGATGAGCTAAGGAATGCGGGGAGAAGCCATGAACATAGACGAAGATAAGATGGCAAGAAAAGGATTCAAGGATATTGCTATTGGTCGAAACAAGCTGGTGACAATAAACCCTCGTGAAAATTTCAAGCCGCTAGTTATACCAATTGTGAGAGTATATGACATAGAACCATATAAACAATCGCCATGATGAGATGGCTAACAGAATGGTACAACAACGAGGAGGGAGATACTTCACTTTACAGCCCTCCAGACCGAGAAGAGGACAAGCCGGCTACATGTATATCAGTCTTTTATTGGAACTTCTTATGTGTGTACAATTATTGCAGGATACCATTTATAGTAGACAAACAGAAGTTTAAAATGACCGATAAACAAGGTACTTATAGATAACGACGACTAAAAAGTTTTACCGCTACAAGGAGTCTTAAAATTAGGAATGCAAAGCAGTTGTATGTGTTAGTTGATGGCTTGTCATCCAGAGTTCCAAAAGCTAAAACGACATTTGCTTGGTCAGTAAAGTGAGGGACTTTTCCAATTCGGAGGGAGGTACATGATCGAAATTTTTTCTTGGGATTCGTGATAACTTCCACTTGATTTAGGTCACGTGATAAAGGCCACGCAGTAGGATGGATGTGATCATACCAGCACTAATGCACCTGATCCCATCAGAACCTTGAGGTTAAGCGTGCTTGGGCCAGAGTAGTAATAGGATAGGTGACCCCCCTGGGAAGTGTGCTAAGGAGACCTACAGGTTTAGACATTAAGGGAGGATGAAGAACTAGAACAGTTTGAGGGAAATTAGAAGCGTGTGAACCTCACGATTGGAGATTCTAAATAATTGCGAGAGAAGAGGTTGACCAACCTATATTAAAAATAAGGTGATCGGAGTATAAGAGAAGGACAGTCACTTTAAGACATCAGCAAAAACGTCGTGGAGTTGTAACTACAACATTCGAGGACGAATGTTTTTAAGGGGGGAAGAATGTTACGCCTCGCAGTTCGGACATTGAGTTGCGTAGGTGTTAACTGCTTAATTGTGAACACCGAAGTGATATGTGCCTATTTTATGGTTGTAAAGGTTTAAGATCATGTATGAGAAGTACCGAAAGGATTGGTGGACAAGTGAATCAAGGAAATTAAGTTAGTCGGACTTTGGAGAAATTATGAGGAGCAATTTTGGTCCAAATTGGGGGACGGATATCTCTTAGCATATGAAGTGTTTTAAGGTGAAACAAAAGCCTAAGATGAATTTCGTCGAGTCTAGTTTCCAACGCAACAAACCACTCGTTGATAGGACATTGGAGTAGAGAATTATGGACGTTACAAGTTCAGCTGACAGGGCAGAAACGCGTGCTACAGTACTGCTACAGGGTAAGAACCCGACCCGAATTTGATCCTTATAAAAAGGGTAAGAACCCCTTGTTTTCACCAGATTTTGCTGGACAATTCCAGAAATTGAAGAGAGAGAGTGAGGAAAACAAAAAGTGAGAAATTTTCAAGTATCGGAGTAGTGGTTTAGGTCTGGGTAACGCATGGTTGTGATTCTAGTGTTGTTTTGCGGTGGATTTTAGCGTGGATACTGAGGATATTGCGGTATTGACAAGAAAGAAGGTATGAATCTTTCTCTTTTGGTATTATCTAAAACTTATTTATGGAGATAAAGTCGTTACATAATTGTGTAGTAAGTTGGTTGGTTATGGAAGTTGGAAAACAGTGTGTGGGCTGTTTTATGGTACATATTGGTGTTGATATTATTGTTTTTGATGTTGGTATTGTTGTTGTTGTTGGCAGCAGAATTGAGATTTTAGGTAGGCATATAAATAGAAGAGATGCTGCCGAAATTTCGGCTGATTCTAGAAAGATTTATTTGGAGGCTTAGGATAAGTATATAACAACGAGCTTAACCATATAATGAATGGTTTTATATTTATATTTCAATACAGGAGGTAGGGTGGAAAGTCGAGAAGCGAGCTTCCAGGTATGTTAAGGTTAAACCTTTCTTTCAAAGGAATGATTCCTACGTTTTGATTCCATACATGACATCCATAATATTTTTACCCCTAGAAATTCCAAAAGTCTATAGTTTCTGATAAATCTTACGATGACTCCAATCCTAGAGATTTTCAAGCCTATGTTTCTACATGATTTCATGACGTGATTGAGTGTGCTATATAATATATAGCCTCAGCTTATGTCTGAGCGTGCTATGGCCTTAGTTTATGTCTAAGTGTGCTATGGCCTCAGCTTATGTCTGAGTGTGCTATGGGCTCACCTTATGTCTGAGCGTGCTATATAACATATGGCCTCAGTTTATGTTATGGATCATTCAATGTGATACATGAAAGTGGTGATGATTATGGTAGTGATGAAGATCCTTATCATCTAAACGAACCCAGCAAATAAATGAACTCCAAAGACTCTATTCCTAGACAGTATAGGAGTATTCGTATCTTTGACCTCTTGAGTCTTCAACGTGGCATAATTGTTAGAGCAAGAAGACTCCTCTTTGTTGCAAGTTTATAATCAAAGCTAAGTGAGAAGCTAAGGAGAAAAGGTAAGAATCAACCTTCTTTTCTATGTTATGGATGGTTTTGAATGTTGTAGTGTCTAGAAATGAGTGAAATTCATGAAAATATGAAGGTAGGGTTGTGGCCGTGTACATGTGTGATGTGTAGGAACAATGATTCGATTATTTTATTTAGTGTTTTAGTTGTTGTTGTTGTGAATTCTATGTTGATAATGAAAGTTTAATAATTCTAGTTGAAGTTGTAAGGGTTGGAGAGTTGTCTTAAGAAGCTAATGTGATTTTAATGTCATTTTTGTAGTTATGGAAGGTAATGTTGTTAATGTGTGAATTGTTGGTATAATTCATGAATTTGAAAGGAGAAAATGTGTTGTTGTTGTTGTTATTGCATTTGGGATGTTTTGGGTGGAATGGCATATTGGTTGGATTATTTTGAATATAGTACGGATTGGTTGAAGTATTCTTGAATATTGTTTGAATGGTTTCGGATTAGTACTTGAATATGTGAGAAATTATGAATTGAATGTGAATGGGAAGTCGTCAAAGTTTGTAGAAAGAAGTTGCTAATGTTAGTATGCGTTTTGAATCGATTGTGGACATTGCTTGAGTAATTGTTGGTATTGTTGTTGATACTTTGGCCGAGTTAAATTCTCGGATTTGTTGTTGATGATATAGCCGAGTTGGATTCTCGGGGATGATAGTATTTACAGGGGAAGTGCTGTCGAAATTTCTGTAGATAAAGTATTGGTTTTGAATTGGACTCTTAAGTGTTATGGCTAATGTTTGGTATATATGAATATTGTTGTAGATCTTGTGAAGCGAAAGACTTAAGTTCGGATTAGTGTAGAAAACGGGCAAGGTATGTAAGGCTTACCTTTCTTTCTTTTGGCATGACCTTTGCAAAATGAACAAATGACATACATGTATTATTTCAAAGAAAGTCCCATTCTTAGAGCCACTAGGATGGCTAGTATCCTTGATTTCCATAAGTTGTTTCATATGATTTTGATCCGTAACTATGATTTTCGAAGATCTATTTGATATGTTGCCGAATTAGCATTCGAGAGATAAGTGATATGATTAATGTCTTGACTTGCAAATAATAGGCCGTCCGAGTGTTCCGTTGAGTCTTGATATATTACGATATGTCCATATGATTCCAAAAAGCTATATATTTGATTTGATCCATAATGATAGCCGAAAGGTACTTGATATGATCGTTGCTTTGATTTTCCAAAAATAGCCTCTGAAATGCTTGTAGAAGGTTCTGTACTTCAAACTCTCATAACTTTCTCATACTAAGTCGGATTGACCCGAAACTCGTTTCTGAGCCTTCAGATGTCGGTAAGTGTACGTATTCGTCGAGTCTTGATTTATGTACATATAGTTTCTCACTACTCTGCTCGTGCATGTGTTATGACCTCTTTCACCGAGTCCCGGGCCGTTACGAATCGTGTGTATGGTTCGTCGGGTCCCCCGCTTGAGGACCGAGTGCCATATATGTATTCCGGAGTTAGATGTGTTACGGTGTTATGATGTGTTTATGGTTCGCCGAACCATATATGATGTGATATTATGATGTGTGACGGAGATTACGAAGCAAATCTTCTGGAGTATGATGTGTGTGGCGCCAAAGGCAGGGTGGCGCCACGTTCCCCGGGTCCCGCAAGGGACCGGATACCGTTCTTGGCATGCATGGTTTGTGTTTCCAGTAAGTCGTTTTTATTAATTTGCATATCGTGCTTACTTTCTGTACTAACCTTCTGCACTATTTATTCCGCTTGTGATTCTGTTCATATAATTCCATGCTTTACATGCTCAGTACATATTTCGTACTGACCCCTTTCTTCGGGGGCTACGTTTCATGTCCGCAGGTACAGACGTCCGTGTGAGTGACCGGACAGCTTAGGCTATCCATTCTGCTGCTTTGGAGTGCTCCCCTGTTCTGGAGCCCACATTTTAGTACAGACTGTTCCGTTGTATATCTTTATGTATATATTCAGGGGTACGGCGGGGCCCTGTCCCATCATATGATTTTGTTGTCTTTGTTAGAGGCCTGTAGACATATATGTGGGTCATGGGTCGTCATTGTTTAGCTATGTCCGTTTGATTTCCGTCTTAAGCGGTTCCATTTGCTATGACGGCCGAAACGGCCTGTATGACTTTGTATACATATGTATATTTCGTTGGGCGATGTGTTTGATGACAGCCTTACCGGCTTTTGTGTGATACATTTTCTATATGTGACCGCTTAAGACGCCATTTATTCTTCGCATCTGTATAAATCAATGTATGCTAAATATGGGTAGGTCATTTATATATCGATTTGGTAAGTAAGTGTGTATGAGTGTCCAACTCGGGCACTAGTTACGGCACACGGGGTTGGGTCGTGATAGTCAACCCCTTAATCGTACTTGCTTATCCTTAGCTATCATCTTATTTAACTGCTTACAATCACTTGTACATATGCAATGAGCTATCCTACTCCCTTATAGACTGAATTGGTTCAACTGATCCTTCAAATAATCTTTATTTTCTTCAACTTCATAGGGATCATTTGCATAAGGCAAAGTAAATATTGGTTGCGCACTTAACAATACTTTTGTTTAGTAAGACTAATCCTTTACTTAAAGGAAGTCTTGGGGTCTCCCTCGGACATCCCTAAAACTTATTCACCATAAAGGTGAACTGGAAGATCGATAACTTGGCTTTCATAATATGAACTCCAATCATACGGTATGCATACTTATTTCTGATTCATCTTCTCGATCTTAGGACAAGAGATAAACTTATTCCTTGGTACTTATACAACTTTGCATGACTTGAGTGCCTTTGAAGGTCTGCACCCAATTTCTTTTGTAGACTATATCATTCCGGTCCGTATACCTTGGAAGGCATACTATATACTTTATAGGCTACTCACAGATATTCCTATAATGTTCCGCTTAATATCTTATTCGCTATCCCGCATTAGAACATATCCTTTGACAGAACACATAATTCACTCCTTGACTTTCAATGGCTTGGTTCTTTACATATCACAAAACTCGCAATCCTTCAAGACGTTGACCTTAACAATTACTCCCACAAGCTACCTTATAAGCATCTTGTAATCCTTAGTCAAAATTATATATATTCTATAATCTAGTCTTTGCCAAGGACCTCAAATTCACTGATTAACTCACTTTCATATCCTGCTCCTTACTTTCCGGTCTATGAACCCTTGATTTACATACACTATTAATACAAATCATCCAGTATCCTTTTCTTTGATCACATACCGCACTCCTTTTCCATAGGTATCTGCAAATGTCATCTACTCGTATCTACGACACCTTCTATTATTGGTGCCTTATTCCTTTATTCGGCTTTTTGTTTTCTGTTTCTTTCCTCTTAAGGCCAATATACTATAAGCTCAGGGTGCTTCAATCTAATACTGCTAATAAGTGTGAAGGATGAAATGTCACCTCATCTTTCTTCAATTTCTTACAATTCGTAAGTCCCACCTTATCTGCTTAGTCATACTACAACTTCTGTATCCATCCCTGAGAAATCTCTCTGAGAGTACATAAACTTATAGGACTTAAAATTTCAAATCTCACTTCAAAATCCATGTCCATAATAAGGATGTCCTGACTATAATTATTCATAAGAATAATCCATTATCAACTTTCTGAGGCCCCAGAGTAACGAAATGTCACGACCCAAACCGATGAGCCGCGACGGGAGTCTGAACTCTAGCGACCAAACACCCCTAAACACTTATCTGAAACATACTGAACATCAAAGGCCCTTAAATGGCATAAACTGTTCTAAAAAAAGGAACATTAGAACTCTGTACAATCGGCATATATATATACACAACATGCGGAAGAACAGAGCAAGCCGGCTAGGCTGCTACATATACTGTACACAAAAGAATAGAAGCCGACAAGGCTATATCATCTGACTACTATACAACTGTCTACAGACCTCTACTGGAATAAAAGCTGTAGAAAGGATGGGATAGGGCCCCGTCATACCCATATATGCATACATATCTCAAAAGGGGCATACCAAAACTGACTGTAGCTCCAGATCGAATGGAGCGTACTGACCATTGCTAGATCTAGAGGTCCTACTGAGCTGGACCACCTGTCTGTCTCCCTATACCGGCGGGCATGAATGCAGCCCCCCGAGCAACGGGGAGTTAGTACGGATAATGTACCGAGTATGTAAGGCAGAAGAACAATATATATATAAGAATCATGGATAAGATCTGGACTCATAAACTAAAATGACTGACTGCATGTACTTGTATGAACTAGTATCTATCTAAATCTACATAAATCTGCGTGATTGACAATGCCTCTGTGGGCACATAATATGCATGCTCATACATATCAATGATGATCGTGCATCTATATGAGTGCGTATATAACGCCTGATGTATGTGCGTATATAACGCCTGATGTATGTGCGTATATAACGCCTGTAAGCCTCTATGGCATCTCATCATATCATATTGGCTCCCCTGTGGCCATAATCAATATCATTATCATAGTAGTAATGCGTATATAACGCCTGTATTTCTTCTCATACTTTACATATATCTAGTATTCGCGTATATAACGCCTGATATACGTGTGCGTATATAATGCCTTCTAGTTAAATGTACATAAATATATAATGAATGTAATGCATGACTAAGCTATATGCACAGAACTGGCTACATAAGACTAGATCTATGAATAGAGGGATTTCTCATAAATAGGGTACATGAACATCAAAGACTGAAGTACTTCTAATTCTTCTAAGAGTAGAGTAATATGGAAGCTCGCTTACTCGCTTGTTGGATCATATCATAGGATCATGCCAAAAGATGAAAGGAATCTCAACATACCTTGGAGTATACTTAATCGTCCAACTTCTACCTCTCGAACTTGCAAGTCTACAATTAAGATAACACAGGGCTTAGTTAGATTACTTACTTCACTTACTAACCATCCTCAAATACATACAAAGCTCACAAACTATAGACAATAATTTCCTTTGTGAGCTTACAACTCTCTTGTTATACCCCGCATTTTCAGAGCATGAGCGTGACACGCGCTTCCTCAAAATTGACAATCATGTTGTTGCCACATAATTTAAACTCACGTTGATAATGTTGTATTCCATACTTTTGTACATTGGATTATTCATAAGCTGAGGTGGGGCCCACGCGTCGAGATTTTTTTAGGTCACATGACAAGTTATATGAAGCACATATGTGAAGTTGAACACAACTCAAGAAGGACCCTTGAGCCGAATCAAAGTGGAAGTCCTCCAAACAAAATTTTTTAACGTTTTCGGGTGATCTGAATTCGAGGGGAAAAAACGGTATTATAAGTTTGGAATTTGGAACAATACCAAGAAATAGAAGTTGTAGATAATTGAATTGGATTTCCAACCATAGGTCGTGGGTCCACAGGTGACGTCGGAATAAGGAAATATGGACGTTTTAATGCAGAAAGGTCAGTGGGCTAGACCCAATCCGAGCCCAACCGGGTTAGGCCCATTACCCATGTCTTTATAAGTGCAAATTTCGGCCTTCCTCCTCATTTTAAGACCAGGAACGCCCAGAAAATTCTTGGGAGAGAGAGAAAAAGAGTCTTGGAGAAGAGAAACCAATTTTGATCGAAATCTGAGCCTCGAATCCCAAAGCCCATGAAGGGAAAAGTGTTGTACGCTGCGTTGTCTTCAATTTGAGCTAAGAATCAACCAAGGAGAAGAGTGATAACGTGGTGGATGCATGCTTAAGGTATGAAAAAGGTTCCTCTTCATTGTTAACGAGTTTATTTAGAGTTTCGACGGATTAGCACGGAGAGAATAGCCTGATAAATTCGTTTGTTGGTGTTGTGAATTATGGAATGAAACTTGAAGAAAATTTTGGATGGTAATAAATGTATTTAACTTGTAAAATGTGGAGGATGTTGTTATTAATGTCATTGGTATTAATTTCAGCTTCTTTACCGAAATAAAATTATTAAATAGTTATATCGGAAATTTGGTTGGTTGAGAAATTTAGAAAATAGTGCGCGGGCTGTTTTATGGCATACGTCGGTATTGGAAATGATGTTAATACTATTGGTATTGTTGTTGATGTTGTTGGTTGTTGAATTGGAATTTCGGGCTAGGCATATAAACAGGGGAAATGCTGCCCGAATTTTGGAAGAATTTAAAGGGGTTTTAATTAAAGTTTCGAGACGAACGTACAACGATGATCCTAATGATGTTATGAATGATTCCATATGTAGAGTACGAGGCTACGAATAATTCTTACGCGAGTTGCAAGACGGGAAGTAAGTTGAAAGTCGAGAATCATCTTTCAGGTATGTAAGGCTTACCCTTTCCTTCTTTTGGCATGATCCTTGTGAAACAAATAGACAAAGTATATGTATGATTTCAAAGAAACTCCTATTCTTAGAGCAACTAGGATGGCTAATGTTCTTGACTTCCGAAAACTGTTTTGTTATGTCTTGATACATGTGTGTGGTTCCAAAAGTTCTATTTTGATTTGATCCATAGCGATATTCGAATGGTACTTGAGATGACTATTGCTTTGATTTTCCAAAGATAGCTTCTGAAACGTTCGTAGAGGTTTCTGTACTAAAATGTTCATAACTTTCCTATACTAACCCGGATTGACCCGAAACGTGTTTGTGATCTTTCAAGTGTCGTTTTGTGTACTCATCCATCGAGTCTTAAAAATTGATTTATGTGCATATAGTTTCTCACTACTCTGCTCGTGCATGCCTCAATGCATCTTTCACTGAGTCCCGGGCCAAGATATGTTATCGTGCGTATTCCACTGCATTGTTCACCGAGTACCTCATTAGAGGGCCGGGTACGGTATATGTATATGATATGCATAATTTATGTTTTAAAGGCAAGACTTCTGGTATTCTGAACATTGTACTTGTTTCTGTACTCCTTATATCAGTTATGATCCTGTTTACTGTATATCATGCCTTACAAGCTCAGTACATATTCCGTACTGGCCCCCTTTCTACGGGGGCTGCGTTTCATGCCGCGCAGGTACACCCAGATGAGTAGAAGCCATTATAGAAGATGTTCCAGCGGAATTGGCAAGCTCCATTTGCTCCTGGAGTGTTGCCGAGTCAGAGTATTCATGCTATGGTATCTTGGTCGATGTTAGAGACTTTGCAGACAGAGTCGTGGGTATAGAATGTCAGTCTTGTAAGCGGCTCCACCAGCCGATGTGGCATTATGTATTATGTTACAGATTCTTTATGATTACAGATTTACTTGCCTTGAGAACGATGAAAAAAAGATTTTGCAAGCCCTTATTATGTATTTTATTCTTATTTGATATAAAGAGTCCAAAGCGGTTATGTGTGTAGTAAGAGTCAGCGGGTTCGCTCGGCCCTAGGTAAGGGTTGGGTGCCCATCACACCCTAGTAAGATTAGGGTGTGACATCTCTAACTCCTCATTTGATCCCACATCAACTACAGTACTCACATTACCAATGACAACACATATGCATATCAAAATATAATCACATCCATCCCCAATCATCTCCTAACATAACCCTAAGTCACTATCTTGCCCATCATCAACTTACCACTTCCACAACTATACCCTCTTTACTAGAATCACTAAAACTCTTGATAGTAAACTTAAATACAAGGGTAGGAATCATTTACATATCGTGAGGGGTCAAGAATCCCAAAAATCACTTTAACTTCAACTCCCTAAGCTTCACATTCTTGGAGAAACCTTAGAAGAAACCTTCTTCTTCACAAGCTCGGGTTTACGGGGTATGGGTCTTGTCAAATCTTCACTAATATGCTATAAATGTTGGGAGAGAAAAATATTAGGGTTTTCTGATTTGGAGAGAAGGAAAATATGAAATAGGGTCATGGACCACCTATTTATACTTGCAAGCCAAAAAGGCTACAGCGGTCCGGTTCGACGAGCGGGTCGACGGCCCGTCGACTTGTACCATCGACCTGCACCTGCAGATGCAAGGCTGCGGGATCCAATCGATTTCTCAAGTCGACGGTCCGTCAAACATGTCGACGACCCGTCGATGATGACTGGTGTCCTGCAGGTTTTCTGATTCAGTTCAGATCACGTCGATTTGATTCGTTCAACTTCTAACTCTATAAATTTCCAGGAATATCTGCTGGTTCCCTCGTACATGCGGTAAGACATTTTCTACCTTCAAACTCAGGCTTGGGTCTCTATTCCAAGGGCATACCCGACTAGGAAACCATAGGTTCTACTACTATGAACACGAGGGGTGTAACATTCTCCCCCTTTAGGAACATTCGTCCTCGAATGTTCGAACAATCCCGGGTCATAAAGATTTCAGCAGAGTTTCCCCTATACTTAAACTAATCCACGCTGCATGCAACAACCCAGAATAATGCCACATAGGGCCACATACTATAACACACAATACCATGTCCTCACATGACCAATCATGATAACTGAAATGAAATAATACCTGGGGAATATCATACCTCAGATCAAACCTCTTGTACTGCTGGGAACAAATGTGGGTACTCAGTCTTCATTTCCTCTTCCGCTTCTCAAGTCACTTCCTCAACATTCTTATTCCTCCACAAGACTTTAACGGAGGTTACATCCTTGGTCCGCAACTGACGAACCTGTCTGCCCAATATAGCCACTGGAACTTCTTCGTATGATAACTGCTCGGTCACCTGAATATCATTCACTAGTATCACTCTCGAAGGATCTCCGATAAACTTAGGAAGCATAGATACATAAACTATTGGATGCACTGACTCTAACTCAGCCGGCAATCCTAGCTCATATGCGACTGTGCCCACTGTAAGAATGATCTTATATGGCCCAATATATCGAGGGCTCAACTTTCCCTTCTTTCCAAACCTCATCACTCCCTTCATAGGAGAAACTTTCAGGAACACCCAGTCGCCTATCTCGAACTCTAACTTACGTCGGTGATTATCCGCATAGGATTTCTGTCGACTCTGAGCTGTTAGCGACCTCTCTCTAATAACTTTCACCTTATCAACTGCTTGCTGAATTAAGTCTGGGCCTAATAACTGATTCTCCTCGACATCAAACCACCCTATGGGAGATCTACATCTCCGCCCATATAAGGCCTCATAAGGAGCCATCTGAATACTGGAATGGTAACTGTTGTTGTACGCAAACTCAATAAGAGGCAAATGATCATCCCAACTGCCTTAAAAGTCAAGTACACAAGCTCTAAGCATATCCTCAAGGGTCTGTATAGTACGCTCCGCCTGCCCATCTGTCTGGGGTTAAACGTAGTACTAAGACTCACCTGAGTCCCCAATCTTTGCTGAAAAGACTTCTAGAATTTGGCTGTGAACTGTGCTCCCCTATCTGAAATAATGGCTGAAGGAACACCATGAAGTCGTAAAATCTCCTTAAGATAAAGCCTTGCATAATCCTCGGCTGCATAAGTAGTTCTGACAGTCAGAATATGAGATGACTTTGTGAGCCTATCAACTATGACCCATATCGAATCACACTTCCGCTGAGTACGGGGCAACCCAGTAATAAAGTCTATATTAATTACCTTCCACTTCCATGTCGGAATCTCCATAGCCTGCAATAGACCTTCAGGCTTCTGGTGCTCTATTTTGACCTGCTGACAATTCTCACATTGAGCGATAAATTCTGCTACATCCCTCTTCATTGCATCCCACCAATAAACTTCCTTGAGATCATGGTACATCTTCGTTGAGCCTGGATGAATAGAATAGCGGGAGTAATGTGCCTCTCCCATAACCTGTTGACGGAGCCCTGCAACATTAGGGACACATAATCTACCTCGATACCTGAGTAATCCATCACCTGTGATCACAAAGGGTGTCTTTTCTTCCTGAGGGGCTATATCTTGGTAATGAACTATAACAGGATCCTCATACTGACGCTCCTTTATCTATATTACCAAGGATGATACCGTTGTGTCTTGAACTGTAACTCCTGCATCACCTGAATCTATCAATTGAACCTCGAGGTTAGCCAATCGATGAACCTCACGGACCATTTTGCTTCTCTGGCGACCTGTGAGACAAGCTACCCAGAGATTTACGACTGAGGGCATCGGCTACTACATTAGCCTTTTGGGGATGGCACAGAATATCCACATCATAGTCTTTTAACCTCTCCAACCATCGCCTCTGACACAGGTTCAAGTCCTTCTCCGTAAAGATGTACTAGACACTCTTATGATCAGTATAGATATCAACATGGACACTGCATAAGTAGTGCCACCATATTTTCAAGGCATGAATAAATGCCGCTAACTCAAGATCATGGGTTGGAGAGTTTCAGAAGATTAATAATAAATATCATGTATGGAGAGTTTCAGAAGATTCCGGGACCAAGCAAATTGAAGAAAATAAGTTTGTCGAAAATTTGGAAAATTTGGCAGAATTTTGGACAGAAATTCTAGGTCAACTTTAGAGAAGTATATCTCCTATTATATCAAGAGTTTTGAAGTGAAACACAAGCCTAAATTGAAGTTCAGGAATTCTAGTTTCCAACACAACAAACCGTTCGTCAAAATGACATCATAGTAGGGAGTTATGGGCATTTCAAGATAAGCCTCCAAGCTACCAAATGGCTCCTAGCGAGCCCCACTAGGGAAGTCGGTTGAACCGACTTTCAAAGGGTATAAATACCTTATTATTCCCCTTTTTCATCATTTTACACTTGTTTTGAGTTTTAGACACATCCATACACTTCCCTTAAAAACATATAACCCCTTAAATCACGAACTCAACAAGATTACACCAAACTAGTTAATGAAAAGTGATTGTTCTTGTTTCTACTTGATGTTGTGGTGAGTTTTGTCTTGAAGAAAGTTGGTGTGGCTAAATTTCTTCAAGTATAAGGTATGTTCTTCCTCCTATCTCTTATGTTGAGTTGGTTTGAAGGTTTAGCAAGTCTTAAAAGTTAAAATAGTTATGGAGGAAAGGTCATAAAGTGTTGTGTTGTAGTTGTTGAGTTTATGGACTATTTTGAGCATGTTGTGGCTGTGTTGTTGGACTAATTTCCATGTATATGGATGGTAACTAATGTTGTTGGTGTGTTGATCAGATTATGCTCCTTGATTGGGAAGAAAGGAAGCGTATATTGTTATTGTATGTTGATAAACATCGTGTGGGATGTTTTATGGAATATTTTGGTATTGATGATGATGTTGTTGGTGTTAGTATTGTTGTTGTTGTGTTGGTTGTTGGTATTGTGATTTCTGGCTAGGGATATAAACAGGGGAGATGCCGCCAGAATTTTGGCAGATTCTAAAGGGGTTTAATTTGAAGACTTAAGATAAGCATGTGACGATAAACCTAACAGTAGTATGAATTCTCTATAATGTAGATTTATGAGCTGGGAAGGATAAGCGTTAATCAGTAGGAGACCTAAAAGGGAGAATATAGACAATGTACCTGTAACCACATCTGGGGAGGACTCAAGATCCTGCCGTCCGACTAAAGCATATACACAGGGCTGAGTGGCACCTGAAGTAGATGCTGCCCCTCTGCCTCTACCTCGACCTGCTGACATCTGGGGAGTCTGCCCTACCGGGCGCACTGAGGATGAACCAGCTACTGAACATGTGGGCTGAATCCCAACTCTACCACTCATCGACGGGCAATCTCTCATCATGTACCAAACCTGACTGCAAGCATAGCATGCATCCGAACCCTGGCGATACTGTCTGGAATGTAATCTACCGCACTGGCTGCATCGCGGTACTAGGGGTCTCCTCTAACTATAATCCTCCCTGAACTGGGAATTTGAGGCCCTCGAACTCTGGCCCTATCCTGAATGAAAGAGCGATCAAATCTCCTTTCCGTAAATCGAGGTGGTGCACTGGTCACTGACTGGCCTGAATGTCTGGAATAAGTCTGCCTTGATCCCCCTCTATAATCACTGCCTGGCCTCATAGATCTGGCCCTCTTACATTGTCTTCTATCAATATCACGATCACTTCTTTGTGGTTATTGTCGTCCCTCTAAATTCTGAGCATGGGCTTGTATTCGGGAAATATCCATCCCGTCTTGTAGCGAAGCTGTCAAGTAATCTTTAAATAAATGTGGCCCTAAGCCACTCACGAATCTATGTACTCGATCTCCCATATCAGCCACCATAGTCGGGCCATATCTAGCTAATGAATTTAATTGAAGGCTATATTCCCGGGCACTCATGCTTCCTTGCTTCAAATTTAGAAATCTATCTGCTCTAGCTCGGCGAACCTCGGGTGGCTAGTAATGACGAATCAAAGCATGTACGAATTCTTGCCAAACCGAAGGAGGCGCATTCTCTCCACTTGATAATACCTAGTTATTATACCATAAGACTGCCACATCCCAGAGTCTATAAGATGCCAGCTCCACGGATTCAGTTTAGGAGGCAAGGACAATCCTCAACGTCCTCAACATCTCATCAATGAAACCTTGCGGGTCTTCATCCGGCTTTGACCCGAAAAACTCTGGAGGATTTAGACTCATAAAATCACGGGCTCTGATACTTGCTACCCGATCAGTTGAACTCGCATTTTGCCGCTGTACCTGTGCGGAAACCAATTGTGTCAATAGATGTATGGCCTCGGTCACTTGTTGACCCGAAGCAACCGGTGGAGGAATTAGAGCTGGAGCCCCTCCTTGTTCTTCGACATTTGGCGGGGTGGAGGAAGTATTAGATAGGGCCTCATTATGTGCCTCGCCCTCTTCAATATTCATCGGAGGCTCTCTTTCCACCCGCCTCTTTGTCGTAGTGTTGCCCTTCTGGGCGGCTGTAGCTTTTCCTTTTGGCGGCATTCTAAAATCACAACACACTATTAGGGAGGATAAAATCTTATATACGGCTCTATCACACGATCTCATTAGAAGAAAGATGGTCATTTTTCCTAAATGCCCTGTAGCCTCTTGCTTATTAGCGTGGTGCGCAACACACCATAAACAAGACTCTACTAGACACGGCTCGTAGACACTTCCTAGGACTGAACTACTCTGATACTACTTTTGTCATAACCCGACTAGGGCCGTGACGGGTACCCGAGGCTAACCACTGAGCACCACTCGTTCTACTACTTATCATGCTCATTAACATTCTTTTATCACCTTCATAATTATAATATAAGGAAATCATCATTCATTTGAAGACATAGATACTTTTATATACATAAGCCTCTCGGCTATCAAAATGATAAATATACATAAGTAATCTCGTGAGACCATATAACCCACACTGCGTATGTCCGAGCCTCTACTGGAGTGCTAGACATAAGAACTGGACAAGACCCCGTCATGCCTAAAATACATATACATATACATGACTATACACAAAAGAATCATCATAAGCACCTCCGAACAATGGAGTGCCCTCAATCAGCTACTGGTTCCTACGAATCCGGATCAAGCTGACCTCCCTGTCTACCTGTGGGCATGAACACAACATCCAAAGAAAACGGACGTCAGTACGAACATTGTACCGAGTATTAGAGGCATAAACAACGAAATAAGACAATTATGTAAAAGAAGTATCAATATGGAACATCTGTATCTGACTGTCAAGTATAAAGGAAATAATGCATGCTGGCTTACTCATAATCATCATCATGTCATGTATGCATAAGTATATATCAGATTCCCGTCCATGTAGGTACGGTGTGATAATGTATAAACTGTCTATCCATATCGGATCGGTGTAATAATCATAACATTAGCCTGCGTCCAGGCCTCCCACGTCCAGGGTATCATATCATGCCGCCCACTAGTGGTGTCTGCCCATGCCATCTGGCCATGGTGTATATACTGCCCGCCTTAGCGGTGACTGCCCGACTACATAGGCGCGGTGTATATCATCATCACACATGCTCATCATAGTATGCTCGTCATAACATGCTCATCATAATATGCTTATCATAATACATGTATAAGGCTCAAGGACAACTATACTTTATCGGGGTGACGTAAGGTCGTGATCCCCCGATTTCATTATGGAGCATTCATTGACATTCTGCCTCACCTTGAAGGAATTAGCATATAAGGTGAGTGTAAGCAATAAATAACATCATTAACGTAATAGGATCATCATATCATGCATTTTTTAATCTCTATACTTTAACTCGTCATCATCATTATAAGGCTTATAATATATCTCTTATCTTATGTACCTATTCATGGACATAAACTTTTAGCTTTCCGGAATGTAAGAATTCATGAAGAGGAAGGAAGAGTCATGATATAGGATTCATGCCATTAGAAATAAAGGACTAGCCTTACATACCTTTTACGCTTAACTAAGCTATCCTTCTCTTGTTCTCCTTCAATGTCACGTTTCTACCTTCCAGAGAGAATTCACATTAACGTTAGTTAGTCGACTATAAGAACGTGCTACTATTTCTAGGGAAAATTGAGCAGCATTTCCTTTGTTTATACTAATTTTCCCATATTCCATATCAACTCCCAAACGTTCTTATAACCATTCACAATATCGCAAACAACAATCTTCATTTATCAACATTTACCATAATTCACCATTTCCCTTCAAGTTCTCCACAATATGGTTATAGATCATTATCGCGTTTTCTTATATCTAATACTTATCTCATGGTGTAAACGTCATTTACGAAGCATTTACAATCACAACATAGCATCATTCATGATTCATCCCAACCACTATTCAACAATGACACTATTCACTCATTTATGACCCATTTTCTATGCCTTTCTACAATTCATGTGTCTTGGCCTTCCAATACCTTAAACAACATGATATGGTCATGAAACTTACCTTAGATGATGGTTGAACAAACCTCGAATGGAAATACTCTTCTAGCACCAAAACCCTATTTCACCTCTCTTGGGATTTCTTGGTTTGGATGACTTTCACTTGGGTTTCATACACTTGTTTTCATGGATTTGGAATTGTTGATCTTGGTTTTCCCTTGAATTCTTGTGGATGAGGGATGAAGAATATTCTAGAGGTTTCTTGACTTGTGGAGAGTGGCAATGAAATAAAATGAAATGAGAAGGGTCCCTTATATTAAATCACAAAGCTGTCCCGACCAACATATACAGACCAACATACGGTCCGTATATTTTTCACTGACCGTATGTTTGGTCTAGAATGTGATGTTCCTCTTGGCCAATTATACGGCCTAACATACGGCCAGTATAATTTATACGGTCCGTATGTTGGACCGTATAATGCACAGTGGTTCCGTTTTCGTTCTCGTCGACTCGTTTGATCTCCGATCCTTATGGAACCTTCTTAACACTTGTTTAACACTTCAATACCAATCTAAGGGACGTTATTACTCATCTCTAAGGCATCATTCTTCCATCATTTACTCATCGTCCATAATTCCTACCTGACCGTCCAAACTTCTTTCTTTCATCAACAATCTTCATTTATCAACATTTACCATAATTCACCATTTCCCTTCAAGTTCTCCACAATATGGTTATAGCTCATTATCGCGTTTTCTTATATCTAATACTTATCTCATGGTGTAAACGTCATTTACGAAGCATTTACAATCACAACATAGCATCATTCATGATTCATCCCAACCACTATTCAACAATGACACTATTCACTCATTTATGACCCATTTTCTATGCCTTTCTACAATTCATGTGTCTTGGCCTTCCAATACCTTAAACAACATGATATGGTCATGAAACATACCTTAGATGATGGTTGAACAAAACTAGAACGAAAATACTCGTCTAGTACCAAAACCCTATTTCACCTCTCTTGGGATTTCTTGGTTTGGATGACTTTC
Organism: Lycium barbarum; assembly: GCF_019175385.1. Classification (NCBI taxonomy): domain Eukaryota; kingdom Viridiplantae; phylum Streptophyta; class Magnoliopsida; order Solanales; family Solanaceae; genus Lycium; species Lycium barbarum. The sequence goes on along the minus strand of NC_083348.1, from coordinate 22,175,087 downwards.
ACTTAGATTTCATACACTTGTTTTCATGGATTTGGTGTTGTTGATCTTGGTTTTCCCTTGATTTCTTGTGGATGAGTGATGAAGAATATTCTAGAGGTTTCTTGACTTGTGGAGAGTGGGAATGAAATAAAATGAAATGAGAAGGGTCCCGTATATTAAATCTCAAAGCTGTCCCGACCAATTTATACGGACCAACATACGGTCCGTATATTTTTCACTGACCGTATGTTGGACCGTATGTTTGGTCCAAAATGTGATGTTCCTCTTGGCCAATTATACAGCCTAACATACGGCCAGTATAATTTATACGGTCCGTATGTTGGGCCGTATAATGCACAATGGTTCCGTTTTCGTTCTCGTCGACTCGTTTGATCTCCGATCCTTATGGAACCTTCTTAACACTAGTTTAACACTTCAATACTAATCTCAGGGACGTTATTACTCGTCTCTAAGGCATAATTATTCCCTCATTAACTCGTCGTCCATAATTCCTACCCGACACATAACATATCCTTTACTTTCTTCGTCAGACTTCTTTCTTTACGTCTAATGTCGTGAATCTCGATTAGGATCATCAAATGCCATTTTTTTACTTATCAAATCACCGTATACTTCGTACTCTTCGCTAGCCTATTCACTGTACGCTAACAGGGAATTTTCCAAGGTGTAATACTATCTATCCGAGAAATAAATAGTGCTCTGTTCAACTGCTCACACTCTTCTCAATCATCCGGGGTGTGGCCTCAACTGAAGACCATTAGTGATCTCATCTACTTCATCCTCCTAGGTCCCTATCACCTCCTTTTTCATTTACCAGTGTTTCAAAGTGGAGGGTCAACATCTATTAATTTCATAATGGTCAGTATAGAGGAAAGGTCTACAACTTCTAATGGAGCGAAGTCCTCAAGATTGGCTATCTCCCTCGATTGCGACTCATGAATATCAGCCTTAACTTGAGTTAATTCAGTTCAAACTACTTTCAAATCAGCATTGGGAGTTGTTCCCTTAACCTCGGTTACCCTTCTCTCAAGCACGTCAATTCTTGAATTGGCTTGGTGTTGTGGAAGCTTACCTGATTCTCTCAAAGGTCACAAGGCTCTCTCAATTTCTCGATCAACAAATGTCTTCAACTCTCTAAATAAACTGATAATTTGATGGTCATCCCACACTTCCTTGAGGGAAAAAGTTCATAAGTTTTATCGTGTGAGAGAATACAGAAGAGTACCACTGGGTGGCGGAGGTGTGGATGTAGTAGGAGAAGCTGATTAAGTAGGACTAGCCAAAGATGCAGGAGCCGCTGAAGTGGATGGTGCATCTGCAGCGCAGCACTTATGGTAGTATGAGTCTCTTAGTGCTTGTGTTGGTGGGATTTGTCCCATCCTTACTTTTGGTGATATCATAGACTTGCGATGCCTCAAAGTAACGGTCTATTAATGGAAATGAAGAAACCCCTACCTTCTAGAAAAACTGAGTGATGAGGCAAGGATATAATAGTATGTGGCCCCCTGCAGTAGCCTTTCTCAAATCTCTTTGGCAATAGTCTTCCCCACATTAATATGGGACCTGGACATTATGGATGTAATAAGAATGGGCTTGCCCAGGGTGAGGGTGTTATCAGTTGTGTAGGGAGAAGCCAATAAATCATGACACTCCACCAAAACTCAGCCTCGTGGGTGAGGTATCTTTTATAGATTGGAGCCCATAAGTTATTGAGCCATGCTAGAGCATCCCGAGCTATTACAGTTGTTATCCATGGTAATTGAGACGTTATGTGTGCAAACTTGTAGTCAGATTCTATTGTATTCTTAGGCCCTATGTAATCCTCTCAGAAATAGAATTGGTTTATGGCCTTGCTCATGATGTCCACTTCTACCCCACGGATTAAAACCTTTTTCAACACTGGATGTGACTGCACTTGATGCCTCGACTTCCTTTTCTTTGCAAGGATAACACTGTAGGAGCTATAGAATTTCAGACAAGAGCTGGACAATATTTCCCGGGAGGGTTGTTGAAGGGCTCTAGTGTAACGACCCAAATTACTAGTCGTGCGGGAACCTACCTGTCACACCCCGACTTTACTAGGGTGTGATGGGCACCCGACCCCATATCCGGAGCCGAGCGAACCCGCTGACTCTTGTTACATACTTAACTTCCTTAGACTCTTATATCAATAAAAATGGAAAACATAGTAAAACTTTCAAGAGATTTTTTTTTCTTTTTTTTTTTTCCATCGTATTCAAATCAAACAGAATCTGTAATCACATGGACTTTATGATATAACATATTATCGACACTCTATACCCACGACTCTGTCTGCAAAGTCTCTAACATCAAACAAACATCATGGCTCGGATACTCTGACTCGGCAGCACTCCAGAACAAGTGGAGCCTGCCAACTCCGCTGGAACATCTTCTATGATAGCTGTGGCTCATCTGGTGTACCTGCGCGGCATGAACGCAGCCCCCGAAGAAGAGGGGTCAATACGAGTAATGTACTGAGTATTTAAAGCATGAATAGTACCATAATAAGGAATATACAGTATGAACAATAACAGAATAGACATAAGGAGCTTATCCTGGGACAGATGTAACCTGTACATATGAGTGCCTTTCTGCAGATGTCATGCATGCTTAGTTTCTTTTTCAGAAAACGGTGTTTCTTATTTACATATACAGAAAACAGAACATTTCAGAAAACGGTGTCCTTTATTTACATTCACAGACGTCGAGTACATCGGCTCTCCCACCCCCCTCCCCAACAGTGTCCCAACATATTATATATATATCACATATACAGACGCCGTATCCGGCTGTCCCATATCCCGCGTCCGGGCATCCCGCGTCCGAGACGAAATCCAGATGAATCAGGTGGTGATATAACAGTGGCCCTTCCCCTTTCCCCATATACATATACATATACATATTCACATTCATATACATATGTCATACAATTGGCATGCATGAGAGCCCAAAGAAAGTCATGTGTCCATCGGACTGACGTAAGGTCGGTGAGCTCCGATTACGTTATGGAATAATCATGGTCACTTTGTCTCACCTTGAAGGAACGAGTATTTTAAGGTGAGACTACCAACGGAAAATAGCCTTAAGAGAGAGCATAGAATGAAATCATGGGCATTATATCCGTCAATTCATATTCTTTGAAGTCTTTTAGAAACTAGTGTCATAGCTACGGAATAAAATTAAGGTTCAAGAACTAGTATAACACTTTCATATTCACATTGGATTTTTAGCTCAAGACTCTTAGTCGTGGAATCATTCTTGTCGTACTTGTCATAGGCATATTCTCTTTTCTGACATCATCGTTATCATTATCATCATGGAAGTATTCTCGTTGGGATAGGTACAGTACTTGTCATTTGGTAATGGAATAAGGATCGAAGGTTTCTTTTGGATTCAGCTTCAAAGTAAGTCAAGCGGAACAATAAGGTAAATCCGGGAACCAGTGGGCCCACCTCGGATCAAATGAGGCGGCGTACCAAATTTACATATGTTACATGTCATGGCGTTACTTGTGAGGGTTTTAGGGTAGTCGGGTCCTATTTATGCGAGTTCTAGAGGTTTAGGAAATTCTTCCAACATTTTGCACACTTTTTAATTCAATTCTATTGATTGAAAAAGGGGAATCTTTAGATGCGGATTCTGGAGGGTAGAAGGGTCCCCGAGGTTCTTAGCCAACATATTACATCTAAGACATGCCATAGAAAGAAGGGAGAAGCCTTACATACCTTTTATGCTTCTTATGCGACTCCAAATTCACGTTCCAAATCCGCCAAAATCTACAAATTGGTCATGTTTACCAAAACTTGATTAGAGCCTTTAGAAGTTGATTCTTTAAAGTAACACTTTGTCTGCCGAAATTTCGGCAGCATTTCCCCTGTAAATGCACCATCCCCGAGAATACGGCTCGGCCCCAAATCAACAACAACAACAATCCGGGAATTTAACCCGGCCAAATCAACAACAATACTAACAGTTATTCTAGCAATATTCCAACATTCAATTTAATTCGATTTAATTCAATCCAATTCAATTTAATTCACACAATGTTCCAACAACTTAATCAACATACTATTTCATCCGAAACCTTCAACGTCAATCCCAACCATACATTTACTTATCATTCGTATACATTAACTTCGACGACACCCTTCATTCAATATCACATAATTCATAACGGCGACGGCTAGAATATCAAATTACATCAATTTACCTTAACCTACCAAACAACACCATTTTCGACCACAATGACTTCTTACACATTTTTCATACAATTTCATCCATCTCTACACATTACAACAACAACCACATGCTACATGAAATTCATTCATCCTTTTCCATATAACACAACTTACACACACGGCCAACATACTACATACACCCATATTGCCATAAATTTCATTCATTTCACACTCCGCAACATATACAACAATCAAATAACATTAAATAAAATTTGTTCATCATGCTCACACCAAAGAGACATACACACGGCCTCAACTTTCAACACACAACCTTTCATGGTTTTCATCCATTTTCATATACCACAACATGTGTAAATCATTCATAATACATGAGAAGAGGATTGAACCTTACTCTTTTTTTTTTTTTCCATTTGGCTCTCCAAAACCTCGGCTAGGAGTATGAATCATGCAAACGAACGCCTTACTTGCTTCAACAACTACCTCATGTCGATAAGGACCCTTCAATTAGTAGAGAAGCTAGGAAAAATAATTTTTCCATGATCATTCTCCATGGACCAAATTCAGCCATGCCTTGGCCGAACCCCCCCCCCCCCCCCCCCCCCCTTTTTTTTTTCTTTTTCTCTTCTTTCTCTTGATTTCTCTAGAACTTAAAATGATGACTTGTGCCTCTTATTATTCATCACACACACACATATAGGCACATGCACATGGCTGGTCATGTGCAATTTTTGTCCTTTCCTCTTTTTTTTTTCTTTTTCCAATTTTCTAGAAATTTCCAAGGTCATAAAAGATGACTTTATAATCTTCTCTTGCAAGCTTTGTCCATACTTATTTATAATTAGTCCATAAAAATGTGGGCACATGCCACACACATGCCACACACCACACGGCCAAGGGCCTCTTTTGAACCTCCAAGGCTTTTTGTGAAATTCCCATTTTGCCCTTAGTCCTCCGCAATATTTCCCATGAACCCCTTCGCGGATTTTCCTTCTTACCCTTGGCCTTTCTCAACATTTCCATTCTAGTAATGTCCATAATTGATATTAATTACCAAATTGTACATTAAAATAATTTTGGAAGGTGGTCATTCCCTTAACTTCGTCACGACTACCTTGGAATATCCGAACGCATAAAATACGGGATATAACACTACCATTTCCCACCTCGGTAGGCGAACCCATCCCTTAATCATTGATCCAAACAATAATAAAGTAAATAGAACAGAATAAGTAGAAGTCTAAATCATAAATAACATAACTGCGGAATACGAAATACAATCCCCAAGGAACTGGTCTGACTCGTACAAGAGCAACTATGTAAATGTCTAAATATACAAGTCTGTATGTCAAATATCAATTGTCTGAATGGAAGAATATAAAGACAGGATAGATGAGTCTCTGGGAAGCGGCTCGTTAGATGCTCACCCTAGATACTCGCAAGCACGGCCTCGAGAATCAGTCACGAGGAGTGGAAGTAGAGTCTGTCATGTAGTTTGCACTCAGAAAAGAATGCAGCAAGGTAGTATCAGTACAAACACTATATATTGGTAGGTATCACAGGCCGAAAACAATTAGCTAATATATATAAAGAGAGAAACTGAAGAATAGACATGCTCGCAATCAAATACAAACACAATCACAGTCCAAGAACAACAACTCAAGTATAGAAGTATCAAGTAAAAATCCAAGAAATATGTGGATGTAGTAATGAGTGCATATGCAATGCAATGCACTTACCAAATGTAATCTCCGTAGACACATGCTATGGACGGAATTGCTCCATGCCTCGATAGTCATGACCCATAAGGGACCCTCGAAGTCCATGTACCACTCTCAAGGTCCCGATAAAGACCTCGGGCATCGGACACTCATCCCTCTCATATACAATCTTGCAAATACCTCGGATGTTCCTTTGTCTCACTTATCATCACCAGTACCAAGTCATAGCTCATATCAATATATCATTTAAAATGAGGATGAGTGTCATGCATAATATCAATGCCAAGTGAAATCATATCAATGCCAATAGTTCCACACATGGACACATATCACAATATCAAGATTAAGTCATGTCTTTTACTCTATCCATGATAATACCATGCTAAGTGAGAGACAACTCTATCACAATCACAATATGGCAAATATGTACCAAGTCCAACATCACACACACAGCAACAAGCCCACAAATTAGTCAACAATACCAAACCTATGTAATCCATCCCAACTTCATACCCGAAGGGGTAACATGCTTTCTCCGATAATAACTAACTCTACATATGCTTCGCTAACCGAAGTCTAACCAGAAGGTAAGCAGTAACCTACCTGGTTACAGAGCTGGAGCCACAAACAATCAAATCTTTGCCTTGCCTTTCCGGAGAGCCTCTAATACTCAAAGTCTAAGAATTATTGAATTCTAAGTTAGAAATGAGGAGCAACGATACCCATATTTCTATACAATCATTCGAATCAAGAACAACTACGAAAAAGGGGAAACGGGCCCATAAGGGTAAAATGGATATTTCAAAGATGGAATAGCTAACCCAATATTCTGGAAGTTCAATTATACTCCCCCAATTGCTAAATTAGCTCAAAAGTTGGTCAATTTCATCATTCAAGTCAAAATCCCCAATTTGGGTATAAACCGTAAGTTTTAATATTTCAATTCTTCAACTATAATGGAAGATTCAAGCCTATTGGTCACTAATTCATCAAATTCCATGCTTAGATTTAGTCAAATCAATCAACAAATCTCATATTGGAATATTAAATATCAAATAATGAAGGAAATGTCAAAACCCATCTTCTTCCTTAAGTTCTATAGATTTTCTATCATGGATTCATGCATAAGAAAAGTAAATGAATCGAATCAAGGTTAGAGAACCTACGCGCAAGAGAAATCTACTTAGAACATCTTCGATTCTCCTTAAAGACACTTAGGAACAATAAATGTAGGAATAGGACATAAAGGGTTTAACGTAGCATTAAATAGAATTCTGGTCTGCGTCACCCGCTGCAGCGGTAGAGGGTCCGCTACACCAGGATTGCTCCTGCAGCAGCTCACCCTTCTCTAAAGCGTGTTCGATCCAGCAGAACTCCGTCCACTAGAGCGAATCACAACGAATCCACTCAACACGCCATAGCGTACCAAGCCACGTGCAAGGCGGTCCGCTATAGCGCACAAGTTGTCTCCACAGCGGGTATCAGACACCAACAAAATCCTGGTTTTTCATCAACTTCTTCCCAAAATCCGACAATCACCCAAGACCTCTCAAATATAAACCAGACATGTAACATACATTAAAAAACACTAGGGACTCACTCGTGGTCTTATAATTCCCAACCGAAGTTTATTTGACTAGATCAACACTCAATGGCCAAAGACCAACTTTCCTACCAATAATCCAAAACAATCCCGAGTGCCTCGAAAACCAATCTGAATATCCCCCAAGTCATAATCGACCATCCGAACCTATCGAAATTGACAGATTTTTGGAAAATGTCAGTTTATCCAAAAGTCAACTATCGGCCAACTGTTTTTCACTTTAAGGCTCTATTTCACATAAGTCATCATAAATCTAGCCCGATTACCTCGGGAACCATGCCACCAATCTTTGCGGGTCAAAATTGTACTAATATCGGCTCGAGGAAAGATCAACGGGGGTAAATGGGTCAAAATCACTATAACGACAAGACGGGTCATTACATCAGATACTAATTAAATAATCGCTCGTCCTCGAGCGACAAGGAAAGGAACGGGGCAAAGTATCTAAGTCAGCAAACAACTAGGGATATCTGGAACACATATAGGACTCGATTTCCCATGTGGCCTCCTCAAAAAGACAGTGCTTCCATCGCACCTTAACAGAAGCTATCTCCTTAGACCTCAACATTCTCACCTTCCTATCCAAGATCGCTATAGGCTCCTCCTCATGTGATAGATTCTCATCAAGCCACACAGAATCCCAACAAATGATATAAGACCCATCTGAATGGTACCTCTTTAGTATAGAAACATAGAATATTGGATAAACACCTGACAAGCCTGGTAGCAAGGCTAACACATAAGTAACATCACCAACACGACGGAGAATCTAAAATGGACCAATGTACCTCGAGCTCAACTTGCCTCTCTTCACAAATCGCATAACACCCTTCATGAGTGAAATCTTCAGAAGAACCTGCTCACTCTCCATAAACTTTAAATCTCGAACCTTCCAGTCCGTATACGTATTTTGCCTACGCTGAGCTGCCAGAAGCTTTTCCTAAACAAGCTTCACCTTGTCCAAATACTCCCTCAGCAAATCTGTACCCGAAGGTCGAACCTCAAAAGCATCAAACCACCCAAAAGGAGAATGAAACCTTCTACCATATAAAGCCTCGTGGCACCATATCAGTACTTGAATGTTAGCTTTTGTTGTACGTGAGCTCTGGCAAAGGTAAGAACTTGTTACACCTCGAAAAAACAATCATTCATGCACAGTGAATAGACTGACTAAGAGTACGACATATGCGATGTTTTGATAAGTAATAAATAACATTTTATGATTCTAAATAACATTTCAAAGACATGTGAATTAGGAGACGGAAGTTGTTAAGGAAGGCAAGGCATACGTTATGTATCGGAAAGGATTTACGAGTAACGAGTTAATGATGATTTAATGATGCTTTGGAGAAGATTTATAACATCCCTTATATTGTTAGTGAAGTGATAAACAAGTGTTATGAGGTTCCATAAGGATTGGAGATCAAACGAGTCGACGAGAACGAAATCGGAACAGCTGGGCATTATACGGCCCAATATACTAGCCGTATAAATTATACTGGTCGTATGTTAGGCCAAATATTTAGCCAAAATGTGAAACCTTCACTGGACCAAACATACGGCCAGACATACGGCCCGTATAAAAGATACGGACCGTACGTTGGTTCGTACGTCTGTGACGGGTCAGAATTTGTGTATTAAATAAGGGACCAAGTTCATTTTATTTCATTTTCCCTTTTCACTCCCCTTCTCTCTAGAACTCTCTAGAACATGTCTCCCATAAGAATTCAAGAAATATTAGTTATCAACTACATCAATCTAAGTGAATCAAGTGTAAACAGCACATTAAAGTTCATCCAAGCCAAGGAAACCAAGTGAAGGTGAAACTAGGGTTTTGCTCAAGTGAGGAGTTTCCACTCAAGGTTCATTCCTACACCATCTAAGGTAATATTTATGGTATTTCCATGTTTTTTAAGGTATTTAAAATTTGAAACACTTGGATTGTAAAAGGATATAGAAAATGGGTCATGAATGTGTGAATAGTGTCATGGTTGAGTAGTAGTTTGGGGATGAATTATGAATATTTGTATGTTGTGATTGTAAGTATGTTGTGAACGACATTTAGAACATGGAATAAGTATTATATGTGAGAAAATGCAATAATGAATTATGAATATTTGTATGTTGTGATTGTAAGTATGTTGTGAACGACATTTAGAACATGGAATAAGTATTATATGTGAGAAAATGCAATAATGAACTATGACAAGATTATGGAGAAATTGGAGTGAAATGGTGAAATGTGGGTAATATAGACGAATGATAATTGTTGCTTGCGATATTGTGAATGTTGTTATGGATGTTTCGGAGTTGATATATAATATGGAGAAAGTCGTATAAACAAAGGAAATGCTGCCCAATTTTCTTTAGCTTTAGTAAGCACGTTTAAGTAATCGATTAGCTAATGTTAATGTGAATTCTCTTGAAGGTAAAAATGTGGCCATTGAAGGAGAACAAGCAAGCGATAGATTAGTAAACGAAAAAGGTATGTGGGGATAGTCCTTTCTTTCTATGGCATGAATCCTATGGCATGATTTTTCCTTCTTCTCCATGAATCTTCTACATCCCGGAAAGCTAAGAGTCAATGTTCATGAATAGCCACATGAGGCAAGAGATATATTATGAGCCCAATAATGTTGATGATGAGCTTAAGTCTAAAGATTCTAGAGTTCATCATATGATTTTCCCATAAAGTTAATTGATGTCGTCCTTTATGCTACACTCGCCTTATATGCAAATTCCTTCAAGGTGAGGCAGAATGTGTATGAAACCCATAATGGAATCGGGGGTTCACGACCTTATGTCACCCCGATAAAATCTGATTATCTGTGAGTTCCTATACATGTGTCACGATGAGAGATGATGATGATAACGATGCTATGACGAGTTCGAATTTCGTATTCTTATGATTTCATAAATGTTGGTTCTTGTTGTTGGTCTCACCTCATGTTTTTAGTTCCTTCAAAGTGAGACATGATGATTATGATTATTCCATAACCTCATCGGAGGTCCCCAACCTTACGTCACTCCGATAGATTGATAGCTTATGTTTGAGCTCTCATGCATGCATTGGCTTATGTATATGTAAAATTACACCGTGTCTATATGGCACGGGCAGCACCGCTAAGGCGGGCGGCTTATAAATGATTACACCGTGTCTATATGGCATGGGCAGCACCGCTAAGGCGGGCGGCTTATAGATGATTACATCGTGTCTAAATAGCACGGGCAGCACCACTAGTGGGCGGCATGAGATGGTACCCCGGATGCGGGAGGCCTGGACGCAGGCTAATGATTATCACACTGTACCTATATGGTCGGGCGGCTTATACATGTATGCATACATGATATGATGATGATTATGAAGCAAGCCAGCATGCATTATTTCTTTAATAATTGATAGTCAGTTATAGGTTGCTACTCATTTGATGTTTCCTTATTTCATTGATGTATTGTTATTGTTGATGCATTACATACTCAGTACAATGCTCGTATTGACGTCCGTTTTCTTTGGACGTTACGTTCATGCCCACAGGTAGACAGGGAGACGGTGCCGATATAGAAGTTTTCAGCAATTTTACAAGAGCACTCCATTACACCGGAGGTGCTATTTGGTTTATCCTTTTGTGTAAAGATATGTATTTGTATTTTGGGTACGACGGGGTCTTGTCCCATCCATATGTCCAGTACTCTAGTAGAGGCTCGTAGATACGTATGTGTGGGTAGTATGGTCTCACGGTTTCTCCTCGTATGTATATATTATTTTGATAGCCAGAAGGCTTATGTATATATGGTAATTATGTTTCCAAATGAAAAAGGGTTTTTCCTATGATTATGAGCATATGAGTAGGAAAGAAATGCATAACAATGATGATGAGTAGCAGGATGAGTCGTGGTCGGTGGTTAGCCCCGGGTACCAATCACGGCCCCCAGTCGGGTCGTGACAAAAGTAGTATCAGAGCAGTTCAGTCCAAGGAAGTGTCTATGAGTCGTGGAATCTCTTTTATGATGTGTTGCGCGCCACACTAATAAACAGGAGGCTACGGGGCATTTAGGAAAAATGACCATCTTTCATCTTAAGAGATCGTGCGATAGAGCTGTATTATAAAATTATCCCCTCCCTAATTGTGCGTTATAATTTCAGCAAAGCTGATGAAAGGAAAAGCTACGACAGCCCAGAAGGGCAAGATAGTGGTTGAAGAAGGGCTTGAACGGGAGCCGTCTATAGATATGGAGGAGGGCGAACCCCAGAATAAGGCCCTATCTCGGTTTTCTCATGCTTCGCCCACTTTAGAGGATCAAAGGGGAGCCTTAAATTTAGCTCCAGCACCCCCCGTTCGTCCACCAGATGCCTCGGGCCAAGAGATGAGACAGGCTATTCTTTTACTGACTCAATTAGTAGACGCTCAAGCTCGGCAGCAGGATGTGGGCCACGGTAACAGGGGCTGGAGAAAGGGAGTTAATTCTTTAAGGTTTGATCTTGTGTTTAGGGGTGCTCCGAGGCAACAATTCTCTAGGCACTCAGTTCGTTCAACAATTAGTGCTCCTCCACAGTTTCTTGGACCCAGTTTTGATGGATCTACTTATTCTAGGCCACCCCAGAGTCTCAGGGTTTCTAACTTTCAGATTCAAAGTGGCTTCAGTCAGGAGAGGTCACTGGTACCAAGATGTACTCAGTGTCGCAAGTTACATTCTGGACCATGCCGCTTGGGCTCAGATGTTTGTTATACCTGTGCTCGGCCAGGCCATATCAGGCGCGACTGCCCATCGAGGCATGGTAGAGATAAGGTTCGACCTATGGGGTTAGTAGTTGGCTCTTCGTCATCGGTACGCCCTCCGAGGAAAAGGTCGCAGATATCAGCAGGCTGGAATAGAGATCATAGAGGAATGCCCCGTCCAAGTGGATCCCAGCACTATACATATGCATTAGCTGGGCGATAGGATCTGGAGTCTCCCCCTGATATTGTCCCAAGTATATTGTCAGTATCCTTTTATGATATGTACGCATCGATTGATTCGGGTCCTACGCCGGCATATGTTACTTCTGATGTTATTGAATGTGGTAGAGTAAATGTCTGGGCCAATCAAGCAAATTGAGATGTCTATGCTTGTTAGTGACCCAGTGATAGCCAGAATCATAATTTATGAATAAGTTGCGTGACCGTGTGTAGAAAATATATATAAATATATTGGAGTTCTAGATAGAGTCTGCTGGCACAACTTATGAGACAAGCTTTATTACTTACATCCTTTTATGGTAAACAGTTTTGTGGTGCTGAGTTGCATATTATATGTGTTTCGATATGTGTCCTATCAAGGCAGGAGATGTGTTTTTTGGGCTATGTGCAAGTTTGGGATTGTTATGTTTACGAGAGAAACTCTGCCGAAATTTTCTCAGGAATCTAAAGGAAATTGCCTGGACTATAGACAGAATTACCGTGAAAAGAAAAAGAGGCCAACAACGAGTGATTAAGGACGAAGCTAGCGTTTAAAATGCAGGATAGACATAGCGAGCATGCATTATACTAAAGGAAATGAAGAATAGGTTAGGATGGAATAAATAACACGGGAGGAGAGAATGACTTGCTCGGAATAGATAGAAATTTTATATACTAAGGAGGATTGAAGGGATAAGCACTCTAGAAGAAGTTGTAAGTTTGAAAGTTTGGTTAGTTCCCTTCGTTTTGGGAGGTATTAAGTTATGAGATAAACTCGATGTGTATGTGTAAGCCGATGCACGATGCGCTGAATCAGATTATTAAGCTATGCCTCTCCTGAGGAATATAGTGGGAGAGACTTTCAGGTCACTATAAGCTAACCTTAATGACTTGGGCAATACTTTGAGAAGAGAGATTAGAAGAGATGTGTTCACAAAAGCTCCTTGCCAAGCAATTGGTTGACCTTATGATCGTAGTTGTGTTCTGGGTGTAGTTTAAGCTATGCCTCTGGGAATTTGCTCGGGCGATTATGCGGCAGGGATTGCTATTATAGCTATGAGGAGTAGCGAAAATGAGACAAAGTGATCGGTGAAACAAAAGGAGGACAAGTGATGAACGCTCAATATATGTGTTGAACGTGGTAAAAGTGTTAGAAACAAAGGAGGAAGGGTAGGAGCGAGGCAAATAGGAGGGAAGCCCACTAGAACAGTAACTCGATAAATAGAAGGTGGAAGAGTATCAAACCCTATGGATCTTCTAGTACTACGAAGAAATAGTAATGGGTGTCGTGAAGTGATTGAGATTTTAATCAAGCCGTGAGAGCAGTGTGGCTAATTAAATTATGGTCCGAAGTACGGAATCGACTATGGAGTAAAATATCTTATTTGTGATGAACAACTTTACCCAACATCTTTTTAGAGAATTCTACAAGGACCATGTATTACCCTGTCGTCAATATGTTGAGATAGTAAGGACAGAACCGCTATGGCAGTGAGAACTGATCAGAAGGGAATATGGAGGTGAATGATGGACTGAGATGGGAAGTCAAGAGCAACAGTCACCGCGAGCAAGTTACATGGATGCGAAGTTTCAATGTCGCATAACAATTTAGGAAGCATTATACAGTGAAAGCCTTAAAGGCAGAGTGCTTGACTCAGAATTTAGTAATTCCTTTACTAACGGGAAGGTGCGGCGCTAACAATAAGAGAGGGCCGAAATGGAAATAAATTATTTAAAAAAGTGCAAATACTTGATGGTGTGGATAACTAGGGATACTACTATGATCAGCATCCCTGTGGGATAAAACTTGTTAATTGGAGAAGATTTAGACATTGACTCATAATTACCAGATGAGCCAAGTAAAATACATCTTTGTTCGGATGGCTATATCGGTTGTGTTACTTGGTTACAAACCTGCAAGATGAGTATATTAAGACTTAACACACGAATTGTCGTAGCTATAAATTATTGGAAACAACATGAATAAGGTATAGTATAGTAAGGGATATATGAATTCAAGATTTGAAGGTGAGGCAACGGATTTGAGAATGGTACAAGTAAAACTCTTAAAGGGGGGAAGCGAGTAAAAAGGAATTCAAGTGTAGAGATTTGGAAAAATGGATCCTAAAATGTGATAGATATAGACTCTACCACAAAGAGTGAGAGTCGCGCAGAAATGAGTCGAATCACTAGTAAATAAACAAACATAAATTGAACCAGCATCTGAGACTGTAATGGAAACCATTCGCGAAGACCTTGAACAATGTGACTTTGAGAGTGGATAACTCAAGGGATATTGTAAAAGATAGCGATGCTATACTAGAATGGAGGTAAAGGCAGTAACGGTAAAGTCGTAATTAATGATATTGCGAGTTATGAGCGACAATTAAGAAAGGGACCTAAGGTTTTCTATAGTAGAACCTAGGATATGATAATCAAGGGAAAAATAAAGGAAGGAAGAGAGCATGACGAGACGAGTTACTACAAATAGACAAAAGAGTTTAGGTATATATATACTCACCGAGCCTAGCCATGGTCGGGTACGCGAAACACCGAACCTTCATGGTCGGGTGTGCTATGTAAATGATATGTACATGTTACACCTCGGAAAATCCTCCGTTGTTGCACAAGTGGATGAACTAGTGAGGAGTACGAGTATACGATATTTTCATAAGTAAGAAATGACAATTGATGGCCCTAAGTAAGATTCCAAAGGCAATTGTAATAAGAGATAGGTTATGTTCCATAATGACTAATTATAGGTTCTGAAAATGTGGAAAGTTGCAAATTTGCATTTTGTCCAGTTGGACGTAAAATGAAATACGGACCGTAAAATGGTATACGGCCCATAAACTGCCATGTCGTATTTTGACTTCCAAAACTTCAACTTTCTGTCAAAAGTTCAAATGGTTAAATACGACTTGAAAACTGCGATCGTAAATCACTATGATCCCCAACATACTTTCTGGTTCTGTTATGCTTAAATACGACCACGAAATACGGCCCGTAAACTAGAATACGAACTGTAAATTGGGTTTACGACCACTGTGCACTTTCGACGACTGTTCATTTCAGATCAGATTTTGGGTTATTAAAAAGGGGACCAAGTTTATTATTTCATTTCACTTCACTTCTACATGACAACCCTTCTCTCTACATAAATTCCAAAAGAATTCAAGGATATTTGGTGATCAACAACAAAAACTAAGTAAATCAAGTATAAGAAAACCCATTAAGGATCATACAAGTCAAGAAATCTCATTGGAGATAAACTAGGGTTTTGTTCAAGTGGGGTATTATCAACCAAGGCTTGTTCCTACGAGTAATGTGTCTTGATGAGTAATGTGTCTTGATGTATTGTAATGTAAATGTGCTATAAATGATGTTGAGAACGTGAGATGTGCAATGCACGTGAATGGACATAGTTGTGTGTCATAGCCATTGATATGGGTGATTGAAGGTAAACTAAGAAATGTGGCTAATGTGAATGACTAATGATTATTGTTATGGTATTGTGAATACATTATTGACGTTTGGGAGTTGATATACGCTATGGAGGAATGTCGTATAAATAATGGAGATGTTGTCCGATTTTCTCTAGTCTTGGTCATATATGCTAGCTATCGATTCTAATGATAGTTGTTGACACCCAATTTTGTCCGGCCTCTCCTCTGAAATACCTGTTTACGCTTCTAATATTTTTGGCAAATTTAAAAAAAATATATTTATATTTTACTATAATTATTAGCTCATTATTAATACCGGCATTGCATTATCCCGTCATTATATTTTATTACCGTTTCTACTACCCTTATTATTATTATTATTATTATTATTATTATTATTATTATTATTATTATTACCAGCTTTATTATAATTCATAGTTTTTTTTATTTATTTCAGCATTTTTTACCAGCTTACGCACACACATCGCATTTATCTTCGCATAATTAAATAATAGTGTTTATTTACTGTGGACTTTCGATATATTATTGCACGGCTATTATAACCTCATATAATTTTATTTTTTATCTGAACACCAATAATTGCATACTTTTATATTAAATAATATTTTGGCACCCGGTAATATATAATTAGTTAAAGTAGGTCTTATATTTAAATTTCATTAACCCAAATCAGGGCCCAATCAACAACATTATTTTCGGACTAGCCCATTATCTCTTATAATAATTACCAGCCCATTCGTTTTAATACCCAGCCCAAAAAATTGATTTAGCCAACCCAGTCCATTAAATCATTTAGACCCGACCCGGATCCGTTCAAAATAAGGGAAACCCTTTTAGGGTTTCCTTTCATTTTTTCCTTCAGCTCTCTCTCTCCTCTCTCTTCACTCCCTACCGCCGCTCCCCCTCTCTACCCTACTCTCTCTTTTCCATCGTCATTCCCCACCACCGCCGCCTACACCCCACTCCCGCTCCCACTTCCCTCTGTTCCCCACTTTCCTCTGTTCCCCCCACGCTCTTCTCTCTCTTCTTCACAAAAACCAAACCCATAGATTTCGCCTTATAAATAATGGTTTCCAAATCAGTTTAAAGGGAGGATTTTTCAATTCATGAAATTCCCCAAGAACAAGTTGTTTTAGCTGCAGAAACCCCCTAGAAATTAAGCTTTCGAGTCGCAAAAATCCCCTGAAAATTAAAGTTCTGAAACAAGTTCTTGAAACCCCGAAAAGCTCTAAATATAAGTCTTTTAGTCGCCTAAAATTCCCTAAAATACGAGTTCTATTACCAGTTTTAATCTTATTTTATTATCAAGTCCAAATATCAGATCAATTTTTTGTTTGCCTGGGTGTTGCTGCGAATCAAGCATCGCATGCTCGGAGTTGGTAGTGTTCGAGTGTATATCGAAAGCTTCGCACCCACTTTGCTGCACCCGAAGAAGGTAATTCCCCATTTTTTATTTTTTTTTATTTTACTTTTTTGGGCATTCGTCGATTGCCCCTGTGTTATTTCTGTTTATTATTCCGTGCTTCCAGCATGTTAGTGTAGTTAATTGATTTAGTTTGACGGATAAGTTTGTTTCGGCATTGGACTGTTTGGGTGGTTAAGCATGTTTTGTGTACTAATGTAGTTTAGCCTATTTAAGTATGTGAACAACTCCCCTTTTAGTTGGTTTAGTTTCAGTCTAGTAATTTGACGAGCGTTTGTGTGTCCATACTTGTTTGTTGTCGCAGTTGGTTTATTTTCAGTTTAGTAGCATGGTAGTCTTATGTGTGTTCTTATTTAGTTAGTTTAGTTTCGGTTTAATAGTTAAGATATCTAGAGGTTCATGTTTTATCCATGGTTTAATTTCCAGTTCAGTAGTTAACAGAGTTTAGCTGTTTATGTCTCAATTCAACCCAGTTAATTTCAGTATTTATGTGTTCGTAAGAGTTTATCCGAAGATGATTATACCAAATAGTGATAGCATGTGATAAGTTAAATTGCAGCACGATCCTGTGTGCTTAAATATCAATTTAAAACAAGGTCCAAGTTATTTAGATTGGGTCTGATAGCTTTTAAAGTATTTATTACGGATATGCAAATGAAGATGTTTGAATTTGGTTACGTATCAGTATGGTAAACTTTTTGAGCTTGGATATGGAGTTTGTTCACTTGAGAACTTGGTATATATACATGAACTATAATAGATATGGCAAAATAAGTTGGACCTCTGTATGTGAACTTGGCATTCCTTCTTTGTATTCGTTAGATAGATGTTGAGTGAGCTTATTCAGTCATCAGCAGGCCTATTTGGTTTAAAGCTGTTCATGCTTAAT
Source organism: Lycium barbarum (assembly GCF_019175385.1). NCBI lineage: Eukaryota > Viridiplantae > Streptophyta > Magnoliopsida > Solanales > Solanaceae > Lycium > Lycium barbarum. The sequence goes on along the minus strand of NC_083348.1, from coordinate 22,156,830 downwards.
TCTAATAGTTCTTTGAAACTTGCCTCGGCTTACTGCTTGGACAACTGAATGAATAATTCGAATGTGAGATTGGTCGATTACTGGTTGCTTATGAGTTCAACTGTTTCTTTTTGGTTTAGGTAGTCGCTATTTCACTAAGTGTATGTCAGTTTAAGTTAGACATTGGCCTGTCTCCTGTTGCCATTTAACTTAATCATTGTCGAAATCCAAATCTAGCCAAGTTGCTGGCATATGAAGTAACTCAAAATATGATTCAGCCTATGATTCATTGATAAGTTATAAATTGGTTAAGATATATAAAGAATTCCTATCCACATGCTTGCCTACTCAATTGTCATGTTGTCTTAATGGAACAATTGCATACTTGACTCTATGCTTATTATGCACTGTTGGAATCTTTCTTTAATCACTATGCTTTATCACTTGTTAATAATATATCCATGCTCCATGACTCACCACATAATTGTCTGTAGTTATCCAAGTGTATAATACATATCTAATAACTTCATATTCAACTGTGTCTATCTGAATTACTGTTTCTTCTGTTAGTCAAATATGATTTTAAGGTGACAACATGTTGTTAAGAGTAGCCACTGTTATCATGTCTGTTATGGTCTATTTGGGTGAGTATAAACTAAATGTCTCCCATTTGAATATGTGCTATGTCGACCCTCAGTATATCGCAGTCTAGCCTAATCCCTGTTATAAGCTCTAGGCAATCAAAATGATGGCAAATCTTGTATTGTGGTTGGAATTTGTTTGGATTAGTGAGGTTTAACATGGCTCAATCTAGCCTAGTTGTGTTTCCAAATAATGTGAGCTAAAATCAGATTACTTAGCCACAGTGTGCTACATTTACTTAATAGAATGACCAGATTTTAGTTTCCATGTTGAACAACATAAGTTCCATGCTAAATGACATGATTTTAGGTTCTTTTATTGCCTATAAATTTGACCGAAGCTGCTTACCACTTGAGTTCAACTGCGTATTTAAAGGATATGAAATGAATCTACCCTAGTGCCCATGTTTAGATTTCCTTTCCTTGTCACCTTTAATTTAGCCCGAAGAGCTTAGATTGAACAAGACTTTTAGATGAATTTCAAGTTGGTTGAATGGGATCTTCGTATCCAAAGAATGAGCTTGTAAGAATCTATTTGGGATTTCACCTGCTTCCCTTTACCTGGTTTAAACATAGACATTGCAAGAATTCGCCTCATATTGAGTTAATAAATCCTAGTTCTTTAAAGCGCATTCTATCTTCTCAAGTTTATTTGAAATCTGGTGGATATCAGTGATGGTTTAAACTACCAATAGTTTTCTTGCTTAAATTACCTTTGCATCTGTTTGGGCAGTCCCTACGTTTGTGCATAAAACATGCCGTTATAGTAGCCTGCTGAACCAAACTTGTTTTATCCTCTCTTCAACTCTAATTCGGTTTTTATTTCGATATTTTGTTCAAGTTCGGCTTATGCTTCGCTTGTTTGAGAGTCTGTTCGGTTGTTGCTTGGTCATCTCCCTTCGTGCATTCAAACATGTTTAGATACTTCAAACCTGCCCATGATTAAGGGATTCCATAGTTTGATATATTCTTTTCGGGGGTTACTTAAATATTTTCAGATTCGATTGTTTGCTTAGGAGAAGAAATCTGGAAGCATCCTCTATCTTATTTATATGTCGAATGGAATGATTTTTTATCTTATAAACAATGCGTGTTGAAATTGCTGTGTGAGCTGAAATCTATATGATTGTTGACTTGTCAAGTTAGCAAAAAATGCCTCTCAACTATCAAATGATTTTTCTCAAATCTTAATATATGTTTAGTTGAGGTTCCAACTTGTTCAAATTTTTTCAGGCTGCTTCTCTGTCAAACTGAACATTGTATGCGATGTATTAAAAGTTAGAAAATTCACTTCGCTAAGCTTAAAGCCTGCATCTTTATATCTACTTTCAATATCCACAATATCAATTGACGAGGGTTCTTTTTAGTTGGTCTGACCTTAAGTTGGTTTGTTATGTTTAGGTGTTATAGACTTGAGACGCCTGTTAAGATTCTTCTTTTTAAATGCTTCATCTGATTTCTATATGACAGCATGCCTAAAATGATTAAACTCAATATATGTTTGTTTTGCTTTAGGTGTTTGGTTAAATATTGATTATAACAGTGAATGGGATGTTGTCGCATTTGATATTTAGTTTAGTATTTCTCTTGTTTGTTGGTTTGTATGTTTGATTAGATTTTAAAAAAAAATGATTCATGAGTACTGCCCTATCCTCTGGTAGTAGTGGATACGATGCCACGACTACCATTTCTGTGTTTCCCTGGTTGACTGAATTCTATACACGCCCTAGTACAATATATATTATGCATGTTTAGCCTTGTTTACTGATTGCATACTAATCCTTTTCCTTTCATTTTTTATGCATGAACATCGCATACGAGTCCAAGGGACTCGTTCTTCTTCCGCATTCGGTGCGTAATCTCCTCGAGTCATTTCCATCAATTCTGCCGCAGCAAAGAAAAAATAGAAAACAAGTTTCTGGGCCAAAGCCCAATAGACAACAGCAGCAGATCAGCAGTCCTAAAATGGGCTGAGCCCATTTAATATCAGTCGCTCCTTTATTTCATTTTATGCATTTGATTTGTATTTGTGCAACTAATACTTTACTTTGTTATTTCCTTAACTTAGATGAACCTTAGCAAATTAGTGGGGTTAGTTTTAGTATTGGGTAGTTAATCCAAGGAAACTAACAATTAATTCCATAAGTTTTATTCTCTTCTTTCCATGTTAAAACTATTTATAATGTCTAATATTTTTTTTTTGGAACAATTGATTTGCAAAATAACATGACTATATATTTTAAGTAAAGCGAATCATATTTTATTCTTACTATCATAGACATTTCTAAAGCGTCACTAATACACAGATATAAACTCAAGTATATTTTATAAACATTGTCTTCAAGATTCATCCAATTATATATATTTTAGACGAGCATAGTTAAATAAAGTTCAAAAGAAAAGAAAACTCATCATCTTTTGCATTCTACGTATAAAATAAGTCTATGATTTTCTACACCACTGTACTCATATGATGTAATTTCATTCTAAGTTTAAATTGGCTAGGTCTTTTCTTAAAAGCTTCTATTTATGTGCGTATCATTATATTTTGCAAGTCTTATTTTTTTAAAAATAGTATTTTTATTTAAAGCCTTAGCATATCTTTTAAATCTTATTTTAAGCAGCGTTATTATATTTTAGTTTAAAACCTTAATAACACTATAAGCCATTTTCTTAAAATTTAAGCATCTTACCTAACCTTAATTAATTAACCTAAGTTTGGCCGGATAACCGTAGTTAACGGATTCTAAAGGATGCCTAACCCCTTCCCTTTAGGATAATATAGAGCCCTTACCTAGAATCACATTGGTTAAGCAGACTATTAACGGAGGTTTAGTTTTAACTTTAACTTAGTTAACATCTAGGTGTCCTAATTCACCGTTAAATTAATTAGGTGACGACTCCTTAAAATAAAATAAATAGGAATCACCAATATGTTGTACTCCTAATTTAACCCGGGTAAAATGGGGTATGACAGCTTGGCGACTCCACTGGGGAAACTTAGGTTCTTAACTATAACAACTTAGGTTAATAATTAATTAATTGGATGTTTTGCCTTTATTTTTGCTTTGTTGTTTTCTTATGTGCTTTTAAATGGCTGCTTTATTATGACAAGTTTTCTATGTTACTGCTTTCTTTAAACTGGCATTCCGTTCATATTTCCTCCATTTCTGGAAAACTCACACTATCACACGTACACGCGAGGTGTGTTTAGCGCACCCGCAAATGTTCTTCGTAGAATCCAAATTTTAGGAGAGTTGGCGTATGCGCGGGGTATCCGAATAACGGTGACCGCATAGCCTTCTCACTCGAGTAGTCCGCTTGGGAACCTTGTGTCTAGTAAACCCACTCTTAGTTTACATAGGGTAGAGCGAAAACCAAAACCTTGTAAGGACATGCATCATTTCAAACCTAGGAGGCTTAATACCCTTGGTGTATTGAGTTTAGTAGTCAACCTTACCAAATGTCCATATGAGTCTATGACTCTAAGTGACACTATTCACTATCTGTGTGCATTATTTGAAGGACAAATATGTGGAATATGTGGACCTAGTACTCTATAGATAAATATTTCAGGAAAAACTGACATTTTGTTGCAGGTTGTCATGGAGCATCCAATTAATGTCGGAGGGTTGAAGACAACTAAAAGAAATTAGTGGAGATGAAGTGTTAGATATCTTAGATTAACTTTGAATTGTATTATTAAACTGGCATGTAATAAATTTTTATTATTCTTGTAATTAGTTTAGGAAGAGTTGTGGAATGATACATAAAAGACATGTTTGTCCTTCAAATGTTCGTTAGGCCTACCTCTGGCATAAAGAGGTCCCTTGCATTATAGAATGCGATGTATTATGTGCAATAATGTGTTTATGTGCAATAATATATCCTTACACTATACTTACTCGTTTTCTTTTTTCTTTTCTTGTTTTATTTTTTTTTCTTTTAAACTCATTTTAAAAACAGAAGGTTGATTTGTGCTAAAGGGGAACTGGCGGAGCATTCATATTTCACACGGTCTAAAGCCAAGAAATCAGACTCTGACTCATCACTAATCACCTGGTTAACTAAAAAGACTCGTTCTAAAATGGAGCAAAGTTTGATCAATGCAACCACTTCATCTGAGCCATCTCTTAGTTTACCGATCACGAGTGATCCCACATCCTCTAATGAACCAGAAACACATTTGGAGATCATTGCTCATCTGGAGCGACGAGTTGCTGAACTAAGTCACATGGTACTTCAAAATCGGTCATTTTCTCAAACTCCGCCACATATGACTCCATCTTATGGGTTTCGTCAGACTTTGCCTATGCCACCTCCATTCCCAAATTTGGATGAACTTAACCAAGCAAACTATTTTACCACTTCTCAACCAGCTCATTCCGAACCCCTTGCCCACCTAGTTACTCAAAATGTTCCTCTTTTGTTTACAACCGCTTCTTCAAAGGCTCAGTTCATACCGCCGACACATGATGTTACCAATGCGCATCAAGTTCCGCCGGTATATACTTATACCACAGCTCCACCCATGACACAAACCCAAGGACAATGTCACGCAGATGTTGATCATTATGTCGAAGTCGAGAAGGAGGCAAGGGCAGTTAATGATGAAATGATAAATAGAAAGCTCAAAAGTTTGGAAGATGCCATGAGAAGTTTGCGTGGACTCGGAAGTAACCAAAGCGTGAAATATGAAGAATTATGTGCATTTCCTGAGGTAGAATTGCCACCAGGTTACAAGATTCCAAAATTTGAGAAGTTTGATGGGTCGGGAAATCCTTTTTTCCATTTGAAGGTCTATTGTGAAAAGTTGATTGGTGTGGGGAAGAACGAAGGGATAAGAGTCAAACTATTTAATCAGAGTTTGAGTGGAAAAGCTTTGGAATGGTATTCCAAGCAAGATACAACCAAATGACGTACTTGGGATGAATTGGCAAATGCTTTTGTGGATCATTACAAGTTTCATGTTGAGATCGCTCCTGACAGAATCTCAATTACAAAGTTAAAGAAGAAGTTAACCGAATCATTTCGAGAATATGCTATACGGTGGAGGGAGGAAGCATCTAGGGTACACCCGCCCATGGAGGAAACAGAAATGGTTACTTTCTTCATTCAGGCACTAGAACCAGAGTACTATGAACGTTTGGTGACAATGGGCGAAAAAACATTTGCAGAAGTGATCAAAGCCGGGGACATGATCGAAGATGGCATTAAGACAGGGAGAATAACAAGTCTAGCAGCATTGCAGTCTACTAGTAAGGCCATACAAACTGGTGCTCTTAGAAATGGAAAGAAAAAAGAAAAGGACGCGGCAGCGGTAATGGCTCTAGGAAGCACCTCGTACCACCATCAACAAACTCCGCGATATAAGTCTAACGCTCTCCACTCACAATATTTTCAATATTCGTCACATCCATACAACCAAGCTTTGTCATCTTACCCGCCTCAATCGCCATAAATTTCCTACCCCGTCTACAACACACAACCAACATACCGAGCTCCACGACCACCAACATACCCAGCTCCACCATCACAATCTCATCATCCAAACAATGCATCCGCACCTCGCCCAAATAGACCTTTCCGCAATTTTACACTATTGGGAGAGCCATTGAGCGTTGTTTTTGAAAGACTGCAAGCTTCAGGCTTATTATATCCTGTGGAAGGTAGAATTCCAGATCCACTACCTAGAAGTTTTGATCCCACTAAAACATGTGTCTATCATTCGGGGGTAAAAGGCCAATCCACTGATCGTTGTTACGCATTGAAACACAAGGTTGAAGATCTTATTGAAGCAAAACAGATCGTGGTCAAACAACCGGCACCAAACGTGGTTAACAATCCACTCCCGACCCATGATGGGGCCACAATAAATATGATTGGAATAGATGAAAATGATGACGATCCAGCCAAATTCATAGTGCCTGTGAATAGCGTGGAAGATCATGGTCTTATAGCCGTTGCTTCTCCGGCTATAGTGATAAGAGGTTTTGTGCCTGTTGAGATATTAGGAGCTTCATCAACACCTGTGGAGGTAGTTCAAGAGCCAAATCAGTTACCAGTACTCGATACCAAAGTCGTACCATGGAATTATCAACAAGCTGTGATGGAATGTCGAGGAAAGGAAACGATCACTGACAAGACTAAGACATCAGGAATGACAAGGTCCGGAAGGTGCTATACCCCAGAAGAGCTAGCTAGATTGAAGCAAACTAAAGAAAGCAATGTGCCTCCCAAAAGGGTCGTGACGGAAGTCGAGGCAGAAGAATTTTTTAGGAAGATTAAGGCCAGTGAGTACTCAGTTGTGGATCAGTTGAAAAAGACCAATGCCCAGATTCCTATCCTTTCTTTGCTTTTAAGTTCAGATGTACACAGAAATGCACTCTTGAAGATTTTGAGTGAAGCATATGTTCCAACCGAAACAACTAGTGAGACGTTAGCTGGAATAGTTGGGCGCGTGCTTGACAGTCATCGAATCAGCTTCGATAATGAAGAACTGCCACCAGAGGGATGTAGTCACAACAAAGCACTCCATATAACTGTCAAGTGTCGTAACATGTTTATGTCTAAAGTGTTGATTGATGGGGGCTCTGGACTTAACATTTGTCCACTAACAAGTCTGAAGAAGATCGGATATAATATTAGCGAGCTTAAGACAAGTGATATGAATATTCGAGCATTTGATGGGGCTCAAAGGCGTCCTATTGGAGAAATAGAGTTGAACGTGCTGATTGGACCTGTTGAGTTCATTATGGATTTTCAAGTACTTGATATCTCCACGACATACAACATGTTGTTAGGAAGGCCGTGGATCCATATGGCTGGAGTTGTGCCATCTACTTTGCACCAGACTGTCAAATTTGAGTGGGATCAACAACAAATATGCATACACGGGGAATGTGACACGTCTATCTATCAAGAGAATTCTATCCCATTCATTGAGGCAACAGGAGGGTTTGATGGAACAACTTACCATGCTTGGGAGGTGGTGAATGTTACTAGAGTGGGTGAAGTATGTCAAACTCAAGAATCAAAAAGGTCATGCGCCGCAATCATGGTTGCAAAGGAAATGCTAAAAAATGGGTACCAACCTGGACTTGGGTTAGGGAAGACATTAAATGGGCGGGTTGAGCCTGTAGTTCTCCCTGCACAACAGTTCACATTTGGTTTGGGATATGAACCAACTGAGGAAGAAGCAAAGAAAGCACGAAAGAATAAAGGAAAGGATATTTTCTTGCCAAAACCCATTCCTACCATTGATCAAACTTTCTCAAAACTTACCATCTCCAAAACTTCAGATCTGACTGTTGAAGTTGCCTATGATGATATTGTAGAAGGGATCAAGAACTTGTTCGTGGAAGATGAAGATGATCATGCTGGGGTAATCAAAGACTTTGCTAAAACACTGACCTTATAGGCTGCCGAGCCAGGACCTGAGTTGAAGAATTGGACTTTTATCTTAGCCCCGGTTCGCCGGGAGTTTCAATAATTTAAGTTTAAATTTCCTTTTGTAACAGGCCGGAGGCATAAGCTAGAACCTTTATTTTTTGTCATGTCGCCTCTATGTTTTGTTACGGCCTCTCTAAATTAAGACTTTGTCAGTTGTTGTAATGAACTACGTTTGGCCTGACTTCCTTTTGGATATGTAGGCAGCCCACATCGAGTTCGGCCACTCTTTTCAAAATATTTCGGTGTCTTTGTTTTGTGGGTAATGAACTACGTTTGGCCTGAATTCCTTTTGGATACGTAGGCAGCCCACATCGGGTTCGGCCGCTCTTTTCAAAATATTGCTATGTCTTTGTTTTGTGGGTTGGAACTACGTGTGGCCTGATTTCCTTTTGGATACGTAGGCAACCCACATCGGGTTCGGCCCTCCTTTTAAATAATAATAAAAAAAAAACCTCAAAAGTTTTTATTTTTATTCACGAACTACGTCTGGCCTGATTCCTTTGGGATACGTAGGCAACCCAAGGCGGGTTCGGCCATTCTATTTTAAAATGTTCAATATCTTCGGTTTGTCCAACCATTTTGGTCCCTATGAGATACATAAGGATTTTTTTTATAAGATTTTGATCTTCCCACTTTTAAAATTCATGTGTCCTAGTATCTTGAAACTGCGACAAATTTTTTTGAAATCGGCCAAATCGCTTCCAAAAACTTTCTTCATAAGTTCTCACTTTTCAATTGTTTAGAACCAAGAGCCTCCAGGACTAGAAACTGGGACAATTTTTTTTAGAAGAAGCACAAAAGTGGTCTTAAATGATCAGTGATTTTAAATAAAAGTCCGCCCATATCTTTCTAAAAATGTTGATAAGTTTGAATTCGAATCTTCACAATCATTTTATCTATTAGAGCCACTAAGTATCCCCTTTCAAAGTCATCCAAAACTCATTACTCTTAATTTCAGAAGACGTTCTGTATTACTTATTACTGAAGCTCCTTGGCAAAGCAAAATATGTGGTGAGGCCTCGAAGAACGTGGACACGACCAGGACAAGAATCAATTCAAGGACCAAGTTCCCCAACAAGCACAAGTCAACAAATTTTCTTTTAAACTCACAATTTTTCTTTGATGAGACAGGTTTCAATTAACATAGATGTGGCGCATATTTGACTCTTCTTCAAATTTTAGTTACGGACGTGAACAAAGAGTTAGCCTTCTGCAAAAGGCAAATATTCTTCAATATGGATGTAAATTTAGCTTGCGCTAAAACAGTGGATGTTGTTCCATTCTTCATGAAATTTTAATCGCAACAGTGGACATGAATTTATCTTCTCAACCAAGGGTTGTAAGCGTAATTCTTTCAAACCCAACTATTTACATATTCTTACCACTAACTGTCGTTTTAGCTCGTGGCATTTCTCGATGGATCAAGGGCACATAATCGTAGAGTTAACCTTCTTCAAAGTGGATACGGACATGGTCACCTGTTATCGGTTTGAATTCCTCAACTTTATCATCACTTCATACATATTTATTTATTTCAAGTCGCTAACAAGTTCTTTTTAGAATGTAGTATTTAATGAGATGACAGGATCGAAATCTTGCATCATATGTTAAATCGTGGGGACAATTGTAGATTTAACTTACGTCACAACAGGACATGAATTAGGATGTGGAATTATATCTCTTCACGAATGGTTTTGTGGATATGGACAGAAACGTGGATATACATTTCTACATTACAAATTGTGAGAGCGGACATGGATTTATATCTCAATTATAAACATTGTGGATATTGTGGACGTCGAAGTGGATTTATCTTTTCACATTATAAACGTTGGGGATGTGGACGTGGACGTGGACTTATCTTTCTCGCATTATACAATTTGTGAAAATGGACGGGGATATAAATTTACATGCTACGCATCTTGTGGACATGGACATGAAATTCTACATTATAAAAATTGTAGAAGTGGATATGGATTTATATTTTTTACCGTGGACGTGGACGTGGATTTATCTTTCTTGCATTACAAAATTTGTGGAAGTGGATGTGGATTTATATTTTTGTACAGTGGAAGTGGATGTGGATTTATATTTTTGTACAGTGGAAGTGGATGTGGATTTATATTTTTGTACAGTGGAAGTGGTTGTGGATTTATATTTTTTACACAGTAGAAGTGGATGTGGATTTATATTTTTGTACAGTGGAAGTGGATGTGGATTTATATTTTTTGTACAGTGGAAGTGGACGTGGATTTATATTTTTTTACCGTGGAAGTGGATGTGGATTTATACTTTTACACCGCGGAAGTGGATGTGGATTTTGGATTTATATTTTTTGTACCACGGAAGTGGATGTGGATTTATATTTTTGTACCGTGGAAGTGGATGTGGATTTATATTTTTGTACCGTGGAAGCGGATGTGGATTTATATTTTTGCACCGTGGAAGCGGAGGTGGATTTACATTTTGTACCGTGGAAGCGGATGTGGATTTACATTTTGTACCGTGGAAGTGGACGTGGATTTATATTTTTGTACCATGGAAGTGGATGTCGATTTATATTTTTTACACCGTGGAAGTGGATGTGGATTTATATTTTTGTACAGTGGAAGTGGATGTGGATTTATATTTTTAGATTTCCTTAAAATAAACGTGGATGTGGATTTAGATTTCGTTAAAGTGGATATCAACGTCGACTTAATTTTTCTTCAAGTGGAAGCCATAAAGTTAATTCATCTCCAAAGTATGTTGTGAATTCAACTTTCGAAACAGGGGTTACAAGAGTAAACTTCTCCAACCCTGTCTTATTTACACATATATTTCTTTATTGCTAACAATTGTCTTTATCTTGTGGCTTTTTTATAATATTAAAGTTGGCGTCACACATCAACTCGTGGAACTATTTCTTCGGCAGCGAACTGGGGCAATTTGGTTGGGAAGGATAATCAGACTTCCCGACAAGGGTCAAGGATCTACCTCGAACACTCGGCTCCAACCTCAAATACTCCGCTTGCATTCCAGCACACTCAATTTTCAAAATTCCCAACTTCTATCATAATACCCAATGTCATCATAATTCGATACTGGATAATATTTTGCAAAGATTCGCGCCAATCGGGATTCGTTAGTCATAAGATGTCGTAGTTATCCCAGAACTACACCCGACCTGATTCTCGTGCAGCCCGAGATATGTAGGCAACTCGGAGACCGGAGTTCGGCCATAATCCTCTCAAATTTCCTTTAGCCGGGACAAAATAGGCTACTGAGTCAACGTCTTTGCCCGACAATTCTTTTCATCATTACCGGGCAAAGAGGGACAAGTTGTTGACACCCAATTTTTTCCCGCCTCTCCTCTGAAATACCTGTATACGCTTCTAATATTTTTGGCAAATTTAAAAAAAATATATTTATATTTTACTATAATTATTAGCTCATTATTAATACCGGCATTGCATTATCCCGTCATTATATTTTATTACCGTTTCTACTACCCTTATTATTATTATTATTATTATTATTATTATTATTATTATTATTATTATTATTATTATTATTATTATTATCATTATTATTATTATTATTATTATTATTATTATTATTACTAGCTTTATTATAATTCATAGTTTTTTTTTATTTCAGCATTTTTTACCAGCTTACGCACACACATCACATTTATCTTCGCATAATTAAATAATAGTGTTTATTTACTGTGGACTTTCGATATATTATTGCACGGCTATTATAACCTCATATAATTTTATTTTTTATCTGAACACCAATAATTGCATACTTTTATATTAAATAATATTTTGGCACCCGTTAATATATAATTAGTTAAAGTAGGTCTTGTATTTAAATTTCATTAACCCAAATCAGAGCCCAATCAACAACATTATTTTCGAACTAGCCCATTATCTCTTAAAATAATTACCAGCCCATTCGTTTTAATACCCAGCCCAAAAAATTGATTTAGCCAACCCAGTCCATTAAATCATTTAGACCCGACCCGGATCCGTTCAAAATAAGGGAAACCCTTTTAGGGTTTCCTTTCATTTTTTCCTTCAGCTCTCTCTCTCTCTCCTCTCTCTTCACTCCCTACCGCCGCTCCCCCTCTCTACCCTACTCTCTCTTTTCCATCGTCATTCCCCACCACCGCCGCCTACACCCCGCTCCCACTTCCCTCTGTTCCCCACTTTCCTCTGTTCCCCCCACGCTCTTCTCTCTCTTCTTCACAAAAAAAAAACCCATAGATTTCGCCTTATAAATAATGGTTTCCAAATCAGTTTAAGGGGAGGATTTTTCGATTCATGAAATTCCCTAAGAACAAGTTGTTTTAGCTGCAGAAACCCCCTAGAAATTAAGCTTTCGAGTCGCAAAAATCCCCTGAAAATTAAAGTTCTGAAACAAGTTCTTGAAACCCCGAAAAGCTCTAAATAAGAGTCTTTTAGTCGCCTAAAATTTCCTAAAATACGAGTTCTATTAGCATTTTTAATCTTATTTTATTATCAAGTCAAAATATCAGATCAATTTTTTGTTTGCCTGGGTGTTGCTGCGAATCAAGCATCGCAAGCTCGGAGTTGGTAGTGTTCGAGTGTATACCGAAAGCTTCGCACCCACATCGCTGCACCCGAAGAAGCTAATTCCCCATTTTTTATTTTTTTTTATTTTACTTTTTTGGGCATTCGTCGATTGCCCCTGTGTTATTTTGGTTTATTATTCCGTGCTTCCAGCATGTTAGTGTAGTTAATTGATTTAGTTTGACGGATAAGTTTGTTTCGGCATTGGACTGTTTGGGTGGTTAAGCATGTTTTGTGTACTAATGTAGTTTAGCCTATTTAAGTATGTGAACAACTCCCCTTTTAGTTGGTTTAGTTTCAGTCTAGTAATTTGACGAGCGTTTGTGTGTCCATACCTGTTTGTTGTCGTTGTTGGTTTATTTTCAGTTTAGTAGCATGGTAGTCTTATGTGTGTTCTTATTTAGTTAGTTTAGTTTCGGTTTAATAGTTAAGATATCTAGAGGTTCATGTTTTATTCATGGTTTAATTTCCAGTGCAGTAGTTAACAGAGTTTAGTTGTTTATGTCTCAATTCAACCCAGTTAATTTCAGTATTTATGTGTTCGTAAGAGTTTATCCGAAGATGATTATACCAACTAGTGATAGCATGTGATAAGTTAAATTGCAGCACGATCATGTGTGCTTAAATATCAATTTAAAACAAGGTCCAAGTTATTTAGATTGGGTCTGATAGCTTTTAAAGTATTTATTACGGATATGCAGATGAAGATGTTTGAATTTGGTTACGTATCAGTATGGTAAACCTTTTGAGCTTGGATATGGAGTTTGTTCACTTGAGAACTTGGTATATATACATGAAATATAATAGATATGGCAAAATAAGTTGGACCTCTGTATGTGAACTTGGCATTCCTTCTTTGTAATCGTTAGATAGATGTTGAGTGAGCTTATCCAGTCATCAGCAGGCCTATTTGGTTTAAAGTTGTTCATGCTTAATTCTGATAGTTCTTTGAAACTTGCCTCGGCTTACTGCTTGGACAACTGAATGAATAATTCGAATGTGAGATTGGTCGATTACTGGTTGCTTATGAGTTCAACTGTTTCTTTTTGGTTTAGGTAGTCGCTATTTCACTAAGTGTATGTCAGTTTAAGTTAGACATTGGCCTGTCTCCTGTTGCCATTTAACTTAATCATTGTCGAAATCCAAATCTAGCCAAGTTGCTGGCATATGAAGTAACTCAAATATGATTCAGTCTATGATTCATTGATAAGTTATAAATTTGTTTAAGATATATAAAGAATTCCTATCCACATGCTTGCCTACTCAATTGTCATGTTGTCTTAATGGAACAATTGCATACTTGACTCTATGCTTATTATGCACCGTTGGAATCTTTCTTTAATCACTATGCTTTATCACTTGTTAATAATATATCCATGCTCCATGACTCACCACATAATTGTTTGTAGTTATCCAAATGTATAATACATATCTAATAACTTCATATTCAACTGTGTCTATCTGAATTACTGTTTCTTCTGTTAGTCAAATATGATTTTAAGGTGACAACATGTTGTTAAGAGTAGCCACTGTTATCATATCTGTTATGGTCTATTTGGGTGAGTATAAACTAAATGTCTCCCATTTGTATTGTGGTTGGAATTTGTTTGGATTAGTGAGGTTTAACATGGCTCAATCTAGCCTAGTTGTGTTTCCAAATAATGTGAGCTAAAATCAGATTACTTAGCCACAGTGTGCTACATTTACTTAATAGAATGACCAGATTTTAGTTTCCATGTTGAACAACATAAGTTCCATGCTAAATGACCAGATTTTAGGTTCTTTTATTGCCTATAAATTTGACCGAAGCTGCTTACCTCTTGAGTTCAACTGCGTATTTAAAGGATTTGAAATGAATCTACCCTAGTGCCCATGTTTAGATTTCCTTTCCTTGTCACCTTTAATTTAGCCCGAAGAGCTTAGATTGAACAAGACTTTTAGATGAATTTCAAGTTGGTTGAATGGGATCTTCGTATGCAAAGAATGAGCTTGTAAGAATCTATTTGGGATTTCACCTGCTTCCCTTTACCTGGTTTAAACATAGACATGGCAAGAATTCTCCTCATATTGAGTTAATAAATCCTAGTTCTTTAAAGCGCATTCTATCTTCTCAAGTTTATTTGAAATCTGGTGGATATCAGTGATGGTTTAAACTACCAATAGTTTGCTTGCTTAAATTACCTTTGCATCTGTTTGGGCAGTCCCTAAATTTGTGCATAAAACATGCCGTTAAAGTAGCCTGCTGAACCAAACTTGTTTTTTCTCTCTTCAACTCTAATTCTGTTTTTATTTTGATATTTTGTTCAAGTTCGGCTTATGCTTCACTTGTTTGAGAGTCTGTTCGGTTGTTGCTTGGTCATCTCCCTTCGTGCATTCAAACATGTTTAGATACTTCAAACCTGCCCATGATTAAGGGATTCCGTAGTTTGATATATTCTTTTCGGGGGTTACTTAAATATTTTCAGATTCGATTGTTTGCTTAGGAGAAGAAATCTGGAAGCATCCTCTATCTTATTTATATGTCGAATGGAACAATTTTTTATCTTATAAACAATGCGTGTTGAAATTGCTGTGTGAGCTGAAATCTATATGATTGTTGACTTGTCAAGTTAGCAAAAAATGCCTCTCAACTATCAAATGATTTTTCTCAAATCTTAATATATGTTTAGTTGAGGTTCCAACTTGTTCAAATTTTTTCAGGCTGCTTCTCTGTCAAACTGAACATTGTATGCGATGTGTTAAAAGTTAGAAAATTCACTTCGCTAAGCTTAAAGCCTACATCTTTATATCTACTTTCAATATCCACAATATCAATTGACGAGGGTTCTTTTTAGTTGGCCTGACCTTAAGTTGGTTTGTTATGTTTAGGTGTTATAGACTTGAGACGCCTGTTAAGATTCTTCTTTTTAAATGCTTCATCTGATTTCTATATGACAGCATGCCTAAAATGATTAAACTCAATATATGTTTGTTTTGCTTTAGGTGTTTGGTTAATATTGATTATAACAGTGAATGGGACGCTGTCGCATTTGATATTTAGTTTAGTATTTCTCTTGTTTGTTGGTTTGTATGTTTGATTAGATTTAAGAAAAAAATGATTCATGAGTACTGCCCTATCCTCTGGTAGTAGTGGATACGATGCCACGACTACCATTTCTGTGTTTCCCTGGTTGACTGAATTCTATACACTCCATAGTACAATATATAATACGCATGTTTAGCCTTGTTTACTGATTGCATACTAATCCTTTTCCTTTCATTTTTTATGCATGAACATCGCATACGAGTCCAAGGGACTCGTTCTTCTTCCGCATTCGGTGCGTAATCTCCTCGAGTCATTTCCATCAATTCTGCCGCAGCAAAGAAAAAATAGAAAACAAGTTTCTGGGCCAAAGCCCAATAGACAACAGTAGCAGATCAGCAGTCCTAAAATGGGCTGAGCCCATTTAATATCAGTCGCTCCTTTATTTCATTTTATGCATTTGATTTGTATTTGTGCAACTAATACTTTACTTTGTTATTTCCTTAACTTAGATGAACCTTAGCAAATTAGTGGGGTTAGTTTTAGTATTGGGTAGTTAATCCAAGGAAACTAACAATTAATTCCATAAGTTTTATTCTCTTCTTTCCATGTTAAAACTATTTATAATGTCTAATATTTATTTTATTTGGAACAATTGATTTGCAAAATAACATGACTATATATTTTAAGTAAAGCGAATCATATTTTATTCTTACTATCATAGACATTTCTAAAGCGTCACTAATACACAGATATAAACTCAAGTATATTTTATAAACATTGTTTTCAAGATTCATCCAATTATATATATTTTAGACGAGCATAGTTAAATAAAGTTCAAAAGAAAAGAAAATTCATCATCTTTTGCATTCTATGTATAAAATAAGTCTATGATTTTCTACACCACTGTACTCATATGATGTAGTTTCATTCTAAGTTTAAATTGGCTAGGTCTTTTCTTAAAAGCTTCTATTTATATGCGTATCATTATATTTTGCAAGTCTTATTTTTTTTAAAATAGTATTTTTATTTAATGCCTTAGCATATCTTTTAAATCTTATTTTAAGCAGCGTTATTATATTTTAGTTTAAAACCTTAATAACACTATAAGACATTTTCTTAAAATTTAAGCATCTTATCTAACCTTAATTAATTAACCTAAGTTTGGCCGGATAACCGTAGTTAACGGATTCTAAAGGATGCCTAACCCCTTCCCTTTAGGATAATATAGAGCCCTTACCTAGAATCACATTGGTTAAGCAGACTATTAACGGAGGTTTAGTTTTAACTTTACCTTAGTTAACATCTAGGTGTCCTAATTCACCGTTAAATTAATTAGGTGGCGACTCCTTAAAATAAAATAAATAGGAATCACCAATATGTTGTACTCCTAATTTAACCCGGTTAAAATGGGGTATGACAATAGTATAACTTTAATGAAGGTAGAAGTACTAGCATTTGGAGGAGAACGCGCAAGTGTACAATAGTTGAACGGAAAAGGTATGTAAGGCTAACCCTTCTTTCATAAGGCATGGTTCTTTGGCTAAATACCTAACTCTTCTATGAGACTTTGATGTCCTTCAAATGACTTGATCTCCCGAGTTGGTAAGCTCATAATTGTACTAAATCCCTCGTATGACGAGTAAGCCGATAAAGATAAATGTGATGAAGGACGATGAAAGTATAATGATGTCGGTGACAATGATGATAATGATGTAAATAGTAAAGATGCTTATGAGCTATTTTGTATATGTGTCTATGTATGACTATTATGGAACCCCGAGCTTATGAGGCCGGGTAAGATATGTAAATAAGTATGTATATGATTACGTAACGTGCGCACACCTATGCAGATGGTACGGATAACCCTGACATGGTAGGGCTAGGTAGATGTAACCCTGAAGCCTTGGTAGGGCCAGGTATGAGTAACCTTGAGCCTTGTTTGTCCAAGCATGTATCAAACACTGATCCTGCATGGTCGGGTATGCTATGTAAATGCTATGTATATGATATGAATGCGAATATGATACGATATGAATGTGGATAAGGGTATGTATACGAATACGAGTACAAATATGGAATGGATATGATTTGGATGTAAGTACACAAATACGCATTAGAAATGGAAATCCCTATGAAAGGCAAGTAAGTGCCTATGACGATGATATCACCATCTCCCATCTTGTGTTATTTCTTATGTTTCTTATTATGCTTCTATATTGATATTGATCATGCTTTACATACTTAGTACATTCTTCGTACTGACGTCCTTTCGTTTGTGGACGCTGCATCATGCCCGCTATTGCACAGGGAGCCAGGATCGATCCATAGCGGTATTCTTAGAGACTACATAGCAGAGCTCCATTTCATTCGGAGCCACAACTTTTGAGTACTTATTCTTTTATGTATATAATTATGGGCATGGCGGGGTCCTGTCCCGCTTATGTGACATGTTATACTCTCCTTAGAGGCTCGTAGACATGCGCATATGGTTAGATATGTCTGGCGTTGTCGGCCTATATTTTGTATATCGTTTTGATAGCCTCATCGGCTCATGTACATTGATGTGGCATAGATGCCAATGATGATATAAAGGCATTGTTGTCCAATGGGACTAGTATGATGAATTAATAGAAATGTATGTTTAATTGTACGGCTCTCCTAGTCGTAAGTGAAGTGTAAGCCAAGGGGTGCCCGGGTGGGCTAGCACCGGGCGCCCGTCACGGCCCTCTAGACGGGTCGTGAAAAAAGTGGTATGAGAGCAGTTCAGTCCTAGGGTGTGTCTACGAGCCGTGTCTAGTAGAGTCTTGGTTATGGGTGTGTTGCGCGCCACACTTATAAACAAGAAGCTGCGGACATTATAGGAATGAATGACCTTCTTTCTTCATAAGAATCGTGCGATAGAGCTATGATATAAGAAATTCTCGTCCTTTAATTGTGTGTTGTGTATTTTAGGAATGCCTGTAAAGAGAAAGGCTACAGCAGCCCAAAAGGGCTAGCCGGTGGCAGAAAAGCGGGCTGAAAAAGCACCGCCACCGGTAGTAGAGGAAAGTGAGTCCCAGAGTGTGGCTCAATCTCAGTCCTCCCATTCAGTACCTATATTAGAGGAGCATGAGGGAGCCTCAGCCCCGGCTCCAGCACCTCCAGCTCCTCCACCAGATGCTTCGGGCTAAGATGTAAAAGAGGCCATACACTTGCTTACTCAGTTGGTTGCTGCCCAGACTCAGCGGCAAAGTATAGGGCAAGGTGACAGGGCTGTTAGTGCAAGAGCCTGTGACTTTATTACTTTGAACCCTCCGGAATTCTTTGCGTCAAAGCCAGAGGAGGACCCTCAGGACTTCATTGATGGTATGTTAAGGACGCTTCGATTGATACATGCTTCGGACACCGAGTCGGTAGAGCTAGCCTCGTATAGATTGAGAGATGTCTCGATCCAATGGTATACGGTTTGGATGGCTTCACGAGGAGCCAATGCACCTCCCCCGGTATGGCAAGAGTTTGTTGATGCTTTCCTCCGACACTATATGCCTCCGGAATTTCGGCGAGCTAGAGCCGATAAGTTCTTAAATTTGAGGCAAGGTAGCATGAGTGCTTTAGAGTATAGTCTCCGCTTCAATTCTTTGGCTAGATATGCCTCGGCCATGGTAGCGGTTATGGGTGACAGAGTACACCGATTTGTTAAAGGCCTAGGGACACATTTGATGGATAGGTGCTTGACTGCGTCCCTTTAGGGCAATATGGATATTGCACGCATTCAAGCTCATACTCAGAACTTAGAAGAAATTTTACAACAAAAGAAAAGTGAACGCGAGCAGGATAGGGGCCATAACAAGAGGGCCAGATCTTCAGGCCCGATGAGTGAGTTCAGAGGTGGACACAGACAACAGATTTCCAGGCACTCAGGCTATTCTATGACGAGTGCACTGCCACGGTTTTCAGGCCAGAGATTCGATAGACCTCCTCGTTCTGGGCCGTGTGAAAGCTATTTGGGGTCTCAGTGTAGGGATGATTCGGGTCAGGCAAGGCCACCCGTACCACGCTGTTCCCAGTGTGGGAAGTTGCATTAGGGTCGATGCCGAATGGGCTAAGATGTTTGCTATTCATGTGGTCGACCAGGCCATATTATGCGTGATTGCCCCTCAGTTTATGGTAGAGGTAGGACCCAGCCTTCAGGGTCGGTAACCGGATCTTCAACATCTGTACGCCCTATGGGGCCAGGTTCACATGCGCCAGTCGGCCATGGTAGAGGCAAAGGTAGAGTTCCTAGTTCTAGCGGTCCTCAGCACCGTGTTTATGCTTTGGCTGGACGCCAAGATCTTGAGTCTTCTCCTGACGTGGTCACAAGTACATTATCGGTATTTTCTCATGATGTATATGCTTTGATTGATCCGGGCTCCACATTGTCATATGTTACTCCGTATGTTACGGGTCGATTTAGAGTCGAGCCGGAATTGATTAAACCTTTTGAGGTGTCTAAACCTGTTGGTGAATCGGTAATAGCTAGCCGAGTATAGAGAAATTGTGTAATTGTGATTTGTGATCGTCGTACCATGGTTGATTTGCATGAGCTAGAAATGGTGGATTTTGATGTTATTATGGGCATGGATTGGTTGGATTCTTGTTATGCCAATGTTGACGGTAGAATAAAAATGGTTCGTTTCCAGTTTCCGGGAGAACTAGTCCTAAAATGGAAAGGGAATACGGCGTCACCAAAAGGTAGGTTTATTTCCTATCTGAAGGCAAGGAAAATGATCACAAAAGGGTGTATTTATCATCTAGTTTGGGTTCAAGATGTAGAAGCTGAGTCGCCGACTCTTCAGTCAATTCCTGTAGTGAATGAATTTTCGGATGTGTTCCCGGAAGAGCTTCCAGGCCTCCCTCCCGAGCGGGAGATTGACTTTGCCATTTATGTGCTGCCAGGCACTAAGCCTATATCTATTCCTCCTTATGTAATGGCTCCCGCAGAATTGAAAGATTTAAAGGAGCAATTGAAAGACTTGCTTGAAAAAGGCTTTATTAGGCCTAGTTCATCCCCGTGGGGAGCACCCGTGTTGTTTGTCCGAAAGAAAGATGGATCCTTGAGAATGTGCATTGATTATCGGCAATTGAATAAGGTGACGATTAAGAATAAATATCCTCTCCCGAGGATTGATGACTTATTTGATCAATTGCAAGGCGCCAAATGGTTTTCGAAGATAGATTTGAGATCCGGATATCACCAAGTGAGAGTTAGGGAGAAAGATATCCCTAAGACAGCTTTCAGAACAAGATATGGTCATTTTGAGTTCCGGGTAATGTCATTTGGTCTAACTAATGCGCCGGCGGCATTTATGGATTTGATGAATAATGTGTTCAGGCCCTTCCTGGATTTATTTGTGATCGTATTTATCGACGACATCTTGGTGTATTCTAGATCTAAGGCAGAACATGCGGATCATTTGCGTACTATCCTCGGAGTTCTTCGAACTCGAGAGCTGTTTGCA
Organism: Lycium barbarum; assembly: GCF_019175385.1. NCBI lineage: Eukaryota > Viridiplantae > Streptophyta > Magnoliopsida > Solanales > Solanaceae > Lycium > Lycium barbarum. Next base: position 22,135,676 of record NC_083348.1, on the reverse strand, counting down.
AAGTTTTCCAAATGTGAGTTTTGGTTGAACTCAGTGGCATTCTGGGGCATATTGTGGCAGCCGACGGTATTTGAGTGGACAGTCAAAAGATTGAGGCCGTGAAGACTTGGCCAAGGCCCACAACTCCTACGGAGGTTCGTAGCTTTCTGGGCTTAGCAGGTTATTACAGGAGATTCGTTGAGGGTTTTTCTTCTATTTCTGCACCACTAACAAAGTTGACCCATAAATCAGCAAAGTTTCAATGGACAGATGCTTGTGAGCGTAGCTTCCAAGAGTTGAAAAGTAGATTGACTTCCGCCCCAGTCTTGACACTTCCAGAGGGATTTGAAGGATATGTTGTTTATTGCGATGCTTCAGGCATTGGGCTAGGCTGTGTATTGATGCAACATGGCAAAGTTATTGCGTATGCTTCAAGGCAATTGCGGAAACATGAGCAGAATTATCCAACCCATGATTTAGAATTGGCCGCAGTGGTTCATGCGTTAAAGATATGGAGACATTATTTATATGGTGTCCATGTGGATATTTATACAGATCATAAGAGTCTACAGTATATCTTCAAGCAGAAAGAGCTGAATTTACGGCAACGACGATGGTTGGAATTGCTAAAAGATTATGATGTTGATATCTTGTATCACCCCGGAAAAGCAAATGTTGTAGCTGATGCTCTTAGCCGTAGATCTATGGGAAGTTTGTGTGATGTACGACCCGAGAGGAGAGAAATGACTTGTGAGCTTCAGCAGTTAGCTAGCCTAGGAGTTCGAGTAGCGGACTCAGGTAGCAAGGGAACTACTATCCAGAATTCAGCAATTTCGTCGCTAGTAGCAGAAGTGAAAGAGCGACAATACGAAGATTTCATGATAAGGCATTACAGAGATACACTCCCTCAGAAAGAGGAGTCATCATTTGAGCTTTCAGGAGATGCAGTTCTCCGATGTCGAGGCGGATTGTGTGTTCCCGATGTGGCAGGTCTACACCACCAGATATTGAGAGAAGCTCATTGTTCCCGTTATTCTGTTCACCCCGGTGTGACGAAGATGTATCATGATCTTAAGTCTGTATATTGGTGCAATGGGATGAAGAAAGATATAGCGGAATTTGTAGCTCAATGTCCTAATTGTCAACAAGTGAAAATCGAGCACCAAAAGTCGGGTGGTCTGTTGCAAGCTATAGAAATCCCAACTTGGAAGTGGGAAGTGATTAACATGGACTTCATTACAGGCTTACCCCGTTCTCGACATAAGTATGATTCCATATGGGTGATCGTGGATAGACTCACCAAGTCAGCTCATTTCTTTCCAGTCAGAACGACGTATGTGGCAGAAGATTATGCAAAGCTTTATCTTAAAGAGATAGTGAGATTCCATGGTGTTCCAGTATATATTATCTCTGACAGAGGGACTCAGTTTACAGCCAATTTTTGGAAGTCTTTCCAAGAGGGTCTAGGGACCCAAGTGAGCCTTAGTACGGCATTTCACTCGCAGACTGACGGGCAAGCTGAGCGTACCATTCAGACTCTTGAGGATATGTTACGGGCATGTATAATAGATTTTGGAGGAAATTGGGATGATCATTTGCCACTCATTGAATTTGCTTACAATAACAATTATCATTCTAGCATTCAAATGGCACCGTATGAAGCCTTATATGGGCAAAAGTGTAGATCCCCAATTGGGTGGTTTGAAACAGGAGAGACTAAATTGATAGGGCCGGACTTGGTCCAGCAAGCCATCGAGAAAGTCAAGCTCATACAAGATCGGTTGTTAACAACTCAAACTCACCAAAAGTCCTATGCGGATAATCGTCGGAGAGACTTAGAGTTTCAAGTTAAAGATTGGGTATTTTTGAAAGTGTCGCCAGTGAAGGGCGTTATGAGATTTGGCAAAAAGGGGAAGCTTAGTCCCCGATACATTAGACCTTATGAGATTGTGCGAAAGGTAGGCAAAGTGGCCTATGAGTTAGATCTATCTCCGGATTTGGAGTCAGTCCATCCAGTTTTTCATGTTTCGATGCTTCAGAAATGTGTTGGAGATCCTACTAAGATCGTGCCAATAAGCGATGTGCAAGTGACAGAAAAGTTGACTTATGAAGAAGTGCCCATTGCCATACTAGATAGGAAAGTACGGAGGCTTAGAAACAAAGAGGTGGCCTCAGTTAAGGTTCTATGGAGAAGCAGTAAACTAGAAGAAATGACATGGGAATCGGAAGAGAGTATGCAATCCAGATACCCGCATTTATTCCAACCCCCAGGAGAGATTCAAGATGAAATGCTAACGATATAAGGTATATATACTTACTTTTCATGCTTTTGGTCATGTGTGGCCATAGATATGTTGATATTGTGATGTAGCCCAGTGAGGCATTATTATTATGGGTTGTGGTGACAGGATGGTAGTGCCCTATTAAAGAGGAGACCCTGGCGAAGTTTTTATAGAATCCCCGAGGACTTTAACATTCGAGGATGAATGTTCTTAAGGGGGGAAGAATGTTACACCTCGGAAAATCCTCCGTTGTTGCACAAGTGGATGAACTAGTGAGGAGTACGAGTATACGATATTTTCATAAGTAAGAGATGACAATTGATGGCCCTAAGTAAGACTCCAAAGGCAATTGCAATAAGAGATAGGTTATGCTCCATAATGATTAATTATAGGTTCTGAAAATGTGGAAAGTTGCAGATTTGCATTTTGGCTAGTTGGACGTAAAATGAAATACGGACCGTAAAATGGTATACGGCCCGTAAACAGCCATGTCGTATTTTGACTTCCAGAACTTCAACTTTCTATCAAAAGCTCAAATGGTTAAATACGACTTGGAATACGGACCGTAAATTGAAATACGACCCGGAAACTGCGATCATAAATCCCCATGATCCCCAGCATACTTTCTAGTTCTGTTATGCTTAAATACGACCACGAAATACGCTCGTAAACTAGAATACTGACCGTAAACTGGGTTTACGACCACTGTGCACTTTCGACGACTGTTCATTTCAGATCAGATTTTGGGTTATAAAAAAGGGGACCAAGTTTATTATGTCATTTCATTTCACTTATACATGACACCCCTTCTCTCTAAAACATCTCTCTACATAAATTCCACAATAATTCAAGTATATTTGGTGATCAACAACATAAACGAAGTAAATCAAGTATAAGAAAACCCATTAAGGATCATACAAGTCAAGAAATCTCATTGGAGATAAACTAGGGTTTTGCTCAAGTGGGGTATTATCAACCAAGTCTTGTTCCTATGACATCTAAGGTAATATTTATGATGTTTCTATGTTGTTTAATGTATTTAAGAGTTGAAATACTTGGATTGTAGAGAGGTATGGCAAAATGGGTCATGAATGTGGAATAGTGCCATTTTGAGAAATAGTTTGAATTGAGTTATGAGTCTTGATGTATTGTAATGTAAATGTGTTATAAATGATTTTGAGAACGTGAGATGTGCAATGCACGTGAATGGACATAGTCGTGTGTCATAGCCATTGATATGGGTGATTGAAGGTAAACTAAGAAATGTGGATAATGTGAATGACTAATGATTATTGTTATGGTATTGCGAATGCATTATTGACGTTTGGGAGTTGATATATGCTATGGAGGAACGTCGTATAAATAAAGGAGGTGATGTCCAATTTTCTCTAGTCTTTGTCATATATGCTAGCTATCGATTATAATGATAGTATGACTTTATTGAAGGTAGAAGCGCTAGCATTTGGAGGAGAACGCGCAAGTGTAGAATAGTTGAACAGAAAAGGTATGTAAGGCTAACCCTTCTTTCATAAGGCATGGTTCTTTGGCCAAATACCTAACTCTTCTATGAGACTATGATGTCCTTCAAATGACTTGATCTCCCGAGCTAGTAAACTCATGATTCTTGATACGCCACGATTGTACTAAATCCCTCGTATGACGAGTAAGCCGATAAAGATAAATGTGATGAAGGACCATGATAGTATAATGATGTCGGTGACAATGATGATAATGATGTAAATAGTAAAGATGCTTATGAGCTATTATGTATATGTGTCTATGTATGACTATTATGGAACCCCGAGCTTATGAGGCCGGGTAAGATATGTAAAAAGTATGTATATGATTACGTAACGCACGCACACCTCTGCAGATGGTACGGATAACCCTGACGCCTTGGTAGGGCCAGGTAGATGTAACCCTGAAGCCTTGGTAGGGCCAGGTATGAGTAACCTTGAGCCTTGGTTGGCCAAGCATGTATGAAACACCGATCCTGCATTGTCGGGAATGCTCTGTAAATGCTATGTATATGATATGATTATGTATATGATATGAATACGAATATGATACGATATGAATGTGGATAAGGGTATGTATACGAATACGAGTACAAATATGGAACGGATACGATTTGGATGTAAGTACACAAATACGCATTAGAAATGGAATGCCCTATGAAAGGCAAGTAAGTGCCTATGACGATGATATCACCATCTCCCATCTTGTGCTATTTCTTACGTTGCTTATTATGCTTCTATATTGATATTGATCATGCTTTACATACTCAGTACATTCTTCGGACTGACGTCCTTTTGTTTGTGGACGCTGCGTCATGCCCGCAGGTGCACAGGGAGACAGGCTCGATCCATAGCGGTATTCTCAAAGACTCCACAGCAGAGCTCCATTTCATTTGGAGCCATAACTTTTGGGTCCTTATTCTTTTGTGTATATAATTATGGGAATGGCGGGGTCCTTTCCTGCTTATGTGATATGTTATACTCTCCTTAGAGGCTCGTAGACATGCGTGTATGGTTAGATATGTCTGGCCTTGTCGGCCTATATTTTTTATATCGTTTTGATAGCCTCGTCGGCTCATGTACATTGATGTGGCATAAATGCCAATGATGATATAAAAGCATTGTTGTCCAATGGGACTAGTATGATGAATGAATAGAAATGTATGCTTAATTGTACAGCTCACCTAGACGTAAGTGAAGTGTAAGCAAAGGGGTGCCCGGGTGGGCTAGCACCGGGCACTCGTCACGGCCCTCTAGACGGGTCGTGATAGTACATGAATATGACTATGGATACATGTATATGTGTCGATGTGTATGTACAGGAATCACGCTAGAACGATTATGTAACTTGCAAGTATTTGTGCGTCGCCAATGAAACCAAGTGCATACTTAAAAAGAAGAGTAAGAGGTAAAACAAGGATAATGTAGTCATGATACTTCGGGTCAGTTAAAGGAAAATATATGGTGAATTGAGTTGAAATGTTGAGTTGGGATTATCATTAGGGATAAATAGGACAGTTACTTGGAATATGACATAAGTACATGCTATACGCTCCCTACGGTAGCCCTGGGGTGTGACAACTTACGAATGCAATAAGATCACTGAATGAAGGGAAGCTTAGCCCCTGATGCATTAGGCCTTAGGAGATTGTGTGCAAAATAGGCATGGTGGATTATAAATTAGATCCACCTCCTGATTTGGAGTCAGTTCACCTAGTTTCTGATGTCTCGATGCTTCGTAAATATGTTGGAAATCGTACTAGGATCGGGCCAGTAAATGATGTTCAAGTGACAGAAAAGTTGATTTATGAAGAGTTACCCATTGCCATATTAGATAGGCAAGTACGGAGACTTCAAAATAAAGAAGTGTCCTTAGTTAAGGTCTTATGGCAAAATAACAACCGAGAAGAATGACTCAGGAAGCGCAAGAAAATATGAAATCCATGCGTCCGCACTTATTTCAGCCCGGGAAGACATTCAAGACGAAACATCAAGATTTTGAGGTATCTGTGATTTCTTTCTATGCATATGGGTCGTGTGTGGCCAATTTATATTGCTATTGTGTTGTGGCCCTGTGGGGCAATATTATTGTGGGCTGTTGTAATAGGATGGTAACGCCATACTACAATGGAAACTCTAGCGAATTTTTTGTAGAATTCCCGGATAGCTTAACTGTTACACCTTGGAAAACTTCACGCTACAAAGGTCGTAGCCAGCTTAGTATGGGCCTGAGGAGGATCATTATTTATGAATAAGTTGCTTGACCGTGTGTAGAAAATATATATACATATATTGGAGTTCTAGACAGAGTCTGCAGGCACAACTTATGAGACAAGCTTTATTACTTACATCCTTTTATGGTAAACAGTTTTGTGGTGCTGAGTTGCATATTATATGTGTTTCGATATGTGTCCTATTAAGGCAGGAGATGTGTTTTTGGGCTATGTGCATGTTTGGGATTGTTATATTTACGAGAGAAACGCTGCCGAAATTTTCTCAGGAATCTAAAGGAAATTGCGGGGACTATAGATAGAATTACCGTGAAAAGAAAAAGAGGCCAGCAACGAGTGATTAAGGACGAAGCTAGAGTTTAAAATGCATGATAGACATAGCGAGCATGCATTATACTAATGGAATGATGAATGGGTTAGGATGGAATAAAGAACACGGGAGGAGAGAATGACGTGCTCGGAATAGAAAGAAATTTTATATACTAAGGAGGATTGAAGGGATAAGCACTCTAGAAGAAGTTGTAAGTTAGAAAGTTTTGTTAGTTCCCTTCGTTTTGGGAGGTATTAAGTTATGAGATAAACTTGATGTGTATGTGTAAGCCGATGCACGATGCGCTGAATCAGATTATTAAGTTATGCCTCACCTGAGGAATATAGTGGGAGAGACTTTCAGGTCACTATAAGCTAACCTTCATGACTTGGGAAATACTTTGAGAAGAGAGATTAGAAGAGATGTGTTCACAAAAGCTCCTTGCCAAGCAATCGGTTGACCTTATGATCGTAGTTGTGTTCTGGGTGTAGTTTAAGCTATGCCTCTGGGAATTTGCTTAGGCGATTATGCGGCAGGGATTGCTATTATAGCTATGAGGAGTAGCGAAAATGAGCCAAAGTGATCGGTGAAACAAAAGGAGGACAAGTGATGAACGCTCAGTATATGTGTTGAACGTGGTAAAAGTGTTAGAAACAAAGGAGGAAGGGTAGGAGCGAGGCAAATAGGAGGGAAGCCCACTAGAACAGGAACTCGATAAATAGAAGGTGGAAGAGCATCAAACCCTATGGATCTTCTAGTACTACGAAGAAATAGTAATGGGTGTCGTGTAGTGATTGAGATTTTAATCAGGCCGTGAGAGTAGTGTATCTAATTAAATTATGGTCCGAAGTACGGAATCGACTATGGAGTAAAATATAGAATTCTACAAGGACCATGTACTACCCTGTCGTCAATATTTTGGGATAGTAAGGACAGAACCGCTATGGCAGTGAGAACTGATCAGAAGGGAATACGGAGGTGAATGATGGATTGAGATGGGAAGTCAAGTGCAACAGTCATCGCGAGCAAGTTACATGGATGCGAAGTGTCAATGTCACATAACAATTTAGGAAGCATTATACAGTGAAAGCCTTAAAGGCAGAGTGCTTGACTCATAATTTAGTAATGCCTTTACTAACGGGAAGGTGCCGCGCTAACAATAAGAGAGGGCCGAAATGGAAATGAATTATTTAAAAACATGCAAATACTGGATGGTGTGGATAACTAGGCATACTACTATGATCAGCATCCCTATGGGATAAAAGTTGTTAATTGGAGAAGATTTAGACATTGACTCATACTTACCAGATGAGCCAAGTAAAATACATCTTTGTTCGGATGGCTATATCGGTTGTGTTACTTGGTTACAAACCTACAAGATGAGTATATTAAGAATTCATAGACGAATTGTCGTAGCTATAAATTATGGGAAACGGCATGAATAAGGTATAGTATAGTAAGGGATATATGAATTCAAGATTTGAAGGTGAGGCAACAGATTTGAGAATGGTACAAGTAAAACCCTTAAAGGGGGGAGGCGAGTAAAAAGGAATTCAAGTGTAGAGATTTGGAACAATGAATCCTAAAATGTGACAGATATAGACTCTAACACAAAGAGTGAGAGTCGTGCAGAAATGAATCGAATGACTAGTAAATAAACGAACATAAATTGAACCAGCATCTGAGACTCTAATGGAAACCATTCGCGAAGACCTTGAACAACGTGACTTTGAGAGCGGATAGCTCAAGGGATATTGTAAAATATAGCGATTCTATACTAGAATGGAGGTAAAGGCACTAACGGTAAAGTCGTAATTAATGATATTGCGAGTTATAAGCGACAATTAATAAAGGGACCTAAGGTTTTCTATAGTAGAACCTAGGATATGATAATCAAGGGGAAAATAAAGGAAGGAAGAGAGAATGACGAGACGAGTTACTACAGATAGACAAAAGAGTTTAGGTATATACATACTCACCGAGCCTAGCCATGGTCGTGTACGCGAAACACCGAACCTTCGTGGTCGGGTGTGCTGTGTAAATGATATGTACATGAATATGAATATGGATACATGTATATGTGTAGATGAGTATATACACGAATCACGCCAGAACGATTATGTAACTTGCAAGTATTTGTGCGTCGCAAATGAAGCCAAGTGCGTACTTAAAAAGAGGAGTAAGAGTAAAACAAGGATAATGTAGTCATGATACTTCGGGTCAGTTAAAGGAAAATAAATGGTGAATTGAGTTGAAATGTTGAGTTGGGATTATCGTTAGGGATAAATACGACAGTTACTTGGAATATGACATAAGTACATGCTATATGCTTCCTACGGTAGCCCTGGGGTGTGAAAACTTACGAATGCAGTAAGATCACTGAATGGAGGGGAAGCTTAGCCCCCGATGCATTAGGCCTTAGGAGATTGTGTGCAAAATAGGAAAGGTGGCTTATGAATTAGATCCACCTCCTGATTTGGAGTCAGTTCACCCAGTTTTTCATGTCTCGATGCTTCGTACATATGTTGGAAATCCTACTAGGATCGGGCCAGTAAATGATGTTCAAGTGGCAGAAAGTTAATTTATGAAGAGGTACCCATTGCCATATTAGATAGGCAAGTACGGATACTTTGAAATAAAGAAGTGGCCTCAGTTAAGGTCTTATGGCAAAATAACAACCGAGAAGAATGACTCGGGAAGTGCAAGAAAATATGAAATCCACATGTCCGCACTTATTTCAGCCCCGGAAGACATTCAAGACGAAACATCAATCCGTTCCGGTAGTGAACGAATTTCCGGATGTATTTCAGGATGAACTTCCAGGTCTTCCTCCAGAAAGAGAAATTAACTTCGCTGTTGATGTGTTGCCCGACACCAATCCTATTTCTATTCCTCCTTATCAGATGGCTCCGGCAGAATTGAAAGAGCTAAAGTCACAGTTGAAAGATTTGCTTGAGAAGGGGTTTATTAGACCCAGTTCATCACCGTGGGGAGCCCGAGTTTTGTTCGTGAGAAAGAAAGATGGTTCCCTTCGAATGTGCATCGATTATAGGCAATTGAACAATGTGACGATAAAGAACAAATATCATCTCCCAAGGATTGATGATTTATTTGATCAACTACAGGGTGCCAAGTGGTTTTCTAAAATAGACTTGAGATCGTGTTATCATCAGGTGAGAGTTAGAGAAGCAGATATTCCTAAAACAGCTTTCAGAACGAGATATGGTCATTATGAATTCCGGGTGATGTCGTTTGGGTTGACTAATGCTCCGGCAGTGTTCATGAATTTAATGAACAATGTATTCAGGCCACTCTTGGATTTATTCGTGATAGTATTCATTGATGATATTTTGGTATACTCTCGCACAAAATCAGAGCATGCAGATCACTTACGTATTGTTCTTGGAATTCTTTGAGCCCGAGAATTGTATGCAAAATTTTCAAAGTGCGAGTTTTAGCTGAATGCTGTAACATTTCTGGGCCATGTAATTTCAGATGATGGCATTCAAGTCGACACTTAGAAAATTAAAGCGGTGAAGACTTGGCCAAGGCCTACGACGCCTACAGAGGTCCGTAGTTTTCTGGGTTGGCAGGTTACTACAGAAGATTCGTAGAGGGATTTTCGTCTATTTTAGCCCCATTGACGAAGCTAACCCAGAAGTCAGCTAAATTCCAATAGAATGATGCTTGTTAACGCAGCTTCCAAGAGTTGAAGGACAGATTAACCTCAGCTCCAGTCTTAACACTTTCAGAAGGGTCAGATGGTTATGTTGTGTACTATGACGCTTCCGGTGTTGGGTTAGGATGCGTGTTAATGCAGCACGGTAAAGTCATAGCTTATTCTTCGAGACAACTGCGGAAACATGAAAAGAACTATCCAACTCATGATCTCGAATTGGCTGCGGTTATTCATGCGTTGAAAATGTGGAGACATTACTTGTATGGTGTGCATGTTGACATCTATACAGATCACAAGAGCCTTCAGTACATTTTCAAACAGAAGGAGTTAAATCTGCGACAGAGACGGTGGTTAAAATTGTTGAAAGATTACGATGTGAATATTTTATACCACCCCGGATATTTGCCCTTTTGAAGAAAGCTAACTCTTTGATCACGTCCATAATTAAAATTTTCAGAAGAGTCAAATATGCACCATATTCATGTTAATTGAACCTGTCTCAGCAAAGAAAAATTGTGAGTTTAAAAAAAATTGGTTGACTGCTTGTTGGGGAACTTGGCCCTTGAATTGATTTTTGCTTCAGTCGCGTCCACGTTCTTTGATGTCCCACCAGATATTTTGCTTTACCCGGGAGTTTCAGTTATAAGTAATAAAAGTGTATTTTGAGAATAACGAGATTTGGATGACTTCGAAGGGAAATACTTAGTGGCTCTAATAGATAGAATGATTGTGAAGACTCGAATTTGAATTTATCAACATTTTTAGAAAGATATGGGCAGACTTTTATTTAGAATCGTCAAACATTTAAGACCACTTTTGTGCTAACTTCTAAAAATTGTCCCAGTTTCAAGTCCTGGAGGCACTTGGTTCTAAATGATTGAAAAGTGAGAACTTATAATGAAAGTTTTGGGAAGCGATTTGACCGATTTCAAAATTTGTCCCAGTTTCAAGCTACTAAGACATATGAATTTAAATAGTGGGAAGACCAAGTCTTGTATAAAAATATTTATATATTTTATAGGAACTAAAATGTTTTGGACAATCCGAAGATATTAAAAATTTAAAAATAGAAGGGCCGAACCCGCCTCGGGTTGCCTACGTATCCCAAAGGAATCAGGCCAGACGTAGTTCGTGATCAAAATAAGAACTTTTGAGTTTTGTTTTTAATAAAAGGGAGGGCCGAACCCGATGTGGGTTGCCTACGTATCCAAAAGGAAATCAGGCCACACGTAGTTCCACCCATAAAACAAAGACACTAAAAATTTTTGAAAAGAGTGGCCGAACCCGATGTGGGCTGCCTACGTATCCAAAAGGAAATCAGGCCATACGTAGTTCCAACCATAAAACAAAGACACTGAAATATTTTGAAAAGAGTGGCCGAATCCGATGTGGGCTGCCTACGTATCCAAAAGGAAGTCAGGCCATACGTAGTTCCAACCACAAAACAAAGACAATGAAATATTTTGAAAAAGAGTGGCTGAACCCGATGTGGGTTGTCTAAATTGAAAATTAAAACTACCCGCATTATGAGGTGGGCGCCTGATTCGGAATGATCTGGTCGAGAAAAGGTAAAATAGCTTGCTTGGTTTGAGAATCTGGCATAGGCAAAGTCTGACGAAACCCATGAGATGGAGTCATATGTGGTGGATTTTGAGAAAATGACTGATTTTGAAGTACCATACGACTCAGTTCTGCAACTCGTTGCGCCAAACGAGCAATGATCTCCAAATGTGTTTCTGGTTCATTAGAAGAGGTGGGGTTACTTGTGATTGGTAAACTAAGAGATGGCTCAGATGAAGTGGTTGCATTGATCAAACTTTGTTCCATTTTAGAACGAGTCCTTTTGGTTAACCAGGTGATTAGTGATGGATTGGAATCTGATTTCTTGGCTCTAGACCGTGTGAAATATGAATGCTCTGCCAGTTCCCCTTTAGCACAAGTCAACCTTTTTGTTTTGAAAATGAGTGTAAAATAAAAAAGATAAAAGAAAGAAAGAAAGAAAAGAAAACGAGTCAGTATACGGTAATGACATGTTATTGCACATAAACATACTATTGCACATAATACATCGCGTTCTTTAATGCAAAGGGGCCTCTTTATGCCAGAGGTAGGCCTAACGAATATTTGAAGGACAAACATGTCTTTTATGTATCATTCCACAACTCTTCCTAAAATTAATTAGGAAATTTATTACATGCCAGCTTAATAATACAATTCAAAGTTAATTTAAGATATCTAATATTTCATCTCCACTAATTCCTTTTAGTTGTCTTCAACCCTCCGGTATTAATTGAATGCTCCACAACAACCTGCAACAAAAGGCCAGTTTTCTTGAAATATTTATCTATAGAGTACTAGGTCCACATATTCCACATATTTGTCATTCAAATAAGGCACATAGATAGTGAACAGTGTCACTTAGAGTCATAGACTCATTTGGACATTTGGTGAGGTTGACTAATGAACTTAATACACCAAGGGTATTAAGCTTCCTAGGTTTAAAATAATGCATGTCCTTACAAGGTTTTGGTTTTCGCTCTACCCTAGGTAGACTAAGAATGGGTTTACTAGACACAAGGTTCCCGAGCGGACTGCTCGAGTGAGAAGGCTACGCGGTCCCCGTTACTCGGGCACCCCGCGCATACGCCAACTCTCCTAAAATTTGGATTCTACGAAAGAAATTTGCGGGTGCGCAAAACACACCTCGCGTGTACGTGTGATAGTGTGAGTTTCCAGAAGTGGAAAAAATATGAACGGAATGCCAATTTAAGGAAAGCAGTAATATACATATTACATAGCAAAAATGCACATAAGGAACGGAATACAAACATTTAAAAGCATATAAAGCAACAATATAAGGAAAATAAAGCAAAACAAACAAAATGTCCCACAAATTATTTATTAACCTAAGTTGTTATGGTTAGAGCCTAAAGTCCCCAATGGAGTCGCCAAGCTGTCACACCCCATTTTAACCGGGTAGATTTAAGAGGTATGACATATTGGTGATTCCTATTAATTATTTTTTAAGGAGTCTCCACCTAATTAATTTAACGGTGAATTAGGGCACCTATATGTTAACTAAGGTAAAGTTAAAACTAAACCTCCGTTAATAGTCTGCTTAACCAATGTGATTCTAGGTAAGGGCTCTATATTATCCTAAAGGGAAGGGGTTAGGCATCCTTTAGAATCCGTTAACTTACGGTTATCCGGCCAACTTAGGTTAATTAAATAGGGTGAGATACAATGTTCAAATTTTAGAGTGACTTACAGGTATTGCTTGGGTCTTAAAGGAAAGTAATGTTAGTTAAGATTTATGAAAGATAAAATAATTTGCACAAAAGAGGACTTTAAATACTACTTAAAAATATGACTTAGACTTTAAATGAAAGTAATAAATAATGCTATTTAAAATAATACTTGTAGAAAAGCATAACAGCTTGCATAAAAGAGGATTTTAAATGCTATTTAAAACAAGGCTTGAATGTTACTAAGACTTTATATGAAAATATAATAAATGCTATTCAAGATAAGACTTGTATGAAATTATGATATTTTGCCTATAAATAATAGTTTTTGAGAAAAAGGATTTAGCAATTTTAAGCTTTGAATAAATCGTATTATTTGATTATAGCAATGTAGAAAAATCTAAGCTTATGAATAGGATTCAAAAGGAAGTGAATTTTCTTTATCATTTTCTTATTAACTATGATAATTATGCTTAGCTAAAATATGCATGATTGATTCAAACTTGAAAAGGTTATCTATAAAAATATACTGATAATTGCGTATTCGTGACGCTTTGAAACGTTTATGATAAAATGTGATTCCCTTTACTTAAAATATATAATCATGTCATTTTGCAAATTGATTATTTCAAATAAGATAAAAGCATGAAAGCATAACTTATGGGATTAATGGTTAGTCTTCCTTAAACTAAACTACCCAATATTAAAACTAAACCTATTAATTCATTAGGACTTATCTAAATTAAGAAAACAAAAAATCAAAGTAAAGGGTTAGTTGTATAAGACAAATTAATATGCACAAAATAAAATAAAAGAGGTAAATAACTATCGAATGGGCCAGCCCATTTTTTTGGGAAACTGTCCACTATTGGGCCTTGGCCCAAAATTTCCATCTTTTCTTTCTTCGGGGTTTTTTTGCTGCGGATTGGGCTGATCAGGGAGCTGACTCGAGAGCTGAGTTGGGCTTTTAGCCCAACAGCGAATGCAGGAATGACGAGTCCCTTGGACTCGTACGCGATGGTCATGCACAAGAACGAAAGAAATGGATTAGAATATAATCAAACGAATAAGATCAAACACATAAGATATACACTCAAAGCAAATTATGTATATGCCATGTATAGTTAATGTATATCTCATACATACATATGCACAACCAACCTAACATGCTTGCAATGTAGCAAAAAACACACCCAACATGCTCTATAGGACACATTAGAATGTCAACAGTTCATCCAGATTTGAACAAGTATATATATATGAGGTGGTACATTTAGTTGATTCATATGATTGTATGAGGTTTATCAAATGCAATTTGTGTGCGTATGAACTTGAGCAAGCACAGATGCAAAACTAATATCAATATTTGGCAGTGGTAGCGCCTAGGCAGAGATTTGAACATTTTTTATTTGACAAGATAGGCATCATATTTTAGCCATGCACTGTTAACAAAAGGATCAATCAAATATCAGCCCGTAACTCTTTAAACCATGACTACAGTCTCTACTGAATAAACAAATTGTGCTCTTTTGAATGTGATTTTTACACTAACTGCAACACTCACACAGGACAAACTCAATAACTGGGCATGGCTTCATACCCAGCTGTATGCCAGCAAACAAATTTGAATGTTAAATGCAGTTTTTTATCAATTGCCACAGTAAGCAAACAAACTAGAACAACTGAAGACAGTTTCTTGCCAACAGCAACACCAAGCAAACACTAAGTGGCTAAACACATATCAACTGCTCATGTTTGCGTAGGAAATGAGACTAAAGCAAGCAGGGGAGTAGAAGCAAACCAAGAGAGATACCCAAAGGAATATTTTAGATACGAAGGGAATAAATATCCAATTCAAAACAAACTATATTAGGACCTTTTATCTGAACTTGGACAGAATTTAGAACAAGCTATGAGATGAAGTCAACCAGTTCATGTTTGTATTTTCATATCTCTTAAAAGAAATGACAGGAAGAGGATAGCAAACAAGGGTCATATCATGAAAAATTGTATTCAATTTAAAAGAAACATCAGGAATTAAACCCATAAGCAAACTGCCAGATAACAGCAAAATAAGGAGACAGCCCGAGAGTACTATAATAACTTGACTCAGAATTACAATAATCTTAGTGTCCATTTTGAAAAACAGATGTAGCCATCGATTGCTTATTCACTCCAAAAAGCAGCCACTTCTTTTAGCAACCAAACTCAGATTAATCTAAAGATACTAGTTAACACATAGGCATAAGTACAATACTGTGGCATACATATATGGCCTCAACCCATTTTTCTTACATAAATTTAAATGACACAAGTTTGTAGGAAACTTGCTTAATCACACCAGTTGAGTCAACAACAAAATCATGCTTATCTAAGACTGTTTAGGCTATAAATAGCACATAAGACATGATCATTCAAATATATTAGCACAAGATTCAATCGAACTTAAGTGTTCAGCAGTGCAAGCTTTGGCCAAGCAGTAATGTTGAGAGTGAGTCAACTAAGCAATTTTCACCTTACAAAATTTACCACTTCTGAACCAGTCCTACTCATTTTTTATTCAGATACTACCATGAGTAGTTAAAACAGTAAATAGACAAGCTTCTTTATCTTTTACCCTTTATGCTGCTTTTAACATCTCTTTAGTTGAAGACTAATTAACTAGGTGCACTGCCCTTTATTTTAGACACATTTTTAGCTTCAAACCCAAACTATGAAGAGTTTACTATTGTTATCAGGGTCTGAAGAGAATGGAAGGCAATCCCAAGTAGCAACATTTCAAGTGAAAGCATCAAGTAAAAGCATGCAGAGTCACATACAGGGGTCATATGATACATGACTAACAGATCCTGCCAACAGGAGCTTCAATCACCATTACAGTACTCAGCAAAGTAAGAGCACAAGTCCACATATGCTGAATTGACTTTAAAATGCTTGGAGCTCTTTTGAAAATACAATCCGAGGCTTATAATAAAAAAAAATACAAAAAAGACCACATAGGCATGCAAAGGTTTAGTGCATCTTGTTGAATCAAAGTAAATATTTTTTACTCCATTGAATTCAGTTTCAGGTCCAGTAGGCGTGAAGATGCTATCCTAGTATCAACAACACATTTTGGAAAAAAAAAAACAAACAATGGCTCAACCAACCCATCGCAGAGAAAAACCATGCCAGTCTATCAAACACCATAGTTTACAAGTGACCTTGAACTTAACTTAAACAAACATGAGCACTCCTTAGGCATCAATATCAATTTACACATCAATCTAAGCCAAAGAGAAGATTAAGCAAATGTATTAGTTCATATGCTGCCAAACACCTTTGAATCAGATTGAGCAAATCCCACACATATTAATGAAGATTAAGCATAAATAAACCAACAAGCTAATTAACCACAGGAAACATAAATTACATACTCAGCAGATGAAAGCAAAATTAACACATGCCGATAATAAAATTTTAAAGCTAACAGCACTCAAATCTTGCCATAAACATTATGCTAATCAACTTACCTAACTAAATCCGCATGTTTTAAAACTACGCGACGATTGCAGAAAACATATATAAAGCAAAAAAGGGAGGGAGAATTACCTTCTTCGGGTGCAGCGAAGTGAGGCTTCGAGTCTCCGACCTACCTCGAACAACAAAAACTTCGAACTCGCATAGATTCGAACCAATATCCGGGGTAAAGGAAACAAAAAAAAGAATTTAGATCTTTTCGACTCGATATTTAAAAAAATACTGCAACTCCCAATGGAGCTAATATTTTAGGGATTTTATGGAAAATGGAACACCTATTCTTTTCAAAGGATTTCGGGTTTCAAGACTTAATCCCTTCCCGATTTCTGCGATTTCAAGCCTTAATTTTCAGGGGGTTTCTCCGTCTAAACAAGCTGTTCTTGGGGACCTTTTGAATCAAAGATCCTTTCTTTCTTACAGTAATTTCCTCAATCGAAAAAATCCCCTTTTTGTTCATTCTAGGAACGATTATTTATAGCTAGATTTTTTAGGATTTGGGGCTAGGGTTTTCGTTTTTTTGAGGAAGAGAGAGAGGAGCGGGGGGACAGGAGAACGTGGGGTGGCTGAAGCGTGGGGGAGACAAACGGAAGTGGGGGGGAGCGGCATGGTGGTGAGGAGAGAAGGAGAGAAGGAGAGAGACGGGAGCGGGAGGGAAAACGGGGAAGGCGGCGAAGGAGAAGAGGAAGAGAACCCTAGGGGTTCTTTTGTTGAAGAGGGAATTGGGCCGGTTTAATGTTTAAAATCATGGGCTGGGGTGAATTAAAATGGGCTGGTAAATTAAAATGTGGACTGATTTTGTGAATTGGTCTGAAAATAGTGTAAGTTGATTGGGCTACTGCATTTAAATAAAAGACCTATTTAAATAATTTGTGTTAAAATATTGCTTAATATAAAATATGTAATTACTAGTGCTCAGATAAAAAATGGCGTTGTAATAGCCGTGCAATAATATTTTGAAAATCCACAGTAAATAAACACTATTATTTAATTATGCAAAGATAAATGCGATGCGCGTGCGTAAGCTGGTAAAAATGCTGAAATGATAAAATTGTGAATTATAATAATAATAATAATAATAATAATAATAATAATAATAATAATAATAATAATAAGTGATAAATGATAAATGATGATGAGGATAGCTAGTAACTGTAATAGAATAATGCAATGCCGGTAATGATAAAAGGCTAATAATTATAGTAAAACATAATATATATTTTTTATTTTCCCAAAATATTAAAATCGCAAATAGGTATTTCGGAGGAGAGACGGGACAAAATTGGGTATCAACAATGATCCCACAGTTTCATCTCTGAATATAGAAGTGAAAGAGCATCAGTATGAAGATCCTCAGTTGAGCCATTATAGAGATGTATCTCACGAAAATGAGAAATCCCCATTTGATGTTTCTATGGATGGAATTCTCAGATACCGAGGCAGGCTGTGTGTGTCGAATGTGGCAGAATTGCACCGACGAATTCTGGAAGAAGCTCATTATTCTCGGTATTCTATTCACCCATGTGCAACAAAGATGTATCACGATCTCAAAATGGTATATTGGTGGGATGGCATGAAGAGAGACATGGAAGAATTTGTAGCCCAATGTCCAAATTGCCAGCAAGTAAAGATCGAAAATCAAAAGCCAGGAGGGTTATTGCAAGCAATGGAAATCCCTACTTGGAAGTGGGAAGTGATCAACATGGATTTTATTGTAGGGCTACCTCGTTCCCGAGGCAAGTATGATTCTATATGGGTGATCGTGGACAGACTCACGAAAGCAGCTCATTTTCTTCCAGTCAGAACCATATATTGGGCTGAAGATTATACAAGGTTGTATCTCAAAGAAATTTGGCGACTCCATGGTATTCCACTATCCATTATCACAGATAGAGGAGCCCAATTTACAGCCAAGTTCTGGAAGTCCTTTCAAGAAGGTCTAGGTACTCAGGTGAAGCTTAGCACGACATTTCATCCGCAGACGGGTGGAAAGGCCGAACGTACTATTCAGACTTTGGAGGATATGCTAAGAGCGTGTGTTTTAGACTTTGGTGGTAGTTGGGATGATCATTTACCTTTGATTGAGTTTGCATTTACAACAGCTACCATTCTAGTATCCAAATGGCTCTGTATGAAGCTTTATATAGAAGAAAGTGCAGATCTCCAATTGGATGGTTTGAAATAGGAGAAGTACAGCTAATAGGCCCTGAATTGATCCAGCAAGTGGTAGAAAAAGTCAAGGTGATCTGAGATCGGTTGTTGTCAGCCCAAAGTCGCCAAAAATCTTATGCGGACAACCACCGGCGAGACTTGGAATTTTAGGTTGACTATTGGGTGTTTTTTAATGTGTCGCCAATGAAAGGGGTGATGAGATTTGGCAAGAAAGGGAAATTGAATCCTCGATACATTGGACCTTATAAAATTATCCGCAAGGTGGGTCATGTAACCTACATATTGGAATTGCCTTCAGAGCTTGAATCAGTTCATCCAGTCTTTCATGTTTCGATGCTCTGTAAGTGTATTGGAGATTCTACGAGGATTGTTCCAATAAATGATGTGCAAGTGACAGAAAAGCAAGCATATGAAGAAGTGCCTATTGCCATCTTAGACAGGCAAGTAACAAGACTTCGAAATAAGGAAGTAGCTTTAGTCAAAGTCTTGTGGCGAAATAATAACCGGGAAGAAATGACCTAGGAAGCAGAAGAGAGTATGAAGTTCAAGTACCCGCACTTATTCCAACCCCCTGAAGAGATTCAAGATGAAACACTAACATTATGAGGTATGTATGCTTATTTTTCATGCTTTTTGTCGTGTGTGGCCATAAATATATTGATATTGTATTGTGGCTCTATGAGGCAATGTTATTATGGGTTGTTGTAACAGGACAATAGTGCCATATTACAGGGGAAACTCTGGCGAAATTTCCGTAGAATTCCCGGATAGTTCAACATTCGAGGACGAATGTTCCAAAAGGGGGGAAGAGTGTTACACCTTGGAAAATTTCGCGCTACTAAGGTCGTAGCCAGCTTAGTATGGGCCTGAGGAAGAGCAAAGTTATGCGAGGATTAAGGAGAAAGCTTATATTATAAGAGTGTAATAATGGTATACATATGACATTTGGAGACCATATGGGTTGAATTGGTTCATATGTCACTTGCCGAAAAGCCCTCGTTGTTATAAGCTAAGTAGGGCCCACACACCGGAGTCTTATGAAGGACATATGAAGAGATATATGAGTAGTACATGGAAAGTTGATCAAGTCTTAAGAAGGACCCATAAGCCAAATATGGGCATAAGCCATCCAAAAGGACGATTTAAGGAAACATTTTTGGATGATCTGACTTGGAGGGGCCAAAACGCCATTATAAGTTTGTAATTTGGAAACACACTAAGAATGCAAGTTGTAGGTAATTGAAAGAGATTTCCATCCATAGGTCATGGGCCCTCACACGATATCGGGATCAAGAGTTATGACCTTTTTACTGAACGAAACCATGCGGACAGCTTCTTCCACGACCATGTTTCACGGTCCGTGAAACTTTCCACGGACCGTATATTGGTCCGTGGAATACCCATCAAAGAATATGGTCTTCTGATGGTAAACCACCACCTGTTCCACGGACCATACAATATTCCACGGACCGTGGAAGTCCTGACGTGTTGAATAAGTTCTTATTATATAATGATGTTCCCACTTCATTTGTTTCATTCCCACACTTTTCTTCGTCTCTCAAGACCTCTATAAGGTTCCACAAACATCATATACAAGAAATCAAGGGAAATCCATGATCAAATACATCAAACCAACAAGAATCAAGAGTGTGAAACCCATTAAAGTCATGTAAGCCAAGAAATTTCAAGGGAAGTGAGTTAGGGTTTTGGGTGCAAGAAGAGTATTGCTACTCAAGGATTGTTCCTACAATATCTAAGGTAAGTTTTATGATATTCTCATGACGTTTAATATATTGAGAATTTGAAACACTTGAATTGTTGAAGAATATAAAAAATGGGTCATAAATGTGAGAATAGTGCTATTGTTGAATAGTAGTTTGGAATGAATCATGAATATGAATAGGTTATGATAGTAAGTAGATTATGAATGACATTTAGAACAAGGAATGAGTGTTATACGTGAAAGAACGTAATAATGAATTGTGACCATGATTATGGGGAAATTGAAGTGAAATTGTGAAATATAGATAATGTAGATAAATGACGATTGTTGTCTACTATATTATGAACGTTGTTAGGAATGTTTGAGAGTTGATATAGAATATGGGAAAAGTTGTATAAACAAAGGAAATTCTGCCCAAATCTTCCTAGAAATAGTAAGCACGTGTTACATCCGGTGTTTTCATGCGTTGGAAAGCGTACGAGTTAAATGACATCAGTAATGAAAACGAGGTTATCCCCCAAGCTTATAGGTGGTTAGAGTGATGGTACAGACGTGTTGTAAATATTAGAAGTTAAACAAATTGTAGAAAATAAGTTTCGTCGAGGTTTGATATTTATTAGAATGAAATACGGCCCAAGCTATAATATTCCGTATTTTTGGACTAGGAAGTTGAATCGTCCAAATGTGAGAAAATTTACTTAAGGTCGGAAGATTTAGTCACATTCAAGCATGAAAATCAAGAACTCGGTATATACAAGGAATAAAGTGCTAAAATAATTTAGGACTTAACAAGTGTGACGATGGTGATTGGGAATAATATTTGGTATATGCATAAAGAGGCTATGGACTAAAATTATACCACATTATCGTGATAATGAGTATATGTAGAGTGTAAACAAAAATTGGTATTATATAAGTGAAGTAGAAATAAAGATATCAAGTGAATTATTGAGTATGTGACAAGTGGTACAAAACCTTTCCACGTGTCAAAATAAAGGAAAGCATGTTATGACTGTGCATTATATTATATACGGTGTCACATTGTAGTTGAAAGAAATTATAGGGAAAGAGTTTAGTTATATAGGTAGACCCCATGTTATTTACTAAGATAGATTTATGAAAGTATCATTCATGTTGAAAATTTAACAAAAGGAAATGGGCAGCAAGTTCATTTCCACGAGTATAAGAGGAATCTTGTGGCAGCCTCTCTCTTGGAAAATTAAAGTATGCAACAAAATATTTTGGAAATAGCAACACGAATTCCTTTTGGCAAACAACAACGTTTTTCCTATTTTATGCGGATCGGAGATTTCTTCGAAGGGAAGTAAAGTGGAAGAAGATCATTTCTTGGCATATAAGGTAAGAATTCTCCTCTACTAAATATATTTAAATTCATCTCGGTCATAGCTAAATGAAGAGACGGGAACTACGAAATTAATTGCGGGAAATCGGATAAACGGTTATTGTTATCATATGGACTGTTTGGTGGTTGTTATAAGTTGTTTGGTGTGCTAGAATATCGTGAAATTGGCTGTAGTTATTGTTATTGTGCTTGTTGTTATACTATGTATATACGAAAATAAAGAAGTGTATACAAGTATCGATATAGGAATTGATGAAATAAACGCGAACTTACAAATAGAATTGTCATTTGATAGAGTTGGAGTTGTGGGCTGTTTTTCTTGTTGTAATTATATGATATGAAGCTGAGATTTGTGGTAAATGATGCCCTTATCATATTGATAATATTTTTAAGGTTAAGAATAAAACATACGAAAAGGTGCCATGGAGTATACGGATTGTAATTCGAGCTTGTCGCTCGTTATAGAGTATTATGAAGTTGTTATGGACATGCATGTTGTGTTTTGGAATTTATTTGTTGTTGGGCTATTGTTGTGATACTGATGATATGGGGGAGATGCTGCCCGTTTCGTTTTAGAATTAAGTTATCAATTAATATATATGATATACAAAAGCCTTCTTAAGTCACGTGCGTATTCTTACGATTATAGGTTTGGCATATTAATTGTGGAAATTCGTGGTTGGACTGAGTTCTTGAACGACGTAAGGTATGTAAAGTTGTCCCTTATTTCTTTTGGCATGTCTTAGATATAAGTGATGTATGATATGAGCTTTAGGGTAACTCTATTCATAAGTTCGAGTGTGATTCATGATTCTTATTCACTTCTTGATGTTAGAACTCTTAAAATAATTGAGCTTGCCTCTCAAGTTTTCCATACGTTGGATAATAGTCGGTATATATCAGCTCCTATCCTCAGAAACTCTACGGTGACTAATGTCCTTGACTTCCATAAGCTATTCCATATTATCTTGATATATGTCTATGATTCCTGAGGCTCTATTTGATATAGTCCATAGTGACATTTAAAGGGTACTCAATATGACTATCGCCTTTGATACTCGAGTGTTAATTATTCTTTTTATTCTATTGAGTCTCAGATGATGATTTAGTTGCATATGGTTGCTCATGATATTCTACTCGTGCATTCTGTTATTGTATCATTCACCGAGTCTCGGGTCGGGTATGTTATCGTGCACAGTGTCACTGCATTATTCACCAAGTCCCTTACTAGAGGGTCGGGTATGGCATATGTATATGATAATATGATGATACGATGATATGATGATATGATTATGGCACCGAGTCCCATGATGGGCCGGGTATGGTTTACGTGTACACGACTTTATTCACCGAGTCCCTTACTAGAGGGCCGGGTACGGTATATGTATATGATGATATGATTATGGCACTGAGTCCCATAATGGGCCGGGTACGGTGTATGATAATGATATGCATGATTTTATTTCGTAAGGCACAGGTACAGTGATTTCTTGATTTTCATACTTGTCTCCTGAAAGCTCTACTTCAGTTATGATCCTTCTTATTGTATTTCATGCTTTATATACTCAGTACATATCCCGTACTGACCACCTCTCTTCGGGGGGGCTGCATTTCATGCCCGCAGGTACAGATACTCGCTTTGGTGATCCTCCAGCTTAGGATTTTCACTCAGCTGTCTTGGAGTGCTCCATTGTCCCGGAGCCTGGACTTTTGGTACAGATCCTTTTTGATGTATATATATGTTTATCCAGGGGTACGGCGGGGCCCTGTCCCGTCATATGTCACTATTGATACTCTTAGAGGTCTGTAGACATATGTGTGGGTTGTGTATAAGTTTTGTTCAGTTGTGTCTATACGATGTGCTATGGATATGTTCGCCTGTTGTGGCAGCCTTGTCAGCTTGCGTATGGTATTGATATGTAGTGGCAGCCTTGTCGGCTTGCGTATCATATTGACATGTAGTGGCAGCCTTGCCGGCTTGCGTACCATAATATCTTTTGATTGGTTGTGACTCCTCAGGAGACAAGTTACCTTGATATATATATGTGACGTTCTGAGATAACGTTATGTTTTCACAAAGCTTCCATATTATGTTTAGTTTCAGTTTGATGATGTCTAACAGATATGTATATGAGTGTCCAGCTCGGGCACTAGTCACGGCCTACGGAGTTGGGTCGTGACAGCACGTTTAAGTAATCGATTGGCTAACGTTCCTGCGACTTCTCTTGAAGGTAGAAATGTGGGCATCGAAGGACAACAAGCGAGTGATATATTAGTTAAACGACAAAGGTATGTGAGGCTATTCCTTTCTTTCTATGGCATGAATGCTATGCTATGATTTTCCTTCTTCTCTATGAATTCTCTATATCCCGGAAAGCCAAGAGTCTTTGATCATGAATAGCCAAAATAGATAAGACATGTGCTATGAGTTCGATAATGATGATGATGAGTTAAGTATAAAGATTCTAGAGTTCATGATACGATATTCCTATAACGCTAATGATATCGTACGTTGTATACACTCACCTCATACATCACTTCGTTCAAGGTGAGGCAGAATACCATAAGGCTAATGAAGTCATTTATTTTATACACTCACCTTACGTACTATTTCCTTCAAGGTGAGGCAGAGTACTATACAGTTAATGATGTCATTTATTGTATACCCTCACCTTATATACTATTCCCTTCAAGGTGAGGCAGAATACTTATAAATGCTCCATAATGGAATTGGGGGTTCACGACCTCATGTCACCCTGACATATCAAGTTCTAATGTATGTTTCAATGATAAAGGTATAATGATGCTAAGTCATGATAGGTGTTATATCCCGCAATTTTGCATATTCGAAAAATTTGAAGTAGTGGTGACAAGCTAAAGACAAGGCCATATTTTGATTTTGTTCAATATATAAGCTGTTCATGGGAAAAACATTGATGAGGAAATATGGAAGGGGGCCAAGGGCGAAATTGGAATTTCGGAAATTAGTTCCGTGAATTACTAACATGATTCATAGCTAATTGGGCTCATTAAAATGACACAAAAATAAGGCACAAAGTGTATAGGGGTGGCCGGCCAAGGGGACTTGGCCCAAGCCCACAAATTAATCAAGTGATTAATTATATAAGGGGGATTAGTCTTCAAGAAGCTTCAAAAAAGCAAAGCAAAAACAAAAAAAAAACAAAAAAAGAGGCAATCGGCCAAGAAAAGAGAAAGAAAAAAAAGGGAGAAAAATATCTTGGAGCCTTCAACTTTGATTCAAAAACTTGTCTCCACTTGAATTCCCATCAAGTTCAAGGCCCTCTTCAAGATGATATAATTATTTTGGCAAGAAACTACCTTTTGCGGCAAGTGGAAGAATTGAGAAAAGGTAAGAATTTTATCATTTTATACTATGGAAGACATATATATATGTTATAGTATGTAGAGATGAATGAAAAGTATGAAAATTTTGTGTGTTGTAGATGTGTGTATGTTGGCCGTGTGCATCAAGTGGAGGAGGAACATGAATTAAATTGTTTAGTATGTCAATTGTGTTGTTGTAGTCTTGTGATGCAAGTGTAAGAATTTTAATTCAAGTTGGCATGAGAAAATTGTTGTTAAGTTGTTGTCGGAAAGTATGTGATTTTATTATAGTTTATGTAATTATGAAAATGAAGTGGTAAGGTGCAAATTATGATTGTTATTAATGAAATTGGACGGAAAAAAATGTATTGTGAATGTTTATATCGGAGGTTGGAAGTTTTGGATGAATTATGGTTTCGGTGGAATTGTTGTATACTTTGTAAGAACAATGTGAAATGCGTCCGAATTGCATTGAATGGTTCTGAATTAGCGCATGAATGTGAAACTGTTGATAATAGTTTGGAAGTACGAAGTTGGAGTAGAAGTTGTGACAGTATGAAGAAAGGAAGACTATTTATGTTAGAATGTGTTTTGTAGTAATAGTTGATGTTTTCGATATTGTTATGGGTGTTGTGTTGATATTCTGAGCCGAGTTATATTCTCGGGGCGGCGAAATTATAGGGGAAATGCTGCCCAAATTTTTGTATTAAAGATTTGAATGCTAAAAGTCTTACTGTTGACAATTGGTAAATATGACCATTTGTAGATTTTGGACGAAACGGGAATTGAATTTGAGCAAGCGTAAGGCGCAACTAAGGTATGTAAAGCTACCTCTTGGCATGTCCTAGGTGTACTAGATTCGGATTTGAGCCTCGTAGGTTATTCTGCTCATAGAAAAGCGAGTCTGAATTTTGGTACTATTCATTCAGCACAATTGAATTATAGCCCTTAAGTTTTGTTGGAAAACTGTTCAAACATCCATAACCCGTACAGACGTGATAGGCTCGCTTTGAAACCTTCATGGATGACTACATAGAGTCCAATGTTTGTAATTTATATCCGCCACCTCGACTTGACCCGAGGTGGGCTCACAAGTTCCGAAACTCCCTTCGTTTGTCTCACTTGAGCTATTCTTGTATGATATAAAAGTAAGTATTCTGATATTCTGGATAAGCTATTTACCTTCTGTATTTTTCCTGATATACGATTTTGGCATACATGAATCTATTCACCGAGTTCCTCACCGAGGGCCGGGGCACGTTGTATGTATGTGTGATGCATGATTCTGGCATGTGTGATTTATGTTTGGAAAGTAATAAAGTTGGCATTTATATTATTGTGCGCACTATGTGATATTGACCGCTGGACCCCTGACCGCGGTGTGTGCGACATTGACCGTTGGACCCCTGACCGCGGTATGCCGCACTATGTGATATTGACCGCTGGACCCCTGACCGCGGTATGTGCGACATTGACCGCTGGACTCCTGACCGCGGTATGCCGCATTTGTGATGTTGACCGCTGGACCCCTGACCGCGGTATCTGCGACATTGACCGCTGGACCCCTGACCGCGGTATGTCGTGTTTGGGATGCTAACCGCTGGACACTTGGTCGCGGTATGTGTGATAGTGACCGCTGGACTTTTGGTCGCGGTAATTGTGTGTTTGATTTTCTGTGTGTATGAGATGGAAATGTTTTTCAAGGGAAAGCAAAGTATTTTGGCATTTTGATTGCCGTAGTTGTCTTCTGGACCCTTTTATGTATGATTTGTACGTCAGATGCAACACTTTGGTATTCTGGCTATTGTGCTCACCTTCTGTACATTTTACTTCGGTTATGTCTTCGTTTTCTGTACTTCATGCTTTGCATACTCAGTACATCTTTCGTACTGACCCCCTCTCTTCGGGGGCTGCGTTTCATGCCCGCAGGTACAGATTCACGTTTTGGTGACCCACTGGCGTAGGATTTCCCTTTTGCGGTTCGGAGTGCTCCCTTTGTCTCGTAGCCGACGTTTTGGGTACATACTCTTCCGATGTATATGTTTATGTTTATTCAAGGTACGGCGGGGCCCTGTCCCGCCATTTGATTCTGTTGTTCCGTATTAGAGGTCTGTAGACATAGACGTGGGTAATGTACAGTTTTGTTTGGATGCGTTGTGTGAATTGTGTTTGGGTGGCCCAACCGCCGAGGCAGCCCTATCGGCCGCGTGTATGTATGCTTTGGTACGTTATGTATAGTATGATAGCCTTGCCGGCTTCTATGCAGTATATATGGTTGTAGGAACCAGTGTGGAGCCATGTCTGATATTCATTTATATACGAGTCGTCTGTATGCTGAATCTGGTAAATGAGCGCGTAGGGGTGCCCAGTTCGGGCACTAGTCACTACCTACGGGGATGGGTCGTGACAGAAATGGTATCAGAGCGGTTCGTCCTCGGATTGTCTACAGACCGTGTCTAGTAGAGTCTTGTTTATCGGTGTGTTATGCACCACATCTATAAACAGGAGGCTACAGGGCATTTAGGGTGTTATCTTTCCTTCTTGTCCTAGATCGTGCGATAGAGCTGTGTTATCAGGATGGTTCTTCCCTGACGAATTGTTATATTTTCAGCGATGCCTCCGAAGACGGCCACAGCCGCCCAGAAGGGCAAGTCTACAGCGGCAGGTGAGACCAGCCGAGCTCAGGTGACTACTAGGGCTCATGCCCAGATTGAGGCAGATGTTGTGCCTTCGACGGCCAGTTCTGCTATGCCACCAGTATCGGAGGGATTTGGAGCAGCCACAGCTGCAGCACAGGGGGCGGCTCCACCGCCAGCTCCCGCGGCACCAGTACCTGTACCTCCAGCCCCCCAGCCAGGGGCGGATGATGGGACCTTGCGAGAGGCAGTCCAGTTATTGACTCAATTGGTAGCTGGGCAGGTTTACAGACAGGGAGTAGGGGATGATCGTGTAGACAGGCGCGATAATCAGAGGGCCCGTGATTTTCTGCTTTGTCGCCCACCAGCGT
Organism: Lycium barbarum; assembly: GCF_019175385.1. Lineage (NCBI taxonomy): Eukaryota > Viridiplantae > Streptophyta > Magnoliopsida > Solanales > Solanaceae > Lycium > Lycium barbarum. Next base: position 22,107,307 of record NC_083348.1, on the reverse strand, counting down.
TTTCCTGGTCAAAGCCCGCAGAAGACCCTTAGGAGTTCACCCGACAAATGCAGCGTACCCTGCGATTGCTTAGTGCCTCCGAGACAGAGTCGGTTGAGTTGGCGTCATACAGGTTGCACGATGTAGCGGCTAATTGGTACGAGTCTTGGATGTTGTCCAGGGGTGAGGGTGCTCCTCCAGCCGTATGGGGAGAGTTTACAGAGGCCTTCCTGGCCCATTTTCTACCTCCGGAGGTGAGGCGGGCCAGAGTAGACAGATTCCTGCTATTGAGACAGAGGGGCAGGAGTGTCAGGGAGTACAGTCTGGAGTTTGATTCGCTGGCCAGATATGCTCCCGCTTATGTCGCTGATATGACTGACCGGATGCACCGGTATGTGATAGGGCTGGATGATTATTTGGTTGACAGTTGTACGGTGATGGCGCCCGAGACAGGGATGGACATTGCTCGTATACAGGCCCATGCCCAGAGTATGGAGGACCGACACCGAGGGCGTCATCCTGACAGGGATTATGACAGGGGTCTGCCCAAGAGGTCCAGATCCGCGAGATATTCTGGGGAATCGCGAGGCAGGCAGCCTCAGCAGCAGCAGAGCAGATATCCTCCCCAACCAGCACCGACCACACCCCCACAGTTCCCCGGCTGGGGACCGGATGGTGCAGAGTATTCAAGGGCAGGCCAGAGCTCTAGGGCTTCAGGCGTACAGATGGACAGAGGTTCCAGCCAGTTGAGGCCACCCCTACCCCGATGTCCTCACTGTAGGAGACACCACCAGGAGGGGGAGTGTCATCATGCCGCGGGTGCTTGCTTTACCTGCGGCCAGCAGGGCCACTATATGAGAGATTGCCCCCTCAGAGACAGTGCCGGGGGAGCAGCTCAGCCTACCGGGTCAGTCGCCGGTTCGTCTTCCCCTTCCGTAGCTATGCGCCCGATAGGACGGGGCACACCGGCACCAGCAGGCTGTGGAAGAGGCTGTGGCGGAGCCTCCAGTTCCAGCGGTCCATCGAACCGCCTATATGCGCTGACCAGCCGGCAGGACCTAGGAGCGGCACCAAGTGCAGACCCAGGTATATCATTAATCTTTTCTTAAGAGATATGTGTATGGATAGATCTGTACTCTATCATATTACGTGATTTTATTCTTCTGGGTGTTAGTGAAAGTAAGGTAATTCAACCCAATAGAACTATATGAGATAGCTATAAATATACAGATGGAAATGGACATTGAGGATTCAGAAGGGCGATATGATAATTGTATGGTTTAGACCGGGGTGGGACCCGCTACGAAAACCTTCCGAAGATTTACTAAGACCCCGATCTGCCCTAAATTGCGTGACAAAGGTCGTGTGGGGCAGTCGACGCAATTATATTAGCATTAACGCATCAAAACGTATGAAAGTTTCGAGGTTAAGCGTGTTGGGGCCAGAGTAATTTTGGGATGGGTGACCCCCTGGGAAGTACCCCGAAATTTTCATAAATGTAGATACAAAAGGCAAATGGGAAATTTGGAGTAACTTAAAGGGAATTAGATGTACTGAACGGGTAGAAACCCTGAATAGGTCGAGTAGGCTAAGGCGGACCCAGCCGGTAAAGGAAAAGGGAGCGCAACACAGTTTTGTGATCAGAGTAAATTTGAATAAGTGTTCGGAAATGTCTTGTGAGCAGAATGGTAGTAAATATACGTGCATGCGTACGACATCCCATTTATGACCGCACCGATCGACGGTGGGCCCCAGCAGTCGGTGTTGTAATACATAAGAGACAATGACTAAACGGAATCTACAAGACAAAGCGAAAAATATGGTATGGATGTTATGAGCAGACGGATACTAGTTCCACCAGACAAAGCTGAAAGGTTTTAGTATAGCGATGCTCGGGAATAGAAGGAAATGAGTAAGGGAAAAGGGGGAAATAACTATGGTAGCGTTTGAAAATTTCATGAAGGAAAGACAGAGACCTTCCCGAAGTACGATGACCCCCATACGGTCAATTTAACATTCGAGGACGAATGTTCTAAAAGGGGGGAGGATGTTATATCCCGCAATTTTGCATATTCAAAAAATTTGAAGTAGTGGTGACAAGCTAAAGACAAGGCCATATTTTGATTTTGTTCAATATATAAGCTGTTCATGGGAAAAACATTGATGAGGAAATATTGAAGGGGGCCAAGGGCGAAATTGGAATTTCGGAAATTAGTTCCGTGAATTACTAACATGATTCATAGCTAATTGGGCTCATTAAAATGACACAAAAATAAGGCCCAAAGTGTGTAGGGGTGGCCGGCCAAGGGGACTTGGCCCAAGCCCACAAATTAATCAAGTGATTAATTATATAAGGGGGATTAGTCTTCAAGAAGCTTCAAAAAAGCAAAGCAAAAACAAAAAAAGAGGCAATCGGCCAAGAAAAGAGAAAGAAAAAAAAGGGAGAAAAATATCTTGGAGCCTTCAACTTTGATTCAAAAACTTGTCTCCACTTGAATTCCCATCAAGTTCAAGGCCCTCTTCAAGATGATATAATTATTTTGGCAAGAAACTACCTTTTGCGGCAAGTGGAAGAATTGAGAAAAGGTAAGAATTTTATCATTTTATACTATGGAAGACATATATATATGTTATAGTATGTAGAGATGAATGAAAAGTATGAAAATTTTGTGTGTTGTAGATGTGTGTATGTTGGCCGTGTGCATCAAGTGGAGGAGGAACATGAATTAAATTGTTTAGTATGTCAATTGTGTTGTTGTAGTCTTGTGATGCAAGTGTAAGAATTTTAATTCAAGTTGGCATGAGAAAATTGTTGTTAAGTTGTTGTCGGAAAGTATGTGATTTTATTATAGTTTATGTAATTATGAAAATGAAGTGGTAAGGTGCAAATTATGATTGTTATTAATGAAATTGGACGGAAAAAAATGTATTGTGAATGTTTATATCGGAGGTTGGAAGTTTTGGATGAATTATGGTTTCGGTGGAATTGTTGTATACTTTGTAAGAACAATGTGAAATGCGTCCGAATTGCGTTGAATGGTTCTGAATTAGCGCATGAATGTGAAACTGTTGATAATAGTTTGGAAGTACGAAGTTGGAGTAGAAGTTGTGACAGTATGAAGAAAGGAAGACTATTTATGTTAGAATGTGTTTTGTAGTAATAGTTGATGTTTTCGATATTGTTATGGGTGTTGTGTTGATATTCTGAGCCGAGTTATATTCTCGGGGCGGCGAAATTATAGGGGAAATGCTGCCCAAATTTTTGTATTAAAGATTTGAATGCTAAAAGTCTTACTGTTGACAATTGGTAAATATGACCATTTGTAGATTTTGGGCGAAACGGGAATTGAATTTGAGCAAGCGTAAGGCGCAACTAAGGTATGTAAAGCTACCTCTTGGCATGTCCTAGGTGTACTAGATTCGGATTTGAGCCTCGTAGGTTATTCTGCTCATAGAAAAGCGAGTCTGAATTTTGGTACTATTCATTCAGCACAATTGAATTATAGCCCTTAAGTTTTGTTGGAAAACTGTTCAAACATCCATAACCCGTACAGACGTGATAGGCTCGCTTTGAAACCTTCATGGATGACTACATAGAGTCCAATGTTTGTAATTTATATCCGCCACCTCGACTTGACCCGAGGTGGGCTCACAAGTTCCGAAACTCCCTTCGTTTGTCTCACTTGAGCTATTCTTGTATGATATAAAAGTAAGTATTCTGATATTCTGGATAAGCTATTTACCTTCTGTATTTTTCCTGATATACGATTTTGGCATACATGAATCTATTCACCGAGTTCCTCACCGAGGGCCGGGGCACGTTGTATGTATGTGTGATGCATGATTCTGGCATGTGTGATTTATGTTTGGAAAGTAATAAAGTTGGCATTTATATTATTGTGCGCACTATGTGATATTGACCGCTGGACCCCTGACCGCGGTGTGTGCGACATTGACCGTTGGACCCCTGACCGCGGTATGCCGCACTATGTGATATTGACCGCTGGACCCCTGACCGCGGTATGTGCGACATTGACCGCTGGACTCCTGACCGCGGTATGCCGCATTTGTGATGTTGACCGCTGGACCCCTGACCGCGGTATCTGCGACATTGACCGCTGGACACCTGACCGCGGTATGTCGTGTTTGGGATGCTAACCGCTGGACACTTGGTCGCGGTATGTGTGATAGTGACCGCTGGACTTTTGGTCGCGGTAATTGTGTGTTTGATTTTCTGTGTGTATGAGATGGAAATGTTTTTCAAGGGAAAGCAAAGTATTTTGGCATTTTGATTGCCGTAGTTGTCTTCTGGACCCTTTTATGTATGATTTGTACGTCAGATGCAACACTTTGGTATTCTGGCTATTGTGCTCACCTTCTGTACATTTTACTTCGGTTATGTCTTCGTTTTCTGTACTTCATGCTTTGCATACTCAGTACATCTTTCGTACTGACCCCCTCTCTTCGGGGGCTGCGTTTCATGCCCGCAGGTACAGATTCACGTTTTGGTGACCCACTGGCGTAGGATTTCCCTTTTGCGGTTCGGAGTGCTCCCTTTGTCTCGTAGCCGACGTTTTGGGTACATACTCTTCCGATGTATATGTTTATGTTTATTCAAGGTACGGCGGGGCCCTGTCCCGCCATTTGATTCTGTTGTTCCGTATTAGAGGTCTGTAGACATAGACGTGGGTAATGTACAGTTTTGTTTGGATGCGTTGTGTGAATTGTGTTTGGGTGGCCCATCCGCCGAGGCAGCCCTATCGGCCGCGTGTATGTATGCTTTGGTACGTTATGTATAGTATGATAGCCTTGCCGGCTTCTATGCAGTATATATGGTTGTAGGAACCAGTGTGGAGCCATGTCTGATATTCATTTATATACGAGTCGTCTGTATGCTGAATCTGGTAAATGAGCGCGTAGGGGTGCCCAGTTCGGGCACTAGTCACTACCTACGGGGATGGGTCGTGACAGAAATGGTATCAGAGCGGTTCGTCCTCGGATTGTCTACAGACCGTGTCTAGTAGAGTCTTGTTTATCGGTGTGTTATGCACCACATCTATAAACAGGAGGCTACAGGGCATTTAGGGTGTTATCTTTCCTTCTTGTCCTAGATCGTGCGATAGAGCTGTGTTATCAGGATGGTTCTTCCCTGACGAATTGTTATATTTTCAGCGATGCCTCCGAAGACAGCCACAGCCGCCCAGAAGGGCAAGTCTACAGCGGCAGGTGAGACCAGCCGAGCTCAGGTGACTACTAGGGCTCATGCCCAGATTGAGGCAGATGTTGTGCCTTCGACGGCCAGTTCTGCTATGCCACCAGTATCGGAGGGATTTAGAGCAGCCACAGCTGCAGCACAGGGGGCGGCTCCACCGCCAGCTCCCGCGGCACCAGTACCTGTACCTCCAGCCCCCCAGCCAGGGGCGGATGATGGGACCTTGCGAGAGGCAGTCCAGTTATTGACTCAATTGGTAGCTGGGCAGGTTTACAGACAGGGAGTAGGGGATGATCGTGTAGACAGGCGCGATAATCAGAGGGCCCGTGATTTTCTGCTTTGTCGCCCACCAGTGTTTTCCTGGTCAAAGCCAGCAGAAGACCCTTAGGAGTTCACCCGACAAATGCAGCGTACCCTGCGATTGATTAGTGCCTCCGAGACAGAGTCGGTTGAGTTGGCGTCATACAGGTTGCACGATGTAGCGGCTAATTGGTACGAGTCTTGGATGTTGTCCAGGGGTGAGGGTGCTCCTCCAGCCGTATGGGGAGAGTTTACAGAGGCCTTCCTGGCCCATTTTCTACCTCCGGAGGTGAGGCGGGCCAGAGTAGACAGATTCCTGCTATTGAGACAGAGGGGCAGGAGTGTCAGGGAGTACAGTCTGGAGTTTGATTCGCTGGCCAGATATGCTCCCGCTTATGTCGCTGGTATGACTGACCGGATGCACCGGTATGTGATAGGGCTGGATGATTATTTGGTTGACAGTTGTACGGTGATGGCGGCCGAGACAGGGATGGACATTGCTCGTATACAGGCCCACGCCCAGAGTATGGAGGACCGACACCGAGGGCGTCATCCTGACAGGGATTATGACAGGGGTCTGCCCAAGAGGTCTAGATCCGCGAGATATTCTGGGGAATCGCGAGGCAGGCAGCCTCAGCAGCAGCAGAGCAGATATCCTCCCCAACCAGCACCGACCACACCCCCACAGTTCCCCGGCTGGGGACCGGATGGTGCAGAGTATTCAAGGGCAGGCCAGAGCTCTAGGGCTTCAGGCGTACAGATGGACAGAGGTTCCAGCCAGTTGAGGCCACCCCTACCCCGATGTCCTCACTGTAGGAGACACCACCAGGAGGGGGAGTGTCATCATGCCGCGGGTGCTTGCTTTACCTGCGGCCAGCAGGGCCACTATATGAGAGATTGCCCCCTCAGAGACAGTGCCGGGGGAGCAGCTCAGCCTACCGGGTCAGTCGCCGGTTCGTCTTCCCCTTCCGTAGCTATGCGCCCGATAGGACGGGGCACACCGGCACCAGCAGGCTGTGGAAGAGGCTGTGGCGGAGCCTCCAGTTCCAGCGGTCCATCGAACCGCCTATATGCGCTGACCAGCCGGCAGGACCTAGGAGCGGCACCAAGTGCAGACCCAGGTATATCATTAATCTTTTCTTAAGAGATATGTGTATGGATAGATCTGTACTCTATCATATTACGTGATTTTCTTCTTCTGGGTGTTAGTGAAAGTAAGGTAATTCAACCCAATAGAACTATATGAGATAGCTATAAATATACAGATGGAAATGGACATTGAGGATTCAGAAGGGCGATATGATAATTGTATGGTTTAGACCGGGGTGGGACCCGCTACGAAAACCTTCCGAAGATTTACTAAGACCCCGATCTGCCCTAAATTGCGTGACAAAGGTTGTGTGGGGCAGTCGACGCAATTATATTAGCATTAACGCATCAAAACGTATGAAAGTTTCGAGGTTAAGCGTGTTGGGGCCAGAGTAATTTTGGGATGGGTGACCCCCTGGGAAGTACCCCGAAATTTTCATAAATGTAGATACAAAAGGCAAATGGGAAATTTGAAGTAACTTAAAGGGAATTAGATGTACTGAACGGGTAGAAACCCTGAATAGGTCGAGTAGGCTAAGGCGGACCCAGCCGGTAAAGGAAAAGGGAGCGCAACACAGTTTTGTGATCAGAGTAAATTTGAATAAGTGTTCGGAAATGTCTTGTGAGCAGAATGGTAGTAAATATACGTGCATGCGTACGACATCCCATTTATGACCGCACCGATCGACGGTGGGCCCCAACAGTCGGTGTTGTAATACATAAGAGACAATGACTAAACGGAATCTACAAGACAAAGCGAAAAATATGGTATGGATGTTATGAGCAGACGGATACTAGTTCCACCAGACAAAGCTGAAAGGTTTTAGTATAGCGATGCTCGGGAATAGAAGGAAATGAGTAAGGGAAAAGGGGGAAATAACTATGGTAGCGTTTGAAAATTTCATGAAGGAAAGACAGAGGCCTTCCCGAAGTACGATGACCCCCATACGGTCAATTTAACATTCGAGGACGAATGTTCTAAAAGGGGGGAGGATGTTATATCCCGCAATTTTGCATATTCAAAAAATTTGAAGTAGTGGTGACAAGCTAAAGACAAGGCCATATTTTGATTTTGTTCAATATATAAGCTGTTCATGGGAAAAACATTGATGAGGAAATATTGAAGGGGGCCAAGGGCGAAATTGGAATTTCGGAAATTAGTTCCGTGAATTACTAACATGATTCATAGCTAATTGGGCTCATTAAAATGACACAAAAATAAGGCCCAAAGTGTATAGGGGTGGCCGGCCAAGGGGACTTGGCCCAAGCCCACAAATTAATCAAGTGATTAATTATATAAGGGGGATTAGTCTTCAAGAAGCTTCAAAAAAGCAAAGCAAAAACAAAAAAAAAAACAAAAAAAAAGGCAATCGGCCAAGAAAAGAGAAAGAAAAAAAAGGGAGAAAAATATCTTGGAGCCTTCAACTTTGATTCAAAAACTTGTCTCCACTTGAATTCCCATCAAGTTCAAGGCCCTCTTCAAGATGATATAATTATTTTGGCAAGAAACTACCTTTTGCGGCAAGTGGAAGAATTGAGAAAAGGTAAGAATTTTATCATTTTATACTATGGAAGACATATATATATGTTATAGTATGTAGAGATGAATGAAAAGTATGAAAATTTTGTGTGTTGTAGATGTGTGTATGTTGGCCGTGTGCATCAAGTGGAGGAGGAACATGAATTAAATTGTTTAGTATGTCAATTGTGTTGTTGTAGTCTTGTGATGCAAGTGTAAGAATTTTAATTCAAGTTGCCATGAGAAAATTGTTGTTAAGTTGTTGTCGGAAAGTATGTGATTTTATTATAGTTTATGTAATTATGAAAATGAAGTGGTAAGGTGCAAATTATGATTGTTATTAATGAAATTGGACGGAAAAAAATGTATTGTGAATGTTTATATCGGAGGTTGGAAGTTTTGGATGAATTATGGTTTCGGTGGAATTGTTGTATACTTTGTAAGAACAATGTGAAATGCGTCCGAATTGCGTTGAATGGTTCTGAATTAGCGCATGAATGTGAAAATGTTGATAATAGTTTGGAAGTACGAAGTTGGAGTAGAAGTTGTGACAGTATGAAGAAAGGAAGACTATTTATGTTAGAATGTGTTTTGTAGTAATAGTTGATGTTTTCGATATTGTTATGGGTGTTGTGTTGATATTCTGAGCCGAGTTATATTCTCGGGGCAGCGAAATTATAGGGGAAATGCTGCCCAAATTTTTGTAGACTAGTAATGAATTAAAGATTTGAATGCTAAAAGTCTTACTGTTGACAATTGGTAAATATGACCATTTGTAGATTTTGGGCGAAACGGGAATTGAATTTGAGCAAGCGTAAGGCGCAACTAAGGTATGTAAAGCTACCTCTTGGCATGTCCTAGGTGTACTAGATTCGGATTTGAGCCTCGTAGGTTATTCTGCTCATAGAAAAGCGAGTCTGAATTTTGATACTATTCATTTAGCACAATTGAATTATAGCCCTTAAGTTTTGTTGGAAAACTGTTCAAACATTCATAACCCATACAGACGTGATAGGCTCGCTTTGAAACCTTCATGGATGACTCCATAAAGTCCAATGTTTGTAATTTATATCCGCCACCTCGACTTGACCCGAGGTGGGCCCACAAGTTCCGAAACTCCCTTCGTTTGTCTCACTTGAGCTATTCTTGTATGATATAAAATTAAGTATTCTGATATTCTGGATAAGCTATTTACCTTCTGTATTTTTCCTGATATACGATTTTGGCATACATGAATCTATTCACCGAGTTCCTCACCGAGGGCCGGGGCACGTTGTATGTATGTGTGATGCATGATTCTGGCATGTGTGATTTATGTTTGGAAAGTAATAAAGTTGGCATTTATATTATTGTGCGCACTATGTGATATTGACCGCTGGACCCCTGACCGGGGTATGTGCGACATTGACCGCTGGACTCCTGACCGCGGTATGCCGCATTTGTGATGTTGACCGCTGGACCCCTGACTGCGGTATCTGCGACATTGACCGTTGGACCCCTGACCGCGGTATGTCGGGTTTGGGATGCTAACCGCTGGACACTTGGTCGCGGTATGTGTGATAGTGACCGCTGGACTTTTGGCCGCGGTAATTGTGTGTTTGATTTTCTGTGTGTATGAGATGGAAATGTTTTTCAAGGGAAAGCAAAGTATTTTGGCATTTTGATTGCCGTAGTTGTCTTCCGGACCCTTTTATGTATGATTTGTACGTCAGATGCAACACTTTGGTATTCTGGCTATTGTGCTCACCTTCTGTACATTTTACTTCGGTTATGTCTTCGTTTTCTGTACTTCATGCTTTGCATACTCAGTACATCTTTCGTACTGACCCCCTCTCTTCGGGGGCTGCGTTTCATGCCGCAGGTACAGATTCACGTTTTGGTGACCCACTGGCGTAGGATTTCCCTTTTGCGGTTCAGAGTGCTCCCTTTGTCTCGGAGCCGACGTTATGGGTACATACTCTTCCGATGTATATGTTTATGTTTATTCAGGGTACGGCGGGGCCCTGTCCCACCATCTGATTCTGTTGTTCCGTGTTAGAGGTCTGTAGACATAGACGTGGGTAATGTACAGTTTTGTTTGGACGCGTTGTGTGAATTGTGTTTGGGCGGCCCATCCGCCGAGGCAGCCCTATCGGCCGCGTGTATGTATAGTATGATAGCCTTGCCGGCTTCTATGCAGTATATATGGTTGTAGGCACCAGTGTGGAGCCATGTCTGATATTCATTTATATACGAGTCGTCTGTATGCTGAATCTGGTAAATGAGCGCGTAGGGGTGCCCAGTTCGGGCACTAGTCACTGCCTACGGGGATGGGTCATGACAGAAGTGGTATCAGAGCGGTTCGTCCTCGGATTGTCTACAGACCGTGTCTAGTAGAGTCTTGTTTATCGGTGTGTTATGCACCACATCTATAAACAGGAGGCTACAGGGCATTTAGGGTGTTATCTTTCCTTCTGGTCCTAGATCGTGCGATAGAGATGTGTCATCAAGATGGTTCTTCCCTGACGAATTGTTATATTTTCAGCGATGCCTCCGAAGACGGCCACAGCCGCCCAGAAGGGCAAGTCTACAGCGGCAGGTGAGACCAGCCGAGCTCAGGTGACTACTAGGGCTCGTGCCCAGATTGAGGCAGATGTTGTGCCTTCGACGGCCAGTTCTGCTATGCCACCAGTATCAGAGGGATTTGGAGCAGCCACAGCTGCAGCACAGGGGGCGGCTCCACCGCCAGCTCCCGCGGTACCAGTACCTGTACCTCCAGCCCCCCAGCCAGGGGCGGATGATGGGACCTTGCGAGAGGCAGTCCAGTTATTGACTCAATTGGTAGCGGGGCAGGTTTACAGACAAGGAGTAGGGGATGATCGTGTAGACAGGCGCGATAGTTAGAGGGCCCGTGATTTTCTGCTTTGTCGCCCACGACAGTTTTCCGGGTCAAAGCCCGCAGAAGACCCTTAGGAGTTCATCCGACAAATGCAGCGTACCCTGCGATTGATTAGTGCCTCCGAGACAGAGTCGGTTGAGTTGGCGTCATACAGGTTGCACGATGTAGCGGCTAATTGGTACGAGTCTTGGATGCTGTCCAGGGGCGAGGGTGCTCCTCCAGCCGTATGGGGAGAGTTTACAGAGGCCTTCCTGGCCCATTTTCTACCTCCGGAGGTGAGGCGGGCCAGAGTAGCAGTCTGGAGTTTGATTCGCTGGCCAGATATGCGCCCGCTTATGTCGCTGATATAACTGACCGGATGCACCGGTATGTGATAGGGCTGGATGATTATTTGGTTGACAGTTGTACGGTGATGGCGGCCCAGACAGGGATGGACATTGCTCGTATACAGGCCCACGCCAAGAGTATGGAGGACCGACACCGAGGGCGTCAGCCTGACAGGGATTATGACAGGGGTCTGCCCAAGAGGTCCAGATCCGCGAGATATTCTGGGGAATCGCGAGGCAGGCAGCCTCAGCAGCAGCAGAGCAGATATCCTCCCTAACCAGCACCGACCACACACCCACAGTTCCCCGGATGGGGACCGGATGGTGCAGAGTATTCAAGGGCAGGCCAGAGCTCTAGGGCTTCAGGCTTATAGATGGACAGAGGTTCCAGCCAGTTGAGGCCACCCCTACCCCAATGTCCTCACTGTAGGAGACACCACCAGGAGGGGGAGTGTCATCATGTCGCGGGTGCTTGCTTTACCTGCGGCCAGCAGGGCCACTATATGAGAGATTGCCCCCTCAGGGACAGTGCCGGGGGAGCAGCTCAGCCTACCGGGTCAGTCGCCGGTTCGTCTTCCCCTTCCGTAGCTATGCGCCCGATAGGACGGGGCACACTGGCACCAGCAGACTGTGGAAGAGGTCGTGGCGGAGCCTCCAGTTCCAGCGGTCCATCGAACCGCCTATATGCGCTGACCAGCCGGCAGGACCTCGGAGCGGCACCAAGTGCAGACCCAGGTATATCATTAATCTTTTCTTAAGAGATATGTGTATGGATAGATTTGTACTCTATCATATTACGTGATTTTCTTCTTCTGGGTGTTAGTGAAAGTAAGGTAATTCAACCCAATAGAACTATATGAGATAGCTATAAATATACAGATGGAAATGGACATTGAGGATTCAGAAGGGCGATATGATAATTGTATGGTTTAGACCGGGGTGGGACCCGCTACGAAAACCTTCCGAAGATTTACTAAGACCCCGATCTGCCCTAAATTGCGTGGCAAAGGTCGTGTGGGGCAGTCGACGCAATTATATTAGCATTAACGCATCAAAACGTATGAAAGTTTCGAGGTTAAGCGTGTTGGGGCCAGAGTAATTTTGGGATGGGTGACCCCCTGGGAAGTACCCCGAAATTTTCATAAATGTAGATACAAAAGGCTAATGGGAAATTTGGAGTAACTTAATGGGAATTAGATGTATTGAACGGGTAGAAACCCTGAATAGGTCGAGTAGGCTAAGGCGGACCCAGCCGATAAAGGAAAAGGGAGCGCAACACAGTTTTGTGATCAGAGTAAATTTGAATAAGTGTTCGGAAATGTCTTGTGAGCAGAATGGTAGAAAATATACGTGCATGCGTACGACATCCCCTTTATGACCGCACCGATCGACGGTGGGCCCCAGCAGTCGGTGTTGTAATACATAAGAGACAATGACTAAACGGAATCTACAAGACAAAGCGAAAAATATGGTATGGATGTTATGAGCAGACGGATACTAGTTCCACCAGACAAAGCTGAAAGGTTTTAGTATAGCGATGCTCGGGAATAGAAGGAAATGAGTAAGGGAAAAGGGGGAAATAACTATGGTAGGGTTTGAAAATTTCTTGAAGGAAAGACAGAGACCTTCCCGAAGTACGATGACCCCCATACGGTCAATTTAACATTCGAGGACGAATGTTCTAAAGGGGGGGAGGATGTTATATCCCGCAATTTTGCATATTCGAAAAATTTGAAGTAGTGGTGAAAAGCTAAAGACAAGGCCATATTTTGATTTTGTTCAATATATAAGCTGTTCATGGGAAAACCATTGATGAGGAAATATGGAAGGGGGCCAAGGGCGAAATTGGAATTTCGGAAATTAGTTCCGTGAATTACTAACATGATTCATAGCTAATTGGGCTCATTAAAATGACACAAAAATAAAGCCCAAAGTGTATAGGGGTGGCCGGCCAAGGGGACTTGGCCCAAGCCCACAAATTAATCAAGTGATTAATTATATAAGGGGGATTAGTCTTCAAGAAGCTTCAAGAAAGCAAAGCAAAAACAAAAAAAAAAACAAAAAAAAAGGCAATCGGCCAAGAAAAGAGAAAGAAAAAAAAGGGAGAAAAAAATCTTGGAGCCTTCAACTTTGATTCAAAAACTTGTCTCCACTTGAATTCCCATCAAGTTCAAGGCCCTCTTCAAGATGATATAATTATTTTGGCAAGAAACTACCTTTTGCGGCAAGTGGAAGAATTGAGAAAAGGTAAGAATTTTATCATTTTATACTATGGAAGACATATATATATATATATATGTTATAGTATGTAGAGATGAATGAAAAGTATGAAAATTTTGTGTGTTGTAGATGTGTGTATGTTGGTCGTGTGCATCAAGTGGAGGAGGAACATGAATTAAATTGTTTAGTATGTCAATTGTGTTGTTGTATTCTTGTGATGCAAGTGGAAGATTTTAATTCAAGTTGGCATGAGAAAATTGTTGTTAAGTTGTTGTCGGAAAGTATGTGATTTTATTATAGTTTATGTAATTATGAAAATGAAGTGGTAAGGTGCAAATTATGATTGTTATTAATGAAATTGGAAGGAAAAAAATGTATTGTGAATGTTTATATCGGAGGTTGGAAGTTTTGGATGAATTATGGTTTCGGTGGAATTGTTGTATACTTTGTAAGAACAATGTGAAATGCGTCCGAATTGCGTTGAATGGTTCTGAATTAGCGCATGAATGTGAAAATGTTGATAATAGTTTAGAAGTACGAAGTTGGAGTAGAAGTTATGACAGTATGAAGAAAGGAAGACTATTTATGTTAGAATGTGTTTTGTAGTAATAGTTGATGTTTTCGATATTGTTATGGGTGTTGTGTTGATATTCTGAGCTGAGTTATATTCTCGGGGCGGCGAAATTATAGGGGAAATGCTGCCCAAATTTTTGTAGACTAGTAATGAATTAAAGATTTGAATGCTAAAAGTCTTACTGTTGACAATTGGTAAATATGACCATTTGTAGATTTTGGGCGAAACGGGAATTGAATTTGAGCAAGCGTAAGGCGCAACTAAGGTATGTAAAGCTACCTCTTGGCATTTCCTAGGTGTACTAGATTCGGATTTCAGCCTCGTAGGTTATTCTGCTCATAGAAAAGTGAGTCTGAATTTTGATACTATTCATTTAGCACAATTGAATTATAGCCCTTAAGTTTTGTTGGAAAACTGTTCAAACATCCATAACCCATACAGACGTGATAGGCTCGCTTTGAAACCTTCATGGATGACTCCATAAAGTCCAATGTTTGTAATTTATATCCGCCACCTCGACTTGACCCGAGGTGGGCCCACAAGTTCCGAAACTCCCTTCGTTTGTCTCACTTGAGCTATTCTTGTATGATATAAAAGTAAGTATTCTGATATTCTAGATAAGCTACTTACCTTCTGTATTTTTCCTGATATACGATTTTGGCATACATGAATCTATTCACCGAGTCCCTCACCGAGGGCCGGGGCACATTGTATGTATGTGTGATGCATGATTCTGGCATGTGTGATTTATGTTTGGAAAGTAATAAAGTTGGCATTTATATTATTGTGCGCACTATGTGATATTGACCGTTGGACCCCTGACCGCGGTATGCCGCACTATGTGATATTGACCGCTAGACCCCTGACCGCGGTATGTGCGACATTGACCGTTGGACTCCTGACCGCGGTATGCCGCATTTGTGATGTTGACCGCTGGACCCCTGACCGCGGTATCTGCGACATTGACCGCTGGACCCCTGACCGCGGTATGTCGGGTTTGGGATGCTAACCGCTGGACACTTGGTCGCGGTATGTGTGATAGTGACCGCTGGACTTTTGGCCGCGGTAATTGTGTCTTTGATTTTCTGTGTGTATGAGATGGAAATGTTTTTCAAGGGAAAGCAAAGTATTTTGGCATTTTGATTGCCGTAGTTGTCTTCCGGACCCTTTTATGTATGATTTGTACGTCAGATGCAACACTTTGGTATTCTGGCTATTGTGCTCACCTTCTGTACATTTTACTTCGGTTATCTCTTCGTTTTCTGTACTTCATGCTTTGCATACTCAGTACATCTTTCGTACTGACCCCCTCTCTTCGGGGGCTGCGTTTCATGCCCGCAGGTACAGATTCACGTTTTGGTGACCCACTGGCGTAGGATTTCCCTTTTGCGGTTCGGAGTGCTCCCTTTGTCTCGGAGCCGACGTTATGGGTACATACTCTTCCGATGTATATGTTTATGTTTATTCAGGGTACGGCGGGGCCCTGTCCCACCATCTGATTCTGTTGTTCCGTGTTAGAGGATTGTAGACATAGACGTGGGTAATGTACAGTTTTGTTTGGACGCGTTGTGTGAATTGTGTTTGGGCGGCCCATCCGCCAAGGCAGCCCTATCGGCCGCGTGTATGTATGCTTTGGTACGTTATGTATAGTATGATAGCCTTGCCGGCTTCTATGCAGTATATATGGTTGTAGGCACCAGTGTGGAGCCATGTCTGATATTCATTTATATACGAGTCGTCTGTATGCTGAATCTGGTAAATGAGCGCGTAGGGGTGCCCAGTTCGGGCACTAGTCACGGCCTACGGGAATGGGTCGTGACAATAGGTCTATAAAATGATCAATAAAGTAAGTTGTAATATGCCTATGCTAAGTATGAATATGATGAATTACGATGAGTATATGAGGATATGATATTACACCGTGCCTATATGGACGGGCAGACATACACACCACTATAGTGGGCACCTTACATCTCGGACGCGGGAGGCCTGGACGCAGGTTAATTATTGTCACACCGTACCTATATGGACAGGCAGCTCATACTTGTACACTTATACATTTATGCATATATGATATGATGATGGATATGAAGTAAGTCAGCATGTGCTATTTCTTTTATAAGTGACAGTCGTCTACAGTTGCTCCTTATTGATGCTTCCCTTACCTCATTAATGTATCATTATTGTTTACGCCTCTCATACTCAGTACAATATTCGTACTGACGTCCATTTTCTTTGGACGCTGTGTTCATGCCCACAGGTAGACAGGGAGGTGATCCTGATCCAGATTCATAGGAGCTAGTGGCTGATTTGAGAGCACTCCATTGTTCGGAGGTGCTTGTAATTATTCTTTTGGGCATGACGAGGTCTTGTCCCGTCCTTATGTCTAGCACTCCAGTAGAGGCTCTTAGATACACCGTGTGGGTACATGGTCTTACAAGGCCATTGCTGTATATATGTATATATGTGTACATTATCATTTTGATAGCCGAGAGGCGTATGTATATAAAAGTACTCATATTCTCAAACGAAAAATGATTTTTCTCATGATTTGACCATAAATTTGATAAAAGAGCATTAAATGATTGTGATGAGTAATAGAACGAGCAGTGCTCGGTGGTTAGCCCCGGGTACCCGTCGCGGCCCCTAGTCGGGTCGTGACATTAACATTCGAGGACGAATGTTCCCAAGGGGGGAAGAATGTTACACCTCGGAAAAATTTCCGTTCATGCACAGTGAATAGACTGACGAAGAGTACGACATATACGATGTTTTGATAAGTAAGAAATAACATTTGATGATTCTAAATGAGATTTCAAAGACATGTGAAGTAGGAGACGAAAGTTGTTAAGGAAGGCAAGGCATACGTTATGTATCGGAAAGGATTTATGAGTAACGAGTTAATGATGATTTAATGATGCTTTGGAGAAGAGTTATAACTTCCCTTAGATTGTAATAAACAAGTGTTAAGAAGGTTCCATAAGGATTGAAGATCAAACGAGTCGACGAGAGAGAAATCAGAACAGCTGGATATTATACGGCCCAACATACTGGCCGTATAAATTATACTGGCCGTATGTTAGGCTGTATATTTAGCCAAAATGGACAACCTTCACTGCACAAAACATACGGCAAGACATACGGCCCGTATAAATGATACAGACCGTATGTCCGTGGCGGGTCAGAATTTGTGTATTAAATAAGGGACCAAGTTCAGTTTATTTAATTTTCCCTTTTCACTCCCCTTCTCTCTAGAACTCTCTAGAACATTTCTCCCACAAGAATTCAAGTGAATCAAGTGTAAGAAGCACATTAAAGTTCATCCAAGCCAAGGAATCCAAGTGAAGGTGAAACTAGGGATTTGCTCAGGTGAGGAGTTTCCACTCAAGGTTCATTCCTACACCATCTAGGGTAAGTTTTATGTTATTTCCATGTTGTTTAAGGTATTTGAAAGTTGAAACACTTGGATTGTAAAAGGATATAGAAAATGAGTCATGAATGTGTGAATAGTGTCATTGTTGAGTAGTAGTTTGGGGGTGAATTATGAATACTGGTATGTTGTGATTGTAAGTGTGTTTTGAACGACATTTAGAACATGTAATAAGTATTATATGTGAGAAAATGCAATAATGAACTATGACCATGATTATGGAGAAATTGGGGTGAAATGGCGAAATGTGGGTAATATAGACGAATGATGATTGTTGCTTGTGATATTGTGAATGTTGTTATGGATGCTTGGGAGTTGATATATAATATGGAGAAAGTCGTATAAACAAAGGAAATGCTGCCCAATTTTCTTTAGCTTTAGTAAGCACGTTTAAGTAATCGATTAGCTAATGTTAATGTGAATTCTCTTGAAGGTAAAAACGTGGGCATCGAAGGAGAACAAGCAAGCGATAGATTAGTAAACGAAAAAGGTATGTGGGGCTAGTCCTTTCTTTCTATGGCATGAATCCTATGGCATGATTTTTCCTTCTTCTCCATGAATCTTCTATATCCCGGAAAGCTAAGAGTCTATGTTCATGAATAGCCATATGAGATAAGAGATATATTATGAGCCCAATAATGTTGATGATGAGTTAAGTCTATAGATTCTAGAGTTCATGATATGATGTTCCTATAAAGTTAATTGATGTCGTCCTTTATGCTACACTCATCTTATATGCAAATTCCTTCAAGGTGAGGCAGGATGTTTATGAAACCCCATAATGGAATCGAGGGTTCACGACCTTATGTCACCTCGATAAAATATGATTATTTGTGAGTTCCTATACATGCGTCACGATGAGAGATAATGATGCTATGACGAGTTCGAATTTCGTATTCTTATGATTTCATGAATGTTGCTTCTTGTTGTTGGTCTCACCTCATGTTTTTAGTTCCATCAAAGTGAGATATGATGATTATGATTATTCCATAACCTCATCGGAGGTCCCCCGACCTTACGTCACTCCGATAGATTGATAGCTTATGTTTGAGCTCTCATGCATGCATTGGCTTATGTATATGTAAAATTACACCGTGTCTATATGGCACGGGCAGCACCGCTAAGGCGGGCGGATTATAAATGATTACACCGTGTCTATATGGCACGGGCAGCACTGCTAAGGCGGGCGGCTTATAGATGATTACATCGTGTCTAAATGGCACGGGCAGCACCACTAGTGGGCGGCATAAGATGGTACCCTGGACGCGGGAGGCCTGGACGCGGGAGGCCTGGACGCAGGCTAATGATTATCACACCGTACCTATATGGTCGGGCGGCTTATACATATATGCATACATGATATGACGATGATTATGAAGCAAGCTAGCATGCATTATTTCTTTTATAATTGATAGTCAGTTACAGGTTGCTCCTCATTTGATGTTTTCTTATTTCATTGATGTATTATTATTGTTGAAGCCTTACATACTCAGTACAATGTTCGTACTGACGTCCGTTTTCTTTGGACGTTGTGTTCATGCCCACAGGTAGACAGGGAGACGGTACAGATCCGTAGAAGTTTTCAACAATTTTACAGGAGCACTCCATTACTCCGGAGGTGCTATTTGGTTTATCCTTTTGTGTATAGAGATATGTATTTGTATTTTGGGCACGACGGGGTCTTGTCCCGTCCATATGTCTAGTACTCTAGTAGAGGCTCGTAGATACGTATGTGTGGGTAGTATGGTCTCATGCGTTCTCCTCGTATGTATATATTATTTTGATAGCCGGAAGGCTTATGTATATAAGGTAATTATGTTTCCAAATGAAAAAGGGTTTTCCCTATGATTATGAGCATATGAATAGTAAAGAAGTGCATAACGATGATGATGAGTAGCAGGATGAGTGGTGCTTGATGGTTAGCCCCGGGTACCCTTCGCCGTGTCAGAACTGGTCCCAACGATCACCAAAATCAATAACACATGCTATCAACATATTCTCAAGCACCTGAATAGTCCTCTCAGACTGACCATCAGTCTGTGGATGAAATGAGC
The DNA here is from genome assembly GCF_019175385.1 of Lycium barbarum. NCBI lineage: Eukaryota > Viridiplantae > Streptophyta > Magnoliopsida > Solanales > Solanaceae > Lycium > Lycium barbarum. The sequence continues at coordinate 22,087,726 of NC_083348.1, read as the reverse complement.
TCATGGCTGACTATTATTTTGATACACGACTTAGACACTAGAGGGAGGAGAATAATGTCTTAACAAATTTTAACTCAGTCCTCATTTGGTCAAAATTGAGTTTGATGATATTGCAGAATTTACAAATTAGAAGTAATTCAAGCTATCTTTACGAGTTATGCATCAAAGATTGGAGGAAAACGAAAAAGAAATAAACAAACTAAAGAAGAAAATAACGTAAAAGAGTATTTACTACTCCGGTTTGTCCCAATTTATGCAACATTCTTTCCTTTTTGGTCAGTTCAAAAAAGAATGACACATTTTTTATATTTAGTAACAATTCAACTTTAAATTTACTCTTTCGGTTCAAAATAAGTGTGTTGTCCACTTAGCCTTATTCACATCTCTTAAGAAAATACTAACTTCTCTAAGAAAACACTAACTCGTAGAAAAAATAGGTATTGTGCTTAAATTACGCTTAATTAATAAGACTCTTGCCTATTTATTGCCTTGTGTTAATTGAGGCAAATCTGAAAAAACAATGTTAATTCTTTCTTGATTATGCAAGTGGGCACTTATTTTGAACCAAAATAAAAAGGTTAAGTGGACACTTATTTTGAACCAGGAGTACCATTTTACCCTTACTGAAATGATTTCTAGCCACATAAATTTTCATGATTTGTTTTAGACCATAAGTTTCAAAAGTCTTCATTTATTTCTTAAACTTCGTGCCCAGTCAAAACCCTCATATAAAATGGGAAGAGGGAGTAGTATTTTCATTGGCCATCAGTTACCAAATTTTGTTCACTGCCGTAATTTCATTTTCATAGCTACTTTGATTTGCGATACTGTTATAGCCCGTATTTTGTACGTTTGGATAATTCAGAGTCGTCGTGGGAAGTTAAGGGAGAAACCAATTTCAAAATTATATTAATGCACAAGTTGTTATAAATATTATTTATGACTGTTATTAGTATGGAAATATTGTGAGAGGCTAAGGATAAGAAGAGAAATTCGCAAAATGGCCGATGGAAATATTGCGGAAAGAATAGGGGCAAAATGGGAATTTTGCAAGGTCCAAGAAGTTCATGAAATGGCCATGTTGGCCGTGTGACATGCATGGTGCATGTCCAAATTTTATTAACTATAACGGCTATTTGTGAATTAAAGAGAAGAAGGGGTCAAAACTTGCTTAAGAAGACAAATGGTCTTCTTTGACCAACTTTAAAGAAAAATTTAAAAAAAAAAAAAATGAAAGAAACCTCTAGAGAGGGGCATGTGCCCCTCACATGTTGGGACCTTACATATATATATATGATTAAGTCTTGAAAGGAAGACAAAATTTTCATTTTAATTCTAGAATTTTCAAGAAAAAGGAAACAAAGAAAGAAGGGGAGCCACCACCATGGCCATTTCGGCCAAGCTCTCCAATTTTTGCCCCTTGAAAGTTTGCTCCTAAAATTATTTTCTTGTGGTATTCCTACTAATTCAAGGGTCCTCTACAACATGGAATAATTGTTTCGGAAGATAGGCCATCCGTTTCATTGTTTTCCGCACCTTGGTTGAGTAAAGAATTTGAGAGGAAAACGTAAGAATTAATCCTCTTTTATATGTTATAAATGGTTTGTGTATGTTGTGGTATGTGGAAATGGAAGAGAAGCATGAAAATATGCATGTTGGAGGCTTAGCCATGTGTGTACATGTTGTGTAGGAAAAAAAAATGGAATAATTTTTATATGATAATATGATTGTTGTTGATAAGTATCCTATGATGAAAATGAGAACTTGATGATTCAAGTTGGATTTGAGATTAGTGTGTGTACCCGTGTGTGTGTGTGGTGTGTAGAAATGATGAATTAAGTGCATTTAGCATGATTATGTGTTGTTGGGATGTGCAAAAAAATGGATGAAAATTATGGAATGTGTGTGTTGAAGGGCTGGCCGAAAATGGACTGTTTTGCATGTCAAAGAATGAACTAATTTTATTTAGTATGTTTGGGTTGTTGTGTTGTGGATTATGTGATGTAAATGAAAGCTTAATGATCTAAGATGGTGTCGTAATTGTTGCGGGCTGTTTTTGGAAGCCAATTTGAATCAAATGTAGTTTCTTGTAATCATGATAATAATGTTGTTAAAGTGTGGTTTGTTGGTGTAGTTTGTGAAGTTTGAAGAAAGAAATGTGTTGTGATGGTTCCTATGGAAGTTGGAAAATTTCGGGTTCCATGGTGCATTGTTGGGTTGTTTGAAAAAATCGTGTCAATTGTTTAAAGCATTCGTGAATATTGTTTGAATGGTTTTGGATTAGTAATCGAATGCATAAACGTTGATATTAGTTGGAATATTGTGAACGTTGTCGGATTATGTAAAAAGAGCGTTTAATGTTAGAATGTATTCTTGAATTGATTATTGATGCCATAGCTTGGTTGTTGGTTGGGTTGTTGTTGAATTGGGCCGAGCCATATTCTCGGGGTTGGTACATTTACAGGGGAGATGCTGCCGAAATTTCGGCAGAATATAAATGAAGGTATTGAAAGGGTGAGGCAAGTACTTGACGAAGGAACTAGTGAATGAATGAACTCTCTTGCATGTAGGCAAACAAGTTGGATGCACAAGCGTAACTAGTTGGTCGCGGCACAGGTATGCAAGGCTTACCCTTTCTTTCTTTGGCATGTCCTAGAGCCAAGTAAGGTATAATGTGATATGCTGCCTTGGGGTAACTCTGTTCTGTGATGCTGAGTCTGATTATGATTCTAATTCACTTCTTGACCTGAGTTTGTGATCCTAGTTCATCCCTTGATATAGGTATTTGATATAAGTATTTTGATATAAGTATTTTGGTACAAGTATTCTGATATACGTATTTTGATATAAGTATTCTGATATAAGTATTTTGATATAAGTGTCTTGATATAAGCATTTTGATATCAGTCTTCTGATATAAGTGTGTCGATATGAGTATTTTGATATAAGTATTCTGATGTAAGTATGTTGATATAAGTATTCCGATATAAGTATTCTGATATGAGAATTCCGAAATCAGTATCCTGATAAGAGCATTCTGATATGTTTATTCTGGTTCGAGAACTTCTGTAAGATTTAATGTCCCTAACTTCCGTATACGATCTCGGATTGCTCTGAAATGTTCGAAGAGGTTTCTGTATCAAGACGTCTATAATTTTCTTATACGTAAGTATGGTTCCAAAATCTCTATTTGATCTGATTCGTAAGGACATCTGAAGGTGTCTGATATGACTATGACTCTGATTCCCCGAAAAAGGCTTCTGAAACGCTTATAAAGCGTTCTGTACTTCGAACGCACGTAACTTTCTCATACTACGTCGGATTGACCTGAAATCTGTTCCGAGCCCCCAGGTATCGGTAAGTACACTGCTCTGTCGAGTCTTGATTCCTATGCATGTGGTTTCTCACGACTCTGCTCGTGCATGACTCAATGTATCTTTCACTGCGTCCCGGGCCAGGTTCTGTTATGTCCTCGTGTGTCCGCTACGATATGATTCACTGCGTCCCGAGCCAGGTTCTGTTATTGTGCGCATTCCTCTGCATTGTTCACCGCGTCCCTCATAGGCGGGCCGGGCTCTGTTATATGGTATGATGATATGATGATATGGGGTGGTGGCCAGGATGGCATATGATCTGTCTATTCTCCGCGTCCCGTACTAGAGGGTCGGGCTCTGTTACCGCACCCCTCACTGGAGGGTCGGGTTATGATATATGCATATATGATACATGAATTTGATATATGATGATTCTGTTTACCGCGTTCCTCATCACAGGGCCGGGTTCTGTTATACGCATATGTGACATACGATTCTGAGTATTCTGTATGTTCTGACATCATCTGAGTATTCTGTATGTTCTGCATTCCGTCCGATATATGACATCATCTGTACGTTCTGTATTCCGTCCGATATATGACATCATCTGAGTAATCTGTACGTTCTGTATTCCGTCCGATATATGACATCATCTGAGTAATCTGTACATTCTGTATACCGTCCGATATATGACATCATCTGAGTATTCAGTACGTTTTGTACTCCGTCTGACGTATGACCTTATCTGTGCGTTCTGTACGTGCCACACTCCTCCTGATATCTGGTATCGGTATGTGCGATCTGTGTCTGGAAAGTAAGTATGTCGGCATTCGGTATGCTCTGTATGATTTTGTTACGCTCTGTATGATTTGTACGGTCTGTATGATCTTTATTGGTCAGTATGGTCTGTGTTGGTCTGTATGGTCGGTATTGGTCTGTATGATCTGTGTCTGAGAAGTAAGTAATTCGGCAATCTGGATAACATGCTCACCCTTGGTACTGTTTGTTTCGATTATGGTTCTGTTTTCTGTATTCTATGCCTTACATACTCAGTACATATTCCGTACTGACCCCTGTTCTTTGGGGGTTGCGTTTCATGCCGCGCAGGTACTCCCAGATGAGATAAGGACACTATAAAAGATATTTCAGCAATGGTGGCGAACTCCATTTGCTCTTGGAGGACTGCCAAGTCAGGGTATGGTATATGGGTTATGGTTTCTGTATGGTGTTAGAGGCTTTGCAGACAGCGTTGTGGGTATGGTGTGTCAGTCTGTAAGCGGTTCCATCTGCCGATATGTTGGTCTATGTTGTGTATTGAATTGTGTATGAATACAGATTTGTTCGCTTGGAAGATTCGAGAAGGAAAATTTCTGAAAAGAATATTTCTGGAAAAAAAAATATTTGCTATGTATTTTATCTGATTTGATTTAAAAGTTTGACGTAACTTTATGTGCAGCAAGAGTCTGAGGGTTCGCTCGGCCCTAAGTAAGGGTCGGGTGCCCATCACACCCTAGTAAGGTCGGGGTGTGACAAAGTGGTATCAGAGCAGGTCGGTCTAAGGGTTGTCTGCAAAGTCGTGCCCGGTAGAGTCTTGTTTATGGGTGTGTAGCGCGCCAGACTTATAAACAGGAGGCTACGGGGTATCTAGGAATTGTTGACCTTCTTTGTGCCATAGATCGTGCGATAGAGCCCCGATATAGGGAAACGAGACCCCAAATGTAAGCCTTACATACGTTGGGGAAAAGGTGAATAATGATATGGAAGGCCACGGAGGTAAGTTTTGACATGTTCGTTCTGTTATCAGAAACCGGAAGCCCTGTACGACAGTGATTTGGTATGATATGATCCCATATGAAATGACACGACGCGATATGATACGATACGATATGATATGATATAACAAGACATGATATGACATAATATGACATGATATGGTCTGATATGAGGTAATATGATATGATACGATGTGAAACGATATATAAAGGCCCTGGCCGGCTGGAACATGTTATATATATGTACGATCCGTGAGATGTTGTTGATATTTGTAGTGTGTGAGTGAATTCCGAATAGTAAGGTTGGAAAAGGGTAAAATGGTAATTGCAAGGATAGAACGGGTTACAGAAATGTCTCGGAATCTGTGAGACCTTGATCTGCTCCGGATCAGGTAATAAAGGTTATAAGGGAAAGTGGACGCGATTATATCGGCCCTAAGGCACCGAAATCCATCAATGTTTCGAGGTTAAGCGTGCTCAGGCGGGGGCAATTTCATGATGGGTGACCCCCTGGGAAGTTTTCTAAAATTTTTGTAAAATTCAGATGTGAGCAGCAGGTCAGGAGCTGGAGTAATCCAAGAGAAATTTAATGTATACGGAATGGTTGGGAAACCATACGAGGTCACATAGAATGCGACAGGCTAGACTAGAAAAGAAACAGAAAGTGCAGTGCAGTTTTGGAATTTGGATAGGCTTGAATAGCGTCTGAAGGTAATTTGCGAGTCAGTTGATACTAATTATATGTGTATATGTATATGAACATGAATGGTATCTCCTATGTCAGGATATCGACGGAAAATGAAAGGAAAACTTATGATAAGGAATTTTGCTATGTTGTGCACGGAGTTGAAAAGAAGTATTGTTGGCTTATAAGGAGCCCCTTAAAGGGGGGGGGGGGGGGGGAGGCCATATTAGGCTTACAAGGAATAGCGATGAACGAAATGAGCGTCACCACATGAAGTCAAAGACAAGTATGCCTATATCGAGAGATACGAGAAGAGACTAAGGAAGAGTTATAGTAAGAATCTAAAAGTGTGACTTTTGTTAAGATACGATCACGAAACAGTAACAGAAAAGAGATGACCTGAGAAGGACAAGGAAAATATATCGGCCCAGCGGATTAGAAAGCTCATGGCACAGAATAAGGACCCATATAATGATGGAGAGACTCGATTATATGAAATGGGCATGGAGAAACGGGCAACTATAAAAGAAACCCCCTCCCGAAGTGCTACGAGTCCCCAAAAGGCCAGTTGAACATTCGAGGACGAATGTTCTATAGGGGGGGAGGATGTTATAGCTCGTATTTTGTACCTTTGGATAATTCAGAGTCGTCGTGGGAAGTTAAGGGCGAAACCAATTTCAAAATTATATTAATGCATAAGTTGTTATAAATATTATTTATGACTGTTATTAGTATGGAAATATTGTGAGAGTCTAAGGACAAGAAGGGAAATTCGCAAAATAGCCTATGGAAATATTGCGGAAAAAATAGGGGCAAAATGGGAATTTTGCAAGGTCCAAGAAGTTCATGAAATGGCCATGTTGGCCGTGTGACATGCATGCTGCATGTCCAAATTTTATTAACTATAAGGGCTATTTGTGAATTAAAGAGAAGAAGGGGTCAAAACTTGCTTAAGAAGACAAATGGTCTTCCTTGACCAACTTTAAAGGAAAATTTAAAAAAAAAAATGAAAGAAACCTCTAGAGAGGGGCATGTGCCCCTCACATGTTGGGACCTTACATATATATATATGATTAAGTCTTGAAAGGAAGACAAAATTTTCATTTTAATTCTAGAATTTTCAAGAAAAAGGAAACAAAGAAAGAAGGGGAGCCACCACCATGGCCATTTCGGCCAAGCTCTCCAATTTTTGCCCCTTGAAATTTTGCTCCTAAAATTATTTTCTTGTGGTATTCCTACTAATTCAAGGGTCCTCTACAACATGGTATAATTGTTTCGGAAGATAGGCCATCCGTTTCATTGTTTTCCGCACCTTGGTTGAGTAAAGAATTTGAGAGGAAAAGGTAAGAATTAATCCTCTTTTATATGTTATAAATGGTTTGTGTATGTTGTGGTATGTGGAAATGGAAGAGAAGCATGAAAATATGCATGTTGGAGGCTTAGCCGTGTGTGTACATGTTGTGTAGGAAAAAAATGGAATAATTTTATATGGTAATATGATTGTTGTTGATAAGTATCCTATGATGAAAATGAGAACTTGATGATTCAAGTTGGATTTGAGATTAGTGTGTGTAGCCGTGTGTGTGTGTGGTGTGTAGAAATGATGAATTAAGTGCATTTAGCATGATTATGTGTTGTTGTGATGTGCAAAAAAATGGATGAAAATTATGGAATGTGTGTGTTGAAGGGCTGGCCGAAAATGGACTGTTTTGCATGTCAAAGAATGAACTAATTTTATTTAGTATGTTTGGGTTGTTGTGTTGTGGATTATTTGATGTAAATGAGAGCTTAATGATCTAAGATGGTGTCGTAATTGTTGGGGCTGTTTTTGGAAGCCAATTTGAATCAAATGTAGTTTCTTGTAATCATGATAATAATGTTGTTAAAGTGTGGTTTGTTGGTGTAGTTTGTGAAGTTTGAAGAAAGAAATGTGTTGTGATGGTTCCTATGGAAGTTGGAAGATTTCGGGTTCCATGGTGCATTGTTGGGTTGTTTGAAAAAACCGAGTCAATTGTTTAAAGCATTCGTGAATATTGTTTGAATGGTTTTGGATTAGTAATCGAATGCATAAACGTTGATATTAGTTGGAATATTGTGACCGTTGTCGGATTATGTAAAAAGAGCATTTAATGTTAGAATGTATTCTTGAATTGATTATTGATGCCATAGCTTGGTTGTTGGTTGGGTTGTTGTTGAATTGGGCCGAGCCATATTCTCGGGGTTGGTACATTTACAGGGGAGATGCTGCCGAAATTTCGGCAGAATATAAATGAAGGTATTGAAAGGGTGAGGCAAGTACTTGACGAAAGAACTAGTGAATGGATGAACTCTCTTGCATGTAGGCAAACAAGTTGGATGCACAAGCGTAACTAGTTGGTCGCGGCACAGGTATGTAAGGCTTACCCTTTCATTCTTTGGCATGTCCTAGAGCCAAGTAAGGTATAATGTGATATGCTGCCTTGGGGTAACTCTGTTCTGTGATGCTGAGTCTGATTATGATTCTAATTCACTTCTTGACCTGAGTTTGTGATCCTAGTTCATCCCTTGATATAGGTATTTGATATAAGTATTTTAATATAAGTATTTTGGTACAAGTATTCTGATATACGTATTTTGATATAAGTATTCCGATATAAGTATTTTGATATAAGTGTCTTGATATAAGCATTTTGATATCAGTCTGCTGATATAAGTGTGTCGATATGAGTATTTTGATATAAGTATTCTGATGTAAGTATGTTGATATAAGTATTCCGATATAAGTATTCTGATATGAGAATTCCGAAATCAGTACGGAATATGTACTGAGTATGTAAGGCATAGAATACAGAAAACAGAACCATAATCGAAACAAACAGTACCAAGGGTGAGCATGTTATCCAGATTGCCGAATTACTTACTTCTCAGACACAGATCATACAGACCAATACCGACCATACAGACCAACACAGACCATACTGACCAATAAAGATCATACAGACCGTACAAATCATACAGAGCGTAACAAAATCATACAGAGCATACCGAATGCCGACATACTTACTTTCCAGACACAGATCACACATACCGATACCAGATATCAGGAGGAGTGTGGCACGTACAGAACGCACAGATAAGGTCATACGTCAGACGGAGTACAGAACGTACTGAATACTCAGATGATGTCATATATCGGACGGTATGCAGAATGTACAGATTACTCAGATGATGTCATATATCGGACGGAATACAGAACGTACAGATTACTCAGATGATGTCATATATCGGACGGAATACAGAACGTATAGATGATGTCATATATCGGACGGAATGCAGAACATACAGAATACTCAGATGATGTCAGAACATACAGAATACTCAGAATCGTATGTCACATATGCGTATAACAGAACCCGGCCCTGTGATGAGGGACGCGGTAAACAGAATCATCATATATCAAATTCATGTATCATATATGCATATATCATAACCCGACCCTCCAGTGAGGGGTGCGGTAACAGAGCCCGACCCTCTAGTACGGGACGCGGAGAATAGACAGATCATATGCCATCCTGGCCACCACCCCATATCATCATATCATCATACCATATAACAGAGCCCGGCCCGCCTATGAGGGACGCGGTGAACAATGCAGAGGAATGCGCACAATAACAGAACCTGGCTCGGGACGCAGTGAATCATATCGTAGCGGACACACGAGGACATAACAGAACCTGGCCCGGGACGCAGTGAAAGATACATTGAGTCATGCACGAGCAGAGTCGTGAGAAACCACATGCATAGGAATCAAGACTCGACAGAGCAGTGTACTTACTGATAAGAGCATTCTGATACTCAGTACATATTCCTATGCATGTGGTTTCTCACGACTCTGCTCGTGCATGACTCAATGTATCTTTCACTGCGTCCCGGGCCAGGTTCTGTTATGTCCTCGTGTGTCCGCTACGATATGATTCACTGCGTCCCGGGCCAGGTTCTGTTATTGTGCGCATTCCTCTGCATTGTTCACCGCGTCCCTCATAGGCGGGCCGGGCTCTGTTATATGGTATGATGATATGATGATATGGGGTGGTGGCCAGGATGGCATATGATCTGTCTGTTCACCGCGTCCCGTACTAGAGGGCCGGGCTCTGTTACCGCACCCCTCACTGGAGGGTCTGGTTCTGATATATGCATATATGATACATGAATTTGATATATGATGATTCTGTTTACCGCGTCCCTCATCACAGGGTCGGGTTCTGTTATACGTATATGTGACATACGATTCTGAGTATTCTGTATGTTCTGCATTCCGTCCGATATATGACATCATCTGTACGTTCTGTATTCCGTCTGATATATGACATCATCTGAGTAATCTGTACGTTCTGTATTTTGTCCGATATATGACATCATCTGAGTAATCTGTACATTCTGTATACCGTCTGATATATGACATCATTTGAGTATTCAGTACGTTCTGTACTCCGTCTGACGTATAACCTTATCTGTGCGTTCTGTACGTGCCACACTCCTCCTGATATCTGGTATCGGTATGTGCGATCTGTGTCTGGAAAGTAAGTATGTCGACATTCGGTATGCTCTGTATGATTTTGTTACGCTCTGTATGATTTGTACGGTCTGTATGATATGTATTGGTCGGTATGGTCTGTGTTGGTCTGTATGGTACGTATTGGTCTGTATGATCTGTGTCTGAGAAGTAAGTAATTCGGCAATCTGGATAACATGCTCACCCTTGGTACTGTTTGTTTCGATTATGGTTCTGTTTTCTGTATTCTATGCCTTACATACTCAGTACATATTCCGTACTGACCCCTGTTCTTTGGGGGCTGCGTTTCATGCCGCGCAGGTACTCCCAGATGAGATAAGGACACTATAAAAGATATTTCAGCAATGGTGGCGAACTCCATTTGCTCTTGGAGGACTGCCAAGTCAGGGTATGGTATATGGGTTATGGTTTCTGTATGGTGTTAGAGGCTTTGCAGACAGTGTTGTGGGTATGGTGTGTCAGTCTGTAACCGGCTCCATCAGCCGATATGTTGGTCTGTGTTGTGTATTGAATTGTGTATGACTACAGATTTGTTCGCTTGGAAGATTCGAGAAGGAAAATTTCTGAAAAGAATATTTCTGGAAAAAAAAAATTTGCTATGTATTTTATCTGATTTGATTTAAAAGTTTGACGTAACTTTATGTGCAGAAAGAGTCTGATGGTTCGCTCGGCCCTAAGTAAGGGTCGGGTGCCCATCACACCCTAGTAAGGTTGGGGTGTGACAAAGTGGTATCAGAGCAGGTCAGTCTAAGGGTTGTCTGCAAAGTCGTGCCCGGTAGAGTCTTGTTTATGGGTGTGTAGCGCGCCACACTTATAAACAGGAGGCTACGGGGTATCTAGGAATTGTTGACCTTCTTTGTGCCATAGATCGTGCGATAGAGCCCCGATATAGGGAAACGAGACCCCAAATGTCTCCAGGAACAGGCTTTCTACCTCCAAGGGGTAGGGGTATGGTTTGTGTACACTCTATCTTCCCCGGCCCCACTTTATGGGATTATATTGGGTATATTGTTGTTATAATTATTAGTAGTGTTAATTATCCACAGTCCTAAAAGGAGACGTGTCCTAACGCTATCAGTGTTGTATTATAGCTCTTCTTTTGGCCACCAATCCATAAGATAAAGCTTAAGGACGTACCCTTTTTTTGGTATTATGAGTCAGCCAAGAATTGTATTTCTCTAAATTTTCGTTGTCCTAAGAACTGCGAAACTATACAAATCAAATAAACAGGTGGGCCTTGAAATCCTATTGCTCCTTTGCAAATTGCGACTTTTCCTGCAAATTGGTTTTGCTCTCATCCACTCCTCCTCAGCATCGCGAGAAACTAATTACAATGTTCAGCTCAACTGTTTCATACTCTTTTTCCATTGGAGGAAAGAAAAATGTTGTAACTTGCAAACTTATTTTTTGGTTGAGCACTAACTTTCTGAGGATAGAGTTTTGACGATATAATTTGTGTACTCAAAGTTGACAATAATTTTACATGTTGACTAAAAAGAGTGATGGTTATAGGTGGAAATGACTTACGCTCATTAACAGTGCCAATTACTTGATACTGTTTTTCATTAGGAAAAGTACTTTCGACAATTTAAAACGATCAACATTGTAGAAATGATTTGAAAAAGGAAAAAATTTAGTGCCATATTAGAAACAGTTGCTAATGGTTTTTGTTTCCTTTTCTATTCCCGTTGCTTTATGCAAATGCTACCACTTTTATATTCACTAGTTTCTTGGCGCGTGTGTCGCACGGATAATTCAAGTCATATAATTTTTTATTTTATAAAATAATATTAATATACTAAAATAAAACTTTGAGTAAACAATTTTTCTGCATTAGAGAAAATAATTTTTCAAGTAAATACTGAACTTTGCAAACAAACATTAACTTAAGCCAAACAAATGCAACTCCATAACAAAATAAATCCTCCCCATAGATGTTGACTAAAAGAATGTACACAATCATCTATACTATATTAAAAGTGTGAAGAGCGTTAGAAATGTTGATTGAACTTTTTACCCTTCGTTAAAAGATTCTGCAATAGACAAATAGCCATTTACTATTTTTATCAAATTTTAATTTAATTATCTTTATAAATTTCACGAACAGTACTACCATAGGAATCTCATTCCCTTGGAAGTTTTAAACCAAAACGGAAAAAAAAAAAAAAAAAAAAAACTAAACCCACCAATTCGACTTTCACTAGGACATTGGACTTCTTACCACTATATGAAGGATTCATTGCCTCAATTTCCTTTGTCAACAACCAGTTGCAATATTATAAAAGTAAATTTTAATTTCTTTCATCACGTGTATTCTCTTTCAAATATTTGTTCTATGTATCTATTCATCAATGGATAATAAACTATCCCGCATGTATTTTACCATTAGATATATTATTAAAAATATTTAGTTAATTCCTTTTAATGGAAGAAAAAGATTCAATTGAACGGTCACCTGGAAAATCTTTTGTTATTTTGTCTTATTTTGCTCTTTAGTAGTAATAGGTTTATAAACAAACATTAACTTAAGCCAAACAAACGCAACGACATAACAAAATAAATCCTCCCGACAGATGTTGACTAAAAGAATGTACACAACAATCTATAATATATTAAAAGTGCAAAGAGCATTAGAAATGTTGATTGAACTTTTTACCCTTCGTTAAAAGATTCTGCAATAGACAAATGGTCATTTACTATTTTAATCAAATTTTAATTTAATTATCTTTATAAATTTCAGCAACAGTACTATCATAGGAATCTCATTCCCTTGGAAGTTTTAAACCAAAACGGAAAAAGAAAAAAAAACCTAAACCGACCAATTCGACTTTCACAAGGACATTGGACTTCTTACCACTATACGAAGGATTCATTGCCTCAATTGTCTTTGTCAACAACCAGTTGCAATATTATAAAGGTAATAATTTCTTTCACTTCTCTTTCAAATATTTGTTTTTGTTCTATGTATCTATTCATCAACGGATAACAAACTATCCCGCATGTATTTTACCGCTAGATATATTATTAAAAATATTTAGTTAATTCCTTTTAATGGAAGAAAAAGATCCAATGGAACGGTCACCTCGAAAATCTTTTGTTATTTTGTCTTATTTTGTTCTTTAGTACTAATAGGCTAATTTTATAAACTATTGTAGCATGCATGAAATATCAGTTTGACGCTTTTTAGATCAGTTATCCATGTCGAGTCCTCATCAGGTCATTCAGGTATGTGAGTTGAACTTACTTTCCAAATTTATTTTCTATTTTCATATTTTAATCTTTCTAGAAAGAGTTGTATTTGTCTAGTTTCATTAATGCGGATGTATACGGTATAAATCAGGGGTAAAATATTTGAGTCTGTCGACGGGAGATCGGAGCAAGATATGACAGTTGGATTTGAGGTGTAATGTCAGTTCGGGTTTGACCAGTCGGATAGAAGAAAGCCTGAGAGATCACAAACCGGAAGGGCGCTAGTTGACACAAACGCGAGAAATCTGACCTGAAACGGATCTCTCGCCACCTGTTGCGCGGACCATCACGCTACTGACCGTTGAGGCGCCCTAGATCGTCGGGATCATTATCTCCTTAACAGATTTAGTTACCATGTATAAGTCTAACTCTTGTAATACAAATACAGAGGTGGATCCTCTTATTAGGGGGACAGATTCTCGCTTTATACACATATTTCATACTCTTAGCTCTGTAATCACAAAAACTAATCAGATTCTCTTAAGATTGGCTCGGGTTTGAGACAAAAATGCTCCAAGCCGAACCAATTAGATGTGTTACTCAATTACCTATCAAGGCTATCTCTTTTCTTGCTCTTTACGAATCTTTGCTTGTTATTGCTTATTTTATTACTTTACCAACAGATTACACCACGTATACTTTAATTGCGTATAAATTCAGTTGTTACCTTTTTAAGAGAAAAATAGTTTGGCGCCCACCGTGGGGCTAAGGATAATAGTGGTGATTTGTTTACAATCCTACTTTCACTTGTTCTATTGATCTTTGTGATTTCAGGTTTGCTTCAACATGTCAAACCTTAGCCACTCAATCCACTTGAACAACGATGATTCAAGGCATCACAACGAGAACCTCAATAACGGGGTACCATCAAATGACCTGCTCCATATTGATCTAAACGGCCGGCTTCCCATCGATCCAAATGTCGTCAATTTTAATGATGCTACCGATAATGGCACCCGGCCAGTTGATAGGTCGTCTGTGTGAAAGACACCCGATGATGCGGGGGAAGAAATTAATTTGCGTTTGATTTTTAATATGTTGCAGGAACAACATGCGGCTATAGCCCAACTCCAAAAGAAGAACAACGGCACAGGAACAACAAAGCCGAACCAAATCAATGAGCCGGTATGTGGGGTAGATAGAATAAATGACAATTGCAACGAGTCAGGTTCTAGCGTGTCAGGTTCAAATGGGTCATCCGAGGTCTTGAAAATGCTCGAGGCACTGGCCGAACGGATTAACACCAATGAGAAGAAGGTAGAGAACTAAAACTCTCGAGTGGCCCAGATCCCTAGAACCTCACCAATTTTATCCGGGCCGGATTCAACACGTTATATCCGGAGGCCTTCCCCACCGAGTGCAACCCCGAAGTTAATCCCGAAGAGGTTTAAGATGTCGGATATCCCTAAGTATGATAGAACAACGGATCCGTAGGAACACATGACTTCTTATACCTACGCCATAAACGACAATGATCTTGAAGAAGACGAAGTTGAGTCGGTGCTGTTGAAGATGTTCGGCGGGACGTTATCTAAAGGGGCAATGATAGGATATTGTATGCTACCCGAACACTCTATTAACTCTTTTGAGATGCTTATAGATGCTTTTGTGAAAGCTCATGTTGGGGCTCAAAAGGTCCAAGTGAGGAAGGCTGACATATTCAGAATAGCTCAAAAGGATAACGAATTACTCCGAGAGTTCGTAACAAGGTTTCAGAAGGACTGAATGTTGTTGCCCCCGGTTCCTGATGAGTGGGAAGCCCAAGCTTTCACTAAGGGACTCAGTCCTCGTAGCTCTGTCGCCTCGTTCAAACTAAAGGATAATTTATTGGAGTATGAAGCAGTAACATGGGCTGATGTCCATAAAAGTACGAGTCCAAAATTCAAGTGGAAGATGATCAACTCGAGCTTCCCCCAGGTTCGGCAAGCCGAAACAAAATACAAATGTCACGACCCTAATTACCGATCGTGCGGGCACCTACCTTATTATCACTAGTAGGCGAACCCTTACTTGTTTACCCATTAATCATTAGGCACATTCAACTTCTTTAATCATTTATTAACAGTCAATAGATAAGTGAATGAATGAATAAATAAAATAAGTCATAATTAATAGATAATATAAGTGTGGAAGTCTAACTATTACACCCCCAAAATCTGAAAGTCATCGTACAAGGACTCTAACCAACGATGTCTAAAGAATGAAGTATATCTCAAATATAACACATAATGTCTGGAATGAAAGTAGGCATTTAGAAAGAGAGATCTTCAAGTGGCATGGCATGGATAGAAGCTCACCCTCGAATCTGATCGAGCAAACTAGCTTCAAGCTAGAGAAGTAATCTTGATGAAATCTCTGGAACACAATCTGCACTCAAAAAGGGTGCAGCAAGGTAGTATCAGTACAAACACTATGTACCGGTAAGCATCATAGGCCGACTAAGATTAGTTCACGCATGTAAATATAAAATCAACAAGATAAATAGAAAGGCATTTAACACTCAAATCCAAGTCATAGAATATCCCATAGCGGAGTCACAACCTAAGATGAAGCTTCTAAACCACAAGTCTATCAAGTTTCAATAAGCTCACCTGATAATCACAAGTCTAAGTTCCTTCCCTAGTTAGAGTCACTAATCCACAATTTAACTCAGTCAATTGTCATATTTATATCATAATAGGCAGTCAATTTCCATACCAAAATCATAATCAAACGAGCATATAATAATGCGGAATAAAATGTAATGATGTGCAATGCGAAATATGATGACGTGCAATGCAATGCAATGAGATGCCATGCACTGGCCAATCACTCGAACTGTACACACATGCTAACTGATGTCATTGCTCAGTAGGCATGACCTGCAAGGGACCCATGGTGTCTATGTACCACTCGTTCCGGATTCATTCCTCGGACACGAGCATAAACCTCTGCTCCGGAACGAACCTCGGACCACGTGCTCACAAATAGGCCACATCCTCACCCCCGATAAATTGGTCTTTTCATATGTATAGCAACACTGGCACATCACTCTCAATGATTAATTCATCAAGTACCATGTATCGAATAGTATCACAAGTTCAACAAGAAGATTATATTAACTTCTTCACTAATTTAACATCACAATGTATGTCTCAACATATTCCAATTCATTAGTATGTATGGACTATGAACAATTAGTAATATCAATGTCAGACACAAGGCACCATGCCACAAGTCTTCCAAACCATTTCCATCATGTATAAGTGTATGAATGCATAAATGAGTGTAAACGTGGTAAATCAATGCAAACCAATAAAGGAACAGTGAAGGTCCATGTCACAAAGCCACAAGTCATATCAAGACTTGGATCAACTCAGCCATGAAATGAATCATACAAACCGTCTCAACCAACATAATAGTCTATGTCCCTCTTTACTTCCACATGTAGCAAGTACACCTCGCAACTCAGTCTTGTATCACCAAAAAGCTCCACTTTTCTATATATTATCATCAATAGTAAATCATACATTAAGTTTTCACCTACAGACTATCATAAGTATATATCATAATTCAAGCCTAAACTCATTATCCTTCCTTTCTCCGATAATATAGGTCATAATAAGAGAGAACTGAGTACAACACGACAATTTAGGTAATAAGTCTAATCACAATAACAGGGCAACAAGCCACCATCAACAACAATCAACCTAATAGAAATCCATATCGAATCACCACAGTATGAATACAACTACACCTCATATTTCAGTACATAACGTAATGGCGACGAGCCCACAAAATCAGAAGTCATACCAACCTAGCTAATATCCAACCAAATACCATGTTCGAAGACCTAATCATGCTTTCTCCCATCAATTCTACACAATACATACGATTCGCTAATCAAAGTCTAACTAAAGCAAGCTATAACCTACCTCGAATGCAGAACAGGAGCCACGAACTACTCCATACGAGCCTTCTATTTCCGAAGCACCTCATAACGGTCAAAGTCTTACAATATGATGCTAAATAAGCAACAAACCATGTATTTAAACAAGAACAACAATTTGGGGAAGAAGACCCACTTACTTCTACCCTTTTCAATTGGTGAAACCATCCTTTAGTGGTGAATTTATCATAACTTTTAACCTTCAATCATTGAATTCTAATCAATTTACCTTTTCAAACAGATTTTAGGACAAAATTTTCATTTTTATTAGAACCCTAAGTCTCAACAAGCAATTTCAACCGTAAGAAATCAAATTTCCTTCCTAGAAAGTGATAATCTATACTCCTAGATGATTAATCAACAACAAAATCAACAACCCACCAATTATTTAAGGGTTTACTAATTCTAAGGTTCCAGGATTTTCCCCCACCACTGATGGACCTTAAAATAATCATGGAACTTGAATAAGAACGGAAAAGGAAAAATAAAGATGGGGAAAGGAAAAGGAACAAATAAAGATGGGGACTTACCCTCCAAGATGCTTTCACCAAAGAATGGAATGAATTTTGCCTTTTTCTCTCTTAAAAACTGACTTTGGAGTCTTGGGAATAATAGTTAGGAGTTGGAGTATAAAAAAAAATAGCATTCTGCCCCCGTCAGTCGCTGGCAGTGGTCAGTTGGTTGGTACAGCGGCCCTGCTATGGTGGCCCTTTGGTCGCTGCCAGCGGCCAGTTGAAATAGTCCGAACGAAAACGGGCATAACTCCCTCATACGGAGGCCAAACGTGACGATTCTATTTGCAATGGCTTCGTAATTTCAATACGGGTCTAATGGTTCAAACCTCACTTAAAACAAAGGCCATTTGATCAATCTGTAGCCATTTCTATCCACAGACCTATAGCGAAAACGTCGAATACGAGTGTGACAATACCCAAACCCATCCGAAACTCTTTGGAACCTCACCAAAACTTGTGGACAAGTTCAAAATCATCATATTAACACGTTGGAACTTTAAAAACATTGGCACGGGGTCATCCTAACCTGACGTTGACCGTGGTCACTTCTAACTTGCTAACTTAACTAGGTTCTCTATCAGTGACTCAATTTACACTCGAACCTTGCGGAAACCAACCCAATGACTTCATTAAGTCATAGATCATACTGACGGGACTTGGGGAAGGGCCAACAAGGTTAAATGGGTCAAAACACTATAATGACTAAACGGGTCATTACGCCAGATACCAATTTACCCATCGTTCGTCTTCGAACGAAGAAGGGGAGTACGGAGGTTGACGATAACCTAAGGACATGCATTATAACCACACGAAAGCCTCCACGGCATCAAGTGCGCCCTAACCACTATCCGTTCATCTTATCAGTCAAAGCTTCTTATAGTTTAGCTAAAAGACCCAGTTTCCATATTTCTATACTCGAACCTACCGTAGGAATTGCTACAACACATATAGGTCATCTAATTTATCGACGTTTGATCATACTAGTCCCAATTTATACCTCTAACGATTACAACTTCTCTAGACCCTTATGATCACCAACGTAAACAACAAATATTTCTTAGATCAGTAAACTAAGATTTTATATCTCAACACACTTTGTTTAATACTAACTATGTCAACCTTTTACCTATCAACCATTCAAGCCAAGTAACAGTTTATCACGGACTTACCCGAACCTCTTTGTTTCTATCACTTACTTAATACTACAAAAGGACTATGTGAAACCCAACAACCTTATCTATTCCATCAACTTATTTACCCTTTTTCCTCGAGACTAATTCATTAGGACACTTTTCATAACATCTCGTCCTATCGGAACTATTTAACATCCTTATATTTCTCACATTATGACAAATTTACTATTTACCAAAATGCCACAACAATATATCAACTCTTAGACAAATCTCAACTACCATCAGTTTATTAATTATTCCTCATATCTATCTCAACAAACTGGGTCTCAGACACCTACTTCACAAAGTTCATACTTAACACTTTTCTGACTTAGACAACTAATTTAACTAAGATCACCATTACATAATACGACGGAACTTAACTCAGAGATCTCGGAAATAAGCCTTACCTTAGCAAGATGTCGTACAACTCGAGAACACCAACCAACAAACATATGTTCAAGCTCAAAAACCACATAGGTAATTAACGAAAATATAATAAAATAAATAATATCATCTTTCACTAGCCATAAGTAACACAATCACCACTAAAGTCTTCATTCCTGTTATCAACTAATGTCCCCTATAGCCTATGACATACTAGAACTTACCAATTCATACATAACCCTCGAGTCGACTTCACATTGTACAACCTTAACATAACTCTCAAATTATTAGTTCTTGTTTTAAACGATTCCCTTTTTATCCTTAATCAATCTTAGTCTATATTAGAGATTCAAGCTTATGATTTACTACCTCATGAAATCCCATGTTACTATAGGCAAGACTCGCCAATTAAACTAATATTTAAAGCCTATTATTCAATTCTCAATGCACCATTAATTCATCTTCTCCAACTAGTCCCCATACATTTGCACCATTAATTCAAGCCTAAGATGATAGATAATCGTAAGATAAGGCAAGGAAACTCACCCCCAGAAGAAAAAATGCAAGTTAAAAAAAAAACGCGGCTTACTGTTTCCCGTTGATCGCTACAGCGGGCAAACCACCGCTGCAGCGGTCTCGCTATAGCTACCAAATGCCCGCTATAGCGGACCAAAAGAAAATCGACCAACGCTATGGCTGCCCATGTTCTGCTATAGCGACATCGCCATAGGGGGAAATGGCCCGCCACGGCGGACATATGAAAAATGACTGATCGCTAGCGGCGAGGGGCTCACCGCTATAGCGGTGCCGCCGTAGCGGTACAAACTCCGCCGCAGCGATCCCATTTGGGCAGTAAGTTCGACTTTTGCCCAGTTTTCCCCTCTATTGCCTTACATTTCATCCGAGGCCTCACAAATACAAACAAAACATGCTTATTAATGTAAAAACACCATACAGACTCACCCGTGGCCTTGGAATCCCCAATGGAAATCTAAATTCCTGCGTCACCCCCCTATCGACTCAATACAACCAAACAATAATCACAAACAGCTCGCATAAGAGTTTAGGGGAGGGGTTTCGACCATTCGTGGAAGAATATGGCAAAGAAGTGCAGGTACCAATTGGAATCATCTAGATACCAATTTAATGAAGTAGCACGAAAGAATGAAAGAAGTGGAAGTTTCCTAAATGTTCCATAGCCTCAGGCAGATAGGTACGGAGCTCTACGTAACGATCCGCAAGACTCTAATAGACACGTCCTTGTACAATGAGATTCACGAACCTAGGCTCTGATACCAACTGCCACGACCCTAATTACCGACCGTGCGGGCACCTACCTTATTATCACTAGTAGGCAAACCCTTACCTGTTAACCCATTAATCATTAGCCACTTTCAACTTCTTTAATCATTTATTAACAGTCAATAGATAAGTGAATGAATGAATAAATAAAACAAGTCATAATTAATCGATAATATAAGTGCGGAAGTCTAACTATTACACCCCCAAAATCTGAAAGTCATCGTACAAGGACTCTAACCAACGATGTCTAAAGAATGAAGTATATCTCAAATATAACAAATAATGTCTGGAATGAAAGTAGGCATTTAGAAAGAGAGATCTTCAGGTGGCATGGCATGGATAGAAGCTCACCCTCGGATCTGATCGAGCAAACTAGATTCAAGCTAGAGATATAATGTCACGACCCAACTAGGGGCCGTGACGGGTACCCGATACTTTTACCGAGCACCCTCTATCTCGTATCTTATTCTTATTACTAAGTGGGCCGTATGAGTAATACCGTTATTTCTTTACTTAATACTATCATTAATAGCATAACCATAATCATGTGTTAATAAACTCTGCTAACATGTTATACAACCTCAGGAACGGACAAAAGTGCAAAACATCTAGCTGTACATATCTGTCTACGAGCCTCTAAACAAAGTACATATATATACATAAGAAGGGCCTGGTTCTGCCGTGCCCGATTATATACACAAAAGTAGTACCAATAGACTGAAGCTCCGGATCAACTGGAGCACTCTCAATGAACAGCTGGTGAAGCTCCTAGGAATTAAACTTGTCTACCTGCTGACCTGCGCGGCATAAAACGCAGCGTCCACAAGAAGGGACGTCAGTACGAGTAATGTACCGAGTATGTAAGACATAAAAAAAAATAGCATAATAAGCAGCGTAAAGTGTGAATAACAACATCATGGGGTCATAGAACATATAAGGAGGTAAGAACGTAACATGTACATATGAATGCCCTTTAGGCCGAATACCATGCATGCTTGTCTTTTCCCTTTTTTTTTTTTAAAAAAAACATTTCTTTTTCATAGGCATAGAAAATAGAACTTATATCATATCATGTCATATCATATCATATCATATCATATCATATCATATCATATCGTATCATATCATATCATATCATATCGTATCATATCATATCATATCATATCTTATCATATCATAGCGCCGAACAACGTCGGCTCGCCCACATAGCGCCGAAATACGTCGGCTCGCCCATATATCCCGTGTCCAGGATGATATAACGCCAGCTGACCAGGTGGCAATACGTCTATAGCGCAACCTATGTCCCTTCCCCTCCATATCTCCCTCCCTCCCCTATGTACATATACATATACATATATAGCATGCATGAGAGCCCAAAGAAAATCATGTATCCATCGGAGTGACGTAAGGTCGGTAACCTCCGATTATATTATGGAATAGCCATGGGCGCCGTGTCCCACCTTGAAGGAACTAGTATTATAAGGTGAGACTATCAATGAAGAATATCATCATGAGAAAACATAGGACAGGATCATGAGGCATCGTTTCATATACTTGGAATTTTAAAATAGCCATTATCCATAAATAGAGTAGAGAAATCAAGAAATAGCTTAACATCTTCATATTGTCATATTCATGGTCGGAACATATCCCCGACATATTCGTCATAGACATTTGCTCATATTTGATGTCATCGTAGAGACATTCTCATTAGAGTAGTTACAACACTTATCGTTTGATAAACGGAACAATGATCAAAGGTTTCCTTTGAACGCCATGCGAAATTAAGTCCAAAAGAGTGATACGAGGGTCACGGAAATTGTGGGCCCACCTCGGGTCAACCGGGGTGGCGTACCCAAATTATATACAATAAGTTTTATGGAGTCACTTATGAAGGTTTTAGTGTAATCCGATCTCGTTTGGCAAGTTATAGATGTTGGAGCAATTGTTTCAATAAGATATGAAAAACTTAATTCAATTCTATTGAATGAAAAAGGGTCAAATTCAAACTCGGATTTCTAGGGATAGAGTTGTCCCCGATGCTCGTATCCAAACCGAGTATGTCTAAGACATGCCAAGGAAGGAAGGGTAAAGCCTTACATACCTTTTCCGCTTCCTACGCTTCTCCATATTCACGTTCCAAATTCTCCAAAATCTACATTTGGTCACATTTACCAAACATTAATTAGAGCATTTAGAATTGAATCTTAAAGTAACACTTGCCTACCAAAATTTCGGCAGCATTTCCTCTGTAAATACAACGTCCCCCAATAATTTATCTTGGCCAATTTTACTCAACAACAATCCGGAAATTCAACCCGACCAAACTATCAACAATATTACCAACAATCATGCCAACAATATCAACAATTTAATCCAAGACACATTCTAACCTTAGCAGCCTTTGTCACAAAATTCATTGACATTTCATTCATATTCAATTCAATTTGCATAACATTCAAATGATTCGACCGACATACTACTTCACCCGACGCCTTCCAATTCAATAAGAACAATATCAAGCTAATTCCTTCTTTCAAATTTAATCGCAACAACCCAATAATTCACACACTAACCACATCATATTAACAACATTACTTTCCATACATGCAAGAACATTATATTCAATTCACATAACTCCTAAAACAAGTCTCCAACTACTACAACTTCACTAAAATCATTAAGCTTTTATTAGCAATATAGAGTCCACACAACAACAACCAATACACTAAATAAAATTGACTCATTTTCTTCCACACCACAACCACACGACCACACCACCATGCACATACATGGCCACACACACACACACTACACTCACGACCACCACCCCTTCACCCATATTCTTCATGAATTTCATTCATTTTTGTACACTACAACATGCACAAACATCCATAACATATAAAGAAAGGATTAAATCTTACCTCTTTCCTTGATTCTTCACTTGGCTAAAACTTCCAACTTGCAAGAATATGGGTTGTTCTTGCTCTAATGAACACTCCAACTTGCTAAGGACCCTTCAATCAGTTGTTTGGCTTGAAGAGGATAATTATTGGATGAAAATTTTCCAAGGTTCTTGTGAACTTGAAGGTGGCCGAATGGCCCTTCTAATTTTTCTCCTTCTTTCCTTGTTCTTTATTTTCTTGAAATTTCTAGAGAGTCAAATGAAAAAGATGACTTAGTCATCTTTTATTTTGGTTCATTAAGCCACCATGTGGGCTTAAGCCCACCACTAGGTGGACGACCAACATGGCCCAAAAGAACAAGCCCATTTTTTTGTGTGTGTTTTGTTGTGCACTTCGTGACAAATTTTAATTTTTCCAATTTCTAAATTCCAAATTTGCCCTTCGCCTTCCTCCATATTTCCACGAGTCATATTGCGAATTTACCTTTTCGCCCCTAGCCTTTCCTAATATTTTCGCTTCTAAATTCTTCATAAACAACTCATATGCCAAACAAAATAAAAATAAGGCCTTACTTGTTATCTTCCCGCAATTATCTTGAATTATCCGATTGCACAAAAATGCGGGATATAACATATAATCTGGATGAAATCTCTGGAACACAATCTGCACTCAAAAAGGGTGCAGCAAGGTAGTATCAGCACAAACACTATGTACCGGTAAGTATCATAGGCCGACTAGGATTAATTCACGCATGTAAGTACAAAAATCAACAAGATAAATAGATCGGCATTTAACACTCAAATCCAAGTCACAGAATATCCCATAACGGAGTCACAGCCTGAGATGAAGCTTCTATCCCACAAGTCTGTAAAGTTTCAATAATCTCACCTGATAATCACAAGTCTAAGTTCCTTCCCTAGGTAGTCACTAATCCACAATTTAACTCAGTCAATGGTCATATTTATATCATAATAGGCAATCAACTTCCATACCAAAATCAGAATCAAATGAGCATATAATAATGCAGAGTAAATGTAATGATGTGCAATACAAAATATGATGACGTGCAAAGCAATGCGATGCCATGCACTAACAATCACTCGAATTGTACACACATGCTAACTGATGTCAATGCTCAGTAGTCATGACCTGCAGGGGATCCATGGTGTCCATGTACCACTCGTTTCGGATGCACTCCTTGGACTCGAGCATAAACCTCCGCTCCGGAACGAACCTCCGACGCTGGCCATATCAATGAACCTCAAATTTTCGGAACGAACCTCGGACCACGAGCTCACCACTAGGGCATATACTCACCCCCGATCAATTCATCAAGTACCATGTATCAAATAGTATTACAAGTTCAACAAAAAGATTATATTAACTTATTCACTAATTTCACATCATAATGTATGTCTCAACGTATTCCAGTTCATTAGTATGTATGGACTATGAACAGTTAGCAGTATCAATGTCAAACACAAGGCATCATGCCACAAGTCTTCCAAACCATTTTCATCATGTATGAGTGTATGAATGCATAAATGAGTGTAAACGTGGTAAATCAATGCAAACCAATAAAGCAACAGTAAAGGTATAAGTCACAAATCCACAAGTCATATCAAGACTTGGATCAACTCAGCCATGAAATGAATCATACAAACCGTCTCAACCAGCATAATAGTCTATGTCCCTCTTTACTTCCATATGTAGCAAGTACACCTCACAACTAAGTTGTGTATCACCAAGAAGCTCAACTTTTCTATATATTATCATCCACAATAAATCATACCTTAACTTTTAATCTATGTACTATCATAAGTTTGTATCACAATTCAAGCCTAAACTCATTATCCTACCTTTCTCCGATAATATAGGTCACAATAAGAGAGAACTTAGTACAATACGACAATTTAGGCAATAAGTCTAATCACAGTAACAGGGCAACAAGCCACCATCAACAACAATCAACCTAATAGAAATACATTCCGAATCACCACAGTATGAATACAACTACACCTAATATTTAGGTACATAATGTAATGGCGACGAGCCCACAAAATCAGATGTCATACCAACCTAACTAATATCCAACCAAAACACCATGTCTGAAGACCTAATCATGCTTTCTCCTGTCAATTCTACATAATACATACGTTTCGCTAATCAAAGTCAAACTAAAGTAAGTCATAACCTACCTCGAATGCAGAACAGGAGCCACGAACTACTCCACACGAGCCTTCTATTTCTGAAGCACCTCCATACGGTCAAAGTCTAACAATATGATGCTAAGTAAGCAACAAACCATGTATTTAAACAAGAACAACAATTTGGGGAAGAAGACCCACTTACTTCTACCCTTTTCAATTGGTGAAACCATCCTTTATTGGTGAATTTATCATAACTTTTATCTCTACAATCATTAACCTTCAATCCATGGGTTTCTAATCAATTTACCCTTTCAATCAGATTTTAGGACAAAATTTCCATTTTTATTAGAACCCTAAGTCTCAACATGCAATTTTAACCGTAAGAAATCAAATTCCCTTCCTAGAAAGTGATAATCTATACTTCTAGATGATTAATCGACAACAAAATCAACAACCCACCAATTATTTAAGGGTTTACTAATTCTAGGGTTTTAGGATTTTCACCCACCATTGATGCACCTTAAAATAATCATGGAACTTGAAGAAGAAAGGAAAAGGAACAAATAAAGATGGGGAATTTCCCTCCAAGATGCTTTTACCAAAGAATGGAATGAATTTTGCCTCTTTCTTCCTTGAAAACTGAGTTTGGGGTCTTGGGAATATTGGTTAGTTGTTGGAGTATTAAAAAAAGAGCATTCTACCCCCGTCGATCGCTGGCAGCGGTCAGTTGGTCGGTGTAGCGGCCCCGCTATGGCGGCCCTTTGGTCGCTGCCAACGGCCAGTTGAAACAGTCTGAACGAAAACGGGCATAACTCCCTCATACGGAGGCCAAACTCGATGATTCTTTTTGCTATGGCTTCATAATTTCAATACGGATCTAATGGTTTAAACCTCGCTAAAAAAAGGTCGTTTGATCAATTTGGATCCATTTCTATCCACAGATCTATGACAAAAACATCGAATACGAGCGCGACAAGACCCAAACCCATCCGAAACTCTTCGGAACCTCACCAAAACTTTTGGACAAGTTCAAAATCATCATATTAACATGTTAGAACTTCCAAAACATTGGCACGGGGTCATCCTAACTCGACGTTGAGCTTGGTCAACTCTAACTTGCTAACTTAACTAGCTTCTCCATCAATGACTCAACTTATACTCGAACCTTGCGGAAACCAACCCAATGACTTCATTGAGTCATAGATCATACTAATGGGACTTGGGGAAGGGTCAACAGGATTAAATAGGTCAAAACACTATAACGACTAAACGGGTCATTACAACAGAGGGGCTAAAAAGGGTGATTGGAAACAGAGTTAAAACCATCGAAGGACCGGTATCATCCATATGGCCAGCCTGATAGGCCCGACTTTAGAATGGATAGAGGATGAATTGGTCTCAACCATTATTTGTTAAGAAATGATCGCAAATATGGAGCGGGGGTTTGCAGTTTAGGCGTAACCCAGTTGGGCATCTGACACCGGTGAGAGCCCGAGGTTGTCTGAATACAACTTCAACGTTGACACTACTGTATTGTTTCTGCTATTTTCCACATTAAGGATACGAAGTGGCCAAGGTCACTTCGGACCGAACCTGCCCAATGGGATCCGAATATGGTACGCGACTATCACGGGACTCATGGCCACCGAACAGAGGACTGCCGACAACTAAGGGATGAAGTCTCTCGGTTATTGAAAAACGGACACTTACGTGAATTCTTGAGTGACTCAGCAAAGGGTCATTACAAAAACAAGGAAGCAAATAAGAAAGTTAAACTGGTAGAACCCCTGCACGTGATCAACAGTATTATCGAAGGAGTACAAATTCCCCGAGATCCAACGATGAAGAAAACAAAGGTCTCGATCACACGGGAAAAGTGAACCAGAGATTATGTACCAGAGGGATTCATTTCCATCAGCGACGAAGACACGGAGGGCATCATTCAACCTCACAATGATGCTTTGGTAATCTCTGTCCTTATAAATAAATCTCAGGTTAAGCGTATTTTGATTGACTCGGGTAGTTCGGCCAACATTATCCATTGGAAAGTGGTGGAGCAGCTGGGTCTATTGGACCAAATTGTCCCGACAGCTCGAGTTCTCAACGGGTTCAACATGGCATGTGAAACTACGAAAAGATAAATTACTCTGTCGGTGAACACCGCTGGGATTGTTGAACATACAAAATTCTAAGTCATTGATAGTGAAATGAGGTACAACGCTTTATTCGGCAGATCGTGGGTACACAACGTGAGGGTAGTGCCTTCAACTTTACATTAAATGCTGAAATTTTTGACCCCGGAGGGAATAAAAACATTCCATGGAGAACAACTAGCAGCAAAAGAAATGTTTGCGGTTGAAGAAGCAACTCCAGCACCGAAATCACCCGCACCCAAGGATGCTAAAGATTTGAACAGAGGGAAATGTACCAAATAACAATCACAGGACTCAGACAAAGCCAGACCTAAAGACGGGGAGAAGATGGACTTCGAGGAAGATGACTTTGGCGTTCCGAGATCATTCGTGCTACCATATGAATCGGATGCAACCAAATCGACTGTGGAAGAATTGGAACAAGTTATCTTGTTCATTCACCTACCCGATAGGAAGGTATACCTGGGCACGGGGTTGGCACCAGAGCTCAGGCGCAAATTAATTGAATTTCTTCAAGCTAACGCCGATTGTTTTGCATGGTCCTATTTAGACATGACAGACATTCCACCGGAGGTTACAACGTACAAGCTAAGTCTTGATTAGAATTTCATCTCGTTGAAGCAGAAACGAAGGCCAATGGCCGCGGACAAAAATAAATTCGTCAAGGAGGAGGTAACAAAGCTCTTAAAAATAGGTTCCTTCCGGGAAGTTAAATACTCGGACTGGCTAGCTAACGTAGTAGTTGTGCCTAAAAAAAGTAATAAATTTAGAATGTGCATAGATTATAAAAATTTGAACAAAGCAGGCCCGAAGGATTCCTTTCCTTTGCCTAACATCGATCGAATGATCGATGCAACGCCAGGCCATGAAGTGCTAAGTTTCCTCGATGCTTACTCCAGATACAACCAAATTTGGATGAACCTGGAGGATCAAGAGAAAAATTCTTTCATAACTAAATATGGGACTTACTGTTATAACATAATGCCATTCGGACTAAAAAAATGCTTGAGAAACTTACCAATGCCTAGTTAATCGAATGTCCGAAGAACAAATAGGGAAAACGATGGAAGTTTATATTGATGATATGCTAGTTAAGTCCCTGGAAATAGAGGACCATTTAAAGCATTTGAAAGAAACTTTCAATAGACTGTACAAGTACAACACAAAGCTGAACCCTGAGAAATGCGCCTTCGGAGTAGGTTCGGGCAAATTACTGGACTTTATGGTGTCGAACCGGGGAATCAAAATCAAGGCCATCGAAGACATCAAAGTAGTCGATGACGTGAAAGGAGTGCAAAGGTTAACCGGAAGGATTGCGGCCCTGAGCAGGTTCATCTCTCGATCTTCGGATATAAGCCATCAGTTCTTTTCTTTGTTAAAAAAATTCATCTGGTGTCACGACCCAAACCGATGAGTCATGACGAATTCCCGAGTTCTACTCTTCAGACACTACTATACCTATACCAGAATGTTATTAAATAAAAGGGTGGCCCACATGTGACTCATAACTGAATTATACTGATTTATGTATGAAAAGCACAAAGAACTATGCATCAAGGGCTCATAAGTACGTAAATATATATACATACTGGAAACAACAGTGCAAGCCAACCAGGTCGCTATATATGTTGTACAACAAAATAGAAGCCACATGACATCCCAACTACATACAACTGTCTACAGACCTCTAAAGGAGTACAAAGCTATAGAAAGGACGGGATAGGGCCCCGTCATACCCATATATACATCAAAATAAAATATAAAAATGGACAGTAGCACTGAACCAAGTGGAGTGGACCGACTACTGCAGGATGGAAGTCCTACTGAGCTGGACCGTCTGTTTGTCTACCTGATCCTGCAGGCATGAACGCAACCCCCAAGCAATAATCGAGTCAGTATGAATAATGTATTAAGTACGTAAGGCATGAATGCAATGTAAAAGTGACAGTAAACATGACATAAGTCTGTAAAGACCCAACCTGGGCAACTGAATGCATCTGAATAACTTTATACAACTGAGAGAGCCCCTAAGGACATATCATATGCATGTGTCTTTGAAAATCATATACATATATAAGTAGTATCGTACCCGGTCTTATACTACAGGCTCGGTGTTATCCATACCCGCCATGACAGGCTCGGTGCTATCCGAACCCAACTACAGTGGTGTGCACAATAGGTGCCATACCCGGCCGACTATAGCGCGCCTAGGTGTGATAAAATAGTTATACATATATAGAAATGCATGAAGGACTCGTAAAAGATTACTATGAACTCCTCGGAGTAACATAAGATCTCCAAGTGACACAAAAAGCTAGTACATCAATGTAATAGATTTCTGGGAACTATAGATATGGAACATACGAAGTCAAGGATACAAGTATGTCTATAATATCTAGGAATAGAGTCTTTGGAACTCGCTTGTTTACTTCTTTCGTTCGTATCATAAGGATCATGCCAAAATGAAAGAAAGGGATATCCATAACATACCACGAAGTCTATCTAAATGGCCAACGTTTATTTCCTGAGCTCGCAAGTCTACAACCAGGATAATATAGGTTACAATTAGACCATATATATCTCTTACTATCAAATTCAAGTACGAATGAAACTTAACGAATTTTGGGCAGCATTTCCCCTATAATTCTTACTCCAATCCAACTCCAAAACAGCCCACAATATACACAACATCAACAATAACATCATATAGCAACATAAACAAGTGGAAATCTCTCCAAAACTCCAATAAAAAATAGCCCTCAAGGCAGCCACATCAACAAACTAGTCTACGGCCTTCATAACATATTTTTCTTCACTTTAAATTAAGGAATTCTTCCACAAACAACTTAATTAACAAGAGTAGGATACAATACATACACTATGTCCAGAAAATCCAATTAAAACCTTAGCTCCAAGCTCAAACAACTAGCCACACATCCAAACATCAATACTACAACTTCCTTTTAGTTAGTTTAAAGCTTTTAGGGTAAAATCTTGGCTTAATTTGGTAGAAATCATCTTGAAGTTCTTAGAGAGTATTTGGAGCGTTTTAGGATCTGGTTAGAATGAAAAATGAAGACCAAGTCTTGCTTATAACTTATTTAACAAGGGGCAAAGGTGTCCACCGCCTCAAGTTAATAGTGGCGTCAACATGATCGACGGTGGCGTCGACATGCTGACGGACCATCAACTTGGGCCGTCGACTTGCCACTACCCCAGAATATCAGGCAGTGTGGCGTCGACTTGCTCTAAGCACCATCAACAGTGTTTATGGCGGCGTCAAGTCGCACAATGTACTCTTCTGTCCCTCGTCGATTAGTTTAACCTCTAATCATTTTAATACTTGTAATACTTATACTTAGCCATTCATATACAAGGGTTAAACATGTTCAAAATTCCACAACCTTGAAGATGAATCTGAAAACTCGAGGCCAAAACAATTAATATGCCATAAACTAAAGATGTATCGAAATGGGAGATGTAACATTCTCCCCCCTTAGGAACATTTGTCCTCGAATGTTTAGCCTATAGAGTCATATAAAATTTTTGGTAGAGTCTCGTCTATAACTGTACCAATACCAACCTGTTATACAACAACCTAATAATGCAAAGCCTCACAGGGCTACACAAAACTGTAATAACTATAGCCTTACATGACCAAATAAAATAACGATAAGTACATCACATACCTGAAGTCTGGATCTCCTTGGGAAATAGAAATAGAAGTGGATATCTAGATTTTATGTTATTTTTAGCTTCCCAAGTCATTTCCTCAAAGTTATTATTCCTCCAAAGAACTTTAATGGAAGCCACATCCTTAGTTCGCAACCGACGGACTTGTCTATCTAATATAGCCACTGGGTCTCCTCATATGATAACTACTCGGTCACCTGAACATCATCTACTGGTACGAGTCTCGAGGGATCTCCTATGCATTTACGGAGCATGGACACATGGAATACCGAATGTGTAGACTCCAAATCAAAAGGTAGCTCTAATGCATATGCTACTTTACCCAATGTACAAATAATTCTGTATGGCCCAATATATTGAGGACTAAGTTTACCCTTCTTTCCAAATATCATTAGTTCCTTCATAGGCGTGATATTGAGGAAGACCCAATCACCTAGCTCGAACTCTAACTTACGTAGTGAATTATCTGCATAAGATTTCTGTAGACTCTGCGTCGCTAGTAATCTTCCTGAATCACCTTCGCCTTTTCGACTGTCTGTTGTATTAAGTCTGGGCCTACCAGCTGATTCTCTCCAACATCAAACCATCCTATGGGTGACTTACACTTCCGCCTATATAAAGCTTCATAAGGGGCCATCTGACTACTAGAATGGTAGCTATTATTATATGCAAACTCAATAAGTGGCAAATGATCATCCCAGCTACTTCGAAAATCAATCACACTATCTCGCAATATATCCTCAAATATTTGTATAGTAAGCTCAGCCTGCCCATCTGTCTGGGGGGTGAAATGCAGTACTAAGTCTTACCTGAGTCCCCAATCCTTTTTGAAAAAATTTCCAGAAGTTGGTGGTAAACTGTGCTCCTCTATTTGAAATAATGGATGTAGGAACACCATGAAGTAGTACAATTTCCTTAATGTAGAGCTTTGCATAATCCTTTGCTGAATAGGTAGTTCTGACAGTAGAAAATGAGCTGACTTGGTAAGTCTATCAACTATGACCCATATCGAATCATACTTATGCTGAGTACGGGGCAAGCCTGTAGTGAAGTCCATATTAATTACCTCCCACTTCCATGTCGGAATCTCAATGGCCTGTAATAAACCTCCGGGCTTTTGATGCTCTATCTTAACTTGCTGGCAATTTGGACACTGAGCGACAAATTCCGCTATATCTTTCTTCATACCATCCCACCAATACACTTATTTAATATCATGATACATTCTTATTGTGCCCGGATGAATAGAATAGCAAGAATAATGAGCTTCCCCCATAACCTGCTGACGAAGTCGAGCAACATTAGGAACATAGAATCTACCTCGATACCTGAGTACTCCATCTCCTGTAATCACAAAGGGTGTCTTTTATTTCTGAGGAGCCATATCTCAATAATGAGCCAAAAGAGAATCCTCGTACTGACGCTCCTTTACCTCAGCTACCAAAGATGACGTCGCTGTATCCTAGACAGTGACTTCTACATCATCCGAGTCCAGCAACCGAACCCCAAGGCTAGCCAACTGACGAACTCCGTGAGCTGTCTTTCTTTTCTCTGGCTGTAAATATGATAAACTACCCGTGGATTTATGACTAAGAGCTTCGGCTACCTCATTTTCCTTTCCAGGATGGTACAAAATACCAACGTCATAATCTTTCAGCAACTCTAGACATCGCCTCTGACGTAAGTTCAACTCCTTATGCTTAAAGATGTACTACAGGCTCTTATGGTCGGTATAGATATCAACATGGACGCCGTACATATAGTGCCTCCATATTTTAAAAGTATGTATTACTGCAGCCAATTCAAGATCATGGGTTGGATAATTCTTCTCGTGCGTCCTTAATTGTCTGGCGGCATAAGCAACAACCTTGCCGTGCTGCATTAACACGCAGCCCAATCCAATACCTGAAACGTCACAATATATCACATATCCATCTGTTCTATCTGGAAGAGTCAAAATGGTTGCTGAAGTCATTTTATTCTTCAATGTCTGAACGCTCTACTCACAAGCGTCCGTCCATTGAAACTTAGCTGATTTCTGAGTCAGCTTTGTCAGTGAGGCTGAAAGAGAAGAAAATCCCTCTACGAATCTCCTGTAGTAACCTGCCAAGACCAGAAAACTACGTATCTCCATCAGTGTCGTGGGTCTTGGCCAAGTCTTTACAGCTTCAATCTTCTGGGTATCAACTTTAATCCCTTCATCTGAAATAATACGACCAAGGAAAGCCACAGCGTTCAACCAGAACTCACACTTAGAAAACTTCGCATATAACTCTCTATCCCGAAGAACTTTAAGCACCGCACGTAATTGATTAGCGTGCTCAGACTTTGACTGTGAGTAAACCAGATTATTATCTATAAATATAATTACAAACAAATCTAGAAAAGGTCTGAATACACGGTTCATCAAGTTCAGGAATACAGTTGGGGCATTAGTCAACCTGAATGACATAACACGAAAATCAAAGTGTCCATATCTAGTTTTGAATGCTGTCTTCGGAATTTCTTTCTCCTTTACTCTAACCTGAAGATACCCGGATCTCAAATCTATATTCGAAAAGCACCTAGCACCCTGCAGCTAATCAAATAGATCATCAATCTTCGGGAGTGGATACTAATTCTTTGTAGTCACCTTATTCAGTTGTCTATAATCAATATATATACGCAAGGAGCCATCTTTCTTTCTCAAATAATACCGGCGCTCCCCACGGCAATATATTGGGCCTAATAAAGCCCTTCTCGAGTAAGTCCCATAGTTTTTTCCTTCAATTCTTTCAGTTCTTCAGGTGTCATTCTATAAGGAGAAATGGATATCGATTGAGTATCTGGTAATAAATAAATAGTAAAATCAATTTCCCGCTCTGGCGGAAGGCCGAGAAACTCATCTGGGAACACCTCTAGGAACTCACTATCCACAAGGACAGACTGAAGGGTCGGTGACTCTGCATTTACATCTCGAACCCGAACCAGATGATAAATATACCCTTTCCTAATCGTCTTACCTGCCTTAAGGTAGGAAATAAACCTACCTCTCGGCGAAGCAGCATTACCTTTCCACTCTAAAATTGGTTCATCTAGAAACTGAAATCGAGCCATATTCGCTCTATAATCAACATCAGCATAACAAGAGGCCAACCAATCCATACCCATAATAACGTCAAAATCTACCATATCTAACACAATTAAGTCTGTTATGGTATGAAGATTACAGATTACAACTACACAGCTTCGATATACTCGTCTAGCTATTACTGGATCACCGACTAGCATAGACACCTCAAAAGGTTTGATCAAATTAGGCTCTATCCCAAACTTACCAGCAACGAACGGAGTAATATATGATAAGGTAGAACCTGGGTCGATCAATGCATATACATCATAGGAGGAGACTGATAATATACCTGTAACAACATCAGGAGACGACTCACCATCCTGTTAGCCAGCTAATGCATAAATGCAGTTCTGAGGAACGCTCGAACTGGATGCTCCACCCCTTCCTCTACCACGACCTGCTAGTGTCTGAAAACCTTGCCCTGAAAGGCGTACGGATGAAGAAGAACCAACTACGGACCCTGTGGGCTAAACTATACCTACACCACCTCTCGACGGGCACTCCCGCATCATATGACCTGGCTAGCCATAAGCATAACAGACATCTGATCCCAGTCGACACTGTCCGGCGTGTAGCTTACCACATTGGGCACACCGTGGCAAAGGGGGCCTCATCTGACCAGACTCCTATTTTTACTGAGAACCCGAAGCTCTGGAACTCTGTCCCACTCCAGAATAAGAAGGTCGATCAAATCTCTGACCTGGAAACCGTGAAGGTGCACTTGCCGTTGAATGGGTTGGATATCTAGAATATTTTTTCCTCTGACCTCCTCTAAACTCACCAGCAACATCGAAAGATCTAGCCCTCTTACCATGGCCTCGATCATGCTCACACTATGTTCTCCGCTGACACTTACGATCCTCTAGATTCTGTGCATATGCCTGTATGCGAGATATATCCATGCCAATCTGTAGCACAGCTGACGTACACTCATCAATCAGATGTCTCCTTAAGCCAACCACAAAGCGGTGAACTTGATGTTCCATCTCAGCCACTACAACTGGGGCGTATCTAGCTAATGAATCAAAGAGCACATTGTACTCTCAAATGCTCATGCTCCCCTACCTAATATTCAAGAATCTATCTGCTCGGGCCCGTCGAACCTCTAGCGGCAAATAGTGGTGAATGAAGGCCTCTGAAAACTCTGGCCAGACTGCTGGAGGGGCACTCTCTCCTCTAGATAACTCCTAAGTCTGGTACCACCGCACCACAATATCACGATGCCTATTAGAAGCCAACTTCACTGACTCAATCTCATTAGCGTGCATGACCCTCAAAGTCCTCTGCATGCTATCGATGAAGTCATGAAGGTTCATGTTCTGCCTCAAATCGGAGAATTATTGGGGGTTCAAACTAAGGAAATCCATGACCCTCGCACCAACATCTTGGTCTGCATGATCAACACCAACCCCCTGATGCCGAGCCTGAGCAGGTACTAAACTAGTCAGCAGCTATATAGCATCTCGTATATCTTGGCCTGGTGCATCTAGCTAAGGAACTGGAGGCACTGGGGCAGGTGCTGGAGCTGGGGCTAGAGTTGGTGCCCCTCTAAGCTTCCCTAGAGCGGGTGGGGTATACGAAGTCTGAGATGGAGTCTCACTCTGAGACTCAACCCGAGCCCTGGTAACCCGTGAAGTATAGCTAGTAGCCTCTCCAGTCACTGTTTTGCCATTCTGGGCAGCTATAGCTTTTTTCGGAGGCATCGCTAAAATCATAACAGGTGGTTAGAAGACGAATTCTTACTGAACAGCTCTATCGCACGATCTAGGATAAAAAGAATGACAGCATCCTAAATGCCATGTAGCCTCCTGCCTATAAGTGTGCTCCACGACACACCCATAAACAAGACTCTACTGGACACGGTCTGTAGATAACCCTAGGACAGAACTGGTCTGATTCCATTTCTGTCATGACCCAAACCGAGGAGTCATGAAGAGTGCCCGAGTTCTACTCTTCCGACACTCCTATACCTATACCTGAATCTTACTAACTAAAAAGGTGGCCCACATGTGACTCATAACTTAATTGTACTAACTTCTATTTGAAAAGTACAAAGAAATATGCATTAAGGGCTCATAAGTACATATATATTAATACATACTGGAAACAACAATGCAAGCCGACCAGTCCGCTGTATATGCTGTACAACAAAATAGAAGCCACATGACATCCCGACTACATAAAACTGTCTACAGACTCTAAAGGAGTACAAAGCTATAGAAAGCTCAGGACAGGGCCCCTTCACACCCATATATACATCAAAATGGCATAACATAATAGACAACAGCTCTGAACCAAGTGGAGAGCACCGACTATTGCTGGATGGAAGTCCTACTAAACTGGATCATCTGTCTGTCTAGCTGAACCTACGGGTATGAATGCAGCCCCCCAAGAAATAGGGGAGTCAGTATGAATAATGTACCGAGTATTTAAGGCATGAAAGCAATGTAAAAGTGACAGTAAACATGACATAAGTCTGTAAAGAACCAACCTGGGCAATTGAATGCATCTGAATAAATTTATATAACTGAGAGAGCCTCTAAGGGCATATCATATGCATGTATCTTTGAAAATCATATACTTATATAAGTAGTATCGTATCCGGCCCTATACTATAGGCTCGATGTTATCCATGTTATCCGTACCCAACTACAGTGGCGTGCACAATAGGTGCCATACCCAGCCGACTATAGCGTGGATCGGTGTGATAAAATAGCTACACATATATAGAAATGCATGAAGGACTAGTAAAAGATTACTCTGAACTCCTCAGAGTAAC
The DNA here is from genome assembly GCF_019175385.1 of Lycium barbarum. Lineage (NCBI taxonomy): Eukaryota > Viridiplantae > Streptophyta > Magnoliopsida > Solanales > Solanaceae > Lycium > Lycium barbarum. Next base: position 22,050,057 of record NC_083348.1, on the reverse strand, counting down.
ATAAGATCTCCAAGTGACACAAAAAGCTAGTACATCAATGTAATAGATTTTTGGGAACTATAGATATGGAACATATGAAGTCAAGGATGCAAGTATCTCTATACTATCTAGGAATAGTCTTTGGAACTCGCTTGTTTAATTCTTTCGTTCGTATCATAAGGATCGTCCCAAAATGAAAGAAAGGGATAGCCTTAACATACCTTGAAGTCTATATATATATCCATCGTTTACTTCCCGAGCTCCCAAGTCTACAACCAGGATAATATAGGTAACAATTAGACCATATACATCTCGTACTATCCAATTCAAGTACGAATGAAACTTAACAAAATTCGGGCAGCATTTCCCCTATAATTCTTGCTCCAATCCAACTCCAAAACAGCCCACAATATACACAACATCAACAATAAAATCATATAGCAACATAAACAAGTAGAAATCTCTCCAAAACTCCAATCAAAAATAGCCCTCAAGGAAGCCACATCAACAAACTAGTCTACACCCTTCATAACATATTTTTCTTCACTTTAATTTAAGGAATTCTTTCACAAACTACTTAATTAACAAGATTAGGATACAATACAAACCCTATGTCCAGAAAATGCAATTAAAACCTTAGCTCCAAGCTCAAACAACCAGACACACATCCAAACATCAATACTAAAACTTCCTACTAGCTAGTTTCAAGCTTTTAGGGTAAAATCTTGGTTTAATTTGGTAGAAATCATCTTGGAGTTCTTAGAGAGTATTTGGAGGGTTTTAGGATCTGGTTAGAATGAAAAATGAAGCAAGTCGTGCTTATAACTTATATAACACGGGGTAAAGGTGTCCACCGCCTCAAGTTGACGGTGGCGTCAACATGATCGACGGTGGCGTCGATATGCCGACGGACCATCAACCTGGGCAGTCGACTTGCCACTACCCCAGAATCTCAAGTAGGGTGGCATTGAGTTGCTCTAAGCACCGTCAACAGTGGTTATGGCGGCATCAACATATTGACAACTCGTCAACTTATGGCGTCAATTCTCACAATGTACTATTCTGTCCCTCGTCGATTCATTTAACCTCTAATCCATTCAATACTTGTAATACTTCTACTTAGCCGTTCATATACAAGGGTTAAACGTGCTCAACATCCCACAACCTTGAAGATGAATCTTAAAACTCGAGGCCAAAACAACTAATATGCCATAAACTAAAGACGTATCGAAATGGGAGATATAACATCGATGTAACATCTGGACACTGGAGTGTCAATGAGCCTTGGAGGGGTTGAAGCAATACTTGTCAAGCCCACCTTTGTTACACACTCTAAAGGTAGATGAACAACTATATTTGTACCTGGCAGCGTCCGAGGTCGCGGTAAGTGGCGTTTTGGTTCGAGAAAAGGAAGGTACGCAATTCCCAATCTATTGTGTGCGTAGAATTTGGGGGATACAGAGGAACGTTATCCTCACTTAGAAAAATTGGCTTTAGCTTTGTTAAGCACGTCGAGGAAACTAAAGCCTTATTTTTAATGTCACCATATATGCGTGGTGACCACATATCCATTAAAAAATGTCATGCATAACCCGAAGCTATTTGGTAGGTTAGAAAAATAGGCAGTTGAGATCAGTGGTTATGACATCGATTATAAACCTAGAACGACTATAAAATCCCAAATCTATCACGCCCCAAAACCCACCCTAGGCGTAACAGGCATCCGATGCTATGGATAACACCGGAAGCACTTTATGAATTAGTAAACATCTAATCGTTTATGTTAAGCAACCTATCTTAATAAATATGAAACAAGTCATTAATAAATTGGATAAAAGAATAACCATACTTAGAGATAATTCAGCGGAAGTCAAATCAAATACTTAGTTAATAAACGTGGAAAAAATGCCTTAACGAGTCATATGAGACTCCAACACACTACCCATAATCTGACAACTATCTATGGAGCTTCTAAGAGACATAAATAATATTCTAACTTCGGGACACAGCCCAGAACCTAAAAGAAATAAGTGAAATAGAGGGTGTCCCACGAATGAAGGTGTGGGCTCACCAAAAGTCTGGAAGGTAGCAAGTACTCCTAATCCACGAGATCTGTCTGTACCTGCTCTTTTTGGTTACCTAACATACCATCAAAAACAACAATGGTATGCCTGAGTATTCAGTAAGTGTCTTTGGGACAATAAGTAATATGACAAAATAATACAATAATGATTAGTGAAAACTGTTCCAATAGAATAATCTGAAATTGAAGACAAGATCAATCGTACAACACAAAATCATCAATAGAACACCATCAAGACAAGTATATATCTTTTCCGATTCAGTATACTATTTATTACCATTTGAGCCTTTTCACCTCGAGATCAATATCATCAACAAGCAACTCACAGGCGAACGAGTTCATTATCATCAAGCCACTCACAACAAATCAAAGTAACTGTCACACCTTGGGAAATTCCCCATACATGTACTATGAATAGGACAACGAAGGTCATGGCTTATACGGAATTTTGATGAGTGAGAAATAGTATTTGATGACCCTAAACGAGATTTCAAAACCATCCGAGATAAGGAAAGGAAGTTGTTAAGGAAATCGAGTTGTATGTTGTATATCGGATGAGAATAACGAGCAACGATTTGGTGAGGGAATAATTGTTACACCTCGGAAATCTTTTCGTGCTTGTGTGATGAGTAGAACAATGAAGGGATTGAGTGTATGATGTTTTATTAAGTCGGGAATGGCTAATTATGAATTTTTGGAAATAAGAAAGTGGCGAAAAAGTTTCAGCACAGTGGTCGTAAAGGGCACTATACGGCCCGTAAAGTGATTTACGGACCGTATAGTGCAATCGTCCTCCAGCTGTCCAAAAATTTCAAGTTCTGTCAAGTGTTGAAATGGCTAAAAATGACTTGGAGGACGGCCCGTAAACTGGTTTACGGACCGTAAACCTCGGTCGTAAACTGCCATGTCCCTTAGCCAAACTTTCTGTTTTTGAAATACTTAAAAACGATCGTGGAGGACGGACCGTAAACCACAATACGGTCTGTAAACTGTGGTTTACGACCACTGTTCATCCCGACGAGAATTCATTAAACATCAGTTTTGAGTTACTAAAAAGGGACTTAAGCTTCATTACATTTCATTATTCATCCATACAACTCAAGAGACTTCTAGAACTCTCCAAACACTTCATCCACAAAGTTCAAGAGAATCAAGGGAAGACTAAGAACAACAACACTAAATTCATGAAAGCAAGTGTAAGAACACATCAAAGGATTATCTAAGTCAAGAAATTCCAAAGAAGGTGGAAGTAGGGTTTTGTCTAAGTGAAGAAATTCAAATTAAGACTTGTTCAACCATCATCTAAGGTAAGTTCCATGATAAACTCATGTTGTTTGAGGTATTGAAAGGTTCACATGCTTGAAATATAGAAGAACATAGAAATGGGTCATGATTGAGTAAATGGTGTCACTATGGAATGGTAGTTGGATGGAATCATAGAAGTTGACGCGTTATAATTATGAATACGTTACAAAGGGTGTATAAGTCATGATATAAGTGTTAAACTCAAAGGAAATGCCGCCTAATTTTCTCTAGGGATAACGAGGCATTTTCATAGTCGATTAGCTAATGTAATACGAATTCTCTCATGAAGGTGATGACGTGGTAACGAAGGAGAATAAGTGGACATCAACTTAGCTAAACGACAAGGTATGTGAGGCTAGTCCTTTCTTTCCAATGGCATGAATCTTATAGTCCGAATTACCATCTTTCCATGAGCTCCTACATTCCAAAAAAGTTAAATGTCTATATGAGATAAGTTATACGATATGATGATGTTAGTCCTTGCCTACACTCACCTTATGTATTAGTCCTTTCAAGGTGACGTAGAATGTCCGTAATTGCTCCATAAAGTAATCGGGGGGTCACGACCTTACGTCACCCCGATAGAGTAAAGTTGTTCTCAAACCTTATGCATGTGATTATGATAAGATAAATATTTTACAATAAGTACATTATTATGAATATTTTACGATAAGCATGGCATGAGCATTGCATACCAGGCCTAGTTGGCCGGGCAGACACCGCTTCGGTGGGCGGCGATACGGATACACCACGACCTACGGGCGTGGGCAGACACCACTAGTGGGCGGCATGAGATGGTACCCCGGACGCGGGAGGCCGGGACGCGAGCTTATATTATTGATTATCACACCGTCCCGACATGGGCGGGCAGCTTGCATATGATGCATACATGTTACGATGATAAGTATGAGTAAGACAGCATGCATTATTCCATTTTTGATTATCGGTCAGATCCATATGCTTTATATTGATGCTCTCATTATATTATTGATGCCTTTCTTCACTGTTCATGCCTCTCGTACTCAGTACAATATTCGTACTGACGTCCCATCGTTGGATTCTGTGTTCATCCCCACAGATAGACAGGGAGGCGAGCTTGATCCAGATACTTAGGAGCTGCCAGCTGTCGAGAGCACTCCATTGTTCGGAGGTGCTTGTGATTTCTCTTTTGGTACATATGTATATATATATATTTGGGCATGATGGAGTCTTGGTCCGTCCATTGTATAGTATGTCAGTAGAGGCTCGTAGATGCGTAGTGTGGGTAGCATGGTCTCACATCTTTCATGTATACGTGCACTTATTATTTTGATGTACCAAACCTTTCTATATACACAAATACTTATGTTTCCATATAAGTTATGGTCTTTTTTCCATGTTTTAAGCATAAATGTGATGATAAGGCATTAATCGAGTAAGGAGGGTAATGGAGCGAGTGGTGCTCGGTGGTTAGCCCCGGGTACCCGTCGCGGCCCCTAGCTGGGTCGTGACAGAAGTGGTATCAGAGCGAGGTTCGTCCTAGGAAGTGTCTACGAGCCATGTCTAGTAGAGTATTTTTTATGGTGTGTTGCGCGCCACATTGATAAACAAGGGGCTATAGGGAATTTAGGAAAATGACCATCTTTCTTTTTACTAGATCGTGCGATAGAGTCATGCATAGGATTTTATCCTCCCCTAAAAGTGCGTTGTGATTTCAGAATGCCGCCGAAAGGAAAAGCTACAGCTGCCCAGAAAGGCAAAGCTACGACGAAGAAACGGGCAGAAAGGGAGCCTCCGGCAAATGTAGAGGAAGGTGAATCACAGAATGAGGCCTCGCCTAATGATGGAGAGCAGGGAGGAGCCTCAGTCCCAATTCCTCCGTCAGTTGCTTCGGGTCAATAGGTATCCGAGGCCATACATTTATTGACACAGTTGGTCGCCGCTCAGGCACAACGACAGAATACGAGCCCATGTGATCGATCGGCCAGTACGAGAGCCCGTGATTTCTTGACTTTAAATCCTCCGGAATTTTTGGGTCGAAGCCGGATGAGGACCCCCAAGGCTTTGTTGATGAGATGTCGAGGACGCTGAAACTTATGCATGCTTCTGAGACCGAATCGGTAGAGTTGGCCTCTTACAGACTCCGCGATGTGGCGGTGCTATGGTACAAAAATTGGATGATATCAAGGGGAGAGAATGCACCACCTCCCGTTTGGCAAGAATTTTTGGATGCCTTTATTCGTCATTACTTGCCGCCTGAGGTCCGCCGAGCTAGAGCGAACAGGTTCTTGAATTTAAAGCAAGGAAGTATGAGTGCTCGAGAGTATAGTATGCAGTTTAATTCTCTGGCCAGGTATGCTCCGACTATGGTGGCTGATATGGGCGATCGGGTTCATAGATTTGTGAGTGGTTTGGGGCCACACCTATTTAGCGATTGCTTGACAACCTCCTTGCAAGACGGGATGGATATTTCCCGAATACAGGCACATGCTCAGAACCTGGAGGAACGACAACAGCAGCAAAGAAGTGATCGGGATAATGACCGAAGGCAAGGTAAGAGAGCTAGATCTACGGGGGCAAGCAGTGAGTATAGAGGGGGATCGAGATAGATGCATTCTAGGCACTCTGGTCAGTCAGCGACCAGTGCGCCTCCCCGGTTCTCAGATAGGAGGGTTGACCGTCCTTTTCAATTAGGGCAGGGCCAGAGCTCGAGGGCCTCAGATTTTCAGTTCAAGGGAGATTTTAGCCAGAGGAGACCCCCAGTACCGCGGTGTAGTCAGTGCGGCAAATTACATTCCGGACAGTGTCGTCAGGGTACCAATGCTTGTTCGGCATGCGGGAAAGTTGGTCACATGATGAGGGATTGCCCTTCGGTGAGAGATAGAGCAGGGACTCAGCCCATAGGTTCAACAGCGGGTTCTTCTTCGGTGCGTCCGACAGCACAGACTTCCCAGACTACAGCAGGTAGAGGCAGAGGCAGAGGGGGAGTATCTACTTCCGGCGCTGTTCAGCCCCGCGTATATGTTTTAGCAGGGCGACAGGACCTTGAATCCTCCCCCGATGTTGTCACAGGTACCTTGACTATATTTTCCCGTGAGGTATATGCTTTGATTGATCCGGGTTCTACTTTCTCTTATGTTACCCCATATGTTGCTGATTGTATTGGGGTGAAGCCTGAGCCAATTAAACCTTTCAAGGTGTTCACTCCGGTTGGTGATCCCGTGATAGCGAGGAAGGTGTATAAAAATTGTGTCGTGGTGATATGTGACCGCCAGACTCAAACCGATTTGATCGAGCTGGAAATGATAGACTTCGACGCGATTATAGGAATGGATTGGTTGGCCTCGTGCTATGCTAATGTTGATTGCCGGACGAAAATGGTTCGATTCCAGTTTCCGGGAGAGCCCATACTTGAATGGAAGGGTAACACAGCATCCCCTAAGGGTAGGTTTATTTCCTACCTCAAGGCGAGAAGGACGATAGCCAAGGGATATATTTATCATCTAGTTCGGGTTCATGATATGGAGGCAAGGCCACCAGTTTTCCAATCTGTCCTGGTAGTAAATGAGTTTCCAGATGTATTCCCGGATGAACTTCCAGGTCTTCCTCCAGAAAGGGAAATCGACTTTGCTATCGAGGTATTACCAGACGCCGAGCCTATTTCCATTCCCCCTTATCGAATGGCTCTGGCAGAACTGAAAGAGCTAAAAGCACAGCTAAAAGATTTACTTGAGAAGGGGTTTATAAGACCCAGTTGTTCGCCGTGAGGAGCACCAGTCCTGTTCGTAAAGAAGAAGGACGGATCTCTACGAATGTGTATCGACTACAGACAGTTGAACAAGGTAACAATAAAGAATAAATATCCTCTTCCCAGAATCGATGATTTGTTTGATCAGTTACAGGGTGCTAAGTGGTTTTCCAAGATAGATCTGAGATCGGGTTATCATCAGGTGAGAATTAGAGAAGCAGATATTCCTAAGACTGCCTTCAGGACAAGATATGGTCACTACGAGTTCCGAGTGATGTCGTTTGGATTGACAAATGCCCCAGCGGTGTTCATGAATTTAATGAATAATGTGTTCAGGCCATTTTTGGATCTCTTCGTGATAGTATTTATCGATGATATTCTGGTATATTCCCGCACAGAGTCAGAACATGCAGACCACCTGAGAATTGTTCTTGGCGTTCTCCGAGCCCGAGAATTATATACGAAGTTCTCAAAGTGCGAGTTTTGGTAGAATTCTGTGGCGTTTCTAGGCCATGTTATTTCAGATGATGGCATCCGAGTCGACACTCAGAAAATAGAAGTTGTGAAGACTTGGCCAAGCCCTACGACGCCTACAGAAGTTCGTAGTTTTCTGGGTTTGGCAGGTTATTATCGAAGATTCGTAGAGGGCTTTTCATCTATTTCAGCCCCATTAACGAAGCTAACCCAGAAGTCAGCAAAATTTCAGTGGAATGATGCTTGTGAGCGTAGTTTTTGAGAGCTAAAAGATAGATTGACCTCGGCTCCAGTGTTAACACTTCCAGAAGGGCCGGATGGTTATGTCGTGTATTGTGACGCTTCCGGTGTGGGACTAGGATGTGTGCTGATGCAGCATGGCAAGGTTATTGCTTATGCTTCGAGACAGTTGCGGAAACATGAAAAGAACAAAATTATCCGACTCATGATCTCCAATTGGCTGCGGTTATTCATGCCTTAAAGATATGGAGGCATTATCTGTACGGTGTGCACGTCGATATCTATACAGATCACAAGAGTCTTCAACATATTTTTAAGTAGAAGGAGTTGAACCTACGGTAGAGGCGGTGGTTGGAATTGTTGAAGGATTATGACGTGAATATTTTATACCACCCCGGGAAAGCGAATGTGGTAGCAGACGCGCTTAGCCGTCGGTCAATGGGCAGTTTAAGTGAAGTCCCTTCAGAAAAGAAAGAAATGGTTCGCGAGCTCTATGAACTAGCAAATCTTGGGGTACGTGTAATTGATTCGGGTAAGGCAGGAATTAGTGTTAATGATCCTGCGGTCTCGCCCTTGAATGCGGAGATAAAAGAACGCCAGTACGAAGATCCACAGATGTGTCATCACAGGGATGTATCCCGTGGGAAAGAGAAATCTCCATTTGCAGTTTCCATAGATGGGGTTCTTAGATACCGAGACAGACTCTGTGTCCCGGATGTGGCAAAATTAGGCCAGCAAATTTTAGAAGAAGCGCATCATTCTCGGTATTCCATTCATCCAGGTACGACCAAAATGTATCACGATCTTAAATTGCTATATTTGTGGGATGGCATGAAACGAGACATAGCGGCATTTGTGGCGAAGTGTCCGAACTGCCAACAGGTGAAAGCAGAACATCAAAAGCTAGGGGGCTTATTGCAAGCAATGGAAATTCCTACCTGGAAATGGGAGGATATTAATATGGATTTTATTGTGGGGTTACCCCGCTCCCGAGGTAAATATGACTCTTTATGGGTGATCGTGGACAGACTCACGAAAGCAGCTCATTTCCTCCCAGTTAGAACCACGTATTCAGCAGAAGACTATGCCAAGTTATATTTAAAGGAAATTGTGCGCCTTCATGGGATCCCTTTGGCCATTATTACAGACAGAGGGGCCCAGTTTACAGCTAAGTTTTGGAAATCTTTTCAAGAAGGGTTAGGTACCCAAGTCAAATTCAGCACAGCATTTCATCCACAAACGGACGGACAAGCCGAGCGCACCATTCAGACCTTGGAGGATATGCTCCGAGCGTGTGTGTTGGATTTTGGGGGTAGTTGGGATGAGCATTTACCCCTTATCGAATTTGCTTATAACAATAGCTACCATTCTGGTGTTCAAATGGCCCCGTATGAAGCCTTATATGGAAGAAAATGCAGATCTCCAATTGGATGGTTTGAAACCGGAGAAGTACAATTGATAGGCCCCGACTTGATCCAACAAGCAGTTGAAAAGGTTAAAGTGATTCGAGACCGACTGTTAACAGCTCAAAGTCGCCAAAAGTCTTATGCAGACAACCGCCGACGGGATTTAGAATTTCAGGAAAATGACTGTGTATTTCTGAAGGTATCGCCAATGAATAGGGGTGATGAGATTTGGCAAAAAGGGAAAATTGAGTCCAAGATACATCGGACCTTATAAAATTGTCCGTAAGGTGCGACAGGTAGCATATGAATTGGACCTACCTTCGGAGCATGAATCAGTCCATCCGGTGTTCCATGTTTCGATGCTCCGCAAGTGTATCGGGGATCCTACAATAATTGTCCCGGTTGACGATGTGCAGGTGACAGAGAAGATAGACAAGTGCGAAGGCTCCGGAACAAAGAAATGGCTTCAGTGAAAATCCTATGGCGAAACAGCAATCGAGAAGAACTGACTTGGGAAGCGGAAGAGAAGATGAAATCCATGTACCCGCATTTGTTCCAGTCCCCGGAGGAGATTCAAGGTGAAGCGTCGACGATGTAAGGTATGTACACCCTAGTATTATGATTTTAGTCGTGTGTGGCCATGGATGTGTGGATAGTGTGATATAGCCCTGTAAGGCCATGATATTGTGGGTTGCTGTGACAGGTTGGTAGAGTCAAATTACAAAGGAGACTCTGGCAAAAAATTTCTAGAATTCCCGAGTGTCGAACATTCGAGGACGAATGTTCCAAAAGGGGGGAAGAATGTTACACCTCGGAAATCTTTCCGTGCTTGTGTGATGAGTAAAACAATGAAGGGCTTGAGTGTATGATGTTTTATTAAGTCGGGAATGGCTAATTATGAATTTTTGGAAATAAGAAGGTGGCGGAAAATTTTCAGCATAGAGGTCGTAAAGGGCACTATACGGCCCGTAAAGTGATTTACGGAACATATAGTGCAATCGTCCTCCAGCTGTCCAAAAATTTCAAGTTCTGTCAAGTGCTGAAATGGCTAAAAATGACTTGGAGGACGGCCCGTAAACTGCCATGTCCCTTAGCCAAACTTTCTGTTTTTGAAATGCTTAAAAACGATCGCGGAGAACGGACCGTAAACCACAATACGGTCCGTAAACTGTGGTTTACGACCACTGTTCATCCCGACGAGAATTCATTAAACATCAGTTTTGAGTTACTAAAAAGGGACTTAAGCTTCATTACATTTCATTATTCATCCATACAACTCAAGAGACTTCTAGAACTCTCCAAACACTTCATCCACAAAGTTCAAGAGAATAAAGGGAAGACTAAGACCAACAACACTAAATTCATGAAAGCAAGTGTAAGAACACATCAAAGGATTATCTAAGTCAAGAAATTCCAAAGAATGTGGAAGTAGGGTTTTGTCTAAGTGAAGCAATTCAACTTAAGACTTGTTCAACCATCATCCAAGGTAAGTTCCATGATAAATTCATGTTGTTTGAGGTATTGAAAGGTTCACATGCTTGAAATATAGAAGAACATAGAAATGGGTCATGATTGAGTAAATGGTGTCACTATGGAATGGTAGTTGGATGGAATCATAGAAGTTGACGCGTTATAATTATGAATACGTTACAAAGGGTGTATAGGTCATGATATAAGTGTTAAACTCAAAGGAAATGCCGCCTAATTTTCTCTAGGGATAACGAGGCGTTCTCATAGTCGATTAGCTAATGTAATACGAATTCTCTCATGAAGGTGACGACGTGGTAACGAAGGAGAATAAGTGGACATCAACTTATCTAAATGACAAGGTATGTGAGGCTAGTCCTTTCTTTCCAATGGCATGAATCTTATAGTCCGAATTACCATCTTTCCATGAGCTCCTACATTCCAAAAACGTTAAATGTCTATATGAGATAAGTTATACGATATGATGATGTTAGTCCTTGCCTACACTCACCTTATGTATTAGTCCTTTCAAGGTGAGGCAGAATGTCCGTAATTGCTCCATAAAGTAATCGGGGGGTCACGACCTTACGTCACCCCGATAGAGTAAAGTTGTTCTCAAACCTTATGCATGTGATTATGATAAGATAAATATTTTGCAATAAGTACATTATTATGACTATTTTACGATAAACATGGTATGAGAATTGTATATCGGGCCTAGTTGGCCGAGCAGACACCGCTTCGGCGGGCGGCGATACGGATACACCACGACCTACGGGCGTGGGCAGATACCACTAGTGGGCGGCATGAGATAGTACCCCGGACGCGGGAGGCCTGGACGCGGGCTTATATTATTGATTATCACACCGTCCCGACATGGGTGGGCAGCTTGCATATGATGCATACACGTTACGATGATAAGTATGAGTAAGACAGCATGCATTATTCCGTTTTTGATTATCGGTCAGATCCATATGCTTTATATTGATGCTCTCATTATATTATTGATGCCTTTCTTCACTGTTCATGCCTCTCATACTCAGTACAATATTCGTACTGACGTCCCTTCGTTGGACGCTGTGTTCATGCCCACAGGTAGACAGGGAGGCGAGCTTGATCCAGATACTTAGGAGCTGCCAGCTGTCGAGAGCACTCCATTGTTTGGAGGTGCTTGTGATTTCTCTTTTGGTACATATGTATATATATATATATATATATTTGGGCATGACGGAGTCTTGTTCCGTCCATTGTATAGTATGTCAGTAGAGGCTCGTAGATGCGTAGTGTGGGTAGCATGGTCTCACATCTTTCATGTATACATGCACTCATTATTTTGATGTACCAAACCTTTCTATATACACAAGTATTTATGTTTCCATATAAGTTATGGTCTTTTTTCCATGTTTTAAGCATAAATGTGATGATAAGGCATTAATCGAGTAAGGAGGGTAATAGAGCGAGTGGTGCTCGGTGGTTAGCCCCGGGTACCCGTCGCGGCCCGTAGATGGGTCGTGACAATAATGGTGTCTTAGAGACATGCAATGACATCCCTTTGATTGGTATTAAAGTGTTAAGCAAGTGTTAAGAAGGTTCCATAAGGATCGGGGATCAAACGAGTCGACGAAAACAAAGTTGGTTCAGTGAGGCATTATACGGCCAAACATACTGGCCGTATAAATTGTACCAGCCGTATGTTTGACCGTTTAATTGGCCAAAGAGAGGACCAGCCACTGGACCAAATATATAGCCACACATATGGTCTGTATAAATAGTACGGACCGTATGTTGGTCCGTATAAGTTGGCTCGGCCAGCTTTTAAGTTTAAGTGTAAGGGTCCATTTTTCATTTCATCCATTTCATTTCCTCCACTCTCCAACACAAGAAAGCTCTAGAACTCTCTAAACACTTCAACCATAAGAACACCAAGGAAATAAATGATCAACAACACCAAATTTGTGAAGCAAAGTGTATGAAACCTAATTGGAAGTCATCTCCTTCAAGAAATTCCAAAAGAGGTGAAGAAGGATTTTGGTGCTAGAGGAGTGCTTCTACTCTAGACTTGTTCCACCATCATCTAAGGTAAGTTTCATGACTTTATCATGTTGTTTAAGGTATGAGAAGACTAAGAAGCTTGAATTGTAGAAAGACATGGAAAATGGGTCTTGAATGAGTGAATAGTGTCACCATTGAATGATACTTGAATGGAATCATGAAAGCTGATATGTTATGATTATGAATACGTTATAAATGATGTTTAGACCATGGAATAGGTGTGAAGTAAGCAAAATTATGACGATGAGCTAAAACCATTAAATGTGGGAAAATTGGAGAAAAATGATGGATTTTGCTAAGTGTAGATAAGTGAGGAATGTTGATACTATATTGTGAGTGTTGTTGTAAATGTTTGGGAGTTGAAATAGAACACGGGAGAAGTAGTAGAAACAAAGGAAATGCTGCCCAATTTTTCTAGAAATAGCAACGCGTTTTATGGTCGATTGGCTAACTATAATGCGCATTCTCTCGTGAAGGTAACGACGTGATACTGAAGGAGAACGAGTGAACAATAGCTTAACTAAGCGACAAAGGTATGTGAGGATAGTCCTTTTGTTTCTATGGCATGAATCTGTGACATGATTCCTTTCCCTTTCCATGATTCTCCTATACTCCGGAAAGCCAAGAACCTAAGATCATGAATAGCTATATGAGTCAAGAGATATGATATGGCGTTCTTATAAAATAAATGATGTTGTTCCGTTTATACACTTACCTTACATACTAATCCCTTCAAGGTAAGGTAGGATGCTCATATATATTCGTAATGGAATCGAGGGTTCACGACCTTACGTCACCTCGATACAACACAGTTGTTCTAGAGTCCTTATGCATGCACGATGATAAGCATATTATTATAAGTATTTTATAATGAGCAAGTTATCATCACCTTACACCGGGCCTAGTTGGTTGGGCAGTCACCGCGAAAGCGGGCAGCTATACGATACACCATGGCCAGTTGGCATGGGCAGACACCACTAGTGGGCGGTATGAGATGGTACCCCGAACGCGGGCTAATGTTACTGATTATCACACCGCACCTATATGGTCGGGAATTTTAGATATATATATACATATGATATGCATACATGAGATGATGATAAGCATAAAGCATGCATTACTTTTCATATGATTCCCAGTCAGGTACAGTTGCTCCATACTTGATGCCTCCTTTACTTTCTTGATGTGTTGTTATTGTTCATGCCTCTCATACTCAGTACAACATTCGTACTGACGTCCGTTTTCTTTGGACGTTGTGTTCATGCCCATAGGTAGATAGGGAGGCGAGCTCGATCCGGATTCTTAGGAGCTGTCAGGTGATTGAAAGCACTCCATTGTCCGGAGGTGCTTATGATTATCTTTTTGGTACATATGTATATTTTGGGCATGACGGAGTCTTGTTCCATCTACATGTATAGTATGTCAGTAGAGGCTCGGAGATGCGTAGTGTGGGTTAGATGGTCTCACAAGTTTATTACAGCATGCATGTATATATTGTATATATTATTTTGATGGCCTAATGAGGCATTTGTATATATATAGACTAATTGTGTTTTCCACCCAAAGAAAATGATTTTCATACAATCATGAATGATAAAGAAGCGTAAATGACTATGACAAGTGAGGATATAAGGGGTACTCGGTGGTCAGCCTCGGGTACCCGTCGCGGCCCCTAGCTGTAGTTTAATTCTCTGGCCAGGTATGCCCCGACTATGGTGGCCGATATGGGCGATCGTGTACACAGATTTGTGAGTGATTTGGGGACACATTTGTTTAGAGATTGTCTGACGGGCTCTTTGCAAGACGGGATGGATATTTCCTGAATACAGGCACATGCTCAGAATCTTGTGGAACGACAACAGCTGCAGAGAAGTGATCGTTATAATGACAGAAGGCAAGGTAAGAGAGCCAGATCTATGGGAGCGAGCAGTGAATATAGAGGGGGATCGAGACAAATGCATTCTAGGCACTCAGGTCAGTCAGCGACTAGTGCGCCTCCCAGATTCTCAGATAAGAGGTTTGATCGTTCTTTTCAGACAGGACAGGGCCAGAGTTCGCGGGCCTCATATTCTCAGTTTAGGGGAGATTCTAGTTAGAGGAGACCCTCAGTACTGCGGTGCAGCCAGTGCGGTAGACTGCATTCCGTACAGTGCCGTCAGGGTTCGGATGCTTGCTACGCCTGCGGGCAGGTTGGCCATATGATGAGAGATTTCCCTTCAGCAAGAGGTAGATTTGGGACTCAGCCTACTAGATCAGCAGCTGGGTCTTCTTCAGTACGCCCGATAGCACAGACTCCTCAGACTACAGCAGGTAGAGGCAGAGGTAGAGGGGGAGCATCTACTTCAGGTGTCGTTCAACCCCGCGTATATGCTTTAGCTGGGCGACAGGATCTTGAGTCTTCCCCAAATGTTGTCACAGGTACATTGACTATATTTTCCCGTGATGTATATGCTTTGATCGATCCGGGTTCTACTTTCTCTACGTTACTCCGTATGTCGCGGATTGTATTAGGGTGAAGTCCGAGCCCATTAAACCTTTTGAGGTATTCACTCCGGTTGGTGATCCGATAATAGTGAGGAAAGTGTACAAAAATTGTGACATTGTGATATGTGATCGCCAGACTAAAGCCGATTTGATTGAGCTTGAAATGATAGATTTCGATGTAATTATGGGTATGGATTGGTTGGCCTCATGTTATGCTATTGTTGATTGCCGAACGAAAATGGTTTGATTTCAATTTCCGGGAGAGCCCGTACTTGAATGGAAGGGTAATACGGCATCCCCAAAGGGTAGGTTTATTTCCTACCTTAAGGCAAGAAAGATGATAGCTAAAGGCTATATTTATCATCTAGTTCGGGTTCATGACACCGAGGCAAGGTCGCCAGCTTTCCAATCTGTTCCGGTAGTGAATGAATTCCCAGATGTATTTCCAGATGAACTACCAGGTCTTCCTCCTGAGAGGGAAATTGACTTTACTATTGATGTATTGCCGGACATCGAGCCTATTTCTATTCCTCCTTATCGAATGGCTCCGGCAGAATTGAAAGAGCTGAAGGCACAGTTGAAGGACTTGCTTGAAAAGGGGTTTATAAGGCCTAGTTCATCGCCGTGGGGAGCACCAGTCTTGTTCGTGAGAAAGAAGGACGGATCTCTACGGATGTGCATCGATTATAGACAGCTGAACAAGGTAACAATAAAGAACAAGTATCCCCTCCCCAGAATTGACAATTGTTTTGACCAATTACAGGGTGCTAAATGGTTCTCCAAGATAGATCTAAGATCTGGTTATCATCAAGTGAGAATTAGAGAAGAAGATATTCCCAAAACAGCCTTCAGAACGAGGTATGGCCACTATGAGTTCCGAGTGATGTCGTTTGGGTTGACAAATGCCTCGGCAGTGTTCATGAATCTAATGAAAAATGTGTTCAGGCCATTTTTGGATCTCTTCGTGATAGTATTTATTGATGATATTCTAGTGTATTCTCGCACAGAAACAGAACATACAAATCATCTAAGAATTGTTCTTGGCATTCTTCGAGCTCGGGAATTATATGCAAAATTCTCAAAGTGCGAGTTTTGGCTAAATTCTGTAGCATTTCTAGGTCATGTTATTTCAGATGATGGCATCTGAGTTGACACTCAGAAAATAGAAGCTGTGAAGACTTGGCCAAGGCCTACAACGCCTACGGAAGTTCGTAGTTTTCTGGGTTTGGTAGGTTATTATAGAAGATTCGTAGAGGGATTTTCATCTATCTCAGCTCCATTGACGAAGCTAATCCAGAAGTCGGCAAAATTTCAGTGGAACGATGCATGCGAGCTTAGTTTCCAAGAGTTGAAAGACAGGTTGACCTCAGCTCCAGTACTGACACTTCCGGAAGGGCCAGATGGCTATGTTGTGTATTGTGATGCTTCTGGTGTGGGACTAGGATATGTATTGATGCAACATGGGAAGGTTATTGCATACGCTTCGAGACAGTTACAGAAGCATGAGAAGAATTATCCAACTCATGATCTCGAATTGGCCGCGGTTATTCATGCCTTAAAGATATGGAGGCATTATTTGTATGGTGTACACGTCGATATCTATACAGATCACAAGAGTCTCCAGCATATTTTCAAACAGAAGGAGTTGAACCTGCGGCAGAGGCGGTGGTTAGATTTGTTGAAAGACTATGACGTGGACATTTTGTACCACCTTGGAAAAGCTAACATAGTAGCCGATGCGCTTAGCCGTCGATCAATGGGTAGCTTATATGAAGTTCCTTCAGAAAAGAATGAGATGGTTCGGGAGCTTCATCGATTAACAAGTCTTGGAATACTTGCAATTGATTCGGGTAGTACAGGCATCAGCATTAATGACCCCACAGTTTCATCCTTGAATACAGAAGTAAAGGAACGGCAATATTAAGATTCTCAATTAAGCCGATACCGAGATCTATCTCGTGAAAAGTAAAAGTCTCCATTTGAAGTTTCCATAGATGGGATCCTTAGATATCGAGGCAGGCTATGTGTACCGGATGTGGCAAAATTGCGCCAACGGATTTTAGAGGAAGCACACTATTCTCGGTATTCTGTTCACCCCGGTGCAACTAAAATGTATCATGACCTCAAATTGATATACTGGTGGGATGACATGAAGAGGGACATAGCAGATTTTGTAGCACAATGTCCGAATTGCCAACAGGTAAAAGCTGAACATCAGAAGCCAGAGGGCTTGTTGCAAGCAATGGAAATTCCTACTTGGAAATGGGAAGTGATCAACATGGATTTCATCGTGGGATTACCCCGTTCCCGTGGCAGGTATGATTCAATATGGGTGATCGTGGACAGACTCACAAAAGCAGCTCATTTCCTCCAAGTCAGAACCACGTATTTGGCAGAAGACTATGCCAGGTTGTATCTAAAAGAAATTGTGCGACTTCATGGAATTCCCTTGGCCATTATTACAGATAGAGGGGCACAGTTTACAGCTAAGTTTTGGAAGTCCTTCCAAGAAGGTTTAGGTACTCAAGTTAAGCTCAGCACGGCGTTTCATCCACAGACTGATGGACAAGCCGAACGTACTATTCAGACCTTGGAAGATATGCTACGGGCATGTGTGCTGGATTTTGGTGGAAGTTGGGACGAGCATTTACTCCTTATTGAGTTCGCATACAACAACAGCTATCATTCTGGTATCCAAATGGCTCCATATGAAGCTTTGTATGGAAGGAAATGTAGATCCCCAATTAGATGGTTTGAAACAGGAGAAGCAGAATTAATAGGCCCCGACTTGATCCAACAAGCAGTTGAAAAGGTTAAGGTGATCCGAGACCGACTGTTAATAGCCCAAAGTCCCCAGAAGTCTTATGCGGACAATCGCCGATGAGACTTGGAATTTCAGACCAATGATTCGGTATTTTTGAAGGTATCGCCAATAAAAGGGGTAATGAGATTTGGTGGAAAGGGGAAGTTTAGCCCAAGGTACATTGGGCCTTATCAAGTCGTTAGTAAGGAGGGTTGTGTAGCCTACAAACTGGACTTGCCTTCAGAGCTTGAATCCATACATCCAGTTTTTCATGTTTCGATGCTCCTCAAGTGCATTGGAGACCCAACAAGGATGGTTCCGGTTGACGATGTCCAAGTGACAGAAAAATTGACATATGAAGAAGTGTCGGTTGCCATCTTAGATAGACAGGTGAGAAGGCTTCGGAATAAAGAGGTCGCTTCAGTCAAGGTTCTATGGCGAAACAACAACAGGGAAGAAATTACTTGGGAAGCGGAAGAGAAGATGAAATCCAAGTACCCACATTTGTCCCAGCCCTCAGAAGAGGTTCAAGACGAGACACCAACACTATGAGGTAGGTACGCTCACTTTTTATGCTTTTGGTCGTGTGTGGCCATAGATATGTCAATATTGTGATGTAGCCCTATGAGGCGATGATATTATGGGTTGCTGTGACAGGTTGGTAGTGCCAAGTTACAGGGGAAACTCTGGCGAAATTTTTGTAGAATCCCGAGTGTTTAACATTCGAGGACGAATGTTCCAAAAGGGGGGAAGAATGTCACACCTTGGGAAATTCCCCGTACATGTACTGTGAATATGACAACGAAGGTCATGGCGTATACGGTATTTCGATGAGTGAGAAATAGTATTTGATGACCCGAAACGAGATTTCAAAACTATCCGAGATAAGGAAATGAAGTTGTTAAGGCAAGCGAGTTGTATGTTGTATATTGGATAAGAATAACGAGCAATGATTTTGTGAGGGAATAATGGTGTCTTAGAGACATGCAATGACGTCCCTTAGATTGGTATTAAAGTGTTAAACAAATGTTAAGATGGTTCCATAAGGATCGGGGATCATATGAGTCGACGAAAACAAAGTTGGTTCAGTGAGGCATTATACGGCCAAACATACTGGCCGTATAAATTGTACCAGCCGTATGTTTGACCGTATAATTGGCCAAAGAGAGGACCAGCCACTGGACCAAATATACGGCCACACATACGATCCGTATAAATAGTACGGACCGTATGTTGGTCCTTATAAGTTGGCTCGGCCAGCTTTTAAGTTTAAGTGTAAGGGTCCATTTTTCATTTCATCCATTTCATTTCCTCCACTCTCTAACTCAAGAAAGCTCTAGAACTCTCTAAACACTTCAACCATAAGAACACCAAGGAAATCAATGATCAACAACACCAAATTTGTGAAGCAAAGTGTATGAAACCTAATTGGAAGTCATCTCCTTCAAGAAATTCCAAAAGAGGTGAAGAAGGGTTTTGGTGCTAGAGGAGTGATTCTACTCTAGACTTGTTCCACCATCATATAAGGTAAGTTTCATGACTTTAGCATGTTGTTTAAGGTATTAGAAGACTAAGAATCTTGAATTGTAGAAAGACATGGAAAATGGGTCTTGAATGAGTGAATAGTGTCACCATTGAATGATAGTTGAATGGAATCATGAAAGTTTAAATGTTATGATTATGAATACGTTATAAATGATGTTTAGACCATGGAATAGGTGTAAAGTAAACAAAATTATGACGATGAGCTAAAACCATTAAATGTGGGAAAATTGGAGAAAAATGATGGATTTTGCTAAGTGTAGATAAGTGAGGAATGTTGATACTATATTGTGAGTGTTGTTGTAAATGTTTGGGAGTTGAAATAGAACACGGGAAAGTAGTAGAAACAAAGGAAATGCTGCCCAATTTTCTCTAGAAATAGCGACGCGTTCTTATGGTCGATTGGCTAACTATAATGCGCATTCTCTCGTGAAGGTAACGACGTGATACTGAAGGAGAACGAGTGAACGATAGCTTAACTAAGCGACAAAGGTATGTGAGGATAGTCCTTTTCTTTCTATGGCATGAATCTGTGACATGATTCCTTTCCCTTTCCATGATTCTCCTATACTCCGGAAAGCCAAGAGCCTAAGATCATGAATAGCTATATGAGTCAAGAGATATGATATGGCGTTCTTATAAAGTAAATATGTTCGTAATGGAATCGAAGGTTCACGACCTTACGTCACCTCGATACAACACAGTTGTTCTAGAGTCCTTATGCATGCACGATGATAAGCATATTATGATAAGCATATTATTATAAGTATTTTATAATGAGCATGTTATCATCACCTTACACCGGGCCTAGTTGGCCGGGCAGTCACCGCGAAAGCGGGCAGCTATACGATACACCATGGCCAGTTGGCATGGGCAGACACCACTAGTGGGTGGCATGAGATGGTACCCCGAACGCGGGAGGCCTGGACGCGGGCTAATGTTACTGATTATCACACCGCACCTATATGGTCAGGCAGTTTAGATATATATATATATATATATATATATATATATATATACATATGATATGCATGCATGAGATGAGGATAAGCATAAAAGTAAGTCAGCATGCATTACTTTTCATATGATTCCCAGTCAGGTACAGTTGCTCCATACTTGATGCCTCTTTTACTTTCTTGATGTGTTGTTATTGTTCATGCCTCTCACACTTAGTACAACATTCGTACTGGCGTCCGTTTTCTTTGGACGCTGTGTTCATGCCCACAGGTAGACAGAGAGGCGAGGTCGATCCAGATTCTTAGGAGCTGTCAGCTGATTGAAAGCACTCCATTGTCCGGAGGTGCTTATGATTATATTTTTGGTACATATGTATATTTTGGGCATGACGGAGTCTTGTTCCGTCTACATGTATAGTATGTCAGTAGAGGCTCGGAGATGCGTAGTGTGGGTTAGATGGTCTCACAAGTTTATTACAGCATGCATGTATATATTGTATATATTATTTTGATGGCCTAATGAGGCATTTGTATATATATAGACTAATTGTGTTTTCCACCAAAAGAAAACGATTTTCATACAATCATGAATGATAAAGAAGCGTAAATGACTATGACAAGTGAGGAAATAAGGGGTGCTCGGTGGTCAGCCTCGGGTACCCGTCGCGGCCCCTAGCTGGGTCGTGACAGTAACACATGTCAATACATGCCCAAATCAATATAACGAAAGGATAACCATTTAAGGTTCCCTAAACCAGCTTAGTAGCACCACATCGAGGTTGTCATCCTCGAAGGCTTTCCTTCTTTCCGAATAGCTAGGAAAAACCACATCAAGTTTCTGAACCCTCGATGAACACTCTTCTTCCTGTATTGCTAGGCATGAACTACACTATCACACCCTCATCTTGATAGGGCATGATGGGCACCCGACTCTCATCAGAGTCGAGCGAACCCTTGACAGGTTTTGGTAAAGCGAAAGTTTAAGGGTTCGCTCGACTCTGATGAGAGTCGGGTGCCCATCATGCCCTATCAAGATGAGGGTGTGACATACACTAGAGCTATCGACCCTCGATAGAGACTCTTCCTCCCGAATGGCTAGGCAAACCCCACTAGGATCCATAATGAATACCCTTCCTCCTGAGTAGGTAGGCCAAACACAAACAATCTAAATCATGGTACAAGAGCCGAAACACAATCCTAGCATAAAAGCTGAATCACTCAATTCATTACATGGAAGCCGAATCACAAGTCATGCAATGATAGTCACATTATTCATTAAGGATCATGTTCATCATCCCATTATAGGGGTATATCTAGTCATTTCAATTTTTAGAAACCAGGTTCACTTCTTTAGACAAGTTTCAAGTTCAACACAATCCATTATAGAGCATTCACACGAGATAGTCAAGCTTTTCAATTACGAAGTTTAAACATCCCTTATGGGGTAATTCAAGTTCGAATACCAAGGATTTATATCTAAATTTTTAATAAAACTTTAGAGAGGAAAACAATCATGAAGACGTATATATAATATAGTACAAACAAGGTTTATGTGTGCTTGTCCCTCACGCACACACACCATAACCAAAAAGTTCATAAAAGCCGTTAGAAAGAGTATGTTCAAGAGAGACATACCTCAAATACCACTAAAAGATAGCAAAACAGAATTCCCAAGGTTGAACAATCAATCTACAATGGATTTAGATGAGAAATATTAAAGCTTTATTCGTTTCTACGAACTCTCTTTATGTTTCCAAAAACTAGGGCGTTTCTAAGCCTATAATCGTGCTCTTGAACCTCATGTGAATTATTAGTGGATTCCAATCGTGTAGTATAATCTATACTAGCCTAAAAGTCATTAATTAAATCAGGGAAACCGAAGTTGATACATTGTAGATGAAGTTCCACACGCCCCTTCTTCTCTTCTCTAGAGTTTTCAAGAATCTAGGGTTTGGAGAGATGAACTAAGGTTAATTTGATATTAGATTGATGAAGTAATGATGGGAATTGATCAAGAACTTACCTTATATGTTTTGGGGAAACCCTAGGGTTGTTTCCTCACAAAAAGTCAGCCAAAACGAAGTGGGAATAAATATGACGAAGTTAGGCTTTTATAAAATTCGGGAAGCGCTTCAGGCATAAAATGGCCTGGTGTGTCGCCTGAGGCGTCACCAGGGTGGCGCGCACAGTGTATCTATTTTGACAACATCAAAATTTTGAGTTTCCTAAAAATTTTACCTGGGGCGCCGCGCACACCTAATTTTTACACTGCACAAATGATGTTCAGTAAAATGGGCACAACTCATAGCACAGAGCTCCGTTAGAGCTGGGAGACCTACTGTTGGAAAGGTATTTCCAAGACCTACAACTTTCATGAGGAAGTTTTCCCAAATTCAAGACATATTTTCACTAAACTGGCTTAGAAGTTAGACCTACTAAAATTTAGACGAGCTTGAGAACCCTTACGAACTTCACTATTTGGTTTGACTTCAAAATGACCGCTTATCCCCCAAATTCATCCCGAATGGATTCGTATAGCTAAGATATCATCTTAAAACTAGTTTTTTATTTTTACACATACAAACCTTACTCAGGTTTATGGGATGTTACATTATCCCCCTCTTTAGGATCATTCATCCTCGAATGAAAGTTATGGCCTAAGATCATTCCTTTGTGTTGCAAGCTATCTTAAAAAAAACTCATATAATACTCTAAAAATAACCATATGGCCCTCATAGAGACTCCCACAACTACACTAGACAAGCCTAAGCATGGAATAAGGGATTTACACCCGTAGTTTACCTCGTGATTTAACGACATTACTCTTCCAATCATAATGGGTTCATCTAGAAATACAAACCTAACTATTTTTAATCGGCAACCTAGAATTGCATAACACTTAGAAATCCAGTTTATCCCCATAATCACTTCAAAGTTCACCATTCCTATTTCTAACAAATCATAAGTAGTCTCACGGCACTTAACTAGGGCTACACAATCTCTATAGATTCTAGAAGCAATAACGAGAATACTAGTAGGGCTATTCATAGAAAAAGGGTTCCGACAATTGTTCGGGTTCCGACAATTGTTCGGGTTCCCTTCCAAAATCAAGGGTAAAGTACAAAGTCACATAAGAAAGATTTTGAACCTGGATCGATCAACGAATACACATCAAGAGAAGAAATAGTGTGAATACCTATCTCAAAATATCAACGACCATACCTTACAATCACCATCAAACACTTACTACAGAATTCCAACCGACCTTGCACCATCCATCGACTTATAAACCATAACCAATGTGCATCTCATACCACTATTGTTCACTAGGTTAGAAACTGCAACACGAGTTAAAGTCAGACCCGCGAGGTATGAGTTAAAGAACACGTTAGTATGATCCTAACGGATGTTCAAGCTCTGTAGCACAATCTAGAATCAAGAAGAATGAGAAACACTTATAGATGCACTAGTAGTCTTTCGATCATACATGTGATCAGGCTGCACAAGGAAGACT
Organism: Lycium barbarum; assembly: GCF_019175385.1. Classification (NCBI taxonomy): domain Eukaryota; kingdom Viridiplantae; phylum Streptophyta; class Magnoliopsida; order Solanales; family Solanaceae; genus Lycium; species Lycium barbarum. The sequence continues at coordinate 22,026,025 of NC_083348.1, read as the reverse complement.
CCACTAGACACAGCTCCACAGACGCAGACAAATCCTAAGACGCATCTAAACCTAGGCTCCGATACCACGCTTGTCACGCCCCAAAACCCATCCTAGGCGTAACAGGCATCCGATGCTATAGATAACACCGAAAGCACCTTATGAATCAATAAACATCTAATCGTTTCTATTAAACAACCTATCTTAATAATTATGAAACAAGTCATTAATAAATTGGATAAAAGAATAACCATACATAGAGATAATTCAGCGGAAGTCAAATCAAATACTTAGTTAATAAACGTGGCAAAAATGCCTCAATGAGTCATACGACACTCCAACACACTGCCCACAATCTGACAACTATCTATGGATCTTTTAAGAGACATAAATAATACTCTAACACCGAGATGCAGCTCAAAAACTAAAATCAATAAGTAAAATAGAGGGTGTCCCACGAATGAAGGTGTGAGCTCACCAAAAGTCTAGAAGGCAACAAGTACTCCAAATCCGCGAGATTTGTCAGTTCCTGCTCTTCTTCATCAGCTAACATACCGTAAAAAACAATAATGGTATGCTTGAGTACTGAGTACTCAGTGAGTGTCTCGGAGACAATAAGTAATATAACAAAATAATACACTAATGATTAGTGAAAACTATTCCAATAGAATAATCTGAAATCAAAGACAAGATCAATCGCACAACTCAAAATCATCAATAGAACACCATGAAGAAAAGTATATATCTTTTTCGATTCAGTATACCATTTACTACCATTTGAACCTTTTCAACTTGAGATCAATATCATAAACAAGCCACTCATAAGAGAACGTGTTCATTATCATCAAGCCACTCGCAACAAATCAAATTAACACATGCCAATAAAGGCCCAAATCAATATAACGAAGGGATGACCATTTAAGGTTCCCTAAACCAGCTTAGTAGCACGACATTAGGGTTTTCACCCTCGAGGCTCTCCTTCCTCCCGAACAGCTAGGCAAAATCACATCTAGGTTATAAACCCTCGATGACCATTCTTCCTCCCGAATGGCTAGGCATGAACCACACCGGGGCTATCGAACCTCGATGGCCACTCTTCCTCCCGAATGGCTAGAAAAACCCCCCACAAGGATCCATAGTGACTACCCTTCCTCCCGAGTAGCTAGGCCAAACACAAACAATCTAAATCATGGCAAAACAGCCGAATCACAATCCTAGCATAGAAGCCGAATCACTCAATTCATTGCATGGAAGCCAAATCACAAGTAATGTCATGATAGTCACATTATTCATTAAGGATCATGTTCATCATCCCATTATATGGGTACATCGGGTCATTTAAATTTTTAGAAACCGGGTTAACTTCTTTAAACAAGTTTCAATTTCAACACAATCCATTATAGATCATTCACACGAGATAGTCAAACTTTTCAATTATCAAGTTTAAACCTCCCTTATGGGGTAATTCAAGTTCGAATACCAAGGATTTATATCTAAATTTTCAATCAATTTTTAGAGAGGAAAACAATCATGAAGACATATATATAATATAGTATAAACAGCGTTTAATGTGGGCTTGTACCTCACGCACACAAACCACAACCAAAGAGTTCATAAAAGCCATTCGAAAAAGTATGTTCAAGAGAGACATACCTCAAAATCCCGCTAAAAGCTAGCAAAATGGAATTCCCAAGGTTCAAAAATCAATGTAAATGGATTTAGATGAGAAAGATAAAAGGTTTATTTGTTTCTACGAGCTCTCTTTATTTTTCAAAAAACTAGGGCTTTTCTAAGCCTATAAACGTGTTCTTGAATCATGTGAATCATTAGTGGATTCCAATCATGTAGTATAATCTATACTAGCCTAAATTCATTAATTAAATCAGGGAAACCAAAGTTCATACCTTGTAGACGAAGTTATACACGCCCCTTCTTCTTCTCTCTGGAGTTTTCAAGTATCTAGGGTTTGGTAAGGTGAACTAAGGTTAATTTCATATTAGATTGATGAAGTAATGATGAGAATTGATTCAGAACTTACCTTATATGTTTTGGGAAAACCATAGGGTTGTTTCCTCCCAAAAAGTAGCCAAAACAATGTGGGAATGAATATAACAAAGTTAAGCTTTTATAAAATTTGGGAAAAATTACTTCAGGCATAAAATGGACTGGTGCGTTGCCCAGGGCAGTGTGCACAGTGTATTTATTTCGACGGCGTTAAAATTTGAGTTTCCTAAAAATTTGTCCTGGGGCGACACCCAAGGCACGTCTAATTTTTATACTGCACAGGCGATGTTCAGTACAATTGGCATAACTCCTATCACAGAGCTTTGTTGGAGCAGGGAGACCTACCATTGGGAAGCCATTTCAAAAACCTACAATGTTCATGGAGGAATTTTTCCCAAATTCCCAAATTATGTTCACAAAACTCACTTAGAAGTCAAACGTACAAAAATTTAGACCAACTTGAGAACTCTTACAAACTTCACTTTTTGGTTTGACTTCAAAACGACTGCTTATCCCCCAAACTCATCCCGAATGGATTCACATAGCTAAAATATCATCTTAAGATTTTTTTTGACACATACACACCTAACTCAGGTTTATGGGATGTTACAAAATCTTTGCAGACTTCGTAGCAGATTTTACACCCGCAATGGTTCCCGAGGTAAAAAAAAACTTTTGTTAACTTCGGGAAAACCTCGGGGATCTGGACCCTACACACGGATGGAGCATCAAATGTGAAAGGGTATGGACTTGGAATAGTACTTAAAGACCCTGCAGGCGATATTAGTCCATAAGAACTTTAAAATTGACTAACAATGAAGTTGAGTATGAGGCTATGATTGCAAGTTTGGAGCTGGTTAGAAGCTTGGGAGCTGAAAACATTGAAGCAAAATGCCACTCACTTTTGGTCATTAATCAATTAAACGGGGTCTTCCGAGTGAAGGACGAAAGAATGCAGAAATACTTAGAGAAAATCCAAGTGGTTTTACATCGATTCAAAGAATGGACCATGCAGCACATGCCTAAGGAACAGAACACTGAAGCTGATGCATTATCCAACTTGGGTTCATCGGTAGGAGCGGAGGAATTATATTCAGGAACGGTTGTTCAACTGATGAATTATGTGGTAGAAAGCAGCTATGTCGAGGTAAACGCAACTAGCTTGACTTGGGACTGGTGCAACAAGTACAATGATTACCTCGAAGATGGGAAACTGCTCACGGATCCTAAGGAATCTAAGGCTCTTTGCACCAAAGTGGCAAGGTATTGCCTGGTCAAAGGAAAATTATATCGAAGATCATTTTATGGCCCTTTGGCTAGATGTTTTGGGCCCGGAGAAATCGATTACGTCATGCGCGAAGTCCGTGAAAGGACTTGTGGAAACCACACCGGAGCAGAATAGTTGGTTTGAAAGTTGATTCAGGCCGGATATTATTGGGATCACATAGAAGAGGATGCAAAGAACTTCGTTCGGAACTGTGATGAATGCCAAAGGCAAGCTCCGATTATCCATTAACTGGGGGAATTGTTACCTCCGATATTATCTCCATATCCGTTCATAAAATGGGGGATGGACATTGTTGGCCCTTTACCTTGCGCACCAGGTAAGGCTCGTTTCATACTACTTATGACTGACTGTTTTTTCTAAGTGGGTTGAAGCGCAGGCTTTCGAAAAAGTTAGAGAAAATGAGGTAATTAACTTTATCTAGGACCATATCATCTGTCAGTTCGGTATTCCAACCGAACTCACATGCGATAATGGTCGGCAGTTCATAGGCAATAAAGTCAATGATTGTCACACCCTAATCCCGCTAGGGTGTGATGGGCACCCGACCCTTACTTAGAGCCGAGCGAGCCCTCTGACTCTTAATACACACATAACCTCTTTGAACCTTTAAATCAAGTAAACATGAAATACATAGTAGGCTTTCAGAAATATTCTTTTTCTTTGTTCTTAAATCAACAAAATTTGTAATCATATGAAATTTATCACATAACACAAAATGACACATCGGCTGATGGAGCCGCTTACAAAACTGACATTCTATACCCACAACTCTGTCTGCAAAGTCTCTAACATTAATCAGACATCATAGCACGCACACTCTGACTCGGCAGCACTCCAGGAGCAAGTGGAGCTTGCCAACTCCGCTGGAACATCTTCTATAATAGCTTCAACTCATCTAGGTGTACGTGCGCGGCATGAAACGCAGCCCCCGAAGAAAGAGGGGTCAGTACGGAAAATGTACTGAGCATGTAAGGCATAGAATACAGAAAATGGAACCATAATCGAAACAAGCAGTACAAAGGTAAGTACATCATTCAGAGTACCAACATGCTTATTTTCCAAACGCAAATCGTATATGCCGAAGTCATATGTCAGAAGGAGTACAGCAAGTAGTAAATCAACCAGAGTGCCAAAATGCTTACTTTCCAAACACAGACTGTGCGTACCGACATCATATGTCATCACCTACATATCATCATATATAGATATACATATAACTGATAGTGCTGTGGAACGTACAGCCCGATCCATATGTAATATAATAGTGCTGAGGAACGTACGACCCGATCCATATATATATAACATATACTGCCGAGGAACGTTCGGCCCAATCCATAAATATAATATATACTGCCGAGGAACGTTTGGCCCGATCAATAAATATAATATATACTGCCGAGTAACGTTCGGCCCGATCCATAAATATAATATATACTGCCGAGGTACGTTCGGCCTGATCCATAAATATAATATATACTGCCGAGGAATGTTCGGCCCGATCCATAAATATATTATATTGCTGCGGAACGTGCAGCCCGATCCATACATATATTATATTGCTGCGGAACGTGCAGCCCGCTCCATATATATATTAAATTACTGCGGAACGTGCAGCCTGATCCATATATATTATATTATTGCCGACATCATATATCAAAAGAAATACAGAGGGTAAATAGCTTATCCAGAATATAAGAATGCTTACTTTTTGAAACACAAATGATGCATATCAAATTCATGCATAGGGCCCAAGAACATGGTCGTCACTCCTGTCTCTGGCGCCATAACACATCATACTCCAGAACATTTCATATCTCCGAACATCTCCGTCACATAACACATCATAGCATATACACGGTACCCGGGACATATCATACTCCAGGGAACCGGACACATCATACTTCGTAACATATACACTGTCACGACCCAACCCCGTAGGCCGTGACTAGTGCCCGAATTGGACACTCATATTGCCTAGGTTCAGGTTCTATCACACGATCTTAGATATGAAAGAAAAGTAACATCCTAAATGTCCTGTAGCTTCCTGCTTATAAATGTGGTGCACAACACATCGATAAACAGGACTCTACTAGACACGGTCTGTAGACACTCCGAGGATTTAACCTGGCTCTGATACCACTTTTGTCACGACCCAACCCCGTAGGCCGTGACTAGTGCCCGAATTGGACACTCATATTGCCTGTTAACTGTAATCATTTATAACTAGCATGTCATGAACTTATTTGTATAAAAAGGTAGGGTGTTATTTTAAAGCTGTCAAAATTTTGTATGTCGTAGGCACCTGTCTCCTGAGGAGTTACAATTTTTAAACAACAACATATATATTCCTACGCAAGCTGACAAGGCTGCTACGATATGCAACATACCAAACATACATATATATGCAAGCCGACAAGGCTGCCATTACGAATGGGTACACCCCAAACATAAGTCATAGTCATACAACGCATCAACAACTACATACAGACCCACACAAATGTCCACAGACCTCTAAGAGTAACGACAATATCATATGACGGGACAGGGCCCCGCCGTACCCCGAATAAACACTTATATATACCATAAAAGGGAGTTATACCACAGGCTGGGCTCCGGAACAAAGGAGCAGTCCAAAATAGCTGAATAGGTACCCTAAGCTGACGGATCTCCAAAACGAGCGTCTGTACCTGCGGGCATGAACGCAGCCCCCCGAAGAAAGGGGGTCAGTACGGAATATGTACTGAGCATGTAAAGCATGAAATGTAGTAATAGACTCATAAGGAGACAAAGTATGTAGGACCTAATGCAACAATCAGAAATTCATAAAACTTGCCTTTGGACATATTTCATCTGTATCATTCTCATATCTATATCGTTATAGAGTTTTGTAATCAAAGCTGCATAATCATTCTGTATATAACGTATATATAACGTGTCCCGGCCCTTTAATGAGGGACTCGGTAATTAAAATCATAGCATCATAAACATAAACATAGACGTGTCCCGGCCCTTTAATAAGGGACTCGGTAATAGGGAATATGCCCTCCTGGCCACCATCTCCATATCATCATATCATCACATCATCATATCACCATATCATCATATCATCATATCATCATATATATATATAACGTGTCCCGGCCCTCTAGTGAGGGACTCGGTGATTAATATAGTAAATATCCGCACGAGAACGTGTCCTGGCCCGGGACTCAGTGTTCTTAACTTGTAATTGTTGAAATGATGTTGTGAGTTGTGGAGTGAATTAGATTTTAACTATATGTATTCCCTACAGGACTTGGACATGTGTCCACTAAAGTTTTTGGGTCAAAAACCATTGACCATTCCACTATTATGCACGGCCAAGCATGGTTAAAAAAAATGGGCAGATTTTTGTTCCCAATCCCACTTAATAATCCAATTATGGTTAGTTTAATCCCAATTTTCCATTAATATTTCAATGCCAAACGAAATTTGTAGTTAAATTGTGACTTGAAACGAAACCGGAAGTTAAAGTCTCTACTTCGTATCTTGAGATAGTCTTGTCTTTAACTTGTCGCGTTTATTTTAAAATGTCCTAATGTATGAAAATATGGGTTATAACATCCTCCCCCCCCCCTTTTGAACATTCGTCCTCGAATGTCGATTTTATCCCGTCGGGTTCTATAAGAGTCTTGGGAAGGGTTTTCCTTATTGCTAACATATAAATTGAGCAGACAATTAACACAATCAAGTAAGGGAGTTTAAATTACCTGTAGGCATGGAAAACAAGTGAGGATATTTCTTTTTCATCTCCTCTTCGGCCTCCCAAGTCATCTCCTCCCTATTATTGTTCCGCCACAACACTTTAACCGAAGCCACGTCTTTAGTTCGCAGCCTTCTGATTTGTCGATCAAGTATAGCTATAGGCTGCTCTTCGTATGATAGCTCCTCTGTTACATGGACATCATCTGCCGGAAACACCCTGGAAGGATCGCCTATATACTTCTGAAGCATTGACACATGGAAGACCAGATGTACTGCTTCTAAATCCGCTGGTAAATCTAGCTCGTAGGCAACTTGGCCTACCTTACGGATAACCTGATAAGGTCCAATGTATCTAGGGCTCAACTTCCCATTCTTGCCGAATCTCATAACACCCTTCATGGGTGACACCTTCAAGAACACCCAGTCGCCAACCTGAAACTCTAAATGTCGACGTCGATTATCTGCATATGACTTCTGTCAACTCTGGGCTGCCAGTAATCTTTCCTGAATAAGCTTCACCTTATCCACAGCCTGCTGAACCATATCTGGGCCTATTAGCTTAGTCGCACCGACCTCAAACCAGCCTGTAGGTGATCTGCACTTCCTGCCATATAAAGCTTCGTACGGTGCCATCTGAATGCTAGAATGGTAGCTGTTATTATAAGCAAACTCGATAAGTGGCAAGTGATCATCCACGTTCTGATGTCCTATTATCCAAGACCCCTACCAATAATTCTCAGTACTGTCTCCAATACCATCTTGACTTCTATTCACTTATTGCTGGCCTTCAAATCTTACTAACTTGTTTCTGCAAGGGATCTCACTTAAAGTTTAAGAATTCACATTAAACTTGTTGCAGTGTCAATTGTTTCCATTTATACTTACTTTACTTTCACCCGCTTCCCCCCTTTGGGGTTGTACTTACACCATATCCATGTCTTTTCTTTATAATCTATAACTTGATTATCTTCGTACGAGACCTTAACAAAATCACGAGGCGATGAGAACTCTCGATTATATAGTACAAAATTTTATCTGATGGCTGGTACTCAAGTAATGTGAGTAATGTAACAATTTACCCAAAGTCACATTCCATTTATTCCGATCAGTAATGAGCTAGTGTTTATAGTCGTTTTAAATTCCAATTAGGTAGCACTTATATTCTGATGATAAATGTCCCAAGATTTCTTATAGCAATATCTTTATCCCAACGAATATCATCTGTTTACTCTAATAAATTCACAATACATCAGTTGTTTCGCAAATCCACAATCCTTGTCCTTTAAGGATTTCACTATTCCCGAGGTGAAGTTACATATACGCAGTACTCTTTTAGGTCTCATACTCTTTCTCTCTTGTTGTATATCAAATGCTAACTTCTAACTTACTCGAAATCATATCGAATTTGTCTTAATAGTGGTCTTGTCTTAGCATCGTTTCGTCGCACTACATCTTTAAGTCCATAACTATATGTTTCCCTTTTATTATATACTCATACTCAATTAATTACGTTTGTCTTGGGTACTTCCTTTAGTATTCCTTTCATTTCTCCAGTCTACGTCCATCTTTTATTTTGTGCACGAGGAATCTCATGCTATTCCCGTATCTTTCAGACAACACAACTTCTACATAAGCCCTTCCTCATTTTCAAATCATATTCTGTTCATCTCTTTTTATTCTTATCACACCAGTCATTTCTGGTATTTGTTCTGTCTTGTTGCTCATCTTCCTTTGGTTCGGTCTTTCACAATTCTGTCGCTTATATAACTCATTTTCTCAGCTATACACGCCATAACACATTGCAACACTGTAATCCCACTCGCTTTCTTCTTATCTTCCTCCTTCTCTTAACCCCCTTCTCTTCCTGTGCGCACTTTCACTTTTGTTACCACTTGACTTTTATTCTGAACTTTCCCTGTAGGACCTTGTAAGTTCTTCCTTATTCGTTCTACATCCGGTCTACCATTTCACACTAGTTACACCATTTCCTTTAGTTTCTTCCTTGCTAGGCTTTACTCATTTCTATAGCAATCCTTATGGTGTTCACAGTACATCCTGTTCGTAATCCATCCTATGACGTAGTACTTCTTAATCTTATTCACGATTCTTCTATGTTTTTAGTTACATTCTGCGGACTAGGCGTACTTAACCTTTCACCCTTTCTGATAGATTTTACCCTTAGTATCTCACAAACTGTCTTACTACTATCTTCATAACTTGTTATAATTCTTCTTTCTTTGTACTTCTATCTCAATCATACCATTACTCCCTTTAACTGTAAACTCGTCATAATTTATCCCTTAGGGTCGCAAGCTCTTCCGAGTCGTCCTAGCATTTCATCAACAACACGTGGAACACCTGATTCATAACAGCTCACAAGTTGAGTTTTCCTTCCATGAATTCCATCTCCAATTAATTGACTAAGAACTAATAAAGTGTCATCACGAAGCATTTTCCAACCACCGCCAGAAGAAAACTAGGATCTAACAATCACCACAGGACTTCTAGTGCTTGATGCACATAGTTCATCTCCAAGTTTATTCTTGAGTCGTGGACGAACCGTTTAGTTCACAGACTGCTTATTGTATGCTTTGTACTTTACCGGACATTTTCGTCCTTCAATATAAGCTCCTTTTTTTTTCTTTTTTTTTTTTTTGGGCAAAAATGTGACTGCAGGTATTCTCATCCATTCAAATGAATTCCAAATTCTGCTGCTCATATAAGCTTCTTCAACACAACGTCCCCCAAATAAGAATGATGTCTCTTATGCATGAGGTGGGGGTATATTTTGTTAGTTTTCTAGTCCAACATGATAGATTTATAGTACTGGTGTCACCCTTCCATAACCTATTATGAACTTATGCCTTATTCTTTTCCTTTTTCCTACTTCTGGGAACATTTGGGCAGAGTCTCCTCTGTCATTCTTACTATCCCAGAACCTGCACGCAGGAAATACCAACAATGTCTCACAGGGCCAACACATACATATATATATCGTATTGTGGCCGCACAGGGCTTCCGATATCAATCGCAAGATGAAAATGACGAAATTGCCTCGTATACCCAACACAAACTGCAGGTTTCAAACGTACCTGCAGCATTCGTACTATGTCTAACATATATTCTGTTTACAGTTACTGGTCACTTTAGCTTCTTCTGTGCATACTTTCTAACTGGACTTATCTGCAATGTATCCATTCAACCCGTTTCCTTACTATACTTACCATAACTCACCATAATGATGGCCAATTTGCCATTCCGCATATATAAATTCTCATTATGTACCCTTGCTATCCAACTTTCACCTGTACGTGCAACTATTTTCCATTCTAGATTCCAAAATTCCCACGGGTGGGAACGCCTTGGTCACTGTTACTCGTAAATACTTGGTTGTTGACTTTGATTTTCGCTTGCCGCGATTAGGTAACAATCTATAACAAATGCACATACATAGGAAATTTCAACAAGGTCTCATATACCTGTAGTCGATCAGTCTCTAGTCTGATCCGGTGAAAGGTGAAGTGTGCTCCTCGTCATCGTTTGCCCGCCATTTACTCGTCTGATCTTCATCATCTTCTTCATCTAAATCTGGCGAATGTAGATAACCGGGCAACTCCTGGTTTACCGATGACCAGGATAGGGGGCTGGAATAATCTGTAACACTTACCGGGGTAGCCGGTCTGACGTGGTGCCCTGCCATAGGAGCAACTGGTATGGGTTCAGGGGCCGCCTCCCTGGATATCAAAAACTCTGGAGGAATTGTCAATGGGTCCTCCGAGGGGTCAGTCTCGATAGAATAACTGAGGCTCCTCCTATTCGGTCCTAAAGACTGGGGTCCCGAATTTACCCTAGGGGCCTTCTTAGCACCCCCACTATCTGCAGTTGGCCTCTTCATCTCTTGCAGTTCTACACCTACCGACGGGAAAAGATGTCACACCCTGACTTTACTAAGGTGTGATAGGCACCCGACCCCATATCTGGAGCCGAGCGAACCCGCTGACTCTTATTACATAGACAAACTCTTGTATCAGTTAAGGAATAAATACATAGTAAGCTCTCAAAAAAACAATTTTTCTTCATATGTAAAGTCTATCATCTGTGGGACCCGTGACATGAAACACAGTAATAGCATTTGACTGGTGAAGCCGTCTACCAATGCTGACACTCTATACCCACGACTCTGTCTGCAAAGTCTCTAACATTGAACAAACACCATAGCTCATATACTCTGACTCGGCAGCACTCCAGAACAAGTGGAGCCCGGCAACTCCGCTGGAACATCTTCTATGATAACTGTGGCTCATCTGGTGTACCTGCGCGGCATGAACGCAGCCCCCGAAGAAGAGGGGTCAGTACGAGTAATGTACTGAGTATGTAAGGCATGAATAGTGACATAATAAAGGAATATACAGTATGAATAATAACGGAATAGACATATGGAGCTTATCTTGGGACAGAAGTAACCTGTACATATGGATGCCTTTCAGGCAGATGCCATGCATGCTTAGTCCCTTTCTCAGAAAAACAGTACTTCTTATTTACATGTACAGAAAACAGAACGTTTCAGAAAACAGTATCCTTTATTCACATTTACAGACGCCGGGTACATCGGCTCTCCCACCCCCCTCCCCAACAGTGTCCCAACATATCATATATAAATATATATAACATATACAGACGCCGTATCCGGCTCTCCCATATCCCGCATCCGGGCATCCCGCGTCCGGGATGGAATCCAGCTGAATCAGGTGGTGATATAACAGTGGCCCTTCCCCATATACATATACATATACATATACATATTCACTTCATATTCATATGTCATACAATTGGCATGCATGAGAGCCCAAAGAAAGTCATGTGTCCATCGGAGTGACGTAAGGTCGAAATCCTCCGATTACATTATGGGATAATCGGGTCACTTGTCTCACCTTGAAGGAACGATAATTATAAGGCGAGACTATCAACGGAAGACAGCTTTAAGAGGAGACATAGAATACGATCATAGGCATTATAACCATTAATCCATATGCTTTGAAGACTTTTAGAAACTAGTATAACACTTCCATATTCACATTGGATTCTTAGCTCAAGACTCTTAGTCGTGAGATCATTCTTGTCGTACTTATCTTAGGCATATTCTCTTTTCTGACATCATCGTTATCATTATCATCATGGAAGTATTCTCGTTGGGATAGGTACAGTACTTGTCGTTTGGTATTGGAATAAGGATCGAAGGTTTCTTTTGGATTCAGCATCAAAGTAAGTCAAGTGGAGTAATAAGGTAAATCCGGGAAACAGTGGGCCCACCTCGGATCAAATGAGGTGGCGTACCAAGTTTACATATATTACATATCATGGCGTTACTTGTGAGGGTTTAGGGTCATCGGGTCCTATTTATGCGAGTTCTAGAGATTTAGGACATTCTTCCAATATTTTGCACACTTTTTAAATCAATTCTACTGAAGGAAAAAAGGGAAAACTTTAGGTGCGGATTCCGGGGAATAGGGTTGTCCCCGAGGCTCGTACCCGACTTATTACGTCTAAGACATGCCATAGAAGGAAGGATAAAGCCTTACATACCTTTTCCGCTTCCTTTTGCTACTCCAAATTCAAGTTGCAATTTCGCCAAAATCTACAAATTGGTCATGTTTACCCAAACTTGATTAGAGCTTTTAGAAGTTGATTCTTCAAAGTAACACTCTGTCTGCCGAAATTTCGGCAGCATTTCCCCTGTAAATACACCATACCACCAAGTTCAACTTGGCCAATTTCAATCAACAACAACCCGAGAATGGAACTCGGCCAAACCAACAACAATACTAGCAATTATTCTAGCAACACTTACAATCTTCCCAATGATTCAATAATATCCGAAATCTTCAACAAGGACTTAACCACACATTTTTTTTTTATTCTAAATTCATAAACCACATCCACAACCAGGCACTTACTACACCATTCATGCAATGTAAGACTTTAAACTAATATGGTATTAACTTCTTCAACATTCTCATATCAATTACCATTTTGTTCCAAACCACCGAACTTGCATTTTTCATCGTAGAATCCTTAATAACAACAACTAAAATATCAAATAGAATTAAATCATCATGGTTTGTCAACCCACACCCCATTCGGCCATACCACAACAACAACATATTTCATGAATTTCCTATCTTTTCCTACACATTACAACAACAACCAACACACTACATAACATTAATCCAATCTTCCATGCAACACAACACACAACACACACCATGCACGGCTACAACTTCAATCATGCAAGGTTTCATGTTTTCCATTCATTTCTCCATACAACAACATATACCAAGCATTCATACAACATAAAGGAAGATTAGTTCTTACCCCCTTTTTTTTTTCCTTCAACTTCACCCTTGGCTTAGGGTTGGTATATGACTCCAATGAGCATTCCACTTGCTTCAACACCTACTCCATGTTGTAGAGGACCTTTCATTGGGTAGAAATATATGAAGAAATAATTGTTTTGGACCAAGATTTCATGGGGGAAATTTTTCTCCCTCTTGGCCGAACCTAGGCCTCATTTTTCTCCTTCATCTTTTTTTTTTTTTTTGTCTTTCTTTCTTATTTCTTCAACTAAAAGATGACTCCACATATATATACATGTCTTCCTCTACTTTTTCATATTTATAATTTAGTCCTTCAAGTATGACCTCAAGTCCCTTTCCTTCCTCTTCTAGACTCTTCTTTCTTTTTCTTGATTTTTCTTTGAATTTTTCATATGGTCAATGAAGACCAAATGTCTTCTTAAGGAAGCTTTGACCCATATATTATTCTATACTCACAATTAGCCCCCATTAATTACAAAGAAGGGCATATAGTGCACGGCCAATATGGCCTCTTCATAAATTTTCTTGAACATTTTTGCTCCTCCAAGATCATTCTTGAACATTGTGTGAAATTACCATTTTGCCCCTAAGCTTTCACATTATTTCCATTGATCATTTTGCGAATTTCTCCTTTTGCCCTTAACTTTTCTCAACATTTCCATACTAATAATAATCATAAATAATATTTTCAACCACTCGTACATTGAAATAATTTTTTGAAAATGATCTCGCCCCTAACTTTCCACGACGACTTTGGAATTTCCAAACGTACAATATACGGGCTATAACATCCTCCCCCCCCCCCCCCCCTTTAGAACATTCGTCCTCGAATGTTCAACTGATCTTATGGGGTGTCGTAATACTTCCGGAGGATCCCTTTTGTAGTCGTCCTTTCTTCATACTCACTCCTTATCCTTTACCTCATTCCTTTTATAATCGAACTTCTCAGTTTTTACCTGAATCTCCTTCTTGTGTCATGGGTTTTCTAATTTGTTGGGCCAACGTATTATCCTTGTCTTTCTCAGATCATCTCTTTTCTGTTACTGTTTCGCGACCATATCTAGCAAAAGCCACAGCTTCCGATTCTTACTACAACTATCCTTTAGTCTCTTTTCGTATCTCTCAATACAGGTACACTTGTCTTTTGACTTCATGTGTTGTGCTCGTTTCGTTTATCGTCATTCCTTGTAAGCCCAATATGGCCTCCCCCCCTTTAAAGGGTTCCTTATATGCTCATAGTCCTTTATGGAGTCTTCGCTTATACCTTTATCCCTCACCTTCTTTTCCAGCTTTGTGCCTAACATATCGAAAACTTCTTATCTTAAGCTTTTCTTTTACTTCCTGTCTAGGTCCTCATTTGTCCACATTTCCATACCTTTCTATCCTTTATTCGTTCTTTCACTTGCTTAGCTCTCTTGCTCGTAATTCTTTCTTAACTACGTGTTCGTGTTGTAACTGTGCGCCCGTATTTCATAAGCGTCCCGTTATTTTCTTAAACCTCTAAGCATATTACTATAGCTACATACTTGGCCTTTTTCAGATCTTTCATCTTAACACCATCACCATCTTGAGCATTCCTTCTCTTACTTCACATCCCTCTAACCTGGTCACCATTCTCTTAGACCTACTTGTTGAAATCAACTCTCAACCTCCACACATTTCTCCTTGTTTCCTTTTTCCTCACTCTATCCCTTTCACATGCCTACTTGAATTTTCATCCTAATGGTCTCGTATTTTTACCATCAATTTCTCGTGGTGGTTTCACTTACTAAGGTTTTCTTAACTCTCACCTTTTTCCTACATTTAAGATTTCTATCTTCCATCCATTTACTCTCTTTCCTTTCCAAGTATCGTTGCACTAAATCTTTCAATTCTAACCCACGGTAAAATAATAACGGTTTACCTTATGACGGTGGCACCATTTATTCTTGCTGTCACTCGTACTTCTGCACCTTTGCGCGATCAATACCTTTCTTCCCGTAGTTTCGGTTGTTGGGGCTCGCACGCCACCGATACAATCATATGCGGGATATCTTACACATTCATATATACTCACATATCTACTATCAACTAGTTCACAAGATACTTTCAAACGCTGTTCAAGCCTAGCTTAATTCCAGGGCTCTTTACCGAGCTAGTCTGCCTCGTTTCACGCGTCTTCTTAAGATTCCCAGCCATCCCATACACTCTAATTTTCCTTAAAATACCCTAGCTTTTAATTTGGCTCTTATGTCCCAATCTATAGAATTTCTCACCAACTTCCCAGGGGGTCACCCATCATGGAATTGCCCCCACTTGAGCACGCTTAACCCAAAAGCTTCGCTGAAATTCGGTGCCTTAATGCCGATATTTTCGCGCCCGCTTCTTCACATGACCTTTATTACATGTTCTGGAGCGAGTCGAGGTTTCACAGGCTCCGAAGGCACTTTCGTACCACGTCATTCCTTTTACAATTATGATTTTACCCTTTTTGGTTCTCGATGTTCATCTTCCACCTGTGTGTATGGCTACCTCCTGTCCTGGACTTTCAAATTCCTGATGATAGCGATCTCACCTTCGTCGCCACGCCCAAATCCATAACCTTTCTGAACCAACGCATGTCGCTTATTACCTATTCACGGTATTTCTTTCCCATACTTCTTCCTGTGGGACGTACCCGTTCTGGCAGAACCTCTTTTACTGTTCCTATTATTCAAAACCTGTATGCGGCCAATGTCATCAAGGCCTCACAGAACGTACGACCATATGGCACATCCCCGCCATCCAATACTTCCAGTTCAGGTAACAGAACAATCACGTCGGGACTTACCTTTATAAGCTTCCGCAGCCTTGCTCATTTTCGTCATACATATAGCTCATATAGGGAAATCTTATTCCTTATGACTTGGCTCTATCGCACGATCTAAGACAGAAAGAAGGTCAATATTTCCTAGATGCCCCGCAGCCTCCTGTTTATAAATGTGGCCGGCTTCACACCCATAAATAGGACTCTACTGGACACGACTTTGCAGACAATCCTTGGACCGACCTGCTCTGATACCACTTTGTCACACCCTGACTTTACTAAGGTGTGATGGGCACCCGACCCCATATCTGGAGCCGAGCGAACCCGCTGACTCTTATTACATAGACAAACTCTTGTATCAGTTAAGGAATAAATACATAGTAAGCTCTCAAAAATTTATTTTTTTTCTTCATATGTAAAGTCTATCATCTGTGGGACCCGTGACATGAAACACAGTAATAGCATTTGACTGGTGAAGCCGTCTACCAATGCTGACACTCTATACCCACGACTCTGTCTGCAAAGTCTCTAACATTGAACAAACACCATAGCTCATATACTCTGACTCGGCAGCACTCCAGAACAAGTGGAGCCCGGCAACTCCGCTGGAACATCTTCTATGATAACTGTGGCTCATCTGGTGTACCTGCGCGGCATGAACGCAGCCCCCGAAGAAGAGGGGTCAGTACGAGTAATGTACTGAGTATGTAAGGCATGAATAGTGACATAATAAAGGAATATACAGTATGAATAATAACGGAATAGACATATGGAGCTTATCTTGGGACAGAAGTAACCTGTACATATGGATGCCTTTCAGGCAGATGCCATGCATGCTTAGTCCCTTTCTCAGAAAAACAGTACTTCTTATTTACATGTACAGAAAACAGTATCCTTTATTCACATTTACAGACGCCGGGTACATCGGCTCTCCCACCCCCCTCCCCAACAGTGTCCCAACATATCATATATAAATATATATAACATATACAGACGCCGTATCCGGCTCTCCCATATCCCGCATCCGGGCATCCCGCGTCCGGGATGGAATCCAGCTGAATCAGGTGGTGATATAACAGTGGCCCTTCCCCATATACATATACATATACATATTCACTTCATATTCATATGTCATACAATTGGCATGCATGAGAGCCCAAAGAAAGTCATGTGTCCATCGGAGTGACGTAAGGTCGAAATCCTCCGATTACATTATGGGATAATCGGGTCACTTGTCTCACCTTGAAGGAACGATAATTATAAGGCGAGACTATCAACGGAAGACAGCTTTAAGAGGAGACATAGAATACGATCATAGGCATTATAACCATTAATCCATATGCTTTGAAGACTTTTAGAAACTAGTATAACACTTCCATATTCACATTGGATTCTTAGCTCAAGACTCTTAGTCGTGAGATCATTCTTGTCGTACTTATCTTAGGCATATTCTCTTTTCTGACATCATCGTTATCATTATCATCACGGAAGTATTCTCGTTGGGATAGGTACAGTACTTGTCGTTTGGTATTGGAATAAGGATCGAAGGTTTCTTTTGGATTCAGCATCAAAGTAAGTCAAGTGGAGTAATAAGGTAAATCCGGGAAACAGTGGGCCCACCTCGGATCAAATGAGGTGGCGTACCAAGTTTACATATATTACATATCATGGCGTTACTTGTGAGGGTTTAGGGTCATCGGGTCCTATTTATGCGAGTTCTAGAGGTTTAGGACATTCTTCCAATATTTTGCACACTTTTTAATTCAATTCTACTGAAGGAAAAAGGGAAAACTTTAGGTGCGGATTCCGGGGAATAGGGTTGTCCCCGAGGCTCGTACCCGACTTATTACGTCTAAGACATGCCATAGAAGGAAGGATAAAGCCTTACATACCTTTTCCGCTTCCTTTTGCTTCTCCAAATTCAAGTTGCAATTTCGCCAAAATCTACAAATTGGTCATGTTTACCAAAACTTGATTAGAGCTTTTAGAAGTTGATTCTTCAAAGTAACACTTTGTCTGCCGAAATTTCGGCAGCATTTCCCCTGTAAATACACCATACCACCAAGTTCAACTTGGCCAATTTCAATCAACAACAACCCGAGAATGGAAATCGGCCAAACCAACAACAATACTAGCAATTATTCTAGCAACACTTACAATCTTCCCAATGATTCAATGATATCCGAAATCTTCAACAAGGACTTAACCACACATTTTTTTTTTTTTTATTCTAAATTCATAAACCACATCCACAACCAGGCACTTACTACACCATTCATGTAATGTAAGACTTTAAACTAATATGGTATTAACTTCTTCAACATTCTCATATCAATTACCATTTTGTTCCAAACCAACAAACTTGCATTTTTCATCGTAGAATCCATAATAACAACAACTAAAATATCAAATAGAATTAAATCATCATGGTTTGTCAACCCACACCCCATTCGGCCATACCACAACAACAACATATTTCATGAATTTCCTATCTTTTCCTACACATTACAACAACAACCAACACACTACATAACATTAATTCAATCTTCCATGCAACACAACACACAACACACACCATGCACGGCTACAACTTCAATCATGCAAGGTTTCATGTTTTCCATTCATTTCTCCATACAACAACATATACCAAGCATTCATACAACATAAAGGAAGATTAGTTCTTACCCCCTTTTTTTTTTCCTTCAACTTCACCCTTGGCTTAGGGTTGGTATATGACTCCAATGAGCATTCCACTTGCTTCAACACCTACTCCATGTTGTAGAGGACCTTTCATTGGGTAGAAATATATGAAGAAATAATTTTTTTGGACCAAGATTTCATGGGGGAAATTTTTCTCCCTCTTGGCCGAACCTAGGCCTCATTTTTCTCCTTCATCTTTTTTTTTTTTTTTGTCTTTCTTTCTTATTTCTTCAACTAAAAGATGACTCCACATATATATACATGTCTTCCACTACTTTTTCATATTTATAATTTAGTCCTTCAAGTATGACCTCAAGTCCCTTTCCTTCCTCTTCTAGACTCTTCTTTCTTTTTCTTGATTTTTCTTTGAATTTTTCATATGGTCAATGAAGACTAAATGTCTTCTTAAGGAAGCTTTGACCCATATATTATTCTATACTCACAATTAGCCCCCATTAATTACAAAGAAGGGCATATAGTGCACGGCCAATATGGCCTCTTCATAAATTTTCTTGAACATTTTTGCTCCTCCAAGATCATTCTTGAACATTATGTGAAATTACCATTTTGCCCCTAAGCTTTCACATTATTTCCATTGATCATTTTGCGAATTTCTCCTTTTGCCCTTAACTTTTCTCAACATTTCCATACTAATAATAATCATAAATAATATTTTCAACCACTCGTACATTGAAATAATTTTTTGAAAATGATCTCGCCCCTAACTTTCCACGACGACTTTGGAATTTCCAAACGTACAATATACGGGCTATAACAAAAGAGGTCAGAAACAATCTTTCCTAGGTTCAGGCTCTATCGCACGATCTTAGATATGAAAGAAAAGTAACATCCTAAATGTCCTGTAGCTTCCTGCTTATAAATGTGGTGCACAACACATCGATAAACAAGACTCTACTAGACACGGTCTGTAGACTCTCCGAGGATTTAACCTGGCTCTGATACCACTTTTGTCACGACCCAACCCCGTAGGCCGTGACTAGTGCCCGAATTGGACACTCATATTGCCTGTTAACTGTAATCATTTATAACTAGCATGTCATGAACTTATTTGTATAAAAAGGTAGGGTGTTATTTTAAAGCTGTCAAAATTTTGTATGTCGTAGGCACCTGTCTCCTGAGGAGTTACAATTTTTAAACAACAACATATATATTCCTACGCAAGCTGACAAGGCTGCTACGATATGCAACATACCAAACATACATATATATGCAAGCCGACAAGGCTGCCATTACGAATGGGTACACCCCAAACATAAGTCATAGTCATACAACGCATCAACAACTACATACAGACCCACACAAATGTCCACAGACCTCTAAGAGTAACGACAATATCATATGACGGGACAGGGCCCCGCCGTACCCCGAATAAACACTTATATATACCATAAAAGGGAGTTATACCACAGGCTAGGCTCCGGAACAAAGGAGCAGTCCAAAATAGCTGAATAGGTACCCTAAGCTGACGGATCTCCAAAACGAGCGTTTGTACCTGTGGGCATGAACGCAGCCCCCCGAAGAAAGGGGTCAGTACAGAATATGTACTAATCATGTAAAGCATGAAATGTAGTAATAGACTCATAAGGAGACAAAGTATGTAGGACCCAATGCAACAATCAGAAATTCATAAAACTTGCCTTTGGACATATTTCATCTGTATCATTCTCATATCAATATCGTTATAGAGTTTTGTAATCAAAGTTGTATAATCATTCTGTATATAACATATATATAACGTGTCCCGGCCCTTTAATGAGGGGCTCGGTAATTAAAATCATAGCATCATAAACATAAACATAGACGTGTCCCGGCCCTTTAATAAGGGACTCGGTAATAGGGAATATGCCCTCCTGGCCACCATCTCCATATCATCATGTCATCATATCATCACATCATCATATCACCATATCATCATATAGTAAATAACGTGTCCTGGCCCTCTAGTGAGGGACTCGGTGATTAATATAGTAAATATGCGCACGAAAACGTGTCCTGGCCAGGGACTCAGTGAAGGATATAGCGGTAAGCACGAGCAGAATAATTAGCAACCACATATATGCAATTCATCTTTTGAGACTCAATAGATAAGCAACTAACCAGCTCTAAAGTATTGGGATAATAATCATATTCAATTCTTTTCAACTCTCATTATAAGTTATAGCAAGGAACGTTTCAGCTTTCATGTACATGTATCAGTTTCCATGATGTAGTTTTTGAAAGTCAAGTATGCTTCTGTTCATGCCATTCTTTTAAGAGTAAGAACTTCTATACATCATTCATTAGTCAATCATGTAGTAGGCTCGTGACAATAGCATTAAGGAAATATAGAATCATAAGTCATGCATGGAGCTAGAGAATAGAATTTACCCCAAGGTTCATATCATTTCATACTTACGTCTAGGACATGCCAAAAAAAAAAAAACGAATAGGCTTTACATACCTTTAGCGTTTAGTCGTATTATAACTTGTACTTGCTGCCCAAAAACACTTATCCTATATCAAGATGTCAAGAGCTACAATTAGTCTACAAAGGAATTTAATACGTATTTTGACGCTCACAATCCCTTTCTAACATATAAACGACGTTTCGTTCGCATTCAAACCAACTAGTGCTACAAGCTAACATTGCTAATCATTCTTTCATATATCAATTCAAACTTGTTTAACATGACTTAGGGGACTTTGGACAGCTTGCACATCATTCAAATCAGTCCCAAACTCACGGCCAAACAGCACATACCACAATACCATTTTCACTTAGCAATTTTCCAGTTTTAACTTACAACGACAACAACACGTTTAATAACATTACTTTCACGATTCTTGGAATTGTTTTAGCATCATTTTTATTCTTACAACAGCCCACAAACCATTTCAATTTCAACTTGAATCATTAAACTTCACTTTCACTATACGTTCATAACAACATTCAACATTCAGAACGCACAAATTTACTTCTATCATCAAAACAGTCCACGGTCTGGACTGTTTTCCCCCTTCAACATGATTCGTTTCTTTAACACCTCAATTCACATATTCAATATCCATACAATACACCATAATGTCCATAACAACAACAATCAAAATATGACACAAAACAGTCCATAAATTCCCTAAAACAGTCCCCCTACACGGTTTCAACACAACTACAACATCTTCATGATTTTCATCCATTTATCCATACGACAACACATTCAATCCACTTCCAATACATGTACAAGAAGATTAAACATGATTCCATTAAATCCTACAACACACGGCTCATTTAAATTTTAAGAAAAACAGTCCAATACCAACGTGCAACATCATAAACAAACTTCTACAATC
Source organism: Lycium barbarum (assembly GCF_019175385.1). NCBI lineage: Eukaryota > Viridiplantae > Streptophyta > Magnoliopsida > Solanales > Solanaceae > Lycium > Lycium barbarum. Next base: position 22,003,803 of record NC_083348.1, on the reverse strand, counting down.
TTTATTCATTCACATATGTTGACACACATTCAATCCATCAACAATACATGCAAAATGAGACCAACCATGACTTCACCAAGCTCACGGCTCACCCCCAACTTCAACCACAACAACAATCCAACAACAACATGCACGAATTGTACCTTCAAATTATCATACAACACAAGAAAAATGATCATTCTTACCTTGTAACTAACTTCTTCAATCGGCTAGCCCCTCAAACTCTCTTCTTGAATTTTAACACTTGTTCTTGCTATATCAATGGATGCTACACATTAATATACCTTCAATGGAGTTGAATTGCTTAAGAAAACTGAATTTTTGGAGCAATTTGGAACCCTCACTCTCGGCTAGCTCTAGGCCGAGAGTTTTCCTTTCTCTCTTTATGTGTTCTTAACTTGTAATTGTTGAAATGATGTAGTGAGTTGTGGAGTGAATCAGATTTTCACTATATGTATTCCCTAAAAGACTTGGACATGTGTCCACTCAAGTTTTTGGGTCAAAAACCATTGACCATTCCACTATTATGCACGGCCAAGCATGGTTAAAAAAAATGGGCAGATTTTTGTTCCCAATCCCACTTAATAATCCAATTATGGTTAGTTTAATCCCAATTTTCCATTAATATTTCAATGCCAAACGAAATTTGTAGTTAAATTTTGACTTGAAACAAAACTGGAAGTTAAAGTCTCTACTTCGTATCTTGAGATAGTCTTGTCTTTAACTTGTCGCGTTTATTTTAAAACGTCCTAATGTATGAAAATATGGGTTATAACATACACGGTACCCGGGGACCGGACATATGTACACGGTACCCCGAAACCGGACACATCATACTCCGGAATATATATATATATATGGAACCCGGCCCTCAAGCAAGGGACTCGGCGAACCATACGCACTATACATACCGGCCCGGGACTCGGTGAAGGAGGCAATGACACATGCACGAGCAGAGTAGTGAGAAACTATATGCATATAAATCAATTATGAGACTCGATGGACAAGGACGCTTACCGACACCTGAAGGCTCAGAAATAGGTTTCGGATCAATCCGATTTAGTATAAGAAAGTTATGAGTGTTTGAAGTACAGAACCTTCTATGAACGTTTCAGAAGCCGTTTTTGGAAAATCAAAGCAACAACCATATCAAGTACCTTTCGGATATCGTTATGGATCAAATCAAATATAACTTTTGGAACCATATGTACGTGAAAGTTACGGACATTTTTACCACAGAACTTTTACGAACATTTCAAAGCAAATCCGAGATCTTTTACGAAAGTTAGGGACATTAAAACTTACAGAACTCTTTTAGAAACACAATTCTTTATGCTTATCTTGTTATTCAATCATATAATAAGCTCGATCATATCAGACATACTTATATCAGAAGTGAATCAGAATCATAGACAACCTCGGAAACATATCAAACAGAGCTTCGGAATCATGGATACATATCAAAACCATATGAAGTAGCTTATTTATTTATTAATCATATAATAGACTCAACCATACGAAACATGCTCATGACAAAAGAGAATATGCATCATAACCGAGCTCGGAATCAAAGAGTAGAGTTACCCCAAGGCACGTGTCAGGTCATACCTTACCTAGCTCTAGGACATGCCAAAAGAAAGAAGGGGTAAGCCTTACATACCTGTTCGACCGCTTATAAGCTACGCTTATTCGTCCAAGCTTGTAAGTCTACATTTAAAAGGAATTTATGCTAATGTTAGCCTTTTCATCGCACATTTGTACCATATTTCAAATCATACTATTTTATATTCTGCCGAATATCGGGCAGCATCTCCCCTGTTTATATGCCTAGCCCGAATTCACAATTCAGCAACCAACAACAACAACAACAATACCAACATTAATCATAATATTTCCAATACCAACGTATGACATAAAACAGCCCACACATTATTTTCTAAATTCCTCAACCAACCAAATTTGCGATATAACTATTTAATAATTTTATTTCCGTAAGAGAGTCTAAATTAATACTAACAACATCAATAATTACATCCTCCACATTCTACAAGTTGCATACATTTATTTTCATTCAAAATTCTCTTCAAATCTCATTCCATAATTCACAACGCCAACAAACGAATTTATCGCACTATTTTCTCCGTTCTAGTTCGGTAGAACTCTAAATAAACCTATTAGCAATGAAAAGGAACCTTAATCTTACCTCAAGTGTGCAGCCACCACAACCACCCCCTTCTTTTTGGTTGATTTGTAGCTCAAATTGGAGGCAACGCAACGTAGAACACTTTTCTCTTCACGGGCTTTGGGATTCGGGGCTCAGATTTTGGTCAAAATTGATCTTTTCTCTCTAAGCTCTCTTCTCTCTTTTTCTCCAGAATTTTCTGGGTGTTGTGTCCTGAAAAATGAGGAGCAAATGCTGATATATCACTTAAATAAACATTGGTCATGGGCCTAACCCGGTTGGGCCCGGATTGGGCCTAACCCACTGACCTTGCTGCCTTAAAACATCCATATCTCCTTATCCCGACGTCTCCTGTGGACCCACAACCAATGGTTGGAAAGATAATTCAAGTATCTACAACTTGTATTTCTTGGTATTTTTCCAAATGCCAAACCGATAATACCGTTTTTGCCCCTCGAAGTCAGATCACCCGAAAATGTTACTTAAAAATATTTGTTTGGAGGACTTCCACTTTGATTTGGCTCAAGGGTCCTTCTTGAGTTGTGTTTGACTTCACATATGTGATTCATATAACTTTTCATGTGTTCCTAAAAAATCTCGATGTGTGGGCCTCACCTCCGCTTACGAATAATCCGACGTACAAAAAAAATACGAAATATAATGCTATCAACGTGAGTTTAAATTATGTAGTAACAACGTGATTGTCAATGTTTGAGGAAGCACGTGTCACGCTCAGGCTCTGAAAATGCGGAGTATAACATCCTTCCCCCCTTTGAAATATTCGTCCTCGAATGTTTAAACTAAGCTTGTACTCTGTCCATAATCCCATTCTCGGGTACATCCATTATCGGCTCTTACTGTTTTGTAGTCTCCCTTTACTGGGTGGTCATACCATAGTAAGCATCGTAGTTATTCCAATATCTTGTTAAAGTTTGTCCCCTTCACCGGAACATCGTTCAATTCCTTTTCTTCCTGATGAATTATTTTCAGTCCAATCTTGAAAGATACCCTGCAATCACTCTATTTGTTTTTAATTTTTTTTGCTGACTGACCCTTATATCTTATTGAATTCGCTTCTACAAAAATTCTCACTTCAAATTACATTTGTTTTTCATGTCTGAGTGCGTTTTGAATCTTTGCATCCTATTCACTCGCTTTCTCCTTATGCGTTTTACCTTACGGTGCCTTCCAAAACAAATCCACACTTCGGTCTTCAATCCTTACTTTTCAATTTTAAGCCCAATACCTTTCTTCCTTCGATTCACTCAATGTCCGTACTGAAATGGATAACGATAACAACTATATCATTTCCGTATAACTCTCACTTTTTGTTTTAGGGTCTATAATTATCACATCTTAGGATTTGTCGTTCCAATCTCTACACTTATACTTTCCTTACTTGCTTCCCCCCTTTTAAAGTCTTACTTGTAACACTCATAAATCCATTACCTCATATCCGATCTTGAATTCATGTACCCCTTTCCTCAATTCCCTTTTCAAACTACATCATATTCATGCCATTTCCCATAATTTATAGTTACAGTACTTTATGTGCGAAGTCTTAACATACTCATCTTGCAGTAACGTAATTCAATAGTACAGCCAATGTTGCAATCTAAACAAAGGATGTATTTTACTTAACTCAATCGTTAATTATGGGTCAATATTTACCTCTGCTCCAATTAACAACTCTGTCCCATGGGGATACTTAGAATACTAGTATGTCAAACCGTTTGTACCCTCCGTGTAGTACCATTTATCCCATTCTTCAATAATTAGCATTCACTAGTAGCGTCATCTTCCCCTTTTCTTTCCATCTCCGTTATTTCTCTCTTTCCCGTAATTGACTTACGGTAACCATAATTGCATTTCCCTTAAGCCGCCATCTGTCTTATCAAGGATCTAAGTCTCATGTGCAACTAAGACCCCTTGTGCGTCATAGTCTTTTATTCTTGTGTTGTACTCAGAATTAATTTCAACGACAATCATAATCATATCTTTACTTGTTATTGGTGATATCCTTACTTTATCGCCTTATTATCACGTGGTGAACTCGCAACTCATAGCCACATCTTTCTTTCCAGCTTATTTCTTTAGGTACTTTACTTGTTCTGTCTTAGTATAAGGTATCCGTAGGAGATGCATCCTTCTTTTTCTCATAATATGACTACTTCTTAGGCTTGTGTACTTCGCCTGTTTCCTTTTCTTTCTATATCCCTCGGCACCAGTATACTTGTCTTTAATTTCCTTGTATTGGCGATCGTTTCATCAATCGTTATGCCTTGTTGGCTCTCCGGCGTAGACCCCCCACAATTATAATTGGGCATAGCTTCACGTTGATAGTTCATATAATTCCATAGCGTATACTCTCATATTCAGTATAATTAATGGTCCATGAACTATTTTCTAATACCCGACGGCCTCTTTTATTTTCCAACCATAAGAACAACGTTCTTTCTTTTCTTCGAAAAATTACTAACTACCAATCGTTGTCACTTCGTTATAATAGTCATCATCCGAAATGTCCTTTGGATTTGTCATCCTCTCCATTATCCCTTGTGAACTTAGCTTGTACACCTTTCTTGCTCTCTTTGTTACTCGCGCTTTATTACCCTATTCGATCGGTGCCTTCAATATACCATAGCACCGGTTGCTGGGACATACATGCCCACTGATACAATCACATGTAGAATATTATACGCATTCATATAGAGGTATATATATAATTTCTACCATCTCGCCTACAAAACATTTTCAAACGCTATTCAAACTTATCCTAATTTCAAAGCTGAGATGCACTTTCTATCTCTTCACCAATCTAGTCTGCCTCGTCCTACGCGACCTCTTATGGTCTCCAACCATCCCGTATACTCTGATTTCCCTTAGGCTACTCTAACTTCTCATTTGCCTCTTATGTCTCAATTTATAGGACCTTTAGTTCACTTCCTAGGGGGTCACTCATCCCAAATTTTCTCCCACCTTAGCACGCTTAACCTCGAAACTTCGATGGAATCCGGTGCCTTAATGCTGATATAATCGCGTCCACTTCGTCGCATGACCTTTATTACAGCAAATCGAAGTCTTACAGATTCCGAGACCTCCTCGTAACACGTCCTTTCCTTTACAATTACTATTTTACCCCTTTTCAATCCTCAATATTCACCTTTCACTTTGATGTATTACCTTCGTCCCAGATTCCTAGATTCCCGATGGTAGTGATCGCGCCTTCATCGCCCTGCCAAATCCATAACCTTTCTGAAACAACTCACCCCACTTATCGTCCATTTATATTATTTACTTTCCACGCTTCTTTCCTGTTAGATGTACCTAACTAAATAGCCTGATTTTGAAAAATTCTAACAGAATCTTCTTTACCATTCTTACTATTCAGAATTTGCACACAACAAATACCAACAATGCCTAACAGGGCATATATTTGTGTACGACATATTCCAGCCACCCAGGGCTCCCAATTTCAGGTAACAAAACAAATATGTTTCAACTTACCTTTATGACCTTCCATATCATCACTCAACTTCTTCCGTCGTATGTAAGGCTTACATATAAGGAATCTCATTTCCTATGACTTGGCTCTATCGCACGATCTGAGACAGAAAGAAGGTCAACAATCCCTAGATGCCCTGCAGCCTTCTGTTTATAAATGTGGCCGGCTTCACACCCATAAACAGGACTCTACTGGACACGACTTTGCAGACAACCCCTAGGACAACCTGCTCTGATACCACTTTGTCACACCCTAATCCCGCTAGGGTGTGATGGGCACCCGACCCTTACTTAGAGCCGAGCGAACCCTCTGACTCTTAATACACACATAACCTCTTTGAACCTTTAAATCAAGTAAACATGAAATACATAGTAGGCTTTCAGAAATATTCTTTTTCTTTGTTCTTAAATCAACAAAATCTGTAATCATATGGAATTTATCACATAACACAAAATGACACATCGGGTGATGGAGCCGCTTACAAAACTGACATTCTATACCCACAACTCTGTCTGCAAAGTCTCTAACATTAATCAGACATCATAGCACATACACTCTGACTCGGCAGCACTCCAGGAGCAAGTGGAGCTTGCCAACTCCGCTGGAACATCTTCTATAATAGCTTCAACTCATCTGGGTGTACCTGCGCGGAATGAAACACAGCCCCTAAAGAAAGAAGGGTCAGTACGGAAAATGTACTTAGCATGTAAGGCATAGAATACAGAAAACGGAACCATAATCGAAACAAGCAGTACAAAGGTAAGTACATCATTCAGAGTACCAACATGCTTATTTTCCAAACGCAAATCGTATATGCCGAAGTCATATGTCAGAAGGAGTACAACAAGTAAGTAAATCATCCAGAGTGCCAAAATGCTTTCTTTCCAAACACAGACTGTGCGTACCGACATCATATGTCATCACCTACATATCATCATATACAGATACACATATAACTGATAGTGCTGTGGAACGTACAGCCCAATCCATATGTAATATAATAGTGCCGAGGAACGTACGGCCCGATCCATATATATATAACATATACTGCCGAGGAACGTTCGGCCCGATCCATAAATATAATATATACTGCCGAGGAACGTTCGGCCCGATCCATAAATATATTATATTGCTGCGGAATGTGCAGCCCGATCCATACATATATTATATTGTTGCGGAACGTGCAGCCCTATCCATATATATTTTATATTGCTGCGGAACGTGCAGCCCGATCCATATATATTATATTATTGCCGACATCATATATCAGAAGAAATACAGAGGGTAAGTAGCTTATCCAGAATATCAGAATGCTTACTTTTTGAAACACAAATGATGCATATCAAAGTCATGCATAGGGCCCAGGAACATGGTCGCCACTCCTGTCTCTGGCGCCATAACACATCATACTCCATAAGATTTCATATCTCCGAACATCTCCGTCACATAACACATCATAGCATATACACGGTACCCGGGACATATCATACTCCGGGGAACCGGACACATCATACTTCGTAACATATACACGGTACCCGGGGACAGGACATATATACACGGTACCCCGGAACCGGACACATCATACTCCAGAATATATATATGGAACCCGGCCCTCAAGCAAGGGACTCGGCGAACCATACGCACGATACATACTGGCCCGGGACTCGGTGAAGGAGGCAATGACACATGCACGAGCAGAGTAGTGAGAAACTGTATGCATATAAATCAATTCTGAGACTCAATGGACAAGTACGCTTACCGACACCTGAAGGCTCAGAAACAGGTTTCGAATCAATCCGATTTAGTATAAGAAAGTTATGAGCGTTTGAAGTACAGAACCTTTTATGAACGTTTCAGAAGCCGTTTTTGGAAAATCAAAGCAACAACCATATCAAGTACATTTCGGATATCGTTATGGATCAAATCAAATATAACTTTTGGAACCATATGTACGTGAAAGTTACGGACATTTTTACCACAGAACTTTTATGAACATTTCAAAGCAAATCCGAGATCTTTTACGAAAGTTAGGGACATTAAAACTTACAGAACTCTTTTAGAAACACAATTCTTTATGCTTATCTCGTTATTCAATCATATAATAAGCTCGATCATATCAGACATACTTATATCAGAAGTGAATCAGAATCATAGACAACCTCGGAAACATATCAAACAGAGCTTCGGAATCATGGATACATATCAAAACCATATGAAGTAGCTTATTTATTTATTAATCATACAATAGACTCAACCATACGAAACATGCTCATGACAACAGAGAATAAGCATCATAACCGAGCTCGGAATCAAAGAGTAGAGTTACCCCAAGGTGCGTGTCAGGTCATACCTTACCTAGCTCTAGGACATGCCAAAAGAAAGAAGGGGTAAGCCTTGCATACCTGTTCGACCGCTTATAAGCTACGCTTATTCGTCCAAGCTTGTAAGTCTACATTTAAAAGGAATTTATGCTAATGTTAGCCTTTTCATCGCACATTTGTACCATATTTCAAATCATACTATTTTATATTCTGCCGAAAATCGGGCAGCATCTCCCCTGTTTATATGCCTAGCCCGAATTCACAATTCAGCAACCAACAACAACAACAACAATACCTACATTAATCATAATATTTCCAATACCAACGTATGCCATAAAACAGCCCACACATTATTTTCTAAATTCCTCAACCAACCAAATTTGCGATATAACTATTTAATAATTTTATTTCCGTAAGGGAGTCAAAATTAATACTAGCAACATCAATAATGACATCCTCCACATTCTACAAGTTGCATACATTTATTTTCATTCAAAATTCTCTTCAAATCTCATTCCATAATTCACAACGCCAACAAACGAATTTATCAAACTATTTTCTCCGTTCTAGTTCGGTAGAACTCTAAATAAACTTATTAGCAATGAAAAGGAACCTTAATCTTACCTCAAGTGTGCAGCCACCACGTCCACCTCCTTCTTTTTGGTTGATTTTTAGCTCAAATTGGAGGCAACGCAACGTAGAACACTTTTCTCTTCACGGGCTTCGGGATTCGGGGCTCAGATTTTGGTCAAAATTGATCTTTTCTCTCTAAGCTCTTTTCTCTCTTTTTCTCCAGAATTTTCTGGGTGTTGTGTCCTGAAAAATGAGGAGAAAAAGCTGATATATCACTTAAATAAACATGGGTCATGGGCCTAACCCACTGACCTTTCTACCTTAAAACGTCTATATCTCCTTATCCCGACGTCTCCTGTGGACCCACGACCTATGGTTGAAAGCTAATTCAATTATATACAACTTATATTTCTTGGTAATTTTCCAAATGCCAAACCTATAATACCGTTTTTGCCCCTCGAAGTTAGATCACCCGAAAACGTTACTTAAAAATATTTGTTTGGAGGACTTCCACTTTGATTTGGCTCAAGGGTCCTTCTTGAGTTGTGTTTGACTTCACATATGTGATTCATATAACTTGTCACGTGTTCCGAAAAAATCTCGATGTGTGGGCCCCACCTCCGCTTACGAATAATCCGACGTACAAAAAAATACGAAATATAATTCTATCAACGTGAGTTTAAATTATGTAGTAACAACGTGATTGTCAATGTTTGAGGAAGCACATGTCACGCTCAGGCTCTGAAAATGCGGGGTATAACAATGATTTCGTCGAAGGTTTGAAAATCAAAAAGATTATGTCAACTCCGTATCATCAAGGTGAGAACGGGCAAGCGGAGTCAACAAACAAAACAATCATTCAGAACTGATACGCTTAAATTACACCTTTTAATAGCGTAAAGCGGACGATGTCAAATATAGTAACCCAACAAGGTTGGGGTCAAATCCCACAAAGAATATGGTGTGAAAAGTTTACTAAACAAGTATTGTATTAATCTTGCGATCCTGGTGTATTTCATAAAAAAGGTTTTTTTAAGAGTTTTGGTTTGTGGACTAATTTAGAGTGACTAGTAATTTAAAGTTGTAAATATATGGGTAAAAAGAACCAAGGTTGTGTCCCCATCTGATAAAGTGTATGATCAAGGGTATCGATCTTGATATACTTCTAATGGATCGTTGTATGAATGCACTTAACCTCTATGTGAATCTAGACTATTTCCCAATAAGAAAAGATTATTTCTTTCTATGCTTTTCTCAAAGATAAGAAAGTATGCATGAAGAACAGTTAATTGTGCCAAGTAAATTCTTCTTATTCCTAAGTGAATTTATTAAACAAGGTTTAAAGCCTCGAGTTCTTTTTATTTTTCCTTACCAAACCCTAGTTATTTTTCCAAATAAACCAAAGTTTATGGTGTTAGCTAATGTTTGCAACCACTAACTATATGATGGAAATGAAGAAAAAATAAACTCTAACAATCCATTATGTGTATATCAATCACAATCCTCAATCACACAACACCCATTCTTGGGTTCACAACCTTAGTAAAGGTGTTTAGCTACTCATGGCAATGAAGAAACAATAAAAGATTGAAGATTGCATAAATGAAATTGTTATTGAACATACGAATAAAATTGAAAGTAACAAATGTAATTGTCTGGAAAATCTTCAAAAGTACTAAGAACCCAAAAGTAATTACTACAAGTCTAAAACTCCAGATGTTTGAAAAATAAAACCTCAACAGGTATTTATAAAAGTTAAACTCGGAATAATTAATCTCAATCCAGTTCCAGGTCGGCTTGCAACTCGACGGACCGTCTTTGCACATTGACGGTACCTTCGAATGTCGATGATGTACTTCAGTGGTCTGATAACAACTTTCACTTTGCAGAAAATCCACTGTCAATGTACATCGAAGGACCGTCCATCATGTTGATGGTCCGTCGATCTTCCTGTCGTTTTACATCAATGTAGTCTCTGATCTTTCACTCAGTGCAACTCGACGACCTACTTGATGGACCGTCGAGCATGTTGACGGTCCGTACAAGTGCAAAGCAGTGCCTTGTCTTCAAAATTCCTTATTTTCAACTGTTTTGGCAGTTCCACTTCTAAATACCTGCACATACACAAAACACATCAAACTAACACAAACTTACTCGAAAACAAGTAAAACTTAGAGTTAAAAAGCATTAAATGTGCCATAATTTCACGACACATCAAAAAAACCTACGAAAATGGTTGGATGAGCCCAAGGGAAGGTGGAAAAAGTTTTACCGGAAGTACTTTAGGCTGACAGAACAACCTCAAGGTCGAGCACTGGTGAAACACCATTTTCATTGGTCTATGGTGCGGAGGCTTTGATTCCTGTCGAAGTTGGGGAGCTGATTTTGAGATTCCAGTATGCAACGGAAGAATTGAATGGCGAGGCTATGGCTGTGAAGCTCGACTTAATGGATGAACTTGGCGAAATGGCGTTGGTTCGTTTAGCAGAACAGAAGCAACGGATGGGAAGATACTACAAACAATGGGCAAATCTTGGATACTTCCAAGTCGGGGACTTGGTCCTTCGAAAGGTTACTCTACACACCAAAAACCCCTATGAGGGGAAGCTGGATTCAAATTGGGAAGGATCGTACAGAATAACTAGACTAACCGATAAAGGTTCATACCAGCTTGAATCAGAAGATAGCTAACAGCTGCAAAATAATTAGAACATGGCACACTTGAAAAAATACTATTGCTAAGGTATGAATCGCTTACCCTCCGTAAATTCTTTAAAATTTCGCGCTTAACCCTTACAGGTAGAAACGGGAGCAAAGTTAAAGAGGATAGAATTAGGTCTGGAAACACGTGTTGCACTTTTTTTCCCTTAGCTAGATTTTATCCCGAAGAGGTTTTTCCAGCAAGGTTTTTAATGAGGCAACAATATACAGCATGTTACTTTCATATCAAAGAATAGCCAAGCACTAGCGACTGGCAACTGCCCAGCATCAACAAATAGTGTTTCTCTTCTCATACTTTGAACCCAAATACTGGGGGACTATCATGCCCTCGACAGATTCGAGATAGCTCAACGAGGCCATAACTTTTGTATTTTTTGAAATGTCTGCACTAAGTTCTATTGTAAGGGCCAAACAATCAAATGAATCGTGCCCGGTTAGTTTATTTGCTACGACAAAAGCAGAAAACCAAATTGGTTACCCCTCGACCATTTGTACGATACAAGTATATGCAACAAGAATAGCACTTTGGTTTAAACCCGCGTAAATTATAACATTGCGTGAATATTTAATTCACATGTATGACTTATTTTATCTTCAAAGCTCATGAGCTACCCTCGATTAGGGACTACCGTCACAAAACAGACGAACAAAACAAAGTCGTTACAGTTCACATTTCATGGGCAGGGTTAGCACTCGAAAAGCTACTAAAGATCTTGTTGGTGCTCTTTCGGACTTGTTTTGAAAAAGAGTGTCAACCTAATTTTTAGGAAATTAGAAAAATCGAGTTCAAAGGATTTATTCAAACGCCGTGAAAATTCCTTTGTAATCAAAGTTCTCGGTAAGGGTTCTGGTAATCCCCTAGGGAAGGTCTTAGGCACCCTAGTATTAAGGATCCGCAGTATACGGTTGACCTTCAAATTTCAATGTGTATTTTTGTATGACTGCTTATGTTTTATTTAATTTCCCATATAAAAATACTATCATGGCATGTCATATTGGCTTTTGAAAGAATTAAAGAATTTCCTTGTAAATAAGGGTAGTTTAAGTTCGGATTTAAAATATCCGGGTAAAAATAATATTATCTTTTTACTTATAAGGATAGTATAATGGGTATATCCCATCTAAAACTAATTTCATGTGTTTGTATATAAGAAAATATATATGTATATGTATAGTCTTTTATTAGTTCATGCATTATCCACATTTGTCTCTTTGGTCAACCGTACCCTGAAATGATTCTCATTTGCTCGAGTGCATTTATAGAGCCTATGATTTGTGGTGGAGCTCAACTTAGAGTCTATGATCTTCATTAGAGCTTATTCACCATATTTAGCGCATTTCAAAGGGCCTCAAGTGTGTATTTCCACACTACACACTTGATGATGATCAATGATGAGACCCAAGTCTCTACAAGCTTCATAGAGATGGAATCCTACAAGGTTTGGGAGATTTAGAGCTCGAGGCCCTTGCTCGCAAGACATGGAAGATAGCTTGGAAGGCTATTTGCACAAAGGGATATTTGTGCAAGTGGCTACTTTGCTCATAAAGGGTTATGCTTGCAAGAAGGCCATACATGCAAGGTCTCTTAGAGGGCCATCTATGCAAGGAGGGACGTGTTTGGCCATTGAAGGTCAATCCTTGAATTGATGACTACACTAAGAAGACTAGTCAAACAAGGCTCTTACTTCATTAAGGGTAGCATTGCAATTGCCTATTAGTCTCCTTTGCTTAGCTTGTATATATAGCTTGTCTTTCATTTAATTAGGGAGATTGGATGAATTATGTATTGAATACTCTAAAGGAGTGATAGTGTGTTTAGCTTAATAGCCCTTAGGATTTAGGATAGTTAATGGTGGATTCCATTGTTGGTTTTGAACCTCATTTCCATTGATTTCATGAAGAGTTGTTCATTTGTGGATTTCATTTGAATATCTCTTCCCTTGATTTCAAATAGCTTAGGTTGTATTGATTGAATCCAATTGGAAGGGTCTAGGTTTCATATACTTAGGTTTGTCCATAGATTCATTATCATTAGGTTCTACCTTTTATCCTTTATTTCTCATCCCCTTTTCTTCAATTCTCTTCCCAATTTCTTGTTATCCTGTAATTCCGCATTTTTGTGATTGATTTGGTGTTTCCCCCTAATCGATTCCTTATCATTTGATATCATAGCTTAGGCTAAAGTGTTGTTTCTACAATCCTCAATCCTAGGTTCTTCATATTTGGAAAAAAACAAGTGAAAACAATCAAAATCCAAAGATTTGTTGTTGTTTTTTGATTTTGATGTTAGATATGAGTTTGTTGATGTGAAAAACCCTTGAATATGAAATTTGAACTTATTTGGAAGGGTTTTGAAGTTTTCACCGTTGAAGGACCTTCAAAGCTTGAAAAATACAAAGTGGGTTTGTTGATTAAAGGGTTACTATTGGGATTTGTTCTCCTACTCATTAGGAGTTTAGATCTGCAATCTAGAGAAAAAAAGGTGATATGGAGTTGATTTGAAATTTGTGTGTTCTTCAAGTTCACAGGCATCTTCATATCTTCATAGTGAAGAAGAAGACCCGAAAAGGAAGAATGATCCAATGAAATTCACCCAAGTTCTGAAAAGTTGTTTATCCAGCCCAAAAAGGAAAATACTAGGTTGTGTGGGTCCAAACAAGTCAAAGAAAGTAAAAAAAAAATTGTGCTAAGTTGCGCCATCTGTGACGCAACCTGCGTCTAGCGAGTTGTGCAGCAGGTTGAACCTGCGTCCAGTAGATTGTACATCAGATGGTGACAGAAAGTTAAAAAGTTGGAGTGCATCATCCGCGTCCCACATCTTGTGCAGCAGACGCAACTTGTGTCCAGTAGGTTGAACACCACGTCTAGCTGGTTTAACATTTCAAGGTTTTTTATTTCAATTCTCATTCCTTTCCATTTATTTTCATTTCTTTTGTTCTTCTAAGATAATTGATGCTAGTAATTGTCCTTACTTGTTGTTAATAAGCTCTTGTGTCCGAATTTCTTTTGTGGTAATTTTTTTTCAAGCTTTTCTTGTTTTAACCTCATTGAAACTTCTTGATTCAAGTCCATTGGTTTTAATCGAGTTGTCCTTCCTTCAATCAACAAGAATCTATTCTTCCACAAATATTAGCAACCATGTGAAATTGATTGGATAAGCAGTTCGTGTCCAACTTTGGAAGAAGCTTTAGGTTAAGAGGTAAGCTTGAGTGCAAATACAAGTGACGTGAGGAACTTTACTACTAATCTTGTTTGCTCATTTTGTAGGTACAAGGAGAGAAGTCATAAAGAGGAGAAGATATAAGGATGTCATCAATAGCTTCGAAATCTTATGGTGACGATTTAGAGAGTTATGCCTCTAGTAGTGGAGGGTGTGACTATGGTAGTGATGGAGGCTATGGGGAAGATGGTACAATGTATGACGATGATGCGGAGCATCACTATGCTTATAATGATAGTTAAGATGATGGAGTTCATGGGTCGTATGATGGTCCATATGGTCATTGTTACACCTCGGAAAACTTTTCGTTGATGCACAATGGATAGACTAACGAGGGGCCGAAGTATACGATGTTTCAATAAGTAAGAAATAGCATTGGATGATCCTAATTGAGATTTCGAAAACATTCGACGTAATTGAAGAAAGTTTTCCAAGAAAGGCAAGGCATACGTTATGTATCGGAAAGGATTTATGAGTAACGAATTAATGATGACTTAATGATGTTTTGGAGAAGAGATATAGCGTCCCTTAGATTATTAATGAAGTGTTAAACATGTGTTAAGAAGATTCCATAAGGATTGAAGATCAAACGAGTCGACGAGAACGAAATCGGAATAGCTTGGCATTATACGGCCCAACATACTGGCCGTATAAATTATACTGGCCATATGTTAGGCCGTATATTTATCCCAGATTGGCAGCATTCACTGGACCAAATCTACGGCCAGACATATGGTCAGTATAATTTATACAGACCATATTTTGGTCTGTAGAAACAAGACGGTACAGATTGTGCATTATTAATAAAGGGATCAAGTTCATTTCATTTCATTTCCCTTTCACTCCCCTTCTCTCTAGAACTCTTTAGAATATTTCTCCACACTTCACCTACAAGAATCCAAGAGAGAGTAAGGATCAACTTCATCAAACCAAGGAAATCAAGTGTAAGAAACTCATTAGAGTTCATCCAAGTCAAGAAATTCCATTGGAAAGGAACTAGGGTTTTGGCTCAAGTGAAGTCTTTCCACTCAAGGCTCATTCACACACTATCTAAGGTAAGTTTTATGATCATTCCATGTTGTTTATGGTATTGAGAGGTTGAAAGACTTAGATTATGAAAGGAGATAGAAAATGGGTTATAAAGATGAGAATAATAAGATTTTGAGTAGTAGCTTGGGATGAGTCATGATTCTTGATATATTATGATTATGATTATGGTATAAATAATATTAAGGACATGGGATAAGCAATATATGTGAGAAAACGTACTAGTATACTACGACCATGATTATGGATGAATTGAAGTGAAATTGTGGAATGTGGGTAATGTAGATGAATGAAGAGTGTTGGTTATAATGTTGAGAATATTATTACAGACGTTTGGGAATTGATATATGATATGGGGAAAGTTGTATAAACTAAGGAAATGCTGCCCAATTTTCTCTAGCTTTAGTAAGCACGTTCATATAATCGATTAGCTAATGTTAACGTGAATTCTCTTGAAGGTAGAAACGTGAGCATTGAAGGTGAACAATCAAGCGATGGAATTGTTAAACGAAAGAGGTATGTAAGGCTAGTCCCTTCTTTCTAAGGCATGACTCCTATGACATGAATCCTCCTATCTTTCAATGATTTTCCTACATATTGGAAATTATGAGTCTACGATTATAAAGAGCTTCATACAAGATAAAGAAAAGAGATACGTTACGAGCATGACAATACTGATGATGAATCTAAGTCTAAAAGTTCTAAAGCTCATGATATGACATTCCTACGAAGCTAATGATCCTTATATGATTCCTATGATATTATTTTCCTTACCTCTCCATGACTTTCTTACATTCCGAGAACTATGAGTCAGCGTTGATAAAGAGCTTCTTATGAGATAAAGATGAGAAATATCTCATGAATACGATGATAATGATCGCGATGAATAAGTGTAAAGAATCTTAAAGTGAGGTATGATGTCCATGAGGTTAATGATCCTAAGTATGGTTCCACTAATGCGTTTCCTTGTGTACACTCACCTTAAAATGTTCGTCCCCTCAAGGTGAGATATGATGATTATGATCACTCCATAATGTAATCGGGGGTTCACGACCTTATGTCACCCCGACATAGCCATAGTTGTCTTCAAGTTTTAATGTATGTTTTGATGATAAAGATATAGTGATGCTAGTTATGCTAAGGTCATGATATGCCTATGAGATGTATAATAATGATAAGTCTATGATGTGCTCACGATGATAAAATTCCACCGTACCCAAATGGCCGGATATGTCACCGCTAAGGCGGGCTGCTTGTGATTCCACCGTGCCCAAATGGCCGGACATGTCACCGCTAAGGCAGGCTGCTTGTGATTCCACCATGCCGAAATGGCCGAACATGTCACCGCTAAGGCGGGCTGCTTATGATTCCACCGCACCTAGAAGGCCGGACATGATCACCACTAGTGGGCGGCGTATGATGGTTACCCGGACGCGGGTTAACGATGATGGAATATATACGATATGGTGATGTATGTGCTATGACGATATATGTACTACGATTATATATGCTATATGTATGAAATGCATCCACTCTTAAAGGTTAAGCGGGTTATGTCTTCATCTTATGTCTTATGATTTATCTATTATGTCATTTCATTCATGCCTTACATACTCAGTACAATGTTCGTACTGACGTCCATTTTCTTTGGACGTTGTGTTCATGCCCACAGGTAAACAGGGAGGAGATCTAGACTCGTAGGAGCTGTTAGCAAGCCTTGAGAGCACTCCATTATTCCGGAGGTGCCATTGCTTATTGTTTTGTGTATATGTATTTTGGGCACGGCGGGGTCCTGTCCCGTCCCTATGTCTATCTCTCTAGTAGAGGCTCGTAGATACGTACATGTGGGTAGTATGGTCCCACGATGTCCTTATTGTATGTATATTATTTTGATAGCCGAAGGGCTTATGTATATAAATATAATTATGTTCAAAGTGAAAAATGGTTTTCCTATAATTTGAGTATAAGATTAATGAATGAACGCTTGATGTGTACGATGGGTAATGGTACGAGCGGTGCTCGATGATTAGCCCCGGGTCCCGTCATGGCCCCTAGTCGCGTCATGACAGTCATAACCTAGATGAAAGTGAACCTCACTACTCCGGGGGCAATTATGAAGCAACCTCGTATGGGTCCTTTGAAGACAAAGAAGGAGTAAAAGAGTTTTATGAAAAGTCCTACGGTGAAGACGAGAGCTATGAAAAGCCTAATGCTACACACCATGGGCATGGAGGCAACATGAGGTATATTCCTTCCTCACACATACGTTATGAACCAATTGGTGAAGACTTGCATGAATTAGGAAGTTGTGATTAATATGAACCTTATGGTTATGTGCTTTGTGGTGGCTATGTCTATAAAGATAGTAATGTTGAACATGATAATTGTGAAGAATATTTTAGTGGCTATTCACTTACATTGAATTGTGATACTTCCTATTCCAAAATAAGTGGTATAAATGTGTGGGTTGGACCGAGTAATAGCCTAATACAAAGATGTCATGTTCTCAACATGTCTATGATGTTGAAGGTAGGAGGAGGGAAGTATTGAAAGGTGATGGAAGTAGAAGAAATGCAAGGTCTCAAGTGAGAAATGACCTAGAGAAGCAAATTCCTGAGACAAAGGTGAACTTCCTTGGTAGTGTGGGGTATGTCCTTGTGTTGGATGATTGTAGCTACGGCAACTACCTTGCCCCTCATGTGGTTGAGACATTAGGTATTGAATGTGTGATGAGGCGATATCCTTACTATCAAGGAGGGCACTTGGTTAATAAGAGTGCAAGAGTGTTCTTTACCCATGGCAAATACCAAGAGGATGTTTGGTATATGTACTTCCACTCGACAATTGTCACTTATGTTTGGAAAATCCTTGGTTCCACGAACATAAGGTTCCATATGAGCAAGAATGGTACAAGTATGTAGCGGACAAGAATGGGAGATTTCTCTTTTCACCCATACTTTCGAAAGTTGAAGCAATTGCAAGTGAACCCCGTACTATGGAGAGTGGTCCCGAAATCCCACAATGGGCGAAGAAGAATTTAGAAGAGATTCACCTAATGATGGAACGCTTACGTAAGGAACAACAAATTAAGGTGAAAAGTTCTAAGCCTTGTGAAGCGAAAGAGAGAATTGAAGTGGATTTCCTTAACCCTTGCAAAGAAGTACTTGGAACTTGTCCCAACTCCCACGAAATTGAGAGAGAAAAGATTGAGAGAGTAAGGGAGCGAAAAGTGATAACTCTATAGTGGAAAAAGGAGAGGTTGTGAGGAGTAATGTCAGGGAGTTGTCATAACCCCATTCTAACCCTTGTAACTTTTCTTTCTTCTCTAGTTGTTCTAATGATGGTGCAGGTATTCTTGGAAGCAAACCGAATGACGAACCTCAAACTTTGAAAGATCACGAGGTATTTGAGAGCTTCCCGAAGGAGCAAATGGGCTCCCAAGTTGCGAACCACGGTAAAGAAGATACTTTATGTGCACTTCAAGGTAAAATAGCTAATCTTAACACTCCAAATCTTGTGAATGAGTATGTTGACTTGAGTGTGAGTAATAGTTTAGCCGTATATGAGCTTAATGAATCTTTACCATGTGTTGATCTTAAAACTTCATTCATTGTTGATAATGTAGTTGATATGGGTGATCCAACACTAGTTAATCCTATTGATGACCATCCTGATTCATCTTGTAAAATCAATTTGTGTCCACCTAGTGTTGATCCCTACGATTTTCATGTTCATACATTGTCATATGATTTGTTAGTTCACCTACTAGTTGATCCTAGAAATGACCGAGTTGATTCTTCTTGCAAGATCGATTTGCGTCCAACTAGTGTGGATACTTGTGTTTATCAATTTGATTTCTATGATAGTCCACTAATTGAGGAACCTTGTGATGTGCTTAATGACCGTCAATTTAGTGATGATGTTGGTATAATTGATCATTTACCTAGTCATGTGCATGAAAGTGTTGTGGAAAGTGACCTTTGTCTTTTTTAGAGTGGAATTGCATGCTTTGACTCTTCGTTGGTCATAGATTCTTCTCTCTTAAAAGATAATGTCCTATTCGATGATAACATAACTACTGAGTATGATATGCATAGTGGATTGTATTGCAATGTTGAGCAAGTAGCCACCTTTGGAGGCTATAATGTGTTTTGTGATCCACTATGGGATGATGATGAGCTTGATCTTGATGACAAGCATGGGGTGGATAAAGTTCTTGACACCATCCCCGATGACGAAAAGTCCTTCTTGAGGGTTTGTTACCCACTTGACAGACCAACAACGAATTCGGAAAAGGCTTTCGAAAGTGATGAGTTCTCTTTAAAGAAGGGGAGTAAGTTACATGAACAAGAGCACACTTCTTGGAAGGACTATGCTAGATCTCCTAACCTAAGGGATGGGGAGATGCTACTTCTAGCGTGGCATAGGTTAGATAACCCTTTCCCGTGTGATGGAAACCTTCCCTTGAAGGGAAATGACATGATAGATTGGAAAGGATGTTTTGAAAAAGAAGGTGAAACTTGTATGAAAATTGTCACTTCTTCCATGAGTGTTCCAAATAGTAATGGTTTGCTTGAACTTGTGCTTGAACCCCATAATGAGTCTACACTTGAGGTTACTTTAGTTGAAGAAGTTGTTTTGTGTAACACCTTTCTTTATTACCTATTTGCCTATGATGACACTCGTGTTTGTGTTGAGGGTGCATCCTTAATTGAGAGCGGTATTTGCAGGGTGAATAGTTGTTTCCTTAGCCATGTTTTGTGGATAACTTTTTCCTTCGACCTCGGTGCTAATTGTTGTGTATTGGTCATGGGACGGCCTTTGGAGAGTTCTTATTTGCGAATTTAGGGCCCAATGTGTGATATGTTTTCTAGAATCAATGTAGCACTGCATGCTTATTGTCTTAGGTCCATTGGTTTCCTTATCTTACCCTTGTTTCGTGATCTTCGGAGGGGTCAACTTCTTGGCGCCCCATATGTGGAGTCTTTCTTCACATTGATTATTGATGAATGGTTATACCACAAGTTTGTCCATCCTTGGCATGTTGGTCAGTTTGTTTGTGCTAACACTAACCCTCATGCTTTGAGGATCTTACTTGTTGCTGTCTTCCCTTGGTTTTTCCTAGGTTTGGATTCGAGGACGAATCCTTTTAAAGAAGGGGAGCATGATATGATTCTCATTGGCTCGAGTGCATTTATAGAGCCTATGATTTGTGGTGGAGCTCAACTTAGAGTCTATGATCTTCATTGGAGCTTATTCACCACATTTGGAGCATTCCAAAGGGCCTCAAGTGTATATTTCCACACTACACACTTAATGATGATCAATGATGAAAGCCAAGTCCCTACAAGCTTCATAGAGATGGAATCCTACAAGGTTTGGGAGATTGCTTAGTTGGGAGATTTAGAGCTCGAGGTCCTTGCCCGCAAGACTTGGAAGATAGCTTTGAGGGCTATTTGAGCAAAGGGCTACTTGTGCAAGTGGCTACTTTGTGCAAGGAGGGTTATGCTGGCAAGAAGGCCATGCATGCAAGGTCTATTAGAGGTCCATCTATGCAAGGAGGGACGTGTTTGGCCATTGAAGGTCAATCCATGAATTGAAGACTACACTAAGAAGACTAGCCAAACAAGGCCCTTACTTTATTAGGGGTAGAATTGTAATTCCTTATTAGTCTTCTTTGCTTAGCTTGTATATATGGCTTGATTTTCATTTAATTAGGGAGATTGGATGAATTATGTATTGAATACTCTAAAGAAGTGATAGTTTGTTTGGATTAATAGTCTTTAAGATTTAGGATAGTTAATGATTGATTCCATTGTTGGTTTTGAACCTCATTTCTATTGATTTTATGAAGAGTTGTTCATTTGTGGATTTCATTTGAATATCTCTTGCCTTGATTTCAAATAGCTTAGGTTGTATTGATTGAATCCAATTGGAAGGGTCGAGGTTTCATATATTTAGGTTTGTCCATAGATTCATTATCATTAGGGTCTACCTTTTATCCTCTATTTCTCATCCTCTTTTCTTCAACTCTCATCCCAATTTCTTGTTATCCTTTAATTTCGCATTTTTGTGATTAATTTGATGTTTCCTCCAAATCGATTTCTTATCATACCCCCAATTTCTTGTTATCCTTTAATTTCGCATTTTTGTGATTAATTTGGTGTTTCCCCCAAATCGATTTCTTATCATACCCTCAGAACTATTTACCCAAACTCGGGTTTTGAAGAAAATTCCATTCATTTGAATTCTTTTTTTTTTCTTACTTTTCTTTCTCGAAGTTTTCAAATTATGAAACATGCTTTAAAGATACATTCAAAGGTAATCCAGTTTTTGCATAAGAAAACATTGTTACACTTTTATTTACTTTTAACAAATGGAATACAACTCACTTATATTTCGGATCTAATTTGAAACAAGTTTGGGTCCCTACCCCCAACTAAATCCTAGGTTCTAACTTATAAGGTTTCAATATCCATACAAGTGCATTTTTACATATTCATACAGAAAATAATGTTAAACTTATACTAAAAGGAATGGAAAGAAAGTTTAGCTTTTTCAGCTTGGGCCCCAAATCATTCGACAATCCTATTCCATTTGTCGCTTATCTGAAGGGAATAGGTCTTCCATGCTCTTTAGGTCTTCACCCAAAGCTCCAACTCTCCAAGGCTTTAGGCATCCAATTCTTTACTTCCTCTTTAAGTTTTGCGTCACATACTTCACTTTATTTGTACCTCACATAAATAGAAAGAAAAGTAGTCAGTCAAAATGATACGCCACCCCATAGGGTGACGTTTACAACAACAACAACAGCCCAGTGAAATCCCACATCTTGGGGTCTGGGGAGGGTATAATGTACGCAGACCTTACTCCTACCAAGGTAGGATGGCCGTTTCCGAGAGACCCTCGGCTCAATAGAAGCATAAAAAGGGGGTCAGATAAGGTTAAAAGATTTAAAACGATATTGCAATGAAATAATGCAAGCGACACAGTAAAACAGGATAATCAAGGAATTCAAAGCGATATGGAAATGCAAATCACGAAAGCGGCACAGATAAAATAGAGTAATCAAAGTACAGAAAGTAGCAAATAATAACATAAATCAAAGCATAAGAAATTATAATGCGCTAATGCGCCTACTAATAAGGAAAGATAACGAGACTTATATACTAGCCTTCTACCCTAATGTGGGTCCTCCACACCACCCTAGGGTGACGTTTATGAACATAAATAATAATATCCCTTGGACTCGTATCAAACCTTGAGAGCTTCGATTACGGAGGCTCAGACTCATGTTTCTTTTTAATCTAGGGAAAAGGACTCTGGAACATGTCGTGGTTGCGAACTAGTGACTCGTCAATCGTTCTAGTCGCCTTGCCAAACGCATGTTGGATCCTACTTTATTACTATACTATGAGATCATCATTTCCCAAACAGAGGGATAACCTTTCCGGACAAGGCATGGCCTCAAAAATCTTTTTTTATTGGCCCGAGCATAGTATAATATTCAAACCAGTTCAGTCATCAAAAGGGTAGCATCACTGTAGTATCTGTTCTTTTAAAATCCAGGAACATCTTAAATGGAATATCAGTCTCTATTTTCTGCAAATTTAGCAACTGTTCTTAAACTGCAACTCATGTGAAGCATCTACCCTATTAAGGGAAAGTGAACAGCCTAGCAGTTCTTTCAGTCAAAGCAGCATTTGTTGCCTTAAAGTGCAACAGCATTTTGGCTCACAACGTAACATCTTGCTTGCCTTAAAATGCAACTATCACTTACAACTAGATGCGGCAGCAGAGCAACAAACACAGCAGCAAGGTGGTAGTTCAAAAGTGCAGTTAGGAAATCACCCAAAGTGCAGCACTGGGAAGATCAATATGGCATCTGTTTCTTTTAAACTCAGCAGTACCCCAAGTGTAGTATCAACACCATATTGCAGTAACAAACAATCACAGAAGGTAACCACAACAAAGCAACAAAATAGGACATCATGTTAAGTAGGACAGCAACTCAAATCAATGAACATAACAGCAGCCTCAAAGATGCCAACAAAGCAACAACATGCCAACCTTTTAAAGGATGCAGCAATTGCATATCAAAGACCTGGCAGTAGTGACCTTAGAACCAGCAACAAATCAGGCTATGGCCATTCTCATCAAGTAGCAGCTAAAGATAGCAATTCAAGGAGGTTTGAAGACTCCCCAGGTCATGCAAAAGGAGGAGGGGTGAAGAATGAGTATTGAAACAAAGAGGATTTAACAAAATAATGTCAAACAAAGATGCTTTATTATATAAAGGTATCATATCTTGATGTAAATTTTACAATGGATTAAGATGACAAGAGAATCAAGAATGAGGCCGCCAAAATAGCTCACAATATAAGAAACCAAAATCTCCAGAAGTTACAGAACAAAATAAGGATTGGGATATAGGATATTAGGGATAAGATGGAATTTAATAGCCAGATGTGATATATTTTCTAGGGAAACGGGAATATCAACTAGATATGGTATAACTAAAAGGGGGCAACATCAGGACTGATCACAAACATCATGCAAGGCATCAAAATAGGGAATTCAATAAACACAAAGAAACATAGCATCTCAAGAAAGATGAACTCAAAAGCTGGTCATAACACTCTTGTAACGTAGAATGTCAGGCTTAAAAGATTCAGGCAATATAGGGAGTTACCACCATCCGTATTCCAATGTCGCACAAGATCAAAAAGGTTTCTAGAACCTTTATGCATGGCTGACTATTAGAGGGGGGCTAAACCAAACCCAAAGCTTTCCTTGGCTTTCAGCCGGGAAAACCAAATGCCAGAGAGAGAATAACCAACAGATCATATCATGAAAGAAACATATCCTGTTTGAAAGACATGGTAAAATCAGTGGAAAAGCAAAGAAAGAAAACCAGAACTCCCTATTTTCTTTTCACAAAGTCTCACTCAACTACTGTGTAGAAAATTGTTTCTTTTTGCAAGCAGAAAGAGACAGCATTTAGTCATGCTAAAATCACACACAAAAAAAACTTAGAACTAACCTCATTTTTAAGCTTTTTTTTTTAAAAAATCATATAGTTTTAGTAAATGCATTTGGAAATAAACAGTTATTTGGATTCTTTTGAAACCCTTGGGGAGAAGGATTTACACTTTAGCAAGGACTTCCACATTGTTCAAATATTTCTAACTAAAAAATATTAAGCTATTTTTAAAGGAAAGAACCAGAGCATAAACTATACCAAACAGGAGGTTTTACTTTTGTATTTCCAAACTATGTAAGATCAATTTCAAATGGCCACAATCTAATCCTCATGAAAGTTCTTGAATTAATTCCAGAACTCAGCTTATATCTACTGATTTTAGGAAATAGACAACTTTCAATTTTCAAACAAACACAACTAAGTGAGAAAACAACTACCCTTCAGGACTTTACAAAGAAGAGTAATCCACGGGTTTACAACTACAGATAAAGGAAACCAACCAATATTCATTACTTGTTGATAGTAATTTTCTCTAAACAAGTTAAATGATAAATTAATTCATGCTTTAAATGAAACAAGTAGAACACAGAACTAAAGGTGGTTGTAACACAACACAATCAAAGCAGAACTAAAAAGTAGCAAAATAACAACAATGTAGAACTGAAATTAATAGCACAACAATACAAACACAACATCAAGAATAATAACACCAAAATAGAACTAAAAATACTAATTCAACCAAAATAGAACCACAGACTGAAAAGAGGAAGGAACATTATTTCATACTTCACATGCCAAACTAGAAAAACTAAATACCTAACAAGAATTGAATCACACCAAATGGAATGCGATTCAATAGAATTAAAGACAACAGTGGAAAATAAATAAAGAAAAGGGGAATTACTTTTTTGTCAAGCAGCGATGGGGGCGGCAAGAGTTGAGTTGATCACTCTTTCACCGAAACTAGCTTCCGATGAATGGAAACGAGACGCAAAAGTTTAACTTTGAGCAAGGTCCTCGAAACTCAAGATTGTTGGATTAATTTTCCAAGTTTTTGCCGAGCTACTGAGTGTCTCAAGCTCATGAGGTGTAAAAACCTCTTTTTAGGTGTAAAACCATTTTTGTGGTGCCCAAAACTTATAGAACCCCAAATATTAGGGTTTTGCCATAAATTTTCGATGGGGGCTGGATTTAAGACTTGAAATTCGTTTGAAACTGATAAAATCTTTGGGTTCGTCTCAGAAAGAAAAAATGAAAATCAGAAGAAATTGAACAAAGTCAAGGGTTATCGTTTCAACATCAGACTTGCTAAAGAAAAGTATCAAAGAGCATTAAAGTATTTCTCAAAATGGGCAAGCAAGTATTGGAACAACAGAAAGCAACTGCGTTTTTGCCCTTTTTGATTGCAGAAAAGCTCATCGTGAGCTGGAGAGATGAACGTAAGAGCCTAGGGCATGTTTGGTTTTTCTGATTTTCTTGTGTTAGAAGAAAATGGAGAATGACAAAAGGTTTCATCCTTTTGCAAATGGACTGGGTCAATTTGTTTTGGGCTAATGGTGTTGGGCTGGACAAAATTGAATTTAAAATGGGCTAGTCTTTGGATTAAATAGCCATTTTATATGTCTAACCAATTTGAAATCCATTTGAGATGAACTAATTGTTCAATTAACTAATTAAGCTTCTTGACTTTAACAAAGTGTCACGGCCTAATTTGCCTAAGTCGTGCGGGCACTTACCTTTCCCACCTCGGTCAGCAAACTCTCAACCCAACCATAAGTAATACATGAATATTTACATCAAGCAACGAAAATCGATTAAATACGTAAGTCCCACGATATTATATAATAGAAATAGTGTAGAAAGAACAAAATTACCCCCACGGTCTAGTTTAAGTCAGACAAGAGCATCTAATGGAATAAATACAAGTCTGGAGCAATAATACATAAAATGTCTATGTCACTGAATGGGAATAATAAGACATAAAATGATAGATAAGTCTTCAAGGCAGCGAATGGTCGTGCTCACCCTGGAGACTCAGAACAGTGCTGAAGAAGACGATCAGCCACGAGAGATAGAGGTAGAACCAACCTGACACTTTACATTCATAAAGGAATGTAGCAAGTGCAGGTCAGTACAATACAACGGTACTAGTAGGCATCTGTCACGACCCGACTAGGGGCCGTGACGGGTACCCGGGGCTAACCATAGAGCACCACTCATTCTATTACCCATCATACTCATAATACACTTCTTTAATATTCATATGTTCATAATCATAGGAAAAAAACCATTTTTCATTTGGAAACATAATTACCTTATATACATAAGCCTTCCGGCTATCAAAATGAAAATATATATATAGATGTACAATAGCAACTTCGTAAGACCATATAACCCACACCTGCGTATCTACGAGCCTCTACTAGAGTACTAGACATAGAGACGGGACAGGACCCCGTTGTGCCCAAAAAAAAAATACACATGTACACAAAAGAATGATCAAAGGCACCTCCGGGACAATGGAGTGCTCTCAAATCAGCTACTAGCTACTACGAGTCTGGATCAAGATCACCTCTCTGTCTACCTGCGGGCATGAACACAGCGTCCAAAGAAACCGGACATCAGTACGAACATTGTACTGAATATAAGAGGCATAAGTAATAATAATATGACAATGAGATAAAGGAAGCATCAAATAAAGAGAAATTGTAACTGACTGTCCATCATAAAGAAATAATGCATGCTGGCTTACTTCATAATCGTCATCATGTCATGTATGCATAAATGTATAAGCTGCCCGTCCATATAGGTACGGTATGATAATATTTAACCTGCCTCCAAGCCTCCCGCGTCCGGGGTATAAGCTGCCCACTGCAGTGGTGTGTCTGCCCGTGCCATATAGGCACGATGTAAAATCATCAACATGTACTCATCATAATGCATGTATAACAACTCAAAGATAGCTATACTTTATCGATGTGACATAAGATCGTGAACCCCTGATTTCATTATGGAACATTTATAACTATTCTGCCTCACCTTGAAGGAAATAGTATATAAGGTGAGTGTATACAATAAATGATATCATTAACTTAATGGTATTCTGCCTCACCTTGAAGGAAATAATATATAAGGTGAGTTTATACGATAAATGACATCATTGGCGTTATAGGAACATCATATCATGAACTATAGAATCTTTATACTTAACTCATCATCATCATTATTGAACTCATAATATATCTCTCATCTCATATGGCCATTCATGAACATAGGCTATTAGTTTTCCGAGATATAGGGGATTGATGGAGAAGAAGGAAAATCATACCATCGGATCCATGCCATAGAAAGAAAGGATTAGCCTTACATACCTTTTTCGTTTAACTAATCTATCGCTTGCTTGTTCTCCTTCGATGCCCACGTTTCTACCTTCAAGAGAAGTCGCATGAGCAGTAGCTAATTGATTACTTAAACGTACTTACTAAAGCTAAAGAAAATTGGGCAGCATTTCCTTCATTTATGCAACTTTCCCCATATTCTATATCAACTCCCAAACATTGATAACAACATTCACAATATCACAAGCAACAATCATCATCCATCTATATTATCTGCAATTTACAATCTCACTCCAATTTCTCCATAACCATGGTCATAGTTCATCATTGCATTTTCTCACATATAATACTTATTCCATGTTCTAAATATCATTCATAACATATTTACAATCACAACATATCGATAATCATGTCTCAATCCAGACCTTTACCCAACAATGTCACTATTCACACATTCATGACCCATTTCCTATATCTTTCTACAATTCAAGTGTCTTAGCCTTCAAATACCTTAAAAACATGGAATGATCACAAAACTCACCATAGATGATGGGAGAATAATCCTTCAGTGGAAATTCCTCTTCTTGCACCAAAACCCTAGCTCACTTCCCTTGAGATTTCTTGGTGTAGATGAACTTTGATAGGTTTCATACACTTGATTTTGTAGATTTGATGAAGTTGATCATGGATTTCCCTTGGTTTCTTGTGGATGAAGAGTAGAGAGGTTTTTCTAGAGTGTTCTTGAAGTGAGAGGTGAAAATGAAATGAAATAACATGAACTTGGGTCCTCTCATATAAATCATGAAATCTGTCCTGACAAGGATATATGGACCAACATACGGTCCGTACATTTTATACGGGCCGTATGTTTGGTCCAGTGAAAATTTCCCCTCTTGGCTAAATATATGGCCTAACATACGGCCAGTATAATTTATACGGCCAGTATGTTGGGTCGTATAATGCCCAGTTGTTCCGATTTCGTTTTCGTCGACTCGTTTGATCTCCAATCCTTATGGAACCTTCTTAACACTTGTTTAACACTTCAATACCAATCTAAGGGACTTTATTACTCTTCTCCAAAGCATCATTTAATCATCATACATTGTTACTCGTAATTCTTACCGATACATAACGTATGTCTTGCCTTCCTTGACAACTTTCTTCTTTTACTTCGAATGTCTTTGAAATCTAATTTAGAACCATCAAATGCTATTTCCTACTCATTGAAACGTCGAATACGTCACACCCTTCATCAGTTTATTCACTATGCATGAGCAAAAAAAAATTCGAGGTGTAACATTCTTCCCCCCTTGGGAATATTCGTCCTCGAATGTTAAACTATCCGGGAATTCTATGAAAATTTCGCCAGTGGTTCCCGTGTAATATGGCACTACCATCCTGTCACAAAATCCCACCATAATATCGCCTCACAGGGCCACAACACAATAGCAATATAAATTGGCCACACGCGACCCATATACATAAAAAGAAATCATACATACCTCAAAATCTTGATGTTTCGTCTCGAATATCTTTCAGGGCTGAATCAAGTGTGGACACTTGGATTTCATATTTTCTTCCGATTCTCGAGTCATTCTTCTCGGTTGTTATTCTGCCATAATACCTTAACTGAGGCCACTTCTTTATTTCGAAGTCTCCGTACTTGCCTATCTAATGTGGCAATGGGTACCTTTTCATATATCAACTTTTCTGTCACTTGAACATCATTTACTGGCCCGATCCTAGTACGATTTCCAACATATTTACGAAGCATCGAGACATCAAAAACTAGGTGAACTGACTCCAAATCAGGAGGTGGATCTAATTCATAAGCCAAACTCTTTTGTCTATCTGTAGCAACTTATCTCGTCGTGCTCTCTTCCTTATCTTATGTTCTACTATAGAAAACCTTAGGTTCCTTTCTTAATTGTCACTCATAAATAGCAATATCATTAACAACGACCCTACCATTAGTGCCTTGGTCTCCATTCTAGTATAGCATCGCTATCTTTTACAATATCCTTTGAGTTATCTGCTCTCAAAGTCACATTTGTTCGAGGTCTTTGGGAATGGTCTCCACTACAGTTTCAGATGCCTGTTCAATTCGTGTTCGTTTATTTACTAGTCATTAGACTCATTTCTGCATAACTCTCACTCTTTATTTTAGAGTCTATATCTGTCACATCTTAGGATCCATTGTTCCAAATCTCTACACTTGAATTCCCTTTACTCGTTTCCCCCCTTTAAGGGTTTTACTTGCACCATTCTCAAATCCGTTGCCTCACCTTCAAATCTTGAATTCATATACCTCTCACTATACTATATCTTATTCATATCGTTTCCCATAATCTATAGCTACAATAATTCATGTGTGAAGTCTTAACATACTCACCTTGGAGTCTTGTAACCAAATAATACAACCGATATAGCAATCCGAACAAGGATGTATCTTTACTTAGCTCATCTAGTAGTTATGAGTCAATGTCTAAATCCGCTCCAATTAACAACTTCTGTCCCATAGGGATGCTCACAATAGTAGCATGCCGAGTTATCCACACCATCCATGTAATGTCACTTGCTCTCTCCTTCGGTGCTCAAAGTTCACTTGTAACGTCATCTTTGTTTTCCAGGGCCTGAGTCTCATACGCCACTAATACCCCTCATGCCTCATATTCTTTTACTCTTGTTTTGCACTCAACATTGATTTCAAAACCAATCATAATCGTATTATATTTGTCATTGATGATAGCTTCACTCTATCGCTTTATCACCGCACGGTAAACTCATAACTCATGATCATCTCTTTCTTTTCAATTTATTACTTCATATACTTTACTCGTTCTAACTTGGTATAGGATATTCGTAGGAAATGCATCTTCTTTTAATCATAACACGACTACTTCTTAAGTGCGCGTACTTTGCGGCGCATTTCCTTCTCTTCCTATTCCCATTCTTATTCCTTTACATTCCTTCCTCCTCGATTTATCTTAATTCCTTCCATTTTACAATGAATCCTCTATTCTTCGCACGAGGAACCCTATTCTCAACTTAGTGCCGCTTTGTCCTTTAGAATATACTACCTTTGTACAATCCATTCTTTGCTTCCAAGACTTATTCTGTTCATTCTGATCGTCTCCTTTCATCCTTATTGTGTTGATCCTTTTCCTAACAATCGTCCTATTTCGTTATTCATCTTTCTGTAGTCTTGGTCTTTTACATTCAGCTAAAGATATTACTCATACTCTTAATTATACCGATCACAAACTGCTACTACTTTGCCATATCACCTTTCTCTGATTTCTTTTTTTCAAGTTGACTTCCCCCTTTTTGCTGGCTATCCTTTTTGTCATTGAGGAATCCCTATGCTGGACTTTCCCCTAACAAGGTCTTTTTAAGCTTTCTCATCTATAGCCCCATGGCTCGCTGGTTGGTTTCATACTCGCGTTCACTCTTTATTCACATAGGACATGTCACATCCTTAGTCGTTTCCTCGCTATGCTTTGTATTACAATTCTTGTTACGTTCTCCTTATACCTTGATCATAATCAACACTATAGAGTGCCACTTCTTTACCTCGTTCGCAACCCTACTCATAAAATAGAATAAATCTTGCCAAGTAAGCATACTCAATCTGTTATTCTTTCTAATCATTACACTTACCATATAAATTATCTCACCAATGTATTCACATTCATTATAACCCTTCATATTCGTATCTCTGTCTTCGTGATGCTGTTACTTTATCTTGCTAATAAACTTATCGTATCTTACTTGTGCTTATCCATCCAATTAATACTCCCGGTATCACACTTTATTGGGGTTACCCTTTGTCTTCCATGTCATGTTTTAATACTACCAAGCATTTGTCTTTACCGTATCAATGTCGCTCTTATAACTACTGTTACTATCAATTCAATAGTATTTAACTCATCTCGTGTAGTTATTAATGATACTCCTAACTTAATCTCGTCCTGCCATTACCTTGTTGCACAACATCTCTTCTCATTAGAACACGTCACAAGCTTATATCTTATCTCCTTTAGATTCTAGGAAAATTTCGGCAGAGTTTCTCTTGTAAGCATAGCAATCCCAAACCTGCACATAGCCCAGAAAACACATCTGAGGTCTCAATAGGACATACATCGGGACACACATAATACGCAACTCAGCAACACAAGATCACTTACCATTCAAGGGTATAAATAATAGGGCTTGTCTCATAAGTCGCACCTGCACACTCGGTCTAGAATTCCAATATCTATATACATACACATATTATTTATATTCACTCATTGTCAATCAACTTACTCGTAAATCACGATTCTGGATATCACTAGGTTACTAACAAATATAGTCATCTCAAATCGTCGGATTGGCTCAGATTTTTAACCTCAACCAATCATCATAACGGGGGTGATACATGACAGCATAGGATCCGAATCAATCGATGCACACCTATCATAAGAGGATACTAACAATATACTTGGAACAATATCAGGGGCGACTCAAGATCCTATCGCTCAGCTAACGCATGGATATGATGCTGGGATCCACCTGAACTGGGTGTTCCTCTCTGGTCTCTATCACCACCTACTAACATCTGTGGCCTTGGCCTTGAGGGGCGTACTGACGATGAAGAGCCAGCTACCACTCCTGTAGTTTGAAACTTACCTTTACCACGCCTCTATGGGCAGTCGCGCATGATATGGCCTGGCCGAGCGCAGGTATAACAAACATCCGAGCCCAAGCGGCACGGTCCCCAATGCAACCTGCGACACTGAGTACATCGTGGTACCGAGGATCTCGTCTGACTAGAACCACTTCGAATCCGAGAACTGGAAACTCTGAGACTCTGGGGTGACCTAGAATAAGTAGGTCCATCAAATCTGGGTCTAGGAAACTGCGAAGGAGCACCACTTGTTGAACGAACTGAGTGCCTAGAGAATTATTGCCTTGGAGCACTAACTCCCTTTCTCCAATCCCTGTTATCATGGCCCATATCCTATCGCTGAGCTTGAGCGGCTACTAATTAAGTCAGTAGAAGAATGGCCTGTCTCATCTCTTGGCCCGAGGTGTCTGGTGAAGGAACGGGGGGTGCTAGAGCTAAAGTTGAGGCTCCCCTCTGATCCTCAAAAGTGGGCGAAGTATGGGAAAAACGAGGTGGGGCCTTATTCTGGGGTTCGCCCTCCTACATATCTATAGACGGCTCTTGATCAAGCCCTTCTTCAACCACCATCTTGCCCTTCTGGGCTGCCGTAGCTTTTCCTTTCATCAGCTTTGCTGAAATTATAACGCACCATTAGGGAGGGGATAATCTTATAATACAACTCTATCGCACGACCTCTTAAGATGAAAGATGGTCATTTTTCCTAAATGCCCTGTAGCCTCCTGTTTATTAGTGTGGCGCACAACACACCATAAATAAGACTCTACTAGACACGGCTCGTAGACACTTCCTAGGACTGAACTGCTCTGATACCACTTTTGTCACGGCCCGACTAGGGGCCTTGACGGGTATCCGGGGCTAACCACCGAGCACCACTCATTCTATTTCCCATCATACTCATAATACAGTTCTTTAATATTCATATGTTCATAATCATAGGAAAAAAACCATTTTTCATTAGGAAACATAATTACCTTATATACATAAGCCTTCGGGCTATCAAAATGATAATATATATATAGATGTACAATAGCAACTTCATGAGACCATATAACCCACACCTGCGTATCTACGAGCCTCTACTAGAGTACTAGACATAGGGACGGGACAAGACCCCGTCGTGCCAAAAAAAATACACATGTACACAAAAGAATGATCAAAGGCACCTCCGAGACAATGAAATGCTCTCAAATCAACTACTAGCTACTACTAGTTTGGATAAAGATCACTTCCCTGTCTACCTGTGAGCATGAACACAGCGTCCAAAGAAAACGGACGTCAGTACAAACATTGTACAGAGTATGAGAGGCACAAGTAATAATAACATGTCAATGAGATAAAGGAAGCATCAAATAAAGAGCAATTGTAACTGACTGTCCATCATAAAGAAATAATGCATGCTGGCTTACTTCAGAATCGTCATCATGTCGTGTATGCATAAATGTATAAGCTGCCCGTCCATATAGGTACGGTATAATAATATTTAACCTGCGTCCAGGCCTTTCGCGTTCGGGGTATAAGCTACCCACTGCAGTGGTGTGTCTGCCCGTGCCATATAGGCACGATGTAATATCATCAACATGTACTCATCATAATGCATGTATAACAACTCAAAGATAGCTATACTTTATCGAGGTGACATAAGGTCGTGAACCCCCGATTCTATTATGGAGCATTTATAAGTATTCTGCCTCACCTTGAAGGAAATAGTATATAAGGTGAGTGTATACAATAAATGACATCATTAACTTAATGGTATTCTGCCTCACCTTGAAGGAAATAATATATAAGGTGAGTGTATATGACAAATGACATTATTGGCGTTATAGGAACATCATATCATGAACTCTAGAATCTTTACACTTAACTCATCATCATCATTATTGAACTCATAATATATCTCTCATCTCATATGGCTATTCATGAACATAGGCTATTAGTTTTCCGAGATATAGGGGATTGATGGAGAAGAAGGAAAAATCATACCATCGGATCCATGCCATAGAAAGAAAGGACCAGCCTCACATACCTTTTTCGCTTAACTAATCTACCGCTTGCTTGTTCTCCTTCGATGCCCACGTTTATACCTTCAAGAGAAGTCGCATGAACATTAGCTAATTGATTACTTACACGTACTTACTAAAGCTAAAGAAAATTGGGCAGCATTTCCTTTGTTTATGCAACTTTCCCCATATTCTATATCAACTCCCAAACATTGATAACAACATTCACAATATCATAAGCAACAATCATCATCCATCTATATTATCTGCAATTCACAATCTCACTCCAATTTCTCCATAATCATGGTCATAGTTCATCATTGCATTTTCTCACATATAATACTTATTCCATGTTCTAAATATCATTCATAACATATTTACAATCACAACATATCGATAATCATGTCTCAATCCAAACCTTTACCCAACAATGTCACTATTCACACATTCATGACCCATTTCCTATATCTTTCTACAATTCAAGTGTCTTAGCCTTCCAATACCTTAAACAACATGGAATGATCATAAGACTCACGTTATATGATGGGAGAATAAGCCTTGAGTGGAAATTCCTCTTCTTACACCAAAACCCTAGCTCACTTCCCTTGAGATTTCTTGGTCTAGATGAACTTTGATAGGTTTCATACACTTGATTTTGTGGATTTGATGAAGTTGATCATGGATTTCCCTTGGTTTCTTGTGGATGAAGAGTAGATAGGGTTTTCTAGAGTGTTCTTGAAGTGAGAGGTTAAAATCAAATGAAATAATATGAACTTGGGTCCTCTCATATAAATCATGGAATCTGTCCTGACAAGGATATATGGACCAACATACGGTCCATACATTTTATACGGGTCGTATGTTTTGTCCAGTGAACATTGCCCCTCTTGGCTAAATATAGGCCTAACATACGGCCAGTATAATTTATACTGCCAGTATGTTGGGCCGTATAATGCCCAGTTGTTCCGATTTCGTTCTCGTCGACTCGTTTGATCTCCAATCCTTATGGAACCTTCTTAACACTTATTTAACACTTCAATACCAATCGAAGGGACGTTATTACTCTTCTTCAAAGCATCATTTAATCATCATACATTGTTACTTGTAATTCTATCCGATACATAACGTCTGCCTTGCCTTCCTTGACAATTTTTTTCTCTTACTTCGAATGTCTTTGAAATCTAATTTAGAACCATCAAATGCTATTTCCTAATCATTGAAACATCGAATACGTCGCGCCCTTCGTCAGTCTATTCACTGTGCATGAGCGGAAAAACTTTCGAGGTGTAACAGCATCATCGGCCGACTAAGCATAGCTAACACAATTCAGATAATACAGCAGATAAGCAGATAAACTAACAAGTATGCGTCAAACATAGGAGAAACCAAGTATACATCGTCACCTAAGTAGAACATCTAATCCCAAGTATGCCAAGTCTCAATGTATCAAACCAGAATCTAACATCACAAGTACAACATCGAATCATCTCCAGATAAAGCCATAATGCAATGAAATGCAATAATGTAGGAATGCTATGCAATGCTATGCAAATGTTGTGTACACAGGTGCTCCGGACGGAAATATTAACATCTCAGTTGCACAACCCAAGGTGACTCGCGTAGTCTAAGTGCCACCCATCCCGAATCTTTGCCCAACAGATAGACGGGACCCCGAATCTTTGCCGACGGGGGGTTCTCACTAGCACAACCCTGGGGGACCCACGGAGTCCATGCACTCACTCAATCCACGATTCAGGGACTAACATCGGATATCGAAATCTCACATCACTCAAGTAAAACCGAGCCCATATAATCAAAGCATTCCATCAAGTATTGTGAGTATCCCAATCGTATATCATGAATAATGAGAGTGTGTGCAGTGCATGTATCATCATCAATAATCATGCTCAATATCACACGTACCAATAATAGGTAGGCCAACAATATATCCAAATCACAAGTACCAATAGCGGGTACGCCAACAACATCGTAATCACATGGTAAAACAAAATCCAATATCTATCAACAACTCATGGCATTAAACCAACAATATAGAACAATCAATCACAACACAACGGGGTGGCTAGCCTCAAACACACAACAGGGCCCAACCCAAGGCAATATCCAACTCAACTTCATACTCGAAGGTTCACATGTTGTCTCCGACAATATAATCTAAATATGTGCTTCGCTATACGAAGTCTCACAAAGGGTAAGCCATAACCTAACTGGATTGCCAAACCGCAAACACCAACAACTCACTCCTTTGCCTTGCCTTTCCGCTGAGCCTCAGAACCAAAGTAGTCTAAGCATAATCGAAATCTAGATTAGAAATCATCAAGAATGATACTAACACTGCTACCGTTCAATTTAGGTCAAATCCAACCCTAGAGTTTGGGGAAAAGGGGCCCACAAGGACATAACGGGAAATTCAGAAGCAAAATATCAAATTAAGCACTAGGTGTTCATAACCCAACCATTAATTGCTAAATTAACTCATAGATTTACCCAACTTCAAATTTGAAGCAAAACCCCCAAATTGGGTTTAAACCTTAGCTCTTTGATTCAATAATTAAACTCTAATGATGGAAGATATATGATTAATAAACTTACATTCATCAAAATCTAGCGTAAACACCATCAATTTCATCATTAATAAGCCTAGAGAAATGTTCATCAAAACCCACTTCCATCTTCCATTACTAAGGAATTATTAAAGGAAAGGGGGAATCTATGATGATTAGGATTAATGGAATAGTAAAGGGATTAGCAAGATTTACCTCCAAGAATTTTCTCCAAATATCTCCAAGCACAGTCCCCGAAGCTCTAATTACGAAATGGCAATAAATGATAGACTAAGGGCTTATTTAAAACACACTTAATGAAATAACAGGCCTGTTACCGCTACGACAGTAACAGAGCGCTACGGCGGTGCCACTACAGCGCCTAACTGTCACGACCCAGCCCTGTGGGCCGCGACTGGTGCCCTATTTGGACACCCAAACAAACTTACATACCAAATTGTCATATTATATCTTAACTCCAATTTAACATTCATTATTATAAAAAGAACTGAAAACAATTATTATCTTAAGCGGTCGCGCGCACAGAAATATCATATCAGATCAAAAAGGGACGGCGGAATACACATCACCGGATATATGCACATATACAAACATATGGGCCATTATGGCCGCTATAACAGACGGGACCGCATTAAGACGTAGATCATTAACAAACACGAACACACATGACCCATGACCCACATATATGACTACAGGCCTCTACAAATCATAACGGAAACATATGACAGGACAGGGTCCCGCCGTACCCAAATAGTCAATTATACAGAAGCATATACATGACGAAAGATATATACCAAAATATGGGCTCCGAATCAAAAGGAGCACTCTGTAGTAGCAGGGTGTGTAGCCTACACTGGCGGATCACGAACGTCTGTACCTGCGGGCATGAAACCCAGCCCCCGAAGAAAGGGGGTCAGTACGAAATATGTACTGAGTATGTAAAGCATAGAGTACAGAAAACCAAACCACAACTGAAGTGAAAAGTACAGAGAGAGAATACCGAATCAGTATATCAAAAACCTGTGCTGAAAACATATGTACGTAATGCAAATAAAAATCATGCATAAGGCTCAGGAACGTGGTCGCCACTCCGACGCTGGCGCCACAACACATCATACTCCAGAAAGTTTCAAATCTCCGTACAATCCTCGAACATATCATATCGTCATACATATCATATCATCAAACATAACATGTGCCATATCACATCATAACGCCGTATGCAAACGGTACCCGACCCTATGGAGAGGTCTCGGGAACCGTAACACATCATACTGCCGAATATGTCATAGTACGCACGATTACAAAACCGGCCCGGGATCTGACGAACGATATCATAGTAACATGCACGAGCGGAGTAGTGAGAAACTAAATGCAATTTACATATAAAACATTTGTAAAGACTCGATATAATAACATGGCGACAGTTAGGTAGACTAGTTTGAAAAACTGAACGATATGAGGTCTGTCTCACCAAAGTACTTCTGAAATCGTATTTGTAGTTCAAAGTGTATATTAGAATATAATGGAGCAATTAGAACATTATTCTTTGATAGCAAAAATCATAGGCAAAAGTCCCTTTTTGATATCATATAGAAATAAGTCAAATAGGACAAACGAAGGGAGTCTCGGGGCTAGTGGGCCCACCTCGGGTCAAGTCAAGGGGGCGTACGTGAATTACAAACATTAGACTCTATGGAGTCATTCATGAAAGTTTTCAGGGCAATTCGGTTACGTGTGTGAAAGTTACAGACGTTTGAACATTTCTTTCCAACAAAACACAAGGATTCTAATTCAATTTCATTGAATGAAATAACATCAAAATCGAACTCGGATTTCCATGAACAGAATCTTCCCCGAGGCTCAAATCACAACCTAGTACACCTAGGACATGCCAAAAGAAGGATAGGTAGGGCTTTACATACCTTATTTGCTTCTTACGCTCGCCCAAATTCAATTCCCGTTTACTCCAAAATCTATAATTGGTCACAATTACCAAACGTAAATTATAAGCTTTTTAGAAATTAAATCTTAATTCCATATTTGCCTACAGAAATTTCGGCAGCATTTCCCCTATAAATTCAACATCCCCGAGAATTAATTGGGCCAAAATATCAACAACAACACCCACAACAATACCAACAACATCAACAACGACTACAAAACACATTCTAACATAACTAGTCTTCCTTTCTACATAGTGTAACAACTTCTATTCCAACTCTACAATTTCAAACTAATATCAACATTATCATATTCATTTACTAATTTAAGACCATTTAAATACGATTAGGAAGCATTCCACATTATTCTACGAAATGTACAAAAGTTCCACCAAAACCATAATTTGCCCAAAACCTTCAATCTTCGACATAAACATTCACAACACATTTTCATCTTCTACTTTCATGATTTACATTAACTTACACATACAAATCACACTACCTCCCATCAATGCAAAAGACTACATAAAAGTCACATTAGCTTTTACAACACTTTCCAAAACACGATTACAACTTCTTTAGAATCATCATATTCTCATTTGCATCTTAGAATGCGTATCAACAACGACTAAATTATTACCTAGAACTTAGTTCATATGTCACACCATACATATGTATACATTCGGCCACCTTCCAACATTTCCAACTTCAACCAAAACCATTAAACTTTCATTTCCAATATAGAGTTCACAACAACCACAACTAGAATACTACATAAAATTAACTCATCTTTGCCTACACAACAACACATGCACACGACCACATATATATATATATATATTCATCATGCAAACTTCCACATTTCCATGAATTCTAACCCTTTCTACATTCTACAACATAAACAAAACCTTCATAACATATAAGAAGGAATTAAATCTTACCTTTTCTTCCTAGCTTCTTCACTTGGCAAATGTGCTAAATCGACGAAACAAGCGACTTATCTTCCGAAATAACTACACCACGTTGTAGAGGACCCTTGAATTAGTAGAAATACCACAAGAAAATAATTTTTGGAACAAGATTTCAAGTAGCTAAATTTTCATGGACATGGCCGAATGGCCTTCTCTTCTTTCTCATCTCTTTTGTTTTCTCCTTCTCAAATTTTTTTCTTGAAGTTGCTTAATGATAAGGACCCCTTAAATAATTTATCACATGGGATTTTAGGTGGCATGGGCTTGGGCCATGTTGGTTGGCCGGCCACCCCTCCAAAATTTGGGCCTCTTGTTTCCTTTTTTTTTTTTTTGATTTTTCTAGCCCAATTAGTTATGGGCCCTATTTTGTAATTCCCGAAACTAATTTCCGAAGTTTCCAATTTTGCCCTCGGCCTTTCTCCATATTCCCACATCAACATTTCATGAACATCACACATATATCAAATAAAATAAAAACATAGCCTTATTTCTTACGAGTCAAAATTATTTCAAATTTTCCGAATGCGCAAAAATACGGGGATATAACACAAATAGACCACCATAGCAGTCTGGGCCAATTCCCCTTGGTCGCCCCAGCATTCAACCAACCGCAACAGCGACGCCGCTGGGACGGCACTAGTGCTGCTAATGCGGACACCAAGTACCAGAAATCCCCTAAGTTTTCTAAGTCTCAATCGAAATTCCGAACCATCCCCGAGGCCATCTGTGTCACGACCCGACCCCGTGGGCCATGACTAGTGCCCGATCTAGACACCCATATACGTATCTGCTAGATATAGTAAAACTGAAACTTCGACACTATGGAAACTTATAAAGGAACTCCAAAGTTCATAACGTCGTTATGTATATATCCAAATAAACTGTCTCCTGAGGAGTCACAACTAATCATATCAAGAAATAATACGCAAGCCGACAAGGCTGCCACTACACATCAATATCATGTCATATGCAAGCCGACAAGGCTGCCATTACAGACGAACATACCCATAGCACAACGTTTAAACACAGTTGAACAGAACTGATACACAACCCACACATATATCTACAGACCTCTAAGAGTACTAACAGTGAAATATGACGGGACAGGGCCCCGTCATACCCCTGGATAAACATATACGTATACATCATAAGATTTGTACCAAAAGTCTAGGCTCCGAAAAAACGGAGCTCTCCAAGACAGCTGAGTAGAAGTCCTATGCTGAAGGGTCACCAAACCGACTATCTGTACCTGCGGGCATGAAACGCAGCCCCCGGAAGAAAGGGGGTCAGTACGGAATATGTACTGAGTATATAAAGCATGAAATACAGTAAAAAGGATCATAACTGAAATAAGGACTACAGAAACAAGTACAATGTCCAGAATACCAAAACACTTGCCCTTTTGAAACATAAATCATGCATGTCAATATCATATATCATACCCGGCACATTATGGGACTCGGTGAACATGGTCGCCACCCCGTCTTTGGCGCCATAACACAGCATAACTCCATAAACACATCATAACGCCATAACACAGCATAACACAATCATATATATATATATATATATATATATATATATATATATATATATATATATATATATATATATATATATATATATATACTGTACCCGGCCCTCTAGTGAGGGACTCGGTGAACAATGCAGTGAAACTGTGCACGATAACATACCCGGCTCGGGACTCGGTGAAGGACATATTGAGGCATGCACGAGCATAGTAGTGAGCAACCATATGCAATTTAAAACATTATCAAGACTCAAACATAATAAGAAGAAGGGATTAACACCTGAGTATCAATAGCAACAATCATATCAAATATCCCTCGAATGTCATCATAAATAATATCAAAAGAGCCTTAGGAATCATAGACATATGTCAATATAGTATGAAATAGCTTATAGAAGTCAAGGACATTAGTTATCGTAGAGTTTCTAAGAATAAGAGCTTATATATATATCGACTACTATCCAATGTATAGAAAACTGAAGAGGGAAGCTCAATCATTTTAAGAGTTCTAACATCAAGAAGTGAATAAGAATCATGAATCACACTCGAAACTTATGAATAGAATTATCCCAAAGCTCATATCATTCGTCACTTAAATCTAAGACATGCCAAAAGAAAGAAGGGACAACTTTACATACCTGCTGAAGGTTATTCGTAATCTCGTTCGCTTCATCGCCCCTGTAGCCTATTTAATATAACAGTAACGCTAACGTTAGTAACTATACTTCCTAGCTCATAAATCTGTGACGAATCACCTATAGAACTTATTCTTTAATTTATACTTTCTCAATTAGGGTTTTTCATTAGTTAAGGACTTAACGGAAATCGGGCAGCATTTCCCCTATATATTCGCCTAACACGAGTTTCCAATTATCCTCCTGTTATCACAGAAATACCAACAATGACAGTAATAGCAATATTCGTATAGAATCCTTACAATTCCGCCCATAAACAACTGTAACAATCCAATAATCCTTTTTAATCGTTTCAACCCACAATTTCGTATAACAACGATTTCATGCAATTTCTTACTTC
Organism: Lycium barbarum; assembly: GCF_019175385.1. NCBI lineage: Eukaryota > Viridiplantae > Streptophyta > Magnoliopsida > Solanales > Solanaceae > Lycium > Lycium barbarum. Next base: position 21,961,179 of record NC_083348.1, on the reverse strand, counting down.
CAATTTCATCCAATCAAATTTTAATCCTTCCATTACAATACCATTAATACAATTATATTACAAAACAAGAAAATCTTACCTTAATTTTCTCGGAGGAATTTTCTACACTTAATTGCTCCAATTTCACAATTTCTTCTTCCTCGATTCAATATCCAATGTTGCTATCACCTCTTTGAACTTGCAAATCATCTTGGAATTAAATCAAAGCAAACAACAACAAAATTTTCTTAACCATTGTTGGCCGTGAGTAGCAGCCATGGCCATGCTTTTTTTTTTTCAATTGAAATGTGTACAAATGAAGTACACGGCCAAAGTATGATTCACAATTTGTGAATTCATATATGATTTCTAGCCATAGGACATGTGTCCACCATGTTGACACATGTCAATGGGGCCCACTTAATTCCTTAATTAGTTACTTAATTAATCTTAATTAGCAACTAATCCCTACTTAATAATTTAATCGTGGTTAACTAATTTCCTAATCTCCAATGATATTTCTACTCTAATTAAAATTTATAAACAATTTGTGTAATAATTAAAATTGAAAATTAAAAGTTCCAATTTGGTGTCCGAAAATAATTCCGCCTTTAACTTGAGTTGATTTGCTTGCGAATAATTCGACGTATAACTATACGGGGTATAACATCCTTCCGCCCTTTAGAACATTCGTTCTCGAATGTTAAACTAATCCTGAACTCCCAATACTTTCTCAAGTGTTCGCCCTTCACATACCTTTTCCGTTTGTCGATTCGCTATAATTTACTATAACGCATCCCAGATCTCTACATAGTCATTCCTGTAATATTTCCTCTTTCTGTTGCTTCTCAAGGTAATTATTTTACGTCGTTGTCTTTGTTCTCCTCTTTATTTCACAGTCGGTTGTCCGTTGTATTGCGAGCTCTTCTGCTGAAATGTTACTGTCTCTCTTGTATGCATACTGTTCAGTTGTACTGTCACTGATTGATTCAGACTTGTACTCATGGTGGACGTAGCCATGACTCAACTCTTTCTTTTTCTATAGTTACTCCTTTAAGACGATGTATCGTTCACTTCACTTTACCTCCTTATCTTTAAACACGATCTCGTAACGCATAGACATCTTCCATCGATTCATTAGACTTTAATATCCCTAGAGTATTGCATGCCTCTGGTAACCTGTAGACCTTTCGCAGGTTCTACGAGTAAAATGAAATTTCCCAGAGGGTAACATTTTTGTACTCCAATATCCTTGCTTTACTCCGTTGTGACAGTCCGTATTCTGGAATCCTCAGCATCATGTGTCACTTTCTGACTTTCTTTTAAAGGTCTTTAACTATCACTTGCTTTTACTTTTTGATCTCGATCTTTAGGGTTGGCTATCAAATAGCGCTAGGGTCCCCTCATCTTATAGCTTTACTGTCATCCAGTAACCAGTAACCCGCTTGTTCTAACCGTCTCGGTTAAACCATTTCACAACTTCCCTTATTCCAACTTGTAATATTTTAGGCACATTATCTCGGGTCGTTTCTTTATCTTTACTTCAAACTCTTCTATTTCCCCTTTACTTAAATTTGCTTTTAGTTCTCCTATCACGCATCATATTATAATCTTTACAAGAGTATGTGTAGGTGCTCAAATCAGTCCGGGAAATACCGTAGCGTTGTCTCACTAGTCTTCATGCTTTACCTTGCATTCTCCTACTGTATCTTACAATTGGTATTAGGGTAAATCTTCGACTCAACCATGACCATGTCCTATTTTCCCTCAGTACTAATTCTATCTCGGTAATTTGGCTCAAACCACTTTACATCTCTCCTTAATGTATCCAAAATATCACAATCATGTTGTTAGTACTGAATCCTTATTCTCCTTATCAAGTAATCACTTGGTCTCATCCTTAGCATACAATTATTCGTAGGTTGCATAACTATTCTTGTACAATTTGTACAAAGTATATCCAATCTTAGTCATAGTCCTTCCCTCTCCTGGTTCATTCCGCTTTGCATATCTTATTTGTACTAAAACTCACTTGCTGCCTATTTTGTCATACTGCTTTCCCTTCCTTTACTTACCATTAAATTTTCTCATATTCTACTATAGGAGACTCCCTATCCTTTCTCCTTTGCTACTTGTATGTCACAATATCATTAGCCAATGGCTCCGTTGCCAACATCTTAACCTCTGATCCAGTATAGCCTTGCTATCCTTTATAATATCATTTAAGTTACTCGTTACCATTCTCTTGTCGTATTCTTCCTTTTTATAAGCATCCACTTTCTGATGTTATATTATCCAAGATCCTTACCAATAATGCTCAGCACTGTCTCAAATACCATCTTGGCTTCTATCCGTTTATCGCGGGCTTTCAGATTTTACCAACTTGCTTCAACATGGGATCTCACTTGAAGTTTAAGTTTTCACTTTAAATGTATTGAAGTGTCAGTTGATTTCATCTTACATTTGCATTTTTCTCATCCGCTTCCCCCCTTTAGGGTGTACCTACATCATTATCTATTTATATTCTACTCTATGTCCCCATTTCCAATTTTTGAATTCATATGATTCTTTTCCAATACATTTGGTATACTGCACCATATCCATGTCTTCCTTTATATCATCTATAATTTAGATTACCCATGTATGAAACTCCAACACAATCACGAGGCGATGAGAACTCTCGATATATAGTACAAAATCTTATCTGATGATTGGTACTCGAGTAATGTAATTAATGTGGCAATTTATCCGAAGCCACCTTCCATTCATTCCAATCAGTAATTTGCTAGTGCTTATAGTTGTTTCAATTTTTCCATTCGGTAGCACTTATATTCTAATGATAAGTGTCCCAAGCTTTCCTATAACACCGTCTTTATCCCAACGGATATCATCTGTTTCTTCTAATAAATTCACAATACATCAGTTGTTTCGCCAATCCGCAATCCTTGTCCTTTACGGATTTCACCATCTCCGAGGTGAAGTCACACACACGCAGTACTCCTTTATGCCTCATGCTCTTTCACCCTTGTTGTATATCTAACGCTAATTTCTAACTTACTCAAAATCATATCAAATTCGTTTTAATAGTGGTCTTGTCTTGTCACCTTTTCGTCGTACTACACCTTAAGTTCGTAGCTATATATTCCCCTTTTATCCTATACTCATACTCAATTAACTACGTCTGTCTTGAGTGCTTCCTTTAGTATTCCTTTCATTTCTCCAGTCTATGTCCATCTTTTATTTTGTGCACGAGGAATCTCATGCTACTTCTGTATCCTTCAGAAAGCACTACTTGTACATAACCCCTTTCTCATTTTCAAAGTATATTCTGTTCATCCCTATTTATTCTTATCATACCAGTCATTTCTGGCACTCATTCTGTCTCGTTGCTCGTCTACCCTTAGGTTGGTCTTTCACAATTCTGTCGCTTATATTACTCATTTTCTCAGCTATACATGTCATAACACATCGCTACACTGTAATCCCACTCGCTTTCTTCTTATCTTCTTCTTTCAATTAACTCCTTCTCTTCCTGTGCCCGCCTGCACTTTCGTTACCACTTGACTTCTATTCTGAACGTTGTCTATAGAACTTTTGTAAGTCTTTCTTATTCGTTCTACATTTGCTTTTCCGTTTAACACTAATCACATCATATCCTTTAGTTACTTCCTCGCTAGGCTTTACTCATTTCTATAACAATCCGTATGGTGTTCACATTACATCCTGTTCGTAATCAATCCTATAACGTAACACTTCTTAACCTTATTCACAATTCTTACTATGTTTTAATTACACTCTGTGGAGTAGGCATACTTAACCATTCACCCTTTCTGATCAATCTTATCCTTAATATCTCACAGGCTGTCTTATCAATACCTTCATAATTCGTCATAATTCTTCCTCCTCCGTACTTTTATCCCAATCATACTATTACTCCCTTTAACTGTAAAACTCGTCGTAATTTATCCCTACTTATCGGTTCACTCGATACCTCGATAAAATGTTTTGTTAGGAGTTGCCACCTTTTTCTAAATCATCCCTTAGTATCACAGCCCTTTCAAATCATCCTAGCGTTTCATCAACAACATATGAAATACATGATCCTTGACAACCCACAAGTTTAAGTTTTCCTTCCACAAATTCCATCTCCAATTAGTTGATTAATAACTAATAAAATGTCACCATGAAACATTCTCCAACCACCACCAGAAGAAAAAACTAGAATCCGACAAGCACCACAGGACTTCTAGTGCTTGATTCACATGGTTTACCTCCAAATTTATTCTTGAGTCGTGAATGAATCATTTTGTTCATAAACTACTTGTTGTATGCTTTGTACTCTTCCAATAAAGTGAAACTTAATTTCTGGACATTTTCGCCCTTCAACGTGAGCCTTTTTCTAAGGCAAAATGTGGTTGGAAAGTATTCTGGTCCGTTCAAATGAATTCCAAACTTTGCTACTCATATATGCTTTTTCGAAATAAAATATTCCAAATAAGAATGGTGCCTCTTATGGATGACATGGAGGGTACCTCTTAAAGCTTTAGTCCAACATAATAAATTTACCCTATCGGTATCAACCTTTAAGACATATTATGAACTTATATCTCATTCCCTTCTTATTTCTAGGAAAATTTTGGCAGAGTTTCCTCTGTATTTCTTACTATCTCAAAACCTGCACGCAGGAAATACCAACAATGCCTCACAGGGCCAACATATATACGCATATATCATATCGTATCATAGCCACACAGGGCTCCCAATTTCCAGTAAAAAGTATAAAGGTGTCGCAACCTACCTCACATATCGCACCTCGAGACGTACCTGATCCTTTAACGATCTGTCCTGTTATACCTTCCTATCTACCTTCTCTTTCATCCCCCAACTTTACATTTCAAGCATATTTCAATATTCTTACCTTATCCGGCATGCCCCCTTCGCACCATTGCTTACCTGTGTACTATGTAGCTTCCAATATCATCAGTCGCCTTTTTTTTTTTCTATCGATGTCGTTCTTCAGTTGAAATCAATGATTAGTATAAAGAATTTCATTTCCTATGGCTGGGCTCTATCGCACGATCTTAGATATGAAAGAAAGGTAACATCCTAAATGTCCTGTAGCTTCCTGTTTATAGATGTGGTGCACAACACACCGATAAACAAGACTCTACTAGACACGGTCTGTAGACACTCCGAGGACGAACTGCTCTGATACCACTTTTGTCACGACCCGACCCCGTGGGCCATGACTAATGCCCGATCTGGACACCCGTATACGTATCTGCAAGATATAGTAAAACTGAAACTACGACAATATGGAAACTTATAAAGGAACTCCAAAGTTCATAACGTTGTCATGTATATATCCAGATAAACTGTCTCCTAAGGAGTCACAACTAATCATATCATGAAATAATACGCAAGCCGACAAGGCTGCCACTACACATCAATATCATGTCATATGCAAGCCGACAAGGCTGCCATTACAGACGAACATACCCATAGCACAACGTTTAAACACAGTTGAACAGAACTGATACACAACGCGCACATATATCTACAGACCTCTAAGAGTACTAACAGTGAAATATGACGGGACAGGGCCCCGTCGTACCCCTGGATAAACATATACGTATACATCATAAGATCTGTACCAAAAGTCTAGGCTCCGAAAAAATGGAGCTCTCCAAGACAGCTGAGTAGAAGTCCTATGCTGAAGGGTCACCAAACCGACTATCTGTACCTGCGGGCATGAAACGCAGCCCCCGGAAGAAAAGGGGTCAGTACGGAATATGTGCTGAGTATATAAAGCATGAAATACAGTAAAAAGGATCATAACTGAAATAAGGACTACAGAAACAAGTACAATGTCCAGAATACCAAAACACTTGCCCTTTTGAAACATAAATCATGCATGTCAATATCATATATCATACCCGGCCCATTATGGGACTCGGTGAACATGGTCGCCACCCCGTCTTTGGCGCCATAACATATCATAACTCCATAAACACATCATAACGCCATAACACAGCATAACACCATCATATATATATATATATATACTGTATCCGACCCTCTAGTGAGGGACTCGGTGAACAATGCAGCGAAACTGTGCACGATAACATACCCGGCCCGGGACTCGGTGAAGGACATATTGAGGCATGCACGAGCAGAGTAGTGAGCAACCATATTCAATTTGAAACATTATCAATACTCAAACAGAATAAGAAGAAGGGATTAACACCTGAGTATCAATAGCGACAATCATATCAAATATCCCTCGAATGTCATCATAAATAATATCAAAAGAGCCTTAGTAATCATAGACATATGTCAATATAGTATGAAATAGCTTATAGAAGTCAAGGACATTAGTTATCGTAGAGTTTCTAAGAATAAGAGCTTATATATATATATATATATCGACTACTATCCAACTTATAGAAAACTGAAGAGGGAAGCTCAATCATTTTAAGAGTTCTAACATCAAGAAGTGAATAAGAATCATGAATCACACTCGAAACTTATGAATAGAATTACCCCAAAGCTCATATCATTCGTCACTTAAATCTAAGACATGCCAAAAGAAAGATGGGACAGCTTTACATACCTGCTGAAGGTTATTCGTAATCTCGTTCGCTTCGTCGCCCCTTTAGCCTATTTAATATAACAGTAACGCTAACGTTAGTAACTATACTTCCTAGCTCATAAATCCGTGACCAATCGCCTATAGAACTTATTCTTTAATTTATACTTTCTCGATTAGGGTTTTTCATTAGTTAAGGACTTAACGGAAATCGGGCAGCATTTCCCCTATATATCCGCCTAACCCGAATTTCCAATTATCCTCCTGTTATCACAGAAATACCAACAATGAAAGTTATAGCAATATTCATATAGAATCCTTACAATTCCGCCCATAAACAACTCTAACAATCCAATAATTCTTTTTAATCCTTTTTTCAACCCACAATTTCGTATAACAACGATTTCATGCAATTTCTTACTTCCAATTTCATCCAATCCAATTTTAATCCTTCCATTACAACACCATTAATACAATTATATTACAAAACAAGAAAATCTTACCTTAATTTTCTCGGAGGAATTTTCTACATTTAATTGCTCCAATTTCACAATTTCTTCTTCCTCGATTCAATATCCAATGTTGCTATCACCTCTTTGAACTTGCAAATCATCTTGGAATTAAATCAAAGCAAACAACAACAAAATTTTCTTGACCATGGCTAGCTGTGAGCAGCAGCCATGTCCATGCTCTTTTTTTTTTCAAATGAAATGTGTAAAAATGAAGTACACGGCCAAAGTATGATTCACAATTTGTGAATTCATATATGATTTGTAGCCATAGGACATGTGTCCTCCAACATGACATGTGTCCACCTTGTTGACACATGTCAATGGGGCCCACTTAATTCTTTAATGAGTTACTTAATTAATCTTAATTAGCAACTAATCCCCACTTAATAATTTAATCATGGTTAACTAATTTCCTAATCTCCAATGATATTTCTACTCTAATTAAAGTTTATAAACAATTTGTGTAATAATTAAAATTGAAAATTAAAAGTTCCTATTTCGTGTCCGAAAATAATTCCGCCTTTAACTTGATTCGATTTGCTTGCGAATAATTCGACGTATAAATATACGGGGTATAACAATCTGCTCACAAACCACATACACAGACCCACACAAAAATGTGCTACGAACGCGCTCGTGGCCTTGGAATTCCCAACGGAGGTCTCGTTGACTGAGTCACCCCTGATACCACATTTCCATTTTCCTAACTCAAGCCCCGAAATGCATCCGAGTGCATTAGGAACCGCACCAGATGAGTTTCCAAAAAGGTCCATTTATCCAAAAGTCATCTTTGGGTCAACTATTTTTCGCTTTAAGCCCATATTTCACAAAAAGTTGTCCAAATATGATCTAGACACCTCAGGAAGCGTACCAACGGTCCCCTCAGGTCAAAAGTGAGCTAATCGATGCTCAAAAAAGGGCAAAAATGTCAGAAGGACTATAATGACCAAACGGGTTGTTACATCAGATACCAATTGAACAGTCGCTCATCCTCGATCGAAGAAAAGAAAAGAAGCCGGAAGTACCTGAATCAGTGAACAACAGGGGATATTAACTACGCATGTCGGACTCGGTCTCCCAAGTAGCCTCCTCAACAGGGCGATGCTTCCATTGCACCTTCACAGAAGCAACCTCTTTCGACCTCAACCTTCTAACTTGCCTATCCAAGATCACGATAGGCTCCTCCTCATAAGTCAAACTATCGTCTAGCAATACAGAATCCCAACGAACAATGTAGGTACCGTCGGCATAGTACTTCTTCAGCATCGAAACATGAAAAATTGGATGAAATCCCGCCAAGCCTGGCGGCAGTTCCAACTCATAAGTTATATCACCCATACGGTCAACAACCTCAAATGGACCGATATACCTGCTCAACTTGCCCCTCTTACCAAACTTCATAACACCCTTCATGGGTGAAACCTTTAATAGAACCTCATCACCAATAGGAAACTCCAAATCCCGGGCCTTCCGGTCCGCATACATCCTTTGCCGACTCTGAGCTACCAAAAGCTTGGACTGAATAATTCTCACCCTATCAAGGGACTCTCTCAACAGATCTATACTCCAAGGCCGAGCCTCGAACCCATCAAACCAACCAACCGGAGATCTACATCTCCTGCCATATAAAGCCTCAAAAGGCGCTATGCCAAAACTCGAATGATAACTGTTATTGTATGCAAACTCTACCAATGGCAAGTGTTGATCCCAATGGCCACCAAAATCAATAACACACGCTTTTAACATGTCCTCGAACACCTGAATGGTCCGTTCGGACTGACCATCGGTCTGGGGATGAGAAGTTGTATTAAGATCCAATCGGGTACCCAACTCCTCATGAAACGCCCTCCAGAATCGAGAAGTGAAGATAGGACCTCGATCAGATACACCAGAAATAAGAACCCCATGAAATCTCACAATATCCCGAATGTACATCTTGGCTAACTTCTCCGCGGTATAGGAAACCTGAACTGGAACAAAGTGAGCGGACTTAGTCAACCGATTAACTATCACCCAAATAGAGTCAAACTTGCCAAGGATCTTCGGAAGACCCGTGACAAAATCCATGGTAATCCTCTCCCACTTCCACTCGGGAATAGGCATCCTCTGAAGCACCCCATCGGGTCACTGGTGCACATACTTTACCTGCTGACAATTCCCATACTTAGCCAAAAAATCAACTATATCTCTCTTCATCCGACGCCACCAATAGTGATGTCTCAAATCACGGTACATCTTAGTTACCCCCAGATGAATGGAGTAGCGAGAGCTATGAGCCTCAAAAAAGATCAACTGAATCAAACCACCAACACGAGTAACGCACATATGCCCTTTAATCCTCAAAATGCCCTTAGAATTAATCACGGCTTCCTTGGCCTCACCCCTCAAAACTCTATCTCGAATCTTGCTCAAATGAGAAACCTCAAACTCATGAGTCCTGATCCGATCCAATAGAGATGACCTCGTCTCTATAAAAGCCAAAATTCTGCCCGAGGCTGAAATATCAAGGCGAACGAAACTGTTGGCCAGAGTCTGAACCTCCATGGCCAACGGACGCTCGAAAATAATCAAAAGAGATAAACTCCCAATACTCACAGCCTTACGACTCATGGCATCAGCCATCACATTGGCTTTCCCGGGATGATAAAGAATAGAAATATCATAGTCCTTCAGGAGCTCCATCCATCGGCGCTGCCTGGAATTAAGATCTCTCCGGGTAAACATATGTTGAAGACTATGGTGATCGGTGAAAACCCCACAATAAACATAGTACAAATAATTCCTCCAAATCTTCAAAGCCAAGACCATGGCCAGCAACTATAAATCATGGGTAGGGTAATTCTTCTCATGAACCTTCAACTGACGGGAAGCATAAGCTATCACTCTACCCTCCTACATCAACACAACACCCAATCCCATACGGGAGGCATCACAATAGACAGCGAAATCCTTACCCTCCACGGGCAATGCTAAGATCGGGGCTGTAGTCAAAAGAAGCTTGAGCTTTTGAAAGATTTCCTCACAATCGTCTATCCACTGGAAGGGAACATCCTTCTGAGTCAATCTGGTCAAAGATTAAGCAATAGCAGCAAAACCCTTCACAAAGAGACGGTAATAGCTGGCAAAACCCACAAAACAACGAATCTCAGTAACAATGGTGGGCCTCGCCCAACCCGTCACAGTTTCAATCTTCTGTGCGTCAACCATAATCCCGGCCCAAGAACGCTACAGACTCCAACCAGAACTCACACTTAGAAAACTTAGCAAATAGGTTATGTTTCTTCAACAACCCAAGAACAGAATGAAGATGGCTCTCGTGCTCCTCCCTACTCTTGGAATACACCAAGATATAATCAATAAACACAATCATGAAATAATCAAGGAATGGCCTGAAGATGCCATTCATCAAGGTCATAAATGCAACCGGGGCATTGGTAAGCCCAAAAGACATCACTAGAAACTCATAGTGGTCATATCTCGTCTGAAATGTTGTCTTTGAAATATCCTCGCCCTGATCTTCAACTGGTGATAGCCGGAACGCAAATCAATCTTCGAAAACACCGAAGCACCCTGAAACTAGTCAAACAGATCATCAATACGAGGCATAGGGCACTTGTTCTGAATAGTGACCTTGTTCAGCTGGCGAAAATCAATACACATCCTCATGGTCCCATCTTTCTTCTTCTCAAATAACACAGGAGCACTCTAAGGGGAGACACTCGGTCTAATGAAGCCTTGCTCAACAAATCCTATAACTGCTGCTTAAGCTCCCTCAACTCGGCAAGTGTCATCCGATATGGCGGAATAGAAATAGGACGAGTGCCCCGATCCAAGTCAATATAGAAATTAATGTCGCAATCGGGTGGCATACCCGGCAGATCCAACGGGAATACCCCCGCGAACTCGCTCACAATAGGAATAGACTCAAGGGCTGGAGATGCAACAGTCGTATCATGAACATGAGCCAAATAAGGAAGGAAATGATCTTCTTCGGAGCGGGACTAGGAGTACCCCTCCACTCAAGCCTAGGAATGCTCGACATGGCTAAGGTGACTGTCTTGGCGTGACAGTCCAAGATAGTGTGATAAGGAGAAAGCCATGACATCCCCAATATAACATGAGAGTCCACCATATCGAGAATTATCAAATCTAGCCAAGTGTCATACCCCATAAAAGTAACCAAACAAGACCGGTAGACTCAATCAATAATCACAGAATCTCCGATCGGAGTAGACATATGAACATGTATATCTATTATATCACAAAGCAAATCCCAACCAATGGCATGAAATGAACATACATACGAATAGGTGGATTCAGGATCAAATAACACAGATGCTGCTCTATGATGGACAGAAATGGTACCTGAAATCACAACATTTAAGGCCTCCGCCTCGGGCCTACTAGGAAACGAGTAGCAATAGGCTCCAACATGCCCACCCTGAGATCCCCCTCTCGTACTCTAAAAACCACCTCTAGCTGGTTGGGAACCACCTCTAGAACCATGGGAAGCATCGGGGCCTGACTGAGCGCCGCCCCTCTGAGAAGCCCCACCTCGACCACCACATGATGTCGGAGTCCTCGGCTGCTGATAATCCCGCTTGGGTGGGGGACATCTCCTAGCAACATGCCTAACCTCTTCACAAGAAAAACAGGTAATAGGAAACGAATGCTGATACATAGAAGCTGAAGACCCAGATGAAGCAGCCCTATCCACTAGTCTGGAGAACGAACTCTCAGGAGCTCTCTGCCTAGGTGGCTCGCTGGGGGAAGCCTGTAACGCTTAATGCATAGGACGGCCGGAATATGGCTGATGCGGTATCAAAAACTATCTGGCATCCCTCTAACTAGCACCACCATAACTCCCAGTCTGACGTGGCCTCTTATTACCACCACCAAAAGCACGGGCCTTAGCGCCCTCAACCATAGAAGCATGCTCGATAATGGACTGGAAGGAAGCCCCTATGGACTCCATCTGAAGACAAGGAATCTATAGAGAGCCCACTAGTCCCCCAACAAAACGCCTGATCCTATCCGTCTCAGTAGGAATCAAAAGAGTAGAATAGAGGGCCAAATATAGAAAGCGGGTCACATAGGACTCCAAAGACATGCCCCTCTGCTCAAGATGAAAAAACTCCTCCCTATGCGCCTCTCGCAAAGATCGGGGCACATACTTCTCAAGGAAGGCCTGCTAAAACTGAGTCCAAGTCAAAGGAGGGGAACCCTCAGGTCTGCAAGCCATGGAATACCTCCACCACGTCTTCGCGTCGCCGCAAAACTGGTAGGACACATAATCAACCCTGTGGGTCTCCACGATCCCCATCCGGTGCAGCAGCGCGTGCATATCAAGAATAAACTCATAAGCATCCTCAGACGAAGTACAAGAAAACCTCGGCGGCTCTAACTTTCTGAATCTCCCAACAAGGTCCTGATCAGACGCAGTCATAATAGCGGCTTCCATGGGCCTAATATCATCACCAGGAGCGGGTATCGCATCAATGCGAGGGGCCATAGCTGCGGCGGGCTGTACCACCCGCGTAGGTCCCTGCTCAGGGGTCTGCACCCCAACTCTGGTCTGTGAACCCCCGTCGGGAGTAGTAACACCGGCTGCCGCCTGCTGGGCATCAAGGGGAAGTAAGACTCTAGCCATAATGTCATGCATTGACTGATCAGAAGTAACCTCAGGCTGTGTCCGTGCTGGGGCCTGACCTCGATCCTACTGATACTCGAGCTCGGGAGATGGAGACCTCCCTCGCTGCTGCCCTACCGCAGGAACCCTGCCCCTGGCTGGGGCAACCACGGGGCCTATCGCTCTGCCGCACCTTCAAGCTGTCGCTCGCCCTCGGGTGCCAACCGTAGCTGGGGCTCGGGCACCTGACCTCAGCCCGTAGTAGCTCGAGTCCTCACCATCTGGGAAAGAAGAGATAAGAGTCAGATACTAATTTGATCTTTCTAGATACCAATTAGAATAAAGTAGCACGAAAGAATGAAAAGAAAGTGAGATTTCCTAAATGTCCTATAGCCTATCGCAGATAAGTACGGAGCTCATCGTACTAATCCACGAGACTCTACTGCACACGCTCTTGTATTATAGACCAGGTAACCTAAGGCTCTGATACCAACTTGTCATGACATAATTTGCCTAAGCCGTGCGGGCACTTACCTTTCCCACCTTGATAAGCGAACCCTCAACCCAACGATAAGTAATACATGAATATTTAGATCAAGAAACAGAAATCGATTAAATACATAAGTCTCACGATATTAGATATTAGAAATAATGCGGAAAGAACAAAGTTACCCCCAGGTCTAGTCTAAGTCATACAAGAGCAACTAAAGGAATAAATACAAGTCTGGAGCAATAACACATAAAATGTCTATGTATCTGAATGGGAATAATAAGACATAAAATGATAGAAGAGTCTTCAAGGTAGCGAACGACCATGCTTACCCTGGAGACTCGGAACAATGCTGAAGAAGACGATCAGCCATAGAGATGAAGGCAGAACCAACCTGATACTCTGCATTCATAAAGAAATGCAGCAAGTGCAGGTCAGCACAATACAGCGGTACTGGTAGGCATCATCGGCCGACTAAGCATAGCTAACACAATTCAGATAATAAAGCAGATAAGCAGGTAAACCAACATGTATGAGTCAAATATAGTAGAAACCAAGTATACATCATCACCTAAGTAGAACATCTAATCCTAAGTATGCCAAGTCTCAATATATCAAATCAGAATCCAACATCATAAGTACAACATCGAATCATCTCAAAATAAAGCCATAATGCAATGCAATGCAATAATGTATGAATGCAATGCAATGCTATGCAAATGCTTTGTGCACCTGTGCTCCGGACAGAAATATCGACATTTCGGTAGCACAACCCAAGGTGACTCGCGAAGTCTAAGTGCCACCCGTCTCGGATCTTTGCCCAACAGACAGACGGGACCTCGGATCTTTGCCCACGGGCGGTTCTCACCGGCACCATCCTGGGGGACTCGCGGAGTCCATGCACTCACTCAATCTACTATTTCGGCACTAACATCGGATATCGGACTCTCACGTCACTCAAGTAAAACTGAGCCCAGCTCATCAAAGTGTTCCATCAAGTATCATCTGTATCCCAACAGTATATGATGAAGAATGAGAGGGCGTGAAATACATGTATCGTCATCAAAAATCATGCGCAATATCACAAGTCCCAACAATGAGTACACCAACAATATATCCGAATCACAAGTACCAACAGCGGGTACGCCAACAACATCGTAATCAAGATGGTAAAACAGATATCCAATATGTATCAACAACTCATGGCATCAAGCCAACAATATAGAACAATCAATAACAACACAACTGGGTGGCTAGCCTCAAACACACAACAGGGCCCAACCTAAGGCAATATCCAACCCAACTTCATACCCGAAGGTTCATATGCTATCTCCGACAATATAATCTAAATATGTGCTTTGCTATAATAAGTCTCACCAAGGGTAAGCTATAACCTTCCTGGATGGCCGAACCGCAAACACCAAACACTAACACCTTTGCCTTGCCTTTTCGCTGAGCCTCAGAAGCAAAGTAGTCTAAACATAATCAAATCTACTAATCTAGATTAGAAATTATGAAGAATGATACTAATATTGCTACCATTCAATTTAGGTCAAATCCAACCCTAGCGTTTAGGGAAACAGGGACCATAAGGTCAAAACGGGAAATTCGGAAGCAAAATAACAAATTAAGCACTTGGTGTTTATAACCCAACCACTAATTGCTAAATTAACTTATAGATTTATCCAACTTCGAATTTGAAGCAAAACCCCCCAAATTGGGTATAAACCCTAACTCTTTAATTCAAGAATTCAACTCTAATGATGGAAGATATATGATTAATAAACTTAGATTTATCAAAATCTAGCATCAACCCCATCAATTTCATCATTAATAAGCCTAGAGAAATGTTCATCAAAGCCCACTTCCATCTTCCATTACTAAGGGATTATTAAAGAACAGGAGAAATCTATGATGATTTGGATTTATGGAATAGTAAAGGGATTAGCAAGATTTACCTCCAAGAATTTTATCCAAATATCTCCAAGAACAGTCCCCAAAGCTCTAATTACGAAATGGCAATAAAAGATAGACTAAGGGCTTATTTAAAACACACTTAATGAAATAAGAGGCCCGTTACTGCCACGACGGTAACAGGGCCGCAACGGCAGTGCCGCTACAACGCCCAACAGACCGCCATGGCGGTCTGGGCCAATTCCCCTTGGCTGCCCCAGCAGTCAACCAGCCGTAACAGCGGCGCCGCTGGGACGACACTGGTTCCGCCAATACGGACACCTGGTACCAGAAATTCCCTAATTTTTCTAAGTCTCAATCGAAATCCCAAACCATCCCCGAGGCCATCTGCTCACAAACCACATATATAGACCTACACAAAAATACACTACGAACGCGCTCGTGACCTCAGAATTCCCAACGGAGGTCTCGTTGACCGAGTCACCCCCGATACCTCATTTCCATTTTCCCAACCCAAGTCCCAAAATGCATCAAAGTGCATTGGGAACTGACCAAGATATACACACAAGTCATAAACGACCATCCAGACCTCTCAAAATTGACGAATTTTCGAAAAATATCCGTTTACCCAATAGTCAACTTTGGGTCATCTACTTTTCACTTTAAGCACATATTTCACAAAAAGTTGCTCGAATCCGATCTAGACACCTCGGGAAGCGTATCAACGGTCCCCTCGGGTCAAAAGTGAGCTAATCAATTCTCGGAAAAGAGCAAATATGCCGGAAGGACTATAAGTATGATTTCAACATGACAATTAAAAAATGCGTATTTAATTAAAACCCTTGTTTTTGTGCAAATTGATTTTCAAATTGATAAAATTGACATAATTTATACTTAAAGCTCTACGTAAAATATACATAAATATATATTAGATTATTTTGCCATTGAAATGGAAAAACAACACCAGATCTAGTTTTAAAAATATTTTTTGATATTCTGAAAAAATTCTTTACGCTGTTTGCAACTCAAGAAGCTTGACTAGTTAATTTGAATTTTCGGAGGGAAAAAATTGGGTGTTAACAGGCGTTAAAGTCTCAAGTGAACTAAGCCTAATTTAAAGACTAAGTCTAGAAACTTCAAGTCTAAAAAGGTTGAAAACTTCAACCCATATGCCCGAAGTGATTTGGAGACGTCTGAATTCACAAGCATAAAAATGAGGCCCTTATATATAGCCTCCGGCAGGAAAAAGGCTCGGTGCACGGCGAACCTATTTTAACTTAAAAGTTGGTTCCATTAAAGCAAAAGCTTATTAAAATTTTAATCAAGGTTGAGCCCAATTTAAATTCGGATAAAACACTGGTCCGAGTCTGTTCATCTCCCTTCGATAAAATATTGACCATCAAATATTGACTAAGTGTCGAAAGCGGAAAGATGATTGAGAAAGTAAAGATAGACGAAATGGAAACCTTCATTACATATATACAAAGGGGGCGAGAAAACCGACCTTGGCTAAATTACAAAAGATAAAACAAAATACATTTGCCCCAAGGGCCTATCTAGTCCTCTGAAGAGGAACCCAAGTCATTAGAGTCAGGACCCTCAGGATCATCTTCTGAGCTATCCCCTAGGAATGCTTTCCGAGCCTCGGCCTCCTCAATCTTCGTGGCAATACCCTCGATTCCGCCTTGAACGTCTTCCAAAATGAGCCTTCGGGTATTCCACTTCACATACTCAGCCTTTAATATAAAGTGGGCATCGGCCGCTTCAGCATCAGCCCTGAACTGGTCCAACTCGGTTAAGGCTTGCTGCAATTGGGCCGTCGGCTCAAAATTTGCGTGAATCAGGCCATCGAGGTCTCGGGTAGCATGCTCGTACCTAATCGTAAGCTCCTCAGGGTTGTAGCCCGCTTATCAGCCTTCTCTTAGGCCACTCTCAAGGCTTCCTTCTCGGAGGTGCGCTCAGCTTCAATCCGTCCATATTTGTCAGCAAGGTTAGCAGCCTCGAATTGAAAAGAATCTAACTCTCGCCTCAATTCAGCGATGGTCGCTACTTTCTCCTCAGAGAGTTTTGCACAGGCTTCGGCGTCACAGATAAGCCTCTCGGTATCAGCCTCAAGAGCCGCATATTTCTCAGCCATGACCTCAAAGTCATTTTTGGAATGGAGGGCTTCCTCGTTAGCTATATCAAGCTAGGCCTTAAGGGCTAAGGAGTCCCCAATCCGTTGCAGCTGGTCTTCCATCTGCTGCAGGAGAAGTTTGAACTTTTTCGTTTCTCGACCTTAGGCATCCAATTGACCTCGTAAATCTTCATTCTCCTTCATGGCTGGAATGAAGCCTTCATTCAGCAATACAATGGACTGCAAAAAAGAATATAAACCAGAATCAATAATCCACAAAAATTATATGGGATAAATAAAAAGAAAGAATGGAATGCTTACCCAATTAGAGGCATGCATGCTCTCATTAAAGAGACATTTCTAGGTTACTCGCTCCATCTTCTTCTTGTCAGAGTTAGACATAAGAGTTCAGAGATAGCAGGCCACTCCAACAGGTCGGGACATGAAATGGGTATCCTCCGAGACGGTAATGGTGACCGACCTTGTCTGCTCAGATCTGGGCTCGGAGCTGGAAAAGTATCCACCAGATAGGCCCGCGAGCCAAACTCAGTAACTTTCGAGGACCTCCTTGGCCATTGTGGTATAGCAAGATGACCAAACCTCAAGGCATCCGCCATAATAGCAGACGCAGAATTAGCTCTCTCCCCGATGAGCATATTGTCGAAGTCTTCCTACTCGAAAGAGGGAGAAAGAGTTACCTCGATTTGTTTATCCCTCTTGGTCATAGGCTCTCCACCCGAAGGCGAGTTGTCTTCAACTAAAATGGTGTCCTCGGGAGTGACGATTCGTAACGGGCCAAAATCTGGCATGGACTCTAAGTTTGGGACTGATATATTTCTAGCCATGGGTTCGGTTGCACCCGTTAAGTTTTCTTCCACCCTACTGATCGGAGTAGATTCTGTCTCGGTAGTAGTAGCAGCGGCGGCAGCAGGACGGACCGCAGCTATGATAATATCGTCCTCAGGGGTGTCTTTTAAACCCCGAACGTTAGAGGAGCCGCCAACAGCCTTGGATATTCTCTTCCTTTTTCGACCATCCGAAGATGAAGTCGGGGGCCTAGAGGACTTGCTTTGTTTTTCCTTTTTCCTTGCCTCAGCAATAACCTTTGCTAAGCTCGCAGGATCAAACATTGAACTCGGCATAATAAGAGGACCTGCTGGTGCAGGCCTGGGTATAGACTTACCCTTCGGCAGACCTATGAGCGGAATTACAAAAGTTAGGAAAAACATCGAGGGGATAAGAAAGGAAAATGCAAGGAGAGATAGGCAAAAGGCTTAGCATGGTTTTTTGCTACCCACTTGTCCTCGGATAAATCCTTCCAAGTACGAAGCTTGTGAGGATGTTGCGCCATGATATCCTCTAACCAATTGGAAAAATTAGGTATCTCGTTCGGTACCCATGCAATGGCTAGAATACAAAGAGTCAAGATGAATGGTTAAAGGCATAAAAAATGAAAAACATCAGAAGCGCCAAGGTACTTATGTTTGTCGTTCCATTGCTCGGGGAAGGGCATTGAACTTGCGGGGATTAACTCCACGGTTTTAACCAAGATAAAATGTCCCAATCAGCTGCAATCTATATTTTCATCCACATTGGAAAGTATCGGATGTTTTCCTCGCTACACGAGCTTTATGATCCCACCACAGAAAACCCATGGGCTGTACAACTAGATCAGGTGATGCAAGGTGAAGTTTGCATTGATGTTGTTCGTCAAGTGACGAAGGCAAGTGACAATCCGCCTGATATTCGGACCAACTTGTGCAAGACACAAGTTGTACGTCTTGCACATATCAAGAATGACTTGATCGATAAGGGAGGGGGGCTCGAGGTTGAATGTAAAAGAATAGGTATAAACATTCGAGTACCCTTCCTTGTAAGTAGTCATGTCATCATCCAGGCTCCGGACTACGATCTCGGAGAGTCTAGTCGTCCAACCGCATTCGAAACGAACTAGTGCAATATTCGTCGCCTTGATCGAAGAGGGGTAGCGCCTGACGTCGAAGCCTCGGTCGGATACTGTCGTAGGCTTCTCGATCTTAAACTCAACGTCAAAATGGTGCTGCGAAGGCAAACATTTCGCGCTTGGGCTCGATCGGTATGTTAATCGCAGGGTCAGCAACAACCTCGATTGCCAGAGGGGAGGCAGCTGGAGAGACAGTTCGTGAAGAGGATCTTGAGTTTGAATCCATTTCTTATGAAGACGGAGGAAAAGAAAATCTAATGGAGATTTGGAGATCTAGGTAAAAATATTAAAGAACTAGATGAATGTTTGAAGGTGAAAGAAGAAGATTTGAAGGTTTGTAGATGAAGATTTGAAAGTTTGAAGATAAAGATTTGAAGGTTTGAATTTGAAGATTTTAAGATTTGAAGGAACGGAAGATTTCAGAGATAGATAATCGGGTGGTAAAAAGTTAAAAGTAAAAAAGGGGCTTTTATAGACATGATGAGAAACAGTTCTCATTTATAAATGAAGAGGCAGCCAATCAAGAGCAAACACGTGCACCTCGTCTAAACGACGTGACATGATGGGGCGGTTGGTTTCCGGCTCATTTTTTTTAAACAAAGTTGACAACAAAAGGTTCTACCATGATCAGTATTCGCTCATTGTCATTCCGATGAAAATTCAAACTAAAAGAAAAGAAAAAAACACCTTCAAAAACATCCAATTCAGTTTGAATGAAACTGAAAGCGGATAAAAACATTCAAAAGGATCCTATTCGATTCAAATAAAACTTTTATATATAAAGATATGCAACTATCTCGGTTAGAGTAACCATATAAAACTTGGCCAAACATATGGTCTTAAACAAAGATTGGGGGGGGGGGGGGGATCAGTCCGGTGACTCGAAGGTTAGGAGCTTCGATTCACGACCTTGGGTGCCTGGGCAGGTTCATACTTCAGCACAGCGACATTATCCTCGACTAGTAACTCATCATCGTCAAGGAAAATCATGGGAACTTGGTTCCCACAAGAAGCTCTCTTTCTAGCCTCTGAAAGCAGGCTGCGAGATCTGATCTGAGAGAATTCCTGTGGAGGTAATCGAAATGGTCAGAACGTTTCTTTGATTTGGTTTCCTACTCGAGGGAACAGTATCTTCGGTAGCATCATCCGTAGTAATTTTTTTCTTCGAGGGAAGTGACACAGTCCAACCGGAGTTCCTAGATGGCACAAAACATACATAACATACCTGCTCATGCTCATTCTGGGCCACCTGAGAGGGCTCACAACATGATCTGCTGACTGATAGATAGCATAAATTGGAGGGTCACAGCCGTCAAAAGATATATATACATGAATCACTAAACTGAACTGGGGTATAAGCCGATAAGGCTACCCGATAAAACTATGTAATCAAACATGTACTGAGCAAGCCACACTGTCTGACTGAATATAAGTGTCTATGAGCCTCTACTGACATACTGGACATGCTATGGATGGGACAGGGCCCCTGCACTACCCATATACATCAAAACATATATCCGGTCTAGACGGAAACTCTGGTAATAGAGGAGTGCTCCACTATCCAGCTGAAGAAGCAGCCTAAGGATGCGGTCTGTCTTTCGGACTATCTGAACCTACTAGCATGAACGCAGCCCCCCGAACAATAAGGGAGTCAGTACGGATAATGTACTGAGTATGTAAGGCAGAAGAGTAACATACACATAGAAGTCATGAAGAAAATCTGAAAATCTGAAAATCATAAGCTAAACTGACTGACAGAGTACATCTGTATGAATGCATCTATATGTCTGACTATCTGAACATATCTGTATATCTCTAATTACTGAAAATGCCTCTGAGGGCGTATGATATGCATTGGTCATAGTGCCGAGGAACGTACAACCCGATCCATATACCATATAATAGTATCGAGGAACGTACGGCCCGATCCAAATATCATATAAGCCCTTTCGGGCATCATAATCATCATCACTGTGCACCAGCTGATCAGGTGGTAATGTGTATATAATGCCTCACCCTTTCCTTATACCCACATACATATAATATACGCGTATATAACGCCTTCTGGTCACGGTTCAATATGCATATATGTAAATGAGTGCAATGCATAAATGTAAACTAACATAATCATGATACAAAACTCAGGACCCATGAACAGAAGAGACAATCATAAGAGGGGTACAGGAACATCAAAGACTGAAGTACTCCTAGTGCTTCTAAGAGTAGAGTAATGTGGAAGCTCGTTTACTCATTGTTCACTCATATCATAGGATCATGCCAAAAAGAAGGAAAGGGAAAGCCTTAACATACCTTTTTGGTCGCCTTAACTTTAACTACTCCATGCTTGGCCTCCCAAGCTCGAAAATCTATATTCAAGAAAATTTATACTATTGTTAGACTCATCTTCATAGGCCTGTCTTAAGCCCTCAAACTAACTCTTTCTAGAATCTGGCAAAATTTTGGCAGCATCTCCCTTGTTTATATCCCTAGCCCGAAATCGCAATTACCAACAACCGACAACAACAACAACAATACCAACATCAATAACATCATCACTAACATCAACATACTCCATAAGACATCTCATATGATGTTTATCCGATTTCTTAACCGATAAATTAACTGTACACTCATTTAATCGCTCTACATACCTTCATAAATAAACCTAAGGCAACATTAATAAGGAAAGATTCATACCTTCATCTTATCAAAATAGCAATATATCTGATGTTCACCTTGAATCCATGCCAAATTCAACCGCAAAACGATGCTATAGTCACAATTATGCACCACCCGAGCTTTGATTAGCTAAAGTCACTCAAATCCCTCAATTACTTATGAGCAAAATTACCCTATATGTTGCTGAGCCTTTAGATCTGATTTTTGGTGAAACAATGGGGTTATGACCCTTTTGTAGATGGATAAAGTCAGTTCGGGCACTGTAGCAGTTACTGTAGCACGTCAGTTATTATAGTGCACCTTTCTACTCTGTCAGCCTAACTTGTAACATCCATAATTCTCTACTCCGATGTAGTATCGATGAGAGGTTTGTTGTGTTGGAAACTAGACTCGACGAGCATTATTTTAGGCTTTTGAAACACCTTAACACTCCTAATATACTAGGAGATATACCCCTCCAAAGTTGACCCAAAATTCTGTCAACTTTTTGTCCAAATTTTCGACAAACTTATTTTCTTCGATTTGCTTGATCCCGGAACACTTGTTAATTGTATTCATTAACCTTATAAGGGTTACATGACCTCTACAAGATTACGTTAGTTTACTCACAATGCACATGACGCGAAAATGTTTAAGGTGTAACATCGTCCCCCCCTTAGGAACATTCGTCCTTAAATGTCAACTTAACTCAAGTCCTTATCAGAAACCTTATAGGGGATGTTAATGTGAACTTTAAACGAACTCACCTTCTTTAATTCCTTTCGGTTATCCCCTTTGTCTTATATCTTGCATATTGGAACACTTAGTCATAACTCAACTCCTTTTTCTTTTATAAGCTATTCCTTCAAGATGTATCGTTCACTTCGTCTTACCTCTTAACCTTTACACAAGACTTATAACTCACCTATGTCCCTCGTCAATTTATTAGAGACCTTAAAACCCTAGGAGTGTTTCATGCCTCTCGGTAACATGTAGGTCATTCGCAGACTCTACGAATCAAATGAAATTTTCTCGCCAATAACTTTACATGGTCCTACCGTTCAAGTTCATATTCTAAGATCTTCAGCCTTTTACATCACTCTTCGACTTCTTTAAAGGACTTCAACTTTACTTTCTAGTTTTTAACCTCAATATTTGGAGTTGGCTATCAAGTATGGCGCTAGAGTTTTCTCATACAGTAACTGTACATAGCTGCTATATAATATGACCATCATTAACTGGTATGATTCTGAAAGAATTTCTGGTTTGACACATAAATCCTAGGGCGCTGACTCTAGGTCTGAAAAGGGCTTTAAGTCACTGGCTTGCGTATAATCTATAAGGCTCAATATATCAAAGGCTAAGTTTGCTCTTCTTTCTAAATTTCATTGCATTCTTCTGAGATGGTACTTCCCAGAGTACTTAGTCGCATATAGGCGTGGGAACTCTTATCGATTCTGGGAATCCTAGATCCTTCTACTATTTGCTATTAATAAATAAATCTGGTCCCAACCTTGTATAGATTCATCTGAATACCGAAATGTTGATCTCAATAAGTGTTAGGGGTCGTCTCGGTTACCTTTGAAACTATCACGCAAACTTGTAGCATATCCTTAAATATCTCATGGTATGCTCAGCTTAAGCAAGACTTATCTAGAGTCCTAAATCCTTCTGGAGTGAGCTATAATCTGTGCTTCCCTTATCTGAATGACAGACATAAGCAATGGACACATCATATTATTCCCCCTGTCATAGGATTTATGTAGTCCCCTGCTATACAAGTAGTCCTGATGGATAGGAACTAGGCTAATTCCATAGGCCTACTGGTAATTTCCCTAACTGAATTAAACTTCCACGGTAACATGGTCATCTGTACTGATGCTTTCTCATCTCCGAATTGGAATTTCAATAACTTGCTATAACTTACTGAACTCATGTTATCTCACTTTTGTTGCATTATGAAGTTTGCTATGTTTTTCCTTATTCCCTTTTTAGTAGTATCAATGTATGTCCTTGTTGTTCTCAACTTCCTAGAATAGCGAGGCAATAGGCTTTTCCTTTCATCAATCGTCACTCTGATCACCTTGGAGTATACTCAATCGTCCAACTTCTACCTCTTGAACTTGCAAGTCTACAATTAAGATAACACAGGGATTAGTTAGATTAGTTACTTCACTTACTAACCATCCTCAAATACATACAAAGCTCACGAACTATAGACAATAATTTCCTTTGTGAGCTTACAACTCTCCAACTCCTCATTCTATCCCACATCAACTATAATACTCACATTAACAATGACAACATATATGCATATCAACATATAATCACATCCATCCCCGATTATCTCTTAACATAACCCTAAGTCATTATCTTGCCCATCATCAACTTACCACTTCCACAACTATCCCCTCTTTACTAGAATCACTAAAACTCTTGATAGTAAACTTAAATACAAGGGTAGGAATCATTTACATACCTTGAGGGGTCAATAATCCCAAGAATCACTTTAACTTCAACTCCCTAAGCTTCACATTCTTGGAGAAACCCTAGAAGCAACCTTCTTCTTCACAAGCTCGGGTTTACGGGGTCCGGGTCTTGTCAAATCTTCACTAATATGCTATAAATGTTGGGAAAGCAAAATATTAGGGTTTTCTGATTTGGAGAGAAGGAAAATATGAAATAGGGTCGTGGACCACCTATTTATACTTGGAAGCCAAAAAGGCTACAGCGGTCCGGTTCGACGAGCGGGTCGACCTGCGCCTGCAGATGCAAAGCTGCAGGATCCAATCGACACCGCACGTCGACGGTCTGTCGAACATGTCGACGACCCGTCGATGATGACTGGTGTCCTGCAGGTTTTCTGATTCAGTTCAGATCACGTCGATTCGATTCGTTCAACTTCTACCTCCAAATCATCTCAGATCTGCTGGTACCCTCGTACATGGGGTAAGATATTTTCTACGTCCAAACTCAAGCTCGGGTCTCTATTCCAAGGGCATACCCGACTAGGAAACCATAGGTTCTACTACTATGAACACAAGGGGTGTAACATTCTCCCCCCTTAGGAACATTCGTCCTCGAATGTTCGAACAATCCCGGGTTATAAAAATTTCAGCAGAGTTTCCCCTATACTTATACCAATCCACCCTGCACGCAACAACCCAAAATAATGCCACACAGGGCCACATACTATAACACACAATACCATAGCCTCACATGACCAATCACAATAACTGAAATGAAATAAAAGCTTGGGAATATGATACCTCAGATCGAACCTTTTGTACTACTGGGAACAAATGCGGTACTTAGTCTTCATTGCCTCTTCCGCTTCCCAAGTCACTTCCTCAACATTCTTATTCCTCCACAAGACTTTAACGGAGGCTACATCCTTGGTCCGTAACCGACGGACCTGTCTGCCCAATACAGCCACTGGAACTTCTTCGTATGATAACTGCTAAGTCACCTGAATATCATTCACCGGTATCACTCTCGAAGGATCTCCGATACACTTAAGAAGCATAGATACATGAAATACTGGATGCACCGACTCTAACTCAGAAGGCAATCCTAGCTCATATGCGACCGTGCCCACTGTACGAATGATCTTATATGGCCCAATATATCGAGGGCTCAACTTACCCTTCTTGACAAACCTCATCCCTCCCTTCATAGGCGAAACTTTCAGGAACACCTAGTCGCCTATCTCGAACTCTAGCTTACGTCGCCGATTATCCGTATAGGATTTCTGTCGGCTCTGAGCTGTTAGCAACCTATCTCTAATCACTTTCACCTTATCAACTGCTTGCTGAATTAAGTCTGGGCCTAATAACTGATTCTCCCCGACATAACACCACCCTATGGGCGATCTGCATCTCCGCCCATATAAGGCCTGATAAGGAGCCATCTGAATACTGGAATGGTAACTGTTGTTGTACGCAAACTCAATAAGAGAAAAATGATCATCCCAATTGCCTTGAAAGTCAAGTACACAAGCTCTAAGCATATCCTCAAGGGTCTGTATAGTACGCTCCGCCTGCCCATCTGTCTGGGGGTGAAATGCAGTACTAAGACTCACCTGAGTCCTTAATCCTTGCTGAAAAGACTTCTAGAATTTGGCTGTGAACTATGCTCCCCTATCTGAAATAATGGCTGAAAGAACACCATGAAGTCGTACAATATCCTTAAGATAAAGCCTTGCATAATTCTCGGCTACATAAGTAGTTCTGACAGGTAGAAAATGAGCTGACTTTGTGAGCCTATCAACTATGACCCATATCGAATCACACTTCCGCTGAGTACGGGCAACCCAGTAATAAAGCCCATATTAATTACCTTCCATTTCCATGTTGGAATCTCCATAGCCTACAATAGACCTCCAGGCTTCTGGTGCTCTATTTTGACCTGCTAACAATTTGCACACTGAGCGACAAATTCTGCTACATCCCTCTTCATGCCATCCCACCAGTAAAATTCCTTGAGATCATGGTACATCTTCGCTGAGCCGGGATGAATAGAATAGCGGGAGTAATGTGCCTCTCCCATAGCCTGCTGACGGAGCCCTACAATATTAGGGATACATAATCTTCCTCGATACCTGAGTACTCCATCACCTGTGATCACAAAGGGTGTCTTTTCTTCCTGAGGCGTTGTATCTTGGTAATGAACTAAAATAGGATCCTCATACTGACGCTCCTTTATCTCTACTAACAAGTATGATACCACTGTGTCTTGAATAGTAACTCCTGCATCACCTGAATCTATCAATTGAACCCCGAGGCTATCAGATCGATGAACCTCACAGACCATTTTTCTTCTCTTTGGCGACACGTGAGACAAGCTACCCATAGATTTATTATTAGGGGCATCGGCTAATACATTAGCCTTCCCGGGATGGTACAAAATATCCACATCATAGTCTTTTAACCTCTCCAACCATCGCCTCTGACGCAAGTTCAAGTCCTTCTGCGAAAAGATGTACTGGAGACTCTTACAATCAGTATAGATATCAACATGGACGCCGTATAAGTAGTGCCTCCATATTTTCAAGGCATGAATCACTGCCGCTAACTCAAGATCATCGGTTGGATAATTCTTTTCGTGCTTCTTCAACTGTCTAGAAGCATAAGCGACAACCTTACCATGCTGCATCAACACACAACCCAATCCAACACCTGAAGCATCACAATATACCACATAGCCATCTGCTCCTTCTGGAAGGGTCAAAACTGGTGCTGAAGTTAACTTATCTTTCAGCGTCTGGAAACTCTGCTCACAAGCATCTGCCCATTGGAACTTAGCTGATTTCTGAGTTAATTTAGTCAATGGGGCTGAAAGAGATGAAAATCCTTCCACAAACCTTCTATAATAACTTGCCAAGCCTAAGAAACTATGTATCTCCATTGGTGCCGTGGGCCTTGGCCAATTCTTCACAGCCTCAATCTTCTGGGCATCCACTCTAATGCCTTCCTCTGAAATAATGTGAACCAGAAAAGCCACAAGGTTCAACCAGAACTCACACTTAGAAAACTTGGCATACCACTCTTTACCTCGAAGAATTCCAAGCACTGTCCGCAGATGTTCTGCATGATCGGCCTCTGACGACGAGAATATCATCTATGAACATAATCACAAAAAAATCTAGAAAGGGCCTGAATACACGATTCATCAAATCCATGAATACAACTGGGACATTATTTAGCCGGAACGACATAACACGAAACTCACAGTGGCCATATCTAGTCCGGAATGCCGTCTTCGGAATGTCCTCTTCCTTGACCCTGACCTTGTGATATCCGGATCTCAAGTCTATCTTCGAGAAATATTAGCACCTTGCAACTGATCGAATAAGTCATCAATCCTCGGGAGCGGATATTTATTCTTTACAGTCACTTTATTCAATTGCCTATAATCAATACACATTCGCAAAGAGTCATCCTTCTTTCTTACAAATAGTACCGACACTCCCCACGGTGATGTACTAGGCCTGATAAAGCCCTTCTCAAGCAAATCTCTCAACTGCTCCTTCAATTCTTTCAACTCCGCAGTTGCCATCCTATAAGGAGGGATAGATATTGTTGAGTGTCCGGTAATATGTCAATAGCAAATTCAATCTCCCTCTCTGGGGGAATGCCTGGAAGCTCATCTGAAAATACTTATGGGAACTCATTAACCACAGGAACAGACTGAAGAGTCAGTGACTCTGCTTGCACATCTCGAACTCGAACTAGGTGATAAATATACCCTTTTCTGATCATCTTCTCTGCCTTAAGGTAGGAAATAAACCTACCTCTAGGCGAAACAGCATTGCCCTTCATTGTAGGACTGGCTCGCTTGGGAACTGGAATCGAACCATCTTTGCTCTACAATCAACATTAGCATAACAAGAAGCCAACTAGTCCATGCCCATAATAACATCAAAATCAATCATATCTGACTCAATTAGATCTGCTATGGTATGGAGATCACAAACTATAACAACACAGTCCCGGTCTACTCACCTAGCTATAACCGGATCACCAACTGGAGTACACACCACAAAATGTCTAATCAACTTGGGCTCTACCCCAAACATTTCGGCAACAAAGGGCGTAACATATGATAATGTGGAACCTGGATCAATCAGTGCATAAACGTCATGGGAGGAAATTGATAATATACCTGTAACAATATCAGGAGATGTCTCACGGTCCTGACTACTAGCCAATACATACACGCAGTGCTGAAGGCCACCCGAGCTGGATTATCCACTCCTCCCCTGACCTCGCCCTGTTGGCATCTGAAAAGCTTGCCCTGAAGGGCGTACTGCAGAAGATGAGCCAGCCACAGACCCTGTAGGCTGAACCATACCTGAACCAACCCCCATCGGGCACTTCCTCATCCTGTGGCCTGGCTGTCCACAAGCGTAGCAAACATCTGAACCCAACCGACACTGACCTGCATGTAACTTGCCACACTGGGTACATCGCGGAAAAAAGGGGCCTTATCTGGCCTGACTCTGGTCGGTACTGAGAGCCTGACGCTCTAGAACTCTGGCCCACTCCAGAATAAGAAGATCGGTCAAACCTCGAACCTGGGAACCGTGGAAGGGCACCCTCCGCTGGCTGATAAGAATACTTGGGATACTGCTGTCTCTGTCCACCCCTGAACTCACTAACCATATCAAAAGATCTAGACCTCTTACCACGGCTTCGGTCACGCTCACGCTCTATCCTCTACTAGCGTTTACGATCCTCTAAATTCTGTGCTAACGCCTGTATACGGGAGATGTCCATGCCTGGCTGTAGTGCAGCAGTCGTGCACCCATCTATCAAGTGTGGCCCTAGACCGACAATGAAGAGATGAACTCTATCCTCCATCTCCGCCACCATGACTGGAGCATATCTAGCCAAAGAATCGAAGTGTACACAATACTCTTGTACATTCATACTACCCTGCTCAATACGTAGGAACCTGTCTATTCGGGCCTGTTGGACCTCTGGAGGTAAGTAATGGCGAACAAAAGCATCTGAGTACTCTCGCCACACAGCTGGAGGGGCATTTTCTCCTCTTGATAACTCCCATGCCTGATACCATTGTATCGAAATATCTCGGAGTCTATATGAAGCCAACTCTACCGATTCAACCTTATCCGTGTGCATAACCCTCAAGGTCCTCTACATAACATCAATGAAATCCTGGGGGTCCATATTTTTCTTCACCACAGAAAACTCAGGAGGATCTAACCCAAGGAAGGTCTTAACCCTCTAACTAATGGCCCTGTCTGCCGGGTCAATACCAACTCTCTACTGCTATTCCTGGGTGGCTACTAATCTGGTCTACAACTATACCGCATCCCATACATCCTGGGCCTCTCCATCCTGCTGAGGAACTGGGCCTGGTGCTGGAGGCCGGGTATGCAATGTCTCAGACGGCCCCTCACTCGGAATCTCATCCTGGGCCCTCGTGGCCTGTCGGGTATGGCTAGTGGCCTCACCGGCCACCATCTTGCCTTTCTGGGCTGCTGTAGCTTTCTTGCGGGGCATCGCTGAAATCAGAACAATTCATCAGGAGCGAACGCATAACACAGGGCTCTATCGCACAATCTAAGAGAAAAAAAATGACATCATCTTAAATGTTCTGTAGCCTCATGTTTATAAGTATGGTGCACAACACGCAGATAAACAAGACTCTTCTAGACACGGTCTGTAGACAACCCTAGAACGAACTTCTCTGATACCACTTCTATCACGACCCAAACTAATGATCCACGATGGGCGTCTGACCTCTAGCGGCCAAACACCCCTAAACACTTATCTGAAACATACTGAATATCAAAGGCCCATAAATGGCATAAACTGATCTCAAAAAAGGAACATCAGAACTTTGTACAATCTGCATATATATATACACAACATGCGGAAGAACAGTGCAAGCTGGCTAGGCTGCTACATATACTATACACAAAAGAATAGAAGCCGACAAGGATACATCATCTGACTACTACATACAACTGTCTACAGAACTCTACAGGAATAAAAGCTGTAGAAAGGACGGGATAAGGCCCCGTCATACCCATATGCATACACATCTCTAAAGGGGCATACCAAAACTGACTGTAGCTCCGGATCGAATGGAGCGTACTGACCACTGCTAAATCTAGAGGTCCTACTGAGCTGGACCACCTGTCTGTCTCCCTGTACTTGCGGGCATGAACGCAGCCCCCTGAGTAACGGGGAGTCACTACGGTATCCGTACCGAGTATGTAAGGCATAAGAACAACATATACATAAAAATCATGGATAAAATCTGAACTCATAAACTGAAATGACTGATTGCATGTACTTATATGAACTAGTAACTGTCTAAATCGACATAAATCTGCGTGATTGACAATGCCCCTATGGGCACATAATATGCATGCTCATACCTATCAATGATGATCGTGCATCTATATGAGTGCGTATATAACGCCTAATGTGTGTGCGTATATAACGCCTGTAAGCTTCTATGGCATCTCATCATATCATATTGGCTCCTCTCTAGCCATAATCAATATCATTATCATAGTAGTAATGCGTATATAACGCCTGTATTTCTTCTCATACTTTACATATATCTAGTATTCGCGTATATAACGCCTGATATGCGTGTGCGTATATAACGCCTTCTAGTCAATTGTACATAAATATATAATGAATGTAATGCATGACTAAGCTATATGCACAGAACTGGCTACATAAGACTGGATCCATGAATAGAGGGATTTCTCATTAATAGGGTAAATGAACATCAAAGACTGAAGTACTTCTAATTCTTCTAAGAGTAGAGTAATGTGAAAGCTCGCTTACTCGCTTGTTGGATCATATCATAGGATCATGCCAAAAGAAGATAGGAATGACCTCAACATACCTTGGAGTATACTCAATCGTCCAACTTCTACCTCTTGAACTTGCAAGTCTACAATTAAGATAACACAGGGATTAGTTAGATTAGTTACTTCACTTACTAACCATCCTCAAATACATACAAAGCTCACAAACTATAGACAATAATATCCTTTATGAGCTTACAACTCTCCAACTCCTCATTCGATCCCACATCAACTACAATACTCACATTAACAATGAAAACATATATGCATATAAAAATATAATCACATCCATCCCTAATCATCTCTTAACATAACCCTAAGTCACTATCTTGCCCATCATCAACTTACCACTTCCACAACTATCCCCTCTTTACTATAATCACTAAAACTCTTGATATTAAACTTAAATACAAGGGTAGGAATCATTTACATACCTTGAGGGGTCAATAATCTCAAGAATCACTTTAACTTCAACTCCCTAAGCTTCACATTCTTGGAGAAACCCTAGAAGCAACCTTTTTCTTCACAAGCTCGGGTTTACGGGGTCCGGGTCTTGTCAAATCTTCACTAATATGCTATAAATGTTGGGAGAGCAAAATATTAGGGTTTTCTGATTTGGAGAGAAGGAAAATATGAAATAGGGTCGTGGACCACCTATTTATACTTGGAAGTCAAAAAGGCTACAGCGGTCCGGCTCGACGAGCGGGTCGACCATCGACTTGCACCATCGACCTACGCCTGTAGATGCTAGGATGAGGGATCCAATCGACGCCGCACGTCGACAATCCATCGAACATGTCGATGACCCGTCGATGATGACTGGTGTCCTGCAGGTTTTCTGATTCAGTTCAGATCACGTCGATTCGATTCGTTCAACTTCTAACTCTATAAATTGCCAGGAATATCTGCTGGTACCCTCGTACACGGGGTAAGACATTTTCTACCTCCAAACTCAGGCTCGGATCTCTATTCCAAGGGCAGACCCAACTAGGAAACCATAATTTCTACTACTATGAACACGAGGGGTGTAACACGAATGATCGATGATATCCTGAGATTAGGCCATCTATACATAAACCATAACTAGTTCTGACGGAAAGGGCCATATACCTGTAAATAAGATGATGGAGAACTTAGGTCAGATATATATGAGAATACAGCCCCTTTGTCCTTATTAAAAGGATTGCTCCTTAACTGACTCTCTTTTTCCTCTATCTCGTACTCCGCACGATCTGTGGGTATCTCCTGGATAACTAAATCCCAAGATAGGGAACTAGGTACCTTTGTGATACTAACATCAGAAGCTGGCCTAATATAATGCTGAAATGTAGGGAAAATCTGGATGTACCAAGCTCTGTACTTCCTCATTTGCGTCTTCGTCCACAAGAGTCTCGTGAAGCCTTAAACGGGTCTTTGTCATATGATTTCTCAGTCGGGTCTCCTCCTACTAGAACCACATCCTCCGATGGGCCCGTCTCAATGGAATAGCTGATGCTCTTTCTTATACCTCTCGACATCCCCGATCCTAAGTCGACGGGTGATACGGGTCTCATGTCCACCATCGGATCCTTACTTACACTCCCATTAACTGTCCTCTTCTCCAATACAATCCCGCAATTTAACAAAAATCATACCAAGAATGAGCTTTCCTATCATTGGCTCTACTGCACTATCTATGATCAGAAAGAAAGATGACCATCCTAAATATCCTACAGCCTCCTGCCTATAAGTGTGGTGCACGACACACCCATAGACAAGACTCTGCTGGATACAGCTCATAGACAACCCTAGGACGAACTGCTCTGATACCACTTTTGTCATAGCCCAGCCGAAGGGCTATGATGGACACCCAGAAGCTGACCTCCTAGATGCTACAAAACATGCATAACATACCTGCTCATGCTCATTCTGGGCCACCTGAGGGCGCTCACAACATGATCTGCTGACTGATAGATATCACAAACTGGAGGGTCACAGCCCTCAAAAGATATATATACATGCATCACTAAACTGAAACGGGGTACAAGCCGACAAGGCTACCCGATAAAACTATGTAACCAAACATGTGTCGAGCTGGCTACACTGTCTGACTGAATATAAGCTTCTATGAGCCTCTACTGACATACTAGACATGCTATGGACGGGATAGGGCCCTTGCCTTACCCATATACATCAAAACATATATCCGGTCTAGACGGAAACTCCGGCAAGAGAGGAGTGCTCCGCTATCCAGCTGAAGAAGCAGCCTAAGGATGCGATCTGTCTTCCTGGCTATCTGAACCGGCGGGCATGAATACAACCCCCCGAACAATAAGGGAGTCAGTATGGATAATGTATTGAGTATGTAAGGCAGAAGAGTAACATACACATAGGAGTCACGAAGAAAATATGAAAATCATAAGCTAAACTGACTGACTGAGTACATCTGTATGAATGCATCTATATGTATGACTATCTGAACATATATGTATATCTCTGCTTACTGAAAATGCCTCTGAGGGCATATGATATGCATAAGTCATAGTGCCGAGGAACGTACGGCCCGATCCATATCCCATATGATAGTGCCGAGGAACGTACGGCCCGAACCATATATCATATAGGCCCCTTGGGGAAGCCCTTTCGGGCATCATAATCATCATCACTTTGCACCAGCTGATCAGGTGGTAATGCTTATATAATGACTCGTCCTTTCCCCATACCCTGCATACATATAATATACGCGTATATAACGCCTTCTGGTCACGGGTCTATATGTATATATGTAAATGACTGCAATGTATAAATGTGAACTAACATAATCATGATACAAAATTCAGGACCCATGAACAAAATGGACAATCATAAGAGGGGTACAGGAATATCAAAGACTGAAGTACTCCTAGTGCTTCTAAGAGTAAAGTAATATGGAAGCTCGTTTACTCTTTGTTCGCTCATATCATAGGATCATGCAAAAAAGAAAGAAAGGGAAAGCCTTAACAAACCTTTTTCGTCGCCTTAACTTTAATTACTCAACGCTTGGCCTCCCAAGCTAGTAAATCTATATTCAAAAAAATTTATACTATTGTTAGACTCATCTTCATAGGCCTATCTTAAGCCCTCAAACTAACTCTTTCTAGAATCTGCCGAAATTTCGGCAGCATCTCCCCTGTTTATATCCCTAGCCCGAAATCGCAATTACCAACAACCAACAACAACAACAACAATACCAACATCAACAACATCGTCACTAACATCAACATACTCCACCTTCGTAAATAAACCTAGGTCAACATTAATAAGGAAAGATTCATACCTTAGTCTTATTAAAACAGCAACATCTCCGATGTTCACCTTGAATCCACGCCAAATTCCACCGTGAAACTATGCTATAGTCAAAACTATGCACCACCCGAGCCTTGATTAGCTAAAGTCACTCAAATCCCTCAATTTTTTATGACCAAAATGACATTATATTTTGCTGAGCCTTTAGATCTGATTTTTGGTGAAAACAATGGGGTTTTGATCCTTTTATAGATGGATAAAGTCGGTTCGGGCACTGTAGCAGTTACTGTAGTACGTCGGTTACAGTAGCACGTCGGTTACTGTAGCGCGCATTTTGCTCTGTCAGCCTAACTTGTAACGTCCGTAATTCTCTACTCTGATGTCGTATCGATGAGCGGTTTGTTGCGTTGGAAACTAGACTCGACGAGCTTCATTTTAGGCTTTTGAAACACCTTAAAACTCCTTAAAACTCCAAATATACTAGGAGAAATCCCGGAACCTTTAGACACTTGCTTAACACTTGTTAAGAGTATTCATTAACCTTATAAGGGTTCCATGACCTCTCCGAGCTTACGTTAGTTTACTCACAATGCACATGACGCGAAAATTTCGAGGTGTAAGAGGAAGTCTCTTCATGGAAGTCTTGAAAATAAGGATCCTAGCATAAGACACACAGCGGACAAAAATTGCGATTAAATGTGAAAGAAGGTCAAAGCTGACCATGGGTTTTCCCTCTCCACCATTCGGAGGAAATAATTCTCCAAGTGCGAGTCAGGTCGCGAGAAGTGCCAAGCAACGCAACGACCCAGTCAAAAATTCTGATTATAAGCTCCAATTTAATCGAGATTGGAGTGGGGTTCCACACTTCAAGAAAGGGTTCTGATAGAGGACGATAGAGTTGATCCGTCCAGATAATCAGAAACCGGTGTAGCCATCCTCTGTCATAGTCATCTTCCGGGTCAATAAGACCTAATTTTCCACGAGGATACAAATGCACTAGACCACCTCGAATAACTCGAGGGACGTAGATATAGATCAAATGGTCGAGGGTAAGAGAAACTCTGGCTATGTTAGCCAAAAGATTGATGCAGTATACCAATCTCCAAATTTGCGGAGCAACTTGTCCGATAAAAATTCGATAGCGACGACATAAATCTTATATTACCTGAGGAATGGGGAAAGAGTAACCAATTGCAAAAAGATATGTAAACCAGGGAGTAATCTACAACTTGATGATTCATCCTCATCTCGTTGCTAACCTGGACGGCGTCAATGTCGGCACTGAAATTATGGTTGACACGAACCTTAGAGATAGTGATAGCATCAACAAAAGATTCAAATTTATCAATGGACTCGAGATGGTTTGAAACCCTACAATCATATTGATACTTGAAGCCGACGGGAAGGATGTCAGCAGCAAGAAACACAAGTTCGTCTTTGGAACTAGAAGCAGCCATTGAGTATTGAGGTGAAGAAGGAGATGGCGATGCGGGATTAGCAGGAGACTAAGTTAGTAGAGCAATAGAAGACATTGTTGAAAGGGGTTTCAAAAGCTCTGACATAGGGTTTCTATTTAGGGTTTTTGATGTGTAAGGAAAATAACTGCATGGCTAATGTGAATGAAACACTTACCTTTTATACACAAAAAGATTGGAAGTTGAAAGGTTAGACGTCCTGATGTCACACGGTTTCCAAGGATGATCGCTTCAGTGGAGTAATAATGATCGATCAACATCGTGCAGAGTACAAAATTGGAGAATGTCTTTTCAGGCAGCAGAGCTGGACCTTCAGTGTTGCTACCATGGTTCTTTTTTGTTATTGGTTCAAATCCATTCCTCGGAATCAATACTTTCCACCGGGAAATGGAGGAACTATCTGTATACGGTATAAACCAGGGTAAAATATTTGGGTCCGTCGATGGGAGATCGGAGGTCGACGGACCCAAATATGAGAGTTGGCTTTAAGATGTAATGTCAGTTTAGGTTCGACCAGTCGGATAGAAGAAAGCCTAAGGGATCACAAACCGGAGGGGCAATAGTTGACACAAATGCGAGAAATCCAACCTGAAACGGATTTCTCGCCATCCGTTAAGCAAGCCGTCACCCTACCGACCGTTGAGGCGCCCGAGATCTTCAGAATCATTATCTCCTTAACAGTTTTAGTTACCATGTATAACTCTAACTCTTGTAATATAAATACAGAGGTGGATCCTCTCATTAGGGGGGCAGATTCTCGCTTTACACACATATTTCATATTCTTACCTCTGTAATCACAAAAACTATTCAAATTCTCTTAAGATTGGATCTAGTTCGTGACAAAAAGGCTCCAAGCTGGACCAATTAGCTGTGTTACTCAATTACCAATCAAGGCTATCTCTTTTCTTGCTCTTTACGAATCTTTGCTTGTTATTGCTTATTTCATTACTTTACAAACATATTACACCACATATCCTTTAACCACGTATAAATTCAATTGTTACCTTTTTAAGGGAAAAAACATAATTATTGTGTTAATTGTGACAAGGTTGAGGCTTTTCAGATAAGTTACTCACGGTAAATCCTCTTGAATCCTCACTAAGCCGTTAAGGTATGTGAGTTCAACCTACTTCAAATATTTATTTTTTATTTTCATAGTTAAATCTTTCTGGAAAGAGTTGTATTTGTCCGATTTTATTATTGCAGAATCTTTTTCATACTAATAGGTGAGATGAAATTGTTAAGTTTCAGTTATTGAAAGAGATCAGTTATGATAATTATTTTATACCTAATTCCCTTGAATATTCATCAAACAATCAAGCTAATGTATGTGACTTCAACCCACTTCCACAATCTATTATTTATTTTTATATTTTTATCTTTCTGGGAAAACTAATAATAATTTTATCCAATATGAAATCTATTGTTGAAGGATAAAAAAGGTAAACATATTTCGCTAAGGGGTTTAATATAGATATAGAGAGATAATATTTCTTTCTCCTTTTCTATCAAACCAATATTATATTTATTTAATTTTGAAAATTATATTAAAAAATTAGAGAAATAATTAAAAAAATATGTAATCTAATTAAGTATAAACATCTTATTTATTTAAGGTAGTAACAATATATAGAAATTTCCCCTTTTAATTAGTAACCCTATGGAAATTGCCATCACGTTGAAAACTGCTTTAAAATATTATGACAAAATAATTAAGTAAATATTTAATTAAGGTATAATACTTTCACTTTTAATGGTAGTACAATATATAGAAACTTCCCCTTTTACTTATTACATTATAATTAATTAATTATAAATGCCGTTTATGGAAGTTGCCGCCCGCAAATATAAGAAAAAGAAAACGTAATAATCCTATTTGTCCCAAATAATATATATTTTAAGGTCTCAAATAGTAGGACTTTCTACATAACTCAAATAAGGAAGAAATTAATAGCCAAAAATTTAGTTGATATCAGAGTCGAAAATATTAGGAATTATAATTTCGTCCAATGTGAAATCTATTTTTAAATCGTAAAAAAGGCGAATGACTATATATGTAGATAATTTTAGCATACAATCTCTAAAATAATTTACACGGGATGTCACGCACATACTATAAACATACGGTATAGATGAAATCATCATTTATTATTTTTCTCAAATTATTATTTAATTATTTTACCTTATAAAAATATACCCTGAAAATTAATACTTACCAAAAATTAATACTTGTAGGTAACCAATTTTATTTCATTGTTGCTCCCAAATGCACACACAAGTATACGCGGTCGTACAAGTAATATAGGATTTTTAATTCCAGATATCGTACCCACAGAGACTTATGATTAACTATTTACTAAATTAAACTAATGCTAATTATCTAAACAAGAAATAAAATCCAAAGTTATATTTATAAACTAACTAAAAATTAAAGAAAAACAAATAATGAACTTCAACCAAGAAAGAGCAGATTATTATCGGAGAAGAGGATGATCTAGGGCTATGACCACTAACAATCCAGTTGAATCTTTTAATGGTTCTACCTATTTAATTTCTTGGGTTACTAGTTGACGGGTTAATTGTATCTTTATGATATTCTCATGAACTACTCACAAACCTGTAGATGCTACTATAACGCCTATATCTCTATGGTCGCCAGAGGTAACAAGAATACATTTATTTATTCGTATTAAACTAAGTAGGGCTAAAGGGTATATCTCTATCCTTAGTAGCTAAACGATTAAATCGAACAAATTCTATTTATTCTTATTACGTACGTGAATTTCCTCTCTCAAGTCCAATTCACGCACCACAGATAGTGTCTAACTATTGGCCAAATAATCAAACAATTAAGCACAAGAATAAATAAGCAACCCAAAGATGAAAATTCAATAGATATAAACAATAATCAAACGTCAACTTTCGTGTCTGTGTCAAAACCCTAGAACTAAAGAGTTTAGCTCCACATAGATATGAAGGAAAAACAACAAATCATCTAAATAAAAAACGTAAAAATAAGTATTACAGATAAGAGAAGATAAAACCCTATAACTACGGCCTCCACGATGGCTCCAAATGTCCAAAATTATGTAAAAACCATGTATAATATAAATTTATAGGGTACCAAAAGGCCTGGACTTTTAAAAATCAATTCCAACTCGGATCGGGAAAAATAACAGGCTTGCGTCGCGGGTGCAACACGGAAGACTAGAAAAGATTCAGCGGCTGATTTTCTTCGCGTCAGGCGGGCGACGCGAGTGGCAATGTTGCCTTCGTCAATTTGCTGCCACGTAAACGAAAATCACCGACCCCAAGTCTTCCACTTCAATTGCATTTGTGGACTGTGATATGAATTTGTGCAAGTTAATACTCCATTTTTATGGAGTTAGTTATAATGGAAATGATCAAGCATTAAGTTGGGGAAACTTGTGGAAGAAGAAGAAGTATATTTTTATTTCATATATGTGCATTATGATGTTGCACGGTTTTTATACAACTTTTGTACATGTGCACGTGACTATCACATGTTAATCATCTAACTAACTTTCTCTCACTCACATGCTAACTAACTCTAACAAACTCATTTAATGCTAATCTAGTCTAATCTCCCATACTCCCCCTCAAGCTGGAGGTTGCGTAGACATCAAGAACTCTAAGCTTGCTGAGTAGTAGGTGATGCTGAGATGCTCCCAAACCTTTTGTAAACAAGTCTTCCAGTTGGTTTCTTGTGTTGACATACTCAGCTTGCACAAAACCTGCTTTAATTTTCTCTCTTACAAAGTGGCAATCTATCTCTATGTGTTTAGTTCTCTCGTGAAAGATAGGATTTGCAGCAATTTGGATTGTTGCCTTATTATCACAGTATAACTTGACTGGTGTCTTGACTGGTACATCTAGTTCCTTCAGAATTCCTACTAGCCAAATTATTTCTGATATTGCAGCTCCCATACTTCTATATTCTGCTTCAGCTGAGCTCTTGCTTACTGTATGCTGTTTTTTTTTACTTCCTTGATATAAGAGAGTTTCCCAACTTGACCAAATAACCTGTCACTGATCTCCTAGTGTTGGGACATGCTTCCCAATCTGAGTCACAATATGCTGACAGTTGTGCATCTAAATCACTACTTAAAAATAACCCTTGTCCTGGACTCCTTTTGATATATCTGATCAGCCTCAAGGCAGCCTCCCAATGTGAATCTTTTTGTTGTTGCATGAACTGAGATAGCATTTGAACAGTGAAGCTTATGCCAGGCCTTGCGATTGTGAGATATAACAATCTCCCAACTAGTCTTTGGTATCCAGTGGTGTCCTTTAGTAGAGGATCATCTAATTTCCCTGTGTATTCATCATGATCCACAGTTGTGAGTTTCACATTTTGTTCTAATGGTGTGCTTGCAACTTTTGCACCACCAAGACCTGAGTCTGATATTAGCTCAAGAGCATATTTTCTCTGAATGAGTAAGATCCCAGACTTGGACCTCAATACTTCAATTCCTAGGAAATACTTGAGATCTCCAAGGTCCTTCATTTTGAAGTGACGGTGCAAGACTGATTTCAGTTCCTGAATCAACTTCATGCTCCTGCCTGTGAGAAGTAAATCATCTACATAAACTAATACAATTACAATGTCAAGACCATCATTCTTTGTGAACAATGAATGGTCATAGGAACTTTGTGCATACCCTGCAGTGAGTAATGCTTCAGTGAGTTTGAGATTCCACTCCCTAGAAGCTTGTTTTAAGCCATAGAGTGATTTGAGTAACCTGCACACCTTGTACTCCCCCTGCCTTTGGAAACCTAGAGGCAACTCCATGTATACCTCTTCTGATAAATTACCTTGTAGAAAGGAATTATGAACATCCATCTGGTATACGTGGTCGTACAAGTAATATAGACTATTAACTCCAGATATCGATCCCACAGTGACTTAGATTCTACTGTTAAACTAATTCAAATTCGAATGAAACTATTCAAGAAAGCGAAAAAATCAAGATTGTTTGTGGTACTAAACTAAAATTGAAAAGTAAACAATTTGTGATGGGTGTTTTTATGACTGGGACTACGTCGACAAAGATTGTAAGAAATTTCAGATGAGAGAAAGATCTAGGGTTATGGCGTTCGACAATCCAGATGATCTTCAGACAATTCCACCTATTTTATTTCCTGGGTTACTAGTTGACGGGTCAATTATGCTTTATGATATTCTCTCGAACTACTCACAAGCCTGTAGATGTTACTTTAATGCCTCTATGGTCATTAGATGTAAAAAGAACGCCTTTATTTTACCGTATTCAACTAAGTAGGGCTAAAGGGTATATCTCTATCCTCAGTAGCGAAACGGTTAAATCAAACAAACTCTATTTATTCTTATTACGTACGTGAATTCCCTTTCTCAAGTTCAACCCATGCACCACAGATAGTGTCTAACTATTGGCCAGATAATTAAACAATTAAAACCAAGAATAAATAAGAAACCCACAATATGGAAAATCAATAGATAATAATCGTCATCCAATCAACTTTCAAGTGTTTCTCCACAACCCTAGAACTAGGAGATTTAGCTACTCATGATTCGATCATAGACAAAAGAAGCCATGAATAAACTAGGGTTGAAAAAGATGAAAAATAAAATAACCTAGAGAGATAAAAAGGAGAACAGTGGCTTACAAATCCTTGAATAATCCCAGCATACCGTTCTCAGCTATAAAAACGTGTATATATAGGCTAGGGTAAACATAATAAATAAGGAATCCAAATCCTAGTCTAATCGGGAAAACGTCCGCAGAGTCCCGCTTTCCTTCCCCATCGCGAAAGGATCGCGCAATGGTCTACAGCTTCACGCCTTCTTCACGCGATGCGGATCGATCGCCTAACTTTCTGGAGCTTCTCGCAATCCTTCCGCGATGCGGAAGGAAGGCGAGGATCTGTAGTCGATTAACTCTCCTTTTAGTTCGTCCTTTGCGGTCATCGACTCGCCACCTCAGCCAATCGACATATGCTACGAATTCCAATCATTTCAAGCACATTTTCCATCGTTTGTCGTCATCGTACCTATACATAAGAAATGTAACGACATAAGTTCAAATACGACGGTTTCGTCATGAATTAAGCGATAACAGTCATAAGAAGAAGTTATAATACGACACAAAACATGATATACTCCCCTTGCCTCTGGAAACCTAGAGGCAACTCCATGTATACCTCTTCTGATAATTACCTTGTAGAAAGGAATTATGAACATCCATCTGGTATAAGGGCCAGGTATGTGATGCTGCAACACTTATGACAATCCTGACAGTGACCATTTTTGCCACTGGGGAAAAAGTCTCATAATAGTATAATCCCTCTTGATGGTTATAGCCCTTAGCTACCAATCTAGCCTTGTATCTCTCCACTTCACCATTTGCCTTATGTTTTACCTTACACCTACTTAGAACCAATAGCTTTCTTACCAGGAGGCAAGTCAACTACCACCCAAGTCTGGTTCTGTTCCAAATTATCCACCTCTGCTTGCATTGCCTCAACCCAATGTTCATGCCTAGAAGCATCCTTGAAATTAGATGGTTCTAGGGCAACTGAAAAAGCAGCAACATAGTCTTGATATGCAACACTAAGATGAGAGTAGTATAAGCAGTCTCCACTGGGATCTAAGCAGGCTGAATTGGCTTTGTGTTGCAGAACATAATCTCTGTGCCAAACAGGAGCTTTAGAGGTTCTACTTGGTCTGCTAGGATTCTCAGCAGTGGTAACTGCCACTGCATCGTCAGTCACAGGTTCTACTTGATCTATATCAGCCACAGTGTTTGTGGTGAATTCAAGTATGGTAGTATTCTCCAAGCCATCTTGAGTTTGCTGTTCAATAGGTTCAGCTGGAGGCAGTTGCTCAGCAGGCTCTATCGCCTGAACTGGTTGTATGGTGTGATCAATAGATGGAGGTGCTGCCCTTAGATCAGCATCAGCAACAAAAGAGACTGATCCAAGTGGATCTGCAGGTAGGAATATGTCTTTAGATTCTCCTGAGTTGGTCTTGAATGGAAAAACATGCTCCATGAAGGTGACTTCTCTACTTACCAAGAAGGTTTTGGATTCTATGTCTAGCACCCTATAACCCTTTTGTGTCTCTGAATAACCCATGAGAACAGCCTTCCTGGCTCTAGGAGCAAATTTGTCTAGTCTTGGTAGAACTGTGACAAATGACATTCATCCAAATACCCTTAAGTGATATATTTTAGGTGGCTTTCCATATAGAACTTCAGATGGAGATTTGCCTTGTAAAACTCCAGTAGGGAGTTTATTAATCAAGTAAGTAGCAGTTTTCACACAGTGTCCCCAAAATTTGATGGAAATGTTAGCCTGAGTTCTCAAAGCTCTAGCAGTGTCTAGTATGTGTCTGTGCTTTCTCTCCACAATGCCATTCTGTTGTGGAGTATATGCACAAGAGCTTTGATGAACAATGCCAAGAGTAGAAAATAATTCTCCACATTTTGATTTAAAAAATTCTGTGCCTTTGTCTGATCTCAACACTTTCACTTTAACATCAAATTGAGTATTGACCATAGTGAAGAAGCCTTGTAAAACAAAACACACTTCAGCCTTAGATTGAAGCAAACAAATCCAAGTAAATCTGCTGAAATCATCAACTACTGTAAAAAAATATTGTTTCTTATCATAAGTTGGAGTTTTTTAAGGACCCCAGACATCTACATGTACCAGCTGGAAAATATGAATGTCAGTCTACTTTGCTTAGCTATAGGACAAATTTGACAGCAATCTAGATCATTAGCATTTATGTTATCCTTGAGAGAGGAAATGTGTTGCATTGCTTTGATGGATGGGTGGCCAAGTCTAACATTCCACGGTTCAGTCAAGCTAGTGTCCCTTATTGCTGCTCCTACAGTTGCATTTATTTCACTCCTCAACAAATCCAAGCCATTTGACTATCTACCAAGCCCAATTACCTTGCCACTGTAAAGTGCCTACAAGACAAATAAATTAGGAAAGAAACTAACACTACCTTATAGTACCTTGGTTAGTTTAGCAACTGAGAGAAGGTTGAATTTGAAGTCAGGAACATGCAGAACATCCTTCACTGTCAAGTTTCGCAAAATAACTGAATTTCCTGTATTTGTTATTTGAACTTTGTTTCCTGTAGGTAGCTGAACTGTACTAGATGCATACTCTTCTAGACACTTCAAATCTTCTAACAAGCTTTTACAGGCAGTTATATGGTGTGTTGCTCCTGAGTCTACAATCCAATTACATATAGTAGAATTTGGAATTAGAGACATATTAACTGCCAAATTTTCTCTGGAATCA
Source organism: Lycium barbarum (assembly GCF_019175385.1). NCBI lineage: Eukaryota > Viridiplantae > Streptophyta > Magnoliopsida > Solanales > Solanaceae > Lycium > Lycium barbarum. The sequence continues at coordinate 21,916,918 of NC_083348.1, read as the reverse complement.
CTTGGTCATGCACTGTGATTCAGGTTCAAGTTACTCAGTTGATTATGCTCCTCCTCAAAAAGGCCAAAGTCCTGCACTTGTCCATCAGCTTGTGTATTGTTTGCATAAGGTCTAAAGTTGGTTGTCCTTTGTTGAGTTTGAGTGTTTGTTCTAAAACCACCAGTGTTGTTTTGATAAGATCCAGCTGCATTGTTCCTTCTCTTGCTCTTAAAGTCAGCAGGATACCCTACTACTCTATAGCAGTCCTCTATCAAGTGATTTTTAAATCCACACACTTCACATCCTGCACCTCCTAGACCTGGTACTTTCTTTCCCTTAAAACCATATCCTCTTCCTGCCATCATTGTGAGGGGTTCCTTATGCCTTTCTACTACACCTAACAACCTTTGGCTCTCCTTTTGTGTTACTATTGCATAGGCTTGATTCACACTTGGAACATTAGTCTTGAGTAGAATGTCACTCCTCACGTGACTAAATGATTCATTTAATCCCATTAGAAACATCAGTAACCTCTGTTGACATAAGTGTTCTGCATATGGTTTTTATTCAAGGCATCCACATGCAGGTGCTGGAACTATCATATCATATTCATCCCACAGGTTTTTCATCTTAGTATAGTAGTCAGTCACAGAATCAATACCTTGTCTTAGAGTTGCTACTTCTGTCTATAGTTGATACACTCTTGTTAGGTCTGATTTTGCAAATCTTTATTTGAAATCTTCCCACACTCGTTTTGCATTTGAAGCATAAACAATGGTAGTCATCAAGCTAGGTGCAACTATACTACTAATCCAAGAGAGAACCACTACATTACATCTCTCCCACTGGTCAGCCAATTCTCTTTTGTATTGACTTTTCGAACAGGTTCCATCTATGAACCCTAATTTGTTCTTCACCAATAGTAATAGTCTCATTGCTCCACTCCATAATCCATAATTCTCAGGACCTGTGAGTTTAACGACAATTAATGCTACACCTGGTGTGTCAGAAGAATGGAGATATAAATGATGACTGTGTTCGAGTGTTGCAACAGTTAATTCCGCCATTGTTGAGTTTCAATTCGAACCAAAAACTTCAATTTTCAATCTCTAATTCTATTCAGTAATCGCTGCTCTGATACCATGTTAATTTGTGGAATGTGATACGAATTTGTGCAAGTTAATACTCCATTGTTATGGAGTTAGTTCTAATGGAAATGATAAAGCATTAAGTTGGGGAAACTTGTGGAAGAAGAAGAAGGATATTTTTATTTCATATATGTGCATTATGAAGTTGCACAGTTTTTATACAACTTTTATACATGTGCATGTGAGTAGCACATGTTAATCAACTAACTAACTTTCTCTCACTCAGACGCTAACTAACTCTAACAAACTCATTTAATGCTAATCTAGTCTAATCTCCAATATCTACACATCGTTTTATAAGGAAATGAGTGGAAGAAATGGAGTAGTACGACTTTGGAAAAAGGATGGGTAATGTTTTGTGTGAAACTTTTGGTCCAACTTGGTAGACGAATATCTCTTAGGATATTAAGTGTTTTAAGGTGAAGCAAAAGCCTAAAATGAAGTTCGTCGAGTCTAGTTTCCAACGCAACAGATCACTAGTCGATTTGACTTCGGAGTAGAGAATTATAGTTGTTAAAAGTTCAGCTGACAGAGCAGAAAAGTGTAAAATTAGTGCTACAGTGAACCGACCCGAATTTGAACTTTATAAAAGGGGAAAACTCCCATTTGTTTCACAAAAAAAAATCAGATTGGGAGCTCAGCACATATAGGGGTATTTTGGTCATAAAAAGTTGAGAGAATTGAGTGATTTTAGCTAATCAAGGCTCGGATAGTGCGTAGTTGTAATCACGGTATTAACTTGCGTTGGATTTAGCTTGCATTCAAGGTGGAATCTTGAAGATATTATCGTTTTACCAAGAAAAAGGTATGAATCTTTCTCTTTTGGTATTATTTAAGGCTTATTTACGGAGATAAAGTCGTTAAATAATTGTGTAGTAAGTTGGTTAGTTATGGAATTTGGAAAACAGCGTGTGGGCTGTTTTATGGTACATATTTGTGTTGGAAATGATGTTATTGATGTTGGTACTGTTGTTGTTGTTGTTGGTTACTGAATTGAGATTTCGGGCTAAGCATATAAACAGGGGAAATGCTGCCCGATTTTCAGGAGGATATAAAATAGTTTGACTTGAGAGCTTAGCACAAATATACTACGATGAGTTTAACGATTGTGTCACGACCCGACTAGGGGCCGCGACGAGCACCCGGTGCTATCCCACCCGGGAACCCCCTTGACATACTTTTACATAACATCTAGGTGAGCCGTAAATCAAATCATGCATTCAAGTCATCCATCATACTAGTCCCATTGGACGGCAACATTTCTTATATCATCATAGGCATCTTTGCAACATCAATATACATGGGCCGACGAGGCCAACAAAATGATTTACACAATATAGGCCGATAAGGCCAAACACATCTAACCACATACACATGTCTACGAGCCTCTAAGAAGGGTATAACATATCACATGAGCGGGACAGGACCCCACCCATAAATATGTACACAAAAGAATCTATACCAAAAGCTGCGGCTCCGGATGAGATGGAGCTCCGCAATGTAGTCCCTGAATAATGAGGCTATGGATCGAGTCTATCTCCCTGGCCACCTGCAGGCATGACGCAGCGTCGACAAACAAAAGGACGTCAGTACGAAGAATGTACTGAGTATGTAAAGCATGATTAACAACAATACAGAAGCATAGTAGTCAACATATGAGATAGCATAGCATGGGAGATAATAATATCGTCGTCATAGCACTTACTTGCGTTCCACAAGGACATTCCATTTCTATTGCGTATCCGTGTACATACACCCATGTCCGTACTTAGTTACCTTCACATTCATTTTCGCATTAATATTCTTGTTCCCAATCATAATCATATTCATAACACATTCGTACTCATATTGATGTCATATACTTAGCATATATGTATATATATATACATAGCGTGCCCGACCATGAAGGTTCGGTGTTTCATGCATACTTGGCCAACCCAGGCTCAAGGTCATACATACCTGGCCCTACCAAGGCATCAGGGTTATCCGTACCATCTGCAGAGGTGTGCGCGTGTTACGTAATCATATACATACTCTATACATATTCATTTACATATATTCTACCCGGCATCATAAGCTCGGGGACTTATTATAGCCCTTCATAGGCACACATACATATCATAGCTCATAAGCATCTTTAGCATCATTTTATTCTCATCATCATTACTATCATTATCATTACATCTATCTTATAGGCCTACTCGTCATACGAGGAACTTAGTACTATCGTAGCACACCAAGCATCGTGAGCTTACTAGCTTAGAAGGTCAATCATTCGAAGAAATCATAGACTTATAGAAGATTTAGACGTTAGGCCAAAGAACCATGCCTTATGAAATAAGGGTTAGCCTTACATACCTTTCGTTCGAATATATATCACTAGTACGTTCTCTTTCAACGCTTGCGTTTATACCTTCATTAAAGGTCATACTATCGTTAGAATCGACAACTAGCACACATGGCTAAAGCTAGAGAAAATCGGGCAGCATCTCCTCTATTTATACGACATTCCTTTCATAATGTATTTCAACTCCCAAACATCAATAATACATTCACAATACCATAACAATAGTCATTATTCATCCACATTATCCACATTCCTCAATTGCTTTCAATTACTCCTCTCCATGGCTATAATACACACGACTACGCCCATTCACATACATTGTTCATCTCATGTTCTCAACGTCATTTATATCGTATTTACATCACAACACATCAAGAACCATAATTCAATTCAAACTATTTCTCAAAATGACACTATTCCATATTCATGACCCATTTTACCATCCCCTTCTACCATCCAAGCATTTCAACTCTTAATACCTTAAACAACATATAAATATCATAAATCTTACCTTAGATGTTGTAGGAACAAGCTTTAGTTGATAATACTCCACTTGAGCAAAAACCCTAGTTTATCTCCATGAGATTTCTTGACTTGAATGATCCTTAATGGGTTTGCTTACACTTGATTCACTTGATTTATGTTTTTGATCACTAAATATCCTTGAACATTTGTGGAATAAATGTAGAGAGATGTTTTAGAGAGAAGGGGTGTGATGTAGAAGTGAAATGAAATAACACTTGGCCCCTTCATTTATTGATCCAAATCTGTCCCGACCAAATATACGGACCAACATACGGTCCGTATAAATTGTACGGACCATATGTTTGGTTGTAAATTTGGTCCAGAAACCTTTTCCTTGCTGGGCTGATTATACTGTCCCAAACATACGGACCGTATAAATTATACGGCCAGTATGTTTGGCCGTATAATCCCCAGTGATTCCGAAGTCCGTTTCGTCGACTCGTTTGATCTCCAATCCTTATGGAACCTTCTTAACACTTGTTAAACACTTCAATACCAATCTAAGGTACGTTGTCACTCTTCTCCAAGACATCCTTAATGCCTCGCTAACTCGTTACTCGTATTTCCTTTCCGATACGTATCAAATACTTTGCCTTCTCTTGGCGATCTTCTTCCCCCAACTCTAACATCTTTGAAATCTTATCTAGAGTTCGTCGAGCGTCATCGCTTACTCATGAACATATCGTATACTCATACCCTTTGCTAGCCCATTCACTTATGCATTAACAAAAGATTTTCCAAGGTGTAACATTCTTCCCCCCTTAAGAACATTCGCCCTCGAATGTTAAAGTGTTCGGGAATTCTATAAAAATTTCGCCAGAGTTTCCCCTATAATATGGCGCTACCATCCTGTCACAACAACCCACAATAGCAATGCCTCATAGGGCAACAACATAATAGCAACAAAATTTGGCCACACACGACCCAAAAGCATAAAAGGAAAACATACATACCTCATGATCTTGATATCTCATCTTGGATCTCCTCCAAGGGCTGAAATAAATGTGGGTGTTTGGATCGCATTCTTTCTTCCGCTTCCCATGTCATCTCCTCTCGTTTACTGCTTCTCCATAGAACTTTAACTGAGGCCACTTCTTTATTTCTAAGCCTCCGTACTTGCCTATCTAATATGGCAATGGATATTTCTTCATAAGTCAACTTTTCTGTCACTTGAACATCATTTACTGGGACGATCCTCGTAGGATCTCCAACACATTTTCGAAGCACGAGACATGGAACACTGGATGAACGGACTCTAACTCCTGAGGTAAATCTAGCTCATAGGCCACTTTGCCTATTTTTCGCATAATCTCATATGGCCCAATGTATCGGGGACTAAGCTTCCCCTCTTGCCAAATCTCATAACGCCCTTCATCGGCGACACTTTCAAGAACACCAATCTTTCACTTGGAACTCTAATTCTCTTCGATGATTATCGGCATAGGACTTTTGGCGACTTTGAGCTGCCAATAATCGATCTTGTATGAGTTTGACTTTCTCTATGGCGTGCTGGACCAAGTCTGGCCCTATCAATTTGGTCTCGCCTATCTCGAACCACCCAATTGGGGATCTACACTTTCGCCCATATAAAGCCTCATACGGTGTCATTCGAATGCTAGAATGATAACTATTATTGTAAGAAAATTCAATGAGTGGCAAATGATCATCCCAATTACCTCCAAAATCTACCATACATGCCCGTAACATATCTTCAAGATTCTGTATGGTGCGCTCAGCTTGTCCATCAGTCTGTGGATGAAATGTCGTGCTAAGGCTCACTTGGGTCCCTAGGCCCTCTTGGAAAGACTCCCAAAATTTAGCTGTAAACTGAGTCCCTCTATAGGAGATAATCGATACCGAAGCACCATAGAGTCTCACTATCTCTTTAAGATAAAGTTTTGCATAATCTTCTGCCACGTAGGTCGTTCTGACCGGTAGGAAATGAGCTGATTTAGTGAGTTTATCCACAATCACCCATATGGAATCATACTTATGTCGAGAACGGGGCAAGCCTGAAATGAAGTCCATGTTAATCACTTCCCACTTCCAAGTTGGGATTTCTATAGCTTGCAACAATCCACCCGACTTTTGATGCTCGATTTTCATTTGTTGATAATTGGGACATTGAGCTACAAATTCTGCTATATATTTTTTCATTCCATTCCACCAATATACAGACTTAAGATCATGATACATTTTCATCGCATCGGGGTGAACAGAATAACGGGAACAATGAGCTTCCCTCAATATCTGGTGGCGTAGACCCGCCACATTGGGAACACATAATCTGCCTCGGCATCGGAGAACTCCGTCTCCTGAAATATCAAATGAGGACTCCTCTTTCTGAGGGAGTGTATCTCTGCACCGCATTAGCATGGAATCTTCATATTGTCGCTCTTTCACTTCTGCTACTAGCGGCGAGACTGCTGAATTCTGAATTGTAGTTCCCCTACTACCTGAGTCCACTACTCGAACTCCTAGGCTAGCTAACTGTTGGAGCTCACGAGCCATCTCTCTCTTCTCTGGTTGTATATCACATAGACTTCCCATAGATCTGCGGCTAAGAGCATCGGCTACAATATTTGCCTTTCCGGGGTGATACAAGATATCAACATCATAGTCTTTTAGCAGTTCTAACCATCGTCGTTGCCGTAAATTTAACTTTTTCGACTTGAAGATATAGTGAAGGCTCTTATGATCTGTGTAAATATCCACATGGACACCGTATAAATAATGTCTCCATATCTTTAAAGCATGAACCACTGCAGCCAATTCTAAATCATGGGTCGGGTAATTCTGTTCATGTTTCCGTAATTGCCTTGAAGCATAAGCAATCACCTTACCAAGCTGCATCAATACACAGCCCAGCCTAATGACCAAAGCATCGCAATATACAACATATCCTTCCAATGCCTCTGGAAGTGTCAAGACTGGGGAAGAAGTCAACCTATCTTTCAACTCTTGGAAGCTACGCTCACAAGCGTCTGTCCATTGAAACTTTGCTGACTTCTGGGTCAGCTTTGTAAGTGGTGCTGAAATAGAAGAGAAACCTTCAACAAATCTCCTGTAATAACCTGCTAAGCCCAGAAAGCTACGAACCTCTGTAGGAGTTGTGGGCCTTGGCCAAGTTTTCACGGCCTCAATCTTTTGACTATCCACTCGAATACCATCGGCTGCAACAATATGCCTGAGGAATGCCATTGAGTTCAACCAAAACTCACACTTGGAGAATTTTGCAAACAACTCTCGAGTTCGAAGAACTCCAAGGACAGTGCGCAAATGGTCCGCATGTTCTGCCTCGGATCTAGAATACACCAAGATATCATCGATAAATACGATCACAAATAAATCCACGAAGGGCCTAAACACATTGTTCATCAAATCCATAAATACTGTCGGTGCATTAGTTAGCCCAAATGACATCACCCGAAACTCGAAATGACCATATCTTGTTCTAAAGGCTGTCTTAGGGATATCTTCCTCCCGAACCCTCACTTGGTGATACCCAGACCTCAAATCAATCTTCGAAAATCACTTGGCACCTTGTAATTGATAAAATAAATCATCAATCCTCGGAAGAGTATATTTATTCTTAATCGTCACCTTATTCAATTGTCGATAGTCAATGCACATTCTCAAGGAGCCATCTTTCTTTCGGACAAACAATACGGGTTCCCCCCACGGAGATGAACTAGGCCTAATAAAGCCTTTTTCAAGCAAGTCTTTCAATTGCTCCTTCAACTCTTTCAATTCTGTCGGAGCCATTCTATAAGGAGGGATAGATATAGGCTTAGTGTCTGGCAACACATCAATAGCAAAATCAATCTCTTGCTCGGGAGGAAGGCCTGGAAGCTCTTCCGGGAACACATCCGGAAATTCGTTTATTACGGGAACTGACTGAAGGGTTGGCGATTCAACTTCCATATCTTGAACTCGTACTAGGTGATAAATACATCCCTTTGTGATCATCTTCCTTGCCTTTAGATAGGAAATAAACCTACCTTTTTGTGATGCCGTATTCCCTTTCCATTCTAAAACTGGTTCTCCCGGAAACTGGAAACGAACCATCTTCATTCTACAATCAACATTAGCATAACAAGAAGCCAACCAATCCATGCCCATAATGACATCAAAATATACCATCTTTAGTTCATGCAAGTCAACTATAGTACGGCGGTCACATATCACAACTACACAATCTCTATATACTCAGCTAGCTATTACCGATTCAGCCACGGGTGTAGACACCTCAAAAGGTTTGATCGACTCTGGTTCGACTCTAAATCAACCCGCAATATATGGAGTAACATAGGACAATGTGGAGCCCAGATTAATCAAAGCATATACATCATGAGAGAATACCGATAATATACCTGTGACCACGTCACGAGAAGACTCAAGATCTTGGCGTCCAGCCAAAGCATAAATACGGTGCTGAGGACCGCTAGAAGTGAGAGCACTCCCTCTGCCTCTACCATGGCCGACTGGCGCATGTGGCCCTGGCCCCATAGGGCATACAGATGCTGAAGATCCGGCTACCGACCTTGAAGGTTGGGTCCTACCTCTACCATGAACTGAGGGGCAATCACGCATGATATTTCCTGGTCGACCACATGAATAGCAAATATCTGAACCCAATCGGCATCGACTCCAATGCAACTTCCCACACTGGGAACATCGTGGTGCGGGTGGCCTTGCCTGACCCGAATCATCTCTAAACTGAGACCCTGAAGAACTCGGACTCGTCCCTGCACGAGCAGATCTATCAAATCTCTGGCCTGAAAACCGTGGAGGTGCACTGGTCATAGAGTAGCCTGAATGCCTGGGAAACTGCTGCCTGTGCCCACCTGTAATCTCACTCATCGGACCCGAAGATCTGGCCCTCATGCTATGGCCCCTATCTTGCTTACGTTCCCTTCTTTGTTGTTGCAGGCTTTCTTCTAAGTTCTGAGCATGGGCCTGAATACGTACAATATCCATACCATCTAGAAGGGACGCAGTCAAGCACCTATCCATCAAATGTGGCCCTAGGCCTTTCACAAATTGGTGCACTCGGTCACCCATGTCCGCTACCATGGCCGAAGCATACCTAGCAAAGGAATTGAAGCGGAGACTATACTCTAGAGCACTCACGCTACCTTGCCTCAAGTTTAAGAATTTATCGGCCCTAGCTCGCCGAACTTCTGGAGGCATATAATGTCGGAGAAAAGCATCAACGAACATTTGCCATACCGGGGGAGGTGCATTGGCTCCCCGTGAGGCCATCCAAACCGTATACCACTGGATCGAGACATCTCTCAATCTATACGACGCTAAGTCCACCGACTCGGTGTCTGAAGCATGTATCAGGCGAAGCGTCCTTATCATACCATCAATAAAATCCTGAGGGTCCTCCTCCGTCTTTGATCCAAACAATTTCGGAGGGTTCAAAGTAATGAAGTCACGGGCCCTTGCACTAACAGCCCTATCACCTGTCCCTGTACTTTGCCGCTGAGTCAGAGAAGCAACCAACTGAGTAAGCAAGTGTATGGCCTCTTTCACATCTTATCCTGAGGCATCCGGTGGAGGAGCTGGAAGTGCTGGAGCTAGGGCTGAGGCTCCCTTACGCTCCTCAGTAATAGGCACTGTCTGGGAGGACTGGGATTGAGCCGCACTCTGGGACTCATTTTCCTCTACTACCGGTGGCGGTGCTCTTTCAGTCCGCTTTTCTGCCACCGTCTTGCCCTTTTGGGCTGCTGTAGCTTTTCTCTTACTAGGCATTTCTGAAATACACAACACACGATTAAGGAACAAGAATTTCTTACACCATAGCTCTTTCGCACGATTCTTATGAAGAAAGAAGGCCATTCATTCCTAAAAATGTCCGCAACTTCTTGTTTATAAGTGTGGCGCGCAACACACCCACAACCAAGACTCTACTAGACATGGCCTGTAGACACACCCTAGGACTGAACTGCTCTGATACCACTTTTGTAACGACCTGACTAGGGGCCGCGACGAGCACCCGGTGCTATCCCCCCCGGGCACCCCCTTGACATACTTTCACATAACATCTAGGTGAGCCGTAAATCAAATCATGCATTCAAGTCATCCATCATACTAGTCCCATTGGACGGCAACATTTCTTATATCATCATAGGCATCTATGCCACATCAATATACATGGGCCGACGAGGCCAACAAAATGATATACAGAATATAGGCTGACAAGGCCAAACACATCTAACCACATACACATGTCTACGAGCCTCTAATAAGGGTATAACATATCACATAAGCGATACAGGACCCTGCTATGCCCATAAATATGTACACAAAAGAATCTATACCAAAATCTGCGACTCCGGATGAGATGGAGCTCCGCAATGTAGTCCCTGAATAATGAGGCTATGGATCGAGTCTATCTACCTGGCCACCTGCGGGCAAGACCCAACGTCCATAAACAAAAGAACGTCGGTACGAAGAATGTACTGAGTATGTAAAGCATGATTAACAACAATATAAAAGCATAGTAGTCAACATATGAGATAGCATAGCATGGGAGACAATAATATCGTCGTCATAGCACATACTTGCGTTCCACAAGGACATTCCATTTCTATTGCGTATCCGTGTACATACACCCATGTCCGTACTTAGTTACCTTCACAGTCATTTTCGCATTCATATTTTTGTTCCCAATCATAATCATATTCATAACACATTCGTACTCATATTGATGTCATATACTTAGCATATATATATACATAGCGTGCCCGACCATGAAGGTTCGGTGTTTCATACATACTTGGCCAGCCCAGGTTCAAGGTCATACATACCTGGCCCTACCAAGGCATCAGGGTTATCCGTACCATCTGCAGAGGTGTGCGCGCGTTACGTAATCATATACATACTCTATACATATTCATTTACATATATTCTACCCGGCATCATAAGCTCGGGGACTTATTATAGCCCTTCATAGGCACACATACATATCATAACTCATAAGCATCTTTAGCATCATTTTATTCTCATCATCATTACTATCATTATCATTACATCTATCTTATAGGCCTACTCGTCATACGAGGAACTTAGTACTATCGTAGCACACCAAGCATCGTGAGCTTACTAGCTCAGAAGGTCAATCATTCGAAGAAATCATAGACTTATAGAAGATTTAGACGTTAGGCCAAAGAACCTGTCACGACCCAACTCAGTAGGCCGCGACTAGTGTCCGTGCTGGACACCCAGACGTACCCGATAACCCAAATTAGCAAAATGACAGAATATTTCAAATATAAAAGTCACTTGACGTTAGTAATTAGCATAAAAGAACCGACACAGTACATGGAGGCCGATGAGGCTGTCACAGATCGTATCATACCCGAACATATCAGAACCCACACAAGTATGTCTACAGACCTCTACAGATCATAACATAATCATAAGACGGGACAGGGCCCCGTCATACCCCTGAATAGCATACATATATATAATAGCGGCAAACTGTACCAATATACAAACTCTGAACAAAAGAGCGCTCCCAATATAGCAGAATAGATGTCCTAGGCAGGCGGTCAGCAAATCTGTCTTCTGTACCTGCGCGGCATGAAAACGCAGCCCCCGAAGAAAGGGGGTCAGTACGAAATATGTACTGAGTATGTAAAGCACAAAACGTAGTAAACAAAGTCATAATCAGAACAGAAGGTACAGAAAATGGACAGAATATCCAGATTAGCAAAATATTGATCATAAAGCATAAATAGTATTTGTTGAAAACATATGTCGTACCTGGTCCCAATACGGAACAAGATCATAACCGAAACAGGACTTACAGAGAAGTGAGTGTGACATCTGAAGTATCAAATGCATATTAGCAAAACATGAGGAGTGTGTTCAGAAACATACAACATATCATATCCGGCCCCTGTCAAGGGCTCGACAAACAGAACGTGGCCACCCCCCGACGCTGGTGCCACCATACATACGGAACAGAGTAGGGGATAACCCCGTAACATAACATATCATATCAGATGGCCATATCAGATCATAGCATATCAGAATGTGTGCACATGGCACAGCATACTCCAAAACCCATGTACATATATACCTGCCCCCTCACATCGAGGCACGGCGAACAATGCAGTGGAATACGCTTGACAACATATCCTGGCCCGGGCTCAGTGTGGGAAACATTGAGGCATCCACGAATGGAGTAGTGAGAAGCTAAATGCAATAAAAACATCATAGATTTCCAGAGACTCAATGAGGCATATCGAATGACAAATCAAATCGATGAAGTCGGACGAAATCATAGCAAGTGTATGTCATATGTCATAATGAGTTACGGAAGAATAATCCTCCTGAAATCTTTTTCATATTCCAAAATAGCTTACCAAACTCGAGGGAGTCAGCAAACGATTTTCCTTAGTAGTTGAAAGGATAGTTAAAACATTTTATTTTATATTATTCGAAAATAAGGCAATAGTACAATAAGAGGGCAAAGCGGGAATAGTGGAGCTAAATGTAATACAAAATATCGTACCTTTACAGAGACTCGATATAGTATCCAGAATAAGTATCATTAGTAGTCGGAAAAGTAGTTAAGACGTTTCCTTAAAAATTGCTTGAAATCAAGTTACAAAGGACCATAAGGGTAAAATCGGAAATAGTGGGCCTGCCTCGGGACAAACAAGGCGGCGGGCTCAAATTACGTATATTAAGCTTATGGGGTCACCTACAGAGGTCTTAGGGGTATTCCATAACTTTCTAGGCAGTTTGGAGAAGTTTGCATAATTTTTCAGTAAGCCTGCTTAGAGGGTTCAATTCTATTGAACGAAAAAGGAGCATTTTCAATTGCGGATTCCAATGGGCAGGATGTCTTCCGAAGTTCAAATCCAATCCTAGTACACCTAGGACATGCCAAGAGAAGAATCGGGATAGCTTTACATACCTTTTACGCACTTTATGCCTTTCCAAGTTCACTTCCCGTTTCGTCCAAAATCTGCAAATGGTCACATTTACCAAATGTTAACCATAAGGCTTTAGGCTTAAATCTCAAGTCAACACTTTTCTACAAATATTTGGGCAGCATCTCCCCTATACACGTAGCATCCCCGAGAATTTAACTCGGCCAAAACAATCAACAACAACCCAACAACAACATCAACAACAACAACAATCACTATAACCACAATATAACTTAACTAGCTATCTTTTCAACATAATGTCATAACCTTCATTTCAACTTCAATTTCCAAACTAATCTCAATGGTTTCACATTCATCATTAATCTAGATCATCACAATATAATTTGGAAATATTTCATATCATTTCTACGAAATATTCACAAGATATACAAAATATACAAACTTTCCACCAAAACATAATTCACCCAAAACTTCAAATCTTCAACCTACATATTCATAACATATTTCCATCTTCCAATTTCATCAACCATAATCATAATTTACATCTTAACAACTTCATTTCCATAATATCACAAAATTATTCTAAGGTGACATAATCTTCTACATTCCAACTTCAATCAAAATTCATTCAACTTTCATTCCCAATATAATTTCCATCATTACCACAACTAGAATACAACATAAATTCAACTCATATCATATATACAACAATATACACACACGGCTACATACACTATATTTCATACCCACTTTGAAATCTTCCATTTTTCCATATAATCAACTCATTCCCACATACTACAACACAAACAAGACTTCATAACACAAATAAAAGGGATGAATTCTTACCCTTTTTCCTAATCTTCTTCACTTGAATATATGATCAAATTGAGGAACCAAGTGCTCCTTCTTCCAAAACAACTACACCAAGTTGTAGAGGGACCTTGAATTAGTAGGAATTCAACAAGAAAATAATTTTAGAGGCAAGATTTTGGGGGTTGATTTTTCTATGGCCAAACCCGAAATTGGCTTGAGTTGTTGTTCTTGTCTTCTCCTTATGTTGTTTTCTTGAACCCTCTATAGGATAATGACTACTATATATTATTAGCACATGGAAAATTTAATTAGGACCATGGGTTTGGGCCATTGTTGGCCGGCCACCCCTTTGAGTTGGGCCCAAATTTTTCTTTTCATTTTTTTGGGCCAACTCGGTTGGTCCCGAGTTGGGCCTAGCCCACTGACCTTTCGACCTTAAAACGTTCATATCGCCTTGTATCGACGTCACCTTGGAATCCACGACCTATGGATGGAAAGCTAATTCAATTAGCTACAACTTCTATTTCTTGGTATTTTCCAAATTCGAAACTTATAATACCGTTTTTTCCCCCCAAAGTCAGGTCACCCGAAAACGTTTTCTTAAAAATATTCGTTTGGAGGACTTCCACTTTGATTTGGCCCAAGGGTCCTTCTTGAGTTGTGTTTAACTTCACATATGTGATTCATATAATTTGTCACATGTCCCAAAAAAAAATCTTGACGTGTGGGCCCCACCTCAACTTACAATTAATTCGACGTTCAAAAATACGGGATGTAACATCCTCCCCCCCTTTAGAACATTCGTCCTCGAATGTTAGATTAGGCTTATAGGGTCTGTAAGTACTTCGGGGAAGTTTCTCTTTATGGTCAGCACACATAATACACATTCATTAATGAATATAACTAAGCAAAGCTTTTAAATTACCTGGAGGGATAGCGAACAACTGAGGATATTTCTTCTTCATCTTCCCAGGTCATCTCCTCCCTGTTATTATTCCGCCACAGCACCCTAACGGAAGCTACATCTTTGTTCCGTAATTTTCTTACTTGGCAATCCAGAACGGCTACAGGCTGCTCTTCGTACGATAGTTCCTCCGTCACCCGAACATTATTTGCTGGAAATATTCTAGGAGGATCGCCGACACATTTTCGGAGCATGGATACGTGAAATACCGGATGTACTTCTTCCAAATCAGATGGTAGGTCTAGCCCGTAAACGACATTCTCAATTCTTCGAACAATCTGATAAGGTCAGATATATCGCGGATTGAACTTACTCTTTTTACCGAATCACATTATGCCTTTCATAGGCGATACTTCAAAAATACCCAATCACTAACCTGGGATTCCAATGGTCGACGCCGTTTATCAGAATATGACTGCTGTCGACCCTAAGCTGCTAATTGTCTCTCTCGGATAAGTTTCACCTTATCAACTGCCTATTGGATCATATCTGGGCCTATTAATTCTATTTCGCCAATATCAAACTAGCCGATGGGTGACCTGCATTTTTTTGTCATACAAAGCCTCGTATTAAGCTAGAATGGTAGCGGTTATTATAAGCAAACTCGATCAACGGCAGATGATCGTCTCGGCTACCTCCGAAATCAATAATACAGGCTCGCAACATATCTTCTAGCATTTGTATAGTGTGCTCGGCCTGTCTGTTACTCTGAGGATGGAATACTGTGCTTGGACTTACCTGAGCCCCTAATCCTTCCTGAAACGAATCTCCAGAAATTAGTCATAAACTGAGTATCTCTGTCAATGACAATAGATATAGGAGCTCCGTGGAGTCTCATTATTCCTTTAATACATATAGTCTGGCATAATCCCCAACCGAATAAGTGGTTCTGACGGGGAGAAAATGGGCTGATTTTTGTCAGTTTATCAACTATACCACATATGGAAATCATACTTCCGTGGAGCGCGAGGCAAACCCGTAATGAGATCCATACTAATTATTTCCCACTTCTAAGTCAGAATTTTCATTTCCTGAAACAGTCCACCCGGTTTCTGATACCCAATTTTAACTTGCTGACAATTTGGGCACTGGTCAACGGGTCTTACGATGTCGGGCACACATAATCTTCCTCGGTATAACAATACTCATCCGGTAAAACCTCGAGCTGGATCTTTTCCTTTTCAAAGGTTGTATCTCTGTACGATACTAGAATAGAATCCTCAAACTGACGCTGTTTTACCTTTCCCATGATCGATGATTCAGTAACTTCTTCGGACAAAATTCCAATATCTTCAGAACCGACCAAACGGACTCTAAGGCTAGCTGACTAATGAGTTTTACAGACCAATTCTTTACTTCTGAATGTACGCCGGTCAAGCCGTCCGTAGACTCACGACTAAGTGCGTCTGTCACAGCTTTAGCTTTTCTGGGGTGGCACAAAATATTAACATCATAATCCTTCAATAATTGAACCATCTTCTCTGCCGCGAATTCGGCTCCCTTTTTCTTAAAACGTATACTGGCAGCCCTTAGGATCCGTATAAATATCAACGCGCACCCCACGTAAGTAATACCGCCATATCTTTAAAGCATGAATCACCATAGCTAATTCCAGACCATGGGCGAAATAATCTTTCCTCGTGCGGTCTGAGCTGCCGAGGGACATAGGCCATAATCTGACCATTTCTAGACAACTACATATTTCAGTCGATGTCGAAGGCCTAGACCAGTCCTTTATCGCTTCAATCTTCTGTATGTCAGTTATTTTCGTTCATGCTTAATTTATTTTACTTTCATTCGCTCCCCCTCCTTGGGGTTATACTTACACCATATTCGAATCTTTTCCTTCTAACCTACAACTTGATTATCTTCGTACGAAACCTTAACAGAATCATAATTACATAGTACACAATCTTACTCGATAGTTGGCACTCAAGTGATATAATTAGGGTAGTTGCTTATCTCATAGTAACCACATACGTTCTTCATACCCATTCCTTATCTGTCGTCCTATTTTCTCGACAATCGAATTATTTGATATTCACATAATTCATCATTTCATGTCGTAAGTTTTTCTTTGCCCTGTACTATTCCATTTTAGTTTGCTTTCGCAATTAACTTCGTGCTTTGCCCGTCGACTCTTTCAGAGGCTCCGCTTAATTACGTTTCTCATGGTTCACTTCTCCTGACATTTGGATCTTCCAATCTCAACCGGTAGCGAAATAAGTATCAATCTATTTCGTAACATTGGCACCACACCTTTCCCTTTTTCTCGTACATTCTCTCCAGTTAATGTTTTTCGTATATGACAACACTGGCTATTAGGGTTCACCAATCAATCGACATCATCATAAATGGGGGGGGCCTACACATACGCATATATATCACTGCCATTTCTTTTACAATAAATCTTCAATCACTTGTTCGAATTTACTCTAATTTCAGGGCTGCGCTGCTTTTTCTTTCTTTTTAACAATCCAATCCGTCTCAGCTCGTGTGACCCCTATAAAATTTCTAGCCATTCCACATATCCTAATTCCATTTAGGTTACCCCGAATTTCCTATTCGTCTCTCATATCTATGTTGCGAAAATTTTGTACATTTCCCAGGGGGTCACCCATCCCAGAATTGCTCTGGCCCTGGCACGCTTAACCTTACAACTTTAATGCATTTAGGCACGTTAAGACCGGTATAATTACATCGATTGCCCTGCACAACCTTTGTCACGTAATTTAAGGCAAATCGGGGTCTTAACAACTTTTCAAAACGTTCTCGTGGCGGGTGCCACCCCGACTTAGCGAGAATTCTTTTACTTTTCTGACTATATAGTTACCGTGTCGCCCCTTGTACGTCCTCAATATTTACCTCCATGTATATATATATTATTCTAGACGGCCCCCGAGTTGGAGTTTTTATTCCACAAATTCCATCTCCAATCAGTCGAGGAAAACTGATAAAATGTTACTGTAAGGCATCTTCCGACCACCAACAAAAGAAAACTAGAGTCCGACGAACTTCGCGGAATCTTTTAGTACTTAATTCACATAACTACCTCCATATTTTTATATATATATATTTGAGTCGTGAGCGAACCACTCAATTCCCGCCTGCTTGTCATACGCTTTGTATTCTTTCAATTAGAGGAAACTTGATCGTCGGACATTTTTGCCCTTCCGCATATTTTGCCCTTCACATGGGCTATGCTAAAACAAAATGGGGTTAGAACATATTTCTGGTCCCTCCAAATAAATTGTGAATTCGCTACTCGTATATGCTTTCTCGAGATAAAATTTTCCATATGAGGATAACGCTTCTTACGAATGACATGGAGGGTATGTCTTAAACTTTTAACCCAACATAAGAGATTTACCCTATCGGTATCGACTTTCAAGACATATTAAGAATTTATATCTTATTTTCCTGTTTATATTTCTGGAAAAATTTGGGCAGAGGTTCCTCTGTATTTCTTACTATCCCAAAACCTGTACACAGGAAATACCAACCATGCCTCACAGGGCCAACACATATACGTATATACATATCATATCATATCATATCATATCGCATCATAGCCACACGGGGCTAACAATTTCAAATAAAAGTACAAAGATCCCGAGGCTTACCTCACATGCCCAACTCAAACTGCACCTGTTACACTTTCCTGTTTACTTTCCCTTACGATTTTAAACTTTATGTTTCAATCGTACTTCAATACCTTACCCAGCATACGTCTTTCATACCATTGCTTACCTGTGTACTGTGTAGCTTCCAATATCATCAATCGCTGTCTTACGTCGATACCGTTCTCCAGCTGCAATCAAGGGTTAGTAAAAAAAAGGACTTCATTTCCTACAGCTGGCTCTATCGCACGATCTAAGATTCAAAGAAAGGTAACACCCTAAATGCCCTGTAGCCTCCTGTTTATAGATGTGGTGCACAACACACCGATAAACAAGACTCTACTAGACACGGTCTGTAGACATTCCGAGAACCAAACCGCTCTGATACCACTTTTGTCACGACCCAACTCCGTAGGCCGCGACTAGTGTCCGTGCTGGACACCCAGACGTACCCGATAACCCAAATTAGCAAAATGACAGAATATTTCAAATATAAAAGTCACTTGACGTTAGTAATTAGCATAAAAGAACCGACACAGTACATGGAGGCCGATGAGGCTGTCACAGATCGTATCATACCCGAACATATACAGAACCCACACAAGTACGTCTACAGACCTCTACAGATCATAACATAATCATAAGACGGGACAGGGCCCCGTCATACCCCTGAATAGCATACATATATATAATAGTGGCAAACTGTACCAATATACAGACTCTGAACAAAAGAGCGCTCCCAATATAGCAGAATAGATGTCCTAGGCAGGCGGTCAGCAAATCTGTCTTCTGTACCTGCGCGGCATGAAAACGCAGCCCCCGAAGAAAGGGGGTCAGTACGAAATATGTACTGAGTATGTAAAGCACAGAACGTAGTAAACAAAGTCATAATCAGAACAGAAGGTACAGAAAATGGACAGAATATCCAGATTAGCAAAATATTGATCATAAAGCATAAATAGTATTTGTTGAAAACATATGTCGTACCTGGTCCCAATACGGAACAAGATCATAACCGAAACAGGACTTACAGAGAAGTGAGTGTGACATCTGAAGTATCAAATGCATATTATCAAAACATGAGGAGTGTGTTCAGAAACATACAGCATATCATATCCGGCCCCTGTCAAGGGCTCGACAAACAGAACGTGGCCACCCCCCGACGCTGGTGCCACCATACATACGGAACAGAGTAGGGGATAACCCCGTAACATAACATATCATATCAGATGGCCATATCAGATCATAGCATATCAGAATGTGTGCACATGGCACAGCATACTCCAAAACCCATGTACATATATACCTGCCCCCTCACATCGAGGCACGGCGAACAATGCAGTGGAATACGCTTGACAACATATCCTGGCCCGGGCTCAGTGTGGGAAACATTGAGGCATCCACGAATGGAGTAGTGAGAAACTAAATGCAATAAAAACATCATAGATTTCCAGAGACTCAATGAGGCATATCGAATGACAAATCAAATCGATGAAGTCGGACGGAATCATAGCAAGTGTATGTCATATGTCATAATGAGTTACGGAAGAATAATCCTCCTGAAATCTTTTTCATATTCCAAAATAGCTTACCAAACTCGAGGGAGTCAGCAAACGATTTTCCTTAGTAGTTGAAAGGATAGTTAAAACATTTTATTTTATATTATTCGAAAATAAGGCAATAGTACAATAAGAGGGCAAAGCGGGAATAGTGGAGCTAAACGTAATACAAAATATCGTACCTTTACAGAGACTCGATATAGTATCCAGAATAAGTATCATTAGTAGTCGGAAAAGTAGTTAAGACGTTTCCTTAAAAATTGCTTGAAATCAAGTTACAAAGGACCATAAGGGTAAAATCGGAAATAGTGGGCCTGCCTCGGGACAAACAAGGCGGCAGGCTCAAATTACGTATATTAAGCTTATGGGGTCACCTACAGAGGTCTTAGGGGTATTCCATAACTTTCTAGGCAGTTTGGAGAAGTTTGCATAATTTTTCAGTAAGCCTGCTTAGAGGGTTCAATTCTATTGAACGAAAAAGGAGCATTTTCAATTGCGGATTCCAATGGGCAGAATGTCTTTCGAAGTTCAAATCCAATCCTAGTACACCTAGGACATGCCAAGAGAAGAATCGGGATAGCATTACATACCTTTTACGCACTTTATGCCTTTCCAAGTTCACTTCCCGTTTCGTCCAAAATCTGCAAATGGTCACATTTACCAAATGTTAACCATAAGGCTTTAGGCTTAAATCTCAAGTCAACACTTTTCTACAAATATTTGGGCAGCATCTCCCCTATACACGTAGCATCCCCGAGAATTTAACTCGGCCAAAACAATCAACAACAACCCAACAACAACATCAACAACAACAACAATCACTATAACCACAATATAACTTAACTAGCTATCTTTTCAACATAATGTCATAACCTTCATTTCAACTTCAATTTCCAAACTAATCTCAATGGTTTCACATTCATCATTAATCTAGATCATCACAATATAATTTGGAAATATTTCATATCATTTCTACGAAATATTCACAAGATATACAAAATATACAAACTTTCCACCAAAACATAATTCACCCAAAACTTCAAATCTTCAACCTACATATTCATAACATATTTCCATCTTCCAATTTCATCAACCATAATCATAATTTACATCTTAACAACTTCATTTCCATAATATTACAAAATTATTCTAAGGTGACTTAATCTTCTACATTCCAACTTCAACCAAAATTCATTCAACTTTCATTCCCAATATAATTTCCATCATAACCACAACTAGAATACAACATAAAATTCAACTCATATCATATATACAACAATATACACACACGGCTACATACACTATATTTCATACCCACTTTGAAATCTTCCATTTTTCCATACAATCAACTCATTCCCACATACTACAACACAAACAAGACTTCATAACACAAATAAAAGAGATGAATTCTTACCCTTTTTCCTAATCTTCTTCACTTGAATATATGATCAAATTGAGGAACCAAGTGCTCCTTCTTCCAAAACAACTACACCAAGTTGTAGAGGGACCTTGAATTAGTAGGAATT
Source organism: Lycium barbarum (assembly GCF_019175385.1). NCBI lineage: Eukaryota > Viridiplantae > Streptophyta > Magnoliopsida > Solanales > Solanaceae > Lycium > Lycium barbarum. Next base: position 21,895,522 of record NC_083348.1, on the reverse strand, counting down.
CAACAAGAAAATAATTTTAGAGGCAAGATTTTGGGGGTTGATTTTTCTATGGCCAAACCCGAAATTGGCTTGAGTTGTTGTTCTTGTCTTCTCCTTATGTTGTTTTCTTGAACCCTCTATAGGATAATGACTACTATATATTATTAGCACATGGAAAATTTAATTAGGACCATGGGTTTGGGCCATTGTTGGCCGGCCACCCCTTTGAGTTGGGCCCAAATTTTTCTTTTCATTTTTTTGGGCCAACTCGGTTGGTCCCGAGTTGGGCCTAGCCCACTGACCTTTCGACCTTAAAACGTTCATATCTCCTTGTATCGACGTCACCTTGGAACCCACGACCTATGGATGGAAAGATAATTCAATTATCTACAACTTCTATTTCTTGGTATTTTCCAAATTCGAAACTTATAATACCGTTTTTTCCCCCCAAAGTCAGGTCACCCGAAAACGTTTTCTTAAATATATTCGTTTGGAGGACTTCCACTTTGATTTGGCCCAAGGGTCCTTCTTGAGTTGTGTTTAACTTCACATATGTGATTCATATAATTTGTCACATGTCCCAAAAAACAATCTTGACGTGTGGGCCCCACCTCAACTTACAATTAATTCGACGTTCAAAAATACGGGATGTAACAGAACCATGCCTTACAAAAGAAGGGTTAGCCTGACATACCTTTCGTTCGACTATATATCACTTGCACGTTCTCTTTCAACGCTTGCGTTTATACCTTCATTAAAGGTCATACTATCGTTAGAATCGACAACGAGCACACATGGCTAATTTAGAGAAAATCGGGCAACATCTCCTCTATTTATACGACATTCCTTTCATAACGTATTTCATCTCCCAAACATCAATAATACATTCACAATACCATAACAATAGTCATTATTCATCCACATTATCCACATTCCTGAATTTGCTTTCAATTACTCCTATCCATGTCTATAATACACACGACTACGCCCATTCACATACATTGTTCATCTCATGTTCTCAACGTCATTTATATCGTATTTACATCACAACACATCAAGAACCATAACTCAATTCAAACTATTTCTCAAAATGACACTATTCCATATTCATGACCCATTTTACCATGCCCTTCTACAATCCAAGCATTTCAACTCTTAATACCTTAAACAACATAGAAATATCATAAATCTTACCTTAGATGTTGTAGGAACAAGTTGATAATACTCCACTTGAGCAAAAACCCTAGTTTATCTCCATGAGATTTCTTGACTTGAATGGTCCTTAATGGGTTTGCTTACACTTGATTCACTTGATTTATGTTGGTGATCACTAAATATCCTTGAAAATTTGTGGAATAAATGTAGAGAGATGTTTTAGAGAGAAGGGGTGTGATGTAGAAGTGAAATGAAATAACACTTGGCCCCTTCATTTATTGATCCAAATCTGTCCCGACCAAATATACGAACCAACATACGGTCCTTATAAATTGTACGAGCCGTATTTTTGGTCGTACATTTGGTCCAGAAACCTTTGCCTTGCTGTGCTGATTATACTGTCCCAAACATACGGACCGTATAAATTATACGGCCAGTATTTTTGGCCGTAGTGATTCCGAAGTCCGTTTCGTCGACTCGTTTGATCTCCAATCCTTATGGAACCTTCTTAACACTTGTTCAACACTTCGATACCAATCTAAGGGACGTTTTCACTCTTCTCCAAGACATCCTTAAAGCCTCGCTTACTCGTTACTCGTATTTCCTTTCCGATACTTATCAAATACTTTGCCTTCTCTTGGCGATCTTCTTCCCCCATCTCTAATGTTATATCCCGTATTTTTATATGTCGATTTATTCGCAAGAGAATCGAATCAAGTTAAAGACGGGATCATTTTCGGATACGAAATAGGAACCTTTAATTTTCAATTTTAATTAGAACATAAATTGTTATAAATTTTATTTAGTGTAAAAATATTATTAGATATTAGGGATTGATTAATTGTGATTAGATTATTAAGTAAGAATTAGTGATTAATTAAATTAATTAACCTAATTTCTATAATGGGCCCCACCCGAATATATTAAAAAACAACATATACTAAAATGGAGAGTCAGCATGGAGGGGCACGTGTAGGGTGAAGGGAATCCATATATATAGTTAAGCTAAAGATCAAATGAGCATTCATTTTTCATTTTGCAATTTAAGGTTAAGAAAAGAGAGAAGAGCTTGGCCATGGTTGCTGCCTTCGGCCAGCATGGCTGATAAAGAAAAATTGGGTTTTATTGCTTGATTAAATTCTAAGGTGCATTACAAGTTCAAGAGGTTGATAGCAACATTGGCTATTAAGTTGGAGAAGAAGAAATTGTAAAATTGGAGCAATTGAGCGTAGAAATCCCTCCGAGAAAAATTTGGTAAGATTTTCTTATTTTATGGTGTAATTGTGTTAATAGTGTTGGAATAGAATTAATAAAATTGGATTGGACGAAATTGGAATTAAGAAAATGCAGGAAATTGTTATATAAAATTGTGGGTTGAAATGGATTAAGAAAGGTTGTTGGGTTGTTAGAATTGTTATGGGCTGAATTGTAAGAATTTTGTATGTATATCTATATTGTTGGTATTTCTGTGATGACAGGAGAATAATTGGAAATTCGGGTTAGGCGAATATATAGGGGAAATGCTGCCCGATTTTCGTTAAGTCCTTCACTAATGAAAAACCCTAAACGAGAAAGTGTGAGTTAAAGAATAAGTTCTATAAGCGATAAGCTGCGGAATTACGAACTAGAAAGTATAGTACTAACGATAGCGTTACTTTTATATTAAATAGGCTAAAGGGGCGACGAAGCGAATACGATGTCGATTAATCGTTAACAAGTATGTAAAGCTAACCCTTCTTTTGTTTTTGGCATGATCTTTATGAAACAAACAGACGACGTATATATATGACTCCAAAGAAGCTCCTATTCTTAGAGCCACTAGGATGGATAACGTTCTTGACTTCCAGAAGCTATTTCATTATGTCTTGATACGTGTATATGATTCCAGAAGTTCTATTTGGATATAATCCATAGTGATATTCGAAAGGTACTTGATATGACTATTGTCTTGATTTTCAAATGATAGTTCATTTTGATTATTCTATTGAGTCTCAGATATGACTTAGTTTGCATATGGTTGCTCACTACTCTGCTCGTGCATGCCGTAATATATCTTTCAATGAGTCCCGGGCCGGGTATGTTATCGTGCACAGTTTCACTGCATTGTTCACCGAGTCCCTCACTAGAGGGTCGGGTACGGTATATATATATATATATATATATATATATATATATATATATATATATATATATATATATATATATATATATATATATGATATGATGATATGTTATGGCAGCCAGGAGGGCATATGATGACTTTATTCACCGAGTCCCATAATGGGCCGGGTATGATATATGATATTGACATGCATGATTTATGTTTCAAAAGGCAAGTGTTTTGGTATTCTGAATATTGTACTTGCTTCCTGCACTCCCTATTTCGGTTATGATCCTCTTTACTGTATTTCATGCTTTACATACTCAGTACATATCTCGTACTGACCCTCTTTCTTCGGGGGGCTGAGTTTCATGCCCGCAGGTGCAGATACTCGCTTTGGTGATCCGCCAGCTTAGGACATCTATTCAGCTGTTTGGGAGTGCTCCATTGTCCCGGAGCCTAGATTTTTGGTACAGACCTTCTTATGTATATATATCTGTTTGTCCAGGGGTACGACGGGGCCCTGTCCCTTCATATTTCACTGTTGATACTCTTAGAGGTCTATAGACATATGTGTGGGTTGTGTATCAGTTCTGTTCAGCCGTGTTTAAACGTTGTGCTATGGGTATGTTCGTCTGTAATGGCAGCCTTGTCGGCTTGCATATGACATGATATTGATGTGTAGTGGTAGCCTTGTCGGCTTGCATATTATTTCATGATATTATTAGTTGTGACTCCTCAAGAGACAGTTTATCTGAATATATATATATGACGACATTATGAACTTTGGAGTTCCTTTATAAGTTTCCATATTGTCGTAGTTTCAGTTTTACTATATCTAGTAGATACGTATACGGGTGTCCAGATCGGGCACTAGTCATGGCCCACGGGGTCGGGTCGTGACAAAAGTGGTATCAGAGCAGTTCATCCTCGGAGTGTCTACAGACCGTGTCTAGTAGAGTTTTGTTTATCGATATGTTGTGCACCACATCTATAAACAGGAAGCTACAGGACATTTAGGATGTTACCATTCTTTCATATCTAAGATCGTGCGATAGAGCCCAACCATAGGAAATGAAATTCCTTATACTAACCTTTGATTTCAGCTGAAGAAAGACATCGACAGAAGGAAGCGACTGATGATATTGGAAGTTACAAAGTACACAGGTAAGTAACGGTGCGAAAGAAGCATGTCGGATAAGGTAAGAATATTGAGGTATGATCGACATGTAAAGCTGAAGAATTAAAGGGGAGGTAGATCAGAAGGTATGACAAGATAGATCGTTAAAGGATCAGGTACGTCTCGAGGTGCGATATGTGAGGTAAGTTCCGACACCTTTATACTTTTTACTGGAAATTGGGAGCCCTGTGTGGCTATGATACGATATGATATATGCGTATATATGTTGGCCCTGTGAGGCATTGTTGGTATTTCCTACGTGCAGGTTTTGGGATAGTAAGAAGTACAGAGGAAACTCTGCCAAAGTTTTCTTAGGAATAACAAGAAAATGACCTATAAGTTCGTAATATTTTGAAAGGTCGTGTCAACAGTAACGATAAGATTTGACTAAGTCGCAAGTACATTTGACTTCGAGACATGAAGAGTAACCGTTGAATTGATAATAATAGTAAATATGAGGTCGACATTGATATGGTAAATTTATCATGTTGGAGTAAGGCTTTAAGAGATACCCTCCATGTCAACTGTAAGGGGCATCAATCCTATTTGGAAAAATCTGATTTCGAAGAAGAAAATATGGGCAACAATGTTCGAAATTCATTTGAATGGACCAGATACTTCCCAGCCGCATTTTACCTCAGAAAAAGCTCGTGTTGAAGAGCAAAAACATCTAGCAGTTAAGTTTCACTTTTATTCGAAGGGTATGAAGCATACAGTAAATAATTTATGAACTAAAAGGTTCGCTCACTACCCAAGAACAAATCTAGAGCTGAACTATGTGAATCAAGCATTAGGAGCCCCGTGATGCTAGTCAGATTCTAGTTCCCCTTCTTATGGTGGTTTGGAGGATTGTTATAGGAATGAGTAAAGCCCGGTGAGGAAGTAATTAAAAGATATGACGTGATCTATGTGACTAAGGTATAAAGGCAAATATGAAATGAAAAGGTGGGGTATAGAACAAACAAGAAAGACCTACAAGTCCTATAGAGAACGTTCAGAATAGAGGTCAAGTGGTAACGAAAGTGAAAGCGAGCACAGGAAGAGAAGGAGTTAATAGAAGAAAGGAGATAAGAAGAAAGCGAGTGGGATTACAGTGTAGCGATGTGTTATGACGTGTATAGCTGAGAAAATGAGAAATATAAGCGACAGAATTGTGAAAGATCGAAATAAGGGAAGATAAGCAACGAGACAGAGTGAATGCCAGCAATGACTAGTACGATAAGAACAAATAAGGATGAAGAGAATATGTTTTGACAATGAAAAAAAAAGGGGTTATGTAGAAGTAGTGTTTTCCGAAGGATACAGGAGTAGCATGAAATTCCTCGTGCACAAAATAAAAGATGGGCATGGACTGAAGAAATGAAAGGAATACTAAAGGAAGCACCCAAGATAGACGTAATTAATAGAATACGAGTATAGAATAAAAGGGAAATATATAGCTACGAACTTAAAGGAAGTACGATGACAAGGTGTTAAGATATACCATTATTAAGACGAACTTGATGTGATTCTGAGTAAGTCAGAAGTCAGTGTTGGGTACGCAACAGGGGTAAAAGAGCATAAGGCATAAAGGCATACTGCGTGTATATGACTTCACCTCGGAAATAGGGGAATCCTTAACAGACAAGGACTGTAGGCCTGAAGGACAAATAAGATATTATAAACCTAGTAAAGGAAACATATGATACCGGTTGGGATAAAGATAACGTTACAGCAGATCTTTGAACACTTATCATCGAAATATAAGTACTACCCAGTTAAGAATTTAGAATGACTGCAAGTACAGATCCTTAGATGAGAGTTTACACTATATATAGAAAGGTTCTCATCGCTTCGTGATTTTGTTAAGGTCTCGTACGAGGATAATCAAGTTATAGATTATAGAGAAAGACGTGGGTATGGTACAGTATAACAAGTGAATTGGAAAAAGGATCGAGTGAATTTGAGATTAGAAATAGGGGCATAGGGCGGAATATAAACGGATAATGGTATAAGTACACCCTTAAGGGGGGGAGGCAGACAAAAATAAATGCAAGTATAAGATGGAAACAATTGACACTACAATATATTTGATATGGATACTTAAACTTTAGATGAGATCTCTTGCCGAGACTAGTTAACAAGATCTGAAAGCCAACAATCAATGGATAGAATTTAGGATGGTATTTGAGATAGTGCTGAGAATTATTAGCAAAGATTTGGGATAATACGACATTAGAAAGTGAGGCTTATAAAAAAAAAGAATACAAGAAAATGATAACGAGTAACTTAGGAGATAGTATAAAGGGTAGCAATGGAACCCTGGATTAGAGGTTAGAACGTTGACAATAGGGTTACTTGCTAATGATACTGTAACTTATAAGTAGCGAAGAAGAAAGGATAGGAAATCTCCTATAGTAGGATATGAGAAAAGCAAATGGTGAATAAAGGAATGGAAAGGAGCATGACAAGATAGAACGCAACTGAATTTTAGTACAAATAAGATATGCAAAACAGGATGAACCAAGAGAAGGAAGGACTATGACTAAGATTGGATATACTTTATACAAGTTGTACAATAATAGTTATGCAATCTACAAATATTGGTATGTTAAGAATGAGACTAAGCGTGTACTTGATAAGAAGGATAAGATGTCACGACCCAACCCCGTGGGCCGCGACTGGTATCCTAACTGGATACCCATACGTACCTACCTAACCGAATTGGCGTACCATACAGATTTTATTTTTCAAACAGGTGTTTACAGAATCAAGTTAATACATATACGGCGCACGCGCAAACATACGCATACCTGGACATACAGAAATTTACAGACAAGCCGATGAGGCTAACATACAGATGGAGTCACAAAATCGTTCGTACTTACCTAAACAGATGAAACCCATAACCCACATATCTATCTACAGGCCTCTACATACATACAGAATCAGATGACGGGACAGGGCCCCGCCGTACCCCAAAATACCATACATACAGAGTCTACAGATGACAGAAGATATATACCAAAAGTATTTGCTCCGGATCAAAGGAGCTCTTCCAAAACAGCAGAATCGATGCCCTAAACTGGCGGCGTATCACCTGGTGCGTCTGTACCTGCGAGCATGTAGCGCAGCCCCCCGAAGAAAGGGGGTCAGTACGAAAAATGTACTGAGTATGTAAAGCAGAAACACAACAAACATAATCATAGTCTGAACCGGAAGCATATATATATATAGCGGACAGAACCATAAATCAAATGGACGGACGGAATCATAATCCCGACAGACGGACAGAATCATGGTTCAGACAGACAGATAGAATCGTAAACCATACGGACATACAGAATCAGAATCCATACGGACATACAGACAACATTGTAATCCAGACGGACGGACAAAATTATGCATGCAGAATCATACAGAGTTATACAGAATCATATAGAGTCATACAGAATCATACAGAGGCATGTACTTATATAAATTCTGATGGCACATGCATACATACATACAGATCCCGGCCCTGTCTGGGGGGCACGGTAACAGAACCCGGCCCTCTTAGTACGGGACGCGGTGGACAGACAGAATCAGATTAGATCATATGCCATCCTGGCCGCCATCCCCATACACAGATCTTAATATCATACAGATATAAACAGATCCCGGCCCGCACACCAAGGGACGCGGTGAACAATGCAGAGGAATATGCACGATAACAGAACCTGGCCCGGGACGCAGTGAAGGAATGCATTGAGACAGCCACGAACGGATTAATGAGAAACCACATACATACAGACTCAATCAAACTGAAGGGTGCCAAACGGCGAGTGAAATCAGAGTATCCGGATAGTATGCATAATACGCGCCTATGTCCTACTTGGGAAGGCACGACAGATTATTATCAGAATCAGATTCTCAGATGTCCAGAAATCATTTTGTAAGATTTGCATAAAAATAGTCATTTCATAATCAAAATAATAGTCCAGATGTTTTCTGAGAAAATCGGACAGAACCAAAGTAATTAGGGTTATACAGAAAGCATCGGGCCTTGTGGGCCCGCCTTGGACCAACTCGAGGCAACATATCTAAATCACTGATAATAGACCTTATGAGGTCATCCATAATCATTTGGAAGTATTCCGACTCCGTTTAGGAAAGTTTTATACAAAGGTTCACTTTAGGGACAAGTTATAAGAGAAATGATTCAATCTTACTAAAGGAATTGGAGCGGATTTCCATCTCGAATTCCGAGGAACGGAGTCATACTTAAGGCTCGCGGCCGAGCCTATTAAATTCAGAACATACCTAAGAATGAAGGGGTAGGCTTTACATACCTTGGTTGCGGCCTACGCTCGTCCAAACTCGATTCCTGTCTCGCTCAAAAACTGCAAATGGTCACATTTACCAGTTACTATTCATGAGACTTAACATTTCTAATCTTAACCGATACTTGTCTATAAGAATTTGGGCAGCACCTCCCCTATACATATAGCCTCCCCGAGATTCAACTCGGCTCCAAACAACCAACAACAACCCAACAACAATATCAACAACATCAATAACAACAACAAGCATAAAAACACATAATATGGCATAACTAGCCATCTTTCCGACATAGCACAATATCTTTCGTTCCGACCTTACACTTCCAAACCAATCTTATTATTTTCATATTCATCACTTATCAAGATCACTACAACATGATTCGGAGGCATATCATATCGTTTTCACCAAATATACATAAGGTATACGCAATATACAAGCTTACTACCAAAGTCATATTTCACCCACAACTTCTAATCTTTAGCATATATGTTCATGACATATTTATATCTTCCAACATCATCAATGACAATCATAATTTGCATCTTACTACTTTCATTACCACACTTACATAAACTATAATAAGGTTGCATAGTTTCTTACAACAACTTAACAACAAGTTTTCCATGACAACAAAAACCATTATTCTTTCATTCACTTCACAATAACACAATTAGCATACTAAAGAAATTTAATTCACTTCCATTTCAATCCCTACAACACACGACCACATTCCTACATTTTCCAACTTCCACTAATTCATTCAACTTTCATTTCTAATACAAATTCCACCATCACCACAACTAGATTATAACATAAATTCAAGTCATCATAACATACAATAAATACACACACACGGCCTCCATCATATAAACACACCCACTTTGCAAACTTCCATATTTTCATAATTTCTACTTACTTCTACATATTACAACATAAACCAAACTTCATAACATAAGAAAATGAATTGATTCTCACCTTTTCTTCAAGTTCTTCACTTGCCACCAACACTACTTTCTTGCCAAGATACTTATATCACTTTGTAGAGAAAATCTCACTTAGTAATAATCCCACAAGAAATGGATTTTTGAACCAAGGATTTAGCTCCAAGATTTTTTTTTCTTTTTTCCTTTCTTTCTCTCTATCTTGGCCGTGATCCTCTCCTATTCTTGCTCTTGATTTTTCTTGAATGTTCTAAGGATGAACATTGATGTAAATATACATACTTATCCTCTTAATTAATTGGTCACATGGAATAAATTCCATGGACTTGGGCTTGGGCTTGGCCGGCCACTTCTTCACTTTGGGCCTTAGTTTTCTTATATTTATTTTTGGCCCAATTGGCTATGGATCATAATTTGTAATTTCCGAAACCAATTTCCAAATTTCCTATTTTGCCCTTGGCCTCCTCTCGTATTTCCACACCAATGTTGTCATAGCCAACACATTCATACTAAGTCAAATCCAAATATAGCTTCATTCATTATAAGTCCAGTTATCTCGAATTTTTCGAATATACAAAAATGCCGGATGTAACATAAGAATTCAGTAACAACAATGTGGGTATGTTAAGGAAAGTTGGAAAATGGTTTGAACCAAATTACCGGGACAGAACTAGTACTGAGGACTATACTAGGTTATACCACAAGGAAATAGCGAGACTTCAGGTTCCCACAGCTATTATCTCCGATAGAGGAGCCCAGTTTACATATAACTTCTGGAGATCCTTCCAGGAGGAATTGGGGACACAAGTGAGTCTTAGCACAGCATTTCATCCTCAGACTGACGGACAGGCTGAGCGTACCATTCAGACACTACAAGATATGTTACGGGCCTGTGTTATTGATTTCAGGGGTAGCTGGGACGATCATTTGCCACTTATCGAATTTTCTTATAATAACAGCTACCATTCGAGTATTTAGATGGCACCGTATGAGGCCTTGTATGGGAGGAAGTGCAGGTCACCTATTGGCTGGTTTGATGTTGGTGAGACTAAATTAATAGGCCCAGACATGGTTCAGCAGGCCGTCGATAAAGTGAAGCTTATTCAGGAGAGGTTACTGGCAGCCCAGAGTCGACAGAAATCATATGCAGATAATCGACGTCGACACTTAGAATTTCAGGTTGGTGATTGGGTGTTCTTGAAGGTGTTACCCATGAAGAGTGTCATGAGATTCGGCAAGAAAGGGAAGCTAAGCCCGAGGTACATTGGGCCTTATCAGATTATCCGTAGGGTAGGCCGGGTTGCCTACGAGTTGAACCTACCGTCTGATTTGGAAGCAGTACATCCAGTCTTTCATGTGTCAATGCTTCGCAAATGTATAGGCGATCCCTCCAGATTATTTCCCGTAGATGATGTCCAGGTGACGGAGGAGTTGTCATATGAGGAGCAACCTATAGCCATACTTGATCGGCAGGTAAGGAGATTGCGAACCAAAGGCGTGGCTTCCGTCAAAGTATTATGGCAAAACAACAATAGAGAAGAGATGACCTTGGAGGACGAGGAGGAGATGAATAATAAGTACCCTTACTTGTTCCCTACGCCTACAGGTAAACCTAAACTTCTCACTCGATTATATTGATTGACCGATGAAACTATATGTTATAACAATAAGGGAGACTTCCCCAAGATTCATATAAAACCTTACGGGACCAATTCAACATTCGAGGACGAATGTTCTAAAGGGGGGGAAGGATGTTATATCCCGTATTTTTATACGTCGAGTTATTCTCAAGAGAATCGACTCAAGTTAAAGACGGGATCATTTTCGGATACGAAATAGGACCCTTTAATTTTCAATTTTAATTAGAACATAAATTGTCATAAATTTTATTTAGTGTAAAAATATTATTAGAGATTAGGGATTTATTAATTGTGATTAGATTATTAAGTAAGAATTAATGATTAATTAAATTAATTAACCTAATTTCTATAATGGGCCCACCCGAATATATTAAAAAAATAAAAAAAATAATAAAACCATATACTAAAATGGTGAGTCACCATGGAGGGGCATGAAGGGAATCCATATATATAGTTAAGCTAAAGATCAAATGAGCATTCATTTTTCATTTTGCAATTTAAGGTTAAGAAAAGAGAAAGAAGAGCTTGGCCATGACTGTTGCCTTCGGCCAGCATGGCTGATAAAAAAAAATTGGGTTTTATTGCTTGATTAAATTCTAAGGTGCATTACAAGTTCAAGAGGTTGATAGCAACATTGGATATTAAGTTGGAGAAGAAGAAATTGTAAAATTGGAGCAATTGAGTTTAGAAATCCCTCCGAGAAAAATTTGGTAAGATTTTCTTATTTTATGGTGTAATTGTGTTAATAGTGTTGGAATAGAATTATTGAAATTGGATTGGACGAAATTGGAATTAAGAAAATGCAGGAAATTGTTGTTATATAAAATTGTGGGTTGAAATGGATTCAGAAAGGTTGTTGGGTTGTTAGAATTGTTATGGGCTGAATTGTAAGAATTTTGTATGCATATCTCTATTGTTGGTATTTCTGTGATGACAGGAGAATAATTGGAAATTCGGGTTAGGCGAATATATAGGGGAAATGCTGCCCGATTTTCGTTAAGTCCTTCACTAATGAAAAACCCTAAACGAGAAAGTGTGAGTTAAAGAATAAGTTCTATAAGCGATAAGCTGCGGAATTACGAACTAGAAAGTATAGTACTAACGATAGCGTTACTTTTATATTAAATAGGCTAAAGGGGCGACGAAGCGAATAGGATGGCGATTAATCGTTAACAGGTATATAAATCTAACCCTTCTTTCTTTTTGGCATGATTTTATGAAACAAATAGACGACGTATATATATGACTCCAAAGAAGCTCCTATTCTTAGAGCCACTAGGATGGATAACGTTCTTGACTTCCAGAAGCTATTTCATTATGTCTTGATACGTGTATATGATTCCAGAAGTTCTATTTGGATATAATCCATAGTGATATTCGAAAGGTACTTGATATGACTATTGTCTTGATTTTCAAATGATAGTTCATTTTGATTATTCTATTGAGTCTCAGATATGACTTAGTTTACATATGGTTGCTCACTACTCTGCTCGTGCATGCCGTAATATATCTTTCACCGAGTCCCGGGCCGGGTATGTTATCGTGCACAGTTTCACTGCATTGTTCACCGAGTCCCTAACTAGAGGGTCGAGTACGGTATATGATATGATGATATGTTATGGCAGCCAGGAGGGCATATGATGACTTTATTCACCGAGTCCCATAATGGGCCGGGTATGATATATGATATTGACATGCATGATTTATGTTTCAAAAGGCAAGTGTTTTGGTATTCTGAATATTGTACTTGTTTCCTGCACTCCCTATTTCGGTTATGATCCTCTTTACGGTATTTCATGCTTTACATACTCAGTACATATCTCGTATTGACCCCCTTTCTTCGGGCGGCTGCGTTTCATGCCCGCAGGTGCAGATACTCGCTTTGGTGATCCGCCAGCTTAGGACTTCTATTCAGCTGTTTTGGAGTGCTCCATTGTCCCGGAGCCTAGATTTTTGGTACAGACCTTCTTATGTATATATATATATTTGTCCAGGGGTACGACAGGGCCCTGTCCCGTCATATTTCACTGTTGATACTCTTAGAGGTCTGTAGACATATGTGTGGGTTGTGTATCAGTTCTGTTCAGCTGTGTTTAAATGTTGTGCTATGGGTATGTTCGTCTGTAATGGCAGCCTTGTCGGCTTGCATATGACATGATATTGATGTGTAGTGGTAGCCTTGTCGGCTTGCATATTATTTCATGATATGATTAGTTGTGAATCCTCAGGAGACAGTTTATCTGGATATATATATGACGACGTTATGAACTTTGGAGTTCCTTTATAAGTTTCCATATTGTCGTAGTTTCAGTTTTACTATATCTAGCAGATACGTATACGGGTGTCCAGATTGGGCACTAGTCATGGCCCACGGGGTCGGGTCGTGACATATAACATCTTTGAAATCTTATCTAGAGTTCGTCGAGCGTCATTTCTTACTCATGAACATATCGTATACTGATACCCTTCGCTAGCCCATTCACTTATGCATTAACGGAAGATTTTTTGAGATGTAACAGATTGTGTGAATCCTCTTAAATGTAGACTTGCAAGCTCGGACGAATAAGTGTAGATAATTGGAGGCTGAACAGGTATGATAAGGCTCGTCCCTTTCTTTCAAAGGCATGATTCCTATGGTATGATTTCATAAATGTTTCCATAACCTTCTTGTTTTCAAAAACTAAAAGTCCATGGTTCTTAAAGCTTCTCATGATGTGGAGGATAAAAATGATTTTATAATGGTGACAACGATAATGATGATTTCGTGTTTTAAGAACTCAAGTTTATGATTTCAAAGCAAATATGAGAATGTGGAGCTACTTCTAGATTTTCTCAATTTTACTCATTGATGATTACTCTACTTCTAAAGGCTCCAAAGTGTATGTAAAGTTATCCCTTCCTTCTCTTTTCCTTGAATTACATAAACTGAGCGAACGATGTATATACATGACTCCAATGAACTCTAGTTCTCAGTGGTACTTGACATGACAGTTGTCTTTGATTCTCAAGTGTTGGTTCATTCTAATTATTCTATCAAACCTCAAATGATGAATCAGTTTGTACATGATTGCTCCTAATATTCTATTCATGCACGTTGTTAGGGCCTCATTTCACCGAGTCCCTCACTGGAGGGGCGGGTACGGTATATATATGATTATTTCACCGAGTCCCTCACTGGAGGGTCGGGTACGGTATATATATGATTATTTCACCGAGTCCCTCACTGGAGGGCCGGGTACGGTATATATATGATGATTTCACCGAGTCCCTCACTAGAGGGCCGGGTACGGTATATATATGATGATTTCATCGAGTCCCTCACTAGAGAGCCGGGTACATTATATATATATGATAACTTCATCGAGTCACTCACTAGAGGGCTAGGTACGGTATGTATATGGTGATTTCACCGAGTCCCTCACTAGAGGGCTGGGTACGGTATATATATAATTATTTCACCGAGTCCCTCACTAGAGGGCCGAATACGGTATATTATATATGTATGCATGACTCATCTTATAAGGCACAGATGCATTGGTATCTTTGATTATCATACTCGTCTCCTGTCAACTTTTTGCTCAGTCATGATCTTCATTATTGTACTTCATGCTTTACATACTCAGTACATTTTCCGTACTAACCCCCTTTCTTCGGGGGCTGCGTTTCATGCCCGCAGGTACATACACTCAGTTTGGTGATCCTCCGGTCTAGGACTTCTGCTCAGCTGCTTGGAGAGCTCTATTGTTCCGGAGCTTGAGTCATTTTGGTACAGATCCTTTGACATAGGCTTTGTTATACTCTTAGAGGTCTGTAGACATATGTGGGTTGTGTATATACGGTTTGGTCAGCTATATCGATGTAGTTCGTCTGGGACGTCCCCGTGTATAGCGGCAGCCTTGTCGGCTTGCATATTTGTTATGTTTTGGTTAACTGTGACTTCTCAGCAGACAGGTTCTTTCTGATGTATGATATGATGAGTTCACAGCATGCTTTTACAGAGTGCCATATAGTTTTCTGTTTCAGTCTGATTATATCTAGCGGGTCGTATACGGGTGCCCAGCTCGGGCACTAGTCATGGCCCATCGGTTTGGGTCGTGACAAAAGTGGTATCAGAGCAGTTAATCCTCGGAGTGTCTACAGACCGTGTCTAGTAGAGTCTTGTTTATCGATGTGTTATGCACCACATCTATAAATAGGAAGCTACAGGACATTTAGGATGTCATCTTTCTTTCTGATCATAATCGTGCAGTAGAGCCAATGATAGGAAAGCTCGTTCTTGGTACGATTTTTGTTAAATTGTAGGATTGTATTGGAGAAGAGGACAAGTTCAGTTAATGGGATCGTAAGTGAGGCTCCGAAGGGGGACATGAGACCCGTATCGCTCGTCGACTCAGGATCGAGGATGTCAAGAGGTATAAGAAAGAGCATCAGTTATTCCATTGAGGCGGACCCATCGGAGGATGTGGCTCCAGTAGGTGGAGACCCGACTGGGAAATCATATGACAAAGACCCGTTTAAGGGTCACGAGACTCCTGTGGATGAAGACGTAATTGAGGAAGTACAAAGTTGGCACATCTAGATTTTCCTTACGTTTCCGCATTATGTTAGGCCAGACTAGTGGTCGGTGGGAAGACAAGGATGAAGAGCACACTTCACTCTATAGCCTACCAGATCAGGCTAAGCACCGATCGGCTACAGGCATACGTGTTCTTATTAGAACTTCCTATGTGCGTATGTATTTACTTCAGGGTAATACTAAATAGTGATGACCGAAAATCCTAAAGGGGATCAGTGACTTAAGTATTCGGAAGTAACTGTGATCAAGATGCCTTCGCCAGCATTGGGAATCTTGAAAGCTAGGATGAAAAGTAGTCATACATGCAGATTGAAGGTGATTATTGAGGATTTCAAAGGCCAAAATAACATTTGCTTAGTCGGACGAGTAAGCGATCCTTTCTAATTCGGAGGGAGATGCATTACGAGAATGTTTTGGAATCTGTTAAAACATCAACTTGCTTTAGGTTATGTGATGAAGGTCACGCAGTAAGGTGTATGCAATTATACCAGCACTAACACACCGGATCCCATTATCACTCCAAGGTTAAGCATGCTGGGTGAGAGAAATACTAGGATGGGTGACCCCCTGGGAAGTATATTAAGAGTCCTACAAATTCAGACATAAGAGACAGATAAGCTAGAGTAGCCTAAGGGAAATTGGAGTATGCGGAGTGGTTAGAAACCATAAAAGATCGCGAAGGATGAGGCGGACTAGACCGGCAAAGAGAAAAAAAAAGTGCATCACAGCTTTAGAATTAGGATGCGTTCGAATAGTATTAGGAAGTACTTCGTAAGCGAGGCGTTAGTAAACATATATATATATATATATATATATATATATATATATATATATCTGTGTGTATGGCATCCTATATGCGGCTATGCCAACCGGTATGTGTTTCCCAGCAACTGACGTTGCTATATACAGATGTCACGACCCAGCTAGGGGCCGCGACGGGTACCCGGGGCTAACCACCGAGCACCGCTCGTTCTATTATTCGTCATACTCATTTAATGCTCTTCTATCAATTTCATATTTAAATCATAAGGAAATCATCTTCCATTTGAAAACGTAAATACTTTCATGTACATATGACTCTCGGCCATCAAAATAATATATACACATAATAGCATCTTGCGAGACCATCTAACCCACACCGCGTATCTACGAGCCTCTACTAGAGTACTAGCCATACGGACGGGACAAGACCTATGTCAAGACCCAGCTAGGGGCCGCGACTGGTACCCGAGGCTAGCCATCGAGCACCACTCGTGCTACCACTCATCTTGCTTATTTAACGGTCTTTTATCAGCTTTATACTCAAATTACAAGAAAATCATATTTTATATGGAAACATAAATACTTTTATATACATTTGCTTCTCGGCCATCAAAATGATATATACATATAATAGCATTCTCGTGAGACCATCTAACCCACACTACGCATCTACGAGCCTCTACTGGAGTGCTAAGCATAAGAACGGGACAAGACCCGGTCATGCCCAAAAGTACATATACATGAATATACACAAAAGAATCATCATAAGCACCTCCGAACGAAGGTGCGCTTTCAATCAGCTGACGGCTACTGCTGGTCGGGGTTGAGCTCTCCTGCCTGTCTACCTGTGGGCATGATCACAGCGTCCAAAGAAAACGGACGTCAGTACGAACATTGTACTGAGTATGAGAGGCATAAACAATGAAATAGAACAATGACATAAAGGAAATATCAATATGGAACATCTATATCTAACTGTCATGTATAAAAGAATTAAGCCATGCTGTCTTACTCATACTCGTCATCATATCATGTATGCATAATGTATAAGCTGCCCGCTCATATAGGTGCAGTGTAATAATGTATAAGCTACCTGTCCATATCGGATCGGTGTAATAATCATAACATTAGCCTGCGTCCAGGCCTCCCGCGCCCGGGGTATCATCTCATGCCGCCCACTAGTGGTGTCTGCCCATGCCATTGGCCATGGTGTATCGTATAGCTGCCCGCCTTAGCGGTGACTGCCCGACCAACTAGGTGCGGTGTTATATCATCATCATACATACTCATCATAATATGCTTATCGTAACATAATTATCATAATACATGCATAAGGCTTATGAACAACTTTACTCGACCGGGGTGACGTAAGGTCGTGATCCCCCGATTTCATTATGGAGTATTCATTGACATGCTGCCTCACCTTGAAGGAACTAACATATAAGGTGAGTGTGAGCAATAAATAACATCATGCCATTTTAAGATCATCATATCATATCTCTTATCTTATATTACCATTCATAGATATAGGCTTTTAGCTTTCCGGAATATAGGAACTCATGAAGAGGAAGGAAATTCATGCTAGGAGATTCATGCCATTACAAAGAAGGGACTAGCCTCACATACCTTTGACTTTTAACTAAGCTATCGTTCGGTTGTTTTCCTTCGATATCACGTTTCTACCTTCAAGAGTGAATTCGTACCATCGTTAGTCAATCGGCGATAAGAACACGCTACTATTTCTAGGGAAAATTGGGCAGCGTTTCCTTTATTTCTACTACTTTTCCCATGTTTCATTTCAACTACCAAACATTCATAACAACACTCACAATATCACATCAACAATCGTCATTTATCTACATCTACCACATCCCACCATTTTTCTCCAATTTCTCCACATTTATGGGTTTTAGCTCATCGTCACATTTTCTTATATATCACACCCATTTAATGGTCTACACGTCATTTATAACATCTTTATACTCACAACACATCAACATTCATAATTCAATCCAACTATCATTCAATTATGGCACTATTCACATTTTATGACCCATTTACTACACTCTTCCATAATCCAGTGTTCCAACGTATAAATACTTCAATAATAATTAGAAGGTCATCAAACTTACCTTAGATGTTGTAGGAACGAGCCTTGAGTAGCAATACTCTTCTATACCAAAAATCCTATTTCACTTCCTTTGCAATTTCTTGGTGTAAATGAACTTTGATGAGTTTCACACTCTTGATTTCATGGATTTGGTGTTATTGACCTTGATTTCCCTTTGGTCCTCTTGAATTCTTGTGAATGAAGTATTTAGAGTGTTCTAGAGACTTCTTGAGTCGTGTAGATGAGAAATAAATAAATGAGCTTAGGGTCCCTTTTAATAACTCAAAAAGTGATTTTTAATGAACAGTAGTCGGTTGCACAGTGGCCGTAAACCCAGTTTACGGGCCGTATTCTGGTTTACGGTCCGTCCTTCACGACCGTTTTTAAGCATATCAGAAACAAAAAGGTTTGCTGGAGTCCTGGTGGTTTACGGTTGCAGTTTACGGGTCGTATTTCAATTTACAGTCCGTATTATGAGTCGTATTTAACCATTTAGACATTTGGCAGAAAGTTGAAGTTTTTGGAATGTTGAAGGACGATGGCAGTTTACGGTCCGTAAACCACTTTACGGGTCGTATTCTATTTTACGACCCACTGGGTTGAAGTGCAAATCTGTAACTTTCTCATTTCCAAATTTCATAAATAGTCATTCCCTACATAGTAAAACATCACACACTCATACACTTCGTTGGTCTACTCGTTGTACGTTCACGGAGAAATTTCCGAGGTGTAACATTCTTCCCCCTTTTGGAACATTCATCCTCGAATGTTAAACACTCGGGATTCTACGAAAATTTCGCCAGAGTTTCCCCTGTAATTTGGCCCTACCAACCTGTCACAACAACCCATAATATCATTGCCTCACAGGGCTACATCACAACATCGACATATCTATGGCCACACGCGACCAAAAGCATGAAAAAAATTAAGCATACATACCTCATATCGTTGGCGTTTCATCTTGAATCTCCTCTGGGGGTTGGAATAAATGCGGGTACTTGGACTTCATCTTCTCTTCTGCCTCTCAAGTCATTTCTTCCCGATTGTTGTTTCGCCATAAGACTTTGACTGAAGCTACCTCTTTATTTCGGAGTCTTCGTACTTGCCTGTCTAAAATAGCGATAGGCACCTTTTCATAGGTTAGCTTTTCTGTTACTTGCACATCATCTATCGGGACAATCTTTGTGGGATCTCCAATACACTTGCGGAGCATCGAAACATGGAAGACTGGATGGACTGATTCAAGCTCCGAAGGCAAATCCAGTTCATAGGCTACATGGCCCACCTTGCGGATAATTCTATAGGGTCCGATATATCTAGGACTTAACTTTCCTCTATTGCCAAATCTCATCACCCCTTTCATGGGTGAGACTTTCAAAAATACCCAATCATTAACCTGGAATGCCAAGTCTCATCGACGATTATCCGCATACGACTTTTGGCGACTTTGGGCTGTCAGCAACTGATCTCTGATCACCTTAACTTTTTCCACCGCTTATTGAATTAATTCCGGGCCTACTAGTTGTGATTCCCCTATTTCGAACCATCCGATTGGGGATCTACATTTCTTTCCATATAAGGCTTCATATGTGGCCATTTGAATGCTAGAATGATAACTATTATTGTATGCAAATTCGATTAGCGGTAAATGATCGTCCCAACTTCCACCGAAATCCAACACACATGCTCGTAGCATATCTTCCAAGGTTTGAATAGTACGCTCGGCTTGTCCATCGGTCTGCGGGTGAAATGCCATGCTAAGCTTCACTTGAGTGCCTAGACCTTCTTGGAAGGACTTCCAGAACTTAGCTGTGAACTGTGCTCCTCTATCTGTGATAATGGATAATGGTATACCATGGAGGCACACAATCTCCTTGAGATACAACTTTGCATAATCTTCAGCTGAGTATGTAGTCTTGACTGGGAGAAAATGGGCTGCTTTCATCAATCTATCCACAATCACCCATATAGAATCATACCTGCCGCGGGAACGAGGAAATCCCACGATGAAATCCATGTTGATCACTTCCCATTTCCAAGTAGGGATTTCTATTGCTTGCAACAAGCTTCCTGGCTTCTGATGTTCAACATTTACTTGTTGGCAATTTGGGCACTGTGCTACAAATTCGGCTATGTTTCTCTTCATGCCATCCCACCAATACATCATCTTGAGATCACGATACATTTTAGTTGCGCCCGGGTGAATAGAATACCGGGAACAATGTGCTTCTTCTAGAATTCGTCGGTGCAATTCTGCTACATTCGGCACACATAGCTTGCCTCGGTATCTAAGAATTCCATCCATAGAAACTTCAAATGAGGACATCTCTTTTCCATAAGATGTGTCTCTGTAACGACACAATTGAGGATCTTCATATTGCCGTTCTTTCACTTCCATGCCCAAGGAAGAAATTGTGGGATCATTGATACTAATACCCACATTACCCGAATCGATTACACGTACTCTAAGATTAGCTAGTTGGTGGAGCTCATGAACCATTTCTTTCTTTTTCCGAGGGACTTCACATAAACGACCCATTGATCGGCGGCTAAGCGCATCGGCTTCTACATTCGCTTTTTCAGGTTCAACTCCTTTGGCTTGAAAATGTACTGAAGACTTTTGTGATCTGTATAAATATCAACATGCACACCATACAAATAATGCCTCCATATTTTTAAGGCATAAATAACTGCAGCCAATTCGAGATCATGAGTCGGATAATTCTTTTCATGTTTCCGTAATTGTCTCGAAGCATATGCAATAACTTTCCCATGCTGCATTAATACGCATCCTAATCCGACACCGGAAGCATCACAATATACCACGTAGCCATCTAACCCTTCTGGAAGTGTTAAGATCGGAGCTGAGGTCAACCTGTCTTTCAACTCTTGGAAGTTGCGCTCACAAGCATCACTCCACTGAAATTTGGCTGACTTCTGGGTTAGCTTCGTCAATGGGGCTGAAATAGATGAAAAGCCCTCTACAAATCTTCTATAATAACCTGCCAACCCCTGGAAGCTACGAACTTCTGTACGCGTCGTAGGCCTCGGCCAAGTCTTCACAACTTCGATTTTCTGAGTGTCGACTCGAATGCCATCATCTGAGATAACATGGCCCAAAAAAGTCACAGAATTTAGCCAAAAATCGGACTTTGAAAATTTTGCATATAATTCCCGGGCTCGAAGAATGCCAAGAACAATTCGCAAATGATCTGCATATTCTGATTCCGTGCGAGAATACACCAGAATATCATCAATAAATACTATCACGAATAAGTCCAAGAGAGGCCTGAATACATTGTTCATCAAGTTCATAAACACGGCCGGAGCATTAGTCAACCCAAATGACATTACTCGAAACTCATAATGGCCATATCTTGTCCTGAAAGAAGTCTTGGGAATATCCGCTTCTCTAACTCTTACTGGATGATAACCCGACCTCAAGTCTATTTTAGAAAACCACTTGGCACCCTGCAGCTGATCAAACAAGTCATCAATCCTTGGAAGAGGATATTTGTTCTTTATCGTCACCTTGTTCAGCTGTCTGTAATCAATGCACATTCGTAGGGAACCGTCCTTCTTTCTCACGAACAAGACTGGTGCACCCCACGGCGATGAACTGGGTCTAATAAACCCCTTTTCAAGCAAATCTTTCAACTGTGCCTTTAGCTCTTTTAATTCCGCCGGAGCTATTCAATAAGGAGGAATAGAAATAGGCTTGGTGTCCGGCAACACGTCAATAGCAAAACCTATTTCTCTTTCTGGAGGAAGACCTGAAAGCTCATTAGGAAATACATCTGGGAAGTCATTCACTACTAGAACGGATTTGAAAGTTGGCGACTTTGCCTCGGTGTCATGGACCCGAACTAAATGATAAATATAGCCCTTGGCTATTATCTTTCTTGCCTTAAGATAGGAAATAAACCTACCTTTCGGAGATGCTGCATTACCCTTCCATTCAAGTACGAGCTCTCCCGGAAATTGGAATCAAACTACTTTCAATCAGCAATAAACATTTGCATAACACGAAGCCAACCAATCCATACCCATGATTACATTGAAATCTATCATTTTTAGCTCAATCAAATCAGCTCTGGTCTGACGATCACATATCACAATGACATAATTTTTGTACACTTGCCTTGCTATCACGGGATCACCAACCGGGGTGAGTACCTCAAAAGGTTTAATTGACTCGGGTTTCACCCCAATGCAACTAGCAACATATGAGTAATATAAGAAAGAGTAGAACCCAGATCTATCAGTGCATATACATCACGGGAGAATATAGACACTGTACCTGTGACCACATCCGGGGAGGACTCTAGATCCTATCGTCCGGCTAAAGCATATACACGGGGCTGAGTGGCAACTGAAGTAGATGCTGCCCCTCTACCTCTACCTCGGCCAGCTGACATCTGGGGAATCTGTCCTACCGGGCGTGCTAAGGAAGAACCAGCTGCTGAGCCTGTAGGCTGAACTCCAACTCTGCCACTCATCGACGGGAAATCTCTCATCACGTGCCCCACCTGGCCACAAGTATAACAAGCGTCCAAACCCTGGCGACACTGTCCGGAATGCAATCTATCGCACTGGCTGCATCGCGGTATTGGGGGTCTCCTCTGGCTATAATCTTCCCTGATTTGGGAATATGGGGCCCTCGAGCTCTGACCCTGTCCTGAGCGGAAGGAGCGATCAAATCTCCTACCTTCAACTCAGGGAGGTGCACAGGTCACCGACTGTCCTGAGTAACCAGAATATGTCTGCCTTGATCCCCCTCTATAACCACTACCTACTCCCATAGATCTAGCCCTCTTGCCTTCTTTCGTCATCGCGGTCACTTCTTGGTTGTTGTTATCGCCCCTCCAAATTCTGAGCATGGGCCTGTATTAGGGAAATATCCTTCCCGTCTTGCAAGGAAGCCGTCAAACAATCTCTGAATAAATGTGGCCCTAGGCCACTTACAAATCTATATACCCGATCTCCCATGTCGGCCACAATAGCCGGGGCATATCTAGCCAAAGAATTAAATTGCATGCTATACTCCCGGGAACTCATTTTTCCTTGCCTCAGATTTAAAAATCTGTCCACTCTAGCTCAGCGGACCTCGGGTGGCAAATAGTGACGAATAAATGCAACCACGAATTCTTGCCAAACCGGAGGAGGCGCATTCTCTCCTCTTGATAATACCCAGTTGTTGTACCATAAAACAGCCACATCCCAGAGTCTATAAGAGCCAACTCCACGGATTCAGTGTCCTCAACACCTCATCTATGAAACCTTGCGGGTCTTCATCCGGCTTTGACCCGAAGAACTCCGGAGGATTTAGACTCATGAAATCACAGGCTTTGGTACTTGCTTCCTGATCACTTGAACTTGTATTTTGTCGTTGTGCTTGTGCGACAACCAATTCCATCAATAAATGAATGGCCTCGGTCATTTGTTGACCCGAAGCAGCCGGTGGAGGAATTGGAGCTGGGGCTCCTCCTTGCTCTTCCACATTAGGCGGGGTAGAAGAAGTATTAGACAAGGCCTCATTATGTGATTCACCTTCTTCTGTATTCATCGGAGGCTCTCTTTCTACCCGCCACTTAGCTGTAGTCTTGCCCTTCTAGGCGGCTGTAGCGTTTCCCTTTGGCGGCATTCTGAAATCACAACACACTATTAGGGAGGATAAAGTCTTATACATGGCTCTATCGCATGATTTCATAAGAAGAAGGATGGTCATTTTTCCTAAATGCCCTATGGCCTCTTCTTTATTGATATGGCGCGCAACACACCATAAACAAGACTCTACTAGACACGGCTCGTAGACACTTCCTAGGACAGAACCGCTCTGATACCACTTTTGCCACGACCCAGCTAGGGGCCGCGACGGGTACCCGGGGCTAGCCACCTAGCACCACTCGTGCTACCACTCATCTTGCTTATTTAACGGTCTTTTATCAGCTTTATACTCAAATTACAAGAAAATCATATTTTATATAGAAACATAAATACTTTTATATACATTTGCCTCTCGGCCATCAAAATGATATATACATATAATAGCATTCTCTTGAGACCATCTAACCCACACTACATATCTACGAGCCTCTACTGGAGTGCTAAGCATAAGGACGGGACAAGACCCCGTCACGCCCAAAAGTACATACACATGAATATACACAAAAGAATCATCATAAGCACCTCCGAACGAAGGAGCGCTTTCAATCAGCTGACGGCTACTGCTGGTCGGGGTCTAGCTCTCTCTCTGTCTACCTGTGGGCACGATCACAGCATCAAAAGAAAATGGACGTCAGTACGAACATTGTACTGAGTATGAGAGACATAAACAATGAAATAGAACAATGACATAAAGGAAGTATGAATATGGAACATCTATATCTAACTGTCATGTATAAAAGAATTAAGCCATGCTGTCTTACTCATACTCGTCATCATATCATGTATGCATAATGTATAAGTTGCCCGCTCATATAGGTGCGGTATAGTAATGTATAAGCTGCCCGTCCATATCGGATCGGTGTGATAATCTTAACATTAGCCTGCGTCCAGGCCTCCCGCGTCCGGGGTATCATCTCATGCCGCCCACTAGTGGTGTCTGCCCATGCCATTGGCCATGGTGTATCGTATAGCTGCCCGCCTTAGCGGTGACTGCCCGGCCAACTAGGCGCGGTGTTATATCATCATCATACATACTCATCATAATATGCTTATCGTAACATACTTATCATAATACATGCATAAGGCTTATGGACAACTTTACTCGACCGGGGTGACGTAAGGTCGTGATCCCCCGATTTCATTATGGAGTTATCGTTGACATTCTGCCTCACCTTGAAGGAACTAACATATTATAAGGTGAGTGTGAGCAATAAATAACATCATGCCATTTTAAGATCATCATATCATATCTCTTAGCTTATATTACCATTCATAGATATAGGCTTTTAGCGTTCCGGCATATAGGAACTCATGAAGAGGAAGGAAATTCATGCCATTAGAAAGAAGGGACTAGCCTCACATACCTTTGACGTTTAACTAAGCTATCATTCACTTGTTCCCCTTCGATATCACGTTTCTATCTTCAAGAGAGAATTCGTATCATCGTTAGTCAAACGGCGATAAGAACACGCTACTATTTCTAGGGAAAATTGGGAAGCGTTTCCTTTATTTCTACTACTTTTCCCATGTTTCATTTCAACTACCAAACATTCATAACAAAACTCACAATATCACATCAACAATCGTCATTTATCTACATCTATCACATCCCACCATTTTTCTCCAATTTCTCCACATTTATGGGTTTTAGCTCATCATCACATTTTCTTATATATCACACCCATTTAATGGTCTACACGTCATTTATAACATCTTTATACTCACAACACATCAACATTCATAATTCAATCCAACTATCATTCAATTATGGCACTATTCACATTTTATGACCCATTTACTACACTCTTCCATAATCCAGTGTTCCAACGTATTAATACTTCAATAATCATGAGAAGGTCATCAAACTTACCTTAGATGTTGTAGGAACGAGCCTTGAGTAGCAATACTCTTCTATACCAAAAATCCTATTTCACTTCCTTTGCAATTTCTTAGTGTAAATGAACTTTGATGAGTTTCACATTTTTGATTTCATGGATTTGGTGTTATTGACCTTGATTTCCCTTTGGTCCTCTTGAATTCTTGTGAATGAAGTGTTTAGAGTGTTCTAGAGACTTCTTGAGTCGTGTAGATGAGAAATGAATAAATGAGCTTAGGGTCCCTTTTAATAACTCAAAACCTGATTTTTAATGAAAAGTAGTCGGGTGCACAGTGGCCGTAAACTCAGTTTACGGGCCGTATTCTGTTTTATGGTCCGTCCTTCACGAGCGTATTTAAGCATATCAGAAACAGAAAGGTTTGCTGGAGTCATGGTAGTTTACGGTTGCAGTTTACGGGCCGTATTTAAATTTATGGTCCGTATTCTGAGTCATATTTAACCATTTAGACATTTGGCAGAAAGTTGATGTTTTTGGAATATTGAAGGACGATGGCAGTTTACAGTCCGTAAACCACTTTACGGGTCATATTCTATTTTACGACCCACTGGGTCGAAGTGCAAATCTGTAACTTTCTCATTTCTAAAATTCATAAATAGTCATTCCCTAATTAGTAAAACATCACACACTCATACACTTCGTTGGTCTACTCGTTGTACCTTCACGGAGAAATTTCCGAGGTGTAACAACCCCGTCAAGCCCAAAATATATATGAATGTACACAAAAGAATGATCATAAGCACCTCCGGAACAAGGGAGTGCTCTCTAATCAGCTACTGGCACCTATGAGTCTGGAGAAAATTCTCCTCCCTGTCTACCTGTGGGCATGAACACAGCGTCCAAAGAAAACTGACGTCAGCACGAATATTGTACTGAGTATGAGAGGCATAAACAAATATGAAACATCAATGAAATGAGGAGGCATCAAATGAGAAACAATCTATAACTGACTGTGAATCATAAAAGATATAAATCATACTGTCTTACTCACAC
Source organism: Lycium barbarum (assembly GCF_019175385.1). Lineage (NCBI taxonomy): Eukaryota > Viridiplantae > Streptophyta > Magnoliopsida > Solanales > Solanaceae > Lycium > Lycium barbarum. Next base: position 21,868,221 of record NC_083348.1, on the reverse strand, counting down.
TCGTCATCATATTATATATGCATAAATGTATAAGTGTAAGGTGCCCGACCATATAGGTACGGTGTAATATCATCATCATAATATGCTCGTCATCATGTACCCCTCATCATATACTCATCACAGTATTGATTATCATAATGCATGCATAAAGGCTCATGGACAATTATACTTGGGCGAGGGACGTAAGGTCGTGATTCTATGCCACAATCGACGCTCTTCTGCAACTAGTTTTACTTGTTTTTAAGCAAGTCTATCTGATTTTACGCGGCTTTATGTGTTTTTCAGTAAACGGAACAGATTTGGAATGAACAATAGTTAAAAGTGTAATAGTGGTCGTAAACTTAGTTTACGGTCCGTATTCCAAAATACGGGTTGTATTCCATGGGCGTATTAAAGGATGACAGAGCCAGAAAGTCAGGCTGAGGACATGGTGATTTACGAACTCAGTTTACGGTCCATATTTCAGTTTACGGTCCGTATCTCAAGGCGTATTTAACCATTCAAGCATTTGACAGAAAGTCGAAGTTTTGGAATTTGAAATACGACATGGCAATTTATGGCCCGTAAACCACTTTACGGTTCGTATTTCATTTTACAATCGACTGGGCCAAAGTGTAAAAATCTGCAACTTCCACTTTTTCAGAACCTATAATTAGTCATTGTGGAGCATTTCACGAGTATTCTGAGGTGAGTATATACAATACATAACATCATCGATCTTTAAAGGAACATCATCTCATAGACTCTTGGCTTTCCGTGATATAGAGAATTCATGAAGAGGAAAGAAGGATCATACCATCGGATTCATGCCATTGAAAGAAAGGACTAGCCTCACATACCTTTTACGTTTAACTAATCTATCGTTCGCTTGTTCTCCTTCAATGCCACGTTCTACATTCAAGAGAATTTGTATTGACATTAGCTAAACAATTACAAGAACGTGCTTACTATTTCTAGGAGAAAATCGGGAAGCATTTCCTTTGTCTATACTACTTTTCCCACATCATATATCAACTCCCAAACAACCACAACAACATTCACAATATAGCACAACAATCATCATTTATCTACATTTACCACAATTCACCATTTCCTTCCAATTTCTCCACCATTATGGTCATAGCTCATTATCGTGTTTTCTCATATATAATACTTATTTCATGTTCTAAATGTCATTTATAACATGTTTACAATCTCAACATATCCATTCTCATGATTCCTTCCAACCACTATTCAACCATGATACTATTCACACATTTATGACCCACTTTCTACACTCTTCTACAATCCAAGTGTTTCAACCTATCAATACTTCAAACATCATGAGAATACCATAAAACTTACCTTAGATGTAGGAACAATCCTTGAGTAGCAATACTCTTCTTGCACCAAAAACCCTAACTCACTTCCTTTGAATTTTCTTGGCTTAGATGACTTTAATGAGTTTCTTACTCTTGATTCTTGTTGGTTTGATGAAGTTGATCATCAATTTCCTTTGAATTCTTGTGGATGAAATATATGGAGCCACCTAGAGGTCTTGAAAGATGAAGGAGTCTGAAATGAAATGAAAATGAAGTGAAATGAGAAGGGTCCCTTATATAAAATCATAAAAGCTGTCCCGACCAACTTATACGGACCAATCTAAGGGACATCATTACTCGTCTCTAAGGTGTCATTAGAACGTCATTAACTTAATGCTCGTAATTCTTGTCCGACACACAACATATGATTTTCTTTCCTTAACAACTTTCTTTCCTTGCCTTATATGCCTTCGAAATTTCGTTCAGGGTCATCAAATACTATTTCTTACTCATCAAAACGTCGTATACGTTATGCCCTTCGTTAGCCTATCCACTGTACGTTCACGGGAAAATTTTTCCCGAGGTGTAACATTTTTCCCCCCTTTTGGAACATTCGTCCTCGAATGTTTAGTCATCGGGGATTCTAGAAAAATTTCGCCAGAGTCTCCCCTATGATATGGCACTACCATCCTGTCACAACAACTCATAATTTCACTGCCTCACAGGGCCATAACACAATAAACTCTAAGAAAGATTTACGAAAGCTCCCGAAGGAATGGGATATAATATCTGAGTGATGATGGAAATAGGGGTGTTCAGTTACTCTAATTATTACACTTCATTTACTGCATACATACCTTATATTGTTGGCATTTCATCTTGAGTCTCTACTGGGGGTTGGAATAAATGCAGATACTTGGACTTCATGCTCTCTTCCGCTTCCCAAGTCATTTCTTCTCGGTTGTTGTTTCGCCACAACACTTTGACCGATGCTACTTCCTTATTTCGAAGTCTTTGTACTTGCCTGTCCAGGATGGCAATAGGCATTTCTTCGTATGCTAGTCTTTTTGTTACTTGAACATCATCAATTGGGAAAATCTTCATAGGATCTCCAACACACTTGCGGAGCATCGAAACATGAAAAACTGGATGAACTGATTCAAGTACCGGAGGCAAGTCCAACTCATAGGCTACATGACCCACCTTGCGGATAATTTTATAGGGTCCAATGTATCAAGGACTTAACTTTCCTTTCTTGCCAAACCTCATCACCCCTTTCATTGGTGACACTTTACCCAATCATCAACCTGAAATTCCAAGTCTCGCTGGCGGTTTTCCGCATAAGACTTTTGACGACCTTGGGCTGTCAACAATCGATCTCGAATCACTTTGACTTTTTCTACCGCTTGCTGAATCAATTCAGGGCCTATCAATTGTACTTCTCCTGTTTCGAACCATCCAATTGGAGATCTGCACTTTCTTCCGTACAAAGCTTCATACGGAGCCATTTGGATACTGGAATGATAACTATTGTTGTATGCGAACACAACCAGAGGTAAGTGAACATCCCAGCTACCACCAAAATCCAGCACACACGCTCGTAGCATATCTTTAAAGGTCTGAATAGTACGCTCGGCTTGCCCATAAATTTGCGAATGGAATGTCGTGCTAAGCCTTACCTCAGTACCTAGACCTTCTTGAAAGGACTTCCAGAACTTGGTTGTAAACTGTTCTCCTCTATCGGTGATAATGGACAGTGGAATAACATGGATTCGCACAATTTCCTTAAGATACAATCTCTCATAATCTTCTGCTGAGTAGGTAGTTCTAATCGGAAGAAAATGGGCTGATTTCGTGAGTCTGTCCACGATCACCCATACAGAATCATACCTGCCTCGAGAACGGGGTAATCCCACGATAAAATCCATATTGATCACGTCCCATTTCCAAGTAGGAATCTCCATTGCTTGCAATAAGCCTCCTGGTTTTTGATGTTCGACCTTTACTTGTTGGCAATTTGGACATTGGGCTACAAATTCTGCTATATCTCTCTTCATGCCATCCCACCAATACATCATCTTGAGATCATGATACATCTTGGTTGCACCTGGGTGAATAGAATACCGGGAACAATGTGCTTCTTCTAGAATTCGTCAGTGCAATTTTGCCACATCCGGCACACATAGCCTGCTTCGGTATCTAAGAATTCCATCCGTGGAAACTTCAAATGGAGACTTCTCTTTGTCATGAGACGTGTCTCTATAATGGCACAATTTAGGATCTTCATACTGAAGCTCCTTCACTTCCATATTCAGGGATGAAACTGTAGGATCATTAATGCCAATCCCTGCACTACCTGAATCAATTACACGCACTCCAAGATTTTCCAATTGGTGGAGCTCATGAACTATCTCTTTATTTTCCAGAGGGACTTCGCACAAGCTGCCCATTGATCGGCGGCTATGCGCATCAGCTACTACATTTGCCTTTCCGGGGTGGTATAAAATGCTAACATCATTGTCACACCCCGACTTTACTAGGGTGTGATGGGCACCCGACCCCATATCTGGAGCCGAGCGAACCCGCTGACTCTTGTTACATATAGAAACTCTTGAATCAATTAAGAGAGAAATACATAGTAAGCTCTCCCGCATATTTTTTTTTCATAAGTAAGATCTGACATCATATAAGACTCGTGACATGAGCATAATAACATATCGGCTGCTGGAGCTGCTTATAGACTGACAACCCAATACATACGACTCTGTCTGCAAAGTCTCTAACATCAAACAAACATCATAGCTCAGATACTCTGACTCGGCAGCACTCCAGAACAACTGGAGCCTGCCAACTCCGCTGGAACATCTTCTATGATAGCTGTGGCTCATCTGGTGTACCTGCGCGGCATGAACGCAGCCCCCGAAGAAGAGGGGTCAGTACGAGTAATGTACTGAGTATGTAAGGCATGAATAGTAACATAATAAAGGAATATACAGTATGAATAATAACGGAATAGACATATGGAGATTATCCTGGGACAGATGTAACCTGCACATATGAATGCCTTTCTGCGGATGCCATGCATGCTTAGTTTCTTATTCAGAAAAACGGTGCTTCTTCTTTACATATACAGAAAAACAGAACATTTCAGAAAACGGTGTTCTTTATTTACATTCACAGACGCCGAGTACATCGGCTCTCCTACCCCCCTCCCCAACAGTGTCCCAACATATTATATATATATCACATATACAGACTGTCACGACCCGACTAGGGGCCGTGACGAGTACCCGATACCTGAACCGAGCACCCCTTGTCTATCATTTTACCTTTAGCTCTTAGCAAGCCGTATAAACAGTGCCATGTTTTTTTTTTTGAACATCAACGAACATTAACATTAGCAGCTTTATTATGAACATAAACTAGTAAACTTCGTTATCACTTTATACAACAACCATGCCAAAACACCATATGTCTAACCGTACCTGACTGACTGTACATATCTTTCTACGAGCCTCTAGACATAGTATACTTATATATAGAGAGGGCCGAGTACTGTCGGGCCCGAATATACATACACAAAATAGTACCGCTGGAGTGAGGCTCCGAAACAACTGGAGCGCTGTCAAGTGCGGCTGGTAGGGCTTCTAAAGATCACGTCCACCTGTCTGCTAACCTGCGCGGCATGAAACGCAACGTCCACAAGAAGGGACGTCAGTACGAATAATGTACCGAGTATGTAAGGCATGGAAGATAATACAAGTAGTAACATAGAGTACAATTAATAGTATCATGGAGTCGTAGGACGTACAACGAGGTAAGAAAGTAACCTGCACTTAGGGAGGCCCCTTTTCAGGCTGGCTGTCATGTAGGCTTGTCCTTTTTTTTCTTTTTTTTTTCTTTGAAACATTTCTTTTTCATAAACATGGAAAATGGGGTTTAAATCATGTTATTTTTTTTATCATATTACATTCTGCACTATCATAGCATGTCGTATCATATCATATCGTAGCATATCATGTCATGGAAGTATTATATCCTAGCGTATCATGTCACAGCATAGCTTGTCATATCATAGCATAGCTTATCATATCATAGCATGGCCTGTCATATCATAACATAGCTTATCGTATCATAGCATGTCATGTCATGGCATATCATAGCATATCATGTCATAGCATAGCTTGTCATAGCATTTCTTATCATAGCATCGCGTTTCATAGCGTATCGTGTCATATCATAGCATAGCATGTCTGGTCATGACATGGTAGGTCATATCATAGCACCGAACAATGTCGGCTCACCCACATAGCGCTGATGTAGATACGCACCGGCTCACCCATATATCCCGCGTCCGGGCACCCCGCGTCCGGGATGATAAGCCAGCTGATCAGGTGGCAGTGAAACATATTTCCCTTCCCATTCCCCCATGTATCCCTTCCCCCCAGCCCAGGTTCATATACATAGCTTGCATATATGTACTCTGTATGCATATACACATCTTTTATATGTACACATATTTTTGTATTCATATACATAGCTTGTATACATATACATGTCTTATATACCTTTACTTATCTTATATACATATACATATTTTATATACTTATACATATCTTATATACATATACATGTTTTATACATATATATCATATAAGCACACAAAGGAGCCCAAAGAAAAATCACGTAGCCATCAGAGTGACGTAAGGTCGGTGACCTCCGATTACATTATGGAATACTCGTGATCGCTCTTGTCTCACCTCGAAGGGACGAATAATTTAAGGTGAGATGGTCAACGGAGAATAGTAATAAAGTAAACGTAGAATGAAATCATGGGCGTCGTAGATGACAGTTCATAGGTTTGGGAGTCTTTAGAAAATAAAGTCATAGCTAGGGGATATAAATAAGATTCAAGAATTAGTTTATCACTTTCATATTCACATAGAATACTTAGCTTATAAATCTTAGTCATAGGATCGTTCCGGTAGTACATATCATTGGCATATCCTCTTGTCTAACATCATTGTTATCATTATCATCATGGAAGTCTCCTCGTTGGAGTACTTATAGTACTTATCATTTGGTAACGAAATCGGGATCAAAAGATTCCCTTGGATTCAACTTCTAGTAAGTACAACAAGACTATAAGGAAAATCCGATAGTAATGGGCCCACCTCGGGCCGGATGAGGTAGCATATACTATTTGTATATGATACATGTCGTAACGTTACTTGTGAGGGTTCTAGGGTAATCGGGTCCCATTTGTACAAGTTCTAAGGGTGTAGGAGGTTTTTCCAACAATTGGCACACTTTCTAGTTCAATTCTAATGAACAAAAAGTGGAAAACTTTAGGTGCGGATTCCGGGAAACCGAGTTGTCCCCGAGGCTCGTACCCAACTTATTACAACTAAGACATGCCATAGAAAGAAGGGTGAAGCCTTACATACCTCTTTCCGCTCCTTTAGCTATTCCAAATTCACGTTGCAATCTCGTCGAAATCTGCAAATTGGTCATTTTTACCCAAAACTCTCATTAGCATACTCAGAGTTAGAATCTTAAGGAAACACTTGGCTACCGAAATTTCGGCAGCATCTCCTCTGTACATACACCATCCTCAACATTCAACATAGCCAAATTCTCAACCAACACAATCCGGGAATTCAAACCCGGCCAAACTATTAACAATCGCACTAGCAATTCACATATTTCATCCAAGATGCATGATTTCAATTTATTACTTTCTTCAAAACCTTCCGACTCCAATGAACACGATAACAACCTTATAGTATATATTCCAACGACATCATACCAATAGCATTACATACTATCCATGCAAGACATTATTCTTCAATATACATAATCTTCCAATTACCAATACTTTACCAAACTTATCAAGTCTTTACTTGCAATATGCAATATAAAATCTACAACACAACAACCAAAACACTAGATATAACTTGCTCATTATTCTTTCACAACTCACCAATATACACGGCCATACATCATGTATACACGGCCACATATACATGCCACAACTCATGGCCACAACATGCATACACCACTACAATCTCTCCAAACTCATTAAACTTCCATTTTCCACATATCATTCACAACAATAACAACCAAACATTAATTAAAATAATTGAAGCATGACTCCTACACATATATATATATACACGGCCATATACTATATTCCTCTCCTTCATGAATTTCATTCATTTTAGCATACTACAACACATATAAACCATGTATAACACATAAAACAAGATCAAAACTCACCTTTCTTCTTCAACTTCTCACTTGCCTATACCTTGGCAACTTGTATGATAATGAGTCTTTCTTGCTCCAACAACAACTCCACCTTGTTAAGCACCCTCTACTTGGTAGAAAATGATTTTTGAAAGAATTTTTATCAATTTTTCCTTGGAAATTTTACTATGGCCGAAGGCCTTGAGGGTTTTCTCCTTCTTTGTTTTGTTCTTCTTTTCTTGAAAATTCTAGAGATTATGAGATAAAGATGACTTAGTCATCTTATTTATTGACCAAATTTAGTTCAATGTGGGCTTGGACCCTATGCATGGCCGGTTGGGCCTTCCATTTCTTTACAAAAAAAAATGTCAAGCCCACTTTGTATTCTTGGCAAATTCTTTTAATTTATGAAACATTTTTTCCTACTTCCAAATTTGCCCTTCGCCTTTCGCCATATTTCCACTTCTAGACTTTTCATAAGCAACTCACGTACCAAACAAAATAAAATATGGCCTTACTTGTTATCTTCCCGCGATTGTCTTGAATTGTCCGATTGCACGAAATGCGGGATATAACATCCTCCCCCCCCTTTAGAACATTCGTCATCGAATGTTAAACTGGCCTCATAGCGTAGTATAATACTTCGGGGAGGTCTCTTTTGTGGATACCTCGTGTCGCTTAGCATATCCATCTTAGGAGCTTAGGTTGCCCTTTGCAATCTTTATGGATGTAATCCCTTCTTCGTGGCGTCTGTCGCGTCTATCCCCTCACTAGACATGTTCCCATACATCGCCACACCGGGGATTTGTTGCCTTAATTAGTGTGGACTCAATATCGGTCTCACCCTGTGACATCTGTACCCTTTTCCTTCATCCTCAAAGCTTTCTGTTGCTATGGCTTCCCCTTTTCTGTTAGTTTAGCCCGTCTCGGCCTATATGACTCGTACGGGGTTTCGCATTTACGAAATTTTACGCTCGTCTCTTGTTTTCGCATTTACGAAATTTTCAGCATATTTCCCAGGGGGTCACCCATCATGGAATTACTCCCACCTGAGCACGCTTAACCTGGAAACTTTAATGCATTTCAGGGTCTCGGTGTTAGTATTTTTACTTCCGCTTTTCCGTGCTACCTATATCGCATAATATGGGACGCGTTGGGGTCTTAGCAGGTTTCAAAACATCCGCGTAACACATCTTTTCTTTTATTTACAGTTCTAACCTCCGCAATCTCCAGTATCCGCCTTTTACCTATGCGTATGGCCACTTTTCGTCCAAATTTCCAAAATCTTAATATGTTCCGTAATACAGAGGATAGTATAGAGTAAAATAAAATCCGAATTGATTAACACACGGTTATAATAGAAAATACTGAAAAAGTACCTGTGGCCGCATCGGTGGAAGGTCCAGTATCCTGCCGCCCTGTCAATGCATATATGCGGCGTGAAGGACCAGCTGAGCTAGGCGTCCCTCCTCTGCCTCGGCCACGACTTGCAGGAGCCTGGAAGGCTTGTCCCGGAGGGCGCACGGACGGTGACGAATCCACAGCTGATCCGGCAGGCTGAACTCTGCTTCCCTCATTCCTTAGCGGACAATCTCACATCAAATGGTCGGTCCGTCCGCAAGCATAACATGCACCTGTGTCCCGGTAACACTGTCCCGAGTGTGGCCTGCCACACCGAGTACACCGTGGCGGGGGTGGCATCATCCTGCTAGAATCATCCCTATACTGGGATCCTGAAGCTCTAGTGCCCTGACCTGCTCCCGAATAAGTAGAACGGTCAAATCTCCTATCCGCAATTCGAGGAGGTGCACTGGCCGCTGGTTGGTCTGAGTACCTGAATTGCCCCTGTGCCTGTCCCCCTCTGTACTCGCTCCTAGTCCTGGAAAACTTGTCCCTTTTTCTGGAACCCCTATCCGGATAACGCTCCTCTCTCCGTGGCTGATATTGTTCCTCCAGATTTTGGGCGTGGGCCTGGATGCGGGTAATAGTCATCCCATCCTGGAGTGAAGTCGTCAAGCATTCCTTAACCAAATGTGGCCCTAGCCCACTTACAAACCGGTGCACATGGTCTCCCCTATCAGCTATCAGGGCAGGGGCATACCTGGCTAGCGAGTTGAAACGAAGGCTGTATTCTCGGACACTCATATTTCCCTGTCTCAGGTTCAAGAACATATCGGCTCGAGCCCGTCGAACCTTTGGCGGTAGGAAATGTCGTAGGAAAGCCTCAGTAAACTCCTGCCAAACCGGAGGGGGTGCATTAGCTCCCCTCGATGATATCCAGTTACCGTACCACAGAACTGCCACATCCCGCAACCTGTATGAAGCCAACTCTACGGACTCCGTATCCGAAGCATGTATAATTCTCAGAGTCCTCAGCATCTCGTCTATGAAACTCTGCGGGTGCTCCTCTGGTTTTGATCCATAGAACTCTGGTGGCTTCAGGGTAATAAAGTCTCGGGCCCTTGCGCTTACCGCCCTGTCTCCCGTGTCTACATCTTGCCGCTGAGCTTGTGCGGCGACTAACTGGGTCAATAATTGGATGGCCTCTGCCATCTGATGGCCCGGAGCTGCTGGCGGTGGAACTGGAAGTGCGGGGGCTGGAGCTGGAACTCTTCCCTGCTCTGCCGGTGCAGGGGGAGCAAGAACAGTCTGAGGGGGGAGCCTCATTATGAGATTCTTCTTCTTCTAGCTCCCGTTCAACTCTGCTGGCTGCCACCCTCTTGGCTTTCTCGGCCATCGTAGCCTTTCTCTTCCGCGGCATTACTGAAACCATAACATAGGTTTAGGAAAAGGAATATGGAAGCCTGGCAACTTAGCTCTATCGCACGATTTCAGAATGCAAAGAAGGTCACATTTCCTAAATGCCCTGTAGCCTCCTGTTTATAAGTGTGGCGCGCTACACACCCATAAACAAGACTCTACTGGACACGGCTCATAGGCAAACCCTAGGACCGAACTGCTCTGATACCACTTCTGTCACGACCCGACTAGGGGCCGTGACGAGTACCCGATACCTGAACCGAGCACCCCTTGTCTATCGTTTTACCTTTAGCTCTTAGCAAGCCGTATAAACAGTGCCATGTTTTTTTTTTTTTGAACATCAACGAACATTAACATTAGCAGCGTTATTATGAACATAAACTAGTAAACTTCGTTATCACTTTATACAACAACCATGCCACAACACCATATATCTAACCGTACCTGACTGACTGTACATATCTGTCTACGAGCCTCTAGACATAGTATACTTATATATAGAGAGGGCCGAGTACTGTCGGGCCCGAATATACATACACAAAATAGTACCGCTGGAGTGAGGCTCCGAAACAACTGGAGCGCTGTCAAGTGTGGCTGGTAGGGCTTCTAAAGATCACGTCCACCTGTCTGCTGACCTGCGCGGCATGAAACGCAGCGTCCACAAGAAGGGACGTCAGTACGAATAATGTACCGAGTATGTAAGGCATGGAAGATAATACAAGTAGTAACATAGAGTACAATTAATAGTATCATGGAGTCGTAGGACGTACAACGAGGTAAGAAAGTAACCTGCACTTAGGGAGGCCCCTTTTCAGGCTGGCTGTCATGTAGGCTTGTCCTTTCTTTTCTCTTTTTTTTTTCTTTGAAACATTTCTTTTTCATAAACATGGAAAATGGGGTTTAAATCATGTTATGTTTTTATCATATTACATTCTGCACTATCATAGCATGTCGTATCATATCATATCGTAGCATATCATGTCATGGAAGTATTATATCCTAGCGTATCATGTCACAGCATAGCTTGTCATATCATAGCATAGCTTATAATATCATAGCATGGCCTGTCATATCATAGCATAGCTTATCGTATCATAGCATGTCATGTCATGGCATATCATAGCATATCATGTCATAGCATAGCTTGTCATAGCATTTCTTATCATAGCATCGCGTTTCATAGCGTATCGTGTCATATCATAGCAGAGCATGTCTGGTCATGACATGGTAGGTCATATCATAGCACCGAACAATGTCGGCTCACCCACATAGCGCTGATGTAGATACGCACCGGCTCACCCATATATCCCGCGTCCGGGCACCCCGCGTCCGGGCACCCCGCGTCCGGGATGATAAGCCAGCTGATCAAGTGGCAGTGAAACATATTTCCCTTCCCATTCCCCCATGTATCCCTTCCCCCCAGCCCAGGTTCATATACATAACTTGCATATATGTACTCTGTATGCATATACACATCTTTTATATGTACACATATTTTTGTATTCATATACATAGCTTGTATACATATACATGTCTTATATACCTTTACTTGTCTTATATACATATACATATTTTATATACTTATACATATCTTATATACATATACATGTTTTATACATATATATCATATAAGCACACAAAGGAGCCCAAAGAAAAATCATGTAGCCATCGGAGTGACGTAAGGTCGGTGACCTCCGATTACATTATGGAATACTCGTGATCGCTCTTGTCTCACCTCGAAGGGACGAATAATTTAAGGTGAGATGGTCAACGGAGAATAGTAATAAAGTAAACGTAGAATGAAATTGTGGGCGTCGTAGATGACAGTTCATAGGTTTGGGAGTCTTTAGAAAATAAAGTCATAGCTACGGGATATAAATAAGATTCAAGAATTAGTTTATCGCTTTCATATTCACATAGAATACTTAGCTTATAAATCTTAGTCATAGGATCGTTCCGGTAGTACTTATCATTGGCATATCCTCTTGTCTAACATCATTGTTATCATTATCATCATGGAAGTCTCCTCGTTGGAATACTTATAGTACTTATCATTTGGTAACGAAATTGGGATCAAAAGATTCCCTTGGATTCAACTTCTAGTAAGTACAACAAGACTATAAGGAAAATCCGATAGTAATGGGCCCACCTCGGGCCGGATGAGGTAGCGTATACTATTTGTATATGATACATGTCGTAACGTTACTTGTGAGGGTTCTAGGGTAATCGGGTCCCATTTGTACAAGTTCTAAGGGTGTATGAGGTTTTTCCAACAATTGGCACACTTTCTAGTTCAATTCTAATGAACAAAAAGTGGAAAACTTTAGGTGCGGATTCCGGGAAATCGAGTTGTCCCCGAGGCTCGTACCCAACTTATTACAACTAAGACATGCCATAGAAAGAAGGGTGAAGCCTTACATACCTCTTTCCGCTCCTTTAGCTATTCCAAATTCACGTTGCAATCTCGTCGAAATCTGCAAATTGGTCATTTTTACCCAAAACTCTCATTAGCATACTTAGAGTTAGAATCTTAAGGAAACACTTGGCTACCGAAATTTCGGCAGCATCTCCTCTGTACATACACCATCCTCAACATTCAACATAGCCAAATTCTCAACCAACACAATCCGGGAATTCAAACCCGGCCAAACTATTAACAATCGCACTAGCAATTCACATATTTCATCCAAGATGCATGATTTCAATTTATTACTTTCTTCAAAACCTTCCGACTCCAATGAACACGATAACAACCTTATAGTATATATTCCAACGACATCATACCAATATCATTACATACTATCCATGCAAGAACATTATTCTTCAATATACATAATCTTCCAATTACCAATACTTTACCAAACTTATCAAGTCTTTACTTGCAATATGCAATATAAAATCTACAACACAACAACCAAAACACTAGATATAAGTTGCTCATTATTCTTTCACAACTCACCAATATACACGGCCATACATCATGTATACACGGCCACATATACATGCCACAACTCACGGCCACAACATGCATACACCACTACAATCTCTCCAAACTCATTAAACTTCCATTTTCCACATATCATTCACAACAATAACAACCAAACATTAATTAAAATAATTGAAGCATGACTCCTACACATATATATATATACACGGCCATATACTATATTCATCTCCTTCATGAATTTCATTCATTTTAGCATACTACAACACATATAAACCATGTATAACACATAAAACAAGATCAAAACTCACCTTTCTTCTTCAACTTCTCACTTGCCTATACCTTGGCAACTTGTATGATAATGAGTCTTTCTTGCTCCAACAACAACTCCACCTTGTTAAGCACCCTCTACTTGGTAGAAAATGATTTTTGAAAGAATTTTTATCAATTTTTCCTTGGAAATTTTACTATGGCCGAAGGCCTTGAGGGTTTTCTCCTTCTTTGTTTTGTTCTTCTTTTCTTGAAAATTCTAGAGATTATGAGGTAAAGATGACTTAGTCATCTTATTTATTGACCAAATTTAGTTCAATGTGGGCTTGGACCCTATGCATGGCCGGTCGGGCCTTCCATTTCTTTACAAAAAAAAAATGTCAAGCCCACTTTGTATTCTTGGAAAATTCTTTTAATTTATGAAACATTTTTTCCAACTTCCAAATTTGCCCTTCGCCTTTCTCCATATTTCCACTTCTAGACTTTTCATAAGCAACTCACGTACCAAACAAAATAAAATATGGCCTTACTTGTTATCTTCCCGCGATTGTCTTGAATTGTCCGATTGCACGAAATATGGGATATAACACAGACGCCGTATCCGGCTCTCCCATATCCCGCGTCCGGGATGAAATCCAGCTGAATCAGGTGGTGATATAACAGTGGCCCTTCCCCTTTCCCCATATACACATACATATACATATACATATTCACATTCATATACATATGTCATACAATTGGCATGCATGAGAGCCCAAAGAAAGTCATGTGTCCATCGGAGTGACGTAAGGTCGGTGACCTCCGATTACGTTATGGAATAATCATGGTCACTTTGTCTCACCTTGAAGGAACGAGTATTTTAAGGTGAGACTACCAACGGAAAATAGCCTTAAGAGAGAGCATAGAATGAAATCATGGGCATTATAACCGCCAACTCATATGCTTTGAAGTGTTTTAGAAACTAGTGTCATAGCTAAGGAATAGAATTGAGGTTCAAGAACTAGTATAACACTTTCACGTTCTCATTAAATTCTTAGCTCAAGACTCTTAGTCATGGAATCATTCTTATCGTACTTATCATAGGCATATTCCCTTTCTTAACATCATCATTATCATTGTCCTCATAGAAATATCCTCGTTAGCATACTTACAGTACTTGTCATTCGATGAACGGAATAAGGATCAAAAGTTTTCTTTGGATTCTGCTTCAGTTTAGATCAAACGGAACAATAAGAAAAATTCGGGGATAATGGGCCCACCTCGGGTCAAATGATGCGGCGTACCAAATTTATGTACATTACACTTCGTGACGTCACTTGTGAGGGTTTTAGGGTAGTCGGATCTCATTGGTGCAATTTCTAGTTGTTTAGGTAGTTTCCCGACATTTGATAACATTTTGAACTCAATCTTATTGAATGAAAAAGGGCCAAATTCAATTTCGGATTTCTAGGGATAGGATCGTCCCCGAGGCCCGTATCCAGTCCTATTACATCTAAGACATGCCAAAGAAGGAAGGGTAAAGCCTTACATACCTTTTCTACTTCTTATGCGACTCCAAATTCACGTTCCAAATCCGCCCAAATCTACAAATTGGTCGTGTTTACCAAAACTTAATTAGATCATTTAGAAGTGGAATCTTAAGGCAACATATGTCTACCGACATTTCGGCAGCACTTCCCCTATAACTACACCATCTCCAAAACTTCAACTTAGCCAATTTTAACCAACAACAATCCGGGAATTCAACCCGGCCAACCCAACAACAATACTAGCAATCATTCTAGCAATACTCCAACATTCAATTCAATTCAATTCAAATCAATTCATATGATATTCAAAACGATCCAATCAACATACTACATTATCCGAAACCTTCAAATTCAACACCAACCATACATTTCATTATTATTCATATACGTTAAATTCAGCAACACCCTTCATTCTACATCACATAATCCATAATGACAACAACTAAAATGTCAAATAACATCAATTTACCATAACTTACCAAAACACCTACCATTCGGCCACAACCACTTCTTTACATATTCCAACACAACACAAGACTAAGTAAAATTAATTAATTCTTTCTTTCCATGCAACACAACACCCACACGACCAACTTAGGCAATACAACACACAACACAACACACGGCCAACCTTAACATGCACACTTCCATAAATTTTCATTCATTTCTTGACATAACAACAACCAACATGATACATACATAATCAACCACCACATACACCACACGGCTTCTACCATATGCATGTATTCCATGTTTTTCATCCATTTTCTATACTACAACATATACAAACCATCCACAGCATACAAAAGAAGATGAAACCTTACCTTTTCCTTCAACTTCCCACTTTGTTTAGGGTTGGTACATGACACCAAGGAGTGTTCTTCTTGCTTCAATACTTACTTCATGTTGTAGAGGGCCTTCCATTAGGTACGAAAAGTGGAAGAAAATAATTTTTCTTGGCCAATTCCATGGACCCAAATTTTTGGGGAGTTGGCCGAATTCTCCCCCTTCTCTTCTCCTTTTTTTTTGTTTTGCTTGTTCTTTCTTTCTCTTCCACTCTCTTTAATTAAAAGATGACCACATATATATATAGCTCTACAAGCATATGAGGGGCACATGCCCCTCCTTCCTTCTTCTTTTCTCTAGATCTTTCTTTCTTTTTCTTGAAATTTCCTTAAAAATAAAAGATGACTCCTAGTCTTGCCATGTGCACTTTGGCCCTTATATTTCCATCACATGGCCAATATGCCCTTTTTGGAACCTTCATGAACCTTGTGTAAAATTCCCATTTCGCCCCTCGACTTACTTTAATATTACCATTTTGCCCCTAGCCTTCCACATTATTTCCATGGCCCGTTTTTGTGAATTTCTCTTTTTACCCTTAGTATCTTCTCGACATTTCCATACTAATAATGTTCATAAATGATATTCATAACCAACTTGTACATTAAAATAAATTTGGAGAATGGTCATCCCCTTAACTTACCACGACTTTCTTGAAATATCCAAACGTATAAAGTACGGGATATAACATCCTCCCCCCCTTTAGAACATTCATCCTCGAATGTTCAACTAATCTTGTGGGGCGTCACAATACTTCGGGAGGGTCCCTTTTTAGTCGTTCTTCTCTTTATGCCTGTTCCTTATCCTTTACCTTATTTCTTTTATACTTGCACTTCTCAGTTTTTACCTGAATCTTCTTCCCATGTCATGGGTTTGCTAATTTTGTTGGGCCTACGTATTATCCTTGTATTTCTCAGATCATCTCTTTTCTGTTACTTTTTCATGACCATATCTTATCAAAAGCCACACCTTCAGATTCTTACTACAACTATTCTTTAGTCTCTTTTCGTATCTCTCAATACAGGTACACTTGTCTTTGACTTCATGTGCTGGTGCTCGTTTCGTTTATCGTCATTCCCTGTAAGCCCAATATGGCCTCCCCCCCCCCCCCCTTTAAGGGGTTCCTTATATGCTCATAGTCCTTTATGAAGTCTTCGCTTATACCTTTATCCCTCACCTTCTTTTCCAGCTTTGTGCCTAACATAACGAAAACTTCTTATCTTAAGCTTTTCTTTTACTTCCTGTCTAGGTCCTCATTTGTCCACATTTCCATACCTTTCTATCCTTTATTCGTCCTTTCACTTGCTTAGCTCTCTTGTTCGTAATTCTTTCTTAACTACGTGTTCGTGTTGTAGCTGTGCGTCCGTATTTCTTAAGCGGCCCGTTACTTTCTTAGACCTCTAAGCATATTACTATAGCTACATACTTGTCCTTTTACAGATCTTAACACCATCACCATCCTGAGCATTCCTTCTCTTACTTCACATTCCTCTACCCTGGTCACCATTCTCTTAGACCTACTTGTTGAAATCAACTCTCAACCTCTCCACATTTCTCCTTGTTTCCTTTTGCCTCACTCTATCTCGTCTCACATGCCTACTTGAATTTTCATCCTAGTGGTCTCATACTTTTACCATTAATTTCTCACAGGGATTTCACTTACTAAGGTTTTCTTAACTCTCACTCTTTTTCTACATTTAAGATTTCTATCTTCCATCCATTTACTCTCTTTCCTTTCCAAGTATCGCTGCACTAAATCTTTCAATTCTAACCACGGTAAAATAATAACGATTTACCTTATGACGGTGGCACCATTTATTCTTGCTGTCACTCATACTTCTGCACCTTTGCGTGATCAATACCTTTCTTCCCGTAGTTTCGGTTGTTGGGGTTCGCACGCCACCGATACAATCATATGCGGGATATCTTACACATTCATATATACATACATATTTACTATCAACTAGTTCACAAAATACTTTCAAGCGCTGTTCAAGCCTATCCTAATCCCGGGACTGTGGTGCACTTTCTGTCCTTTCACCGAGCTAGTCTGCCTTGTTCTACGTGTCTTCTTATGGTCTCCAGCCACCTTATATGCCGTAGTTTCACGTAGGCTATTCTAGTTTTCCATTTGTCTTTTATGTCAGAATATGTAAAATTCCTTATAAACTTCCCAGGGGGTCACCCATCATGAAATTGCTCCCAGCTGAGCACGCTTAACCCAAAAGCTTCGCTGAAATTCGGTGCCTTAATGCCGATATTTTCGCGTCAGCTTCCTCACATGACCTTTATTGCATGCTCTGGAGCAAGTCAAAGTCTTACAAGCTCCGAAACATTTTCGTAACATGTCCTTTCTTTTATAATTACCGTTTTGCCCTCTTTGATTTCCAATGTTCACCTTCCGCTTGTGTATATGGCTACCCCCTATTCTGGACTTCCGGATTCTCGATAGTAACGTTCATACCTCCGTTGCCATACCAAATCCATGACCTTTCTGGAACAACGCATCTTACCTATTGCCGGTTTGCAATATTTCCTTTCCACGCGCCTTCCTGTTAGGCGTATCCATTCTTACAGAATCTCCTTTACCATTCCCACTCTTCACAGTCTGTACGTAACAATTATCGACGATACTTTACAGAACATACAGCTGTATGACATATTCCAGCCATTCAGAACTTCCTGTCCCAAGTAACAGAACAAATATCCCAACTTACCTCTGTGTCTTACCGTGTCGTCATTCGCCTTTCTCCGTCGCTATTGGACGTCTGTGAAAATTAACGATTAGTACCAGGAATCTCATTTCCTATAGCTTAGCTCTATCGCACGATCTAAGACTGAATGAAGGTCAACATTTCCTAGATGCCCCGCAGCCTCCTGTTTATAAATGTGGCCGGCTTCACACCCATAAACAGGACTCTACCGGACACGACTTTGCAGACAACCCCTTAGACCGACCTGCTCTGATACCACTTTATCACACCCCGACTTTACTAGGGTGTGATGGGCACCCGACCCCATATCTGGAGCCGAGCGAACCCGCTAACTCTTGTTACATATAGAAACTCTTGAATCAATTAAGAGAGAAATACATAGTAAGCTCTCCCGCATATTTTTTTTTTCATAAGTAAGATCTGACATCATATAAGACTCGTGACATGAGCATAATAACATATTGGCTGCTGGAGCCGCTTACAGACTGACAACCCAATACATACGACTCTGTCTGCAAAGTCTCTAACATCAAACAAACATCATAGCTCAGATACTCTGACTCGGCAGCACTCCACAACAACTGGAGCCTGCCAACTCCGCTGGAACATCTTCTATGATAGCTGTGGCTCATCTGGTGTACCTGCGCGGCATGAACGCAGCCCCCGAAGAAGAGGGGTCAGTACGAGTAATGTACTGAGTATGTAAGGCATGAATAGTAACATAATAAAGGAATATACAGTATGAATAATAACGGAATAGACATATGGAGATTATCCTGGGACAGATGTAACCTGTACATATGAATGCCTTTATGCGGATGCCATGCATGCTTAGTTTCTTATTCAGAAAAAACGGTGCTTCTTCTTTACATATACAGAAAATAGAACATTTCAGAAAACGGTGTTCTTTATTTACATTCACAGACGCCGAGTACATCGGCTCTCCCACCCCCCTCCCCAACAGTGTCCCAACATATTATATATATATCACATATACAGACGCCGTATCCGGCTCTCCCATATCCCTCGTCCGGGCATCCCGCGTCCGGGACGAAATCCAGCTGAATTAGGTGGTGATATAACAGTGGCCCTTCCCCTTTCCCCATATACATATACATATACATATTCACATTCATATACATATGTCATACAATTGGCATGCATGAGAGCCCAAAGAAAGTCATGTGTCCATCGGAGTGACGTAAGGTCGGTGACCTCCGATTACGTTATGGAATAATCATGGTCACTTTGTCTCACCTTGAAGGAACGAGTATTTTAAGGTGAGAATACCAACGGAAAATAGCCTTAAGAGAGAGCATAGAATGAAATCATGGGCATTATAACCGACAACTCATATGCTTTGAAGTGTTTTAGAAACTAGTGTCATAGCTAAGGAATAGAATTGAGGTTCAAGAACTAGTATAACACTTTCACGTTCTCATTAAATTCGTAGCTCAAGACTCTTAGTCATGGAATCATTCTTATCGTACTTATCATAGGCATATTCCCTTTCTTAACATCATCATTATCATTGTCATCATAGAAATATCCTCGTTAGCATAGTTACAGCACTTGTCATTCGATGAACGGAATAAGGATCAAAAGTTTTCTTTGGATTCTGCTTCAGTATAGATCAAACGGAACAATAAGGAAAATCCGGGGACAATGGGCCCACCTCGGGTCAAATGAGGCGGCGTACCAAATTTATGTACATTACACTTCATGACGTCACTTGTGAGGGTTTTAGGGTAGTCGGATCTCATTGGTGCAATTTCTAGTTGTTTAGGTAGTTTCCCGACATTTGATAACATTTTGAACTCAATCTTATTGAATGAAAAAGGGCCAAATTCAATTTCGGATTTCTAGGGATAGGATCGTCCCCGAGGCCCGTATCCAGTCCTATTACATCTAAGACATGCCAAAGAAGGAAGGGTAAAGCCTTACATACCTTTTCTACTTCTTATGCGACTCCAAATTCACGTTCCAAATCCGCCAAAATCTACAAATTGGTCATGTTTACCAAAACTTAATTAGATCATTTAGAAGTGGAATCTTAAGGCAACATATGTCTACCGACATTTCGGCAGCACTTCCCCTATAACTACACCATCTCCAAAACTTCAACTTAGCCAATTTTAACCAACAACAATCCGGGAATTCAACCCGGCCAAACCAACAACAATACTAGCAATCATTCTAGCAATACTCCAACATTCAATTCAATTCAATTCAAATCAATTCATATGATATTCAAAACGATCCAATCAACATACTACATTATCCGAAACCTTCAAATTCAACACCAACCATACATTTCATTATTATTCATATACGTTAAATTCAGCAACACCCTTCATTCTACATCACATAATCCATAATGACAACAACTAAAATGTCAAATAACATCAATTTACCATAACTTACCAAAACACCTACCATTCGGCCACAACCACTTCTTTACATATTCCAACACAACACAAGACTAAGTAAAATTAATTCATTCTTTCTTTCCATGCAACACAACACCCACACGACCAACTTAGACAATACAACACACAACACAACACACGGCCAACCTTAACATGCACACTTCCATAAATTTTCATTCATTTCTTGACATAACAACAACCAACATGATACATACATAATCAACCACCACATACACCACACGGCTTCTACCATATGCATGTATTCCATGTTTTTCATCCATTTTCTATACTACAACATATACAAACCATCCACAGCATACAAAAGAAGATGAAACCTTACCTTTTCCTTCAACTTCCCACTTTGTTTAGGGTTGGTACATGACACCAAGGAGTGTTCCTCTTGCTTCAACACTTACTTCATGTTGTAGAGGACCTTCCATTAGGTAGGCAAAGTGGAAGAAAATAATTTTTCTTGGCCAATTCCATGGACCCAAATTTTTGGGGAGTTGGCCGAATTCTCCCCCTTCTCTTCTCCTTTTTTTTTGTTTTGCTTGTTCTTTCTTTCTCTTCCACTCTCTTTAATTAAAAGATGACCACATATATATATAGCTCTACAAGCATGTGAGGGGCACATGCCCCTCCTTCCTTCTTCTTTTCTCTAGATCTTTCTTTCTTTTTCTTGAAGTTTCCTTAAAAATAAAAGATGACTCCTAGTCTTGCCATGTGCACTTTGGCCCTTATATTTCCATCACATGGCCAATATGCCCTTTTTGGAACCTTCATGAACCTTGTGTAAAATTCCCGTTTCGCCCCTCCACTTTCTTTAATATTATCATTTTGCCCCTAGCCTTCCACATTATTTCCATGGCCCCTTTTTGTGAATTTCTCTTTTTACCCTTAGTCTCTTCTCGACATTTCCATACTAATAATGTTCATAAATGATATTCATAACCAACTTGTACATTAAAATAAATTTGGAGAATGGTCATCCCCTTAACTTACCACGACTTTCTTGAAATATCCAAACGTATAAAGTACGGGATATAACAATCATAATCTTTCAATAGTTCTAACCACCACCTCTGCCGCAGATTCAACTCCTTCTGTTTGAAAATATACTGAAGGATCTTGTGATCTGTATAGATATCAACATGCACACCATACAAGTAATGTCTCCACATTTTCAATGCATGAATAACCGCCGCCAATTCGAGATCATGAGCTGGATAGTTCTTTTCATGTTTCCGCAGCTGTCTCGAAGCATAAGCAATAAATCTACCATGCTGCATTAGTACATATCCTAATCCAACACCAGAAGATACACAACATAGCCATCTGACCCTTCTGGAAGTGTTAAGACGAGAGCTGAGCTCAATCTGTCTTTCAACTCTTGGAAGCTGCGTTCACAAGCATCATTCCACTGATATTTAGCTGACTTCTGGGTTAGCTTCGTCAATGGGGCAGAAATAGATGAGAAGCCCTCTACGAATCTTCTATAATAACCTGCCGAACCCAGAAAACTATGAACTTCTGTAGGCGTTGTAGGCCTTGGCCAAGTCTTCACAGCTTCAATTTTCTGAGTGTCGACTCGAATGCCATCATCTGAAATAACATGGCCCAGAAATGTTACAGAATTTAGCCAAAACTCGCACTTTGAAAATTTTGCATATAACTCCCGGGCTCGAAGAATGCCAAGAACAATTCGCAAATGATCTGTATGTTCTTATTCTGTGCGAGAGTACACCAGAATGTTATCAATAAATACTATCACGAACAAATCCAAGAGAGGCCTAAATACATTATTCATCAAATTCATAAACACGGCCGGAGCGTTAGTCAACCCAAACGACATCACCCGGAATTCATAGTGGCCATATCTCATTCTTAAAGCTGTTTTGGGAATATCTTCCTCTCTAACTCTCACTTGATGATAACCCGACCTCAAGTCTATTTTAGAAAACCACTTGGCGCCCTACAGTTGATCAAATAAATCATCAATCCTCGGGAGAGGATATTTGTTCTTTATCGTCACTTTGTTCAATTGCCTGTAATCGATGCACATTCATAGGGATCCGTCTTTCTTTCTCACGAACAAGACTGGTGCTCCCCAAGGTGATGAACTGGGTCTAATAAACCCTTCTCAAGCAAATCTTTCAGCTGTGCTTTTAGCTCTTTCAGTTCTGCCGGAGCTATTCAATACAGATGAATAGAAATAGGCTTGGTGGCCGGCAACACATCAATAGCAAAATCAATCTGCCGCTCGGGAGGAAGGCCTGAAAGCTCTTCCGGGAATACATCCGAAAATTCATTCACTACCGGAACTGACTAGAAAGTTGGCGACTTTGCCTCGGTGTCATGAACCCGAACTAGGTGATAAATATAGCCCTTGGCTATCATCTTTCTTGCCTTAAGGTAGGAAATAAACCTACCTTTCGAAGATGCCGCATTACCCTTCCATTCAATCACGGGCTCTCCCGAATATTGGAATCGAACTACTTTCGACCGGCAATCAACATTAGCATAGCACGAGGCCAACCAATCCATACCAATAATTACATCGAAATCTAACATTTCTAGTTCGATCAAATCAGCTTTGGTCTGGCGATCACATATCACAAGTGCATAATTTTATACACTTGTCTCGCTATCACGGGATCACCAACCGGAGTAGATACCTCAAAAGGTTTAATTGGCTCAGGTTTCATCCCAATACGACCAGCAACATACGGAGGAATATAAGAGAAAGTAGAGCCCGGATCTACCAATGCATATACATCACGGGAGAATATAGACAATGTACCTTTAACCACATTCGGGGAGGACTCAAGATCCTGCCGTCCGGCTAAAGCATATAAACGGGGCTGAGTGGCACCTGGAGTAGATGCTGCCCCTCTGCCTCTACCTCGACCTGCTGACACCTGAAGAGGCTGCCCTACCGGGCGCACTGACGATGAACCAGCTGCTAAACTTGTGGGCTGAGTCCCAAATCGACCTTTCATCGACGGGAAATCTCTCATCATGTGCCCAATCTGGCCACAGGCATAGCAAGCATCTGAACCCTGGCGATACCGTCCGGAATGTAATCTACCACACTGGCTGCACTGCGGTACTGGGAGTCTCCTCTGGCTATGATCTTCCCTGAACTGGAAATCTGAGGCCCTCGAACTCTGACCCTGTCCTGAACGAAAGGAGCAATCAAATCTCCTGCCTGCGAATCGAGGAGGTGCACTAGTCACTGACTGGCCTGAGTACCTAGAATGTGTCTGTCTTGATCCCTCTCTATAATAACTGCCTGCTCCCATAGATCTGGCCCTCTTACTTTTCCTTCTATCAATATCACGATCACTTCTTTGTGGTTGCTGTCGTTCCTCTAGATTCTGAGCATGGGCTTGTATTCGGGAAATATCCATCCCGTCTTGCAATAAATCTGTCAAACAGTCTTTAAGTAAATGTGGTCCCAAACCACTCACAAATCTATGTAACCGATATCACATGTCGGCCACTAAAGTCGGGGCATATCTAGCCAATGAATTAAATTGAAGGTTATATTCCCGGGCACTCATGTTTCCTTGCTTCAAATTTAGAAATATATCCCCTCTAGCTCGGCGGACCTCGGGTGGAAAGTAATGGCGAATGAAAGCATCTATGAATTCTTGCCAAACCGGAGGAGGCTCATTCTCTCCTCTTGATAATACCCAGTTATTATACCATAAGACTGCCACATCCCGGAGTCTATAAGATGCCAACTCCACGGATTCAGTTTCGGAGGCATGGACAATCCTCAACGTCCTCAACATTTCATCAATGAAACCTTGCGGGTCTTCATCCGGCTTTGACCCGAAAAACTCCGGAGGATTTAGAATCATAAAATCACGGGCTCTGGTACTTTCTGCCCGATTACTTGAACTCACATTTTGCCGCTGTGCCTGTGCGGCAACCAATTGAGTCAATAGATGTATGGCCTCGATCACTTGTTGACCCGAAGCAAATGGTGGAGGAATTGGAGCTGGAGCTCCTCCTTGTTCTTCCACATTAGGCGGGGTGGAGGAAGTATTAGATGGAGCCTCATTTTGTGACTTTCCCTCTTCTACATTCATCGGAGGCTCTCTTTCCACCCGCCTCTTTGTCGTAGTCTTGCCCTTCTGGGCGACTGTAGCTTTTCCCTTTGGCGGCATTCTAAAATCACAGCACACTATTAGGGAGGATAAAATCTTATGCACGGCTCTATCGCACGATCTCATAAGAAGAAAGATGGTCATTTTTCCTAAATGCCATGTAGCCTCTTGTTTATTAGCGTGGCGCGCAACAAACCATAAACAAGACTCTACTAGACACGGCTCGTAGACACTTCCTAGGACTGAACTGCTCTGATACCACATTTGTCACGTGTTATATCTCGTATTTTTGAACGTCATATTATTAACTGAGGTGGGGCCCACACGTCAATATTGTTTTTGGGACACGTGACAAGTTATATGAATCGCATATGTAAAGTAAAACACAACTTATGAAGGGCCTTGGGGCCAAATCAAAGTGGAAGCCCTCCAAACGAATTGTTTTAGAAAACGTTTTCGGATGACCTGACGTGGAGGGGCAAAATCGGCATTATAAGTCTGGAACTTGGGAAAGCGCCCAAAGTAAAAGTTGTAGATAATTGAAATATCTTTCCAACGGTAGGTCGTGGGCTTATAGGTGACATCGGGATAAGGAGATATGAACATTTTAAGGCGCAAAGGTCAAGCTGGGCAGTGAAATGGGCCCAACCCGATTCCAATCCGGGTCAGGCCTATTTCCTTGTTATTTAAGGGAGGTTTCAGCCTCCTCCTCCACATTTTCAGATCAGAAAAGATCCAGAAAATTCTATAGAGAGAGAGGGAGGAAAGACTTAGAGAGATAAATAAAGTTTGATCAAAATCTGAGCCCTGAATCCCGAAGCCCATGAAGAGAAAACTGTTCTACGTCGCGTTGCCTTCGATTTGAGCTAAAAATCAACTAAAAATAAGAGGGTGGACGTGGTAGCTGTGCACTTAAGGTATGATTAAGGCTCTTTTTCATTGCCAACAAGTTTATTTAAAGTTTCAACGGAATAGAACGGGAAAATAGCGATATAAATTCGTCCGTTGGCATTGAAATTGATTGTAGAAGATTATGTCATTTTAATATGATTTTATGATATTATGGAAATGAAGTAGTTAAGATGTGAATTATGATTATGGTTGATGAAATTGGAAGGTGGAAATATGTTATGAATATGTATGTTGAAGATTTGAAGTTTTGGATGGATTATGGTTTGGTGGAAAATTTGTATATTTTGTATATCATGTGAATATTGTATAGAAATGATATGAAATACTTCCAAATAACATTGTAATGGTCTTGATTAATGATGAATATGGAAATTATGATACTAGTTTGGGTTTGTGAAGTTGAAGTGGAAGTTGTTGGACCATGTGGAAAACAAGGCTAGTTATGCCATACTATGTGTTTTGTAATGCTTGTTGTTGTTAGTGATGTTGTTGTTGGGTTGATGTGTTGATATATTAAGCCGAGCTAAGTCTCGGGGATGTCATATATATAGGGGAAATGCTGCCGAAATTTCGGTAGGCAATTATGTGATTAAGCTTAGATTCTCGAAAAGCTTGAAATTGACAATTGGTAAACATGACCATTTGTAGATTCTGGACGAAATTGGAATTGAAGCCAAGCGAGCGTAAGGCGCAATCGAGGTATGTAAAGTCTTCCCCTTTGTTCTTTGGCATGTCCTAGATGTACTAGGTCAAGATCGGAGCCTCGGGGGCGATTCTGCTCATAGAAACTCGAGATTGATTTTTGATACTATTCATTCAATTCAATTGAATTTCAAAAGGCGCATTTTGCTAGAAAAGTGGTTAAACCTCCATAACTTGTACAAATGTAACCCGATCACTATGAAACCTTCCTGGATGACTCCGTAGAGTCTAATGGGTGTGATTCTTGTCCGCCGCCTCGACTTGGCCCGAGGTGGGCCCGTTATTCCCCGATGCCTCTCTTATTGTTCTGTCTGTCTTATTCCCATACGATAAGTCGAGGAAACTTATGGCTATTGTTCCGACTACTAAACGGGAGTTATTTTAACGAACCTGAATTGATTTAATGTTCATGGAAACAATTATAGGGACAGAAACCCTGATATAAATTTTGTATGGCTTTAGCCAATGTACTCGTGTCCGGAGCTCGCAGGTAGCTCCTGGTTATTATGTTGTTTACTATACGATAGGTGCTATGACCACCTTTATGAGCTTTATAAAATATTTTTTTGACATTTAAAACGTTTTGAAAATATTACCCTGATATTTTGGATAAACTACTTACCTCCCGTACATACTGATATACGATTTTGGTATACCTGAATCTTGTGTGATGTATGATCCTGGCGTGTGTGATTATGTTGGGAAAGTGATAATTTGGCATTCTGTATGGTTGTTTTCTGTTTTACCGAGTCCCGGGCCGGTTATGTGAATATGCGCATATGTAATATTGGCCGCTGGACCCTCCACCGCGGCGTGTCCGACATTGACAGCTGGACCCTTGACCGCGTCATGCCGGACGTGTGGCATTGACTGCTGGACCCTTGACCGCGTCTGCCGCACTTGTGATTGTGCCTGACATAGACCGCTGGACCCTTGACCGCGGTATGTCAAATGTGTGATTGTGACCGCTGGACCCTCGACCGTGGTATGTGTGATTGTAACCGCTGGACTTTTGGTCGCGGTGTGTGTGATTATAACCGCTGGACCCTTGGCCGCGGTACGTGTGATAGTGACCGCTGGGTACTTGGCCGCGGTATGCGTGGTAGCAACCGCTGGACTTATGGTCGTGGAAATTGTGCGTTGATTCCTTTATATGTGTGAAACAAAAATGTTTTTCAAAAGAAAGTAAAGCATTTTGACATTCTAACTGCCGTATTTGCCTGCTGGAACCTCTTGGGTATGACTTGTGGACTAGAGGCGACCCTGTGGCGACCTGGTTATTCGTGCACACCCCAGTGCACTGTCCATTGCGCCCCTCACTAAAGGGCCGAAACCTGAGGTAAATATATACTACCTGTGCTTGTGTAAGTTTATGATTCTGCATGCATGGTTCTGCCTGTTACATTTCTGGACAGCGGATTCGGAGAATGATTCTGTTGGTGTTGCTTCTGCATGATTGAGCCGGACTATGCTTGAGTCGGCTATAGTTCTACACCCCTAGCTTCGGTTGCGGGTATGTCAGTAGCACTCTGTGCCCCGATCCGCACGATGATCCTGCCAGTTAGGCTTTGTACCTCTGTTTCATATCACGATTCAGACGGCTACACCCCGTGCTTATGATATATATCGTGGTCCTGGCCACACACTCTGTATTTCCGTTTCGGACTTGGATCCGATACTACCTGTTCTATTTCTATACTTCTGGCTCGGTTTTGCTTATATTGTTATATTTCCGCTTTACATACTCTGAACATTTCCGTACTAACCCCCTGTTCTTCGGGGGCTGCGTTTCATGCCGCGCAGGTACTCCCAGTTGAGTTGAGGACAGATGGAAGATGTTCCAGTGCAGATGGCAAGCTCCATTTGTTCCCGGAGTGCTACCGAGTCAGATTCTGTATGTTATGCTTTTGGGATCTTATTAGAGACTTTGCAGACAGTGTCGTGGGTATTGGTTGTCGGTCTGTGTACGTAATGAATTTTGTATGATCACAAGTTTGTTCGGCTTGAAAGCCAGGAGAAAGAATATTTCTGAAAGAAAAGTTTTGCTATGTACTTTATGATTTGTTTTAAAGAAAAAAAAAGAGTTGACGTGATTTTATGTGCAGCGAGAGTCTGAGGGTTCGCTCGGCCCTAAGTAAGGGTCGGGTGCCCATCACACCACAGCGAGGTCGGGGTGTGACATCACGACCCACCTAGGGGCCTCGACGGGTACCCGGGGCTAACCACCGAGCACCGCTCATTCTATTACTCGTCTTACTCATTTAATGCTCTTTTATCAATTTCATATTTAAATCATAAGGAAATCCTCTTCCATTTGAAAACATAAATACTTTCATATATATATGCCTCTCGGCCATCAAAATAATATATATACATAATAGCATCTCGCGAGACCATCTAATCCACACTGTGTATCTATGAGCCTCTACTAGAGTACTATACATACGGACAGGACAAGACCCCGTCATGCCAAAAATATATATGAATGTACACAAAAAAATGATCATTAGCACCTTCGGAACAAGGGAGTGCTCTCTAAGCAGCTACTGGCTCCTATGAGTCTGGAGCAAATTCTCCTCCCTGTCTACCTGTGGGCATGAACACAACGTCCAAAGAAAACGGACGTCAGTACGAATATTGTACTGAGTATGAGAGGCATAAACAAATATGAAACATCAATGAAATGAGGAGGCATCAAATGAGGAACAATCTATAACTGACTATGAATCATAAAAGAAATAAAATATGTTGTCTTACTCACACTCGTCATCATATTATATATGCATAAATGTATAAGTGTAAGTTGCCCGTCCATGCAGGAACGGTGTAATAATAAGTAACCTGCGTCCAGGTTTCCCGCGTCCGGGGTATAAGCTGCCCACTATAGTGGTGTGTATATCTGCCCGACCATATAGGTACGGTGTAAATCATCATCATAATATGCTCGTCATCATGTACCCCTCATCATATGCTCATCACAGTATTGCTTATCATAATACATGCATAAAGGCTCATGAACAATTATACTTGGGCGGGGGACGTAAGGTCGCGATTCTATGCCACAATCGATGCTTTTCTGCTACTAGTTTTACTTGTTTTTAAGCAAGTCTAAGTGATTTTACGCGGCTTTATGTGTTTTTCAGTAAACGGAACAGATTTGGAATGAACAGTAGTTGAAAGTGTAATAGTGATCGTAAACTCAGTTTACGGTCAGTATTCCAAAATACGGGCCGTATTCCATGGGCGTATTAAAGGATGACAGAACCAAAAAGTCAGGTTGAGGACATGGTGATTTACGAACTCAGTTTGCGGTCCGTATTTCAAGGCGCATTTAACCATTCAAGCATCTGGCAAAAAGTCGAAGTTTTGGAATTTGAAATACGACATGGCAGTTTACGGCCCGTAAACCACTTTACGGTCCGTATTTCATTTTACGGTCGACTGGGCCAAAGTGCAAATCTGCAACTTCCACGTTTTCAGAACCTATAAGTAGTCATTGTGGAGCATTTCACTAGTATTCTGAGGTGAGTATATACAATACATAACATCATCGATCTTTATAGGAACATCATCTCATAGACTCTTGGCTTTCCGGGATATAGAGAATTCATGAAGAGGAAAGAAGGATCATACCATCGGATTCATGCCATAGAAAGAAAGGACTAGCTTCACATACCTTTTACGTTTACCTAATCTATCGTTCGCTTGTTCTCCTTCAATGCCACGTTCTACCTTCAAGAGAATTTGTATTGACATTAGCTAAACAATTACAAGAACATGCTTACTATTTCTAGGAGAAAATCGGGCAGCATTTCCTTTGTTTATACTACTTTTCCCACATCATATATCAACTCCCAAACAACCACAACAACATTCACAATATAGCACAACAATCATGATTTATCTACATTTACCACAACTCACCATTTCGTTCCAATTTCTCCACCATTATGGTCATAGCTCATTATCGCGTTTTCTCATATATAATACTTATTTCATGTTCTCAATGTCATTTATAACATATTTACAATCTCAACATATCCATTCTCATGATTCCTTCCAACCACTATTCAACCATGATACTATTCACACATTTATGACCCACTTTCTACACGCTTCTACAGTCCAAGTGTTTCAACCTATCAATACGTCAAACATCATGAGAATACCATAAAACGTACCTTAGATGTTGTAGGAACAAACCTTGAGTAGCAGTATTCTTATTGCACCAAAAACCCTAACTTACTTCCTTTGAATTTTCTTAGCTTAGATAACTTTAATGAGTTTCTTACTCTTGATTCTTGTTGGTTTGATGAAGTTGATCATCAATTTCCTTTGAATTCTTGTGGATGAAATATATGGAGCCTTCTAGAGGTCTTGAAAGATGAAGGAGTGTGAAATGAAATGAAAATGAAGTGAAATGAGAAGGGTCCCTTATATTAAATCATAAAAGCTGTTCCGACCAACTTATACGGACCAATCTAAGGGACGTCATTACTCGTCTCTAAGAAGTCATTAGAACATCATTAACTTAATGCTCGTAATTCTTGTCCGACACACAACATATGATTTGCTTTCCTTAACAACTTTCTTTCCTTGCCTTATATGCCTTCGAAATTTCGTTCAGGGTCATCAAATACTATTTCTTACTCATCAAAACGTAGTATACGTTATGCCTTTCGTTAGCCTATCCACTGTATGTTCACGGGAAAATTTTCCTGAGGTGTAACAACTGAAGGCATCAATCGAACAGAGTAGTGAAGTTCAAGTTGGAAAGCCTTAATGTGATAGAATCAGGGAAAGGAAGAAAGTGAATAAATAGAAAGTAAAGAGATTAGAATGTCTTGGAAAAAAGAAGTGTAAGAAACGAGGGTAAGTGAAGCTTCCAAGAGGGATGATGGGTAAGGCAAGGGACTATTTGGATAAAATTCGAAGGTAGGCATGCGAAAGGGATAAAGTATAGTAGTGTGAAACAATAGATGAATGTGTGGGGTTAGAAAACAGACTTCGATAAGTGGGACTAAAGGATAGTAATCACAAATAGGGATGTGAAGTAAGAGAGGGAATGATCAGATCTTGCAACGATACTAAGAGATTTCAAGCTCTCGAGAGGTGTATAAAGGGATAAATGTGTAGTTATACTGACACGGTTGCCTCGGAAACGGAGAAGCTTTCCTAAAAATGATTTAAGAATAGAACGGATTTGCATGTTTAAAGGAATATTTCACGAATGTTACAAGGCAAATTGATGTTATTTTCACTACAGGCTAGAGTTGGAAAGCCTTAATGTGATAAAATCAAGGAAAGGAAAAAAGTGAATATATAGAAAGTAAAGAGATTAGAATGTCTTGAAAAAAAAAGTGTAAGAAACGAGGGTAAGTGAAGCTTCCAAGAGGGACGATGGGTAAGGCAAGGGACTATTTGGATAAAATTCGAAGGTAGGCATGCGAAAGGGATAAAGTATGGTAGTGTGAAACAAAAGATGAATGTGTGGGGTTAGAAAACAGACTTCGATAAGTGGGACTAAAGGATAGTAATCACAAATAGGGATGTGAAGTAAGAGAGAGAATGATCAGATCTTGCAACGATACTAAGAGATTTCTAGCTTTCGAGAGGTGTATAAAGGGATAAATATGTAGTTATACTGACACGGTTGCCTCGGAAACGGAGAAGCTTTCATAAAAATGATTTAAGAATAGAACGGATTTGCATGTTTAAAGGAATATTTCACGAACTTCAGGGTCAATACTATGAAATAACAAGTGGAGAAGGGTGCTCGAGAAGGAAGGAACTCAAGGAAGGTTTGAGGAGGGAAGCAGGAAAGGTACACTAATGGGCTTGTCAAAAGGAGAGCAGAGAAGAAGAAGGAAAAAAAAAGGAAAATTGAGCAATCACCAAGGACAACCTAGAGCATAATGAACTAACAAAGCTAACCGGGAGGTAGTACATCAATGACATGGGATGAGGATAAGGAATACCGAGGTTTAATTATAAAGGAAATAGAAGGATGTATGGGAAATATTCATGAGTATGGACTAGCCTTGGCGGCAGGAAGGAGAAGAAAGAAGAGGGTATATTTGCAAGGAATTCATGACACGAACAAGAGTGACAGAACACTGGAAGAACTACAACGCATAGGTAGGACGCACATAAGTAGTCAAGGAAATTTTCGGATAAGTGAGCTAAGTGAATAAAAGGATTGATAGTGGAAAGGGAAGAGTGTAGCATATTAACTCTCAATGATATATTGTAGACGTAAAGTGAGACCGGAAACTCAGAGTAAGTAGAATTTTAGTGATAATAGTTGTAGAGGAAGACGAGGGATAAAAGAGCGAAGTGTGACCAAACGTTCCGTAAAATGTGTTGATGGATTCCAATGTTCCCATTAACCCGTTGATTTGGGAAATGTTCAGTCATAAAAGGTAGATGTAGAAAGGCCTTAAAAAAAGGCAGCGAGAATGGATCTGTAATACATAAGCGCTTCGTTTAAATGAAAAGCCCTCGATTAGCAGAAAGGAAAATAAGTCAAGCTATACGATGAGAGAATTCCGATATTATAAATGACCAAAATAGTTGGAGGATCGTTAGGGTAGGTCGATGACTACTGATACTCGGGAGTTACTAGTGTATAAGAACACCCTTAAAAAAGGGGGGGCAAGAGTAGATCTAGTCCTGAAACGAGGTATGGCATTGTCAAAAGTCCAAGGAAAGAAAAAGGTTAGCTTAAGGAGGCCACAATTCGGGACGTAGTGGCATACCAAGAATGCATTAAGAGGGAGCAGGAACAAATTAAAGATAAGCATAACACAAAGCAGGTATGAAAAGGAATTAAAATGGATCAAGAGAATACTTCATGCGGACGTGAGATATGATATTTCTAGACTAGGCAAATTTGTGTTGCACCTAAATAGGCAGCGACGTATCCTAAAGAGTAATAAAGAGAGTAAGAAAGCTCTGCAAGCTAACTACAAAGAGAATGATGAAATTGATGATGAGTACAAAGGACACTTTGGGTTACAACGGAAGAAAATCTTGATATTAAAGGAAAAATATAAGAATCTGAACAAAGGGAGTAACGATAAGCGATATGGCGATCTCTAAAGAGAGAAAGAATGATTTGGGTGCAGATAGAAAGGCAGCAACATCAATAAAAATTAGAAAGTATATCACGGGTCACTAACCATACTGAGCATAAGGGTATGTATTATAGAATTATATGAACCATCAGCGTAAGGTTATGCCCCACAGATGGGAATGGACACACCGGAAAGCCAACAAGGAATGACAGCTAACTAAGTGATCACTGGAATAAGGAAGTCAAGGGTAAGTATACCATACCGATGTTGGAAAGAAGCTGTGGTAAAGTGAGAATTTCCCTAACCTTATAATTATAAGTTATATTGCAAGATTTGAGGCAAAGGAATTAAAGGGAGAGTTTGACAAGAACTCTAAGATATTGTGAGCTATAGACCGATCCGAACTATGATTATTGGTTCATCGCAATATATAATCCTACTACGAGGAATAATAGAGATGGTGATGGAACATTAGGAATGTACGTATTTAAGAAATCGTATTGAGGATATGGTTATAACCTATCATGGAAAGGAATTAAGACAGATGGTTGAAGAAACGTAACCGTTAAGAGTAAGGATTTGTCAGTAGTAGAGTAACGTTGAACAAGCAACGGGACATTAGTATAAGAAAATATATGATGAATCGGAAAGCTTGGCTGATGAATTACGAGGGGATAATCTAGCACATATCTAAGCTCAACAAGTACAAATAGGGATAGCCAAGATAGCATCGGAGGAGTCAACAAGAGAAAGAAAAAAGTGCTATATTCGAGCAAGGGAGTTATCCGTTAATAAAGAAATGAGGAACGAAGAGGAAGGACGCTCGCAGGACGGCGAGTAACCGTGGCGTGGCTAGTTAAACCACAGGAAGGAAGACAGAATGAGAATGGAATACTAGCTAACTTGTATACATGAGGATTGAAGACTGTACGACTCACAAATGAATTTGATAAGGAGCTAAGAAAAAGTAGGACAAAACTGACCAAATTATAGTATAAGTATATGGTAATCGAACAAAAATTCAATGAGGATATTAAGGATCGGCTCACTACAACATTCGAGGATGAATGTTTTTAAGGGGGGAAGGATGTTACACCCCGTATCTTCGAAGGAGCACTTATCAAATTTGAAATATCAGTACGTTGAGTTATGGTTAAGTAAAACCACTTTGGAATATAAGGATCAAGCATTATTAAGTATATTTAATGAGGAAGCATGTATATAAGGTATACCAGAAGGTTTTATAAGGAAATGAGGGGAAGAAATGGAGTAGTACGACTTTGGAAAAAGGATGGGTAATATTTTATGTGAAAATTTTGGTCCAACTTGGTGGATGAATATCTCTTAGCATATGAAGTGTTTTAGGGTTAAACAAAAGCCTAACATTAAGTTCGTCAAGTCTAGTTTCCAACGCAACAAACTGCTCATCGATTGGATTTCAGAGTAGAGAATTATGGACGTTACAAGTTTAGCTGACAGAGCAGAAACGTGTGCTACAGTACTGCTACAGTACCGACTTGCTACAGTGTTGATACAGTAAAATGCTACAGTGCCCCCCGAATTTGAACTTTATAAAAGGGGAAAACCCCCATTTTTTCACAAAAAAAAAAATCAGATTGGGAGCTCAGCACATATAGGGGTATTTTGGTCATAAAGAGTTGAGAGAATTGAGTGATTTTAGCTAATCAAGGCTCGGATAGTGCGTAGTTGTAATCACGGTATTAACTTGCGTTGGATTTAGCTTGTATTCAAGGTGGAATCTTTAAGATATTATCGTTTTTTCAAGAAAAAGGTATGAATCTTTCTCTTTTAGTATTATTTAAGGCTTATTTACGGAGATAAAGTCGTTAAATAATTGTGTAGTAAGTTGGTTTGTTATGGAATTTGGAAAACAGCGTGTGTGCTGTTTTATGGTACATATTGGTGTTGGAAATGATGTTATTGATGTCGGTATTGTTGTTGTTGTTGTTGGTTGCTGAATTGAGATTCCGGGCTAGGCATATAAACAGGGAAAATGCTGTCCGATTTTCAGCAGGATATAAAATAGTTTGACTTGAGAGCTTAGCACAAATATACTACGATGAGTCTAACGATTGTGTGAATCCTCTTAAATGTAGACTTTCGAGCTTGGACGAATAAGTGTAGATAATTGGAGGCTGAACAGGTATGATAAGGCTCGTCCCTTTCTTTCAAAGGCATGATTCCTATGGTATGATTTCATAAATGTTTCCGTAACCTTCTTGTTTTCAAAAACTAAAAGTCCATGGTTCTTAAAGCTTCTCATGATGTGGAGGATAAGAATGATTTTATGATGGTGACAACGATAATGATGATTTCGTGTTTTGAGAACTCAAGTTTATGATTTCAAAGCAAACATGAGAATGTTGAGCTACTTCTAGATTTTCTCAATTTTACTCATTGATGATGACTTTACTTCCAAAGGCTCCAAAGTGTATGCAAAGTTATCCCTTCCTTCTCTTTGGCGTGAATTACATAAACTGAGCGAACGACGTACATACATGACTCCAATAAACTCTAGTTCTCAGTGATACTTGACATGACAGTTTTCTTTGATTCTCAAGTGTTGGTTCATTCTAATTATTCTATCAAACCTCAAACGATGAATCAGTTTGTACATGATTGCTCCTAATAATCTATTCATGCACGTTGTTAGGGTCTCATTTCAACGAGTCCCTCACTAGAGGGCCGGGTACGGTATATATATGATTATTTCACCGAGTCCCTCACTAGAGGGCCGGGTACGGTATATATATGATTATTTCACCGAGTCCCTCACTGGATGGCCGGGTACGGTATATATATGATTATTTCACCGAGTCCCTCACTGGAGGGCCGGGTACGGTATATATATGATTATTTCACCGAGTCCCTCACTAGAGGGCCGGATACGGTATATATATGATGATTTCACCAAGTCCCTCACTAGAGGGCCGGGTACGGTATATATATATATATATATATATATATATGATAACTTCACCGAGTCCCTCACTAGAGGGCCGAGTACGGTATGTATATGGTGATTTCCCCGAGTCCCTCACTAGAGGGCCGAGTACGGTATATATATAATTATTTCACCGAGTCCCTCACTAGGGGGCCGAGTACGATATATTATATATGTATGCATGACTCATCTTATAAGGCACAGATGCATTGGTATCTTTGATTATCATACTCGTCTCCTATCAACTTTTTGCTCAGACATGATCTTCATTATTGTACTTCATGCTTTACATACTCAGTACATTTTCCGTACTGACCCCCTTTCTTTGGGGGTTGCGTTTCATGCCCGCAGGTACATACACTTAGTTTGGTCCTCCGGTCTAGGACTTCTGCTCAGCTGCTTGGAGAGCTCTATTGTTCCGAAGCTTGAGTCATTTTGGTACAGATCCTTTGACATAGGCTTTGTTATACTCTTAGAGGTCTGTAGACATATGTGGGTTGTGCATATATGGTTTGGTCAGCTATATCGATGTAGTTTGTCTTGGATGTCCCCGTGTATAGCGGCAGCCTTGTCGGCTTGCATATTTGTTATGTTTTGGTTAACTGTGACTTCTCAGCAGACATGTTCTTTCTGA
Source organism: Lycium barbarum (assembly GCF_019175385.1). Classification (NCBI taxonomy): domain Eukaryota; kingdom Viridiplantae; phylum Streptophyta; class Magnoliopsida; order Solanales; family Solanaceae; genus Lycium; species Lycium barbarum. Next base: position 21,830,778 of record NC_083348.1, on the reverse strand, counting down.
TGTATTATATGATGAGTTCACAGCATGATTTTACAGAGTGCCATATTGTTTTCAGTTTCAGTCTGATTATATCTAGCGGGTCGTATACGGGTGCCCAACTCGGGCACTAGTCATGGCCCATCGGTTTGGGTCGTGACACTATCTACATCTGTATTATTATAAAAACATATGAATACCTTCTGGTTTCTATTTATATCATTTAAAAGAAAAAAGGTGTTCTCATTTTTGTTGGTCTAAATTCGATCATATATTTGTATAATGATATCTATGTATCCATATGAGAGATTAAATATGAACTACTCATTTTCAGGACAACATAGGTAGTTTTTGCCTGCGTATAATTGACAAACTTAAAATTTATTTGCTATTGCATACATGTTAGTTTTAAAGAAAAATGCGCCCATCATGCTACTGAGAAACTTAGATACATCAAATGGCTTATGCAATGGTACAAGGATGGTATGTCGAGGTTTTGACAATAACGTCATACATGTAGAAATCATGATGGGTCAATGTGCTTCCAAGCATGTGTTCATGAATTCAATTGTCGCCACCAGAAAATGAAGGATATCCTTTTAAATTTATCCGAAAATAGTTTCCAGAGCGCTTATGTTTTGCGATGACAATAAATATAGAACAAGGCTAAACAGTCCCGTGTTGGTTTGTATTTGCCTTAACATGTTTTTTTCGCATGGGTAATTGTATGTTGCACTTTCAAGAGGGATACCAATGTCAACAACAAAAGTCCTGGTGATGACGGAGCAACCAAAACGTCAAAAGGGAACCTACAAAAAAAACATCGTTTATAAAGAAGTCTTAGGTAATGTATAATCACATTGCATTTTTCATACTCTAACTACGTAACAATATTATCTAAGTATATAGCTTTCTGTTTTGTGGATTTTTATCTAAATATTATCACATTGCAGGTACATACACTCAGTTTGGTGACAGAGCAACCAAACAAACTATATAACTTTCTTTTTTGTGGATTTTATATGATATGAGGTAATGGGAATCTTTGTAAGAAAATTCGATTAAAAAAAAAGGAAATTAAAAGGTGATTTTGAAGATGGCAATAAATGCTGGGATCGAAATAATTAGAGCGTCATGCGGAAGCTAATAATTTGCAAACCTTGAACGACGATTAATCAGATGACAAAGAAAATATACTAAAAAGATATAATATTCTAATAGGGTTTAGTCAATTGACCTACATATGAAAAACTAATATAAAAAGCATAAAACCTATTGAGAGAATTTATCTCCCCCTAAACAAGACTCTTTAATGACTACATTGTGGATGCTATTGTGTTATGTTGTATGAGAGGGATTTTTCAATGTATAGAGGTCCAGACCTTTTCCTCTAAGAAAAGAACTAGCTAAATATAGAAGAGAATTATATTTTTCCTTCAGGAAAAGTAAAACAATTATGGTAACACTTTGACTTTCCTTCAAGAGAAAAGCAAAACTCAAATTTGGTAAGAAAAAGGGGCAAAACCCCTAACAAATCTCCCCTTGTGGCCTCGATTATCTTGACAAAACTTGATCCATCTTCTTCACATAATCTTCATCACTGCTTCTTGCCATGGTTAAAAATAAGGTTAAAAATATTATGATTTAAAAAATATTTGCTTTATTTTTAAAGATGCAACAACAGTGATGTTGAAAATATGGTTGAAAATTCATCTCCACATGTAGTACTCTGTACAAAATCTTCATTATCTTGAAATTGGTTGCAACTTGATTTGAACACGCATTGAACCTGTCTTCAACTCACTAAACCATTGGCTCTAATACCACTTGTTGGGATCGAAATAATCAGGTCATCATGCGGAAGCTATCAATTGCAAATCTTGAACAACAATGAATCAGATGACAAAGAAAAACATACCAAAAGAAAATAATATTTAATATGGTTTGGTCAAGCGACCTACATATCAGAAACCTAATTTAAAAGAAAGCATTAAAAACTATGGAGAGAATAATCTCCCCATAAACAAGACTCTTTAATGACTATATTGTGGATGCTATTATGTTCTGTTGTATGAGAGGGATTCTTCAATTTATAGAGGTCCAAACATTTTCCTCCAAGAAAAGGACTAGCCAAATATGGAAGAGAATTATATTTTCCCTTCAGGAAGCAATTATGGTAATACTTTGACTTTTCTTAAAAAAAAAAGTAAAACTCAAATTTGGTAAGAAAATCAGGACAAAACCCCTAACAATAAATAGGGCGTGAAACAGTAGGATAATTTTGAAAAAGAGATCAAACCAATTGATGAACTACAATTATGGATAAGTTGATTGACATGGTTCTATTTTGTATTTAGTCAATTGAATTATATTCAAGTCATAATGAAGTGATAGTGATTTACTTGCATTATATGATTACCCTGCACTTTGAACTCTTATAAGACTACGCTGCCAATAGATTGAATTTTGATTTAATCATCGAACGAGCGGTGTCCACAAGTTACAATGTAGAGGTATGATTTCTAACTTTAGTTTCTAGAATGGTGGTATGGCCGTTTTTGTTGGTAATACTGACATCACATGCATATACTCATCTGTCACCACTCACCAAAAGGTATGGGGAGGTTTACCCGATAATGGAATAATTATTTGGTTTAAATTTGGTATTTGCTTGAAATGAACATTTGTTATTCTTTTCCTTATAAATTTAATATTACATCATGTCCAATACATAGTTATTTCCTTTTCTGCCAGTAGGGTATTTGAATCAATTATTTGCTCATACGATTGGTAATGCTTTTGGATTTTACAAATCGAAATTATTTAAATATACAAACTAAAACACTAACAACGACTGCCTACACAAGAATGTTTTATTTTAAAAAAAATATTCTAAATAGTAATCTATTTCAAATTATTTTTGTTAGGTTCCTGAGTTTAGTACTTTTACTTATTTAGATTAGCTGAGAAATCATTGATCATTCCCAATGTTGTACTTATGTTTTATGTATAATTAATTAAGCAATTTGTTTTAACAATATTAATATAATATAATTCTATAAAATGGTATACTACTTGACCCGGCATATACATGCAACACACTTGTCGAGAAGCTAGTACTATATTAAAAGCACGAAGGACTTTAGAAATGTTGATTGAACTTTTTGTCCTCCATTAAAGGACTCTCAAATGGACAAAATTGTCATTTACTATTTTCTTAATATTTAAAAACAATTATTTAATTAATTTTCTAAAACTTATGACTTAAAAACCAACAAAAGTTTAGGTATTTCATACTTTTTTGTTTGAGCTATGTTTAAAGTCATCCTTTTAAGTCTACGACAAGTAAAAATTTGATTTTGTTTACCCCGAATTTCGATAACAATTGAATTTGTAAGTGAGATATAGGATATGTGGATGAATTTTTGGTTGATATGAAAAATGTGTGGATTTGTTTGTTATAATATATATATATATGTATGTATGTGTGCTAATACCGTGGATGAGTATATTGGTATTGGTGATTAAGCTAAATATTTATATACGGCAATATATTATGTTGAATGAATGAACAAAGGTAAAGAACACCGCTGATTCAGACTAAAATCACAGAGAGAGAACTTTTATATCTTTTTCTATTACAATGTTGTGGATCTCAAGAAGCCAACCCCCAAAAGTAGGAAAATGTCATCTAGTTATAGGTTTGCCTCATGGGCCTTGAATACAATACAAAGCCTTTTAGAATAAAGAAACCCTAAAAGGATAAGATAGGACCGTATGGTCTGACACCCGTACGGTTGTCAGCACAAAACGACAAAACGTTCTTATCGCGTAGCAGCACCGCAACTGGTTAACCGGAGCAATGGCCACGTTCAGTTCGGACATGAAGTAACTGAACTAACGGCCACGTGAGTTTGACTTGAAGTAACCGGACTAACGGCCACGTTGGGTTTGGTTCAGAGACACCGGATCAATGGATACACTTCTCTTATGTCGGGTCAGCCGCATTCGGTGCAATCCCTCCGATCTAAAGAAAAGACCGAACATACTCGTGCTCATCTGGACCTACCCTCGGCCCCCGGTCTCACCGGTCTTACATTGACCTGGATTTCACCGTATACAGATAGTCCCCACACTTTCCGGACCGTAGCTTTATTGGAGTAACGGGAAGTGGATAAGTCACAAAACCGGTGGTTTCATAAACTCGTTATTATCTTTTAATTTTGGCGAGAACAGTTATGTCACGTCCTTCTGACATCGACCACGTGTCTCGTCCCGAATGGCTGACCTCGGGAACCGCCGTAACGCACGTCGCTTCATATCACGTCTCATTAATTGTGGGACACGTGTTGCTGCCCGATTGGCTGCCCTCTGTAACCGCTACAGTTCCCACACCTATATAAGGCCCTTAACCATTTCACTTTTCCACTTTCACTTCTTCACTTCTTCATTTCTTGCTCCTGATCATTTCATTTCTTAATTTCTTGCTCATTTGATCGTAAGTAGCCAACTTGCCAGTTCTCTATTTGCTATATTTTGATCGAAAGTGCATCTTTGCTACCTCTTTCATTTGTCATTTTGCATTCTTCAACTGCTTTTTTTCATCTTTCATATATTTCCTTCAACTGTTTCGTTTCCCACTTCAAATTCTCAAATCTTCTCTTTCACACCTTCCAAATGTCTGCCAACCGAAACTACTTCCCAGGACGCTCCCTCGGTTTCTTCTCAAGGAGTCGAGCCAGCCTCTAAACCCAAGGGAAAAACATTTGTTGAACCGACTGCTTTGGAAATTGTGCCCTCCAGACCCAAACGAGTTTGACGTCGGGAAGCCTTCTTTGATCACGGATAGAGGTTTTGACATAAGGCGCTACCCTTCGTCTATTACGGAGGATCTCCTTGACCAGGTCCGGGCCGACTATGGATGGGATAATCGTCTGGTACAAGTGTTCACCCCCGGGCCCGACGACTCTATTACCGACCATAGGGAAGGTTTCCTATGCGTTTACACTTATCCATTTATGCTCAAACTCAACCCTCCAATTGATCCGGTTATTTTGGAGATGTGACGGACGTACAATGTGACCTTGGCCCAAATTGGGCCGATTATCTGGAGGACCGTGGTCTGCCTCTGGTTATTGGCCAATAACGTCAAAAGGAAATTCACAATGGCGCACTTCATCCGGTTATATTCCCCGAGGCTCTTCCGAGGGGGCGTGGTAAAGCTCGCCAAGCGAGGTCGGAACCCAATCTTTTCCAAACTCGACGAGGACAGAGATCGAGGGTGATTGGAACGCTATGTCCGGGTAAGGACCGTAGACATTATTTCGGCCGATTACATGCCCTTTCCAAAGAGGTGGAACGATAGGCGTAAGTTTCTCAATTTTCCCTTCTATAATTATTCTTCCTCCATGCTTTCTCAACACTTGCTCCCTTACATACATATGATTTCTGTCATTTTTTCTTTTTATTAGCCAAGGCATGGATACCTCCGGCTGTCCGGAACATTACCGAATGGGTTGAAGCAATCATCAGTCAACACACTCATGAACGAAGGACACGGGGGGACCCGTCGTGTGGCCGATGGGTTGCCCAAAATCACGGTAATCTTCTCCTTGATTTGTTATTTATTGCATCCTCCCCTTTTTCCTTTTCTTTCTATAACCCCTTCGGTATTCAAGTTTACCCAAGGGCTCGGTGGAGCCAAGACACGAATCAACCACCGATCCTGCTGCTTCGGATCTTGAATTTGAAATGGCAGGGTCATCCCGGCTCATTGCTGTGGCCGATAAGAGACGGAAAAAACCCTCGGCCAAAGGGCAGAAACCGAAGAAGAGGGCGCGAAGTGTTGTTCGGACCTGGGGGATAAATCCGAGCCCGATATAATTATTCGAAGGGTCGATACAAGCTCCTTCGTAGCCTCTATTCTAGAGGAAGAAACTACCGTTCTGGTCTCACCTATAGCGGAGGAAGGAAGTTCCGTCCCGACCCCGTACACAGGTGGGGAAGTAGATGTTCTTTTTCCGATTCCACTGCGATCTGTTGAATTTATCAATATTTCAGGTGATGCCTCGCCTGAAGTGGTACCCTTGGTGAAGAGGCCTAGAAGATCCGCGCCATCTTCGACTATTGATGCCGAACAAAGATCAGAGTCGGCCCCCGATACCGAGGCTCCAATGGATACCAGCCCACTGCCCGGTGGTGAACAAGCTAATACATCTGAGGCACCTGCCCCTACCGAGGCTACTGGAGTTGTTCCTGCTTCTCCTACTCTTGCTGTGAGGTCCGATAACCTTGATGACTTGTTCTCGGATACTCCTCCCGCAACCGGGGAATCTGCCGGTTTCGGACATCTCCCTATTCCTCGAGCCCCGAGGGTAGTTAGCCGAGCCACCGAAATGGGTGCAAGGGACAGTCTAGTACGTATCTTTCCGGCCCTTAGCGTGGAACAGAGAAGGACGAGGTCGGCCATGTTCACCGTCCCCAAGGATTGCAGCTTTTTGTCCCGTCTTGTGGGAGTAGCGAGTTATTTGAGGCCTCTTATTTTAGACTCGGATAAGATAAAAATGACTGGAGTCCCTTAGCAATGCCTTATTAATGAGGGCATGCACGCGGGCAACCGGGTAAGCTTAACATCCAATCTTTCCGTAATCCCATATGATCTTCAACACTAGTTTTATCCAAATTAACTTGATTTGTTTCTTCTGCAGAGTGTTGTACTCGTCAATGAGGGCTTTATCCGTGCCCAACACGAGGTCGATGACTTAAAGGGCCAGCTGGATGCCCAGGGCCGAGAAACGGAGAAGTTCCATCACCTTCTACAGGAAAAAGAAGACCAATTGAGCTGGGCCGCTGCTCTTCCCAACTTTCAACCCGAGCTTGATGCTTCAAAGGCTGAAAATCTTCGTTTGAAGGCCGAGTTGGCAGAAGTGATTGAAAAGAATCGGCTCTTTGAAGCAGATAATGCCGGTCTTAACCGAGACAATGCCCGTTTTATTTTGAGGCTGGGTGAACTCGAGGCCATCATTTTCCAGCTTCGAAGTGAACTTGATTCGGTCAAGGCCGATGTCGTGAGGATGGTAGAAAGGCACCGGCAGCTTGAATTCAAGAGTGCTAGTGACAAGGAGAGGTTTAGGGTGGCCGAACAGAAGGCCGAGGCTCGAGGCTGGATTAGTGATGAGCTTATGAGCAGGTTCGAGGAGGCAGTCGAGGCTAATGACGTGCTTCAGGCCGAGCTTGAGTCGGCTAACCAAATTCACATATTCCTTCTCGAAGAGAGATCTGAGCTATCAGCAAAATTGGCAAAAGTCAAGGCCGACTTGGAAGAGTCTCTTAAGGACATAGAGATCGCCGAGGCTCGTTCTATGATTCTGGTTGAGTACGAGCGGTGGAAATCCCAGAGGGTTACCCGTGAGCATGTTGAAAATGGGATAGACAACCTGCGGGCCTTGATACTCGAAGCCAAAGAGATCGAGGAGAGGGCCAAGAAAGCTCTCGATGCTGAGTCTGAAGATTACGAGCAAACGGTTTCCGAGAACTTCGGTTCCAACCATATCGGGTAGATTAGGGCCTGTACGAGCCTTTATTTTGTTTTTGTTTTTGACTTGTGAAAAGTCCAAATGTAAAGACTTGGTTTTTTATATGAAATGCATATTTTCTAGCAGTCCCTATTGTTTTCTTTATTCGTTTATCTGAATGCACGTTACGACATTTGCCTTAATCGTTTATCCGGCAGCAGATGATCCGAGGTTCGAAGTCACCTTTTTGTCCGAATTGCGCTTATATTATCAAGTATTGGCTTTTTCTTCGTACGGTACGTTTTGATCGGGAATTTTATTAAATGGCTTGCCCGCGGGGCTTATTTATGCTTCGTGAATTCAGACGTCTCTAAATCACATTGGGCATTTTCAGTCGAGGTTTTTATAGTTCGAACCTTATCCGACCGCTTACTTATAATAGATTAGGTTCGGATACCTGAATCCCTGCCTCGTCAAATTTCGAGACGGCAGTCCCCATTCAAGGGTGTTAAATGATTTTGGCTCGGTTCAACGTCACCTTGTTGCCTTTGCCGAATATCGATGGCAGTCCCCGGTATAGAGTATTCCATAAAAATAAACCGAATTTTGACGGTAGTCCTCGGTATAGGGTATTTAATAAGAAAACATGTCTCAGATGAATTTTTCATAATTTTCTTTATATTGCAAGTATTTGCACGTACATAATAAAGACTTCATCCATTTCCTTCTGTTTTTGCCGTAGCAAATACTAAGTGGACACGATTCATTTTTGATCATTGTGTCCTTACATCGAAGCCTAATACAGAAGGTTCGGGAGTAGATAAAAATGAGAAATAAAATTTCGAGAACCTATCCGGGGTAGCCCTTTACAGTGTTTCTTCGTCTGCTTTAGTGAGTTGAACCCATTCGACCTTTCCGGGGTAATCCTCGATGTGGGTATGATAGTCCCCTAGTGTTTATCCGAGCTACATGATCGGTAAGCACTATCAAGTCCCCACTCAGGGGGTAGACAATTCATTCTCGGGCACTTTGCCTCGTTTGACACGTTGTACTTGTTGCCTCATTAAAAACCTAGTCAGAAAACCCACTTCGGGACAAAACCGTACTAAGGAAAAGAGTGCAACATGTGTTTTCAGACCTAACTTCGTTCGGTACTCTACTTCTGCAAAAAAAGAGACAGGTTAATAAAATATGATCACAAGGGTGGGTATCCATACCTTAGCAGTAGTATCTCTTCAAGTGAGCCACATTCCAATTATTGCGCAGCCGTTGTCCGTCCATAGATTCCAGCCGGTACGATACTTTGCCCGTTATTTTGGTTATCTTATACAGCCCTTCCCAGTTCGTACCCAACTTCCCGTCAATGGGATCCTTGGTGTTTAAAGTAACTTTCCGAAGTACCAAGTCCTCAACTCGGAAATGTCGAAGATTGGCCCTCCGGTTGTAGTACCTCTCCATTCTTTGTTTTTGAGCTGCTAAACGGACCAGCACATTTTCGCATAGTTCGTCCGCAAGGTCAAGTTTTACGGCCATGGACTCCTCGTTGGACCCTCTGGTAAAGTATTTGAACCGGAGGCTTGGTTCATAGAATTCTACGGGAATCAGAGCTTCGGCGCTGTAGACCAACGAGAAAGGTGTTTCTCCCGTGCTTGATTTTGACGTAGTTCGGTAAGCCCATAATACCTCCGGCAGCACTTCCCTCCATTTATGTTTCGATGTTTCAAATCTTTTCCTTAGATTTTGAATTATCATTTTTTTCTTGGATTCAGCTTGTCCGTTTGCACTCGGATGATACGGAGTCAATACAATCTTCTTGATCTTCAACCCTTCGAGGAAATTGTTGACCTTATCGCCAACGAACTGGGGGCCGTTATCATAAGTTATTTCGGTTGGGATGCCGAAACGACAGATAATATGGTCCCATATGAAGGCAATGACCTCCTTTTCTCTAATATTTTCGAAGGCCTGCGCTTCAACCCATTTTGAATAGTAGTCAGTCATAAAAAGAATGAAACGAGCTTTACCTTGTGCCCACGGCAAAGGACCGACGATGTCCATTCCCCACTTCATGAACGGCAAAGGTGATAATACTGGGTCCAACAAGTCCCCGGGTTGACGAATCAATGGGGAATGCCTTTGGCACCCGTCACATTTCCGGACAAAATTCTTCGCATCATCCTCCATCTTATTCCAACAATAACCGGCTCTGATAATTTTTTGAACCAAGGCTTCCGCACCGGAGTGGTTACCGCAGGTACCCTCATGGACTTCTCTCATCACATAATTTGTTTCTCCGGGACCCATGCACTTGGCTAGGGGTCTGAAGAAGGACCGTCTATACAATTGGCCGTCTATTAAACAGAACCGTGCTACTTTGGTCCGAAGTGACCGTGATTCCTTTGGGTCATTCGGTAGCTTCCCATCTTGTAAGTAGTCGATGTATCTGTTGTGCCAATCCCTAGTTAGATCCATTGTGTTTATCTCGGCCTGCCCATTCTCCACCACCGAATTCATCAATTGCACTACAATACCGGGGTTGATTTCCTCTGCTTCGACTGAAGAGCTCAAATTGGCCAATTCATCGGCTTCGTTATTCTGCTTCCGGGGTACATGCTGCATGGTCCACTCCTTAAACTGGTGTAGTATCATCTAATATTTCTCCAAATATCTTTGCATACGCTCATCTTTGACCACGAAGACGCCATTTACTTGGTTAACGACCAAGAGAGAGTTGCATTTTGCTTCGATTATTTCGGCCCCTGGACTTTGAGCCAATTCCAAACCTGCAATCATAACCTCAAACTCGGCTTCATTGTTAGTTAATTTAATAGTTCTAACCTATTGTCTAATGGCATCACCGGCAGGGGTTTTAAGGACGATGCCCAACCCGGAACCTTTTATGTTCGAAGCCCCATCTGTGTGTAGAGACCAGATACCTGAAGCCTTTCCCGAGGTTAGCAAAAGTTCTTTCTCGACCTCGAGAACCATGGTGGGGGTAAAATCTGCCACAAAATGGGCCACGATTTGAGAATTAGTTGCCGTTCTAGGTTTATATTCAATATCATATCTGCTAATCTCTACGGCCCATTTGGTCAGCCTACTCGATAATTCTGGTTTATGCATGACGTTTTTTAGCGGGTAAGTAGTTACTACACATCCTGACCCTTCTAGAAGGATCAAAAGGCTATGTTATTTATTGTGATGCCTCCGGTGTTGGGTTGGGAAGTGTGTTGATGCAGCACAGTAAGGTCATTGCCTATGCTTCCAGGAAGTTGCGAAAACATGAGAAGAATTATCAGACCCATGATCTTGAATTAGCTGCGGTTATTCATGCACTAAAGATGTGGAGATATTATTTGTGTGGTGTTCATGTGGATATTTATATAGATCACAAAAGTCTCCAGTACATTTTCAAGAAAAAGAAGTTGAATCTACGGCAGAGACAATTGTTAGAGCTATTGAAAGACTATGATGTGAGTATCTTATATCATCCCAGGAAAGCGAATGTGGTGCCCGATGCGCTTAGTCGTAAATCCATGGGCAGTTTGTGTGACATTCAACCGGAGAAGAAAGAATTAGTCCGTGAACTCCACCAGCTAGCTAGCCTAGGAGTTCGCTTAATGGACTCGGGCAATGCAAGAGTTACTGTTCATAACCCAGCTGTTTCATCCCTAGACATAGTAGTGAAAAAGCATATGTATATATATATATATATATATAAGCGCCAATATGAAGATCCCAAGTTGAGTCACTACAGAGATACACTTCCCCAGAAGGAAAAGTCACCATTTGAGATTGCTGCAGATGGGGTTCTTAGGTATCGAGGTAGGCTATGTGTTTCGGATGTTTCAGGATTACGCCGCCAGATTCTGGAAGAAGCTCATTACTCCCGTTATTTTGTTCATCTAGGAGCGACAAAGATGTACCATGATCTCAAGTCAATTTATTTGTTATATCCCGCATTTTGTACATTCGGATAATTCAAGACAATCGCGGGAAGTTAAGGACAAGGTTATATTTTGATTTTGTTTAGCACACAAGTTGTTCATGAAATTTATTGATGTGGAAATATTAAGAAAGTCTAGGGGCAAAAAGGGAAACTCGCAAGATGACTCATAGAAATGTGGAGGAAGGCTAAGGGAAAATTTGGAATTTGGAGAATAATTTTCCATGAATTGCAAAAAAAAAAAAAAAAAAAGAGATTGGGCTTAGTGGACTGCTTTATTTGGTGATTTATTTGGAAGCAGTTCCCCTCCTAATTCCGAAGCCAGTAAAAGAGGCCAAGGTGGTCGGCCATGTAGAGTGGGCTTAGGCCCATATGGATTAATTATCCATGTGTATAAGATGACTTATGGATCATTTTCATCATCACCCATAGAACAATCAAGAAGCTTGGAGAGAAAAATAAAGACCACTCCATTCGGCCATAGAGGAAAAAAAAATTAGAGCCTCCAAATTTGATCCAAAAAATATTTTCTTCTAGTATTCCAACTAATTTGAGGGTCCTCTTTAACGTGGTATAATTGTTGAAGCAAGAATCCCTCTCTTTGTTGCAAGTTACAAATCTTAGCCAAGTGAGAAGTTAAAGGAAAAAGCTAAGAATTCATCTTCTTTTATATGTTAGGGATGGTGTATTTACAGGGGAAATGCTGCCGTATTTCGGTAGACAAAGTGTTAGTTAGGATGAGATTCTTGGATATCTATAGCTAATGGTTGTATTCATTAACATTGTTATAGATTTTGGGAAGGCCAAGAGTTAAGTTGGATTGACTAAGGAAGCGGGCAAGGTATGTTAAGGCTCGTCCCTTTCTTTCAAAGGCATGATTCCTACGTTACGAAATTTATAAATATTTCTATATCTTCCTTGTCTTCAAATGTTAGAAGTCTATGGTCCAAAGGCAATGATTGTGTTCCCGATAACTCGTCAATGTTTTCCAAAATGTCCATAACTTTTCAAAACAAAGGTTTATGGTATTGTAAGCTTTTATGACAAAAACGATGGATATGTTTTACAATGACATTGATGATGTCGAGCATGAGAATATTTCTATGATGACTATGATAAGAGTGAGTTCATGTTCGAAAGGTATTTGATGTGATCATTGCTTTGATTTTCCAAAAATGGCTTCTGAAACGTTCGTAGAAGGTTCCGTACTTCAAACGCTCATAACTTTCTTATACTATATCGGATTGACTTGATACTTGTTTCTGAGCCTTCAGGTGTCGGTTTATGTATGCTGTTATTCGTTGCTCGTCTCATCTTATAATAATTGTTCCTTCAAGGTGAGACAAAGCGACCATGGTTATTCCATAATGTAATCGGAGGTTACCGACCTTACGTCACTCCGATACATGACTTTCTTTGGGCTCTCATGCAGCTGCTTATATGATATATGTATATGATATATGTATATGTATATGGGGGATATGGGGAAAAGGGCCATATGTTGCGCTATAGACACATTGCCACCTGGTCAGTTGGCGTAATTTAACATCCCGGATGCGGGATGCCCGGACGCGGGACATATGTGGAGGAGCCGACGTCGCTCGACGCTATGACATGTTCTATTTTCTATGTATATGAAAAAGAAATGTTTTCAAAGGAAAGATAAGCATGCATGGCATCCGTCCAAAAAGGCACTCATATGACAGGTTACTCCCTATCTCACTATATGCTCTATGATCCCATGATACTATTATTCATACTTTATGTTCCTTATTATGCTACTTTTCATGCCTTGCATACTCGGTACATTACTCGTACTGACGTCCCTTCTTGTGGATGCTGCGTTTCATGCCACGCAGGTATGCAGGTAGACGGGTTCGATTCCTAGGAGCACCATCAGCGATACATTGAGAGCGCTCCAGTTGTTTCGGAGCTTCAATTCATTGGTACTACTTTTGTGTACATATTTGGGAACGGCAGAACCCTGCCCTCCCTGTGATTATATGTATCTTGTTTAGAGGCTCGTAGACAGATATGTACAGTCAGATGTTTTGCACCCTCGTTTGTCCTTGTCGCTGTGTAATTTGTTAGTAGAGTTTACTGCCACTTGTTACGAGTATGTTATTAATGATGGTGTTGTGTAAAGTAATGACAGTATCGTTCATACGGCCCACTCGGTAGTAAGAATAAGATGCGAGATAAGAGGTGCTCGGTATAGTAGTATCGGGTACCCGTCGCGGCCCCTAGTTGGGTCGTGACATTATTGGTGGGACGACATGAAGAAAGATATAGCAGAATTTGTAGCTCAGTGTCCAAATTGCCAACAAGTGAAAATCGAGCATCAAAAGCCAGGAGGATTGTTGCAAGCTATGGAAATCCCAACCTAAAAATAGGGAGTGATCAATATGGATTTTATTGTGGGTTGCCCCGTTCTCGGCGTAAGTATGACTCCATATGGGTAATTATTGATAGACTCACAAAGTCAGCTCATTTTCTACCAGTTAGGACTACATACTCGGCAAAAGATTATGCAAAGCTGTATCTTAAAGAAATAGTACGATTTCATGGTGTCTCTATATCTATTATCATAGACAGAGGAGCACAATTTAGTGCTAATTTCTAGAAATCCTTTTAAGAAGGTTTGGGAACTCAAGTGAGACTCAACACAGCATTTCACCCACAGACGGATGGACAGGCTGAACGCACTATTCAGACCTTGGAAGATATGTTGTGGGCATGTGTATTAGATTTCAGAGGTAATTGGGATGATCATTTGCCACTTATTGAATTTGCATATAACAACAGCTATCATTCTAGTATTAAGATGGCCCCGTACGTGGCTTTATACGGAAGGAAGTGTAGAATGCCAATTGGGTGGTTTGAAGTAGGAGAGACACAACTAATAGGTCCAGAATTGATTCAAAAAGTAGTGGAAAAGATCAAGCTTATTCGAGACCTATTGTTGACAGCCCAGAGTCACCAGAAATCTTATGCAGACAACCGTCGATGAAACTTGGAATTCCAAGTTAATGATTGGGTATTCCTAAAAATGTCACCGATGAAAGGTGTAATGAGATTCGGTAAGAAGGTCAAGCTTAGTCCTCGATATATTGGACCTTATAAAATTGTGCGCAAGGTGGGCCAAGTGGCTTATGAATTAGACCTACCTTCAGAATTAGAGTCAGTTCACCCAGTTTTTCATGTGTCGATGCTCCGTAAGTGTGTTGGAGATCCTTCCAGAATCGTTCCTGTGGATGATGTCCACGTTACCGAGAAGTTGGCTTATGAAGAAGTACCCATTGCCATACTAGATAGACAAGTACGGAAGCTCAGAACTAAACATGTCGCTTCAGTTAAGGTCTTATGGAGAAACAATAACAGAGAGGAAACGACATGGGAAGCAGAAGAAGATATGAAGTCCAAGTATCCGCATTTATTTCCACCCCCAGAAGAGGTTCAGGAGGAGATGCCATTGACCTCAGGTATGTAATGCTTTCTTTTGATGCTTTCTTGATCGTGTGTGGCCATGCTTTGTTGATGATGTTGTATCCCAGTGAGGCCTTGTATTTTGGGTTGTTGTGACAGGATGGTAGTGCCATATTACAGGGGAAACTCTAGCAAAATTTCAGTAGAATCCCCAAGAGCCTAACATTCGAGGACGAATGTTCCTAAGGGGGGGAGAATGTTATACCTCGGACATTTCGTGTTTTTGTGCTGTGAATAGACTAACGCAAGATTAAGGTGAACATGAAGTCCATATGACCTTAAGGAGGGTATTTTGTAGCTTAAAAGTGTATACTATAAGATTTTTGAAGTATTACGAATCAGAGAAATTAAGTTCATTGAAGGAAGTGAAGCATAAGTTGTGTTTGTGAAGGTGTAGCGATTATCAAAGTAACAATTGGTTAGTAATTTCTTGGGAAGGATTTATAGGGCTCCTTAGATGGTAAATGAAGTATTGTACAAGTGCCAAGAAGGTCCCACAAGGATTGGAAGTCAAACGAATCAACGAGACCAATTTCGGAAAAGTTGAGTTATACGACCACTTATACGGTCCGTATAACTTTATACGTTCCGTATAAGCTTTCCAGAGAAAGTCAGTCCATGATAGTATTATACGGTCACTTATACGGACCGTATAAAGTTCTACGGACCGTATAAGTGTCGGCATAACTCAATCGGGTCAGATTTTTCTCTACTTATAAATAGATGACCCAAGTTCTTATTTCTCATTTCCCACATTGTCCACAACTCTTGAAGTCTCTAGAACATTCCCTATGTCATATTAACACAAATCTAAGAGAAATCAAAGATTAAATACCAAGAATCAAGAGAATCAAGAGTAGAGAAGCTCACTAGGGTTTGTAGAAGTCAAGATTCCCGTTGGTATTAAAGTTGGGGTTTCTCTCAAGTGAAGTATATTCATCCAAAGTTCATCCTTACATGATAAAAGGTGAGTTTTACATCTATTTCATGTTATTAAGATTATGTGGTTGTTGAATAACTTGAGTGAAGGAAGGAAGAAGAATATGAAGCTCAAACATGGATTTAATGATATTCTTGAATAGTAACTTGACTTGAGTCATAATTATTAGTATGCTATGAGTATAATTTTGTTGTGGATGATACTAATACGTTGAGGAAGTATTATATGTGAACGAATATGGTGTCGTGTTGTAGTTATGGTTATGAATGACTTTTAAAGGAGTTTTGAGGATTGAACAATATTTAAATTGAAAAAGTCTATTCATTATGGTATTGTGGGTGTTGCTATTGATGTTTGGGAGTTGTTTATTATATGGAGAAAGTTGTTGAGACAAAGGAAATGCTGCCCAATTTTCGTTAGCTCTTAGTCTCTTTAGTTTAAACTTAAGAAGGTTTTAAATGATCTAATTTAGTACGAATTCTCTTCAATGTAGAGTTGTGAGCTTTGAAGGAGAACGTTTAGTCGTTAAGAAGACGTAAAGGTATGTTAAGGCTAGTCCCTTTCTTTCAAAGGCATGACTTCTATATTATGATTTCCTTTCTATGTTTCCATGACCTTCTTACATTCCAAAAGTTGAAATTTAAAGGTTCTTAAGAGCTTCTTATGAGAAAGAGAAAAGATGTGTTCTATGATAATGATGATTCTATTTCTAGAGATTCCAAAGCTTATGAATTGATGCTAGTATGAGCTTAATGACTTGGTCTTATAATTTCCTTGATCTTATTCATTGTTGGCTATCTCACCATATGATACTAGTTCCTTCAAGGTGAGACATGGCGATTATGAATGTTCCATAATATAATCGAAGGTTACCGACCTTACGTTACTCCGATAGAGTTACAACTTTTACTTGAGCTCTCATGCATGCTTTATGTTATGTATATGTGAGATTACACCATACCTAGTTGGCCAGGCAGACACCACTACGATGGGCGTAGTGGGCAGCTATGATGATAATTACACCGTGCCTAGTTGGCTGGGCAGACACCACTAGTGGGCGACATGAGATGGTTACCCCGGACGCGGGCTAATGATGATCACTCCGTATTTATATGGTCGGCAGTTTATGTATGTATATATATGATATGATGTTGTTTTAATATAAAGGTTAGCATTCATGACTCCGCCTTAAGAGGCAACCAGTTATATGTTATCCCTTTATCTTATGCGCTCTTATTTCTTTATTATGTTGTTATACATGCCTTACATACTCAGTACATTGTTCGTATTGACGTCCTTTCTTTTATGGACGCTGCCTTCATGCCTGTAGGTAGACAGGGAGACAGCACAGACACCTAGGAGCTTTACCAGTGGATATTCAGGAGCACTCCACTACTTCGGAGTTGCCGCTTATTGGTACATTCTTTTGTGTTCATATTTTGACATGGCGGGGTCCTGTCCCGTCCTTATTATTTCAGTCCTCCAGTAAAAGGCTCGTAGATACATATGTGTGAGTAGTAGATGTTATGTGATCTCTTAGTGTATATGCATTGTTTATCATTTTGTAGCCTCGTGGGCTTCTGTACATATATGTTTTGAGAGATAATTGTATATCATATCATAATAAGCTTCTGTTGAGAATGGTGTATGTTCAGGTTGAGTTTGATGATAAGTCTGGCAGGTGGTGCTCGGTATGCCAGCTACGGGTACCCGTCATGGCCCTCTAGTTGGGTCGTGACACAAGATGATCTGGAAAGCTAGTTGCTTGTATTTACTCAAAAAGGGGTGATGAAGTACAGGGCAGGTGCTGCCCAGATTTTTGTTTTACAAGCTCTCCATGTACTATTGTTAGTATTTTGAGCATACATTTTTGTACGAAATTGATATTGGGGTGATTTAAATTTCTATGGAACCCCAAGACATATATCTACAACTTTCATTAAGACCAGAAAGTGTATTTTTGCCGTTTACCCCATTGAAACTGAGCCACAATACAAGACAGTAGTACTATCCAGAATTTCTGTTTTGATAGTTCAGGGTGATTTTCACTGATATCATGTTTAGTTTTGACGTGCAGAAATCATTGAACTTAAATAGATATTTTATTGTGTATTTAAGGTTTATATATACTCTTGTACAAGCTAAAGGAAATTGGCTAGGGAAGTCGACATACTTATTTGATCGTTGCTTTGGGGATTTATGACTTCTTGATGTTTGTTTGAGCTTTAGAAGCACTAAAGCTCCAAGCTTTTCCCTAAACGTGAACTTTTCTTTCAATTAATTTTGTTTGAGATATTGTGAGAAGCTTGAATCTTGGTGAAATAGTATGTACTTTAAATTGTTGTCATATTGATTTTGTTGTTACTTTAATAGTTTACTTGCTTTGTTGGTTGAGAAAAAATATCTTGAGACACTTGAATATGATAACATTATTTTTTTCCCCACCCATTTAGGAGGATTTATAGTGTTTCCACACTTCCCCTCCAGTGTGACTCGAACCCAGGACCTATCGGTCGTAGGTGGAGATGCTTAACCACTGAGCCATCCTCACTTGCCATGATAACATTATCAATGAGGGTATAATTTTGAAATTGAGTTATGAGTATGTGTCACGACCTAGCCCCGTGGGCCGCGACTGGTACCCTACTTGGGCACCCAAACAGACTTACATTTTCAATCGTCATATTATAACTTAGTTCACATTTCAAATTCATCCTTTTTAAACAGTTCTGAAAATAATTATTTTCTTAAGCGGTCACGCGTATCAAAAATATCATATCGGAACAAAAGGGGCGGCGGAATACACATCGCCGATCATATGTACATATGCGAACACATGGGCCATTTTAGCCGCCATAACAAACAGGACCGCATTAAGACGCAAATCAGAAAAAAAACGAACACACATAGGACCCACGACCCACATATATGACTACAGGCCTCTACAAACCAAAACGGAAACATATGGCGGGACAGGGCCCCGCCGTACCCCAAATAGCCACATATACATAAATATATACATAACAGAGATATGTACCAAAATATGGGCTCCGAATCAAAAGGAGCACTCTGTAGTAGCAGAAAGTGTGGCCTACAGTGGTGGATCACCAACGTCTGTACCTGCGGGCATGAAACGCAACCCCCGAGGAAAGGGGGTCAGTATGAAAGATGTACTGAGTATGTAAAGCATGGATATAGAAATTTAAACCATAACCATAGTAAAAGTATAGAAAGGGAATTCCGGATCAGTATATCAAAACCAATACGGAAATCATATGTACATAATGCAAGTAAAAGAAATCATGCATAAGGCTCAGGAACGTGGTCGCCACTCCGACACTGGCGCCACTACACAGCATACTCCGGAAAGTTTCAAATCTCCGTACAACCCCGAACATAACACATCATCACACACATCATATCATAAGCCATATCACAGCATAACTCCATAAACGAAACCCGGCCCTATGGCGAGGTCTCGGGAACCGTAACATAGCATACTGCCGAATATATCATAGTGCGCACGATCACAAAACCGTCCCGGGAACCGGCGAACGATAGCATAATAATGGGCACGAGCAGAGTAGTGCGGAAACCAATGCAATTTACATATCAAAACATTTATGATACTTGATATAATTATATGACAACCCGTTGGGTAAACTAGTCTGAATAACTGATCAATACGGGATTTACCTTACAGAAATATTTCTGGAATCGTATTTATAGTTCAAAATGTAAATCAGAATATTATGGATTAATCAGAACATTATGCTTTAATATCAAAACATTATTCTTTAATAGCTAAAGTCATAAGCAAAAGTCTTTTTCCGATATCGTACAAAGTTAAGTCAATTAGGGCGAACAAAGGAGACTCGGGGCTAGTGGGCCCACCTCGGTTCAAATCGAGGCGGCGTACGAATTTTACAGACATTTGGCCCTATGGAATCGTCCATGAAAGCTTAGGGGTAATTCAATCATATTTACGAAATTTACGAAAGTTTGAACATTTCTATTCAACAAAGCATGAGTTTCTAATTCAATTTCACTTAATGGAATAGTACTAAAAGTAAACGCGAATTTCTATGAATAGAGTAATCCCCGAGGCTCAAACTCAAACCTAGAACATCTAGGACATGCCAAGAGAAGAAGAGGGATAGCTTTACATACCTTTTCCGCCTCCTGAACGTCTCCAAAATCAAGCCTCAAATCCGCCAAAATCTACAATTTGGTCACATTTACCAATTGTGAGCTATAGCTTCTAAGAATTCAACTTAAATTCATATTTGTCTACCGAAATTTCGGCAGCATTTCCCCTATACATATAGCATCCCCCGAGACTTAGCTCGGCCCAATATATCAACAACAACAACCCAACAATGCAAACAACATCAAAATCATCACAAAACACACTATAACTTAAATAGTTCTCTTTACTACATAGTTCAACAACTTTCATTCCAACTTCCCGTTATCAAACTAATATCAACATTTCCATATTCATTTACAAATTTAAGATCATTCAAACATAATTCAAGAACATTTCAAGCAATGCTCATGGATTCAAGCATTCCCGCCAATTCCATATTCTATCCAACACCTCCACAACTGCCACAAGATTAACAACTAGCATTGTTTCCTTCCAAATTCATTAACAACAACCATAATTTACATTTAGAATTTTTACTTTCACAATTATATAAAAACTATATAAAAATCATATAATTTCCCATAACAATCCGCAACCATTTTCAATGCCAACTCAACTCGTTAAACATTCATTTACGTCGTAAATGCCACAACGACACAACTAACACACTAAATGAATTCCCTTTCATCTCCCCTTCACTATACTATGGCTCACGGCCATGATTCACCACACACACACACACACGGCTTCACACACATACATCACAACTCCATAATTTTCTTCTAATTTCAATCCTTATAACATATATACTTATTCCATAACATAAAAGAATAGATTTCTTACCTTTTTCTTCAAACTTCAATCTTGCCGCAAACGTTGCTCCCTCGCCAAACCAATTATATCACGTCGGAGAGCGTCCTGAACTTAACAAGAATTCAACAAGAAAGAGATTTTTAGGATGAAGATTAAAGTACTAGAATTTTTATTTTTTTTTTGAAAGGGGGGGTTCGGCCGAGAACCTCTCTTGAGGTGTTCTTCAATTTTTTTTTTTTTGCTTTGTTTCTTGAAGATTATCTTCATATATATTAATTAGTCACATGACTAACTTCATGGGTTTGGGCCAAGACATGTTGGCCGGCCACCCCTCTAGTTTGGGCCTAAATTTTTCTTGTATTGTTTTGAGCCCAATTCATTAGAAATCTATTTTTGTAATTCCGGAACTAATTTTCCAAAATCCCAATTTTACCCCTAGCCTTCCTCAACACTTCCTCACTAATATTTTTCTTTCATCAAAAACTCATATGTTGAATAAAATAAAAACATAGTCTCATTTCCTACATGACAAGATTATTCCAAATTTTTCAAGTGCGCAAAAACACGGGATATAACATTCTCCCCCCTTTAGAACATTCGTCCTCGAATGTTAAATTAGTCTTATAAGGTCTTATGAACATGGCGGGGGATACTCTCGTTATAAATACCATACATAAGTCATTTGTCAATCAATATAACAAACTTAAAAATTTAGATTACCTGTGGGCGTAGGAAACAAGTGGGGATACTTCTTCTTCATCTCATCCTCCGCCTCCCAGGTCATTTCTTCCCGGTTGTTGTTCCGCCACAAGACTTTAATAGAAGGCACTTCTTTGGTGCGCAGTCTCCTCACCTGACGATCTAAAATAGCT
The DNA here is from genome assembly GCF_019175385.1 of Lycium barbarum. Classification (NCBI taxonomy): domain Eukaryota; kingdom Viridiplantae; phylum Streptophyta; class Magnoliopsida; order Solanales; family Solanaceae; genus Lycium; species Lycium barbarum. The sequence continues at coordinate 21,809,081 of NC_083348.1, read as the reverse complement.
ACAGGTTGCTCTTCGTAAGACAAGTCCTCCGTTACCTGAATATCATTCACTGGAAATATTCTGTCAGGATCACCAATACATTTTCGGAGCATGGATACATGGAATACCGGGTGCACAACCTCTAGATCTGATGGTAGGTCCAGCTCATAAGCGACATTCCCAATTTTTCGGATAATCTGGTAAGGCCCAATGTATCGCGGACTGAGCTTCCCCTTTCTGCCAAATCTCATCACGCCCTTCATGGGTGACACCTTTAGGAATACCCAGTCGCCAATTTGAAACTCTAACGGTCGACGCCGTTTATCAGCATAAGATTTCTGTCGACTCTGGGCCGCTAATAGTCATTCTCGAATGCGTTTTACCTTATCAACTGCTTCTTGAATCACATCTGGCTCAATTAATTTAGTTTCGCCCACGTCAAACCAACCAATCGGAGATCTGCATTTTTTGCCATATAGGGCTTCGTACGGTGCCATCTGAATGCTGGAATGATAACTATTATTATAAGCAAATTCAACAAGCGGCAAATGATCGTCCCAGCTGCCTCTGAAATCAATAACACAGGCCCGCAACATATCTTCCAATGTCTGAATGGTGCACTCGGCCTGCCCATCAAACTGAGGATGAAATGTTGTACTAAGACTAACTTGAGTCCCCAATCCTTCCTGGAATGATCTCCAGAAATTCGCTGTGAACTGGGCACCTCTGTCAGTGATAATAGATACAGGAACCCCGTGAAGTCTTACTATTTCTTTAAGATACAATCTGGCATAGTCCTCAGCCGAATAAGTGGTCCTGACCGGAAGAAAATGGGCTGATTTCGTCAATCTGTCAACAATAACCCAAATAGAATCATACCTGCGTGGAGTGCGCGGCAACCCAACAACGAAATCTATATTAATCATCTCCCATTTCCAAGCTGGAATTTCCATTTCTTGTAGTAATCCGCCAGGCTTCTGATGTTCGATCTTGACTTGCTGACAGTTTGGACACTGGCCAACGAACTCTGCAATATCCCTTTTCATGTCGTCCCACCAGTATAAACATTTAAGATCATGGTACATCTTAGTAGACCCAGGATGGATAGAATATCGAGCGTTATGTGCTTCGCCCATAATTTGCCGTCGTAACCCTACAACGTCCGGTACACATAATCTGCCTCTGTATAGTAATACCCCTTCAGACGAAATTTCAAATGGAGTCTTTTCTTTATTAAGGGCCACATTTCTATACTGTGCCAAGACAGGATCTTCGAACTGACGCTGCTTAACCTCTTTCATAATGGATGATTCAGCAACCTCCCGAACCTAAACCCCAACATCTCCAGAATCTGCTAAACGAACTCCAAGGCTGGCTAATTGATGAATCTCACGAACCAATTCTTTCTTATCAGGCTGTACATCAGTCAAACTGCCCATGGACTTGCGGCTCAGTGCATCAGCCACCACATAGGCTTTCTCCGGATGATACAAAATATCGACGTCGTAATCTTTCAACAATTCAAGCCATCTTCTCTGCCGCAAATTCAGCTCCTTCTGCTTAAAGATATACTGGAGGCTCTTGTGGTCCGTATAGATATCAACGTGGACCCCATATAAGTAATGCCGCAAAATCTTCAAAGCATGAATCATCGCGGCCAATTCCAGGTCATGAGTGGGATAATTTCTCTCATGCGGCCTGAGCTGCCGGGAAGCATAGGCTATGACTCGACCGTTCTGCATCAACACACAACCTATCCCAATACCGGAGGCATCGCAATAAACAACGTACCCGTCTGATCCTTCTGGAAGAGCTAAAACTGGAGCTGTAATTAATTTTTCCTTCAACATCTGGAAGCTGCGCTCACAGGCATCAGTCCACTGAAATTTTGCTGCTTTCTAAGTAAGCTTCGTTAATGGTGCCGCAATAGAAGCAAAATTCTCCACAAACCTTCTGTAATAACTAGCCAACCCTAGAAAACTGCGTACCTCTGTCGGTGTAGTAGGCCTGGGCCAATTCTGTACAACTTCAATCTTCTGCGTATCAACCCGAATACCATCAGCTCCGATAATATGCCCCAAGAAGGCCACAGAAGTTAACCAGAATTCACATTTAGAAAATTTAGCATATAATTTCTGCTGCCGAAGGGTGCCAAGTACTGTTCTCAGATGATCTGAATGCTCCTCTGCTGATCGTGAATAAACAAAAATATCATCAATAAATACGATCACGAACATATCAAGGAAAGGCCGGAATACCCGATTCATCAAATCCATAAATACCGCTGGAGCATTAGTCAGCCCAAAAGACATCACTCTGAATTCATAATGCCCGTACCGAGTCTTGAAAGCAGTCTTTGGAATATCTGACTCTCGTACCCGTACCTGATGGTAGCCCGAACGTAAATCTATCTTCGAAAAATATTTGGCACCCTGCAACTGATCAAATAAATCATCAATCTGGGGAAGGGGGTATTTGTTCTTTATAGTCACCTTATTCAGCTGTCGATAATCAATACACATTCGCAGTGACCCATCTTTCTTTCTGACAAATAATACCGGAGCTCCCCAGGGTGATGTACTGGGTCTGATGAAGCCTTTGTCTAATAGATCTTTCAGCTGCTCCTTCAATTCTTTTAGTTCTGCCGGTGCCATTCTGTACGGAGGAATAGATATGGGTTGCGTATCTGGCAACAAATCTATAGTGAAGTCTATCTCTCATTCAAGGGGAAGACCTGGAAGCTCATCTGGGAATACATCTGAGAATTCATTGACAACTGGAACTGACTGGAGCGTAGGTGTCTCGGCCTTAGTATCGTGCACCCGGACCAAATGATAGATATAACCTTTCTGAATCATCTTCTTAGCCTTGAGGTATGAAATAAACTTACCCCTCGGCGACGCTGTACTCCCCGACCACTCTATGACTGGTTCCCCTGGGAACTGGAAACGAACTACCTTTTTCTGGCAATCAACATTAGCATAGCAGGAAGCTAACCAGTCCATACCCATAATGACATCAAATTCCAGCATGTCTAACTCTACCAAATCAGCTTTAGTGCAACGATCATATATGATAACAGAACAATCTTTATATACCTGCCTCGCTATAATAAAATCCCTAACCGGTGTAGCCACTTCAAATGGTTCTATAGGTTCAGGTATTATTCCAATTTTACTAGCAACGAGCGGGGAGATATATGATAAGGTAGAACCAGGATCAATCAATGCATATACAGATCGGGAGAAAACCAGTAATGTACCTGTAACAACATTTGGCGAAGTCTCCTGATCCTGGCGGCTAGCCAATGCATATATGCGGTTCGATGGACCGCTAGAATCTGAAACACTGCCACGGCCTCGACCGTGGCCCGCCGGTGCCGGCAAACCCCGCCCTACAGGGCGCATAGCTGTGGGAGTAGAAGATGAACCAGCGGCTGAGTCCGTCAGCTGAACTGTACTACCAGAACCACTCGCCATCGAACAATCACGCATGACATGGCCCTGACGGCCGCAAGAAAAACAGGCTCCGGTAGCTCGATAGCACTCCCCTGGGTGCGATTTCCCGCAATAAGAACAACGGGGCCTGGGCGGCCTGGACTGGCTGGGACCCCTGGCTGTCTGCGAACCTGATACTCTGGAACTCTGACCGGCCCCAGATGGTCCCGCACTGTTAAATTGTCTGCTGGCGGACTGTGTACCCCGGCCTGATGGAGGAAGATATCTGCCTGACTGCTGCGACTGAGGTTGTCCGCCTCGAAAATCTCTAGAATATCCCGCGGATCTGGCCCTCTTGGGCGGCCTCCTGTCTCGATCCCTACCAGAATAACCGACCCTATGCCGGTCCTCCATACCCTGAGCATAGGCCTGTAACCGAGCGATATCCATATCAGTCTGTGACGCCATCGCCATGCAACTGTCAATCAAGTAGCGGTCCAGTCCTATCACGTACCGGTGCATCCGGTCAGCCATATCCGCTACTATCGCCGGTGCATATCGAGCCAGAGAATCAAACTCCAAATTATACTCACGAACACTCCGACCTCTCTGCCGCAGCTGTAAAAATCGGTCAATCCGCGCCCGCCGTAACTCCGAGGGCAAAACGTGGCGGAAAAAAGCGGCCACAAACTCATCCCAAGTAGTTGGGGGAGCACTCTCACCTCTGGACAGCTCCCAGGACTCGTACCAATTAGCAGCAACATCCCGTAATCTGTGCGAGGCTAACTCAACGGACTCGGTCTCTGAAGCCCTGACCAGTCCCAGCGAGCGCCTCATCCCCCGAATGAAGTCTTGGGGATCCTCCTCGGGCTTAGACCCGAAAAACTCTGGGGGACCGCATGTCAGAAAATCACGAACCCTCAGGCTATCACGCCTGTCATAATCATCGTCACCTCTTAGCCCGCGTCTGCAAGCCTGTCCTGCTACCAAAGTAGTCAATAGCTGTACGGCCTCCCTCAACGTCCTGTCCTCCGCCCCTGGCTGAGGAGCTGGAGGCTCGGGCGCTGGAGCCTCTGGAGCTAATGATGGACCTGCTCCAGGCTCCTCCAGTGGTGGTGTAGCAGAACCCTCTGAGTGGGGCACAACATCGGGCAAATCCTGAGCACGAGCCCGGGTAGCTCTCTGCACCTGACTAGTCTCTCCTACCACCGCTTTGCCCTTCTGGGCAGCCGTCGCCTTCTTCGGAGGCATCACTGAAAGAAAACACAACAACGAATCAGAACAGAATCATCCTAATAGCACGGCTCTATCGCAGGATCTAAGATTAAAAAAAAGGTAACACCCTAAATGTCCTGTAGCCTCCTGTTTATAAATGTAGTGCACGACACACCGATAACAAGACTCTACGAGACACGGCCAGTAGACATTCCGAGGACAAACCGCTCTGATACCACTTTTGTCACGACCCAGCCCCGTGGGCCGCGACTGGTACCCTACTTGGGCACCCAAACAGACTTACATTTTCAATCGTCATATTATAACTTAGTTCACATTTCAAATTCATCCTTTTTAAACAGTTCTGAAAATAATTATTTTCTTAAGCGGTCACGCGTATCAAAAATATCATATCGGAACAAAAGGGGCGGCGGAATACACATCGCCGATCATATGTACATATGCGAACACATGGGCCATTTTGGCCGCTATAACAAACAGGACCGCATTAAGACGCAAATCAGAAACAAAACGAACACACATAGGACCCACGACCCACATATATGACTACAGGCCTCTACAAACCAAAACGGAAACATATGGCGGGACAGGGCCCCGCCGTACCCCAAATAGCCACATATACATAAATATATACATAACAGAGATATGTACCAAAATATGGGCTCCGAATCAAAAGGAGCACTCTGTAGTAGCAGAAAGTGTGGCCTACAGTGGTGGATCACCAACGTCTGTACCTGCGGGCATGAAACGCAGCCCTCGAGGAAAGGGGGTCAGTACGAAAGATGTACTGAGTATGTAAAGCATGGAGTACAGAAATTCAAACCATAACCATAGTAAAAGTATAGAAAGGGAATACCTGATCAGTATATCAAAACCAGTACGGAAATCATATGTACATAATGCAAGTAAAAGAAATCATGCATAAGGCTCAGGAACGTGGTCTCCACTCCGACACTGGCGCCACTACACAGCATACTCCGGAAAGTTTCAAATCTCCGTACAACCCCGAACATAACACATCATCACACACATCATATCATAAGCCATATCACAACATAACTCCATAAACGGAACCCGGCCCTATGGCGAGGTCTCGGGAACCGTAACACAGCATACTGCCGAATATATCATAGTGCGCACGATCACAAAACCGGCCCGGGAACCGGCGAACGATAGCATAATAATGGGCACGAGCAGAGTAGTGAAACCAATGCAATTTACATATCAAAACATTTATGATACTTGATATAATTATATGACAACCCGTTGGGTAAACTAGTCTGAATAACTGATCAATACGGGATTTATCTTACAGAAATATTTCTGGAATCGTATTTATAGTTCAAAATGTAAATCAGAATATTATGGATTAATCAGAACATTATGCTTTAATATCAAAACATTATTCTTTAATAGCTAAAGTCATAAGCAAAAGTCTCTTTCCGATATCGTACAAAGTTAAGTCAATTAGGGCGAACGAAGGAGACTCGGGGCTAGTGGGCCCACCTCGGTTCAAATCGAGGCGGCGTACGAATTTTACAAACATTTGGCCCTATGGAATCGTCCATGAAATCTTAGGGGTAATTCAATCATATTTACGAAATTTACGAAAGTTTGAACATTTCTATTCAACAAAGCATGAGTTTCTAATTCAATTTCACTTAATGGAATAGTACTAAAAGTAAACGCGAATTTCTATGAATAGAGTAATCCCCGAGGCTCAAACTCAAACCTAGAACATCTAGGACATGCCAAGAGATGAAGAGGGATAGCTTTACTTACCTTTTCCACCTCCTGAACGTCTCCAAAATCAAGCCTCAAATCCGCCAAAATCTACAATTTGGTCACATTTACCAATTGTGAGCTATAACTTCTAAGAATTCAACTTAAATTCATATTTGTCTACCGAAATTTCGGCAACATTTCCCCTATACATATAGCATCCCCTGAGACTTAGCTCGGCCCAATATATCAACAACAACAACCCAACAATGCAAACAACATCAAAATCATCACAAAACGCACTATAACTTAAATAGTTCTCTTTACTACATAGTTCAACAACTTTCATTCCAACTTCCCGTTATCAAACTAATGTCAACATTTCCATATTCATTTACTAATTTAAGATCATTCAAACATAATTCAAGAACATTTCAAGCAATGCTCATGGATTCAAGCATTCCCGCCAATTCCATATTCTATCCAACACCTCCACAATTGCCACAACATTAACAACTAGCATTGTTTCCTTCCAAATTCATTAACAACAACCATAATTTACATTTAGAATTTTTACTTTCACAATTATATAAAAACTATATAAAAATCATATAATTTCCCATAACAATCCGCAACCATTTTCAATGCCAACTCAACTCGTTAAACATTCATTTACGTCGTAAATGCCACAACGACACAACTAACACACTAAATGAATTCCCTTTCATCTCCCCTTCACTATACTATGGCTCACGGCCATGATTCACCACACACACACACACACGGCTTCACACACATACATCACAACTCCATAATTTTATTCTAATTTCAATCCTTATAACATATATACTTATTCCATAACATAAAAGAATAGATTTCTTACCTTTTTCTTCAAACTTCAATCTTGCCGCAAACGTTGCTCCCTCGCCAAACCAATTATATCACGTCGGAGAGCGTCCTGAACTTAACAAGAATTCAACAAGAAAGAGATTTTCAGGATGAAGATTAAAGTACTAGAATTTTTTTTTTTTTTTTGAAAGGGGGGGTTCGGCCGAGAGCCTCTCTTGAGGTGTTCTTCAAATTTATTTTTTTGCTTTGTTTCTTGAAGATTATCTTCATATATATTAATTAGTCACATGACTAACTTCATGGGTTTGGGCCAAGACATGTTGGCCGGCCACCCCTCTAGTTTGGGCCTAAATTTTTCTTGTATTGTTTTGAGCCCAATTCATTAGAAATCTATTTTTGTAATTCCCGAACTAATTTTCCAAAATCCCAATTTTACCCCTAGCCTTCCTCAACACTTCCTCCCTAATATTTTTCTTTCATCAAAAACTCATATGTTGAATAAAATAAAAACATAGTCTCATTTCCTACATGACAAGATTATTCCAAATTTTTCAAGTGCGCAAAAACACGGGATATAACAGTATGTTAAAATCATGTTGTTGTTATGTGAAGTATTTTTATAAGACGACTCAATTCGCCCACATATACGGATTGCTTGAGCATTATTGCATTCTTGTCGGGACATTGTCCTTCTTGTGATAGTGACTTTGCCACTTATAATGACATACCTCACGGTATTGTTCGGATCTTGCCCATCTTGACTTTGGATTCACATTTCGTCTTGATGATGGACTTTTGTTCGTTCTCGAGTATGAGCGGAAAGCCACCTTCAACATGGCTCATGATTCTCTTGATTATGGGGTGACGACCCTTCTTGATTTGGGCTTCGGTCCTTCTTGTTATTTGATTATGCTTGATGTGATGGCATGACGTATGTGTTGGGTGAAATTAACTAACTCGAATTAGCTTGCGAAGCTTTCTTGACACTGGATATATGAATACTGTTAGTTGGAACTACTTCTTGGGTTGATATTTGCTTCTCTTGAATATCGTACATAGCTTACATTGATAAGTCTATTCCTTGAATTTAGTTATTGTACTCATTTTTTTATACGTAGCTCACTATTAGATTAACTAATTGAATGACGTTTCATGAATTAGCTTCGAAAGCTTTCTTGACACATGGTATTTGAAATATTAGTATCCTGAACTATCCTATGGTTTGGTGGTTCTCTTGAAATGCCGTACATTGATTAAGAACCTGATGATAAATTGGATAAGCTTATGACTTGAATTTACTTCATGCACACATATTTGATACATAGTTCACTGTTCAATTAACTAATCGGTGGACTTTTTTTTGAATTAGCTTTGGAGAGCTCCTTGACATTTGAGATTTTGAATATTGATATCTTAAACTATTTTTTTATTTGATATTGGATTCTCTTGAAATAATTGTACCTTCATTTAGTACTTGATGATGATTTTGATATGCTCACTTCTAGAATTTATTTTTGTACTCCTTAAATAGTATATTTTTTGATATGAAATGTTTGTTAAGTTTATCTGCCACTAAGCTTTATGCTTAGCGATAATGCAAGGTGATCTTCTCTTCTATAGGAATTAAGCCGTGGCCTCCTCTTCGAATAGAACTAATGAAGATGTTGATCCATGTTCTACAACTATTATGTTTCTCATCACTTGCATTTTCTGGAAGTGTAAAATTTATGAGATTTGATTTTGATGTGCTTGTCGAAAGGCTTTTGGGTAACCAGGCTTTTGTTAACCGAGTTTATCAAGATTATCCTTTCATGATTCGAAATCTAATTTCTTTGTAGACTTGAAATTCATTTTCAAGACTAGTATAAGAAAATTTTCGGGATGAAAGTTTTTTAAGGGGGAGAGAGTTGTAACCCCCCAAATGTTTTATGAAACATTTTACACATTATTTGACTAATTATGTAAAGTATATGTTGACAAACATTCTTACCCTTTTCTTTATATCTGTGTTCTTATGTTATTTAAAAGATGTTTTGCTTAAAGTATTAATGTTCCCTTGTTTAATTCAGAAGTATATTTGTAGTTGGTTCTTTAGACTTTGGAAATTTTCTTAGTTTAGTAACTTGTGGAAAATTATTCTAACCTTAGTGAGATAGAGAGAGTTTGGTAAGGGTAAAATGAGAATGACTAACAAAATATCTTGTATGGAGGTTAGTATAATATTTAAAAATATTATAGTCATCCTCTACACATTATAGATAAGATCGGATATTAAATATGTTGAAAAGTCCTCCCATACTAAGGAAGAGGTATGGCAGCCCCTTTTCTCCCAAAAATATCTCTCTTACTCCTCCTTCTAAACATCCATTGGAGTCTCTCCATACTTGTGGTAAGTTCTTACTCCTTTTATTTCGATTTCTTGAGAAAAAGGAAACCCCAAAACTCCTCTCCTCTCATCAAATTCTTCCACTAAATCACCAACAAGTCTTGTTTTTGTTGATCCACAAGCTACTCCACACTTTTGAGGTAAGTTTACCAAACCCGTTTTTGAACTGGACATTTGGTAGTATTTGTATCATATTTCCTTGTATAAAATTTTGTTTTAAGTGAGCCAAGATGATCTGGAAAGTTATTGCATTGATATACAACTTTTTTTTAGGCTCCAAAAACTAGTTTTGCTTGTATTCACTCGAAAAGGGGTGATGAAGTACAGGGCAGGTGCTGCCCAGATTTCTGTTTTACAAACCCTCCATGTACTACTGTTAGTATTTTGAGCATATATATTTGCACGAAATTAATATTGGGGTGATTTAAATTTCTACGGAACCCCAAGACATGTATCTAAAACTTTTATTAAGACCACAAAGTCTATTTTTTCCGTTTACCCCTTTCAAACTGAGCCACAATATAAGACAGTATTACTGTCCAGAATCTCTGTTTTGATAATTCAGTGTGATTTTCACTAAAATCATGTTTAGTTACGACGTGCTGAAATCATTAAACTTAAATAGGTATTTGTCTGTGTATTTAAGGTTTATATATACTCTTGTACAAGCTAAAGGAAATTGGCTGTGGAATTCGACATATTTGATCGTTGCTTTGGGGATTTATAACTTCTTGATGTGTGTTTGAGCTTTAGTAGCACTAAAGCTCAAAGGTTTGGACCTAAATGTGAACTTTTCTTTCAGTTTATTTTGTTTGAGATATTGTGAGAAGCTTGAATCTTGGTGAAATAGTATCTACTTTAAATTGTTGTCATATTGATTTTGTTGCTACTTTAATAGTTTACTTGCTTTGTTGGTTGAGAAAGAATATCTTGAGACACTTGAATATGATAACATTATCATTGAGGGTATAATTTTGAAATTGAGTTATGAGTATGTTAAAATCACGTTGGTGTTATGTGAAGTATTTTTATAAGACGACTCAATTCGCCCACATATACGGATTACATGAGCATTATTGCATTCTTGTCGGGACATTGTCCTTCTTGTGATAGTGACTTTGCCACTTATAATGACATACCTCACGGTATTGTTCGGATCTTTCCCATCTTGACTTTGGATTCACATTTCGTCTTGATGATGGACTTTTGTTCGTTCTCGAGTATGAGCGGAAAGCCACCTTCAACATGGCTCATGATTCTCTTGATTGTGGGGTGACGACCCTTCTTGATTTGGGCTTCGATCCTTCTTGTTATTTGATTATGCTTAATGTGATGACATGACGTATGCGTTGGGCGAAATTAACTTACTCAAATTAGCTTGGGAAACTTTCTTGACACTGGAGATATGAATATTTTTATTTGGAACTACTTCTTGGGTTGATATTTGATTCTCTTGAATATCGTACATAGGTTACTTTGATAAGTCTATTCCTTGAATTTAGTTTTTGTACTCATTTTTGATACGTAGCTCACTATTAAATTAACTAATTGAATGACGTTTCATGAATTAGCTTCAAAATCTTTCTTGACACTTGGTATTTCAAATATTAGTATCTTGAACTATCTTATGGTTTGGTGGTTCCCTTGAACTTTCCTACATTGATTAAGAACCTGACGGTAAATCGAATAAGCTAATGACTTGACTTTACTTCATCCACTCATATTTGATACATAGTTAACTATTCAATTAACTAATCGGTGGACATTTTTTCGAATTAGCTTTGGAGAGCTCCTTGACATTTGAGATTTTCAATATTGATGTATTAAAATATTTTATTATTTCATATTGGATTCTCTTGAAATAATTGTACCTTCATTAAGTACTTGATGATGATTGTGATAAGCTCATTTCTAGAATTTATTTTTGTTCTCCGTAAATAGCATACTTCTTGATATGAAACGTTAGTTAAGTTTATGTGCTACTAAACTTTATGCATAGCGATAGTTTGTTACTATCGTAGGTGATGTTCCAAGGGAGACTTAAGGATGGCCATTTGAAGTAGACTATTTGGAAGCCTAGATGAAGATCACATTTCCATGAACATGTTGATTTTAAATACATTTGGGGACTTGTACGTGATCCGTGTGATACACTTCGATATGCACATTTGAATGAAATTTGGGTCATGATGCTAATAAACGTGTTCACATGGGCCTATTTCCGCTACTAAATTATTGTGAATATCTTATTAAATAAATTTCTTTTGCATATTGTAAGTATGAAATTGGCTTTTGTTTCGTAAGTGGCATCCTCCCAAAGGGGGTGCTACATGTTTTGGTATATGAGCTTTATGTATGTGGTTCTAGGAGTTTTGTTGTAACCTTTAGTGTATTTGCTTTCATGAAGATTTCTTGGATAATATCATTTATTCGTATACTTTTTCTTTATGTGTTTTGTGGTGTGTATTGTGCATATGTATCATGTACTTGTCCCAAATGCAAGGTGATCTTCTCTTCTATAGGAATTAAGATGTGGCCTCCTCTTCGAATAGAACTAATGAGGATGTTGATCCATGCTCTACAACTATTATGTTTCTCATCACTTGCATTTTCTGGAAGTGTAAAATTTATGAGATTTGATTTTGATGTTCTTGTCGAAAGCCTTTTGGGTCACCGGGCTTTTGTTAACCGAGTTTATCAAGATTATCCTTTAATGATTCAAAATCTAATTTTCTCTGTAGACTTGATTGAAATGCATTTTCAAGACTATCATAAGATAAATTACGGGATGAAATTTTTTTAAGGGGGAGAGAGTTGTAGCACCCCAAATTTTTTGTGTAACATTTTATACATTATTTGACTAATTATGTGAAGTATATGTTGTCAAACATTCTTGCCCTTTTCTTTATATTTGTTTTCTTATGTTATTTAAAATATGTTTTGTTTAAAGTATTAATGTTCCCTTGTTTAATCCACAAGTATATTTATAGTTGGTTGTTTAGACTTTGGAAATTTTCTTAGTTTGGTAACTTGTGGAAAATCATTCTAACCTTAGTGAGATAGAGAGAGTTCGGTTAGGGTAAAAATGAGAATGACTAACAAAATATCTTGTATGGAGGTTAGTATATTACTTAACAATCTTATAGTAATCCTTTACACTTTATAGATAAGATTGGATATTATATATGTTGAAAATTCCTCCCATCCTAAGGAAGAGGTATGGCAGCCCCTTTTCTCCCAACAATATCTCTCTTATTCCTCCTTCTAAACATCCATTGGAGTCTCTCCATACTTGTGGTAAGTTCTTACTCCTTTTATTTCGATTTCTTGAGAAAAAGGAAACCCCAAAAATCCTCTCCTCTCATAAAAATCTTCCACTAAATCACCAACAAGTCTTGTTTTGGTTGAGCCACAAGCTACTCCACACTTTTGAGGTAAGTTTACCAAACCCGTTTTTGAACTGGCCAGTTGTTAGTATTTGTATCATATTTCCTTGTATAAAATTTTGTTTAAGTGAGCGAAGATAATCTGGAAAGCTATTTGATTGATATACAACTTTTGTTTAGGCTCTAAAAACTAGTTTTGCTTGTATTTACTCGAAAAGGGGTGATGAAGTACAGGGCAGGTGCTGCCTAGATTTCTATTTTACAAACTCTCCATGTACTACTGTTAGTATTTTGAGAATATATTTTTGTACGAAATTCATATTGGGTTATTTAAATTTCAACGGAACCCCAAGACATATATCTACAACTTTTATTAAGAGCACACAGTCTATTTTTTCCATTTACACCGTTGAAACTGAGCCACAATACAAGACAGTAGTACTGTCCAGAATTTCTGTTTTGATAGTTCAGGGTGATTTTCACTGATATCGTGTTTAGTTTCGACGTGCTGAAGTCATTGCACTTAAATAGATATTTGATTGTGTATTTAAGGTGTTTATATACTCCTGTAAAAGCTAAGAACCTGACGGTAAATCGAATAAGCTAATGACTTGAATTTACTTCTTCCACTCATATTTGATACATAGTTCACTATTCAATTAACTAATCGGTGGAGTTTTTTTCGAATTAGCTTTGGAGAGCTCCTTGACATTTGAGATTTTGAATATTGATGTATTAAACTATTTTATTATTTGATATTGGATTCTCTTGAAATAATTGTACCTTCATTAAGTACTTGATGATGATTTTGATATTCTCATTTCTAGAATTTATTTTTGTACTCCTTAAATAGCATACTTTTTCAAATGAAACGTTAGTTAAGTTTATGTGCCACTAAGCTTTATGCTTAGCGATAGTTTGTTACTATCGTAGGTGATGTTCCAAGGGAGACTTAAGGATGACCATTTGAAGTAGGCTATTTGGAAGCCTAGATAAAGATCACATTTGCATGAACATGTTCATTTTATATATATTTGGGGACTAGTACGTGATCCATGTGATACACTTCGATATGCACATTTGAATTAAATTTGGGTCATGATGCTAATATTTTGAAACTTGTTCACATGGACCTATTTTCGCTACTAAATTATTGTGAGTATCTTGTTAAATACATTTCTTCTGCATGTTGTAAGTATGAAATTGGCTTTTGTTTCGTAAGTGGCATCCTCCTAAAGGGGGTGCTACAAGTTTTGGTATTTGACCTGTAGGTATGTGGTTCTAAGATTTTTGTTGTGACCTTTAGTGTATTTGCATTCATGAAGATTTCTTGGATAATATCTTTTACTCGTATACTTTTTTTTATGTGTTTTGTAGTGTGTATTGTGAATATGCATCATGTACTTGTCCCTAATGCAATGTGATCTTCTCTTATATAGGAATTAAGATATGGCCTCCTCTTCGAATAGAACTAATGAAGATGTTGATCCATGTTCTACAACTATTATGTTTCTCATCACTTGCATTTTCTGGAAGTGTAAAATTTATGAGATTTGATTTTGATGTGCTTGTCGAAAGCCTTTTGGGTCACCGGGCTTCTGTTAACCGAGTTTATCAAGATTATCCTTTAATGATTCAAAATCTAATTTTCTCTGTAGATTTGATTGAAATGCATTTTCAAGACTATTATAAGATAAATTACGGGATGAAATTTTTTTAAGGGGGAGAGAGTTGTAGCACCCCAAATTTTTTGTGAAACATTTTATACATTATTTGACTAATTATGTAATGTATATGTTGTCAAACATTCTTACCCTTCTCTTTATATTTGTGTTCTTATGTTATTTAAAAGATGTTTTGTTTAAAGTATTAATGTTCCCTTGTTTAATTCACAAGTATATTTGTAGTTGGTTCTTTAGACTTTGGAAATTTTCTTAGTTTGGTAACTTGTGGAAAATTATTCTAACCTTAGTGAGATAGCGAGCGTTTGGTAAGGGTAAAAATGAGAATGACTAACAAAATATCTTGTATGGAGGTCAGTATATTAGTTAAAAATCTTATCGTTATCCTCTACACTTTATAGATAGATCGGATATTATATATGTTGAAAAGTCCTCCCATGCTAAGGAAGAGGTATGGCAGCCCCTTTTCTCCCAAAAATATCTCTCTTACTCCTCCTTCTAAACATCCATTGGAGTCTCTCCAAACTTGTGGTAAGTTCTTACTCCTTTTATTTCGATTGCTTGAGAAAAAAGAAACCCCAAAACTCCTCTCCTCTCATCAAATTCTTCCACTAAATAACCAACAAGGCTTGTTTTGGTTGAGCCACGAGCTACTCCACACTTTTGAGGTAAGGTTACCAAACCCGTTTTTGAACTGGACAGTTGTTAGTATTTGTAGCATATTCCATTGTACAAAATTTAGTTTTAAGTGAGCCAAGATGATTTGGAAAGCTATTTCATAGATCTACAACTTTTGTTTAGGCTCCTAAAAGAAGTTTTGATTGTATTTACTCGAAAAGGGGTGATGTAGTACAGGGCAGGTGCTGCTCAGATTTCTGTTTTACAAACTGCTAGTATTTTGAGCACATATTTTTGTACGAAATTGATATCGGGGTTATTTAAATTTCAATGAAACCCCATGACATATATCTACAACTTTAATTAAGACTACAAGTCTATTTTTTCCGTTTACACCTTTGAAACTGAACCGCAATACAAGACAGTAGTATTGCCCAGAATTTCTATTTTGATAGTTCAGGGTGATTTTCATTGATATCATTTTTAGTTTCGACGTGCTGAAATCATTAAACTTAAATAGATATTTGATTGTGTATTTATGGTGTTTATATACTCTTGTAAAAGCTAAAGGAAATTGGCTAAGGAAGTGGACATATTTATTTGATCGTTCCTTTGGGGATTTATAACTTCTTGATGTTTGTTTGAGCTTTAGAAGCACTAAAGATCCAAGGTTTGCACCTAAACGTGAACTTTTCTATCAATTTATTTTCATTCAGATATTGTGAGAAGCTCGAATCTTGTTGAAATAGTATCTACTTTAAATTGTTATCATATTGATTTTGTTGCTACTTTCATAGTTTACTTGCTTTGTTGGTTGAGAAAGAATATCTTGAGATACTTGAATACGATAACACTATCATTGAGGGTATAATTTTGAAATTGAGTTATGAGTATGTTAAAATCACGTAGGTGTTATGTGAAGTATTTTTATAGGACGACTCAATTCGCCCACATATACGGATTGCTTGACCATTATTGCATTCTTGTCGGGACATTGTCCTTCTTGTTATAGTGACTTTGTCACTTATAATGACATACCTCACAGTATTGATCGGATCTTGCCCATCTTGACTTTGGATTTACATTTCGTCCTGATGATGGACTTTTGTCCGTTCTCGAGTATGAGTGGAAAGCCACTTTAAACATGGCTCATGATTCTCTTGATTATTGGGTGACGACCCTTCTTGATTTGGGCTTCGGTCCTTCTTGTTATTTGATTATGCTTTATGTGATGGCATGATTTATGTGTTGGGCGAAATTAACTAACTCAAATTAGCTTGGGAAACTTTCTTGACCCTGGAGATATGAATATTTTTATTTGGAACTACTTCTTGGGTTGATATTTGATTCTCTTGAATATCGTACATAGCTTACATTGATAAGTCTATTCCTTGAATTTAGTTATTGTACTCATTTTTGATACGTAGCTCACTATTAGATTAACTAATTGAATGACGTTTCATGAATTAGCTTCGAAAGCTTTCTTGACACATGGTATTTGAAATATTAGTATCCTGAACTATCTCATGGTTTGGTGGTTCTCTTGAAATGTCCTACATTGATTTAGAACCTGACGGTAAATCGGATATGCTAATGACTTGAATTTACTTCTTCCACTCATATTTGATACATAGTTCACTATTCAATTAACTAATCGGTGAACTTTTTTTTGAATTAGCTTTGGAGAGCTCCTTGACATTTGAGATTTTGAATATTGATGTATTAAACTATTTTATTATTTGATATTGGATTCTCTTGAAATAATTGTACCTTCATTAAGTACTTGATGATGATTGTGATAAGCTCATTTCTAGAATTTATTTTTGTACTCCTTAAATAGCATACTTCTTGATATGAAACGTTAGTTAAATTTATGTGCCACTAAACTTTATGCATAGCGATAGTTTGTTACTATCGTAGGTGATGTTCCAAGGGAGACTTAAGGATGGCCATTTGAAGTAGACTATTTGGAAGCCTAGATGAAGATCACATTTGCATGAACATGTTGATTTTGTATACATTTGGGGACTTGTACGTGATCCATGTGATCCACTTCGATATGCACTTTTGAATGAAATTTGGGTCATGATGCTAATAAACGTGTTCACATAGGCCTATTTCCGCTACTAAATTATTGTGAATATCTTATTAAATAAATTTGTTCTGAACGTTGTAAGTATGAAATTTGCTTTTGTTTGGTAAGTGACATCTTCCCAAAGGGGGTGCTACAAGTTTTGATATTAGAGCTTTAGATATGTGGTTCTAGGACTTTTGTTGTGACCTTTAGTGTATTTGCATTCATGAAGATTTCTTAGATAATATCATTTACTCGTATACTTTTTTTATGTGTTTTGTAGTGTGTATTGTGCATATGCATCATGTACTTGTCCCTAATGCAATGTTATCTTCTCTTCTATGGGAATTAAGATATGGTCTCCTCTTTGAATATCACTAATGAAGATGTTGATCCATGTTCTACAACTATTATGTTTCTCATCACTTGCATTTTCTGGAAGTGTAAAAGTTATGAGGTTTGATTTTGATGCGCTTGTCGAAAGCCTTTTGGGTCACTAGGCTTTTGTTAACCGAGTTTATCAAGATTATCCTTTCATGATTCAAAATCTAATTTTCTCTGTAGACTTGATTGAAATGCATTTTCAAGACTATTATAAGATAAATTTCGGGACGAAGTTGTTTTAAGGGGGAGAGAGTTGTAGCACCCCAAATTTTTTGTGAAACATTTCATACATTATTTGACTAATTATGTAAAGTATATGTTGTCAAACATTCTTACCTTTTTCTTTATGTTTGTGTTCTTATGTTATTTAAAAGATGTTTTGTTTAAAGTATTAATGCTCCCTTGTTTAATTCACAAGTATATTTGTAGTTGGTTCTTTAGACTTTGAAAATTTTCTTGGAAATTTTCTTAGTTTAGTAACTTGTGGAAAATTATTCTAAACTTAGTGAGATAGAGAGAGTTTGGTAAGGGTAAAAATGAGAATGACTAACAAAATATCTTGTATGGAGGTTAGTATATTATTTAAAAATTTTATAGTAATCCTTTACACTTTATAGATAAGATTGGATATTATATATGTTGAAAATTCCTCCCATCCTAAGGAAGAGGTATGGCAGCCCCTTTTCTCCCAAAAATATCTCTCTTATTCCTCCTTCTAAACATCCATTGGAGTCTCTCCATACTTGTGGTAAGTTATTACTCCTTTTATTTCGATTTCTTGAGAAAAAGGAAACCCCAAAAATCCTCTCCTCTCATAAAAATCTTCCACTAAATCACCAACAAGTCTTGTTTTGGTTGAGCCACAAGCTACTCCACACTTTTGAGGTAAGTTTACCAAACCCGTTTTTGAACTGGCCAGTTGTTAGTATTTGTATCATATTTCCTTGTATAAAATTTTGTTTAAGTGAGCGAAGATAATCTGGAAAGCTATTTCATTGATATACAACTTTTGTTTAGGCTCTAAAAACTAGTTTTGCTTGTATTTACTCGAAAAGGGGTGATGAAGTACAGGTTAGGTGCTGCCCAGATTTCTGTTTTACAAACCCTCCATGTACTACTGTTAGTATTTTGAGCATATATTTTTGTACGAAATTGATATTGGGTTATTTAAATTTCTATGGAACCCCAAGACAGATATCTACAACTTTTATTAAGACCGCAAAGTCTATCTTTGCCGTTTACTCCTTTGAAACTGAGCCACAATACAAGACAGTAGTATTGTCCAGAATTTCTATTTTGATAGTTCAGGGTGATTTTCACTTGTATCATGTTTAGTTTCAACGTGATGAAATTATTGAACTTAAATAGATATATGATTGTGTACTTAAGGTACATGTATACTCTTGTACAAGCTAAAGGAAATTGGCTAAGGAAGTCGACATATTTATTTGATCGTTGCTTTGGGGATTTATAACTTCTTGATGTTTGTTTGTGCTTTAGAAGCACTAAAGCTCCAAGATTTTCACCTAAACGTGAACTTTTCTTTCAATTTATTTTGTTTGAGATATTGTGAGAAGCTTGAATCTTGGTGAAATAGTATCTACTTTAAATTGTTGTCAGATTGATTTTGTTGCTACTTTAATAGTTTACTTGCTTTGTTGGTTGAGAAAGAATATCATGGGACACTTGAATATGATAACACTATCATTGAGGGTATAAGTTTGAAATTGAGTTATGAGTATGTTAAAATCGCGTTGGTGTTATGTGAAGTATTTTTATAAGACGACTCAATTCGCCCACATATACGGATTGCTTGAGCATTATTGCATTCTTGCCGGGACATTGTCCTTCTTGTGATTGTGACTTTGTCACTTATAATTACATACCTCACGGTATTGTTCGGATCTTGCCCATCTTGACTTTGGATTTACATTTCGTCTTGATGATGGACTTTTGTCCGTTCTCGAGTATGAGTGGAAAGCCACTTTCAACATGGCTCATGATTCTCTAGATTGTTGGGTGACGACCCTTCTTGATTTTGGCTTCGGTCCTTCTTGTTATTTGATTATGCTTGATGTGATGGCATGACGTATGTGTTCAGCAAAATTAACTAACTCAAATTAGCTTGGGAAGCTTTCTTGACCCTGGAGATATGAATATTGTTATTTGGAACAACTTCTTGGGTTGATATGTGATTCTCTTAAATATCGTACATAGCTTACATTGATAAGTCTATTCCTTGAATTTAGTTATTGTACTCATTTTTGATACGTAGCTCACTATTAGATTAACTAATTGAATGACGTTTCATGAATTAGCTTCGAAAGCTTTCTTGACACATGGTATTTGAAATATTAGTATCCTGAACTATCTCATGGTTTGGTGGTTCTCTTGAAATGTCCTACATTGATTTAGAACCTGACGGTAAATCGGATATGCTAATGACTTGAATTTACTTCTTCCACTCATATTTGATACATAGTTAATGATTCAATTAACTAATCGGTAGACTTTTTTTTGAATTAGCTTTGGAGAGCTCCTTGACTTTTGAGATTTTGAATATTGATGTATTAAACTATTTTATTATTTGATATTGGATTCTCTTGAAATAATTGTAACTTCATTAAGTACTTGATGATGATTTTGATATGCTCATTTCTAGAATTTATTTTTGTACACCTTAAATAGCATACATTTTGATATGAAACGTTAGTTAAGTTTATGTGCCACTAAGCTTTATGCATAGCGATAGTTTGTTACTATCGTATGTGATGTTCCAAGGGAGACTTAAGGATGGCCATTTGAAGTAGACTATTTGGAAGCCTAGATGAAGATTACATTTACATGAACATGTTGATTTTGTATACATTTGGGGACTTGTACGTGATCCATGTGATACACTTCGATATGCACTTTTGAATGAAATTTGGATCATGATGCTAATATTTTGAAGCTTGTTCAGATGGCCTATTTCCGGTACTAAATTATTATGAATATCTTATTAAATAAATTTCTTCTGAACGTCGAAAGTTATCTTAAAGCATATGCTGGAGGTTTCTACTCACTTGGTGATCAATCTTATTGGCCAAACGGGCCATTTTCAATCATTTCTAACACGGAGTATATCCGTAAAATGCATGTTAGTGCACGAACTCGGATTCCCAATCAAAAGGATGTCCCAGATAGGACATACTCTCGAAGGTGCTCGACGTGTAAGAAGTTTGGCCATGATAAGCGTTTGTGTAACCAACGGGTCCGTGGTGGTGCAAGTACCTCTCGTAGTGGAAAAACCATTCATAGTGGAAGAGCCTCTCGTGGTTGAAGATTGTCTTGAATTATGAATGTATTGTAATCCTTCTTGATGTATTGGAATTGCATTGAATTATCAATGTATTTTAATTCTTCTTGATGTATTCGAATTGTCTTGAATTATGAACGGCAAAAAAAAAAAAAAAAAACTCGAAAAAAATATCGACATATCCTTAATAATGTAATGCCTTGACTAAATAATAAAACACTTAAATCAAATCATTATAACATACAACACTTAAACCTAACAATTACAAGTTTCCAAACAAAACTTACTTCGGGCACTTTACAACACCTAAAACGACGATCCAAACGTTTAGGTATACTTGATGTATTGAGCCTACATTATTGTTCGCAAAAAAAAAAAGATATCAGGTTTTATATAAAATATTGACATTCCGGAGGTTTGAGACATGACTAATCTTTGGTCACAATATGAAAAGAAAAAATGTGAATTTCAAAACATTGAAATTATACAAAGTGTGGAAAAATAAAAGTAGCACCTTTTGCGCACAAAATTAGTGCGCAATAGGACTTAACGATACCTGTCACAGTTAAGTCCTTTTGCGCATTAATTTTGTGCGCAAAAGGTACTTGTAGCACTTTTTTTGGGGGGTTATTTTGGATGAAACTCCTACTTTTCAGATTATTTAAGTTGCAGACTCTATATATATATATATATATATATATATATGCGAACAGCTTATGAAACGGAAGAATGTTCTACAAAAAACAAAAAGAGGTAAAACTTATTATTGTTGCAGCCAATTTTAATCTGAATAAGAGAGGTGCATTGGTGATTTTCGAATTGATGTAGTCGTCACCTAACAGTTCGTAGGTGTGTTATGGCACCTGAGTAATTCACTCTCGACACAAAAAAATTCTAAGAGGTTCAATTAAATTGAGGGAATAATTCTGTCTCTACAATATTTTCTCCGACCTCTCTCTAGAAGCTACTTTACTATTTCTTTCTCTTCCTCCGACATACTATGGGGAAATTAGATGTAGATATGATTTCTTCCATTGATATCCCCCCAAAACCTCCTGATGGATCACTAAATCTGACAGTTCCCATCTCTAGTTCGACTACTTAGACCAACACTCAATCCAACAAGTCATCACTAAAGATCTTGCTATGACCAATCCAGTAGAGGACATACCAATTGATGAAATGTCTAAGGAAGTACACGCAATAGTTTTAACGGAGGAATATAAAAATCGAATGTATATTCCTTGGAAGTTGTCCCTGATTATTAAACTTCTGGGTAAATGTATGTTACATCAACACCTAAAAGCCAAAATTCAATCTCTTTGGCAACCTGTGGAGGAATTTCCTCTAATTGATCTTGGATGTGATTATTTTATAGTTAAATTCAAAAAGGAAGAGAATTTTATTAAGGTGGTTGAACAAGGACCGTGGTTCATCAATGGATATAATTTAACTATACAAAGATGGGTTCCAAATTTTGTTGCCACCAAAGCTACTCTGTTGGTATCGGCGATATGGGTTCGTCTTCCCCAATTACCAATTGAATTTTATGACGAAATTATTCTTCGAAAAATTGGTGCTACTATTGGTAAATTGCTCAAGGTGGATGCATGCATCGGTGCTACTTTATGAGGTCGATATGCTCGATTGTGTGTGGAAGTGCCATTTAATTATCCAGTCAAATCCTTTATCTATATTGGATCTCATAAATAGGTTATTATGTATGAGGGACAACATCAGCTTTGTCAACGATGTGGATGGTTAGGACATACTATGTTAAATTATCCGAATTCACACCAACATATTACTACTTCTCCAACAAGGGTTGAACAGCCAAGCACAACAGACTCATCCAATCTTCAAGATGAGGAATGGAAAATTGTTTCTTTTCCTCCAAAAGCACAGAGACGTACATGAACAACTCCGGCTAGACATCATAAAATGGATGAACTGGGTATCCAGGCAAAATTATTTGATGCGCACATTAGTAAGTATATTTCTATTCAACATTTTAATTATAAAAATAAAAAAAAAATTAGACTCCTCCTACGAATTTTATGGTTACTAATCCTCAAGTTATTTCTTGTACTTCTCCTTCACCATTAAATTCGACAAAAACTTCTGACATAGCTTTAGATAATAATAATTTCTCTGTGCTGAAGGATTTTAGGGAAGATATTGTCACGACCCAACCCCGTAGGCCGTGACTAGTGCCCGAGTTGGACACTCATATCCCCTGTAAACTATAATCTTTTATAACCAGCATATTATGAACTTATTTGTATAAAAGGCAGGACGTTATTTTAAAGCTGTCAAAATTCTGTATGTCGTAAGGCACCTGTCTCCTGAGGAGTACGATCTTCAACAACAACATATATATATATCTACGCAAGCCGACAGGGTTGCCACTACACGCAACATCCCAAACATATATATATATATATATATATATATATATATATATATATATATATATATATATATATATATATATGCAAGCCGACAAGGCTGCCATTACGAATGGGTACGCCCCAAACATAAGTCGTATTCATACAATGCAACATCAACTATATACAGACCCACACATGTGTCCACAGACCTCTAAGAGTAATGACAGTATCATATGACGGGACAGGGCCCCGCCGTACCCCAAATAAACACATACATATACAACAAAAGGGAGTTATACCACAAGCTATGCTCCAGAACAAAGGAGCACTTCAAAGTAGCTGAATAGATATCCTAGGCTGGCGGATCTCCGAAACGAGCGTCTGTACCTGCGAGCATGAACGCAGCCCCCCGAAGAAAAGGGGGTCAGTACGAAATGTGTACTGAGTATGTAAAGCATGAAATATAGTAATAGACTCATACTGAGACAAGGTGTGTAGGACCCAATGCAACAAACAGAATTTCATAAAACTTGCCTTTGAACATAAATCATAAGTGTCAACATCATATCCATGTCATTATAGAGTTTTGTAACCAAGGCTGAATAATTATTCTGTATATAACATATATAACGTGTCCCGGCCCTTTAGTGAGGGACTCGGTAATTATAATCATAGCATCATAACATAAGCATATATGTGTCCCGGCCCTCTAGTGAGGGACTCGGTAATAAGGAATATATGCCCTCCTGGCCGCCATCTCCATATCATCATGCCATCATATCATCGTAGCATCATCATATCATCATATCATTATATATATATATAACATGTCCCGGCCCTCTAGTGAGGGGCTCGGTGAGTAATATAGTAAATATGCGCACGAAAACGTGTCCTGGCCCGGGACTCAGTGAAGGATATAGCGGTAAGCACGAGCAGAATAATAAGCAACCACATATATGCAATTCATCTTTTGAGACTCAATAGGTAAGTAACTAACCAGCTCTAAAGTGTCAGGATAATAATCATATTCAGTTCTTTTTAAATCTCATTACAAGTTATAGCAAAGAACGTTTCAGATTTCATGTACATGTATCAATTTGACATGGTGTAACTTTTGATAGTCAAGTATGCCTCTAATTATGCAATTCTTTAAGAGCAGGAACTTCTATACATCATTCATTAGTCAATCATATAGTAGGCTCGAGACCATAACATTACGGAATGAATAGAATCATAAGTCATGCTTGGAACTAGAGAGTAGAATTTACCCCAAGGTTCATATCATTTCTTACTTACGTCTAGGACATGCCAAAAGAAAGAAGGAAGAGGCTTTACATACCTTTAGCGTTTAGTCGTATTATAACTTGTACTTGCTGCCCAATAGTACTTATCCTATATCAAGATATCAAGAGCTACAATTAGTCTACGAGGGACTTCAATATGTATTTTAACGTTAACAATCCCTTTCCAACATTTAGACGACGTTTCGTTCGCATTCAGACCAACTGGTACTACAAGCTAATATTGTTAGTCATTCTTTCATGTATCAATCCAAACTTATTTAAACATGACTTAAGGGAACTTTGGACAGTCCGTACATCATTTAAAACAGGCCCTTATCCACGGCCAAACAGCACACACAACATTACCATTTTCGCTTCGTAATTTTCCAACTTCAACTACAACGACAACAACACGTTTACAACATTACTTATACGATTATTGGAACTGTTTTAGCATCATATTAACTCTTACAACAGCCCACAAACCATTTCAATTTCAACTTGAATCATTAAACTTCACTTTCACTATACGTTCATAACAATAACCAACATTCAACATACACTAATTCACTCCTAACATTAAAACAGTCCACGGTTTGGACTGTTTTCCCCCTTCAACATGATTCATTTCTTTAACACCTCAATTCACATATTCATAATGCATACAATACACCACAATGTCCATAACAACAACAATCAAAATATGGCACAAAACAGTCCATAAATTCCTCTAAAACAGCCCCCTACACGGCTTCAACACCACTACAACAACTTTATGATTTTCATCCATTTATCCACACTACAACACATTCAATTTATTCCCAATACATGTACAAGAAGATTAAGCATGATTCCATTTAAGTCTACAAAACATGGCCCACTTCAACTTCAAGAAAAACAGTCCATTACCAACATGCAACATCATAAACATACTTCTACAATCTTTGTTCATTTACATATGTTAACACACGTTCAACCCATCAACAATACATGCAAAATGAGACCAACATGGATTCCCCCAAGCTCACGGCTCACCTCAACTTCAACCACAACAACAAAACAACAACAACATGCACGAATGATACCTTCAAATCATCATACAACACAAGAAAAATGATCATTCTTACCTTGTAACTAAACACTTCAATCGGCTAGCCCTTCACTTTCACTTCTTGAATTTTAACACTTGTTCTTGCTATTCCAATGAATGCTACACGTTAATACACCTTTAGGGGAGTTAAATTGCCTAAGAAACTGATTTTTTTGGAGCAATTTGGAACACCTCACTCTCGGCCAGCTTGTAGCCGAGAGTTTCCCTCTCTATCACTATGTGTTCTTGACTTGTAAAGATGAAAATGATGTAGTTAGTTGATAGTAAATCAGCATTTGTGTTATATATATGCATTACAAGATTTGGACATGTGTCCCACTTAAATTTTGGGTCAATTATCTTTGTCCATCCCACTAAACTACACGGCCAACTATGGCTATTTTTAATGGACTGATTTAGTTTTCCAATCCCACTTAATAATCTAATCATGGTTAATTTAATCCCAATTTTCCATTAATGCTTCTATACCAAACGAAATTTGTAGGTAACTTGTGACTTGAAACGAAACCGGAAGTTAAAGTCTCTACTTCGTATCTTAAAATAGTCTTGTCTTTAACTTGTCGCGCTTAGTTTAAAACGTCCCAATGTATGAAAATATGGGATATAACATCCTCCCCCCCTTTAGAACATTCGTCCTCGAATGTCGATTTTATCCCTTCGGGTTCTATAAGAGTCTTGGGAAGGGTTTTCCTTATCGCTAACATATAGATTGAGCAGACAATTAACACAATCAAGCAATGGGGTTTAGATTACCTGTAGGCGTGGAAAACAAGTGAGGATATTTCTTTTCCATCTCCTCTTCAGTCTCCCAAGTCATCTCCTCCCTATTATTGTTCCGCCACAACACTTTAACCGACGCCACATCTTTTGTTCGCAACCTTCTGATTTACCGATCAAGTATGGCTATAGCTCTTCATATGATAGCTCCTCTGTTACCTGGATATCATCTGCCGGAAACACCCTGGAAGGATCGCCTATATACTTCCGCAGCATTGACACATGGAAGACCGGATGTACTGCTTCTAAATCCGCTGACTTGGCCTACCTCACGGATAATCTGATAAGGTCCAATGTATCTCGGGCTCAACTTCCCTTTCTTGCCGAATCTCATAACACCCTTCATGGGTGACACCTTCAAGAACACCCAATCTCCAACCTGAAATTCCAAGTGTCGACGTCGATTATCTGCATATGACTTCTGCCGACTCTGGGCTGCTAGTAACCTCTCCTGAATAAGCTTCACCTTATCGACAGCCTGCTGAACCATATCTGGGCCTATTAGCTTAGTCTCACCAAATTCAAACCAACCTATAGGGGATCTACACTTCCTGCTATATAGAGCTTCGTACGGTGCCATCTGAATGCTAGAATGGTAGCTGTTATTATAAGAAAACTCGATCAGCGGCAAGTGATCATCCCAGCTGCCCCTGAAATCAATGACGCAGGCCCGTAACCTATCTTGTAGCGTCTGAATGGTACGCTCGGCCTGTCCGTCAGTCTGAGGGTGGAATGCTGTGCTGAGACTTACCTGTGTCCCCAATCCCTCCTGGAAGGATCTCCAGAAATTAGCTGTAAACTGGGCCCCTCTATCAGAGATAATAGATGTGGGAACCCCATGAAGTCTCACTATCTCATTAAGATACAATCTGGCATAATCTTCAGCTGAATACGTAGTCATGACTGGAAGAAAGTGGGCTGATTTCGTCAGTCTATCAACAATGACCCAGATAGAGTCATATTTCCGTGGAGTGCGAGGTAAAACCGTGACGAAATCCATATTGATTACCTCCCATTTCCAGGTCGGAATCTCCATCTCCTGCAATAGTCCCCCAGGCTTCTGGTGCTCGATCTTCACCTGTTGGCAATTTGGGCACTGGGCCACAAATTCTGCTATGTCCTTTTTCATACCATCCCACCAATACAAACACCTAAGGTCATGATACATTTTTGTTGACCCTGGATGAACAGAATAACAAGCATAGTGTGCCTCCCCCATAACCTGTTGCCTTAATCCTGCAACCTCAGGTACACATAATCTGCCTCTGTATCGTAGTACTCCGTCAGATGAAATCTTGAATGGGGTCTCGTCCTTCTGAAATGTTGTATCTCTGTAATGTACAAGAATAGGATCCTCATACTGACATCTCTTCACCTCTTCTATAATAGAGGACTCAGCAACACCTCGCACAAAATTTTTACCATTATCAGAATCAGCCAAACGAATTCCAAGACTAGCTAGGTGATGAATCTCATGGACTATTTCTTTCCTTCCTGGCTGTACGCCTGCCACACTGCCCATAGATTTACGGCTGAGTGCATCTGCCACAACGTTAGCCTTTCCTGGGTGATATAGAATATCGACATCATAATCTTTCAGCAACTCTAGCTACCTCCTTTGCCGCAATTTCAGCTCTTTCTGCTTAAAGATATACTGGAGACTCTTATGATCTGTATAAATATCAACATGCACGCCATATAGATAATGCCTCCATATCTTCAAGGCATGTATAACCGCCACCAACTCCAGGTCATGGGTAGGATAATTTCTTTCGTGCTTCCTGAGTTGCCGGGAGGCATAGGCTATAACTCTGCCATGCTGCATTAATACACACCCTAGCCCAACACCTGAAGCGTCACAATAAATAACATAGCCATCTGGCCCCTCAGGAAGAGTTAGAACTGGAGCTGTGGTTAACTTTTCCTTCAGCAACTGGAAGCTCCGTTCACAAGCATCGGTCCATTAGAATTTAGCTGCTTTCTGTGTTAACCTTGTTAAAGGCGCTGAAATCGAAGCAAACTTTTCTACAAATCTCCTGTAATATCCTGCTAGCCCCAGAAATCTACGTACCTCAGTAGGCGTCGTAGGTCTAGGCCAAGTATTGACGGCCTCAATTTTCTGCGAGTCTACCCGAATACCGTCTGCTCCAACAATATGCCCCAGAAATGCTACTGAAGTCAACCAAAATTCACATTTAGAGAACTTAGCATATAATTTCTGATTCTGGAGGACCTTAAGTACAGTCCTCAAGTGATTTGTATGCTCTTCTTCTGATCGTGAATAGACCAGAATATCATCAATAAATACAATCACGAACAAGTCGAGGAATGGCTTAAACACCCTGTTCATCAAGTCCATAAACACGGCTGGAGCATTGGTCAGCCCAAAAGACATCACTTTAAATTCGTAATGCCCATATCGGGTCCAGAATGCAGTCTTCGGAATGTTTGCTTCCTTTACCCGCACCTGGTGATAACCTGACCGCAAGTCTATCTTTGAAAAACATTTAGCACCCTGCAACTGGTCAAATAGATCATCCATCCTGGGGAGGGGATATCTGTTCTTTATTGTTACTTTGTTCAGCTACCTATAATCAATACACATCCGCAGCGACCCATCCTTCTTTCTTACAAACAATATCGGTGCGCCCCAAGGTGATGTACTGGGCCTAATGAAGCCCTTCTCTAATAGGTCTCTCAGTTGCTCCTTCAATTCTTTCAATTCTGCAGGTGCCATTCTGTAAGGAGGAATAGATATGGGCTGAGTATCTGGCAATACATCTATAGTGAACTCTATCTCACTCTTAGGAGGAAGGCCTGGAAGTTCATCTGGGAATACATCTGGAAATTCATTAACCACTGGGACTGACTGAAGAGTCGGTACTTCTGCTTTCAAGTCATGCACACGAACCAGATGGTAAATATAGCCCTTCCTAACCATTTTCCTTGCCTTGAGGTCTGAAATAAACTTACCTCTCGGCGATGCTGTATTCCCCCTCCATTCTATAATTGGTTCCCCTGGGAACTGAAATCGAACTACTTTGCCTCTGCAGTCAACATTAGCATAACAAGAAGCCAACCAGTCCATCCCCATAATAACATTGAACTCAGTCATGTCTAGTTCTATCAAATCTGCCTTGGTGCAGCTATTACATATGACCACCGAACAATCTTTATACACTAGTCTTGCTAAAACAAAATCCCCTACTGGTGTAGCTACCTCGAATGGTTTTATAGATTCAGATTTTATCCCAATTTTACTAGCAACAAAAGGGGAAATATATGATAATGTGGAGCCTGGGTCTATCAATGCATATACATCTCGGGAGAAAATCGATAGTATACCTGTAACCACATTTGGCGACGCCTCCTGATCCTGTCTGCAGGCTAAAACATATATGCGGTTTGAAGGACCGCCAGAACTGGAAGCCTCTCCACGGCCTCTGCCGCGGCCTGTTGGTGTCGGAATACCTTGCCCCATAGGGCGCATAGTCACTGAAGAGGAAGAACCAGCAACTGATCCCGTAGGCTGAGCTGCGCCACCTGCACCACCCCCAAATCGACACTCTCTCATAGTATGGCCCTGACGGCCGCAAGAGAAACAAGCACCAGTAATGAAGCGGCATTCCCCTGGATGACGTCTACCACATCGAGGACACGGATGTATAGGTGGTCTCATCTGGCCTGTATTCTTGTGCATCTGAGAACCTGAAGTTATGGAGCTTTGACCAGCTCCCGAATACCCCGTGCTATCAAACCTCCTACCAGTAAATTGTGGAGGTGCACTCCGTGCCGACTAGGAAGGATATCTACTATACTGCTGTTGGGGCTGCCTGCCCCGAAAGTCACCAGAAAAGTACCCAGCTGATCTAACTCTCTTACGCTGACCCCTGTCCTGCTCCCTATCAAATCGACGCCCTCTCTGTCGTTCCTCAACCCTCTGTGCATATGCCTCCACTCGAGCGACATCCATACCGAGTTGAGAAGCCATTGCCATATAGCTATCAATCAAGTAATTTTCCAGCCCCATTACGTAACGATGCACCCTATCTGCCATGTCAGCTACAATAGTGGGCGCGTACCTAGCCAGTGAATCAAACTCGAGGCTATAATCTCGAACACTTCTACCATTCTGCCTCAGGTGTAGAAATCTGTCAACTCTGGCTCGCCTCATCTCCAGAGGCAGAAAGTGACCCAGAAAAGCCTCCACGAACTCATCCCATACTGCTGGTGGAGCATCCTCACCCCTGGACAACTCCCAGGACTCATACCAATTAACTGCCACATCACGCAACCGATATGAAGCCAATTCAACGGACTCAGTCTCGGAAGCTTTAGTCACCCGCAACGTACGCAGCATCTGTCGAATAAACTCCTGTGGATCCTCCGCGGGCTTCGATACATAAAATTCTGGGGGGTTACAAGTCAAGAAATCACGGACCCTCAAACTATCGTGTCTGTCCGCATAATCACCCCCTAACCCGCGTCTGCGGGCCTGTCCCGATACCAACCTAGTCAATAACTGTACTGCGTCACGCATAGCCCTATCCTCCGCCCTTGGCTGGGGAGATGGAGGCTCAGGTGCTGGAACCTCAGGAGCTGGTGGTAAATCTGTCTCCTGACCTGCAGCTGCCCTAGGCTCCTCTGATAATGGTGGTGTAGCGGAGCTCGCGGACTGAAGCCTAATCTCAGGCACATACTGGGAATAAGCCCTAGTAACCCTCCGAGTCTGACTGGTCTCTCCAACTACTGACTTGCCCTTCTGGGCGGCTGTCGCCTTCTTTGGAGGCATCGCTGTAAACATAACAATCTGTTAGGGAAAGATTATCCTGATAAGGCAGCTCTATCGCACGATCTAGAATGATAAAGAAAGCTGACACCCTAAATGTCCTGTAGCTTCCTGTTTATAAATGTGGTGCACAACACATCGATAAACAAGACTCTACTCGACACGGTCTGTAGACACTCCGAGGATTGAACCGCTCTGATACCACTTTTGTCACGACCCAACCCCGTAGGCCGTGACTAGTGCCCGAGTTGGACACTCATATCCCCTGTAAACTATAATCTTTTATAACCAGCATATTATGAACTTATTTGTATAAAAGGCAGGACGTTATTTTAAAGCTTTCACAATTCTGTATGTCGTAGGCACCTGTCTCCTGAGGAGTACGATCTTCAACAACAACATATATATATCTACGCAAGCCGACAGGGCTGCCACTACACGCAACATCCCAAACATATATATATATATATATATATATATATATATATATATATATATATGCAAGCCGACAAGGCTGCCATTACGAATGGGTACGCCCCAAACATAAGTCGTATTCATACAATGCAACATCAACTATATACAGACCCACACATGTGTCGACAGACCTCTAAGAGTAATGACAGTATCATATGACGGGACAGGGCCCCGCCGTACCCCAAATAAACACATACATATACAACAAAAGAGAGTTATACCACAAGCTAGGCTCCGGAACAAAGGAGCACTTCAAAGTAGCTGAATAGATATCCTAGGCTGGCGGATCTCCGAAACGAGCGTCTGTACCTGCGGGCATGAACGCAGCCCCCCGAAGAAAAGGGGGTCAGTACGGAATGTGTACTGAGTATGTAAAGCATGAAATATAGTAATAGACTCATACTGAGACAAGGTGTGTAGGACCCAATGCAACAAACAGAATTTCATAAAACTTGCGTTTGAAGATAAATCATAAGTGTCAACAACATATCCATGTCATTATAGAGTTTTGTAACCAAGGCTGAATAATTATTCTGTATATAACATATATAACATGTCCCGGCCCTTTAGTGAGGGACTCGGTAATTATAATCATAGCATCATAACATAAACATATACGTGTCCCGGCCCTCTAGTGAGGGACTCGATAATAAGGAATATATGCCCTCCTGGCCGCCATATCCATATCATCATGTCATCATATCATCATATCATCATCATATCATCATATCATTATATATATATATATATATATATATATATATATATATATATATATAACATGTCCCGGCCCTCTAGTGAGGGGCTCGGTGAGTAATATAGTAAATATGCGCACGAAAACGTGTCCTGGCCCGGGACTCAGTGAAGGATATAGCGGTAAGCACGAGCAGAATAATAAGCAACCACATATATGCAATTCATCTTTTGAGACTCAATAGGTAAGTAACTAACCAGCTCTAAAGTGTTAGGATAATAATCATATTCAGTTCTTTTTAAATCTCGTTACAAGTTATAGCAAGGAACGTTTCAGATTTCATGTACATGTATCAATTTGACATGGTGTAACTTTTGATAGTCAAGTATGCCTCTAATTATGCAATTCTTTAAGAGCAGGAACTTCTATACATCATTCATTAGTCAATCATATAGTAGGCTCGTGACCATAACATTACGGAATGAATAGAATCATAAGTCATGCTTGGAACTAGAGAGTAGAATTTACCCCAAGGTTCATATCATTTCTTACTTACGTCTAGGACATGCCAAAAGAAAGAAGGAAGAGGCTTTACATACCTTTAGCGTTTAGTCGTATTATAACTTGTACTTGCTGCCCAATAGTACTTATCCTATATCAAGATATCAAGAGCTACAATTAGTCTACGAGGGACTTCAATATGTATTTTAACGTTAACAATCCCTTTCCAACATTTAGACGACGTTTCGTTCGCATTCAAACCAACTAGTACTACAAGCTAATATTGTTAGTCATTCTTTCATGTATCAATCCGAACTTGTTTAAACATGACTTAAGGGAATTTTGGACAGTCCGTACATCATTTAAAATAGGCCCTTATCCACGGCCAAACAGCACACACAACATTACCATTTTCGCTTCGCAATTTTCCAACTTCAACTACAACGACAACAACACGTTTACAACATTACTTATACGATTATTGGAACTATTTTAGCATCATATTAACTCTTACAACAGCCCACAAACCATTTCAATTTCAACTTGAATCATTAAACTTCACTTTCACTATACGTTCATAACAATAACCAACATTCAACATACACTAATTCACTCCTAACATTAAAACAGTCCACAGTTTGGACTGTTTTCCCCCTTCAACATGATTCATTTCTTTAACACCTCAATTCACATATTCATAATGCATACAATACAACACAATGTCCATAACAACAACAATCAAAACATGGCACAAAACAGTCCATAAATTCCTCTAAAACAGCCCCCTACACGGCTTCAACACCATTACAACAACTTCATGATTTTCATCCATTTATCCACACTACAACACATTCAATTTATTCCTAATACATGTACAAGAAGATTAAGCATGATTCCATTTAAGTCTACAACACACGACCCACTTCAACTTCAAGAAAAACAGTCCAATACCAACATGCAACATCATAAACATACTTCTACAATCTTTGTTCATTTACATATGTTGACACACGTTCAACCCATCAACAATACATGCAAAATGAGACCAACATGGCTTCACCCAAGCTCACGGCTCACCTCAAATTCAACCACAACCACAACAACAAAACAACAACAACATGCACGAATTATACCTTCAAATCATCATACAACACAAGAAAAATGATCATTCTTACCTTGTAACTAAACACTTCAATCGGCTAGCCCTTCACTTTGACTTCTTGAATTTTAACACTTGTTCTTGCTATTCCAATGAATGCTACACGTTAATACACCTTTAGGGGAGTTAAATTGCTTAAGAAACTGATTTTTTTAGAGTAATTTGGAACACCTCACTCTCGGCCAGCTTGTAGCCGAGAGTTTCCCTCTCTATCACTATGTGTTCTTGACTTGTAAAGATGAAAATGATGTAGTTAGTTGATAGTGAATCAGCATTTGTGTTATATATATTAATTACAAGATTTGGACTTGTGTCCCACTTAAATTTTGGGTTAATTATCTTTGACCATCCCACTAAACTACACGGCCAACTATGGCTATTTTTAATGGACTGATTTAGTTTTCCAATCCCACTTAATAATCTAATCATGGTTAATTTAATCCCAATTTTCCATTAATGCTTCTATACCAAACGAAATTTGTAGGTAACTTGTGACTTGAAACGAAACCGGAAGTTAAAGTCTCTACTTCGTATCTTAAAATAGTCTTGTCTTTAACTTGTCGCGTTTAGTTTAAAACGTCCCAATTTTTGAAAATATGGGATATAACAGATATTGTCTCTTCTTCCATTGGTAGGGAAATCCCATCTGACTGTGAAAACCACCCTGATTCCCCTCCCATAGTTTCCTCCCATCCTAACACCAAATAAGAGGCCACGTGGATTACAGGTGGATAAAATTAATCCTTCCACCAATACGAATTCTGTATCCAGTAATCCACCTATTTTGTCTTCTAATTCACATTACCAAAAAAATGACAATTCTGCCCTCCCTCATAATGTTACTATGCCATTTTCTTCATCAGACACCTTACACTTGGCCAATTCCATTTGCCAAGGTGAAACTAACCTCAACTTTGCATGCAAGAAACCAGATACTTCTACACAATTAAATAGTGAATATGCTGAACCCAATCCTCTTCAAAGCAAATATTTAGCAAAAGATCTCCACTAATTACCAGATTTTACTCAAATTAAACAAACTATTACTCCTTTATATATCAACTTCCACACATCCCAAATGCCACCACTGCTCATTCCACTTCACAGACGTTACAACCGACTAGCACTCTTGACAAAAAGAACCATGAACAATCAGCTATCACAATCCAATTTTACTAAGTCGTACGGGCACCTACCTTCCCCACCTCGATAGGCGAACCCTTATCCCAATAATCATAAAGCATAAGTAAAGTGAAAGAGAATAGAATAATGTAAGTCTCACGATAATAATATAAAGAAATACGGACGTAATGAAAATCCAACCCCAGTATCTGGTCTGGTCATACAAGAGCTCTACCAAATGCTACAAGTCTGAATAATACATAAGTCTCAAATGATGTTTCGAAATAGAAATAAGACATGATAAATGAGAAGAGTCTTCGGGCAGCGATCGTCATTATGCTCACCCTAAAAAGACTCTACAGCAACCTCGATAATCAGCCACAAGGGGTAGAAGTAGATCTAACCAAGTACTCTGGATTCATAAGAGAATGCAGTAAGTGTAGGTCAGTACAAACAACAAGCACTTGTAGGTTTCATAGGCCGACTAAGACTAGCTAAGGTATATTAAGACAATAAAGTAAGATAAACACGTTATAAAGAAGGTACAAGTCATCACAAATCAATATCCACAGTACTAATCACTACCTATGTTATAGCATCTAAACCCAACTATGCCAAATCTCAGCATGTCAAATCTGAATCCATCGATCACAACCATATCACAAAATAACCAAGGGATACAATCTGATCCAATAATGTGTGAAGAATGAATGCAATGCATATGCTCGTACACATGTATTCGGACGATGGAACATCACATCATCAGCAGCACAACCCATGGGGGGCCCGCGAAGTCCATGCACCAGTCTCTCTGCACACAACCCATCGATGACTCAATATCCAACATGTCTCAGAAGATAAGTGTTCCCATATCAGTCACTCCGCACACAGCCCAGAGATGACATAATATCCAATATGTCTCGAAAGAGTACCGGTCACTCCACAAACAACCCAGAGATGACTCTTATCAATATGTCTCAATGCATCTGTATTTCCTTCTCACTTCCCATCATCAGTACCATATCATGGAAATGAGTATGAATATAATGCAAGTGTAATGTCAACTAACAAATCAATCCCAAATAGTAACACACATGGCCACAGCAGTAATATCATCAATAAGGCTACAAAATAAGCCACAACAGATTCACAGTTCTAATCTCAATTTCAGCAAAGTAAGCTACCACAATATCATAATCATGACATATAAATAATCACAATTACCTAATATCTCAACGTGGCGAAGAACCAAGAAGTACATAGAGCAAATAAGTCAACAACGTTGTGGGTGGCAATATCCATCCCAAGCTTAATACCCTAAGGCTAACATGCATTCTCCAACCATATCATCTAAGCATACGCTTCGCTAATCGAAGTCTCACCATAAGGTAAATCGTAACCTACCTTAAAAGCCGAACAAAAAATCTCCAATAGTCAAACTTTAGTCTTGCCCTTCCTTTGTGCTTCAAGATAATGAAAGTCTAGTCATATCCGGATTAGGAAATTAGAATAAAGAATAATCATTATTCAAACCTTACTTCTATTCAAGACCCAAATCCCAACTCATGGAATAGGGTTTATGAACTAGAAAGAGGAAATTAGGGATCCAGAAGTCTCAATATTAAATTAATACTCTAGGTGATTAATTCCCATCAATTATAAGTTTGAAGAACTCATGAATTGCTCAAATTCGGATGCTAGGGAAGAGCCCCTAATTTTGGGAATAAACCCTAACTCCCAATTCAATAAATTAGCCATTAATTAGGAAGGAATCATGCAATAGTAATTTCTAATCATCAATTCCTTTCTTAATAAAGCTAACCCAATAAAAAATTTCAAGGTTTTATAATCTAGAACAAAGAAGCAATAAAAAAACCGTCTTTTAATCCTCAAGTTCTTAATGAAACTAGCATGATTTAGAGATTTCCTATGATGATTAATGGAATATGGAATAGCAATCAAGATGGAATGACTTACCACAATGGTTTTCCCCCAAGAAATGCCTTGAAATGCTCCTAATAGCTCTATTTTTGGAGTGGTATTGAATGAAAGATTTACTGCTTTTAACACATATTTTATGAACTTAACTGCCCGTCACCCGCTTCCACGCTCACTCGAACGCTTCAGCGGTCCCGCTTCCGCGGTTCAATGACTGCCTCCGCTGTCCTTGCCCAAATGCACAGGCCGCTATAGCGGTAGGGTCACCGCTATAACGGTACCGTTGTCGGGGTCCTGGTGCCGCTATAGTGGGACACCAGACACCACAAACTTCTCAAGTTTCATCAACACAACCCAAAATTCCGACTATCACCCGGGACTATCTACTTACAAACCATATATGCAGACATACGTAAAATCACAGTACGAACACACTCGTGGCCTCGGAATTCCCAACGGAGTTATCATTGACCGAGTCAACCCCCAATACCACAAAACTAACTTCCCAACTCAACCCAACTAAAAATACACGCAAGTTCGAAAAGACCATTCGGACCTCTCGAAATCGACGGATTCTCAAAAAAGGTCTTTTTCCTCAAAAGTCAACTTTGAGTCAACTCTTTTTCACTTTAAGCCCAAATTTCTCAAAAAATTCTCAAATCATATATCCAAACGCTTGGTCAAGACTTGGAAACTACGAATTCTCAAATCATGTCAAGACTGGGGATGAAGTCAGTCAGTCTTTCAACTCTTGGAAACTACGCTCGCAAGCATCTGTCCATTGAAACTTAGCTGACTTCTGAGTCAACTTGGTGAGCGGTGCAGAAATAGAAGAGAAACCCTCAACAAATCTTCTATAATAACCAGCTAAGCCCAAAAAGCTACGAACCTCCGTAGGGGTCGTGGGCCTTGGCCAAGTCTTCACGGCCTCAATCTTTTGGCTATCCACTCGAATACCGTCAGTTGCAACAATGTGGCCCAGAAATGCCACTGAGTTCAACCAAAACTCGCATTTGGAAAACTTCGCGAATAACTCTCGAGCTCGAAGAACCCCAAGGACAATACGCAAGTGATCCGTATGTTCTGCCTCGGATCTAGAATACACTAGGATATCATCGATGAATACAATCACGAATAGATCCAGAAAAGGCCTGAATACATTGTTCATTAAGTCCATAAACACTGCCGGTGCATTAGTTAGCCCAAACGACATTACTCGGAACTCGAAATGGCCATATCTTGTTCTGAAAGCTGTCTTAGGGATATCTTTCTCCCTAACTCTTACTTTGTGATACCCGGACCTCAAATCAATCTTTGAAAACCATTTGGCACCTTGCAATTGATCAAATAAATTATCAATCCTCAGGAGGGGATACTTGTTCTTAATCGTCACTCTATTCAATTGCCGATAATCAATGCACATTCTCAAGGAGCCATCCTTCTTCCGGACGAACAATACGGGTGCTCCCCACGGGGATGAACTAGGCCTAATGAATCCTTTTTTAAGCAAGTCTTTTAATTGCTCCTTCAACTCTGCGGGTTCCATCCTATAGGGAGGAATAGATATGGGATTAGTGTCTGGCAACACGTCAATAGCAAAATCAATCTCCCGCTCGGGAGGAAGGCCTGGAAGCTCTTCCGGGAACACATCCGGAAATTCATTCACTACCGGAACTGACTGAAGAGTCGGCGACTCAGCTTCTACATCTTGAACTCATACTAGGTGATAAATGCACCCTTTCGTGATCATTTTCCTTGCCTTTAGATAGGAAATAAACCTACCTTTTGGTGATGCTGCATTCCCTTTCCATTCTAAGACTGGTTCTCCCGGAAACTGGAAACGAACCATCTTCATTCGGCAATCAACATTGGCATAACAAGAAGCCAACCAATCCATGCCCATAATAACGTCAAAATCTACCATTCTAGCTCATGCAAATCAATCATGGTACGACGATCACAAATCACAATCACACAATTCCTATATACTCGGCTAGCTATTACCGATTCACCCACGGGTGTAGACACCTCGAAAGGTTTGATCGACTCCGGCTCAACTATAAATCGACCCGCAATATATGGAGTAACATAAGACAATGTGGAGCCCGGATCAATCAAAGCATATACATCATGAGAGAATACCGATAATATACCTGTGACCACATCAGGAGAAGACTCAAGATCTTGGCGTCCAGCCAAAGCATAAATACGGTGCTGAGGACCGCTAGTACTGGGAGCTCTGCCTCTACCTCTACCATGGCCGACTGGCGCATGTGAACCTGGCCCCGTAGGGCGTACAGATGCCGAAGATCCGGCTACCGACCCTGATGGCTGGGTCCAACCTCTACCATGTACTGAGGGGCAATCACGCATAATATGGCCTGGTCATAGAATAGCCTGAATGGCTGGGAAGCTGCTGTCTGTGTCCACCCCTGGACTCACTCCTCGAACCTGAAGGTCTAGCTCTCTTGCTATGTCCCCTATCTTGCTCACGTTCATTTCTCCGCTGCTGTAGGTGTTCCTCTAATTCCTGAGCATGTGCCTGAATGCGTGCAATATCCATGCCATCCTGAAGGGACGCAGTTAAGCATTTATCCATCAAGTGTGGCCCTAGGCCTTTCACAAACCGGTGCACCCGATCGCCCATATCCGCTACCATGGTCGAAGCATACCTAGCCAAGGAATTGAAGTGGAGACTATACTCTGTAGCACTCATGCTACCTTGCCTCAGATTCAAGAATTTATCGGCCCTAGCTCGCCGAACTTCTGGAGCCATGTAGTGACGGAGAAAAGCATCGACAAACTCTTGCCATATCGGCGGAGGTGCATTGGCTCCCCGCGAAGCCATCCATACTGTATACCACTGGATCGAGATATCTCTCAATATATAGGACGCTAGCTCTACCGACTCAGTGTCTGAAGCATGTATCAACCGGAGCGTCCTTAGCATACCATCAATAAAGTCCTGGGGATCCTCCTCCGGTTTCGACCCAAAGAATTTCGGGGGTTTCAAAGCAATGAAGTCACGGGCCCTTGCACTAACAGCCCTGTCACCTTGCCCTGCGCTTGGCCTCTGAGTTTGGGCCGCAACCAACTGAGTCAACAAATTAATGGCCTCTCTCACGTCTTGGCCCGAAGCATTCGGTGGAGGAGCTGGAGCTGGGGCTGAGGCTCCCACGTGCTCCTCGGTAATAGGCACTGTCTGGGAGGACTGAGATTGAGCCGCACTCTGGGACTCATCTTCCTCTACTACCGGTGGCGGTGCTCTTTCAGCCCGCTTTTCTGCCACCGTCTTGCCCTTTTGGGCTGCTGTAGCCTTTTTCTTTTTAGGCATCTCTGAAATACACAACACACGATTTAGGAACAAGAATTTCTTATATCATAGCTCTATCGCACGATTCTTATGAAGAAAGAAGGTCATATATTCCTAAAATGTCCGCAGCTTCTCATTTATAAGTGTGGCGCGCAACACACCCATAACCAAGACTCTACTAGACATGGCTCGTAGACACATCCTAGGACTGAACTGCTCTGATACCACTTTTGTCACGACCCGGCTAGGGGGCCGCGACGAGCACCCGGTGCTACCCCACCCGAGCACCCCCTTATGGTACATAACATAACATCTAGGTGAACCATAGGTCAATTCGTGCTTTTCTTATCGTTAATCATATTGATCCCATTAGACGACCATCATCATTTAACATATCATAGGCATCTATGCCACATCATAAGTACAAGGTCGACGAGGCCAACAAAAGATATACAAAACATGGGCCGATATGGCCGAACATCTCTACCCACATATACATGACTACGAGCCTCTAAGAGTATGATATATCGTATGAGCAAGACAGGACCCCGCTAT
This sequence comes from Lycium barbarum, assembly GCF_019175385.1. NCBI lineage: Eukaryota > Viridiplantae > Streptophyta > Magnoliopsida > Solanales > Solanaceae > Lycium > Lycium barbarum. The sequence goes on along the minus strand of NC_083348.1, from coordinate 21,767,924 downwards.
GCCCATAATTATATACACAAAAGAATAAGTACCCAAAAGCTACGGCTCCGAAAGAAATGGAGCTCTGCTATGCAATCTCTGAATAAGCAGCTATGGATCAAGTCTGTCTCCCTGTGCACCTGCGGGCATGACGCAGCATCCACAAACAAAAGGACGTCAGTACGAAGAATGTACTGAGTATGTAAAGCATGATCAACATCAATATAGAAGCATAATAGATGTCATATGAAAATAGCATAGGAGGGGAGACAGTAATATCATCATCATGTCACTTACTTGCATACATCGTCGTTCGTATCCCATAATAATACTCGTACCATACTTGTGCTCATATTCGTATACATGTCCTTATTTGTATTCCTTTACATAGTCTTTTCACATTCATATTCATATTATATACATAGTCATATACATATAGTCTTACCCGGCATCATAAGCTCGGGGTCTTATCATAGCCCTTCATAGGCATACATATACATATATCATAGCTCGTAAGCATCTCTAATCTCATTTTACTCTCATCATCATTACTATCCTCATCTTTATCGTTACATCTACAATATGGACTTACTCGTCATACGAGGAACATAGTATAATCATAGTACATATCAAGGGTCGTGAGCTTATGAGCTCGGAATGTCAACCATGTGAAGACAACATACTCATATAGAGGAATTAGGAATTTGGCCAAGAACCATGCCTTATGAAAGAAGGGTTAGCCTTACATACCTTTCCGTCGAACTATTCTACACTTTCACGTTCCCTTCCAATGCTAGCGTTTATACCTTCATTAATATCATAAAAGTGGCCATTAATCATTCACATTATCCACATTATCTAGATTCCTCAATTTGCCTCTAATTCACCCACATTCATGGTCATAACACCCATCTTCATCCATTCGTGTAAAGTGTTTAGTTCATGATCTTAATACCATTTATAACACATTCATATCACAACACAACAACATTCATAACTCAATTCAAACTATTTCTCAAAATGTCACTATTCATCATTCATGACCTAGTTGACCACATTTTCTACAATCCATGTATTTTAATTCTCCAATACCTTAAACATCTTGTAAAAATCATGAATCTTACCTTAGAAGTTGTAGGAACAAGGTTTGGTTGGTAATACTCTTCTTTGAGCAAAAACCCTAGTTTTTCTCCATTTGGATTTCTTGACTTGGATGATCCTTGATGATTCCCTTATCCTTGATTCACTTGTCTTAATGTTATTGATGGCTTATAATCCTTGAAAACTCATACAATAAATGTAGAGAGAAGTTCTAGAGAGAAGTGGTGTAATGTGGAAATGAAATAAGATAAGTCTTGATCCTCATATTTAATGAATTGGAAAATCTGTGCTGGGTGAACAGTGGTCGTCCATGGAGGTTTACGGTCTGTATTCCACTTTACGGACCGTCCCTCGTGGTCGTATTTAAGCTTAAGCAGGACCAGAGACTTTGGCCTGCATGCATGGTGATTTACGACCATGGTTTACGGGCCGTAAATCACTTTACGGTCCGTCCACCAGGTCGTATTATACCTCTTCCTCAGCTGGCAGAAAGTTGAAGTTGGACATGCCAGTTTACGACTTCAAGTTTACGGACCGTATTGCACTTTACGGTCCGTATTTTGCACTATACGACCACTGGCAGAAGGCTAAAGCTTTTGCATGGCAGTTTACGACTGCCAGTTTACGGACCGTGTTGCACTTTACGGTCCGTATTTTGCAAAATATGACCACTGGGCAGTTTTGCCAACTTTCAATTTTTCTCATTTCTCGACTTTTCATTCTAATCATCCACATCCCTTTACATACATTTCCCATGAAACATTATACACTCGCACTCCTCGCACACATCATTAGTTCATTTACCTGCGTACCAACGGAAAATTTCCGAGGTGTAACATTAACACGTGCTGAAGGTTGCGGTGATCGGTGAAAACCTCACAATGGATGCCATACAAGTAATGCCTCCATATCTTTAAAGCGAAGACCACAGCTAGCAACTCCAAAGCATGAGCAGGGTAATTCCTCTCATGGATCTTCAACTGACAGGAAGCATAGGCTACCCTTCTGCATCATAGCAGCCAAACCCACACGGGATGCATTCCAAGGGTAATGCCAGAATCGGGGATAAAGTCAAAAGGGTCTTGAGATTTTGAAAGCACTTCTCACAATCATCGGACCACTAGAAGGGAATATCCTTCTGGGTCAATCTGGTCAACGACGAAGCAATAGTAGCAAAACCCTTCACAAATCTCGATCATAGTAGTGGGCCTTACCCAATCCCTCACAGCCTCAATCTTCTTAGGATCCACCATGATCCCATCTTTACACACAACGTGGCCCAAGAACGCCACAGTCTCAAAGAAAAACTCATACTTCGAAAACTTAGCAAACAAACTAGTCTTCTTCAACAAACCAAGAATTGTGCGAAGATGGCCCTCATGCTCCTCCCTACTCTTGGAATACACCAAGATATCTTCAATAAACACAATCATAAATGAGTCAAGAAATGTCCTAAAGATGCCATTCATCAAAGTCATAAATGCAACCGGGGCATTGGTAAGCCCAAATGACATAACCAAAAACGCCCATATCTCATCCGAAAAGCTGTCTTCGGAATATCCTCGGCCCTGATCTTCAACTGATGGTAGCCTCAACGCAAGTCAATCTTCGAGAACGCTGAAGCACCCTGAAGCTAGTCAAATCAATCATTGATATGAGGCATAGGATACTTGTTACAAATAGTGACCAAGTTCAGCTGACGATAATTGATTCACATCCACATAGAACCATCTTTCTTTTTTACGAACAACACAGGAGCGCCCTAAGGGGAAACACTCGGCCTAATGAACGCCTTACTCAACAAATCTTGAAATTGATCTTTCAACTCTCTCAACTCGGTGGGTGTCATCCGATATGGCGAAATAGAAATAGGGCAGGTGTCTGGCTCTAAGTTAATACAAAAGTCAATATCGCGATCGGGTGGCATGCCCGGTAGATTGGACGGGAATACCTCCGCGAACTCGCTCACAATGGGAATGGACTCAAGGGGAGGAGATGTAATAGTAGTGCCACGCACATAAGCCAGATAAGCTAAACACCCCTTTTTGACTAATTTCTTTGCCTAAAGAAAGGATATAATCTTCTTAGGAGCGGGACTAGGAGTACCCCTACATCAAGTCTAGGAATGTCCGGCATGGCTAAAGTGATTGTCTTGGCATAACAGTCCAAGATCACATGATAAGGAGAAAGCCAGGTCATACCCAAAATAATATCGAAATCCACCATACCAAGTATCATTAAGTCTACCTACGTGTCGTAACCTATAAGTGAACCAAGCATGACCGATAGACTCGATCAACCACAACAGAATATGCAACGGAGTAGACACATGAATAGGTACGGCTATGATATCACAAGTCAAGTCCCAACCAACAGCATGATATGCAGACACATATGAATAAGTGGATCAAGGATCAAACAATACAAAAGCTGCTCTATGTCGAACAGAAACAGTACCTGAAATGACCGCATCTGAGGCCTCTGCCTAGGGTCTACCTGTAAACGAATAACACTAGGCACCACCACGACCAGACTGACCATACTATGATCCACCTCTAGAACTTGGGACCCACTTCTAGAAGTATGTGAACCACCGCGGCTTGACTGACCACCGCCTCTCGGAGGAGCACCACCCCAGCTATCGGAAGATACAGGAGTCTTTTGGGACTGATAACCCTGCCTGGGTCGAGGACACTTTCTAGAAAAATGACTAGGCGCTCCGCATGCATAGCAAGCTCTAGAAGGCGAAGCCTGATGAACAGAAACTGAAGACCCGGCTAGAACAACTCTGTCTGCTCGTCTAGAAAATGAGCTCTCAGAAGCTCTCTGCCTGGATGGCCCACTAGAAGAAGCCTGCAATGCTGACTGCACAGGGCAGTCGAAATAGGACTGATACTGCCTAGAAGACTGTCCGGCACCCCTCGAGCCAGAACCACTATAACCCCCAAACTATTACTGCCTCTTCTCGCTATCCCCTCCAAGCGAGCGGTCCTTAGCAGCCTTAACCAATGACGCATGCCCAGCAATGGATTGGAAGGAAGCACCTATGGCCTCAAGCTGAAGGCATGGAATATGAAAAGAAGTAACGAGCCCACCAACTAATCGTCGAATCCTGTCAGGCTCAGTAGAAATCAGGGGTGCTGAATAATGAGCCAAATGCAAGAAGCGAGTCACATAAGCATCAATAGATAATCCCCTCTGCTGCAAGTAGAGGAACTCACCTCTATGTGCTTCTCTCAAGGCACAGGGCACATACGTCTCAAGGAAGGCCCGATAAAACTATGTCCAAGTAAGTGGAAGAGAACCCTCTGGTCTGCAAGAAATGAAGTACCTCCACTAGGTCTTCGTGTCTCCTCGAAACTGGTATGTCACAAAATTAACCCCGTGGGTCTCAACAATCCCCATCCTATGCAATAACTCGTGCATATCTAATATAAACTCATATGCGTCCTCTCTAAAAGTACCGAATCTCGGTGGAGCCATCTTTCTAAACCTCCCTACCAGCTCCTGATCAGTCAAAGTCATAACAGAGCCTGCCATGGGTCTGAGATCATCTCTCGAGGCTTGCACTGCATCCATCCGTGGAGCCACAACCACATTAGGGTGCGCTGCACGACTCTGCCGCTGCTCGGGGGTCTGTGCCCCAACTCTAGTCAGTGATCCTCCACCCGGAGAAGTAATACCAGCGACAGCCTGCTCGGCATCTAAATAAAGTAGAACGTGAGCCATAGTGTCCTGAACCATTTGATCTGAAGTGGCCTCGGGGTGTGCCCGTGTAGGAGCCACATCATCCCCAACAGTCTGGTCTCGAATCGGCTGAACCTCAGGCTCAGGCTCTGAAGATGGAGATCTCGCACGTCGCTAGTCCCCTGGTGCCAGCTGCAGCTGCAGGCTCCGGCACCTAATCTCGAGCTATCGTGGCTCGAGTCCTCACCATCCGTGAGAGAAGAGATATGAATAATATACCAATTCGATTGTTCCAGATACCAATTAGAATAAAGTAGCACAAAAGAATGAAAGAATGTGAAGTTCCTAAATGCCCTAGAGCCTCTCGCAGATAAGTATGGAGCTCATCGTACCGATCTAATATACTCTACTAGACAAGCTCTTGTATTATAGACCGGGTAACCTAGGGCTCTGATACCAACTTGTCACGACCCAATTTCACTAAGTCGGGCCGGCACCTACCTTCCCCACCTCGTGAGGCGAACCCTTCTCCAAACAATCATAAAGCATAAGTAAAATGGAAGAGAATCGAATAACGTAAGTCTAATGATAATAATATAAAAAAAAATGCAGAAGTAATGAAAATCCAACCCCAGTATCTGGTCTGGTCATACAAGAGATCTACCAAATACTACAAGTCTAAATAATACATAAGTTCCAAATGATGTCTCAAAATAGAAATAATAAATGATAAATAAGAAGAATTTTTGGGCAGCGATCGTCATCATGATCACCCTATAAAGACTCTACAGCAACCTCAATAATCAGCCACGAGGGGTAGAAGTAGATCCAACCTGGTACTCTGGATTCATAAGAAAATGCAGTAAGTGTAGGTCAGTACAAACAACAACCACTGCTAGGTATCATAGGCCGACTAAGACTAGCTAACGTATATAAAGACAATAAAGTAAGATAAACACGTAAACAATAATGTACAAGTGATCACAAATTAATATCCACAGTACCAATCACCACATATGTTGTAGCATCTAAAGCCAACTGTGCCAAGTCTCAGTATGTCAAATCTGAATCCATCGATCACAATCATATCATAGAAAAACCAAGAGATACAATCTAATGCAATAATGTATGAAGTATGAATGAAATGCATATGCTCGTACATATGTACTCTGATGATGGAACATCACATCATCGGCAGCACAACCCATGGGGGACCCGCGAAGTCCATGCACCAGTCTCTCTGCACATAGCCCTGAGATGACTCAATATCCAACATGTCTCAGAAGATAAGTGTTTCCATATCAGTCACTCTGTACACATCCCAGAGATGACTTAATGACCAATATGTCTCGAAAGAGTACCGATCACTCTGCACACAGCCCAGAAATGACTCGTATCAATATGTCTCAATGCATCTATATTTCCTTCTCATTTCTCATCATCAATACCATATCATGGAAATGAGTACGAATACAATTCAAGTGTAATGTAAACAAACAAATCAATCCCAAAAAGTACCACACATGGGCACACCAGTAATATCATCAATAAGGCTACAAAATAAGCCACAATAGAATCACAGTTCTCATCTCAGTTTCAGCAAAATAAGATACCATAATATCATAATCATGATACATAACTAATCACCAATATCCAATATCTCAACGTAGTGATAAGCCAATAAGTACATAGAGAAAATAAGTCAACAACGCAATGGGGTGGCTATATTCATCCCAAAATTCATACCAAAAGGCTTACATGCATTCTTCGACCATATCATCTAAACATACGCTTCGCTAATCGAAGTCTCACCAAAAGGTAAACCGTAACCTACCTGGAAAGCCGAACAGCAAATCTCCAACAGTCAAACCTTAGTTTAGCCCTTCCTTTATGCCTCGTGATAATGAAAGTCTAGTCATATCCGGATTGGGAAATTAGAATCAAGAAGAATTAATACTAGAAAGAGGAAATTAGGGATCTACAAGTCTCAACATGAAATTAATACTCTAGGTGATTAATTCCCATTAATTATAAGCTAGAAGAACTCATGAATTACTTAAATTCGGATCCTAGGAAAAACCCCCAATTTTGGGTATAAACCCTAACTCCCAATTCCATTAATTAGGAAGGAATCATGCAATAATAGTTTCTAATTATCAATTCTATGCTTAATGAAGCTAACTCAATCAATAATTCAAGGTTTTATAGTCTAGAACAAAGAATCCATAAAAAACTTCTTTTAATCCTCAAGTTCTTAATGAAACTAGCATGATTTAGACATTTCCTATGATGATTAATGGAATATGGAATAGCAATGAATATGGAAAGACTTACAATAATGATTTTCCCCCAAGAAATGCCTTGAAATGCTCCCAATAGCTTTCGGAGTGGTATTGAATGCAAGACTTAGGGCTTTTAAAACAAATTTAATGAACTCAACTGCCCGTCACCCGCTTCCACGCTCACTCGATTGCTTCAGTGGTCCTGCTTCTGCGGTCCTTACTTAAATACACAGGCCGCTATAGTAGGACACCAGACAGCAGAAACTTCTCAAGATTCATCAACTTAACCCCAAATTCCGACTATTACCCGAGACCGTCTGCTCACAAACCATATATATGCAGACATACGTAAATACACGCTACAAACTCACTCGTCGCCTCGAAATTCCCAACGGGAGTCTCGTTGACAGAGTCAATCCCCAATAACTCAAAACTAACTTCCCAACCCAAGTTTCAAAATGCACCCGAGTGCATTGAGAACTGAACCGAAAATACACACAAGTTCTAAAAGACCATATGGACCTCTCGGAATCGACAGATTCTTGAAAAAGGTTTGTTTACACAAAAGTCAACTTTGAGTCGATTCTTTTTTGCTTTAAGCCCAAATTTCCCACAAAATCACCCAAATCATATCTAAAGACCTCATGAAGCGTGTCAACGGTCCCCTCCGGTCAAATGTGAGCTGAAAAAGCTCGGGAATGGGCCAAAAGCATCAAAAAAGCAACAACGACCAAACTAGTCGTTACATCCACCCAACAACCCCTAATACCAAACGCTTCGATGGTATATTCCACAGTTCCTATTCGACCCAACCAACCACCCCTATCTTGGATAGAACAGGGTCTCCAAGGGCAAGCAATCTTCTTCACCTTGGACATAGAGGGGAGGGAAATAGTGATTGTCATTCAAAATTCAAATTTCTTAGCCCAACTGGTGACAAAAGCACTTAAACTAGCAATGGACAATTACCTAAACCATGTTTGGATGCACGATGTACTCAACCCCTTAGCTCTGGCAGTGGCTTCGACACTTTTTCAAACCATGCAAAACAACTGGGACATGCGTCAACACTTCAATCCCCTTCTGAACCCAATAGTAGCCCAGAACCCACAGGAGATAATAGCAACTAATCCACCGTTGTTCCCATGGATTCCTCAACCTCTTCCACTAATGTGCAGGCTCCGATGGATGCAAACCAAGAGGAGCAGGTGGTAGATGGTGGAAGTGTCAACCTCGTACACCGAAATTCAAAGTCTCAACACTCCAACCCTTATGCTATCTCCGAAAAGACTCGACAAGAAACAAGTTTTCTGGTTCCCGGACAATCTGCTCAAGTGGTCAATAGACATCAGACCACCGACTAACCAAGGAACAGCCAAACATGCAATGGTGCTAAGCCCAACATACAGGGGGATTCCGACCGTGCAGTCGGAGAATCTGGAATGTGCAGCTTCCAATAACCATCTGTTAATGATAAATAGGGCCACTTCTATAATCTTGTGGAATATCAGGGGCTCTTACAATGAGATTTTTAAAAGAAATTTTAGGGATCACATTAATACTCATAACCCTTTCATGGTGGCTTTATTGGAAACTAGGCTTGAAAACCATGCTATTATCAAAAATGAGTTTAATTTCTCTAATTTTATGGAAGTCCCGGCTATAGGAAGATTTGGGGGTATAGTGTTACTTTGGCATGACAACATGGTTACTGTGACTAATCTTCGTCATTCTATGCAAGAACTGTATGTCATGGTTAAGGTATTCCCCACTTCTTTTAGTTGGTTATATAGCATTATCTATGCTAGTACTAATATTAATATGAGAAATTTTTTATGAGATAATCTTCATAATATTAAGGATACATATGATGGACCGTGGTTTATAGGTGGGGATTTTAATGAAGTCCTTTCTCAGGAGGAAAAATTGGGGGGGGGGGGGGGGGGGGGGGGACGTCCTATTAATTCGACTACAGTTCAAAAATGTAGGTCTTGTATTGATTATTGCCATCTTTTGGATTTAGGTTTTAAAGGTGCTCGCTTTACTTTGTCCAATTTGCGTCGTCGTAGTGGTCTTATTATGGACATCTTGATAGAGGTTTAGCTAATGCTCAATGTCTTAGTTGTTAAACCAAAAATCAAATACTAAAAAAGTGTTTGGCTTAGCTTAGTTGGTTATAATTTCTTACTTGGTTAAATCGCCTTTATATTATTCCTTGTGGATTTGACCCCGACTCATAGTTGGGTAAATTAGATTGAGACGATCGTGTATACTTTCTCTTTGAGGAGTGAATTTGGACATTATCAATTTTGGCGCCGTTGCCGGGAACAATTTGGCGTATTTGGGTTAGTTTGAGATTTAAGACTTGCTTGCTTGCTTTGGTCCAAACTTGTGAATATGTATTTGTGATTTTTCGTGTTTCTTTGTGTTAGTTTTGTTATTTATTTTTGTTACTTGTGTCACTATGGCATCTTGGAATGCAAACGGGTTTGATGGTTGCAATCCATATTTTGATGACCTATGTCCATATTGTGGAGGACACCACTTTTGGAAAGATTGTGAAAATGCTCTCGGGAGAGAGATGTGTGCACCCTCTCAATTCTATGATGGGAATATTTGCGATATATGTGGTGGTCAAGGTGGACATTGGGGTGATTGTCCCAATTATTTTGCCCCCCTCCCCCAAGTTGTTCTAATGAAAATGCTAGTCGTGCTTTTGAGTTTGATCGGAACAATGACATGCCAAGTGAAGGGAAAAGTGTCGGATATGAAGGAATCATGGCAATGCTCCAAACATACTTAGATCGGGAAGCTAAAATGAAGGAAGAGCAAAAACTCGTCCGACAATCCATTTTAGAAAATGGAGAAGCTATGAAAAGATTGAATAATTCATTTAAGGATGCCAATTTCTCAATTGTCATGGAAGTGTCTACTACTCAAAATGAATTGGTTGAAGAAGAGATTTCAAATTTGAAAGATGAGTCCGAAAATTCTTGTGACCACATCGAATGTTGTGAAAGTGAAGAAGTCGTTCAACTTGAAGAAGAGAAAAATCTTGAAGAAGAAATCTCCAATTCTCAAAAAGAAGAAGTTGAGGAAATTTCGAAAATCTAAATGGGGAGGAATGAAAAATATGGGCAAGTCTTGACCAAATTGTGGGAAGAAGTTCAACATAGAGATGATGAAACTATCCAAAATGTGTCTCCCACCATGGATGGATTTTTACAAGCTTTGAATGACTCTCACCATGAAGAAAAACTTGACAAAGAAGAAATTGTGAGCCAAGAGCTGCTTATGAACCAAGCTCAACAACTTGAAGTCTATGAGGATCACCGTGATGGCATTTCACGGATGATGGAAGAATTTCTAAAAATTCACGTTGAGCAAAGTCAAGAAGTAAAGTTACTTGAAATTGCTATCCGAGAATTGGAGACCGATTTGAATGCAAAAATTGAAACATGTGATGCTCAATATCAAAGGGCCATAGATAGTAGTTTTGAGTTGGTTTTCAATGAAGAAGAGGTCAAGATTGATTTTCAAGAGCTAATGGTAAATTGTCAACTGACCAAACCAAAAATAATGCAAGATGTCGAGATTGAAGAAATGATATTAAAGTTGCATAAAAAAGTTCATGAAATGATTTTTGAAGACTCTAGTTCATTTTTGGGTGAGGATGTCAAAAGATGAGGCAAATTTGGAATTTGGGCACATTGGATCACATTCTAACCATTTTTTCACATTGTGCTTGATTGATGATATGGAAGTTGAACTAACTGAGCCTATGGAGTATTGTGGAGATGAAGGAGAAAGTGTCTTTATTTTGAAATTTGCAATGCTAAGAAGAAAAAATGACATTCCTCACTTAAAGGCCAAAAAGTGCAAAATGAGATACTCGAGAGTTGCCCTCCTTGCTTTCCTACCACTGCCTCACGAGCATCACCGGAATCTTGATTCAAAGTTGGGGAAAACATTCATATCATCCAAGTGGAGCGAAAGTGGTAAAGTTAATTCATGTCGTGCCGCGATGTTAAATCAAGCGCTTGGTGGGAAGCACCCACCATTTTAAAAAATTTAAGTCATTTTTGAAATTTTATTTTTCAGAATAGTTTATTTTATTGTTTTTGACTAATCTGCAAAGTTTCAAAATTTTTGGACTTGTTTCTAGCAGGTCAGGGTTTCAGAGCAGCCCCAAACCAGTAACTGCTGCTGAAATATGGTTCCAGGTTAGTTCTTAGGTGACATCACCTGCGGTTCGCAGGTCATGCCTACGTCTCGCAGGTGTTGACAATTATAAAAAAAAATCTCAGGTGACATCACCTGCGGTTCGCAGGCCATGCCTGCGCCTCACAGGTGCTGACAGTAAAAAAACAAAATTTGCTAGTCTGATGCATACTTCAGGGAGTCCCTCAAACTATTTTATGTTTTATTTTGATTATGTACAGTGAGGACACTGAAATGTTTGTAGTTGGGGGTGGCATGTGGTAGCACATTATATTTTGGCTATGCTTGATTTGTGCCCTTGCCGGGCTTGTTTTGTGACTGTTGGTGTGGCTGTGGATAGACATTGTTAAAATGGAACTTGCTCAAATTTTTGAAAATTTTTGTTCTTTTGGCATGTTGTGGATTAGTCACTTTTATTATTTTATTTTTGTTCTTAGTTAGGTAGGTTAGGAGTAAAAATGGTGTTGGGATGTGATGTTTTGCCCCATGGCTAACTTTCGGCTTGCTTGGTACATACTTATTTAAACCTTGGCGTATGAATTCTTGATTTTTGAAAAAGAAAAACAATTGAAGTAAGAATTCTTGTTGTGACTTTTACACTCAATTTTAGGCTCTTACTTTCACTAATCAGTATCTTTAGGCCATGAGTGAAGTTTTGAGTTCATTTGTTTCAATTGGTTCTTAGATACATATTCTACTTGAGTTTCCATGTGCCATATGTGGTAAGGTTTATTTGTGTGTTCTTTTGCATTATTTGTGGTCTAGAACTTGCCCGGAATGAGTTTCAAGGCAAAATCCTAGACTACACTTGGTTTGTAAATGGTGTTAGGCCTTCCTTGGACTATTTTTGTGCCTAATATCCTACCCTCGCATATTTTCCCTAGTCAACCCCTTTTGAGCCTTTAACCTTTTCTTTGGCAATCATGTTACAAGCTTTAACCTTTTATTCTTTATTGACCTAACCTTTGGCATCCTACCTCCCTAAGTGTTTTGAAAGTGCAAACATAGGCTAAAAGCCTAAGTTTGGGGGTGATGGGTGGAAAATTTATTATGTTGGAGTTACTTTAAAGGTGAAAAGGTGAAAGGAAAAAAATGAATTAGGAGAATAGAAAAAGAAAAAAAAAAGAAAAATGGGAAACTTCCTTGTTATTTTTTTGTTTAAAAGGAAGGAATAATAAGAGTTTTGAATAAAGGGAAGACTAGTTGGTAAAATGAGAAATGAAGAAAGGGTGGAAAAGTTTCAAAGGAAGTGTGCTTTTATTGTTGAAAATTGCAGTGTTTAGGGAGGTTTTGAGTCACTTTTACCCAAATTGTGCCCTACCTTAACCAAAAGCCTACATTACAACCCTTTAAGTCCTAATTGATTTTGAACCAAGTATGTCTACATTAGTGGATTTGAATATCTTTGTGTGTGTGTGTGTGTGTGAGAGAGAGAGAGAGAGAGTTAATTCTTTCCATTTGATATCCCATTTGTATTTTAAATTGCATTTTGTGAGTTGGGATTCTCTTTTGATTGTGAGGGCACATGAGAATTTGAGTTGTGACTTTGTTCCATTTTCTAATTGAGAGGAATGAACAAAAGAAAGTTGTTTTGTGATAATGAGGCAAATTTTGAAGCTTCAGTGTCATGTCTTGATTACTACTTTGATTAGTTTGGTATTTGAACACTTGAAAAAAAAATGAGTTTTTGAGAAGTTGGTGATTCATATGTTTTGGACTAATTGTTGGTACCAATCAAAGAGCCCGTTTGGATTGACTTATAAGTTGCTGAAAACAACTTCTAAGCTGTTTTCAGCCTTTTTGAGTGTTTGATTGGCCAGGTTATAAGCCATTTTGTGCTTAAAATAAGCCCAAAAAAATAATTGTGCCCGTTTGGCTTAGCTTATCTAAAGTAGCTTATAAGTTGTTTTCAGCTTATAAGCTGTTTTAGCTTATAAGGTGCAATTTTTAAGCCCATCCAAACGGGCTCAAAGTCCTGTGTTTGTGCTTAAAGTAGAATTTTTGACTTGGTATGATGTTGGTTCACAATTGAGTTGATTCCTTGAATGGAGATTGTATGTTTTGAATTGCTTGAGGACAAGCAATAGTTTAAGTGTGGGAGTTTAAGTTTAGTTTAATATTTTACCAACTTATATCTTCTTTAATCTTATATTTTTGCTATGTTTGATTGATAAAACAGTGCATTTACTGTCGTTTATTTTCATTTTATAGGTTTTATGTGATTTAGAAGTGATCGGGAAGAAACCAATTGAAAACAAGTTAAATGAGGCCAAATTGAAGAAATGGAAAAAAATGGCTAGAAGTGCAAAAAGCGAATAGATTTGCAAAACTGAAACTTCGCCGTTTATTTTGTCATATTTTGACTTGGAAAAATGGGGGTAATACAAAAGCAAGACTTGAAGACAATATTTTTCATCTTTAGCCAATTTACAAGTCTTGGAGAGGTAGGGTTCTAACATCACACTTGGGGAATGAAGATTTGAAGATTGAGTTGAGAATTTCTTAAACTTTTCTCCATTTCTGTGATTTCTTTCTTTGTAATGAATATCTAAGTGTGTAGTATTTATTTTCTTCACTTGAATCTTGTTTATGGAAATATTCTATGATTAAAGTGTTGGATGAAACTCTTGTTGTGCTTATGTATTGAATGATTTTTATTGCTAGTGAAGTGAGTTAATGTTGTTTTAATTAATCTTGTTCTTTATTGTTTCTTAAGGGATTAGCTAACCCCAAGACCCGCCCATTTACTTCGATTTGAGCTCGAGAGAGGAAGATTGAGGTTGGGAAAGATTAATTAACAAGAACTTAGGGCTTTAAACCTCATCTAATAACTTGAGTGTAATGACCCTCCCAATCGTTATGGAAAATGTAGGATCACCCCACCAAATGGAACCTTCCCAAGGGTAGTACGAGCTAATGGGAACTAGATTTTAGAAGTATAAGAACTGAAAACTTGACTTGTTTGTGATTGTTGTTTAATTTTGTTGAGTATGTCAAGGGATGACGTAGAAAATTAAAACTCCATTTGAAATTCCGAGGCCACGGGTGGATTCGTATAACATTTTTATGTATATGTACATGTTTTGTCTGTGTCTGTGAGGCCTCGGATGAAATGTTGGTTGATAGAGTGGAAAACTAAGAAACATAACGAGCTCACTTGTCAAATGACACCGCTACGGAGGAAGATTTACCGCTACGGCGGAACCGCTAAAGCGGTGAGCTTCCTGCCGCCAGCGGTCGGTTGATGATCCCAGTTTCACTGTGGCGAGCAAGGAACCGCTATAGCGATGCCACTATAGCGGGATCGGGCCCTCCATGGCAGAGGCAACTTATCTTTTGGTCCGCTATAGCGGGCACTTGGCTGGTATAGCGAGACCGCTGCAGCTGTGGTTTGACCACCGTAACGGTCGACGGGGGGCAAATTACCGTGTTTTAAACACTTAGTCCCACATTCTTTATTCATAATACTCCAACACAGTTCCCCAGAAGCACCTAGGGTGAAATTCAAAGCTAGGGCAAGAATACTCTCTAAAGATAAGTCTCATCCATCCCTTTCAATCATTCTGTATCATCTTCATGATTATCATCCCCTTTATGGGTTTTCAATGGTGAAATTAGTATTAGCAACCCTGAAATTAATAAACCTTCTATATTTGATGGTTTAGGATTGTTATCACTTATTTATCATCTAGTGGAGTGGGTTAACTCCTCTTAATCATGAATTTAACCTTTAGAGCCATAAACTAAGTAAATTGTGACCTAGGGTTCCATAAAAATGGTAGCTTGACCATGGAAACGACTTATAAGTGATGTGTTGATCATATATGGTTGTAATTTGATTGTTAGTGGTTGCTAAGGCCCTTGTTAGGTTGTTTTACACCTAGAAATCATTCACCCATTGGAATGGGGCCAAGGGAAAGGTGTTTTGTATTGATTTTGTGACTAGACTAATTGTGACTCATTGAGCATTCTAATTGCTACACTTTGAGCCTTTACGAAAGGGAAAAGCTGCAGCAGAGTGATTCGAGTTGTTCCAGCTCTACGTTGAGGTAGGTTACGGTCTACTTGAGTTAGACATTGATTAGTTGATTGTATGTGTTGTGAATTCATTAGGAGAAATCATGTCTAGTTCTCATGCATGATATTGTGTGGCTGAACTCGTATGTGAAATTGATTGAGTGACTATGTAGGCTTCGTGTCACTATTCATGTATGTTGAATCTACAGTTGATGTGTTGTGATGAGAAGTTAATATGATCTTCTTGGTGATATTGTGATACGGAATGATTACTTGAGCATTGATAATAAGAAGGCAGGAAATACCGTTATGTACAAATATAGTAAAAGGCACAAATGTGACCTAGAATATGGGCTTGTGGTCTGAGGTTCGTTCCGAAAATGAGAGATACATTGATGTGGCCCGTGTCCGTGGTTCTTTTCGGAGAGTAGGTTTATGCTCGGGTCCGATGAGTATCCGGAATGAGTGGTACATGGACACTATGGGTCCCCTACAGGTCATGACTATTACGGAATGACATTAGTTAGCGTGTGTGTACAGTGAGTATGGTTACTGTGGTAGACTTTTTTCCGTGTGTGGGTTCCATTGATTGATTTCTTGCTATTTGGGTGATTTGATTGGTGATTATCCTTGGTTCACTTGTCATGGTTTATTTGTTTTATGTCTATTGGATGGCATGTTTATTCTATTGATTTTATGAGATATGCATGATACTAATCTTAGTCGGCCTATGATATCTATCGGTACATAGTGTTTGTACTAATACTACCTTGCTGCATTCTTTAAGTGCAGATTATGATATAGAGATTGCTACCCGCCCTCACATCTAGAGTTGAGGACGTTTCTGAAAGATTTAGGGTGAGCTCTTATCCATGCCAGGCCGCCCGAAGATCTTCCACTTATGATCTCTATTTCCTATTCTGGACATTATGGTTATTTATTTGACAGATTTCATTCCTTATACATGTTCTAGATTAGAGTCCTTGTATGCTGACATTCGGATTTTGGGGATTTTGTAATAGTTGGAACTTCCGCATTTACTTTAAAATTTTTATGGCATGACTTATATTGATTATCTTTTGCTTGAATGAGTAATAACTAACTAATTTGGTTAATATAAAAATGGGCTTGAATGAATAGATGACTTGTGTGTTGGCTCGCCCACTAGGAGTTAGTGTAGGTGCCAGTCATAGTGGGTTGGGTCGTGACCGAGTTGGTATCAGAGCATTAAGTTCGTCGATCTCAGCGTACAAGGACATGTCTAGTAGAGTCTTGCGGATCGGTACGGACACGTCAGTACTTATATTCGAGAGGCTACCAGGCACTAGGAAAATTTCCTTTTCTCTCTTTCGTGCTACTTGATTCCAATTGGCATCTGCAGATTCAAAATGGTATCTAACTGTCCTTCACTCTCTCGCAAATGTCGAGAACACGCGCGGCAGTAGCCAGAGGAAAAGGTGGAGTCAGAGGAACCGGTAGAGGGGCGGCCCCAGCTGGGGGCGGAGTCCCAGTGGTTGGTCTCGTGCCTCTAGTGGTTCCTAATGAGGCCACGGGAGAGGCAGCAACACCAGCCCAGCCAGTGCCAGAACTAGGCCCACCAGGAGCTGCAGCTGCTCCTTGTATGCCAGATGCTATGGCGCAGGTGCTCAATGGGTTAGCACAGGCCGGAGCTATACCAGTCGTTCCAGCAGGTAGGGGCGCAAGTGTAGCAGCCCTAGGTCCGGAGAGAGTTCGGGCTCCAGGATTTCAGCATGCCGCAACAATGGCACCTCGCTTGGATGAAGTTTTGGGTTTTGAGGCATGTTCGAGGCTAGTTGCAGGGCCAGTGATGACTGGCGAAGGGCATGACTTGTTTTGGAGGTTCACTAAAATGAAACCTCCGATTTTCTATGGTACAGAGTCGGAGGATGCATATGAGTTCATCATAGACTGTCACGAGAGGCTCCATAAGATAGGGGATGTGGACAAGTACAGTTTAGAGTTCGTGACCTTCCAGTTCTTGGGTGATGCCAAGCTACGGTGGAGGGCATATGTGGAATGCAGGCCAGCTGGATCTCCTCCGTTGACTTGGGTCTAGTTTTATTCAGTGTTCTTGGATAAGTACATTCTGCATACTCTGAAGGACTAAAGGAAAAATGAGTTTGCTAATATTGATCAGGGAAACTCGTCGGTTGTTGTGTACGAGTCCCGTTTCCGCTCCTTGTCCTACTATGCTCTTCAGTTGCTGCCTACTGAGGGTGAGAGGATCTAGCGGTTCGTGAAGGGATTGAACACTGGGCTTCAGTTATCAGCTCTTCAGTTTGTAGCCACTGGGCTTCATTCCCGGAGGTAGTAGAGTATGTTCATGTGGTTGAGGGGATTAAATGGGAAAGTCATGCAAAGCAGGTTGAAAAGAAGGCCCAAAGGGGTGGGTTTTCAGCAACTCCTTCTCGAGGGGTCAGAGTTCGCAGATATATTCAGGACGTCCAGTTCAGTCCGCGGTTCAGGTGTCAGCTGGGGGCACATCAGGGGCAAATTATCAGGCTTTCGGTCAGCATGGAGGTTATACTGCTTCATCAGCTTTTGTTTAGCGACCTATGCTAGACCGTGCATGTTACGAGTGTCGTGAGATAGGGCACATTAAGAGGTATTGTCCCAGACTCAGACAGAGTGGGTAGGGGACTCAGTATCAGGCTCTCTGAGATCCGTTTCCACCAGATAAAGGGGTAAGGATGGCGCACCGGCAAGGTGGGGCGGCCACACCGCGGGTAGGGGTAGTGCCCAGCCTAACCGAGGTAGTCCTCAGGCAGGTAGAGGCAGACAGTATCCCGGCAGGGGCGGGGCTCAGACTGGACAGGGTAATCATGGTGGTACACAGGCTACAAGAGGGCGCGGTCATTTCTACGTTTTTTCAGGTAGACCCGAGGCTGAGGCCTCCGATGCTGTCATCACAGGTACTATCTCAGTTTATGACTGGATGGCTTCTATTTTATTTGATGCAGGTTCTACTTTTTCTTATGTATCTACATATTTTGTTTGGGGTTTGGATATGGTGTGGTGATAGTCTTGATGTCCCTATTATGTATCTACTTCAATTGGGGATTCGGTGGTGGTAGATAGAGTCTACCCTTCTTGTGTGATTGCTTTTGTGGGGTATAGTACTTGGACAAATTTGATGATCCTAGATATGGTAGATCGCGATGTCATTTTGGGCATGAGTTGGTTGTCCCCGCATTATGCTATACTAGATTTTCATTCTAAGACTGTTACCTTAGTTATGCCTGAGTCACCTAAACTTGAGTGGAAGGGTAACATTAGTCCCCTCCCTAAAAAAGTCATATCCTTCGTTCATGCTAAGAAGCTAGTAGAGAAGGGTTGTCTACCTTACTTGGCACATATCCGTGACACAAGTACAGATACTCCATCTATTGATTCAGTTCCAGTGGTACGTGAGTTTGCGGATGTGTTCCTCGCGGACTTGCCTGGTATGCCACCTGATCGTGACGTTGATTTCAGGATTGATTTAGACCCAGGGACTCGTCCTATCTCTATTCCCCCTTATAGGATGGCACCAGCAGAACTCAGGAAATTGAAAGAGCAGTTCCAAGATCTTTTGAGTAAGGGGTTTATTCGCCCGAGTGCCTCTCCTTGGGATGCTCCTGTATTGTTTGTTAAGAAGAAGGATGGATCTATGCGTATGTGCATTGATTACCGTCAGCTGAATAAGGTAACTATCCGAAATAAGTATCCCATCCCCCGCATTGATGACTTGTTTGATCAGTTACTGGGAGCTTGTGTGTTCTCTAAAATTGACTTAAGGTCAGGGTATCACGAATTGAAGATTCGAGCGGAGGATGTTCCTAAGATAGCTTTTCGGACCAGATATAGACACTATGAGTTCTTGGTTATGTCATTCGGGCTTACTAATGCCCCACTGCATTTATGGATTTGATTAACAGTGTGTTTAATCC
Source organism: Lycium barbarum (assembly GCF_019175385.1). Lineage (NCBI taxonomy): Eukaryota > Viridiplantae > Streptophyta > Magnoliopsida > Solanales > Solanaceae > Lycium > Lycium barbarum. The sequence continues at coordinate 21,748,687 of NC_083348.1, read as the reverse complement.
CATTTTAGACTAATTTTTAATAGTGTTCAATGATGATAACCTGGTGTACTCTAAAAGTAAGGAGGAGCATGAGAAACATTTGAGGATTGCTCTTAGGGTATTGGGGGAGAAGGAGTTGTATGCTAAATTCTCCAAGTGTGAATTTTGGTTGTCTTCTGTGTCCTTTTTGGGGCATGTAATCTCGAAGGAAGGTATTATGGTGGATCCTCAGAAAATTCAGGCAGTCAGGGAATGGGCTAGGCCCACATCAGTGACTGAGATCCGTAGTTTCATGGGTCTGGCCAGCTATTATCGTCAGTTTGTGAAGGGGATTGCCTCTATTGCTTCTCATTTGACTCGCTTGACTCAGAAATAGGTACTATTTTAGTTGTCCGACGAGTGTGAGGAGAGCTTCCAAAAGCTCAAGATTTTGTTGACTACAATGCCTATTCTAGCATTGCCTATGGAAGGCAAGGATTTTGTTGTTTATTGTGATGCTTCACGTTCTGGTTTGGGTGCTATTTTGATGTAGGAAAAGAAGGTGATTGCCTATGCTTCACGGCAGTTGAAAGTGAATGAGAAGAACTATCCTACTCATGACTTAAAGTTGGCAGCGGTGGTGTTTGCATTGAAAATCTAGAGGCACTATTTGTATGGTGTCCACTGTGAGGTGTATATTGACCACCGCAGTTTGCAGCATGTGTTCACGCAGAGGGATCTGAACTCTAGGCAGCGGAGATGCATGGAGCTGTTGAAAGATTATGATATCACCATTATGTATCATCCTGGTAAGGCAAATGTAGTGGCTGACGCATTGAGTAGGAAGTCAGCTAGCATGGGATGTCTGGCTCGTTTGATTTCTTCGGAGTGTCCGTTGGCTATAAAGGTTCAGACTCTGGCTAACAGTTTTATGAGGCTGGATATTTCTAACACGGGCAGGGTGTTGGCTTGTGTTAAGGCTCAATCATAATTTCTTGAGCAGATTAAGGCTAAGCAGTTTGAAGATGCTAAGTTGTGCAAAATTCGCGACAAGGTGTTGCGTGGAGAGGCAAAGGAGGCCATGATTGATGAAGAGGGGGTGTTGCAGATCAAGGGGCAAGTTCGCATGCCACGTGTGGGTGAGTTGACCAAAACCATTCTAACAGAGGCTCATAGTTTGAAGTATTCTATTCATCCTGGTGCGACTAAGATGTATCGTGATCTGAGGCAGCGCTACTGGTGGTCTAGGATGAAGTGTGATATAGTGGAGTTTGTTGCTCCGTGTCTGAACTGACAGCAGGTGAAGTATGAACATAAGAAACCTGGGGGTACGCTTCAGAGGATGCCCATTCCTGAGTGGAAGTGGGAAAGGATACCCATTGTCACGACCCGACTAGGGGCCGTGACGGGTACCCGGGGCTAACCACCGAGCACCAGTCATTCTACTACTCATCATACTCATTAAGCGTCTTTTATCAAATTCATACTCAAATCATAAGAAAATCATTTTTCATTTGAGAACATAAATATTTTTATATACATAAGCCTTTCGGTTATTAAAATGCTAATATACATATAGTAGTAACATCGTGAGACCATACTACCCACACCTGCGTATCTACGAGCCTCTACTAGAATGTTAGACATAGGGACGGGACAGGACCCCGTCGTGCCCAAAATATACATATATACACAAAAGAATGATCAAAGGCACCTCCGGAACAATGGAGTGCTCTCAAGTAAGCTAATAGCTCCTACGAGTCTGGATCAAGATCACCTCCCTGTCTACTTGTGGGCATGAACACAACGTCCAAAGAAAACAGACGTCAGTACGAACATTGTACTGAGTATGAGAGGCATAAGTAATAATAATACGTCAATGAGATAAGGAAACATCAAATAGGGAGAAACTGTATCTGACTGTCAATTATAAAAGAAATAATGCATGCTGGCTTACTTCATAATCATCATCATATCATGTATGCATAAATGTACAAGCTACCCGACCATATAGGTACGGTGTGATAATCATTAGCCTGCGTCCAGGCCTCCCGCGTCCGGGGTACCATCTCATGCTGCCCACTAGTGGTGTCTGCCCATGCCATCTAGACATGGTGTATACGCTGCCCGCTTTAGCGGTGTCTGCCCGGCCATATAGGCGCGGTGTGATATCATCATGTACATCTCATAGACTTAGCATAGTCTCATCATACTATTATCATAATGCATGACTGGGAACTCAGAACAACCATACTCTATCGGGGTGACATAAGGTCGTGAACCCCCGATTCCGTTATGGAGCATTCATAAGCATTCTGCCTCACCTTGAAGGAATTAGCATATAAGGTGAGTGTATACAATGAACAACAACAATGGATCATTAGCTATGCAGAAACATAATATCTTGGGCCTTAGACTCTTTAGACTTAGACTCATCATCATCCTTATCATGTTTGTAACATATCTTCTATCTTGTCTCATATGAAGCTCTTTACTAAGATTGACTCATAATTTTTGGGATGTAGGAAAGTCATGAAGAGATAAAGAATATCATTCCATAAGAATCACGCCTTAGAAAGAAGGGACTAGCCTCACATACCTTTTTTGTTTAACTAATCTATCGGTTGCTTGTTCTCCTTTGATGCTCGCGTCTCTACCTTCAAGAGAATTCGCATCAACATTAGTTAATCGATTACTTAAACGTGCTTACTAAAGCTAAAGAAAATTGGGCAGCATTTCCTTTGTTTATACAACTTTCCCCATATTCCATATCAACTCCCAAACATCGATAACAACATTCACAATATTACAAGCAACAATCATCATTCATCTATATTACCCACATTTCACAATTTCACTCCAATTTCTCCATAATCATGGTCATAATTCATTATTGCATTTTCTCACATATAATACTTGTTCCATGTTCTAACTGTCGTTCATAACATACTTACAATCACAACATATCAATATTCATGATTCATATTAATCTCCTATTCACAATTGCCACTAATCTCATCTTTTGTAATCCATTTTCCATCTTCTTCCATAATCCAAGTGTTTCAACTTTTCAATACCTTAAACAACATGAAATAATCATGAAACTCACCTTTGAATACGTAGGAACGGGTTTTGGTTGACAATGCTTCACTTGAAGAAAACCCTAGCTTTAGCTTCCAAGGGATTTCTAACTTCCATAACCATAGCAAGCTTCCATATGCTTGATTTCCTTTGAATATTGGTGTTTGATCTTTGGTTTCCCTTGATTTTTTTATGTTGAAGATGTGTATGGAATATTCTAGAAGCTTGGAGAGAAGTGAAGAAGTGAGGAGAATGAATATAATGAGGTGGGATCACATTTAAATACTTGGGAATACTCAGCCCGTCAGGACTTATACAGACCACTTATACGGTCCGTATAACATTATACGGTCCGTATAAGTGTCTGTGGTTCGCTACCATGGAAAAAAATGTTGCTGTTGGGTTATATGGACTATTATACGGTCCGTATAAAATTCCACGGTCCGTATAATGTGGTCGTGTAACTCACAGTTTTTCCGAAGTTGTCCTCGTCGTTTCGTTTGATCTCAAATCCTTACACAACCTTCTTAACACTTGTTTAGTACTTCATCAATGATCTAAACATCCCTATACTCGTCCTCAAGGCCTTACCAAACAATCCTTAACGCAATAATTTACGAAGCCTTTCCTAAACCCCACTTATATTCCACTTGTCGTTATCATTCCTTATTTCATCAATTAATATGGCCTCAAAGTCTTAACGTATGCATTCTAAAACCACTAAATATCCGTCTTATAGTCTTAAGAACTTCATGTTACCATTAAGCTCGCATTGGTTCATTCACTACACGACGACATGGGATTTCCAAGGTGTAACAGCCATGGACTTCATAGTTGGTCTTCCGAAGACGTTGGGAATGTTTGACTCTATCTGGGTTATTGTTGACAGGTTGACTAAGTCTGCCCACTTTATTCGAGTGAAGATAACTTATGCTGCGGAGAAATTGGCTAAAATCTACATTCATGAGGTGGTTAGGCTTCATGGGGTTCCTGTCTCCATTGTGTCCGACAGGGGCACAACGTTCACATCTAGATTCTGGGAGTGTTTGCCTAAGGAGTTGGGTACGAAGTTGGATCTTAGTACAGCATTCCACCAACATACTGACGGGCTGTCTGAGCAGACCATTCAAGTTCTTAAAGATATGCTTCGTGTGTGTGTGATAGACTTTGGTGGGCATTGGGACCAGTTCTTACCTTTGGCTGAATTTGCATATAACAATAGCTACCACTCGAGTATCGATATGGCTCCGTTTGAGGCGTTGTATGGTAGGAGGTGTAGGTCTTCTATTAGGTGGTTTGATGCGTTTAAGGTGAGACCTTGGGGCACTGATCTTCTGAGGGAATCCCTAGAGAAGGTGAAGGTGATTCAAGCTAAGCTTCTGGCAGCCAGAGTAGGCAGAAGGAGTATGCGGACCGTAAAGTCCGAGATCTTGAGTTCAGAGAGGGAGAGCAAGTGTTACTGAAAGTCTCACCCATGAACGGTGTGATAAGGTTCGAGAAGAAGGGCAAGCTTAGCCCGGGTACATTTGGCCGTTTGAGATCCTTAAGCTGTGGGGGAGGTGGCTTACAAATTGGATTTACCTCCGGGTCTATCAGACATTCATTCGGTATTCCACGTTTCGATGTTGAAGAGGTACCACGACGATGGTTCATACATAATCCATTGGGATTCGGTTTTGTTAGACGAGAATTTGACATATGAGGAAGAGCTCGTTTCTATCTTAGATAGGGATGTTCGCAAGTTAAGGTCCAAGGAAATAGCCTCTATGAAAGTTCAGTGGAAGAATCGTCGGGTGGAGGAAGCTACTTGGGGAACAGAATCTGATATTCTTAGCAAGGATCCTCAGCTTTTCGCCAAGTCAGATAATTTTTCCTAGTTTACTCATCCTTGTCCGTTCGGGGACGAATGGTGTTTTAGTTGGTATCTGGTGTAACGACCAAGTAATGTAGGATCACCTCACCAAATGGAACCTTCCCAAAGGTAGTATGAGCTAATAGGAACTCGATTTTATAAGTCTAAGAACTGAAAACTTGACTTGTTTGTGATTGTTGTTTAATTTTATTGAGTCTGTCGGGGGGTGACGTAGAAAATTAGAACTCCGTTGGGAATTTCGAGGCCACAGGTGGATTCGTATGACGTTCTTATGTATATGGACATGTTTTTTTTTGTTTTTGTGAGGCCTCAGATGAAATGTTGGGTGATAGGGTGCAAAAATGGGAAAAATAATGAGCTCACTGGTCAAATGACACCACCGCGGCGGAAGATTTAACGCTACGGCGAAACCTCTATAGCGGTGAGCTTCCCGTCGCTAGCAGTCAATTGATGATCCCAGTTCCACTATGGCGAGCAAAGAACCTTTATAGCGGGATCGGGCCCTCTATGGCGGAGGCGACTTATCTTTTGGTCCGCTATAATGGGCACTTGGCCGCTATCGCGAGACCGCTGCAACGATGGTTTGACCACCGCAACGGTCGACGGGGGGCAGATTACCGTGTTTTAAACACTTAGTCCCACATTCTTTATTCATAATACTCCAACACAGTTCCCCAGAAGCACCTAGGGTGAAATTCAAAGCTAGGGCAAGAATACTCTCTAGAGGTAAGTCTCATCCATCCTTTTCAATCATTCCGTATCATCTTCATGATTATCATCCCCTTTATGGGTTTTCAATGGTGAAATTAGTATTAGCAACCCTAGAAATTAATAAACCTTCTATATTTGATGGTTTAGGATTGTTATCACTTATTTATCATCTAATGGCGTGGGTTAACTCCTCTTAATCATCAATTGAACCTTTAGAGTCATAAACTAAGTGAATTGAGATCTAGGGTTCCATAAAAATGGTAGCTTGACTATGGAAACAACTTATAAGTGATGTGTTGATCATATATGGTTGTAAATTGATGGTTAGTGGTTACTAAGGCCCTTGTTAGGTTGTTTTACACCTAGAAATCATTCACCCATCGGAATGGGGCCAAGGGAAGGGTGTTTTGTATTGATTTTGTGACTAGACTAATTGTGACTCATTGAGCATTCTAGTTGCTACACTTTGAGCGTTCCGAGGCTTTACGAAAGGGAAAAGTTGTAGCAGACTGACTCGAGTTTTTCCAACTGTACATTGAGGTAGGTTACGGTCTACTTAAGTTAGACTTTGATTAGTTGATTATATGTGTTATGAATTCAGTAGGAGAAAGCATGTCTAGTTCTCAAGCATGATATTGTGTGGCCGAACTCCTATGTGCAATTGCTTGAGTGACTGTGTAGGCTTCGTGCCACTATTCATGTATGTTGAATTTACAGTTGATGTGCTATGATGAGAAGTTAATACGATCTTCTCTGTGATATTGGGATACAGAATGATGATTTGAGCATTTATAATAAGAGGGCAGGAAATACCGTTACGTGCAGATACATGAAAAGGCACAAATGTGACCTAGAATATGAGCTCGTGGTCCGAGGTTCGTTCCGAAAATGAGAGATACATTGATGTGGCTAGCGTCTGAGGTTCTTTCCGGAGCGGCGGTTATGCTCGGGTCCGATGAGTATCCGAAACGAGTGGTACATGGACACCATGGGTCTCCTGCAGGTCATGACTATTGAGCAATGACATCAGTTAGCATGTGTGTACAGTGAGTATGGTTACTGTGGTAGTCTTGTTTCCGTGTGTGGCTTCCGTTAATTGATTTCTTGCTATTTGGGTGATTTGATTGGTGGATTATCCTTGGTTGACTTGTCATGGTTTATTTGTTTCATGTCTGTTGGCTAGCTTGTTTATTCTATTGATTTTATGAGATATGCATGATACTAATCTTAGTCGGCCTACGATATCTACCGGTACATAGTGTTTGTACTGATACTACCATGCTGCATTCTTTGAGTGCAGATTGTGATATAGAGATTGCTACCCGCCCTCACATCTAGTGTTGTGGACGTTGCTGACAGATTTAGGGTGAGCTTCTATCCATGCCAGGCCGCCCGAAGATCTTCCTCTTATGATGTCTATTTCCTATTCTGGACATTATGGCTATTTATTTGACAGATTTCATTCTTAGACTTGTTCTAGATTAGAGTCCTTGTACGACGACTTTCGGATTTTGGGGATTTTGTAATAGTTACAACTTCCGCATTTACTTCTGTATTTTTATGGCATGACTTATTTTGATTATCTTTTGCTTGAATGGGTAATAACTGACTAATTTGGTTAATATAAAAACAGACTTGAATGAATAGATGACTTGTGTGTTGGTTCGCCCACTAGGAGTTAGTGTGGGTGCCAGTCATGGCGGGTTGGGTCGTGACATTGAGCTAAAGATTGGAAAGTTACTTGAGATTATGTTGATTGTTCACATTTGCTACATTCTAAGGCTTGAGAAAGCTTAGTAATGACATTTATCAATTTGGTCGAGAGACTTTTGATGAGATTTTAGAAATCATTATCTAATTAGCATAATCTCACTCTTAGTTGTAAAATCGTGAAATAAATTGGATCATTACTTGAGCGTAATTTCCTTTGTATCCATACTTGTGGCCATTGATCATTTTACCCGCTTTCTAGTTAGTTTTATCTTTGCTAGTTGATAAATCAAATATTAAAAAGTGTTTGGCTTAGCTTAGTTGGTGATAATTCTTTACTAGATTAAATCGCCTTTATATTGTTCCCTGTGGATTCGACTCCGACTCATAGTTGGGTAAATTATATTGCGACGACCGTGTACACTTTCTCTTTGAGGAGTGAATTTGGACGTTATCAAATGTACTGTTAAAACATAGCAGAAGAGCAAGATATAAAAGACTGGAAATAATAACTGAGTTTGATTTCAACCTTTTTGATTGTTAAGTTTGAATTCAACCTTATTCCTTGTGTTCCTAAAACTCCCAAATATATTCACTATAGAATTCATAGAAATGTTAACGTAGTTGCTGCAATCCTCTTCAAGATGAATCTTGATGCTACTGGTTCTAGAACTATCTATCAAGAGTAAAGTTGCTTTATTTTTCAAGAGGATACATGGTAAAATTGCTTAAATGTTTTATCGTGTGTCATGGAATGAAATGTATAATCTCATTTATCCCCCATGACTCTGCTTACTCCATACATACAGTAAGCCGCATACCATTTTCCTATTAACTGTGTTGAGACCAGGACTTAAACCTTATGCATGTTACAATACATGCATAAACACCACACATACAAGAAGAAAATGAAACAGGAGAGAAGAGAAAGAGAAAAGGAATTGATAAATTGTCACATACCAAAGTAGACCAAAGAAATTCTAATTCTACATATCTGTTTCCAGACAATGAAAATAACATGAACCGAAACTGAAAGGGAAAAGGAATTGAGAATACCTCTGGTTGTTAAATTGAACGTCGAATAACTTCTAATTGTACATATCTGCTTCTACTTCTTCTTTGTGCAACAGTTTTAAAACTGGGAACCTCCTAAACCTAAATCTATATATTAGTCTAAAGAAGGAGTAGTTGCTGTAAATAAGGAGTAAAAAGCATTTGCAGTATCCTGTTTTGTGAGAGGTATTTGCAATTGATTTGAACTACTCATGAGTAGAAAAAATGGAGTTAGTTATACATGTTATTCTTATCTCAATTCATTTTTAAAAAAAAAAAAAAAAAAAAAACAAGCCCATGAGGCCACGATTGAAACTGTCCTTTTTTTGAATGTGCTATTTTTCCATTAAAAAATTTAATTTAAAATCTAATTTACTCCATTTATCTTGTGCCACTTATCATTATTTAAAATTTCTTTGTTTTGCCATGTGGCTTGTTTCCTGATTATTTGTTTGCAAACGTGGGTTTATTTTGTTTTACCTAAGCAGCCCTTTTTTTTTTTTTTTTTTTACTTTAGCAGTTTCAACAATATTTAATTAAGCAATATTTTTTTTATTTCAAATTTTGAAATTTTCTAGTGATGACACTTGTCATCTTAATAGCCTTTTGCCTCTCCTATTCAATATAGATAGATTATTATTATTATTGTTGTTGTTGTTTGTTTGTTTTGATAAATAGAGATGGGGAGTATAACTTTATCTTTATTATTAACATCAAATTAACGAATTGAAATATTTAAAAAGTAGTATATAAACTCATAAAATAACTAACAATTATTAAAAAAACTGAGTACATGTAGACATTCTAAATTAAAAAACATGATTTTTAACATTTTTCTCTTTGTGTCTTTTCTTTTTCATTCTCTTTTTTTCTTTTTCTTTTTCTTTTTTAAAGCAAAGAATTTTCTGGTGATGACACTTGTCATCTTATCATGATTTTGCCTCCCGTATTCTATATAGATAGATTCTCCTAAACCTATGGATTTCCGGTACATTATTGACTAAATGCAAAATAAACTTGCGGGCCGGTACATTATTGACTAAATGCAAAATAAACTTGCGGGGTGAAAATCGAAATTCCTTTCTACGGCTGGCAGGTTAACTCTTGCTCAAGCCACTTTAAATGCCATATCAGCCTACTCCATGCAATACATCTCTCTTCCCAAAAATCCAAAAACAGATTGACAAGATCCAACGATATTTTATTTGGGTTTCCATGATGGATAAGAGGAAACTTCACTACATTAGTTGGTCTACCATCACAAAGCCTAAGCAAGAAGGAGGTTTGGGTATTAGGAAAACTTCTCATGAAACTTGGCTCTTCTCACAAATCTTTCTTGGAGATTGTTTTCTACACCTTCTACCTTATGGCCTCATTGTCTTATTGGTAAATACGCTCATAGGTCTTCCTCAGCAAACTGCTCTTTTATTTGGAAAAATATTTTGAAAGGCTGGAAATTATGCTTGGGATGGAATTTTTTGGAAAATGAGGTAATGGAAAGACCATTGATTTTTGGAACCAAAGTTGGATTTCCCCTAATATTAAGATCCGAAATTTAATTCATGGTCCTCTTCAGAGTAGTGAAAATTATGTTAACGTGGCTCATTATAGACGGGGTAATAGTTGGGATTTCAATGGATTATCCTTTAATCTTCCTAATGAGATTATAGATAGAATCTCACAAGTTAAATTTCCCATCAATAATACTATTAGTGACATCCCTGTTTACCCCAAATTTGGATAATCAATTAAATTTATGAATAGGTATAGGATATGTGGTTAAACCTCAATCTACTTGATGAAAAAAAAAAAAAATATATATATATATGGATTTGATATGAAGAGAGCAATAATGATCAGAGATTCGCTATAGATTTATGTGTCTACTAATATATGAGTATCACTTGATTGAACAAATTTAAGAGATGAACACAACGAATTCGGATCAAAATACGATATTGAGAGAGATTTGTATATATTTTCTAGTACAAAATGTTCTTGATATGAGGAAGCCAACCCCTCAAAAGTAGGACAATGAGCCCTATTTATAGTATTGCCCCATGAGCTTCATACAACATGAGAAACTAAAAAATAAAGAAAAAACTCTGAAATGGATTAGGTTGGGTTAGGTTGGCCGTACGGTCTGACACCCGTACGATTGGCAGTTGAGTATGGCAGGACGTTATCGACGCGTGGCAACCGCGTAACGGATCTCCCGGTCCAACGGCCACGATCAAACAGACTAACGGCCACGATCAAACGGAGGAACGGCCATGATCAACTCGGCTATGGGAAAAATGGACCAAACAATGTTCTTCCCTTTCCTCGGTTCAAGCACTCCTCCGATCCAGAAAGTAAATCTCCATACCCGTGTTGATCTCTTTCTTCCCTCGATCACCGGTCTAACATATATTCAATTTTTACCGTATACAGATAGTCCCCACACTTTCCGGACCGAAGTTTTATCGGAGTAACGGGAAGTGGATGAATCAAGAAACCGGTGACTCCATTTATCCGTTGTTATCTTTTCATTTTGGCAGGAACCGTTGTGTCACGTCCCTCTGCCATCAGCCACGTGTCTCACCCCGGACGGTCCGCTCTGACAACCACCGCAACGCACGTCGCTTCAAGTCATTCCTCATTAATGATGGGACACGTGGCACTCCTCGATTGGCCGGGAACTGTAACCGTCTCAACCCCATGTCTATATAACGTCTTCCAACGCTCCATTTTTCCATTTTACGATCCCCTTAATCTCATCTTCAATCCTTCATTTCTTACAGCTTCAGTTCTTCATTTCTTCTCCTCACTTACCATCTTCCAATTCACATCTCTCGTAGATTTGTTGCTTGTAGTACGTAAAAAGGAACGATTCTGCCAACTTCTCCACTTTAACCATTTTTGTTGAGTAGGCTGCTGCTTCTCCCTCTTGTTTTCTGCCATTTTTGAATTCTCTGTCTGTTCTCCTACTTCACTTTTTAACTTCTCTTTCGAATTTTGCCAAATATTTCTTCGTAATCTCCAAATGTCTGCTAACACTGAAACCACTTCCCACGATATTCCCTCGGTTTCGTCTCAAGGAACTGAGCCAAATTCTCCACCTAAGGCAAAAAGCACATTAGAGCCCACTGCCTCGGACATTATACCGGCCAAACCTAACTTCAACAAAGATTTTGAGGTCGAAAAACCTTCTCCGGTATCCGATAGAGGGTTTGATGTGAGACTATATCCCTCGTCCATTACCGAGGAAAAACTAGACTTAGTCCGGGCTGATTGCGGGTGGGACACCCGTTCAGTTCAGGTTTTTGCCCCCGGGTCAAGCGAATCAGTCACTGACCATCGGGAAGGTTTCTTATACGTTTATACTTACCCTTTCACTCTCAAGCTCGACCCCTGGTCAATCCGGTCATCTTAGACATGTGCCAGACCTATAACGTAACCTTGGCACAGATTGGTCTGATTGTTTGGAGGATCGTTGCCTGCCTCGGTCTGTTGGCCAATAATAATGGGAAGGAGCTCACGCTGGCCCACTTGATACGCTTATATTCCCCGAGGTTGTTCCGAGGTGGCATAATAAAACTCGCAAAGCGTAGCCGGAATCCATTTTTCTCAAAAATGGACGAAGATAGAGATAGGGGTTGGTTGGAGTGATATGTCCGGGTGCGGACCTCGGACATTATCCCGGACAACTGCATGCCTTTTCCAGAAAGGTGGAATAATAATCGTAAGTCTGAATTCTTTTAATAATTGCTTGTGTGTTTTGTTGAACTTCAGTTTATCCACCTTCTCACTACTCTTTTTATCTATGTTAGCCGTGGGTTGGATTCCTCCGGTCGACCGGGATCTCAACGAATGGGTTACTGCTCTCCTCAGCCAATATGCCCACGACGATCGGACGTGGGGACACTTGTCATGTGACCGATGGGTCGCCCAGAACCATGGTAATACCCAGCTTATATCCGTATTCATTGCATCTTCTACCCTTCTGTAACATCTTCGATTTTTAGGTCTACCTAAGGGCTCGGTGGATCCAAGGCCGGAGTCAGTAGCAGAACCAGCAAAGTCGGCACCCGAGTTCAATTCAGCAGGTGCATCCTGTATCCTTGCTGCTGCTGCCAAGAGAAAAAGGCCCTCGGACAAAGGGCAGAAACCAAAGAAAAGGGCGAGGAGCGTCGTTAGGACTTTAAGGGATGAAGTAGAGCCCGAGCTCCTCGTTCGAAGTATCAGTGTGGCCCCTTCCCTTGCTCCCATTCCGGAGGAGGGTATCACCATTTCACCCCTTCCTTCAGCCGGGGAAGGACCATCGGTTCCGGCATTACACACAGGTGCGGAAGAAATTCTTTACTCGACTCCTCTAAGGTCGATTGAATTCGTCGATATTTCAGGTGAAGCTTCTTCCGAAGAAACGCCCTGCAAAGGACAAGAAGATCTGGGGGGCCAGCTGCTGCCGAAGCTGGTCAAAGAACTGAGCCGGTCCCCGAGACCGAAGTCCCCACAGATGTTGGTCCTCTGCCCAACTATGAGACTGCCGCACCTTCGGACATCCCTGCCTTTGCCGAAGCTGCTAAGGTCCCCCCAAGTTCTCCAACTCCGGCCTCAAGACCGGATGAGTTTGATGAAATGTTCGCGGACACTCCTCCTGCTACCGGCGAAGCTGCTGGTTTCGGACATCTTCTGATCCCTCGAGTCACGAGGGCGGCTAGTCAGACCACCGATGTTATACCCCGTACAATATTACGTCAAATTTCTCGCAAGCAAATCGACCCAAGTTAAAGACGGAAATATTTTCGGACGCAAAATAGGAACATTTACGCAAATAGGAACATTTAAGTTCCAAGTTTAATTAAAACATAAATTGTTCATAAATTCTATTTAGTGTAAAAGTATTATTAGAGATTAGGAATTAATTAATTGGGATTAGATTGTTAAGTGAAAATTAGTAATTAATTAAATTGATTAAAGTTAATTATGTTTAATGACTTGGTGGGCCCCACCCGAAATTATATAAAAAAAAACGTATTAAATAAATAAAAAAAAATCATACACTAAGTGGTGAGTCACCAAGGAGTGCACGTGTAAGGTTAATGCAATTCAATGTTAAGAAAAGAGAAAGAAGAAGCTCGGCCATGGCTGTTGCCTTCGGCCAGCATGGCTGATCAAAAAAATTTTTGGGTTTTGTGCTTGATTAAATTCTAAGGTGCATTACAAGTTCAAGAAGGTGATAGCAACGTTGGATATTGAATCGGGGAAGAAGAAATTGCGAAATTAGAGCAATTAAGGGTAGAAATTCCTCCGACATTTTTTTGGTAAGATTTTGTTATTCTATGGTGTAATTGTGTTAATAGTATTGTAATGTAATTATTAGAATTGGATTGGGCGAAATTGGGATTAAGAAAATGCATGAAATCGATGTTATAGGAAATTGCGGGTTGAAATGGATTAAGAGAAGTTGTTGGGTTGTTAGAATGGTTATGGGCTGAATTGGGAGAATTTATTATATATATTGTTATTGTTGGTATTTCTGTGTCAACAGGAGGGCAATTGGAAATTCGGGATAGGCGAATATATAGGGGAAGTGCTGCCCGATTTTCGTTAAGTCTTTAACTAATAGAAAACCCTAAACGAGAATATATATAAATTGAAATATAGGTTCTATAGGAAATGGGCTATAGATTTGTGACCTAGAAAATATAGTTACTAACGATAACGTTATTCTTATATTAAATAGGCTAAAAGAGCGACGAGACAAACGGGTAACGAATAACCGCTAACAGGTATGTAAATCTATCCCTTCTTTCTTTTTGGCATGATCCTTATGAAACGAATAGACGATATGTATATGATTCCAAAGAAGTTCTTACTCTTAGAGCCACTAGGATGGCTACTGTTATTGATTTCCAGAAGCTATTTTATTATATCTTGTTAAGTATACATGATTCCAGGAGTTCTATTTTGATATGGTCCACTGTGACATTCGAAAGGTATTTGATATGACTATTGTCTTGATTTTCAAACGATAGTTCGTTTTGATTATTCCATTGAGTCTCAGATATGATTTAAATTGCATATGGCTTCTCACTACTCTGCTCGTGCATGCCTCAATATATCTTTCACTGAGTCCCGGGCCAGGACATTGTTTCGTGCACAGTTTCACTGCATTGTTCACCGAGTCCCTCACTAGAGGGTCGGGACACGTTATATATATATATATATATATATATATATATATATATATATATATATATATATATATATATATATATATATATGATACGATGATATGATGATATGATGATATGTTATGGCGGCCAGGAGGGCATATGATGACTTTATTCACCGAGTCCCTCACTAGAGGGCCGGGACACGTTATATACATGATATATGACATTGATATGCATGACTTTCATTTCATAAGGCAAGTGTATTGATGTTTCAAAAGTCATACTTGTTTCTGGTAATCTCTGTTTCAGTTATGATCCTCTTTACTGAATTTCATGCTTTACATACTCAGTACATATTCCGTACTGACCCCCTTTCTTCGGGGGGCTGCGTTTCATGCCCGCAGGTACAGATAGTCGGTTTGGTAACCCTTCAGCATAGGATTTCTACTCAGCTATCTTGGAGAGCTCCGTTGTTCCGGGGTTTAGACTTTTAGTACAGACCTTATGAGATATATATGTATATGTTATCCAGGGGTACGGCGGGGCCCTGTCCCGTCATATTTCACAGTTGATGCTCTTAGAGGTCTGTAGACATATGTGTGGGTTGTGTATGGGTTCTGTTCAGCTGTGTCTATACGATGTGATGTGGTATGATGTTCGTCTATAGTGGCAGCCTTGTCGGCTTGCATATGATATTGATATGTGATGGCAGCCTTGTCGGCTTGCGTATTATTTCATGATATGATTAGTTGTGACTCTTCAGGAGACAGTGATCTGGAAGTATGTATATATGTGACGATGTTACGAATTTTGCAGTTCCTTTACAAGTTTCCACATTATCGTAGTTTCAGTTTGATGATATATGTAACAGGTTGGTACACGGGTGCCCAGTTCGGGCACCAGTCACGACCTACGAGGTTGGGTCGTGACAACCGAGTCCGGTGCCAGGGATAGCCTGGAGCGCACCTTTCCGGCCCCAAGTGTGGAACCGAGGAGGACGAGATCGGCTGTGATCACCGTTCCCGAGGATTGCAGCTTTCTTTCTCTCCCGGTGGGTGTGGTAAGCTACCTGAGGCCCCTGGTCTCGGACTCGGACAAGCGAAAGATGAACGGGGTCCCTTGGCAGTGCCTCATTAACGAGGGTATGCACGTGGGCAATCGGGTAAATTTATCAGCCATCCTTGCATAATTTCATTGAGAATTTTAGTCTCGTTTGTTCGAGTTTTTAACTTGCTTCATTTACAGAGTGTGGTGCTCATCAACGAGGCTTTCGTCCGTGCCCAGCAAGAGGTGGATGATTTCAGGGGCCAGCTGGATGCTCAAAGCCGAGTGACGAAGAAATTTCATCACCTTCTGCGGGTGAAGGAGGATGAGTTGAACCAAGCAGTTACTCTTTCCAACCTCCGACCCGAGCTCCACGCAACCAAGGCCGAAAATCGTCAATTAAAGGGTGAGCTGGCCGAAATGGTCGAATATAACCAGCGTCTCGAAGCGGACAAGATCAGCCTTGGCCGAGACAACGCTCATTTATCCTCAAGGCTTGGTGAGCTTGAAACCACCGTTACTCAACTCCGGAAGGAGCTGGACTCTGTCAAGTCTGATGCTACGAGCATGGCCGAGAGGCATCGGCTGCTCGAATCTGAGAATGCCCGGTACAAAGAGCGTATGAGGGTGCTTGAGGAGAAGGCAGAGAAGAGGGCCCAGATATGTGATAATCTAAAAACCGAGCTCGCGGAGACGGTTGATGCTAATGACACTTTCAAGGCCGAGCTCGAGTCATATATTCAAATGCAAAAGGTCCTCGAAGAAGATCGGGACGTACGGGCGGAAAAGTTAGTCCAGGCCAAAGCTGATTTGGAAGAAGCTCTAAAGAGTGTGGAGGCCGCCGAGGCTCAGACTACTATTGCTGCTGAGTATGAAAAGTGAAAGTCTCGGAGGATCACCCTTGAGCAAGCCGAACATGGCTTTGCGGATCTTCCGGCCCTGATACTCGAGGCTAAAAGAATCGAGGAAGAGGATAAGGGTACCCTCGGGGCTGACTCCGACTACTCAGAGCGAACAGTGTCCGAACACTCCGGATCTAGCCATACCGGATAGATTAGGGCCTGTACTTAGCCTTTTTTTTTAACCTTTGTAGGAGTCTCCAATGTAAAATCTTTTGTATAAATAGAACATGCATTTTTCTTTACTTTGTTTGAATGTTCGTTATGACTTTTGTCCGAGTTGTCGGTCCGTTTTAAGGAGTCATTATTTCTCACTTGCCCGAATATCAGCTTTTCTCTTCATCCGGTAATTTTTGTCCAGGGATTTGATAGAGCTTTTGCCCGTGGGACTTATCTTATGCTTTGTGAATTCAGACGTCTCCGAATCACGATGGGCATTTTTAGGGCCGGTATTTTTCGGACACCTAAATCTCAGCCTTAGCTAAATTTTGATGTAAAAGTCCCCGTTTGTGGGATTAACGATTTTGGCTCGGTTCACTATGACCTTGTTGCTTTTATCGAATTTCGACTGTAGTGCCTGGAATAGGGTATATGAATGAAGTAATTCCGAAATACGGCGATAATCATCGGGGTAAAGTGTTTTAACAGGTTGACATCCGAGATATCGTTATCCAAACTTTCGATAATTTTTGCATTGCAAGTATTTATATACATGAAAAAAAATTTCCTTCTCCTTTTGCCATAGCAAATACTAAATGGACACGATTCATTCTGATCGTTTGGTCCCTACATCGAAACCTATTGCAGAAGGTCCGATTTTTGGTTTTGCCGTAGCAAATATTGAGTGGACACGATTCATTCTGATCGTTTGGTCCTTACATTGAAACCTTATATAAAAGGTCCGGTTTTGTTTTGTTGAGATCCTCCGATTTCCTCTGACCGGGGTAAGCTTCGAAGTGGGTATAATAGTCCCCTAGCGCTTATCCGAGCTGCAAGATCGGGTAAGCGCTATTAAGTCCCCCTTCGTAGGGTGTGACCCCGAGTTTCCGGGCGTTTGTCCTTGTCTTCGTCGAGTAACACGTTGTACTTGTTGCCTCATTAAAAACCTTGTCGGAAAACCCATTTTGGGACAAAACCGTACTAAGGAAAAGAGTGCAACACCTGTTTTCAGACCTAGATTCTAACTATATCCAGTACTTGACCTCCTGCAAAAAAGAAAAAGGTTAAAAAGAAAAACACGGGGAGTCCATACCTTAGTAGTAGTATCTTTTTAGATGAGCCACATTCCAGTTATTGCGCAACAGTTTCCCGTCCATGGATTCCAACTAGTACGAGCCTTTGCCCGTTATCTCGGTTATCTTGTACGGTCCTTCCCAATTCGGACCTAATTTTCTTTCGTTGGGATTCTTGATGTTCAAGGTAACTTTCCGAAGAACCAAGTCCCCAACTTGAAAATGCCAAAAATTGGCTCTCCGATTGTAGTACCTTTCCATTCTCTGTTTCTGGGCTGCAATACGGACCAACACGTTTTCGCGGAGTTCATCCGTGAGGTCGAGTTTTACGGCCATGGCCTCCTCGTTTGACTCCTCGGTGGTATAGCTAAACCGGAGAGTCGGTTAACTAACTTCTACGGGAATAAGGGCTTCGACCCCGTAGACCAACGAGAAAGGAGTTTCCCTCGTGCTAGATTTCGATGTGGTTCTGTAAACCCACAATACCTCCGGTAATATTTCCCTCCAATGATGCTTTGATGCTTCGAGTCTTTTTCTCAGATTTTGGATTATTGTTTTGTTCGTGGATTTCGCCTGTCCGTTCGCACACGGGTGATATGGAGTTGATACAATTTTCTTGATCTTCAACCCTTCAAGAAAATCACTGACTTTGCCGCCCACGAACTGAGGTCCATTATCACAAGTTATTTCGGCCGGGATGCCGAAACGACAGATGATGTGATCCCATATGAAGTCAATGACTTCCTTCTCTCTGATTTTTTCAAAGGCCTGCGCTTCAACCCATTTGGAGAAATAATCAGTCATAAAAAAAATAAAACGGGCTTTACTTGGTGCCCATGGTAATGGATCGACAATGTCCATTCCCCACTTCATGAAAGGCCAAGGTGACACTACCGAATGTAGCAACTCCCCGGGCTGATGAATCATCGGAGCATATCTCTGACACCCGTCACACTTCCGGACAATTTTTTTTGAATCCTCCTCCATCCGGTTCCAGTAGTAACCGGCTCTTATAATTTTTCGGATAAAGGCTTCTGAACCGGAGTGGTTGCCGCAAGTCCCCTCGTGGTCTTCTCTTAAAACTTACTCCGTTTCTCCGGTTCCCAAACACTTGGCCAGGGGTCCGAAGAAAGATCGTCGATATAATTGGCCATCTACCAAGCAGAAACGCGCAACTTTTGTCCTTAGCGACCGAGATTCTTTTGGGTCACTCGAGAGCTTTCCATCTCTTAAGTAATCGACGTACTTGTTGCGTCAATCCCAAGTTAAACCCGTTGTGTTTATTTCGGCATACCCGTTCTCTATCGCCGTATTCATCAAGCGCACCGTAGTATCGAGGTCAATTTCTCCCCCTTCGAGCGAAGATCCCAAATTGGCCAATGCATCGGCTTCGCTGTTCTGCTCCCTCGGTATATGTTGCATGGTCCATTCTTTAAACCGGTGTAGTGTCACTTGGATCTTCTCCAAATACCTTAGCATCCGTTCATCTTTGACCTCGAAGACGCCATTCACTTGGTTAACGACCAAAAGCTAGTCGCACTTTGCTTCAATTATTTCAGCCCCCATACTCCGGGATAATTCCAAACCTGCAATCACAGCCTCATACTCGGCTTCATTGTTAGTCAATTTAACAGTTCTAATGGATTGTCGAACGGCATCCCCGGCCGGGGTTCTAAGGACGATTCCTAGCCCGGAACCCTTGAGGTTCGAGGCTCCGTCCGTGTGTAGTGACCAAATACCCGAGGCTTCCCCTGAGGTTAGCAAAAGTTCTTTCTCAACCTCGGGGACCATAGTCGGGGTGAAATCCTCCACAAAATCAGCCAAGATCTGGGATTTGATGGCCGTTCTAGGTTTGTATTCAATATCATATCCGCTAATTTCAACGGCCCATTTAGTTAGTATACCCGATAATTCCGATTTATGCATGATGTTTTTTAAGGGGCAAGTAGTCACTACACATATCAGATGGCACTAAAAGTAAGGCTTGGGTTTTCTAGAAGCACTTACCAATGCCAGTGCTAATTTTTCCAAGTGGGGATAACGGTTCTCCGCATCCCCCAAAGTTTTACTTACATAATAAATAGGGAATTGTGTACCTGATTCTTTTCGGACCAAAACGCCACTTACCGCTACCTCGGAGACAACAAGGTAGAGAAAAAGCTGCTCGTCCGCCTTTGGTGGGTGCAACAGCGGTGGGATGGACAAGTATCTCTTTAATTCTTGTAAAGCTCTTTGACATTCTGGTGTCCAAATGAAATCGTTCTTCCTCCTCAGTAAGGAGAAGAAACGATGACTCTTATCCGAGGACCTCGATATGAAGTGACTCAATGCCGCTATTCTTCCGGTGAGCCTCTGCACTCCTTTGACGTTATTCACTACCTCGATGGCCTTGATCTTGTCCGGGTTGATTTCAATCCCCCGGTTTGACACCATGAAACCCAAAAATTTGCCAGACCGGACACCGAAGGCACATTTTTCCGGGTTGAGCTTCATGTTATACTTGCCGAGTACATCGAAGGGTTCCTGTAAATGTTTCAAATGGTCCTCTGTTTCCAGGGACTTGACTACCATGTCGTCAATATAAACTTCTATTGTTTTCCCTATTTGTTCTTCGAACATCCCATTAACTAGGCGTTGGTAAGTTGCACCGGCATTTTTTAGACCAAAAGGCATGACATTATAACAGTAAGTCCCATACCGGGTAATAAAAGATGTTTTCTCTTGATCCTCCGGGTGCATCCGAATTTGGTTATACCCGGAGTAGGCATCGAGAAAACTTAACATCTCATGCCCAACCGTCGCATCGATCATTCTATCAATGTGAGGCAATGGAAATGAATCCTTCGGGCATGCTTTGTTTAGATCCTTGTAATCAACACACATTCAAAATTTATTACCTTTCTTCGGCACCACTACTACGTTAGCTAGCCAGTCCGGGTACTTTACCTCCCGGATAGAGCCTATGTTCAAAAGCTTTGTTACCTCGTCTTTTACGAAGGCGTGTTTTGCTTCTGCCATGGGCCTTCTCTTCTGCTTTACCGAGGGAAACCTCCCGTCCAAACTGAGCTTGTGAGTTGTTATTTCTGGTGGTATACCTGTCATATCTATATGGGACCATGCAAAGCAATCGGCATTAGCTCGAAGAAATTCAATTAACTTGTTCCTGAGCTCCGAGGTTAACCCCGTGCCCAGGTATACCTTTCTGTCCGGTAAATATTCGAACAAGATGATCTACTCCAGCTCCTCCACCGTTGACTTGGTTGCATCCGAGTCATCCGGCATGACGAATGATCTAGGTACACCAAAATCATCCTCTTCATACCCCGGATCTGACCCCGACTGCTTTGATTGCTATTTGGTGTCCTTTTCTCCGGCTGAATCTTCTTCCTTTTGACCCAATTTTTTGGGCTGAGATGTCGCTTCCTTGACCACGAACATCTCCCTTGCAGCGGGTTGTTCACCCCGGATGGTTTTTATCCCCTTCGGAGTCAGGAATTTCAGCAGCTGATGTAATGTCGATGGCACGGCCCTCATGCTATGTATCCAGGGTCTACCCAGTAAGGCATTATACTTCATATCTCCTTCGATTACATAGAACACCGTTTGCTGGATAGTGCCATCGATGTTTACCGGAAATGAGATCTCCCCCCTTGTGGTTTCGCTCGCCATGTTGAACCCGCTGAGTACCCGGGCTACCGGTACAATCTGATCGAGTAGCCTTAGCTGTTCGACCACTCTCCACCGGATGATGTTGGCCGAGCTACCTGGGTCAATAAAAATACGTTTAATTTGAGTTTTAAAGATAAGAATAGAGATTACCAATGCATCATTGTGCGGTTGAATGATGCCTTCTGCATCCTCGTTGCTGAAAGAGATGGAACCCTTGGGTATGTAGTCCCGATCGCATTTTTCACGCACAGAAGAGACCTTGGTTAGTTTCATCACCGGCCCTCGTGGGGTATCGGTGCCCCCAATTATCATGTTGATTATATGCTGGGGTTCTATTGGCTCGGCCCTTTTAGGGGTCTCCCTTTCCTTGTAGTGACCTTTGGCTCTATCACTCAGCAATTCTCGAAGATGACCATTCTTCAGTAACCGGGCTACCTCCTCTCTTAACTGGCGACAATCCTCAGTTCTGTGTCCATGGCTTCCATGATATTCACACATCATGTTCGGGTCCCGTTGGCTCGGATCCGACCTTAGAGGTCTCGGCCATCTTACATCCGGAATACGACCAATGGCCGATACGTACAAGGTCCGAGGTGTTGACGTTGAAGTTGTACTCCGATATCCTCGGCAAATCTTTGTTGCCGCCAGAGCTTCCGGTATCACTCCTGAATGAGAGACCTCGACTGTTCGACGGGCGCTCGACTCGTTTATCACCCCGACCGGAAAAATGGCTTGGGCAACCCTGGATTTCTCCGACCTAAAGCTTGGTTTCTTCGAATGAGAATATGGTCGATACCTTTCCCTCAATGACCTCACCTCCGGTTCGTAATTTTTCCTTGGTCTCTTAAAACTTTTGTTCATGTTTACTGGCCCCGGGGGAAGCTCGAGTTGGTCATCCTCCACCCGAATCTTCGACTCGTATCGGTTATAGACATCTGCCCATGTCACAGACTCGTATTCCAGCAAGCATTCCTTTAATTTGAACGAAGCCATCGAGCTTCGAACGTTGAGCCCCTTTGTGAAATCTTGTGCAGCCCATTCCTCCGGAACCGGGGGGAGCTCCATTTGTTCCCTTTGGAACCGGTTGACAAATTCACGCGGTAACTCATCATCTCTTTGGGCTATACGGAAAATATTCGCCTTCCGAGCCTGCACCTTTTTGGCTCTGGCGTGTACTTTTATGAACGCATCGGCGAGCATTTCGAAAGAAGTGATTGAATGCTCGGGCAGATGGTCGTACCAAGTCAATGCTCCTTTTGATAGAGTTTCCCCGAACCTTTTCGGCAACACGGATTCGATTTCATCCTCTTCCATATCATTTCCTTTTATAGCGCAGGCGTACGAGGTCACGTGTTCGTGAGGGTCCGTTGTGCCGTCATATTTTTGGATATCCGGCATTTTGAACCTCTTCGGGATCAACTTCGGAGCCGCACTTAGAGCCCCCGGGATTTGATCCACCCGAGAGTTGTATGTTTCCACCCTTTTTTCGGTCGAGTCTACCCGCTTCGCCAATGTTTTGAGCATTCTCAGAACCTCGGTAGATGAACCAGTTCTGGACCCATTGCTTTCAACCATCCGTGCCTCATCTCTTCTGGGTTCAGCAATACCCTTCGCCTTCTCCGGGGTCATTTTATCTCTTCCGTTTTGCAAGTGGGCTATTGTGATTCCCTGTTCGGCAATCGCCGCTCTCTACTCCTGCAACATTTCAAAAATTAAACGTAAGTCAATATTATCATTCGGGGTATCCGGTTCTTTCCGGCCCTGTGTCCGGGACAAAGTAATTGAATTGTGAGTATTTAAAGGGTCAGTGGCCGGCTGGACGGCATTCTCCTGGTCCATGGTGTTTTGTCGGTTGAGGCCCTCCCTCGAATTAAGGGGTTAGGGTCAGCGGGGTTTGGTAATCCTCGTGGCCCGCTGCCTTCATTTTCGGCCACGATCTCGTTGTTGTTGATGTGACCAGATTGCCCACTGTTAGCCATTTGGTCCGTTTTCAGAGACGAACAGAAGATGTTTTTGGTTTTGATGGGTAAGGTAGAGATCAAGATCAAAGCCCACTATTATCCTAGCCCCACGGTGGGCGCCAAACTGTTTACCCTAAATTTGGATAATAAATTAAATTTGTGAGTAGGTATAGGATATGTGGTTAAGCCTCAATTTACTTGATGAAAAAAAAAGATATATATTGATTTGATATGAAGACAGCAATAATGATCAGAGATTCGCTATAGATTTATGTGTCTACTAATATATGAGTATCACTTGATTGAACAAATTTAAGAGATGAACACAACGAATTCAGATCAAAATACGATATTGAGAGAGATTTGTATATATTTTCTAGTACAAAATGTTCTTGATATGAGGAAGCCAACCCTTCAAAAGTAGGGCAATGAGCCCTATTTATAGTATTGCCCCATGGGCTTCATACAACATGAGAAACTAAAAAATAAAGAAAAAACTCTGAAATGGATTAGGTTGGCCGTACAGTCTGACACCCGTACTATTGGCAGTTGAGCATGGCAGGACGTTATCGACGCGTGGCAACCGCGTAACGGATCTCCCGGTCCAACGGCCACGATCAAACGGACTAACGGCGAAGATCAAACGGACTAACGACCACGATCAAACGGAGGAACGGCCATGATCAAATCGGCTATGGGAAAATCGGACCAAACAATGTTCTTCCCTTTCCTCGGTTCAAGCACTCCTCCGATCCAGGAAGTTTATCTCCATACCCGTGTTGATCTCTTTCTTCCCTCGGTCACCGGTCTCACCGGTCTAACATATATTCGAATTTTACCGTATACAATCCCCTCCTGGGGTCTTACCTCCAATGGTCTTTTTTCCACCTCTTCTGTCAACCAACTGCTACAGCCTTCATCTTCACCGCAGCATGAGTTTTCGTGGATATGAAAACTGGTCACTTTGAATAAAATTAAATTTTTTCTTTGGCAATGCCTCCATGTCCGACTACCCACAAAAACTCTTCTCCATAGACTTAATCTTGTTGATAATAATACTTTTCCTTGTTGCCATTCTGCTCCTGAAACTGCTCAACATATTTTGGTGGATTGCTATATTGCAAAAATGTTCGGGATGGATCATATTATCTCCCACCTTTATGACCCTCATTTAGGATCCTAACACTGGTTATTATCCTTTAAGGACTGTCGCATTGTTATGCAAAATCTTTTACTTATCTGGACTCTCTTCTATCCTTTTGCTTTGTGGCATATTTGGAAAAATAGAAATCACGATGTTTTTCGGAAGTTATCAATAGAGTGTTGGAATTTACCTGCACCACTAATGCTATTCCCACTAAGAGAATTATGTACAACATTTGGTTAAGCGGTACCCTCCTGATACGGATTTTATAAACTTCATATTGATGGAGCTTTTACAGACTCTAGTCAATTTGGTGGTATTGGTGGGGTAATTTGTGATTCCAACAGTGAATGGAAAATGGGTTTTTTGAGTACTATTTCGGCAGAAAACAATACTCAAATGGAGATCCAAGCATTGCTACTTGGTCTACAAATGGCTGACAACCATCATATGGTTCCTTTTGAAATCGGCATAGATTCCACTGAGGTAATACACCTCCTTCACACACCCTCCTCCCCTTTTAATGAATTTATACTTCAATGCAGGTTATGGCTAAGGAAATTGTAGAATCCAGTGGTCACCACAGCTTTAGGGAAGCAAATCAAGTAGCTCATGTTTTGGCGCATCAAGCAAAGTTGGAATCTCAAGTCTCTGTGCAACCTATGTTAATGTTTACTCCTCCTGTGTTTGTAATGCAAGAACTAAATAATGATCTGTTAAGTATGTGTGTCTCTAGGAAAGTATCTACTACTACTTGTCACTTTTTGTCTAAGTTAGTTAATCGTAGTGTTATGGACTCCGATGTAATGAAAATCCGCCTGTTACGCCGTAGTTATAAATAAATAAAGTCTTTATCATAAAAATAAAAATAAAATTGAGGGAAAGGTGTGGACATCACACAAAATCATCAAAAAAGGCCGGCGCGATTTCGTAGGTCTCAGGCTAACTAACTAAAGTATTGTTATGCGATTAGCTGAGTTAATTTACGTAAAACTAAGTGCTACAATTAAGGGATTTCAAACAAGTGATTATTAGCTAATTAAGTATTGAAATTATTTGAACTTAATTCTATGGTTCCTCCATGTTAAGCACTTTAGATCTAGGAGCAATGTGTATTTATATCTCACTCATGGTTAAAGTAGGTTAACCTAGCTAAAGGTACAATTATGGCTCAAGTAAGAGAATATAATAATTGCAAACTGAGGGAGAAAAAAACCAACACAGCTGAATCCAAATTTAAAAACCCTAAATTGTTGGAATTTATTAAACGAGCTAAACAAACTATAGTTGGTGAACATGACTTGGGCCGATTATATGTTGAATTCATTCTTGGTCCTAAATCACTTCATGTATTGGTGTGGTCTGGCAGTAGTGTACACCTATTGAAAACCTAATAAAGTCTGTTATTGGACGATCCACTAGGTCAAGGCTTGATGCCTTGGAATTTATGGCAGGTCCCCGAGGAGTTGTGATAAGGAGAGGCTTCTTTCAACCAATCAGAATTAAGCTGACATGCCGATATTTGATTGGCCGGAATATGTCACTTGTACACATGGCGCATCTTCATTGGCCTTTGATTTGACTAGGCATGCTGCATCATTTTGACACGTGGCATGACCATATAAGCTTCTTTATTTGACTTGGCATGCCACGTCATTTGACATGTGGCACCAAATTGGGCCTCTTGAATAAGATGACATCTTGGGCTTGACAAAGTGGGTTCATCATAGGTAGCCCAATTAAATGGACTAGCCTAATGAAATTAGACCATTACTTAAATCCATATTTATTGACTTAAATAATTAACCCAATTATATTAACCCACAATTTATTTATTCGGACTAATATATTTTGAATGTAATCCAAATTTCTTATGAATTAAATTTAATAAAATTTCGTTATCCACAAATGCCCCCACTTCAAGACTTGTCGAGAGGTAAATTTGTCGGACTTCGAGACTAGGCTTGAAGTAGTTGAGAAAACGTGCATTTCCTTCTTTTGGTAACCCAAAACATTTCATGTATTAATAAATGATTATAGTATCATTTATCCTCAAAACCATTCTAACAGAGTCGAACCCTTGATTATAGTAAGCAATTTATTTAATCACTTCTTATTTATGTAGCATGCAAGCCAAGTGGACTTCTCCAATATTTTCCTTAGCTTTTTTTTTTCTTTTTTACCACAAATGGACATTCCATCCAATGGCAGTAACCAAACATTCATATCACATCTGCACGTGGTTTCCATGAAGTCACATTACTTTGTCTCCAACTCAACTCCTACATGATCTAGGATTGATGGTCATGCACGTTTTGAGTCCTTTATGAAAACAACAATTGAGTCCGTGTTGGTATCAAATATGTAGCCGCTTTTTGCAAGCCATATATTCCTATATATATATATATATATATATATATATATATATATATATATATATATATATATATATATATATATAGCCTAGTGGATAACAATTTATCCCACACCGTTAATGACATCTCATAAGTCACCTTTTAATCACCTATATAAGCCTGCGTGTTCTCCAATTTGTGAACATAGATTTTGCTTTGCTTGCCATTCGCTTGAAGTTAATCCTCTGATAGGTAATTTTGTTCTTTCCAGCGTTTTCTTTTATTGTATTGTTTCTTCTTCCTTTTTTTTTCTTTTTTTGTAGGTTCAACACAAATAAAGTTCATGAGGAATCAGCTTAAGGTGCGAGAGAATAATATTACCTCCGACATCTTAAGACTGACGTGCGACATTCTTTTATTGATATATTCATGAAACAATCGGCTTAGGGTGCGAGAGATTAACATTGCCTCCAACACCTTGAGACTGACCAATAAATATCCTTTTGAAGACGTATGCAAGAGGCAATTAGCTTAGAGTGCGAGAGAATAATATTGCCTCCGACACTCTGAGACTAACAAGTGAAGGTCCTTTTGACGACGTATCCAAGAAGCAATCAGCTTAGAGTGCGAGAGATTAATATTACCTCTGACACTTTTAGACTGACAAGTGAAGACCCTTTTGATGCCGTATTTAAGAAACAATCAGCTTAGAGTGCGAGAGATTAATATTACCTCCGACACTTTGAGACTGACAATTTGAGCTCCTTTTAACAATACATTCACGAAACAATCAGCTTAGGGTACGAGAGATTAACATTGCCTCCGACACCTTGAGACTGACAAGTTCTTGCCCAAAAAGATGGAATGCCCTTACCGATGGAATGCTCTTATCGACGAATGCCCTTATCGGTTGAATGTCCATATCGACAGCTTGCCCTTATGATGGAATGTTCATATCGATGGAACTCTCATATTGACGGAATGCATTTATCGATAGAGTACCCTTATCAACAGAATACTAAAGGACTAATCCATGATGCCAAATATCCACATCGACAGAACATCAAAGGATAAATCCAGATGCCAAATATTCATATCGACGGAATATCAAGCAGCAAATCAACGGCGCCAAATATCCATATTAACAGATTATCAAAGGACTAATCCACGACGCCAAATGTCCATATTGACTGAGTATCAAAAGACAAATCCACAAAATAATCAGCTTAGGGTGCAAGGGATTAACATTGGCTCCGACACCTTGAGACTGACAAGTGGGGTTACTTTCAATGACGCATCCATGAAACATTCGGTTTACAGTGCGAGAGATTAACATTTCCTCCGACACCTTGAGACTGATAAGTAAAGCTCATTTTAATGATGTATCTATGAACCAATCAGCTTAGGGTGCGAGAGATTAACATTGCCTCCGCCACCTTGAGATTGACAAGTAGAGCTCATTTTAATGATGTATCCATGAAAAAATCAACTTAGGGTACGAGAGATTAACATTGCCTCCGACACCTTGAGATTGATAAGTAGAGCTCATTTTAATGATGTATCCATGAAGTAATCAGCTTAGGGTGCGAGAGATTAACATTCCCTCCGACACCTTAAGACTGACAAGTTTGACTTCTTTTATTAACGAGTCCGTGAAAAGGACAGCTTAAGGTGCAAAGGGATAGAAATTGTCACCTTAAGACTGGAAATTTCGAAGGCCAACTTGAAGACTATATTTGGCGAACTTTGATTACTTCAACTTTCCACATGGTGGATTTGAAACTTCAACTTGAAGACTCGACAGATTTGAAGACTTCAACTTGCAGACATGGTGGATTTAAACTTTAACTTGAGGACTTCTCACTTTTTAAGACTTCAACTTGCAAAAATGGTGGATTTGAAACTTCAACTTGAAGGCTTACTGGATTTTAAGACTTTAAGTTGCGGACATGGTGGATTTGAAACTTCAACTTGAAGTCTTCCTATATTTTAAGACTTCAACTTGCAGGCATGTTCGATTCAAAACTTCAACTTGAATACTGAATTGAATACTTCAACTTGCAGATGCAGTGGTTTTGGACTTCAACTTGAAAATCGACAAATTTGCAGACTTCGACTTGCTGAATTGACCACTTGCTAAGAGACTACAGTCATCCCGTTAGAGAAACCCATTTCTATAGAGATTTGCCCCAATTGAACCATCAGCATTTGCTGAAGGTCTCTATTTCAATAAAAGAATGCTTGTATATATGATATGCATGTGCCTGGTCAGGCGGGTTTCATTCCAGCATTCTTCACTCGAATGACACATAGAATGATGTATGTTTTTTAAACTCATGAGATTGAGCTCAGAATAAAACTCTAAGCAGCCTACATACCTCGGTGAAGAGGATCAAGTCATTCCGTAGTTCAGAAAGAATGAGTTTTTTTTTTGTGTCCTAACTTTTTCCTCGGCCGCCCCTTGCGAGGTTTTCAACCTAGCGGACATTTTTTGTGTTCTAACATTGCCTAGGCCGCCCTAGAAAGGTTTTCGACCTAGCAGACATTTTTTTTTGGTGTCTTAACTTTTGCCTAGGCCGCCTCTTGTGAGATTTTCAACCTAGTGGACATTATTTTTTGGGCCGTGCACAGTTTATACTCTTGGGGGCCAGGAGTTACATGCAGTTTATGCTCGTGCCTTAAGGAGCGTAATCTTGCTTCAAGGATAGTACTTCTTCAAGAACTTTGCATTGATAGGACCGATCCTCAAGCCATCCGCATCAACAAGGTTGTTGGCGCCACTTGAATATGCTTCTTGTACGACATATGGTCCATCCCATTTTGAGCTGAATTTGCTCCCAGACTTATGGGAAACGATGATGGGTCTTCTTACCGCAAGGACTTGATCTCCCACTTGGAAGCACCTCAAGCGAACCTTTTTGTTGAAGGCACGAGATAGACGGGCTTGATAACATTCAAGATTTTGTTGAGCCTCCAACCTTTTCTCATCAAGTGCTTCTAACTCTGCAAGACGCAACCGAGCATTTTCCTCTTCGATGAGCCCTTCTTGAATAGCAAGTCTAATGAAGGTATTTGGCGCTCAAGTGATAGGACTGCTTTAACTCCATAAGCAAGCGAGTATGGGGTTGCTTGCGTTGGTGTGCGGTAAGTCGTCCTATATGCCCATAAAGCTTCTTCCATTCGTTCATGCCAATCTCGTTTGGACTTGGAGACAACCTTCTTCAACAAGTTACACAAAGTCTTATTGAACGATTCAGCTAGACCGTTGGCGGCAGCATGATACATAGAAGATTTACGCTGCTTGAAGCCGAAGAGATCACAAATCTTGTTCATCAATTTGTTATCAAATGGCTTGCCATTGTCCGTTATTATGTAACCAGGAATGCCAAAACGGTAGATGATGTTTACTCGGATGAAGTTCGCAACATTCTTTTTCTTCACTTCTTTAAGAGCGACAACTTCGGCCCATTTTGGGAAGTAATCGGTTGCAGCCAAGATGTACAAGTGTCCACCAGAAGAATTTGGCAACAGACCAACGACATCCAACCCCCAAGCGTCAAATGGCCAAGATACGACGGTCGGGTGTAATGCTTCGAGCGGCTGATGTATAAAATTCGCATGAAAATGACAAGGCTTGCATCTTCGAGCATAGTCCAAGAAATCTTTCACCATCGTTGGCCAATAATATCCCATCCTTTTTATGTGGAAGTGGAGCTTTGGTCCAGATTAATGTGATCCACATACTCCTGAATGTGCTTCTTGCAAAGCTTGGACTGCTTCGTCCTCCCCCAACCATCGCAAGAGTATCCCCTCAAAAGATCTTCTATATAAGGTATCCTTGTAGTAAAGGAATCGAGGTGCACGACGACGAATCTCAGTTCTTCTTCTTGAGTCTTCTGGCAGTATCCCATAACTTAAGTAGTCAATGATAGGTTGTCGCCAGTATTCCTTTGCAGCTTCAGAAACAGCTACGAGATGCTCAAGCTCACTTTCCGCGTCTTCGTCCTCATTTGGTGGAGGTATTACCCATTTTTTGACAGATAGTCACTTGAGTTTGATCTGGAAGAGTTAGTGTTGAAGCTAGAGCAGCTAAAGTATCGGCTTTGTTATTTTCCTTCCTTGGAACGTGCTGAAGAGTCACATCACCAAGCCATCCTATCAACCTCTGAGCATAACCACGATATGGGAGTAATTCAGGCTTCCTGACTTCATAACTTCCCAGGAGTTGATTGATCACCAACTGAAAGTCACCAAACACTTGTAACTACAACTGTTTCATGTCGACTGCCATTTCAAGTCTAAGTATTGTGCTTGGTATTCAGCGACATTGTTGGAGCAACATTGTGTCAAAGTAAAGGAGTATGGTAGAACTTCTCCTTGCGGAGTAACAAACAGTGTTTTAAAAGGCGAGGGCGTAAGGCAGGGGCGTTTTACGTCTGCCTCAGTGAGGCGTAAGCCCCGAGGCATGGGGTGTAAGCTCCATGGGATTTTAATTTTTAGTATTTTATAAAATGATGTAATTATAATAAATACTTTTAAATAGGTGAAATAACGTAAAAAATTGAAGAAAACTATAAATAAGTGATATATATATATATATATATATATATATATATATATATATATATATATATATGCTCCACCCCCACAAAAAAACTAATTAGAACAATCTATTATAGCAATAAAAAAAGGTCTTGACTTTTAAATTTAAGAATTTGGGCATTATATTAAGGACTTATTTAACAAATTTCATTTTAATTTGAAGAAGTTTTTTGGGCTTACGCCCCAAGACGCCCCAACAAAAAAAACTCGCCCCAAATGCCCTGGCGTACGCCCCGAATTGCTGGGCGTACGTCTTTGGAGACTTTCGCCCCGACCCATCTCCCCGGGGTATTTTTGGTACGCCCCGCCCCAGGGCTCGCCCCGAAAATGCCTTTTAAAACACTGGTAACAAACACCACACCAGCACCAGCTCCATCACGTTCTGAAGCACCATCAAAGTACATTTTCCATGGAGGTTGAATTTCAACGACCATTGCATCTTCATCTGGAAGTTCATCGGTTAGCTCCCAATCATCAAGTATCGGGTGATCCGCCAAGAAGTCCGCCAATGCCTGTCCTTTTACAGTCTTTTGAGGGATGTATGTGATCTGAAATTGTTGAAACTGGAGGTACCACCTTGCTAGTCGATCATTGAGGACTGGTTTTGACATCACAAACTTAATGGGATTTGCCCTGGAAATAAGATGAACACTATGAGCTTGAAAGTAGTGCTTCAACTTTTGAATCGAGAAGACTAAAGCCAAACACAACTTTTCAATTGGCGTGTAATTCAGCTCATTTGGTGTCATCATTCTGCTCAAGTAGTAAAGAGAATTTTCTTTCCCTTCACTATTCTCTTGGGCCAATAACGCTCCAATCGACCTTTCTTGTGCTAAAATGTATAGTATCAATGATTTTCCAGGTACAGGGGCTACTAAAACTGGAGGCTTCATCAAATATGACTTGATATTCTTAAAGGCATTAGTACATGCTTCGTCCCACTTGAAAGGGGGGCCTTTCTTCATGAGACGACTGAATGGTTGGCACCTTTCAGCTAAATTTGAAATGAATCTCCTAATGTATGCTAGCTTCCCTTGCAGACTTTTTAATTCATGAATATGTCGAGGCTTGGGCATTTTCAAAATCGCATCAACTTTGGCTTGATCAATTTCAATCCCTCGATGTCGAACAATGAAACCAAGGAATTTTCCAGAAGTAACTCCAAAGGCACATTTCAATGGATTCATTCGAAGTTGATATCTCCGAAGTCGCTTGAACACCATTCTCAGGTCTTGCAAATGGTCGCTCCTCTTTCTTGATTTTACCACCAAGTCATCCACATAGCATTCAACATTTTTGTGGAGCAAATTATCAAAGATATTTTGCATAGCCCTTTGATATGTGGCACCAGCATTTTTCAAACCGAAAGGCATCACTTTGTAACAATAAATACCCTTAGGTGTACGAAATGCAGTAAGCTCTTCATCATTCGGCGCCATGCGAATTTGGTTATAGCTAGATGAACCGTCCATGAAAGACATCGCCTCGTAACCAGTGGTAGCATCAATCATCAATTCTGGGATGGGAAGCGGGAAATCATCTTTAGGGCATGCGTTGTTAAGATCCCTGAAGTGAAAACAAACTCGAATTTGGCCAGTCTTCATTTTCACGGGTACGATACTCGAAATCCATGTCGGATATTTAACTTCACGAATAAAGCCAGCTTCAATGAGTTTGTTGACTTCATTTTCGATTGAAGGAACCAAATCTGGTCTGAAATGCCTTTGGGCCTGCTTAACGGGACGATCACCATTCTTGACCACCAGATGATGGACTGCTACTTTGGGATCTAATCCAGGAATCTCTTTATAACTCCAAACAAAAACATCCCTATATTCTATGTGTATTTCCATTTAAGTGTCTTCTTCATCACCTGTTAGAAAAACACTTAGGTAGGCAGGCCTTGGGTCTTCATCTGTACCAAGATTAACTTCTTTCAAAGAGTCTACTGTGGTCTTCACCCCTTCTTCAAGTTCTGGAGGAGCATCTCTGGCATATTTATCCTCTCAAGGATCACCATCATTGAAAGATATGTGGTAACACGAGGAGATGTCCTCCAGCTTCTCGACAACCTCCATCTCAAATGAAGTATCTTGATCACTTTGTGCAGTAATATGATATGAAGAACCTACACTTTCCTCATCTTCGTCACGCTCCTTGGTATACACCACAGTGTGATACTTTGCTTTTAGCACCTCCCCACATGAAACCACAAGCTTTGTTTGTCGTCTCATTCTAGAAAGAATGAAACTTTGTATATCCTTCTGGGTTCCAGGCAAAGCAAGTGTTTTCACGCTTTGATAATCTCTGTGGAACTTGTTCTTCCTTTTCTTCTTCAGTTTCAACGGCCCTAATCTCTCAAATACAGAAGCTTTTGTGGTCGACTTTCCAAGACAATCAAACACTGAAGGCCTTTGGTTGGAAGCACCCGACTCATCTTCCACAGTGATGTAGTTGGTACTTTCCCTTCTTATGGATATGCGAATTGGTGGAGGTTTTTTGTATCCCAAACCTTCACGTGATTGCATCATGCTAGCTCCTGATGGAAGTTTCCCTAACTTTGATGGCTCGTTGGGGTTGTACCCAGCCTTGACAAATAACTTGTAACCATTTGGTTCAAAGCCTTTATTTGAGCTTCAGATGGTTGACCTTCCTCTTTCTTTAACTTTGGAACATAGCAGAGCACGGGAGTTGTCTTCTTCTTGTTCTTCAATGACACGGTGTTCCTTTTATTCGGACTGGAGTGCGGCACCTCAGCACCAACTTCAACTTTTCCAATAGTCTCATCCGTTTTTTCAATTGCGATCTTACACTCTTGGTTGTTGTGATATCATCGAATTTTACTTCTCTCACAATGTAGTTCTTCAAATAGAACTTCGCATCGACGAAGTGTGACTTAGCTTCAGTAAATGGCTTATCATCAGCAACTATCTTCTTTTCGACACTGCCTTCGAGATACTTCAAACATTGATAGTAGGAGGATGGGACAACTTTATTCTCGTGTATCCATGGCCTGCCAAGCAACATATTGTACGAAGTCTTTGCGTCGATGACATGCATCCATGCACTTGATCGCAAATCTTCGATGGTGATATCTAATTTTATAGCACCTATGGCTCGTTGCCCCCCTTGATTGAATCCTTGTATCATCAAGCGACTTTCAGAAAGTTCATCAATTGTGATACCAAGTTCTTTCATGACCTATCATAAAATATAACTTGTGGATCTGAATTTTTGATGGTCGTGCTTAATCACTAACAGGTTCATTGTTAATTAGTTTAGGTGGAGTATTCGTCTTGGGTAAATTTTAGGCTTGTTATTTGTGAATTACGAGGGTGCACAAGTAAAATAAAGTAAAAATCCAGATGATTTACTTATTTATTTATTGCTAATAAAATCTATAAGATTGATTATTGTAACTCGCCTTTTGTGAGGTCTTCGATAATTTGTCGTGAATGTAGAACCTTACAGTTTCTTTATTAGTCAAATAATAAAGTATTCAAGAATGAGCAAGTTGATCCTTTTTGATGTAAAAGGCAATTAATTCGAACACTGGTTGGAAATAGTAACGATATTGCTTGAAAGTGAAGTTGTTCTATTTGACATTGGAAAGAATTTGCTGGGCTGACTATGTAGGTATTTTCAAATCTATTAGTGGTCATTTGGTACGCGGACAAAGTTATGCTGGGATTATAATCCTTGATTATTTAGAACTAGTTCTTTGTTTGGTTCATTGGATTAAAGGTGGGATATACCATGTATAATCCAAAGCATGTATTTGGTTTGAAGTTGGATAAAGCTGGATAAACTTTTCATTTCCAATTTTAGCCTTGATATTCCAATGGCTTATTGTGCATAAGTGCAGAAACATGCAAGAGATCCAACCTGGTGCATAGGTTATAAATTACCCATTATAATGAACTCACTAGTTTGTCTCCTTTTTTCTTCTTACAACTGTGTGCAGAATGCCAGACACTATGCAAAAGCTGTGCAGAAAAATGTAATAAAAAACTACAGAAAATACAAAAACTGAAGCAAAAAAATGCACAAATTGTGCCGAAATTGTGCAAAAATGAGTGCAGAAATTGTGCAAAAAAAAGTGCAGAAAATGCAGAAATTGTGCAAAAAAAAAGTGCAGAAATTATGCAGAAAAATGCAAAAACGAATGCAGAAAATACAAAAAATGAAGCCAAAAAATGCAGAAATTGTGCAAAAATGAGGGCAGAAACTATGCAGAAAAATGCAAAAACAAATGCAGAACATACAAGAACTGAAGCAAAAAGTACAGAAACTATGCAGAAATTGCAGCAAATGGAGTGAAGAAACTATAGCAAAAATCTTTTTGCAGAAACTAAAAACAATAGAAACTGAAACTAAAATTTGTAGAAACATACACACAATACCATAACATAAGAAAAGTTCAAAATACAATATTAGCATTCATATATAATATTTACATTTGCATTCTCATTCTCTTCTCCATCACATATCAAGTTTATAGAGCTGAGGCATCAAAATATAATACAACCATTAAACCTTTTGAAGTTCGTCAATTTAGTAAAAACTATCAACCCATGGCCAGCCCTTACACTCATATTTATATACTTGGAAACCTATAATTGACAACCATCCACACATATAATATTTACATCTGCATCCTCATGCTCTGCCCGACCACATATCAAGTTTATAGAGCTGAGGCATCAAAAACAAATACAACCGTTAGCCCTTTTGAAGGTCGTCAGTTTAGCAAAAACTATCAACCCATGGTCAGCCCTTACAATCATATTCATATACTTCGAAACCTATCATTGACAATTATCCACACTATATTTTGACGTTGAAGTTCACCCATTTGTAAGAACAAATCCATTTTTCTGACATCAAAAGTAAGCCCTATTGATGCTTTGATTTGTTGATCTGGACTATACAACTCATGATAAGCAGGGGATGAAAGGATATCTAAAACATTCCACAAATTTCAGATTCATCACGCGCCCTAAACTTGTCAATTAAAGCACCCATCTTTTTGCCATGATTTGTAAATTCCTTCATAACATCAACTAAATCCTTTAAAGCTGTCTCGTTATCATCTTCAATAATTCTTTTTATTTTTTTTTAGCTTTTCTCCTTATCATTGACATTAGAAGAGGAGCTTCTAGTATTTTTACCTTGTTGTTGGTTTTGTTGGTGTTCGGGATTTACACTTTCAGAAGCTCTATCTGTACTTTGAGAAGCTCTATTAGGTCCATGAGATTTTTTCGCTTCTCCAGGGGCTACATCAGGTTTATGTCCAGGATCTTCTTCATCATCAACTTCAATAAGAAATCCCAATCTTCTGTCATTAGAAATTCCCTTTGGCTCCATACAATTTCCTCAAAAGCATTTTCTGGCCCTTCCGCAAACTCTTCTATTGCTCTATCTTTTCCAAATATTTCTTCCCAAACCTTGAACAATGGCCATGTCTTGTTTTGCATTCCTTTGGTATTTGGATCAGCCTATAATAAAATAGGATAAAGAAACATATTCAATCAGCATATGTACTTTATAACTACCATGTTTTTCTCTGTTACCTCTCAGTTTCATACCTTGTTGAGCTAAAGATATGACCTACAAAGCTTGTATATTGGAACTATGCCTGTAAACTGGTTAAAACAGTATAGGAAGTAGAAATAGCACATGTTGTATGATGAATTTTATCTTTTTAATACCAATATACTAAAGTAATGTTCTACTAATTTCCTACACAATTTGGTGGTAATTGGAGTTTATTTTGCTTCTATTGTTGTTGTTTTAACTCATTTAACAAAGAATGAGTTGAGTTACTTTTGTAATTTTCAATGCTAGTCGATTCAAATTCAGGAGAGGGATCATAACTCAAAGAGAATGGTACCACAAACCATACAAATTCAGGAGAGGGATCATAACTCAAAGAGAATGGTACCAGCAAAAGGAATAATAAACTCCCAGTTGCCTTACATGATACAGATTAAAGTCCGAGAATAGGCATGATATTATAGTCATGACATAAAACAATATTACTTCCTCTAGTTAAGTTAGTAGTTCCTAATCTTCTCCATGACTCCACACATTTCACACCAAAACTAATGTAATTTCAAAATAATCACATAGCTATTATCTTAGAATTGTCTTCCTGATTACTAATCATCTATTATTGATTTCAATGCTATAACAAGATGGAATGGCCAATCAGCATCTGTGAATGTAAGGTCCATTATCTCCCGAGTTTCAAACCTGTGGGCCAACTATGGTTGGGTCAACTAAAAGGGATTTCTCGATTATAAAGTACCCAAAAAATAATAAATCTTGACCTGGTTCAGTTTATATAAGTTTGTAGTAAACTGCTACCATCTGTCATTATGATCAATTGTCACGACCCATTTTGGCTAAGTCGTACGGGCCTTACCTTTCCTACCTCGGTTAGCAAACCCTCAACCCAACAATAATAAAGGCATAAATAAATAAATCAATTAAGCGGAAGAGAATAATTCACGGAAGTCTTACGATAATTATATAGAAGAAAGTGCAGAAATAAGAAATACATCCAGGGTCTGGTCTAATCCATACAAGAGCATCTAAATGAAAATATATAAGTCTGGAATATAATAATACATCAAATCTATATAGTCTCAGAATGGAAAAGCAAGACATAATAAGAGGAATCTTCAAGGCAGCGAACGTCTCGTGCTCACTCTTGAAACTCCAAGCTATACTGATAGCGACTATCAGCCAGGAGAGATGGAAGCAGATCCAACCTAGAACTCTGCATTCATACAAGAATGCAGCAACCGCAAGTAAGTACAAGACCACAGTACTGGTAGGTATCATCGGCTGACTAAGTATAGCTAACATGATTCAGACAATAAAGCAGGATAGGCAGATAAATCAACAAGTATAAGTCAAACACAAACTAGAACCAAGTATCTGTCATCACCTAGGTTGAAGCATCAAAACGCAAGTGTACCAAGTCTCACTATATCCAATCCGAAATCAACAACACAAGTAAATCACCAGATCATCACAATATAAGCAAAAATGCAATGCAACGTAATGATGTAAGGATGCCAATGCAATACAAAGTTGTGTACACATGTACTCCGGACGGAAGTATCGACGTCCCGGTAGCACAACCCGTGGGGGACTCGCGAAGTCCATGTACTCACTTAATCGACGATTCCGGGACAATCATCGGATATCGGACTCTCACATCACTCCACACAATCCACGATTCCGGGACAACCATCGGATATTGGACTAGTCATATCACTTGCACACAATCCACGAATCCGGGACAACCATCGGACATCGGACTACTCACATCACTCTCATGCAAACTGAGCTCAGCTCATCACAGTGATATCAATAACGTATCAACAATATATCATTAGAGATGTGAATGCGTGCGATGTATGATTCAACATGAATAATCAGATCAATATCACAAGTACCAAGCATGGTTATGCCAACAATATCATAAAAGACTATGCGAGTCATATAGAATACTATCCTCGTATCAACATCAACAAGTGAGGTACCACAATATCATGAACAAGATATATCAATAGTCTCCAACATCTACTATCACTATGCGGCATCAAGCCCATAACAATGGAACAAATTGAATCACAACACAACAGGGTGGCTAGCCCCAATCATGCTTTCTCCGACAATATAGTCTAAATATATGCTTCACTACACGAAGTCTCACCAAGGGTAAGTCATAACCTATCTGGATGGCCGAACAACAAAACACCAACAATCACTCCTTCGCTTTCCCCTTTCGTTGGGCCTCAAGATCAAGAAAGTCTAGGCATATTCGAAATCTAGATTAGAAATCATGAAGATCGATACCTATATTGCTATCATTCAATTTAAGTCAAAACCCAACCCTAGAATTTAGGAAAACAGGGCCCACACGGTCAAAATGGGAAATTCAGGGTTAAAATATCAAATTAAACACTAGGTGATCAAAACCCATCAACTAATTGCTAAATTAACTCAACGATTCATCCAATTTCGAAATTTAAGCAGAAACCCCAATTTTAGGTACAAACCCTAACTCTTAGATTCAAGAATTCAACACTCATAATGGGAGATATATGATTAACAACCTTAGATACATCATAATCGAGCATAAACCCAATCAATTTCATCATTAATAAGCCTAGATAGAAAATCCATCAAACCCCACTTTTAATGTTCTATTACTAAGGAACTAAATAAGGAAAGAGAGATTCTAAGATAATTAGGATTAAAGAATTAGCAAGAAGGTTAGGAGGACCTACCACCAAGAATCTTCACCAATAATCCCCAAGAATAGTTCTCAAGAGCTCAAATTTCAGAATGCATTAAATGATAGACTAAGGGCTTTTAACACTTTAATTAATGAACTAACTGCCCGTCACCCGCTTCCGCGACACTACTACCGCTCCAGCGATGCCGCTCCACCGGTCATACCCAATTGGCAAGGACCGTTCCAGCGACAGGGTGACCGCTTCAGTGGTACCGCTGCCGTGGTGCTGGTGCCGCCAAAGAGGGCACCAGACACCAGAAACTTCCCTAAGTTTCACACTTCAACTCGAATTTTTGACTAATTCCCGAGGCTATCTGATCATAAACCACATACACAGACACTCATAAAAACACGCTACGAACGCGCTCGTGGCCTTGGAATTCCCAAAGGAGGTCTCGTTGACCGAGTCAACCCCCGATACCTCAATTCCAAGTTTCCAACCTCCCAACCCAAGTCCCAAAATGCATCCGAGTGCATTGGGAACTGAACCAAACATACACACAAGTTCTAAATAACCATCCGGACCTCTCGGAATCAACGCATTTTCGAAAAAGGTCCGTTTACCCAAAAGTCAACTTTGAGTCAACTCTTTTTCGCTTAAAGCCCAAATTTCACAAAAAATCGCCCGAATCAAATCTAGACACCTCGGGAAGCTTGTTAACGGTCCCCTCGGGTCAAAAGTGAGCTAACCAAGCTCGGAAAAGGGGCGAAAGTGCCGGAAAGTCTATAACGACCAAATGAATGACCTCTTTCCTAATTTAACAACAAATTCACTTTATGAATGATTTACAGCCACACAAATTTTCAAGGCTTATTTTGAGCCACAAGTTTCAAAAGTCTTCCCTCTTTCTTAAATATCCTGTTTAGTCAAATGGATTCATATAAATTGAAACGGAGGGAGTATAACAACAACTCGTGACTAGTGCTTCGACAGTTACCTTCATAAAAGTACAAATTGTCAGTAAAACAATAACACAACTATGCTCCTAATCTTGAAGCTTTGATTGTCAAAAACTCTCCCCTTTCAGTATTGAAATCTAATTTTGATAAAGTAAGCACACTAACCAACACTAAGGGGTCGTTTGGTAGTAGGTACAAGGAAGGATATACTGGTATTAAATTTTTGGGTTAAATTTGTACCATGTTTTATTTGAGCTATTAATTAGCTCCAGTATAAAATTATACCACAATCTTGGACAATATTATCCCATTTCCTAGCTGGTATAACTAATACCAGTATTAATAATGTTGGGATAACTTTTCTAAATGAACATCTTACCCCTTAACCTATTTGATATATAAGTTGTTGTTTCTAGAAAATCCTTTTCTCATCGTCACTTCTCCCACCAGAGCTTTGCTCACTCAGCTATGACAGATTGATACTCTAAGAAATCCATCTCTGTAAGTTTCTCCTTTTTTTCTTCTTCTCCTTTTCTGTTACTTTTCCCCGTACCTATTATCACAACAAAACCCTTTACCATTCTACTTACAAATTGATAACTTTTTGGTATCACAAGAAATCTTCTCCCTTCTACTTCATGTTTTCCTCCTCTTTTCTGTTACTTTCCTCTTCTTGTAAATTTTTATTTTTTATTAATTATTTTTTCAATTTTGTATGTTTATTGACC
The DNA here is from genome assembly GCF_019175385.1 of Lycium barbarum. Lineage (NCBI taxonomy): Eukaryota > Viridiplantae > Streptophyta > Magnoliopsida > Solanales > Solanaceae > Lycium > Lycium barbarum. Next base: position 21,707,293 of record NC_083348.1, on the reverse strand, counting down.
ATTGAATAAAGTACCAGGTCTTATTGTTTAGTTTCTCTCAAGAGTAATACCATGCTAAATCTGAGTTCCTCTCAGATTTCTTCGGTTGTATGCCTCTTATCAGTACTAATATGGAGAAATGGTTAAACTTTTGTAATCACTACTGTTGGGGTTTGGATTTTTGTTGTACTGGTTTTGGGTTTTTGAAGCTCCAAATTTTTCAATGTTATTTTTATGTTGCTAATGGAGTTTTAGCGGGACATTGGCGATTTTTACCTTCTTTTGATGTAATGATTCAACTAGAACTATTGTGTTTATAGATGACTATACTATTACTAATTGTCATCAGTTATAAAAGAGGATCGTATTGCGGTGAAGAACACAACTCTTTTGTGTAACCGATCTGCCTCGGAGTCACATTTATCTGAAATGAGAACCGGTTCAACAATAATTTAAGTATCAACTTGAAACTTATTTGTTCTAGTGACCAATGGTGACAATGGTGAAATTTATTTGTCCATGAGAAGAAAACAACAACTCAGTTTTATATTATGTAATATATATGTTTCAGTATATATACTCAGTTTAATAATGATTTTGCAATTTTTAAATGACTAATAGGTGTCTCTAGATCCTCAACAATTATGCGATGTTGAATGCTTTATCATCCTTGAGGAGATTATGGTGCATTCATATTCTTTTTATGGCTATTTACAACTTAATTTTAAGAAGACAATCTAGAAATAGATGGGTCACTCGATATCACACTTGTGCTAGAATTCTTAAAATCTCGTCTCATCTAAATTCTATCATTCACAACAGTGATATTGTATGTATTGATAAGCTTAGGATGGATAGAAAGGCTTTTCACATTTTGGCTTCATTAGCCACGAATATTGGAGGATTAACAGACAGTACCAATATGTCAATTACTGAAAAGCTAGGAATGTTCTTAAATACATTGGCTCATCACGAGAAGAACAGGTTTATCAAAGTTGATTATATTAGATCGGGGTGGAGTGTAAGTCAAGCTTTTAATGAATGTCTAAGAGCTATTCTCAAACTGACTCCATTTTTACTTGTTGGTCCTAATCCAGTGGTCGAAGATGAGATTGATCGATGGAAATGGTTTAAGGTAGATACATTTCAATATAACATTTGATTTACTACGGAAAGATTTTAAATATTATCATGTAAGCATTTTGTTGATAATTGTACTTTAGTATTTAGACGTTAATTTATTTTATAGGATTGTCTAGGTGTGTTGGATAGTACTTACATTCCCATTAGAGTTCGAAATATAGATAAGCCAAGATACAGGAAACGGAAAGGAGATATAGCAACTAATGTCTTGGACTTTATGATAGAAATATCAACTTTACTTATGTCTTACCTGGTTGGGAGGGATCAGCTCCTGATGGTCATGTATTGCCAGATGTTGTTGTACGAAGGAATGGTTTGAAAGTACCCGAGGGTATGCTATATAAAAAAAGACTTAAAATATTCCTATTACCTCAAAAATAGCATAATATTTTAAAGTAATTATATCATTGTTTATATTTTTTTGGCAATTATTATTTATGTGATGGAGGATATACAAATGGAAATGGTTTTCTGTCCCCTTATCGAGGATATAGATATTGGCTAAGGGATTGGCAAGGTGACAATCCACCACTTCGATACCGAGAAGAGCTCTTTAATAAGAAGCATGTTAGGGGGCGCAATGTTATTGAAAGAGCATTTGGTGTATTGAAAAGACGTTGGGGAATTCTTAGAAGTCCTTCGTGGTACTCGGTTAAGATTCATATTAGAATCATTAGTGCATGTTGTTTGTTACACAATTTCATTTGAAGAGAGATGGAAGTTGACCTGTTAGACTTGGAAACAAAATGATTGATGGCTTGGTCAAGCATGTGCAAAATCAAGACACTCGGATTGAGAAGTTGATGGACAAGATGGATGGGTTAATGGAAGGAGAATCCAGCCACACACCTAGGAAGGGTCCAGAAGCACAGGAGACTGAACCTCGTGCAAAACAAGTACCGCCTACCAAGGAAATTCCAGTTTCTTCTGAAGGGATGATTCCGCTTGACCGACTAAAGGAGTTCATGGAAGGGACTATCAAGGATAAGTACGAAGTTGAGGCCAAGTCTTCTTTTACTTACAGAAAGCCGTATATTACAAGAATTGATAGCTTCAAGATGCCCGCCGGTTATCAACCTCCCAAATTTCAACAATTTGAAGGCAAGGGAAATACAAAGCAACATGTTGCACATTTTGTTGAAACATGTAACAACGCTGGGACTTATGGAGATTATCTTGTCAAGCAGTTCATCCGCTCTCTCAAGGGGAATGCCTTTGACTGGTACACTGATCTTGAGCCTAATTCTATCGATAGTTGGGAGCAACTAGAGCAGGAGTTCCTCAATCGCTTTTATAGCACAAGGCGTACCGTGAGCATGGTCGAGCTTACAAGCACTCGCCAGAGGAAGGGCGAACCAGTTATAGATTTCATCAACCGATGGAGAAATGCGAGTCTAAACTGCAAAGATAGGCTCAGCGAAGCTTCTACGATAGAGATGTGTATCCAAGGAATGCATTGGGGGCTTCACTACATATTGCAAGGAATTAAGCCAAGATCTTTTGAAGAACTAGCTACTCGTGCTCATGACATGGAGTTGAGCATGTCTTCCACTGGGAATGAAGTAATGCATGTCTACGACCCTCGCAAAGGAAAGGACGAGTAGGAACCCAAGAAATAGAGCAAGTTCGCCCCCAAGAGTTACAATAATGAATCCATGAACGTCAATGTCTCGCCTGTAAAGTTTACTATGAATGTGAGGAAGAAGCAGAGTATGAAAGCAACTTCCTTCCAAGACAACAAAAGCCGAAAGTCTACCTTGAAGGAGAAACAAGAAAGAGAATACCCCTTCCTGGATTCTGATGGCCCTGAAATTTTTGATGAACTACTTGAGCTGAAACTCATTGAGTTACCAGAGATAAAGCGGCCCAATGAAGCTGGAAGAACAAACGACCCGAACTATTCCAAGTACCATCGACTTGTGGGTCACCCTCTTGAGAAGTTCTTTGTATTCAAGGACAAAGTTATGGAGTTGGCTAATGAGAACTAGATTCTGCTTAACGATGAGAAGGAGAGTTCGAATCAAGTCTCTATCACCTTTTGTTCTCTGGATCCGGTCCAGATGCGTTGCTTTGAAGAACATGAGAAAGGGCCATTGGAGGAAGATAAAACCCAAGTTGATGAAGCCGATGATGAGGGTTGGATTCTGGTGACTAGGCGGAGACGCCGTAAAACAAGTCCACAAAAAGAATCATCTAAACAACCAACTAGGAAGAGGATGGTTAGAAGAAAAGAACGGAGATTTCTTGACCTAAACGAGTAATCTTTATTTTACCTCTCACAAAACTTATACAACACAATGGGTAAATATCTACTTCTCCAACAATTCTTGTTGGCTATCGCCAATATATATAATCAGGCGAAGAATAAATTTATTTGGTCAACCTCAAGACCAAACCATTGATTTTAACCAATTCTGTTGCGTCGTTTTCATGATATGCAGATACATTACAAGCGGCAGCCATACACAATAGATTTAGTTTACTTTGTTAAGTTAATTCACCATATAAAACAAATAGCAGGGTGTGGATAACGAAATTTTATTAAATTTAATCCATAAGAAATTTGGATTATATTCAAAATATATTAGTCCAAATAAATAAATTGTGGGCTAATATAATTGGGTTAATTATTTAAGTCAATAAATATGGATTTAAATAATGGTCCAATTTCATTAGGCTAGTCCATTTAATTGGGCTACCTATGATGAACCCACTTTGTCAAGCCCAAGATGTCATCTTATTCAAGAGGCCCAAATTTGTGCCACATGTCAAATGACGTGGCATGCCAAGTCAAATAAAGGAGCCTATAGGGTCATGCCACATGTCAAAATGATGCAGCATGCCTAGTCAAATCAAAGGCCAATGAAGATGCACCATGTGTACAAGTGACATGTTCCGGCCAATAAAATATCGGCATGTCAGCATAATTCTGATTGGTCGAAAGAAGCCTGTCCTTATCACAACTCCTCCATCCTACAACTATAAATAGGGGTCTCATAATTCAGAAAAAGGACAGAAATTCTAATAAGAAGCAAGAGAGAGCTCGTGGATCAAACGCTGCAGATTTCTCTACAAGCTAAAAGCATTCAAGAATTCAAGTATTTCTCTAAGAAGTTCTAGAGATCAAGACCCAGATTCAAGATCAAGCTCAAAATCCCTTGAATTCAAGTAAAAGTCAAGATCAAATCCATTAAGTTCAAGATCAATCTCAAAAGCCCTTGAATTTACTATAAAAAAGGCGAATCAGAGGAATCATAGAGATTGTAACACTCATATTCTGAAATCAAATACAAAGATTTTTGCAATATTTTCTTGGCTTGATTATTATTTTCTCGACGCGAATTTTATTGTCTATAAATTGTGGCACACCCAGTGGGACAATCTCTACCTCTCATCTCAACTATTCGACAATCAAAGCTCAAGAACATTGAAATGACTTCAGAGAAGATCAACTCCAAGGTTGCTAACTCCAAGTTCTTTGCTGATGTGGAAAGCATCCTCGACATTACCTTTGGTAGCATTAGACCAGTTACGAGGAGCAAAGCAAGCATGTTGGGACAACAAGCACTCCAAGTGTCGTCCGCAACAACTCATGTTTTTGGATTAAATAAGCTTAATTCAGATCAACAAGTTCCAAAATATAACATCACCGATGTGGGACAAACCCCATTTCCAGAACCAAACATTCAACATATGAAATTAATGACCCAGATCTAAAGGCATGTCAACCTATGTGGTCAGATCTGACCTATCTTGGGCCGATCTGAACCAGTAGTTAAGGACCAATAGGAAATCGTGAAAACAATAAACAATATAACCTTAAAGCAACAGAAAATCGCAAGTTTGACCAGAAATCTGAAAAATAAGTAAAAAGAGAGATCTATTACCGTGTTGGAACAAATTTTGAATGAAATCGTGTTGAACATTAATGGTTTCACCCTTTTGATCATACAAAGACTGTCAAAAGTCTGAGTAACCTGAATTTTTGCCATTTTTGGCATGAGAAAGGAAAGAAAAAGGGTCGTCGCCTCTAGGGTTTTAGGGAAAAGGGGAAAGGGAGGGGTAAGGTTGCGTTTGTTTGATAAAATGAGATGAGGGAGTATTACTCCCTTCATTAAACAGTGAGTTAGGCTGGGTCTGGTCTATTAGGTGGACTGGGCTGGGTCTGGTCCATTAGGTGCACTGGGCCTGGTCCGATTTTTAAATAAAATAAATAGGGCCCTTTTATTGTATACATATATATTTGTATACCTAGTGTATAGATGTATATGTGTACCTGTGTGTAGATGTATATGTATACCTAGTATATGTATATATAGAGAAAATAGATAATTTGACAATTAAGACGATTATTAGTAACAATATTTTAATTATAGATGGAATTAGGACATGATTATCTTATTAAAAATAAAAAATAACTGTGTAAATGGACCTAAAATTGCGAATATGGCCTTAATTAATTCTAATCCAATTGACTATTTCAATTATGACCACAATTGTCCTAATTAGAAAATTTTGAAATTAAATTGCATTAATGACCTTAATAAATTTGAACTAATGAAATCTAGTTATTTCAAATAAAGCCATTAAGGGGTTGATTTTGCAAAAAATGACCCTAATCATTTTAAACCATTAATTGATTAATTTAATTATGGCCATAACAAAAATAATTAAACAATTAAAATTAATTTGCAGTAATGATCACCTAATTGATTAATTAACCTAATTAAAACATTTATAGACAATTATGCATAATTTTGGCAATTTACACAATTGTAAAATTAAATATTAATGGGTGAAATGATTAATTATTTAAATTACTCAAACTTCATGGATTAAAAGTATTTGCTAATTTTGATTTTTGTTAATTTAAACAATTAAATAAAATGATTATTTTTAAACAAAATACCCTTTTTATTTTTTTTTATTTTTTTTATTAAATTTAACCAGCATCTCATAAAATATAAAAAAAGTACCCACTAATTTTTAAATAAATTTATGATGTCATGAAAACTCTTTCACCAATTATACGAGAAAAATATTAGTCTGAACAAATTTATAAAAAATTTATTTAGACCCTTTAACATGCATAGCTCATTTTATTTATTTTCCAAGGACCCTGAGTGATAAAAAATAATTATAGGAGGTCAAAAATTAGGTGTCAACAGTCCTATCCCATCCTTATTATGCTATGCACTCTATGTAGAGGCTCGTAGACAGATTCGTACAGTTAGATGTCCTGTGACCTTCACAGTTCATATTTTTGTTATATCATTTTGGTAGCCTTGTCGGCTTGTATAGATGGGCACAGTTGATGATGTATATACGTGCATATTTATTTTGGGATCATGTTCCTTAAAGACATCTTAGGAGAAGATTGAGAAAGGGTCAGGTATCACTTGATCCACAATATCTTTCTTCCCAAAATAAGAGATTGTTATGGCATGTCCCACAAGTCTATGAGGTGTAACTTGCTACATTTTCACACTTGGTGTTTTCTTTTCCACTTTGCTGAGTTAGATGGATCCTAAAGAATGAATTTCTTTTGCACTAATAGTTATCCACTTAGATCATTAAACCTGGTCTTAATGTTTAACTTTAGATTCAAATGAACTTGCTGATCTACTCAAGTATGCTTTTAGGGATTGGTTGACTAGACTAGATAATACACAGTAGTTTGAAGATTATAGTTATTGCTTAAAATTAAAAAGAGGGAAAGATTTCAAGTATGAATACCGGTTGCTGGAAAATGAGGAAAAAATTGTTTTATGTGGACAATACAATAAGGTATAAAAGACTCTCTAATATCTGGTTAGACTTGGTTCAGAATTAAGACCTATATAGAAGTTCTGTGTGCATTGGTTTGATTTCATCTGTGTTTTGAAAGATGGTTTTGTTTTCTTCTTTCTAAGAAGCAAGAGGATAGTAAAAAGGGAAAAGAGGGGTGGCTTACATTAATTTAGGTTTGCAGCATAATGTCTTAGGGGATATACTTGAATCTTTCTTTATGGTACTCTAGATAATATATCATGTGTTTAACCCTGAGATGTTTCCTTGAGTTTGCTAGTCTAAATCCAGTTAGGAGATAATAAATGAACCTGGTCCTGTTGAATAGGTGTGCTTCCCCTTAGTGCAACATTAAACACCAGCAAAGAGTGTAATAACAGCAAGTGAACTTAGAAATAATTCCAGGTGAGTTAGTAATACTTGTTTAGCTAAAAAATGAGAAAGCTAAGAGCAGGCCATTAATTGTGAATATGTTTAAATCATGTGCATCTTCTTATAGAATTAACCTGTTTCTTTCTACAATGGAATAGGATTAGTGGAAAAGGTCTAAAAAGGGATTTCAAAACTCTGAATTTTAAAAATATTGAATCTTCTGTGTATCCTTGGGACTGTTGGTCTTTCTATTTGCTTAAAGTATACGTGAAAATGCAGTTGCCATACTTAAAACTATATACTTTACATGGAATCACTAGGACTTAGAGTCTCTTGGCATTGCTTATAACTGACCTTGGCCTGAATTCTAGTTGTTTTGGTCTTGACCTTCAACTAAATGATCTTGAGGGAAATGCAGCATCTTACTTGTGTTTATCTAAACTAGAGAAGTCATGACCTCTTACTATACTCCCTTGGCATAGTTAGACCTGCCTATGCTCTGTTTTCTGTTGATGTTATAGTAATTAGGGATTAGTTGCCTCTTTTGTGTGTTGCATACTAGTAATAATTGTCTCAATAAGAGGACTTTAATTTCACCTACTTGAGTTTGTCCATATCATATTTAGTTATCTTGGCCTTGGTTCATAAGAGTTGTATATCTGTTGAGACTACCCATCTCTTCTCTTTATGTTCTCATCTGTTCTTATGTCACGACCCAATTTTGAGTCGCGCAAGCACCTACCTTTCCTACCTCGATAGGCGAACCCTCGATCAAATTAATACACTATTCAAACAAAAGAACAATTCATTTTAACCCATATGCATATAATTAACAGCGGAAATCCATTTATTCAATTAACCAAGTTTGCGGAAGTGATTACAACAGTTTAAATAAATACAAAGCCTCATTGATTCCCATGACCTGGTCTAGACTAGTACAAGAGCGACTAAAGTAATCCAGATTACAACAAAACTCTAAGATCCAACCTCCATCCCGAAGTGAAGTGGGAGGAGGCCTTCAAGATAGGCACCGTACATCTCCCAAACATGACACAATCAACCACCTGAAACACTCTACAACCCAAAAGGTTGTAGCAAGAGTAGTATCAGTACAGTCAACACGTACTGAGTAAGTATCATAGGCCGACAATGGTTAGAAACACATATCAGTAAAAGAATTCACAAATAAGCAGGGTAAACAACTAGATCAATACCATACATCTATTTACCAATTGTTATGACATCAGGACTCTTATAATCTGGTAAACTCTTCTATAATAGGCACCAATCAATTCCACGACAGTTTCACGCTAGTCATAGACCATTATGCAATTCGTTCTCAATATAGGAGTGCACTCATCATTAGGATATTCCTTATCCCACATCCTACTGTAGGCCAAAACTATAGCTGCTCTTACGAACGGTCTAAGAGATAGATTAACAAGTATAAGACAATCATAATCGTAACCAACTACTCGTCATCGCCTAAGTAGAACGTCTAGACCCATGTGTACCAAGGCTCAATATATCCAAATCCGAACCCAATGACCCATGTAAATCACCGGATCATCACAATATAAGCCACAATGCAATGTAGTGCAATGATGTATGAATGCAAATGCAATGATATGCTTCATACACATGTACTCCAGACAGAAGTATCGACATCTCGGTAGCACAACCCAAGGTGACTCGCGAAGTCTAAGTGCCACTCGTTATGGATCTTTGCCCAACAGACAGATGAGACCCGGATCGTTTCCCACGGGGGTTCTCACCGGGACCACCCTAGGGGACCCGCAGAGTCCCTGTACTCGCTCAATCCATGATTCCAGGACTAACATCGGATATCGGACTCTCACATCACTCTCACTTAAAAAATCGAGCCAAGCTCAACACAATGTTTCACAATACCAACTGTGTCTCAACAGTATATCATGAAGAATGAGAATGAGTAAAATGCATGTGTCAACATCAAGAATCAACTCAATATCATAAGTACCAACATGGGTACGCCAATAATATATCAATGTCACAAATATCAACACGGGTACGCCAACAATATCATCAACAACTACACAAGTCATACATAAATCTGTCCTCGCATCAACGTCAAAGCAAGGTGCCACCATATCACAATCAAGATGTAACAACAGTTTCCAATATCTATTAACAACACGTGGCATCAAGCAAATAGAATAGATCAATCAAGTCACAACACATTATTACCACTCTCCCTTTATTATCCTATTAGCTTAATATAAGTAAATTCACCTTCTACTCACAAGACATTCGTTACTACTCAATCTAGAACTAATTCACATTCGTTGGTACACTTTATCCGCCTAATTATCAATTAGATTCACTATTAATGGCATAGCACGGCTAGCCGCATCTTACGAGAATTCTCATCGTGAGACATAGGAAAATAGGTACCACCCACTACTTCCAAGTCGCATAAAATTCACCGATACTCAAGGAAAACCAATTGAAGAATCCTAGGGAATCTACAGGCAACAAGCCCGAACATACAAATCACAAAACAATACCATCATATGATTCCATCCCAAATCTCCAATTCCTACACATGCATTCTCCGTTCCTTCTAATACATAAATATGGGAAACTAACTGGAGTCTACCGAAAGGAAAGCCGTTACCTACCTCAAAGCTGAGCGGCCATGAACATCCATTGATTCTTCAATTAGATCATCACATCATATCCTACACGAAAGAACTTAAAATACTCGCGAGAACCAAGGATAGGAATCACCATTAACACACTTGTGAGGGATTTCAGATTTGATAGGGAAAGTTCAGGAATTTAGACCACCCTTAGATTTTCTAGGCTTTCATTACCAAGAACACTTTTTCCTATCCATAAGGAGTTATGCTAGACCAAGTTGCCATTTTACTCTATCCTTTAGAAAAACCAATTTCCAAGATTCATGGAAAAACTCATCTTCAAGGAGGAAGAAGGTAGGAATCTAGGTTATTAACCAATCTAGGGTGGAGAACATGGAAGATTACTTAATGGAATCTATGTGAAAGATAAGCTAACCCAACATTCCTCCAAATATAGGGATTTGCAATACCCATTTTGATAGGTCTCTAGGTGAAGAATTTTAGGAGTAACTTACTAGGTGAAAGAAGGAATTAGAAGGTGTTAAGAGGACTTTCATGCCTAACAAATCTGATTTTAGGCTTCACAAAAAGACCTGGGGGCAGCTGGAATTTAGGGTTATGAGAAAATGGGACCAATTCCCAAAATGAATTCTTAAATAGGGAATTTAACTGCGCGTCACCGCTGTAGCGGTCGATCCGCCGCTTCAGCATCACTGCTTCAGTGCTCGCCATGTCGCTGCAGCGCTCCCCAGCGGCCTGATGCCACCACCCCACCATCGCTTCAGCGGCGTCATGGCCGCTGGGGCGTGACCACTGTAGCGCTCAGCCCCGCGCTGGGCGGTCTGACTGGGTCCCCGACCCGGATTTCAATATTTGAATCCTTCCCGCATAATGGGTCCCACTAGGCTAGATGTCCGTCAGAAATACTTAGTGAATGGAAAGGTCCAGGATGACACGATTGCGAATATTTCAGAATTTTTATGGTAACGACTAAATGGGTCGTTACATCAGATACCAATTAAACAACCGTTCGTCCTCAAACGTCAAGGGCGTACCATGGCGCATGGAAAAGCTCGCTCTTGTATGGACTTGGTGGCTTTGACTTGCTAGCCTTTAGAAAAATAGTCGCAAGGGTAATGGCTCGGACGGATTGGCTAAATTTATACTCATAGGTCCACAGGGGAAAACACATGGGTGAGACTTCAACGCTGATCAAAACTCAAAAGGGATTGAATCATGACTTTAACAAACTGAGTGACTGCTTCGGTGGCCTACTGTAGCGCTACAACGGTACCACGGAAGCAGTTGGGAGACCACTGGAGCGGTGAACGGAAAATAAGAAAAAAAAAATCTCTTTCCTGTTACACCTCGGAAAATTTTCCGTTCATGCACAGTGAATAGACTGACGAAGAGTACGACTTATGCGATGTTTTGATAAGTAAGAAATAGCATTTGACAATCCTAATTGAAATTTTAAAGACATTGGAGGTGAAGAAAGTTGTCAAGGAAGGCAAGGCATACGTTGTGTATCGGAAAGAATTATGAGTAACGAGTCAATGATGATTTAATGATGCTTTGGAGAAGAGTAATAACATCCCTTAGATTGGTATTGAAGTGTTAAACAAGTGTTAAGAAGGTTCCATATGGATTGGAGACCAAACGAAACGATGAGAACAACTTCGGAAAAACTGTGAGTTACACGACCACATTATACGGCCCGTGGAACTTTATACGAACCGTATAATGGTCCGTATAACCCAACAGCAGCAATGTTTTCCAAGGTGGTGAACCACGACAACTTGTACGGACCGTGCAATGTTCCACGGACCGTACAAGTGTCCGTGGAAGTCCCGACGGGCTGAATAAGTTCACTTATATAAATGTGATCCCACTTCATTAATTTCATTTCCCACACACTTATTCATCTCTCTCAAGACCTCTAGAAGGTTCCACATACTTCATCTACAAGAATACAAAGGAAAACAAAGATCAATATCAAGAATTCAAGTGGGTCAAGTGCATAAAGCTTACTAGGGTCCATCTAAGTCAAGAATTCTCTTGGGAGTGAAGTTAGGGTTTTGGTGCAAGAAGAGAAGTTCCACTCAAGGGTTTTTCATCCATCATCTAAGGTGAGTTTTATGATTATTATTGGTTGTTTAAGGTGTTGAAAGTTAAGAACACATGGATTGTAGAAAGATATAGAAAGTGGGTCATAAATGTGGGAATAGTGACATTGTTGGGTGAAGGTTTGGATTGAATTATGGATATTGGTATGTTGTGATTCTGAATATATTGTGAATGACATTTAGACCATGGAATAAGAATTATATATGAGAAAACGCAATAGCGAACTATAATCACAATTATGGGGAAATTTGTCACGACCCAACTCCATGGGCCATGACTAGTGCCCGAACTGGACACTCGTATACGAACCTATTAAATATAGTCAAACTGAAACTAAGGACAATATGGAAACTTATAAGAACAAACGAAGGATTCACAACGCCACATATCATAAACCTGTCTCCCCTGGAGTCACGGCTAACCACAGCATAACAATAACACAATACGCAAGCCGACAAGGCTGCCACTATACACGGGGATATCCAAAGCAAACCATATAGACACAGCTGACCAAAACCTATATACAACCCACACATGTCTACAGACCTCTAAGAGTATAAAAGTGAAATATGACGGGACAGGGCCCCGCCGTACCCCTGGACATATACATAAGTCTATATCAAAAGATCTGTACAAAAATAGTTTGGGCTCCGGAACAATGGAGCTCTCCAAATAGCTGAGCAGAAGTCCTAAGCTGCAGGATCACCAAACCCAGTGTCTGTACCTGCGGGCATGAAACGCAGCCCCCGAAGATAGGGGGTCAGTACGAGATATGTACTGGGTATATAAAGCATGAAATACAATAAGGAAACTCATAAATGAATAAAAGATTACAGGAGGCAAATATGATAATCAAAGATACCAATACACCTGTGCCTTACGAGATGAGAATCATGCATGTTTATATCATATACCATACCCGGCCCATTATGGGACTCGGCGAATAAAGTCATCATATACCATACTCGGTGCCATAATCACATCATATATATATATACCGTACCCGGCCCTCTAGTGAGGGACTCGGTGAACAATGCAGTGAAACTGTGCACGAATACATACCCGACCCGGGACTCGGTGAAAGATATATTAACAGCATGCACGAGCAGAGTAGTGAGCAACCATATACAAACTAAATGATCATCTGATACTCAATAGAATAAGTAGATTGAACTAATACTTGAGCATCAAAGATAACAGTCATATCAATTACCCCTCGAATGTCACTATGGATTATATCAAATAGAACTTCAAGAATCATAGACACGCATCAAGACAATGTGAAATAGGTTCTGGATATCAAGAACATTAGCCATCTTAGTGTCTCTAAGAATAGGAGTTTCTTTGGAGCTTATACATTCGTCGTCTGTTGTCTCACGTAGATCATGCCAAAAAGAAAGAAGGGATAACTTTACATACCAGTTATAGATCAACTGTAACCAAGCTCGCTTCGTCGCCCCTTTAGACTATTAATATGAGAGTAACACTATTGTTAACAAACTATGACCTTCCAAACTTATAAATCTACAACCAATCAGTTATGGGAATCACTTCTTAGTTCATACTTCTTGATTCGTATTTTAATTAGTTAAGAACTTAACGGAAATCGGGCAGCATTTCCTCTATCTAGTTCGCCTAACCCAAACTTCCAATAAATCTCCAATTAGCACAACAATACCAACAACAACGACAACAACTCGATAATCTCTCTTAATCCTTTTTCAATTCAAATCGTTAACATCTAAGATTATACACCAAATAGACCAACATACGCTTCGTATACGATACCTTATACACTTGTTTTCTTCCAAATTTATGAGCCATATCACCAACAACACGACAACAACATCAACTACCATCTATGTACAAGAAAATTACTTCAATATCATTTCAATATCAAGCTCTAAACAGTCCATCGAAACTACAATATCGAAATACAATCTTTGACCTTTACTTCGCAAAATCAGAAACACATGGAAAAGAGTATAATATTACTATGAACAACAGCACCCACACATATCTATAACTATATTTCCAGCCCTTCAACATAAATAAATTACCTTCAAACACAATACAACAATAACAACAACACTAATCAAACTTAATCCACCATTATTAAATTAGAACAACTCCAACACGGTCTAAACAGAACCTTAACACTAACGTGTACAACTCCTTCCATCCAATTCCACTTAATAAGAGTTAATCTCTCAATTAAACCACCATCTACTCCAATTACACCATAAGGAGAGAAAATCTTACCTTAATTTAATTAGGACAGATCATATAATCACTTGCACCAATTACACCGCTTCTTCTTCCGCAATTCAATATCCTTATGTTGCTGCCTCCTTGAACACATAAAGCACCTTGGGATTTAATTTTTCTTCCTTCAAAGTTTTGAGCTTATCCGTGAGCTGCCATGGCTATGAGCTCCTCTCTTTCAATTGAATTGGAAATGGAGATGAAGTGTATGACTAATATTAGTCATCACTTATGACTTTATATGCTGCCTACCATGTTGACACATGTCCCACTATGGCATGGACCAATCAGATTTGGCCATGTTCTAGTGGGGTCCATTTAGCACTCTAATTGACTTAATTAATTATAAATCCCCACTTAATAATATAATCATGGCTATTAATTAATCCCTAATCTTCACCAATATTTCCACACTAATTGTAATTAATTAGCAGATCGTGCACTTGTAAAAATCGGGATTAAAACGTCCTTGTCTCATATCTCAAAAATAATCTTGTCCTTGAACTTATGTCGATTAGCTTACGAATAATCCAACGCACAAAAATACGGGATATAACATCCTTCCCCCCCTTTAGAACATTCGTCCTCGAATGTTAAACTAGTCCTGCACTCCCAATACTTCCTCAAGTGTTCTCTTATTGAATTATGTCCTTCGCATGCCTCTTTCATTGGTCGATTCCCTTTAATTTACTATAACGCATTCCAGATCTCTAAGTAACTATTCCTGTAATATTCCCTCTAGCTCTCACCTCTCGAGGTAATAATTCCACATCATTGTCTTTACTCTCCTCTTTATTTCGCAGTTGGTTGACAGTTGTATTGCGAGCTCTTCTGCTGAAATCTTACTCTATCTCTGGTGCACTTAGTCATAACTCGACTCTTTCTTCTTCTATAAGTTACTCCCTTAAGATGTATCGTTCACTTCATCTTACCTCTTAATCTTTAGATAAGATTTTATAACCCGTAGACGTCCCTCGTCGATTTATTAGACTTTACAATCCCTGGAGTATTTCATGCCTCTGGTAACCTGTAGACCCTTCGCAGATTCTTACGAATAAAAATAATTTTTCCAAGGTGTTACATTATTTTACTTCAATAACCTTACATTGCTCTGCTGTTCCAGTCCATATTCTGGAATTTTCAGCATCATGCATCACTCCTCGACTTCCTTAAAAGACTTTAACTGTCACTCTACTTTTTAGCTCTTAATCTCAATCTTTAGAGTTAGCTATCAAGTAGCGCTGGAGTTCCCTCATAATAACTTTACATAGCTGCTCTGTGATCTGGCTATCATTAACTGGTATAATTCTGAAAGAATTTTTGATTTGACATATAAATTCACTGTCATCCAGTAACCCGCTTGTTCTGATCATCTCGCTTAAACCATTTCACAATTTCCCTTAATCCAACTTGTAACACTTTAGGCATATTATCTTGTGTCGTTTCTTTATTTTTAATTCAAACTCTTCTATTTCCTCTTTACTCAGATTTGCTCTTAGTTTTTCTGTCACACATTATGTTGCAATCTTTACAAGAATATGCGAAGGTGCTCAAATTAGCCCAAGAAATACCTTAGCGTCGTTTCACTAGTCTTCATGCTTTACCTTGCATTCTCTTCTCGTATCTTACAATCAGTATCGAGATAAATCTTCAGCTCAACTATGGCCATGTCCTATTTTCCCTCAGTACAAATTTTATCTCGGTAATTTGGCTCAAACCATCTTACACCTTTCCTTGATGTACCCAAAATATTATAACCGCGTTGTTATTACTGAATCCTTACTCTTCTTATCAAGAACTCACTTGGTCTCATTCTTAGCATACAAATATTCGTAGGTTGCATAACTATTCTTGTACAACTTGTATAAAATATATCCAATCTTAGTTATAGTCTTTCCTTCTACTGGTTCATTCTGCTTTACATAACTCATCTGTACTAAAACTCGCTCATAGCCTATCTTGTTATACTCCTTTCCATTCCTTTATTCACCCCTTTGATTTTCTCATATCCTACTATAGGAGATTTTCTATCCCTTACCTTTGCTACTTATAAGTCGCAATATCATTAGCGCACAACTCTATTGCCAAATCTTAGCCTCTAATCTAGTATAGCATTTCTATCCTTTACAATATCTCTTAAGTTACTCGTTACCATTCTCTCATCGTACTCTTTCTTTTTATAAGACCCACTTTCTAATGTCTTATCATTCAAGGTCTTTACAAATAATTCTTAGCACTGTCTCAAATACCATTCTGACTTCTATCCATTTATTGCTGGCTTTTAGATCTTACTAACTTATTTCAGCAAGGGATCTCACTTGACGTTTAAGCATCCATATCAAATATATTGCAGTGTCAATTGTTTCCATCTTACACTTGCATTTCTCTCACCCGCTACCCCCCTTAAGGGTGGTACTTATACCATTATTTGTTCATATTCTGCTCTATGCCCCTATTTCCAATCTCAAATTCATCTGATCCCTTTTCCAATTCACTTGGTATACTGTACCATATCCATGTCCTTTCTTTATAATTTATAATTTTGATTGTCCATGTACGAAACCTTAACAAAATCACGAAGTGACGAGAACCTTTCTATATATAGTATAAAATCTCATCTGATAATTTGTACTCGAGTAATGCAACTCAATTAGGTAACACTTATATCCTAATGATAAGTGTCCAAAGTTTTCTTATAACATTATCTTTATCCCAACCTATGTCATCTGTTTCCTTTAATAAATTTACAATACATCATTTGTTCCCAAGCCTACAGTCCTTGTCCTTTAAGGATTCCACTGTTTCTGAGGTGGAGTCATATACATGCAGTACTCCTTTATGCCTTATGGTCTTTTATCCTTGTTGTGTACCCAGTACCGACTTCTAACTTATTAAAAATCAAATCAAGTTCATCTTTATGATAGTCTTATCTTATCAACTTGTCGTCGTACTACACCTTTAAGTTCGTAGCTATATATTTCCCTTTTTTTTTATACTCGTACTCAATTAATTATGTCTATCTTGGGTGCTTCCTTTAGAATTCCCTTACCATTTCTCCAGTCTATGTCCATCTTTTATTCTGTACACGAGGAATCTTATGCCACCTCTCTATCCTTCGGAAAACAGTACTTCTGCATAACCCCTTTCTCATTTTTAAAATATATTTTGTTCATGCCTGTTTGTTCTTATCATCCCAGCCATTTTCTCGCACTCATTCTACCTCGTTGCTCATCTTTCTGTAGTTTGGTCTTTCATAATTCCGTCACTTATATTACTCGTGTTCTCGGCTATACGTGTCATAACCCGTTACTACACTGTTATCTCGCTTTCTTCTTATTTCCTTCTTTCAATTACTCCTTCTTTTCTCGTGCTCGCTATCATTTCTGTTACCACATAATCTTTATTCTGAACTTTCCCATACAGAACTTTATAAGTCTTTCTTATTCGTTCTACAGCTCGCTTTTCCGTTTCACACTTGCCTTTATACTCTAGTCACATAGATCACGTCATATCTTTTAGTCACTTCCTCACTAGGCTTTACTCATTTTCAAAACAATCCTTATTATATTCGCATTATATCCTATTTGCAATGAATCTTATAGTGTAGCACTTCTTAACCTTATTCACGATTCTTACTATGGTTTAACCACACTCTGTGGAGTAGGTGTACTTAACTTTTTACCCTTTCGGGTCAATGTTATCCTCAATACCTCACAAGCTGCCATATCAATACATTCATATTCGTCACAATTGTTCTTCCTCTATACTCTTGTCTTAATCATATTATTACTTCTTTTAACTATAACCTCGTCGTAATTTATCCCTGTTTATCCATTCAATCGATACCTCAATATAACACTCTATTAAGATTTGCCAGCCTTTTCTAAGTCATCTCTTAGTATTACAAGCCCTTCCAAATTATCCTAGCATTTCTTTTTACCATATCGATATCGACCTCATGATTACTATTACTATCAATTCAACAGTTAACTTATTTCTCGAAGTCAGCTGTACTCATCACTTACTCAAATCCTATCATTACTATTGACACGACCTTTCAAGAATATTATGAACTTATATCTCATTATCTTTTTATTTCTAGGAAAATTTTGGCAGAGTTTCCTCTGAATTTCTTACTATCTCAAAACCTGCACGCAGGAAATACCAACAATGCCTCACAGGGCCAACATATATACATATATATTTTATCGTATCATAGCTGTACAGGGCTCCCCATATCAATAACAGTATGAAAATGATGAACTTACCTCGTATGTCCAACTCAAATTGTACCGGTTACACTTTCCTATTTATTTTCCCTTTCAATCTTTAACTGCAGGTTTCAATCATACCTACAACATTCACACTATATCTGACATATATTCTGCTTATCGTTACTGATTCCTTCAGCTTCTTCTGTGCGCACCTTATAACTGAACTTATCAACAATATATATACATTCAATCCATTACTATACTTACAATAACTTACCTTGATGATGGCCAGTTTTCCATTCTGTATATACAAATTCTAATAATGTAACCTCAATGAAATATCCTACCTCTGTAACTCCCAGTATCATTTTTTTTACCTCCTCTTGTCGACACCATTCTCCTGCTGAAATCAGAGGTCAGTATATAAGGGATATCATTTCCTATCTCTTGGCTCTATCGCATGATCTAGAGTAAGAAAGAAAGGTAAAATCCTAAATGTCCTGTAGCTTCCTGTTTATAGATGTGGTGCACAACACACTGATAAACAAGACTCTACTAGACATGACCTGTAGACATTCCGAGGATGAACTGCTCTGATACCACTTTTGTCACGACCCAACCCCATGGGCCATGACTAGTGCTCGAACTGGACACTCGTATAATAACCTATTAAATATAGTCAAACTGAAACTAAGGACAATATGGAAACTTATAAGAACAAACGAAGGATTCACAACGCCACATATCATAAACCTGTCTCCCCTGGAGTCACGGCTAACCACAGCATAACAATAACACAATACGCAAGCCGACAAGGCTGCCACTATACACGGGGATTTCCAAAGCAGACCATATAGACACAGCTGACCAAAAACTATATACAACCCACACATGTCTACAGACCTCTAAGAGTATAAAAGTGAAATATGACGGGACAGGGCCCCGCCGGACCCCTGGACATATACAAAAGTCTATGTCAAAAGATCTGTACCACAATAGTCTGGGCTCCGGAACAATGGAGCTCTCCAAATAGCTGAGCAGACGTTCTAAGCTGGAGGATCACCAAACCGAGTGTCTGTACCTGCAGGCATGAAACGCAGCCCCCCGAAGATAGGGGGTCAGTACGAGCTATGTACTGAGTATATAAAGCATGAAATACAATAAGGAAACTCATAACTGAATAAAAGATTACAAGAGGCAAATATGATAATCAAAGATACCAATACACCTGTGCCTTACGAGATGAGAATCATGCATGTTTATATCATATACCATACCCGGCCCATTATGCGACTTGGCGAATAAAGTCATCATATACCATACTCGGTGCCATAATCACATCATATATATATATATATATATATATATATATATATATATATATATATATATATATATATATATATATATATATATATATATATACTGTACCCGGCCCTCTAGTGAGGGACACGGTGAACAATGCAGTGAAACTGTGCACGAATACATACCCGGCCCGGGACTCGGTGAAAGATATATTAACAGCATGCACGAGCAGAGTAGTAAGCAACCATATACAAACTAAATGATCATCCGAGACTCAATAGAATAAGTAGATTGAACTAATACTTGAGCATCAAAGATAACAGTCATATCAATTACCCCTCGAATGTAACTATGGATTATATCAAATAGAACTTCAAGAATCATAGACACGCATCAAGACAATGTGAAATAGGTTTTGGATATCAAGAACATTAGCCATCCTAGTGTCTCTAAGAATAGGAGTTTCTTTGGAGCTTATACATTCGTCGTATGTTGTCTCACGTAGATCATGCCAAAAAGAAAGAAGGGATAGCTTTACATACATGTTATAGATCAACCGTAACCACGCTCGCTTCGTCGCCCCTTTAGCCTATTAATATGAGAGTAACACTATTGTTAATAAACTACGACCTTCCAAACTTATAAATCTACAACCAATCAGTTATGGGAATCACTTCTTAGTTCATTTTCTATTCGTATTTTAATTAGTTAAGAACTTAATAGATATCGGGCAGCATTTCCTCTATCTAATTCGCCTAACCCGAACTTCCAATAAATCTCCAATTAGCACAACAATACCAACAACAACGATAACAACTCAATAATCTCTCTTAATCCTTTTTCAATTCCAATCGTTAAGATCTAAGATTATACACCAAACAGACCAACATACGCTTCGTATACGATACCTTATACACTTGTTTTCTTCCAAATTTATGAGCCCTATCAACAACAACACGACAACAATATCAACTACCATCCATGTACAAGAAAATTACTTCAATATCATTTCAATATCAAGCTCTAAACAGTCCATCGAAACTACAATATCGAAATACAATCTTCGACCTTTACTTCGCAAAATCAGAAACACATGGAAAAGGGTATAATATTACTATGAACAACAACACCCACACATATCTATAACTATTTTTCCAGCCCTTCAACATAAACAAATTACCTTCAAACACAATACAACAATAACAACAACACTAATCAAACTCAATCCACCATTATTAAATTAGAACAACCCTAACACGGTCCAAACAGAACCTTAACACTAACGTGTACAATTCCTTGCATCCAATTCCACTTAATAAGAGTTAATCTCTCAATTACAACACCATCTACTCCAATTACACCATAAGAAGAGAAAATCTTACCTTAATTTAATTAGGACAGATCCTATAATCACTTGCACCAATTACACCGCTTCTTCTTCCTCAATTCAATATCCTTATGTTTCTGCCGCCTTGAACACGTAAAGCACCTTGGGATTTAATTTTTCTTCCTTCAAAGCTTTGAGCTTATCCGTGAGCTGCCATGGCCGTGAGATGCCGTGGCTATGAGCTCCTCTCTTTCAATTGAATTGGAAATGGAGATGAAGTGTATGACTAATATTAGTCATCACTTATGACTTTATATGCTGCCTACCATGTTGACACATGTCCCACTATTGCATGGACCAATCAGATTTGGCCATATTGTAGTGGGGTCCATTTAGCACTCTAATTGACTAAATTAATTATAAATCCCCACTTAATAATCTAATCATGGCTATTAATTAATCCCTAATCTTCACTAATATTTCCACACTAATTGTAATTAATTAGCAGATCGTGCACTTGTAAAAGTCGGGATTAAAACGTCCTTGTCTCATATCTCAAAAATAATGTTGTCCTTGAACTTATATCGATTAGCTTACGAATAATCCAACGCACAAAAATACGGGATATAACAAAATTGAAGAGGAATTGTGAAATGCGGATAATGTATATGAATGATGATTGTGGTCTATTTTATTGTGAATGTTGTTATAAATGTTTGAGAGTTGATATAAAATATGGGAAAGGTTGTATAAACAAAAGGAATGGTGTCCAATTTTCCTTAGCTTTTGTAAGCACGTTTAAGTAATCGATTAGCTAATGTTCATGCGACTTCTCTTGAAGGTAGAAATGTGGGCATTGAAGGAGAACTAGCAAGCGTTAGATTAGTTAAATGGAAAAGGTATGTGAGGCTAGTCCTTTCTTTCTATGGCATGAATCCGATGAATCCTCTATATCTCGGAAAACTAATAGCCAATGTCCATGAATAGCCATATGAGATGAGATATATATTATGAGTTCAATAATGATGATGATGAGTTAAGTATAAAGATTCTAGAGTTCATGATATGATGTTCCTATAACGCTAATGATGCCGTATGTTGTATACACTCACCTTATATATTATTTCCTTCAAGGTGAGGCAAAATACCATTGTTATATCCCGCGGTTTTGCGCATTCGGAAAACAAGTCGAAATAATTTTGACTCGCAAGAAAAGAGGTTATGATTTTATTCTACTTAATACATGTGTGATGTTCATAAAATATTGATGTGGAAATATGGAAGGAGGCCAAGGGCAAAATTGGAATTTCGGAAATTAGTTTCGGGAATTACAAAACAAGCTTTATAATTAATTGGGCTCAAAAAAAAAAAAAAAAAAAAAAAAGAGGCCCAAATTTGAGGGGCTTGGCCGTCCATGCTACATGGCCCAAGCCCATGGAAATTGTCATGTGATCATAAAATAAAAAGGGGACACTTATCATATTCAAGAACATTCAAGAGATACACAAAAAAAAAAGGAGAAGAGCAAGAACAAAAGGAGGGGGTTTCGGCCCCTTCAAGAAAAAGGAGAAAAAAAATTCCAAGTCCTTCAATTGTGATCCAAAAATCATGATTTTCTAGCAATATTACTAACTCAAGGATGCTCTTCAACATGGTATAAATTTTGAGGCAAGAAAGTGCTTCTTGTGGCAAGTGGAAAAAAATTAGAAAAAGGTAAGAATTTCACTCTTTTATATTGGAAGAATTATATATATGTTGTAGCATGTGGAAATGAATAAAAAGTGTGAAATTGATGTGTTATGGGTGTGTTTGTTTGTGGCCGGATGTGGTGGGTGTTGGAGAGAAGATGAATTTATTTTATTTAGTGTATTAATTGTGTTGTTGTAGTCTTGTGATGAAAATGGAAGGTTAATGGTTCTAGTTGGCATGAGAAAATTGTTGTTAAGTTGTTGTCGGAAAGCATGTGATTTTATTATAGTTTATGTAATTATGAGAATGAGGTTGTAAGATGCAAATTGTTGTTGTTGTAAATGAAATTGGAAGATAAGAATATGTTGTGGATGTTTATGTTGAAGATTGGAAGTTTAGGTGGATTATGGTTTGGTGGAACTTTTGCATATTTTGTAGAATAATGGAAAATGTTCTTGAATTGTATTTGAATGGTCTTGAAGTAGTGAATAAACATATAAACGTTGACATTAGTTTTATAGTGTGAAGTTGGGATGGAAGATGTTGAATTATGTAGAAAAGAAGACTATTTATATTATAATGTATTTTGTGATGATGGTTAATGTTGTTGGTAATGTTGGGTTGTTGTTGTTGATATTTTGGGCCGAGATGATTCTCGGGGACGTTGAATTTACAGGGGAAATGCTGCCGAAATTTCGGCAGACAATATGAATTTAAGCTTGAAACTTACATTTGGCAACTATGACCAATTGTAGATTTCGGACGAAACTGGGATTGAGTTTGGACGAGCGTAAGGCGCAAGTGAGGTATGTAAAGCTACCATTTTATTCTCTTGGCATGTCCTAGGTGTACTAGATTCGGATTTGAGCCTCGTGGGTCATTCTGCTCATAGAAATGCGAGTTTGAATTTTGGTACAATTCATTCAGCACAATTGAATTATAGCCATTAAGTTTTGTTGGAAAACTGTTCAAACATCCATAACCCGTACAGACGTGATAAAGTCCAATGTTTGTAATTTATATCCGCCACCTCGACTTGACCCGAGGTGGGCCCACAAGTTCCGAAACTTCCTTCGTTGTCTCACTTGAGCTATTCTTGTATGATATAAAAGTAAGTATTCTGATATTCTGGATAAGCTACTTACCTTCTGTATTTTTCCTGATATACGATTCTTGTGTGATGCATGATTCTGGCATGTGTGATTTATGTTTGGAAAGTAATAAAGTTGGCATTTATATTATTGTGCGCACTATGTGATATTGACCGCGGTGTGTGCGACATTGACCGCTGGATTCTTGACCGCGGTATGCCGCATTTGTGATATTGACCGCTGGATTCTTGACCGCGGTGTGTGCGACATTGACCGCTGGATTCTTGACCGCGGCATGCCGCATTTGTGATATTGACCGCTGGATTCTTGACCGCGGTGTGTGCGACATGGACCGCTGGATTCTTGACCGCGGCATGCCGCATTTGTGATATTGACCGCTGGACTCCTGACTGCGGTATCTGCGACATTGACCGCTGGACCCCTGACCGCGGTATGTCGGGTTTAGGATGCTAACCGCTGGACACTTGGTCGCAGTATGTATGATAGTGACCGCTGGACGTTTGGCCGCGGTAATTGTGTGTTTGATTTTCTGTGTGTATGAGACAGAAATGTTTTTCAAAGGAAAGAAAAGTATTTTGGCATTTTGATTGCCGTATTTGTCTTCCGGAACCTTTTATGTATGATTTGTACGTCAGATGCTACACCTTGGTATTTTGGCTATTGTGCTCACCTTCTGTACATTTTACTTCGGTTATAACTTCGTTTTCTGTACTCCATGCTTTGCATACTCGGTACATTTTCCGTACTGACCCCCTCTTCTTCGGGGGCTGCGTTTCATGCCGCGCAGGTACTCCCAGGTGAGTTGAAGACAGTATAGAAGATGTTCCAGTGCAGATGGCAAGCTCCATTTGTTCCCGGAGTGCTGCCGAGTCAGAGTTTGTATGTTATGCTTTCTGGGCTACGTTAGAGACTTTGCAGACAGCGTCGTGGGTATTGGTTGTCAGTCTGTAAGCGGCTCCGTCAGCCGATATGTCGGTCTGTGTTATGTACTAAATTTTGTATGATCATAGATTTGTTCGGCTTGGAAGCTACGAGAAAGAATATTTCGAAAAGAAAAAAAAAATTACTATGTATTTTATCTTATTTGATTTAAAAAGTTTGACGTGATTTTATGTACAGCAAGGTCTGAGGGTTCGCTCGGCCCTAAGTAAGGGTCGGGTGCCCATCACACCCTAGTAAGGTTGGGGTGTGACAAAGTGGTATCAGAGCAGGTCTGTCCTAGGGGTTGTCTGCAAAGTCGTGTCCGGTAGAGTCCTGTTTATGGTGTGTAGCGCGCCACATTATAAACAGGAGGCTACGGGGCATCTAGGGATTGTTTACCTTCTTTTTGTCGTAGATTGTGCGATAGAGCCAAGTTATAGGGAAACGAAACTCCTTCTGTAAGCCTTACATACGATGGAAATGGGTAAGTGACGATATGAAAAGGTCACAAGGGTGAGTGGATGTATTTGTTCTGTCACCTGAAATTGGCAGTTCCGGATGGCTAGAATGTGGTAATTAGCCGTATGATCTGTAAGGCATTGTTGATATCTGTTGTGTACATATTTTGAAAAGAAATAATGGTATAAGAAGTAAAAGAACCAAGTCCGTTGAAGGACTCAGAAAGAGTTGACAAGCAGTTGCTGTAAATTATTATGTACGAATGGTGAGTGGAAATTCAAACAGGTTGGTGACCGTGTATGTATGAGCAATGGTGATGAAGGCACATTTTGTTATCGATGGGACCTTGAGAACCCAGGATGGAAGATAACTATTCATAAAAGTGAAAGGTGAATATTAAGGGTCACAAAGGGTAAAACGGTAATTGTAAAAAAAAGGACGTGTTACGAAAATGTTTCGGAATCGGTAAGACCGCGACTAGCCCCAAATCATGCAATAAGGGCCATACGAGGGAGTGGACGTGATTATACCAGCGTTAAGGCACCAAAACCCACCAAGGTTTCGAGGTTAAGCGTGCCAAGGTGGGAGGATGGGTGACCCCCTTGGGAAGTATGTCAGAATTTTATGTATTACGATATAAGAGACGAATGGAAAGCTAAAATAGCCTGAGTGAAATTAGAATATACGAGATGGTTGGAGACCATAAAAGGCCACACAACACGCAATCGGTTAGATTAGAGAAGAGACAGAAAGAACGCTACAGCTTTGGAATTAGAATATACTTGAACGACGTTTGGAGGTAATGTGTGGCCTAGTTGAAAATAATTATGTATACACATATGAATGTGTATGAGGCCTTATCTGTGATTGTACTAGGGAACACGTGTGTCCCCGCGACCGGTGCTATAATGTGGAAGGCACCAATCGAATAAGGGTACCGAACTCCAAGTAACAATAACAAAGGTAAATGGTGCAAATGTTATAAGGTAGGCTGCTGTTATTTTCTCTATCTGTTAGGATTGGAAAGTTCCAGTACAATGATACTTGGAAAGGAAAGGGAGTAAGTAAAGGAAAAGCAAAAAGGTCAAACATTGGAAGGAAGAGAAAGGTAAGAAACATGACCGAGCAGAACCTCCAGAAAAGGAACGACGGGTAAAGCACGGGACTATTTGGGTAAACTGCAAGCATGGGCACGTGAAAAAGGATGAAGTGTGGTTATATGAAACGAGGGAAAAGTGTGTGAGGTTTGAAAAATTGACTTAAGCAAGCGAGGCCAAAGGAATCGTGACCACGACAAGAAATATGAAGTAAGAGATGGCATGATAAAGTTCTGTGACAATGTTGGGAGATTTAAACTCCCGAAAGGTATATAAGGAGATAGATGGCGTGGTTAAGAAGAATCATGAGTAAGTGAGCCAAATAAGTAAAAAGGGTAATAATGGGTGAAAAGGTGTAGGAATATTGACAAGAATGATGGTGTAGACACAACTAATGGTAAGAAGATTCGGTATGTTATGCGTATAGTTGGGAAGAAAGACGAGGAATGAAATATAATCGAAAACAAGGATACTCGAAGATTGTGACATATAAAGAACCCCTTAAACATGTCGGCACATTAGGAGAATAATGGAGAGAATGATAAGGACTTAAAGGATATTTCGGATGACGAACACTATTGTATCTATGTTTGGTTTGGAATTTCTTGAAATAAAGAAGGAACACAGCGTCTGTGAAAGAGCGAAAAGGATTCATCGGTTACTTGAAGATAGTTCATGGCCCAGTGAATGTGTGGAATATGAGAAAATACGCTGTGAAAGTATATGAATCTTCGCCGTGAAGCGATACTCAATCATATTTGTAAAGAATCCACATTGGAGAGTCAACAAGAAATAACTATAAGAGGGACCCTCCCGGGGTACTATAATACCCCATAAGATCAGTCAAACATTCGAGGACGAATGTTCTAAAGAGGGGGAGGATGTTATATCCCGCGTTTTTGCGCATTCGGAAAACAAGTTGAAATAATTTTGACTCGCAAGAAAAGAGGTTATGATTTTATTCTACTTAATACATGTGTGATGTTCATAAAATATTGATGTGAAAATATGGAAGGAGGCCAAGGGCAAAATTGGAATTTCGGAAATTAGTTTCGGGAATTACAAAACAAGCTTTATAATTAATTAGGCTCAAAAAAAAAAAAAGTGGCCCAAATTTGAGGGGCTTGGCCGGCCATGCTACATGGCCCAAGGCCATGGAAATTGTCATGTGATCATAAAATAAAAAGGGGACACTTATCATATTCAAGAACATTCAAGAGACACACAAATAAAAAGGAGAAGAGCAAGAACAAAAGGAGGGGGTTTCGGCCCCTTCAAGAAAAAGGAGAAAAAAATTTCCAAGTCTTTCAATTGTGATCCAAAAATCATGATTTTCTAGCAATATTACTAACTCAAGGATGCTCTTCAACATGGTATAAATTTTGAGGCAAGAAAGTGCTTCTTGTGGCAAGTGGAAAAAAATTAGAAAAAGGTAAGAATTTCACTCTTTTATATTGGAAGAATTATATATATGTTGTAGCATGTGGAAATGAATAAAAAGTGTGAAATTGATGTGTTATGGGTGTGTTTGTTTGTGGCCGGATGTGGTGGGTGTTGGAGAGAAGATGAATTTATTTTATTAGTGTATTAATTGTGTTGTTGTAGTCTTGTGATGAAAATGGAAGGTTAATGGTTCTAGTTGGCATGAGAAAATTGTTGTTAAGTTGTTGTCGGAAAGTATGTGATTTTATTATAGTTTATGTAATTATGAGAATGAAGTTGTAAGATGCAAATTGTTGTTGTTGTAAATAAAATTGGAAGATAATAATATGTTGTGGATGTTTATGTTGAAGATTGGAAGTTTAGGTGGATTATGGTTTGGTGGAACTTTTGCATATTTTGTAGAATAATGGAAAATGTTCTTGAATTGTATTTGAATGGTCTTGAATTAGTGAATAAACATAAAAATGTTGACATTAGTTTGATAGTGTGAAGTTGGGTTGGAAGATGTTGAATTATGTAGAAAAGAAGACTATTTATATTATAATGTATTTTGTGATGATGGTTGATGTTGTTGGTAATGTTGGGTTGTTGTTGTTGATATTTTGGGCCAAGATGATTCTCGGGGACGTTGAATTTACAGGGGAAATGCTGCCGAAATTTCGGCAGACAATATGAATTTAAGCTTGAAACTTACATTTGGCAACTATGACCAATTGTAGATTTCGGACGAAACGGGGATTGAGTTTGGACGAGCGTAAGGCGCAAGTGAGGTATCTAAAGCTACCCTTTTCTTCTCTTGGCATGTCCTAGGTGTACTAGATTCGGATTTGAGCCTCGTGGGTCATTTTGCTCATAGAAATGCGAGTCTGAATTTTGGTACAATTCATTCAGCACAATTGAATTATAGCCCTTAAGTTTTGTCGGAAAACTGTTCAAACATCCATAACCCGTACAGACGTGATAAACTCGCTTTGAAACCTTCATGGATGACTCCATAGAGTCCAATGTTTGTAATTTATATCCGCCACCTCGACTTGACCAGAGGTGGGCCCACAAGTTCCGAAACTTCCTTCGTTGTCTCACTTGAGCTATTCTTGTATGATATAAAAGTAAGTATTCTGATATTCTGGATAAGCTACTTACCTTCTGTATTTTTCCTGATATACGATTCTTGTGTGATACATGATTCTGGCATGTGTGATTTATGTTTGGAAAGTAATAAAGTTGGCATTTATATTATTGTGCGCACAATGTGATATTGACCGCGGTGTGTGCGACATTGACCGCTGGATTCTTGACCGCGGTATGCCGCATTTGTGATATTGACCGCTGGATTCTTGACCGCGGTGTGTGCGACATTGACCGCTAGATTCTTGACCGCGGCATGCCGCATTTGTGATATTGACCGCTGGATTCTTGACCGCGGTGTGTGCGACATTGACCGCTGGATTCTTGACCGCGGCATGCCGCATTTGTGATATTGACCGCCGGACTCCTGACCGCGGTATCTGCGACATTGACCGCTGGACCCCTGACCGCGGTATGTCGGGTTTAGGATGCTAACCGCTGGACACTTGGTCGCAGTATGTGTGATAGTGACCGCTGGACGTTTGGCCGCGGTAATTGTGTGTTTGATTTTCTGTGTGTATGAGACAGAAATGTTTTTCAAAGGAAAGAAAAGTATTTTGGCATTTTGATTGCCGTATTTGTCTTCCGGAACCTTTTATGTATGATTTGTACGTCAGATGCAACACCTTGGTATTTTGGCTATTGTGCTCACCTTCTGTACATTTTACTTCGGTTATGACTTCGTTTTCTGTACTCCATGCTTTGCATACTCGGTACATTTTCCGTACTGACCCCCTCTTCTTCGGGGGCTGCGTTTCATGCCGCGCAGGTACTCCCAGGTGAGTTGAAGACAGTATAGAAGATGTTCCAGTGCAGATGGCAAGCTCCATTTGTTCCCGGAGTGCTGCCGAGTCAGAGTTTGTATGTTATGCTTTCTGGGCTACGTTAGAGACTTTGCAGACAGCTTCGTGGGTATTGGTTGTCAGTCTGTAAGCGGCTCCGTCAGCCGATATGTCGGTCTGTGTTATGTACTAAATTTTGTATGATCATAGATTTGTTCGGCTTGGAAGCTACGAGAAAGAATATTTCAAAAAGAAAAAAAAATTACTATGTATTTTATCTTATTTGATTTGAAAAGTTTGACGTGATTTTATGTACAGCAAAGTCTGAGGGTTCGCTCAGCCCTAAGTAAGGGTCGGGTGCCCATCACACCCTAGTAAGGTTGGGGTGTGACAACCATGAAGTTAATGATGTCATTTATTGTATACACTCACCTTATATACTATTTCCTTCAAGGTGAGGCAGAACACTTATAAATGTTCCATAATGGAATCGGGGGTTCACGACCTTATGTAACCTCGATAAGGTATAGCTATCTTTGAGTTATTATACATGCATTATGATGAGTATATGTTGATGATAATACACCGCGCCTATATGGCACGGGCAGACACACCACTGCAGTGGGCAGCTTATACCCCAGACGCGGGAGGCCTGGATGCAGGTTAATTATTATCACACCGTGCCTATATGGACGGGCAGCTTATAAACTTATACATTTATGCATACATTATATGATGATGATTATGAAGTAAGCCAGCATGCATTATTTCTTTTATAGTTGACAGTCAGTTATAGATTGCTCCTCATTTGATGCTTCATTTATCTCATTGACGTATTGTTATTACTTATGCCTCTCATACTCAGTAAAATGTTCGTACTGACGTCCGTTTTCTTTGGAAGCTGTGTTCATGCCCACAGGTAGACAGGGAGGTGATCTTGATCCAGACTCGTAGGAGCCATTAGCTAGTTTGAGAGCACTCCATTATTCCGGAGGTGCCTTTGATTATTCTTTTGTGTACATATGTATATCTTGGGCACGACGGGGTCCTGTTCCGTTCCTATATTTAGCACTCTAGTAGAGGCTCGTAGATACGCAGTGTGAGTTATATGGTCTCACGAGGTTACTACTGTATATACATATATGTTATCATTTTGATAGCCGAAAGGCTTATGTCTATAAAAGTATCTATGTTCTCAAATGAAAAATGATTCCCTTATGATTTGAGCATGAATTTGATAAAAGAACGCTTAATAGGTATGATGAGTAGTAGAACGAGTGGTGCTCGGTAGTTAGCCCCGGGTACCCGTCACGGCCCCTAGTCGGGTCGTGATATTTCCCTCCCCCACCTTTCCCATTCCCTCAAACACACTTCCCCTCTTTACCCACGACTGCCTCTCCGAATCCTAACATAAAACAACCTTTTAACTCCATCTAAACCGCATAAAATCCCCTTAACAACCCACATTTCAACCTACACCATAATCCCAAACAAGTTGCTCTCAAAGAGGAAGGAAAAGGAAGGGCTTTCAAGGTCATTCAATGCCACCACCAACAACACCCGAATCTGCAACTCTCAAGGTAAGAAATTACTCCTCTTTACTTGTAATAGAGCAATAAAACAGGATTTCTAGGCCCTATGTTTCGATTAATGGGTTTGTTATCACCAAAGTTGAGATTTTTGTATTCTTGGTTAATGGTTTTATAGGGTGTTGATAGGATAAAATTCACAACTAGTTTAGCGTTAGAATAATCTATACATCGAATGTTGCATAGTTAATGCACAGATTTTGGCCGAAAAACTTAAACATAGTAAAGAATTTTTGTTTTAAATTGGGTGTTGGCTGTTTTTTGAAATTTTGAGATTGTTATTGCTAGAAATCATGTTCTATGGTTTGCAAACATCCTGCATGCCTGATGTCTATCTGATCCGTTCATAAAAATAAGTTTTTGAGGCTTTAGGGAGATGAGGATATTTGAGTTTGCTGGGGAAGACGACACCGCTTCAGCGGTCTAGTCACCGCAGGGGTGGTCCCGCTTCAGCGCTCTAGTGGTCACTGGAGTGGTTGGGAGACAAATGGCAAGGGCCACTAAAGTGGTGGTAACTGCCGCCATAGCGGCCCCGCTGCAGCAATCTGAGTGACCGCTACAGTGGTGTCTGCACAGAACTGCCACCATAATTTCATTTTTACACTGATTTTGCTGAGGTTTAGAGCGTAGAATGTATGCTTAGATTTCCTCAAACCTGGGACATGAATTCTCATTACTTAATATTCTTCACAGGTATAATGGCCGATAATCAGGAGGCCGAACAAGTAGTACAACAAGAGGAGCATGTGCCCGTCTATCAAATTTTCATCAATCCACAATGTAAGCGCCGTTTCTTCGAGCAGAGGCGAATGCCCTTACTCTTAGAGAGGTTTCGACATAACTAATGTAGAGAAACGTGCTCCTGCGTTTCTAGAGAGGTTGAAGAGGATAAAGTGGATGCGCTTGTTTAGGGATCCCAGGCGATGCAATGAGAATTGGGTAAGGGAATTCTACGCCATGCTGCCTATAGCCGATTGGGATACTCATGATCCTGGGATTGTGATTCGCGAGGTCTCCGTGAACATGGGGCCTAAGACGATAAACTGGGTATACAAAGTAGAGAATCATTCGGTGGAGTGTTTGGAGGCTAAGAATACTACTGATAATGGGGATTGGCTAGTGTCTAAATTAGTGGCTGAGGAGGATAGAGCTTCTATTACTTGGGGCCGACCCAGGGTTGGGATAGTGAGCGAGAAATTTACTATTGAGGCTAGGAGGTGGCTGAACATCATCTTCCGCCCGGTCCATCCCTCGAGGAATGTCACCTCCATGACCTATCCCAGGGCCCTTTTGATTGCCCGCATACTAAATGATGTGCCTGTGAAAGTAGGTTCGCTGTTGATCGAAGAATAGAAGGAGTTTATGAAGTTTGAGGCGTCGAGTTTGTTGCTCCCGTCATTGATCACTTTGTTTTGCAAGTGGGTTGGGTTCCATAGGAGGCCTGATGATATCATAGTGGATTCTGATGCTGAATTCCATCCATTATGGGTTTATGGTCAGGGTATTGCTGTCCAGCGTAAGAAGAAGAAGATTGCAGAGGGGGCGAGTGCTAGTGCCAGTGCGGGTGGAGGTGGAGATGGAGTTGAGGCTGGGCCTAGGGATGCCCCTGCTCAAGGCCCATTTGAGAGTATTGATGCTTGTTTTTATGAGATGATGGCGATGTTCTAGGGTATGCTGAGGCCTTCGGTGGAGGTGGGTTCATCCAGTGCTGGTGGGGGTTACTTTACCAGGGAGGAGATGAAGGACTATCTCGAGGCGCAGAAAGGGATGGGTGAGTCACTCACCACTTTGCAGACTGTCTACACTTCTCTGGCTGCAGACCACGTCCAGCTTCGTATTGATTTTTAGAAGGAGCAGGCCAAAAACAAGTCTCGTGACAAGTTTCACCTGAGGGCTTGGAGAGGTATCAAGATAGGGAAAGATGTACCCCAGCGAAGAGATGCCTGTGCAGGATGAGGATGACTCTGAACGGTACTCATTTGTGAACCAGGTCAAGCGGAGTAGCAGGAGGAGCAGGATGCTGGTAGTTCAGATGGTGCAGGGGCCACGAGCGGCCGGGTGGCTTAGAGATCTCTCCCCTCCCCCCTTTAATTTTTCATCATGATGTTTTATGCTTGCCCATGTCGGGCTTTGTTGTTGGAACAATTTTCTTTTTCTTTGGTTTGTTTGGTTTGTTTGCTTCTTCTATTTGGATAATGTCGTTTTGGTTTTGGTTAGCCTTGTTTGGGCTAATGTTTTGATATTTTGTTTGAATGTTGAACTATTTGGTTTCTTATTTCGGTAATGGAATTTGGGTTTGTAGCAATGACTTGAGTGGTCTTTGCCCTTATCAGGCTTGTTTTTATATAATCGATGGTGTGGTTTAGCTACTGTTTTTATCTGGTCTGTTAGATGGCGTGAACAAGAGAAACAAGCTGAAAACAGGGGAGGAGTCTCAGGTCTCTGAACCTAGGGGCTCCGCTTGTGCGGTAGGGTAGACGCAGGAGCGGTCAAGGAAGAATAGTAGGGTACCACTTCAGCTGCGGTCTACGCGCTACAGCGGTAATGCCACAGCAGTGGGCTGACCGCTGGGGCGCAACAATTGGCAGTAACATCATATCATGCTATGGAATTACTTTAGCAACTAAAATTTAACTCAAACCTACGCAATACATATTAGGTCTGATGCCGAAATACGACTTGATTTCGCGCTTAGATACCAATTGCAATCGTCTAGATACCAATTGGGCACACCGCGATACCAATTTGACCGAAGTGGCAGGATTTGAAAGAAAGAAAGGAAATTTCCTAAATGCCCTATAGCCTTCCCATGACATCTACGTGTCATTACACGAGACTCTACTAGATATTGCTCTTGTACTTGTGAGACCTGTAACCTAGGCTATGATACCAACTTGTCATGACCCAATTTAGATTCGCGCGGGCACCTACCTTTCCCACCTCGGTAGGCGAACCCTCAATCAAATTAATACACTATTCAAACAAAAGAACGATTCATTTTAACCCATATGCATATAATTAACAGCAAAAATCCATTTATATAATTAACCAAGTTTGCGGAAGTAATTACAACAGTTTAAATAAATACAAAGACTCATTCGATTCCCACGACCTGGTCTAGACTAGTACAAGAGCAACTAAAGTAATCCAGATTACAACAAAACTCTAAGATCCAACCTCCATCCCGAAGTGAAGTGGGAGGAGGCCTTCAAGATAGGCACCGTACATCTCCCGAACATGACACAATCAACCACTAGAAACACTCTACACCCCAAAAGGGTGTAACACGAGTAGTATCAGTACAGTCAACACGTACTGAGTAAGTATCATAGGTCGACAATGGTTAGAAACATATATCAGTAAAAAAAAATCACTGATCAACAGGGTAAACAACTAGATCAATACCATACATCTATTTACCAATTGCTATGACATCAGGACTCTTATAATCTGGTAAACTCTTCTATAATAGCCACCAATCAATTCCACGATAGTTTCATGCTAGTCATAGACCATTATACAATTCGTTCTTAATATAAGAGTCCACTCATCATTAGGATATTCCTTATCCCACATCCTTCTATAGGCCAAAACTATAGCTTCTCCTACGAACGGTCTAAGAGATAGATTAACAAGTATAAGACAATCATAATCGTAACTAGTTACATGTCATCGCCTAAGTAGAAGATCTAAAACCAAGTGTGCCAAGTCTCAATATATCCAAATCCGAACCCAACGACACAAGTAAATCACTAGATCATCATTATATAAGCCATAATGCAATGCAGTGCAATGATGTATGAATGCAAATGCATTGCAATACTGTGTACACATGTACTCCGGACGAAAGTATCGATGTCTCGATAGCACATCCCGAGGTTACTCGCGAAGTCTAAGTGTCACTCGTCCCAGATCTTTTCCCAACAAACAGACGAGACCCGGATCTTTGCCCATGAGGGTTCTCACTGGCACCACCCTGGGGGACCCGCGGAGTCCATGCACTCACTCAATCCACGATTCTGAGACTAACATCAGATATTGTACTCTTACATCACTTTCATTTAAAAAACTGAGCCAAGCTCATCACAATGTTTCACAATACCAACTGTGTCTCAATAGTATATCATGAAGAATGAGAATGAGTAAAATGCATGTGTCAACATCAAGAATCAGCTCAATATCACAAGTACCAACATGGGTACGCCAATAATATATCAATGTCTCAAGTATCAACATGGGTACACCAACAATATCATCAACAACTATACAGGTCATACAGAAATCTAACCTCGTATCAACGTCAAAGTAAGGTACCACCATATCACACTCGAGATGTAACAACAATTCCCAATATCTATTAACAACACGTGGCATCAAGCCAACACAATAGATCAATCAAGTCACAACACATTATTACCACTCTCCCTTTATTAGCCTATTAGCTTAATACAAGTAAATTCACCTTCTACTCACAAGACATTCGTTACTACTCAGTCTAGAACTAATTCACATTCGTTGGTACATTTTATCTGCCCAATTATCAATTCGATTCACTATTAATGGCATAGCATAGTTAGTCGCATCTTACGAGAATTCTCATCGTGAGACATAGGAAAAGAGGTACCACCCACTACTTCCAAGTCACATAAAATCCACCGATACTCACGGAAAACCAGTTTAAGAATCGAAGGTAATCTATAGGCCCGAAGCCCGAACATACAAATCGCACAACTATACCATCCTATGATTTCATCTTAATTCTCCAATTCCCACGCATGCATTCTCCGTTCCTTCTAATACATGAATATGAGAAACTAACCGGAGTCTATCGAAAGGAAAGTTGTAACCTACCTCAAAGCCTAGCGGGTGCCACGAACATCCGTTAATTCTTCAATCTGATCATCACATCATATCCCACACGAAAGAACTTGAAATACTCAAAAGAGCCAACGATAGGAATCAGCATTAACACACTTGTGAGGGATTTCAGATTTGATAGGGAAAGTTTGGGAATTTAGACCACCCTTAGATTTTTTAGGCTTTCGTTACCAAGAA
The DNA here is from genome assembly GCF_019175385.1 of Lycium barbarum. Classification (NCBI taxonomy): domain Eukaryota; kingdom Viridiplantae; phylum Streptophyta; class Magnoliopsida; order Solanales; family Solanaceae; genus Lycium; species Lycium barbarum. The sequence continues at coordinate 21,670,878 of NC_083348.1, read as the reverse complement.
CTCTTTTCCCTATCCATAAGGAGTTATGCTAGACCAAGTTTCCATTTTACTCTATCCTTTAGAAAAACCCATTTCCAAGATTCATGGAAAAACTCATCTTCAAAAAGGAAGAAGGTAGGAATCTAGGTTATTAACCAATCTAGGGTGGAGAACATGGAAGATTACTTAATGGAATCCATATGAAAGATAAGCTAACCCAACATTCCTCCAAATCTAGGGATTTTAAATACCCGTTTTGATAGCTCTCTAGGTGAAGACTTTTTGGAGTAACTTACTAGGTGAAAGAAGGAATTAGCAGGTGTTAGGAGGATTTGCATGCCCAACAAATCTGATTTTAGGCTACCCAAAAAGACCTGGGGGAAACTGGAATTTAGGGTTATGAGAAAAAGGGACTATTTCCCAAAATGAATTCTTAAATAGGGAATTTAACTACGAGTCACCGCTGTAGCAGTCGACCCGCCGCTTCAGCGCTCACCATGCCGGTGCAGCAGCCTGATGCCACCACCCCACCAGCTCTTCAATGGGGTCATGGCCGCTAGGGCGTGAAAGCTGTAGTGCTCAGCCCAGTGCTGGGGTGGTCTGACTGGGTCCCCGACCCGAATTTCAATGTTTGATTCCTTCCCGTACAATGGGTCCCGCTAAGCTAGAGGTCCGTCAGAAATATTCAGCGAACGGAAAGGTCCAGGTTGACATGGTTGCAAATATTTCTGAATTTTTACGGTAATTACTAAACGGGTCATTACATCTTATTGATTTATGATTGTTTTATAACCGTGTATGTTAGACCTGTCCAATTTATTCCAAGCCATGTATGTGGATATGTGAATCTATGTTCTCCATTGCTGTGTTGGTTGAGAGAGGCAGTTTAGGGGGGCTTGGTTTGAATCTTCCCCTGGTGACCAACTATGCTGGAGGTTCATGAAACCTCTTGGAACCTGTGCGGCATCACGAATAAAGGGGGTGATGACTTTGCCTTCCCACCATCCAGGTTTTGATATGAGTTTAAGGACATGGAAATACATATGCACATTATATGAGCTTGTGAATAAATAGGATATTTTGCTTGTATGTGTGTATGATAGGATTTGTAAATGAATAGGACACTGTATATGTATATGTTTATAGTGATACATATGATAAGATTAGTAAAATATAAACTAACCGGGGTCTTGGTTTCTTTTCCTCTTCACTGGATGGCCATTTGGGCCAAGTTCCAGCTACCTTACCCAATAGGGAAATTCCTTCGAATTCGTTGAGTCTTGGAAGAAAAGAAAGAAGGGAATCTGATATATTGAAGACCCAGTCATGGGTAAAAATGACACGAAGGCCCAACAATGGATGAAAGTGGTTACTAGGGGTTTGGTACACCCCTAGTCTATCATTATATTATTTATGCCATTTCTAATTTCTTAAAACGTTTTCCTGTATTGTATTCATACTTGTAAAAACCCACAGTATTATTGGAATCGTTTATGTTTTGAATTACGCATCTTAGGAAAACGGTGCATATGCCGTTAGATGACTCTAGATCCTTAAAACAATTCCTTTTGAAAATCTAGAAAAAACGTACTGATTTTGAAACTTAAAAGGGAACACAAATCACATCTGTTTTTAATAATAATAAGACTAAGAGGTTTTCAAGGTCAAAATAGTATGATATAGCATTCAAAACTAAAGATGACGGGTAAATTGGACAAAATTCTTTTCAATGATAAACACATTTTTTGGGTTTTGAGTTGGCAGAATATGGTAGTTTGGGGTAGAGTCCACCTATGTTTTTTTTAAGAAAGACCAGACGGTCAAAATATTTTTGGGCTAGAGCCCATATAGCTTTGTTTTCTTGAAAAATAGATGATATAAATTATTTTTTGGGCTAGAGCCCACTTGACTCTTTCTTGTAGTTCATTGTTAAGAAATCTTGGGCGAAGGCCCACGTTTTCAAAATAACTGAATAAGGCATTTGGGCCAGAAACGATTAAACAAAACAATGAACTTCAAGCCAAATTTTTCCTTAAATAAATCTGGGACTTTACCTAAAAAAATGACGAGCATCGTTTCAAAAGATATATAAAACGTTTTTGCCACAAAACTCAATCCATTTTCAAAGAATAATGTTCAATAAGTCTAAAATTATGAAAAAACTCTTTTGGTAAACTAAAACGGTTAAATTTTATACACCCATAGTTATAAAGTTTTAGATAAGGATGTTCTAGAAATGTATTAAACGGATTAACGCGGTCCATGTATGAGTCAAGCATGAACAAAACCTATTCACCCCAGATTATAAAATAAATAAACTTTCTATCTTTTATAGAAAAACTACTACCCTTATATATATAAAAGGAACTAGTTGTATCTGGTTATTATAAATCCGAATCTAAGTACCCTATATGTAAAGGAAATATATTCAATTCTTTTCAAAATGATATGCAAAAAATGACAAGATTTTTATGCGAAATAAACACCAAATAAACAGTTCATGCAAATACTCACACATTGGAATTCGAAGGTGAACCATATAGTACGGATCCTTAATACTAGGGTGCCTAACACCTTCCCTAGGGAATCACCAGAACCCTTACCTAGAACTTTGGATTAAGAAGGATTTTTTTACGATGTATGAATAAACCCTTCAAAACTAGGTTTCCTAATTTTTTAAAAATTAGGTGGCGATTCTTTTAAAACAAAGTCTGAAAGAGCATCAACGAGTTCGAAGTAGATTTTTCCGAGCGTTAACCCCGCCCGCGAAAATGCGAACCGTTACAGATGGCGACTCTACTGGGGACTTAAAGGTTCTAACAATAAGGATTACAATATAATGTGGGTATATTTGCTTTAACTGTTTATGTGTTTACTTTCGCACAATTATCAACTGTCATTGCATGCATTTTATAATTCCGCCATTCCTGGCATTTATTTTACACTTTGTTCTAAAGGAGACTTCGCGGAGCACGTGGTCGTACCTTCACTATAAAATCAAAATATTTCTTTTGGAACCATTATGAGGCGGGGTTGGTTCGTGGTCATCCAGTAGCCCTAACGGTTCAGTCCCAGTTGTTCGCTCGGGTTCCCAGTCTTTTGTGAAAAGCCCACTCTAGTAAAACTAGGATAGAGCTAAGTCAAATCCCTAATGAAGTACAACATTCACACTTAGACGAGCTTTGGGTATCTCAGACCTACCTAAAGCTCATTAAGAGAGACCACACTGTGTTCGGACGGTCTACGACCCAAAGAGCACCGCATCTCATTTATATGCTACGTTGAAACATGTTTTGTGCCTATGTGATGAACCATTGACCCTGTGGCGATGGGGGAATCTTAACTGTGTTCTGTTTTGTAGATGGAAGGGTCGAATCTGTTTTGGCATAGTTGTCGAGGCTCCGGATCTATGGAGAGTTTGGTGGGAGTGGTTAGGTGATACTCATAAAAAGACAATTAGCTGCTCTCTAAGTCACCTACCCTCTATCATGACGATGAAGGGTCATCCGGAACTAATAGATGTACTGGTCGGACATAGGGATGATAAGGAAATGGTGTCCCGCTTCAGTGAGATTGAGATGACCCTGACCTTAGAGGAGATTAGGGATTCCATAGACAGCAATAGAACCTGTCTAAGGAGACGACACAAACCAGATCGCCACCTGTTAATTCCACAGAGGCCTACAGTAGGCCAAATCATGAAATTTCTTGCATTGACTGAGGCGCCCTGGGCATAAGGACCCACTGTAGCCTTTAGAGATCTCTATCACAGATTCGGGGATGCCACTGGGTATACTCTATATCAGAGGGAGTTTAAGAGTAGAGAAGAATGGGAAGCCGTCGGACCTTTGGCGTTTGCCATAGCCTTGCTAGGCACTATAGTGTTTCCACAGGATGAATCATTGGCCATAGACAATTGAGTGATCTACTTAGCCCACGCTATCCTCTATGGTATAATCAAGGATCAGGAAACGAGGTATTTTGACCTGGCACCCATCATCCTAGCAGACATTTTTCAAGCTTTACATAAATGCCGGAATCGCTTCTGATACTTCCAAGGATGTAGCATGTTGTTACAATGGTGGATTATCAAACACATCAATATTGCTAAGAAAGTCCAGTATCTGAGCAACCACAATAGGATAGACCGTCTTACAAATTATTGCCCGAATTTGGGTTACATGTCCAAAGGGCCATGGGCCTGTTTGTTTGAGGAATTGACTGAATATAGGATCCAGTGGATGTTTCCCGACTTCATATCTGAAATTGTGGTGGTTCAGGAAAAGAATTTTCCCTTTGTGACATTAGCAGGGGTTCGAGGAGTCCGTCTTTATTATCCATCTCGGGTTTTAAGGCAATTTTGTAGAAGGAAAGTGATACCTCAGGTAGGAAATCCTAAGCAGTTCATCATTGAGAACATAGAGCAGAAGATCAAGAATGCCGGGGTGATCCTCAGAGAATGGAATGGTCACGTGAGTTAGGGTCCAGATATTTTAGCTCTGGACAGGTTCGAGGCAGGGTGTGACCCAGGGTATCATGAATGGCTACAGGGACACTTGGCCCGTGCATCTATCCCAAAGCCCACACATCATCACGATGCCTATGAAGAAGAGCATCTGAAAGAATGTTTAGAAATCACAGATGAGCACTTATCCAAGAGTTTAAAAGAAACAGATCTGGTGATAATTAGGATGGAGATGTACCAAGCACGGCTTTGGATTCAGACCACCCTTCGGAGGGCCAAGAAGGACAAGACAAGCCATTCATCGAAATCAGCTACTGGAGGAGAACCCTGCTAATATATTGCTTTATAACAAGCCCCATGTCGGCTTCATCACCTTTGTAATTCCTTCGGGGAAGATATTTTTATTATTATTTATTAGCTAATGATGTTTTTTCGGGGTAATGGTTCACTTTCACAAATGGCACTTGCATGTTTCAAGAGATTAAGAGAGCCTTCACGCAAAAAGGCTTTAGGAACGCGAATAATATAAATATCTGCAAAGTACATGAATGCTTGCTACGTGTTTCACATTCCTATTTGCTATGTGTGTTATAATATATTAAGGCTTGAATACATTGGATCCGATGATCTAAACTACATACCAAAAGAAAAACCCCCAGGCTTAAAACTTACCCAAATTTATCTCCATAAAAGGCTGACTTACAGTGGCAAACCAAGGAGAACAAGAAACGCGAACTCTGGGAGAGACAGCTGAGATGTTGAGAGACAAGGTACTGCAAATGGAGAAGCACCTCCAAGAAATAGGGAGGAAAATTGAGGAAGTGGACAGATTATTGGAGATGGTTGGGAACCCGCCAGAGGGCATACCCTAGGAACAATACTATGGGAATGTCCCAAAAGAAGTAAGGGATTTGGTGCTGAACTATGTACCTTTAGAAAGAAGGCCTATGACGCCTAGAGAGGGGTCTCCGGGAGGAGTGAATCAAAACCAAGGAGCTAGATCAGACCCGTGGGTGACAGAATCAGACCTGCAAGAGGAGTTAGCGCCTCAGTAGAAAGCCTCCAAAGCTGTCGAGGAAAAACAACCAGAAGAAGAGCCCCAGGATATGCAGGGGGAGGAATTAGAGCCCGTTGACGTAGAGGTTGAGTGAGAGGAAGAACCATTTGAGATGTTTCCTGAGTTTGCAGAGGAGGAGAATAATGCGAATGAGGAATCTGACTACTATGCCCCAACCAACGAGGAGTCTGACTTCTATGCACCGTCGCCCATGATAGTACCTGCCACCTCAACCATGGCATCTGAGAATTTCGGAAGAGCAGGCCCTTCCGAACCAGCCTGGTGGGGCATAGTCTTCAAAGCCCATTCCTCTCCATTCAGATTAGCTCCACGGCATGTCACCTGTAAGGAGGTATACGAAAGGATGGTCGCCACAGGAGTGTCTTGCACCAATAGGGCTAGGCTTTCGCCGCCGGAGTTGGTGTACGCATACAAAAGGTGCCCTTTTCACCTCAAGCAGGCCGGTCATACCTTGAACGAGTGTCTGGGGTTAAGGAGAAAAATTTGTAGCTTGATCGATGATAGGATCATTGGGACCTTGTGGGGGCCACACACCTTGCTAGTCCATGACCCTATTATTCCTAGAGAAGGGGTCACCGCTAGCACTCTGGCGATATGATTTCACGGTCTTCGAGGAGTCATATCCCGCATCTTCTCAACTCTAGCTACTATAAGAAAGATTAGACCCGTGGAACCTGCTCACGAACTCGCGCCATTAGGGCCCAACAGGAACAAATTTTGCCTGTATCATACAGGAGCTATGGGGCACGACATAGAAGAGTGCCATGCATTCAAGCTTGAACTCGAGCACAAGATCAGTACAGGAGAGATCCTGGTCATCTTACCCCCACAGTGTTGAGATGAAAGGGAAATGAAAGAGTGAGTTCGTAAGGACAGCGACTCGCGAAACTATATTTTTTGGTAGATATTAGATGTCCCCATTTTTTGCACATAAATAGTTACCCCCTCCCCCATAAATATTGTAAGGAATCGCGCCGACCTGACGTCCCTATGGAGAAATATGCGAGAAGCCCTAGCTGGGCCTAGTTTGGGGGATATCTCTAACTAAGTTTAGCCCAAAGGATATTTAGGAAAAATATATATCCTCTTTTTGTAAAACAAACTATGATAGGACCTAATTTCCCCTGGTGGGATACGTAGGTAGTCTACGTAAGACTCGGCCCCAACATAATATAAATTATAATTCCCCTCATTTATTCTGTAACAGGGAAGGGTTTGCCAAAGTAAGTCAACCATAAGGGTCATTAAACCAAGCTCCACCCAAACATCAAAGGCCCATAAATGTCCGAACCTTTGGAACAAATGGTCAAAAGTATTCAAGCTTAATATATGACTTTATGTGCTATGTGCGCTTTAAATATCAACATGTAATATTTTGCCTTTATATTTTGTGATAAGTAACTAACTTTTTCTACCGTTGAGTTATTCTTATCTTATAGAACAAGGCCGATTAGCATAGTACTGAAAACTGGCATACTTCACAAGATCCAAAGCCGCGTTAGCATCCCTCGCAGATAAAGGTAAAGAGAAGATGACTGGTACACCCGATAACAGAAATGAGCTCGCTCTCTGTGACGGAGATGCTCATGACCCACAAGAAGTATCATCTCAAGAAGATGTGATTGCGACATTACTGACTGCCTTTACGGCTCTCCAAGAAAAGGTGGCTAGGAATAAGGCGACAAATGCAGACAAGGATGCCTCAACGGAGGAAACAAGGCCTCCTCTTCTGTTCCCCTTACTAAGCTCCCCAATGCCCAATCATTTTCCTATATACCCACCAGGAACCATCCCACCTCCACTAGGCTCCACCAACCCAAACCATGCCGGTCCTTCCTACCGTACTGCTCTACCAACAAAATACACTCAAATCCCAGGGACCACTCACTCTGTCCCTTCTTACCAGGTTCCTCAGCCGGTTTTCATTAATCCAGCAGGCCAAGTATGTGCTCCAGCTCTACCAACTTGGCAGACCACCACTGCCCCGCTCAACCATACCACCCACCAAGTATCATTCTTTACTCCCAACATCCTAAATGAATTCTCCCCCGAGCTTAAAGAGCTAGATCATTATGAAGAAATAGAAAAGGCTTGGAGGGCTGAACAAGATAAGCGGGAAAGGGATATGGAAAGGAAGATAGATGAAATAGTTCCAGACCGCTATTACCTTGAAACGGTCAAGCAGAAATTGATAGAAAACTATAGGGAATTTTTCAACAGATGGAGGGCCGAGGCAGCCCATGTGTAGCCACCGATGTGTGAGGGAGAGCTAGTTTCTGTGTTTATCAGATCCTAGGAGCCTGATTTCTACGACAGAATACTGTCCATGGCTGGGAGGTCGTTTGCGGAGTTAGTCAAAATGGGAGAGGCCATAGAAGATGGTCTCAAATATGAGAAAATAGTTAGTGTCTTACAAGGCATCTAGACAAGCTACTGCGGGAATCTTTAGCAAGAAGAAAGAGGACGTGGAAAGCATACACATTCCAAACCCAAGCACGAAAGAACCACAATCCTCCCACATAACTACATCCCTCATAAATTATCCAACACATGTGTATTAAGCACAACCAAGCTTTACCGCAATTGTACCAGCTTACGTGGATCCGCTTAGTGTCTGTGTGCCCGCACCCACTTACCAAACACCACTTCAACAAAATTATCGCCCACTACTAAATAATCCACTACAAGCATATCAACTACCTTAGAATTACCAAAATCAACTGCCACACCCATCATACAATGCCCCACGTCCAGCTTTCGAGAAGAGGCCAGTAAGAGAATTCACAATGCTCCTCGAGCCTAGGGATCGGCTCTTCGAAAGGCTATTGGCCGCAGGCTTGATTCAGAAGGTCCCCCCAAAGCCAGCACAGCCGGGGAATAGATTTTACAGGGCTGATCAGACTTGTGCCAATCATTCAGGAGGAAATAGGCACAACACCGAAGACTGCATAACTCTTAAGCACAAAATCCAAGATCTGATCGACAAAAGGGAAATCATTTTGGAAACCGCAGCTCCTAATGTGAACACAAATCCGTTGCCCAATTATGGAAAAAATAGAGTCCACATGATTGAGAGGAATGAGGACTGGGAAGCTTGGAGAGCATTGGTCCCCAGAGCAGTCGAATCCCTAGAACAAACAGTAGCCTCCCTCACACTCCAGGAGCGCCCCAATATTTAGGCTTTGATTCCAGCACCGGGAGCCACAAAACCTGTACTAAGGTTTAAGACCTTAGTCCCAGTACCTATGGTAGCACAAACAACACAACAAATCGCACTCACACCGAAAGAGCTAATCACTGTACAAGAAGCTATGGCTCAAGGCATGACCCGCTCGGTGAGGTGTTACACTCCGGAAAAGTTAGCTCAGAATGCTACAAGGAAAGAAAACACCCAAAAGAGAGCAATAGCTGAAGGAGAAGCTGAAGATTTCTAGCGGCGCATGCAACCAAACGACTACTCCGTCGTTGAGCATTTGAAGAAAACACCAGCATAAATATCAGTATTGTCATAACTAGCCAGCTCCCCATTGCACAGGCAGGCCCTCATGATAGTATTGGATGACGCACACGTACCAGCTGGTACGAGCAGCGAAGACTTGGCTAGGCTGGTAGCCCACATCATCGGAGAACACAAAATCTGCTTCTTAAAAGAGGATTTGCTAGCAGAAGGAACCTCCTACAACAGAGCCCTTAACATCACCGTGTAGGGTTATGGCAAAGTAATAGGGAGAGTACTTGTGAACAATGGATCGGGAATTAATATTTGTACTATCACTACATTGCCACAACTTGATTGTAAAGTGGGCAAGATTTACCAGAGTGGGACAAACTTTAGGGGATTTGATGGATCTCTAAGTGATTCCCTAGGAGAGATAGACCTACAAATCCAGGTCGGACCTACATCCTTTACTGTAGAATTATAGGTCATGGCAATCACTGCCAACTACAACATGCTCTTGGGAAGACCCTGGATCCACTCCGTCAGTGCAGCACCATCAAGTTTGCACCAGGACATAAAATTTGAATGGCAGGGCTAGAAAATTGTGGTCGAAGTTGAGAAGGATGCCAGAAGCATCCTTACAACATTGTACCAGCAATCGAAGAGAGTCCCAATAGATCAAACTTCCACGTGGTGGAATACGTTGGGGCCACTCATGTGAGGAAGAGGTCGATAAACCTATGCCAGCAGTCTACAAGATGATTGCTTCCACCATGCTGAGAAGTGGCTTTGAAATAGGAAAGGGTCTAAGAAGAGACCTCAAAGGGATAACAAAGCAGTGCTAATCCTAAAAACGAATTACCACTTTGGTCTAGGGTATACTCCTAACGAAGACGAGTTCACAAGGGAAATCAAAAGAGAGCCCCGAATAAGGAACTTACCTCGTCAAATTTTGGGCATATACCAGTCGTTCCCCCGAAAGATGCCGATGCTGAATGAAGAAGAACCTGATGGGGGTCTCGAGTCGCTGTTCCTGGAAGAGGGATGCTACACGGTCATTGAAGAAAGTCAGGAGATACTCACCATACGTAGTCTGAGGCCAGGAGAGCGCTTGAACAATTGGACATCCACTCCCCTCTTGGCTCCTCGCTAGAGAGATGGATTTTCCAAAAAAAAAAAAACCTTTTGGTGAAAGCAGCGACATCGGCTGGGGCCTGAATGATCACCTTTTCTAAATTACGTTGTGATGTTTAAAAATGGAAATGGTCCGACGTTGTTCCAAACCAAGACCACAGATTATAATCAATTACTCTTGAATTGATGAAAAGCCTCGATCTACATATAACTGCTACCTTTACCAGATAATAATAACGAAAATTTTCTAACTAACAACACATACGAACAATTATAAACCTAACTTTACTTTGCCTCTCCTTTTCAGTAGTAACCATAATAAAAAAAACGAAAATGTCATGACGTGTCGTGAAACGAACGAGGAAAACAGCCAACAAGAATACGAGGAGTACGATGAATCGATAATGATGCCAGAGGGACTGGTAGAAGAGTTGGAAGACCTAAAAGAAAGAAGAAGCCAAATATGGATGAAACTGAGGTGATCAACCTCGGTGACGAAGAGCATGTCAAGGAGACACGAATCAGTGCTCACTTGCAAGCTCCACAGAAAGAAGAGCTCACAGCTCTATTGAAGGAATATGTTGACGTTTTTGCCTAGTCATACGCGGATATGCCAGGATTAATCACTGAAATAGTGGCCCACATATTACCCATGAAAGAGGGTTTTGCTTCAGTCAAACAAAAGACGTGAACATTTAAACCAGACATGAGTTTCAGGATAAAGGACGAAGTGGAGAAACAAATCAAGTCTAGAATAGTGGAGGTGACGTCCTACCCCACTTGGGTGGCCAACATAGTGCCAGTACACAAAAAGGACAAAAAGACACAAATCTGTGTGGACTACTGAGATCTCAATCGGGCGAGTCCGAAGGACAACTTTCCCCTCCCGAACATCCACATTCTAATAGACAACTGCGCTAGGCATGAGCTGCAGTCATTCGTGGATTGTTTCGTTGGGTACCATCAAATACTCATGAGCAAAGAAGACACTAAAAAGACAGCCTTTATCACCCCTTGGGGAGTCTACCATTACAGGGTAATACTGTTTGGCCTCAAAAATGCCGAGCCACATACATGAGAGCTATGACTACCCTGTTCGACGATATGATGCATCGAGAGATTAAAGTCTATGTGGACGATGTCATCATAAAACCCAGGGAAAGTTGGGAGCATACCGTGCACTTGCGCAAGTTATTCGACAGACTTCGCAAACTTGATCTAAAGCTGAACCCTGCAAAGTGCGCTTTTGGAGTACCTATGGGTAAGTTGCTTGCATTCAAAGTCAGCCGTGGGGGTATTGGACTAGATCCTACCAAAATTAAAGCAATTCAGGAGTTACCACCTCCCAAGACCAAGAAAGAAGTCATGAGCTTCTTGGGAAGGCTAAAATACACATGATGGTTCATAGCTTAGTCAACCGTGATTATAGAGCCAATCTTTAAGTTACTCAAGAAGGATGCTCCTACAAATTGGAAGGATGAATGAAAAGAGGCATTTGACAAAATTAAGAGATACCTTTCATATCTTCCCGTCTTAGCTCCACCCAGGCAACGGAATCCTCTGTTATTGTATCTGTCGGTATCAAAGAGTGCTTTCGGGTGCATGCTCGCCAAGCATAATGAAGAGGGCAAAAAGGAACATGCCATCTACTATTTAAGCAAAAAGTTCACTTCCTACGAAGCGCGTTATACGCTCATAGAGATAACCTGTTGTGCTTTGACCTGAATTGCCCAAAAACTGAGAAACCACCTATCGGTGCTTACCATTCACCTCATATCCAGAATGGATCTACTGAGATACATTTTCTGGCAACCAATGCCCAAAGGAAAATTAGCTAATTTGCAGATGCTACTAAGCGAATTTGACATCGTGTATGTAGCGCAAAAGGCGATTAGAGGACAAGCCCTAGCGGATCGTCTGGCAGAAAGTCCCATCGATGATGAACTGGAACTATTACGAACTTTCTTCCCAAATGAGGAAGTGATGGCTGCGGAAGAAGAGGTGGATGAAACATACTCGGGCTGGAGACTATTCTTCGATGGAGCAGTGAACTACAAAGGATCATGCATTGGGGTGGTGTTGATATCAGAAACAGGGCAACACTATCCAATGGCCACAAAACTCAACTTCAGATGTACCAACAACATAGCGGAATCCGAAGCATGTATCCTCGGCCTTAGGATGGTGTTGGACATGATCATACAAGAGTTGTTAGTAATCGAGGATTCTGATTTGCTCATAAATCAAGTAAAAGGAAATTAGGCAACCAAAAATGATAAGATACTCCCATATGTGAATCTGGTAAAGAGATTGTGCTAGATATTCAAAAGTATTGACTTCAGGCATACTCCAAGGGCTCAAAATGAGTTCGTAGATGCATTGGCTACGATAGCATCTATGATCCAACACCCTGAAGTACCCACATTGATCCATTAGAGATCACATTGAGAGAAAACTAGGCTCACTGCGCCCATGTCGAGGCCAAGCCAGATGGCCAACCATGGTATGCGAACATCAAAGCCTACCTAGAGAAAGGAGAATATCCCCCAGAGAGTTCAGCAAATCAAAAGAAGACTATCAGGAGGTTGGCTAATGGGTTTTTCTTGAACAAAGAAGTGTTGTACAAAAGGACCCCTAACCTTGGGATCGTCAGGTGTGTGGACGCCGAGGAGGCTACAAAATTGCTAAAAGCGGGGCACGCAGGGGCATGCGGACCCTACATGAATGGATTCATCCTTGCTAAGAAAATCTTGAGGACAGTATACTACTGGATGACCATCGAGCATGACTCCTGTAAATTCGTGCAAAAGTGCCACCAGTGTCAGATACATGGCGATCTAATCAAAATTGCCCCCATAGAATTACATGCAATGAGCTCACCTTGGTCGTTCGTGGCATGGTGGATAGACGTCATAGGACCCATCGAGCCTCCGGTCTCCAACGAACATCGTTTCATCTTAGTCGCCATAGACTATTTCAATAAATGGGTGGAGGCAACTTCCCACAAATCAGTGGCCAAGAAAGTCGTGGCCGACTTCGTCAAAAACAATCTAATATGTCGCTTTGGTGTGCCGGAATCCATAATCACAGACAGTGGTGCCAATCTGAATAGCCATTTCATGAAGGAAATTTGTGAGCAATTCAAGGTTACCCACAAAAACTCTACTGCCTACCGGCCACAGACGAATGGAGCCGTAGAGGCCGCCAACAAGAACATCAAGAGAATTCTGAGAAAAATGGTTGACAGTTACAAGAATTTGCACGAGCAGGTACCTTATGCTTTGTTGGGTACAGAACGAATACCCGAACTTCCACTGGAGCTACCTCATATCTTCTTCTCTACGACACAAAAGCAGTCATACCTGCAGAAGTGGAAATCTCTTCACTCAGGATCATCTAAGAGGCAGAGCTAAAAGTCACTGAATGGGTCAGAAATCGTTATGAGCAACTGGTCATGATAGAGGAAAAGAGGATGGCGGCAGTCTGCCACGGACAGCTGTACCGGCAAAAGATGTCTCGATCCTTCAACAAGCAAGTTATGACCCGACTCTTCCAGGTCGGGCAACTCGTACTCAAGCGATTCTTTCCTCACCAAGAGGAATATAAAGAGAAATTCGCGCCAAACTGGCAAGGGCCATACATGGTCAAGAAAGTACACTTAGGAAGGGTTGTAGTCCTAGCCGATATGGATGCCCAAGGCCATCAATACAGACGCATTCAAGAGATACTAAATTTAGGATTCCTTTTGCTTGTAATCGCATTATTATTTCTGTGTAATTGTATCCTTTGCATGTAATCGTACTTTGTAATAGAATAGGAGAAAACAAATCATCTATGTAATGAACTACACAATGACCTGACTTCCCCACAGTGGGATACGTAAGCAGTCTATATCGGACCCAGTCGCATTATTAGTAAAACCAAAACTCAATTACTTTATTCCGAACTACATTCGACCAGAATTCCTGCTACGACAGGATACGTAGGCGCTCTTGTGCTCGATCATCATAAAAGGAAAACCAAGAAAACCTTAGGAAACTACAGAGACAGTAAGGGGGAAAAGTCAACAAGATCAAGCTTGTAAGGGTTAGCACGATAATCGGACAATATCAACCCTACACTGGGCATCAGAAATAGTCAACAAGGAAACAAATAAGTAAACCAATACACTGGGGAAGAATTTTTGAGGGACCTCAAAAATTCCTGCATAGCAAGACAAAACAAGGGTCAAATCCTGAAATCGAGGCAAAATTCTTTAGAAAGATCTCAAAAATTCTATTAGCACGAAAGTCAGCAATCATACCTCTGGGAAGAATCGGAAGGCCTTGTTCAAAGAAAACACACGTCATGACACATAAAAAACAAAACAAACATTTATTTTAAGGAAAAGCGACATGCATTTTATAAAGTTTTTTACTCTGAATTTTCAATAACATAATTACATCCCCAGAAAACATCTCTCGAAATACCGAGCTAAAATGGGTTCGAAAGAGCATCAAGAGGAGACACCAGATGAGAAGACAACAACGCTAATCGACTTCTTAGGAAACTCACAATTTTTCTGTGGATGCAGATGTTTTTTCATTTACAGGATAGCAAGCACATCACCAACCGATTTACTCACAGCAAAGGCGGAAGGCAAAACTCATCCTTGTAGAGAAGGACCAAAAACGTCACAACAAAAATGGGTAATAAAGATACATCTGACTGCTCGAGTGTCACGACCCTAATTACTGATCGTGCGGGCACCTACCTTATTATCACTAGTAGGCGAACCCTTATCCGTTAACCCATTAATCATTAGCCAATTTCAACTTCTTTAATCATTTGTACTTAAACAATCAATGATCATGTGAATGAATAACTAAATAAACAGTTCATAATCAATAGATAATATATGTGGGGAAGTCTAACTATTACACCCCAAAAATCTGAAAGTCATTGTACAAGGACTCTAACTAACAATGTCTAAAGAATGAAGTATATCTCAACTATAATAACAAATAATGTCTGGAATAAGAATAGACATCTGGAAAGAGAGATCTTCAGGTGACATGGCATGGATAGAACCTCACCCTCGGATCTGATCGAGCAAAATAGCTTCAAGCTAGAGATGTAATCGGGATGAAATCTCCGGAACACAATCTGCACTAAAAAAGGGTGCAACAAGGTAGTATCAGTACAAACACTATGTACTAGTAAGCAACATATGCCGACTAAGATTTGTTCACGTATATAAGCATAAAATCAACCAGATAAACAAATAGGCACTTAATACTCAAATCCAAGTCACAAAATATCCCATAATAGAGTCACAACCTAAGATAAAGCTCCTAAACCACAAGTCTGTCAAATTTCAATAACCTCACATGATAATCACAAGTCCAAGTTCCTTCCCTTGGTAGAGTCACTAATCCACAACTTAACTCAGTCAATGATCATAACAATACCACAACATCCGTTTCAGCAAACACACCAACATCTGAAACAACGAGACATATAATAATGCAGAATAAAATGTAATGATGTGCAATGCAAAATATGATGATGTGCAATGCAACGAAATGCGATGCCCCGGCCAAATACACATTGTACACACATGCTATTGATGTCATAGCTCAGTAGTCATGACCTGCAGGGGACCCATGGTGTCCATGTACCACTCGTTCCAGAATACTCTTCTGACCCGAGCACAAACCTCCGCTCCGGAATAAACCTCGGACGCGGGACATATCAATGTACCTTTCGATTCCGGAACTATCCTCGGACCAGGAGCCCATAATTTAGGTCACATGTGTGCCTTTTCATACATACATATACACCACTCATTTTCAGAATGAACCTCAGAGCACGAGCTCACAACTAGCCTCAAATAGTATCACAAGTTCAACAAGAAGATTATATTAACTTCTTCACTAATTACACATCACAATGTATGTCTCAATGTATTTTAGTTCATTAGCATTTATGGACTTTGAACAATTTGCGATAACAATGTCAAACGCAAGGCATCACGCCATAAGTCTTTCATGAATCCTTACCAAATCATTTCCATCATACATGAGTGTATGAATGCATAAATGAGTGTAAACATGGTAAATCAATACAAACCCAAACAGTGAAGGTACAAGTAACAAAGCCACAAGTTATATCAAGACTTGGATCAACTCGACCATGAAATGAATCATACAAACCGTCTCAACCAACATAAGAGTCCATGTCCCTCTTTACTTCCTCGTATAGCAAGTACGCCTCACACTAAGTCTTGTATCACCAAGAAGCTCCATTTTTGTATATATTATCATCAACAGTAAATCACACATCAAGTTTTCATCAACGTATTTTCATAACTATATAAATCACAATTCAGGTCTACACCCAGTATTCTTTCCTTTCTCCGTTGATATGTGTCACATTAAAAGAGAATTGAGTACAATATGACAATTCATGTAATAAGTCTAATCACAATAACGGCACAACGAGCCACCAACAACTACAATCAGCCTAATGGAAATCCATCCCGAATCGCCACAGTATGAATACAATTACACCTCATATTTTAGTACATAAAGTAGTGGCGATGACCCCACAAAATCAGAAGTCATACCAACCTAGCTAATATCCAACCAAAACACCATGTCCGAAGACCTAATCATGCTTTCTCCCATCAATTCTACACAATACATACGTTTCACTAATCAAAGTCTAACTAAAGTAAGCCATAACCTACCTCGAATGCAAAACAGGAACCACGAACTACTCCTCACGAGTCTTCTATTTTTGAAGCGCCTCATAACGGTCAAAGTCTAACAATATGATGCAAAGTAAGCAACAAACCATGTATTTTAAATAAGAACAACAATTTGGGAAAGAAGACCCGCTTACTCCTACCCCTTTTTTAATGGATGAAAGCATCCTTTAATCGTGAATTTATCATAACTTCTATCTCTACAATCATTAACCTTCAATTCATGGGTTTCTAATCAATTTACCCTTTCAAACAAATTTTGGGAAAAACTTTCCATGTTTATTAGAACCCTAAGTCTCAACATGCAATTCCAACCATAAGAAATCAAATTCTCCTCCTAGAAAGTGATAATCTATACTCCTAGATGATTAATCAACAACAAAATCAACAACCCACCAATTATTTAAGGGTTTACTAATTCTAGGGTTCTAGGATTTTCACCCACCATTGATGGACCTCTTAAAATAATCATGGAACTTGAAGAATAAAGTAAAAGGAAAAAATAAAGATGGGAACTTACCCTCCAAGATGCTTTCACCAAAGAATGGAATGAATTTTGCCTCCTTCTCTCTTGAAAACTGACTTTGGGGTCTTGGGGTTAAGGGTTCGAAGTTGGGGTCTAAAATATAGACATTCCGTCCCCGTTGACCGCCGTGGCGGTCTCCAGACCACTGCATCGGTTCCACTATAGCGGCCTCTTGGTCGCTATAGCGGACCTGCCAGAACAGTCCATACTAAAACGGGCATAACTCCCTCATACGGAGGCTAAACGCGTCGATTCTTTTTCCTATAGCTTCGTAATTGGGATACAGATCTAATGGTTCAGACCTCACTCAAAAAAAGGTCGAATGATCAATATGGATCTGTGTCTATCCGCAAACCTCCGGCGAAAACACCGAATACGAGCGCGACAAAACCCAAACCCATCTGAAACTCTTCGGAACCTCACCAAAACTTGTCGACAAGTTCAAAATCATCATATTAACATGTTGGAACTTCTGAAACATTGACACAGGGTCATTCTAACCCGGCGTTGATTGTGGTCAACTCCAACTCGTCAACTTAACTAGTTTCTCCATCAATTATTCAATTACACTCGAACCTTGCGGAAACCAACCCAATTCTTCATTAAGTCATAGATCATACTAATGGGACTTTGGGAAGGGTCAAAAAAGTTAAATGGGTCAAAACACTATAACGACTAAACGGGTTCATTCATTAAATCATAGATCATACTAACGCGTTTGACATTGTTATTGCAAATTGTTCTTAGTCCATACATGCTAATGAACTGAAATACATTGAGACATACATTGTGATGTGTAATTAGTGAAGAAGTTAATATAATTTTTTTTTGAACTTCTGAAGCTATTTGAGGCTAGTTGTGAGCTCGTGGTCCGAGGTTCATTCCGGAAACGAGTGGTGTATATGTATGTATGAAAAGGCACACATGTGACCTAGATTATATGCTCGTGGTCCGAGGATAGTTTTGGAATCGCGAGGTACATTGATTGATATGTCCCGCGTCCTAGGTTCGTTTCGGAGCGGAGGTTTGTGCTCGGGTCCGAGGAGTATTCAGGAACCAGTGGTATATGGACACCATGAGTCCCCTGCAGGTCATGACTACTGAGCTATGACATCAGTAGCATGTGTGTACAGTTTGTATTTGTCCAGGGCATCGCATTTCATTGCATTGCACATCATCATATTTTTCATTGCACATCATTACATTTTATTCTGCATTATTATACGTCTCGTTGTTTCTGATGTTGGTGTGATTGCTTAAACGTGCTTAATATTTCTAGGAAAATTTGGGTAGCATTTCCTCTGTTTATACAACTTTTCCCATATTCTATATCAACCCCCAAACACCCGTAACATCATTCATAATATCATAAATAACAATCATCATTTATCTACATTATCCACATTTCACAATTTCACTTCAATTTCCCCATAATCATGGTCATAATTCACTACTACATTCTTTCACGTATAATGCACATTCCATGTTCTAAATTTCATTCATAATCTACTTACAATCACAACATATCCATATTCATGATTCATTCCAAACTACTACTCAACAATAGCACTATTCCCACATTTATGACCCATTTTCTATATTCTTCAACAATCCAAGTGTTTCAACATCTCAATATCTTAAACATCATGAAAATATCATAAAACTTACCTTAGATATTGTAGGAACAATCCTTGAGTACCAATACTCTTCTTGCACCAAAACCCCTAACTCACTTCCTTTGAAATTTCTTGGCTTAGATAACTTTAATGGGTTTCATACTCTTGATTCTTGTTGGTTTGATGAAGTTCACCATCAATTTCCTTTGAATTCTTGTGGATGAAATGTATGGAAAATTCTAGAGGTCTTGAGAGAGATGAAAGAATGTAAGAGAATGAATTTAATAAAGTGGGAACACATTTATATAATCAGAACTTATTCAGCTCGTTGGGACTTCCACGGACACTTCCACGGTCCGTGGAATATTGTACGGCTCGTACAATCAGTCGTGGTTCACCATCAGGAGACCATCACCTCTGCTGGGTATTCTACGGACAAGTATACGGTCCGTGAAACATGGTCATGGAACTCACAGCTTTTTCCGAAGTTGTTCTTGTCGTTTCGTTTGATCTCCAATCCTTATACAACCTTCTTAACACTTGTTTAATACTTCATTAATGATCTAAACATCCCTATAAATCGTCCTCAAGACCTTACCAAACAATTCTTAACGCAATAATTTACAAAACCTTTCCTAAACCTCACTTATACTCCACTTATCTATATCAACCCTTATTTCATCAATTCATATAGCTTCAAGATCTTAACGTACACATTCTAAGACCACCAAATACTCGACTTATAGTCTTAAGAACTTCCTATTATCCTTAAGCTCGCATTGGTTCATTCACTATGCGACGACATGAAATTTCCAAGGTGTAAAAATAACAATACCACAACAGTCGTTTCAGCAAACACACCAACATCAGAAACAACGAGACATATAATAATGCAGAATAAAATGTAATGATGTGCAATGCAAAATATGATGATGTGCAATGCAATGAAATGCGATGCCCTGGCCAAATACAAACTGCACACACATGCTACTGATGTCATAGATCAGTAGTCATGACCTGCAGGGGACTCATGGTGTCCATGTACCACTGGTTCCTGAATACTCCTCGGCCCCGAGCACAAACATCCGCTCCGAAACGAACCTCAGACGCGGGACATATCAATGTATCTCTCGATTCCAAAACTATCCTCGGACCACGAGTCTATAATCTAGGTCACATGTGTGCCTTTTCATACATACATATACACCACTCATTTCCGGAATGAACCTCGGACCACGAGCTCACAACTAGCCTCAAATAGCTTCACAAGTTCAACAAAAATATTATGTTAACTTCTTCACTAATTACACCTCACAATGTATGTCTCAATGTATTTCAGTTCATTAGCATGTATGGACTTTGAAAAATTTGCGATAACAATGTCAAATGCAAGGCATCACGCCATAAGTCTTTCATGAATCCTTACCGAACCATTTCCATCTTGCATGAGTGTATGAATGCATAAATGAGTGTAAACATGGTAAATCAATACAAACCCAAACAATGAAGGTACAAGTAACAAAGCCACAAGTCATATCAAGACTTGGATCAACTCGACCATGAAATGAATCATACAAACTATCTCAACTAACATAAGAGTCTATGTCCCTCTTTACTTCCTCATATAGCAAGTACGCCTCACACTAAGTCTTGTATCACCAAGAAGCTCCACTTTTGTATATATTATCATCAATAGTAAATCACACATTAAGTTTTCATCTAAGTATTTTCATAACTATATAAATCACAATTCAGGTCTACACCCAGTATTCCTTCCTTTCTCCATTGATGTGTGTCACAATAAAAGAGAATTGAGTACAATATGGCAATTCATGTAATAAGTCTAATCACAATAACGAGGCAACGAGCCACCATCAACTACAATCAGCCTAATGGAAATCCATCCCGAATCGCCACAGTATGAATACAATTACACCTCATATTTCAGTACATAAAGTAGTGGCGACGAGCCTACAAAATCAGAAGTCATACCAACCTAGCTAATATCTAACCAAAACACCATGTCTGAAGACCTAATCATGCTTTCTCCTATCAATTCTACATAATACATACGTTTTGCTAATTAAAGTCTAACTAAAGTACCCCATAACCTACCTCGAATGCAGAACAGGAGCCACAAACTACTCCACACGAGTCTTCTATTTCCGAAGCGCCTCATAACGGTCAAAGTCTAACAATATGATGCTAAGTAAGCAACAAACCATGTATTTTAAATAAGAACAACAATTTGGGGAAGAATACCCACTTACACCTTCCCCCTTTTTAATGGATGAAACCATCCTTTAATGGTGAATTTATCATAACTTCTATCTCTACAATCATTAACCTTCAATTCATGGGTTTCTAATCAATTTACCTTATCAAACAGATTTTAGGACAAACTTTCCATGTTTATTAGAACCCTAAGTCTCAACATGCAATTTCAACTATAAGAAGTCAAATTCTCCTTCTAGAAAGTGATAATCTATACTCCTAGATGATTAATCAACAACGCACTAATTATTTAAGGGTTTACTAATTCTAGGGTTCGAGGATTTTCAACCACCATTGATGGACCTCTTAAAATAATCATGGAACTTGAAGAATAAAGGAAAAGGAAAAAAAATAAAGATGGGAACTTACCCTCCAAGATGCTTTCACCAAAGAATGGAATGAATTTTGCCTCTTTCTCTGTTGAAAACTGACTTTGGGGTCTTGGGGTAAAGGGTTCGAAGTTGGGGTCTAAAATATAGACATTCTGGCCCAGTTGGTGGCTGTGGCGGTCTCCAGACCACTGCAGCGGTTCCACTATAGCGGCCTCTTGGTCGCTATAGCGGGCCTGCCAGAACAGTCCATACTAAAACGGGCATAACTCTCTCATACGGAGGCCAACGCCTCTATCTTTTTCCTATAGCTTCGTAATTGCAATACAAATCTAATTGTTTAGACCTCACTCAAAACAAAGGTTGGATGAGCAATCTGGAGTCGTTTCTATCCACAGACCTTCGGCGAAAGCACCGAATACGACCGCGACAAAACCCAAACCCATCTGAAACTCTTTGGAACCTCACCAAAACTTGTGGACAAGTTCAAAATCATCATATTAACATGTTGGAACTTCTAAAACAATGACACGGGGTCATCCTAACCCGGTGTTGATCGTGGTCAACTCCAACTCGTTAACTTAACTAGTTTCTCCATCAATGACTCAAGTACACTCGAACCTTGCGGAAACCAACCCAATGACTTCATAAGTCATAAATCATACTAACAGGACTTGGGGAAGGGTCAACAAGGTTAAATGGGTGAAAACGCTATAACGACTAAACGGGTCGTTATAGAGTGTCACAGAGCGAATGAGCGTAAAGGAAAATCGGACCAAGAGGGTCACACAAAGAGTGAACATCAAATATATATCAGACCAAGAGGGTCACGATTGATGAGCATAAAGATATATATGACCAAAAAATTCATGACAAGCACAAAAGGGCACATCTAACCACAAGGGTCAACAACTAATACAACGGATGAAAGAAAGATTATCCAGCCACAAGGGCCATATTTGTCATCTGCATGCCAAAAGGGCCATTCATTTACTTTGCCAAGAGGTTCATTCATTCAAACAAGATAAGAGGGACATTCATTTACTTTGCCAAGAGGGCGATTCATTTATTTTTGCTAAAAGGGCCATTGATGCAAACTACCAAGAGGGCCATTCATACAAATAGCCAAGAGGGTCATTCATACAAATTGTCGAGAGGGTCATTCATACAAAGAGCCAAGCGGGTCATTCATACAAATTGCCGAGAGGGCCATTCATACAAATTGCCGAGAGGGCCATTCATACAATCTGCCCAGAGGTCCATTCATTCAAACAAGCCAAAAGGGCCATTTATCTAAAATTCCATGAAGAATATCTGCATATTTTCTAATCCAGGGAAGAGGCACACAACCACCAAAAAGGAGTCGGCTTGCTGAACCAAATCCAGACAAATTGCGGAGCAAACATGGAACTTTTTCTTATGCAACCAGTCAAGATAGGGTGCCTATGAGAGTCAAGCTCTTCGGCCAGGATTTGGAAGCCATCTAATCTCAAACTCAGCCACAACTTGTCTTATTTTTATTTGTTCCACTAAAAACCTCGACCGGTCGGATACACACCGGGAAGTTTGATGGTATTCCTGCATAAAGGATATACTCTTCTCCAGCAAGTCGAACAACATGTGACCTGATTCCCAGAGACCAGGGATATGTAGGAGAACTCAAGACCTGAGAGTCGGTCACATTCTAACAATTGTTCGGAGGAACCAATCACAACACTGGGATCTCTGGACTGTCCTTCCAAATCACTTCAAGGTCCTTAGTTGAGTTGAACTACAAGTGGCCTGAATTCTCATATAACCATGGATATGTAGGAAACCCAGAGACCAAGGTCCGGCCACATATGTGAAAATTGCATAAATATAAAAGGTGAAATGAGTCAGTTAGTCAAACATTAGGGTTAGTCAAATTTTGTTGCTTAGGGATGGCCCCACCATCCCCGAACACCAAAGGGGCAGTTGTTGACACCTAATTTTTGACCTCCCATAATTATTTTCTATCACTCAGGGTCCTTGGAAAATAAATAAAATGAGCTATGCATGTAAAGGGTCTAAATAAGTCTTTTATAAATTTATTAAGACCAATATTTTTCTTCTCTAATTGGTGAAAGAGTTTTCATGACATCATAAATTTATTAAAAATTAATGGGTACTTTTATGATATTTTATGAGACGCTGGTTAAATTTAATAAAATAATATATATATATATATATATAAGGAAAAAAAGAAAAAGGGTATTTTTTTAAAAAAATAATCATTTTATTTAATTCTTTAAATTAACAAAAATCAAAATTAGCAAATACTTTATTTAATCTATGAAGTTTGAGTAATTTAAATAATTAATCATTTCACCCTTTAATCTTTAATTTTGCAATTGTGTAAATTGCCAAAATTATGCATAATTGTCCATAAATGTTTTAATAAGGTTAATTAATCAATTGGGTTATCCTTACTGCAAATTGATTTTTAATTATTAATTATTTTTGTTATGGCCACAATTAAATTAATCAATTCATTATTTAAAATGATTAGGGTCATTTTTTGTAAAATCAGCCCCTTAATAGCTTTATTTGAAATAACCAGATTTCATTGGTTTAAATTTATTAAGGTCATTAATGCAATTTAATTTCAAAATTTAATAATTAGGCCAACTATGGCCATAATTGAAATAGTCAGTGGGATTAGAATTAATTAAGGCCATATTCGCAATTTTAGGTCCATTTACACAGTTGGCCATTTTTTTAAAAATAACTTTAATAAGATAATCATGTCCTAATTTCGTCTATAATTAAAATATTGTTACTAATAATCGCCTTAATTGTCAAATTATCTATTTTCTCTATATATACATATACTAAGTATACATATACATGTATACACTAGGTATACATATACATGTATACAATAAAAAGGGCCCTATCTATTTTATTTAAAAATCGGACCAGACCCTGCCCACCTAATGGACCAGACCCGACCCAAGTCAAGGTTTAATGAAGGGAGTAATACTCCCTCGTCTCATTTTATCAAACAAACGCAGCCTTACCCCTCCCTTTCCACCTTTTCCCTAAAACCACAGAAGCGTCGCCCCTTCGTCTTTCCTCTCTTATGCCAAAAATGGCTAAAATCCAAATGACTCAGACTTTTGATAGCCTTTTTATGATCAAAAGTGTGAAACCATTAATGTTCAACACGATTTCATTCAAAATTCATTCCAAACAAGGTAATAGATCCCTCTTTTTACTTATTTTTTTAGATTTCTAGTCAAACTTGTGATTTTCTGTTGCTTTAAGGTTATATTGTTTATTTTTTTCATGATTTCCTATTGATCCTTAACTATTGGTTCAGATCGACCCAAGATGGGTCGGATCTGACCACATACGTTGGCATGCCTTTAGATCTGAGTCGTTAATTTCATATGTTGAATGTTTGGTTCTGGAAATGGGGTTTGTCCCATATCGGTGATGTTACTCTTGGATAAATTTTTCGGGTTTTAATAGAACCCACTCTAAAAAAAAGGGGATCCAAAAAAAAAGGAAGAAGGGAGAAGAAATTTGATGTTACACTCCATAATAATCCGTGCTACTTGTATTAAAACAAGAAAGAATGAGTTAAGAAGGTTCAAGGAAAGTTAATTGAGTTAGTAAGAATATCGTTATATATATATGGTTTCCTTAAGTATCCCAAGGTGATACGGTTACCTAAAGAATTTGAAATCGCGCTATGAGTATGTATATGAAGTAATGCAAGTGACCTTTTAAAGTATTTGAGATTATTAGTAATGATATAGAGGATGGACAAAAGATATGAATATACTTTTGCGATTGGAGTTTCGTTAAAGCTTTGTGAGTTCTCTAGTTATGTTTAAGGTTATTGTGATTCTCTGAACCCTTTCGAGACGTGTATATGGATTTTTATGGATGTATATGAGTGTATATGTATGTATAATAGGTTACATGAGGTTGGAAGAGGATTAGAAGTTAAACGAAATGAATCGGAACAACTTCAATAAAATCTCGGACCAGATTTTTAGCCCATATTGTTGGAGGCATATATCCTTGTATATGAGGGGTTTTAAGGTGTTTCAAAAGCCTAAAATTAAGTTCATCGAGTCTAGTTTGCAACGCAACAAACCTCTCGTAAAAATAATATCGGGCTAAGGAGATATGGACGATGCAAGTTGGATTATTAAGTGGGGATTAAGACTTAAATATTCACAAATTTTGCACTAGTGGCCGTGTGGGGTCCACTAGCACATAAAAAAAATCAGATTTTTAGCCATGCTTAGTTGGGGGAACGTGTATGACTATATTGGGCAGCAAAATGGTCTCCTTGTTGACCAAAAGTCGCATGCCAACTCATTTCCCAACTAGACAAAGTGAACTTAGAGAGAGAGGCTCTCATCTTCACCAAGTGAAGGAGAGAGAGAGCCACGGCCAGCCATGGCAGTTCCACCACCATTGCACGGCCAGCCCTTATATTTTTCTCTTACCAATAAGTCCCTAAAGTGTTATACATATTCACCATTAAGTTTCAAGTGAAGGAGAAACCATAAACATGCCATACAAGCTCCTATAGCTCACGGCCAGATTTGGGTTCTTCAAGTAGATTCAAAAAATATATTTTGTTCAAGTGTTTCAACCCTTATCAAGGTGTATAGCAACGTGGAGTATCCATTTGAGCAACAAGAACAAGTATTAGTTCATTTCACAAGATTCTAGCAAAGTTAAGAAGCCAACTTGATCAGGTAAAAGTTGATCATTTTCTATGTGTTTGATGATGAAGTTGAACCGTGTGGACTGTTTTAGGACGAATTTTGAGGTGTTGTGAATATGTAAATGTACATTGCATGTATGAAATTATGAATGTTGGTGTTGAAATATGGTTATAGCCGAAGGGGCTGTTTTAGAGGTGAAGTTGTGTTGATATGAACATGTTGTTGTTTTGTTGAAGTATGGCCGTGTAGTGGACTGTTTTTGTGGAAAATAGTGAACTGATTTTACTTGGTATTTTGATGGTTGTTGTCATGAATTTTATGATGGGAATGAATTGAATATGTTGTAGTATGGATAAATGAATGAAAAGCATGAAGTTGTTGTGGTTGTGTTGAAGCCGTGTAGGGGGCTGTTTTAGGAGAAGTTATGGACTGTTTTGTGCCATATTTTGATTGTTGTTGTTATGGACATTGTGGTGTATTGTATGCATGTTGAATATGTGAATTAATGTGCTAAAGAAATGAATTATGTTGAAGCATACAAGCAGTCCAAAACAGTGGACTGTTTTAGTGCTAGAGGTGAAATTGTATGTGTTGAGTGTTGATTCTTGTTATGAACGTTTAGTGGAAGTGAAGCATAATGATTCAAGTTGAAATTGAGATGAATTGTGGGCTGTTGTAAGAATGGAAATGATGCTAAAACAGTTCCAAAAATCATGAATGTAATGTCATTAAACATGTTGTTGTCGTTGTAAGGTTTTAGTGTCGACAATGTAGCTATTTGCGTACGAATTTGGTGATATATTTATCGTGTAACTGCTGGTCGTATTTTACTAAAATTATATGAAATGAAGACATGAAATAATGTGTAAGAATCATATGTGGTTTGCTTGGTATGTTCGTAAACGTTCGCAAGAATTCCGGGCACCTTTATGTTGTTGGTTAGGGACTGTTTTGGGCGTGTTGTTGGTTAGGGACTGTTTTGGACGTGTCGTGGTTAGGAACTGTTTTGGACATGTTGTCTTCTTTAAATTGGAAAGACTAATGATAGTTAAGAATATATATTGTATTTACGTTGTTTGGGTTGTTGTAAAATTGCTACACGAAAACGTTAAGGCTACGGATTATTAGGAGTAACTTGAGAATGTAGTAGCCGTATGTGAATCGATATGGAATGTTGTATTTGGAATGTTATGTGGGCTGTCTGGATTGGTATTGAGCATATGATTATTGATGTTGGATCGGTTGTATGTAGTTGGTTTGAATGCGAACGAAACGTCGTCTAAATGTTTAAAAGGGATTGTTAACGTTAAAGTACGTATTGAATTCCCTCGTAGACTAATTGTAGCTCTTGATATCTTGATATAGGATAAGTGTTTTTGGGCAGCAAGTACAAGTTATAATACGACTAAACGCTAAAGGTATGTAAAGCCTATTCCTTCTTTCTTTTGGCATGTCCTAGACGTAAGTATGAAATGGTATGAACCTTGGGGTAAATTCTATTCTCTAGTTCCATGCATGACTTATGATTCTATATTTCCTTAAGGCTATTGTCATGTGCCTACTATATGATTGACTAATGAATGATGTATAGAAGTTCCTACTCTTAAAAGAATGGCATGAATAGAAGCATACTTGACTTTCAAAAACTACATCATGGAAATTGATACATGTACATGAAAGCTGAAACGTTCCTTGCTATGGCTTGTAATGAGAGTTGAAAAGAATTGAATATGATTATTATCCTAATACTTTAGAGCTGGTTAGTTGCTTATCTATTGAGTCTCAAAAGATGAATTGCATATATGTGGTTACTTATTATTCTGCTCGTGCTTACCGCTATATCCTTCACTGAGTCCCGGGCCAGGACACGTTTTCGTGCGCATGTTTACTATATATATGATGATATGATGATGTGATTATATGATGATATGATGATATGGAGATGGTGGCCAGGAGGGCATATTCCTTATTACCGAGTCCCTCAGGAAAGGGCCGGGACACGTCTATGTTTATGTTTATGATGCTATGATTATAATTACCGAGTCCCTCATTAAAGGGCCGGGACACGTTATATATGTTATATACAGAATGATTATGCAGCTTTGATTACAAAACACTATATTGACATTGATATGAGAACGAGACAGATGAAATATGTTCAAAGGCAAGTTTTATGAAATTCTGTTTGTTGCATTGAGTCCTATACACCTTGTCTCAGTATGAGTCTATTACTATGTTTCATGCTTTACATGCTCAGTACATATTCCGTACTGACCCCCTTTCTTCGGGGGGCTGCGTTCATGCCCGCAGGTACAGACGCTCATTTTGGAGATCCGCCAGCTTAGGATACCTATTCAGCTATTTTGGACTGCTCCTATGTTCCGGAGCCTAGCTTGTGATATAACTCCCTTTTGTTGTATCTATAAGTGTTTATTCGGGGTACGGCCTGGCCCTGTCCCGTCATATGATACTGTCATTACTCTTAGAGGTCTGTGGACATCTGTGTGGGTCTGTATATAGTTGTTGTTGCGTTGTATGAACATGACTTATGTTTGGGGCGTACCCATTCGTGATGGCAGCCTTGTCGGCTTGCATATGTATGTATGTTTGGAATGTTGCGTGTAGTGGCAGCCTTGTCGGCTTGCGTATATATATATATATATATATATATATATATATATATATATATATATATATATATATATGTTGTTGTTGAAAAGTTTTAACTCCTCAGAAGACATGTGCATATGACATACAGAATTGTGACAGCTTTAGAATAATGTCCTGTCTTTTCTAAACAAACAAGTTCATGACATGCTAGTTATAAATGATTACAGTTAACAGGCAATATGAGTGTCCAAATCGGGCACTAGTCACGGCCTACGGGGTTGGGTCGTGACATTTGAAAGGTTCAAGAAGCTAAAAAATTCGATTTTTAAAAGGTTCTCAGTAAAATTTTAATACTTTGACTTAAATAGTTGTAGTTTTTCTTAGTTCTAAAATTATTTTCTTGCTTATTTTTGCGTGGCTGAGTGTCGAGATT
This sequence comes from Lycium barbarum, assembly GCF_019175385.1. Classification (NCBI taxonomy): domain Eukaryota; kingdom Viridiplantae; phylum Streptophyta; class Magnoliopsida; order Solanales; family Solanaceae; genus Lycium; species Lycium barbarum. Next base: position 21,641,535 of record NC_083348.1, on the reverse strand, counting down.
GGAAGCATAAGGCTCCCAAGTCCATTCTTTTTTTGGCTGCGCATATAAGAGCTAACTCATAATTCATTTTGTTCCCTTTTACTTAGAATTTTGCATAGCCTAAGGGTATTGTATTAGTTAAGCTGCTTGGTTTCTAAAATTTGCTAATGATGGTTCCTATTGTTAAAAGATGTCCCATTTAGTTGAGTGTTTAGTTTATGATTCACTTGAGGCAAAGTAGTGTAACCAGTTTGAATGCTATGTTGAAACTCATCTAAAATAGGCTGATTAGTTTTCATGGTAGCTTGTTTATTTATGTGACTTAAATGCTTCCATGTCAACTGTGAAATGGTATGGTTAATGTATCTTGAACATTCATTTTTCTTCCATCTTGAATGACTTTACTCATATAGAATAAAATAAAGTCAGGACTAGTTAACAGCTTGTTTTTTTTTTTATCAACTAATACACAAATTAAAAAATGGAATCTAGTTCAGTTTGGCTTGTGGGTTGGTAAACTAGTAGTTTAAACACCTGTGATCATGGTTTCACCTAGCCTAGGCCAGAATGTGGGCCAAATTGCTTATGTTGTTTTTTTTAGCAAATCCTAAAATTGATGTGATTAAAGACTTGAGTATGAAATCTGTTTCTTTGGTTTGATCAATGCTCCAATCTCTTGTATGAACTTGTGTGGCTGAAATATATGATGCTTAGAACTTATCTTGGTGTAACCTATTTCACAAGTCCTACATTTTGAAAATGGTATATCTCTAAGTACTAAGAAGTTTGGTAAAAAAACAAATTGAAAAAGAAAAGGATAAACCTTTAGGGACCATAGGACCAAGTCATCACTTGAATATTAAATGAGATAAATCTGATTAGTTTTGTTGGCTAGCAAGATGGTTTTTAATCCTTAAGTTGATTAGTGGTTACTTTGGGAGTGAATGATGTAAAAATGGAAGGAAATAGTTGTCAAGAATCTAGAAAAAAAAACATGTCCTGTTACCTTTGATTTCTTGCTCTCTTTTCCCCATCCCTATTATTTGTCTGATCTAATTGGTGAAGTAACTTGTGTTTTGAAAGTAAGCTGGTATGCTATAAACTCTTGCATCTGCATTGATATTTCTTCATGAGCTGACCCTGGTTTAATAGATGGTCTTAAGTGTTCAATTTAACAAATTTAAAGTATTAGGAGAAAGGTGAAATGAAGTAGGTCTGGTCATGTCTTGTTAAGTCCTAAACATTTTAGGGTTTGAGGCTTGCCTTTGAAAGATGAGACCTGTTTTCTTTTCTTTGTACATGGATGAGGAATATGATTTGATAATAACTGATGATCATTGATTGCTTAGGCCTAAAATAGAAGATAAGTATGTAGGATCTTGTAAGTCTTGTCAGAGTAAAAAGAAGAGGGTAAAAAAGGGGACTGTAGCTGAAACCTTAAGCAAGTTGGCTCTGTAAGCTGAACTATCCAGCCACCCTTTGTATCTAAAACCTTAAGCAAGCTGGCTCTGTAAGCTGAACTGTCCAGCCTCCCTTTGGCATGTGCTCAAGGATAGGAGAAGAGGACCATGAGTGTAGATGTGTTAGTTAACAAGTGGGGAAGTCTTTTAAAGACATCTTAGGAGAAGATTGAGAAAGAGTCAGGTATCACTTGATCCACAGTATCTTTCTTCCCAAAATAAGAGATTGTCATGGCATGTCCTACAAATCTATGGGGTGCAACTTGCTACATTTGCACACTTGGTGTTTTCTTTTCCACTTTACCTAGTTAGATGGATCCTAAAGAATGAACTTATTTTGCACTAATAGCTGTCCACTTAGGTCATTAAACCAGGTCTTAATGTTTGACTTTAGATTCAAATGAACTTGCTGATCTACTCAAGTATGCTTTTAGGGATTGGTTGACTAGACTAGATAATACCCAGTAGTTTGAAGATTACAGTCATTTCTTAAAATTGGAAAGAGGAAAAGACTTCAAGTAGGAATACTGGTTGCTGGAAAATAAGGCAAAAAAATGTTTTATCTGGACAATACAATAAGGTATAAAAGACTCTCTAATATCTGGTTAGACTTGGTTCAGAATTAAGACCTATATGGAAGTTCTGCATGCATTGGTTTGATTTCATCTGTGTTTGAAAAGATGTTTTTGTTTTCTTCTTTCTAAGAAGCATTAGGATAGTAAAAAGGGAAAAGAGGGGTGGCTTACATTAATTTAGGTTTACAGCATAATGTCTTAGGGGATATACTTGACTCTTTTTTATGGTACTCTAGATAATATATCATGTCTTTAACCGTGAGATGTATCCTTGAGTTTGTTAGTCTAAATCCAGTTAAGAGATAATAAATGAACCTGGTCCTGTTGAATAGGTGTGCTTCCCCTTAGTGCAACATTAAACACCAGCAAAGAGTGTAATAACAGCAAGTGAACTTAGAAATAATTCCAAGTGAGTCAGGAATACTTGTTTAGCTAAAAAATGAGAAAGTTAAGAGCAAGCCATTAATTGTGAATACGTTTAAATCAATGTGCATCTTCTTATAGAATTAACCTCTCTCTTTCTACAATGGAATAGAATTAGTGGAAAAGGTCTAAAAAGGGATTTCAAAACTCTGAATTTTAAAAATATTGAATCTTCTGTGTATCCTTGGGACTTTTGGTCTTTCTATTTGCTTAAAGTATGTGTGAAAATGCAGTGTCCATACTTAAAAATGTATATTTTACATGGAATCACTAGGACTTAGAGTCTTTTGGCATTGCTTATGACTAACCTAGCTTGAATTCTAGTTGTTTTGGTCTTGACCTTCAACTGAATAATCTTAAGGGCAATGCAGCATCTTACTTGTGTTTATCAAAGCTATAAAAGTCATGACCCTTTACTATACTCCCTTAGCATAGTTAGACCTGCCTGTGCTCTGGTTTCTGTTGATGTCATAATAATTAGGGATTAATGGCCTCCATTATGTGTTGCACACTAGTAAATAATTGTCTTAATAAGAGGACTTTAATTTCACCTACTTGAGTTTGTCCATATTGTTACGGTTCGCTTTTACGCGGGTTAGGCATAAAAGTTACTACGAGATTGTTGGTCTTCTAATTGGATTTTTATATTTTTTAGAGTCGCCACCTAATTTATTATGGAAAACTAGGAAAAACTGGGTTAAAGATTTTCTTTTCAAAGAAGGTAAAAATCTTTTGGACCAAAGTTCGAGGTAAGGGTTCTGGTGATCCCCTAGGGAAGGTTTTACGCACCCTAGTATTAATGATCCGTCGAATACAGTTGACCTACGAGCTTCAATGCGTGATTAATGTATTTATTTGCAAAAAGAGTATTTTAATTTTCCGCAAAAATGTCATTCCTTTTCATATCATAACATGGTTCCAAGAAAATATTTGGCAAAAATTCCCCTTGTAAAAAGGCGGTTTTTGTTTTAAAATCCACGCAAGTGTTCAACTCACTTCGTACAACCTTTTTAAGCCCAATTTTATCATTGAAGCCTATAAAGTCAAATTATATTCCAAACCCAAAGTCCTCAATCTTGGTCCAAATAGTTTTTGTCATTTCAGTCCCTTTTGTTTTGGGGCTGTCAAGCGCAGACCAATCACAATCTCAACAGATTTTGCTAAGTCCAAAACCTATTTTCGCTTTTAACAATGTATGCAAATTCTGTTATTTCAACAGGCCGAGCCCAAATTTCGAAAATGGTCTTTTCGTTTTTGTAAAAAAAGACTTCCCAACCAATTTTCAAAATTTTAAACAGTTTGCCCTTTTACAAATCATGGATGATATCTTGGAAATTCATTTCATTTTTAGTCATCTTTAAAGAAAAAACATCAAATGTTGCTCCATTTGTTAAACTTAACCACTTAACCAAGATCCCAATTCTTTTCTTTGCCATTAGCCGTATCATTAAACTGATTTGAGAACTCAAAATCAAACCAAGTTCTAGTTTTATGCAAAATTAATCGTTAACCGAGTTTGGAAAGAAAAGTTTTTGGCGATCTCTTAAAAATACTAGGTGTTCTTCCTAAGTTCTAGCATGCACAAGGGTTCCATTATGCACATGTTCAGTACATATACAATATATACATCTCAAATAGATAAGTGGAGAAGGGAGGAAAGTGAATTTTTAACTGATGGGTCTACCCAAGCCCATCAGTGCCATTTTCACCCATTAGCTGGGCCTTCAAGACATATCAACTTCCCTTTATCCATGTTTTCCACGGACTCGATCAACGAGGATATTGGGCCTTTGGCCCAATGAATTTACGCAGTAGGAGTGCCCCCAAACAATGGGACTTTCATGTAAGCAAAGAGAGAGGGGGCGTAAATTAAAAAGCATGTAAAAATGTTCTTGAGTAAAGGAATACATAGCATACCAAGTTGTCAAAATAAAACATCCACTGTGCTTGAAAGAAAATTCAGATAGGTAAATATATAAATTAATTCTTATAGACTGCATGTCACGACCCAACTAGGGGCCGCAATGGGCACCTGGAGCTAGCCCACCCGGGCACCCCTCAACGTACCCTTTTACACTTTCATCTAGGTGAGCCACATATTTAATCATTCATTCCGATTCATCAATCATATTAGTCCCATTGGACAACGATGCCTTTATATTATCGTTGGCATCTATGCCATATCAATGTACATAAGCCGACCAGGCTACAAAATGATGTACAAAATAAAGCCCGACAAGGCCAAACATATCTAACCATATACACATGTCTACGAGCCTCTAAAGATAGTGTGTCAAAACATATATGCGGGACAGGACCCCGCTATGCCCATAATTATGTACACAAAAGAATAAGTACCCAAAAGCTATAGCTCCGAATGAAATGGAGCTCCGCTATGTAGTCCATGAGAATGTTGCTATGGATCAAGTCTGTCTCCCTGTGCACCTGCAGGCATGACGCAGCGTCCACAAAAAAAAGGACGTCAGTACGAAGAATGTACTGAGTATGTAAAGCATGATCAACATCGATGTAGAAGCATAATAAGCAATATGGGAAATAACATGGGAGGGGAGATATTAATATCATCGTCATAAGCACTTACTTGCCTTTCATAGGAACTTTCCAATTCTAATGCGTATTTGTGTACATACATCCATATCCGTATCCGTACTCATTTACATTGCGTTCATCGCCGTATTTATATACATAGTCTTATTAATATTCATATCATATTCATATTCAAGCACATACACATAGCATTTACATAGCATACCCGACCATGAAGGATCGGTGTTTCATACATACTTGGCCAACCAAGGCTCAAGGCTACACATACCTGGCCCTACCAAGGCTTCAGGGTTACATCTACCTGGACCTACCAAGGCATCAGGGTTATCCATACCATCTGCAGAGGTGTGCGCGCGTTACATAATCGTATATATATTCTACCCGGCCTTATAAGCTCGGGGTTTCATAATAGCCATACATAGTTACATATACATAATAGTCCATAAGCATTTATACTATTAACATTACTATCATCATCGTCATCGCTATCGTCATTCATTACATTTATCTTTATAGGCTTACTCGTCATATGAGGAACTTAGTACAATCGTAGCATATTAAGAATCGTGAGCTCAATAGCTCGGAGGATCGAATCATTTGAAAGACATCATAGACTTATGGAAGATTTAGACGTTTGGCCAAGGAACCATGCCTTATGAAATAAGGGTTAGCCTTACATACCTTTCCGTCCATTATTTACCACTTGCACGTTCTCCTTCAATGCTCACGTTTCTACCTTCATTAAAGTCATACTATCATTAGAATCGATAGCTAGCATACACGACTAAAACTAGAGAAAATCGGACAGCATCTCCTTTATTTATACAACATTCCTCCATAGCGTATATCAACTCCCAAACGTCAATAATACATTCACAATATCATAACAATGGTCCTTATTCATCCACATTTCTCAATTCACTTTCAATCACCCATATCCATGGTCATAGTACACTATTACGTTCTCTCATATACATAGTCTGTTCCACGTTCTCAACGTCATTTATAACATGATTATAATCATAATGTATCAAGAATCATAACGCAATCCAAACATTTACTCAAAAGTGACACTATTCCCACATTCATGACCCATTTCCTATTTCCTCATATAATCCAAGTGTTTCAACTTTCAAATATCTTAAACAACAAGGAAATGTCATAAAACATACCTTATATGGTGTATGAATGAACCGTGGGTGCAAACACTTCACTTGTGAAAAACCCTAGTTTCACCTTCACTTGGATTTCTTACTTTGGATGAACTTTAATGGGTTCTTTACACTTGATTCACTTAGCTTGATGTAGAAGATCACTAATATCTCTTGAATTTGTGTGAAATAAATGTAGAGAGATGTTTTAGAGAGAAGGGGTGAAATGTGGAAATGAAATAATGAACTTGGTCCCCTTTTTAATAACCCAAATCTGATCTGTCAGGACCATTATACGGTCCGTATAAATTTATATGGTCCGTATAATCTACCGTAAAACTGCTCCAGTGGCCACCCTTCTCTGTGTCAATTTGACGGCACATTATACGGGCCGTATAATTTTATACGGTCCGTATAAGTGACCGTGAAATCAACCCTCAACAACTTCCTTCTGTGATAGTTCTACGGTCCATTATACGGGCCGTATAACATTATACGGGCCGTATAACATTATACGGTCCGTATAATCGACCGTATAACCCATCTTTTCATTGATCTTTTTCTTGTCACTTCGTTTGATCTTCAATCCATCGGGAACCTTCTTAACACTTGTTTAGCACTTCATTAATAGTATAAGGGACGTTATTAATTTTCCCCACAACATCATTAAGCCGTCATCAACTTGTTACTCATAATTCTCGTCTGATACCTATCGTGTGCCCTGCCTTATCATGGCAACTTTCTTGTCTAACATCGGATGTCTTTGAAACCTTACTTAGGGTCATCAAATGTCATTATTTGCTTATTGAAATACCATACACTTCGTGCTCTTCGTTAGCCCATTCACTGTGCATCAATGGGAAATTTTCCGAGGTGTAACATTCTTCCCCCCTTAAGAACATTTGTCCTCGAATGTTAAGCACTCGGGGATTCTACGAAACTTTCGCCAGAGTTTCCCCTATAATATGGCACTACCATCCTGTCACAACAACCCACAATAATAATGCCTCACAGGGCCACAACATAATAGCAATGGAATTGGCCACACACGACCCAAATGCATAAAAAGGAAAACATACATACCTTATGATCTTGATGTCTTATGTTGGCCCTCTTCCGTGGGCTGAAATAAGTGTGGGTACTTGGATTTAATGATTTCTTCCGCTTCCCATGTCATCTCTTCTCGGTTATTATTTCTCCACAAAACTTTAATTGAGGCCACCTCTTTGTTTCTAAGCCTCCGTACTTGCCTATCTAGTATGGAAATGGGTATTTCTTCATAAGTTAACCTTTCTGTCACTTGAACATCATTTACTGGGACGATCCTAGTGGGATCTCCAACACATTTACGAAGCATCGAGACATGGAAAATTGGATGAACTGACTCCAATTCTGGGGGTAGATCTAATTCATAGGCCACTTTTCCTATTTTGCGCACAATCTCATAAGGTCCAATGTACCGGGGACTAAGCTTCCCCTTTTTGTCATATCTCATAACACCTTTCATTGGCGACACTTTCAAGAATACCCAATCTTTAACTTGGAACTCTAAGTCCCTTTGACGATTATCCGCATAGGACTTTTGACGACTTAGGGCCGCTAATAACCGATCTCGTATGAGCTTCACTTCCTCTACGGCTTGCTGGACCAAGTCTGGCCCTATCAATTTAGCCTCTCCTGTTTCAAACCACCCAATTTGGGATCTACACTTTTGCCCATATAATGCTTCATACGGTGCCATTTGGATGCTAGAATGATAACTATTGTTGTAAGGAAACTCAATGAGTGGTAAGTGTTCATCCCAGTTACCTCCAAAATCTAACATACATGCCCGTAACATATCCTCAAGAGTCTGAATGGTACGTTCAGCTTGTCCATCAGTCTGCGGATGAAATGTCGTGCTAAGGCTCACTTGGGTCCCTAAACCCTCTTGGAAAGACTTCAAAAAATTTGCTGTAAACTGAGTCCCTCTATCAGAGATAATAGATGCTGGGACACCATGGAGTCTCACTATCTCTTTAACATAAAGCTTTGCATAATCTTCTGCCACATATGTCGTTCTGACTTGTAAGAAATGAGCTGACTTAGTGAGTCTATCCACAATCACCCATATGGATTCATACTTACGTCGAGAACGGGGTAAGCCTGTGATGAAGTCCATGTTAATTACTTCCCACTTCTAGGTTGGAATTTCTATAGCTTGTAACAATCCGCCCGGCTTTTGGTGCTCAATTTTCACTTGCTGACAGTTGGGACATTGAGCCACAAATTCCTCTATGTCCTTCTTCATCCCATTCCACCAATATATAGACTTAAGATCATGGTACATTTTAGTTGCTCCAGGGTGAACAGAATAACGGGAGCAATGAGCTTTTCTCAATATTTGGTGGCGTAGACCTGCCACATCGGGAACACATATTCTGCCCCGACATCGAAGAACTCCGTCTTTTGTAATATCAAATGATGACTCCTCTTTTTGAGGGAGTGTATCTCTGTAATGCATTAGCATGGGATCTTAATATTGTCACTCTTTCACTTCCACTACTAGCAACGAGACTGCTGAATTTTGAATGGTAGTTCCCCTGCTACCTGAGTTCACTACTCGAACTCCTAGGCTGGCTAACTGCTGGAGCTCACGAGTCATTTCTCTCTTCTCTTGTTGTACATCACATAACCTTCCCATAGATCTGCGGCTAAGAGCATCAGCCACAACGTTGGCCTTCCTGGGGTGATATAGGATATCAATATCATAATCCTTTAGCAATTCCAACCATCTTCGTTGCCGTAAATTTAACTCTTTCTGCTTGAAAATATACTGAAGGCTCTTGTGATCGGTATAAATATCCGCATGGACACCTTATAAATAATGTCTCCATAACTTTAATACATGAACCACTGCAGCCAATTCTAGATCATGGGTTGGATAATTCTTCTCATGTTTCCGTAATTGCCTTGAAGCGTACGCAATCACTTTACCATGTTGCATCAACACATAGCCTAGCCCAATACCTGAAGCATCGCAATAAACAACGTATCCCTCCAATCCCTCTGGAAGTGTCAGGACTGGGGCAGAAGTCAATCTATCTTTCAACTCTTGGAAGCTACGTTCACAAGCATCTGTCCATTGAAACTTTGCTGATTTCTGGGTCAACTTTGTGAGTGGTGCAGAAATAGAGGAAAAACCTTCAACAAATCTCCTGTAATAACCTGCTAAGCCCAGAACGCTACGAACCTCCGTAGGGGTTGTGGGCCTTGGCCAAGTCTTTACGGCCTCAATCTTTTGACTATCCACTCGAATACCATCGGCTGCAACAATATGTCCCAGAAATGTCACTGAGTTCAACCAAAACTCACATTTAGAAAATTTTGCAAACAACTCTCGAGTTTGAAGAACTCTGAGGACAGTACGCAAATGATCCGCATGTTCTGCCTCGGATCTAGAGTATACCAAGATGTCATCGATGAATACAATCACAAACAAATCTAGGAAGGGCCTGAACACATTTTTCATCAAATCCATAAATATTGTCGGTGCATTAGTTAGCCCAAACGACATCACTCGGAACTCAAAATAGCTATATCTGGTTCTGAAGGCTGTCTTAGGGATATCTTTCTCCCTAACTCTTACTTGGTGATACCAGGATCTCAAATCTATCTTTGAAAACCATTTGGCGCCTTGTAATTGATCAAACATGTCATCAATCCTCGGAAGAGAATATTTGTTCTTAATCGTCACCTTATTCAATTGCCGATAATCAATGGACATTCTCAAGGAGCCATCTTTCTTTCGGACAAACAATACGGGTGCTCCCCACGGGGATGAGCTAGGCCTAATAAAGCCTTTCTCAGGCAAGTCTTTCAATTGCTCCTTCAACTCTTTCAATTCTGAGGGAGCTATTCTATATGGAGGAATAGATATAGGCTTGGTGCCTGGCAGCACATCAATAGCAAAATCAATCTCACGCTCGGGACGAAGGCCTGGAAGCTCTTCCGGAAACACATCCGGGAATTCATTCACCACGGGAACTGACTGAAGAGTTGGCGATTCAGCTTCTACATCTTGAACCCATACTAGATGATAGATACATCCTTTTGTAATCATTTTCCTTGCCTTTAGATAGGAAATAAACCTACCTTTTGGTGACGCGGTATTCCCTTTCCATTCTAGAACTGGTTCTCCTGGAAATTGGAAACGAACCGCTTTCATTCTACAATCAACATTGGCATAGCAAGAAGCCAACAATTCCATGCCCATAATAACATCAAAGTCTACCATTTTTAACTCATGCAAGTCAATCATGGTACGACGATCACAAATCACAATTACATAATTTCTATATACTCGGCTAGCTATTACCGATTCACCAATGGGTGTAGACACCTCAAAAGGTTTGATCGACTACATTTCATCTCTAAATTGACCCGCAATATATGGAGTAACATATGACAGTGTGGAGCCCGGATCTATCAAAGCATATACATCATGAGAAAATACCGATAATATACCTGTGACAACATCAGGAGAACAATCATGATCTTGGCGTCCAGCCAAAGCATAAATACGGTGCTGAGGACCGCTAGAATTGGGAACTCTCCCTCTGCCTCTACCATGGCCGATTGGCGCATGTGAACCTGGCCCCATAAGGCGTACAGATGCTGAAGACTGGGCTATCGACCTTAATGGCTGGGTCCTACCTCTACCATGAACTAATGGGAAATCACACATAATATGACCTGGTCGACCACATGAATAGAAAACATCTGAACCCGATCGGCATAGACCCCAATGTAACTTCCCACACTAGGAACATCGTGGAACGTGTGACCTCGCCTGAGCCGAATCACCTCTAAAATGAGATCCCGAAAAGCTCTGACTCGGCACAGAATGAGTGGATCTATCAAATCTCTGGTCTGAAAACCGTTGAGGTGCACTGGTCATAGAATAGCCTGAATGCCTAGAAAACTGCTGCCTGTACCCACCTCTGAACTCACTCATCGGACCCGAAGATCTGACGTTTTTGCTATGTCCTCTATAATGCTCGCGTTCACTTCTTTGCTGTCGTAGGCTTTCTTCTAAGTTCTGAGAAGGGGCCTGAATGCGTGCAATATCCATATTGTCCTGAAGGGACGCAGTCAAGCACCTATCCATCAAATGTGGCCTTAGGCCTTTCACAAACCGGTGCACTCGGTCACCCATATCCGCTACCATGGCCGAAGCATACCTCGCCAAACAATTGAAGCGGAGACTGTACTCTAAAGCACTCATGCTACCTTGCCTCAAATTCAAGAACTTATCGGCTCTAGCTCGCCGAACTTCCGGACGCATATAATGTCGGAGGAAGGCATCAAAAAATTCTTGCCATACCGGGGGAGGTGCATTGGCTCCCCGTGAAGCCATCCAAACTATGAACCAATGGATCGAGACATCCTCATTCTATATGACGCTAGCTCTACCGATTCGGTGTCCGAAACGCGTATCAACCGAAGTGTCCTCAACATACCATCAATAAAGTCCTGAGGGTCCTCATCCGGCTTTGATCCAAAGAATTTTGGAGGGTTCAAGGTAATGAAGTCACGGGCCCTTGCACTAACAGCCCTATCACCCTGCCCTGTACTTTGCTACTGAGTCTGGGCAGCAACCAATTGAGTAAGCAAATGTATAGCCTCTTTTACCTCTTGGCCTGACTAGGGCTGAGGCTCCCTCACGCTCTTCTAATATAGGCACTGAACGAGAGGACTGAGATTGAGTCGCACTGTAGGACTCACTTTCCTCTACTACCGGTGGCGGTGCTTTTTTAGCCCGTTTTGCTGCCACCGTCTTGCCCTTTTAGGCTGCTGTAGCCTTTCTCTTTACAGGAATTTCTGAAATACACAACACACGGTTAAGGAACAAGAAGTTCTTATATCACAGCTCTATCGCACGATCCTTATGAAGAAAGAAGGTCATTTATTCCTAGAATGCCCGCAGCTTTTTGTTTATAAGTGTGGCGCGCAACACACCCATAACCAAGACTCTACTAGACACAGCTTGAAGACACACCCTAGGACTGAACTACTCTGATACCACTTTTGTCACGACCCAACTAGGGGCTGCGACGGGCACCCGGTGCTAGCCCACCCGGGCACCCCTCAACGTACCCTTTTACACTTTCATCTAGGTGAGCCACATATTTAATCATTCATTCCAATTCATCAATCATACTAGTCCCATTGGACAATGATGCCTTTATATTATCGTTGGCATCTATGCCATATCAATGTACATAAGCCGACCAGGCTACAAAATGATGTACAAAATAAAGTCCGACAAGGCCAAACATATCTAACCATATACACATGTCTACGAGCCTCTAAGGAGAGTGTATCAAAACATATATGCGGGACAGGACCCCGTTATGCCCATAATTATGTACACAAAAGAATAAGTACCCAAAAGCTATAGCTCCGAATGAAATAGAGCTCCGCTATGTAGTCCCTGAGAATGTTGCTATGGATCAAGTCTGTCTCCCTGTGCACCTGCGGGCATGACGCAGCGTCCACAAAAAAAAGGACGTCAGTACGAAGAATGTACTGAGTATGTAAAGCATGATCAACATCGATGTAGAAGCATAATAAGCAATACGGGAAATAACATAGGAGGGGAGATATTAATATCATCGTCATAAGCACTTACTTACCTTTCATAGGAACTTTCCAATTCTAATGCGTATTTGTGTACATACATCCATATCCGTATCCGTACTCATTTACATTGCGTTCATCGCTGTATTCATATACATAGTCTTATTCATATTCGTATTCATACTCATAAACACAGCATTTACATAGCATACCCGACCATGAAGGATTGGTGTTTCATACATACTTGGCCAACCAAGGATTAAGGTTACACATACCTGGCCCTACCAAGGCTTCAGGGTTACATCTACCTAGCCCTACCAAGGCATCAGGGTTATCCATACCATCTGCTGAGGTGTGTGCGCCTTACATAATCATATACATATTCTACCCGGCCTTATAATAGCCATACATAGTTACATATACATAATAGTCCATAAGCATTTATACTATTAACATTACTATCATCATCATCATCGCTATCGTCATTCATTACATTTATCTTTATAGGCTTACTCGTCATATGAGGAACTTAGTACAATCGTAGCATATCAAGAATCGTGAGCTCAATAACTCGGAAGATCGAATCATTTGAAAGACATCATAGACTTATGGAAGATTTAGATGTTTGGCCAAGGAACCATGCCTTATGAAAGAAGGGTTAGCCTTACATACCTTTCCGTCCACTATTTACCACTTGCACGTTCTCCTTCAATGCTCACGTTTCTACCTTCATTAAAGTCATACTATCATTAGAATCGATAGCTAGCATACACGACTAAAACTAGAGAAAATCGGACAGGATCTCCTTTATTTATACGACATTCCTCCATAGCGTATATCAACTCCCAAACGTCAATAATACATTCAAAATATCATAACAATAGTCCTTATTCATCCACATTTCTCAATTCACTATCAATCACCCATATCCATGGTCATAGTACACTATTACGTTCTCTCATATACATAGTCTATTCCACGTTCTCAATATCATTTATAACATGATTATAATCATAATGTATCAAGAATCATAACGCAATCCGAATATTTACTCAAAAGTGACACTATTCCCACATTCATGACCCATTTCCTATTTCCTCATATAATACAAGTGTTTCAACTTTCAAATATCTTAAACAACAAGGAAATGTCATAAAACTTACCTTAGATGGTGTAGGAATGAACCTTGGGTGCAAACACTTCACTTGCGAAAAACTCTAGTTTCACCTTCACTTGGATTTCTTACTTTGGATGAACTTTAATGGGTTCTCTACACTTGATTCACTTAGCTTGATGTAGAAGATCAGTAATATCTCTTGAATTTGTGTGAAATAAATGTAGAGAGATGTTTTAGAGAGAAGGGGTGAAATGTGGAAATGAAATAATGAACTTGGTCCCCTTTTTAATAACCCAAATCTGATCTGTCGGGACCATTATACGGTCCATATAAATTTATACGGTCCGTATAATCTACCGTAAAACTGCTCCAGTGGCCACCCTTCTCTGTGTCAATTTGACGGCACATTATACGAGCCGTATAATTTTATACGGTCCATATAAGTGACCGTGAAATCAACCGTGAAATCAACCCTCAACAACTTCCTTCTGTGACAGTTCTACGGTCGATTATACGGGCCGTATAACATTATACGGTCCGTATAATCGACCGTATAACCCATCTTTTCACTGATCTTTTTCTTGTCACTTCATTTGATCTCCAATCTATCAGGAACATTCTTAACACTTGTTTAGCACTTCATTAACAATCTAAGGGACGTTATAAATCTTCCCCACAACATCATTAAGCCGTCATCAACTTGGTACTCATAATTCTTGTCCGATACCTATCGTGTGCCTTGCCTTATCTTGGCAACTTTCTTGTCTAACATCGGATGTCTTTGAAACCTTACTTAGGGTCATCAAATGTCATTATTTTCTTATTGAAATACCATACACTTCGTGCTCTTCGTTAGCCCATTCACTGTGCATCAACGGGAAATTTTCCGAGGTGTAACACCGCAGCAAGAAGGAAAACAAGTCCAACATACAATGTTATGGGCCTGACATTACCTAGCCCACGTGAACATAAAAAAACAAAGCCCAAATACACAAACAGGATAGAGCAGATCACAAGATTATTTGTCCATAGAGTAAGATATACATATTTTCCCACTTAATATACCACAAATATACACAACCATAGGGATGCTAAAATATCACAAAAAGGAAAACTTCCACTTTCTTAATCCTGATGCCACACAAGATTCAAGGGATTTCTATGAACCCCAGGCATGATAGGCATCAGGGAAAGCTGAAGCCTAATCCTCAAGTGCTAACTTGCCTCTCTATTTATGTGCTAAATTTAGTGATACACAAGAGAAGAGGTGTTTGCATACACAAATATACAAGGCAATAATCAGTTTGTAATCACATTTAACTAGGCTGATAAGGCCTTAAGGCTAAATTCCTACACAGCAGCCCAACTAAATCTAAAGAAGCAAAAGGAAAGAAGAAGAAAGAGGGATAAAGATCCAGACTTCAATAAGAAAAATGAGTAATAGAAGCAGACAAGTAAAGTTCTCTATATGGAGATTAACAATAAAGGAAAACCAAGTCCAAATTTATATTCACAAGTATGGACATCATTCAACAGCAAGTCATAAATTTCAAAGATGATCACTTGATCCCACATGACCAAGCAGTATTCATCCCACATTCTCCGCATGAAAAAAGCCTACATCCCCTTTTATAGATACTGTTTTAGGACAGCCAAAGCCTTCTCAATAGCATTTTTTCATTTTTTCTTTTCAGGAGGGGGAAAGTCATCAAGATATGTTGTTACCTTCTACTGTAAAAAATCTAGACAAGTGACCCTTCAAAACAGAAATGACTCAACACTTAAAATATGACAACAAACCATTAAGAAGAGACATAATGAAGTAAAATCACATACAAAACTTTCTCATTTTGATAGACCCCAGACAGACAAAGCTTTAATGACTAAGCATAACACATATCACAAGGAACTCACACAGTTTAGACCATTAGACCATAAGAGATAAAGTTAGACTCTAGGGACTCAAATAGTTAAGTAGTTCAAGGGGACCAATATAAGACCTTCAAAGCACAATGTCTTCTAAAAAAATCATAGTAAAGCTTGATCAATCCAAAGAATGAAGTGGTAAAAATGCCCCTTTCCAGCCAGTTTTTCAAAGACTCAAGTTTAAAAAAAAAAGTGACTAGAAAGTTGTGCCACATATAGGACTGCAGTAGGAAAATTGTTGCACTTACCAGAATAAAAAAGGACCAAAGGGCAGGCATGCCAACAAATATGAGAACAAATAAGGTATAATGCAACCTAAGCTAATCTTATCCATGGATAGACTTCAAAAAAATAAAAGAAGTTGTTTTAAATAGCCTCAGCATAGTAGCATATCCCCTTAATTAATTCACAAAAAAAAAAAGACACCTCTAGCTTTGGCAAGAAATAGATAAGCTATGCTGTAGAAAAAAGACAACACAAACAGCTTGAAATCACACAGAAGCAAATTGGATCAAGATAGAATTAAAGTGAACTCCCTACAACTGATACACTTAGCAGGGTTAAGGTCAAGTTGCATTACAGGTGAACAGAAAACAACTTTACATCCCATATTCATTCAAAACACACTTATTTTTCCCTTCATCTCTTTTAAATAAAAACATGATTCAAATGAAGTCTAGGTATATTAACCAGAGTCAAAGCACAACCTATATAACACAAGCCTTTCTCTTTTCTTTTTCAAAATGAGACAAACAAAAAAACATGGTGGCTATACAAGTTACACAACACTCAAACAATTAGTTCACTACACAAAGCCATATCCAATCATAGTTCATCATAATTATTGTTATATCCCGTGTTTTTGCGCATTTGGAAAATTTGGAATAATCTTGCATTGTAAGAAATAAGGCCATGTTTTTATTTTATTTAATATATGAGTTGTTCATGAAAGAATATTGGTACGGAAATATTGAGGAAGGCTAAGGGCAAAATTGGAATTTCGGAAATTAGTTTCGGGAATTACAAAATGGGGCCATAACAAATTGGGCTAGGAAAATCACAAAAAAAAAGAGAAATTAAGGCCCAATAGTAGGGGTGGCCGGCCAAATGGATTGGCCCAAGCCCATGCCCTCAAATCCCATGTGTTAAATTTATATTAAGAGGCCTTATGACTTAGAAGCTTCAAGAAAAACTCACAAAGAAAATAATTGAGAGCATTTCAAGGCCATTCGGCCGAACCCAAGGGAAAAAACAAATTCTAAGTCTTTCAATTGTGATCCTAAAATCTCTTTCTTTTTGAATTCTTATTAAGTTCAGGACGCTTTCCAACATGGTATAATTAGTTAAGCGAGAGGGCTACGTTTGCGGCAAGTGGAAATTGGAAGAAAAGGTATGATTCTATTCTTTTATGTTATGGAAGAGGTATATATGTTAGGATGATTAGGATTGAATGAAAATTTTGGAATTGTGATGTGTGTGTGCATAGTCGTGTGTATGTGTGAGGGTGTGAATGGCCGTGTGGTTTGGAGTGAAGGGGGAGGTGAAGTAAAGTTCATTTAGTTTGTTAGTTGTGTCGTTGTGGCGTTTACGGCGTAAATAAAGGTTTAACGATTCGAGTCGGTATTGAAATTGGTTGTAGGTCGTTATGCGAAATTATGTGATTTTTATATAATTTTTATGTAATTATGAAAGTAAGATTCTAAATGTGAATTATGGTTGTTGTTAATGAACTTGGAAGAAAACAATGCGATTTGGTAGTTTTGTTGCACTTGTAGAAGTTTCAGATAGAATAGGGAATTGGCGAGATGGATTGAATCCTTGAATATTGTTTGAAATACTATTGAATTATGTTTGAGTAATGTCCAGTTAGTTAATGAATATGGAAAATGTTGATATCAGTTTGATAGTGTGAAGTTGGAATGGAAGTGTTGCATTATGTAACAAACAAGAATAAATATGTTGAATGTGTTTTAGTGTGGTTGTTGATGTTGTTGGGATTGTTATGTGTGTTGATTGTTGATATTATGGCCGAGTAAATTCTCGGGGATGTTGAGTTTATAGGGGAAGTGCTGCCGAAATTTCGGTAGACAAATACGAATTTAAGATTTAATTCTTAAAAGCTTGTAATTCACATTTGGTAACTATGACCAATTGTAGATTTTGGAGGAAACGGGGATTGAATTTAGGCGAGCGTAAGACGCAAGTAAGGTATGTAAAGCCCCATCTTTTCTTCTTTTGGCATGTCCTAGGTATACTAGGTTTGGATTTGACCCTCGGGGAATATTCTGTTCATAGAAATCCGAGTTTACTTTTAGCACTATTCCATTCAGTATAATTGAATTAGAACTTTGACATTTTGTTGGAAAGAATGTTCAAACGTTCGTAACTTTCATAAACATGATTGAATCACTCCTAAGCTTTCATGGATGACTCCATAAGGTCTAATGTTTGTAAATTTCGTACGCCACCTCGACTTGACCCGAGGTGGGCCCACTAGTCCCGAGACTTCCTTCGTTTGTCTTACTTGATCTATTTTTGTATGATATAAAAAGGGGACTTTTGCCTATGAATTTAAGACTCCGTTTGATTTGCTCCATAAGTTATTTGAAAGCTCCTTACTGTGAATAATACTAAATTTTTAGGAAATGTCCTATGAGGTATTTTTCGAAAGTTTTATAAATCTAAAGGCTCACACCTTTTATATACAAATTCAGACAGACTCGATACTTGCTTTGAGATTTCTGATCTCAATATATATGTATATGTATTTATTTGTCGAGTCTTGGAATTTAATTGTGTATATGCATATGGTTTCCGCACTACTCTGCTCGTGCCTACTACTATGATATCGTTCGCCGGTTCCCGGGCCGCTTTTGTAATCGTGCGTATTATGACATATTCGGCAGTATGATGTGTTACAGTTCCCGAGACCTCGCCATAGGGCCGGGTACCGTTTATGGAGTTATGCTGTGATATGGCTTATGATATGTTTTGATGATACGATATGTTGCGATGATATGTTATGTTCGGTGTTGTACGGAGATTTGAAACCTTCTGGAGTATGCTGTGTTGTGGCACCAGCGTCGGAGTGGTGACCACGTTCCGGAGCCTTATGCATGATTTGTATTTGCATTATATATATACATATATTTTCAGCACGGACTTTGATGTACTGGTTCAGTATTTACTTCCTATACCCTTTTATGTCAGTTATGGTTTGAATTTCTGTATTCTATGCTTTACATACTAAGTACATCTTTCGTACTGACCCCCTTTCTTCGGGGGCTGCGTTTCATGCCCGCAGGTACAGAGGTTCGAGATTCGCCAGTGTAGGCCACACATTCTGCTACTACAGAGTGCTCCTTTTGATTCGGAGCCCATCCTTTGGTATATATCTTCTGTCATGTATATTTTTCTGTATATTCGACTATTTGGGGTACGACGGGGCCCTGTCCCGTCATATGTTTCCGTTTTGATTTGTAGAGGCCTGTAGTCATATATGTGGGTCGTGGGTCCTATATGTGTATGCTTTGTATATGATTTGCATCTTAATGCGATCCGGTCTATTATGGCGGCCATGGTGGCCCATATATTTGTATATGTGTATATATTCGGCGATGTGTATTCCGCCACCCCTTTTGGCTTTGATATGATATCTTTGCACGCGCCACCGCTTAAGATAATAATTAATTTCAGATCTGTTTAAAATGATTAATATGAAATCTGAGTTAAATTAGAATATGACGAGTTAGTATGTAAGTCTGTTTGGGGTGTCCAAATAGGGCACCAGTCGCGGCCCACGGAGCTGGGTCGTGACAAAAGTGGTATCAGAGCGGTTTGTCTTCGGAATGTCTACAGGCCGTGTCTCGTAGAGTCTTGTTTATCGGTGTGTCGTGCACCACATCTATAAACATGAGGCTACAAGACATTTAGGGAGTTACCTTTCTTTGAATCTTAGATCGTGCGATAGAGCTATGCTATTAGGATGATTCTTTTCTGATCGGTTGTTGTGTTTTTCAGTGATGCCTCCGAAGAAGGCGACGGCCACCCAGAAGGGCAAGGCGGTGGTAGGAGAGACTAGTCAGGTGCAGAGAGTTACCCGGGCTCGTGCTGAGGATTTGCCCGACGTTGTGCCCCAGTCAGAGGGTTCAGCTACACCACCACCGGCGGAGCCTGGAGCAGGCCCATCATTAGCTCCAGAGGCTCCAGTGCCCGAGCCTCCAGCTCCTCAGCTAGGGGCGAAGGATAGGACGTTGAGGGAGGCCGTACAGTTGTTGACGACTTTGGTAGCGGGAGAGGCTCGCAGACGCGGGCTGAGAGGTGATGATAATGACAGGCATGATAGCCTGAGGGTTCGTGATTTTCTGACATGTAGTCCCCCAGAGTTTTTCGGGTCTAACCTCGAGGAGGATCCCCAGGACTTCATTCGGCAGATGCGGCGCTCATTGGGACTGGTCAGGGCTTCAGAGACCGAGTCTGTTGAGTTAGCCTCGCACAGATTATAAGATGTTGCGGCTAATTGGTATGAGTCCTAGGAGCTGTCCAGAGGTGAGGGTGCTCCCCCAGCTACATGGGACGAGTTTGTGGTCGCTTTGCTCCGCTACTTTTTGCCCCCGGAGTTGCGGAGGGCGAGGGTTGATAGATTTTTACAGTTGCGGCAGAGAGGTCGGAGTGTTCGAATAATTTTGAGTTTGATTCTCTGGCTCGATATGCACCTGCTATAGTAGCGGATATGGTTGACCGGATGCACCGGTACGTTATGGGGTTGGACCGCTACCTGGTTGACAGCTGCATGGCGATGGCGTCACAGACTGATATGGACATCGCCCAGTTATAGGCTTACGCTCAGGGCATGGAGGACCGGCATAGGGGAGATCAGCCTGGTAGGGATCGAGATGGGGGGCAGCCCAAGAGGGCTAGATCAGCGAGATATTTTAGAGATTTCCAAGGTGGGCAGCCTCAGCAACAGCAGTTTGGCAGATATCCTCCTCCGTCAGGCCGGGGCACATAGTCCGCCGGCAGACGATTTGATGGGGCAGGACCGTCTGGGGTTGGCTAGTGTTCCAGAGCACCAGGTTCACAGATGACTAGGGGTTCCAGCCAGTCCAGACCACCCAGGCCCCGTTGTTCCTATTGTGGGAGATCGCACCCAGGGGAGTGCTACCGAGCTACAGGAGCCTATTTTTCTTGCGGCTGTCAGGGTCATGTCATGCGAGATTCTCCGTTGGCGAGTGGTTCTGGTAGTATAGTTCAGCCGACGGGATCAGCCGCTGGTTCATCCTCTACTCCCTCAGCTATGTGCTGTTATATCCCACATTCTTGCGTATTTGGATAATTCGAGATAATGGCGAAAGGTCAAGAGCAAGACTATAATTTTGACCTTGTTGGGTGCATAAGTTGTTTATGAAAATTTTGAAGTGGGAATATTAAGAAAGTTCAAGGGTATAAAGGGAAAATTCGCAATATGACTCGTGGAAATATAAGGAGGATGAAGGGCAAATTTGGAATTTAAAAAATAGTTTTTCATGAATTGCAAAAAAAAAAAAAAGGGGGTGGGCTTGGTAATGGGCCATGTTTGGCCATCCACTTCTTGGTGGGCTTAAGCCCACATGGAGTTTAATGAACCAAATAAAAGATGACAAAGTCATCTTATTTTTCCATAACTTCCTAGAAGTTTCAAGAAGCAAGAGCAAAAGAAAAGAAGGAGAAAAACTCCAAGGACCATTCGGCCCCTTGGAGAAAAAAAAAAATTCTTCCTAGCCAAACAATTCATCAAAAGGTTCTTAGCAAGTTGAAGGGGTTGTTGGAACAAGAAAAACCCATAATCATACAAGTTGCCAATTTTAATCAAGTGGAGAAGTGGAGAAAAAGGTAAGGTCTAACTCTTTTCTTATATGTTATGGATGATTTTGTGTGTTGTAGCATGTAAAAGTGGATGAAAATCATGGAAGAGAAAAACCATGTTGTGGCCGTGAGGTGTGATATATGTGTGTGTGTGGAAATCATGCTTTAATTATTTTATTTAGTGGATAGTTGTGGTTATAAAGAATACTATGTTAATAATGGAAGTTGGATGATTCTAGTGAAGTTATAGCCATGTGTGCATGATGTTGGCCGTGAGTTGTATATCACATGTATAGTCGTGTATATTTGGTGAATTATGAAGGAATGATGGGCAAGTTTTGATTAGTATGTTGGTTGTTGTGTTGTGGATTCCATATTGCTAATAAAAAGCTTAATGATCTTGGAGAAATTATGGTAGTTAGAGACTTGTGGTTGAAGTTTATGTAAATTGAATATTATGTTCTTACATGTATGGAAGATAATGATATTAGTATGGTGTTGTTGGAATATATATTATAAGGTTGTTATTGCTTTTATTGGAGTTGGAAGGTTTTGAAAGAAGTAGTAAATTGATTAAGTTGTTATAATGTATCTTGGATTGAATATGGAAATTGTTAGTGTGGTTGAAATTATGTTGATAGTTTGGTCGGGTTGAATTCTCGGGATTTTTGTTGATTGGAATTGGCCAAGTTGAACTTGGTGGGATGGAGTATTTACAGGGGAAGTGCTGCCGAAATTTCGGTAGCCAAGTATTATCTTAAGATTCCAATTCTAAATGCTCTAACCAAAGTTTGGTAAATGTGACCAATTTGTAGATTTCGGCGGATTTGCAACTTGAATTTGGGATAGCATAAGGAGCGGAAAGAGGTATGTAAGGTTTCACCCTTCCTTCTATGGCATGTCTTAGGCATACTAGGTTGGATACGAGCCTCGGGGACAACTCCATTCCCCGGAATCCGCACCTAAAGTTTCCCCTTTTTCATTCAGTAGAATTGAACTAGAAATTGTGTAAAATGTTGGAAAACCTTCCTAAACATCTAGAACTTGCATAAATATGACCCGACTACCTCAAGACCCCCACAAGTGACGTCATGAAATATAATGTACGTAAATTTGGTACGCCGCCTCATTTGACCCGAGGTGGGCCCATTGTTCCCGGATACTCCCTATTGCTCCGTTTGACTTATTTTGGAGGAGAATCCAAAGGAAACTTTTGATCCTTGGTCTGATTATCAAACGATAAGTACTGCACGATTCTAATGGAAATATGTATATGACGACCATGATAACGATGATGCTAAGGAAGAGAATACGTCTATGATAAGTATGACAAGAATGATTCTATGACTAAGAGTCTTAAGCTAAGGACCCAATATGAAAATGAATATGAAAGTATCAAACTAGTTCTTGATTTCAATTCTATTCCTTAGGCAGGATACCATCCTCTAAAGGTTCCAAAGCAGATGAATTGATTTCTATGACATCCATGATTTCATTCTATGTTTCTTTTAACACTATTCTCCGTTGGTAGTCTCGCCTTAAAATACTCGTTCCTTCAAGGTGAGACAAAGCGATCACGATTGTTCCATAACGTAATCGGAGGTCACCGACCTTAGGTCAATCCGATGGCTATATGATTTTCTTTGGGCTCTCCTGCATACTTATATGACATATATATATGCGATATTAATGTGTACATGGGGTGGGGGAAAGGATACATGGGGAATGGGAAGGGAAACATGTTTCATTGCCACCTGATCAGCTGGCTTATCATCCTGGACGCGGGATGCCCGGACGCGGGATATATGGGCAAGCCGATGTATTTCGGTGCTATGTGGGCGAGCCGACATTGTTCGGTGCTATGATATTGCATGATATACTATGATATGCTATGACATGATACGATGTGAAATAAGCTCTATTTTCTATGAAAAAGAAAAAGAAATATTTTCAAAAGACAGACAGGAATGCATGGTATCCGGCCTGAAAAAAATTATTCCGATGTACAGGTTACTTTCTCGTCTCATTATATGTCCTATGACCCTATGATATTGATAATCATACTCTATGTTTCTGTTGTATTATCTTCCATGCTTTACATACTCGGTACACTATTTGTACTGACGTCCCTTCTTGTGGACGCTGCGTTTCATGCCGCGCAGGTCAGCAGGTAGACGGACCTGATTCGTAGGAGTTCTATCAGCAGTAAGTGGCAGCGCTCCAGTTGTCCCGGAGCCTCAGTCCCTTGGTACTATTTTGTCTATATATTCGGGCACGGCAGTACTCGGCCCTTCCTATGTATATGTGTACTATGTTTAGAGGCTCGTAGACAGATATGTACAGTTAGATGTTTTGTACTTTTGATGGTCCTCGTTGTTGTATAAAGTGCAAACCGAGTTTGTTAGCCTATGTTTATAACTATGCTACTAGTGTTAATGGTAAGTAGAATAGAAACAAAAATATGGTGCAGTTCATATGGCCCACTTAGTAATAAGAATACGATATGAGATAGGGGGTGCTCGGTACAAGTATCGGGTACCCGTCGCGGCCCTAGTTGGGTCGTGACATGTGCCCTGCGGGGTGAGGTATGCCGGCACCAGCGGGCCGCGGTCGAGGCCGTGACGGTGTTTCAGATTCTAGCGGTCTTTCGAACCGCATATATGCATTGGCTAGCCGCCAGGACTAGGAGACGTCGCCAAATGTTGTTACAGGTACATTACTGGTTTTCTCCCGATCTGTATATGCATTGATTGATCCTAGTTCTACTTAATCATATATCTCCCCGCTCGTTGCTAGAAAAATTGGAATAACACCCGAACCTATAAAACCATTCGAAGTGGCTACACCAGTTGGGGACTTTATTATAGCGAGGTAGGTTTATAAAGATTGTTCTGTGATTATATGTAACCGTTGCACTAAAGCTGATTTGGTAGAATTAGATATGCTGGAATTTGATGTTATTATGGGCATAGATTGGTTAGCTTCCTGTTACGCTAATGTTGACTGCCAGAAAAAGGTAGTTCGTTTCCAGTTTCCAGGGGAACCAGTGATAGAGTGGTCAGGGAGTACAGCATCGCCGAAGGGTAAGTTTATTTCATACCTCAAGGCCAAGAAGATGATTCAGAAAGGCTATATCTATCATTTGGTCCGTGTGCACGATACTAAAGCCGAGACACCTACCCTTCAGTCAGTTCCGGTTGTCAATGAATTCCCGGATGTATTCCCAGATGAGCTTCCAGGTCTTCCGCCTGAACGGGAGATAGATTTCACGATAGATTTATTGCTAGATACGCAGCCTATATCTATTCCTCCTTACCGAATGGCACCTGCAGAATTGAAGGAATTGAAGGAGCAGCTGAAAGATCTATTAGACAAAGGCTTCATCAGACCCAGTACATCGCCCTGGGGAGCGCCGGTATTATTTGTAAGAAAGAAAGACGGGTCACTGCGAATATGTATTGATTATCGACAGCTGAATAAGGTGACCATAAAGAATAAATATCCCCTCCCCCGGATTGATGATTTATTTGATCAGTTGCAGCGTGCTAAATATTTTTCGAAGATAGATTTGCGTTCGGGCTACCATCAGGTACGGGTACGAGAGACAGATATTCCGAAGACTGCTTTCAGGACCCGGTACGGGCATTATGAATTCAGAGTGATGTCTTTTGGGCTGACTAATGCTCCAGCGGTATTCATGGATTTGATGAATCGGGTATTCCAGCCGTTTCTTGATATGTTCGTGATTGTATTTATTGATGATATTTTGGTTTATTCACGATCAGCAGTGGAGCATTCAGATCATCTGAGAACAGTACTTGGCATACTTCGGCAACAAAAATTATATGCTAAATTTTCCAAATGTGAATTCTGGTTGACCTCAGTGGCATTCTTGGGGCATATTGTCGGAGTAGATGGTATTCGGGTCGATACACAGAAGATTGAAGCTGTACAGAATTGGCCCAGGCCTACTACACCGACAGAGGTACGCAGTTTTCTAGGGTTGGCCGGTTGTTACAGAAGGTTCGTGGAGAATTTAGCTTCTATTGCGGCACCATTAACAAAGTTAACTCAGAAGGCAGCAAAATTTCAGTGGACTGATGCCTGTGAGTGCAGCTTTCAGATGTTGAAGGAAAAATTAATTACAGCTCCAGTTTTAGCTCTTCCAGAAGGGTCAGATTGGTACGTCGTTTATTGTGATGCCTCTGGTATTGGGATAGGTTGTGTGTTGATGCAGCACGGTCGAGTCATAGCCTATGCTTCCCGGCAGCTCAGACCGCACGAGAGAAATTATCCCACTCATGATCTGGAATTAGCCGCGGTGATTCATGCTTTGAAGATATGGCGGTATTACTTATATGGGGTCCACGTTGATATTTATACTGACCACAAGAGCCTTCACTATATTTTTAAGCAGAAGGAACTGAATTTGCGGCAGAGAAGATGACTTGAATTATTGAAAGATTATGACGTTGATATTTTGTATCATCCTGGGAAAGCTAATGTGGTAGCTGGTGCACTTAGCCGCAAATCCATGGGCAGTTTGACTGATGTATAGCCTGATAAGAAAGAATTGGTTCATGAAATTCATCAGTTAGCCAGACTTGGAGTCCGTTTGGCAGATTCTGGAGATACTAGGGTTTCTGTTCGAGCAATTGCTGAATCGTCAATTATGTAAGAGGTAAAGAAACGTCAGTTCGAAGATCCTGATCTGGTGCAGTACAGAAATGTGGCTCTTAATAAAGAAAAGACTCCATTCGAAATTTCGCCTGAAGGGGTATTATTATATGGAGACAGATTATGTGTACCGGACGTTGTAGGGCTACGGCGACAAATCATGGGCGAAGCGCATAATGCTCGGTATTCTGTTCATCCTGGTTCCACTAAAATGTACCATGATCTTAAATGTTTATACTGGTGGGACGGTATGAAAAGAGACATTGCAGAGTTCGTTGGCCAATGCCCAAATTGTCAGCAAGTCAAGATCGAACATCCGAAGCCCGGCGGGTTACTACAGGAAATGGAAATTCTAGCTTGGAAATGAGAAATGATTAATATGGATTTCGTTACAGGTTTACCGCGCACTCAGCGCAAGTACGATTCTATTTAGGTTATTGTTGACAGATTGACGAAATCAGCCCATTTTCTTTCGGTCCGGACTACTTATTCCGCTGAGGACTATGCTAGATTGTATATCAGAGAGATAGTAAGACTTCACGGGGTTCCTGTATCTATTATCACTGACAGAGGCGCCCAGTTTACAGCAAACTTCTGGAGATCATTCCAGGAAGGATTGGGGACTCAGGTGAGTCTTAGCACAACATTTCATCCTGAGTCCGACGGACAGGCCGAGCGCACTATTCAGACACTGGAAGATATGTTGCGGGCCTGTGTTATTGATTTCAGAGGTAGCTGGGATGACCATTTGGCACTAATTGAATTTTCTTATAATAATAGTTATCATTCCAGCATCCAGATGGCACCGTACGAAGCCCTATATGGTAGAAAATGCAGGTCTCCGATTGGTTGGTTCGACGTGGGCGAAACTAAATTAATTGGGCCGGATGTGATTCAGCAAGCAGTTGATAAGGTGAAACTTATTCGGGAACGATTATTGGCTGCCCAGAGTCGACAGAAGTCATATGCCGATAAACTATGTCGACCTTTTAACATTCCAGATTGACGACTGGGTATTTCTGAAGGTGTCGCCTATGAAGGGTGTAATGAGATTCGGTAAAAAGGGTAAGCTTAGTCCGCGGTATATCGGGCCGTATCAGATTATTCGGAAGATAGGAGAGGTCGCCTATGAGCTAGACTTACCATCCGATCTGGAGGCAGTACACCCGGTATTTCATGTATCCATGCTCCGTAAATGCGTTGGTGACCCTTCCAGAATATTCCCAGTAGAAGATATTCAGGTGACGGAGGAATTATCTTATGAAGAGCAACCTGTAGCTATTCTGGATCGCCAGGTGAGGAGGCTACGTACTAAGGATATACCATCTGTTAAGGTCTTATGGCGAAACAATAATAAGGAAGAAATGACCTGGGAAGCAGAGGACGAAATGAAGAAGAAATATCCTCACCTGTTCCCTGTGCCTCCAGGTAAAAATTTAAATTTTGTAATTGATTACATTAATCAGTAAATACCTTATGTGTGGCACCCACATAAAGGACCTCCCCTAAAACGTTTGTGAAATCTATAAGGCTAATTTAACATTCGAGGACGAATGTTCTCAAGGGGGGGAGAATGTTATATCCCGTGTTTTTGCGCATTTGGAAAATTTGGAATAATCTTGCCTTGTAAGAAATAATGCCATGTTTTTATTATATTTAATGTATGCGTTGTTCATGAAAGAATATTGGTACGGAAATATTGAGGAAGGCTAGGGAAAAATTGGAATTTCGGAAATTAGTTTCGGGAATTACAAAATGGGGCCATAACCAATTGGGCTAGGAAAATCACACAAAAAAAAAAAGAGAAATTAAGGCCCAATAGTAGGGGTGGCCGGCCAAATGGCTTGGCCCAAGCCCATGCCCTCAAATCCCATGAGTTAAATTTATATTAAGAGGCCTTATCACTTAGAAGCTTCAAGAAAAACTCACAAAAAAAAAATTGAGAGCATTTCAAGGCCATTCGGCCGAACCCAAGGGAAAAAAAATCCAAGTCTTTCAATTGTGATCCTAAAATCTCTTTCTTTTTGAATTCTTATTAAGTTCAGGAAGCTTTCCAACGTGGTATAATTAGTTAAGCGAGAGGGCTACGTTTGCGGCAAGTGGAAATTGGAAGAAAAGGTATGATTCTATTTTTTTATCTTATGGAAGAGGTATATATGTTAGGATGATTAGGATTGAATGAAAATTTTGGAATTGTGATGTGTGTGTGCATAGCCGTGTGTATGTGTGAGGGTGTGAATGGCCGTGTGGTTTGGAGTGAAGGGGGAGGTGAAGTAAAGTTCATTTAGTTTGTTAGTTGTGTCGTTGTGGCGTTTACGGCGTAAATAAAGGTTTAACGATTCGAGTCGGTATTGAAATTGGTTGTAGGTCGTTATGGGAAATTATGTGATTTTTATATAATTTTTATGTAATTATGAAAGTAAGATTCTAAATGTGAATTATGGTTGTTGTTAATGAACTTGGAAGAAAACAATGCGATTTGGTAGTTTTGTTGCACTTGTAGAAGTTTCGGATAGAATAGGGAATTGGCGGGATGGATTGAATCCTTGAATATTGTTTGAAATACTATTGAATTATGTTTGAGTAATCTCGAGTTAGTTAATGAATATGGAAAATGTTGATATCAGTTTGATAGTGTGAAGTTGGAATGGAAGTGTTGCATTATGTAAAAAAGAAGAATAAATATGTTGAATGTGTTTTAGTGTGGTTGTTGATGTTGTTGGGATTGTTATGGGTGTTGATTGTTGATATTATGGCCGAGTAAATTCTCGGGGATGTTGATTTTATAGGGGAAGTGCTGCCGAAATTTCGGAAGACAAATATGAATTTATGATTTAATTCTTAAAAGCTTGTAATTCACATTTGGTAACTATGACCAATTGTAGATTTTGGAGGAAACGGGGATTGAGTTTGGGCGAGCGTAAGACGCAAGTAAGGTATGTAAAGCCCCACCTTTTCTTCTTTTGGCATGTCCTAGGTATACTAGGTTTGGATTTGAGCCTCGGGGAATATTCTGTTCATAGTAATCCGAGTTTACTTTTAGCACTATTCCATTCAGTATAATTGAATTAGAACTTTGACATTTTGTTGGAAAGAATGTTCAAACGTTCCTAACTTTCATAAACATGATCGAATCACTCCTAAGCTTTCATGGATGACTCCATAAGGTCTACTGTTTGTAAATTTCATACGCCACCTCGACTTGACCCAAGGTGGGCCCACTAGTCCCGAGACTTCCTTCGTTTGTCTTACTTGATCTATTTTTGTATGATATAAGAAGGGGACTTTTGCCTATGAATTTAAGACTCCGTTTGATTTGCTCCATAAGTTATTTGAAAGCTCCTTACTGTGAATAATACTAAATTTTCAGGAAATGGCCTATGAGGTATTTTTAGAAAGTTTTATAAATCTAAAGGCTCACACCTTTTATATACTAATTCAGACAGACTCGATACTTGCTTTAAGCTTTCTGATCTCAATATATATGTATATGTATTTATTTGTCGAGTCTTGGAATTTAATTGTTTATATGCATATGGTTTCCGCACTACTCTGCTCGTGCCTACTGCTATGATATCGTTCGCCGGTTGCCGGGCCGGTTTTGTGATCCTGCGTATTATGACATATTCGGCAGTATGATATGTTACGGTTCCCGAGACCTCGCCATAGGGTCGGGTACCGTTTATGGAGTTATGCTATGATATGGCTTATGATATTTTTTGATGATACGATATGTTGCAATGATATGTTATGTTCGGGGTTGTACGGAGATTTGAAACCTTCTGGAGTATGCTGTGTTGTGGCACCAGCGTCGGAGTGGTGACCACGTTCCTGAGCCTTATGCATGATTTGTATTTGCATTATATATATACATATATTTTCAGCACGGACTTTGATGTACTGGTTCGGTATTTACTTCCTGTACCCTTTTATGTCAGTTATGGTTTGAATTTCTGTATTCTATGCTTTACATACTCAGTACATCTTTCGTACTGACCCCCTTTCTTCGGGGGCTGCGTTTCATGCCCGCAGGTACAGAGGTTCGAGATTCGCCAGTGTAGGCCACACATTCTGCTACTACAGAGTGCTCCTTTTGATTCGGAGCCCATCTTTTGGTATATATCTTCTGTCATGTATATGTTTCTGTATATTCGACTATTTGGGACGGCGGGGCCCTGTCCCGTCATATGTTTCCGTTTTGATTTGTAGAGGCCTGTAGTCATATATGTGGGTCGTGCGTCCTATATGTGTATGCTTTGTTTATGATTTGCGTCTTAATGCGATCCGGTCTATTATGGCGGCCATGGTGGCCCATATATTTGTATATGTGTATACATTCGGCGATGTGTATTCTGCCGCCCCTTTTGGCTTTGATATGATATCTTTGCACGCGCGACCGCTTAAGATAATATTTAATTTCAGATCTGTTTAAAATGATTAATATGAAATATGACTTAAATTAGAATATGACGAGTTAGTATGTAAGTCTGTTTGGGGTGTCCAAATAGGGCACCAGTCGCGGCCCACGGAGCTGGGTCATGACAAAAGTGGTATCAGAGCGGTTTGTCCTCGGAATGTCTACAGGCCGTGTCTCGTAGAGTCTTGTTTATCGGTGTGTCGTGCACCACATCTATATACAGGAGGCTACAGGACATTTAGGGAGTTAGCTTTCTTGGAATCTTAGATCGTGCGATAGAGCTGTGCTATTAGGATGATTCTTTTCTGATCGGTTGTTGTGTTTTTCAGTAATGCCTCCGAAGAAGGAGACGGCCGCCCAAAAGGGCAAGGAGGTGGTAGGAGAGACTAGTCAGGTGCAGAGAGTTACCCGGGCTCGTGCTCAGGATTTGCCCGACGTTGTGCCCCAGTCAGAGGGTTCAGCTACACCACCACCGGCGGAGCCTGGAGCAGGCCCATCATTAGCTCCAGAGGCTCCAGCGCCCGAGGCTCCAGCTCCTCAGCTAGGGGCGGAGGATAGGACGTTGAGGGAGGTCGTACAGTTGTTGACAACTTTGGTAGCGGGACAGGCTCGCAGACGCGGGCTGAGAGGTGATGATGATGATAGGCATGATAGCCTGAGGGTTCTCGTGATTTTCTGACATGTAGTCCCCCAGAGTTATTCGGGTCTAAGCCCGAGGAGGATCCCCAGGACTTCATTCGGCAGATGCGGCGCTCATTGGGACTGGTAAGGGCTTCAGAGACCGAGTCTGTTGAGTTAGCCTCGCACAGATAACGAGATGTTGCGGCTAATTGGTATGAGTCCTGGGAGCTGTCCAGAGGTGAGGGTGCTCCCCCAGCTACATGGGACGAGTTTGTGGCCGCTTTTCTCCGCCACTTTTTTCCCTCGGAGTTGCGGAGGGCGAGGGTTGATAGATTTTTGTAGTTGCGGCAGAGAGGTCGGAGTGTTCGAGAGTATAATTTGGAGTTTGATTCTCTGGCTCGATATGCACCTGCTATAGTAGAGGATATGGCTGGCCGGATGCACCGGTACGTTATGGGGTTGGACCGCTACCTGGTTGACAGCTGCATGGCGATGTCATCACAGACTGATATGGACATCGCCCGGTTACAGGCTTACGCTCAGGGCATGGAGGACCGACATAGGGGAGATCAGCCTGGTAGGGATCGAGATGGTAGGCATCCCAAGAGGGCGAGATCAGCGAGATATTTTGGAGATTTCCGAGGCGGGCAGCCTCAGCAGCAGCAGTCTGGCAGATATCCGCCTCCGTCAGGCCGGGGCATACAGTCCGCCGGTAGACGATTTGATGGGGCAGGACCGTCTGGGGTTGGACAGAGTTCCAGAGCACCAGGTTCGCAAATGACTAGGGGTTCCAGCCAGTCCAGACCACCCAGGCCCCGTTGTTCCTATTGTGGGAGATCGCACCCAGGGGAGTGCTACCGAGCTACAGAAGCCTGTTTTTCTTGCGGCCGTCAGGGTCATGTCATGCGAGATTGTCCGTTGGCGAGTGGTTCTGGTAGTACAGTTCAGCCGACGGGATCAGCAGCTGGTTCATCCTCTACTCCCTCAGCTATGCGCCCTGCGGGGCGAGGTATGCCGGCACCGGCGGGCCGCGGTCGAGGCCTTGGCGGTGTTTCAGATTCTGGCGGTCCTTCGAACCGCATATATACATTGGCTAGCCGCCAGGACCAGGAGGCGTCGCCAAATGTTGTTACAGGTACATTACTGGTTTTCTCCAGATCTGTATATGCATTGATTGATCCTGGTTCTACTTTATCATATATCTCCCCGCTCGTTACTAGAAAAATTGGAATAACACCCGAACCTATAGAACCATTCGAAGTGGCTACACCGGTTGGGGACTTTATTATAGCGAGGCAGGTATATAAAGATTGTTCTGTGATTATATGTGACCGTTGCACTAAAGCTGATTTGGTAGAATTAGATATGCTGGAATTTGATGGTATTATGGGCATGGACTGGTTAGCTTCCTTTTACGCTAATGTTGACTGCCAGAAAAAGGTAGTTCGTTTCCAGTTTCCAGGGGAACCAGTGATAGAGTGGTCAGGGAGTACAGCATCGCCGAGGGGTAAGTTTATTTCATACCTCAAGGCGAAGAAAATGATTCAGAAAGGCTATATCTATCATTTTGTCCGTGTGCACGATACTAAAGCCGAGATACCTACCCTTCAGTCAGTTCCGGTTGTTAATGAATTCCCGGATGTATTCCCAGATGAGCTTCCAGGTCTTCCGCCTGAACGGGAGATAGATTTCACGATAGATTTATTGCCAGATACGCAGCCTATATCTATTCCTCCTTACAGAATGGCACCTGCAGAATTGAAGGAATTGAAGGAGCAGCTGAAAGATCTATTAGACAAAGGCTTCATCAAAGCCAGTACATCTCCTTGGGGAGCGCCGGTATTATTTGTAAGAAAGAAAGAGGGGTCATTGCGAATGTGTATTGATTATCGACAGCTGAATAAGGTGACCATAAAGAATAAATATCCTCTCCCCCGGATTGATGATTTATTTGATCAGTTGCAGCGTGCTAAATATTTTTCGAAGATAGATTTGCGTTCGGGCTACCATCAGGTACGGGTACGAGAGGCAGATATTCCGAAGACTGCTTTCAGGACCCGGTACGGGCATTATGAATTCAGAGTGATGTCTTTTGGGCTGATTAATGCTCCAGCGGTATTCATGGATTTGATGAATCGGGTATTCCGGCCGTTTCTTGATATGTTCGTGATTGTATTTATCGATGATATTTTGGTTTATTCACGATCAACAGTGGAGCATTCAGATCATCTGAGAACAGTACTTGGCACACTTCGGCAACAAAAATTATATGCTAAATTTTCCAAATGTGAATTCTGGTTGACCTCAGTGGCATTCTTGGGGCATATTGTCGGAGCAGATGGTATTCGGGTCGATACACAGAAGATTGAAGCTGTACAGAATTGGCCCAGGCCTACTACACTGACAGAGGTACGCTGTTTTCTGGGGTTGGCCGGTTATTACAGAAGGTTCGTGGAGAATTTTGCTTCTATTGCGGCACCATTAACAAAGTTAACTCAGAAGGCAGCAAAATTTCAGTGGACTGATGCCTGTGAGCGCAACTTTCAGATGTTGAAGGAAAAATTAATTACAGCTCCAGTTTTAGCTCTTCCAGAAGGGTTAGATTGGTATGTCGTTTATTGTGATGCCTCTGGTATTGGGATAGGTTGTGTGTTGATGCAGCACGGTCGAGTCATAGCCTATGCTTCCCGGCAGCTCAGACCGCACGAGAGAAATTATCCCACTCATGATCTGGAATTAGCCGCGGCGATTCATGCTTTGAAGATATGGTGGCATTACTTATATGGGGTCCACGTTGATATTTATACTGACCACAAGAGCCTCCACTATATTTTTAAGCAGAAGGAACTGAATTTACGACAGAGAAGATGGCTTGAATTATTGAAAGATTATGACGTTGATATTTTGTATCATCCTGGGAAAGCTAATGTGGTAGCTGATGCACTTAGCCGCAAATCCATGGGCAGTTTGACTGATGTACAGCCTGATAAGAAAAAATTGGTTCGTGAAATTCATCAGTTAGCCAGCCTTGGAGTCCGTTTGGCAGATTCTGGAGATACTAGGGTTTCTGTTCGAGCAATTGCTGAATCGTCAATTATGGAAGAGGTAAAGCAGCGTTAGTTCGAAGATCCTAATCTGGTACAGTACAGAAATGTGGCTCTTAATAAAGAAAAGACTCCATTCGAAATTTCGCCTGAAGGGGTATTATTATATGGAGACAGATTATGTGTACCGGACATTGTAGGGCTACGACGACAAATCATGGGCGAAGCGCATAATGCTCGGTATTCTGTTCATCCTGGTTCCACTAAAATGTACCATGATCTTAAATGTTTATACTGGTGGGATGGTTTGAAAAGAGACATTGCAGAGTTCATTGGCCAATGCCCAAATTGTCAGCAAGTCAAGATCGAACATTAGAAGCCCGGCGGGTTACTACAGGAAATGGAAATTCCAGCTTGGAAATAGGAAATGATTAATATGGATTTCGTTACGGGTTTACCGCGCACTCAGCGCAGGTACGATTCTATTTGGGCTATTGTTGACAGATTGACGAAATTAGCCCATTTTCTTCCGGTCCGGACTACTTATTCGGCTGAGGACTATGCTAGATTGTATATCAGAGAGATAGTAAGACTTCACGGGGTTCCTGTATCTAATATCACTGATAGAGGAGCCTATTTTACAGAAAACTTCTGGAGATCATTCCAGGAAGGATTGGGGACTCAGGTGAGTCTTAGCTCAACATTTCATCCTCAGTCCGACGGACAGGCCGAGCGCACTATTCAGACACTGGAAGATATGTTGCGGGCCTGTGTTATTGATTTCAGAGGTAGCTGGGATGACCATTTGCCACTTATTGAATTTTCTTATAATAATAGTTATCATTCCAGCATCCAGATGGCACCGTACGAAGCCCTATATGGTAGAAAATGCAGGTCTCCAATTGGTTGGTTCGACGTGGGCGAAACTAAATTAATTGGGCCGGATGTGATTCAGCAAGCAATTGATAAGGTGAAACTTATTCGGGAACGATTATTGGCTGCCCAGAGTTGACAGAAGTCATATGCTGATAAACGATGTCGACCGTTTGAATTCCAGATTGGCGACTGGGTATTTCTGAAGGTGTCGCCTATGAAGGGTGTAATGAGATTCGGTAAAAAGGGTAAGCTTAGTCCGCGGTATATCGGGACGTATCAGATTATGCGGAAGATAGGCGAGGTCGCCTATGAGCTAGACTTACCATCCAATCTGGAGCCAGTACAATCGGTATTTCATGTATCCATGCTCCGTAAATGCGTTGGTGACCCTTCCAGAATATTCCCAGTAGAAGATATTAAGGTGACGGAGGAATTATCTTATGAAGAGCAACCTGTAGCTATTCTGGATCGCCAGGTGAGGAGGCTACGTACTAAGGATATACCATCTGTTAAGGTCTTATGGCGAAACAATAATAAGGAAGAAATGACCAGGGAAGCAGAGGACGAAATGAAGAAGAAATATCCTCACCTGTTCCCTGTGCCTCCAGGTAAAAATTTAAATTCTGTAATTGATTACATTAATCAATAAATACCTTATGTGTGCCACCCATATAAAGGACCTCCCCTAAAACGTTTGTGAAATCTATAAGGCTAATTTAACATTCGAGGACGAATGTTCTCAAGGGGGGGAGAATGTTATATCCCGTGTTTTTGCGCATTTGGAAAATTTGGAATAATCTTGCCTTGTAAGAAATAAGGCCATGTTTTTATTTTATTTAATATATGAGTTGTTCATGAAAGAATATTGGTACGGAAATATTGAGGAAGGCTAAGGAAAAAATTGGAATTTCGGAAATTAGTTTCGGGAATTACAAAATGGGGCCATAACCAATTGGGCTAGGAAAATCACAAAAAATAAATAAGAGAAATTAAGTCCCAATAGTAGGGGTGGCCGGCCAAATGGCTTGGCCCAAGCCCATGCCCTCAAATCCCATGTGTTAAATTTATATTAAGAGGCCTTATCACTTAGAAGCTTCAAGAAAAACTCACAAAAAAAAAAAATTGAGAGCATTTCAAGGCCATTCGTCCGAACCCAAGGGAAACAAAAATCCAAGTCTTTCAATTGTGATCCTAAAATCTCTTTCTTTTTGAATTCTTATTAAGTTCAGGACGCTTTCCAACGTGGTATAATTAGTTAAGCGAGAGGGCTACGTTTGCGGCAAGTGGATATTGGAAGAAAAGGTATGATTCTATTCTTTTATCTTATGGAAGAGGTATATATGTTAGGATGATTAGGATTGAATGAAAAATTTGGAATTGTGATGTGTGTGTGCATAGCCGTGTGTATGTGTGAGGGTGTGAATGGCCGTGTGGTTTGGAGTGAAGGGGGAGGTGAAGTAAAGTTCATTTAGTTTGTTAGTTGTGTCGTTGTGGTGTTTACGGCGTAAATAAAGGTTTAACGATTCGAGTCGGTATTGAAATTGGTTGTAGGTCGTTATGGGAAATTATGTGATTTTTATATAATTTTTATGTAATTATGAAAGTAAGATTCTAAATGTGAATTATGGTTGTTGTTAATGAACTTGGAAGAAAACAATGCCATTTGGTAGTTTTGTTGCACTTGTAGAAGTTTCGGATAGAATAGGGAATTGGCGGGATGGATTGAATCCTTGAATATTGTTTGAAATACTATTGAATTATGTTTGAGTAATCTAGAGTTAGTTAATGAATATGGAAAATGTTGATATTAGTTTGATAGTGTGAAGTTGGAATGGAAGTGTTGCATTATGTAACAAAGAAGAATAAATATGTTGAATGTGTTTTAGTGTGGTTGTTGATGTTGTTGGGATTGTTATGGGTGTTGATTGTTGATATTATGGCCGAGTAAATTCTCGGGGATGTTGAGTTTATACGGGAAGTGCTGCCGAAATTTCGGTAGACAAATATGAATTTAAGATTTAATTCTTAAAAGCTTGTAATTCACATTTGGTAACTATGATCAATTGTAGATTTTGGAGGAAACGGGGATTGCGTTTGGGCGAGCGTAAGACGCAAGTAAGGTATGTAAAGCCCCACCTTTTCTTCTTTTGGCATGTCCTAGGTATACTAGGTTTGGATTTGAGCCTCGGGGAATATTCTGTTCATAGAAATCTGAGTTTACTTTTAGCACTATTGCATTCAGTATAATTGAATTAGAACTTTGACATTTTGTTGGAAAGAATGTTCAAACGTTCCTAACTTTCATAAACATGATCGAATCACTCCTAAGATTTCATGGATGACTCCATAAGGTCTAATGTTTTTAAATTTCGTACGCCACCTCGACTTGACCCGAGGTGGGCCCACTAGTCCCGAGATTTCCTTCGTTTGTCTTACTTGATCTATTTTTGTATGATATAAAAAGGGGACTTTTGCCTATGAATTTAAGACTCCGTTTGATTTGCTCCATAAGTTATTTGAAAGCTCCTTACTGTGAATAATACTAAATTTTCAGGAAATGGCCTATGAGGTATTTTTCGAAAGTTTTATAAATCTAAAGGCTCACACCTTTTATATACTAATTCAGACAGACTCGATACTTGCTTTGAGCTTTCTGATCTCAATATATATGTATATGTATTTATTTGTCGAGTCTTGGAATTTAATTGTGTATATGCATATGGTTTCCGCACTACTCTGCTCGTGCCTACTACTATGATATCGTTCGCCGGTTCCCGGGCCGGTTTTGTGATCGTGCGTATTATGACATATTCGGCAGTATGATGTGTTACGGTTCCCGAGACCTCGCCATAGGGCCGGGTACCGTTTATAGAGTTATGCTGTGATATGGCTTATGATATGTTTTGATGATACGATATGTTGCGATGATATGTTATGTTCGGGGTTGTACGGAGATTTGAAACCTTCTGGAGTATGTTGTGTTGTGGCACCAGCGTCGGAGTGGTGACCACGTTCCTGAGCCTTATGCATGATTTGTATTTGCATTATATATATACATATATTTTCAGCACGCACTTTGATGTACTGGTTCGGTATTTACTTCCTGTACCCTTTTATGTCAGTTATGGTTTGGATTTCTGTATTCTATGCTTTACATACTCAGTACATCTTTCGTACTGACCCCCTTTCTTCGGGGGCTGCGTTTCATGCCCGCAGGTACAGAGGTTCGAGATTCGCCAGTGTAGGCCACACATTTTGCTACTACAGAGTGCTCCTTTTGATTCAGAGCCCATCTTTTGGTATATATCTTCTGTCATGTATATGTTTCTGTATATTCGACTATTTGGGGTACGGCGGGGCCCTGTCCCGTCATATGTTTCCGTTTTGATTTGTAGAGGCCTGTAGTCATATATGTGGGTCGTGGGTCCTATATGTGTATGCTTTGTTTATGATTTGCGTCTTAATGCGGTCCGGTCTTTTATGGCGGCCATGGTGGCCCATATATTTGTATATGTGTATACATTCGGCGATGTGTATTCCGCCGCCCCTTTTGGCTTTGATATGATATCTTTGCACGCGCGACCGCTTAAGATAATATTTAATTTCAGATCTGTTTAAAATGATTAATATGAAATCTGAGTTAAATTAGAATATGACGAGTTAGTATGTAAGTTTGTTTGGGGTGTCCAAATAGGGTACCAGTCGCGGCCCACGGAGCTGGGTCGTGACAATTATCTAGTACATTCACAGATTTCCTAAGCAATGTCTCATACTACCCTCATATAGATTCTGCCAGGCTCAAAAAAGGCAATCCAAACATAAATTCTCATTAAACTAGTAAATTGAACTGAATATTTTAGGAAGAGGGGGGATGATTATTATTGCAAGCTAATCACACAATACTTATTTCTCAGTCTTTGTCCATACAAACCATAATATCAAAAATAAACTACTAATCCACCCTATTGATCATTGATCTATTATTGAGATTTTTTTTTTAGGCTTAGCTGAAATAGGTAATATCCACAGACATATTTATCAGAAATACTAGCACATTTGCAAATAGGCCATTGTGTCCAAATCATACATGTGCATCTAACATCCTTTTAAGCTAAAAAGTTATCACCCTAAGGACATTTTTTTTAAATAAACAATCAAGCTTAGACTCTGTATACTTAAATACTTATGAAAGAGACATTTGAATTATACATCCAACTCTACTCTAGGTGACCATACTTTTACCAACTTCAAACCATCCAGTAAGCTTCTCTCAGTTCATCCTATGTGAATTAACTAAGCATGTGTCCTTTTTTATTTAAGCATTTAGCAAGAAAACATATCCCATTGCTAAAAATATACTTGATAGAGTTAAAAAAAGATAGACAATCTTACCTAGTTCCTGATATCACCTAAATCAATAAACAAAACGTAAGTGAACCTAAGTTAATCCTATCAAACTGGAAACCAAGCAAGCATTAAACACACGACTAAATAAATAAACAAGAAAAATAACTTAACCTACACATGATAAACCTAAACCAAATTAAAAGATAATTACACTAACAACTTTCATACGTATAAGCAACCTAAATGAAAGAGAAATTTGCCTTTTTCAAGTGCAGCCTCTAATCGAGATTCAAACATGGAGATTTGCTTCTCTAAACCCAAAACTCAAGCCACAGAACCCAGCAAAACAAGAACAAAGAGAAAAATTTCCCTTTTTATCTTAAAATTCTTTAATTGACTTAGAAAATTCTTTAAAGACTTCAAATAATTTTTTTAAAAGAAATCTTTAGGTATTTCGAGTCTGATGAGTATATTATTTTAGAATATATTCAAGCTTGTCCTACAACAAAGAAATAGGGTCCTTTAAATAGAGAACCCCAAAACCTCAAAACCCTGTCCTAACCGATATGGGATAACTCCCCTTTTAGGGGTTTCCTCCTCACATCTACGTTTGAGGGTTAGGATTAGATGCAAAAAACAAATGAAGGGTCGGATCTTGCCCCCAAAAGGTCAATCTTCTAGGTTCTTTGTGAACCAATAGCAACCCGAGATTCAAAATCACAAACGATAAAAAGCAATTAAAGATTTACAGAGTATCAACATTCAACGTTCAACAAAATAAATAAAACACATGATAACAAGGATGAGATAACACCTCGTTTGGGTAGAGATAGGAAAAAATTGGAGGAGGCAGTTAATGCATTGCCTCAAATCGACCCAACCAGGCCTGTTAAAGCCTTACAAGCTCTGTATCTTCGCCAAAAATGGCGA
This sequence comes from Lycium barbarum, assembly GCF_019175385.1. Classification (NCBI taxonomy): domain Eukaryota; kingdom Viridiplantae; phylum Streptophyta; class Magnoliopsida; order Solanales; family Solanaceae; genus Lycium; species Lycium barbarum. The sequence goes on along the minus strand of NC_083348.1, from coordinate 21,600,959 downwards.
GATGATGATAGGAAAGAGAAGGTGGCCCCGCGGCAGCTAGGGTTTCCTTCAAAGGAAACCCTCCCCAAGACCTTAAGGCTCGTTTGCCAACTGAGGGAAATGGAAGGGGCTTTACCCCCTTTAGGAAGTCATTTGGGTCGGGTCTGGCCCTGTTGGGCTGGACTCAATCCCATTTAAAAGGAAGAGAGGGGCGGCCCAATGCGTGTGTGTATATATATATAATACATATACGAATACATTAATATGTACGAATATATTGATATACTAAATGTACACATATACGTATATACCATACATATGAATATATATATTAATAAACCTATATTAACATATATATGTAGGGAACAAAGAATGCTAATTAAAGTATGTAAATAATTTGAAAAAAACGATTTATTAAGAAAATTAATTAAAGCCAAGCAAACAATTAATTTAAAAGCAAAATATATTATTTTTTCACAAAATATTGAACTTACAGGTCTGGCCTTAATTGAATGAAATAATGAATTTTCTATTTTCAATTGTGGCCCTATTTGGCTAACTAATTGATTATTTCAAGTGTAGCCATAATTAAATACATAATAGGCAATTTACGAATATAATCATAATTGATTTATCTAAATCAATTATAATTAATTTGAGAATTGTCCACATAATTGAGTATGCAGAGAATTAAAATTTTGGGGGTAAAAATGATTATTTATTTTAATTACTCAATTTCCTTGAATTAAGATGGGGGTAAATATTTGCTGATTTAAATTCTGATATTTGCATAATTAAATAAATAGCTATTTCACACTATTTTCTATTAAAAATGCCTTATTAATTACTGTGAAATAATTTCCAAAAGATTTATTATAGAAATTATTTTACCAAATAATAAAGGTAAAATATTATCTGCATAGTCTATTAAATCATCCTGATTTTACTCTAAAAAATATGTATCACCCCATTTAATATTCAGGAACATTGAGCAATTTAAAATAAATTATGGGATGTCAAAAATTAGGTGTAAACACATATCATGTTTATTAGGATTGCAGACTTTGTTCTCCTGTTTATTTCCTGCATCATGTGTATACCACCTAGACTTTAAAAAATATGATCCACAAAAATGGTAAGGACATTTACTTGGGTTGTGCATAGGACACATAGGCTTGTTGAAGGTTTTGTATGTATAACTCTACATGTTTTCTGTGAATGCCAAATCTGCTACTCTTCTATGTTGTATTGTACCATGTACTGAAGCTGGTTTACCCTATGTTTAAATGCCTTTACTTGTTTTGCCTTACCAATTCGATCCAATACTGCTTGGGAGTTTGCCACCTCTATATGACTGTTTATGCGTGATTATTTGATTCACTTTATCTTTGGATACATTATGTCCAAGTATGCCACTTCTTCCTCTATCTAAGTCATATTTAGTTATCTTGGCCTACGTTCATAAGAGTAGTATATCTGCTGAGACTATCCATCTCTTCTCTTCATGTTCTTATTGATTTATGATTGTTCTATAACTGTGTATATTAGACTTGTACTATTTATTCCAGGCCATGTATGTCGATATTTGAATATGTGTCCTCCATGGCTATGTTGGTTGAGAGAGGCAGTTTAAGGGGGGCTTGGTTTGAACCTTCCCCTGGTGACCAGCCATGCCGGAGGTTCATGAAACCTCTTGGAACTTGTGCGGCATCAAGAATAAGGGGGGTGATGACTTTGCCTTCCCACCACCCAGGTTTTGAGATGAGTTATAGGACATGGAAATACATATGCACATTATATAAGCTTTTGAATAAATAGGATATTAAGCTTGCATGTGTGTATATTTGTGTGTATGATAGGATTTATAAATGAATAGGACACTGTGTATGTATATGTGTATAGTTATACATATGATAAGATCAGTAAAATATAAACTAACCAGGGTCTTGGTTTCTTTCCTCTTCACTGCATGGCCATTTGGGCCAAGGTCTAGCTACCCTATTGGGTCAAAGGCCCAATAGGGAAATTCCTTCGAATTCGTTGAGTCTTGGAAGAAAATAAAGAAGTGAAGCTAATATATTGAAGGCCCAGTCATGGGTAAAAATTACACGAAGGCCCAACCATGGGTGAAAATGTTTACTAGGGGTTTGGTACTCCCCAAGTCGCCTTATATTATTTATACCATTTCGAATTTCTTAAAATGTTTTCCTGTATTGTATTCATACTTGTAAAAACCCACAGTATTATTAGAATCGTTTATTTTTTGAATTAGGCATCTTAGACAAACGGTGCATATGCCATTTAGATTACTCTAGATCCTTAAAACTATTCCTTTTGAAAATCTAGAAAAAACGTATTGATTTTGAAACTTAAATGGGAAACAAACCGCATATGTTTTTAATGATAATAAGCCTAAGAGGTTTTCAAGGTCAAACTAGTATGACATAGCGTTCAAAACTAAAGAGGACGAGTAAATTGGACAAAATTCTTTTCAATGATAAACACGTTTTTTGGGTTTTGAGTTGGCAGAATATGGTAGTGTGGGGGCAGAGTCCACCTAAGTTTTTTTTTTTTTTAGGAAAGACCAGACGGTCAAAATATTTTTGGGCGAGAGCCCATATAGCTTTGTTTTCTTGAAAAACAGATGATATAAATTATTTTTTGGGCTAGAGCCCACTTGACTCTTTCTTGTATAAGTTCATGGTTAAGAAATCTTGGGCCCAGGCCCAAGTTTTAAAAATAACTGAATAAGTTATTTGGGCCAGAAACGATTAAACAAAACAAATGAACTTGAAGCCGAATTTTTCCTTAAATAAATCTGGGACATTACCCCCCAAAAAAAAAGACGAGCATCTCTTCAAAAGATATATAAATCGTTTTTGCCACAAAACTCAATTCATTTTCAAAGAATAATGTTCAGTATGTCTAAAATTATGAAAAAACCTCTTTTGGTAAACTAAAACGGTCAAATTTTATACACCCATAGTTATAAAATTTTAGATAAGGATTTTCTAGAAATGTATTAAACGGATTAACCGGGTCCATGTATGAGTCAAGCATGAACAAAACCTATTAACCCCAGATTATAAAATAAATAAACTTTCTATCTTTTATAGAAAAACTACTATCCTTATATATAAAAGGAACTAATTGTATCCGGATATTATAAATCCAAATCTAAATACCCTATATGTAAAGGGTTTATTCAATTCTTTTCAAAATGATATGCAAAAAATGACAAGATTTTTACGGGAAATAAACACCAAATAAACAGTTCATCAAATATTCACATATTCGAATTCGAAGGTCAACCGTACGGATCCTTAATACAAGGGTACCTAACACCTTCCCTAGAGGATCACCAGAACCCTTACCTAGAACTTTGGATTAAGAAGGATTTTTCACGGTGTATGAATAAACCCTTCAAAACGGGTTTTCCTAATTTCCTAAAAATTAGGTGTGACTCTTTTAAAACAAAGTCTAAAAGAGCACCAACAAGTTCGAAGTAGCTTTTTCCGAGCGCTAACCCGCCCGCAAAAATGTGAACCGTTACAGGACCCCTCCATGCCCATATGTACACAAAAGACTAATACCATGCTGATCTGCAACTCCGGAGCAAGTGGAGTGCTCCTGTACAGTCGCTGAGAAGGCAGTCTAGAGGTCTGGTTCATCTCCCTGTCTACCTGCGGGCATGAACGAAGCGTCCACAAACAAAAGGACGTCAGTACGAATAATGTACGGAGTATGTAAGGCATGGAAAATATAATGAAGACATGAAAGTAACAAGAGATAAGAGAAATAACATATACATCTGAACGCCTCTTAAGGCGGATACCATGTGTCATGACCTATTTTACCTAAGTTGTGCGGGCACTTACCTTCCCACCTCGGTAAGCGAACCCTCAACCCAACAATGAATAAATACATAAAAGAATGAAATCAAGCAACAGAATAGAAGAAATATGTAAGTCTCACAATATATATATAAGTAATGGAAAAGTGCGGAATGACGATAAACACCCACAGGGTCTAATAATACAAGAGTATCTAAAGGGAAATAATACAATATGGAATACTAATACATAAAATGTCTATGTCTCTGAATAGAATAGGACATAAAGATAGAAAGTCTTCAAGGCAGCAGACGGCCTTGCTCACCCTGGAAACTCAAGAGAAAGCTGAAGCGACAACCAGTCACGCATCACGGAAGTGGATCCAACTTGATACTCTGCATTCATAAAAGAATGCAGCAAGTGCAGGTCAGTACAAACAACAGTATTGGTAGGAATCATCGGTCGACTAAGCATAGCTAACACAACTCAGATAATATAGCACATAAGCAAATTAACCAACAAGTATAAGTCAAAACAACATCAAAATCAAGTATCCGTCATCGCCTATGTAAAGCATCTGATCCCAAGTGTGCCAAGTCTGAACATATACAATCCAATCCAATCATCGCAATACACACCAAATATCTCAACCAAGACATAATGCAATGCAATGCCATGCAGTAGTGTATGAATTCAATGCAATGCCATGCAAATAATGTGTACACATGTACTCCGGACAGAAATATCGACGTCTCAGTAGCACAACCCAGAGTGACTCACGAAGTCTAATCCCACCCATCCCGGATCTTTGTCTAACAGACAGACGGGACCTCGGATCTTTGCCCACGGAGGGTTCTCACCGGCACCACCCTAGGGGACCTGCGAAGTCCATGCACTAACAACGATTCCGGAAATAACATCAGATATTGGCCATGCAATCCACGATTTCGGGATGACCATTGGACCTCAGACTCTCACGTCACTCAAGTAAAAGAGTTGTCTCAAATATCAATTTCACTCAATCAACGATTCCGGGATGAACATCGGACATCAGACTCTCACGTCACTCAAGTAAAATAGAGCCCAACTCATCAAGTGTTTCATCAACTATCATCAATATCTCAATAATGTATCATGAAAATGAGAATGCGCGCGATGCATGAATCACATCAATAATCATGCTCAATATCAAAAGTACCAATAATGGGTATGCCAACAATATATCCGAATCACAAATACCAACAGTGGGTATGCCCATAATGTAACCGAATCACAAGTACCAACAGTTGGTATGCCAATAATATAATCGAATCACAAGTACCAACAATTGGGTACGCCAACAATATATCCGAGTACAAATACCAACAGTGGGTATGCCAACTATATCATAATCAAGAATGATAAAACAAAATCCAATATCTATTAACGACTCATGGCATCAAGCCGGCACAATCAAACAACCAAATCAGACATAACGGGGTGGCTAGCCCCAACAGACAATAGGGCCCAACTTAAGGAAATATCCATCACAACTTCATACCCGAAGGTTCACATGCTATCTCCAATGATATATTATAAATATGTGATTCGCTATACGAAGTCTAACCAAAGGTTAGCCATAACCAACCTGGATGGCCGAATCGCAACACCAACAATTCACTCATTTGCCTTGCCTTTCCGCTGAACCTTAGAACCAAAATAGTCTAAGCATAATCGAATTCTAGATTAGAAATCATGAAGAATGATGCTAATATTGCTATTATTCAAACTAGGTCAATTCTAGCCCTAGAAATTGGGGAACTGGGCCCATAAGGGCAAAACGGGAAATTCGAAAGCAAATTAGCAAATTAAGCACTAAGTGATCATAACCCAACCACTAATTGTTGATTTAACGGTAGGATTATCCTAATTTCTGATTTCAAGCAAAACCCCCAAATTGGGTATAAACCTTAATTCCTTGATTCCTAAATTCAATACTAGGAATGGAAGGTATATGATTAATAAGTTTAGATTCATCAAAATTTAACATAAACATCATCAATTTATCATTTCCAAGCCTAGAGAAAGTGTTCATCAAAAACCCTCTTCCTACATCCATTACTAAGGTGTTATTAAAGGGAAGGGGGAATCCAAGATGATTATGCTTTAAGGAAGGGTGAAGTTATAAGCAAGATTTACCTCCAAGATTCTCCTCCAAATATCCCTAAGAACAGTTACCTCAAGCTCAAATATCGAGATGGGAAATAATGAGGGTCTAAGGGCTTTTAACTCTTTATTATTTTAACAAACTGCTCATCACCCGCTTTACCCTCACTGGGACCGCCCCAGCGGTGCCGCTTTGGCGATCACTCGACTGCTTCAGTGGTAATGGCAAAATCCCATTGACCACTCCAGCAGCAAGGCTACCGCTCCAGCGGTGCAGTTGCCGCGGTGCTGGTGCCGCCAAAGCGGGCACTAGACACCAGAAAACTCTCCTAAGTATCACAATTTGATCCAATTTTCACCTAATTCTCGAGGCCATCTTCTCACATACCATACATATAGACACACATAAAAAACGCGCTACAGACGCGACCGTGGCCTCGAAATTTCCAATTGAGGTCTCATTGATCGAGTCAACCCCCGATGCCTTAATTTTAATTTCCCAATCCAAGTCCCGAAATGCATCTGAGTGCATTGGGAATTGAACCAAATACACACACAAGTTCTAAACGACCATCCGAATCTCTTGGAATTGATAAAATTTTGAAAAAGGTTCGTTTACCCAAAATGTCAACTTTGGGTCAACCATTTTTCAGTTTAAGCCTACATGTCACAAAAGTTGCCCGAATCCAGTCTAGAAACCTCGGAAAGCATGCCAACGATCCCCTCGGATCAAAAGTGAGTTGATCAATGCTCGGGAATGGGCAAAAATGCCGAAATAGACTATAATGACCAAATGGGTCGTTATATCAGATACCAATTAAACCGTCACTCGTCCTCGAGCGAAGAAAAGAAAGAAAGCAGGGGAATACCTGAATCAGTGAACTACTGGGGATATCGGCTTAGCCTGTCGGACTCGGTCTCCCAAGTAGTCTTCTCCACAGGACGGTGCTTCCATTGCACCTTAACAGAACCAATCTCTTTCGACCTCAACTTTCGAACCTGCCTATCCAAGATCGTGATAGCCTCCTCCTCATAAGTCAAATTCTCATGAAGCAATATAGAATCCCAATGGACAATATAGGTAATGTCGACATGGTACTTCTTCAGCATCGAAACATGAAAAATCGGATGAACTCCCGCTAAGCCTGGCGGCACTGCCAACTCATAAGCTACATCATCGATACAGTCCACAATCTCAAACGGATAAATATACGCGGGGCTCAACTTTCCCCTCTTACCAAACCTCATAACACCCTTCATGGGTGAAACCTTCAATAGAACCTGATCACCAATAGCAAACTTCAAATCCCAGACCTTCCGGTCCACATACATCTTTTGCTGACTCTGAGCTGCCAAAAGCCTGGTCTGAATAACTCTCACCCTATCACGGGACTCTCTCAATAGATCCGTGCTCTAAGGTCGAGCCTCGAACCGATCAAACCAACCAATCAGAGATCTACATCTCCTACCATATAAGGCCTTAAAAGGCGCCATGCCAATATTCGAATAATAACTATTGTTGTATGCAAACTCTACCAAGGGCAAGTGCTGATCCCAATGACAACAAAAATAAATGACACACACTCTTAATATGTCCTCGAGCACCTGAATAGTCCGCTCGGACTGGCCATCGGTCTGGGGATGAAAACCTGTACTAAGATCCAATCGGGTACCCAACTCCTCATGAAATGCCCGCCAAAATCGGGAAGTGAAAATAGTACCCCGATCAGATACAACAAAAATAGGGACCTTATGTAATCTCACAATATCCCGAATATACATCTTAGCTAACTTCTCCGCGGTATAGGAAACCTGAACTGGAACAAAGTGAGCGGACTTAGTCAACCGATCCACTATCACCCAAATAGAATCAAACTTACCAAGAGTCTTCGGAAGACCCATGACAAAATCCATGGTAATCCTCTCCCACTTCCACTCATGAATGGGCATCCTCTAAAGCACCCCACTGGGCCGCTGGTTCTCATACTTTACCTGTTGACAATTTTCACACTTATCCACAAAGTCAACTATATCTCTCTTCATCCGACGCCATAATTAGTGCTTTCTCAGGTCACGGTACATCTTAGTCGCCCCCGGATGAATGGAATAGCGAGAGCTATGAACCTCAAACAAGATCAATTGAACCAAATCACCAACACGGGGAACGCACACACGTCCTCTAATCCTCAGAATGCCCTCAGAATCAATCACGGACTCCTTGGCCTCACCTCTCAAAACACTATCTCGAATCTTGCTCAACTGGGAATCGTCAAACTGATGAGTCCTGATCCGATCCAATAAAGATGACCTTGCCTCTATACAAGACAAAATCCTGCCCGGGGCGGATATATCAAGGCGGACGAAACTGTTGGCCAGAGTCTGAACCACCATGGCCAACGGACGCTTAGAAATAATCAATCGAGCTAAACTCCTCATACTCACTGCCTTGCGACTCAAGGCATCAACCACCACATTGGCTTTCCCGGGATGATACAGAATAGAGATGTCATAGTCTTTCAGGAGCTCCATCCATATACGCTGCCTGGAATTAATATCTCTCTAGGTAAACACATGCTGAAGGCTACGGTGATTGGTGAAAACCTTACAATGGGCACCGTACAAATAATGCCTCCAAAGCTTCAAAGCGAAGACTACGACCAACAACTCCAAATCATGGGCAGGGTCATTCTTCTCATGAACTTTTAACCGACGGGAAGAATAAGCTATCACTCTACCCCTCTGCATCAACACCATGCCAAAACCCATGCGAGAGGCATCACAATAGACAGTGAAATCCTTACCTTCCACAGGTAAGGCTAGGATCGAGGCTGCAGTAAAAAAAAGCTTGAGCTTTTGAAAGCTCTCCTCACAATCATCCGTCCACTGGATGGGAACATCCTTCTGAGTCAATCTGGTCAAGGATGAAGCAATGGCAGCAAAACCCTTCACAAAGCGACAGTAATAACTGGCCAAACCCATAAAACTACGAATCTCAGTAACAGTAGTGGGCCTCGCTCAACCCCCCACAGCCGCAATCTTCTGGGGATCAACCATAATATTCTCCTTGGACACCACATGGCCTAGGAATGCTGCAGACCCCAACCAAAACTCACACTTAAAAAATTTGGCAAACATGCTATGTTTCTTCAACAACCCAAGAACAGTACGAAGATGACTCTCATGCTCCTCTCTACTCTTGGAATACATTAAGATGTCATCAATGAACACAATAACAGAGAAATCAAGAAATGGTCTGAATATGCCGTTCATCAAGGTCATAAATGTAGTTGGGGCCTTGGTAAGCCCAAAAGACATCACTAGGAACTCGTAGTGGCCATTGATATGCTCAAATTTCACCTTTAATTAGCGTAAAGTGGACGATGTCAAATATAGTAACCCAACAAGGTTGGGGTCGAATCCCACAGGGAATACAATGTGAAAAGGTTACTAAACTCATAGAATGCTTAATTTAGGTCTAATGTCTTAATCCGATGATTTTTGTAAAAGTTGGTTGTTTATGACTAATTGCTTTGGATTGTAGTTTATGGTAAAAGAAACCAAGGTTGTGTCCCCTTTAGATGAAATGTACGATCATGGGTGTTGATCTTGATATACTTCTAATGGATCGTTTGTAGGGATGCACTTAACCTCTACTTGAATCTAAACTATTTCCCAATAAGAAAAGATTATTTCTTTCTATGTTTTTTCTAAAGATAAGAAAGTATGAATGAAGAATGGTTAATTATGCCAAGTAAATTCCTCTTATTTCTAAGTGAATTTATTAAACAAGGTTTAAAGCCTTGAGTTCTTGTTATTTGTTCTTTCCGAACCCTGGTTATTTTCCCAAATAAACCAAAGTTCATGGCGTTAGCTAATGTTTGCAACCACTAACTATATGGTGAAAAAGAAGAATAAATAAACCCTAGCAATCCATTATGCATATATCAAGCACAAAATCCCAATCACCACACACCCATCCTTGGGTTCACAACCTTAGTAAAGAAAATTAGCTACTCATAGAAGAAGAAGAACAATAATAAATAATTGAGATTGTAATGCTTACGAATGATTGATTGGAATTGAAGAGAAATTAATTGCAATTGTTTGTAATCTCAAAAGACTTCAAAAACTATGAGTATTCAATGCTAAGGAAATAGAAACTGAAAACTGGTGAATTGTAGCCAACAAAAAACCTACATCAGGTATTTATAAGAGTCTAAATCGGGCAAAATACGTTTGACAAAATTGCCCCCGATGGACCAATGTACGGACCGTAAATATTATACGGTCCGTAGAATCTGTAAATAGTCTTCGTAAAATCTTCTTCTGTTGCCCAGATATACGTTCCAATTTTATGGACCACAAATATTATACGGTTCGTGCAACTGGTCCATACAATCTTCTTTCCTTTGAGACTTTGCTAGAACCAATCTACGGTGGGATTTACGGACCGTAAAAGATGTACGGTCCGTACTTTCTAGTTGAATTCCTCCTTCAGGACTGATGCATCTCTGTCATGGATCTACGGTTGAATTGACGGACCATAAATATTATACGGTCCGTCTTTTACTCCGTAAAAATCATGCCTCAGTTATTTTTCTGTCTTGAAAATCTTTTTCACCCATTTCCACGACTTGCTCCCAAAATACGTTAAATACCTGCAACATATCACAAACACATCAAAAAGACCAAGACTTGCTCAAAAACAAGTGAAACTTATAGCCAAAAAGCATCGAATGTGCCGTAATTTCACGGCACATCAACACCCCCAACTTAAAGTCTTTGCTTGTCCTCAAGCAAGTCGCACAACACAACAACTCAATCTACCACTGAGATAACATAGAGTAATAATGTCTACATTGGTTTTGACTCTTTGACTCTGAACTACTGGCATGCACATTTCTCTTCCAAGGACCACCCCATTTTTCTATTTTCAACCAATTATGCACAACTCCAGAATGCTACGACTAACAATGATGCTTCAATGCATGATATTACATTATCTAACATATTATGATGCACACAAATGCTACTTTAGGCAGTCACTTTGTTTTGATCAATTCTCATCCTTATGCCCTCACATAGACCAAAGAACGTCCCAACAAACATATATATAACAATAATGGGACGAAGACGAAAGAGAAGAGAAAAAACACTCACACTCACAAAGAAGTTCATATCTACACATGCAAATACCATAAGCTTGCCCTTATTTTCTATGCTTTCATCCTTGGTTCGTTCAGTCGTGATCACATTAGGACTTGTTTTTGGTTTGTACTGTAGGCTTAGGGATGGGTAGGATACTTTTTTGGATATTAGTGACTAACCCTCCTTGAGCACTACAACATCTCCTCACCTTAATTCGCCTCTTATTCAACCCCTTTAGTTTCTTTCATGTTTTCGACCTCAATGTGGTTTTATTCCTAATCAACTTAGAATTATTTTTGTGTTACACTTTTCTAATTTTTTTTTCATATATGCAACCACCACATCGAATCCAAACTAGGAAACTCCACCAACCCTAACTTATGTTTTTAACATCTACTTCACATTTATTTCACCCCCAACTTAGGAATTTGCCTCATCTATCCAGTAGCATCAAGGTGGGAATGGGTGAGAAGATGGAGTCACAAAGGGTAAGGTTTCATTATTGGCTAGCCAAGAAAAAGGTCAAAAGGCTCAAAAAGGGACAACTAGGGATATTTACAATTACATGGTCAGGCTTATTTGGGAACAGTGACTATTTACTCAAAGAAAGCCTAAGATCATCTCACAACCAAACCAATTGTCGGATTTAAACATGACTAACCGGGCAAGTTCTATATTATACATGCATAAATAGAACAAATTAACAACTCACACACACATTGGCATTAGGACGATCATATACAATTGTGACCTCCTAGGTATTCATTCGTTGCACACAATACCTCAATAATAATAATGTCATACAAAGATTCAAATCATGTCAATCAATAGCTGTTTCTAAGTATGCATTTTTGAAAATTTTTGAGGGGTCCAAAATTTCCAACAAACCACAAACAACATGCCACAGTTACAGAACAATACCAAATAAGTCAAAACTACTCTACTCAACATAAGCAAAAGCCTACACATGTCAGTTTCAACAAAATAAAACCCCTCAGGAAAAGAACTATGGCAAAGAAAATCCAAGGGGGTTCCTAAACACATATTTACACTACAATCACATCGAATAGTCCCACCCCCAACTAGAGAATCATGCATTGCCCTCAGTACATCAACGTAGGCATAGAAAATTCAAGGGATAGGACTACCTAAGGCACACTAGGTGTGATGCTCCTCCTGTTGTGTCCCCATCGTATCAGTATCGGTGGGTGCTGGATTAACAGTGCTGCTAGGAGGCTCGGACTGACTCTGTGGAAGTGGGTCCTCTACTAGTACAATCGTCCCGACCTCCACAGGTACCATAATGCTGCGTATCATCTGCTCAACAAGGGGATCTATACTGCTCGATGCCCCCGTGTAGTGGGAGTCAACAATAGATTGCCATGTGGCTTTCTTCACCTACCGCTCTTCTAGCTCAACTGTTTCTAGCCCCTTATCATCTTCCCCAGATCTCGGCCTCTTGCCTCTATCTTGGGCTGAGGGCTCCTCTCTCGAAAGTCGCACTACTGGCACCAAAGATACCAAATCAATCGGCATCGCTGGTTGAGGGGATCTTCAAATACTCCCGCCTCCTTCACTTCAAGCGCAAAGACATCGTCCTTCAACTGTGTAATATCCTTCTTCGCTGTTTTTATTTCAGCTGCTGGCGACACCTTTTCCAACTCAAGTACTCTCCTCTCAGTGCCATCAATTCTGGAGTCAATTTGACGGTGTGATTGGGTAAGGGACTCCTGCAGCGGCTCCATCTCCTTCCAGACTACACGTGCTATAACCCCTTCCAACTGCTCTAATAAGCTAGCAATCTGTCGATCGGCTCTGTCTGCCTTTACATAGGATTCATGGAAGTTTTGCCTGTTAAATGGAATCATTACACCCCCAGGAAGTGCTGTAGATATGGAGGTGACTCTGGTAGCAGGTGGGGCAGTCTTGGAGACCGGCTCAGCAGCAAAATCAGGGGCTGCTGAAGAGGTGGGACCCGAAGATGACTCGGGGACCACTGTGGGAGTTGGTGCTGTCGTGGTGGCGATCTCAAGACCCTCTTGGGTCTCTTCTAATGTCCTGGCCTCTTCCTCATTTTGGTCAGACTCATATTGCACAAATTCTAGTGTTGCCATCCTGGCCTTAACATCTTTATCTTGGCTCTTTATTAAGCTGTAGATATGCTTTGCCTCATATCTGTGGTTCGAGTAGGGAAACTTTTGGATCTCAGCCTTCAAACAAAGGGCCGTAATCAAGCATGGGAAAATCAAAGAAAGCCCAGGCTGGGTTGCCCGCATACAAACCTCATCTGCTATTAATTTCCCTATATCGACTGCATGGAAGCCACTAGAATTGCATGGCTTATGGTAAGCTGATTATCTGTCTGAGTTGGGTATATTCTGTTTAGCAAGACACTCCACCAGAATTTGGCTTCCACTGAGAGATTTTTTTTTAATCTGCACACTAGAGTTGGTACGCCAGGCTGGGTTATCTCTTGTAATCACCGAAGCTACCCACCGTAATTTTCTTAACATATCAGTTTTATTCCCCGCCATTTTGTAGTCTAACTGATCAGTGTTTGCTGCCGGCTCATAGTTGTCCCCGAAGTAGAATCGGTTGATGGCTTTGCTGGAGAAATCAATCTTCACTCCCCTAATAGTTACCTTCTGGAGGCGTATGACTGTCTTTGCTTGTTGGGCTGGCCTCTACCAGTTGTTTATCTCCGCGGCATAGTTGGCATAAAACTATCTCACAATAGAGGATATATACGTGCCAGGTGGTTGGCTAAGGAAACGCCATCCATGGTGATCAATGACAGCTAGAGCTTGGTCGCCTCTTCCCAATCCATGTTTAATTTCTTCAAGGCCCACATAGTCGTATGTTAAAGTTCAACCGGCAGGTGACAAGCTTTTCCGAAGATGAGCTTGAAGAGTGAAGTCCCAATCGATTCTTAAAAGCAGTCCCGTACCCCCATAGAGCATCATCAAGCTTGCGAGCCCAATCGGTTCTATTTGCATTTACTGTTTTAGCTAGAATACTCTTGATCTCCTGATTGGAGACTTCAACTTGCCCTCTTGTCTGAGGATGATAGAGCGTTTCCACCCAATGTTTGACGCCATACTTCTCTATCAATATGGCGAAGGCTCTATTGAAAAAGTGGGAACCACCATCACTGATTATAGCCCGCGGAGTACCAAATCGAGTAAATATGTTTTCCTTTAGGAACCCCATGACACTGTTAGCCTCATTGTTAGGTAAAGCCACCGCTTCTACCTATTTTTACACATAGTCCACAACAACCAAGATATACTTCATGCCCCCAGAGCTCACAAAGGGTCCCATAAAATCAATCCCCGAGACATCGAACACTTCCACCTCCATTACAAAATTCATAGGAATCTCTTTCCTTCTGCCTATACTTCTTTGACTCTGACATTGATCACAAGATCGCACCAATAGATCTGCATCATGGAAGATAGTCGGCCAGTAATAACCACATTAAAAAACTTTGGCAGCAGTCTGGTTACCACTATGATGACCCCCTACATGAGAGTCATGAAATGCTTTTAGAATCGCCATCACTTCACTTTCAAGAACACAACATTGAATGACGTTGTCAGCATATGTTATGAATAAGTAAGGCTCATCCCAATAGTATTGATGAGAATCCCGAAAGAAATTCTTCTTTTGGTATGCTTTGATCTCTTTTGGAACTATGTTTGTCACCAAATAATTGGCAATGTCTGCATACCATGGTGCCACCTCCATTGAAACTACCAACACCCTCTCATCTTGAAACGTATCATCAATATCTTGCTCATCTGAAGGTCTCCCAACTTCTTTAAGCCGAGAGAGATGGTCAGTGTTATACCCCGTATATTTATACGCTGAACTATTCGCAAGCAAATTGACTCGAGTTAAGGACAGGATTATATTCGGACATGAAATAGGAACTTTTAAGTTTCAATTTTCATTAGTACATAAATTATTTATAAATTTTATTTGGCGTAAAAATATTATTGGAGATTAGGAATGAATTAATTATGATTAAATTATTACGTAAGGGTTAGTGAGTAATTAATTTAATCAAGGCACTAGTGGGCCCCACCCGAAAATTAAAAAAAGATGAATGAAAAAAATGACAAATCAAAATAATAGGTGAGTCATTAAAAGTGGGGGGGACGTGTCGAACCAAGAGGAATCATACATATAGTTAAAGATCAACTTGATGAATTCATTTTCACTTTGCAAATTAAAAAGAAAAAGACTTAGAAAAAAAAAAGGAGCAGCCATGGATGTTTAAAAAAAACAAATTGCTTTGATTTAATTCCAAGGTGATTTACAACTTCAAGGAGGTGATAGCAACATTGGATATTGAATCGAGGAAGAAGAAATTGCGAAATTGGAGCAATTAAGAGTAGAAATACCTCCGAGAAAATTAAGGTAAGATTTTCTTGTTTTATGGTGTAATTGTGTTAATAGTGTTGTAATGGAGTTATTAAAATTGGATTGGACGAAATTGGAAGTAAGAAAATGCATAAAATTGATGTTATAGGGAATTGTGGGTTGAAATGGATTTAGAGATGTTGTTGGGTTGTTAGAATTGTTATGGGCTGAATTGTGAAAATTTTGTATGTATATCTCTATTGTTGGTATTTCTGTGTTAATAGGAGAATAATTGGAAATTCGGGTTAGGCGAATATATAGGAGAAATGCTGCCCGATTTTCGTTAAGTCCTTAAATAAGGAGAAACCCTAAACGAGAATGTATAGGTTAAAGAACAAGTTCTATAAAGCGAGGGGCTACGGATTTACTAGCTAAAAAGTATAGCTACTGACGATAACATTACTTTTATGTTAAATAGGCTAAAAAGAGCGACAAAGCGAACGGTTTTGCGATTAGTCGTCAACAGGTATGTAAAGCTGTCCCTTCTTTCTTTTTGCATGTCTTAGATTTAAGTGATGAATGATATGAACTTTGGGGTAATTATATTCATAAGTCTTGAGTGTGATTCATGATTTTTATTCACTTCTTGATGCTGGAACTCTTAAGTGACTGAGTTTCCCCTCGAGTCCTCTATACGTTGGATAGTAGTTGGTGTGTAAGAGTTCCTGTTCTTAAAGATTCTGTAATGGTTAACGTCCTTGACTTCCAAAATCTGTTTTGCATTATCTTGGCACATGACGTATGATTCCTGAGGCTCTATTTGATATAGTTCTTATTGACATCCATACTTACCATGACTATTGTCTTGATATTCGAGTGTTAGTTAGTCCATTTATTCTATTGAGTCTCAGATGATGATCTAGTGGTATATGGTTGCTCATGATATTCTACTCGTGCATACTGTTATTGTATCATTCACCGAGTCCCGGGCCGGGTATGTATTCGTGCACAGTTTCACTGCATTGTTCACCGAGTCCCTCACTAGAGGGCCGGGTACGTTATATGATGATATGATGATGTGATGATACGGTGATATGATTATGGCACCGAGTCCCATGATGGGCCGGGTATGGTATACGTGTACACGACTTTATTCACCGAGTCCCTCACTAGAGGGCCGGGTACGGTATATGTATATGATGATATGATGGTATGATGATATGATGATATGATTTTATTCACCGAGTCCCATAATGGGCCGGGTACGGTATATGGTAATGATATGCATGATTTTGTTTCGTAAGGCACAGGTACAGTGATTTCTTGATTATCATACTTGTCTCCTGGAATCTCTACTTCAGTTATGATCTTCCTTATTGTATTTCATGTTTTATATACTCAGTACATATTCCGTACTGACCCCCTTTCTTCGGGGGGCTGCGTTTCATGCCCGCAGGTACACATAGTCGGTTTGGTGACCCTTCAACATAGGACTTCTGCTCAGCTGTCTTGGAGAGCTCCGTTGTTCCGGAGTTTAGACCTTTGGTACAGAGCTTATGATATATATATATATATATATATATATATATATATATATATATATATATATATATATATATATATATATATATATATATATATATATGTTTATCCAGGGGTACGGCGGGGCCCTGTCCCGTCACATTTCGCTATCGATACTCTTAGAGGTCTGTAGACATATGTGTGGGTTGTGTATGAGTTCTGTTCAGCTATATCTATACGATGTGTTGTGGTATGATGTTCTTCTATAGTGGCAGCCTTGTCGGCTTGCATATGATATTGATATGTGATGGCAGCCTTGTCGGCTTGCGTATTATTTCATGATATGATTAGTTGTGACTTCTCAGGAGACAATGTATCTGGATATATATGTACATGATAACGTTGTGAACCTTGAAGTTCTTTTGTAAGTTTCCATATTTTTCTTAGGTTCATTATGACTATATCCAAGAGGCACGTGTATGGGTACCCAGGTCGGGCACTAATCATGGCCCACGGGGTTGGGTCGTGACAAAAGTGGTATCAGAGCAGTTCATCCTCGGAGTGTCTACAGATCGTGTCTAGTAGAGTCTTGTTTATCGGTGTGTTGTGCACCACATCTATCAACAAGAAGCTACCGGACATTTAGGATGTTACCTTTCTTTCATATCTAAGATCGTACGATAGATCCCAGCCATAGGAAATGAAATTCCTTATACTAACCTTTGATTTCAGCTGAAGAACGACCTCGACAGAAGAAAGTGACTGGTGATATTGACAGTTACAAAGTACACAGGTAAGTAACGGTGCGAAAGAGGCATGTGGGATAAGGTAAGAATATTGAAATATGATTGAAGTGCAAAGTTGAAGAATGAAAGAGAAAGTAGATAGGAAGGTATAACAGGATGGATCGTTAAAGGATCAGGTACGTCTCGAGGTGCGATAGGTGAGGTAAGCCCCAACACCTTTATACTTTTACTGGAAATTGGGAGCCCTGTATGGCTATGATACGATATGATATATGCATATATATGTTGGCCCTGTGAGGCATTATTGGTATTCCCTGCGTGCAGGATTCTGGGATAGTAAGAAATACAGAGGAAACTCTGCCCAAAATTTTCCAGAAATCGGAAAAAGAAGAGAACGAGATATAAATTCATAATATGTCTTGAAAATCGATACCGATAGGGTAAATTTTTTATGTTGGACTAAATCTTTAAGAGATACCCCCCACGTCATCCATAAGAGGCATCATTCCTATTTGGGAGACCTCGTTTTGAAGAAGCGTATATGAGCAGCGAATTCGCAATTCATTTGCATGGACCAGAATACTTTCCAACCACATTTTACCATAGAAAAAGGCTCACGTTGAAGGGAAAAAATGTCCAGCAATCAAGTTTCACTTTATTGGAAGAGTACAAAGCCCACAGCAAGTAGTTTGTGAACTAAATAGTCCGTTCATGACAAAAACAGTCTGAGGGTAAACTGTGTGAATTAAGCAATAAAAGTCTCGTGGTTCTTGTTGGATTCTGGTTCTTCTTGTGTAGTTTCGGGGGACGCTTCACGGTGACATAACCTTGGAGTAGGAGTGTTCTTGTATCCTTGAGGCAATATTTCATCATGTCCTTGAGTTTATTAGTTTTTAATCAACTATTGAAGGTGGAAGTAGTGTTCTCCGAAGGATATAGGGGTAGCATGAGATTCCTGGTGCACCAAGATAAAAGATGGATATAGACTGGAGAAATGAAAGGAATACTAAAAGAAGCACCCAAGACAGACATAACTAAGTGAGTATGAGTATAGGATAAAAAGGAAACATGTAGTTACGAACTTAAGGTGTAGTACGACGAGAAGGTGATAAGACAAGAGCACTATTACGACGAATTTAATATGATTTTGAGTAAGTCAGAAGTTGGCGTTGGGTATGCAACAAGAATGAAAGAGCATGAGGCATAAAGGAGTACTACGTGTATATGACTTCACCTCGGAAATGGTGAAATCCTTAAAGGACGAGGATTGCGGATTTGCGAAACAATTGATGTATTGTGAATTTTTTAGAAGAAATAGATGATACCCGTTGGGATAAAGATGGTGTTATAGGACAGCTTGGAACACTTATCATCAGAAAATATGTCACACCCTAATCTCTCTAGGTTGTGATGGGCACCCGACCCCATATCCGGAGCCGAGCGAACCCACAGACTCTTATGACATACATAATCTCTTCGGACCCTGAAATCAAATAAAAGTAAAATACAAAGTAAGCTTTCAACATCTTTCTTCTATCGTTCTCAAATCAAACAAAATTTGTGATCATATGGAATTTATATCATAATACAAATGACACATCGACTGATGCAGCCGCTCACAGAACTGACATCCTTTACCCACGACTCTGTCTGCAAAGAGTCTCTAACATTAATCAGACATCATAGCACATGTACTCTGACTCGGCAGCACTCCAGGAACAAGTGGAGCTTGCCAACTTCACCAGAACATCTTCTCTAATGACTTCTAATCATCTGGGTGTACCTGCGCGGCATGAAACACAGCCCCCGAAGAAAGGGGGTCAGTACGGAATATGTACTGAGCATGTAAGGCATGGAATACAGAAAAGAGAATCGTAGCTGAAACAGAGATTTACCAGAACCAAGCATGAACTTTTGAAACATTAAGCACTTGCCTTCTTGAATTGAAAATCATGTATGTCATCATAAATCATAATAAAAATCATGTCTGCCATCATCATATATCATATATCGTGCCCCGGCCATCTAGTGAGGAGCGCGGTGAGTAAATTCATGCATGTCATTACCATATATCATATATGCATATAACGTGCCCGGCCCTCCACTGAGGGACGTGGTAAAGGAAATCATGTATGTCATGATCATGTATCATATTTGCATATAACGTGCCCCGGCCTTTCAGTGAGGGACGCGGTAGATGAAATCATGTATGCCACCGTCATGTATCATGTAACGTGCCCCAGCCCTCTATTGCGGGACGCGGTGAATAGAGTCATCATATGCCATCCTGGCCACCACCCCGTCATCATATCATCATATCATCATATCATATATAACATGCCCCGGCCCGCAAGTGATAGGGACGCGGTGAACAATGCAGAGAAGTACGCACGAGAACATATCCCAGCCCGGGGCGCAGTGAAGGACATACTGAGACTTGCACGAATAGAGTAGTGTGAAACCATATGCAAATAAATCAAGACTCGATAGAGACGTACTCTTACCGACATTTGAAGAATCATAAACACGTTTCAAGTCAATCCGGTTTAGTATGAGAAAGTTACGAACATTTTTACCACAGAACTTTTACGAATGTTTCAAAGCAAATCCAAGATCTTTTACGAAAGTTAGGGACATTAAAACTTACAGAACTCATTTAGAAATAGAATTCTTTATGCTCATCTCGTTATTCAATCATATAATAAGCTTAACTATATCGAGCGTACTCATATCAAAAGTGAATAAGAATCATAGACAAACTCGGAAACATATCAAACGGAGCTTCGGAATCATGGATACATATAAAAACCATATGAAGTAGCTTATTCATTTATTAATCATACGATGGACTCAACCATATGAAACATGCTCATGAAAATAGAGAATAAGCATCATAACCAAGCTCGGAATCAAAGAGTAGAGTTACCCCAAGCTGCGTGTCATGTCATACCTTACTGAGCTCTATGACATGCCAAAAGAAAGAAAGGGTAAGCCTTATATACCTATTCCACGTCCAATTAGCTACGCTTATTCGTCCAATCTTGCTAATCTACATTCAAGAGAATTGACGTAATCATTAGACTCATTATCATATACTTTGTCTTAGTTCTTCAAATGGATTCATTTGTAATCTGCCGAAATTTTGGCAGCATCTCCCCTATAAATACACCATCCCCGAGAATCCAACTCGGTCAAATCAATAATCAACAATCCAAGAATTTAACTCGGCCAAATTATCGACAACAATACCAACAGTCATTCTTACAATATCAACAATCGATTCAAAACGCATTCCAACGTTAACAACATTCTTTCTACAGACTTCCACGACATTTCACTTATGTTCGATTCATATTTGCTCACATATTCAAGTACTATTCCGAAACCATTCAAACAATATTCAAGAACGCTTCAACACTCCGCATGACATTTCAAACGGCCAAACCAACTCACTACCCGAAACCTTCCAAATTCAACAAGAACAATAACAACACATTTCTTTCTTTCAAATTCATAAACTACAACAACAATTCACACTTTAGCAACTTCATTCTCATAATTACATAAAACCATATTAGATTCACATTAATTCCTACAACAACCCACAACCAATTTCAATACCAATTTGAACCATTAAACTTCCATTATCCACCTAGAATCCACAACAACAACAACCAAAAAACTAGATAAACTAACTAGTTTATCATTCCTACACCACACATATATACACGGCCAACTCCACACCACACGGCTCAACACAACACACATTATTTCCATGATTTTCATTCATTTCTACATACTATAACATACATAAACCTTCCATAACATATAAAAGAAGATTAAATCTTACCTTTTTCCCTTAACTTCTCACTTGGCTAGAATTGTGAACTTGCAACAAAGAGAGGGATTCTTGCTTCAACAATTATACCACGTTAAAGAGGACCTTCGAATTAGTATAAATGCTAGAAGAAATAATTTTTTTGGATTAAAGTTGAAGGCTTCCACTTTTCTTGCTCATGGCTGAATAGTCCCCTATGTTTTCTCCTCTCCAAGTTTCTTGAAAATTTTATGGATGAAATGATAAATATGACCATTTAGTCATCTTTTTTCTATTAATAATAGCTCCCAAGTGGGCTTTGGCCCAATCACTTGGACGGCCACAAGGCCCCTTTATTTCCAAGCCCATCTTTTTTTTTTTGGTCTTGCAATTCATGAAAAATTATTTTCCAAATTCCGAATTTGCCCTTAGCCTTCCTCAATATTTCTATGAGCCATCTTTCGAATTTTCCTTTTTACCCCTAGCCTCTCTTAATATTTCCACATCAAAAAATTTCATAAACAACTTGTGTGTTAAACAAAATCAAAATATAGCCTTGTCCTTAACTTCTTGCGATTGTCTTGAATTATCCGAACGTACAAAATACGGGCTATAACATCCTCCCCCCCCCCCTTTAGAACATTCATCCTCGAATGTTCAACTGACCTCGTGGGGTGCCATAATACTTCGGGAGGGTCCCTTTTGTAGTTGTTCTTTTTTTCATGCCCATTTCTTATCTTTCATCTTATTTTCTTTATAGTCGAACTCCTCGGTCTTTACATGAGTCCTCATTTCGTGTCATGGGTTTTCTAATCCATTGCGCCAATTCGTTATCCTTGTCCTTCCCAGGTTATCTCTTCTCTGTTACTGTTTCGTTACAATACCTTAATAGAAGCCCTGTCTTTGGTGCGCAATCTTCGCTTAACGATCTATATGGCCACAGGCTGTTCCCTTTTCTTCGCCCCCTGTTTCTTTACGTCTTTGTCACTATCCCTTTTAATCTTTCATTCCGAATATTTATCCAAAACATATGTACGTAATGTTTCTTTGCCAATTATTATCCTTCGCAGTCCAGTCGCGCTTATGGTGACTTATGATCCGAATTCACCTAACTTCTTAGCTCGCCACATCTTGAGTTCTTACTACAACTTTTTCTTTATTTCCTTCTCTCACATTTCTCGACACAAGTATACTTGTTTTTGATCTCTTTGTATTGATACTCGTTTCGTCCATCGTTATTCCTTGTTGGCTCTTCGGTGTGGATTCCTTATCAATATGATCGAGCATCACTTCACATCGATGGTTCATATAATCCCATAGCGTATCTTCTCATGTTTCGTATAATTAATAGTCCACGAACTATTTTCTTGTACTCCATGAACTCTTTCATTTCATTTATAGGCGCTGCGTTATTTCTTTCTCTCAAACATTTCAGATTACCAATTGCTGATACTTTTATTTCAATAGTCGTTGTTGTCCGAAATATCCCTTGAATCTTATCGTTTTCTTCATTATCCTGCGCTAGTTTAGCTTGTAGATCTTTCTTGCTCTCTCTGTTACCCCTTAAAACATGCCGCTGCCTACTTAGGTACGGCGCCAATTTGCCCGATGTGAGGGATTCAAATTGTAGCATAAACATAGCAGAATTCATGTTGGCATGAAATATTCTCTTAAGGTGTCTTCTATACTTTCCTTTCATGTCGGCTTCTACTTCTTTCAGATCTCCTTTTAAGTCCAATATAATATGTTCTCCCCCCCCCCCTTTTAAACGGGCTCCTTGTACGTCACAATCTTCGAGTACCCTCGTCTTCGATTATGTTTCATTCCTCGTCTTCCTTTCCAACTCTACGCATAACATATCGAAAACTTCTTACCATAAGTTTTTCTTTCATTTTATGTCTATATCATCACTCTATCTACATTTCCATACTCTTGTTATTTGTAGCACCAGTTCTAAAGTTCGTAAAACACTCATTCAAACACGCAGACCCGTTCTATTCTTAAGTCATCTTTTAGGAAAGCTCTTCCCTGTCGGAGGCAACCACATTAATATGGCTACACATTCCACTTTTATTCCATATTACCACATTTTTATCCCTTTCACGTGCCTATTTTGAGTTTTTACCCAAGTCGTCTCGTGCTTTGCCGGTAGTTCCTCTCGGGGCTTCACTCACTAAGGCTTCTTGTCTTTCATTTTCTTCCGACACTTTGATCTCTTTATTTTCCATCTACTCACTCACTTTCTATTCCAAATATCATTGTATTAAAATTTCCAATCTTAACCGGTAGTGAGCATAGCATTAGTTTAGCTCGCAACGCTTGTTCTGTTTATTTTTGTCGTCACTTGAACTCCGGTACCCTTACTCGATTGATGCCTTCCATACCGTAACACCGGTTGCTGGGATACACATGCCCGCCGATACAATCATATATGGGATATCATACGCATTCATATATATATATATATATATATATATAAAATTATTATCAACTAGCCCACAAAATACTTCCAAACGCTATTCAAGCCTATCCTAATTCCAGAGCTGTGATGCACTTTCTGTCTCTTCACCAGGCTAGTCTGCCTTGTCCTGCGCGACCTCTTATGGTCTCCAACCATCCCGTATACTCTAGTTTTCCTTAGGCTACTCTAGCTTCTCATTTGCCGATTATGTTTCAATTTATAGAACTTTTAGTTCATTTCCCAGGGGGTCACCCATCCTAAAATTTCTTCCACCTTAGCACGCTTAACCTCGAAACTTCGATGGAATCCGGTGCCTTAATGCTGATATAATCGCGTCCACTTCCTCACATGACCTTTATTACATGATCTGGAACAAATCGAAGTCTTACAGATTCCTAGACATTCTCGTAACACGTCTTTCCCTTTATAATTACTATTTTACCCTTTTCAATTTCCAGTGTTCACTTTTTTACTTATGTGTATAACTATCCTTCGTCCCAGATTTCCAAATTCCCGATGGTAGCAAATATACCTTCATCGCCGTTGCATATGAATACTTCAGGTATCAACCTATTCGGATTTTCCACTCACCATCCTTACATAATGATCTACAGCAAAACTGATTGTCGACCTTCCCTGAATCCTCCAGCAGACCTTGTTCTTACTAAACCTCGAATGTTATCCATTTTAATCATCTGGGCTGCTAATCGTCTTTCTCGCTATTATTCTTCATGTCATACCAAATCCATAACCTTTCTGAAACAACTCATCCCACTTATTGTCCTTTTAAGATATTTCCTTTCCACGCTCTTCCTATTAGGTGTTCTAGATCAAATAACCTGATTTTGAGAAATTCTGACCGGGTGTCCTTTACAAATTCTTACCATTCAAATCTGTACGCAACAAACACCAATAATGCCTTACAGAGCATACGACTATATATCACATTCCAGCCATCCCGAGCTTCAAGTTTCAAGTAACAGAACAAATATATCAATACTTACCCCTGCGACTTTCCATATCGCCACTCATTTCTTCCGTCGTATGTAAGGCTTATATGAGGAATTTCATTTCCTATGACTTGGCTCTATTGCACGATCTAAGACAGAAAGAAGGTCAACAATCCCTAGATGCCCCGTAGCCTCCTGTTTATAGATGTGGTGCGCTTCACACCATAAACAGGATTCTACTGGACACGACTTTGCAGACAACCCCTAGGACAAACCTGCTTTGATACCACTTTGTCACACCCTAATCTCTCTAGGGTGTGATGGGCACCCAACCCCATATCCGGAGCCGAGCGAACCCACAAACTCTTATTACATACATAATCTCTTAGGACCCTGAAATCAAATAAAAGTAAAATACAAAGTAAGCTTTCAAAATCTTTCTTCTATCGTTCTCAAATCAAAAACAAATTGTGGTAATATGGAATTTATATCATAATACAAATGACACATCGGCTGATGGAGCCGCTCACAGAACTGACATCCTATACCCACGACTCTGTCTGCAAAGTCTCTAATATTAATCAGACATCATAGCACATGTACTCTGACTCGGCAGCACTCCAGGAACAAGTGGAGCTTGCCAACTTCACCGGAACATCTTCTGTAATGACTTCTACTCATCTGGGTGTACCTGCGCGGCATGAAACGCATCCCCCTGAAGAAAGGGTCTCAGTACGGAATATGTACTGAGCATGTAAGGCATGGAATACAGAAAAGAGAATCGTAGCTGAAACAAAGATTTACCAGAACCAAGCATGAACTTTTAAAACATTAAGCACTTGCCTTCTTGAATTGAAAATCATGTATGTCATCATAAATGATAATGAAAATCATGTCTGCCATCATCATATATCATATATCATATATCATGCCCCGGCCCTCTAGTGAGGGGCGCGGTAAGTAAATTCATGCATGTCATTACCATATATCATATATGCATATAACGTGCCCCGGCCCTCCACTAAGGGACGCGGTAAAGGAAATCATGTATGTCATCATCATGTATCATATTTGCATATAACGTGCCCCGGCCCTCCAGTGAGGGACGCGGTAAATGAAATCATGTATGCCAACGTCATGTATCATGTATGCATGTAACGTGCCCCAGCCCTCTTTTGCGGGACGCGGTGAATAGAGTCATCATATGCCATCCTGGCCACCACCCCGTCATCATATCATACATAACATGCCTCGGCCCGCAAGTGAGAGGGACGCGGTGAACAATGCAGAGAAGTACGCACGAGAACATATCCTGGCCCGGGGCGTAGTGAAGGACATACTGAGACTTTCACGAACAGAGTAGTGCGAAATCATATGCACATAAATCAAGACTCGATAGAGACGTACACTTACCGACATTTGAAGAATCATAAACACGTTTCAAGTCAATCCGGTTTAGTATGGGAAAGTTACGAACATTTTTACCACAGAAATTTTACGAATGTTTCAAAGCAAATCCAAGATCTTTTACGAAAGTTAGGGACATTAAAACTTACAGAACTCATTTAGAAATAGAATTCTTTATGCTCATCTCGTTATTCAATCATATAATAAGCTCAACTATATCGAGCGTACTCATATCAAAAGTGAATAAGAATCATAGACAAACTCGGAAACATATCAAACGGAGCTTCGGAATCATGGATACATATCAAAACCATATGAAGTATCTTATTCATTTATTAATCATATGATGGACTCAACCATATGAAACATGCTCATGACAAAAGAGAATAAGCATCATAACCAAGCTCGGAATCAAAGAGTAGAGTTACCCCAAGGTGCGTGTCATGTCATACCTTACTGAGCTCTAGGACATGCCAAAAGAAAGAAAGGGTAAGCCTTACATACCTGTTCCATGTCAAATTAGCTACACTTATTCGTCCAATCTTGCTAATCTACAGTCAAGAGAATTGACGTAATCATTAGACTCATTATCATATACTTTGTCTTAGTTCTTCAAATGGATTCATTTGTAATCTGCCGAAATTTCGGCAGCATCTCCCCTATAAATACACCATCCCCGAGAATCCAACTCGGTCAAATCAATAATCAACAATCCGAGAATTTAACTCGGCCAAATTATCGACAACAATACCAACAGTCATTCTAATAATATCAACAA
This sequence comes from Lycium barbarum, assembly GCF_019175385.1. NCBI lineage: Eukaryota > Viridiplantae > Streptophyta > Magnoliopsida > Solanales > Solanaceae > Lycium > Lycium barbarum. Next base: position 21,573,809 of record NC_083348.1, on the reverse strand, counting down.
TCAATTCAAAATGCATTCCAACGTTAACAACATTCTTTCTACAGACTTCCACGACATTTCACTTATGTTCGATTCATATTTGCTCACATATTCAAGTACTATTCCGAAACCATTCAAACAATATTCAAGAACGCTTCAACACTCCGCATGAAATTTCAAACGGCCAAACCAACTCACTACCCGAAACCTTCCAAATTCAACAAGAACAATAACAACACATTTCTTTCTTTCAAATTCATAAACTACAACAACAATTCACACTATAGCAACTTCATTCTCATAATTACATAAAACCATATTAGATTCACATTAATTCCTACAACAACCCACAACCAATTTCAATACCAATTTGAACCATTAAACTTCCATTATCCACCTTTAATCCACAACAACAACAACCAAAACACTAGATAAAATAATTGGTTTATCATTCCTACACCACACATATATACACGGCCAACTCCACACCACACGGCTCAAAACAACACACATTATTTTCATGATTTTCATTCATTTCTACATACTACAACATACATAAACCTTACATCACATATAAAAGAAGATTAAATCTTACCTTTTTCCCTTAACTTCTCACTTGGCTAGAATTGTGAACTTGCAACAAAGAGAGGGATTCTTGCTTCAACAATTATACCACGTTAAAGATGACCTTCGAATTAGTATAAATGCTAGAAGAAATAATTTTTTTGGATCAAAGTTGAACGCTTCCACTTTTCTTGCTCATGGCCGAATAGTCCCCTATGTTTTCTCCTCTCCAAGTTTCTTGAAAATTCTATGGATGAAATGATAAATATGACCATTTAGTCATCTTTTGTCTATTAATAATAGCTCCCAAGTGGGCTTTGGCCCAATCACTTGGACGGCCACAAGGCCCCTTTATTTCCAAGCCCATCTTTTTTTTTTATCTTGCAATTCATGAAAAATTATTTTCCAAATTCTGAATTTGCCCTTAGCCTTCCTCAATATTTCTATGAGCCATCTTGCGAATTTTCCTTTTTACCCCTAGCCTCTCTTAATATTTCCGCATCAAAAAATTTCATAAACAATTTGTGTGTTAAACAAAATCAAAATATAGCCTTGTGCTTAACTTCTTGCGATTGTCTTGAATTATTTGAACGTACAAAATACGGGCTATAACAATATAAATGCTACCGAATGGAGAATTTGAAACGACTATAAGCACTGGCTAATTCCGGATTAGGAATGAATGGAATGTGGCTTCGGATAAATCGCTACATTAATTACATTATTCGAGTACCACTCATTAGATAAGAGGTTGTACTGTATATATCGAGAGTTGTCATCGCCTAGTAATTGTGTTAGGGTTTCATACATGGGGAATCTAAGTTATAGATGACATAAAGGAAGACATAGGTATGGTGCAGTATAGCAAATGTATTGGAAAATAATCACATGGATTTGAAAAGTTGGAAATGGGGACATAGAGTAGAATATAAATAGTTACGGATGTAGGTACACCCTGAAGGGGGGAAGCGGATGAGAGAAATGCAAATGTAAGATGAAATCAACTGACACTGCAACACGTGTAATATGGAAACTCAAACTTTAAGTGAGATCCCTTGCTGAAACAAGTTAGTAAGATTTGAAAGCCAGCAATAAACGGGTAGAAGCAAAGATGGTATTTGAGACGGTGTTGAGAATTATTGGTAAAGACCTTGAATAATATGACATCAGAAGGTGGATGTTTATAAAAAGGAAGAATACGACAAGAGGATGGTAACAAGTAACTTAAAAGATACTATAAAGGATAGCAATGCTATGCTGTATTAGAGGTTAAGATGTTGACAACGGAGTTATTGGCTAATGATATTGTGACATATAAGTAGCAACGGAGAAAGGATAGGAAATCTCTCCTATAGTAGGATATGAGAAAATCAAATGGCGAATAAAGGAAGGGAAAATTAGCGTGACAAGATAGACCGCAACTGAGTTTTAGTACAAATAAGATATGCAAAACGGGATGAACTAGGAGAGGGAAGGACTATGACTAAGATTGGATATACTTTTTACAAACTGTACAAGAATGGTTATGCAACCTACGAATAATTGTATGCTAAGGATGAGACCAAGTGAGTACTTGATAAGAAGAATGAGGATTCAGTACTAACAGCGTGATTGTGATATTTTGGATACATTAAAGGAAGGTGTAAAGTGGTTTGAGGCAAAACTACGGAGATATAATTAGTACTGAGGGCAAAAGCCATAGTTGAGCCTTGACATCAATTGAAAGAGATAAGAGAAGAATGTAAGGTCTGCATGAAGACTAGTGAGACGATGCTAAGGTATTCTTTGGGCTGGTTTGAGCACCTACCCCTACTCCTGAAAAGATTGCAATAGGATGTGTGATAGAAGAGCTAAGAGAAAGTTTGATTAAAGGGGCAATAGAAGAGTATGAGTCAAAAATAAAGAAACGACACAGGATAATATGCCTAAAGTATTGCCAGTTAGGGTAAAGGAGATTAAGAAATGACTTAACCGAGACAATCAGAACAAGCGAGTTACTACTTACTGGATGACTGTAAAGTTATAATATGAGGGGACCCTAGCGCTATTTGATAGCCAACCCTAAAAATCGAGATCAAAAAGTAAAAACAAGTGATAGTTAAAGACCTTCAAAAGAAAGTCAGAAAGTGACACATGATGCTGAGGATTCTAGAGTACGGACTATCATAGCGGAGTAAAGCAAGGATATTGGAGTACAAAGATGTTACCCTCTGGGAAATTTCGTTCTACTCGTAGAACCTGTGAAAGGTCCACAGGTTACCAGAGGCATACAATACTCCAAGGATATTAAAGTCTAATGAATCGATGGAGGACGTTTGCGCGTTATAAAAATCTTATTTAAAGATTGAGAGGTAAGATAAAGGTGAAGTAAACGACACATCATCTTAAAGGAGTAACTATAGAAAAAGAAAGAGTCGAGTCATGACTACGTGTACCATGAGTACAAGTCCGAATTAATTGAGGACAGTACAACTGAACAATATGCAAATAAGAGAGACAGTAACACTCTAGCAGAACAACTCGAAATACAACTGATAACCAATTGTGAAATAAAGAAGAGAGTAAAGACAGTGACATAGAATTATTACCTCGAGAAGCAACAAAAAGAGGAAATATTACAGGAATGACTATGTAGAGATCTGGGATGCGTTATAGTAAATTATAGCGAATTGACAACGGAAAAGGTATGTGAAGGCCATAATTAAATAAGAGAACGCTAGAGAAAGTACTGGGAGTTCAGGACCAGTTTGACATTCGAGGACGAATGTTCTAAAGGGGGGAAGGATGTTATACCCCGTATATTTATACGTTGAAGTATTCGCAAGCCAATTGACTCGAGTTAAGGACAGGATTATTTTCGGACATGAAATAGGAACTTTTAAGTTTCAATTTTAATTAGTACATAAATTATTTATAAATTTTATTTGGCGTAAAAATATTATTGGAGATTAGGAATTAATTAATTATGATTAAATTATTACGTAGGGGTTAGTGAGTAATTAATTTAATCAAGGCACTAGTGGGCCCCACCCGAAAATTAAAAAAAGATGAATGAAAAAAATGACAAATCAAAATAATTGGTGAGTCATTAAAAGTGGGGGGGACGTGTCGAACCAAGAGGAATCATACATATAGTTAAAGATCAATTGATGATCAACTTGATGAATTCATTTTCACTTTGCAAATTAAAAAGAAAAAGACTTAGAAAAAAAAAGGGAGCAGCCATGGCTTCTACTGTTCACGGCCAGCCATGGCTGTTTAAAAAGAACAATTTGCTTTGATTTAATTCCAAGGTGATTTTACAAGTTCAAGGAGGTGATAGCAACATTGGATATTGAATCGAGGAAGAAGAAATTGCGAAATTGGAGCAATTAAGAGTAGAAATTCCTCCGAGAAAATTAAGGTAAGATTTTCTTGTTTTATGGTGTAATTGTGTTAATAGTGTTGTAATGGAGTTATTAAAATTGGATTGGACGAAATCGTAAGTAAGAAAATGCATAAAATTGATGTTATAAGAAATTGTGGGTTGAAATGGATTTAGAGAAGTTGTTGGGTTGTTAGAATTGTTATGGGATAAATTGTGAAAATTTTGTATGTATATCTCTGTTGTTGGTATTTCTGTGTTAACAGGAGAATAATTGGAAATTCGGGTTAGGCGAATATATAGGGGAAATGCTGCCCAATTTTCGTTAAGTCCTTAAATAAGGAGAAACCCTAAACGAGAATGTATAGGTTAAAGAACAAGTTCTATAAAGCGAGGGGCTATGGATTTACTAGCTAAAAAGTATAGCTACTGACGATAACATTACTTTTATGTTAAATAGGCTAAAAAGAGCGACAAAGCGAACGGTTTTGCGATTAGTCGTCAACAGGTATGTAAAGCTGTCCCTTCTTTCTTTTGGCATGTCTTAGATTTAAGTGATGCATGATATGACCTTTGGGGTAATTCTATTCGTAAGTCTTGAGTGTGATTCATGATTCTTATTCCCTTCTTGATGCAGGAACTCTTAAGTGACTCAGTTTCCCCTCGAGTCCTCTATACGTTGGATAGTAGTTGGTGTGTAAGAGTTCCTATTCTTAAAGATTCTGTAATGGTTAACGTCCTTGACTTCCAATAGCTGTTTTGCATTATCTTGGCACATGACGTATGATTCCTGAGGCTCTATTTGATATAGTTCTTATTGACATGCATACTTACCATGACTATTGTCTTGATATTCGAGTGTTAGTTAGTCCACTTATTCTATTGAGTCTCAGATGATGATGTAGTGGTATATGGTTGCTCATGATATTCTACTCGTGCATACTATTATTGTATCATTCACCGAGTCCCGGGCCGGGTATGTATTCGTGGACAGTTTCACTGCATTGTTCACCGAGTCCCTCACTAGAGGGCCGGGTACGTTATATGATGATATGATGATATGATGATGTGATGATACGATGATATGATTATGGCACCGAGTCCCATGATGGGCCCGGTACGGTATACGTGTACACGACTTTATTCACCGAGTCCCTCACTAGAGGGCTGGGTACGGTATATGTATATGATGATATGATGGTATGATGATATGATTTTATTCACCGAGTCCCATAATGGGCCGGGTACGGTATATGATAATGATATGCATGATTTTGTTTCGTAAGGCACAGGTACAGTGATTTCTTGATTATCATACTTGTCTCCAGGAATCTCTACTTCAGTTATGATCTTCCTTATTGTATTTCATGCTTTATATACTCAGTACATATTCCGTACTGACCCCCTTTCTTCGGGGGGCTGCGTTTCATGCCCGCAGGTACACATAGTCGTGTGGTGACCCTTCAGCATAGGACTTCTACTCAGCTGTCTTGGAGAGCTCCGTTGTTCCGGAGTTTAGACCTTTGGTACAGAGCTTATGATATATATATATATATATGTGTTTATCCAGGGGTAGGGTGGGGCCCTGTCCCGTCACATTTCGCTATCGATACTCTTAGAGGTCTGTAGACATATGTGTGGGTTGTGTATGAGTTCTGTTTCGCTGTGTCTATATGATGTGTTGTGGTATGATGTTCATCTATAATGGCAGCCTTGTCGACTTGCATATGATATTGATATGTGATGGCAGCCTTGTCGGCTTGCGTATTATTTCATGATATGATTAGTTGTGACTCCTTAGGAGACAGTGTATCTGGATATATATGTACATGATAACGTTGTGAACCTTGAAGTTCTTTTGCAAGTTTCCATATTGTTCTTAGGTTCAGTTTGATTATATCCAAGAGGCACGTGTATGGGTGCCCAGGTCGAGCACTAGTCATGGCCCACGGGGTTGGGTCGTGACAGTCAGCAACCTGATTCTCAGTTCCCTCATGGTCTTTCATCTCAAAGTCAAACTCTGCAACAATAGCACCCATCGGATAAATCGCAGCTTAGGTTCCTTCTTCGCCATCAGGTATCTCAATGCGGTATGATTAGTGTATACCATGACTTTGGACCCCAACAGATAGGCCCGAAACTTCTCAAAAGCAAAACTATTGCAAGCAGCTCTTGCTGCGTCACTGTGTAATTCATCTGAGCAACATTCAATGTTCTGCTTGCATAATAGATCGGATGCATGATTTTATTATGTCTCTGGCCAAGCACAACACTGATAGCAAAACCACTTGCATCACACATCAATTAGAATGGTAGAGACCAGTCAGGAGAAACAATAATAGGCGTGGTGGTCAACCGCTGCTTCAATTCATCGAATGCCTTGTGGCACTTCTCATCGAATTCGAACATAGCCTCTTTTTCAAGGAGCTTACACATCGGGTTAGCGATCTTTGAGAAATCCTTGATGAAACGCCTATAGAAACCGACGTGTCCTAAAAAGCCCCGGACACCCTTAACTGAGATAGGCGTAGGAAGCTTAGAAATCACATCAATCTTTGCTTGATTGACCTCAATCCCTTTTTCAGAGATTTTATGCTCGAGGATGATCCCTTCCTTCACCATAAAGTGGCACTTCTCCCAATTCAGCACTAGATTAGTCTCCTCACAGTATTTAAGTACTTGACCCAGATGGCCAAGACAGTCATCAAAAGAATCACCAACAACAGAGACGTCATCCATAAAGACCTCGAGAAAGGCTTCCACCATATCAGATAATATCGACGTCATACATCGCTGAAACGTAGCCGGTGCATTGCAAAGACCAAACGGCATTCTGATGCAAGAAAATGTCCCATATGGACACGTAAAAGTCATCTTCTCTTGATCCTCCAGGGCGGTGTTGATCTGATTGTAGCCCGAATAACCATCAAGGAAGCAATATTAAGATCACCCCGCTAGCCGATCAAGCATTTGATCAATAAAAGGCATAGGGAAGTGATCCTTGCAAGTGGCAGTGTTGAGCTTGCGATAGTCAATGCAAACTCTCCATCCTATTACAGTTCTCGTCGGAATCAGATCATTCTTTGCATTGGACACCACTGTGATGCTGTCCTTTTTCGGAACACATTCGACTGGGCTTACCCATTTACTGTCAGTAATCGGGTAAACCACTCCAGCATCTAACCATTTGATGCTCTTTCATGACGACTTCTTGCATATTCTCATTCAGTCTCCTTTGATGCTCCACACTCGGCTTACTATGCTCCTCCAACTGGATTTTATGTTCACAGATCCCAGAAGGAATTCCCCGAATGTCTGCTATTGTCCAACCAATGGCACGCCTATATTCACGCAATACCTCCAAAAGTCGTACAATCTGCTCCTTAGTCAGTTGGCCTGAAACAATCACTGGCAATGTATTGTTCGAACCAATGAACTAGTACTTCAAATATGATGGGAGCTACTTAAGCTCCAACTTCGGTGGTTCAATGATCGAAGGCTTTGCTGGAGGAGTTGTTCTATTTTCCAGATCAAGATTTAGCTTCTTTGGGTGGTAAGAATATGAACCCAAACCAACAAGCGAATTAACTGTCTCCACATAACCCTCCATGTCTTCAGTATCAAAGTTTACAAGAATACCAGCCAGATCTTCACCCAAACTTTCTTCTTCCATCTTGAACTCCACTGCTTCATCAACAACATCAAAGGAATCAATCACCGCAATGCTCTCGTAAGCACTTGGTAATTTCATCCCCTTGCTTGCCTGAAAAATAAATTCCTCATCATTGACTCAGAACTTCATTTCATTCTTCTCTGAATCCATCAGAGCTCTCCTTAGGCAAGGAAGGGTCTCCCTAGAATAATAAGGATGTCCCGATCAACAGCGCAGTCAAGAATCACAAAATCTGCGGGCAATATATAGTTACCAACCCGCACAAGAACATCATCAACCACGCCAACAGGCCTCTTAATAGATCTATCAGCCATCTGTAACCTCACAGTAGTCGGCCTTGGCATCCCCAAACCTGATTGCTTGTATATAGAAAGTGGCATCAAATTAATACTCGCCCCATTATCACACAAAGCATGAGCAAAATTATGGTGCCCAAGAGAACAAGGAATGGTGAACGCTCCAGGATCTCCCCTTTTCTGAACAGTAGTTGTTAAAATGATGGAATTCACATTGTGAGTCAAACTCACAGTTTCATGTTGCACCGTTTTCTTCTTGGTCAGCAGGTCCTTCAAATATTTAGCAAAACCGGGCATTTCCTTGACAGCTTCCAAGAAGGGAAAATTCAGAGACAACTGCTTCAGCTGATCATAAAATTTTTCAAACTTTGCATCTTCCTTCTTCTTTACCAACCTCTGAGGAAAGGGAGGTTTAGATTTGAAAAGCTGAGTCAAAGGCCGGAGAGCCCCTTTCACAGTTTTCTTGCTCTTGTCATCAGCCTCCTACAAAATCTCTGGAATATCAGAAACATTCTCGTTAGTAGGATTCTCATTAATAATAATTAGTGCTTCAGACTGCACCTCTTCCTCTTCATCTATCGGCTCGAGCTCAACAACTTTCTGCTCAGCACCTTCGAGTATTTACCACTCCGAGTACTAATGGCAAACACACGGTCTACACCGCCTCCCCCGTTCTTCGAATTTAGCACAATGTCACTATGAAGTCCTCCCTTTTTAGGAGGGTACTGCTCTCTAGAAATATAACGCATCTGCGACTCGAGCTTCTGAATAGCTACTGTATGGGAACCCACTGTCTCTGTTAGCCCAAATAATGTCCTCTCAGACTTTGATTGATTTGCCAGAACTTTCTCAAGCATTGCTTCAACCCTCGAACTACCTTGCTATGTTGATTGCCCTTTCGGTGGTATATAAGTATTGGAACTCTTGTTCCCAAAATTGTTGCTGTTGTTATAACTCTCTTGGTTCGTACCACCATAATTATTATTGTAGTTCCCTGAGTTGTTCTTGTTGTAGGAACCCTGACCATGCTGAGGTCTCCATTGATTCTGATTCTAGTAACCACCTTGGTAGTTCTATCTTTGATAACCCCCTTGAGAATTGTTCACATAGTTAGCGTCTTCAACCTGCATAGGAGGTCCCTCGTGAAATAGACCATCTTGGGTTTGGTACATCCCCTTCGTCATAACTGACTCATCCTCACAAGTATTTACCTTCTTAATCTAGGTTTCATCAAACTTCGTGGTTAGCAAGGAAATATTCGCTGCAAGCTCAGCCAATGTTTGCTGGGTATCTTGATTCTCATTTACCATATTCTGGATCATGACACTACCATAAGACACAATATCAGCATTCTTTGAGTGCCAAGTCTGATTGTGCGTAGTCATCCTGTCAAGTATGTTGGTCACTCATCGGTAAGATTTATTCATAAAAAAACCATTAGCTACATTGTTTGCAATTGATTGCGTCACTAGATCCAGCCCTCGATAGAACTTCTCCATTAATATGTTCTCCGAAAAACCATGATTTGGAATTTTCTACAAATACTCCTTAAATCTCTCCGAAGCTTCATATAATTGTTCCCCTGTTCGCTGCTTAAATTCATAGATCTTGTCACGAATCTCATCCGTCTTACTAGGGGGTACCATTTCTTGACAAAGACTGCTACCATCTCTGCCCATGTAGCAATAGAATTTCGAGGCAGCTTCTCGAACCATACTCTTACATCTCCACCTAAGTAATATTTGAAAAGCCTCAGCTGAATAGCATCCTATGAAACATTGTTTTGGATGTGATTAGCACATACATCCACAAAACTCTGCAAATGACGTTGAGGGCCATTATCGGTAGAGTTTTAAAAGTATCCCTCAAGCTTCAACAACTGGTATAGAGAGGAGTCAATTTTAACGCTTGCAGCTCCAACTCGAGGATGAACAATAGCAGATGCATAGTCCTCCTAAAGAACAAGATCAGCGAAAACATTCTCGTCATCTGATTTATTCGCCTGATTATTCAATCGACCCCCTTGGTTACCAGCACATTGGTTTTGCTAATTCTAATTCATGCTTACCTGGTTTACAAGGAATAGCAAATAAGGTGTGATGGAATAAGCAAAAGACTTCAATGAAAGCAAACACTATTTAGTAATTTCAAAACCGTATTACCCAGCAACGGCACCAAAATTTGATACTCTCAAATTACACCTTTAATTAGCGGAAAGCAAACGATGTCAAATATAGTAACCCAACAAGGTTGGGTCGAATCCCACAAGGAATATGGTGAATGCTTAATTTAGTTCTAATGTCTTAAACAGATGCTTTTTGTAAAAGTTGGTTGTTTATGACTAATAGCTAACTAATTGCCTTGGATTGTAGTTTATGGTAAAAGAAACTATGGTTGTGTCCCCTTTAGATGAAACGTATGAACATGGGTGTCGATCTTGATATACTTCTAATGGATCGTTTGTATGGATGCACTTAACCTCTACTTGAATCTAAACTATTTCCCAATAAGAAAAGATTATTTCTTTCTATGCTTCTTCCAAAGATGAGAAAGTATGTATGAAGAATGGTTAATTATGCCGAGTAAATTCCTCTTATTCCTATGTGAATTTATTAAACAAGGTTTAAAGCCTTGAGTTCTTGTTCTTACCAAACCCTAGTTATTTTCCCAAATAAACCAAAGTTTATGGCGTTAGCTAATGTTTGCAACCACTAACTATATGGTGAAAACGAAGAACAAATAAACCCTAACAATCCATTATGCGTATATCAAGCACAAAATCCCAAGCACCACACACCCATCCTTGGGTTCACAACCTTAATAAAGAAAATTAGCTACTCACAGAAGAAGAAGAACAACAATAATAAATAATTGAGATCATAATACTTACGAATGATTGATTGGAATTGAAGAGAAATTAATAGCAATTTTTTGTAGTCCCAAAAGACTTCAAAAACTATGAGTATTCAATGCTAAGAAAATAAAAACTGAAAACTGGTGAATTGTAGCCTACAAGAAACCTACATCAGGTATTTATAAGAGTCTAAATCGTGCAAAATACGTTTGACAAAATTGCCCCCGACGGACCAATGTACGGACCTTAAATATTGTACGGACCGTAAAAGATGTACGGTCCGTACTTTCTAGTTGAATTCCTCCTTCAGAACTGATACCTCTTTGTCATGGATTTACGGTTGAATTGATGGACCGTAAATATTGTACGGTCCGTCTTTTACTCCGTAAAAATCATGCTTCAGTTATTTTTCGGTCTTAAATGTCTTTTTCACCCATTTCCACGACTTGCTCCCAAAATACGTTAAATACCTGCAACATATCACAAACACATCAAAAAGACCAAGACTTGGTCAAAAACAAGTAAACCTTATAGCCAAAAAGCATCGAATGTGCCGTAATTTCACGGCACATCAGTCATATCTCGTAAGAAATGCTGTCTTCGGAATATCCTCCGCCCTGATCTTCAACTTGTGATAGCTGGAACACAAATCAATCTTCGAAAACACCGAAGGCACCCTGAATCTGGTCAAACAGATCATTAATACGAGGCTTAAGGTAATTGTTTCGAATAGTGACCTTGTTCAACTGGCGGTAATCAATACACATCCTCATTGTCCCATCTTTCTTCTTCACGAATAACATAGGAGCACCTCAAGGGGAGACACAAGGTCTAATGAACCCCTTGCTCAATAAATCCTGCCACAACTCAGCAGGTGCCATCCGATATGGTGGGATGGAAATGGGACGAGTGCCCGAGTTCACGTCGATACAGAAATCAATGTCGCGATCGGGTGGCATACCTGACAGATCCGACGGGAATACCTCCGTGAACTCGCTCACAATAGGGATAGATTCAAGGGGTGGAGATGCAACAATCGTATCACGAACGTGCGCCAAATACGGTAAACACCCTTTACTTACTAACTTCTTCGCCTGAAGGAAGGAAATGATGATCTTCAGGGCGGGACTAGGAGTACCTCTCTACTCCAGCCTAGGGATGCCCAATATGGCTAAGGTAACTGTCTTAGCGTGACAGTCCAAGATTGCATGATAGGGAGAAAGCCAGGACATATCTAATATAATACCAAAGTCCACTATATCAAGGATCATCAAATCTACCCATGTGTCATGGCCCATAAAAGTAACCAAACAAGAACGGCAGACTCGATTAACAATCATAGAATCTCCAATCGGAGTAGAAACATGAACAGGTATATCTATGCTATCACAAGGAAAATCCCAACCAATGGCATGAAATGCAGATACATACGAATAAGTGGATCCAGGATCAAATAATACAGATGCTGCATCTGAGGCCTCTGCCTTGGGCCTACCAAAAAATGAGTAATAATGGGCTCTACCACGCCCAGTCTGAGATCCCCCTTTCGTACTCTGGGAACCACCTCTAGAACCATGGGAAGTACCGTGGCCTGACTGAGCACCGCCTCTCTGAGAAGTCCGACCTCGACCACTAGATGCTACAAAAGTCCTGGGTGGCTGATAATCCCGCTTGGGTCGGGGACATCTCCTAGCAACATGCCCAACCTCTCCACACGAAAAGTAGGTGAGAGGTATTGAAACACGAAAGCTGAAGACCCGGATGAAGCAGCCCTGTCCACTGGTCTGGAGAACGAACTCTCCGGAGCTCTCTGCCTAGGTGGCTCACTAGAGGAAGTCAGTAACGCTGAATGCACGGGACGACAGGAATAGGGCTGAGGTGGCCTCAAAAATTGACCAGCGCCCCTCGAACCAGAACCCCCTAAACTACCAGTCTGACGTGACCTCTTGTTACCACCACTAAAAGCACGGGCCTTAGCGCCCTCAACCGTAGAAGCATGCTCGATAATGGACTCAAAGGAAGCCCTCATAGACTCCATCTGAAGACAAGGAATCTGTAGAGAGCCCACCAGTCCTGCAACAAAGCGCATGATCCTATCGGCCTCAGTAGGGATCAACGGAGTAGAATAACAGGCTAGATAAAGGAACCGGGTCACATAGGACTCCAAAGACATGACCCTATCCTCAAGGTGTAAAAACTGCTCCCTACGTGCCTCTCTCAAAGACCGGGGCACATACTTCTCAAGGAAGGCGCGGTAGGACTGAGTTCAAGTCAAAGGAGGAGAACTTTCAGGTCTGCAGGCTACAAAATACCTCCACCACATCTTCGCATCGCCGCAAAACTGGTAGGACATATATTCGACACCGTAGGTCTCCACTATCCCCATACGGTGTAGAAACTCATGCATATCAAGAATAAACTCATAGGTATCCTCAGATAAGGTACCAGCAAGCCTAGGTGGCTCTAACTCCTTGAATCTCCCAACCAGATCCTGATTAGAAACAATCATCACAGCGCCCTCCATGGGCCTAATCTCATCACCAGGAGCGAGTATCGCATCAATGCGAGGAGCTATAGCGGCAGCGAGATGTGTTTCCCGCGTAGGTCTCTGCTCAGAGGTGTGTGAACCCCCGCCGGGTGTAGTAACACTGGCTGCCGCCTGCTGGGCATCAAGTTGAATTAATACTCTAGCCATGGTATTATGCATGGCCTGATCAGAGGTAACCTCAGGCAGTGTCTGAGCTGGAGCAACATCCAAGGGCTCGGGGGATGAAGATCTCTCTCGGCAACCCCGTGCCTCTCGCTCTGCCATACCCTCTGGCTGTCGCTCGCCTTCGGGTGCCAACCATAGCTGCGGGCTCTTGTACATGACCTCGGGCCATAGTAGCTCAAGTCCTCACCATCTGTGAGAGAAGAGAATAGAGTCAGATACCAATTTGATCCTTCCAGATCCCAAATTGAACAATGTAGCACGAAGAATGAAAAGAAAGTGAGATTTCCTAAATGTCCTAGAGCCTCCCGCAAATAAGTAGGGAGCTCATCGTACCGATCCATGAGACTCTACTAGACATGCTCTTGTATTAAGATCGGGTAACCTAGGGCTCTGATACCAACTTTGTCACCACCTATTTTACCTAAGTCGTGCGGGCACTTACCTTCCTACCTCGGTAAGCGAACCCTCAACCCAACAATGAATAAATACATAAAAGAATGAAATCAAGCAACGGAATAGAATAAATACGTAAGTCTCACAATATATATATATATATATATAAGTAGTAGAAAAGTGCGGAATGACGATAAGCACCCTCAGGGTCTAGTCTGAATAACACAAGAGCATCTAAAGGGAAATAATACAATCTGGAATACTAATACATAAAATGTCTATGTCTCTGAATAGAATAGGACATGAAGATAGAAAGTCTTCAAGGCAGCGGATGGCCATGCTCACCTTGGAAACTCAAGAGAAAACTGAAGCGACGATCAGCCACGCGTTACGAAAGTGGATCCGACCTGATACTCTACATTCATAAAAGAATACAGCAAGTACATGTCAGTACAAACAACAGTACTGGTAGGCATCATCGGCCGACAAAGCATAGCTAATACAATTCAGATAATAAAGCAGATAAGCAAATAAATCAACAAGTACAAGTCAAAACAACATGAAAATCAAGTATCCGTCATCGCCTATGTAAAGCATCTGATCCCAAGGGTGCCAAGTCTAAACATATACAATCCAATCCAATCATCGCAATACACACCAAATATCTAAACCAAGTCATATGCAATGCAATGCAGTTGTTTATGAATGCAATGCAATGCCATGTAAATGAGGTGTGCACATGTACTCCGGACGGAAATATCGACGTCTCGGTAGCACAACCCAGCATGATTCGCGAAGTCTAAGTGCCACCCATCCTGGATCTTTGCCCAACAGACAGACGGGATCCCAGATCTTTGCCCACGGGGGGTTCTCACTAGCACCACCCTAGGGAACCCGCGGAGTCCATGCACTAACAATGATTCCGGAAATAACATCGGATATCAGCTATGCAATCCACGATTCCGGGATGAACATCGGACATCGGACTCTCGCGTCACTCAAGTAAACGAGTTCTCTCAAATATCAATTTCACTCAATCAACGATTCCGGGATAAACATCAGACATCAGACTCTCACGTTACTCAAGTAAAACTGAGCCCAGCTCATCAAGTGTTTCATCAAATATGATCAGCATCTCAACAATGTCTCATGAAAATGAGAGTGTGTGCGATGCATGAATCACATCAATAATCATGCTCAATATCACAAGTACCAACTATGGGTATGCTAACAATATATCCGAATCACAAATACCGACAGTGGGTATGCCCATAATATAACCGAATCACAAGTACCAACAGTGGGTATGTCAATAATATAACCGAATCACAAGTACCAACAGTGGGTACGCCAATAATATATCCGAGTAAAAATACCAACAGTGCGTATGCCAACTATATCATAATCAAGAATGATAAAATAGAATCAAATATCTATCAATGACTTATGGCATCAAGCCAGCACAATCGAACAACCAAATCACACATAACGGGGTGGCTATCCCCAACACATAACAGGGCCTAACCTAAGGCAATATTCATCCCGACTTCATACCCGAAGGTTCACATGCTATCTCGAACGATATAATCCAAATATGTGCTTCGCTATACAAAGTCTAAGCAAAGGTAAGCCATAACCTACCTGGATGGTCGAACTGCAACACCAACAATTCACTCTTTTGCCTTGCCTTTCCGGTGAAACTCAGAACCAATATAGTCTAAGCATAATCGAATTCTAGATTAGAAATCATGAAGAATGATGCTAATATTGCTACTATTCAAATTAGGTCAATTTTAGCCCTAGAAATTGGGAAAATGGGCCCACAAGGGCAAAATGAGAAATTCGATAGAAAATTACCAAATTAAGCACTAGGTGATTTTAACCCAACCACTAATTGCTGATTTAACTCTAGGATTAGGCTAATTCTGATTTCAAGAAAAACACCCATATTGGGTATAAACCCTAATTCTTTGATTCCGAAATTCAACACTAGGAATGGAAAGTATATGATTAATAAGCTTAGATTCATCAAAATTTAACATAAACATCATCAATTTATCATTTCCAAGCCTAGAGAAAGTGTTCATCAAAAACCATCTTCCTACTTCTATTGGGGAAATCCAAGATGATTATGATTTAAGGAAGAGTGAAGCAATAAGCAAGATTTATCTCCAAGATTCTCCTCCAAATATCCCTAAGAACAGTTCCGTCAAGCTCAAATATCGAGATGGGAAATAATGAGGGTCTAAGGGCTTTTAACACTTTATTAATTTAACAAACTGCCTGTCACCTGCTTTAGCGGCACTGGGACGGCCCCAGTGGTACCGCTTCAGCGGTAGTGGCAAAATCCCATTGACCACTCCAGCGGCAGGGCTACCGCTCCAACGGTGTCACTGTCACGTTGCTGGTGCCGCCAAAGCTGGCACCAGAAAGCTCTCCCAAGTATCACAATTTGATCCGATTTTCGACTAATTTTCGAGGCTATGTGCTCACATACCATACACATAGACACCCATAAAAATGCGCTTCGGATGGGTCCGCGGCCACCGAATTCACAACGGAGGTCTCGTTGACTGAGTCAACCCCTTGATGCTTTAATTCAATTTCCCAATTTAAGTCCCAAAATGCATCCGAGTGCATTGAGAACCGAACCAAATACACACACAAGTTCCAATTTTTTATTCCAACTTTTATCCCATTTTAATACGTTTTTATACAAGTTTTTGTACAGGTCTAAGAATGTCGAAATCAGTCTAAAACTTTATTAATTTCAGTAATTATCGTCCTCAATCAGTCTGAAATAGTCCATTTTCAAATTTATGCCATATTTAACGTTAATTAATTTATAAAAGGGTTATTTTAGCAACTCTAATACGTAGATTTAATCATAAAGGTTCCAATTTTGCATTTGTAACGCACATAGTGAGAATTAAAACATGAATGGGGATGAAATACAAATGCAAGTTTAAATCCAACGTATGCTCCAAATGCGTAGCCTATCCGTATTGAGGTTGACTCGCTCTAGTGGTGTTAGTGGGCCTTGTGGAAGCCCACCAACGGATTTTGGGGTAGAAATACAAATGGGGATACATACATTAGTAGACATTCAATGATTAATATTAAAATGCTAAAAATCAAACTCCTAATTATTAACACAAGGCTAAAAATTAAATTACATTATCACATTTGGGCCAGGCCCAATAATAAAAATAAATCAGAGATGAGAAAATGCAACCCAGTGGCCATTACTGGCCCAATTCTCAGAAAAATAGGACTAAGTGTGTGCGACTGATGCCCAGGACCAACAACAATTTTATCAAAATAATCCTAAGTGTGCCAATGAGACTATACATGATATACATGCCAATACACAACCCCTGTTACCCCATTTTTCTAAGTATTGAACTGCAACAGCGATACACACCATATACCACTTGGTATACTCTCATTTTTCATTTTTTTTTCTAAGTATAAGGACCAAATATACCCAAATATACCAATGATATACTTGGATATGGAGAGAAAAACCTCCTAGAAGGGGCATACCCTCCCATATCCAAGTTAATCTCACATATAATGTAGATAACATAGATTAAGAACTTCTGAATATAGCAACCAGTCAAGCACAAACAAAACCTCAAATATTAAGAAGCTTCAACAAGAAACATAAGTTCACAAATCTTGGCAAGTCTCAAGTAGGCAATGCAACACATATTATATGGCAATCAAACACATGTCAAAAGCAAACCAAGACAGTATGATAATGTCAAGAAGATACTAAGTTTCCAAAGGGTTCAGTGATGAGTCTACTACAGAAAAAAACAAAGGGGATTAACTGTACTAACAACAAACAGAGGCAGTGAGTAATATGCAATGTAGAGTGCCCAAAAACTACTTTGTAAGACCAATTTTCTTAAATTTTAATGTCAAAAGAGTTTGTTACAGTTTTCTAATCCTTCAAAGTCTCAAGTGAGTTAGGACTAGTAATCAAACAGGCACAAAGGCAGAAGTTTTCAAAGAACTGTCTTTCAAGTCATTTTGTTACACTTAAGTTTCAAAGCGTCTAATGCCATTCAATGTCAAGTTTCAGGATGATCACAAGTCTAATTTAGATTCCAAATAGTAAACCATGTCAATTTTAGTAAGGATCAGGCAAAAAGCAAGCAGTTTTTAAAGACAATATTTAGAGTTCAAGAATTGTTTTTAAGATAAACTCTCAACCAATGACACATTCTATATAGAATTTGGTAATCCAATCCAGTTCAAAGCGATAAGAGTTTGAATGACACTTAGAGCATACAAATGAACCTATACTAATACAGAAGTTTCCACGGTGATAATGGAGTGCACATGAAAGTAGAAAGGGACACAGACAGTTTTAAACTAAGTGAGGTCAACACATATAAGTTTGTGCAAGTTTTATACATGGTCAAAGTTTGTTAAGAAGTCTATTTATGGCAGGCAGTCAACAATCAGTCAGCTAAGCTAGAAAAGAAGTAAGGGCGGCTCCATTTTTATCAATTTTTCAAATTAGAATCAACTATTATGTTGGGCAGTCTGAGAATTCAAATTGAGTGAAGCAAGAACCAAAAACACTTAGCAAATATTCAGAAGTAAGTCGTCAACAAAATTAAGTCATAACAAGAGTAGAATAAGCAGGTTTTAGAGACTGTGTGGTCATGTTTAACTCAATAAGTCAACTGTTCAGTGAAAAGTTCAATCAAAGATCTATTTTTAGTTCAAATGCTTAATTAAGGAGTGTAACAGGTTCTTTTATTAATTCAAAGGTACAAAATTGACTAGTTCAATGTTACACTTAGTTCATTCTGGACACTTAATCATAATGCTAATGAAATGGCACAAAAAGTCAACTTAACAATGCACAGGAGCACGTAGGAGTAGGCTCTAATGCAAACTCTCAGAGACACAAACTGTTTTTAGCTAATTATCCAAGGAGATCAATGTTGAATAAGCTAAGTTAAACAAGTATAAGATAAGATCCCACTATGTTAAGCAGACAGAAACATGATATAACCAGACAAAAACATAAACACTTAGTACTCAAGAGACAAACAACACAAAACTCTCAAATATAGGCAGTGAGACTACCATTTCACAGGAAACAACAATCAGGCATGTGTCAATTACCAAATCACATATCAACCTTCTTGTTTTACTCATCTTTAAACCAAAATCCTTTATAGTTGACTGCACAACAACACACAAGCAGATTTTCTTCATTTTACTCTTAAACTTTCTTTTCCTTCATTAAGCATACTTAATAAGTAGACTAGGTGTTTTATTCCATTTTTAGCCTCATTTGGACCATAGAACTCAGAAAATAAGCAAGCAGTAACCAAAGCACACCTTATCTTTCCAGTTCTTTATCATTCAAGCCATTATCTTCATAAAACACCCATTAACTAGCAAGTTTCATAAAGGAGAGATTCATACAGAGTTGAAATTTTGTAGGACAACAATCTTAGAGCAAAAGATGTGCCCTTATAGAAATCAGTTAACACTAGTGAGACAATGAACTATAACTATATAAAGTATTGGACTTTAGAAAACCAAACAGAAACTTATAGAAATCAGTTAACACTAGTGAGACAATGAACTATAACTATGAGCCAAGCATATTCCCTTATTTTAAACCTTTTTAAAAACCATATTTAGCTCTGACTAATCACAATATTAATGTCATATCATACCAATAGACCCCCACAAGCAATATACAATCATAGAAAGAAACATTTAAGGCAGTCCTAACACATTAGGTGCAAAAATAGCATTTTGACAAATTAAATGAAGTAAATAGAGTTAGGATAGGTTGTTACCTTTCTTGGGGGCAACCTAAAGATCAAAGGAGAAATCCAAAGCTTCAACACCAAACAAGACCTTAACACCTTTCTTCCTTTTTTTTTTTTAGAAAAATAACTTTTTATTCTTTAAGAGGTATATGTTTATAAAGTAGTGTATCTTAGTATTCTCTATAGTATTGTATTTGTATGTTGTATATTGTAGTATATATGTGATATATTGTAGGAATATAGTGGTATATAAGATAGTAAACATAGTATCCTCTTAGGGTATCAAAATCTAGGCCTTTAAAAAATGAATAGAAACTTGCTACTTATAGGAAATCCCACAAGCTTAGGGGTAAAAATGGTAAGGAATATTCCCAAAAATGATTTTCCCCCCAAAACATCAAACATTTCGAATTTTAGGCACAATAAGATGAGAATCTTGTAAAATTGTACAATTAGTACTATCCTAAATTCAGATTTTGTACATATCACACAAGCAAACAAAATTCCAACCCATTTGTACCAAATTCTCATTCAAAATCCCTAAAATTTAGGAACAAATAAATGAACAGTACACCTAGTCACATATAGGACAAACAAACAACAATTATAACGGCATAATAATACTAAATGGATAGAAAAACCCCCCAAAATCGTATTGAATCTGGTGAAACCCATGGGAAATTTTTCCTGGGCCCTCCATTTATTATATGTGGTGCACAAGATAGCCAAGAGCTTCATGGCTCTGCCCATGGTTACCATACATATGGAGAGACTGAGCAACATCCCATTTCAATGGCTTAATTTGAAGATAAAAACACGAATTGTACTAAAATAAACCTGGCAATCATAAGAACGAATCACAGGGAGCAAAACCCCCAAGAAATCACACGCAAACGACCGTGAAATGGCCATTGATTGGTCTCTGAAAGCCAAAACCCTAGTTTGCCATTGACATCGCTTAAGAGAAGAAGAAATACAATCGGGTTTGGAAAAATGAAATATAGAGGAAAATAAACTTTCCCCCCTTTTTATTTTATATATCCCCACACCCCCCCCCCCCCCCCCCCCCCAAAAAAAAATTGAAAGCTTTTAAAAAGGCCCCATCATGTTTAAAAATATGAATTTCAAAACCTTGTACACCCTTTTTAAACGATAAACACATAATTTTAAAAGAGTGTATTCGTCTAGAAACCCCTCGTAACTTTATTTCTTATAAAAACAAAATTCATGTTACAATGTTTTAAATTACTGGCTTTAATATGAGCCTAATATTGACATACTTCCGGATAATATTTAAAGATGTGAAAAATGCTACAAATAAGTTGTAATCCATACATCATTTATATTTTCAAATTTCCCGAGCTATATTGAGTAAAATACGCACTTTTCCTTTTAAAGTCTCAAATATCCCGTATTTTCTTTGAAATTTGTTGATTTTTGTGATTTTCGTCAAAATTTTCTGTTTTATCAATTTTTGTGTAAATTCGCTAATTTTTGCAATTTTCCCGGGATTTTGATTTTTAAATTTACAAAAGGGCATTTTGCTCTGTATTTTCCCAGGAATTTTGGAAATTTAAATACGTTTATTACCGGGTGAAAATTAGGTGTCAACAACTGCCCCTTCAGAGTTCAAGGATGGCAAAGTCATCTTTGAGCTACGAATTTGACAAACCTAATTTTCACCGAGTATTAGAATCGTGACTTTTTGTGTAAAATTTCAAAAATATGGCCGGACCTTGGCTTATGGGCTTCCTACATATCTCAGGCTAAATGGGAATTCAAGCCGTTTATAGTTCTGACTCTGTGAGGACTATAAAATAAAGAGTTTCTTTAAAAAATCTCGGGATGTCCCAAGATAATTATAGGAATATGGCCGAGCCTCGAAACTTGAGTAGCCTACATATCCCTGGCTTTAGGAATCAGGCCAATTGTAGTTCGACTCAATAGCCCGAAAAGGAATATCCCTTTGTGTGGGAACCCCTTTGGCTATTTCCGGTTGAAAATCTGAACCGGAGGCGAGTTTTGAAAGGACTTATTAGTGTTAATGTTTGAAATGATCTCCAATCCCTGGTTTAGAAAGCTTGACTTTCGTACACAGGTTTGACCGGTTGCCCAATAAAAGTTCCATGTATGCTTCGCATGTTTTGAATCCGGCTTTTGCTCCCACCTTTGGCGGCTTCTAGCTCATTTACAAATGTTGAGTCCTGTGTGTTAGTGTTTTGAAAATTTTAATTTTAATATAGTCATACCTGTGTGGCAGTTTTCCATTTTGTTGACATTGTAGTCATCCTCTGATATCATGTCCGTCATTTCGCAAAGGCTTGTCCGTTTTCTTTCTTCTCTCTTGGAAGTGTGTGTTTTTGTGTATATATTATTTTTTTTTAAAAAATAATCTACTCTGGATAATAATCACGATACTTCAACCGGCCTTTTTTCGTCGTCAGATGTTTCCATCGTTCAATGATAACCTACACACCCCAGTCCAGTTGTCATTTTTGTAACTCGATATATCAATCATGAAACCCACATTTTCTCGTGCGGGGCCGTTTTTGTTTCTTATGACGTCCACTACCCTTGAAAATTTGGCATCATATCATGATTGCATATCGCGATGACTGTCCAAACCTGGTGTCGCACATCCTGTTATCCCCATACGGTAGCTGTGGTATACCAGTTGGTCTAACATCACCTATAGTCAAAAACACCGAAATGTAGACTGCACATCAGAGTGCAGTATCATATACCTCTCATGATGACCACTAACCTCTGTGTCCAGAATTACGACATTTAGTCAGAATTTCAAGTTAACTACTGCATATTCAAGGGCAGAGCCTTTTCTCATGACTACCACTATCCCTGAACCATGATTACGTTAACTTGAAATAGACTGCAATAGCAACCGCAAATCTTGACGTAGGAATCACATTCGTATTTCAACGATTGCGGACATCAAGCTCAGAATTATACGTCTTTCTACCAACTCAAGTTTTTTCATGTCGAAGGAATTTTTGAGATCCTCTAAAAAATTTTGCCCCAGTGTAAGTGTGTACTTGTTATTTCTTGATTTTGCTATTCGTAAGGAATTTTTGAGATCTTTCTCAAATATTCTACCCCGGTATCCTTGTGGGGTTACCTTTATCTCTCATTTCGTCAAATTGTTTATGAATTTTTCCTAAGGTTTACTGGGAAATTTGTTTGGAATGACCGAGCTCGGGAGAGCGCCTACGTATCCCGTTTTGGGAATCAAGTCGAAA
Organism: Lycium barbarum; assembly: GCF_019175385.1. NCBI lineage: Eukaryota > Viridiplantae > Streptophyta > Magnoliopsida > Solanales > Solanaceae > Lycium > Lycium barbarum. The sequence goes on along the minus strand of NC_083348.1, from coordinate 21,550,909 downwards.
CGTAGTTCGGGGTAAACATATTGGAAAAAAAATTGTGAGACCGAACTCAAACGAGCGCCTATCTATCCCAAATGAGAATTAGGTCATAACGTAGTTCAAAATACAAAATTTTGGATTTTTGGGTTAAAGCGACCGAGCTTGGAAAAGCGCCTACGTATCCCTTTATAAGTATAGGGAATCAATTCCTTGCGTAGTTCGTACATAATTTGGGTTGGTTTTTTCCTAGAAATGCAAAATTACAAGTAAAGTAAATGCGATAATAGGCAACATAAACTGTAGGAGCTATAAATCTCTGAGGTCGTCTTCTTCCTCAAACGTAGTATCTCTTGATGGCATCTGAATTTATTGCTTTCGGCCACTCTTGAACATCCATTTCAGCGAGGACAACTGCTCCTCCTGATAAGACCTTTCGCACTATATAGGGCCCTTGCCAGTTTGGTGCAAACTTTCCTTTGTATTCTTCTTGATTCTGATGCTGACATCGGGCTTAGGCTGTCTGATTTTCTGCTTAATCGGGGCGAATATGTCACGACCCAGCCCCGTGGGCCGTGACTAGTGCCCTAACTGGACACCCATACAGACTTGCTTACCAGATCGACATATCAAAGACTTATTCAAATTTAACATACGTTATTTATACGGATACTGAGAAACAGACGTCATCTTAAGCAGTCACCTGTAACAGAAATATCATACAAAATCCGGCAGGCTGGCGGAATACACATCGCCCGAATACACATACATATACGAACATATGGGCCGTTTCGGCCATAATAACAAACGGGACCGCTTAAGGCATAAGTTACGGACATAATCGAACAAACACGACCCATGACCCACATATATGTCTACAGGCCTCTACAAACCATAACAGAAACATATGACGGGACAGGGCCCCGCCGTACCCCCAAATAGTCGTATATACAGAAATATGTACAACGGAAGATATGTACCAAAAATGTAGGCTCCGGATCAAAGGGAGCACTCCAAATAGCAGAATAAGTATCCTACACTGGCGGGTCACCAGAACGAACGTCTGCACCTGCGGGCATGAAACGCAGCCCCCGAAGAAAGGGGATCAGTAATATGTACTAAGTATGTAAAGCATGAAATACAGTAATCTGAATCATAACTGAAGTGAGAAGTACAGAAAATGGATACCGAATTAGTATATCAAAACCTGTGCTGAAAATATAAATAATGCAAATAACAATCATGCATAGGGCTCAGGAACGTGGTCGCCACTCTGACGCTGGCGCCACAACACATTATACTCCAGAAGGTTTCAAATCTCCGTACAATCCCCGAACATATCGTATCATCATAACATATCACAATATCAGAACACATCATATGCCATATCACATCATAATGCCGTATATAAGCGGTACCCGGTCCTATGGCGAGGTCTCGGGAACCGTAACACATCATACTGCCGAATATAACATAGTGCGCACGATCACAAAACCGGCCCGGGATCCGGCGAATGATATCATAGTAGTATGCACGAGCGGAGTAGTGAGGAAACCATATGCATATAAGTACATAAATAAATTTTAAAACTCGATGGACAAATGTATTTACCGACATCTGAAGGCTCAAAAATAAGATTCGGGTCAATCGGAATTAGTATAAGAAAGTTACGAGCTTTTGAAGTACAGAACCTTCTAAAAACATTTCATAAGCCATACTTTGAAATTCAAGTCTCATTCATATTAGAAAACTTTCGAACATCATTATGGATCAAATATTCATATTAGGAAACTTTTGAATAACATTATGGATCAAATCAAATGGAGACTTTTGGACCATATTTACGTACCAAAATATTCATCAAAGACTTTAGCCATCTCGATTTTCTTTCGAACAACATTCGGAAACATAACAACTAGAGTCTTCGAATATCACAAATATGTATCAAGCCATATGAAATAGCTTATGGAAGTCAAAGATGTTAGCCATCGTAGTGGCTCTAAGAGTAGGATTTTCTTTATAAGCATACATATACATTTTTGTTCATTTCAAAAGGATCATGCCAAAAGAAGGAAAGGTAGGCTTTACATACCTCGATCGCTCGCTAACCAAATACCGACTCAAGTCTCGGGCTCTCCAATATCTACAATAACGTTATCAATTACCAAACATTAGCTACAAGGACTTAGAAATTCAATTCTAACTAGTACTTGACTACAGAAATTTCGGCAGCATCTCCCCTGCAAATTCAACATCCCCGAGAATTTAACTCGGCCAAATTTATTAATAACCATACCAACAATACCAACAACCACACTAATAATCATCAAGAATCAATTTAAATTGCATTCTAACATTAGTAACCTTCTCCTCTACGTAGCTTGTCACATTCAATTCAACTATGTACATTCAAGCCAATATCAACGCTCACATATTCATTACTAATCCGAGATCATTCAAACACAATTCAAGAACATTTCAAACAATCTACAAAATATTCAAACAATTCCACCAACACCATACTCCACCCGAAATCCCCACAAATGCAACAAAACTACAACGTCGCATTTTCTTCTTCCAAATTCACAAACTACAACAACAATGCACACTTTAGCAATTCCATTTCCACAATTACATAAAACCATATTAAAATCACATAATTTCCTACAACAACCTACAACCAATTTCCATGCCAACTTGAACCATTAGTCTTTCATTGGTATCATAGAGTTCACAACAACACAACTAACATACTACATAACATTAATTCATCTTCCTCCACCCAATAACACCACACGGCCACACACACACAACACACCCACACGGCCCACACACAACACATAACATTTCTATGATTTTCATTCAATTCTACTCACTAAAACATATATAAATCTTCCATAACATGTAAAAGAATAGAAATTCTTACCTTTTCTTCAATTTTCCACTTGCCACCAAAGTGGTTTTCTCGCTTAAATAATTATACCACGTTGAAGAGGGTCTTGAACTTAGTAAGAATTCAAGAAGAAAGGAATTTTTGGATCAAAGTTGGAAGGCTTCCAATTTGTTTTTCTTTTTTTTCTCTTTGTTCGGCCGAATGGCCCTTTTGTTTGTGCTCTCACTCTTTTCTTGAAAGTTCTTGAAGAATAGTGGATAATAATGGCCCTTTTGCTATTTATTAGTCTTGGATTAAATTTGCTCCATGGGCCTTGGCCCATGCTCCATATAGCCGGCCCCCTTTGGCCCCCCCCCCCCCCTTTTGTTTTTGATTTTCCAAGCCCAATTTCTTATGGTTAATATTTGTAATTCATGAAACTAAATTCCAAAATTCCAATTTTGCCCTTAGCCTTCCTCCATATTTCCGCGTCAATATTTTCATGAACAACATATATATTAAATAAGATCAAAATATTGCCCTATCTCTCACTAGTCCCAATTATTTCAAATTTTCCGAATATGCAAAATACAGGATATAACATCCTCCCCCCCTTTAGAACATTCGTCCTCGAATGTTAAACTAGTCTTATAGGGTCTTGCATGCATTTCGGGGGAGTTTATTTTTATGAGCAGCGCATATAAATTATTTACCAATCAATATAACCAATTAAGAAATTTAGATTACCTGTAGGCATAGGAAACAAGTGAGGATACTTCTTCTTCATCTCGTCCTCCGCTTCCCAGGTCATTGCTTCTCAGTTATTGTTTCGCCACAAGACTTTAACAGAAGGCACATCTTTGGTACGTAGTCTCCTCACCTGACGATCCAAAATAGCTACAAGTTGTTCTTCATAGGACAGTTCCTCTGTTATCTGGATATCTTCTGTGGAAAATATTCTGGAAGGATCACCAATACACTTACGGAGCATTGATACATGAAATACCTGATGTACTGCTTCCAGATCGGATGGTAAGTCTAGCTCGTAGGCGACCTTGCCTATCTTTCGAACAATCTGATACGGCCCAATATACCTCGGACTGAGCTTTCCTTTTCTGCCGAATCGCATTACACCTTTCATAGGTGACACTTTCAGAAATACCTAGTCACCAATCTGGAACTCTAAAGGTCGATGTCGTTTATCTGCATATGATTTGTGTCGACTCTGTGCTGCTAATAACCGCTCCCGAGTGAGTTTCACCTTATCGATTGCTTGCTGGATCATATCTGGACCAATCAACTTAGTTTCACCCACATCGAACCAACCAATCGGAGACCTGCATTTTCTACCATATAGAGCTTCATAGGGCGCCATCTGAAGTGGAAAATGATCATCCCAACTACCTCTAAAATCAATAACACAGGCCCGTAGCATATCTTCCAGCGTCTGAATAGTGCGCTCGGCCTGTCCGTCAGACTGAGGATGGAATGTTGTACTTAGACTCACCTGAGTCCCTAATCCGTCCTGAAATGACCTCCAGAAGTTAGCCGTAAACTGGGCACCCCTGTCGGTTATAATAGATATAGGAACTTCGTGAAGTCTTACTATCTCTCTAATATACAACCGGGCATAATCCTCAGCCGAATAAGTAGTCCTGACCGGAAGAAAATGAGCCGATTTTGTCAGCCTATCAACAATAACCCATTTAGAATCATAGTTCTGAGAAGTGCGTGGCAAACCTGTAATGAAATGTATATTAATTATTTGCCATTTCCAAGCTGGAATTTCCATTTCCTGTAACAATCCACTGGGCTTTTGATGCTCGATTTTAACCTGTTGGAAATTTGGACACTGAGCAACGAACTCTGCAATGTCTCTTTTCATACCATCCCACCAATATAAACATCTGAGATCATGGTACATTTTTGTGGATCCAGGATGAACAGAATACCGAGCATAATGTGCCTCACCCATAATCTGCCGCCGCAACCCTACAACGTTAGGTACACATAACCTGCCTCTATATAATAATACCCCGTCAGGTGAAATTTCAAACTGGGTCTTTTCCTTATCAAGGGCCGCATCCCTGTACTGTACCAGAATAGGATCCTCGAACTGACGTCGTTTTGCTTCTTCCATAATAGATGATTCAGCAACTTCTCGAACAGAAACCCAAATATTTCCAGAGTCGGCCAAACGGACTCCAAGACTGGATAGCTGATGAATTTCACGAACTAATTCTTTCCTCTCTGGCTGCACATCGGTAAAACTGCCCATGGACTTGCGGCTAAGTGCATCGGCTACAACGTTGGCTTTTCCAAGATGATACAAAATGTCAACATCATAATCTTTCAATAACTCGAGCCATCTCCTTTGCCGCAAATTCAGCTCCTTTTGCTTAAAAATATACTGAAGGCTTTTGTGATCCGTATAAATGTCAACATGAACCCCATATAAGTAATGCCGCCATATCTTTAAAGCATGAATTACCGCTGCCAATTCTAGATCATGAGTGGGATAATTTCACTCGTGCGGTCTGAGCTGCCGGGAGGCATAGGATATAACGCGTCCATGCTGCATTAGTACACAACCTATCCTAATACCAGAAGCATCACAATAAATGACATACCCATCTTGCCCCTCGGGAAGAGTTATAACCGGAGCTGTAATCAATTTTTCCTTCAGCAACTGGAAGCTGCGTTCACAAGCATCGGTCCACTAAAATTTTGCTGCCTTCTGAGTTAGTTTCGTTAATGGTGCTGCAATAGAAGCAAAATTCTCCACAAATCTGCTGTAATATTCGACCAATCCCAGAAAACTGCGTACCTCAGTCGGTGTCGTAGGCCTAGGCCAATTCTGTACAGCCTCGATCTTCTGTGTATCAACCCGAATACCATCTTCTCCGACGATATGCCCCAAGAATGCCACTGAGGTTAACCAGAATTCACACTTGGAGAACTTAGCATATAATTTCTGTTGCCGAAGTGTGCCAAGTACTGTCCTCAGATGATCTGAATGCTCTTCTGCTGATCGTGAATAAACTAGAATATCATCAATAAATACGATCAAAAACATGTCTAGAAACGGCCTGAATACCCGATTCATCAAATCCATAAACACGGCTGGAGCATTAGTTAGCCCAAAAGACATCACCCTGAACTCATAATGCCTATATCGGGTCCTGAAAGCAGTCTTTGGAATATCTGCCTCTCGTACCCGCACCTGATGATAACCCGAGCGCAAGTCTATGTTCGAAAAGTATTTAGCACCCTGCAACTGGTCAAACAAATCATCAATCCGGGAGAGGGGATATTTATTCTTTATAGTAACTTTATTCAGTTGTCGGTAATCAATGCACATCCGCAGCGACCCGTCTTTCTTTCTTACAAACAATACCGGTGCTCCCCAGGGGGACGTACTGGGTCTGATGAAGCCTTTTTCTAATAGATCTTTCAGCTGCTCTTTCAATTCTTTCAATTCTGCAGGTGCCGTTAGGTAAGGAGGAATAGATATAGGCTGGGTATCTGGGAATACATTTATCGTGAATCCGATCTCCCGTTCAGGTGGAAGACCTGGAAGTTCGTCCGGAAATACATCTGGAAATTCATTAACAACCGGAACTGACTGGAGAGTAGGTGTTTCTGCTTTAGTATCATGCACACGAACCAGATGATAAATATACCCTTTCTGAATCATCTTCCTGGCCTTGAGGTATGAAATAAACTTACCCCTCGGCAATGCTGTATTTCCTGCCCATTCTATAACTTGTTCCCCTGGAAACTGGAAACGAACCACCTTTTTTTGACAATCAACATTAGCATAACAAGAGGCTAACCAATCCATGCCCATGATAACATCGAATTCCATCATATCTAATTCAACCAAATCAGCCTTAGTGCAACGGCCACATATAATTACAGAACAATCCTTATAAACCTGCCTCGCTATAATAAAATTCCCAACCGGCGTAGCTACCTCGAACGGCTCTATAGGTTCAGGTGTTATCCCAATTTTACCAGCAACGAGGGGAGAAATATATGATAAGGTAGAACCTGGGTCTATCAATGCATATACAGCTCGAGAGAAAACCAATAGTGTACCTGTGACTACATTTGGCGACGCCTCCTGATCCTGTCGGCTAGCCAATGCATATATGCGGTTCGAAGGACCGCTAGAATCAGAAACCCCGCCACGGCCTCTACCGCGGCCCGCTGGTGCTGGCTTACCCCGCCCCGTAGGGCGCATAGCTCAAGGAGTGGAAGACGAACCAGTAGCTGATCCCGTCGGCTGAGCTACACCACTAGAACTACCCGCCAATGGACAATCTCTCATAATGTGGCCCTGGCGGCCACAAGAAAAACAGGTACCTGTAGCTCGATAGCACTCTCTTGGGTGAGACATCCCACAATAGGAACATCGAGGCATAGGTGGCCTCGCCTGGCTGGAACCTCGGCTCACCTGTGAACCTGAAGCCTTTGAGCTCTGGCCCGCTCCTGAGTGCCCTGCACTGTCAAATCGTCTGCCTGTAGATTGTGGACGTGTACTCCGGCCTGACTGAGGGGGATGTCTGCTATACTGCTGCTGAGGCTGCCCGCCTCGAGACTCCCCTGAATAACTGGCTGATCTAGCCCTCTTGGGCTGCCTCCTGTCACGATCTCTATCGGGCTGACGCCCTCTGTGCCGGTCCTCTATTCCTTGCGCATATGCCTGTAACCGGGAAATGTCCATACCAATCTGCGATGCCATCGCCATACAACTATCAACCAGGTAATGATCCAAGCCCATCACGTACCGGTGCATCCTGTCGGCCATATCAGCTACAATTGCGGGCGCATATCTGGCCAGAGAATCAAACTCTAAGCTGTACTCTCAGACACTCCTGCCTCTCTGCCTCAGCTGTAAAAATCTGTCAACTCTCGCCCGCTGCAACTCTTGAGGCAAAAAGTGGCTGAGAAAAGCTGCTATAAACTCATCCCACACAGCTGGAGGAGCATCCTCGCCTCTGGACAGCTCCCAAAACTCGTACCAATTAATCGCTACATCCCGCAATCTATGTGAAGCCAGCTCGACAGACTCAGTCTCAGAAGCCCTGACTAGTCTCAGTGTGCGCTGCATCTGTCGAATGAAATCCTGGGGGTCCTCCTCGGGCTTAGACCCATAGAACTCTGGGGGATTATAGGTCAAGAAATCACGGACCCTCAAACTGTCACGTCTGTCACCATTATCACCCCCTAGCCTGCGTCTGCGAGCCTGTCCTGCTACTAATGTCGTCAATAACTGCACAGCGTCCCTCATCGCTCTATCCTCCGCCCCTGGCTGAGGAGCTGCAGGCTCGGGCGCTGGAGCCTCTGGGGCTAATGGTGGAGCCGCTCCAGGCTCCTCTGGTGGAGGTGTAACAGAACCCTCTGACTGGGGTGCAATATCGGACATAATCTGAGCACGAGCCCGAGTGACTCTCTGTATCTGGCTGGTCTCTCCTAACACTGCTTTGCCCTTCTGGGCAGCCGTCGCCTTCTTCAGAGGCATCATTGTAAACATAACAGTCGGTCAGAAAGAAATCATCCTAATAGCACAGCTCTATTACACGATCTAAGATCCAAAGAAAGGTAACATCCTAAATGTCCTGTAGCCTCATGTTTATAGATGTGGTGCACAACACACCGATAAACAATAATCTACTAGACACGACCTGTAGACATTCCGAGGACAAACCGCTCTGATACCACTTTTGTCACGACCTAGCCCCGTGGGCCGTGACTAGTGCCCTAACTGGACACCCATACAGACTTGCTTACCAGATCGACATATCAAAGACTTATTCAAATTTAACATACGTTATTTATACGGATACTGAGAAACAGACGTCATCTTAAGCGGTCACCTATAACAGAAATATCATACAAAATCCGGCAGGCTGGCGGAATACACATCGCCCGAATACACATACATATACGAACATATGGGTCGTTTCGGCCATAATAACAAATGGGGCCGCTTAAGGCATAAGTTACGGACATAATCAAACAAACACGACCCATGACCCACATATATGTCTACAGGCCTCTACAAACCATAACAGAAACATATGACGGGACAGGGCCCCGCCGTACCCCAAAATAGTCATATATACAGAAATATGTACAACGGAAGATATGTACCAAAAATGTGGGCTCCGGATCAAAGGGAGCACTCCAAATAGCAGAATAAGTATCCTACACTGGCGGGTCACCAGAACGAACGTCTGCACCTGCGAGCATGAAACGCAGCCCCCAAAGAAAGGGGATCAGTACGAAATATGTATTGAGTATGTAAAGCATGAAATACAGTAATTCGAATCATAACTGAAGTGAGAAGTTCAGAAAATGGATACCGAATTAGTATATCAAAACCTGTGCTGAAAATATAAATAATGCAAATAAAAATCATGCATAGGGCTCAGGAACGTGGTTTCCACTCCGACGCTGGCGCCACAACACATCATACTCTAGAAGGTTTCAAATCTCCGTACAATCCCCGAACATATCGTATCATCATAACATATCACAATATCAGAACACATCATATGCCATATCACATCATAACGCCGTATATAAGAGGTACCCGGCCCTATGGCGAGGTCTCGGGAACCGTAACACATCATACTGCCGAATATAACATAGTTCGCACGATCACAAAACCGGCCCGGGATCCGGCGAACGATATCATAGTAGTATGCACGAGCGGAGTAGTGAGGAAACCATATGTATATAAGTACATAAATAAATTTCAAAACTCGATGGACAAATATATTTACCGACATCTGAAGGCTCAAAAATAAGATTCGGGTCAATCGGAATTAGTATAAGAAAGTTATGAGCTTTTGAAGTACAGAACCTTCTAAAAACATTTCATAAGCCATACTTTGAAGTTCAAGTGTCATTCATATTAGAAAACTTTCGAACATCATTATGGATCAAATATTCATATTAGGAAACTTTCGAATAACATTATGGATCAAATCAAATGGAGACTTTTGGACCATATTTATGTACCAAAATATTCATCAAAGACTTTAGCCATCTCAATTTTCTTTCGAACAACATTCGGAAACATAACAACTAGAGTCTTCGAATATCACAAATATGTATCAAGCCATATGAAATAGCTTATGGAAGTCAAAGATGTTAGCCATCGTAGTGGCTCTAAGAGTAGGATTTTCTTTATAAGCATACATATACATTTTTGTTCATTTCAAAAGGATCATGCCAAAAGAAGGAAAGGTAGGCTTTACATACCTCGATCGCTTGCTAACCAAATCCCGACTCAAGTCTCGGGCTCTCCAATATCTACAATAACGTTATCAATTACCAAACATTAGCTACAAGTACTTAGAAATTCAATTCTAACTAGTACTTGTCTACAGAAATTTCGGCAGCATCTCCCCTGCAAATTCAACATCCCCGAGAATTTAACTCGGCCAAATTTATCAATAACCATACCAACAACCATACTAATAATCATCAAGAATCAATTTAAATTGCATTCTAACATTAGTAACCTTCTCCTCTACGTAGCTTGTCACATTCAATTCAACTATGTACATTTAAGCCAATATCAACGCTCACATATTCATTACTAATCCGAGATCATTCAAACACAATTCAAGAATATTTCAAACAATCTACAAAATATCCAAACAATTCCACCAACACCATACTCCACAACAAAACTACAACGTCACATCTTTTTCTTCCAAATTCACAAACTACAACAACAATGCACACTTTAGCAATTCCATTTCCACAATTACATAAAACCATATTAAAATCACATAATTTCCTACAACAACCTAAAACCAATTTCCATGCCAACTTGAACCATTAGTCTTTCATTGGTATCATAGAGTTCACAACAACACAACTAACATACTACATAACATTAATTCATCTTCCTCCACCCAATAACACCACACGGCCACACACACACAACACACCCACACGGCCCACACACAACACATAACATTTCTATGATTTTCATTCAATTCTACTCACTACAACATATATAAATCTTCCATAACATGTAAAAGAATAGAAATTCTTACCTTTTCTTCAATTTTCCACTTGCCACCAAAGTGGTTTTCTCGCTTAAATAATTATACCACGTTGAAGAGGGTCTTGAACTTAGTAAGAATTCAAGAAGAAAGGAAATTTTGGATCAAAGTTGGAAGGCTTCCAATTTTTTTTTTCTTTTTTTTTTCTCTTTGTTCGGCCGAATGGCCCTTTTGTTTGTGTTCTCACTCTTTTCTTGAAAGTTCTTGAAGAATGGTGGATAATAATGGCCCTTTGGCTATTTATTAGTCTTGGATTAAATTTACTCCATGGGCCTTGGCCCATGCTCCATATAGCCGGCCCCCTTTGGGCCCCTTTTGTTTTTGTTTTTTTTTTATTTTCCAAGCCCAATTTCTTATGGTTAATATTTGTAATTCATGAAACTAATTTCCAAAATTCATATTTTGCCGTTATCCTTCCTCCATATTTCCGCGTCAATATTTTCATGAACAACATATATATTAAATAAGATCAAAATATTGCCCTATCTCTCACTAGTCCCAATTATTTCAAATTTTCCGAATATGCAAAATACAGGATATAACAGAATCCCTCTAGGATTGGCAATCTATGAGAGACAATAGCTATACTCAATCCCGGCATATCGACATATGACCAAGCGAAAACGTCTTCATAATCTTTCAACAAACTCCGATACCCTTCTTTCTCAACCTCTGTCAAGTGTACACTTATTCTAGTTTCTCGTACCAACTTCTCACTTCCTAGATTAACTGCTTCTGTTTCCTCTAGGTTTGGCGTTGGTCTGCTCTCATACTCTTCTTCGGCATCTATTAACCCCTTTGGTTCAGTTATCTTTTTTTCTCGATCGTCATTTTGTTCATCATCATTTTCACTTGCTTTGTAACATGTCATGACATTATTTGTGGCCTCTGTATTTTTAATGTAAAACAAAATAACATGGTTATCAATCATGTAAAAGTAATCTTAATTATGTATTTATATATAGTTATATTATAATTATACATATACTTATATAGGTGAAGTAAAACGATTTTGTGTTATTGAAAATTTTGAGGCGTTTTCATTGAAATTTTGAAAAGATCAGTACAAACGATGGTCCTGGTTCAGAATGGTACATAGAACCATTTCCATTATTAAACAACAGGTAAATGAAAATGTGATAAGTCGGGCCTCAAAGCCGACTTTCACCGATTTTTCCTGAAAAATGAGCATTCTTTCTAACGTAGAGTGAACAACGGGGTAAAAGTCCATCCACATGTTGTCTCTCCTGGTTCAGCAGGGAAAATCTCTAATGCTTCAAAGCATTCTTCATTGATGGTCGCGCATTCTCCTTCCCAAAACAGCGTCCTTAAACCCTCTTCTGGATCTTTACCGTTGTGACCCAATGGGTATGTTGTGAAGGATTAGTAGAGAGGATGCAATGGCTTTCTCATTTCAACGGGACCTCTCCGCCCATACTTTTCTTCCTCTTCATCTGCCTGACATGGCTCGTATCCAACCCCAAACCGGTATTTCCCATGATTGATACCCACTGGTTCTCTGATTCCTTGCAAGTTCTTTCCCAGACTTTTCCTGGGTTCAAATCCATTCCTTATCATAGTGGTAGCAACCATATTGTGGACCGGCGGCATAGGAATATTTTTATCATCTCCCCTACAGTCTATCATGGCTAGCTAAACAATGTGAAAATCAGCACCCACTAGTGATCTCTCTATGACTGGTACAGAGTTATCTGGATAATTGCGGACACTTCTTTTGCCATAAATCATGACATCCTGATCATCCCATATGAATTTGAGAGATTTATTTAACGAGAATGATACAACTCCAGCGGCGTGCAACCAAGGTCGGCCCAACAACAAGTTATAGCTTATTTTGATATCCATGATGACAAACTCCACTACGAACTCCGCGGGGCCCATTTGTATGTGTAAATCTATTTCTCCAATCGGGTCGTTGGTTGCACCATAATAAGCTTTTACGTTGGTTCGACTCTGGCGGATCTTGCCAATATCATACCCAAGCTGTTTCAGAGTCGTCACAGGGCATACATTTAACCCAGCTCACCCATCAATCACTACTTGTGGAATAACTTTGTCATGACATTTGAATGTTATGTGCAGGGCTTTATTGTAGGAATTACCCTCCCTTGGTAATTCATCATCAGAGAATGACAGCCTATGAGCTCGCACGACATACCCTACAATTTCGGCCAATGTTTCGCTTGTAGTGCCGGTAGGTACTTGGACTTTATCCAAGGCTTTCATCAGGGCCAAGCGATGTTAGGATGAACTGAGTAATAGTGCAATTGCCGATATCCTAGCAGGAGTCTTATGCAGGTGCTCAACAATCGAATAATCCTTGACTGGCATGCCTCCAGAAATTTTCAGCTTCACCTTCAGTTATCGGTTTCTTCTGAGGGCACAGGTTCTTTTGGTGCATAAACACCTTCCTGACCTGGTCATACCTTGAACCACAGCAGCTATTTCTTTATATTTTGTTGATCATCATTTAGTGCGGTGCTTTGATCACAAACGGTTCATTCTCAATTGATCCTGATGCTTTAAGTATGAATGGCTCGTTATGAATTTGAGCGACTGTTGAGAGGTATTTTAGCACTAAAGGATCTCTTTTGGCTGTTGCAGATATCTCAAATCCCTTTGTCAAAGGGTCTATCACCTTTTCTCGCTCTTATAATGACAATGAGGCGACAGTACTCTCTAATCCTTTAATATCTGGATGAATTACCGCTGCGCTCTCTTCCCATTCATCACCTGTCTCTATTATGTGAATTTGGTTTCCTCCATGCTTTGGGAGCATATTTGTGTCCACATTTGGAGGTGTTGGCTCTAAGATGAGCTCACGATTGTCAATCATGTCCTGTAATTTTTGTCTTAGGTTTATGCAATATTTAGTGGCATGGCAAGCTTGATTATAATGATAGACGCAAGTGAGATCTGGCTTGTACCATCAATCAGTGGGGTTAGCAGGTTTTGGTGGGACGGCGCTTATTCGCCCGACATCCCTTAGTTTGGCAAATAGACTTGTCCTTGAATTTTCAGAGGAGTGAATGCTCTCATAGGTTTCCTTTGGGGTGCCTCATAGTTTGTCGGTGGAGGCTGGTTCTGGAAAGTCTAGTTTTGCGAAGCTTGGTTATCAAGTGCTGGAATTCGATAATTTGGCCGTGGAGCTTGGTATCCAGGTTGTGCGTAGCACACAATCATTGGGCTATATTGGGGTGAGGTGGTTGTGTAGTTGGTTGGTGGAGGTGATTTGTAGCTATCTGAAGTTTTATGGGTCATCTCTTTTCCTTGGCTTTTTGGACTAGTAGTTCTAGAAACATAGGCTACGTCTTCTCTTTTCTTTTTGCCACTCATGGTGCCAGACGCACCTTATCTGTTTAGCACACTAACAATCCTGCCGTTTTTAAGGCCATCTTCGATATCTTCCCCCACAGCAACTATATCTGCGAAGGAACTCCCTTTCATTGTTATTATTTTGTCAAAGCAATCAGCTTCTTGGTATTATATGAATGCGGCTACCAGCAAAGCTTCGGTCATAGGAGATTGTACACGTGCCATTTCATCTCTCCAGCGACTAGCATATTCTAGGTAGGTTTCAGTCGATTTCTGACGAATTTTCTCCAATGAGAAGTGATTAGGTATATTTTCCATATTGAAGCGGAATCTTTCCATGAATGAACTTTCCATTTCTTCCCATGTTTTCCACCGGCTAATATCTTGAGAGATGAACCATTCTATAGCCGTTCCTGACAAACTTCGACTAAACAAGCTCATAAGTAGAGCTTCATTTCCGCCACTTCCAACCAACTGGTCGCAGAAATCCCTTAAGTGGGCTCTGGGGTTGCCCGACCCATTGAAGTGATCAAATTTGGGAATTTTGAAGCCTTTGGGCAGACCCAAGTCTGGATGGATGCACAGGTCAGAGTATCTCAACTCGACAATTTTCTTCCCCTTCCCCTTCTCTATTTTTCTATTCTTGCTTCGAAGAACATTTCCATGTTTTCCAATTTTGGCGAAGAGTCAATATGGGTGACATGATCTTGAAAAGTGACATTTGGTTGTACGGGATGGGTCACTGGAACTTCTGTTGCCCGAGGGGCTTGATAAGCATTTGCATTTATTGCGCGGGCTGGTGTTTGAAAAGCTGGGGTATGGTGGGAGGGGCTCCCCACATGGGTGGTATTTCAGCGTAGTGGAGTCTGAAAGGTAGCCCCAGTCTGGGTTTGAGGGAAATAATTGGGAATTGGTAAATCCAGATTTGGAAAAGTGGGTGGAGGTCTCCTGGCCTCAGCATTAGTGGTATTTTCTTCCTCGGCCCTCAGGCGGTCCGCTTCTTCTCTGGCTTCAGCTAATTGTCTCATCAGTAGACTGACAGCCTCTTCCAGAGGCATTTCGGCTATGTCCGCTGTTGGGGTACCTTCTACTAAAGCATTTATGTTTGGTGGTGGAGTTTCACGCATGTTTTCTTCTTGAGGGTTTAAGGACGCTGCGATAGCTTTTGATCAAGTGACTGGTGGCAGCGAATCGACCCCTGTCTATAAGAGAAAACAACTCAAAAGCTTTCATGTTAGCGTTAGGTTTAAGTACGAAACACAAGATATCACGTTGTTCGCAGTTTATAGCACATATAATTATATACTTTGTTTCAACTCCTTGATTGATTCACATTCCTGGGTATTTTGGTCTTTTTATATCTTTTGGGAATACTGATTTGCGATAAATAGTTTTTATGGTTGATTTGCTTCTACCCATCCTATACTACGGGGATTTATGTTTTTATTATAAAAGGACCGAGTCTTAAATAGACTGCCTACGTATCACACCAAAAGGAAATCAGGTCCATCCGTAGTTCAGGCATACACAAAAAGGTTTTTCCTATGCTACCTGAAACTTAATTTTCTACCCTGACCAGGCCTTATATAGGATTTCCATGTATCCTCAATGGGACATCAGGTCGGCGTAGTTCCATTTACATAAAAAGGAAAGGGATACTCTATCTTATTGAAAGTGGTAAAGAGATACTTATGCTTTTCTACCAAACCATACTAAGCAAGTCTTCATTATTTTTTCCATCTTCATCTTCTATCCTTGTCTTCCTGCGACAATCCAAACATCGCCTTCATTCAAGAGGCGTTCTAGTTCAAGCTTGAAATCCACACACTCTTCAATGTCGTTGTCGGGGCGGCCATGATGATATATACAAATCCTTTCTTCCGGGGATCCTGGGTGACCCTAGTAGGTTTGTGGCACCGCCCTTATCTTCTTCACATTGCATAGTAGGGAGTGAATCCTGGCATATGACTCCTCAAATTTGGAAAAGCCGTTTCTCCAGAACCTAACCTTTGATATCCTTTCTAGGTGATTTCTTCTTTAGTCATGAGTCAGGAGAGAGTGTGGCGCCTTACAGTTGGCTAATTCTCCCTTGATCAATCCATTGGATAAGCTTTCTTTCTAATAGTACGCACTCGTTGGCAGTGTGACCGGATTGACCTCGGTGGCTGAGGTATTTTCTGTAACCCACAGAAGAAGAACACTGTGGTAACAGATTTAGGCATTGTGAGTACACCCCAATACTCCCCAAAGTTTCCAAGAGTTCTTGTTTTGACAAATCTACTGGTGCACCCCAATTGTGTGATCTTATGCCTTTAAGAACAATTGTGCATAAAACAGGAGGCTCGTCGAGCTGAGAGTCGCGTGGGTCTCCATAAACTTTTAGATTGGGGATAAGGAGCTTGTTTTCTCTATATGGTATCGGGTCAAGCCCTTCTTGTTGGCTAAGTGGGACATAACTCCCAAGTGGTGTTTCAAGCGTCTTCCCCGATTTTACCCGATTGGCAGGGTGTTTCTTTGTTAGTTCCTCAACATAAGCTAGGAGAGTTTCTGCTTTTTTCATTTTCTCATTGGCCGCCTTAGTAGTTTGTACAGCTTCTTTCATTCTAGCTGTGGCTAAGGCCATTCTTTCATCCCATCGTCAGTTTTTCTCACTTGCTGCTTCTGTGCCCTCGTCGTCACTGACTAGTTGACGTAAGGCGAAGTTGCACTCATACTGTCTGGAGTCTCCATTTCCTATTAACAAATCAACCTTTAAAAGTGGATCTAAATTTTTTTTTATGGTTATTTTCCTTGTTTTTTTCTTTTGGGTAGTGGCCGGAATGTGGACCAATCAAGAGTTTCGACAATATATATTATTTTCACACAAAGCAGTTATATCAAGTAAGCATTTATATAATTCGCTTTCCTATACCTCGTTGCTTCGAGGCTACTAGCGTATGAAGCAAAATTGTGTCATATGTAAAACAAATGTATTGTTCCCAAAGATAAAATCCCCAGTGCTTTCATTAATGATATTTCCCAAATGGGATTACAAGGCTTTTAAAATAAATGCAATAATCAGAAAAATTCCACTCCACGGACAGAAATCTGCTCTCTATCATCTCGCGCCTTCTTGGCCCTTCAAAGGGAAATCTGGATGGCTACATGTGTTGGCATCAATGTCGTCCTGATCCATTGACCCCTCTGATCGTCAAGCAATGACGTCCCTATATCTATGGCTTCCTTACCAAAAGTGTCAAGCCATTCCAAGCTCTTTAATGAAGCCTCTGCTTCGTTTGTCAAACTCTCAATTATCTTTGATCATATTCTATCTTTGCTTGATGATCCATTCCGTTTCATTCTCCTAACTTGGATTGCATTCACGGCTTCCCTATCCTTGGGAAATTTGTACAGATATGGTCCTGGAGCGGCAGTATCAGCTAACTCAGCCCTAAGCCACTCATAGTAATTTTCATCATGGCTTGGATTGTTTGGATCCTTATCCAACTAGTCTTCTCTTATTACATTCATCCAATCTTTCTGAGCATCTTTTATTCCCTCGATGCGACCTTCTTCATAAGCTCGTACAAATTCTCCCATATTACCCAGATTCGGAATAACTTGTCTCATACCAAACTGTCTAAGAACTCTCAATGGTGCGTAGGGTCTGATTCCTCTAATGCCCATTAGTGGTAAATACGGACGTCTCTGACTCTTAAAACAAATAGTCTTAGATTGAAAATCAGGTACCCTCCACCTGATGTGTTCTTCTCTCAATCTAGAAAAGATGTGAGCCCATCTTTTTTTATCCTGAACCCCGCAAGGCATAGCAACGACTCCAAAATCATCCTCTCTTAGGGCCGGATCTGGACGAGTAAGTAAGCCATTCCTATCCAAATGCTTAAGTATCCACCTTTGGACTAAGGGGTTGCAACCTTGGAAGCAGTAGTAATGGTCACGACATTTTCTCAAAGCTCGGTATATGTCTGATAGGATAATGGGATTGATGTCAAAATATTTGGTAAGCCCATTTGTTGTGACTCCCCTAAGAACAGCATAGGCAACAAAGACAACCCGAGTGTCAATAGCTAGGGAAGAACTTTGTGGAAATACCATGTTTCCTAATAGGCAAGTGATAAAGGCTATTGTTTGATTGGCTTCCCAGGATTGGGGTGATGAAAACTCAAGGATGTGGTCCTCGTACCCCTGTTTGGATGAATACCTCCCATATAACTCTCTGAAAGTTATAGTGGGTCCCTGCGCCTAGTCGACTTTGTTGACAGCAAACATGTCTTTTATTTCTTTTGGGGTGGGTTTGTGAGGGATAAGGATATTTTGTGCCAATTTCTTTTTGGATCTGTTAGCACTTCCTACACTCTCGAAAACATCTCTAACCTCTTCTAAAGTGGGAGTCATCTCTATTTCCCCGAATCTGAACACAATTCTGTCATTGTCCCAATAACCGGTAATGATTTCTAGCAAATCCGCATCCCCAGTCATATTCATTAATGAAGGCAGATGGCCTACACAACTCTTAATTTCTTTTTTTTTTATCATTAATCAAATCTTTCCACCATATCACTAAACCTGGTGGTGGACCCACAACCATATCAAACTGCACATCAAGAGACGTCTGCAAAACATAACACTGTTAGTTCCTCGCCCCCAGGAACAACAATTTATTTCACACTTGGCACAATAATGCTTCCAGATAGCAAATAGTGGGATGCGGTGTGTTCGGGTTTTTACACCATTTGAACAAAGTAGGGTGTCTTTCCTATCCGATTCGGGTAGGTCTGAGATACAAAAACCGGTCTATGGTCAATATGCGCTATATCAGTATGGATTTGGCTTCGCTCTACACTAATTATTCTAGAGTGGTTTTCAAACGAATGACATAGGTTACCTAAGCAGACAAGTTGGGTGGGCTCTCTAAGGCTGTGGGATGACCGCATACCCACTCGACCTTAGAGACCTCCAAAGAATATATTAAACGTTTTTCAGTGAAGGTATGACCGCAGCTCATCCTGCGTCGTCATCCTTTGAAAAAATATAAAATAAATGCCAAGAGTGGCGGAGTATGCATGCATGAATCGCAGTTATATTTTGCGGAAATTTAAACACATAAACATTTTATATCACTTAAATAATTTATATCATACAAACACACAAACAATTGGAACCCATATGGTTAGAACCTTGAAAGTCCCCAGCAGAGTCGCCATCTGTAGCGGGCGTTGGGATTTTATGTTTTAACGACTCGCACATACCTCATAAAAGGAGGGAGGTGTCCCAGGGAAGTACGGTTGTGAATCATACCGGAAAAGTTAGAAAAATCCGCCAACCACTTAATGGTGCTCTAAAGGATACATTTTAGAGTCGCCACCTAATTTTTAGGAAATTAGGAAAACCAGTTCGAAAAGGGTTCATTTAAAATAGTTGTTATTTTACGACTATCGTAAAAGAAACCTAATCTATCGAAGTCTGGGTAAGGGTTCTGGTGATCCCCCGGGGAAGGTGTTAGGCACCCCGGTATTAAGGATCCGCTCAATCGCGGTTTACCTACGGTTCTAATAGTTTACCTTATGATTATAAGTTGGTTTTGGATAAAAACTGCTAAAGTCTAGATTTCCGCAATAGAGGTCAGTCATTTTCATGAAAAAATATGCTTTTCAAGAAACGAGAGAAGTCTAGTTTTGCCCAAAATTAGGCGTAGGGTGTCGGACTAGAACACCTAGGCTAATACCCGAAGGCTCTTAGCCTAAGTAGGACTCCACATAAGTCCACCCAAAAAGTTTTTTTGAAAAGCGTTTAAGTATAGTAAATAATTTTATACGAAAAATAATCTTTTGTATACTATAGAATAATCATGTATAAACCGTAATTATACCAAGTTATTTATACTGAGTTATTTACTAAGTTATCAAATTTTTATTCCAACTTTTATCCCATTTTAATCCGTTTTTATACAAGTTTTTGTAGAGATCTAAGAATGTCGAAATCAGTCCAAAACTTTATCAATTTCAGCAGTTATCGTCCTCAATCAGTCTGAAACTGCCCATTTTCAGTTTTATGCCATATTTAACGTTAATTAATTTATAAAAGGTTTATTTATCAACTCTAATACATATATTTAATCATAAAGGTTCCAATTTTGCACTTGTAATGCACATAGTGAGAATTAAAACATGAATTGTAAAGATAGGGGACTTTGGCCGACTAAGCCCAAGGAAGGAAATAAAATGCATGTTTAAATCCAACGTATGCTCCAAATGCGTTTCCCGTCCATATATGAGGTTGACTCGATCTAGTGGTGTTAGTGGGCCTCGTGGAATCCCACCAACGGACTTTGGGGTAGAAATACAAATGGGTATACATACATTAGTAGATATTCAATGATTAATACTAAAATGCTGAAAATCAAACTCCTACTTACTAATACAATGCCAAAAATTAAATTACGTTATCACATTTGGGCCAGGCCCAATAATAAAAATAAATCAGAGATGAGAAAATGCAACCCAGTGGCCATTACTGGCCCAATTCTAAAAAAAAAAAAATAGGACTAAGTGTGTGCGACTGAAGACCAGGCCCAATCCAAGGCCCAACAACAATTTTATCAAAACAATCCTAAGTGTGACAATGAGAATATACATGATATACAGGCCAATACACAACCCCTGTTACCCCATTTTTCTAAGTATTGAACTGCAACAGTGATACACATGATATACCACTTGGTATACTCTCATTTTTCAATTTTTTCTAAGTATAAGGACCAAATATACCAGTGATATACTTGGATATGGAGAGCAAAACCTCCTAGAAGGGGCATCCCCTCCTATATCCAAGTTAATCTCACATATAATGCACATAACATAGATTCAGAACTTCTAAATATAGCAACCAGTCAAGCACAAACAAAACCTCAAATATTAGGAAGCTTCAACAAGAAACATAAGTTCACAGATCTTGGCAAGTCTCAAGTAGGAAATGCAACACATAATATATGGCAATCAAACACATGTAAAAAGCAAACCAAGACAGTATGATAATGTCAAGAAGATACTAAGTTTCCAAAGGGTTCAGTGATGAGTCTACTACAGAAAAAACAAAGGGGATTAACTGTACTAATAACAAATAAAGGCAGTGAGTAATATGCAATGTAGAGTGCCCAAAAACTGCTTTGTAAGACCAATTTTCTTAAATTTTAGTGTCAAAAGAGTTGGTTAACAGTTTTCTAATGCTTCAAATTCTCAAGTGAGTTAGGACCAGTAATCAAATAGGCACAAAGGCAGAAGTTTTCAAAGAACTGTCTTTCAAGTCATTTTGTTACACTTAAGTTTCAAAGCGTCTAATGCCAATCAATGTCAAGTTTCAGGATTATCACAAGTCTAATTTAGATTCCAAATAGTAAACCATGTCAATTTTAGTAAGGATCAGTCAAAAAGCAAGTGGTTTTTAAAGACAATATTTAGACTTCAAGAATTGTTTTTAAGATAAACTCTCAACCAATGACACATTCGATACAGAATTTGATAATCCAATCCAGTTCAAAGTGATAAGAGTTTGAATGACACTTAGAGCTTACAAATGAACCTATACTAATGTAGAAGTTTCCATGGTGATAACAGAGTGCACATGAAAGTAGAAAGGGACAAAGACAGTTTTAAACTAAGTGTGGTGAACACATATAAGTTTGTGCAAGTTTTATACATGGTAAAAGTTTGCTAAGGAGTCTAGTTATGGTAGGCAGTCAACAAACATCCAGCTAAGCTAGAAAAGAAGTAAGGGCGGCTCTATTTTTATCAAGTTTTCAAATGAGAGTCAACTATTATGTTGGGCAGTCTGAGAATTCAAATTGAGTGAAGCAAGAACCAAAAACACTTAGCAAATATTCAGACGTAAGTCTTAAAAAAAATTAAGTCATAACAACAATAGAATAAGCAGGTTTCAGAGACTGTGTGGTCACTTCCAACTCAATAAGTCAACTGATCAGTGAAAAGTTCAATCAAAGATCTATTTTTAGTTCAAATTCTTAATTAAGGAGTGTAACAGGTTCTTTTATTAATTCAAAGGTACAAAATTGACTAGTTCAATGTTGCACTTAATTCATTCCGGACACATAATCATAATGCTAATAAAATGGCACAAATAGTCAACTAAACAATGCACAGGGGCACATAGGAGTAGGCTCTAATGCAAACTCTCAGAGACACAAACTGTTTTTAGCTAATTATCCAGGGAGGTCAATATTTAATAAGCTAAGTTAAACAAGTATAATCTAAGATCCCACCATGTTAGGTAGACAGAAATATGATATAACCAGGAAAAAACATAAACACTTAGTACTCAAGAGACAAACAACACAAAACTCTCAAATATAGGCAGTGACACTACCATTTAAGAAGAAACAGCAATCAGGGATGTGTCAATTACCAAATCACATATCAACCTTCTTGTTTTACTCATCTTTAAATCAAGATCCTCTATAGTTGACTGCACAACAACACACAAGCATATTTTCTTCATTTTACTCTTAAACTTTCTTATTCCGTCATTAAGCATACTTAATAAGTAGACTATGTGTTATATTCCATTTTTAGCCAGTTTTAGCCTCATTTGAACCATAGAACTCAGAAAATAAGCAAGCAGTAACCAAAGCACACCTTACCTTTCCATTTCTTTATCATTCAAGCCGTTATTTTCAGAAAACACCCATTAACTAGCAAGTTTCTTAAAGGAAAGATTCATACAGACTCAAAATTTTGTAGGACAACAATCTTACAGCAAAAGATGTGCACTTAACTGCTTTCAAAACCATTTAACCTTAATGTCATCAAAACAATCTTGTAACATAATATAACTAGAGTTTTGACGGGTTGAGAGTTAATCAGAACATCAAGAGATCTCAACTAACTCAATGAATCAATGAATCAACAATTACAACTAGACCTTAATCTTCATTTTAATGCTTTTTCAACATCATTCCTAACTCAAATTACAAATAACCCCAGTAGGTAGAGTATAACAAAGCAAACATGGAATTTTTAGAGTTAAAACAAAACAAAACTTTAAGAGATCAATCAACAGTAACTAGGGGGGTATAAACTAAACCTTTTTCTTTATTTTAAACTTCTTTGAAACATCACACTTGACTCAAGTTCTACATAACTACAATTGCATTGTCATAAAACCACAAATATAGAGTTTAGGACTTTAGAAAACCAAACAGAAACTTATAGAAATCAGTTAATACTAGTGAGACAATGAACTATAACTATGAGCCAAGCATATTCCTTTATCTTAAACCTTTTTAAAAACCATATTTAGCTCAGACTAATCACAATATTAGCGTCATATCATACAAATAGACCCCCATAAGCAATAAACTGTCACGACCCAATTTAGCCTAGGTCATGCAGGCACCTACCATTCCCACCTTGGTAGGCAAACCCTTAACGCAACATTCACAATCAATAAATATAAGAGCGGAAGGAGTAAAATGACGTAAGTCTCACAATATAATATAGATAAGTGCGGAAGTAAATGAATCCACCCCAGTATCTGGTTTGGTCATACAAGAGCATCTAAATATGAATAACTTTGGTCTGAATGATAATACATAAATGTCTCAAATCATGTCTTGAAAGAAAAGTAAGACATAAACAATAGAAGAGTCTTCGAGGTTAGCGGACGCCCGACTCACCCTGGAAAACTCAAATAGAAGCTGAGGAGTCGATCAGCCACGTGTCAGAGAAGTAGATCCGGCCTGATACTCTGCATTCATAAAAGAATGCAGCAAGTGCAGGTCAGTACAAACAATAGTACTGGTAGGCATCATAGGCCGACAAAGCATAGTTAACACAATTCAGAAAATAACACAGATAAACAAGTAGAACAATCAAGCATGAAACAATATAATCACAACCGAGTATCCATCAACACCTATGTAAGTATCTAACCCCAATAATAAGTCTGAGTATATAAATTCCTGGAACAATCAACACCATAGAATCAACAACACAATCCACCACAATACAGTCATCACGACATCTCACTCAAGTCATAATGCAATGCAATGCAATAATGGTATGAATGTGATGCCATGCCATGCTATGCAAAGGAGATGTACACATGTACTCCGGATGGAATTATCGACGTCTCCGTAGCATAGCCCAGTGTGACCCGCGAAGTCTAATACCACCCGTCTCGAATCTTTGCCAAACAGACAGACGGGACACTGGCTAATTGCTCACAGGGGAGTCTCACCGGCACCACTCTGGGGGACCCACGGAGCCCATGCACTACAATCAAATCCGGGATAACATCGGAAACGACCATGCATAACGATGCCCGAATATAACCATCGGACATCGGCCTCTTCACAATCCCTCAAAAGAGTTGTCAAATATCAGTTTCATAAATCAACGATTCCGGAATTGAACCTCGAACTTCGGCCTCCTCACAATCACTCAAGTAGAAAGAGTTTATTCAGTATCAATTTCATATAAACAACGATTCCGAAATAGATCTTCGGACATCGGATTTTTTCACAATCACTCAAGTAAAAGAGTTTATCAAATATCAGTTTCGCTCAATCAACGATACCGGATCATCACTAGATATCGCCCATGCATGATAATATGAGAAAATGTGTGCAATGCATATATCAATCATCAACAAGTCATAAGTACCTCAACGGGGTACGCCAATAATATATCACATCACAATACCAACAGTGAGTATGCAAACATATATCAATAACTCAAGTACCAACAGTGGGTACGCCAATAATGTATCGTAAATCAGGACAACAAGCGACATTCGCTATCTATCAACTACACATGGCATCAAGCCAACACCATTAAATAATCAAACGCATATAACGGGGTGGCTAGTCCCAACACACATCAGGGCCCAACCTAAGGCAATATCCATCCCAACTTCACACCCGAAGGTTCACGTGCTATCTCCGATATCATAATCTAAATATGTGATTCACTATACTAAGTCTCCAAAGGTAAACCATAACCTACCTGGACTGCCGAACTGCAACACCAACAAATCACTCTATCGCCTTGCCCTTTCTCTGAAGCTCAGAACCAACAGAGTCTAAGCATAATCGAATTCTAAATTAGAGATCATGAATAACGATACTCATATTGCTATGATATCAATTAGGTCCAATTTAACCCTAGAAATTAGGGAAATGGGCCTAGAAGGGCGAAACGAAAAATTCGCGGGTAAAATACCAAATTGAATCCTAGGTAATCATAACCAAATCATTTGTTGTTGATTTACCTCAAGAACTATCCCCAAATCTGATTTCTAGTAAAACCCCCAAATTGGGTATGGACCTCTAATTCTCCAAATCCGAAATTCAACCTTAAAAGTGGAAGATATATGTTTACTAAGCTTAGATTCATCACATTTTAGTACTAACATCATCAATTTTATAAATTATAACCCCAGGGAGAGGTCTCCCAAAACCCTTCTTCAAATTCTACTTCTAAGGGATTGAAAAGGGAAGGGATGATTCTAACATGATAATGATTAAAGAGAAGTAAGTGATTAGACAAAGCTTTACCTCTAAGAAATTCCTCAATTTATCCCCAAGAACAGCCTTCTCAAGCTCGAATATCGAGTTATGACATAATGAGGGTCTAGGTCTTATTTTAGGACACATTAAATGAAATAACACTGCCCGTGACCGCCACGGCGGGGGTAGTGCCGCTACAGTGATGCCGCCACGGCGCCTGGGCTACCGTTGCAGCGGTATGGTCTATTTTGCTCATGACCGCCCCAGCGGTCACTACACCGCCACAGCGGTACCGCTGGGGCGGCTTTGGTGCCACCGTTGCGGGCACCAGACACCAGAAATCCCCAATTTTCTAAATCTTCTATCGAATTTCTGGGTTATTCCCGAGGCCGTTTGCTCATAATCCGACCACCCTGACCTATACAAAAATACGCTACGAACGCACTCGTTGTCTCAAAATTTACAACGGAGGTCTCGTTGATCGAGTCAACCACCGGTGCCTACTTCCCATTTCCCATCCAAAGTCCCAAAATGCACCAAACTGCATTGGGACCCGAACCAATCATACATACAAGTTCTAAACAATTATCAGAAACTCTGAAAAAAAAAGGTCTATTGGCTAAAAGTCAACCTCAGGTCAAAATGAGTTAATAAACACTCGGAAGTGGAGAAAGTGCCAAAAGGACTATAACAACCAAATGAGTCATTAAATAAACAATCATAGAAAGAAACATTTAAGGCAATTTTAAAACAATAGGTGCAAAAATAGCATTTTTACAAATTAAATAAAGTAAATAAAGTTAGGATAGGTTGTTACCTTTCTTGGGGGGCAACCTAAAGATCAAAGGAGAGATTGAAATCCAAAGCTACAAAACCAAACAAGACCTTAACACCTTTCTTCCTTTTTTTTTTTTTTTTTTTTTTAGAAAAATAGCTTTGTATTCTTTAAGAGGTAGATGTTTATAGAGTAGTGTATCTTAGTATTCTCTATAGTATTGTAGTATATAAGTGATGTATTGTAGGAATATAGTGGTATATAAGATAGTAAACTTAGTATCCTCTTAGGGTATCAAAATCTGGACCTTTAAAAAATGAATAGAAACTTGCTACTTATAGGCAATCCCACAAGCTTAGGGGTAAAAATGGTAAGGAATATTCTCAAAACAGATTTTCTCCCCAAAACCTCAAACATTTTGAATTTTAGGCACAATAGGATGAGAATCTTGCAAAATTGTAAGATTAGTACTATCCTCAATTCAGATTTTGTACACATCACACAAGCAAGCAAAAATCCAACCCATTTGTACCAAATTCTCATTCAAAATCCCTAAAATTTAGGAACAAATAACTGAATAGTGCACCTAGTAACATATAGGACAAACAAACAACAATTATAATGGCATAATAGTACTAAATGGATAGAAAACCCCCCAAAATCGTATTGAATCGGGTGAAACCCATGGGAAATTTTCCCTAGGCCCTCCATTTATTGTGTGTGGTGCACAAGATAGCCAAGAGCTTCATGGCTCTGCCCATGGCTACCACACATATGGAGAGACTGAGCAACATCCCATTTCAATGGGTTATTTTGAAGATAAAAACACGAAATGTACTAAAATAAACCTGGCAATCATAAGAACGAATCATAGGGAGCAAAACCCCCAAGAAATCACGCGCAAATGACCATGAAATGGCCATTGATTGGCATCTGAAAGCCAAAACCCTAGTTCGCCATTGACATCGATTAAGAGAAGAAGAAATACGATCGGGTTTGGAAAAATGAAATAAAGGGGGGGGGGGGGGGGGTTTATTTTATTAAACCTGCCCCGCTTTTTATTTTATATCCCCCCCCCCCCCCCCCCCCCGAAAAGAAAAATTTGAAAGCTTTTAAAAAGGCCCCCCATGTTTAAAAATATGAATTTCAAAACCTTGTACACCCTTTTTAAAATACGAACACATAATTTTAAAAGAGCGTATTCGTCTAGAAACCCCTCGTAACTTTATTTCTTATAAAAACAAAATTCATGTTACACTGTTTTAAATTATGGGCTTTAATATGAGTTTAATATTGACATACTTCCGGATAATATTTAAAGATGTAAAAAATGCTACAAATAAGTTGTAATCCGAATGTTGTTTAAATTTTCAAATTTCACGAGCTATACGGAGTAAAATACGCACTTTCCCTTTTAAAATCTCAAATATCCCGTATTTTCTTTGAAATTTGTTGATTTATGTGATTTTCGTCAAATTTATCTTGTTTTATCAATTTTTGTGTAAATTTACTAATTTTTGCAATTTTTCAAGGATTTTGAATTTTAAATTTACAAAAGGGTATTTTTCTTTATATTGGCTCGGGAATTTTGGAAATTTAAATATGTTTATTACCGAGTGAAAATTAGGTGTCAACATCACGTACTTCCACCAAACTCCAAAACAACTCCCAAACAACATCACAATACCATAGCCAAGAAATTATATTCAAATTAAACTTAAATCAATCCAAAATTCCCTTTCAAAATCAACCTATGGCCATCAACTTCAACTTATTACCTTGTGGCTTCTCTACGATGATTCTCTTCCTTTCAAGACTTGCTAAACCTTCAAGTCAACTCAACATAAGAAATAAGATGAAGAACATACCTTATATTAGAAGAACTTCACCTCACACAACTTACTCCAAGACCAATTTCACCACAACCTCAAGTAGAAACAAGAACAATCATTTTCCATGAGCTAGCTTGGGGTTTTGGAGCTTGATCTTCTCTTATGATGGTTTGGAATGATTTGGGATGATGGAGAACCTTCACTAAAACTCTTATAAGGTGGAGAGAGAAGTATGGAAAGTGTTTACATGAAATGGGACTTTTTAGGACTTTAAAAAGCCATTGAACCATCCCTCCGTCTCAACTTGCTGTGGAGATGCAGCTCAGCAAGTTGTAACTTGTGGCTTCATCTCTCCCCCTCATTTGGGGTGGTGTTGGGTAGTGAGATGCCTAAAATATGGGAGTTTGCAATAAGTTTACTCACAACAAACTTCAAGTTGCGGCCACAAACTGCCCAAAATCTCCACTTTTCTAAAAAATGCATCCTTTTCGATTTGTTTGACCTCCAATCCTTATGGTATCCTTAACACTTATGTAAACCTTCATTAACCATCTAAGAAGCCCTATAAACTTCTCTCTAGCTTATTCTAAACAAATTATATCACAACAACGCAAAAAATCTTCTGAGGCATAAAATTCTCCCCCCTAGAACATTCATCCTCGAATGTTAAACTCTTAGGGATTTTAAGGAAATTTCGGCAGAGTTTCCCCTACAACTGCATCACTACCAACCTGTCATAGTAACCCAAAATATAAAACGCCACATAGGGCCACAACAAGCAATAAAAATAATGGCCTCACACGGTCAGTAATCATAAGGAATGAAACATTACGTACCTGAAGGCAATGGTGTCTCTGTATGGACCTCTTCTGGGAGTGAAAACAAGTGCGGATACTTGAATATTATATCCTCCTCAACTTCCCAAGTCATTTCCTCAATATTCCTGTTTCTCCAAAGAACTTTAACTGAAGATACATCATTAGTCTTAATCTCCAAACCTATCTATCTAGGATAGGAATGGGAACCTCCTCATATGATAGTTACTCGATAACCTAAAAATCATCAATGGGTACGACTCTGGAAGGATCTCCAATACACTTACGAAGTATCGACACATGAAAAAATGGATAAACTAACTCCAAGTCCGAAGGTAGATCTAACTCATAGGCCACCTGACCCACTCTGCATACAATCCTGTAGAGCCCAATGTTCTGAGGACTAAGCTTACCCTTTTTTCCAAATCTCATAACACCTTTCATAGGTGATACCTTCAAGAATACCCAGTCATCAACCTGGAATTCTAAGTCTCGTCGGTGATTATCTGCAAAGGACTTCTAACGACTCTAGGCTACCAATAATCGATCCTGAATGAGTTTGACCTTCTCCATTACTTTTTGAATCAAATATGGCCCAACTAGATTAGTTTCCCCTACTTTGAACCATCCAATTGGTGATCTACACTTTCGCCCATACAAAGCTTCATACGGGACCATCAGGATACTGGAATGATAACTATTATTGTACGCAAATTCAATAAGCGGCGAATGATCGTCCCAACTACCTCTGAAGTCTGGCATACATGCCCGTAGCATATCTTTGAGGGTCTAAATGGTACGCTCAGTCTTTCCGTCTGTTTGGGGATGAAATGTTGTGCTGAGATTCACTTGAGTCCCCAAACCCTTCTGGAAGGACTTCCAGAAGTCAGCTGTAAACTGCGCACACCTGTCAGAGATAATGGATACCGGAACACCACAGAGTTGTACTATATCCTTGATATAAATTTTCGCATAATCTTCCGCTGAGTATGTAGTCCTGACAGGCAGAAGATGGGCTGATTTTGTAAGTCTATCCACAATTACCCATGTGGAATCAAACTTACGCTGAGAACGGGGCAAGCCTGTGATGAAATCCATATTAATTACTTCTCATTTCCAAGTCAGAATCTCAATAGCTTGTAATAATCCACCGGGCTTCTGATGTTCAATCTTCACCTGTTGACAGTTAGGACATTAGGCTACAAACTCTACCATGTCTTTCTTCATTCCGTCCCACCAATCTCATGGTACATCTTTGTCGTCCCTGGAAGAATAAAGTAAAGAGAATAATGAGCCTCTCCCAAAATGTGACGACGTAATCCTGCAACATCAGGAATACATAGTCTGCCCCGATTTCTGAGAACTCCATCTGCAGAAATATCGAATGGTGACTTTTTCTTCTGAGGAGATGTATCTTCGCAATGAACTAACATGGGATCCTCATATTGGCGCTACTTCACTTAAGCTACTAAAGATGGGACTGCTGCATCATGAATAGTAATTCCCATATCGCCCAAGTCCAATAATTGAACTCCTAGGCTAGCTAACTGCTGAAGGTCATGAGTTAACTCTCTTTTCTCTCGCTTCACATCATATAAGCTACCCATGGATCTACAACTAAGGGCATCGACTACTACGTTTGCTTTTCCAGGAAGATACAAAATGCTAACATCATAATCTTTCAATAGCTCCAACCATCGCCTTTTCCACAAATTCAACTCCTTCTGCTTGAAAATATACTGGAGACTCTTATGGTCTGGATAAATATCCACATGAACCCCATACAAGTAGTTTCTCCATATCTTCAATGCATGAATCACCGTGCCCAATTCTAGATCATGAGTCGGGTAGCTCTTCTCGTGTTTCCATAACTGCCTTGAAGCATAATCTATACCTTGCCATGCTACATCAACACACAACCTAACCCATCACTCAAAGTATCACAATAAATAACATATCCTTTCGATTCTTCTGGAAGTGTCAGAAGTGGAGCCAAAGTCAATTTGTTCTTCAACTCCTAAAAATTATGCTCACAAGCATCTATCCATTAAAACTTAGTTGATTTCTAAGTCAGCTTCATCAGTGGTGCAAAAATGGAAGAAAAACCCTCTACGAATCTCCTGTAATAGCCTGCCAAACCTAGAAAATTACAAACCTCCGTGGGTGTTGTGGGTTTCGGCAAGTCTTTATAGCCTCAATCTTCCGTGTATCCAAGCGGATACCATCAGCTGAAATAATATGCCCCAGAAAAGTCACAAAATTCAACCATAACTCACATTTAGAGACCTTTGCATATAATTCCCTGACCTGAAGAACTCTAAGGATAGCACGTAAATGATCTGCTTGCTCTGCTTCAGATCGAGAATATACCAAAATATCATCAATAAACACAATCATGAATAGATCTAGGAAGGTTCTGAATACGCTGTTCATTAAATCCATAAATACCGTCGATGCATTAGTTAACCCGAACAACATTACACGATACTCGAAGTGACCATATCTGGTTCTGAAGGCTTTCTTCAGAATGTCTTTCTCTCTAGCTCTCGCCTGGTGATATCCGGGTCTTAAATCTATCTTTGCCATTTAGTACCCTGCAAATGATCAAATAAATCATCAATCCTCAGGAGTAGATACTTGTTCTTTATCAATACCTTATTCAATTGCCAGTAATCAATACACATTCGCAAGGAGCCGTATTTATTCCTCACAAATAACACTAGTGCTCCATACGATGACGTACTGGGCCTGATAAAGCCTCTCTCAAGCAAGTCCTTCAACTGCTCGTTTAACTCCCTTAACTTGGCAGGTGCCATTTTATAAGGAGGAAAAGATATTGGTTGAGTATCTGGTAATACCTCAATAGCAAAGTTAATCTCCCGCTCTGGTGGAAGACCTGAAAGCTCATCTGGAAATACATCTAGAAACTTATTAACTACTGGAACAGACTGAAGAGTCGGTGGCTTTGCTTCCCAGACTAAATGATAGATACAAACCTTGGCGATCATCTTTCTTGCCTTGAGATAGGAAATAAACCTACCTCTTGGCGATGTTGTATTACCCTTTCACTCTAGAACTGGCTCTCTTGGAAACTGAAATTGAACCAACTTTGTTCTACAATCAACATTAGCATAACAAGAGGCCAACCAATCCATACCCTTAATTACATAAAAGTCTATACTATCTAACTCAATCAAATCTTCCATAGTATGATAATCACAGACTATAACTACAAAATTTATATATACCCATCTAGCTATCACTGGGTCACCAACGGGTGTCAACACCTCAAAAGGTTTAATTGACTCAGGTTTCACCCTAAACTGACCAGCAATAAGAGGAGTAACTGTCGACACCTAATTTTTGGCCTCCCGTAATTTATTAATCACTCAGACTCCTTGAATAATAAATAAAATGAGTTATCCACCCTAAAGGGTTTTAAATAATTTTTATAAATTGTTTAAATCAATATTTTACTCCTTTTAATAGGTGAAAAAAGGGTTTTCATGACATCAAAAATTATTTAGAAATTAATTGGTACTTTTATGACATTTATGAGATACTTATTAGACTTAATCAAAGAAAAAAAAGGCATTTGGTTTAGGAAAATAATAATCATTTATTTAATTGTTCAAATTTTCAAAAAATGAAAATTATCAAATATTTATTTCCCTTCAATTCAAGGAGTTAAAGTAATTTAAATAATTAACCATTTCACCCCTCAATCATTAATTTTGCATAATTTTGTAATTTGTCAAAACTATTTACAACGGTCTATAAATGTTTTAATTAATAAATTAGGTGGTCATTATTGCAAATTGATTTTGAATTATTTAATTAGTTTTGTTATGGCCACACTAAATTTAACCAATTCATGGTTTAAGGAAATTGGGGCCATTTTTGTAAAATTAGCCTCTTAATGGCCTTAATTGAAATAACCAAATTCATTGGTCCAAATTAATTAAGGTTATTAATGCAATTTAATTTTAAAAATTTTTTAATTAGGAAAAGCTATATCGAGGTTTAGGACCTTGGTCCCAGCACCCGTGGTAGCACAGACGGCACAACAAATTGCCCTGACACCCAAAAAGCCTGTTGACACCTAATTTTTGACCTCCCATAATTTATTTTAATTACCCAGAGTCTTT
Organism: Lycium barbarum; assembly: GCF_019175385.1. Classification (NCBI taxonomy): domain Eukaryota; kingdom Viridiplantae; phylum Streptophyta; class Magnoliopsida; order Solanales; family Solanaceae; genus Lycium; species Lycium barbarum. The sequence goes on along the minus strand of NC_083348.1, from coordinate 21,517,547 downwards.
GAGTAGTAAACAGTGTGAAATATGTATTTTCAGAAATCAAAATGATTTTATAAAAAGTATTTAGATAATATTTTACCATTTTTATTTGGGTAAAAGAATTCCCATAATGTTAATTTGAAAATTAATTTACCTATTATGATACTTTTGTCAAAACTAATCAAGAAAGGAAATAATTTACAAATAATTATTTATTTAATTGTTTAAGTTGTTAAATTGTCAGTTAGTAAGTATTTTACTCTATTTAAATTCAAGAAGTCTAATTAATTAAATGAATTAACCCTTTTACCCCTCAAGTCTTAATTTTTGCATGCCCAATGGGCATTTGTGTAATTTGTTTGAATTAATCATAACTAGTTAAAGCATTTAATTGTGGTTAATTCCACAAATTATTCAAATATTGGCTAATTGTGATTTTTAATTGAAACAGCTAATTTGCAGGACTTAAAATTGATTAAGGTCACTATTGCAATACTAGCCTTCAATGGTTTGGTTGAGTTTAAATTTGTCCCTAATTAAAATGACCAATTTCATGGTTTAAAGTCGATTAAGGCTATATTTGCAACCTAAATCCATTAGCATATTACTCAAGTGCATTAGTTTGATTAATTGGTTGACTAAGTTCATATTTGGCCACCAAATTAAAGGATTTTTTTTTCTAGTTTTGGCCATTTAAACTTTGTCGTATACACATATATATACATGCATATACCCGTCCATATATGTATACCATGTATACATGTGTGTCTATACACACACACACACACACACACAGATATATATATATATATATATATATATCTATAGAGAGAGAGAGAGAGAGAGAGAGAGAGAGAGAGAGAGAGAGAGAGAGAGAGTAGGCAGGCTTTTTATTTCCCTTTGAAATCGAACCAGGCCTAGTCCAAATAGGACCTGACTCGGCCCATTTTCGTTATTAGGCGGTGGGGTGTGATACCCCATAACCTTTTTTTTCATTTTTTCAGCAAAACACCCCCTTATCCCCCCTTTCCCTTTCCTCTCCTCAAACCCTAAGCCACCTCACCTCTCTCTTCTCTCTTGCCTCTTGCATCATAATTTTACCAAAAATGGCATCGGAACAGTACATTTTTTCTTTCTTCAGAGTTTGCTCATCCTTTTAGGGTAGAACAATTAATGTTCTACTCAATCTCTCACCAAACGCTGCCGTTGATTCACCAAAGAGGTGAGGTTGCCCCTCTTTCCATGCTTTTCTTCATTTTCAACGGTCATGGACTGATTTCTCTTAATTAATTTTGTTGTATTGTGATTTTGAATTCACAAATCCTATTGGTCCATGAAGGAACCAACGGATTGATTTCAAATCCAACCCATTATTTATTTTTGTGTTTGTTTCCTGGTCATTGGATGTGGTTCTGAGAGAAGTGAATCTCAATTTGCTATACTCCCACATCGTTGAGGAGCTAGGGTTTTGAGAATTGGGGGTTCTATATAAAGAACCCCATTCTCCTGAAGTTGAACAAGTTTGAGCATATTGAAATTTGAATATACTCATACAACGCAAAATACTTAAGGTTTCAAAAAATATTTGAGATCTTGAGATTTTCTGAGTCAAGTAAAGTTTTAAAATTTGTTTTCCCTTGTTTTTCTGGGTTTTGTGGCTGAGTTTTGGGATTTGGAGGAGCAAAAAAGCTCGTAGTTCATTCTCGATATAAGGCTGCCCAAAAGAAAGCTAATTCTCCCTTCCCTCCTATTCTTTGTGTTTACCTTTCTGTTTTTCTTTGAGTTTATCATGTTTTATTAGGATATGTTAGTTAGCTTAAAAAGGCCTATTTATATGTTAGTATTGTTCTAGATTTAGTTAATCTTATATGTTAGTGTAACTTAGCATGTCCTTCTAGGTTAATTCAGTAGTTGGATAATGTGAATGTGTGCCAGTTAATTTGGTTTTCTAAAACATGTTGGCTATGTTATGTTTAGTCTTGGTATTAAGTACACTTATGGGTGTTAGTCTTGGTTTGGTTTTTAAGCATGTCTCAAGTATCACACCTATCTTAACCTGTCTTGATTGAATTTGTGCCTATGTCAGCAGACTCAGTTTTGCTTAACCTGCTTATATTAGCTTTAGTATACTTAGTTAAGTAGTTGATTAAGTTTGCTTAAACAGAATATGCTCAGTCTAACTTGGTTCATTCTAATCTATTGATGTAGTTTGGATAAGTATGTTTGTCTTAGCTCAAGCATGATGTTTGGTTTAAGTTAATCATGCCCATATGCCAATTTAGCTCAGTTTGTGCAGCATATTTGTGTTATCTTGATATGCCTACTTTAAGCATGAAAATTCAGCTTGTTTAATTGAACATGTTCTGCCTAAGTTGTTTCTTTAGTTTAAATTGCATACATGTTGGTCTTCACAACTAAGTCCATGTCAGACTAAATTAGTCAAGTATGATAGTTAGTTCATTAGCCAAATTAGATGTTTAATTTTTCTCTATTGTGTTAAATTAACCTATGCAGCTATGCCTGTTCATGGGATAGTTCAGTTTGTTAAGTTGAACCTATTTTGCATAAAGTCTAGGCATTTGAATTGGTAGCAATGGCATGGTCAAGACACAGTTATTCCTGAAATCTCGTTGTTTTAGCCTAGTCTCTGCTTCCTTGTTTATTTGAGCATGTAATTTGACCCTGAACTGTGTTAGATGTAGTTCATAGTTTGGTTCGAATGGGACAAATGTCCCTGCAAATGATTTTGAGTGCAATGGTATCAAAAGTTTAAGCCTTTTGAAATCATGTTCTTATTTTGCTGAAATTAAACCCTGTTAAAAAATATGCAAACCTTTGCTTTCGAACATTGCTTGTTAAGATAACTGATAAGATGTTGTTTCGAAGTCATTGGCACATAAATTGATATGTATCCTTGAAGCCTTGCCTGTACTTGTCTAATGTTTAAGTTCCTGTTTAGGTATCTTGATCCCTTTGGGTCCAGTTTTATTTTTTTTTCTTTCTTTCTCAAAATGTAGGTATGGTCTGATGTATACTTATGCTTAGAACAATTGGTGATTATTTGCTTCCATATTTATCCAGGCCTGCTTATTTGTTAGTTAACTCTGTCTGTTTAGTTGTCTATTATTGTATGATAAGCATTCTGCTAACTTACCAACCATAGTTTAATATACAAGCATGTTTGAACTAGTTAAAGGATCATATGTGTTTAAAAAGGGGTATGAGGTGAAAATAGCCTAGGCCCAACATGATATCCTTCAAGGTACTTGTTATGTGTCTATTTGATTGATGAAGTTCAAATGGTTACATGAATGTCTTAAGCCCAGTTTTCAGAAACTATGCACATGAAAACTTGATGTGTCTGCCTCAAACTATGCTAAATGTGCAATGATTAATAAATTGCTTATGTTTAGGTGTGATTTGTGCTTTCTGCATCTGTTGGGAGGTCTCTATTTGCTCAAAGATATTTTCAGTCAATATCACTACTTTGTTTGGTTCTGCTTTAGTCTGTAGAATTTGTTCTTTAAAAATAGCATCATCTCATAGTATTATGGCCCTGAATTTAAAAAGTAATCTAAACTTGCATATAGGGATCAGATTTTGAAATTTACCTATTTGTCCTTTAAAATAAATAAATGACATAATATGAGTTGGTGGCATATTCCTTACTATGTGGTATTATGTTGAATCTGATAAGAGACATATCCACTATGCTAACCAATTCCCATGTAAAAATCATGTCTACTTTGTTCTCCTATTATCATGCCAATTAGTATGGCTGCTTGATTCTAGACTTGGCATGAGGAGTAAGCTGGAAGCAGACAGATAGAAAACCCGTGTGAAATTTCTTTCCCTTTTTTATTTTTTATTTTATTGCAATCTCTATTTGGATGTGTTGTGTATTCTTACATCATTCCTGCCTTTACATAAAAGCTTGGTTAAGTGTTTTGATCATTTGCTATCTCTTCTTGCCTCCTCTGATTTTTGATTTCCCCAAACATAGGAGGTATACATCTGGTGTGCAAGGTATATCCAGCTTCATATACACTCCAGTGTATATGAAGTGGCATAGTTATTGTATACAGATATACCCCCCCCCCCCCCCCCCCCCAATTTCCTTTAAAATAAATTGATGATGTAGTACTTGTGCCATTGCATGACTGTTAAAGCTCTTTTGTGTATGCTTACCTGGAAAATGTCTTCCTGAAAGTTGGTAAAGTATTGATGCTATGTATAGACTGTGTATATTGGTTATGTGTTTGTCTAATGGTGACACCAAGCAGTCCCTAACAAGCTGTGTGACAAAATTATTCAACTTGATAGCCAAATCTGTTAGATATATACATAGATAGATTGTTAGGGACTGCTTGGTGTCACCATTAGATATACACCTCATCTCTTATATACTATGAGCTTAACACATAAATGGAGAGGCAAAATAACACTTACGGATTAAGCTTGAGCCTTCCCTGGTGTTCCTGGAAACCCCTTGGATCTTGTGCGACATCAGGAACAACGGGGTAAAATCTTTCATTTTTGGGTTGTTTTAGTGTCTCCATAGGTGTGTATATCAATGGTATATTGGCTGATAGTTGTGTATATTTATTTGTGTGGCATTGCCTATTTTGTTTGAGAAAATGATTCTGTGGGCCTATTTTTCTTTATTTCAATTTTGGGCTTGTTTCTGTGCAGTTTCAATTTTTGTGGGCTTTAAAACCATTAGCCTGCAATTATTTACATTTTGGGCCTGTTTCTTTGCTGTTTTCAGTCCATGTGGGTGTGGATGTTTAGTTGAGTTTCTATTTCATAAAATGTAGTGTATTTTTAGAATTACATGACCTATAGGTATTTATTACATCAAATTTTCATTAAGTCTTAGTTTTTTTTAGATGCTTTCTAATCCATATTCCCCTTTCTTCTTTGTTGCATGAAACAACCTTGTTTGGGTCGCATCCTTGCATGAAACCTGTTGGGCCAGAGGCCAAACTACCTTTTTTTTTTGTCGAGTCCGATGGGGAGAAATGAAAGCTAATATGTTGTGTGTGTATATATATATATTGTTGTAAATAACACTTGAATATTGAAACTTAGGACAATATTTAGAGTTTTAGGAAAGTCGCCTGGATACTTTCTTTGAAAATTTGAATAACTAAAATCTTTTGCATGAAATGGAGCCTAATCTAATTTTAGTTAAGTTTAAAACTGGGCTGATGTTTAAATAAGGGCAAAAATGATTTCAAAGTGGATTCAAGCGATAAAGAGATTTGGGCCTTCGGCCCCTTTTTATGAAAATTATTATCTTGATGTAATTGGATTGTTTTTTGGCCTTAAGCCCACTGACGGAACTAGACTGCTTACAGAAAATAATAAAATTTGAGAATTAGCCTGAATATTGTCTAAAATGGTGGAATTGTTTTTTGTAAAAGACGTTCTGAATACTTTGAGAAAAATCTGGGTTTTGGTAAAGTTAAAGTCTTGGTCTTATTTGGGATAAAAACGGACTGCTCTTATTTTGACTTAAAAAGATTTGGAGATTATTTGGATCAAAGGTTTGTGAAATAAGGACAAAAAGAGACATTTGGGCCTGGAAGCCCAACATTAAGGCCCCTTTTTTCCATAGATACCAAAAAAAAAAATTCACTTTTTTTTTGGAATTTTGGAGTTGGAGTTGGAGTTGTGTTTGGCCATAGTTTTTGAAATTGTAGTTTTTTGTGAAATGTAGTTATAAAAAAGTGAAAAAAGTGATTTTTTTTTTAAAAACAAGTTTTTTGAGTTTTTGGTATTCCGGAATACAACTTCAAGTTGTATTTGGAATTTCATGGCCAAACGCTGATTCCGAAAAAAATGAAAAAAAAAATCGGAATATAGTGAATAATTTTTATGGCCAAACGGGGGCTAAATCCAGATCACTTGAACTTCTTACAGGGATACATTTTCTAAAAAAGGACTTTGGGCCTGGAAGCCCAGCATTACACGGATAAAATAAGAAGGTTGTTTTAGAGAAAATTAAGATATGATGGACTTTGGACTTAGAATATGGTTTGACCTTATGGGCTTCAAGAAAAATGATAAAACCTGGACTTAATAAGATCTTCTTTTTTTCTTATATATATATATATATATATATATATATATATATCCATACTTTCTCATATAAAAATAAAAACCCGTAAAAACTAAACTCATCTTATTAGGACTAAAACAGTAGCAACTCTATTCGGGAGAAATCCTGGATGTGTCCTAGTTCAGCAATAAAGTGAGTTGAACACTTACGTGGATTTTTCAAACCGAAAAACCCCTTTTATAATGGGACTTTTTGCCAAATTTTTTTAAATTATGATATGAACAAGAATGCCATCTTGCAGAAAGTTAAACACTTTTAAAAAATAAATACAGTTAAATCACACATTGAAACTCATAGGTCAACCGTATTCTACGGATCTTTAATACTAGGGTGCGTAAAACCTTGCCTAGGGTATCACCAGAACCTTTACCTCGAACTTTGGTCCAAAACGGTTTTTACTTATTTTGAAAAAATCTTTAAACCCCATTTTCCTAGTTTTTTATAATAAATTAGGTGGCGACTCTAAAAATACTAAATCCAATTAGAGCATCAACAACCTCGGAGTAACTTTTATGTCTTACCCGTGTAAAAGCGAACCATAACAGATGGCGACTCTGCTGGGGATTCCCTAAGTTCTAACCATAAAGGTTTCAATATAATATGATTTTTAACTGTACTTATCTGTTTACGTGTTTAAATTCCGCAAATATAACTATCATTCATTTCATATCATAAACTCCGCCACTCCTGGCAAAAATCATGGTTTGTAAGAGGACATGTGGGATCGCGGTCTTACCTTCACTAAAAAACCGAAACACCCTTTCTTTGGAACACGTTGAACTTTAAGTTGGTCTGCGGTCACCCAACGGCCGACAACGGTTCACCCCTAGTAGTCCGCTCTGGTCCAAGGTCAATTCGAAAATCCCACTCTTGCATATGCCTAGGTTAGAGCTAAGCCAAATCCAAATGGGAAGTAGGCTGGGTGGTTTGGATATGTTAGACGTATCCAACCTGATAGGGAGACTACCCCGTGTCAAGTACGGTCTATGACCCAAAAAACACCACATATCATATTATGTGCTATTTGGAAACATGTAAATGTGTCTATTAATGAAACCATTTCCTAGTGGGGGGGGGGGGGGGGAACTAACTTTGGTTTTTGTTTTGTAGATGTCGATCAATTTAAGTTTTGATATGGTCCTAACTACACCTGAGTGGCTGCGGATTTTGTGGGGCCAAATGTCCTCGGAGGAGAAAAAAGGAATTTCACGTCATTTAGGAAACTTGACATCCATTATGACCATGACCGGTTGCAAGGAAATGATAGAGGTAATTACTGGATTCTGGGATTGAGATAGGATGGTTTTCAGATTTGTGGATGACATCAAAATGACGCCAACTCTGGAGGAGTTTAGGGATTTGCTGACTAGCGTAGGCTCGGGGTTGAAAAGAAGAAAGAAACCTTACCAAAATGCTTTAATCTTGAAAAAACCCACCTACTCCCAAATTTGTAGAATTCTTTCTTTGAATTATGCCAATTGGACCTATGGCCCCACCATACCTTTTAGAGAGCTATACAGAACGTTTGGAAGCCCGGATGGATTTGTGGAGCATCCCGGGGAATTCAAAACTTATGTCGCATGAACGGTCACCAATCCTTTGGCTTTCGCCATTTTCTTTCTGGGAACCATGATTTTTCCCAAGGATTGGTCCTTTTCCATAGATGCCCGAGTCATTTCAGTCACCCATGCCATCTTGTACGGCATAACCCAAAAAGAAGAAACCAAATACTTTAACATAACCCCAACCATACTAGCCAATTTGTACCGAGTCCTGAGCCTCTACTCGAATCACTACAAATACTTCCAAGGCTGTAACTTACTCCTGCAATGCTGGATCCTCAAGCATATGGTCAAGGTTAGGGGTGAACAACACCTAAGTAAGCCGGCTGAAAGGGATAGTCTTTGGTATTTTCGCCCTAACTTCGGAGAACAAAACAAACAAAGTTGGACATTCACTTTCTCCAGACTAAAGGAAGAAAGCATTCAATGGATGTTCCATGACTTCATGTCCACCGAAGTTGTGGTGAAAGGAAGAAAGTGTCCATTCCTACCACTTATGGGAATTCAGAGGATTCACCCTTATGCACCTGCTAGGGTCTTGAGACAATTTGGGAGAATCCAAGTCATACCCTAGATTGGAGGCATGGGGGATTTCATCATTGACTACAACATTGATAAACCGCCGAGAGCTTTGGATTGCATACGAGAATGGAAGAGTCGCATGATTTAGGGTCCCAACACCTTAGCTGAAGATAGGTTTCGTCCGTGTTGTGTTGTAGATTATAAAGATTGGTTGAGAGCAGAATTACAAGGCACACTTCCTCCTAGAACTATTCTCTACAGCTGTGTCCAAGGAAAGGATTCGAAAGCTGAGATCCGAGCTCGTTTGGTTCAGAGGAGAGCTGACGATAGAGATGCCAAGTATTTGGAGAAAACTGAGCATGAAAAAGCCGTCATAGAAAGTCTAAGACATGAGTTGGAGCTTACTAATGATTGTTTGATTGAGCTGGATGACCGAATGAAGAAGACTTTAGATGATGTCGCTCCACTGACTTTCACACAGAAAGGATTTCTGATGGAGGCCACTTTGACATCGGCCCACCTTCATATCCAGACTGCCCTCCGAAAAGCCAAGAAAGCCATGACTGATAGGGATCGGGCTTCATCATCCACCAATGGAGGACACTTTTGCTAATTTATTTTATGCACTGTTTTTACTTTATCTTTTGTATCCCTGCAGGGAAGAATATTATTATTAATGATTATGGGGCAATGGTTGGATTCAAATGGCATATTTATGTTTCAAACAATTAATATGCTTAGGAGCGCGTGTATTATAATCTTATAAACTGCTTTGTGTGACTCATGTGCTTTCATATGTTTCGCTTAAATGCTTAAATTGATCTCAAATACCATCCAATCACCAAAAGAAAAACAATGAACAAAACTACCCGTACTAAGTTTAACGACTTTCTCAGAATCTGAAGATGAACAACAAAAAGGCACCCGAGCTCGAGGTTATGAGAAACAATGAGGTCTCGCTACGCCGAAAGATTCAAGATCTCAAAAAGTATATTCGAGTGGTCAAAGCCAAGATTAAAGAGGCGGATGAGTTAATGGATTCGGCGGAGAGTTCGCCCGAGAAACCTGTTAAAGCTCAAGGAGAGAACGTCTCGGACAAGGGAAAAGGGATTCTTCCCGAATACATCCCGATAATAGAGGAGTCCGAGGAAGACGAAATGGAGTCGGACCCGCAGGAGCCCATGTGGCCATCAAAGAAGGTTGTCTCCCCTACGCCGTCAAGCCCAAAAAGGGAAGAAACTTCTGCCGCACCTTCAAGCCCAAAGGGGAAGGGGAAGGGGAAGGGGTTTCTGCTGAGCCATCAAGCCCTAGGAAAGAGCCCGTGGAGCGAATAGGGTATGTCCGACCAACTTCGCCCGAATGGTGGGCTATTGCGATCAAGGCATTGGACTGTTCCTACCGCGTCTCGCCTAAGTACATTACGAGCGAGGAAATGATGATCAAGTTTCGAAGCAAAGGAATAGTCAGTGTTTGCTTTGACAGGTTGCCACCATGTGCTCCGGTCTTCGCACACAAGAGGTGCCCTTATCACCAGGATCAGGTAGGGCACACCATCAATGGATGCTTAGCCTTCAAGAATAGACTCATCAAGCTGATAGATGAGAAAAGCATCACCAAGATGTGGGGATCGTATTCACTTCTGGTCCATGACAACATTGTCCCGACTGAAGGGATTACGCTGAATACTCGCATTTGGTCTTATGACTTTACAGCATTTAGAGACTCTTACGCCAGCATATTCCAGAAGTTGGTCAGCATTGGGAAGATTGACCCATCAGAACTAGAAGGACCCAAACTGAAGGAGTTGGCCGCCGCAAAATGTGCCTATACCATTCTGGAGCTTTCGGGCACGACATAGAAGAGTGAGATGCATTCAAGTTTGAGTTGGAGAATTTGGTCCACAAGGGCGCCATTTGGTTGGTGCTCCCATCTTAGTACTAGGATTTGGGGCCTTTAAGTCCAGAAAAGGTTGAACGGACAAACAACCTGTTGACCTCAAAACAAAGGTCACCTTTTGTGTAGTTTTTAGGGGATCCCATTTTTTATACTTAATACGGATTTATCCTCCCCTATTTTGTGTAAACGTAACTGCGCTGACCTGATGTCCCAAGGAAGGATATGCAGGAAGCCCCTATCGAGCCTGGTCATGGGTAGGTTTTAAGATAGGGAGTCTTATCTCATGTAAACCGAACTACGGGAGGGCCTGACTTCCAGCGGAGGGATACGTAGGCAGTCTACGTAAGACTCGATCCCTATATATTATAAATATTATATTCCTTACACTAGACAAAAACCCAAGTACCCAAAACTCGGTACAAGAGATCAATTGAGCATTTAAATAAAACATGTGATTATTTATGTGCTAAGTATTTTAAACTTCCATCTATGTGTGATATCTTGATTTTCTTTTCATTATCTGACAAACTAACTCTGTTTGCCTTTGAGTTATTCTTTTCTTATAGAAAGAGAAGTTGATTCGTGTTCACACTGGCATACTTCACAAGATCCAAAGCTGCAATAGCATCCGTATCCCAACAAAATATAGGCAAAGAAAAAAAGACTGGTACTTCCGAGAAAGAAAATACCCCCACTGACATTGCTCTCTAGGAATCGCCTCTGCGCGAGCTGCCTGAGTCATCACCTACTGAAGATGTCATGAAAATGATGTTTGAAAAAATCGCGCACCTTCAAGAGGAAGTAGCATGAAACAAAGCTGCTAATGCTGCTTGACAAGCCCCTGCTAAAGAACAAAAGGCCACCATCGTTTTTCCCGTCTTTGAATTCACCGTTACCCGATCATTTCCCCCACCAGGTCGGTTACGCCCACCATGCCATTTACCCTAATCGACGGGCACATTGGTGCCTCGAACCACACCCCACCACCACTTAATGCTAACCAATTTCCGGGACCGCTCACTCTATCCCTTCTTACCTATCGCCATAAAATACCCATCCCGACATCACTATACAACCAAGTATCATCCCACTACCAACTGACAAAAGCACCCCTATTACTCAAATTCGCCCTGCTGTTTCTTTCCACACACCTGTCACACCAGGCACCTTTTCACCTGATCAAGAAATTGACCATTATGAGGAGATGGAAAAAAGCGTGGAAGGCTGAGCAGGACAAATAGGAAGAAAGGCTTGAGCGGAAGATGATAACAATATTGGAACAATCCATGAGGACTACTCTCACTCGCATAGGTATGAGCTATGACAACTTGTGTATGCATCTTAACCTGGATTTGCCCGAGGGCTTCAAAGTACCCCGCTTTGAGTTGTTCAATGGGACGGGAAACCTTAAAGGGCATCTATGAGCCTACTGTGACCAATTGGTCGGCGTCCGAGACAACCAAGTGCTCATTATGAGGTTGTTCAGCCGAAGTTTGACCGGAGAAGCCTTAGAATAGTTCATGACGCAAGACATATGCCGTTGGATCACATGGGAAGACATGGCTGCGACTTTCATAGAAAGGTTTTGCTTTAATATGGAGACGGTACCGGATAGATACTATTTCGAGAAAGTAAAACAAAAGTCCACCGAAAACTTCCACGAGTATGCGAGCAGGTGGAGAACAGAGGCTGCCCGGGTACAACCCCTTTTGGGCGAAGAAGAACTGGTGTCGGTTTCATCCATTCACAAGAAATAGATTTCTATGATAGAATGCTTTTAATGGCACGAAGACCTTTCTCTGAACTGGTCAAAACGGGCGAGGCCATAGAAGATGGTCTCAAGACTGGCCGAATCATAAGTATGACTAAAAAAATGTGCTAGTTCAAGCTCAACCCGGTTCGTGCACAAGAAGAAGGAAGACGTGGCTAGCATATCCCACACTCCTAGTCCCAAACCCAAAAGAAGGGAAGATTTCCCAATGGAAGTATACGCTTCACCTCCCCTAAATACCTATATTCCCACCCCTTACAACACGGTGCCCGCATATTACGCGTAGCCTACCTTCCAATGACCACCCCAAAATGACCAAACTCCAAAAAATGCCTGCCAGTCACCTCCCCCCAAATTACAAAGCTCCACAGCCAAATTATCAAACTCCCCCACCCATCTACCGCACTCCATAAAATAACAAACCCAATACCTACCAGAATCAACCACCACCAAATGCCTATAATGCGCCATGTCTGAATTTTGAAAAGAAACACCTCGGGTGTTCACCCCACTGATGGAATCTCGGACTGATTTATTCAAAAAATTAAGTGCAGCTGGATGATCCAGACGCTTCCCCCAAAGGTCGTCGACCCAAAGAATCGATTTTTCCAAGCTGACCAGATATGTGCCTATCAGTCTAATGGCATAGGACACAGTACTGAAGATTGCATTAATCTAAAGAACAAAATACAGGACTTGATTGACCCAAAGGAAATTGTACTCCAAACAGCCCCTCCAAATGTGAACACCAACACTTTGCCAAACCATGGTAATAATGTGATTCACATGATTGAGAGAGAAGAAGACTGGGTCGCAGGAGGTCCTACAATACATAATTCTGTGAAAGAACTTGAGCGCATAGTAGCTTCATTGTCCTTGCAAGAACGCCCACAATCCAAAGTATTAATCCCTGCACCGGTGACAACACACATTGCTCAAGTGACTCCAGCACCGCCTCGCAAAGAGTTCATAGTATAAGCTATTGTTGCACATGGCATTACAAGATCAGGAAGATGCTACACTCCCGGAGACCTGGCCTAAGGGGCACCCCGAAGGAAGGGAAATCAGAAAAGGACTATCACCGAAGGAGAAGCTGAAGATTTCTGGCGTCGAATGCAGCCAAAGGAATACTCCATTGTCAAGCATTTAAAGAAAACACTGGCCCAAATCTCGGTACTGGCCTTGCTGCAAAGCTCACCTCAAAACCGCTGGGCTTTAATGAAGGTGTTGGAAGAAGCTCACATCCCAGCTGGAACAAACAATGAAAATCTGGCCGAAATGATCACTCATGTTATGAAGGAACATCAAATGGCCTTCACATAGAAAGAGTTGCCCAAAGAAGGCACAAATCACAACAAAGCATTGCACATCACTATCATGTGTGTCACGACCCAACCCCATGGGCCATGACTAGTGCTCGACCTGGACACTCGGATACGTACCTGTTAGATATAGTCAACTGAAGCTAAAATCAATATGGAAACTTGCAAAAGAACTCCAAGGGTTCATAACATCATCATATATACATATATCCAAATAATTGGTCTCCTGGGGAGTCACAACTGATCAGAACATAATATGATACGCAAGCCGACAAGGCTGCCACAACATATCAACATGATACGGAAGCCGACAAGGCTTCCACTACAGAAGAGCATATCCATAGCACATCGTATAGACACAGCTGAAAAAACATATACACAACCCACACATATGTCTACAGACCTCTAAGAATATCGATAGCGAAATATGACGAGACAGGGCCCCGCCGTACCCCTGGGTAAACATATATATACACCATAAGATCTGTACCAAAAGTCTAGGCTCCGAACAACGGAGCTCTCCAAGACAGCTGAGTAGAAGTCCTATGCTGAAGGGTCACCAAATCGACTATCTGTACCTACGGGCATGAAACGCAGCCCCCGAAGAAAGGGGGGTCAGTACGGAATATGTACTGAGTATATAAAGCATGAAATACAATAAACGGGATCATAACTGAAATAGAGATTACTAGAAACAAGTATGACTTTTAAAATATCAATACAGTTGCCTTATGAAATGAAAATCATGCATATCAATATCATATATCATATCCGGCCCATTATAGGACTCGGTGAATAAGGTCGCCACATACCATCCTTGGCGCCATAAACACATCATAACACCGTCACATCATAACACCATCACATCATAACGCCATCACATCATAACACCGTCACATCATAACACCATCACCATCACATCATAACACCATCATATATATATATATATATATATATATATATATATATATATATATATATATTATATCCCGGCCCTCTAGTGAGGGACTCGGTGAACAATGCAGTGAAACTGTGCACAAAAACGTATCCTGGCCCGAGACTCAGTGAAAGACATATTGAGGCATGCACGAGTAGAGTAGTGAGCAACCATATGCAAATTAAATCATATTTGAGACTCAATAGAATAATCAAGACAAACTATCATTTGAAAATCAAGACAATAGTTGTATCAAGTACCTTTCGAATATCACTATGGTTTATATCAAATAGAACTTCTGGAATCGCATACACGTATCAAGACATAATGAAATAACTTCTGGAAATCAAGACCATTAGCCATCCTAGCAATTCTAAGAATAGGAGCTTCTTCATATATACGTCGTCTGTTTGTTTCATAAAGATCATGCCAAAAAGAAGGAAGAGTTAGCTTTACATACCTGTTACAGGTTAACCGTAACCAAGTTTGCTTCGTCGCCCCTTTAGCCTATTTAACATGAAAGTGACACTATCGTTAGTAAACTATACTTTCTAGCTTATACATCTATAGGAATCATTCTTTAACTCATGCTTTCTTGATTAGGATTTTCATTAGTTAAGAACTTAACGGAAATCGGGCAGCATTTCCCCTATATACTCACCTAACCCGAACTTCCAATTAACCTCCTGTTATCACAGCAATACCAACAATGACAGTAATAGAGATATGCATATAAAACCCTTACAATTTAGCCCATAAACAACTCAAACAATCCAACATACGCTTTGTATACGATACTTTATACACTTCTTTCTTCCAAATTTAGAATCCACATCAACGACAGCACGACCACAACACGAACAACAACATATGAACATAAATCATACTTTTAATCCTTTCAACTCAACAATTCCAGATAACACCTACAACTCCTAATATCAACGATTTCATGCAATTTCTTACTTCCAATTTCATCAAATCCAATTTTAATCCTTCCATCACAACACCATTAACACAATTATACCACAAAATAAGAAAATCTTACCTTAATTTACTCGGAGGAATTTCTACGCTTATTTGATCCAATTTCACTATTTCTTCTTTCTCAATTCAATATCCAATGTTGCTATCACCTCCTTGGACTTGCAAATCACCTTAGAATTTAATCAAAGCAACAAAACATATTTTTTTATTCAACAACCATGGCTGGCCGAGAGCAGCAGCCATGGCTATGCTCTTTTTCTCTTCTCTTAAGCTTCAATTGTAGAATGAAAAATGAATTGCCTAAGTTTGGTCATTATCCTAAGTCTATATATGGTGTCCCTCTCTTGGACACGTATCCCCCCCCCCCCTATGACTCATCAATTTGTCTTAATTTTTTTATTTTTTATTTTTTAAAAACGGGTGGGGCCCACTCAAGGCATAATTAACTTAATAAATCTTAATTAGTCACTAATACCTATTTAATAATCTAATCATAATTAATTAGTCCCTAATCTCCAAAAATATTTCTACACTAAATAAAATTTATAAGCAATTCGTGTACTAATTAAGATTGAGAATTAAAAATTCCTATTTCATATCCAAAAATAATCCCGTCCTTAACTTATGTCGACTAGCTTGCGAATAATTCGACGTATGAAAATACGGGATATAACAATGTGCCGCAACAAAGTAGTAACCCGGGTATTAATCAACAACGGAGCAGGACTTATCATTTGTCCCGAGTCTACCCTGACTTAGCTAGGATATAACCATGGGATGGTTCGTCAAAGCCACATTAACATAAGATCATCCGACGGAGGTCATTGTGATGCCACTGGGAAAGTTGATTTGGACATTCAAATAGGACCAGCTGAGTTCACCACCGAATTCCAAGTCATGTAAATACCCGCCAATTATAATTTGCTTCTGGGAAGACCATGGATCCACATGGCAGGAGCAGTATCATCCTCACTTCATCAATTTGTAAAGCTTGTCTGGGAAGGGGAAGAAGTGGTGATCCATGGAGAAGCCAGCATGCACAATTACCCAGACAATTTTGTACCTATCATTGAAGCAACACCTAAAGGAACAAATTTTCGTGTTATGGAGTTAGTGGGAGCGGCCCACAAGATAGATTCCCTAGAAGCTCCCATGCCAGCGGTTTACAAAATGATTGCTTCCACTATGATCCTGAATGGGTTTAAACCTGGGAGGGGTCGTGGAAAACCCCTGCAGGGCATCACCGAGCCCATTTCTATTCTCCAAGATAATTTTCGCTTCTGGCTTAATTACGTCCCAGTAGAAGAAGAGATACCTACCAAGAAGAAACAAGAGGTTGCGGATCTTTGCAAACCCATTCCAAACCTGTACCAGTCATTTCCCCACAGAATGACAATGCTTGGAAATGATGACATTGCAGAAAGGATAAGGACGCTATTCCAAGAAGAAGATTGCTCTATAATTCTAGAGGAATGTACTGAAGTGCCCACCATCAGAGAGGCAGAGTTGGGCGAGCAGCTTTCTAAGTGGACCTCTACCCCGCCACTAGCTCTTAGTAGATAAAGAAGAATTTGTTTTGAAAATGAGGAGAATCGGTCAAGGCCCGATTGCTCACCCTTTTGTCAATTACATACCTCGTAATATTTAAAAAAAACGGAAATGGCTTGATCCAAGTCAGGACCACAGTTTGTACTTCTGAATATTTTTAAATTAATGAAAGCCTCGGTTTATCAAAATTGTTTTATTTATTTATTACATGCCTGTTTTATACTAACACATTTTACCTTGAATTTCTTTTCAGTAATAAAAAAAATAAAGAAACCTTAAAAGTCATGACATGTTGCGAAACGAATGAGTCGAGTAGCACAGAGGAAGAAGAGTATGAGGAATACGATAAGACCACAATGCTACCCGAGGGTCTCACGAAAGAAGTAGAACAACAAGATAATGAGCAAAAACCAAACATGGATGAAACAGAAGCCAGAAATCTAGGTGATAAAGAGGATGTCAAAGAAACAAGGATAAGTGCACACCTAGAGGCTACTTTAAAAGAAGAATTAATAAGCTTACTGAAGGAATATGTGGATATCTTCGCATAGTCATACGCCGACATGCCAAGACTAAGCGCAGTATCCTATAGGTTACCCGTCAATAAGGGTTTTTGTCACGACCCGACTAGGGGCCGTGACGGGTACCCGGGGCTAACCACCGAGCACCACTCATTCTACTATCCATCATACTCATTAAGCGCTCTTTTATCAAATTCATACTTAAACCATAAGAAACACATTTTTCATTTAGAAATATAATTACTATTAGAAGTACATACATAAGCCCTTCGGCTATCAAAATAATACAAACATATATAATAGTAACATTGTGAGACCATACTACCCACACCTGTTCATCTACGAGCCTCTACTGGAGTACTAGACATATGGACGGGACAAGACCCCGTCGTCCCCAAAATATACATACATATATATATATATATATATATATATATACACAAAAGAATGAACTAAGTAGCACCTCCAGAACAAGGGAGTGCTCTCAAATCAGCTACTAGCTCCTACGAGTCTGGATCAAGCTCACCTCCTTGTCTACCTGTGGGCATGAACACAGCATCCAAAGAAAACGGACGTCAGTACGAACATTGTAATGAGTATGAGAGGCATAAATAATAACAATTCGTCAATGAGAGAAAGGAAGCATCAAATGAGGAGCAACTGTAACTGACTATCAATTATAAAAGAAATAATGCATGCTGGCTTACTTCATAATCATCATCATATCATGTATGAATAAATGTATAATCTGCCCGTCCATGTAGGTACGGTGTGATAACCATTAGCCTGCGTCTAGGCCTCCCGCGTCCGGGGTATCATCTAATGCTGCCCACTAGTGGTGTCTGCCCAAGCCATCTGGACATGGTGTATATGCCGCCCGCCTTAGCGGTGTCTGCCCGGCCATGTAGGCGCGGTGTGATAGCATCATGTACATATCATAGACTTATCATATTATCATCATACTATTACCATAATGCATAACTAGAAACTTAAGACAAATATACTCTACCGGGGTGACATAAGGTCATGAACCCCCGATTCCATTATGGAGCATTTATAAGCATTTTGCCTCACCTTGAAGGAAATAGTATATAAGGTGAGTGTATATAATAGACGACATCATCAACTTTATAGGAACATCATATCATGAACTCTAGAATATTTAGACTCAAATTCATCCTCATCATCATTGGGCTCATAATATATCTCTTATCTCATATAGCTATTCATGAACATAGACTCTTAGTTTTCCGGAATGTAGGAGAATCATGAAGAGGAAGGAAAAGTTATGCCATAGGATTCATTCCTTAGAATGAAAGGCCTAGACTCACATACCTTTTACATTTAACTAATCTATCGCTTGCTTGTTCTTCTTCAATGCCCACGTTTCTACCTTCAAGAGAAGTCGCATTAACATTAGCTAATCGATTACTTAAACGCGCTTACTAAAGCTAAAGAAAATTGGGAAACATTTACTTTGTTTATACCACTTTTCCCATATTCTATATCAACTCCCAAACACTCATAACAACATTCACAATATAATAGACAACAATCATCATTCATCTACATTATCCGCATTTCGCCATTTCACTCCAATTTCTCCATAATCATGATCATAGTTCATTATTACATTTTATCACATATAATACTTGTTCCATGTTCTAAATGTCATTCATAACATATTTACAATCACAACACATCTATAATCATGACTCAATCCAATCCTTTACCCAACAATGTCACTATTCCCACATTTATAACCCATTTTCTATATCTTTCTACAATTCAAGTGTCTTAGGCTTCCAATACCTTAAAAAACATGGAATGATCATAAAACTCACCTTGGATGATGGATGAACAACCCTTGAGTGGGACTTCTCTTCTTGCACAAAAACCCTAACTCACTTCCCTTGAGTTTTCTTGGTATAGACGAACTTTTGTTAGGTTTCATACACTTGATTTCGTGGTTTTGATGTAGTTGATCATGGATTTCCCTTGGTTAATTGTGGATGAATAATGGAGAGGGTTCTAGAGGTTTCTTGAAGAGAGGAGAGTGGAAATGAGATGAAATAAAATGAGAGAGGGGTCCTTATATTAAATCTTGAAATCTGTCCCGACCAAGATATACGGACCAACATACGGTCCATACATTTTATACGAGCCGTATATATGGCCGTATGTTTGGTCCAGTGAATGATTCCCCTCTTGTCTAATTATACGGCCTAACATATGGCCAGTATAATTTATACGGCCAGTATGTTGGGCCGTATAATGCCCAGCTATTTCGATTTCGTTCTCGTCGACTCGTTTGATCTCCAATCCTTATGGAACCTTCTTGACACTTGTTTAACACCTCAATACCAATCTAAGGGACATTATCAGTCATCTCTGAATAATCTTTAAGCCATCGTTAACTTGTCGCTCATAATTCTTACCCGACACGTAACATATCCTTTACTTTCTTTGACAACCTTCTTCCCTTACGTCAAATGTCCTTGGATCTCGATTAGGATCCTCAAATGCTATTTCTTACTTATCAAAACATTGTCTACTTCGTGCCCTTCGCTAGCCTATTCGCTGTACGTTAATGGGAAATTTCCCAAGGTGTAACATTCTTCCCCCCTTTTGGAACATTCGTCCTCGAATGTTAAACACTCGGGAATTCTACAAAACATTTGCCAGAGTTTCCCCTGTAATATGGCTCTACCATTCTGTCACAACAACCCATAATAATATTTCCTCACAGGGCCACAGCATAATAGAATTTATAAATTGGCCACACACGACCAAAAGTATGAAAATAAAGCATACATACCTCATAGTGTTAGTGTTTCATCTTGAATCTCTCCTGGGGGTTGGAATAAGTGCGGGTACTTGGACTTCATACCCTTTTCTGCTTCCTAGGTCATTTGCTCTCAGTTGTCATTTTTCCACAAGACTTTGACTGAAGCTACTTCCTTATTTCGAAGTCTCCGTACTTTCCTGTCTAATATGGCAATGAGATCTTCTTCATATGCTAGCGTTTCTGTCAGTTGAACATCATCTATTGGGACAATCCTCGTAAGATCTCCAACACACTAGCGGAGCATTGAGACGTGGAAGACTGGATGGACTGATTCAAGATCTAAAGGTAAGTCCAACTCGTAGGCTACATGACCCACCTTACGGGTAATTTTATAAGGTCCAATGTATTGAGGACTTAACTTCCCTTTCTTGCCAAATCTTATCACCCCTTTCATTGGTGACACTTTCAAAAATACCCAATCATCAACCTAAAATTCCAGGTCTCGCCGGCGGTTGTCCGCATAAGATGTTTTGTGACTTTGGGCTGCCAACAATCGATCTCGAATCACCTTGACTTTTTCTACCGCTTGCTGAATCAATTCAGGACCTATCAGCTGTACTCCTCCTGTTTCAAACCATCCAATTGGGGACCTGCACTTCCTTCCATATAAAGCTTTATACGGTGCCACTTGGATACTGGAATGATAGCTATTATTGTATGCGAACTCAATCAGAGGTATGTGGTCATCCCAGCTACCACCAAAATCTAGAACACATGCTCTTAGCATATCCTGCAAGGTCCGGATAGTACGTTCGGCTTGTCCATCGGTCTGCGGATGAAATGTCGTGCTACGCTTCACTTGGGTACCTATACCTCTTTGAAAAGACTTCCAGAACTTAGCTGTAAATTGGGCTCCTCTATCTGTGATAATGGATAGTGGAATACCATGGAGTCGTTGGAGTCGCACAATCTCTTTGAGATACAACCTCGCATAATCTTCTGCTGAGTATGTGGTTCTGACTAGAAGAAAATGAGCTGCTTTCGTGAGTCTGTCCACGATCACCCATATGGAATCATACTTTCCTCGGGAACGAGGTAACCCCATAATAAAATCCATGTTGATCACTTCCCATTTCAAAGTCAGGATTTTCATTGCTTGCAATAATCCTCCTGGCTTTTGATGTTCGATTTTTACTTGTTGACAATTTGGACACTGAGCTACAAATTCTGCTATGTCTCTCTTCATGCCATCCCATCGATATATCATCTTGAGATCATGATACACCTTTGTTGCACCTGGGTGAATAGAATACTGAGAATAATGGGCTTCTTCTAGAATTTGTCGGCGCAATTCTGCAACATTCGGCACATATAGCCTGCCTTGGTATCTAGAATTCCATATATGGAAATTTCAAATGGGGGCTTCTCTTTTTCATGAGATGTGTCTCTGTAGTGGAACAAATGAGGATCTTCATAGCGTTTTGAATGCCACCAAGGACAAAATATGTAGCCACACGGGCTAGAAAAGATCGGAATGCCATAAAGGTTAAACATCTGGCCATGACGGCTATGAAAGATTTGGAATGCCAAAAGGATGAATATCTAGACATATAGGCTATGAAAGGATGAAAAATGCCACAAGGGCAAAATATTAATCCCACAAAGGCTACAAGATGACTGAAATTGCCGCAAGGGAAAATTTTGGCAAAAAGGGTCACAACAAGAACGAACGGCATACTTGACCAAAAGGGCCACAGCCGGCATAAAACATGAAAGAAAGACGATTTATCCAAAGGGTCCATATCTGTCATTTGCATCACTTCTTCTTATTTGCCAAGAGGGCCTTGCATATCTATTTTTCCCGCTGCTGAGAAGGCCATTCATACAAACATGCCAAAAGGGCCATTCATACAAGCATGACAAAAGGGTCATTCATACAAACACGCCAAGAGGGTCATTCATACAAACACGCCAAGAGGGTCATTCATACAAACACGCCAAGAGGGCCATTCATACAAACACGCCAAGAGGGTCATTCATACAAACACGCCAAGAGGGCCATTCTTTTCAATTGCCGAAAGGGTCATGCATATAAACTACCAAATATAGCAAGATGACAAAGCGATGTAAAATCGGTCATGAGACAGCAGTATTCGTGTCACGACCCGTCTGGAGGGCCGCGACGAGCACCCGGTGCTAGCCCACCCGGGCACCCTTGGCTTACACATATACTTACATCTAGGTGAGCCATACGATTAAACATACATTTCCTTTCATCAATCATGCTAGTCCCATTGGACGGCAACATCTTTAAATCAACATTGACATCTATGCCACATCAATGTCCATAAGCCGACGAGGTTATCAAAAGACATACAAAATATAGGCCGACGAGGCCGGACATATCTAACCATATACACGTGACTACGAGCCTCTAAGAAGAGTATAACATATCACATGAGCGGGACAGGACCCCGCTATGCCCATAATTATATACACAAAAGAATAAGTACCCAAAAGCTATGGCTCCGAATGAAATGGAGCTCTGCTATGTAATCTCTGAGTAAGCAGCTATGGATCAAGCCTGTCTCCCTGTGCACCTGCGGGCATGACGCAGCGTCCACAAACAAAAGGATGTCAGTACAAAGAATGTACTGAGTATGTAAAGCATGATCAATATCAATATAGAAGCATAAATAGCAACATAAGAAATAGCGTAGGATGGGATATGGCAACATCATCGTCATATGCACTTACTTGTCTTTCATAGGAACTTTCCATTGCTAATACGTATTTGAGTACATACATCATTATCCGTATTCCATAATAGTACCCATACCATAATTGTGCTCAGATTCGTATACATGCCCTTATTCACATTCATATACATAGTCGTATCATATTCATATTCACGTCATATACACAATCATATCATATACATAGCAATTACATAGCATACCCGACCACGTAGGATCGGTGTTTCATACATACTTGGCAAACCAAGGCTCAAGGTTACTCATACCTGGCCCTACCAAGGCTTCAGGGTTACATCTACCTGGCCCTACCAAGGCTTCAGGGTTACATCTACCTGGCTCTACCAAGGCGTCAGGGTTATCCATACCATCTGCAGAGGTGTGCGCGCGTTTCGTAATTGTATACATACTTATTTACATATCGTGCCCGGCCTCATAAGCTCGGGGTTCCATAATAGTCATACATATACTAGCTCATAAGCATCATTTCTATTAACATCGTTATCATCATTGTCATCATTATCGTCATCGATATCATTATCACTATTATCGTCATTCGTCACATTTGCCTTAATAGGCCTACTCGTCATACGAGGAATTTTGTACAATCGTAGAATATCGAGAATCATAAGCTTAGTAGCTTTGAAGGTAGAAGCATTTGGAGAACATCATAAGCTCGTAGAAGATTTAGATGATTGGCCAAAGGACCATGCCTCATGAAAGAAGGGTTAGCCTTACATACCTTTCCGTTGCACTATTCTACACTTCCGCGTTCTCCTATAATGCTAGCGTTTCTACCTTCATTGAAGTCATACTATCATTACAATCGATAGCTAGAATATATGACTAAAGCTAGAGAAAATCGGACAGCATCTCCTCCATAACGTATCTCAACTCCCAAACGTCAATAATAAATTCACGATGCCATAACAATAGCCATCACTCATTGACATTATCCATATTTCTAGACTTACATTCAATTCATCCATAACCATGGCCATATCACACACGACGTCCATTTACATACATTGTTCATCTCATGTTCTCAACATCATTTATATCGTATTTACATCACAATACATCAAGACCCATAGCTCAATTCATACTATTTCTCAAAATGACATTATTCCATATTCATGACTCATTTTTCTATACTCTTCTACAATCCAAGTATTTCAACTCTTAACTACCTTAAACAACATAGAAATATCATTAATCTTACCTTAATTGTTGTAGGCACAAACTTTAGTTGATAATACTCCACTTTGAGCAAAACCCTAGTTTATCTCCATTTGGATTTCTTGACCTTGGATGATCATGATGGTTTTCTTACACTCGATTCCCTTGATTTATGTTGTTGATCACCAAATATCCTTGAATTCTTGTGGAATATATGTAGAGAGATGTTCTAGAGAGAAGGGGTGTGATGTAAAAGTGAAATGAAATAAGCCTTGGTCCCCTAATTTAATGACTTAAAAATCTGATTTGAAGTGCACAGTGGTCGTAAACTTAGTTTACGGTCCGTATTCCAGTTTACAGACCGTCCTTCGTGGTCGTATTTAATCATATCAGAACCAAAAACTCAAACTGAGATGTGGTCATTTACG
Organism: Lycium barbarum; assembly: GCF_019175385.1. NCBI lineage: Eukaryota > Viridiplantae > Streptophyta > Magnoliopsida > Solanales > Solanaceae > Lycium > Lycium barbarum. Next base: position 21,493,236 of record NC_083348.1, on the reverse strand, counting down.
GACGCAGTTTACGGGCCGTAAACCACTTTACGGTCCGTATTTTTGGTCGTTCTTAACCATTTGCTCATTTGGCAGAAAGTTGATGTTTTGGAAGACAAAATACGACATGGCAGTTTACGGACCGTATACCACTTTACGATCCGTATTTCATTTTACGACCAACTGGCCAGAATGCAAACTTGCAACTTTTCACATTTCCAAAACCTATAATTATTCATTATGGAGCATAACCTCTCTCTCATTGCGATTGCCTTCGGAATCTCACTTAGGGTCGTCAAATGTTATTTTTTACTCACGGAAACATCGTACACTCGTACTCATCACTAGTTCATTCACTTGCGTACCAACGGATGATTTTCTGAGGTGTAACATTCTTCCCCCTTAAGAAAAGTGATGTAAAACCAGTCATGAGACAACATTATTTTCCCCTAAAGAAAAGCGATGTAAAATCGATCATGAGGCCGCAGTATTTGCCCCAAAAGACAAAGCGATGTATAACCAGTTAAAAGACTGCAGTATTCGCTAAAAAAGACAAGGCGATGTAAACCCGGTCAGATGACCGCAGTATTCGTCACCTAAAAATCAACGTTACTCAGTAGATGGAAGCAGATTTGTAGCTAGCAAACAGAGTAGGTTGATCAAGTCAAAATCCAGACAGATAGCGGAGCAAACGTGGAAATTTTTCTTGCGCAGCCGGTCGAGATAAGGTGCCCATGAGAGTCAAGCTCTCCAGCCAGGACTTGGAAGATCACTCCTCACCATGCTTAGCGACACAAAATTGCTTATTTGCTTATATGCCTTGTTTTTTTTTTTATTATTCGGCTATCGGTCGGACACACACCGGCACACACAAAGGCACTCCCATATAAGGGATGACCTTTTCCTCCGATCGAGTCGAACTACAAGTGACTTGATTCCCAAGAACAGGGATATGTAGGCAGATTGAATACCAGGGAGTAAGTCACAACTCCAACCAATCACTCCAGATTTCCCAGTTTAATAACCCGAAAAATTTGAGATTTCTTTAAATTTGCATTTAGAAGTCATAATTGAGTTGAACTACAAATGACCATAACTCTCATGAACCTGAGATATGTAGGAAACCCAGAAACCAGGGTCTGGCCATATATTTTAAAAACTGCATGAAAATCAGGGTTAGTCAAATTTCGTTGCTCAGGGATAGTCCCGCCATCCTCGAACACCGAAGGGGTAGTTGTTGACACCTAATTTTTAACCTCCTATAATTTATTTTAATTACCCAGAGTCCTTAAGTAGTAAACAGAGTGAAATATGTATTTTTAGAAATCAAAATGATTTTATAAAAAGTATTTAAATAATATTTTACCATTTTTATTTGGGTAAAACAATTCCCATAATGTTAATTTGAAAATTAATTTACCTATTATGATACTTGTGTCAAAATTAATCAAGAAAGGAAATAATTTACAAATAATTATTTATTTAATTGTTTAAGTTGTTAAATTGTCAGTTAGTAAGTATTTTACTCTGTTTAAATTCAAGAAGTATGATTAATTAAATGAATTAACCCTTTTACCCCTCAAGTCTTAATTTTGGAATCATAATTAGTTAAAGCATTTAATTGTGGTTAATTGCACGAATTATTCAAATATTGGCTAATTGCGATTTTTAATTGAAACAACTAATTTGCCGGACTTAAAGTTGATTAAGGCCACTATTGCAATACTAGAATTCAATGGTTTGGTTGAGTTTAAATTTGGCCCTAATTAAATGACCAATTTCATGGTTTAAAGTCGATTAAGGCTATATTTGCAACCTAAATCCATTAGCATATTAATCATGTGCATTAGTTTGATTAATTGATTAACTAAGTTCATATTTGGGCATTAAATTAAAGGATTTTTATTTTTTTCTAATTTTGGCCATTTAAACTTTGTTGTATACACACACATATACACATCCATATATGTATATCATGTATACATGTGTGTGTGTATATATATATATATATATATAAGTAGGCAGGCTTTTTATTTCCCTTTAAAAATCGGACCAGGCCAGTCCACATAGGACCTAACCCGGCCCATTTCCGTTATTGTGTGTGTGTGTGGGGGGGGGGGGGGGGGGTTGTAATACCCATAACCTTTTTTTTCAATTTTTCAGCCAAACACCAACCTTATCCCCCCCCCCCCCCCAACCCTTTCCCTTTTCTCTCCTCAAACCCTAAGCCGTCTCACCTCGCCCCTCTCTCTTGCGTCATAATTTTACCAAAATGGCATCGTAACAGTATGTTTTTTCTTTCTTCAGAGTTTTCTCATCTTTTTAGGGTAGAACAATTCATGTTCTACTCAATGTCTCACCAAACACTGCCGTTGATTCACCAAAGAGGTGAGGTTGGCCCTCTTTCCATGCTTTTTCTGCATTTTCAACGGTCATGGACTGATTTCTCTTAATTACTTTTGTTGTTTTATGATTTTGAATTCATAAATCCAATTGGTCCATGAAGGAACTAACGGATTGATTTCAATTGAGTTCAAATTGACCCTTTATTTATTTTTGTATTTGTTTCCTGGCCATTGGATGTGGTTCTGAGAGAAGCAAATCTCAATTTGCTATACTCTCACATCATTGAGGAGCTAGGGTTTTGAGAATTGGGGGTTCTATATAAAGAACCCCATTCTCCTGAAGTTGAACAAGTTTGAGCATATTGAAATTTGAATATATTCATAAAACTCGAAATACTTAAGGTTTCAAAAAATATTTGAGATCTTGAGATTTTATGAGTCAAGTAAAATTTTAAAATTCATTTTCTCTTGTTTTTCTGGGTTTTGTGGCTGAGTTTTGGGATTTGGAGGAGCAAAAAATCTCCTAGTTCATTCTCGATATAAGGCTGCCCAAAATAACGATAATTCTCCCTTCCCTTTTATTCTTTGTGCTTACATTTCTATTTTTCTTTGAGTTTATCATGTGTTATTAGGATATGTTAGTTAGCTTAAAAGAAAGACCTATTTGTATGCTAGTATTGTTCTGGATTTAGTTAGTCTTGTATGTTAGTGCAACTTAGCATGTCCTTCCAAGTTAATTCAGTAGTTGGATAATGTGAATGTGTGCCACTTAATTTTGTTTTCTAAAACATGTGGGCTATGTTATGTTTAGTCTAATTGGTATTAATTAAACTTAAGGGTGTTAGTCTTGGTTTGGTTATTAAGCATGTCTCAAGTATCACACCTATCTTAACCTGTCTTGATTGAATTTGTGCCTATGTCAGCAGGATCAATTTTGTTTAACCTGCTTATATTAGCTTTAGTATACTTAGTTAAGTAGTTAATTAAGTTTGCTTAAACAGAATATGTTTAGTCTAAATTGGTTCATTCTAATCTATTGATGTAGTTTGGATAAGTATGTCTGTCTTAGCTCAAGCATGATGTTTAGTTTAAGATAATCATGTCCATATGCCAGTTTAGCTCATTTTGGACAACATATTTGTGTTATCTTAATCTGCCTACTTTAAGCATGAAAATTCAGCTTTTGTAATTGAACATGTTCTTCCTAACTTGTTTCTTTAGTTTAAATTGCTTACATGTTGGTTTTCACAAGTATGTCCATGTCAGACTAAATTAGTCAAGCGTGATAGTTAGTTCATTAGCTAAGTTAGATGTTTAACTAGTCTCTCTTGTGTTAAATTAATCTATGTAGCTATGCCTATTCATGGGATAGTTCAGTTTGTTAAGTTTAACCTGTTTTGCATAAAGTCTAGGCATTTGAATTGGTAACAATGGCATGGTCAAGACACACTTATTCTTGAAATCTTGTTGTTTTAGCCCAGTCTCTGCTTCTTTGTTTATTTGAGCATGTAATTTGACCTTGAACTCGGTTAGATGTTGTTCTTAGTTTGGTTCAAATGGGACAAATGACCCTACAAATGGTTTTGAGTGCAATGGTATTAAAAGTCTAAGCCTGTTGAAATCATGTTCTTATTTTGCTGAAGTTCAACCTGTTCAAAAATGCACAAACCTTTGCTTTCTAACATTGCTTGTTAAGACAACTGATGAGATGCTGGTTGGAAGTCATATTTTAGCCCATAAATATACTAAGTGTGTTGACTTGGTCAATTCCTATATGTATTTGATCACTTGATTAACTGTTTTGCTTACTTATAGATGAGAGATTGATCCGCGCTAATCTGAATACACCTTAAGCATCTGCAAATCTTTGTGTTTTGACATCAAGATTGGCAAATAAATTGATATGTATCATTGAAGCCTTGCCTGTACTTGTCTAATGTTTAAGTGTGGGGACCTGTTTAGGTATCTTGATACCTTTAGGTCCAGTTTTTTTTTTCTTTCTTTCTCAAAATGTAGGTGTGGTCTGATTTATACTTATGCTTAGAACAATTGGTGATTATTTGCTTCCATATTTATCCAGGCCTGCTTAGTTGTTAGTTAAGTCTATCTGTTTAGTTTCCTATTGATGTATGATGAGTATTCTGCTAACTTACCAACCACAGTTTAATATACAAGCATGTTTGAACTAGTTTAAGGATCATATGTGTTTAAAAAGGGGTATGAGGTGAAAATAGCCTAGGCCCAACATGATATCCTTCAAGGTACTTGTTATGTGTCTATTTGATTGATGAAGTTCAAATGGTTACATGAATGTCTTAAGCCCAGTTTTCAGAAACTGTGCACATGAAAACGTGGTGTGTCTGCCTCAAACTATGCTAAATGTGCAATGATTAATAAATTGCTTATGTTTAGGCGTGATTCGTCCTTTCTGCATCTAGTGGGAGGTCTCTATTTGCTCAAAGATATTTTCAATCAATATCACTACTTTGTTTGGTTCTGCTTTAGTCTGTAGGATTTGTTCTTTAAAAATAGCATCATCTCATAGTATGATGGCCCTAAATTTGAATAGTTATCTAAACTTCCATATAGGGATCATATTTTGAAATTTGCCTATTTGTCTTTTAAAATAAATAAATGACATAATATGAGTTGGTGGCATATTCCTTACTTATGTGGTATTATGTTGAATCTGAGAAGAGGCATGTCCACTATGCTAGACAATTCCCTATGTAAAAACCATGTCTACTTTGGTCTCCTATTATCATGCCAATTAGTATGGCTACTTGATTCTAGACTTTGCATGAGGAGTAAGCTGGAAGCAGACAGATAGAAAACCTGTGTGAAATTTCTTCCCCCCCGCCCCCCCCCCCCCCCCCATTTTTTTATTGCAATCTCTATTTGGATGTGTTGTGTAATCTTACTTCATTCCTGCCTTTACATAAAAGCTTAGGTTAAGTGTTTTGATCATTTGCTCTCTCTTCTTTCCTCCTCTGGTTCCTGAATTCTCCAAAATACTGTCACGACCCAAACCGACGAGTCATGACGAGTGCTTCACCTCTACTGTCCAGACACCGCTATACTCGTACCTGGATCTCACTGATTGATCGGGGTGGCCCATATAGGACTTATAACTGAACTATACTAACTCTTGCAAGAACAATATCATGAACAAAACATCAAGAACTCACAACCACCTGTATATATATATATATATATATACTGAAAATAACAATGCAAGCCGACTAGGCTGCCACATATGTTGTACAACAAAATAATAGAAGCCGACAAGGCTACACAACATCTCAGCTACATACAAGTGTCTACAGAACTCTAGTGGATTACGAAGCTATATAAAGGACGGGACAGGGCCCCGTTATACCCATATATGTACATATCAAAAAATAGCATACCAAAAATAGACTGCAGCTCTGAACCAAGTGGAGCGCACTAACAACCGCTGAGTGGAAGTCTTACTGAGCTGGACCGCATGTCTCTCTACTTGAACCTGCGAGAATGAACATAGCCTCCCGAGCAATAGGGGATTTAGTACGGATAATGCACCGAGTATGTAATGCGTAAGAACAACATGTACATAAGAATCAGGAAAAGTATCTGAAACGTGAAGGCTAAACTCAATATCTGATAATGCCTCTGCGGCAGATGATATGCATGCTCTCTTTTAAAATCATATGTATATATAGTATATCTGCTGATGTTGTAGAACGCACAACCCGATCCATATCTCATGTCATCCCGCGTCCGGGGTAATCTCATAAGCTGTCCACTGCAGTGGTGTGCACATCTACGTGCCTGCGCGGCGCGGTGTGAGAAAATACATACATATAAATAAATGCTTGAGGGACTCAGAAAAATATATAGTCTGAACTACTCTGGGAAACATAAGATCTCTGGAAGCCATAGATATAAAACACAAAAATTTAAGGATATGATGAATCCTATACCATCTAGGAGTAGAGACTTTGTGATGAAAGATGAAGAAGATCAAGAAATCCAAGAAAATCAAGAAACACAGACTGAAATTCAAGAAAAAGAAAAGTCCAAGAAGCTCAAGTTTGAAGATTATTTCCCATTCTTGTTTCTTGAATCCTTTTCTAAATAGGTTTCTTGTTTCTTGATTTATGTTATATTAGGATTTAATTTCCTAACATTAGTAGGATCTTTATCCTAGTTCTAGTAGGATTTTAGTTTTCTTTATTCTTTTCCTTGTAGAATAGGGATTTTACTTTCCTTATTTTTAGCTATTTCCTTTCTAGAGTAGAATAGGGATTTGTAGTCATAAAGGAAGAGACCCTAGGCCTATATAAAGGGTTCTCATGACTTGTAAATAGAATTCACGTTTTTAGCATAAACCTAAATTTTGCAATAGAGTTATTTTCTCTATTTCTTGTTCTTTATCCTTGTTTTTTATTCCAAGCAAGGTGGTGATAGTCTTTATCTTGTTTTCAATAGCGTGTGGTGTTTCTTTATCACATAAGTTGATTTAAAGTGGTGACTTAGGAACTTTATTAGTTCTTGATCATTCAAGAACGCGTTTCTTGATTAAAATTCGTTCTATTTCAGACACAGAACATTAATTTTCTTTCCATCGTTACGCCCTCAATATTTACTTGTTTTAAACGAATAAATAGTTATTCCCATTGTTCAGATTTTCATCTTGCACCTCGATTTTGAATCACTTATATCTGAGCCGTATAGCTTGAGAAACGTTAGCTTCATGAATCTTCCCATCAAATCGCTTCAAGAACAAGATCCTGGTCGATTGGTTCTTTGTTAACTCGAAGAATCACATCACTTTGGAACTTGCTTGCTTACTTTGCTCGTTCATATGATAAATATCATGCCAAAAGAATAAAAGAGACAGCCTTAACATACCTTCAAGCGTATCTAATCGTCCAACATCTAATTAACAAACTCGTAAGTCTACAACAGAGATAACATAGACCACAATCAGACCATTTACATCACTTACTATCCAATTCAAATACGAAAGGAACTTAACGAATTTCGGGCATCATCTCCTTTGTAAACTTAAATATCCCTCAATTTCCAATTCAATGCAAGCATCCACAATAACATCACAACAACAACAACATCATATGGCAATATCAACAAGTAATAATCTCTCCAAAAATCTAATCAAAATCAGCCCACAATGCAACCATATCAACAAACTAGGTTATGCCTTCACAACACCATCTCCTTCACCTTAAACCACTAAACTCTCAATAATTAACTCAAACACAAAGGTAAGAATCATATACATACCTTGGGGGAACTAGATCTCTAAGAATCAAGCTTCAACAATGTTACACCTCGTAGTTTCGTAGGTGAAAATTGATAAGTGTTGGACGTTCTAAGTATGGATACTGGAGTTCCCTTCAAGAATATATGATATTATACGAACTAATCCTATGTTCATGACAATTTACATTCATATAATAAGCTATGGAAGGATTGAAGGGCAAGTGAATCAAGGAAATTAAATTTGTTGGAACTTTGAAGAAAATATGAGGGGAAATTTTTGCCCAACTTGGAGGAAGAATAGTTTTTAGTATATGAGGAGTTTCAAAGCAAAGAAAAATCCTAAATTGAAGTTCATAACGTCTAGTTTCCAACGCAACAAACCGCTCGTCGATACGACATCGGAGTAGTGAATTATGGACGTTACAAGTTAGGCTGACAGAGCAGAAACGCGTGCTACAGTAACTGCTATAGTACCGAATTGCTACAGTACTGCTACAGTGACCCGACCAGAATTTAGAACTTTATAAAAGGGGAAAAACCCCATTTGTTTTCACAAAAAATCAGATTTTAGAGCTCAGCACATATAGGGTCATTTTGGTCATAAAAAATTGAGAGAATTGAGTGATTCTAGCTAATCAAGGCTCGGGTGGTGCATAGTTGTGACTATAGCATCATTTTGCAGTAGATTTTGGCTTAAATTCAAGGTGGAGAAGTGAAGATACAGCAATATTATCGGGAGAAAGGTATGAATCTCTCATTATTAATGTTAATCTTGGTTTATTTACGGAGATAGAACTGTGAAATAGCCGTATAATAGTTTTGTTGGTGGAACTATAGGATAAACCCCATATGGGATGTTTATGGAGTATTTTGGTATTGAGTATATTATGATTGATGTTGGTATTTTTGTTGTTGTTGTTGGTTGTTGAATTGAGATTTCGGGCTAAGCATATAAACAGAGGAGATGCTGCTGAAATTTCGGCAGATTCTAGAAATAATTATTTGAAGGATTAAGACAAACGTATAAAGGTAAGTCTAACAATAGTATAAATTTTCTTGAATATAGATTTATGAGCCTGAGACGACAAGCGTTGAGTAGTTAAAGTTAAGGTGACCAAAAAGGTATGTTAAGGCTTGTCCCTTTCTTTCAAAGGCATGATTCCATAAATGTTTCCATAACCTCCTTGTTTTCAAAACTTAGAAGTTCATGATTCTTAAAAGCTTTTTTATGATACTAAGGATGAGATGTTTTCTATGATGAACATGATGATGATGATTTTAATTCTAGAAATTCTGAAGCTATGATTTGAGGTCATTATGAGATTATTGAGCCATTCCATGAATCCCTTGATCTTACTTATTGTTTATGGTTTCACCTCATGTTACTCGTTCCTTAGAGGTGAGATATAGCGAAGATAATGATTCTATTTTCAATTCTATCTAAGTTCATTGTTACACATCGCAAAATTTTCCGTTGGTACGCAAGTGAATGAACTAGTGAGGAGTACGAGTACCCGATATTTTCATGAGTAAGAAATAACATTTGACGACCCTAAGTAAGATTCTAAAGGCAATTGCAATAAGAGAGAGGTTATGCTCCATAATGAATAATTATAGGTTCTAAAAATGTGGAAAATTACGGATCTGCATTTTGGCCAGTTGCACGTAAAATGAAATACGGACCGTAAAGTGGTATACGGCCCGTAAACTGCCATGTCGTATTTTGGCTTCCAAAACTTCAACTTTCTGCCAAATGATCAAATGGTAAAATACGACCCAAAATACGGACCGTAAAGTGGTTTACGGCTCGTAAACTGTGTCCGTAAATCACCACGTCTCAGCCTGAGTTTCTGGTTCTGTTATGATTAATCACGACCACGAAGGACGGTCCGTAAACTGGAATACGGACCGTAAACCAAGTTTACGACCAATGTGTTGTTCACTTAAGATCAGATTTTGGGTTATTAAATAAGGGACCAAGTTTATTATTTCATTTCCACATTTCATCCCTTCTCTCTAAAAACATCTCTCTACATTTATTCCACAAGATTTCAAGGATTATTAGTCATCAACAACACAAATCAAGTGAATCAAGTGTAAGGAAACCCATTAAGATCATTCAAGTCAAGAAAATGTTATTGAAGGAAAACTAGGGTTTTTGCCCAAGAGGAGTATTTTGACCAAGGCTCGTTCCTACAACATCTAAGGTAAGATTTATGGTATTTATATGTTGTTTAAGGTATTTGAGAGTTAAAATGCTTGGACATTAGATGAGTATAGAAAAATGGGTCATGAATGATGAATAGTGACGTTTTGAGAAATAGTTTGAATTGAATTGTGATTCTTGCTGTGTTGTGATATGAATGTGTTATAAATGATGTTAAGATCATGAAAATGGGAATTTTATATGAATGGACGAAGTCGGGTGATATGACCATGAATATGGGTGAATTAGGAGCGAATTGAGAAATCTAGATAATGTGGGTAATTTGAATGATTAATGGCTATTGTTACGATGTTGTGAATGTATTGTTGACGTTTGGGAGCTGAATTACGATATTGAGGGATGTTGTATAAATAAAGGAGTTGATGTCCGATTTTCTCTAGCTTTAGTCATATATGCTAGATTTCGATTCTAAAGATAGTATGACTTTAATGAAGGTAGAAACAGGAGCTTTGAAGGAAGACGTGCAAGTATAGAATAGTTGATCGGAAAGGTATGTAAGGCTAACCCTTCTTTCATAAGGCATGGTTCTTTGGCCAAACGTCTAAATCTTCCATAAGTCTATGATGTCTTTCAAGTGATTTGATCTTTCGAGCTAGTAAGCTCACGATTCTTTATACGCTACGATCGTACTAGTTCCTCGTATAATGAGTAAGCCTATAAAGATAGATGTGACGAATGACGATAATAGTGATAATGATATCGATGACGATAACGATAACGATGACAATGATGATAATGATGTTAATAGTAATGATGCTTATGGGCTATTATGTATATGTGTCTATGTATGACTAATATGAAACCCCAAGCTTATGAGGCCGGGTAAGATATGTAAATAAGTATGTATATGATTACGTAACGCGTGCGCACCTCTGCAGATGGTACGGACAACCCTGACGCCTTGGTAGGGCCAGGTAGATGTGACCCTGAAGCCTTGGTAGGGCCAGGTATGAGTAACCTTGAGCCTTGGTTGGCCAAGTATGTATGAAACACCGATCCTACGTGGTCGGGTATGCTATGTAAATGCTATGTATATGATATGATTATGTATATGATATGAATACGAATATGATATGACTATGTATATGAATGTGAATAAGGGCATGTATACGAATACGAGCACAAATATGGTACGAGTACTATTATGAATACGGATAATGATGTATGTACACAAATACGTGTTAGCAATGGAAAGTTCCTATGAAAGGCAAGTAAGTGCATATGACGATGATACTGCGATCTCCCATTCTATGCTATTTCTTATGTTGATGTTTATGCTTCTATATTGATATTGATCATGCTTTACATACTCAGTACATTCTTCGTACTGACGTCCTTTTGTTTGTGGACGCTGCGTCATGCCCGCAGGTGCACAGGGAGACAGGCTTGATCCATAGCTGCTCACTCAGAGATTACATAGCAGAGCGCCATTTCATTCGGAGCCATAGCTTGTGGGTACTTATTCTTTTATGTATATAATTATGGGCATAGCGGGGTCCTGTCCCGCCCATGTGATATGTTATACTTGTTATATCCCGTATTTTGTACGTTCGGATATTTCAAGGTAGTCGTGGTAAGTTAAGGGAATGACCATCTTCCAAAATTATTTTAATGTACAAGTTGTTATGAATATTATTTATGAATATTATTAGTATGGAAATATTGAGAAAGGCTTAGGGCGAAAAGGAAAATTCACAAGAAGGCTAGGGGCAAAATGTGAATTTCACAAGAAGTGTTGAAATTTTTTGAGGAAGTCAAGTTGGTCGTGTGGCATATAAGTATATGTCCACATTTTTATTTAATAAGGCTAATTATAAATATACGTATGGACCAAGCTTGATACATAAGCCAAGTAGTCATATTTGCTATTTTAAGAAATTTCAAGAAAAAGGGAGAAGGGCCATGTGTCTACTTGAAATAGTAGAAAATATATATATAAATGGGCAAGTGATGACAAATTAAGATTAATTCATCTTTTTTTCAATTCAAGAAAAAAAATGAAGAAGCTTGGAGAAGGGGGGCATGTGTTCCCCTTGGATTGGTAGAAGCCTTGTATATATATGTGGTAGCAAGAACAAATCATCTAGAGGGTTCATTTTCTTGCAACATAAGAAGTTGGAGAGAAAGAAAAAAAAAAGAGCAAGGAGGGTGTTCGGCCATGGTTGGCCGAACATGAACCATGGGAGATGATCAAAAATTAAATATTTTCTCCTAGCATTTCAACTAATTGAAAGGTCCTTATTAACATGGAGTAGTTGTTGGAATAAGCCAAGCACTCATTTGTGCAATTCATAAGCCTAGCCAAGCGAAGGAGTCAAAGAACAAAGGTAAGGTTCAATCCTCATTTACATGTGTTATGGATGATTTATGCATATTGTTGTATGTGGAATTGGATGAGTTTCATGAAATGTGTGGGTGTGTGGTGGTGGCCGTATAGGGGCTGCCCTAGTTGGGTATGGTGATATGTTTTACTTAGTATGTTAGTTGTTGTTGTTATGGATTATGTGATGTAGAATGAAGGTTTTGTGGATTATTGAAGAAGCTAATGCGATGTTAGTATGGTTTCTTATATTGGAAAGAATAAATTTGTTAATGTATGGGTTGTTGACATAATTCATGAATTTGGAAGTGAGACATTTGTTTGGAAGATTGTAAGTTGGGTTTGATCCTTTCAATTATATGGTGATGAGTCTAATGATTGCGTCAATCTTCTTGAATGTAGACTAGCGATAACGAGCTTGGACAATTAAGCATAGCGAATAGGACGTGGAACAGGTATGTTAAGGCTCGTCCCTTTCTTTCAAAGGCATGATCCCGATGTTATGATTTCATAATTGTTTCCATATTCTCCTTGTTTTCAAAAGATAGATGTTTATGATTTCAAGGCATGATTCTTTTCCGACAACCCGTCAATGTTTTCCAAAAATGTTCGTATTTTTCCAAAACAAAGGTCTATGGTGTTGTAAGCTTTTATGACAGAAACGATGGATATATTTTACAACGATATTGATGATGTCAAGGATGAGAATATTTCTATGATAAATATGATAAGAATGATTTCATGTTTAAAGGTACTTGGTACGATTACTGCTTGAGTTTTCCAAAAATAGCTTCTGAAACGTTCGTAAAAAGTTCTGTACTTCAAACACTCATAACTTTCTTATACTAAGTAAGATTGACCCGAAACTTGTTTCTGAGCCTCCAGGTGTCGGTTTATGTACCCTGTTATTCATTGCTAGTCTCATCTTATAATAATTATTCCTTCAAGGTGGGACAAAGTCATGATGATTATTCCATAATGTAATCGGAGGTTACCGACCTTACGTCACTCCAATGGATACATGACTTTCTTTGGGCTCTCCTGCATGCTTCTTATATGATATATGTATATGGGGAAGATGGGGAAAAGGGAGATATGTTGCGCTATAGACGCATTGCCTCCTGGTCAGTTGGTGTAACTTATCATCCCGGACGCGGGATGCCCGGACGCGGGATATATGTGGGGGAGCCGACGTTGTTCGGCGCTATGACATGTTATATTTTCTATGTATATGAAAAAGAAATGTTTTCAAAGGAAAGCTAAGAATGCATGGCATCCGCCCTAAGAGGCACTCAGATGTACAAATTACCCTTTTATCTCATGATATGCTCTATATCTCTATTCTGTTGTTGTTCATAATTAGATCTCTTACTATGTTACTATTCAAGCCTTACATACTCGGTACATTGCTCGTACTGACCCCCTTTCTTCGGGGGGCTGCGTTTCATGCCGCGCAGGTACACCCAGATGAGCTGAGGCTATTATAGAAGACGTTCCAGCGGAGTTGGCAAGCTCCACCTGTCCCTGGAGTGCTGCCGAGTCAGAGTATGTGTGCTATGATGTCTGATTAATGTTAGAGGATTTGCAGACAGAGTCGTGGGTATAGAGTGTCAGTCTTGTAAACGGTTCCACCAGCCTATGTGTCATTTTATGTTATGTTATAAAGTCCATACGATCAAAGATTATATTTAAATTGAGTATGATGAAAAGAAATATTTCGCAAGCTTTACTATGTATTTCATTATATTTGATTTAAGAGTTCAAAAGAGACTATGTGGGTAATAAGAGTCAGCGGGTTCGCTCGGCTCCGGGTATGGGGTCGGGTGCCCATCACACCCTGGCGGAATTGGGGTGTGACAAAGTGGTATCAGAGCAGGACGTTCTAGGGGTTGTCTGCAAAATCGTGTCCAGTAGAGTCCTGTTTATGGGTGTGAAGCCGGCCACATTTATAAACAGAAGGCTGCGGGACATCTAGGAATTGTTGACCTTCTTTCTGTCTTAGATCGTGCGATAGAGACAAGTCATAGGAAAATGGAATTCCTTATACAAACCTTACATACGACGGAAGAAGGCGAGTGATGCTATGGAAGGTCATAGAGGTAAGTCCTGACGTATTTGTTCTGTTACCTGAAACTGGAAGCTCTGGATGGCTGAGATGTGTCGTATACATATGTATGCCCTGTAAGGTATTGTCGATATTCTCTGTGTACAGATTTGGAATAGTAAGGATTTCAAAGGAGATTCTGCCAGAATTGTTCAAAAATCAGGTCATTTAGTTAAGTACGTTTAACAGAAGGAAGCGTGAAAAGGAAATATCGTGAACGGACGATAAGTGGGATGAGTTATTTCAGAAAGGTTATGGATTTGGCATGGCGATGAAGGTGCCATCACTACCATCGGGAATCTAGGACGAAAGGTAGTGATACACGAAGGTGAAGGGTAAAATAGTAATTGTAAAGGGAAAGACATGTTTTGGGAATGTCTCGGAATCTATAAGACCTCGACTTGCTCCAGATCATGTAATAAAGGTCATGCGAGGAAGTGGACGCGGTTATATCAGCATTAGGGCACCGGATTTCATCAAAGTTTCGAGGTTAAGCGTGCTAAGGTGGGAGCAATTTTAGGATGGGTGACCCCTTGGGAAGTGCGCAAGAAATCCTATAGATTTAGACATAAGAGACAAATGAGAAGTTAGAGTAGCCTAAGGGAAACTAGAGTATACGGGATGGTTGGAGACCATAAGAGGACGCGTAGGATGAGGCAGACTAGACTGGTGGAGAGACAGGAAGTGCATCACAGCTCTGGAATTTGGATAGGCTTGAATAGCGTTGGGAAGTATGTTGTGGGCTAGTTGATAGTAAGTATATGTATATATATAAAGGCGTAGGGTATCCCACATATGATTGTATTGGTGGACATGTGAGTTCCAGCAACCGGCGCTATGGTAAGGAAGGCATTAATCACGTAAGGGTACCGAAGATCGGGTGACAGCAAGAATAAATGATATAAGTGTTACAAGGTAACTTGATGTCATTCTCACTACAGGTTAAGATTGGAAAGTTTTAATACAGCGGTATTTGGAAAGGAAAGAGAGTGAGTAGATGGAAAACAAAGAGATCAAAGTGTCGGAAGAAGGTGAAAGGTAAGAAACCTCAGTAAGTGAAGCTCCCGAGAGAAACTACCGGCAAAGCAGGAGACTATTTGGGTAAGAACTCAAAGTAGCCATGTGAAAAGAGGTAGAGTGTGGTAAAAGGAAACAGGAGAGGAGTGTATGAGATTCGAGAACCGATTCCAATAAACAGGGCTAAAGGAATAGTGACCACAACAAGGAGTGTGAAGTAAGAAAAACAGTGATAAAGTCTCGTGACGATGTTAAGAGACTTGGGTTCTTGAAAGGAATATAAAGTGATAAATGTGCAGCCATATTAATATGGTTATCCCGGACATGGAAGTGCTTTCCTGGGAGGATGACTTAGGAACAGAATGGATTTGTGCGTTAGAGGGAGTATTTCACAAACTTCAAAGTTGATGCTGCATATAACAAGAAAAAGAAAGGTGCTCAAGGAGGAAGAAACCTAAGGGAGGTTAAGGAAGAAAGTAGGAAAAGTATACAAATGGGTTGGTCAGAGGAAGAGGAGAGAGTTTTGGCGCAGGGCAATTGGAAACCTCTAACCATAGGCGTAAGAAGAATACCTTAACGAATTATCGATAGGAACCCGATTACGCGTCAAGGAAAGAATAAGGATAATGAGACAACACTGCTAATTGGGAAGATAATGGTATGGAATAAGAAATCATGCGAAGTCTGAAGGTTTTGATCTTAGAAGAAATGGAACGAAATGCGAGGAATGTACATGAGAAACCGCTCGGTCATAGCATCATAAATATAGTTAAGAGTTCTATGAGCAAGGATAAAGAAAGTGTAAACTGAAAGGATTTTGTGCTAAGAGCAAAGTAGCCGGACGCTCGAGACAACAGGGTATGTACAAGTTGGAAAGAAATACGAAGGTACTCGAATACTATTGGCGTATAAGGAGCCCCTTATAAAGGGGGGGGGGGAGAACATATTATATCAGACTCAAAGGATATTTCGAATGACAATGACTATTATAACGAAAGTATCAACGATTGGTAGCTTGGAAATTTTTGAAGGAAAGAAAGGACGCAGTGCTTATGAATGAAATTATATGAATCATCGACGTGAAGCGATACTCGACCATATTTGTGAGGAATCCACACTGGAGAGATAACAAGGATAACGATGGACGAAGCGAGTACCAATACAAAGAAATCGAAGACAAGTATATTTGTGCCAAGAAATGACTTGGGAAGGACAAGGATAATAAGTTGGCGCAAATGATTAAAAAAAAAAACCCCGTGACGCAGAATGAGGACTCGTGTAAAGACCCAGGAGTTCGAGTATAAGGAGAATAGGGTGAGGGATAAGAAATGGGCATAAAGAGAAGAACGACTATAAAAGGGACCCTCCCAAAGTATCATGACACCCTATAAGATCAGTTGAACATTCGAGGACGAATGTTCTAAAGGGGGGGAGGATGTTATATCCCGTATTTTGTACGTTCGGATATTTCAAGGTAGTCGTGGTAAGTTAAGGGAATGACCATCTTCCAAAATTATTTTAATGTACAAGTTGTTATGAATATTATTTATGAATATTATTAGTATGGAAATATTGAGAAAGGCTAAGGGCGAAAAGGAAAATTCACAAGAAGGCTAGGGGAAAAATGTGAATTTCACAAGAAGTGTTGAACATTTTTGAGGAAGTCAAGTTGGCCGTGTGGCATATAAGTATATGTCCACATTTTTATTTAATAAGGCTAAATATAAATATACGTATGGACCAAGCTTGTTACATAAGCCAAGTAGTCATATTTGCTATTTTAAGAAATTTCAAGAAAAAGGGAGAAGGGCCATGTGTCTACTTGAAATAGTAGAAAATATATATATACATGGGCAAGTGATGACAAATTAACATTAATTCATCTTTTTGTCAATTCAAGAAAAAACTTGAAGAAGCTTGGAGAAGGGGGGCATGTGTTCCCCTTGGATTGGTAGAAGCCTTATATATATATGTGGTAGCAAGAACAAATCATCTCGAGGGTTCATTTTCTTGCAATATAAGAAGTTGGAGAGAAAGAAAAAAAAAAGAGCAAGGAGGGTGTTCGGCCATGGTTGGCCAAACATGAACCATGGGAGATGATCAAAAATTAAATATTTTCTCCTAGCATTTCAACTAATTGAAAGGTCCTTATTAACATGGAGTAGTTGTTGGAATAAGCCAAGCACTCATTTGTGCAATTCATAAGCCTAGCCAAGCGAAGGAGTCAAAGGACAAAGGTAAGGTTCAATCCTCATTTGCATGTGTTATGGATTATTTATGCATATTGTTGTATGTGGAATTGGATGAGATTCATGAAATGTGTGGGTGTGTGGTAGTGGCCGTATAGGGGCTGCCCTAGTTGGGTATGGTGATATGATTATACTTAGTATGTTAGTTGTTGTTGTTATGGATTATCTGATGTAGAATGAAGGTTTGGTGGCCTGAAATGAATTTGTAATCATTTGTGGATTATTGAAGAAGCTAATGCGATGTTAGTATGGTTTCTTATATTGGTAAGAATAAATTTGTTAATGTATGGGTTGTTGACATAATTCATGAATTTGGAAGTGAGACATTTGTTTGGAAGATTGTAAGTTGGGTTGTGGCGATTGAATTTGAAAGAAGGAAATAAGTTGTTATTGTTCTTGTTGAATTTGGAAGGTGTCGGGTGAAGTAGTGTGTTGATTGAGTCGTTTTGAATGTTATGTGAATTGAATTGAATAAAAATGAAATGTCTTTGAATTGTATGACAAAGGTAGTTAATGTTAGAGTGCGTCTTGAATTGATTGTTGATGTTGTTGGTATGATTGTTGGCATTGTTGTTGATGATAATTTGGCCGAGTTGAATTCTCGGATTGTTGTTGATAAAATTGGCCGAGTCAGATTCTCGGGGATGGTGTATTTACAGGGGAGATGCTGCCGAAATTTCGGCATATTATAAATGAATTCATTTAAAGGATTAAGACAAGTATATGGTGATGAGTCTAATGATTGCGTCAATCTTCTTGAATGTAGTCTAGCGATAACGAGCTTGGACAATTAAGCGTAGCGAATAGGACGTGGAACAGGTATGTTAAGGCTCGTCCCTTTCTTTCAAAGGCATGATCCCGATGTTATGATTTCATAATTATTTCCATATTCTCCTTGTTTTCAAAAGATAGATGTTTATGATTTCAAGGCATGATTCTTTTCTGACAACCCGTCAATGTTTTCCAAAAATGTTCGTATTTTTCCAAAACAAAGGTCTATGGTATTGTAAGCTTTTATGACAGAAACGATGGATATGTTTTACAACGATATTGATGATGTCGAGGATGAGAATATTTCTATGATAACTATGATAAGAATGATTTCATGTTTAAAGGTACTTGGTACGATTACTGCTTGATTATTCCAAAAATAGCTTCTGAAACGTTCGTAAAAAGTTTTGTACTTCAAACGCTCATAACTTTCTTATACTAAGTCAGATTGACTCGAAACTTGTTTCTGAGCCTCCAGGTGTCGGTTTATGTACGCTGTTATTCATTTCTAGTCTCATCTTATAATAATTGTTCCTTCAAGGTGAGACAAAGTCATGATGATTATTCCATAATGTAATCGGAGGTTACCGACCATACGTCACTCCGATGGATACATGACTTTCTTTGGGCTCTCCTCCATGCTGCTTATATGATATATGTATATGTATATGTATATGTATATGGGGAAGATGGGGAAAAGGGAGATATGTTGCGCTAAAGACGCATTGCCACCTGGTCAGTTGGCGTAACTTATCATACCGGATGCGGGATGCCCGGACGCGGGATATATGTGGGGGAGCCGACGTTGTTCGGCGCTATGACATGTTCTATTTTCTATGTATATGAAAAAGAAATGTTTTCAAAGGAAAGCTAAGCATGCATGGCATCCGCCCTAAGAGGCACTCAGATGTACAGATTACCCTTTTATCTCATGATATGCTCTATATATCTATTCTGTTGTTGTTCATAATTAGATCTCTTACTATATTACTATTCAGGCCTTACATACTCGGTACATTGCTCGTACTGACCCCCTTTCTTCGGGGGGCTGCGTTTTATGCCGCGCAGGTACACCCAGATGAGCTGAGGCTATTATAGAAGACGTTCCAGCGGAGTTGGCAAGCTCCACTTGTCCCTGGAGTGCTGCCAAGTCAGAGTATGTGTGCTATGATGTCTGATTAATATTAGAGACTTTGCAGACAGAGTCGTGGGTATGGAGTGTCGGTATTGTAAACGGCTCCACCAGCCTATGTGTCATTTTATGTTATGTTATAAAGTCCATACGATCATAGATTATATTTGAATTGAGTACGATGAAAAGAAAGATTTCGCAAGCTTTACTATGTATTTCATTATATTTGATTTAAGAGTTCAAAAGAGACTATGTGGGTAATAAGAGTCAGCGGGTTCGCTCGGCTCCGGGTATGGGGTCGGGTGCCCATCACACCCTGGCGGAATTGGGGTGTGACAATACTCTTCTTAGAGGCTCTTAGTCACGTGTATATGGTTAGATATGACTGGCCTTGTCAGCCTATATTTTGTATATTATTTTGATAGCCTTGACGGCTCATGTACATTGACGTGGTATAGATGCCAACCATGATATGAAAGCATTGTCGTCCAATAGGACTAGCATGAGTGGTGATTAGAAATGTATGTTTAATTATGTGGCTCACTTAAATGTAAGTGAAGTGTAAGCCAAGGGGTGCCCGGGGTGGGTTAGCACCGGGCGCTCGTCGCGGCCCTCCAGACGGGTCGTGACAAAAGTGGTATCAGAGCAGTTCATTCCTAGGGTGTGTCTACGAGCCGTGTCTAGTAGAGTCTTGGTTATAGGTGTGTTGCGCGCCACACTTATAAACAGGAAGCTGCGGACATTATAGGAATGAATGACCTTCTTTCTTCATAAGAATCGCGCGATAGAGCTGTGGTATAAGAAATTCTCGTCCCTTAATCGTGTGTTGTGTATTTCAGAAATGCCTGTAAAGAGAAAGGCTACAACAGCCCAAAAGGGCAAGACAGTGGCAGAAAAGCGGGCTGAAAGAGCACCACCACAGGTAGTAGAGGAAAGTGAGTCCCAGAGTGCGGCTCAATCTCAGTCCTCCCGTTCAGTACCTATATTAGAGGAGCGCGAGGGAGCCTCAGCCCCACCTCCAGCACCTCCAGCTCCTCCACCGGATGCTTCAGGCCAAAATGCAGATCCGTAATTTTCCACATTTTTAGAACCTATAATTATTCATTATGGAGCATAACCTCTCTCTTATTGCAATTGCCTTCGGAATTTTACTTAGGGTCGTCAAATGTTATTTCTTACTCATGAAAATATCGGGTACTCGTACTCCTCACTAGTTCATTCACTTGCGTACCAACGGAAAATTTTCCGAGGTGTAACATTCTTTCCCCCTTAAGAACATTCGTCCTCGAATGTTAAAGCCTTCGGGGATTCTATAGAAATTTTGCCAAAGTCTCCCCTATAATATGGCACTACGAACCTGTCACAACAACCCAAAATATCATCGCCTCACAGGGCTATGTCACAATATCAACATATCTATGGCCACACACGACCAAAAGCATGAAAAGGAAATCATACATACCTCATACCGCTGATGTTTCATCTTGAATCTCTCCTAAGGGCTGAAATAAATGAGGGTACCTGGATCGCATACTTTCTTCCATTTCCCATGTCATTTCTTCTCGTTTACTACTTCTCCATAAAACCTTAACTGAGGCCACTTCTTTGTTTCTAAGCCTCCGTACTTGCCTATCTAGTATGGCAATGGGCACTTCTTCATAAGTCAACTTTTCTATCACTTGCACATTGCTTATTGGCACGATCCTAGTAGGATCTCCAACACATTTTTGAAGCATCGAGACATGGAAAACTGGGTGAACTGACTCCAAATCCGGAGGTAGATCTAATTCGTAGGCCACTTTTCCCACTTTGCGCACAATCTCATAAGGCCCAATGTATCAGGGACTAAGCTTCCCCTATTTACCAAATCTCATTACACCTTTCATCGGTGATACTTTCAAGAATACCCAATCTTTCACTTGGAACTCTAAGTCTCTTCGGCGATTATCCGCATAGGACTTTTGACGACTTTGGGCTACTAATAACCGATCTTGTATGAGCTTGACTTTCTCTATGGCTTGCTGGACCAAGTCTAGACCCTCTTGGAATCTAGGGACCCAAGTGAGCCTTAGCACGGAATTTCACCCACAGACCGATGGGCAGGCTGAACGCACCATTCAGACCTTTGAAGATATGTTACGGACATGTATGATAGATTTTGGAGGTAATTGGGATGACCATTTGCCACTCATTGAATTTGCTTACAGTAACAGTTATCATTCAAGCATCCAAATGGCACCGTATAAAGCTTTATAAGGGTGAAATTGTAGATCCCCAATTGGGTGGTTTGAAACAGGAAAGGCCAGACTAATAGGGCAAGACTTGGTCCAGCAAGCCATAGAGAAAGTCAAGCTCATACAAGATCGGTTACTAGCAGCCCAAAGTCGTCAAAAGTCCTATGCGGATAATCGCCGAAGAGACTTAAGAGTTCCAAGTGAAATATTGGGTATTCTTGAAAGTGTCACCGATGAAAGGTGTAATGAGATTTGGTAAAAAGGGGAAGCTTAGTCCCCGATACATTGGGCCTCATGAGATTGTGCGCAAAGTGGGAAAAGTGGCCTACGAATTAGATCTACCTCCGGATTTGGAGTCAGTTCACCCAGTTTTCCATGTATTGATGCTTCGAAAATGTGTTGGAGATCCTACTAGGATCGTGCCAATAAGCGATGTGCAAGTGACAGAAAAGTTGACTTATGAAGAAGTGCCCATTGCCATACTAGATACGTAAGTACGGAGGCTTAGAAACAAAGAAGTGGCCTCAGTTAAAGTTTTATGGAGAAGCAGTAAACGAGAAGAAATGACATGGGAAGCGGAAGAAAGTATGCGATCCAGACACCCTCATTTATTTCTGCCCTTAGGAGAGATTCAAGATGAAACATCAGCGGTATGAGGTATGTATGATTTCCTTTTCATGCTTTTGGTCGTGTGTGGCCATAGATATGTTGATATTGTGACATAGCCTTGTGAGGCGATGATATTTTGGGTTGTTGTGACAGGTTGGTAGTGCCATATTATAGGGGAGACTCTGGTGAAATTTCTATAAAATCCCCGAAGGCTTTAACATTCGAGGACGAATGTTCTTAAGGGGGAAAGAATGTTACACCTCGGAAAATTTTCCGTTGGTACGCAAGTGAATGAACTAGTGAGGAGTACGAGTACCCGATATTTTCATGAGTAAGAAATAACATTTAAAGACCCTAAGTAAGATTCCGAAGGCAATTGCAACAAGAGAGAGGTTATGCTCCATAATTAATAATTATAGGTTCTAAAAATGTGGAAAATTACGGATCTGCATTTTGGCCAGTTGCACGTAAAATGAAATACGGACCGTAAAGTGGTATACGGCCCGTAAACTGCCATGTCGTATTTTGGCTTCCAAAACTTCAACTTTCTGCCAAATGATCAAATGGTAAAATACGACCCAAAATACGGACCGTAAAGTGGTTTACGGCTCGTAAACTGTGTCCGTGAATCACCACATCCCAGCCTGCGTTTCTGGTTCTGTTATGATTAATCACGACCACGAAGGACGGTCCGTAAACTGGAATACGGACCGTAAACCAAGTTTACGACCAATGTGTTGTTCACTTAAGATCAGATTTTGGGTTATTAAATAAGGAACCAAGTTTATTATTTCATTTCCACATTTCATCCCTTCTCTCTAAAAATATCTCTCTACATTTATTCCACAATATTTCAAGGATTATTAGTCATCAAAAACACAAATCAAGTGAATCAAGTGTAAAGAAACCCATTAAGATCATTCAAGTCAAGAAAATCTTATTGAAGGAAAACTAGGGTTTTTGTTCAAGTGGAGTATTTCGACCAAGGCTCGTTCCTACAACATCTAAGGTAATATTTATGGTATTTATATGTCTTTTAAGGTATTTGAGAGTTAAAATGATTGGACATTAGATGAGTATAGAAAAATGGGTCATGAATGATTAATAGTGACGATTTGAGAAATAGTTTGAATTGAATTGTGATTCTTGTTGTGTTGTGATATGAATGTGTTATAAATGATGTTAAGATCATGAAAATGGGAATTTTATATGAATGGACGAAGTCGGGTGATATGACCATGAATATAGGTGAATTGGGAGCGAATTGAGAAATCTAGATAATGTGGGTAATGTGAATGATTAATGGCTATTGTTACGATGTTGTGAATGTATTGTTGACGTTTGGGAGCTGAATTACGATATGGAGGGATGTTGTATAAATAAAGGATATGCTATCCGATTTTCTCTAGCTTTAGTGATATATGCTAGATTTCGATTCTAACGATAGTACGACTTTAATGAAGGTAGAAACGGGAGCTTCGAAGGAAGACGTGTAAGTATAGAATAGTTGATCGGAAAGGTATGTAAGGCTAAGCCTTCTTTCATAAGGCATGGTTCTTTGGCCAAACGTCTAAATCTTCCATAAGTCTATGATGTCTTTCAAGTGATTTGATCTTCCGAGCTAGTAAGCTCACGATTCTTGATACGCTACGATCGTACTAGTTCCTCGTATAAAGAGTAATCCTATAAAGATAGATGTGACGAATGATGATAATAGTGATAATGATATCGATGACAATAATGATGACAATGATGATAATGATGTTAATAGTAATGATGCTTATGGGCTATTATGTATATGTGTCTATGTATGACTAATATGGAACCCCGAGCTTATGAGGCCGGGTAAGATATGTAAATAAGTATGTATATGATTACGTAACGCGCGCACACCTCTGCAGATGGTACAAACAACCCTGACGCCTTGGTAGGGCCAGGCAGATGTGACCCTAAAGCCTTGGTAGGGCCAGGTATGAGTAACCTTGAGCCTTGGTTTGCCAAGTATGTATGAAACACCGATCCTACGTGATCGGGTATACTATGTAAATGCTATGTATATGATATGATTATGTATATGATATGAATACGAATACGAATATGATATGACTATGTATATGAATATGAATAAGGGCATGTATACGAATACGAGCGCAAATATGGTACGGGTACTATTATGAATACGGATAATGATGTATGTACACAAATAAGTGTTAGCAATGGAAAGTTCCTATGAAAGGCAAGTAAGTGCATATGACGATGATACTGCCATCTCCCATTCTATGTTGTTTCTTATGTTGCTATTTATGCTTCTATATTAATATTGATCATGCTTTACATACTCAGTACATTCTTCGTACTGACGTCCTTTTGTTTGTGGACGCTGCGTCATGCCCGTAGGTGCACAGGGAGATAGGTTTGATCCATAGCAGCTTACTCAGAGATTACATAGTAGAGCTCCATTTCATTCGGAGCCATAGCTTTTGGGTACTTATTCTTTTTTGTATATAATTATGGGCATAGCGGGGTCCTGTCCCGCCCATGTGATATGTTATACTCTTCTTAGAGGCTCGTAGTCACGTGTATATGGTTAGATATGACTGGCCTTGTCGGTCTATATTTTGTATATTTTTTTGATAGCCTTGATAGCTCATGTACATTGACGTGGTATAGATGCCAACCATGATATGAAAGCATTGTCGTCCAATGGGACTAGCATGAATGGTGATTAGAAATGTATGTTTAATTATGTGGCTCACCTAAATGTAAGTGAAGTGTAAGCCAAGGGGTGCCCAGGGTGGGCTAGCACCGGACGCTCGTCGCGGTCCTCTAGACGGGTCGTGACATTCATCATTCTCGAGACTCCCATGACATCGTCGTATTCACCTTACGGTAGTTGATCTTCTTAGGCAGGATATAGTGATAATGATAATGCTAATGATGATGTTGATTTCATTTATGTATTTTTATGTATATATATGTATGTATGCATTGCACCCCCACTGATCAGTTGGGTATAACACCGAGTCCCGAAAGGGCCGGGTACGGATAACATCGAGTCCCGAAAGGGCCGGGTACGGATGACACCGAGTCCCGAAAAGGTTAGGTACGGATGACACCGAGTCCCGAAAAGGCTGGGTACGGATGACACTGAGTCCCGAAAGGGCCGGGTACGGATGACACCGAGTCCCGAAAGGGCTGGGTACGGATGACACCGAGTCCCGAAAGGGCCGGGTACGGATATGACAGATGTATGTATAGTAAGTGTATGTGGTGTATGGATGCGTATGAATGTTTTTCCTGTAGAAGAGTAGTTTACATGACAGAGATCTTAAGAAGAGTACGAGGTATAATTACTTACTTTATCTTATGTTATCTTCATTCTAATATCATACTACTATTCATTCCTTACATACTCAGTACATTGTTCGTACTGACGTCCCTTCTTGTGGATACTGTGTTCATACCCGCAGGTGCTAGTAGACAAGACGAGGATCTTCCGCAGTAGGCTGCTTTCATGTACCATTTTTGATTGGTGGGCTCCATCTCTTCCTGGAGCATTGCCGAGTCTGAGTTGTATATGTTTCTTTGTGACAAAAGGGTATGTCGGGGGCACTGTCCCGACTTGTGTACTTCAGTCATGTTCATAGAGGCTTTGCGGACAGATTCCTGTGTACATGTTACACCTCGGAAATTTTTCCGTACATGTGTGATGAGTAGAACAACGAATGGCTTGGGTGCATCATGTTTTGTTAAGTCGGGAATGGCTAATTATGAATTTTTGGAAATAAGAAGGTTGCGGAAAATTTTCAGCTCAGTGGTCGTAAAGGGCACTATACGGCCCGTAGAGTGATTTACGGACCGTATAGTGCAATCGTCCTCCAGCTGTCCAAAAATTTCAAGTTCTGTCAAAGTGTGGAAATGGCTAAAAATGACTTGGAGGACGGCCCGTAAAATGGTTTACGGACCGTAAACCTCGGTCGTAAACTGCCATGTCCCTTAGCCAAACTTTCTGTTTTTGAAATGCTTAAAAACGATCGCAGAGGACGGACCGTAAACCACAATATGGTCCGTAAACTGTGGTTTACGACGACTGTTCATCCCGACTATTTTTCATTAAAGATCAGTTTTGTGATTATTAAAAGGAACTTAGGCTTCATTTCATTTCATTTTTCTTCCATACAACTTAAGGATGCTCTAGAACTCTCCAAATATTTCCTCCATAAGAATTCAAGAGAATCAAAAGGAACATCAAGATCAACACCACTAAATTCATGAAAACAAGTGTAAGAACATATCAAAGGATCATCTAAGTCAAGAAATCCTTAAAAGGGTGGAACTAGGGTTTTGGCTAAGTGAAGTATTTCAACTCAAGGCCTGTTCAATCATCATTTAAGGTATGTTTCATGACTATACCACGTGATTCAAGGTATTGGAAGGCTTAGATACTTAAAATGTAGAAGAACATAGGAATGGGTCATTATTGAGTGAATAGTGACATAAATGAATGATAGTGGAATTGAATCATGAATGTTGAAGGGTTATGAGTACAAATACGATATAAATGATGTTTATAACGTGAAACAAGTAGTAAATTCACGAAAGCACTAAGGTGAGCTATAGGGAGAAATATGGGAAAATTGGAGGAAAATGGTGGATTTTGCTAATGGTGCATAAATGATGATTTTGATTGCGATATTGCGAATAGCATTGTGATTGTTGGGGGTAGATATAGAACATGGGAAAAGTAGTATAAACGAAGGAAGTACTGCCCAAATTTTCCTAGAACTAGCAATCCGTTCTTGTAGTTAATTAACTAATGTAATACGAATTCTCTCATGAAGGTGACGACGTGGTATTGAAGGAGAATAAGTGGACAACAACTTAGCTAAATGGCAAGGTATGTGAGGCTAGTCCCTTCTTTCCAATGGCATGAATCTTATAGTCCGAATTACCATCTTTCCATGAGCTCCTACATTCCAAAAAGTTAAATGGCTATATGAGATAAGTTATACGATATGATGATGTTAGTCCTTGCCTACACTCACCTTATGTACTAGTCCTTTCAAGGTGAGGCAGAATGTCCGTAATTGCTTCATAAAGTAATCGGGGGGGGGGGGGGGGGGGGGGTCACGACCTTACGTCACCCCGATAGAGTAAAGTTGTTCTCAAACCTTACGCATGTGCTACGATAAGATAAGTATTTTACAATGAGTACATTATTATGATTATTTTATGATAAGCTTAGCATGAGCATTGCATACCGGGCCTAGTTGGCTGGGCAGACACCGCTTCGGCGGGCGGCGATACGGATACACCATGACCTTCGGGCGTGGGAAAACACCACTAGTGGGAGGCATGAGATGGTACCCCAGACGCGGGCTTATATTATTGATTATCACACCTGTTATATCCCGTATTTTATACAGTTGGATATTTCAAGGTTGTCGTGGCAAGTTGGGGACACGATCGTTTTCAAGAATTATTTTAACGTACGAGTTGCCACGAATATTATTTTATGAACATTATTGGTATGGACATATTGAGGAAGGCTAAGGGTAAAGAGGGAAATTCGCAAAGTGGCACTGTGGTAATAATGTGGAAGCTTAGGGGCAAAATGGTAATTCCACATAATGCTCAAGAATGATCTTGGAGGAGCAAAAATGTTCAAGAAAATTTATGGAGAGGCCATATTGTCCGTGCACTATATGCCCTTCTTTGTAATTAATGGGGGCTAATTGTGAGTTATAGAATAATATATGGGTCAAAGCTTCCTTAAGAAGATATTTGGTCTTCTTTGACCATATAAAAAATTCAAAGAGAAATCAAGAAAATGGAAGAAAACTCTAGAAAGGAAATAAAGGGGACTTGAGGTCATACTTGAGGGACTAAGTTATAAATATGAAAAAGTAGTGGAAGACATGTATATATATATATATATATGGAGTCATCTTTTAGTTGAAGAAATAAGAAAGAAAGAAAAAAAAAAGATGAAGGAGAAAAATAAGGCCTAGGTTCGGCCAAGAGGGAGAAAAATTTCCCCCATGAAATCTTGGTCCAAAAAATTATTTCTTCATAAATTTCTACCCAATGGAAGGTCCTCTACAACATGGAGTAGGTGTTGAAGCAAGTGGAATGCTCATTGGTGTCATATACCAACCCTAAGCCAAGGGTGAAGTTGAAGGAAAAAGGGTAAGAACCAATCTCTCTTTATGTTGTATGAATGCTTGGTATATGTTGTTGTATGGAGAAATGAATGGAAAACATGTAACCTTGCATGTTGAAGTTGTAGCCGTGCATGGTGTGTTGTGTGTTGTGTTGCATGGAAGATTGAATTAATGTTATGTAGTGTGTTGGTTGTTGTTGTAATGTGTAGGAAAAGATAGGAAATTCATGAAATATGTTGTTGTTGTGGTATGGCCGAATGGGGTGTGGTTTGACAAACCATGATGATTTAATTCTATTTGATATTTTAGTTGTTGTTATTATGGATTCTATGATGAAAAATGTAAGTTTGGTGGTTTGGAACAAAACGGAAATTGATATGAGAATGTTGAAGAAGTTAATACCATATTAGTTTAAATTCTTACATTGCATGAATGGTGTAGTTAGTGCATGGTTGTGGGTATGGTTTATGAATTTAGAACAAGAAAAAAAAATGTGTGGTTAAGTTCTTGTTGAAGATTTCGGATATCATTGAATCATTGGGAAGATTTTAAGTGTTGCTAGAATAATTGCTAGTATTGTTGTTGGTTTGGCCGAGTTCCCTTCTCGGGTTGTTGTTGATTGAAATTGGCCAAGTTGAACTTGGTGGTATGGTGTATTTACAGGGGAAATGCTGCCGAAATTTCGGCAGACAAAGTGTTGCTTTAAAGAAGCAACTCCTAAATGCGCTAATCAATGTTTGGTAAGCATGACCAATTTGTAGATTTTGGCGGATTTGGAACGTGAATTTGGAGTCGCATAAGAAGCAGAAAAGGTATGTAAGGCTTCACCCTTCTTTCTATGGCATGTCTTAGACGTAATATGTTGGATGAGAACCTCGGAGACCCTTCTACCCTCCAGAATCCGCATCTAAAGTTTCTCCTTTTTCAATCAGTAGAATTGAATTAAAAAGTGTGCAAAATGTTGGAAGAATGTCCTAAACCTCTAGGACTCGCATAAATAGGACCCGATGACCCTAAAAGCCCTCACAAGTAACGCTATGTAAATTTGGTACGCCGCCTCATTTGATCCGAGGTGGGCCCATTATCCTCGAATTTTCCTTATTGTTCCGTTTGATCTATTTTGAAGCAGAATCCAATGAAAACTTTTGATCCTTATTCCGTTCATCGAATGACAAGTACCGTAACTATGCTAACGAGGATACTCATATGATGACAATGATAATGATGATGTTAAGAAAAATAATATGCCTATGATGAGTACGATAAGAATGATTCCATGACTAAGAGTCTTGAGCTAAGAATTTAAAGTGAATACGAGAGTGTTATACTAGTTCTTGAACCTCAATTCTATTCCTTAGCTATGACACTAGTTTCTAAAAGACTTCAAAGCATATGAATTGGCGGTTATAATGTCCATGATTTCATTCTATGCTCGCTCTTAAGGCTATTTTCCGTTGGTAGTCTCGCCTTAAAATACTCGTTCCTTCAAGGTGAGACAAAGTGACCATGATTATTTCAGAATGTAATCGGAGGTCACCGACCTTACGTCACTCCGATGGACACATGACTTTCTTTGGGCTCTCATGCATGCCAATTGTATGACATATGTATATGAAAGTGAATATGTAGATGTATATGTATATGGGGAAAGGGGAAGGGCCACTGTTATATCACCACCTGATTCAGCTGGATTTCGTCCCGGACGCGGGATATGGGAGAGCCGGATACGGCGTCTGTATATGTGATATATATATAATATGTTGGGACACTGTTGGGGAGGGGGGTGGGAGAGCCGATGTACTCGGCGTCTGTGAATGCAAATAAAGAACACCGTTTTCTGAAATGTTCTGTTTTCTGTACATGTAAATAAGAAGTACTGTTTTTCTGAAAAAGGGACTAAGCATGCATGGCATCTACCTGAAAGGCATTCATATGTACAGGTTACTTCTGTCCCAAGATAAGCTCCAGATGTCTATTCCGTTTTTATTCATACTGTATATTCCTTTATTATGTCACTATTCATGCCTTACATACTCTGTACATTACTCGTACTTACCCCTCTTCTTCGGGGGCTGCGTTCATGCCGCGCAGGTACACCAGATGAGCCACAACTGTCATAGAAGATGTTCCAGCAGGGTTAGCAGGCTCCACTCGTTCTGGAGAGCTGCCGAGTCAGAGTATCTGAGCCATGATGTTTGTTTGATGTTAGAGACTTTGCAGACAGAGTCATGGGTATTGGGTTGTCAGTCTGTAAGAGGCTCCAGCAGCCGATATGTTATTATGTTTCATGTCCCGAGTCTTACATGATGTCAGAGTTTACTTATGAAAAAAAAAATTGGAGAGCTTACTATGTATTTCTTTCTTAATTGATACAAGAGTTTATCTATGTAATAAGAGTCAGCGGGTTCGCTCGGCTCCAGATATGGGTTCGGGTGCCCATCACACCCTAGTAAAGTCGGGGTGTGACAAAGTGGTATCAGAGCCGGTCGGTCTAAGGGTTGTCTGCAAAGTCGTGTCCGGTAGAGTCCTGTTTATGGGTGTGAAGCCGGCCACATTTATAAATAGGAGGCTGCGGGGCATCTAGGAAATATTGACCTTCTTTCTGTCTTAGATCGTGCGATAGAGCCAAGTCATAAGGAATAAGATTTCCCTATATGAGCTATATGTACGACGAAAGAAAACGAGCAAGGCTGCGGAAGCTTATAAAGGTAAGTCCCGACGTAATTTTTCTGTTACCTGAACTGGAAGTACTGGATGGCGGGGATGTGCCATATAGTCGTACGTTCTGTAAGGCATTGATGACATTGGCCGCATACAGATTTTGAAAAGTAGGAACGGTAAAGGAGGTCCTGCCAGGATAGGTACGCCCCACAGGAGGAAGCATGGAAAGGAAATACTGTAAATAGGCAATAAGTGAAATGCGTTGGTTCAGAAAGATTATGGATTTGGATGTGGCGACGAAGGTGGGGTCGCTATCATCGGGAATATAGAAGTCCAGGACAGGAGGTAGCCATACACACAGGTGGAAGATGAACATCGGGAACCAAAAGGGTAAAATCGTAATTGTGAAATAAGGACGCGTTATGAAAGTGCCTTGGGGCCTGTGAAGCCTTGACTCGCTCCAAAACATGTAATAAAGGTCATGTGAAGAAACGGACGCAAAAATATCGGCCTTAAGGCACCGGATTTCAGTGAAGCTTTTGGACGTACTTTGTGGGGTAGCTGATAGTAATTATATACATATATATGTGAAGATGTAGAATATTCCAAAATGATTGTATGGGTGAATCTCAGAGTTCCAGTAACCGGCACTATGGCAAGGAGGGCATTAATCAAACAAAGGAATCAAAGCCCGAAAGATAGCGAAAGTAAATGGTACTGGTGCTATAAAGTAAGCTGTTAGTGCCTCTGCAACAGATTAAGGCTGGAGGATCTAATATATTAATAGTTGGGAAAGGAAAAAAAGAGTGAGCTAATGGAAAATAAGGAGACCAGAGGGCACAGAAGGGTGAACGATAAGAAATCGCAGTGAAAGAAAAGTAAGAAAAGGAAGTAAGGGAAAACCTGAGAGAAACTATCGGTAAGACACGAGACTACTTGGGCCAAGAATTAAAAAAAAAAGAGGAAAGGAATTGCACTGCTATCAAGTGTCAGAAAAGGAAATCTATTAGCTTGGAATCAGAATTTAAAATATGTCGGCATGTCGCAAGAATACTTGGGGGAAGAGCAGAAGCGAAATAACAATGAGTATACTAAGGGATGGACCTGCGGATAAAGAACTAGCCTACGGCTACATTGAATCGTTAAGTAAGGATTGTGTACTAAGACATGGCTTTCGTTAAGGTACGGTGACGAGACAATAATAAAAAAAAAAAAGGAAGGACCCGGAAAGAACAAGGATAATGAGGTGACGCAGTGAGTTAGAAAAAAATCTATGACATGGAGCAGTGACTCATGAAAAGTCAAGGGGTTCGGTTATAAGGAAAATAAGGTAAAGGATAAGGAACGGGCATGACGGAAAGAGCAGCTATAAAAGAAACCCATGACATGGAATGAGGACTCATGTAAGGATCCAGGAGTTTGATAGTAAGGAAAGTAGGATAACAAATATGGAATGGACATGGAGAAGAAAGGGCAACTATAAAGGAACCCCCGCCCGAAGTGCTACAAGACCCCACAAGGGTAGCTGAACATTCGAGGAAGAATGTTCTAAAGGGGGGGAGAATGTTATATCCCGTATTTTATACACTTGGATATTTCAAGGTTGTCGTGGCAAGTTGGGGACAAGATCGTTTTCAAGAATTATTTTAACGTACGAGTTGCCACGAATATTATTTTATGAACATTATTGGTATGAACATATTGAGGAAGGCTAAGGGTAAAGAGGGAAATTCGCAAAGTGGCACTGTGGTAATAATGTGGAAGCTTAGGGGAAAAATGGTAATTCCACATAATGCTCAAGAATGATCTTGGAGGAGCAAAAATGTTCAAGAAAATTTATGGAGAGGCCATATTGGCCGTGCACTATATGCCCTTCTTTGTAATTAATGGGGGCTAATTGTGAGTTATAGAATAATATATGGGTCAAAGCTTCCTTAAGAAGATATTTGGTCTTCTTTGACCATATAAAAAATTCAAAGAGAAATCAAGAAAATGGAAGAAAACTCTAGAAAGGAAATAAAGGGGACTTGAGGTCATACTTGAGGGACTAAGTTATAAATATGAAAAAGTAGTGGAAGACATGTATATATATATATATATATGGAGTCATCTTTTAGTTGAAGAAATAAGAAAGAAAGAAAAAAAAAAGATGAAGGAGAAAAATGAGGCCTAGGTTCGGCCAAGAGGGAGAAAAATTTCCCCTATGAAATCTTGGTCCAAAAAATTATTTCTTCATAAATTTCTACCCAATGGAAGGTCCTCTACAACATGGAGTAGGTGTTGAAGCAAGTGGAATGCTCATTGGTGTCATATACCAACCCTAAGCCAAGGGTGAAGTTGAAGGAAAAAGGGTAAGAACCAATCTCTCTTTATGTTGTATGAATGCTTGGTATATGCTGTTGTATGGAGAAATGAATGGAAAACATGTAACCTTGCATGTTGAAGTTGTAGTCGTGCATGGTGTGTTGTGTGTTGTGTTGCATGGAAAATTGAATTAATGTTATGTAGTGTGTTGGTTGTTGTTGTAATGTGTAGGAAAAAATAGGAAATTCATGAAATATGTTGTTGTTGTGGTATGGCCGAATGGGGTGTGGTTTGACAAACCATGATGATTTAATTCTATTTGATATTTTAGTTGTTGTTATTATGGATTCTATGATGAAAAATGTAAGTTTGGTGGTTTGGAACAAAACGGAAATTGATATGAGAATGTTGAAGAAGTTAATACCATATTAGTTTAAATTCTTACATTGCATGAATGGTGTAGTTAGTGCATGGTTGTGGGTATGGTTTATGAATTTAGAACAGCAAAAAAAAATGTGTGGTTAAGTTCTTGTTGAAGATTTCTGATATCATTGAATCATTGGGAAGATTGTAGGTGTTGCTAGAATAATTGCTAGTATTGTTGTTGGTTTGGCCGAGTTCCCTTCTCGGGTTGTTGTTGATTGAAATTGGCCAAGTTGAACTTGGTGGTATGGTGTATTTACAGGGGAAATGCTGCCGAAATTTCGGCAGACAAAGTGTTGCTTTAAAGAAGCAACTCCTAAATGCGCTAATCAATGTTTGGTAAGCATGACCAATTTGTAGATTTTGGCGGATTTGGAACGTGAATTTGGAGTCGCATAAGAAGCAGAAAAGGTATGTAAGGCTTCACCCTTCTTTCTATGGCATGTCTTAGACGTAATATGTTGGATGAGAACCTCGGAGAACCTTCTACCCTCCAGAATCCGCATCTAAAGTTTCTCCTTTTTCAATCAGTAGAATTGAATTAAAAAGTGTGCAAAATGTTGGAAGAATGTCCTAAACCTCTAGGACTCGCATAAATAGGACCCGATGACCCTAAAAGCCCTCACAAGTAACGCTATGTAAATTTGGTACGCCGCCTCATTTTATCCGAGGTGGGCCCATTATCCTCGAATTTTCCTTATTGTTCCGTTTGATCTATTTTGAAGCAGAATCCAATGAAAACTTTTGATCCTTATTCCGTTCATCGAATGACAAGTACCGTAACTATGCTAACGAGGATACTCGTATGATGACAATGATAATGATGATGTTAAGAAAAAGAATATGCCTATGATGAGTACGATAAGAATGATTCCATGACTAAGAGTCTTGAGCTAAGAATTTAAAGTGAATACGAGAATGTTATACTAGTTCTTGAACCTCAATTCTATTCCTTAGCTATGACACTAGTTTCTAAAAGACTTCAAAGCATATGAATTGGCGGTTATAATGTCCATGATTTCATTCTATGCTCTCTCTTAAAGCTATTTTCCGTTGGTAGTCTCGCCTTAAAATACTCGTTCCTTCAAGGTGAGACAAAGTGACCATGATTATTTCAGAATGTAATCGGAGGTCACCGACCTTACGTCACTCCGATGGACATATGACTTTCTTTGGGCTCTCATGCATGCCAATTGTATGACATATGTATATGAAAGTGAATATGTAGATGTATATGTATATGGGGAAAGGGGAAGGGCCACTGTTATATCACCACCTGATTCAGCTGGATTTCGTCCCGGACGCGGGATTTGGGAGAGCCGGATACGGCGTCTGTATATGTGATATATATATAATATGTTGGGACACTGTTGGGGAGGGGGGTGGGAGAGCCGATGTACTCGGCATCTGTGAATGCAAATAAAGAACACCGTTTTCTGAAATGTTCTGTTTTCTGTACATGTAAATAAGAAGTACTGTTTTTCTGAAAAAGGGACTAAGCATGCATGGCATCTACCTGAAAGGCATTCATATGTACAGGTTACTTCTGTCCCAAGATAAGCTCCAGATGTCTATTCCGATTTTATTCATACTGTATATTCCTTTATTATGTCACTATTCATGCCTTACAAACTCAGTACATTACTCGTACTGACCCCTCTTCTTCGGGGGCTGCGTTCATGCCGCGCAGGTACACCAGATGAGCCACAGCTGTCATAGAAGATGTTCCAGCAGGGTTAGCAGGCTCAACTCGTTCTGGAGAGCTGCCGAGTCGGAGTATCTGAGCCATGATGTTTGTTTGATGTTAGAGACTTTGCAGACAGAGTCATGGGTATTGGGTTGTCAGTCTGTAAGCGGCTCCAGCAGCCGATATGTTATTATGTTTCATGTCCCGAGTCTTACATGATGTCAGAGTTTATTTATCAAAAAATAAATAAAAAATTGGAGAGCTTACTATGTATTTCTTTCTTAATTGATACACGAGTTTATCTATGTAATAAGAGTCAGCGGGTTCGCTCGGCTCCAGATATGGGGTCGGGTGCCCATCACACCCTAGTAAAGTCGGGGTGTGACAACACCGTTCCGACATGGGCGGGCAGCTTGCATTTGATGCATACATGTTACGATGATAAGTATGAGTAAGACAGCATGCATTATTCCATTTATGATTATCGGTCAGATCCATTTGTTTTATATTGATGCTCTCATTATATTATTGATGCCTTTCTTCATTATTCATGCCTCTCATACTCAGTACAATATTCGTACTGACGTCCCTTCTTTGGACGCTGTGTTCATGCCCACAGGTAGACAGGGAGGCGAGCTTGATCCAGATACTTAGGAGTTGTCAGCGGTGGAGAGCACTCCATTGTTCGGAGGTGCTTATGATTTCTCTTTGGTATATATGTATATATATTTTGGGCACGACGGAGTCTTGTTCCGTCTATGTATTCATTATGACAGTAGAGGCTCGTAGATACGTAGTGTGGATCATGTGGTCTCAAAAGATGCTATTATTATGTATATATTATTTTGATGGCTGAGATACATATGTATATAAAGTACTTACGTTTTGATACAAATTATGTTTCCTATACTTTCATGCATAAAACTGGCAAAAGATCATTAAATGAGTAAAATGAGTAGTAGAGTGAGCGGTGCTCGGTATCTAGCTCCGGGTACCCGTCGCGGCCCCTAGTTGGGTCATGACAGAAGTGATATCAGAGCGGTTCGTCCTAGGAAATGTCTACGAGCCGTGTCTAGTAGAGTCTTTTTTATGGTGTGTTGCGCGCCACATCAATAAACAAGAGGCTACAGGGCATTTAGGAAAATGACCATCTTTCTTTTTACTAGATCGTGCGATAGACCCATGCATAGGATTTTATCCTTCCCTAAAAGTGCGTTGTGATTTCAGAATGCCGCCGAAAAGAAAAGCTACAGCTGCCCAGAAAGACAAAGTTACGACGAAGAAGCGGGCAGAAAGGGAGCCTCCGGCGAATGTAGAGGAAAGTGAATCAGAGAATGAGGCCTCGCCTAATGTAGGAGAGCAAGGAGGAGCCTCAGCCCCGGTCCCTCCTCCAAGTGCTTCGGGTCAACAAGTGACCGAAGCTATTCAATTATTGACACAATTGGTTGCCGCCCAGGCACAGCGGCAGAATGCGAGCCCGAGTGACCGTTCTGCTAGTACGAGAGCCCGTGATTTCTTGACTTTAAAGCCTCCGGAATTTTTCAGGTCGAAGCCGGATGAGGACCCCCAAGGCTTTGTTGATGAGATGTTGAGGACGCTGAAACTTATGCTTACTTCTGAGACCGAATCGGTAGAGTTGGCCTCTTATAGACTCCGCGATGTGGCGGTGCTATGGTACAAAAATTGGATGATATCAAGAGGAGAGAATGCACCACCTCCCGTTTGGCAAGAATTTGTGCATGCCTTTATTCGTCATTACTTGCCGCCTGAGGTCCGCCGAGCTAGAGCGGACAGGTTCTTGAATTTAAAGCGATGAAGCATGAGTGCTCGAGAGTATAGTATGCAGTTCAATTCGTTGGCCAGATACGCTCCAACTATGGTGGCCGACATGGGAGATAGAGTCTACAGATTTGTGAGTGGTTTAGGACCCCACTTATTTAGAGATTGCTTGACGGCCTCTTTGCAAGACGGGATGGATATTCCCCGAATACAGGCACATGCTCAAAATCTCGAGGAACGACAACAACAACAAAGAAGTGACCGTGATAATGACAGAAGGCAAGGTAAGAGAGCTAGGTCTATGGGAGCGAGCAGTGAATATAGAGGGGGACCGAGACAGATGCATTCTAGGCACTCAGGTCAGTCGACGACTAGTGCACCTCCCAGATTCCCGGATAGGAGAGTTGATCGTTCTTTCCAGCCAGGACAGGGCCAGAGTTCGAGGGCATCCGATTCTCCGTCTAGGGGAGATTTTGGTCAGCGGAGATTTCCTGTACCGCGGTGCAGCCAGTGCAGTAAATTGCATTCCGGGCAGTGCCGTCAGGGTTCAGATGCCTGTTATGCTTGCGGGCAAGTTGGCCATATAATGAGAGAGTGCCCTTTAGCGAGGGGTAGAGTTGGGACTTAGCCTACAGGGTCAGCAGCTAGGTCTTCCTCAGTACGCCCGACAACACAGACTTCTCAGGCTACAGCAGGAAGGGGCAGAGGCAGAGGGGGAGCATCCACTTCAGGTGTTGTTCCGCCCCGCGTATATACTCTGGCAGGGCGTCAGGATCTAGAGTCCTCCCCAGATGTTGTCACAGGTACTCTAACTATATTTTCCCGTGAGGTATATGCTTTGATTGATCTGGGTTCTACTTTCTCTTATGTTACCCCGTATGTTGCTAATTGTATAGGGGTGGAACCTGAGCCGATTAAACCTTTTGAGGTGTTCACCCCGGTTGGTGATCCCGTAATAGCTAGCCAGGTATATAAGAATTGTGTAGTCGTTATATGTGACCGACAAACAAGGGCCGATTTGATTGAACTGGAAATGATAGACTTCGACGTAATAATGGGTATGGATTGGTTAGCGTCGTGTTACGCAAATGTTGATTGCCGAACGAAAATGGTTCGATTCCATTTTCCGGGAGAGCCCGTACTTGCATGGAAGGGTAATACAGCATCCCCTAAGGGTAGGTTTATTTTTCCACCTCAAGGCGAGAAAGATGATAGCCAAGGGATATATTTATCACCTAGTTCGGGTTCATGATACGGAGGCAAGGCACCAGTTTTCCAATCTGTCCCGGTAGTAAATGAATTTCCAGATGAGCTTCCGGGTCTTCCTCCAGAAAGGGAAATCGATTTTGCTATTGACGTATTACCAGACACCGAGCCTATTTCTATTCCTCCGTATCGAATGGCTCCGGTAGAATTGAAAGAGCTAAAGGTACAGTTAAAAGACATGCTTGAGAAGGGGTTTATAAGACCTAGTTCTTCGCCGTGGGGATCACCAGTCCTGTTCGTAAAGAAGAAAGACGGATCTCTACGAATGTGTATCGACTACAGGCAGCTGAATAAGGTGACAATAAAGAATAAATATCCTCTTCCCAGAATCGATGATTTGTTTGATCAGTTACAGGGCGCTAAGTGGTTTTCCAAGATAGATCTGAGATCGGGTTATCATCAGGTGAGAATTAGAGAAGCAGATATTCCTAAGACTGCCTTCAGGACAAGATATGGTCAATACGAGTTCCGAGTGATGTCATTTGGATTGACAAATGCCCCGGCGGTGTTCATGAATTTAATGAATAATGTGTTCAGTCCATTTTTGGATCTCTTCGTGATAGTATTTATCGACGATATTCTGGTATATTCTCGCACAAATTCAGAACATAC
Source organism: Lycium barbarum (assembly GCF_019175385.1). Taxonomy (NCBI): domain Eukaryota; kingdom Viridiplantae; phylum Streptophyta; class Magnoliopsida; order Solanales; family Solanaceae; genus Lycium; species Lycium barbarum. The sequence continues at coordinate 21,454,088 of NC_083348.1, read as the reverse complement.
AGACCACCTCAGAATTGTGAGCATAGTTTCCAAGAGCTAAAAGATAGAATGACCTCAGCTCCAGTGTTAACACTTCCAGAAGGGCCGGATGGTTATGTCGTGTATTGTGATGCTTCCGGTGTGGGACTAGGATGTGTGCTGATGCAGCATGGCAAGGTTATTGCATATGCTTCGAGACAGTTGCGGAAACATGAACAGAATTATCCGACTCATGATCTCGAATTGGCTGCGGTTATTCATGCCTTAAAGATATGGAGGCATTATTTGTACGGTGTGCACGTCCATATCTATACAGATCACAAGAGTCTTCAACATATTTTTAAGCAGAAGGAGTTGAACCTACGATAAGGCGGTGGTTGGAATTGTTGAAGGATTATGACGTGAATATTTTATACCACCCCGGGAAAGCGAATGTGGTAGCAGACGCGCTTAGACGTCGATCAATGGGCAGTTTAAGTGAAGTCCCTTCAGAAAAGAAAGAAATAGTTTGTGAGCTCTATCAACTAGCAAATCTTGGGGTACGTGTAATTGATTCGGGTAAGGTAGGAATTAGTGTTAATGATCCTGCAGTCTCGCCCTTGAATGCGGAGATAAAAGAACGCCGGTACGAAGATCCACAGATGTATCCCGTGGGAAAGAGAAGTCTCCATTTGCAGTTTCCATAGATGGGGTTCTTAGATACCGAGACAGACTGTGTGTACCGGATGTGGCAAAATTACGCCAGCGAATTTTAGAGGAAGCGCACCATTCTCGGTATTCCATCCATCCAGGTACGACCAAAATGTATCATGACCTTAAATTGCTATATTGGTGGGATGGAATGAAACGAGACATAGCAGATTTCGTGGCGCAATGTCCGAACTGCCAACAGGTGAAAGCAGAACATCAGAAGCCAGGGGGCTTATTGCAAGCAATGGATATTCCTACTTGGAAATGGGAGGAGATTAATATGGATTTTATTGTGGGATTACCCCGCTCCCGAGGCAGATACGATTCTATATGGGTGATCATGGACAGACTCACGAAAGCAGCTCATTTCCTCCCAGTTAGAACCACGTATTCGACAGAAGACTATTCCAGGTTGTATCTAAAAGAAATTGTGCGACTTCATGGAATTCCATTGACCATTATTACAGACAGAGGGGTACAGTTTACATCGAGGTTTTGGAAATCTTTTCAAGAAGGGTTAGGTACTCAAGTCAAATTCAGCACAGTATTTCATCCACAAACTGACGGACAAGCCGAGCGCACCATTCAGACCTTGGAGGATAAGCTCCGAGCGTGTGTGTTGGATTTTGGGGGTAGTTGGGATGAGCATTTACCCCTTATAGAATTTGCTTATAACAATAGCTACCATTCCGGTATTCAAATGGCCCCGTATGAAGCCTTATATGGAAGAAAATGCAGATCTCCAATTGGATGGTTTGGAACCGGAGAAGTACAATTGATAGGCCCCGACTTGATCCAACAAGCAGTTGAAAAGGTTAAAGGGATTCGAGACCGACTGTTAACAGCTCAAAGTCGCCAAAAGTCTTATGCAGACAACCGCCGACGGGATTTAGAATTCCAGGTAAATGACTGGGTATTTCTGAAGGTATCGCCAATGAAAGGGGTGATGAGATTTGGCAAAAAAGGGAAGTTGAGTCTAAGATACATCGGACCTTATAAAATTGTCCGTAAGGTGGGACAGGTAGCATATGAATTGGACCTACCTTAGGAGCTTGAATCAGTCCATCCGGTGTTCCATGTTTCGATGCTCCGCAAGTGTATCGTGGATCCTACAAGAATAGTCCCGGTTGACGATGTGCAGGTGACAGAGAAGCTGACATATGAAGAAGTACCTATTGTCATTTTAGATAGACAGGTGCGACGACTCCGAAATAAAGAAGTCGCTTCGGTCAAGGTTCGATGGCGAAACAACAACCGGGAAGAAATGACTTGGGAAGCGGAAGAAAAGATGAAAGCCAAATACCTGCATTTATTCCAACCCCCGGAAGGGATTCAAGATGAAACGTCGAATATGTAAGGTATGTACACTTTAGTATTATGCTTTTAGTCGTGTGTGGCCATGGATGTGTTGATAGTGTGATATAGCCCTGTAAGGCCATGATATTATGGGTTGCTGTGACAGGTTGGTAGAGTCAAATTACAAAGGAGAGTCTGGCAAATTTTTCTAGAATTCCCGAGTGTCGAACATTCGAGGACGAATGTTCCAAAAGGGGGGGGGGGGGGGGGGGGGGGGGGGGGGGGGAGAATGTTACACCTCAGAAATTTTTCCGTACCTCTGTGATGAGTAGAACAACGAAAGGCTTGGGTGCATAATGTTTTGTTAAGTCGGGAATGGCTAATTATGAATTTTTGGAAATAAGAAGGTTGCGGAAAATTTTCAGCTCAGTGGTCGTAAAGGGCACTATACGGCCCGTAAAGTGATTTACGGACCGTATAGTGCAATCGTCCTCCAGCTGTCTAAAAATTTCAAGTTCTGTCAAAGTGTGGAAATGGCAAAAAACGACTTGGAGGACGGCACGTAAACCTCGGTCGTAAACTGCCATGTCCCTTAGCCAAACTTTCTGTTTTTGAAATGCTTAAAAAAGATGGCGGAGGAAGGACCGTAAACCACAATACGGTCCGTAAACTGTGGTTTACGACCATTGTTTATCCCGACAATTTTTCATTAAAGATCAGTTTTGTGATTATAAAAAGGAACTTAGGCTTCATTTCATTTCATTTTTCTTCCATACAACTCAAGAATGCTCTAGAACTCTCCAAATAAGAATTCAAGAGAATCAAAGGGAACATCAAGATCAACACCACAAAATTCATGAAAACAAGTGTAAGAACATATCAAAAGATCATCTAAGTCAAGAAATCCTTAAAAGGGTGGAACTAGGGTTTTGGCTAAGTGAAGTATTTCAACTCAAGGCCTGTTGAATCATCATTTAAGGTATGTTTCATGACTATACCACGTGATTCAAGGTATTGGAAGTCTTAGATACTTAAAATGTAGAAGAACATAGGAATGAGTCATTATTGAGTGAATAGTGACATAAATGAATGATAGTGGAATTGAATCATGAATGTTGAAGGGTTGTGAGTACAAATACGATATAAATGATGTTTATAACGTGAAACAAGTAGTAAATGCACGAAAGCACTAAGGTGAGCTATAGGGAGAAATATGGGAAAATTGGAGGAAAATGGTGGATTTTGCTAATGGTGCATAAATGATGATTTTGATTGCGATATTGCGAATAGCATTGTGAATGTTGGGGGTAGATATAGAACATGGGAAAAGTAGTATAAACGAAGGAAGTACTACCCAAATTTTCCTGGAACTAGCGATCCGTTCTTGTAGTTAATTAACTAATGTAATACGAATTCTCTCATGAAGGTGACGACGTGGTATCGAGGAGAATAAGTGGACAACAACTTAGCTAAACGGCACGGTATGTGAGGCTAGTCCTTTCATTCCAATGGCATGAATCTTATAGTCCGAATTACCATCTGTCCATGAGCTCCTACATTCCAAAAAGTTAAATGCCTATATGAGATGTTATACGATATGATGATGCTAGGATGCTGATGATGTTAGTCCTTGCCTACACTCACCTTATGTACTAGTCCTTTCAAGGTGAGGCAGAATGTCCGTAATTGCTCCATAAATTAATCGGGGGGGGGGGGGGGGGGGGGGTCACCACCTTACGTCACCCCGATAGAGTAAAGTTGTTCTCAAACCTTACGCATGTGCTACGATAAGATAAGTATTTTACAATGAGTACATTATTATGATTATTTTATGATAAGCATGGCATGAGCATTGCATACCGGGCCTAGTTGGCCGGGCAGACACCGCTTCGGCGGGCGGCGATACAGATACACCACGACCTTCGGGCGTGGGCAGACACCACTAGTGGGCGGCATGAGATGGTACCCCGGACGCAGGAGGCCTGGACGCGGGCTTATATTATTTATTATCACACCGTTCCGACATGGGCGGCAGCTTGCATATGATGCATACATGTTACGATGATAAGTATGAGTAAGACAACATGCATTATTCCATTTAATTATCGGTCAGATCCATATGCTTTGTATTGATGCTCTCATTATATTATTGATGCCTTTCTTCATTATTCATGCCTCTCATACTCAGTACAATATTCATACTGACGTCCTTTCTTTGGACGCTGTGTTCATGCCCACAGGTAGACCGGGAGGCGAGCTTGATCCAGATACTTAGAAGCTGTCAGCGGTGGAGAGCACCCCATTGTTCGGAGGTGCTTATGATTTCTCTTTGGTAGATATGTATATATATTTTGGGCACGACGGAGTCTTGTTCCGTCTATGTATTCATTATGACAGTAGAGGCTCGTAGATACGTAGTGTGGGTCAGGTGGTCTCAAAAGATGCTATTATTATGTATATATTATTTTGATGGCCGAGAGACATATGTATATAAAGTACTTACGTTTTGATACAAATTATGTTTCCTATACTTTCATGCGTAAAACTGGAAAAAAAATCATTAAATGAGTAAAATGAGTAGTAGAGTGAGTGGTGCTCGGTATCTAGCTCCGGGTACCCGTCGTGGCCCCTAGTTGGGTCGTGACAGTACAACTCAGTTATATCTTGTTAGTGAATATGTGGACACCGCAGGCCCATTACGTATATACGTATGCATTATTTTATATTCATAGTTGGCCTTCTTGGCCTTATTTTGCCGTTTGATACATAGAGGATGAGAGTTATCAGTTGGTTCACTCGGTTTCCGTAAGGTGTCGGGTGCCAATCACGCCTCACCAAGGTTGGGGTGTGACCAACAACAACTCATAAGCTCAACAACTTCAATGGAACCCTAGGAATAACTTTCTCTTCACTAGCTCGGGTTTACGGGGCTCGGATCTTGCTAAAACTCCTCTAATTTGATGGGAAAAGTAGAGAGGAAATAAGTTAGGGTTTTCTTTGGTTGGGGAATGAAAAATGAGGAAATATAACCTGAGGGATATATATATATATATAAATGGGACAAAACAGTCCCAGCGACTGCGGGGTGACTAGAGGGTCGACGATCGTCGACTGGCTCCGTCGTTCTGCCACCTGAGAATTCAGAGGCTGCGGTGTGTTGACGGCATGGAATCACGCCTTGTCAACACGTCGACGGCCTGTCAAAGTGGACTGGTGTCTAGCCAGTTCCCTGAGTCGTTCCAACTTGCGTCGATTCGATTTGTTTTACTTCTAATCCTATCGCATTGCAAGGAACATATACTTATACTTTGGTATACACGAGGTAAGGTACTTAATATCTCGAAAACCCAGGTACAAATCTCCCTACTAGGGATATAAACCACTAGGAAGCCATGGAATTTCTTACAACGAAAACGAGAGGCGTAATATTCTCCCCCCCCCCCCCCCCACCCCCCAGAAACATTAGTCCTTGAATGTTCATACAAGTCATGGGTTATAAAAATTTCGTCAAAGTCTCCCCTGTAAATATACCAATCCAACCTGTACATAGCAACCCAAAATAATGCCACACAGGGCCACATACGACCAATCACAAAGCTACACAAAACAATAACAACCATGGTCTCACACGACCAAAATAAAGTAGCCATAAGTAATCACATACCTGAAGCCTGAACCTCCTCGGAAGATGAGAATAGATGTGGATATTTGGTCTTTATATCATTTTCTGCTTCTCATGTCATCTCTTCAACATTATTATTCCTCCAAAGCACTTTAATGGAAGCCACATCCTTAGTTCGTAATCGACGAACTTGTCTGTCTAATATAGCCATTGGGGTCTCCTCGTATGATAATTGCTCAGTCACCTGGATATCATCTATCGGTATAATTCTCGAGGGATCTCCTATACACTTATGGAGCATGGACACATAGAATGCTGGATGTACAGACTTCAGCTCAGAAGGTAGCTCTAACTCATATGCTACCCTATCCACTATGTGAATGATTCTATATGGCCCAATGTATCGAGGGCTCAATTTAGCCTTTTTGCCAATCTCATCACTCCCTTCATAGGCGAGATCTTCAGGAAAACCCAATCGCCTACCTCAAACTCTAGCTTATGCCGCCGATTATCTGCATGGGATTTCTATCGACTTTGTGCCGCGAGTAATCTTTCTTGAATCACTTTCACCTTGTCAACCGCTTGCTGTATTAAATCTAGGCCTACTAGCTGATTCTCTCAAACATCAAACCATCCTATGGGTGATCTACATCTCCGCCTATATAAAGCCTCATAAGGAGCCATCTGGATACTAGTATGGTAACTGTTATTATAAGCAAAATCAATAAGAGGAAAATTATCATCCCAGCTACCTCGAAAGTCAATCACACACGCTCTCAGCATATCCTCAAGTGTCTATATAGTACGCTCAGCTTGTCCATCTATTTGAAGATAGAATGCAGTACTAAGACTCACTTAAGTCCCCGATCCGTTCTGAAAGGATCTCCAGAAGTTAGCTGTGAACTGTGCCCCTCTATCTGAGATAATGGCTGTAGGAACACCATGGACTCATACAATCTCTCTAAGATAGAACTTTACATAATCTTCAGCTGAATAAGTAGTTCTGACAGGTAGGAAGTGGGCTGACTTTGTATGCCTATCAACTATGACCCATATGGAATCATTCTTCCGCGGAGTATGGGGCAAACCCGCAGTGAAATCCATATTAATTACCTCCCTTTTCCATGTCCGAATCTCAATAGCCTACAATAAACCTCCGGGCTTCTGGTGCTCTATCTTGACTTGTTGGCAATTTGGACACTGAGCGACAAACTCCGCTATGTCCCTCTTCATACTATCCCACCAATACACCTCCTTGATATCATGATACATCTTTGTTGTACCCAAGTGAATAGAATAGGGAGAATAGTGGGATTCCCCCATAACCTGCCGACGAAGCCCCGCAACATTAGGAACGCATAATCTGCCTCGACACCTAAGTACTCCAACCTCTGTAATCACAAAAGGTGTATTTTCTTTATGAGGGGCCGTATCTCGGTAATGAACTAGAATAGGATCTTCGTACTGATGTTTTTTTATTTCGGCTGCCAAAGATGACACCGCTGTGTCCTGAACGGTAACTCCTGTATCACCTGAATCTAACAACTGGACTCCAAGGCCAGCTAACTGACAAACTTCACGGACTATATCTTTTTTCTCTAGCTGTATATGTGATAAACTACCCATGGATTTATGACTAAGAGCATCGGCTACTACATTGGGCTTTTCAGTATGGTACAAAATATCAACATCATAATCCTTTAGCAACTCTAGCCATCACCTCTGACTAAAGTTCAGGTCCTTCTGCTTAAAGATGTACTCGATGCTCTTATGGTTGGTATAGATATCAACGTGGACACCGTATAAGTAGTGCCTCCACATTTTCTAGGCATGTATCACTGTAGCTAGCTCAAGATCATGAATTGGATAATTCTTCTCGCGCTTCCTCAGCTGTCTAGAAGCATAAGTAACAATCTTACCATGTTGCATCAATACACATCCCAACCTAATACCTGAAGCATCACAATATATTACATAGCCATCCGTTCCTTCTGGAAGAGTCAAAACAGGTGCTGAGGTCAACTTATCCTTCAATGTCTAAAAATTCCGCTCACATGCATTCGTCCACTGGAACTTAGCTGATTTTTTAGTCAGCTTGGTCAACGGGGCTGAAAGAGAATAAAATTCTTCTACGAACCTCCTATAATATCCTGCCAGGACCAAGAAATTGCGTACTTCTATTGGTGTCATGGGCCTTGGCAAATTCTTCACAGCTTCAATCTTTTTAGTATCCATTCTAATTCCTTCATCTGAAATAGTGTGGCCAAGGAAAGCCACAGAGTTCAGCCAGAACTCGCACTTAGAAAACTTCGCATATAATTCTCTATCTCGAAGAACTCTAAGCACTACACATAGATGATCTGCATGTTCAGCCACTGACGAAGAATAAACCATAATATCATCTATAAATACGATCACGAACAGATCTACGAAGGGCCTAAATACACGATTCATCAAGTCCATGAATACTGTTGGAGCATTTGTTAGCCCGAATGACATAACAAAACTCATAGTGCCCATATCTAGTTCTGAATGCCGCCTTCGGAATGTCCTCCTCCTTCAACCTAACCTGATGATACCCCGATCTCAAGTCTATCTTCAAAAAATTTATGGCACCTTACAGCTGGTCAAATAAATCATCAATTCTCGGAAGTGGATACTTATTCTTTATAGTCACTTTATTCAATTGTCTATAATCAATACACATTCGCAAGGAGCCATCCTTCTTTCTTACAAATAATACCGGCGCTCCCCACAGTGATGTACTTGGCCTAATAAAGCCCTTCTCGAGTAAATTCCTTAGTTGCTCCTTCAATTCTTTCAACTCTGCAGGTGCCATTCTATAAGGAGGAATGGAAATTGGCTGGGTATCTGGTAATAGATCAATAGTAAAATCAATCTCCCGCTCCGGCGGAATGCGTGAAAGCTCATCTGGAAACACCTCTGGGAATTCATTAGCCATAGGAATAGACCGAAGGGTCGGTGACTTTGCTTGCATATTTTGAACCCGAACCAGGTGATAGATATGGCCTTTCTAATCATCTTACTGGCCTTGAGGTAAGAAATAAACTTACCCCTGGGCGAAGCAGCATTACCCGTCCACTCTAAAACTGGCTCGTCTAGAAACTGGAACTGAACCACCTTCGTTCTAAAATTTACGTTAGCATAGCAAGAAGCCGACCAATCTATACCCATAATAACATCAAAATCGATCATATCTAACTCAATCAAATCTGCTATGGTATGGCGATCACAAGCTATGACTACACAACCTCGATACACTTGTCTAGCTATGACTGGATCACCAACTAGCGTAGACACCTCAAAAGGTTTAATCGAATGAGGTTCTATCCCAAACATGCCAGCAACAAATGGAGTAACATATGATAAAGTGGAAACTGGGTCAATCAGTGCGTATACATCATAGGAGGAAACTGATAATATACATGTAACAACATCAGGAGACGACTCACGATCCTTTCTACAAACTAATGCAGAGATGCGGTTCTGAGGACCGCTCGAACGAGATGCTCCACCCATTCCTCTGCTACATCCGGCTGGTATCTGAGAACTGTGCCCTGAAGGGCGTATAGATGAAGAAGAACCAGCTACGGACCCTGCAGGCTGAACAATACCTACACCACGTCTCGACGGATACTCCCTCATCACATGACCTGGCTGGCCACAAGCATAACAAGCATCTGATCCCAATCGACACTGTCCAGAGTGTAATCTACCACATTGAGTACACCGTGGCAAAGGTGGTCTCACCTGGCCTGACTCTGGTCTGTACTGAGAGCCCGAAGCTCTAGAACTCTGGCCCGCTCCGGAATAAGAAGGCCGATCAAATATCCGACCTAGAAACCTGTCACGACCCAACCCCGTGGGCCATGACTAGTGCCCAACCTGGACACTCGTATACGTACCTGTTAGATATAGTCAACTGAAGATAATATCAATATGGAAACTTGCAAAAGAACTCCAAAGGTTCATAACATCATCATATAGACGTATATCCAAATAACCGGTCTCCTAGGGAGTGACAACGGATCAGAACATAATATGATACGCAAGCCGACAAGGCTGCCACATTATATCAACATGATACGCAAGCCGACAAGGCTGCCAATACATATCCTCACCATACGCAAGCCGACAAGGCTGCCATTACAGAAAGAGCATATCCATAGCATATCGTATAGACACTGCTGAACAAACTTATACACAACCCACACATATGTCTACAGACCTCTAAGAATATTAATAGCGAAATATGACGGGACAGGGCCCCGTCGTACCCCTGGATAAACATATATATATACATCAGAAGATCTGTACCAAAAACCTAGGCTCCGGAACAACAGAGCTCTCCAAGACAGCTGACTGGAAATCCTAAGCTGGGGATCACCGAATCGAGTGTCTGTACCTGCGGGCATGAAACACAGCCCCCCGAAGAAAGGGGGTCAGTACGAGATATGTACTGAGTATATAAAGCATGAAATATAGTAAAGCGGATCATAACTGAAATAGGGAGTACAGGAGACAAGTATAAAATCCAGAATACAAAAACACTTGCCTTTTGAAACATAAATCATGCATGTCAATATCATATACCATACCCAGCCCATTATGGGACTCAGTGAATAAAGTCATCATACACCATCCTGGCCGCCATAAACATATCATCATATCATCATATATATGTATACCGTACCCGACCATCTAGTGAGGGACTCGGTGAACAATGCAGTGGAACTGTGCACGATAACATACCCGGCCCGGGACTCGGTGAAAGACATGTTGAGGCATGCACGAGCAGAGTAGTGAGCAACCATATGCAAGTTAAATCATATCTGAGACTCGATAGAAAAATCAAAACGAGCTATCACTCGAAAATCAAGACAATAGTCATATCAACTACCTTTTGAATGTCACTATGGATTATATCAAAATAGAATTTCTGGAATCATATACACGTATCAAGACATAATGAAATAGCTTCGGGAAATCAAGAACATTGGCAATCCTAGTGGCTCTAAGAATAGGAACTTCTTTGGAATCATATACACGTCGTCTGTTTGTTTCATAAAGATCATGCCAAAAAGAAAGAAGGGTTAGCTTTACATACCTTTAACGCTTATTTAAATGTCAAACGTCTACTTCTCGAGCTCGTAGGTCTAAAATTAAGATAACCTAAGCCACAGTTAGATCATCCACATCACTTACTAACCAATCCAAGTAACAATGAAACTTAACGAAATTCGGGCAGCATTTTCCCTGAAAACTTAACAATCCTCGAGATTCCAATTTAGCCAAACATCAATCAAAATACCAACAACAACAACACCACCAATTTCATATCAAACTAGAATTAAATCCATTCTTAAATCACTTCCAAAACCGCCCAACATACATTCGTATACCAATGCTTGTATACACTTCTTTATTTTCGTATATCTATAGTATAACAACAAACACAACAACTACAGACAATCCCACGATATTCCAGCCCACAAAATAATTCATAACAACCACCAAACAGCCTCGAAATATTGTCACAAAACAACCACGAAAATCATATAAAAACAGCCCGGTATACGTTTTGTATATGATATCTTCATACACTTTATTCTCCCAAATTCAAGAACAGAAACTTGTCAATAAACATCAACAATTATTATACATCATAACTCAGCTAATTCCATCCATTTAATCCAACTAAAATAGCCCCCGATCCATAAATCTCAACAAAACAACAAGTGAATTTATAACGCTATTTTCTCCGTTCTAATCCGTTAAAACTCTAAATAAACACTTTAATAACATAAAAGGAATCTTATACATACCTTAGTAGCAGCTCAACCACGAAAATATCCTCCCCCAGGATCAATATTTAGCTTAAAACGACGATGATAACTCGTACTACACTTTATCTTCCGCTGATATCTTACTCTCTCCTGGTGCACGTAGTCTTAACTCGACTCTTCCTTCTTCTATTGTTACTCCTTTAAGACGTATCGTTCACTTCATCTTACCTCTCACGCGTAGACGTCCCTCGTCGATTTATTAGACTTTACAATCCCTGGAGTATTTCATGCCTCTGGTAACCTGTAGACCCTTCGCAGACTCTACGAATAAGACGAAATTTCCCTTGGTGTAACATTATTTTGCTTCAATAACCTTACATTGCTATGTGTTACCGTCCATACTCTGGAATCTTCCGCATTATGTATCACTTCCCGACTTTCTTATTAAACGATTTTAAATGTCACTTTGCTTTTAGCTCTTAATCTCGATCTTTAGAGTTGGCTATCAAGTAGCGCTGGAGTTCCCTCATATGATAACCTTATCTAGCTGCTCTGTGATCTATCTATTATTAATTGGTACAATTCTAAAAGAATTTTTGAATTTGACATATAAATTCAATGTCATCCGGTAACCAGTTTGTTCCAATCGTCTCGCTTGAGCTATTTCACCATTTCCCTTACTCCAACTTGTAACACATTAGGCATATTATCCCGTGCCGTTTCTTTATTTTATTTTATTTTCTTAGCTTTTCTGTCACACATTATGTTGCGATCTTTTCAAGAGCATGCGAAGGTGCTCAAATACCTTAGCGTCGTTTCACTAGTCTTTATGCTTTACTTGCATTTTTCTCTTGTATCTTTCAATCGGTATCGAGGCTCAACTATGGCCATGTCCTTTTTTCCCTCAGTACTAATTCTATCTCGGTAATTTGGCTCACACAATCTTACACCTTTCCTTAATGTACCCAAAATATCATTACCGCATTGCTATTACTGAATCCTTACTCCTCTTATCAAGTACTCACTTGGTCTCATTCTTAACATACAAATATGTGTAGATCGCACAACTATTCTTGTATAACTCGTAGAAAGTACATCCAATCTTAGTCATAGTCTTTCCTTCTCCTTCATTCTGTTTTACATATCTTATTTGTACTAAAACTCACTTGCTGTCTATCTTGTCGTATTCCTTTCCCTTCCTTTATTCACCATTTTATTTTCTCATATCCTACGATAGGATATTTTCTATCCCTTCTTCTTTGCTACTTATAAGTCACAATATCATTAGCAAGCAACCCCATTGCAAACGTCTCAACCTCCAACCCAGTATAGCATTTCTATCCTTTATAATATATCTTAAGTTACTTGTTACCATTTTCTTGTCGTACTCCTTCTTTTTATAAGCACCTACTCTTTAATGTCATATCATTCAAGATCTTTACAAATAATTCTCGGCATTGTCTCTAATGCCCTCTTGAGTTCTATTCGTTTATTGCTGGCTATCAGATCTTACTATCTTGTTTCAGCAAGGGATCTCACTTGAAGTTTGAGTATCCATATTAAATATATTGTAGTGTCAATTTTTTCCATCTATACTTGCTTTGCTTTCACCCGCTTCCCCCCTTTGGGGTTATACTTATACCATTATCTGTTTATATTCCGCTCCATGTCCCTATTTCCAATCTCAAATTCACCCGATCCTTCTTCAAATTCACTCGATATACTGTACCATACTCATGTCTTTCTTTATAATATATAACTTTGACTATCCACCTACGAAACCTTAACAAAATCGTGAAGCGATGAGAACCTTTCCATATATAGTATAAAATCTTATGTGATAATTCGTACTCGAGTAATCCAACCAATGTAGCAACTCATCCAACGCCACATTCCACTTACTCCAATCAATAATTATTTAGTACTTATAATTGTTCCAAATTCTCAATTAGGTAGCGCTTATATCCCGGTGATAAGTATCCAAGGCTCTCTTGTAACATTATCTTTACCCCAACCTATATCATCTATTTCCTTTAATAAATTCACAATACCTCATTTGGTCCTCAGGCTTGCAGTCCTCATCCTTTAAGGATTTCACTCTTTCCGAGGTGAAGTCATATACACGCGATACTCCTTTATGCCTTATGCTCTTTCACCCTTGTTGTGTACCCAACGCTAACTTCTAACTTACTCAAAATCATATCGAATTCGTCTTAATAATGGTCTTATCTTACCACCTTGTCTTTGTACTGCACCTTTAAGTTCGTAGCTATATATTTTCCTTTCTATTTCATACTCGTACTCAATTGATCACGTTTATATTAGGTGTTTCCTTTAGAACTCCTTTTATTTCTCCAGTCTATGTCCATCTTTTATTCTGTGCACGATAAATATCATGCTACCCCTGTATCCTTCGGAAACCACTACTCCTACATAATCCCTTTCTCTTTTTCAAAGTGTATTCCGTTCATCCCTATTTGTTCTTATCGTCCCAATCATTTTCTGGCACTCATTCCACTTCGTTGCTCGTCACTTGATAGTTTAGTCCTTCACTGTTCCGCCACTTATATTACTCGTGTCCTTGGCCATACATGTTATAACCTGTTACTGCACTATTGTCTCGCTCGCTTCCTTCTTATTTCCTTCTTTTAATTAACTCCCTTTTTTTTGTGCTCGCTTTCGTTCCCGTTATCGCATAATCTTTGTTCGTGATTCTTACTATGATTTAATTACTCTCTGTGGAGTAGGCGTACTTAACCTTTCACCCTTTCTGATCAATCTTATCCTTACTGTCTCGCAAGTTGTCTTATCAATATCGTCATATTTGTCGTAATTCTTCGTCCTCTGTACATTTATCTCAATCATACTATTACTCCTTTTAACTGCAAACTCGTCGTAATTTATCCCTACTTATCAGTTCACTCGATACCTCAATAAAACATTCTGTTAAGATTTGCCACCTTTTTCTACATCATCCCTTAGTGTCACAAGCTCTTTCCAATTTATCCTAGCATTTCATCAACAACACATGAAATACATGATCTAGGACAACCCACAAGTTTGAGTTTTACTTCTACAAATTCCATCTCCAATTAGTTGATTAAGAACTAATTAACTCAAGGACATAAATATATGATGAAATGTTACCTCAAGAACACAAGAACGCTCCAACTCCAAAATTACGTCACCATGAAGCATCTTCCTAAACCACCACAAGAAGAAGAACTAGAATTCGACAAGCACCACGGGATTCTAATGCTTGATTCACATAGTTTACTTCCAGATTTATTCTTGGGTCATGAACGAACTATTTAGTTCATAAACTACTTGTTGTATGCTTTGTACTCTTCAAATGAAAGTGAAACTTAATTGTGGACATTTTTGCTCTTCAACATGAGCCTCTTCTAAGGTGACATGTGGCTGGAAAGTATCCTGGTCCATTCAAATGAATTCCAAACTTTGCTGCTCATATATGCTTCTTCGAAATAAAATTTCCCAAATAAGAATGATGCCTCTTACGGATGACATGGAGGGTATCTCTTAAAGCTTTAATCCAACATGATAAATTTACCCTATCGATATCGATCTTATACTTACTATTACTCTCAATTCAATAGTTAACTTTATTTCTCGAAGTCAGTCTTACAACTTAGTCAAATCCTATTATTACTATTGACATAGCTTTTCAGGACATATTAAAAACTTATATCTCATCCTCTTTTTATTTTTAGGAAAATTTTGGCAGAGTTTCCTCTGTATTTCTTACTATCCCAGAACCTGCACGCAGGAAATACCAACAATGCCTCACAGGGCCAACATATATATGTATGTATCATATCATATAATGGCCACACAGGGCTCCCAATTTCAAGTAAAAATATAAAGATGTCGAAACTTACCTCACATATCACACCTCGAGACGTACCTGATCCTTTAATGATCTATCCTGTTATACCTTTCTATCTACCTTCCTTTTCATTGTTCAACTTTACATTTCAATCTTACTTCAATATTCTTGCCTTATCCGACATGCATCTTCTGCACCGTTGCTTACCTGTGTACTTTGTAACTTCCAATATCATCAGTCACTTTCTTCTGTCGATGCCATTCTTCAGCTGAAATCAATGGTTAGTATAAGGAATTTCATTTCCAATGGCTGGGATCTATCGCACGATCTTTGATATGAAAGAAAGGTAACATCCTAAATGTCCTGTAGCTTCCTGTTTATAGATGTGGTGCACAACACACCGATAAACAAGACTCTACTAGACACGGTCTGTAGACACTCCGAGGATGAACTGCTCTGATACCACTTTTGTCACGACCCAACCCCGTGGGCCATGATTAGTGCCCGACCTGGACACTCGTATACGTACCTGTTAGATATAGTCAACTGAAGCTAAAATCAATATGGAAACTTGCAAAAGAACTCCAAAGGTTCAAAACATCATCATATATACGTATATCCAAATAACCGGTCTCCTAGGGAGTCACAACTGATCAGAACATAATATGATACGCGAGCCGACAAGGCTGCCACAATATATCAACATGATACGCAAGCCGACAAGGCTGCCAATACATATCCTCACCATACGCAAGCCGACAAGGCTGCCATTACAGAAAGAGCATATCCATAGCACATCGTATAGACACCGCTGAACAAACTTATACACAACCCACACATATGTCTACAGACCTCTAAGAATATTGATAGTGAAATATGACGGGACAGGGCCTCGTCGTACCCCTGGATAAACATATATATACATCAGAAGATCTGTACCAAAAACCTAGGCTCCGGAACAACGGAGCTCTCCAAGACAGCTGACTGGCAATTCGAAGTTGGGGATCACCGAATCGAGTGTCTGTACCTGCGGGCATGAAACGCAGCCCCCCGAAGAAAGGGGGTCAGTACGAGATATGTACTGAGTATATAAAGCATGAAATACAGTAAAGAGGATCATAACTGAAATATAGGGAGTACAGGAGACAAGTATAACATCCAGAATACCAAAACACTTGCCTTTTGAAACACAAATCATGCATGTCAATAACATATATCATACTCAGCCCATTATGGGACTCGGTGAATAAAGTCATCATATACCATCCTGGCCACCATAAACATATCATCACATATATATATACCATACTCGGCCCTCTAGTGACTGAGTCAGTGAACAATGCAGTGAAACTGTGCACGATAACATACCCGGCCCGGGACTCGGTGAAATACATGTTGAGGCATGTACGATCAGAGTAGTGAGCAACCATATGCAAGTTAAATCATATTTGAGACGCGATAGAATAATCAAAACGAGCAATCTCTCGAAAATCAAAACAATAGTCATATCAAGTACCTTTTGAATGTCACTATGTATTATATCAAAATAGAACTTCTGGAATCATATACACGTATCAAGACATAATGAAATAGCTTCGGGAAATCAAGAACATTGGTTATCCTAGTACCTCTAAGAATAGGAACTTCTTTGGAATCATATACACGTCGTCTGTTTGTTTCATAAAGATCATGCCAAAAAGAAAGAAGGGTTAGCTTTACATACCTTTAACGCTTATTTAAATATCAAACGTCTACTTCTCGAGCTCGTAGGTTTAAAATTAAGATAACCTAAGCCACAGTTAGATCATCCACATCACTTACTAACCAATCCAAGTACGAATGAAACTTAACGAAATTCGGGCAGCATTTCCCCTGAAAACTTAACAATCCTCGAGATTCCAATTTATCCAAACATCAATCAAAATACCAACAACAACAACACCACCAATTTCATATCAAACTAGAATTAAATCCATTCTTAAATCACTTCCAAAACAGCCCAACATACATTCGTATACCAATGCTTGTATACACTTCTTTATTTTTGTATATCTATAGTATAACAACAAACACAACAACAACAACAACAACTACAGACAATCCCACGATATTCCAGCCCACAAAACAATTCATAACAACCACCAAAAAACCTCAAAATATTGTCACAAAACAACCACGAAAATCATATAAAAATAGCCCGGTATACGCTTTATATATGACATCTTCATACACTTTGTTCTCCCAAATTCAAGAACAGCAACTTGTCAACAACATCAACAATTATTATACATCAAAACTCAGCTAATTTCAACCATTTAATCCAACTAAAACAGCCCCCGATCCATAAATCTCAACAAAACAACAAGCGAATTTATAACGCTATTTTCTCCGTTCTAATCTATTAAAACTCTAAATAAACACATTAATAACATAAAAGGAATCTTATACATACCTTACCAGTAGATCAACCACGAAAATATCCTCCCCCAGGATCAATATTTATCTTATTACGACGATGATAACTCGTACTACACTTTATCCTTCACGAGCCTCGGGATTCGGGGCCTCGAACTTGATCGATTCTCCACTTTCTCTCTCTAACTCTACTCTCTCTCTCTCAAATATTCTGGATTTTTCTGGTGTAAAAATGAGGCTAAAGGCTGAAAATTTCCCTTAAATAGCAAGGGAAATGGGCCTGACCCGACTTGGAATCGGGTTGGGCCCATTTCACTGCCCAGCTTGACCTTTCTGCCTTAAAACGTCCATAACTCTTTATCCCGATGTTACATACAGGGCCACGACATTTGGTTGGAAATATAATTCAATTATCTACAACTTTCATTTTAAGAGTTTTCCCAAATTCCCAAATAATGATGGGGTTATGGTCTCCCGAAGTTAGATCACCCGAAAACGTAACTTAAAAATATCTTTTTGGAGGGCTTACACTTGGATTTGGCTCAAGGGTCCTTCTTGAGTTGTGTTTAACTTCACATATATTGTCCATATAAGTTATCATATGTCCTTTATAAAAATCCCATCATGTGGGCCCCACCTCAGCTTACGGTTACGAGGGCTATATATCTTTTAACGTATTATTCCAATCATATTGTACGAATTCCAAATATCATACTCATGCTACTACAGTAGAATTTCATTCTTTATACTTGTGATATTTTCTCCCCCTCGAGCTCACATTAAGCCATATGTAGCCTTAGTAACACGAAATTTTCTGGGGTGTAACATCCTTCCCCCCTTTCGAACATTCGCCCTCGAATGTTAAACTAATTCTGCACTTCCAATACTTCCTTAAACGTTCTTTTACTGAATTATGCCCTTCACATGCCTCCTTCATTGGTCGATCCCTTCAGTTTATTATAATGCATTCCAGATCTCTAAGTAACCATTCCTATAATATTATTCTTGCTTTTGCCTCTCGATGTGATAATTCCACGCCGTTGTCTTTACTCTCCTTTTCATTTCGCAGTTGGTTGACGATTGTATTGCGAGCTCTTCCGCTGAAATCTTACTCTCTCCTGGTGCACGTAGTCTTAACTCGACTCTTCCTTCTTCTATAGTTACTCCTTTAAGACGTATCGTTCACTTCATCTTACCTCTCACGCGTAGACGTCCCTCGTCGATTTATTAGACTTTACAATCCCTGGAGTATTTCATGCCTCTGGTAACCAGTAGACCCTTCGCAGACTCTACGAATAAGACGAAATTTCCCTTGGTGTAACATTATTTTGCTTCAATAACCTTACATTGCTCTGTGTTACCGTCCATACTCTGGAATCTTCCGCATCATGTATCACTTCTCGACTTTCTTATTAAACGATTTTAACGGTCACTTTGCTTTTAGCTCTTAATCTCGATCTTTAGAGTTGGCTATCAAGTAGCGTTGGAGTTCCCTCATATGATAACCTTATCTAGCTGCTCTGTGATTTGTCTATTATTAATTGGTACAATTCTAAAAGAATTTTTGAATTTGACATATAAATTCAATGTCATCGAGTAACGAGTTTGTTCCAATCGTCTCGCTTGAGCTATTTCACCATTTCCCTTACTCCAACTTGTAACACTTTAGGCATATTATCCCGTGCCCTTTCTTTATTTTATTTTATTTTATTTTCTTAGCTTTACTGTCACACATTATGTTGCGATCTTTTCAAGAGCATGCGAAGGTGCTCAAATACTGTAGCGTCGTTTCACTAGTCTTTATGCTTTACTTGCATTTTTCTTTTGTACCATTCAATCGGTATCGGGGCTCAACTATGGCCATGTCCTATTTTCCCTCAGTACTAATTCTATCTCGGTAATTTGGCTCAAACCATCTTACACCTTTCCTTAATGTACCCAAAATATCATTACCGCATTGCTATTACTGAATCCTTACTCCTCTTATCAAGTACTCACTTGGTCTCATTCTTAACATACAAATATGCGTAGATCGCACAACTATTCATATATAACTCGTACAAAGTACATCCAATCTTAGTCATAGTCTTTCCTTCTCCTTCATTCTGCTTTACATATCTTATTTGTACTAAAACTCACTTGCTGTCTATCTTATCGTATTCCTTTCCCTTCATTTATTCACAATTTGATTTTCTCATATCCTACGATAGGAGATTTTCTGTCCCTTCTTCTTTGCTACTTATAAGTCAAAATATCATTAGCAAGCAACCCCATTGCAAATGTCTCAACCTCCAACCCAGTATACCATTTCTATCCTTTTTAATATCTCTTAAGTTACTTGTTACCATTTTCTTGTCGTACTCCTTCTTTTTATAAGTACCCACTCTTTAATGTCATATCATTCAAGATCTTTCCAAATAATTCTCGGCATTGTCTCTAATGCCCTCCTGACTTCTATTCGTTTATTGCTGGCTATCAGATCTTACTAGCTTGTTTCAGCAAGGGATCTCACTTGAGGTTTGAGTATCCATATTAAATATATTGTAGTGTCAATTGTTTCCATCTATACTTGCTTTGCTTTCACCCGCTTCCCCCCTTTGGGGTTGTACTTATAAGATTATCTGTTTATATTCCGCTCCATGTCCCTATTTCCAATCTCAAATTCACCCGATCCTTCTTCCAATTCACTCGATATACTGTACCATACTCATGTCTTTCTTTATAATATATAACTTTGACTATCCACCTACGAAACCTTAACAAAATCGTGAAGCGATGAGAACCTTTCCATATATAGTATAAAATCTTATGTGATAATTCGTACTCGAGTAATCCAACCAATGTAGCAACTCATCCAAGGCCACATTCCACTTACTCCAATCAATAATTATTTAGTACTTATAATTGTTCCAAATTCTCAATTAGGTAGCACTTATATCCCGGTGATAAGTATCCAAGGCTCTCTTGTAACATTATCTTTACCCCAACCTATATCATCTATTTCCTTTAATAAATTCACAATACCTCATTTGTTCCTCAGGCTTGCAGTCCTCATCCTTTAAGGATTTCACTCTTTCCGAGGTGAAGTCATATACACGCGATACTCCTTTATGCCTTATGCTCTTTCACCCTTGTTGTGTACCCAACGCTAACTTCTAACTTACTCAAAATCATATCGAATTGGTCTTAATAATGGTCTTATCTTACCACCTTGTCGTCGTACTGCACCTTTAAGTTCGTAGCTATATATTTTCCTTTCTATTTCATACTCGTACTCAATTGATCACGTTTATATTAGGTGTTTCCTTTAGAACTCCTTTTATTTCTCCAGTCTATGTCCATCTTTTATTCTGTGCACGAGGAATCTCATGCTACCCCTGTATCCTTCGGAAACCACTACTCCTGCATAATCCCTTTCTCTTTTTCAAAGTGTATTCCGTTCATCCCTATTTGTTCTTATTGTCCCAATCATTTTCTGGCACTCATTCCGCTTCGTTGCTCATCTCTTTATAGTTTAGTCCTTCACTATTCCGCCACTTATATTACTCGTGTCCTTGGCCATACATGTTATAACCTATTACTGCACTATTGTCTCGCTCGCTTCCTTCTTATTTCCTTCTTTTAATTAACTCCCTTTTTTTGTGCTCGCTTTCGTTCCCGTTATCGCATATTTTTGTTCGCGATTCTTACTATGATTTAATTACTCTCTGTGGAGTAGGCGTACTTAACCTTTCACCCTTTCTGATCAATCTTATCCTTACTGTCTCGCAAGCTGTCTTATCAATATCGTCATATTTGTCGTAATTCTTCGTCCTCTGTACATTTATCTCAATCATACTATTACTCCTTTTAACTGCAAACTTGTCGTAATTTATCCCTACTTATCAGTTCACTCGATACCTCAATAAAATGTTCTGTTAAGATTTGCCACCTTTTTCTACATCATCCCTTAGTGTCACAAGCTCATTCCAATTTATCCTAGCATTTCATCAACAATGCATGAAACACATGATCTAGGACAGCCCACAAGTTTGAGTTTTCCTTCTACAAATACCATCTCCAATTAGTTGATTAAGAACTAATAAACTCAAGGACATAAATATATGATGAAATGTTACCTCAAGAACACAAGAACGCTCCAACTCCAAAATTACATCACCATGAAGCATCTTCCTAAACCACCACAAGAAGAAGAACTAGAATCCGACAAGCACCACGGGACTTCTAATGCTTGATTCACATAGTTTACTTCCAGATTTATTCTTGGGTCATGAACGAACTATTTAGTTCATAAACTACTTGTTGTATGCTTTGTACTCTTCAAATGAAAGTGAAACTTAATTGTGGACATTTTTGCTCTTCAACATGATCCTCTTCTAAGGTGACATGTGGCTGGAAAGTATCCTGGTCCATTCAAATGAATTCCAAACTATGCTGCTCATATATGCTTCTTCGAAATAAAATTTCCCAAATAAGAATGATGCCTCTTACGGATGACATAGAGGGTATCTCTTAAAGCTTTAATCCAACATGATAAATTTACCCTATCGATATCGATCTCATACTTACTATTACTATCAATTCAATAGTTAACTTTATTTCTCGAAGTCAGTCTTACAACTTAGTCAAATCCTATTATTACTGTTGACATAGCTTTTCAGGACATATTACAAACTTACATCTCATCCTCTTTTTATTTTTAGGAAAATTTTGGCAGAGTTTCCTCTGTATTTCTTACTATCCCAGAACCTGCACGCAGGAAATACCAACAATGCCTCACAGGGCCAACATATACGTATGTATCATATCATATAATGGCCACACAGGGCTCCCAATTTCAAGTAAAAGTATAAAGATGTCGAAACATACCTCACATATCACACCTCGAGACGTACCTAACCCTTTAATGATCTATCCTGTTATACCTTTCTATCTACCTTCCTTTTCATTCTTCAACTTTACATTTCTCGAAAATCAAGACAATAGTCATATCAAGTACCTTTTGAATGTCACTATGGATTATATCAAAATAGATCTTCTGGAATCATATACACGTATCAAGACATAATGAAATAGCTTCGGTAAATCAAGAACATTGGCCATCCTAGTGGCTCTAAGAATAGGAACTTCTTTGGAATCATATACACGTCGTCTGTTTGTTTCATAAAGATCATGCCAAAAAGAAAGAAGGGTTAGCTTTACATACCTTTAACGCTTATTTAAATGTAAAATGTCTACTTCTCAAGCTCGTAGGTCTAAAATTAAGATAACATAAGCCACAGTTAGATCATCCACATCACTTACTAACCAATCCAAGTACGAATGAAACTTAACGAAATTCGGTCAGCATTTCCCCTGAAAACTTAACAATCCTCGAGATTCCAATTTAGCCAAACATCAATCAAAATACCAACAACAACAACACCACCAATTTCATATCAAACTAGAATTAAATCCATTCTTAAATCACTTCCAAAACAGCCCAACATACATTTGTATACCAATGCTTGTATACACTTCTTTATTTTCGTATATCTATAGTATAAGAACAAACACAACAACAACAACAACTACAGCCAATCCCACGATATTCCAGCCCACAAAATAATTCATAACAACCACCAAACAGCCCTAAAATATTGTCACAAAGCAGCCACGAAAATCATATAAAAACAGTCCGGTATATGCTTTGTATATGATATCTTCATACACTTTATTCTCCCAAATTCAAGAACAGCAACTTGTCAACAACATCAACAAGTTTATACATCAAAACTCAGCTAATTCCAACCATTTAATCCAACTAAAACAGCCCCCGATCCATAAATCTCAACAAAACAACAAGCGAATTTATAACGCTATTTTCTCCATTCTAATCCGTTAAAACTCTAAATAAACACTTTAATAACATAAAAGGAATCTTATACATACCTTAGCAGCAGCTCAACCACGAAAATATCCTCCCCCAGGATCAATATTTAGCTTAAAACGACGATGATAATTCGTACTACACTTTATCCTTCACGAGCCTCGGGATTCGGGGCCTCGAACTTGATCGATTCTCCACTTTCTCTCTCTAACTCTACTCTCTCTCTATCTCAATTATTCTGGATTTTTCTGGTGTAAAAATGAGGCTAAAGGCTGAAAATTTCCCTTAAATAGCAAGGGAAATGGGCCTAACCCGACTTGGAATCGGGTTGGGCCCATTTCACTGCCCAGCTTGACCTTTCTGCCTTAAAACGTCCATAACTCTTTATCCCGATGTCACATACAGGCCCACGACATATGGTTGGAAATATAATTCAATTATCTACAACTTTAATTTTAAGAGGTTTCCCAAATTCCCAAATAATGATGGGGTTATGGTCTCCCGTAGTCAGATCACCCGAAAACGTAACTTAAAAACATCTTTTTTGAGGGCTTACACTTGGATTTGGCTCAAGGGTCCTTCTTGAGTTGTGTTTAAATTCACATATATTTTCCATATAAGTTATCATATGTCCTTTATAAAAATCCCATCATGTGGGCCCCACCTCAGCTTACGGTTACGAGGGCTATATATCTTTTAACGTATTATTCCAATCATATTGTACGAATTCCAAATATCATACTCATGCTACTACAGTAGAATTTCATTCTTTATACTTGTGATATTTTCTCCCCCTTGAGCTCACATTAAGCCGTCTGTAGCCTTAGTAACACGAAATTTTCTGGGGTGTAACAAAACCGCTGAGGCGCACTCGCTGCTGAATGAGATGGGTATCAGGAATACTGCTGTCTTTGTCCCCCTCTAAACTTACCAGCAATAGCTAAAGATCTAGCCCTCTTACTATGGCCTCGGTCACACTTACGCTCTGTCCTCCGCTGACGCTTACGATCTTCTGAGTCCTGTGCATATGCCTGTATACGCGAAATATCCATACTTGGCTGCAACACAGCTATCATATGCTCATCAATCAAATGCGGCCCTAGATCGACCACGAAACGGTGAACTCGATCCTCCCTCTCAGCCACCATAGCTGGGGCATATCTAGCCAATGAATCAAAGTGCACACTGTACTCTTGAACACTCATGCTGCCCTGCTGAATATGTAAAAACCTATCTGCTCAAGCTCGCCGAACCTCTGGCGGCAAATAATGATGAATAAAAGCATCTAAAAACTCTTGCCAAACGGCTGGAGGAGCATGCTCTCCCCTAGATAGCTCCCACGCCTGGTACCACTGCACTGTAATATCACGGAGCCTATAAGAAGCCAACTCGATCGACTCAACCTCATTAGCATGCATGACCCTCAGAGTCCGCTGCATGCAATCAATAAAGTCTTGGGGGTCCATTTCTATCTCAACAAGGAGAACTCTGGGGGATCTAAACCAAGAAAATTCCTAACCCTCGCACTACTAGCTTGGTCTGCCTGATCAACACCAACTCCCTGACGCTGAGCCTGAGCGGCTACCAATATGGTCAACAACTGTATAGCATCTTGCATATCCTGACCCGGTGCATCTGGCTGAGGGACTGGAGGCACTGGGGCAGGTGCTGGAGGCGGGGTATGCAAAGTCTGAGATGAGGTCTCACTCTGAGACTCACCCTGAGCCCTAGTAGTCCGCTGAGTACGGCTAGTAGCCTTATCGGTCACGCCCTTTCCCTTCTGGGTAGCTGTAGCTTTCTTTTGAGGCATCGGTGAAATCTGAACAAATTATTAGAAGGTGAACTCTTAACACACGGCTCTATCGTACGATCTAAGAGAGAAAGAATGACAACATCCTAAATGTCCAGTAGCCTCCTGTCTATAAGTGTGGTGCACAACACACCCATAAACAAGACTCTACTAGACACGATTTGTAGACAACCCTAGGACGGAACTGCTCTGATACCACTTCTGTCATGACTCAAACCGATGAGTCGTGACGAGTGCCTGACCTCTACTATCCAGGCACCCCTATACTCGTACCTGGATCTCACTGATTGACCGGGGTGGCCCATATAAGACTTATAACTAAATTATACTGACTCTTGCAAGAACAACATCAAGAACTCACAACAACCTATATATATATATATATATATATATATATATATATATATATATATATATATATATATATATATATATATATACACGACTAGGGGCCATGACGGGTACCCGGAGCTGACTACCGAGCCCCACTCATTATATTAGTCATCATATCAAACCTGAACATGCACAATCTCAAAGGCAACATATACATATATATTTACATATAAGCTCTCATGGCTACAAAAATGGTATACAAGAATATACACCGATATATCCATAAGACATCATCTACTCACGTATCCGTATCTAAGAGCCTCTACTAGAGTACTGTGACATAAGGACGAGACAGGACCCTGTCATACCCAAATATATACACAAAACAATATCACTATAAGTAGCACCTCCGGAGTAGTGGAATGCTCCTGTGAATCCGCTGACAAGCTCCTACGGGTCTGCACCGTCTCCCTGTCTACCTGTGGGCATGAACACAATGTCCAAAAGAAAAGGACGTCAGTACAAAAAATGTAATGAGTATGTAAGGCATGAATAATACTAGCACAACAAAGAAATAAAGAAACATGAGACAAAGATATTACCTGCTTAACCTTTAAAGGAAAACACATACTATGCTTATCAAATATACTATCATCGTTAACCCACGTCCGGGTAACTATCGCACGCCGCCCATTAGTGGTGTCATGTCCGGCCATATAGGAATGGTGTTATCTCAAGAAGCCCGCCTTAGCGGTGTCATGCCCGGCCATCTAGGCACGGTGTTATCTCAAGCCACCTGCCTTAGCAGTGTCATGCCCAGCCATCTAGGCACGGTGTGATCTCATCATCATATACTTATCATAAGACGTGCATAAGAACTCAAGTAAGATCTACAACTTTATCGGGGTGACGTAAGGTCAAGAACCCTCGATTACATTATGGAGTAATCATGATCATCACGCCTCACCTTGAAGGAACTAGCACTATAAGGTGAGGGTATCAACAATGAATAGCATCAAGGAATCATGTCAAGATCATTAGCATCATAATAGCATCATATCATTATCATGGAATGCATCTCATATCTATCTCGTGGGAAAACTGTTAATACTCTTTAACTTTCATCTTTTGGAATGTAAGAAGGTCATGGAAATTACCGATAAGAAATCACCATATATATATATATATATATAAGAATCATGCCTTTGGAAAAGAATGGACTAGCCTCACATACCTTTGTATTTCTTCAACTCTATCGTCTAATTGCGTGCCTCTCAAGCTTGCGATTCTACCTTTAAGGGAATTCGTACTAAGATTAGATAAGTGAAGACATACTTAAGCTTAAGATAGAGAGACTAAGAGCTAACGAAAATTGGGCAATATCCCCATTGTTTCAACCACTTTCTCCCACTATAACAATTCCCAACCATCAACAACAACACCCACAATATCCTAATTAATAACCTCTTTAAGTTAAGCATTATTCAATTCTCACAATTCCCCTTCAAGGGTATCCATAACCATAATTATAATACACCATATTTATTCCTCACATAACATTTCCTCAACGACATTAGCATCATCTATAACGAGATTATATTCATCTCATACTAAGAATCATGATTCACATTAACTTACTACCCAGCATACCATTATTTCCATATTTAAGCTCATATTCCACTTTCTTCCATAATCCAAGTCTTTTAACCACTCAATATTCTAAATAACATGAAATAAACATAATACTCGCCTTAATTACTTAGGAACAAGCCTTGAGTCAATCTACTCCATTAGAATGGAATCCCCCACTTGAATACCAAAGAAATTCTTACTCTCCACAAACCCTAATAGGCTTCCTAGTATATGAATCCCTTAATCTTTGCTTTTGATCTTGTTTTTTTGGTATAGATTTGTTGTAGAAATAGGGGGATGATTTTGGAGAGTTCTAGAGAGATGTAGGATCTGTTTTTGGGAAAATAAGGGAATAAAAATGTGGGATCTTATATTTATAATCAGGGCTGGAAAATTCCAGATTCACGGGTCAACGAGCAGGGTCGATAGTCATCGACGTGTCGACGGTCCGTCGACATGGCCCGTCGAACAACCGCCTGAGATGCCTGATTGCAGAACCCCTATCAATGCAGACACGCTCAAGAGATACTACGTTTAGGATTCCATTTGCTTGTAATCGCATTATTATTTCCTTGTAATCATACCTTTTTCTTGCAATCGTACTTTATAATAGAATAGGAAAAACAAATCGTCTATGTAATGAACTACGCAATGTCCTGACTTCCCCACAGTGGGATACGTAGGCAATCCATGTCGGACCCGGTCACATTATTACTAAAACCAAAACTCAGTTATTTTATTCCGAACTACATTCGACCTGAATTCCTGCTTCGACAGGATACGTAGACCCTTTCAAGCTCGGTCATCATAAAAGAAAATACAAGAAACCCTTAGGAAACCTCAGAGACAATAAGGCAAAAAAATCAACAAGGCCAAGTTTGTAAGGGTCAGTACAAGAATCAGCCAGCATCAACCCTACACTGGGGCAAAATTTTTTAGGGAACCTAAAAAATTCCTATCAGAAACAGTCAACGAGGAAAGAGACAAAGTAAAGCAATAGAATTTTTGAGGACATAACAAGACAAAGCAAGGGTCACTCAGAGCAAATTCTACCAGTGCGAAAGTTAGCAATTATACCTCCGGGAAGAATTGGAAAACCTCGATCGAAAAAAAACACACGTCATGACACACAAAATGAAGAAAACATTTATGCATTTTATAAATTTTTACTTTCAATTTTCAAACAAAATGATAGCATAATTACATCCCCGAAACATCTCTCAAAATATCGAGCCCAAGAGGGTTTAAAGGAGCATCAGGAGGATACACCAGACAGAAGGACAACGACGCAAATCGGCTTCTTTGGAAACTCACAATTTTTCTGTGGATGCAGGTTTTTCTTTTTTACAGGATAGCAGACATGTCACCAACACTCACAGCAAATGAGAAAGGAAAATTCGGCCAAGCGAAGGAGGACTGGAAGGTCACAGCAAAAGATGGGCAGTAGGGACGTATCTGACCATGGGAATCATAAAGCAAATGAGCGTAAAGACAAATCTGACCAAAAGGGTTACAGACAGAGCGAGTAACAAGAATATATCAGACCAAGAGGGTCATAATGAATGAGCATAAAGATACATATACGACCAAAAGGGTCATGACAAGGACAAAAGGGCATATCCGACCACAAGGGTCAACAACCAATACAATGGACGAAAGAAATATTATCCAGCCACAAGGGCCATAACTATCATTTGCATGCCAAGAGGGCCATTCATTCATAAAAACTGCAGAGAGGGCCATTCATATCCAATTGCCAAAAGGGCCATTCATACAAACTACCGAAAGGGCCATTCATATCAAATTGCCAAGAGGGTTATTCATTCAGACAAGCCAAAAGGGGCATTCATACAAACTGTCCAGACGGCCATTCATACAAACTGCCGAGAGGGACATTCATATCAAATTTCCAAAAGGCCCATTCATATCAAATTTCCATGAGGGTCATTCATTCAAACAAGCCAAAAGGGTCATTCATAAAAACAAGACAAAAAGGTCATTCATATCAAACTGCCAAGAGGGCCATTCATTCACAATGTCGAGAGGGCCATTCATGCAAACAGTTGAGAGGGCCATTCATCTAAAATTTCGCAAAGAATATCTGCATATTGTCAAATCCAGTAAAAAAGGCACGCAACAGCCAGAAAGGAGCCGGGTTGGTGAACTAGATCCAGAAAAATTGTGAAGTAAACGTGAAACTTTTTCTTACGTAGCCGGTCAAGACAGGGTGCCCATGAGAGTCAAGCTCTCCGACTAGGATTTGGAAGACATCCAATCTCAAACTCAGCCACAACTTATCTTGTTTTTATTTTCTTCACTAAAATTTGCGACTAGTCGGATACACACCGGGAAGTCTCAAGGTATTCCCGCATAGAGGATATACTCTTCTCCAGTGAGTCGAACTACAGGTGACCTGATTCCAGAGACCAGGGATATGTAGGCGAACTCAAGACCAGAGAGTCGGTCACATTCCAACAGTCATCTGGAGGAACCCAATCACAACACTGGGGATCTCAGGACTGTCCTTCCAAATCACTTGAATGTCCTTAGTGCAGTCGAACTACAAGTGGCCTGAATTCTCATATACCCTAAGATATGTAGGAAACCCATAAACCAGGGTCCGGCCACGTATGTGAAAATTTCATGAAAATGAAGGGTGGAATGATTTGGGTCAGTCAAAAATTAGGGTTAGTCAAAGTTCGTTGCTCAGGGATGCTCCCGCCATCCCCGAACACCGAAGCGGCAGTTGTTGACACCTAAGTTTTGACCTCCCGTAATTTATTTTAATCACTCAGAGTCCTTGAATAATAAATAAAATGATCTTTTCACCCTAAAGGGTTTTAAATAATTTTTATAAATTGTTTAGATAAATATTTTACTCCTTTTAATTGGTGAAAAAAGGTTTTTCATGACATCACAAATGATTTAGAAATTAATTGGTACTTTTATGACATTTATGAGATACTTATTAGATTTAATCAAAGAAAAAAAGGCATTTGGTTTAAGAAAATAATAATCATTTTTTTAATTGTTCAAATTGTCAAAAAATCAAAATTAGCAAATACTTATTTCCCTTCAATTCAAGGAGTTTGAGTAATTTAAATAATTAACCACTTCACCCCTTAATCATTAATTTTGCATAATTGTGTAATTTATAAAAACTATTTACAATTGTCTATAAATGTTTTAATTAATCAATTAGGTGGTCATTATTGCAAATTGATTTTAAATTATTTAATTATTTTTGTTATGGCCACAATAAGTTTAATCAATTCATGATTTAAGCAAATTGGGGTCATTTTTGTAAAATTAGCCACTTAACGGCTTGAATTGAAATAACCAAACTCATTGGCCCAAATTAATTAAGGTAATTAATGCAATTTAATTTTAAAAATTTGCTAATTAGGCCAAATATGGCCCTAATTGAAATAATCAGTTAGATTAAAATCAATCTGGGCCACATTCGCATAATTAAGCCCATTAACACAGTTGGCCATTTTAAAATTATTTTAATGGGTTAATTATGTCCTAATTTGCCTAGAATTAAAATATTATTACCAATAATTAATTTTTATTTTTATGTGATTATTAAATTACCTATTTTTACTCTATACATACACTATGTATACACATATATGTATACACTACAAAAAAAAGGGGGAGGAGGGGCAGTCTTATTTTAAGACTTGGACCGAGTCCATCCCAAAAAAGGCTAAGACCCGGCCTAATTCCGCATGCAATTAAAGAGGTATATCCCCCCTTTCATTTATTCAGAACCAAACGACCCCTTTCTCTCTCTTCCTCTTCCATGAAAACCTAGGCGACACCTTGTTATTCTCTCTTCTCTCTCCGCAAAAAATGGCAAAAATGCAAAGTTTAGCAGAGAAACACATCTTTTGCATGTCTATTGTGGTGAAAAAATTAATGTTTCACTTGATTTCGCAAAAATATATTCCAAACACGGTAATAAATCGCCTCTTTTCTTTATTTTCATTTATTATTCAATATTAAATCTATGATTTATCTGCTTTATTGTTGTACTTTGCTTGATCCTCATTGGTTGAACAAGAATGGATCAGATCGAGTCGAGCAAGACTAAGATCTGACCATTCATTGTTGAGTCGAGTTAATCTGAGCCGTGTGAAGGCTTACAAAGGTTAATTTTAGAGAAAATTGGTTTGTCCCACATCGTGTGTTAGTTCTTTGAATGAACCTTGGGGTTCTATTTATAGAACCCCAACACTGTGAAAAAAGGGAGGAAAAGAGGGAGAGGTTTTTTAGAGTTTGAAAAAGTACTTGAAATCTCAGAGCCTTGGTTTGAGCATTAAAACTTAAAGCCTAGGCTCACAGTAAAATTTTAGAAGGTTTGGTCTTGTTCTAGGGTTTAAGTCTTTCTTTAGTTTTGAAATATTCGTATTTTCTTTCATTTTTCGTGTGGTTTGAGTCAGGGTTTGGAAGCACAAAGGCTCCAAGTTCAACTCTTGACAAGGCTGCACAATAAAAAGGTAACATTTTATCTTATTATTGCCTTTTTGTATTTACCTTTAAGTTTGGACGATGATATGTCTAATTTAGGGATATGGTTAATTTAGGAATATTGTTGTGTTTAGTTAGCTTGCCTTAACATTATTTTGCTTGTCTGGACTGTTGAGCATTACTGATTTGAGCTATGCTAGTTCTGAAGTTTCTGTGAGCACTTTCCTGTTATCTTGCTTGTTTAGTTGAGTGTTTGTTTGTTGAAGTTATAAGAGTGAACATGTTTAGCTTAAGTTGATCCCTTGATGAATTATATTGGTCTGTGGTTGTATGTAGTGGATATGTGGTTATGATTACTAAGTGGTACTATTACATCTCGGAGATTCGTACTGCTGCATTGCGAGTAGACCAACAGGAACTTTAGGTGAACATGAAGTCCTTATGAGATTAGGAAGAGTATTTGATGACTTTAAGCGCGTACCATAAGATTTTGAAGTCATACAAATCAATGAAACTAAGTTCGTCGAAGGAAGTGGAATGCAAATCATGTTTGGGAAGGTTTCTGATTCGCCCAAATTACACCTTTAATAATAGGAGTAAGTGGCCGTTGTCAAATATAGAACTCAACGAGGTTGGGGTCGAATCACACAGAGAATACGAAGAAGAATTATACTTGTTGAGTGTAACGCTTGACTCTTAATCTATATTTCGAGGGAAGGGGAGTATAATAATGTTTGAGTTTGGTTTTTAACCATTACGTCTACGCTTTGTTGATATGAAACTTAACTATTTGGAAGTCGAACTAAGGTTTTGGTTCCAATGGAAAGTAATGCACTTGGGTATCACTTCAACTCATTCATATGCCTAGATGTATTAAACCAAGGGTCACTTGATTCTTGCCAAAAGTTTTCCAACCAAATTATCAAATTTCATTCTAGGCTTTTCCAAGCCCCGGAATGTTTTATATTAGAACACCTATTTAGTCTCAACTAGCTTTCCTATTCCGAGCTCAAGCTATTAGATCGATTTAATGACCCACATTGTTGCTATTAACTCTTTTCCTAACCTCTACTTTCTTTTCCAAGCAAAGTAATGGTATCAAGGCACAAGTAATGTTGTACACCAACACAAGACATTAACGCTTGAAGCGTTAATAGAAAACACCATTAGCATATAAATGAAGTATAACTATGAAACCCAATCACATAACTAACACATTTGGTCCCACAACCCTAGCTAATGAATTTAGCTACTAATATTCATTAAAAGTAAAGCAATAACATAAAGTGTATTCATAAAGCTTACAAAAGTGTTGAATGGAGAAGATGACAAAAGCAAAGAAATCTCTTAAAAGCTTGACCAACCAATAATAAATGAGCTCCACAAAAAGACAACTTTAAAATTTGTAGAATAATGAGTCCAAAACCCTAGAAATCTATTTATAGACTTTCCAAAATGGGAACAAATTCTAGACAAAAATACCCCTACGCATCTGGTGCGAATCGCACTTGGTGTCGCATGTGCAACCTGCGAGTCGCAGGTTGCACCAAAGTCTCGCAGGTACCGCATCTTCAAGCAGCTGTGGTGTAGCATATGCTGCATCAAGTGCGACTCGCATGCACCACATGCGACTTGCATGTGGTGCTCGCATGTGGTGCACCACTATCTTCAGTTCTGAATATCTCTGTCATCAGATGTTGCAGTGCCTGTGACTCGCATGCAGTACATGCAACTGGCAGGTGGTGTTTTAGCTCACTTTAGCTTGTTTTTGCTTCATTTTGCCTCAGGTTGCTTCCAACACTTGTTATTATACAAATCAACACAAAAACACGAAAAATGACATCAAAAGTTCTTGAGGATTCACAAAAGATTAAGCAATTGGCATCGAATGCGCCGTAATTTGACGGCACATCAATTTCGCATCAAGTAAGCTATAATTTGTTTAGTAATGTCTTGAGGGGGAGCTATAGGGCCCCTTAGATGGTTAATGAAGTGTTATGCAAGTTCCAATAAGGTTCCATAAGGATTGGGGGCTGAACGAATCGGCGAGAATAAGTTTCGAAAAAATATGGATTGTACGGTCATATATACGGACCGTATAATTTATACGGCCCGTACAATTGGCTGACCCCCCCTCCGTAGAACAATTCCAGAAATGGGTGACCCTCTGGTGGGATTATACGGACCATATAATTTATACGGCCCGTATAATTGGCCGTAGATCCGGGTCGGGTTAGATTTCTTTTTTGTTATATATGACCACCCATGTTCATTTATTTCATTTACTACATTTTCTCAAGTCTTAAAAGCTCTAGAACCTTCCTCCAAGCATATCCACACAAACCCAAGAGAGATCATAGGTCAAATAGCAAGAATCAAGAGATTCAACTGTTGGAAGACTCACTAGGGTTTGTAGAATTCAAGAATTCCGTGGGTGTTGAAGTTAGGGTTTTATTCAAGTTGGTAACTTGATCCAAAGCTCATTCCTATGTGATAAAAGGTTAGTTTTCATGCCTATCTTCGTATTATTGAGAATATTTGGTTGTAGTCAACTTGTTTGAGGAAAGAAAGTGAAAAAGGAAGTTCAAACGTGGGTTTGATGATGTTATAAGTACTAAATTGACTTGAGTTGTAATTGGTTGAGTATTTTAAGTATAATCTTGCTATGAATGGTAGTAATGATGATGAGGAAGTGAGGTACGAGTGTATATAGAGTTGTGATGAAATTGTTGTTGTGTGTCGATTATGAAAAGGCGTTTTAGGCATTAAATGAAGTCTCTTGGTTATGGAAGTTATGATAATGTTATTGTTGATTGGGAGTTGTTTTATGATATAGCGAAAGTCGATAAAACAGAGGAAATGCTGCCCAAATTTTGTTAATTCGTTAATTACGCTAGTTGGAACTTAAGTAGTGTCTTCTAGACCTAACCTTAGTGTAACCCCTCTTGAATGTAGACTTTGCGAACTTGGAAGGAGAACGTCAAGTGATTGATGAGACGTTAAGGTATGTTAAGGCTGTCCCTTCTTTCATTTGGCATGATCTTATGATATGAACCAATCAACGAGTAAACGAGCTTACATATTACTCTACTCTTAGAAGTACTAGGAATACTTCAGTTTTGATGCTCCTATACCCCGCTATGATTGTTGCTTTTGTTCATGGGTCATTGATGATGTTAGCTCAAAAGAAGTTCATTGGTGGTAGTATGACCTTATGTCACTCTGAGAGTTCTATGTATTCAGTTTGTTCATGCATTGCATTTATTTATATATATGCACATTGTCTTATGACCCGAAGGCGTTATATACGTGTATATTATATGTATATGTGGTATGGGGAAAGGGATAGGCGTTATATACGCATTACCACCTGATCAGCTGGAGCACAGTGATGATGACGATATATGGATCGGGTCGTACGTTTCTCGGCACTATTATATGATATATAGATCGGGTCGTACGTTCCTCGGCACTAACATATGGGTTATGGATCGGGTTGTACGTTCCACAACACTAACGGCTATATTATGATCTATGCATATCATACAGCTTGTGAAGCACTTTTATGTTAAACGGATGTTCTAGATGTTCAGTTACAGATGCATTCGGATATGGAGATTTAGCTTTCATGTTCAGATGTCTCTCATGATTCTTATGTACTTGATGTTCTTATGCCTTACATACTCAGTATATTGTCCGTACTGACTTCCCTATTTCTTGGGGAATTGCATTCATGCCCGCAGGTACAGATAGACAGACAGGTGGTCCCACTTAGTAGGACCTTTACTCAGCAGTAGTTGGAGCACTCTATTTAATCCGGAGTTGTAGTCTATTTTGGTATGTCATTCTTTTGGAGATGTCTATTCATATGTGTATGACGGGGCCCTATCCCGTCCTTTCTACAGTTTTCTATTCCATTAGATGTCTGTAGACAATTGTATATATTTGACAGATGATGTAGCCTTGTCGGCTCCTATTCTTTTGTGTACAGCATATGTAGCGGCCTAGTCAACTTGCACTGTTCTTTCAGTATATATATATATATATATATATATATATATATATATATATATATATATATATATATGAGTACAGTTAGTACAGAGTTCATGATGTCATCCTTTCATGAGTCAGGTATAGTTCAGAGTGAGTGATTTGTGGGCCCTTGTTATCCAGGTACGAGTATAAGGGTGTTTGGCCATTAGGGATCAGTCACTCATCATGACTCACCAACATGGGTCGTCACAGGTACTTTATAAACCAGGTCTAAATAGAGTTTTACTTAGAACCACTAGCATAATAATTCATGTCTTTATTTGGATCATTTACTTGAGTAAGATTGAATTAAGAGTAAAAATGGGTGAAAGAAAGCTGAAGTACGCTTAGGTTTAGAGAGACACTGCTTGTAGTAGAGATTTAGAATTGGTTGTGATGTTGAAGATAGATTTTGAGTCATTTGTCATTTGAGAAAATAATGATAGCTAAAGTGTAAAAGGATCTATTGTTTGTCCAATCCTAGTATGAATATCTTCTTTGGTCATTAGATGTTTGAACTAAATTGTTGACTAGTCACTAATCAGAAATAGGCTAAGCCTGTTTGAATTATAGTAATTGATCCACCACTAAATGTTAACATACCTAACCTGGAATGATCTATCTATGTGGTCTCTTGAACTGATGGGATTAAGTGTTGTTTGTGAAGTTTGTCTAACTTTGAATGATTGTGTGTCATCCTCACAAAGGAAAAGTGTTAACTAATCTGTCATTCCTATGGTGCACAATTAAGGACCCCTGCCTTATCTTGATTTAATCCTGGGAGATAAAAGGGCAAGGTGAGAAAGAATAAGAATGGCAAATCTGTTTTATAGTTTGTCAAACTCCTTTGTGAATGAGCTTATATGTGTCATGTCATGGTCATAACTGGGATTAGATATAATAGGAGAGCAGTCTTGACCCTTGGGAATTTTAACACACATGTCTGTTTGCTTCTATCTTTATTTTTTTGTATATCACTTAGTCCATAAAACAAAGAGTCACATGTTTGAGGTGTTGCATAAAAAAATAGAAGATTAATTACCTAACCTTTAGGAAGATCTTGGTGGTGTCGCTTGGTTTAGAAAGGGGGATGGAGAAGGAGAAGGGGAGTTTGTTCCTGGGGAGTAAAGGGTGAGCTTAGGTATGAACTGGAAGTGATGACCAATGGAGCCTTTGCTTCCTTTTTACAGAAAGGAAAGACTAGGAAAGGGTGGGGGTGGTGACCTCACCTTGCACTTGTCTTTTCTTCAAGACCTGGGGACTCTTTTCTCTTTCTAAATATCACTTCCTGTAACCATGGGATTTACCATAGTTTCTTATATGACTTTCCAAACACTAATTTTGAATAACAAGAATTATTAACGAGGTCACTAAGTCCCAAGTACTAGTATGGTCTATCATGATAGCACTGCCTAATTAACTATCTTCTTGATATGTTTGAAATTGTTTGAAAAGTCATATAGATTCCTAGGTGTTAAGTGCCATAACTTTGTTCTAAAATTCTGGGGATGCTTTGCAGATCTATCTATTTGTTTGTATGTTTTTCCCTCTTTGAATTACTGTGTTGTGATACATTAGGTATCTTTTACTTAAAACAAATAAAGTTTGTGTATGACAACCTACTCATGAGATGTATAATAAGTTTCCTTATGTGTGATGGCACTAATTGGTGTCTAAATGAATGTTTTGATCCTTGCTCTTATAGAATATTGATACACTGAATGATATGGTAAATCATGATATGCAATGGTTCCTGGTTCTAGTAACGGACATGGTGGAAAGGGGGGATATTAGGTATAATCAGTTTAAGGTAAAAAATAAGTGTGATGTGTTTAATCCATGACAGTGTCCCTTCCGATAAATATGATGTTTGATTGCCAAAATGGATTTAAATGATTTTGCATGATCAGTAAAATGAATTGGAGAAGTCTTTTGACACTTTATTTGGTCTGAACTAGGATTCTATGATGTTAGAGTTCCTTAATGATTCTAAATCTGTGATTAAGGTCTAAGGAGTTACACCCTGCAATTTCGTATGTTGAGATTCGAGTTACCCTTCAGGAGGTATATGAGATTAGATGAGCTTATTTTATGTTTATGAGGGTTTAAGTCCATATAATAAGCTGCGGAAGGATTGGAGGACAAGTGAATCAAGGAAAGTAAGTTTGTTGGATTTTGGAGGAAATAGGAGGGGTAATTTTGTCCCTACTTGAGGAAGGAATATCTTATGGTATATGAGGAGTTTTGAAGTGAAATAAAAGCCTAAATTGAAGTTCAGAAAGTCTAGTTTCCAAAGCAACAAACGGCGTGTCGATTCAACATCGGAATAGAACATTATGAGCATTTTAAGACGGACAGCCAGTGCAAGGCTTAACCCTGCGCAAACGCCCCAAGGGGTGGCGCGAACACACGGAGTAGCACTGGCCAACTCTGCGCGAATGTGCCCCCAGGCAGCGCGAACGCACAGAAGGATTTTAGAGTCGGTGCCAACCGACTCTAATCCACTATATAAGGGGTCAAACCCCCCATTTTTCTTCAGCAAAAATTTCTCAAATATTCCAGAAAGTTCAGGAAACATAGGAGAGCCTATAATCATCACAAAGTGAGGATTTTGAGTAATTTTTGAGTGACGGAGTATTAATCGAGGTCCGGATAACGTGTGGCCGCGATTATAGTTCTGTTTTGCATTGGGGTTGGCTTTGACTCAAATTAAATATTGGAGATCTTGCTACTTTAGTAAAGGTAAGGTATGAATCTCTCTTCATTAATGTTGATTTGGGAATATTTATAAGAATAAGAGTTATAATTATTGTGTTAGTGTTGTTGGCTTATGGATTGAAGTTTGAATAGAGTTTTGGATGAAAATATACATATTTATCTTGTAGAATCTTGATGATATTGTTGTTGATGTTGTTGGTATTATTTGGGAGTTATTTTGGTATTTGAAGGAAGTGGATAATATAGGGGAGATGCTGCCCAAATTTTCGCAACCCAAATTACTCTCTAATAACTAGTACGAATAAGTTGATGGGAAAGTATGATTAAAGATATATTTCTCATTATATATAGGTTTGGGCGAAAGGCAGGCACCGAAGTAAAGGATTCTTTGAGTAGTAGCTTGGCAAATGAGGTATGTAAGGTATTCGTTTCTCTCTTTCCTTGGCATGAATCCAACTAGAGCATGAATATGAACGTTCCATAATAAACTCACTCCATTCCTATGTCATGTAGCTCAACTCTTAATGTCTTAGTTATTTGATTGATTCTTGGTATGTTATCATGTTTATCATTGTTAAGTTATTTCTTTGGATTCAACACGAATTCCATAATATAAATCGAAGGTTACCGACCTTACGTCACTCCGATAAAGTTGTAGCTTTCATATGAGCCTTCATGCATACTATTTACATTATGTATATGTAACATATTATATTTATGGATCGGGCCGTACGTTCCTCGGGACTAACATATTATAATTATGGATCAGGACGTACGTTCCTCGGCACTAACATATATGGATCGGGCTGCACGTTCCGCAGCACTAACACTTATATGATATACGTATATATACATGTGCTTACTTACATAGGGTGTTTAAGATTCATGCATTGCATATTGTATGTTCTCAACTGACAGGTACCTCTACTCTCTTTATATTTCCGTCCTACTTATGTTATTGATTCCAGCCTTACATTGTTACATCCGACATTTTCGCTTATTCAAAAAATTCAAGATAAATTGACTTGTAATGAATGAGGCCACAATTGGACATTACTTGGTATGAATGTGTAGGTTATGAATTCAATGGTATGGAATTACGAAAGGAGGCCAAGGGAAAAATTGGAATTTTGGAAACTTGTTCCATAAATCACAAAATTAGCCAAGTGGGCTCAAAAAAAAAATAATAAGAAAACTAAGGCCCAAGTGGGAGCCCAACCGGCCATGTAAGGCCTTGGCCCATGGGATTTATTAAATTACCATGTGATAATTATCACATGGATTTTATTATATATGAAAATGCATCATTATCCAAAGAAGCTTCAAGAAAAAGAATTGAAAGGAAAAGAAAGAAGAGAATTCGGGTGGAAGGGAGAAAAAAGAAAGAAAAGAAAGAAAAATTTTTTGGAGCCAATTCTTTGGTTTAAAAGTTCATCTCTTGTGAAATTATTACCAAGTGCAAAGCCCTCTACAAGTTGATATAAGTATTGTGGCAAGAAAACAATTTTATCCTCCAAGTGAAGAACTTGAAGAAAGGTGAGGATTTCATGCTCTTGTTATGTTATAAATGGTATATGTATGATGTAGTATGTGTGAATGAATGAAAAACATGGAAATTTTGTGTGTTGGAACTAAGTGTGTTTTGGCCGAATATATATATGTATATTGCATGATTTGGATGATTTGAATTCATGTTGTAATTTAGTTGTAGTATGATGGAAATTGTATTAGAAATGAAAGTGGAATGAATTAGTGAAAATTGGAAAATATTGTAGGTGGCCGTGTGGTTATGTGATGTTGGAAGGAGAACCAAATCTTGTTAGCATGTTAATTGTGTTGTTATGGATTTGTGAAGTAGATGGGAGGATAATGGTTAAGCTAAAACGAAGTATTTGTTGGTAAAGTTGTTGTCGGAAAGTATGTTGTTTTAGCATGGTTTCTTGAAATTATGATTAAGGATAATGAACTTGGAATATGGAAATGTGTTTATGAACTTGTATGTTGAAGGTTGGGAAGATTGGATAAGTAGTAGCTTAATGGAAAGTTTGAATGTTTGCATATCTTATGTATATCGTGTGAAAATGGTATGGATGCCTCCGATGTATGTCATAATGATTTTGATGGATAATGAATATGAAAATAATAAGTTTGGTTTGGAAATGTAAGTTTGAAACGAAAGATGTTTCGTTATGTCGAAAGATGGCTAGTGATGCCATAGTGTATGTCTTAATGTTTATTGTTGTTTTAATGTCATTTCTGGGTTGTTGTGTTGATGAATTGAGCCGAGCTAAGTCTCGGGGATGTCGTGTATACAGAAGAAATGCTGCAGAAATTTCGGTAGGCAAGCATGTGTTAAGTTGGAATATTGAAAGTTTGAAACTAACAAATGGTAAACTTGACCATTTCCAGATTTTGGATGAAATTTGGATTGACGCCAAGCGAGCGTAAGGTGTTACCAAGGTATGTGAAGCATTTCCCTTTGTTCCTAGGCATGTTCCGGATGTGATAGGCTCGGCCGCGAGCCTTAAGTACGACTCCGTCCCCCGGAATTCGAGACGGAAAACCGCTCCAATTCCTTCAATCCAATTGAAGCTATTTTCTTACAAATTGCCTTTAAAGTGAATTTTTGTACAAAACTTCCCTAAACGGAGTCGGAACACTTCCAGATGATTATGGATGACCTTATAAGGTCTACTATCGGTAATTTACCTATGTCGCCTCGCGTTTATCCGTGGCGGGCCCACGAGGCCCGATACCTTCTGTATGATCTTAATTACTTTAGTTTTGCCCGATTTTCTCAGAACACACCTGGACTACTATTCTGATCACGATACGACTGTTTTTATACAAATCTTACAAAATAGTTTTTGACAATTGGAAATCTGGTTCTGGTTATAATCTGTCGTGCCTCCCCAAGTGACGTGTAAGCACGTACCTTGAAAACTATCCGAATACTTGGTTCGATCGGCCAGTTGGCCTACTTCTGTTCTGTTGAGTCTGTATGACGATCTGTAAGTATGTGGTTCCTCATTAATCAGTTCGTGCACATGCTATGATTCCTTTCACCGGATCCCGGGCCGGTACGTATATCGTGCGGTGGGCCGCCGAGCCCCATATGTGAATTCTGAAGTATGATGTGTCCGGTTTCGGGGTACTGTGTTATATGTCCGTCCCCGGTTACCGAGGATATATTACGAAGTATGATGAGTCCGGGCTCGGGGTGCTGTGTTATCTGTCCGCCCCCGGGTACCGTGGTTATGTTATGATGAGTGACGAAGATCGGAGAAGAATTTCTGATATCTGACGTGTTGTGGTGCCAATGGCAGGAGTGGCGACCACGTTCTTGTACCCTATGTGTGATTTTGTCTGTCTGTATGACTTATGATTCTGTCTGTCCGTCCGGCTTATCTGTCCGATTGGTTATGATTCTGTATGTCCGTCTGGCTTATCTGTCCGACTGGTTGTGATTCTTTCTGTCCGTCCGGATTATCTGTCCGACTGGTTGTGATTCTGTCTGTCCATCCGGATTATCTGTCCGACTGGTTGTGACTCTGTCTGTCCGTCCGGATTATCTGCCCGACGGGTTACGATTCCATCTGTCCGTCTGGATTATCGGACCGACGGGTTTCGATTCCGTATGTCCGTATGGATCCCGATTCTTTATGTCCGCATGGACTCTGATTCTGTCTGTCTGGACCACGGTTCTGTCCGTCTGTCGGGACTATGTCTCTGTCTGTCCAGCCTATGAGCCTGTCTATTATATCTCCGTGCTTCCGGTCCAGATCATGATTATCTTTGATATATTTCTGCTTTACATACTCGGTACATTTTTGTACTGACCCCCGTTTCCTTGGGGGCTGCGTTACGTGCCCGCAGGTACAGGCGCACTCGGTGACACGCCGCCAGCGTAGGGTTCTGATTCAGCTATTTTGAAGAGCTCCTTTGATCCGGAGCGTACACTTTTGGTATATATCTTCTGTTTTCCGTATGTTCTGTATGTATGGAAATTCTGGGTACGGCGGGGCCCTGTCCCGTCATATGATTTTGTATGTCTGTAGAGGCCTGTAGATAGATGTGTGGGTTACGGGTTTCGTCTGTATGTTAGCCTTATCGGCTTATCTGTAAATGTCTGCATGTTCAGGTATATACACATATATGTTTGCGCGCGTGACGTATCTGTATCGGCCTACTTCTGTAACATCTGTTTTTTTTTTTTAAAAAAATCTGTATGATACGAAATTCGGTCAGGTAGGTATGTACGAGTACCCAGTTAGGGTACCAGTCGCGGCCCACGGGGTTGGGTCGTGACATACACACTCAGTACTTTTATCCGTATTGACGTCCCATTGCACGAGGACGCTGCATTTCGTGCTGCAGGCTCTGACAGGGTTATTGAGGAGCGACCGCAGTAGGATTTTCCAGCCCAGTGATGTCAACAAGTGCCACTACTCCGGACTTGCTATCTTTTGATATTTTTCTGCTAATGTAATATATGTTCACACGTACACTCTTAGAGGTTCATAGACATAGTGGGGTATGTAGATACTATGTATGGTCTTGTTGACCTTGTTTTGGTCTGTGATACTCTACTTTTAGCCTTGCTGGCTTTATGATACTTGTGATGTCGTAGCGACCTTGCTGG
The DNA here is from genome assembly GCF_019175385.1 of Lycium barbarum. NCBI lineage: Eukaryota > Viridiplantae > Streptophyta > Magnoliopsida > Solanales > Solanaceae > Lycium > Lycium barbarum. The sequence goes on along the minus strand of NC_083348.1, from coordinate 21,410,917 downwards.
TTCGCAGAATGTATAGATATGTTGGATTATCGGATATTTTTATGTTGGGCCTTTTCTGCGTGCAGGTGTTACTTGAATTACGGTATATGATGTTCAAAGTAACTGTTAAGTCAGGTGGACTCCGGCCCACCCCGCCCGTCATACTCCTTGTCGGGGTGTGACAAGTTGGTATCAGAGCATTTCAGTCCTAGGAATGTCTATGAGCCGTGTCCAGTAGAGTCCTGGTTATTGGTATGTCGTGCCCTATATCTATATCCAGGAGGCTACAGGGCATTCAGGAAGATGCATTTCTTCATGATGTAGATTGTGCGATAGAGCCAAGAAAGGATGGCATTATCTAATCTTTTCCTGTTTAAATTTCAGCGAAGCCTCAGGAAAAGAAGAAGGCCAGCAAAATGCAGGGCGCTGTGGGGGGATGTCACGACCCAAACCGATGAGCCATGACCAGTGCTCGAGCTGGACACTCGTATATGAACCTGCTATATATAATCAGACTGGAACTAAGGATAATATGGAAATTTTGTAAAAGCAAGCTATAGACTCATAACGTCACATATCAGAATGAACCAGTCTCCTGAGGAGTCACAGCTAACCAAAACATAACAAAATATGCAAGCCGACAAGGCTGCCACTATATACAGGAATATCCAAAACGGACTATGTCGATATAGCTGACTAAAGCCCATATACAATCCATACATGTCTACAGACCTCTAAGAGTATAATAGTGAAATATGATGGGACAGGGCCCCGCTGTACCCCTGGATATGCATAAGTCGAGTCTATATCAAAGGATCTGTACCCAAAATGACTTAAGCTTCGAAACAATGGAGCTCTCCGAGCAGCTGAGCAGAAGTCCTAAGCCGGATGATCGCCAAACTGTGTGTCTGTACCTGTGGGCATAAAATGCAACCCTCGAAGAAAGGGGGGTCAGTACGAAAAATGTACTGAGTAAGTAAAGCATGAAGTACAATAAAAAAAAATTATGACTGAGTAAAAGATGACAGGAGACAGGTATGATAATCAAAGATACCAATGCACCTGTGCCTTATGAGATGAGAGTCATGCATATCTATATAGTACACCGTACCCGGCCCATTATGGGACTCGATGAATAATCATCTATGTACCGTACCCGGCCCTCTAGTGAGGGACTCGGTGAACAATGCAATGAAACTGTGCACGAATACGTACCCCACCCAAGAATCGGTGAAATGATGTAATAATGTTATGCACGAATAGAATATCAGGAGCAATCATATACAAATTAAATCATCATCTGAGACTCAACAGAATAATTAGAATGAACCAATACTTGAGAATCAAAGACAACTATCATGTCAAGTACCACTGAGAACTAGAAATCATTGGAATTATGTACGTTTATCGCCCGCTCATTTTATGTAATTCATGCCAAAAAGAAGGAAGGGATAGCTTTACATACCTGACAATCTACCTAATCACCCAACATCTGAAGGGAACTTCCAAACAAACTCTCTCTTCTCTCTCCTCCTATTCCCATGAAAACCCTAAACTAAACCTACTTTCACAATATGGCCACTCCGGCCACCGGTCAGCCGTCAACGGCGGCTGGCCAGCCTCTATCAACGTCCAACTTAGTGCACTACCCTCCACTCACCAACACGAAAATACCCGCTTCTCAGACCCCTACTACCAACCCCATTGTTGATCATATACCTATCAAGGAGGTTCAATATGTTGATGGTATTCCAGTGGTGCTTTGTACTACATCAAAAGTATCAAGAATGGAGCAAATAGAGAATTTAAAGCATGCTATTGTAGGGAAATTCTCATACGGCTGGCCAGAAATGGATGAGTTGAGAGATATTGTTCCAAGTCAATGTGGTGCTAAAGGAAAGTGCCAAGTTGGATTCCTAAGAGATCGACATATTTTGATTAGATGTTCTTTAATGGAAGATTTCATAAACATCTCCTCTAAGAGTGCATTTTGGTTGAAGTCTAAGGATGGTAAGTCTTATCAGATGAGACCTCTCATATATGATTCCCATTTAGGGTTGATGAAGGGACTTCAATTGCAATGGCATGGATATCTTTCCCTTATTTACTGCCGACTCACTTTGTTAAGGAATCCTTGTTTACCTTAGCATCGGCAGTTAGGAAACCATTGTTATTGGACATGGCTACTATTAATAAAACCAGGCCTAATTGTGCTAGGGTAAAGGTGCAACTAGATTTATTATCAGACCTTCCTAAGTTTGTTACGATGGAGATTGAAGATGACCAGACCAAGGAAGTGAATGTTATGAAAGTGAAGATTCAATATGATCATTTGCCTAAGTATTGTACTGAATGTAAGTTACAAGGCCATTCAATGGAAGAATGTAGAGTGTTACATCCTGAGTTGAAGGTAGAAAAGAAAGAGGATGTCTATGAAGGAGACGCAGAAGTGACGATGAGTGAGGAAGTCACAACTGAGAAACAAATAGTGGCAACAACATCTAAGGGATTTCAATATCCAGGAAGGTATAATAGGTATAATAAATGGAGATATCCTGTGCAGCAATATTTGCGAAAGGTGTTGTCTAGTGGAAAAGTTGTTACTTATCCAAATGCTACTAACATGGGAAAGAAGAGGAAGGAGGATGGTCATGCAAGGAAAGACAAGCAACTAGAAGGAGTTCCACTTCAAAATAATTTTGAAGTATTGAATGACAATGCAGAAGAAGGGGGGGGGGGGGGGGGGGGGGGGATAATGACAACACAAAGTATTTGGCTCCTACTGACTCAGTAGGGACATCCAAAGAGCCAGATGTTTTAATCAAGAAGGCAGAAGATGTTGACAAATCTGATGAAAGTTTGAAAGTAACTAGGGAAGAAGGACATATTGGAATGCAGGCTGAGAATGTAAAGGAAAGTGTGGGTACTGAGATAGTTATTTAAAAGGGCCCTGAAGAAAAGCTTAATAATGTAGATGATCCCCAAGAGACAGTTACTGATGGAGGAGACAAAGTAGTAGATAGCCAAGAGCAAGTAGAACATAATGCAGGTTCTGAGATAGGTATTTATAAGGGCCCTGAAGAAAAGACTAACAATTTAGATGATTCACAAGCTGATGGAGGAGACAAAGTAGCAAATAGCCAGGAACATGTAGAGGATGGAGAGAACTAGAAATTAAATGATTGTATGGACAAGTTAGCTCAGGATCATGAGCTAAGCAACATAGTCTTTAATCTGGAGCATACTCAGAAGGAATTTCCTATTCCAATTGTGCTCAGACAAGAGGATCATTTGAATTTTTCTATAAATCATGATGGAGTGGGATCCTACCCACCTGAAAGGGAGGAACCTGATGATTTGCATGTGGATCTGGTGGGAAAAGGTCAAGATTAGCAAATTATACCACCGAAGAAACCTTCTCCTTTAAAGGAACTGCATGATGTAGTGTCTCATAATCTAACAGATACGGCATTACCTGAGCAGCTTCATTTAAGTATCAATGCTAAAGATGGGGTAGATGAGGAAGCCATAGAAAAGGTGTTTAATCAGGTAGCTACGGAAGCTGATATTTCTCCAAAATCCATGCAGAAAGGGAGTAAGAAGGGCAGACAACAAAGTGTAGTGGATATTCAGCCTATAAGAATATTGCCAAATAAAGTTGTGAAGAATGTCAATAAATCTTTATGAAGACTCTATTTTGGAATATCAGGTCTGTGAATTCACAGCAAGTTTTTCATAGAGTGTAAATGTTACATAGGCATCATAAATTCTCCGTCATTGCTTTGATGGAACCATTTCAGCATGTTAGACATATTCAAGGATTTAGAAGGAGATTGGGCATGAGATTTGCACATCACAACTGCAATGGTAAAATTTGGTTCTTTATAAATGATAATATAGATGTAGAGATGATTCAAGATACAGATCAACAAATTACAGTTAAGCTAAATTTTCAGGAGGATAATAAGATTCTTATGACTACTATGATTTATGCAAAGTGTGAAGCATTGGAAAGAATTAGTCTTTGGGATAATTTGTATAACCTGGCTGATCAAATGGAAGTGCCCCAGTTTGTGGGACGGGATTTCAATGTCATTATGCATGAAGATGAGAAAATAGGGGGTCTGCCAGTTTATCCAGATGAGTATGAAGATTTTGCATTCTGTACGAATTCAAGTGAACTATTTGAAGTTTCTTTTAGAAGGAGATTATTCACATGGTGGAATGGTAGAGCTGGTAGAGATTGTATTTTTAAAAGGTTGGACAGAATGCTCACTAATTCAAAACTACAGGATTAGTTTGGTCACATGGAAGTTGAACATTTATCTACAACTGGTTCTGATCATGCTCCTCTTCTACTTACTTATGGAAATTCATCTCAACATGTAAGGAAGCCTTTTAGATTTCTAAAGTTTTGGATAGAACATGAATCCTTCTTAGAGGTTGTGAATCAAGGGTGGAATACTGATTTTGAGGCAGATGAACTCATTACTTTTAAACTGAAACTTAAATCAGTTAAGTCTGTTTTATCACAATGGAGTAAAGCTACTTTTGGGGATATCTTCAAGCAACTGGTAGTAAGGGAAGATATTGTGAGAGTTAAAGAACAACTTTTTAAAGATGATCCTTCTCCTACAAACAGGATGGTACTCCAACTTGCACAAGTAGAATTGAAGAAGTATATGCATTATGAGGAGGAGTTTTGGAGACAGAAATCTCATTTTACTTGCTTCTCTGAGGGGGATAGGAATACAAGGTTTTTCCACAATATGGTAAATGGTAGGAGGAAGAGATTGCAGGTCAAAAGAATGGAAAAGAAAGATGGAAGTTGGATTGAGGGGGAAGATGCTCTAGCTGAGGAAGCAACCCAATTTTATCATCATCAGTTTACACAGGAGGATATCTCATCAGATTTCTCATTGCTACAACATGTTCCTAATATGATTACTCGGGAGAAAAATCAGATACCTACCAGCATTCCAACTCTAGAAGATGTTAAGAATGCAGTTTTTGATCTATCAGGAGATAGCTCAGGTGATCCAGATGGTATGATAGGAGCATTTTATCAAGCATGCTGGGAAATTATGGGGGCTGATATGTATAAAGTAGTGAAAGTCTTCTTTGAAGGACAGACTTTGCCAAAGTCCATAACTCATACAAATCTGGTTCTGATCCCAAAGAAGAATAATGTTGAGACATTTGTAGATATGAGGCCCATAAGTCTCAGTAATTTTATTAACAAAGTGATTTCTAAAGTGGTGCAAAATAAACTAGAAAATGTTTTGCCTTCTTTGATATCTGCTAATCAGTCTGGTTTTGTAAAGGGAAAATGTATCATTGAGAATGTACTGTTAACTCAAGAGGTGGTTTCAGATATAAGACTTAGGGGAAAACCAGCTAATGTGGTGCTTAAACTGGACATGGCTAAGGCCTATGGTAGAGTATCAAGGGATTTTTTGGCAAGAGTTCTGAGGAAGATGGGATTCGCAGAAGTATTTATAGATATGATATGGAGATTGATAGCAAACAATTGGTACTCAGTTCTATTCAATGGACAGGCTTTTGGATTTTTCCATTCAACAAGAGGTGTTAAGCAAGGAGATCCACTCTCTCCTGCTTTGTTTATTTTGTCTGCAGAAGTGCTATCTAGAGCATTGAACTCTTTATTTGAGAACAATGGCTTTAGAAGCTATGGAATGCCTAAATGGAGTGCTAATTTGAATCATCTTGCTTATGCAGATGATACTATTATATTTTCATCTGCAGATGATATTTCATTGCAGCTGATCATGGGAATCTTACAGGAGTATGAGCAGATGTCAGGGCAGCTTATCAATAAAGAAAAAAGTTCCTTCTACATGCATAGTAAAGTTGCAAATGTGATAGTGCAGCAGGTGGAGGCTATTACTGCTTTTTCTAGGGGATCTTTCCCTTTCACATACTTAGGTTTCCTAATCACACATGCAAGAAAGAGAAAGGCTGATTATAGTGACTTGATCAAAAAAGTGAAGGACAAACTGGCAGCTTGGAAAGGAAGACTTTTATCTTTTGGAGGGAAAGCTATTTTGATCAACAGTGTTTTACTGAGTATGCCAATTCACCTACTCTCAGCTATCAGACCTCAAAATGGTGTTATATATGACCTGCATAGGGTGTTTGCAAGATTTTTCTGGAATAATAGTGAAGAAGGAAGAAGAAGACATTAGTTCATGGGTGAATCTGTGCTTGCCGAAGGAGGAAGGTCGAGTTTGCTTCAGATCCTTATTTGATGTTTCTAAAGCATAATGTGCTAAACTTTGGTGGAAATTTAGAACTACAAATACTCTATGGTCAAATTATATGTGGAACAAGTATTGTAAAAGGCACTACCCTCAGTATGTGCCTTGGAAAGGAGGCTCTCACGTCTCGAAAATGATGTTAGAAGCTAGATATAACATGGAGCATGAAATGTGGTGGGAGCCAAGAAGTGGAACTGCTAATATCTGGTTTGATAATTGGACAAAACTTGGAGCTTTATATTACTTAGTTCCTGATTATTTTGTGGTGGATGAAATAGTACAAGATGTGAAGGAATTGAGAAATCAGGATGGGTGGAACATGAGTAAACTACAACAGCTTTTTCCTACTGATATTGTTGATCATCTACTGGAAGAATTAGACTTTCATGAATCTACAGAAGAATGGGATAAACTAACATGGATGATGACAGCATCTGGTAAATTTACAGTTGGAAGTGCATGGGAGCTCTTAAGAAGGAAAGCTGAGAAGTCTGATATATACAAAAGCAAGTGATTACCAGGTTTGCCTTTCAAAATCTCATTCTTTTTTTGGAGATTGTGGAAATGCAAACTACCAGTAGGGGATATAGTGAGAAGCATTGGGATTGATACAGAAGGAAAATGTTATTGTTATGATCCTAAACAATGTGAAACTTTAGATCATCTATTTGTCACAGGGAAAATTGCTTCACAAGTCTGGAGATATGTTAAAGCTGTTGTAGGAATCATAACAACTTTGCTTCAGGTGAAACAAATGATACAGGTCTGGTGGAATGCTAATTTTTCATCTAAGTTCAAATCTATTATTAGAGCCATTCCAGTGATCACAATGTGGCAAATATGGAAGTGAAGAAACACTGTGGTCAATAAGGTGATATATGAAATAAATTTGACCATACATCAGATGTGCAGAGTTAGACATCCAAGAATGCAAGTACCAAAGTCTCTTCCACAAATTATGCAGAAGTTTGAAACATACAGACCACATATAGTGAGCAAGATAGTGAGATGGAATTTGCCTATGCTAGGGTGGTTTAAGTGTAACTCAGATGGTGCTTCTAGAGGCAACCCAGGGCCAAGCTCAGTGGCATATTGTGTTAGGAACTCTGAGGGAGATCTAGTACATGCTGCAGCTAGAAAAAAATCAGATGGATCAAATTTAGTTGTTGAAGCAATGACATTACATGAGGGGTTTAAATACTGTGTAACATATGATCTATTTCTTGTAATCTTGGAGACAGACTCAATGACTCTTAAAATGATCTTGACAGGACAATGGGAAGTACCATGGAGTATCTCTTTGATCATAAAGGATATTACAAGGTTGAGGAGGGATAAGGAAGTGAGAGTGGAGCATGCACTGAGGGAAGGAAATGGATTGGCAGATTTTTTGACTAACTTTGTTTTTGATTTTGCAGGTGAACATCAGTTCAACAGCAACCAATCACTTCCAAGGAAAGAAAAACAGATTTTGAATACTGAAAAAGCACAGATGCCATACATTAGAATCAGGCAACCTAAAAATCATCAGATTCCAGGAGATTAACATATGCAATAAGGATTCTGCAGTATGTCAAAACTGCAGTACTCAGGCCTAGCACAGATTTTGCAGATTGAATATAAGGACTTTTGGACAAGTTACAACAGTGGTATTAGTGTGATTACATGCGCATTCTATTGTCACTTCTCCAAAGGATCCTTTTATACAATCATTCTTGAAGGAAAGGTCAACACTACATAGGTGTTATACCCCGCATTTCAGAGCCTGAGCGTGACACGTGCTTCCTCAGACATTGACAATCACGTTGTTACTACATAATTTAAACTCACGTTGATAGTATTATATTTCGTATTTTTGCACGTCGATTAGTCGTAAGCGGAAGTGGGGCCCACACATCGAGATTTTTTTAGAAAAAAAAGACAAGTTATATGAACCACATATGTGAAGTTAAACACAACTCAAGAAGAACCCACGAGCCAAATCAAAGTGGAAGCCCTCCAAACAAATATTTTTAAGTTACGTTTTTGGGTGATCTGACTTCGGGAGGCCATAACCCCATCAACGTTTGGGAATTTGGGAAAGCTCCCAGAAAGAAAGTTGTAGATAATTGAATTCTATTTCCAACCATAGGTTGTGGGTCCACAGGTGACGTCGGGATAAGGAGATATGGACTTTTTAAGGCAGAAAGGTCGGTGGGCTAGGCCCAATCCGGGCCCAACCGGGTTAGGCCCATGACCCATGCCTATTTAAATGAGATTTCAGCCCTTTCTCCTCATTTTTCAGACCAAAACACCCAGAAAATTCTGGAGAGAGAGAGAGAAAAAGAGTCTTGGCGACGAAAAACCAATTTTGATCGAAATCTGAGCCCCGAATCCCGAAGCTCATGAAGAGAAAAGTGTTGTACGTCGCGTTGTCTTCAATTTGAACTAAATATCAACCAAAAATAAGAGGGTGGACGTGGTGGCTGCACACTTGAGGTAAGATTAAGGTTCCTTTTCATTGCTAGCAAGTTTATTTAGAGTTTTAACGAACTAGAACGGAGACAATAGTGTGATAAATTTGTTTATCGGTGTGGTTGGATTATGGTTTGAGGCGTGAGGAGAATTTTGGATAAAATGTATATTTATTTATTCATCTTGTAGGATGTAAGTATTGATGTTATTGGTATTAACTTCGACGTCTTTGCGTAAATAAAATTATGAAATAGCTATATCGCAAATTTGGTTGGTTGAGAAATTTAGAAAACAGTGTGCGGGCTATTTTATGGCATACGTCGGTATTGGAAATGATGTTAATATTATTGGTATTGTTTTTGAAGTTGTTAGTGTGGTTGTTCGTATTGTTGTTGATAATTTGGCCGAGTTGAATTCTCGGATTGTTGTTGATAATTTGGCCGAGTTGAATTCTCGGATTGTTGTTGATAATTTGGCCGAGTTGAATTCTCGGATTGTTGTTGATAATTTGGCCGAGTTGGATTCTCGGGGTTGGTTGTATTTACAGGGGAAATGCTGCCGAAATTTCTGTAAATGAAGTGCTAGTTTAGGATTGGACTTCTAAGTATCTATAGCTAATGTTGGTATCTATTAATATTGTTGTAGATTTTGCGAAAGCCAAAGACTTAAGTTCGGATTAGCTTAGGAAGCGGGCAAGGTATGTAAGGCTTACCCTTTCTTTCTTTTGGCATGTCCTAGATGTAAGTAAGAGACGATATGTACCTTGGGGTAACTCTATTCTGTAATTTCGAGCTTGTTTACGATTCTTATTCACTTCCTGATATGAGCATACTTAGCATTGTTGAACTCGTAGTATGATCTCACCTTGAGCAAAGCATAAAGAGTTCGTGTCCCTAAAAGGGTTCTGTAAGTATTAATGTCTCTAACTTTCGTATACAGTCTCGGATTGCTTTGAAACGTTCGTAGAGGTTCTGTAGTAAAAGTGTCCATAACTTTCTCATACTAAACCGGATTGACTTGAAACGTGTTTATGATCCTCAAGTGTCGATTAGTGTACCTATCTATCGAGTCTTAAAAATCAATTTAAATTGCATTTAGTTTGTCACTACTCTGCTCGTGCATATAGCTGTTACATCTTTCGTCGAGTCCCGGGCCGGTATGTATCGTGCGTATGTTTCCCCGAGTCCCTTGCTTGAGGGCCGGGTTCCACATATATATTCCGGAGTTATGATGTGTTATGGTGTTATGATGTGTTCATGGTTCACCGAGCCCCTTGCTAGAGGGTCGGGTATCATATATATGTGTATTCTGATGTTATGATGTGATACGGAAATTACGGAGCAATCTTCTAGTGTATGATGTGTGTGACGCCAAAAACGGGGTGGCGACCACGTTCCCCGGGTCCCACAAGGGACCGGACACCATTTCTGACTTGCATGATTTGTGTTTCAAGTAAGCATATTGATATTCTGCATTTCGTGCTTAGTTTCTGTACTTCTTGTTCCGGTTATGATTCCGTTTCCAGTACTTCATGCTTTATGTGTATATACATTCTGGAGTATGATGCGGTATACACATTCTGGAGTATGATGTGGTATATACATTCTGGAGTATGATGTGGTATATACATTCTGGAGTATGATGTGTTCCGAAGTATGATGTTTTATGGCGCCAGTGAAGGTGTGGCGACCATGTTTTGTTCACCGAGTCCCATAATGGGCCGGATATGACATGCATGATTTGCATTTTAAAAGTAAGAATTTTGGTAATCTAGAAGATTTACTTACTTTCTGCACTTCTTCTGACATGTGACATCGGCATACATGATTTGTGTTTGGGAAAATAAGCATTTTGGTATTATGGATAATGAACTTACTTTTTGTACTGCTTGTTTCGATTATGGTTCTATTTTCTGTATTTCATGCCTTACATACTCAGTACATATTTCGTACTGACCCCCTTTCCTTCGAGGCTGCGTTTCATGCCACGCAGGTACACATAGATGAGTAGAAGACATTGTTAGAGACGTTCCAGCGGGATTGGCGAGCTCCACTTTCTTCCGGAGTGTTGCCGAGTTAGAGTATATATGTTATGATTTTTCTTGATTGGTGTTAGACACTTTGCAGACAGAGTCGTGGGTATAGAAAGTCAGTCTTGTAAGCGGCTCTGTAAGCCGACGTACCATTATGCTTTATGTTATAAATTTCATATGATCACCGATTTACTTGACTTGAGAACGACGAAAAGAATGTTTCTGAAAGCCTTTATTATGTATTTCATTTTTATGTGATTTAAGAGTCCAAAGAGATTATGCTTGGAATAAGAGTCAGCGGGTTCGCTCGGCCCTAAATAAAGGTCGAGTGCCCATCATGCCCTAACAAGATTAGGGTGTGACAAATTGGTATCAGAGCAGTTCGTCCTAGGGGTTGTCTACAAAGTCGTGTCCGGTAGAGTCCTGTTTATGGGTGTGAAGCCGGCCACACCTATAAACAGGAGGCTGCAAGGCATTTAGGCATCGTTGACCTTCTTTCTGTCCTAGATCGTGCGATAGAGCCAAGTCATAGGAAATGAGATTCCTTGCACTAACCTTTGATCTCAGCAGAAACATAGTATCGACGGGAGAAGGTGAGTGATGATATGGAAAGTCACAGGGGTAAGGTTTGATATTTCTATTCTGTTACCTGAAATTGGGAGCCCTGGGTGGCTGGAATATGTCGTATGTATATATGCCCTGTGAGGCATTGCTGGTAATTGCTGCATGCAGGTTGTGGTTAGTAAGAATTGTAAAGGAGACTCTTCCAGAATTAATTTTTTCAAAATCAGGTCATTTAGTTAGGTACACTTAACAAGAAGAAGCGTGGAAAAGAAATATCGTAAGCAGACAATAAGTGGGATGTGTTGCTTTAGAGGAGCTATGGATTTGGCATGACATGAAGAATAATTACGAGAAAGACGATTAGTAGTCCAAAGGATTAAAACGGGTTACATTCGAGGTTTAGCAGGAGCAAGGTCTATTGGGGGATCCAGGGAAAATTGACAAATGAGTTTTGCTATTGATTATTATATAAGAGTGGCGAGTGGAAACCCAATCGGCTGATACCCGAGCACTTATAAGTAATGGCGACGAAGGTGTGTTCGCTACCATCGGGAATCTGGAAATCTAGGATGAAAAGTAGTCATATATGCAGATGAAAGGTGAATATTGACGATTAAAAAGGTCGAAATAGTAATCATGTGGTCGGAAAAGTAAGAGACCCTTTCCAATCTGCAGGGAGACGCGTTACGAGAACGTTTTGGAGTCTGTCAAGGCTTCAATTTGATTCAAATTAGGTAACAAGGGCTATGCAGTAAGATGGATACGATTACACCCGCATTAACGCATCGAATTTCATCAGAGTTCCAAGGTTAAGCGTGCTGAGGTGAGAGAAATCTTAGGATGGGTGACCCCTGGGAAATTCAGACGTAAGAGACAAATGAGAAGCTAGAGTAACCTAAAGGAAATTAGAGTATGCGGAGTGGTTAGAAACCTTAAAGAGATCGCGTAGGACGAGGCGAGCTAGACCGGTGGAAAAAAAAAGGGGTGCATCACGGCTCTAGAACTAGGATAAAGTTGAGTAGTGTTTGGAAGTACCTTGCAAGCGAGGCGTTAGAAAGTATATATATGAATGCGTATAATATTCCGTATACGGCTGTATGAATGGTTAGGTGCATCCCGGCAACCGGCATTGTGATGTATGGAAGGCATTAATCGAACAGGGTAACGAAGTTCAAGGGACAAAACCAAAAATAAATGGTACAAGAGTTATAAAGTAAGCTGATAATATTTTTATTACATAGTAAGATTGGAAAGTCCCAATACGATGATATCCAGGAAAAGAAAGAAAGGGAATAAAAGGAAGGTAAGGAGATCAAAATGTTGGAAAAAGTGAAAAGGGTAGGAAACAGGAGTGAGTAAGGCCTCCAAGAGACACGGGGCCACTCGGGTAAAAATTTTAAGGTAGGCGTGTAAAAAGGATTAAAGTGTGGTAGTATGGAACACAAAGATGAAGGTGTGGGGTTAGAAACGATTTTCAATTAGTGGGACTAAGAGGATAGTGACTATCACGAGGAGTGAGAAGTAAGAGAAGGAATGGTTCGACCGTGCAAGGATGCTAAGAGACTTAGCTCTCAAGAGGGATACAAAGGAATAAATGTGTGGCCATATTGGTATGGTTGCCTCAGATATGGGAAAGATATTGATGTACTATGACCTCCTTAAAAGGGGAGAAGAACGTATTGAACTTGAAAGGGATTATGATGCTCTCAAGCTCCAGAAGGGAAATTATTAGTTCTGGGCCGGAGTTCGAAACATATCGGCATACCAGAAAGATATCAGAAAGAAGCAGAACCGAACGTGAATAACTTGGTAAGGCAATTTATTTGGTAAGTGCAATAAGGTCAATCAGAAAGAGTTACAGTTTAAGTATGCTTACCCCCCCCCCCCCGAGGTTTATTCTGTTTTATACGCATTGTTACGAATGAGAACAAGGAGTGGTACTCTATAAAGTTGATTATGATTGGGATATAATGAGAATGTAGCGAGAACTGTAATATACAGTAAGTAAAGTATAGCCAGGAAACGACTAAAGAGGTGACATGTTCTATGTGAATATAGAGTGAATGCAAGTGTGACACCAATAAGCGAGCCAAGAAGCAGTGGATAAGAAAGCTTATAAGACCTTGTTAGCAAAAGGATCAGCATAATAAGGATGAGAGGAATGAGTAGGATAAGGGTTGGAAGCGAAGAATGGATTGTATAGAAGTAATATGAAAGGCAAAGCGGTACTACGTTAAGAATAAGGTTCCTTGTGCGAGGAACAAATGATTAATTATAAAACGAAGTAAGTATGGGTATAGAAAAAAAAAGGGGGAACATGCGAAGTACACAAGTTAAGAAGTAGCAGTATTATGGGAAAAGGGGGATGCGCCTTCTACGGATACCCTATACTAAGACAGAACAAGTAAATTACCTAAAGGAATAAGCTGGAAAGAAACATGTGGCTATGAGTTGCGAGTTCCCCACATGATAATAAGGCGATAAAGTAAGGATATCATCAGTGACAAGTAAAGATATGATTATGATTGTCGTTGAAATCAATGTTGAGTACAACACAAGGATAACAGATTATGATATAAAAGGGGTCCTAGTTGCGCATAAGACTTAGATCCTTGATAAGACAGATTGCGGCTTAAGGAAAATGCATTTACGGTTACTGTGAGTCGATTACAGGAAAGAGAGAAATAACTTGAGATGGAAAGAAAAGGGGAAGGTGACGCTACCAGTGAATGCTGACTATTGAAGGATGGCATAAGTGACACTACATGAATGGTACAGACGGTTAGATATACCATTATTTTGGGCATCCCTATGGGATGGAGTTGATAATTGGAGCGAAGGTAAACATTGACTCATAGTAAACGGTTGAGCTAAGCAAAATACAGCCTCATTTGGATTGCTACGTTGGCGGTACTGCTGAGCTACGCTACTGTAAGATAAGTATGTTAAGACGTCGCACGTGAATTACTGCAACTATAATTTTTGGGAAATGGAATGAATATGATGCGGTAAAAATGGGAAATGGAATGAATGTGATGCAGAAAAAAAATATCGAGGAAAGGGGCACATGAATTCAAGATTGGAGGTGAGTCAATGGATTTACGAAGGATATAAGTAAGACCCTAAAAGGGGGGAAGCAAGTAAGGAAATCATAAGTGTAGAGATCGAAACGATGAGTCCCAAGATATGACACGTATAGACCCTAAGACAAAAGTGGGAGTTATATGAAAATGATATAGTTGTTATCATTATCCATTTCAGTACGGACATCAAGTGAATCAATGAAAGGAATAGAGTGATTGAAGGGTGTCTTTTAAGATTGGACTGAAAATAATTCGTGAAGAATAAAAGGAATTGAAAGATATTCCAATGAAGGGGGCAAAGATTGACGAGATATTGGAATAACTACGATGCGGATTATGGTATGATCGCCTAGTAAAGGGAGGCTACAAAACAGCGCGAGCTGGACGACTAAATAATCAAGCCGTAGAAAATAAACGCCATAGTGTATCGATTATGATTGCATTAAAGGAAGGATGATCCGATAATGGGATATGTCCTAGAATGGGATTATGGGCAGATTACGAAATTGGTTTAAACATTCGAGGACAAATGTTCCAAAGGGGGGAAGGATGTTATACCCCACATTTTCAGAGCCTGAGCGTGACACGTGCTTCCTCAGACATTGACAATCACGTTGTTACTACATAATTTAAACTCACGTTGATAGTATTATATTTCGTATTTTTGCACGTCGGATTAGTCGTAAGCGGAGGTGGGGCCCACACATCAAGATTTTTTTAGGAATACATGACAAGTTATATGAACCACATATGTGAAGTTAAACACAACTCAAGAAGAACCCATGAGCCAAATCAAAGTGGAAGCCCTCCAAACAAATATTTTTAAGTTACGTTTTTGGGTGATCTGACTTCGGGAGGCCATAACCCCATCAGCGTTTGGGAATTTGGAAAGCTCCCAGAAAGAAAGTTGTAGATAATTGAATTAGATTTCCAACCATAGGTCGTGGGTCCACAGGTGACATCGGGATAAGGAGATATGGACTTTTTAAGGCAGAAAGGTCGGTGGGCTAGGCCCAATCCGGGCCCAACCGGGTTAGGCCCATGACCCATGCCTATTTAAATGAGATTTCAGCCCTTTCTCCTCATTTTTCAGACCAAAACACCCAGAAAATTCTGGAGAGAGAGAGAGAAAAAGAGTCTTGGCGACGAAAAACCAATTTTGATCGAAATCTGAGCCCCGAATCCCGAAGCTCATGAAGAGAAAAGTGTTGTACGTCGCGTTGTCTTCAATTTGAACTAAATATCAACCAAAATTAAGAGGGTGGATGTGGTGGCTGCACACTTGAGGTAAGATTAAGGTTCCTTTTCATTGCTAGCAAGTTTATTTAGAGTTTTAACGAACTAGAACGGAGACAATAGTGTGATAAATTTGTTTATCGGTGTGGTTGGATTATGGTTTGAGGCGTGAGGAGAATTTTGGATAAAATGTATATTTATTTATTCATCTTGTAGGATGTAAGTATTGATGTTATTGGTATTAACTTCGACGTCTTTGCGGAAATAAAATTATGAAATAGCTATATCGCAAATTTGGTTGGTTGAGAAATTTAGAAAACAGTGTGCGGGCTATTTTATGGCATACGTCGGTATTGGAAATGATGTTAATATTATTGGTATTGTTTTTGAAGTTGTTAGTGTGGTTGTTCGTATTGTTGTTGATAATTTGGCCCAGTTGAATTCTCGGATTGTTGTTGATTATTTGGCCGAGTTGAATTCTCGGATTGTTGTTGATAATTTGGCCGAGTTGAATTCTCGGATTGTTGTTGATAATTTGGCCGAGTTGGATTCTCGGGGTTGGTTGTATTTACAGGGGAAATGCTGCCGAAATTTCTGTAAATGAAGTGCTAGTTTAGGATTGGACTTCTAAGTATCTATTGCTAATGTTGGTATCTATTAATATTGTTGTAGATTTTGCGAAAGCCAAAGACTTAAGTTCGGATTAGCTTAGGAAGCGGGCAAGGTATGTAAGGCTTACCCTTTCTTTCTTTTGGCATGTCCTAGATGTAAGTAAGAGACGATATGTACCTTGGGGTAACTCTATTCTGTAATTTCGAGCTTGTTTACGATTCTTATTCACTTCCTGATATGAGCATACTTAGCATTGTTGAACTCGTAGTATGATCGCACTTTGAGCAAAGCATAAAGAGTTCGTGTCCCTAAAAGGGTTCTGTAAGTATTAATGTCTCTAACTTTCGTATACAGTCTCGGATTGCTTTGAAACGTTCGTAGAGGTTCTGTAGTAAAAGTGTCCATAACTTTCTCATACTAAACCGGATTGACTTGAAACGTGTTTATGATCCTCAAGTGTCGATTAGTGTACCTATCTATCGAGTCTTAAAAATCGATTTAAATTGCATTTAGTTTCTCATTACTCTGCTCGTGCATATGGTTGTTACATCTTTAGCCGAGTCCCGGGCCGGTATGTATCGTGCGTATGGTTCCCCGAGTCCCTTGCTTGAGGGCCGGGTTCCACATATATATTCCGGAGTTATGATGTGTTATGGTGTTATGATGTGTTCATGGTTCACCGAGCCCCTTGCTAGAGGGTCGGGTATCATATATATGTGTATTCTGATGTTATGATGTGATACGGAAATTACGGAGCAATCTTCTAGTGTATGATGTGTGTGACGCCAAAGACGGGGTGGCGACCACGTTCCCCGGGTCCCACAAGGGACTGGACACCATTTCTGGCTTGCATGATTTGTGTTTCAAGTAAGCATATTGATATTCTGCATTTCGTGCTTAGTTTCTGTACTTCTTGTTCCGGTTATGATTCCGTTTCCAGTACTTCATGCTTTATGTGTATATACATTCTGGAGTATGATGCGGTATATACATTCTGGAGTATGATGTGGTATATACATTCTGGAGTATGATGTGGTATATACATTCTGGAGTATGATGTGTTCCGAAGCCTGATTTGACACAACAAGACAAGACAAGACCAGGCACAACATATTTTAACCTCAGAGAGAGAGCCAAACACCATCTTCAGTCTTATTCTTAATCATGATTACCACAAACAACACTTAAAATGATATAAACAACCTAGCAAAGAAAGGTATAGATTTCACACCAAGCTCCCCTTTTGCACTTCTTGATCTTTTAAGACTAAGTTATTGGTATTAGTGAGACACCATTAGCACAAATGTCATGTCAATGACTTATGTTAGCCTACCTAATTTCACACCCCGACGAGGAGTATGATGGGCTCCGCCCCGTGGGCCGGAGTCCACCTGACTTAACAGTTACATTGAACATCATATACCGTAATTCAAGTAACATCTGCACACAGAAAAGGCCCAACATAGAAATATCCGATAATCCAACATCTCTATACATTATGAGAACCGGCAAGTTCGCTACTACATCACAAATATCATAAAGCCGGCAAGGATAACAGTAGAGTATCAAAGACCAAAACAAGGTCAACAAGACCATACATAGTATCTACATACCCCACTATGTCTATGAGCCTCTAAGACTGTACGTGTGAACATATACTACATTAGCAGAAAAATACAAAAAGATAGCAAGTCCGGAGTAGTGGCACTTGCTGACACCGCTGGGCTGGAAAATCCTACTGCGGTCGCTCTTCAATAACTCTGTCAGAGCCTGCAGCATGAAATGCAGCGTCTCGTGAAATGGGATGTCAGTACGGATAAAAGTACTGAGTATTTAAGGCTGGAATCAATAACATAAGTAGGACGGAAATATAAATAGAGTAGAGGTAACCTGTCAGTTGAGAACATACAATATGCAATGCATGAATCTTAAACACCCTATGCAAGTAAGCACATGCATATATACGTATATCATATAATTGTTAGTGCTGCGGAACATGCAGCCCGATCCATATATGTTAGTGCCGAGGAACATACGGCCCGATCCATAATTATAATATGTTAGTGCCAAGTAACGTACGACCCGATCCATAATTATAATATGTTAGTGCTGAGGAACGTACGGCCCGATCCATAATTATAATATGTTAGTGCCGAGAAACGTACGACCTGATCCATAAATATAATATGCTACATATACATAATGTAAATAGTATGCATGAAGGCTCATATGAAAGCTACAACTTTATCAGAGTGACGTAAGGTCGGTAACCTCCGATTTATATTTAGGAATTCGTGTCGAATCCAAAGAAATAACTTAACGATGATAAACATGATAACATACCAAGAATCAATCAAATAACTAAGACATTAAGAGTTGAGCTACTTGACATAGGAATGGAGTGATTTTATTATGGAACGTTCATATTCATGCTCTAGTTGGATTCGTGCCAAGGAAAGAGAGAAACGAATACCTTACATACCTTAGTTGACAAGCTACTACTCAAGGAATGCTTTACTTCGGTGCCTGCCTATTGCCCAAACCTATATATAATGAGAAATATATCTTTAATCATACTTTCCCATCAACTTATTCGTACTAGTTATTGGAGAGTAATTTGGATTATGAAAATTTGGGCAACATCTCTCTTATATTATCCACTTCCTCCAAATACCAAAACAACTCCATACAATAGCAACAATATCATCAAGATTCTACAAAATAAATATGCATATTTTCATCCAAAACACTCTTCAAACTTCAATCCGTAAGCCACCACCACTAACACAATAATTATAACTCTTATTCTCATAAATATTCCCAAATAAACATTAATGAAGAGAGATTCATACCTTACCTTTACTAAAGTAGCAAGATCTCCAATATTTAATTTGAGTCCAAGCCAACCCTAACGCAAAACGAAACTATAATCGCGACCACACGTTATCCGGACCTCGATTAATACTCCGTCACTCAAAAATTACATAATCCTCATTTTGTGATGATTATAGGCTCTCCTATGTTTGTTGAACTTTTTGGAATATTTGGGAAATTTTTGGTGAAGAAAAATGGGGGTTTGACCCCTTATATAGTGGATTAGAGTCGGTGCCAACCGACTCTAAAATCCTTCTGCGCGTTCGCGCTGCGTTTGGGCGCATTCGTGCAGAGTTGGCCAGTGCTACTTTGTGCGTTCGCGCCACCCCTTGGTGCGTTCGTGCAGGGTTAAACCCTGCACTGGTAGTCCGTCTTAAAATGCTCATAATTCTCTATTCCGATGTCAGATCGACACGCGGTTTGTTGCGTTGGAAACTAGACTTCCCGAACTTCAATTTAGGATTTTATTTTACTTCAAAACTCCTCATATACCATAAGATATTCCTTCCTCAAGTAGGGCCAAAATTACCCCTCATATTCCTCAAAAATCCAACAAACTTACTTTTTTTGATTCACTTGCCCTCCAATCCTTCCGCAACTTATTATATGCACTTAAACCCTCATAAACATAAAATAAGAGCATCTAATCTCATATACCTCCTGAAGGGTAACTCGAATCTCAACATACGAAATTGCAGGGTGTAACATTCTCCCCCCCCCCCCCTTCAAAATCATTCGTCCTCGAATATTGGAGTACTTAAGGGACAATTATACATTTCAAATTTTATGGAACTTTTGCAATAGGAGCATTTCTAATTTCCTGCTTATCACAATTCCAATTTATATGTTTTGTAGGATACCGTACTCGACGACACATAACATGCAGTAACTAGAATAATATTTCCCATCACATTGATTCTCGATGGTTTAAATATGACTTTTACATTGTAAGTGATTTGCGGATAAAGCAACATCTTGTAAGGATTCCTCCGGATTAGTATCGTCTGTGGTAGGGAATAAATGGGGATACTTGGACTTCATTTCTGCTTCAGCTTGCCACGTTATCTCTTCCCTATCTTTACTTCTCCATAGAACCTTGGCCAAAGCCACATCTTTGTTTCTGAGTCTGCGGACTTGTTGGTCGAGAATAGCAATTGGTTCTTCCTCGTATGTCAGATTTCCTGTAACTTGTATATCGTCAATAGGTACTATTCCGGAGGGATCTCCAATACATTTCCTCAGCATGGACACGTGAAAAACTGGATGAATCGCTTGCAGTTATGATGGCAGCTCCAATTCAAAAGCCACCTGACCTACCTTTCAGACAATCTTATAAGGTCCGATATATCGGGGACTGAGCTTCCCTTTCTTACCAAATTGCATCACGGCCTTCATAGGTGATATTTTCAGAAACACCCAATCAGCTACCTGAAACTCCAATTCTCATCGTCGTACATCTGCATAAGATTTCTGGCGACTCTGAGCTGTGCGTAACCGTTCCGGGACAAGCTTTACCTTTTCAATAGCCTGATGAACAAGGTCTGGCCCGAATACGTTTGCTTCTCCGACTTCAAACCATCCGGTAGGAGACCTGCACTTCCTGCCATATAAAGCCTCATACGGAGCCATTTTGATATCGGCATGATAGCTATTGTTATAAGCAAACTCTATCAGAGGCAAATGATCATCCCAACTCCCCTGAAAATCCAGTACACAAGCTCGTAACATATCTTCCAGAGTCTGAATAGTCCGCTTAGCCTGCCCATCTGACTACAGATGGAAAGCCGTATTAAGATTTACTCGAGTCCCAAGGCTTTCCTGAAAAGATTTCCAGAACTTTATCGTAAACTGAGCGCCTCTGTCTGAAATAATTGACAGCAGAATGCCATGAAGGCGCACAATCTCCTTAAGATACAACTTAGCATAGTCTTCAGCAGCATAGGTAGTTCTTACTAGCAGGAAATGAGCTGATTTAGTTAACCTATCAACGATTACCCAAATAGAATTAAATTTGCGACGAGAACGGGGCAATCCCATGGTAAAATCCGTATTAATCACTTCCCACTTCCACGTCGAGATCTCCATTTCTTGTAATAAGCCATTGGGTTTCTGATGTTCGATCTTTACCTATTGGCAAGTGGGGCATTGAGCTATGAAGTTAGCAATATCTTTCTTCATACTATCCCACCAATAAAAGCCCTTGAGATCATGGTACATCTTGGTGGATCCAGGATGAATTGAATACCGGGAGTAATGAAATTCTGAAATGATTCGGTCTCGAAGCCCGATTATATTTGGAACACACAAACGACCTCGATAATTGAGAATCCCATTTGAATCCAGTTCAAAGGCTGAGATCTGATTTTGTTGCACTCCTTCCTTAATTCTAGCTAAAACTTGATCCTCACTCTGATGAGCCTTTACATCTGAGGCAAGAGTCGATTGGGATATATTCTGTAAGGTAATCCCAGTGTCTTCTGAATTTAATAGGTGAACTCCCAAATTTTCCAAGCGATAAAGCTCTCTAGTCATTTCCCACTTTTCCGCTGGCACATACAATAAGCTACCCATTGACTTGCGACTTAGAGCATCAGCAACAACATTAGCTTTGCCAGGGTGATATAAAATCTCAGTATCGTAATCCTTTAGCAATTCGAGCCACCTTCGCTGTCTCAAATTCAGTTCCTTTTGCTTGATTATATATTGAAGGATTTTATGGTCTGTGTAAATATCAACATGTACTCCATACAAGTAATGCCGCCATATCTTCAGAGCGTGAACCACCGCGGCCAATTCCAGATCGTGGGTTGGATAATTTTGCTCATGTTTCCATAACTGTCGTGAGGCATAAGCAATCACTTTACCGTTCTGCATCAGTACACACTCCAGGCCTGTGCGTGACGCATCACAGTATACAGTGTAACCCTCAGTGCCTTTTGGAAGGGTAAGAACTGGAGCAAATGTCAACTTATCTTTCAGTTTCTGGAAACTTCGCTCGCACGCTTCTGACCATTGAAACTTGGCCCCCTTCTAAGTTAATTTTGTAAGGGGAGTTGCTATAGAAGAAAATTCCTCCACAAATCTCCGATAATATCCAGCAAGACCCAAGAAACTTCGGACTTCCGAAGTAGTTGTAGGTCGGGGCCAATTCTTAAAGGCTTCAATCTTTTGATCATCAACTTTAATACCCTCATCTGACACAATATGGCCTAGGAAAGCCACTGAAGTTAACTAAAATTCACATTTGGAAAATTTGGCATACAACCTTTGATCCCGCAATATTTGCAACACCTTCCGGAGGTGATCAGCATGCTCCGTCTCCGAACGAGAATATACCAAGATATCGTCAATGAACACTATAACAAAAACATCCAAGAAGGGTCGGAATACGGTGTTCATTAATGCCATAAATGCCGCAGGAGCATTGGGCAATCCAAAAGACATAACTAAGAATTCAAAATGCCCATACCTCGTTCGGAAAGCTGTCTTTGGAATGTCTTCCCCTTTCACTCGTAGCTGATGATACCCTGACCTTAAGTCAATCTTCAAGAAGCATTTGGCACCCTGTAGCTGGTCAAACAAATCATCAATTCTAGGCAACGGATATTTGTTCTTAATAGTCACCTTATTAAATTGTCGATAGTCAATACACATTCTTAGGGAACCATCCTTCTTGAGCACAAACAATATCGGTGCTCCCCACGGAGACGTGCTGGGCCTAATGAAACACTTATCCAACAAGTCCTGCAATTGCACCTTTAATTCCTACAACTCAGCAGGGGACATACGATAAGGGGGAATAGAAATAGGTTAAGTGTCCGGATACACGTCGATAGCAAATTCAATTTCCCTTTCGGGAGGGAGACCTGGTAATTCATTGGGGAACACATCCTAAAATTCATTAACTACAGGAACGGATTGCAAAGTCAGCGGTTCGACTTCAGTGCTTCAAACTCGAACCAAATGATAAATATAACCTTTGGAAATTATTTTCCGTGCCTTAAGGTAGGAAATAAACCTACCCTTTGGAGCCGGAGTATTGCCCTTCCATTTGAGAACCGGCTCACCCGGAAACTGAAATTTCACAGTTTTGGACCAACATTCCACATTGGCATAGCAAGAGGCTAGCCAATCCATACCCATGATAGTGTCAAAGTCCATCATTTATAACTCCACTAAATCAGCAAAAGTTTCCCGGCCACATATCGTAACCACACACTTACGATAGATTCGTCTCGCAACAACAGGTTCTCCGGCCGGAGTAGAAACTAAGAAAGGCTCGGACAAAGATTCGGGCTTAATACCAAACTTATTAGCAATATAAGGAGTGATATAGGATAGTGTGGAATCCGGGTCAATTAGCGCATAAACATCATAGGAACAGATGGATAAAATACCTGTCACAACATCTGGGGACGACTCAAGATCCTGCCACCCTGTAAGTGCATAAATATGATTTTGGCTGCTGCCAGAACATGTTACCTGACCTCTTCCTCTACCTCTATCGGCTGAAACTGAAGAACCTTGCCCAGGAGGGAGAATAGAAGATGAAGAGCCTGCGATCAAACCTGTCGGTTGTGCCGAACTGCCACTTTCGCGAGTCGGACAGTCCCGTATAACATGACCAGGCTGCCCACAAGAGTAACACACCCCCATACCTTGGTGGCAATGGCCAAAGTGTCCCTTACCGAACCGATCACAACAGGGCAGTGAGGGCCTTGCCTGGCTCGATTCTCCCATATGAGAAGGAACTGGCACTCTCGAACTCTGACTCGGTCCAAAAAAAGTGGGTCGATCATAACGCTGCCTCGGAAACTGAGAGGGGGCACTAACTGCTGAAGGAGATGATCTTCTATAGGACTAGGGCATATCACCTTCCTGATAAGCACCTAAATAACCTACGAATCTAGCCCACTTATAACGGCCCCTATTTGGGTCTTGCTCGGCCCGCTGTTGACGTTTAAGGTCCTCTAAATTTTGAGCATACACCTGGATGTGAGCAATATTCATGCCTCCCTGTAATGAAACCATCATACAATCCTTAATCAAGTGAGGCCCAAGTCCCGTCATGAAACGGTGTACCCTATCTTCCATGTCAGCCACCATTGTCGGAGCATATCTAGCCAAGGAGTTGAACTTCAAACTATATTCCCGGACACTCATATTGTTCTAGTGAAGTAATAGGAACTCATCAGCCCTAGCCTGGTGAGCCTCAGCGGGCAGATAATGATCTAAAAAGGTCCTGGTGAATTCGGACCATACTGCTGGAGGTGAGTTCTGCTCTCTCGACTGTTGCCAAGACTCATACCTTACTGCGGCCACATCCCACAGTCTATAAGAAGCTAGCTGCACTGATTCTGTATCAGAAGCATGCATTTCCCTCAACGCGCGGCCCATTCGATCTACAAAGTTCTGAAGATCATCCTTCGAGTTTGTCCCCATGAAAAATAGAGGGTCTAAAGTAAGAAAGTCACGCACACGGGAACTAACAGCCCTGTCCGGAAGGCTAGCCTGCCGCTGAGTCTGGGTAGCCACCAATCTATTCAATAACGGGACTGCATCTCACAAGTCCTGATCTGGATTAGGACGGGGAGGAGCTAGTGGCTAAGGAGCCAGAGGGTCTGGAGCTCTGTCATGCTCTTCAGCAACTGATAGAGTAGAGGTAGCATGCAAGGGAGTAGCGCTCTGAGCCTCGCCATGGTTTAACTTGGTTGGGGATACTTGGCTTGGGCCTCCCCTGTTACACCCCGCAAGATTTCGTGTTACTTGACTTAAGAAAAGAATGAATGAGTTAAGAAAGTTCAAGGAAAGTTAATCGAGTTAGTAAGATTATCGTTATATATATGGTTGCCTTAAGTATGCCGAGGTGACATGGTACCCTAAAGGATTGGAAATCGTGCTATGAGTATGTATACGAGGTAATGTGAGTGCCCTTTTAAAGTATTTGAGATTATTAGTAATGATATAGAAGATAGACAAAAGATATGAATATACTTTTGCGATTGGAGTTTCGTCGAAGCTTTGTGAGTTCTCTAGTTATGTTTGAGGTTATTGTGATTCTCCGGACCCTTCGAGACGCGTGTATGTATTGTTATGTATATGTAGGTATAAGAGGTTACATGGGGGTTGGAAGAGGATTAGAAGTTAAACGAATCTAAACAAAATAAATCGGAACAACTTCAGTAAAAATCTCGGACGAGATTTTTAGCCCATATTGTTGGAGGCATATCTCCTAGAATAAGACGAGTTTTGGGGTGAAACAAAAGCCTACACTAAAATTCAATGTCACGACCCGACTAGGGGCCATGACGGGTACCCGGGGCTAACCACCAAACACCGCTCATTCTGCTACTTATCATACTCGTTAAGGGTTCATTCATCAAATTCGTACTCAAATCATAGAAAAATCATTTTTCATTTGGAAACATAATTACTTTTATATACATAAGCCCTTCGGCTATCAAAATAATACACACATGCCTATATTCATATATACACTTATCAAAATCATGAGACCATACTACCCACACATACGTATCTACGAGCCTCTACTAGAGTACTAGACACATGGACGGGACAAGACCTCGTCGTGCCCAAAACATATATGTACATAAAATAGTAAATCAATGGCACCTCCGAAATAATGGAGTGCTCTCAAAAGTCTTCTTATCGGCTTCTATAAATTTGGGTCGACTCCCTGTCTACCTGTGGGCATGAACACAGCGTCCAAAGAAAACGGACGTCAGTACGAATATTGTACTGAGTATGTAAGGCATGAATGAAATGAATATCACAGAGAAATCATAATACATAAGATGAAGATATAACCTGCTTGACTTTTAAGAGAGGATACCTTTCATGCCTATATCATGTATAACCATAGTGCATGTATCATCATAGTGCATACATCATCGTATCATACATATATCATAATACCGTATCTACTCACACACATTAAACGTTATCCTCATTCGGCCACGTAGTGGCTCGACAATATCACATATATATTTTTCCGGGATTTTCATACATATATCATATATATAATCATAGTAGTATCGTGCCCGACTATATAGGGTCGGTGTCTTATGTGCCCAGCTATAATAAATCTTGGTGTTATACGTGCCTGGCCCTACCAAGGCTTCAGGGTTACACATACCTGGCCCTACCAAGGCTTCAGGGTTACACATACCTGGCCCTACCAAGGCTTCAAGGTTATCCGTACCCAACTGCAGAGGTGCGCGCACGTTACATATATATATATATATATATATATATATATATATATATATATATATATATACATATACATTCTACCCGACCATATGAGCTCGAGGTTTCATAATAGCCATACATAGGCACATATATACATAAAAGCCCATAAATATCTTTAGCGTCATCACTATTATCATCGTCATCATTATCATCATCACTATCAACATCGTCATTATTATCATCACATATATCTCATAACTTTTCATAGAGCATACATTTGAATTTACAGACAATCTATGAAAACCATATCATATCCGTAGCATGAACTTCGTATAAATATCATATGATAGACTTTATAATCTATAGACTTAGGCTCATCATTACCATTATCGTTTCTATAGCATATCTCTTACCTTTATCTCATACGAAATCCTCTATGAACATAGACTCGCAACTTTTCGGAACATTAGTCGTAGGACATGCATTAGAGCTTATAGACAATATATAACAATGTCGGGGTGACATAAGGTCGAGAGTCCCCCGATTCCATTATGGAGCATTCATAAGCATTCTACCTCACCTTGAAGGAATTAGCATATATAAGGTGAGTGTATTCAATGAACAACATCAATGGATCATAATATGGATCATTAGCCTTGTAGAACCATAATATTATAGGCCTTAGAATCTTTAGACTTAGACTCATCATCATCATTATCGCATTCGTAACATACCTCTTATCTTATCCCATATGGCTATTCATTTACATAGGCTTTTAGTTTTCCGGAAGGTAGGAATGTCATGGAGAGGTAAGGAAATAATATTATAGGAATCATATAGGGATCATTAGCTTCGTAGGTATATCATATCATGGGCTTTATGACTTCTAGACTTAGATTCATCATCGGTATTGTCATGATCGTAAAGTATCTCTTTCTTTATCTTGTATGAAGTCCTTTGTACTCGTAGATTCATAGATCCCAATATGTAGGAAAATCATGGAGAGATGGGAGGATTCATACCATAAGATTCATGCCTTAGAAAGAACGGACTAGCCTTACATACCTCTTTTGTTTAACAATTCCATCACTTGATTGTTCTCCTTCAATGCTCACGTTTCTACGTTCAAGAGAATCCCCATTCACATTAGCTAATCGATTACATGAACCTTTCTTACTAAAGCTAAAGAAAATTGGGCAGCATTTCCTTTGTTTATACAGCCTTTCCCATATCGTATATCAACTCCCAAACATTTATAATAACGTTCACAATATCATAACCATCAATCGTCATTCATCTACATTACCCTCATTTCACAATTCCACTTCAATTCATCCATAATCATGGTCATAGTATACTAGTACTTTTTCTCACATATAGTGTTTATCCCATGTCCTTTATATCATTTATAATGTAACCATATCACAACACATCAAGAATCATGACTCAATTCAAGCTATTACTCAAAAGTGACACTATTCCCACATTCATGACCCATTTTCTATATTCTTCTACAATCCAAGTGTCTCAACTTTTTAATACCTTAAACAACATTTAAATACCATAAAACTTACCTTAGATGGTGTGGGAATGAACCTTGAGTGCAAACACTTCACTTGAACAAAACCCTAGTTTCACCTTCACTTGGATTCCTTGTCTTGGATGAATTTTTATGAGTTTCTTACACTTGATTTCCTTAGTTTGATGTAGTTGATCATAATTATCCCTTGAATTATTATGGTAGAAGTGTAGAGAGATGTTTTAGAGAGAAGGGATGTGAAGGGAAAATGAAATGACATGAACTTGGATCCTTTATTAATACACAAAAATCTGACCCGTCACGGATATATGGACCAACATACGGTCCATATCTTTTATACGGGCCGTATGCTTGGTCCAGTGAGGGTTTCCTATCTTGGCTAAATATACGGCCTAACATATGGCCAGTATAATTTATACGGCCAGTATGTTGGGCCGTATAATGCCCAGCTGATCCGATTTCGTTCTCGTCGACTCGTTTGATCCCCAATCCTTATGGAACCTTCTTAACACTTGTTTATCACTTCATTAACAATCTAAGGGAAGTTATAACTCTTTTCCAAAGCATAATTAAATCATCATTAACTCGTTACTCATAAATCCTTTCTGATACATCTCGTATGTCTTGCCTCCTCTTGGCAACTTTCTTCTCTTACTTCGAATGTCTTTGAATCATTTAGAATCATCAAATGCTATTTCTTACTTATCAAAACATCGCATACGTTGTACCCTTCGTCAGTCTATTCACTGTGCATGAATGATAAGATATAAGCTTGCAATATGTCCTAACGGGAAAATATGTTGTGCAAAAAAATAAGGGCAGAACGAGATTAAGTTAGGAGTATCATTGACGATTATAAGGGATGAGCTAAATGTTGTTGAATTGATAGTAATGGCAGTTATAAGAGCGACATTGATACGGTAAAGAGAAATGCTAGAGTAAATTTAGGAGATTGGTAGCACTAAAGCATGACATAGAAGAGAAAGGGTAACTCCAATTGAGTGTGATACTGAAGTATTGATTGGAGGGATAAGCACGAGAAGGATACGATAAGTTTATGAGCAAAATAAAGCAGCAGCGTCACGGAGACAGAGGTACGAATATGAAGGGTTATAATGAATGTGAATACATTGGTGATATGACTTATGTGGTAAGTGAAATAGGAATAATCAGAAAGAGTAACAGGTTGAGTATGCTTACTTCATGAGGTTTATGCTATGTTATAAGCAGAATTGTGAATGAGATCAAGAAGTGTCACCCTATAAAATTGGTTATGATCAAGGTATAATGAGAACGTAGCAAGAATTGCAATACAAAGTGTAGCGAGGAAACGCCTAAAGATGTGACATGTTCTATATGAATAGAGAGTGTATGCAAGTGGGAAACCAACAAGCGAGCCATGGGGCAGTAGATGAGAAATCTTATAAGACCTTGTTAAGGGGAAGTCCATCATAGAGGTTCCTCAATGACAGAAATGATAGCAAGCAATGTCAAAGGGGGGAAGTCAACTTGAAAGGAAATTAGGGAAATGTGATATGGTAAAGTAGTAGTAGTTTGTGATTTGTATAATCAAGGGTATAAGTGATATCTTTAGCTGGATGTAAAAGACCAAGACTACAGAAAGATGAATAACGAAATAGGGCGATTGTTAGAAAAGGATCAACACAATAAGGATGAGAGGGGATGATCCGAATGAACTGGATAAGTTTTGACGCGAAGAATGGATTGTACAGAGGTAGTATATTCTAAAGGACAAAGCGGTGCTAAGTTGACAATAAGGTTCCTCGTGCGAAACATCAAGGATTGATTATAAAACGGAAGGAAATAAGATAAATTGAGAAGGAAGGAATGTAAAAGAACAAGAATGGGATTAGAAAGAGAAGGAAATGCGCCGCCAAGTACGCGCGCTTAAGAAGTAGTCGTGTTATGATTAAAGGAAGATGCATCTCCTACGAATATCCTATACCAAGTTAGAACGAGTAGAGTATATGAAGTAATAAGTTGAAAAGAAAAGATGATCATGAGTTATGAAGTTTACCGTACGACGATAAAACGATAGAATAAAGCTATCACCAATGACAAACGCAATATGATCATGATTGGTTTTGAAACCAATGTTGAGTGCAAAACAAGAGTAAAAGAGTATGAGGCATAAGGAGTATTAGTTGCGCATGAGACTTAGGTCATGGAAAACAAAGATGACGTTACAAGTGAATTTTGAGCAACGAAGAAGAGGGCAAGTGACAATGAAGGAAGAGACTTAAAGTTTCTATAGTAGAACATAAGATGTGATAATCAGGGTAAAAAATAAAAAGGAAGAAAGAGAGTATGACGAGATAAGTTACTACGGATAGACAAAAGAGTTTTAGTATATGTAATCACCGAGCCTAGCCATGGTCGGGCACGCGAAAAACCGAACCTTCATGGTCGGGCATGCTATGTAAATGATATGCATAAGAATATGGCTATGGATACGATAAGTAAATGAGTACGATTATGAATACGGATGGATGTGGATACTTGTATATGTATAGATAAGAATGTACACGAATCACGCAGGAACGATTATGTAACTTGCTACTATTTATGCGTCGCCAATGAAACCAAGTGGGTAATTAAAGAGAGGAGTAAGAGGTAAGCAATAATAGTGTGGTCATGATACTCCGGGTCAGTTGAAGGAAAATATATGGCGAAATATTCGTGGAAACCCTGGATAGTTTAACATTCGAGGATGTTACACCTCGGATTTTTTTTCCCGTTCATGCACAATGAATAGACTGACGAAGGGTACAAAGTATGCGATATTTTGATGAGTAAGAAATAAAATTCGATGATTCTAAATGAGATTTCAAAGACATTTGAAGTAAGAGAAGAAAGTTGCCAAGAGGAGGCAAGACATACGAGATGTATCGGAAAGGATTTATGCATAACGAAGAAACGATGACTTAATGATGCTTTGGAGAAGATTTATAACGTCCCCTAGATTGTTAATGAAGTGATAAACAAGTGTCAAGAAGGTTCCATAAGGATTGGAGATCAAACGAGTCGACGAAAATGATTTTCGGAAAACTGTGGATTGTACGGTCCATTATACGGACCGTACAAAAGATACGGACCATAGCTATGGCCGTATAACCTGTCCAGAGAAGAGACTCCACTGGAACCATTATACGGTCACACATACGGACCGTATAAAATGTACAGACCGTATGTGTGTCCGTATAAATGTGTCGGGACAGAATTGTGTATTTAATAAGGGTTCAAGTTTCATTTCATTTCATTTTTCCTTCACACCCCTTCTCTCTAAAACATCTCTCTACACTTATCCAACAAAAATTCAAGGGATATTAGTGATCAACTACATCAAACCAAGGAAATCAAGTGTAAGAAATTCATTAAAGTTCATCCAAGACAAGGAATCCAAGTGAAGGTGAAACTAGGGTTTTGCTCAAGTGAAGTGTTTGCACTCAAGGTTCATTCCTACACCATATAAGGTAATTTTTATGGTATTTACATGTTGTTTAAGGTACTTGAAAGTTGAAAAACTTGGATTGTGAAAGGATATAGAAAATGGGTCATGAAAGTGTGAATAGTGTCATTTTGAGTGATAACTTGAATTGAGTCACGATTATTGATGTGTTGTGATATGGTTATGTTATAAATGATATTAAGGACATGGGATAAGCATTATATGTGAGAAAGCGCACTAGTATACTATGACCATGATTATGGATGAATGAAGATTGTTGGTTATGACATTGTGAACGTTATTATGAATGTTTGGGAGTTGATATACAATATGGGAAAGGTTGTATAAACAAAGGAAATGCTGCCCAATTTTATCTAGCTTTAGTAAGTACGTTCATGTAATCGATTAGCTAATGTGAATGCGAATTCTCTTGAAGGTAGGAATGTGAGCATTGAAGGAGAACAACCAAGCGATGGAAATTGTTAAACGAAAGAGGTATGTAAGGCCA
Source organism: Lycium barbarum (assembly GCF_019175385.1). NCBI lineage: Eukaryota > Viridiplantae > Streptophyta > Magnoliopsida > Solanales > Solanaceae > Lycium > Lycium barbarum. The sequence continues at coordinate 21,379,076 of NC_083348.1, read as the reverse complement.
GTCCTTTCTTTCTAAGGCATGAATCATATGGTATGAATCCTCCTATATCTCTATGATTTTCCTACATATTCGGAACTATGAATCTACGAGTATAAAGAACTTCATATGAGATAAAGAAAAGAGATACGTTACGAATACGACGATACCGATGATGAATCTAAGTCTAGAAGTCATAAAGCTCATTATATGATATTCCTACGAAGCTAATGATCCTTATATGATTCCTATGATAGTATTTTCCTTACCTCTCCATGTCTTTCCAACCTCCTGGAAAACTAAGAGCCTATGTTCATGAATAGCCATATGCGATAAGATAAGAGGTATGTTACGAATGCGGTAATGATGATGATGAGTCTAAGTCTAAGGATTCTAAGGCCTATAATATTGTGGTTCTACAAGGCTAATGATCCATATTACGATCCATTGATGTTGTTCGTTGACTACACTCACCTTATATGCTAATTCCTTCAAGGTGAGGCATAATGCTTATGAATGCTCCATAATGGAATCGGGGGCTCTCGACCTTATGCCACCCCGACATTGTTATAGATTGTCTATAAGATCTAATACATGTCCTATGACCAATGTTCCGAAAAGTTACGAGTCTATGTTCATAGAGGATTTCATATGAGATAAAGGTAAGAGATATGCTATAAGTACGATGATGGTAATGATGAGCCTAAGTTAGAGATTATAAAGTCTATTATGCGATATTATTACAAAGTTCATGCTACGAATGCGATGCGATTTTCATATATTGTCTTTAAATCCAAATGTATGCTCTATGAAAAGTTATGATAAGTTTATGAGATATTTGTGATGATAATAATGACGATGTTGATAGTGATGATGATAATGATGACGATGATAATTGTGATGACACTAAAGATATTTATGGGCTTTTATGTATATATATGCCTATGTATGGCTATTATGAAACCTCGAGCTTATATGGCCGGGTATAATGTATATGTGTATATATATATATATATATATATATATATATATATATATATATATATATATATGTAACCGTTACACCTCAGCAAATTTCCCGTTGGTACGCAAGTAAATGAACTAATGATGTGTGGGAGGAGTGCGAGTGTATAATGTTTCATGGGAAATGTATGTGAAGGGATGTGGATGATTAGAATGAAAAGTCGAGAAATGAGAAAAATTGAAAGTTGGCAAAACTGCCCAGTAGTCGTATATTGCAAAATACGGTCCGTAAAGTGCAACACGGTCCGTAAACTGGCAGTCGTAAACTGCCATGCAAAAGCTTCAGCCTTCTGCCAGTGGTCGTATAGTGCAAAATACGGACCGTAAAGAGCAATACGGTCCGTAAACTGGCATGAGTGCTACAGAGTATAGTCTCCGCTTCAATTCCTTGGCTAGGTATGCTTCGGCCATGGTAGCGGATATGGGCGATCGGGTGCACCGGTTTGTGAAAGGCCTAGGGCCACACTTGATGGATAAATATTTAACTGCGTCCCTTCAGGATGGCATGGATATTGCACGCATTCAGGCACATGCTCAGGAATTAGAGGAACACCTACAGCAGCGGAGAAATGAACGTGAGCAGGATAGGGGCCATAACAAGAGGGCCAGACCTTCGGGTTCGAGGAGCGAGTCCAGGGGCGGACACAGACAACAGTTTCCCAGCCATTCAGGCTATTCTATGACCAGTACACCTCCACAGTTCACGGGGCAGAGATTTGACAGATCTACTCATTCCGAGCCGAGTCAGGGTTATTCGGGGTCTCAGTTTAGAGGTGATTCAGGCCAGCCAAGGCCACCCGTACCACGATGTTCTCAGTGTGGAAAGTTGCATTGGGGTCAGTGCCGATTAGGTTCAGACGCTTGCTATTCATGTGGTCGGCCAGGCCATATTATGCGTGATTGCCCCTCAGTACATGGTAGAGGTTGGACCCAGCCATCAGGGTCAGTAGCCGGATCTTCGGCATCTGTACGTCCTACGGGGCCAGGTTCACATGCGCCAGTCGGCCATGGTAGAGGTAGAGGCAGAGCTCCCAGTACTAGCGGTCCTCAGCACCGTATTTATGCTTTGGCTGGACGCCAAGATCTTGAGTCTTCTCCTGATGTGGTCACAGGTATATTATCTGTATTCTCTCATGATGTATATTCTTTGATTGATCCGGGCTTCACATTATCATATGTTACTCCATATATTGCGAGTCGATTTAAAATTGAGCCGGAGTCTATCAAACCTTTCGAGGTGTCCAAACCCGTGGGTGAATCGATAATAGCTAGCCGAGTATATAGGAATTGTGTGATTGTGATTTGTGATCGTCGTACTATAATTGATTTGCATGAGCTAGAAATGGTAGATTTTGACGTTATTATGGGCATGGATTGGTTGGCTTCTTGTTATGCCAATGTTGATTGCCGAATGAAGATGGTTCGCTTCCAGTTTCCGGGAGAACCAGTCTTAGAATGGAAAGGGAATGAGGTGTCACAAAAGGGTAGGTTTATTTCCTATCTAAAGGCAAGGAAGATGATCACGAAAGGGTGCATTTATCACCTAGTGCGAGTTCAAGATGTAGAAGCTGAGTCGCCGACTCTTCAGTCAGTTCCGGTAGTGAATGAATTTCCGGATGTGTTCCCAGAATAGCTTCCAGGCCTTCCTCCCGAGCGGGAAATTAATTTTGCGATTGATGTGTTGCCAGACACTAAACCCATATCTATTCCTCCCTATAGGATGGCACCCGCTGAGTTGAAAGAGTTGAGGAGCAATTAAAAGACTTGCTTGAAAAAGGCTTCATTAGGCCTAGTTCATCCCCGTGGGGAGCACCCGTATTGTTCGTCCGGAAGAAGGATGGCTCCTTGAGAATGTGCATTGATTATCGGTAATTGAATAGAGTGACGATTAAGAACAAGTATCCCCTCCCGAGGATTGATGATTTATTTGATCAATTGCAAGGTGCCAAATGGTTTTCAAAGATTGATTTGAGGTCCGGGTATCACCAAGTAAGAGTTAGGGAGAAATATATCCCTAAGACAGCTTTCAGAACAAGATATGGCCATTTCGAGTTCCGAGTAATGTCGTTTGGGCTAACTAATGCACCGGCAGTGTTTATCGACTTAATGAACAATGTATTCAGGCCTTTTCTGGATCTATTCGTGATTGTATACATCGATGATATCCTAGTGTATTCTAGATCCGAGGCAGAACATGCGGATCACTTGCGTATTGTCCTTGGAGTTCTTCGAACTCGAGAGTTATTCGTGAAGTTTTCCAAATGCGAGTTTTGGTTGAACTCAGTGGCATTTCTGGGCCACATTTTTGCAGCTGACGGTTTTCGAGTGGATATCCAAAAGATTGAGGCAGTGAAGACTTGGCCAAGGCCCACGACCCCTACGGAGGTTCGTAGCTTTTTAGGCTTAGCCGGTTATTAAAGAAGATTTGTTGAGGGTTTCTCTTATATTTCTGCACCGCTCACCAAGTTGACTCAGAAGTCAGCTAAGTTTCAATGCACAGATGCTTGCGAGCGTAGTTTCCAAGAGTTGAAGGACTGACTGAGTTCAGCCCCAGTCTTGACACTTCCAGACGGATTGGAAGGATATGTTATTTATTGTGATGCTTCAGGCGTCGGGCTAGGCTGTGTATTGATGCAAAACGGTAAGGTGATTGCGTATGATTCTAGACAATTACGGAAACATGAGCAGAATTATCCTACCCATGACTTAGAATTGGCCGCGGTGGTCCATACTTTAAAGATATGGAGACATTACCTATATGGTGTCCACGTGGATATTTATACAGATCATAAGAGTCTCCAGTACATCTTCAAGCAGAAAGAGTTGAATTTACGGCAATGACGATGGCTAGAGTTGCTAAAAGACTATGATGTCGAAATCCTGTACCACCCCGGAAAGGCAAACGTTGTGGCTGATGCTCTTAGCCGTAGGTCGATGGGAAGTCTAAGTGATGTACGACCTGAAAAGAAAGAGATGGCCCGTGATCTTCAACAGTTAGCTAGCCTAGGAGTCCGAGTGGTGGACTCAGGTAGCAGCGGAGCTACTATTCAGAATTCAGCAGTTTCATCGTTAGTAGCAGAAGTAAAAGAGCGATAATATGAGGATCCCATACAAATGCAGTACAGAGGTACACTCCCTCAGAAGGAGGAGTCATCATTTGACATTTCGGAAGACGGAGTTCTTCGATGTCGAGGTAGGTTATGTGTTCCCGATGTGGCAGGTCTACGCCATCAGATTTTGAGAGAAGCTCATTGTTCCCGTTACTCCGTTCACCCCGGAGCGACGAAAATGTATCATGATCTTAAGACTATATATTGGTGGAATGGGATGAAGAAAGACGTAGCGGAATGCGTAGCTCAGTGTCCTAATTGCCAACAAGTGAAGATAGAACACCAAAAGCCGGGTGGCTTATTGCAAGCTATAGAAATCCCAACTTGGAAGTGGGAAGTGATTAATATGGATTTCATTACAGGGTTACCCCGTTCTCGACGTAAATATGATTCCATATGGGTGATCGTGGATAGACTCACTAAATCAGCTCATTTCTTACCGGTCAGGGCGACCTATGTGGCTGAAGATTACGGAAAGCTTTATCTTAAAGCGATAGTGAGACTCCACGGTGTTCCAGTATCTATTATCTCCGATAGAGGAACTCAGTTTACAGCCAAGTTTTGGAGATCGTTCCAAGAGGGTCTAGGGACCCAAGTGCGCCTTAGCACGGCATTTCACCCACAGACCGATGGGCAAGCTGAACGTACTATTCAGACCCTTGAAGATATGTTACGGGCATGTATGATAGATTTTGAAGGAAATTGGGATGACCATTTGCCACTCATTGAGTTTGCTTACAATAACAGTTATCATTCTAGCATTCAAATGGCACCGTATGAGGCTCTATATGGGCGGAATTGTAGATCCCCAGTTGGGTGGTTTGAAACCGGAGAAGCTAAGTTGATAGGGCCAGACTTGGTCCAGCAAGCAATAGAGAAAGTTAAGCTCATACAAGATCGGTTGCTAGCGGCTCAAAGTCGTCAGAAGTCCTATGCGGATAATCGTCGAAGAGATTTAGAGTTCGAAGTGAAAGATTGGGTATTCTTGAAAGTGTCGCCGATGAAGGGCGTGATGAGATTTGTCAAAAAGGGGAAGCTCAGTCCCCGGTATATTGGGCCATACGAAATTGTGCGCAAAATAGGCAAGGTGGCCTATGAGCTCGATCTACCTCCAGATTTGGAGTCAGTCCATCCAGTATTTCATGTCTCGATGCTTCGGAAGTGTGTTGGAGATCCTACGAGGATCGTCCCAGTGAATGATATTCAAGTGACAGAAAAGTTAACTTATGATGAAATACCCATTGCCATATTAGATAGGCAAGTACGGAGGCTTAGAAATAAAGAAGTGGCCTCAATTAAAGTTCTGTGGAGAAATAACAATCGAGAGGAAATGACATGGGAAGCGGAAGAGAATATGCGATCCAAATACCCACATTTATTTCGGCCCTTGGAAGAAGTCCAAGATGAGACGTCAAAATCATAAGGTATGCATGTTTTCCCTTTTATACATTCAGGTCGTGTGTGGCCAAATTTCTAGTGCTGTTGTATTATTGCCCTGTGAGGCATTGTTATTGTGGGTTGTTGTGACAGGGTGGTAGTGCCAAATTACAGAGGAAACTCTGGCGAAATTTTTATAGAATCCCCCAAGCCTTTAACATTCGAGGACGAATGTTCCTAAGGGGGGTAGAATGTTACACCTCGGAAAATTTCCCGTTGGTACGCAAGTAAATGAACTAATGATGTGTGCGAGGAGTGCGAGTGTATAATGTTTCATGGGAAATGTATGTGAAGGGATGTGGATGATTAGAATGAAAAGTCGAGAAATGAGAAAAATTGAAAGTTGGCAAAACTGCCCAGTGGTCGTATATTGCAAAATACGGACCGTAAAGTGCAACACGGTCCGTAAACTGGCAGTCGTAAACTGCCATGCAAAAGCTTCAGCCTTCTGCCAGTGGTCGTATAGTGCAAAATACGGACCGTAAAGTGCAATACGGTCCATAAACTGGCATGTCCAACTTCAACTTTCTGCCAGCTGAGGAAGAGGTATAATACGACCTGGTGGACGGACCGTAAAGAGATTTACGGCCCGTAAACCATGGTCGTAAATCACCATGCATGCAGGCCAAAGTCTCTGGTCCTGCTTAAGCTTAAAGACGACCACTAGGGACGGTCCGTAAAGTGGAATACGGACCGTAAACCTCCATGGACGACTACTGTTCACCCAGCTCAGATTTTCCAATTCATTAAATATGAGGATCAAGACTTATTTTATTTCATTACTACATTACACCACTTCTCTCTAAAACTTCTCTCTACATTTATTATATGAGTTTTTAAGGATTATAAGCCTTCAATAATATTAAGACAAGTGAATCAAGGATAAGGGAATCATCAAGGATCATCCAAGTCAAGAAATCCAAATGGAGAAAAACTAGGGTTTTGCTCAAAGAAGAGTATTATCAACCAAAGCTTGTTCCTACAACTTCTAAGGTAAGATTCATGATTTTTACAAGATGTTTAAGGTATCGGAGAATTAAAATACATGGATTGTAGAAAATGTGGTCAACTAGGTCTTGAATGATGAATAGTGACATTTTGAGAAATAGTTGAATTGAGTTATGAATGTTGATGTGTTGTGATATGAATGTGTTATAAATGGTATTAAGATCATGAACTAAACACTTTAGACGAATGGACGAAGATGGGTGCTATAATCATGAATGTGGGTGAATTAGAGGCAAATTAAGGAATCTAGATAATGTGGATAATGTGAATGACTAATGGCCATTGTTATGATATTAATGAAGGTATAAACGCTAGCATTGGAAGGGAACGTGCAAGTGTAGAATAGTTCGACGGAAAGGTATGTAAGGCTAACCCTTCTTTCATAAGGCATGGTTCTTGGCCAAATTCCTAATTCCTCTATATGAGCATGTTGTCTTCACATGGTTGACATTCCGAGCTCATAAGCTCACGACCCTTGATATGTACTATGATTATACTATGTTCCTCGTATGACGAGTAAGTCCATAATGTAGATGTAACGATAGTGATGAGGATAGTAATGATGATGAGAGTAAAATGAGATTAGAGATGCTTACGAGCTATGATATATGTATATGTATGCCTATGAAGGGCTATGATAAGACCCCGAGCTTATGATGCCGGGTAAGACTATATGTATATGAATATGTATGAAGTATGTATACGATACGAAACGCGCGCACACCTCTGCAGATGGTACGGATAACCCTGATGCCTTGGTAGGGCCAGGTATGTATGACTTTGAGCCTTGGTTGGCCAAGCATGTATAAGACACCGATCCTATGAGGTCGGGTATGCTATGTAAATGCTATGTATATGAAATGACTATGTATATAATATGAATATGAATGTGATAAGACTATGTATAAGAATACGAATAAGGGTATGTATACGAATATGAGCACAAGTATGGTACGAGTATTATTATGGGATATGAACGACGAGGTATGCAAGTAAGTGACATGATGATGATGATATTACTGTCTCCCCTCCTATGCTATTTCATATGATATCTATTATGCTTCTATATTGATGTTGATCATGCTTTACATACTCAGTACATTATTCGTACTGACGTCCTTTTGTTTGTGGACGCTGCGTCATGCCTGCAGGTGCACAGGGAGACAGACTTGATCCATAGCTGCTTATTCAGAGATTGCATAGCAGAGCTCCATTTCTTTCGGAGCCGTAGCTTTTGGGTACTTATTATTTTGTGTATATAATTATGGGCATAGCGGGGCCCTGTCCCGCTCATACGATATGTCATACTCTTAGAGGCTCGTAGTCATGTGTATGTGGGTAGAGATGTTCGGCCATGTCGGCCCATGTTTTGTATATCTTTTGTTGGCCTCGTCGGCCTTGTACTTATGATATGGCATAGATGCCTATGATATGTTAAATGATGATGGTCGTCTAATGGGATCAGTATGATTAATGATAAGAAAAGCACGAATTGACTTATGGTTCACCTAGATGTTATGTTATGTACGATAAGGGGGTGCCCGGGTGGGGTAGCACCGGGTGCTCTTCGCGGCCCCCTAGCCGGGTCGTGACAAAAGTGTTATCAGAGCAGTTCAGTCCTAGGATGTGTCTATGAGCCGTGTCTAGTAGAGTCTTGGTTATGGGTGTGTTGCGCGCCACACTTATAAACGAGAAGCTGCGGACATTTTAGGAATATATGACATTCTTTCTTCATAAGAATCGTGCGATAGAGCTATGATGTAAGAAATGCATGTTCTTAAATCGTGTGTTGTGTATTTCTGAGATGCCTAAAAATAAAAAGGCTACAGGCGCCCAAAAGGGAAAGACGGTGGCAGAAAAGTAGGCTGAAAGAGCACCGCCACCGGTGGTAGAGGAAGATGAGTCCCAAAGTGCGGCTCAATCTCAGTCCTCCCAGACAGTGCCTATTACCGAGGAGCACGTGGGAGCCTCAGCCCTAGCTCCAGCTCCTCCACCTAACGCTTCGGGCCAAGAAGTAAGAGAGGTCATTAATTTGTTGACTCAGTTGGTTGCGGCCCAGACTCAGAGGCCAAGCGCAGGGCAAGGTGACAGGGCTGTTAGTGCAAGGGCCCGTGACTTCATTGCTTTGAAACCCCCGGAATTCTTTGGGTCGAAACTGGAGGAGGATCCCCAGGACTTTATTGATGGTATGCTAAGGACGCTCCGGTTGATACATGCTTCAGACACCGAATCGGTGGAGCTAGCGTCATATAGATTGAGGGATGTCTCAATCCAGTGGTATACGGTTTAGATGGCTTCGCGGGGAGCCAATGCAGCTCCACCGGCATGGCAAGAGTTTGTTGATGCTTTTCTCCGTCATTATATGCCTCCGGAAGTTCGGCGAGCTAGGGCCGATAAATTCTTGAAATTGAGACAAGGTAGCATGAGTGCTACAGAGTATAGTCTCCGCTTCAATTCCTTGGCTAGGTATGCTTCGGCCATGATAGCGGATATGGGCGATCGGGTGCACCGGTTTGTGAAAGGCCTAGGGCCACACTTGATGGATAAATGTTTAACTGCGTCCCTTCAGGATGGCATGGATATTGCACGCATTCAGGCACATGCTCAGGAATTAGAGGAACACCTACAGCAGCGGAGAAATGAATGTGAGCAGGATAGGGGCCATAACAAGAGGGCCAGACCTTCGGGTTCGAGGAGCGAGTCCAGGGGCGGACACAGACAACAGTTTCCCAGCCATTCAGGCTATTCTATGACCAGTACACCTCCACAGTTCACAGGGCAGAGATTTGACAGATCTACTCGTTCCGAGCCGAGTCAGGGTTATTCGGGATCTCAGTTTAGAGGTGATTCAGGCCAGCCAAGGCCACCCGTACCACGATGTTCTCAGTGTGGAAAGTTGCATTGGGGTCAGTGCCGATCAGGTTCAGACGCTTGCTATTGATGTGGTCGGCCAGGCCATATTATGCGTGATTGCCCCTCAGTACATGGTAGAGGTAGGACCCAGCCATCAGGGTCGGTAGCCGGATCTTCGGCATCTGTACGCCCTACGGGTCCAGGTTCACATGCGCCAGTCGGCCATGGTAGAGGTAGAGGCAGAGCTCCCAGTACTAGCGATCCTCAGCACCGTATTTATGCTTTGGCTGGACGCCAAGATCTTGAGTCTTCTCCTGATGTGGTCACAGGTATATTATCGGTATTCTCTCATGATGTATATGCTTTGATTGATCCGGGCTCCACATTATCATATGTTACTCCATATATTGCGGGTCGATTTAAAATTGAGCCGGAGTCTATCAAACCTTTCGAGGTGTCCACACCCGTGGGTGAATCGGTAATAGCTAGCCGAGTATATAGGAATTGTCTGATTATGATTTGTGATCGTCGCACCATGATTGATTTTCATGAGCTAGAAATGGTAGATTTTGACGTTATTATGGGCATGGATTGGTTGGCTTCTTGTTATGCCAATGTTGATTGCCGAATGAAGATGGTTCGCTTCCAGTTTCCGGGAGAACCAGTCTTAGAATGGAAAGGGAATGCGGCGTCACCAAAGGGTAGCTTTATTTCCTATCTAAAGGCAAGGAAGATGATCACGAAAGGGTGCATTTATCACCTAGTGCGAGTTCAAGATGTAGAAGCTGAGTCGCCGACTCTTCAGTTAGTTCCGGTAGTGAATGAATTTCCGGATGTGTTCCCAGAAGAGCTTCCAGGCCTTCCTCCCGAGCGGGAAATTGATTTTGCGATTGATGTGTTGCCAGACACTAAACCCATATCTATTCCTCCCAATAGGATGGCACCCGCAGAGTTGAAAGAGTTGAAGGAGCAATTAAAAGACTTGCTTGAAAAAGGCTTCATTAGGCCTAGTTCATCCCCGTGGGGAGCACCCGTATTGTTCGTCCGGAAGAAGGATGGCTCCTTGAGAATGTGCATTGATTATCGGTAATTGAATAGAGTGACGATTAAGAACAAGTATCCCCTCCCGAGGATTGATGATTTATTTGATCAATTGCAAGGTGCCAAATGGTTTTCAAAGATTGATTTGAGGTCCGGGTATCACCAAGTAAGAGTTAGGGAGAAATATATCCCTAAGACAGCTTTCAGAACAAGATATGGCCATTTCGAGTTCCGAGTAATGTCGTTTGGGCTAACTAATGCACCGGCAGTGTTTATGGACTTAATGAACAATGTATTCAGGCCTTTTCTGGATCTATTCGTGATTGTATTCATCGATGATATCCTAGTGTATTCTAGATCCGAGGCAGAACATGCGGATCACTTGCGTATTGTCCTTGGAGTTCTTCGAACTCGAGAGTTATTCGCGAAGTTTTCCAAATGCGAGTTTTGGTTGAACTCAGTGGCATTTCTGGACCACATTGTTGCAGCTGACGGTATTCGAGTGGATAGCCAAAAGATTGAGGCAGTGAAGACTTGGCCAAGGCCCACGACCCCTACGGAGGTTCGTAGCTTTTTGGGCTTAGCCGGTTATTACAGAAGATTTGTTGAGGGTTTCTCTTATATTTCTGCACCGCTCACCAAGTTGACTCAGAAGTCAGCTAAGTTTCAATGCACAGATGCTTGCGAGCGTAGTTTCTAAGAGTTGAAAGACTGACTGACTTCAGCCCCAGTCTTGACACTTCCAGAGGGATTGGAAGGATATGTTATTTATTGTGATGCTTCAGGCGTCGGGCTAGGCTGTGTATTGATGCAAAACGGTAAGGTGATTGCGTATGATTCTAGACAATTACGGAAACATGAGCAGAATTATCCTACCCGTGACTTAGAATTGGCCGCGGTGGTCCATGCTTTAAAAATATGGAGACATTACCTATATGGTGTCCACGTGGATATTTATACAGATCATAAGAGTCTCCAGTACATCTTCAAGCAGAAAGAGTTGAATTTGCGGCAATGACGATGGCTAGAGTTGCTAAAAGACTATGATGTCGAAATCCTGTACCACCCCGGAAAGGCAAACGTTGTGGCTGATGCTCTTAGCCGTAGGTCGATGGGAAGTCTAAGTGATGTACGACCAGAAAAGAAAGAGATGGCCCGTGATCTTCAGCAGTTAGCTAGCCTAGGAGTCCGAGTGGTGGACTCAGGTAGCAGCGGAGCTACTATTCAGAATTCAGCAGTTTCATCGTTAGTAGCAGAAGTAAAAGAGCGATAATATGAGGATCCCATACTAATGCAGTACAGAGGTACACTCCCTCAGAAGGAGGAGTCATCATTTGACATTTCGGAAGACGGAGTTCTCCGATGTCGAGGCAGGTTATGTGTTCCCGATGTGGCAGGTCTACGCCATCAGATTTTGAGAGAAGCTCATTGTTCCCGTTACTCCGTTCACCCCGGAGCGACGAAAATATATCATGATCTTAAGACTATATATTGGTGGAATGGGATGAAGAAAGACGTAGCGGAATGCGTAGCTCAGTGTCCAATCAGATTTCAATTGACATGGCGATATTTGATTGGTCGGAACATGTCACTTGTACACGTGGCGCATCCTCATTAGCCTTTGACTTGACTAGGCATGCTGCAACATTTTGACATGTGGCGTGATCCTATTGTCTCCTTTGCTTGACTTGGCGTACCACGTCATTTGAGACATGACACTGATTTGGGCCTCTAGGATAAGATGACATATTGGGCTTAGAAAAGTGGGCTCACCATTTGTAGCCCAATGAAATTGAATTTTGGACTAAGATAACCAATTCAATTATAATAGCCCATACATTTGTTTAGACTAATATATCTTGAATTTAATATAATCCAGATTTTTTATAAATTTAAATTTAACAAACTATCATTGTCCACAAATGCTCCCACTTCAAGAATTATCGGGTATAGAATATTGGACCACGATTAGACTTGAAGTACATATAAAAATAGCATGCCTCTTTTTTTTTTTTTTTTTTTTGCGGGTTTAAAGAAAGAACTTGTCTGGAGTCTTTGACGTAGGGAAATTCGTTTCCCCATGTATTCTGCTGCCACAAACCATGTCCCATTAGAGGACTACCAGTAGTTTTACTTCCATTAGGGGAACACCAATTTAAGTAGAGTCCATATCAAATACTAATTGCAGCTACCGACTCTATGCTCCTATAAATACCAATCGTGCAGAATTTTCAGAATTCATAATCCAAGCTGCAAGATACGACTTTTGCCGGCGTCATCCGCGAGTTTTGTTCTAAGCATAACCTTGCCAGTGGTGAGTACTTTTTTTTTATTATTATTATTATTCTTGACTGTTGCAAATATAAAATAATGCATTCGACACTTCTTGCTTTTAACTTCGCACGTATTCAAGAATTGGACGTTTCTTTAAATTGTATGTCAATTAAAAGTGATCCACGTGCTTTCTTCGTCCACGTATGACCTGCTATATATTTTGATTGGTAGCTGGGTACTCTTCTTGGTTTTTCATTCTTCTGTAGCAACTTTGATAATGGCGCATGATGAGCTCATTATTTACAAATAGTTTATCCACTCTTAAACGGAGAAGTATCCCCTTTGTTTTTTTCTTGGTCTTTTTGCAAGTCTAGTTTCCACTGTGTCATGTGAACTTCTGCATTATATGTTTCTTTAATTGCCAAAAGTGTCATGACAACTTTTATTTTCTTTTGACTTGCCAATGACTTAAAAGTTGCATCACGTCAAAAATTACCACCATATCTGTGACTTGCATCTTTAAATGACAAAAATTTATGAATGAAAGCTTAAGGAAAGCCACTGGTTATGGACGTTCTCTTAACGATTGCTTATCCTTTCAGTAGGAAAGAGGCTTTGAGACATCAGCTCGATCCATCTTTGACAGCTGATATATACATACCCGCGCCCAGGTAGTTTATATTCTTCTGCGCTTTCCCCCTTTTTTTGGTGCTTGTAGGCAAAAAGGAAAAGAAACGAGGAGCAGTGATGGAATGTCCATACCGATGGAATGACATTAGCAACAGAACGCCCTTAGCGATGGAATGACCATATTGACGGAGTGCGCTTATCGGCAGAGTACCCATTATCGATAGAGTGCCCTTATCGACGAAATGGTCATATTGACGGAGTGCGCTTATCGGCGGAGTACCCCTTATTAGTGGAGTGTCCTTATTGACAGAATGCCCTTATCGATGGAGTGTCCTTATTGACGGAATACCCACTTCTATGGAATGCCCTTATCGACGGAATGCCCACTTTGCTGGATTTTAAGACTTCAACTTGCAGACATGGTAAATTTAAAACTTCAGCTTGAAGACTGGTAGATTTGAAGACTTCACCTTGCAGATGCGATGGCTTTGGACTTCAACTCGAAGAGTTACCGGATTTGAGGAATTCAATTTGAAACCAATGGATTTGTAGACTTTAATTTCTTAATTTGACCACTTGCTAAGAGATTACAGTCATTCCATTGGAAAAACCCACTTGCCATGGAGATTTTCCCTCATTGGACCACTAGTATTTAGTTAAGGTCTAAATTGCAACAAAAGGATGTTTGTATGTACGATCTGCAAGTGCCTTGTCAGGCAGATTTCATTCCATCATACTTTACTCAGACAACACAAAGAGTGATGTATTTTTTTTTAACTTATGAGACTGAACTTAGAATAAAACTCTAAGAGGCCTACGTACCTCAGGGAAGAGGATCAAGTCATTCCGTAGTTCAGAAAAATGAGTTTTTTTTTGTGTCCTAACTTTTGTCTAGGCCATCTCTCACGAGGTTTTCAACCTAGCGGATTTTTTTTTTTTGTGTCCTAACTTTTGTCTAGGCCGCCTCTCACGAGGTTTTTAACCTAGCGGACATTTTTTTTTGTGTCCTAACTTTTGCCTAGGCCGCCTCTCACGAGGTTTTCAACCTAGCGGACATTTTTTTTTGTGTCCTGACTATTGCCTAGGCCGCCTCTCATAAGGTTTTCAACCTAGCGGACATTTTTTTTTTGGGTCGTGCACAGTTTATACTCTTGCGGGCCAGGAGTAACATGCAGTTTATGCTCATACGTCAAGGAGCATCATCTTTCTTCAAGGATAGTACTTCTTCAAGAACTTTGCGTTGATAGGACCGATCCTCATGCCATCAGCATCAACAAGCTTGTAAGCGCCACTTGAATATGCTTCTTGTACAACATATGGTCCATCCCATTTTTAGGTGAATTTCCCCCCAGACTTATGGGAAACAATGATGGGTCTTCTTACTGCAAGGACATGATCTCCCACTTGGAAGGACCACAAGCGAACCTTTTTGTTAAAGGCACGACATAGACGGGCTTGATAACATTCAAGATTTTGTTGAGCCTCCAGCCTTTTCTCATCAAGTGCTTCTAACTCTGCAAGACGCAATCGAGCATTTTCCTCTTCGGTAAGCCCTTCTTAAATAGCAAGTCGTAAAGAAGGTATTTGGCGCTCAAGTGGTAGGACTACTTCAACTTCATAAGCAAGCGAGTATGTGGTTGCTTGCGTTGGTGTGTGGTAAGTCGTCTTATATGCCTACAAAGCTTCTTCCATTCATTCATGCCCATCTCATTTGGACTTGAAGACATCCTTCTTCAGCAAGTTACACAAAGTCTTATTGAGTGCTTCAGCTAGACTGTTGGCGGCAGCATGATACATAGAAGACTAACTGCTTGTAACCGAAGACATCACAAATCTTGTTCATCAATTTGTTATCAAAGGGCTTGCCACTGTCCGTTATTATGTAATGAGGAATGCCGAAGCAGTAGATGTTATTTACTCGGATGAAGTTTGCAACATTCTCTTTCTTCACTTCTTTAAGAGCAACAGCTTCGGCCCATTTTGAAAAGTAATCGGTTGCAGTAAAGATGTACAAGTGTCCACCAGAAGATTTCGGCAATGGACCAATGACGTCCAACCCCCAAGCATCAAATGGCCAAGTTGTGATAGTCGGGTGTAATGCTTCGAGTGGCTAATGTATAAAATTCACATTAAACTGACAAGCCATGCATCTTCGAGCATAGTGCAAACAATCTTTCACCATTATTGGCCAATACTATCCCATCCTTTTTATGTGGAAGTGGATCTTTGGTCCAGATTGATGTGATCCACATACTCTTGAATGTGCTTCTTGCAAAGCTTGGACTGCTTTATCCTCCCCCAAACATCGCAAGAGTACCCACTCAAAAGATCTTCTATATAAAGTATCATTGTAGTAAAGGAATCGAGATACACGACGACGAATTTTAGTCCTTCTTCTTGAGTCTTCTGGCAGTATTCCATAACTCAAGTAGTCAATGATGGGTTGTCGCCAGTCTTCCTTTGCAGCATCAGAAACATCTACGAGATGCTCAAGCTCATTTTCCGCGCCTTCATCCTCATTTGGTGGAGGTACTACTCATTTTTGGTAGATAGTCACTTGCGTTTGATCTGGCAGAGTTAGCGTTGAAGCTAGAGCAGCTAAAGGATCGACTTTCTTATTTTCCTTCCTTGGAACGTGCTGAAGAGTCATATCACCAAGCCATCCTATCAACTTTCGAGCATAACCATGATGGGGGAGTAGTTCGGGCTTCTTGACTTCATAGCTTCCTAAGAATTGATTGATCACCAACTGAGAGTCACCAAAGACTTGTTGTTATATCCCGTGTTTTCACACGTTTGGAAAAATTCGATAAATATTGGATTCTTGAGATATAAGGTTAAATTTGATAGTTTGTTGAACATAAGAGTTATGTATGAAAGAATATTATCGTGGAAGTGTGGGATAAGGCTAAGGGAAAAACGTCGAATTTCGGAAATTGGTTTCGGGAATTGCAAAAATAAAATTTGTAGCCATTTGGGCTTGCAAAAATAAGAAGCACAATGAGGCCCATTTCTTGATATGGCCCAAACCCATGCCTTTAAGATATTTCCCATGTGCTAATTAGTGAATATTAGTCTTTAACTCTTAAGAAGGTTCAAGAGAAAAATAAGACAAGGAAAGAAAAACAAGAACAAGAGAAACACTAGAGACCATTTCGGGTTTGGCATAGAAAAATTACCCCCTCCAAATCTTGCCTCCAAAATTATTTTCTTGTTGGAATCCTACTAATTCTAGGTCCCTTCTCAACTTGGTGTAGTTGGTTTGGAAGAAAGAGGTCTTGTTCCTTCAAGTTGACCTTATATTCAAGTGAAGAAGATTGAGTAAAAAGGTAAGAATTTATCCCTTATTATTGTGTTATGAAGTCTTGTTTGTGTTGTAGTATGTAGAAATGAGTTGATTGTGTGAAGAAATGGAAGTTTGCAAAGTGGGTGTGTGTTATAGCTATATGGCCGTGAGTATGTATATGTTGTATCGCCACAATATATAGAATTCATGTTATATCTTAGTTGTGGTTTTGTGAAATGCATATAGGAATTGAAAGTTGCATGAATTTAGTTGATGTTGATAGAAGGGCATATGGCCGTGTACTATGTAGAAGTTGGAATGGAATGGATTAAGTTTGTTTAGTATGTTAGTTGTGTTATTGAGATTCTTGTAATGTAAATGAAGTTAGAATGATAAAAGTTTGTATCGAAATGAAATATGGAAGCTTATGTCGTTTTAGTACGATTTTATGACATTATGAAAATGAAGTTATTAGGTTGCTAATTATGACAAGTATTGATGAACTTGGAAGAAGGAAACATGTTATGAATACGTATGCCAAAGATTAGGAGTTTTGGATAAATTATGACTATGGCGGAAAGTTGTATATTATGTATATCGAGTGTATAACTTAAGGAAAATGATATGAAATGTATCTAAATCTATATTGTGATGATCTTGAGTGATAATGGATGTGAAATCAATGATGTTAGTTTGAAAGTTTGGGTTAGAATGAAGGTTATGTCAACTTGTGAGAAAAATGACTAGTTGAAGGATAATTGTGTTTTTAATGTTCTTTGTTGATGTTGATGTTGTTGTTTGGGTTGTTGTTGATTGATTTGGCCGAGTTGAATTCTCGGGGGTGCTATATGTATAGGGGAAGTGCTGCCGAAATTTCGGTAGACAAATAAGAGTTGAATTGAACTTGTAGCATCTATAACCTACAATTGGTAAATGTGACCATTTGCAGATTTTCGACGAAACGGAGAGTGAGCTTGGATAGGCTTAAAAAGCTCAAAAGGTATGTAAAGCTACCCCGATCCTTCTTTTGGCATGTCTAAGTGTTTTAGGATCGGATTCGGGCCTCAAAAGACCTTCTTGGCCATCGGAATCCGCAAGAGAAAATCTCAGTTTTTCCTTCAGTAGAATTGAACCATTTTGATATGCTTTCCTGAAATTATGCAAACTTTCTCTAAACTCCTTGAAAAGCTATAGAATGTCCGTAGAACCTTTATAGGTGACCCCATAAGCTTAAAGGGCATAATTTGAGCCCACCACCTTGCTTGTTCCGAGGTGGGCCCGCTATTCCCGGTTTTGCCCTTAATGTACTAAAGTCTCCTTTTCGAACGATTTTTGAAAGAAACGTTTCGACTACCCTTTTTATTACCTAACGAATATGGTTTTAAATATTCTATTAAGTCTGATAAATTATTTTGACACTCGGAACGACTTCAGGAAGGTTATGCTTCTGTAATTTATTATGATGTCCGAAATGCTTTTATTATGATCCCGTCCGACTTCATTGGATGTGTTTGTCATTAATATGCCTCATCGAGTCTCTGAAAATATTTATGATATTTTAACTGCATTTAGTTTCTCACTACTCTATTCGTGGATGCCCCAATGATTCCCACACTGAGCCCGGGCCAGGATATGTTGTCAAGCGTAATCCCCTGCATTGTTCGCCGTGCCTCGATGTGAGGGGGCAGGTATACGCGTACATGGGTTTGTGGAGTATGTTGTGCCATGTACGTTTGTTCTGATATGATTTACTATGGCCATCTGATATGACATATTGTGTTATGGGGTTATGCCCCTATTCTGATTCTTCTGTGTTGTGGCACCAGCGTCGGGAGGGTGACCACGTTCTGTCTGCCGAGTCCCTTGGCAGGGGCCGGATTTGATATGACATATGTTTCTGTACACACTCCGCATGTTTTGAAAATATATATTTGATACCTTGTATTTTCTGTTTACTTTCTGTACATTCTATACCAGTTATGATTTTGTTTCTGCAACTCAGGCTTTACATATTCAGTACATATTTCGTACTGACCCCCTTTCCTCGGGGGCTGCGTTTTCATGCCGCGCAGGTACTGACGACAGGTTTGCCGATCCGTCTGTCTAGGATATCTTTTCCGCCATTTGGAGCGCTCTTTTATTCAGAGCCATCTTTTGGTACAGTCTGTCACTTCTATATGTGTATATTCTCGTTCATGGGTACGGCGGGGCCCTGTCCCGCCATATGATTCTGTTGGTCCATTTAGAGGTCTGTAGACATGTTTGTGGGTTGGGATCTTTCTGTACAGATATGTGTATGTGTTGTGTTTGGGCGATCCCCTTCGTCGCGGCGGCCGGTCCGCATATATTTAGATGTTGCTTTGTTGGCCCTGTGAGGCCTTTGTTGGTATTTTCTGCGTGCAGGGTATTTGGGATAGTCCGTAAAACAAAGGAAACTCTGCCGAAATTTTTCTGGAAATTATCTAAATTTAGAATAAAGCCTTGTTGGCTTCTACCATATACTAGAATGCGTTTCAGTGCCCAGATCGGGCACTAGTCACGGCCTACGGGGTTGGGTCGTGACAAAAGTGGTATCAGAGCGGTTCGTCCTCGGAATGTCTACAGACCGTGTCTAGTAGAGTCTTGTTTATCGGTGTGTTGTGCACCACACCTATAGACGGGAGGCTACAGGGCATTTAGGATACTACCCTTCTTTCTGTCTTAGATCGTGCGATAGAACTGTGTTATCAGGATGATTCCTCCCTAACAAATTGTTACATTTGCAGTTATGCCTCCAAAAAAGGCGACAGCGGCCCAAAAGGCCAAGGCAACGGCTACGGGAGAGACTAGTCGGGCCCAGAGGGTTACCAGGGCCCATGCTCATATTGCTCCTGATGTTTTGCCCCCGGCAGAGGGCTCTTCCACACCGCCACATGTAGAGGAGATTGGAGCAGCAGCAGCTGCAGGTCGAGGGGCGGCTCCACCGCCAGCTCCCGATATTCCAGTACCTGAGCCTCCAGCTCCACGGCCAGGGACTGAGGATCAGACTATGAGAGAGGCAGTCCAGCTATTGACTAGACTTGTGGCAGGACAGGTTCAGGGGCACGGACTGGGAGGTGACCGGGCTTACAGGCGTGACAGTTCGAGAGCCCGTGAGTTCTTGACTTGTGGCCCTCCAGAGTTCTTCGGGACAAAGCCCGAGGAGGATCCCGAGGAGTTCATCAGGAAGATGCGGCGCACCTTACAGTTTATTAATGCTTCCGCGACAGAGTCAGTCACATTGGCTTCTTACCGGTTGTATGATATAGCGGCAAATTGGTACGAGTCATGGGAGTTATCCAGAGGCGACGACGCTCCCCCAGCAGTTTGGGATGGTTTTTCTGAGGCTTTTCTTAGCCACTTTCTGCCTCCGGAGCTACGGCGAGCCAAGGCTGACAGATTCTTATTGCTGAGACAGAGGGGTCGCAGTGTTCGAGAGTACAGTATGGAGTTCGACTCATTGGCCCGATACGCACCTGCTGTGGTAGCTACTATGGCTGACAGGATGCACAGGTATATTATGGGGCTGGACCGTTATTTTGTCGACAGCTGTTTAGTATTGGCTGCTCAGCCCGGCATGGATATTGCCCGGATTCAGGCCCACGCCCAGGGCATGGAGGACCGGCATAGGGAGCGTCAGCCTGATAGGAGCCAGGATCGGAGACAGCCCAAGAGGGCCAGATCATCTGGGTATTCTGGAGATTCTCGGGGTAGGCAGCCTCAGCAGCCGCAGCAGCCTAGCAGACATCTATCCCAGCCGGCTCAGAGCGCACCTCCACAGCCTACAGGTCGCAGATTTGATAGCCCAGGTTATTCAGGAGCAGGTCAGAGCTCCAGGGCTTCAGGTTCGCGGACAGACAGGGGTTCTGGTCAGACGAGGCCACCTAGGCCTCAGTGTTCTTATTGTGGCAGATACCATCCTGGGGAGTGCTACAGAGCCACCGGTGCATGTTTTTCTTGTGGCCGTCAGGGCCATTCTGTGAGAGATTGCCCGTATAAGGGTAGTTCGGGTGGTGCAGCGCAGCCTACCGGATCAGCCGCCAGGTCTTCATCTTCATCAGTGGCTATGCGCCCTACGGGGCCAGGTACTTCAGCACCAGCGGGTCGCGGCAGAGGCCGTGGTGGAGCTTCTAGTACTAGCGGTCCTTCGAACCGCATCTATGCTCTGTCCAGCCGCCAGGATCAGGAGGCATCGCCTAATGTCGTTACAGGTACATTATTGGTTTTCTCTCGGTCTGTGTATGCATTGATTGATCCAGGTTCGACTTTGTCATATATTTCGCCTCTGGTTGCTTGTAAAATTGGTATAATATCTGAACCTATAGAGCCGTTTGAGGTAGCCACACCGATTGGGGACTTTATTGTAGCAAAACAGGTATATAAAAACTGTTCCGTAATTGTATGTGGCCGTGACACTAAGGCAGATCTGGTGGAGTTAGGTATGGTCGAGTTCGATGTTATTATGGGAATGGACTGGCTAGCCTCCTGTTATGCTAATGTTGACTGCCAAAATAAGGTAGTTCGTTTCCAGTTTCCTGGGGAGCCAGTTATAGAATGGGCCGGTAATACAGCATCGCCGAAAGGTAAGTTTATTTCATACCTTAAGGCAAAGAAAATGATCAGAAAGGGTTATTTTTATCATCTGGTTAGGGTACAAGACTTGACAGCAGAAACGCCGACTCTTCAGTCAGTTTCCGTGGTTAATGAATTTCCAGATGTGTTCCCAGAAGAGCTTCCAGGCCTTCCTCCAGAGCGGGAGATAGATTTTACTATTGATTTGCTTCCAGATACTCAGCCGATATCTATTCCCCCGTACAGAATGGCACCGGCAGAATTGAAAGAACTGAAAGAGCAGTTGAAGGATCTGTTAGAAAAAGGCTTTATTAGACCCAGTACTTCGCCTTGGGGAGCCCCGGTATTATTTGTGCGTAAGAAAGACGGGTCGTTGCGTATGTGTATTGATTATCGACAGCTGAATAAGGTAACCATAAAGAATAAATACCCCCTCCCCAGAATTGAAGATTTGTTTGATCAGTTGCAGGGCGCCAAGTATTTTTCGAAGATAGATCTTCGGTCTGGCTATCATCAGGTACGGGTACGGGAGGCCGATATTCCTAAGACAGCATTCCGGACCAGATATGGGCATTATGAATTCAGAGTTATGTCTTTTGGGCTGACTAATGCTCCTGCGGTATTCATGGATTTAATGAACCGGGTATTCAGGCCATTCTTAGACATGTTCGTAATTGTATTTATCGATGATATCCTGGTTTATTCTCGGTCCGAGGCAGAGCACGCAGATCATCTGAGAGCGGTATTGGGGGTACTTCGGCATCAGGAATTATATGCAAAATTTTCTAAATGTGAATTCTGGCTGGCTTCAGTGGCATTTCTGGGGCATATTATTGCAGCTGATGGTGTCCGGGTGGATACACAGAAGATTGAGGCCGTGAAAAATTGGCCCAGACCCACGACGCCCACAGAGGTACGTAGTTTCCTGGGGTTAGCTGGCTATTACAGAAGATTTGTGGAAAAGTTTGCTTCGATTTCAGCGCCTTTGACAAGGCTAACTCAGAAGGGAGCCAAGTTCCAGTGGACTGATGCTTGTGAACGAAGCTTCCAGTTGCTGAAAGAGAAGCTGACTACAGCCCCAGTTCTGACTCTTCCAGAGGGACCCGATGGATATGTTATTTATTGTGACGCTTCTGGTGTGGGATTGGGCTGTGTATTGATGCAGCACGGCAGAGTTATAGCTTATGCTTCTCGGCAATTGAAAAAGCATGAAAAGAATTATCCTACTCACGATCTGGAGCTTGCAGCGGTGATCCATGCCCTGAAGATATGGAGACATTATTTATATGGCGTTCATGTTGATATCTATACAGATCATAAGAGTCTCCAGTATATTTTCAGACAGAAAGAGCTTAATTTGCGGCAGCGGAGGTGGCTGGAGCTCCTGAAAGACTATGATGTGGATATTCTGTATCATCCGGGCAAGGCTAATGTTGTTGCAGATGCGCTTAGCCGGAAATCTATGGGCAGCCTGGTAGATTTACAGCCAGACAGGAGAGAGATAGTACGTGACATTCATCAGTTGGCTAATCTTGGGGTTCGTCTGGCCGATTCTGGAGGTACACGGATTTCTGTCCGAGGGGTTTCTGAGTCATCTATTAAGGAAAATATCAAGCGGCATCAATATGAAGATCCTGTTTTGGCACGATACAGAGACACGGCCTATGATAAGGGGAAGACTCCGTTCGAGTTCACTCCGGACGGGACTTTATTATTCAGGGGCAGGTTGTGTGTACCTGATATTGCAGGTCTTCGGCAGCAGGTTATGAGCGAGGCACATTATGCTCGCTATTCGGTCCATCCTGGGTCTACAAAGATGTACCATGATCTCCGATGCTTATACTGGTGGGATGGCATGAAACGGGATATCGCAGAGTTCGTCGCCCAGTGTCCCAATTGTCAACAGGTCAAAATTGAACATCAGAAACCGGGTGGACTATTGCAGGAAATGGAAATTCCGACGTGGAAGTGGGAGATCATTAATATGGACTTCATTACAGGGTTGCCTCGCACTCCACGAAAGTATGATTCCATCTGGGTTATTGTTGATAGGCTGACAAAATCAGCCCATTTTCTCCCCGTCAGAACTACTTATTCCGCCGAGGATTATGCCAGGCTTTATATTAAAGAAATAGTGAAGCTTCATGGAGTTCCTATATCTATTATCACTGACAGAGGTGCTCAGTTCACAGCGAACTTCTGGAGATCTTTTCAGGAAGGATTAGGGACTCAGCTGAGCCTGAGCACAGCTTTCCATCCTCAGAGTGACGGACAGGCCGAGCGCACTATCCAGACGCTTGAAGATATGTTGCGGGCCTGCGTTATTGATTTCAGAGGTAGCTGGGAGGATCACTTGCCATTGATTGAATTTTCTTATAATAACAGCTACCATTCCAGCATCCAGATGGCTCCGTACGAGGCTTTATATGGTAGGAAATGCAGGTCACCTATCGGCTGGTTTGATATTGGCGAGACAGAATTAATCGGCCCAGATATGATCCAGCAGGCCGTTGATAAGGTGAAACTTATTCGGGAACGACTATTGGCAGCCCAGAGTCGACAAAAATCATACGCTGACAAACGGCGTCGTCCTTTGGAATTCCAAGTTGGTGATTGGGTATTTCTGAAGGTATCGCCTATGAAAGGCGTAATGCGGTTCGGCAGAAAGGGTAAGCTTAGTCCGCGTTATATTGGGCCTTATCTGATCGTGCGGAAAATTGGAAATGTCGCCTATGAGTTAGATTTGCCATCTGACTTGGAAGCGGTACATCCGGTATTTCACGTCTCTATGCTTCGTAAGTGCATCGGTGACCCTTCCAGAATATTCCCTGCAGATGATATTCAAGTGACGGAGCAACTATCGTACGAGGAGCAGCCTGTATCTATTTTGGATCGTCAGGTACGGAGGCTCCGTAATAAGGATGTAGCCTCTGTTAAGGTACTGTGGCGGAACGAGAATAGGGAGGAAATGACATGGGAGGCCGAAGAGGAAATGAAGAAGAAATACCCTCATCTGTTCCCTATGCCCACAGGTAACCTTGAATCCCTGCTTAATTTCATTTTAATACCAATCGTATGTCATATGTGTTGTCTATAATTAGAAACTCCCCCAAGTTATTTTCCAACCCTATAAGATTAATTTTACATTCGAGGACGAATGTTCTAAAGGGGGGGAGGATGTTATATCCCGTGTTTTCACACGTTTGGAAAAATTCGATAAATATTGGATTCTTGAGATATAAGGTTAAATTTGATAGTTTGTTGAACATAAGAGTTATGTATGAAAGAATATTATCGTGGAAGTGTGGGATAAGGCTAAGGGAAAAACGTCGAATTTCGGAAATTGGTTTCGGGAATTGCAAAAATAAAATTTGTAGCCATTTGGGCTTGCAAAAATAAGAAGCACAATGAGGCCCATTTCTTGATATGGCCCAAACCCATGCCTTTAAGATATTTCCCATGTGCTAATTAGTGAATATTAGTCTTTAACTCTTAAGAAGGTTCAAGAGAAAAATAAGACAAGGAAAGAAAAACAAGAACAAGAGAAACACTAGAGACCATTTCGGGTTTGGCATAGAAAAATTACCCCCTCCAAATCTTGCCTCCAAAATTATTTTCTTGTTGGAATCCTACTAATTCTAGGTCCCTTCTCAACTTGGTGTAGTTGGTTTGGAAGAAAGAGGTCTTGTTCCTTCAAGTTGACCTTATATTCAAGTGAAGAAGATTGAGTAAAAAGGTAAGAATTTATCCCTTATTATTGTGTTATGAAGTCTTGTTTGTGTTGTAGTATGTAGAAATGAGTTGATTGTGTGAAGAAATGGAAGTTTGCAAAGTGGGTGTGTGTTATAGCTATATGGCCGTGAGTATGTATATGTTGTATCGCCACAATATATAGAATTCATGTTATATCTTAGTTGTGGTTTTGTGAAATGCATATAGGAATTGAAAGTTGCATGAATTTAGTTGATGTTGATAGAAGGGCATATGGCCGTGTACTATGTAGAAGTTGGAATGGAATGGATTAAGTTTGTTTAGTATGTTAGTTGTGTTATTGAGATTCTTGTAATGTAAATGAAGTTAGAATGATAAAAGTTTGTATCGAAATGAAATATGGAAGCTTATGTCGTTTTAGTACGATTTTATGACATTATGAAAATGAAGTTATTAGGTTGCTAATTATGACAAGTATTGATGAACTTGGAAGAAGGAAACATGTTATGAATACGTATGCCAAAGATTAGGAGTTTTGGATAAATTATGACTATGGCGGAAAGTTGTATATTATGTATATCGAGTGTATAACTTAAGGAAAATGATATGAAATGTATCTAAATCTATATTGTGATGATCTTGAGTGATAATGGATGTGAAATCAATGATGTTAGTTTGAAAGTTTGGGTTAGAATGAAGGTTATGTCAACTTGTGAGAAAAATGACTAGTTGAAGGATAATTGTGTTTTTAATGTTCTTTGTTGATGTTGATGTTGTTGTTTGGGTTGTTGTTGATTGATTTGGCCGAGTTGAATTCTCGGGGGTGCTATATGTATAGGGGAAGTGCTGCCGAAATTTCGGTAGACAAATAAGAGTTGAATTGAACTTGTAGCATCTATAACCTACAATTGGTAAATGTGACCATTTGCAGATTTTCGACGAAACGGAGAGTGAGCTTGGATAGGCTTAAAAAGCTCAAAAGGTATGTAAAGCTACCCCGATCCTTCTTTTGGCATGTCTAAGTGTTTTAGGATCGGATTCGGGCCTCAAAAGACCTTCTTGGCCATCGGAATCCGCAAGAGAAAATCTCAGTTTTTCCTTCAGTAGAATTGAACCATTTTGATATGCTTTCCTGAAATTATGCAAACTTTCTCTAAACTCCTTGAAAAGCTATAGAATGTCCGTAGAACCTTTATAGGTGACCCCATAAGCTTAAAGGGCATAATTTGAGCCCACCACCTTGCTTGTTCCGAGGTGGGCCCGCTATTCCCGGTTTTGCCCTTAATGTACTAAAGTCTCCTTTTCGAACGATTTTTGAAAGAAACGTTTCGACTACCCTTTTTATTACCTAACGAATATGGTTTTAAATATTCTATTAAGTCTGATAAATTATTTTGACACTCGGAACGACTTCAGGAAGGTTATGCTTCTGTAATTTATTATGATGTCCGAAATGCTTTTATTATGATCCCGTCCGACTTCATTGGATGTGTTTGTCATTAATATGCCTCATCGAGTCTCTGAAAATATTTATGATATTTTAACTGCATTTAGTTTCTCACTACTCTATTCGTGGATGCCCCAATGATTCCCACACTGAGCCCGGGCCAGGATATGTTGTCAAGCGTAATCCCCTGCATTGTTCGCCGTGCCTCGATGTGAGGGGGCAGGTATACGCGTACATGGGTTTGTGGAGTATGTTGTGCCATGTACGTTTGTTCTGATATGATTTACTATGGCCATCTGATATGACATATTGTGTTATGGGGTTATGCCCCTATTCTGATTCTTCTGTGTTGTGGCACCAGCGTCGGGAGGGTGACCACGTTCTGTCTGCCGAGTCCCTTGGCAGGGGCCGGATTTGATATGACATATGTTTCTGTACACACTCCGCATGTTTTGAAAATATATATTTGATACCTTGTATTTTCTGTTTACTTTCTGTACATTCTATACCAGTTATGATTTTGTTTCTGCAACTCAGGCTTTACATATTCAGTACATATTTCGTACTGACCCCCTTTCCTCGGGGGCTGCGTTTTCATGCCGCGCAGGTACTGACGACAGGTTTGCCGATCCGTCTGTCTAGGATATCTTTTCCGCCATTTGGAGCGCTCTTTTATTCAGAGCCATCTTTTGGTACAGTCTGTCACTTCTATATGTGTATATTCTCGTTCATGGGTACGGCGGGGCCCTGTCCCGCCATATGATTCTGTTGGTCCATTTAGAGGTCTGTAGACATGTTTGTGGGTTGGGATCTTTCTGTACAGATATGTGTATGTGTTGTGTTTGGGCGATCCCCTTCGTCGCGGCGGCCGGTCCGCATATATTTAGATGTTGCTTTGTTGGCCCTGTGAGGCCTTTGTTGGTATTTTCTGCGTGCAGGGTATTTGGGATAGTCCGTAAAACAAAGGAAACTCTGCCGAAATTTTTCTGGAAATTATCTAAATTTAGAATAAAGCCTTGTTGGCTTCTACCATATACTAGAATGCGTTTCAGTGCCCAGATCGGGCACTAGTCACGGCCTACGGGGTTGGGTCGTGACACTTGTAACTGTAACTGCTTCATGTTGATAACCATTTCAAATCCAAGTATTAGTGCTTGATATTCAGTGACATTATTAGAGCAACATTGTGTCAAAGTAAAGGAGTATGGTAGGACTTCTCCCTGCGGAGTAACAAACACCATACCAGCACCAGATCCATCACGTTATGCAGCACCATCAATGTACATTTTCCAAGGAATTTGAATTTCAACGACCATTGCATCTTTGTCGGGAAGTTCATCGGTTAGCTCCCAATCATCAGGTATCGGGTGATCCGCTAAGAAGTCCGCTAATGCCTGTCCTTTTACAACCTTTTGAGGGATGTATATAATCTCAAATTGTTGAAACTGGAGGTACCACCTTGCTAGTCGATCACTGAGGACAGATTTTGACATCACAAACTTGATGGGATTTGCTTTGGAAATAAGGTGAAAACTATGAGCTTGAAAGTAGTGCTTCAACTTTTGAATCGAGAAGACTAGCGCCAAATACAACTTTTCAATTGGCGTGTAATTCAGCTCATTTGGTATCATCATTCTGCTCAAGTAGTAAAGAGATATTTCTTTCCCTTCACTATTCTCTTGGGCCAACAACGCTCCAACCTTGTGCTGAAATGTATAGTATCAATGGTTTTCTAGGTACAAGGGCTACAAGAACTAGAGGCTTATGACTTGATATTCTCGAAGGCATTAGTACATTCTTCATCCCACTTGAAAGGAGCGCCCTTCTTCATGAGACGACTGAATGGTTGGCACCTTCCAGCTAAATTCGAAATGAATCTCCTAATGGATGCTAGCTTCCCTTGCAAACTTTTTAACTCATGAATATTTCGAGGCTCCGGCATTTTCAAAATCGCATCAACTTTGGCGTGATCAATTTCAATTCCTCGATGTCGAACAATGAAACCAAGAAATGTTTCAAAATTAACTCCAAAGACACATTTCAATGGATTCATTCGAAGTTGATATCTCTGAAGTCGCTCGAACACCATTCTTAGGTCTTGTAAGTGGTCGCTCCTCGTTTTTTATTTTACAACCAAATCGTCTACATAACATTCAACATTTTTGTGGAATAAATCATCAAAGATATTCTGCATAGCCCTTTGGTATGTGGCACCAGCATTTTTCAAATCGAAAGGCATCACTTTGTAATAATAAATACCCTTCGGTGTACGAAATGCAGTAAGCTTTTCATCTTTCTGCGCCATACGAATTTGGTTATAGTCGGATGAAAGACATTTCCTCGTAACCAGTGGTAGCATCAATCATCAGCTCTGGGATGGGAAGCGGGAAATCATCTTGAGGGCATGCATTGTTAAAATCCCTAAAGTCAACACAAACTCAAATTTGGTCCGTCTTCTTCTTCACGGAATGATACTCGAAATCCACATAGGGTATTTATCTTCATGAATAAAGCCAGCTTCAATGAGTTTGTTGACTTCATTTTCAATCGAAGGAACCAAATCTAGTCTAAAGTCTGGGCCTGCTTAACAGAACGGGCACCATTCTTGACTGCCAGATGACGGACTGCTACTTTGGGATCTAATCCAGGCATCTCTTTATAACTCCAAGCAAAAACATCCCTATATTCTTATTTCGATGTAAGTGTCTTCTTCATCAGCTGTTAGAAAACCACTTAGGTAGGTGGGCCTTGGGTCTTCATTAGTACCAAGATTAACTTCTTTCTAGGAGTCTAGTGTGATTTTCACCCCTTCTTCAAGTTCCGGAGGAGCATCTCTAGCATCTTCATCCTCTTGAGGATCATCATCATTGAAAGATATGTGGTAACACGAGGAGACATCCTCCAATTTCTCGACAACCTCCATCTGAAATGAGGTATCTTAATCACTTTGTGTAGTAATATGATATGAAGAGCCTACACTTTCCTCATCTTCGTCAAGCTCCTTGGTATACACCACAGTGTGAGACTTTGCTTTTAGTACCTCCCCACATGAAACCACAAGGTTTGTTTGTCGCCTCATTCTAGAAGAAATCAAACTTTGAATATCCTTCTGGGTTCTAGGAAAAGTGAGCCGTTTCACGCTTTGATAATTTCTGTGGACCTTGTTCTTCTTCTTCATCTTCAACGACCCTAATCTCTCAAACACAGAAGCTTTTGCAGCCGACTTTCCAAGCCGATCAAACACTAAAGGCCTTTTGTTAGAAGCAACAGACTCATCTTCCACAGTGATGTAGCTGGTACTTGCCCTTCTTATAGATATGCGAACTGGCGGAGGTTGTTTGTATCCCAAACCTTCACGTGATTACATCATGGTAGCTCCTGATAGAAGTTTCCCTGACTTTGACAGCTCGTTATGGTTGTACCCAGCCTTGACAAATAACTTGTAAGCATTTGGATTAAAGCCTTCATTTGTACGTTTTGTAGGGAGTGCCATATTTTGCGGCGGATTCTGAGCCACGAAGTCTCCAAGTATCTTTGAGGACAAATTTATCAGGTCAATTCGTCTGATAGGAAGAGTTAGCCCTCCTAGCACATTTCCTTGAGCTTCAGATGGTTGACCTTCCTATTTCTTCAACTTTGGAACATAGCAGAGCACATAGTTGTCTTCTTCTTCTTCTTCTTCTTCTTCAAAGACATGATGTTCCCTTTATTCCGACTAGAGTGCGGCACCTTAGCATCAACTTCAGCTTTTCCAATAGTCTCATCAGCTCTTTTAGTTGCGATCTTATCACTCTTGGTCGTCGCGATGTCATCGACTTTTACTTCTCTCACAATGTAGTTCTTCAAGTAGAACTTCGCATCGACGAAGTGTGACTCAGCATCAGTAAATGGTTTATTATCAGCAACTATCTTCTTTTCTACACTGCCTTCGAGATACTTCAAACATTGATAGTAGGAGGATGGGACAACTTTGTTCTCGTATATCCATGGCCTGCCAAGAAACATATTGAATGAGGTCTTTGCGTCGATGACATGCATCCATGCACTTGATCGCAAATCTTCGATAGTGATATCTAATTTGATAGCATCTATGGCTTGTTGCCCCATTTGATTGAATCCTTGTATCATCAAGTGACTTTCAGAAAGTTCTTCAGTTGTGATACTGTTATATCCCGTGTTTTCGCATAATCGGAAATCGTGAAAATAATTAAGACTTGCATGTTATGAGGAAATAATTGATTTTTGTTAAAATGTCTATGTTTTTTATGATAATATTGGTGTGGGAATGTGAAGGAAGTCCAAGGGCAAAATTGGAATTTCGTAAATTAGTTTCGGGAATTACAAAACAAAATTTCAACGAGTTGGGCTCAATAAAATTTGGAGAAATTTGAGGCCCAAACCTCATAGGTGGCCGGCCAACTATGCTTGGCCCAATCCCATGTCACATGACTAACATGTGACCATTTATTTAATTAAGAGAGCATATATATATATTTGCTCATCCTTAGAAACTTCAAGAAAGACCAAGAAATCAAGAGCAAAAATTAAAAGGCCCTTCGGCCGAAACCTAGTGAAAAAGGAAAAAATAATTTTCCTAGCCTTTGATTGTGATCATAAAATCTTGTTCTTCTTGTATTTATAGAGTATGCAAGACGCTCTCCGACGTGATACAATTAGTTAAGCGAGAGAGAGCGACGTTTGCGGCGAGTCGGAATTTCAAGAATAAGGTATGATTTCTATGTTTTTATGTTATGAAATGGGTTTATATGTTATAGTGATTGATGTTGCATGAAGATTATGGAATGGTGTTGTGTTTGTGCATGGCGTGTGTGTGTGAGAAGGGTGTGTTTGGCCGTGAGCCATAATGTGGTGGAGGGGAGGTGAATTGATTTTGTTTAGTTTGTTAGTTGTGTCGTTGTGGCATTTATGATGTAAATGAATGTTAAACGAGTTGAATTGGCATTGAAGTTGGTCTTATGTCGATATGGGAGATTATGTAATTTTCATGTGATTTTTATATAAGTATAGAAGTAAGGTTTCAAATGTGAATTATGGTCGTTGTTAATGAATTTGGATGAAAACAATGCGAGTTGATAGTTTGTCGCATTTGTTGAAGTTCTGGATAGAATATGGAAAGTGGCGGCATACTTGAATTCATGTATATCGCTTGGAATATTATTGGAATGTGTTTGAATAACTTTGAATGAGTAAATGAATATGATAATGTGGATGTTAGTTTGATGTTGTGAAGTTTGGATGAAAGTTGTTGAATTATGTAGAAAGAAAGAATATTGACGTTAGACTTATTTTGTTGCGACATATGATGTTTGTGATATTGTGGGCTGTTGTGTTGTTGTATATGGAGCCGAGCTAAGTCTCGGGGTGTTATATATATAGGGGAAATGCTGCCGAAATTTCGGTAGGCAAATATGGGATTAAGTGCATTCTTAAGTATTGAAATTCCTAATTAGGTAACTCTGACCATTTGCAGATTCTGAGCGAAACGGGACTTGAGTTTTGGGCGAGCATAAGTCGTATATAAGGTATGTAAGGCTACCCACTCCTTCTTTTGGTATGTCTTAGGTATGTTAGGTTGATATCGGAACCCCGGGAGCAATCCCGCTCCTCGAAATCCGAATTATAAAATGTCTACTATTCATTCAGTTGAATTGAAGCTTAAAGACCTTATTTTGGCTAGAAAGGAACCAAATGTCTGAAACTTATGCAAACGTCGTCGGATCCCTTCGAAACCTTTATGTATGATCCCATAGACCCCAAATGTCCGTGATTCTCGTCCGCCACCTCGACTTGACCCGAGGTGGGCCCGCTAGTCCCGAGATGCCTTGTTTGTTCTATTAGGCTCTCTCTTTGTAAAAGTTTGACAAGGGACCTTTAACTGTGAAATCGTCTATTATAAAATAATGTCTTGATTAACGTAATATGCTAAACTATGTTTTGGGTTATAAATACCATTTCGGGAGCACTTTTGTAAAATGAACTCCGTACTAACTAATTGTTCGACTATTTTTACTAAAGACTTGACTTATGATTTTATCAAGTTTTGAAAGGCTATTTTGATATACAAATTGCATTGTTTGCTCACGACTCCGCTCGTGCCCTTATTATGATTCGTTCACCGGTTCCCGGGCCGGTTATGACTCGTGCGCATTATGATAAATTCGGTCGTATGCTGTGTTACGGTTCCCGAGACCTCGCCATAGGGCCGGGTTCCGTTTGGTGTTATGCTGTGATATGGCTGGTGATATGATATGCTGATATGTGTGTGCTCGGGGATGTACGGAGATTTGAACCTTCTGGTGTTATGCTGTGTGTGGCACCAGCGTCGGAGTGGTGACCACGTTCCTGAGCTTTGCATGATTTCGTTTGCATTATGTATATATTATTTTGATACACATTTTGATATACTGTTCGACATTTCTCTCTTTTGTATCCTGTTCGCTTTTAGTTGTGGCCTATATTTCTGTACTCCATGCTTTACATACTTAGTACATCTTTCGTACTGACCCCCTTTCTTCGGGGGCTGCGTTTCATGCCCGCAGGTACAGACGCCGGTGATCCACCTTTGTAGGCTCCACTTCTGCTATTTCGGAGTACTCCCTTTGATTCGGAGTCCACTTTTGGTATATATATCTTTTGCCATGTATATATTTCTATACATCTGACTATTTGGGTACGGCGGGGCCCTGTCCCGTCATATGGTTCTGTCGGTCAGTTTAGAGGTCTGTGAACATGTCTGTGGGTTAGGGTCTTTCTGTATGGTTATGTGTATTTGTTGTTTGGGCGATCCCATACGCCGAGGCGGCCGGTCCGCATATGTTTTTACATTGCTTTGTTAGCCCTGTGTGGCCTTTGTTGGTGTTTACTGTGTACAGGATTATTTTGGATAGTCTGTAAAACAAAGGAAACTCTGCCGAAATTTTTTCTGGAAATTATCTAAATTTGGAATACAGGCTTGTCGGCTTCCGCTATTTACTGGAATGTATTTGATAGATGGGTTCGGGTGTCCAGGTAGGGTGCCAGTCGCGGCCCACGGGGTTGGGTCGTGACAAAAGTGGTATCAGAGCAGTCTGTCCTCGGAATGTCTACAGGCCGTGTCTCGTAGAGTCTTGTTTATCGGTATGTTGTGCACCACACCTATAAACAGGAGGCTACAAGGCATTTAGGGTGTTACCTTTCTTTGGAATCTTAGATCGTGCGATAGAGCTGTGCTATTAAGATGATTCTGATCTGATTCGTTATTGTGTTTGCAGTGATGCCTCCGAAGAAGGCAACGGCAGCCCAGAAGGGCAAGGCAGGGATGGCAGGCACTAGTCAGGCACAGCGAGTTACCCGGGCTCGTGTTTATGATTTGCCCGAGGTTGTGCCCCATTCAGAGGGATCCGCTACACCACCACAGGCGAAGCCTGGAGCAGGTCCATCAGCAGCTCCAGGGGCCCGAGTACCCGCACCCGAGCCTCCAGCTCCTCAGCCAGGGGCGGAGGACAGGACACTGAGAGAGGCTGTGCAGTTATTGACCACTCTGGTAGCGGGACAGGCTCGCAGACGCGGGCGGAGAGATGATGATGATGACGATAGGCGTGACAGCCTGAGGGTTCGAGAGTTCCTATCATGTGGCCCTCCAGAGTTTTTCGGGTCTAAGCCCGATGAGGACCCCCATGACTTTATTCGGGGGATGCGGCGCTCACTAGACTTGGTCAGGGCTTCAAAGACTGAGTCTGTTGAGCTGGCTTCGCATAGACTACGGGATGTTGCTGCCCACTGGTATGAGTCCTGGTAGCTATCCAGGGGTGAGGGTGCTCCCCCAGCTACTTGGGACGAGTTCGTGACTGCTTTCACTCGCCACTTGTTGCCCCAGAGTTACGGCGGGCGCGAGTTGACCGATTTTTGCATCTACAGCAGAGGGGTCGGAGCGTCCGTGAGTATAATATGGAGTTTGATTCTTTGGCCCGGTATGCACCTGCCATAGTAGCAGATATGGCCGATCGGATGCACAGATACGTGATGGGGTTAGACCGCTATTTGATTGATGGCTGTATGGCGGTGGCATTGCAGACAGATATGGATATTGCCCGACTACAGGCTTATGCCCTGGGTATGGAGGACCGACATAGAGCTGATTATTCTAGCAGAGATCGGGACAGGAGGCCGCCCAAGAGGGCCAGATCCGCAGGTTATTCTGGAGATTCTCGAGGCGGACAGCCTCAGCAGCAGCAGTCAGGCAGACATCCTCCTCCGTCAGGCCGGGGTACATAACCGGCCGGTAGGAGATTTGACAGTGCAGGATCGTCTGGGGCCGGTCAGAGTTCCAGAGCGTCAGGTTCACAGGTATCCAGAGGTCCCAGTCAGCCCAGACCACCCAGGCCCCGTTGTTCCCATTGCGGGAAGTCGCACCTGGGAGAGTGTTATCGACTTACTGGAGCCTGTTTTTCATGCGGCGGTCAGGGCTATATTATGTGAGATTGTCCGTTGGCGAGCGGTTCTGGTAGTGTAGCTCAGCCGACGGGATCAGCCGCTGGTTCATCATCTACTCCATCAGTTGCACGCCCTGCGGGGCGAGGTATGCCTGCACCGGCGGGACGCGGTCGAGGTCGTGGCAGTGCTTCAGGTTCTAGCGGTCCCTCGAACCGCATATACGCATTGGCCAGCCGCCAGGATCAGGAGGCTTCGCCGAATGTCGTCACAGGTACATTATTGGTTTTCTCCAGATCTGTATATGCACTGATTGATCCTGGTTCTACTTTGTCATATATTTCCCCGCTCGTTGCTAGTAAAATTGGGATAGTGTCTGAGCCTATAGAGCCATTTGAGGTAGCTACACCGTTCGGGGACTGTATTATAGCCAGGCAGGTATATAGGGATTGTTCTGTGACTATATGTGATCGTTGCACTAAGGCTGATTTGATAGAATTAGATATGCTGGAATTCGATGTTATTAAGGGTATGGACTGGTTAGCTTCCTGTTATGCCAATGTTGACTGCCAGAAAAAGGTAGTCCGTTTTCAGTTTCCAGGGGAACCATTTATAGAGTGGTTCGGGTCTACAGCATCGCCGAGGGGTAGGTTTATTTCGTACCTCAAGGCTAAGAAGATGATTCAGAAAGGCTATATCTATCACTTGGTTCGTGTGCATGACACTACCGCTGAGACACCTACTATTCAGTCTGTTCCGGTCGTAAATCAATTCCCAGATGTATTTCCTGATGAGCTTCCGGGTCTCCCGCCCGAGCGGGAGATAGATTTTACTATAGACTTGTTGCCGGATACGCAGCCTATATCTATTCCTCCGTACAGAATGGCACCGGCTGAATTGAAGGAATTGAAAGAGCAGCTGAAAGATCTGTTAGATAAAGGCTTTATCAGACCCAGCGCATCACCCTGGGGAGCGCCGATATTATTTGTAAGAAAGAAAGACGGGTCGCTGCGCATGTGTATTGATTATCGACAATTAAATAAGGTGACTATAAAGAATAAATATCCCCTCCCCCGGATTGATGATTTGTTTGATCAGTTGCAGGGTGCTAAATATTTTTCAAAGGTGGATCTGCGCTCAGGTTATCATCAGGTGCGAGTGCGAGAATCTGATATCCCAAAGACTGCTTTCAGGACCCGGTACGGGCATTATGAATTCAGAGTTATGTCTTTCGGGTTGACTAATGCTCCAGCAGTATTTATGGATCTGATGAATCGGGTATTTAGGCCTTTCCTGGACATGTTCGTGATTGTGTTTATCGATGATATTTTGATTTATTCACGATCAGCAGAAGAGCATTCGGATCATTTGAGGACAGTACTGGGCACTCTCCGTCAACAAAAATTATATGCTAAATTTTCCAAATGTGAATTCTGGTTAACTTCTGTGGCATTCTTGGGGCATATTGTCGGAGCAGACGGTATTCGGGTCGATACACAGAAAATTGAAGTTGTACAGAATTGGCCCAGGCCTACTACACCGACAGAGGTGCGCAGTTTTCTGGGGTTAGCTGGATATTATCGGAGGTTCGTGGAGAATTTTTCTTCTATTGCAGCACCACTGACGAAGCTTACTCAGAAAACCGTGAGATTTCAGTGGACCGATGCCTGCGAGCGCAGCTTTCAGATGTTGAAAGAAAAATTAATTTCAGCTCCAGTTTTAGCTCTTCCAGAAGGATCAGATGGGTATGTTGTCTACTGTGATGCCTCTGGTATTGGGCTAGGTTGTGTGTTGATGCAGCACGGTCGAGTCATAGCCTATGCTTCTCGGCAGCTCAGACCGCACGAGAAGAATTATCCCACTCATGATCTTGAGTTAGCCGCGGTGATTCATGCTTTGAAGATTTGGCGGCATTATTTATATGGGGTCCATGTTGATATTTATACGGACCATAAGAGTCTCCAGTATATTTTTAAGCAGAAGGAACTGAATTTGCGGCAGAGGAGATGGCTTGAGTTACTGAAAGATTATGACGTTGATATTCTGTACCATCCTGGGAAAGCCAATGTGGTAGCGGATGCACTTAGCCGCAAGTCCATGGGCAGCTTGGCTGATGTACCACCTGGTAAGAAAGACTTGGTTCGTGAAATTCATCAGTTAGCCAGCCTTGGAGTTCGTTTGGCAGATTCTGGAAATACTGGGATTTCTGTTCGTGCAGTTGCTGAATCATCTATTATAGAAGAGGTAAAGCAGCGTCAGTTTGAAGATCCTATTCTGGTTCAGTACAGGGATGTGGCTCTTAATAAAGAAAAGACTCCGTTTGAAATTTCACCTGAAGGGGTATTGTTATATGAAGGCAGATTCTGTGTACCGGACGTTGCAGGCCTACGGCGACAGATTATGGGCGAGGCGCATCATGCACGGTATTCTGTTCATCTTGGTTCCACTAAAATGTATCATGATCTCAGATGTTTATATTGGTGGGACGGTATGAAGAAAGATATTGCGAAATTCGTTGGTCAGTGCCCAAATTGCCAGCAAGTTAAAATTGAACATCAGAAGCCCGGTGGATTATTGCAGGAGATGGAAATACCCGCCTGGAAATGGGAGATGATTAATATGGACTTCGTTGTTGGGTTACCGCGCATCCACGCAGGTATGATTCTATTTGGGTTATTGTTGACAGATTGACGAAATCAGCCCATTTTCTTCCGGTCCGGACCACTTATTCGGCTGAGGATTATGCTAGATTATATATCAGAGAGATAGTCAGACTTCACGGAGTCCCGGTATCTATTATTACTGACCGAGGTGCCCAGTTTACGGCAAATTTCTGGAGGTCATTTCAGGAGGGATTAGGGACCCAGGTGAGCCTCAGTACAGCTTTTCATCCTCAGTCCGACGGGCAGGCCGAGCGCACTATTCAGACGCTGGAAGATATGTTGCGGGCCTGCGTCATTGATTTCAGAGGCAGCTGGGATGATCACTTGCCGCTTATTGAATTTGCTTACAATAACAGTTATCACTCCAGCATTCAGGTGGCACCGTATGAAGCCCTTTATGGCAGGAAATGCAGATCTCCTATTGGTTGGTTCGACGTGGGCGAGACTAAGTTAATTGGGCCAGATGTGATCCAGGAAGCGGTGGATAAAGTAAAACTTATTCGGGAACGATTATTAGCTGCTCAGAGTCGGCAGAAAGCTTATGCAGATAGACGACGTCGGCCGTTAGAGTTCCAGATTGGCGACTGGGTATTCCTGAAGGTGTCGCCTATGAAGGGTGTTATGAGATTCGGTAAAAAGGGTAAGTTGAGCCCGCGGTATATCGGGCCATATCAGGTCATTCGGAAGATAGGCGAGGTCGCCTATGAGCTAGACTTACCATCCGATTTGGAGGCAATACACCCGGTATTTCATGTGTCCATGCTGCGAAAATGTATTGGTGATCCTTCCAGAATATTCCCAGTAAATGATATTCAGGTAACGGAGCATTTGTCTTATGAAGAGCAGCCTATAACTATTCTGGATCGACAGGTAAGGAGACTGCGCACTAAAGAAGTGTCTTCTGTTAAAGTCCTGTGGCGCAACAACAACCGGGAAGAAATGACCTGGGAGTCGGAGGATGAGATGAAGAAGAAATACCCCCACTTGTTCCCTGCGGCCACAGGTAATTTAAACCTTCAAACTTGTTATATTGATTGACGAATGAACTAGGTGTGCTAATTATAAAAGAGGCTTCCCCGTTATGTTATAAGACTAATTTAACATTCGGGGACGAATGTTCTTAAGGGGGGGAGAATGTTATATCCCGTGTTTTCGCATAATCGGAAATCGTGAAAATAATTAAGACTTGCATGTTATGAGGAAATAATTGATTTTTGTTAAAATGTCTATGTTGTTTATGATAATATTGGTGTGGGAATGTGAATGAAGTTCAAGGGCAAAATTGGAATTTCAGAAATTAGTTTCGGGAATTACAAAACGAAATTTCAACGAGTTGGGCTCAATAAAATTTGGAGAAATTTGAGGCCCAAACCTCATAGGTGGCCGGCCAACTATGCTTGGCCCAAGCCCATGTCACATGACTAACATGTGACCATTTATTTAATTAAGAGAGCATATATATATATTTGCTCATCCTTAGAAACTTCAAGAAAGACCAAGAAATCAAGAGCAAAAATTAAAAGGCCCTTCGGCCGAAACCTAGTGAAAAAGGAAAAAATAATTTTCCTAGCCTTTGATTGTGATCATAAAATCTTGTTCTTCTTGTATTTATAGAGTATGCAAGACGCTCTCCGACGTGATACAATTAGTTAAGCGAGAGAGAGCGACGTTTGCGGCGAGTCGGAATTTCAAGAATAAGGTATGATTTCTATGTTTTTATGTTATGAAATGGGTTTATATGTTATAGTGATTGATGTTGCATGAAGATTATGGAATGGTGTTGTGTTTGTGCATGGCGTGTGTGTGTGAGAAGGGTGTGTTTGGCCGTGAGCCATAATGTGGTGGAGGGGAGGTGAATTGATTTTGTTTAGTTTGTTAGTTGTGTCGTTGTGGCATTTATGATGTAAATGAATGTTAAACGAGTTGAATTGGCATTGAAGTTGGTCTTATGTCGATATGGGAGATTATGTAATTTTCATGTGATTTTTATATAAGTATAGAAGTAAGGTTTCAAATGTGAATTATGGTCGTTGTTAATGAATTTGGATGAAAACAATGCGAGTTGATAGTTTGTCGCATTTGTTGAAGTTCTGGATAGAATATGGAAAGTGGCGGCATACTTGAATTCATGTATATCGCTTGGAATATTATTGGAATGTGTTTGAATAACTTTGAATGAGTAAAGGAATATGATAATGTGGATGTTAGTTTGATGTTGTGAAGTTTGGATGAAAGTTGTTGAATTATGTAGAAAGAAAGAATATTGACGTTAGACTTATTTTGTTGCGACATATGATGTTTGTGATATTGTGGGCTGTTGTGTTGTTGTATATGGAGCCGAGCTAAGTCTCGGGGTGTTATATATATAGGGGAAATGCTGCCGAAATTTCGGTAGGCAAATATGGGATTAAGTGCATTCTTAAGTATTGAAATTCCTAATTAGGTAACTCTGACCATTTGCAGATTCTGAGCGAAACGGGACTTGAGTTTTGGGCGAGCATAAGTCGTATATAAGGTATGTAAGGCTACCCACTCCTTCTTTTGGTATGTCTTAGGTATGTTAGGTTGATATCGGAACCCCGGGAGCAATCCCGCTCCTCGAAATCCGAATTATAAAATGTCTACTATTCATTCAGTTGAATTGAAGCTTAAAGACCTTATTTTGGCTAGAAAGGAACCAAATGTCTGAAACTTATGCAAACGTCGTCGGATCCCTTCGAAACCTTTATGTATGATCCCATAGACCCCAAATGTCCGTGATTCTCGTCCGCCACCTCGACTTGACCCGAGGTGGGCCCGCTAGTCCCGAGATGCCTTGTTTGTTCTATCAGGCTCTCTCTTTGTAAAGGTTTGACAAGGGACCTTTAACTGTGAAATCGTCTATTATAAAATAATGTCTTGATTAACGTAATATGCTAAACTATGTTTTGGGTTATAAATACCATTTCGGGAGCACTTTTGTAAAATGAACTCCGTACTAACTAATTGTTCGACTATTTTTACTAAAGACTTGACTTATGATTTTATCAAGTTTTGAAAGGCTATTTTGATATACAAATTGCATTGTTTGCTCACGACTCCGCTCGTGCCCTTATTATGATTCGTTCACCGGTTCCCGGGCCGGTTATGACTCGTGCGCATTATGATAAATTCGGCCGTATGTTGTGTTACGGTTCCCGAGACCTCGCCATAGGGCCGGGTTCCGTTTGGTGTTATGCTGTGATATGGCTGGTGATATGATATGCTGATATGTGTGTGCTCGGGGATGTACGGAGATTTGAACCTTCTGGTGTTATGCTGTGTGTGGCACCAGCGTCGGAGTGGTGACCACGTTCCTGAGCTTTGCATGATTTCGTTTGCATTATGTATATATTATTTTGATACACATTTTGATATACTGTTCGGCATTTCTCTCTTTTGTATCCTG
The DNA here is from genome assembly GCF_019175385.1 of Lycium barbarum. Lineage (NCBI taxonomy): Eukaryota > Viridiplantae > Streptophyta > Magnoliopsida > Solanales > Solanaceae > Lycium > Lycium barbarum. The sequence goes on along the minus strand of NC_083348.1, from coordinate 21,338,170 downwards.
TTCGCTTTTAGTTGTGGCCTATATTTCTGTACTCCATGCTTTACATACTCAGTACATCTTTCGTACTGACCCCCTTTCTTCGGGGGCTGCGTTTCATGCCCGCAGGTACAGACGCCGGTGATCCACCTTTGTAGGCTCCACTTCTGCTTTTTCGGAGTACTCCCTTTGATTCGGAGTCCACTTTTGGTATATATATCTTTTGCCATGTATATATTTCTGTACATCTGACTATTTCGGTACGGCGAGGCCCTGTCCCGTCATATGGTTCTGTCGGTCAGTTTAGAGGTCTGTGGACATGTCTGTGGGTTAGGGTCTTTCTGTATGGTTATGTGTATTTGTTGTTTGGGCGATCCCATACGCCGAGGCGGCCGGTCCGCATATGTTTATACGTTGCTTTGTTAGCCCTATGTGGCCTTTGTTGGTTTTTGCTGTGTACAGGATTATTTTGGATAGTCTGTAAAACAAAGGAAACTTTGTCGAAATTTTTTCTGGAAATTATCTAAATTTGGAATACAGCCTTGTCGGCTTCCGCTATTTACTGGAATGTATTTGATAGATGGGTTCGGGTGTCCAGATAGGGTGCCAGTCGCGGCCCACGGGGTTGGGTCATGACAGATACCAAGTTCCTTCATTGTGCGAATAGGAATAATGTTAACTCCAGATCCATCATCTATCAATATTCTGTTTATCCTGCTCTTGAGGGCATAACCCACTATGTACAAAGAACGATTGTGTAGTGTTTCACCAAGTAGAAGATCTCCATCCGTGAATGTGATTCTTGTATCACATGCGTGTACCTCTTGAAAAGAAGATTCAACAGGCTTTTCAGATGACAATAGAGACAACATTGATAGGCTTTCATCCTTTGCTTGTTCTTTATCAGTATTAAAGCATGATGCCTCAATTCTGTCTCGAGCAATCTCAATGTGGAACCAACTTGGTAAGAATTCCTCCAAAGTCACGGAACGTTGTGGTTCTTGGTGGTAGTTCACCTCCACTTTTGCTTTCTTCGGATGCTCAACTGATGTTTGCTTCCTTAGTCTTCTAACCATCCTCTTCCTAGTTGGCTGTTTAGATGATTCTTTTTGTGGACTTGTTGTACAGCATCTTCGCCTAGTTACTAAAATCCAACCTTCATCACCGGCTTCATCAACTTGGGTTTTATCTTCCTGCAATGGTTTTTCCTCATGTTCTTCAAAGCTGCGTATCTAGACCGGATCGAGAGAACAGAAGGTGATAGAGACATGATTTGAACTTGCCTTCTCATTATCAAGCAGAATCTTGTTTTCATTAGCCAATTGCATAACTTTATCCTTGAAGACAAAACACTTCTCAAGAGGGTGACCCACAAGCCGATGATACTTGCAATAGTTCGGGTCGTTTGTTCTTCCTGCTTCATTGGGCCGCTTCATCTCTAGTAACTCAATGAGCTTCAGCTCAAGTAACTCAATGAGCTTCAGCTCAAGTAGTTCGTCAAAAATTTCAGGGACATCAGAATCTAGAAAGGGGTATTCTCTTTCTTGCATCTCTTTCAAGGACGACTTTCGGCTTGTGTTGTCTTGAAAAGAAGTTGCTTTCATACTATGCTTCTTGCTCACCTTCGTAGTAAAATTTACAGGCGAGATATACATTCATGGATTCTTTTTTGTCACTCTTAGGAGCGAACTTGCTCCATCTCTTGGGTTCCTTCTTGTACTTTCCTTTGTGAGAGTCATAGACAGGCATTACTTCATTTTCAGTGGAAGATATGCTCAACTCCATGTCATGAGCAGGAGTAGCTAGTTCTTCAAAGGACTTTGGCTTAATTCCCTGCAAGATATAGTGAAGCCCCCAGTGCATTCCTTGGATACACATCTCTATCACAGAAGCTTTGCTGAGCCAATCTTTGCAGTTTAGTCTTGCATTTCTCCATCGATTGATGAAATTGATAACTGGTTCGTCCTTCCTCTGGTGAGTGCTTGTAAGTTCCACCATGCCCACGGTATGCCTTGTGCTATAAAAACAATTAAGGAACTCCTGCTCTAGTTGCTCCCAACTATCGACATAATTAGGCTCAAGATCAGTGTACCAGTCAAAGGCATTCTCCTTGAGGAAGCTGACGAACAGCTTGACAAGATAGTCTCCATAAGTCCCAACGTTGTTACATGTTTCAACAAAATGTGCAACATGTTGCTTTGGATTTCCCTTGCCTTCAAATTGTTGAAACTTGGGAGGTTGTAACACGCGGGCATCTAGAAGCTATCAATTCTTGTAGTGTACAGCTTTCTGTAAGTAAAAGAAGACTTGGCAGCAACTTCATACTTATCCTTGATAGTCCCTTCAAGGAACTCCTTTAGTCAGTCAAGGAATCACCCCTTCAGAAGAAACTGGAATTTCCTTGGTAGGCAGTGCTTTTTTTGCACGAGGTCCAGTCTCTTGTGCTTCTGGACTCTTCCCAGGTGCGTGGCTAGGTTCTCCTTCCATTAGTCCATCCATTTTGTCCATCAACTTCTCAATCGAGCGTCTTGATTTTGCACATGCTTGGCCAAGCCATCAATCACCTTTTTCAAGTTTTCTAGTGTCTCCTCCATTGATGAAGCGTTAGTTACCATTGCTTGCATGATTGTTGGGGATGTTGGAGACTAGCATGGATTGTCGCATAAATTGATCTTTGATTCGCTTACTTCATGTGGTGTGAGTGGACAGGATCCATCGCTTGAAGTATCATCATCTTCCTTCATGGCAGAGTTCTTGGATCCAGAGAGATCAAGTAGAGCTAGAGGCTTCTTAATCTTTTCAGCAATGCTGCCTCCTTCCTCCGATGCATTGTTAGAGTATCGTGCTCCTTTTGGGGATGAATATCCGAAAACAAGAGTTGATGCGGACGACACTTAGAGTGCTTGTTGTCCCAACATGCTTGCTTTGTTCCTCGTGACTGGTCCAATGCTACCGAAGGTAGTGTAGAGGATGCTTTCCACAACAACAGAGAACTTGGAGTCAGCAACCTTGGAGGAAATTGATTTGGAGTTGATCTTCTTTGAGTCCATTTCGATGTTATTAAACTTTGATAATCAAAAAGTTGAGATGAGAGGTAGAGATTGTCCCACTAGGTGTGCCAGAATTTGTAGACAATAAAATTCGCATCGAGTAAATAATAGTCAAGACAAGAAAATATCGCAACAATTGTTATATTTGATTTCTAATATGAGTGTTACAATCTCTATGATTCCTCTGATTTGTCTTTTCAACAATAAATTCAAGGGCTTTTAAGCTTGATTTTGAACTAGATGGATTTGATCTTGACTTGTACTTGAATTCAAGGGCTTTTGAGCTTGATCTTGAATTTATGCTGGATTTGATTTTGATTTAAAGTGTTCGGCCACCAAGAACAAGTGAATTTGATCTTGAACGCCTTGATATTTGATTTTCCTTCGTTCTTGATCTTCGGATAGTTGAAACTTGTTGAGAAATGCTTGCAGCTTGTAGAAAACTTATAGTGTTTAATTATGAGGCCCCTATTTATAGTTGTAGGATGGAGGAGTTGTGATAAGGACGGACTCCTTTCGGCCAATCAGATTTTAGTTGACATGGCGATATTTGATTGGTCGGAACATGTCACTTGTACACGTGGCGCATCCTCATTGGCCTTTGACTTGACTAGGCATGCTGAAACATTTTGACATGTGGTGTAATCCTATTGGCTCCTTCGCTTGACTTGGCATGCCACGTCATTTGACATGTGGCACTGATTTGGCCTCCAGGATAAAATGACATATTGGGCTTAGAAAAGTGGGCTCACCATTTGTAGCCCAATTAATTGGGCTAGCCCAGTGGATTGAATTTTGGACTAAGATAACCAATTCTTGTAAATTTAAATTTAAAAAATATCATTGTCCACACACTCATTTTGCAATTTTGAAATTTTCATCTTTGCAGGATTCTTGAGATTTCGTTAATATCTAGAGACTTTCCACGAATTCTAATATTAGGAATAGCGTATAAGGATTATAATCAACCAAAATATGTCATACAACTTATTTGGAACTAAAAATCATCACTTCTGGCCGAGCCATTACTCCTTTCTTTCGTTTTGCCAAGTTTGTCCTGACACTATGTATCTTTAGAAACAGGCAGGCCACAATGACGGTGCGACACAATCAGGATTGCGCCAAATCAGCCCTCAGTGACTGGCGCGCTGGCAAGCGCAACACGCTGTCATTGTGCCCATTCTTTTCCTCTGCAACCAATTCCTCGATGGTGTTGCGTGCCTCTTGTGGTGCTAGTGCTGTGTTCTCCTCAGTTATTGGTTTGTATTTTTTTCTTCGACGCTTTCCACGTGAACCTTTTCAAATTGGTTTGTTGGGTACGTTCACATATACCAAACTTCAAATCTAACTCAATTACTTCTCTTAAGTTCGTTTATAGCCCGAATTAATTAAGAAGATTCACAGGTGTTTACAAGAACACATAGAAAATTAATGACGGAATACATAAACCCCCTAAGTTAGTCACATTTTGTAACTTTTATATTTAAATTGTGGGGTGTTGCTTTTATTCCTAAACTATAACATTCCGTATTTAAAACCCTCTTGAAGTGTCAAGTGGCATTCAGAGTTGCTTCACTCTCGTTGTGTTCTGTGAGAGCTAAAAATTAGTAGCCATATAACTTTTTTCTTTGTTGTATTAATTAATTTATCTTATTTCTCATTAGTTCTTTTTTATTATTTATTTCTACCATTCTTATTCACGTTTCTTTATTTTCTTTTCTTCTTCAAAACTCTACAACTTTTACTATAACAATAAAACTAGTTGACATCATAATATTAAATAACAACATTAAAAAGAAATTATTCAAACAAATAAATTTAGTTGTAGATCCTGACATAATCTATACTATATTAAAAGCACGAAGGGCCTTAAAAATGTTGATTGAACTTTTTGTCCTTCATTAAAAGACTCTATAATAGACAAAATTGTCATTTACTATTTTCCACAAATTATTATTAATTATCTTTACAATATTTCACCTATTTTATTTTATTTTAAAAATATACTCTCCGTTATTTTGGAGTCCTTTTTTAGTTTGGCAAATATTTTAATAGTCATTCAATAAAACTCCTAATATTCAGATTTTGAAATCAATTAAAAATTAGGTTATTACATCTTTCCGGATTTGAATTATTTAATATAGTATATTTGTGAAAAAGAAGAAATAACAAAGGAAATTACATTAAAGGGAGTATTTTTTGTGTGGAAAAAACAATAAACTGTCGTGTGTAGATATGCTTTACGTTTAGGATTCTTTCAATTTTTCTTTGTTTGGGATTCTTGCTACCAATTGGGTTTCATTATAGGTTTAGAGTTCTATTGACAATTTTTTTTTTTTTTGGTAACTAATGATTTATATTACCAAGGTAAATATTTACACAGTTCATGATCAGGACCCTCGAGAGTTGGACAGTGAGCCCCAACTTCTAGTGCATCAAACCACATAAACAAGTAATAAACTCAAACCATTACATGCTCCAATCAACTACTGTTTATGGATAGAAATTCAGTTCTCTTAATCTTTTTGCAAGTCTTTGCTTCTTCTCTCCTTTGGAGTGTATGTCTTGTATAATTTGCTTAATCATTGCTGCTTCAGTCCTTTTTGTCTGCTGGAACACTCTCATATTTCTTTCCTGCCATGTGTAACAGATGCATCCTGATAGAGCCATCCTGTATACTTCAGCCTTTTCATTGCTCCCATATGCATGTTGGTTTGCCCAGCTTTTCTCTTGTTCCCAACTATATTGCCTGTGGATTCCCTTCCATGTAAGTAGTTTTTTCCACACCACATGTGCCACAGGGCACTGAAAGAATAGATGATTATTGCTTCTAGGCTATTCTCACACAGTGGGCAGATTGGATTGCAGTTAATGGACAATTTGATAGTCTATCTTTAGTTGCTAGCCTGCCATATATAGCTAAGTAGTGAATAAAGATCCACCTTGGACAGCCTTGGTTGTTGCATAACATTTTCCTCTATTGCACCTTTGGATAGTCACCTCTCAGCTGGTTATATATTTTCCTGATGGAGAATGTTGACTCTTGAAGAAACTCAGTTTGATTGATGCCAGCACCCTCTAAATACTTGTGTGCTTTCATGATTTTCCTTATGACCCAAGACGCATGTTTTGCTTCTGTGCTCTAGATGTCTCCAACTTTAATATAGTGATCATGTATCCATTGTATCCATAGCTTATCTTTCTTCTTGCACAAGTTCCAGAGATGTTTAAGAATTGCATCTTTGTTCCATATAAGTATGTCAGTGATATTTAATCCTCGTGATGTCTTTTCTCTTGATATCTTTGTCAAGAGAAACTTTCTACAGATAAGTTTGGTAAAGAAACTTTAAAACTCGAATGAAGGACTAGAAAAGCGTAGAAGAACGAGAACAAGACAACTGAATGATTTGGGCCCAAGGCCGTAAGAAGCTAAACTTTTCTTCCCCTTCTTGTAGTATAGTTTTACATTATTTTTTGTGTGAACATGCAAAATACATTTGTATAGATATCATATTGAAACCCCTACAGGTTAGAACCTCGGATTTGGGTAGACGATGTTTCAAAACTGTATCCAAATGGTAAAAGAGTTATATTCCACTTGATTAAAATAAATAAAAGTGAAAGTATATTTTTCTTGCAAAAAGTTGACTATTTCTGAATACCTCTTCAAAAGTATTTTGATTTGAGAAATCTGAGAAAAGAAAGTAAAAGAAACATTTGGGCTAGACCCAACTTAATGAATTCATATAAGTGGAATTTCCTTCAAAACCTGAGTTTGGGAAAATAGTTCTGAGGATATGGTTGACTGAAGAGATAAAATGTGGATAATGTATGAATTAAATAAAGGTTGTACATATACATATACATATATATTATTTCTTACATACAAACACATGGCATTAGTTTTAGATGGGATATACCCAGCATACTATCCTTATAAGTAAAAGGACAAACTATTTTTATTCGGATATTTTAAATCTGAACTCGAAGTAACATTACTTAAAGGGAATTTGTTTAACTCTTTTAAAACCAAAATGACATGCCATGACAGTATTTTTATACGGGAAACTAAACAAAACATAAGCAATTTATACATAATCACACCTTGAAGCTTGAAGGTCAACCGTATTCTACGGATCCTTAATACTGGGGTGCCTAACACTTTTCCTAGGGGATCACCAGAACTCTTACTTAGAACTCTGGATTACGAAGGATTTTTCACTGTATTTGAATAAACCCTTCACCACCGGTTTTCCTAATTTCCTAAAACTTAGGTGGAGACTCTTTTAAAACAAAGTTTGAAAGGGCAACAACAAATTCGTAGTAGCTCTCCGAGCGCTAACCCCGCCCGCGAAATGCGAACCGTAACACCTCCCAACAGGGAGATGGACTTTGGAACTGATCTACTTCCCGGTACTGTGTCGATATCTATTCCGCCATACAGAATGGATCCAGCAGAGTTGAAGGAGTTAAAAGCTGAGTTGAAAGATCTTCTTGACAAGGGATTTATTAGCCCAAGAATCTCACCTTGGGGCGCACCACTCTTGTTTGTCCGAAAGAAAGATGGATCTTTACGCATGTGTATTGACTACTGTCAGTTGAACAAAGTCACCATTAAGAACAAGCATCCTCTCCCCAGAATAGATGATTTATTTGACCAACTTTAAGGTGCCCAGTGTTATTCCAAGATTGATCTCAGATCAAGATACCATCAGTTAAAGGTTAAGGAAGCTGATATTCCAAAGACCGCTTTCAGGACCCGTTATAGTCACTTCGAATTTATTGTCATGCCATTTGGGTTGGAAAATGCACCAGCTGCTTTCATGGACCTTATGAACAGGGTCTTCAAGCCTTATCTTTATTATCCATCATTGTGTTTATTGATAATATTTTGGTGTATGTAGTGAGACTGAATATACAGAACATCTCAGAATATTGTTGTAGACACTTCAGGATCGGGAGTTATATGCAAAAAAATTTAATTGTGAATTTTGGCTGTGGCGTTTCTCGGCCATGTGATTTCAGGGGATGGTGTGAAAGTTGACTCTCGAAAAATTGATGCAGTGAAGAATTGGCTCAGACCTACCTCAGTATCGGATATAAGGAGTTTCTTGGGTCTGGCAGGCTATTATTGATGTTTTGTAGAGGGAATTTCCTGTATCTCAGCTCCATTGACTAAGTTGACTCAGGAAAAGGTCAAATTTCAATGGTCAGATGCGTGTGAGCAAAGTTTTTAAGAATTGAAGAAGAGGTTGACTTCTGCCCCAACTTTGATGCTACCTGAAGGAACTGAAGGGTTCATAGTATGTTGTGATGCTTCAGGAATTGGTCTCAAATTTGTTCTTGTTACACCTCGGAAGTTTTCCCGTACTGGTATGATGAGTGTATGGTGTTTCACTAAGTCGGGAATGGCTAATTATGAAATCTCGGAAAAATAATAAAGTTGCAGAGAAATTCACTGCCAGTGGTTGGATATGGCACTATACGGACCGTATAGTGGTTTACGGACCGTATAGTGCATTCGTCCTTCAACCTGCCAAAAATCTCAACTTTCTGGAAATTGTTGAATAGGGTTAAATACGACCCAGTTTACGGCCCGTAAACCAGGTCGTAAACTGCCCTGTCCACCAGCCAAACTCTCTGCTTTTGAGAGAATGCTTAAATACGTTCACTGGGACGGACCGTAAATCAAAATACGGTCCGTAAACTGCACTTTACGGTCACTGTTCATCCCGACAGAAATTCATTAAACATATCTTTTGAGTTATTAAAAGGAACGTTTGGCCTTATTTCATTTCATTCTTCATTCATACAACTCAGGAAACCTCTAGAACTTTCCAAACACTCCATCCACAAGAACCCAAGAGAATCAAAGGGGATATCAAGTCCAACAACACAAAATCTATGAAACCAAGTGCAAGAACACATCAAGGCATCATCTAAGTCAAGAAATTCCCAAGAAGGTGGAACTAGGGTTTTGGCTAAGTGAAGAATTTCAAATCAAGGGTTGTTCAACCACTATCCAAGGTAAGTTTCATGATTATTCCGTGTTGTTTGAGGTATTGGAAAGCATAGACACTTGAAATGTAGAAGGACATAGAAATGGACCATTACTGAGTGAATAGTGCCATAAATGAATGATAGTGGGATTGAATTATGAATGTTGAAGTGTTGTGAATACAAATACATTATGAATGATGTTTACATCATGAAACAAGCGTTAAACGCATGAAAACGCAATGACGAGTCATAAGGCTAAAAATGGGGAAATTGGAGGAAAATGGTGGATTTGCTAAATGTACGTAAATGACGATGGTCGATTGTGATATTATGAGTAATGTTAGGAATGTTAAGAGTGGAGATAAAACATGAGAAAAATAGTATAAACAAGTGAAGCGCTGTCCGACTTCTCCTAGAATTAGCGACGCATTCTTGTAGTTAGTATGCTAATGTTGATATGAATTCTTATGAAGGTAACGACGCGATATTGAAGGAGAACGAGTGAGCGATATCTTAGCTAAACGACCAAGGTATGTGAGGCTAATCTTTATTTCTAATGGCATGAATCGTTTGATGTAATTTCCTATTCCCTTCATGAGTTCTCACTTCCTAAGAAGTTAAAATCCTATACCTATGAATGTCCATATGAGATAAGCTATATGATACGATGACACTAGAATGATGATGATGTTATTTCTTGCCTGCACTCACCTCATGTACTAGTCCTTTCAAGGTGAGTCATAATGTCTATGATGACTTCATAATGTAATCAGGGGATCACGACCTCACGTCACCCCGATAGAGTAAAGTTGATCAGGAGTCATGTACACGCATTATGATAAGATAAGTATGTTATGATAAGCATATTACTAGGAGCATTACATTGAGCATGTCATGAGCATTTCACACCATGCCTAGTTGGCCGGGCAGTCACCGCCAAGGCGGGCAGCTATACGCATACACCATGACCTTCGGGCATGGGCAGACACCACTAGTGGGCGGCATGAGATGGTACCCCGGACGCGGGAGGCCTAGACGCGGGCTAATGATATTGATGATTACACCGTTCCGACACGGACGGGCAGCTTGCATATGATGCATACAGGTTATGGTGATGAGTATGAGTACGATAGCATGCAATACTGCATTTATGATTAACAGTCAGATCCATATGTTTTATGTTGATGTTTTCCTTCTTTATGTATGCCTCTCATACTCGGTACAATATTCGTACTGACGTCCTTTCTTCGGACGCTGTGTTCATGCCCACAGGTAGACAGGAAGGAGAGCTTGGCCCAGGTCATCAGTAGCTGTCAGCTAGAAGATAGCACTCCTTTGTTCGGAGGTGCTTGTGATTACTCTCTTTTGATGTACACTCCTATATGTATATTCTGGGCATGACGGAGTCTTGTTCCGTCTATGTATTCCTTATGTTAGTAGTGGCTCGTAGATACTCAGTGTGGGTTAGATGGTCCCATAAAACGATTTCCTATGTATGTATATTATTTTGACGGCCAATAGGCCAATGTATATGAAGTATGTATGTTTTAAATAAAATATGATTTTCTCACAATTAGTGTGCAAAATGTATAAGAGAGTATTAAGTGAGCAGAATAAGCAGTAGAAAGAGCGGTGCCCGGTAAATTCTCCGGGTACCCGTCGCGGCCCCTAGTCGGGTCGTGACAGTTCTGATGCAGCATGGTAAGTTTGTAGCTTATGCATCCCGACAGCTTAAGGCTCATGAAAAGAATTATCCGACTTATGACTTGGAATTGGCAGCTGTGATTTTTGCACTTAAGATATGACGTCATTATTTGTATGGAGTGCATGTTGATATTTTCACAAATCACAAGAGCCTTCAGTATATTTTCAAGGAAGGAGACATATGAGGTGACTCGAATTACTTAAAGATTATGATGTGGATATTCCCTATCATCCAGGGAAAGCGAACGTAGTAGCCGATACTATTAGTTGGCGATCCATGGGAAGTTTAGTTCACGTTAAGGCAGATAAGAGAATTATGACCAAGGAAGTTCACCGCTTAGCTAACCTAGGGTTTCGAATCTTGGACTCTGAAGATGGTGGAGTTGTTGTTTAGAATAAGGCGTATTCCTACCTAGTGGCTGAAGTGAGGGAGAAGCAGTTTAGTGATCCCTTTTTATTACAGCTGAAAGAGGGGATTCACAAACATAAGACAACAACTTTCGAACAATGGGGAGATGATGGTACCTTGAGGTACCGAGACAGATTATGCGTTCTAGATGTAGATGGGCTTAGAGAGCGAATTATGTTAGAAGCTCACAATTCCAGGTATGCCATGCATCCAGGTACCACGAAGATGTACCATGACCTCAAGGAAATTTATTGGTGGAATGATATGAAAAAGAATGTAGCAGATTTTGTGGCCAAGTGTCCAAATTGTCAGCAAGAGAAAGCCGAGCACCAAAGGCCTGGTGGGTTTGCTTAAAATATTGATATTTCTGTTTGGAAATAGGAGATGATAAACATGGAATTTATAACAGGTCTACCTCTCTCATCCCGAAGACATGACTCGCTTTGGGTGATTGTGGACCGACTTAATAAGTCAGCGCACTTTTTGCTAGTTAAGACCACAGATTCAGTAGAAGACTATGTCAAGTTGTACATTCATGAGATTGTCAGATTGCATGGGACCCCAGTGTACATTATTTCAGATCGTAATGCTCAGTTCATGGCGAACTTTTTGGAAATCCTTTCAGAAGGGATTGGGTACCAAGGTAAACCTCAGCGCAACTTTTCATCTGCAGATAGATGGCCAGGCGGAGCGTACTATTAAGACCCTTGAGGTGGCCAGGCGGAGCGTACTATTAAGACCCTTGAGGACATATTGAGAGCATGTGTCTTAGAGTTTAAAGGTAATTGGGATGATCATTTGCCTCTCATTGAATTTTCATATAATAATAGCTATCATGCTTGCATCAAGATGGCCCCGTTTGAAGCTCTGTATGGGAAAAGGTGTAGATCACCCATTAGTTGGTTTGAAGTTGGTAAAGCAGAGTTGTTGGGACCAGATTTGGTCTATCAGGCTATGGAGAAAATCAAGTTGATTCAAGAGCATTTGAGAACGGCTCAGAGTCTCCAAAAGTCCTACAAAGACGTGCGGCGTAGAGACCTAGAATTTCAAGTTGATGATTGGGTGATATTAAAGATTTCACCTATGAAATGTGTGATTAGATTTGGCAAGAAAGAGAAACTTATTCCCAGATATATTGGACCTTACAAAATCCCGCGAAGGGTTGGTCAAGTAGCTTATGAGCTTGAGTTGGCATGAGAGTTGGCTGTTGTACACCTAGTGTTTCATGTATCCATGTTGAGGAAGTGTGTGGGAGACCCGTCGTTGGTTGTTCCTGCTGACACTATAACGATTGAGGATGGCCTAACCTATAAGGAGATCCTTGTGGTTATTCTTGATCATCAGGTTCGCAAGTTGAGAACTAAGGAAGTAGCCTCAGTAAAAGTGCTATGGAGGAGTCAGAAAGTTGAAGAGGCTACATGGGAAGCCAAAGAGGACATGAAATCCATATACCCTCACTTGTTTGAAAACAAGCAGAGAGCGTTCAAGGTAAATACCTTCAGCATCCATGTCATGTCCCTTACTTATTCATGCATCACGTCTCACGTTCATGTATTCTCTACTCATGTCATATGTCCCAGCGTTCATGTTTCCATGAAAACCATGTCATGTTATTTTAGTCTCCATGTTCCGTGTCATGTTTCCTCATATTCACATACTCAAGCCATGTCCAGTCGCATTCTTAAGCATGACCCATCACTCGAGGACGAATGATCCTAAGGGGAAGATATTGTAACACTTCGTACCTTTAAACTGAACCTTGTGCATGAGTCAAGGACTTAGAAACCAAGACGGGAAGTGTTAGAGACTAAAAATTCGCTTCAGTTCAGCGAGCTAAGTTTTACACCGGGTTTTACGGACTGTAAATTATTTTACAGCCCGTAAAACAGACCGTAGATGAACCCCAGAAGACCCAGCTCACTGTAACAGATTTACGGTGGGTTTTATGGGCCGTATAATTTTTACGGACTGTACTTTGTACCGTAAATGTGGAGGAGAAATATTGAACCACTGTAACCGATTTACTGTCACTTTTATGGACTATAAATCATTTTACAGATCGTAAAAGGGAGCATAGAATGGCTCGACGGCTGAACACTATATAAACTGTTATGTCCCGTATTTTCATATGTCGGGACGTTTTAAAAATAAGCGCGACAAGTTAAAGGCAAGACTATCTTAAGATATGAAGTAGAGATTTTAACTTCCGGTTTCGTGTCGAGTCACAATTTATCCACAATTTTCGTGTGGCATTAAACTATTAATGGAAAATTGGGATTAAACTAACCATAATTGGATTAATAAGTGGGATTGGAAAGACCAAAAATCAGTCCACTTTTGGACCATGTTTGGCCGTGCCTTTCAAGGTTGTGGTCAAGGAATCTTGACTCAATTTAGTGTGATCCACATGTCCAAGTCAAGGAGGGGGGACATATAGACACAAAATTCTGATTCACTCCACTTTAGCAATTCATTTCAACACCCAAAGTTAGAGAAAGAAGAGTGTAGAGAGAGGTGCTCTCGGCTAAGAGCTAGCCGAGAGAGTGAGGTGAAATTGTGCCCAAAAATTCCAGTTTTTCTCCATCAAATTTACTCCTCATCTAGTGTATAAGAAGGTGTGTTAGTTGTTGAAGAGAAACAAGAAAGTGAAGCACCCAAATAGATTGAAGTTTCGGCCAAGTGAAGCACAAGATTGAAAGGTAAGAATGTTTGTTGTTTCTTGTGTTGCATGATGATTTGAATGTATAGTTCATGCAAGTTGTTGTTGGATTGTGGTTGTAGTTGAAGTAGGGAGTGAGCCGTGTGTGAGGTGAGTTCATGACTGATTTCATTGTGCATGTATTGTTGGTGAATTGAATATGTATCAACATATGTAAATGAACAAAGATTGTAGGAGTTTGGTTGTGATGTTGCATGTTGGATATTGGACTGTTTTTGCTCGAATTTAAAATGAATCGTGTGTTGAAGATTCTAATGAAGTCATGCTTAATCTTGTTGCACATGTATTGGAAATGGATTGAATGCATTGTAGTTGGATAAACGGATGAAAATCATGAAATGGTGGAAGGGTGTTGTAGCCGTGTAGTAGGGACTGTTTTAGGGAGAATTAGGGACTGTTTTGGGTCACATTTCGATTGTTGTTGTTATGGACATTGTGGTGTATGGTATGCATGTTGAATATGTGAATTGAGGTGTTAAAGAAATGAATTATGTTGAGGGGTAAAGGAAGTCCAAAACCGTGGACAGTTTTTGAGGTTAGAAGTAAATTTGTGTGTGTTGAACGTTGATTCTTGTTGCAAACGTTTAGTGAATGTAAAGTGCCATGACTCAAGTTAAAACTGAAATGATTGTGGGCTGTTGTAAGAGTGAAAATGATGCTAAAACAGTTCCAAGAATCATGAAAGTAATGTCATTAAACGTGTTGTGTTGTTGCAAGTTAAAACTGGAAATTTGCTAAGTAAGAATGGAAATGCTATGTGTGTTGATTAGCCGTGTGTATGAAACAGTTTTGGATGGTGTATGGACTGCCCAAGTTCCCTAAGTCATGTTTAAACAAGTCTTGATTAATATATGAAACAACGATTAGCAATGTTAGCTTGTAACGCTAGTTGGTTTGAATGCGAACGAAACGTCGTTAAATTGTTAGAAAGGAATTGTGAGTGTCACAATACGTATTGAATGCCCTTGTAGACTAATTGTAGTTCTTCACATCTTGATATAGGATAAGTGTTTTTGGGCAGCAAGTACAAGTTAGAATACAACTAAACGCAAAAGGTATGTAAAGCCTATTCCTTCTTTCTTTTGGCATGTCCTAGACGTAAGTGTGAAACGATATGAACCTTGGGGTAAATTCTATTCTCTAGTTCATGTATGACTTATGATTCTATATTTCCTTAAGGTTATTGTCATGTGCCTACAATATGATTGACTAATGAATAATGCATGAAAGTTCCTATACTTAAAGAGTTGCACAACTAGAGACATACTTGACTTTCAAAAGCTATACCATGTTGAAGCGATATACGTACATGAAATCTGAAACGTTTCTTGTGATAGGTTGTTATGAGACTTGAAATGAACTGAAAATGAATATTATTTTAACACTTTAGAGCTGGTCATTTGCTTATCCATTGAGTCTCAAAAGATGAATTGCATATATGTGGTTGCTTATTATTCTGCTCGTGCTTATCGCTATACCCTTCACTGAGTCCCGGGCCAGGATACGTTTTCGTGCGCATGTTTACTATATTATTACCGAGTCCCTCATTAAAGGGCCGGGACACGTTATATATATATATATGATGATGATGTGATGATATGATGATATGATGATGTGATGATATGATGATATGGAGATGATGGTGGCCAGGAGGACATATTCCTTATTACCGAGTCCCTCAGGAAAGGGCCGGGACACGTCTATGTTTATGTTATGATGCTATGATTTTAGATTACCGAGTCCCTCATTAAAGGGCCGGGACACGTTATATACGTTATATACAGAATGATTATGCAGCTTTGATTACAAAACTCTATAATGATAATGATATGAGAATGATACAGATGAATTATGCTCATAGGCAAGTTTTAAGAAATTCTGGTTGTTGCACTGAGTCCTACATACTTTGTCTCCTTATGAGTCTATTACTACATTTCATGCTTTACATGCTCAGTACATATTCCGTACTGACCCCCTTTCTTCGGGGGGCTGCGTTCATGCCCGCAGGTACAGACGCTCGTTTCGGAGATCCGCCAGCTTAGGATACCTATTCAGCTATTTTAGACTGCTCCCTTGTTCCGGAGCCTAGCTTGTGGTATAACTCCCTTATGTTGTATTCATGTGTGTTAGTTTGGGTACGGCGGGGCCCTGTCCAGCCATATGATACGGTCATTACTCTTAGAGGTCTGTGGACATCGGTGTGGGTCTGGTTGTAGTTGTTGATGCGTTTTATGTCTATGACTTATGTTTGGGGCGTACCCATTCGTAATGGCAGCCTTGTCGGCTTGCATATATATGTATGTTTGGTATTTTGTGTATCGTGGCAGCCTTGTCGGCTTGCGTAGTAATATATATATCCATGTGGTTATTTAAAAGTGCAACTCCTTAGAAGACAGGTGCCTAAGACACACAAAACTTTGACAGATTTAAAATACTCCCTATCTTTTTATATACAAACGAGATCATGACGTGCTAATTGTAAATGACTATAGTTAACAGACAATATGAGTGTCCAACTCGGGCACTAGTCACGGCCTACGGGGTTGGGTCGTGACAAAAGTTGTATCAGAGCGGTTAAATCCTCGGAGTGTCCACAGACCGTGTCGAGTAGAGTCTTGTTTATCGATGTGTTGTGCACCACATTTATAAACAGGAAGCTACAGGACATTTAGGATGTCATCTTTCCTTCTCATTCTAGATCGTGCGATAGAGCCCGAACCTAGGAAAGATTGTTCTGACCTCTTTTCCTATATGTAGGTGCAGAATTGCGAGAGATGAAGAGGCCAGCTGCAGATAGTGGGGGTGCTAAGAAGGCCCCTAGGGTAAATTCGGGACCCCAGCCTTCAGGACCGAGTAGGAGGAGCCTCAGTTATTCTATCGATACTGACCCCTCGGAGGACCCAGCGACAATTCCTCCAGAGTTTTTGATATCTAGGGAGGCGGTCCCTGAACCCATACTAGTTGTCCCTATGGCAGGGCACCACGTCAGACCGGCTACCCCGGTAAGTGTTACAGCTTATTCTAGCCCCCTGTCCTGGTCATCGGTAAACCAGGAGTTGCCCGGTTATCTACATTCGCCGGATTTAGATGGAGAAGATGATGAAGGTCAGACGAGTAAACGGCGGGCAGACGATGACGAGGAGCACACTTCACCTTCTAGATCACCGGATCAGACTAGAGACTGATCGACTACAGGTATATGAGACCTTATTGAAATTTCCTATGTATGTGCATTGGTTATAGATTGTTACCTAATCGCGGCAAGCGGAAATCGAAGGAGTCAACAACCAAGTATTTACGATTAACAGTGACCAAGGCGTTCCCACCCGTGGGAATTTCGGAATCTAGAATGGAAAATAGTTGCACGTACAGGTGAAAGTTGGATAGCAAGGGTACGTAATGAGAATTTATATATACGGAATGGCAAATTGGCCATCATTATGGTGAATTATGGTAAGTATAGTAAGGAAACGGGTTGAATGGATACATTGCAGATAAGTCCAGTTAGAAAGTGTGCGCAGAAGAAGCTAAAGGAACCAGTAACTGTAAACATAATATATATTAGACATACTACGAATGCTGCAGGTACGTTTGAAACCTGCAGTTAAATATGGAAAAGGAAAATAAACAAGAAAGGGTGACAGATACAGTTTGTGTTGGGTATACGAGGCAAATTCGTCATTTTTATCTTGCGATTGATATAGGAAGCCCTGTGCGGCTACAATACGATATATATATGTATGTGTTGGCCCTGTGAGGCATTGATGATATTTCTTGTGTGCAGGTTTTGAGGTAGTAAGAAATACAGGGGAAGCCCTGCCAAAAAAAAAAAATTTAAAAAAAGAGAATGACATATAAGTTCGTAATATTTTTGAAAGGTTGTGCCAACAGTAACGATAAGATTTGGCTAAGTCGCAAGTACGTCGGACTTCGAGAAATAAAGTTAATGGTTGAATTGGTAATAATAGTAAATACGAGGTCGACATTGATGTGGTAATTTATCATGTTGGAGTAAGGCTTTAAGGGATACCCTCCATGTCAACCGTAAGGGGCATCATTCTTATTTGGGAAATTTGATTTCGAAGGAGCAAATATGAGCAGCAAAGTTTGGAATTCATTTGAACGGACCAGATACTTTTCAGCCGTATTTTACCTTAGAAAAAGCTCGTATTGAAGAACCAAAACGTCTAGCGGTTAAGTTTCACTCTTATCCGAAGAGTATGAGGCATACAGTAAGTAGTTTATGGACAAAAATGTTCGCTCACGACCTAAGTACAAATCAAGAGGCGAATTATGTAAATCAAGCATTAGGAGCCCCGTGATGCTGGTCGGACTCTAGTTCCCCTCCTGATCATTGTTTGGAGGATATTTATAGGAATGAGTAAAGTCCGGCAAGGAATTGACTAAAAGATAAGACGTGATCTACGCGACTAAGGTATAAACGAAATTATGAAATGGAAAGGTGGGGTACAGAACAAAGAAGAAAGACCTACAAGTCCTACAGGGAAAGTTCGGAATAGAGATCAAGTGGTAACGAAACTGAAAGCGAGCACAGGAAGAGAAGGAATTAATAGAAGAAAGAAGGATGGGTCGCTGCGGATGTGTATTGATTATAGGCAGCTGAGCAAGGTAACAATAAGGGACAGATATCCCCTCCCCAGGATTGATGATTTATTTGACCAGTTGCAGGGTGCGAAGTGTTTTTCAAAGATAGACTTGTGGTCAGGTTATCACCAGGTGCGGGTAAAGGAAGCAGACATTCCAAAGACTGCATTCAGGACCCGATACGGGCATTACGAGTTTAAAGTGATGTCTTTTGGGCTGACCAATGCTCCAGCCGTGTTTATGGACTTGATGAACAGAGTGTTCAAGCCATTTCTTGATCTGTTTGTGATTGTATTTATTGATGATATCCTGGTCTATTCACGATCGAGAGAAGAGCATGCAGATCACTTGAGGACAGTACTTAAGGTCCTCCAGCATCAGAAACTATATGCTAAATTCTCTAAATGTGAATTCTGGTTGACTTCAGTAGCATTTCTGGGGCATATTGTTGGAGCAGATGGTATTCGGATAGACTCGTAGAAATTGAGGCCGTCAAGACTTGGCCTAGACCTACGACGCCTACTGAGGTACGTAGCTTTCTGGGGCTGGCAGGGTATTACAGGAGATTTGTAGAAAAGTTCGCTTCTATTTCAGCGCCTTTAACAAGGCTAACACAGAAGGCGGCTAAATTTCAGTGGACCAATGCTTGTGAACGGAGTTTCCAATTATTGAAAGATAAGTTGACTACAGCTCCAGTTCTAACTCTTCCTGAAGGGCCAGATGGTTATGTTGTTTATTGTGATGCCTCCGGTGTTGGGTTGGGTTGGGTTGCGTGTTGATGCAGCACGGCAGAGTGATAGCCTATGCCTCCCGACAGCTCAGGAAGCATGAAAGAAATTATCCTACACATGACCTGGAGTTGGCAGCGGTGATACATGCTTTTAAGATATGGAGACATTATCTATATGGCGTGCATGTTGATATTTATACAGATCATAAAAGTCTTCAGTATATCTTTAAGCAGAATGAGCTGAATTTGCGGCAAAGGAGATGGCTAGAGTTGCTGAAAGATTATGATGTCGATATTCTATATCACCCAGGGAAGGCTAATGTTGTAGCAGATGCACTCAGCCGTAAATCTATGGCTAGTTTAGCAAGCGTACAGCCAGGAAAGAAAGGGGTAGTCCGTGAGGTTCATCAGCTAGCTAGTCTTGGAGTTCGTTTGGCTGATTCTGATAATGGTAGCGTTTTGGTGCGAGGTGTTGCTGAGCCCTCTATTGTAGAAGAGCTAAATAAGCTTCAATATGAGGACCCTGTTCTGGTACATTATAGAGATACAGCACTTCAGAAGGAGGAGACCCCATTTAAGATGTCAGCCGATGGAGTACTACGATACAGAGACAGATTATGTGTACCTGAGGTTGCAGGGTTACGGCAGCAGGTAATGAGGGAAGCACACTGTGCTCGTTATTCTATTCACCCGGGATCGACAAAAATGTATCATGATCTTAGGTGTTTGTACTGGTGGGATGGTATGAAAAAGGACATAGCAAAATTCGTGGCTCAGTGTCCGAATTTCCAACAGGTCAAGATAGAGCACCAGAAACCTGGAGGGCTATTGCAGGAGATGGAAATTCCAACCTGGAAATGGGAGGTAATTAGTATGGATTTCATCACAGGTTTCCCTCGCACCCCGCGGAAGTATGACTCTATCTGGGTTATTGTTGATAGATTGACAAAATCAGCCCACTTTCTTCCAGTCAGGACTACGTACTCAGCTGAGGATTATGCCCGATTGTATCTTAAGGAGATAGTGAGACTTCATGGAGTTCCCACAGCTATTATCTCGGATAGAGGGGCCCAGTTTACAGCTAACTTCTGGAGATCCTTCCAGGAGGGATTGGGGACGCAGGTGAGTCTCAGCACCGCATTTCATCCTCAGACTGACGGGCAGGCTGAGCGTACGATCCAGACGCTACAAGATATGTTGAGAGCCTGTGTTATTGATTTCAAAAGGCAGCTGGGAGGATCACCTGCCGCTTATCGAGTTTGCTTACAATAACAGTTACCACTCTAGCATTCAGATGGCACTGTACGAAGCCCTGTATGGCAGGAAATGCAGATCCCCTATAGGCTGGTTTGATGTTGGCGAGACCAAGCTGATAGGACCAGATATGGTTCAGCAGGCTGTCGATAAGGTGAAACTTATTCAGGAAAGATTACTGGCAGCTCAGAGTCGACAGAAGGCGTATGCGGATAATCGACGTCGACACTTGGAATTTCAGGTTGGCGATTGGGTGTTCTTGAGAGTGTCACCCATGAAGGGTGTTATGAGATTCGGCAAGAAAGGGAAGTTGAGCCCAAGGTACATTGGTCCTTATCAGGTTATTCGTAAAGTAGGAAAAGTTGCCTATGAGTTGGATCTACCAGCGGATTTAGAAGCAGTACATCCGGTCTTCCATGTGTCAATGCTTCGGAAGTATATAGGCGATCCTTCCAGGGTGTTCCCTACAGATGATATTAAAGTAACAGGGGAGCTATCATACGAAAAGCAGCCTATTGCCATACTTGATTGACAAATCAGGAGGTTACGAACAAAAGATGTGGCGTCGGTTAAAGTGTTGTGGCAGGACAATAATAGGGAGGAGATGACTTGGGAGGCTGAAGAGGAGATGAAAAAGAAATATCCTCACTTGTTTTCCACATCTACAGGTAATTTAAACTCCTTTACTTGATTGTGTTAATTGTCTGCTCAATTTATATGTTAGCAATAAGGAAAACCCTTATAGAACCTAACGGGGAAAAACAAAACATCGACATTCGAGGACGAATGTTCTAAAGGGGGGGGGGGGGGGGGGGGAGGATGTTATGTCCCGTATTTTCATACGTCGGGACGTTTTAAAAATAAGCGCGACAAGTTAAAGGCAAGACTATCTTAAGATATGAAGTAGAGATTTTAACTTCCGGTTTCGTGTCGAGTCACAATTTATCCACAATTTTCATGTGGCATTAAACTATTAATGGAAAATTGGGATTAAACTAACCATAATTGGATTAATAAGTGGGATTGGAAAGACCAAAAATCAGTCCACTTTTGGACCATGTTTGGCCGTGCCTTTCAAGGTTGTGGTCAAGGAATCTTGACTCAATTTAGTGTGATCCACATGTCCAAGTCAAGGAGGGGGGACATATAGACACAAAATTCTGATTCACTCCACTTTAGCAATTCATTTCAACACCCAAAGTTAGAGAAAGAAGAGTGTAGAGAGAGGTGCTCTCGGCTAAGAGCTAGCCGAGAGAGTGAGGTGAAATTGTGCCCAAAAATTCCAGTTTTTCTCCATCAAATTTACTCCTCATCTAGTGTATAAGAAGGTGTGTTAGTTGTTGAAGAGAAACAAGAAAGTGAAGCACCCAAATAGATTGAAGTTTCGGCCAAGTGAAGCACAAGATTGAAAGGTAAGAATGTTTGTTGTTTCTTGTGTTGCATGATGATTTGAATGTATAGTTCATGCAAGTTGTTGTTGGATTGTGGTTGTAGTTGAAGTAGGGAGTGAGCCGTGTGTGAGGTGAGTTCATGACTGATTTCATTGTGCATGTATTGTTGGTGAATTGAATATGTATCAACATATGTAAATGAACAAAGATTGTAGGAGTTTGGTTGTGATGTTGCATGTTGGATATTGGACTGTTTTTGCTCGAATTTAAAATGAATCGTGTGTTGAAGATTCTAATGAAGTCATGCTTAATCTTGTTGAACATGTATTGGAAATGGATTGAATGCATTGTAGTTGGATAAACGGATGAAAATCATGAAATGGTGGAAGGGTGTTGTAGCCGTGTAGTAGGGACTGTTTTAGGGAGAATTAGGGACTGTTTTGGGTCACATTTCGATTGTTGTTGTTATGGACATTGTGGTGTATGGTATGCATGTTGAATATGTGAATTGAGGTGTTAAAGAAATGAATTATGTTGAGGGGTAAAGGAAGTCCAAAACCGTGGACAGTTTTTGAGGTTAGAAGTAAATTTGTGTGTGTTGAACGTTGATTCTTGTTGCAAACGTTTAGTGAATGTAAAGTGCCATGACTCAAGTTAAAACTGAAATGATTGTGGGCTGTTGTAAGAGTGAAAATGATGCTAAAACAGTTCCAAGAATCATGAAAGTAATGTCATTAAACGTGTTGTGTTGTTGCAAGT
Source organism: Lycium barbarum (assembly GCF_019175385.1). NCBI lineage: Eukaryota > Viridiplantae > Streptophyta > Magnoliopsida > Solanales > Solanaceae > Lycium > Lycium barbarum. Next base: position 21,315,573 of record NC_083348.1, on the reverse strand, counting down.
TAAAACTGGAAATTTGCTAAGTAAGAATGGAAATGCTATGTGTGTTGATTAGCCGTGTGTATGAAACAGTTTTGGATGGTGTATGGACTGCCCAAGTTCCCTAAGTCATGTTTAAACAAGTCTTGATTAATATATGAAAGAACGATTAGCAATGTTAGCTTGTAACGCTAGTTGGTTTGAATGCGAACGAAACGTCGTTAAATTGTTAGAAAGGAATTGTGAGTGTCACAATACGTATTGAATGCCCTTGTAGACTAATTGTAGTTCTTCACATCTTGATATAGGATAAGTGTTTTTGGGCAGCAAGTACAAGTTAGAATACAACTAAACGCAAAAGGTATGTAAAGCCTATTCCTTCTTTCTTTTGGCATGTCCTAGACGTAAGTGTGAAACGATATGAACCTTGGGGTAAATTCTATTCTCTAGTTCATGTATGACTTATGATTCTATATTTCCTTAAGGTTATTGTCATGTGCCTACAATATGATTGACTAATGAATAATGCATGAAAGTTCCTATACTTAAAGAGTTGCACAACTAGAGACATACTTGACTTTCAAAAGCTATACCATGTTGAAGCGATATACGTACATGAAATCTGAAACGTTTCTTGTGATAGGTTGTTATGAGACTTGAAATGAACTGAAAATGAATATTATTTTAACACTTTAGAGCTGGTCAGTTGCTTATCCATTGAGTCTCAAAAGATGAATTGCATATATGTGGTTGCTTATTATTCTGCTCGTGCTTATCGCTAAACCCTTCACTGAGTCCCGGGCCAGGATACGTTTTCGTGCGCATGTTTACTATATTATTACCGAGTCCCTCATTAAAGGGCCGGGACACGTTATATATATATATGATGATGATATGATGATATGATGATATGATGATGTGATGATATGATGATATGATGATATGGAGATGATGGTGGCCAGGAGGGCATATTCCTTATTACCGAGTCCCTCAGGAAAGGGCCGGGACACGTCTATGTTTATGTTATGATGCTATGATTTTAGATTACCGAGTCCCTCATTAAAAGGCCGGGACACGTTATATACGTTATATACAGAATGATTATGCAGCTTTGATTACAAAACTCTATAATGATAATGATATGAGAATGATACAGATGAATTATGCTCATAGGCAAGTTTTAAGAAATTCTGGTTGTTGCACTGAGTCCTACATACTTTGTCTCCTTATGAGTCTATTACTACATTTCATGCTTTACATGCTCAGTACATATTCCGTACTGACCCCCTTTCTTCGGGGGGCTGCGTTCATGCCCGCAGGTACAGACGCTCGTTTCGGAGATCCGCCAGCTTAGGATACCTATTCAGCTATTTTAGACTGCTCCCTTGTTCCGGAGCCTAGCTTGTGGTATAACTCCCTTATGTTGTATTCATGTGTGTTAGTTTGGGTACGGCGGAGCCCTGTCCCGCCATATGATACGGTCATTACTCTTAGAGGTCTGTGGACATCGGTGTGGGTCTGGTTGTAGTTGTTGATGCGTTTTATGTCTATGACTTATGTTTGGGGCGTACCCATTCGTAATGGCAGCCTTGTCGGCTTGCATATATATGTATGTTTGGTATTTTGTGTATCGTGGCAGCCTTGTCGGCTTGCGTAGTAATATATATATCCATGTGGTTATTTAAAAGTGCAACTCCTTAGAAGACAGGTGCCTAAGACACACAAAACTTTGACAGATTTAAAATACTCCCTATCTTTTTATATACAAACGAGATCATGACATGCTAATTGTAAATGACTATAGTTAACAGACAATATGAGTGTCCAACTCGGGCACTAGTCACGGCCTACGGGGTTGGGTCGTGACATAAACGCGTTTCAACTCTTTTTCCATATTTTTCATACTCTCCAAGCCCTAAATGAAGTTTTTCTCCTCTCCTCATCCTACTACGTCATGGTAAGCCCATTCTATGTAATTTCAAGTATTTCTTACATACATGAATTCTAAGCCAAATCCATTGTTTCTAACCTAGGGTTTTCAAGAAAACCCATCTCAAGGTTCAAGCTTTTGGATTTCTTCTTCAAGATACAAACTTTGTTACAAGTCTTGGAGAATTGAAGGAGATGACAAAGAAAAATAAATTTCTTTACCCAGAATGATTAAACAAAGGCTGTGAAGACTAAAACGCGTGAAATTTAATCCGAATTTGGTATATTACCAGTTGGGTTTACGTTGGGTACGTTAGGGTTCGTTTGGTTCGCTGTTAGAGAGGAAAATGGAGAAAAACATGATATTGAGGGATTTAGGTGTTAAAAGCTCAGGTGCGCCGGGTCATTTAGTGAATTTGGGCTGGATCAAATTTTTAGAACTTGGGCTATTAATCCGAAAATCAAAATAGAAACTATGGGCAAATTTGGGAGTTAAAAGAATGGCCACAATTGGTCTTAAAGAATAACCTGTCATTTCAATTGTAACTACATTTTTGTAGACATATTGAAATCAATTCTTTTAAATCAAAGCCTATCTGTTAACCATCCAACCAAATTGAAATAAGATTGAGATAAAATAATCATCCAATTAATTAATTAAGCTTCTTGATTTAACAAAGTAAAATATTTAATTGCAAAAGAGATTGATTATAATAATTGAGTCATGAATGACTTAAAACTAACAATCAAGATGCATACTTAATTAAAATACCTATTTTTCTTTATTTTTTTTTATATATAAACTGATTTTAAATTGATAAAATAGACATGATAAACACCAAAAATTATACGTAAAAACATAATAATGTATATTACGATATTTTGCCAAATGAAATGGTAAAATAGCACCAAAAACTGTTTCGGAAGTATTTTTTGATTCTCTGAGTAAATATTCTACTCTGTTTGATATTCAAGAAGCTTGATTAATTAATTTGAATTTTTGGAGGTCAAAAATTGGGTGTCAACAGGAGGAACTGTGGGAAGATCTTATGGGAAGACTTTCGGAAACTCATTAACGACTGGTACGGACTGGAGAGTCGGGGTCTGGGTATTTGTATTCCTAACTCGGACTAAGTGATATATATATCCATTGGAAATCATATTTCTAGCTGTTACATCCGGCATTTTTGCATATTCGAAAAATTCGAAATAATTTGACTTGTAATGAATAAGGCCATAATTGGACCTTACTTGGTATGAGTGTGTTGGCTATGAATACATTGGCGTGGAATTACGCAAGGAGGCCAAGGGCAAAATTAGAATTTTGGAAACTTTCTTCATGAATTATAAAATGTAGCCATCAATTTGGGGCACAAAATAATAAGAAAGTGAGGCCCAAATTCAATAGGCCCAACCGGCCATGTTAAGCCCAAAACCATGGTTTAAAATTGTCATGTGCCAATTAATTATAAAAGGATCATTAGCCTAGAAACTTCAAGAAAAATTTAGAGAAACCAAGAACAAAAAAAAAAAAAAGGCAATTCGGCCTAGGAGAAAAAGAGAAAGGAAAAAGAAGAAAAATTTCTTGGAGCTTGATTCTTGGTTCAAAAATCCATCCCTTTTGGAATTTCTACTTAGCTCAAGATTCTCTTCAAGGTGATACAATTATTTTGGCAAGAAACTACCAATTGTGGCAAGTGGAAGAGTTGAGAAAAGGTAAGAATTTTATCATTTTCAAGCCATGGAATATATGTATATATGTTGTAGTGTGTGGGAATGAATGAAAAGCATGAAAATTTTATGTGTTGTGAATGTGTGTGTATGGCCGTGTGTGTGTGAATGATGGTGTAGTTGAGATGTGTTGAATTTTGTATTGTATCCTAGTTGTGGTTATGGTGGAATTTATATTAGAAATGAAAGTTGAATGAATTAATGGAAGTTGGAGAATATAGTATGTGGCCGTGTGGTGTGTGTTGATGTTGGAAGGAGAACTAAATTTTGTTAGTATGTTAATTGTGTTAGTTGTGAAGTGAATGAAAGAGTAATGGTTTTTGTTGTCATGGAAAAATGGTTATCAAGTTGTTGTAGGAAAACATGCAACTTTGTTATGATTTATGTAAAAATGGAAATGCAAGTATCAAGAGGCAAATCATGATTATTGTTGATGAATTTGGAAGATGGAAATATATAATGAACTTGTAGGTTGAAGGTTAGGAAAAATTGGAAAAGTAGTGGCTTAATGGAAAGTTTGAATGTTTACATATCTTATGAATATTGTGTGAAAATGGTATGGATGCCTCCGATGTATGTTGTAATGATTTTGATGGATGATGAATATGAAAATAACAAGTTTGGTTTGGAAATGTAAGTTGGAAACGAAAGATGTTTCGTTATGTCGAAAGATGGCTAGTGATGCCATAGTGTATGTTTTAATGTCTGTTATTGTTTTGATGTTGTCTCTGGGTTGATGTGTTGATGAATTGAGCCGAGCTAAGTCTCGGGGATGTCCTATATACAGAGGAAATGCTGCCGAAATTTCGGTAGGCAAGTATGTGTTAAGTTGAATTATTGAAAAGTTTGAAACTAACAAATGGTAAACTTGACCATTTCTAGATTTTGGACGAAATTGAAGTCGACGCCAAGCGAGCGTAAGGCGCTATCGAGGTATGTGAAGCATTTCCCTTTGTTCCTAGGCATGTTCTGGATGTGATAGGCTCAGCCGCGAGCCTTAAGTGCGACTCCGTTCCCTGGAACTCGAGACGGAAAACCGCTCCAATTCCTTCAATCCAATTGAAGCTATTTTCTTACAATTGCCTTTAAAATGAATTTTTGTATGAAACTTCCCTAAACGGAGTCGGAACACTTCCAAACGATTACGGATGACCTCATAAGGTCTATTGTCGGTAAATTACATATGTTGCCTCGAGTTGGTCCGAGGCGGGCCCACAAGGCCCGATATCTTCTGTAATACTTTAAATACTTCCATTTTGTCCGATTTTCTCAGAAAGCAATTGAACTATTATTTTGATTATGATACAGCTATTTTTATGAAATTCTTACAAAATGACTTCTGAACATCTGAGGATTCGATTCTGATAATGATCTGTCGTGCCTTCCCAAGTAGGATGTAGGCGCGTACTATGCATACTATCTGGATACTCTGATTTTGGCTCGCCATTTGGCACCCTTCAGTTTGATTGAGTCGGTATGTGAGTCTGTATGTATGTGGTTTCTCATGGATTCTGTTCGTGGCTGTCTCAATGCATTCCTTCACTGCGTCCCGGGCCAGGTTCTGTTATCGTGCATATTCCTCTGCATTGTTCACCGCGTCCCTCGGTGTGCGGGTCGGGATCTGTTATATCTGTATGATTATGATATATTGATCTGTGTATGGGGATGGCGGCCAGGATGGCATCTGATATGATCTGATCTGATCTGATTCTGTCTGTCCACCGCGTCCCGTACTAAGAGGGCCGGGTTCTGTTACCGCGCCCCCAGACAGGGCCGGAATTTGTATGTCTGTATGCATGTGCCATCAGTATTTATATAAGCACATGCCTCTGTATGATTCTGTACGATTCTGTATGGTTCAGTATGACTCCGCACTACTCTGCATGCATAATTCTGTCTATCCGTCTGAATTACGACTATGTCTGTATGTCCGTATGGCTTCTGATTTTGTATGTCCGTATGGATTCTGATTTTGCTCGTCTGTCCGGATTATGATTCTGTCGGTCTGTCCGAACCATGATTCTGTTTATCTGTATGGACCACGATTCTGTATGTCTTTCTGGATCATGACTCTGCCCGTCTGTCTGATGTATGGTTCTGTCCGTTATATTTCTGTGACTCCGGTTCGGACTATGATTGTATCTGTTATGTTTCTGCTTTACATACTCGGTACATTTTTCGTACTGACCCCCGTTCTTCGGGGGCTGCGCTACATGCCCGCAGGTACAGACGCACCAGGGGATACGCCGCCAGCGTAGGTTTCTGACTCTGCTGTTCGAAGAGCTCCTTTGATCCGGAGTGTACACTTTTGGTATATATCTTCTGTTTTCCGTATGTTCTGTATGTGTGGAAATTCTGGGTACGGCGGGGCCCTGTCCCGTCATCTGATTCTGTATGTCTGTAGAGGCCTGTAGATAGATGTGTGGGTTACGGGTTTCGTCTATATGTTAGCCTTATCGGCTTATCTGTAAATGTCTGCATGTTCAGGTATATACATATATATGTTTGCGCGCGTGCCGTATCTGTATCGGCTTACTTCTGTAACATCTGTTTTAAAAAAAAATATATATGTATGATACGAAATTCGGTCAGGTAGGTATGTACGGGTACCCAGTTAGGGTACCAGTCGCGGCCCACGGGGTTGGGTCGTGACAGAAGTGGTATCAGAGCGGTTAGTCCTCGGTATGTCTACAGGCCGTGTCTAGTAGAGTCTTGTTTATCGGTGTGTTGTGCACCACATCTATAAACAGGAGGCTACCGGGCATCTAGGATGTTACCCTTCTTTGAATCTTAGGTCGTGCGATAGAACTGTATTAGTAGGATGATCCCCTCCTGACTATTTGTTATGTTTTCAGCGATGCCTCCGAAGAAGGCAACAGCTGCCCAGAAGGGCAAAGCGGGGGTCGAGGTAGGAGAAACCAGTCGGGCCCAGAGAGTTACCAGGGCCAGTGCGCGGTTAGCGCTTGAGGATGAGCCCCTGTCAGCCGGCTCTGTTACACCGCCCTTATCAGAGGAGATTGGAGCAGCAGCAGCTGCTGATCAGAGGGCGGCTCCACCGCGAGCTCCCGGAGTTCCAGTGCCCGAGCCTCCAGCTCCACAGCCAGGGGCGGAGGACAGGGCCATGCGAGATGCGGTTCAGTTATTGACCACACTAATGACAGAGCAGGTTCGCAGGCATGGATTTGGGAGTGGTCGTGCGGACAGATATGAAAGCTCCAGGGCTCGTGAGTTTTTGACATGTAATCCTCCAGAATTCTCCGGGACAAAACCCGAAGAGGACCCCCAGGAGTTCATTAGAAAGATGGAGAGTACGATACGGTTGATTAAGGCTTCGCCGACTGAGTCCGTCGAGTTGGATTATCGGTTATATGAGGTAGCGTCGAACTGGTATGAGTCCTGGCAGCTATCCAGGGGTGACGATGCTCCCCCAGCAGTATGGGCCGAGTTTACTAAGGCCTTTCTTGATCATTTTCTACCTCCAGAGCTGCGGAGAGCTAGGGTTGATCGATTCTTGAACTTGAGACAGAACGGTAGAAGTGTTCGAGAGTATAGCCTAGAGTTTGACTCACTGGCTAGGTATGCACCCGCTATAGTAGCTGAGATGGCCGACAGGGTGCACCGGTACGTGATGGGGCTGGACCCTTATTTGATTGATAGTTGTTTGGCGGTGGCTTCTCAGCCAGGGATGCATATTGCCCGGGTACAGGCGCACGCCCAGGGTGTGGAGGACCGACGTAGGGAACGTCGGCCTGATAGGGGTCACGACAGGAGCCGGCCTAAGAGAGCCAGATCGGCCGGGTATTCAGGGGGATTTCAGAGCGAGTTCTCTCAGCGGCAGGGTAACAGGTATTCGTCCCAGCCAGCACGCAGTATGCCCCCACAGTTCTCAGGACAGAGCTCCAGAGTTCCAGGCTCACAGGTGAGCAGAGGTCCCGGTCAATCGAGGCCACCCATACCCCCATGTTCCTACTGTGGGAGACCCCACCCGGGGGAGTGTTATCGCGCTACGGGCGCTTGTTATTTTTGTGGTAGCCCAGATCATCGTGTCAGAGAGTGCCCGCATAAGGGTGGTTCAGGTTCAGTCCAGCCTACTGGGTCAGTTGCTGGCTCATCTTCTCCTTCGGCAGCCATACGCCCCACGGGGCGAGGAGCACCAGCACCAGCGCCAGCGAGTCGTGGCAGAGGTCGTGGTGCATCTTCTGGTTACAGCGGTCCTTCGAACCGCGTATTTGCATTGACCGGCCGGCAGGACCCAGGAGCGTCTTCAAGCGCACACCCAGGTATGTTAGTGATCTTTTCTTGAGGGATATGTGTATGAATGGGCCTATACTTTATCATATTATGTGATTTCCTTCTTCTGGGTATTAATAAGAGCAAGGTAATTGTTAACCTGATAGACATTGAGAATTCGGAAGGGCGATATGGAAATTGTATGGTTTAGCCCGGGGTGGGACCCACTATGAGAATTTCCCGAAAATTTATTAAGACCCCGATCTGCCCTAAAATTACGTGACAAAGGTCGTGCGGGGCAATCGACGAAATTATATTAGCCCTAACGCGTCAAAATGCATGAAAGTTTCGGAGTTAAGCGTGCTCAAGCCAGAGCAATTCTGGGATGGGTGACCCCCTGGGAAGTAATGCAAAGTTTTGCACAAGTGTAAGTATGATAGATATAAATGGAAATTTGGGGTAACCAAAAGGAAAATAGAATGTGTGGAGTAATTAGTGCCCTTACAGGGGTCGTGCAGAACGAGGCGGACTAAATGGGCAAAAAGAAAAAGGTACAACACCGCTCGGGAAATTGAGTGAATTCGAATAACAGTCAGAGACGCTAGCCAGTAAGATATTAGTAAATATATATGTATGTGTGTATGTGTATGTGTATGATTTCGTTTGGTGCCCATATGGGTCAAGAGCCGAGTTCCGGCAACTAACGTTATGATAGACGAAAGGTTTTACTAAACCGAATACATGAAACGAAGTGGGGGTGAGGACACAAATGCTGTCAAGGACTAGAAAAACCCCTATTCCATTATAACTCAGTCTGGTATGACGATGTCTGAAAAAGAAAATGAGTATGGATGGTAGGAAAGATGAAGGATAAGAAGCGTGAATAAGCGGAATCTCTGAAAGAGTCGATAAGCGACACGCGAAATGATTTGTATGACAACTTGGCTAACAAGTTTACCAATAAGGGAATTTTTTCATAAATCACTGGAGCCTTACTAAGAGTGATCTGATTCGGATTCAGATTCTATCTGTTATACTTCTGCACTCCCGATTCTGATAAGGCTCTGCCTATTACGCCTCTGTATTTCTGAACTCGACTATGTTTTCGTCTGATAAATCTTTGTATGTCCGATTCTGAATACGTTTCTGGTTGGCATACCTCTGTACGATTGACTCTGATTACGAATCTGTCTGACACACCTCTGTATGTCTGACTCTGGATATGAATCCGTCTGATATGCCTCTGTACGTCTGATTTTGATCACGCGTCTGTCTGATACATCTCCGTATGACTGATTCTAATTACGACTCTGTCTGACACATTTCTGTCTGTCTGACTTTGATCACGACTCTGTATGATACATTTCTGTACGTCTGCTTCTGATTTCGAACCTGTCTGATACCTCTCTGTATGTCTGACTCCGATCTCAGATTTGTCTGACATACTTCCGTACCTCTGATTGGTGATCCAATAAAGAAACCTTTTAAATTTTTGAAATTTTGGGTGAAAAATGAAAGTTTCTTAGACACTATTAGGGAGAAATGGCATGCAGATTTCATGGCAATCCTTTCATATTGTTTCATCATATGCTCAAGAAAGTCAAGGCTACCTTGGTAAAGTGGAGCAAAACCACTTTTGGCAATATTTTTCCAGAAATTAAGAATTTGGAGGATGTTATAAAAGTGCAGGAAGTGCAATTTGAATTGCAACCTACCCCTCACAATAGGGAAAAGTTGCATAAAGTACAAGCTGTTTTGAATAGATATTTTCTTTTAGAGGAGCAATTTTGGAAGCAAAAGGCTTCTATGCAGTGGTTCCAAGATGGGGATAGGAACACAAAATATTTTCATGCTTATGTGCAAGGCAGAAGAAAGAGGCTGTAGTTGAGAAGAATTCAGAATCAAGAAGGGGATTGAATAGAGGAGAGTGAAGGAATAGCAGCAGAAGCAATACGATTTTTTCAAGCACAATTCACTAAAGACTCAGATCCTACTAGTTTTGAAATTCAAGATCCCGTGCCAAAGATGATCTCAGAAGAACAAAATAGTAGTTTCACAGAGATTCCTACCCAAGAAGAGGTAAGGAAGATTGTCTTCAGTTTAAATAGGGAGAGTGCTGCAGGTCCTGATGGATTCACTGGTTTGATTTCCAATATTGTTGGGATATCATTGGGACTGATGTTACAGATATGGTAAGAAGTTTTTTCTGTGGTGGAGAGTTACCTAAGTTTATAACTCATACAAATTTAGTCTTATTACCAAAAAAGGAATTTATTAATACCTTTTCTGATATGAGACCAATAATTTAAGTAAGTTTGTGAATAAGATCTTTTCAAGGTTGATTCATGAGAGACTAGTAGGGCTTTATCTGAAATCATCTCTCTTAATCAGGCTGGTTTTTTAAGGGATGAAGTATTGTAGAGAATGTGTTGCTTACATATGAAATTGTGTCAAATATAAGGTTGAGGACCAAGACTGCCAATGTGGTCATGAAATTGGACATGGTTAAGACTTATGATAGGGTCTCTTGGATCTTTTTGACTAAGGTTCTGAGGAAAATAGGCTTTGCAGAATTGGTGATAGACCTAATCTTCAAAATTATAAGCAATAACTGGTATTCTGTTCTCATCAATGGACAACAGCAGGGTTGTTTCCAATCATCTAGGGTGTGAAGCAAGGGGATCCTCTATCTCCTACTTTATTATCCTTACTGCAGAAGTTTTAACTAGAAATCTGAATCATCTACATCAAGTTCCACAATTTAGGGTATTTGGGATGCCTAAGTGGAGTCCAAAGGTGAATCATTTGGCATATGCAGATGATATGATTATCTTTTCATTTGCTGAGATAATGTCATTACAATCGATCATAGAAGTGCTTAGGAAATATGAGGAAGCTTCAGGTCAAAAAGTTAACAAAGAGAAGAGTGCAATTTGTTTACATCACAGTGTTCCAGCTGATATCAAGATCATAGTAGAAGTGATAACAGGGATAGGAAGAAAGGATTTCCCTTTCACTTATCTGGGGTGTCCCATTTTCTATAGTAGAAGAAGAAAGGATTATTACAATTATATCTTGGTTAAAATCATGAATGGGCTGCAGTCTTGTAAAGAAAAGATGATTTCCTTTGGGGGTAGGGCTATCTTGATAAAACATGTTTTACAGGGCATGCCAATACACCTATTATAAGCACTAAACCCACCAGATTGTGTTATTAAGCAAATGCACAAATTATTTGCTCAATTTTTCTGGAATAATATTGCGGGAGGTAAGAGCAGACATTGGGCAGCTTGGATTCATTTATGTATACCAGAAAAGGAAGGGGGTTTAGGTTTTAGATCATTACATGATGTTTCCATGGCTTTATATTGTAAGATTTGGTGGAATTTCATATCTAAACCATCACTTTGGAGTACTTTTCTCAGCAACAAGTACTGCAAGAAAGAAAATGCAGTAATTGTGCAATGGAAGTATGGGTCTCAGAATTGGAAAAAGATGTTGTAGGCAGGAGATCTTATAGAACAACACATGTGGTGGCAAACTAGAGTGGGCATTCTCAATTTTGGTATGATAATTGGAGAGGGCTAGGGGCTTTATACTATGCTGCTGAGAATGATTTTTTGATGACGATATTCAAAATGTACATGAAATGGTGGAGAATGGGGGATGGAACAGGAACAGATTGGAAGACGTACTACCAGGGGACATAGTGGATCACATTATCAGTACTATTAAGCCACCTAATAGGGATAGATATGTAGATACACCATGGTGGTTGATTGCATGGGATTATTTAAGAATAAGGGGGCAGGAGAATGAGATATATAAATATATGTGGATTAAAGGCTTGCCATTCAAGATCTCTTTTTTCACGTGGAGATGTTGGAAATTCAAAGTGCATTGGATGATATTTTGAAGAAGATGCACATTAACTTAGCATCTAGGTGTTGGTTTTGTCCTCATCCTAAGGAGGAAATATGCAGCATCTATTTGCTAAATCATATTCTGCTAACAGCATGGTCCTATTTTTCTTCCTTTGCAGGTTTTAATGTAAATAGATTACAACTATAGCAGATTATAGTGAAATGGTGGACACAACTTGTTGCTGATAGGTTGAAACTAGTGTTTCAAGCTATACCTGCCATAGTTGTTTGGGAACTATGGAAGAGAAGAAATGTCGTTAAGCATGGAGAGAAGAAATCAATTGGAAGATGCATTTTCAAGTATTTGCCACTATCAGAATCTAGTTAGAACCAGGAATCCTTCATTGAAGCATATTCCTAACAGGTGGAAGGATTTACTACAGTTATTGGAGGGATATAAGTCAAAGGTGAGGATTAGAACATTCATATGGCAGCCTCTACCTATGAATTGGATCCTATGTAATATAGATGGGGCATCTAGGGGAAATCCAGGAAGGGGAGCATATGGTTTTTATGTAAGGAATAGAGAAGGCAATTTGATTCATGCTCAGGCATCAGAGATAGGATATGCAACAAACAATGAAGCTGAGACAATTGCAATACTTGAAGCAGTCAAATGGTGTATCACCAAGCAAATGGACAAGATTATAATTCAAACTGATATACTAACTGAAGGATGGAAATCTCCACGGAGTCTAGCAGAATGGATAGAGGAAAATTAAGCACTTGGGAGAAAGGAAGCAGATTCTATACTCTCATATTCTTAGGGAAGGTAATCAATTGGCTGATGCACTAGCCAATCATGCATTAGATAGAGGAGCAGTTATCTATGAGCCTTTCCAAGATATGGAGGTGAATCTTAGAAAATTGTTAAACAATGAAAAATCCTAGGTCCCATATCTAGTGCAGATTCAGTAATGCAGAAGCAAGGGACATTATCACTACAATGGACCAGGACAAGAGTTAAGAAGAGAAGGATTTTTCTAGAGGGGGATGGAGGAAAAGGAGATCCTTACTTTCAAATCCTGTTGGAGGAGAAATTGAAGGATTTTTCTACTAATTGTTTGTTCATGTTTGTAGGTTTTGAAGGCAGCATAAGGCAACAACATCACAATCTCAGTCACAGAAGTAGCAAAACAACTAAGAAAGCCAGGCATTTCAAGACACAACATGGAAAAGGGAATCAAAACAGCTCAATTTGCAAAATTAATTTACCTTTTAATCATGTGCATAGATTAATGGTAATTATTTCAAGATTGGAACATCAAGATAACAGTTTGTGCTTCAATTCAGGTATGTAAATTAGGTGAATGTCTTATTTGTGTTATTAGGATCAATTGATGCTCATTCCAATGGACAAACACCAAATTTATACACTTGGAATTAAGTAATGCAGGAAGGGAACAGTAACAAGATGGGGCAAGAGTTTCAGATAAAGGGTTGTAATTCAAATGAACAAACATCAAGTTCATACAGATTACAACAAAATACAATAGATTTCAATAACAATCAACAAGGTCAAGGAATGAATTTAGTCAAGCTTTTCAACACAAGCAAAGAAATTGGTCCAAAAGAGATCTGAATTTATAGAGACAGGATCAGCATACCTGTTTGACCAAATCTTCCAAGAAGAGATTGTACAAAGCTCGATTGAGGAGTGAAGAAGCACCGCATGGCATATCCAAGCTCAGATCCATCACATGCATAACAGATGACAATAAAAAAGCAATGATAATCAAGAAACAAGGAAATCGAGAGCAGAAACATAAAGAAGAAGAGTTTTACCAGGGTTTTCTTCACAACCTATGAACATATGCCGACGATGCACCTCATAACGGAGATGACGCAGCTCAGTTTCATCATCAGAGAGTCGCCGGCGATGATAAGCTAGAAAGAGAAGCTCCCAAGAGGAGAGAGAAGGGCACGCATGAGTTTAGGGAAGCAAAGTGCAGATTTGGCAATTTCTATTTTTAGTATAGGCTTTTTTTCCTTTTTTTGCATTTTGTTTTAATTTCGGACCTTATTTGTTTTCCTTTGATTAAATAAAAAGTCCGGTTGGGCATAATTTTTCTTTATAAAAAAATAAAATGGAAACCCTAGGTTTATGGAACTTCATGTTTTCATATATGAATGTGGTGTGGGGAAGAAGAATGATGTTCCCACACGTGAATAGAAACCCTACATACCTTAATCGTTCCAAAACTTGCAACAAAGTTTTTATCTTGAAGAAGAAATCCAAAAGCTTGAACCTTGAACCTTGAACCTTGAGATAGGTTTTCTTGAAAACCCTAGCTTAGAAACAATGGATTTGGCTTAGAATTCATGTATGTATGTTAGAAATACTTGAAATTGCTTGGAATAGGCTTACCTTGACTGTCACGACCCGACTAGGGGCCATGACGGGTACCTGGGGCTAACCACCGAGCACCACTCATTCTGTTACTCATCATACTTATTATACACTTCTTTACTATTCATGTGCTCATAATCATAGGACAACCATTTTTCATTTGGAAACATAATTACTTTTATATATATAAGCCCTTCGGCTATCAAAATAATAATATATATACAATAGTAACATCGTGAGACCATACTACCCACACATGCATATCTACGAGCCTCTACTAGAGTACTAGACATATGGAAGGGACAAGACCCCGTCGTGCCCAAAATACATATATGTACACAAAAGAACAAACCAAATAGCACCTCCGGAATAATAGAGTGCTCCTGTAAATCTGCTGATAACTCCTATAGGTCTGCACCGTCTCCCTGTCTACCTGTGGGCATGAACACAACGTCCAAAAAAAACGAAACGTCAGTACGAACATTGTACTGAGTAAGTAAGGTATGAATGAAATGAGCATGATAGAGAAATCATAAGTCATAAGGTGAAGATACAACCTGCATAACTTTTAAGGGTGGGTACGTTTCATACACATACCATATACATAATCATAGTACATGTATCATCATAGCGCATACATCATCGTATCATATAAATCATCATCATTAACCCGCGTTTGGGTAACCATCATATGCCGCCCACTAGTGGTGATCATGTTCGGCCCTCTAGGCTCGGTGTAAACATAGCAGCCCGCCTTAGCGGTGACATGCCCGGCCATTTAGGCACGGTGGAATCGTATACAACCCGCCTTCGCGGTGACATGCCCGGCCAACTAGGCACGGTGGAATCGTATCGTCATATAATCAATCATAAACTCATCATTATTACACATCTCATAGGCATATCATAATCTTATCATAACTTAACATTATTATACATTCATCATTAATCCTACATTAGAACTGGGAGGTAACCATGGCTATGTCGAGCTGACATAAGGTCGTGAACCCCCGACTACATTATGGAGTGATCATACTCGTCATGTCTCACCTTGGAGGAACTAGCATTATAAGGTGAGTGTACACAAGGAAAATCATCAATGAAACTATACTTAGGATCATTAGTTTCATGGACATCTTATATTACTCTAGGATTCTTCATACTTATATTCATCATCATCATTATCATGCTCGTATCATGTCTCCTTTCTTTATCATGTGCGAAGGTGGCTTCTTATAGTCATGGACGAGTACCCTGACACTGAGTAGCCTGCCCACTTTGTCTAAGTCTGGGGTAATAACTCTTGATATACCCTATCTCACCACACTCGAAGCAAGCACGGTGCAGCGTAGGCCGCTGAACAGAAGCTGATGAAGCAGTGTAGCCTCCATGCTGACCGGAAGCCTGATAATTTGCCCCTGATGGGCCCCAGCCGACACCTGCATCGCGGACTGTACCGGACGCCCTGAGTATACTTGTGAACTCTTACCCGTCGAGAAGAAGTTGCTGAACATTCCACCCCTACGGGCCTTCTTTTCTACCTGTTTCGTATGACTCTCTTGCTTAATACCCTCAATAATAGAGACATGCTCCACTATCTCCTGAAATGAAACCCCAGTGGCTACAAGTTGAAGAGCTGATTACTGAAGCCCAGTGTCCAACCCCTTCACGAACCGCCGTATCCTCTCCCCCTCAGTGGGCAGCAACTAAATAGCATAACGGGAAAATAGTGGAAATGGGACTCTTACACAGCAACCGACGAGTTCCCTGATCAATAATAGCGAACTCATCCTTCCTTCAGTCCCTCAGAGTACGCGGAACGTACTTATCCAGAAACACAGAGTAAAACTGAACCCAAGTCAATAGAGGAGACCCAGCTGGCCTACACTCCACATAAGCCCTCCACCAAAGCTTGGCATCACCCTAGAACTGGAAGGTCACAAACTTTACCCCGTACTTATCCCCGCCCCCATCTTATGGAGCCTCTCGTGATAGTTAATGATGAACTCTTATGCGTCCTCTGACTCAGTACCATAGAACACAGGAGGCTTCATTTTAGTAAACCTCCAAAACAGATCATGTTCCTCGCCAGTCATCACCGGCCCTGCAACTGGCCTCGGAAAGGCCTCAAAACCCGAAACTTCCTCCAAGCGAGGTGCCACTGCTGCTACATGCTAAACCCCCGGAGACTGTGCTCTGTCCGGACCTGGGGATGCTACCCCTGCACCCTTACCTGCTGGACCAGCTGGTATAGCTCCGGCCTGTGCTAACCCATGTAACCAATTCAGCACCTGTGCCATAGCGTCTGGTATACCCTGAGTAGCCGCAGCTCCTGGTGGAACTGGCACTGCTGCTGGTTGGGCTGGTGCGGCTGCATCTCCCGCTGCCTCGTTGGGAAACACTGGAGGTACGGGGTCAACCACTGGGATGCCTCCCCCAGCTGGGGCTGTCCCTCTGCCAGCTCCTCTGCCTCCACCTCTACCTCTAGCTGCTGTCGCTCGTGTTCTCGCCATCTGCGAGAGAATGAAGGATAGTCATATACCAATTTGAATCAGCAGATACTAATTGGAATCAAGTAGCACGAAAGAAAGAAAGAAAAGGGAGTTTTCCTAGTGTCCGACAACCTCTCGAAGATAACTACAGACGTCTCCGTACCGATCCGCAAGACTCTGCTAGACATGTCCTTATACGATGAGATCGACGAACCTAAAGCTCTGATACCAACTTTGTCATGACCCAACCCGCCATGACTAGCAGCCAACTCAATCATAGTGGGCGAACCAACACACAAGACATCTATTCATTTATATCCGATTTTATATTAGCCAAGTCAAATGATTATACTCATTCATGCATCAAATAAACAAAATATGTCATGCCATAAAATATTGAAATAAGTGCGGAAGTTCTAACTATTACAAATCCCCAAAATTCGAAAATCATCGTTCATGACTCTAATCTAAAACATGTCTAAGGAATGAAATCTAACTAATAAATATCCATAATGTCCATAATAAGAAAATACATCATAAGAAGAATATCTTCGGGCGGCCTGGCATGGGAAGAAGCTCACCCTATATCCATCAGCAAACGTCCTCCACGCTAGATGTGAGGGCATGTAGCAGTCTCCGTATCACAATCTGCACTCAAAAGAATGCTTCAAGGTAGTATCAGTACAAACACTATGTACCGGTAGATATCATAGGCCGACTAAGATTAGTATCATGCATATTTCATAAAATCAATAGAATAAACAAGCCAGTCAACAGACATGAATATCAATAAGCCACAGCAAGTCAACCAAGGATAATTACAATCAAATCACCAAGATGTCAAGAATCACAATCACGTAAGCCACAGCGGAAATAAGTTTACCACAATGACCATACTTACTATACACATATGCTAACTGATGACATTGCTCAGTAGTCATGACCTGCAGGGGATCTGTGGTGTCCATGTACCACTCGTTTCAGAATACTCCTCGAACCCGAGCACAAACCTCTGCTCCGGAACGAACCTCGGACGCAGGACATATCAACGTACCTCTTGTTTCCAAAACTAACCTCGGACCACGAGCCCATAATCTAGGTCACATATGTGCCTTTCCATACCTCTTACAGAACAGTGTTCTTACCTCCTCAATATCAATACTCAAATCATCATTCCATGTCACAATACCGTCGAGAAGATCATATTAGCTTCTTATCACAAAACATTCACTGCAGAATCAACACACAGGAATAGTGGCACGAAGCCTACACAATCACTCAATCACAATCACATAGGAGTTCAGCCACACAATATCATGCATGAAAACTAGACATGTTTTCCCCTAAAGAATTCACAAACATACAATCAACTAATCAAAGTCTAACTCAAGTAGACCGTAACCTACCTCAAAGTAGAGCTGGAACAACGCAAGTTACTCTGCTACAACCTTTCCTTTCCTCAAAGGCTCAGAACACTCAAAGTCTAGAAATAGAAGGCTCAATGAGTCATAATACTCAAACCACAAGTACCAAAGCAAGAATACCCTTT
The DNA here is from genome assembly GCF_019175385.1 of Lycium barbarum. Lineage (NCBI taxonomy): Eukaryota > Viridiplantae > Streptophyta > Magnoliopsida > Solanales > Solanaceae > Lycium > Lycium barbarum. The sequence continues at coordinate 21,297,393 of NC_083348.1, read as the reverse complement.
CCTTACTCCATTCCAAGGGATGGATGATTTTCTAGGTGATAAATAACCTATCAAGGCCCTTAGTACTCATTAATCATCAATTTATAACAATATTCTATCAACATGCCCATTACAAGCAGTTTTTATGGTAAAGATACCATTTTTATAGAACCCTAGGTCTCCAATCACTTAGTTTATGTCTCTAAATGTTCAATTAATGATCAAGAGCAACTAACCAATGCATTTGGATGATAACTAAGCGATAATAACCATAAACCATCAAGTTTAGAAGTTTTATTAACATTCTAGGGTTTCTATTTCAATTTCACCATTAAAGATCCATGAAGAGGATTACAATAAAGAAGGAGAATGGAAATCAAGGGAACTTACCTCTCAAAGTATCTTGCCCTAGCTTGAAAATTCACGCTAGGTGCTTGTTGGGAAGTGTGTTGGTGTTTTTTGAAAAGAGAAAATAAAACTGAGTATACAAAATTCGGGCTACTGTTTTACGTCGACCGCTACAGCGGTCATCACGCCGCTGCAGCGGTACCACTATAGCGGTCAAGTGACCGCTATAGCGGCCCACCACGAAATCGCTGTGACCGCTATGGCGGTCCATCCACCGCTATAGCGGTGCCGCCATAGCGGTACCCTGCCCGCCACAACGGCCACCAAGGAAAATGCATGGCCGCTGGCAGCGGTCCAAGTACCGCTATAGCGGTACCGCCGTAGCGGTACATTTTGGGCAGTGAGCTCGATTTTTATCCAGTTTTTCCCCCTATCACCCCACATTTCATCCAAGGCCTCAAAAACACAAAACAAACATGCACATATACAAAAAGACGCCCTACGAAACCAATCGCGGCCTTGGAATTCCCAATGGAGTTCTAACTCCCCATAACGACCGAAAGGGTCGTTACATGTCCTTACACTTATTCAATTGTTTTTCATCTAAATATCTACGATTGGATGAAAGGTTGTAGTATTGTTAGTGTCCAAAATAAAGATTAAAGATAGCAGTATTAAAAGAAGAACTTCTATAGCTATTGAGTGTCTGTGACCAAAATGGTCTCTTATGGGGGGTTTTATATTAGTTTTACATAATATTAAAAGTTTGAGCGGGCCTTTTTTTTTCTATGATTTTATGAAGAGAAACAAAAATATTGTTAAAGACTTAAAATATCACTGTTTAGAAAATTTTACAAAGGAGAAAGCATAAAATAAAAAGGAAAATATTGTGATTTGAGTTTTGATCTTATGGTAATTAGTTTGCCTATTTCACCATTCACGAGCAAATCGCAGACCCAATAAAAAATACACTAATGTCATTAGATCAAAGTATATAAAAAGCACGAAGCCGCAAAATAAAATGCTGAGAGGTAGGGAAAAAAAATAAAAAGATGTTAAAAAGGATAAAATCAAAAGAGTCAAACTAAGAAAGTTCGTATAGAATTTTTATGGAATTAAATCATAATTACAAGTAAATACTTAAAATTCGGAATGAAGTAATATCAAGAATTTGAATTAAGAAAAAATAAATTATTTTCTTTGATGTTGCAAAAAATAAGTAAAATTTTGAATTAATTATTTAATAAAAAATCCAATTTTTTTTTTCAAATTCCTCACATTAATTAAATTCATTTTTGAGGTCGATAAGACTCTAAAGTTAATAAATTTGTTAAATAGAAAAATTATTAGTGGTGAATGAAATTAGAAATAAAGCAATTGATTATAGTATAACATTAAATGTCAAATTGGTAAAATGCAAATTTAAAGTACAAGGATGAAATAGTAGAAAATAAAATATTTTCTAAATAAATTGTCATTTTTTTGTTACACTTATTCTAATTAATGAAAACTCTCAATGTTCTTTTATATATTAAGTTATTTCACTATTAAATAAACATGAATTATCGAGGAAAAGTTAAATAGTAAAATTTGATGCCAATCCTATTTAGTGACGGATTAGTAACGAATTATCAAAAAAAGTTCTTAGCTATGAGCAATTTAGCGACGAATTAACGACTAAGTTCATAGCTAAGTCCAATTGTTTTCTATAGTATTTGTTGTCAAATGAGGTACACACTTTGATCACGCACAAAACGCGTATACTGAAACTAGTATTATTGATAATGGTAACTAGGTTAAAAAGGCATCATCCTAAAATATCAGTAACATCAAAATTAATCAACAAAGGATAAAATAAAAAATTAAAGATGGGGGTTTTTATAATAGTTTTACAAAATATTAAAAGTTTGAGCGGACCCTTTTTTTCTATGATTTTATGAAGAGAAACAAAAATATTGTTAAAGACTTAAAATATCAATGTTTAGAAAATTTTACAAAGGAGAAAGCATAAAATAAAAAATAAAATATTGTGATTTGAGTTTTGATCTTATGGTAATTAGTTGGCCTATTTCACCATTCACGAGCAAATCGCAAACCCAATAAAAAATACACTTATGTCATTAGATGAAAGTATATAAAAAGCACGAAGCTGCAAAATAAAATGTTGAGAGGTAGGGAAACAAAATAAAAAGTTGTTAAAAAGGATAAAATCAAAAGAGTCAAACTAAGAAAGTTTGTATAGAATTCTTATGGAATTAAATACTTAAAATTTGGAATGAAATAATATCAAGAATTTGAATTAAGAAAACATAAATTATTTTCTTTGATGTTGCAAAAAATAAGTAAAATTTTGAATTAATTATTTAGTAAAATATCCAAATTTTTTTTTCAAATTCCTCACATTAAGTAAATTCATTTTTCAAGTCGATAAGACTCTAAAGTTAATAAATTTGTTAAATAAAAAAATTATTATTGGTGAATGAAATTAGAAATAAAGCAATTGATTATAATATAACGTTAAATGTCAAATTGGTAAAATGCAAATTTAAAGTCCAAGAATGAAATAGTAAAAAATAAAATATTTTCTAAATAAATTGTCATTTTTTTTGTTACACTTATTCTAATAAATGAAAACTCTCAATGTTCTTGAATATATTAAGTTATTTCACTATTAAATAAACATGAATTATCGAGGGAAAGTTAAACAGTAAAATTTGATGCCAATCCTACTTAGTGACGGATTAGTAACGAATTACCAAAAAAAAGTCTTAGTTACGAGTAATTTAGTGTCGAATTAACGACGAAGTTCATAGCTAAGTCCAATCTTTTCCTATAGTAGTTGTTGTCAAACGAGGTATACACTTTGGTCACGCACAAAAGCGCGTATACTGAAACCAGTTTTATTAATAATGGTAACTCGGTTAAAAAGGCATCATCCTAAAATAACAGTGACATCAAAATTAATCAACAAAGGATAAAATAAAAAATTAAAAATTAAAATGTAGAACAAAATTTCCTATTTATTCTCTTATGCAATTTTTTTGATTTCTCTATCTGTTCTTTCAAATTCAATATCTTTTCGTTGATATCCGTAAATTCAATTTAAAATCCATATTCCTAAAATAACAAAAACCAAAAATAAATAAATTAATAATATTAAATTCAATGGCAAATTACGACATAATTTAATTAGTTATAGTAAAATTCAATTGAAAATTCAATACCCTAAAACAACATTAATACCAAAAAAATAAAAAAATAGAACCAAATAATAATTTTAGACAAGCTCTAATTTGTTAAAAGATCCAAATTTTTTATAAGCCCTAATTTATCAAAAATAATTAAAAAAAAAAAAAAACTAAGTTCTAAAAAACCACCCCTTTAACCAATCCAATAACAACAACATATTCAGTTTAATCCCTCAAGTGGTGTTTAGGGAGGGTAGAGAGTACGCAGACTATATTCCTACCTTGTGGAGGTAGAGGAACGGCTTCTAAAATGCCTTTCACTCAAATAGCGCATATCGAAGCAGTTTGAAAAGAAGAATACTGAAGTAAATAAAACGTAGCAAATAATAGGAAAAGCATACCTTCAACCAATTGGATTCTAGAAATTTGATTAGCATATAAAACTAGTTCTCTTTTGTTTAATTTAATTTTTAAGGACTTCATCTGGGAGTTAATAAATAGAAAAAAATTAAAAGGTCTAGTTGTTTAGAAGTTTTATTTTGAATTGAATGTCACGTGCCATGTGACGTTGTTTAAACTGCACATGTATAATATCTAAAATACAAGCAGGAACTCAATTTCGTTCAATAGATTTTAACTATAAATATAGTATAATTATAATTGAGGAGTAATCGCAAATATCCCATAATTTAAGTATGAATACTGCAAGATGGGATAATTTAGGAGTTTTACCGGCATATAGAAGTAATAAAAAATTACAGTCAATCTATTTATTGTACAGAAGATAACCGAAATAACGTGAGAATATTTTATATTATTAATTAAGATCATCAGCAACATACTTGGTTAATTATGGTTAAATATTATATTTATAATTAAATAATATGACAAGTGCCATTTATTTACTAGTTGGGTGTAAACACTCGGTACAGGTAAGTTTTTACCCGAAAAAAATAAATTCTTTAATATTGATACAATAAATTACTACTAATGTATTGCCATTCATAAGGTTTGAGCACATTTGTTACATATGTGAAGCTAGAAAGAGCGATACTGTTATGCAGACTATCCCCACCTTGTACTTGTACCGTATACAAAGCCCAATAAAAATTAAAATAAATAGTTATAAAGACTACTAATACTAGAATAAACAGGGTTAAACTTATAAAAATAAAAAATTTAGGGTAAACTTTGAAAAAGGAAAAACAAAAGCAAGGGTCAAAATCAGAAAGTGAAAATAGTCAAAAACAAGATTTTGATTATTTTTCAAATTTCAAATATAACTCCAAATTATATTTGGAACATGGCCAAACACTAGTTTTAAAACAAAGTGAATAATTTCCGTGGTCAAACGGGTCTTTAATAAAACAGGTGAGTAGAGTATGGGAAGCAGGGCGTAATTTGGAACATGGCCAAACACTAGTTTTAAAACAAAGTGAATAATTTCCGTGGCCAAACGGGTCTTTAATAAAACAGGTAAGTAGTGTATGGGAAACAGGCCGTAACTCTCTAAAACCTCTGTCAGCCCACGTGTTGATGGGGCTCCACATGAGCTTTCCTCTAAACCTCCGTCACCTCAATTTCACAACGACATTTCCAAAGCTCCAATTTTATTTCCTCCATAAAATGCTTTTCTTCTCATCATCATCTGATTCTACAATACAATAGAGCAATGAAGCTGAAACATCCTCCAAGCTCCTCTTCTACGACCCTAACAACAGCAACGGTGTCTTCGTCTCATGATGCTACGTTGCTTGTCCGTGAAACCCTCCGTATTAGTGCCGACCTTGCCTCCTCCTCGTCTTCTCCTCCTCCTCTCTCATCAGAGGCTAGCTTCGGAGGTCAATTTGTGGATTCGAGCTTGAGATTGCTCTGCTCTGAGGAGATCGATGGTCACCGATGGAACTACTTCGCTGATGACTCTCTCAAATGTGGTGGTCCTGACCACTTCAAGAAGAACTCTATTCGTGCTGTTAGTTTGCACTCTCCACAAGCTCCTGCCCAGGTTTCTGCCTTTTGCTTGTGATTTCTTTTCTTTAATATCTGTAGTAAAATAGGATATACTCGATGCTTTCTATAGCTCTTCCAATTCTTTTTTGTTTCTTTTAGTACGTTTCTTAGAAAATCTACTAGTTGCATAAGCAATGCTCCCTCCGTCTCAAATTATCTGTCACGTTGTCTCAAATTATTTGTGTTTCAGAAGTTCAGGGCACAATTAATTATATTTCCTTATTTTACCCTGAATAAAATTTTGTCATTAATGGAGAATAGAGAGAATATAACTTAGACATAAATAAGAGGGTGCTTGGATTGACTTTTTAAAAATAGCTTATAAGCTGAAAGATAAAAGTCATAATAAGTTGGGAATACTCAACTTTTGGTTTTTTAAAAATAGCTTATAAGCTAAAAGCTAAAAGTCATAAGTTGGGAATACTCAACTTTTGGCTTTTAACTTATTTTTGCATTTTTTGGGTCTAAAAGTAAGTGCTTAAAAGCACCTTTTATCTTTTCCAAACACCATAAAATAGAAAAAGAGCTTAAAAGCTATTTTCGCCCAAAAACACTTAAAATAAGTCAATCCAAACACCCTCTTAAGGGCAAAGTAGTCAAATATCCCTTCTAATTAATATTTCTTAAGGGGCGCCTAAAACAAAAAAGCGACAAATAATTTGAGAGAAAGGGAGTATTAATTCTTTTTTCGAAATGATGGTGGTGTCTGGCCAGCTTGTGGCACCTTGACTAATCGATAAGAGAGCCTGCTTCTGTACCACAATCCACAAGAACAAGGTGCCGGGCGTATCTATTCACCAAGGTAGAAGCACCTGTCTCTTATCCTGGCACCCGAAATTTTCTTAGAAGTAAAAGTTAAAAAAGGAAAATGAGACTTGTTTAAGATTCTTCAATATGGAAGATTGCAGTATCATGGCTTTCAAATAAATTTATTACGGTGGTATGAGTTTGTTGGCGGCATAGGTTGCTATTAGTTTCAAAATTTTGGTGAAGAATATACTCTTATCTAGAAGAGTTCAAATAGACGGAGAAATAAGTTGGAAAAGATTCTCCATTGACCTTAAGGAATCAAGCGGAGAACTGATGAGTGAGCTAAAAAGCAAATTGCTATAGCAGAAACATAATTCTCTAAATTGTTTCATGAGCATTTTGTTAAAATTCGAATTGTAGAATGTTGAAAGGCTTAACATTAAGCGTATTTTCAGCAAAGTGGAAAGATTTTTCTCTAATGTGAATCAACAGACACTATGTCCTGTTTTATTACTGTGTCCTGTTTTATTACTTCACTAAGCTACTAAAGTACGTCTCTATGATAATGCCCGTTAGTATGTTGTAAGATGGCCATTTGAGTAAGACATTGTGCACAAACTTTTATGGTTATGTGAGTAAGACACTGTGCACAAATCTTAATGGACAAGAAATTCTTTATTCAGAATGTATTTTTCTATGTTCCTATCGTACATGTGGTGCAGGAGTTCATGGCGTTCATAAGATCCTACGTGGTTCCAGAAGGTTTTCCTGACAGCGTTACACCTTCTTATGTACCATACATGACATGGAGGGCACTGAAGGTATACAACTACTAAATAAATGCTTTCTTGAGTGCTTTTTTGGCTAATGTTTCATAACATGCTGCTGTGGTTATTAACAACTACCTCTTGTTTGCCACTTGTAGCACTTCTTTGGTGGTGCAATGGGTGTTTTCACAACGCAAACACTCTTAAATTCAGTAGGAGTCTCCAAACATAGAGCTACCCCTGGTGCTGTAGCCATTAACTGGATTCTCAAGGTACAGATGGAATCTTCAGCATTGTTTCAGCAAGTACTTGATACGAAAAACTCTTAGCTACATGCTCTCTCCTGAAATGTTACCTAGAGTTGGGAATTGATATAAGAATGTGAAAATGATTATGCAAAAAAATAGAACAGGTTTTGTGAGATTAGGTTGTTGGTTCGGCATTTGAGTCTGCATATCAAATATATGTGTATTTGAAGCTATTTACTTGCTAACAAAGTCCAATATTTTCCTAAAGGTCCTAATAACATGTGCGATTTTGTTACAGACTTAAAAATAAACAAATGTATTCCATCTTGAGCTTGAGCTTTTAGATGAGGTGGTTCACACAATTTGACAATGTTACATGATCTGGCAAAGGTTTTGGGTTCGAGTCTTACCGTTACTCATCTACAAAAATATCTTCACGTGCTTGACCTAAAAAAAGGCCTACACATACCGGATCGTGTTGCATAGCTATGATAAATAAATGTGTCTCTTCTCTAACAGTTTGAACTTTGCTTTTAGATGAGGTGGTTCACACCATTCAACAGTTCTCTTTCACCATTTCTCCCAGCAGCCAGCACTCTATTTTAATAATCGTTTTTACAGTCCCATAATTTCACAAGGTTTCCCAATATCTCTATATTAGGTTGTTCACTCTTCCCTTAGTTACCATATAAGATGAAACAATATTCAAGAATCCCTGTCACGCAAAAAGCTGGTGCTTTCTTTAATTTTTTCCAACTGACAAGCAGGAACGCATTCAATCATGTGGAATTATTTTCCAGGAAAGCTTCATAACCTGAACCAAATCCATCTTGGAAATTGTGATAAGCCAATGAAAGGACAAAAACTTAGTTTTTTAAATTTTTCTGGCTTGAGGGTGGGGGTCTTCATTTATAAAGAAGTCTACTAAGTTTAAGACTGTTCTGTTGCTTCTGATTTTCTCAGCCTTGAATAACCAAAGTCAGATATGTGCTCGTTTTTGAACTGTTACGTGTTTTTTTATGATATTCTGAGAGCTCAAAATGGATTTTAGAAGCAGCTCCTTTTGTGTTCCATGAATACAAACTGGAAGGTATATGCAATTTGCAGGATGGCGCTGGCCGCGTGGGGAAGATGCTTTATGCACGGCAGGGAAAGAAATTTGATTATGATCTAAAACAGGTATTCTCCATTGTTTCCTCTCTAATTTTCTGTTGGTTTGTTTTGCGTTTTTCTGTTGTTTATATTTGTTTTCTTGGTTTGGGTTGTGGGATGGGTAAGGGTTGAAATTTAGCTAATTTTCAATTTGAAATTTTTGTTGGACTAGTTCAAATTTCCTTACAGTTCTTGTTTCCTTGTGATGCCCTTCAGCTAAGGTTCACGGGTGATCTTCTGATGGAGTTGGGAGCTGGTGTTGAACTGGTAACTGCTGTTGTGCCGCAGTTTTTTCTTCCTTTAGCCTGTGCTGCGAATGTCGCCAAGGTTTGTCGCCATCTTCTTTTCCATATCTTTTCCTGGTGCATGCACATACAGTTAGCTAAGCACTTAAGATTTATTTTGAATTGCTTACAGAATGTAGGTGCTGTCACTTCTACTTCAACTCGTACTCCTATATATAAGGCCTTCGCTAAAGGGGAAAACATTGGGGATGTCACTGCTAAGGGGGAATGCGTTGGCAATGTTGCTGATTTAGTAAGCTTTTCTAATCTTTCTTTCCTTCTTTTCTCTTTTTGTGGTGATGAAGATATTTATTTGATTATACTGAATTTGGCAATATAGAGTATTCTGATTTCAATTGCATGGCCTCATGCGACCACTTGTCAAAACAAATTTTATCCTGGTCTATCCACGGTAGTGTAATAAACTATACATTGCATTATTGGTTCAACTGTCATTGCCACAAGAAAAAGCAGTTCTGTTATTTCATTCTTTTGAAAGGGAAAATTGGCAGAAGAAGTCACTATACTTTATGGCAATTGTTGATGGTTTTCTAAAGTGATGCTGTTGTTTAACTACTCATTTGCTCACTAAGTTTTCACTCAAAATTTCCCCCTTACGAGGACTTTGGTGGAAGACTAACTGAAACAAAGGCCATCATCCTCTATGATGGCCAGTTAAGTTTTACGTATTAGTGAAGCTGCAATCGACTTTGTGATCTACTGTTATGTTAAATCTTCATACTGTCTAAAGAATTCCGCAGAAACTATTCACTTTCTTATTGGTGGAAGTGACCCTTGTGAGGAAGACGAGAAGGAAGAGAGAACACTGCTTGATTATTTCCTGAAGCTATTGGAACTTAAATACTACTTTTACATGTTGTCCTAGAAAGGAAAGAAAATCAATATACAATTACAACATAATTACAAGGGAGTAAACTAAGCTATATACTATATTTGTGATATTCTAGAATATTCATACAAATCCTAAAACACCCCCTTAAGCTGGTGCTTACAGATCATATGCACCAAGCTTGCTGCATATATAACTTGTTCTTGTACCGGCAAGGGACTTGGTGAATATATCTGCAAGTTGTTCATTTGACCTTATGAACTTTGAGACAATTTCTCTTGAGAGTATCTTTTGCCTGACGAAATGACAATCAATTTCTATGTGTTGGTGCTCTCATGAAACACTGGATTTGATGCAATGTTAAGTTCAGCCTCATTAACAGACACAAGTTCCTTTTTACCAATCTCTCCAAATTTTAATTCTTTTAGTAGTTACTTGATCAACAAGGACCAAGCAGCGTGGAACCCTGTACTCGACAAAGTTGAGTCTTGATTGGTAGGATGACAAAAAGATTATTTTGTCCAAAGAATGAACGAAAGGCTTATTAAGAGCACATTATCAAGTATACCCACTTACTCCATGTCCTTGTTTCAGGCTATGTTGCTTGGACTCTTCGAAAATATCGATGGGTGCGTATAGGATACTCTAAAAGTGGGCCATTTTTGGAGGATCTGACACGGGTACGACAACTTTTTTGCGGAGTCCGAGCAACATAGGTTTCAGGTACCCGTCATTGTTGTAGAAATGATGGAAAACTTCAAAGAAATTTCTTATTGTACTTGACAGATAAGGCGAGAAATTTTCACTGTGTAAGGTGGGAGATTGTTAGGACTCCCAAGTGTTGGGGTGGGCTTGGCGTTAAAAAATTGAGTCTTTAATAACACCTTTTATGAAAATGGCAATGGAGATTTGGGATGGAGTAGCATGCTTTTTAAAGAGGTAATAGCAGAAAAGTATGAGGTATTGGAAGGGGCTTGGAGGACAAAGTGTTTTCTTGCTATATAATTGTAGTTTGTGGAGGAATGTCATGAAGGGGTGGGAAGATTTCAGCGAATTGGTGATTTTTCGGGTTGGGGATGGGAAGAGGGTCAATTCTTAGGACCACAGGTGGTGTGGGTACAATACTTTGAGGTTTGCGTTTCAAAACATTTACAGGATTTCACGCTAAAAGGAGATGATAGTCCAATAAATCCGAAAATTACAAGATGAAGAGGGTTTTTGGGACTTGAGTTTTATGAGATACTTTGAAGATTGGGAAATGACATAGTTCCGAACTCTTGGATTTGCTTCACAAACAAGCAACTTTACACGATATCCAAGATTTTTTGTGTGTGTGGGGGGGGGGGGGGGGGGTTGGTGTTTGGACAATGGCGTATTTTCTGTGAAATCATTTTATGAGAAGCTTCTAGTTAGAGAAGAGGTGGTTTCCCTACATAGATCGATATGGATTCCAAATATACCTAAGAAAGCGTGCTTTGTTTGGTTAGCAACTAGAGGGTTATTTTGATGGCTGAGAACTTGAGAAAGAGGAAGGTGACATACATTAGTTGGTGCTTGATGTGCAAGGGGTCGGGCAAGGATGTCGATCATCTCCTCCTACATTGCTAGGTAGCCTCAAGGCTATGACAAGTAATATTGAGTTTGTTTGGTATCTCGTGGGCGATGCCAAAAATGATGGAAGATGTTTTGTTCAGTTGGAATTGGGGTAGGCGGAGGAGTGGACGCAGGGTTTGGAATGTTGCTTCATTGGCACTTATGTATGTTCTTTGGAGAGAGAAATATAAGAGCTTTTGAGGGATAGAGATGATCTTTTTACAATTGAAAGTAGCCTCTTATACCTTTTTTCTTTCTGGTGCACCCATGAAGTTCCTCTTTGTATAGATGATTGGGTGTTATTCATAGGAAACCACATTTTTTCTTGTGAGTCTCTCCTTTTTGGCATACCTCTAGTATATGCAGGTTTTTAAGCCCAAATTTTAATATAAAATTTATTACCATATCAAAAAAATGTATTATTCCCATCGAAATACCAATTTTACTATCTTTTCATCTCAAAGCTTCTTTGGTTCATAAGGTGCACTCCTCTTTGTAGCATATCAGTTTATACTAATGAGAATCTAAGTTGCGGGGACTCGGGTGCGGGTATTCGACACGGATGCAGATCCGAGGGTCGGATTCAGTGTGGTGACCCTACTATAAGAATAATATAGATGCGTGTAGCTGGGTTCGAAGTCGAGTATGAGAAGAATAAAGGGGTAACTAACTTTCAAATGAGCGGCTCAGATTAATTCTCAATTAAGGACCGATAAGGGCCAGGATAAAGCCACGTGGCCCAGGTTGTGCTATACAGAAAGAGAGAGAGGAAGGCAACGGCTATCTGGTATTCATCACTTCTTCCTCATTTCTTTTCTACTCCTCTTCTCTTCTCTCTCTTCCTCTTTCTAATTCTCTTCTCATCTCTTTCTACAGATCATCATCGGCTATGGAGATTATTCTATCCTTGTTTTAGCTTAGTTTAATTCAGCTAGTTTTACTCTTGTATTTGAATTCCATTTTCCAGTTATATAATCAGAAAATTGTCCCAAAAAAGTGTGGATTCGATTTCAATTTTGCAATTAAACTGAGATCCATATCTGGATCTTGACATTCAGCAAAATCTAAATTTTTGAGATTCGGGGGTACGGATCCAGTTATGGATACGGGTGCTGGGATTTGGCTAAAAAAAATCAAAATTATAAAAACAGAAAGATATTCTAAATTTGTGAGATATTCTGTGGAAACCTTACATATAGTAGAATTCGCATAGCTAGGGTTTCAGAAGGGGAAGAGAAGTCCTAAGGCATGAAATGTTGCACCATTAGCAATTATGTGGGTTATTTGGAGAGCGTTGAAGGGGCTGAACAAGATGTTGTAAAGTTGCAAACTAGTCTTTTGTTTCTAGTTTCCTTTTGGTGTTCCCATGAGAACCCGACTTGTATAGAAGATTGGGTCTCTTCTTTAAAGATATTTTGATGTAGGTTCTCTCTTTTGGTATACGGCTTGTTCCCCTAATTGTTAATAAAATTATTTACCTTATAAAAAAATGTTATATAACTCAATCTTTCATTCCCCAAGATGGGCGTTAAAAAACATAAATTAAGTGTCAAGAAATCAATATGCTAATAATTAATTTAGAAGTTATCCCTCTTTTCTATGAGAAAGAAAACAATTATAAATAGCAAACTTGATCTAGAGGAAAAGCTAACAAGGATTGAAGGTATGCCATTCCTTATGTCTTAAATCTGTTTTATCTTTTATTTTGAGAAATCAAAATCTCAATTCCACCCCCCCCCCCCCCCCCCCCCCCCCACCAAAAAAAAAAAAAAAAAAAATTTGGCCAAAGTATCCTTGGATTGACCGAATCCTACCTGCACCCGGCAACCGCACCCATGTTGTGTCGAGACGAGTGCGGCAGCAAAAATTAAGAGTCTGTGCAACTTAGATGAGAATATATAATTCTATATAGTGGAAAAAAGGAAGAAGGAGAAAGATTCTACGTGAGTGAAACAACAATTATGAGGAGAAAAGCCGAAAACTATTAAAGAAGCAAAAGAATAACCAAGACAACAAGTTTGACGATCGGTAAAATGTTTCCTTTTTTCCTTTCAGGGGAATTGAAGGGCTTATTTCCTACTTGACAAGGAGTTTATATTTTATTGTTTATTCGTTTTTATCATGTATCTGATTACCAATGTATTTGAGCTGGAATAACTTCTTTTTCTTATGAAGCTCGGGACAGGATTAAGTATCTTGATTTCCAAAAGGAATCCATCCTTGGTCAAGACATTTGCGCTCCTCTCATTTGGATATGTTTTCAGCTCTTACCAAGAGGTTAAATAGCGTGCATTAATTTATAGTTCTGCACCTTATTAACGCACTTGTCTGATTTCTTTCCTTTTTCTTTTTCCCATTTGACTGAAGCATCTTATTTCTTTTGTATATCTTAGGTGAAATCTGTTGTGCTCCATACCCTGAACCGTGCAAGATTCACAGTAGCAGTAGAATCTTTCCTAAGGACAGGTTGGGAGCAGTCTTCCTCTCCTTCTCCCTCCACCCCTCCTCTTTTTCTGTTATGAATGAGCTTCCTTTCATACCATGATTTTGTTTGCCGTTAACTGACTGTCAACAACTGAATGGTTCATCTTACAAACTTGTGGTGAAACTAGGACATGCCAACATTTTCAAATCTTCCCTTTCCTGCAAGCAAAGCAGGAAAGGGAAGATAAATTAACAGACATGTATACTCCCTCTGTCCCAAAAAGATTGTCCTCCTTTGACTTGGCACAAAGTTTAAGAAATAAAGGAAGACTTTTGAAATGTGTGGTCCAAAACAAGCCTTAGATATTTGTGTGGCTGTAAATCATCTCATAAAGTTAAATTGTTTCTAAATATAGAAAGGTGACAATCTTTTTGGGACAGACTAAAAAGGAAAGGAGGACAATCTTTTTTGGGACAGACGGAGTATCTTTTTTCTCCGAGTTGATGTCTTATCGTGCTACTTGCTCTTTAGGGAGAGTTCCAACACTGCAGGATGGAAATTCAAGGGAAAACATATTCAATTTTCCATGGAAAAAGCACAGGCCTATTGTTCTTGGTAAGTACAAGGAAAATACACTTTGTTTCATTTGTCACCTAAACTTTCATCAGACGTATTCATTGCAGATTTAAACTAACTGCTTGCAGGACCCAGATTTAGAGAAGCTTTCCAAGATCCAAACTCATATCTTGCTGTCAAGCCCATCTTTGAGGTATGTTTTCAGGGGAGGATGAATGTCAAGGGGAGCTCTCCTGCACGTAGCACACTTACATCCCCTTGCTTGCTTGTTATGTGGCTAAATGTTTCTTCTATCATTTTCTCATATTCATGCTTGTGAATTGCATGTCGATCTTGATTAACAGAAAGAGCGATATATAGTGACGTACAATCCTTTCAAAGGCAATATATATGTATTGCTCAAGGATCAAGCTAAGTCTGATGATGTACTGAAAGCAGCATTTCATGTAAGAATCTGACTTACCCGTGTGATAACCGTGGAACTCTTAATAACTGAAACCGTGGAACTCTTAATAACTGAAATTTACCTAATTAACTTTAAAATACAGGGTCATGTGCTTATGCACATCATTCGTTCATCCACCAACAAACAGTCTTCCTCCAGAAAACAGCGGGAAGATGAACTTTCAGCATCCTTGCTATCAACTGCTGATCTTCAAGCTCATGTTATAGAATCTTACAAAATGGTCTCTGCTTTATATATGCCTTTCAAGAGCAAAGCTAAAGAACAGGTAAAGCGAAATTTGCCACTTCATGATACTACTTCTGACATATCCTTTTTCGTTCTAACTTTTAAACAAGCTGAAACATAGAGATGATATGTTACTTCTGAGTGCAACTGAGCCTTCTGTTTGTTATTACCTATAATCACATATAATAACACTTGTAAAAAATCACGTGAGATGAGGATATCAGGAAGGCTAAGATGAAAGAAACCAGAATTTCTGAGTCTTCAATCTCATTCCTGTAATTCCTGTTCCTCCACCTCTCCCGAGTAAGAAAGGAAACGGAGTTAAGGAAATAAAAGCTGGAATATAACATGTGTTTGGTATGATGGAAAATGTTTTCCAATTTTCTCATGTTTGGTTGGTCAAAATGTTGTGGAGAAATTTTTTTCTAGGAAAACAAGTTCCTTAAAGATTAGGAAAATGACTTCCCTATCGAAGCTAGGGAAAACAAGTTCCATAAGTGGCATCCCGTGATGAGCACTTCACCCCTTGCTCCTACCCCCCACCCCTGATCCCCGCATCCTCGGACCCCATAAGCCTTCCCAGCACCCACTCCCCCACCCCGCTCTCCTCCTTCACCCCCACGCATTCCACCTCCATCCTCATAGTGTTTGTCTAAAGTATATATAAATGATGTTGGGATAAATATTTTCTGTTTTCTTACCAAACACCATAAAATACGTTAGAAAATCACTTATTCCAGGAAAATATTTTCCTTCATACAAAACACACCCATAATAGCGTGTCTATGGTGTTAAAATCATGTTCATCACAATTGGCAAATAGGATTTGTTTCTTTGGTACTGCTGCAAGTGAACTTTTTTCTTAAGAAAGCTAGATGATAATGTTTTGCCTTGTACAAAGTTGTTAGTGGTTGACTAGATCAACTTCCCCTATCATGATTGAACTGGTTTCTTGAGGGTGGGTTATGTATGGTTATCTAGCTTACTGGAACAGACTGGTTTCTTGAGGGTGGGTTATGTATGGTTATCTAGCTAACTGGAACAAACATACAGTTGGTTATACTGGACATATGATATACCTTATTTCTCTTCAAGTCTGCATTTGTTGCAATTAACGGGTTGCCATTTATCTACTCCGTCATGTTCATCATGTATTTTTCGTTGTTGATCAGCCATCTGCTTGCCACTCTAAAAAATGCAACAATATCTAACAGTGAATGAAGAAATCTTAAACATAGAATGTTGGGCTGAAAATTTTTTCTTCTGTGGAGGTTATCCAGATTTACAATAAATTGGTAGTGTCATAGTTGTGGTCCTGATATGTGATGGAAGGCCTTGACTTGGATTTATGAGCTTCGTTTCACTTTTATTACTTGCCCCCCTGATATTTTAATACTTCGTAATCTAGATGACTCAAGTTAAAAGCCTTCTCATTCATGAATCCACATAATTAGGACCTTGTAGCAATTTCTTAGTTTCGCATCCCTTTGAGTTACTCTTTTTGTGGAAGAGAAAAATTACTGATGATTTTTAGACATGCAGTGTGACACAAACTGTCCACTGTCCTACTCATGATCATTCCGTCTTTTCATAAGGGTGAGGTCTGTTGGCTACGAGCAAACTATCCCCATTGGGTTGTAATTTATCTTTTGAGGAGCTGAAACTTTGTAATAATCAGATTGCAAAATATTAATGGAATTAACAGTGGGCCTGGCGATCGTGAATTCGTTGTCTGTCTGCCTTACCAGTTTGATTATGGCATACTTGCAAGAGGCTGCTCCTTTTATTTAATTATGTAGGTTAGTCATCATTCTATATCTTGCAGGGCTGGGTGATGTCGGAATCGCTACTTAATCCTGGCCGAGCTCGACTTTGTGAAATGGTCAAATAAGATACATAATGCAGAGGAGCTAAAAAATTTTCTTGTCGCACAATTATTTTGCATGGCCACTGCTGGCACTGCAAGGCATTCGTGCATCTAGTGGAATTTTCTGCATGGCGGCAAATGAGGTCGTAGATTTGAAGTAATTACAGATGTTTATCCTGATGCTCTGTGTAGACGCAATTTGCGACATGTGCTTTCTATTTTATAGCACGACAGTTTACCTGTACATCAGCAGCTAGCGACTGACGTAAGCAAGAAAGTGCACTTTGGGAAAGGGATTTCAGTATACTTGTTTATTCCACCAAAATCTTTTCTTTGATGTTTACTTCTTGCATACAAGTTCAGTTCAATACTCTTTTCTGTAATGCATACAAGGTTGTTTTTTTTTTTTTTTTTGGGGGGGGGGGGGGTGGTGTTTGGGGTGGGGGGTGTCCCTAGTTACGTGTTTTTCATACTTTGTTTAGGCTAGTGTAATGTAATATCTCCATCTGGTATTCCTTTTTCCTTCTGTGTCTTTTTACTCTTTCACTCATGGTAGAATAAGCAAACATGAGCTAGTTACTTTTATCTTCCTTATCCGATGGTATCGTAGTCTTTGTTGGGATTCCAAAAAGAGAGCTGAACTAATCTGGACTTCTCTAGAATTGGAACACAAATACAAGTATGGAGGGAGGCCAAGGATGCAGTAAGAATTTGTGGTCACTCCATTCTTTGCTCAATATGGCATACATCATGATTCGTGTTCAATGGTCCACAATGGTCCATCTTGATAATTGCAACTTTGCTGGCAAGTGGGCCATTATGTTTTCTACTTGTATTACAGACTTATTAAGATGAATTGGATTGTATTGTTGGACGAGATTCAAAATATGAGTCAAATACGTTTAATTTTCAGTGTGAATATCGCTAAAAATAAAGAAAAAGATACTGCAATGGCACGACGACAGATATGGTTGGCTCACAATAGGAACTCTCAATGTCTCGGACAAGATAAAGTGTGCTCCATGGCAGTGTTAATATGCCACAATTCAAATTTGAGGGCCGTGATTGCCACTTAACGAGCAACTACTCCATGCCAAGTAAATGAGTATTCATCTTGGTCGAGTACCAAATATTAATAAAAATTTCGGCAGAATTTTTCTTGTGACAGGAGAATCAATAAACCTTCTAGTAAATAAAAAACAATCCAACCAGTACAAAATATCCACGACCCTCAACAATAACAAGACAATGTCTCAAAGCTCAAAAACATCCACATCAAATTTCACCTTCCATAGACTAGTCAAGGAGCGTGTAATATAAATAAAAAATACAAGAGTCTAGGGACACATCCTGAAAATAAAAAAAGAAATAGGATGGATAAAGTAAAGATGCCACCACGATCAGAATGCAATTGACTCACCTCAACTAAACACAACTACCTCGAACCAGATCAAAGAGGACCCGCTGCAATACTAGGGCTAGGGATTTGTACACATAAAAACTGCAATACTAGAGCTAGGGATTTGTACACACAAAAACAACAAGGGTGGGCATAAAAGCCAGACCTGCCCCGCCGTCATACCTAGTAGAGCAAGTCTTAAAAACACAATGCATGAGCAACAAAGGATATACCTGTTTATATTTCTAGTTTTGTACAGAAGTAACATGTAAGACATGCAACACACAGGTGCAAGTCGTGAACATGTTCCAAACAAATCCTGCAGCAACAATGATTTGTAGAAGAATTTTGGTAAAGACTTGGCGGTCAAGTATGAAAGATTCCTTGCCATAATTGTCGAGATTAGTAAGTCTTCTACAAGGAAAAGAAGTCGATTCCACAAGGAATGAATCCAAGTACATCACAAAACATTATGCGTGTTATTGTCCAATAAGGAGAAGGTTTTAAAAACTCAACAGGTCTTACCAAGAAGAAGTTTTATGCACCCACAAAGACATAAAGAGATAATTTAGAATATTGAGCGAAGAAGTTCTTGTTACACCTCGGAAAAGTCCCCGTACATGTACAACGAATAGACCAACGAAGGGCATGAGTGTGCGATGTTTTATTAAGTAGGGAATGACTATTTATGAACTTTGGAATTAAGTAAGTTGTAGAATTTCATTTCAGCCAGTGGTTGTAAAATGAAATACGGCCCGTAAAGTGATTTACGGACCGTAAAGTGCCATCGTCCTTCAACATTTCAAAAATTTCAAATTTCTGTCAAATGCTTCAAATAGTTAAAAACGACTTGGAATACGGACCGTAAATTGATATACGGCCCGTAACCTGAGTCGTAAACTGCCATGATCTTCAACCAACCTTTCTATTTTGATATGCTTAAATACGACCACGTTATACGGCCCGTAAACTAGTATACGGTCCGTAAACTGTGGTTTACGACCACTGTACACCCCGACGACTGTTCATTAAAAATCAGATTTTGTGATTATTTTAAGTGACTTTCTCATTCATTTCATTCATACTTCATCTATAACCTTCAAGAAATCTCTAGAACACTCCAACCACTTCAACCACAAGAATACCAAGGAAATCAATGATCATCAACACCAAATCTATGAAACAAAGTGTATGAAACCTAATTGGAAGTCATCTCCTTCAAGAAATTCCAAAAGAGGTGAAGAAGGGTTTTGGTGCTAAAGAAGTGATTCCACTCTAGGCTTGTTCCACCATCATCTAAGGTAAGTTTCATGACTTTATCATGTTGTTTAAGGTATTAGAAGACTAAGAAGCTTGAATTGTAGAAAGATATGGGAAATGGGTCTTGAATGGGTGAATAGTGTCACCATTGAATGATAGTAGAATGGAATCATGAATGTTGATGTGTTGGAATTATGAATACGCTATAAATGATGTTTATATCATGAGACAAGTATTAAATGCGCGAAAACACAATAATGAGTTATAAGGATAAATGTGGGAAAATTGGAGAAAAATGGTGGAATGTGTTGAATATATATAAATGAGGGTTGTTGATTGTAATATTGTGGATGTTGTTGTTAACGTTGGGAGTTGATATAGACTATGGGAAAAGTAGTATAAATAAAGGAAGTGTTGCCCAATTTTCTCTAGAAAAAGTGACATATTTCCTTAAGTCGACTAACTAACGTTAATACGAATTCTCTCGTGAAGGTAGCGACGTGACATTAAAGGAGAGCAAGTGAACGATAGCTTAGCTAAACGACAAAGGTATGTGAGGCTAGTACTTTCTTTCTAATGGCATGAATTCTATAGCGTAAGTTCCTTTCCTCTTTTTGGGTTCCTATATTCCGGAAAGCTAAAAGCCTATATCCATAAATGTCTATATAAGATAAGAGATATGATATGATGACGCCATATTGATAATGATGTTATTTATTGCTTACACTCACCTTATGTACTAATTCCTTCAAGGTGAGGCAGGATGTCAATAATTGCTCCATAATGAAATCGGGGGATCACGACCTTATGTCACCTCGATAAAGTATAGTTGGTCTTGAGATTTATGCATGTACTATAATAATATGAGCATGTTATAATAATTTCACACAGCGCCTAGTTGGCCGGGCAGTCACCGCTAAGGCGGACAGCTATACGGATACACTATGACCATTTGGCATGGGCAGACACCACTAGTGGGCGACATGAGATGGTACCCCGGACGCGGGAGGCCTGGACGCGGGATAATGTTATTGATTATCACACCGTTCTGACATGGACGGGCAGCTTACACATTATGCATATATGATTTGATGATGAGTATGAGTAAGACAACATGCATTACTTTCCTTATGTTTGTCAGTCAGATCCAAATGCTTCATACTGATATTCTATTTATATCATTGTCTTGTTTCATTGTTTATGCCTCTCATACTCAGTACAATATTCGTACTGACGTCCGTTTCTCTTTGGACGCTGTGTTCATGCCCACAGGTAGACAGGTAGACAGGGAGGATAGCTTGATCCGGATTCTTAGTAGCGGCCAGC
Organism: Lycium barbarum; assembly: GCF_019175385.1. Classification (NCBI taxonomy): domain Eukaryota; kingdom Viridiplantae; phylum Streptophyta; class Magnoliopsida; order Solanales; family Solanaceae; genus Lycium; species Lycium barbarum. The sequence continues at coordinate 21,276,680 of NC_083348.1, read as the reverse complement.
TGATTGAGAGCACTCCATTGTTCGGAGGTGCTTATGATTCTTCTTTTGGTATATATGTACATTTTGGGCACGACGGAGTCTTGTTCCGTCTCTATATGTCTAGCATGTCAGTAGAGGCTCGTAGATACGCAGTGTGGGTTAGATGGTCTCACGAGATGCTATTATGTATATATATTATTTTGATAGCCGAGAGGCAAATGTATATAAAGAATTTATGTTTCTGTATAAAACATGTTTTTCCTATAATTCGTGTATAAGTTGACAAAAGGGCATTAAGTGAGTAAGATGAGCGGTAGAACGAGCGGTGCGCGGTGGCTAGCCCCGGGTACCCGTCGCGGCCCTAGCTGGGTCGTGACAGTTCTATCTAAGAATATTCTAGAATCCGGGGTTGCGTCCCTAGTGCAAGAAGAGGACTGAAGAAGCTGTAGAATAGAGTTTATGTTTTATAGTTATTGAGTCTAGAAAACTTGTATTATGTTTGTGGTTATCGAGTTGTATCTAATCTGCTTAGTTAGAAGCATAAAAAGTAGATACAAAAATTGTAACTTCAAGTAGGAGTTTACTACTTGAAGAGTAGCTTGCCAGTCAGAATTTATGACCGCAACGTTGTTGTTGTTGGGATTGAATTGCAGAGTTTGCAACTTAATTTGTAGTTGGCTAAGTTGTAGTGAAGTTTGAGGGAAATCCTGCAGGTTTGTAGGTCGTGGTTTTTATCAACTTTGAGCCGGGTGGTTTCCACGTAAAATCCTGTGTCCTTTAACTTTTTGTTTGTTTTTAATCCACAAACACGTTAGGTAACGTGATTTGTCTATAGGCGAAAATTGAATATACAGTAGGAAAGACACCTATGTCGTGCAAAGCAAACAGTAACTCTTTCCAAAATTTCTGTAAAATCCCAAACTTAGTCATATTCCTAGACATGACTATCATTCTAGGAAGAATGATCCCAAGGGGTAGATAATGTAACACCTCGTACCTTCTAGCTAAAGTTTGACCCATTGAATATCACTAAACAAACTAAAATAAGGGAATATGGTAGCACACAAGAGTTAAGGTTAAATTTTCTTGTTTCATAGTGTTGCACTTGTGTGGAGTTGATAAGAAATTGAAAGTAACAATTTTGAAGGTTTCGGGTTGACATATGATATAAGGTACGACTATACATTAGACCTACGGACTGTACATGGGACAATAGATGGACTTAAGAACGAAGACTCAATGAATTTTTGACTTATGGTGGAAGGTACAACCGTACTTTTCACTTATGGGCCATACCTTGGGTGTCCGTGGAAGGCCCCAATTCATATCTCACTGACAAAACCACTAGGACCATGTATGGCACTACTTACGGTCCGTAGGTAGCATGTACGGTACATGGGCCCAGAAGTGGCCGTAAGTGGCCACCAACAACAGCTTTAAAACTTCATTTTTTTTTCATTCTATTATACACTTCTTCAAGCCCTAGAACAACTATTCTCTTCACTCCTCACCCTCCTACATCAAGGTAAATTCCTCCTAAGTATTTCTAAGTATCTCTAATCAATATACATGAATTCTAAATGAGATTCTACATTACCAACCTAGGGTTGTCAAAAAAATCCTTCTAAGAGCTTTAAGTAAAGGAATTGGAGTTTTTCTTCGAAGTTTGAGTTTTTCTTCGGGTTTTGGAAAGAGATTATGGTATATAAAGCTAACTATCCGCATGTTGAAACATTGACTTTTTCTTCCCCATGTCGAGTTCGTCATGTTCCATGTAGTTCTTCAATATGCAACTTATGCCTTTAATTATGTAATGTTAAGTGTTGTTCAAGTGTTTCACTTTAAATGTCATGAGATTCTGATGAATTCCTTGGGTTCTCATTCTCTTACATCCTTTTAATCCAATGTTCCATGATGTGATTAATACTCAATTTATTATAATTCTTCAAAAGGGCACAAATATGACGAAACTATGTTTTATGAAATTATGATATGAATCTCATGATGATGAAATATTGATATGTTTATGGGCCATCGAGCCACTCTTAGTATGTTAATGTTTTGGGAGTACGATTTCTTAACCGAGAAGGTGTGTAAATGCCCTAAACTACGTACTCCACTATAGGATAAGGGTCATACCGTTGGTTCAGCCGATTCCTTCATGTTACCCCAATGAGGGTTTATTTATGGATCCAATTGCTAGCAATAATGTTGCGTATGTCCCATAATCCGGGCAAGGTGGTGAGATGGCTTAGCCGATAGGGCTGAGATCGGACGCCATGTGCTCACATGGTGGATATGTAGGTTATTAATGAAACTCCCACAAAAAGATGTACCTTATGTTTTTATGATGTAAATGGTGAGCTCATTCAGATGTCAGAGTTACTTATATCTTCATGGCTTATACATATTGTTATTGGGTTTCCTGTCATGACCCAAAAGGGCCACGAATAAAGTACCGAGTATGTAAGGCAAAAGATAACATAAGAGAGACATGAAGATAACATAGGGATAAGAAGGTCAACCTGAATATCTGAAATGCCTCTGAGGGCCATGATACGCATAAGTACATTATATATGCGTATATGACGCTGTCGTATATATATATGGGTATATAACGCCATCAGGTCGTTATGGGCATCATCATCATAATATCATATATGTATAGATGCATGAGTATGATAAGGAAACATATAGAGCCTATCAAAGTGACGTAAGGTCGTTGCATCTCCGATTCCATTATGAAAATCACTACTATTATTATGTGCCTCAATAAGACTCAAGGATTATACATAACAATATGCTTGAAACAATACTATAAGGAAATAAACGACATGAACATCCCTAACTACTAAGAGCGGATTTCATTATGGAATAATCGTTTCGTTTACGTTCATTCGCTTTAGATCATGCCAAAGAAGAAAGGATTAGCCTTAACATAACTCAATCTCCTTTTTTTCCATAGTACTTCCGAAGAAGCCCATGATACACTTAATCTACATAATACAATAGGGCCCTTAATTAGAGTCGAGAAGGAACTAAGTTATAACTCTAAGCTAGTAGATTGTCTATGTAAATTTGGGCAGCATCCCCTTATAATATTGACTTCCTCTAACTCCACATATAAAAAAAACAACCAGAGAAACACAACAAGCATAACACCAACAACTAGGCACAATATATCAATAACAAGTCACTAATATCTCACGACGAGCGGCAAGCTCAGATTGGAACCCATATAACCCATTTCATCCCTTATGAACTTCTTACTTTAACTCAATAATATCTACAACAAGATGACAAGTACCTTCATCAAGAATTCCAGCCTTATACCATACGAAAGTAACAAGAAAACAACTCTTGAAACACAACAATCCCAAATAGCATCTCTACAACTAGTTTATACTTTCTTCAACTATTTACATTAACCAACACGAAAAATAACCTTAAGCACAAGCAAAAGGGTATTATACTTACCTTATACAGTATCCACAACTCAAAATCCAAGCTTCATTTAGCTTACAACAACCCTCAATGACAACATAACATCATAGGTGTAACGACCCGTTTGGTCGTTACCGTGATTTCCTTGAGTTTCACGTCGCAAAACGTCCTTTGATCTGTGCAACTTAGTCACGCGGGAAAATTTTCCTATTAAATTAATCCGGAACCATGTTGGAAAAATTTAAAATCATAAAGGGCCATTGGGGCCCAGTAAGGCGCCATAGCGGCTAGAGGACAGCCATGGCGCTACCGCTACAGCCGCCTTTCAAACTGCCATAGTGGTGAGTCAACTTTTGCATGGGACCGCCACAGCGGCCTCCTTCTCCGCAATAGCGGCCGCTACCTGGGGCATTTTTTGAGCTAATCTCATGGTTTCTTAGAGAAGGTAATCCCTCTATATCATTTACTTCAGCTCTCTTCCATTTAGTATTCCATTTCACTAAGAGTTCATCTTCCAAGCTAATAAAAATGGTGGTTTCTTAACTATTTAAGTCTAAGATGATAAAATGGAATTTCTAAGCATTCTTGAAATCCTTCAAGGTCTTGCTCTAGGAAGATTAACCAACCTCTAGTTTCTAATAGTTTCTCTATTTTGTAAATGGGTTTCAACCTTAGTTCTTGAAATTGGGATTTTATAGGAGCTGGAATATTAGTAATGACTTAGGTGACTTAGTCAATAATAAAACCCGGATTATTAGTTCCTGAAAACCTAGCGAATCTAGTTGAGAATAAATTCAAATATTTTCCTTGCAAAACCCGAAGCTTGAATAAATTGCTAGAAAATTAACTCTTGTTCTTTGGGGTACCTTGATATTCCAAGAATCTCCATTGCGGGTCACAGTTCGGAAATGCAAAGTTGAAGATCAGCGGGATGTTCGTGGCACCTGCTCGGCCTCAAGGTAGGTTATGATTTACTTGATAGACTCCAATTAGTAATTCATATATATGCAAATAGAAAGTGATGCAGAAAGCATGCCTGCGTCGATGAATAAGGACTTGGGATGATTATTCTAGGTTGATATTTTTTTGTACTTAAGATTGTAGATTAAATTAGGGATCGATGGAGTCATCATGTGCACCTTCGGGTATGAAGTTGGAATGAATTCCTAGGTTGGTACTGTTGTTCATGGTATGTCGCCTTGATATGTTATGTTGTCTTGTGGTTATGTGTTCGAGATTGTGGCCTGTTAGTAACACTAGAACTCATGCCTAGCGATTACTATAAGTTTGGAGGATTCTATGCACTATGGGGGGCTAGTTGGAAGGAAAGGAAAGTTATGATATTGATGTTGTTGTTGTGATATGTGTCCAAGTGTGGCACGAGCATTCATTCATCCATGAGATCATTGTTATCAAGCATTCACTCATTGATTTATATATATATATATATTTGGATCGGGTTGCACGTTCCGCAACACTGACTATTGGATCGGGCTGTATGCCACAACAAGTACATGAACTTAGCGGTCCCCATGGGTCATAACTGTCGGAGGATAGACTTCGTTCGCCCGAAGCATGTGTGTATCATTGTATCTCATTTGCATTTGCATTCATGTCATATTCTCATGTTGCTTGGTTCAGACTGTTATTAACTTGGTGGGATTTCTGAGCTTGATAGAGGTTGTCGTGTTTATGTTTTCGGACTTGCAATGGACCCGAGGGGAGATGTTGGAATTGGTACTGACCTTTGCATATATTAGACTGTGTCAAATGTTGGGTGATTATTTTGGCTTGTTGTTGGTTCCAGAAAGATAGACTGAACTTGGAACTCTGACTTAGGTTTGTTCTTGGGGTGGTGTGGGAATTGTGACTTAAGTGTACCTTGGCTTAGCATAGTGATTGTTTGAGTGTGATGGCTATAGTTCAGAATTGGTGCTAGACGATTTAGTAGTACATGAATAGGAGTTGAGTTGATCATCTTATGGGTGAGGGTAGTTGCTGCTTAGTGTCGGTTATGGCGTAAGTCGAAGTAGTGTCTTGAGTGTTAGATTGCGGCGAGGCTTATTCTTTGTTAGGGTCTGTTTGTGTTGACGTTTTCCTTATTATAGTTAGTATGGGTAGTTCTTTTCTTATTGGGTATAGGTGTAACAAGATGGTGTTAGGGTTGATTTAGTTGGTTGTTTCTTGAGTGCTAGGAGATGGTGGAGTTCTCTTTTCCCTTTTTACTTTGCTTAATTGCTTATTGTCTAAATTTGCTGCCTACCATACTTATTCATTGTTATTTATTGCTGTTATGATTTTCTAATTGCGGTCGGCCTATGATACTTACCAATACGAGTGTTATACTGATACTGCACTTGCTACACCCTTTTGGGGTGTAGATTTGTTTCAGGTTGAGTTCGTGAAATTCTAGCTCGAGGATTGGTAAAGACTATCTTGAAGACTCTATTATCTCACTCCAACAGGGTTGTCCCACTTATTTGTTTATTGTATTTCAGTTTAGTTCTAGTCATGTCTTAGAAGCTCTTGTACTAGTTTAGACCAGATTTTTGGGAAAATGTAGTAAAGTCTTGTATAAATTTTTACATTTATGAAGATAAATGGTTTATTGATGAATTTATTTAATTTCGTTCCTTAATGTGTTAGTTGGTAAGGGAAGGATTCGCCTACTAGGTGGGAATAAGTAGATGCCCGCACGGACTCGAATTTGGGTCATGACAAGTTGGTATCAGAGCCCTATATTACCAGTCTCACAAGTATAAGAGCAGTGTCTAGTAGAGTCTCGTGGAATGGTACGTAGAGGTCCGTACCCATCCACTGGAGGCTATAAGTCATTTAGGAAGTCTTCCCTTCTTTTCTTCTTATCATGCCACTTCGGAAGTTTAAATTCCTAAGATGTATCCAATTGGCATCTAGTTGATTCCAATTGGTATCTCGATTATTGTTATGAAGTGGTGTGGTTTGTTCGTATACGAAAAATGATTCGATAAATTTCTAGTGTTGGGCAAGGTCATGTGGCATCAGAAAATGCCACTATTACAGTTTGTCGCCGTAGCGGTTCATTGTCCGCCATAGCGGTTTCGTGAACGCTATAGCGGTCCACATGAAATATTGCTTGCCTCCATGGCATGTGGCCAGCATACCCTCAGATTAGCCTCATACCGCCATAGCGCACAATCCGTCAGCTATAGCACTACCGTTACAATGATATTTGCGTCCGCTACCGCGAAAAACACCCCAGTTGATCAGTGCATTCTTCCTTAACTATCCAACCTATTTCAACTCAGCAAAAATAATAATAATTCAGGATACAAATTCCAAAACACAACCATCCGATAAACATAAAGCCTAACAGGGAAAAAGTCATCAAAACATCCAAACCACCAAAAACAAACGAGAAAAAGCAAAGAAATATTGTCAAAACATCCAAGAAAACCAAATTGTCTTTATATATGTCAACTAGTCTTAGTTGGCCTATGATACCTACCAGTACTGTTGTTTGTACTGACCTGCACTTGCTGCATTCTTTTATGAATACAGAATTCCAAGTGGGATTGACCTCTGTTTCTCGTGGCTGATAGTCTTTCTGAGAGTTGCTGTTATAGTCTACAGGGTGAGCATGAGGACATCCGCCACCTTGAAAATTCTTCTTTTATTTATGTCTTATTTGCCATTTCGAGACATATTCATACTTTTGAGGTATTATTGATAATTTTGGACTTATAGATTCTAGTTAGATGCTCTTGTATGGTTAGACCAGACTCTGGGTGGATTTGATGTATTTCCTTACTTCCGCACATTTCTATACGATTATCATCAGAATTACGTGATTTTTATCTCTTTCGCTTGTTTACTTGTTTAATTATGACTTTGCAATTGTTGGGATAAGGATTCGCCTATCGAGGTAGGAAAGATAGGTGCCCGTGTGACTTAGCTAAATTGGGTCGTGACAATTTCCATATCTTTATTTTGTTGTTTTCCATGCCTTACATACTCGGTACATTATTCGTACTGACGTCCTTTTATTTGTGGACGCTGCATTCATGCCCACAGGTAGACAGGGAGGCGGATCAGATCCATGGGCTGCCTTCTCAGCGATTGTACAAGAGCACTCCACTTGTTCCGGATTTGCAGTTCAGTTTGGTATGATTCTTTTGTGTACAAATGGGCATGGCGGGGTCCTGTCCCATCCTTATTATGTTATGCACTCTATGTAGAGGTTGGTAGACAGATTTGTGTAGTTAGATGGTCTAAGACCTTTTCGGTCCAATCTTTGTTATATTATTTTGACAGCCTTGTCGGCTTGTATATATGGGCACAGTTTGATGATGTGTATATATATGTATATATTTCTTGGGTTTGTGTCCCTTACAGTTTTTATGTGTATTAGTTAGCATTCTGGCCCACTTAGGAGTGATTATGTGATGCATGTATGTCATGAGGTGCTCGGTAGGTTAGCTCTGGGTGCCCGTCATAGCCTTCCGGTTGGGTCGTGACAAAATCAGGCAAGACTCAACAATTCACCTCATCAATCAAAATGAATACGAAATCATCTCAATCCCAAGAATATTATATATTAACTTCTTTTTTCTCATATCACAACAATTCCACCTCAGGTTCAGTACATAAAGTCACGGTGACCAGTCCACATAATCAATCAATCAGTACCAACCTAGAAATTTCCAACCAGACTTCATGTCCGAAGACCTATACATGCTTTCTCCCATCAATTCTATTACATATACATTCAACTAATCAAAGTTTAACTCAAGTACACCATAACCTACCTCAAAGCCGAACTGGAACAATGTAATCACTCCGCAATAGTTTTCCCCTTTCACAAAGCTTCAAAACGTTCAAAATATAGAATCATAACGCTAAGTGTGTGATGGATCATCTACTCAAACAAATAACAATTAGGGAAAAGAACCCAACTACTTCTACCCTTTTCAAATGGGTGAACTATCACTAAGTGTGAATTCATCATACAATCAACCTCAACCAACATACTATTCCCAATCATGGGTTTTCTAATCAATTCATCCACTTTCAAATTGTTTTTAGGCTAAAGCTTCCATTTTTATTGGAACCCTAAGTCTCAATCAATCGTTTCCACCATTAATAATCAAAATCTCATTCTAGGAAGTGATATTCTATACCCCTAGATGATAAAGTGTTACACCTCGAAAAATTTTCCGTTGGTACGCAAGTAAACAAACTAGTGATGTGTGCGAGGAGTGCGAGTGTATAATGTTTCATGAGCAATGTGCGTATATGGACGAGAATGATTAGAATGAAAAGTCGAGAAATGTGAAAAGTTGAAAGTTGGCAAAACTGCCCAGTGGTCGTAAAGTGCAAAATACGGACCGTAAAATGGAATACGGTCCGTAAACTGGCAGTCGTAAATAGGCATGCAAGGTTTCAACTTTCTGCCTAGTTGAGAAATGGTAAAATACGACCAGGAGGACGAACCGTAAAGTGATTTATGGCCCGTAAACCATGGTCGTAAATCACCATGCATGCAGCCAAAGTTTTTGGTTCTGCTTAAGGTTAAAGACAACCATGAGGGACGGTCCGTAAACTGGAATACGGACCGTAAACCTCCATAGACGACCACTGTTCACCTCAGCACAAATATTCAATTCATTAAATATGTGGACCAAGCCTTGATTTATTTCATTTCTACATTACACCACTTCTCTCTAGAATCATCTCTCTACATTTATTTCATAAGTTTTCAAGGATTATAAGTCTCCAACAACATAAATAAGTGAATCTAGTGTAAGCAAGCCATTAAATACCATTCAAGTCAAGAAGTGCAAATGGAGAAAAAACTAGGGTTTTGCTCAAAGTGAAGTATTATCAACCAAAGCTTGTTCCTACATCATCTAAGGTAAGATTCATGATATTTATATGTTGGTTAACATATTGGGGAGTTGAAATACTTGGATGGTAGAAGTATATGCTAAAATGGTCAATGGAGGGTAAAATGAAGAATGTGGATAATATGAATGACTAATGGCTATTGTTATAATATTAAATGAAGGTAGAAACTTGAGCATCGAAGGAGTACGCGCAAGTGTAGAATAGTTCGACGAAGAGGTATGTGAGGCTAACCCTTCTTTCCTAAGGCATGGTTCTTGGACAAATTCCTAATCCCTCTATATGAGTATGTTGTCTTCACATGGTTGACATTCCGAGCTCATAAGCTCACGACCCTTGATATGTGCTATGATTATACTATGTTCCTCGTATGACGAGTAAGTCTATAACGTAGATGTAACGATAATGATGAGGATAGTAATGATGATGAGAGTAAAATGAGATTAGAGATGCTTACGAGCTATTATATATGTATATGTGTGCCTATGAAGGGCTATGATAAGACCCCGAGCTTATGATGCCGGATAAGAATATATGTATATGACTATGTATAAAGTATGTATACGATTACGAAACGCGCGCACACCTCTGCAGATGGTACGGATGACCCTGATGCCTTGGTAGGGCCAGGTATGTATGATCTTGAGCCTTGGTTGGCCAAGTATGTATGAAACACCGATCCTACGAGGTCGGGTATGATATGTAAATACTATGTAGATGATATGACTATATATAATATGAATATGAATGTGATAAGACTATGTATAAGAATACAAATAAGGATATGTATACGAATATGAGCACAAGTATGGTACGAGTACTATTATGGAATACAGATGATGACGTAGGTGTACAAATACGTATCAAAAATGAAAAGTCCTACGAAAGGCAGGTAAGTACTATGACGATGATATTATTGTCTCCCCTCCTATGCTATTTCATATGTTGTTCATGATGCTTATTTATTGATGTTGCTCATTCTTTACATACTCAGTACATTCTTCGTACTGACGTCCTTTTGTTTGTGGACGTTGCGTCATGCCCGCAGGTGCACAGGGAGACAGACTTGATCCATAGCTGCCTATTCGGAGATTACATAGAGAGCTCCATTTCCTTCGGAGCCATATCTTTTGGGTACTCATTCTTTTGTGTATATAATTATGGGCATAGCGGGGTCCTATCCCGCTAATGTGATATGCTATACTCTTATAGGCTCGTAGACATGTGTGTGTGTGTGTGTAGATGTGTTTGGCCTTGTCGGCCTATGTTTTGTATATCATTTTGTTGGCCTCGTCGGCCCATGCACATTGATGTAGCATAGATGCCTATGATGATATAAATGTGCTGTAGTCCAAATGGGACTAGTTGACGAATGAATGGAAATGCATGTATAATTATGTGGCTCACCTAGATGTAAGCATAAGAGTAAGCTAAGAGGGCGCCCGGGTGGGCTAGCATCGGGTGCTCGTCGCGGCCCCGAGTCGGGTCTTGACAAAAGTGGTATCAGAGCAGTTCAGTCCTAGGGTGTGTCTACGAGCCGTGTCTAGTAGAGTCTTGGTTATGGGTGTGTTGCGCGTCACACTTATAAACGAGAAGTTGCGGACATTTTAAGAATAAATGACCTTCTTTCTTCATAAGAATCGTGCGATAAAGCTATGATGTAGGATTTTCTTGCTCCTAAATCGTGTGTTGTGTATTTCAGAGATGCCTAAAAAGAAAAAGGCTACAGCATCCCAAAAGGGCAAGACGGTGGCAGAAAAACGGGCTGAAAGAGCACCGCCACCGGTAGAGGAAAGTGAGTCCCAGAGTGCGGCTGAATCTCAGTCTTCCCAGACAGTGCCTATTACTGAGGAGCATGAGGGAGCCTCAGCCCCAGCTCCAGCTCCTCCACCTGATGCGTCAGGCCAAGATGTGAAAGAGGCCATCAGATTGTTGACTCAGTTGGTTGCGGCCCAGACTCAAAGACCAAGCTCAGGGCAGGGCGACAGGGCCGTTAGTGCAAGGGCCCGTGACTTCATTGCTTTGAAACCTCCAGAATTCTTTGGGTCGAAACCGGAGGAGGATCCTCAGGACTTCATTGACGGTATGCTGATGTCACGACCCAACTAGGGCCGTGACGGGTACCCGATACTTGTACCGAGCACCTCTTATCTCGTATCGTATTCTTATTACTAAGTGGGCCGTATGAACATCACCGTACCCTTTTTTTTTCTGCTTAACATTAACATTAGTAGCATAATTATAAACATAGGCTAGCAAACTTTACTAGCACATTACGCAGCGACGAGGACCATTAAAAGTATAAAGCGTCTAACTGTACATATCTGTCTACGAGCCTCTAAACATAGTACACATATACATAGGAAGGACCGAGTACTGCCGTGCCCGAACATATATACACAAAATAGTACCAAGGAACTGAGGCTCCGGAACAACTGGAGCGCTACTACAATACTGCTGATGAAGCTCCTAGGAGTCAAGTCTGTCTACCTGCTGACCTGCGCGGCATGGAACGCAGCGTCCACAAGAAGGGACGTCAGTACGAATAGTGTACCGAGTATGTAAGGCATGGAAGATAATACAAACAGAAACATAAGGTATGATTATCAATATCACAGGGTCATAGGACATATAATGAGATGAGAAAGTAACCTGTAAATCGGAATACCTTTTTCAGGCCGGATACCATGCATACTTGTCCGTCTTTTGAAAGCATTTCTTTTCCATATTCATAGAAAGTAGAGCTTATTTCACATCGTATCATGTCATAGCATATCATAGTATATCATGTAATATCATAGCACCGAACAATGTCGGCTCGCCCACATTGCGCCGAAATACATCGGCTCGCCCATATATCCCGCGTCCGGGCATCCCGCATCCGGGATGATAAGCCAGCTGACCAGGTGGCAGTGAAACATGTTTCCCTTCCCATTTCCCCATGTACATATACATATCCCATATACATATCATATAAGCATGCAGGAGAGCCTAAGGAAAATCATGTGTCCATCGGAGTGACGTAAGGTCGGTGACCTCCAATTACATTATGGAACAATCGTGGTCGCTTTGTCTCACCTTGAGGGAACGAGTATTTTAAGGCGAGACTACCAACGAAGAATAGCGCTAGAAGAAAACATAGTATGAAACCAGGGGAATCATAGACATCAATTCATGTCTTGAAATCTTTAGAAAATAGTGTCATGACCCAGGAATAGAATTAAAGATCAAGAAATAGTTGGACACTTTCATACTCATATTGAATCCTTAGCTTAAGACTCTTAGTTATGGAATCATTCTTGTCATACTTATCATAGACGTAATCTCTTCCTTAGCATCATCGTTATCATGGTCATCATAGACATATTTCCATTAGAATGGTACAGTACTTATCGTTTGATAATCGGAACAAGGATCAAAAGTTTCCTTTGGATTTTGCTTCAAAATAAGTCGAACAGAATAATAAGGAAAATCCGGGAACAATGGGCCCACCTCAGGTCAAATGAGGCGGCGTACCAAGTTTACGTGCATTACATTTCATGACGTCACTTGTGAGGGTTTTAGGGTAGTCGGGTCCTATTTATGCAAGTTCTAGATGTTTAGGAAGTTTTTCCAACATTTCACACAATTTCTAGTTCAATCCTACTGAATGAAAAAGGGGAAACTTTAGGTGCGGATTCCGGGGAATAGAGTTGTCCCCGAGGTTCATATCCAACCTAGTATGGCTAAGACATGCCAATAAAGAAAGAGTAAAACCTTACATACCTCTTTCCGCTCCTTATGCTATTCCAAATTCAAGTTGCAAATCCGCCACAATCTCCAATTGGTCATATTTACCAAACTTTGGTTAGAGTACTTAGAATTGGAATCTTAAGATAATACTTGGCTACCGAAATTTCGGCAGCACTTCCCCTGTAAATACACCATTCCCAAAATTCAACTTAACCAATTTTTAATCAACAACAATCCGTGAAATTCAACCCGGCCAAACCATCAACATAATGACAACAACCATACCAACAATTTCAATAACCAACCCAAGATACATTCTAGCACTTCAATTCACATACTACTTCCTTCAAGACTTTCCAACTCCAATAAAAATAATAACAACCTTATAATATATATTCCAACAACACCATACTAATATCATTGTTTTCCATACATGTAAGAACATAATACTCAATTTACATAACTTCAACCACAAGTCTCCAACTTCTACCATTTCACTAAGATTATTAAGCCTTTATTAGCGATATGGAATCCACACAACAACAACCAATAAACTAAATAAAATTAACTCATCTTCCTCCACATCACACTTGTTACATCCGGCATTTTTGCATATTTAATTTTTTTTTTTTTTTTTGAGATAACTTGACTTGTAATGAATGAGGCCATATTTGAACCTTACTTGGTATGAATGTGTCGGCTATGATAAAATTGGTGTGGAATTACGAAAGGAGGCCAAGGGCAAAATTAGAATTTTGGAAACTGGTTCCATGAATTACAATTATTTAGCCAACAATTGGACTCAAAAAAAAAAAAAAAGAAAATAAGGCCCAATAAGGGAGGCCCAACCGGCCATTGCATGGCCTAGCCCATGGAATTAATTACTTTCCATGTGATATTATATATGCATCCATATCCTTAGAACCTTCAAGAAAAACAAAGAAAAACCAAGAAAAAAAAGAAAGAGGGTTCGGCTAGAGAGAAAGAAAAGAAAGAAAAGAAAGAAAAATTCTTGGAGCCTAATCTTGGGTCCAAAAATTCATTTCTTGTGGGATTATTACCAAGCTCAAGATTCTCTACAACTTGGTATAATTATTTTGGCAAGAGGACAACTCTAGTGGCAAGTGAACAACTTGAAGGGAAGGTAAGAATTTTATGCTTTTGTTATGTTATGGGAGGTGTATGTATGATGTAGTAAGTGGAAATGAATGAAAAGCATAAAAATTTTGTGTGTTGGGATTGTATGCATGTTGGCCGTGAGTATGCATATATATTGCATGACTATGATGACTTGAATTCATGTTGGAATCTTGTTGTAGTTATAGTAGAAATTGTATTGGAAGTGAAAGTTGAATGAATTAGTGAGAGTTGGAAAAATTAGTGTATGGCCGTGAGGTGTATGTGATGTTGGAATTTGAATTAAATTCCGTTAGTATGTTAATTGTGTTATTGTGAAATAAATGGAAGAATAATGGTTCTTGTTGTTATGGAAAAATGGTTGTTAAGTTGTTGTAGGAAAACATGCAAGTTTATTGTAACTTATGTAAATATGGAAATGAAAGTAGAAAGATGCAAATTATGATTATCATTGAGGAAGTTGGAAGATAGAAATATGTCATTAACATGTTGGCTAAAGATTGGAAGTTGTGGGTAAAATATGACTTTGGTAGTAAGCTTGTATATGGTGTATACCTTATGAATATTTTGTGAAAATGGTATGATATGCCTCCGAAGTATGTTGTAATGACCTTGTTAAGTGATGAATATGAAAATGGTAAGATTGGTTTGGAAGTGTAAGGTCGGAATGAAAGATACTGTGTTATGTCGGAAAGATGGCTAGTAATGCCATATTGCATATTTTGTAATACTTGTTGTTGTTATTGATGTTGTTGTTGGGTGCTGTGTTGATATATTAAGCCGAGCTAAGTCTCGGGGATGTTATATATACAGGGGAAATGCTGCCGAAATTTCGGTAGGCAAGTATGTAATAAAGTTTGGATTCTTGAAAAGCTTGAAATTGACAATTGGTAAACATGACCATTTGTAGATTCTGAACGAAATTGGAGGTGAAGCCAAGCGAGCATAAGGCGCAATTGAGGTATGTAAAGCCTACCCCTTCATTCTTAGGCATGTTCTGAACATAATAGGCTCGGCCGCGAGCCTTAAATACGACTCCGTTCCACGGAATTCGAGATGGAAATCCGCTCCAATTCCTTCAGTAAGATTGAATTACTTTTCTTATAACTTGTCCCTAAAGTAAACTTTTGTATGAAACTTTCCTAAACGGAGTCGGAATACTTCCAAATGATTATGGATGACCTCATAAGGTCTATTATCAGTAATTTACGCATGTCACCTCGAGTTGGCCCGAGGTGGGCCCACGGAACCCCCTATACCTATTGTATGACCTAAATTGTCTTATTTCTGTCCGTTCTTCACAAGCAACATCTGGACTATTATTCTGATCATGATATGACTACTTTTTATATAAATCTTACAAAATGGTTTTGACATCTGGAAATCTGATTCTGGTTATAATCTGTCGTGCCTTCCCGAGTAGGATATAGGCGCGTATTATGCACACTATTCGGATACTTTGACTTGACTCGCCGCTTGACATACTTCAGTTTCATTGAGTCTGTATAATGATCTGTATGTATGTGGTTTCTCACTAATCTGTTCGTGGATGTCTCAATGCTTCCTTCACTGCGTCTCGGGCCAGGTTCTGTTACTCGTGCACATTCCACTGCATTGTTCACCGCGTCCCTCGGTGTGCGGGCCGGGTTCTGTTTATATCCGTATGATATTATGATTTGTGTATGGGGATGGCGGCCAGGATGGCATATGATCGGATTCTGTCTGTCCACCGCGTCCCGTACTAAGAGGGCCGGGTTCTATTACCGCGCCCCTCATGAGAGGGCCGGGATCTGTATGTGTGTATGTATGTGCTATCAGCAGCTATATAAGCACATGACTCTGTATGATTCTGCATGCATGATTCTGTCCGTTTGGATTATGATTCTGTCTGTCCGTCTGGATTATGATTCTGTCTGTCCGTCTTGATTATGATTCCGTCCGTCTGGATTATGATCCTGTCTGTCCGTCTGGATTATGATTCCGTTCGTCTGGATTATGATTCTGTCCGGTACATTTCTGCCCGTCCGTTTGGATTATGATTCTGTCCGCTATATTTTTGTGTTTCTGGTTCAGACTATGATTATGTTTGTTATATTTTCGCTTTGCATACTCGGTACATTTTTCGTACTGACCCCCGGTTCTTCGGGGGCTGCGTTACATGCCCGCAGGTACAGACGCACCCGGTGATACGCCGCCAGTCTAGGGCACATATTCTGCTATTTTGGAGAGCTCCTTTGATCCGGAGCGTGTACTCTTGGTATATATCTTCTGACATCTGTATATTCTGTACGTAGGGTAATTCTGGGTACGGCGGGGCCCTGTCCCGTCATATGATTTTGTATGTCGGTTAGAGGCCTGTAGATATGTATGTGGGTTACGGGTTGCTACGATTCGGGTAGGTACGTACGATTTTGTGACTCTGTTCGCTATGTTAGCCTCATCGGCTCATGTGTAAGTTTCAGTGTGCTTATGTATGTACATATTTTCGCGCGCGCCGTATTTGTATTGGTTTGAATGTGTGAACACCTATTATGAATCCTCTGTCTGGTTCGCCAATTTTGTTAGGTAGGTACGTATGGGTACCCAGTTAGGGTACCAATCGCGGCCCACGGGGTTGGGTCGTGACAGAAGTGGTATCAGAGCGGTTAGTCCTCGGGATGTCTACAGGCCGTGTCTAGTAGAGTCTTGTTTATCGGTGTGTTGTGCACCACATCTATAAACAGGAGGCTACAGGGCATCTAGGATGTTACCCTTCTTTGGATCTTAGATCGTGCGATAAAGCTGTATGGTTAGGATGTTGCTTCCCTACGAATTGATGTATCTACAGCGAGGCTCCAAAAAGAGCATCAGTGTCAGTATTTGGGGAAAATGTTTCTGACCCTCTTCCTGCAGGTGATTGTAGATTGACAAGAATGAAAAGGACTGCTTCTGATGATGGGGGTGGGGGTGCTAAGAAGGCCCCTAGGATATCACCAGGACCGAGTAGGCAGATCCCCGGCTACTCGATTGAGACAGACCCTTCGGAGGATCCAGAGACAGTTCCTCCAGAGTTTCTGATCCCCAGAGCAGAGGATCCCAGAGAAGATAGTTATGATACTGACCCTTCGGAGGATCCGGCGACGATACCTCCAGAGCTTCTTACTCCTAGGGAGGAGGATGGCCATGATGCAGATCCCCTCGAGCATTCCTCTGGGACGCCGGAGGAGGAGGTTTCCGGGGATGTGCCAGCCGCTCCTGTGATAGAGCACTATGTTAGGCAGGCTTCTCCGGAGAGTGTCACGCCCTACTCCAGTCCATTGTCCTGGCCATCAGTGAACCAGGAATTGCCGGGCTACCTATACTCCTCTGATTCGGACGCAGGTAATAGCGGGGACCAGGCGAGTGGGAGCCAGACAGACGACGATGATGATGGACACAGTTCCCACGGCAGCTCCCCAGGTTAGACCCGAGATTGATCATTTATGAGTACATAAGTTTCCTAGAATTTTCGATGTGTGTATGATATCTGTAAAATAGTATTCGATGACGACGACGGAAAGTTTAAAAGGGTTAAAGACCTAGTGGTTAAAAGCAAGGGTGACTGAGATGTCCCCAATATCAGTGTGAATTTAGAAACCCCAGATGAAAGTGAATATCGAAAGTTCAGAAGGGCAATATGGTAATTGTATAGTATAGCCCGGGGTGGGACCCACTACGAGAATTTTCTGAAAATTTACTAAGACCCCGATCGGCCCTAAATTACGTGACAAAGGTAGTGTGGGGCAGTCGACGCAATTATATTAGCGTTGACGCATCAAAACGCGTGGAAGTTTCGAGGTTAAGCGTGCTAAGGCTAGAGCAATTCTGGGATGGGTGACCCCCTGGGAAGGATATAAAATTTTTCATAAATGTAAGTATGAGCTATGAATGGAAATTTGGGGTAACCTAATGTTATGTCCCGTGTTTTCGTATAATTGGAAATCGAGAAATAATTACGACTTGTGTGTTATAAGGACATAATTTGATTTTAGTGAATATGACTATGTTGGTTATGGAATTATTAATGTTAAGACCTCGGGGAAGGCCGAGAATAAATTTGGAATTTTGGAAATTAGTTTCGGGAATTACAAAACGGGACATTTTATGAATTGGGCCAAGGAAAAATGCAACACAAAAATTGAGGCCCAAAGAATGGAAGTGGCCGGCCATGTACAAGGCCCAAGCCTCTTCCTTAGTGATCATGTGCATAGCACATGATCAATTATGTGGATATATATCAACAACACTTAGTATCTTTCAAGATCAAAAATTAATTCAAGAACACCACAAACAAGAGGGTTCGGCCGAAGCTAAGAGAAAGGAGAAGAAAAATATCCAAGCTTGTTTATTGATCCAAAAATCTCAACTTTTACATAGTTGTGAAGTACTCAAGGCCCTCTTCAACGGGGTATAATTAGTTTGGCACAAGAACTACGTTTACGACAAGTCGGGTTTTCAAGAATAGGTAAGAATTTTGCCCCTTTAATGTTATAGAATTGATATGAATATGTTAAGGATTGGGAATAGACGAGAATCCCGTAACTTTGATGTAAATAGAAAGCCGTGGGTGTGTGTGTATATTGTGTGTTCGCCGTGAGCCATAGGGAGAAGAAAGTGAGGTGAATTGATCTTGTTTAGTTGGTATAATGTGTTGTTGTGATCATGGTGTCGTAAATGATTGATTGATGAATTAAATTGGCGTTGGAAAATGATTTCGGATATTATCGGAAAGCGTATACTTTCGGTATAATTGTGTATATCATTGGATATTTAGGGTGCTAGAGACTTTAAATATGAATTTATAATGATATTAATGAATTCGGAATGAAACAACGCAAGTTAGAATGTTCGTCGTGAATTTTCGATGTTTTGAAGAATTATGGAAGGTAATGGATTTTGGGGCAATTTCGTGTATGGCTTGGATTGTATTTGGGATGTGACTGTATAAGTTTGAGTGAGGAAATGAATACAATTATGTAGATATAGAGTTGGAGTCTTGGAAGTTTGAATGAAAGTTGCCAACTTAAGTAATAAAGTTGAACTTTGAAGCTAGAGTGAATTGATTATTACTTGTGTTGTTTGATGATGTGTGGGCTGTTGTGTTGATGTATTGTGAGCCGAGCTAAGTCTCGGGGATGTTAGATTTATAGGGGAAATCCTGCCGAAATTTCGGTAGGCAAAAATGAGGTTAAGGGCATTTTTTTAAGCCTAAGAATCTCAATTGGTAACTTTGACCATCTGCAGATTTCAGACGAAACGGGACTTGACTTTTGGGAGAGCATACGACGTCTGTAAGGTATGTAAAGCTTCCCACTCCTTCGTTTGGCATATCTTAGTATGATAGGCGGATATGAGAACTTCCGGAGCATTTCTGCTCCTCGAAACCCGATCCACAGAAAAGTTACTATTAATTCAATTCAATTGAAGCCTAAGGGCTCTATTTTGGCTAGAATGCCACCACTCGTCCGAAACCTATCGAAATGTGGTCGGGTAACTTAGAAATGATTATGTATGACCCTTTGGCCTATAAATGTTCAGAAAATATGTTCGCCACCTCAATTTGACTCGAGGTGGGCCCGCTAACCCCGAGACACCCTATTTGTCTTATGGGGCTGTCCTTTTGAATAAAGTTGGAATGATACTTTTGATTCTGGAATTTCCTCCTACGGGATATGTTTTGAATATTACGATACGCTAAGTTACGTTTTGAGCTATACGTACTACTTTGGAAATGTTTTGTGGAATGAAACTTTATATCGACTAAGTATGCGATTATTTTGTATTATGAAATGAGTTATGAGACTATTATGTTTTGAAAGACTATTTTGAAATACGATTTGCATTTGTCTGCTCACGACTCCGCTCGTGCCTTGTTATGACTTCGTTCACCGGTTCCCGGGCCGGTTTTGATTCGTGCGCTTTATGATAATTCGGCCGTATGCTGTGTTACGGTTCCCGAGGCCTCGCCATAGGGCCGGGTTCCGTTTGGAGTTATGCTGTGATATGGCTCGTGATGCGATACGCTCGCCTATGATTATGTTTGTGTTCGGGGATGTACGGAGATTTGAAACCTTCTGGTGTTATGCTGTGTGTGGCGCCAGCGTCGGAGTGGCGACCATGTTCGTAAGCGTTTGCATGATTTCGTTTGCATTATATATATACGTATATGATTTTGATACGGATTTTGACATACCGATTTGTATTCCACTTTGTTATCTGATTTGCTTTCGGTTTTGATCCATATTTCTGTACTCCGTGCTTTACATACTCAGTACATATTTCGTACTGACCCCCTTTCTTCAAGGGCAGCGTTTTATGCCCGCAGGTACAGACATTGGTGATCCTCCACAGTAGGCTTCCCTCTTTGCTATTCCGGAGTACTCCTCTTTGATCCGGAGTCCACTTTTGGTACAGACTCCTTTTGCTTTGTATATATTCTGTACATTTGACTATTTGGGTACGGCGGGGCCCTGTCTCGCCATATGTCGTTGTTTTGAATTCGTAGAGGCCTGTAGTCATATATGTGGGATGAGGGTCCTATATGTGTTGGTTTGATTTCGTTTTATGGTCTTAAAGCGGTCTGTTCATTACGATGGCCCCAAATGGCCCTTATACCTACGTTTGCACTTTTGACCGGCGATGTCTATTCCGCCGCTCAGTTTGTATTTGATATGGTATTTTGATTTGGCGTGACCGCTTAAGACATATTTCGATAAGTTATGTTTGATATGATTTTTATGAAATTCTGAAATAAGTTTGGATTTGGCAATGAATACGTAATTTGGTCTGGGTACCCAAGTAGGGTGCCAGCCGCGGCCCACGGGGCTGGGTCGTGACACCTAAAGAAAAAGAGAATGTGCGGAGTAGCCAGTACCCTTACAGGAGTCGCGCAGACCGAGGTGGACTAAATGGGCGAAAAGAAGAAGCGCAATACCGCTCGGGAAATTGAGCGAATTTGAATAATGGTCGGAGACGTTCGCAAATAAGATATTAGTAAATATATGTGTATGTATATGATTTTCGTCTGGTGATCATGTGGATCACGAGCCGAGTCTCGGCGACTAATGTTGCGATAGACGAAGGTTTACTAAACGGAATGCATGAAATGAAGCGGAGATTAAGGTACGAATGTTGTCAAAGAATAGACAAACCCTGACCACATTACAAATTAGTCTAGTGTGATGATATTTGGAAAAGAAAATGGGTACGGACATTAGGAAGGATGAAGGATAAGAAATGCGAGTAGGCACAACCTTTGAAGGAATCGACCAACGAAGCAGGAAATTATCTGTGTAGGAATTGAAAAAAAAATTATGTGAAGGTGAGACTTTATTTGGAGATTTGACCTATGAATTACTTTGCAATGTCTAGATCGAGTAAGAAGAAATTGGAAAAGAGTTCAAATGAGAATTTGGAAATATTGCGAATAGATATATGTGATTGCACTTTTGCAATAAGACACAATAAGGGAATGCTATGTATCAGAGGTATAAGAAGGGAATCCAAATAAAAATCTGAGAAATATGGTGAAGAAAAATATTGTAAGTGTACCTCTGTAACAACGCAACAACGATAAGGAAGTGGTATGCATAAGGAAGTAAGAAAGGGCCTAAGGACTATTGTACAAGGTAAGCAGAGATCCATAAGGATATAAATTTATTTGTTATACCTGATTGGATAATTTGATGAAATAACTCGTGGTACAATGATCAGGGAGAGTAATGAAATGTCGACAAAGGGAAATTTTCGTAAATCACTGGAGCCTTGATAGGAGTGGTCTGATGCTAATCAAAACTCTATTTGTTATACTTCTGCGCTTCTGACTTTGATGAGGTTCCGCCTATTACGCCTCTGTACTTCTGAATCCAATTACGCTTCTGTCTGATATATCTCTGTACGATTGACTCTGAATACGAATCCGTCTGATACATCTTTGTATGTCTGACTCTGATAACGAATTTGTCTGGTACATCTCTGTACGTCTAACTCTGACCACAGATCTGTCTGACATACTCCCGTACGTCTAATTTTGACTACGAATCTGTCCGCCATAGTTTCGTACGGTTGCCTCCGGTTACGAATTTGTCCGATACGCTTCTATGCGTCCGATCCCAGCTATGAATCTGTTTGGTATGACGTGAGATTATGATAATGTGGTAAGGAATCGAGGAGTGTGACAAGAAGTGATATTAATTATAATGTTTGAAAAGCTTTGAAGGAAGGGAAGAAGGGACATAACGCCCGTGAAAGGGCGAAAAGCATTCATCTGTTACTAGAATATAGTTCACGGCCCAGTGACGGTGTGGGATATGAGAAAATACGTTATGAAAGCATATGAGTTAGCAATGTGAAAGAGTACTCCATCATATTGGTAAGGAATCCATATCGGAAAGTCAATAAAGGACGATTAAAAAAAAAAAAAAAAAGAACCCTCCCGAAGTAGTATGATGCCCCATGAGGTCAATTTAACATTCGAGGACGAATGTTTTAAAGGGGGGGAGGATGTTACATCCGGCATTTTTGCATATTTAAAAAAAATAAAAAATAATTTTTTTTTGAGATAACTTGACTTGTAATGAATGAGGCCATATTTGAACCTTACTTGGTATGAATGTGTCGGCTATGATAACATTGGTGTGGAATTACGATAGGAGGCCAAGGGCAAAATTGGAATTTTGGAAATTGGTTCCATGAATTACAATTATTTAGCCAACAATTGGACTCAAAAAAAGAAAAATAAGAAAATAAGGCCCAATAAGGGAGGCCCAACCGGCCATTGTATGGCCTAGCCCATGGAATTAATTACTTTCCATGTGATATTATATATGCATCCATATCCTTAGAACCTTCAAGAAAAACAAAGAAAAACCAAGAACAAAAAAAGAAAGAGGGTTCGGCTAGAGAGAAAGAAAAGAAAGAAAAGAAAGAAAAATTCTTGGAGCCTAATCTTGGGTTCAAAAATTCATTTCTTGTGGGATTATTACCAAGCTCAAGATTCTCTACAACTTGGTATAATTATTTTGGCAAGAGGACAACTCTAGTGGCAAGTGAAGAACTTGAAGGGAAGGTAAGAATTTTATGCTTTTGTTATGTTATGGGAGGTGTATGTATGATGTAGTAAGTGGAAATGAATGAAAAGCATGAAAATTTTGTGTGTTGGGATTGTATGCATGTTGGCCGTGAGTATGCATATATATTGCATGACTATGATGACTTGAATTCATGTTGGAATCTTGTTGTAGTTATAGTAGAAATTGTATTGGAAGTGAAAGTTGAATGAATTAGTGAGAGTTGGAAAAATTAGTGTATGGCCGTGAGGTGTATGTGATGTTGGAATGTGAATTAAATTCCGTTAGTATGTTAATTGTGTTATTTTGAAATAAATGGAAGAATAATGGTTCTTGTTGTTATGGAAAAATGGTTGTTAAGTTGTTGTAGGAAAACATGCAAGTTTATTGTAACTTATGTAAATATGGAAATGAAAGTAGAAAGATGCAAATTATGATTATCATTGAGGAAGTTGGAAGATAGAAATATGTCATGAACATGTTGGCTAAAGATTGGAAGTTGTGGGTAAAATATGACTTTGGTAGTAAGCTTGTATATGGTGTATAGCTTATGAATATTTTGTGAAAATGGTATGATATGCCTCCGAAGTATGTTGTAATGACCTTGTTAAGTGATGAATATGAAAATGGTAAGATTGGTTTGGAAGTGTAAGGTCGGAATGAAAGATACTGTGTTATGTCGGAAAGATGGCTAGTAATGCCATATTGCATATTTTGTAATACTTGTTGTTGTTATTGATGTTGTTGTTGGGTGTTGTGTTGATATATTGAGCCGAGCTAAGTCTCGGGGATGTTATATATACAGGGGAAATGCTGCCGAAATTTCGGTAGGCAAGTATGTAATAAAGTTTGGATTCTTGAAATGCTTGAAATTGACAATTGGTAAACATGACCATTTGTAGATTCTGGACGAAATTGGAAGTGAAGCCAAGCGAGCATAAGGCGCAATTGAGGTATGTAAAGCCTACCCCTTCATTCTTAGGCATGTTCTGAACATAATAGGCTCGGCCGCGAGCCTTAAATACGACTCCGTTCCTCGGAATTCGAGATGGAAATCCGCTCCAATTCCTTCAGTAAGATTGAATTACTTTTCTTATAACTTGTCCCTAAAGTAAACTTTTGTATGAAACTTTCCTAAACGGAGTCGGAATACTTCCAAATGATTATGGATGACCTCATAAGGTCTATTATCAGTAATTTACGCATGTCACCTCGAGTTGGCCCGAGGTGGGCCCACGGAACCCCCTATACCTATTGTATGACCTAAATTATCTTATTTCTGTCCGTTCTTCACAAGCAACATCTGGACTATTATTCTGATCATGATATGACTACTTTTTATATAAATCTTACAAAATGGTTTTGACACCTGGAAATCTGATTCTGGTTATAATCTGTCGTGCCTTCCCGAGTAGGATATAGGCGCGTATTATGCACACTATTCGGATACTTTGACTTGACTCGCCGCTTGACATACTTCAGTTTGATTGAGTCTGTATAATGATCTTTATGTATGTGGTTTCTCACTAATCTGTTCGTGGATGTCTCAATGCTTCCTTCACTGCGTCCCGGGCCAGGTTCTGTTACTCGTTCACATTCCACTGCATTGTTCACCGCGTCCCTCGGTGTGCGGGCCGGGTTCAGTTTATATCTGTATGATATTATGATTTGTGTGTGGGGATGGTGGCCAGGATGGCATATGATCTGATTCTGTCTGTCCACCGCATCCCGTACTAAGAGGGCCGGGTTCTGTTACCGCGCCCCTCATGAGAGGGCCGGGATCTGTATGTGTGTATGTATGTGCTATCAGCAGCTATATAAGCACATGACTCTGTATGATTCTGTATGACTCTGCATGCATGATTCTGTCTGTCCGTATGGATTATGATTCTGTCTGTCCGTCTGGATTATGATTCCGTCCGTCTGGATTATGATCCTGTCTGTCCGTCTGGATTATGATTCCGTTCGTCTGGATTATGATTCTGTCCGGTACATTTCTGCCCGTCCGTTTGGATTATGATTCTGTCCGCTATATATTTGTGTTTCTGGTTCAGACTATGATTATGTTTGTTATATTTTCGCTTTGCATACTCGGTACATTTTTCGTACTGACCCCCGGTTCTTCGGGGGCTGCGTTACATGCCCGCAGGTACAGACGTACCCGGTGATACGCCGCCAGTCTAGGGCACATATTCTGCTATTTTGGAGAGCTCCTTTGATCCGGAGCGTGTACTCTTGGTATATATCTTCTGACATCTGTATATTCTGTACGTAGGGTAATTCTGGGTACGGCGGGGCCCTGTCCCGTCATATGATTCTGTATGTCGGTTAGAGGCCTGTAGATATGTATGTGGGTTACGGGTTGCTACGATTCGGGTAGGTACGTACGATTTTGTGACTCTGTTCGCTATGTTAGCCTCATCGGCTCATGTGTAAGTTTCAGTGTGCTTATGTATGTACATATTTTCGCGCGCGCCGTATTTGTATTGGTTTGAATGTGTGAACACCTATTATGAATCCTCTGTCTGGTTCGCCAATTTTGTTAGGTAGGTACGTATGGGTACCCAGTTAGGGTACCAGTCGCGGCCCACGGGGTTGGGTCGTGACAGAAGTGGTATCAGAGCGGTTAGTCCTCGGAATGTCTACAGGCCGTGTCTAGTAGAGTCTTGTTTATCGGTGTGTTGTGCACCACATCTATAAACAGGAGGCTACAGGGCATCTAGGATGTTACCCTTCTTTGGATCTTAGATCGTGCGATAAAGCTGTATGGTTAGGATGTTGCTTCCCTACGAATTGATGTATCTACAGCGAGGCTCCAAAAAGAGCATCAGTGTCAGTATTTGGGGAAAATGTTTCTGACCCTCTTCCTGCAGGTGATTGTAGATTGACAAGAATGAAAAGGACTGCTTCTGATGATGGGGGTGGGGGTGCTAAGAAGGCCCCTAGGATATCACCAGGACCGAGTAGGCAGATCCCCAGCTACTCGATTGAGACAGACCCTTCGGAGGATCCAGATACAGTTCCTCCAGAGTTTCTGATCCCCAGAGCAGAGGATCCCAGAGAAGATAGTTATGATACTGACCCTTCGGAGGATCCGGCGACGATACCTCCAGAGCTTCTTACTCCCAGGGAGGAGGATGGCCATGATGCAGATCCCCTCGAGCATTCCTCTGGGACGCCGGAGGAGGAGGTTTCCGGGGATGTGCCAGCCGCTCCTGTGATAGAGCACTATGTTAGGCAGGCTTCTCCGGAGAGTGTCACGCCCTACTCCAGTCCATTGTCCTGGCCATCAGTGAACCAGGAATTGCCGGGCTACCTATACTCCTCTGATTCGGACGCAGGTAATAGCGGGGACCAGGCGAGTGGGAGCCAGACAGACGACGATGATGATGGACACAGTTCCCACGGCAGCTCCCCAGGTTAGACCCGAGATTGATCATTTATGAGTACATAAGTTTCCTAGAATTTTCGATGTGTGTATGATATCTGTAAAATAGTATTCGATGACGACGACGGAAAGTTTAAAAGGGTTAAAGACCTAGTGGTTAAAAGCAAGGGTGACTGAGATGTCCCCACTATCAGTGTGAATTTAGAAACCCCAGATGAAAGTGAATATCGAAAGTTCAGAAGGGCAATATATTGTAATTGTATAGTATAGCCCGGGGTGGGACCCACTACGAGAATTTTCTGAAAATTTACTAAGACCCCGATCGGCCCTAAGTTACGTGACAAAGGTAGTGTGGGGCAGTCGACGCAATTATATTAGCGTTGACGCATCAAAACGCGTGGAAGTTTCGAGGTTAAGCGTGCTAAGGCTAGAGCAATTCTGGGATGGGTGACCCCCTGGGAAGGATATAAAATTTTTCATAAATGTAAGTATGAGCTATGAATGGAAATTTGGGGTAACCTAATGTTATGTCCCGTGTTTTCGTATAATTGGAAATCGAGAAATAATTACGACTTGTGTGTTATAAGGACATAATTTGATTTTAGTGAATATGACTATGTTGGTTATGGAATTATTAATGTTAAGACCTCGGGGAAGGCCGAGAATAAATTTGGAATTTCGGAAATTAGTTTCGGGAATTACAAAACGGGACATTTTATGAATTGGGCCAAGGAAAAATGCAACACAAAAATTGAGGCCCAAAGAATGGAAGTGGCCGGCCATGTACAAGGCCCAAGCCTCTTCCTTAGTGATCATGTGCATAGCACATGATCAATTATGTGGATATATATCAACAACACTTAGTATCTTTCAAGATCAAAAATTAAATTCAAGAACACCACAAACAAGAGGGTTCGGCCGAAGCTAAGAGAAAGGAGAAGAAAAATATCCAAGCTTGTTTATTGATCCAAAAATCTCAACTCTTACATAGTTGTGAAGTACTCAAGGCCCTCTTCAACGGGGTATAATTAGTTTGGCACAAGAACTACGTTTACGACAAGTCGGGTTTTCAAGAATAGGTAAGAATTTTGCCCCTTTAATGTTATAGAATTGATATGAATATGTTAAGGATTGGGAATAGACGAGAATCCCGTAACTTTGATGTAAATAGAAAGCCGTGGGTGTGTGTGTATATTGTGTGTTCGCCGTGAGCCATAGGGAGAAGAAAGTGAGGTGAATTGATCTTGTTTAGTTGGTATAATGTGTTGTTGTGATCATGGTGTCGTAAATGATTGATTGATGAATTAAATTGGCGTTGGAAAATGATTTCGGATATTATCGGAAAGCGTATACTTTCGGTATAATTGTGTATATCATTGGATATTTAGGGTGCTAGAGACTTTAAATATGAATTTATAATGATATTAATGAATTCGGAATGAAACAACGCAAGTTAGAATGTTCGTCGTGAATTTTCGATGTTTTGAAGAATTATGGAAGGTAATGGATTTTGGGGCAATTTCGTGTATGGCTTGGATTGTATTTGGGATGTGACTGTATAAGTTTGAGTGAGGAAATGAATACAATTATGTAGATATAGAGTTGGAGTCTTGGAAGTTTGAATGAAAGTTGCCAACTTAAGTAATAAAGTTGAACTTTGAAGCTAGAGTGAATTGATTATTACTTGTGTTGTTTGATGATGTGTGGGCTGTTGTGTT
Organism: Lycium barbarum; assembly: GCF_019175385.1. Taxonomy (NCBI): domain Eukaryota; kingdom Viridiplantae; phylum Streptophyta; class Magnoliopsida; order Solanales; family Solanaceae; genus Lycium; species Lycium barbarum. Next base: position 21,248,313 of record NC_083348.1, on the reverse strand, counting down.
GATGTATTGTGAGCCGAGCTAAGTCTCGGGGATGTTAGATTTATAGGGGAAATCCTGCCGAAATTTCGGTAGGCAAAAATGAGGTTAAGGGCATTTTTTTAAGCCTAAGAATCTCAATTGGTAACTTTGACCATCTGCAGATTTCAGACGAAACGGGACTTGACTTTTGGGAGAGCATACGACGTCTGTAAGGTATGTAAAGCTTCCCACTCCTTCGTTTGGCATATCTTAGTATGATAGGCGGATATGAGAACTTCCGGAGCATTTCTGCTCCTCGAAACCCGATCCACAGAAAAGTTACTATTCATTCAATTCAATTGAAGCCTAAGGGCTCTATTTTGGCTAGAATGCCACCACTCGTCCGAAACCTATCGAAATGTGGTCGGGTAACTTAGAAATGATTATGTATGACCCTTTGGCCTATAAATGTTCAGAAAATATGTTCGCCACCTCAATTTGACTCGAGGTGGGCCCGCTAACCCCGAGACGCCCTATTTGTCTTATGGGGCTGTCCTTTTGAATAAAGTTGGAATGATACTTTCGATTCTGGAATTTCCTCCTACGGGATATGTTTTGAATATTACGATACGCTAAGTTACGTTTTGAGCTATACGTACTACTTTGGAAATGTTTTGTGGAATGAAACTTTATATCGACTAAGTATGCGATTATTTTGTATTATGAAATGAGTTATGAGACTATTATGTTTTGAAAGACTATTTTGAAATACGATTTGCATTTGTCTGCTCACGACTCCGCTCGTGCCTTGTTATGACTTCGTTCACCGGTTCCCGGGCCGGTTTTGATTCGTGCGCTTTATGATAATTCGGCCGTATGCTGTGTTACGGTTCCCGAGGCCTCGCCATAGGGCCGGGTTCCGTTTGGAGTTATGCTGTGATATGGCTCGTGATGCGATACGCTCGCCTATGATTATGTTTGTGTTCGGGGATGTACGGAGATTTGAAACCTTCTGGTGTTATGCTGTGTGTGGCGCCAGCGTCGGAGTGGCGACCATGTTCCTAAGCGTTTGCATGATTTCGTTTGCATTATATATATACGTATATGATTTTGATACGGATTTTGACATACCGATTTGTATTCCACTTTGTTATCTGATTTGCTTTCGGTTTTGATCCATATTTCTATACTCCGTGCTTTACATACTCAGTACATATTTTGTACTGACCCCCTTTCTTCAAGGGCTGCGTTTTATGCCCGCAGGTACAGCCATTGGTGATCCTCCACAGTAGGCTTCCCTCTTTGCTATTCCGGAGTACTCCTCTTTGATCCGGAGTCCACTTTTGGTACAGACTCCTTTTGCTTTGTATATATTCTGTACATTTGACTATTTGGGTACGGCGGGGCCCTGTCTCGCCATATGTCTTTGTTTTGAATTCGTAGAGGCCTGTAGTCATATATGTGGGATGAGGGTCCTATATGTGTTGGTTTGATTTCGTTTTCTGGTCTTAAAGCGGTCTGTTCATTACGATGGCCCCAAATGGCCCTTATACCTACGTTTGCACTTTTGACCGGCGATGTCTATTCCGCCGCTCAGTTTGTATTTGATATGGTATTTTGATTTGGCGTGACCGCTTAAGACATATTTCGATAAGTTATGTTTGATATGATTTTTATGAAATTCTGAAATAAGTTTGGATTTGGCAATGAATACGTAATTTGGTCTGGGTACCCAAGTAGGGTGCCAGCCGCGGCCCACGGGGCTGGGTCGTGACACCTAAAGAAAAAGAGAATGTGCGGAGTAGCCAGTACCCTTACAGGAGTCGCGCAGACCGAGGTGGACTAAATGGGCGAAAAGAAGAAGCGCAATACCGCTCGGGAAATTGAGCGAATTTGAATAATGGTCGGAGACGTTCACAAATAAGATATTAGTAAATATATGTGTATGTATATGATTTTCGTCTGGTGATCATGTGGATCACGAGCCGAGTCCCGGCGACTAATGTTGCGATAGACGAAGGTTTACTAAACGGAATGCATGAAATGAAGCGGAGATTAAGGTACGAATGTTGTCAAAGAATAGACAAACCCTGACCACATTACAAATTAGTCTAGTGTGATGATATTTGGAAAAGAAAATGGGTACGGACATTAGGAAGGATGAAGGATAAGAAATGCGAGTAGGCACAACCTTTGAAGAAATCGACCAACGAAGCTGGAAATTATTTGTGTAGGAATTGAAAAACAAAATTATGTGAAGGTGAGACTTTATTTGGAGATTTGACCTATGAATTACTTTGCAACGTCTAGATCGAGTAAGAAGAAATTGGAAAAGAGTTCAAATGAGAATTTGGAAATATTGCGAATAGATATATGTGATTGCACTTTTGCAATAAGACACAATAAGGGAATGCTATGTATCAGAGGTATAAGAAGGGAATCCAAATAAAAATCTGAGAAATATGGTGAAGAAAAATATTGTAAGTGTACCTCTGTAACAACGCAACAACGATAAGGAAGTGGTATGCATAAGGAAGTAAGAAAGGGCCTAAGGACTATTGTACAAGGTAAGCAGAGATCCATAAGGATATAAATTTATTTGTTATACTTGATTGGATAATTTGATGAAATAACTCGTGGTACAACGATCAGGGAGAGTAATGAAATGTCGACAAAGGGAAATTTTCGTAAATCACTGGAGCCTTGATAGGAGTGGTCTGATGCTAATCAAAACTCTATTTGTTATACTTTTGCGCTTCTGACTTTGATGAGGTTCCGCCTTTTACGCCTCTGTACTTCTGAATCCAATTACGCTTCTGTCTGATATATCTCTGTACGATTGACTCTGAATACGAATCCGTCTGATACATCTTTGTATGTCTGACTCTGATTACGAATCTGTCTGGTACATCTCTGTACGTCTAACTCTGACCACGGATCTGTCTGACATACTCCCGTACGTCTAATTTTGACTACGAATCTGTCCGCCATAGTTTCGTACGGTTGCCTCCGGTTACGAATTTGTCCGATACGCTTCTATGCGTCCGATCCCAGCTATGAATCTGTTTGGTATGACGTGAGATTATGATAATGTGGTAAGGAATCGAGGAGTGTGACAAGAAGTGATATTAATTATAATGTTTGAAAAGCTTTGAAGGAAGGGAAGAAGGGACATAACGCCTGTGAAAGGGCGAAAAACATTCATCTGTTACTAGAATATAGTTCATGGCCCAGTGACGGTGTGGGATATGAGAAAATACGTTATGAAAGCATATGAATCAGCAATGTGAAAGAGTACTCCATCATATTGGTAAGGAATCCATATTGGAAAGTCAATAAAGGACGATTAAAAAAAAAAAAAAGAACCCTCCCGAAGTAGTATGATGCCCCATGAGGTCAATTTAACATTCGAGGACGAATGTTTTAAAGGGGGGGAGGATGTTACATCCGGCATTTTTGCATATTTAAAAAAAATAAAAAATAAAATTTTTTTGAGATAACTTGACTTGTAATGAATGAGGCCATATTTGAACCTTACTTGGTATGAATGTGTCGGCTATGATAACATTGGTGTGGAATTACGAAAGGAGGCCAAGGGCAAAATTGGAATTTTGGAAATTGGTTCCATGAATTACAATTATTTAGCCAACAATTGGACTCAAAAAAAAAAAAAAGAAAATAAGGCCCAATAAGGGAGGCCCAACCGGCCATTGTATGGCCTAGCCCATGGAATTAATTAATTTCCATGTGATATTATATATGCATCCATATCCTTAGAACCTTCAAGAAAAACAAAGAAAAACCAAGAACAAAAAAAGAAAGAGGGTTCGGCTAGAGAGAAAGAAAAGAAAGAAATGAAAGAAAAATTCTTGGAGCCTAATCTTGGGTTCAAAAATTCATTTCTTGTGGGATTATTACCAAGCTCAAGATTCTCTACAACTTGGTATAATTATTTTGGCAAGAGGACAACTCTAGTGACAAGTGAAGAACTTGAAGGAAAGGTAAGAATTTTATGGTTTTGTTATGTTATGGGAGGTGTATGTATGATGTAGTAAGTGGAAATGAATGAAAAGCATGAAAATTTTGTGTGTTGGGATTGTATGCATGTTGGCCGTGAGTATGCATATATATTGCATGACTATGATGACTTGAATTCATGTTGGAATCTTGTTGTAGTTATAGTAGAAATTGTATTGGAAGTGAAAGTTGAATGAATTAGTGAGAGTTGGAAAAATTAGTGTATGGCCGTGAGGTGTATGTGATGTTGGAATGTGAATTAAATTCCGTTAGTATGTTAATTGTGTTATTGTGAAATAAATGGAAGAATAATGGTTCTTGTTGTTATGAAAAAATGGTTGTTAAGTTGTTGTAGGAAAACATGCAAGTTTATTGTAACTTATGTAAATATGGAAATGAAAGTAGAAAGATGCAAATTATGATTATCATTGAGGAAGTTGGAAGATAGAAATATGTCATGAACATGTTGGCTAAAGATTGGAAGTTGTGGGTAAAATATGACTTTGGTAGTAAGCTTGTATATGGTGTATACCTTATGAATATTTTGTGAAAATGGTATGATATGCCTCCGAAGTATGTTGTAATGACCTTGTTAAGTGATGAATATGAAAATGGTAAGATTGGTTTGGAAGTGTAAGGTCGGAATGAAAGATACTGTGTTATGTCGGAAAGATGGCTAGTAATGCCATATTGCATATTTTGTAATACTTGTTGTTGTTATTGATGTTGTTGTTGGGTGCTGTGTTGATATATTAAGCCAAGCTAAGTCTCGGGGATGTTATATATACAGGGGAAATGCTGCCGAAATTTCGGTAGGCAAGTATGTAATAAAGTTTGGATTCTTGAAAAGCTTGAAATTGACAATTGGTAAACATGACCATTTGTAGATTCTGGACGAAATTGGAAGTGAAGCCAAGCGAGCATAAGGCGCAATTGAGGTATGTAAAGCCTACCCCTTCATTCTTAGGCATGTTCTGAACATAATAGGCTCGGCCGCGAGCCTTAAATACGACTCCGTTCCTCGGAATTCGAGATGGAAATCCGCTCCAATTCCTTCAGTAAGATTGAATTACTTTTCTTATAACTTGTCCCTAAAGTAAACTTTTGTATGAAACTTTCCTAAACGGAGTCGGAATACTTCCAAATGATTATGGATGACCTCATAAGGTCTATTATCAGTAATTTACGCATGTCACCTCGAGTTGGCCCGAGGTGGGCCCACGGAACCCCCTATACCTATTGTATGACCTAAATTGTCTTATTTCTGTCCGTTCTTCACAAGCAACATAGGGGACTATTATTCTGATCATGATATGACTACTTTTTATATAAATCTTACAAAATGGTTTTGACATCTGGAAATCTGATTCTGGTTATAATCTGTCGTGCCTTCCCGAGTAGGATATAGGCGCGTATTATGCACACTATTCGGATACTTTGACTTGACTCGCCGCTTGGCATACTTCAGTTTGATTGAGTCTGTATAATGATCTGTATGTATGTGGTTTCTCACTAATCTGTTCGTGGATGTCTCAATGCTTCCTTCACTGCGTCCCGGGCCAGGTTCTGTTACTCGTGCACATTCCACATTATTGTTCACCGCGTCCCTCAGTGTGCGGGCCGGGTTCTGTTTATATCTATATGATATTATGATTTGTGTATGGGGATGGCGGCCAGGATGGCATATGATCTGATTCTGTCTGTCCACCGCGTCCCGTACTAAGAGGGCCGGGTTCTGTTACCGCGCCCCTCATGAGAGGGCCGGGTTCTGTATGTATGTGCTATCAACAGCTATATAAGCACATGCCTCTGTATGATTCTGTATGACTCTGCATGCATGATTCTGTCCGTCTGGATTATGATTCTGTCTGTCCGTCTGGATTATGATTCTGTCTGTCCGTCTGGATTATGTTTCCGTCTGTCTAGATTATGATCCTGTCTGTCCGTCTGGATTATGATTCCGTTCGTCTGGATTATGATTTTGTCCGGTACATTTCTGCCCGTCCGTTTGGATTATGATTCTGTCCGCTATATTTTTGTGTTTCTGGTTCAGACTATGATTATGTTTGTTATATTTTCGCTTTACATACTCGGTACATTTTTCGTACTGACCCCCAGTTCTTCGGGGGCTGCGTTACATGCCCGCAGGTACAGACGCACCCGGTGATACGCCGCCAGTCTAGGGCACATATTCTGCTATTTTGGAGAGCTCCTTTGATCTGGAGCGTGTACTCTTGGTATATATCTTCTGACATCTGTATATTCTGTACGTAGGGTAATTCTGGGTACGGCGGGGCCCTGTCCCGTCATATGATTCTGTATGTCTGTTAGAGGCCTGTAGATATGTTTGTAGGTTACGGGTTGCTACGATTTTGTGACTCTGTTCGCTATGTTAGCCTCATCGGCTCATGTGTAAGTTTCAGTGTGCTTATGTATGTACATATTTTCGCGCGCGCCGTATTTGTATTGGTTTGAATGTGTGAACACCTATTATGAATCCTCTGTCTGGTTCGCCAATTTTGTTAGGTAGGTACGTATGGGTACCCAGTTAGGGTACCAGTCGCGGCCCACGGGGTTGGGTCGTGACAACACTACAACTACACGGCCAACATCAAGCATACACAACTACAATCCCTCCAAAATCATTCAAGTTCCATTATTAACATAACATTCACAACAATAACAACCAAACACTAAATAAAATAATTAGCACATGATTTCTACACACACATATACACATACACGGCCACCACCCCCACTTCCATATTTCTCATGAATTTCACTCATTTTTGCATACAACAACATGCAAAAATATCCATATCATGTAAAGAGAATGAATTCTTACCTCCTTCTTTGATTCTCCAACTTGCTTGAATTTCCAACTTATGAATATATGTTTTTCTTGCTCCAATGAATACTCCACCTTGCTAAGGGCCCTTCAAGGGATTGTTTGGCTAGAAAAGGATAATTTTTGGATGAAAATTTCCCAAGGTTCTTGCTTGTGGAAGCTTGGCCGAATGGCCCTTGGAGTTTATCTCCTTCTTTTCTTTTCCTTCAATTTCTTGAAAATTCTAGAGAGTTATGTGGACAAGTAGAAGACTTGATCTTCTATTTAAGCACATGGATTTTAATTCAACATGGGCCTAGCCCATGCCCATGGCCGGTTGGGCCTCTTTATTTTTTAAAAAAAATTCAAGCCCAAATCCATTTTTCATGACAAGTTGCAATTCACAAAACTATTCTCCGAAATTCCGATTTTACCCCTAGACTCTTTTAATAATTCCGCTTCTAAATTCTTCATAAGCAACTCATATGCCAACCAAAACAAAAATAAAGCTTTGTTAGTTGTCTTCCCGCGATTGTCTTGAATTTTCCGATTGATACATGATTCAGACACCGAGTCGGTGGAGCTAGCGTCATATAGATTGAGAGATGTTTCGATCCAGTGGTATACAGTTTGGATGGCTTCATGGGGAGCTAATGCACCTCCCCCGGTATGGCAAGAGTTTGTTGATGCTTTCCTCCGTCATTATATACCTCCAGAGGTTCGGCGAGCTAGGGCCGATAAATTCTTGAATTTGAGGCAAGGTAGCATGAGTGCCACAGAGTACAGTCTCCGGTTCAATTCCTTGGCTAGGTATGCTTCGGCCATGGTAGCGGATATGGGCGATCGGGTACACCGATTTGTGAAAGGCCTAGGGCCACATTTGATGGATAAATGCTTGACTGCGTCCCTTCAACATGGCATGGATATTGCATGCATTCAGGCACATGCTCAGGAATTAAAGGAACACCTACAGCAGCGGAGAAATGAACAGGAACAAGATAGGGGACATAGCAAGAGGGCTAGACTTTCGGGTTCGAGGAGCGAGTCCAGAGGCGGACACAGACAGCAGTTTCCTAGCCATTCAGGCTATTCTATGACCGGTCCACCTCCACGGTTTTCAGGCCAGGGCCTTGATAGGTCTGCTCGTTCAGGGCCGAGTCTGAGTTATTCAGGACCTTAGTTCAGAGATGATTTGGGCCAGTCAAGGCAACCCGTACCACAGTGTTCCCAGTGTGGGAAGATGCATTGGGGTCGATGCCGATTTGGTTCAGGTGATTTCTATTCATGTGGTCAGCCTGGCCATATTATGCGTGAGTGCCCCTCGGTTCATGGTAGAGGTAGGACCCAGCCCTCAGGGTCGGTAGCCGGATCTTCGGCATCTGTACGCCCTACGGGGCCAGGTTCACATGCGCCAGCTGGCCATGGTAGAGGCAGAGGGAGAGCTCCCACTTCTAGCGGTCCTCAGCACCGTATTTATGCTTTGGCTGGACACCAAGATCTTGAGTCTTCTCCTGACGTGGTCACAGGTATACTATCGTTATTCTCTCATGATGTGTATGCTTTGATTGATCCGGGCTCCACATTGTCTTATGTTACTCCTTATATTGCGGGTCGATTTATAGTCGAGCCGGAGTTGATCAAACCTTTTGAGGTGTCTACGCCCGTTGGTGAATCGGTGATAGCTAGCCGAGTGTATAGAGATTGTATAGTTATGATATGTGACCGCCGTACTATAGCTGACTTGCATGAACTAAAGATGGTAGATTTTGATGTTATTATGGGCATGGATTGGTTGGCTTCTTGCTACGCCAATGTTGATTGTAGAATGAAAATGGTTCGCTTCCAGTTTTCGGGAGAACCAGTTTTAGAATGGAAAGGAAATACGGCGTCACCAAAAGGTAGGTTTATTTCCTATCTGAAGGAAAGGAAGATGATCACGAAAGGGTGCATTTATCACCTAGTGCGAGTTCAAGATGTAGAAGTTGAGTCGCCGACTCTCCAGTCAGTGCCGGTAGTGAATGAATTTCCGGACGTGTTCCCGGAAGAGCTTCCAGGCCTTCCTCCCGAGCGGGAGATCGATTTTGCGATTGATGTGTTGCCAGACACTAAATCCATATCTATTCCTCCCTATAGGATGGCACCCGCAGAATTGAAAGAGTTGAAAGAGCAATTGAAAGGCTTGCTCGATAAAGGCTTTATTAGGCCTAGTTCATCCCCGTGGGGAGCACCCGTACTGTTTGTCCGAAAGAAAGATGGATCCTTGAGAATGTGCATTGATTATCGGCAATTGAATAAAGTGACGATTAAGAACAAGTATCCTCTTCCGAGGATCGATGATTTATTTGATCAATTACAAGGTTCCAAATGGTTTTCAAAGATTGATTTGAGGTCCGGGTATCATCAAGTGAGAGTTAGGGAGAAAGATATCCCTAAGACAGCCTTCAGAACGAGATATGGTCATTTTGAATTCCGGGTGATGTCATTTGGGCTATCTATTGCGCCAACGGTATTTATGGATTTGATGAATAATGTGTTCAGGTCCTTTCTGGACTTATTTGTAATCGTATTCATCGATGATATTTTGGTGTATTCTAGATTCGAAGCAGAACATGCGGATCATTTGCGTATTGTCCTTGGAGTTCTTCGAACTTGAGAATTGTTTGCAAAGTTTTCCAAATGTGAGTTCTGGTTGAACTCAGTGGCATTTTTAGGGCATATTGTGGCAGTCGATGGTATTCGAGTGGATAGTCAAAAGATTGAGGCCGTGAAAACTTGGCCAAGACCCACAACTCCTATAGAGGTTCGTAGCTTTCTGGGCTTAGCAGGTTATTACAGGAGATTCGTTGAATGTTTTTCCTCTATTTCTGCACCACTCACAAAGTTGACACAGAAATCAGCCAAGTTTCAATGGACAGATGCTTGCGAACGTAGTTTCCAAGAGTTAAAGGGTCGATTGACTTCTGCCCCAGTTCTGACACTTCCAGAGGGATTGGAAGGATACATTGTGTATTGCGACGCTTCAGGTGTTGGGCTAGGCTGTGTGTTGATGCAACATGGCAAGGTGATTGCGTATGCTTCAAGGCAATTGCGGAAACATGAGCAGAATTATCCTGCCCATGACTTAGAATTGGCCGCGGTGGTCCATGCATTAAAGATATGGAGACATTACTTATATGGTGTCCACGTGGATATTTACACAGATCATAAGAGTCTTCAATACATCTTCAAACAGAAAGAGTTGAATTTGCGGCAACGACGATGGCTAGAGTTGCTAAAACACTATGATGTTGAGATCCTGTACCATCCCGGAAAGACAAATGTGGTGGCTGATGCTCTTAGCCGTAGGTCGATGGGAAGTCTAAGTGATGTACGACCAGAAAAGAAGGAGATGGCCCGTGAGCTTCAACAGTTAGCTAGCCTAGGAGTCCGAGTAGTGGACTCAGGTAGCAGCGGAGCTACTATTCAGAATTCAGCAGTTTCATCGCTAGTAGCGAAAGTAAAAGAGCGAAAATATGAGGATCCCATGCTAATACAGTACAGAGATACACTCCCTCAGAAAGAGGTGTCATCATTTGATATTTCGGGAGACGGAGTTCTCCGATGTCGAGGCAGGTTATGTGTTCCCGATGTGGTAGGCCTACGTCACCAAATATTGAGGGAAGCCCATCGTTCCCGTTATTCTGTCCACCCCGGGGCGACAAAAATGTATCATGATCTTAAGTCTATATATTGGTGGAATGGGATGAAGAAAGATATAGCGGAATTCGTATCCCAGTGTCCTAATTGCCAACAAGTGAAGATTGAACACCAAAAGCCGGGTGGATTATTGCAAGCTATAGAAATCCCGACGTGGAAGTGGGAAGTGATTAATATGGATTTCATTTCAAGCTTACCCCGTTCTCGACGTAAATATGATTCCATATGGGTGATCGTGGATAGACTCACCAAATCAGCTCATTTCTTACCAGTCAGAACGACCTATGTGGCAGAAGATTATGCAAAGCTTTATCTTAAGGAGATAGTGAGACTCCACGGTGTTCCAGTATCTATTATCTCCGATAGAGGGACTCAGTTTATAGCCAAGTTTTGGAGGTCTCTCCAAGAGGGTTTAGGGACCCAAGTGCGCCGTAGCATGGCATTTCATCCACAGACCGATGGGCAGGCTGAACGTACTATTCAGACTCTGGAGGATATGTTGCGAGCATGTATGATAGATTTTGGGGGGAATTGGGATGATCATTTGCCACTCATTGAGTTTGCATACAATAATAGTTATCACTCCAGCATTCAAATGGCACCGTATGAGGCTTTATATGGGCGGAAGTGTAGATCCCCAATTGGGTGGTTTGAAACTGGAGAGACTAAATTGATAGGACCAGACTTGGTCCAGTAAGCTATAGAGAAAGTTAAGCTCATACAAGATCGGTTGTTAACAGCCCAGAGTCATCAAAAATCCTATGCGGATAACCGTCGAAGGGACTTAAAGTTCGAAGTGAAGGATTGGGTATTCTTGAAAGTGTCGCCGATGAAGAGCGTAATGAGATTCGGCAAAAAGGGAAAGCTCAGTCCCCGGTATGTTGGGCCATATGAAATTGTACACAAGATAGGCAAAGTGGCCTATGAGCTAGATCTACCTTCCGAGTTGGAGTCAGTTCATCCAGTATTCCACGTCTCGATGCTTCGAAAATGTATTGGAGATCCTACTAGGATCGTCCCAGTAAATGATGTACAAGTGACAGAGAGATTGACTTATGATGAAATACCCATTGCCATATTAGATAGGCAAGTACGGAGGCTTAGAAACAAAGAAGTGGCCTCAGTTAAGATTCTATGGAGAAGCAGTAAACGAGAGGAAATGACGTGGGAAGCGGAAGAAGGTATGCGGTCCAAATACACACATTTATTTCAGCCTTTGGACGAGGACGAAGATGAGGCGTCAAGATCACAAGGTATGTATGATTCCATTTTATGCATTTAGGTCGTGTGTGGCCAAATTTTTTTTTATGCTGCTATGTTGTGGCCCTGTGAGGCGTTGCTATTGTGGGTTGTCGTGACAGGGTGATAGTGCCACATTACAAAGGAGACTCTGGTGAAATTTTTATAGAATTCCCCAAGCCTTTAACATTCGAGGACGAATGTTCCTAAGGGGGGTAGAATGTTACACCTCGGAAAATTTTCCGTTGGTACGCAAGTAAACGAACTAGTGATGTGTGCGAGGAGTGCGAGTGTATAATGTTTCATGAGCAATGTGCGTATATGGACGAGAATGATTAGAATGAAAAGTCGAGAAATGTGAAAAGTTGAAAGTTGGCAAAACTGCCCAGTGGTCGTAAAGTGCAAAATACGGACCGTAAAATGGAATACGGTCCGTAAACTGGCAGTCGTAAATTGGCATGCAAGGTTTCAACTTTCTACCCAGTTGAGAAATGGTAAAATACGACCAGGAGGACGGACCGTAAAGTGATTTACGGCCCGTAAACCCTGGTCGTAAATCACCATGCATGCAGCCAAAGTTTTTGGTTCTGCTTAAGGTTAAAGACGACCACGAGGGACGGTCCGTAAATTGGAATACGGACCGTAAACCTCCATGGACGACCACTGTTCCCCTCCACACAAATTTTCAATTCATTAAATATAAGGACCAAGACTTGATTTATTTCATTTCTACATTACACCACTTCTCTCTAGAATCATCTCTCTACATTTATTTCATAAGTTTTCAAGGATTATAAGTCTCCAACAACATAAATAAGTGAATCTAGTGTAAGCAAGCCATTAAATACCATTCAAGTCAAGAAGTGAAAATGGAGAAAAATTAGGGTTTTGCTCAAAGTGAAGTATTATCAACCAAAGCTTGTTCCTACATCATCTAAGGTAAGATTCATGATATTTATATGTTGGTTAACATATTGAGGAGTTGAAATACTTGGATGGTAGAAGTATATGCTAAAATGGTCAATGGAGGGTAAAATGAAGAATGTGGATAATATGAATGACTAATGGCTATTGTTATAATATTAAATGAAGGTAGAAACTTGAGCATCGAAGGAGTACGCGCAAGTGTAGAATAGTTCGACGAAGAGGTATGTGAGGCTAACCCTTCTTTCCTAAGTGATGGTTCTTGGCCAAATTCCTAATCCCTCTATATGAGTATGTTGTCTTCACATGGTTGACATTCCGAGCTCATAAGCTCACGACCCTTGATATGTGCTATGATTATACTATATTCCTCGTATGACGAGTAAGTCTATAACGTAGATGTAACGATAATGATGAGGATAGTAATGATGATGAGAGTAAAATGAGATTAGAGATGCTTACGAGCTATTATATATGTATATGTGTGCCTATGAAGGTCTATGATAAGACCCCGAGCTTATGATGCCGGGTAAGAATATATGTATATGACTATGTATAAAACATGTATACGATTAGGAAACGCGCGCACACCTCTGCAGATGGTATGGATGACCCTGATGCCTTGGTAGGGCCAGGTATGTATGATCTTGAGCCTTGGTTGGCCAAGTATGTATGAAACACCGATCCTACGAGGTCGGGTATGATATGTAAATACTATGTAGATGATATGACTATATATAATATGAATATGAATGTGATAAGACTATGTATAAGAATACGAATAAGGATATGTATACGAATATGAGCACAAGTATGGTACGAGTACTATTATGGAATACGGATGATGACGTAGGTGTACAAATACGTATGAAAAATGAAAAGTCCTACGAAAGGCAGGTAAGTACTATGACGATGATATTATTGTCTCCCCTCCTATGCTATTTCATATGTTGTTCCTGATGCTTATTTATTGATGTTGCTCATGCTTTACATACTCAGTACATTCTTCGTACTGACGTCCTTTTGTTTGTGGACGCTGCGTCATGCCCGCAGGTGCACAGGGAGACAGACTTGATCCATAGCTGCCTATTCAGAGATTACATAGAGAGCTCCATTTCCTTCGGAGCCATATCTTTTGGGTACTCATTCATTTGTGTATATAATTATGGGCATAGCGGGGTCCTGTCCCGCTAATGTGATATGCTATACACTTATAGGCTCGTAGACATGTGTGTGTGTGTGGGTAGATGTGTTTGGCCTTGTCGGCCTATATTTTTTATATCATTTTGTTGGCCTCGTCGGCCCATGCACATTGATGAGGCATAGATGCCTATGATGATATAAATGTGCTGTAGTCCAAATGGGACTAGTTGACGAATGAATAGAAATGCATGTATAATTATGTGGCTCACCTAGATGTAAGCATAAGAGTAAGCTAAGAGGGCGCCCGGGTGGGCTAGCACCGGGTGCTCGTCGCGGCCCCGAGTCGGGTCCTGACAAAAGTGGTATCAGAGCAGTTCAGTCCTAGGGTGTGTCTACGAGCCGTGTCTAGTAGAGTCTTGGTTATGGGTGTGTTGTGCGCCACACTTATAAACGAGAAGCTGCGGACATTTTAAGAATAAATGACCTTGTTTCTTCATAAGAATCGTGCGATAGAGCTAATGTAGGATTTTCTTGCTCCTAAATCGTGTGTTGTGTATTTCAAAGATGCCTAAAAAGAAAAAGGCTACAGCAGCCCAAAAGGGCAAGACGGTGGCAGAAAAACGGGCTGAAAGAGCACCGCCACCGGTAGTAGAGGAAAGTGAGTCCCAGAGTGCGGCTCAATCTCAGTCTTCCTAGACAGTGCCTATTACTGAGGAGCATGAGATAGCCTCAGCCCCAGCTCCAGCTCCTCCACCTGATGCGTCAGGCCAAGATGTGAAAGAGGCTATCAGATTGTTGACTCAGTTGGTTGCGGCCCAGACTCAAAGGCCAAGCTCAGGGCAGGGCGACAGGATCGTTAGTGCAAGGGCCCGTGACTTCATTGCTTTGAAACCTCCAGAATTCTTTGGGTCGAAACCGGAGGAGGATCCATAGGACTTCATTGACGGTATGCTGAGGACGCTTCGATTGATACATGCTTTAGACACCGAGTCGGTAGAGCTAGTGTCATATAGATTGAGGGATGTTTTGATCCAGTGGTATACAGTTTGGATGGCTTCACGGGGAGCTAATGCACCTCCCCCGGTATGGCAAGAGTTTGTTGATGCTTTCCTCCGTCATTATATGCCGCCAGAGGTTCGACGAGCTAGGGCCGATAAATTCTTGAATTTGAGGCAAGGTAGCATGAGTGCTACAGAGTACAGTCTCCGCTTCAATTCCTTGGCTAGGTATGCTTCGGCCATGGTAGCGGATATGGGCGATCGGGTACACCGATTTGTGAAAGGCCTAGGGCCACATTTGATGGATAAATGCTTGACTGCGTCCATTCAGGATGGCATGGATATTGCACCCATTCAGGCACATGCTTAGGAATTAGAGGAACACCTACAGCAGCGGAGAAATGAACGTGAACAAGATAGGGGACATAGCAAGAGGGCTAGACTTTCGGGTTCGAGGAGCGAGTCTAGAGGCGAACACAGACAGTAGTTTCCCAGCCATTCAGGCTATTCTATGACCGGTCCACCTCCACGGTTTTCAGGCCAGGGCCTTGATAGGTCTGCTCGTTCAGGGCCGAGTCTGAGTTATTCAGGACCTCAGTTCAGAGATGATTTGGGCCAGTCAAAGCCACTCGTACCACAGTGTTCCCAGTGTGGGAAGATGCATTGGGGTCGATGCCGATTTGGTTCAGGTGATTTCTATTAATGTGGTCGGCTAGGCCATATTATGCGTGAGTGCCCCTCGGTTCATGGTAGAGGTAGGATCCAGCCTTCAGGGTCGGTAGCTGGATCTTCGGCATCTGTACGCCCTACGAGGCTAGGTTCACATGCGCCAGCTGGCCATGGTAGAGGCAGAGGGAGAGATCCCACTTCTAGCGGTCCTCAGCACCGTATTTATGATTTGACTGGACGCCAAGATCTTGAGTCTTCTCCTGACATGGTCACAGGTATACTATCGGTATTCTCTCATGATGTGTATGCTTTGATTGATCCGGGCTCCACATTGTCTTATGTTACTCCTTATATTGCGGGTCGATTTATAGTCGAGCCGGAGTCGATCAAACCTTTTGAGGTGTCTACGTCCGTTGGTGAATCGGTGATAGCTAGCCGAGTGTATAGAGATTGTATAGTTATGATATGTGACCGCCGTACTATAGCTGACTTGCATGAACTAAAGATGGTATATTTTGATGTTATTATGGGCATGGATTGGTTGGCTTCTTGCTACGCCAATGTTGATTGTAGAATGAAATGGTTCGCTTCCAGTTTCCGGGAGAACCAGTTTTAGAATGGAAAGGAAATACGGCGTCACCAAAAGGTAGGTTTATTTCCTATCTGAAGGCAAGGAAGATGATCACGAAAGGGTGTATATATCACCTAGTGCGAGTTCAAGATGTAGAAGCTGAGTCGCCGACTCTCTAGTCAGTGCCGGTAGTGAATGAATTTCCGGACGTGTTCCCGGAAGAGCTTCCAGGCCTTCCCCCCGAGCGGGAGATCGATTTTGCGATTGATGTGTTGCCAGACACTAAACCCATATCTATTCCTCCCTATAGGATGGCACCCGCAGAATTGAAAGAGTTGAAAGAGCAATTGAAAGACTTGCTTGATAAAGGCTTTATTAGGCCTAGTTCATCCCCGTGGGGAGCACCCGTACTGTTTGTCCGAAAGAAAGATGGCTCCTTGAGAATGTGCATTGATTATCGGCAATTGAATAAAGTGACGATTAAGAACAAGTATCCTCTTCCGAGGATCGATGATTTATTTGATCAATTACAAGGTGCCAAATGGATTTCCAAGATTGATTTGAGGTCCGGGTATCATCAAGTGAGAGTTAGGGACAAAGATATCCCTAAGACAGCCTTCAGAACGAGATATGGTCATTTTGAATTCCGGGTGATGTTATTTGGGCTATCTAATGCGCCAGCGGTATTTATGGATTTGATGAATAATGTGTTCAGGTCCTTTCTGGACTTATTTGTAATCGTATTCATCGATGATATTTTGGTGTATTCTAGATCCGAAGCAGAACATGCAGATCATTTGCGTATTGTCCTTGGAGTTCTTCGAACTCGAGAATTGTTTGCAAAGTTTTTCAAATGTGAGTTCTGGTTGAACTCAGTGGCATTTTTAGGGCATATTGTGGCAGCCGATGGTATTCGAGTGGATAGTCAAAAGATTGAGGCCGTGAAAACTTGGCCAAGACCCACAACTCCTACAGAGGTTCGTAGATTTCTGGGCTTAGGAAGTTATTACAGGAGATTCGTTGAAGGTTTTTCCTCTATTTCTGCACCACTCACAAAGTTGACACAGAAATCAGCCAAGTTTCAATGGACAGATGCTTGCGAACGTAGTTTCCAAGAGTTAAATGGTCGATTGACTTCTGCCCTAGTTCTGTGTCACGACCCAACCCCGTAGGCCGTGACTAGTGCCCGATATGGGCACTCAAACACATTCTAGTATATAGCAGAAGCCGACAAGGCTTTATTTCCAATTTGGATAATTTCCAGAAATATTTCGGCGGAGTTTCCTTTGTTTTACGGACTATCCCATATACCCTGCACGCATAAAATACCAACAAAGGCCACATAGGGCCAACAAAGCAACATTTAAATATATGCGGGCCGGCCGCCGCGGCGAATGGGATCGCCCAAACACAACATAAGCACACAACTGTACAGAAAGACCCCAACCTACAAACATGTCCACAGACCTCTAAACAGACCGACAGAATCATATGACGGGACAGGGCCCCGCCGTACCCATGAACGAGAATATACATATATAGAAGTGGCAGACTGTACCAAAAGATGGCTCTGAATAAAAGAGCGCTCCAAATGGCAGAAAAGATATCCTAGACGGACGGATCCGCAAATCTGTCGTCGGTACCTGCGCGGCATGAAAACGCAGCCCCCGAAGAAAGGGGGTCAGTACGAAATATGTATTGAATATGTAAAGCCTGAATTACAGAAACAGAATCATAACTGGTACAGAACGTACAGAAAGCGAGCAGAAAATCCAAAGTATCAAATACATACTTTCAAAACATGCAGAGTGTATACAGAAACATATGTCATATCAAATCCGGCCCCTGCCAAGGGACTCGGCAGACAGAACGTGGCCACCCTCCCGATGCTGGTGCCACAACACAGAAGAATCAGAATGGGGCATAAACCCGTCACATAATATATCATATCAGATGGCCATAGCAAATCATATCAGCACAAGCGTACATGGCACAACATACTCCACAAACCCATGTACGCGTATACCTGCCCCCTCACATCGAGGCACGGCGAACAATGCAAAGGATCACGCTTGACAACATATCCTGGCCCGGGCTCAGTGTGGGAAACATTGGGGCATCCACGAATGGAGTAGTGAGAGACTAATGCAATTTAAAATATCATAAATGTTTTAATAAACTCGATGAGGCATATCAAAGACAAACCGATTCAATGAAGTCGAACGGGAACATAATAAACGAGTTTCTTTTAAGAACTATTCGAAAAGAAGACTTAAGTACATTAAGGGCAAAACCGGGAATAGCGGGCCCACCTCAGGACAAGCAAGGCGGTGGGCTCAAATTACATATTTTAAGCTTATGGGGTCACCTACAAAGGTTCTACGGACTTTCTATAGCTTTCCAAGTAGTTTAGGGAAAGTTTGCATGATTATCAAGAATACAAACCAAAAGGGCTCAATCTTACTGAAGGAAAAAGCGAGATTTTCAATTGCGGATTCCGATGGGCAGAAAGTCTTTCGAGGCCCGAATCCGATTCTAATACACTTAGGCATGCCAAAAGAAGGATCGGGGTAGCTTTACATACCTTTTTAGCTTTTTAAGCCTATCCAAACTCACTCTCCGTTTCGTCGAAAATCTGCAAATGGTCACATTTACCAATTGTAAGTTATAGGTGCTACGAATTCAATTCAACTCATATTTGTCTACCGAAATTTCGGCAACACTTCCCCTATACATATAGCACCCCCGAGAATTCAACTCGGCTCGAAATCATCAACAACAACCCAAACAACAACATCAACATCAACAACAAACATTAGAAACACAATATGGCGCAACTAGTTCTACTTGTCGACATAACGCCATAACCTTTATTTCAACTTTAATTCCCAAACCAATATCTATGATTTCGCATTCATTATCGAACTAGATCATCACAACATAGTTTAGAAGCGTTTCATATTGTTTCCTTAAATTATACACACGATATACATAATATACAACTTTCCGCCAAAGTCATAACGCATTCAAAACTTTTAATCTTTGGCATACATATTCATAACATGTTTCCATCTTCCAAGTTCATCAACTCGTCATAATTAGCAACCTAATAACTTCACTTCCATATTGTCGTAAGATCAGACTAAAGCGATATAAGTTTCTACATTCCATTTCGAAGAAAACTCATATTGTTTTACTTTCGTTCACATTGCAAGAATCACAATAACACACTAACACACTAAACGACTTAATCCATTTCTATTCCTACTCCAATATACCACACGGCCAATTGCTTTATTTATCAATTCAACCAAATTTATTCAACTTTCATTCGCAATATGACTTCCATCACATTCACAACTAGAATATAACATAGTTCAACACATTATAGGTATACAACCCATATACCCTCACGGTTACACACCATATTCCAAACCCACTTTGAAATCTTCCATTTTTCCATACAATCAATTCATTTCTATATACTACAACACAAACATGACTTCATAACACAATAATAAGGGATAAATTCTTACCTTTTCTATAGTCTTCTTCACTTGAATAAGAGATCAAATTGATGAACCAAGGCCCCTTTCTTCCAAACCAACTACACCAAGTTGAGAAGGGTACTCAATTTAGTAGGAAAACCACAAAAGAAAAATTTTTGGAGCAATATTCTTGATAGCCAATTTCCCCTTGCCAAAGCCGAAACCCTCTTTTTTTTTTTTTTGTTTTTTTCTTTGCTTTGTTCTTCCTAATTTCTTGATCTTTCTAAAGGGGGTATGACTCATATATTTTTTTTTAACATATGGAAAATTAATTGGGCCATGGGTTTGGGCCATAGATGGCCGGCCACCCTTCAAGACAATGGGCCTCATTTGTTTCTCATTTTGTTTTGAGCCCAATGACTTTTGAATCAAATTTTGTAATTCCCGAAACTAATTTCCAAAATTCCAAATTTGTCCTTGGCCTTATTCGACACTTCCACATTAATATTCTTTCATACACAACTCCTATGTCAAATAAAAGTTAATTATGATCTTATTTCTTACATGTCAAGAATATTTCCAAATTTTTCCAACGTGTAAAGACACGGGATATAATATCTTCCCCCCCTTTAGAACATTCGTCCTCGAATGTTAAATTTAATCTTATAGGGTTTGAAATGACTTCGGGGGAGTTTCTGTTTATAGACAGCACATATGGTACACATTCATTATTGAAATGGAATTAAGCAAAGATTCGAAATTACCTGAGGGCACTGGGAACAAATGAGGATATTTCTTCTTCATCTCCTCTTCGGCCTCCCAGGTCATTTCTGTCACGACCCAACTAGGGGCCGTGACGAGTACCCGGTACTTGTACCGAGCACCCCTTATCTTGTCTCATATCCTTATTACTAAGTGGGCCGTATGACCTATACCATTTTTTTTTGTTACTTAACATTAACATTAGTAGCATAGTTATGAACCTAGGCGAACAACCATTACAAACACATTATACATCGACTAGGACTTCTAAAAGTACAAAACATTTAACTGTACACATCTGTCTACGAGCCTCTAGACATAATACACATATACACAAGAAGGGCCGAGCACTGTCACGCCCGAATATATATATATAAACACAAAATAGTACCAATAAACAGTGGCTCCGGAACAACTGGAGCGCTCTCTATGAACCGCTGGTGGAGCTTCTAAGAACCGGACCCGTCTACCTGCTTACCTGCCCAGCATGAAACGCAGCGTCCACAAGAAGGGACGTCAGTACGAATAGTGTACCGAGTATGTAAGGCATGAAAATAGTAAAGAGAGGAATATAAATTGCCACCAATACATAATGCAATCATAGTACATATAGAGCGATAATAGAGTAACCTGTACATGTATGTGCCATCCAGGGCAGATGCCATGCATGCTAAGCTGTCTTTAAAAAAAAACATTTCGTGTTCATATATGAAAATAAAACATAATATATATTGCCGAGGCGTCGGCAGCCGATCCATTTAACCATGAATGTGTGTAAATATCCCGCGTCCGGGCATCCCGCGTCCGGGATGATATCAAGTCAAATACGGCTACATGTACCGTGTGTAACCCCGCGTCTATAGCGCTCTGCCCTGCTCCCTTCTTCCCCGTGTACATATACATATATACCATAGCATGCAAGCGAGCCCAAAAAGAAGCTATAACGTTATCAGAGTGACGTAAGGTCGGTAGCCTCCGATTACATTATGAAATCGCCATGGTCGCCAGGTCTCACCTTGAGGGAACAACAATTATAAGGCGAGACTATCCATAAAGGATAACATCATGAGAGAACATAGAACAGGATCATAAGGTATCGTTTCATGTACTTTGGAATCTTTAATCATGGAATCATCATTGTCGTATTCATCATATGAACATTTCCTTCCCTGACATCATCCATGTCATTGTAGAACATACTCATCGTAATTGACAAAAAAACTTACTTTGCCACAGACTTTGTTTTGGGAAAATGCGGGCGTTTGGAAAACTTTTTGAGCTATTGGGGAGAAGATCATACCTTAGGGTCAATAGATTAGTTAAACAACTATTGTTTAGTAGTCGGAATAGTAATCTAAAAATTCCCCTTGATTATAGTACTGAAATAAGCTAAATGGAACAATAGGAGGGAATTTGGGAATAGTGGGCCCACCTCGGGTCAACCGGGGTGGCGTATCCAAATTGCATATAATAAGGTTCATGGAGTCACTTATGAAGGTTTTATCAAAATCCGGTTTCATTTGGCAAGTTATAGAAGTAGGGGCCATTGTTTCAACAAGATATGAAAAATTTAAGTCAATTCTATTGAATGAAAAAGGGTTAATTTCAATCTCGGGTTTCTAGGAATAGGATCATCCCCGAAGTTTGTATTCAACCCTATTATGTCTAAGACATGCCGAAGAAGGAAAGTGAGACCTTACATACCTCTTTCCGCTCCTTTGGCTATCCCGAATTCAACTCGCAAATCCGCCAAAATCTACAAATTGGTCAAGTTTACCAAACATGATTAGTGCCTTTAGAATTGAATTCTTAAATTATACTTGGCTACCGAAATTTCGGCAGCACTTCCCCTGTAAACTACTCCATCCCACCAAGTTCAACTTGGCCAATTTCAACAATCCGGGAATTCGACCCGGCCAAACTAACAACACAATATCAACGACCATACTAAAAATTTCCATATTCATTCCAAGTTACATTGTAACAACTCAATCAATATACTACTTCCTTCAAAACCTTCCAACTCCTATAAGAACATTAACAACATTATAATTCATATACCAACAACACCACACTAACAACATTACCTTCCATACATTCAAGAACATTATTTTCAATTTACATAATCTCTAAAGCAAGTCTCCAACTACCATGATTTCTCTAAGATCATTAAGCTTTTCATTAGCAATCTAGAATCCACAATCAACACAATTTCACTCCTTAACCATTAAATCCTTATTTTACATCATGGAACTTACCATAACAACAATTACAATACTAAGTAAAATTAATTCACCACACCTTTCCATAACCCACACCATTCGGCCAACACACCCCCATATACATATTTTCATGAATTTCCATATTTTCTACACTTTACAACAATAACCAACACACAACATAACACAACACAACACACAACACACACACACGGCTTGACTATTCAAGTCACGGCCACACACATACACACTTCCATCACATAAATTTCATCCATTTTCATACACCACCACATACTTACGCATCCACAACACATAAGAAAAAGTTCAAACCTCACCTTTTTACTTTGAACCTTCACTTGGATTACTATTGAAGACTTGTCAAGCTTTGTATTTTCCTTGCTCCAAAGAACTCTTCACTATGTTAAGAACCCTTCAAGGAATTGTTTAGCTAGAAGAGGTAGATTTTTGATGAAAAATTCCCCAAGTTCCTGTTGCTCTTGTTATGGCCGAAATGGCCTTTGAAGTGTTTCTCCCTCTCTCTTATTCTTCAAGACTCTTGAAATTTCTAGAGAATTATGACAAATAAAGATGACTTAGTCATCTTTTAAATTTGTTCATTAAAGCCCCATGTGGGCTTAAGCCCACTACTAGGTGGATGGCCAAACATGGCCCAATTAGCCAAGCCCATTTTTTTTGTGTTTTGCACTTCATGAAAATTTATTTTTTTCCAAATTCCAAATTTACCCTTTGTCTTCCTCCATATATCCACGAGTCATATTGAAAATTTCCCTTTATGCCCTTGACCTTCCTCAATATTTCCACTTCTAAATTTTTCATAAGCAACTCATATGCCAAACAAAATAAAATATGGGCTTGTTGTCTTTCCGCAATTGTCTTGAATTATCCGATTGCACAAAATGCGGGATATAACATCCTCCCCCCCTTTAGAACATTCGTCCTCGAATGTTAAACGGCCTCATAGTGTATTATAGTACTTCGGGGAGGTCTCCTTCGTAGATATCTCACATGTCGCTTAGCATGTCCATTTTAGGAGCCTAAATTGCCTTTATGTCGCAGGCCAATTGATCTAGCTCCGAACGCTGGCTCTGCGCCAACAAGTCCCTTTTGTTGGTTCTTGAATTGTCATAGTCCATTTTAGGTCCAACATGTTCTCCCCTCCTTTATTAAGAGGGCCTACACACGCCTATGCCCTTTAAGCAATCGTTGTCTTCCGCGATCTTTTACAGTCGTAATTCCCTCTGCATAGGGTTTGTCACGTTTATCCCCTTGTTAGATATGTTCCTGTATATCATCGCATTAGGCCGTTCTAGCCTTGTGGGTGCGGCATCGGTCTTACCCGGTGACATCCATACTCATACCCTTCATTACGTCCTTTGAATTTCATTCAGCTAGCACATTCTATGCATCGCGACACTGCTTGTTAGGGTTCTACAGTCACAGATAAGATGTCATGTTCGTATATACCTTTCCACCATTATTTGTTTTTTCTTTACAATCACTTCCAAACACTAATCAACTTTCTTTAATCCTGAAGCTCTGTCATGATTTCTCTTCTTCTGCTAGTCTAGTCCGTCTCAGCTTACATGACTTCCGTAGGGTTTCTAATCACTCCACACACTCTCATTTACATTGGGCTACCTAATTTCACATTCGTCTCTTGTTTCCACATTTATGAAATTTTCAGCATTTTTTTCCCGGGGGGTCACCCATCTTGATATTGCTCTCACCCTAGCACGCTTAACCTTGAAACTTTGGTGCATTTTAGTGCGTGAATGCTGGTATAATTATATCGACTGCCCCGCACTACCTATATCACCTAATATGGGACAAGTTGGGGTCTTAGCAGTTTTCAAAACGTCTGCGTAACAGATCTTTTCTTTTAATTACAATTCTAACCTCCGCAGTCCCCAGTATTCGTCCTTTTTCCTATGTGTATGGCTAATTTTTGTCCTAAATCTCCACATTCCCAGTAGTGGCGAAAACACCTTAGTCGCAACAGGCATAGACATCCCAGCTCGTTTGATTTAGCTCGGGTTTCCCCTCCCTAATATGTTCAGCGATTTAGGGTGCGATATCTGACACGTAGAACCTGGATCAATCGATACTTGTACATTGTAGAAAAATACTGATAATATACCTGGAACGACATCAGGGGATGGCTCAGGATCCTGTCGGCCAGCTAGTGCATAGGTATGATGCTGGGATCCACTCGAACTGTGTGTTCCTTCTCGGCCTCTTTCGCTGCCTACTGCTATCTGGGACCTTTGCATTGGAGGGTGCGCCAATGATTGTGAGTCGCGTGTTACCTCCGTGGGCTGAACCCTCCCTCTGTCACGGCGAAATGGGCAGTCGCGCATATAACGACCTGAGTTAGCACAAGTATAACAAATACCCAAACCCGCGCGACACGACCCTGCATGGAATCTACGACACTGAGGGCAGCGTGATACGGGTGGTCTCCGCTGATTAAGCTCACCGCCACACTGGGAACCCAAAACTCCATAGCCCTGACCTGATCCGGCGGGCTGAGTTTGGTCTCTGTCGTACCTCCGTGGGCAATCACGCATCAAATGGTCAGCCCGACCACAGACAAAACAGGCACCTGTATCTAAGTAACACTGCCCAGAGTGTGGCCTGCCACATCGCGCGCACCGCGGTGGGGGTAGCCCCGTGCTAATAACGTTGGCTCTATGCCGGGGCCCCGAAACTCGAGCACTCTGATCTGGTCCTGAATACCCCGACTGCTGCGGTGCCTGCCTCCTTCTATACTCACTTCTCGTTCCGGAAGGTCTAGCCCTTTTTTTGCGATCCTTATTACCAGAATTTATGCCTTGTTGTTGGGCTTGAGTAGCTACTATCTGAGTTAGCAGAAGGATGGCCCGTCTCATCTCCTGAAGTGAAGCATCAGGTAGGGGAGCGGGGAGTGCTAAAACTGGAATGGAAATCCCTTCTTGCTCCCCTAATGTCTGCGAAGTGCGATCAGCACGAGAGGGGGCCTTACTATGAGATTCGTCTTCTTCAATATTTACCGGTGACTCCCATTCAGTCCGCCTTTCCGCTACCGTCTTGCCCTTCTCGGCGGCTGTCGCTTTCATCTTCGCAGGTATCGCTGAAAATATAACACCGGATTAGGAAGAAGGAAAAACCCTTACTATAGCTCTATCGCACGATCTAGAATGCAAAGAAGGTCATATTTCCTAAATGCCCCGCAGCCTCCTGCCTATAAGTGTGGCGCGCTACACACCCATAAACAGGACTCTACTGGACACGGCTCGTAGACAAACCCCTAGGACCGAACTGCTCCGATACCACTTCTGTCACGACCCGACTAGGGGCCGTGACGAGTACCCGGTACTTGTACCGAGCATCCCTTATCTTGTCTCATATCCTTATTACTAAGTGGGCCGTATGACCTATACCATTTTTTTTTGTTACTTAACATTAACATTAGTAGCATAGTTATGAACCTAGGCGAACAACCTTTACTAACACATTATACATCGACTAGGACTTCTAAAAGTACAAAACATTTAACTGTACACATCTGTACATAATACACATATACACAAGAAGGGCCGAGCACTGTCACGCCCGAATATATATATATACACAAAATAGTACCAATAAACAGTGGCTCCGGAACAACTGGAGCGCTCTCTATGAACCGCTGGTGGAGCTTCTAAGAACCGGACTCGTCTACCTGCTTACCTGCGCGGCATGAAACGCAGCGTCCACAAGAAGGGACGTCAGTACGAATAGTGTACCGAGTATGTAAGGCATGAAAATAGTAAAGAGAGGAATATAAATTGCCACCAATACATAATGAAATCATAGGACATATAGAGCGATAATAGAGTAACCTGTACATGTATGTGCCACCCAGGGCAGATGCCATGCATGCTAAGCTGTCTTTAAAAAAAAAACATTTCGTGTTCATATATGAAAATAAAACATAATATATATTGCCGAGGCGTCGGCAGCCGATCCATTTAACCATGAATGTGTGTAAATATCCCGCGTCCGGGCATCCCGCGTCCGGGATGATATCAAGTCAAATACGGCTACATGTACCGTGTGTAACCCCGCGTCTATAGCGCTCTGCCCTGCTCCCTTCTTCCCCGTGTACATATACATATATACCATAGCATGCAAGCGAGCCCAAAAAGAAGCTATAAAGTTATCGGAGTGACGTAAGGTCGGTAGCCTCCGATTACATTATGAAATCGTCATGGTCGCTGGTCTCACCTTGAGGGAACAACAATTATAAGGCGAGACTATCCATAAAGGATAACATCATGAGAGAACATAGAACAGGATCATAAGGTATCGTTTCATGTACTTTGGAATCTTTAATCATGGAATCATCATTGTCGTATTCATCATATGAACATTTCCTTCCCTGACATCATCCATGTCATTGTAGAACATACTCATCGTAATTGACAAAAAAACTTACTTTGCCACAGACTTTGTTTTGGGAAAATGCGGGCGTTTGGAAAACGTTTTGAGCTATTGGGGAGAAGATCATACCTTAGGGTCAATAGATTAGTTAAACAACTATTGTTTAGTAGTCGGAATAGTAATCTAAAAGTTCCCCTTGATTATAGTACTGAAATAAGCTAAATGGAACAATAGGAGGGAATTTGGGAATAGTGGGCCCACCTCGGGTCAACCGGGGTGGCGTATCCAAATTGCATATAATAAGGTTCATGGAGTCACTTATGAAGGTTTTATCAAAATCCGGTTTCATTTAGAAAGTTATAGAAGTAGGGGCCATTGTTTCAACAAGATATGAAAAATTTAAGTCAATTCTATTGAATGAAAAAGGGTTAATTTCAATCTCGGGTTTCTAGGAATAGGATCATCCCCGAAGTTTGTATTCAACCCTATTATGTCTAAGACATGCCGAAGAAGGAAATTGAGACCTTACATACCTCTTTCCGCTCCTTTGGCTATCCCGAATTCAACTCGCAAATCCGCCAAAATCTACAAATTGGTCAAGTTTACCAAACATGATTAGTGCCTTTAGAATTGAATTCTTAAATGATACTTGGCTACCGAAATTTCGGCAGCACTTCCCCTGTAAACTACTCCATCCCACCAAGTTCAACTTGGCCAATTTCAACAATCCGGGAATTCGACCCGGCCAAACTAACAACACAATATCAACGAACATACTAAAAATTTCCATATTCATTCCAAGTTACATTGTAACAACTCAATCAATATACTACTTCCTTCAAAACCTTCCAACTCCAATAAGAACATTAACAACATTATAATTCATATACCAACAACACCACACTAACAACATTACCTTCCATACATTCAAGAACATTATTTTCAATTTACATAATCTCTAAAGCAAGTCTCCAACTACCATGATTTCTCTAAGATCATTAAGCTTTTCATTAGCAATCTAGAATCCACAATCAACACAATTTCACTCCTTAACCATTAAATCCTTATTTTACATCATGGAACTTACCATAACAACAATTGCAATACTAAGTAAAATTAATTCACCACACCTTTCCATAACCCACACCATTCGGCCAACACACCCCATATACATATTTTCATGAATTTCCATATTTTCTACACTTTACAACAATAACCAACACATAACATAACACAACACAACACACAACACACACACACGGCTTGACTATTCAAGTCACGGCCACACACATACACACTTCCATCACATAAATTTCATCCATTTTCATACACCACCACATACTTACGCATCCACAACACATAAGAAAAAGTTCAAACCTCACCTTTTTACTTTGAACCTTCACTTGGATTACTATTGAAGACTTGTCAAGCTTTGTATTTTCCTTGCTCCAAAGAACTCTTCACTATGTTAAGAACCCTTCAAGGAATTGTTTAGCTAGAAGAGGTAGATTTTTGATGAAAAATTCCCAAAGTTCTTGTTGCTCTTGTTATGGCCGAAATGGCCTTTGAAGTGTTTCTCCCTCCTCTTATTCTTCAAGACTCTTGAAATTTCTAGAGAATTATGACAAATAAAGATGACTTAGTCATCTTTTAAATTTGTTCATTAAAGCCCCATGTGGGCTTAAGCCCACTACTAGGTGGATGGCCAAACATGGCCCAATTAGCCAAGCCCATTTTTTTTTGTGTTTTGCACTTCATGAAAATTTGTTTTTTTCCAAATTCCAAATTTACCCTTCGTCTTCCTCCGTATATCCACGAGTCATATTGCAAATTTCCCTTTATGCCCTTGACCTTCCTCATTATTTCCACTTCTAAATTTTTCATTAGCAACTCATATGCCAAACAAAATAAAATATGGCCTTGCTTGTTGTCTTCCCGCAATTGTCTTGAATTATCCGATTGCACAAAATGCGGGATATAACAATTTCCTCCCTATTATTGTTACGCCACAGCACCTTAACAGAGGCTACATCTTTGTTTCGGAGCTTTCTTACCTGGCGGTCCAAAATGGCTACGGGCTGTTCCTCGTAAGATAGCTGCTCCGTCACCTGAATGTCATCCGCAGGAAATATTCTGGAAGGGTCACCAATGCATTTGCGGAGCATAGATACATGGAATACCGGATGTACCGCCTCTAAATCAGATGGCAGATCTAGCTCATAGGCAACATTTCCAATTTTCCGAATAATCTGATAAGGCCCAATGTAACGCGGACTAAGCTTACCCTTTTTGCCGAACCGCATCACGCCCTTCATAGGTGATACCTTCAGAAATACCCAATCACCAACCTGGAATTCCAAAGGTCGACGCCGTTTATCCGCATATGACTTTTGTCGGCTCTGGGCTGCCAATAGTCGCTCTCGGATAAGTTTCACCTTATCTACTGCCTGCTGGATCAGATCTGGGCCAACTAATTCTGTCTCGCCAATATCAAAACAGCCGATCGGTGACCTACAGTTTCTGCCATATAAAGCCTCGTACGGAGCCATCTGGATGCTGGAATGGTAACTGTTATTATAAGCAAATTAAATTAATGGCAAGTGATCCTCCCAGCTACCTCTGAAATCAATAACACAGGCCCGCAACATATCTTCAAGCGTCTGGATAGTGCGCTCGGCCTGTCCGTCACTCTGAGGATGAAAAGTTGTGCTCAGGCTCAGCTGAGTCCCTAATCCTTCCTGGAAAGATCTCCAGAAGTTCGCTGTGAACTGAGCACCTCTGTCAGTGATAATAGATATAGGAACTCCATGAAGCTTCACTATTTCTTTAATATAAATCCTGGCATAATCCTCGGCGGAATAAGTAGTTCTGACGGGGAGAAAATGGGCTGATTTTGTCAGCCTATCAACAATAACCCAGATGGAATCATACTTCCGTGGAGTGCGAGGCAAACCTGTAATGAAGTCCATATTAATGATCTCCCACTTCCACGTCGGAATTTCCATTTCTTGCAACAGTCCACCCGGTTTCTGATGTTCAATCTTGACCTGTTGACAATTGGGACACTGGGCGACGAACTCTGCGATATCCCGTTTCATGCCATCCCACCAGTATAGGCATCTAAGATCATGGTACATCTTCGTAGACCCAGAATGGACAGAATAGCGAGCATAGTGTGCCTCGCCCATAACCTGCTGCCGTAGCCCTGCAATATCAGGCACACACAACCTGCCTCTGTATAGTAAGGTTCCGTCTGGTGTAAACTCGAACGGAGTCTTCTCCTTATCATAGGCTGTGTCTCTGTACCGAGCTAAAACAGGATCTTCATATTGACGCCGCTTGATATCTTCCTTAATAGATGATTCAGAAACCCCTCGGACAGAAATCCGTGTACCTCCAGAATCGGCCAGACGAACCCCAAGATTAGCCAACTGATGAATGTCACGTACTATCTCTCTCCTGTCTGGCTGTAAATCTGCCAAGCTGCCCATAGATTTCCGGTTGAGCGCATCTGCAACAACATTAGCCTTGCCCGGATGATACAAAATATCCACGTCATAATCTTTCAGGAGCTCCAGCCACCTCCGCTGCCGCAAATTAAGCTCTTTCTGCTTGAAAATATACTGGAGACTCTTATGATCTGTATACATATGAACATGAACGCCATATAAATAATGTCTCCATATCTTCAGGGCATGGATCACCGCTGCAAGCTCCAGATCGTGAGTAGGATAATTCTTTTCATGCTTTTTCAATTGCCGAGAAGCATAAGCTATAACTCTGCCGTGCTGCATCAATAGACAGCCCAATCCCACGCCAGAAGCGTCACAATAAATAACATATCCGTCGGGTCCCTCTAGAAGAGTCAGAACTGGAGCTGAAGTCAACTTCTCTTTCAGCAACTGGAAGCTTCGTTCACATGCATCGGTCCACTGGAACTTAGCTCCCTTCTGAGTTAGCCTTGTCAAAGGCGCTGAAATCGAAGCAAACTTTTCCACAAATCTCCTGTAATAGCCTGCTAACCCCAGAAAACTACGTACCTCCGTGGGCGTCGTGGGTCTGGGCCAATTCTTCACGGCCTCAATCTTCTGTGTATCCACCTGGACACCATCAGCTGCAATAATATGTCCCAAGAATGCCACTGAAGCCAGCCAGAATTCACGTTTAGAAAATTTTGCATATAATTTCTGATGCCGAAGTACCCCTAATACCGCTCTCAGATGATCTAAGTGCTCTGCCTCGGACCGAGAATAGACCAGAATGTCATCGATAAATACAATTACGAACATATCCAAGAATGGCCTGAATACCCGGTTCATTAGATCCATGAATACCGCAGGAGCATTAGTTAACCCAAATGACATAACTCTGAATTCATAATTCCCATATCTGGTCCGGAATGCTGTCTTAGGAATATCGGCCTCTCGTACCCGTACCAGATGATAGCCAGACCGAAGATCTATCTTCGAAAAATATTTGGCGCCCTGCAACTGATCAAACAAATCGTCAATTCTGGGGAGGGGGTATTTATTCTTTATGGTTACCTTATTCAGCTGCCGATAATCAATACACATACGCAGCGACCCGTCTTTCTTACGCACAAATAATACCGGAGCTCCCCAGGGCGAAGTACTAGGTCTAATGAAGCCTTTTTCTAACAGATCCTTCAACTGCTCTTTCAGTTCTTTCAATTCTGCCGGTGCCATTCTGTACGGGGGAATAGATATAGGCTGAGTACCTGGAAGCAAATCAATAGTAAAATCTATCTCCCGCTCTGGAGGAAGGCTTGGAAGCTCATTTGGGAACACGTCTGGAAATTCATTAACCACGGGAACTGACTGAAGAGTTGGCGTTTCTGCTGTCAAGTCTTGTACCCGAACCAGATGATAAATATAACCTTTTCTGATCATTTTCTTCGCCTTAAGGTATGATATAAAATTACCTTTCGGCGATGCTGTATTACCGGCCCATTCTATAACTGGCTCCCCGGGAAACTGGAAACGAACTACCTTATTTTGGCAGTCAACATTAGCATAACAGGAGGCTAGCCAGTCCATTCCCATAATAACATCAAATTCAATCATATCTAATTCCACCAGATCGGCCTTAGTGTCTCGGCCATATACAGTTACAGAACAATCTTTATATACCTGTTTCGCTACAATAAAGTCCCCAATCGGTGTGGCTACCTCAAACGGCTCTATAGGTTCAGACGTTATACCAATTTTACTGGCAACCAGAGGCGAAATATATGACAAAGTCAAACCTGGATCAATCAATGCATACACAGACCGAGAGGAAACCAATAATGTACCTGTAACGACATTAGGCGATGCCTCCTGGTCCTGGTGGCTGGCCAAAGCATAAATGCGGTTCGAAGGACCGCTAGTACCAGAAGCTCCACCACGACCTCTGCCGCGACCCGCCGGTGCTGACGTACCCGGCCCAGTAGGGCGCATAGCCACTGATGAAGATGATGACCCGGCGGCTGATCCGGTAGGCTGCGCTGCACCGCCCGAACTACCCTTATACGGGCAATCTCTCACAGAATGGCCCTGACGGCCACAAGAAAAACATGCACCGGTGGCCCTGTAGCACTCTCCCGGATGGTATCTGCCACAATAAGAACACTGAGGCCTAGGTGGCCTCGTCTGACCAGAACCCCTATCTGACCGCGAACCTGAAGCCCTGGAGCTCTGACATGCTCCTAAATAACCTGGGCTATCAAATCTGCGACCTGTAAGCTGTGGAGGTGCGCTCTGTGCCGGCTGGGATAGATGTCTGCTAGGCTGCTGCGGCTGCTGAGGTTGTCTGCCCCGAAAATCTCCCGAATACCCAGATGATCTGGCCCCCTTGGGCTGTCTCCGATCCTGACTCCTATCGGGCTGATGACCCCTGTGCCAGTCCTCCATGCCCTGGGCGTGCGCCTGAATACGGGCAATATCCATATCGGGCTGAGCGGCCAATACCAAGCAACTGTCGACAAAATACCGGTCCAGCCCCATAATATACCTGTGCATCCTGTCAGCCATAGTAGATACCACAGCAGGTGCGTATCGGGCCAATGAGTCGAACTCCATACTGTACTCTCGGACGCTGCGGCCCCTCTGTCTCAGTAATAAGAATCTGTCAGCCTTGGCCCGCTGTAACTCCGGAGGCAGAAAATGGCTAAGAAAAGCCTGAGAAAAATCATCCCAAACTGCTGGGGGAGCACCGTCCCCTCTAGATAACTCCCATGACTCGTACCAATTAGCCGCCACATCATACAACCGGTACGAGGCCAACGCAACTGACTCTGTCTCGGAAGCATTAATCAGCCGTAAAGTGCGCCGTATCTTCCTGATAAACTCCTCAGGATCCTCCTCGGGCTTTGTCCCGAAGAACTCTAGAGGGCCACAAGTCAAGAACTCACGAGCTCTCGAACTGTCACGCCTATATGCTCGGTCACCTCCCAATCCGTGCCCCTGAACCTGTCCCGCCACAAGTCTGGTCAATAGCTGGACTGCCTCTCTCATAGTCTGATCCTCAGTCCCTGGCCGTGGAGCTGGAGGCTCAGGTACTGGAATCTCGGGAGCTGGCGGTGGAGCCGCCCCTCGACCTGCAGCTGCTGCTGCTCCAATCTCCTCTACATGTGGCGGTGTGGAAGAGCCCTCTGCCGGGGGCAAAATATCAGGAGCAATATGTGCATGGGTCTTGGTAACCCTCTGGGCCCGACTAGTCTCTCCCACAGCTACTGCCTTAGCTTTTTGGGCCGCTGTCGCCTTTTTTGGAGGCATAACTGCAAATGTAACAATTCGTTAGGGAGGAATCATCCTGATAACACAGCTCTATCGCACGATCTAAGACAGAAAGAAGGGTAGTATCCTAAATGCCCTGTAGCCTCCTGTTTATAGGTGTGGTGCACAACACACCGATAAACAAGACTCTACTAGACACGGTCTGTAGACATTCCGAGGACGAACCGCTCTGATACCACTTTTGTCACGACCCAACCCCGTAGGCCGTGACTAGTGCCCGATCTGGGCACTCAAACACATTATAGTATATAGCAGAAGCCGACAAGGCTTTATTTCCAATTTGGATAATTTCCAGAAAAATTTCGGCAGAGTTTCCTTTGTTTTACGGACTATCCCATATACCCTGCACGCAGAAAATACCAACAAAGGCCACACAGGGCCAACAAAGCAACATTTAAATATATGCGGGCCGGCCGCCGCGGCGAATGGGATCGCCCAAACACAACATAAGCACACAACTGTACAGAAAGACCCCAACCCACAAACATGTCCACAGACCTCTAAACAGACCGACAGAATCATATGACGGGACAGGGCCCCGCCGTACCCATGAACGAGAATATACATATATAGAAGTGGCAGACTGTACCAAAAGATGACTCTGAATAAAAGAGCGCTCCAAATGGCAGAAAAGATATCCTAGACGGACGGATCCGCAAACCTGTCGGCGGCATGAAAACGCTGCCCCCGAAGAAAGGGGGTCAGTACGATATATGTACTGAACATGTAAAGCCTGAATTACAGAAACAGAATCATAACTGGTACAGAACGTACAAAAAGCGAGCAGAAAATCCAAAGTATCAAATACATACTTTCAAAACATGCAGAGTGTATACAGAAACATATGTCATATCAAATCCGGCCCCTGCCAAGGGACTCGGTAGACAGAACGTGGCCACCCTCCTGACGCTGGTGCCACAACACAGAAGAATCAGAATGGGGCATAACCCCGTCACATAATATATCATATCAGATGGCCATAACAAATCATATCAGCACAAGCGTACATGGCACAGCATACTCCACAAACCCATGTACGCGTATACCTGCCCCCTCACATCGAGGCACGGTGAACAATGCAAAGGATCACACTTGACAACATATCCTGGCCTGGGCTCAGTGTGGGAAACATTGGGGCATCCACGAATGGAGTAGTGAGAGACTAATGCAATTTAAAATATCATAAATGTTTTAATAAACTCGATGAGGCATATCAAAGACAAACCGATCCAATGAAGTCGAACGGGAACATAATAAACGAGTTTCTTTTAAGAACTATTCGAAAAGAAGACTTAAGTACATTAAGGGCAAAACCGGGAATAGCGGGCCCACCTCGGGACAAGCAAGGCGGTGGGCTCAAATTACATATTTTAAGCTTATGGGGTCACCTACAAAGGTTCTATGGATGTTCTATAGCTTTCCAAGTAGTTTAGGGAAAGTTTGCATGATTATCAAGAATACAAACCAAAAGGGCTCAATCTTACTGAAGGAAAAAGCGAGATTTTCAATTGCAGATTCCGATGGGCAGAAAGTCTTTCGAGGCCCGAATCTGATTCTAATACACTTAGGCATGCCAAAAGAAGGATCGGGGTAGGTTTACATACCTTTTGAGCTTTTTAAGCCTATCCAAGCTCACTCTCCGTTTCGTCGATAATCTGCAAATGGTCACATTTACCAATTGTAAGTTATAGGTGCTACGAATTCAATTCAACTCATATTTGTCTACCGAAACTTCGGCAGCACTTCCCCTATACATATAGCACCCCCGAGAATTCAACTCGGCTCGAAATCATCATCAACAACCCAAACAACAACATCAACATCAACAACAAACATTAGAAACACAATATGGCGCAACTAGTTCTACTTGCCGACATAACGCCATAACCTTTATTTCAACTTTAATTCCCAAACCAATGTCAATGATTTCGCATTTATTATCGAACTAGATCATCACAACATAGTTTAGAAGCGTTTCATATTGTTTCCTTAAATTATACACACGATATACATAATATACAACTTTCCGCCAAAGTCATAACGCATTCAAAACTTTTAATCTTTGGCATACATATTCATAACATGTTTCCATCTTCCAAGTTCATCAACTCGTCATAATTAGCAACCTAATAAATTCACTTCCATATTGTCGTAAGATCAGACTAAAGCGATATAAGTTTCTACATTCCATTTCGAAGCAAACTAATATTGTTTTACTTTCGTTCACATTGCAAGAATCACAATAACACACTAACACACTAAACGACTTAATCCATTTCTATTCCTACTCCAATATACCACACGGCCAATTGCTTTATTTATCAATTCAACCAAATTTATTCAACTTTCATTCGTAATATGACTTCCATCACATTCACAACTAGAATATAACATAGTTCAACACATTATAGGTATACAACACATATACCCTCACGGCTACACACCATATTCCAAACCCACTTTGAAATCTTCCATTTTTCCATACAATCAATTCATTTCTATATACTACAACACAAACATGACTTCATAACACAATAATAAGGGATAAATTCTTACCTTTTCTATAGTCTTCTTCACTTGAATAAGAGATCAAATTGATGAACCAAGGCCCCTTTCTTCCAAACCAACTACCCCAAGTTGAGAAGGGTACTCAATTTAGTAGGAAAACCACAAAAGAAAAATTTTTGGAGCAATATTCTTGATAGCCAATTTCCCCTTGCCAAAGCCGAAACCCTCTCTCTTTTTCTTGTTTTTTTCTTTGCTTTGTTCTTTCTAATTTCTTGATCTTTCTAAAGGGGGTATGACTCATATATTTTTTTTAACACATGGAAAATTAATTGGGCCATGGGTTTGGGCCATAGATGGCCGGCCACCCTTCAAGACAATAGGCCTCATTAGTTTCTCATTTTTTTTTGAGCCCAATGACTTGTGAATCAAATTTTGTAATTCCCGAAACTAATTTCCAAAATTCCAAATTTGTCCTTGGCCTTATTCGACACTTCCACATTAATATTATTTCATACACAACTCCTATGTCAAATAAAAGTTAATTATGATCTTATTTCTTACAAGTCAAGAATATTTCCAAATTTTTCCAACGTGTAAAGACACGGGATATAACATTCTGACACTTCCAGAGGGATTGGAAAGATACGTTGTGTATTGCGACGCTTCAGGTGTTGGGCTAGGCTGTGTGTTGATGCAACATGGCATGGTGATTGCGTATGCTTCAAGGCAATTGCGGAAACATGAGCAGAAATATCCTACCCATGACTTAGAATTGGTCGCGGTGGTCCATGCATTAAAGATAAGGAGACATTACTTATATGGTGTCCACGTGGATATTTACACAGATCATAAGAGTCTTCAATACATCTTCAAACAGAAAGAGTTGAATTTGAGGCAACGACGATGGCTAGAGTTGCTAAAAGACTATGATGTTGAGATCCTGTACCACCCCGGAAAGGCAAATGTGGTGGCTGATGCTCTTAGCCGTAGGTCGATGGGAAGTCTAAGTGATGTACGACCAGAAAAGAAGGAGATGGCCCGTGAGCTTCAACAATTAGCTAGCCTAGGAGTCCGAGTAGTGGACTCAGGTAGCAGCGGAGCTACTATTCAGAATTCAGTAGTTTCATCGCTAGTAGCGGAAGTAAAAGAGCGACAATATGAGGATCCCATTCTAATGCAGTACAGAGATACACTCCCTCAGAAAGAGGAGTCATCATTTGATATTTCGGGAGATGGAGTTCTCCGATGTCGAGGCAGGTTATGTGTTCCCGATGTGGTAGGCCTACGTCACCAAATATTGAGGGAAGCCCATCGTTCCCGTTATTCTGTCCACCCCGGGGCGACAAAAATGTATCATGATCTTAAGTCTATATATTGGTGGAATGGGATGAAGAAAGATATAGCGGAATTCGTATCCCAGTGTCCTAATTGCCAACAAGTGAAGATTGAACACCAAAAGCCGGGTGGATTATTGCAAGCTATAGAAATCCCGACGTGGAAGTGGGAAGTGATTAATATGGATTTCATTTCAGGCTTACCCCGTTCTCGACGTAAATATGATTCCATATGGGTGATCGTGGATAGACTCACCAAATCAGCTCATTTCTTACCAGTCAGAACGACCTATGTGGCAGAAGATTATGCAAAGCTTTATCTTAAGGAGATAGTGAGACTCCACGGTGTTCCAGTATCTATTATCTCCGATAGAGGGACTCAGTTTATAGCCAAGTTTTGGAGGTCTCTCCAAGAGGGTTTAGGGACCCAAGTGCGCCGTAGCATGGCATTTCATCCACAGACCGATGGGCAGGCTGAACGTACTATTCAGACTCTGGAGGATATGTTGCGAGCATGTATGATAGATTTTGGGGGGAATTGGGATGATCATTTGCCACTCATTGAGTTTGCATACAATAATAGTTATCACTCCAGCATTCAAATGGCACCGTATGAGGCTTTATATGAGCGGAAGTGTAGGTCCCCAATTAGGTGGTTTGAAACCGGAGAGACTAAATTGATAGGACCAGAATTGGTCCAGCAAGCTATAGAGAAAGTTAAGCTCATACAAGATCGGTTGTTAACACCCCAGAGTCATCAAAAATCCTATGCGGATAACCGTCGAAGGGACATAAAGTTCGAAGTGAAGGATTGGGTATTCTTGAAAGTGTCGCCGATGAAGGGCGTAATGCTATTCGGCAAAAAGGGGAAGCTCAGTCCCCGGTATGTTGGGCCATATGAAATTGTACGCAAGATAGGCAAAGTGGCCTATGAGCTAGATCTACCTTCCGAGTTGGAGTCAGTTCATCCAGTATTCCACGTCTCGATGCTTCGAAAATGTATTGGAGATCCTACTAGGATCGTCCCAGTAAATGATGTACAAGTGACAGAGAGAATGACTTATGATGAAATACCCATTGCCATATTAGATAGGCAAGTACGGAGGCTTAGAAACAAAGAAGTGGCCTCAGTTAAGATTCTATGGAGAAGCAGTAAACGAGAGGAAATGACGTGGGAAGCGGAAGAAGGTATGCGGTCCAAATACCCACATTTATTTCAGCCTTTGGACGAGGACCAAGATGAGGCGTCAAGATCACAAGGTATGTATGATTCCTTTTTATGCATTTAGGTCGTGTGTGGCTAATTTTTTTTTTTATGCTGCTATGTTGTGGCCCTGTTAGGCGTTGCTATTGTGGGTTGTCGTGACAGGGTGATAGTGCCACATTACAAAGGAAACTCTGGCGAAATATTTATAGAATTCCCCAAGCCTTTAACATTCGAGGACGAATGTTCCTAAGGGGGGTAGAATGTTACACCACGGAAAATTTTTCGTTAGTACGCAAGTAAACGAACTAGTGATGTGTGCGAGTGTATAATGTTTCATGAGAAATGTGCGTATATGGACGAGAATGATTAGAATGAAAAGTCGAGAAATGTGAAAAGTTGAAAGTTGGCAAAACTGCCCAGTGGTCGTAAAGTGCAAAATACGGACCGTAAAATGGAATACGGTCCGTAAAATGGCAGTCGTAAATTGGCATGCAAGGTTTCAAATTTCTGCCCAGTTGAGAAATGGTAAAATACGACCAGGAGGACGGACCGTAAAGTGATTTACGGCGCGTAAACCATGGTCGTAAATCACCATGCATGCAGCCAAAGTTTCTGGTTTTGCTTAAGGTTAAAGATGAGCACAAGGGACGGTCCGTAAACTGGAATACGGACCGTAAACCTCCATGGACGACCACTGTTCACCTCAGCACAGATTTTCAATTCATTAAATATGAGGACCAAGACTTGATTTATTTCATTTCTACATTACACCACTTCTCTCTAGAATCATCTCTCTACATTTATTTCATAAGTTTTCAAGGATTATAAGTCTCCAACAACATAAATAAGTGAATCAAGTGTAAGCAAGCCATTAAATACCATTCAAGTCAAGAAGTGCAAATGGAGAAAAACTAGGGTTTTGCTCAAAGTGAAGTATTATCAACCAAAGCTTGTTCCTACATCATCTAAGGTAAGATTCATGATATTTATATTTTGGTTAACATATTGGGGAGTTGAAATACTTGGATGGTAGAAGTATATGCTAAAATGGTCAATGGAGGGTAAAATGAAGAATGTGGATAATATGAATGACTAATGGCTATTGTTATAATACTAAATGAAGGTAGAAATTTGAGCATCGAAGGAGTACGTGCAAGTGTAGAATAGTTCGACGAAGAGGTATGTGAGGCTAACCCTTCTTTCCTAAGGCATGGTTCTTGGACAAATTCCTAATCCCTCTATATGAGTATGTTGTCTTCACATGGTTGACATTCCGAGCTCATAAGCTCACGACCCTTGATATGTGCTATGATTATACTATGTTCCTCGTATGACGAGTAAGTCTATAACGTAGATGTAATGATAATGATGAGGATAGTAATGATGATGAGAGTAAAATGTGATTATAGATGCTTACGAGCTATTATTTATGTATATGTGTGCCTATGAAGGGCTATGATAAGACCCCGAGCTTATGATGCCGGGTAAAATATATGTATATGACTATGTATAAAGTATGTATACGATTACGAAACGCGCGCACACCTCTGCAGATGTGTTATATCCCGTGTCTTCACACCTTTGGAAAAATTAGAAATAATCTTGACTTGTATGAAATAAAGTCATAATTGATTGCATTTAGCACATGAGCTGTTTGTGAAAGGATATTAATGTAGAAGTGTCGAGGGAGACTAAGAGAAACTTTGGAATGTTTGAAATTAGTTTCGGGAATTACAAAATTTGATTCACAAGTCATTGGACTCAACATGGGAAATGAAATGAGGCCCAAGAAGAGATGGGGTGGCCGGCGAACTATGGCCCAAACCCAAGGCCCAAATAAATTTTCCATGTGATAAATTAACTAAGGGGACCATAGTATACTTATTATATATCATCTTCATCTTTTGGAAGATTGAAGAAAGAACAAAAAAAAAACAAACAAAGCAAAACAAGAGAAGAGGGTTTCGGGTTTGGTGTGGAAATTTCACCACCAAAAATCTTGCTCCTAAAAATTTTCTTTTGTGGTTTTCCTACTAAATTGAGTAGCCTCTTTAACTTGGTGTAGTTGGTTTGGAGAAAGGAGGCCTTATTTCATCAAAGTGACCATATATTCAAGTGAAGAAGAGTGAGTAAAAAGGTAAGAATCTATCCCTTATTCTTGTGTTATGAAGTCTTGTTTGTGTTGTAGTATGTAGAAATGTGTTGATTTTATGAAGGAATAGAAGTTTGCAAAGTGGGCGTATGGTATATATGTATGGCCGTGTGTATGCTTGCATGATGTGCCAATGATGAATTGAAATTATGTTGTATTCTAATTGTGAATGTGATGGAATTCATATTGAGAATGAAAGTTGAATAAAATTGGATGAATTGACAAAGAGAGTATTTGGCCGTGTGGTATGGAGTAGTATGGAATGAAATGGATCAAGTTTGTGTAATGTGTTAGTTGTGTTATTATGATTCTTGCAATGTAAATGAAAGTAAAACGATATGAGTTTGCTTTGAAATGGAATGTAGAAACTTATGTCGCTTAAGTATGATTTTACGACATTATGAAAATGAAGTTGTTAGGTTGCAAGTCATGATGATTATTGATGAATTTGGAAGATGAAAACATGTCATGAATATGTATGCCAAAGATTAGAAGTTTTGAATGAGTTATGACTTCGGTGGAAAGTTCGTATATTATGTATATCGTGTGTATAATTTAAGGAAACGATATGAAACGCTTCTAAACTATGTTGTGATGATCTAGTTTGATAATGAATGTGAAATCATTGAAATTGGTTTGGAAATTGAAGTTGAAATGAAGGTAATGGCATTATGTCGGCAAGTAGAACTAGTGTTGCCATACTGTGTTTCTAGTGTTTTATGTTGATGTTGATGTTGTTGTTTGGGTTGTTGTTGATGATTGTGAGCCGAGTTGAGTTCTCGGGGGTGCTATATGTATAGGGGAAGTGCTGCCGAAATTTCGGTAGACAAATATAAGTTGAATTGAATTTGTAGCATCTATAACTTACAATTGGTAAACTTGACCATTTGCAGATTTTTGACGAAACGGGAAGCGTGTTTGGAAAGGCGTAAGGAGCTTGAAAGGTATGTAAAGCTACCCCGATCCTTCTTTTGGCATGTCTAAGTGTTTTAGGATCGGATTCGGGCCTCAAAAGACCTTCTTGGCCATCGGAATCCGTAAGAGAAAATCTCAGTCTTTCCTTCAGTAGAATTGAACCATTTTGATATGCTTTTCCTGAAATTATGCAAACTTTCTCTAAACTCCTTGAAAAGCTATAGAATGTCCGTAGAACCTTTATAGGTGACCCCATAAGCTTAAAGGGCATAATTTGAGCCCACCGCCTTGCTTGTTCCGAGGTGGGCCCGCTATTCCCGGTTTTGCCCTTAATGTGCTAAAGTCCCCTTTTTGAACGATTTTTGAAAGGAATGTTTCGACTACCCTTTTTATTTACCTAACTAATATGGTTTTAAATATTTCATTATGTCTGATAAATTGTTTTGATACTCGCAACTCATTTACTATGATTCCTTCCGACTTCATCGGATCGGTTTGTCTTTGATATGCCTCATTGAGTCTATGGACACATTTATGATATTTTACTTGCATTAGTTTCTCACGACTCTATTCGTGGATGCCCCAATGTTTCCCACACTGAGCCCGGGCCAGGATATGTTGTCAAGCGTAATCCCCCTGCATTGTTCGCCGTGCCTCGATGTGAGGGGGCAGGTATATGCGTACATGGGTTTGTGGAGTATGCTGTGCCATGTACGTTTGTTCTGATATGATTTACTATGGCCATCTGATATGACATATTATGTTACGGGGTTATGCCCCTATTCTGATTCTTCTGTGTTGTGGCACCAGCGTCGGGAGGGTGGCCACGTTCTGTCTGCCGAATCCCTTGGCAGGGGCCGGATTTGATATGACATATGTCTTGTACACACTCTGCATGTTTACGAAATATGTATCTGATACTTTGGATTTTCCGTTTACTTTCTGTATGTTCTGCACCAATTATGATTTTGTTTCTGCAACTCAGGCTTTACATATTCAGTACATATTTCGTACTGACCCCCTTTCTTCGGGGGCTGCGTTTTCATGCCGCGCAGGTACCGACGACAGGTTTGCTGATCCGTCTGCTTAGGATCTCATTCTGCTATTTTTGGAGCGCTCTTTTATTCAGAGCCATCTTTTGGTATAGCCTGTCACTTCTACATATGTATATTTCTCGTTCATGGGTACGGCGGGGCCCTGTCCCGTCATATCATTCTGTCGGTCTGTTAGAGGTCTGTGGACATGTTTGTGGGTTGGGATCTTTCTGTACAGTTATGTGTCTGTGTTGTGTTTGGGCGATCCCCTTCGCCGCGGCGGCCGGTCCGCATATATGTAGATGTTGCTTTGTTGGCACTGTGAGGCCTTTGTTGGTATTTTCTGCGTGCAGGGTATTTGGGATAGTCCGTAAAACAAAGGAAACTCTGCCGAAATTTTTCTGGAAATTATCTAAATTTAGAATAAAGCCTTGTCGGCTTCTGCCATATACTAGAATGCGTTTGAGTGCCCAGATCGGGCACTAGTCACGGTCTACGAGGTTGGGTCGTGACAAAATGGTACGGATGACCCTGCTGCCTTGGTAGGGCCAGGTATGTATGATCTTGAGCCTTGGTTGGCCAAGTATGTATGAAACACCGATCCTACGAGGTCGGGTATGATATGTAAATACTATGTAGATGATATGACTATATATAATATGAATAGTAGGTTGTCGTGTTTATGTTTTCGGACTTGCAATGGACCCGAGGGGAGATGTTGGAATTGGTACTGACCTTTGCATATATTAGACTATGTCAAA
Source organism: Lycium barbarum (assembly GCF_019175385.1). Classification (NCBI taxonomy): domain Eukaryota; kingdom Viridiplantae; phylum Streptophyta; class Magnoliopsida; order Solanales; family Solanaceae; genus Lycium; species Lycium barbarum. The sequence continues at coordinate 21,204,672 of NC_083348.1, read as the reverse complement.
TGTTGGGTGATTATTTTGGCTTGTTGTTGGTTCCAGAAAGATAGACTGAACTTGGAACTCTGACTTAGGTTTATTCTTGGGGTGGTGTGGGAATTGTGACTTAAGTGTACCTTGGCTTGGCATAGTGATTGTTTGAGTGTGATGGTATAGTTAAGAATTGGTGCTAGACGATTTAGTAGTACATGAATAGGAGTTGAGTTGATCATCCTATGGGTGAGGGTAGTTGCTGCTTAGTGTCGGTTATGGCGTAAGTCGAAGTAGTGTCTTGAGTGTTAGATTGCGGTGAGGCTTATTCTTTGTTAGGGTCTGTTTGTGTTGACGTTTTCCTTATTATAGTTAGTATGGGTAGTTCTTTTCTTATTGGGTATAGGTGTAACAAGATGGTGTTAGGGTTGATTTAGTTGGTTGTTTCTTGAGTGCTAGGAGATGGTGGAGTTCTCTTTTCCCTTTTTACTTTGCTTAATTGCTTATTGTCTAAATTTGCTGCCTACCATACTTATTCATTGATATTTATTGCTGTTATGATTTTCTAATTGCGGTCGACCTATGATACTTACCAATACGAGTGTTATACTGATACTGCACTTGCTACACCCTTTTGGGGTGTAGATTTGTTTCAGGTTGAGTTCGTGAAATTCTAGCTCGAGGATTGGTCAAGACTATCTTGAAGACTCTATTATCTCACTCCAACAGGGTTGTCCCACTTATTTGTTTATTGTATTTCACTTTAGTTCTAGTCATGCCTTAGAAGCTCTTGTACAAGTTTAGACCAGATATTTTGGAAAATGTAGTAAAGTCTTGTATAAATATTTACATTTATGAAGATAAATGGTTTATTGATGAATTTATTTAATTTCGTTCCTTAATGTGTTAGTTGGTAAGGGAAGGATTCACCTACTAGGTGGGAATAAGTAGGTGCCCGCACGGACTCGAATTTGGGTCATGACAAGTTGGTATCAGAGCCCTATATTACCAGTCTCACAAGTATAAGAGCAGTGTCTAGTAGAGTCTCGTGGAATGGTACGTAGAGGTCCGTACCCATCCACTGGAGGCTATAAGTCATTTAGGAAGTCTTCCCTTCTTTTCTTCTTATCATGCCACTTCAGAAGTTTAAATTCCTAAGATGTATCCAATTGGCATCTAGTTGATTCCAATTGGTATCTCGATTATTGTTATGAAGTGGTGTGGTTTGTTCGTATACGAAAAATGATTCGATAAATTTCTAGTGTTGGGCAAGGTCATGTGGCATCAAAAAATGCAACTATTACAGTTTGTCGCCGCAGCGGTTCATTGTCTGCCATAGCGGTTTCGTGAACGCTATAGCGGTCCACATGAAATATTTCTTGCCTCCATGGCATGTGGCCAGCATACCCTCAGATTAGCCTCATACCGCCATAGCGCACAATCCGTCGGCTATAGCACTACCGTTACAACGATATTTGCGTCCGCTACCGCGAAAAACACCCCAGTTGATCAGTGCATTCTTCCTTAACTATCCAACCTATTTCAACTCAGCAAAAATAATAATAATTCAGGATACAAATTCCAAAACACAACCATCCGATAAACATAAAGCCTAACAGGGCAAAAGTCATCAAAACATCCAAACCACCAAAAACAAACGAGAAAAAGCAAAGAAATATTGTCAAAACATCCAAGAAAACCAAATTGTCTTTATATATGTCAACTAGTCTTAGTCGTCCTATGATACCTACCAGTACTGTTGTTTGTACTGACCTACACTTGCTGCATTCTTTTATGAATACAGAATTCCAGGTGGGATTGACCTCAGTTTCTCGTGGCTGATAGTCTTTCTGAGAGTTGCTGTTATACTCTACAGGGTGAGCATGAGGACATCCGCCACCTTGAAAATTCTTCTTTTATTTATGTCTTATTTTCCATTTCGAGACATATTCATACTTTTGAGGTATTATTGATAATTTTGGACTTATAGATTCTAGTTAGATGCTCTTGTATGGTTAGACCAGACTCTGGGTGGATTTGATGTATTTCCTTACTTCCGCACATTTCTATATGATTATCATCAGACTTACGTGATTTTTATCTCTTTCGCTTGTTTACTTGTTTCATTATGACTTTGCAATTGTTAGGATAAGGATTCGCCTACCGAGGTAGGAAAGATAGGTGCCCGTGTGACTTAGCTAAATTGGGTCGTGACAATTTCCATATCTTTATTTTGTTGTTTTCCATGCCTTACATACTCGGTACATTATTCGTACTGACATCCTTTTATTTGTGGAAGCTGCATTCATGCCCACAGGTAGACAGGGAGGCGGATCAGATCCATGGGCTGCCTTCTCAGCGATTGTACAAGAGCACTCCACTTGTTCCGGATTTGCAGTTCAGTTTGGTATGATTCTTTTGTGTACAAATGGGCATGGCGGGGTCCTGTCCCATCCTTGTTATGTTATGCACTCTATGTAGAGGTTGGTAGATAGATTTGTGTAGTTAGATGGTCTAAGACCTTTTCGGTCCAATCTTTGTTATATCATTTTGACAGCCTTGTCGGCTTGTATATATGGGCACAGTTTGATGATGTGTATATATATGCATATATTTCTTGGGTTTGTGTCCCTTACAGTTTTTATGTGTATTAGTTAGCATTCTGGCCCACTTAGGAGTGATTATGTGATGCATGTATGTCATGAGGTGCTCGGTAGGTTAGCTCTGGGTGCCCGTCATAGCCTTCCGGTTGGGTCGTGACAAAATCAGGCAAGACTCAACAATTCACCTCATCAATCAAAATGAATACGAAATCATCTCAATCCCAAGAATATTATATATTAACTTCTTTTTTCTCATATCACAACAATTCCACCTCAGGTTCAGTACATAAAGTCACGGTGACCAGCCCACATAATCAATCAATCAGTACCAACCTAGAAATTTCCAACCAGACTTCATGTCCAAAGACCTATACATGCTTTCTCCCATCAATTCTATTACATATACATTCAACTAATCAAAGTTTAACTCAAGTACACCATAACCTACCTCAAAGCCGAACTTGAACAATGTAATCACTCCGCAAGAGTTTTCCCCTTTCACAAAGCTTCAAAACGTTCAAAATATAGAATCATAACGCTAAGTGTGTGATGGATCATCTACTCAAACAAAGAACAATTAGGGAAAAGAACCCAACTACTTCTACCCTTTTCAAATGGGTGAACTATCACTAAGTGTGAATTCATCATACAATCAACCTCAACCAACATACTATTCCCAATCATGGGTTTTCTAATCAATTCATCCACTTTCAAATTGTTTTTAGGCTAAAGCTTCCATTTTTATTGGAACCCTAAGTCTCAATCAATCGTTTCCACCATTAATAATCAAAATCTCATTCTAGGAAGTGATATTCTATACCCCTAGATGATAAAGTGTTACACCTCGGAAAATTTTCCGTTGGTACGCAAGTAAACAAACTAGTGATGTGTGCGAGGAGTGCGAGTGTATAATGTTTCATGAGCAATGTGCGTATATGGACGAGAATGATTAGAATGAAAAGTCGAGTAATGTGAAAAGTTGAAAGTTGGCAAAACTGCCCAGTAGTCGTAAATTGCAAAATACGGACAGTAAAATGGAATACGGTCCGTAAACTGGCAGTCGTAAATTGGCATGCAAGGTTTCAACTTTCTACCCAGTTGAGAAATGGTAAAATACGACCAGGAGGACGGACCGTAAAGTGATTTACGACGCGTAAACCATGGTCGTAAATCATCATGCATGCAACCAAAGTTTTTGGTTCTGCTTAAGGTTAAAGACGAGCACGAGGGACGGTCCGTAAACTGGAATACGGACCGTAAACCTCCATGGACGACCACTGTTCACCTCAGTACAGATTTTCAATTCATTAAATATGAGGACCAAGACTTGATTTATTTCATTTCTACATTACACCACTTCTCTCTAGAATCATCTCTCTACATTTATTTCATAAGTTTTCAAGGATTATAAGTCTCCAACAACATAAATAAGTGAATCAAGTGTAAGCAAGCCATTAAATACCATTCAAGTCAAGAAGTGCAAATGGAGAAAAACTAGGGTTTTGCTCAAAGTGAAGTATTATCAACCAAAGCTTGTTCCTACATCATCTAAGGTAAGATTCATGATATTTATATGTTGGTTAACATATTGGGGAGTTGAAATACTTGGATGGTAGAAGTATATGCTAAAATGGTCAATGGAGGGTAAAATGAAGAATGTGGATAATATGAATGACTAATGGCTATTGTTATAATATTAAATGAAGGTAGAAACTTGAGCATCGAAGGAGTACGCGCAAGTGTAGAATAGTTCGACGAAGAGGTATGTGAGGCTAACCCTTCTTTCCTAAGGCATGGTTCTTGGCCAAATTCCTAAGCCCTCTATATGAGTATGTTGTCTTCACATGGTTGACATTCCGAGCTCATAAGCTCACGACCCTTGATATGTGCTATGATTATACTATGTTCGTCGTATGACGAGTAAGTCTATAACATAGATGTAACGATAATGATGAGGATAGTAATGATGATGAGAGTAAAATGAGATTATAGATGCTTACGAGCTATTATATATGTATATGTGTGCCTATGAAGGGCCATGATAAGACCCCGAGCTTATGATGCCGGGTAAGAATATATGTATATGACTATGTATAAAGTATGTATACAATTATGAAACGCGCGCACACCTCTGCAGATGGTACGGATGACCCTGATGCCTTGGTAGGGCCATGTATGTATGATCTTGAGCCTTGGTTGGCCAAGTATGTATGAAACACCGATCCTACGAGGTCGGGTATGATATGTAAATACTATGTAGATGATATGACTATATATAATATGAATATGAATGTGATAAGACTATGTATAAGAATACGAATAAGGATATGTATACGAATATGAGCACAAGTATGGTAGGAGTACTATTATGGAATACGGATGATGACGTAGGTGTACAAATACGTATGAAAAATGGAAAGTCCTACGAAAGGCAGGTAAGTACTATGACGATGATATTATTTTATCCCCTCCTATGCTATTTCATATGTTGTTCATGATGCTTATTTATTGATGTTGCTCATGCTTTACATACTCAGTACATTCTTCGTACTGACGTCCTTTTGTTTGTGGACGCTGCGTCATGCCCGCAGGTGCACAGGGAGACAGACTTGATCCATAGCTTCCTATTCGGAGATTACATAGAGTGCTCCATTTCCTTCGGAGCCATATCTTTTGGGTACTCATTCTTTTGTGTATATAATTATGGGCATAGCGGGGTCCTGTCCCGCTAATGTGATATGCTATACTCTTAGAGGCTCGTAGACATATGTGTGTGTGTGGGTAGATGTGTTTGGCCTTGTCGGCCTATGTTTTGTATATCATTTTGTTGGCCTCGTCGGCCCATGTACATTGATGTGGCATAGATGCCTATGATGATATAAATGTGTTGTTGTCCAAATGGGACTAGTTGACGAATGAATGGAAATGCATGTATAATTATGTGGCTCACCTAGATGTAAGCATAAGAGTAAGCTAAGAGGGCGCCCGGGTGGGCTCTCACCGGGTGCTCGTCGCGGCCTCGAGTCGGGTCGTGACATAAAGCAACAATAAAAGCAATGACTCATTCATTATTTAAGGGTTTCATAAGTTCTAGGGTTATAACCTTTCAATTCACCATTAAAGAACCTTTAGCAGATGTAGGAACTTAAGACGATTATGGAATGAATGAAGATAAAGGTTAAGACTTACCTTGATAAAGAGTGGTGCCCTAGCCTTATAAATATCGCCTTAATATTTCTTGGGAACGGTTTTTGGTGTTATGTGGAGAATGGGTTCGAAATATGAAATATAAAACATAGTTTCTGCCTCCCGTCGACCGCTGCTACAGTCGACGTTCGCTACAGCGGTCTCGCTATAGCGGGAATTGTCCCGCTATGGCGGACCTTATTTAATTCCCCATTTTCTGCGATGGCAAACAGCGCACCGCTACGACGGACTCGCTACAGCGGTATTACCACCGCTGCAGCGGTCTAAATCGACCAGTGAACTTTGGTGTTTTCACCAGATTTTCACCCAACACCCCAATATCAATCTGACGCCCTATAGACACAGACCAAACATGCACATATACATAAAAACATTCTACGTACTCACCCGTGGCCTCATAATTCCCAACGGAGGTCTAATCTACCAAGTCAACTGTCACGACCCGACTAGGGGCCATGACGGGTACCTGGAAATGACTACCGAGCACCACTCATTACGCTAATCATCATACCCAACCTGACCATACACTATCTCCAAGGCAACATATGTATATACATAAGCCATTACGACTACAAGAATGATATACAAAAATATACACTGATGTATCCATGAGACAATTACTACCCACGCATACGTATCTACGAGCCTCTACTAGAGTACTGAGACATAAGGACGGGACAGGACCCCTTCATACCCAAATATACACACAAAAGAATGCATCAATAACTGGCACCTTCGGAGTAATGGAGTGCTCCTGTGTAGCTGCTGGATAGCTCCTAAGAATCTGGGCCGCCTCCCTGCCTACCTGTGGGCATGAACACAGCGTCCGAAAAGACAAGGACGTCAGTACGAACAATGCACTGAGTATGTAAGGCATATATGATAACATAATAAAGAAACATAGAAAGCATAAGGAGAAAAGATAACTGTAACTGCTTGCCTCTTGGGGCGGAATCATGCATGATCACTTTTATCTTTCAAACATATCACATATACATACATAATCTGTCTGAATCAATAGCATCATTAGCACGCGTCCGGGCCTCCCGCATCCGGGGTAATCATGTCACACCGCCCACTAGTGGTGTCATGTCCGGCCAAATAGGCATGGTGTTATAATAAGCCGCCAGTCTTAGAGGTGTCATGCCTGACCATCTAGGTGCGGTGTAATTATAAGCCGCCCTCCTTAGCAGTGTCATGCCCGGCCGTCTAGGCGTGCTGTACACTCATCATCATATACTCATCATGAAACATACATAAGAACTCAAGCAAAAGCTATAACTCTATCGGGGTGACGTAAGGTCGAGGACCCCCGATTCCATTATACAGTAGTCATGATCATCATATCTCACCTTGAAGGAACTAGCATTATAAGGTGAGCTTAAGAACAATGAATAGTATCAAGGAATCATATAAGGATCATTAGCTTCATGAGACTACCACATCATAAGCTTTGGAGTCTCTAGACTTAGATTCACCATCATCATTGCCATATTCATAACGCATCTCTTATCTTTATCTCCTGAGGTGCTCTTGATAATCATAGACTTATAGTTTACGGAATATAAAAGAGTTATGGAAGGATAAAGGAAGTCATATTATAGGAATCATGCCTTAGGAAAAGAAGGGACTAGCCTCGCATACCTTTACGCCTCACTAACTTTATCAATTAAACGCTTCCCTCCAATGTTCACGATTCTACATTCAAAAGAATTCGTACTAAGGTTAGATAGTCGGAAACATGCTTAAGCTTTAAGATAAAGCTAATGAAAATTGGGCAGCATTTCCTTTGTTTCTATAACTTTCTCCATGTAATAACCAACTCCCAAACATCAACAACACACCCACAATATCATAATCAATAAACTTCATTAAGTTAGTCATTATTCAATTCTCCAAAATTCCCTCTCAAAGTCATCCATAACCATGGTTATCACCCAAGTATTATTCACATATAATACTTCTTTAACGTCATTGGTATCATTCATGACAAGATTTCACTCATAACATATCAAGAATCACGATTCATATCAAACTACTATTCAAGAATACCATTGTTTCCACATTTGAACCCCATATTCCACTTTCTTCCTCAAACTAAGTCTTTCAACCATTAAATATTCTTAATAACATGTAATGATCATAAAACTCACCTTTGATTGTGTAGGAATGGGCTTTGGATGAAAATACTTCACTTGGAGAAAACCCTAGCTTCAACTCTAAAGAGATTCTTGACTTCTAGCAACCCTAACTAGCATTCTTGCACTTGATTCTACTAGACTTTGGTATTTGATCTTTGATTCACCTTGAATTTATGTTGAGGAAATGTATGGAAACTTCTAGAGGTCTTGAGAGAAGTGGAGAAGTTGGGAAAATGAGAAATTAGAAGTGGGAACTTATATTTATACTTGAAAAAAAAGCTGCCCCGATCATGTTATACGGACACTTATACGGTCCGTATAGCATTATACGGTCCGTATAAGTGACCGTATTTCACCATCAGGGATTTCCCTTTCTTGTTGAGGTTATACGGGCCCTTATACGGACCGTATAAAGTTATACGGACTGTATAAGTGGTCGTATAACTCCATTTTTTCGAAGTTAATCTCGTCGTTTCGTTTGATCTCCAATCCTTATGGAACCTTCTTAACACTTGTTTAACACTTAATTAACAACTTAAGGAGCATTATAACATTTCCTCAAGACATTATTAAATCAACATTTTCTTGGTACTTTGCAAAACCTTTTCAAACACGACTCATGCTTTACATTCTTCAACGAACTCTCTTCTCTTGCCTTAAATGTCTTTGGAATCTTAATTAGAACCATTAAGTACCCCTTCTTACTTGTAGGGACATCGTATACTTCTTACCCTGCGTTAGTCTATCTACCACATGACGACATGAAATTTTTCGAGGTGTAACACTCCCCCCCCCCCCTTTAAAATCATTCGTCCTCGAATGTTAAGTTCTCGGGAATTCTATAGAAATTTCGCCAGAGTTTTCCCTGTAATATGGAACTAACACCCTATCAAAACAACCCACAATAACATTGCCTCACAGGGCTACAACACAATAGTAAGAAAATATGGTCACACACGACTAAAAGCATTAAAAAGAAAGCATTACATACCTCGTAATACTGACACCTCATCTTGAATCTCCTCTGGGGTGGAAACAAGTGTGGGTACTTGGACTTTATGTTCTCTTCCGCTTCCCAAGTCATTTCCTCTCGGTTATTATTTCTCCACAAGACCTTAACTGAGGTTACTTCTTTATTTCTAAGTTTCCGCACTTGCCTATCTAGTATGGCAGTGGGTACCTTTTCATAAGCCAACCTTTCCGTAACTTGAACATCATCCACAGGCACGATTCTAGTAGGATCCTCGACACACTTACGGAGCATTGATACATGAAAAACTGGGTGGACTGATTCGAGCTCTGGAGGTAAATCTAGCTCGTAAGGCACTTGGCCCACCATGCGTACAATCTTATAAGGTCTAATATACCGGGGGCTAAGTTTACCCATCTTGCCGAATTGTTACACCCCGGGAAATCTCGCATTACCAAGACTGTAGGCGGCTTAGTATGAGCTCAAGGGAGAGTAAAGTTATACCAGGAGTAGGGATGAATATTGTATTATCTGAGTATAAGAATATATACATGACATTGGAGACCGTATGGAGTAAATCAGTTAACATGTTACTTGATGAATAGCCCTCGTAACCGTAAGTTAAGGTGGGGCCCACATGTCGGGGTTTTATAAAGGACATATGAAAAGTGATATGAGTGGTACATGGGAAGTTGAGAAAGTCTTAAGAAGGACCCTTAAGCCAAATATGTGCATAAGCCCTCCAAAAGGATTATTTAAGGATACATTTTCGGATGATCTGACTTGGAGGGGGGGGGGGGGGGGGGGACGCTATTATAAGTTTAGAATTTGGAAACACACATAACATTAATGTTGTAGATAATTGACAGAGCTTTCCAACCATAGGTTATGGGACCTCATACAGTATCGGGATCAAGAGTTATGGTCATTTTAAGATAAAGACTCCAAGCTGCCAAATGGCTTCCGCGGGTCCCACTTGAGAAGGTCGGTGGAACCGACTTATGAGGGGTATAAAAACAACATTAACTCCATTTTTCAGCATTTTACATTCTCAATAGTCCTAGAAACTTCTCAACACAACCCCCAAACATTTATAGCCCATTAAATCAAGAATTTAACAAGATTACACCAAACTAGTCCATGAAAGGTGATTGTTCTTGCTTCTACTAGATGTTATGGTAAGTTTGGTCTTGAAGAAAGTTGGTGTGGCTGAATTTATTCAAGTATAAGGTATGTTCTTCATCCTATCTCTTAGGTTGAGTTGATTTGAAGGTTTAACAAGTCTTAAAAGTGAAAATAGTTATGGAGGAAAGGTCATAAAGTGTTGTGTTGTAGTTGTTGTGTTTATGGACTATTTTGAGCATGTTGTGGCCGTTGTCATGACCCAACCCCGTGGGCCATGACTAGTGCCCGACCTGGACACCCGTATACGTACCTGTTAGATATAGCCAAACTGAAACTAGAACAATATGGAAACTTACGAAAGAATTCTAACGGTTCATAACGTCATCATATATATATATATATATACCCAGATAGACTGTCTCCTGAGGAGTCACAACTAATCAGATCATAAAATGATACGCAAGCCGACAAGGCTGCCATTACACATCAATATCATGTCATATGCAAGCCGACAAGGCTGTCATTACTGTCACGACCCGACTAGGGGCCGTGACGAGTACCCGATACTTGTACCGAGCACTCCTTATCTATCATATTACCTTTACCTCTTATCAAACCGTGTAAACAGAGCCATATATTTTTTTTTTGAACATTAACATTAGCAGCGTCATTCTCAACATAGGCTAATAAACTTCGTAGCACTTTATACAACAACATTAACATGCCAAAACACCATATATCTAACTATACTTGACCGACTGTACATATCTGCCTACGAGCCTCTAGACATAGTACACTATACATAGAAAGGGCCGAGTACTATCGTGCCCGAGATTATATATACACAAAATAGTACCACTGAAATAAGGCTCCGGAACGACTGGAGCGCTGTAGAGTACTGCTGGCAGAGCTCCTAAGGATCAAGTCCACCTGTCCGCTGACCTGCGCGGCATGAAACGCAGCGTCCACTAGAAGGGACGTCAGTACGAATAGTGTACCGAGTATGTAAGGCATAGAAAATAATACAAGCAGTAACATAGAGTACGATTAATAATATCATGGAGTCACAGGGCATATAACGAGGCGAGAAAGTAACCTGTGCATAGGAAGGCCCCTTTTCAGGACGGCTGTCATGTAGGCTTGTCCTTTCGTCTTTGAAATGTTTCTTTCCATACGCATAGAAATTTACATTTATATATTACTTATTCTCGCGTACAGAAAACAGTGCATTTCAGTAACGGTATCCTTTGCTCACATTTACAGATGCCGAATACAATCGGCTCCACCCACCCCTCCCCCAACGGTGTCCCAGCACATTACATCATATATGTATCATACATTATATATATATACAGTCACCGCGTACGGCTCTACCATATCCCGCGTCCGGGCATCCCGCGTCCAGGATGGAATCCAGCTGAATCAGGTGGTGATATAACAGTGGCCCTTCCCTTTTCCCCGTATACACATACATATACATTTCTTATATACAATTACTTTGTCTTATATATATATATATACATATCCATACATGTATACCCGTTATATATATATATATATCGTATAAGCACACAAGAGAGCCAAGAAAAATCATGTATCCATCGGGGTGACATAAGGTCGGTGATCTCCGATTACATTACGGAATGCTAGTGATAGCTTTGTCTCACCTTGAAGGAACAAGTATTTTAAGGCAAGACTATCAACGGAGAATAGTGTTACAGTAACCGTAGAATGAAATCGTGGCCATTATAGATGACAGTCATAGGCTTTGGAGTCTTAGAAAACAAGGTTATAACTAGGAAATATAAATATGATTCAAAAATTTGCTTATCACTTTCACGTTTACATAAGATACTTAGCTTAGTCATCTTAGTCATAGAGTCGATCCGGTCGTACTTATCAAAGGTACATTCTCTTGTCTAACATTGTAATTATCATTATCCTCATAGAAACATTCTCGTTAGAGTAGTCATAGTACTTATCATTCGGTAACGAGATTGGGATCAAAAGTCCCCTTTGGATTTACTTCAAGTAAGTCAACCACGACTATAGGAAAATCCGAGAGTAACGGGCCCACCTCGGGCCGGATGAGGTAGCGTATACGATTTACGTATGTTACGTGTCATAGCGTTACTTGTGAGGGTCTTAGGGTAATCGGGTCCCATTTATGCAAGTTCTAGGGCTTAGGAGGTCTTTCCATCATTTTGCACACTTTCTAGTTCAATTCTATTGAACAAAAAGGAGAAAACTTTAGGTGCGGATCCCGAGGAATAGAGTTGTCCCCGAGGCTTGTACCCAACTTATTACAACTAAGACATGCCATAGAAAGAAGGGTGAAGCCTTACATACCTCCTTCCGCTCCTTTTGCTATTCCAAATTCACGTCACAATTTCGTCAAAATCTGCAAATTGGTCATTTTTACCAAAACTCTCATTAGAAGACTTAGAGTTAAAATCTTAAGGAAGCACTTTGCTACCGAAATTTCGGCAGCATTTCCTCTGTAAATATACCATCCTCGACATTCAATTTGGTCAAATTCTCATCGAACACAACTCGGGAATTCAAACCCGGCCAAACTATCAACATAATTCAACAACTATACTAGCGATTCACACATTTCATTCAATACACATGATCTCAATTTACCACTTTCTTCAAAATCTTCCGACTTCAATAAACATAATAATTCATATCTCAACCACATCATACAAACCACATTATTTTTCATGCATGCCAGAACCTTACATTCAATTTACATGACTTCTATAACAAGTCTCCACCTACTACAACTTCACAAGATTATTATGCATTCATTAGCCACATAGAATCCGCAACATAACCACAACCAAAACACTACATAAAATTGACTCATTCTCTTCCCTATTAACTCACAACCCACGGCCAACATGCATGTACACTACGATTTCTCCAAACTCATTCAACTTCAATTTCCTACATATCATTCACAACCAAATACTAGACAACATGATTGAAATAACGGCCAACATGCTATATTTATTTCCTTCATGAATTCTATTCATTTTAACATACTACAACACATATACACCATGTATAACACATAAAACAAGATTGAAATTCACCTTTCTTCTTCAACTTCTCACTTGACTACAAGTTGGCAACTTGAATGATTTTGAGCCTTTCTTGCTCCAACAACAACTCCACCTTGTTAGGGATCCTTAGCTTGGTAGGGAATAATTTTTGGGGAAATTTTATCAATTTTCTTGGTGATTTTCCTCTTGGCCGAAAGGCCCTAAGGGTTTGGCTCCTTCTTTCTTTGTTCTTGCTTCTCTTGAAGCCTTTTGAAATTTCTATGGATTATGATGAATAAAGTGACTTGGTCATTATTTAAATTGACCAAGTTATATTCCTTATGGGCTTGGACCCTATATGGCCGGTTGGGCCTTGTAATTTTTCCAAGATTATTACTTTCAAGCCCACTTATATTTAGCTAGTTTACGTAATTCATGAAGCATTTTTCCAACTTCCAAATTTGCCCTTCGTCTTTCTCCATATTTCCACGAGTCATATTGCGAGTTTCCCCTTTTTGCCCTTGACCTTTCCTAATACTCCCACTTCAAAATTTTTATAAACAACTTGTACACCAAATAAGATCAAAATTATAATCTTGATCTTAATCTCCCGCAATTACCTTAAATTATCCGAATGCGAAAAATGCGGGATATAACATCCTCCCCCCCTTTAGAACATTCGTCTTCGAATGTTAAACTAGCCTCATAGTGTATTGTACACTTCGGGGAGGTATCTTCTGTAGATGCCTCATGTCACTTAGCACATCCATCTTAGGAGCTTAGGTTGCCTTTTGCGATCTTTATGGATGTAATCCCACCTTCGTGGCGTCCGTCGCGTCTATCCCCTCACTAGACATGTTCCCATACATCGCCACACCGGGGATTTCTTGCCTTAATTAGTGTGGACTCAATATCGGTCTCACCCTGTGATATCTGTACCTTTTTCCTTCATCCTCAAAACTTTCTGTTGCCACGGCTTCCCCTTTTCCGTTAGTTTAGCCCGTCTCGGCCTACATGACTCGTACGGGGTTTCTAACCACTTTCCACACCCCAATTTACTTTGGGCTGCCTACTTTTACACTCGTCTCTTGTTTACACATTTACGAAATTTTCAGCATATTTCGCAGGGGGTCACCCATCATGGAATTACTCCCACCTGAGCACGCTTAACCTTGAAACTTTAATGCATTTCAGTGTCTCGGTGTCAATATTTTCACTTCTGCTTCCTCGTACTACCTATATCATATCATATGGGGCAAGTTGGGGTCTCGGTAATGTTCGAACGCACTCATAGCGCATATTTCTCTGTTGATGACTATTTTAGCCTTCGTGATCACAAATATTCGCTTTTTACCTGTGCGTGTGGCCACTCTTCGCCCTAATTTCCAAATTCTTAGTATGTTCGGCAATACAAAGGGCAGTGTAGGATAAGATAGAATCCGAATCAACTAATACACATATCATAGAAAATGCCGAAAAGGTACCTGTGGCCGCGTCTGCGGGAGGCTCAGGGTCCTGTCGTCCTGTCAGTGCATATAGGCGGCGCGGAGGACCAGCTGAACTAGGTGCCCCTCCTCTACCTCGGCCGCGGCCCGCTGGAGCCTGAGAATTCTGTCCACGAGGGCGCACGGTCGATGACAAACCGATCGCTGATCAGGCTGGCTGAGTTCCGCCTCCTTCATCCTTTAGTGGGCAATCACGCACAAAATGGTCAGTTCGTCCACAGGCAAAACAACCACCGGTGTCTAGGTAGCACTGCCCAGAGTGTGGCTTGCCACACCGAGCACATCGTGGTGGAGGAAGCCCCGTCCGGCTAGAGTCAGCTCTGTACTGGAGTCCTGAAGCCTTAGAGCCTTGTCCTGTTCCAGAATAGGTAGGTCGGTCAAATCCCCATTCCGCAGATCGAGGAGGTGCACTGGCCGCTGATTGGCCCGAATACCCAGATTGCTCTTGTGCCTGCCCCCCTCTATACTCGCTTCTAGCCCTGGAAAATCTGCCTTTTTTTCTGGAGCCCCTATCTGGATAACGCTCCTCTCTCCGTGACTGGTACTGTTCTTCCAGATTTTGGGTGTGGGCCTGGATGCGGGTAATAGTCATCCCGTCCTGGAGTGAGGCCGTCAAGCATTCCTTAACCAAATGTGGCCCTAGCCCACTTACAAATCGGTGCACATGGTCTCCCCTATCAGCTATCAGGGCAGGGGCATACCTGGCTAGCGAGTTGAAACGAAGGCTGTATTCTCGGACACTCATATTTCCCTGTCTCAAGTTCAAGAACATATCGGCTCGAGCCCGTCGAACCTCTGGCGGTAGGAAATGTCGTAGGAAAGCCTCAGTGAATTCCTGCCAAACCGGAGGGGGTGCATTTGCTCCCCTCGATGATATCCAGCTGCCGTACCATAGGATTTCCACATCCCACAGTCTGTATGAAGCCAATTCTACGGACTCCGTATCTGAAGCATGTATAATTCTCAGAGTTCTCAGCATCTCGTCTATGAAATTCTGCGGGTCCTCCTCTGGTTTTGATCCATAGAACTCTAGCGGCTTCAGGGTAATAAAGTCACGGGCTCTTGCACTTACCGCCCTATCTCCCAGGTCTACATCTCGCCGCTGAGCCTGTGTGGCGACTAACTGGGTCAGTAATTGGATGGCCTCTGCCATCTGCTGGCCCGGAGCCGCTGGCGGTGGAACTGGAGGTGTGGGGGCTGGAGCTGGAGCTCTTCCCTGCTCTGCCGGTGCAGGGGGAGCAGGAACAGTCTGAGGGGGAGCCTCATTATGAGATTCTTCTTCTTCTAGCTCCCGTTCAACTCTGCTGGCCGCCACCCTCTTGGCTTTCTCGGCCATCGTAGCCTTTCTCTTCGGCGGCATTACTGAAACCATAACATAGGTTTAGGAAAAAGAATATGGAAGCCTGGCAACTTAGCTCTATCGCACGATTTCAGAATGCAAAGAAGGTCACATTTCCTAAATGCCCTGTAGCCTCCTGTTTATAAGCGTGGCGCGCTACACACTCATAAACAAGACTCTACTGGACACGGCTCGTAGACAAACCCCTAGGACCGAACTGCTCTGATACCACTTCTGTCACGACCCGACTAGGGGCCGTGACGAGTACCCGAT
This sequence comes from Lycium barbarum, assembly GCF_019175385.1. Taxonomy (NCBI): domain Eukaryota; kingdom Viridiplantae; phylum Streptophyta; class Magnoliopsida; order Solanales; family Solanaceae; genus Lycium; species Lycium barbarum. The sequence goes on along the minus strand of NC_083348.1, from coordinate 21,188,495 downwards.
ACTTGTACTGAGCACTCCTTATCTATCATATTACCTTTACCTCTTATCAAACCGTGTAAACAGAGCCAAATATTTTTTTTTTGAACATTAACATTAGCAGCGTCATTCTGAACATAGGCTAATAAACTTCGTAGCACTTTATACAGCAACATTAACATGCCAAAACACCATATATCTAACTATACTTGACCGACTGTACATATCTGCCTACGAGCCTCTAGACATAGTACACTATACATAGAAAGGGCCGAGTACTATCGTGCCCGAGATTATATATACACAAAATAGTACCACTGAAATAAGGCTCCGGAACGACTGGAGCGCTGTAGAGTACTGCTGGCAGAGCTCCTAAGGATCAAGTCCACCTGTCCGCTGACCTGCGCGGCATGAAACGCAGCGTCCACAAGAAGGGACGTCAGTACGAATAGTGTACCGAGTATGTAAGGCATAGAAAATAATACAAGCAGTAACATAGAGTACGATTAATAATATCATGGAGTCACAGGGCATATAACGAGGCGAGAAAGTAACCTGTGCATAGGAAGGCCCCTTTTCAGGACGGCTGTCATGTAGGCTTGTCCTTTCGTCTTTGAAACGTTTCTTTCCATACGCATAGAAATTTACATTTATATATTACTTGTTCTCGCGTACAGAAAACAGTGCATTTCAGTAACGGTATCCTTTGCTCACATTTACAGACGCCGAATACAATCGGCTCCACCCACCCCTCCCCCAACGGTGTCCCAGCACATTACATCATATATGTATCATACATTATATATATATATACAGTCGCCGCGTACGGCTCTCCCATATCCCGCGTCCGGGCATCCCGCGTCCAGGATGGAATCCAGCTGAATCAGGTGGTGATATAACAGTGGCCCTTCCCTTTTCCCCGTATACACATACATATACATTTCTTATATACAATTACTTTGTCTTATATATATATACATATCCATACACGTATACCCGTTATATATATATATATATATATATATATATATATATATATATATCGTATAAGCACACAAGAGAGCCAAGGAAAATCATGTATCCATCGGGGTGACACAAGGTCGGTGATCTCCGATTACATTACGGAATGCTAGTGATAGCTTTGTCTCACCTTGAAGGAACAAGTATTTTAAGGCAAGACTATCAACGGAGAATAGTGTTACAGTAACCGTAGAATGAAATCGTGGCCATTATAGGTGACAGTCATAGGCTTTGGAGTCTTAGAAAACAAGGTTATAACTAGGAAATATAAATATGATTCAAAAATTTGCTTATCACTTTCACGTTTACATAAGATACATAGCTTAGTCATCTTAGTCATAGAGTCGTTCCGGTCGTACTTATCAAAGGTACATTCTCTTGTCTAACATTGTAATTATCATTATCCTCATAGAAACATTCTCGTTAGAGTAGTCATAGTACTTATCATTCGGTAACGAGATTGGGATCAAAAGTCCCCTTTGGATTTACTTCAAGTAAGTCAACCACGACTATAGGAAAATTCGAGAGTAACGGGCCCACCTCGGGCCGGATGAGGTAGCGTATACGATTTACATATGTTACGTGTCATAGCGTTACTTGTGAGGGTCTTAGGGTAATCGGGTCCCATTTATGCAAGTTCTAGGGCTTAGGAGGTCTTTCCATCATTTTGCACACTTTCTAGTTCAATTCTATTGAACAAAAAGGAGAAAACTTTAGGTGCGGATCCCGAGGAACAGAGTAGTCCCCGAGGCTTGTACCCAACTTATTACAACTAAGACATGCCATAGAAAGAAGGGTGAAGCCTTACATACCTCCTTCCGCTCCTTTTGCTATTCCAAATTCACGTCACAATTTCGTCAAAATCTGCAAATTGGTCATTTTTACCAAAACTCTCATTAGAAGACTTAGAGTTAAAATCTTAAGGAAGCACTTTGCTACCGAAATTTCGGCAGCATTTCCTCTGTAAATATACCATCCTCGACATTCAATTTGGTCAAATTCTCATCAAACACAACCCGGGAATTCAAACCCGGCCAAACTATCAACATAATTCAACAACTATACTAGCGATTCACACATTTCATTCAATACACATGATCTCAATTTACCACTTTCTTCAAAATCTTCCGACTTCAATAAACATAATAATTCATATCTCAACCACATCATACTAACCACATTATTTTTCATGCATGCCAGAACCTTACATTCAATTTACATGACTTCTATAACAAGTCTCCACCTACTACAACTTCACAAGATTATTATGCATTCATTAGCCACATAGAATCCGCAACATAACCACAACCAAAACACTACATAAAATTGACTCATTCTCTTCCCTATTAACTCACAACCCACGGCCAACATGCATGTACACTACGATTTCTCCAAACTCATTCAACTTCAATTTCCTACATATCATTCACAACCAAATACTAGACAACATGATTGAAATATGATTCCTACACATACATATATATATGCTACCTCACGGCCAACATGCTATATTTATTTCCTTCATGAATTCCATTCATTTTAACATACTACAACACATATACACCATGTATAACACATAAAACAAGATTGAAATTCACCTTTCTTCTTCAACTTCTCACTTGACTACAAGTTGGCAACTTGAATGATTTTGAGCCTTTCTTGCTCCAACAACAACTCCACTTTGTTAGGGATCCTTAGCTTGGTAGGGAATAATTTTTGGGGAAATTTTATAAATTTTCTTGGTGATTTTCCTCTTGGCCGAAAGGCCCTAAGGGTTTGGCTCCTTCTTTCTTTGTTCTTGCTTCTCTTGAAGCTTCTTGAAATTTCTATGGATTATGATGAATAAAGTGACTTGGTCATTATTTAAATTGAACAAGTTATATTCCTTATGGGCTTGGACCCTATATGGCCGGTTGGGCCTTGTAATTTTTCCAAGATTATTACTTTCAAGCCCACTTATATTTAGCTAGTTTATGTAATTCATGTAGCATTTTTCCAACTTCCAAATTTGCCCTTCGTCTTTCTCCATATTTCCACGATTCATATTGCGAGTTTCCCCTTTTTGCCCTTGACCTTTCCTAATACTCCCACTTCAAAATTTTTATAATCTTGCTCTTAATCTCCCGCAATTACCTTAAATTATCCGAATGCGAAAAATGCGGGATATAACAATTACAGACGAACATATACATGGCACAACGTTTAGACACAGCTGAACAGAACTTATACACAACCCACACATATGTCTACAGACCTCTAAGAGTACTAACAGTGAAATATGACGGGACAGGGCCCCGTCGTACCCCTGGATGAACATACATATATATATCAGAAGATCTGTACCAAAAGTCTAAACTCCGGAACAACGGAGCTCTCCAAGACCGCTGAGTAGAGGTCCTATGCTGAAGGGTCACCAACCGACTATCTGTACCTGCGGGCATGAAACGCAGCCCCCCGAAGAAAGAGGGTCAGTATGGAATATGTACTGAGTATATAAAGCATGAAATAAAGTAAAAAGGATCATAGTTGAAATAGAGATTACCAGAAACAAGTATGACTTTAAAAATCATCAATACACTTGCCTTATGAAATAAAAATCATGCATATCAATATCATATATCATATATATAACGTGTCCCGGCCCTCTAGTGAGGGACTCGGTGAATAAGGTCGCCACATACCATCCTTGGCGCCATAATCACATCATCACACCATCACATCATCACATTATATATATATATATATATATATATATATATATATATATATATATATATATATATATATATATATATATATATAACGTGTCCCGGCCCTCTAGTGAGGGACTCGGTGAAAAACCAGTGAAACTGTGCACGAAAACGTGTCCTGGCCCGGGACTCAGTGAAAGACATATTGAGGCACGCACGAGCAGAGTAGTGAGCAACTATATGCAGATTAAATCATATCTGAGACTCAATGGAATAATCAAAACAAACCATCATTTGCAAATCAAGACAATAGTCATATCAAATACCTTTCGAATATCACTGTGAATTATATCAAAATAGAACTCTAGAACCATATGTACGTATCAAAACATAATAAAGTAAGTTCTGGGAATCAAGAACATTAGCCATCCTAGTGGCTCTAATAATAGGAATTTCTTTGGAACCATATACACATCGTCTGTTCGTTTCATAAAAATCATGCCAAAAAGAAAGAAGGGTTAACTTTACATACCTGTTAACGATTAATCGTAATCTCGTTCCCTTCGTTGCTCCTTTAGCCTATTTAATATAAAAGTAACGCTATCGTTAGTAACTATACTTTCTAGTTCGTAAACCCGTAGCCCATCGCTTATAGAACTTATTCTTTAACTCATACTTTCTCGATTAGGGTTTTTCATTAGTTAAGGACTTAACAGAAATCGGGCAGCATTTCCCCTATATGTTCACCTAGCCCGAATTTCCAATTATCCTCTTGTTATCACAGAAATACCAACAATGACAACAATAGCAATATTCATATAGAATCCTTACAATTCAGCTCATAAACAACCCTAACAATCCAATAACCCTTTTTAATCATTTTCAACCCACACTTTCGTATAACAACGATTTCATGCAATTTCTTACTTCCAATTTCGTCCAATCCAATTTTAATCCTCCCATTATAACACCATTAACATAATCACAGATACGAAATAGGAACCATTAATTTTCAATTCTAATTAGAACATAAATTGTTTATAAATTTTATTTAGTGTAGAAATATTATTGGAGATTAGGGATTAATTAATTATGATTGGATTATTAAGTAGGGATTAGTGATTAATTAAAATTAATTAAATTAATTACAACTTGTGGTCCCCACCCATTTTTAATAAAAAAACTAATAATAAACAAAGGTATTAAGGTGGTGATTCATCAATGTGGGAACGTTTTGGGCTATAGGGAATCATATAAATGATCAAGCTAATGACTAAAGTTAGGATTTTTCTCGGAGGAATTTGTACGCTCAATTGCTCCAATTTTGCAATTTCTTCTTCTTCAACTTAATATCCAATGTTGCTATCACCTCCTTGAACTTGCAAATTATCTTGGAATTAACTCAAAACAAAAAAAAAACAACATTTTCCTGGCCATGGCTGGCCGTGGAATTAATTTTGCAAAAATGAAATGAATCCTAACTTTAGTCATTAGCTTGATCATTTATATGATTCCCTATAGCCCAAAACGTGCCCACATTGATGAATCACCACCTTAATACCTTTGTTTATTATTAGGTTTTTTATTAAAAATTGGTGGGGCCCACAAGTTGTAATTAATTTAATTACTTTTAATTAATCACTAATCCCTACTTAATAATCCAATCATAATTAATTAATCCCTAATCTCCAATAATATTTCTACACTAAATAAAATTTATAAACAATTTATGTTCTAATTGAAAATTAATGGTTCCTATTTCGTATCCGAAAATGGTCCCGTCTTTAACTTGAGTCGATTCTCTTGCGAATAACTTGACGTATAAATATACAGGGTATAACAGTGTGGCTGGGCTGATTTACATGTATAGGGATGGTAACTAATGTTGTTTGTGTGTTGATGAGATTATGCTTCTTGATTGGGAAGAAAGGAAGTGTATATTGTTGTTGTATGTTGAAAAACCATCGTGTGGGATGTATATGGAATATATTGGTATGGATAATAGTGTTGTTGATGTTGGTATTTTTGTTGTTGTTGATTGGTTTCTGAATTGTAATTTTGGGCTAGGCATATAAACATAGGAGATGCTGCCGAAATTTCAGCAGATTCTAGAAAGATTTATTTGAAGGCATAGGATAAGTATATAACAATGGGACTAATCATAGTATGAATGGTCTTATATGTAGACTTGCGGGCTCGGACGGATAAGCTTAGGTAGTTGGAGGCTGAACAGGTATGTTAAGGCTCGTCCCTTTCTTTCAAAGGCATGATTCCTATGGTATCATTCCATAAATGTTTCCATAACCTCATTGATTTCAAAAGCTAGAAGTTCATAATTCTTAAAGCTTCTCATGATGTTAAATATGAGAATGATTCTATGATGATTACAGTGAAAATGATGATTTTATGTTCAAAGGTCTCAAGTTATGATTTCGACGATGATATGAAAATGCTGAGCTATTTTATGATTTCTCGATTTATTTTATTGTTGTTGATCTCACCTTATGAATTTTTCCTTCGAGGTGAGATATAGCGATAATGATTGTTCCATAATATGAATCGAAGGTTACCGACCTTACATCACTCCGCTAAAGTAGTAGCTTTTATTTGAACTCCCATGCATGCTATAAGTATAACACATGTATATATAGCTATTTTGTGACATTACCAAGTTCTATTATTTCATTTTTCTTATGCACTGCACTCATTCTCATTCTTCATGTAAATATAAAAGGCACAGTTAACAGGGGGTGACGCTGTGGCCTTTGTTGTGATGTATATATATATAAGGCACAGTTGACAGGGGGTGACGCTGTGGCCTTTGTTGTGATGTATATATATATAAGGCACAGTTGACAAGGGGTGACGCTGTGGCTTTTGTTGTGATGTATATATATATAAGGCACAGTTGACAGGGGGTGACGCTGTGGCCTTGTTGTGATGTATATATAAGGCAAAATTTACAGGGGGTGACGCTATGGCCTATGATGTGATGTTTATCTATAAGAGGCGAAGTTGACCGGGGGTGACGCTGTGGCCTATGTGGTGATGTTTTAGAGGTGACGATGTGGATCAAGTTGTGGCATTTCTATAGATATATGTGTTTTCTTGATATAGCATACTGATTCATTTATCTTGCATATTTATTGACATGTCTCAAATGTCTTCCGTGATTTTATGTACATGTTGATCTCATGCCTTACATACTCTTTACATCGTTCGTACTGACGTCCTTTCTTGTGGATGCTGCGTTCATGCCCGCAGGTGTAGATAGACAGGACGAGGATCTTTCATCATAGGCTGCCTTCAAGTACCAGTTCTGATTGGTGAGCTGCACTTCTTCTTGTAGCTCTTCCGAGTATAGATGTATATACGTTTGTATGATTTTTGTTCAGGGCATGTCGGGGGCCCTGTCCCCACTTGTATACTTCAGTCATGTTCATGGAGGCTTTGCAGACAGTTCTAGTGTATAGCTTAGTTATGTTCTGTCGGTCGTTATATTGGCGTCGTGGGTCTATTGGACATATATTATCATGATATTACGTTCATATCTGGCCTTATCCTTATTTTTTCATTCGAGACATAGAGTACACAAGTTATATGTTGATTCGCTCGATTTCCGTAAGGTGCCGGGTGCCAATCACGCCTTACCAAGGGTGGAGTGTGCCAAATTAGTATCAGAGCAGTTCTGTCCTAGGGTTGTCTGCAAGCCGTGTCTAGCAGAGTCCTGTTTATAGGTGTGAAGCCGGCTACATTTATAAACAGGAGGCTGCAAGGCATTTAGGAGTGATTGACCTTATTTTCTCATCTTAGATCGTGCGATGAGAGCCAAGTCATAGGAAATGAAATTCCTTTTACTAACCCTTGATTTCAGCGGAAGAATGGTGTTGATAAAGGAAGAGGATGATGACATTAGGATTACAGAGGTAAGTCACTTTGTTGAAATTACGTCATCAAGATGTGTATCTTCTATGAGAATAAATTGGTCATAGTCAAGATAAGCTGATTATACAGTAAAGCAGGGGAATTAGTTACATGTATAATTTAATGATAAGTTCAGTTGTAAGATTGCAGACGACAGAAGTTGAAGGAAACAGTACGAAGGTAAGTAATGGTAAAAAGGATTATAAGTCAGATATGTTAAGAATGTTGCAAGTATTATTGAAATGTATAGTCAATGAATGGAAGAGAAAGTGACCAGGGAAATATACAAGGACGATTGATAAAAGTTCAAGTATATTCCGAGTTGTGACGCATGAGGTAAGTTTCGTCATCTTTGCATTTCTGTTTGATATTGAGAGCCCGGTGAGGCTAAGGTGTGTTACGCATGTATATATTTGACCCTGTGAGGCATTGCATGTATTTTCTACGCTGCGTGTAGGATTTGGATAGTAAGAAGTATAGGGGAAACTCTGTCAAAATTCTCCTAAAATTTAAGGACGAGGACCAAGGATTTAATAGATAACAAAGATTATACGTCTATGATTGCTATGGATTGATTAAAGGGAAAGTATAGGACACATTGATATGGGATGATAAAATAAAGATAACGCCATAAATGGACATCGGGCATCAGTTATTGGAATCAAAAGTACTATTTCGGCTGGACAGATAGTTGGGCACATCACTACTTCGAGTATCCCCATAAATTTCGATCGAGAATGGCAATGAAATACAACACTATAAGGTAAAACCTTTAAGGGGGAAACAAGTAAGCTTGAGTACGAGTACAAGGACTGACTAAGGTATTGGAGGAATTATGACACCCGACAATGGGGAAATTGAAAAGTAATAGGGAGTTATGAAGCAAGATGAGCTAAGGAAATGCAAGGAGAAGCCATGAAAGTAAACGGAGATAAGATCGCATGAAAAGGATTCAAGGATATTGCGCTGGTAGAAACGAGCTGGTGACAATGAACCCTCGTGAAATTTCAAGCCGCTAGTTATATCAATGGCGGGAGTATATGACATAGAACCATACAAACAATCGCCATGATGACATGGCTAACAGAATGGTGCAAGCACGATGAGGAGGATACTTCACTCTACAGCCCTCCAGACCGAGAGGAGGACAGGCCGGCTACATGTATATGAGTCTTTTATTGGAACTTCTTATGTGCGTACAACTATTGCAGGATACCATTGATAGTTTACAAATGGAAGTTTTGAAGGGACCGATAACCAAAGTACTTATAGATAACTGCGGCTAAGAAGTTTTACCGCTACAAGGAATATTAAAATTTAGGAATGGAAAGCAGTTGCATGTGTTGGTTGATGGCTTGTCATGGGGAGTTCCAAAGGCTAAAATAGCATTTGCTTCGTCAGAAGAGTAAGGAATCCTTTTAATCTGGAGGGAGATGCATTACGAGAATTTATCAGAATCCGTTAGAATTTCAGCTTGTTCTAGGTTATGTGATAAAGGTCACGCAGTAGGGTGGATGCGATCATACCAACACTAATGCACCGGATCGCATTAGCACTCTAAGGTTAAGCGTGCTGGGGTGAGAGTAATACTAGGATGGGTGACCTCCCTGGGAAGTGTACTAAAAGTCTTACAAATTCAGAGATAAGGACAGATGAGAAGCTAGAGTAGCCTAAGGGAAATTGGAGTATACAGAGTGGTTGGAAACCTTAAGAGGTCGCGAAGGACAAGGCGGACTAGATCGGTGGCGAGCAAGAAGGTGCATCACAACTCTAGAATTAGGATGAGTTCGAATAGTATTTGGAGATACTTTATAAGTGAGGGTTAGCAACCACATATATGTATAGGTATGATATACCATATGTGACCACGCCAAATTGGTATGTGTGTCCCAGAAATCGGTGTTGCTATATACTGAAGGCATTAATCGAACAGGGTAGAGAAGTTCAAGTAACAAATGCTACAAGGTAAGTTGATGCTATTTTCACTACAGGTTGGAATTGGAAAGTCCTAATGCCATAACGCCATGAAAAGGAAGAAAGAGAGTATATAGGAAGTAAAAGGATTAGGATGTCTTAAGTGTAAGGAACGGGGGAGAGTGAAGTTTCCAAGAGGGACGATGGGCAAGGAAAGGGACAATTTGAATGAGATTTGAAGGTAGGCATGCGAAAGGGATAAAGTGTGGAAGTATGGAAACAAAAGATGAATGCGTAGGGTTAGAGAACAGGCTTCGATAAGTGGGACTAAAGGATAGTAATCACCAATAGGAATGGAAAGTAAGAGAAAGAATGATCAGGCCTTGCAACGATGCTAAGAGATTTCCAGCTCTCGAGAGGTATATAAAGGAATAAATATGTAGTCATATTGACACGGTTGCCTCGGACACGGAGGAGCCTTCCTAAAAGATGGTTTAAGAATAGAACGGATTTGCGCGTTTAAAGAAATATTTCATGGACTTCAGGGTCGAAAGAAGATAGTATAATGCAGGGATTTCACGAGACGAACAAGAAGTGGCAGAACACTGGACGAACTGCTACGCATAGGTGGGACGCAAATAAGTAGTCAAGGAAAATTTCGGATAACTGTGCTAAGTGAATAAAAGGATTGATAGTGGAAGTGGAAGAGTGTAGCATATTAACTCTCAATGATATATTGTAGACGTAAAGTGAAACCGGAAACTCAGAGTAAGAAGAATTTCAGTGATAATAGTTATGGAGAAAGACAAGGGATAAAAAGAGCAAACTGTGACCAAACGCTCTGTAAAATGTTTTGATGGATTCCAATGTTCCCATTAACCCGTTGATTCGGGAAATGTTCATTCATAAAAGGTGGAAGTAGAAAGGCCTTAAAGAAGGCATCGAGAGTGGATCTGTAATGCATAAGCGCTTCGTTTAAATGCAAAACCCTCGACTACTAGAAAGAAAAATAAGTCAAGCTATACGATGAGAGAACTTCGGTATTATGAGAGAGCAACCAAGTTGGAAGATCGTTGGGGTTGGCCAATGACTACCGGTACTCCGGAGTTATTAGTGTGTAAGAACACCCTTAAAAAGGGGGGAAAATAGATCTAATTCTGAAAGGAGGTGTAGCATTGTCAAAAGTCTAAAGAAAGAAGGATGTTAGCTTCAAGAGGCCAAGACTCAGGACGTAATAGCATATCAAGAATGTATTAAGAGGGAGCAGAAATGAATTAAAGACAAGCAAACCACAAGCAGGTATGAAAAAAGAATTACGATGGATCAAGAAATACTTCATGCGGACGTGAGATTTGATTTCCAGGACCGGCATATTCCAAAGAGTAATAAAGAGAGGGAGAATGGTCTTCAAAATAATTTCACAGAGAACGATGGAAAGGGTGACGAAAACAAAGGGCGCCGCAGCCGGGAGCTACCCATTAATAGGGAGACATGGACAAAAAAATGTCATGATTATCAGAGTACTTGCAAGAAGAGGCATGATAAATCAAGACTACGATAAAGGAATCAGAGCGAGCATGGGATATGAGTTGATATTTGATTATGTACTTAAGAACAAAGAGGTGATGGAGTGCATAGATGAGTCCAATGAAAGAATTAAGAGCGCGGGAAGAAACTGACCAATGTATAGTATAAAGATACGATGATCAGATTCTAAAAGGAAGGCAACGAACCGACGGAGATGTTGTGGGTTGTAAACTACAACATTCGAGGACGAATGTTTTTAAGGGGGAAAGGATGTTACACCCCCGGAAATTTTGCATTACCACGACGGTAGGCGGCTTTGTATGAGCTCAAGGGAGAGTAAAGTTATACAAGGATTAGCGATGAAGATTATATTATCTGAGTATAACAATATATACATGACATTGGAGACCGTATGGAGTAAATCAGTTAACATGTTACTTGATGAATAGCCTTCGTAACCGTAAGTTAAGGTGGGGACCACATGTTGGGGTTTTATAAAGGACTTATGAAAAGTGATATGAGTGGTACATGAGAAGTTGAGCAAGTCTTAAGAAGGACCCTTAAGCCAAATATGTGCATAAGCCCTCCAAAAGGATGATTTAAGGATACATTTTCGGATGATCTGACTTGGAGGGGAACAACGCTATTATAAGTTTGGAATTTGGAAACACACCAAAAATGAAAGTTTTAGATAATTAAAAGAGCTTTCCAACCATAGGTCGTGCGACCTATACGGTGTAAAGATCAAGAGTTATGGTCATTTTAAGATAAAGACTCCAAGCTGCCAAATGGCTTTCGCGGGTCTCACTTGAGAAGGTCGGTGGAACCGACTTATGAGGGGTATAAAAACCCCATTAACTCCATTTTTTCAGCATTTTACATTCTCAATAGTCCTAGAAACTTCTCAATACAACCCCCAAACATTTATAGCCCATTAAATCAAGAATTTAACAAGATTACACCAAACTAGTTCATGAAAGGTGATTGTTCTTGCTTCTACTTGATGTTGTGGTAAGTTTGGTCTTGAAGAAAGTTGGTTTTACTGTATTTCTTCAAGTATAAGGTATGTTCTTCATCCTATCTCTTAGGTTGAGTTGATTTGAAGGTTTAGCAAGTCTTAAAAGTGAAAATAGTTATGGAGGAAAGGTCATAAAGTGTTGTGTTGTAGTTATTGTGTTTATGGACTGTATTGAGCATGTTGTGGCCGTGTGGCTGGGCTAATTTACATGTATAGATATGGTATCTAATGTTGTTGGTGTGCTGATGAGATTATGCTCCTTGATTGGGAAGAAAGGAAGTGTATATTGTTGTAATATGTTGAAAAAAACATCGTGTGGGATGTTTATGGAATATATTAGTATGGATAATAGTGTTGTTTATTTTGGTATTATTGTTGTTGATTGTTTGCTGAATTGTAATTTTGGGCTAGGCATATTAATAGAGGAGATGCTGCCGAAATTTCGGCAGATTCTAGAAAGATTTACTTGAAGGCTTAGGATAAGTATCTAACAATGGGCCTAATCATAGTATGAATGGTCTTATATGTAGACTTGCGGTCTCGGACGGATAAGCGTAGGTAGTTGGAGGCTTAACAGGTATGTTAAGGCTCTTCCCTTTCTTTCAAAGGCATGATTCCTATGGTATGATTCCATAAATGTTTCCATAACCTCATTGATTTGAAAAGCTAGAAGTTCATAATTCTTAAAGCTTCTCATGATGTTAAAGATGAGAATGATTCTATGATGATTACAGTGAAAATGATGATTTTATGTTGAAAGGTCTCAAGTTAGGATTTCGACGATGATATGAAAATGCTGAGCTATTTCATGATTTTTTCGATTTAATTCATCGTTGTTGATCTCACCTTATGAATTGTTCCTCGAGGTGAGATGTAGCGATAATGGTTGTTCCATAATGTGAATCAGAGGTTACCGACCTTACGTCACTCCGCTAAAGTAGTAGCTTTTATTTGAACTCCAATGCATGCTATGAGTATAAGATATGTATATAGCTATTTTGTGACATTACCGAGTTCTATTATTTCATTTTGCTTATACACTGCACTCATTCTCATTCTTCATGTACATATAAAAGGCACAGTTGACAGGGGGTGACGCTGTGGCCTTTGTTGTGATATATATATATATATATATATATATATATATATATATATATATATATGACACAGTTGACAGAGGGTGACGCTGTGGCCTTTGTTGTGATGTATATATATAAGGTACAGTTGACAGGGGGTGACGCTGTGGCCTTTTTTATGATGTATATATATAACGCACAGTTGACAGGGGGTGACGCTGTGGCCTATGATGTGATGTTTATCTATAGGAGGCGCAGTTGACAGGGGGTGACGCTGTGGCCTATGTGGTGATGTTTTAGAGGTGACGATGTGGATTAAGTTGTGGCATTTCTATAGATATATGTGTTTTCTTGATATAGCCATACAGATTCATTTATCTTGCATATTTATTGACATGTCTCAAATGTCTTCCATGATTTTATGTACATGTTGATCTCATGCCTTACATACTCTGTACATCGTTCGTACTGACGTCCTTTCTTGTGGATGCTGCGTTCATGCCCGCAGGTGTAGATAGACAAGACGAGGATCTTTCATCGTAGGCTGCCTTCAAGTACCATTCTGATTGGTGAGCTGCACTTCTTCTTGGAGCTCTGCCGAGTCTAGATGTATATATGTTTGTATGATTTTTGTTCAGGGCATGTCGGGGGCCCTGTCACCAATTGTATACTTCAGTCATGTTCATGGAGGCTTTGCAGACAGTTCCTGTGTATAGCTTAGTTATGTTCTGTCGGTCATTATATTGGCGTCGTGGGTCCATTGGACATATATTATAGATGATATAACGTTCATATCCAGCCTTAGCCTTATTTTCTCATTCGAGACATAGAGAATACAAGTTATAAGTTGATTCACTCGGTTTCCGTAAGGTGCCGGGTGCCAATCACGCTTTATCTAGGGTGGGGGTGTGACACAAATCTCATTACACCTTTCATGGGCGACACTTTCAAGAACACCCAGTCATTGATTTGAAATTTTAGGTTTCGTCGGCGATTGTCTGCATAAGATTTATGGCGACTTTAGGCTGTTGACAATCGGTCTCTAATAAGCTTGATCTTTTCCACCGCTTGCTGAATCAATTCTGGACCTATTAGTTGTGTCTCCCCGACTTCAAACCATCCAATTGGCAATCTACACTTTCTTCCATATAGAGCTTCATACGGGGCCATTTTAATATTGGAATGATAGCTGTTGTTATAGGTAAATTCAATAAATGGCAAATGATCATCCCAATTACCTACGAAGTCTAATGTACTTGTCCGCAACATATCTTCCAGGGTCTGAATAGTGCGCTCAGCTTGTTTGTTAGTCTGTGGATGGAATGCTGTGCTGAGCCTCGCTTGAGTCCCCAAACCTTCTTGAAAAGATTTCCAGAATTTACTAGTAAATTCTGCTCCTCTATCAGAGATAATAAACACTGGGACACCATGAAGTCGCACTATCTCCTTAAGATACCACCTTGCATAATCTTCTGCCGAAAATGTGGTTCTGATTGGAAGGAAATGAGCTGATTTCGTGAGTCTATCACAATCACCCATATGAAGTCATACTTACGCCGAGAACGAGGCAAACCTACAATGAAATCCATGTTGATCACTTCCCATTTCCAGGTTGGAATTTCCATGGCCTGTAGCAATCCTCTGGTTTCTGATGCTCAGTTTACACTTGCTGGCAATTTGGGCATTGAGCTACAAATTTTGCTATATCTTTCTTCATTCCGTCCCACTAATACATTAACTTAAGATCATGGTACATCTTTGTCGCTCCTGGGTGAACATAATATCGAGAATAATTAGCTTCTTCCAGAACCTGACGACGTAGCCCTGCTATATCTGGCACACACAACCTGCCTCTATATCTGAGAACTCCATCTGCAAAAGCTTCAAATGGTGACTTCTCTTTCTCAGGGAATCTATCCCTATAGTAATTCAACTGGGGATCTTCATATTGGCGCTCTCTCACCTCCATATCTAAGGATGAAATAGCTGGGTTGTGAATACCAACTCCTGCATTGCCTGAATCAATTAAGCAAACTCTGAGGCTAGCTAGCTGGTGGAGCTCATGGATTAACTCTTTCTTCTCCGGAGGGACCTCACATAGACTACCCATTGATTTATGACTAAGTGCATCAGCTACTACATTCGTCTTTCCGGGGTGGTATAAAATACTCACATCATAATCTTTTAGTAGTTCTAACCACCGTCTCTGCCGAAGATATAACTCTTTTTGTTAGAAAATATGTTGGAGACTCTTGTGATCTGTATAAATATCAACATGTACACCGTACAAGTAATGTCTCCACATTTTTAGTGCATGAATAAGCGCAGCCAATTCAAGATCATGGGTCGGGTAGTTCTTTTCATGTTTCCGCAACTGCCGGGAAGCATAGGAAATGACTTTACCGTGCTGCATCAACACACAACCTAACCCAACACTATAGGCATCACAATACACAACATAACCATCGGGTCCTTCTGAGAGTGTCAGGACTGGGGCTGAAGTTAATTTGTCCTTCAATTCCTGGAAACTACGTTCACAAGCATCAGTCTACTGAAATTTTGTATATTTCTGAGTTAACTTCGTCAATGGTGCTGAGATAGAAGAAAATCCTTCCATAAATCTTCTATAATAGCCTGCCAATCCCAAGAAGCTACGGACCTCTGTAGGTGTTGTAGGCCTTGGCCAAGTCTTCACAGCCTCAATTTTCTGATTATCAACTTGAATGACGTCAGCTGAAATGATATGGCCCAGAAATGTCACAGAATTCAGCCAAAATTCACATTTCAAAAACTTAGCATACAATTCACGATCCGAAGAATCCCAAGGACAATACGCAATGGTCTGCATGGTCCACTTTTGTCCGAGAGTATACTAGAATATCATCGATGAACACGATCACAAACAAATCTAAGAAAGGCTTGAATACATTATTCATCAAATGCATAAACACCGCCGGAGTGTTAGTCAACCCAAATGACATTACCTGAAATTCAAATGACCGTATCTGGTTCTGAAAGCCGTCTTGGGAATATCTTCTTCTCTAACTCTCACTTGATGATACCCCGATCTCAAATCAATTTTGGAAAACCACTTAGCACCCCGTAATTGATCAAACAAATCGACGATTCTCGGGAGTGGATATTTGTTCTTTATTGTTACCCAGTTCAACTGTCTATAATCAATGCACATTCGCAGGGAGCCGTCCTTCTTTCACAAACAAGACAAGTGCTCCCTATGGCGATGAACTAGGTCTAATGACTCCCTTCTCAAGCAAATCTTTCAGTTGTGCCTTTAGCTCTTTTAATTCTGAAGGAGCCATTCTGTAAGGAGGAATAGATATAGGTTTAGTATCCAGCAACACATCAATAGCAAAATCGATCTCTCTTTCCGGAGGAAGGCCTGGAAGTTCATCTGGAAATACATCCGGAAACTCATTTACTATTGGAACGGATTGAAAAGTCAGCGGCTTTGCTTCGGTGTCATGAACTCGGACTAGATGATAAATATAGCCTTTTGCAATCATGTTTCTCGCCTTAAGGTAGGAAATAAACCTACCTCTTGGAGACGCCGTATTACCTTTCCATTCAAGCACGGGTTCTCCCGAGAATTGGAATCGAACTATTTTCGTTCTACAATCCACATTAGCATAACAGGAGGACAACCAATCCATGCCCATAATCACATCAAAATCTAGCATTTCCAGCTCAAACAGATCGACTTTAGTCTGACGATAACATACCACAATCACACAATTTTTATACACTTGTCTAGCTACTACTGGATCACCAACTGGAGTAGATACCTCGAAAGGTTTGATGGGCTCGGGTTTTACCCCAATACGGCCAATAATATAAGAAGTGATATAAGACAACGTAGAACCCGGATCAATCAATGCATAAACATCATGAGAAAATACGGATAGTATACCTGTAACCACATCAGGGAAGGACTCAAGATCCTAGTGTCCGACTAAAGCATAAATACGGGGCTAGGTGCCACTTAACTAAATGCTCTGCCCCTACTGCGGCTTGCTAGAGTCTGGGGAGTTTACCCGACCAGGCTCACAGACGAGGAAGAACCAGCTGCAGATCCTGTGGGATAAGCCCCAACTCTACCACCCATCGACGAGCAATCACACATCATGTGCCCTACCTGACCACATGAATAGAAAGCATCTGAGCACCGACGACACGGACCTGAATGTAATTTCCTACACTGGCTGCATCGTGGAATCAGTGGTCTCCTCTGACTATAATCACCTCCAAAATAGGAACCTGAGACCCTCGAACTCTGACCCGAACTAGAATAAATAGGGTGATCAAATCTCCTACCCGAGAACTAAGGAGGTGAACTGGTCGCAGACTGGCTTGAATATCTGGTATAAGACTGCTTTTGAACACCTCTATACTCACAACTAGCACCGGCAGATCTGGCCCTCTTGCTCTGCCCTCTATCAATATCATGCTCACCTCGAGGTGGCTGCTGCTGCTCTTCTAGATTATGGGCATGGGCCTAAATACGGTAGATGACCATCCCCTCCTGAAGTGAAGCTGTCAAACAATCCTTGAACAAATGTGGCCCTAGGCCACTCACAAATCTATGTACTCTATCTCCCATGTTAGCCACCCTGGTCGGAGCATATCTAGCCAAGGAATTAAAGTGAAGGCTATACTTCCGGGCACTCATATTCCCTTGCTTAAGATTCAAGAATTTATCAGCTCTGGCCCGACGGACCTCGAGTGGCAAATAATGACAAATAAAAGCTTTCACGAACTCTTGCCAAACCGGGGGAGGTGCATCCTCTCCTCTTGAAGAAATACAATTATTATACCAAAGTACCGCTACATCCTGGAGTCTATAAGATGCCAACTCCACAGATTTAGTATCGGAGGAATGAATGATTCTCAACGTCCTCAACGTTTCATCAATAAAACCCTGCGGGTCTTTATCCGGCTTCGACCCGGAATATTTTGGGGGATTTAAACTCATGAAATTATGGGCTCTTGTACTAGTGGTTCTATCACCAGGAACCGCACTTTGCCGTTGAGCCTGAGCGGCAATCAACTGAGTCAATAACTGAATGGCCTCGGTCATATATTAACCCGAAGCACCCGGTGGAGCAACTGGGGGCATAGGATCCAGAGTAAAGACCCCTCCTTGTTCTTCTAGAATAGGCGGAGTGTGAGAGGTATTGGATGGAGCCTCATTATGAGATTCACCTTCTTCCACATTCATTGGCGGCTCCCTTTCCATTCGCCTTTCTGTCGTAGCCTTGCCATTCTGGGCGGTGGTGGCTTTTCTCTTTACCGGTATTGCTGAAATCATAACGCACAATTAGACAAAGAAAATCTTATAACATAACTCTACCGGACGATCTATGAAGAAGAAAGTCGGTCGTTATTCCTAAATGCTCCGCAGCCTCTCATTTATAAGTGTGGCGCGCTTCACACCCATAAACAAGACTCTACTAGACACGGCTCGTAGGCATTCCCTAGGACAGAACTGCTCTGATACCACTTTTGTCACGACCCGACCAGGGGCCATGACGGGTACCCGGAGCTGACTACCGAGCACCACTCATTATGCTAATCATCATACCCAACCTAAACATACACCATCTCCAAGGCAACATATGTATATACATAAGCCATTACGGCTGCAAAAATGATATACAAAAATATACACTGATATATCCATGAGACAATTACTACCCACACATACGTATCTACGAGCCTCTACTAGAGTATTGAGACATAAGGATGGGATAGGACCCCGTCATACCCAAATATACACACAAAATAATACATCAATAACTGGCAACTCCGGAGTAATGTAGTGCTCCTGTGTAGCTGCTGGATAGCTCCTAAGAATCTGGGCTGCCTATCTGCTTACCTGTGGGCATGAACACAGCATCCTAAAAGAAAAGGACGTCAGTACGAACAATGTACTGAGTATGTAAGGCATATATGATAACATAATAAAGAAACATAGAAAGCATAAGGAGAAAAGATAACTGTAACTGCTTGCCTCTTGGGGCGGAATCATGCATGCTCACTTTTACCTTTCAAACATATCACATAGACATACATAATCTTTCTGAATCAATAGCATCATTAGCCCGCGTCCGGGGTAATCATGTCACGCCGCCTCCTAATGGTGTCATGTCCAGCCAAATAGGCTTGGTGTTATCATAAGCCGCCCGCCTTAGCGGTGTCATGGTCGGCCATCTAGGCGCGGTGTAATCATAATCTGCCCGCCATAGCAGTGTCATGCCCGGCCATCTAGGCGCGGTGTACACTCATCATCATATACTCATCATGAAACATGGATAATAACTCAAGCAAAAGCTGCAACTCTATTGGGGTGACGTAAGGTCGAGGACCCCCGATTCCATTATGGTGTAGTCATGGTCATCATATCTCACCTTGAAGGAACTAGAATCAAGGAATCATATAAGGATCATTAGCTTCATGAGACTACCACATCATAAGCTTTGGAGTCTCTAGACTTAGATTCACCATCATCATTGCCATATTCATAACACATCTCTTATCTTTATCTCATGAGGTGCTCTTGATAATCATAGACTTATAGTTAACGAAATATAAAAGAGTTATGGAAGGATAAAGGAAGTCATATTATCGGAATCATGCGTTAGGAAAAGAAGGGACTAGCCTCACATACCTTTACGTCTCTCTAACTTTATCAATTAAACGCTTCCCTCCAATGTTCACGATTCTACATTCAAAAGAATTCGTACTAAGGTTAGATAGCCGGAAACATGCTTAAGCTTTAAGCTAAAGCTAATGAAAATTGGGCAGCATTTCCTTTATTTCTATAACTTTCTCCATGTAATAACCAACTCCCAAACATCAACAACACACCCACAATATCATAATCAATAAATTTCGTTAAGTTAGTCATTATTCAATCCTCCAAAATTCCCTCTCAAAGTCATCCATAACCATGGTTATCACCCAACATCGTATCGATTCACATATAATACTTCTTTAACGTCATTGGTATCATTTATGACAAGATTTCACTCATAACATATCAAGAATCACGATTCATATCAAACTACTATTCAAGAATACCATTGTTTCCACATTTGAACCCCATATTCCACTTTCTTCCTCAATCTAAGTCTTTCAACCATTCAATATTCTTAATAACACGTAATGATCATAAAAATCACCTTTTATTGTGTAGGAATGGGCTTTGGATGAAAATACTTCACTTGGAGAAAACCCTAGCTTCAACTCCAATGAGATTCTTGACTTCTAGCAACCTTTACTAGCATTGTTGCACTTGATTCTACTAGACTTTGGTATTTGATCTTTGATTCACCTTGAATTTATGTTAAGGAAATGTATGGTACCTTCTAGAGGTCTTGAGAGAAGTGGAGAAGTTGGGAAAATGAGAAATTAGAAATGGGAACTTATATTTATACTTGGAAAAAAAAGCTGTCCCGATCATGTTATACGGACACTTATACGGTCTGTATAGCATTATACGGTCCGTATAAGTGACCGTATTTTACCATCAGGGATTTCCCTTTCCTGTTGAGGTTATACGGACCGTATAAGTGGTCGTATAACTCCATTTTTTCGAAGTTAATCTCGTCGTTTCGTTTGATCTCCAATCCTTATGGAACCTTCTTAGCACTTGTTTAACACTTCATTAACAACTTAAGGAGAGTTATAACTTTTTATCAAGACATTATTAAATCAACATTTGCTCGGTACTTTTCAAACCCTTTTCAAACACGACTGATGCTTTACATTCTTCAACGAACTTTCTTCTCTTGCCTCAACTGTCTTTGGAATCTTAATTAGAACCATTAAGTACCCCTTCTTACTTGTAGGTACATCATTTACTTCTTACCCCGAATTATTCTATCTACCACATGATGACATGAAATTTTCCGAGGTGTAACATCAACCCCCTCCCCCCGCTCCCCCCCCCCCCCCCCGCACCAAATGAACATACAACAAGTTTCTTACAGTGCATAACAACAAACAAATCAAGTTTCAATTTTTAGACTTCTAACTCTTTGTAAGCTCATTTCTATTATCGAGAAGGTACTACAAAGGGTAAAATGGTTAAAGACCCCATAATGACCTAGCGGGTCGTTACAGATTCTGTGTAAATTAATTAGAACATTTCAATTATAATCATTTTAAAAATTATTGAAATTAAAATCAATCTAAAGTAGAAATTGAAATAAAATAGAAATGTAGTAAGTTATTCATCCAATTAATCTAACTTCTTTACCGAATGTAGTAAAATATTCTTCAATTAATTACTGATTCGTCTGAATAATTGCTTGAATAATTGTTTCGCAGTTCTGAGTTAAAAATCTGATAAATAAGTTCAAAAATCACAATTTATAAGATAATATGCAAATGATATACAAATGATATACCTGATGATATCTTGCCAAATAAAGTGGTAAAATGTCACCGAAGTGCTTTTCTAAAATCCAATTGACTCTGAAAAGTGCATATTCCAGTATGTTTGTAATTCAAGATGTTCGAATAACTAATTAAAATTAATGGAGGGGAAAAAATTAGGTGTCAATAACTACCCCTTTAATTGTCCAGGGATGACAAAGTAAAACCCGGGCAGAGAAAATTCACAAACCTGATTTTTGTTCGACTAAATCAACTCATCTCTTAAAGTAGAAGTGCATGCAATTTTTAAAATCATGGATGGACCCTTGGACCATGGGTTTCCTACATATATCTTGGTGTATGAGAATTCAGGCCACTTGTAGTTCGACTCGACTGGTTTTCTAAATACGTAATTCAAAAAATTTCCCGAACCGTTTCACTGTCAAAACTGATAAATTCCGAAATGATGGGTTGGAATGTGACCTAATAGCTGGCATCAAGTCCCCCTACATATCTCCGGTCTTGAGAATCAGATCACTTGTAGTTTGACTCACTCAATCGAAAAAGGTATCTCTTATTTGGGAATGCCTTTGTCTCGAGATGTGTGACACATAAAATTTAGGCAAAAAAAAGGCTTGTATACTCTAGGTATTGAATGTGGTACACTTCGCACCTATGTGTGAGAATTTACATGGATATAGTTTCTGAAGACTTCGAATGTTTCGAAATCTGATTTTAGAAAAAATGGGGTATTCCGGTACGAACCCAATGGGATGCAGAACCTAAAAATAGTTTTACTCTCTTAGTAAAAAGAGATAACAAAAGGTTATAAAAATAAAAGTGTGGATGAGTATGGTGCGAGGCGATCCCCAACTCCTGTCGAGAGAGCTTGACTCACGTTGGAGCTTTATCTCGACTGGCTGCTATGAAAAATTTCCATGTTTGCTCTGCTGGACTTGGATTGACCTCGATCCACATATGTCTTCAGCTTTTTGGTGCTCAAGACCCGTGCTTTGTCTTCTTGGGGAAAAACTGGTCGACTATCTTGGATGATTTTGTCATCCTTCGTGACAAAATTTGTTTCTGGTATTATCATCTCGAGAATTCATAAACCCTCTTGGATATTTCGATAGTTTGTCCTGATCTTCTCCTATTTTTGATTTGCATGATTGTTTGATTGCATGGCCTTTGTGGCATTGTCTGATGTTCATGACCCTTTTGGCATCACTAGTATGACCCTCTTGGCATTTGTCTGATATAAATGGACATCTCGGTGCTTGTTTGATATGAATGTTTGTTTGTATGCATGCTCGTTTGACTTGAATTCTTGTTTGTATGAATACTTGTTTGATATGAGTGGCCCTCTCGACATATTTATATGAATGAATGGTCCTCTCAGCATTGTTTATATGAATGACCCTCTCGGCAATGTGTGTATGAATGACCCTCTTGGCATTGTTTATATAAATGACCCACTCGACAATATTTGTATGAATTAACCTCTAGGCAATGGTTATACAAATGGCCTCTTGGAATTAGTTTGAGAGAATGAATGGCCCTCTTGGAACGTTCGAAGGGAACTCTCGGAAATATTTTGTATGAATGGCCCTCTCAGCAGTGTTTATATGAATGGCTCTCTCGGCATGTTTAAATGAATAAATGGCGCTCTCACCATGTTTTAATGAATGAATGGCCATCTCAGCATGTTTGTATTAGTGAATGGACCTCTCGATAATGTTTGTATGAATTAATGGCACTCTCGAGATGTTTATACGAATGAATGGCCCTCTCAACATATTTATATGAATGAATGTCCCTCTCGAAATGTTTGTATGAATGAACTGACCTCTCAACATATTTGTATAAATTAACCCCTCGCCATGCGGATGTCATCCTTCTTGGTGGTTTAAAAAGTGGAATCATTTTGATGCTCTGGCACCATCCTCTTGACGAATTTTCGGAAAGTTCACTCTCTTAGTAGTTTGGAAAATGATGAATGGCCCTCTTGGCAATGTGAATAGATGGAAAATGGCCCTCTTGGCATTTGAATATGCTTGAATGGCCGTCTCAGCAAGGTCTTGCTGTCTTTTTGAAGTTTTTTGCCTGATATAACCCTCTTGGATAGATCATATCATTTTTTGATGCTCTGTATC
Organism: Lycium barbarum; assembly: GCF_019175385.1. NCBI lineage: Eukaryota > Viridiplantae > Streptophyta > Magnoliopsida > Solanales > Solanaceae > Lycium > Lycium barbarum. The sequence goes on along the minus strand of NC_083348.1, from coordinate 21,164,800 downwards.
GATTATTGTTACGACCCAACTAGAGGGCTATGATGGGTACCCGGAGCTGGCTACCGAGCACCAGTTTCCCTGCTTAATTATCATACTCAACCTGACCAAATATAACTTTTCAAAGTAAAACTTACTATGAAATGATTACTACACATCTCCCAAGAATATGTGTATACACACACACACACACACACACACACACACATATATATATATATATATATATATATATATATATATATATATAAGCCCACGAGGCTACAAAATGATGTACAAGATGGACACTAAGAAATCACATAACATCTACTACCCACGCATATGTACCTACGAGCCTCTAACTGGAGTACTGAAATCATAAGGACGGGACAGGATCCCATCGTGCCCCAAATATGTACACAAAAGAATATACCAATAAGCGGCAACTCCGGAGTAGTGGAGTGCTCCTGCAAATCTGCTGAGTAAGCTCCTAAGCGTCTGGGCTGTCTCCCAGTCTACCTGTGGGCATGAACACAACGTCCATAAAAGAAAAAGGACGTCAGTACGAACAATGTACTGAGTATGTAAGGCATGAAGAATATCATCATAAAGAAGTAAGGAGACATGAGATAGGGAGATAACCTGTACTGCTAGCCTCTGAAGCCGAATATCCTGCATGTTAACTTTCCTTAACATCTTTTATATATATATATATATATATATATATATATATATATACATATATATATACCATCATTAATGCTGCGGAACGTAAAACCCGATCCATCGTATCATGTATCATGTATTGCTGCGGAATGTGCAGCCCGATCCATTTATCCATATATTCATTATACATCTATATATTGCCGCGGAACAAACAACCCAATCCATTTATCCATATATCCCGCGTCCCGGTATCCCGCGTCCGGGACGATATCATAATATGCCAACTGATCAGGTGGTACTGCGTATATAACGCCTCATCCTTTTTCCCATATCCCATGTATACATACTCATATATCCATGTACATCATATACTATACATAGCATGCATGAGAGCCCAAGTGGAAGCTATAACTCTATCGGAGTGACGTAAGGTCGGGAACCTCCGATTACATTATGGAATAATCATCATCGCTATGTCTCACCTTGAAGGAACTAATATCATGAGGTGAGGCAACAACAAGAAATAACATCAATGAAATCATAAAGATATGATTATTAAGCTCATAATAGCATCATTATCATCATCATTATCATGGAACATATCTCGTCTCTATCTCATAAGAAGCACTTAAGAATCATGAACTTTCAACTTTTGGGATGCAAGAAGGTCATGGAATATATGGAAGGTAATACTATAAGACTCATGCCTTAATTAAAGAAAGGGACTAGCCTTACATACCTTTACGTCTCCTTAACGACTAAGCGTTCTCCTTCCAAGATCACTACTCTACATTCAAGAGAATTCGTATTACGTTAGACCATTAGAAACATGCATAAGACTAAGCTAAGGCGACTAAAAGCTAACGACAATTGGGCAGCATTTCCTTTGTTTCAACAACTTCCTGCATATAATAAACAACTCCTAAACATCAATAATAACACCCATAACATCATAATCAATAAACTTCTTCAAGTTAAACATTATTCAATCCTCACAACTCCCTTTCAAAATCATCCACAACCATAGCTACAACACAACACCATACTCATCCTTCACATAATACTTCCTCAATGACATTAGCATCATTCATAACAAGATTATACTCATCTCATACTAATAATCATGACTCAAATTAATTTACTACTCAAAACACCATTATTTCCATATTTGAGCTCATATTCTACTTTCTTCTCTAATCCAAGCCTTTCAACCACTCAATACTTTTAATAATGTGAAATGGATGTAAAACTCACCTTTGATTATGTAAGGATGAACTTTGGATGAATATACTTTACTTTAGAGAAGCCCTAACTTCAATACTAATAGAATTCTTGACTTCTATTAACCCTAGAGAGCCTTTTTTCCCCTTGATTCTCTTGATTCTTGGTAATTAGTCCTTGATTCCCCTTGGATTTATGTTAATATAATGTGGAGAATATTCTAGAGTCTTTAAGACTTGTAGAGAAAGTGGAAACTGAAAAATAAGAGCAAGAATCGTCTATTTATAACTGTAACTGGAAAGTTCCAGCGAGGCGGTTCGACCAGCGGGTCGACAACCCGTCGACTTACACCTGCATATCTCTGATTCTAGAAACATAGGAACGGTGCACAGCGACGGTCCGTCGACACGTCGATGGCCCGTCGACACTGACTGATATCTGCAGAACTTCCTGATTCAGTTCAAATTGCATCGATTCGATCCGTTCAAATTACTTTAGAAGAAACCATTGACCCTTCTTTGAATTGTTTTCTTTTGATTGCTTCTGATGTTTTCTGGGTATTCTCTGTTTTCCAAAAACTGCTTTATGTCAACATACCATGATTTGTCATCCGGCTCTACTTCCACGTGGGAGCAATAGGCATGGTGTTCTTTTAGGCTTATTTAAAGTGGATCAATGTAGCGCTTTTATGGATGTTATATCATGGATGATATGTTGGTGAGAGCGTCGGCAAACTCATTCCGTGCTCTCGGTGTGTGTTTGAACTCGATCTTCTTGAATCTTTCGCATAATCTTTGTGCGAGGTGCACAAATGGCAGGATTTTGGTGTTCTTCGTTACCCATTCTCCATGCACCTGATAAATTAGTAAATCTAAAGCACCTATCACCAGCAACTCTTATGTGTTCATATCAAGATACATTCAGAGGCCTAAGATTCAAGCCTCGTGTTCATCCATATTTTTTGTGCCTGGGAACTTGAGATTTTCCGCCATCGGGTAGTGTTGACCGCATTCTCAATCCCAAATACTGTTCGGAGATGTCCTCATCCACTGTAGCACTTCTTCATCAGGTATGTAAGTCTGACGGGCTCATACTCCTCGTTTACCGAATTTTTTGCGAGGTGGTCGGCCAACGCTTGATCTTTGACGACTTTCTGGACCATGTACACGATGTCAAATTTTCTCAATAACATTTGCCACTTAGCCAACTTCCCTATGGTGATGGGTTGACGAAAGATATACTTTAATGGATCCATCCTGGATATGAGATGGGTAGTGTACAATGATAAATAATGCCTCAACTTTTGGGCTACCTATGTTAGAGCGCAGGATGTTTTCTCTACCAGTGTATATCGAGCTTCGCAGGCCATGGTCTTCTTGGTCAAATAGTAGATGGCTCTCTCTTTCTTGCTAGTTTTATCATGTTTTACCAGTACACATCCAAAAGCGTTATCCGATACCGATAGGTATAAAATAAACGACTACCCCGTCTTGGAGGGACCAAAACTAGTGGGTTGTAGAGATATCTCTTGATAGTGTCGCATGCTTTCTAGGACTCCTCAATCCATTCTGTCGGCGTGTCCTTTCTCTACCATTTTTAGAATGGATTCACATATCACTGTTGACTGCTCTATGAAGCGACTAATATAATGCCATCTGCCTTAGAAACTCATGACCTCTTTCTTAGTCTATGGAGGAGGTAAATCTAGTATAGCTTTGATTTTTGGGGGATCCAACTCTATGCCTTTTCAACAAACTTTGAACCTGTGTAATTTGCCGGTCGGTACTCCTAAAGCACCCTTGGCTATGTTTAGTTTCAAGTTTTACCTTCGGAGCCTATCAAAAAACTTCTTTAGATGGGTGAGATGGTCTAAACTTTCTCAAGATTTTATGATGACGTCATCCACGTATAGCTCAATTTTCTTGTGAATCATGTCATGGAAGATGGTAGTCATGGCTCTCATATATGTGGTGCCAAAGATTTTATGGCCAAATGGCATTACCTGATAGTGATATACGCCCCATGGCGTGATGAAAGCCATTTTCTCGACATCTCCTTCGTTTATTAGAATCGAGTGATATCCAGCGAAACAATCCTTAAATGATTATGGCTCATGTTCTGCACACTTGACAGTGAGTAAGTGTGTATTAGGGAGCAGAGAATTATTCTTAGGACTAGCCTTGTTGAAGACTCGATAATCTACACATATTTTGATTTTGCCATCCTTCTTCGATATTGTGATGATGTTGGCTAACCAAGTAAGGTATTCGGTCACCTCGACCACTTTGGATTTGATTTGCTTTTGAACTTCCTCTTGATCCTTATACTCAAGTCTGACTTGAATTTCCTGGTTTATCGGCTTGAACCCAAGGTTGATCGGTAGCTTGGAGGCTACGATGTCCATGCTTAAGCCTGGCATGATGATGTAGGACCATGCGAAGATGTCCACATATTGTTTAAGTAAATTCATCAATTCTTCCCTTTGGGAAGCTGTTAAATGTACGCTAATTCTGGTTTCCTTGACCATTTCATCATTCCCTAAATTTACCACTCATCTAGGTTCGATTTCTGTTCATTCTCAAACTATTCAAGTTCTTCAGTCAGATGCTTGCGCAACATATTATCCTCGTCATACATCTTGTACTCTTCTTCATATGTCTCAATTTGTTCATTTGATTCACGACATGTCATGGCACTGACGGGCTTACTATTATTATTACTGAAAAGCAAATATAAAGCAAGTTTGTGTAATAAAAGTTTACACATAAACAAAGACGAATCTATTTTTTCCAACTAAACTGGGACTTTCATTGAATTTATTAAAGGAAGTACACACTATTGTCTTGATTGGATCAACATTGACTCTTTTTTTTTTTTTTGGAAAACATTATGAGGGAATTTGAAAACATAAATGGTGGGTTATTGGGCCTCATCCGAACCACTATAACTTTTTGAAAATTCTTAATTTTTCTTCCCCATCGAGGCACTTGGAGATCTAAGAGCAAAGTAGAAGTTCAGTTCAACAATGGCTTATCCGAATCAGCTGGGCGAATGGTGGGTCATTCAGCACAGTCTTCTTCTTTGAATGGAATTCCCATCCTTTCCTTCCGACCGTCTTCATTGAGCTTCGACATTCGAACTTGAAATGACTGATAGAGGTAGGGGATATCTATAAATTTGTCGAGGCTTTCTTTTTCTTGCTAACTTCAAGGCTACTTCATCACGAAACGTATCCCAGACCAAAACAGAAACTGTCTGAGGGATAGGTGGAGGTTCAACAGAACCATCTAGGTTCTCTCCCAAACCTCGCCCTAGCTCGAATCTGTTTTGGAGCATAGTATTGGCGAGCATTTTGTGAACAGCTAACACTAGGGTTTGCAGTGCAGCTTCCTTATAAGTAGCACCTACTATCTCCACAATATGAAAATCAGTACCTTCAGGAGTTCATTCAATCAATGGAACAGAGTGATCGGGGTAATTACAATTTCGTGGTCCTCCCATCCAAACTTTAAAGATCGATGATGGGTAGAAGGCATCGCTCCGACCATATGGAAACACAGCCTTCCCAATAACAAATTGTAGCTAGTGGTTATCTCTATGACTTGGAATTCAATGATAAATTTGATGGGGCCTATTTGGATGCATAGGTCAAATTCTTCGATAGTGTCTCGATGGGTTCCGTTGAAGGATCTCACATTTGTACAGCTTTGGCGTATCTTCCCCACACCGTAACCCATCTAGTTAAGAGTGGATTCATGACATATTTTGAGTCTTGATCCATTGTCAATCATTATTCAGGCTACAAAATTTTTCTTGCATTTCACAGTCACATGTAAAGTTTTGTTGGCATTATTCCTTCCGTTGGTAGCTCCTCTCGATAGAAAGAAATTCGATGGTCTCCTATGACATACGCCACCATAGCGGCTAAATTCTTGCTATTCGTTCCTGCTGGAACATTGGCTTCATCTAGTACCTTCATCAGTGCCTGGAGATGATGTGGAGAGATTAGGAGGTGCACAAGTACAAAAATTTAGGCTATAGTGTACTTGAAATGTTCGACAATGGAGTGCTCATTTGGTTGTGTTCAAAGCCAAAAGTCTTCAGCCTCACCCTCTGTGATCGGCTTTCTATGATTACCTTTCTTTAATCAGGGATATAACATCATCCTCATCGAGTTATACCAAGGGCGACCACAACTTCAACAACTAACTTTTTTCTAGGTGCCACCGTAATGCTCTACGAAACTTGAGTGACAATCAGTGGAGCGATTAATGCTAAGAACTCAGGACGATTACTGATACCAGTGACGCTGTGGCCTATACAATCATTTCAGGGCCGCTAGGGCTAAGTTGTTACATACAAACCAGTTTTCCACCCTTTCAATCGTATGGATACTAGAATTTCTGTGGGTGGGAAATGGGTTACTGTTCACATTCGGAGCTATTGCTTGAGTGATTTATTGTCACGCCCCAAATCTGGAGTGGCGTGACCAGCACTCGATGCCAACCTAGTCCTGAGCGAACCACTCTAAACCTGAAACTCTGGGAGTAACCCCTAACTTAAACCAATAAGGCCTACCTGCACATAAGCAATACCAACAAGCTGGCAAGGCTATAATCTGGATATATATATATATATATATATATACTGACTATCTCGTCTAAATTGGTCACACACACCCAAAATATAAATACACAACTGAGCAAGGCGATGAGGCTGCCATGTATGCTGTAATATAAAATTAGAGCCGAAAAGGCTACATAACATCCCCAACAACGTACAACTGTCCACATACCTCTAGGAAACATGAGCTATAGAAAGGATAGGATATGGCCCCGCCATACCCATACATGTCAAAATATCATACCACAAAGGGACTGCAGCTCCGGACCAAGTGGAGCACACTGACTGCGGCTGAGTGGAAGGCCTACTGAGCTGGATTGTCTATCCGACTACCTGAACCTGTTGGCATGAACGCAGCGCCCCCAGACAAAGGGATGTCAGTATGAATAATGTGTTGAATATGTAAGGCAAGATAACAACTGAAATGAAACAACAAGCTATACTCTGGATATTTCAAGAAAGCATCTTGAGGTACTCTACCTAGGTTGCCTTTCATCTGAGGCAAGATAACATAACTTTATAGATATAACTCCGTGACCCGAGGGTCAGGCATAGATAACTCCATGGCTCATAGGCCAGGTACAATCAACTCCATGACCCGTAGGTCAGGTATGTGCAACTTCGTGACCCGTCGGTCAGGAAACAACTCCATGACCTGTAGGCCAGGCAATAACTCCATGACCCGTAGGCCAGGCATCTGTCTCTTTTGACCAAGTGGCCAGGCTAAATAAAATGTAACTATATGTATATCATGCAGGTGCTAAAAAATACCTACTCTGTAACATGTCTCTTCTGTCTCTCTATGAACTCCAGGACATAGGAAGGGGATATGGCCCCTTAGAAAGAATAACAGAACACTCAGAAGTCAGGCAACAATATGACAAGATCTACTTAGACAAATCTCTAGTCACAGGGTACATTACGCTCTTACCATATATGGAATCATGCCAAGAAAAAAAGGAACAACCTTAACATACCTGAAGCTTGCTTCACGACTTTCCAGCCTACTTCTTGTCTCGCAATCTACGCCAGATCAGTCGTAGTCTCGTAATCTACATATAAAACCATTCATACTATTGTTAGATTCATCATCATACGCTTGTCTTAAGCCTTCAATTTAAATCCCTTTAGAATCTGCCGAAATTCAGGCAGCATCTCCCCTATTTATATCCCTAACCCGAAATCACAAAACCAACAACCAACAACAACAACAACAACAACAACAACAACAACAACACTAACATCAACGACATCATCATCAATACCAATATACTTCATAAAACATCGTACACGATGTTTATCCGGTTTCTCAACCAACTAATCCATTATACGATGATTTAATAACTCTATCCTCGTAAGTAAACCTAAATCAATATCAATAAGGAGAGATTCATACCTTGTCTTACTAGAACAACAAGATCGTCAATATTTACTTTGAATCCAAGCAAAAATCCACCGTAAAACGATACTATGATCACAACTACACATTACCCGAGCCTCGATTTAATACTCCGCCACTTGAAACCACTCACAAACCCTCAATTTAATGATACATATATGTCCCTCTATGTTTCCTGAGCACTCTAAAATATTTTGGGGAATAAATGAGGGTTTTTGACCCTTATATAGGGTGTTTAAGTCGGTTTCCACCGACTCAGAAATTGCCCTTCACGTTCGCACCCTTGGGTCACATTCGCGAAGGGTTATTCAGTCTTCCTCTTCACGTTCGCAGCCCTTAGGTTGCGTTCACGAAGGGTTAATCCTTGCTCTGGCGGCCTAACTTGTAACGTCCACCAATCTCTACTCCGATGTGATATCGAAGAGCGGTTTGTTGCGTTGCAAACTACACTTCATGAACTTCAATTTAGGCTTTTGCTTTACTTTAGAACTCTTCATTTACTAAAAGATATTCTTGATCCAAGTTGGACCAAAATTGTCCCCCATCTTTTCTCCAAAGTTCCAACAAACTTAATTTCCTTAATCGACTTGCCCTCCAATCCATCCCTAACTTATTGTATGAACTTGAACCCTTATAATCATAAGGTAGGCGCATATAATCTCATATATCCTAGAAGGTACTCCAGTATCCACAATTACACCGCTAACACCTAACGAATTTCAACTTACAAAACTTCGAGGTGTAACATTCCCCCCCCCCCCCCCCCCCCTTAGAAACATTCGTCCTCGAATGTTAAACTCTTTAAGAATTCTACGAGAATTTCGCAAGAGGTTTCCCTGTAACTATAACACTACCATTCTATCACAACAACCCAAAATATATAGTGCCTCATAGGGGTACAACATCAATACCCACATTGGCCACACACGACCAAGAAATCATTCAAAGAAGCATCACATACTTGAAGACAATGATGTCTCTGTCTGAACTTCTTCTGGGAGTTGAAACAAATGTGGATATTTGGACTTCATATCTGCCTCAGCTTCCCAAGTAATTTCTTCCTTATTATTTTTTCTCCAAAGGACTTTAACTGAGGCTACATCTTTGGTTCTCAGCCTCCGAACTTGTCTATCCAGGATTACAATGGGAACTTCTTCATAGAATAATTGTTCAGTGATCTGGACATCATTTACAGGTACAACTCTAGAAGGATCTCCAACACACTTACGAAGCATTGACACATGAAAGATCGGATGGACAGTCTTCAATTCCGAGGGTAGGTCTAACTCATAGGCTACTTGGCCCACTTTGCGCACAAGCTTGTAGGGTCCAATGTATCGAGGAATAAGCTTACCCTTTTTACCAAATCACATAACACGTTTCATCGACGACATTTTCAGGAATACCCAACTATTAACTTGGAACTCCAAGTCTCGTCGGCGATTATCCATATACGACTTTTGTCAACTTTGGGCCGTTGATAATCGATCCCGAATAAACTTAACTTTCTCCACTACTTGCCGGATTATATCTGACCCTACTAACTTCGCCTCTCCCACTTCAAACCATCTAATTGGCGATCTACACTTTCGTCCATATAAATCTTCATACGGGGCCATCTGAATACTGAAGTGGTAACTATTATTGTATGCAAACTCAATAAGAGGCAAGTGATCATCCCTTTTTGTACTAGTCGACCTTATATACATAACATATCATCTCCTTTTAATTCCTTGATCGGACTCTTTAATTCCTTACAATATCATTATAGTTCCACCTATGGTAGCGCCCAGATGATTTGCAATAGCATTTTCTTGCCAGTGATTTATTATTCTCAGTGATTATTTTACGACAGATTGTCCCTTATACTTATCCCTAGTCATATGCGGCCTTTCTTACTCCTTCTGTTACCCCTTGGAGTACTTTACTGCATATCTAAATGTACCTAAAATTTCTTCAGCATGAGTGATTTGAGTCATAGTTCTGAATACAACGTATCACGTTGACGAAACTTATTCTCTTTGATTCGCTAAACCTTCATCATCTTGTCATGCCTCCTTTTTCACATTTGTCTCATAATATACTTGCATTTAGTCCATTCTCTCTTTTCTTTAGCGCATTCTTGATATATTAGTTCATCTCGAATTTTGGCTCCTTTAAGCTAGTACATTTCCCTCTTTTCAACTTGGGAATATTGTAGTTCATCTTAGAACTGAATTTGTTCTTCCCTCCTTTTAAAGGATGTTCTCATATACCAGTAACCTTCGAGTATTAACTGTCTTGATAGTCATCTGGCAGACCTTAACGATGCTTCAACTCCTCTATTCCATATAATGCCGAAGTTCTTTTCATCACCTGGTTTAACTTATTTTTCTTTTTGCTAGTTGAGTTCTTGTATCAAATCAAAATGCTTTTACATATTAGATACAATTCAGATGCCTTCTTTATTGTCTTTTCACTTCTACCTTTCATGACTAGTAGTCCTCTAGGCTAATGAATTAATGGGGACATCGAAATTCATTAGGCCTCTTATGGAGTGTTCGACTATACCACACTCCTTTAGCCCTAGCCTTTCTCCATGACTATCTTCTTAATATCCTTAAAATTCTCATTGCTCTAGGTTCCTGTCACGACCCAACCCCGTGGGCCGCGACTGGTGCCCTACTTAGGCACCCCAAACCAACTCACAACCCGATCATCGTATTCAAACTCAATCAAACTCAGCATGCACTATCCGAACTGAAAATGAGCAGCAGACGCCAGACACAAACATTTATCGAACACTTATCTTAAGCGGTCGCCCGTTCAGATTAGCCAAATAAAAATCAGAAAGATGGCGGAATATACGTCGCCCAAATGCACACACACACATCAGAAAGGGGCGGAATGTACATCGCCCAAATGCACACACACACATACAAACTCAGAGGCCGACTTGGCCATAGTAGCGTACGGGCCGCTTAAGATCGAAAAACAGACTCACATACAAACACACCGGACCCATGACCCACAAATCTGACTACAGGCCTCTAAACAAAACAGAACATATGAACATATGACGGGACAGGGCCCCGCCGTACCCACACATCCACAAATGTACCGAACACACACATACAACAGAAGATATGTACCAAAAGTAGGCTCCGAATCAAGGGGAGCTCTCCAACACAGCAGAATGAGTAGCCTAAACTGGAGGACCACCCAAACGAGCTTCTGTACCTGCGGGCATGAAACACAGCCCCCGAAGAAACGGGGGTCAGTACGGGAGAAGTACTGAGTATGTAAAGCAGAAGGTACAGAAATCACAAACACAGCTGGAGTCAGAAAGAACAAACACACCGCCAACGTAAACAAAGCAAACCTGTGCGGGAGGCGAACGTACAAATGCAATCAAATCATGTATAGGGTTTAGGAACGTGGTCACCCCCCGACGCTGGTGCCACAACACATCATAACTCCAGAAGTTTTCAAATCTCCGTACAGTCTCCAAACACATCATATCACACACACATCACATTATCAGAACATATTAAATGCCATATCACATCATAACTCCATAAACGGTAACCGGCCCTATGGCGAGGCCTCGGAAACTGTAACACATCATAACTCCCGAATATGTTATAGCGCGCACGATCACAAAGTCGGCCCGGGTACCGACGAACGAACTCATAGCAGACAGCATGAACAGAGTAGTGCAGAAACCATATGCATATCAAAAATAATTTACCGGACTCAACATATAGTTGACATATAGGTATATACCGACGCCAGAACGCTCGGAGTAGGAATCAGATTGAACAAAATTTGTGTATAAAAGTTACGAAGTTCCAAACCGCCAAATCTTTAGAAAAAAACTGTTTATAGGTCATTTTCCGAAAATCTCACATTATTCAAAGTACAAAACGTTCACTAACGGCATAGTAAGTTTCAAACGCACCATTGAGTCATAAACAAACGATCACTGGTCATAGCGGACGCAAACGAACCAAACAAACCGAATAAGGGGAGCCTCGGGGCTCGTGGGCCCACCTCGAGTCAAATTGAGGCGGCGGACGCAAATCACAGACCTTAGGCTCCCTAGAGCCATCTACGAAAGTTTCGGAGGGTTTCGGGCACAACCACAAAAGTTATGACGATTCGAACATTCCTTTGACCAAATGCCACAAAAGGGTTCAATTGCGCTGGATGAATAGTACCCAAACTTGAACCTAAATTTCCAAGAGCAGAGTTACCCCCGAGATTCCGATATTAACCTAATATGACTAGGACATGCCAAAAGAAGGATAGGTAGGCTTTACATACCTGGTTGGCGCCTTACGCTCGTCAAATCGCGATTCCCGTTTCGTCCGAAAACTGCAAATGGTCACTTTTACCAGTTACTATTCATGAGAGTTAGCATTTTCATCTTTGGGGCTATACTTGGCTACCGAAATTTCGACAGCATTTCTCCTATAAATCTAACATCCCCGAGACTTGGCTCGGCTCAAAATACAACAACAACAACAATAATCCCAAACATCATTACACAATACAAACCACAATCAACCACACTAACTTCAAAATTGCACCTTATTACATAAGTTGGTAATTCTATATTCAAACTTCAAAATTCCAAATCTATTTCCACACTAGTCTATTCATTCACAATTATTCAAACACACCACCAACAATTTCCAAACCACATACAAACTTCCCCAAAGTTCATTACTTTCCATATTTCATTCAAAACACCAACAGTTACGACGAACATTCTAACTTGCGTCGTTTCATTCCGAATTCATTATCATCAACCATAAATCATATTTAAAGTCTTTAGTATCATAAATATACTATGATATACACAAATATACCAAAGGTATACACTTTCCGATAACATTCCGAAATCATTTTCTAACACCAAATCAATTCTTCAATCAATCATTTACGTTATAAAGGCCATGACGACACAACTAACAACCTTAAACGTAATAAATTCACACTTGTTTTCCCATCTAAGGCACACGGCCAAACAAACCCTTTTCACACACACACGCCATGCACAAACACGACCCCATCCCATAATCTTCATGCTAATCCAATCACTAACACATACATATCCATTTCATAACATTAAGAGGACAAAATTCATACCTTTTCTTGAATTTCCGACTTGTCGCAAACGTCGCTCTTTCTCCAAACTACTTGTATCACGTCGGAGAGCGTCTTGAGTACTTCACAACTATGTAGAAATTAAGAATTTTGGATTAACAACAAAGCTTGGAAAATTATTTCTTTCTCCTTTTCTCTATTCGGTCGAACCCCCTTTCTCTTTTGTTCTTGAATTTTTGATTAAGTTCTTGATAATTCTAAGGACCAACATGATATATATCCACTTATAGGTCATGTGCATAGCACATGACCTTAATGAAATGGGCTTGGACTTGCTCCCTTGGCCGGCCACTTCACTCTTTGGGCCTCAATTTTTGTATTCAATTTTCTTGGCCCGATTCATTAAAAGTCCCGTTTTGTAATTCCTGAAACTAATTTCCGAAATTCTAAATTTACCCTCGGCCTTCCCCGAGGTCTTGACATTAATGATTCCATAACCAACATAGTCATATTTACTAAAATCAAGTTATGTCCTTAAAACACACAAGTCGAAATTATTTCTCGATTTCCAATTACACGAAAACACGGGACATAACATTCTCCCCCCCTTAAGAACATTCGTTCTCGAATGTTGAATCGACCTCATGGGTGTCGTACTACTCCGGGAGGGTTCTCTTGATAGTTGTCCTTTATTGATTTTTCCGACATGGCTCCTTTACCAACATTAGGGGGCAAATTTTCACGTCACTGCCTCAAATGCCTTCATAATACACTTTCTCATACCCCACGTGATTACCGGACCACACGCTATATTCTTGTAATGGACAAACGCTTTCCAGACATCATAGTCAATATCATTTTCTTGTCACACTCCTGAGTTTCCTTACCGCATCGTCGTAATCTCACTTTACTTCATATCAGACACTTCATGCCAAACAGATTCAGAACTAAAGCCGGACGCACATAAGCATATCGGACAGATTCATAGTCAACATCAAGGGTATAGAAGTATATCAGACAGACTGAAATGTGTCAAACAAATCTGGGATCGGAGTTAGACGTACAAAGGCGTATCGGACGAATTTGTAAGCAGAATCAAACACACGAAGATACACCAGACAGATTCATAATCGAGGTCAGACGTACGGAATCATATCGAACAGATTCGAAATAAGAATCAAACGTACAGAATTATCTCATACAGAGTCGTGATCAGACAAACCGAAATGTATCAAACACACGCGCGGTCAAAATCAAACGCACAGAAGCATATCAGACGGACTTATATCCAGAGTCAGACATACAGAGGTGTGCCAGACAGAAACGTATTCAGGATCAAACACACAAAGATTCATCAGACTGGAACATAGTCGAACTCAGAGATATAGAGGCGTACTAGGCAGAGTCTCATCGGAATCGGAAGTGCAGAAGCACCAGAGATAGATTGTCAATTTAGGATCAAATCATTCATATTAAGGCTCCAATAATTCATGAGAATTTCCCTTTATTCGTAACCTTATCCGCCACGTTATCACACAAATTGTCTTGCGTCTCCCGTATTGACTCCTTCAAAGATTCCAATTACTCACACTGCTTATCTTTTATTTATCACAACATTAGTTGTCGGGGCTCGGCTCTTAGCCCACATGGCACTGAATGGAAATCATACACACACATACACATACACACACTTATTCGGACCTTACTGGCGAATATCTCTGGCTGTTATTCAAGTTCATTCAATTTCCCAGGCAGTGTTATACCCTTTTTCTTTTTGCCCGTTTAGTCCGCCTCGTTCCGCGTGACTCCCGAAAGGGCGCTAATTATTCCACATACATTCTATTTACCTTTTGGTTACCCCAAATTTCCATTTATTTTAATCATACTCTCACTCATGAAAAACTTTGCATCACTTCCCAGGGGGTCACCCATCCCAGAATTGCTCTGGCTTGAGCACGCTTAACCCCGAAACTTTTACGCATTTTGACGCGTTAGGGATGATATAATTTCGTCAATTGCCCCGCGCGACCTTTGTCCCGTAATTTTTAGGCCAAACGGGGTCTTAGCAAATTTTTCGGAAATTTTTCGTAGCGGGTCCCACTCTGACCCAAAGAGGTCGTTTGCTTTTCTGGCTGCGTGGTTTATCGTTCTAGCCTTCCAAATTCCATATGTTTTCCCTCCCACATGCACAGATAACTGCCTCGGATATTTTCATTAATTCGGATTCTTACCCTACTTTTACTGACACACAAAAAGAGAATATCGCATAATACTGAGGTACAGACCTATCATTGTGCATATTCATTCAGAAAAAGGTTAGTAATATACCTGGGTCTGCATCTGGGGATGCCTCTGGGTCCCGCCGACCAGTCAAAGCATAAATGCGGTTCGAGGGACCGCTAGAATCTGAACCCCCACCACGGCCTCTACCGCGGCCCGCCGGTGCTGGCATACCTCGCCCCGTGGAGCGCATGGCCGAAGGGGTAGATGACGAACCAGCAACGGATCTCATCGGCGGTGCTGCGCTACCGGAACCGCCTGCCCACGGACAATCCCGCATGATATGGCCCTGGCGGCCGCAAGCAAAACAGGCCCCTGTGGCCCTGAAGCACTCACCTGGGTGCGATCTTCCACAATACGAACACGGGGGCATAGGTGGCCTAGTCTGACTGGGACCCCTGCTCGCCTGAGGACCTGGGGCTCTGGAACTCTGGTCTGCCCTGGACGGTCCTGCGCCATCAAATCTCTTGCTAACAGACTGTGTGTCCCGGCCTGACGGAGGAAAGTACCCACTGGACTGATACTGAGGCTGCCCGCCCCGAGAATCTCCAAAATGCCCCGCTGATCTGGCCCTCTTGGGCCGTCTCCCATCATACTCTCTGCTGGGCCGATCTGCTCGGTGCCGGTTCTACATCCCCTGGGCGTAGGCCTGTAGACGGGCAATATCCATATCTGTCTGCAATGACACCGCCATACAGCCGTCAATCAGGTAACGATCCAACCCCATAACATATCTATGCATCCGATCTGTCATATATGCCACCACGGCAGGGGCATACCGGGCCAGGGAATCAAACTCCAAATTATATTCACGAACACTTCGACCCCTCTGCTGCAGATGTAAAAACCGATCAGCTCGCTCCCGTCGTAACTCTGGGGGCAGAAAGTGGCGGGTGAAAGCAGTCACAAACTGATCCCACATAGCTGGAGGAGCACCCTCACCCCGGGATAGCTCCCAAGTCTCATACCAATGCGCGGCAACATCCCGAAGTCTATGCGTAGCTAGCTCAACCGACTCGGTCTCTGAAGCCCTGACCAAGTCTAATGCACGCCGCATCCCCCGAATGAAGTCATGGGGGTCCTCATCGGGCTTAGACCCGAAAAACTCTGGAGGGCCACATAACAAGAACTCCCGAACCCTCAGGCTGTCCCGCCTGTCCTCATCATCATCGTCCATCCGCCCGCGCCTGCAAGCCTGCCCCGCTACTATCGTGGTCAACAACTGTACAGCCTCCCTCAGGGTCCTATCCTCCGCCCCTGGCTGAGGAGCTGGAGTCCCAGGAGCGGGTACACGGACCTCTGGAGCTGCTGAAGGTCCTGCTCCAGGCTGTACTAATGGGGGTGTAGCAGACCCCTCAGAATGAGGTGCAACCGCAGGCAAATCATAGACACGAGCCCGAGTAGCTCGTTGTGCCTGACTGGTCTCTCCCACCTTCGCCTTGCCCTTCTGGGCCGCCGTTGCCTTCTTCGGAGGCATCACTGCAAACACAACAACGGGTCAGATCAGAATGACCCTAATAGCACAGCTCTATCGTACGATCTAAGATTCCAAAGAAAGGGTAACACAACATCCTAGATGTCCTGTAGCTTCCTGTTTATAGATGTGGTGCACAACACATCGATAAACAAAACTCTACTAGACACGGCCTGTAGACATTCCGAGGACAAACCGCTCTGATACCACTTTTGTCACGACCCAACCCCGTGGGCCGCGACTGGTGCCCTACTTAGGCACCCCAAACCAACTCACAACCCGATCATCGTATTCAAACTCAATCAAACTCAGCATGCGCTATCCGAACTGAAAATGAGCAGCAGACGCCAGACACAAACATTTATCGAACACTTATCTTAAGCGGTCGCCCGTTCAGATTAGCCAAATAAAAATCAGAAAGATGGCGGAATATACGTCGCCCAAATGCACACACACACATCAGAAAGGGGCGGAATGTACATCGCCCAAATGCACACACACACATACAAACTCAGAGGCCGACTTGGCCATAGTAGCGTACGGGCCGCTTAAGATCGCAAAACAGACTCACATACAAACACACCGGACCCACGACCCACAAATCTGACTACAGGCCTCTAAACAAAACAGAACATATGAACATATGACGGGACAGGGCCCCGCCGTACCCACACATCCACAAATGTACCGAACACACACATACAACAGAAGATGTGTACCAAAAGTAGGCTCCGAATCAAGGGGAGCTCTCCAACACAGCAGAATGAGTAGCCTAAACTGGAGGACCACCCAAACGAGCTTCTGTACCTGCGGGCATGAAACACAGCCCCCGAAGAAACGGGGGTCAGTACGGGAGAAGTACTGAGTATGTAAAGCAGAAGGTACAGAAATCACAAACACAGCTGGAGTCAGAAAGAACAAACACACCGCCAACGTAAACAAAGCAAACCTGTGCGGGAGTACAAATGCAATCAAATCATATATAGGGTTTAGGAACGTGGTCACCCCCCGACGCTGGTGCCACAACACATCATAACTCCAGAAGTTTTCAAATCTCTGTACAGTCTCCAAACACATCATATCACACACACATCACATTATCAGAACATATTAAATGCCATATCACATCATAACTCCATAAACGGTAACCGGCCCTATGGCGAGGCCTCGGAAACCGTAACACATCATAACTCCCGAATATGTTATAGCGCGCACGATCACAAAGTCGGCCCGGGTACCGACGAACGAACTCATAGCAGACAGCACGAACAGAGTAGTGCAGAAACCATATGCATATCAAAAATAATTTACCGGACTCAACATATAGTTGACATATAGGTATATACCGACGCCAGAAGGCTCGGAGTAGGAATCAGATTGAACAAAATTTGTGTATAAAAGTTACGAAGTTCCAAACCGCCAAATCTTTAGAAAAAAACTGTTTATAGGTCATTTTCCGAAAATCTCACATTATTCAAAGTACAAAACGTTCACTAACGGCATAGGAAGTCTCAAACGCACCATTGAGTCATAAACAAACGATCACTGGTCATAGCGGACGCAAACGAACCAAACAAACCGAATAAGGGGAGCCTCGGGGCTCGTGGGCCCACCTCGAGTCAAATTGAGGCGGCGGACGCAAATCACAGACCTTAGGCTCCCTAGAGCCATCTACGAAAGTTTCGGAGGGTTTCGGGCACAACCACAAAAGTTATGACGATTCGAACATTCCTTTGACCAAATGCCACAAAAGGGTTCAATTGCGCTGGATGAATAGTACCCAAACTTGAACCTAAATTTCCAAGAGCAGAGTTACCCCCGAGATTCCGATATTAACCTAATATGACTAGGACATGCCAAAAGAAGGATAGGTAGGCTTTACATACCTGGTTGGCGCCTTACGCTCGTCAAATCGCGATTCCCGTTTCGTCCGAAAACTGCAAATGGTCACTTTTACCAGTTACTATTCATGAGAGTTAGCATTTTCATCTTTGGGGCTATACTTGGCTACCGAAATTTCGGCAGCATTTCCCCTATAAATCTAACATCCCCGAGACTTGGCTCGGCTCAAAATACAACAACAACAACAATCCCAAACATCATTACACAATACAAACCACAATCAACCACACTAACTTCAAAATTGCACCTTATTACATAAGTTGGTAATTCTATATTCAAACTTCAAAATTCCAAATCTATTTCCACACTAGTCTATTCATTCACAATTATTCAAACACACCACCAACAATTTCCAAACCACATACAAACTTCCCCAAAGTTCATTACTTTCCATATTTCATTCAAAACACCAAAAGTTACGACGAACATTCTAACTTGCGTCGTTTCATTCCGAATTCATTATCATCAACCATAAATCATATTTAAAGTCTTTAGTATCATAAATATACTATGATATACACAAATATACCAAAGGTATACACTTTCCGATAACATTCCGAAATCATTTTCTAACACCAAATCAATTCTTCAATCAATCATTTACGTTATAAAGGCCATGATGACACAACTAACAACCTTAAACGTAATAAATTCACACTTGTTTTCCCATCTAAGGCACACGGCCAAACAAACCCTTTTCACACACACACGCCATGCACAAACACGACCCCATCCCATAATCTTCATGCTAATCCAATCACTAACACATACATATCCATTTCATAACATTAAGAGGACAAAATTCATACCTTTTCTTGAATTTCCGACTTGTCGCAAACGTCGCTCTTTCTCCAAACTACTTGTATCACGTCGGAGAGCGTCTTGAGTACTTCACAACTATGTAGAAATTAAGAATTTTGGATTAACAACAAAGCTTGGAAAATTATTTCTTTCTCCTTTTCTCTATTCGGCCGAACCCCCTTTCTCTTTTGTTCTTGAATTTTTGATTAAGTTCTTGATAATTCTAAGGACCAACATGATATATATCCACTTATAGGTCATGTGCATAGCACATGACCTTAATGAAATGGGCTTGGACTTGCTCCCTTGGCCGGCCACTTCACTCTTTGGGCCTCAATTTTTGTATTCAATTTTCTTGGCCCGATTCATTAAAAGTCCCGTTTTGTAATTCCCGAAACTAATTTCCGAAATTCCAAATTTACCCTCGGCCTTCCCCGAGGTCTTGGCATTAATGATTCCATAACCAACATAGTCATATTTACTAAAATCAAGTTATGTCCTTAAAACACACAAGTCGAAATTATTTCTCGATTTCCAATTACACGAAAACACGGGACATAACAGTTCCCAATTCTGATTTATGTCTATACTATACTATTAAAAGTTGATATTCCACACCATCCATTCCCACGACTCGTCCTTTCATTAGCTTAGCTCATTTTGTCCAGTAGTTCTTCTTAACTACTTGTTTGCATCCTAGCTATGCATCATAGTCCTTCTAGTGTTCTGTCGATTCTTGTTCTTATCATGAAATCCTCACAAAGTACACCCTTTCCTTTCTTCTTTCGCCGAGTCTTCATCTTCCTTTATAATAATACAACTTGTACACACACACACACACACACATATATATATATATATATATATATCTCAAATTTTCTCGGTTTCCTTCATGATTGCATCTTTGCATCTTTCACACAACCATTGTCTTATAATTTCAATTTGTTTTCCCATGGGCAAGCCTACTGACTCATTAACCTTCTCCTTCCTTTAGTCCTCATAGTTTCTTTTACTTGTAAAATGCCTGTTTCCATTAGTTATCCTTTGCTCTTAGGTTAGGAAACTTTGGAGTGTTTCGTTACGAGTGTGAATCCCTTCTGACGCTGAAAATCTCTTCTTGAGGTACTTTGTTCCCTTAAACAGGCGTACCAATCATGGGTTCACATCCATTCTCTTGGTTAAATCTCAGGAGTTTAAAATTTCCTCGTCTCTCTCATAAGACCTATTTATTTCTTCTCAAGGATGCACATTTGTACATTATTTCCAACCTTCTTGGTTCTGGTTATGAAGACGTATAGGTTGGTTCTGGGATCCTCACATTCATCCTTTGTCATGTACAACATTACTCTATCTCCCGTTGATTTATTTAAATTTGATCCTATCGTCTGCTTTCCTGCTTTCATCCTAACCTTTTCCTCAAATATATCTTACCTGACCCTTAATGGTATATGTTTTCCTTGTCCAAGTTTATCTCCCCTTCATGACATCATAACCTTCTTCTTCCTAATGCTCGTGCTTACATATTTGGTCACGTTACCGTTATGTGACTTTAATTCTCGAGAAAACCCAATCTCGATTCTCCTTGTAGCGCTTGCTAACTCAATTTTGACATACAACACAATCAATACTTTTAACATGCCGTAACATCAATCATAAGGGTATACATAATACTCAATGTAGCCACTCGTGACTTATCTTTTTATTGCTTTTCAACACCTTTTCTTGCGAGATATCCCATTACTATTTGAGTTTGTCCTGAATCTGTGGCTTTAATACATCTCCCCTCTCTTTTCGCCCAGCTAGCCAGACTCATACCACGCGATCCTTTCGAAATCCTAATTGTAAAGCTTATATGCTCCTAATTTTCCTCGGCTATTCTGGTTTCTCATATTCTTATTTCGTATCTCTAAATCTGTAGGTCTTCCTAGCATATCTTTCTACGTCCTAACTGTAAATCCTGGCGATATAACTTTACTTAAAAATCTTTACTTGTACTTGTACCCTGTCTCTTTTTATAAGATAATCAACCTCACATCCTTTACTTTCATGTAGCAACCGAATCGATCCTTGCGATATTTTATCTTCACTTGTACACCTACTCTCTTCTTTCCATACCCATACACCGACATCGCACCTAATTTCCCTATTGTCAACTAACCTTCGCAACATCCGTCTGAAAAAAATATGACGTGAAGCCTTCTTATAAGGATTAGCTAGAAACACACCACATATTTCTAAGGTTGACACACTCTCTACTTCCTTCGTCGGCCAATCAACATCACATTTAGAAGTTATATAAGCAATCCAGAAGACAATCATAATTACAATCAAACTTACCTAACCATTTCTCATTCTTGAGTTCAAGGTCGTCATTAATACCCGAAGTAACTTGGCCATAATGATTCTTAGAATAGTACCAACTATCAAATACTCTGAATACCTTTGAAGTCGAATGACTAGTGACTTCTAAATCCCAATGTAAACCCATATCATATAGGAAAGTCTGATAAAACGAGTCTGGGTGCTTGTCATCAACCCGTCCTGATCTTATGTATATGTATAAACTTCTAGAGTAAAACTTTCCCTCATTCGTTAACTTCCTTTCCCATATCAATATCTCTTACTCACCAATCTATAAATTGTAATACCGGATTGGATTTCTTAATGTCAACTTTCCCTATATCTTCAATAAATCTCAATTCTCCGAAGTCTCGAAGGCAACTCATTCCAATTCCTTTAATTACTAATCATTTTTCCCCTCCAAGGTTCTTCCCTTAAATTAAATTCAAATCATTCTAAAAATTCTCCTTGAAAGCATCTCATAATTGTTCATTCAATCATGACTTACCAAACTTCCAATTGTCACATTTCCCCTGCATTCTTTCTCCATAGCATAGACATTCAAACCATTCAATTTGTAAAAATTTCGGTAGATATTCCTCTATACTTCTTGTTGTCTCATTCCTGCACACAACCCAGAAAACATATCTGATGCCTCACGGAGCGATCCCAATTACCTGCAATATATAGCTCAAGTTCTTATATCAAAGAAGTCTATCAATATCAGTAAGGCAGGAAACATACCTTTTGGAGTATCAACTTTAATTCTTATCAATTACCTCATAACGACATAATCCACTACTTATCCGTAATCAAAACATTTAGGGTTAGAATCAGGGACATCACATCCTATAATTTAGCTCTACGGCATGATCTAAGATGAGAAAGAAAGGTCAATCATTCCTAAATGCCCGGCAGCCTCTTGTTTATAAGTGTGGCACGCTTCACACCCATAAACAAGACTCTACTGGACACGGTCTATAGACAACTTGTCACGACCCGACTAGGGCCGGGACGAGCACCCGGTGCTACCCCACCCGGGCACCCCTTTAACATACTTTCACATAACGTCTAGGTGAGCCATAAATCAAATCATGCATTCTAGTCATCAATCATACTAGTCCCAATTGGACGACAACATCTCTTATATCATCATAGGCATCTATGCCACATCAGTGTACATGGGCCGACAAGGCCAACAAAATGACATAAAAAATATAGGCCGACAAGGCCAAACACATCTAACCACATACACATGTCTACGAGCCTCTAAGAAGAGTATAACATATCACATAAGCGGGACAGGACACCGCTATGCCCATAATTATGCGCACAAAAGAATAAGTACCCAAAAGGTATAGCTCCGAATGAAATGGAGCTCTGCTATGTAGTCCCTAAAAATATAGCTATGGATCAAGCCTGTCTCCCTGTGCACCTGCGAGCATGACGCAGCGTCCACAAACAAAAGGACGTCAGTACGAAGAATGTACTGAGTATGTAAAGCATGATCAATAACAATATGAAAGCTTAAGAGTCAACATATGAGATAGCATAGCATGGGAGATGATAATATCGTCGTCATAGCACTTACTTTCTTTCAACAAGGACATTCCATTTCTATTGCGTATCCGTGTACATACATCCATATCCGTATTTATTTACCTTCACACTCATTTTTATAACATATTCGTACTCATATTGATGTCATACGCACACACACACACACACACACACACACACACACACATATATATATATAGCTATAGCGTGCCCGACCATGAAGGTTCGGTGTTTCATACATACTTGGCCAACCAAGGCTCAAGGTCATACATACCTGGCCCTACCAAGTCATCAGGGTTATCCGTACCTTCTGCAGAAGTGCACGCGCATTTCATAATCGTATACATACTCTATACATATTCATATACATATATTATTACCCGGCGTCATAAGCTAGGGGTCTTATTATAGCCTTTCATAGGCACACATACATATAATAGCTCATAAGCATCTTTAGCATCATTTTATTCTCATCATCATTACTATCATTTTCATTATCGTTACATCTACCCTATAGGCTTACTCGTCATACGAGGAACTTAGTACAATCGTAGCACATCGAGCATCGGGAGCTTACTAGCTCGGAGAATCAAATCGTTTGAAGGGAATCATCGTCTTATAGGAGTTTAGACGTTTGGCTAAAGAACCATGCCTTATGAAAGAAAGGTTACATACCTTTTCGTTCGACTATATAACACTTGCACGTTCCTTTTCCACGCTTGCGTTTATAGCTTCATCAAGGTCATACTATCGTTAGAATCAACAACTAGCATAATTGGCTAAAGCTAGGGAAATTCGAACAGCATCTCCTTTATTTATACAACATTCCTCCATATTGTAATTCAACTCCCAAACGTTAACAATACATTCACAATATCATAACATTGGCCATTAACCAGTCACATTATCCATATTCTCAATTCATCTCCAATTATCCATTTTCAAGGTCTTAACATATGATTTCGTCCATTCACATACAATGCCTATTTCATGATCTTAACGTCATTTATAACCCATTCATGTCACAACACAACAACAATCATGATTCAATTCAAACTATTTCTCAAAACGTCACTATTCATCTTTCATGACCCATTTTGCTATACTCTTCTAAAATCCAAGCATTTCAACTTCCAAATACCTTAAACAACATATAAATACCATAAATCTTACCTTAGATATTGTAGGAACAAGCCTTAGTCGAAATACTCCACTTGAGCAAAAACTCTAGTTTTCCTCCATCTGGATTTCTTGACTTGGATGATCTTTAATGGGTTGCTTACACTTGATTCACTTGTTTTGTGTTGTTGATCACCAAAAACCCTTGAAAACTTGTGGAATATATGTAGAGAGACGTTTTAGAGAGAAGGGGTGTGATGTGGAAGTGAAATGAAATAAGCCTTGGTCCCCTTATTTAATGACTTGAAAATCTGATTTGAAGTGCACAATGGTCGTAAACTTGGTTTACTGTCCGTATTCCAGTTTACGGACCGTCCTTCATGGTCGTATTTAATCATAACAGAACCAGAAACTCAGTCTGAAGCATGGTGATTTACGATCACGGTTTACGGGCCGTAAACCACTTTACGGTCCGTATTTTGGGTCGTATTTAACCATTTGATTAATTGGCAGAAAGTTGAAGTTTTGGAAGCCAAAATACGACATGGAAGTTTACGGGCCGTATACCACTTTACGGTCCATATTTCACTTTACGACCAACTGGCCAGAATGCAAGCCTGCAACTTTTCACATTTCCAAAACCTATAATTAGTCATTGTGGAGCATAACCTATCTCTTATCGCAATTGCCTTTGGAATCTTATTTAGGGTCATCAAATGTCATTTCTTACTCATGGAAACATCATACACTCGTGCTCATCACTAGGTCATTCACTTGCGTACCAACGGAAGATTTTCCGAGGTGTAACATTCCTCCCCCCTTAAGAACATTCGTCCTCGAATGTTAAAGCCTTCGGGAATTCTACAAAAAATTTCGCTAGAGTTTCCCCTATAATATGGCACTACCATCCTGCCACAACAACCCATAATATCGATGCCTCACAGGGCCACAACTGTCACGACCCTACTAGGGGCCGTGACGAGTACCCGATACTTGTACCGAGCACCCCTTAGCTATCCTGTATAAACAGTGCCATATTTGTTTTTTCTAAACATTAACATTTGCAGTAAACTTTCTAATATCGCGTTACACCAGAACGCGAACCATTCGGAATAAAATACATTAAACTGTACATAGCTGACTGTGTATATCTGTCTACGAGCCTCTAGACATAGTACATTTATACAGAGAAAGGGCCGAGTACTGTCGCGCCCGAAAATACATACACAAAATAGTACCGATGATATAAGGCTCCGGAACAACTGGAGCGCTGTCGAATGCTGCTGATAGGGCGCTAGGAATCTGGTCCGTATACCTGCTGACCTGCGCGGCATGAAACGCAGTGTCCACAAGAAGGGACGTCAGTACGAATAATGTACCGAGTATGTAAGGCATGGAAAACAATGCAAGCAGTAACATAAAGTACGATCAATAATAATATCACGGAGCCATAGGGTGTATAACGAGGCAAGAACGTAACCTATACATAGGAAGGCCCCTCTTTAGGCCGGCTGTCATGTTGGCTTGTCTTTTCATCTTTGAAACGTTTCTTTTCATAGGCATAGGAATCAACATTTTTATATTACTTATTCTCATGTACAGAAAATAGTACATTTCAGTAACGGTATCTTTTGCTCACATTTACAGACGCCGAATACAATCGGCTCTCCCAACCCCCTCGGTGTCCCTTATTCATGTATACAGAAAACAGTACAATTCAGTAGACAGTATCTTTCATTTATATTTACAGATGCCGAATACAATCGGCTCTCCCAACCCCCTCCCCAACGATGACCCAACATATTACATCACATATGTATCACACATTATATATATATATACAGACGCCGCGTACGGCTCATCCCATATCCCGCGTCCGGGCATCCCGCGTCCAGGATGGAATCCAGCTGAATCAGGTGGTGATATAACAGTGGCCCTTCCCTTTTTCCCCACATACACATACATATACATCTACTCATCTTTTATGCATATACATGTCTTATATACATTTAGTTTACCATATATATATACATACCCATACACGTATACCCGTTTTATGTACCTATATCATATAAGCACACAAGAGAGCCAAGGAAAATCATGTATCCATCGGAGTGACATAAGGTCGGTGACCTCCGATTACATTACGGAATGCTAGTGATAGCTTTGTCTCACCTTGAAGGAACAAGTATTTTAAGGCAAAACTATCAACGGAAAATAGTGTTACAGTAACCGAAAATGAAATCTTAGGTATTTTAGAAAATAAAGTTATAACTAGAAAATATAAATATGATTCAACAATTAGTTTATCGCTTACATGTTTATATGAAGTACTTGGCTTAGTCGTAGAGTCGTTCCGGTCGTACTTATCATAGCTACATTCTCCTGTCCGACATTGTCATTATCATTATCATCATAGAAACACTCCCACTGGAGTAGTCATAGTACTTATCACATGGTGACGAAATCGGGATCAAAGGCCCCCTTTGGATTCACTTCAAGTACGTTAACCAAGATTATAGGAAGATCCGAGAGTAACGGGCCCACCTCGGGCCGGATGAGGTAGCGTATACAATTTACCCATATTACGTGTCATAGCGTTACTTGTATGAGTCTTAGGGTAATCGGGTCCTACTTAGGCAAGTTATAGGGGTCTAGAAGGTCTTTTCATCATTTTGCACACTTTTTACTTCAATTCAATTGAACGAAAAGTTGAAAACTTTAGGTGCGGATTCCGGGGATTAGGGTTGTCCCTGAGACTCGTACCCGACTTCGTTTAGTTAAGACATGCGATAGAAAGAAAGCTGAAGCCTTACATACCTCTTTCCGCTCCTTTAGCTACTCCAAATTCGAGTCACAATCTCGTCAAAATCTGCGATTTGGTTATTTTTACCAAAACTTTCATTAGTACACTTTGAGTTAGAATCTTAAGGAAACACTTGGCTACCGAAATTTTGGCAGCATTTCCTCTGTAATTATACCATCCTCGACATTCAACATATTCAAATTCGCATCAATCACAATCCGAGAATTCAACCCGGCCAAACTATCGATATGAATTCAACGACTACACTAGCAACTTCCATATTCAAACAATTCACTACTTTTTTTTTTCAAAAACCGTCCAACTTCAATAAAATCAATAACGAGCTCATGTATACGTTCCAACAACATCACACTAATCATATAGTCTTTCATGCATACAAAGAAACATTACATTCCATTCGTTTAACTTCTAAAGCAAGTCTCCACCATTTCACCTTTGCTAAGGTTCATAGATAATCATTAACACAAAGAATCCGCAACATAACGACAATCAAAGCACTACATAAAATTGACTCGTTCTCCTCCATATTATACCACAACCACACGGCCACACCACTACACACAACACACGGCCACATGCATGCATACTACAATCTCTCCTAAAATTCATTCAACTTCCATTTTCCACATTTCATTCACAACCATAACAACCAACACTAGGCAAGATAATTAAAACACACTTTCTACACACATATATATACATATACATACACGGCCATGCTTCATATTCCTCTCCTTCATGATTTTCATCAATTTTAACATACTACTACACATATAAACCATGCATAACTCATAAAACAAGATCAATACTCACCTTTCTTCTTCAACTTCTCACTTGCCTATCTTTTGGCAACTTGTAGGATTATGAGTTGTTCTTGCTCCAACAACAACTCCACCTTGGTAAGCACCTTTAGCTTGGTAGGAAATGATTTTTGGAAGAATTATATCAATTTTCCTTGGGAAATTTTTCTATGGCCGAAACCCCCATGGTTTTTCTCCTCCTCTCTTTGCTCTTCCTTTTCTTGAAATTTCTAGAGGTTATGAGATAATTATGGACCTTCTCCTCTATTTAATTCAAAAAACATAATTCCCACATGGGCTTGGACCCCTATCAATGGCCGTTTGGGCCTTTAAATTTTTTTGTCTACAAAGACTTTCAAGCCCACTTATATTTTTGGCTAATTCTTGCAATTTTTAAAAACAATTTTTCCGACTTCCAAATTTGCCCTTCGTCTTTCTCCATATTTCCACTTCTAGACTTTTCATAAGCAACTCATGTGCCAAACAACATAAAATATTGCCTTGATTGTTGTCTCCCCGCGATTATCTTGAATTATCCAATTTCACAAAACGCGGGATATAACAACAACACAATAGCATAAGAATTTGGCCACACACGACCCAAAAAGCATAAAAGGAAAACATGCATACCTTATGATCTCAACGTCTCATCTTGGACTTCTTCCAAGGGCTGAAATAAATGCGGGTATTTGGATCGCATACTCTCTTCTGCTTCCCATGTCATCTCTTCTCATTTATTTCTTCTCCATAGAACCTTAACCGAGGCCACTTCTTTGTTTCTAAGCCTCCGTACTTGCCTATCTAATATGACAATGGGTACCCCTTCGTAAGATAGCTTTTCTGTCACTTGAACATCATTTACTGGGACGATCCTAGTGGGACCTCCAACACATTTTTGAAGCATCGAGACATGAATTACTAGATGGACTAACTCCAATTCTGGAGGTAGGTCTAACTCATAGGCCACTTTGCCTATCTTTCGTACAATTTCATATGGCCCAATATACCGGGGACTAAGCTTCCCCGTTTTGCCAAATCTCATTACACCCTTCATTGGCGACACTTTCAAGAATACCCAATCCTTAACTTGGAACTCTAAGTCCCTTCGACGATTATCTGCATAGGACTTCTGACGTCTTTGAGCCGCTAACAACCGATCTTGTATGAGCTTGACTTTCTCTATGGCTTGCTGGACCAAGTCTGGCCCTATCAACTGAGCCTCTCCTGTTTCAAACCACCCAATTGGGGATCTACATTTTCGCCCATATAAAGCCTCATACGGTGTCATTTGAATGCTAGAATGATAACTATTATTGTAAGCAAATTCAATGAGTGGCAAATGATCATCCCAACTACCTCCAAAATCTATCATACATGCCCGCAACATATCTTCAAGAGTCTGAATAGTACGTTCGGATTGTCCATCGGTCTGTGGATGAAAGGCCGTGCTAAGGCGCACTTGGGTCCCTAGACCCTCTTAGAAAGACTTCCAAAAGTTAGCCATAAACTGAGTCCCTCTATCGGAGATAATAGATACTGGAACACCATGGATCACTATCTCTTTAACATATAGCTTTGCATAATCTTCTGCCACATACGTCGTTCTGACGGGTAAGAAATGAGCTGACTTTGTGAGTCTATCCACAATAACTCATATGGAATCATACTTATGTCGAGAACGGGGTAAGCCTGAAATGAAGTCCATGTTAATCACTTCCCATTTCCAAGTTGGGATTTCTATAGCTTGCAACAATCCACCCGGCTTTTGGTGCTCGATTTTCACTTGCTGGCAATTTGGACATTGAGCTACGAATTCCGCTATATCTTTCTTCATTCCATTCCACCAATATATAGACTTAAGGTCATGATACATTTTCGTCGCTCCCGAGTGGATAGAGTAGCGGGAATAATGGGCTTCCCTCATTATTTGGTGGCGTAAGTCTGCCACATCGGGAACACATAACCTGCCTCGATAGCGGAGAACTCCGTCTCCTGAAATATCAAATGATGACTCCTCTTTCTGGGGAGTGTATCTCTGTACTGCATTAGCATGGAATCTTCGTATTGTCAGTCTTTCACTTCTGCTACTAACGACGAGACTACTGAATTCTGAATAGTAGCTCCCCTGCTACCTGAGTCCACTACTCGGAATCATAGGCTAGCTAACTGTTGGAGCTCACGGGCCATTTCTCTCTTCTTTGGTCGTACATCACATAGACTTCCCATCGATCTACGGCTAAGAGCATCAACCACAACATTTGCCTTTCCGGGGTGATAAAAAATATCAACATCATAGTCTTTTAGCAATTCTAACCATCGTCGTTGCCGCAGATTCAACTCTTTCTGCTTGAAGATATACTGAAGGCTCTTATGATCTGTGTAAATATCCACGTGAACACCATATAAATAATGTCTCCATATCTTTAATGCATGAACCACCGCGGCCAATTCTAGATCATGGGTAGGATAATTCTGCTCATGTTTCCGCAATTGCCTTGAAGCATACGCAATCACCTTGCCATGTTGCATCAATACACAGCCTAGCCCAACACCTGAAGCATCGCAATAAACGACATATCCTTCCAATCCCTCTGGAAGTGTCAAGACTGGGGCGGAAGTCAATCTACCCTTTAACTCTTGGAAACTACGTTCGCAAGCATTTGTCCATTGAAACCTTGCCGAAATCTGGGTCAACTTTGTGAGCGGTGCCGAAATAGAAGAAAAACCTTAAACGAACCTCCTGTAATAACTTGCTAATCCCAGAAAGCTACGAACCTCCGTAGGAGTTGTGGACCTTGGCCAAGTCTTCATGGCCTCAATCTTTTGACTATCCACTCGAATACCGTCGGTTGCAACAACATGCCCTAAAAATGCCACCGAATTTAACCAAAACTCACATTTGGAAAACTTTGCAAACAACTCTCGAGTTTGAAGGACTCCAAGGACAGTACGCAAATGATCCGCATGTTCTGCCTCGGATCTAGAATACACCAAGATGTCATCGATAAACACGATCACAAATAAATCCAGGAAGGGCCTGAACACATTATTCATCAAATCCATAAATACTGCCGGCGCGTTCGTTAGCCCAAATGACATTACCCGGCATTCAAAATGACCATATCTTGTTCTGAAGGCTGTCTTAGGGATATATTTCTCCCTAACTATCACTTGATGATACTCGGACCTCAAATCAATTTTTGAAAACCATTTGGCACCTTGCAATTGATCAAATAAATGATCAATCCTTGGGAGAGGATATTTATTCTTAATCGTCACCTTACTCAATTGCCTATAATCAATGCACATTCTCAAGGAGCCATCTTTCTTTCGGACAAACAATATGGGTGCTCCCCACGGGGATGAACTAGGCCTAATAAATCCTTTCTCAAGCAAGTTTTTCAATTGCTCTTTCAATTCGTTCAATTCTGCGGGTGCCATTCTATAAGGAGAAATAGATATGGGCTTAGTGTCTGGCAACACATCAATAGAAAAATCAATCTCCCGCTTGGGAGGAAGGCCTAGAAGCTCTTCCGGGAATACATCCGGAAATTCATTCACCACTGGAATTGACTGTAGAGTCGACGACTCAGCTTCTACATCTTGAACTCGCACTAAATGGTAAATACACCCTTTCGTGATCATTTTCTTTTCCTTTAGATAGGAAATAAATCTACCTTTTGGTGATGCCGTATTTCCTTTCCATTCTAAAACTGGTTCTCCCGGAAATTGGAAACGAACCATTTTCAGTCTACAATCAACATTGGCATAACAAGAAGCCAACCAATCCATACCCATAATGACATCAAAATATACCATCTTTAGTTCATGCAAGTCAACTATAGTACGACGGTCACATATCACAACTACACAATCTCTATATACTCGGCTAGCTATTACCGATTCACCCACGGGTGTAGACACTTCGAAAGGTTTGATCGACTCTGGCTCGACTTCAAATCGACCCGCAATATATGGAGTAACATAGGACAATGTGGAGCCCGGATCAATCAAAGCATATACATCATGAGAGAATACCGATAATATACCTGTGACCACGTCAGGAGAAGACTCAAGATCTTGGCGTCCAGCCAAAGCATAAATATGGTGCTGAGGACCGCTAAAAGTGGGAGCTCTCCCTCTGCCTCTACCATGGTCGACTGGCGCATGTGAACCTGGCCCCGTAGGGCTTACAGATACTGAAGATCCGGCTGCCGACCCTGATGGCTGGGTCCTACCTCTACCATGTACTGAGGGGCAATCACGCATGATATGGCCTGGTCGACCACATGAATAGCAACCATCTGAGCCCACTCGGCATCGACCCCAATGCAACTTCCCACACTGGGAACATCGTGGTACAGGTGGCCTTGACTGGCCTGAATCATCTCTGAACTGAGGTCCTGAATAACTCGGACTCGGCCCTGAACGAGCAGATCTATCAAGGCTCTGGCCTGAAAACTGTGGAGGTGCACTGGTCATAGAATAGCCTGAATGCCTGGGGAACTGTTGCCTGTGCCCACCTCTAACCTCGCTCATCGGACCTGAGGATCTAGCCCTCTTGCTATGTACCCTATCTTTCTCACGTTCACTTCTTTGCTGTTGTAAACATTCTTCTAGTTCTGAGCATGAGTATGAATGCGTGCAATATGCATACCGTCCTGAAAGGACGCAGTCAAGCATCTATCCATCAAGTGTGGCCCTAGGCCCTTCACAAATCGGTGTACCCGGTCACCCATATCCGCTACCATGGCTGAAGCATATCTGGCCAAGGAATTGAAGCGGAGACTATACTCTAGGGCACTCATGCTACCTTGCCTCAAATTCAAGAATTTATCGGCCCTAGCTCGCCGAACTTCTG
Organism: Lycium barbarum; assembly: GCF_019175385.1. Lineage (NCBI taxonomy): Eukaryota > Viridiplantae > Streptophyta > Magnoliopsida > Solanales > Solanaceae > Lycium > Lycium barbarum. The sequence goes on along the minus strand of NC_083348.1, from coordinate 21,131,869 downwards.
GAGGCATATAATGTCGGAAAAAAGCATCAACAAACTCTTGCCATACCGGGGAAGGTGCATTGGCTCCCCGTGAAGCCATCCAAACCGTGTACCATTGGATCGAGACATCTTTCAATCTATATGACGCTAGCTCCACCGACTCGGTGTCCGAAGTATGTATCAACCGAAGCGTCCTCAACATACCATCTATGAAATCCTGAGGATCCTCCTTCGGCTTTGACCCAAAGAATTCCGGAGGGTTCAGAGTAATGAAGTCACGGGCCCTTGTACTAACAACCCCATCACCCTGCCCTGTACTTTGCCGCTGAGTCTGAGCAGCAACCAACTGTGTAAGCAAATGTATGGCCTCTTTTACATCTTGGCCAGAAGCATCCGGTGGAGGAGCTGGGGCTGAGGCTCCCTCACGCTCCTCAGTAATAGGCACTGTCTGGGAGGACTGAGATTGAGCCACACTCTGGGAGTCACTTTCCTCTACTACCGGTGGCGGTGCTCTTTCAGCCCGCTTTTCTGCCACCGTCTTGCCCTTTTGGGCTGCTATAGCCTTTCTCTTTACAGTTATTCTCTAAAATACACAACACACGATTAAGGAACAAGAATTTCTTACATCATAGTTCTATCGCACGATTCTTATGAAGAAAGAAGGTCATTTATTCCTAAAATGTCCGCAGCTTCCTGTTTATAAGTGTGGTGCGCAACACACCCACAACCAAGACTCTACTAGACACGGCTCGTAGACACACCCTAGGACTGAACTGCTCTGATACCACTTTTGTCACGACCCGACTAGGGCCGCGACGAGCACCCGGTGTTACCCCACCCGGGCACCCCATTAACATACTTTCACATAACGTCTAGGTGAGCCATAAATCAAATCATGCATTCTAGTCATCAATCATACTAGTCCCAATTGGACGACAACATCTCTTATATCATCATAGGCATCTATGCTACATCAGTGTACATGGGCCGACAAGGACAACAAAACGACATACAAAAATATAGGCCGACAAGGCCAAACACATCTAACCACATACACATGTCTACGAGCCTCTAAGAAGAGTATAACATATCACATGAGCAGGACAGGACCCCGCTATGCCCATAATTATGTACACAAAAGAATAAGTACCCAAAGGCTATAGCTCTGAATGAAATGGAGCTCCGCTATGTAGTCCCTGAAAATATAGCTATGGATCAAGCCTGTCTCCCTGTGCACCTGCGGGCATGACGTAACGTCCATAAACAAAAGGACGTCAGTACGAAGAATGTACTGCGTATGTAAAGCATGGTCAATATCAATATGAAAGCTTAAGAGTCAACATATGAGATAGCATAGCATGGGAGATAATAATATCGTCGTCATAGCACTTACTTGCTTTCCACAAGGACATTCCATTTCTATTGCGTATCCGTGTACATACATCCATATCCGTATTTATTTACCTTCACACTCATTTTTAAAACATATTCGTACTCATATTGATGTCATACACACACACACACACACACACACACACACATATATATATACTTGGCCAACCAAGGTTCGGTGTTTCATACATACTTGGCCAACCAAGGCTCAAGGTCATACATACCTGGCCCTACCAAGTCATCAGGGTTATCCGTACCTTCTGCAGAAGTGCGCGCGCGTTTCATAATCGTATACATACTCTATACATATTCATATACATATATTCTTACCCGGCGTCATAAGCTCGGGGTCTTATTATAGCCCTTCATAGGCACACATACATATAATAGCTCATAAGCATCTTTAGCATGATTTTATTCTCATCATCATTACTATTATTGTCATTATCATTACATCTACCCTATAGGCTTACTCGTCAAATGAGGAACTTAGTACAATCGTAGCACATCGAGCATCAGGAGCTTACTAGCTCGGAGAATCACATCGTTTGAAGGGAATCATAGTCTTGTAGGAGATTTCGACGTTTGGATAAAGAAACATGCCTTATGAAAGAAAGGTTAGCCTTACATACCTTTTCGTTCGACTATATAACACTTGCACGTTCCCTTTCCACGCTTGCGTTTATACCTTCATCAAGGTCATACTATCGTTAGAATCAACAACTAGCATAATTGGCTAAAGCTAGGGAAAATCGGACAGCATCTCCTTTATTTATACAACATTCCTCCATATCGTAATTCAACTCCCAAACGTTAACAATACATTCACAATATCATAACATTGGCCATTAACCATTCATATTATTCATATTCTCAATTCATCTCCAATTATCCATTTTCAAGGTCTTAACATATGATTTCGTCCATTCACATACAATGCCTATTTCATGATCTTAACGTCATTTATAACCCATTCATGTCACAACACAACAACAATCATGATTCAATTCAAACTATTTCTCAAAACGTCACTATTCATCTTTCATGACCCATTTTGCTATACTCTTCTAAAATCCAAGCATTTCAACTTCCAAATACCTTAAACAACATATAAATACCATAAATCTTACCTTAGATATTGTAGGAACAAGCCTTAGTCGAAATACTCCACTTGAGCAAAAACCCTAGTTTTTCTCCATCTGGATTTCTTGACTTGGATGATCTTTAATGGGTTGCTTACACTTGATTCACTTGTTTTGTGTTGTTGATCTCTAAAAACCCTTGAAAACTTGTGGAATATATGTAGAAAGATGTTTTAGAGAGAAGGGGTGTGATGTGGAAGTGAAATGAAATAAGCCTTGGTCCCCTTATTTAATGACTTGAAAATCTGATTTGAAGTGCACAGTGGTCGTAAACTTGGTTTACGGTCCGTATTCCAGTTTACGAACCGTCCTTCATGGTCGTATTTAATCATAACAGAACCAGAAACTTGTTATACCCCGTAAGAGTCCGTGCTATTTTAATTAAGACAAGAAGGAATGAGTTAAGAAAGTTCAAGGAAAGTTAATCGAGTTAGTAAGAATATCGTTATATATATATGGTTGCCTTAAGTATCCCGAGGTGACATCGTAACCTAAAGGATTTGAAATCGCGTTATGAGCGTATATGAGTATGTATATGTATGTATAAGAGGTTACATGAGGGTCGGAAGAGGATTAGAAGTTAAACGAAGCTGAACGAAATGAATCCAAACAACTTCAGAAAATATCTCGGACCAGATTTTTAGCCGATATTGTTGGAGGCATATCTCCTAGTATATGAGGAGTTTTAAGGTGTTTCAAAATTCTAAAATGAATTTCATCGAGTATAGTTTCTAACGCAACAAACCGCTCGTCAAAACGATATCTGGATGCGGGGCAGAAAATTGTGACCCGATCCAAACATTCACCTTTCGGCCCATGAGGCCCATTAACGTCAAGTATATAAGGAAAAATTATTTGAGGGCTTTTCATTTAACATAAAATCTTCCAAGAACATTAGAGAGAGAGAGAGAGAAAACTTCAAGGCTAAGAAGGTCATTTTGATCAAAATCCGAGCCCCGAATCCCGAAGCTCATGAAGAGAAAAGCATTGTATGTTGAGTTGCCTTCAATTTGAGCTAAATATTGGTCTTGGGGAATGAAATTTTCGTGTTTGAGCTGCTTCTAAGGTATTTATAAGATTCATTTTATGTTATTAAAGTGTTTATTTAGAGTTTTAACGAATTAGAACGGAGAAAACAACATTATAAACTCGTTTGTTGTTTTGTTGAGATTTATGGATTAGGGGCTGCTTTAATTGAAATTGATGGACTGATTTGAATTAATATTTTGGTTGTTGTAATCATAGATTATGTGATGAGAATGAAGGAATTTGAAGGTTAGAGTTGGAGTTAAAAATTGTTGTGGGTTGTTGTAAGGATTATAGAGATAATAATGTGGTTTAGTTGCATATGAATAGATGATGTGGTGTCGTGTGGGTGCTGTTGTATTTCTCAGAAAATTGCTGAAAAGATTGCATGGAATAAGGTATAAGAAGTGCATACGGGCTGCTTGGTGTATTGCAAGTGTTCGTTAGAATTTCGGGCATCGTTATGTTATAGTTGGGGGTTGTTTTGATATGTTGTTGTTCTTGTTGAAATAAAAGAATTGAAGATATGGTTGTGTCCATATGTTATTGTTGGTATTTCTGTGTCAACATGAGAGCAATTGGAAATTCGGATAGGCGAGTTTATAGGGGAAATGCTGCCGAAATTTCGGTAGGCAATTATGTGATTAAGCTTAGATTCTTGAAAAGCTTGAAATTGACAATTGGTAAACATGACCATTTGTAGATTCTGGACGAAATTGGAATTGAAGCCAAGCGAGCATAAGGCGCAATCGAGGTATGTAAAGCCTTCCCCTTTGTTCTTTGGCATGTCCTAGGTGTGCTAGGTGGAGATTTTAGCCTCGGGGGCAATTCTGCTCATCGGAAACCGAGATTGATTTCTTGGTACTATTCATTCAATTCAATTGAACTTCAAAAGGTGCTTTTGTTGAAAAAAAAGTGGTTAAACCTCCATAACTTTCACAAATGTAAACCAATCACTCCGAAACTTTCCTGGATGACTCCGTAGAGTCTAATGGGCGTGATTCATGTCCGCCACCCCGACTTGACCCGAGGTGGGCCCGTTACCCCCGGCGCCCCTCCTATGGTTTTGTTTGTCTCACTTCGGTGCGACAAGTCTAGGGACTTATGGCTATTGTCCCGACTACTAAACGGGAGATATTTTATCTATCCTGAGACGGATTTTAATTATTATTGAACAAACTGCGCGGACAGAAACCCTGATATGTGCTGTATGGCTTTAGCCAATGTACTCTTGTCCGGAGTTCGCAGGTAACTCCTGGTTATTATGCTGTTTACTATACGATAGGTGTTATGACCACCTTCATGAGCGTTATAAAATGTTTTTGACATCTAAAACGTTTTGAAAACCTTACCCTGATAATTTGGATAAACTACTTATCTTCTGTATTTTCTGATATACGATTTTGGCATACCTGAATCTTGTGTGATGCATGATCCTGGCACGTGTGATTTATGTTTGGGAAGTAGTGATTTGGTATCATGTATGGTTGTTTTCTGTTTCACCGAGTCCCGGGCCAGTTATGTGAATATGCGCATATGTAATATTGGCCGCTGGACCCTCGACCGCGGTGTGTCCGACATTGACAGCTGGACCCTTGACCGCGTCATGCCGGACGTGTGGCATTGACTGCTGGACCCTTGACCGCGTCTGCCGCACTTGTGATTGTGCCTGACATAGACCGCTGGACCCTTGACCGCGGTATGTCAAATGTGTGATTGTGACCGCTGGACCCTCGACCGCGGTATGTGTGATTATAACCGCTGGACCCTTGGCCGCGGTACGTGTGATAGTGACCGCTGGGTACTTGGCCGCGGTATGCGTGGTAGCGACCGCTGGACCTATGGCCGCGGAAATTGTGCGTTGATTCTTTTATATGTGTGAAACAAAAATGTTTTTCAAAAGAAAGTAAAGCATTTTGACATTCTAACTGCCGTATTTGCCTGCTGGAACCTCTTGGGTATGACTTGTGCACTAGAGGCGACCCTGTGGCGACCTGGTTATTCGTGCACACCCCAGTGCACTGTCCATTGTGCACCTCACTAAAGGGCCGAAACCTGAGGTAAATGTATACTACCTGTGCTTGTGTAAGTTTATGATTCTGCATGCATGGTTCTGCCTGTTACATTTCTGGACAGCGGATTCGGAGAATGATTCTGTTGGTTATGCTTCTGCATGATTGAGCCGGACTATGCTTCAGTCGGCTATAGTTCTACACCCCTAGTTTCGGTTGCGGGTATGTCAGTCGCACTCTGTGCCCCGATCCGCACGATGATCCTGCCAGTTAGGCTTTGTACCTCTGTTTCATATCACAATTCAGACGGCTACACCCCGTGCTTATGATATATATCGTGGTCCTGGCCACACACTCTGTATTTCCATTTCGGACTCGGATCCGATACTACCTATTCTATTTCTATACTTCTGGCACGGTTTTGCTTATATTGTTATATTTCCGCTTTACATACTCGGTACATTTCCGTACTGACCCCCTGTTCTTCGGGGGCTGCGTTTCATGCCGCGCAGGTACTCCCAGTTGAGTTGAGGACAGATGGAAGATGTTCCAGTGCAGATGGCAAGCTCCATTTGTTCCCGGAGTGCTGCCGAGTCAGATTCTGTATGTTATGCTTTTGGGATCTTACTAGAGACTTTGCAGACAGTGTCGTGGGTATTGGTTGTCGATCTGTGTACGTAATGAATTTTGTATGATCACAAATTTGTTCGGCTTGAAAGCCACGAGAAAGAATATTTCTGAAAGAAAAGTTTTGCTATGTACTTTATTATTTATTTTAAAGAAAAAAAAAAGAGTTGACGTGATTTTATGTGCAGCGAGAGTCTGAGGGTTCGCTCGGCCCTAAGTAAGGGTCGTGTGCCCATCACACCCCAGCGAGGTCGGGGTGTGACAGAGTGGTATCAGAGCAGGTCTGTCCTAGGGGTTGTCTGCAAAGTCGTGTCTGGTAGAGTCCTGTTTATGGTGTGTTGCGCGCCACATCTATAAACAAGAGACTACGGGGCATCTAGGGATTGTTGATCTTCTTTGAATCCTGGATCGTGCGATAGAGCCAGCTGTAGGAAAGGAATTTCCTTTTTACTAACCCTTGATTTCAGCTGAAGAACGGTATCGACAGAAGAAAGTGGCCGATGATATTGGAAGCTACACTGTACACAGGTAAGCAACGGTGCGAAAGGGGCATGTTGGATAAGGTAAGAATATTGAGATATGATTGAAAAATAAGGTTGAAGAATGAAAGATAAGGTAGGTAGGAAAGTAAACAGGAAAGTGTAACAGGTGCAGTTTGAATTGGACATGTGAGGTAAGTCTCGACATCTTTATACTTTTACTTGAAATTGTTAGGCCTGTGTGGCTATGATACGATATGATATATATACGTATATATGTTGGCCCTGTGAGGCATTGTTGGTATTTCCTGCGTGCAGGTTTTGGGATAGTAAGAAGTACAGAAGAACCTCTACCCAAATTTTCCCAGAAATATAAAAAGGGTAAGAATTCAATAACAATAGTGCGGTTGCAATATTTTGGATACGTCAAAGAAAGGTGTAAGGTGGTTTAAGGCAAAACTACAGAGACATCATTAGTACGGAGAGCAAACGCCATAATTGGGCCCCGATACTATTGGAAGGTATGAAGGAAGAATGTTAAGTAAAGCATAAAGACTAGTGAGACAACGCTAAGATATTTTCTGGGCTGATTTGAGTACCTACACATACTCGTGTAAAGCTTGCAATAAGATGCATGATAGGAGAACTAAGAGCAAATCTGAGTAAAGAGGCAATAGAAGAGTTGAGTCAAAAATAGAGAAACGACACGAGATAATATGCTTAAAGTGTTATAAGTGGGATTAAGGGAAATTGCAAAATGACTTAAGTGAGATGGTCAGAACGAGCTAGTTACAAGAAGACAGTGAATTTAAAGAGGACGATCAAGAAGAACTCGACTTAAGCTTCAAGTGTAGATGGACATGGTAAGTTGCAGTCGATTACAGAGGTAGCTAAATAGTGTCTACTATATTTGGAAGATCAATATTAACAGATGTCAGGTGGAGAATGGAATAAGGTATAAGAAGTGCATACGGGCTGCTTGGTGTATTGCAAGTGTTCGTTAGAATTTCGGGCATCGTTATGTTATAGTTGGGGGCTGTTTTGATATGTTGTTGTTCTTGTTGAAATAAAAGAATTGAAGATATGGTTGTGTCCATATGTTATTGTTGGTATTTCTGTGTCAACATGAGAGCAATTGGAAATTCGGATAGGCGAGTTTATAGGGGAAATGCTGCCGAAATTTCGGTAGGCAATTATGTGATTAAGCTTAGATTCTTGAAAAGCTTGAAATTGACAATTGGTAAACATGACCATTTGTAGATTCTGGACGAAATTGGAATTGAAGCCAAGCGAGCATAAGGCGCAATCGAGGTATGTAAAGCCTTCCCCTTTGTTCTTTGGCATGTCCTAGGTGTGCTAGGTGGAGATTTTAGCCTCGGGGGCAATTCTGCTCATCGGAAACCGAGATTGATTTCTTGGTACTATTCATTCAATTCAATTGAACTTCAAAAGGTGCTTTTGTTGAAAAAAAGTGGTTAAACCTCCATAACTTTCACAAATGTAATCCAATCACTCCGAAACTTTCCTGGATGACTCCGTAGAGTCTAATGGGCGTGATTCATGTCCGCCACCCCGACTTGACCCGAGGTGGGCCCGTTACCCCCGGCGCCCCTCCTATGGTTTTGTTTGTCTCACTTCGGTGCGACAAGTCTAGGGACTTATGGCTATTGTCCCGACTACTAAACGGGAGATATTTTATCTATCCTGAGACGGATTTTAATTATTATTGAACCAACTGCGCGGACAGAAACCCTGATATGTGCTGTATGGCTTTAGCCAATGTACTCTTGTCCGGAGTTCGCAGGTAACTCCTGGTTATTATGCTGTTTACTATACGATAGGTGTTATGACCACCTTCATGAGCGTTATAAAATGTTTTTGACATCTAAAACGTTTTGAAAACCTTACCCTGATAATTTGGATAAACTACTTATCTTCTGTATTTTCTGATATACGATTTTGGCATACCTGAATCTTGTGTGATGCATGATCCTGGCACGTGTGATTTATGTTTGGGAAGTAGTGATTTGGTATCATGTATGGTTGTTTTCTGTTTCACCGAGTCCCGGGCCAGTTATGTGAATATGCGCATATGTAATATTGGCCGCTGGACCCTCGACCGCGGTGTGTCCGACATTGACAGCTGGACCCTTGACCGCGTCATGCCGGACGTGTGGCATTGACTGCTGGACCCTTGACCGCGTCTGCCGCACTTGTGATTGTGCCTGACATAGACCGCTGGACCCTTGACCGCGGTATGTCAAATGTGTGATTGTGACCGCTGGACCCTCGACCGCGGTATGTGTGATTATAACCGCTGGACCCTTGGCCGCGGTACGTGTGATAGTGACCGCTGGGTACTTGGCCGCGGTATGCGTGGTAGCGACCGCTGGACCTATGGCCGCGGAAATTGTGCGTTGATTCTTTTATATGTGTGAAACAAAAATGTTTTTCAAAAGAAAGTAAAGCATTTTGACATTCTAACTGCCGTATTTGCCTGCTGGAACCTCTTGGGTATGACTTGTGCACTAGAGGCGACCCTGTGGCGACCTGGTTATTCGTGCACACCCCAGTGCACTGTCCATTGTGCACCTCACTAAAGGGCCGAAACCTGAGGTAAATGTATACTACCTGTGCTTGTGTAAGTTTATGATTCTGCATGCATGGTTCTGCCTGTTACATTTCTGGACAGCGGATTCGGAGAATGATTCTGTTGGTTATGCTTCTGCATGATTGAGCCGGACTATGCTTCAGTCGGCTATAGTTCTACACCCCTAGTTTCGGTTGCGGGTATGTCAGTCGCACTCTGTGCCCCGATCCGCACGATGATCCTGCCAGTTAGGCTTTGTACCTCTGTTTCATATCACAATTCAGACGGCTACACCCCGTGCTTATGATATATATCGTGGTCCTGGCCACACACTCTGTATTTCCATTTCGGACTCGGATCCGATACTACCTATTCTATTTCTATACTTCTGGCACGGTTTTGCTTATATTGTTATATTTCCGCTTTACATACTCGGTACATTTCCGTACTGACCCCCTGTTCTTCGGGGGCTGCGTTTCATGCCGCGCAGGTACTCCCAGTTGAGTTGAGGACAGATGGAAGATGTTCCAGTGCAGATGGCAAGCTCCATTTGTTCCCGGAGTGCTGCCGAGTCAGATTCTGTATGTTATGCTTTTGGGATCTTACTAGAGACTTTGCAGACAGTGTCGTGGGTATTGGTTGTCGATCTGTGTACGTAATGAATTTTGTATGATCACAAATTTGTTCGGCTTGAAAGCCACGAGAAAGAATATTTCTGAAAGAAAAGTTTTGCTATGTACTTTATTATTTGTTTTAAAGAAAAAAAAAAGAGTTGACGTGATTTTATGTGCAGCGAGAGTCTGAGGGTTCGCTCGGCCATAAGTAAGGGTCGTGTGCCCATCACACCCCAGCGAGGTCGGGGTGTGACAGAGTGGTATCAGAGCAGGTCTGTCCTAGGGGTTGTCTGCAAAGTCGTGTCTGGTAGAGTCCTGTTTATGGTGTGTTGCGCGCCACATCTATAAACAAGAGACTACGGGGCATCTAGGGATTGTTGATCTTCTTTGAATCCTGGATCGTGCGATAGAGCCAGCTGTAGGAAAGGAATTTCCTTTTTACTAACCCTTGATTTCAGCTGAAGAACGGTATCGACAGAAGAAAGTGGCCGATGATATTGGAAGCTACACTGTACACAGGTAAGCAACGGTGCGAAAGGGGCATGTTGGATAAGGTAAGAATATTGAGATATGATTGAAAAATAAGGTTGAAGAATGAAAGATAAGGTAGGTAGGAAAGTAAACAGGAAAGTGTAACAGGTGCAGTTTGAATTGGACATGTGAGGTAAGTCTCGACATCTTTATACTTTTACTTGAAATTGTTAGGCCTGTGTGGCTATGATACGATATGATATATACGTATATATGTTGGCCCTGTGAGGCATTGTTGGTATTTCCTGCGTGCAGGTTTTGGGATAGTAAGAAGTACAGAAGAACCTCTACCCAAATTTTCCCAGAAATATAAAAAGGGTAAGAATTCAATAACAATAGTGCGGTTGCAATATTTTGGATACGTCAAAGAAAGGTGTAAGGTGGTTTAAGGCAAAACTACAGAGACATCATTAGTACGGAGAGCAAAAGCCATAATTGGGCCCCGATACTATTGGAAGGTATGAAGGAAGAATGTTAAGTAAAGCATAAAGACTAGTGAGACAACGCTAAGATATTTTCTGGGCTGATTTGAGTACCTACACATACTCGTGTAAAGCTTGCAATAAGATGCATGATAGGAGAACTAAGAGCAAATCTGAGTAAAGAGGCAATAGAAGAGTTGAGTCAAAAATAGAGAAACGACACGAGATAATATGCTTAAAGTGTTATAAGTGGGATTAAGGGAAATTGCAAAATGACTTAAGTGAGATGGTCAGAACGAGCTAGTTACAAGAAGACAGTGAATTTAAAGAGGACGATCAAGAAGAACTCGACTTAAGCTTCAAGTGTAGATGGACATGGTAAGTTGCAGTCGATTACAGAGGTAGCTAAATAGTTTCTACTATATTTGGAAGATCAATATTAACAGATGTCAGGTGGAGAATGGAATTAGGCTAAGTAAAGAAAGGCACAGCATGATAGATGAGTTCAAGTTACAAATGATTCGTTATAACATCACCAGAAGCAGTATACTTATGTAGGACTAATTTGACATTCGGGGACGAATGTTCCTAAGGGGGGAAGGATGTTATACCCCATAAGAGTCCGTGCTATTTTAATTAAGACAAGAAGGAATGAGTTAAGAAAGTTCAAGGAAAGTTAATCGAGTTAGTAAGAATATCGTTATATATATATGGTTGCCTTAAGTATCCCGAGGTGACATCGTAACCTAAAGGATTTGAAATCGCGTTATGAGCGTATATGAGTATGTATATATATGTATAAGAGGTTACATGAGGGTCGGAAGAGGATTAGAAGTTAAACGAAGCTGAACGAAATGAATCCAAACAACTTCAGAAAATATCTCGGACCAGATTTTTAGCCCATATTGTTGGAGGCATATCTCCTAGTATATGAGGAGTTTTAAGGTGTTTCAAAATTCTAAAATGAATTTCATCGAGTATAGTTTCTAACGCAACAAACCGCTCGTCAAAACGATATCTGGATAAGCAGATATGGACGATACAAGTTGGGCTGGCGGGGCAGAAAATTGTGACCCGATCCAAACATTCACCTTTCGGCCCATGAGGCCCATTAACGTCAAGTATATAAGGAAAAATTATTTGAGGGATTTTCATTTAACATAAAATCTTCCAAGAACATTAGAGAGAGAGAGAGAGAAAACTTCAAGGCTAAGAAGGTCATTTTGATCAAAATCCGAGCCCCGAATCCCGAAGCTCATGAAGAGAAAAGCATTGTACGTTGAGTTGCCTTCAATTTGAGCTAAATATTGGTCTTGGGGAATGAAATTTTCGTGTTTGAGCTGCTTCTAAGGTATTTATAAGATTCATTTTATGTTATTAAAGTGTTTATTTAGAGTTTTAACGAATTAGAACGGAGAAAACAACATTATAAACTCGTTTGTTGTTTTGTTGAGATTTATGGATTAGGGGCTGCTTTAATTGAAATTGATGGACTGATTTGAATTAATATTTTGGTTGTTGTAATCATAGATTATGTGATGAGAATGAAGGAATTTGAAGGTTAGAGTTGGAGTTAAAAATTGTTGTGGGTTGTTGTAAGGATTATAGAGATAATAATGTGGTTTAGTTGCATATGAATAGATGATGTGGTGTCGTGTGGCTGCTGTTGTATTTCTCAGAAATTTGCTGAAAAGATTGCATGGAATAAGGTATAAGAAGTGCATACGGGCTGCTTGGTGTATTGCAATTGTTCGTTAGAATTTCGGGCATCGTTATGTTATAGTTGGGGGCTGTTTTGATATGTTGTTGTTCTTGTTGAAATAAAAGAATTGAAGATATGGTTGTGTCCATATGTTATTGTTGGTATTTCTGTGTCAACAGGAGAGCAATTGGAAATTCGGATAGGCGAGTTTATAGGGGAAATGCTGCCGAAATTTCGGTAGGCAATTATGTGATTAAGCTTAGATTCTTGAAAAGCTTGAAATTGACAATTGGTAAACATGACCATTTGTAGATTCTGGACGAAATTGGAATTGAAGCCAAGCGAGCATAAGGCGCAATCGAGGTATGTAAAGCCTTCCCCTTTGTTCTTTGGCATGTCCTAGGTGTGCTAGGTGGAGATTTTAGCCTCGGGGGCAATTCTGCTCATCGGAAACCGAGATTGATTTCTTGGTACTATTCATTCAATTCAATTGAACTTCAAAAGGTGCTTTTGCTGAAACAAAGTGGTTAAACCTCCATAACTTTCACAAATGTAATCCAATCACTCCGAAACTTTCCTGGATGACTCCGTAGAGTCTAATGGGCGTGATTCATGTCCGCCACCCCGACTTGACCCGAGGTGGGCCCGTTACCCCCGGCGCCCCTCCTATGGTTTTGTTTGTCTCACTTCGGTGCGACAAGTCTAGGGACTTATGGCTATTATCCCGACTACTAAACGGGAGATATTTTATCTATCCTGAGACGGATTTTAATTATTATTGAACCAACTGCGCGGACAGAAACCCTGATATGTGCTGTATGGCTTTAGCCAATGTACTCTTGTCCGGAGTTCGCAGGTAACTCCTGGTTATTATGCTGTTTACTATACGATAGGTGTTATGACCTCCTTCATGAGCGTTATAAAATGTTTTTGACATCTAAAACGTTTTGAAAACCTTACCCTGATAATTTGGATAAACTACTTATCTTCTGTATTTTCTGATATACGATTTTGGCATACCTGAATCTTGTGTGATGCATGATCCTGGCACGTGTGATTTATGTTTGGGAAGTATTGATTTGGTATCATGTATGGTTGTTTTCTGTTTCACCGAGTCCCGGGCCAGTTATGTGAATATGCGCATATGTAATATTGGCCGCTGGACCCTCGACTGCGGCGTGTCCGACATTGACAGCTGGACCCTTGACCGCGTCATGCCGGACGTGTGGCATTGACTGCTGGACCCTTGACCGCGTCTGCCGCACTTGTGATTGTGCCTGACATAGACCGCTGGACCCTTGACCGCGGTATGTCAAATGTGTGATTGTGACCGCTGGACCGTCGACCGCGGTATGTGTGATTATAACCGCTGGACCCTTGGCCGCGGTACGTGTGATAGTGACCACTGGGTACTTGGCCGCGGTATGCGTGGTAGCGACCGCTGGACTTATGGCCGCGGAAATTGTGCGTTGATTCTTTTATATGTGTGAAACAAAAATGTTATTCAAAAGAAAGTAAAGCATTTTGACATTCTAACTGCCGTATTTGCCTACTGGAACCTCTTGGGTATGACTTGTGCACTAGAGGCGACCCTGTGGCGACCTGGTTATTCGTGCACACCCCAGTGCACTGTCCATTGTGCACCTCACTAAAGGGCCGAAACCTGAGGTAAATGTATACTACCTGTGCTTGTGTAAGTTTATGATTCTGCATGCATGGTTCTGCCTGTTACATTTCTGGACAGCGGATTCGGAGAATGATTCTGTTGGTGTTGCTTCTGCATGATTGAGCCGGACTATGCTTCAGTCGGCTATAGTTCTACACCCCTAGTTTCGGTTGCGAGTATGTCAGTCGCACTCTGTGCCCCGATCCGCACGATGATCCTGCCAGTTAGGCTTTGTACCTCTGTTTCATATCACAATTCAGACGGCTACACCCCGTGCTTATGATATATATCGTGGTCCTGGCCACACACTCTGTATTTCCGTTTCGGACTCGGATCCGATACTACCTATTCTATTTCTATACTTCTGGCACGGTTTTGCTTATATTGTTATATTTCCGTTTTACATACTCGGTACATTTCCGTACTGACCCCCTGTTCTTCGGGGGCTGCGTTTCATGCCGTGCAGGTACTCCCAGTTGAGTTGAGGACAGATGGAAGATGTTCCAGTGCAGATGGCAAGCTCCATTTGTTCCCGGAGTGCTGCCGAGTCAGATTCTGTATGTTATGCTTTTGGGATCTTACTAGAGACTTTGCAGACAGTGTCGTGGGTATTGGTTGTCGGTCTGTGTACGTAATGAATTTTGTATGATCACAAATTTGTTCGGCTTGAAAGCCACGAGAAAGAATATTTCTGAAAGAAAAGTTTTGCTATGTACTTTATTATTTGTTTTAAAGAAAAAAAAAAGAGTTGACGTGATTTTATGTGCAGCGAGATTCTGAGGGTTCGCTCGGCCCTAAGTAAGGGTCGTGTGCCCATCACACCCCAGCGAGGTCGGGGTGTGACAAAACTCACACTGAAGCATGGTGATTTACGATCACGGTTTACGGGCCGTAAACCACTTTACGGTCCGTATTTTGGGTCGTATTTAACCATTTGATCAATTGGCAGAAAGTTGATGTTTTAGAAGCCAAAATACGACATGGAGGTTTATGGACCGTATACCACTTTACGGTCCATATTTCACTTTACGACCAACTGGCCAGAATGCAAGCCTGTAACTTTTCACATTTCCAAAACCTATAATTAGTCATTGTGCAGCATAACCTATCTCTTATCGCAATTGCCTTTGGAATCTTATTTAGGGTCATCAAATGTCATTTCTTACTCATGGAAACATCATACACTCGTGTTCATCACTAGGTCATTCACTTGCGTACCAACGGAAGATTTTCCAAGGTGTAACACAACCCTAGGACAGAATTGCTCTGATACCAAGTTTATCATGCCCCAAATCTGGACTGGCGTGACCGGCACTCGATGCCAACCTAGGCCCGAGCAAACCACTCTAAACCTGAAACTTTAGGAGTAACCCCCAACTTAAACCAATAAGGCCTACCTACACACAAACAATACCAATATGACGGCGAGGCTAAAATCTGGATATATATATATATATATATATATATATATATATATATATATATATATATATATATATATATATATATATACTGACTATCTCGTCTGAACTGGGCACACACACCCAAATTATAAATACACAACTGAGCAAGCCGTTAAGGGTGCCATGTATGTTGTACAACAAAAGTAGAGCCGACAAGGCTACATAACATCCCTAAAAACGTACAACTGTCCACAGACCTCTAGGAAACATGAGCTGTAGAAAGGACAGGACATGGCCCTGTCATACACATACATGTCAAAATAGCATACCACAAAGGGACTGCAGTTCCGGACTAAGTGGAGCGCACTTACTGTGGCTGAGTGGAAGGCCTACTGAGCTGGATAATCTATCCGACTACTTGAACCTATGGGCATGAACGCAACACCCCCAGACAAAGGGACGTCAGTACGAATAATGTACTGAATATGTAAGGCAAGATAACAACTGAAATGAAATAACAAGCTCTACTCTAGATATTTCAAGAAAGCATCTGGAGGTACTCTACTTGGGTTGCCTTTCATCTGAGGCAAGATAACATAACTCTATAGATATAACTCCGTGACCCGATGGTCAGGCATAGATAACTCCACGGCTCATAGGCCAGGTATAATCAACTCCATGACCCGTAGGTAAGGTATGTGCAACTCCATGACCTGTAGGCCAGGCATTCTGTCTCACTAACCAAGTGGCCAGGCTAAATAAAATGTAGCTATATGTATATCATGCATGTGCTGAAAAATACCGACTTTGTAACATATCTCTTCTGTCTCTCTATGAACTCCAGGACATAGGAAAGGGATATGGCCCCTTAGAAAGAATAACAGAACCCTCAGAAGTCAGGCAACAATATGACAAGCTCTACTTAGACAAATATCTAGTCACATTGTTCATTATGCTCTTACCATATATGAAATCATGCAAAGAAAAAAAGGAACAACCTTAATACGCCTGAAGCTTACTTCCCGACTTTCTAAATTACTTCTTGTCTCGCAATCTATGCAAGATCAGTCGTAGTCTCGTAATCTACATATAAAACCTTTCATACTATTGTTAGACTTATCATCATACGCTTGTCTTAAGCCTTCAATTTAAATCCTTTTAGAATCTGCCAAAATTCAGGCAGCATCTCCCCTATTTATATCCCTAACCCGAAATCACAAAACCAACAACCAACAACAACAACAACAACAACAACATCAACGACATCATCATCAATACCAATATACTTCATAAAACATCCCACATGATGTTTATCCGGTTTCTCAACCAACTAATCCATTATACGATGATTTAATTACTCTATCCTCGTAAGTAAACCTAAATCAATGTCAATAAGGAGAGATGCATACCTTGTCTTACTAGAACAACAATATCGTCAATATTTACTTTGAATCCAAGCAACAATCCACCGTAAAACGATACTATGATCACAACTACACATTACCCGAGCCTCAATTTAATACTCCACCACTTGAAACCACTCACAAACCCTCAATTTAATGATACATATATGTCCCTCTATGTTTCCTGAGCACTCTACAATATTTTGGGGAATAAATGAGGGTTTTGACCCTTATATAGGGTGTTTAGGTCGGTTTCCACCGACTCAGAAATTGCCCTTCACGTTCGCAGCCTTGGGTCGCATTCACGAAGGGTTATTCAGTCCTTCTCTTCACGTTCGCAGCCCTTAGGTCATGTTCGCGAAGGGTTAATCCTTGCTCTGGCGTCCTAACTTGTAACGTCCAAAAATCTCTACTCCGATGTGATATCGACGAGCGGTTTATTGCGTTGCAAACTACACTTCATGAACTTCAATTTTGGATTTTTCTTTACTTTAGAACTCCTCGTTTACTAAAAGATATACTTGATCCAAGTTGGACCAAAATTGTCCCCCATCTTTTCTCCAAAGTTCCAACAAACTTAATTTCCTTAATCCACTTGCCCTCAAATCCTTCCCTAGCTTGTTATATGAACTTAAACCCTCATAATCATAAGGTAGGCGCATATAATATCATATATCCTAGAAGGTACTCTAGTATCCACAATTACACAGCTAGCACCTAATAAATCTCAATTTAGAAAACTACGAGGTGTAATATTTATTGTTTGTGAATAATATCCCGGATCTGATGCTTGAGATTAATGCACTCTTCGGTGTCGTGACCCACTTCTCTTAAGTGGTAGATGCAATGTTGGTCGGCCTGATAAAATCTGTTTCCCGGACTCGTGGGTTTTGGGGCAATTGTTTGGATCATACTGACTGCACCTTAGTCTTTCAAATAGTTGCATTCGGGTTTCAATCATAGGAGTGAATATTTGGGTGGGCTTCTTCTCGAAGTTGGGATGAGGTAAGTTGTATGCATTAGGTGGTGGTTTTTTATTTTTTTATTTTTTTGTAAGTAAGTATGGCGGGTTGATAACTTTTTTGTGGATTCTACTAAGTGGGGGCTAGTGCTTGGTAACTCGGTTGTGGAGTCTAACAGACCGAATAAGGTGCTTGGTAATCTGATTGCGGAGTATAAAACATTAGGGAAGGTTCTTGGTAATTTTGCTGTGTGTAGGAAAAGGGGGTCGGACCATATTAAGCTGGGAGATAGTATTGGTGGATGGCGATTGGTAAGTCCTGACAGGGGAATGAGACTCTGCTTGCTTTCTCATCTTGGGAATAGGGGTAAATGGGACATTGGCTACGCTTTCTTCCTTTTGGTGAACCCGATAGTGTTGTGGTGAACAAATTTTTTCTACGTCTGTAATGCGGCCTTCTCAATTTAAAGCTGTCTTCTATGGCTTCTCCCATTTTAACTAGTTCAGCAAATGGCCGACCCGCCACGGCCAACATCCTTTCATAGTAATTCGGTTCATGTACCAATATGCAGACAGAGACTAGTTCGTCGTCACTCATGGGCGACTATACTCTAGCAGCTTCGTCTCTCTACCTACTCGAATACTCAAAATCTCAGTGGAGTTCTTTTTAACCTTTTCAAAATAGTAATGGTCTGGTACCATTTCAATGTTGAATGAGAATATTTCCATGAATGATTTCGCCATGTCCTCCATCTGATCCACTGGCATAAGTCTTGCGTCACCTTTCCAAAGTTCCCGCTATTAAGCTTCAACTGGATAGCCTCATGATCGAGGCTTTGTTCTTTCTTACTATAATGAGTTGGTCACAATAGGTTCGTAAATGAGCCTTCAAATTCCTAGAGCCATTGAAAGTGTCAAACTTTTGTATCTTAAGGCCCTCGAGTAGATCTGATATCATCCAAGAAAGCTTAATTCGGGTGAAGACTAAGAAATATCAAGATGCTTTAATGGGCTTCAATTGGCTATGAAAACATGTCTTGTAACGGAAGAATAGCTCCATCCCATCATTTGGCCAAATCTTACAACTCTTTGGAGGCCCAAATTGAAGACCAAGATGAGTTGGATTGTGGCTCAAGATCTATCCAAAAAGGAGCCATTCTAGCAGCCCATACTTGTGTTTCTAGAAGATTATTTAATGCTATGTTGACTGCATTTAAAGCTTTATTGAACAAAGTGTTGGTTGTCTTCTATGCACCTTTGAGCACGTGTTGGTGGTCTTCTATGCACCTGTTATAGCCCGTATTTTGTACGTTTGGATAATTCAGAGTCGTCGTGGGAAGTTAAGGGCGAAACCAATTTCAAAATTATATTAATGCACAAGTTGTTATAAATATTATTTATGACTGTTATTAGTATGGAAATATTGTGAGAGGCTAAGGACAAGAAGAGAAATTCGCAAAATGGCCTATGGAAATATTGCGGAAAGAATAGGGGCAAAAATGGGAATTTTGCAAGGTCCAAGAAGTTCATGAAATGGCCATGTTGGCCGTGTGACATGCATGGTGCATGTCCAAATTTTATTAACTATAAGGGATATTTGTGAATTAAAGAGAAGAAGGGGTCAAAACTTGCTTAAGAAGACAAATGGTCTTCTTTGACCAACTTTAAAGGAAAATCCAAAAAAAAAAATGGAAAAAAATGAAAGAAACCTCTAGAGAGGGGCATGTGCCCCTCACATGTTGGGAGCTTACATATATATATGATTAAGTCTTGAAAGGAAGACAAAATTTTCATTTTAATTCTAGAATTTTCAAGAAAAAGGAAACAAAGAAAGAAGGGGAGCCACAACCATGGCCATTTCGGCCAAGCTCTCCAATTTTTGCCCCGTGAAATTTTGCTCCTAAAATTATTTTCTTGTGGAATTCCTACTAATTCAAGGGTCCTCTACAACGTGGTATAATTGTTTCGGAAGATAGGCCATCCGTTTCATTGTTTTCCGCACTTTGGTAGAGTAAAGAAGTTGGGAGTAAAAAAGGTAAGAATTAATCCTCTCTTATATGTTATAAATGGTTTGTGTATGTTGTGGTATGTGGAAATGGAAGAGAAGCATGAAAACATGCATGTTGGAGGCTTGGCCGTGTGTGTACATGTTGTGTAGGAAAAAAAAATGGAATAATTGTTATATGGTAATATGATTGTTGTTGATAAGTATCCTATGATGAAAATGAGAACTTGATGATTCAAGTTGGAGTTGAGATTAGTGTGTGTAGCCGTGTGTGTGTGTGGTGTGTAGAAATGATGAATTAAGTGTATTTAGCATGATTATGTGTTGTTGTGATGTACAAAAAATGGATGAAAATTATGGAATGTGTGTGTTGAAGGGTTGGCCGAAAATGGACTGTTTTGTATGTCAAAGAATGAACTAATTTTATTTAGTATGTTGGGTCGTTGTGTTGTGGATTATGTGATGTAAATGAGAGCTTAATGATCTAAGATGGTGTCGTAATTGTTGTGGGCTGTTTTTGGAAGCCAATTTGAATTAAATGTAGTTTCTTGTAATCATGATAATAATGTTGTTAAAGTGTGGTTTGTTGGTGTAGTTTGTGATGTTTGAAGAAAGAAATGTGTTGTGATGGTTCCTATGGAAGTTGGAAGATTTCGGGTTCCATGGTGCATTGTTGGGTTGTTTGAAAAATTGTGTCAATTGTTTAAAGCATTCGTGAATATTGTTTGAATGGTCTTGGATTAGTAATCGAATGCATAAACGTTGATATTAGTTGGAATATTGTGAATGTTGTCGGATTATGTAAAAAGAGCGTTTAATGTTAGAATGTATTCTTGAATTGATTATTGATGCCATAGCTTGGTTGTTGGTTGGGTTGTTGTTGAATTGGGCCGAGCCATATTCTCGGGGTTGGTACATTTACAGGGGAGATGCTGCCGAAATTTCGGCAGAATATAAATGAATGTATTGAAAGGGTGAGGCAAGTACTTGACGAAGGAACTAATGAATGGATGAACTCTCTTGCATGTAGGCAAACAAATTGGATGCACAAGCGTAACTAGTTGGTCGCGGCACAGGTATGTAAGGCTTACCCTTTCTTTCTTTGGCATGTCCTAGAGCCAAGTAAGGTATAATGTGATATGCTGCCTTGGGGTAACTCTGTTCTGTGATGCTGAGTCTGATTATGATTCTAATTCACTTCTTGACCTGAGTTTGTGATCCTAGTTCATCCCTTGATATAAGTATTTTGGTACAAGTTGTCACGACCCAACCCCATAGGCCGTGACTAGTGCCCGATCCGGGCACTCAAACGCATTCTAGTATATGGCAGAAGCCGACAAGGCTTTATTCTAAATTTAGATAATTTCCAGAAAAATTTCGGCAGAGTTTCCTTTGTTTTACGGACTATCCCAAATACTCTGCACGCAGAAAATACCAACAAAGGCCACACAGGGCCAACAGAGCAACATTTAAATATATGCGGACCGGCCGCCGCGGCGAATGGGATCGCCCAAACACAACACATACACATATCTGTACAGAAAGATCCCAACCCACAAACATGTCCACAGACCTCTAACAGACCGACAGAATCATAAGACGGGACAGGGCCCCGTCATACCCAGAACAATGTACATATCCAGATAGCAGTGACAGACTGTACCAAAAGTGGGCTCTGAAGAAGAGAGCGCCCCAAAATAGCAGAATGAGGTCCTAAGCGGACGGATCAGCAAACCTGTCGTCGGTACCTGCGCGGCATGAAAACGCAGCCCCCGAGGAAAGGGGGTCAGTACGAAATATGTACTGAATATGTAAAGCCTGAGTTGTAG
Source organism: Lycium barbarum (assembly GCF_019175385.1). Taxonomy (NCBI): domain Eukaryota; kingdom Viridiplantae; phylum Streptophyta; class Magnoliopsida; order Solanales; family Solanaceae; genus Lycium; species Lycium barbarum. Next base: position 21,110,086 of record NC_083348.1, on the reverse strand, counting down.
AAACAAAATCATAACTGGTATAGAACGTACAGAAAGTAAACAGAAAATACAAAGTATCAGATATATATTTTCAAAACATGCGGAGTGTGTACAGAAACATATGTCATATCAAACCCGGCCCCTGCCAAGGGACTCGGCAGACAGAACGTGGCCACCCTCCCGACGCTGGTGCCACAACACAGAAAAATCAGAATAGGGGCATAGCCCCGTAACATAATATGTCATATCAGATGGCCATAGTAAATCATATCAGAACAAGCGTACATGGCACAACATACTCCACAAACCCATGTACGCGTATACCTGCCCCCTCACATCGAGGCACGACGAACAATGCAAAGGATCACGCTTGACAACATATCCTGGCCCGGGCTCAGTGTGGGAAACATTGGGGCATCCACGAATGGAGTAGTGAGAGACTAATGCAAGTAAAATATCATGAATGTTTCCATAGACTCGATGAGGCATATCAAAGACAAACCGATCCAATGAAGTCGGAAGGAATCATAGTAAATGAGTTTCGAGTATCAAAACAATTTATCAGACTTAATGGAATATTTAAAACCATATTTGTTAGGTAATTAAAAGGGTAGTCGAAACGTTTCTTTCAAAAATCGTTTGAAAAGGAGACTTTAGTACATTAAGGGCGAAACCGGGAATAGCGGGCCCACCTCGGAACAAGCAAAGCGGTGGGCTCAAATTACGCCCTTTAAGCTTATGGGGTCACCTATAAAGGTTCTACGGACATTCTATAGCTTTTCAAGGAGTTTAGAGAAAGTTTACAAAATTTCAGGAAAAGCATATCAAAATGGTTCAATTCTACTGAAGGAAAAACTGAGATTTTCTCTTGCGGATTCCGATGGCCAAGAAGGTCTTTTGAGGCCCGAATCCGATCCTAAAACACTTAGACATGCCAAAGGGAGGATCGGGGTAGCTTTACATACCTTTTAAGCTCCTTACGCCTTTCCAAACTCACTTCCCGTTTCGTCAAAAATCTGCAAATGGTCAAGTTTACCAATTGTAAGTTATAGATGCTACAAATTCAATTCAACTCTTATTTGTCTACCGAAATTTCGGCAGCACTTCCCCTATACATATAGCACCCCCGAGAATTCAACTCGGCTCACAATCATCAACAACAACCCAAACAACAACATCAACATCAACAACAAACACTAGAAACACAATATGGCACAACTAGTTCTACTTGCCGACATAATGCCATAACCTTCATTTCAACTTCAATTTCCAAACCAATTTCAATGATTTCACATGCATTACAAAACTAGATCATCCCAACATAGTTTAGAAGCGTTTCATATGGTTTCCTTAAATTATACACACGATATACATAATATACAAACTTTCCGCCAAAGTCGTAACTCATTCAAAACTTCTAATCTTTGGCATACATATTCATAATATGTTTCTAGCTTCCAACTTCATCAATACTCATCATAATTTGCAACTTAATAACTTCACTTTCAAAATGTCGTAAAATCGTTCTAAAACGACATAAACTTCTACATTCCATTTCAATACTAACTTATATCATTCTATCTTCATTTACATTGTAAACATCACTAACACACTAACATACTAAACAACTTAATTCATTACCATTCCAAGTCCACATATCCTACGGCCATATGCTCCATTCATCAACTTCAACCAAATTTATTTCACTTCCAATTCCCATATGCATTTTATCACAACCATAACTAGAATATAACATGAATTCAACACATTATAGCTATACAATTCATACATACACACGGCTACACATCATATTCCAAACCCACTTTACAAACTTCCATTTTTCCATACAATCAACACATTTCTATAGGCTACAACACAAACAAGACTTTATAACACAAGATTAAGGAATAAATTCTCACCTTTTCCTCAAGTCTTCTTCACTTGAACTTGTGTTCACTTTGATGAAATAAGGTCTCCTTTCTCCAAACCAACTACACCAAGTTGAAAAGGGCACTCACTTTAGTAGGAATCCAACAAGAACAAAATTTTAGAAGCAAGATTTTTGGTGGCAAATTTTCTATGGCCAAGCCGAACCCTCCCCTTTTTTTCTCTTGTTTTTGCTTTGTTCTTTCATGAATCTTCTAAGGGATGAAGATGGTATAATATATGATATATACACTATGGTCCCTTAGTTAATTTTATTTTTTTTTACACATGGAAAAATTAATACAACATGGGCTTGGGTCACTAAGTTGGCCGGCCACCCTTCATCATTGGGCCTAATTTTTCTTTCAATTATTTGGGCCCAATGGATTATAATTCCCGTTTTGTAATTCCCGAAACTAATTTTCGAAATCCCAAATTTGCCCTTAGCGTTCCTCGACACTTCCATATTAATATTCTTTCATAACAACTCAAGGGTTACATAAATTCAATTATGACCTTATTTCATACAAGTCCAAATTATTTCCAATTTTCCAAAGGTGTGAAAACACGGGATATAACATCCTCCCCCCCTTTAGAACATTCGTCCTCGAATGTAAAATTAATCTTATAGGGTTTGAAAACACTTTGGGGGAGTTCATGGTTACAAACAACACATATGACATACGATTGGCATTGAAATGAAATTAAGCAGGGGTTTAAGGTTACCTGTGGACACAGGGAACAGATGATGATATTTCTTCTTCATTTCTTCCTCGGACTCCCAGGTCATTTCCTCCCTATTATTATTACGCCACAGCACCTTAACAGAGGCTACATCCTTGTTCCGGAGCTTTCTTACCTGGCGGTCCAAAATGGCTACGGGCTGCTCCTCGTAAGATAACTGCTCCGTCACCTGAATATCATCCGCAGGAAATATCCTGGAGGGATCACCAATGGATTTGCGGAGCATAGACACATGGAATACCGGATGTACCGCTTCCAAATCTGATGGCAGATCTAACTCATAGGCGACATTTCCAATTTTTCTAATAACCTGATAAGGCCCAATATAACGCGGACTAAGCTTACCCTTTCTGCCGAACCGCATTACGCCTTTCATAGGCGATACCTTTAGAAATACCCAATCACCAACCTGGAATTCCAAAGGACGACGCCGTTTATCAGCGTATGATTTCTGTCGACTCTGGGCTGCCAATAGTCGCTCCCGGATAAGTTTCACCTTATCAACTGCCTGCTGGATCATATCTGGGCCGATTAATTCTGTCTCGCCAATATCAAACCAGCCAATAGGTGACCTGCATTTCCTACCATATAAAGCCTCGTACGGAGCCATCTGGATGCTGGAATGGTAGCTGTTATTATAAGAAAATTCAATCAATGGCAAGTGATCCTCCCAGCTGCCTCTGAAATCAATAACGCAGGCCCGCAACATATGTTCAAGTGTCTGGATAGTACGCTCGGCCTGTCCGTCACTCTGAGGATGGAAAGCTGTGCTCAGGCTCAGCTGAGTCCCTAATCCTTCCTGAAAAGATCTCCAGAAGTTCGCTGTGAACTGAGCACCTCTGTCAGTGATAATAGATATAGGAACTCCATGAAGCTTCACTATTTCTTTAATATAAAGCCTGCATAATCCTCGGCGGAATAAGTAGTTCTGACAGGGAGAAAATGGGTTTATTTTGTCAGCCTATCAACAATAACCCAGATAGAATCATACTTCCGTAGAGTGCGAGGCAACCCTGTAATGAAGTCCATATTAATGATCTCCCACTTCCACGTCGGAATTTTCATTTCCTGCAATAGTCCACCCGATTTCTGGTGTTCAATCTTGACCTGCTGACAATTGGGACACTGGGCGACGAACTCAGCGATGTCCCGTTTCATGCCATCCCACCAGTATAAGCATCGGATATCATGGTACATCTTCGTAGAGCCAGGATGGACCGAATAGCGAGCATAATGTGCCTCGCTCATAACCTGCTGCCGAAGACCTGCAATATCAGGTACACACAACCTGCCCCTGAATAATAAAGTCCCGTCCGGAGTGAACTCGAACGGAGTCTTCTCCTTATCATAGGCTGTGTCTCTGTATTGTGCCAAAACAGGATCTTCATATTGATGTCGTTTGATATCTTCCTTAATAGATGATTCAGAAACCCCTCGGACAGAAATCCGTGTACCTCCAGAATCGGCCAGACGAACCCCAAGATTAGCCAACTGATAAATGTCACGTACTATCTCTCTCCTGTCTGGCTGTAAATCTACCAAGCTGCCCATAGATTTCCGGCTAAGCGCATCTGCAACAACATTAGCCTTGCCCGGATGATACAGAATATCCACATCATAGTCTTTCAGGAGCTCCAGCCACCTCCGCTGCCGCAAATTAAGCTCTTTCTGCCTGAAAATATACTGGAGACTCTTATGATCTGTATAGATATCAACATGAACGCCATATAAATAATGTCTCCATATCTTCAGGGCATGGATCACCGCTGCAAGCTCCAGATCGTGAGTAGGATAATTCTTTTCATGCTTTTTCAATTGCCGAGAAGCATAAGCTATAACTCTGCCGTGCTGCATCAATACACAGCCCAATCCCACGCCAGAAGCGTCACAATAAATAACATATTCATCGGGTCCCTCTGGAAGAGTCAGAACTGGGGCTGTAGTCAGCTTCGCTTTCAGCAACTGGAAGCTTCGTTCACAAGCATCAGTCCACTGGAACTTGGCTCCCTTCTCAGTTAGCCTTGTCAAAGGCGCTGAAATCGAAGCAAACTTTTCCACAAATCTCCTGTAATAGCCAGCTAACCCCAGGAAACTACGTACCTATGTTGGCGTCGTGGGTCTGGGCCAATTTTTCACGGCCTTAATCTTCTGTGTATCCACTTGGACACCATCAGCTGCAATAATATGCCCCAGGAATGCCACTGAAGCCAGCCAGAATTCACATTTAGAAAATTTTGCATATAATTTCCGATGCCGAAGTACCCCAAGTACCGCTCTCAGATGATCTGCGTGCTCTGCCTCGGACCGAGAATAAACCAGGATATCATCGATAAATACAATTACGAACAGGTCTAAGAACGGCCTGAATACCCGGTTCATTAAATCCATGAATACCGCAGGAGCATTAGTCAGCCCAAAAGACATAACTCTGAATTCATAATGCCCATATCTGGTCCGGAATGCTGTCTTAGGAATATCGGCCTCCCGTACCCGTACCTGATGATAGCCAGACCGAAGATCTATCTTCGAAAAATACTTGGAGCCCTGCAACTGATCAAACAAATCGTCAATTCTGGGGAGGGGGTATTTATTCTTTATGGTTACCTTATTCAGCTGTCGATAATCAATACACATACGCAACAACCCGTCTTTCTTACGCACAAATAATACCGGGGCTCCCCAATGCGAAGTACTGGGTCTAATGAAGCCTTTTTCTAACAGATCCTTCAACTGCTCTTTCAGTTCTTTCAATTCTGCCGGTGCCATTCTGTACGGGGGAATAGATATCGGCTGAGTATCTGGAAGCAAATCAATAGTAAAATCTATCTCCCGCTCTGGAGGAAGGCCTGGAAGCTCTTCTGGGAACACATCTGGAAATTCATTAACCACGGGAACTGACTGAAGAGTCGGCGTTTCTGCTGTCAAGTCTTGTACCCGAACCAGATGATAAAAATAACCCTTCTTGATCATTTTCTTCGCCTTAAGGTATGAAATAAACTTACCTTTCGGCGATGCTGTATTACCGGCCCATTCTATAACTGGCTCCCCGGGAAACTGGAAACGAACTACCTTATTTTGGCAGTCAACATTAGCATAACAGGAAGCTAGCCAGTCCATACCCATAATAACATCGAACTCGATCATATCTAACTCCACCAGATCTGCCTTAGTGTCTCGGCCGCATATAATTACAGAACAGTCTTTATACACCTGTTTCGCTACAATAAAGTCCCCAATCGGTGTGGCTACCTCAAACGTCTCTATAGGTTCAGACGTTATACCAATTTTACTAGCAACTAGAGGCGAAATATATGACAAGGTCGAACCTGGATCAATCAATGCATACACAGACCGAGAGAAAACCGATAATGTACCTGTAACGACATTAGGCGATGCCTCCTGATCCTCGCGGCTGGACAGAGCATAAATGCGGTTCGAAGGACCGCTAGTACCAGAAGCTCCACCACGGCCTCTGCCGCGACCTGCTGGTGCTGTAGTACCTGGCCCCGTAGGGCGCATAGCCACTGATGAAGATGAAGACCCGGCGGCTGATCCGGTAGGCTGCGCTGCACCACCCGAACTACCCTTATACGGGCAATCTCTCACAGAATGGCCCTGACGGCCACAAGAAAAACATGCACCGGTGGCTCTGTAGCACTCTCCAGGATGGTATCTGCCACAATAAGAACACTGAGGCCTAGGTGGCCTCGTCTGAACAGAACCCCTGTCTGTCCGCGAACCTGAAGCCCTGGAGCTCTGACCTGCTCCTGAATAACCTGGGCTATCAAATCTGCGACCTGTAGGCTGTGGAGGTGCGCTCTGTGCCGGCTGGGATAGATGTCTGCTAGGCTGCTGCGGCTGCTGAGGCTGCCTGCCCCGAAAATCTCCAGAATACCCAGATGATCTGGCCCTCTTGGGCTGTCTCCGATCCTGGCTCCTATCAGGCTGACGCTCCCTATGCCGGTCCTCCATGCCCTGGGCGTGGGCCTGAATCCGGGCAATATCCATGCCGGGCTGAGCAGCCAATACCAAACAGCTGTCGACAAAATAACGGTCCAGCCCCATAATATACCTGTGCATCCTGTCAGCCATAGTAGCTACCACAGCAGGTGCGTATCGGGCCAATGAGTCGAACTCCATACTGTACTCTCGAACACTACGACCCCCTCTGTCTCAGCAATAAGAATCTGTCAGCCTTGGCCCGCCGTAACTCCGGAGGCAGAAAATGACTAAGAAAAGCCTGAGAAAAATCATCCCAAACTGCTGGGGGAGCGCCGTCACCCCTAGATAACTCCCATGACTCGTACCAATTTGCCGCTACATCATACAACCGGTACGAAGCCAATGTGACTGACTCTGTCGCGGAAGCATTAATAAAATGTAAGGTGCGCCGCATCTTCCTGATAAACTCCTCGGGATCCTCCTCGGGCTTTGTCCCGAAGAACTCTGGAGGGCCACAAGTCAAGAACTCATGAGCTCTCGAACTGTCACGCCTATATGCTCGGTCACCTCCCAATCCGTGCCCCTGAACCTGTCCCGCCACAAGTCTGGTCAATAGTTGGACTGCCTCTCTCATAGTCTGATCCTCAGTCCTTGGCCGTGCAGCTGGAGGCTCAGGTACTGGAATCTCGGGAGCTGGCGGTAGAGCCGCCCCCCGACCTGCAGCTGCTGCTGCTCCAATCTCCTCTACATGTGGCGGTGTGGAAGAGCCCTCTGCCGGGGGCAAAATATCAGGAGCAATATGAGCATGGGCCCTGGTAACACTCTGGGCCCGACTAGTCTCTCCCACAGCTGCTGCCTTGGCCTTTTGGGCCACTGTCGCCTTCTTTGGAGGCATAACTGCAAATGTAACAATTCGTTAAGGAGGAATCATCCTGATAACACAGCTCTATCGCACGATCTAAGACGGAAAGAAGGGTAGTATCCTAAATGCCTTGTAGCCTCCTGTTTATAGGTGTGGTACACAACACACCGATAAACAAGACTCTACTAGACACGGTCTGTAGACATTCCGAGGACGAACCGCTCTGATACCACTTTTGTCACGACCCAATCCCGTAGGCCGTGACTAGTGCCCGATCCGGGCACTCAAACGCATTCTAGTATATGGCAGAAGCCGGCAAGGCTTTATTCTAAATTTAGATAATTTCCAGAAAAATTTCGGCAGAGTTTCCTTTGTTTTACGGACTATCCCAAATACCCTGCACGCAGAAAATACCAACAAAGGCCACACAGGGCCAACAGAGCAACATTTAAATATATGCGGACCGGCCGCCGCGGCGAATGGGATCGCCCAAACACAACACATACACATATCTGTACAGAAAGATCCCAACCCACAAACATGTCCACAGACCTCTAACAGACCGACAGAATCATAAGACGGGACAGGGCCCCGTCATACCTAGAACAATGTACATATCCAGATAGCAGTGACAGACTGTACCAAAAGTGGGCTCTGAAGAAGAGAGCGCCCCAAAATAGCAGAATGAGGTCCTAAGCGGACGGATCAGCAAACCTGTCGTCGGTACCTGCGCGGCATGAAAACGCAGCCCCCGAGGAAAGGGGGTCAGTACGAAATATGTACTGAATATGTAAAGCCTGAGTTGTAGAAACAAAATCATAACTGGTATAGAACGTACAGAAAGTAAACAGAAAATACAAAGTATCAGATATATATTTTCAAAACATGCGGAGTGTGTACAGAAACATATGTCATATCAAACCCGGCCCCTGCCAAGGGACTCGGCAGACAGAACGTGGCCACCCTCCCGACGCTGGTGCCACAACACAGAAAAATCAGAATAGGGGCATAGCCCCGTAACATAATATGTCATATCAGATGGCCATAGTAAATCATATTAGAACTAGCGTACATGGCACAACATACTCCACAAACCCATGTACGCGTATACCTGCCCCCTCACATCGAGGCACGACGAACAATGCAAAGGATCACGCTTGACAACATATCCTGGCCCGGGCTCAGTGTGGGAAACATTGGGGCATCCACGAATGGAGTAGTGAGTGACTAATGCAAGTAAAATATCATGAATGTTTCCATAGACTCGATGAGGCATATCAAAGACAAACCGATCCAATGAAGTCGGAAGGAATCATAGTAAATGAGTTTCGAGTATCAAAACAATTTATCAGACTTAATGGAATATTTAAAACCATATTCGTTAGGTAATTAAAAGGGTAGTCGAAACGTTTCTTTCAAAAATCGTTTGAAAAGGAGACTTTAGTACATTAAGGGCGAAACCGGGAATAGCGGGCCCACCTCGGAACAAGCAAGGCGGTGGGCTCAAATTACGCCCTTCAAGCTTATGGGGTCACCTATAAAGGTTCTACGGACATTCTATAGCTTTTCAAGGAGTTTAGAGAAAGTTTACAAAATTTCAGGAAAAGCATATCAAAATGGTTCAATTCTACTGAAGGAAAAACTGAGATTTTCTCTTGCGGATTCCGATGGCCAAGAAGGTCTTTTGAGGCCCGAATCCGATCCTAAAACACTTAGACATGCCAAAGGGAGGATCGGGGTAGCTTTACATACCTTTCAAGCTCCTTACGCCTTTCCAAACTCACTTCCCGTTTCGTCAAAAATCTGCAAATGGTCAAGTTACCAATTGTAAGTTATAGATGCTACAAATTCAATTCAACTCTTATTTGTCTACCTAAATTTCGGCAGCACTTCCCCTATACATATAGCACCCCCGAGAATTCAACTCGGCTCACAATCATCAACAACAACCCAAACAACAACATCAACATCAACAACAAACACTAGAAACACAATATGGCACAACTAGTTCTACTTGCCGACATAATGCCATAACCTTCATTTCAACTTCAATTTCCAAACCAATTTCAATGATTTCACATGCATTACCAAACTAGATCATCCCAACATAGTTTAGAAGCGTTTCATATGGTTTCCTTAAATTATACACACGATATACATAATATACAAACTTTCCGCCAAAGTCGTAACTCATTCAAAACTTCTAATCTTTGGCATACATATTCATAATATGTTTCTAGCTTCCAACTTCATCAATACTCATCATAATTTGCAACTTAATAACTTCACTTTCAAAATGTCGTAAAATCGTTCTAAAACGACATAAACTTCTACATTCCATTTCAATACTAACTTATATCATTCTATCTTTATTTACATTGTAAACATCACTAACACACTAACATACTAAACTACTTAATTCATTACCATTCCAAGTCCACATATCCTACGGCCATATGCTCCATTCATCAACTTCAACCAAATTTATTTCACTTCCAATTCCCATATGCATTTCATCACAACCATAACTAGAATATAACATGAATTCAACACATTATAGCTATACAATTCATACATACACACGGCTACACATCATATTCCAAACCCACTTTACAAACTTCCATTTTTCCATACAATCAACACATTTCTATAGGCTACAACACAAACAAGACTTTATAACACAAGAATAAGGAATAAATTCTCACCTTTTCCTCAAGTCTTCTTCACTTGAACTTGTGTTCACTTTGATGAAATAAGGTCTCCTTTCTCCAAACCAACTACACCAAGTTGAAAAGGGCACTCACTTTAGTAGGAATCCAACAAGAACAAAATTTTAGAAGCAAGATTTTTGGTGGCAAATTTTCTATGGCCAAGCCGAACCCTCCCCTTTTTTTCTCTTGTTTTTGCTTTGTTCTTTCATGAATCTTCTAAGGGATGAAGATGGTATAATATATGATATATACACTATGGTCCCTTAGTTAATTTTTTTTTTTTTTTACACATGGAAAAATTAATACAACATGGGCTTGGGCCACTAAGTTGGCCGGCCACCCTTCATCATTGGGCCTAATTTTTCTTTCAATTATTTGGGCCCAATGGATTATAATTCCCGTTTTGTAATTCCCGAAACTAATTTTCGAAATCCCAAATTTGCCCTTAGCGTTCCTCGACACTTCCATATTAATATTCTTTCATAACAACTCAAGGGTTACATAAATTCAATTATGACCTTATTTCATACAAGTCCAAATTATTTCCAATTTTCTAAAGGTGTGAAAACATGGGATATAACACAAGTATTCTGATATACGTATTTTGGTATAAGTATTCTGATATAAGTATTTTGATATAAGTGTCTTGATATAAGCATTTTGATATCAGTCTTCTGATATAAGTGTGTCGATATGAGTATTTTGATATAAGTATTTTGATGTAAGTATGCTGATATAAGTATTCCGATATAAGTATCCTGATATGAGAATTCCAAAATCAGTATCCTGATAAGAGCATTCTGATATGTTTATCCTGGTTCGAGAACTTCTGTAAGATTTAATGTCCCTAACTTCCGTATATTGATCTCGGATTGCTCTGAAATGTTCGAAGAGGTTTCTGTATTAAGACGTCTAAATTTTTCTTATACGTAAGTATGGTTCCAAAATCTCTATTTGATCTGATTCGTAAGGACATCTGAAGGTGTCTGATATGACTATGACTCTGATTCCCCGAAAAAGGCTTCTGAAACGCTTATACAGCGTTCTGTACTTCGAACGCACGTAACTTTCTCATACTACGTCGGATTGACCTGAAATCTGTTCCGAGCCCCCAGGTATCGGTAAGTATACTGGTCTGTCGAGTCTTGATTCCTATGCATGTGGTTTCTCACGACTCTGCTCGTGCATGACTCAATGTATCTTTCACTGCGTCCCGGGCCAGGTTCTGTTATGTCCTCGTGTGTCCGCTACGATATGATTCGCTGCGTCCCGGGCCAGGTTCTGTTATTGTGCGCATTCCTCTGCATTGTTCACCGCGTCCCTCATAGGCGGGCCGGGCTCTGTTATATGGTATGATAATATGATGATATGGGGTGGTGGCCAGGATGGCATATGATCTGTCTGTTCACCGCGTCCCGTACTAGAGGGCCGGGCTCTGTTACCGCACCCCTCACTGGAGGGTCGGGTTCTGATATATGCATATATGATACATGAATTTGATATATGATGATTCTGTTTACCGCGTCCCTTATCACAGGGCCGGGTTATGTTATACGCATATGTGACATACGATTCTGAGTATTCTGTATGTTCTGACATCATCTGAGTATTCTGTATGTTCTGCATTCCGTCTGATATATGACATCATCTGTACGTTCTGTATTCCGTCCGATATATGACATCATCTGAGTAATCTGTACGTTCTGTATTCCGTCCGATATATGATATTATCTGAGTAATCTGTACGTTTTGTATACCGTCCGATATATGACATCATCTGAGTATTCAGTACGTTCTGTACTCCATCTGACGTATGACCTTATCTGTGCGTTCTGTACGTGCCACACTCCTTCTGACATCTGGTATCGGTATTTGCGATCTGTGTCTGGAAAGTAAGTATGTCGGCATTCTGTATGCTCTGTATGATTTTGTTACGCTCTGTATGATTGGTACGGTCTGTATGATCTGTATTGGTCGGTACGGTCTGTGTCGGTCTGTATGGTCGGTATTGATCTGTATGATCTGTGTCTGAGAAGTAAGTAATTTGGCAATCTGGATAATATGCTCACCCTTGGTACTGTTTGTTTCGATTATGGTTCTGCTTTCTGTATTCTATGTCTTACATACTCAGTACATATTCCGTACTAACCCCCGGTTCTTTGGGGGGCTGCATTTCATGCCGCGCAGGTACTCCCAGACGAGATAAGGACACTATAAAAGATATTTCAACAGTGGTGGCGAACTCCAATTGCTCCTGGAGAACTGCCGAGTCAGGGTTTGGTATGCGTGTTATGGTTTCTGTATGATGTTAGAGACTTTGCAGACAGCGTCGTGGGTATGGTGTGTCAGTCTGTAAGCGGCTCCATCAGCCGATATGTTGGTCTGTGTTGTCTATTGAATTGTGTATGACTACAGATTTGTTCGCTTGGAAGATTCGAGAAGGAATATTTCTGAAAAGAATATTTGTGAAAAAAAAATTGCTATGTATTTTATCTGATTTGATTTAAAAGTTTGGCGTAACTTTATGTGCAGCAAAAGTCTGAGGGTTCGCTCGGCCCTAAGTAAGGGTCGGGTGCCCATCACACCCTCGTAAGGTCGGGGTGTGACAGCACCTTGGAAATATTAGATTTCGTTTGACCACCTTTCAAGTCTAGAATGTTTTTTCTTTTCTTTATGGTGGAAGTCACCATTTACACATATGTAAAGGAGTGTTTTCTTTTTCATTGTAACTAAGTTTGATTAATATAAATATTATTAACCTTGGTGCTTGTGGAGACCTTTTTTCATTACCCAACCGAAGGGTCATGACGGGCACCCGAATCTACCTACGAGCACCACAAAACATACAAGCATCACATAGTCATACCTGAGTGGTCCATAATGCTAACTAATAGATATCATAATCTGTAAGGGGACACAACCCAAAAGGTATATACATATATACGTCATAAAGCTAATCTCAAGTACACAAGATGACAAGGCTATCAGAATATAATGATGCAGCAAAAATATGGACCGAGAAGGTCATAGAACCGCTAACTGTACATATCTATCTGCGAGCCTCTACTGGAGTGCATAAAATAATAAGGATGGGACAGGACCCCGCCATGCCTAAATATACACAAAAGAATCATACCAATTGAAGTGCAGCTCCGGAACAAGTGGAGTGCCCCTGTACAAACGCTGAGATGACAACCTAAGGGTTTGAACCGTGTCCCTGTCTACCTGCGGGCATGAACGTAGTGTCTACAAAAAAAAGATGTCAGTATGAGAAATGTACTGAGTATGTAAGGCATAACAAATGTCACGCCCCAAAGCTGGAGCAGCGTGACAGGCACTTAATGCCTAACTAGGCCCGAACGAACCACTCTAAATCTGAAACTCTGGGGAGTAACCCCAAACTTAAACCGATAATGTCTAAATCTGGATATATATATATATATATATATATATATATATATATATATACTGACTATCTCGTTTGAACTGACACACACACCCAAAATATATATACATGACTAAGCAAGCCGACGAGGCTGCTTTAATCATACAAAACAACAGTATCCAACAGACATATAAAAGCCGACAAGGCTATCAAACAGACAAAATATATACAGGACTCGTCTACAGGCCTCTAGGGAAAGTATGACTGTACCATGGTCGGGACAGGGCCCCGGCCCATACAATCTGTAATCAAAAGAGAGAGACTCCAAAGACCTGGCAACTCCAAAAGAAAGGGAGCTCATCAATTAGCTTATATCAGATCCTGCCTACTGGGGTGGTCTATCGGCATGTCGATCGGTCAGGCATGAATGCAGCACCCCCAGAAAGAGGGACGTCAGTACGAAAAAATATACCGAGTATGTAGGGAAAGTGATAACTAAAACTGAACTCAGAGAATACAATCTGGAGGCCAAAATATGCCCGAAATATCTCACCTGACCGGTCTCATATGAAATGCAAAATAATACTATTATATATCTCACTGACCAAGCGGACAGGCAACTATAAAATCTCACTGGCCCGTCGGCCAGGTAATTTGTCTTACTGACCCGTAGGCCAGGCAATCTGTGTCACTGACCTGTAGGCCAGGTAATCTGTCTCACTGACCCGTAGGCCAGGCAAAAGAAAGTGTCTCACTGACCAAGTGGCCAGGCCAAAGAAAATGTATGTATATCATGCATATGCTGAAAATAGTGATACTATAACATGCCACTTCTGTCTCTCTATAAACTCAAGGACATAGGGAGGAGATATGGTCCCTCAGAAAGAATAACATAACACTCGAAAACTATGCAATAATATGACAAGCTCTACTTTGACAAATCCCTAGTCATAAGGTTCATTTCATTTTTTTTTACCATATATGGAATCATGCCAAGAATAGAAGGAACAACCTTAACATACCTTGTTGTTTCCTTAACTACTTAACGCTTATCCTTCCAAACTTGCAAATATACATTCAAGATAATTCATACCAAGGTCAAGGCATTGAAACTGTCATAAGATCAAGCTAAACTAATAAATGAGCCAACAAAAATCTGACAGCATTTCCTCTATATTATCTACTTCCTCCAAATTCCAAAAAAAAAAACTCCCAAACATCATTAACAACATCAACCATAATGTAATCAAGATACTACATGACAAACATATACAAAATTGTCTGAAACTTCCTTCGAAAATCAGTCCATAAGCCAACAACATCAACATATCTATCTACCACCTTTATGCCATGTTTTTCTTTACTTTAAGCCACTAAAATCCTCACAAATTCAATTAGAAGTACGAACAAGCTCCTTCCATGAACTAGTTAAGGATTTTATAGCTTGATCTTCTCTTGATTTGTTTTGGAATGGTTTGGAGTGTTGGAGAGAGCTCCTAGGGTCTTGAAGGTTCTATTTTTGTGAAAATATGAGCCCTAAAGTCGTGGCCCTTCTTTGATTCGGCGAGATTCATTGTTAATCTTACAAACCCGAGCCTAATTTGATGTAGGAACTCTTAAATTTGGTATGTTTTGGTGTAAGGATATTGGATAAATGTTGTGGGAGGTTCTAGAGAAGTGTGGAGATGAGAAATGGTGAAAAATGAGGTGATTTAGGTGACTTAAGGGGGTATATATAGTGGTCCAAAATCGGGTGGGCTGGTGGACCTTTTAAGTGGCTTCTAGAATTTTCACGTAGGTTCGCGGGCTTCTAGCAGTCCGTTTTAAAATGCCCATAACTCCCTACTCTGATGTCGTATTGACAAACGGTTTATTGCGTCGGAAACTACACTCGACGAACTTCATTTAGGCTCTTGAAACACCTCAAAGCTCCTGATATACCAGGAGATATACCTCTCTGAAGTTGACCCAAAATTTCCATCCCAAATTTTCCCAAATTTTCGACAAACTTATTTTCTTCGATTTGCTTGATCCCGGAACCTTTAGACACTGGCTTAACACTTTTTAAGAGTTTACCTTAACCTTATAAGGGTTCTATGACCTCTACGAGCTTACGTTAGTTTACTCACGATGCAAGTGACGCGAAAGTTTTCGAGGTGTAACATTCTCCCCCTCTTTTAAAAACATTCGCCTTGGAATGTTAAACTCTCGGAGATTCTATGGAAGTTTCGGCAGAGCTTCCTCTGTAATTGTACCACTACCATCCGGTCACAATAATCCAAAATATATAGTGCCTCACAGGGCTATAACAACCACGACAATAATAGCCCCACACGACCAATGAACTATAAAAAGAAAAGCATTACGCACCTGAAGACAAGGATGTCTCTGTCTGAACTTCTTTTGGGAGTGGAAACAAATGTGGGTATCTGGACTTCATATATTCTTCAGCTTCCCAAGCCATTTCTTCCCTATTATTGTTTCTCCAAAGAACTTTAACTGAGGCTACATCTTTAATTCTTAGCCTCCGAACTTGTCTATCCAAGATTGCAATGGGAACTTCTTCGTAGGATAGTTGCTCAGTGATCTGGAAATCATTCACAGGTTCCACTCTATAAGATCTCCAACACACTTACGAAGTATTGACACATGAAAGACTGGATGGACTGTCCCCAATTCTGAAGGTAGATCTAACTCATAGGCTACTTGGCCTACTTTGCGTACAATCTTGTAGGGTCCGATGTATCAAGGGCTAAGCTTACCTTTCTTCCCAAATCTCATAATGCCTTTCATCGGAGACACCATCAGGAATACCCGATCATTAACTTGGAACTCCAAGTCTCATCAGCGATTATCCGCGTATGACTTCTGTCGACTTTAGGCTGTTAATAATCGTTCTTGAATAAGCTTAACTTTCTCCACCGGTAGCTGGATTAAATCTGGCCCTACTAACTTCGTCTCTTCCACTTTAAACCATCCAATTGGTGATCTACACTTTCGCCCATATAAAGCTTCATACGGGGCTATCTGAATACTGGAGTGGTAACTATTATTGTATACAAATTCAATAAGCAGTAAATCATCCAAATTACCTCCAAAATCTAGAAAGCATGCCCTTAACATATCATTAAGGGTCTGAATAGTGCGCTCAGCCTGTCCATCTGTCTGGGGGTGAAATGCTATACTAAGATTCACTTGAGTCCCCAAACCCTCCTGAAAGGATCTCCAAAAGTTTGCCGCAAACTGTGCACCCCTGTCGGAGATAATGGATATAGGAACACCATGAAGTCGGACTATCCCCTTAATATAAAGCTTCGCATAATCCTCGACGGAGTACGTAGTCCTAACAAGTAGAAAATGTGTTGATTTTGTCAGTCTATCAACAATTACCCATATAGAATTAAACCTACGCTGAGAACGGAGTAAGCCCAAAATAAAATCCATATTAACTATTTCCCACTTCCAAGTCGGAATCTCCATAGCCTTCAATAATCCGCCGAGCTTCTGATGTTCAATCTTTACTTGTTGACAATTAGGACACTGGGCCACGAGCCCTGCTATATCCTTCTTCATTCCATCCCACCAATAAACCTCTATGATGTCACGGTACATCTTTGTTGACCCTAGATGGATAGAATAGCAGGAGCAATGAGCCTCCGCCATAATCTTCTGACGTAACCCCGCAACATCGGGTACACACAACCTACCTCGATACTTGAGGACTCTATCTCCAATAATCCCGAATGGTGATTTCTTCTTTCGCGGAGCTGTATCCTTGTAATGGGTCAATGAAGGGTCTTCATACAGACGCCCTTTTACCTTGACTACTAAGGATAATGTTGCTGTAATATGAATAGTAACTCCAGTATCTCCCGAATCTATCACTCTGACCCCCAAATTGGCTAGGTGAAGAAACTCATGAGCCAACTCTCTTTTTCCAGCACGCAGGTATGCTAAAATACCCATAGATTTGCAACTGAGGGCATCTGCTACCACATTTGCTTTCCCCGAGGCATCTTTCAGCAATTCTAACCACCGCTTTTGCCACACGTTTAGCTCTTTCTACTTGAAGATGTACTAAAGACTCTTATGATTTGTATAGATGTAAACATGAATGCCATATAAGTAATGCCTCAAGATTTTAAGCGCATGAATCACGGCTGCTAACTCTAGGTCGTGAGTTGGCTAGTTCTTCTCGTGCTTCCTGAGTTGTCTAGAAGCGTAAGAAATCACCTTGCCGTGCTGCATTAGTACGCAACCCATTCCGACCCTCGAAGCATCACAATAGACAGCATAACCCTCAGATCCCTCTGGAAGCGCCAGGACTGGGGCTGAAGTCAACCTATCCTTCAATTGCTGAAAACTCTGCTCCTAAGCATCTGTCTATTGGAACTTGGCTGCCTTCTAAGTTAACTTCGTCAATGGGGCAGAAAGAGAAGAGAAACCTTCCAAAAATCTTCTGTAATACCCTGCTAAACCCAAAATACTACGAACCTCTGTCGGCGTCGTAGGTCCAGGACAAGTCTTCACAACTTCTATCTTTTGAGTATCCACTTTGATGCCCTCATATGAAATAATATACCCTAGGAAAGCTACAGAGTTTAGCCAGAATTCACATTTGGAGAATTTTGCATAAAACTTCTGGTCCTGAAGGACCCTGAGTACCCGAATGCAAATGATCTGCATGCTTATTCTCTGATGGAGAATAAACCAGAATATCGTCTATAAACATAACCGCGAACAGGTCTAGGAAGGGTCTGAATACGCGATTCATCAGGTCCATGAATATAGCTGGGGCATTAGTCAACCCGAAAAACATAACAAGGAACTCGAAATGACCATATCTAGTCCTAAATGCTATCTTCGGAATGTCCTTCCCTCTAATCCTGACCTCGTGATAACCTGAACTCAAGTCTATCTTTGAGAAATATCTAGCACCCTGCAGTTGTTCAAATAAATCATCTATCCTCAGAAGTGGATACCTATTCTTAATTGTCACCTTATTCAATTGCCTATAGTCGATACACGTCCGTAGCAAACCATCCTTCTTTCTTATGAATAATACCGGGGCTCCCCGCGGTGACGTACTAAGTTTGATAAAGACCTTCTCCAGTAGATCCTTTAACAGTTCCTTCAACTTTTTCAACTCAGCAGGGGCCATCCTATAAGGAGGGATGCATATCGGCTGAATACCTGGTAGTACATCTATAGCAAAGTAAATTTCTCGCTCCGGTGGGAGACTCGAAAGCTCATCTGGAAACACATCTGGGAACTCATTAACTACAGAAATGGACTGAAGAGTTCGTGGTTCTGCTTTCGTATCCTGAACTCGAACTATATGATAGATACAACTTTTCAAAATCATCTTTTTCACCTTAACATAGGAGATAAACCTAGCTCTCGGCGAAGCCATATTACCTTTCCATTCCAGAACTGGTTCCCTCGAGAAGTGGAACGTGATAATCTTCGTCCAACACCCCACATTAGCATAAACAGAAGCTAACCAATCCATCCCCATAATGACATCAAAGTCGACCATCTGTAATTCTATAAGATCTACTATGGTCTAATGACCACAAACAACTACATAACAACAACGATAAATCTTCCTAGCAATAACAGGTTCACCAACAGGTGTATATACAAAACATGGTTCACTCAACAATTTTGGCGCTATACTGAATTTTTTGACAATAAGGGGAGTGACATCGGACAAATTGGACCCCGGATCTATCAATGTGTAAACGTTATATGAACAGACTGTCAACGTACCTGTTATAACGTCTGGTGAGAACTCCAAGTCCTGACGACCTGCCAAAGCATAGATGTAGTTCTGAGCCCCGCCTGCACCAGAGGCTCCTCCCCCACCTCTTCCTTTACCTACTGAAGGTTGAGGCCCGCGCCCAAGAGGATGCACAGATGCTGATGACCCTGCTATAGAACCTGTCAATTGTGCAATACCAGTAGGTTTCCTTTGTGGGCAGTCTCTCTTGAAATGATCTGGGCTACCACAAGTATAACAAGCCCTCGACCCATACTGACATCGCCCATATTTCGCTCTACCACAATTACCTCACTGTTGTGGTAGTGATCTACCCTATCCATGACCCTTCTGCTGCTATGACCCGGACGTATGGAAACTCTCTCCTAGTCCAGATGGAATATAATACCCTGATCTGTATCACTGAGACTGAGCTGATGGTGGCCTGAATGGCCTACCCTGGTACTAGGGTCTGAAACTCCCCATGCTCTCACCCTGCTGACCAGTAGTCCTAGCCCTCTTATGATACTCCCTCTCCATGCTCTCAGTCGCCCGCCGTTGACGCCTACGATCCTCGCTGTTTTGTGTGAATGCTTGGATGCGAGCAAGGTCCCTATTATCGTTCACTGCTGCAATTGTACAAGTCTCAACATAATCGGGGTGCAAACCCGATATGAATCTGTGAATCCTAGCCCTCGATGAATCAAAGAAGGATGGAGCATATCTGGCCAAGGAATCAAATCGGAGGCAATAATCACGAACGCTGGAGCTACCTTGTTGGACAGTCAAGAACTGATCTACCCTCGCCTCTCATATTTCCAACGGTAAATAATGATCAAGAAAGGCCTCTGAAAACTTAGACCAACGCGTGGGAGGCGCCTCAAGACCTCTGGCATGCTCACACCTCTCGTACCATAAGACCGCTATATCACAAAGCCTGAAAGCCGCTAACTCTGCTGCCTCGATCTCGGTAGCATGCAAGACCCTGAAAATACGGTGAAGTTTATCGACAAAGTTCTGCGGATCCTCATCCCGCTTAACCCCTAAGTGCTCTGGGGGGTCAAGTGCTAGGAACTCGCGGACCCTCGAACTGTTGGACCCATCAGTGGTCACTGTTCTAGCAGGTGCTCTCGGCCATCTCTGTGTTGTCACGAGCTGAGTAAATAAGTGCGCCGCTCTCCTAAGATCCTGGTCTGTCAGTGCGGGAGGGGGTACTGGAGGTACTGCCTCCCTCGGGAGCTCCTTGAGCGGTGGAGTCATCGATGATAGCTGGGATAGGGTCTCACCCTGGCCCTCAAATCAAGCCTTAACTGTCATGTGTGCCCTACTACTCCCCTCACCAGTTGTCGTATCACCTCTCCGGTTAGCCACAGCCTTCCTAGTTACCGGCATAGCTGTGTATAAATATGGGAGGGTAAGTTCAACTCAAATCTCCAATGACTTGGCTCTACAATACGATTTAGATCAGAGAGAAAGGTAACCAATTCCTAAATGCCTTGGAGCTTCCTATTTATAAGACGTGGTGCATAACACATCGATAAACAAGACTCTATTAGACGGCTTGTAGAATCCCTCGGACAGACCTATTCTGATACTAAGTTTGTCACACCTCGAATCGGGAGCAGCGTGACCGGCACTCGATGCCAAACTAGGCCTGAGCGAACCACTCTAAATCTGAAACTCTGGGGAGTAACCCCTAACTTAAACCGTTAATGTCTAAATCTGGATATATATATACTGACTGTCTCGTTTGAACTGACACACACACCCAAAATATATATACACGACTGAGCAAGCCGACGAGGCTGCTTTAATCTTACAAAACCAATATTATCCAACAGACATATACAAGCCGACAAGGCTATCACACAGATGTACTATATACAGGACTCATCTACAAGCCTCTAGGGAAAGTATAACTGTACTATGGTCGGGACAGGGCCCCGACCCATACAATCTGTAATCAAAAGAGAGAGACTCCAAAGAACTAGCAAATCCAAACGAAAGGGAGCTCACAAATCAGCTGATATCATATCCTGCCTACTAGGTTGGTCTATCGGTCTGTCAATCTGTACCTGCAGGAATGAATGCAGTGCCCCCGAAAAAAGGGATGTCAGTACGAAAAAATGTACCGAGTATGTAAGGCAAGCGCTAACTAAAACTGAACTCAAACAATACAATCTGGAGGCCAAAAGATGCCCGGAATATCTCACCTGACCTGTCTCATATGAAATACAAAATAATACTATTATATATCTTACTGACCGGCCAGGCAACTGTAAAATATCACTGGAACGTCGGCCACGCAATCTGTCTCACTGACCCGTAAGCTAGGCAATCTGTCTCACTGACCCGTAGGCCAAGCAATCTGTCTCACTGACCTGTAGGCCAATCAAAATAAAGTGTCTGACTGACCAAGTGGCCAAGCTAAATAAAATATATGTATATCATGCATATGCTAAAAATACTGATACTATAACATGCCTCGTCTGTCTCTCTATAAGCTCAAATACATAGGGAGGAGATATGGTCCCTCGGAAAGAATAACACAACACTCGAAAACTATGCAATAATATGACAAGCTCTACTTTGACAAATCCCTAGTCATAAGGTTCATTACATTTTTTTACCATATATGGAATCATGCCAAGAAATGAAGCAATAACCTTAACATACCTTGTCGTTTCCTTAACTACTAAACGCTTATCCTTCCGAACTTGCAAATCTACATTAAAGATAATTCATACCAAGGTCAAGCCATTGAAACTCTCATAAGATCAAGCCGGACTAATAAATGAGCCAACGAAACTTGGACAACATTTCCCCTATATTATCTACTTCCTCAAAATTCCAAAATAACTCCCAAATATAATTAACAACATCAACCATAATGTAATCAAGATACTACATGATCAACATACACAAATTTGTCCGAAAATTCCTTCGAAAATTAGTCCATAAGCCAACAACATCAACATATCTATCTACGACCTTTATGCCATGTTTTTCTTTTCTTTAAGCCATTAAAATCCTCAAAAGAAATGACTTAACGTCAAACTCAAGATGAAAAAAATACCTTAAAACTTGAAGAACGTCACCTCACACAATTCACCCTAAAGCTTATCACCATAACTTCAATTAGAAGTACGAACAAGCTCCTTCCATGAACTAGTTAAGGGTTTTATGGCTTGATCTTCTCTTGATTTGTTTTGGAATGGTTTGGAGTGTTGGAGAGAGCTCCTAGAGTCTATAAGGTTCTATTTTGGTGAAAATATGAGTCCCAAATCCGTGGCCCTTCTTTGATTCGGCGAGATTCATTGTTAATCTTACAAACCCGAGCCTAATTTGATGTAGGAACTCTTAAATTTGCTATGTTTTGGTGTAAGGATATGGGATGAATGTTGTGGGAGGTTCTAGAGAA
Source organism: Lycium barbarum (assembly GCF_019175385.1). Taxonomy (NCBI): domain Eukaryota; kingdom Viridiplantae; phylum Streptophyta; class Magnoliopsida; order Solanales; family Solanaceae; genus Lycium; species Lycium barbarum. Next base: position 21,087,355 of record NC_083348.1, on the reverse strand, counting down.
GCGTGGGGATGAGAAATGGTGAAAAAAGAGGTGATTTAGGTGACTTAAGAGGGTATATATAGTAGTCCAAAATCGCGTAGGCTGGTGGGCCGAAATTGGTGGGCCTTTTAAGTGGCTTCTAGAATTTCCGCATAGGTTCGCGGGCTTTTTGCAGTCCGTTTTAAAATGCCCATAACTCCCTACTCCGATGTCGGATTGACGAACGGTTTGTTGAGTTAGAAACTACACTCGACGAACTTCATATCAGGCTCTTGAAACACCTCAAAACTCTTGATATAACAGGAGATATACCTCTCTGACGTTGACCCAAAATTTCTATCCAAAATTTTGGTAGATTTTCCCAAATTTTTGATAAACTTATTTTCTTCGATTTGCTTGATCCCATAATCTTTAGACACTTGCTTAAAACTTGTTAAGAGTATTCCTTAACCTTATAAGGGTTCCATGACCTCTCCGAGCTTACGTTAGTTTACTCACGACGCAAACGACGCAAATGTTTTCGAGGTGTAACAAGAAACAACATATAAAAATATGGAAATAACATGAGATAAGATAAAATGACTTGTACATCTGGATGCCTCTTAAGGCAGATAACATGCATGCTTTCCTTTAAAAAAACATTTAATACCGTGCCCGGCCATAATAGGCTCGGTGTCATCCGTACCCGGCCATACAGGCTTGGTGTTATCTGTAACCGACCAGGATAGGCTCAATGTTATCCATACCCAACTGCAGCGGTTTGCACAATAGGTGCCGTACCTGGTCGACTACAGCGCCGCTCAGTGTCAGAAAATAGCTATATATATATAAATCATGCATGAGATCTCAAAGAAACGTTATGACTCTATCGGAGTGACGTAAGGTCGGTAAACCTCCGATTACCATTATGGAGCTAACATCATCGGCATATCTCACCTTGAAGGAACAATAATCATACGATGAGATCTACATCAATAAATAAAATCAATTACCATAATATAAAGATCAATCATCAAGAGATGAAATCGACAATATCATAAGAGGTTCAAGAACATAAGCTCCTAACATTTCTAAGAGTGAAGTCATCATGGATACCATTTGTGTAAGTTTGTAACATTAGGATCGTGCCTCAACATACCTTATTATCTACTTAACCTCTCAACATCTATCCTCCCAAGCTTGCAAATCTACATTCAAGACGATTCATAGTAAGGTTAAGTTGTTGAAACGCTTATATGGTCAAACTAGACTAATAAATGAGCTGATGAAATTTGGGCAGCATTTCCCTATGTCAACTACTTCCATCAAACTCCAAAACAACTCTCAAAACAACAATAACAACATCAACAATACCATAGTCAAGAAATTACATTCAAATTAAACTCAATTGAGTCCCAAAACTTCTTTATATAATCAATCCATCACAACAACTTCAACACAACACCTTGTGACCTTTTCTCCAATTTCTTTTCCTCAAATCTTAGCATAATTACCACATAAACTCATAAACATGAAACTAAGATGAAATCTTACCTCAAAATTTGAGAACACTTCAATCCCAAGATAACTTCACCTTGAAATACTCTCCAAACATTCTACAAGAAGAAGAGACAAGTTTAAACCTCACTTTGAAACCCTAAGTACTTTGATCTTCACTTTGATCTTTGATTTAGGCTTGGAGAAGCATTTGAATAAGTTAGGAGAGGTTTCTAGAGCTTTCTTGAACTTGGGGTTATGTTTAAGATGAGTTAAAATGAAGAGTGGTCGTAATATATAAAATCAGCAAAATCCACCGACTTAACAAAATATGGCCCGTATTTCTTGGCCCCTGGCCATATAAAATTATATGGTCCGTACAAAGGAGCTGTATTTTTCCACCTCAAAAAGTCTCCTCTCTTTCAATTTTTAAAATCCTTAAGTACGTTCTATATCTTAAAATACGGACCTTATCTCAATTATACGGTCCATATTCTATATTTTCCCGAAACAACTTTTGACGAACCTTTCCACTTCGATTCACTTATTCTCTAATCCTTGCAGAACTTACCAAATATGAACTTAAACACTTATAAGCATAAGCTAAGCATTTCCAACCTCATATAACCTCGATGGAAAATCCCGGTGTCAAAAACTAAGACAACTAACATACGACGAATCTCTATGCATAAAATTACAAGATGTAACATTCCTCACCCCCTTAGAAACCTTCGTCCTGGAATGTTAACTTCCACGAATCCTACAGAAATTTCGGTAGAGCCTCCTCTGTAGCTATGTCACTACCAACCTACCACACAACAACCCAAACCATACAATGTCACACCGGGCCATACAAAACAATAACAATAATGGTCTCATACGACTAGTAATCATAAGAAATGGAACAATACACACCGGAAGACAATGGTGTCTCTGTCTGGACCTCCTCTGGGAGTGGAAACAAGTGCGGATACCTAGATCTCATATATTCCTCAGCTTCCCAAGTCATTTCATCGACATTCCTGTTCCTCCAAAGGATTTTAACTAAAGCTACATCTTTAGTCCTCATTCTCCGAACCTGTCTATCTAGTATAGCAATGGGAACCTCTTCTGTTATATCTTGGAAAACTTCGTGTAGTTTGCCTTATGAGTGAACTAATGCAAGACTAAAGTGGACATGAAGTCCTTATAAGATTAAGAAGGGTATTTGATAACTTTAAGTGTGTACCTTAAGGTTTTGGAGTTATACGAATCGGCGGAAGTAAGTTTGTTGAAGAAATTGGAATTCGAGTCATGGTTTGGGAAGATTTTGTATCATTTGAGTTATACATTGTTTAGTAATTCCTTGAGGGGGATATATAGGGCCCCTTATATGGTTAATGAAGCTTTACACAAATACCAAGAAGGTTCCATAAGGATTGGAGGTCAAACGAATAAAAAAGAACGCAATTTCGCGAAACCAGAGAAATAAGGGCAGTATGCGGTCACATACTCAGTATGCTGGGCCGCAAACTGGCCGAAAACTCCCCTTTTTGGGTGAGATCTCTTCCCAGACCCACCCCCATGTTGTGGAGGGAGTATGCGGCCGCATACTCACTGCAAATTGGAGAGGGAGGGGGGGGGGGCAATTTTTGCCACCTTTTTAAATCCCCAAAGACCTCATTTTCATTCCAACCTCCCACATTTATTTCCCCACACTTCTAGAGAGTTATGGAGAGTTCTTGAAGGTTCCATAACACTCCAAACCTTTCCATATCATCAAGACAGAAGATCAACATCAAAACCCAAATAGAATCCGTGAAAGGTGATTGTTCTTGCTTCTCTTCAAAGTTTTGATAAACTTGGTCTTGAAAGGAGTTGGGAAAGGTGAAGTTCTTCTATAATAAGGTATGATATTCCTATTATTTACATGATTTAGTTGATATAAAAGTTTAGTGACCTTTGGAAAGGAAAAGAATTAAAGTGGAGAAGTCATAAATGTTGAAGTGAAGAAGATGACCATGAGATGAACTTGAAAAGGGGACTTAAATTGATATTGAATTGAATGTAACTTCTTGAATATGGTATTATGAATGTTATTATTGTCGTTTGGGAGTTGTTTTGCCCAAATTTTGTTAGTTCGTTAATTACACTAGTTTGAACTTAGAAGTTTTTTCAAGACTTAACCTTGGTATGAATCCTCTTGAATGTAGATTTTTCGGACGTTGGAGAAGAGGGTTAAGTATTTAAGAAGACGTAAAGGTATGTAAGGCTAACCCTTCTTTCTAAAGGAATGATATTCTTATTGTGAACCTATACGTTATATCCACAATATTCCTATTCCTATAAATGCCATAAGTCCATAATTCTCGAGATTCTTATGATATTGTTGACAATGTTCTTTGTGATGATAATGATAACGTTTATGATGATGATTTCAATTCTAGAGATGCCATCTAAGATATTCGCAATGTCCTATTCCTAGAAATGCTAGAAGTTCATGACTTTCAGTATTCTATAGATATTTTTGGTAAAAGCTCTTCGTAGTGATCATGATAATAATAATGATGATGATGGCGATTCCATAATAGAAATCATGGTTTTACCGTCTTTATGTCACCCCGATAGAGTTGTAATGTTTCTCTCGGATACTCATGTATGTCATAAATATATGTAGCTATGTTGTGACATCGAGCTTATATGGCCGGGTATGATATCTATTGTGCGCGCACCACTGCAGTTGGGTACGGACAACATCGAGCCTTGTTATGGCCGGGTATGGATGACACCGAACCTACATGGTTGGGTATGGTATCATTATATGTATATGTATGGAATGTTTTCTTTAGAGCAAGGTCTAGTAAGCATGATGAACGTCTTAAGAGGTATTATGAGGTATAAATGATTCATTTATCTTATGTTATCCTTCATGCTTTTATCATATTACTATGCATGCCTTACATACTTGGTACATCGTTCATACTGACGTCTTTTTGTTTATGGACGCTGCGTTTATGCCCGCAGGTAGACTGGGAGACAAACTCCACCCTTAGGCTGCTTCCTCAGAGATTGCCTAGAAGAGCTCCATTTGATCCAGAGTTGCAGTAGTTGGTACTATTCTTTTGTGTACATATATGGGCATGGCGAGGTCCTGTCCCATCTTTATGACAGTGCATACTCTTCGTACAGGCTCATAGACCAATGTGTATAGCCAGATATCTTTCAACCTTGTCAGCCTATATTTTGTATATCTTTTTGATAGCCTTGTCGGTTTGTGCATATATAGGCATAGTTAATGATGTTTATGTAAAGGTGCCTTAGTCCGATGGAATTTATATTATTTATGCATGGTGATTATGAGTTAGCTAGGTGGCTCACCTAGAGATGATTATGAAAGCATGATAAGACGTGCTCGGTATGTTAGCTTCGGCTTCCCATCATGGCCCTCCGATTGGGTCGCGATAAAAGTGATATTAGAGCAGTTCATCCTTGGGTGTATCTATGAGCCGTGTCTAGTAGAGTCTTGTTTATGGGTATGAAGCATGCCATACTTATAACCAAGAGGCTGCGGGCATTTAGGAATGAATGGCCTTCTTCTTCATGATAGATCGTGCGATAGAGCCATGATATAAGAGTTTCCCTTTTCTTAATCGTGCATTATGTTTTCAGCGATGCCTGTGAAAAGAAATGTTATAGCAGCCCAGAAAGGAAAGACAGTGGCAGGTAGGAGGACTAAACGGGTACTGTCTACAGAGGTAGATAAGGACGAGTCCCAGAATGAGGTTCCATCTCGATCCTCTCATACTCCACCTGCTTCAGAGGAGCATGAAGGAGCCTCAGCTCCAGCTCTAGTACCCCCAATTCCTCCATCAGTTGCCTCAGGCTAAGAAGTGAAAGAGGCCATCCATTTGCTGACTCAGTTAGTCGCCGCTCAGGCTCAGCGGCAAGGTGCGGGTAATGGTGATAGAGCTGTCAGTGCCAAGCCCCCGATTTTATTAGTTTGAACCCTCCAGAATTATTTGGGTTGAAATCGGATGAGGATCCACAGAGCTTCATAGATGGGATGTTGAGAACATTGCGGGTGATACCTGCTTTGGATGTTGAATCGGTAGAGTTGGCCTCCTATAGATTACGGGATATTGCGATTCATCGGTATACTGTTTGGGTATCGTCTAGAGGAGTCAACGTACTTCCACTGGTATGGCAGGAGTTTGTAGATGCTTTCCTCCGACACTATTTTCCTCCAGAAGTGCGACGGGCCAAAGCTAGCAGGTTCTTGAATCTTAGACAGGGAAATATGAGTGCTCTAGAGTATAGCCTCCATTTTAATTCTTTTGTCAGGTATGCTCCGTCCATGGTAGCCTATATGGGAGATTGTGTTCATCGGTTTGTGAAAGATTTAGGGCCACATTTGATGGATAAGTGCTTGACAGCCTCACTTAAGGAAGGTGTGGATATTTCTCGCATTCAGGCCCATGCCCAGAATTTGAAAGAACGGTAACAACAGCAAAGGAGTAAGCGTGAGCATGATAGGGGTTATAGTAAGAGGGATAGATCCTCGGGTCCCACTAACGAGTTTAGAGGAGGGTAGAGACAGCTGTATTCTAGGCACTCGGGCCATTCAGCGACTAGTGCACCTCCAGGATTTGCAAACCAGAGATTTGATAGACCTATTCACTCCGCACAGGGTCAGGGCTTCAGAGCTTCGGGTTCTCAGTATAGGCGTGATTTAGGGCAGATGAGACCACCCTTACCATAATGTACTCAGTGCGGAAAGCTATATTGAGGACAGTGCTGATTAGGTTCAGATGTTTGCTATGCTTGTGGTCAGCCAGGCCATATCATGTGTAACTATCCATCGATAGGTGGTAGGGGTAGGGTCCAGCCCACAGGGTCTACAGTTGGTTCTTCATAATCTATACTCCCTCCGGAGCAAGGCTCACTGACACCAGCTAATCGTGGTAGGGGTAGAGGAGGAGCGCGTAGTTCTAGTTGTCCTCAGCATCGTATTTATGCTCTGGCTGGGCGACAGGATCTTAAGTCTTCTCCCGATATTGCCACAGGTATATTATCGGTATCTTCTCATAATGTATATGCATTGATTGATCTAGGTTCTACATTGTCATATATTACTCCTTATATTGCCGATAGTATTGGGGGTGAAACTCGAGCCAATTAAGCCTTTTGAAGTGTCTACACCCATCAGTGACCCAGTGATAGCTAGTCGGGTATATAGAAATTGTGTGGTTGTGATTTGTGACCATCATACTATGGCTGACCTACATGAGTTGAAAATCATAGATTTTGATGTCATTATAGGTATGGATTGGTTGGCTTCTTGCTATACCAATGTTGATTGTAGAACCAAAATAGTTTGTTTCCAGTTTTCGGGAGAACCCGTTTTAGAGTGGTAGGAAAATACAGCGTCTCCGAGAGGTAGGTTTATTTCCTATCTCAAGGCAAGAAAAATGATTGCTAAAGGCTGTATCTATCACCTAGGTCGGTTCAGGATATAGAGCCATAGTCGCCAACTCTCCAATCTGCTCATGTGGTAAATGAGTTTTCGGGTGTATTCCCAGATGAGCTTCCAAACCTTCCACCAGAGCGAGATATTGATTTTTCTATTGATGTACTTCTGGATACTAAACCCATATCTATTCCTCCTTATAGAAGTGTTTTCAAGACTTAACCTTGGTATGAATCCTCTTGAATGTAGATTTTTTGGACGTTGGAGAAGAACGTTAAGTAGTTAAGAAGACGTAAAGGTAAGTAAGGCTAACCCTTCTTTCTAAAGGCATGGCCTCCTTATTGTGAACCTATACGTGATATCCATAATATCCCTATTCCTATAAATTCCATAAGCCCATAATTCTCGAGATTCTCATGATATTGTTGACAATGTTCTTTGTGTTGATAATGATAACACTTATGATGATGATTTCAATCCTAGAGATGCCATCTAAGATACTCGCAATGTCCTATTCCTAGAAATGCTAGAAGTTCATGACTTTCAGTATTCTAGAGATATTTTTGGTAAAAGCTCTTCGTAGTGATGATGATGGCGATTCCATAACAGAAATCGGGGGCTTACCGACTTTATGTCTGTTACACCCTGTTGTTTTGAATGTTGTGATTCGTTAGGTGTTGGTTGTTTTAAGTATGGACATTGGAGTTACCTCCAAGGATATATGAGATTATATACGCTTATCTTATGGTTATGAGGGTTTAAGTTCACATAATAAGCTACGGAAGGATTGGAGGGAAGTGAATCAAGGAAATTAAGTTTATTGGACTTTGGAGAAAATATGAGGTGCAATTTTTGTCCAACTTGGAGAAAGAATATATTTTAGTATATGAGGAGTTTTGGAGCAAAGCAAAATCCTAAATTGAAGTTCATGAAGTCTGGTTTCCAACGCAACAAACCACTCGTCGATAGGACATCGAAGTAGAGAGTTATGGACGTTACAAGTTAGGCCGCCAGAGCAGAAATTAAACCTTCGCGAACGCGACCAATGGGCCGCGAACGCGAAGAGGAGAAGGGATTAACCCTTTGCGAATGCGACCCAAGGCCCCGAACGCGAAGGGTAACTTTTAAGTCGGTGGAAACCGACTTAAACACCTTATATAAGGGGCAAACCCCTTCATTTTCACCCAAAATATTTCCCAAAGCTTAGCAAACATATAGGGGTGAGTATATATCATTAAGTTGAGGGTTTTTGAGTGATTTCAAGTGGCGGAGTATTAAATCGAGGCTCGAGTAATGTGCAATTGTGATTATAGTATCGTTTTGCGCTGGATTTCAGCTTGGATTCAAAGCAAATATTGAAGATCTTGTAGATCTAGTGAGAATAAGGTATGAATCTCTCCTTATTAATATTAATTTCGATTTATTTGCGGAGATAAAGTTATTAAATAGTCGTATTACAAGTTGGCTAGTTGAGAAATTTGGAAAACATTGCGTGGGATGTTTTAGGGAATATATTGGTATGGATAATGGTGTTGATGATGTTGGTATTGTTGTTGTTGGTTGTTGATATTATGATTTCGGGCTAGGCATATAAACAGGGGAGATGCTACCCGAATTTCGGCAGATTCTAAATGGATTTAAATTGAAGGCTTAAGACGAGCGTATGAGGATGAGCTTAACAATAGTGTAAATTGTTTTATATGTAGATTATGAGAATACGAATGATCTTAAGTAAATTGCAAGACTGGAAGTAAGTTGGAAAGTCGAGAAATAAGCATCGAGGTATGTCAAGGCCATTCCCTTTCTTTCTAATGGCATGATTCTTTTCCTATGAACGCAGACACGACTACCATAATGCCCTTATTTCCGAAAATACTAGCGGTTCATGATTCTCAAAATCCTTATGATGCTAAAGACTAATGTTTTCTATAATGACCATGATGATCCTTTTTCTGGAGATTCCAAAGTTATGGTTTTAATGTCATTATGAGATTACTGAGCTGGTTTCAAGATTATTGATTATATTTGTTGATGTTGATCTCATCTTATGATTTTGTTCTTTCAAGGTGAGATATATGCATGATGGTAATTCCATAATGAAAATCAGAGGTTACCGACCTTACGTCACTCCGATGTATTTATAGCTTTTATTTGGGCTCTCATGCATTCTATTTACATTATGTATATGTATATAATATATTTATAGATCGGGCCGTACGTTCCTCTGCACTAACACATGATATTAATGGATCGGGCCGTACGTTCCTCAGCACTAACATATGATATTTATGGATCGGGCCGTACGTTCCTCGGCACTAACATATATGGATCGGATTGCACGTTCTGCAGCACTATATCTATGGATCGGGCTGTATGTTCCACATTACTATCATTTATGGATCGGGTTGCACATTCTGCAACACTACCATATATATATATATATATATATATATATATATATATAATGTAAGTGTTTACTTACATATGTTTTTTTTATAGATTCATGCATTACATATTGTACGTTCTCAGATGACAGGCTACCTCTACTCTCTTTATATTTCCGTCCTACTTATGTTATTTCTTCCAGCCTTACATACTCAGTACATTGCTCGTACTGACGTCCTTTTGTGATGGACATTGCGTTCATGCCCGCAGGTTCAGGTAGTCAGGCCAGCAGCCCAGCGCAGTAGGATATCCACTCAGCTGTAGTCAGTGCGCTCCACTTGGTTCGAGGGTGCAGTTTCTTTTGGTATGACATTTTGATTTGCACATATGAGTATGACGAGGTCTTATCCCGTTCCTTCTACAGTTTATGTTCCATAAAGGTCTGTAGACAGTTGTATGTAGTTAGGAAGTTATTGTAGTTTTGTCGGCTCTTATTTTTGTCATACAACATATGTAGCGGCCTAACCGGCTTGCACCGTTATCTTCTGCACATATATGTATATGTTGGTTGAAGTTCTTGGTGCGGAGTTTGTTATGTTGTTGTCACAGAAGTGTATAATTTAGTTAAAAGTCATATATAGGCCACCATAATGTTCAGTAAGTTTCAGGTACGAAGGTAGGAGTGCTTGATCAGAAGAGTTCAGGCACTCGTCACGACTCCTCCGTTTTGGGGCGTGACAATGGCACCCTGATAGAGTTGTACTATTTCTCTCGGATGCTTATGTATGTCATAAATATATGTAGCTATGTTGTGACACCGAGCTTATATGGCTGGGTATGATATCTATTGCGCGCATACCATTGCAGTTGGGTACGAACGACATCAAGCCTTGTTATGGTCTGGTATAGATGACACCGAACCTACATGATCAGGTATGGTATCATTATATGTATATGTATGGAATGTTTTCTTTATAAAAAGGTCGAGTAAGCATGATGACCGTGTTAAGAGGTATTATGAGGTACAAATGATTCATTTATCTTATGTTATCCTTCATGCTTTTATTATATTACTATGCATGCCTTGCATGCTCAATACATCGTTCGTACTGACGTCTTTTTATTTTTGGAAAATGAGTTCATGCCCGCAGGTAGACAGGGAGACAGACTCGACCTTTAGGTTGCTTTCTCAGAGATTTCCTAGATGAGCTCCATTCGATCAGGAGTTGCAGTAGTTGGTACTATACTTTTGTGTACATATATGGGCATGGCGGGGTCCTATCCGGTCTTTATGAAAGTGCATACTCTTCGTAGAGGCTCGTAGACAGATGTGTATAGCTATATATCTTTCAGCCTTGTCAGCCTATATTTATTATACCATTTTGATAGCCTTGTCGGTTTGTGTATATATGGGCATAATTAATGATGTTTATGTAAAGGTGCCTTAGTCCGATGGAATTTATATTATTGATGCATGGTGATTATGAGTTAGCCAGGTGGCTCACCTAGAGATGATTATTAAAGCATGATACGAGGTGCTCGGTATGTTTGCTCCGGGTGCCCGTTATGGCCCTCCGGTTGGGTCGTGACATCTTCATAGGATAATTGCTTGGTAACTTGAACATAATCAATAGGTACTGTTATACCCCGTACTTTTGTACGTTGAATTATTCGTAAGTTAATCGACATAAGTTAAGGACGAGATTATTTTGGAATATGAAATAAAGTGCTTTTAACCCTCGATTTTAAATTAGTGCACGAATTGTTATAAATTCCAATTAGTATAGAAATATTAATGGAGATTAGAGATTAATTAACTATGATTAGATTATTAAGTGGAGATTCGTGATTAATTAAGATTAATTAAGTAGTTAACTAGGTAATTAGAGTGGGCCCCACCGATTTAATTAAAAAAAAAAGGGGATGAGTCATTATAGAGGGACATGTGTCCACTTCATGGGCAGCCTATATAGCTTAATATGATGACTAAGTGTTAAGTGTGTTAATACACATTCAACATCACAAGCTCACTTGAAGCAAATGACCATGGTTGCCACGAGAAACCATACGGCCAGCACAAGAAAGGCCATACGGCCAACCCCTTTTAATGAAAATTCTTTGCAATTTTCCATCTTGATCGTGTAGGTGATTTTTGTGGAAGTTTTGGGGAGACTCCCTTTCCTCTAATAATTAAGGTAAGAATTTAGCAACTTACTTTTTATGAATTCATCCTCACTTTGGAAGACTTCACCTTGAGTTCTTTTTGATGTAAAGATAAAGGTCCATGTAGTGTATTTGAAGGTAAATTGTTACTGTTGGAGGGCTGGAAATATAGCTATAGATAATTTTAGGTGCTGCTATTCCCGACAATATTATACTCTTTTCCGTGTGTTGTAATTTTGCGAAGTATAGATTGAAAATCGTATTTTAACGTCGTAGTTTTGGTGGGCTATTTCGAGCTTGTATTAAAGTGATATTGAAACAGTTTTATTGTACATGGATGGTAGTTGATGTTGTTGTGTTGTTGTTAAGGTGGCTCGTAAATTGTGAAGAAAACAAGTGCATAATGTGTCGTATACAAAGCGTATAATGGTCCGCTTATTATATAATTTTAGATGTCAATGACGTGAGTTGAAAAAGAATTAAGAAAGGTTATTTGGTTGCTATTGTGGTTGTTGGTATTGCTGTGCTAATCGGAGGTTGATTGGAAGTCCAGGCTAGGCAAGATATATAGAGGAAATGTTGTCCGATTTTCATCGGGTTCTTAACTAATCAAAGTACTAATCGAGAAGTGTGAACTAAAGAATGATTCCTATAAGCGATTAGTTGTAGATTTATAAGCTAGAAAGTATAGTTTACTAACGATAGCTTTACTTTCATATTAAATAGGCTAAAGAAGCGACGAAGTAAGCTTGGTTACGGTTGATCTACGACAGGTATGTAAAGTTATCCTTTCTTTCTTTTGGCATGATCTTTATGAAACAAACAGACGACGTATATATGACTCCAAAGAAGCTCCTATTCTTACAGCCACTAGGATGGATAATGTTCTCGATTTCTAGAAGCTATTTCATTATGTCTTGATACGTGTCTATGACTCCTGAAGTTCTGTTTTGATATAATCCATTGCGACATTCGAAGGGTACTTGATATGATTATTGTCTGGATTTTCAAATGATAGTTCATTTTGATTATTCTATCGAGTCTCAGATATGACTTAGTTGCATATGGTTGCTCACTACTCTGCTCGTGCATGCCTCAATATGTCTTTCACCGAGTCCCGGGCCGGGTATGTTATCGTGCACAGTTTCACTGCATTGTTCACCGAGTCCCTCACTAGAGGGCCGGGTATGGTATATATAGATATATATATATATATATATATATGATGATATGATGATATGTTTATGGCAGCCAGGATGGTATATGATGACTTTATTCACCGAGTCCCATAATGGGCCGGGTATTATATATGATATTGACATGCATGATTTGTGTTTCAAAAGGCAAGTGTTTTGGTTTTCTGGATGTTATACTTGTCTCCTGTTCTCCCTATTTCAGTTATGATCCTCTTTACTATATTTCATGCTTTACATACTCAGTACATATCTCGTACTGGCCCCCTTTCTTCGGAGGGCTGCGTTTCATGCCCGCATGTACAGACACTCAATTCGGTGATCCCCCAGCTTAGGAATTCCAGTCAGTTGTCTTGGAGAGCTCTGTTGTTCCGGAGCCTAGACTTTTGGGACAGATCATATGATGTATATGTATATGTTTATCCAGGGGTACGGCGGGGCCCTGTCCTGTCATATTTCGCTATCGATACTCTTAGAGGTCTAGAGACATATGTGTGGGTTGTGTAAGAGTTTGTTCCGCTGTGTCTATATGATGTGATATGGATATGTTTGTCACAACCCAATCCCGCCAGGGTGTGATGGGCACCCGACCCCATATTCGGAGCCGAGCGCACCCTCTGACCCTTATCACATACTTAATCTCTTTAGATTCTTACATCAATAAGAAATGAAAAACATAAGTAAGCCTTCAGAATCTTTCTTTCGTAGTTCTCAAATCAAACAAAATTTGTGGTCATATGGAATCTGTAACATAATATATAAAGACACATCGGCTGGTGAAGCCTCTTTCAAGACTGACAAACTATACCCACGACTCTGTCTGCAAAGTCTCTAATTTCGGACAAGACACCATAGCATAGTACTCTGACCCGGCAACACTCCATAGCAAATGGAGCTTGCCAACTCCGCTGGAACATCCTCTATCATAGCTTCAACTCATCTGGGTGTACCTGCGCGGCATGAAACGCATCCCCCGAAGAAAAGGGGTCAGTACGAGCAATGTACTGAGTATGTAAGGCATGAATAATAACATATGAGGGACACATAGCATGGGTAATGACACAAAGGAAATATAGGGCATATGGTGAGATGAAAGAGTAACCTGTACGTATGAATGCCTTTTGGCGGTACCATGCATGCTTAGTGCTGCGGAACGTGCAGCCTGATCCATATATATATATTTTACTTCCTTTGAAAACATTTCTTTTCATATATATAGAAAATAGAACATATCATATCATAGTGCCGAATACGTAGGCTCCCCCACATATGTCCCGCGTCCGGGATGATATTACGCCAACTGACCAGGTGGCAATGCGTCTATAGCGCCTCATATCTCCCTTCCCCATATTCCCCATATACATATACATATATCATATACATATATCATATAAGCAACATGCATGAGAGCCCAAAGAAAATCATGTATCTATCGGAGTGACGTAAGGTCGGTAACCTCCGATTACATTATGGAATAACCATGGTCGCTTTGTCTCACTTTGAAGGAACGATTATTATAAGATGAGACTAGTAAAGAATACTAGCATTAAGAGGACATAGAGTAAGATCATAATCACGTTTCGAGCCAATCCGGTTTAGTATGAGAAAGTTATGGACATTTTGGTACATAAACCATTATGAACGTTTCAAAGCACTTCGAGGTTGTTTACAAAAGTTAGGGACATGAAAACTTACAGAACTCCTTTAGTAACAAAACTCTTTATGCTTATCTCGTTATCCAATCATATAATAAACTCGATCATATTGAGAATACTCATATCAAGAAGTGAATGAGAATCATAGGCAAACTCGGAAACATATCAAATAGAGCTTCGGAAATCATAAATACGCGCCAAAATCATTTGAAGTAGTTTATAGAAATCAAGAATATTAGCCATTCTAGTGGCTCTAAGAATAAAAATTTCTTTGAAATCATACATATACGTCATCTGCTTATTTCATAAGGATCATGCCAAAAGAAAGACAGCGCAAGCCTTACATACCTGTCCCACGTTGTCACGACCCAACCCCGTAGGCCGTGACTAGTGCCCGATCTGGGCACCCAAACCTATCTATCAAATACATTCAAGTAAGTAGTAGAAGCCGACAAGGCTGTATTTACAAATTTAGATAATTTCCAGAAAAAAATTCGGCAGAGTCTCCTTTGTTTTTCAGACTATCCAGAATAACCCTGTACACAGCAAACACCAACAAAGGCCACACAGGGCTAACAAAGCAACGTATAAACATATGCGGACCGGCCACCTCGGCGTATGGGATCGCCCAAACAACATATACACATAAGCATACAGACTGACCATAACCCACAGACATGTCCACAGACCTCTAAACTGACCGACAGAATCATATGACGGGACAGGGCCCCGCCGTACCCAAATAGTCAGATATACAGAAATATATACATGGCGAAAGATATATATATATACCAAAAGTGGACTCCGAATCAAAGGAGTACTCCGAAATAGCAGAAGTGGAGCCTACAGTGGTGGATCACCGGCGTCTGTACCTGCGGGCATGAAACGCAGCCCCCGAAGAAAGGGGGTCAGTACGAAAGATGTACTGAGTATGTAAAGCATGAAGTACAAAAATATAGGCCACAACTGAAAGCAAACAGAATACAAACGAGAGAAATGCCGAACAGTATATCAAAATGTTTATCAAAATCGTATATCCATAATGCAAACAGAATCATGCAAAGCTCAGGAACGTGGTCACCACTCCGACGCTGGTGCCACACACAGCATAACACCAGAAGGTTCAAATCTCCGTACATCCCCGAACACACACATATGAGCGTATCACACCACAGCCATATCACAGCATAACTCCAAACGGAACCCGGCCCTATGGCGAGGCCTCGGGGAACCGTAACACAGCATACAGCCGAATCATCATAGAGCGCACGAATCATAACCAGCCCGGGAACCGGTGAACGAAGTCATAATAGGGCACGAGCGGAGTCGTGAGCAAACAATGCACTTTTTATATTAAAATAGCCTTTCAAATCTTGTTTACTTCATAAGTCAGTTCATTAACCAAAATAGTCAAATAATTAGTTGGTGCGAAAGTTTATTTCACAAAATGTTTCCAAAGTGGTACATATAGCTCAAAACATAGTTTGTTACATCATAGTGTTCCGAACATTATTTCATAGAGGACGATTTCAAAATCGAAGATTCTTTATCGAAGCTTATCCAAAAAGAGAGCCTAGTAGAACAAATAGGGCATCTCGGGGTTAGCAGGCCCACCTCGGGTCAAGTCGAGGTGGCGAACATAATTTACGGACATTTAGGGTCTATGGGATCATACATAAAGGTTTCAAAGTAATCCAATTGCATTTGCATAAGTTTCGGACGTTTGATTGCTTTCTAGCCAAAATAGGAACATTAGGCTTCAATTGAATTGAATGAATAGTAGCCATTTTCTAGATCGGATTTCGAGGAGCAGAATTGCCCCCGGGGTTCCGATATCAACCTAACATACTAAGACATGCCAAAAGAAGAAGTGGGAAGCTTTACATACCTTAGAAACGTCTTATGCTCACCCCAAAATCAAATCCCGTTTCGTCCAGAATCTACAAATGGTCAAAGTTACCTATTAGAGATTCTTAAGCTTAAAAATTCCATTAACTTCATTTCTGCCTACCGAAATTTCGGCAGCATTTCCCCTATATATATATATCATCCCCGAGACTTAGCTCGGCTCAATAAACATCAACACAATAGCCCAAACATCACAAACATCATAAGCCACAACTAAATCGTTCTAACTTCAACGTTCTTCCTCACTATATAAGTTGACAACTTTCATTCAAACTTCGCAATACCAAACTAATGTCCATATTATTGTATTCATTCACCCATTCAAGGTTAGTCAAACACATTCCAATTATGTTCCAAACAATATACATAAGTTCAACCAATTCGCTACTTTCCATATTGCATCTCAAACGTCAACAACTACGACGAACTTACTAACTCGCATTGTTTTATTCCAAATTCATTAACAACAACCATAAGTTACATTTAAAGTCTTAATATCATAATTATACAAGGATATACGCGAATATACCAAAATCATATACTTTCCCACAATAATCCGCAACCATTTTAAATGCCAATTCAATTCGTTTAACATTCATTTACATCATAAATGCCACAACGACACAACTAACAAACTAAACAAAATCAAATTCACCTCCCCTCCACCACATTATGGCTCACGGCCAAACACACCCTTCTCACACACACACGCCATGCACAAACACAACATCATTCCATAATCTTCATGCAACATCAATCACTATAACATATAAACCCATTTCATAACATAAAAACATAGATTTCTCACCTTTTTCTTGAAATTCCGATTTGCCGCAAACGTCGCTCTTTCGCCAAACAACTTGTATCACGTCGGAGAGCGTCTTGCGTACTCTACCAATACAAGAAGAACAAGATTTTTAAGACTAAGATCAAGGCTAGAAAATTTTTCTTTTCTCTTCTATGGGGTTTCGGCCGAGAGCCTTTTGTTTTGGAGCTCAATGGTTTTTAATTTTTGTTTCTTGAACATTCTAATAGCTAAGGATGCTATATACTTGATTAAGGGTCATGTGGTAATCACATGACCACTTAAAATGGGGCTTGGGCCAAGCCTTGGCCGGCCACCCCTTACACTTGGGCCTCAATTTTTGTTAAATTTTTCTTGGCCCAATCCATTGAAGTCTCGTTTTGTAATTCCCGAAACTAATTTCCGAAATTCCAAATTTACCCTCGGCCTTCCCCAATGACTTAGCACCAATGGTTTCATAACCAACATAGTCATATTATCTAGAATCAAAATATTTCCTTATAACACACAAGTCTTATTCATTTTTCTCGATTTCCAAATATGCGAAAACACGGGACATAACACACGTCCTATTAGTTACGCTTATTTGTCCAAGCTCGCTATCTCTAGTCTACATTCAAGAAGATTTACATAACCATTAGACTCGTCGCCATATACTTGTCTTAGTCCTTCAAATAAACTCATTTATAATCTGCCGAAATTTCGGTAGCATTTTCCCTGTAATTATAACCAACCCCGAGAATCCAACTCGGCCAAAGTATCAATCAACAACCCGAGAATTTAACTCGGCCAAATTATCCACAACAAATCCGAAATCTTCCAAACCTAATAAGGGCAACAACAACACATTTCTCATTTCCAAATTCATGAATTACATCTACAATCCTCACATTAGCAACTTTATTCTTACAAATATAAGAATTCATGCTAGTATCACATTAACTTCTCCAACAATTCCACAATGATTCCAACTTCATTTCAAACCATCAAACCTTCATTTTTATTATGAAATCCACAACAACAACAATCAAAATACTAAATAGAATCAATTCATCACACCTTACCAACATAGCCCTATATTCGGCCACAACCTACAAACAATTGCAATGCCAACTTAAACCATTAAACCTTCATTTGCATCAAAGAACCCTTAACAACAACAACTAAAATACCAAGTAAAATTAATTCATCACTTCTACACAAGACAACCACCCACACGGCTACAACCAACATGCATATATTTCATGAATTTCATCCATTTCTCAATACTATAACATGCACAAATCACTCCTAACACATGTGGAAAAAGATTGAATACATACCTTTTTCACTTAACTCCTTCATTCGGCTAGGCTTATGAATTGCCCAAATGAATTCTTTGCTTGTTCCAACAACTACTCCATGTTAATAAGGGCCTTCCATTTAGAAGAAAAGCTAGAAGAAATAATTTTTTTTGGATCAACTTTCCATGGCTCCATGTTCGGCCACCATGGCCGAACCCCCTCTTTTGTTTTTCTTTTCTCTCTAAGCTTCTTGATTTTGAAGATGAATATATCTTATTTGGTCATATATATATATATATATATATATATATATATATATATATATATATATGTAGCTCCTTCCAATTCCAAAGGGACACATGTCCCTTCTCCACTTTTCTTGAAATTTCTTAAGTTAAAGCAAAGAAGACTAATGTCTTGCCATGCAAGCCTTGTCCATATGCATAATTTGCCCCATCAAATAAAAATGTGGGCACATGCCACACGGCCATCTTGGATTTTTCTTGAACTTTCTTGAATATTTTGTGAAATTCCCATTTTGCCCCTAGCCTTTCCACTATATTACCATGAACCATTTTGCAAATTTCCCTTTTTACCCTTAACCTTTCTCAATATTTCCATACTAATAAACAACTTGTACATTAAAATGATTTTGAAAATAGTCCTACCCTTAACTTACCATGACTTCTTTTAAATATCCGAATGTACAAAATACGGGCTATAACATCCTCCCCCCCCCCCCTTTAGAACATTCGTCCTCGAATGTTCAACTGATCTTATGGGGTCTTGTAGCACTTCAGGGGGTCCCTTTTTATAGTTATCCTTTTCTTCATGCCCATTCCTTATCCTTTACCCTATTTTCTTTGGCATCGAACTCCTCGGTCTTTACATGAATCTTCATTCCGTGTCGTGGGTTTTCTAATCCACTGCACCAACTCGTTTCTACTTCTTTCATGTATCCTCTTGATATGTTGATATGTTTTGAACCCTGGCCCTGAACAAATAAATTTCCTTTTCTGGCGCTTGAAATTGTTGTGATTCCTTTTTAAGCCTAATATAATATGGTCTCCCCCCCCCCCTTTAAGGGGCTCCTTATGCGCCAACAGTCCTTTTGTGAAGTGTTCGTTTATACCTTACTCCTCATCTTTCTTCCCAACTCTGTGCCTAACATATCGAAAACTTCTTATCCTAAGTTATGTTATCATTTTGTCCACATTTCCATACCCTTCCATCCACTACTCGTCCCTTCACTTGCTTAGCTCACTTGCTCGTAATTCTTCTTTAACGACGCGTTTGTGTTGTAGCTGTTCGTCCACATTTCTCAAGCGTTCCGCTACTTTTGTTCTTAGCACATAATCCTTACAATTTTCACTCTCCCTAACCTTGTTCGTCGGACCTGTAACTATATTTATGACGCTATGACCGGACGGTCTCCTATGTACATTCCTTACATTTCATTCCATTTTTTTTTTCTAAGATCAAATCTTTCAGGCCTCACACGAATTCTCGCTCCACACCTTTAATTTTCAAATCAACAGTATTGACCCGTTATCCTTATTCTTTCCTTGATGCATAATCGGATTCCTATTATTTTATCCCAAACATTCTCCTCCTCCTTCGACTAATCCGTTAGTATACTTTTCCTATTTTCATCCTTAACCCTCCTTGGGTTTTTTCCTACTCGAGCACTTTTCTCCTGTTGCCATTTGTGGCATCGCCCCTAAAGTGCGTAATTCCGCTCTACTCTTAAATTGTCCTCTTGGAAAGCTCTCCCATGCTCGAGGCAGCCATATTAATCTTATCCTACGCTCTGCTCTTTATACACCTCTCAAGGGCCTAAATCTCCTAACATCGTCACAAGGTCTAGACATTCTTTTCTTACTTCACATCCCTCGTCATGGTCACTCTTCCCTTGGCCCTACTTAGTGGAATCGGTTTTCGAACTCCACACATTCCTCCTTTGTTCCATATGACTGCACTTTATCCTTTTCACATGCCTACCTTTGAATTTTTGCCCAAGTCGTCCCGTGCTTTGTCGGTAGTTTCTCTCGGGGCTTCTCTCACTGAGGTTTCTTACCTTTCACCTTCTTCCGACACTTGATCTCTTTATTTTCCATCTACTTACTCACTTTCTTTCCCAAATATCATAGCATTAGAATTTATCAATCTTAACCTATAGTGAAAGTGACATCAACTTACCTTGTAACACTTGTACTATTTATTTTGCTGTCACTTGAACTTCGATACCCTTCCTCGATCAATGCCTTCTTTGTCGTAGCACCGGCTGCTGGGACATACACCACATGCTCGTCGATACCATCCCATATGAGATATCATGCGCATTTATATATAGATATATAATTACTATCAACTAGCCCACAAAATACTTCCAAACGCTATTCAAGCCTATCCTAATTCCAAAGCTGTATTGCACTTTCTTTCTCTTTACCGATCTAGTCTGTCTCGTCCTACGCGACCTCTCATGGCCTCCAGCCATTCTGTATACTCTAGTTTCCCTTAGGTTACTCTAACTTCTCATTTGTCTCTTATGTCTGGATATATAGAATTTCTTGCATACTTCCCAGGGGGTCACCCATCCTAAAATTGCTCCCACGTTAGCACGCTTAACCTCGAAACTTTGATGGAATCCAGTGCCTTAATGCTGATATAATCACATCCGCTTCCACACATGACCTTTATTGCATGTTCTGGAGCAAGTCGGAGTCTTACGGATTCCAAAACTTTACATAACACGTCCTTTCTTTTACAATTACTGTTTTACCCTTTTCAATTCTCAATGTTCACCCCCCCACCTGTGTGTATGACTACTTCCTGTCTTGGGCTTCCAGATTCCCGATGGTAGTGATCGCACCTTCATCGCCATGCCGAATCCATAACCTTTTTGAAACAACGCATCTCACTTATTACCTCTTTACAGTATTTCCTTTCCACGCTTCTTCCTGTTAGGTGTATCCATTCTGGCAGAATCTCCTTTACCATTCCTACTCTACAATACCTCACAGGGCATACATATGTATACGACACATCTCAGCCATCCAGTGCTTCCAGTTTCAGGTAACAGATCAAATGTATCAATACTTACCGCAGTGACTTTCCATATCGCTTCTCACCGTCCTCCGTCGTATGTAAGGCTTGTATAAGGAATTCCATTTTCCTATGACTTGGCTCTATCTCACGATCTAAGACAGAAAGAAGGTCAACAATCCCTAGATGCCCCGCAACCTCCTGTTTATAAATGTGGTCGACTTCATACCCATAAACAGGACTCTACCGGACACGACTTTGCAGACAACCCCTATGACGACCTGCTCTGATACCACTTTGTCACACCCCAATCCCGCCAGGGTGTGATGGGCACCCGACCCCATATTCGGAGCCGAGCGAACCCTCTGACCCTTATCACATACTTAATCTGTTTAGATTCTTACATCAATAAGAAAAGAAAAACATAGGTAAGCCTTCAGAATATTTCTTTCGTTGTTCTCAAATCAAACAAAATCTGTGGTCATGTGGAATCTGTAACATAATATATAAAGACACATCGGCTGGTGAAGCCGCTTTCAAGACTGACAAACTACACCCACGACACTGTCTGCAAAGTCTCTAATTTCGGACAAGACATCATAGCATAGTACTCTGACCCGGCAACACTCCAGAGCAAATGGAGCTTGCCAAATCCGCTGGAACATCCTCTATCATAGATTCAACTCATCTGGGTGTACCTGCGCGGCGTGAAACGCCGCCTCCGAAGAAAAAGGGTAAGTACGAGCAATGTACTGAGTATGCAAGGCATGAATAATAACATATGAGGGACACATAGCATGGGTAATGACACAAAGGAAATATAGGGCATATGGTGAGATGAAAGAGTAACCTGTACGTATGAATGCCTTTTGGCGGTACCATGCATGCTTAGTGCTGCGGAACGTGCAGCCCGATCCATATATATATATTTTACTTCCTTTGAAAACATTTCTTTTCATATATATAGAAAATAGAACATATCATATCATAGCGCCGAATACGTAGGCTCCCCCACATATGTCCCGCGTCCGGGATGATATTACGCCAACTGACCAGGTGGAAATGCGTCTATAGCGCCTCATATCTCCCTTCCCCATATTTCCCATATACATATATCATATAAGCAGCATGCATGAGAGCCCAAAGAAAATCATGTATCTATCGGAGTGACGTAAGGTCGGTAACCTCCGATTACATTATGGAATAACCATGGTCGCTTTGTCTCACTTTGAAGGAACGATTATTATAAGATGAGACTAGTAAAGAATACTAGCGTTAAGAGGACATAGAGTAAGATCATAATCACGTTTCGAGCCAATCCGGTTTAGTATGAGAAAGTTATGGACATTTTGGTACATAAACCATTACGAACGTTTCAAAGAACTCCGAGGTTGTTTACAAAAGTTAGGGACATGAAAACTTACAGAACTCCTTTAGTAATAAAACTCTTTATGCTCATCTCGTTATCCAATCATATAATAAACTCGATCATATTGAGAATACTCATATCAAGAAGTGAATGAGAATCATAGGCAAACTCGGAAACATATCAAATAGAGCTTCGGAAATCATAAATACGTGTCAAAATCATTTAAAGTAGTTTATAGAAATCAAGAATATTAGCCATCCTAGTGGCTCTAAGAATAAGATTTTCTTTGAAATCATACATATACATCATCTGCTTATTTCATAAGGATCATGCCAAAAGAAAGAAAGCGTAAGCCTTACATACCTGTCCCACGACCTATTAGTTACGCTTATTTGTCCAAGCTCGCTATCGCTAGTCTACATTCAAGAATATTTACATAACCATTAGACTCGTCGCCATATACTTGTCTTAGTCCTTCAAATAAACTCATTTATAATCTGCCGAAATTTCGGCAGCATTTTCCCTGTAATTATAACCATCCCCGAGAATCCAACTCGGCCAAAGTATCAATCAACAACCCGAGAATTTAACTCGGCCAAATTATCCACAAGAAATCCGAAATCTTCTAAACCTAATAAGGGCAACAACAACACATTTTTCATTTCCAAATTCATGAATTACATCTACAATCCTCACATTAGCAACTTTATTCTTACAAATATAAGAATTCATGCAAGTATCACATTAACTTCTCCAACAATTCCACAATGATTCCAACTTCATTTCAAACCATCAAACCATCATTTTTATTATGAAATCCACAATAACAACAATCAAAATACTAAATAGAATCAATTCATCACACCTTACCAACATAGCCCTATATTCGGCCACAACCTACAAACAATTGCAATGCCAGCTTAAACCATTAAACCTTCATTTGCATCATAGAACCCTCAACAACAACAACTAAAATACCAAGTAAAATTAATTCATCACTTCTACACAAGGCAACCACCCACACGGCTACAACCAACATGCATATATTTCATGAATTTCATCCATTTCTTAATACTATAACATGCACAAATCATTCCTAACACATGTGGAAGAAGATTGAATACATACCTTCTTCAATTAACTCTTTCATTCGGCTAGGCTTATGAATTGCCCAAATGAATGCTTTGCTTGTTCCAACAACTACTCCATGTTAATAAGGGCCTTCCATTTAGTAGAAAATCTAGAAGAAATAATTTTTTTTGGATCAACTTTCCATGGCTCCATGTTCGGCCACCATGGCCGAACCCCCTTTTTTTTTTTCCTTTTCTCTCTATGCTTCTTGATTTGGAAGATGAATATATCTTATTTGGTCATATATATATATAAATATATATATATGTAGCTCCTTCCAATACCAAAGGGACACATGTCCCTTCTCCACTTTTCTTGAAATTTCTTAAGTTAAAACAAAGAAGACTAATGTCTTGCCATGCAAGCTTTGTCCATATGCATAATTTGCCCCATGAAATAAAACTATGGGCACATGCCACACACATGCCACACGGCCATCTTGGATTTTTCATGAACTTTCTTTAATATTTTGTGAAATTCGCATTTTGCCCCTAGCCTTTCCACAATATTACCATGAACCATTTTGCTAATTTCCCTTTTTACCCTTAACCTTTCTCAATATTTCCATACTAATAAACAACTTGTACATTAAAATAATTTTGAAAATAGTCCTACCCTTAACTTACCATGACTTCCTTTAAATATCCGAATGTACAAAATACGGGCTATAAAAATGTTCGTCTATAGTGGCGGCCTTATCGGCTTGCATATGATATTGATATGTAGTGGCAGCCTTGTCGGCTTGCGCATCATTTCATGATTTGATTAGTTGTGACTCCTCAGGAGACAGTTTATCTGGATATATGTATATGATGACATTATGAACCTTTGGAGTTCCTTTGCAAGTTTCCGTATTGTTCACAGATTCAGTTTGACCATATCTAGAAAGTACGTATATGATTGTCCAGCTCGGGCACTAGTCATGGCCCTCGGGGTTGGGTCGTGACAAAAGTGGTATCAGAGCAGTTCATCCTCGGAGTGTCTACCCACCGTGTCTAGTAGAGTCTTGTTTATCGGTGTGTTGTGCACCACATCTATACACAGGAAGCTACAGGACGTTTAGGATTTTACCTTTCTTTCATATCTAAGATCGTGCGATAGAGCCCAACCATAGGAAATGAAATTCCTTATACTAACTCTTGATTTCAGCTGAAGAACGGCATCGACAGAAGAAAGTGACTGATAATACTAGAAGTTACAAAGTACACAGGTAAGCAATGGTGCGAAAGATGCATATCGGATAAGGTAAGAATATTGAAGTATGATTGAAATGTAAAGTTGAAGAATGAAAGGGGAGGTAGATAGGAAGGTATAACAGGACAGATCGTTAAAGGATCAGGTACGTCTTGAGGTGTGATACGTGAGGTAAGTTTCGACATCTTTATACTTTTACTTGAAATTGGGAGCCCTGTGTGGCTATGATATGATATGATATGATATGATATATACGTATATATGTTGGCCCTGTGAGGAATTGTTGGTATTTCCTGCGTGTAGGCTTTAGGATAGTAAGAAGTACAGAGGAAACTCTGCCAAAATTTTCCCAGAAATATAAAAAAGAGAATGAGATATATGTTCATAATATGTCTTGAAAGTCGATATCGATAGGGTAAATTTATTATGTTGGATTAAAGCTTTAAGAGATACCCTCCATGTCATCCGTAAGAGTCACTATCCTTATTTGGAAAATTTTATTTTGAAGAAGCATATGTGAGCAGCAATGTTTGGAATTCATTTGGACGGACCAGACTACTTTAATACCTTCCAGCCATATGTTACCTTAGAAGAGGCTCAGGTTGAAGAGCAAAAACGTCCAGCAATTAAGTTTCACTTTTATTGAAGAATACAAAGCATACAGCATGTAGTTATGAACTAAATAGTTCGTTCGTGACCCAAGAACAAATCTGGGGGTGAACTATGTGAACCAAGCATTAGAAGTCCCGTGGTGCTTGTCGGATTTTAGTTCTTCTGGTGGTGGTTTCGGAGGATGCTTCATAGTGACGTAATCTTGGAGTTGGAGCGTTCTTGTGTTCTTGAGGTAAAATTTCATCATATCTTTATGTCCTTGAGTTTATTAGTTCTTAATCAACGAATTGGAGGTGGAATTTGTTGAAGGAAAAACTCAAACTTGTGGGCCGTCTAGGATCATGTGTTTCATGTGTTGTTGATGAAATACTAGGATGATTTGGAAGGTCTTGTGACACTAAGGGATGATTTAGAAAAAGGTGGCAAATCTTAACAGAACGCTTATTGAGGTATCGAGTGAACTGATAAGTAGAGATAAAATACGGCGAGTTTACAGTTAAAATGAGTAATAGTATGATTAAGATAAAAGTACGGAGGAAGAAGGATTATGACAACTTATGAAGGTATTGATAAGACAGCTTGTGAGATATTAAGGATAAGATTGATCAGAAAAGGTGAAAGGTTAAGTGCACCTACTTCACAGAGTATAATTAAACCACAGTAAGAATCGTGAATGAGGTTAAGAAATGTTACACTATAGGATTGATCATGAACACGATGTAATGTGAATATCATAAGGGGTGTTATGAAAATGAGTAAAGCCTAGCGAGGAAGTGACTAAAATATATGACGTGACTTATGTGATTAAAGTATTAAGGCGAGCTATAAAATGAATAAGAAAGACTTATAAAGTCTGTTACATCCGGAATTTTTGCATATTCGAAAAATTCGAGATAACTTGACTTGTAATGGATGAGGCCATATTTGGACCTTACTTGGTATGAATGTGTCGGCTATGAATACATTGGTGTGGAATTACGAAAGGAGGCCAAGGGCAAAAATTAGAATTTTGGAAATTTTCTTCATGGATTACAAGATGTAGCCAATTGGACTAAAAAAAATAAAAAATAATGAGGCCCAACCGGCCACAACATGGCCCAAGTCCATGGAATTAATTAATTTCCATGTGACATTATATAGTCATCTATATCGAAAGAAGTTTCAAGAAAAACAAAGAAAGAACAAGAAAAAGAAAGAGGAGCAATTCAGCTAGAGAAAGAGAGAAAAGGAAAAGAAAGAAAAAAAATTTGGAGCTAAATCCTTTGGTTCAAAATCCATTTCTTGTGGGATTATTACTAAGTGCAAGATCCTCTACAAAGTGACATAATTATTTTGGCAAGAAAGTAGCTTTGGTGGCAAGTGAAGAACTTGAAGGAAAGGTAAGGATTTCATGTCTTTATCATGTTATGGGAGGTGTATGCATGTTGTAGTGTGTGGAATTGAGTAAAGAATATGAAACTTGTATGCTATGTGTGTGAACATGTGTGGCCGTGAGTGTGTGTTAATGTGTAGGTGATATGAATTGGATTTTATGTGGTAATCTAGTTATGGTTATGGTAGAAATTGTATTGGAAGTGAAAGTTGAATGAATTAGTGGAAGTTGGAAATTATAGTGTGTGGCCGTGTGGTATCATGTTGATGATGGAATGCAAATTTAATTCCGCTAGTAAGTTAATTATGTTATTGTGAAATGAATGGAAGAATAATGGTTCTTGTTGTTATGGAAAATTGGTTGTTAAGTTGTTGTAGGAAAACATGCAAGTTTATTGTAACTTATGTAAATGTGGAAATGAAAGTAGGAAGATGCAAATTATGATTATCATTGATGAAGTTGGAAGATAGAAATATGTCATGAATATGTTTGCTAAAAGATTAGAAGTTGTGGGTGAAATATGACTTTGGTAGGAGGCTTGTATATTGTGTATACCTTATGAATATTTGGTGAAAACGATATGATATGCCTCCGAATTATGTTGTAATGATCTTGATGAGTGGTGAATATGAAAATGGTAAGATTGATTTGGAATTGCAAGGTCGGAATGAAAGACGTTGTGTTGTGTTGGAAAGATGGCTAGTTATGCCATATTGTGTATTTTATAATACTTGTTGTTATTGATGTTGTTGTAGGGTGCTGTGTTGATATATTAAGCCGAGCTAAGTCTCGGGGATGTTATATATATAGGGGAAATGCTGCCGAAATTTCGGTAGGCAAGTATGTAATAAAATTTGGATTCTTAAAGGCTTGAATTTGACAATTGGTAAACATGACCATTTGTAGATTCTGGACGAAATTGGAAGTGAAGCTAAGCGAGCATAAGGCGCAATTGAGGTATGTAAAGCCTACCCCTTCATTCTTAGGCATGTTCTGAACATAATAGGCTCAGCCGCGAGCCTTAAATACGACTCCGTTCCTCGGAATTCGAGATGGAAATCCGCTCCAATTCCTTCAGTAAGATTGAATCACTTTTCTTATAACTTGTCTCTAAAGTGAACTTTTGTATGTAATTGTCCCAAACGGAGTCGGAATGCTTCCAAATGACTATGGACGACCTCATAAGGTCTATTATCAGTAATTTACGTATGTCGCCTCAAGTTGGTCCGAGGTGGGCCCACAAGGCCCCGACACTTTTTGTATAACCTAAATTGACTTATTTCTGTCCGTTTCTCACAGGCAACATCTGGACTATTATTCTGATCATGATATGACTACTTTTTATATAAATCTTACAAAATGGTTTTGACATCTGGAAATATGATTCCGGTAATAATCTGTCGTGCCTTCCCAAGTAGGATATAGGCGCGTATTATGAACACTATCCGAATACTCTGATTTGACTCGCCGTTTGGCATACTTCAGTTTGATTGAGTCTGTATAATAATCTGTATGTATGTGGTTTCTCATTAATCTGTTCGTGGATGTCTCAATGCTTCTTTCACTGCGTCCCGGGCCAGGTTCTGTTATCGTGCATATTCCTCTGCATTGTTCACCGCGTCCCTCGGTGTGTGGGCTGGGATCTATTTATATCTGTATGATATTATGATTTGTGTATGGGGATGGTGGCCAGGATGGCATATGATCTGATTCTGTCTGTCCACCGCGTCCCGTACTAAGAGGGCCGGGTTCTGTTACTGCGTCCCTCATGAGAGGGCCGGGATCTGATATATGTATGTATATATATGCTATCTGCATCTGTATAAGCATATGACTCTGTATGACTCTGCATGCATGATTCTGTCTGTCCGATTGGGTTATGAATCTGTCCGGTACACTTCTGTCTGTCCGATTGGATTATGGTTCTGTCCGCTACACTTCTGTATCTCTGGCTCTGATTACGACTATGCCAGCCATACTCTGTGCCTCTGATTCGTATGATGATTCTGCCAGCTAAACTCTGTATATCTGTTTCAGATTCTGGATCATGATTCTGTCCGCTATATTTCTGTACTTCTGGTTCAGACTATGATTATACTTGTTTTATTTTTGATTTACATACTCGGTACATTTTTCGTACTGACCCCCGGTTCTTCGGGGGCTACGTTACATGCCCGCAGGTACTGGTACAGACGCACCCGGTGATATGCCGCCAGTCTAGGGCGCAGATTCTGCTATTTTGGAGAGCTCCTTCGATCCGGAGCGTGTACTTTTTGTATATATATCTTCTGACATCTGTATATTCTGTACGTATGGAAATTCTGGGTACGGCGGGGCCCTGTCCCGTCATATGATTTTGTATGTCTATTAGAGGCCTGTAGATATGTATGTGGGTTACGGGTTGCTACGATTCGGGTAGGTACGTACGATTTTGTGACTCTGTCCATTATGTTAGCCTCATCGGCCTATATAAAATTTCAGCATGTTCGGGTATGTGTATGTTATAGCGCGCGTTGCATTTGTATTGGCTTAAGTCTGTATACAGCTAGTGTGAATTATCTGTCTGGTATGCCGTTTCTGTCAGGTAGGTACGTTTGGGTATCCAGTTAGGATACCAGTCGCGGCCCACGGGGTTGGGTCGTGACAAAGTCCTTCTATAGGAAAAGTTCAGAATAAAGATTTGGTGATAAAGAAAATGATGACGAGCACAAGAGAAGAATGAGTTAATTGAAAGAAGGAAATAAGAAGAGAGCGAGCAAGATAACAGTGTAGTAACAGGTTATGACATAGCCGAGAACACGAGAAATATAAATGGCATAACTTGTAAAAGACTAGATTACAAAAAAAAAAAAAATGAGCAACGAGGTGGAATGAGTGTTAGTAAATGACTAGTATGACAAGAACAAACAGGGATGAACAGAATACGTTTGGAGAATGAGAAAAGGGGGTTATGTAGAGATAGTGTTTTCTGAAGGATACAGGAGTAGCATGAGATTCCACGTGCACAAAATAAAAGATGGACATAGATTGGGGAAATGAATGGTAAAGGAATCACCCAAGATAGACATAATCAATTGAGTACGAGTATAAAATAGAAAGGAAAATATATAGCTACGAACTTAAAGGGGCAGTACGACGACAAGGTGGCAAGATAAGACCATTATTAAGACGAATTTGATATGATTTGGAGTAAGTTTGAAGTTAGCGGTCGGTATACAACAAGGGTGAAAGAGTATAAGGCATAAGGAAGTACCGCGTGTATATGACTTCACCTCGAAAATAGTGAAATCCTTAAAAGGTAAGGACGGTAAGCATGAGGAACAAATGAGGTATTGTGAATTTATTAGAGGAAATAGATGATATCCGTTGGGATAAAGATACTGTTATAAGGGAGCTTGGGACACTTATCATCAGAATATAAGTGCAACCCAATTGAGAGTTTGGAATGACTATAAGTACTAATTAATTACTGGTTGGAGTAAGTGGAACGTCGCCTTGGATGAGTTGCTACATTGGTTGCATTACTCGAGTACAGATTATCTGATGAGATTTTGTACTATATATCGAAAGATTCTCATCGCTTCCTGATTTTGATTAAGGTTTCGTACGTGGATAATCAAGTTATAAATTATAAAGAAAGATGTAAGTATGGTACAGTATACCAAGAGAAATGGAAAAGAGATCAGATGAATTTGAGATTGGAAATAGGAATATAGAGCAGAATATAAACATATAATGGTATAAGTACACCCTTAAGGGGGAAAGCGGATAAAAGAAATGCAAATATAATATGGAAACAAGTTAGTAAGATCTGAAAGCCAGCAATAAATGGATAGAAGTCAGGATGGTATTTGAGACGGGACTGACAATTATTTGTAAAGACCCTGAATGATATGACATTAAAAAAAAGGTGGGTGTTTACAAAAAGAAAGAGTACGACAAAGGAATGGTAACGAGTAACTTAAGAGATATTATAAAGGATAGCAATGCTATACTGGATTATAGGTTAAGATGTTGGCAACAGAGTTGTTTGCTAATGATATTGTGACTTATAAGTAGCAAAGGAAAAGGGATAGGAAACCTCCTATAGTAGGATATGAGAAAATTGAATGGTGAACAAAAGAAGGGAAAGGAGTATGATAAGGTAGACAACAAGTGAGTTCTAGTACGGATGAGTCATGTAAAGCATAATGAACCAGGAGAAGGAAAGACTATAACTAAGATTGGATATTCTTTATACAAGTTGTACGAGAATAGTTATACAACCTATGAATATTTGTAAGCTAAAAAGTGGGACTAAGTGAATACTTGATAAGAAAAGTAAGGATTCAGTAATAACAATGTGGGTAAGATATTCAGGACACATTAAGGAAAGGTGCAAAATGGTTTGAGCCAAATTACCGGGACAGAATTAGCACTAAGAGCAAAATCTGAGTAAAGAGACAATAAAAGTGTTTTGATTAAAGATCAAGGAATGACACGAGACAATACACCTAAAGTGTTACAAGTTAGGTTAAGGGAAATTACGAAATGGTTTAACCGAGACGATCAGAACAAGCAGGTTACTGGATGACGGTGAATTTATATGGCAAATCAAAAGAAATTCTTTCAAAATTATACCAGTTAATAATAGACAGATCACAGAGCAGCTATGTGAAGTTATAAATGTGGGAGACTCTAGGGCTCCTTGATAGCCAACTCTAAAGATCGAGATTAAGAGCTAAAGGCAAAATGGCAGTTAAAAAGAAAGTCGAGAAGTGATACATGATGCTGAAGATTCCAGGATATTGGCTGTAACAGCAGAACAATATAAGGTTATTGAAGTGAAATAATATTATACCTTGAGAAATTTCGTTTTATTCGTAGAGTCTGTGAGGGGTTTATAGGTTACCAGAGGCATGAAATTCTCCAAGGATTGTAAAGTCTAATAAATCGACGAGGAACGTCTGCGCATTATAAAATCTTATTTAAAGATTAAGAGGTAAGATGAAATGAACGATACATCTTAAGGGAGTAACTATAAAAGAAGAAAGAGTCGAGTTATGACTAAGTGCAGCTGTCGACCAACTGCGAAATGAGTAGGAGAGTAAGGACAACGACGTGGAGTTATTATTTTGGGAAGCAACAAAAAGAGGGAATATCACGGGAATAGTTACTCAGAGATCTGGAATGTGTTATAATATATTGAAGGGAATCGACCCACGAAAGAGGCATGTGAAGGGCATAATTTAACAAAAGAACATTCAAGGAAGTGCTGGAAGTGCAGGATTAGTTTAACATTCGAGGACGAATGTTCCAAAAGGGGGAAGAATGTTATACCCCATACTTTTGTACGTTGAATTATTCGTAATCCAATCGACATAAGTTAAGGACGAGATTATTTTGGAATATGAAATAAAGTGCTTTTAACCCTCGATTTTAAATTAGTGCACGAATTGTTATAAATTCCAATTAGTATAGAAATATTAATGGATATTAGGGATTAATTAACTATGATTATATTATTAAGTGGAGATTAGTGATTAATTAAGATTAATTAAGTAGTTAACTAGGTAATTAGAGTGGGCCCCACCGATTTAATTAAAAACAAAAGGGGATGAGTCATTATAGAGGGACATGTGTCCACTTCATAGGCAGCCTATATAGCTTAATATGATGACTAAGTGTTAAGTGTGTTAATACACATTCAACATCACAAGCTCACTTGAAGCAAATGACCATGGTTGCCACGAGAAACCATACGGCCAGCACAAGAAAGGCCATACGGCCAACCCCTTTTAATGCAAATTCTTTGCAATTTTCCATCTTGATCGTGTATGTGATTTTTGTGGAAGTTTTGGGGAGACTCCCTTTCCTCTAATAATTAAGGTAAGAATTTAGCAACTTTCTTTTTATGAATTCATCCTCACTTTGGAAGACTTCACCTTGAGTTCTTTTTGATGTAAAGATAAAGGTCCATGTATT
This sequence comes from Lycium barbarum, assembly GCF_019175385.1. Lineage (NCBI taxonomy): Eukaryota > Viridiplantae > Streptophyta > Magnoliopsida > Solanales > Solanaceae > Lycium > Lycium barbarum. The sequence goes on along the minus strand of NC_083348.1, from coordinate 21,054,375 downwards.
GTATTTGAAGGTAAATTGTTACTGTTGGAGGGCTGGAAATATAGCTATAGATAAGTTTAGGTGCTGCTATTCCCGGCAATATTATACTCTTTTCCGTGTGTTGTAATTTTGCGAAGTATAGATTGAAAATCGTATTTTAACGTCGTAGTTTTGGTGGGCTATTTCGAGCTTGTATTAAAGTGATATTGAAACAGTTTTATTGTACATGGATGGTAGTTGATGTTGTTGTGTTGTTGTTAAGGTGGCTCGTAAATTGTGAAGAAAACAAGTGCATAATGTGTCGTATACAAAGCGTATAATGGTCCGCTTATTATATAATTTTAGATGTCAATGACGTGAGTTGAAAAAGAATTAAGAAAGGTTATTTGGTTTCTATTGTGGTTGTTGGTATTGCTGTGCTAATCGGAGGTTGATTGGAAGTCCGGGCTAGGCAAGATATATAGAGAAAATGTTGTTCGATTTTCGTTGGGTTCTTAACTAATCAAAGTACTAATCGAGAAGTGTGAACTAAAGAATGATTCCTATAAGCGATTGGTTGTAGATTTATAAGCTAGAAAGTATAGTTTACTAACGATAGCGTACTTTAATATTAAATAGGCTAAAGAAGCGACGAAGTAAGCTTGGTTACGGTTGATCTACGACAGGTAATGTTCTTTCTTTTGGCATGATCTTTATGAAACAAACAGACGGCGTATATATGACTCCAAAGAAGCTCCTATTCTTAGAGCCACTAGGATGGCTAATGTTCTCGATTTCCAGAAGCTATTTCATTATGTCTTGATACGTGTCTATGACTCCTGAAGTTCTGTTTTGATGTAATCCATTGCGACATTCGAAGGGTACTTGATATGATTATTGTCTTGATTTTCAAATGATAGTTCATTTTGATTATTCTATCGAGTCTCAGATATGACTTAGTTGCATATGGTTGCTCACTACTCTGCTCGTGCATGCCTCAATATGTCTTTCACCGAGTCCCGGGCCGGGTATGTTATCGTGCACAGTTTCACTGCATTGTTCACCGAGTCCCTCACTATAGGGCCGGGTACGGTATATATATATATATATATATATATATATATATATATATATATATATATATAATATGATGATATGTTTATGGCGGCCAGGATGGTATATGATGACTTTATTCACCGAGTCCCAGAATGGGCCGGGTATGATATATGATATTGACATGCATGATTTGTGTTTCAAAAGGCAAGTGTTTTGGTTTTCTGGATGTTATACTTGTCTCCTGTACTCCCTATTTCAGTTATGATCCCCGTTACTGTATTTCATGCTTTACATACTCAGTACATATCTCGTACTGACCCCGTTTCTTCGGGGGGCTGCATTTCATGCCCGCAGGTACAGACACTCGATTCGGTGATCCCCTAGCTTAGGATTTCCAGTCAGTTGTCTTGGAGAGCTCCGTTGTTCCGGAGCCTAGACTTTTGGTACAAAACTTATGATGTATATGTATGTATTTATCCAGGGGTACGGCGGGGCCCTGTCCCGTCATATTTCGTTATCGATACTCTTAGCGGTCTGTAGACATATGTGTGGGTTGTGTATGAGTTTGTTCAGCTGTGTCTGTATGATGTGCTATGGATATGTTCGTCTATAGTGGCGGCCTTGTCAGCTTGCATATGATATTGATATGTAGTGGAAGCCTTGTTGGCTTGCGCTTCATTTCATGATTTGATTAGTTGTGACTCCTCAGGAGACAGTTTATCTGGATATATGTATATGATGACATTATGAACCTTTGGAGTTCCTTTGCAAGTTTCTGTATTGTTCACAGATTCAGTTTGACCATATCTACCAGGTACGTATATGAGTGTCCAGCTCGGGCACTAGTCATGGCCCATGGGGTTGGGTCGTGACAGGTACGACTCTGGAAGAATCTCTAATGCACTTTCAAATCATCGATACATAGAAAACCGGATGGACTGATTCTAAGTCTGAAAGTAAATCTAACTCATAGGCCAACTAGCCCACTTTACATACAATCATGTATGATCCAATGTACTGAGGACTAAGCTTACCCTTTTTACAAATCTCTTAACGCCATTCATAGGCAATATTTTCAAAAGTACCCAATCATCAACTTAGAACTCTATGTCTCATCGGCAATTATCTGCATAAGACTTCTGACAGCTCTAAGCTGCCATTAATCATTCCTGAATAATTTTCACCTTCTCTACTGCTTGCTGGATTAGATCTGGCCCTATCAACTTAGATTCTCCAACCTCGAACCATCCGATTGGTGACATACACTTTCGCCCATATAAATCCTCATATGGGGCCATCTAGATACTGGAATAATAGCTGTTATTATACGCGAACTCAAACTGGTAAATGATCATCCCAACTATCTCCAGAGTCTGTCACACATGCTCGTAACATATCCTCGAGGGTCTAAATAGTACGCTCAGTCTGCCTATTTGTCTGGGGATGAAATACTGTGCTAAGACTCACCTGAGTCCCCAAACCTTTCTGAAAAGACTTCCAGAAGTTGGTAGTAAACTGCGCACCTCTGTCAGAGATGATGCATACTGGCACACCATGGAGTCGGACTATCCCCTTAATTATCTATCATTTCTTTTTTTCATTTCATTTAATTTGTGTATGTTATAGTGTTATAGGACAATAAGATGGTTAGAAATCCTTTATACAGCTTCGTATAATCCTCGGCTAAGTAAGTAGTCCGGACAGGCAGAAAATGGGCTGATTTTGTAAGTCTATCAACAATCACCCATATAGAATCAAACTTACGTTGAGAATGGGCCAAGCCTGTAATCAAATCCATATTAATCACTTCCCATTTCCATGTTCGAATCTCGATTGCTTGTAATAATCCGCCGGGCTTCTGATGCTCAATCTTCACCTATTGACAATTAGGACACTAGCTACAAACTCTACTATGTCTTTCTTCATTCCATCCCACCAGTAAAATTCCTTAATATCATGATACATCTTCGTCTTCCCTGGATAAATAAAAGAACAGGAATAATGAGTCTCTTCCATAAGACATAATGCTGCAACATCAGGAGCACACAGTCTGCCTCGACATCTGAGAACTCCATTTATAGAAATCTCAAATGGTGACTTCTTATTTTGAGGGGTTGTGTCTCTATAATGAAGTAACATGGGATCCTTATTGTTATATCCCGCGTTTTTGTGCAATCGGATAATTCAAGACAATCGCGGGAGGACAACAAGCAAGGCCATATTTTTATTTTGTTAAGCATATGAATGGCTTATGAAGAATTTAGAAGTGGAATTATTAAGAAAGGTGGAGGACATAAAGGGAAATTCACAATATGCCTCGCGGAATTATGGAGGAAGACAAAGGGTAAATTTGGAATTTGGAAAATAATTTTTTTTTCATAAGTGGCAAGAACAAAAATAAAATTGTGTGGGCTTGACCATTTGGGCCAAGTGGCCGTCCACTTCTTAGTGGGCTTAAGCCCACATGGCTTTTAAATAAGTTAAATAAAAAGATGACAAAGTCATCTTATCTTCATAAACCTCTCTAGAATTTTCAAGAACTTGAAGAACAAAGAAAGAAGGAGAAAACTCCTAGGGCCATTTCTGCCATAGAAAAAACTCCATAAGAAACCTTGAAAAATTCCTCCACAAATTGTATTCTACTAATTAAAGGGTCCTTAACAAGGTGGAGTTGTTGTTGGAGCAAGAAAAACTTATATTCTTTCAAGCTACCAACATATATAGCCAAGTGAAGAATTGAAGAAAGGGTAAGGTTTAAATCTTTCTTATATGTTATGGAAGATTTTGCATGTTGTAGTGTACAAAAATAAGTGAAATTGGGAAGAATATGGAAGTGGGTATGTGTGGCCGTGTGATATATGTGTGTGTGTAGAAATTATGTTGTAATTATTTTGTTTAGTATTTGGTTGATATTGTTGTGAATGTTATGTGGATAATGAAAGTTGGATGATTTTGGAAAGGTTGTAGTGGTGTATGTAGGATGGTGGCCGTATAGTGTATATTATATGTATAGCCGTATATATGTGTTAAGTGGTGAAAGAAGATGAGCCAATTTTATTTAGAGTTTTGGTTGTCGTTGTGTTGCGGATACTATGTTGTTAATGAATGCATAATAATCTTGTGAAGTTGAAGAAGTTGGAGACTTGCGGTTAGAGTATTTAAAATTGAATACTATGTTCTTGCATGTATGGAAGATAATGTTGTTAGTATGGTGTTGTTGGTATATGAATTATACTGTTGTTAATGTTCTTATTGGAGTTGGAAGGTTTTGAAGGAAGTAGTATATTGATTGAGTTGTTATAATGTAACTTGGAATGAATACGGAAATTTTTAGTATTGTGTTGATATTGTGTTGTTAGTTTGGCCGGGTTGAATTCCCGGATTGTTGTTGATTGAAATTGGCCAAGTTGAACTTGGTGGGATGGAGTATTTTACAGGGGATGTGCTGCCGAAATTTCGGTAGCCAAGTATCATTTTAAGAATTCAATTCTAAAGGCGCTAATCATGTTTGGTAAACTTGACCAATTGGTAGATTTTGGCGGATTTGCTAGTTGAATTCGGGATAGCCAAAGGAGCGGAAAGAGGTATGTAAGGCTTCACCCTTCCTTCTATGGCATGTCTTAGACGTATTAAGTTGGACACGAGCCTCGGGGACAACTCTATTCCCCGGAATTCCGGACCTAAAGTTTCTCCTTTTTCCTTCAGTAGAATTGAACTAGAAATTTTGCAAAATGTTGAAAAAACCTTCCTAGCCCTCTAGAACTTGCATAAAGAGGACTCGATTACCCTAAAACCCCGATAAGTAACGCCATGACATATAACATATAAAAATTTAGTACGCCGCCTCATTTGACTCGAGGTGGGCCCACTATTCCCAAATTCCCTCCTATTGTTCCATTTAGCTTATTTCCGTACTATAATCAAGGGAAACTTTTAGATTACTATTCCGACTACTAAACAATAGTTGTTTAACTAATCTATTGACCCTAAGGTATGATCTTCTCCCCAATAGCTCAAAAAGTTTTCCAAACGCCCGCATTTTCCCAAAACAAAGTCTGTGGCAAAGTAAGTTTTTTTGTCAATTACGATGAGTATGTTCTACAATGACATGGATGATGTCAGGGAAGAAAATGTTCATATGATGAATACGACAATGATGATTCCATGATTAAAGATTCCAAAGTACATGAAACGATACCTTATGATCCTGTTCTATGTTCTCTCATGATGTTATCCTTTATGGATAGTCTCGCCTTATAATTGTTGTTCCCTCAAGGTGAGACCTGACGACCATGACGATTTCATAATGTAATCGGAGGCTACCGACCTTACGTCATTCCGATAACGTTATAGCTTCTTTTTGGGCTCGCTTGCATGCTATGGTATATATGTATATATGTATATATGTATATATGTATATGTACACGGGGAAGAAGGGAGCAGGGCAGAGCGCTATAGACGCAGGGTTACACATGGTAGATGTAGCCGTATTTGACTTGATATCATCCCGGACGCGGGATGCCTGGACGCGGGATATTTACACACATTCATGGTTAAATGGATCGGCTGCCGACGCCTCAGCAATATATATTATGTTTTATTTTCATATATGAACACGAAATGTTTCTTTAAAGACAGCTTAGCATGCATGGCATCTGCCCTGGGTGGCACATAAATGTACAGGTTACTCTATTATCGCTCTATATGTCCTATGATTTCATTATGTATTGGTCGCAATTTATATTCCTCTCCTTACTAGTTTCATGACTTACATACTCGGTACACTATTCGTACTGACGTCCCTTCTTGTGGACACTGCGTTTCATGCCGCGCAGGTAAGCAGGTAGACGGGTCCGGTTCTTAGAAGCTTCACCAGCGGTTCACAGAGAGTGCTCCAGTCATTCCGGAGCCACTGTTTATTGGTACTATTTTGTGTATATATATATATATATTCGGGCGTGACAGTGCTCGGCCCTTCTTGTGTATATGTGTATTATGTCTAGAGGCTCATAGACAGATGTGTACAGTTAAATGTTTTGTACTTTTAGCAGTCCTAGTCGATGTATAATGTGTTAGTAAAGGTTGTTCGCCTATGTTCATAACTATGCTACAATTGTTAATGTTAAGTAACAGAAAAAAAAATGGTATAGGTCATACGGCCCACTTAGTAATAAGGATATGAGACAAGATAAGGGGTGCTCGGTACAAGTACCGGGTACTCGTCACGGCCCCTAGTCGGGTCGTGACACTTATATAGGCGCTTCTTCACCTCAGCTACTAAAGATGAGACTGTCGTATCCTGATTAGTAACTTCCGTATCGTCCGAGTCCAATAATTGAACTCTTAGGCTAGCTAATTACTGAAGCTCACGGCCTAACTCCCTTTTCTCTAGCTAACATAAGATAAGCTACCCATGGATTTGCGGCTAAGGGCATCGGCTACTACGTTCGCCTTCCCAGGATGATACAAAATGCTAACATCTTAATCTTTTAATAACTCTAACCATCGCCTCTGCCGCAAATTCAACTCCTTCTACTTGAAAATATACTGGAGACTCTTATGGCCTGTATAAATATCAAAATAAATGCCATACAAGTAATGCCTCCGCATCTTTAATGCATGAATCACAGCGGCTAACTCTAGATCATGTGTTGGATAGTTCTTCTCATGCTTCCTCAACTTTCTTGAAGTATAATCTATAACCTTATCATGATGTATCAATACACAACCTAACCCAACACATGAAGCATCACAATAAATAACATAACCCTCCGATCCTTCTGGAAGTACCAGAACTGGAGCCGAAGTCAATATGTTCTTCAAGTCCTAAACATTGACTCGAAGAGGTTAAGGACCTGTTATATCCCGCATTTTTCGCATTCGGATAATTTAAGGTAATTCCGGGAGATTAAGAGCATGATTATAATTTTGATCTTGTTTGGTGTACAAGTTGTTTATAAAAAATTTTGAAGTGGAAATATGGAGAAAGGCGAAGGGCAAATTTGGAAGTTGGAAAAATGCTTCATGAATTACATAAACTAGCTAAAAATTCAAGTGGGCTTGAAACATTTTTTTAAGACAAAATTGAGGCCCAACCGGCCATGGCAAGCAAAAATTGGCCCAAGCCCATGTCTTGATTTAATCCAAGTGAATAAATAAATTAAGGGAGGCTTATCACTTAACATTATTCAAGAACTTTCAAGAAAGAAGAAAAAAAAGAATTGAGAGCAAAAGCCTTGGAGGCTTTCGGCCATAGAAAAATTTTCCAAGAAAAGTTGATAAAAATTTCTCCAAAAATCATTTCCTACCAAACTAAGGGTGCTTAACAAAGTGGAGTGGTTATTGAAGCAAGAAAAACACATATTCATACAAGTTGTGGATTCTAGTAAAGTGGAGAATTGAGGAAAAAGGTAAGGTTTAATCTTTTTTTTTTTTGTTATGGAGGCTTGTCCATGTTGTAGTGTATGAAAATGAATGGAATTCATGAAGAACATGAATATAGAGGTGGTGGCCGTGTGATGTATATTATATGTATAGTCGTGTGTGTGTGTTGTGTGTTGTGTGTTGTGTTGTGATATGTTGTGTGTTGGTTATTGTTGTAAAGTATAGAAAATATGAAAATTCATGAAAATATGTATATGGGGTGTGTTGGCCGAATGGTGTAGGCTATGGAAAGGTGTGGTGAATTAATTTTACTTAGTATGGTAATTGTTGTTATGGTTGTAAATGATATGTGGAAAATGGAAGTTGAATGAAATTGGATAGAATGTAGTTGTGTGTGCATGATATGGCCGTGTAGTGTGTGGTGTGTATGTGGCCGTGTATACTTAATGTATAGTCGTCTATATTGGTGAGTTGTGAAAGAATAATGAGCGAGTTGTAATTAATATCTTAGTCGTTGTGTTGTAAATGTTATATCGCAAATAAAGGGTTGATAACTTTGGTGAAGTATTGATAATTGGGAGATTATGTATATTGAAGGAAATATGTGAATTGTTAGTGCGATTGTTGAATTATGTTGATAGTTTGGCCGGGTTGAATTCCCGGATTGTGTTTGATGAGAATTTGACTAAATTAAATGTCGAGGATGGTATATTTACAGAGGAAATGCTGCCGAAATTTCGGTAGCAAAATGTTTCCTTAAGGTTTTGACTCTAAGTATACTAATGGAAGTTTTGGTAAAAATGACCAATTCGCAGATTTTGACGAAATTGTGGCGTGAATTTGGAATAGCTAAAGGAGCGGAAAGAGGTATGTAAGGCTTCACCCTTCTTTCTATGGCATGTCTTAACTAAAAGAAGTCGGGTACGAGTCTCGGGGACAGCCCTAATCCCCGGAATCCGCACCTAAAGTTTTCAACTTCTCGTTCAATTGAATTGAAGTAAAAAGTGTGCAAAATGATGAAAAGACCTTCTAGACCCCTATAACTTGCCTAAGTGGGACCCGATTACCCTAAGACTCATACAAGTAACGCTATGACACGTAATATGGGAAAATTGTATACGCTACCTCGTCCGGCCCGAGGTGGGCCCGTTACTCTCGGATCTTCCTATAATCTTGGTTAACGTACTTGAATGTGAATCCAAAGGGGGCCTTCGATCCCGATTTCGTCACCAAGTGATAAGTACTATGATTACTCCAGCGGGAGTGTTTCTATGATGATAATGATGATGACAATGTCGGACAAGAGAATGTAGCTATGATAAGTACGATCGGAACGACTCTACGACTAAGCCAAGTACTTCATATAAACATGAAAGCGATAAACTAATTTTTGAATCATATTTATATTTTCTAGTTATAACTTTATTTTCTAAAATACCTAAGATTTCATTTTCGGTTACTGTAACACTATCTTCCGTTGACAGTTTCGCCTTAAAATACTTGTTCCTTCAAGGTGAGACAAAGCTATCACTATCATTCAGTAATGTAATCGGAGGTCACCGACCTTACGTCACCCCGATGGATACATGATTTTCCTTGGCTCTCTTGTGCGCTTATATGACATATATATATAAAACGGGTATACGTGTATGGGTATGTATATATATATGACAAAGTAACTGTATATAAGACATGTATATGCATAAGGGATGAGTAAATGTACGTGTATGTGGGGAAACAGGGAAGGGCCATTGTTATATCACAACCTGATTCAGCTGGATTCCATCCTGGACGCGGGATGCCCGGACGCGGGATATGGGAAGAGCCGTACGCGGCGACTGTATACATATATATATGATGTATGATACATATGTAATGTAATGTGTTGGGTCACCGTTGGGGAGGGGGTTGGGAGAGCCGATGTATTCGGCGCCTGTAAATGTGAATGAAAGATACCGTTTTCTGCACACGAGAATAAGAAATATAAAAATGTTGACCCCTGTGCCCATGAAAAGAAACGTTTCAAAGATGAAAAGACAAGCCTACATGACAGCCGGCCTAAAGAGGGGCCTTCCTATGTACAGGTTACGTTCTTGCCTCGTTATACACCCTATGGCTCCGTGATATTATTATTGATTGTACTTTATGTTACTGCTTGCATTGTTTTCCATGCCTTACATACTCGGTACATTATTCGTACTGACGTCCCTTCTTGTGGACGCTGCGTTCATGCCGCGCAGGTTAGCAGGTATACGGATCGGGTTTCTAGGGCTCTATCTGCAGCATTGGGCAGCGCTCCAGTTGTTCCGGAGCCTTATATCATCGGTACTATTTTGTGTATGTATTTTCGAGCTCGACAGTACTCGGCCCTTCCTATGTATAAATGTACTATGTCTAGAGGCTCGTAGACAGATATACACAGTCAGCTATGTACAGTTAAACGTATTGTATTTTGAATGGTTCGCGTCCCGGTGTAACACGATATTAGAAAGTTTACTGCTAATGTTAATGAAAAAAAAATGTTCCACTGTTCATACAGGATAGCGAAGGGGTGCTCGGTACAAGTATCGGGTACTCGTCACGGCCCCTAATCGGGTCGTGACAGAAGTGGTATCAGAGCAGTTCGGTCCTAGGGTTTGTCTACGAGCCGTGTCTAGTAGAGTCTTGTCTATGGGTGTGTAGCGCGCCATACTTATAGACAGAAGGCTACAGGGCGTTTAGGAAATATGACCTTCTTTGTGTCCTAAGATCGTGCGATAGAGCTATGCTATCAGGCTTCCACATTCCTTTCCTAATCCTATGCTATGGTTTCAATAATGCCGCCGAAGAGAAAGGCTACGACGGCCGAGAAAGCCAAGAGGGTGGCGGGCAGCAGAGTCGAGCGGGAGCTAGAAGAAGGAGAATCTCATAATGAAGCTCCCCCTCAGACATTTCCTGCTCCCCCTGCACCGACAGAGCAGGGAAGAGCTCCAACTCCAGCCCCCGCACCTCCGGTTCTGCCGTCAGCAGTTCCGGGCCAGCAAGTGGCAGAGGCCATCCAGTTACTGACCCAGTTAGTCGCCACACTGGCTCAGCGGCGAGATGCAGATCCGGGAGATAGGGCGGTAAGTGCAAGAGCCCGTGACTTCATTACCCTGAAGCCACCAGAGTTTTATGGGTCAAAACCAGAGGAAGACCCGCAGAGCTTTATAGATGAAATGCTGAGGACTCTGGGGATAATGCATGTTTCAGATACAGAGTCAGTAGAATTGGCATCGTACAGGTTGCGGGATGTAGCAGTATTGTGGTATAACAGTTGGATATCCTCTAGGGGAGTAAATGCCTCTCCCCCGGTCTGGCAGGAGTTTACGGAGGCATTTCTACGACATTTCCTACCACCAGAGGTTCGACGGGCTCGAGCCGACACGTTCCTGAACCTTAGACAGGGAAATATGAGTGTTCGGGAATACAGCCTTTGTTTCAACTCGCTAGCCAGGTATGCCCCCGCCCTGATAGCTAATAGGGGAGACCATGTGCACCGGTTTGTAAGTGGGCTAGGGCCACATTTGGTTAAGGAGTGTTTGACGGCCTCACTCCAGGACGGGATGACTATTACCCGCATCCAGGCCCACGCCCAAAATCTGGAAGAGCAGTATCAGACACGGAGAGAGGAGAGCTATCCAGATAGGGGTTCCAGAAAAAGAGGCAGATTTTCCAGGGGTAGGAGCGAGTATAGAGGGGGGCAGGCACAAGAGCAATCTGGGTATTCGGGCCAAACAGCGGCCAGTGCACCTCCTCGATTTGCGGAATGGGGATTTGACCAACCTACCAATTCAGGAACAGGACAAGGCTCTAAGGCTTCAAGACTCCAGTACAGAGCCGATTCTAGCAGGACGGGGCTTCCCCCACCACGATGTGCTCGGTGTGGCAAGCCACACTCTCGGCAGTGCTACCTAGACACCGGTGGTTGTTTTGCCTGTGGTCGGACTGACCATTTTGTACGTGATTGCCCACTAAAGGACGGAGGAGGCCAAACTCAGCCAACCGGCTCAGCGATCGGTTCATCGTCGACCGTGCGCCTTCGTGGACAGATTTCTCAGGCCCCAGCGGGCCGCGGCCGAGGTAGAGGAGGGGCACCCAGTTTAGCTGGTCCTCCGCACCGCCTATATGCACTGACAGGACGACAGGACCCTGAGCCTCCCGCAGACGCGGCCACAGGTACTTTTTCGGCATTTTCTATGATATGTGTATTAATTGATTCAGATTCTACCTTATCCTACCCTGCCCTTTGTATTGTCGAACATACCAAGAATTTGGAAATTTGAATGAAGGGTAGCCACCCGCACAGGTAAAAAAGTGAATATTTGTGATCACGAAAGCTAAAATAGTCATTAAAAGAGAAATACGCGCTATGAGTGCGTTCGAATATTGCCGAGACCCCAACTTGCCCCATTTTATGTGATATAGGTAAAACGGGGAAGCGGAAGTAAAAATGCTAATACCGGGACACTGAAATGCATCAAAGTTCCAAGGTTAAGCGTGCTCAGGTGGGAGTAATTCCATGATGGGTGATCCCCTGGAAAATATGCTGAAAATTTCATAGATGCGGAAACAAGAGACGAGTGTAAAAGTAGGTAGCCCAGAGTAAATTGGGGTGTGGGAAGTGGTTAGAAACCCCACACGAGTCATATAGGCCGAGCCGGACTAGACTAACAGAAAAAGGGAAGTCGTGACAACGGAAAGCTTTGGGAACGAAGGAGAAAAGTACAAATGTCACAGGGTGAGGCCAATATTGAGTCCACACTAGCTAAGGCAAGGAATCCCTAATATGGCGGTATACGGGGACATGTCTAGTGAGGGGATAGACGCGGCAGACGCCACGAAGGAGGAATTACAACTGTGAAGATCGCAAAGAGAGCAACCTAAGCTCCGAAGATGGATATGCTAAGTGACATGAGGTATCTACAAGGGAGACCTCCCCGAAGTACTATACTATGTTATGAGGCCAGTTTAACAATCGAGGACGAATGTTCTAAAGGGGGGGAGGATGTTATATCCCGCATTTTTCGTATTCGGATAATTTAAGGTAATTGCGGGAGATTAAGAGCAAGATTATAATTTTGATCTTGTTTGGTGTACAAGTTGTTTATAAAATAATTTGAAGTGGAAATATGGAGAAAGGCGAAGGGCAAATTTGGAAGTTGGAAAAATGCTTCATGAATTACATAAACTAGCTAAAAATTCAAGTGGGCTTGAAACATTTTTTTTAAGACAAAATTGAGGCCCAACCGGCCATGGCAAGCAAAAATTGGCCCAAGCCCATGTCTTGATTTAATCCAAGTGAATAAATAAATTAAGGGAGGCTTATCACTTAACATTATTCAAGAACTTTCAAGAAAGAAGAAAAAAAAGAATTGAGAGCAAAAGCCTTGGAGGCTTTCGGCCATAGAAAAATTTTCCAAGAAAAGTTGATAAAAATTTCTCCAAAAATCATTTCCTACCAATCTAAGGGTGCTTAACAAAGTGGAGTGGTTATTGAAGCAAGAAAAACACATATTCATACAAGTTGTGGATTCTAGTCAAGTGGAGAATTGAGGAAAAAGGTAAGGTTTAATCTTTTTTTTTGTTATGGAGGCTTGTCCATGTTGTAGTGTATGAAAATGAATGGAATTCATGAAGAACATGAATATAGAGGTGGTGGCCGTGTGGTGTATATTATATGTATAGCCGTGTGTGTGTGTTGTGTGTTGTGTGTTGTGTGTTGTGTTGTGATATGTTGTATGTTGGTTATTGTTGTAAAGTATAGAAAATATGAAAATTCATGAAAATATGCATATGGGGTGTGTTGGCCGAATGGTGTAGGCTATGGAAAGGTGTGGTGAATTAATTTTACTTAGTATGGTAATTGTTGTTATGGTTGTAAATGATATGTGGAAAATGGAAGTTGAATGAAATTGGATAGAATGTAGTTGTGTGTGCATGATATGGCCGTGTAGTGTGTGGTGTGTATGTGGCCGTGTATACTTAATGTATAGTCGTCTATATTGGTGAGTTGTGAAAGAATAATGAGCGAGTTGTAATTAATATCTTAGTCGTTGTGTTGTAAATGTTATATCGCAAATAAAGGGTTGATAACTTTGGTGAAGTATTGATAATTGGGAGATTATGTATATTGAAGGAAATATGTGAATTGTTAGTGCGATTGTTGAATTATGTTGATAGTTTGGCCGGGTTGAATTCCCGGATTGTGTTTGATGAGAATTTGACTAAATTGAATGTCGAGGATGGTATATTTACAGAGGAAATGCTGCCAAAATTTCGGTAGCAAAATGTTTCCTTAAGGTTTTGACTCTAAGTATACTAATGGAAGTTTTGGTAAAAATGACCAATTCGCAGATTTTGACGAAATTGTGGCGTGAATTTGGAATAGCTAAAGGAGCGGAAAGAGGTATGTAAGGCTTCACCCTTCTTTCTATGGCATGTCTTAACTAAAAGAAGTCGGGTACGAGTCTCGGGGACAGCCCTAATCCCCGGAATCCGCACCTAAAGTTTTCAACTTCTCGTTCAATTGAATTGAAGTAAAAAGTGTGCAAAATGATGAAAAGACCTTCTAGACCCCTATAACTTGCCTAAGTGGGACCCGATTACCCTAAGACTCATACAAGTAACGCTATGACACATAATATGGGTAAATTGTATACGCTACCTCATCCGGCCCGAGGTGGGCCCGTTACTCTCGGATCTTCCTATAATCTTGGTTAACGTACTTGAATGTGAATCCAAAGGGGGCCTTCGATCCCGATTTCGTCACCAAGTGATAAGTACTACGACTACTCCAGCGGGAGTGTTTCTATGATGATAATGATGATGACAATGTCGGACAAGATAATGTAGCTATGATAAGTACGACCGGAACGACTCTACGACTAAGCCAAGTACTTCATATAAACATGAAAGCGATAAACTAATTTTTGAATCATATTTATATTTTCTAGTTATAACTTTATTTTCTAAAATACCTAAGATTTCATTTTCGGTTACTGTAACACTATTTTCCGTTGACAGTTTCGCCTTAAAATACTTGTTCCTTCAAGGTGAGACAAAGCTATCACTAGCATTCCGTAATGTAATCGGAGGTCACCGACCTTACGTCACCCCGATGGATACATGATTTTCCTTGGCTCTCTTGTGCGCTTATATGACATATATATATAAAACGGGTATACGTGTATGGGTATGTATATATATATATGACAAAGTAACTGTATATAAGACATGTATATGCATAAGGGATGAGTAAATGTACGTGTATGTGGGGAAACAGGGAAGGGCCATTGTTATATCACAACCTGATTCAGCTGGATTCCATCCTAGACGCGGGATGCCCGGACGCGGGATATGGGAAGAGCCGTACGCGGCGACTGTATACATATATATATGATGTATGATACATATGTAATGTAATGTGTTGGGTCACCGTTGGGGAGGGGGTTGGGAGAGTCGATGTATTCGGCGCCTGTAAATGTGAATGAAAGATACCGTTATTGAAATGTACTGTTTTCTGCACACGAGAATAAGAAATATAAAAATGTTGACCCCTGTGCCCATGAAAAGAAACGTTTCAAAGATGAAAAGACAAGCCTACATGACAGCTGGCCTAAAGAGGGGCCTTCCTATGTACAGGTTACGTTCTTGCCTCGTTATACACCCTATGGCTCCGTGATATTATTATTGATTGTACTCTATGTTACTGCTTGCATTGTTTTCCATGCCTTACATACTCGGTACATTATTTGTACTGACGTCCCTTCTTGTGGACGCTGCGTTCATGCCGCGCAGGTTAGCAGGTATACGGATCGGGTTTCTAGGGCTCTATCTGCAGCATTGGGCAGCGCTCCAGTTGTTCCGGAGCCTTATATCATCGGTACTATTTTGTGTATGTATTTTCGGGCGCGACAGTACTCGGCCCTTCCTATGTATAAATGTACTATGTCTAGAGGCTCGTAGACAGATATACACAGTCAGCTATGTACAGTTAAACGTATTGTATTTTGAATGGTTCGCGTCCCGGTGTAACGCGATATTAGAAAGTTTACTGCTAATGTTAATGAAAAAAAAATGTGCCACTGTTCATACAGGATAGCGAAGGGGTGCTCGGTACAAGTATCGGGTACTCGTCGCGGCCCCTAGTCGGGTCGTGACAGGACCTTTACAATGATAATGATAGGTTGAAACAAGTGTTGAGGAAGCATTGTGAGGGTTGGAGGTTCAATGAATCGATGATGTTATGACCTGTACTTTCGAGATAAAAACTAGGAGTGCTTAATATGCTAAGTAGGTAGTGTTTTAAGGTGTTTGAAGTGTTTAATAGTCATATTTTATGTTTTGAAGTCAAGCAAGTTGTAAAACATAAGTCGGCAAAAGTTGTCGCAAGTTACATTTATAAGTTTATTCAAAATTGGGTAAGATGTCACTGAGCTTTTCTCTCAATATACTTGGAGTTACCGGGTGATCCAACCACCGTATCAATATATGATTATATTTTCCAACTTATCAAGCCGTTCATCGATAAGAGATATTCGTGTTATCGCGAGACGGCGCAGACAGCCCCTTTGGGACCTATTTGAGGCGGTGGCTGACCTTTAAAAGGTATTTAAGCCTTTCCAGCCTCTTACTTTTTCTTTTCTCACCCAAACTAGTTCCCAAACACCCTCCAAATTCTCTCTAAGATATCCCCAACCACCCTAGAGTGAAATCCAAACAAAACAACGCAAATCAAACGATGTGAATCCTGTAGTGTTAGTGAGCTTCTTGTTCTTCTTGTGGTTGCTGATTTTAGAAAGGTTCCAGCTTACGTAGGTAGTTTTCCTAAGTGTTATAAGATAATATTATACTCCTCCTTTGTATATTTGAGCTTATACAAGTTGTAGCTAGCTTGTACGGTTGGAAACCCGTGAAACAAAGGTCAGAAATCGTAGTTGCGATGTTGTTGCTTGTTGAACTATTTTGATGTTGTGCTTGTGATATTTTATGGATGGAAATGATGAAATAACCTGGGTAATTTTTTGTTGTTGTTGTTTTTTATATGTATTTGAAGGAATAAAGGGTTTAAAGCGCAGTTTTGCTAGTTATAAACTGAGCTTGCCGTTCGATGGATTGTTTGTATTGATTGAGGAGCTAATCATATCATTGCTGGTTGTTTGGATTGTTGTGATCATTAAATACTTGAGGATATGAAAGAAACATGGGAGATGCTACCTTTTTTGTAATGAAATAAGTTATAGTTCAAAATATGATAGTAGTATTACTTGTAGCGTGATGATAGAGTCATTTCCATTGTTGTAGATTGAGGGGCTATACGGACTCATTTGGTTGGATTGTTAAGAAATTCTACAGAGGTATGTTAAGGCTTCCTTTTCCTTCTTTTGGCATGAATCCATTTAAGCAAAACATAAACGAATGTCCCCCTCATAAGGACTCTGCTCTAGGAAGCTAGAAATGATCAAATTGTTCACCTTATGGATATGTACTTGGAATCATTTCACCTTATGGATATGTACTTGGAATCATGTTTACTCTTGTTCATGAATTGTGATACTTACTATTTTTTTGCTTCATATGGTAACATATAATGACGAGTTAACTTACATCACTCTGATAGGCTCAGAATGACTTTCTAATGTTCCTCATGCATGTGTATGTCTATATTTATATTATTATTAATTACCATCGAGCTATAATCGGTGGGCAACCACCTATTGTCCACTATTTATATGTATATGTATATGGTATCTCTATTGAACACCGATCTACAATCGACCGGGCATGCACCTATTGTGCACTGTATATATGTATTATTACCACTAATTTGTTGGGTACGATATGGTGATTATGTCACGACCCAACCCCGTAGGCCGTGACTAGTGCTCGATCTGGGCACTCAAACGCATTCTAGTATATGGCAGAAGCCGACAAGGCTTTATTTCAAATTTAGATTATTTCCAGAAAAATTTCGGCAGAGTTTCCTTTGTTTTACGGACTATCCCATATACCCTGCACGCAGAAAATACCAACAAAGGCCACACAGGGCCAACAAAGCAACATTTAAATATATGCGGACAGGCCGCCGCGGCGAATGGGATCGCCCAAACACAACATAAGCACACATCTGTACAGAAAGACCCCAACCCACAACCATGTCCACAGACCTCTAAATAGACCGACAGAATCATATGACGGGACAGGGCCCCGCCGTACCCATGAACGAGAATATACATATACATTGATGACAGACTGTACCAAAAGATGGGCTCTGGAGAAAAGAGCGCTCCAAAATAGCAGAATAAGATCCTAAGCGGGCGGATCTGCAAACCTATCATCGGTACCTGCGCGGCATGAAAACGCAGCCCCCGAAGAAAGGGGGTAAGTACGAAATATGTACTGAATATGTAAAGCCTGAATTACAGAAACAAACTCATAACTGGTACAGAACGTGCAGAAAGTAAACAGAAAATCCAAAGTATCAGATATATATTTTCAAAACATGCAGAGTGGGTACAAAAGCATATGACATATCAAATCCGGCCCCCGCCAAGGGACTCGGCAGACAGAACGTGGCCACCCTCCCGACGCTGGTGCCACAACACAGAAGAATCAGAAAAGGGGCATAACCCCGTATCATAATACGTCATATCAAATGGCCATAGCAAATCATATAAGAACAAGCGGACATGGCACATCATACTCCACAAACCCATGTACGCGAATACCTGCCCCCTCACATCGAGGCACGGCGAACAATGCAGAGGATCACGCTTGACAACATATCCTGGCCCGGGCTCAGTGTGGGAAACATTGGGGGATCCACGAGTGGAGTAGTGAGAGACTAATGCAATTAAAATATCATAAACGTTTCCATAGACTCGATGAGACATATCAAAGATAAACCAATCCAATGGGTTCGGAAGGGATCATAATAAATAAGTTTCGGACATCATACTGAATTACAGAGTATAACCTTTCTGAAGTCGTTTCGAGTGTCAAAACAATTTATTAGACTTAATGGAATATTTAAAACAATGATGGTTAGGTAATTAGAATGGTAGTCAAAACATTTCTTTAAAACAAATCGCTCGAAATTAAGACTTAAGTACAATAAGGGCAAAATCGGGAATAGTGGGCCCACCTCGGAACAAGCAAGGCGGTGGGCTCAAATTACGCCCTTTAAGCTTATGGGGTCACCTATAAAGGTTCTACGGACATTCTATAGCTTTCCAACGGGTTTAGAGAAAGTTTGCATAATTTCCAAGAAAACATACCAAAAGAGTTCAATCTTACTGATAGAAAAAGTGGTATTTTCACTTGCGGATTCCGAGGGGCAGAAAGTCTTTCGAGGCCCGAATTCGATTCTAATACACTTAGGCATGCCAAAAGAAGGATCGGGGTAGCTTTACATACCTTTTGAGCTTTTTAAGCCTATCCAAGCTCACTCTCCGTTTCGTCGAAAATCTGCAAATGGTCACATTTACCAATTGTAAGTTATAGATGTTACGAATTCAATTTAACTCATATATGTCTACCGAAATTTCGGCAGCACCTCCCCTATACATATAGCATCCCCGAGGATTCAACTCAGCTCAAAATCATCAACAACAACCCAAACAACAACATCAACATCAACAACAAACATTAGAAACACAATATGGCACAACTAGTTCTACTTGCCGACATAATGCCATAACCTTCATTTCAACTTCAATTTCCCAACCAATTTCAATGATTTCACATTCATTATCAAACTAGATCATCACAACATAGTTTAGAAGCGTTTCATATCGTTTCCTCAAATTATACACACGATATACATAATATACAACTTTCCGCCAAAGTCATAATTCACTCAAAACTTCTAATCTTTAACAAACATATTCATAATATGTTTCTAGCTTCCAACTTCATCAATACTCATCATAATTTGCAACTTAATAACTTCATTTTCATAATGTCGTAAAATCATTCTAAAACGACATAAACTTCTACATTCCATTTCATAACAAACTTATATCATTTTACTTTCATTTACATTGCAAGAATCACAATAACACAACTAACACATTACACAAACTTGATTCATTTCCATTCCAACTCTAACATACAACACGGCCATATGCTCTCTTTATCAACTTCAACTAAATTCATTCAACTTCCAATTCCAATATGCATTTCATCATAACTACAACTAGAATATAACATGAATTCAACACATTATGGCTATACAACATATACATACACACGGCTACACATATACATCACACACCCACTTTGCAACCTTTCATTTCTCCATACAATCAACACATTTCTACATACTACAACACAAACAAGACTTCATAACACAAGGATAAGGGATAGATTCTCACCTTTTTCCTTAGTCTTCTTCACTTGAATTGTGATCACTTTGATGAACCAAGGCCTCCTTTCTCCAAACCAACTACACCAAGTTAAAGAGGCTACTCAATTTAGTAGGAAAACCACAAAAGAAAATTTTTAGGAGCAAGATTTTTGGTGGTGATTTTTGCACCTCAAACCCGAAACCCCTCTCTCTTTCTCTCTTGTTTTTACTTTGTCTTCTTATCACTCTATGTTCTTGAATTTTCTAATAAATATAATATGAAGACTTGGTCACATGACCAAGCACATGACAAAGTAATTGAACTTGGATCATGGCCATGTTGTCCGGCCATGCTCCCAACTTTGGGCCTCAATTTCATTTCAATTTTTGAGCCCAATGACTTGTGAATCATATTTTGTAATTCCCGAAACTAATTTCCAAAATTGCAAATTTGCCCTTAGCCTTATCCCACACTTCCACAACACTATTTTTTCATGCCCAACTACTATGTTAAATAAAAATTAATTATGACCTTATTTCTTACAAGTCAAGAATATTTCCAAATTTTTCCAACGTGTGAAAACACGGGATATAGCATCCTCCCCCCCCCCCCCCTTTAGAACATTCGTTCTCGAATGTTAAGTTAATCTTATAGGGTCTGAAAATACTTTGGGGGAGTTTATGTTTAGAGACGACACATACGACACACCTTCATTATTGAAATAAAATTAAGCAAGGATTGAAGATTACCTGTGGGCATAGGGAACAAATGAGGATATTTCATCTTCATTTCCTCTTCGGCCTCCCAGGTCATTTCCTCCCTATTATTGTTCCGCCACAGCACCTTAACAGAGGCTACATCCTTGTTCCAGAGCTTTCTTACCTGGCGGTCCAAAATGGCTACGGGCTGCTCCTCGTAAGATAACTACTCCGTCACCTGCATATCATCCGCAGGAAATATTCTGGAGGGATCACCAATGCATTTGCGGAGCATAGACACATAGAATACCGGATGTACCGCTTCCAAATCTGATGGCAGATCTAACTCATAGGCGAAATTTCCAATTTTTCTAATAATCTGATAAGGCCCAATATAACGCGGACTAAGCTTACCCTTCCGGCCGAACCGCATCACGCCTTTCAGAGGCGATACCTTCAGGAATACCCAATCTCCTACCTGGAATTCCAATGGTCGACGTCGCTTATCTGCGTACGACTTCTGTCGACTCTGGGCTGCTAACAGTCGTTCCCGGATAAGTTTCACCTTATCAACGGCCTGCTGGATCACATCTGGGCCAATTAACTCTGTCTCGCCAATATCAAACCAGCCGATAGGTGACCTGCATTTCCTGCCATACAAAGCCTCGTACGGAGCCATCTGGATGCTGGAATAGTAACTGTTATTATAAGCAAATTCAATCAATGGCCAGTGATCATCCCAGCTACCTCTGAAATCAATAACACAGGCCCGCAACATATCTTCAAGCGTCTGGATGGTGCGCTCGGCCTATCCGTCACTCTGAGGATGAAAAGCTGTACTCAGGCTCAGCTGAGTCCCAAATCCGTCCTGAAAAGATCTCCAGAAGTTCGCTGTGAACTGAGCACCTCTGTCAGTGATAATAGATATAGGAACTCCATGAAGTCGTACAATTTCTTTAATATAAAGCCTGGCATAATCCTCAGCGGAATAAGTAGTTCTGACGGGAAGAAAATGGGCTGATTTTGTCAGCCTATCAACAATAACCTAGATGGAATCATACTTCCGTGGAGTGTGAGGAAAACCTGTAATGAAGTCCATATTAATGATCTCCCACTTCCACGTCGGAATTTCCATTTCCTGCAACAGTCCACCCGGTTTCTAATGTTCAATTTTGACCTGCTGACAATTTGGACACTGGGCGACGAACTCTGCGATATCCCGTTTTATACCATCCCACCAGTATAGGCATCTAAGATCATGGTACATCTTCGTAGACCCAGGATGAACAGAATAGCGAGCATAATGTGCCTCGCCCATAACATGCTGCCGAATCCCTGCAATATCAGGTACACACAACCTGACTCTGTATAGTAAGGTTCCGTCTGGTGTAAACTCGAACGGAGTCTTCTCCTTTTCATGGGCAGTGTCTCTGTATCGAGCTAAAACAGGATCTTCATATTGATGCCGCTTGATATCTTCCTTAATAGATGACTCAGAAACCCCTCGGACAGAAATCCGTGTACCGCCAAAATCGACCAGACGAACCCCAAGATTAGCCAACTGGTGAATATCACGCACTAGCTCCTTCCGGTCTGGCTGTAAATCTACCAAGCTGCCTATAGATTTCCGGCTAAGCGCATCTGCAACAACATTAGCCTTGCCCGGATGATACAAAATATCCACATCATAGTCTTTCAGGAGCTCCAGCCACCTCCGCTGCCGCAAATTAAGCTCTTTCTGCTTGAAAATATACTGGAGACTCTTATGATCTGTATAGATATCAACATGCACGCCATATAAATAATGTCTCCATATCTTCAGAGCATGAATCACCGCTGCAAGCTCCAGATCGTGGGTAGGATAATTCCTTTCATGCTTTTTGAGCTGTTGGGAAGCATAAGCTATAACTCTGTCGTGCTGCATCAATACACAACCCAATCCCATGCCAGAAGCGTCACAATAAATAACATATCCATCGGGTCCCTCTGGAAGAGTCAGAACTGGGGCTGTAGTCAGCTTCTCTTTCAGCAACTGGAAGCTTCGTTCACAAGCATCAGTCCACTGGAACTTGGCTCCCTTCTGAGTTAGCCTTGTCAAAGGCGCTGAAATCGAAGCAAACTTTTCCACAAATCTTCTGTAATAGCCTGCTAATCCCAGAAAACTACGTACCTCTGTGGGCGTCGTGGGTCTAGGCCAATTCTTCACGGCTTTAATCTTCTGTGTGTCCACCCGGACACCATCAGCTGCAATAATATGTCCCAAGAATGCCACTGAAGCCAGCCAGAATTCACATTTAGAAAATTTTGCATATAATTTCTGATGCCGAAGTACCCCAAGTACCGCTCTCAGATGATCTGCGTGCTCTGCCTCGGACCGAGAATAAACCAGAATATCATCGATAAATACAATTACGAACATGTCTAAGAACGACCTGAATACCCGGTTCATTAAATCCATGAATACCGCAGGAGCATTAGTCAGCCCAAAAGACATAACTCTGAATTCATAATGCCCATATCTGGTCTGGAACGTTGTCTTAGGAATATCAGCCTCTCGTACCCGTACCTGATGATAGCCCGACCGAAGATCTATCTTCGAAAAATATTTGGCGCCCTGCAACTGATCAAACAAGTCACAATTCTGGGGAGGGGGTATTTATTCTTTATAGTTACCTTATTCAGCTGCCGATAATCAATACACATACGCAGCGACCCATCTTTCTTACGCACAAATAATACCGGGGCTCCCCAAGGCGAAGTACTGGGTCTAATGAAGCCTTTTTCTAACAGATCCTTCAACTGCTCTTTCAGTTCTTTCAATTCTGCCGGTGCCATTCTGTACGGGGAAATAGATATAGGCTGAGTATCTGGAAGCAAATCAATAGTAAAATCTATCTCCCGCTCTGGAGGAAGGCCTGGAAGCTCATCCGGGAATACATCTGGAAATTCATTAACCACGGGAACTGACTGAAGAGTCGGCGTTTCTGCTGTCAAGTCTTGTACCCGAACCAGATGATAAATATAACCTTTTCTGATCATTTTCTTCGCCTTAAGGTATGAAATAAACTTACCTTTCGGCGATGCTGTATTACCGGCCCATTCTATAACTGGCTCCCCGGGAAACTGGAAACGAACTACCTTATTTTGGCAGTCAACATTAGCATAATAGGAGGCTAGCCAGTCCATTCCCATAATAACATCAAATTCAATCATATATAATTCCACCAGATCTGCCTTAGTGTCTCGGCCATATACAGTTACAGAACAGTCTTTATATACCTGTTTCGCTACAATAAAGTCCCCAATCGGTGTGGCTACCTCAAATGGCTCTATAGGTTCAAACGTTATACCAATTTTACTGGCAACCAGAGGCGAAATATATGACAAAGTCGAACCTGGATCAATCAATGCATACACAGACCGAGAGAAGACCAATAATGTACCTGTAACGACATTAGGCGATGCCTCCTGGTCCTGGCGGCTGGCCAAAGCATAAATGCGGTTCGAAGGACCGCTAGTACCCGAAGCTCCGCCACGACCTCTGCCGCGACCCGCCGGTGCTGATGTACCCGGCCCTGCAGGGCGCATAGCCACTGATGAAGATGACGACCCGGCGGCTGATCCGGTAGGCTACGCTGCACCACCCGAACTACCCTTATACGGGCAATCTCTCACAGAATGGCCCTGACGGCCACAAGAAAAACATGCACTGGTGGCTCTGTAGCACTCTCCCCGATGGTATCTGCCACAATAAGAACACTGAGGCCTAGGTCGCCTCGTCTGACCAGAACCCCTATCTGTCTGCGAACCTGAAGCCCTGGAGCTCTGACCTGCTCCTGAATAACCTGGGCTATCAAATTTGTGACCTGTAGGCTGTGGAGGTGCGCTCTGTGCCGGTTGTGATAGATGTCTGCTAGGCTGCTGCGGCTGCTGAGGCTGTCTGCCCCGAAAATCTCCCGAATACCCAGATGATCTGGCCCTCTTGGGATGTCTCCGATCCTGACTCCTATCGGGCTGATGACCCCTGTGCCGGTCCTCATTGCCCTGGGCGTGCGCCTGAATACGGGCAATCTCCATATCGGGCTGAGCGGCCAATACCAAACAACTGTCGACAAAATACCGGTCCAACCCCATAATATACCTGTGCATCTTGTCAGCCATAGTAGCTACCACAGCAGGTGCATATCGGGCCAATGAGTCGAACTCCATGCTGTACTCTCGAACACTGCGGCCCCTCTGTCTCAGCAATAAGAATCTGTCAGCCTTGGCCCGCCGTAACTCCGGAGGCAGAAAATGGATAAGAAAATCCTGAGAAAAAGCATCCCAAACTGCTGGGGGAGCGCCTTCGCCTCTGGATAACTCCATGACTCGTACCAATTTGCCGCTACATCATACAACCGGTACGAAGCCAATGTGACTGACTCTGTCGCAGAAGTATTAATCAAATGTAAGGTGCGCCGCATCTTCCTGATAAACTCCTCAGGATCCTCCTCGGGCTTTGTCCCGAAGAACTCTGGAGGGCCACAAGTCAAGAACTCACGAGCTCTCGAACTGTCACGCCTATATGCTCGGTCACCTCCCAATCCGTGCCCCTGAACCTGTCCCGCCACAAGTCTGGTCAATAGCTGGACTGCCTCTCTCATAGTCTGATCCTCAGTCCCTGGCCGTGGAGCTGGAGGCTCAGGTACTGGAATCTTGGGAGTTGGCGGTGGAGCCGCCCCTTGACCTGCAGCTGCTGCTGCTCCAATCTCCTCTACATGTGGCGGTGTGGAAGATCCCTCTGCCGGGGGCAAAATATCAAAAACAATATGTGCATGGGCCCTGGTAACCCTCTGGGCCCGACTAGTCTCTCCCACAGCTGCTGCCTTGGCCTTTTGGGACGCTGACGCCTTTTTTGGAGGCATAACTGCAAATGTAACAATTCGTTAGGGAGGAATCATCCTGATAACACAGCTCTATCGCACGATCTAAGACAGAAAGAAGGGTAGTATCCTAAATGCCCTGTAGCCTCATGTTTATAGGTGTGGTGCACAACACACCCATAAAAAAGACTCTACTAGACATGGTCTGTAGACATTCCGAGGACGAACCGCTCTGATACCACTTTTGTCACGACCCAACCCCGTGAAACAAAGGTCAGAAATCGTAGTTGCGATGTTGTTGCTTGTTGAACTATTTTGATGTTGTGCTTGTGATATTTTATGGATGGAAATGATGAAATAACATGGGTATGTTTTTGTTGTTGTTGTTGTTTATATGTATTTGAAGGAATAAAGGGTTTAAAGCGTAGTTTTGCTAGTAATAAACTGAGCTTTCCGTTCGATGGATTGTTTGTATTGATTGAGGAGCTAATCATATCATTGCTGGTTGTTTGGATTGTTGTGATCATTAAATACTTGAGGATATGAAAGAAACATGGGAGATGCTACCTTTTTTGTAATGAAATAAGTTATAGTTCGAAATATGATAGTAGTATTACTTGTAGCGCGATGATAGAGTCATTTCCATTGTTGTAGATTGAGGGGCTATACGGACTCATTTGGTTGGATTGTTAAGAAATTCTACAGAGGTATGTTAAGGCTTCCTTTTCCTTCTTTTGGCATGAATCCATTTAAGCAAAACATAAACGAATGTCCCCCTCATAAGGACTCTGCTCTAGGAAGCTAGAAATGATCAAATTGTTCACCTTATGGATATGTACTTGGAATCATGTCACCTTATGGATATGTACTTGGAATCATGTTTACTCTTGTTCATGAATTGTGATACTTACTATTTGTTTGCTTCATATGGTAACATTTAATGACGAGTTAACTTACATAACGTTAATCGGATGATTACCGACCATACATCGCTCTGATAAGCTCAGAATGACTTTCTAATGTTCCTCATGCATATGTATGTCTATATTTATGTTATTATTAATTACCATCGAGCTATAATTGGTGGGCAGCCACCTATTGTGCACTATTTATATGTATATGTATACGGTATCTCTATTGACCACCGATCTACAATCGACTGGGCATGCACCTATTGTGCACTGTATATATGTATTATTACCACTAATTTGTTGGGTACGATATGGTGATTATGTCACGACCCAACCCCGTAGGCCGTGACTAGTGCCCGATCTGGGCACTCAAACGCATTCTAGTATATGGCAGAAGCCGACAAGGCTTTATTTCAAATTTAGATAATTTCCAGAAAAATTTCGGCAGAGTTTCCTTTGTTTTACGGACTATCCCATATACCCTGCACGCAGAAAATACCAACAAAGGCCACACAGGGCCAACAAAGCAACATTTAAATATATGCGGACAGGCCGCCGCGGCGAATGGGATCGCACAAACACAACATAAGCACACATCTGTACAGAAAGACCCCAACCCACAACCATGTCCACAGACCTCTAAATAGACCGACAGAATCATATGACGGGACAGGGCCCCGCCGTACCCATGAATGAGAATATACATATACAGTGATGACAGACTGTACCAAAAGATGGGCTCTGGAGAAAAGAGCGCTCCAAAATAGCAGAATAAGATCCTAAGCGGGCGGATCTGCAAACCTGTCGTCGGTACCTGCGCGGCATGAAAACGCAGCCCCCGAAGAAAGGGGGTCAGTACGAAATATGTACTGAATATGTAAAGCCTAAATTACAGAAACAAACTCATAACTTGTACAGAACGTGTAGAAAGTAAACAAAAAATCCAAAGTATCAGATATATATTTTCAAAACATGCAGAGTGGGTACAAAAGCATATGACATATCAAATCCGGCCCCCGCCAAGGGACTCGGCAGACAGAACGTGGCGACCCTCCCGACGCTGGTGCCACAACACAGAAGAATCAGAAAAGGGGCATAACCCCGTATCATAATACGTCATATCAAATGGCCATATCAAATCATATCAGAACAAGCGGACATGGCACATCATACTCCACAAACCCATGTACGCGAATACCTGCCCCCTCACATCGAGGCACGGCGAACAATGCAGAGGATAACGCTTGACAACATATCCTGGCCCGGGCTCAGTGTGGGAAACATTGGGGCATCCACGAGTGGAGTAGTGAGAGACTAATGCAATTAAAATATCATAAACGTTTCCATGACTCGATGAGACATATGAAAGATAAACCAATCCAATGGGGTCGGAAGGGATCAACCAAACGTTTACAGAGTATAACCTTTCTGAAGTCGTTTCGAGTGTCAAAACAATTTATTAGACTTAATGGAATATTTAAAACAATGATGGTTAGGTAATTAGAATGGTAGTCAAATCATTTCTTTAAAAAAATCGCTCGAAATTAAGACTTAAGTACAATAAGGGCAAAACCGGGAATAGTGGGCCCACCTCGGAACAAGCAAGGCGGTGGGCTCAAATAACTCCCTTTAAGCTTATGGGGTCACCTATAAAGGTTCTACGGACATTCTATAGCTTTCCAAAGGGTTTAGAGAAAGTTTGCATAATTTCCAAGAAAACATACCAAAAGAGTTCAATCTTACTGAAAGAAAAAGTGGTATTTTCACTTGCGGATTCCGAGGGGCAGAAAGTCTTTCGAGGCCCGAATTCGATTCTAATACACTTAGGCATGCCAAAAGAAAGATCGGGGTAGCTTTACATACCTTTTGAGCTTTTTAAGCCTATCCAAGCTCACTCTCCGTTTCGTCGAAAATCTGCAAATGGTCACATTTACCAATTGTAAGTTATAGATGTTACGAATTCAATTTAACTCATATATGTCTACCGAAATTTCGGTAGCACCTCCCCTATACATATAGCATCCCCGAGGATTCAACTCGGCTCAAAATCATCAACAACAGCCCAAACAACAACATCAACATCAACAACAAACATTAGAAACACAATATGGCACAACTAGTTCTACTTGCCGACATAATGCCATAACCTTCATTTCAACTTCAATTTCCAAACCAATTTCAATGATTTCACATTCATTATCAAACTAGATCATCACAACATAGTTTAGAAGCATTTCATATCGTTTCCTCAAATTATACACACGATATACATAATATACAACTTTCCGCCAAAGTCATAATTCACTCAAAACTTGTAATCTTTAACAAACATATTCATAATATGTTTCTAGCTTCCAACTTCATCAATACTCATCATAATTTGCAACTTAATAACTTCATTTTCATAATGTCGTAAAATCATTCTAAAACGACATAAACTTCTACATTCCATTTCATAACAAACTTATATCATTTTACTTTCATTTACATTGCAAGAATCACAATAACACAACTAACACATTACACAAACTTGATTCATTTCCATTCCAACTCTAACATACCACACGGCCATATGCTCTCTTTATCAACTTCAACTAAATTCATTCAACTTCCAATTCCAATATGCATTTCATCACAACTACAACTAGAATATAACATGAATTCAACACATTATGGCTATACAACATATACATACACACGGCTACACATATACATCACACACCCACTTTGCAAACTTTCATTTCTCCATACAATCAACACATTTCTACATACTACAACACAAACAAGACTTCATAACACAAGGATAAGGGATAGATTCTCACCTTTTTCCTTAGTCTTCTTCACTTGAATTGTGATCACTTTGATGAAACAAGGCCTCCTTTCTCCAAACCAACTACACCAAGTTAAAGAGGCTACTCAATTTAGTAGGAAAACCACAAATAAATATAATATGAAGACTTGGTCACATGACCAAGCACATGACCAAGTAATTGGACTTGGATCATGGCCATGTTGGCCGGCCATGCTCCCAACTTTGGGCCTCAATTTCATTTCAATTTTTGAGCCCAATGACTTGTGAATCATATTTTGTAATTCCCGAAACTAATTTCCAAAATTCCAAATTTTCCCTTAGCCTTATCCCACACTTCCACAACACTATTCTTTCATGCCCAACTACTATGTTAAATAAAAATTAATTATGACCTTATTTCTTACAAGTCAAGAATATTTCCAAATTTTTCCAACGTGTGAAAACACGGGATATAACAGATTACGCCCATAGAGGCTGGTACCTTATGATATTATGTCCATAGAGGCTGGTACGATATGATATTATGCCAACAAAGGGTGGTACGTATATGTGTTATATCCCGCGTTTTGTGCAATCGGACAATTCAAGACGATCGCGGGGAGACAACAAGCAAAGCAATATTTTATGTGTTTGACACACGAGTTGTTTATGAAAAATTTAGAAGTGAAGATAATGAGAATGGTTAAGAGCATAAAGGGGAATTCACGACATGACTCGTGGAAATATGGAGGAAGACGAAGGGCAAAATTGGAAGTCCGAAAAATTGTTTTCAAGAATTGCGAGAAGTAGCCCAAAATATAATTGGGCTTGAAGGTTTTTCTTTGGAAATTAATAGGCCCAACCGGCCATTAATATGGGCCCAAGCCCATGTGGGTTTAAATTGTAGATTATAAAAGATGAATAAGGTCATCTTTATCACCTAAATGGTCTAGAAAATTCAAGAGAGCAAAGGAAAGAAAAGAGAGAGCAAACTTCAAGGGCCATTCGGCCAAGCTCAAGATTAACAAGAAAAATTGATAAAATCCCTCCAAAAATCATTTCCTACCAAGCAAAGGGTGCTTAACAAGGTAGAGTTGTTGTTGGAGCAAGAAAGGTTCAAAATCATCCAAGTTGCCAAGAGTTAGGCAAGTGAGAAGTTGAAGAAGAAAGGTAAATTCTAACCTTGTTTTATGTGTTATGCATAGATTATATGTGTTGTAGTAGGCAAAAATGGATGAAATTCTTGAAGTAGAGGAATATAGTATATGGCCGTGTATGTACATATAGGTGTAGGAATTGTATTTCAATTGTTGTCAAGTGTTTGGTTGCTATTGTTGTGGATGAGATGTGGAAAATGGAAAAATTGAAGTTGTGTGTGTGCATGGTATGGCCGTGTAGTGTGTAGTTGCAAATGGCCGTGTGTGTGTGTTTGATGAATGGATAGTGAGCAAGTCTTAATTAGTATGCCGATCGTCGTGTTGTGGGGCTTATATTACAAGTAGAAGCATAATGAACTTAGTAAAATATTAGTAATTGGAAGTTTGTTTCGGAAGGTGAGGTGAATTGAATGTTATGTTCTTGGATGTATGAAACGTCATGATGTTAGAATGATGTTGTTGGACTATATATATAATGTTGTTATTGACTTTATGGGAGTTGGAAAGTGTTGAAGAAAGTAGTAAATTGATATAATGTATCGTGAGTCGAAAATGTGAATTGCTAGGATGATTGTTGATTATGTTAATAGTTTGGCCGGGTTTGAATTCCCGGATTGTGTTTGTCAAGAATTTGGTTATATTGAATGTCGAGGATGGTGTATTTACAGAGAAAATGCTGCCGAAATTTCGGTAGCCAATTGTTTCCTTAAGGTGTTAACTCTAAGTATGCTAATGAGAGTTTTGGTAAAAATGACCAAATCGCAGATTTTGACGAGATTGTGACTCGAATTTTGAGTAGCTAAAGGAGCGGAAAGAGGTATGTAAGGCTTCACCCTTCTTTCTATGGCATGTCTTAACTAAAAGAAGTCAGGTACGAGTCTCGGGGACAACCCTAATCCCCGGAATCCGCACCTAAAGTTTTCAACTTTTCGTTCAATTGAATTGAAGTAAAAAGTGTGCAAAATGATGAAAAGACCTTCTAGACCCCTATAACTTGCCTAAGTGGGACCCGATTACCCTAAGACTCATACAAGTAACGCTATGACACGTAATATGGGTAAATTGTATACGCTACCTCGTCCGGCCCGAGGTGGGCCCGTTACTCTCGGATCTTCCTATAATCTTGGTTAACGTACTTGAAGTGAATCCAAAGGGGGCCTTTGATCCCGATTTCGTCACCAAGTGATAAGTACTATGACTACTCCAGCGGGAGTGTTTCTATGATGATAATGATAATGACAATGTCGGGCAGGAGAATGTAGTTATGATAAGTACGACCGGAATGACTCTACGACTAAGCCAAGTACTTCATATAAACATGAAAGCGATAAACTAATTTTTGAATCATATTTATATTTTCTAGTTATAACTTTATTTTCTAAAATACCTAAGATTTCATTTTCGGTTACTGTAACACTATTTTCCGTTGATAGTTTCGCCTTAAAATACTTGTTCCTTCAAGGTGAGACAAATCTATCACTAGCATTCCGTAATGTAATCGGAGGTCACCGACCTTATGTCACTCCGATGGATACATGATTTTCCTTGGCTCTCTTGTACGCTTATATGACATATGCATATATATAAAACGGGTATACGTGTATGGGTATGTATATATATATGACAAAGTAACTGTATATAAGACATGTATATGCATAAAGGATGAGAAAATGTACGTGTATGTGGGGAAAAAGGGAAGGGCCACTGTTATATCACCACCTGATTCAGCTGGATTCCATCCTGGACGCGGGATGCCCGGACGCGGGATATGGGATGAGCCGTACGCGGCGTCTGTATATATATATATATATATATATAATGTGTGATACATATGTGATGTAATATGTTGGGTCATCGTTGGGGAGGGGGTTGGGAGAGCCGATTGTATTCGGCATCTGTAAATGTAAATGAAAGATACTGTCTACTGAATTGTACTGTTTTCTGTATACATGAATAAGGGACACCGAGGGGGTTGGGAGAGCCGATTGTATTCGGCGTCCGAAAACGTGAGTAAAAGCTACCGTTACTGAAATGTACTGTTTTCTGCGCACGAGAATAAGTAATATAGAAATGTTGACTCCTATGCCTATGAAAAGAAACGTTCCAAAGACGAAAAGGGCAAGCCTATACGATAGCCCGCCTGAAAAGGGTCTCCCTATGTACAGGTTACTTTCTTGCCCCATTATACGGCCTATGGCTCCGTGATATTATTATTGATCGCACTCTATGTTACTGCTTGCATTATTTTCCATGCCTTACATACTCGGTACATTATTCGTACTGACGTCCCTTCTTGTGGACGCTGCGTTTCATGCCGCGCAGGTCAGCAGGTATACGGACCAGATTCCTAGCGCCCTATCAGCAGCATTCGACAGCGCTCCAGTTGTTCCGGAGCCTTATATCATCGGTACTATTTTGTGTATGTATTTTCGGGCGCGACAGTACTCGGCCCTTCCTATGTATAAATGTACTATGTCTAGAGGCTCGTAGACAGATATACACAGTCAGCTATGTACAGTTTAATGTATTGTATTCCGAATGGTTCGCGTTCTGGTGTAACGCGATATTAGAAAGTTTACTGCAAATGTTAATGTTTAGAAAAAAAAATATGGCACTGTTTATACAGGATAGCTAAGGGGTGCTCGGTACAAGTATCGGGTACTCGTCACGGCCCCTAGTCGGGTCGTGACAGAAGTGGTATCAGAGCAGTTCGGTCCTAGGGTTTGTCTACGAGCCGTGTCCAGTAGAGTCTTGTCTATGGGTGTGTAGCGCGCCATACTTATAGACAGGAGGTTACAGGGCATTTAGGAAATGTGACCTTCTTTGTATTCTGAAATCGTGCGATAGAGCTATGTTACCAGGCTTCCATGTTCCTTTTCTAAAACCGATGTTATGGTTTCAGTAATGCCGCCGAAGAGAAAGGCTACGGCGGCCGAGAAAGCCAAGGGGGTGGCGGCCCGCAGAGTTGAACGGGAGCCAGACGAAGAAGAATCTCGCAATGAAGCTTCCCCTCACACTAATCCTGTCCCCCCTGCACCGGCAGAGCAGGGAAGAGCTCCAGCTCCAGTCCCCGCACCTCCAGTTCCACCGCCAGCAGTTCCGGGCCAGCAAGTTGCAGAGGCCATCCAATTACTAACCCAGTTAGTCGCCAAACAGGCTCAGCGACGAGATGTAGACCCGGGAGATAGGGCGGTAAGTGCAAGAGCCCGTGACTTCATTACCCTTAAGCCGCCAGAGTTTTATGGGTCAAAACCAGAGGAAGACCCGCAGAGCTTTATAGATGAAATGCTGAGGACTCTGGGGATAATGCATGTTTCAGACACAGAGGCAGTAGAATTGTCATCATACAGGTTGCGGGATGTAGCAGTGTTGTGGTATAACAGCTGGATATCCTCTAGGGGAGCAAATGCCCCTCCCCCGGTCTGGCAGGAGTTTACGGAGGCATTTCTACGACATTTCTTACCGCCAGAGGTTCGACGGGCTCGAGCCGATATGTTCCTGAACCTTAGATAGGGAAACATGAGTGTTCGGGAATACAATCTTCGTTTCAACTCGCTAGCCAGGTATGCCCCCGCCCTGATAGCTGATAGGGGAGACCATGTGCACTGGTTTGTAAGTGGGCTAGGGCCACATTTGGTTAAGGAGTGTTTGACGGCCTCACTCCAGGACGGGGTGACTATTACCCGCATCCAGGCCCACGCCCAAAATCTGGAAGAGCAGTATCACACACGGAGAGAGGAGAGCTATCCAGAGAGGGGTTCCAGAAAAAGAGGCAGATTTTCCAAGGCTAGAAGCGAGTATAGAGGGGGGCAAGCACAAGAGCAATGTAGGTATTCGGGCCAATCAGCGGCCAGTGCCCCACCTCGATTTACGGATAGGGGGTTTGATCGCCCTACTTATTCGGGACCTGGTCAGGGTGCCAGAGCTTTGGGGTCCCAGTACAGAGTTGATTCCAGCAGGATGGGGCTTCCCCCACCACGATGTGCTCGGTGTGGCAAGCCACACTCTGGGCAGTGCTACCTAGACACCGGTGGTTGTTTTGCCTGTGGACGGACTGACCATTTTGTACGTGATTGCCCACTAAAGGGTGAAGGAGGCCAAACTCAGCCAGCCGGATCAGCGATCGGTTCGTCGTCGACCGTGCGCCCTCGTGGATAGACTTCTCATGCTCCAGCGGGCCACGGCCGAGGTAGGGGAGGAGCACCCAGTTCAGCCGGTCCTCCGCACCGCCTATATGCATTGACAGGACGACAGGATCCTGAGCCTTCTGCAGACGCGGCCACAGGTACTTTTTCAGTATTTTCTGTGATAGACGTGTGTTAATTAACTCGAATTTTATTTTTCCTATACTGTCCTCTGTATTACTGATCACATTAAGAATTTGGAAATTTGGACGAAAAGTGGCCATACGCATAGGTAAAAGGCGAATACTGGAAATTGCAAAGGTCCGAACTGTAAATAAAGGAAAAGACGTGTTACGCGGACGTTTCGAAAACTGCCGAGACCCCAACTCGTTCCATATAATGCGACATAAGTAGTACGGGGAGCGGAGGTAAAAATATTGACACCGAGACCTCGAAATGCATTAAAGTTCCAGGGTTAAGCGTGCTCAGGTGGGAGTAATTCCATGATGGGTGACCCCCTGGGAAACATGCTGAAAATTTTGTAAATGCGGAAACAAGAGATGAGTGTAAAAGTAGGCAGCCCCGAGTAAATTGGGGTGTGGAAAGAGGTTATAAACCCCATACGAGCCATATAGGCTGAGACGGATTAAACTAACAGAAAAAGAAAAGCCATGATAACAGAAAGCCTTGGGAATGAAGGAGAAAAGTACAGGTGTCGCAGGATGGGACCAATATTGAGTCCACACTGACTAAGGAAAGGAATCCCTAATGTGGCGTTGTACGGGAACATGTCTAGTGAGGGGATAGACGCAGCAGACGCTACAAGAAAGAAGCACAACTGTAAAGATCGCAAGAGGGCAACCTAAGCTTCTAAGACGGACATGCTAAGCGACATGAGGCATCCACAAAGGAGACCTCCCTGAAATAATATACTACGCTATGAGGCCAGTTCAACATTCGAGGACGAATGTTCTAAAGGGGGGGAGGATGTTATATCCCGCGTTTTGTGCAATCGGACAATTCAAGACGATCGCGTGGAGACAACAAGCAAAGCAATATTTTATGTGTTTGACACACGAGTTGTTTATGAAAAATTTAGAAGTGAAGATAATGAGAATGGTTAAGAGCATAAAGGGGAATTCACGACATGACTAGTGGAAATATGGAGGAAGACGAAGGGCAAAATTGGAAGTCCGAAAAATTGTTTTCAAGAATTGCGAGAAGTAGCCCAAAATATAATTGGGTTTGAAGGTTTTTCTTTGGAAATTAATAGGCCCAACCGGCCATTAATATGGGCCCAAGCCCATGTGGGATTAAATTGTAGATTATAAAAGATGAATAAGGTCATCTTTATCACCTAAATGGTCTAGAAAATTCAAGAGAGCAAAGGAAAGAAAAGAGAGAGCAAACTTCAAGGGCCATTCGGCCAAGCTCAATATTAACAAGAAAAATTGATAAAATCCCTTCAAAAATCATTTCCTACCAAGCAAAGGGTGCTTAACAAGGTAGAGTTGTTGTTGGAGCAAGAAAGGTTCAAAATCATCCAAGTTGCCAAGAGTTAGGCAAGTGAGAAGTTGAAGAAGAAAGGTAAATTCTAACCTTTTTTTATGTGTTATGCATAGATTATATGTGTTGTAGTAGGCAAAAATGGATGAAATTCTTGAAGTAGAGGAATATAGTATATGGCCGTGTATGTACATATAGGTATAGGAATTGTATTTCAATTGTTGTCAAGTGTTTGGTTGCTATTGTTGTTGATGAGATGTGGAAAATGGAAAAATTGAAGTTGTGTGTGTGCATGGTATGGCCATGTAGTGTGTAGTTGCAAATGGCCGTGTGTGTGTGTTTGATGAATGGATAGTGAGCAAGTCTTAATTAGTATGCCGATCGTCGTGTTGTGGAGCTTATATTACAAGTAGAAGCATAATGAACTTAGTAAAATATTAGTAATTGGAAGTTTGTTTCGGAAGGTGAGGTGAATTGAATGTTATGTTCTTGCATGTATGAAACGTCATGATGTTAGAATGATGTTGTTGGACTATATATATAAGGTTGTTATTGACTTTATGGGAGTTGGAAAGTGTTGAAGAAAGTAGTAAATTGATATAATGTATCGTGAGTCGAAAATGTGAATTGCTAGGATGATTGTTGATTATGTTAATAGTTTGGCCGGGTTTGAATTCCCGGATTGTGTTTGTCAAGAATTTGGTTATATTGAATGTCGAGGATGGTGTATTTACAGAGGAAATGCTGCCGAAATTTCGGTAGCCAATTGTTTCCTTAAGGTGTTAACTCTAAGTATGCTAATGAGAGTTTTGGTAAAAATGACCAAATCGCAGATTTTGACGCGATTGTGACTCGAATTTGGAGTAGCTAAAGGAGCGGAAAGAGGTATGTAAGGCTTCACCCTTCTTTCTATGGCATGTCTTAACTAAAAGAAGTCGGGTACGAGTCTCGGGGACAACCCTAATCCCCGGAATCCGCACCTAAAGTTTTCAACTTTTCGTTCAATTGAATTGAAGTAAAAAGTGTGCAAAATGATGAAAAGACCTTCTAGACCCCTATAACTTGTCTAAGTGGGATCCGATTACCCTAAGACTCATACAAGTAACGCTATGACACGTAATATGGGTAAATTGTATACGCTACCTCGTCCGGCCCGAGGTGGGCCCGTTACTCTCGGATCTTCCTATAATCTTGGTTAACGTACTTGAAGTGAATCCAAAGGGGGCCTTTGATCCCGATTTCGTCACCAAGTGATAAGTACTATGACTACTCCAGCGGGAGTGTTTCTATGATGATAATGATAATGACAATGTCGGACAGGAGAATGTAGCTATGATAAGTACGACCGAAACGACTCTACGACTAAGCCAAGTACTTCATATAAACATGAAAGCGATAAACTAATTTTTGAATCATATTTATATTTTCTAGTTATAACTTTATTTTCTAAAATACCTAAGATTTCATTTTCGGTTACTGTAACACTATTTTCCGTTGATAGTTTCGCCTTAAAATACTTGTTCCTTCAAGGTGAGACAAAGCTATCACTAGCATTCCGTAATGTAATAGGAGGTCACCGACCTTATGTCACTCCGATGGATACATGATTTTCCTTGGCTCTCTTGTGCGCTTATATGACATATGTATATATATATAACGGGTATACGTGTATGGGTATGTATATATATATGACAAAGTAACTGTATATAAGACATGTATATGCATAAAGGATGAGTAAATGTACGTGTATGTGGGGAAAAAGGGAAGGGCCACTGTTATATCACCACCTGATTCAGCTGGATTCCATCCTGGATGCGGGATGCCCGGACGCGGGATATGGGTTGAGCCGTACGCGGCGTCTGTATATATATGTATAATGTGTGATACATATGTGATGTAATATGTTGGGTTATCGTTGGGGAGGGGGTTGGGAGAGCCGATTGTATTCGGCATCTGTAAATGTAAATGAAAGATACTGTCTACTGAATTGTACTATTTTCTGTATACATGAATAAGGGACACCGAGGGGGTTGGGAGTGTCGATTGTATTCGGCGTCCGAAAACGTGAGTAAAAGCTACCGTTACTGAAATGTAATGTTTTTTGCGCACGAGAATAAGTAATATAGAAATGTTGACTCCTATGCCTATGAAAAGAAACGTTCCAAAGATGAAAAGGGCAAGCCTATACGATAGCCCGCCTAAAAAGGGGCCTCCCTATGTACAGGTTACTTTCTTGCCCCATTATACGGCCTATGGCTCCGTGATATTATTATTGATCGCACTCTATGTTACTGCTTGCATTATTTTCCATGCCTTACATACTCGGTACATTATTCGTACTGACGTCCCTTCTTGTGGACGCTGCGTTTCATGCCGCGCAGGTCAGCAGGTATACGGACCAGATTCCTAGCGCCCTATCAGCAGCATTCGACAGCGCTCCAGTTGTTCCGAAGCCTTATATCATCGGTACTATTTTGTGTATGTATTTTCGGGCGCGACAGTACTCGGCCCTTCCTATGTATAAATGTACTATGTCTAGAGGCTCGTAGACAGATATACACAGTCAGCTATGTACAGTTTAATGTATTGTATTCCGAATGGTTCGCGTTCTGGTGTAACGCGATATTAGAAAGTTTACTGCAAATGTTAATGTTTAGAAAAAAAAATATGGCACTGTTTATACAGGATAGCTAAGGGGTGCTCGGTACAAGTATCGGGTACTCGTCACGGCCCCTAGTCGGGTCGTGACAGAAGTGGTATCAGAGCAGTTCGGTCCTAGGGTTTGTCTACGAGCCGTGTCCAGTAGAGTCTTGTCTATGGGTGTGTAGCGCGCCATACTTATAGACAGGAGGTTACAGGGCATTTAGGAAATGTGACCTTCTTTGTATTCTGAAATCGTGCGATAGAGCTATGTTACCAGGCTTCCATGTTCCTTTTCTAAAACCGATGTTATGGTTTCAGTAATGCCGCCGAAGAGAAAGGCTACGGCGGCCGAGAAAGCCAAGGGGGTGGCGGCCCGCAGAGTTGAACGGGAGCCAGACGAAGAAGAATCTCGCAATGAAGCTTCCCCTCACACTAATCCTGTCCCCCCTGCACCGGCAGAGCAGGGAAGAGCTCCAGCTCCAGTCCCCGCACCTCCAGTTCCACCGCCAGCAGTTCCGGGCCAGCAAGTTGCAGAGGCCATCCAATTACTAACCCAGTTAGTCGCCAAACAGGCTCAGCGACGAGATGTAGACCCGGGAGATAGGGCGGTAAGTGCAAGAGCCCGTGACTTCATTACCCTTAAGCCGCCAGAGTTTTATGGGTCAAAACCAGAGGAAGACCCGCAGAGCTTTATAGATGAAATGCTGAGGACTCTGGGGATAATGCATGTTTCAGACACAGAGGCAGTAGAATTGTCATCATACAGGTTGCGGGATGTAGCAGTGTTGTGGTATAACAGCTGGATATCCTCTAGGGGAGCAAATGCCCCTCCCCCGGTCTGGCAGGAGTTTACGGAGGCATTTCTACGACATTTCTTACCGCCAGAGGTTCGACGGGCTCGAGCCGATATGTTCCTGAACCTTAGATAGGGAAACGTGAGTGTTCGGGAATACAATCTTCGTTTCAACTCGCTAGCCAGGTATGCCCCCGCCCTGATAGCTGATAGGGGAGACCATGTGCACTGGTTTGTAAGTGGGCTTGGGCCACATTTGGTTAAGGAGTGTTTGACGGCCTCACTCCAGGACGGGGTGACTATTACCCGCATCCAGGCCCACGCCCAAAATCTGGAAGAGCAGTATCACACACGGAGAGAGGAGAGCTATCCAGAGAGGGGTTCCAGAAAAAGAGGCAGATTTTCCAAGGCTAGAAGCGAGTATAGAGGGGGGCAAGCACAAGAGCAATCTAGGTATTCGGGCCAATCAGCGGCCAGTGCCCCACCTCGATTTACGGATAGGGGGTTTGATCGCCCTACTTATTCGGGACCTGGTCAGGGTTCCAGAGCTTTGGGGTCCCAAAACAGAGTTGATTCCAGCAGGATGGGGCTTCCCCCACCACGATGTGCTCGGTGTGGCAAGCCACACTCTGGGCAGTGCTACCTAGACACCGGTGGTTGTTTTGCATGTGGACGGACTGGCCATTTTGTACGTGATTGCCCACTAAAGGGTGAAGGAGGCCAAACTCAGCCAGCCGGATCAGCGATCGGTTCGTCGTCGACCGTGCGCCCTCGTGGATAGACTTCTCATGCTCCAGCGGGCCGCGGCCGAGGTAGGGGAGGAGCACCCAGTTCAGCCGGTCCTCCGCACCGCCTATATGCATTGACAGGACGACAGGATCCTGAGCCTTCTGCAGACGCGGCCACAGGTACTTTTTCAATATTTTCTGTGATAGACGTGTGTTAATTAACTCGAATTTTATTTTTCCTATACTGTCCTCTGTATTACTGAACACATTAAGAATTTGGAAATTTGGACGAAAAGTGGCCATACGCATAGGTAAAAGGCGAATACTGGAAATTGCAAAGGTCCGAACTGTAAATAAAGGAAAAGACGTGTTACGCGGACGTTTCGAAAACTGCCGAGACCCCAACTCGTTCCATATAATGCAACATAAGTAGTACGGGGAGCGGAGGTAAAAATATTGACACCGAGACCTCGAAATGCATTAAAGTTCCAGGGTTAAGCGTGCTCAGGTGGGAGTAATTCCATGATGGGTGACCCCCTGGGAAACATGCTGAAAATTTTGTAAATGCGGAAACAAGAGATGAGTGTAAAAGTAGGCAGCCCCGAGTAAATTGGGGTGTGGAAAGAGGTTATAAACCCCATACGAGCCATATAGGCTAAGACGGATTAAACTAACAGAAAAAGAAAAGCCATGATAACAGAAAGCCATGGGAATGAAGGAGAAAAGTACAGGTGTCGCAGGATGGGACCAATATTGAGTCCACACTGACTAAGGAAAAGAATCCCTAATGTGGCGATGTACGGGAACATGTCTAGTGAGGGGATAGACGCAGCAGACGCTACAAGAAAGAAGCACAACTGTAAAGATCGCAAGAGGGCAACCTAAGCTTCTAAGACGGACATGCTAAGCGACATGAGGCATCCACAAAGGAGACCTCCCTGAAATAATATACTACGCTATGAGGCCAGTTCAACATTCGAGGACGAATGTTCTAAAGGGGGGGAGGATGTTATATCCCGCGTTTTGTGCAATCGGACAATTCAAGACGATTGCGGGGAGACAATAAGCAAAGCAATATTTTATATGTTTGACACACGAGTTGTTTATGAAAAATTTAGAAGTGAAGATAATGAGAATGGTTAAGAGCATAAAGGGGAATTCATGACATGACTAGTGGAAATATGGAGGAAGACGAAGGGCAAAATTGGAAGTCCGAAAAATTGTTTTCAAGAATTGCGAGAAGTAGCCCAAAATATAATTGGGTTTGAAGGTTTTTCTTTGGAAATTAATAGGCCCAACCGGCCATTAATATGGGCCCAAGCCCATGTGGGATTAAATTGTAGATTATAAAAGATGAATAAGGTCATCTTTATCACCTAAATGGTCTAGAAAATTCAAGAGAGCAAAGGAAAGAAAAGAGAGAGCAAACTTCAAGGGCCATTCGGCCAAGCTCAAGATTAACAAGAAAAATTGATAAAATCCCTCCAAAAATCATTTCCTACCAAGCAAAGGGTGCTTAACAAGGTAGAGTTGTTGTTGGAGCAAGAAAGGTTCAAAATCATCCAAGTTGCCAAGAGTTAGGCAAGTGAGAATTTGAAGAAGAAAGGTAAATTCTAACCTTGTTTTATGTGTTATGCATAGATTATATGTGTTGTAGTAGGCAAAAATGGATGAAATTCTTGAAGTAGAGGAATATAGTATATGGCCGTGTATGTACATATAGGTGTAGGAATTGTATTTCAATTGTTGTCAAGTGTTTGGTTGCTATTGTTGTGGATGAGATGTGGAAAATGGAAAAATTGAAGTTGTGTGTGTGCATGGTATGGCCGTGTAGTGTGTAGTTGCAAATGGCCGTTGTGTGTTTGATGA
The DNA here is from genome assembly GCF_019175385.1 of Lycium barbarum. Classification (NCBI taxonomy): domain Eukaryota; kingdom Viridiplantae; phylum Streptophyta; class Magnoliopsida; order Solanales; family Solanaceae; genus Lycium; species Lycium barbarum. The sequence goes on along the minus strand of NC_083348.1, from coordinate 21,012,527 downwards.
ATGGATAGTGAGCAAGTCTTAATTAGTATGCCGATCGTCGTGTTGTGGAGCTTATATTACAAGTAGAAGCATAATGAACTTAGTAAAATATTAGTAATTGGAAGTTTGTTTCGGAAGGTGAGGTGAATTGAATGTTATGTTCTTGCATGTATGAAACGTCATGATGTTAGAATGATGTTGTTGGACTATATAAACAAGGTTGTTATTGACTTTATGGGAGTTGGAAAGTGTTGAAGAAAGTAGTAAATTGATATAATGTATCGTGAGTCGAAAATGTGAATTGCTAGGATGATTGTTGATTATGTTAATAGTTTGGCCGGGTTTGAATTCCCGGATTGTGTTTGTCAAGAATTTGGTTATATTGAATGTCGAGGATGGTGTATTTACAGAGGAAATGCTGCCGAAATTTCGGTAGCCAATTGTTTCCTTAAGGTGTTAACTCTAAGTATGCTAATGAGAGTTTTGGTAAAAATGACCAAATCGCAGATTTTGACGAGATTGTGACTCGAATTTTGAGTAGCTAAAGGAGCGGAAAGAGGTATGTAAGGCTTCACCCTTCTTTCTATGGCATGTCTTAACTAAAAGAAGTCGGGTACGAGTCTCGGGGACAACCCTAATCCCCGGAATCCGCACCTAAAGTTTTCAACTTTTCGTTCAATTGAATTGAAGTAAAAAGTGTGCAAAATGATGAAAAGACCTTCTAGACCCCTATAACTTGCCTAAGTGGGACCCGATTACCCTAAGACTCATACAAGTAACGCTATGACACGTAATATGGGTAAATTGTATACGCTACCTCGTCCGGCCCGAGGTGGCCCGTTACTCTCGGATCTTCCTATAATCTTGGTTAACGTACTTGAAGTGAATCCAAAGGGGGCCTTTGATCCCGATTTCGTCACCAAGTGATAAGTACTATGACTACTCCAGCGGGAGTGTTTCTATGATGATAATGATAATGACAATGTCGGACAGGAGAATGTAGCTATGATAAGTATGACCGGAACGACTCTACGACTAAGCCAAGTACTTCATATAAACATGAAAGCGATAAACTAATTTTTGAATCATATTTATATTTTCTAGTTATAACTTTATTTTCTAAAATACCTAAGATTTCATTTTCGGTTACTGTAACACTATTTTCCGTTGATAGTTTTGCCTTAAAATACTTGTTCCTTCAAGGTGAGACAAAGCTATCACTAGCATTCCGTAATGTAATCGGAGGTTACCGACCTTATGTCACTCCGATGGAAACATGATTTTCCTTGGCTCTCTTGTGCGCTTATATGACATATGTATATATATAAAACGGGTATACGTGTATGGGTATGTATATATATATGACAAAGTAACTGTATATAAGACATGTATATGCATAAAGGATGAGTAAATGTACGTGTATGTGGGGAAAAAGGGAAGGGCCACTGTTATATCACCACCTGATTCAGCTGGATTCCATCCTGGACGCGGGATGCCCGGACGCGGGATATGGGATGAGTCGTACGCGGCGTCTGTATATATATGTATAATGTGTGATACATATGTGATGTAATATGTTGGGTCATCGTTGGGGAGGGGGTTGGGAGAGCCGATTGTATTCGGCATCTGTAAATGTAAATGAAAGATACTGTCTACTGAATTGTACTATTTTCTGTATACATGAATAAGGGACACCGAGGGGGTTGGGAGAGCCGATTGTATTCGGCGTCCGAAAACGTGAGTAAAAGCTACCGTTACTGAAATGTACTGTTTTCTGCGCACGAGAATAAGTAATATAGAAATGTTGACTCCTATGCCTATGAAAAGAAACGTTCCAAAGACGAAAAGGGCAAGCCTATACGATAGCCCGCCTGAAAAGGGGCCTCCCTATGTACAGGTTACTTTCTTGCCCCATTATACGGCCTATGGCTCCGTGATATTATTATTGATCGCACTCTATGTTACTGCTTGCATTATTTTCCATGCCTTACATACTCGGTACATTATTCGTACTGACGTCCCTTCTTGTGGACGCTGCGTTGCATGTCGCGCAGGTCAGCAGGTATACGGACCAGATTCCTAGCGCCCTATCAGCAGCATTCGACAGCGCTCCAGTTGTTCCGGAGCCTTATATCATCGGTACTATTTTGTGTATGTATTTTCGGGAGCGACAGTACTCGGCCCTTCCTATGTATAAATGTACTATGTCTAGAGGCTCGTAGACAGATATACACAGTCAGCTATGTACAGTTTAATGTATTGTATTCCGAATGGTTCGCGTTCTGGTGTAACGCGATATTAGAAAGTTTACTGCAAATGTTAATGTTTAGAAAAAAAAATATGGCACTGTTTATACAGGATAGCTAAGGGGTGCTCGGTACAAGTATCGGGTACTCGTCACGGCCCCTAGTCGGGTCGTGACAGAAGTGGTATCAGAGCAGTTCGGTCCTAGGGTTTGTCTACGAGCCGTGTCCAGTAGAGTCTTGTCTATGGGTGTGTAGCGCGCCATACTTATAGACAGGAGGTTACAGGGCATTTAGGAAATGTGACCTTCTTTGTATTCTGAAATCGTGCGATAGAGCTATGTTACCAGGCTTCCATGTTCCTTTTCTAAAACCGATGTTATGGTTTCAGTAATGCCGCCGAAGAGAAAGGCTACGGCGGCCGAGAAAGCCAAGGGGGTGGCGGCCCGCAGAGTTGAACGGGAGCCAGACGAAGAAGAATCTCGCAATGAAGCTTCCCCTCACACTAATCCTGTCCCCCCTGCACCGGCAGAGCAGGGAAGAGCTCCAGCTCCAGTCCCCGCACCTCCAGTTCCACCGCCAGCAGTTCCGGGCCAGCAAGTGGCAGAGGCCATCCAATTACTAACCTTGTTAGTCGCCACACAGGCTCAGCGACGAGATGTAGACCCGGGAGATAGGGCGGTAAGTGCAAGAGCCCGTGACTTCATTACCCTGAAGCCGCCAGAGTTTTATGGGTCAAAACCAGAGGAAGACCCGCCGAGCTTTATAGATGAAATGCTGAGGACTCTGGGGATAATGCATGCTTCAGACACAAAGGCAGTAGAATTGGCATCGTACAGGTTGCGGGATGTAGCAGTGTTGTGGTATAACAGCTGGATATCCTCTAGGGGAGCAAATGCCCCTCCCCCGGTCTGGCAGGAGTTTACGGAGGCATTTCTACGACATTTCTTACCGCCAGAGGTTCGACGGGCTCGAGCCGATATGTTCCTGAACCTTAGACAGGGAAACATGAGTGTTCGGGAATACAGTCTTCGTTTCAACTCGCTAGCCAGGTATTCCCCCGCCCTGATAGCTGATAGGGGAGACCATGTGCACCGATTTGTAAGTGGGCTAGGGCCACATTTGGTTAAGGAGTGTTTGTCGGCCTCACTCCAGGACGGGGTGACTATTACCCGCATCCAGGCCCACGCCCAAAATCTGGAAGAGCAGTATCACACACGGAGAGAGGAGAGCTATCCAGAGGGGGGTTCCAGAAAAAGAGGCAGATTTTCCAGGGCTAGAAGCGAGTATAGAGGGGGGCAAGCACAAGAGCAATCTAGGTATTCAGGCCATTCAGCGGCCAGTGCCCCACCTCGATTTACGGATAGGGGGTTTGATCGCCCTACTTATTCGGGACCTGGTCAGGGTGCCAGAGCTTTGGGGTCCCAGTACAGAGTTGATTCCAGCAGGATGGGGCTTCCCCCACCATGATGTGCTCGGTGTGGCAAGCCACATTCTGGGCAGTGCTACCTAGACAGCGGTGGTTGTTTTGCCTGTGGACGGACTGACCATTTTGTACGTGATTGCCCACTAAAGGGTGAAGGAGGCCAAACTCAGCCAGCCGGATCAGCGATCGGTTCGTCATCGACCGTGCGCCCTCGTGGACAGATTTCTCATGCTCCAGCGGGCCGCGGCCGAGGTAGGGGAGGAGCACCCAGTTCAGCCGGTCCTCCGCACCGCCTATATGCATTGACAGGACGACAGGATCCTGAGCCTTCTGCAGACGCGGCCACAGGTACTTTTTCAATATTTTCTGTGATAGACGTGTGTTAATTAACTCGAATTTTATTTTTCCTATACTGTCCTCTGTATTACTGAACACATTAAGAATTTGGAAATTTGGACGAAAAGTGGCCATACGCATAGGTAAAAGGCGAATACTGGAAATTGCAAAGGTCCGAACTGTAAATAAAGGAAAAGACGTGTTACGCGGACGTTTCGAAAACTGCCGAGACCCCAACTCGTTCCATATAATGCAACATAAGTAGTACGGGGAGCGGAGGTAAAAATATTGACACCGAGACCTCGAAATGCATTAAAGTTCCAGGGTTAAGCGTGCTCAGGTGGGAGTAATTCCATGATGGGTGACCCCCTGGGAAACATGCTGAAAATTTTGTAAATGCGGAAACAAGAGATGAGTGTAAAAGTAGGCAGCCCCGAGTAAATTGGGGTGTGGAAAGAGGTTATAAACCCCATACGAGCCATATAGGCTAAGACGGATTAAACTAACAGAAAAAGAAAAGCCATGATAACAGAAAGCCATGGGAATGAAGGAGAAAAGTACAGGTGTCGCAGGATGGGACCAATATTGAGTCCACACTGACTAAGGAAAAGAATCCCTAATGTGGCGATGTACGGGAACATGTCTAGTGAGGGGATAGACGCAGCAGACGCTACAAGAAAGAAGCACAACTGTAAAGATCGCAAGAGGGCAACCTAAGCTTCTAAGACGGACATGCTAAGCGACATGAGGCATCCACAAAGGAGACCTCCCTGAAATAATATACTACGCTATGAGGCCAGTTCAACATTCGAGGACGAATGTTCTAAAGGGGGGGAGGATGTTATATCCCGCGTTTTGTGCAATCGGACAATTCAAGACGATTGCGGGGAGACAATAAGCAAAGCAATATTTTATATGTTTGACACACGAGTTGTTTATGAAAAATTTAGAAGTGAAGATAATGAGAATGGTTAAGAGCATAAAGGGGAATTCATGACATGACTAGTGGAAATATGGAGGAAGACGAAGGGCAAAATTGGAAGTCCGAAAAATTGTTTTCAAGAATTGCGAGAAGTAGCCCAAAATATAATTGGGTTTGAAGGTTTTTCTTTGGAAATTAATAGGCCCAACCGGCCATTAATATGGGCCCAAGCCCATGTGGGATTAAATTGTAGATTATAAAAGATGAATAAGGTCATCTTTATCACCTAAATGGTCTAGAAAATTCAAGAGAGCAAAGGAAAGAAAAGAGAGAGCAAACTTCAAGGGCCATTCGGCCAAGCTCAAGATTAACAAGAAAAATTGATAAAATCCCTCCAAAAATCATTTCCTACCAAGCAAAGGGTGCTTAACAAGGTAGAGTTGTTGTTGGAGCAAGAAAGGTTCAAAATCATTCAAGTTGCCAAGAGTTAGGCAAGTGAGAATTTGAAGAAGAAAGGTAAATTCTAACCTTGTTTTATGTGTTATGCATAGATTATATGTGTTGTAGTAGGCAAAAATGGATGAAATTCTTGAAGTAGAGGAATATAGTATATGGCCGTGTATGTACATATAGGTGTAGGAATTGTATTTCAATTGTTGTCAAGTGTTTGGTTGCTATTGTTGTGGATGAGATGTGGAAAATGGAAAAATTGAAGTTGTGTGTGTGCATGGTATGGCCGTGTAGTGTGTAGTTGCAAATGGCCGTTGTGTGTTTGATGAATGGATAGTGAGCAAGTCTTAATTAGTATGCCGATCGTCGTGTTGTGGAGCTTATATTACAAGTAGAAGCATAATGAACTTAGTAAAATATTAGTAATTGGAAGTTTGTTTCGGAAGGTGAGGTGAATTGAATGTTATGTTCTTGCATGTATGAAACGTCATGATGTTAGAATGATGTTGTTGGACTATATAAACAAGGTTGTTATTGACTTTATGGGAGTTGGAAAGTGTTGAAGAAAGTAGTAAATTGATATAATGTATCGTGAGTCGAAAATGTGAATTGCTAGGATGATTGTTGATTATGTTAATAGTTTGGCCGGGTTTGAATTCCCGGATTGTGTTTGTCAAGAATTTGGTTATATTGAATGTCGAGGATGGTGTATTTACAGAGGAAATGCTGCCGAAATTTCGGTAGCCAATTGTTTCCTTAAGGTGTTAACTCTAAGTATGCTAATGAGAGTTTTGGTAAAAATGACCAAATCGCAGATTTTGACGAGATTGTGACTCGAATTTTGAGTAGCTAAAGGAGCGGAAAGAGGTATGTAAGGCTTCACCCTTCTTTCTATGGCATGTCTTAACTAAAAGAAGTCGGGTACGAGTCTCGGGGACAACCCTAATCCCCGGAATCCGCACCTAAAGTTTTCAACTTTTCGTTCAATTGAATTGAAGTAAAAAGTGTGCAAAATGATGAAAAGACCTTCTAGACCCCTATAACTTGCCTAAGTGGGAACCGATTACCCTAAGACTCATACAAGTAACGCTATGACACGTAATATGGGTAAATTGTATACGCTACCTCGTCCGGCCCGAGGTGGGCCCGTTACTCTCGGATCTTCCTATAATCTTGGTTAACGTACTTGAAGTGAATCCAAAGGGGGCCTTTGATACCGATTTCGTCACCAAGTGATAAGTACTATGAATACTCCAGCGGGAGTGTTTCTATGATGATAATGATAATGACAATGTCGGACAGGAGAATGTAGCTATGATAAGTACGACCGGAACGACTCTACGACTAAGCCAAGTACTTCATATAAACATGAAAGCGATAAACTAATTTTTGAATCATATTTATATTTTCTAGTTATAACTTTATTTTCTAAAATACCTAAGATTTCATTTTCGGTTACTGTAACACTATTTTCCGTTGATAGTTTCGCCTTAAAATACTTGTTCCTTCAAGGTGAGACAAATCTATCACTAGCATTCCGTAATGTAATCGGAGGTCACCGACCTTATGTCACTCCGATGGATACATGATTTTCCTTGGCTCTCTTGTACGCTTATATGACATATGCATATATATAAAACGGGTATACGTGTATGGGTATGTATATATATATGACAAAGTAACTGTATATAAGACATGTATATGCATAAAGGATGAGAAAATGTACGTGTATGTGGGGAAAAAGGGAAGGGCCACTGTTATATCACCACCTGATTCAGCTGGATTCCATCCTGGACGCGGGATGCCCGGACGCGGGATATGGGATGAGCCGTACGCGGCGTCTGTATATATATATATATATATATAATGTGTGATACATATGTGATGTAATATGTTGGGTCATCGTTGGGGAGGGGGTTGGGAGAGCCGATTGTATTCGGCATCTGTAAATGTAAATGAAAGATATTGTCTACTGAATTGTACTGTTTTTCTGTATACATGAATAAGGGACACCGAGGGGGTTGGGAGAGCCGATTGTGTTCGGCGTCCGAAAACGTGAGTAAAAGCTACCGTTACTGAAATGTACTATTTTCTGCGCACGAGAATAAGTAATATAGAAATGTTGACTCCTATGCCTATGAAAAGAAACGTTCCAAAGACGAAAAGGGCAAGCCTATACGATAGCCCGCCTGAAAAGGGGCCTCCCTATGTACAGGTTACTTTCTTGCCCCATTATACGGCCTATGGCTCCGTGATATTATTATTGATCGCACTCTATGTTACTGCTTGCATTATTTTCCATGCCTTACATACTCGGTACATTATTCGTACTGACGTCCCTTCTTGTGGACGCTGCGTTTCATGCCGCGCAGGTCAGCAGGTATACGGACCAGATTCCTAGCGCCCTATCAGCAGCATTCGACAGCGCTCCAGTTGTTCCGGAGCCTTATATCATCGGTACTATTTTGTGTATGTATTTTTGGGCGCGACAGTACTCGGCCCTTCCTATGTATAAATGTACTATGTCTAGAGGCTCGTAGACAGATATACACAGTCAGCTATGTACAGTTTAATGTATTGTATTCCGAATGGTTCGCGTTCTGGTGTAACGCGATATTAGAAAGTTTACTGCAAATGTTAATGTTTAGAAAAAAAATATGGCACTGTTTATACAGGATAGCTAAGGGGTGCTCGGTACAAGTATCGGGTACTCGTCACGGCCCCTAGTCGGGTCGTGACAATATGTATGCATATCATGCGCCTTTCGTGGCATTCAGAGTTTCAGGTTGATTCTTCCCTATGTCTTTTATATTGATGTCTTCACTCATATTCTTATTTGCCTTAAATACTTGATACATTTCTTTGTACTGATGTCCTTTTTGTCAGGGGCACTGCATTTCATGCCTGTAGGTCTTGGTAGAAAGATTAATGGTCCCTCCCCAGTAGGCTATCCAGATCAGTGATGGTTTGACACACTCCAATCTTCTTGGAGTAGCTATAGTGTGTCGGTATGCTAAGAGATCTATGTATATATGCATTTTGGGTATGGTGGGGCCCTGTCTGACCTTATGTTAGTTCTGATACTCTTAGAGGCTTGTAGACATATGCTTGTGTATAGCCGTGTTGTGCAGCCCTGTCGGCCTATGTTTTGTGGTACAACTTACTATGGTGGCCTTGTCGGCCCATTTATTGTTAGGATGGATTGTTAATGTCATTCTTGCTAGTGCCTGACAAATAAGTTTAGGGTGCTGGTCTCGCCCCTCCGATTGCGGCGTGACACACTGCCTGAAGAATGAAGTTGAAACTGTTACATCTTGGAGATTTCAGATTTGTTACTTTGTGAGTAGACCAACGCGAGCTTGAGATGACCACGAAGTCCTTATGAGATAAAGGAGATTATTTAATAACCTTAAGTGCGTACTATGAGATTTTGAAGTCATACGAATCGGTGGAACTAAGTTCGTCAAAGAAAATGAAACGCAAGTTATGTTGAGAAGGTTTCGTAACTATTGAGTTAGTAATTATTTAGTAATGTCTTGATGAGGAGCTATAGGTCTCCTTAGATGGTTAATGAAGTGTTATGCAAGTGCCAATAAGGTTCAATAAGGATTGGAGGTTGAACGAATCAACGCGAGAAAGTTTCGGCTAATGTTGGGCTGTACGACCACTTATACGGACCGTATAAGTTATACGTTTTTTTTTTTTATATATGGTCGACCCTTGCTCATTTATTTCATTCCCAACATTTCCCCAAGTCTTAAAAGCTCTAGAACCATCTCTCAAGCATATTCCACACAAACCCAAGAGAGATCATAGATCAAATAGCAAGAATCAAGGGATCTAAGTGTTGGAAGTCTCACTAGGGTTTGTAGAACTCAAGATTTTCTATGGTGTTGAAGTTGGGGGTTAACTCAAGTGAATGATTTGATTCAAAGCTTTCTCTTATGTAATTAAGGTGAGTTTTTATACTTGTTTCCATATTACTAGGAATGTATAGTTGTTGAATAACTTGATTGAGGGAAAGAAAGCAAAAAAGGAAGTTCAAAGGTGGGTTGATGATGTTATGGGTAATAAATTGACTTGAGTTGTAATTGTTAGAGTACTTTGGGTATAAATTTGCTATGAATGGTAGTAATAGTGATGAGGAAGTGTGGTATACGAGTGTATATAGAGTTGTATTGAAATTGTTGTTGTGTGTTGGATATGAAAAGGAGTTTTGGGCATGTAATGAAGTCTCTTTATTACGAAATTGATCATAATGTCATTGTTGATTGGGAGTTGTTTTATGATATAACGGAAGTCGATAAAACAGGGAAAATGCTGCCCAATTTTGGCTAGCTCATGAATTATTTTAGTTTGAACTTAAGAGTGTCTTTAAGACTTAACCTTAGTATGATCCTTTTAAATATAGATCTTGTGAATGTGGAAGGAGAACGTTAAACTATTAAGGAGACGTTAAGGTATGTTAAGTCTATTCCTTCTTCATTTTGGCATGATCCAATGTTATGAGCCAACAAGTGATTGAATGAGCTTCCATAGTACTCTACTCTTAGAAGCACTAGGAGTATTTCAGTCTTTGATGTCCCTATACCCCGTATGATTGTTCCTTCTGTTCCTGGGTCTTGAGATTACTTATGTTGATGATGTTAGCTCAAAATTTGTCCATCGGAGGTAATATGACCTTATGTCACTCTGAGAGTTCTATGTATACATTTCAGTTATGCATTGCATTCATATACATATGCATATTGACCTATGACCAGAAGGCATTATATACGCGTATATTATATGTACATGGGGTATGGGAAAACGGATAGGTGTTATATACGCATTACCACCTGATCAGCTGGTGCACCTTGATGATGATATATGGATTGGGTCGTACGTTCCTCGGCATTATTATATGATATATGGATCGGGTCGTACGTTCCTCGACACTATTATATGGGATATGAATCGGGCTGAACGTTCCTCAGCAGTATGACCTATATTTATGTACATGAGCATGATTATCATTGAGAGCATGCAGATTATGCAGCGACAGAGGCATTGTCAGCTATACAGATACTTGTTCATACAAATCTATGCAGACAGTCAGTTAGCTTTGAGTTCCAGATTCCGTTCATGATCCTTATGCTTATACTTATGTTACTCTTATGCCTTACATACTCAGTACATTGTCCGTACTGACTCCCCTATTAATCGGGGGACTGCGTTCATGCCCGCAGTTACAGGTAGACAGACAGGCGATCCCGCTCTGTAGGACCTTTATTCAGCAGTAGTTGGTGCACTCCATTTGATCCGGAGCTGCAGTCTATTTTGGCATGCCATTCTTTTGGAGATGTATATGCATATGGGTATAATGGGGCCCTGTCCCGTCCTTTCTATAGTTTTATATTCCACTAGAGGTCTGTAGATAGGTGTATGTATGTCAGATAACGTAGCCTTGTCGGCTCCTATTCTTTTGTGTACCGTATATGTAGCGGCCTAGTTGTCTTGCACTATTCTTCCAGCTTTTATGCATGTAAATGTATAGAGTTCATGATGTCACCCTCTTCATGAGGCAGTATGAGATCAGTTTTAGTCACTTATGGGCCCTTGATGTTCAGTATGGTTCAGTTATGAGTGTAGGGGTGTTTGGTCACTAGAGGTCAGACACTCGTCACGACTCATCGGTTTGGGTCGTGACAGAAACCCCACAATCATAATGCTTTGGCCACTGCCTCTCCATAGAATGTATATGTATATTTCCGTATTTCCAACCTCTATATGTTGATGATGTGCAAGCATGATATGAGTAGTTTGAACATGATCCTTTTAAAACATTGAAGTAAGACATAAATTTGTGTTTCCTTCATGTGATTTGAATGTATAATAGGCAGTCTCCTAATCCATGAAACCATGATCCTTTTCCCTACCCCTTTATTTGCTAACTGTTAAAGAGGTGTCACATAATTTAGGAGTGTATTAAGTTGTTAATATCAGGCATGCTGGTGCTCAACAAGTAAGTCTCAGGTGCTGGTCCCGCCCCTCCAATTTGGGGTGTGACACACTGCCTGAAGAATGAAATTGAAACCCCACAATCATAATGCTTTGGCTACTGCCTCTCCATAGAATGTATATGTATATTTCCTTCTTTCCAACCTCTGAATGTTGATGATGTGCATGCATGATATAAGTAGTTTGAACGTGAGCCTTTTAAAACTTTGAAGTATGATATAAATTTGTGATGCCTTTATGTGATCTGAATGTATAATAGGCAGTCTCCTTATCCATGAAACCATGATCCTTTTCCCTACCCCTTTTGCTAACTGTTAAACAGGTGTCATATAGTTTAGGAGTGTATTCAGTTGATGTCTTGAGGTAATGAGTTCATGATATGGCTTTAGGTATTCTAACTCAGTCCTGTTATGGTTGATCTTTCCTCAGGGCTCGTCATTGCTTCTTCCGGACTTGTAGGGCCCTATGTATGTATACATGTGCAAAAAATGGAGTTGAAAAACCTTTCAAGAATAGTATGCAAGTTATGAATTATGTCAAAAGATGAGACTGAACTCTATGTATTTGTCTTGTTGTGTTGTTTATGTATGTTTTAAGTCTCAATTGCACCTCAAAGGGTCTTTCTCCTTCATCAATAATTAATTAAAAGTAATCTTGGCAAAATGCTTTGCTTATGAGTCAGTTTTCAATTTTATTCTAGAAGTAAAAAGAACTTGTGTATGTTCCATTAGTCATATGAGGACAAAAAATGTGATCCTTCCCTCCCACTTGTTTTTTCCCTTTCCTTCTTCTCTTGCTATTCATTGTGTTCATTTGTTTTGGTTAAATAAGACCCCTAAAGTTTAGTATATGTCATGCTTCACCACTTATTTTGTTCCTCTACAAGCTTTACTGTGAACCTTTAAAATCAGAGGTGTATTTAGATGGTCGTTTGTCTAAAACTCTCGTTCATGGCATGTGGAATTATAAAAAGGTTATGACAAGTTCATATGACTTAGAATCCTTTAGGACAATTGCATTGTGTATGTTATGCTGAGCATATGTGGAATCCCTTGCATTATTTGGTTTGACACATCTTTCTTGTGAACCACTTGAGAACATGGATGAATATTTGGTGTTTGGATATGTTTGTTCTCTCCTGATCAATTGGTCCCTTTCTGTGCCTCCTGATCAACAATGATACATCCTTGGCTTATATGAATGTTTTCTTTTAAATATAGTATGTGGTTCTATTCACATGTCAACAAATTAAGCATGTATGAACCCTTTATGTTTTCTTAGATATGTTGCATTTAAGTGACAATATCCATCTTTCTTAATTTGTATGGATAAATGTTCAAAATCCTATTTCTTCCCTCCCTTCTAATATGTTGTGGGATACTGCCAGATTTACAGAAGTATATACCTCCAAGTATACAAGAGTATATACACCATATTTCTCCAGTATATAGAGCACATCAGACTATGTAGTTGTGTTATTTGATTGGTATTCATCTTCTGTCCTTCTCTTCTCTCTAATGTGATGAAAAATATACAACCCACTTGTCACGCCCTGAACCTGGGCCTGGACGTAACATGGCACTTGATGCCTGACTGCACGTGACCGAGCGAACCACATGGCTTGCTGAATCAACATGAGACGTGTACTGATGAATCAATCAAGCGTACGGTCGTACACGTCTCACCTCGGTAAGCGAACCCTCAACTCAACAATAAATAAAGACATAAATAATGAATCAATCAAGCATAAAAGTATAGATACCTAAGTCTCACGATATATATATATAGTAGAATAGTGCGGAATAATACCCAGGGTCTAGTCTGAGTAATACAAGAGCATCTAAACGGAAAATAATACAAATCTGGAATAATAACACATAAAGTATCTATGTCTCTGAATAGAATAGGACATAATTATATAGAGCTCTTCAAGGCAGCGAACGGCCATGCTCACCCTGGAAACTCGGAGATAATGCTGAAGCGACTATCAGCCACGTGACATGGAAGCAGATCCAACCTGATACTCTACATTCATAAAGGAATGCAGCAAGTGCAGGTCAATACAAAACAACAGTACTGGTAGGCATCATCGGCTGACTATGCATAGCCAACACAATCTAGATAATAAAGCAGATAAGCAGATAAACCAACAATTATAAGTCAATGTAATCGAATCCCAGTATACGTCATCGCCTAAGTAAAACCTCTAATCCCAAATGTGTCAAGTCTGAATATACCAAGTCTGAACCCAACATCACAAGTACAACACCAAATCATCTCAAAATCAAGCCATAATACAATGCAATGCAATAGTGTATGAAGGCAATGCAAATGTTGTGTACACATATACTCCGAACGGAAATATCGACATCTCGGTAGCACAACCCACTGTGACTTGCGAAGTCTAAGTGCCACCCGTCCCGATCTTTGCCTAACAGACAGACGAGACCCCGGATCTTTGCCCACGGGGGGTTCTCACCAGCACCACTTTGGGGGACCCATGGAGTCCATGCACTCACTCAATCAACGATTCCGGAACTAACATTGAATATCGGCCATCACACATCACTCAAGTAAAAATCGAGCCCAGCTCATTACAGTGTTTCATCAAGTATCATCAGTATCTCCACAATGTATCATGAAAATGAGAGTGCGTGCAATGCATGTATCAACATCAATAATCATGCTCAATATCACAAGTACCATTAATGGGTACGCCATCAATATATCTGAATCACAAATACCAACAATGGGTACGCCAACAATATAACCGAATCACAAGTACCAACCATGGGTATGCCAAAAACATCGTAATCAAGATGATAAAACAAAATCCAATATTTATCAACAATTCATGGCATCAAGCCAACACAATAGAACAATCAATCACAACATAACGGGGTGGCTAGTCCCAGCACACAACAGGGCCCAACCTAAGACAATATCTAACCCAAATTCATACCCGAAGGTTCACATGCTATCTCCGACAATATAATCTAAATATGTGCTTCGCTATACGAAGTCTCACCAAGGGTAAGCCATAACCTACCTAGATGGCCGAACCGCAACACCAACAATTCCTCCTTTGCCTTTCCTTTCCGCTGAACCTTAGAACCAAAGTAGTCTTAGCATAATCAAAATATAGATTATAAATCCTTAAGAATGATACTAATAATGCTACCATTCAAGTTAGGTCAATTCTAACCCTAAAAATTAGGGAAACGGGCCCACGAGGGCAAAACGGGAAATTTGGAAGCAAAATATCAAATTAAGCACTAGGTGATCATAACCCAACTACTAATTGCAAAATTAACTAATAGATTTACCCAATTTCGAATTTGAAGCAAAACCCCCAATTTGAGTATAAACCCTAACTCTTTGATTCTGAAATTTAACACTAGATGGAAGATATATGATTAACAAGCTTAGATTCATCAAAAACTAGGATAAAACCTCATCAATTTCATCATTAATAAGCCTAGAGAAATTTTCATCAAAACCCACTTCCATCTTCCATTACTAAGGGATTATTAAAGGAAAGGGGGAATCTATGATGATTAGGATTAATGGAATAGTAAAGGGATTAACAAGATTTACCTCTAAGAATTTTCTCCAAATATTTCCAAGAACAGTCCCCAAAGCTCTAATTTAGAAATAGAAATAAAGGATAGAATAAAGGCTTATTTTAAAACACATTTAATGAAATAAAAGCCCGTTGCCGCCACGACGGTAATGGTGCCGCAACAACGGCGCCTCAACAGTGCCCCTCAGGCCGCCCCAGCGGTCTGGGCCAATGTATACATAGCCGCCCAACTGGTCAGCATGCCACCATAGCGGTGCTGCTGGGACGGCATTGGTGCCTCCATTGCGGGCACCAGGTACCAGAATTCCCCAATTTTTCTAAGTCTCAATCGAAAACCCGAACCATTCCCTAGGCCATCTGCTCACAAACCACATACATAGACCCACATAAAAATACGCTACGAACGTGCTTGTGGCCTCGGAATTTCCAACGGAGGTCTCGTTGACCGAGTCAACCCCCGATACCTCATTCCTATTTCCCAACCCAAGTCTCAAAATCCATCCGAGTGCATTGGGTACTGAACCAGATATACACATAAGTCATAAACGACCATCCGGACCTCTCGAAATTGACGGATTTTGGAAAAAGTTCCGTTTACACAAAAGTCAACTTTGGGTCAACTATTTAACTTTAAGTGTCACGACCCAACCCCGTGGGCCATGACTAGTGCCCGAGCTGGACACTCGTATACGTACCTGTTAAATATAGACAACTGATTCTTAAGAAAAATATAGAAATGTTATACCCCGTATTTTTGCACGTCGGATCATTCGTAAGCTAATCGACATAAGTTTAAGGATGAGATTATTTTAGGGATATGAGACAATGGCTTTTAATCCCCGATTTTTAATGAGTGCACGATTGCTTGTAAATTTAATTGGTGTAGAAATATTAATGGAGATTAGGGATTAATTAATTATGATTAGATTATTAAGTGGACCCCACTAAAATACATGGATAAATATAATTGGATCATGGAGGATGACATGTCATAGTTGGACACATGTCATTTTGGTTGGACATGTGTCAACTTTATGGGGTGCATATATAAGGCCATAAAATGACTCATATTGCATTCATAATTCATTCATCAAGTGTATTTTAGTGAGAGAAGCTCTCAAGCTTAAGAGAGAGGGAGAGGGATTCGGCTATGGCCATGGGAGCTTGTGAAGCTCACGGCCATGGCAGCTTATGGAGGAAACTCACGGCCAGCCCTTGGCATAATTAAATTGCTAAGTTTTCGAGTTCAATTGGAGGAAAAGATGGAGGAAGCTCACGGCCATGGTTGGTCTTAGACAAGCTTGTTAAGGTAAGGTTTAATACTTCCCTACATGTTTTAGAAATGATTTGGTCTTTGTATGAATTGGTGGATATGGAATTGAATGCAAGAATTGTGTATGTTGATGTTGAGGAGTTGTTTGGGCCGTGTAGGGGCTGCTCTAAGTAAAAATGGTGGATTAATTTTAATTAATGTTGTAGTTGTTGTTGTCATGGATTATGTGATGAAAGTGAAGAAATTTGATGGTTAAAGTTGAAGTTGTATTTGTTTTGTGGGTTGTTTTAAGGACTTATTATGATGTTAAGGTGGTTTTCTTGCATATGAATAATTGATGTTGTTGTCGTGTATGTGTTGATATGATTCGCAAATTTGGATGATAAGAGTATATGAGATAATGTCTAAGAAGCGTATGTGGTTTGCTTGGTGTATTTGTAGACGTTCGTGAGCTTATCGGACATCTCTATGTTGTTAATTAGGGGTTGTTTTGGGCATGTTGTTATTCTTGTTGAATTTGAAGATTAAGCATAGTTAAGATTATATATTGTATTGTTGCATTGGTTGAGCTGTTACAAGGTCGTTTCGATGAAAACGTTATGACTATAGACCATTAAGGATAACTTGAATATGTCGTAATCATATGTAGATTATTATCGAATGTTGTAATATGTGGGCTGTTCGGAGTGTTCTCGAATCTTGTCTTGATATAGTACTTAAACGTGTGGTTATGGATGTTGATTTGGTTGTTTTATAGTTGGCTTAAATATAAAGGACCTGCCGCCTAATACTCTAGAAATGAACTACTAACATTGGAATACGTTTTGAACCTTTCCATAGCTTAACCATAATTCTTAACGTCTTAAAATAGGTTGAGACACTACGGGCAGCGTATACGTATTGTATTATGGATAAGCGTTGAAGGTATGTAAAGCTATCCTTTCTTTCTTTTGGCTTGTCTTAGATATAAGTGCCGTATGATATGAACTTTGGGATAATTCCATTCATAAGTTTCGAGGGTGATCCATGATCCTTATTCACTTCTTGATGTTAGAACTCTTAAGGTGATTGAGCTATTGCCTCTCAAGTCTTCTATATGTTGGATAGTAGTCGGTATGTATAAGCTCCTATCCTTAGAGACTCTACGATGACTAATGTTCTTGACTTCCAAAAGCTATTTCACATTATCTTGGTACATGTCTATGATTCCTGAAGTTCTATTTTGATATAATCCATTATGACATTCGAAGGATACTTGATATGATTATTGTCTTGATAGTCAAGTGTTAGTTCATTCTATCTATTCTATCGAGTCTCACATGATGATTTGATTTGCATATGGTTACTCACTACTCTGCTCGTGCATGCTGTTATTATATCTTTCACCGAGTCCCCTGATGGGTCGGGTATGTATTCGTGCACAGTTTCACTGCATTATTCACCGAGTCCCTCACTAGAGGGCCAGGTACAGTATATGTATATGATGATATGATGATATGATTATGGCACCGAGTCCCATGATGGGCCGGGTATGGTATACGTGTACACGACTTTATTCACCGAGTCCCATAATGGGCCGGGTATGGTATATGATAATGATATACATGATTTTGTTTCGTAAGGCACATGTACAATGATTTCTTGATTATCACACTTGACTCCTCGAATCTCTACTTCAATTGTGATCTTCCTTAATGTATTTCATGCTTTATATACTTAGTACATATCTCGTACTGACCCCCTTTCTTCGGGGGGTGGGGGGGCTGCGTTTCATGCCCGCAGGTACAGATAGTCGGTTTGGTGACCCTTCAGCATAGGACTTCCACTCAGCTGTCTTGGAGAGCTCTGTTGTTCCGGAGCCTAGACTTTTGGTACAAATATTATGATGTATGTATATGTTTGCCCAGGGGTACGGTGGGGCCCTGTCCCGTCATATTTCGCTATCGATACTCTTAGAGGTCTATAGACATATGTGTGGGTTGTGTATAAGTTTGATCAGCTGTGTCTATTCGATGTGCTATGGATATGTTCGTATGTAGTGGCAGCCTTGTCGGCTTGCGTATCATTTTATGATTTGATCAGTTGTGAATCCTCAAGAGACAGTTATCTGGACATATATGTATGATGACGTTATGAACCTTCAGAGTTCTTTTGCAAGTTTCCATATTGTTCATAGTTTCAGTTTGGCTATATCTAACAGGTACGTATATTAGTGTCCAGCTCGGGCACTAGTTATGGCGCATGGGGTTGGGTCGTGACAAAAGTGGTATCAGAGCAGTTCATCCTCGGAGTGTCTACAGACCGTGTCTAGTAGAGTCTTGTTTATCGGTGTGTTGTGCACCACATCTATAAACAGGAAGCTACAGGACATTTAGGATGTTACCTTTCTTTCATATCTAAGATCGTGCGATAGAGCCCGGCCATAGGAAATGAAATTCCTTATACTAACTCTTGATTTCGGATGAAGAACGGCATCGACAGAAGAAAGTGACTAATAATGCTGGAAGTTACCAAGTACACAGGTAAGTAATGGTTTGAAAGATGCATGTCGGATAAGGTAAGAATATTGAAGTATGATTGAAATGTAAAGTTGAAGAATGAAAGGGGAGGTAGATAGGAAGGTATAACAGGACAGATCGTTAAAGGATCAGGTACGTCTTGAGGTGTGATACGTGAGGTACGTTTCGACATCTTTTACTTGAAATTGGGAGCCCTGTGTGGCCATGATATGATATGACATATATGTATATATGTTGGCCCTGTGAGGCATTGTTGGTAATTCTTGCGTGCAGGATTTGGGATAGTAAGAAATGCAGAGGAAACTCTGCCAAAATTTTCTTAGAAATAAAAAGGGAATGAGATATAAGTTCGTAATATGTCTTGAAAGGTCGTGTCAACAGTACTGATAGAATTTGACCAAGTTGCAAGTCTGACTTTGAGAAATCAGTTAACTGTTGAATTGATGGTAATAGTAATTATGAGGTCAAGATCAATAATAAAAAGGAAATGTTAAGACAATTTGGAAGGGCTTGTGATAATAAAAGATGATTTAGAAAGGGCTGGCAAATTTTAATAGAGTGTTATTGTAACACCTCGTAGCTTCGGGCGAAAGTTTAACTCATAAGATGATAATATAATGGAACCAATATGAGGGTTATAGCATGTGTTTTGAAAACCAATTAAGTCATAAGAAATGTCTTTGGGCAAAGAAAAGTTGGAAGCCACTCTACGGGGCATGTTTGCAAGTGAGTTTATAGAAGGTCTTACTTCCAACGACCATACCCCCTCTATTAATTTGGAATTTGGGAAAACTTCTTTGATGAAAGTTGTATCCCTTTGAAATAGCTTTCCAACGGTATATTATGGATCTTGAACAGAGCTGTGTATAAAACGTTATGCCCGTTTTAATAAACAGTGTTCTGTCAGTTTACGGTGGAAACATACGGACCGTAAAAATTATACGGTGGAACATACGGACCATAAAAATTATATGGGCCGTATATTCCAGCAGTATAATTGGTCCAGAATGTCCAAAACACTGGAATGATTATACAGTATGATATTTGGTCCGTACAAATTGTACGGGACGTAAAATTGGGCGTAAAATGGGTCTGAAAACAAGTTTAAAACTTCATTTAACACTTTCCACTTCATTTCTTCACACCCCATTCACGAAAACTCACCCCAAATTCAGAGAGAACAAATCCTAAACTTCAAGAACTTCCAAGGTAAGTTTTTATCATGATTTTGGATTGAATCCAAGTCCCTAATCCCTTTCTAACTTGAGTAAACCCTTCTAATCCATAGAGTTGTGATTGGAACATTATTGTTGGATGTGGAAACCCTAGAATCCGAATTCAAGAGGATTGGACTGCAAAAAGGTAATATTTCTACTCTCTAAACATTTATAGTTGTGAATTGATGAGTTCTTGGAAGAATAGCAAATGGGTTTGATGAAGAGAATTATATGAACTATGCTAGGGTTTTTGGATTGTTGACATGGGATTGTTGTATTCATATGGGTGATGGAGAATGATGATAATTACATCTAATTGAGATTGTAGAATCACCTATAAGTAATAGAATGGGAATTGGGTGAAGAAACACCATTAATGGAGATTGTGAAGCTTTATGCCCACTAAGTGTTTGATAAAATGCTTAGATGACCAAAGCATGAATATTATTGCTAATATAGAATCCCTTTGACTTGTATTGCTATAGATCAAAGTTTAAAGGGTTGACGAACGTTGTATTACGCTCAAAGGCTGGAATTAATGTATGTGAGGCTAACTATCTACGTTAGGGAATGTTCATGATTCTCCCTATGCCTCATTCTTCATACTTGTCAGCAATTTGACTCAGAATATATAGTTAGCCCTAATTTCATGATATGATATAGAATTGTTATCTTCTAGGGTTGCAGTTACAGAATTCGTTGATGGTTGTCACTTTGAACATCATGAACTCAGCACGTAATCTTTATAGACTTATGCATTGTTATCACATGAGTCTCAGTCAGTGTATAACCAGTTATTTGCATGAGTCCCATAATCAGAAACAGTTATCATGCTATCAGCTATAGCCAGTCTCAGTTTTGTAAATTGTTAATGTTGAACACCTGTATCTGTACTTTTGGGCCCTAGGCCAGAGTTTATTCATACGTATTGCTTGGGCCAGAGGCCACAGTTTTTGTGCACATTATTTGGGCCCTAGGCCACAGTTATATTTACAGTCTTACAGGTGATTCTTCATCCAGAACAGGGAGTACTTCAGCTTCTTGCTTTCCTATTCAGTACAGTTTCAGTTTCAGTTCTAGTATTTTATTGCTTCAGTTGCTTTACATACCAGTACAATTCAAATGTACTGATGTCTCTTTTTGTTGCTTGGGGGCCTGCATCTCGCGATACAGGTAACGACATACAGGTTGACGATCCAGCTACTTAGGAGTGCACGTATCAGTTACCGGTGAGCCCCAAATTCCTTCGGGGCGTTGTCAGCTATCCAGTTACTTCAGTTCATAGACAGCTCTATTATTCAGTATTCTTCGAGGCTTCATAGGCACAGTTCAGAAAGTCAGATATTTATTATGTCAGCCTTGTTGGCAGTTGTTCAATCATTTTTGTTTAGCCATGTTGGCTACTGTCAGATATATTTCAGATTGTCTAAGTATTTCCGCACTATGATTTCAGTCAAACCTTAATATATCATCATGTGTTTAGTTGTTTCCACATTCAGTTATGTTTTGATATCACATGTTGATTCAGTCAGCCAGTTGGTTCGCTCGGTCACATGCAGTCAGGCACCGGGTGCCGTGTTACGTCCAGTCCCAGGTTCGGGGCGTGACAAAGCTTGGTATCAGAGCCTAGGTTCAAGTGTCTTAGGGAGTCTATGAAGTCGTGTCCAGTGGGGTCTCTTTTATATGTGTGAGGGCCCCACACATATAAACAGTTGACCACCAAGACATTCAGGATTTGTTTCACTTCTTTTATACTTTAGTTCGTGCAGATAGAGTAATGCTTTTAGGAATCCTTCTAACTCGTGCGAATTATGTATTTCAGAAATGGCTCCAAAGAGGAAGTACAACAAGAAAAATGCGGCTACTAGCCAGAGGGCTTCCGTTGACGCAGCAACAGAAGGGGGCACTCAGGCCGAGGCAGCTGCCACAGCTAATGCCGCTGCTACGCCTCCCAATACTTTTGATGCAGATGTTAGAGGAGCTATTCAGCTACTCACTCAAATTTTGGCAAATCAGGCCCAGCGACAGGAAACAGCCCCTAGCTAAGGTGCTAGTAGTAGGTCAAACAGTTCTAGGACTCAGGAGTTTAGGCGGATGAAGCCGCCAGTGTTCACAGGGTCAAAGAAGGAGGAAGACCCCCAGAATTTCATTGATGGACTCCAGAAAATATTTCGTGTGATGCATGCTACTGATACAGAGGCAGCAGAATTCAGAGCTTTCCAGCTGCAAGATATGGCCCATATTTGGTATGAGACATGGGAATAGTCCCGAGGGGAGGATGCACCTTCTGCTACTTGGGACGAATTTGCAGACGCTTTTATTGAACATTTCATGCCAATTGAGGTTAGAGAAGCCAAGGCTATAGAGTTTGAGAATATAAGGCAAAAGGACATGACTGTTCAGGACTATTACCTCAAGTTCGTGTCATTGTCCAGACATGCCCCTCACATGGTTTGTGATATGAGAGCCGTGGTTAGAAGATTTGTACTTGGGCTTAAACCCGAGTTGCACAGGGATGCCAACACAGCTGCTCAGAATGACAAGATGACTATTTCCAAGATACTGGCATTCTTGCAAGGTAACGAGACAAAAATGAAGGAAGAAGAAGCCCTACAGAAGCAAAAAGATAGAGAGTTTAGCAAGAGGGCTAAGTCTGCTGGTAATTTCAGTCATGGGGGATCTCAAGGTGATGGCAACCATCAGTTTTTTAAGAATAGGTCATCAAGAACTGCTCCCTCAATAGCTAGTGCTCCATTTCAGAGGTCCAAGTTTAACCAGAAAGACCGGAACTTCAGAACGGCAGGCTCACATTCACAGGCCAGCGTGACCAACCGTGGTTTTCAACACCCTACTTGCAACACTTGTGGTAAGAAACATTCAGGAGTATGCCGTTTTGGCATGGATGGTTGTTTTAGGTGTGGTCAGCCAGGTCATTTCTGCGGGATTGTCCGTCCGCAAGACGGAATACCGGAGGTAACAATAATGTAGCTCAGTCCACAAATTCAGCAGCTCCCTGAAATTTCCAAGCCCAGCAGGGGCACGGAGCAGCAAAGCCCGGTAATACGGGCGGTGGTCAGAATCGTCTGTATGCACTGTCAGGTCGCCAGGATATAGAGGCTTGTGGAGATGTTGTCACAGGTATGCTAACAGTCTTTACCTTCGATGTATTCGCTCTTATGGACCCAGGATCCACTATATCTTATGTAACCCCGTATATTGCTAAGAAATTTGGGATAGAACCCGAAAAGTTGCAAGAACCTTTCGAAGTATCCACACCGATTGGGGAATCAGTTATAGCTAGGCGTATCTATAGGGGTTGTCCAGTGTTAATCTACCATCGCAGCACCATAGCAGACTTAATAGAATTGGAGATGGTAGAGTTTGACGTAATTATGGGTATGGATTGGTTAGAGTCCTGTTATGCCTCTATGGGTTGTAGAACCAAAACTGTGACATTTGATTTTCCCGATGACCTTATAGAATGGAAAGGTAATTCAGCAGCACCTAGGGGAAGATTTATTTCCTACCTTAGAGCCAGAAAGATGATCTCCAAGGGGTATATTTATCACTTAGTTCGGGTCAGGGATGCAGATGCCCAGAATCCAGCTCTTCAGTCAGTACCAGTTGTCAGTGAATTTCCAGAAGTCTTTCCAGATGACCTACCCGGAGTCCTTCCCGATAGGGAAATTGACTTTGGAATTGACCTACTTCCCGGCACTAAGCCGATATCTATTCCGCCGTATAGCATGGCCCCAGCAGAGTTAAAGGAGCTAAAAGTTCAGTTGAAGGATCTTCTTGATAAGGGATTTATAAGGCCAAGTGTCTCACCTTGGGGCGCACCGGTCTTGTTTGTCCGAAAGAAGGATGGATCCTTGCGTATGTGTATAGACTACCGCCAGTTGAACAAGGTCACCATTAAAAATAAGTATCCTCTTCCCAGAATAGACGACCTATTTGATCAACTTCAGGGTGCTCAGTATTATTCCAAGATTGACCTCAGATCAGGCTACCATCAGTTAAAAGTTACATTCCGAAGACCGCTTTCAGAACCCGTTATGGTCATTTTGAATTTCTTGTCATGTCATTTGGGTTGACGAATGCACCAGCAGCTTTCATGGATCTTATGAACAGAGTCTTCAAGCCTTATCTTGATTTATTCGTCATTGTGTTTATTGATGACATACTGGTGTATTCCCGTAGTGAGACAGATTATGCAGAGCATCTCAGAATAGTGTTGCAGACACTCAAGGATCGTGAGCTTTATGCAAAATTCTCAAAGTGCGAGTTTTGGCTCAAGTCAGTGGCCTTCCTAGGCCATGTAATCTCAAGTGAAGGTGTTAAGGTGGACCTTCAGAAAATTAACGCTGTCAAGAACTGGCCTAGACCCACCTTAGCATCAGACATCAGAAGTTTCTTGGGTCTGGCAGGTTATTATAGGCGTTTTGTTGAGGGATTTTCCTCTATCTCAGCTCTGCTGACTAAGCTGGCTCAGAAGAAAGTCAAATTCCAATGGTCAGATTCTTGTGAGCGAAGCTTTGAAGAGTTGAAGAAGAGATTGACTTCTGCTCCAGTTTTGATGCTGCCAGAGGGAACTGAAGGGTTCGTGGTTTATTGTGATGCTTCGGGAGTATGTCTTGGATGTGTCTTAATGCAGCATGGTAAGGTTATAGCTTATGCATCTCGTCAGCTCAAGGTTCACGAAAATAATTATCCGACTCATGACCTAGAGTTGGCAGCTGTAGTTTTTGCACTTAAGATATGGCGTCATTATTTGTATGGAGTGCATGTTGATATTTTCACAGATCATAAAAGCCTGCAGTATATCTTCAAGCAAAGGGAGCTGAATCTTAGGCAAAGGAGATGGCTCGAATTTCTTAAGGATTATGATGTGGATATTCTTTATCATCCGGGGAAAGCGAATGTTGTAGCTGATGCTCTTAGTCGGCGTTCCATGGGAAGTCTAGCCCACGTGGACGTAGATAAGAGAATTATGACAAAGGAAGTTCACCATTTGGCCAATCTTGGAGTTCGAGTTATGGACTCCGAGGATAGTGGTGTGGTTGTTCAGAATAGTTGTCTTTCCTCTTTAGTCATGGAAGTCAAGGAGAAACAGTTTAATGACCCCTACTTGTTGCAGCTAAAAGAGGGGATTCACAAGCATAAGACGACGGCTTTCGAACAAGGGGGAGATGATGGTACCTTGAGGTATCGAGGCAGATTATGTGTTCCAGATGTAGTTGGACTCAGAGAGCGAATCATGTCAGAAGCTCACAATTCCAGGTATTCCATTCACCCAGGTTCCACTAAGATGTATCTTGATCTTAAGGAGATTTACTGGTGGAACGATATGAAGAAGAATGTGGCAGATTTTGTAGCTAAGTGTTCGAATTGTCAGCAAGTGAAAGCCGAACACCAGAGGCCTGGTGGCTTGGCTCAGAATATTGATATTCCTGTTTGGAAATGGGAAATGATGAATATGGACTTTGTATCAGGTCTACCTCGTTCATCTAGGAGGCACGACTCTATTTGGGTGATCGTTGACCGGCTTACTAAGTCAGCGCACTTTTTTCCAGTCAAGACCACAGATTCAGCAGAAGATTATGACAAGCTGTATGTTAATGAGATTGTCAGATTGCATGGGACACCAGTGTCCATTATTTCAGATCGTAGTGCTCAGTTCGCAGCGAACTTCTGGAAATCCTTTCAGAGAGGATTGGGTACCAAGGTGAACCTCAACACAGCTTTTCATCCACAAACAGATGGCCAGGCAGAGCACACTATTCAGACCCTTGAGGACATGTTGAGAGCATGTGTCCTAGATTTCAAGGGTAATTGGGATGACCATTTACCTCTCATCGAGTTTTCCTATAATAACAGTTATCATGCTAGCATTGGAATGGCACCGTTTGAAGCTCTGTATGGGCGAAGGTGCAGATCACTAATTGGTTGGTTCGAAGTAGGTGAAGCAGAGTTGTTAGGACCAGATTTGGTTTATCAAGCAATGGAGAAAGTCAAGTTAATACAGGAGCGTATGAAAACTGCTCAGAGTCGCCAGAAGTCTTACAAAGATGTGAGGCGAAGGGACTTAGAATTTTTTGTTGATGATTGGGTGTTCCTTAAAGTCTCACCCATGAAGGGTGTTATGAGATTTGGAATGAAAGGGAAGCTCAGTCCCAGATATATTGGACCTTACAGAATTCTGCGAAAGGTTGGTCTAGTAGCTTACGAACTTGAGTTGCCACAAGATTTGGCTATTGTACACCCAATGTTTCATGTATCCATGTTGAGGAAGTGTGTAGGAGACCCATCGTTGGTTGTTCCTACTAATACTATAACAGTTAAGGATAGCCTCACTTATGAGGAGTTCCCCGTAGCCATTCTTGATCGTCAAGTTCGCAAGTTGAGAACTAAGGAAGTAGCCTCAGTGAAAGTCCTGTGGAGGAGTCAGAAAGTTGAGGAAGCTACATGGGAAGCTGAACAGGATATGAAATCCATGTACCCGCACTTGTTTCAGCCGCCAGAAGAGATATATGATGAAGCACCAAGATTTTGAGGTATGTAAACTTTCTTTTCATGCTTTTGGTCGTGTGTGGCCAATTTATAGTGCTATTGTGATGTATCCCTGTGAGGCAATGATATTATGGGTTTTTGTGACAGGTTGGTAGTGCCATATTATAGGGGAAACTCTGGCGAAATATTTGTAGAATCCCGAACGTTTATCATTCGAGGACCAATGATCCCAAGGGGGAGATAATGTAACACCTCGTAGCTTCGGGCGAAAGTTTGACCCATAAAATGATAATATAATTGAACTAATATGAGGGTTATAGGAAGTGTTTTGAAAACCAATTACGTCATAAGAAATGTCTTTGGGCAAACAAATGTTGGAAGCCACTCCACGGGGCATGTTTGCAAGTGAGTTTATAGAAGGTCTTACTTCCAACGACCATAACCCCTCTATTAATTTGGAATTTGGGAAAACTTCCTTGATGAAAGTTGTAGCCCTTTGAAATATCTTTCCAACGGTATATTATGGGTCTTGAAAAGAGCTGTGTATAAAAGGTTATGCCCGTTTTAATAAACAGTGTTCTGTCAGTTTACGGTGGAAACATACGGACCGTAAAAATTATACGGTGGAACATACGAACCGTAAAAATTATACGGGCCGTATATTCCAGCCGTATAATTGGTCCAGAATGTCCAAATCGCTGGAATGATTATACGGTATGATATACGGTCCGTACAAATTGTACGGGACGTAAAATTGGGCGTAAAATGGGTCTGAAAACAAGTTTAAAACTTCATTTAACACTTTCCACTTCATTTCTTCACACTCCATTCACGAAAACTCACCCCAAATTTAGAGAGAACAAGTCCTAAACTTCAAGAACTTCCAAGGTAAGTTTTTATCATGATTTTAGATTGAATCCAAGTCCCTAATCCCTTTCTAACTTGAGTAAACCCTTCTAATCCATAGAGTTGTGATTGGAACATTATTGTTGGATGTGGAAACCCTAGAATCCGAATTCAAGAGGATTGGACTGCAAAAAGGTAATATTTCTACTCTCTAAACATTTATAGTTGTGAATTGATGAGTTCTTGGAAGAATAGCAAATGGGTTTGATGAAGAGAATTATATGAACTATGCTAGGGTTTTTGGATTGTTGACATGGGATTGTTGTATTCATATGGGTGATGGAGAATGATGTTAATTACATGTAATTGAGATTGTAGAATCACCTAGAAATAATAGAATGTGAATTGGGTGAAGAAACACCATTAATGGAGATTGTGGAGCTTTATGCCAACTAAGTGTTTGATAAAATGCTTAGATGACCAAAGCATGAATATTATTGCTAATATAGAATCCCTTTGACTTGTATTGCTATAGATCAAAGTTGAAAGGGTTGACGAATGTTGTATTATGCTCAAAGGCTGGAATTAAGGTATGTGAGGCTAACTATCTACGTTAGGGAATGTTCATGATTCTCCCTATGCCTCATTCTTCATACTTGTCGGCAATTTGACTCAGAATATATAGTTAGCCCTAATTTCATGATATGATATAGAATTGTTATCTTCTAGGGTTGCAGTTACAGAATTCGTTGATGGTTGTCACTTTGAACATCATGAACTCAGCACGTAATCTTTATAGACATGCATTGTTATCACATGAGTCTCAGTCAGTGTATAA
Source organism: Lycium barbarum (assembly GCF_019175385.1). Taxonomy (NCBI): domain Eukaryota; kingdom Viridiplantae; phylum Streptophyta; class Magnoliopsida; order Solanales; family Solanaceae; genus Lycium; species Lycium barbarum. The sequence continues at coordinate 20,984,385 of NC_083348.1, read as the reverse complement.
CCAGTTATTTGCATGAGTCCCATAATCAGAAACAGTTATCATGCTATCAGCTATAGCCAGTCTCAGTTTTGTAAATTGTTAATGTTGAACACCTGTATCTGTACTTTTGGGCCCTAGGCCACAGTTTATTCATACGTATTGCTTGGGCCAGAGGCCACAGTTTTTGGGCACATTATTTGGGCCCTAGGCCACAGTTATATTTACAGTCTTACAGGTGATTCTTCATCCAGAACAGGGAGTACTTCAGCTTCTTACTTTCCTATTCAGTACAGTTTCAGTTTCAGTTCCAGTATTTTATTGCTTCAGTTGCTTTACATACCAGTACAATTCAAATGTACTGATGTCTCTTTTTGTTGCTTGGGGGCCTGCATCTCGCGATACAGGTAACGACATACAGGTTGACGATCCAGCTACTTAGGAGTGCACGTATCAGTTACCGGTGAGCCCCAAGTTCCTTCGGGGCGTTGTCAGCTATCCAGTTACTTCAGTTCATAGACAACTCTATTATTCAGTACTCTTAGAGGCTTCATAGGCACAGTTCAGAAAGTCAGATATTTATTATGTCAGCCTTGTTGGCAGTTGTTCAATCATTTTTGTTTAGCCATGTTGGCTACTGTCAGATATATTTCAGATTGTCTAAGTATTTCCGCACTATGATTTCAGTCAAACCTTAATATATCATCATGTGTTTAGTTGTTTCCACATTCAGTTATGTTTTGATATCACATGTTGATTCAGTCAGCCAGTTGGTTCGCTCGGTCACATGCAGTCAGGCACCGGGTGCCGTGTTACGTCCAGGCCCAGGTTCGGGGCGTGACAGTTATGTTGAGATATCAACTGAATTGATCTGTAGGGATAAATTACGACGAGTTTATAGTTAAAAAAAGTAATAGTATGATTGAGACAAGAGTACGGAGGTGGAAGAATTGTGACGAATATGAATGTATTGATAAGACAGCCTGTGAGGTATTAAGGCTAAGATTAATCAGAAAGGGTAAAAGGGTTAAGTACGCCTACTTCACAGAGTGTAATTAAACCATAGTAAGAGTCGTGAATCCTTAAGGTTAAGACGTGTTACACTATAGGATTAATTATGAACAGGATATTATGGGAATACATTAAGGATTGTTATGAAAATGAGTAAAGCCTAGTGAGGAACTGACTAAAGGATATGACGTGGTCTATACGACTGAGGTATGAAGGCAAATGTGAAATGGAAAGGCAAGATATAGAACGAATAAGAAAGACTTATAAAGTTCTTTTATAAGAAAGGTTCAGAATAAAGATTATGTGATAACGGAAATGAAAGCGAGCACAAGAAAAGAAGGAGTTAGTTGAAAGAAGGAAATAAGAAGGAAGCGAGCGAGATAACAGTGCAGTAATAAGTTGCGGCATGTATAGCTGAGGACACGAGTAATATAAGTGACGGAACTGTGAAAGACCAAACTATAAAAAGATGAGCAACGAAGCAGAATGAGTGCCAAAAAATGTCTGAGATGATAAGAACAAATAGGGATGAACAGAATACACTTTGAAAAAGAGAAAGGGATTATGTAGGAGTAGTGTTTTCCGAAAGATACAGGAGTAGCAAGAGATTCCTCGTGCACAGAATAAAAGATGGACATAGAATGGAGAAATGGAAAGGAATACTAAAGGAAGCACCCAAGACAGACGTAATTAATGGAGTACGAGTGTAAAAATAAAAGGGAAATACATAGCTACGACCTTAAAGGTGTAATACGTTGACAAGGCGATAAGATATGACTATCATTAAGACGAACTTGATATGATTTTGGGTAAGTTGGAAGTCAGTGTTAGGTACACAAAAAGGGTAGAAGAGCATAAGGCATAAAGGAGTACTGCGCGTACATGACTTTACCTCGGAAATAGTGAAATCCTTAAAGGACAAGGACTGTGGGCCTGAGGAACAAATGGTGTATTGTAAATTTATTAAAGGAAACAGATGATGTAGGTTGGGATAAAGATGATGTTACAAGAGAACTTTGGACACTTATCATTGGAAAATAAGTGCTACCTAATTGAGAATTTGGAATGACTACAGGTACTAATTAATTATTGATTGGAGCAAGTGGAAAGTGGCCTTGGATAAGTTGCTATATGGGTTGATTTACTCAAGTACACATTATCAGATAAGATTTTATACTATATATGGAAATGTTCTCATCGCTTCACGATTTTGGTAAGGTTTCGTACGTGGATAATCAAAGTTGTACATTATGAAGAAAGACATGGGTATGGTACAGTATACCAAATGAATTGGAAGAAGGATTGGGTGAATTTGAGATTGGAAATAGGGACATAGAGCGGAAAATATATAGATAATGGAATAAGTACGCCCTAAAGGGGGGAAGCGGGCGAGAAAATGCAGGTGTGAGATGGAAACAATTGACACTGAAATATATTTGATATAGATGCTTAAATTTCAATTGAGATCCCTTGCTGAAACAAGTTAGTAAGACCTGGAGGCCAACAATGAACGGATAGAAGTCAGGATGGTATTTGAGACAAGACCGAGGATCATTTGTAAAGATCTTATATGATATGACATTAGAAAGTGGGTGCTTGTAAAAAGAAAGAGTACGACAGAAGAATGGTAGCAAGTAACTTAAGAGATTTTATAAAAGATAGTAATGCTATACTAGATTAAAGGCTAAGGTGTCGGCAATAGAGTTGTGCACTAATGATATTGCGACTTATAAATAGCAAAGGAGGAGGGATAGGAAATCTCCTATAATAGGATATGAGAAAATTGAATGGTGAATAGAGGAAAGAAAAGGAGTATGATAAGATAGACAGCAAGTGAGTTTTAGTACAAATAAGATACGTAAAGCAGAATGAACCAGGAGAAGGAAAGACTATGATTGAGATTGGATATACTTGATACGACTGGCACAAGAATAGTTATGCAATCTACGAATATTTGTATGCTATGAATGAGACCAAGTGAGTACGTGATAATAACAGTAAGGATTTAGTAATAGCAAGGCAGTTATGATATTTTTGTGTCACGACCCAACCCCGTGGGCCGCGACCAGTGCCCGAGCTGGGCACCTATACGTACCCAGTACCCAAATTAGCATATTATCAAAATAATAATATAATAATAACATTAGTGGATGCTACAGAATTTAGCCGAAGAGCAGACTTGGCACACAGAAGCCGATAAGGCTATCATAAAACAAAACATCCCAAACATATGTACAGAACCCACACAGATGTATCCACAGACCTCTACAGAACATATCATAATCATAAGACGGGACAGGGCCCCGTCATACCCTGAACAAAGTACATATCCAGATAGCAGTGACAGACTGTACCAAAAGATGGGCTCTGTAGAAGAGAGCACCCCAAATAGCAGAAATAGGATCCTAAACGTGCGGATCAGCAAACCTATCGTCTGTACCTGCGCGGCATGAAAACGCAGCCCCCGAAGAAAGGGGGTCAGTACGAAATATGTACTGAATATGTAAAGCGGAATCACAGAAGTCAAATCATAATGATTACAGAAAATGGGTACAAAATCCAGAGTGTCAAATGCATATTTCCAAATCAGACAGAATGTGTACAGAAACATATGTCATATCATATCCGATCCCTGCCACGGGACTCGGCAGACAGAACGTGGTCACCCTCCCGACACTGGTGCCACAATACAGAGGAATCAGAAAAGGGGCGTGGCCCCGTATCATATAATATCATATCAAAATGGCCATAACAGATCAGATCAGAATAGGCGGACATGGCACATCATACTCCACAGACCCATGTACGCGTATACCTGCCCCCTCACATCGGGACGCGGCGAACAATGCAGAGAATTACGCTTGACAACATATCCTGGCCCGAGCTCAGTGTGGGAAACATTGGGACATCCACGAATGGAGTAGTGAGAGACTAATGCAATTTAAAAATATCATAAGTGTTTTCAAAGACTCGATGAAGCGTAGCAAAGAAAAACAAATCAATTGGAGTCGGACGGAATCATATTAAATGTATTCCGGATATCATAATAAATTACAGAAGTATAACGTTCCCGAAGTCATTCCGAGTGTCAAAATAATTTATAATATTTAACAGAATATTTAAAATAATATTCGTTAAGTGATTAGTAGGGTAATTAAAACATTTTCTCCAGAAATCGCTTAAAAAGGAAGCTTTAGCATATTAGGGGCAAAACCGTAAATAGTGGGCCCGCCTCAGAACAAATAAGGCGGCGGGCTCAAATTGTGCCCTCTAAACATATAATATCATCTAAAAAGGTTATACAGACATTCTATGAGTTTCTGAGTAATTTAGAGCAAAATTGCATAATTTCAGAAAAAGCGTATCAAGATGGTTCAATTCCACTGAAGGAAAAACTGAAATTTTGTCTTGCGGATTCCGAGGGCCAAGAGGTCCTTCGAGGCTCGGATCCGACCCTAACACACTAGGGGCATGCCAAGGGAAGAGTTGGGTTTGCTTTACATATCTTTCGCGCTCCTTAAGCCTTTCCAAACTCACTTCCCGTTTCGTCAAAAAACTGCAATTGGTCAAGTTTACCAATTGTGAATTATTAATGCCATTATTTCAACTTTAAGCATATTTGGCTACCGAAATTTCGGCAGCACTTCCCCTATACATATGACACCCCGAGAATTCAACTCGGCTATAAATCATCAACAACAACCCAAACGACAACAACAATATCAACAATGAACATTAAAAACACAAATATCCTTCAACTAGTCATTTTTCTCACAAGTTGACATAATCTTCAATTCAACCCAACTTTCAACTAAGATCAATAATTTCATATTCAACAACCATCATGATCATCACCATATAGTTCTAGAAACATTTCATATCGTTTTCCTTAAGATATACACTCGATATACATGATATACAATCTTCCGCCAAAATCATAACTTATGCAAAACATCAAATCTTTGGCATACAACTTCATAACAAGTTTCCAACTTCCAAATTCATCAACCATAATCATAATTCACATCTTAACAACTTCATTTCCATAATATCACAAAATTATTCTAAAGTGACATAATCATCTACATTCCAACTTCAACCAAAATTCATTCAACTTTCATTCCCAATATAATTTCCATCATAACCACAACTAGAATGCAACATAAAATTCAACTCATATATGTATACAACATATATACACCCATGGCTACATATATATATACATACCCACTTTGCAAACTTCCTTATTTCCATAATTTCTACTCATTTCCACATACCACAACATAAACAAACCTTCATAACATAAGAAAAAGGAATTGATTCTTACCTTTTTCTACAAACTTCTTCACTTGAACAAGTTGTCAACTTGAAGAAATAAGTGCTCCTTCTTCCAAAACAATTACACCAAGTTGTAGAGGACACTTAATTTAGTAGGAATTCAACAGGATAATAATTTTAGAGGCAAGATTTTGAGGGGTGATTTTTCTATGGCCAAACCCGAAATGCCCTCTTTTTGTTCTTGTTTTTCTCTTGTTTTTCCTCCTATTCTTTCTCTTGAAAGTTTTACCTTGTCCACGACCTGCTGGACCATATCTGGGCCAATCAACTCTGACTCGCCAATATCAAACCAGCCAATCGGCGATCTGCATTTCCTGCCATATAGAGCCTCGTACGGAGCCATCTGGATGCTGGAATGGTAACTGTTATTATATGCAAACTCAATCAATGGCAAGTGATCATCCCAGCTGCCTCTGAAATCAATAACGCAGGCCCGCAACATATCCCCCAGCGTCTGTATAGTGCGCTCGGCCTGTCCGTCGCTCTGAGGATGAAAGGCTGTGCTCAGACTCACCTGAGTCCCTAGACCCTCCTGAAACGACCTCCAGAAACGCGCCGTAAACTGGGCGCCTCTGTCAGAAATAATAGATATAGGAACTCCGTGAAGCTTCACAATCTCTCTAATATAGAGCCTGGCATAATCCTCGGCGGAATAAGTAGTCCTGACGGGAAGAAAATGGGCTGATTTCGTCAGCCTATCAACAACGACCCAGATGGAATCATACTTCCGTGGAGTGCGAGGCAAACCTGTAATGAAGTCCATATTAATAACCTCCCACTTCCAAGTCGGGATTTCCATCTCCTGCAACAGTCCACCCGACTTCTGATGCTCAATCTTGACCTGCTGACAATTAGGGCACTGGGCGACGAACTCTGCAATATCCCGCTTCATGCCGTCCCACCAGTATAAGCATCGGAGATCATGGTACATCTTCGTAGACCCAGGATGGACCGAATAGCGAGCATAATGTGCCTCGCTCATAACCTGTTGCCGAAGGCCTGCAATATCAGGTACACACAACCTGCCTCTGTATAACAAAGTACCGTCCAGTGAAAACTCGAACGGAGTCCTCTCCTTATCATAGGCTGTGTCCCTGTACTGAGCTAAGACAGGATCTTCGTATTGACGCCGCTTAATATCGTCCCTGAGGGATGACTCAGAAACCCCTCGAACAGAAATCCGTGTATCTCCAGAATCGGCCAGACGAACCCCGAGACTAGCCAACTGCTGAATATCACGGGCTATCTCTCTCCTGTCTGGCTGTAAATCGGCCAAACTGCCCATAGACTTCCGACTGAGCGCATCGGCAACAACATTAGCCTTACCCGGATGATACAGAATATCCACGTCATAATCTTTCAGAAGCTCCAGCCACCTCCGCTGTCGCAAATTAAGCTCTCTCTGCCTGAAAATATACTGGAGACTCTTATGATCAGTATAGATATCCACATGAACGCCATATAAATAGTGTCTCCATATCTTCAGAGCATGAATCACCGCTGCGAGCTCCAGATCGTGGGTAGGATAATTCTTCTCATGCTTTTTGAGCTGCCGGGAAGCATACGCTATAACTCTGCCGTGCTGCATCAATACACAGCCTAACCCCATGCCAGAAGCGTCACAATAAATAACATACCCGTCCGGTCCCTCTGGAAGAGTCAGAATTGGGGCTGTAGTCAGCTTCTCCTTCAGCAACTGGAAGCTCCGTTCACAAGCGTCAGACCACTGGAACTTAGCTCCTTTCTGAGTTAGCCTTGTCAAAGGCGCTGAAATCGAAGCAAACTTCTCCACAAACCTCCTGTAATAACCTGCTAACCCCAGGAAACTGCGTACCTTTGTGGGCGTCGTAGGTCTGGGCCAATTCTTCACGGCCTCAATCTTCTGTGTGTCCACCCGGACACCATCAGCTGCAATAATATGCCCCAAGAAGGCCACTGAAGACAGCCAGAATTCGCACTTAGAAAATTTCGCATATAACTTCTGATGCCGGAGTACCCCTAATACCGATCTCAGATGATTTGCGTGCTCCGCCTCAGACCGAGAATAAACCAGGATATCATCAATGAATACAATTATAAACATATCCAAGAATGGCCTGAATACCCGGTTCATCAAATCCATGAATACTGCGGGAGCATTTGTCAGCCCAAAAGACATAACCCTGAACTCGTAATGCCCATATCGGGTCCGGAAAGCTATCTTAGGGATATCGGCCTCTCGTACTCGCACCTGGTGGTAACCGGATCTAAGATCTATCTTCGAAAAACACTTAGCGCCCTGCAGCTGATCAAACAAATCATCAATCCTGGGGAGGGGGTATTTATTCTTTATAGTCACCTTATTCAGCTGCCGATAATCAATACACATACGCAGCGACCCGTCCTTCTTACGCACAAATAATACCGGGGCTCCCCAAGGTGAAGTACTGGGTCTGATGAAGCCCTTATCCAACAAATCTTTCAGCTGCTCCTTCAACTCCTTTAATTCTGCAGGCGCCATTCTATACGGAGGAATAGAGATAGGCTGAGGGTCTGGGAGTAAATCAATAGAGAAATCTATCTCCCGCTCTGGAGGAAGACCTGGAAGCTCTTCGGGGAAAACATCTGGAAACTCATTAACCACGGGGACTGACTGAAGTGTCGGCGTCTCTGCGTCCAAGTCTTGCACCCGTACCAGATGATAGATATAACCCTTTCTAATCATTTTCTTTGCCTTAAGGTATGAAATAAACTTACCTTTCGGCGATGCTGTATTTCCAGCCCAATCTAAAACTGGCTCCCCGGGAAACTGGAAGCGAACCACCTTATTCTGGCAGTCAACATTAGCATAACAGGAAGCTAGCCAGTCCATACCCATAATAACATCAAATTCAGTCATATCTAACTCTACCAGATCTGCCTTAGTGTCACGGTCACAAACGATCACAGAACAGTCTTTATAAACCTGTTTCGCTACAACAAAATCCCCTATCGGCGTGGCTACCTCAAATGGCTCTATAGGTTCAGACATAATACCAATTTTACCGGCAACAAGGGGTGAAATATATGATAAAGTCGAACCTGGATCAATTAATGCATACACAGACCGAGAGAAGACCAATAAAGTACCTGTAACGACATTAGGAGATGCCTCCTGATCCTGGCGGCTGGCCAAAGCATAAATGCGGTTCGAAGGACCGCTAATACCAGAAGCTCCACCACGGCCTCTGCCGCGACCTGCTGGTGCTGGAAAACCCTGCCCCGTAGGGCGCATAGCCACTGACGACGATGAAGACCCAGCGGCTGATCCGGTAGGCTGCGCTGCACCACCCGAACTACCCTTATACGGGCAATCTCTCACAGAATGGCCCTGACGGCCATAAGAAAAGCATGCACCGGTGGCTCTGTAGCACTCTCCCGTATGGTATTTGCCGCAAAAAGAACACTGAACCCTGGGTGGCCTCATCTGACCAGAACCCCTATCTGTCCGCGAACCTGAAGCCCTGGAGCTCTGGCCTGCTCCTGAATACCCTGGGCTATCGAATCTGCGACCTGCAGGCTGGGGAGGCGCGCTCTGCGCCGGCTGAGATGAAAATCTGCTAGGCTGCTGCGGCTGTTGGGGCTGTCTGCCCCGAAAGTCTCCAGATGACCTGGCCCTCTTGGGCTGTCTCCGATCCTGGCCCCTGTCAGGCTGGTGTCCTCCTCTGCCCCGATCCTCCATGCCCTGGGCATGGGCCTGGATACGGGCAATGTCCATACCGGGCTGAGCAGCCAATACTAAGCAGCTATCAACAAAATACCGATCCAGCCCCATAATATATCTATGCATCCGGTCCGCCATAGTAGCCACCACAGTAGGTGCATATCGGGCCAAGGAATCAAACTCCAAACTATAGTCCCGAATACTGCGGCCCTTCTGCCTCAATAATAAGAATCTATCAGATCTGGCTCGTCGCAACTCTGGGGGCAGAAAGTGTCCAAGAAATGCCTGAGAAAAATCGCCCCAAACTGCTGGAGGAGCGTCGTCCCCCCTGGATAGCCCCCATGACTCGTACCAGTTTGCCGCCACATCATATAACCGGTACGAAGCTAACGCGACTGACTCTGTCTCGGAAGCATTAATCAAATCTAGAGTGCGTCGCATCTTCCTGATAAACTCCTCAGGATCCTCCTCGGGCTTTGTCCCGAAGAACTCTGGAGGGTTACAAGTCAAAAACTCACGGGCTCTCGAACTATCCCGCCTGACTGCCCGGTCACCTCCCAGTCCATGCCCCTGAACCTGCCCTGCCACAAGTCTAGTCAGCAACTGGACTGCCTCCCTCATAGACTGATCCTCAGTGCCTGGCCGTGGAGCTGGAGGCTCAGGTACTGGAACTGCGGGAGCTGGCAGTGGAGCCGTCCCCCGATCTGCAGCTACAGCTGCCCCAATCTCCTCCACGAGTGGCGGTGTAGAAGAACCCTCTGTCTGGGGCAAAGTCTCCGGAGCAATATATACCTGGGCCCTGGTAGTCCTCTGGACCCGGCTAGTCTCTCCTACGGCAACTGACTTGGCCTTTTGGGCCGCTGTCGCCTTTTTTGGAGGCATATCTGCAAATATAGCCACTCGTTAGGAAGGGGTCATCCTGATAACACAGCTCTGTCGCACGATCTAAGACAGAAAGAAGGGTAGTATCCTAAATGCCCTGTAGCCTCCTGTTTATAGGTGTGGTGCACAACACACCGATAAACAAGACTCTACTAGACACGGTCTGTGGACATTCCGAGGACGAACCGCTCTGATACCACTTTTGTCACGACCCAACCCCGTGGGCCGCGACCAGTGCCCGAGCTGGGCACCTATACGTACCCGATACCCAAATTAGCATATTATCAGAATAATAATATAATAATAACATTAGTGGATGCTACAGAATTTAGCCGAAGAGCAGACTTGGCACACGGAAGCCGATAAGGCTATCATAAAACAAAACATCCCAAACATATGTACAGAACCCACACAGATGTATCCACAGACCTCTACAGAACATATCATAATCATAAGACGGGACAGGGCCCCGTCATACCCTGAACAAAGTACATATCCAGATAGCAGTGACAGACTGTACCAAAAGATGGGCTCTGTAGAAGAGAGCACCCCAAATAGCAGAAATAGGATCCTAAACGTGCGGATCAGCAAACCTGTCGTCTGTACCTGCGCGGCATGAAAACGCAGCCCCCGAAGAAAGGGGGTCAGTACGAAATATGTACTGAATATGTAAAGCGGAATCACAGAAGTCAAATCATAATGATTACAGAAAATGGGTACAAAATCCAGAGTGTCAAATGCATATTTCCAAATCAGACAGCATGTGTACAGAAACATATGTCATATCATATCCGATCCCTGCCACGGGACTCGGCAGACAGAACGTGGTCACCCTCCCGACACTGGTGCCACAATACAGAGGAATCAGAAAAGGGGCGTGGCCCCGTATCATATAATATCATATCAAAATGGCCATAACAGATCAGATCAGAATAGGCGGACATGGCACATCATACTCCACAGACCCATGTACGCGTATACCTGCCCCCTCACATCGGGACGCGGCGAACAATGCAGAGAATTACGCTTGACAACATATCCTGGCCCGGGCTCAGTGAGGGAAACATTGGGACATCCACGAATGGAGTAGTGAGAGACTAATGCAATTTAAAAATATCATAAGTGTTTTCAAAGACTCGATGAAGCGTAGCAAAGAAAAACAAATCAATTGGAGTCGGACGGAATCATATTAAATGTATTCCGGATATCATAATAAATTACAGAAGTATAACGTTCCCGAAGTCATTCCGAGTGTCAAAATAATTTATAATATTTAACAGAATATTTAAAATAATATTCGTTAAGTGATTAGTAGGGTAATTAAAACATTTTCTCCAGAAATCGCTTAAAAAGGAAGCTTTAGCATATTAGGGGCAAAACCGTAAATAGTGGGCCCGCCTCAGAACAAATAAGGCGGCGGGCTCAAATTGTGCCCTCTAAACATATAATATCATCTAAAAAGGTTATACAGACATTCTATGAGTTTCTGAGTAATTTAGAGCAAAATTGCATAATTTCAGAAAAAGCGTATCAAGATGGTTCAATTCCACTGAAGGAAAAACTGAAATTTTGTCTTGCGGATTCCGAGGGCCAAGAGGTCCTTCGAGGCCCGGATCCGACCCTAACACACTAGGGGCATGCCAAGGGAAGAATTGGGTTTGCTTTACATAGCTTTCGCGCTCCTTAAGCCTTTCCAAACTCACTTCCCGTTTCGTCAAAAAACTGCAATTGGTCAAGTTTACCAATTGTGAATTATTAATGCCATTATTTCAACTTTAAGCATATTTGGCTACCGAAATTTCGGCAGCACTTCCCCTATACATGACACCCCGAGAATTCAACTCGGCTATAAATCATCAACAACAACCCAAACGACAACAACAATATCAACAATGAACATTAAAAACACAAATATCCTTCAACTAGTCATTTTTCTCACAAGTTGACATAATCTTCAATTCAACCCAACTTTCAACTAAGATCAATAATTTCATATTCAACAACCATCATGATCATCACCATATAGTTCTAGAAACATTTCATATCGTTTTCCTTAAGATATACACTCGATATACATGATATACAATCTTCCGCCAAAATCATAACTTATGCAAAACATCAAATCTTTGGCATACAACTTCATAACAAGTTTCCAACTTCCAAATTCATCAACCATAATCATAATTCACATCTTAACAACTTCATTTCCATAATATCACAAAATTTTTCTAAAGTGACATAATCATCTACATTCCAACTTCAACCAAAATTCATTCAACTTTCATTCCCAATATAATTTCCATCATAACCACAACTAGCATGCAACATAAAATTCAACTCATATATGTATACAACATATATACACCCATGGCTACATATATATATACATACCCACTTTGCAAACTTCCTTATTTCCATAATTTCTACTCATTTCCACATACCACAACATAAACAAACCTTCATAACATAAGAAAAAGGAATTGATTCTTACCTTTTTCTACAAACTTCTTCACTTGAACAAGTTGTCAACTTGAAGAAATAAGTGCTCCTTCTTCCAAAACAATTACACCAAGTTGTAGAGGACACTTAATTTAGTAGGAATTCAACAAGAAAATAATTTTAGAGGCAAGATTTTGAGGGGTGATTTTTCTATGGCCAAACCCGAAATGCCCTCTTTTTGTTCTTGTTTTTCTCTTGTTTTTCCTCCTATTCTTTCTCTTGAAAGTTCTATGGAATTTGGATGATTAAGTGGTCTTTTATTCATTGACCACATGACTTAATTCCATGGGCTTGGATCCTTTTTATGGACCATGGCCGAATGGCTCCTCACTTGGGCCTGAATTTTTTTTTTTCATTTTTTTGGGCCAACTCGGTTGGTCCCGAGTTGGGCCTAGCCCACTGACCTTTCGACCTTAAAACGTTCATATCTCCTTGTACCGACGTCACCTGGGAACCCACGACCTATGGATGGAAAGCTAATTCAATTATCTACAACTTCTATTTCAAGGTATTTTCGAAATTCCAAACTTACAATACAGTTTTTGCCCCCCAAAGTCAGGTCACCCGAAAACGTTTTCTTAAAAATATTCGTTTGGAGGGTTTCCACTTTGATTTGGTCCAAAGGTACTTCATGAGTTGTGTTTAACTTTACATATGTGATTCATATGACTTTTCAGATGTTCCAAAAAAAAATCTCGGTATGTGGGCCCCACCCCAGCAGATGCTCCGAGGTTCAAAAATACGGGATATAACATTTTGGTACATCAAGGAAAGGTGTAAAATGGTTCGAAGCAAAATTACCGAGATAGAATTAATACTGAGGGCAAGTAGGACATGGCCATAGCTGAGCCCGATACCATTGAATGATAGGAGAGAAGAATGCAAGGTAAAGTATAAAGACAAGTGAAATGACGCTAAGGTATTTCTCGGGCTAATTTGAGCACCTTCACATATTTGCGTAGAGATTGCAACATAATGTGTGACAGTAAAACTAAGAGTAAATTTAAGCAAAGGGGCAATAGAAGAGTCTAAAGTAAAGATAAAGAAACGGCACGAGATAATATGCCTAAGATGTTACAAGTTGGATTAAGGGAAGTTGTGAAATGGTTTAACCGAGACGATTAGAATAAGCGGGTTACTGGTTACTAGATGACAGTGAAGTTATAATATGAGGGGACCCCAGCGCTATTTGATAATCCAACCCTAAAGATCGAGATCAAGAACTAAAAGCAAGTGATAGTTAAAAACCTTTAAATAAAAGCCAGAAAGTGACACATAATGCTGAAGATTCCAGAATACGAACTGTAACAGCGGAGTAAAGCAAGGATATTGGAGTAGAGAAATGTTACACTCTGGGAAATTTCATTTTACTCGTAGAATCTACGAAGAATCTACAGGTTACCAGAGGCATGCAATACTCCAGGGATATTAAAGTCTAATGAACCGACGAGGGACGTCTGCGCGTTATAAGAATCTTATTTAAAGATTAAGAGGTAAGATGAAGGGAATGATATCTTAAGGGAGTAACTATAGGGGAAGAAGGATTCGAGTTAAGACTAAGTGCATAAGGGAGAGAGTAAGATTTCAGCGGAAGAGCTCGCAATACAACTGACAACCGACTGCGAAGTAAAGAGGAGAGTAAAGGCAATGACGTGGAATTATTACCTCGAGAAGTAATAGAAAGAGGAAATATTACAGGAATGACTATGTAGAGACCTGGAATGCGTTATAGTGAATTATAGCGAATCGACCAATGGAAGAGGTATGTGAAGGACATAATTGAATAAGAGAACACTTGAGAAAGTATTGGGAGTTCAGGACCAGTTTAACATTCGAGGACGAATGTTCTAAAGGGGGGAAGGATGTTATACCCCTTATTTTTGCACGTCGGATCATTCGTAAGCTAATCGACGTAAGTTTAAGGATGAGATTATTTTTGGGATATAAGACAGGGGCTTTTAATCCCCGATTTTTAATGAGTGCACGATTGCTTGTAAATTTTATTGGTGTAGAATTATTAATGGAGATTAGAGATTAATTAATTATGATTAGATTATTAACTGGACCCCACTACAATACATGGATAAATATAATTGGATCATGGAGGATGACATGTCATAGTTGGACACATGTCATTTTGGTTGGACATGTGTCAACTTTATGGGGTGCATATATAAGGCCATAAAATGACTCATATTGTATTCATAATTCATTCATCAAGTGTATTTTAGTGAGAGAAGCTCTCAAGCTTAAGAGAGAGGGAGAGGGATTCGGTCATGGCCATGGGAGCTTGTGAAGCTCACGGCCATGGCAGCTTGTGAAGGAAACTCACGGCCAGCCCTTGGCATAATTAAATTGCTAAGTTTTCGAGTTCAATTGGAGGAAAATATGGAGGAAGCTCACGGCCATTGTTGGTCTTAGCCAAGCTTGTTAAGGTACGGTTTAATACTTCCCTACATGTTTTAGAAATGATTTGGTCTTTGTATGAATTGGTGGATATGGAATTGAATGCAAGAATTGTGTATGTTGATGTTGAGGAATTGTTTGGGCCGTGTAGGGGATGCTCTAAGTAAAAATGGTGGATTAATTTTAATTAATGTTGTAGTTGTTGTTGTCATGGATTATGTGATGAAAGTGAAGAAATTTGATGGTTAAAGTTGAAGTTGTATTTGTTTTGTGGGCTGTTTTAAGGACTTATTATGATGTTAAGGTAGTTTTCTTGCATATGAATAATTGATGTTTTTGTCGTGTATGTGTTGATATGATTCGCAAATTTGGATGAAAATAGTATATGAGATAATGTCTGAGAAGCGTATGTGGTTTGCTTAGTGTATTTGTAGACGTTCGTGAGCTTATCAGACATCTCTATGTTGTTAATTAGGGGTTGTTTTGGGCATGTTGTTATTCTTGTTGAATTGGAAGATTAAGCATAGTTAAGATTATATATTGTATTGTTGCATTGGTTGAGCTGTTACAAGGTCGTTTCGATGAAAACGTTATGACTATAGACCATTAAGGATAACTTGAATATGTCGTAATCGTATGTAGATTATTATCGAATGTTGTAATATGTGGGATGTTCGGAGTGTTCTCGAATCTTGTCTTGATTAGTCTTGATATAGTACTTAAACGTGTGGTTATGTATGTTGATTTGGTTGTTTTATAGTTGGCTTGAATATAAGGGAACTGCCGCCTAATCTTCTAGAAACGAACTACTAACGTTGGAATACATTTTGAACCTTTCCATAGCTTAACCATAATTCTTAACGTCTTAAAATAGGTTGAGACACTACGGGCAGCGTATACGTGTTGTATTACGGATAAGCGTTGAAGGTATGTAAAGCTATCCTTTCTTTCTTTTGGCATGTCTTAGATATAAGTGTCGTATGATATGAACTTTGGGATAATTCCATTCATAAGTTTCGAGGGTGATCCATGATCCTTATTCACTTCTTGATGTTAGAACTCTTAAGGTGATTGAGCTATTGCCTCTCAAGTCTTCTATATGTTGGATAGTAGTCGGTATGTATAAGCTCCTATCCTTAGAGACTCTACGATGACTAATGTTCTTGACTTCCATAAGCTATTTCACATTATCTTGGTACATGTCTATGATTCCTGAAGTTCTATTTTGATATAATCCATTATGACATTCGAAGGACACTTGATATGATTATTGTCTTGATAGTCAAGTGTTAGTTCATTCTATCTATTCTATCGAGTCTCAGATGATGATTTGATTTGCATATGGTTACTCACTACTCTGCTCATGCACGCTGTTATTATATCTTTCACCGAGTCCCCTGATGGGCCGGGTATGTATTCGTGCACAGTTTCACTGCATTATTCACCGAGTCCCTCACTAGAGGGCCGGGTACGGTATATGTATATGATGATATGATTATGGCACCGAGTCCCATGATGGGCCGGGTATGGTATACGTGTACACAAATTTATTCACCGAGTCCCATAATGGGCCGGGTATGGTATATGATAATGATATGCATGATTTTGTTTCGTAAGGCACAGGTACAGTGATTTCTTGATTATCACACTTGTCTCTTGGAATCTCTACTTGAATTGTGATCTTCCTTAATGTATTTCATGCTTTATATACTCAGTACATATCTCGTACTGACCCCCTTTCTTCGGGGGGGGGGGGGGGGGGGGGGGGGGGGGGGCGGGCTGCGGGCATAGGTACAGATAGTCGGTTTGGTGACCCTTCAGCATAGGACTTCCACTCAGCTGTCTTGGAGAGCTCTGTTGTTCCGGAGCCTAGACTTTTGGTACAGATCTTATGATGTATGTATATGTTTGCCTAGGGGTACGGTGGGGCCCTGTCCCGTCATATTTCGCTATCGATACTCTTAGAGGTCTGTAGACATATGTGTGGGTTGTGTATAAGTTTGTTCAGCTGTGTCTATACGATGTGCTATGGATATGTTCGTATGTAGTGGCAGCCTTGTCGGCTTGCGTATCATTTTATGATTTGATCAGTTGTGACTCCTCAGGAGACAGTTATCTGGACATATATATATATGATGACATTATGAACCTTCGGAGTTCTTTTGCAAGTTTCCATATTTTCACAGTTTCAATTTGGCTATATCTAACAGGTCCGTATATGAGTGTCCAGCTCGGGCACTAGTCATGGCCCATAGGGTTGGGTCGTGACAGGAAACTTTGCAAAAGAACCTCAAAGGTAAACAACGTCATCATATATAGGTATCCAAATAACCTGTCTCCTGAGGAGTCACAACTAATCAAAATATAATATGATACGCAAGCCGACAAGGCTGCTACTATATGTCAATACCATACATAAGCCGACAAGGCTATCACAACATGTCAATACTATATATAAGCCGACAAGGCTATCACAACATGTCAATACCATACGTAAGCCATATAGACACAGCTAAACAAAACTTATACACAACCCACACATATGTCTACAGACCTCTAAGAGTATCGATAGTGAAATATGACGGGACAGGGCCCCGTCGTACCCCTAGATAAACATATATATACATCAAAAGATCTGTACCAAAAGTCTAGGCTCCGGAACAATGGAGCTCTCCAAGACAGCTGAGTGGAAATCCTAAGCTTGAGGATCACCAAATCGAGTATCTGTACCTGCGGGCATGAAACGCAGCCCCCCGAAGAAAGGGGGTCAGTACGAAATATGTACTGAGTATATAAAGCATGAAATACAATAAAGATGATCATGACTGAAATAGGGATTACAGGAGACAAGTATGCCAGTCAAAGATACCATTACACTTGCCTTATGAAATGTAACTCATGCATGTCAGATTCATATATCATACCTGGCCCATTATGGGACTCGGTGAATAAAGTCATCATATGCCGACATCATCATATCATCACCTCATCATATCATCATATAATCATATCATCATATATATATATATATATACCGTACTCGGCCCTCTAGTGAGGGACTCGGTGAACAATGCAGTGAAACTGTGCACGAGAACATACCCGGCCCGAGACTCGGTGAAAGATATAATGACAGTATGCATGAGCAGAGTAGTGAGTAACCATATGCAAATCAAATCATCATCTGAGACTCGATAGGATAGACAGAATGAACTAACACTTGAATATCAACGAAGGCAGTTATGTCAAGTATCCCTCGAACGTCATTATGAATTATGTCAAATGGGACTTCAAGAATTATAAATGTGTATCAAGACAATATGAAATAACTTATGGAAATCAAGGACATTAACCACCCTAGTGTCTCTAAGAATAGGAGCTTATACATTCGTCGTTTGTTCATTTCATGTAAATCATGCCAAAAAGAAAGAAGGGTTAGCTTTACATACCTGTCGTAGATCAACTGTAACCAAGCATACTTTGTCGCTCCTTTATCCTATTTAATATGAAAGTAATACTATTGTTAATAAACTATGATTTTCCAGCTTATAAATCTACAACCAATCATTTATAGGAATCATTTCTTAGTTCACACTTCTCTATATAACTCGCCTAACCGGAACTTCCAATTAATCCCCTGTTATCACAGCAATACCAACAACAACAATAATAGAAATATTCATATCAAATCCTTAAAATCCAGCCCATAAACAACTTAAACAACCCAATAACCTTTCTTAATCCTTTTCCAATCCAAATCATTAGCATCTAAGATTATACACCAAACAGGCCAACATGCGCTTTGTATACGATACGTTATAAACTTCTTTCTTCCAAATTTAGGAGCCACATCAGCAACAACCCGACAACAACTAGAACAACAACACATGAACATAAAACCACCCTTTTAATCTTTCAACTCAACAAGAACAGCCCACAACTTTATGAACATTTAATCCAATTCTTATTTCAACAATTCCATATAACAACTACAACCTTAATTATCATAATTCCTTCACTTTCATCACACAATCAACGACACCAACAACAATTAAACTCGATTTAATCGAAAGAACTCCATTTCAACTCAACTCCTAATACCAACGAATTCATGCAATTTCTTACTGCCAATTTCGTCTAATACAATTTTAATCTTTCCATTACAACATCTTTAACTCCAATTACATTTCAAGATGAAGAAATCTTACCTTCAATTGATTAGGACAGATCCTATAATAACTTGCTCAATTCGCACCACTTCTTCTTCCTCACTTCAACACCCCTAGGTTTCCGCCTTCTTGACGTTAGGAGATTAATTTTTTTTATTTTTTTTGCCATGGAAGCTGGCCGTGAGCTGCTCCAAATCTGCCAAGGCCATGAGTTGCCATGGCACGGGAGCTCTCTTTCTCTCAATTAGAATGGCAATTGCAAATGAATTATATGACTAACATTAGTCATCAACATAGGTATTTATATGTTTTCTATCTATAGGACACGTGTCCCACTATAATGAGTCATCACTTTTTTTTTTAATTTTAATTTGGTGGGGCCCACTTAATTTCCTAATTAGCTAACTTAATTAATCTTAATTAATCCCTAATCTCCATTAATATTTTATACACCAATTGAATTTTACAAGCAATCGTGCACTTATTAAAAATCGGGAATTAAAAGCCCTTGTCTCATGTCCAAAGTAATCTTGTCCTTGAATTCATGTCAATAAGCTTACGAATAATCCAACATACAAAAATACGCGGTATAACATCCTTCCCCCCTTCGGAACATTCGTCCTCGAATGTTAAACTAATCATGCACTCCCAATACTTCCTTAAACGTTCTTTTACTGAATTATGCCTTTCACATGCCTCTTTCATTGGTCGATCCCTTCACCTTTATTATAACGCACTCCAGCTCTATCAGTAACCATGTCCATAATATTTTTTCTTGCCCTTGCCTTTCTAGGTGGTAATTCCACGGCATCGTCTTTACTCTCCTTCTCATTTCGCAGTTGGTTGACGGTTGTATTGCGAGCTCTTCCGCTGAAATCTTACTCTCTCCCTAGTGCACTTAGTCTTAACTCGACTCTTTCTTCTTCTATAGTTACTCTTTTAAGATGTATCGTTCACTTCATCTTACCTCTCACGCGTAGACGTCCCTCGTCGAGTTATTAGATTTGACAATCCCTGGAGTATTTCATGCCTCTGGTAACCTGTAGACCCTTCGTAGACTTTACGAATAAGACGAAATTTCCCAAGGTGTAACATTATTCTACTTCAATAACCTTACATTGCTCTACCGTACAGTCCATATTATGGAATCTTCGACCTCATAAATTACTCCTTGACTTCTTTAAAAGGGCTTTAACTGTCACTCTACTTTTTAGCTCTTAATCTCAATCCTTAGAGTTGGCTATCAAGTAGCGCGGGAGTTTTCTCATTTTATAACCTTACATAGCTGCTCTATGATCTGTCTAGTGTTAACTGGTATAATTCTAAAAGAGTTCTTGATTTGACATATAAATTCACTGTCTTCTAGTAACCAACTCGTTCTGTTCGTCTCACTTAAACCACTTCGCAATTTCCCTTGATCCAGCTTGTAACGCTTTAGGCATATCATCTCGTGTCGTTTCTTTATCTTTAATTCAAACTCTTCTATTGCCTCTTTACCCAGGTCTTGTTCTTAGTTCTTTTTTTTTCTGTCTCACATTATGTTGCAATCTTTTCAGAATATGCAAAGGTACTCAAATTAGCCCGAGAAATTCCTTAGAATCGTTTCACTAGCCTTCATACTTTACTTTTGCATTTTCCTCTCGTATCTTACAATCGGTATCGAGATAAATCTTTGGCTCAATCATGGCCAGGCCTATTTGCCCTCAGTACTACTTCTATCTCGGTAATTCAGCTTAAATCATCTTTACACCTTTCCTTAATGCGCCCACCGTAACCATATCGTTATTATTGAATCCTTACTCTCCTTATCAAATACTCACTTGGTCTCATTCTTAACATACCAATATTCGTAAGTTGTATAACTATTCTTGTACGATTGTATAGAATATATCCAACCATAGTCATAGTCTTTCCTTCTCAGGTTTATTCTGCATTACATATCTTATTCGTACTAAAACTCGCTCATAGCCTATCTTGTCATACTCCTTTCCCTTCCTTTATTCCCCCTTTGATTTTCTCGTATTCTACTATAGGAGATTCTCTATCCCTTCTCCTTACTACTCATAAGTCGCAATATCATTAGCGAACAACTCTATTGCCAACATCTTAGCCTTTAACCCAGTATAGCATAGCTATCCTTTATAATATCTCTTAAGTTACTCATTACCATTCTCTTGTCATACTCTTTCTTTTACCATTCACCCACTTCCTAATGTCATATCATACAAGATCTTCACAAATGATCCTTGGTCTTGTCTCAAATACCATCATGACTGCTATCCGTTTATCGCTGGCCTTCAGATCTTACTAACTTGTTTCAGCAAGGGATCTCACTTGAAGTTTAAGCATCCATATCAAATATATTACAGCGTCAATCGTTCCCATCTTACACTTGAACTTCTCTCACCTGCTTCCCCCCTTAAGGGCGTACTTATACCATTATCTATTATTATTCCGCTCTATGTCCCTATATCCAATCTCAAATTCACCCGATTTTTTTTTCAATTCACTTGGCATACTGCACCATACCCACGTCTTTCTTTATAATTTATAACTTTGATTATCCACGTATGAAACCTTCTCAAAATCTCGAAGCGACGAGAACCTTTCTATGTATAGAACAAAATCTCATCTGATAATCCGTAATCGAGTAATCCAACCAATGTAGCAACTCATCCAAGTCCACATTCCACTTACTCCATTCAATAATTATTTAGTACTTGTAGTCGTTCCAAATTCTCAATTAGGTAGCACTTATATTCTGATGATAAGTGTCCAAAGTTCTCTTGTAGCATTATCTTTATCCCAACCTATATCATCTATTTCCTCTAATGAATTTGCAATACATCATTTGTTCCATAACCTACAGCCCCTATTCTTTAAGGATTTCATTGTTTCCGAGGTAAAGTCATATACACGCAATACTCCTTTATGCCTTATGCTCTCTTGCCCTTGTTGTGTACCCAGTACCAACTTCTGACTTACTCAAAATCATATTGAGTTCATCTTAATAACAATCTTATCTTATCACCTTGTCGTCCTACTACACCTTTTAAGTTCATAGCTTTATATTTTCCTTTTGTTCTATACTCGTACCCAATTAATCGCGTCTATCTTAGGTGTTTCCTTTAGAACTCGTTTTATTTCTCCAGTCTATGTCCATCTTTTATTCTGTGCACTAGAAATCTCATGTGTATCCTTCGGAAACCACTACTCCTGCATAATCCCTTTCTCTTTTTTAAAGTGTATTCCGTTCATCTCTATTTGTTCTTATCATCCCAATCATTTTCTGGCACTCATTCTGCTTCGTTGCTCGTCTCTTTAAAGTTTAGTCCTTCACTGTTCCGCCACTTATATTACTCGTGTCCTCGGCTATACATGTCATAACCTATTACTGCACTATTATCTCGCTCGCTTCCTTCTTATTTCCTTCTTTTAATTAACTCCTTATTTTCTTGTGCTCGCTTTCATTTCCGTTATCGCATAATCTTTATTTCGAACTTTCCCTATAGAACTTTATAAGTCTTTCCCATTCGTTCTATACCTTGCCTTTTCATTTCACATTTGCCTTTATACTTTAATCACATAGATCACATCATATCTTTTAGTCACTTCCTCTCTAGGCTTTACTCATTTTCATCACCATCCTTATTATATTCACATTATCTCCTGTTCGTAATCAATCCTATAGTGTAACAATTCTTAATCTTAAGATTGACGATTGTCACTATGGTTTAACTTCATTCCATGGAGTAGGCGTACGTAACCTTTTTCCCTTTCTGATTACTCTTAGCCTTAATACCTCACAGGCTGTCTTATCAATACATTCGTATTCGTCACAATTCTTCCTCTTCCGTACTCTTGTCTCAATCACACTATTACTCCTTTTAACTATAAACTCGGCGTAATTTGTCCCTGCTGATCAATTCAGTTGGTACCTCAATATAACACCCTATTAAGACTTTCCAGCCTTTTCTAAATCATCTTTTGTTATCACAAGCCCTTCTAAATTGTCCTAGCATTTCCCTTTTACCATTTTGATATCGATCTCATAATTACTATTACCATCTATTCAACCGTTAACTTTATTTCTTGAAGTCAGACGTACTTGTAACTTAGTCAAATCTTATCATTACTGTTGACATAACCTCTCAAGACATATTACGAACTTATATCTCATTCCCTTTTTATTTCTAGGAAAATTTTGGCAGAGTTTCCTCTGTATTTCTTACTATCCCAAAACCTGCACACATACACACACAGACACACACACACACACACACACACACACACACACATATATATATATATATATATATATATATAGCATATCATAGCCACACAGGGCTTACAACACCAACCACAGTATGAAAACGATGAACTTACCTCGTATGTCCAACTCGAACTGCACCTGTTGCACTTTCCTGTTTATTTTTCCCTTTCAATCCTTAACTGCACGTTTCAATCATACCTGTAACATTCACACTCTATCTGACATATATTCTGCTTACCATTACTGATTCGTAGCTTCTTCTATGTGCACCTTATAACTAAGCTTATCCACAATATATATATATATATATATATATATATATATATATATATATATATATATATATATATATACATTCAATCCATTTACTTACTATACTTACAATAACTTACCTTGATGATGGCCAGTTTGCCATTCTGTATATACAAATTCTCAGTATGAAACCTTGATATCAAACTTTCACCTGTATGCTTAGCTATTTTCCATCCTAGATTTCAAAATTCCCATGGTGATGGGAACACCTTGGTCGCTGCTACTCATAAATACTTGGTTGTCGGCCCTTTTGATTTCCGCTCACCGCTATTAGGTAATAATCTATATCAAATGCACATACATAGGAAATTTCAATAAAGTCTCATATACCTGTAGTCAATCGGTCTCTAGTCTGATCTGGTGATCTATAAGGTGAAGTGTACTCCTCGTCATCATCTGCCAGCCATCTACTTGTCTGGACTTCATCATCTTCCTCATCTGAGTCTGGGGAATGTAGATAACCGGGCAACTCCTGGTTTACCGACAACCAGGATAGGGGGCTGGGGTAATCTGTAGCACTTACCAGGATAGTCGGTCTGACATGGTGCTCTGCCTCCCTGGATAGCAGAAACTCTGGAGGAATTGTCGCTGGGTCCTCCGAGGGGTCAGTCTCAATAGAATAACTGAGGCTCCTCCTGCTCGGTCCTAGAGCCTGAGGTCCTTAGCACCCCCACTATCCGAAGCTGACCTCTTCATCTCTCGCCAATCTGCACCTACCTACAAGAAAAGAGGTCAGAAACAATCCTTCCTAGGTTCTGGCTCTATCGTACGATCTAAGACAGAAGGAAAGATAACATCCTAAATGCCCTGTAGCTTCCTGTTTATAGATGTGGTGCACAACACACCGATAAACAAGACTCTACTAGACACGGTCTGTAGACACTCCGAGGATGAACTGCTCTGATACCACTTCTGTCACGACCCAACCCCGTGGGCCATGACTAGTGCCCAAGCTGGACACTCGTATACGTACCTGTTAAATATAGACAACTGATTCTTAAGAACAATATGCAAACTTTGTAAAAGAACCTCAAAGGTTCACAACGTCATCATATATAGGTATCCAGATAACCTGTCTCCTGAGGAGTCACAACTAATCAAAATGTAATATGATTGGCAAGCCGACAAGGCTGCCACTACATGTCAATACCATACATAAGCCGACAAGGCTATCACAACATGTCAATACTATACATAAGCCGACAAGGTTGTCACAACATTTCAATACCATACGTAAGCCATATAGACACAGCTGAACAAAACGTATACACAACCCACACATATGTCTACAGACCTCTAAATGTATCGATAGTGAAATATGACGGGATAGGGCCCCGCCGTACCCCTAGATAAACATATATACACATCAAAAGATCTGTACCAAAAGTCTAGGCTCCGAAACAATGGAGCTCTCCAAGACGGCTGAGTGGAAATCCTAACCTGGAGGATCACCAAATCGAGTATCTGTACCTGCGGGCATGAAACGCAGCCCCCCGAAGAAAGGGGGTCAGTACGAGATATGTACTGAGTGTATAAAACATGAAATACAATAAAAAGGATCATGACTGAAATAGGGATTACAGGAGACAAGTATGTCAGTCAAAGATACCATTACACTTGCCTTATGAAATGTAACTCATGCATGTCAATATCATATATCATACCCGGCCCATTATGGGACTCGGTGAATAAAGTCATCATATGCCATCCTTGGCACCATAATCACATCATCATATCATCACATCATCATATCATCATATCATCATATATATAGATATATCTATATATATATATATATATATATATATATATATATATATACCGTACCCAGCCCTCTAGTGAGGGACTCGGTGAACAATGCAGTGAAGCTGTGCACGAGAACATACCCGGACCGGGACTCGGTGAAAGATATAATGACAGTATGCACGAGCAGAGTAGTGAGTAACCATATGCAAATCAAATCGTAATCTGAGACTCGATAGGATAGACAGAATGAACTAACACTTGAATATCAACGAAGCAGTTATGTCAAGTATCCCTCGAACGTCATTATGAATTTTTCAAATGGGACTTCAAGAATCATAAACGTGTATCGAGACAATATGAAATAACTTATGGAAATCAAGGACATTGACCATCCTAGTGTCTCTAAGAATAGGAGCTTATACATTCGTCGTTTGTTCATTTCATGTAAATCATGCCAAAAAGAAAGAAGGGTTAGCTTTACATACCTGTCGTAGATCAACCGTAACCAAGCTTACTTCGTCGCTCCTTTAGCCTATTTAATATGAAAGTAATACTATTGTTAATAAACTACGATTTTCCAGCTTATAAATCTACAACCAATCATTTATAGGAATCATTTCTTAGTTCACACTTCTCCATTAGTATTTTGATTAGTTAAGAACCTAACGGAAATCGGGCAGCATTTCCTCTATATAACTCGCCTAACCCGAACTTGCAATTAATCCCCTGTTATCACAGCAATACCAACAACAACAATAATAGAAATATTCATATCAAATCCTTAAAATCCAGCCGATAAACAACTCAAACAACCCAATAACCTTTCTTAATCCTTTTCCAATCCAAATCATTAACATCTTAGATTATACACCAAACAGGCCAACATACGCTTTGTATACTATACGTTATACACTTCTTTCTTCCAAATTTAGGAGCCACATCACCAACAACACGACAACAACAAGAACAACAACACATGAACATAAAACCACACTTTTAATCTTTCAACTCAACAAGAACAGCCCATAACTTTATGAACATTTAATCCAATTCTTATTTCAACAATTCCATATAACAACTACAACCTTAATTATCATAATTCCTTCACTTTCATAACACAATCAACGACACCAACAACAATTAAACTCGATTAAATTGAAACAACTCCAATTCAACTCAACTCCTAATACCAACGAATTCATGCAATTTCTTACTTCCAACTTCGTCTAATACAATTTTAATCTTTCCATTACAACATCTTTAACTCCAATTACATTTCAAGGTGAAGAAATCTTACCTTGAATTGATTAGGACAGATCCTATAATAACTTGCTCAATTCACACCACTTCTTCTTCCTCACTTCAACACCCCTAGGTTGCCACCTTCTTGACGTTAGGAGATTAATTTTTTTTTTACCACGGAAGCTGGCCGTGAGCTGCTCCAAATCTGCCATGGCCGTGAGTTGCCATGGCATGGGAGCTCTCTTTCTCTCAATTAGAATGGCAATTGCAAATGAATTATATGACTAGCATTAGTCATCAACATAGGTATTTATATGTTTTCTATCTATAGGACACGTGTCCCACTATAATGAGTCATCACTTTTATTTATTATTATTATTATTTTAATTTATTTCGGTGGGGCCCACTTAATTGCCTAATTAGCTAACTTAATTAATCTTAATAATCCCTAATCTCCATTAATATTTCTACACCAATTGAATTTTACAAGCAATCGTGCACTTATTGAAAATCGGGAATTAAAAGACCTTGTCTCATGTCCAAAGTAATCTTGTCCTTGAATTCATGTCAATAAGCTTACGAATAATCCAACGTACAAAACTACGGGGTATAACATTAAGCTTATATTTCACAAAGTTGCCCGAATTTGGTACACCTCAGGAAGCGTATCAACGGTTCCCTTGGGTCAAAAGTGAGCTAATCAATGCTCGAAAAAAGGCGAAAATTCTAGAAAAACTATAACGACTAAACGGGTCCTTACATCAAATACCAATTGAACTGTCACTCTTCCTCGAGTGAAGAGAAGAAAAGAAGCTAGAAATACTTCAATCAATAAACAACTGAGGATATCGGCTACGCATGTCGGACTCAGTCTCTCCCAAGTAGCCTCCTCAGCAGGACGGTGCTTCCATCGCACCTTCACAGAAGCAATCTCTTTCGACCTCAACTTTCGAACCTGCCTATCCAAGATCGCGATAGGCTCCTCCTCATAAGTCAAATTCTCATCAAGAAATATAGAATCCCAACAAAAAATGTAGGTACCGTCGGCATGGTACTTCTTCAGCATCGAAACATGAAAAATCAGATGAAATCCTGCCAAACCTGGCGGCAATAACTCATAAGCAACATCACCCATACGGTCAACAATCTCAAATGGACCAATGTACCTGGGGCTCAACTTGCCCCTCTTACCAAACCTACTGTCACGACCCAACCCCGTGGCCGCGACTGGTACCCTAACTGGGTACCCGTACATACCTACCTGACCGAATTTCGTATCATACAGATTTTTTTTTTTTAAAAACAGATGTTACAGAAGTAAGCCGATACAGATACGGCACGCGTGCAAACATATATATATATATATATATATACCTGAACATGCAGACATTTACAGATAAGCCGATAAGGCCAACACACAGACGAAACCCGTAACCCACACATCTATCTACAGGCCTCTACAGACATACAAAATCATATGACGGGACAGGGCCCCGCCGTACCCAAAATTTCCATACATACAGAACATACGGAAGAACAGAAGATATATACCAAAAGTATATGCTCCGGATCGAAGGAGCTCTTCAAACAGCAGAGTCAGAAACCTACGCTGGCGGCGTATCACCTGGTGCGTCTGTACCTGCGGGCATGTAGCGCAGCCCCCGAAGAACGGGGGTCAGTACGAAAAATGTACCGAGTATGTAAAGCAGAACATAACAGATATAAACATAGTCCGAACCGGAGTCACAGAAATATAACGAACAGAACCATAAATCAGACTGACGGACAGAGTCATGATCCAGACAGACATACAGAACCGTGTCCCATACAAATAAACAGAATTATGGTTCGGACAGACAGACGGAATCATAATACGGACAGACGGGCAGAATCAGAATCCATACGGACATACAAAATCAGAATCCATACGGACATACAGACGTAGTCGTCTTTCAGACGGACAGACAGAAGTATGTCGGACAGAATTATGCATGCAGAGTAGTACAGAGTCATACAGAATCATACAGAGGCATGTGCTTATATAAATATAGATAGCACACGCATACATTCATACAGATCCCGGCCCTGTCTGGGGGCGCGGTAACAGAACCCGGCCCTCTTAGTACGGGACGCGGTGGACAGACAGAATCAGATCAGATCATATGCCATCCTGGCCGCCATCCCCATACACAGATCATAATATCATACAGACATACAGATCCCGGCCCGTACGCCGAGGGACGCGGTGAACAATGCAGAGAAATATGCACGATAACAGAACCTGGCCCGGGACGCAGTGAAGGAATGCATTGAGACAGACACGAACCGATAAATGAGAAACTACTTACATACAGACTCAACATACAGACTCAATCAAACTGAAGGGTCCCAAACGGCGAGTCAAAATCAGAGTATCCGGATAGTATGCATAGTACGCGCCTATATCCTACTTAGGGAGGCACGACAGATTATTATCAGAATTAGATTCTCAGATGTTCAGAAATCATTTTGTAAGAATTTCATGAAAATAGTTGTATCATAATCAAAATAATAGTTCAGATGGTTTCTGAGAAAATCGGACAAAACGGAAGTATTTAAAGTATTACAGAAGATATCGGGCCTTGCAGGCCCGCCTCGGACCAACTCGAGGAAACATATGTAAATTATCGCTAATAGACCTTATGAGGTCATCCATAATCGTTTGGAAGTGTTCCGACTCCGTTTAGGGAAGTTTTGTACAAAACTCACTTTAAAGGCAATTTGTAAAAAAAATAGCTTCAATTGAATTGAAGGAATTGGAGCGGTTTTCCGTCTCGAATTCCGGGGAGCGGAGTCGTACTTACGCTCGCTTGGCGTCGACTTCAATTTCGTCCAAAATCTAGAAATGGTCAAGTTTACCATTTGTTAGTTTCAACTTTTCCATAGTCCAAACTTAACACATACTTGCCTACAGAAATTTCGGCAGCATTTCCTCTGTATATATGACATCCCAAAAAGTTAAACACAGCCAAACAATCAACACAACCCAACAACAATATTCATAATAACGACAAGTAGCTCAAAATACATAATAAGGCACAATTTGCCAACTTTTCGTCATAACTTAACATTTTCCGTTCCGACCTTACACTTCCAAACCAAACTTATTATTTTGATGTTCATTACCCATCAAATTCATTACAACACGATTTGGAGGCATATCATACCATTCTCACAAGATATACATAAGGTATGCAAACTTACAAACTTTCCATCAAAGCCACAATTTATCCAATTCTCCTAACCTTCAACATACAAGTTCATTATACAATTCCATCTTCCAAATTCATCAACAATAATCATAATTTGCCTCTTGATACATTCATTTCCATTTTTACATAAATCATAACAAAGTTGCATACTTTCCTACAACAACTTGATAACCATTTTTCCATAGCAACAAGAATCATTATCCTTTCATTCACTTCACAATAACACACTTAACATACCAACAAGATTTAATTCACATTCCATCATCAACATGATGCCACACGGCCATGCCTCATATTTTCCAACTTTCACTAATTTATTCAACTTTCACTTCCAATACAATTTCTACCATAACCATAACTAGATTACAATACAAAATTCAACACATCTCAACTACACCATCATACACACACACGGCCATACACACACATTCACAACACACAAAATTTTCATGCTTTTCATTCATTCCCACACACTACGACATATATACATATATTCCATGGTTTAAAAATGGTAAAATTCTTACCTTTTCTCAACTCTTCCACTTGCCACAAATGGTAGTTTCTTGCCAAAATAATTATATTAACTTGTAGAGGACCTTGAGCTAAGTACTAATCTCACAAGACTTGGATTTTTAAATCAAAGATTTGGCTCCCAAAATTTTTCTTTCTTTTCTCTTTTCTTTTCTCCTCAAACCCGAATGCTCCCTCTCTCTCTTTTGTTTGTTCTTATTTCCTTTTTCTTGAAGCTTCTCAATACTTATCCATGATATATAATTTCCCATGGAATTTAATTAATCCATGGGCTTGGATCAATGGTGTGGCCGGTTGGGCCCTTAAATTTGGGCCTCACTTTCTTATTTTTTTTTTAGTCCAATTGGCTTTATTTTGTAATTCATGAAGCAAGTTTCCAAAATTCCAATTTTGCCCTTGGCCTCCTTCCGTAATTCCACACCATTGTATTCATAACCTACACATTCATACCAAGAAATGTCCAATTATGGCCTTATTCATCACAAGTCAATTTATCTTGAATTTTTCGAATAAACAAAAATGCCGGATGTAACATCCTCCCCCCCTTTAAAAACATTAGTCCTCGAATGTTAAATTAACCTTATGGAGCGTCATACTACTTCAGGAGGGTCCTCTTTATAATTGTTCTTCGTGGACTTTCCAACATGGCTTCTTCACCCACATGAGAGGGTAATTCTTCTCGACACTGATTCAAATGCCTTCATGATTTACTTTCTCATATCCCACGTAATCATCGAACCATGAGCTATATTCTTGTAACAGACAAACGTTTTCCAGACATCATAGTCCATATCATTTCTTGTTACACTCCTGAGATCCCTACCATGTTTTCGTAATCCCACTTCATACTAGACACTCCATACCAACAGATTCAGAACTAGAACCGAACGCGTAGAAGCATATCGGACGGATTCGTAATCGGAGGTAGACGTACTAAACCATGACGGACGGATTCGTAGTCAAAGTCAGGGGTACGGAGGTATGTCAGACAGATTTGAGATCGGAGTCAGACGTACAAAAATGTATCATACGGAATCATGATCAAAGTCAGACAGACAGAAATGTATTAGATAGAGTCGTAATCAAGATCAGATATACGGAGATGTATCAGACAGGCGTGCGATCGAAATCTGATGTACAGAGGCATATAAGACGGATTCATATCCGGAGTCAGACATACAGAGGTGTGTCAGACAGATTCGTAATCAGAGTTAATCGTACAGAGATTTGTCAGACAGAAACGTATTCAGAATCAATCATACAGAAGTATGTCGACCAGAAACATATTCAGAATCGGATGTACAAAGATTTATCAGGTGGGAACATAATCGAGTTCAGAAGCATAGAGGCGTAATAGACAGAGCCATAGCAGAATCGGAAGTGCAGAAGTATAACAGATAGAATCTGAAGCCGAATCAGATCACTCTTAGTAAGGCTCCAGTGATTTATGGAAAATTCCCTTATTGGTAACCTGGTTAGCCAAGTTATCATACAAATCGTCTCGCGTGTCGCTTATCGACTCTTTCAAAGATTCCGCTTATTCGCATTTCTTATCTTTCGTCTTTCCTACCATCCATACTCATTTTCCTTTTCAGACATCGTCATACCAGACTGAGTTATAATGGGATAGGGGTTTTTCTAGTCCTTGACAGCATCTGTGCCCTCACCCCCGCTTCGTTTCATGTATTCGGTTTAGTAAAACCTTTGGCCGATCACGATGTTAGTTGCCGGGACTCGGCTTTCAATCCATATGGGTACCAGACGAAATTCATACATACGCACATACACATACACATACACATACACACATACACATATATTTACTACTATCTTACTGGCGAACGTCTCTGACTGTTATTCGAATTCGCTCAATTTCCCGAGCGGGGTTGTACCCTTTTCTTTTTGCCCATTTAATTCCGCGTCGATCTGTGTGGCTTTTGTAAAGGCACTAATTACTCCACACATTCTCTTTTCCTTTAGATTACCCCAAATTTTCATTTATATCCATCATACCTACACTTGTGCAAAACTTTGCATTACTTCCCAGGGGGTCACCCATCTCAGAATTTCTCTAGCCTTAGCACGCTTAACCTCAAAACTTTCATGCGTTTGGACGCATTAGGGCCAGTATAATTTAATTTCGTCGACTACCCCGCACGACCTTCGTCACGTAATTTAGGGCAGATCGGGATCTTAGTAAATTTTCGGAAAATTCTCATAGTGGGTCCCACCTCGGGCTAAACCATACAATTATCATATCGCCCTTCCGAATCCTCAATGTCAATCAAGTTAACAGTTACCTTACTCTTACTAATACCCAGAAGAAGAAAATCACATAATGCAATAAAGTATAGACCCATCCATAAACATATCCCTCAAGAAAAAAAATCACTAACATACCTGGGTGTGCACTTGAAGACGCTCCTGGGTCCTGCCGGCCGGTTAAAGCAAACACGCGGTTCGAAGGACCGCTGTAACCAGAAGCTGCACCACGTCCTCTGCCACGACCCGCTGGCGCTGGTGCTGGTGTCGGTGCTCCTCGCCCCGTGGGGCGCATGGCCGCCGAAGGAGAAGATGAGCCTGCAACGGACCCCGCAGGCCGGGCTGAACCTGTACTGCCCTTAAGCGGGCACTCTCTGACTCGATGGTCTGGGCTCCCACAAAAATAACAAGCGCCCGTAGCGCGATAACACTCCCCCGGGTGGGGTCTCCCGCAGTAAGAACATGGGGGTATGGGTGGCCTCGACTGACCGGGACCTCTGCTCACTTGTGGGCCTGGGACTCTGGAACTCTGTCCAGAGAACTGTGGGGGTGTACTGTAGGCTGGCTGGGACGAATACCTGTTACCCTGCCGCTGGGAAGGCTCACCCTGAAATCCCCCTGAATATCCAGCCGATCTGGCTCTCTTAGGCCGGCCCCTGTCGTAACCCCTATCAGGCCGACGCTCCCTACGTCGGTCCTCCATGCCCTGGGCGTATGCCTGTACCCGGGCTACATGCATCCCTGGCTGAGAAGCCATGGCCAAGCAACCGTCAATCAGATAAGGGTCTAGTCCCATCACATACCTGTGCACCCTATCGGCCATCTCGGCTACTATGGCGGGTGCATACCTAGCTAGTGAGTCGAACTCTAGGCTGTACTCGTGAACACTTCTACCATTCTGTCTCAGGTTCAAGAACCGATCAACCCTAGCTCTCCGTAGCTCTGGTGGTAGAAAATGATCAAGAAAGGCCTTAGTAAACTCGGCCCATACCGCTGGGGGAGCATCGTCACCCCTGGAGAGCTGCCAAGACTCATACCAATTTGCCGCCACCTCATATAATCGATACGAAGCCAACTCCACAGACTCAGTCGGCGAAGCCTTAATCAATCGTAGTGTGCTCTCCATCTTTCTAATGAACTCTTGGGGGTCCTCCTCAGGTTTTGTCCCGGAGAATTCTAGAGGATTACATGTCAAAAACTCACGAGCCCTGGAGCTCTCATACCTGTCCGCACGACCACCCCCAAATCCATGCCTGCGAACCTGCTCCGTCATCAATGTGGTCAATAACTGAACCGCATCTCGCATGGCCCTACCCTCCGCCCCTGCCTGTGGAGCTGGAGGCTCGGGCACTGGAACCTCAGGAGCTTGCGGTGGAGCCGTCTCCCGATTAGCAGCTCCTGCTGCTCTGATATCCTCCGGCAAGGGGGGTGTAACAGATCCAGACGACTGGGGCACATCCTCAAGTGCAGGCTGCACACTGGCCCTGGTAACCCTCGGGGCCCGGCTGGTCTCTCCTGGCTCAATCCTCGCCTTGCCCTTCTGGGCAGCTGTTGCCTTCTTCGGAGGCATCACTGAAACATAGCATATCGTTAGGAGAGGATCATCCTACTAATACAGTTCTATCGCACGATCTAAGAATCCAAAGAAGGGTAACATCCTAAATGCCCTGTAGCCTCCTGTTTATAGATGTGGTGCACAACACACCGATAAACAAGACTCTACTAGACACGGCCTGTAGACATACCGAGGACTAACCGCTCTGATACCACTTTTGTCACGACCCAACCCCGTGGCCGCGACTGGTACCCTAACTGGGTACCCGTACATACCTACCTGACCGAATTTCGTATCATACAGTTTTTTTTTTTAAAACAGATGTTACAGAAGTAAGCCGATACAGATACGGCACGCGCGCAAACATATATATATATATATATATATATATACCTGAACAAGCAGACATTTACAGATAAGCCGATAAGGCCAACACACAGACGAAACCCATAACCCACACATCTATCTACAGGCCTCTACAGACATACAGAATCATATGACGGGACAGGGCCCCGCCGTACCCAAAATTTCCATACATACAGAACATACGGAAGAACAGAAGATATATACCAAAAGTATATGCTCCGGATCGAAGGAGCTCTTCAAACAGCAAAGTCAGAAACCTACGCTGGCGGCGTATCACCTGGTGCGTCTGTACCTGCGGGCATGTAGCGCAGCCCCCGAAGAACGGGGGTCAGTACGAAAAATATACTGAGTATGTAAAGCAGAACATAACAGATATAAACATAGTCCGAACCGGAGTCACAGAAATATAACGAACAGAACCATAAATCAGACTGACGGACAGAGTCATGATCCAGACAGACATACAGAACCGTGTCCCATACAAATAAACAGAATTATGGTTCGGACAGACAGACGGAATCATATTACGGACAGACGGGCAGAATCAGAATCCATACGGACATACAAAATCAGAATCCATACGGACATACAGACGTAGTCGTCTTTCAGACGGACAGACAGAAGTATGTCGGACAGAATTATGCATGCAGAGTAGTACAGAGTCATACAGAATCATACAGAGGCATGTGCTTATATTAATATAGATAGCACACGCATACATTCATACAGATCCCGGCCCTGTCTGGGGGCGCGGTAACAGAACCCGGCCCTCTTAGTACGGGACGCGGTGGACAGACAGAATCAGATCAGATCATATGCCATCCTGGCCGCCATCCCCATACACAGATCATAATATCATACAGACATACAGATCCCGGCCCGTACGCCGAGGGACGCGATGAACAATGCAGAGAAATATGCACGATAACAGAACCTGGCCCGGGACGCAGTGAAGGAATGCATTGAGACAGACACGAACCGATAAATGAGAAACTACTTACATACAGACTCAACATACAGACTCAATCAAACTGAAGGGTGCCAAACGGCGAGTCAAAATCAGAGTATCCGGATAGTATGCATAGTACGCGCCTATATCCTACTTAGGGAGGCACGACAGATTATTATCAGAATTAGATTCTCAGATGTTCAGAAATCATTTTGTAAGAATTTCATGAAAATAGTTGTATCATAATCAAAATAATAGTTCAGATGGTTTCTGAGAAAATCGGACAAAACGGAAGTATTTAAAGTATTACAGAAGATATCGGGCCTTGCGGGCCCGCCTCGGACCAACTCGAGGCAACATATGTAAATTATCGCTAATAGACCTTATGAGGTCATCCATAATCGATTGGAAGTGTTCCGACTCCGTTTAGGGAAGTTTTGTACAAAACTCACTTTAAAGGCAATTTGTAAAAAAAATAGCTTCAATTGAATTGAAGGAATTGGAGCGGTTTTCCGTCTCGAATTCCGGGGAGCGGAGTCGTACTTAAGGCTCGCGGCCGAGCCTATCACATCCAGAACATGCCTAAGAACAAAGGGAAAGGCTTCACATACCTCGACAGTGCCTTACGCTCGCTTGGCGTCGACTTCAATTTCGTCCAAAATCTAGAAATGGTCAAGTTTACCATTTGTTAGTTTCAACTTTTCCATAGTCCAAACTTAACACATACTTGCCTACAGAAATTTCGGCAGCATTTCCTCTGTATATATGACATCCCAAAAAGTTAAACACAGCCAAACAATCAAGACAACCCAACAACAATATTCATAATAACGACAAGTAGCTCAAAATACATAATAAGGCACAATTTGCCAACTTTTCGTCATAACTTAACATTTTCCGTTCCGACCTTACACTTCCAAACCAAACTTATTATTTTGATGTTCATTACCCATCAAATTCATTACAACACGATTTGGAGGCATATCATACCATTCTCACATGATATACATAAGGTATGCAAACTTACAAACTTTCCATCAAAGCCACAATTTATCCAATTCTCCTAACCTTCAACATACAAGTTCATTATACAATTCCATCTTCCAAATTCATCAACAATAATCATAATTTGCCTCTTGATACATTCATTTCCATTTTTACATAAATCATAACAAAGTTGCATACTTTCCTACAACAACGTGATAACCATTTTTCCATAGCAACAAGAATCATTATCCTTTCATTCACTTCACAATAACACACTTAACATACTAACAAGATTTAATTCACATTCCATCATCAACATGATTCCACACAGCCATGCCTCATATTTTCCAACTTTCACTAATTTATTCAACTTTCACTTCCAATACAATTTCTACCATAACCATAACTAGATTACAATACAAAATTCAACACATCTCAACTACACCATCATACACACACACGGCCATACACACACATTCACAACACACAAAATTTTCATGCTTTTCATTCATTCCCACACACTACGACATATATACATATATTCCATGGTTTAAAAATGGTAAAATTCTTACCTTTTCTCAACTCTTCCACTTGCCACAAATGGTAGTTTCTTGCCAAAATAATTATATTAACTTGTAGAGGACCTTGAGCTAAGTACTAATCTCACAAGACTTGGATTTTTAAATCAAAGATTTGGCTCCCAAAAATTTTCTTTCTTTTCTCTTTTATTTTCTCCTCAAACCCGAATGCTCCCTCTCTCTCTTTTGTTTGTTCTTATTTCCTTTTTCTTGAAGCTTCTCAATACTTATCCATGATATATAATTTCCCATGGAATTTAATTAATCCATGGGCTTGGATCAATGGTGTGGCCGGTTGGGCCCTTAAATTTGGGCCTCACTTTCTTATTTTTTTTTAGTCCAATTGGCTTTATTTTGTAATTCATGAAGCAAGTTTCCAAAATTCCAATTTTGCCCTTGGCCTCCTTCCGTAATTCCACACCATTGTATTCATAACCTACACATTCATACCAAGAAATGTCCAATTATGGCCTTATTCATCACAAGTCAATTTATCTTGAATTTTTCGAATAAACAAAAATGCCGGATGTAACATCCTCCCCCCCTTTAAAAACATTCGTCCTCGAATGTTAAATTAACCTTATGGAGCGTCATACTACTTCAGGAGGGTCCTCTTTATAATTGTCCTTCGTGGACTTTCCAACATGGCTTCTTCACCCACATGAGAGGGTAATTCTTCTCGACACTGATTCAAATGCCTTCATGATTTACTTTCTCATATCCCACGTAATCATCGAACCATGAGCTATATTCTTGTAACAGACAAACGTTTTCCAGACATCATAGTCCATATCATTTCTTGTTACACTCCTGAGATCCCTACCACGTTTTCGTAATCCCACTTCATACTAGACACTCCATACCAACAGATTCAGAACTAGAACCGAACGCGTAGAAGCATATCGGACGGATTCGTAATCGGAGGTAGACGTACTAAACCATGACGGACGGATTCGTAGTCAAAGTCAGGGGTACGGAGGTATGTCAGACAGATTTGAGATCGGAGTCAGACGTACAAAAATGTATCATACGGAATCATGATCAAAGTCAGACAGACAGAAATGTATTAGATAGAGTCGTAATCAAGATCAGATATACGGAGATGTATCAGACAGGCGTGCGATCGAAATCTGATGTACAGAGGCATATAAGACGGATTCATATCCGGAGTCAGACATACAGAGGTGTGTCAGACAGATTCGTAATCAGAGTTAATCGTACAGAGATTTGTCAGACAGAAACGTATTCAGAATCAATCATACAGAAGTATGTCGACCAGAAACATATTCAGAATCGGATGTACAAAGATTTATCAGGTGGGAACATAATCGAGTTCAGAAGCATAGAGGCGTAATAGACAGAGCCATAGCAGAATCGGAAGTGCAGAAGTATAACAGATAGAATCTGAAGCCGAATCAGATCACTCTTAGTAAGGCTCCAGTGATTTATGGAAAATTCCCTTATTGGTAACCTGGTTAGCCAAGTTATCATACAAATCGTCTCGCGTGTCTCTTATCGACTCTTTCAAAGATTCCGCTTATTCGCATTTCTTATCTTTCGTCTTTCCTACCATCCATACTCATTTTCCTTTTCAGACATCGTCATACCAGACTGAGTTATAATGGGATAGGGGTTTTTCTAGTCCTTGACAGCATCTGTGCCCTCACCCCCGCTTCGTTTCATGTATTCGGTTTAGTAAAACCTTTGGCCGATCACGATGTTAGTTGCCGGGACTCGGCTTTCAATCCATATGGGTACCAGACGAAATTCATACATACGCACATACACATACACATACACATACACACATACACATATATTTACTACTATCTTACTGGCGAACGTCTCTGACTGTTATTCGAATTCGCTCAATTTCCCGAGCGGGGTTGTACCCTTTTCTTTTTGCCCATTTAATTCCGCGTCGATCTGTGTGGCTTTTGTAAAGGCACTAATTACTCCACACATTCTCTTTTCCTTTAGATTACCCCAAATTTTCATTTATATCCATCATACCTACACTTGTGCAAAACTTTGCATTACTTCCCAGGGGGTCACCCATCTCAGAATTTCTCTAGCCTTAGCACGCTTAACCTCAAAACTTTCATGCGTTTGGACGCATTAGGGCCAGTATAATTTAATTTCGTCGACTACCCCGCACGACCTTCGTCACGTAATTTAGGGCAGATCGGGATCTTAGTAAATTTTCGGAAAATTCTCATAGTGGGTCCCACCTCGGGCTAAACCATACAATTATCATATCGCCCTTCCGAATCCTCAATGTCAATCAAGTTAACAGTTACCTTACTCTTACTAATACCCAGAAGAAGAAAATCACATAATGCAATAAAGTATAGACCCATCCATAAACATATCCCTCAAGAAAAAAAATCACTAACATACCTGGGTGTGCACTTGAAGACGCTCCTGGGTCCTGCCGGCCGGTTAAAGCAAACACGCGGTTCGAAGGACCGCTGTAACCAGAAGCTGCACCACGTCCTCTGCCACGACCCGCTGGCGCTGGTGCTGGTGTCGGTGCTCCTCGCCCCGTGGGGCGCATGGCCGCCGAAGGAGAAGATGAGCCTGCAACGGACCCCGCAGGCCGGGCTGAACCTGTACTGCCCTTAAGCGGGCACTCTCTGACTCGATGGTCTGGGCTCCCACAAAAATAACAAGCGCCCGTAGCGCGATAACACTCCCCCGGGTGGGGTCTCCCGCAGTAAGAACATGGGGGTATGGGTGGCCTCGACTGACCGGGACCTCTGCTCACTTGTGGGCCTGGGACTCTGGAACTCTGTCCAGAGAACTGTGGGGGTGTACTGTAGGCTGGCTGGGACGAATACCTGTTACCCTGCCGCTGGGAAGGCTCACCCTGAAATCCCCCTGAATATCCAGCCGATCTGGCTCTCTTAGGCCGGCCCCTGTCGTAACCCCTATCAGGCCGACGCTCCCTACGTCGGTCCTCCATGCCCTGGGCGTATGCCTGTACCCGGGCTACATGCATCCCTGGCTGAGAAGCCATGGCCAAGCAACCGTCAATCAGATAAGGGTCTAGTCCCATCACATACCTGTGCACCCTATCGGCCATCTCGGCTACTATGGCGGGTGCATACCTAGCCAGTGAGTCGAACTCTAGGCTGTACTCGTGAACACTTCTACCATTCTGTCTCAGGTTCAAGAACCGATCAACCCTAGCTCTCCGTAGCTCTGGTGGTAGAAAATGATCAAGAAAGGCCTTAGTAAACTCGGCCCATACCGCTGGGGGAGCATCGTCACCCCTGGAGAGCTGCCAAGACTCATACCAATTTGCCGCCACCTCATATAATCGATACGAAGCCAACTCCACAGACTCAGTCGGCGAAGCCTTAATCAATCGTAGTGTGCTTTCCATCTTTCTAATGAACTCCTGGGGGTCCTCCTCAGGTTTTGTCCCGGAGAATTCTGGAGGATTACATGTCAAAAACTCACGAGCCCTGGAGCTCTCATACCTGTCCGCACGACCACCCCCAAATCCATGCCTGCGAACCTGCTCCGTCATCAATG
The DNA here is from genome assembly GCF_019175385.1 of Lycium barbarum. Taxonomy (NCBI): domain Eukaryota; kingdom Viridiplantae; phylum Streptophyta; class Magnoliopsida; order Solanales; family Solanaceae; genus Lycium; species Lycium barbarum. The sequence continues at coordinate 20,943,832 of NC_083348.1, read as the reverse complement.
TGGTCAATAACTGAACCGCATCTCGCATGGCCCTACCCTCCGCCCCTGCCTGTGGAGCTGGAGGCTCGGGCACTGGAACCTCAGGAGCTTGCGGTGGAGCCGTCTCCCGATTAGCAGCTCCTGCTGCTCTGATATCCTCCGGCAAGGGGGGTGTAACAGATCCAGACGACGGGGGCACATCCTCAAGTGCAGGCTGCACACTGGCCCTGGTAACCCTCGGGGCCCGGCTGGTCTCTCCTGGCTCAATCCTCGCCTTGCCCTTCTGGGCAGCTGTTGCCTTCTTCGGAGGCATCACTGAAACATAGCATATCGTTAGGAGAGGATCATCCTACTAATACAGTTCTATCGCACGATCTAAGAATCCAAAGAAGGGTAACATCCTAAATGCCCTGTAGCCTCCTGTTTATAGATGTGGTGCACAACACACCGATAAACAAGACTCTACTAGACACGGCCTGTAGACATACCGAGGACTAACCGCTCTGATACCACTTTTGTCACGACCCAACCCCGTGGCCGCGACTGGTACCCTAACTGGGTACCCGTACATACCTACCTGACTGAATTTCGTATCATACAGTTTTTGTTTTTTAAAACAGATGTTACAGAAGTAAGCCGATACAGATACGGCACGCGCGCAAACATATATATATATATATATATACCTGAACAAGCACACATTTACAGATAAGCCGATAAGGCCAACACACAGACGAAACCCATAACCCACACATCTATCTACAGGCCTCTACAGACATACAGAATCATATGACGGGACAGGGCCCCGCCGTACCCAAAATTTCCATACATACAGAACATACGGAAGAACAGAAGATATATACCAAAAGTATATGCTCCGGATCGAAGGAGCTCTTCAAACAGCAGAGTCAGAAACCTACGCTGGCGGCGTATCACCTGGTGCGTCTGTACCTGCGGGCATGTAGCGCAGCCCCCGAAGAACGGGGGTCAGTACGAAAAATATACCGAGTATGTAAAGCAGAACATAACAGATATAAACATAGTCCGAACCGGAGTCACAGAAATATAACGAACAGAACCATAAATCAGACTGACGGACAGAGTCATGATCCAGACAGACATACAGAACCGTGTCCCATACAAATAAACAGAATTATGGTTCGGACAAACAGACGGAATCATAATACGGACAGACGGGCAGAATCAGAATCCATACGGACATACAAAATCAGAATCCATACGGACATACAGACGTAGTCGTCTTTCAGACGGACAGACAGAAGTATGTCGGACAGAATTATGCATGCAGAGTAGTACAGAGTCATACAGAATCATACAGAGGCATGTGCTTATATTAATATAGATAGCACACGCATACATTCATACAGATCCCGGCCCTGTCTGGGGGCGCGGTAACAGAACCCGGCCCTCTTAGTACGGGACGCGGTGGACAGACAGAATCAGATCAGATCATATGCCATCCTGGCCGCCATCCCCATACACAGATCATAATATCATACAGACATACAGATCCCGGCCCGTACGCCGAGGGACGCGATGAACAATGCAGAGAAATATGCACGATAACAGAACCTGGCCCGGGACGCAGTGAAGGAATGCATTGAGACAGACACGAACCGATAAATGAGAAACTACTTACATACAGACTCAACATACAGACTCAATCAAACTGAAGGGTGCCAAACGGCGAGTCAAAATCAGAGTATCCGGATAGTATGCATAGTACGCGCCTATATCCTACTTAGGGAGGCACGACAGATTATTATCAGAATTAGATTCTCAGATGTTCAGAAATCATTTTGTAAGAATTTCATGAAAATAGTTGTATCATAATCAAAATAATAGTTCAGATGGTTTCTGAGAAAATCGGACAAAACGGAAGTATTTAAAGTATTACAGAAGATATCGGGCCTTGCGGGCCCGCCTCGGACCAACTCGAGGCAACATATGTAAATTATCGCTAATAGACCTTATGAGGTCATCCATAATCGATTGGAAGTGTTCCGACTCCGTTTAGGGAAGTTTTGTACAAAACTCACTTTAAAGGCAATTTGTAAAAAAAATAGCTTCAATTGAATTGAAGGAATTGGAGCGGTTTTCCGTCTCGAATTCCGGGGAGCGGAGTCGTACTTAAGGCTCGCGGCCGAGCCTATCACATCCAGAACATGCCTAAGAACAAAGGGAAAGGCTTCACATACCTCGACAGTGCCTTACGCTCGCTTGGCGTCGACTTCAATTTCGTCCAAAATCTAGAAATGGTCAAGTTTACCATTTGTTAGTTTCAACTTTTCCATAGTCCAAACTTAACACATACTTGCCTACAGAAATTTCGGCAGCATTTCCTCTGTATATATGACATCCCAAAAAGTTAAACACAGCCAAACAATCAAGACAACCCAACAACAATATTCATAATAACGACAAGTAGCTCAAAATACATAATAAGGCACAATTTGCCAACTTTTCGTCATAACTTAACATTTTCCGTTCCGACCTTACACTTCCAAACCAAACTTATTATTTTGATGTTCATTACCCATCAAATTCATTACAACACGATTTGGAGGCATATCATACCATTCTCACATGATATACATAAGGTATGCAAACTTACAAACTTTCCATCAAAGCCACAATTTATCCAATTCTCCTAACCTTCAACATACAAGTTCATTATACAATTCCATCTTCCAAATTCATCAACAATAATCATAATTTGCCTCTTGATACATTCATTTCCATTTTTACATAAATCATAACAAAGTTGCATACTTTCCTACAACAACTTGATAACCATTTTTCCATAGCAACAAGAATCATTATCCTTTCATTCACTTCACAATAACACACTTAACATACTAACAAGATTTAATTCACATTCCATCATCAACATGATGCCACACGGCCATGCCTCATATTTTCCAACTTTCACTAATTTATTCAACTTTCACTTCCAATACAATTTCTACCATAACCATAACTAGATTACAATACAAAATTCAACACATCTCAACTACACCATCATACACACACACGGCCATACACACACATTCACAACACACAAAATTTTCATGCTTTTCATTCATTCCCACACACTACGACATATATACATATATTCCATGGTTTAAAAATGGTAAAATTCTTACCTTTTCTCAACTCTTCCACTTGCCACAAATGGTAGTTTCTTGCCAAAATAATTATATTAACTTGTAGAGGACCTTGAGCTAAGTACTAATCTCACAAGACTTGGATTTTTAAATCAAAGATTTGGCTCCCAAAAATTTTCTTTCTTTTCTCTTTTCTTTTCTCCTCAAACCCGAATGCTCCCTCTCTCTCTTTTGTTTGTTCTTATTTCCTTTTTCTTGAAGCTTCTCAATACTTATCCATGATATATAATTTCCCATGGAATTTAATTAATCCATGGGCTTGGATCAATGGTGTGGCCGGTTGGGCCCTTAAATTTGGGCCTCACTTTCTTATTTTTTTTGAGTCCAATTGGCTTTATTTTGTAATTCATGAAGCAAGTTTCCAAAATTCCAATTTTGCCCTTGGCCTCCTTCCGTAATTCCACACCATTGTATTCATAACCTACACATTCATACCAAGAAATGTCCAATTATGGCCTTATTCATCACAAGTCAATTTATCTTGAATTTTTCGAATAAACAAAAATGCCGGATGTAACACCTACTAACACCCTTGATGGGTGAAACTGTTATGTCCCGTGTTTTCGTATAATTGGAAATCGAGAAATAATTACGATTTATGTGTTATAAGGAAATATTTTGATTTTGGTGAATATGACTATGTTGGTTATGGAATCTTTAATGTTAAGACATCGGGAAAGGCCGAGGGTAAATTTGGAATTTCGAAAATTAGTTTCGGGAATTATAAAACGAGACGTTTTATGATTGGGCCAAGAAAAATATAACATAAATTGAGGCCCAAGATTTGTGAGGGTGGCCGGCCCTAGCCCAGGCCCAAACCCATCATTTTAATGTCATGTGCTATGCACATGACTCCTAATGGATATATATCATCATTACACACTTAGAATTATCAAAGAGCAAATAAAAATTCAAGGACACCACAAGAAAATGGGTTCGGCCGAATAGAGTAGAAGGGAAAGAAAAAATTCTCCAAGCCTTGTTTGTAGTCCAAAAATCTTAGTTTCTACATAGTTGTGAAGTGCTCAAGACCCTCTTCAACGGGGTATAATTAGTTTGGCACAAGAACTACGTTTGCAACAAGTCGAGGTTTCAAGAAAAGGTGAGAATTCTTACACTTTTATGTTGTAGAATTGATATAAATATGTTAAGGATTGGGAATAGACGAGAATCCCGTAACTTTGATGCTTATAGAAAGTCGTGGGTGTGTGTGTGTTGGTGTTGTAGCCGTGAGTTCCATGAAGTGCAAAGGCATAGGAATTTGCTCTTGTTTAGTTTGTATAATGTGTTGTTGTGATCTTTATGTTGTAAATGATTGATTGATGAATTAAATTGGCGTTGGAAAATGATTTCGGACGTTATCGGAAACTGTATACCTTTGGTATAATTGTGTATATCATTGTATATTTAGGGTGCTAAAGACTTTAAATATGATTTATAGTTGATATTAATGAATTCGGAATGAAACGACGCAAGTTAGAACATTCGTCGTGAATTTTTGATGTTTTGAAGAATTATGGAAAGTAATGAATTTTGGGGAAAATTCGTGTATGGCTTGGATTGTATTTGGGATGTGATTGTATAAGTTTGAATGAGGAAATGAATACAATTATGTAGATATAGAGTTGGAGTTTTGGAAGTTTGAATGAAAGTTGCCAACTTAGGTAATAAAGTAGAACTTTGAAGCTAGAGTGGTTTGATTATTACTTGTGCTGTTTGATGATGTGTGGGCTGTTGTTGTTGATATATTTTGGACCGAGCTAAGTCTCGGGGATGTTAGATTTATAGGGGAAATGCTGCCGAAATTTCGGTAGGCAAAAAATGAAGTTAAAGGCATTTTTAAGCCTAAGAATCTCAATTGGTAACTTTGACCCTTTGCAGATTTCAGACGAAACGGGACTTGACTTTTGGGAGAGCGTAAGACATCCGTAAGGTATGTAAAGCTTCCCACTTCTTCATTTGGCATGTCTTAGTGTGATAGGCGAATATTGGAACTTCCGGAGCATTTCTGCTTCTCGAAACCCGATCCACAGAAAAGTTACTATTCATTCAATTCAATTGAAGCCTAAGGGCTCTATTTTGGCTAGGATGCCACCAATCGTCCGAAACCTATCGAAATGTGGTCGGGTAACTTAGAATTGATTATGTATGACCTTTTGGCCCCTAAATGTTCGTAAATTATGTTCGCCACCTCAATTTGATTCGAGGTGGGCCCGCTAACCCCGAGACGCCCTATTTGTCTTATTGGGCTATCTTTGTGAATAAAGTTTGATATGATACTTTCGATTTTGGAACTCCCTCCTATGAGATATATTTGGAATATTATGATATGCTAAGTTACGTTTTGAGCCATACGTACCATTTTGAAAAATTTTGTGAAACGGATCTTTGTATCGACTAAGTATTCGCTTATTTTGTGCTATAGAACGATTTGTAAAACTATTATGTTTTGAAAGACTATTTTGAAGTATGATTTGCATTTGTTTGCTCACGACTCCGCTCGTGCCTTATTATGACTTCGTTCACCGGTTCCCGGGCCGGTTATGATTCGTGCGCCTTACGATAATTCGGCCGTATGCTGTGTTACGGTTCCCGAGGCTTCGCCATAGGGCCGGGTTCCGTTTGGAGTTATGCTGTGATATGGCTCGTGATGCGATACGCTCACCTATGTTTGTGTTTGTGTTCGGAGATACGGAGATTTGAAACCTTCTGGTGTTATGCTGTTTGTGGCGCCAGTGTCGGAGTGGCGACCACGTTCTTAAGCGTTTGCATGATTTCGTTTGCATTATGTATACGTATATGACTTTGATACGGATTTTGACATCCCGATTTGTACTCCACTGTGTTATCTGATTTGCTTTCAGTTTTGATCTATATTTCTGTACTCCGTGCTTTACATACTCAGTACATATTTCGTACTGACCCCCTTTCTTCGGGGGCTGCGTTTCATGCCCGCAGGTGCAGATATTGGTGATCCTCCACAGTAGGCTTCCCTCTTTGCTATTCCGGAGTACTCCTCTTTGATCCGGAGTCCACTTTTGGTACAGACTCCGTCTGCTTTGTATATGTTCGGTATATTTGACTATTTGGGTACGGCGGGGCCCTGTCTCGCTATATGTCTTTGTTTTGAATTCGTAGAGTCCTGTAGTCATATATGTGGGGTGAGGGTCCTGTATATGTTGGTTTGATTTCATTTTCTGGTCTTAAAGCGGTCTGCTTATTTTGATGGCCCCAAATGGCCCTTATGCTTATGTTTGCACTTTTGACCGGCGATGTCTATTCCGCCGCTCAGTTTGTATTTGATTTGTGCGACCGCTTAAGACATATTTCGATAAGATATGTTTGATATGACTTTTATGAAACTCTGAAATAAGTTTGGATTTGATAATAAACATGTGATTTGGTCTGGGTACCCAGATAGGGTGCCAGTCGCGGCCCACGGGGCTGGGTCGTGACAAAAGTGGTATCAGAGCAGTTTGTCCTCGGAATGTCTACAGGCCGTGTCTCGTAGAGTCTTGTTTATCGATGTGTTGTGCACCACATCTATAAACAGGAAGCTACAGGGCATTTAGGATGTTACTTTCTTTGGAATATTAGATCGTGCGATAGAGCTGTGCTATTAGGATGATTTTGATCTGACTCGCCTTTGTGTTTGCTGTGATGCCTCCGAAGAAGGCAACGGCGGCCCAGAAGGGCAAAGCGAGGATGGGAGAGACTAGCCAGGCACAGCGAGCTACCCGGGCTCGTGTTTATGATTTGCCTGAGGATGTGCCTCATTCTGAGGGGTCTGCTACACCCCCACTAGTACAGCCTGGAGTAGGACCTTCAGCAGCTCCAGAGGTCCGTGTACCCGCTCCTGAGACTCCAGCTCCTCAGCCGGGGGCGGAGGATAGGACCCTGAGGGAGGCTGTACAGTTGTTGACTACACTGGTAGCAGGACAGGCTCGCAGACGCGGGCGGAGGGACGATGATGACGATGACAGGCGGGACAGCCTGAGAGTTCGGGAGTTTTTGTTATGTGGCCCTCCAGAGTTCTTCGGGTCTAAGCCCGACGAGGACCCCCACGACTTTATTCGGGGGATGCGGCGCTCACTAGACTTGGTCAGGGCTTCAGAGACCGAGTCGGTCGAGCTGGCTTCGCACAGGCTTCGAGATGTTGCCGCTCACTGGTATGAGACTTGGGAGTTATCCAGGGGCGAGGGTGCTCCCCCAGCTACGTGGGACCAGTTTGTGACTGCTTTCACCCACCACTTTCTACCCCCAGAGTTGCGGCGGGCACGGGCCGACCGATTCTTACATTTACAGCAGAGGGGTCGGAGTGTGCGCGAGTATAATCTTGAGTTTGATTCTCTGGCCCGATATGCACCGGCCGTGGTAGGAGACATGTCCGATCGGATGCACAGATATGTCATGGGATTGGATCGGTATTTGATCGACGGCTGCATGGCAGTGTCATTGCAGACAGATATGGACATTGCCCGACTTCAGGCCTATGCGATGGGTATGGAGGATCGTCACAGGTCTGATCATTCTGGTAGAGATCGGGACAGGAGGCCGCCCAAGAGGGCTAGGTCCGCAGGTTATTCCGGGGATTCTCGAGGCGGACAGCCTCAGCAGCAGCAGTCAGGCAGACAGCTACCTCCGTCCGGCCGGAGTACTCAGTCAGGCAGCCGGAGATTTGATAGTGCTGGACCGTCTGGGGCCGGTCAGAGCTCCAGAGCGGCAGGTTCACAGGCATCCAGAGGCCCCAGCCAGGCCAGACCACCCAGGCCCCGTTGTGCTCATTGCGGGAAGTCTCATCCTGGGGAGTGTTATCGAGCTACTGGAGCTTGTTTTTCGTGCGGTGGTCAGGGCCATTTTATGAGAGATTGTCCGTTAGCCAGCGGTTCTGGTAGTGTGGCTCAGCCGACAGGGTCAGCCGCCGGTTCTTCTTCTGCTCCATCTGTTGCACGCCCTGGAGGGCGAGGTATGCCAGCACCGGCAGGTCGCGGCCGAGGCCGCGGTGGCGCTTCAGGTTCTAGCGGTCCCTCGAACCGCATATATGCTTTGGCCAGCCGCCAGGATCAGGAGGCTTCGCCGAACGTCGTCACAGGTACATTACTGGTTTTCTCCAGATCTGTATATGCATTGATTGACCCTGGCTCTACTTTATCATATATCTCCCCGCTTGTTGCTAGAAAAATTGGGATAGTGTCTGAGCCTATAGAGCCATTTGAGGTAGCTACGCCAGTTGGGGATTTTGTTATAGCGAGACAGATCTATAGAGATTGTTCTGTGACCATTTATGATCGTAGCACTAAGGCTGATTTGATAGAGTTAGACATGCTTGAGTTTGACGTTATTATGGGTATGGACTGGTTGTCTTCCTGTTATGCTAATGTCGACTGCCAGCAAAAGGTAGTCCGTTTTCAGTTTCCAGGGGAACCAGTTATAGAGTGGTTTGGATCTACTGCATCGCCGAGGGGTAAGTTTATTTCATACCTCAAGGCTAAGAAGATGATCCAGAAGGGTTATATCTATCATTTGGTTCGTGTGCACGATACTGCAGCGGAGATACCTACCCTTCAGTCTGTTCCGGTCGTCAGTGAGTTTCCAGATGTTTTTCCTGACGAGCTTCCTGGCCTTCCGCCTGAGCGGGAGATTGATTTCACTATAGAGTTGATGCCGGATACGCAGCCTATATCTATTCCTCCGTACAGGATGGCACCGGCTGAGTTGAAAGAGTTGAAGGAGCAGCTGAAAGATTTGTTGGATAAGGGTCTTATCAGACCCAGCACATCACCCTGGGGAGCGCCGGTATTGTTTGTCAGAAAGAAAGATGGGTCGTTGCGGATGTGTATCGACTACCGGCAGCTAAATAAGGTGACTATTAAGAATAAATATCCCCTCCCCCGGATTGATGATTTGTTTGATCAGCTGCAGGGTGCTAGACATTTTTCAAAGATAGATCTGCACTCAGGTTATCATCAGGTGCGAGTACGGGAGTCAGATATCCCGAAGACTGCTTTCAGGACCCGGTACGGGCATTATGAGTTCAGAGTTATGTCTTTCGGGATGACTAATGCTCCAGCAGTATTTATGGATCTGATGAACCGGGTATTTCGGCCTTTTCTGGATATGTTTGTTATTGTGTTTATTGATGATATCTTGATTTACTCGCGATCAGCCGAGGAGCATTCAGATCATTTGAGGACGGTACTTGGCGTTCTCCGTCAGCAGAAGTTATATGCTAAATTCTCCAAATGTGAATTCTGGTTAACTTCTGTGGCATTCTTGGGCCATATTGTCGGCGCAGACGGTATTCGGGTCGATACGCAGAAGATTGAGGCTGTGCAGAATTGGCCCAGGCCTACTACTCCGACAGAGGTGCGCAGTTTTCTGGGATTGGCTGGGTATTATCGCAGGTTCGTGGAGGATTTATCTTCTATTGCAGCACCACTGACGAGGCTACTCAGAAAGCAGCAAAATTCCAGTGGACAGACGCCTGCGAGCGCAGCTTTCAGATGCTGAAGGAGAGATTGATTACAGCACCAGTTTTGGCCCTTCCAGAGGGATCTGACGGGTATGTTGTCTATTGTGACGCCTCTGGTATTGGGATAGGATGTGTATTGATGCAGCACGGTCCAGTCATAGCCTATGCTTCCCGGCAACTCAGACCGTACGAGGAGAACTATCCCACTCATGATCTTGAGTTGGCCGCGGTGATTCATGCTTTGAAGATTTGGCGGCATTATTTATATGGGGTCCATGTTGATATCTATACGGACCATAAGAGTCTCCAGTATATTTTTAGGCAGAAGGAACTAAATCTGCGGCAGTGGAGGTGGCTTGAGCTACTAAAGGATTACGACGTTGATATTCTGTACCATCCGGGGAAAGCCAATGTGGTAGCTGATGCGCTTAGCCGCAAGTCTGTGGGCAGTCTAGCTGATGTTCCCTTTGATAAGAGAGATTTGGTTCGTGATATTCATCAGCTGGCTAGCCTCGGAGTTTGTTTGATAGATTCTGGAGATTCTGGGATTTCTGTTCGTTCAGTTGCTGAGTCATCTATTATTCAGGAGGTAAAGCAGCGCCAGTTTGAGGATCCTCTTTTGATTCAGTACAGAGATGTGGCCCTTAATAAAGCAAAGACTCAGTTTGAGATCTCGCCTGACGGAGTATTATTATATGACGGCAGATTCTGTGTACCGGACGTTGCGGGCTTACGGCGGCAGATTATGGGCGAGGCCCATAATGCACGGTATTCTGTTCATCCTGGTTCCACTAAAATGTATCGGGATCTCAAGTGTTTGTATTGGTGGGACGGCATGAAGAAAGATATTGCTGAGTTTGTTAGTCAGTGCCCGAACTGCCAGCAAGTTAAGATCGAGCATCAAAAGCCCGGTGGATTATTACAGGAGATGGAAATTCCAGCCTGGAAATGGGAGATGATTAATATGGATTTCGTTGTTGGGTTACCGCGCACTCCACGCAGGTACGACTCTATGTGGGTTATCGTTGACAGGCTGACGAAATCAGCCCATTTCCTTCCGGTTCGGACTACTTATTCGGCTGAGGACTATGCTAGATTGTATATCAGAGAGATAGTCAGACTTCACGGAGTCCCTATATCTATTATTACTGACCGAGGTGCCCAGTTTACAGCTAATTTCTGGAGGTAATTTCAGGAGGGATTAGGGACTCAGGTGAGCCTTAGTACAGCTTTTCACCCTCAGTCCGACGGGCAGGCCGAGCGCACTATTCAGACGCTCGAAGATATGTTGCGGGCCTGCGTTATTGATTTCAGGGGCAGCTGGGATGATAATTTGCCGCTTATTGAGTTTGCCTATAATAATAGTTATCACTCCAGCATTCAGATGGCATCGTATGAAGCCTTGTATGGCAGGAAATGCAGATCTCCTATTGGTTGGTTTGACGTGGGCGAGACTAAGCTGATTGGGCCAGATGTGATCCAGGAAGCCGTAGATAAAGTAAAGCTTATTCGAGAACGGTTATTGGCTGCTCAGAGTCGACAGAAAGCTTATGCAGATAGACGACGTCGACCGTTAGAGTTCCAGATTGGCGACTGGGTATTCCTGAAGGTGTCGCCCATGAAGGGTGTCATGAGATTCGGTAGAAAGGGTAAGTTGAGCCCCCGGTACATTGGGCCGTATCAGATCGTTCGAAAGATAGGCGAGGTCGCCTATGAGCTAGACTTACCATCCGAATTGGAGGACGTACACCCGGTGTTTCATGTGTCTATGTTGCGGAAATGTATTGGTGATCCTTCCAGGATATTCCCAGTTGATGACATTCAGGTGACGGAGCAGTTATCTTATGACGAGCAGCCTGTATCTATTCCGGATCGACAGGTGCAGAGACTACGCACTAAAGAAGTGCCCTCCGTCAAAGTCCTGTGGCGCAACAATAATCGGGAGGAGATGACTTGGGAGGCGGAGGACGAGATGAAAAGGAGATACCCTCACTTGTTCCCGACGTCCACAGGTAATCTAATTTTTTTTCAGTTTGTTGTGTTGATTGATAAAATGAATTATGTATGTCATTATTAAAAAGGAACACTCCTGCCTTGATCATAAGACCTTATAAGATTAATTTAACATTCGGGGACGAATGTTCTTAAGGGGGGGAGAATATTATGTCCCGTGTTTTCGTATAATTGGAAATCGAGAAATAATTACGATTTATGTGTTATAAGGAAATATTTTGATTTTGGTGAATATGACTATGTTGGTTATGGAATCTTTAATGTTAAGACATCGGGAAAGGCCGAGGGTAAATTTGGAATTTTGGAAATTAGTTTCGGGAATTACAAAACGGGACGTTTTATGATTGGGCCAAGAAAAATATAACATAAATTGAGGCCCAAGATTTGTGAGGGTGGCCGGCCCTAGCCAAGTCCCAAACCCATCATTTTAATGTCATGTGCTATGCACATGACTCCTAATGGATATATATCATCATTCCACACATAGAATTATCAAAGAGCAAATAAAAATTCAAGAACACCACAAGAAAAGGGGTTCGACCGAATAGAGTAGAAGGGAAAGAAAAAATTCTCCAAGCCTTGTTTGTAGTCCAAAAATCTTAGTTTCTACATAGTTGTGAAGTGCTCAAGACCCTCTTCAACGGGGTATAATTAGTTTGGCACAAGAACTACGTTTGTGACAACTCGGGGTTTCAAGAAAAGGTGAGAATTCTTACACATTTATGTTGTAGAATTGATATAAATATGTTAAGGATTGGGAATAGACGAGAATCCCGTAACTTTGATGCTTATAGAAAGCCGTGGGTGTGTGTGTGTTTGTGTTGTAGCCGTGAGTTCCATGAAGTGCAAAGGCATAGGAATTTGATCTTGTTTTGTTTGTATAATGTGTTGTTGTGATCTTTATGTCGTAAATGATTGATTGATGAATTAAATTGGTGTTGGAAAATTATTTCGGACGTTATCGGAAAGTGTATACCTTTGGTATAATTGTGTATATCATTGTATATTTAGGGTGCTAAAGACTTTAAATATGATTTATAGTTGATATTAATGAATTCAGAATGAAACGACGCAAGTTAGAATGTTCGTCGTGAATTTTCGATGTTTTGAAGAATTATGGAAAGTAATGAATTTTGGGGCAATTTCGTGTATGGCTTGGATTGTATTTGGGATGTGATTGTATAAGTTTGAATGAGGAAATGAATACAATTATGTAGATATAGAGTTGGAGTTTTGGAAGTTTGAATGAAAGTTGCCAACTTAGGTAATAAAGTAGAACTTTGAAGCTAGAGTGGTTTGATTATTACTTGTGTTGTTTGATGATGTGTGGGCTGTTGTTGTTGATATATTTTGGACCGAGCTAAGTCTCGGGGATGTTAGATTTATAGGGGAAATGCTGCCGAAATTTCGGTAGGCAAAAAATGAAGGTAAAGGCATTTTTAAGCCTAAGAATCTCAATTGGTAACTTTGACCATTTGCAGATTTCAGACGAAACGGGACTTGACTTTTGGGAGAGCGTAAGACGTCCGTAAGGTATGTAAAGCTTCCCACTTCTTCATTTGGCATGTCTTAGTGTGATAGGCGAATATTGGAACTTCCGGAGCATTTCTGCTCCTCGAAACCCGATCCACAGAAACGTTACTATTCATTCAATTCAATTGAAGCCTAAGGGCTCTATTTTGGCTAGGATGCCACCAATCGTCCGAAACCTATCGAAATGTGGTCGGGTAACTTAGAATTGATTATGTATGACCTTTTGGCCCCTAAATGTTCGTAAATTATGTTCGCCACCTCAATTTGATTCGAGGTGGGCCCACTAACCCCGAGACGCCCTATTTGTCTTATTAGGCTATCTTTGTGAATAAAGTTTGATATGATACTTTCGATTTTGGAACTCCCTCCTATGAGATATATTTCGAATATTATGATATGCTAAGTTACGTTTTGAGCCATACGTACCATTTTGAAAACTTTTGTGAAACGGATCTTTGTATCGACTAAGTATTCGCTTATTTTGTGCTATGGAACGATTTGTAAAACTATTATGTTTTGAAAGACTATTTTGAAGTATGATTTGCATTTGTTTGCTCACGACTCCGCTCGTTCCTTATAATGACTTCGTTCACCGGTTCCCGGGCCGGTTATGATTCGTGCGCCTTACGATAATTCGGCCGTATGCTGTGTTACGGTTCCCGAGGCTTCGCCATAGGGCCGGGTTCCGTTTGGAGTTATGCTGTGATATGGCTCGTGATGCGATACGCTCACCTATGTTTGTGTTTGTGTTCGGAGATATGGAGATTTGAAACCTTCTGGTGTTATGCTGTGTGTGGCGCCAGTGTCGGAGTGGCGACCACGTTCTTAAGCGTTTGCATGATTTCGTTTGCATTATGTATACGTATATGACTTTGATACGGATTTTGACATCCCGATTTGTACTCCACTTTGTTATCTCATTTGCTTTCAGTTTTGATCTATATTTCTGTACTCCGTGCTTTACATACTCAGTACATATTTCGTACTGACCCCCTTTCTTCGGGGGCTGCGTTTCATGTCCGCAGGTGCAGATATTGGTGATCCTCCACAGTAGGCTTCCCTCTTTGCTATTCCGGAGTACTCCTCTTTGATCCGGAGTCCACTTTTGGTACAGACTCCTTCTGCTTTGTATATGTTCGGTATATTTGACTATTTGGGTACGGCGGGGCCCTGTCTCGCTATATGTCTTTGTTTTGAATTCGTAGAGGCCTGTAGTCATATATGTGGGGTGAGGGTCCTGTATATGTTGGTTTGATTTCGTTTTCTGGTCTTAAAGCGGTCTGCTTGTTTTGATGGCCCCAAATGGCCCTTATGCTTATGTTTGCACTTTTGACCGGCGATGTCTATTCCGCCGCTCAGTTTGTATTTGATTTGTGCGACCGCTTAAGACATATTTCGATAAGATATGTTTGATATGACTTTTATGAAACTCTGAAATAAGTTTGGATTTGATAATAAACATGTGATTTGGTCTGGGTACCCAGATAGGGTGCCAGTCGCGGCCCACGGGGCTGGGTCGTGACAGAAACCTTCAATAGAACCGGATCACCAATAGCAAACTCCAAATCCCGGACCTTCCGGTCCGCATACATCTTTTGTCGACTCTGAGCTGCCAAAAGCTTGGCCTGAATGACTCTCACTCTATCAAGGGACTCTCTCAATAGATCCGTGCTCCAAGGTCGAGCCTCGAATCCATCAAACCAACTAATCGGAGATCTACATCTCTTGCCGTACAAAGCCTCAAAAGGCGTCATGCCAATACCCGAATGATAACTGTTATTGTACGCAAACTCTACCAATGGCAAGCGCTGGTCCCAATGACCACCAAAATCAATGACACTTGCTCTCAACATGTCCTCAAGCACCTGAATGGTCCGCTCTGATTGGCCATCGGTCTGGGGATGAAAGGCTATACTAATATCCAATTGGGTACCCAACTCCTCATAAAACGCCCTCCAGAAACGGGAAGTGAAAATAGTACCCCAATCAGATACAACAAAAATAGGAACCCCATGCAACCTCACAATATCCCGAATGTACATCTTGGTTAACTTCTCTGCGGTATAGGAAACCTAAACAGGAACAAAGTGAGCGGACTTAGTCAACCGATAAACTATCACCCAAATGGAGTCAAACTTGCCAAGGGTCTTCGGAAGACCCGTGAAAATATCCATGGTAATCCTCTCCCAATTTCACTCGGGAATGGGCATCCTCTGAAGCACCCCACCGGGTCGCTGGTGCTCATACTTTACCTGCTGATAATTCCCATACTTAGCCATAAAATCAATTATATCCTTCTTCATTCGACACACCAATAGTGCTGTCTCAAGTCACGGTACATCGTAGTCGCCCCAGATGAATGGAATAGCGAGAGCTATGAGCCTCAAACATGATCAACTGAATCAAATCACCGACAAGAGGAACGCACACGCGTCCTCTAATCCTCAAACTGCCCTCAGAATCAATCACGGCCTCCATGGCCTCACCCCTCAAAACCCTATCTTGAATCTTGCTCAACTAAGGATCCTCAAACTGATAAGTCCTGATCCGGTCCAATAAATACAAACTCGCCTCTATAGAAGCCAAAATCCTGCTCGGGGTTGAAATATCAAGGCGAACGAAACTGTTGGCCAGAATCTGAACCTCCATGGCCAACAAACACTCAAAAATAATCATTCGAGCTAAGCTCCCCGAACTCACTGCCTTGCGACTCAAGGCATCAGCCACCACTTGGCTTTCCCGGGATGATACAGTATAGAGATGTCATAGTCCTTCACGAACTCCATCCATCGGTGCTGCCTGGAATTAAGATCTCTCTGGGTAACATATGCTGAAGACTACGGTGATCTGTGAAAACCTCACTTATGAACCTTCAACTGATGAGAAGCATAAGCTATCACTCTACCCTCCTGCATCAACACAACACCCAAACCTATACGGGAGGCATCACAATAGACAGCGAAATCCTTACCCTCCATGGGTAATGCTAAGATCGGAGCTGTAGTCAAAAGAAGCTTAAGCTTTTGAAAGCTCTCCTCACAATCATCCGTCCACTGGAAGGGAATATCCTTCTAAGTCAATCTGGTCAGAGATGAACCAATAGCAGCAAAACCTTTCACAAAGCGACGGTAATAGCTGGCCAAACCCATAAAACTACGAATCTCAGTAACAGTAGTGAGACTCGCCCAACCCCTCACAACCTCAATCTTCTTTGGGTCAACCATAATCCCATCCTTAGACACCACATGGCCCAAGAATGTTGTAGACTCTTGTAACAGTTCGCTTTTTACAAGGGATTAGCGCTCGAAAAATCTACTTCGAAATAATTGGCGCACTTTTGGACTTTGTTTTGAAATAGAGTACCACTTAATTGTTAGGAAATTAGGAAAACTGGTGGTGAAGGGTTTATTCAAATACGGTGAAAAATCCTTCGTAATCTAGAGTTCTAGGTAAGGGTTCTGGTGATCCCCTGGGGAAGGCGTTAGGCACCCTAGTATTAAGGATCCGTAGAATACGGTAGACCTTCGAGCTTCAATGTGTGATTATGTATAAATTGCTTATGTTTTTCTTAGTTTCCCGTATAAAATACTATCATGGCATATCATTTTTGTTTTGAGAGAATTAAATAATTTCCCTTTAAATAAGGGCAGCTTAAATTCGGATTTAGAATATCCAGATAAAATAGATTTGTCCTTTTACTTATAAGGATAGTATGATGGGTATATCCCATCTAAAACTAATGCCATGTATTTGTATGTAATAAAAATATATATATGTATAGGTGCATGTACAACCTTTATTTAATTCATACATTATCCTCCTTTTATCTCTTCAGTCAACCATATCCTCAGAGCTATTTTCCCAAACTCTGAATTTGATGGAAATTCCACTTATTTGAATTCATTAAGTTGGATCTAACCTTAAATGCTTCTTTTTACTCTCTTTTCATAAGATTTCTCAAATTAGAATACACTTTTAAAGAGGTATTCAGAAATAATCAACTTTTTGCAGGAAAAATATATTTTCTCTTTTATTTATTTTAATCAAGTGGAATACAACTCTTTTATCATTTGGATACAATTTTGAAACATCATCTACCCAAATCCTAGGTTTTAACCTGTAAGGGTTTCAATATCCAGTACCAAAACATTTACAACAAAAAGTACATATATACAAGATGAATGTAAACGTATGAAATAGGCATGTTTTACACAGAGTAAAGAGAAGGAAGAAAAATTAGCTCTGTCGGCCTTGGGCCCAAATACCACACTCTTCTAGTCCTCCGTCTGAAGCTCTAAGCACTCACTCCTTTTTACTTTGTCCTCAAGCTTTGCATTCCATGCTTGTTCTATTGATACCTCACACAATGAAAGGAAAATAGTTAGTCAATATGATACGCCACCCTATAGGGTGACGTTTATGAATATGAATAACGATATCCCTCAGACTCGTATCAAACTTTGGGAGATTTGATTATGGAGGCTCAGCCTCACGATTCCGAATATGGCAAAGGAATCCAAACCATGTCGCACTTGCAGACTAGGGGCCATTCTAGTTGCCTTGCCAAGCGCATGTTTGTTCCTACCTCGTGATATCAATGTGCGATCATCCTTGCCTAAACCGAGGGATAATCTTTCCGGACAAGGCATGACCTCAAAATTAATTTTCATTAGCCCAGGTGTAGTATTATGTTCGTATCAGTTACCAAGTGTAGCAATATGTTTTTTCCAGTGCCAAGTTGATCAGAGATACAACACAGCCTCAAGTACAGCAACTATCTCATATTCTGAGCATGATGCTATCAGAATATAACAACTGAAGTATAGGAGTCTTAGCCTCAGTTCTCAAGAAAACGAGTGTAGCAATCTGTTCTTTCTCAATAATTGTCACAAGTGTAATGACCTATAAAACACACCAAACATATAGTAGCAACTATTTGCCTAAAATGCAGCATATGTTCCTTTAATAGGGTAGCAATCATTTTTCCAAAAAAATACTACAAAGGTCCATAGGACTATGGCATTTGTTTGCCTTAACAACATAGTGGCATTTGGTTTCAAAATGTAGCAGTGATTCAGCTGAAATGCAGCAATATCAAATTGTATAGAGGCAGTTTTAAAGCTCCAAATGTGTCTAAAAAATGCTACATTTTCAGCCTTCACAAATGTAGTACCAGTATAGGATTTGTTACTTCCAGAAGGGTAAAGACATTTCTCATTGAGTATGACGTTAACAGAATATAGCAGCTGAAGTATAGCATTTTGAGCATAGCATTTTAATCAAAACAGTGCCTTACACAACAAGCATGGCAACAACTACTTGTCCCAATAAGTAGCAGTGATTTGGCTCAAATTACAGTAACAATTTAGTCAAACTGCCTAAATTTCAGTATCAAAATGGCCAAGATGCAGCGGTTCATTGCCTAAAAAGACAGATCATTAACTCAAGTTTGCCAAAAATTCAGCAGTGGTTCTCAACCAAGTGTAGCATCTGTTTATTTTAAAACAAAAACTTAGTCACCAACATAGCTGCAGCTCAATCACAAAAAATGTGAGAGTCAGCTCAAGTATAGTATTTGTATGTTTCTTTTAAAATCAAAGCAGCAGCTGATGATCAGCATACAATAGTAAGCTACGTCAAGCAAGAACAATAAATAACCATAGCAGCTGCCAAATATTAGCAAGATGAAACAACAAAAACAACTGTAGGCAGCCATAGGCAGTACTTTGAGCCCTAAATGACCAGCACACATTCAACCATAAAATACAGAGGTTACAAACCAAATAACAACAGTATATTTACCCCAAAGATGGCATCTTTCAGCCCCAAGAATGCAGAAGACATTCAGCCATAAAATGCAGAGATTGTAAACCAAATAACAACAATAGATTTACCCCAAAGAAGGCATCTTTCAGCCCCAAGAATGCAGAAGACATTCAGCCATAAAATGCAAAGATTGTAAACCAAATAACAACAGTAAATTTACCCCCCAGAGATGCCATCTTTCATGTAACGATCCGTTTGGGCGTTATAGTCTTTTCGGCATTTTCGCCAGCTCCCGAGCATTGATTAGCTCAATTTTGACCCGAGGGGACCGTTGGCACTCTTCTCGAGGTGTCTAGACCGGATTCGGATAACTTTTGTGAAATATAGGCTTCAAGTGAAAAATAGTTGACCCGAAGTTGACTTTTGGGTGGACGGACCTTTTTTGAAATGTCGTCTGTCCCGAGAGGCCCGGATGGTCATTTAGAACTGGCGTGTATATTTTGTTCGATTCCCAATGCATTTGGATGCATTTCGAAACTTTGGTTGGAAATTGGAACTCAGGCATCGAGGGTTGACTCGGTCAACGATACCTCCGTTGGGAATTTCGAGGCCACGGGTGCGTTTGTAGCATATTTTTATGTGTGCCTATGTGTGTGGTATATGACCAGCTAGCCTTGGAAACTAGATGAAAAATTGGATCAATTGACGAAACTTGAGGGAGTTTTCTGGTGTCTGGTTCCCGCTTTGGCGGCAACAGAACCGTGGCAGCGGCACTGTTGGAGCGGTCCAACTGAAGCGGTCAAGTGACCGCTAAAGTGGCATCGCTGAGGCGGTCCCAGTGCTGCTAAAGTGGATGATGCGCAGTTTGTAAAATTAATGAAGTGTTAAAATCCTTTAGACCCTCATTATTTTCCATTTCAAAATTTGAGCCTTGGGGAACAGTTCATGGAGACATTTTAGAGCCATTCTTGGAGGTAAATCTTGCTTATTCCTTTACTCCTTCTTTAATCATAATCATCTTGGATTTCCCTCTTCCCTTTAATAAGCCCATAGTGATGGAAGTTGGAAGAGGGTTTTGATGAACATTGTTCCTAGGCTTATTAATGATAAATTGATGATGTTTATGTTAGATTTTAATGAATATAAGCTTGTTAATCATATATCTTCCCTTTCTAGTGTTGAATTTCGAAATCAAAGAGTTAGTGTTTATACCCAAATTGGGGGTTTTGTTTGAAATCATAAATTAGGCTAATCCTTGAGTTAAATCACCAATTAGTGGTTGGGTTATGATCATCTAGTACTTAATTTGGCATTTTTCTTCCGAATTTCCTGTTTTTCCCTTGTGGGCCCGTTTCCCTAATTTCTAGGGCTAAAGACCTAATTTGAATAGTAGCAATATTAGTGTCATTCTTCATGATTTCTAATCTAGAATTCGATTATGCTTAGACTACTTTGGTTCTGAGGTTCAGGAGAAAGGAAAGGCAAATGAGTAAGTCGTTAGTGTTGTAGTTTGGCCATCCAGGTAGGTTATGGCTTACCCTTGGTGAGACTTAGTATAGCAAAGTGCATATTTAGATTATATTGTCGGAGATAGCATGTGAACCTTCGGGTATGAAGTTGGGTTGGATACTGCCTTAGGTTGGGCCTTGTTGTGTGTTGGGACAAGCCACCCCGTTGTGTTGTGTTTGATTATTTTATTGTGTTGGATTGACGCCGTGAATTGTTGATAACTATTGAATTTTGTTTGTCGTCTTGATTTCGATATTGTTGGCATACCCACTATTGGTATTTGTGATTCGGATATATCATTGGCATACCCACTATTAGTATTGGTGATTCAGATATATCATTAGCATACCCACCATTGGTATTTATGATTCTGATATATCGTTGACGTGCCCATCGTTGGTTCTTGTGATATTGAGCACGATTGTTGATGTTGATATATGCATTGCACGCACTCTCATTTTCATGATACATTGTTAAGATATTGATGACATTGATGAATCACTTGATGAGCTGGGCTCAGTTTTACTTGAGTGAAGTCGGAGGCCGATGTCCGATCTTTACCCCGAAATTGTTGATTGGGTGAAATGGATACTTGATAAAACCCTTTTAATTGAGTGACGTGAGAGTCCGATGTCCGATGATTAATTCTGAAATCGTTGTTTGCATGGTCGATATCCGATGTTAGTTTCGGAATTGTTGATAGTGCATGGACTTCGCTGGTCTCCCAAGGTGGTGCCGATGAGAACCCCCGTGGGCAAAGATCTGGGGTCCCGTCTGTCTATTGGGCAAAGATCCAGGATGGGTGGCACTTAGACTTCGCTAGTCACGCTGGGTTGTGCTACCGAGACATTGATATTTTCGTCCGAAGTACATGTGTACACCACATTTGCATGAAATTGCATTGCATTCATACACTACTGCATTGCATTGCATTATGACTTGATTGAGATGTTTGATATTGTATTGCGATGAATTGATTGGATTGGATATGTTCGGACTTGGCACATTTAATAGGCTATGACGGATACTTGGATTTGATTACATTGACTTATACTTGTTGGTTTATTTGCTTATCTACTTTATTATCTGAGTTGTGTTAGCAATGCTTAGTTAGACGATGATGCCTACCAGTACTGTTGGTTGTACTGACCTGCACTTGCTGCATTCTTTTATGAATGCATAGTATTAGGTTGGGTCAACTTCTGTGATGCGTGGCTGATAGTCGCTTCAGCTTCCTCTTCGAGTTTCCAAGGTGAGCATAGTCGTCCGCTGCCTTGAAGACTTTTCTACCTTTATGTCCTATTCTATTCAGAGACATAGACACTTTATGTATTAGTATTTCGAATTTTATTATTTCCCTTTTAGATGCTCTTGTGTTATTCAGACTAGACCCTGAGGGAGTTATTGTCATTCCGCACATTGTTAGACTTACGTATTTATTTTATTCCGTTTCTTAATTTCATTCTTTTATGTATTTATTTATTGTTGGATTGAGGGTTCGCTTACCGCGGTGGGAAGGTAAGTGCCCGCACGGCTTAGGCAAAATAGGTTGTGACAAGTTGGTATCAGAGCCCTAGGTTACCTGGTCTATAACACAAGAGCGTGTCTAGTAGAGTCTCGTGGATCGGTACGATGAGCTCCGTACTTATCTGCAGGAGGCTGTAGGACATTTAGGAAATCTCACTTTCTTTTCATTCTTCGTGCTACTTTGTTCAATTTGGTATTTGGAAGGATCAAATTGGTATCTGACTCTATTCTCTTCTCTCACAGATGGTGAGGACTCGAGCTACGATGGCCCGAGGTCAAGTGCTAGGGCCCGCAGCTATGGCTGGCACCCGACGGTGCGTTACAGCCAAGCTGTCACGACCCAACCCCGTAGGCTGTGACTAGTACCCGAGGTAGACACTCGTATACACACTTATTAACTGTATGATCAATCCACAACTAAACATAACATGAAACTTATAAAGACCAAAACATAACCTCGGAGCTGTCGCATAAGTATATACATATATCCAGCAACCTGCCTCCTGAGGAGTCACAACTATCAACAGATAACGCGGTACATAAGCCGACAAGGCTGCCTCTGCACATCAAAACATTACGCAAGCCGACAAGGCTGCCACTACAGAACAATAACACAAGCAAGTCGACAAGGCTGCTACAACAACATGACAATATATGCAAGCCGTCAAGGCTGCTACAGCGATAGAACACGCATAATGATCATATACACAACTGATCACATCTTAATACAACCCACAAACATGTCTACAGACCTCTAAGAGTTTTAACTGTGCAATATGACGGGACAGGGCCCCGTCGTACCCCTGGACAAAAACATATATATATATATATATATATATATATATATATATATATATATATATATATATATATATATATATCAGTAAGTCTGTACCAAAATCTAGGCTCCGGAACGACGGAGCTCTCCAAGACAGCAGAAAGGGAATCCAAAGCTGGCGGATCACCAAAGTGAGTATCTGCACCTGCGGACATGAAACGCAGCCCCCCGAAGAAAGGGGGTCAGTACGGAATATATACTGAGCATGTAAAGCATGAAATACAGTAAAAGGATCATAACTGAAATAAGGAGTACAGGAACAAGTACAATGTTCAGAATACCAAAACACTTGCCTTTGAAACATAAATCATGCATGTCAATATCATATATCATATACATATATACCGTACCTGGCCCTCTAGTGAGGGACTCGGTGAA
Source organism: Lycium barbarum (assembly GCF_019175385.1). Taxonomy (NCBI): domain Eukaryota; kingdom Viridiplantae; phylum Streptophyta; class Magnoliopsida; order Solanales; family Solanaceae; genus Lycium; species Lycium barbarum. Next base: position 20,920,629 of record NC_083348.1, on the reverse strand, counting down.
TAAAGTCGTCATATGCCCTCCTGGCCGCCATAACATGTCATCATATCATCATATCATCATCATCATATATATATATATATATATATATATATATATACAGTACTCGACCCTCTAGTGAGGGACTCGGTGAACAATGCAGTGAAACTATGCACGATAACATACCCGTCCCGGGACTCGGTGAAAGATATATTGAGGCATGCACGAGCAGAGTAGTGAGAAACCATATGCAATTTAATTCATTATCAATACTCAAACAGAATAAGAAGAAAAGGTTAACACTTGAGTATTAATAGTGACAGTCCTATCAAGTATCCCTCGAATGTTAGTATAGAATATATTAAGAGACTTAGAAGTCATAACCATGTATCAAGATCATTTAAAACAATTTATAGAAGTCTAGACATTAGTTGTTACAGAGTTCCTGAGAATAGGAGCTTATGTATTGACAGTTATCCAACGTACAGAAACTGAAGAGGAAGGCTCAATCACTTGAGAGTTGTAATATCAAGAAGTGAATAGGAATCATAAATATCACTCAAAGATTATGAATGGAATTACCCCAAAGTTCATATCAATTATCACTTAAGGCTAAGACATGCCAGAAGAAAGAAGGGACAGCTTTACATACCTGTTAGCGACTATTCGTAACCCGTTCGTCTCGTCGCTCTTTTAGCCTATTTAATATAAGAGTAACGTTATCGTTAGTAACTATGTTTTCTAGTTTACAAATCTATAGCCCATTGTCATGCGACTTATACTTCAGCTTATATATTCTCGTTTAGGGTTTTCTATTATCTAAAGACTTAACGAAAATCCGGCAGCACTTCCCCTATATATTCGCCTATCCCAAATTTCCAATTACCTTCCTGTAACACAGAAATACCAACAACAACATATATACATAACCATATCTTCAATTCTTTCAATTCAATAAGAATAACAACATGTTCATATCAACACAACTTCAACTTTAACTTCCTAATTCTTTCACCATATAATCCATGGTAACAACAACTATAATGCAAATTCAAATTAATTTTCCATGCCTAATTAGAACAGCCCCCTCATGGCTCAATTTTCATTTCAACACCAACATCTACAACTTCTTATATTCATCACATATCTACAATTTATACAAGCTTAAATTGTCTCCAAAATTGTGTATAAAAAGAGATCAAATCTTACCTCAATCAACTTGGCTCCTTAACCTTGCTAATCACTTGAATAAATTCAACACTTTGAGGCACAATTTCTCCCTATCACTCCTCCATTGCTCGGCTAGAACCCACCTTGGCCGAGAGCCTTATATTTTTTTCCAAAAGAAAATTTTCTTCTTTGCTTAACTTGAAATAAATGAATCTTGTAATGAACACGTAGTGCTATATATGTGAGGCTCCTAAGCCCCACACGTGCCCCCCTAAGGTGTCCTCTAATTGATGACTTGTGTTTTTTTTAAAATTAAAAATCAGGTGGGGCCCACTTTGTAATTAACTTTAATTAATAACTAATTCCCACTTAATAATCTAATCACAATTAATTAATTCCTAATCTCCAATAATAATATTTTTACACTAAATAAAATTTATAAAAAATTTATGTTTTAATTAAAATTAAAATTAGAGGTTTCTACTCGTGTCCGAAAATGACTCCGCCTTTAACATGAGTTGACTTGCTTGTGAATAATTTGACGTATAAATATATGGGGTATAACATCCTTCCCCCCTTTAGAACATTCGCCCTCGAATGTTAAACTGATTCTAAATTCCCAATACTTTCTCAAGTGTCCTCTTATTCAATTACACCCTTCACATAACTCTTCCATTGGTCGATTCACCATAATTCATTATAACACATTCCAGGTCTTTATTTAGACATTTCTGTAATATCTCCTCTTTCTGTTGCTTCTCGAGGTAATAATTCCATGCCTTTGTCTTTACTCTTCTCGTTATTTCGTAGTTGGTTATCAGCTGTATTTCGAGTTGTTCTGCTGAAGTGTTACGGTCTCTCTTATCTGCATACTGTTCAGTTGTATTGTCATCGATTGATTCATACTTGTACTCATGGTGCGTGTAGTCGTGACTCGACTTTTTTTTGCTTTTTCTATAGTTATTCTCTTAAGATGATGTATCGCTCACTTCACTCAACCTTCTTATCTTTAAACAATATCTTGTAACGTGCAGACGTCCCTCGTCAGTTCTTTAAACTTCAATATCCCTGGAGTATCGTATGTCTCCGGTATCCTGTGGACTCTTCGCAGGTTCTATGAGTAAAACAGAATTTCCCAGAGGGTAACATTTTTTGGTACTCCAATATTCTTGCTTTACTCCGCTGTGACAGTCCGTATTCTGGAATCCTCAGCATCATGTGTCACTTTTTGACTTTCTTTTGAAGGCCTTTAACTATCACTTGCTTTTACTTCTCGATCTCGATCTTTAGGGCTGGCTATCAAATAGCGCTAGGGTCCCCCATAATATAACTTTACTGTCATCCAGTAACCAGTAACCCGCTTATTCTGATTGTCTCGGTTAAATCATTTTGTAAGTTCCCCTTACCCTAACTGGTAATGCTTTAGGTGTATTATTTCGTGTCGTTTATTTATATATATATATATATATATATATTTACACTCTTCTATTGCCTCTCTACCCAAATTTACTCTTTGTCTTCCTATCACGCATCCTATTGCGATCTTTACAAGAGTACGTGTAGGTGCTCAAATCAGCCTGGTAAATACCTTAGCGTTGCCTTGCTTGTCTTCATGCAGACCCTATATGCTTCTTTTATATCTTTCAACCGACATCAAGGCTCAACTATGGCTTTTTCCCTCAGTACTAAATATATCTCTGTAGTTTTGTCTCAAACCCTCTTATACCTTCATTTGATGTATTCGGAATATCACAATCACATTGTTGTTACTGGATTCCTACTTTTTTTATCAAGTACTCACTTGGCCTCATCCGTAGCATACAAATATTCGTAGGTTGCATAACTATTCTTGTACCCTTGTACAAAATGCGTCCAATCTTAGTCATAGTCTTTCCTTCTCTTGGCTTATTCTGTTCTACACCACTTATGTACTAAAACTCACTTGCTGTCTATTTCGCCATATTCTTTCCCCTTCCTCTATTCACCATTTAGTTTTTCTCATATCCTACTATAGAGAGATTTACTATCCTTTCTCCTTTGCTACCTATATGTCACAATATCATTAGCCAATAACTCTGTTGTCAACGTCTTAACCTGCAATCCAGTATAGCATTGCTATCCTCCATCACATCTCTTAAGTTATTCGTTACCATTCTCTTGTCGTATTCTTCCTTTTTGTAAGCCTCCACCTTCTGATGTCATACTGTCCAAGGTCTTTACCAATAATTCTCAGCACTGTCTCAAATACCATCTTGGCTTTCATCCGTCTGTTGCTGGGTTTCAAATCTTACTAACTTGTTTCAGCAAGGGATCTCAATTATAGTTTAAGAATTCACATTAAACGTGTTGCAGTGTCAGTGGATTTCCTCTTACACTTGCATTTTTCTCATCCGTTTCCCCCCTTTAGGGTGTACTCACATCATTATCGATTTATATTCCACTCTATGTCCCCATTTCCAATTTTCAAATTCATATGATTCTTTTCCAATACATTTGGTATACTGCACCATATCCATGTCATCCTTTATATCATTTATAACTTAGATTACCCATGTATGAAACCTTAACACAATTACGAGGTGATGAGAACTCTCGGTATATAGTACAAAATCTCGTCTGATGGTTGGTACTCGGGAAATATAATTAATGTAGCCTAATTTATCCGAAGCCACATTCCATTCATTCCAATCAGTATTTAGCTAGTGCTTATAGTCGTTTCAAATTCTCCATTCGGTAGCACTTATATTCTAATGATAAGTGTCCTAAGCTTTTCTATAGTACCATTTTTACCCCAACGGATATCATCTGTTCCTTCTAATAAATTCACAATACATCAGTTGTTTCGCAAATCCGTAATCCTTGTCCTTTAAGGATTTCAGTATTTTCGAGATGAAGTCACATATATGCAGTACTCCTTTATGTCTCATGCGCTTTCACCCTTGTTGTATACCCAACGCTAACTTCTAACTTACTCAAAATCATATCAAATTCTTCTTAATAGTGGTCTTTCCTTATCACCTTCTCGTCACAGTACACCTTAAGTTCGTAGCTATATGTTTCCCTTTTGCCCTGTACTCATATTTAATAAATTACGTCTATCTTGAGTGCTTCCTTTAGCATTCCTTTCAGTTCTCAAGTCTATATCCATCTTTTATTTTGTGCACAAGGAATTTGATGCTACCCCTATATTCTTCGGAAAGCACTACTTCCACATAATCCCTTTCTCGTTTTCAAAAATATATTACGTTCATCTCTATTTGTTCTTATCATATCAGTCATTTCTGGCATTCATCCTGTCTTATTGCTCATCTTCCTTTAGGTCAATCTTTCACAACTCTGTCACTTATATCACTCATTTTCTCAGCTATACATGTCATAACACATCGCTACACTGTAATCCCACTCGCTTTCTTCTTATCTTCTTCTTTCAATTAACTCCTTCTCTTCGTGTGCTCGCTTTCACTTTCGTTACCACTTGATCCCCATTCTGAACTTTTCCTATAGAACTTTGTAAGTTCTTTCTTATTCGTTCTACATTTGCTTTTCCGTTTCACAATGATCACATCATAGCCTTTAGTTACTTCCTTGCTAGGCTTTACTCATTTCTATAACAATCCTTATGGTGTTCACATTGCATCCTGTTTGTAATCCATCCTATAACGTAACACTTTTTAACCTTATTCACGATTCTTACTATCTTTTAATTACACTCTATGGACTAAGCGTACTTAACCCTTCATCCTTTCTGAACAATCTTATCCTTAATATCTCACAAGCTGTCTTATCAATACCTTCATGATTCGTCATAATTCTTCCTCCTCCGTACTTTTATCTCAATCATACTATTACCCCTTTTTAATTGTAAACTCGTCGTAGTTTATCCCTACTTATCAGTTCATCTGATACCTCAATAAATTATTCTATTACGAGTGGCCACCTTTTTTCTAAATCGTCCCTTAGTATCACAAGTCCTCCCGAACCATCCTAGCATTTCACCAACAACCTATGAAATACATAATCCTAGGCAGCCCACAAGTTTAAGTTTTTCCTTCCACAAATTCCATCTCCAATTAGTTGATTAAGAACCAATAAAATGTCACCATGAAGTATTCTCCAACCACCACAAAAAAGGACACTAGAATCCGACAAGCACCACAGGACTTCTTAATGCTTGAGTCACAAAGTTTACCTCCATTTTTGTTCTTGGGTCGTGAGCAAACCATTTAGTTCACAAACTACTTGTTGTATGCTTTGTACTCTTCCAATAAAGTGAAACTTAATTGCTGGACATTTTTGCCGTACAACATGAGCCTTTTTCTAAGGCAAAATGTGGTTGAAACGTATTATGGTCCGTTCAAATGAATTGCAGATTCACTGCTCATATACGCTTCTTCTAAGCAAGGTCTCCAAATAAGAATAATGCCTCTTATGGATGACGTGGGGGGTATCTCTTAAAGCATTAATCCAACATAATAAATTTACCCTGTCGGTATCAACTTTCAAGACATATTATGAACTTATATCCCATTCTCCTCTTTTTCCTATTCCTGGGAAAATTTGGGCAGAGTTTCCTCTATACTTCCTACTATCCCAGAACCTGCACGCAGGAAATACCAACAATGCCTCACAGGGCCAACATATATACGCATATATCATATCATCTCATAGCCACACGGGCTCCCAATTTCAAGTAAGAGGTATAAAGGTGTCGGAACTTACCTCACATATCGCACCTCGAGGCGTACCTGATACTTTAACAATCTGTCCTGTTATACCTTCCCATCTACCTCCTCTTTCATCCCCCAACATAACGTTTCAATGATGTTTCAACATTCTTACCTTATCCGACATGCCTCTTCCGCACCATTGCTTACCTGCGTACTGTGTAGCTTCCAATATCATCGGTCGCTTTCTTCTGTCGATGTCGCTCTTCAACTGAAATCAAAGGTTAGTATAAGGAATTTCATTTCCTATGGCTGGGCTCTATCACACGATCTTAGATATGAAAGAAAGGTAACATCCTAAATGTCCTGTAGCTTCATGTTTATAGATGTGGTGCACAACACACCAATAAACAAGACTCTACTAGACATGGTCTGTAGACACTCCGAGGATGAACTGCTCTGATACCACTTTTTTCACGACCCAACCCCGTAGGCCGTGACTAGTGCCCGAGCTAGACACTCGTATACACACCTGTTAACTGTATCATCAATCCACAACTAAACATAACATGGAACTTATAAAGACCAAAACATAATCTCGGAGCTGTCGCATAAGTATATATATATATATATATATATATATATATATATATATATATATATCCAGCAACCTGCCTCCTGAGGAGTCACAACTATCAACAGATAACGCAGTACATAAGCCGACAAGGCTGCCTCTGCACATCAAAACATTTCGCAAGCCGACAAGGCTTCCACTACGGAACAATAACACAAGCAAGCCGACAAGGCTACTACAACAACATGACAATATATGCAAGCCGGCAACGCTGCTACAGCGATAGAACACGCATAATGATCATATACACAACTGATCATATCTTAATACAACCCACATACATTTCTACAGACCTCTAAGAGTTTTAACAGTGCAATATGACGGGACAGGGCCCAGTCGTACCCCTGGAAAAAAACATATATATATACATATCAGTAAGTCTGTACAAAAATCTAGGCTCCGGAACGACGGAGCTCTCCAAGACAGTAGAAAGGGAATCCTAAGCTGGCGGATCACCAAAGTGAGTATCTGCACCTGCGGGCATGAAACGCAGCCCCCCGAAGAAAGGGGGTCAGTACGGAATATGTACTGAGCATGTAAAGCATGAAATACAGTAAAAGGATCATAACTGAAATAAGGAGTACAGGAACAAGTACAATGTTCAGAATACCAAAACACTTGCCTTTGAAACATAAATCATGCATGTCAATATCATATATCATATACATATATACCGTACCTGGCCCTCTAGTGAGGGACTCGGTGAATAAAGTCATCATATGCCCTCCTGGCCGCCATAACATGTCATCATATCATCATATCATCATATATATATATATATATATATATACAGTACCCGACCCTCTAGTGAGGGACTCGGTGAACAATGCAGTGAAACTATGCACGATAACATACCCGGCCCGGGACTCGGTGAAAGATATATTGAGGCATGCAAGAGCAGAGTAGTGAGAAACCATATGCAATTTAAATCATTATCAAGACTCAAACAGAATAAGAAGAAAAGGTTAACACTTGAGTATTAATAGTGACAGTCCTATCAAGTATCCCTCGAATGTCAGTATAGAATATATCAAGAGACTTAGAAGTCATAATCATGTATCAAGATCATATAAAAAAATTTATAGAAGTCTAGACATTAGTTGTTACAGAGTTACTGAGAATAGGAGCTTATGTATTGACAGTTATCCAACGTACAGAAACTGAAGAGAAAGGCTCAATCACTTGAGAGTTGTAATATCAAGAAGTGAAAAAGAATCATAAATATCACTCAAACCTTATGAATGAAATTACCCCAAAGTTCATATCAATTATCACTTAAGTCTAAGACATGCCAAAAGAAAGAAGGGACAACTTTACATACCTGTTAGCGGATATTCGTAACCCGTTCGTCTCGTCTCTCTTTTAGCCTATTTAATATAAGAGTAACGTTATCGTTAGTAACTATATTTTCTAGTTTACAAATCTATAGCCCATTGTCATAGGACTTATACTTCAGCTTATATATTCTCGTTTAGGGTTTTCTATTATCTAAAGACTTAACGAAAATCCGGCAGCACTCCCCTATATATTCGCCTATCCAAAATTTCCAATTACCCTCCTGTAACACAGAAATACCAACAACAACATATAGACATAACCATATCTTCAATTCTTTCAATTCAATAAGAATAACAACATGTTCATATCAACACAATTAAACTTTAACTTCATAATTCTTTCACCATATAATCCATGGTAACAACAACTATAACGCAACTTCAAATTAATTTTCCATGCCTAATTAGAACATCCCCCTCACGGCTCAATTTTCATTTCAACACCAACATCTACAAATTCTTATATTCATCACATATCTACAATTTAGACAAGCTTAAATTGTCTCCAAAATTGTGTATAAAAAGAGATCAAATCTTACCTCAATCAACTTGGCTCCTTAACCTTGCTAATCACTTGAATAAATTCAACACTTTGAGGCATAATTTCTCCCCATCACTCCTCCATTGCTTGGCTAGAACCCACCTTGGCCGAGAGCCTTATATTTTTTCCAAAAGAAATTTCTCTTCTTTGCTTAACTTGAAATAAATGAATCTTATAATGAACATGTAGTGCTATATATGTGAGGCTCCTAAGCCCCACACGTGCCCCCCTAAGGTGTCCTCTAATTGATGACTTGTGTTTGTTTTTTTTTTTTTTTGTTTAATTAAAAATTGGTGGGGCCCACTTTGTAATTAACCTTAATTAATTTTAATTAATAACTAATTCCCACTTAATAATCTAATCACAATTAATTAATTCCTAATCTCCAATAATAATATTTTTACACTAAATAAAATTTATAAACAATTTATGTTTTAATTAAAATTGAAAATTAGAGGTTTCTACTCGTGTCCGAAAATGACTCCGCCTTTAACTTGAGTCGACTTGCTTGTGAATAATTTGACGTATAAATATACGGTGTATAACATCGGACGCGGTAGAGCGAGAGGCCGCGGGGCTACCCCAACCAGAGGAAGAGCTCTTTTGTGGGACGACAGCGAGAGATGTCTCCATCTCGCGAGCCAGAGTATCAGCCGGATTGAGACCAGGCTGCAGAGGATGGTGTGGCCCCAGCACGGACACAGCCTAAGGTTACTTCTGACTAGGCCGTGCATGACACTATGGCCAGGATTCTACCTCACCTTGATGTCCAGTAGGCAGCACCCGGTGTTACTACTCCCGACGGGGGTTCACAAACTAAGGTTGGGGCGCAGACGCCTGAGCAGTGACCTACGCAGGCAACACATCCCACTGCAACTATGGCTCCTTGTATTGATGCGATACCCACTCTTGGTGATGAGATTAGGCCCATGGAGGGTGCCGTTATGACTGCTTCTGATAAGGACCTTGTTGGGAGATTCAGGAAGTTAGAGCCACCAAGGTTCCCTGGTACTTTGTCAGAGGATGCCTATGAGTTTATTCTTGATATGCATGTGTTGCTGCACCGTATGGGGATAGTCGAGACCCACGGCGTTGATTATGTGTCCTACTATTTTCCCGGCGATGCGAAGACATTGTGGAGGTATTTCGTGGCGTGCAGACCTGTGGGTTCCCCTCCTTTGACTTGAACCCAGTTCTACCGGGTCTTCCTTGAGAAGTATGTGCCCGATCCTTGACAGAGGCACGTAGGGAGCAGTCTTTACACCTTGAGCAGAGGGGTATGTTTTTGGAGTCCTATGTGACCCGTTTCCTTTATCTGGCCCGTTATTCTACTCTATTTATCCCTACTGAGGCTGATAGGATCAGGCGCTTTTTGGGAGGACTAGTGGGCTCTCTACAGATTCTTTGTCTTTAGATGGAGTCTATAGGGGCTTCCTTCCAGTCCATTTTCAAGCATGCTTCTATGGTTGAGGGTGCTAAGGCCCGTGCTTTTGGTGGTAGTGACAAGAGGCCACATCATACTAGAAGTTTTGGAGGTCATGGTTCGAGGGGCGCCGGATAGTTTTTGAGGCCACCTCAGCCATATTCCAACCGTCATGTACATTCAGCATTATAGGCTTCCCCTAGTGAGCCACCCAGGCAGAGAGCTCCTAAGAGTTCGCTCTCCAGACCAGCAGACAGGGCTGCTTCATCCATGTCACACCCTAATCTTACTGGGGTGTAATGGGCACCCGACCCCATATTCGGAGCCGAGCGAACCCGCTGACTCTTATTACATACATAATCTATTTGAACTCTTAACTCAAATAAGAATGAAATACATAGTAAAGATTTCAGAAACTTTCTTTTCATCGTGCTCAAATCAAGTAGGATCTGTAATCATAGCACATAATGACACATCGGCTGATGGAGCCTCTTACAAAACTGACATCCTATACCCACGACTCTGTCTACCAAGTCTCTAACATTAATCAGAAATCGTAACATATGTACTCTGACTCGGCAACACTCCGAAAGGAAGTAGAGCTCGCCAATCCAGCTGAAGCATCTTCTAGCAATGTCCTTTACTCATCTAGGTGTACCTGCGTGGCATGAAACGCAGCCCCCGAAAGAAAGGGTGTCAGTACGGAATATGTACTGAGCATGTAAGGCAGGAATCACAGTAAAAGGATCATAACTGATACAAGGAGTGCAGAAACATGTACAATGTCCAGAATAGCAAAACTCTTGCCTTTAAAACATAAATCATGCATATCATTATCATATACCGTACCCGGCCCGTTATGGGACTCGGTGGATAAAATCATGTCATTATACTTTCATATCATCGTGCATGCATACACATATAGATATATATACCGTACCTGGCCCTCTAATGAGGGACTCGTTGAGTAGAGTATTGCATGTCAACATCATATATCATATATATATATATATATATATATATATACCGTACCCGGCCCTCTAGTGAGGGACTCGGTGAATAAAGTCATGTCATGATATCAGCATGCTATCATATCATCATGCATATACATATATACATACCGTACCCGGCCCTCTAGTGAGGGACTCGGTGAATCAAATCATCATATGCCCTCCTGGCCGCCATAACACATCATCATCTCATCATGTCATCATATACATATACCGTACCCGGCCCTCTAATGAGGGACTCGGTGAACAATGCAGTGGAGTGCGCACGATAACATACCCGGCTCGGGACTCGGTGAAAGACATATTGAGGCGTGCACGAGCAGAGTAGTGAGAAACTATATGCATATAAATCAAGACTTGATAGATAGGTGCGCAAATCGACACTTGACGATCATAAACACGTTTCGGGTCAATCCGAGTTAGTATGAAAAAGTTATGGACTTTTTAGTACAGAACCTTCTGCGAACGTTTCAGAAGCCATTTTTGGAAAATCAAAGCAACAATCATGTTAGGCACCTTCCGAATATCGTTATGGATCAAATCAAATAGAGCTTTTGGAACCATATGTACGTATCAAAATATATCAAAGACTCCATGGAATAATCAAACGTACTATCATTTGAAAATCAAGACATTAGTCATATCAATTGTCTCTCGAATGCCATTCGGAAACATATCAAACACAACTTCGGACATCATAGATACGCATCAAAACCATATGAAACAGCTTATGGAAGTCAAGAATATTAGCCATCCTAGTGGCTCTAAGAATAGGAATTTCATTGAAATCATACATATACATTGTTTGTTCGTTTCACAAAGATCATGCCAAAAGAAAGAAAGGGTAAGCCTTACATACCTGTCCCACATCCTATTAGCTACGCTTATTCGTCCAAGCTTGCTAGTCTACATTCAAGACGATTTACATAATCATTTGATTCATCATCATATACTTGTCTTAGTCCTTCAAATGAATTCATTTATAATCTGCCGAAATTTCGGCAGCATCTCCCCTGTAAATACACCATCCCCTAGAATCCAACTCGGCCAAATCATCAACAGCAGTCCGAGAATTCAACTCGGCCAAATTATTATCAACAACAATACCAACAATCATATTTCCAACTTCAACAATTAATTCAAAATGCATTCTAATACTAGCAGTCTTTTCTATTCAAAACCAACCACATATGATCAAGCCAACACCAATGCTCACTCATTTAAGCACTAATCCAAAACCATTCAAACAAGACTTAAAAACATTTCATACAATCCGCACAATGTTCAAAATAGCCCAACTACTATACCATTCCACCCGAAACTTTCCGACACCACCAAGAACAACAACACATTCTTTCCTTCCAAATTCATGAACTACACCAACAATCTACATATTAACAACACCATTCGTACAAATATAGAAATTCATGCTAATGTCACATTAACTTATACAATAATCCCACAACGATTACAACTTCATTTCAAACCATTAAATCTTCATTTAACATCATAGAATCTACCACAACAATAATTAAAATACTAAATAAAATCACTTCATCACATCTTATCAACATACTCTATATTCGGCCATAACCCCTATATCCATATTTCATGAATTTCATCCATTCCTACGTACTTCAATATACATAAATCATCTATAACACATGTAAAAGAAGATTTAATACATACCTTTCTCACTCCACTTCTTAACTTGGCTAGGGTTGTAAACTTGCACAAATGAATGATTTTATTGCTCCAACAACCACTCCATGTTAATTAGGGCCTTCAAATTAGTTGGCATACTAGAAGAAAATAATTTTTCTTGGTCAATTTCCATGGACCAAATTTCTTGTCACCATGGCCGAATGGTCTCTTATGTTTCTTCTCCAAGTTTCTTCATCTTTCTAAAGGATGAAGATAAATATGTCTTATTTTTTTTCCCACCATTTATCTATATATATAATTAAGCCCTTCAAGTAAAAATATGGACACATGGCCATGGGTGGGACCCACACTCACCACACCTCACGGCCAAAGGGCCCTTTCATGAACTTTCTTGAAGTTTTATGAAATTCCCTTTTTGCCCCTAGCCTTCCACAATATTACCATGAACCTTCTTGTGAATATCCCTTTTTACCCTTAGCCTTTCTTAATATTTCCATACTAATAAACAACTTGTACATTAAAATAATTTTGGAAAATAGTCTTGCCCTTAACTTACCACGACTTCCTTGAAATATCCGAATGTACAAAATACGGGCTATAACATCCTCCCCCCCCCCCCCCCCCCTTTAGAACATTCATCCTCGAATGTTCAACTGATCTTATGGGGTCTTATAACACTTTGGGGGTCCCTCTTATAGTTCTCCTTTCCAGGTCATCTCCTCTTTGTTATTGTTTCGTCACCACACCTTAACAGAAGCCATGTCTTTGGCACACGATCTTCACTTGTCGATCCAATATGGCCACAGGTTGTTCCTTGCCCTCACATTCCTCGACACAAGTATACTTGTTTTTTTTTTTTGATTTCTTTGTATTAGCACTCGTTTCGTCCATCGTTATTCCTTGTCGGCTCTCTAGTGTGGATTCCTTACAAACATGATCGAACATCGCTTCACATCGATAATTCATATAATTTCATAGCGTATATTCTCATGTTCCGTATAATTAATGGTCCATGAACTATTTTTTTAGTATCCGGTGGACTCTTTTATTTCATTCATAGGTGCTGCGTTCTTTCTTTCTTTCAAAAATTCCCAGACTACCAATTGTTGATACTTTTATTTAATAGTCGTTGTTGTCCGAAATATCCCTTGAGTCTTATCATTCTCTCCATTATCCTTTGTGAACATAGCTTGTAGCCCTTTTTTGCTCTTTTTATTACTCTTTAACACATGTCGCTGCGTACTTAGGTACGGCGCAAATTTGCCCGATATGAGGGATTCAAGTCATGTTCTAAACATATCATAATTCATGTTGGCATTAAGCATTCTCTTAAGGTGTCTTCCATCTTTTCCCATCACGTCGGCCTCACGATACACTCATTGTCAATTCGTTTCTACTTCTTCCATTTATCCTTTCGATGTGCCGACATGTTTCGAACTCTGGTCCCGAGCTAATAAATTTTCCTCCTCTGGAGTCCGAAATTATTGCGATTCCCTTTTAAGTCTAATATAATATGCTCCCCCCCCCCCCTTTAAGGGGCTCCTCATATGCCAATAGTCCTTTTGTGAAATCTTCGTTTATACCTCACTCCTCATCTTTCTTTCCAACTCTGTGCATAACATATCGAAACTTCTCACCATAAGTTTTTCTTTCATTTTGCGCCTATATCATCATTCTTGTCAACATTCCCATATCTTCCTATCCACTATTAGTCCCTTTCACCCATTTAGCTCACTTACTCGTAATGTTTCTTAACCATGCACTTATGTTGCAACTGCGCATCCATATTTTTTGAGCGTCCCGCTACTTTTGCTCTTAGCACAAAATCCTTACAGTTTGCACCCTTTCTATCCTCGCTCATCGGACCTTTAACTATATTTATGATGCTATGACCGAGCGGTCTCCCATACACATTCCTTGCACTTCATTCTATCTCCCCTAAGTTCAAATCTTTCAGACGTCACATGAATTCTCATTCCATACCATTAATTTCCTAATCCACGGTGTCGATCCATCAACCTTGTTCTTTCCTCGATGCGTAATCGGGTTTCTACTGCGTAATCCACGGTGTCGATCCATCAATCTTCAACCAACCCATTAGTATAATTTTTCTACTTTCATCCTTAACCTTCCTTAGGTTCCTTCCTCCCCGAACACCTTTCTTCTCTTGTTATTGCAGAACCAGCTCTGAAGTTCATGAAATTTTACCTTAAACGCGCAAATCCGTCTTATTCCCAAGTCATCCTTTCAGGAAAGCATTTCCATGTCCGAGGCAACCACATTAATATAGCTGCACATTTTATTCCTTTATATACCTTTCAAGGGCCGGAATCTTCTAACATCATCACAAGGCTTAATCATTCTTTTCTCTTACCTCACATTCTTTGTCGCAGTCACTATTCTTTTAGCCCCACTTATTTAAATTGGTTGTCGTACCCTACACATTCTTGTTTTGTTCCATATTACCACACTTTATCCTTTTCACGTGCCTATCTTTGAATTTTTACCCAAGTCGTCTCGTGCTTTGCCGGTAGTTTCTCTAGGGGCTTCACTCACTGAGGTTTCTTACCTTTCACCTTTTTCCGACATTTTGATCTCCTTGCCTTCCATTTACTCACTCTCTTTCTTTTCCAATTATCGCTGTATTAGAACTTTCCAGTCTTAACCTGTAGTGAAAATAACATCAGCTTACCTTATGACACTCGTACCATTTATTTTTGCTGTCACTTGAACTTCGGTACGCTTACTCGATTGATGCTTTCCATACCGCAGCACCAGTCGCTGGGACACACATCACATGCCCACCAATACATTCACATGTGGGATATCGTACGCATTCATGTATATATATATATACATATAATTACTATCAACAAGCCCACAAAGTACTTCCAAACGCTATTCAAGCCTATCCTAATTCCAAAGTTGTGACCCCCCAAGGGGTCACCCATCCTAAAATTTCTCTCACCCCAGCACGCTTAACCTCGAAACTCCGATAATATTCGGTGCGTTAGCGCTGATATAATCGCATCTACCTCATCGCATGACCTTCATTACATGATCTGGAGCAAGTCGAGGTCTTACAGATTCCGAGACATTTTCGTAACACGTCCTTCCCTTTACAATTACTATTTTACCCTTTTCGATCCTCAATATTCACCTTTCACCTGTGAGTATGGTTACCTTTTATCCCAGATTTCCAGATTCTTGATGGGAGGGAACATACCTTCGTCGCCATTACTTATAAGTACTCAGGTATCAGTATGTTCAGATTTCCACTCACCATCCGTACATAATAATCTACAGCAAAACTGATTGTCGACTTTCTCTGAATTCTCCAACAGACCTTACTCTTACTAAACCTCGGATGTTGTCCATTTTTAATCCTTCAGACTGCTAATCGTCTTTCTCACAATCATTTTTCATGCCATGCCAAATCCATAACCTTTCTGAAACAACTCATCCCACTTATCGTCCATTTACAATATTTCCTTCCCACGCTTCCTCCTGTTAGGCGTTTCTGACTAAATGACCTGATTTTGAAAGATTTCTGGCAGAATCTTCTTTACCATTCTTACTATTCAAAGTCTGTACGCAGCAAATATCATATATATATATATACCATACCCGGCCCTCTAGTGAGGGACTCGGTGAATAAAGTCATGTCATGATATCAGCATGCTATCATATCATCATGCATATACATATATACATACCGTACCCGGCCTTCTAGTGAGGGACTCGGTGAATCAAATCATCATATGCCCTCCTAGCCGCCATAACACATCATCATCTCATCATGTCATCATATACATATACCGTACCTGGCCCTCTAATGAGGGACTCGGTGAACAATGCAGTGGAGTGCGCACGATAACATACCCGGCCCAGGACTCGGTGAAAGACATATTGAGGCATGCACGAGCAGAGTAGTGAGAAACTATATGCATATAAATCAAGACTCGATAGATAGGTGCGCAAATCGACACTTGACGATCATAAACACGTTTCGGGTCAATCCGAGTTAGTATGAAAAAGTTATGGACTTTTTAGTATAGAACCTTCTGCAAACGTTTCAGAAGCCATTTTTGGAAAATCAAAGCAACAATCATGTTAGGCACCTTTCGAATATCGTTATGGATCAAATCAAATAGAGCTTTTGGAACCATATGTACGTATCAAAATATATCAAAGACTCCATGGAATAATGAAACGTACTATCATTTGAAAAATCAAGACATTAGTCATATCAATTGTCTCTCGAATGCCATTCGGAAACATATCAAACACAACTTCGGACATCATAGATACGCATCAAAACCATATGAAACAGCTTATGGAAGTCAAGAATATTAGCCATCCTAGTGGCTCTAAGAATAGGAATTTCTTTGAAATCATACATATACATTGTCTGTTCGTTTCACAAAGATCATGCCAAAAGAGAGAAAGGGTAAGCCTTGCATACCTGTCCCACGTCCTATTAGCTACGCATATTCGTCCAAGCTTGCTAGTCTACATTCAAGACGATTTACATAATCATTAGATTCATTATCATATACTTGTTTTAGTCCTTCAAATGAATTCATTTATAATCTGCCGAAATTTCGGCAGCATCTCCCCTGTAAATACACCATCCCCTAGAATCCAACTCGGCCAAATCATCAACAGCAGTCCGAGAATTCAACTAGGCCAAATTATTATCAACAACAATACCAACAATCATATTTCCAACTTCAACAATTAATTCAAAATGCATTCTAATACTAGCAGTCTTTTCTATTCAAAACCAACCACATATGATCAAGCCAACACCAATGCTCACTCATTTAAGCACTAATCCAAAACCATTCAAACAAGACTTAAAAACATTTCATACAATCCGCACAATGTTCAAAATAGCCCAACTACTATACTATTCCACCCGAAACTTTCCAACACCACCAAGAACAACAACACATTCTTTCCTTCCAAATTCATGAACTACACCAACAATCTACATATTAACAACACCATTCGTACAAATATAGAAATTCATGCTAATGTCACATTAACTTATACAATAATCCCACAACGATTACAACTTCATTTCAAACCATTAAATCTTCATTTAACATCATAGAATCTACCACAACAATAATTAAAATACTAAATAAAATCACTTCATCACATCTTATCTACATACTCTATATTCGGCCATAACCCCTATATCCATATTTCATGAATTTCATCCATTCCTACATACTTCAATATACATAAATCATCTATGTCACGACCCAACCCCGTAGGCCGTGACTAGTGCCCAATCTGGGCACCCAAACACATTTACCAAATGATATATCCATATTTATCCAACGCATTCAAGTATATAGCAGAAGCCGACAAGGCTGTATTTCGAAGTTAGATAATTTCCAGAAAAATTTCGGCAGAGTTTCCTTTATTTTACAGACTATCCAAAATAACCCTGCGCACAGAAAATACCAACAAAAGACCACACAGGGCCAACAAAGCAGCATTTAAACATATGCCGACCGGCCGCCGCGGCGAATGGGATCGCCCAAACACAACATATACCCGCATCTGTACAGAAAGACCCCAACCCACAAACATGTCCACAGACCTCTAAACAGACCGACAGAATCATATGACGGGACAGGGCCCCGCCGTACCCATGAACGAGAATATATATATACAGTAGTGACAGACTATACCAAAAGATGGGCTCTGGATAAGAGAGCGCTCCAAAATAGCAGAATAAGATCCTAAGTGGACGGATCAGCAAACCTGTCGTCTGTACCTGCGCGGCATAAAAACGCAGCCCCCGAAGAAAGGGGGTCAGTACGAAATATGTACTGAATATGTAAACCCTGGATTACAGAAACAGAATCATAACTTGTACAGAACGTACAGAAAAGTGAGTAGAAAATCCAAAGTATCAAATAAATATTTCCAAAACATGCAGAGTGTGTACAGAAACATATGTCATATTAAATCCGGCCCCTGCCAAGGGACTCGGCAGACAGAACGTGGCCACCCTCCCGACGCTGGTGCCACAACACAGAAGAATCAGAATAGGGGCATAACTCCGTAACATAATATGTCATATCAGATGGCCATAGCAAATCATATCAGAACAAGCGTACATGGCACAGCATACTCCACAAACCCATGTACGTGTATACCTGCCCCCTCACATCGAGGCACGGCGAACAATGCAAAGGATCACGCTTGACAACATATCCTGGCCCGGGCTCAGTGTGGGAAACATTGGGGCATCCACGAATGGAGTAGTGAGAGACTAATGCAGTTAAAATATCATAAATTTTTCCATAGACTCGATGAGGCATATCAAAAACAAACCAATCCAATGAAGTCGGAAGGGATCATAATAAATGAGTTTCGGATATCATAGTGAATTACAGAGTATAACCTTTCTGAAGTCGTTCCGAGTGTCAAAACAATTTATCAGACTTAATGGAATATTTAAAACAATGTTTGTTAAGTAATTAGAATGGTAGTCAAAACATTTCTTTCAAAAATCGCTCGAAAGTAAGACTAGAGTACAATAAGGGCAAAACCGGGAATAGCGGGCCCACCTCGGGACAAGCAAGGCGGTGGGCTCAAATTACATATTTTAAACTTATGGGGTCACCTACAAAGGTTCTACGGACGTTCTATAGCTTTCCAAATAGTTTAGGGAAAGTTTGCATGATTTTCAAGAATACAAACCAAAAGGGCTCAATCTTACTGAAGGAAAAAAGCGAGATTTTCAATTGCGGATTCCGATGGGCAGAAAATCTTTCGAAGCCCGAATCCGATTCTAATACACTTAGGCATGCCAAAAGAAGGATCAGGGTAGCTTTACATACCTTTTGAGCTTTGCACGCCTATCCAAGCTCACTCCCCGTTTCGTCGAAAATCTGCAAATGGTCACATTCACCAATTGTGAGTTATTGATGCTACGAATTCAACTTAACTCGAATTTGTCTACCGAAATTTCGGCAGCACCTCCCCTGTACATATAGCATCCCCGAGAATTCAACTCGGCTCAAAACCATCAACAACAACCCAACAACAAACATCAACAACAACAACAACCACTATAAACGCAATATAACTTATTTAGCCATCTTTTCAATACAATGTCATAACCTTTACTTTCAAACTAATCTCAATGATTTCACATTCATCATCAATCTAGATCACCACGACATAGTTTAGCAGCATTTCATATCGTTTCCTTAAATTATACACACGATATACATAATATGCAAACTTTCCGCCAAAGTCATATTTCATCCAAAGCTTCTAATCTTTGGCATACATATTCATAACATGTTTCCAACTTCCAAATCTATCAATGATCATTATAATTTAGCAACCTAATAACTTCATTTACATAATGTCGTAAAATCGTACTAAAACGACATAAGCTTCTACATTCCATTTCAATACAAACTTATATCATTTTATCTCCATATACATTGCAAGCATCATAATAACACATTAAACAAATTTAATCCATTTCCATCCCACACACTCCAAACCACACGGCCAAACACCACCTTACCAACTTCAACTAAATTCATTCCCAATATGCATTTTACCACAATCACAACTAGAATATAACATAATTTCAACTCACCATAATTATACAACATATATACACACACGGCCATATACTATATCTCCTACCCACTTTGCAAACTTCCATTTCTACATACAATCAATTCATTTCTACATAATACAACACAAACATGACTTCATAACACAAGAACAAGGAATAATTCTTACCTTTTTCCTCACTCTTCTTCACTTGAGTGTATGGTCACTTTGATGAATTTAATGCCTCTCTCTCCAAACCAACTACACCAAGTTGTAAAGGGACTTTGAATTAGTGAGAATTTAACAAGAGAATAATTTTTGAGGCAAGATTTTAGAGGGCTAATTTTTCCATGCCAAACCCGAACCCCTTTTTTTTTTCTCTTCTTTCTTGCTTGCTTTTCTTTCTTGCTTCTTATCTTAAGTCTTCTAAAAGATAAGATGAAGATGATATATAATATATATATTATGGTCCCATATTTAATTGATCACATGGAAAATGTTATAAGGCCATGGGTTGGGCCACCCCATGGCCGACCATGCTCCAAGATTTGGGCCTCAATTTTTCCATTCTCATTTTTCAGCCCAAATGGCTTATATATCATATTTGTAATTCCCGAAACTAATTTCCAAAATTCCAAATTTGCCCTTAGTCTTCCTCGACACCTCCACATTAATATTCTTTCATGCACAACTCTTATGTTAAATAAAATCAACTATAACCTTATTTCTTACAAGTCAAAATTATTTCCAATTTTTCCAAAGGTGTGAAAACATGGGATATAACATCCTCCCCCCCTTTAGAACATTCGTCCTCGAATGTTAAATTAATCTTATAGGGTCTGAAAATACTTCGGGGGAGTTTCTGTTTATAGACAGCACATTCGTTATTGAAATGGAATTAAACAAAGATTCGAGATTACCTGTGGGCATAGGGAACAAATGAGGATATTTCTTCTTCATCTCCTCTTCGGTCTCCCAGGTCATTTCCTCCCTATTATTGTTCCGCCACAGCACCTTAACAGAGGCTACATCTTTGTTCCGGAGCTTTCTTACCTGGCGGTCCAAAATGGCTACGGGCTGCTCCTCGTACGATAACTGCTCCGTCACCTGAATGTCATCCGCAGGAAATATTCTGGAGGGATCACCAATGCATTTGCGGAGCATAGATACATGAAATACCGGATGTACCGCTTCCAAATCAGATGGCAGATCTAACTCATAGGCGACATTTCCAATTTTCCGCACAATCAGATAAGGCCCAATATAACGCGGACTAAGCTTACCCTTTCTGCCGAACCGCATTACGCCTTTCATGGGCGATACCTTCAGAAATACCCAATCACCAACCTGGAATTCCAAAGGACGACGCCGTTTATCAACGTATGATTTCTGTCGACTCTGGGCTGCCAATAGCCGCTCCCGGATAAGTTTCACCTTATCAACTGCCTGCTGGATCATCTCTGGGCCGATTAACTCTGTCTCGCCAATATCAAACCAGCCGATAGGTGACCTGCATTTCCTACCATATAAAGCCTCGTACGGAGCCATCTGGATGCTGGAATGGTAGTTGTTATTATAAGCAAATTCAATCAATGGCAAGTGATCCTCCCAGCTACCTCTGAAATCAATAACACAGGCCCGCAACATATCTTCAAGCGTCTGGATAGTGCGCTCGGCCTGTCCGTCACTCTAAGGATGAAAAGTTGTGCTCAGACTCAGCTGAGTCCCTAATCCTTCCTGAAAAGATCTCCAGAAGTTCGCGGTGAACTGGGCACCTCTGTCAGTGATAATAGATATAGAAACTCCATGAAGTCGCACAATTTCTTTTATATAAAGCCTGGCATAATCCTCAGCGGAGTAAGTAGTTCTGACGGGGAGAAAATGGGCTGATTTTGTCAGCCTATCAACAATAACCCAGATGGAATCATACTTCCGTGGAGTGCGAGGAAAACCTGTAATGAAGTCCATATTAATGATCTCCCACTTCCACGTCGGAATTTCCATTTCCTGCAACAGTCCACCCGGTTTCTGATGTTCAATCTTGACCTGCTGACAATTTGGGCACTGAGCGACGAACTCTGTGATATCCCGTTTCATACCATCCCACCAGTATAGGCATCTAAGATCATGGTACATCTTCGTAGACCCAGGATGAACAGAATAGCGAGCATAGTGTGCCTCGCCCATAACCTGCTGCCGTAGCCCCGCAATATCAGGTACACACAACCTGCCTCTGTATAGTAAGGTTCCGTCTGGTGTAAACTCGAACGGAGTCTTTTCCTTTTCATGGGCTGTGTCTTTGTACCGAGCTAAAACAGGATCTTCATATTGATGCCGCCTGATATCTTCCTTAATAGATGTTTCAGAAACCCCTCGGACAGAAATCCGCGTACCACCAGAATCGGCCAGACGAACCCCAAGATTAGCCAACTGATGAATATCACGTACTATCTCTCTCCTGTTTGGCTGTAAGTCTGCCAAGCTGCCCATAGATTTCCGGCTGAGTTCATCTACAACAACATTAGCCTTGCCCGGATGATACAGAATATCCACATCATAGTCTTTCAGGAGTTCCAACCACCTCCGCTGCCGCAAATTAAGCTCCTTCTGCTTAAAAATATACTGGAGACTCTTATGATCTGTATAGATATCCACATGAACGCCATATAAATAATGTCTCCATATCTTCAGGGCATGAATCACCGCTGCAAGCTCCAGATCGTGAGTAGGATAATTCTTTTCGTGCTTTTTCAGCTGTCGGGAAGCATAAGCTATAACTCTGCCATGCTGCATCAATACACAGCCTAACCCCACACCAGAAGCATCACAATAAATAACATACCCGGTCTGGTCCCTCGGGAAGAGTCAGAACTGGAGCTGTAGTCAGCTTCTCTTTCAGCAACTGGAAGCTTCGTTCACAAGCATCAGTCCACTGAAACTTGGCTCCCTTATGAGTTAGCCTTGTCAAAGGCGCTGAAATCGAAGCAAAATTTTCCACAAATCTTCTGTAATAGCCTGCTAATCCCAGAAAACTACGTACCTCTGTGGGCGTCGTGGGTCTAGGCCAATTCTTCACGGCCTCAATCTTCTGTGTGTCCACCCGGACACCATCAGCTGCAATAATATGTCCCAAGAATACCGCTGAAGCCAGCCAGAATTTACATTTAGAAAATTTTGCATATAATTTCTGATGTCGAAGCACCCCGAGTACCGATCTCAAATGATCTGCGTGTTCTTCCTCGGACCGAGAATAAACCAAAATGTCATCGATGAATACAATTACGAACATATCCAAGAATGGCCTGAATACCCGGTTCATTAAATCCATGAATACCGCAGGAGGATTAGTCAGCCCAAAAGACATAACTCTGCATTCATAGTGCCCATATCTGGTCCGGAATGCTGTCTTTGGAATATCGGCCTCCCGTACCCGTACCTGGTGATGGCCTGACCGAAGGTCTATCTTCGAAAAATATTTGGCGCCCTGCAACTGATCAAACAAATCATCAATTCTGGGGAGGGGGTATTTATTCTTTATGGTTACCTTATTCAACTGCCGATAATCGATACACATACGCAGCGACCCGTCTTTCTTACGCACAAATAATAACGGGGCTCCCCAAGGCGAAGTACTGGACCTGATGAAGCCTTTTTCTAACAGATCCTTCAACTGCTCTTTCAGTTCTTTCAATTCAGCCGGTGCCATTCTGTACGGGGGAATAGATATAGGTTGAGTATCTGGAAGCAAATCAATAGTAAAATCTATCTCCCACTCTTAAGGAAGGCCTGGAAGCTCTTCTGGGAACACATCTGGAAATTCATTAACCACGGGAACTGACTGAAGAGTCGGCGTTTCTGCTGTCAAGTCTTGTACCCGAACCAGATGATAAATATAACCCTTTCTGATCATTTTTTTCGCCTTAAGGTATGAAATAAACTTACCTTTCGGCGATGCAGTATTACCTGCCCATTCTATAACTGGCCCCCAGGAAACTGGAAATGAACTACCTTATTTTGGCAGTCAACATTAGCATAACAGGAAGCTAGCCAGTCCATACCCATAATAACATCGAACTCGATCATATCTAACTCCACCAGATCTGCCTTAGTGTCTCGGCCACATACAATTACAGAACAGTCTTTATATACCTGTTTTGCTACAATAAAGTCCCCAATCGGTGTGGCTACCTCAAATGGCTCTATAGGTTCAGACGTTATACCAATTTTTCCAGCAACAAGAGGCGAAATATATGACAAAGTCGAACCTGGATCAATCAATGCATACACAGACCGAGAGAAGACCAATAATGTACCTGTAACGACATTAGGCGATGCCTCCTGGTCCTGGCGGCTGGACAAAGCATAAATGCGGTTCGAAGGACCGCTAGTACCAGAAGCTCCACCACGACCTCTGCCGCGACCCGCCGGTGCTAATGTACCCGGCCCTGTAGGGCCCATAGCCACTGACGAAGATGATGACCCAGCGGCTGATCCGGTAGGCTGCGCTACACCACCTGAACTACCCTTATACGGGAAATCTCTCACAGAATGGCCCTGACGGCCACAAGAAAAACATGCACCGGTGGCTCTGTAGCACTCCCCAAGATGGTATCTGCCACAATAAGAACACAGAGGCCTAGGTGGCCTCGTCTGACCAGAACCCCTATCCGTCCGCGAACCTGAAGCCCTGGAGCTCTGACCTGCTCCTGAATAACCTGGGCTATCAAATCTGCGACCTGTAGGCTGTGGAGGTGCGCTCTGTGCCGGCTGGGATGGATATCTGCTAGTCTGCTGCGGCTGCTGAGGCTGTCTGCCCCGAAACTCTCCAGAATACCCGGACGATCTGGCCCTCTTGGGCTGTCTCCGATCCTGACTTCTATCGGGCTGATGACCCCTGTGCCGGTCCTCCATGCCCTGGGCGTGCACCTGAATACGGGCAATATCCATATCGGGCTGAGCGGCCAATACCAAACAACTGTCGACAAAATACCGGTCCAACCCCATAATATACCTGTGCATCCTGTCAGCCATAGTAGCTACCACAACAGGTGCATATCGGGCCAATGAGTCGAACTCCATACTGTACTCTCGAACACTGCGGCCCCTCTGTCTCAGCAATAAGAATCTGTCAGCCCTGGCCCGCCGTAACTCCGAAGGCAGAAAATAGCTAAGAAAAGCCTGAGAAAAATCATCCCAAACTGCTGGGGGAGCGTCGTCACCTCTGGATAACTCCCATGACTCGTACCAATTTGTCGCTACATCATACAACCGGTACGAAGCCAATTTGACTGACTCTGTCGCGGAAGCATTAATCAAATGTAAGGTGCGCCGCATCTTCCTTATAAATTCCTCAGGATCCTCCTCGGGCTTTGTCCCGAAGAACTCTGGAGGGCCACAAGTCAAGAACTCACGAGCTCTCGAACTGTCACGCCTATATGCTCGGTCACCTCCGAATCCGTGCCCCTGAACCTGTCCCGCCACAAGTCTGGTCAATAGCTGGACTGCCTCTCTCATAGTCTGATCCTCAGTCCCTGGCCGTGGAGCTGGAGGCTCAGGTACTGGAATCTCAGGAGCTGGCGGTGGAGCCGCCCCTCGACCTGCAGCTGCTGCTTCTCCAATCTCCTCTACATGTGGCGGTGTGGAAGAGCCCTCTGCCGGGGGCAAAATATCAGGAGCAATATGTGCATGGGCCCTGGTAACCCTCTAGGCCCGACTAGTCTCTCCCACAGCTGCTGCCTTGGCCTTTTGGGCCGCTGTCGCCTTTTTTGGAGGCATAACTGCAAATGTAACAATTCGTTAGAGAGGAGTCATCCTGATAACACAGCTCTATCGCACGATCTAAGACAGAAAGAAGAGTAGTATCCTAAATGCCCTATAGCCTCCTGTTTATAGGTGTGGTGCACAACACACCGATAAACAAGACTCTACTAGACACGGTCTGTAGATATTCCGAGGACGAACCGCTCTGATACCACTTTTGTCACGACCCAACCCCGTAGGCCGTGACAAGTGCCCGATCTGGGCACCCAAACACATTTATCAAATGCTATATCCATATTTATCCAACGCATTCAAGTATATAGCAAAAGCCAACAAGGCTGTATTTTGAAGTTAGATAATTTCCAAAAAAAATTCGGCAGAGTTTCCTTTATTTTACAGACTATCCAAAATAACCCTGCGCACAGAAAATACCAACAAAAGACCACACAGGGCCAACAAAACAGCATTTAAACATATGCGGACCGGCCGCCGCGGCGAATGGGATCGCCCAAACACAACATATACCCGCATCTGTACAGAAAGACCCCAACCCACAAACATGTCCACAGTCCTCTAAACAGACCGACAGAATCATATGACGGGACAGGGCCCCGCCGTACCCATGAACGAGAATATATATATACAGTAGTGACAGACTATACTAAAAGATGGGCTCTGGATAAGAGAGCGCTCCAAAATAGCAGAATAAGATCCAAAGTGGACGGATCAGCAAACCTGTCGTCTGTACCTGCGCGGCATAAAAACGCAGCCCCCGAAGAAAGGGGGTCAGTACGAAATATGTACTGAATATGTAAACCCTGGATTACAGAAACATAATCATAACTTGTACAGAACGTACAGAAAAGTGAGTAGAAAATCCAAAGTATCAAATACATATTTCCAAAACATGCAGAGTGTGTACAGAAAAATATGTCATATTAAATCCGGCCCCTGCCAAGGGACTCGGCAGACAGAACGTGGCCACCCTCCCGACGCTGGTGCCACAACACAGAAGAATCAGAATAGGGGCATAACCCCGTAACATAATATGTCATATCAGATGGCCATAGCAAATCATATCAGAACAAGCGTACATGGCACAGCATACTCCACAAACCCATGTACGCGTATACCTGCCCCCTCACATCGAGGCACGACGAACAATGCAAAGCATCACGCTTGACAACATATCCTGGCCCGGGCTCAGTGTGGGAAACATTGGGGCATCCACGAATGGAGTAGTGAGAGACTAATGCAGTTAAAATATCATAAATGTTTCCATAGACTCGATGAGGCATATAAAAAACAAACCAATCCAATGAAGTCGGAAGGGATCATAATAAATGAGTTTCGGATATCATAGTGAATTACAGAGTATAACCTTTCTGAAGTCGTTCCGAGTGTCAAAACAATTTATCAGACTTAATGGAATATTTAAAACAATGTTTGTTAAGTAATTAGAATGGTAGTCAAAACATTTCTTTCAAAAATCGCTCGAAAGTAAGACTAGAGTACAATAAGGGCAAAACCGGGAATAGCGGGCCCACCTCGGGACAAGGAAGGCGGTGGGCTCAAATTACATATTTTAAACTTATGGGGTCACCTACAAAGGTTCTACGGACATTCTATAGCTTTCCAAGTAGTTTAGGGAAAGTTTGCATGATTTTCAAGAATACAAACCAAAAGGGCTCAATCTTACTGAAGGAAAAAGCGAGATTTTCAATTGCGGATTCCGATGGGCAGAAAATCTTTCGAAGCCCGAATTCGTTTCTAATACACTTAGGCATGCCAAAAGAAGGATCGGGGTAGCTTTACATACCTTTTGAGCTTTGCACGCCTATCCAATCTCACTCCCGTTTCGTCAAAAATCTGCAAATGGTCACATTTACCAATTGTGAGTTATTGATGCTACAAATTCAACTTAACTCGTATTTGTCTACCGAAATTTCGGCAGCACCTCCCCTGTACATATAGCATCCCCGAGAATTCAACTCGGCTCAAAACCATCAACAACAACCCAACAACAAACATCAACAACAACAACAACCACTATAAACGCAATATAACTTATTTAGCCATCTTTTCAATACAATGTCATAACCTTCACTTTCAAACTAATCTCAATGATTTCACATTCATCATCAATCTAGATCACCACGACATAGTTTAGGAGCATTTCATATCGTTTCCTTAAATTCTACACACGATATACATAATATGAAATTTCCGCCAAAGTCGTATTTGTCACGACCCAACCCCGTGGGCCGCGACTGGTACCCTAACTGGGTACCCGTACATACCTACCTGACCGAATTTCGTATCATACAGATTTTTTTTTTTTAAAAACAGATGTTACAGAAGTAGGCCGATACAGATACGACACGCGCGCAAACATATATATGTATATACCTGAACATGCAGACATTTACAGATAAGCCGATAAGGCTAACATACAGACGAAACCCGTAACCCACACATCTATCTACAGGCCTCTACAGACATACAGAATCATATGACGGGACAGGGCCCCGCCGTACCCAGAATTTCCATACATACAGAACATACGGAAAACAGAAGATATATACCAAAAGTGTACGCTCCGGATCAAAGGAGCTCTTCAAAATAGCTGAATCAGAACCCTACGCTGGCGGCGTGTCACCGAGTGCGCCTGTACCTGCGGGCATGTAACGCAGCCCCCGAGGAAACGGGGGTCAGTACAAAAATGTACCGAGTATGTAAAGCAGAAATATATCAAACATAATCATGATCTGGACCGGAAGCACGGAGATATAATAGACAGGCTCATAGGCCGGACAGACAGAGACATAGTCCCGACAGACGGACAAAATCGTGGTCCAGACAGACAGAATCAGAGTCCATGCGGACATACAGAATCGGGATCCATACGGACATACGGAATCGAAACCCGTCGGTCAGATAATTCGGACGGACAGACAGAATCACAACCAGTCGGATAGATAATCCGGACGGACAGACAGAATCACAACCAGTCGGACAGATAAGCCAGACGGACATACAGAATCATAACCAGTCGGACAGATAAGCCGGACGGACAGACAGAATCATAAGTCATACAGACAGACAAAATCACACATAGGGTACAAGAACGTGGTCGCCACTCCTGCCATTGGCACCACAACACGTCAGATATCAGAAATTCTTCTCCGATCTCCGTCACTCATCATAACATAACCACGGTACCCGGGGGCGGACAGATAACACAGCACCCCGATCCCGGACTCATCATACTTCGTAATATATCCTCGGTAACCGGGGACGGACATATAACACAGTACCCCGAAACCGGACACATCATACTTCAGAATTCACATATGGGGCTCGGCGGCCCACCGCACGATATACGTACCTGCCCGGGATCCGGTGAAAGGAATCATAGCATGTGCATGAACTGATTAATGAGGAACCACATACATACAGACTCAACAGAACAGAAGTAGGCCAACTGGCCGATCGAACCAAGTATTCGGATAGTTTTCAAGGTACGTGCCTACACGTCACTTGGGGAGGCACGACAGATTATAACCAGAACCAGATTTCCAAATGTCAAAAATTATTTTGTAAGGTTTGTATAAAAACAGTCGTATCGTGATCAGAATCGTAGTCCAGGTGTTTTCTGAGAAAATCGGGCAAAACTAAAGTAATTAAGATCATACAGAAGGTACCGGGCCTCGTGGGCCCGCCGCGGATAAACTCGAGGCGACATAGGTAAATTACCGACAGTAGACCTTATAAGGTCATCCAAAATCATCTGGAAGTGTTCCGACTCCGTTTAGGGAAGTTTTGTACAAAAATTTACTTTAAAGGCAATTTGTAAGAAAATAGCTTCAATTGGATTGAAGGAATTGGAGCGGTTTTCCGTCTCGAATTCCGGGGGACGGAGTCGTACTTAAGGCTCGCGGCCGAGCCTATCACATCCGGAACATGCCTAGGAACAAAGGGAAATGCTTCACATACCTCGATGGCGCCTTATGCTCGCTTGGCGTCAATCCAAATTTCGTCCAAAATCTGGAAATGGTCAAGTTTACCATTTGTTAGTTTCAAACTTTCAATATTCCAACTTAACACATACTTGCCTACCGAACTTTCGGCAGCATTTCCTCTGTATATATGACATCCCCGAGACTTAGCTCGGCTCAATTCATCAACACAACAACCCAGGAATGACATAAAAACATCAATAGACATTAAAACATGCACTATGGCATCATTAGCCATCTTTCGTCATAACGAAACATCTTTCGTTTCAAACTTACATTTCCAAACCAAACTTATTATTTTCATATTCATTATCCATCAAAATCATTATCACATACATTGGAGGCATCCATACCATTTTCACACGATATACATAAGATATGCAAACATTCAAACTTTCCATTAAGCTACTACTTATCCAATCTTTCCAACCTTCAACATACAAGTTCATAAACACATTTCCATATTCCAAGTTCATTATCCTTAATCATAATTTCAAGAAACCATGCTAAAACAACATACTTTCCGACAACAACTTTACCAACAAATACATCGTGTTAGCTTAACCATTATCCTCCCATCTACTTCACAAATCCTTAACAACACAATTAACATGCTAACAAGATTTGGTTCTCCCTCCAACATCACATAACCACACGGCCACCTACAATATTTTCCAATTTTCACTAATTCATTCCACTTTCATTTCTATTACAATTTCCATCATACTACAACTAAATAACAACATGAATTCAAATCATCCAAATCATGCAATATACATATATATATTCGGCCAACACACACTTAGTTCCAACACGCAAAATTTCCATGTTTTTCATTCATTCACACATACTACATCATACATATACCATTTATAACATAACAAGAGCATGAAATCCTCACCTTTCTTCAAGTTCTTCACTTGGAGGATAAAATTGTTTTCTTGCCACAATACTTATATCAACTTGTAGAGGGCTTTGCACTTGATAATAATTTCACAAGAGATGAAATTTTAAACCAAAGAATTGGCTCCAAAATTTTTTTCTTTCTTTTCTTTCTTTTTCTCCCTTCCACCCGAATTCTCTTCTTTCTTTTCCTTTCAATTCTTTTTCTTGAAGCTTCTTTGGATAATGATGCATTTTCATATATAATAAAATCCATGTGATAATTATCACATGGTAATTTAATAAATCCCATGGGCCAAGGCCTTACATGGCCGGTTGGGCTGCCACTTGGGCCCTAGTTTTCTTATTATTTTTTTTTGAGCCCACTTGGCTAATTTTGTGATTTATGGAACAAGTTTCCAAAATTCCAATTTTGCCCTTGGCCTCCTTTCGTAATTCCATACCATTGAATTCATAACCTACACATTCATACCAAGTAATGTCCAATTGTGGCCTCATTCATTACAAGTCAATTTATCTTGAATTTTTCGAATAAGCGAAAATGTCGGATGTAACAATATTTTATCCCAAGCTTCTAATCTTTGGCATACATATTCATAACATGTTTCCAACTTCCAAATCTATCAATGATCATTATAATTTAGCAACATAATAACTTCATTTACATAATGTCGTAAAATCGTACTAAAACGACATAAGCTTCTACATTCCATTTCAATACAAACTTATATCATTTTATCTCCATATACATTTCAAGCATCATAATAACACAACTAACACATTAAACAAATTTAATCCATTTCCATCCCACACACTCCAAACCACACGGCCAAACACCACCTTACCAACTTCAACTAAATTCATTCCCAATATGCATTTTACCACAATCACAACTAGAATATAACATAATTTCAACTCACCATAATTATACAACATATATACACACACGGCCATATACTATATCTCCTACCCACTTTGCAAACTTCCATTTCTACATACAATCAATTCATTTCTACATAATACAACACAAACACGACTTCATAACACAAGAACAAGGAATAATTCTTACCTTTTTCCTCACTCTTCTTCACTTGAGTGTATGGTCACTTTGATGAATTTAATGCCTCTCTCTCCAAACCAACTACACCAAGTTGTAAAGGGACTTTGAATTAGTGAGAATTTAACAAGAGAATAATTTTTGAGGCAAGATTTTAGAGGGCTAATTTTTCCATGCCAAACCCGAACCCCCTTTTTTTTTCTCTTCTTTCTTGCTTGCTTTTCTTTCATGCTTCTTATCTTAAGTCTTCTAAAAGATAAGATGAAGATGATATATAATATATATAATATGGTCCCATAGTTAATTGATCACATGGAAAATGTTATAAGGCCATGGGTTGGGCCACCCCATGGCCGGCCATGCTCCAAGATTTGGGCCTCAATTTTTCCATTCTCATTTTTGAGCCCAAATGGCTTATATATCATATTTGTAATTCCCGAAACTAATTTCCAAAATTCCAAATTTGCCCTTAGTCTTCCTCGACACCTCCACATTAATATTCTTTCATGCACAACTCTTATGTTAAATAAAATCAACTATAACCTTATTTCTTACAAGTCAAAATTATTTCCAATTTTTCCAAAGGTGTGAAAACACGGGATATAACAATCTATAACACATGTAAAATAAGATTGAATACATACCTTTCTCACTCCACTTCTTAACTTGGCTAGGGTTGTAAACTTGCACAAATGAATGATTTTATTGCTCCAACAACCACTCCATGTTAATTAGGGCCTTCAAATTAGTTGGCATACTAGAAGAAAATAATTTTTCTTGGTCAATTTCCATGGACAAAATTTCTTGTCACCATGGCCGAATGGTCTCTTATGTTTCTTCTCCAAGTTTCTTCATCTTTCTAAAGGATGAAGATAAATATGTCTTATTTTTTTTCCCACCATTTATCAATATAAATAATTAAGCCCTTCAAGTAAAAATATGGACACATGGCCATGGGTGGGACCCACACTCACCACACCTCACGACCAAAGGGCCCTTTCATGAACTTTCTTGAAGTTTTATGAAATTCCCTTTTTGCCCCTAGCCTTTCACAATATTACCATGAACCTTCTTGTGAATTTCCCTTTTTACCCTTAGCCTTTCTTAATATTTCCATACTAATAAACAACTTGTACATTAAAATAATTTTGGAAAATAGTCTTGCCCTTAACTTACCACGACTTCCTTGAAATATCCGAATGTACAAAATACGGGCTATAACAATCCAGGTGTTCAGCTTCTGTGTTTCATCATTCGACCCCTCGTACCTATTTTTCTGTGGAGAGGTTGGGCATGTTGCTAGAAGATGTCCCCAACCCAGGCGGTATTATCAGCCGCCAAGGACTCTTGTATCATCTAGTGGTCGAGGTGGGACTTCTCAAATAGGCGGTGCTTAGTCAGGCCGCAGTACTTCCCATGGTACTAAAAGTAGTTCCTAGCCAGCTAGAGGTGGTACTCAGGGTACTAGAAGGGGATCTCAGGTTGGGCGTAGTGGAGCCCATTGTTACTCATTTCCTGGTAGGCCCGAGGCAGAGGCCTCAGATGCTGTGGTTTCAGGTACTATTTCTATCCGTCATAGAGTAACGTCTGTGTTATTTGATCGTGGATCCACTTATTCGTATGAATCTGCATTTCATTCCGTCGGTTGGGATTTTCCTTGTGATAGCATAGATATACCCGTTCATGTGTCTACTCCGGTCCAAGATTCAATGATTGTTGATCGAGTCTACCGGTCTTGTCAAGTTACTTTTATGGGATATGACACTTGGGTAGATTTGATGATCCTAGATATGGTGGACTTTGATGTTAGATTAGGGATGTCCTGGATTTCTCCCTATCACGCGATCTTGGACTGTCACGCCAAGACAGTCATGTTATATCCAGTATTTTGCGTATTCGGATAATTCAAGATAATTGCGGGAAGTTAAGGGCAAGGCTATATTTTTTACCTTGTTTAGCACACAAGTTGTTCATGAAAGTTTTGATGTGGAAATATTAAAAAAGACTAGGGGGAAAAAGGGGAATTTACAAGGTGGCCTATGGTAATATTGAGGAAGGCTAAGGGAAAATTTGGAATTTGGAAAATAATTTTTCATGGATTCCAAAACAAAAAAAAAAATAAAAAAAAAAAATATATATATATATAATGGTCTTGAAAAGGGACAAGTGGGCCGTCCAAGTTGGGTGGGATAAAGCCCACATGGGAGTTAAATAAAAATGTATAAAGATGACTAATTGGGTCATACTTTTCATCTTCCACATTTAGAAATTTCAAGAAGCTTGGAGAGAAATAAGAGGAAGGGCTATTTCGGCCTTGGCTTACCAAACAAGCTTTGGAAAAATCTTGATCAAAAAAATATTTTCTTCTAGCTTTTCTACTAATTGGCAGGTCCTCTTTGACATGGAGAAATTGTTGGAGTAAGCAAAACATTCGTGTGCAAGTTGTGGATTCTAGCCGAGAAAGAAGATGAGTGAAAAGGTATGTGTTCAATCCTCTTCTACTTGTGTTAGGAATGATTTATGCATGTTGTAGTATGTGGAAATGAATGAGATTCATGAACGTAAGTGTGTTGGGGTTGTAGCCGTGGATGTGTTGTGTTGTGTATGAAAGAATGAATCAATTTTACATAGTATATTGATTGTTGTTGTTGTGGATTCCATGATGAAAATAAAGGTTTGACGACTTGAAATGAAGTTGTAGTTGTTTGTGGGTTGTTGTAGAAGTTAATGCAATTTTAATATGGTTTCTTGTAATTATGAGAAGGAAGTTGTTAATGTGTAGATTGTCGGTGTAGTTCATGAATTTGGACAAAAAGAAAATATGTTGTCATTGTTCTTGTTGACTTTGGAAGGTTTCGGGTGAAGTGGTATGTTGGTTGAATTGTTTGAAGTGTTCTTGAATCATGTTAGAATGATTTCGGATTAATACTTGAATGTGAAATCATTGATGTTAGCTTGACTATGTGTGGTTGAATTGAATATAAAAGGAATGTCGTCGAATTGTGTAAAAGGATTGCTAGTGTTAGAATGCATTTGAATTAATTGTTGAAGTTGGAGATATGATTGTTGGTATTGTTGTTGATAATTTGGCCGAGTTGAATTCTCGGATTTGTTGTTGATAAATTAGCCGAGTTAGATTCTCGGGGATGGTGTATTTACAGGGGAAATGCTGCCGAAAATTCAGCAGATTATGAATGAATTTATTTGGAAGACTAAGGCAAGTGTGTGACAATGTGTTTAATGATTGTGTAATCTTCTTGAATGTAGACTAGCGATAGCGAGCTAGACAAATAAGCGTAGCTAATAGGACGTGGAACAGGTATGTAAAGCCTAACATTTCTTTCCTTTGGCATGTCCTAGAGCTAAGTAAGTTATGATACATATCTTGGGGTAACTCCATTCTTGATTCCGAGCTTGTTAATGATTCTTATTCACTTCTTGATATGAGTATGCTTAGTATAGTCGAGATTATTATATGCTTGAATAACGAGTAAAGCATAAAGAGTTCTTGTTTCTTTTAAAAGAGTTCTATAAGTATTAATGTCCCTAACTTTCGTGGATGGTCTCGGATTATTTTGGAAATGCTCGTAGAGGTTTCTACAATGAATAACGTTCATAAACTTCACAAGCGAACTCGGATTGTTTTGGAAATGTTCATGGGGGGTTATATAATGAATAATGTCCATAGCGATGTTTGAAAGGTACTTGGTATGATTATTGCTTCAATTTTCCAAAAATAGCTTCTGAAACGTTCGTAGAAGGTTTTGTACTTCAAACGCTCATAACTTTCTTATACTAAGTCGGATTGACCCGAAACATGTTCCTTGTTATATCCCGTATTTTTGAACGTCGGATTATTTGTAAGCTGAGGTGGGGCCCACACATCAAGATTTTTTTTTTGGAACATGTGACAAGCTATATGAATCACATATGTAAAGTTAAACACAACTCATGAACGACCCTTTGGCCAAATCAAAGTGGAAGCCCTCCAAACGAATATTTTTAAGAAAACGTTTCCGGGTGACCTGACTTGGAGGGGCAACAACGGTATTATAAGTTTGGAATTTGGAAAAATAGCAAGAGATAGAAGTTATAGATAATTGAATTAGCTTTCCAACCATAGGTCGTGGGTTCCTAGGTGACGTTGGTACAAGGAGATATGGACGTTCTAAGGTCAAAAGGTCAGTAGGCTAGGCCCAACTCGGGTCCAACCGAATAGACCCAAAAAAATTAAAAGAAAAAAAATTTAGGCCCAAGTTTGAAGGGAGGCCGGCCAAGCCTTGGCCCAAACCCACAATATGAAATTGTCATGTGATTAGGCATGTGACAATTATATTAAAAAGGGGTCTTTATCCTTTTGAAGCTTCAAGAAAAATTAGATAAGGAGAAGACAAAAGATGAAGAGCAAGAAAAAGGGGCCATTTCGGCCAATACCATGGAAATTAGGTGCTTTAAATTTTGTTCCAAAAATTATTTTCTTGTAGTATTTCCACTAATTCAAGGGTCCTCTACAACATAGTATAATTGTTTCGGAAGATAAGTCATCCGTTTCATTGTTTCCGCACTTTGGCCAAGTGAGGAAGTTGAAGAGAAAGGGTAAGATTTAATTCCTTTTTATGTGTTATGAAGGTTTGATTTATGTTGTGGGAAGTAGAAAGGGTTAAAATTCATGAAAATATGGAAGTTGCATGAATATATATATATGTATGAATGTAGCCGTGTACATGTGTGGTTGTGTAGTCAAAGATGAGTTAATTTTATGTTGTATTCTAGTTGTGGTTATGGTGAAATTCATATTGGAAATGAAAGTTGATTGAATTTGGTTGAAGTTGGAATTATATGTATTGGCCGAGTGGTATATTGAAATTGGAATGGGAATGAATTAATTTTGTTTAATATGTTAGTTGTGTTGTGGTGATCCTTGCAATGTAAATGAAGGTAAAATGATATAAGTTTGCATTGTAATGGAATGTAGAAGTTTGTGTCATTTTAGTATGATTTTATGACATTATGGAAATGAAGTTGTTAAGGTGCAAATAATGATGATTGTTGATGTAATAGGAAGATGGAAACATGTTATGAATAAGTATGTTAAAGATTAGAAGTTTTGGATGAATTATGACTTTGGTGGAGAGTTTGTATATTTTGTATATCTTGTGAATATTTTGTGGAAATGATATGAAATGCTTCCAAATTATATTGTGATGATCTAGATTATGATGAATGTGAAACCATCGAGCTTGGTTTGGAAATTTGAAGTTGAAATGGAAGATATTGCACTATGTTGGAAAGGGAACTAGTTGTGCCATATTGAGTGTTTTATAGTGATTGTTGTTGTTGGTGGTGTTGTTGTTGGGTTGTTGTTGATTGTTTTGGCCGAGTTGAATTCTCGGGGATGCTATATGTATAGGGGAGATGCTGCCCAAATTTCTGTAGAAAAGTGTTAACTTTAGATTTAAAGCCTTATGGTTAACATTTGGTAAATGTGACCATTTGCAGATTTTGAACGAAACGGGAAGTGAACTTGGAAAGGCGTAAAGTGCATAAAAGGTATGTAAAGCCACCCCGATTCTTCTTTTGGTATGTCCTAGATGTACTAGGATCGGATTCACGCCTCGGAGCATATTCTGCTCATCGGAATCCGCGTCTGAAATTGTCACATTTTCATTCAATAGAATTGAACCCTTTTAGTATGCTTTAATGAAAAATTATGCAAAATTTCTCCAAATCACTTAGGAAGTTATGGAATGCCCTAGGACCTCTGTAGGTGACCCCATAAGCTTAATACACGTAATTTGAGCCCACCGCTTTGGTTGTCCCGAGGTGGGCCCGCTATTTCCGATTTTACCCTTATGGTCCTTTGTAACTTGATGTCAAGAAATTTTTAAGGAAACGTCTTATCTACTTTTCCAACTACTAATGATGCTTATTCGGGGTACTATATTGAGTCTCTGTAAAGGTACGATATTTTGTATTGCATTTAGTTCCACTATTCCCGCTTTGCTCTCTTATTGTACTATTGCCTTATTTTCGAACAATATAAAATGAAACGTTTTAACTATCCTTTTAACTACTAAGGAAAATTGTTTTAATGATTCCCTCGAGTCTGGTAAACTATTTTGGAATATGAGAATCACCCCAAAAGCATTATTCTTCCGTAACTCATTATGACATACGACATACACCTACTATGATTCTGTCCGACTTCATTGATTTGATTTGTCATTTCGATATGCCTCATTGAGTCTCTGGAAATCTGTGATATTTTTTTTGTTGCATTTAGTCTCTCACTACTCCATTCGTGGATGCCCCAATGTTTCCCACACTGAGCCCGGGCCAGGATATGTTGTCAAGCGTATTCCAATGCATTGTTCGCCGTGCCTCAATGTGAGGGGGCAGGTATATATGTACATGGGTTTTGGAGTATGTTGTGCCATGTACACACATTCTGATATGATATGATCTGATATGGCCATATGATATGATATGATATGTTATGTTACGGGGTTATCCCCTACTCTGTTCCTTATGTATGGTGGCACCAGCGTCGGGGGGTGGCCACGTTCTGTTTCGCCGAGCCCTTGGCAGGGGCCGGACATGATATGGTATATGTTTCTGAACACACTCCTCATGTTTTGAAAATATGCATTTGATACTTCGGATGTCACACTCACTTCTCTTTAAGTTCTGTTTCGGTTATGATCTTGTTCCGTATTGGGACCAGGTACGACATATGTTTTCAACAAATACTATTT
Source organism: Lycium barbarum (assembly GCF_019175385.1). NCBI lineage: Eukaryota > Viridiplantae > Streptophyta > Magnoliopsida > Solanales > Solanaceae > Lycium > Lycium barbarum. The sequence continues at coordinate 20,882,113 of NC_083348.1, read as the reverse complement.
ATACTTTATGATCAGCATTTTGCTAATCTGTACATTTTGTCCATTTTCTGTACCTTCTACTTTGATTATGACTTTGTTTACTACGTTCCGTGCTTTACATACTCAGTACATATTTCATACTGACCCCCTTTCTTCGGGGGATGCGTTTTCATGCCGCGCAGGTACAGAAGACAGATTTGCTGATCGCCTGCCTAGGACATCTATTCTGCTATATTGGGAACGCTCTTTTGTTCAGAGCCTGTATATTGGTACAGTCTGCCGCTATATTATATATATGTATGCGATTCAGGGGAATGACGGGGCCCTGTCCCGTCTTATGATTTTGTTATGATCTGTAGAGGTCTGTAGACGTACTTGTGTGGGTTCTGTATATGTTTGGGTATGATATGATCTGTGACAGCCTCATCGGCTTCCATGTACGGTGTCGGTTCATTTATGGTTATTATTAACGCCAAGCGACTTCTATATTTGAAAATATTCTGTCGTTTGCTAATTTGGGTTATTGGGTACGTTTGAGTGTCCAGCACGGACACTAGTCGCGGCCTACGGAGTTGGGTCGTGACAAAAGTGGTATCAGAGCGGTTCGTCCTCGAAGTGTCTACTGACCGTGTCTAGTAGAGTCCTGTTTATCGGTGTGTTGTGCACCACCTCTATAAACAGGAGGCTACAGGACATTTAGGTGTTACCTTTCATTGATTCTTAGATCGTGCGATAGAGCCAGCTGTAGGAAATGAATTCCTTTCTTTACTAACCCTTAATTGCAGCTGGTGAACGGTATCGACGTAAGACAGCGCCTGCTGATATTGGAAGCTACACAGTACTCCGGTAAGCAATGGTATGAGAGATGTATGCTGGGTAAGGTATCCTGAAGTACGATTAAAACATAAAGTCGAACATTAAAAAGAGAAACAAACATGGAAAGTGTAGCAGGTGCAGTTCGAGTTGGGCATTTGAGGTAAGCCTCGGAATTCTGATACTTTTAATTGAAATTGTTAGCCCCGTGTGGCTATGATGCGATATGATATGATATGTATATACGTATATGTGTTGGCCCTATGAGGCATGGTTGGTATTTCCTGTGTACAGGTTTTGGGATAGTAAGAAATACAGAGGAACCTCTGCCCAAATTTTTCAAGAAATATATAAACAGGAAAATAAGATATAAATTCTTAATATGTCTTGAAAGTCGATACCAATAGGGTAAATCTCTTATGTTGGGTTAAAAGTTTAAGAGATACCCTCCATGTCATTCGTAAGAAGCGTTATCCTCATATGGAAAATTTTATCTCGAGAAAGCATATACGAGTAGCGAATTCACAATTTATTTGGAGGGACCAGAAATATGTTCTAACCCCATTTTTTTTAGCATAGCCCATGTGAAGGGCAAAATATGCGGAAGGGCAAAAATGTCCGACGAGCAAGTTTCCTCTAATTGGAAGAATACAAAACGTATGACAAGCAGTCGGGAATTGAGTGTTTCGCTCACGACTCATATATATATAATATATATACATGGAGGTAAGTATTGAAGACGATATAGTCAGAAAAATAAAAGAATTCTCGCTAGGTCGGGGTGGGACCCGCTACGAGAACGTTCTGAAAAGCTGTCAAGACCCCGACTTGTCTTAAATTACGTGACAAAAGACGTGCGGGGCAATTGGTGTAATTATACCGGCCTTAACGTGTCTAAATTCATTAAAGTTGTAAGGTTAAGCGTGCCAGGGCCAGAGCAATTCTGGGAGGGGTGACCCCCTGGGAAATGTGCAAAAAATTTTGCAAACATAGGTATAAGAGACGAATAGAAAATTCGGGGTAACCTAAAGGGAATTAGGATATGTGGAATGGTTAGAAACTTTATAGGGGTCACACGAGCAGAGACGGATTAGATTGCCAAAAAGGAAGAAAAAGCAGCGTAGCTCAGGAACTAGAGTAAATTTGAACAAGTGATTGAAGATGTATTGTAAAAGGAAATGGCAGTGATATATATATACGTATGTGTACGGCCCCCATTTATGACTATGTCGATTGATTGGTGAACCCTAATAGCCAGTGTTGTAATATAGGGAAAACATTGACTGGACAGAATTTACGAGAAAAGGGGAAAGGTATGGTATAGATGTTACGAAGTAGACTGATATTGATTTTGCTACTGGTTGAGATTGGAAAATTCTAATACAACCATGTTTGGAAAGAAAAGAGAATAATTGAGTGGAAGGTAAGGAGATCAAAATGTCAAAAAAAAATGAACCGTAAGAAACGTAATTAAGCGGAGCCTCTGAAAGAGTCGACGGGCAAAGTACGAAGTCAATTGCGAAAGCAAACAAAAATGGAATAGTACAGGGCGAAGGAAAACTTAAGGCATGAAATGATGAATCATGTGCATATCGAATAATTCGATTATCGAGAAAATAGAACGACAGATAAGGAATGGGTATGGAGGAAGAACGTGGTTACTAAAGGATAAACTGCTGCGTTAATTAAATTACTTGAGTGCCAGCTATCGGATAAGATTGTGTACTATATGATTGTGATTCTGTTAAGGTCTCGTACAGAGAAAATCAAGTTGTAGGTTAGAAAGAAAAGATATGGATATGGTATAAGTATAACCCCAAAGAGGGGGAGTGAATGAAAGTAAAGTAAAGTAAGTATAAGTAGAAATAATTGGCACATAGAAGATTGAAGCGATAAAGAATTGACCTAGGCCTTCGACATCGACTGAAATACGTAGTTCTCTGAGAATGGTCGGATTATAGCCTATGTTTCCCCGGCAGCTCAGACCGCACGAGGGAAATTATTTCGCTCATGATCTGGAATTAGCCACAGAGATTCATGTTTTAAAGATATGGCGCCATCACTTACATGGGGTCCACGTTTATATTTATACGGACCATAAGAGCCTCCAGTATATTCTAAGCCATAGGAGTTGAATTCGCGGAAGAGAAGATGGTTCGAATTATTGAAAGATTATGATGTTAATATTTTGTGCCACCCTAGAAAAGCTAACGTTGTGGCAGACACACTTAGTCGTGAATCTATGGACGGCTTGACCGGCGTACAGTCAGAAACAAAGAATTGGTCTGTAAAACTCATCAGTCAGCTAGTCTTGGAGTCCGTTTGGTCGGTTCTGAAGATATTGAAATTTTTGTCCGAGAAGCTGCAGAATCATCGATTATGGAAGAGGTAAAACAGCGTCAGTTGGAGGAGTCTATTCTGGTATGGTAGGGAGACGACCTTTGATAAGGAGGAGATTCAGCTCGAAGTTGTACCGGATGAGTATTGTTATACCGAGGCAGATTATGTGTGCCCGACATCGCAAGGCCGTTGCCCAGTGCCCGAATTGCCAGCAGATTAAAAATTGAACACCAGAAGCCTGATGGACTATTCCAGGGAATGGAAATTATGATTTGGAAGTGGGAGATTGTCACGCCCCAATTCCATGGGACGTGATGGGCACCCGACCCCACATCCGGAGCCGAGCGAACCCACAGACTCCTTTCACGCAGATAATTTTTTTTTTTTCAAATCTTTAATCCGAATAATCATGAAATACATATTAAAGTTCGTAAGTTAGACAGAATCTGTAATTATACAAAATTTAATACATAACACAAATTAACATATCGGTTGATGGAACCGCTGACAGACTGACATATCATACCCACGACACTGTCTGCAAAGTCTCTAACATAGATCCAGAAAACATATCATACCAACTCTGACTCGGCAACACTCCTGGAGCAAATGGAGCTGCCAATCCAACTGGAGCATCTTCAATCATAGCTGCTAATCATCTGGGAGTACCTGCGCGGCATGAAACGCAGCCCCCGAAGAACAAGGGGTCAGTACGGAATGTGTACTGAGTATGTAAGGCATACAACATAAGTAACAGAGCTATAACTGGAACAGATAGAACTAGCAGATAAATGCCCTACTTCGAATACCAGACACTTACCTTTCAGACTCAGCTCATACCTACCTGTCTCGTATACCAAAAGAGTACAGAAAGTAAGTCAGTCGGCCAGAGTACCCAAAAATACCTGTTTTGTAACCGCAGATCGCGTGTCCGAAGAGGTACAGAGAATACAGAGCGCACCGGTGATGTCACACGTCAGACGGAGTACAGCACATACAGAATATTCAGGTAAGATCATATATCGAACGAAAGGCCGAACGTACAGAGTAATCAGACGTCATCATACATCGAGCGGGATACAGAATGTTCAGATACTAACATATATCGGACAGAGTACAGAGCGTACAGAAGGCTCAGAAGATGACATGTGTCGGACAGAATACAGAATATATGTCAAAATCATAAACCTCATATGTGTATGACGTGTCCTGGCCCTCCGATGAGGGACTCGGTGAATAGGATCATGTATAGCAGAATTAGATATCATATATGCAAATAGCATGTCCTGGCCCTTTATTAAGGGACTCGGTAGATAAAATCATGCATCTCAGAATCATGTATACATAACGTGTCCCGGCCCTTTATTAAGGGACTCGGTAGATGAAATCATGCGTATCAGAATCATGTATACATAACGTGTCCCGGCCCTCTACTGCGGGTCTCGGTGAATAATAATCATGTGTCGTCCTGGCCACCATCCCCATATCATCACATCACAATCACATACAGATAACGTGTCCCGGCCCGCAAGTACGAGGGACTCGGTGAATAATGCAGAGAGGTTGCACGAGAACATGTCCTGGCCCGGGACTCAGTGAATCAGAATCGTATCGTGATGTACGCACGAGATCATAACGTGCCCTGGCCCGGGACTCAGTGAAAGATACATTGAGTCGCGCACGAGAAGAGTAGTGCAGAAACATATGCATGTGAAATCAGACTCGATGGATACATACGCTTACTATCCTCGGAAGATTCAGCACAAGTCTCGGATTCGTCCGAGTTAGTATTAGGAAGTCATGAACATTTAGAAAGCAGAAACCTCTTCGGACTTTTAAGCGATCCGAGATCGTACCGGAAGAACATTACTACTTACAGAACGTACTCATATCGGAATATTCGAATAAGAAAACACATATCCACACACTCATAGCAGAATGCTTATATCGGAATATTCGTATCAAAATACTTATATCAAACATTTATCTCAGAATGTTTATATCAAAATACTTATATTCGGGTACTTATTAGAATGCTTCCATCGAATTATTCAAACCAGATCATCCGTATCGGGTCACTTATATCGGACTAGTCAAATCAGAATACTCATATCGGGGTTACAAGATACTTATAGCAAACTCGAATAATTAGTCCAAAATTTCCATTGTTTAGCGAACGGAATTAATGCAAATAGTACTATACACTTAGGTCTTGAGGGATGCGGGCCCACCTCGGGTCGAGTCGGATAACGGACCTAAAAATGTGGTCATTATGTCCTAGTAGGTCATCCTTGAAGATTTCAAAACATTCTACTTTCGTTTTCAAAGGTTACGGACGCTTAACCATTTCTGGCACTAAAGTGTAACTAATTAGTTCAATTCTATTGAATGAATAGTAACTAAATCCGATCTCGGATTTCTAGATTTAGAGTGGCCCCCGACGCACGTAATCAAGCCTAGTACATCTAAGACATGCCAAAGAAGGAAAAGGGAAGCCTTACATACCTTTTCTGCCGATTACGCTACTCCAAATCCCCGTCCGAAGTTCGCCAAAATTTGTGATTTGGTCATGTTTACCAATTACTATTCATGAAGCTTTAAAACTCCAATCTTGAACTTGTTTTTGTCTGCCGAAATTTCGGCAGCACCTCCCCTGTAACTGCACCATCCCGAGAATATGGCTCGGCCCAAATCAACATCAACAACAATCCGGGAATTCAACCCGGCCAAACTATCATAAATAATGCCAATAACCAACCCAAATACATTCTAATATTCTCAATCTTTTTCTTACCATTCAATGACATATCATTTACATTCAATTCAATTCCAATGCTCATATATTCAATTTCTAATCCGCAACCATTCACACGTTATTTAGGAACTTTTCAAGTAACCCATACAATATTCAAAATAATCTATCCAATGTACAACACCACCCGACATCATCCAATTTTCATAGAAACATAATAGTATATTTCTTTCTTCCAAATTCACATACTACATCAATAATTCCATACGTTGATAACATTATTTTCATCAAAACAAAGAACTATATTCAAATTATGTTGGCTCCCAAAACAGCCCATAACCATTACAACTTCAACACGAATCCTTAAATATTCATTCTCATCATAGAATCTACAACGACAACCAACCAAAATGCTATATAATTTAGTTTACCATATTCTACCAAAACAGTCCCTACACACGGCCAACATCAACATGTGTAATTTCCTAAATTTCATTCATTTTCTACACATCACAACAACACACAAACATGTTACATTCAATTAATTCTCCATTCCTACACAACCACACACACTCACGGCCTCAACACCTCTCACACGGCCACACATACACACACCATATTTTACGAACTTCATTCACTTACACATTCCACAACATCCACAAAACATGCAAAACACCTATAAAATAAGGTGGAATCATACCTTTTCCTTCCACTTCTCCACACGGCTAGCATTGTTTCTTGCCAAACAATTAGTTTTCTTCTTCCAACAATCACTCCACGTCGACGAGGGCCTTCTAATTAGTAGGAAAACATGAAGCAACCAATTTTTCAAGATCAAATTGGAGGGGCTGGTTTCGGCCAGCCCCCTTGGCCGTCCCTCTCCTCTTTCTTTTCTTCACTTCTTTCTTTCTTTCTTTCCTCCCCTTTCTTAAAAGATGACAAGTATATATATATATATATATATATATATATATATATATATATATATATATATATATATATATATATATATGTAGCAAGCATGTGAGGGGCACATGCCCCTCTCTAGAATTTTCCTTTTCTTTTTCTTTATTTTTTTTTTCTAGAATTCTCTTGATTTCCTCCTTTCATAACTTTTTCTAGTGTTTTGTAAAATTACCATTTTGTCCCTCGTCTTTCCACAAAATTACCATAATGCCATTTTGCAAATTTCCCTTTTTGCCCTCAGTCTTTCTCAATATTTCCACACTACCAATGTCCATAAATATTATTCATAACCTACTTACACATTAAAATAATTGTGAAGATGGTCTCGCCCTTAACTTTCCGCGACGACCTCGAAATATCCGAAGGTATGAAATACGGGATATAACAGAGATAATTAATATGGATTCCATTACAGGATTGTCTCGCACTCCACGGAAGTATGATTCCATATGGATTATTTTGGAAAGGCTAACAAAAATCAGTCCACTTTCTTCCCGTCAGAAACACTTATTCAGCTGAGGATTATGCCAGACTATATGTATTAAAGGAATAGTGAGACTCCACGGAGTTCCTATATCTATTGTCACTGACAGAGGTACTCAGTTTATGACTAAATTCTGGAGATTTGTTTTCAGGAAGGATTAGGGGCTCAGGTAAGTCTGAGCACAGTATTCCATCTTCAGAGCGACGGACAGGCCGAGTACACTATACAGACACTAGAAGATATGTTACGGGCCTGTATTATTGAATTCAGAGGTAGCCGGGACGATCATCTGCCGTTGATCGAGTTTGCTTATAATGACAGCTACGATTCTAGCTTAATACGAGGCTTTCTATGGCAGAAAATGCAGGTCACCGATCGGCTAGTTCGATATTGGCGAAACAAAGTTAATCGGTCCCGATATGATCCAGCAGGCCGTTGATAAGGTGAAACTCATCCGAGAAAGACAATTAGCAGCCCAGAGTCGACAGAGATCGTATGCTGACAAACGGCGTCGACCCTTAGAGTTCCAGGTAGGGGATTGGGTATTTTTGAAAGTATCGCCTATGAGAGGCGTAATGCGAATCGGCAAAAAGAGTAAGCTCAGTCCGCAATATATCGGACCCTATCAGATTATTTGAAAGATTGGGAATGTCGCCTACGAGTTAGATTTACCATCTGATTTGGAGGCGGTACATCCGGAAATTCATGTATCTATGCTCCGCGAATGTGTCGGTGGTCCTCCTAGAATATTTCCATCAAATACTATTCGGGTGACGGAGGAACTATTGTACGAAGAGCAGACTGTAGCCATTCTGGATTGCCAGGTAAGGAGATTGCGGAATAAAGACGTAGCTTTCGTTAAGGTGCTGTGGCAGAACGATAACAGGGAAGAGATGACCTGGGAAACTGAAGAGGAAATGACGAAGAAACATCCTTACTTGGTTATATTCAATAATGAATGTGTATCATATGAGCCGACCATAAAAAGAAACTCCCCCGAAGTACTTACAGACCCTATAAGACTAATCTAACATTCGAGGACGAATGTTCTAAAGGGGAGGAGGATGTTATATCCCGTATTTTTGAATGTCGGATTATTTGTAAGCTGAGGTGGGGCCCACACATCAAGATATTTTTTTGGAACATGTGACAAGCTATATGAATCACATATGTAAAGTTAAACCCAACTCATGAAGGACCCTTGGGCCAAATCAAAGTGGAAGCCCTCCAAACGAATATATTTAAGAAAACGTTTCCGGGTGACCTGACTTGGAGGGGCAACAACGGTATTATAAGTTTGGAATTTGGAAAAATACCAAGAGATAGAAGTTATAGATAATTGAATTAGCTTTCCAACCATAGGTCGTGGGTTCCTAGGTGACGTTGGTACAAGGAGATATGAACGTTCTAAGGTCGAAAGGTCAGTGGGCTAGGCCCAACTCGGGTCCAACCGAATTGACCCAAAAAAATTAAAAGAAAAACAATTTAGGCCCAAGTTTGAAGGGAGGCCGGCCAAGCCTTGGCCCAAACCCACAATATGAAATTGTCATGTGATTAGTCATGCGACAATTATATTAAAAAGGGGTCTTTATCCTTTTGAAGCTTCAAGAAAAATTAGATAAGGAGAAGACAAAAGATGAAGAGCAAGAGAAAGGGGCCATTTCGGCCAAGACCATGGAAATTAGGTGCTTTAAATTTTGTTCCAAAAATTATTTTCTTGTAGTATTTCCACTAATTCAAGGGTCCTCTACAACATAGTATAATTGTTTCGGAAGATAAGTCATCCGTTTCATTGTTTCCGCACTTTGGCCAAGTGAGGAAGTTGAAGAGAAAGGGTAAGATTTAATTCCTTTTTATGTGTTATGAAGGTTTGATTTATGTTGTGGGAAGTAGAAAGGGTTAAAATTCATGAAAATATGGAAGTTGCATGAATATATATATATGTATGAATGTAGCCGTGTACATGTGTGGTTGTGTAGTCAAAGATGAGTTAATTTTATGTTGTATTCTAGTTGTGGTTATGGTGAAATTCATATTGGAAATGAAAGTTGATTGAATTTGGTTGAAGTTGGAATTATATGTATTGGCCGAGTGGTATATTGAAATTGGAATGGGAATGAATTAATTTTGTTTAATATGTTAGTTGTGTTGTGGTGATCCTTGCAATGTTAATAAAGGTAAAATGATATAAGTTTGCATTGTAATGGAATGTAGAAGTTTGTGTCATTTTAGTATGATTTTATGACATTATGGAAATGAAGTTGTTAAGGTGCAAATAATGATGATTGTTGATGTAATAGGAAGATGGAAACATGTTATGAATAAGTATGTTAAAGATTAGAAGTTTTGGATGAATTATGACTTTGGTGGAGAGTTTGTATATTTTGTATATCTTGTGAATATTTTGTGGAAATGATATGAAATGCTTCCAAATTATATTGTGACGATCTAGATTAATGATGAATGTGAAACCATCGAGCTTGGTTTGGAAATTTGAAGTTGAAATGGAAGATATTGCACTATGTTGGAAAGGGAACTAGTTGTGCCATATTGAGTGTTTTATAGTGATTGTTGTTGTTGGTGGTGTTGTTGTTGGGTTGTTGTTGATTGTTTTCGCCGAGTTGAATTCTCGGGGATGCTATATGTATAGGGGAGATGCTGCCCAAATTTCTGTAGAAAAGTGTTAACTTTAGATTTAAAGCCTTATGGTTAACATTTGGTAAATGTGACCATTTGCAGATTTTGGACAAAACGGGAAGTGAACTTGGAAAGGCGTAAAGTGCATAAAAGGTATGTAAAGCCACCCCGATTCTTCTTTTGGCATGTCCTAGATGTACTAGGATCGGATTCACGCCTCGGAGCATATTCTGCTCATCGGAATCCGCGTCTGAAATTGTCACATTTTCGTTCAATAGAATTGAACCCTTTTAGTATGCTTTAATGAAAAATTATGCAAAATTTCTCCAAATCACTTAGGAAGTTATGGAATGCCCTAGGACCTCTGTAGGTGACCCCATAAGCTTAATACACGTAATTTGAGCCCGCCGCTTTGGTTGTCCCGAGGTGGGCCCGCTATTTCCGATTTTACCCTTATGGTCCTTTGTAACTTGATGTCAAGAAATTTTTAAGGAAACGTCTTATCTACTTTTCCAACTACTAATGATGCTTATTCGGGGTACTATATTGAGTCTCTGTAAAGGTACGATATTTTGTATTGCATTTAGTTCCACTATTCCCGCTTTGCTCTCTTATTGTACTATTGCCTTATTTTCGAACAATATAAAATGAAACGTTTTAACTATCCTTTTAACTACTAAGGAAAATTGTATTAATGATTCCCTCGATTCTGGTAAACTATTTTGGAATATGAGAATCACCCCAGAAGGATTATTCTTCCGTAACTCATTATGACATACGACATGCACCTACTATGATTCTGTCCGACTTCATTGATTTGATTTGTCATTTCGATATGCCTCATTGAGTCTCTGGAAATCTGTAATATTTTTTTTGTTGCAATTAGTCTCTCACTACTCCATTCGTGGATGCCCCAATGTTTCCCACACTGAGCCCGGGCCAGGATATGTTGTCAAGCGTATTCTAATGCATTGTTCGCCGTGCCTCGATGTGAGGGGGCAGGTATATATGTACATGGGTTTTGGAGTATGCTGTGCCATGTACACACATTCAGATATGATATGATCTGATATGACCATCTGATATGATATGATATGTTATGTTACGGGGTTATCCCCTACTCTGTTCCTTATGTATGGTGGCACCAGCGTCGGGGGGTGGCCACGTTCTGTTTCGTCGAGCCCTTGGCAGGGGCCGGACATGATATGATATATGTTTCTGAACACACTCCTCATGTTTTGAAAATATGCATTTGATACTTCGGATGTCACACTCACTTCTCTGTAAGTTCTGTTTCGGTTATGATCTTGTTCCGTATTGGGACCAGGTACGACATATGTTTTCAACAAATACTATTTATACTTTATGATCAGCATTTTGCTAATCTGTACATTTTGTCCATTTTCTGTACCTTCTACTTTGATTATGACTTTGTTTACTACGTTCTGTGCTTTACATACTCAGTACATATTTCGTACTGACCCCTTTCTTCGGGGGCTGCGTTTTCATGCCGCGCAGGTACAGATGACAGATTTGCTGATCACCTACCTAGGACATCTATTCTGCTATATTGGGAGCGCTCTTTTGTTCAGAGCCTGTATATTGGTACAGTCTGCCGCTATATTATATATATGTATGCGATTCAGGGGTATGACGGGGCCCTGTCCCGTCTTATGATTTTGTTATGATCTGTAGAGGTCTGTAGACATACTTGCGTGGGTTCTGTATATGTTTGGGTATGATATGATCTGTGACAGCCTCATCGGCTTTCATGTACGGTGTCGGTTCATTTATGGTTATTATTAACGCCAAGCGACTTCTATATTTGAAAATATTTTGTCGTTTGCTAATTTGGGTTATTGGGTACGTTTGAGTGTCCAGCACGGACACTAGTCGCGGCCTACGGAGTTGGGTCGTGACATTCCTGAGTCTCCAGGCGTCGGTAAGTATACTTATACATCGAATCTTAAAAGTTGATTTATGCGCATTTAGTTCCCCACTACTCTGTTCGTGCATATGGTTGTTAACTTCCTTATACTAACTCGGATTTACTTGAGACGTGTTTGTGGTTTACTAATGATTTCAAGAAAACTAGCTTTGTACTGAAGGAAACATAAAGCCGATTGTCAAAATCACTCCGAAGGGGTGCGAGATTTTATTATTTAGATTTTCAAAACCACTCCGAAGGGGGTGCGGAATTTTACTATTTAAATTTTCAAAACCACTCCTAAGGGGTGCGAGGTTGTACTATTTCATTCCATCTACGACTCATGTTTACATTCCATGGCATCATTATTATTTTGTCGGGACCGGCATGCCCGAAGGGGCCAAGGTAGTATTATGTTGGAACCGGCATGCCCGAAGGGGCCATCGTTATTATTATGTCGGGACCGGCATGCCCGAAGGGGCCAGGGTAGTATTATGTCAGAACCGGCATGCCCGAAGGGGCCATCATTATTATTATGTCGGGACCGGCATGGCCGAAGGGGCCAGGGTAGTATTATGTCGGAACCGGCATGCCCGAAGGGGCCATCATTATTATTATGTCGGGACCGGCATGCCCGAAGGGGCCACAGTAGTATTATGTCGGAACCGGCATGCCCGAAAGGGCCATCATTATTATTATATCGGACCGGCATGCCCGAAAGGGCCAGGGTAGTATTTTGTCGGAACCGGCATACCCGAAGGGGCCATCGTTATTGTTAATGTTTCAAGTGGCATGCCCGAGGGGGCTAGGACTAGTACTATTATGCCGGAAGCAGCATGCCCGAAGGGGCCATCATTTTTATTAAGCCGGAAGCGGTCGTCCGATGGGACTACGGTGATACTATATTTAGACTGTGTATTCTAGAATTTGGAGTGTGCTGCACTTATACTGTGTATGCTGGAATTAGAGTAAGGCACTACGTGGCATGGTTCAAAATATTGTTCTCGGTAGCTCCCGAGTTGTCTCTAAACTGGTTACTGTTACGCTTTCCCGTGTTTATGATTCAGTGATGCTTTACATATTCAGTACATATTCCGTACTGACCCCCTTTCTTCGGGGGCTGCGTTTCATGCCACGCAGGTACTCCCAGATGAGTAGAAGACTTTGCTAAAGGTGCTCCAGCGGGATTGGCGAGCTCCATCTCAGTTCGGAGTGTTGCCGGGCCAAAGTAGTTATGTCATGGTATTTTGTATATGTTAGAGACTTTGCAGACAGTGTCCTGTGGATAGGGCGTCGAGAAATGCGAATCATTTATAGATGTTGAAAGAGTATGTATTTTCAGACGATTTCGGTTGGTTTAAAGTACGTAATTGATTGAAAGCTTTTCACAATCTGTATAAAGATAATGACTTCTATTTGGAAAATTTTCGTGTTTTTAAAAGTTTTTGAAATGACAGGTTTTGGTAAAGCGAATGTTTAAGGGTTCGCTCAACTCTGAAGAGAGTCGGGTGCCCATCATGCCCTATCAAGATGAGGGTGTGACAAGTCACCTTAGCCATGCTGGGCATTCCTAGACTTGAGTGGAGGCGTACTCCTAGTCCCGCTTTGAAGAAGATCATTTCCTTTCTTTGGGCAAATAAGTTAGTAAGTAAGGGGTGTCTAGCTTACTTAGCTCATGTTCTTGATACGATTTTTGCATCTTCACCCCTTGAGTCTATCCCTCTTATGAGGGAGTTCGCGGAGGTATTTCCGTCTGATCTGCCGAGTATGCCACCCGATCGTGACTTTGATTTCTGTATCGACGTGGATATAGACACTCGTCCTATTTCCATTCCACCTTATCGGATGGCACCTGCTGAGTTGAGGGAGCCTAAGGAGCAGTTACAGGATTTGTTGAGCAAGGGGTTCATTAGACCGAATGTCTCCCCTTGGGTGCTCCTGTGTTATTTGTGAAGAAGAAAGATGATACCATGAGGATGTGTATTGAATACCGCCAGTTGAACAAGGTCACTATTTGGAACAATTGCCCTATGCCTCGTATTGATGATCTATTTGACCAGCTTCAAAGTGCTTCGGTGTTTTCGAAGATTGATTTTCTTTCTAGCTATCACTAGCTGAAGATCAGGGCAGAGGATATTCTGCAGACAGCATTTCGGATGAGATATGGCCACTATGAGTTTCTAGTGATGTCTTTTGGGCTTACCAATGCCCCGGCTGCATTTATGACCTTAATGAATGGCATCTTTAGACCATTTCTTGATTCTTTTGTGATTGTGTTCATTGATGACATCTTGGTGTACTCAAAGAGTATAGAGGAGCAAGAGAGCCATCTCCGTACTGTTCTTGGGTTGTTGAAGAAACATAGCCTATTTGCTAAGTTTTCTAAGTGTGAGTTCGGGTTGTAATCTGTAGCATTCTTCGGCCATGTGGTGTCCAAGGAGGGGATTATGGTTGATCCACAGAAGACTGAGGTTGTGATGGGCTGGGCGAGGCCCATTACTATTACTGAGATTTGTAGTTTTGTGCATTTGGCCAGTTATTACCATCGCTTAGTGAAGGGTTTTGCTGCCATTGCTTCGTCCTTGACCAGATTGATCCAAAAGGATGTTCCCTTTCGGTGGACGGATGACTGTGTGGAGAGCTTTCAAAGGCTCAAGCTTCTTTTGACTACAGCCCCGATCTTAACATGGCCCGTGGAGGATAAGGATTTCACTGTCTATTGTTGTCACGACCCGACTAGGGGCCGTGACGGGTACCTGGGGCTAACCACCGAGCACCTCTCGTGCTACTACTCATCATGCTCATTAAACGTTCTTTTATCAAATTCATACTCAAATCACAAGGAAAACATTTTTCATTTGAGAACATAGATACTTTTATAGACATAAGCCTTTAGGCTATCAAAATCACATACATATATACATGCATAATAGCAACCTCGTGAGACCATATAACCCACACTGCGTATCTACGAGCCTCTACTAGAGTGCCAGACATAGGGACGGGACAGGGCCCTGTCTTGCCCAAAAATATACATATATATACACAAAAGAATAAGTAATCAAAGGCACCTTCGGAACAATGGAGTGCTCTCAATCAGCTACTAGCTCCTATGAGTCTGGATCAAGATCACCTCCCTGTCTACCTGTGGGCATGAACACAGCGTCCAAAGAAAACGGACGTCAGTACGGACATTGTACTGAGTATGAGAGGCATAAACAATAATGATACATCAATGAGATAAAGGGAGCATCAATAAGAAGCAACTGTATATGACTGTCACTTATAAAAGGGATAACACATACTGACTTTCTCATAATCACCATCATATCCTGTATGCAATAATGTATAAATGTATAAGCTGCCCGTCCATATAGGTACGGTGTGATAATAATTAACCTGCGTCCAGGCCTCCCGCGTCTGGGGTATAAGCTGCCCACTACAGTAGTGTGTTTGCCCGTCCATATAGGCACGGTGTAATGTCATCCACATATACTCATCATAATGCATGTATAATAACTCAAAGATAGCTATAATTTATCGAGGTGACCTAAGGTCGTGAACCCCCGATTCTATTATGGAACATTTATAAGTATTCCGCCTCGCCTTGGAAGAAGTAGTGTATAAAGTGAGTGTGTACAGTAAACGACATCATTGACTTTATGATATTATGCCTCACCTCGAAGGAAATGATATATAAGGTGAATGTATACAATATATGACATTATTAATTTTATAGGAGCATCATATCACGAACTCTAGAATCTTTATACTTAACTCATCATCATCATTACTGAACTCATAACATCTTTCTCATCTCATATGGCTATTCATGAACATAGGCTATTAATTTTTCGGAATGTAGAAGATTCATGGAGAAGAAGGAAGAATCATACCATCGGATTCATGCCATATAAAGAAGGGACTAGCCTCACATACCTTTTACGTGTTACACCTCGGAAAATCCTCCGTTCGTACGCAAGTGAATGAAATAGTTAGGAGTGCAAGTATATGATATTTCCATGAGTAAGAAATGGCATTTGATGACCCTAAGTGAGATTTCAAAGGCATCCGATGTAGGACGAGAAAGTTGGCTAAGATAAGGCAAAGTAATTGATAAGTATTGGAAAGGAAATGCGAGTAATGAGTTAACAAGAACTTAATGATGTCTTGGAGAAGTGTGATAACGTCCCTTAGATTGGTATTGAAGTGTTGAGCAAGTGTTAAGAAGGTTTCATAAGGATTGGAGATCAAACGAATCGACGAAACGAACTTCGGAACCCCTGGGAGTTATACGGCCAAACATACTGGCCGTATAATTTATAGGGTCCGTATGTTTGGGACCGTATAATTAGCCCAGCAAGCCAAAAGTTTCTGGACTAAATGTATGACCAAACATACGGCCCGTACAATTTATACGGACCGTATGTTGGTCTGTATATTTGGTCGGGACAGATTTTGGCTTCATAAATGAAAGGGCCAAGTTATATTTCATTTCATTTCCCTTCACACCCCTTCTCTCTAAAACATCTCTCTACATATATTCCACAAGAATTCAAGGATATTTGGTGATCAACAACATTAAACAAGGGAATCAAGAGTAAGAAAATCATCAAGGATCATCCAAGGTCAAGAAACCCAAATGGAGATAAACTAGGGTTTCGCTCAAAGTGGAGTATTATCAACTAAAGCTTTTTCCTACAACATCTAAGGTAAGATTCATGATATTTCCATGTCGTTTACGGTATTTAAGAGTTGAAATACTTGGATTGTTGAAGGATATGGTAAAATGGGTCATGAATATGGAATAGTGTCATTTTGAGAAATAGCTTGAATTAAGTTATGGTTCTTGATGTATTGTGATGTAAATACGATATAAATGACGTTGATAAACAATGTGTATGAATGAACGTAGTTGTGTGTATTATAGCCATGGATATGGGTGATTGTAAGTGAATTGAGAATATGGGTAATGTAGGTGGCTAAAGGCTATTGTTGCGATATGGTGAATGTATTGTTGACGTTTGGTAGTTGATATAAGTTATGGAGAAATGTCGTATAAATAAAGGAGATGCTGTCCGATTTTCTCTAAGCTTTAGTCATATATATGCTAGCTATTGATGCTAATGATAGTATGACTTTAATGAAGGTAGAAACGCTAGCATTGGAGGAGAACGCGAAAGTGTAAAATAGTTGAACGGAAAAGGTATGTAAGGCTAACCCTTCTTTCATAAGGCATGGTTCTTTGGCCAATAAATCTAAATCCTCTATACGATTATGTTGTCTTTCAAATGATTTGATCTTCCGAGCTTGTAATCTTATGATTCTCGATATGCCACGATTGTACTAAATTCCTCGAATGACGAGTAGTCCTTTTAAGGCAAATGTGACGAATGACGATAATAGTGATAATGATATCGATGACGATAATGCTGACAATGATGATAATGATGTTAATAGAAATGATGCTTATGAGCTAGTATATGTATGTATCTATGTATGACTATTATGGAACCCCGAGCTTATGAGGCCGAGCATGATATGTAAATAAGTATGTATACGATTACGAAACGCGCGCACACCTCTGCAGATGGTACGTGTCACGACCCAGCCCCGTGGCCGCGACTAGTGCCCTACTTGGGCACCCAAACGGACATACAAACCGAATCGTCATATTATAGCTTAACTTAGATTTCATATTAATCATTATAAACAGATCTGATATCAAACATTATCTTAAGCGGTCGCACGTGCAAAAATAACATATCAAAGCCAAAAAGGGGCGGTGGAATACACATCGCCGATTATAAGCACATATACAAATATACAGGTCATTCTGGCCGTATCCAAATCTGATAGGTTGGCGGAATATACATCGCCAGATACATAAACGTATACCGACAAATGGGTCGTTTTGGCCATAATAGTAAACGGGACCGCACTAAGACACAGATCACAAACAAACGCGCACACACAATGACCAATGACCCACATATATGACTACAGGCCTCTACAAATCAAAACGAAGACATATGATGGGACAGGGCCCCGCCGTACCCAAATAATCAAATGTACAAAAACATATACGTAGCAAAAGACATATGTACCAAAATGTGGGCTCCGAATCAAAGGAGCACTCTGTGATAGCAGAATGTGGAGCCTACAGTGGTGGATCACCGGTGTCTGTACGTGCGGGCATGAAACGCAGCCCCCCGAAGAAAGGGGGTCAGTACGAAAGATGTACTGAGTATGTAAAGCATAGAGTACAGAGATATAAGCCACAACGGAAAACAAATAGGATACAAAAGGGGAAATACTGAACAGTATGTCAAACCTGTACTGAAAGCATATATACATAATGCAGATAAAATCATGCAAAAGCTCAGGAACGTGGTCACCACTCCGACGCTGGTGCCACACACAGCATAACACCAGAAAGTTCAAATCTCCGTACATCCCCGAACACACACATCTGAGCGTATCACATCACAGCCATATCACAGCATAACTCCAAACGGAACCCGGCCCTATGGCGAGGCCTCGGGGAACCGTAACACAGCATACGGCTGAATCATCATAGGGCGCACGAATCATAACCGGCCCGGGAACCGGTGAACGAAGTCATAATAAGGCACGAGCGGAGTCGTGAGCAAACAATGCACTTTGTATATTAAAATAGCCTTTCAAAACTTGATTACTTCATAAGTCAGTTCATTAACCAAAATAGTCAAATGATTAGTTGGTACGAAGGTTTATTTCACAAAATGTTTCCAAAGTGGTACGTATGGCTCAAAACATAGTTTGTTATATCCTAGTGTTCCGAACATTATTTCATAGAGGACAATTTCAAAATCGAAGAATCTTTATCGAAGCTTATCCAAAAAGAGAGCCTAGTAGGACAAATAAGGCATCTCGGGGTTAGCGGGCCCACCTCGGGTCAAGTTGAGGTGGCGAGCATAATTTAAGAACATTTCGGGTCTATAAGATCATACATAAGGATTTCAAAGTAACCCGGTCTCATTTACATAGTTTTCGGACGTTTGATTGCTTTCTAGCCAAAATAGAGTCATTAGGCTTCAATCGAATTGAATGAATAGTAGCCATTCTATAGATCGGATTTCGAGGAGCGGAAATGCTCCTGGGGTTCCGATATCAACCTAACATACTAAGACATGCCAAAAGAAGAAGTGGGGAGCTTTACATACCTTACATACGTCTTGCGCTCGTCCAAAACTCAAACGTATTTCAATAGCGTTCCAAGCCATATACATGGATTCAAGTATGCCGCCAATTTCCATATTCTATCCCAAAACTTCAACAAATGCGACGAACCTACCAAATCGCATTGTTTTCATCCAAGTTCATTAACAACAACCATAATTCACATTTAGAATCTTACTTTCATAATTATATAAAAATTACATAAAAATCACATAATTTCCCATAACACCCACAACCCATTTCAATGCCAACTCAACTCGTTAAACCTTTATTTACGTCATAAATGCCACAACGACACAACTAACACACTAAATGAATTCCATTTCATCTCCTCTTCACTATACTATGGCTCACGGCCATGATTCACCACACACACATCACAACTCCATAATTCTCATCTAATTCCAATCCTTACAACATATATACTTATTCCATAACACAAAAGAATAGGAATCTTACCTTTTTCTTCAAACTCCCACTTGCCAACACAAGCACTTTCTTGCCTTAAAAATTATACCATGTTGAAGAGCATCCTTGAGTTAATAATATTGCTAGAAAATTATGATTTTTGAATCAAAATTCATGGACTTGGAAATTTTTTTCCTTTTCTTGAAGGGGCCGAAACCCCCCCCCCCCCCCCCCCCCACCCTCTCTTGCTCTCTTTCTTTGTTTTATTTTTTTGAACATTCTTGAGTAAGAATGAAGACTTATCCCCTTCTTATATTATTTGATCACATGATGAATCACATGACCAATTTCATGGGCTTGGGCCTATTCTATGGCCGGCCACCCTTCAAATTTTTGAGCCTCATCTCTCTTATTTTTTTTTTAGCCCAATTGATTTATGGATCTTATTTGTAATTCCCGAAACTAATTTCCAAAATTCCAATTTTTGCCCTTAGCCTTCCTCCGTATTTCCGCATCAATATTTTTCATGGATATCACATATGTGTTAAATAAAATAAAAACATAGCCTTATTTTCTACAAGGAAAAAATTATTCCAAATGCGCAAAACGCGGGATATAACATTCTCCCCCCCTTTAGAACATTCGTCCTCGAATGTTAAATTAGCCTTATAGGGTCCGACAAACATTTCGGGGGAGTTTCTTCTTATGAGTAGCACACATAAATCACTTACCAATTAATATAGCAAATTTAGAAATTTAGATTACCAATTAAAAAAAGTATCGCCCCAAATCTAGCTCTGCCTCATCCTCTGCCTCCAAATCGGATGGTAAGTCTAGCTCATAGGCGACCTCGCCTATCTTCCGAATAATCTGATATGGCCTGATATACCGCGGACTAAGCTTACCCTTTTTACCGAATCTCATTACACCCTTCATGGGCGACACCTTCAAAAATTCCCAGTCGCCAATCTGGAACTCTAATGGTCGACGTCGTTTATCTGCATATGATTTCCGTCGGCTCTGGGCAGCCAATAATCGTTCTCGAATGAGTTTCACCTTATCGCTTGCTTCCTGGATCACATCTGGCCCATTTAATTCAGTTTCGCCCACGTCGAACCAGCCAATCAGAAAATCTACACCCTCTACCGTATAAGGCTTCATACAGTGTCATCTGGATACTGGAGTGATAACTATTATTATTATAAGCAAATTCAATAAGCGGCAAATGATCATCCCAGCTACCTCTGAAATCAATAGCACAGGCCCGCAACATATCTTTCCGTGTCTGAATAGTACGCTCAGCCTGTCCGACAGAATGAGGATGAAATGCTGTGCTAAACTCACTTGAGTCCCCCAGTCCTTCCTGGAACAATCTCCATAAGTTAGCCGTAAGCTAAGCACCTCTGTCGGCTATAACAGATACCGGAGTCCCGTGAAGTCTTATTATCTCTTTAATATACAATTTGGCATAATCCTCAACCGTATAAGTAGTTCTATCCGAAAGGAAATGAACTGACCTCGTCAATTAATTGACAATAATCCAATTAGAATCGTACCTACGCAGAGTGCGCGGTAAACCTATAATGAAGTCCATGTTAATCATTTCTCATTTCCAAACTGATTTTTTTTTTCCGTTTCCTGTAGTAATCTGCCGAGCTTTTGATGCTCGATTTTGACTTACTGGCAATTTGGATATTGGCCAACGAACTCTGCAACGTCTCTTTTCATACCGTCCCACCAGTATAAGCTTTTGAGATCATGGTACATTTTTGTGGATCCAAGATGAACAGAATGCCGAGTATCGTGCTTCGCTGGAAGAAACATAAATATGTACACAAAGTTTCAAAATGGTCTTTAAGTAAATAATGCAATCCAACCAACCTTTCGAAATAAGGAACACACACTAACATACTTCCTTTAAATAAATAATGAAACACAACATACGTGCCGCTTCCGGCACAATATCAATAATAGCCCTTTCGGGTAGCCGCTTCCGGCTCATTATCGATAATAGCCCCTTCGGACAGCCCTGCAACATCAGGCACACATAATCTGCCTCTGTACAACAATACCCCATTAGGTGCAACCTCAAGCTGGGTCCTTTCCTTATCAAGGGTTGTATCTCTGTATACTGTACCAGAATAGGGCCCTCAGACCGACTCTGTTTTACCTTTTCCATAGTTGATGATTTAGCAATTTCTCGAACCGAAATCCCAGTATCTCCAGAATCTGTCAACGGACTCTGAGGCCAGTTAATTGATAAATTTCACAAACCAATTCTTTCTTATCAGACTGTACATCAGTCGAACTACCCATGGACTTGTGGCTAAGTACGTCATCTACCACATTGGTTTTTCTAGGGTGATACAGAATATCGACGTCATAATCTTTCAATAATTCAACCCATCTTCTCTACCGCAAATTCAGCTCCTTTTTACTGAAAATACACTGGAGCTCTTATGGTCCGTATAAATATCAACGTGGACCCCATGCAAGTGATACCGCCATATCGCTAAAACATGAATCACCGCGGCTAATTCTAGGTCATAAGCAAAATAATTTCTCTCGTGCGGTCTGAGCTGTCGGGGAACATGGACTATAATCCGACCATACTGTACTAATGCAAAACCTGTCCCAATACCGGAAGCATCATAATAAATAACTTGCCTGTCACGACCCAGCCCCGTGGGCCGCGACTGGTGCCCTTCTGGGACACCCCAAATGAACTCACACCAAGATCATCGTAATCAGACTCGCCCAAACTCACGTACGGTATTCGAACTCAACATCGTAATCAGACAACTACCGAATACTTATCCTAAGCAGTCGCCCGTACAGATCAGACAAATCACAAATCAGAAAGGAGGCGGAATATACATCGCCAAATTTCACACACACACATTAGAAGGGTGGCGGAATGCACATCGCCCCCAAGTATATACACATACATACAAACTCAGAGGCCGACTTGGCCATAGCAGCGTACGGGCCGCTTAAGATCGCAAAACAGACTCACATGCAAACACACCGGACCCACGACCCACAAATCTGACTACAGGCCTCTAGACAAAACAGAACATAAGAACATAGGACGGGACAGGGCCCCGCCGTACCCACTCATCCAAATATACAGAATACAGACACAACAAAAGATATGTACCAAAAGTAGGCTCCGGATCAAAGGGGAGCTCTCCAACACAGCAGAATGAGTAGCCTAAACTGGAGGACCACCCAAACGAGCTTCTGTACCTGCGGGCATGAAACACAGCCCCCGAAGAAACGGGGGTCAGTACGGGAGAAGTACTGAGTATGTAAAGCAGAAGGTACAGAAATCACAAACACAGCTGGAGTCAGAAAGAACAAACGCACCGACATCGCAAACAAGCAAACCTGTGCGGGAGGCGAACGTACAAATGCAAATCAAATCATGTATAGGGTTTAGGAACGTGGTCACCCCCCGACGCTGGTGCCACAACACATCATAACTCCAGAAGTTTTCAAATCTCCGTACAGTCTCCAGACACATCATATCACCAGAACATATCAAATGCCATATCACATCATAACTCCATAAACGGTAACCGGCCCAATGGCGAGGCCTCGGAAACCGTAACACATCATAACTCCCGAATATAATATAGCGCGCACGATCACAAAGCCGGCCCGGGTACCGACGAACGAAGTCCTAGCAGACAGCACGAACAGAGTAGTGCAGAAACCATATGCATATCGAAAATAATTTGTCGGACTCGACATATAGTTTACGTATAGGCATATACTGACACCCGAAGGCTCGGAGTAGGAATCAGATTGATCAAAGTTTGCGTATAAAAGTTACGAACTGCCAAACGGCCAAATTCTCAAGAAAAAACTGTTCATACGTCTTTTTTTGAAAATCTCCCATCGTTCAAAGTACAGAACGTACATTAATGGCATAGGAAGTTTCAAACACATCCTTGGGTCATAAACAGACAGTCGCAGATTATAACGGACACAAACGGACCAAACAAACCGAATAAGGGGAGCCTCGGGGCTCGCGGGCCCACCTCGGGTCAAACTGAGGCGGCGGACGCAAGTCACAGACTTTCGGCTCCATAGAGCCATCTACGAAAGTTTCGGAGAGTTTCGGACACAACAACACAAGTTATGGAGGTACGAACATTCTTTTAACCAAATGCGACAAAAAGGGTTCAATCGCGCTGAATGAATAGTGCTCGAACTTGAACTTCGATTTCCAAGAGTAGGATTATTCCCGAGGGGCCAATCTTAACCTAGTATGTCTAGGACATGCCAAAAGAATGATAGGTAGGCTTTACATACCTGGTTGGCGCCTTACGCTCCTCAAATCGCAATTCCCGTTTCGTCCAGAAACTGCAAATGGTCACTTTTACCAGTTACTATTCATGAGAATTAACATTTTAGTCTTTGGGCTAAATTTGGCTACCGAAATTTCGGCAGCACTTCCCCTATAAATCTAACACCCCCGAGACTTAGCTCGGCTCAAAATACAACGACAACAACAGCCCAAACATCATTAAACCATACAACCCACAATCATACTACATTAACTTCAAAATTTCACTTTAATACATAAGTTGGCAAATTCTTGATTCAACTTCAAAATTCCAAATCTATTTCCACCTTAGTCCATTCATTCACTCATTCCCAATTATTCAAACACACTACATACAAGTTCCAAACCACATACAAACATCCCCAAAGTTCACTACTTTCCAATTTTCATTCAAAACACCAAAAGTTACGACGAATGTTCTAACTTGCGTCGTTTCATTCCAAATTCGTTATCATCAACCATAAATCTTATTTAAGGTCTTTAGTGTCATAAATATACTATGATATACACAAATATACCAAATGTATACGCTTTCCGATAACGTCCGAAATTATTTGCTAGCACCAACTCAATTCTTTAATCGATCCTTTACGACATAAAGATCACAACAACACATTATTCAAACTAAACAAGATAAAATTCTTATGGCTTGCACCACATGGAACTCACGGCCAAACACACCCTTTTTACACACACACACCATGCACAAACACAACCTCATCCCACAATCTTCACACTAATCCAATCACTAACACATATATATCCATTTCATAACATTAAAACATAAAAATCTTACCTTTTTCTTGAATTTCCGACTTGTCGCAAACGTCGCTCTTTCTCCAAACTACTTGTATCACGTCGGAGAGCGTCTTGAGTACTCCACAACTATGTAAAACTTGAGATTTTTGGATCAACAATCAAGCTTGGAAATTTTTCTTTCTTTTTCTCTCTAGTGGCCGAAACCCCTCTTTCTTTGTGTTCTTGAATTTTTGATTAAATTCTTGATAATTCCAAGTGTGCTTGATATATATCCACTCATAGGTCATGTGCATAGCACATGACCTTAATGAAATGGGCTTGGGCTTGCCCCCCTTGGCCGGCCTCTTCAAGGACTTGGGCTTCAATTCCTTGTTGTCCAAACTTGGCCCAATTCGTGAAATGTCCCGTTTTGTAATTCCCGAAACTAATTTCTAAAATTCCAAATTTACCCTCGGCCTTCCCCGAGGTCTTGACATCAATGATTTCATAATCAACATGAGCATAGCAACTTGAATCAAATTATTTCCTCAACACACACAAGTCTTATTTATTTCTTGATTTCCCGTTATACGAAAATACGGGACATAACATTCTCCCCCCCCCCCCTTAAGAACATTCGTCCTCGAATGTTGAATCGAACTCATGGGTGTCGTACTACTCCGGGAGGGTTCTCTTGATATTTGTCCTTTATTGATTTCTCCGACATGGCTTCTTTACCAATACTAGGGTAGATTTTTCGCATCACCGATCCAAATGCCTTCATAATACATTTTCTCATATTCTACGTAATCACCGAACCATACGCCATATTCTTGTAACAGACGAACGCTTTCCAGACGTCATCGTCAATATCATCTTCTTTTCACACTCCTGAGTTTCCTTACCACATAGTCGTAATCTCACTTTACTTCATATCAGACATTTCATACCAAACAGATTCAGAACTAAAACCGGACGGATTCATAATCGGAGGCAGACATACTCAACTATGGCGGACGGATTCGTAGTCAACATCAAAGGTACGGAAGCATATCAGACACATCTGAGATCGGAGTCAGACGTACAAAGGCGTATCAGACGAATTTGTAAGCAGAATCAGACACACGAAGATATACTAAACAGATTCACGATCAAAGCCAGACGTACGGAATTATATCGAACAAATCCGAAATCAGAAGAAAATATACAGAATTGTTTCATACCGAACCGTGATCAGACAAACCAAAAGGTATCAAACACACGCGCGGTCAAAATCAAACGCACAGAAGTATATCAGACGGATTTATATCCAGAGTCAGACATACAGAGGTGTGCCAGACAGAAACGGATTCGGAATCAAACGCACAAAAGGTTCATCGGACGGGAACATAGTCGAACTCAGAATTACAGAGGCGTACTAGGTAGAGCCTCATCGGAATTGGAAGTGCAGAAGCACCAGAGGTAGATTGTCACTTTAGGATCAAATCATTCATATTAAGGCTCCAATAATTCATGGGAATTTCCTTTTTATTTGCAAACTCACTCATCCAGTCGTCACACAATTTACCTTGCGTCTTACGTATCGACTCCTTCAAAAATTCCAATTACTCACACTGCTTATCCTTTGTTTATCACAACATTAGTTTCCGGGGCTCGGCTCTTAGCCCTCATAGGTAGCAAATGAGAATCATACACACACATACACATACATATACACATACACACGTTTACTCACACCTTACTGGCGAACATCTCTGACTATTATTCAAATTCGTTCAATTTCCCAAGAGGTGTTGTACCCTTTCCTTTTTGCCCATTTAGTCCGCCTCGTTCCGCGCGACTCTCGAAAGGGCACTAATTACTTCACGCACATCCTATTTGCCTTTGGTTACCCCAAGTTTTCATTTACCTTAATCATACTTACACTCGTGCAAAATTTTGCGTTACTTCCCAGGGGGTCACCCATCCCAGAATTGCTCTGGCTTGAGCACGCTTAACCCTGAAACTTTTACACATTTTGACGCGTTAGGGCTGATATAATTTCGCCAATTGCCTCGCACGACCTTTGTCAGGTAATTTTAGGCCAAACGGGGTCTTAGCAAATTTTTCGGAAATTTTTCGTAGCGGGTCCCACTCTGGCCCAAAGAGGTCGTTTGCTTTTCTGGTTGTGTGGTCTATCGTTCTAGCCTTCCAAATCCCATATATTTTCCTCCCACATGCACAGATAACTGCCTCGGATGTTTTCATTAATTCGGATTCTTACCCTACCTTTACTGACACACACAAAAAGAATATCGCATAATACTGAGGTACAAACCTACCATTGCACATATTCATTAAACAAAAGGGTTAGTAGTATACCTGGGTCTGTGTCTGGGGGTGCCTCTGGGTCCCGACGACCGGTTAAAGCATAGATGCGGTTCGAGGGACCGCTAGAATCTGAACCCCCACCACGGCCTCTACCGCGGCCCGCTGGTGCTGGCATACCTCGCCCCGCAGAGCGCGTGGCCGAAGGGGTAGATGACGAACCCGCAACAGATCTCATCGGCGGTGCTGCGCTACCGGAACCGCCTGCCCACGGACAATCCCGCATGATATGGCCCTGGCGGCCGCAAGCAAAACAGGCCCCTGTGGCCCTGAAGCACTCACCTGGGTGCGATCTTCCACAATACGAACACTGGGGTATGGGTGGCCTAGACTGACTGGGACCCCTGTTCACCTGAGGACCTGGGGCTCTGGAACTCTGGTCTGCCCTGGACGGTCCTGCTCCATCAAACCTCTTACCAACAGACTGTGTGTCCCGGCCTGACGGAGGAAAGTACCCGCTGGACTGATACTGAGGCTGCCCGCCCCGAGAATCTCCGGAATACCCCGCTGATCTGGCCCTCTTGGGCCGTCTCCCATC
This sequence comes from Lycium barbarum, assembly GCF_019175385.1. Taxonomy (NCBI): domain Eukaryota; kingdom Viridiplantae; phylum Streptophyta; class Magnoliopsida; order Solanales; family Solanaceae; genus Lycium; species Lycium barbarum. Next base: position 20,854,589 of record NC_083348.1, on the reverse strand, counting down.
ATACTCTCGGCTGGGCCGATCTGCTCGGTGCCGGTTCTCCATCCCCTGGGCGTAGGCCTGTAGACGGGCAATGTCCATATCTGTCTGCAATGACACCGCCATACACCCGTCAATCAAGTAACGATCCAGCCCCATAACATATCTATGCATCCGATCTGTCATATCTGCCACCACGGCGGGGGCATACCGGGCCAGGGAATCAAACTCCAAATTATATTCACGGACGCTCCGACCTCTCTGCTGCAGATGCAAAAACCGATCTGCTCGCTCCCGTCGTAACTCTGGGGGCAGAAAGTGGCGGGTGAAAGCAGTCACAAACTGATCCCACATAGCTGGAGGAGCACCCTCACCCCGGGATAGCTCCCAAGTCTCATACCAATGCGCGGCAACATCCCGAAGTCTATGCGAGGCTAGCTCAACCGACTCGGTCTCTGAAGCCCTGACCAAGTCTAATGCACGCCGCATCCCCCGAATGAAGTCATGGGGGTCCTCGTCGGGCTTAGACCCGAAAAACTCTGGAGGGCCGCATAACAAGAACTCCCGAACTCTCAGGCTTTCCCGCCTGTCCTCATCATCATCGTCCCTCCGCCCGCGCCTGCGAGCCTGTCCGACTACAATCGTGGTCAACAACTGTACAACCTCCCTCAGGGTCCTATCCTCCGCCCCTGGCTGAGGAATCTCAGGAGCGGGTACACGGACCTCTGGAGCTGCTGAAGGTCCCGCTCTAGGCTGTACTAATGGAGGTGTAGCAGACCCCTCAGAATGAGGTGTAACCTCAGGCAAATCATAAACACGAGCCCGAGTAGCCCGTTGTGCCTGACTGGTCTCTCCCACCTTCGCCTTGCCCTTCTGGGCCGTCGTTGCCTTCTTCGGAGGCATCGCTGCAAACACAACAACGGGTCAGATCAGAATGACCCTAATAACACAGCTCTATCGCATGATCTAAGATTCCAAAGAAAAGAGCAACACAACATCCTAGATGTCCTGTAGCTCCCTGTTTATAGATGTGGTGCACAACACATCGATAAACAAGACTCTACTAGACACGGCCTGTAGACATTCCGAGGACAAACCGCTCTGATACCACTTTTGTCACGACCCAGCCCCGTGGGCCGCGACTGGTGCCCTTCTGGGACACCCCAAACGAACTCACACCCAGATCATCGTAATCAGACTCGCCCAAACTCACGTACGGTATTCGAACTCAACATCGTAATCAGACAACTACCGAATACTTATCCTAAGCAGTCGCCCGTACAGATCAGACAAATCACAAATCAGAAAGGAGGCGGAATATACATCGCCAAATTTCACACACACACATCAGAAGGGTGGCGGAATGCACATCGCCCCCAAGTATATACACATACATACAAACTCAGAGGCCGACTTGGCCATAGCAGCGTACGGGCCGCTTAAGATCGCAAAACAGACTCACATGCAAACACACCGGACCCACGACCCACAAATCTGACTACAGGCCTCTAGACAAAACAGAACATAAGAACATAGGACGGGACAGGGCCCCGCCGTACCCACTCATCCAAATATACAGAATACAGACACAACAAAAGATATGTACCAAAAGTAGGCTCCGGATCAAAGGGGAGCTCTCCAACACAGCAGAATGAGTAGCCTAAACTGGAGGACCACCCAAACGAGCTTCTGTACCTGCGGGCATGAAACACAGCCCCCGAAGAAACGGGGGTCAGTACGGGAGAAGTACTGAGTATGTAAAGCAGAAGGTACAGAAATCACAAACACAGCTGGAGTCAGAAAGAACAAACGCACCGACATCGCAAACAAGCAAACCTGTGCGGGAGGCGAACGTACAAATGCAAATCAAATCATGTATAGGGTTTAGGAACGTGGTCACCCCCCGACGCTGGTGCCACAACACATCATAACTCCAGAAGTTTTCAAATCTCCGTACAGTCTCCAGACACATCATATCACCAGAACATATCAAATGCCATATCACATCATAACTCCATAAACGGTAACCGGCCCTATGGCGAGGACTCGGAAACCGTAACACATTATAACTCCCGAATATAATATAGCGCGCACGATCACAAAGCCGGCCCGGGTACCGACGAACGAAGTCCTAGCAGACAGCACGAACAGAGTAGTGCAGAAACCATATGCATATCGAAAATAATTTGTCGGACTCGACATATAGTTTACGTATAGGCATATACTGACACCCGAAGGCTCGGAGTAGGAATCAGATTGATCAAAGTTTGCGTATAAAAGTTACGAACTGCCAAACGGCCAAATTCTCAAGAAAAAACTGTTCATACGTCTTTTTTTGAAAATCTCCCATCGTTCAAAGTACAGAACGTACATTAATGGCATAGGAAGTTTCAAACACATCCTTGGGTCATAAACAGACAGTCGCAGATTATAACGGACACAAACGGACCAAACAAACCGAATAAGGGGAGCCTCGGGGCTCGCGGGCCCACCTCGGGTCAAACTGAGGCGGCGGACGCAAGTCACAGACTTTCGGCTCCATAGAGCCATCTACGAAAGTTTCGGAGAGTTTCGGACACAACAACACAAGTTATGGAGGTACGAACATTCTTTTAACCAAATGCGACAAAAAGGGTTCAATCGCGCTGAATGAATAGTGCTCGAACTTGAACTTCGATTTCCAAGAGTAGGATTATTCCCGAGGGGCCAATCTTAACCTAGTATGTCTAGGACATGCCAAAAGAATGATAGGTAGGCTTTACATACCTGGTTGGCGCCTTACGCTCCTCAAATCGCAATTCCCGTTTCGTCCAGAAACTGCAAATGGTCACTTTTACCAGTTACTATTCATGAGAATTAACATTTTAGTCTTTGGGCTAAATTTGGCTACCGAAATTTCGGCAGCACTTCCCCTATAAATCTAACACCCCCGAGACTTAGCTCGGCTCAAAATACAACGACAACAACAGCCCAAACATCATTAAACCATACAACCCACAATCATACTACATTAACTTCAAAATTTCACTTTAATACATAAGTTGGCAAATTCTTGATTCAACTTCAAAATTCCAAATCTATTTCCACCTTAGTCCATTCATTCACTCATTCCCAATTATTCAAACACACTACATACAAGTTCCAAACCACATACAAACATCCCCAAAGTTCACTACTTTCCAATTTTCATTCAAAACACCAAAAGTTACGACGAATGTTCTAACTTGCGTCGTTTCATTCCAAATTCGTTATCATCAACCATAAATCTTATTTAAGGTCTTTAGTGTCATAAATATACTATGATATACACAAATATACCAAATGTATACGCTTTCCGATAACGTCCGAAATTATTTGCTAGCACCAACTCAATTCTTTAATCGATCCTTTACGACATAAAGATCACAACAACACATTATTCAAACTAAACAAGATAAAATTCTTATGGCTTGCACCACATGGAACTCACGGCCAAACACACCCTTTTTACACACACACACCATGCACAAACACAACCTCATCCCACAATCTTCACACTAATCCAATCACTAACACATATATATCCATTTCATAACATTAAAACATAAAAATCTTACCTTTTTCTTGAATTTCCGACTTGTCGCAAACGTCGCTCTTTCTCCAAACTACTTGTATCACGTCGGAGAGCGTCTTGAGTACTCCACAACTATGTAAAACTTGAGATTTTTGGATCAACAATCAAGCTTGGAAATTTTTCTTTCTTTTTCTCTCTAGTGGCCGAAACCCCTCTTTCTTTGTGTTCTTGAATTTTTGATTAAATTCTTGATAATTCCAAGTGTGCTTGATATATATCCACTCATAGGTCATGTGCATAGCACATGACCTTAATGAAATGGGCTTGGGCTTGCCCCCCTTGGCCGGCCTCTTCAAGGACTTGGGCTTCAATTCCTTGTTGTCCAAACTTGGCCCAATTCGTGAAATGTCCCGTTTTGTAATTCCCGAAACTAATTTCTAAAATTCCAAATTTACCCTCGGCCTTCCCCGAGGTCTTGACATCAATGATTTCATAATCAACATGAGCATAGCAACTTGAATCAAATTATTTCCTCAACACACACAAGTCTTATTTATTTCTTGATTTCCCGTTATACGAAAATACGGGACATAACATTGCCCATCTGCCCCTTTAGAAAGAACTAGGACTGGAGCTGTAATTAATTTTTCCTTCAGCAACAGGAAACTACATTCAAAAATACCGGTGCACTGAAATTCCACTGCCTTCTGAGTTAGCTTCGATAATAGTGTCGTAGCAGACACAAGGTTCTCCACAAATCTTCTGTGATATCCGGCCAATCCCAAAAATTATGTACCTCAGTCGATGTCGAAGACCTAGGCCAATTCTTTCTCGCTTTGATCTTGTGTGAGTCAATTATTTCCATTTATACTTACTTTACTTCGCTTTCATCCGTTTCCCCCCCTTTGGGGTTATACTTATACCATATTCATGTTTTTTCTTTCTGATCTATAACCTGATTTTCTTCGTGCAAGACCTTAACAAAATCACGAAGCGATGAGAACTATCGACTATATAGTACAAAATCTTATCTGATAGCTGGCACTCAAATAATGTAATTAATATAGTAATTTGTCTTTTAATAATCATATCCTTCCTTCGTACCCGTTCCTTATCCGTCGTTCTGTTTTTCTCGATATCCGAATTATTTGATATTCACGTGATTCATCATTCCATACCATAGGTTTTCCTTTGTCCTACACTACTACATTTTTGTTCGTTTTCGCAAATAATTTCGTGCTTTGCCCGTTGACTCTTTTAGAGGCTCTGCTTAATTATGTTTCTTGCGGTTCACTTTTCCTGACATTTTTGATCTCCTTACCTTCCACTCAATTATTCTCTTTTCTTTCCAAACATCGTTGTATTAGAATCTTCCTATCTCAACCAGTAGCAAAATGAATATCAATTTATTTCGTAACATCTGTACCATACCTTTCGCTTCGTCTCGCAAATTCCGTTCAGTTCATGTCTCCCATATACTACAACGCTGGCTATTTGAGTTCACCAATCGATCGACATAGTCGTAAATGGGGGGCCCTACACACACATATATCACTGCCATTTCTTTTACAAGACATCTTCAATCACCTGCTCAAACTTACTCTAATTCCGGAGCTGCATTGTTCTTTCTCCCTTTTTACCAATCTAATTCGTCTCAGCCCACGCGGCCTCTATAAAGTTTCTAACCACTCCACATACTCTAATTCCCTTTAGGTTACCTCAAATTTCCTGTTCGTCTCTTATATCTAAAATTGTGAAAATTTTAGTACATCTCCCAGGGGGTCACCCATCCCAGAATTGCTCTGGCCCTGGCACGCTTAACCGTAAAACATTAATGTATTTAGACACGTTACGGCCGGCATAATTGCGTCAATTGCCCCGCACAGCCTTTGTCACGTAATTTAAGACAAGTCGGGGTCTTAACAACCTTCAAAACATTCTTGTAGCGGGTCCCACCCCGATCTAGAGAGGATTCTTTTACTTTTTCTGACTATATAATTACCGTGTCACCCCCTGTAAATCCTCAATATTTTCTCTCTCGCATATACATATATAATTTTAGACAGCCCACAAATTTAAGTTTTCATCCCACAATTTCCATTTCCAATTAGTCGATGAAGACTGATAAATTGTTACTGTAAGGCATTCTCCAACCACCAGCAAAAGAAAACTAAAGTCCGACGAACTTCGTGGAATCTTTTAGTACTTAACTCACATAATTACCTCCATATTTATATTTTTCTTTTTGAGTCGTGAGCGAACCATTTAATTCTCAACTGCCTGTCATACATTTAGTATTCTTCAAATGAATCGAAACTTAATCGTTGGACTTTTTTTTTTTTTGCCCTTCATCATGGGCTTTTCTAAAGCACGATGTGGTTGGGACGTATTCTGGTCCGTTTAAATGAATTGCAAATCTACTGCTCATATATGCCTTCCCGAAATAAAATCTTCCAAATGAGAATGATACTTCTTACGAATGACACGGAGGGTATCTCTTAAACTTTAATCCCACATAATGGATTTACCCAATCGATATCGACTTTCAAAACATGTTAAGAACTTATATCTCGTTTTCCCTCTTCATATTTCTGAAAAAAAATTTGGGCAGAGGTTCCTCTGTATTTCTTACTATCCCAAAACCTGCACGCAGAAAATACCAACCATGCCTCACAGGGCCAACACATATACGTATATATATATATATATATATATATATATATATATATATATCGTATCATACCATGTCATCGCCACACAGGGCTAACAATTTCAAATAAAAGTATGAAAATGTCGAAACTTACCTCACATGCCTAAATCAAATGGCATCAGGGGCACTTTCCTGTTTACTTTTCTGTTCAATCTTCAACTTTATATTTCAATCATACCTCAAATAACTTCCCCCAACGTACATCTTTCATACCATTGCTTACCTGAGTACTGCGTAGCTTCAAATATCATCAATCATTGTCTTCTGTCGATATCGTTCTTGGCTGAAATCAAAGGTTAGTAGAAAGGAATTCATTTCCTACGGCTGGCTCTATCGCACGGTCTAAGAATCAAAGAAAGGTAACATCCTAAATGTCCTGTAGCCTCCTGTTTATAGATGTGGTGCACAACACACCGATAAACAAGACTCTACGAGACACGGCCTGTAGACATTCCGAGGACAAACCGCTCTGATACCACTTTTGTCACGACCCAGCCCCGTGGCCGCGACTAGTGCCCTACTTGGGCACCCAAACGGACATACAAACCGAATCGTCATATTATAGCTTAACTTAGATTTCATATTAATCATTATAAACAGATCTGATATCAAACATTATCTTAAGCGGTCGCACGTGCAAAAATAACATATCAAAGCCAAAAAGGGGCGGTGGAATACACATCGCCGATCATAAGCACATATACAAATATACAGGCCATTCTGGCCGTATCCAAATATGATAGGTTGGCGGAATATACATCGCCAGATACATAAACGTATACAGACAAATGGGCCGTTTTGGCCATAATAGTAAACGGGACCGCACTAAGACACAGATCACAAACAAACGCGCACACACAATGACCCATGACCCACATATATGACTACAGGCCTCTACAAATCAAAACGAAGACATATGATGGGACAGGGCCCCGCCGTACCCAAATAATCAAATGTACAAAAACATATACGTAGCAAAAGACATATGTACCAAAATGTGGGCTCCGAATCAAAGGAGCACTCTGTGATAGCAGAATGTGGAGCCTACAGTGGTGGATCACCGGTGTCTGTACGTGCGGGCATGAAACGCAGCCCCCCGAAGAAAGGGGGTCAGTACGAAAGATGTACTGAGTATGTAAAGCATAGAGTACAGAGATATAAGCCACAACGGAAAACAAACAGGATACCAAAGGGGAAATACTGAACAGTATGTCAAACCTATACTGAAAACATATATACATAATGCAGATAAAATCATGCAAAAGCTCAAGAACGTGGTCACCACTCCGACGCTGGTGCCACACACAGCATAACACCAGAAAGTTCAAATCTCCGTACATCCCCGAACACACACATCTGAGCGTATCACATCACAGCCATATCACAGCATAACTCCAAACGGAACCCGGACCTATGGCGAGGCCTCGGGGAACCGTAACACAGCATACGACCGAATCATCATAGGGCGCACGAATCATAACCGGCCCGGGAACCGGTGAACGAAGTCATAATAAGGCACGAGCAGAGTCGTGAGCAAACAATGCACTTTGTATATTAAAATAGCCTTTCAAAACTTGATTACTTCATAAGTCAGTTCATTAACCAAAATAGTCAAATGATTAGTTGGTACGAAAGTTTATTTCACAAAATGTTTCCAAAGTGGTACGTATGGCTCAAAACATAGTTTGTTATATCCTAGTGTTCCGAACATTATTTCATAGAGGACAATTTCAAAATCGAAGATTCTTTATCGAAGCTTATCCAAAAAGAGAGCCTAGTAGGACAAATAAGGCATCTCGGGGTTAGCGGGCCCACCGCGGGTCAAGTTGAGGTGGCGAGCATAATTTAAGAACATTTCGGGTCTATAAGATCATACATAAGGATTTCAAAGTAACCCGGTCTCGTTTACATAGGTTTCGGACGTTTGATTGCTTTCTAGCCAAAATAGAGTCATTAGGCTTCAGTCGAATTGAATGAATAGTAGCCATTCTATAGATCGGATTTCGAGGAGCGGAAATGCTCCCGGGGTTCCGATATCAACCTAACATACTAAGACATGCCAAAAGAATAAGTGGGGAGCTTTACATACCTTACATACGTCTTGCGCTCGTCCAAAACTCAAATCCCGTTTCGTTCAGAATCTACAAATGGTCAATGTTACCAATTAGGAATTTCAAGACTTTAAGAATCCACTTAACTTTATATTTGTCTACCGAAATTTCGGCAGCACTTCCCCTATACATATGACATCCCCGAGACTTAGCTCGGCTCAATATCAACAACAACAACCCAACAATACCAAATGAATCAAGAATCACAACAAAATAGGCTCTAGCATCAATATTCTTCCTTTCTACATAAGGCGACAACTTCCATTCAAACTCCACAATATCAAACTAATATCAACATTATCATATTCATTTACTCATTCAAGGTTATTCAAACGTATTTCAATAGCGTTCCAAGCAATATACATGGATTCAAGTATGCCGCCAATTTCCATATTCTATCCCAAAACTTCAACAAATGCGACGAACCTACCAAATTGCATCGTTTTCTTCCAAGTTCATTAACAACAACCATAATTCACATTTAGAATCTTACTTTCATAATTATATAAAAATTACATAAAAATCACATAATTTCCCATAACACCCACAACCCATTTCAATGCCAACTCAACTCGTTAAACCTTTATTTACGTCATAAATGCCACAACGACACAACTAACACACTAAATGAATTCCATTTCATCTCCTCTTCGCTATACTATGGCTCACGGCCATGATTCACCACACACACATCACAACTCCATAATTCTCATCTAATTCCAATCCTTACAACATATATACTTATTCCATAACACAAAAGAATAGGAATCTTACCTTTTTCTTCAAACTCCCACTTGCCAACACAAGCACTTTCTTGCCTTAAAAATTATACCATGTTGAAGAGCATCCTTGAGTTAATAATATTGCTAGAAAATTATGATTTTTGAATCAAAATTCATGGACTTGGAATTTTTTTTCCTTTTCTTGAAGGGGCCGAAACCCCCCCTCTCTTGCTCTCTTTCTTTGTTTTATTTTCTTGAACATTCTTGAGTAAGAATGAAGACTTATCCCCTTATTATATTATTTGATCACATGATGAATCACATGACCAATTTCATGGGCTTGGGCCTATTCTATGGCCGGCCACCCTTCAAATTTTTGGGCCTCATCTCTCTTATTTTTTTTTTTGAGCCCAATTGATTTATGGATCTTATTTGTAATTCCCGTAACTAATTTCCAAAATTCCAATTTTTGCCCTTAGCCTTCCTCCGTATTTCCGCATCAATATTTTTCATGGATATCACATATGTGTTAAATAAAATAAAAACATAGCCTTATTTTCTACAAGGAAAAAATTATTCCAAATGCGCAAAACGCGGGATATAACAGTACGGATAACCCTGACGCCTTGGTAGGGCCAGGTATATGTAACCCTGAAGCCTTAGTAGGGCCAGGTATGAGTAACCTTGAGCCTTGGTTGGCCAAGTATGTATGAAACACCGATCCTACGTGGTCGGGTATGCTATGTAAATGTTATGTATATGATATGATTATGTATATGATATGAATACGAATATGATATGACTATGTATATGAATGTGAATAAGGGCATGTATACGAATACGAGCACAAATATGGTACTGGTACTATTATGAATACGAATGATGATGTATGTACACAAATGCGTATTTGTAAATGGAAGGTTCCTAGGAAAGGCAAGTAAGCGCATATGACGATGATATTGCCATCTCCCATTCTATGTTGTTTCTTATGTTGCTGCTTATGCTTTTATATTGATATTGATCATGCTTTACATACTCAGTACATTCTTCGTACTGACGTCCTTTTGTTTGTGGACGCTGCGTCATGCCCACAGGTGCATAGGGAGACAAGCTTGATCCATAGCTGCTTTCTCTGAGATTACATAGCAGAGCTCCATTTCATTCGGAGCCATAGCTTTTGGGTACTTATTCTTTTGTGTACATAATTATGGGCATAGCGGGGTCCTGTCCCTCCCATGTGATATGTTATACTCTTCTTAGAGGCTCGTAGTCACGTGTATATGGTTAGACATGTCTGGCCTTGTCGGCCTATATTTTGTATGTCTTTTGATAGCCTCGCCGGCTTATGTACATTTGATATGGCATAGATGTCAATGATGAATTAAAGATGTTGTCATCCAATGGGACTAGCGTGATTGATGAAAAGAAATGTATATTTAATCATATGGCTCACCTAGGTGTAGGTATATGTGTAAGCCAAGGGTGCCTGGGTGGGCTAGCACCGGGTTCTCGTCGCGCCCCCCTAGACGGGTCCTGACATTACGTTTAACTAATCTATCGCTTGCTTGTTCTCCTTCAATGCCCACGTTTCTACCTTCAAGAGAAGTCGCATGAACGTTAGCTAATCGACTATAAGAACGTGTTACTATTTCTAGGGAAAATTGAGCAGGATTTCCTTTGTTTATACTACTTTCCCCATATTCTATACCAACTCCCAAACGTTCATAACAACATTCACAATATATTAGACAACAATCATCATTCACCCACATTATTCGCATTTCACAATTCCTCTTCAATTTCTCCATAATCGTGGTCATGATACCACTTTCACATTTTCTCACATATAATACTTATTTCATGTTCTAAATATAATTCATAACATATTTACAATCACAACATACCAATATTCATAATTCACCCCAACTACTACTCAACAATGACACTATTCACTCATTTATGACCCACTTTCTATATCTTTCGACAATTCAAGTGTCTTAGCCTTCCAATACCTTAAACAACATGGAATGGTCATAAAACTCACCTTAGATGATGGAGGAACAACCTTTGAGTGGAACTTCTCTTCTTGTACCAAAACCCTAACTCACTTCCCTTGAGTTTTCTTGGTGTAGATGAACTTTTACTAGGTTTCATACACTTGTTTTCATGGATTTGGTATAGTTGATCATGGTTTTCCCTTGAATTCTTGTGGATGAATGATGGATAAAGTTCTAGAGGTCTCTCGAAGAGAGGAGAGTGGAAAATGAAATGAAATGAAATGAAGGAATGGTCCTTATATGATTTTAATTTCTATCCCGACCAAGATATACGGACCAACATACGGTCCGTACATTTTATATGGGCCGTATGTTTGGCCGTATGTTTGTTCCAGTGAGACATGACATTTTGGGATAATTATACGGCCAGACATAAGGCCAGTATGTTGGGCCGTATAATGCCCAGTTCATCCGAACTCTTTCTCGTTGACTCGTTTGATCTCCAATCCTTATGGAACCTTCTTAACACTTGTTTAACACTTCAATACCAATCTAAGGGACGTTATTACTCTTCTCCAAAACATCATTAATTCATCATTAACTCGTCGCTCATAATTATTACCCGACACGCAACATATCCTTTGTTTTCCTTAACAACCTTCTTCCATTACATCAAATGTCTTTGAATATCGATTAGGATCATCAAATGATACTTTTTACTTGTCAAATCATCGTATACGTTGTGCCCTTCGCTAGCCTATTCACTGTACGCTAATTGGGAATTTTTCAAGGTGTAACATTCTTCCCCCCTTTTGGAACATTCGTCCTCGAATGTTAGACACTCGGGAATTCTGTGAAAATTTTGCCAGAGTTTCCCTTGTAATATGGCACTACCATCCTGTCACAACAACCCACAATAATATTGCCTCACAGGGCCGCAACACAATAGAACTATAAATTGGCCACACACGACCAAAAGCATGCAAAGTAAGCATACATACGTCATTTTGTTAGTGTTTCATCTTAGACCTCTCCTAAGGGTTGGAATAAGTGCAGATACTTGAACTTCATACTCTCTTCTGCTTCCCAAGTCATTTCGTCTCGGTTGTTGTTTCGCCACAAGACTTTGACTGAAGCTACTTCCTTATTTTGAAGTCTTCGTACTTGTCTGTCTAAAATGGCAATAGGCACTTCTTCATATGCTAGATTTTCTGTCACTTGAACATCATAAATCGGAACAATCCTCGTAGGATCTCCAATACACTTACGAAGCATTGAGACATGAAAAACTGGGTGGACTGATTCAAGCTCTAAAGGTAAGTCCAACTCATAGGCTACATGACCCACCTTACGGATAATCTTATAAGGTCCAATGTACCGAGGACTTAACTTCCCTTTCTTACAAGTATCATCACCCCTTTCATTGGCGACACCTTCAAAAATACCCAATCATCAACCTGACATTCCATGTCTCGCCGGCGGTTGTCCGCATAAGATTTTTGGCGACTTTGGGCTGTCAACAATCGATCTCGGATCACCATGACTTTATCTACCGCTTGCTGAATCAATTCAGGGCCTATTAGATGTATGTCTCTTGTTTCAAAGCATCCAATTGGAGACCTACACTTCCTTCCATATAATGCCTCATATGGAGCCATTTGGATACTAGAATGATAGCTGTTGTTATATGCAAACTCAATCAAAGGTAAATGATCATCCCAACTACCACCGAAATCTAGAACACATGCCCGTAGCATATCTTCCAAAGTTTGAATGGTACGTTCGGCTTGCCCATCCGTCTGCGGATGAAATGTCGTGCTAAGCTTCACTTGAGTACTTAGACCTTCTTGGAAAGACTTCCAAAACATGGCTGCAAATTGGGATCCCCTATGTGTGATAATGGATAGTGGAATACCATGGAGCCGCACTGTTATATCACGCATTTTGTACATTCGGATAATTCAAGATAATTGCGGGAAGTTAAGAGCAAGGCAATGTTCTTGATCTTGTTCAATACATAAGTTTTTCACGAAAATATTGATGCGGAAATATTGAGAAAGACTAAGGGTAAAAAAGGAAATTCACAAGATGGTTTATGGTAATATGGCGGAAGGATAAGGGTAAATTTGAAATTTGGAAAAAAATATTTTTTGCGAATTACAAAACTAAGTACAAACAAAGAAGAAAAAGAAGTGGGCTTAAATAAAAAGGGGCCATGTTGGCCGTGCACTTGGGGTGGGCTTGGCCCAATTGAATTAATTATCCATGTGTATAATTAGATGACCAAGTGGTCATATTTGTTTATTTTTAGAAACTTTAAGATAGAGGGCATGTGCCCCTCACATGCTTGTGGGATATATATATATATGAATAAGTGGAAGAAAAATCTAGATAATTCATCTCCCTTCACAACTTAAGAGAAAAGAAAAGAAAGAAGGAGAAGGGGAGGGTATTCGGCCAAGGCATGGCCGAACCTAGCCCCATGGGAATTGATCACAAAAAAATTATTTTCTTCTAGCCTTTCAACCAATTGGGAGGCCCTCTACGACGTGGTATAGTTGTTGGAGCAAGCAAACCATTCCTTTGGTGTTGTCTTAACCCTAGCCGAAATTTGAAGGGACAAGTGGAAGAGGTAAGGTTCAATCTTCTTTTACATATGTTATGGATAATTTATGCATGTTAGAGTGTGTGGAAATGAATGAAATTCATGAAAAAATGATGTTGAAGTTGTGGCCGTATATGTATAGTGTTGGCCGTGTATGTGGGATGTTGTGTAGAAAGAATGGATTAATTTTATTTAGTATGTTGGTTGTTGTTGTAATGCATAGAAATGGATGGAAAAATTCATGAAAATATGCATGTAGTTGTTGTGGCCGAATGATGGGTGGTTTGGTAAGTTATGGTGAATTGATTCTATTTGACATTTTAGTAGTTGTCGATGTGGATTCTATGATGAAAATGATGGTTTGGTAACTTGAAAGGAAGTTGTCGACGTGTAGGTTGTTGATCTAGTTCATGAATTTGAAAGTAAGGAATGTGTTATTGATGTTTTTATTTAATTTGGAAGGTTGCGGATTGTGTTGTGATAATCGGTTGGAACCTAAATAAAATGTCGTTGAATTATGTAAAACAAGTTATTAATGTTAGAATGCATTTTGAGTAAATTGTTGAAGATTGGAGATATGATTGTTCGTATTGTTATTGATAGTTTGGCCGAGTTGCATTCTCGGGTTTATTGTTGTTGTTAAATTGGTCGAGTTAGATTCTCGGGGATGTTGCATTTACAGGGGAATGCTGCCGAAATTTCGGCAGAATATAAGTGAATTCATTTGAAAAACTAAGACAAGTATATGTCGATGAATCTAATGATTATGTCAATTCTCTTGAATGTAGATTAGCAAGTTTGGACAAATAAGCATAGCTAGTTGGTCGTGGAACAGGTATGTAAGGCTTACCCTTTCTTTCTTTGGCATGTCCTAGAGCCACATAAGGTATGATATGATATGCATTTTGGGGTAATTCTACTCTTGGATTCTGAGTTTTGTCCCTAAAGAGTTCTATATGTGTTAATGTCCGAAGTTCTGTTTAATACGTTTCCGAATGGCATTCGAAAGACAATTGGTATGATTAATGTTTTGATTTTCGAATGATAGTACGTTTGATTATTCCATTGAGTCTTTGATACGTACATATGATTCTAAAAGTTATATTTGATTTAATCTATATGATATCCGAAAGATACTTGATATGATTATTGTTTCGATTCTTCCAAAAAAAAAATGGCTTCTGAAATGCTCGTAAAAGGTTCTGTATTTCAAACGTCCATAACTTTCTCATGCTAAGTCGGATTGACCCGAAACTTGTTTCTGAGCCTTCATGAGTCGGTAAGTATGCTCGTCTATCGAGTCTTGATTTGTGTGCATATGGTTTCACATTATTCTGTTCGTGCAAGTCTCAGTTTGCATTTCACTGAGCCCGGACCAGGATATGTTCTCGTGCGTACTCCTCTGCATTGTTCACCGCGTCCCTCTCACTTGCGAGCCGGGGCATGTTATATATGATATGATGACATTATGATATGATGACGGGGTGGTGGCCAGGATGGCACATTCACCGTGTCCCGCAAAAGAGGGCCGGGGCACGTTACATGCATAAATGATACATGACATTGGCATACATGATATATGATTCACCGCGTCCCTCACCAAGGGCAGGGGCACGTTATATGTTCACATGATATATGATTTACCGCGTCCCTCACGGGAGGGCCGGGGCACGTTATATGCTTACATAATATATGATCTACCGCGTCCCTCACGGGAGGGCCGGGGCACATTATATTCATATATGATATATGATTTTGTCATGCATGATTTGTGTTTGGAAAGTAAGCATTTTGGCATTCGGTACTTTCTGTACTTCTTCTGACATAAGATATCGGCATATATGATCTGAGTCTGGAAACAAACATTCTTATATTCTGGATCTGCACCATTTCTGACATATGACCTCTGTATACACGATTTGTGATTGGAAAATAAGTGTTTTGGTAATCTACATAATGTACTCACTCTTGTACTGTTTGCTTCGGATATGGTTCTGTTTTCTGTGTTTCATGCTTTACATACTCAGTACATATTCCGTACTGACCCCATTTCTTCGGGGGCTGCGTTTCATGCCGTGCAGGTACAACCAGATGAGTTGAAGCTATGATAGAATATGTCCCAATGGAGATGGCAAGCTCCATTTATTCTTGGAGTGTTGCCGAATCAAAGTTTGTATGATATGCTTTCTGGATTGATGTTAGAGACTTTGCAGACAGAGTCGTGGGTATAGTATGTCAGTTCTGTAAGCGGCTCCATCAGCCGATGTGTAAGTTGTATTATGATATGAATTCTATATAATTACAGATTTTGTTGGATTTGATGAACAAAGGAAAAGAAAAGATTTCTGAAAGCCTTAATATGTATTTCACACTTAATTGATTTAAAAGTCCGGAAAGATTATTTATGAAATAAGAGTCTGTGGGTTCGCTCGGCTCCGGATATGGGGTCGGGTGCCCATCACACCCTAGCGGGATTAGGGTGTGACACGCACAATTTCTTTAAGATACAACCTCGCATAATCTTCTTCTGAGTATATAGTTCTGACTGGAAGAAAATGAGATGTTTTCGTGAGCCTATCCGCGATCACCCATATAGAATCATACTTTCCCAGGGAACGAGGTAACCCCACAATAAAATCCATGTTGATCACTTCCCATTTCCAAATAGGGATTTCCAATGCTTGCAATAATCCTCCTGGCTTTTGATGTTCGATCTTTACTTGTTGGCAATTTTGACATTGGGCTGCAAATTCTGCTATGTCTCCTTTCATTCCATCCCACCAATATATCAATTTGAGATCATGATACATCTTGGTTGCACTTGGGTGAATAGAATACTGAGAATAATGGGCTTCTTCTAGAATTCGATGCCGCAATTCTACCATATTCGGCACACATAGCCTGCCTCGGTATCTAAGAACTCCATCTATGAAAATATCAAATGGGGACTTCTCTTTCCCATGAGATGTGTCTCTGTAAAGACACAAATGAGGATCTTCATACTGGCGCTCTTTCACTTCTGTATTCATAGATGAAACTGTGGGATCATTTATACTAATCCTTGCATTACCTCAATCAATCACACGTACTGCAAGATTAGCTAGTTGGTGGAGCTCATGAATCAATTCTTTCTTTTCCGTGGGAACTTCACATAAGCTGCTCATTGATCGGCGGCTAAGCGCATCAGCTACCACATTTGCTTTTCTGGGGTGGTATAAAATGTTCACATCATAATCTTTAAATAGCTCTAACTACCGCCTCTGCCGCAAATTTAACTCATTCTGTTTGAAAATGTATTGAAGGCTCTTATGATCTGTATAAATATCAACATGCACTCCATACAAGTAATGTCTCCACATTTTTAATGTATGAATGACTGCAGCCAATTCGAGATCATGAGTTGGGTAGTTCTTTTCATGTTTCCACAGCTGTCTCGAAGCATAAGCAATGACTCTACCGTGCTGCATTAGCACACATCCTAACCCAAAACCGGAAGCAGCACAGTACACCACATAACCATCTGACCCTTCTGGAAGTGTTAAGACTGGAGCTGAGGTTAACCTGTCCTTCAACTCTTGGAAGCTGCGTTCACAAGCATCATTCCATTGAAATTTAACTGACTTCTGGGTTAGCTTTATCAATGGGGATTAAATAGAGGAAAATCCCTCTACGAACCTTCTATAATAAGCTGCCAATCCCAGAAAACTACGGACCTCTGTAGGCGTTGTAGGCCTTGGCCAAGTCTTCACAGCTTCAATTTTCTGAGTGTCAACTCGAATACCATCATCTGAAATATCATGGCCCAAAAATGTTACAGAATTCATCCAAAACTCGCGCTTTGAAAATTTTGCATATAATTCTCGGGTTCGAAGAATTCCACGAACAATACGTAAATGATCTCCATGTTCTGATTCCGTGCGAGAGTATACCAGAATATCATCAATGAATACTATCACGTGTAAATCCAAGAATGGTCTGAATACATTATTCATCAAATTCATGAACACTGCCGGAGCATTAGTCAACCCAAACGACATCAGCTGGAATTCATAATAGCCATATCTTGTTCTGAAAGCTGTTTTGGGGATATCTTTTTCTCTAACTCTCACTTGATGATAACCCGACCTCAAGTCTATTTTAGAAAACCACTTGGCGCCCTGCAGTTGATCAAACAAATCATCAATCCTTGGGAGAGGATATTTGTTCTTTATTGTCACCTTATTCAACTGCCTATTATCGATGCACATTCGGAGGGAACCATCTTTATTTCTCAAGAACAAGACTGGTGCTCCCCACGGTGATGAACTGGGTCTAATAAACCCCTTTTCGAGCAAATATTTCAACTGTGCCTTTAGCTCTTTCAATTCTGCTGGAGCCATTCGATACGGAGGAATAGAAATAGGCTTGGTGTCCGACAACACATCAATGGCGAAATCAATTTCTCTTTCTGGAGGAAGGCCTGGAAGTTCATCTGGAAATACATCCGGAAATTCATTCACTACCGGAATACATTGGAAAGTTGGCGACGTTGCTTCGGTGTGATGAACTCGGACTAGATGATAAATATAGCCCTTAGTTATCATCTTTCTTGCCTTAAGGTAGGAAATAAACCTACCTTTTGAAGATGCTGTATTACCTTTCCATTCAAGCACGGGCTCTCCTGGAAATTGAAATCGAACTATTTTCACTCGGGAATCAACACTAGCATAACATGAGGCCAACCAATCCATACCCATAATCACATCGAAATCTAGCATTTCCAGCTCAATTAAATCAGCTTTGGTCTGGCGATTACATATCGCAAGTACACAATTTTTATACACTTGTCTAGCTATCACGGAATCACCAACCAGAGTAGATACCTCAAAAGGTTTAATTGGCTCGGGTTTCTCCCCAATACGACCAGCAACATACAGAGTAATATAAGAAAAAGTAGAACCCGAATCTATCAAGGCATATACATCATAGGAAAATATGCATAATGTACCTGTAACCACATCTGGGGAAGACTTGAGATCCTGTCGTCCGGCTATGGCGTACACACGGGACTGAGTGGCACCTGAAGTAGATGCTCCCCCTCTACCTATACCTCGACCTGCTGACATCTGGGGAGTCTGCCTTACTGGGCACACTGAAGACGAACCAACCACTGATCCTGCGGGCTGAACCCCAACTCTACCACTCATCGACGGGCAATCTCGAGTCATATGCCCAACCCGGCCACAGGCATAGCAAGCATCCAAACCCTGGCGACATCGTCCAGAATGTAACCTACCGCACTGGCTGCATTGCGGTACTGGGGGTCTCCTCTGGCTATAATCTCCCCCAAACTGGGATTCTGGGACCCTCGAACTCTGACCCCGTCCTGAACGAAAGGAGCGGTCAAATCTCCTACCTGCAAATCGGGAAGGTGGACTAGTCACCGACTGGCCTGAGTGTCTAGAATGTGTCTGCCTTGATCTCCCTCTATAATCACTGCCTGTCCCTATAGATCTGGCCCTCTTGCTTTGCCTTCTATCAATGTCGTGATCACCCCTTTGCAGATGTCGTTGTCCTTCTAGATTCTGGGCATGGGCTTGTATTCGGGAAATATCCATCCCCTTCTTGTAATGAAGTCGTTAAACAATCCTTGAACAAATGTGGCCCCAAGCCACTCACAAACCTGTGCACCCTATCTCCCATATCGGCCACCATAGTCAGGGCATACCTAGCCAATGAATTAAACTGAAGGCTATATTCTCGGGCACTTATGTCCCCTTGTTTCAAGTTTAAAAATCTATTCGCTCTAGCTCGGCGGACCTCGGGTGGAAAATAGTGGCGAATAAAAGCATCTACAAATTCTTGCCACACGGGAGGACGCGTATTTTCCCTTCTTGATGCTAGCCAATTATTATACCATAATACCGCCACATCTCGGAGTCTATAGGATGCCAACTCCACAGATTCAGTTTCGGAGGCATGAATTGTTATATCCCGTGTTTTCACACGTTGGGAAAATTTGGAAATAATCTTGACTTGTAAGAAATAAGGTCATAATTGACTACATCTAACACATGAGTTGTTCATGAAAGAATATTGTTGTGGAAGTGTTGAAGAAGACTAAGGGCAAAAATTGGAATTTCGGAAATTAATTTCGGGAATTTCAAACAAGATCCTTAATTAATTAGGCTTAAAAAAAATTAAAATTGAGGCCCAAAACCCATGAATGGCCGACCATATATGTGGTCCAAGCCCATGGGAATAATTAAATTCCCATGTGATTATTAGCTTTATATTTAGAAGTTTCAAGAAAGGAAATAAAGAGAAAGAGAGAGCAAAAACAAAGAAAAAGAAGAAGAGCAAGAGAGGGGGGT
Organism: Lycium barbarum; assembly: GCF_019175385.1. Lineage (NCBI taxonomy): Eukaryota > Viridiplantae > Streptophyta > Magnoliopsida > Solanales > Solanaceae > Lycium > Lycium barbarum. The sequence goes on along the minus strand of NC_083348.1, from coordinate 20,834,562 downwards.
TTCGGCCAGCGCCTCCCATTTTACCCCCCTAAAATCTTACTACCAAAATTGTTTTCTTGTGGTATTTATACTAAATTGAGTGTCCTCTACAACTTGGTGCAATTGTTTAGGAGAATAGAGCACTTGTTTCTTCAATATGACAACATGTTTGAGTAAAGAAGATTGGAGAGAAAGGTAAGAATACATCCCTATTTATTGTGTTATGAAGTCTTGTTTGTGTTGTAGTGTGTAGAAATGAGTTGAAAGTGTGGAAATATGGAAGTTTGCAAAGTGGGTATGAAATGTAGTATGTGGCCGTGTGTGTATATGTGTTGTATATCTATGGTGGGTTGAATTTATGTTGTATTCTAGTTGTGTGTAGGATGGAATTCATATTGAGAATGAAAGTGGAATGAATTTGGTTGAAGTTGGAAATGTATATGTTGGCCGTGTGGTATTTGAAGTTTGGAATGAGAATGAATTAAATTGGTTTAACATGTTAGTTGTGTTGTTGTGATCCTTGCAATGTAAATGAAGTTAAAATGATATAAGTTTGCATTGAAATGGAATGTGGAAGCTTATGTCGTTTAGGTATGATCTTATGACAATATGAAAATGAAGTTGTTATGGTGCAAATTATGATGATTGTTGATGAACTTGGAAGATGGAAACATGTTATGAATAAGTATGTTAAAGATTAGAAGTTTTGAATGAATTATGACTTTGGCGGAAAGTTTGTATATTTTGTATATCTCGTGAATATTTTGTAGAAATGATATGAGATGCTTTTAAATGGCATTGTAATGGTCTTGAGTAATGATGAATATGAAAACATTGGGCTTGGTTTGGAAGTGTGAAGTCGGAATGAAAGTTATCGTATTACGTCGGAAAGAAGGCTAGTTGTGCCATATTGTGTGTTTTGTAGTTATGGTTAATGTTGTTAGTATTGTTGTTGGGTTGTTGTTGATTATTTTGGCCGAGTTGAATTCTCGGGGATGCTATATGTATAGGGGAAATGCTGCCCAATTTTTTGTAGAAAAGTGTTGACTTCAGATTTAAGCCTAAAGCCTTATGGTTAACATTTGGTAAATGTGACCATTTGCAGATTTTGGACGAAACGTGAAGTGAACTTGGAAAGGCGTAAAGTCCGTAAAAGGTATGTAAAGCTATCCCGATTATTCTCTTGGCATGTCCTAGGTATACTAGGATTGGATTTGAACCTCGGAAGACATTCTGCCCATTGGAATCCGCAATTGAAAATGCTCCTTTTTCGTTCAATAGAATTGAACCCTCTAAGTAGGCTTTATTGAAAAATTATGCAAACTTCTCCAAACTGCCTAGAAAGTTATGGAATACCCCTAAGACCTCTGTAGGTTACCCCATACGCTTAATATACGTAATTTGAGCCCACCGCTTTGGTTGTCCCGAGGTGGGCCCACTATTTTCGATTTGACCCTTACGGTCCTTTGTAACTTGATTTCAAGCAATTTTTAAGGAAACCTCTTAACTAATTTTCCAACTACTAATGATACTTATTCGGGATATTATATTGAGTCTCTGTAAAGGTACGATATTTTGTATTACATTTAGTTCCACTATTCCCGCTTTGCTCTCTTATTGTACTATTGCCTTATTTTCGAATAATATAAAATGAAATGTTTTAATTATCCTTTCAACTACTAAGGAAAATCGTTTAGTGACTCCCCCGAGTTTGGTAAGCTATTTTGGAATATGAAAACGATTTCAGGAGGATTACTCTTCCGTAACTCATTATGACATATGACATACACTTGCTAAGATTCCGTCCGACTTCATTGATTTGATTTGTCATTCGATATGCCTCATTGAATCTCTGGAAATATGTGATATTGTTATTGCATTTAGTCTCTCACTACTCCATTCGTGGATGCCTCAATGTTTCCCACACTGAGCCCGGGCCAGGATATGTTGTCAAGCGTATTCCACTGCATTGTTCGTCGTGCCTGTATGTGAGGGGGCAGGTATATATGTACATGGGTTTTGGAGTATGCTGTGCCATGTACACACATTCTGATATGATATGATCTGATATGGCCATCTGATATGATATGTTATGTTACGGGGTTATCCCCTACTCTGTTCCGTATGTATGGTGGCACCAGCGTTAGGGGGTGGCCACGTTCTGTTTGTCGAGTCCCTTGGCAGGGGCCGGATATGATATGGTATATGTTTCTGTACACACTCCTCATGTTTTGAAAATATGCATTTGATACTTCGGATGTCATACTCACTTCTCTGTAAGTTCTGTTTCGGTTATGATTTTATTTTGTAATGGGACCAGGTACGACATATGTTTTCAACCAATACTATTTATACTTTATGTTATATCCCCTGTTTTGTGAAATGGGATAATTCAAGATAATCGCGGGGAGACAACAATCAAGGCAACATTTTTGTTGTTTGACACACGGGTTGTTTATGAAAAGTCTAGAAGTGGAGACAATGAAAATGGTTCAGAGCATAAAGGGGAATTCACAAAATGATTTGTGGTAATAATGAGAAGAGTCGAGGGGCAAAATGGGAACTTCATAAAAGTTTTGAAAGTTTATAAAAATTTCCATGTTGGTTGTGTGGCATAAGTATGTGCCCACATTTCTTTGGGGGGCTAAAGTGTATCAAGAAGACATTTGGTCTTCTTTGACCAAATAAAGTAATCCAAAAGAAAAAAAGAAAATTGGGGAGTCTTCTAGAGAGGGGCATGTGCCCCTCACATGCATAGGATATATATGGATATATATTGGTATTATCTTCCAATTCAAGACAAGAAAAGATAAGAACAAAAAAACAAAAGCATAGAAGAAAGAACAAGAAGGAGGATTTCGGCCCTACAAAAATTTCCAAGAAAAAGTGACAAAAATTCCTTCAAAAATTATTTCTAACCAAGTAGGGGGTGCTTAACAAGATGGAGTGTTTATTGGAGCAAGAACAATACAAATACTTATAAGTTGGAAGTGTAGTCAAGTGAAGAAGTGGAGAAGAAGCAAGGTGAGAACTTATGCCCTTTTTTTTTTTTCATGTTATGAATAATTATGCATGTTGTTGTGTGCAAAGTGAGTGAAATTTGTGAAGAATAGGGAAGTGAGGGTGGAGGCCGTGAGGTGTGGTGCATGATTGTGTGTGTAGAAATTATGTGTTAATCATTTTATCTAATGTTTAGTTATTATTGTTATGAATGCCATGTTGATGATGAAAGTTGAATGACTCTACTAAGGTTGAAGCCGTGTAGGTGTGCTTGATGTTAGGCCGTGTATAAGGCATGTATAATCGTGTGAATGTGTTGAATTGTGAAGGAATAAGGGGCAAGTTGAATTTAAAATTTTAGTTGTTGTGTTGTAGATCTTATATTGCAAATAAAGACTCAATAAGTTTGGTGAAGTATTGGTGATTGGAAGTTTGTGTAAGTTGGAAATAATGCTCTTGCATGGATAGTATGTAATGGTATTGGTATAATGTTGTTGGAATATATATATATGTATATTTATGAAGTTGTTATTGTGCTCGTTGGAGTCGGAAGGTGTTGACGATAGTAGGAAATCGATATAATGTACTTTGAATGGAATATGTGAATTACTAGTGTGGTTGTTGAATTATGTTAACCGTTTGGCCGGGTTTGAATTCCCGGGTTGTGTTTGATGAGAATTTGACGAAATTGAATGTTGAGGATGGTATATTTACAGAGGAAATGCTGCCGAAATTTCGGTAGCAAAGTGCTTCCTTAAGATTCTAACTCAAAATGTACTAATGAAAGTTTTGGTAAAAATGACCAATTCGCAGATTTCGACGAGATTGTGATGTGAATTTGGAGTAGCCAAATGAGCGGAAAGAGGTATGTAAGGCTTCGCCCTTCTTTCTATGGCATGTCTTAGATATAATGAGTCGGGCACGAGCCTCGGGGACAACCCGGTTCCCCGGAATCCGTACCTAAAGTTTTCAACTTTTCGTTCAATTGAATTGAAGTAGAAAGTGTGCAAAATGATGAAAAGGCCTCCTAGACCCCTATAACTTGCCTAAGTGGGACCCGATTACCCTAAGACTCATACAAGTAACTCTATGACACGTAATATGGGTAAATTGTATACGCTACCTCGTCCGGCCCGAGGTGGGCCCGATACTCTCGGATTTTCCTATAGTCTTGGTTAGCGTACTTGAAGTGAATCTAAAGGGGGCCTTTGATCCCGATTCCGTCACCAAGTAATAAGTGCTATGACTACCCCAACGGGAGTGCCCCTATGATGATAATGTTAATGACAATGTCGGGCAAGAGGATGTAGCTATGATAAATACGACCGGAACGACCCTATGACTAAGCCAAGTACCTTATGTAAACATTAAATTGATAAACTAGTTTTCTAAATCGTATTTATACCTTCTAGTTATAATCTTATTTTCTAAGACTCCAAAACCTATGACTGTCACCTAAAATGCCTGCGATTTCATTTTTGGTTACTATAACACTATTCTCCGTTAATAATCTCACTTTAAAATACTTGTTCCTTCTAGGTGAGACAAAGCTATCACTAGCATTTCGTACTGTAATCGGAGGTTACCGACCTTACGTCACTCCGATGGACACATGATTTTCCTTGGCTCTCTTGTGTGCTTATAGGATATATGTATATAAAGCGAGTTAACGTGTATGGATATGTATGTATATTAGATAAAGAAATTGTATATGAGACATGTATATGCATAAAAGAGGAGTAAGCGTATATGTATGTGTATATGGGGAAAAAGGGAAGGGCCACTGTTATACCACCACCTGATTCAGCTGGATTCCATCCTGGACGCGGGATGCCCGGACGCGGGATATGGGATGAGCCGTACGCGGCGTCTGTATATATATATATATATATAATGTGTGATACATGTGTGATGTAATATGTTGGGTTATCGTTGGGGAGGGGATTGGGGGAGCCGATTGTATTCGGCGTCTGTAAATGTAAGCAAAAGATACCGTTACTGAAACGTACTGTTTTATTTCTGTACACGAGAATAAGTAATATGAAAATGTTGAGTCCTATGCCTATGAAAAGAAACGGTTCAAGGATGGAAAGGCAAGTCTACATGACAGCCGGCCCGAAAAGGGGCCTCCCTACTTACAGGTTACGTTCTTGCCTCATTATACGCGCTATGACTCTGTGATATTATTATTGATCGTACTTTATGTTACTGCTTGAACTGTTTTCCATGCCTTACATACTCGGTACATTATTCGTACTGACGTCCCTTCTTGTGGACGCTGCGTTTCATGCCGCGCAGGTCAGCAGGTATACGGACCAGATTCCTAGTGCCCTATCAGCAGCATTCGACAGCGCTCCAGTTGTTTCGGAGCCTTATTTCACCGGTACTATTTTGTGTATGTATTTTCGGGCGCGACAGTACTCGGCCCTTTTCTCTGTATAAATGTACTATGTCTAGAGGCTCGTAGACAGATATACACAGTCAGCTATGTACAGTTTAATGTATTTTATTCCGAATGGTCCGCGTTCTGGTGTAACGCAATATTAGAAAGTTTACTGCAAATGTTAATGTTTAAAAAAAAAAAAAATATATGGCACTGCTTATATAGGATAGCTAAGGGGTGCTCGGTACAAATATCGGGTACTCGTCACGGCCCCTGGTCGGGTCGTGACAGAAGTGGTATCAGAGCAGTTCGGTCCTAGGGTTTGTCTACGAGCCGTGTCCAGTAGAGTCTTGTCTATGGGTGTGTAGCGCGCCACACTTATAGACGGGAGGCTACAGGGCATTTAGGAAATGTGACCTTCTTTGTATTCTGAAATCGTGCGATAGAGCTATGTTACCAGGCTTCCATGCTCCTTTTCTAAAACCGATGTTATGGTTTCAGTAATGCCGCCGAAGAGAAAGGCTACGACGGCCGAGAAAGCCAAGGGGGTGGCGGCCCGCAGAGTTGAACAGGAGCTAGACGAAGAAGAATCTCACAATGAAGCTCCCCCTCAGACTGTTCCTGCACCCCCTGCACCGGCAGAGCAGGGAAGAGCTCCAGCTCCAGCCCCCGCACCTCCAGTTCCACCGCCAGCAGCTCCGGGCCAGCAGATGGCAGAGGCCATCCAGTTATTGACCCAGCTAGTCGCCGCACAAGCTCAGCGGCAAGATGTGGACACAGGCGGCAGGGCGGTAAGCGCAAGGGCCCGAGACTTTATTACCCTGAAGCCGCCAGAGTTCTATGGATCGAAGCCAGAGGAGGACCCGCAGGGTTTTATAGACGAGATGCTGAGGACTCTGAGGATCATACATGCTTCGGATACGGAGTCCGTAGAGTTGGCTTCATACAGGCTGCGGGATGTGGCAGTTCTGTGGTACGGTAACTGGATATCATCGAGGGGAGCAAATGCACCCCCTCCGGTTTGGCAGGAGTTCACTGAGGCTTTCCTACGACATTTCCTACCGCCAGAGGTTCGACGGGCTCGAGCCGATATGTTCTTGAACCTGAGACAGGGAAATATGAGCGTTCGAGAATACAGTCTTCGTTTCAACTCGCTAGCCAGGTATGCCCCCGCCCTGATAGCTGATAGGGGAGACCATGTGCACCGGTTTGTAAGTGGGCTAGGGCCACATTTGGTTAAGGAGTGTTTGACGGCCTCACTCCAGGACGGGATGACTATTACCCGCATCCAAGCCCACGCCCAAAATCTGGAAGAACAATATCAGCCACGGAGAGAGGAGAGTTTTCCAGATAGGGGCTCCAGAAAAAGAGGCAGATTTTCCAGGGCTAGGAGTGAGTATAGAGGGGAGGGCAGGCACAAGAGCAATCTAGGTATTCGGGCCAATCAGCGGCCAGTGCCCAACCTCGATTTGCGGATAGGGGGTTTGATCGCCCTACTTATTCGGTACCAGGTCAGGGTGCCAGAGCTTTGGAGTCCCAGTACAGAGTTGATTCCAGCAGGATGGGGCTTCCCCCACCACGATGTGCCCGGTGTGGCAAGCCGCACTCTGGGCAGTGCTACTTAGACACCGGTGGTTGTTTTGCCTGTGGTCGGACTGACCATTTTGTACGTGATTGCCCGCTAAAGGATGAAGGAGGCCAAACTCAGCCAGCCGGATCAGCGATCGGTTCGACGTCGACCGTGCGCCCTCGTGGGCAGACTTCTCAGGCGCCAGCAGGCCGCGGCCGAGGTAGAGGAGGAGCACCCAGTTCAGCCGGTCCTCCGCACCGCCTATATGCACTGACAGGACGACAGGATCCTGAGCCTTCTGCAGACGCGGCCACAGGTACCTTTTCAGTATTTTCTGTGATAAACGTGTGCTAATTAATTCGAATTTTATTTTTTCCTATACCGTCCTCTGCATTACTGGGCACATTAAAAATTTGGAAATTTGGGCGAAAAGTGGCCATACACATAGGTAAAAGGTGAATACTGGAAATTGCGAAGGTCAGAACTGTAAATAAAAGAAAAGACGTGTTACACGGACGTTTCGAAAACTGCCGAGACCCCAACTCGTACCATATTATATGATATAGGTAGTACGGGGAAGCGGAAGTAAAAATATTGACGCCGAGACATCGGAATGCATTAAAGTTCTAAGGTTAAGCGTGCTCAGGTGGGAGTAATTCTATGATGGGTGACCCCCTGGGAAATATGCTGAAAAATTCATAAATGAGGAAACAAGAGACGAGTGTAAAATTAGGCAGCCCAGAGTAAGTTGGGGTGTGAAAAGTGGTTAGAAACCCCATACGAGCCATATAGGCTAAGACGGATTAAACTAACAGAAAAAGAAAAGCCATGACAACAGAAAGCCTTGGGAATGAAGGAGAAAAGTACAGGTGTCGCAGGGTGGGACCAATATTGAGTCCACACTGTCTAAGGCAAGGAATTCCTAATATGGCGATATACAGGAACATGTATAGTGAAGGGATAGACGCAGCAGACTACACGGAGAAAGGAGCACAACTGTAAAAAACGCAAAGAGGGCAACCTAAGCTTCTAAGATGGATATGCAAAGTGACATGAGGTATCTATGACGGAGACCTCCCCGAAATAATGCGCTACGCTATGAGGCCAGTTCAACATTCGAGGACGAATGTTCTAAAGGGGGGGAGGATGTTATATCCCCTGTTTTGTGAAATGGGATAATTCAAGATAATCGCGGGGAGACAACAATCAAGGCAACATTTTTGTTGTTTGACACACGGGTTGTTTATGAAAAGTCTAGAAGTGGAGACAATGAAAATGGTTCAGAGCATAAAGGGGAATTCACAAAATGATTTGTGGTAATAATGAGAAGAGTCGAGGGGCAAAATGGGAACTTCATAAAAGTTTTGAAAGTTTATAAAAATTTCCATGTTGGTTGTGTGGCATAAGTATGTGCCCACATTTCTTTGGGGGGCTAAAGTGTATCAAGAAGACATTTGGTCTTCTTTGACCAAATAAAGTAATCCAAAAGAAAAAAAGAAAATTGGGGAGTCTTCTAGAGAGGGGCATGTGCCCCTCACATGCATAGGATATATATGGATATATATTGGTATTATCTTCCAATTCAAGACAAGAAAAGATAAGAACAAAAAAACAAAAGCATAGAAGAAAGAACAAGAAGGAGGATTTCGGCCCTACAAAAATTTCCAAGAAAAAGTGACAAAAATTCCTTCAAAAATTATTTCTAACCAAGTAGGGGGTGCTTAACAAGATGGAGTGTTTATTGGAGCAAGAACAATACAAATACTTATAAGTTGGAAGTGTAGTCAAGTGAAGAAGTGGAGAAGAAGCAAGGTGAGAACTTATGCCCTTTTTTTTTTTTCATGTTATGAATAATTATGCATGTTGTTGTGTGCAAAGTGAGTGAAATTTGTGAAGAATAGGGAAGTGAGGGTGGAGGCCGTGAGGTGTGGTGCATGATTGTGTGTGTAGAAATTATGTGTTAATCATTTTATCTAATGTTTAGTTATTATTGTTATGAATGCCATGTTGATGATGAAAGTTGAATGACTCTACTAAGGTTGAAGCCGTGTAGGTGTGCTTGATGTTAGGCCGTGTATAAGGCATGTATAATCGTGTGAATGTGTTGAATTGTGAAGGAATAAGGGGCAAGTTGAATTTAAAATTTTAGTTGTTGTGTTGTAGATCTTATATTGCAAATAAAGACTCAATAAGTTTGGTGAAGTATTGGTGATTGGAAGTTTGTGTAAGTTGGAAATAATGCTCTTGCATGGATAGTATGTAATGGTATTGGTATAATGTTGTTGGAATATATATATATGTATATTTATGAAGTTGTTATTGTGCTCGTTGGAGTCGGAAGGTGTTGACGATAGTAGGAAATCGATATAATGTACTTTGAATGGAATATGTGAATTACTAGTGTGGTTGTTGAATTATGTTAACCGTTTGGCCGGGTTTGAATTCCCGGGTTGTGTTTGATGAGAATTTGACGAAATTGAATGTTGAGGATGGTATATTTACAGAGGAAATGCTGCCGAAATTTCGGTAGCAAAGTGCTTCCTTAAGATTCTAACTCAAAATGTACTAATGAAAGTTTTGGTAAAAATGACCAATTCGCAGATTTCGACGAGATTGTGATGTGAATTTGGAGTAGCCAAATGAGCGGAAAGAGGTATGTAAGGCTTCGCCCTTCTTTCTATGGCATGTCTTAGATATAATGAGTCGGGCACGAGCCTCGGGGACAACCCGGTTCCCCGGAATCCGTACCTAAAGTTTTCAACTTTTCGTTCAATTGAATTGAAGTAGAAAGTGTGCAAAATGATGAAAAGGCCTCCTAGACCCCTATAACTTGCCTAAGTGGGACCCGATTACCCTAAGACTCATACAAGTAACTCTATGACACGTAATATGGGTAAATTGTATACGCTACCTCGTCCGGCCCGAGGTGGGCCCGATACTCTCGGATTTTCCTATAGTCTTGGTTAGCGTACTTGAAGTGAATCTAAAGGGGGCCTTTGATCCCGATTCCGTCACCAAGTAATAAGTGCTATGACTACCCCAACGGGAGTGCCCCTATGATGATAATGTTAATGACAATGTCGGGCAAGAGGATGTAGCTATGATAAATACGACCGGAACGACCCTATGACTAAGCCAAGTACCTTATGTAAACATTAAATTGATAAACTAGTTTTCTAAATCGTATTTATACCTTCTAGTTATAATCTTATTTTCTAAGACTCCAAAACCTATGACTGTCACCTAAAATGCCTGCGATTTCATTTTTGGTTACTATAACACTATTCTCCGTTAATAATCTCACTTTAAAATACTTGTTCCTTCTAGGTGAGACAAAGCTATCACTAGCATTTCGTACTGTAATCGGAGGTTACCGACCTTACGTCACTCCGATGGACACATGATTTTCCTTGGCTCTCTTGTGTGCTTATAGGATATATGTATATAAAGCGAGTTAACGTGTATGGATATGTATGTATATTAGATAAAGAAATTGTATATGAGACATGTATATGCATAAAAGAGGAGTAAGCGTATATGTATGTGTATATGGGGAAAAAGGGAAGGGCCACTGTTATACCACCACCTGATTCAGCTGGATTCCATCCTGGACGCGGGATGCCCGGACGCGGGATATGGGATGAGCCGTACGCGGCGTCTGTATATATATATATATATATAATGTGTGATACATGTGTGATGTAATATGTTGGGTTATCGTTGGGGAGGGGATTGGGGGAGCCGATTGTATTCGGCGTCTGTAAATGTAAGCAAAAGATACCGTTACTGAAACGTACTGTTTTATTTCTGTACACGAGAATAAGTAATATGAAAATGTTGAGTCCTATGCCTATGAAAAGAAACGGTTCAAGGATGGAAAGGCAAGTCTACATGACAGCCGGCCCGAAAAGGGGCCTCCCTACTTACAGGTTACGTTCTTGCCTCATTATACGCGCTATGACTCTGTGATATTATTATTGATCGTACTTTATGTTACTGCTTGAACTGTTTTCCATGCCTTACATACTCGGTACATTATTCGTACTGACGTCCCTTCTTGTGGACGCTGCGTTTCATGCCGCGCAGGTCAGCAGGTATACGGACCAGATTCCTAGTGCCCTATCAGCAGCATTCGACAGCGCTCCAGTTGTTTCGGAGCCTTATTTCACCGGTACTATTTTGTGTATGTATTTTCGGGCGCGACAGTACTCGGCCCTTTTCTCTGTATAAATGTACTATGTCTAGAGGCTCGTAGACAGATATACACAGTCAGCTATGTACAGTTTAATGTATTTTATTCCGAATGGTCCGCGTTCTGGTGTAACGCAATATTAGAAAGTTTACTGCAAATGTTAATGTTTAAAAAAAAAAAAAATATATGGCACTGCTTATATAGGATAGCTAAGGGGTGCTCGGTACAAATATCGGGTACTCGTCACGGCCCCTGGTCGGGTCGTGACACTTTATGATCAGCATTTTGGTAATCTGGACATTCTATCCATTTTCTGTACCTTCTACTTTGATTATGACTTTGTTTACTACGTTCTGTGCTTTACATACTCAGTACATATTTCGTACTGACCCCCTTTCTTCGGGGGCTACGTTTTCATGCCGCGCAGGTACAGAAGACAGATTTGCTGATCGCCTGCCTAGGACATCTATTCTGCTATATTGGGAGCGCTCTTTTGTTCAAAGCCTATATATTGGTACAGTCTGCCACTATATTATATATATGTATGCGATTCAGGGGTATGACGGGGCCCTGTCCCGTCTTATGATTCTGTTATGTTCTGTAAAGGTCTGTAGACATACTTGTGTGGGTTCTGTATATGTTTTGGGATGATATGGTTTGTGACAGCCTCATCGGCTTCCCTGTACCATGTCTGTGCATCTATGATAATTAATAACGACAATTGACTTCTACATTTAAATATATTCTGTTAATATACTGGTTCGGGTTATTGGGTACATTTGGGTGTCCAGCACGGACACTAGTCGCGGCCTACGGAGTTGGGTCGTGACAAAAGTGGTATCAGAGCGGTTCGTCCTCGGAGTGTCTGCAGACCGTGTCTAGTAGAGTCTTGTTTATCGGTGTGTTGTGCACCACATCTATATACAGGAGGCTACAGGACATTTAGGGTGTTACCTTTCTTTGAATCTTAGATCGTGCGATAGAGCCAGCTGTAGGAAATGAATTCCTTTTTTTACTAACCCTTGATTGCAGCTGGAGAACGGTATCAACGTAAGACAACGACTGATGATATTGGAAGCTACAGAGTACACAGGTAAGTAATGGTATGAAAGATGTATGCTGGGTAAGGTGTTTAAAATACGATTGAAACATGAAGTTGAAGATTGAAAAGGAAAATAAACAGGAAAGTGTAGCAGGTGCAGTTTGAGTTGGGCATGTGAGGTAAGCCTCGGCATCTTTATACTTTTATTTGAAATTGTTAGCCCCGTGTGGCTATGATGCGATATGATATGATATGTATGTACGTATATGTGTTGGCCCTGCGAGGCATGGTTGGTATTTCCTGTGTATAGGTTTTGGGATAGTAAGAAATACAGAGGAACCTCTGCCGAATTTTTTTTCAGAAATACGAAAAGGAAAATGAGGTATAAATTTCTTAACATATCTCAAAGGTCGATACCGATAGGATAAATGTATTATGGTGGATTAAAAGTTTAAGAGGTGCCCTCCATGTCATTTGTAAGAAGCATTACCCTTATCGGGAAAATTTTACCTCGAGAAGCATGTACGAGTAGCAAATTCGCAATTTATTTGGAGGGACCAGAAATATGTTCCAACCCCATTTTGTCTTAGCGCTACCCATGTGAAGGGCAAAAATGTCCAACGATCAAGTTTCCTCTAATTGCAAGAATACAAAAACGTATGACAAGCATTCGGGAATTCAGTGGTTCGCTCACGACTCAAATATATTTATATATATAAATATGGAGGTAATTATGCGAATTAAGTACTAAAGGATTCTGCGAAGTTCGTCGGACTCTAGTTTTCTTTTGCCGGTGGTCGGAAAATGCCTTACAGTAACATTTTATCAGTTTCGTTGACTGATTGGAGATGGAATTCGTGGAATACATGACGGTAAATATTGAGGGTTTACAGGGGGCAACACGGTAGCTATATAGTCAGAAAAGTAAAAGAATTCTCGCTAAGTCGGGGTGGGACCCGCTATGAGAACGCTTTGAAAGTTGTTAAGACCCCGATTTGCCTTAAATTACGTGACAAAGGCCTTGCGGGGCAATTGGTGTAATTATACCGGCCTTAACGTGCCTAAATGCATTAAAGTTGTAAGGTTAAGCGTGACAGGGCCAGAGCAATTTTGGGATGGGTGACCCCCTGGGAAATGTACCAGAATTTTTACAAACATAGATATAAGAGACGAATAGGAAATTCGGGGTAACCTAAAGGGAATTAGGATATGTGGAATGGTTAGAAACTTTATAGGGGTCACGTGAGCTGAGACAGATTAGATTGGTAAAGAGGAAGAAAAAGCAGCGCGGCTCTGGAATTAGAGTAAATTCGAAAAAGTGATTGAAGATGTACTGTAAAAGAAATGGCAGTGATATATATACGTATGTGTAGGGCCCCCATTTATGACTATGTCGGTTGATTGGTGAATCCTAATAGCCAGTGTTGTGATATATGGAAAACATTGACTGGATAGAATTTACGAGAAAAACAAAAAAGGGGGAAAGGTATGGTACCGATGTTACGAAATAGATTGATATTCGTTTGGCTACCGGCTGAGATTAGAAGATCCTAATATCACAATGTTTGGAAAGAGAAGAGAATAATTGTGTAGAAAGTAAGGAGATCAAATGTCAAAAAAAAAAAAAAAGAACAGTGAACCATAAGAAACGTAATTAAGCAGATCCTCTAAAAGAGTCGACGGGCAAAGCACGAATTTAATTGCGAAAGCAAACTAAAATGAAATAGCGTAGGACAAAAGAAAACTTATGGCATGAAATGATGAATCATGTGAATATCAAATAATTCGATTATCGAGAAAATAGAACGACAGATAAGGAATGTGTATGAATGAAGAAGGTGATTACTAAGAGATAAACAACTACCTTAATTATATTACTCGAGTGCCAACTATCAGATAAGACTTTGTACTATATAGTTGTGATTTTGTTAGGGTCTCGTACGGAGAAAATCAAGTTGTAGGATAGAAAGAAAAGATATGGATATGGTATAAGTATAACCCCAAAGAGGGGGAGCGAATGAAAGTAAAGTAAAGTAAGTATGAATGAAAACAACTGACATACAGAAGATTGAAGCGATAAAGGACTGGTCTAGGCCTTCGACATCGACTGAAATACGTAGTTCTCTGAGAATGGTCAGATTATAGCCTATGTTCCCCGGCAGCTCCGACCGCACGAGGGAAAATTAATTCGCTCATGATCTGGAATTAGCTACGGTGATTCGTGCTTTAAAGATATGGCGGCATTACTTATATGGGGTCCGCGTTGACATTTATACGGACCCTGAGAGCCTCCATTATATATATTTTAAGAAAAATGAGCTGAATTCGCGGCAGAGAAGCGGTTTGAATTACTGAAAGATTGTGATGTTAACATTTTGTGCAACCCTAGAAGGGCTAACGTTGTGGCAGACGCACTTAGTTGTGACTCTGTGGACGGCTTGACCGGCGTACATTCAGAAACGAAAAATTGGTCTGCAAATGCTCATTAGTCAGCCAGCCATGGAGTCCGTTTGGTCGGTTCTGAAGATGTTGAAATTTTTGTCCGAGAAGTTACTGAATCATCGATTATGGGAAAGGTAAAACAGCGTCAGTTTGACGATTCTATTCGGGTATCGTACAGAGATACGACCTTTGACAAGGAAAAGACTCAGTTTGAGGTTTTACCTCATGGGTATGATTATGCAGAGACAGATTATGTGTGCCCGACGTTGTAGGGCTGCAACGGCCAATTACGGGCGAAGCGCATAATGTTAGGTATTCTATTCATCCTAAATCCACTAAAATGTACCATGACCTCAGATGTCTGTACTGGTCGGATGGCATAAAACGGGGCATCGCAGATCTCGTTGACCAGTGCCCAAATTGTCAGCAAGTCAAAATTGAGCATCAGAAACCGGGTGGACTGTTTCAAGAAATGGAAATTCCGATTTGGAAGTGGGAGATAATTAATATGGATTTCATTACAGGTTTGCCTCGCACCCCACGGAAGTATGATTTCCATATTGGGTATGGTTGATAGGCTGACAAAATCAGCCCATTTTCTCCCCGTCAATAACCACTTATTCAGTTGAGGATTATGCCAGGCTATATATTAAAGGAATAGTGAGACTCCACGGAGTTCCTATATCTATTATCACTGACAGAGGTGCTCAGTTTACGACTAATTTCTGGAGATTTGTTTTCAGGAAGGATTAAGGGCTCAGATAAGTCTGGGCACAGTATTTCATCCTCAGAGCGACAGACAGGTCGAGCACACTATACAGACGCTCGATGATATGTTGCGGGCTTGTATTATTAATTTCAGAGGTAGCCGGGACGATCACCTGCCGTTGATCGAGTTTTCTTATAATGATAGCTACCATTCTAGCTTAATACGAGGCTTTGTAGGGCAGAAGATGCAGGTCACTGATTGGCTGGTTTGGTATTGGCAAAACAGGATTAATCAGCCCAGGTATGATCTGACAGGCAGTTGATAAGGTGAAACTTATCCGAGAGCGGCTATTAGCGGCCCAGAGTCGACAGAAGTCATATGCTGATAAACGACATTGACCCTTGGAGTTCCAGGACGGTGATTAGGTATTTTTGAAGTATCTCCTATGAAAGGCGTAACGCGAGTCGGCAAAAAGAGTAAGCTCAGTCCGCGACATATCAGACTTTATCAGATTGTTCGAAGAATTGAGAATGTCGCTCACGCGCTAGATCTACCATCTGATCTGGAAGCGGTACATCCGGTATTTCATGTATCCATGCTCCGCAAATGCATTGGTGATCCCTCCAGAATATTTCTTACAGATGATATTCAGGTGACGGAGCAGTTATCTAACGAGGAGCAGCCCGTAGCTATTCTGGACCGCCAGGTAAGAAAATTACGGAACAAAGACGTAGCTTCCGTTAAGGTGCTGTGCCGGAACAACAGCAGGGAGGAAATGACCTGGGAGGCCGAAGAGGAAATGAAGAAGAAATATCCTCAGTTGTTCCCTATGCCCACAGGTAATCTAAAATCTTTGCCTAATTATGTTCAATAATGAATGTGTGCCATATATGCTGACTATAAATAGAAACTCCCCCGAAGCATTTTCAGAGCCTATAAGATTAATTTAACATTCGAGGACGAATGTTCTAAGGGGGGGGGGGGGGGAGGATGTTATATCCCGTGTTTTCACACGTTGGGAAAATTTGGAAATAATCTTGACTTGTAAGAAATAAGGTCATAATTGACTACATCTAACACATGAGTTGTTCATGAAAGAATATTGTTGTGGAAGTGTTGAAGAAGACTAAGGGCAAAAATTGGAATTTCGGAAATTAATTTCGGGAATTTCAAACAAGATCCTTAATTAATTGGGCTTAAAAAAAATTAAATTGAGGCCCAAAACCCATGAATGGCCGACCATATATGTGGTCCAAGCCCATGGGAATAATTAAATTCCCATGTGATTATTAGCTTTATATTTAGAAGTTTCAAGAAAGGAAATAAAGAGAAAGAGAGAGCAAAAACAAAGAAAAAGAAGAAGAGCAAGAGAGGGGGGTTTCGGCCAGCCCCTCCCATTTTACCCCCCTAAAATCTTGCTTCCAAAATTGTTTTCTTGTGGTATTTATACTAAATTGAGTGTCCTCTACAACTTGGTGCAATTTTTTGGGAGAATAGAGCACTTGTTTCTTCAATATGACAACATGTTTGAGTAAAGAAGATTGGAGAGAAAGGTAAGAATACATCCCTATTTATTGTGTTATGAAGTCTTGTTTGTGTTGTAGTGTGTAGAAATGAGTTGAAAGTGTGAAAATATGGAAGTTTTCAAAGTGGGTATGAAATGTAGTATGTGGCCGTGTGTGTATTTGTGTTGTATATCTATGGTGGGTTGAATTTATGTTGTATTCTAGTTGTGTGTTGGATGGAATTCATATTGAGAATGAAAGTGGAATGAATTTGGTTGAAGTTGGAAATGTATATGTTGGCCGTGTGGTATTTGAAGTTTGGAATGAGAATGAATTAAATTGGTTTAACATGTTAGTTGTGTTGTTGTGATCCTTGCAATGTAAATGAAGTTAAAATGATATAAGTTTGCATTGAAATGGAATGTGGAAGCTTATGTCGTTTAGGTATGATCTTATGACAATATGAAAATGAAGTTGTTATGGTGCAAATTATGATGATTGTTGATGAACTTGGAAGATGGAAACATGTTATGAATAAGTCTGTTAAAGATTAGAAGTTTTGAATGAATTATGACTTTGGCGGAAAGTTTGTATATTTTGTATATCTCGTGAATATTTTGTAGAAATGATATGAGATGCTTTTAAATGGCATTGTAATGGTCTTGAGTAATGATGAATATGAAAACATTGGGCTTGGTTTGGAAGTGTGAAGTCGGAATGAAAGTTATCGTATTACGTCGGAAAGAAGGCTAGTTGTGCCATATTGTGTGTTTTGTAGTTTTGGTTAATGTTGTTAGTATTGTTGTTGGGTTGTTGTTGATTATTTTGGCCGAGTTGAATTCTCGGGGATGCTATATGTATAGGGGAAATGCTGCCCAATTTTTTGTAGAAAAGTGTTGACTTCAGATTTAAGCCTAAAGCCTTATGGTTAACATTTGGTAAATGTGACCATTTGCAGATTTTGGACGAAACGTGAAGTGAACTTGGAAAGGCGTAAAGTCCGTAAAAGGTATGTAAAGCTGTCCCGATTATTCTCTTGGCATGTCCTAGGTATACTAGGATTGGATTTGAACCTCGGAAGACATTCTGCCCATTGGAATCCGCAATTGAAAATGCTCCTTTTTCGTTCAATAGAATTGAACCCTCTAAGTAGGCTTTACTGAAAAATTATGCAAACTTCTCCAAACTGCCTAGAAAGTTATGGAATACCCCTAAGACCTCTGTAGGTTACCCCATACGCTTAATATACGTAATTTGAGCCCGCCGCTTTGGTTGTCCCGAGGTGGGCCCACTATTTCCGATTTTACCCTTACGGTCCTTTGTAACTTGATTTTAAGCAATTTTTAAGGAAACGTCTTAACTAATTTTCCAACTACTAATGATACTTATTCGGGATATTATATTGAGTCTCTGTAAAGGTACGATATTTTGTATTACATTTAGTTCCACTATTCCCGCTTTGCTCTCTTATTGTACTATTGCCTTATTTTCGAATAATATAAAATGAAATGTTTTAATTATCCTTTCAACTACTAAGGAAAATCGTTTAGTGACTCCCCCGAGTTTGGTAAGCTATTTTGGAATATGAAAACGATTTCAGGAGGATTACTCTTCCGTAACTCATTATGACATACGACATACACTTGCTAAGATTCCGTCCGACTTCATTGATTTTATTTGTCATTCGATATGCCTCATTGAATCTCTGGAAATCTGTGATATTTTTATTGCATTTAGTCTCTCACTACTCCATTCGTGGATGCCTCAATGTTTCCCACACTGAGCCCGGGCCAGGATATGTTGTCAAGCGTATTCCACTGCATTGTTCGCCGTGTCTCGATGTGAGGGGGCAGGTATATATGTACATGGGTTTTGGAGTATGCTGTGCCATGTACACACATTCTGATATGATATGATCTGATATGGCCATCTGATATGATATGTTATGTTACGGGGTTATCCCCTACTCTGTTCCGTATGTATGGTGGCACCAGCGTCAGGGGGTGGCCACGTTCTGTTTGTCGAGTCCCTTGGCAGTGGCCGGATATGATATGGTATATGTTTCTGTACACACTCCTCATGTTTTGCAAATATGCATTTGATACTTCGGATGTCATACTCACTTCTCTGTAAGTTCTGTTTCGGTTATGATTTTATTTTGTAATGGGACCAGGTACGACATATGTTTTCAACCAATACTATTTATCCTTTATGATCAGCATTTTGGTAATCTGGACATTCTGTCCTTTTTCTGTACCTTCTACTTTGATTATGACTTTGTTTACTACGTTTTGTGCTTTACATACTCAGTACATATTTCGTACTGACCCCCTTTCTTCGGGGGCTGCGTTTTCATGCCGCGCAGGTACAGAAGACAGATTTGCTGATCGCCTGCCTAGGACATCTATTCTGCTATATTGGGAGCGCTCTTTTGTTCAGAGCCTATATATTGGTACAGTCTGCCGCTATATTATATATATGTATGCGATTCAGGGGTATGACGGGGCCCTGTCCCGTCTTATGATTCTGTTATGTTCTGTAAAGGTCTGTAGACATACTTGTGTGGGTTCTGTATATGTTTTGAGATGATATGATTTGTGACAGCCTCATCGGCTTCCCTGTACCAAGTCTGTGCATCTATGATAATTAATAACGACAATTGACTTCTACATTTAAATATATTCTGTTAATATACTGGTTCGGGTTATTGGGTACGTTTGGGTGTCCCGCACGGACACTAGTCGCGGCCTACGGAGTTGGGTCGTGACATGAATAATCCTCAATGTTCTCAGCATCTCATCAATAAAACCTTGCGGGTCTTCATCCGGCTTTGACCCGAAAAACTCCGGAGGATTTAAACTCATAAAATAACGGGCTCTGGTACTAGCTACCCGATCACTTGAACTTACATTCTTCCGCTGTGCCTTGGCGGCAACCAACTGTGTCAATAGATAGATGGCCTCGGTCACTTGTTGACCCGAAGCAACCGGTGGAGGAATTGGAGCTGAAGCCCCTCCTTGTTCTTCCACATTGGGCGGGGTGAAGGAAGTATTAAATGGGGACTCGTTATATGACTCGCCCTCTTCTACATTCATTGGCGGCTCTCTTTCCACCCGCCTTTTTGTCGTAGTCTTGCCCTACTAGGCGGCTGTAGCTTTTCCCTTTGGCGGCATTTCTGAAATCATAGCACACTATTAAGGAGGAGAAAATCTTATAACATGGCTCTATCGCACAATCTCTTAAGATGAAAGATGGTTATTTTTTCTAAATGCCCTGTAACCTCCTGTTTATTAGTGTGGCGCACAACACACCATAAACAAGACTCTACTAGACACGGCTGGTAGACACTTCCTAGGACTGAACTGCTCTGATACCACTTTTGTCACGACCCGACTAGGGGCCGTGACAGGTACCCGGGGCTAACCACTGAGCACCTCTCGTGCTACTACTCATCATGCTCTTTAAACGTTCTTTTATCAAATTCATACTCAAATCACAAGGAATCATTTTTCATTTGAGAACATAGAT
Source organism: Lycium barbarum (assembly GCF_019175385.1). Taxonomy (NCBI): domain Eukaryota; kingdom Viridiplantae; phylum Streptophyta; class Magnoliopsida; order Solanales; family Solanaceae; genus Lycium; species Lycium barbarum. The sequence goes on along the minus strand of NC_083348.1, from coordinate 20,814,212 downwards.
ACTTTTATAGACATAAGCCTTTAGGCTATCAAAATCACATACATATATACATGCATAATAGCAACCTCGTGAGACCATATAACCCACACTGCGTATCTACGAGCCTCTACTAGAGTGCCAGACATAGGGATGGGACTGGGCCCTGTCGTGCCCAAAAATATACATATATATACACAAAAGAATAATCAAAGGCACCTCCGGAACAATGGAGTGCTCTCAATCAGCTACTAGCTCCTACGAGTTTGGATCAAGGTCACCTCCCTTTCTACCTGTGGGAATGAACACAGCGTACAAAGAAAACGGACGTCAGTCCGAACATTGTACTGAGTATGAGAGGCATAAACAATAATGATACATTAATGAGATAAAGGGAGCATCAATAAGGAGCAACTGTATATGACTGTCACTTATAAAAGGGATAACACATGCTGACTTTCTCATAATCACCATCATATCATGTATGGAATAATGTATAAATGTATAAGTTGCCCGTCCATATAGGTACGGTGTGATAATAATTAACCTGCGTCCAGGCCTCCCGCATCCGGGGTATAAGCTGCCCACTACAGTGGTGTGTTTGCCCGTCCATATAGACACGGTGTAATGTCATCCACATATACTCATCATAATGCATGTATAATAAGTCAAATATAGCTATAATTTATCAAGGTGGCCTAAGGTCGTGAACCCCCGATTTCATTATGGAACATTTACAAGTATTCTGCCTCACCTTGAAAGAAGTAGTGTATAAGGTGAGTGTGTACAGTAAACGACATCGTTGACTTTATGATATTCTGCCTCACCTCGAAGGAAATGATATATAAGGTGAGTGTATACAATATATGACATTATTAACTTTATAGGAGCATCATATCATGAACTCTAGAATCTTTATACTTTACTAATCATCATCATTACTGAACTCATAATATCTTTCTCATCTCATATGGCTATTCATGAACATAGGCTATTAGTTTTCCGGAATGTAGAAGATTCATGGAGAAGAAGGAAGAATCATACCATCGGATTCATGCCATAGAAAGAAGGGACTAGCCTCACATACCTTTTACGTTTAACTAATCTATCGTTTTCTTGTTCTCCTATAATGCCCACGTTTCTACTTTCAAGAGAAGTCGCATGAACGTTAGCTAATCGACTATAAGAACGTGTTACTATTTCTAGGGAAAATTGGGCAGGATTTCCTTTGTTTATACTACTTTCCCCATATTCTATACCAACTCCCAAACGTTCATAACAACATTAACAATATAATAGACAACAATCATCATTCACCCAAATTATTCGCATTTCACAATTCCTCTTCAATTTCTCCTAATCATGGTCATGATACCACTTTCCCATTTTCTCACATATAATACTTATTTCATGTTCTAAATATAATTCATAACATATTTACAATCACAACATACCAATATTCATAATTCACCCCAACTACTACTCAATAATGACACTATTCACTCACTTATGACCCACTTTCTATATCTTTCTACAATTCAGGTGTCTTAGCCTTCCAATACCTTAAACAACATGTAATGGTCATAAAACTCACCTTAGATAATGGAGAAACAACCTTTGAGTGGAACTTATCTTCTTGTACCAAAACCCTAACTCACTTCCCTTGAGTTTTCTTGGTGTAGATGAACGTTTACTAGGTTTCATACACTTGTTTTCATGGATTTGGTATAGTTGACCATGGTTTTCCCTTGAATTCTAGTGTATGAATGATGGAGAAACTTCTAGAGGTTTCTTGAAGAGAGGAGAGTGGAAAATGAAATGAAGGAATGGTCCTTATATGATTTTAATTTCTATCCCGACCAAGATATACGGACCAACATACGGTCCGTACATTTTATACGGGCCGTATGTTTGGTCCAGTGAGACATGACATTCTGAGCTAATTATACGGCCAGACATACGACCAGTATAATTTATACGGCCAATATGTTGGGCCGTATAATGCCAGTTCATCTGAACTCTTTCTCGTTGACTCATTTGATCTGCAATCCTTATGGAACCTTCTTAACACTTGTTTAGCACCTCAATACCAATATAAGGGACGTTATTACTCTTCTCCAAAGCATCATTAATTCATCATTAATTTGTCGCTCATAATTCTTACCCGACACGCAACATAGCCTTTGTTTTCCTTCACAACCTTCTTCCATTACGTTAAATGTCTTTCAATCTCAATTAGGATCATCAAATTCTACTTCTTACTTATAAAATCATCGTATACGTCGTGCCCTTCGCTAGCCTATCCACTGTACGCTAGTGGGGAATTTTCCAAGGTGTAACAATTGTAATGCCTCCCGTCCGGGTTTTGGTGCTGTGTTGATGTAGGAAGGTTGAGTGATAGCTTATGCCTCTCGTCAGTTGAAGGTTCATGAGAGGAGTTATCCTACCCATGATTTGGAGTTATTGGCCGTGGTTTTCGCTTTGATGATTTGGCGGCATTATTTGTACGGTGTTCATTGTGAGGTTTTCACCGATCACCGTAGTCTTCAGCATGTGTTTACCCAGAGATATCTTAATTCCAGGCAGCACTGCTAGATGGAGCTCCTGAAGGACCATGACATCTGTATTCTGTATCATCTCGGGAAAGCTAATGTGATGGTTGTTGCCTTGAGCCACAAGGCAGTGAGCATGGGGAGTTTAGCTCGATTGATTGTTTCCGAGCATCCGTTGGCCATGGAGGTCAGACTCTGGCCAACAGTTTTGTTCGTCTTGATATTTCAGCCCCGGGCAGGATTTTTGCTTGTATAGAGGTGAGGTCATCTTTATTGGATCGGATCGGGACTCATCAGTTTGAGGATGGTCAGTTGAGCAAGATTCGAGATAGAGTTTTGAGAGGTGAGGCAAAGGAGGCCATAATTGATTCTGAGGGCGTTCTGAGGATTAAAGGACGCGTATGCGTTCCTCGTGTTAGCGATTTATTCAAGTTAATCTTGTTTGAGGCTAATATCTCTCGCTATTCCATTCATCCGGGGGCGACTAAGATGTATCGTGATTTGAGATAACACTATTGGTGGCGTCGGATGAAGAGAGATATAGTTGATTTTGCGGCTAAGTGTGAAAATTGTTAGCAGGTAAAGTATGAGGACCAGCGACCCGGTGGGGTGCTTCAGAGGATGCCCATTCCCGAGTGAAAGTGGGAGAGGATTACCATGAATTTTGTCACGGATCTTCCGAAGACCCTTGGAGAGTTTGATTCTATTTGGGTGATAGTTGATCGGTTGACTAAGTCCACTCACTTTGTTCTAGTTCTGGTTTCCTATACCGCGGAGAAGTTAGCTAAGATGGTACATTCGGGATATTGTGAGATTGCATGGGGTTCCTATTTCTGTTGTATCTGATCGGGGTACTATTTTCACTTCCCATTTCTAGAGGGCGTTTCATGAGGAGTTGGGTACCCGATTGGATCTTAGTACAAATTTTCATCCCTAGACCGATGGCCAGTCCGAGTGGACCACTCAGGTTCTAGAGGACATATTGAGAGCATGTGTTATTGATTTTGGTGGTCATTGGGATCAACACTTGCCCTTGGTAGAGTTTGCGTACAATAACAGTTATCATTCGAGTATTAGTTTGGCGCCTTTTACGGACTTGTATGGTAGGAGATGTAGATCTCCGATTGGTTGGTATGATGGGTTCGAGGCTCGGCCTTGGAGTAAAAATTTGTTGAGAGAGTCCCTTGATAGAGTGAGAGTTATTCAGGCCAAGCTTTTGGCAGCTCAGAGTCGGCAAAAGATGTATGCGAACCGGAAAGTCCGGCATTTGAAGTTTCTATTGGTGACCAGGTTCTGTTGATGGTTTCACCCATGAAGGGTGTTATGAGGTTGGGTAAGAGGGGCAAGTGGAGGCCCAGGTATATTGGTCCGTTTGAGATTGTGGACTGTATCGGTGATGTAGCTTATAAGTTGGCATTTTCGCCATGCTTGGGGGGAGTTCATCTGATTTTTCAGGTCTTGATGCTAAAGAAGTACCATGCCAACGGTACCTACATTGTCAGTTGGGATTCTATATTGCTTGATAAGAATTTTACTTATGAGGAGGAGCCTATTGCGATCTTGGATAGGCAGGGTCGAAAGTTGAGGTCGAAAGAGATTTCTTCAGTGACAGTGCAATGGAAGCACCGTCCTGTTAAGGAGGTAACTTGGGAGATCGAGTCCAACATGCGTAGCCGATATCCTCAGTTGTTCACGGATTCAGGTATTTTTCCGCTTCCTTACTTTTCTTCGCTCGAGGATGAGCGACGGTTCAATTGGTATCTGATGTAACGACCCATTTGGTCGTTATAGTCTTTTCGGCATTTTCGCCTGCTCCCGAGCATTAATTAGCTCAATTTTGACCCGAGGGGACCGTTAGCACTCTTCCCGAGGTGTCTACACCAGATTCAGGAAACTTTTGTGAAATATAGGCTTAAAGTGAAAAACAGTTGACCCAAAGTTGACTTTTGGGTGGAATGAACTTTTTTGAAATTCTGTCGGTCCCAAGAGGCCCGGATGGTCGTTTATGTCACACCCCGATCTTACTAGGGTGTGATGGACACCTGACCCCATATTCGGAGCGGAGCGAACCCTCTGACTCTTATTACATACATACTCTTTTCGAACTTTCAAATCAAATAAGCATAAAACTCATAATAAGGTTTTCAGAAACTTTCTTTCTGTCGTTCTCAAATCAAACAAAATCTGTAATCATATGGGGTTTATCACATAACACAGAATGACACGTCGGCTGATGGGGCCGCTTACAAACTGACATTCTATACCCACGACTCTGTCTGCAAAGTCTCTAACTTCGAACAAGACATCATAGCATAGTACTCTGACCTGGCAACACTCCAGAGCAAATGGAGCTTGCCAACTCCGCTGGAACATCTTCTATAATAGCTTCTACTCATCTGGGTGTACCTGCGCGGCATGAAACGCAGCCCCCGAAGAAAAGTGGGTCAGTACGAGCAATGTACTGAGTATGTAAGGCATGAATAGTAACATAGTAAGGGATGTAATTATGAATAATAACAGAATGGAAATATAGAGCATATCATGAGGTAAAGAGTAACCTGTACATCTGAGTGCCTCTTAGGGCGGATGCCATGCATGCTTAGCTTTCTTTGAAAAACATTTCTTGTTCATATACGTAGAAATAGAACATATCATAGAGCCGAACAACGTCGGCTCCTCCACATATGTCCCGAGTCCAGGCATATTAACCGATGTGGGATTTGCCTGAACCAATGTTGGATTTTCCTAAACCAATGTGGGATTTGCCTAAGACAAGCCTTATACTCACCCCCCCCACTCTGGGACTCAGCGTTCTTGCTGAGGTTTGCCCCACCATTGGGTTTTCCCCACCATTGGGTTTTCCCCACCACCGGCTCCGATACCAACTGATCAGGTGGTTACGCGTATATAACGCTCTGGCCCTTTCCCATATTCCCCATATACATATACATATACATATATCATATAAGCAGCATGCAGGAGAGCCCAAAGAAAGTCATGTATCTATCGGAGTGACGTAAGGTCGGTAACCTCCGATTATATTATGGAATAATCATCGTGGCCTTATCTCACCTTGAAGGAACAATTATTATAAGGTGAGGCTATCAACAAATAACAGCGTTAAGTGAACATAGAATAAGATCATAACCACGTTTCGAGTCAATCCGAGTTAGTATAAGAAAGTTATGGACATTGCCCCTTGCAAAAAAAAAACCTTTAAACATAAATCATTTTCATCATAGCCATCGTAGACATATTCTCATCCTTGACATCATCATTGTCATTGTAAAACATATCCATCGTTGTTGCCATAAGAGCTTACAAAATCATAAACCTCTATCTTGGAAAAATATGGACACTTTGGAAAACATTTATGGGTTATCGAGAAAAGAAATCATGCCTTGAAATCATAAACGTCTAACTTTTGGAAATAAGGAAGATATGGAAACATTTATGAAGCCATAACATCGGAATCATGCCTTTGAAAGAAAGGGACGAGCCTTAACATACCTGCTCTACGTACTATTAGCTACGCTTAATTGTCCAAGCTCGCTATCGCTAGTCTACATTCAAGAAGATTTACACAATCATTAGACTCATCATAATATACTTGTCTTAGTCCTTCAAATAAAGTCATTTATAATCTGCCAAAATTTCGGCAGCATTTCCCCTGTAATTATAACCATCCCCGAGAATCCAACTCGGCCAAAGTATCAATCAACAACCCGAGAATTTAACTCGGCCAAATTATCCACAACAAATCCGAAATCTTCCAAACTTAATAAGGGCAACAACAACACATTTCTCATTTCCAAATTCATGAATTACATCTACAATCCACACATTAGCAACTTTATTCTTACAAATATAAGAATTCATGCTAGTATCACATTAACTTCTCCAACAATTCCACAATGATTCCAACTTCATTTCAAACCATCAAACCTTCATTTTTATTATGAAATCCACAACAACAATAACCAAAATACTAAATAGAATCAATTCATCACACCTTACCAACATATCCCTATATTCGGCCACAACCTACAAACAATTGCAATGCCAACTTAAACCATTAAACCTTCATTTGCATCATAGGACCCTCAACAACAACAACTAAAATACCTAGTAAAATTAATTCATCACTTCTACACAAGACAACCACCCACACGGCTACAACCAACATGCATATATTTCATGAATTTCATCCATTCCTCAATACTATAACATGCACAAATCACTCCTAACACATGTGAAAGAAGATTGAATACATACCTTCTTCACTTAACTCCTTCATTCAGCTAGGCTTATGAATTGCCCAAATGAATGCTTTGCTTCTTCCAACAACTACTCCATGTTAATAAGGGCCTTCCATTTAGTAGAAAAGCTAGAAGAAATAATTTTTTTTGGATCAACTTTCCATGGCTCCATGTTCGGCCACCATGGCCGAACCCCCCTCTCTCTCCCCTTTTTTTTCTTTTCTCTCTAAGCTTCTTGATTTGGAAGATGAATATATCTTATTTGGTCATGTCTCTCTCTCTCTATATATAGCTTCTTCCAATACCAAAGGGACACATGTCCATTCTCCACCTTTCTTGAAATTTCTTAAGTTAAAACAAAGAAGACTAATGTCTTGCCATACAAGCTTTGTCCATATGCATATATAGCTTCTTCCAATACGAAAGGGACACATGTCCCTTCTCCACCTTTCTTAAAATTTCTTAAGTTAAAACAAAGAAGACTAATGTCTTGCCTTGCAAGCTTTGTCCATATGCATAATTTTCCCCATCAAATAAAAATGTGGGCACATGCCACACACATGTCACACGGCCATCTTGGCCTTTTCATGAATTTTCTTGAATATTTTGTGAAATTTCCATTTTGCCCCTAGCCTTCCACAATATTACCATGAGCCATTTTGTGAATTTTTCTTTTTTGCCCTTAGCCTCTCTCAATATTTCCATACTACTAATGTTCATAAATAATATTCATAACCAACTTGTACATTAAAATACTTTGGAACATAGTCTTGCCCTTAACTCACCACGACTACCTTGAAATATCCAAACGTACGAAATACGGGATATAACAGTTTAGAACTTACGTATATATTTGGTTTGGTTCCCAATGCATTCGGATGCATTTCAGGACTTGGGTTGAAAATTGGAACTAAGGCATCGGGGGTTGACTCGGTCAACAAGACCTCCGTTGGAAATTTCGAGGCCACGGGCGCGTTCGTAGAGCCTTTTTATGTGCGCCTATGTGTATTGTATATGAGCAGCTAGCCTCGGAAACTAGACGAAAAATCAGATCAATTGGCGAAACTTAGGGGAGTTTTCTGGTGTCTAGTGCCCGTTTTGGCGGCACCAGAACCGCGGCAGCCGTACCGCTGGAGCGGTCCAAGACTTTTGTCTTGACTGCTGAAACGGTCAAGTGACCGCTGAAGCGGTGACGCTAGGGCGGTCCCAGTGCCGCTAAAGCGGGTGACTAGCAGTTTGTAAAATTAATGAAGTGTTAAAAGCCTTTAGACCTTCATTATTTCCCATTTCAAAATTTGAGCTTTAGGGAACAGTTATTGGAGAGATTTTAGAGACATTCTTAGAGGTAAATCTTTCTTATTCCTTTACTAGTCCTTTAATCGTAATCATCTTAGATTTCCCTTTTTGACGAGCAGTGACAGGGGCGACGAGAGCCTACGAACAACCTTTTCACCAAAATCGATTTTTGACGAACGGAAACGACTTCAAAAATTATACTTGAGCGAGAACGTCCTCGAAACTCAATGGCCTAGCTGAGCTTCCGAGTGTTCTCCCTCTTGGGGTTATCAAAAACCCCATTGTGGGTGTAAAAACCCATTGTGGCTATGTAAAACCATAATTTTGGTCTCCAAAACCTTGTTGTTGTTCTTGTTGAAAATGAAGAGGAGAGTTTCTATTTAAAGAACCCAAGTATGTTCAACTTGCCAAAAAAGAGCGATGTGGGACTTCCCCCACTTTCAATTACTTTAAATTTTGAAAATTAAGTAGCTGGATTTTTGTTGGAACCGTAGCAAAACAAAAGAAAAATTGAAAGGAAATCCGACGTTATCGTTGGTGTTGGAAGTACAGCCGACGTGGAGGGTTGCTCTTTCATATAAGGGCCCGTTTGGCTACTGGCTATTGTTGAAGAAAATGGAAATGGGTCGTTTGGCTACTGTTCAGTTTTAGAGGAGTTGTTTAGTTGATGTGGAAAGAGAGAATTTTGGGGATTAAATGAAGGGATGGGCCAGGTCAGTCCCTTTTGGGCTTGACGAACGGTTTATTGGGTTGGAAACTAGACTTCCTGAACTTCAATTTAGGATTTTGTTTCACCTCAAAACTCCTGATATACTAGGATATATACCCCTCTAAAGTTGACCCAAAATTTCTATCCAAAATTCTGCCAACTTTTTTTCAAATTTTCGACAAACTTATTTTCTTCAATTTGCTTGATCCCGGAACCTTTAGACATTTACTGAACACTTGTTAAGAGTATTATTTATCCCTATAAGGGTTTCATGACCCCTCCGACCCTTCATTAGTTTACTCACAACGCAAATGACGCGAAAATATTGTGGGTGTAACACCTAATGTCTCATCTGTGACCTCCTTTCTTTCCACACCTAGGTTTTTCATAAATCAACAAGGATTCAGATACCTATCTTTTAGCATCTGGCATCTATTTCTAACGCCTTTCTTATCCTACATGGCTCTCGACCTCACCATCCTATTCTATTCAGCGAATTCCTAACAGAACATCCTTTTGTTTCTAGCAGTCCTCTTCCTTAACCAAGCCTGTTAACGCCTTTTCCTTTCTGATAACATAAGTTACATCGGGGAAAATGTGTATCCCCCGTGCAAAGATCCAACTATCTAGCCCCCTATGTTGCCTACTGACTTAATAACCACACCTGACTGCACCATCCTTAAATATACTAAGTGTATATATTTCCTTTGCCTAGTGAGGGACTATAACATGTTCCTCAGCAATAAAACTCATCCGACCATAAATTGCAATGCTATTGTCTACATAACCCGTACTAAATTCTGTATCCCTATTCCTTTCCTAGAGCCGCCTTCACTGAATTCCGGAGATTGTAATTGAATGAGTGCTACTACCTATACTCTTATCACTATTGGAAACGGGGCATAATACTCATGCCGCTTTGTTTGAGTCTCAACAACTTACAATCCTTCCTCTTTCCACCTTATTTTCAGCATTTAGATCTCCTACCTTCCTTCTGATATCATCCTACCATCTTCTTTTTCTGCACATATTTAAGGTGATAATTCATATTCTAATGCGTTGACCTTATGCTCACACACCTGATGCACATATAATCTTGTGTAGGCTTATATTCGTGTAACCAAAAACATGGGTTCAGATTCCTTACTACTCCACTCTTTCCACAGCCCCCATCGAATGTCTTACTAGTCGTCCGCATCTTAGTCTCAGGGATTATCGTATCGTAATGGAAGATTTGTAATGGACTTCTTATGACTCAGCTCTATCGCACGATTTAGATCAAGAAAGAAAGGAAACAACCCTCAATGTCTTGTAGTGCCTTGCTTATAAATGTGGCACGCTACACACCCATAAACACGACTCTACTAGACATGGCTCATAGACATCCCTAGGACAGACCTGGCTCTGATACCAAGTTTGTCACACCCCAAACCGAGGGGCATAACGAGCACCCGGCTTTACCGGCCGAGTACCACCTAGCGTACATTCAACATACTCAACTTATAACAGCTACGAGGACCCATATGACATATGTGTAACATGAAGGAATCACTTGCATGCAGAAAAGGCCCAACACAATAATATGCATATGTATACGCAAGCCGACGAGGCTGCCACTAATATCATTATATGATCACATGGTCGAAAAAGCCGTAACACCGACACTAGCATCAAACTAAAGCCGACAAGGCCACGTATAATATCTAAACATATAACACCTGTCTATGAGCCTCTAAGAGAAAGCAAAAATGCAACATAGCGGTCGGGCCATACCCAAAAGATATAGATAAAGCATGTATATCGTAACATACCAAAACCGAGCAAGTCCGGAATAAGCAGAGCTTGCAAACTATCTACTGACCTGTGCAAGCCTAATCAGATTGTCCTCTAAGCTGCCTGTCAGGACCTGCAGCATGAAATACAACGTCCCGTGCAATGGGACGTCAGTGAAGATGAAAGTACTGAGTGTGTAAGGCAAGTGTACAACAACTAACAAGGAAACATAGTAGAAGAAGAACTATATGCAATGCATGTTGTAGTTTAAGATAATGAATATACATATATATATATATATATATATATATATATATATATATATATATATATATATATATATACATAAGTAAAAGTAACATCATCATCATAGCGTACTTGGACTTAACAGAACTCGGTGTTCAAGTGAATTGGAGGCCACCTGACAGGGGATGGATCAAGTGTAACACAGATGGAGCAGCTAGAGGAAATCCTGGAAGAGGATCATGGGGGTTTTGTTTGAGGAATGAGAATGGTGATTTGATTGCTGCTAAAGCAAAGGAATTAACAAATCCAGCTAGCACTAATACTCAGGCTGAAGCAATGGCTATTCTACAAGCAATAAAGTATGTTGAGGAGAAACAATTTCAGCAAATACTTATTGAAACTGATTCCTTACTCTTGATGAATTGCATTCTTAAAATCTGGGAAGTACCTTGGCAAATTATTGAAGTAGTGGAGGAGATTTGGAAAAGAATGCAAAATAGAACTTTTAAAATCACTCATATCATGAGAGAAGGGAATCAGTTGGCTGACCACTTGGCCAATCTAGCATTAGATGAAGGGGAAGTGGATGTTGAATCATTTCAAGAACTAGGAGCTAAAGGAAGGGGGCTCATCAACAATGATAAATTGGAATTGCCTTACTTGAGGATAAAAACATGCAGGAGATAGTTGGGTGGAAGAATGGAGGAGAGAAAAATTGGGTTCTTTAGAAAACAAGAACCCATGATTTGTATGCTGGGCAACAAGAAGGAAGAATAAGCAGCAGGACTGGCAAACATGGAGGCAACATAGTGTAGGCTTAATGTTTTTATCCTAAGCTTTATCCTAACCCAATTGGCTATTGTATACTGGGTGGTATTAGTACCTTTTGGTACTCAATCCCTGGTGCAAAAACCAGTGGGATCTAGGATACAAATGAGCAAACCATTCAGGATATCAGACACAAGTACAGCAAGGTCAAACAACAACAACAAGGGCGAGATGGAAACAATTGTAAAAGGAAATGTACACAGATCAATTTTATTCAGTGAGGGTTGCGAAAATCAACTCTATATTGGGTAGAATCGAAATGGAAGATGGATGAAATTCAATGGAAAGAACGGCAACACAACAATACAGAGAGCAGAAAGCATCGACCAACAGCAACAACAATAGCAATCCAACAAATCGTGGAGACAACAACAACCAACATCAACAACAACCAACATCAACAACAACAGCATAGATCTTGGAGACGACTAGCAGGAGATAAGTGGAAAAGCAAGAGACAAAGATCTAGCAAAGAACCTAATAGACGAAATCCTAGCTGCAAGAGAGGAGACCAGGAGAAAAGCAACATTGAACACCATCCACAACAGCAACAGCAACAAAATCGGAGTTCACAAAAGAAAGATTCGAGCTTACAAGTACAAGAACCCATATAGCGGACATTTGTTGACAAAGAAATGAACCTGAACTGGCGAACAAACCAAGATGGAGCTCAAATGCCATCTTTGTCAGTCACTTTCCAATTTTGAGTTTTGGTCTTTGTTTTTTTTTTTAATTCAGTCTCTTCATTTGCTGTTGGATGATTTAATAAATTAATAAAATTAGTCACTGGGACCTACTCAGATGACCTTGATTTAAAAAAAAAAAAAACTCGGTGTGAAACGTACCCAGCCATAATAGGACTCGGTGTGAAACGTACCCGGCCATAATAGGACACGGTGTGAAACGTACTCAGCCATAATAGGACTCAGTGTGAATACCCAACTGATCAGTTGTTGCACAATAGGTACCGTACCCGTCCGACTATAGTGTGGCTCGGCATAGTAAAATATACATATATATATATATATATATATATATATATATAATGCATGCTGAACACATAGAAGTAATATCTGGGCCTTTCAGAGTGACGTAAGGTCGTTGACCTCCGAATGCGTGATGTAGTTATCCTCGTCAACAAGAACTTCAATAGAACATGGATCGCAAAGAACTAAAGCATCATATAACATATTCATCAGGAATCATAAAGAGGGGGAAGCATTAGAGTGGGGTAGTCTCTTTATGGAACGTTCATTAATAGGTGTATTTGGATTCGTGCCAAAGAATAAGAAGAAAGAAAACCTTACATACCTTGTTGACTTCCTTGACAACTCAACCGACATAGCTCGTCTAGCGTCTCAACCTATAATAACGATAATGCTTCCGTTACACTAGGAAATCCAAGTATATCATGTATATTAGGTGGAATACTTGTTGTATAATGCCTCAGACAACATTTCCCCTATATCTTCTACCCTTCACATATTACACACAACAAGATCAACAACAACTATATCAATTTCACTAATTTCTAGTCACAATTAACTTAAACAACTCCCACACAGCCCAGACAATGACAACCATAACATATACGATTCTCTTGCGATCAACTCCTTATTCTCAAGCTAATTACTTGGCTATGGTATGGATTAATTCTAAATATATCTAAAAGAAGAGGATATTACCTTTACTATCTTCAGAGACACTTAATTCAGCTTGGATAAACATGCAATAATCCTTAAAACAACAACAAGAACAAAGAGGTAGACTATATGATTGCTATGAATCTTTCGAGGGGTAATTCATGTCAAGTACTGGCTACGTTGCTGCTGGTCCGTGAAGAAATTGGTTGCGGGTACTGTATAAATGGAAAATGTTGTTCGATTATGAAGGAAATTGTTGATGGTATGTTCTTGATAATTAAAAGTACTGGAAACACTTTGCTACTTCAAGTAGTATCACTTAAAGTGATATGATGCCAAAGTTTGTTTTGTTTCAAGAAAATGACCGTAAGGCCCCTCAATTGAACTAGACTTAAGTGTTACTTTAATATGTGTACATATATTGTACATGTCTAAAGCTTTGCCAGCTATACAATGGATCTTTATCCATTAACCACAATTGTGGCCATTTCCTTGCCAAATGGACATGTTGTCCCCTAACATTAATCCCAACATTCCTTTAATTAATTTTTGCCTCCCACTACAATCCAACATTTAACTACTTACCCACATCATTAATTTTTTTATCTCAGTTCACTCGATATTTGTCACTTTTAACATACTCATATACTCATTATCATGGTCAAGTGATACAGCACCAGTCCGTAGCCCCTTTTGGCATATTCAAAATATTATTTCTAATCATCATCGTCACACTTGTAAGTCCTAAATTTTTATACACCGGGCTCATTATTTGCATCCTTTCATTTGACCAAAATTTTTTGATTTTACGTTAGTCTACTCATGACGATGCAAAAGAATGAGGTGTAACATGCAGATTCTTGGACTTCATGTCCTCTTGGGCTTCCCACATAGCCTCTTCAACTTTCTTATTTCTCCATAGTACTTTTGCTAAGGCAACTTCCTTAGTTCTCTACTTCCGTACCTGACGATCAAGAATAGCAACAGGAACCTTCTCATAAGCTAGGCTATCTTTGATTGTGATCGTATCAGCGGGGAAAATTAACGATGGGTCTCCCACACACTTCTTCAGCATGGATACTGTTATAGCCCGCATTTTGAACTTTCGGATGGTTCGAAGTAATCGTGGGAAGTTAAGGAAGTGGATAATTTTCAAGGTTATTCTAAACGAAGGTTGGTTGTGCATATTATGGAATAGTTGAGAAATACTAAGGAAAAAAAAAGGGAAATTTGCAAATGGAATCATGGTAATTTTGCGGAAAGGCTAAGGGTAAAATGGGAATTTATAATGTTCTAGAAAAATTCATGGAATGGCCATGTTGGCCGAAAATATAGCATATGTAGGTGTATGCTCACATTTTGTTTTTATGAGGGCTAAAGTGTACATAGGAAGACTATTAAGTCTTCTTTGCTATTTCAAGAAATTTCTAGAAAAATGAAATAAAGATGATGATAATAATAATAATAATAAGTCATCTTTGCCATGGAAAATTAGGAAAATACTAGAAAATAAAAGAAAGGAGAGAAAGAAAAGAAAAATCTAGAGAGGGGGCATGTGCCCCTCACATGCATGCAAAATATATATAAGAGAAGGGTGGTCATATTTTAGCAAGGAGAGAAAGATAGCAAGAAAAAAAAAAGAGAGAGAGAGAAAGGAGGAGGGTTCGGCCATGGCTAGAAAAATCTAGCCATGGAAAATTGATAAGGAAAAATTATTTCCTCCGAATATTCTAGTTCATTTGGAGGCTCTCTACAACATTGAAGGGTTGTTGGAACAAGAGCATCATTTATTTGCACAAATTCATAACCATAAGTCAAGTGGAAAGTTGAAGAACAAGTGAAGAAGGTAAGGTTGAACTTCCCTTCTTGCATGAGTTATGGATGCTTGAGCATGTTGTAATATAGTAAAATAAATGAAACTTATGAAACCTTGTATGTTGGGGTGTAGCCGTGAGTATGGGTGGTTAGTGTAGGAAGAATGAATCAAATTTATTTAGTAGTTTGATTGTTGTGTTGTGGATTTCATGTTGAAAAAAATGAAGGTTTGATGGCTTGAAGTGAATTTGAAATCGTTGTGCATTATTGAAGAATTTAGTATGACATTAGTGTGATTCCTTATATTTACATGAATAACATTGCTAAATGTGTTGGTTGTTGTTGTAATGTAAAGAAAAGGATGAAAAACTCATGAAACATATGCATGTGTGTGCATGGCCGAATGGAATAGTGTATGTGTAGAAAAATGGATTGAATTTATTTAATGGTTTGGAGGATCGAAAGTCGGGTTGTTGTGGTTGAATTTCAAGGAAGGTAATATGTCGTTGTTGTTTCATTGAAGTTGGAAGACTTCGGGCAAAGTAGTATGTTAATTGAGTTGTTGGAATATCATGTGAATTGAATTGAGTTGAAATGAATATAAATGGCTTGTTGTTATTGTTGGCAAGATTGTTGTTATTGTTGATGAGAATTGTGAATCTAAAATAAGAGAAATGTGTTGTTAATTGTTGGAGTTGGAAAGTCTTGAAGGAAGTAGTATGTTAATTGAAATTGTTATTATGATTGTTGGCATTGCTGTTGATAGTTTGGCCGGGTTGAATTCCCGGATTGTTGTTGATTAAATTGGCTAAGTTGGAGTCTTGGAGACGGTGTATTTACAGGGGAAATGCTGCCGAAATTTCGGCAGACAAAGTGTTACTTTAAAGAATCCACTTCTAAAGGCTCTAATCAAGTTTTGGTAAACATGACCAATTTGTAGATTTTGGCGGATTTGGAACGTGAATTTGGAGTCGCATAAGAAGCAGAAAAGGTATGTAAGGCTTCACCCTTCTTTCTATGGCATGTCTTAGACGGAATATGTTGGATGTGAGCCTCGGGAATAACTCTACCCTCCGGAATCCGCGCCTAGAGTTTCCTTTTTTTCAATCAGTAGAATTGAACTAAAAAGTGTGCAAAATGTTGGGAGAATTTCCGAAACCTCTAGAACTCGCATAAATAGGACCTGACTACCCTAAAACCCTCACAACTAACTCCATGACATGTAACATATGTAAATTTGGTACGCCGCCTCATTTGATCCGAGGTGGGCCCACTGGTTCCCGGATTTACCTTTTTGTTCCGCTTGACTTACTTTGAAGCTGAATCCAAAAGAAATCTTCGATCCTTATTCCATTACCAAATGACAAGTACTGTACCTATCCCAACGAGAATACTTCCATGACGATAATGATAACGATGATGTCAGAAAAGAGAATATGCCTATGATAAGTACGACAAGAATAATTCCACGACTAAGAGTCTTGAGCTAAAAATCCAATGTGAATATGAAAATGTTATACTAGTTCTTGAACCTTAATTTTATTCCGTAGCTATGACACTAGTTTCCAAAAGACTTCAAAGCATATGAATTGACGGTTATAATGCCCATGATTTCATTCTATGCTCTCTCTTAAGGCTATTTTCTGTTGGTAGTCTCGCCTTAAAATACTCGTTCCTTGAAGGTGAGAAAAGTGACCATGATTATTCCATAACGTAATCGGAGGTCACCGACCTTACGTCACTCCGATGGACACATGACTTTCTTTGGGCTCTCATGCATGCCAATTGTATGACATATGTATATGAATGTGAATATGTATATGTATATGTATATGTATATGGGGAAAGGGGAAGGGCCACTGTTATATCACCACCTGATTCAGCTGGATTTCGTCCCGGACGCGGGATATGGGAGAGCCGGATACGGCGTCTGTATATGTAATATATATATATATATATATAATATGTTAGGACACTGTTGGGGAGGGGCGTGGGAGAGCCGATGTACTCGGCGTCTGTGAATGTAAATAAAGGACACCATTTTCTGAAATGTTCTGTTTTCTATACATGTAAATAAGAAGCTTCGTTTTTCTGAAAAAGAAACTAAGCATGCATGGCATCCGCAGAAAGGTATTCATATGTACAGGTTACTTCTGTTCCAAGATAAGCTCCATATGTCTATTCCGTTATTATTCATACTGTATATTCCTTTATTATGTCACTATTCATGCCTTACATACTCAGTACATTACTCGTACTGACCCCTCTTCTTCGGGCGCTGCGTTTCATGCCGCGCAGGTACTCCCAGATGATTAGAAGACCTTACTGAAGATGTTCCAGCGGAGATGGCGAACTCCATTTGTCCCGGAGAATTGCCAAGTCCAAGTATATGCTATGATGTTCTGTTCTATGTTAGAGACTTTGCAGACAAAGCAATGGGTATTGGTTGTCAGTCTGTAAGCGGCTCCAGCAGCCGATATGCTATTATGTTTTATGTCACGAGTCCTATATGATGATAGACTTTACTGATCAAAAGAAAAAAAAATATTGGAGAGCTTACTATGTATTTCTTTCTTTACTGATTCAAGGGTTTCTATACGTAACAAGAGTCAGTGAGTTCGCTCGACTCCAGACATGGGGTCGGGTGCCCATCACACCCTAGTAAAGTCGGGGTGTGACAAAGTGGTATCAGAGCAGGTCGATCTAAGGGGTTGTCTGCAAAGTCGTGTCCAGTAGAGTCCTGTTTATGGGTGTGAAGCCGACCACATTTATAAACAGGATGCTGCGGGGCATCTAGGAAATATTGACCTTCTTTCTGTCTCAGATCGTGCGATATGGGCCAAGTCGTAGGAAATAAGATTCCGTATACTAACCGTAAATTCTCGTAGACGCTCAGTGGTGACGAAAGAAGACAAGTGACAAGACGGCAAGTTACAATGGTAAGCCTGGATAATTGTTCTGGTACTCGGAACGGGATGTTCTTGATGGCCGGAATATGTCACATAACCGTATGTTCAGTAGGGTATTGTTGATACTGGTAGTGTACAGACCCTGAATAATAGGAATGATAAAGGAAATTCTGCTAGAATGAATACGCCCAACGGGAAGAAGCGGGGAGGGGTAATACGGTAAATAGGCCATAAGTAAGATGCGTTGTTTTAGAAAAGTTATAGATTTGGCAGGACGACGGAGATGTGAATACTACTATTGGGAATCTGGAAGCTCAGGATAAAAGGCGGACATACACCCAGGCGGAAGGTGAATATTGGAAGTCAAGAAGGGTAAAACAGTAATTGTTAAAGGAAGGGCGTGTTACGAAAATGTCTCGGGATCTGTAGGACCTCGACTCCCACCTGATGATGTAATAAAAGCCATGTGAGGAAGCGGATGTAATGATATCGACATTAAGGCACCGAATTTCAGTAAAGTTTTTGGGTTAAGCGTGCTCAGGTGGGAGCAATTCCATGATGGGTGACCCCCTGGGAAGTTTATAAGGAATTTTACATATTCTAACATAAAAGACAAATGGAAAGCTAGGATAGCCTAAGTGAAATTACGATATATGAGATGACGGGAGACCACAAGAAGACGCGTGAAACAAGGCAGACTAGCTCGGTAAAGAGACAGAAGGTGCATCACAGCTTTGGAATTAGGATAGGCTTGAACAGCGTTTGGGAGCATTTTGGTGGGTTAGATGATAGTGATTA
The DNA here is from genome assembly GCF_019175385.1 of Lycium barbarum. Classification (NCBI taxonomy): domain Eukaryota; kingdom Viridiplantae; phylum Streptophyta; class Magnoliopsida; order Solanales; family Solanaceae; genus Lycium; species Lycium barbarum. The sequence continues at coordinate 20,795,408 of NC_083348.1, read as the reverse complement.
TATATGTATGTATATATAAATGAAGGTATGAAATGTCGCATAAATGAGGGTGTCGGGGGACATGTGAGTCCCAGCAACCGAAGCCACGATGTAAAAAGGCATCAATTAAGTAAGGGTACCGAAGTTCGAGTGACGGCAAGGATAAAGAGTGCGAGTGTTGCGAAGTAAGCTGGTATTATTTTACTATAGGTTAAGATTGGAAGTTCTAGTATAACGACCTTAGGAAAAGAAAGAGAGTGAGTAGACGGAAGACAAAGAGAACAAAGTGTCGGAAGAAGGCGAACGAGTATGGAAATACGAACAAAAAGATGACATGGGCAGGAAGTAAAAGGAAACACATGATAAGAAATTTGCGATACATCCGGTATAGAGCTGGGAAGAGGGACGAGGAATAAGGCATAAGTGGAAACCTCATACAAAGAACGGTTGGCGTGTAAGGGTGGGGGGGGGGGGGGGAAGAGTCATACAGGAATAAGAAATGTATATAAGTTCAACATAAGCAGAATAAGGGAGAAAATGACAGGGTCCAAAGGCCATTTTGCGCAGCAACGGCTATTGCAATGATAATATCAAATGATAGGTAATGTGAGAATTCTTGAAAGAACGAAAGAACGTAGTGTCTATGAATGAAACAAAAGAATCTATCGGATACCAAAAAGTAGTTCATGGACTTTTAGTCATATGGAATATAAGGATAAGTGTGCGGCCATATTTGCGACGAATTTGCACTAAGGCACGAGGGAAAGGACAACCACAGGAAGGGACCCTCCCCCGGAATATTATAAGATCCCTTAAGGTCAGTTGAACATTCGAGGACGAATGTTCTAAAGGGGGGGAGGATGTTATAGCCCGCATTTTGAACGTTCTGATGGTTCGAAGTAATCGTGGGAAGTTAAGGAAGTGGATAATTTTCAAGGTTATTCTAAACGAAGGTTGGTTGTGCATATTATGGAATAGCTGAGAAAGACTAAGGAAAAAAAAAGGGGGAAATTTGCAAATGGCATCATGGTAATTTTACGGAAAGGCTAAGGGTAAAATGGAAATTTATAATGTTCTAGAAAAATTCATGGAATGGCCATGTTGGCCGAAAATATAGCATATGTAGGTGTATGCTCACATTTTGTTTTTATGAGGGCTAAAGTGTACATAGGAAGACTATTAAGTCTTCTTTGCTATTTCAAGAAATTTCTAGAAAAATGAAATAAAGATGATGATAATAATAATAATAATAAGTCATCTTTGCCATGGAAAATTAGGAAAATTCTAGAAAATAAAAGAAAGGAGAGAAAGAAAAGAAAAATCTAGAGAGGGGGCATGTGCCCCTCACATGCATGCAAAATATATATAAGAGAAGGGTGGTCATATTTTAGCAAGGAGAGAAAGATAGCAAGAAAAAAAAAAGAGAGAGAGAGAGAAAGGAGGAGGGTTCGGCCATGGCTAGAAAAATCTAGCCATGGAAAATTGATAGGAAAAATTATTTCCTCCTAATATTCTAGTTCATTTGGAGGATCTCTACAACATGGAAGGGTTGTTGGAACAAGAGCATCATTTATTTGCACAAATTCATAACCATAAGTCAAGTGGAAAGTTGAAGAACAAGTGAAGAAGGTAAGGTTGAACTTCCCTTCTTGCATGAGTTATGGATGCTTGACCATGTTGTAATATAGTAAAATAAATAAAACTCATGAAACCTTGTATGTTGGGGTGTAGCCGTGAGTATGGGTGGTTAGTGTAGGAAGAATGAATCAAATTTATTTAGTAGTTTGATTGTTGTGTTGTGGATTTCATGTTGAAAAAAATGAAGGTTTGATGTCTTGAAGTGAATTTGAAATCGTTGTGCATTATTGAAGAATTTAGTATGACATTAGTGTGATTCCTTATATTTGCATGAATAACATTACTAAATGTGTTGGTTGTTGTTGTAATGTAAAGAAAAGGATGAAAAACTCATGAAAAATATGCATGTGTGTGCATGGCCGAATGGAATAGTGTATGTGTAGAAAAATGGATTGAATTTATTTAATGGTTTGGAGGATCGAAAGTCGGGTTGTTGTGGTTGAATTTGAAGGAAGGAAATATGTCGTTGTTGTTTCATTGAAGTTGGAAGACTTCGGGCAAAGTAGTATGTTAATTGAGTTGTTGGAATATCATGTGAATTGAATTGAGTTGAAATGAATATAAATGGCTTGTTGTTATTGTTGGCAAGATTGTTGTTATTGTTGATGAGAATTGTGAATCTAAAATAAGAGAAATGTGTTGTTAATTGTTGGAGTTGGAAAGTCTTGAAGGAAGTAGTATGTTAATTGAAATTGTTATTATGATTGTTGGCATTGTTGTTGATAGTTTGGCCGGGTTGAATTCCCGGATTGTTGTTGATTAAATTTGCTAAGTTGGAGTCTTGGAGACGGTGTATTTACAGGGGAAATGCTGCCGAAATTTCGGCAGACAAAGTGTTACTTTAAAGAATCCACTTCTAAAGGCTCTAATCAAGTTTTGGTAAACATGACCAATTTGTAGATTTTGGCGGATTTGGAACGTGAATTTGGAGTCGCATAAGAAGCAGAAAAGGTATGTAAGGCTTCACCCTTCTTTCTATGGCATGTCTTAGACGGAATATGTTGGATGTGAGCCTCGGGAATAACTCTACCCTCCGGAATCCGCGCCTAGAGTTTCCTTTTTTTCAATCAGTAGAATTGAACTAAAAAGTGTGCAAAATGTTGGGAGAATTTCCTAAACCTCTAGAACTCGCATAAATAGGACCCGACTACCCTAAAACCCTCAAAAGTAACGCCATGACATGTAACATATGTAAATTTGGTACGCCGCCTCATTTGATCCGAGGTGGGCCCACTGGTTCCCGGATTTACCTTATTGTTCCGCTTGACTTACTTTGAAGCTGAATCCAAAAGAAACCTTCGATCTTTATTCCATTACCAAATGACAAGTACTGTACCTATCGCAACGAGAATACTTCCATGACGATAATGATAACGATGATGTCAGAAAAGAGAATATGCCTATGATAAGTACGACAAGAATAATTCCACGACTAAGAGTCTTGAGCTAACAATCCAATGTGAATATGAAAGTGTTATACTAGTTCTTGAACCTTAATTTTATTCCGTAGCTATGACACTAGTTTCCAAAAGACTTCAAAGCATATGAATTGATGGTTATAATGCCCATGATTTCATTCTATGCTCTCTCTTAAGGCTATTTTCCGTTGGTAGTCTCGCCTTAAAATACTCGTTCCTTGAAGGTGAGACAAAGTGACCATGATTATTCCATAACGTAATCGGAGGTCACCGACCTTACGTCACTCCGATGGACACATGACTTTCTTTGGGCTCTCATGCATGCCAATTGTATGACATATGTATATGAATATGAATATGTATATGTATATGTATATGGGGAAAGGGGAAGGGCCACTGTTATATCACCACCTGATTCAGCTGGATTTCATCCCGGACGCGGGATATGAGCCGGATACGGCGTCTGTATATGTGATATATATATATAATATGTTGGGACACTATTGGGGAGGGGGGTGGGAGAGCCGATGTACTCGGCGTCTGTGAATGTAAATAAAGGACACCGTTTTCTGAAATGTTCTGTTTTCTGTACATGTAAATAAGAAGCATCGTTTTTCTGAAAAAGAAACTAAGCATGCATGGCATCCGCAGAAAGGTATTCATATGTACAGGTTACTTCTGTTCCAAGATAAGCTCCATATGTCTATTCCGTTATTATTCATACTGTATATTCCTTTATTATGTCACTATTCATGCCTTACATACTCAGTACATTACTCGTACTGACCCCTCTTCTTCGGGGGCTGCGTTTCATGCCGCGCAGGTACTCCCAGGTGATTAGAAGACCTTACTGAAGATGTTCCAGCGGAGATGGAGAACTCCATTTGTCCCGGAGAATTTCCAAGTCCATGTATATGCTATGATGTTCTGTTCTATGTTAGAGACTTTGCAGACAAAGCAATGGGTATTGGGTTGTCAGTCTGTAAGCGGCTCCAGCAGCCGATATGCTATTATGTTTTATGTCACGAGTCCTATATGATGATAGACTTTACTGATCAAAAGAAAAAAAAATATTGGAGAGCTTACTATGTATTTCTTTCTTTACTGATTCAAGGGTTTCTATTCGTAACAAGAGTCGGCGGGTTCGCTCGACTCCAGACATGGGGTCGGGTGCCCATCATACCCTAGTAAAGTCGGGGTGTGACAGATACTTGAAACACTTGGTGCAGGGAAGCCAAATTATACAGTAACTCGAGCTCATAAGCTACTAGACCAATCCTTTGTAGAATTATATATGGCTCGATATATCGGAACTAAGTTTTCCTTTATTCCCAAATCTCATGACACCTTTCATAGGTGAAACTTTCAGAAACACCCAATCCTCAACCTGAAACTCCAAGTCTCTATGCCATAAGTCTGAATAGGGCTTTTAGCTACTCTGAGTCATTTTCAATCGTTCTTGAATAAACTTGACTTTTTTCATGGCCTAATGGACCAAATCTGGGCCCAGGAATTGTGCTTTGCCAACTTCAAATCAACCAATTAAAGACATTCACTTTCGCCAATGCAAATCTTCAAACAGTGTCATCTTGATACTTGAGTGATAGTTGTTAGTATAGAAAAATCCATTGAGAGGTAAGTGATCATCCTAATTACCTTTAACATTTAGGAGGTATTCCCTCAGCATGTCCTCAAGAGTCTGAATGGTGCATTCTTCCTGGCCATCTATCTAAGGATGGAAAGTTTACTGAGATTCACCCTCGTCCTAACCCTTTTTGAAAGGAATTCTAAACATTTGTTATGAAGTAAGCACCACGATCTTAAATGATAGACACTGGAGTCCCATGCAATCTGAAGATTTCCTTAATATACAACTTGGTATAATCTTTTGCTAAATCGGTGGTCCTTACTGGGAAAAAGTGTGCTAACTTAGTAAGTCGGTCCATAATCACGGAAATCAAATCATGATTCCAAAATGAGCGAGGTAAACCTATTATAAAGTCCATGTTAATTACCTCCCACTTCCACACGGGAATATCAATGTTCTGAGACAAACCACCAGGTCTCTGGTGCTCGGCTTTTTACATTCTGGCAGTTTGGACAATTGCCCACAAAATCTGCTACGTTGTTTTTCATGTCGTCCCACTAATAAATCTCCTTGATTTCATGATACATCTTTGTGGAACCTGGGTAAATAGAACACTTGGAATTGTGTGCTTCCGACATGATCCTTTCTCCAACTTCCTCCATATTTGGGACATAATCTGCCTTGGTACCTTAAATTACCATCATCTCCCCCTTGTTCAAAAGTCGTTGTCTAATGCTAATGAATCCCCACTTTCAATTGCAATAAGTAGGGGTCATTAAACTGATTCTCTTTCACCTCGGCTACTAAGGAGAATTAGCCCTGTTCTTGTCACGACCCAGCTAGGGGCCGTGACGGGTACCCGGGGCTAGCCACCGAGCACCACACGTTCTACTACCTATCTTACTCATTTAATGCTCTTTTATCAACTTTATACTCAAATTGTAGGAAAAATCATCTTTCATATCGAAACGTAAATACTTTTATATACATATGCCTGCCGGCTATCAATATAATATATACATATAATAGTATCTTATGAGACCATCTAACCCACACTGCGCATCTATGAGCCTCTATTGGAATGCTAAACATAAGGACAGGACAAGACCCCGTCATGCCCAAAATACATATATATGACTATACATAAGAGAATCATCATAAGCACCTCCGAACAAAGGAGTGCTTTCAATCAGCTGACAGCTACTACTGGTCTGGGTTGAGCTCTCCTCCCTGTCTACCTGTGGGCATGAACACAGTGTCCAAAGAAAACAGACGTCAGTTCGAACATTGTACTGAGTGTTACACCTCGGAAATTTTCCGTTGGTACGCAAGTAAATGGACTAATGATGTGTGCGAGGAGTGCGAGTGTATAATGTTTCATGGGAAATGTATGTGAAGGGATGTGGATGATTAGAATGAAAAGTCAAGAAAGGAGAAAAAATTGAAAGTTTGCAAAACTGCCCAGTGGTCATATATTGCAAAATACGGACCGTAAAGTGCAATACGGTCCGTAAAATGGCAGTCGTAAACTGCCATGCAAAAGCTTCAGCCTTATGCCAGTGGTCGTATAGTGCAAAATACGGACCGTAAAGTGCAATACGGTCCGTAAACTTAAAGTCGTAAACTGGCATGCCCAACTTCAAATTCCTGCCAGTTGAGGAAGAGGTGTAATACGACCTGGTGGACGGACCGTAAAGTGATTTACGGCCCGTAAACCATGGTCGTAAATCCCATGCATGCAGGCCAAAGTCTCTGGTCCTGCTTAAGCTTAAAGACGACCACGGGGGTCGGTCCGTAAAGTGGAATTCGGACCGTAAACCTCCATGGACGACCACTGTTCGCCCAGCACAGATTTTCCAATTTATTAAATATGAGGATCAAGACTTATCTTATTTCATTTCCACATTACACCACTTCTCTCTAGAACTTCTCTCTACATTTATTATATGAGTTTTCAAGGATTATAAGCCATCAATAACATTAAGACAAGTGAATCAAGGATTAGGGAATCATCAAGGACCATCCAAGTCAAGAAATCCACATGGAGAAAAACTAGGGTTTTGCTCAAAGAAGAGTATTATCAACCAAAGCTTGTTCCTACAACTTCTAAGGTAAGATTCATGATTTTTACAAGATGTTGAAGGTATTGGAGAATTAAAATACATGGATTGTAGAAAAATGTGGTCAACTAGGTCATGAATGATGAATAGTGACATTTTGAGAAATAGTTTGAATTGAGTTATGAATGTTGTTGTGTTGTAATATAAATGTGTTATAAATGGTATTAAGATCATGAACTAAACACATTAGACGAATGGAAGAAGATGGGTGTTATGACCATGAATGTGGGTGAATTAGAGGTAAATTGAGGAATCTAGATAATGTGAATGAGTAATGGCCATTGTTATGATATTAATGAAGGTATAAACGCTAGCATTGGAAGGGAACGTGCAAGTGTAGAATAGTTCGACGGAAAGGTATGTAAGGCTAACCCTTCTTTCATAAGGCATGGTTCTTGGCCAAATACCTAATTCCTCTATATAAGTATGTTTTCTTCACATGGTTGATATTCCGAGCTCATAAGCTCACGACCCTTGATATGTACTATGATTATACTATGTTCCTCGTATGACGAGTAAGTCCATAATGTAGATGTAACGATAACGATGAGAATAGTAATGATAATGATATCAAAAATGATGCAAAAGGTGCCTACGGGCTATTATCCTTATATGTGCCTATGAAGGGCTATAATGAACCCCGAGCTTATAACGCCGGGTAGAATATATGTATATGAATATGTATGAAGTATGTATACGATTACGAAATGCGCGCGCATGTCTGCAGATGGTACGGATAACACTGAAGCCTTGGTAGGGCCAGGTAGAAATAACATTGAGCCTTGGTTGGCCAAGTATGTATGAAACAGCGAACCTTATGGTCGGGTACGCTATGTATGTATATAAGTGTATGGCTATGTATATAATATGAATATGAATGTGATAAGACTATGTATAAGAATACGCATAAGGACATGTATACGAATATGAGCACAAGTATGGTACGAGTATTATTATGGGATACGAACGACGATGCATGCAAGTAAGCGACATGATGATGATGATATTACTGTCTCCCCTCCTATGATATGTTCATACGATATCTATTATGCTTCTATATTGATGTTGATCATGATTTACATACTCAGTACATTCTTCGTACTAACGTCATTTTGTTTGTGGACGCTGCCTCATGCTCGCAGGTACACAGGGAGACAGACTTGATCCATAGCTGCTTATTCAGAGATTGCATAGCAGAGCTCCATTTCTTTCGGAGTTGTAACTTTTGGGTACTTATTCTTTTGTGTATATAATTATGGGCATTGCGGGGTCCTGTCCCGCTCATACGATATGTCATACTCTTAGAGGCTCGTAGTCATGTGTATATGGGTAGAGATGTTCGGCCATGTCGGCCCATGTTTTGTATATCTTTTGTTGGCCTCGTCGGCCTTGTATTTATGATGTGGCATAGATGCCTATGATATGTTAAATGATGATGCTCGTCTAATGGGATCAGTATGATTAACGATAAGAAAAGAACGAATTGACTTATGGTTCACCTAGATGTTATGTTATGTACGATAAGGGGGGTGCCCGGGTGGGGTAGCACCGGGTGCTCGTCGCGGCCCCCTAGCCGGGTCGTGACAAAAGTGGTATCAGAGCGGTTCAGTCCTAGGATATGTCTACAAGCCGTGTCTAGTAGCGTCTTGGTTATGGGTGTGTTGCGCGCCACACTTATAAACGAGAAGTTGCGGACGTTTTAGGAATATATGACCTTCTTTCTTCATAAGAATCGTGCGATAGAGCTATGATGTAAGAAATTCTTGTTCCTAAATCATGTGTTGTGTATTTCAGAGATGCCTAAAAATAAAAAGGCTACAGCATCCCAAAAGGGCAAGACAGTGGCAGAAAAGCGGGCTGAAAGAGCACCGCCACCGGTAGTAGAGGAAGATGAGTCCCAGAGTGCGGCTCAATCTCAGTCCTCCCAGACAGTGCCTATTACTGAGGAGCACGTGGAAGCCTCAGCCCCAGCTCCAGCTCCTCCACCGAATGCTTCGGGCCAAGACGTGAGAGAGGCCATTAATTTGTTGACTCAGTTGGTTGCGGCCTAGACTCAGAGGCCAAGCGCAGGGCAAGCTGACAGGACTGTTAGTGCAAGGGCCCGTGACTTCATTGCTTTGAAACCCCCGGAATTCTTTGGGTCGAAACTGGAGGAGGATCCCCAGGACTTTATTGATAGTATGCTAAGGATGCTCCGGTTGATACATGCTTCAGACACCGAATCGGTGGAGCTAGCGTCATATAGATTGAGGGATGTCTCAATCCAGTGGTATACGGTTTGGATTGCTTCGCGGGGAGCCAATGCACCTCCACCGGTATGGCAAGAGTTTGTTGATGCTTTTCTCCGTCATTATATGCCTCCGGAAGTTCGACGAGCTAGGGCCGATAAATTCTTGAATTTGAGGCAAGGTAGCATGTGTGCTACAGAGTATAGTCTCCGCTTCAATTCCTTGGCTAGGTATGCTTCGGCCATAGTAGCGGATATGGGCGATCGGGTGCACCGGTTTGTGAAAGGCCTAGGGCCACACTTGATGGATAAATGTTTAACTGCGCCCCTTCAGGATGGCATGGATATTGCACGCATTCAGGCACATGCTCAGGAATTAGAGGAACATCTACAGCAGCGGAGAAATGAACGTGAGCAGGATAGGGGCCATAACAAGAGGGCCAGACCTTCGGGTTCGAGGAGCGAGTCCAGGGGCGTACACAGACAGCAATTTCCCAGCCATTCAGGCTATTCTATGACCAGTACACCTCCACAGTTCACGGGGCAGAGTTAGGGTTATTCGGGGTCTCAGTTTAGAGGTGATTCAGGCCAGCCAAGGACACCTGTACCACGATGTTCCCAGTGTGGGAGGTTGCATTGGGGTCGATGCCGATTGGGCTCGGATGGTTGCTATTCATGTGGTCAACCAAGCCATATCATGCGTGATTGCCCCTCAGTACAGGGTAGAGGTAGGACCCAGCCAGCAGGGTCGGCAGCCGGATCATCAACATCTGTACGCCCTACGGGGCCAGGTTCACATGCGCTAGTCGTCCATGGTAGAGGTAGAGGCAGAGCTCCCAGTACTAGCGGCCCTCAGCATCGTATTTATGCTTTGGCTGGACGCCAAGATCTTGAGTCTTCTCCTGATGTGGTCACATGTATATTATCGGTATTCTCTCATGATGTATATGCTTTGATTGATCCGGGCTCCACATTATCATATGTTACTCCATATATTGCGGGTCGATTTATAATTGAGCCGGAGTCTATCAAACCTTTTGACGTGTCTACACCCGTGGGTGACTCGGTAATAGCTAGCCGAGTATATAGGAATTGTGTGATTGTGATTTGTGATTGTCGTACCATGATTGATTTGCATGAGCTAGAAATGGTAGATTTTGACGTTATTATGGGCATGGATTGGTTGGCTTCTTGTTATGCCAATGTTGATTGCCGAATGAAGATGGTTCGTTTCCAGTTTCCGGGAGAACCAGTCTTAGAATGGAAAGGGAATGCGGCATCACCAAAAGGTAGGTTTATTTCCTATCTAAAGGCAAGGAAGATGATCACGAAAGGGTGCATTTATCACCTAGTACGAGTTCAAGATGTAGAAGCTGAGTCGTCGACTCTTCAGTCAGTTCCGGTAGTGAACGAATTTCAGGATGTCTTCCCGGAAGATCTTCCAGGCCTTCCTCCCGAGCGGGAGATTGATTTTGCTATTGACGTGTTGCCAGACACTAATTCCATATCTATTCCTCCCTATAGGATGGCACCCGCAGAGTTGAAAGAGTTGAAGGAGAAATTAAAAGACTTGCTTGAAAAAGGCTACATTAGGCCTAGTTCATCCCCGTGGGGAGCACCCGTATTGTTCGTCCGGAAGAAGGATGGCTCTTTGAGAATGTGCATTGATTATCGACAATTGAATAAAGTGACCATTAAGAACAAGTATCCCCTCCCGAGGATTGATGATTTATTGGATCAATTGCAAGGTGCCAAATGGTTTTCAAAGATTGATTTGAGGTCCGGATATCACCAAGTAAGAGTTAGGGAGAAAGATATCCCTAAGACAGCTTTCAGAACAAGATATGGCCATTTCGAGTTCCGAGTAATGTCGTTTGGGCTAACTAATGCACCGACAGTGTTTATGGACTTAATGAACAATGTATTCAGGCCTTTTCTGGATCTATTCGTGATTGTATTCATCGATGATATCCTAGTGTATTCTAGATCCGAGGCAGAACATGCAGATCACTTGCGTATTGTCCTTGGAGTTCTTCGAGCTCGAGAGTTATTCGCGAAGTTTTCCAAATGCGAGTTTTGGTTGAACTCAGTGGCATTTCTGGGCCACATTGTTGCAGCTGACGGTATTCAAGTGGATAGCCAAAAGATTGAGGCCGTGAAGACTTGGCTAAGGCCCACGACCCCTACAGAGGTTCGTAGCTTTTTGGGCTTAGCCGGTTATTACAGAAGATTTGTTGAGGGTTTCTCTTCTATTTCTGCACCGCTCACCAAGTTGACTCAGAAGTCAGCTAAGTTTCAATGGACAGATGCTTACGAGCGTAGTTTCCAAGAGTTGAAAGACCGATTGACTTCAACCCCAGTCTTGACACTTCCAGAGGGATTGGAAGGATATGTTATGTATTGTGATGCTTCAGGTGTCGGGCTAGGCTGTGTATTGATGCAAAATGGTAAGGTGATTGCGTATGCTTCTAGACAATTACGGAAACATGTGCAGAATTATCCTACCCATGACTTAGAATTGGCCGCGGTGGTCCACGCTTTAAAGATATGGAGACATTACTTATATGGTGTCCACGTGGATATTTATACAGATCATAAGAGTCTCCAGTACATCTTCAAGCAGAAAGAGTTGAATTTGCGGCAACGACGATGGCTAGAGTTGCCAAAAGACTATGATGTTGAAATCCTGTACCACCCCGGAAAGGAAAATGTTGTGGCTGATGCTCTTAGCTGTAGGTCGATGGGAAGTCTAAGTGATGTACGACCAGAAAATAAAGAGATGGCCCGTGATCTTCAGCAGTTAGCTAGCCTAGGAGTCCGAGTGATGGACTCAGATAGCATCCGAGCTACTATTCAGAATTCAGCAGTTTCATCGTTAGTAGCGGAAGAAAAAGAGCGACAATATGAGGATCCCATGCTAATGCAGTATAGAGATACACTCCCTCAGAAAGAGGAGTCATCATTTGACATTTCGGAAGACGGAGTTCTCCGATGTCGAGGCAGGTTATGTGTTCCCGATGTGGCAGGTCTACGCCATCAGATTTTGAGAGAAGCTCATTGTTCCCGTTACTCCGTTCACCCCGGAGCGACGAAAATGTATCATGATCTTAAGACTATATATTGGTGGAATGGGATGAAGAAAGACGTAGCGGAATTCGTAGCTCAGTGTCCCAATTGCCAACAAGTGAAGATAGAACACCAAAAGTCGGGTGGCTTATTGCAAGCTATAGAAATCCCAACTTGGAAGTGGGAAGTGATTAATATGGATTTCATTACAGGGTTACCCCGTTCTCGACGTAAATATGATTTTATATGGGTGATCGTGGATAGGCTCACAAAGTCAGCGCATTTCTTACCGATCAGAACGACCTATATATCAGAAGATTATGCCAAGCTTTATCTTAAAGAGATAGTGAGACTCCATGGCGTTCCGGTATCTATTATCTCTAATAGAGGGACTCAGTTTACAGCCATGTTTTGGGGGTCTTTCCAAGAAGGTTTAGGGACCCAAGTGCGCCTAAGCACGGCGTTTCACCCACAGACCGATGGGCAAGCTGAACGTACTATTCAGACTCTTGAAGATATGTTACGGGCATGTATGATAGATTTTGGAGGAAATTGGGATGACCATTTGCCACTCATTGAGTTTGCTTACAATAACAGTTACCATTCTAGCATTCAAATGGCACCGTATGAAGCTCTATATGGGCGAAAGTGTAGATCCCCAATTGGGTGGTTTGAAACCGGAGAAGCTAAGTTGATAGGGCCAGACTTGGTCCAGCAAGCAATAGAGAAAGTTAAGCTCATACAAGATCGGTTGCTAGCGGCTCAAAGTCGTCAGAAGTCCTATGCGGATAATCGTCGAAGAGACTTAGCGTTCGAAGTGAAAGATTGGGTATTCTTGAAAGTGTCGCCAATGAAGGGCGTGATGAGATTTGGCAAAAAGGGGAAGCTCAGTCCCCGGTATATTAGGCCATACGAAATTGTGCGCAAAATAGGCAAAGTGGCCTATGAGCTAGATCTACCTCCAGATTTGGAGTCAGTCCATCCAGTATTTCATATCTCGATGCTTCGGAAGTGTGTTGGAGATCCTACGAGGATCGTCCCAGTGAATGATATTCAAGTGACAGAAAAGTTAACTTATGATGCAATACCCATTGCCATATTAGATAGGCAAGTACGGAGGCTTAGAAACAAAGAAGTAGCCTCAATTAAAGTTCTGTGGAGAAATGACAATCGAGAGGAAATGACATGGGAAGCAGAAGAGAATATGCGATCCAAATACCCACATTTATTTCAGCCCTTGGAAGAAGTCCAAGATGAGACGTCAAAATCATAAGGTATGCATGTTTTCTCTTTTATACATTCAGGTCGTGTGTGGCCAAATTTCTAGTGCTGTTGTATTATTGCCCTGTGAGGCATTGTTATTGTGGGTTGTTGTGACAGGGTGGTAGTGCCACATTACAGAGGAAACTCTGGCGAAATTTTTATAGAATTCCCTAAGCCTTTAACATTCAAGGACGAATGTTCCTAAGGTGGGTAGAATGTTACACCTCGGAAATTTTCCGTTGGTACGCAAGTAAATGGACTAATGATGTGTGCGAGGAGTGCGAGTGTATAATGTTTCATGGGAAATGTATGTGAAGGGATGTGGATGATTAGAATGCAAAGTCGAGAAATGAGAAAAAATTGAAAGTTGGCAAAACTGCCCAGTGGTCGTATATTGCAAAATACGGACCGTAAAATGCAATACGGTCCGTAAAATGGCAGTCGTAAACTGCCATGCAAAAGCTTCAGCCTTCTGCCAGTGGTCGTATAGTGCAAAATACGGACCGTAAAGTGCAATACGGTCCGTAAACTTGAAGTCATAAACTGGCATGCCCAACTTCAAATTCCTGCCAGTTGAGGAAGAGGTATAATACGACCTGGTGGACGGACCGTAAAGTGATTTACGGCCCGTAAACGATGGTCGTAAATCCCATGCATGCAGGGCAAAGTCTCTGGTCCTGCTTAAGCTTAAAGACGACCACGAGGGACGGTCCGTATAGTGGAATACGGACCGTAAACCTCCATGGACGACCAATGTTCACCCAGCACAGATTTTCCAATTCATTAAATATGAGGATCAAGACTTGTCTTATTTCATTTCCACATTACACCACTTCTCTCTAAAACTTCTCTCTACATTTATTATATGAGTTTTCAAGGATTATAAGCCATCAATAACATTAAGACAAGTGAATCAAGGATAAGGGAATCATCAAGGACCATCCAAGTCAAGAAATCCAAACGGAGAAAAACTAGGGTTTTGCTCAAAGAAGAGTATTATCAACCAAAGCTTGTTCCTAAAACTTCTAAGGTAAGATTCATGATTTTTACAAGATGTTTAAGGTATTGGAGAATTAAAATACATGGATTGTAGAAAAATGTGGTCAACTAGGTCATGAATTATGAATAGTGACATTTTGAGAAATAGTTTGAATTGAGTTATGAATGTTGTTGTGTTGTGATATGAATGTGTTATAAATGGTATTAAGATCATGAACTAAACACTTTAGACGAATGGACGAAGATGGGTGTTATGACCATGAATGTGGGTGAATTAGAGGCAAATTGAGGAATCTAGATAATGTGAATGACTAATGGCCATTGTTATGATATTAATGAAGGTATAAACGCTAGCATTGGAAGGGAACGTGCAAGTGTAGAATAGTTCGACGGAAAGGTATGTAAGGCTAACCCTTCTTTCATAAGGCATGGTTCTTGGCCAAATTCCTAATTCCTCCATATAAGTATGTTGTCTTCACATGGTTGATATTCCGAGCTCATAAGCTCACGACCCTTGATATGTACTATGATTATACTATGTTCCACGTATGACGAGTAAGTCCATAATGTAGATGTAACGATAACGATGAGAATAGTAATGATAATGATATCAAAAATGATGCAAAAGGTGCCTACGGGCTATTATCCTTATATGTGCCTATGAAGGGCTATAATGAACCCCGAGCTTATAACGCCGGGTAGAATATATGTATATAAATATGTATGAAGTATGTATACGATTACGAAACGTGCGCGCACGTCTGCAGATGGTACGGATAACCCTGAAGCCTTGGTAGGGCCAGGTAGAAATAACATTGAGCCTTGTTTGGCCAAGTATGTATGAAACAACGAACCTTATGGTTGGGTACACTATGTATGTATATAAGTGTATGGCTATGTATATAATATGAATATGAATGTGATAAGACTATGTATAAGAATACGCATAAGGACATATGTACGAATATGAGCACAAGTATGGTACGAGTATTATTATGGGATACGAAATACGATGCATGCAAGTAAGCGACATGATGATGATGATATTACTGTCTCCCCTCCTATGATATCTTCATATGATATCTATTATGCTTCTATATTGATGTTGATCATGCTTTACATACTTATTACATTCTTCGTACTGACGTCCTTTTGTTTGTGGACGCTGCGTCATGCCCGCAGGTGCACAGGGAGACAGACTTGATCCATAGCTGCTTATTCAGAGATTGCATAGCAGAGCTCCATTTCTTTCGGAGCTGTAGCTTTTGGGTACTTATTCTTTTGTGTATATAATTATGGGCATTGCGGGGTCCTGTCCCGCTCATACGATATGTCATACTCTTAGAGGCTCGTAGTCATGTGTATGTGGGTAGAGATGTTCGGCCATGTTGGCCCATGTTTTGTATATCTTTTGTTGGCCTCGTCGGCCTTGTACTTATGATGTGGCATAGATGCCTATGATATGTTAAATGATGATGGTCGTCTAATGGGATCAGTATGATTAACGATAAGAAAAGCACGAATTGACTTATGGTTCACCTAGATGTTATGTTATGTACGATAAGGGGGTGCCCGGGTGGGGTAGCACCGGGTGCTCGTCGCGGCCCCCTAGCCGGGTCGTGACAAAAGTGGTATCATAGCGGTTCAGTCCTAGGATGTGTCTACGAGCCGTGTCTAGTAGTGTCTTGGTTATGGGGTACCATCTCATGCCGCCCACTAGTGGTGTCTGCCCATCCCATTTGGCCATGCGGTATCGTATAGCTACCCACCTTAGTGGTGACTGCCCGGCCAAATAGGCGCTATGTTATATCATCATCATACATGCTCATCCTAATATGCTTATCGTAACACACTTATCATAATACATGCATAAGGCTTAAGAGAAAATTTACTTTATCGGGGTGACGTAAGGTCGTGATCCCCCGATTTCATTAGGGAGTAATCATTGACATTCTGCCTCACCTTGAAGGAAGTAGCATATAAGGTGAGTGTAAGCAATAGATAACATCACTATCATTATAGGACTCATCATATCATATCGATTATCTTATATTACTACTCATGGATATGGGCTTTTAGCTATCCGGAATATAGAAACACATGAAGAGGAAGGGAAATCATGCTATGAGATTCATGCCATTAGAAAGAAAGGACTAGCCTCACATACCTTTGACGTTTAACTAAGCTCTCACTTGCTTGTTCTCCTTCGATATCACGTTTCTACCTTCAAGAGAGAATTCACACTAATGTTAGTTAATTCGACTATAAGAACGCGTGACGATTTCTAGGAAAGATTGGACAGCACTTCCCTTGTTTATACTACTTTTCCCATATTCTATATCAACTTCCAAATGGTCACAATAACATTCACAATATTTCAATCAACAATTATCATTCATATACATTGACCACAATCCACCATTTCTCTTCAATTTCTCCACATTTATGATTAGAGCCTACTATCGCATTTGCTCATATATAATACTTATTTCATGGTCTAAATGTCATTTATAACGTATTCATAATCACAAAACTTCAACCCAACTACCATCCAACCATGACACTATTCATTCATGAATAACCCATTTCCTATGTCTTTTTACAATTCAAGTATTTTATCCTTCCAATACCTTAAACAACATGGTTTAGTCATGAAACTTACCTTAGATGATGGTTGAACAAGCCTTGAGTGGTATTGTTCATCTTGCTCCCAAAACCCTAGTTTGCTTCTCTTGAAATCTCTTAACTTGGATGAACCTTGATGGGTTTCATACACTTGATTCACTTAGATTCTTGATATTGATGTTGGATTTCCTTTATTTTCTTATAGATGAAGACTGAGGAGTATTCTAGAGGTTTGTAGGGAGAAATATCGTGGAATGAAATGGATTTAATGAGCTTGGGTCACTTTTTAATGACTTAAAATCTGATCCGGAATAAATAGTAGTCGAAGTGCACAGTGGTTGTAAACCCAGTTTACGGGCCATATTTCGTGGTCGTATTTAAGCATATCAAAACCAAAAAGGTATGCTAGGGATCAAGGTGATTTACAATCGCGGTTCACTGGCCGTATTTCAATTTACTGTCCGTATTCTAAGTCGTATTTAACCATTTGATCATTTGGCAGAAAGTTGAAGTTTTGTAAGTTGGAATACGACATGGTGGTTTACGGGCCGTATACTACTATACGGTTTGTATTTCATTTTACGACCGACTGGGCCAAAGTGCAAATCTGCAACTTTCACGTCTTCAGAACCTATAATTAGTCATTGTGGAGCATAACCTTCTCTCTTATTTCCATTGCCTTTGAAATATTACTTAGGGTCGTCAAACGTCATCCCCTTCTGATTAAAACACTATATACTCGTATTCGTCATTAGTCTATTAGTTGTACGTTCACGGGGAAATTTCCGAGGTGTAACACTCTTCCCCCCTTTTGGAACATTCATCCTCGAATGTTAAGTCACCGGGGATTCTAGAAATATTTTGCCAGAGTTTCCCCTGTAATTTGGCACTACCATCCTGTCACAAACAACCCATAATATTATTGCCTCACGGGGCCATAACAGAATAAAATTCTAAGAAAGACTTACGAAAGCTCCCGAAAGTAGGGGATATAATATCTGAGTAATGATGGGAATAGGGGTGTCCAGATACTCTAATTATTACACTTCATTTATTGCATACTTACCTTATATTGTTGGCGTTCCATCTTGAGTCTTTTCTGGGGGTTGGAATAAATGCGGGTACTTGGACTTCATACTCTCTTCCGCTTCCCAAGTTATTTCTTCTCGGTTGTTGTTTCGCCACAAGACTTTTACTGAAGATACCTCTTTATTTCAAAGTCTCCGCACCTGCCTGTCTAGAATAGCAATAGGCACCTCTTCATTGGTTAGCTTTTCTGTTACCTGCACATCATCTATCGGGACAATCTTTGTGGGATCTCCAATACACTTGCGGAGCATCGAGACGTGGAAGACTGGATGGACTGATTCAAGCTCCGAAGGCATGTCCAATTCATAGGCTACATGACCCACCTTGCGGGTAATTCTATAGGGTCCAATGTACCTAGGACTTAGCTTCTCTTTCTTACCAAATCTCATCACCCCTTTCATTGGCGACACTTTCAAAAATACCCAATCACCAACTTGAAATTCCAAGTCTCGTCGGCGATTGTGTGTATAAGACTTTTGGAGACTTTGGGCTATTAGCAATCGATCTCGGATTACCTTAACTTTTCCACCGCTTGCTGAATCAACTCAGGGCCTACTAGTTGTACTTCTCCTATTTCAAACCATCCGATTGGAGATCTACATTTCCTTCCATATGAAGCTTCATATGGAGCCATTTGAATGCTGGAATGGTAACTATTGTTATACGCAAATTCGATTAGCGGCAAATGATCGTCCCAACTTCCACCGAAATCCAGCACACACGCTCGTAGCATATCTTCCACAGTCTAGATAGTACGCTCGGCTTGTCCATTCGTCTGCGGATGAAATACCGTGCTAAGCTTCACTCGGGTACCTAGACCTTCTTGAAAGGACTTCCAGAACTTGGCTGTAAACTGTGCTCCTCTATCTGTGATAATAGATAACGGATCACCATGAAGTCGCACAATTTCCTTGAGATATAACCTCACATAATCTTCGCCTGAGTATTTAGTCTTAACTGGGAGAAAATGGGAAGCTTTGTTAATCTATCCACGACCACCCATATAAAATCATACCTGCCGCCGGAACGAGGTAATCCCACGATGAAATCCATGTTGATCACTTCCCATTTCCAAGTAGGGATTTCTATTGCTTGCAATAAGCCTCCTGGCTTCTCATGTTCAACTTTTACTTGTTGGCAATTTGGACATTGTGCTACAAATTCCGCTATATCTCTCTTCATGCCATCCCACCAATACATCATCTTGAGATCATGATACATTTTGGTTGCACCTGGGTGAATAGAATACCGAGAACAATGTGCTTCTTCTAGAATTCGTCGGTGTAATTCTGCTACATTCGACACAAATTAAATTGCATGCCATACTCCCGGGCACTCATATTTCCTTGCCTCAGATGTAGAAATCTATCTGCTCTAGCATGGCGGACCTCGGGTGGAAAATAGTGATGAATAAATGCATCCAGGAATTCTTGTCAAACTGGAGGAGGCGCATTCTCTCCTCTTGATAATACCCAATTGTTTTACCATAAAACTGCCACATCCCGGAGTCTATAAGATGCCAACTCCACGGATTCAGTTTCGGAGGCATGGACAATCTTTAATGTCCTCAACATCTCATCTATGAAACTTTTCGGGTCTTCATCCGGCTTTGACCCGAAGAATTCCGGAGGATTTAGACTCATAAAATTATGGTCTTTGGTACTTGCTGCCCGATCACTTGAACTCGCATTTTGTTGTAGTGCCTGTACGGTGACCAGTTGTGTCATGTATGGCCTCGGTCATTTGTTGACCCGAAGCAACCGGTGGAGGAATTGGAGCTGGAGCTCCTCCTTGTCCTTCCATATTAGGCGGGGTAGAAGAAGTGTTAGACAAGCCCTCATTATGTGATTCGCCTTCTTCTATATTCATTGGAGGCTTTCTTTCTATCCGCCTCTTTGCCGTAGTGTTGCCCATCTGGGCGGCTGTAGCCTTTCCCTTTGGCGGCATTCTGAGATTATAACACACTATTAGGGAGGGTAAAACCTTATACACGGCTCTATCGCACGATCTCATAGAAGAAAGATGGTCATTTTTCCTAAATGCCCTGTAGACCCTTGTTTATTGATGTGGCGCGCAACACACCATAAACAAGACTCTACTAGACACGGCTCGTAGACACTTCCTAGGACTGAACCGCTCTGATACCACTTTTGTCACGACCCAGCTAGGGGCCGTGACGGGTACCCGGGGCTAGCCACTGAGCACCACTCGTTCTACTACCCATCTTACTCATTTAATGCTCTTTTATCAACTTTATACTCAAATTGTTGGAAAAATCATCTTTCATATGGAAACGTAAATACTTTTATACACATATGCCTCCCGGCCATCAAAATAATATATACATATAATAGTATCTTGTGAGACCATCTAACCCACACTGCGCATCTACGAGCCTCTACTGGAATTCTAAACATAAGGACGGGATAAGACCCCGTCATGCCCAAAATACATATATATTACTATACATAAGAGAATCATCATAAGCACCTCCGAACAAAAGAGTGCTTTCAATCAGCTGACAGCTACTACTGGTCTGGGTCGAGCTCTCCTCCCTGTCTACCTGTGGGCATAGACACAGCGTCCAAAGAAATCGGACGTCAGTACGAACATTGTACTGAGTATGAGAGGCATAAACAAAGAAATAAGACAACGACATAAAAGAAACATCGACATAGAACATCTGTATCTGACTGTCATGTACAGAGAAGGTAATGCATGCTGACTTACTCATAATCATCATCATGTCATGAATGCATAAGTACATATATAAGCTGCCCGTCCATATAGGTACGGTGTGATCATGTATAAGCTGCCCGTCCGTATCTGATCGGTGTAATAATCATAACATTAGCCTGCGTCCAGGCCTCCCGCGTCCGGGGTCCCATCTCATGCCTCCCATTAGTGGTGTCTGCCCATGCCATTTGGCCATGGTGTATCGTATAGCTGCCCGCCTTAGCGGTGACTGCCCGGCCAAATAGGCGTTGTGTTATATCATCATCATACATGCTCATCAGAATATGCTTATCGTATCACACTTATCATAATACATGCATAAGGCTTAAGAGCAACTTTACTTTATCGGGGTGACGTAAGGTCGTGATCCCCCGATTTCATTAGGGAGTAATCATTGACATTCTGCCTCACCTTCAAGGAAGTAGCATATAAGGTGAGTGTAAGCAATAGATAACATCACTATCATTATAGGACTCATCATATCATATCACTTATCTTGTATTACTACTCATGGATATGGGCTTTTAGCTATCCGGAATATAGAAACACATGAAGAGGAAGGGAAATCATGCTATGAGATTCATGCCATTAGAAAGAAAGGACTAGCCTCACCTACCTTTGACGTTTAACTAAGTTATCGCTTGCTTGTTCTCCTTCGATATCACGTTTCTACCTTCAAGAGAGAATTCACACTAATGTTAGTTAATTCGACTATAAGAACGCGTGACGATTTCTAGGAAGGATTGGACAGCACTTCCCTTGTTTATACTACTTTTCCCATATTCTATATCAACTTCCAAATGCTCACAATAACATTCACAATATTTCAATCAACAATTATCATTCATATACATTGACCACAATCCACCATTTCTCTTCAATTTCTCCACATTTATGATTAGAGCCTACTATCGCGTTTCCTCATATATAATACTTATTTCATGGTCTAAATGTCATTTATAACGTATTCATAATCACAACACTTCAACATTCATGATTCAACCCAACTACCCTCCAACCATGACACTATTCATTCATGAATGACCCATTTCCTATGTATTTTTACAATTCAATTATCTTATCCTTCCAATACCTTAAACAACATGGTTTAGTCATGAAACTTACCTTAGATGATGGTTGAACAAGCCTTGAGTGGTATTGTTTATCTTGCTCCCAAAACCCTAGTTTGCTTCTCTTGAAATCCCTTAACTTGGATGAACCTTGATGGGTTTCATACACTTGATTCATATAGATTCTTGATATTGATGTTGGATTTCCTTTATTTTCTTGTAGATGAAGAGTGAGGAGTATTCTAGAGGTTTCTAGGGAGAATTATCGTGGAATGAAATGGATTTAATGAGCTTGGGTCTCTTTTTAATGACTTAAAATCTGATCCGGAATGAACAGTAGTCGAAGTGCACAGTGGTCGTAAACCCAGTTTACGGGCCGTATACCAGTTTATGGGCCATATTTCATGGTCGTATTTAAGCATATCAAAACCAGAAAGGTATACTGGGGATCATGGTGATTTACGATCGCGGTTCACGAGCCGTATTTCAATTTACGATCCGTATACCAAGTCGTATTTAACCATTTGATCATTTGGCAGAAATTTGAAGTTTTGTAAGTTGGAATGCGACATGGTGGTTTATGGGCCGTATACTACTTTACGGTTCGTATTTCATTTTACGACCGACTGGGCCAAAGTGCAAATCTGCAACTTTTACGTCTTCAGAACCTATAATTAGTCATTGTGGAGCATAACATTATCTCTCATTTCCATTTCCTTTGAAATCTTACTTAGGGTTGTCAAACGTCATCCCCTTCTGATTAAAACACCATATACTCGTATTCGTCGTTAGTCTATTCGTTGTACGTTCACGGGGAAATTTCTGAGGTGTAACAGTTCTGAACAAAAAATCCACCATCTTCTGAGTCTAGAAGTCGGACTCCAAGATTTTCTTAGAGGTGAAATCCCTTTCCTTATTTTCTTGTCTGCCTCAACATGAGCTGAACTTCCCATACTTGATCTCTTTTGAGGTACTTCCTGAAAATACTCGCAATATTATTGTGTGCTAAGTCTTTTACCCTCAACCTGAAAATCAGAGTCTCATTCAATGGCACCATCCTCATAATGCATGACTTGGCATGATCTCATAGCTTTTGTGTGATCCCCTAATGACATTAACTGAGCTTGACCTAAGTCGATCGACGACCATTCTACTTATTTCGTACTTCTTGTGCACACGAGGCACATTCCTTATGAAGACTATCTCATTACGCCCTTATTACTGAACTGAGGCTCTTTATATTTCATGCAAACCCTTCGGGTTTCAAACTGTTATGTCCCGTGTTTCGCAGAAGTGAAAGTCGAGAAATAAGTAAGGCTTGTGTGTTATGAGAAATATTTTGATTCAAGTTGATGTGACTATGTTGGTTATGGATTCATTAATGTTAAGACATCGGGGAAGGCCGAGGGTAAATTTGGAATTTCGGAAATTAGTTTCGGGAATTACAAAACGGGACTTTTAATGAATTGGGCCAAGATTGGACAACAAGAAATTGAGGCCCAAGTCCTTGGGGGTGGCCGGTCACTTGGTTGGCCCAAACCCATTTGTTTAATGTCATGTGCTATGCACATGACTTTCTATAGTGGATATATATCAATGATCCTTGGTAATTATCAAGAAAATAGAACAAAATTCAAGAACACCCAAAAAAAGGGCATTCGGCCGTAGAAGAGAAAGAAAGAAAAAGAAAATTTCCAAGCTTGGTTATTGATCTAAAAATCTTAAGTTCTACATAGTTATGAAGTACTCAAGGCCCTCTTCAACGGGGTATAATTAGTTTGGTACAAGAACCACGTTTGCGACAAATCGGAATTTCAAGAAAAAGGTAAGAAATCTATGTTTTTATGTTATGAAATGGATTTATATGTTATAGTAATTGATGTTGCACGAGGATTATGGGATGGTGTTGTGTTTGTGTATGGCGTGTGGGTGTAAAAAGGGTGTGTTTGGCCGTGAGTTTCATGAAGTGCAAGGCATAGGAATTTTACCTTGTTTAGTTTGAATAATGCGTTGTTGTGATCTTTATGTCGTAAAAGATTGATTAAAGAATTGAGTTGGCGTTAGAAAATGATTTTGGATATTATCGGAAAGTGTATACCTTTGGTATCATGGTGTATATCATTGTGTATTTAGGGTGCTAAAGATTTTAAATGTGACATATAGTTGATGTTAATGAATTCGGAAAGAAACGACGCAAGTTAGAATGTTCGTCGTGACTTTTGATGTTTTGAATGAAATATGGAAAGTAATGAACTTTGGGAAAGTTTGTATATGGTTTGGAACTTGTTTGTAATGTGAATGAATAATCTTGAATGATATGGATGTAGATTTGGAATTTTGGAGTTTGAATCAAGAATTGGCAACTTGTGTAGTAAGGTAGGATTGTGAAGCTAGAGTGGTTTGATTATGGGTTTTGTTGTTTGATGATGTTTGGGTTGTTGTTGTTGTTGTATTTTGAGCCGAGCTAAGTCTCGGGGATGTTAGATTTATAGGGGAAGTGCTGCCGAAATTTCGGTAGCCAAGTATAGCCCCAAGATGAAAATGTTAACTTTCATGAATAGTAACTGGTAAAAGTGACCATTTGCAGTTTTCGGACGAAACGGGAATTGAGATTTGACGAGCGTAAGGCGCCATCCAGGTATGTAAAGCCTACCTATCCTTCTTTTGGCATATCCTAGTCATACTAGGTTAAGATCGGACCCTCGGGGATAACTCTGCTCTTGGAAATTTAGATTCAAGTTTGGATACTATTCATTCGGCGCAATTGAACCCTATTCGTTGTATTTGGTTGAAAGAATGTTCGAACCTTCATAACTTTTGTCGTTGTGTCCGAAACTCTCCGAAACTTTCGTAGATGGCTCTATGGAGCCTAGAGTCAGTGATTTGTGTCCGCCGCCTCAATTTGACTCGAGGTGGGCCCGCAAGCCCCGAGGCTTCCCTTATTCGACTTGTTTGGTTTGTTTTCGTTCGATATGAAAAGTAATCATTTGTCTGTGACTCAAAGGTTCGTTTGAAAATTTCTATATCGTCATGGAACGTTTTGCACTATGAATGATGTTAGATGTTCGGAAAATGATCCGTGAATGGTTTTTCCAAAGGTTCTGCAGTCTGAAACTTCGCGACTTCCATACATTAATTTTGATCGACCTGACTTCTACTCCGAGCCCTCTGGCGTCGGTATATCCCTATATGTAACTACATGTCGAGTCCGGTAACTTACTTTTAATATGCATATGGTTTCTGCACTACTCCGTTCGTGCCATCCACTATGAATTCGTTCGTCGGTACCCGGGCCGGCTTTGTGATCGTGCGCGCTATACCATATTCGGAAGTTATGATGTGATACGGTTTCCGAGGCCTCGCCATAGGGCCGGTCACCGTCTATGGAGTTATGATGTGATATGGCATTTGATATGTTCTGATGATGTGATATGTGTGTGATATGATGTGTCTGGAGACTGTACGGAGATTTGAAAACTTCTGGAGTTATGATGTGTTGTGGCACCAGCGTCGGGGGTGACCACGTTCCTAAACCCTATACATGATTTCATTTGCATTTGTACATTTGCCTTCCGCACAGGTTTGCTTTGCTACTTTGACGTTTGTGTTTGTTTCTTCTGACTCCAGTTGTGTTTGTGATTTCTGTACCATCTGCTTTACATACTCAGTACTTCTCCCGTACTGACCCCCGGTTCTTCGGGGGCTGTGTTTCATGCCCGCAGGTACAGAAGCTCGTTTGGGTGGTCCTCCGGTTAGGCTACTCATTCTGTTGTGTTGGAGAGCTCCCTTTGATCCGGAGCCTAACTTTTGGTACATACCTTTTGTTGTGTGGGTATTCTGTACATTTGTGGATGTGTGGGTACGGCGGGGCCCTATCCCGTCATATGTTCGTATGTTCTATTTTGTTTAGAGGCCTGTAGTCACATTTGTGGGTCGTGGGTCCGGTGTGTTTGTACGTGAATTTGTTGTGCTTTCTTAAGCGGCCCGTACGCTACTATGGCCAAGACGGCCCCTGAGTTTGTACGTGTGTGTGCATTTGGGCGATGTACATTCCGCCCCCTTTCTGATGTGTGTGTGTGCATTTGGGCGACGTATATTCCGCCACCTTTCTGATTTTGATTTGACTAATTTGAACGGGCGACCTCTTAAGATAAGTGTTCGATAAATGTTTGTGTCTGGCGTCTGTTGTTCATTTTCAGTTCAAATAACGTATGTTGAGTTTGA
Source organism: Lycium barbarum (assembly GCF_019175385.1). NCBI lineage: Eukaryota > Viridiplantae > Streptophyta > Magnoliopsida > Solanales > Solanaceae > Lycium > Lycium barbarum. The sequence continues at coordinate 20,769,366 of NC_083348.1, read as the reverse complement.
ATGAGTCTGAATACGATGATCTGGCTGGGAGTCTGTTTGGGGTGCCTAAGTAGGGCACCAGTCGCGGCCCACGGGGTTGGGTCATGACAAAAGTGGTATCAGAGCGGTTTGTCCTCGGAATGTCTACAGGCCGTGTCTAGTAGAGTCTTGTTTATCGATGTGTTGTGCACCACATCTATAAACAGGAGGCTACAGGGCATTTAGTATGTTGCTGTCTTTGGAATCTTAGATCGTGCGATAGAGCTGTGCTATTAGGGTCATTCTGATCTGACCCGTTGTTGTGTTTGCAGTGGTGCCTCCGAAGAAGGCAACGGCGGCCCAGAAGGGCAAGGCGAAGATGGGAGAGACTAGCCAGGCACAGCGAGCTACCCGAGCTCGTGTCTATGACCTGCCTGAGGTTGTGCCTCATTCTGAGGGGTCTGCTATACCCCCAGTAGTACAGCCTGGAGCAGGACCTTCAGCAGCTCCAGAGGTCCGTGTACCCGCTCCTGAGACTCCAGCTCCTCAGCCAGGGGCGGAGGATAGGACCCTGAGGGAGGCTGTACAGTTGTTGACCACGATAGTAGCGGGACAGGCTCGCAGACGCGGGCGGAGGGACGATGATGATGAGGACAGGCGGGACAGCCTGAGAGTTCGGGAGTTCTTATTATGTGGCCCTCCAGAGTTTTTCGGGTCTAAGCCCGACGAGGACCCCCATGACTTTATTCGGGGGATGCGGCGTGCATTAGACTTGGTGAGGGCTTCAGAGACCGAGTCGGTTGAGCTGGCCTCGCATAGACTTCGGGATGTTGCCGCTCACTGGTATGAGACCTGGGAGCTATCCAGGGGTGAGGGTGCTCCTCCGGCTACGTGGGATCAGTTTGTGACTGCTTTCACCTGCCACTTTCTGCCCCCAGAGTTACGACGGGAGCGAGCTGATCGGTTTTTACATCTGCAGCAGAGGGGTCGAAGCGTTCGTGAATATAATTTGGAGTTTGATTCCCTGGCCCGGTATGCCCCTGCCGTGGTGGCAGATATGACAGATCGGATGCACAGGTATGTTATGGGGTTGGATCGTTACTTGATCGACGGCTGTATGGCGGTGTCATTGCAGACAGATATGGACATTGCCCGACTACAGGCCTACGCCCAGGGGATGGAGAACCGGCACCGAGCAGATCGGCCCAGCAGAGAGTATGATAGGAGACGGCCCAAGAGGGCCAGATTAGCGGGGTATTCTGGAGATTCTCGGGGCGGGCAGCCTCAGTATCAGTCCAGTAGGTACTTTCCTCCGTTAGGCCGGGACACATAGTCTGCTAGTAAGAGATTTGATGGCGCAGGACCGTCCAGGGCAGACCGGAGTTCCAGAGCCCCAGGTCCTCAGGCGAGCAGGGGTCCCAGTCAGACTAGGCCACCTATGCCCCCGTGTTCGTATTGTGGAAGATCGCACCCAGGTGAGTGCTTCAGGGCCACAGGGGCCTGTTTTGCTTGCGGCCGCCAGGGCCACATCATGCGGGATTGCCCGTGGGCGGGCGGTTCCGGTAGTGCAGCACCGCCGATGAGATCTGTTGCTGGTTCGCCATCTACCCCTTCAGCCACGCGCTCCACGGGGCGAGGTATGCCAGCACCAGCGGGCCGCGGTAGAGGCCGTGGTGGGGGTTCAGATTCTAGCGGTCCCTCGAACCGCATCTATGCTTTGACTGGTCGGCGGGACCCAGAGGCATCCCAGACGCAGACCCAGGTATATTACTAACCTTTTTCTGAATGAATATGTGCAATGATAGGTCTGTATTCCAGTATATTATGCGATATTCTCTTTTTGTGTGTCAGTAAAAGTAGGGTAAGAATCCGAATTAATGAAAATATCCGAGGCAGTTATCTATACATGTGGGAGGCGAATATATGGAATTTGGAAGGCTAAAACGATAAACCACATAGCCAGAAGAGCAAACGACCTCTTTGGGTTGGAGTGGGACCCGCTATAAAAACTTCCCGAAAAATTTGCTAAGACAGCGTTTGGCCCTAAAAATTACGTGATAAAGGTCGTGCGGGGCAATTGATGAAATTATATCAGCCCTAACGCGTCAAAATGCATGAAAGTTTCGGGGTTAAGCGTGCTCAAGCCAGAGCAATTCTGCGATGGGTGACCCCCCTGGGAAGTAATGCAAAGTTTTTCATAAGTGAGAGTATGATGAATATAAATAGAAATTTGGGGTAATCAACAGGTAAATAGAATGTGTGTGGAGTAATTAGTGCCCTTTCAGGAGTCGCGCGGAACGAGGCGGACTAAATGGGCAAAAAGAAAAGGGTACATCACCGTTTGGGAAATTGAACGAATTTGAATAACAGTCAGAGACGTTCGCTAGTACGGTATTAGTAAGTGTGTGTATGTGTGTGTGTATGATTTTCGTTTGGTGTCCGTATGGATTAAGAGCCGAGCCCCGGCAACTAATGTTGTGACAGACGAAAGGTTTTATTAAACCAAATACATGAAGCGAAGTGGGGAGCGACAACCCGAATGTTGTCGAGGGATAGAAAATCCCCGATTACATTATAACATAGTTTGGAATGACGATGCCTGAAAGAGAAAATGAGTATGGAGGGTAGGGAAGATGAAAGAGAAGCAGTGTGAATAAGTAGAATCTTTGAAAGAGTCGATACGCGACACGTAAGACAATTTGTATGATTACCTGGCAAACAAGTTTGCAAGTAAGAGGAAATTCTTATGAATTATTGGAGCCTTAATAGAAGCAATTTGATCTTAATTCGACATTCTATCTGTTGTGCTTCTGCACTCCCGATTCCGATAAGGCTCTGCCTAGTACGCCTCTGTATTTCTGAGCTCGAGTGTGTTCCCGTCTGATGAATTTTTGTGCGTTTGATTCTGAATACGTTTCAGTCTGGCACACCTCTGTATGTCTGACTCTGGATATAAATCCGTCTGATATGCTTCTGTACGTTTGATTTTGATCACGCGTATGTTTGACACATTTCAGTCTGTCTGATCACGACTCTGTATGATACAATTCTGTACATTCGATCCTGATTTCGAATCTGTCCGATGTGATTCCGTACGTCTGACCCCGATTATGAATCTGTCTGATATGTCTCCGTGTGTTCGGGTCTGATTATGAACCCGTCTGATACGCCTTTGTACGTCTGACTCCGATCTCAGATTTGTCTGATATACTTCCGTACCTTTGATGTTAACTATGAATCCGTCCGATATGCTTATGCGCGTCTGGCCTTAGTTCTGAATCTGTTTGGCATGTAGTGCCTGGTATGAAGTAAAGTGATATTACGACGATGTGGTAAGAGACTCAGAAGTGTAACGAAAAATGATATTGACTATGATGTCTGGAAAGAGTTCGTCCGTTACAAGAATATAGAGTGTGGTTCGGTGATTACGTGGGGTATGAGAAAATGTATTATGAAGGTATTTGAGTCAGTGACGTGAAAAAAAAAAAAAAAAAAATTTACCCCCTAATGTTGGTAAAGAAGCCGTGTCGGAAAATCAGTAAAGGACGACTATAAAGAACCCTCCCGAAGTAGTATGACGCCCCATGAGGTCAACTTAACATTCGAGGACGAATGTTCTTAAGGGGGAAGGATGTTATGTCCCGTGTTTCGCAGAAGTGAAAGTCGAGAAATAAGTAAGGCTTGTGTGTTATGAGAAATATTTTGATTCAAGTTGATGTGACTATGTTGGTTATGGATTCATTAATGTTAAGACATCGGGGAAGGCCGAGGGTAAATTTGGAATTTCGGAAATTAGTTTCGGGAATTACAAAACGGGACTTTTAATGAATTGGGCCAAGATTGGACAACAAGAAATTGAGGCCCAAGTCCTTGGGGGTGGCCGGTCACTTGGTTGGCCCAAACCCATTTGTTTAATGTCATGTGCTATGCACATGACTTTCTATAGTGGATATATATCAATGATCCTTGGTAATTATCAAGAAAATAGAACAAAATTCAAGAACACCCAAAAAAAAGGGCATTCGGCCGTAGAAGAGAGAGAAAGAAAAAGAAAATTTCCAAGCTTGGTTATTGATCTAAAAATCTTAAGTTCTACATAGTTATGAAGTACTCAAGGCCCTCTTCAACGGGGTATAATTAGTTTGGTACAAGAACCACGTTTGCGACAAATCGGAATTTCAAGAAAAAGGTAAGAAATCTATGTTTTTATGTTATGAAATGGATTTATATGTTATAGTAATTGATGTTGCACGAGGATTATGGGATGGTGTTGTGTTTGTGTATGGCGTGTGGGTGTAAAAAGGGTGTGTTTGGCCGTGAGTTTCATGAAGTGCAAGGCATAGGAATTTTACCTTGTTTAGTTTGAATAATGCGTTGTTGTGATCTTTATGTCGTAAAAGATTGATTAAAGAATTGAGTTGGCGTTAGAAAATGATTTCGGATATTATCGGAAAGTGTATACCTTTGGTATCATGGTGTATATCATTGTGTATTTAGGGTGCTAAAGATTTTAAATGTGACATATAGTTGATGTTAATGAATTCGGAAAGAAACGACGCAAGTTAGAATGTTCGTCGTGACTTTTGATGTTTTGAATGAAATATGGAAAGTAATGAACTTTGGGAAAGTTTGTATATGGTTTGGAACTTGTTTGTAATGTGAATGAATAATCTTGAATGATATGGATGTAGATTTGGAATTTTGGAGTTTGAATCAAGAATTGGCAACTTGTGTAGTAAGGTAGGATTGTGAAGCTAGAGTGGTTTGATTATGGGTTTTGTTGTTTGATGATGTTTGGGTTGTTGTTGTTGTTGTTGTATTTTGAGCCGAGCTAAGTCTCGGGGATGTTAGATTTATAGGGGAAGTGCTGCCGAAATTTCGGTAGCCAAGTATAGCCCAAAGATGAAAATGTTAACTTTCATGAATAGTAACTGGTAAAAGTGACCATTTGCAGTTTTCGGACGAAACGGGAATTGAGATTTGACGAGCGTAAGGCGCCATCCAGGTATGTAAAGCCTACCTATCCTTCTTTTGGCATGTCATAGTCATACTAGGTTAAGATCGGACCCTCGGGGATAACTCTGCTCTTGGAAATTTAGATTCAAGTTTGGATACTATTCATTCAGCGCAATTGAACCCTATTCGTTGTATTTGGTTGAAAGAATGTTCGAACCTTCATAACTTTTGTCGTTGTGTCCGAAACTCTCCGAAACTTTCGTAGAGCCTAGAGTCAGTGATTTGTGTCCGCCGCCTCAATTTGACTCGAGGTGCGCCCGCAAGCCCCGAGGCTTCCCTTATTCGACTTGTTTGGTTTGTTTTCGTTCGATATGAAAAGTAATCATTTGTCTGTGACTCAAAGGTTCGTTTGAAAATTTCTATATCGTCATGGAACGTTTTGCACTATGAATGATGTTAGATGTTCGGAAAATGATCCGTGAATGGTTTTTCCAAAGGTTCTGCAGTCTGAAACTTCGCGACTTCCATATATTAATTTTGATCGACCTGACTTCTACTCCGAGCCCTCTGGCGTCGGTATATCCCTATATGTAACTATATGTCGAGTCCGGTAACTTACTTTTAATATGCATATGGTTTCTTCGCTACTCCTTTCGTGCCATCCACTATGAATTCGTTCGTCGGTACCCGGGCCGGCTTTGTGATCGTGCGCGCTATACCATATTCGGAAGTTATGATGTGATACGGTTTCCGAGGCCTCACCATAGGGCCGGTCACCGTCTATGGAGTTATGATGTGATATGGCATTTGATATGTTCTGATGATGTGATATGTGTGTGATATGATGTGTCTGGAGACTGTACGGAGATTTGAAAACTTCTGGAGTTATGATGTGTTGTGGCACCAGCGTCGGGGGTGACCACGTTCCTAAACCCTATACATGATTTCATTTGCATTTGTACATTTGCCTTCCGCACAGGTTTGCTTTGCTACTTTGACGTTTGTGTTTGTTTCTTCTGACTCCAGTTGTGTTTGTGATTTCTGTACCATCTGCTTTACATACTCAGTACTTCTCCCGTACTGACCCCCGGTTCTTCGGGGGCTGTGTTTCATGCCCGCAGGTACAGAAGCTCGTTTGGGTGGTCCTCCGGTTTAGGCTACTCATTCTGTTGTGTTGGAGAGCTCCCTTTGATCCGGAGCCTAACTTTTGGTACATACCTTTTGTTGTGTGGGTATTCTGTACATTTGTGGATGTGTGGGTACGGCGGGGCCCTGTCCCGTCATATGTTCGTATGTTCTATTTTGTTTAGAGGCCTGTAGTCACATTTGTGGGTCGTGGGTCCGGTGTGTTTGTATGTGAATCTGTTGTGCTTTCTTAAGCGGCCCGTACGCTACTATGGCCAAGACGGCCCCTGAGTTTGTACGTGTGTGTGCATTTGGGCGATGTACATTCCGCCCCCTTTCTGATGTGTGTGTGTGCATTTGGGCGACTTATATTCCGCCACCTTTCTGATTTTGATTTGACTAATTTGAACGGGCGACCGCTTAAGATAAGTGTTCGATAAATGTTTGTGTCTGGCGTCTGTTGTTCATTTTCAGTTCAAATAACGTATGTTGAGTTTGAATGAGTCTGAATACGATGATCTGGCTGTGAGTCTGTTTGGGGTGCCTAAGTAGGGCACCAGTCGCGGCCCACGGGGTTGGGTCGTGACACAAACTTTCAACTAGACTTATTGGCAATTTACACATCTCTCCCTTAGATCAAAGGTTAGGACTCAAATGCTTGCAGATTCTTCTCTTTATCTGCTGAAATTCATTGTACTCTACGTTACTGGTGACTGATCTCTCAACTCACTTCAGACCAATATTCCTTACTAGGAAAAAAACTAAAATACTAACATGCACGGGGTCCTAACGTATTCATAACTGGCATATTCTATCTAAACGACTTAACTTTGCTCAGATTATCGACCTTAAAATCCCTTTTTGATAACTCTTAAAGACTACTCTTCTAATTTTACTCTCTTACTGCCTAGCTGATTTAATTCTTACACTGTCACTGTACTTAAGGTGTAACTTAAGTTCTTTGGTTTCTAATACACATTAGGAATAATCAAAGTGCTACCCACTCACTAGTGTTAAACTGACTAAGCAAATCAAATTGTACCTATACTAGCTCTGCTAAAATGGCTAATGAACTATATCTACTCAAAACTTATTATTCTTCTACTGAACACCACCTGCTAGCATCATGTTCTCTTATTCTGCTATGAGTAACTAAAGTGAAGCATAAGGTTATTTGTAACTTCCTTCATCATCCGACCCTATTCTACGGTCGCATACTATCACTTCTGAATGATAGACATGGACCACACTTAGGGAAATTTTGTCTGTCTTGAACGAAAAATTGAAATACCTAACCTCGAACTCTCTATACACTTGAAAATCATCTCAAGTTATTCGTATCTAGGGAAACACATAATCACATAACTTAAGGAGGGAACTGTCACATCTTTTTATTTCTTAGTAATATTTTTTCCTCGTAGTAGCTTAGTAACATCGTGCTCTCTGGTTCAAGACTAAACATAAATAAACTAAAAACTACTCCCAAAAATCTAATATCATCTGCTCATGGTTCTCATGTCGTACACTATCTTTTTATTCATGAGCATGGGTCGAACAAAAACTACACATTTGTTCTCACACCCTTAGGATCCTTTCTACTTAAAACCATGGTAATCAATTTATGCCTATTGTGGCTAAAGCCATAACATGTTGCCCCGTGGGGTCTTACATTAGATTTATCATCATCACACCTGACATATGGGGATGACTCTGAGTCTTGGCGATGGGCTAAAGCACACACGCGGTTCTGATAGAGGTCTGTCTTACCAAACTTAGATGCATTACACCCGACTTGGGCTTGTGAATTATTGGGAGCTACTGGATTTGTGGACTGAGCCACATTACTTGTGGTATCCTATTTCACTGATGGGAAATCCCTCAAATAGTTATCCTGCTAGACACACCCAAAACATCCATCTATACCCAAACGACACATCCCTTGGTGTCTCTTACAACACTTATTGTACATAGTATTCTAAAAAACCCTATGGCCCACAGTGGCCTGTGACTGAGAGCCTAGTGCTCTAAAACTCCATTTCTGGCTGAACTGAACTTTATAATCATATTTAGACCTCGAGAATGGTGGATTGGCTACCGGTGAAGTGGGTCCTGATGACCTCCTATTGTAAACAAAAAATATCTATCTCCACCTCCTTGAGATCCTCCATGATTAAAGTTTTCCTGCAGACTTAGCTCTTTTACTAATTTCTATGGCTTTCTCTCTCTGTAATTTCTCATCTCTATTTCTGTCCTCAAATATCTTCCAACCCTATTTAGTTAAGTTATCACATTCCCCTTCTAAATTATGTCGTTGTTATCTGACTTTCACATCCATAATACAACTGTCCCTTCTCGGTGACATGCATTTTATCCTACTTGCAAAATTGTCTCAAGTCTCTTTCGTTACTATCAGACACTTCACGATCATTCCCTAATGGGTAACATCATCACTTGCACCTTAAATTTCTTGATCATCGCTTTCACATTCGATACATACAGAATTCGATAGAAAAAGAGTGTTACTTACTACTCAAAGCTTCATGGCACGGTCTAGAGTAGAAAGAAGTGAGATAATCCTAAATGTCTTGGTAGGTAACTATTTATATGTATGGCCGGCACACACATATAAAGGAAACTCCACTGGACACAGTTTCATAGACTCCCTAAGACACTTGAACCTAGGGATCTGATACCAAGCTTTGTCACGCCCCAAACCTGTGTCTAGCCTTAACACGACACTCGATGCCTGACTGCATGTGACAGAGCGAACCATATGGCTTGCTGAATCAACATGGGACATGTACTGATCAGGAATATGAGTTAAAACATAAATAGTCTGAATAAAACATGTGACATCATAATAATCTTGAAAATATTGTTTAAACCACAAGAGCGTAAATAGTTTGGAAACGTGATAGTGTAGCCCACAAGGCTGAACATAACAAAATGCCCAACATGACATACTGAAAAGTCTATGAAACTTCTAACATGAGTTTGAAATACTGAACTACTGCTGGGATAAGGCCCCTAGCACCATGTGGGAGGGCCTTAGTAAACCCGATATGTAACCACCACGTGAGCATGCGGCGTCTGTCCTATAACCCGACCAGCTGAGCCATCTCATATAGGGGTAGGCGCTCGGTTCTTCGGTTCGATTTTATCAAACATCAGTTTGTCTATTTCGGTTTCGATTTTTTGAAGGTGGACACCGAACACCGAACCAAACTAATTCGGTTAGGTTCTTTTGGTTTTAATTTTTTAAAGTTCGATTCGGTTCAGTTTCGATTTTTTCAATTTTTTTTTGATATGATATTAGAAGCGATTCCATTTACACTAATTCATACTCTTAACAGCAATAAAACATAAAACTGATAAATTGAAATCAAAATCAAATAAACAGGATACACAAGAACAGAAAACCATAACCATGATATATGATTACTAGGTGTTATGTACATATAGTAATAATAATAATTAAGAAAACACATAAAGGACATACATTAACCCTAAAGACACATCCTAGTCACCTTCCTTTGTTAAGGATATTTGATTTTCTCAACGGAAGTGGAAATTAGGGATACAAAAGCAAAAGAGGGCTTGTTACAATTGGGTTTTTCTGGGGCTTAAACTTAATTGGCCTGGATTATTTTAATTTTTTTGGATAATGTATTAAATTTCGGTTTAAACCGAAACACCAAAGAACCGAACTCTAAAAACCGAACACCGAAGTTTCTAAAAACGTTAACCATAAAGTGTTCGAGTTTGTTGAAATATTCCGATAGACCTCCGCTCGAAAAAAAAATTATTACCTAATATTATACCATTGAGTAGCGAGCTTAACGATTTTTTTTTATTAATAATCAAAATAACGAAATCAATTGCAAAATGAATAACTACGCTTTGCTAGAGTAAAAAACTATAATCAACCTAAGAGTATCTCAACTCTAAGTTGATTTCAAAGAATATGGTCCTACCAAGTAATGGCAAAATAATTAAAACTACTATGAAAAATTATTTCGAGTAGCCTTTACATCAATACAACTCCTAATTTTTCCAAGCTCTCACCAAATGTGAGAGAATATACTTGTCAAGAAGAGAATAAACTACGGTGGGCATTCGGTTCTTTGGTTCGATTTTATCAAACTTCGGTTCAGCTATTTCGATTTCGGTTTTTTGAAGGTGGACACCTAACACCGAACCCAACTAGTTCGGTTCGGTTCTTTTAGTTTTGGTTTTTTGAAGTTCGATTCGGTTCAGTCCGATTTTCAGTTTTCGGTATTTATGCCCAGCCCTAGTCTCATACCTTGTCAGGGTATGAGACATGAATATGGCATGAATGGATCTATAAAAAAACTCGCAATAGGTAATGTGAAAGAATCATCTTAACTGGGCGGAGCGATCCTTATCCTACTTGGCATACGTAGTTTTAGGAATTAAGCCTTCCTAGTAATTTGTACTACACCTAAAACATGAACATAGATAATAGGTGGCATCTGAGCCCATGGTTTTCAAAACATAATTTAAAATATAGTTCATAACATCTATACATAATATAGTTTTCATGAGACATGAGATTCATGGAGGATTCATGGAATATACCAATAGTAATTCATATTACTTCTCATGTTACATGCTTGAAAACTCATGGAAATCAAAGTATGAGTATTCATGGATTACATAATCTGTTCATGATGCTCAGAATGATATAAATGAATGAAATAAGAAATTTCATTATTTAAACTATAAGAACATTTAAGCTTTTATGAAATTAGGTCATAATACTCTAAGGATGAGAAATTCGTTGAAACTTGAATGAACGTGGCGTGGGGAATAACAATGGTATTACCACACGTAGATAGAAGCCCTACATACCTGTAAATGCTCTAATCTAACAAACTAATTTGCTTCCCTTACGAAGAACACCCAAAACCTAAGAGAAGGATTACCTAGGAACTCCTATGTTTTCATTTAAGAATCATGCATTTAGCGCTAGGATTGATTATGAATCGTAGAGATGTTCTTACCTGGATGTGGGGGGGCTTGAGATGACAGAAAAATTGTCCTTCAAGGGTTTTTCATGAAATTGGAATGTCTGATAATTGAAATTTCATGTTAAGTGTTGATTTATAGGACGAGACATTCGGTATGTCCTGGCTCACTAGGCGAGCTCCAAAGCTAGGAGTGTCCTCGCTATGGGCCTCGCTAAGTGAGCTGTATAGAGAGGTCATGCCTCGCTTTGAGATTCGCTCTGGCAACTCACCCGACCTAATCATACTTAGCCAATTTTCTAAATTTTCTCCTTAGGACCACTATACCTCACTGAATGAGGTTTTTAGCGAGCTCCTGTCTCCCTTTGGAGCTCCTACTATCAGTTCTATACTGAGTCAAAATTTTACTTTTTCCGTTTTGATTACCCTGTCTCGCTGAGTGAGGCCTAGAGAGCACACTGCTCTTGCTGATTGAGCTCCCTCTATCCTGGAACACATAGTCAAATTATGCTCTTTGAATTTCATGGTTCTATATTTTAGTTCATGAGCACGGAATGTTACACCACTATACTTTGAATATTTCCAAGGGATACACTGGTATACACCTTCTGTATATCATTGAATAACTGGGTATAGTAGGTCATGTTACTTGTTTATCTTCAGTAATTGCCTTCTTCCATTACTCTTGCTTGTATTATGAGTATATACATGATATACCCGTCATATACTTGGTATATATCTAGGCCACATTGTGTGTGATTAGGTGTTAAATTTGATTGTCTCTTTTAAATGTTATTTGTTAGGTATAGGAGCTCTCTAACATTTTTCCACCTTTTCCCCTTTCATGAACAACTCATCTGAGAGTCCACCAAGACTTTATCCTATCCTATGTACTATCTCATTGGGTTGCAGGTGCAACATATATTAGATCGTTTCATCCATGAAATTGAAGGCCCAACAATGGGTAAAAATTGCTCATTTATGTTGATGGGCTTAGTAAAATACCCTTTAACCTATTTTGCATAAAACCGTGTTAATACCGTACCATTGAACAAGGGAATCCTGCCTCTGATCATGCCTCGAAGAAGGCAATTCACGGGCCTTATTTTTGGGACATCCAAAAAATCCCTATCAGAGCAGTTCGTCCTAGGGTTTGTCTACGAGCCGTGTCCAATAGTCTTGTTTATTGGTATGAAGCACGCCACACTTATAAAGAGAAACTAGAATTCTGGTTGCTAAAAGCTATTGTTTTCAGCTATAGAAATTCCAAATAGGTACCAGTAAAGTCGTCCTAAAGGTATTAATAACCAGGTTATGGCCCGCCAGTAAGAGCTACAACGACTAGATATTAAACAATTGCGACCACAAATATGGTCTCTAACAATATATTAGGGACCAGTTTAATTCGGGTACTAAAATACCTTTCACGACCAGTGAAAGTATCTCGTAGCTAAAACGTTTTAGCGGCGGAGGCTATTACGACCAGTGGTAACCAACTATTTCTGGTCGCTATTGACCTTTAGAGACCAGTTTTGGACTTTTATGGACCAGTTTTCTCTTCATTAAAGGCCATTTTTCTTATAGTGAATCCTGAAGATCTGGCCTTTGTACACGGACCCCTATCATACTCACGCTCAACCCTCCGCTGCTGCTGGTGCTCTTCAGGATTCTGAGCGTGTGCCTGAATGCTAGAAATATCCTTACCTATATGAAGTGAGGCCATCGAGCAGTCATCAATCAAATGTGGTCCTAATCTGTCACGACCCAACCCCGTAGGCCATAACTAGTGCCCGATCTGGGCACTCAAACGCATTCTAGTATATGGCAGAAGCCGACAAGGCTTTATTTCAAATTTAGCTAATTTTTAGAAAAATTTCGGTAGAGTTTCCTTTGTTTTACGGACTATCCCATATATCCTGCACGCAGAAAATACCAACAAAGGCCACACAGGGCCAACAAAGCAACATTTAAATATATGCGGACCGGCCGCCGCGGCGAATGGGATCGCCCAAACACAACATAAGCACCCAACTGTACAGAAAGATCCCGACCCACAACATGTCCACAGACCTCTAACAAACCGACAGAATCATATGACGGGACAGGGCCCCACCGTACCCATGAACGAGAATATACATATATAGAAGTGACAGACTATACCAAAAGGTGGCTCTGAATAAAAGAGCGCTCCAAGAATAGCAGAATGAGATCCTAAGCAGACGGATCAGCAAACTTGTCGTCGGTACCTGCGTGGCATGAAAACGCAGCCCCCGAAGAAAGGGATTCAGTACGAAATATGTACTGAATATGTAAAGCCTGAGTTGCAGAAACAAAATCATAACTGGTGCAGAACATACAGAAAGTAAACGGAAAATCCAAAGTATCAGATACATATTTCCAAAACATGCAGAGTGTGTACAGAACATATGTCATATCAAATCCGGCCCCTGCCAAGGGACTCGGCAGACAGAACGTGGCCACCCTCCCGACGCTGGTGCCACAACACAGAAGAATCAGAATAGGGGCATAACCCCGTAACATAATATGTCATGTCAGATGGCCATAGTGAATCATATCAGAACAAACGTACATGCCACAGCATACTCCACAAACCCATGTACGCATATACCTGCCCCCTCACATCGAGGCACGGCGAACAATGCAGGGGATTACGCTTGACAACATATCCTGGCCCAGGCTCAGTGTGGGAAACATTGGGGCATCCACGAATAGAGTCGTGAGAAACTAATGCAAGTAAAATATCATAAATGTTTCCATAGACTCGATGAGGCATATCAAAGACAAACCGATCCGATGAAGTCGGAAGGAATCATAGTAAATGAGTTTCGAGTATCAAAACAATTTATCAGACTTAATGGAATATTTAAAACCATATTAGTTAGGTAATTAAAAGGGTAGTCGAAACATTTCTTTCAAAAATCGTTCCAAAAGGGGACTTTAGTACATTAAGGGCAAAACCGGGAATAGCGGGCCCACCTCGGAACAAGCAAGGAGGTGGGCTCAAATTACGCCCTTTAAGCTTATGGGGTCACCTATAAAGGTTCTACGGATATTCTATAGCTTTTCAAGGAGTTTAGAGAAAGTCTACATACTTTCAGGAAAAGCATATCAAAATGGTTCAATTCTACTGAAGGAAAAACTGAGATTTTCTCTTGCGGATTCCGATGGCCAAGAAGGTCTTTTGAGGCCCGAATCCGATCCTAAAACACTTAGACATGCCAAAAGAAGGATCGGGGTAGCTTTACATACCTTTCAAGCTCCTTACGCCTTTCCAAACTCACTTCCCGTTTCGTCAAAAATCTGAAAATGGTCAAGTTTGCCAATTGTAAGTTATAGATGCTACAAATTCAATTCAACTCTTATTTGTCTACCGAAATTTCGGCAGCACTTCCCCTATACATATAGCACCCCCGAGAACTTAACTCGGCTCACAATCATCAATAACAACCCAAGCAACAACATCAACATCAACAACAAACATTAGAAACACAATATGGCAACACTAGTTCTACTTGCCGACATAATGTCATAACCTTTACTTTAACCTTAACTTTCAAACTATTCTCAACAATTTCACATTCATTATCAATCTAGATTACCACAACATAGTTTAAAAGCATTTCATATCGTTTTCCACAAGATATTCATACGATATACATAATATACAAACTTTCCGCCAAAGTCATAACGCATTCGAAACTTCTAATCTTTGACTTACGTATTCATAACATGATTCCATCTTCCAAATTCATCAATACCCGTCATAATTTGCAACCTAATAACTTCATTTTCATAATGTCGCAAAATCATACTTAAACGACATAAGTTTTCTACATTCCATTTCAAAGCAAACTCATATCGTTTTACTTTCATTTACATTGCAAGAATCACAATAACACAATTAACACACTAGACAAACTTAATCCATTTCCATTCCACACACCCTATACCACACGGCCAAACACCCCACTACCAACTACTATCCAATTCATTCAATTTTCATTTCCAAGATGCATTTCATCCCAACCACAACTAGAATATGATATAAATTCAACACCTTACAATTATACACATACATATATACACGGCCACATGCCTATATACATATCCACTTGGTAAACTTCTATTTTTCCGTACAATCAACTCATTCTCACATACTACAACACAAACAAAATTTCATAACACAATAAAAAGGAATGAATCCTTACCTTTTCTCTAATCTTCTTTACTTGAACTAGTGATCAAATTGAGGAACCAAGTGCTTCTTCCTCCAAGACAACTACACCAAGTTGAAGAGGCTACCCAAATTAGTAGGAAAACCACAAAATATAAATTTTTGAAGCAAGATTTTTGTGGCTTATTTTTGCACTCCAAACCCGAAACCCTCTTCTCTTTCTCCTCTCTTGCTTTGTTTTTCTTGTCTTCTAAGTTTTTCTTGAACTTTCCAATGTATATAATAGCCCCTTAATTAAATTGTCACATGGTTGCCATGTGACTTGGGTTTGGGCCAAGTATGTTGGCCGGCCACCCCTTTTGAGTTGGGCCCAAATTTTTCTTTCATTTATTTGGGCCCAATGGATTATAATTCCCGTTTTGTAATTCCCGAAACTAATTTTCGAAATCCCAAATTTGCCCTTAGCGTTCCTCGACACTTCCATATTAATATTCTTTCATAACAACTCAAGGGTTACATAAATTCAATTATGACCTTATTTCATACAAGTCCAAATTATTTTCAATTTTCCAAAGGTGTGAAAACACGGGATATAACATCCTCCCCCTCTTTTGAACATTCGTCCTCGAATGTAAAATTAATCTTATAGGGTTTGAAAACACTTTGGGGGGAGTTCATGGTTACAAACAACACATATGACATACGATTGACATTGAAATGAAATTAAGTAAGGATTCAAGGTTACCTGTGGGCATAGGGAACAGATGAGGATATTTCTTCTTCATTTCTTCCTCGGACTCCCAGGTCATTTCCTCCCTATTCTCGTTCCGCCACAGTACCTTAACAGAGGCTACATCCTTATTACGGAGCCTCCGTACCTGACGGTCCAAAATAGCTACTGGTTGCTCCTCATAAGATAACTGCTCCGTCACCTGAATATCATCCGCAGGGAATATTCTGGAGGGATCACCAATGCATTTGCGGAGCATAGACACATGGAATACCGGATGTACTGCTTCCAAATCAGATGGCAGGTCTAACTCATAGGCGACACTTCCGATTTTCCGCACGATCAGATAAGGCCCAATATAACGCGGACTAAGCTTACCCTTTCTGCCGAACCGCATTACGCCTTTCATAGGCGATACCTTCAGAAATACCCAATCACCAACCTGGAATTCCAAAGGACGACGTCGTTTGTCAGCGTATGATTTCTGTCGACTCTGGGCTGCCAATAGTCGTTCCCGAATAAGTTTCACCTTATCAACGGCCTGCTGGATCATATCTGGGCCGATTAATTTTGTCTCGCCAATATCAAACCAGCCGATAGGTGACCTGCATTTCCTACCATATAAAGCCTCGTACGGAGCCATCTGGATGCTGGAATGGTAGCTGTTATTATAAGAAAATTCAATCAATGGCAAGTGATCCTCCCAGCTACCTCTGAAATCAATAACACAGGCTCGCAACATATCTTCAAGCGTCTGGATAGTGCGCTCAGCCTGTCCGTCACTCTGAGGATTGAAAGCTGTGCTCAGGCTCAGCTGAGTCCCTAATCCTTCCTGAAAAGATCTCCAGAAGTTCGCCGTGAACTGAGCACCTCTGTCAGTGATAATAGATATAGGAACGCCATGAAGCTTCACTATTTCTTTAATATAAAGCCTGGCATAATCCTCGGCGGAATAAGTAGTCCCGACGGGGAGAAAATGGGCTGATTTTGCCAGCCTATCAACAATAACCCAGATGGAATCATACTTCCGTGGAGTGCGAGGCAACCCTGTAATGAAGTCCATATTAATGATCTCCCACTTCCACGTCGGAATTTCCATTTCCTGCAACAGTCCACCCGGTTTCTGGTGTTCAATTTTGACCTGCTGACAATTGGGGCACTGGGCGACGAATTCTGCGATATCCCGTTTCATACCGTCCCACCAGTATAAGCATCAGAGATCATGGTACATCTTCGTAGACCCAGGATAGACCGAATAGCGAGCATCATGTGCCTCGCTCATAACCTGCTGCCAAAGACCTGCAATATCAGGTACACACAACCTGCCCCTGAATAATAAAGTCCCGTCCAGAGTGAACTCGAACGGAGTCTTCTCCTTATCATAGGTTGTGTCTCTGTATCGTGCCAAAACAGGATCTTCATATTGATGCCGTTTGATATCTTCCTTAATAGATGATTCAGAAACCCCTCGGACAGAAATCCGTGTACCTCCAGAATCGGCCAGACGAACCCCAAGATTAGCCAACTGATGAATGTCACGTACTATCTCTCTCCTGTCTGGCTATAAATCGACCAAGCTGCCCATAGATTTCCGGCTAAGCGCATCTGCAACAACATTAGCCTTGCTCGGATGATACAGAATATCCACATCATAGTCTTTCAAGAGCTCCAGCCACCTCCGCTGCCGCAAATTAAGCTCTTTCTGCCTGAAAATATACTGGAGACTCTTATGATATGTATAGATATCAACATGAACGCCATATAAATAACGTCTCCATATCTTCAGGGCATGGATCACCGCTGCAAGCTCCAGATCGTGAGTAGGATAATTCTTTTCATGCTTTTTCAATTGCCGAGAAGCATAAGCTATAACTCTGCCGTGCTGCATCAATACACAGCCCAATCCCACGCCAGAAGCGTCACAATAAATAACATATCCATCGGGTCCCTCTGGAAGAGTCAGAACTGGGGCTGTAGTCAGCTTCTCTTTCAACAACTGGAAGCTTCGTTCACAAGCATCAGTCCACTGGAACTTGGCTCCCTTCTGAGTTAGCCTTGTCAAAGGCACTGAAATCGAAGCAAACTTTTCCACAAATCTTATGTAATAGCCTGCTAACCCCAGGAAACTATGTACCTCTGTAGGCGTCGTGGGTCTGGGCCAATTTTTCACGGCATCAATCTTCTGTGTATCCACCCGGACACCATCAGCTGCAATAATATGGCCCAGGAATGCCACTGAAGCCAGCCAGAATTCACATTTAGAAAATTTTGCATATAATTTCTGATGCCGAAGTACCCCTAATACCGCTCTCAGATGATCTGCGTGCTCTGCCTCGGACCGAGAATAGACCAGAATGTCATCGATAAATACAATTACGAACATATCTAAGAATGGCCTGAATACCCGGTTCATTAGATCCATGAATACCGCAGGAGATTTAGTCAGCCCAAAAGACATAACTCTGAATTCATAATTCCCATATTTGGTCCGGAATGCTGTCTTAGGAATATCGGCCTCCCGTACCCGTACCTGATGATAGCCAGACCGAAGATCTATCTTCGAAAAATACTTGGCGCCCTGCAACTGATCAAACAAATCGTCAATTCTGGGGAGGGGGTATTTATTCTTTATGGTTACCTTATTCAGCTGTCGATAATCAATACACATACGCAACGACCCATCTTTCTTACGCACAAATAATACCGGGGCTCCCCAAGGCGAAGTGCTGGGTCTAATGAAGCCTTTTTCTAACAGATCCTTCAACTGCTCTTTCAATTCTTTTAATTCTGCCGGTGCAATTCTGTACGGGGGGATAGATATCGGCTGAGTATCTGGAAGCAAATCAATAGCAAAATCTATCTCCCACTCTGGAGGAAGGCCTGGAAGCTCTTCTGGGAACACATCTGGAAATTCATTAACCACGGGAACTGACTGAAGAGTCGGCGTTTCTGCTGTCAAGTCTTGTACCCGAACCAGATGATAAAAATAACCCTTTCTGATCATTTTCTTGGCCTTAAGGTATGAAATAAACTTACCTTTCGGCGATGCTGTATTACCGGCCCATTCTATAACTGGCTCCCCAGGAAACTGGAAACGAACTACCTTATTTTGGCAATCAACATTAGCATAACAGGAGGCTAGCCAGTCCATTCCCATAATAACGTCGAACTCCACCATATCTAACTCCACAAGATCTGCCTTAGTGTCACGGCCACATACAATTACAGAACAGTTCTTATATACCTGTTTTGCTACAATAAAGTCCCCAATCAGTGTGGCTACCTCAAACGGCTCTATAGGTTCAGATGTTATACCAATTTTACAAGCAACCAGAGGCAAAATATATGACAAAGTCGAACCTGGATCAATCAATGCATACACAGACCGAGAGAAAACCAATAATGTACCTGTAACGACATTAGGCGATGCCTCCTGATCCTGGCGGCTGGACAGAGCATAAATGCGGTTCGAAGGTCCGCTAGTACTAGAAGCTCCACCACGGCCTCTGCCGCGACCCGCTGGTGCTGAAGTACCTGGCCCCGTAGGGCGCATAGCCACTGATGAAGATGAAGACCCGGCGGCTGATCCGGTAGGCTGCGCTGCACCACCCGAACTACCCTTATACGGGCAATCTCTCACAGAATGGCCCTGACGGCCACAAGAAAAACATGCACCGGTGGCTCTGTAGCACTCCCCAGGATGGTATCTACCACAATAAGAACATTGAGGCCTAGGTGGCCTCGTCTGACCAGAACCCCTGTCTGTCCGCGAACCTGAAGCCCTGGAGCTCTGACCTGCTCCTGAATAACCTGGGCTATCAAATATGCGACCTGTAGGCTGTGGAGGTGCGCTCTGTGCCGGCTGGGATAGATGTCTGCTAGGCTGCTGCGGCTGCTGAGGCTGCTGAGGCTGCCTGCCCCGAGAATCTCCAGAATACCCAGATGATCTGGCCCTCTTGGGCTATCTCCGATCCTGGCTCCTATCAGGCTGACGCTCCGTATGACGGTCCTCCATGCCCTGGGCGTGGGCCTGAATCTGGGCAATATCCATGCCGGGCTGAGCAGCCAATACCAAACAACTATCGACAAAATAACGGTCCAGCCCCATAATGTACCTGTGCATCCTGTCAGTCATAGTAGCTACCACAGCAGGTGCGTATCGGGCCAATGAGTCGAACTCCATACTATACTCTCGAACACTGCGACCCCTCTGCCTCAGCAATAAGAATCTGTCAGCCTTGGCCCGCCGTAACTCCGGAGGCAGAAAGTGGCTAAGAAAAGCCTGAGAAAAATCATCCCAAACTGCTGGGGGAGCGCCGTCGCCTCTGGATAACTCCCATGACTCGTACCAATTTGCCGCTATATCATACAACCGGTAAGAAGCCAATGTGACTGACTCTGTCGCGGAAGCATTAATAAACTGTAAGGTGCGCCGCATCTTCCTGATGAACTCCTCGGGATCCTCCTCGGGCTTTGTCCCGAAGAACTCTGGAGGGCCACAAGTCAAGAACTCACGGGCTCTCGAACTGTCACGCCTGTAAGCCCGGTCACCTCCCAGTCCGTGCCCCTGAACCTGTCCTGCCACAAGTCTAGTCAATAGCTGGACTGCCTCTCTCATAGTCTGATCCTCAGTCCCTGGCCGTGGAGCTGGAGGCTCAGGTACTGGAATCTCGGGAGCTGGCGGTGGAGCCGCCCCTCGACCTGCAGCCGCTGCTGCTCCAATATCCTCTACGTGTGGCGGGGTGGAAGAGCCCTCTGCCGGGGGCAATATATCAGGAGCAATATGAGCATGGGCCCTGGTAACCCTCTGGGTCCGACTAGTCTCTCCCACAGCTGCTGCCTTGGCCTTTTGGGCCGCTGTCGCCTTTTTTGGAGGCATAACTGCAAATGTAACAATTCGTTAGGGAGGAATCATCCTGATAACACAGCTCTATCGCACGATCTAAGACATAAAGAAGGGTAGTATCCTAAATGCCCTGTAGCCTCCTGTTTATAGGTATGGTGCACAACACACCGATAAACAAGACTCTACAAGACACGGTCTGTAGACATTCCGAGGACGAACCGCTCTGATACCACTTTTGTCACGACCCAACCCCGTAGGCCATGACTAGTGCCCGATCTGGGCACTCAAACGCATTCTAGTATATGGCAGAAGACGACAAGGCTTTATTTCAAATTTAGCTAATTTTTAGAAAAATTTCGACAGAGTTTCCTTTGTTTTACGGACTATCCCATATATCCTGCACGCAGAAAATACCAACAAAGGCCACACAGGGCCAACAAAGCAACATTTAAATATATGCGGACCGGCCGCCGCGGCGAATGGGATCGCCCAAACACAACATAAGCACCCACCTGTACAGAAAGATCCCGACCCACAACATGTCCAGAGACCTCTAACAAACCGACAGAATCATATGACGGGACAGGGCCCCGTCGTACCCATGAACGAGAATATACATATATAGAAGTGACAGACTATACCAAAAGGTGGCTCTGAATAAAAGAGCGCTCCAAGAATAGCATAATGAGATCCTAAGCAGACGGATCAGCAAACCTGTCGTCGGTACCTGCGCGGCATGAAAACGCAGCCCCCGAAGAAAGGGGGTCAGTACGAAATATGTACTGAATATGTAAAGCCTGAGTTGCAGAAACAAAATCATAACTGGTGCAGAACATACAGAAAGTAAACGGAAAATCCAAAGTATCAGATACATATTTCCAAAACATGCAGAGTGTGTACAGAACATATGTCATATCAAATCCGGCCCCTGCCAAGGGACTCGGCAGACAGAACGTGGCCACCCTCCCGACGCTGGTGCCACAACACAAAAGAATCAGAATAGGGGCATAAACCCGTAACATAATATATCATATCAGATGGCCATAGTGAATCATATCAGAACCAACGTACATGGCACAGCATACTCCACAAACCCATGTACGCATATACTTGCCCCCTCACATCGAGGCACGGCGAACAATGCAGGGGATTACGCTTGACAACATATCCTGGCCCGGGCTCAGTGTGGGAAACATTGGGGCATCCACGAATAGAGTCGTGAGAAACTAATGCAAGTAAAATATCATAAATTTTTCCATAGACTCGATGAGGCATATCAAAGACAAACCGATCCGATGAAGTCGGAAGGAATCATAGTAAATGAGTTTCGAGTATCAAAACAATTTATCAGACTTAATGGAATATTTAAAACCATATTAGTTAGGTAATTAAAAGGGTAGTCGAAACGTTTCTTTCAAAAATCGTTCCAAAAGGGGACTTTAGTACATTAAGGGCAAAACCGGGAATAGCGGGCCCACCTCGGAACAAGCAAGGCGGTGGGCTCAAATTACGCCCTTTAAGCTTATGGGGTCACCTATAAAGGTTCTACGGACATTCTATAGCTTTTCAAGGAGTTTAGAGAAAGTCTACATACTTTCAGGAAAAGCATATCAAAATGGTTCAATTCTACTGAAGGAAAAACTGAGATTTTCTCTTGCGGATTCCGATGGCCAAGAAGGTCTTTTGAGGCCCGAATCCGATCCTAAAACACTTAGACATGCCAAAAGAAGGATCGGGGTAGCTTTACATACCTTTCAAGCTCCTTACGCCTTTCCAAACTCACTTCCCGTTTCGTCAAAAATCTGCAAATGGTCAAGTTTGCCAATTGTAACTTATAGATGCTACAAATTCAATTCAACTCTTATTTGTCTACCGAAATTTCGGCAGCACTTCCCCTATACATATAGCACCCCCGAGAACTTAACTCGGCTCACAATCATCAACAACAACCCAAGCAACAACATCAACATCAACAACAAACATTAGAAACACAATATGGCAACACTAGTTCTACTTGCCGACATAATGTCATAACCTTTACTTTAACCTTAACTTTCAAACTATTCTCAACAATTTCACATTCATTATCAATCTAGATTACCACAACATAGTTTAAAAGCATTTCATATCGTTTTCCACAAGATATTCATACGATATACATAATATACAAACTTTCCGCCAAAGTCATAACGCATTCGAAACTTCTAATCTTTGACTTACGTATTCATAACATGATTCCATCTTCCAAATTCATCAATACCCGTCATAATTTGCAACCTAATAACTTCATTTTCATAATGTCGCAAAATCATACTTAAACGACATAAGTTTTCTACATTCCATTTCAAAGCAAACTCATATCGTTTTACTTTCATTTACATTGCAAGAATCACAATAACACAATTAATACACTAGACAAACTTAATCCATTTCCATTCCACACACCCCATACCACACGGCCAAACACCCCACTACCAACTACTATCCAATTCATTCAATTTTCATTTCCAAGATGCATTTCATCCCAACCACAACTAGAATATGATATAAATTCAACACCTTACAATTATACACATACATATATACACGGCCACATGCCTATATACATATCCACTTGGTAAACTTCTATTTTTCCGTACAATCAACTCATTCTCACATACTACAACACAAACAAAACTTCATAACACAATAAAAAGGAATGAATCCTTACCTTTTCTCTAATCTTCTTTACTTGAACTAGTGATCAAATTGAGGAACCAAGTGCTTCTTTCTCCAAGACAACTACACCAAGTTGAAGAGGCTACCCAAATTAGTAGGAAAACCACAAAATATAAATTTTTGAAGCAAGATTTTTGTGGCTTATTTTTGCACTCCAAACCCGAAACCCTCTTCTCTTTCTCCTCTCTTGCTTTGTTTTTCTTGTCTTCTAAGTTGTTCTTGAACTTTCCAATGTATATAATAGCCCCTTAATTAAATTGTCACATGGTTGCCATGTGACTTGGGTTTGGGCCAAGTATGTTGGCCGGCCACCCCTTTTGAGTTGGGCCCAAATTTTTCTTTCATTTATTTGGGCCCAATGGATTATAATTCCTGTTTTGTAATTCCCGAAACTAATTTTCGAAATCCCAAATTTTCCCTTAGCGTTCCTCGACACTTCCATATTAATATTATTTCATAACAACTCAAGGGTTACATAAATTCAATTATGACCTTATTTCATACAAGTCCAAATTATTTCCAATTTTCCAAAGGTGTGAAAACACGGGATATAACATAATCCACTCACAAACTGGTAAACACGATCTCCCATGTCAGCTACCATAGCTGGAGCATACCTAGCCAATGAATTAAAATGAAGGCTATACTTCCAAGCACTCATGTTCCCCTATTTAAGGTTCAAGAACTTATCAGCTCTAGCCCGTCGAATCTCTGGCGGCAAATAATGTCGAAAGAAGGCATCTACGAACTCCTTCCACATAAGGGAGGTTCATTAGCCCCTCTAGTAGACATCCAAGTATCATACCAATGAATATCCACATCCCGTAATCTGTAAGAAGCCAACTCTACCAACTCAGTATCTGAAGCATGCATCACCCGCAACATCATCAGCAATCCATCTTTAAAGTTCTGGGGTCCTCATCTGGCTTCGACCCAAAGAATTTTAGAGGGTCCCAATTAATAAAATCTCGAATCCTGGCACTAACAGCCCTGTCACTATAACCCGTACTCTGACGCTGGGCCTGAGCAGCTACTAACTGGGTCAACATGTGAATAGCCTATCATATCTCCTAGCTTGAGGCATCTGGTGGAGGAACTCGGGGCACTGGAGCTGGAGCTGGAGCTCCTCTATGCTCCTCTGGAACAGGCGAAGTATGGGAGGACCGAGATGGAACCTCATTATGGGACTCGCCCTCCTCAACATCTATAAGTTGTACCCATCCAGTCCTCCTACCTACCATTGACTTGCCCTTTTGGGTGGCTGATACTTTCCTCGACACAGGTCGCTGAAATTAGAGCATATTGTCAGAAAAGGGGAATCTTTATAACATGGCTCTATGGCACGATCTGAGATGAGAAATAAAGGTCAATCCTTCCTAAATTCCCCGTAGCCACCTATTTATAAGTGTGGCGTGCTTCATACCCATAAACAAGACTCTACTGGAAACGGCTCGTAGACAAACCCTAGGACGAACTGCTCTGATAGGGATTTTCTGGATGTCCCAAAAATAAGGCCCGTGAATTGCCTTCTTCGAGGCATGATCAGAGGCAGGATTCCCTTGTTCAACGGTACGGTACCAACACGGTTTTATGCAAAATAGGTTGAAGGGTATTTTACTAAGCTCATCAATATAAATGAGAAATTTTTACCTATTGTTGGGCCTTCATTTTCATGGATGAATCGATCTAATATATATTGCACCTGCAGCCCAATGAGATAGTGCATAAGATGGGATAAAGTCTTGGTGGACTCTCAGATGAGTTGTTCATGAAAGGGGAAAAGGTGGAAAAATGTTATAGAGCTCCTATACCTAACAAATAACATTTAAAAGAGACAATCAAATTTAACAACTAATCACACACAATGTGTCCTAGATATATACCAAGTATATGACGGGTATATCATGTATATACTCATAATACAAGCAAGAGTAATGGAAGAAGGCAATTACTGAAGATAAACAAGTAACATGACCTACTATACCCAGTTATTCAAAGATACGTATCCCTTGGAAATATTCAAAGTATAGTAGTGTAACATTCCGTGCTCATGAACTAAAATATAGAACCATGAAATTCAAATAGCATAATTTGACTATGTCTTGCAGGATAAAGGGAGCTCACTCAGTAAGAGCAGCGTGCTCGCTAGGCCTCACTCAGTGAGACAGGGTAATCCAAATGGAAAAAGTAAAATTTTGACTCAGTATAGAACTGATAGTAGGAGCTCCAGGGGGAGACAGGAGCTCGCTATAAACCTCGTTCAGTGAGGTATAATGGTCCCAAGGAGAAAATTTAGAAAATTGGCTAAGTATGATTAGGTCGGGTGAGTTACCAGAGCGAATCTCAAAGCGAGGCATGACCTCTCTATACAACTCACTTAACGAGGCCCATAGCGAGGACACCCCTCGCTTTGGAGCTCGCTTAGTGAGCCAGGACATACCGAATGTCTCATCCTATAAATCAACACTTAACATGAAATTTCAATCATCAGACATTCCTATTTCATTAAAAACCCTTGAAGGACAATTTTCTGTCATCTCAATCCCCCACATCTAAGTAAGAACATCTCTATGATTCTTAATCAATCCTAGCACTAAATGCATGATTCTTTAATGAAAACATAGGAGTTCCTACGTAATCCTTCTCTAAGGTTTTGGGTGTTCTTCACCAGAGAAGCAAATTAGATTGCTGGATTGGAGCATTTACAGGTATGTAGGGCTTCTATCTATGTGTGGGAATACCGTTGTTATTCCCCATGCCACGTTCATTCAAGTTTCCACGAATATCTTATCCTTAGAGTATTATGACCTAGTTTCATAAAAGCTTAAATGTTCTTATAGTTTAAATAATGAAACTTCTTATTTCATTCATTAATATCATTATGAGCATCATGAACACATTATGTAATCCATGAATACTCATACTTTGATTTCCATGAGTTTTCAAGCATGTAACATGAGAAGTAATATGAATTACTATGTATATTCCATGAATCCTCCATGAATCTCATGTCTCATGAAAACTATATTATGTATAGATGTTATGAACTATATTTTAAATTATGTTTTGAAAACCATGGGCTCAGATGCCACCTATTATCTATGTTCATGTTT
The DNA here is from genome assembly GCF_019175385.1 of Lycium barbarum. Lineage (NCBI taxonomy): Eukaryota > Viridiplantae > Streptophyta > Magnoliopsida > Solanales > Solanaceae > Lycium > Lycium barbarum. The sequence continues at coordinate 20,742,737 of NC_083348.1, read as the reverse complement.
TAGGTGTAGTACAAATTACTGGGAAGGCTTAATTCCTGAAACTACGTATGCCAGGTAGGATAAGGATCGCTCCGCCCAGTAAGGATGATTCTTTCACGTTTCCTATTGTGGTTTTTTTATGGATCCATTCATGCCATATTCATGTCTCATACCTTGACAAGGTATGAGACTAGGGCTGGGCATAAATACCGAGAACTGAAAATCGGACCGAACCGAATCGAACTTCAAAAAACCAAAACTAAAAGAACTAAACCGAACTAGTTGGGTTCGGTGTTCGGTGTCTACCTTCAAAAAACCGAAATCAAAATAGCTGAACCGAAGTTTGATAAAAATGAACCAAAGAACCGAATGCCCACCGTAGTTTATTCTCTTCTTGACATGTATATTATCTCACATTTGGTGAGAGCTTGGAAATATTAGGAGTTGTATTGATGTAAAGGCTACTCGAACTAGTTTTAATTATTTTGCCATTACTTGGTAGGACCATATTCTTTGAAATCAACTTAGAGTTGAGATACTCTTAGGTTGATTATAGTTTTTTACTCTAGCAAAGCGTAGTTATTCATTTTGCAATTGATTTCGTTATTTTGATTATTAATAAAAAAATTCGTTAAGCTCGCTACTCAATGGTATAATATTAGGTAATAATTTTTTTTTTCGAGCGGAGGTCTATCGGAATATTTCAACAAACTCGAACACTTTATGGTTTACGTTTTTAGAAACTTCGGTGTTCGGTTTTTAGAGTTCGGTTCTTTGGTGTTTCGGTTTAAACTGAAATTTAATACATTACCCAAAAAAATTAAAATAGTCCAGGCCCATTATGTTTAAGCCCCAGAAAAAACCCAATTGTAACAAGCCCTCTTTTGCTTTTGTATCCCTAATTTCCACTTCCATTGAGAAAATCAAATATCCTTAACAAAGGAAGGTGACTAGGATGTGTCTTTAGGGTTAATGTATGTCCTTTATGTGTTTTATTAATTATTATTACTATATGTATATAACACCTAGTAATCATATATCATGGTTATGGTTTTCTATTCTTGTGTATCCTGTTTATTTGATTTTGATTTCAATTTATCAGTTTTATGTTTTATTGCTGTTAAGAGTATGAATTAGTGTAAATGGAATCACTTCTAATATCATATCAAAAAAAATAAAATCGAAAAAATCGAAACTGAACCGAATAGAACTTCAAAAAATTGAAACCGAAAGAACCGAACCGAATTAGTTTGGTTCGGTCTTCGGTGTCCACCTTCAAAAAACCGAAACCGAAATAGCCAAACCGATGTTTGATAAAACCGAACCGAAGAACCGAACGCCCACCCCTATATGAGATGGCTCAGCTGGTCGGGTTATAGGACAGACGCCGCATGCTCACGTGGTGGTTACATATCGGGTTTACTAAGGCTCTCCCACGTAGTGCTAAGGGCCTTATCCCAGCAGTAGTTCAGTATTTCAAACTCATGTTGGAAGTTTCATTGACTAGTTAGTATGTCATGTTGGGCATTTTGTTATGTTCAGCCTTGTGGGCTACACTATCACGTTTCCAAACTATTTACGCTCTTGTGGTTTAAACAATATTTTCAATATTATTATGATGTCACACGTTTTATTCAGACTATTTATCTTTTAACTCATATTCCTCATCAGTACCTTTAGGACGACTTTACTGGTACCTTCATATTGACTTGTAACTTCATCTTCCAAAACCTGTAAAGAGTAGAAACGAATTCAAATTAACCAAGCATCCCAATCTATTATAACTGCAGCTATACTTGACTTGTCTAATATATCTTTGCACTAGAATATCAATAAACCTTAATAAATTGTGAAACAGAAACTACCAGGTATGTCAGGGTACATATATAAATCTATCATTTGATGGGGACAATAATTATTTTAACATCACAAAAGAATTTAACATACCTGAAAGGCTGAAACTAGTTTTTTTCATTCATCCTTAAGCTCTAAGAATGAAGAGAGTACTATCAGTCTTCTAACCAACCACAAATTCATATAACCTGGCTACACACATTAATGACTAATGAAGTGATTCCCCAAGCAATTTAAGAAACTTCAATCCAGAATAACTTTTGGTCATTCAAAAGCTGAAATATCTGAATAATCATAATCATGAATCTGTAAATCATAGCCTTAATAGAGTTATATCTTTTGCATTCGCCAACACCTTAGAAAATATACACTAAAAATAACTATAAAATTTGGTTAAATAATTGTGAGACCACATTGTTGTATCAACTAAGCATGTTCTGAAGTTAGCTCCAAATAACTCAAGGATAACTAAGAAATGACCATGCTTGAGAAAAAAAAGGCAACATAAAATAAATGTCTTACCAATACCACCCCAGTAAGAAGTACACTATTAGTTCTTCCGAATAAGGCAAATTAAGTTGCAAACCTGTAGTGATTTTATTGAAATATCCGTCTAAAAAACAATATCCACTATGAGTAAGTCTTCAAATTCGCTCCAATCAGCCTTGATATTGCATACAATCTTTAATAGTCACCAGAATACCTACAATGCTTAGAACTTAAGGAAAGCTAAATATAGTTGATTTATAGTCATTCATAATGTGATTGACCATCTTGCTAATACAATTGACTGGGAAAATGGTAAAAGAGAAGCAAAGCTATAAAAAGCAGCCAATATGCACTTTTCCTATTAATTTAACATGTAATACTTCATCATGCATCTCTCATGAGTAGGTGACGAGCAGAAACATAAGTAAGGCTTGCACAAAGTAGTCAATGAATTATAGTTTCAATGAATTGAAAAAAGGAGGTGACTAGACATATTCTCCATATCAGATATTCATTTGTATCTTCCACCAATTATTGCAGTGTATGATCATTCTACATGAGAATATAGGGAGGCAACAAATAGTGAGAAGGCTTAGGTGATACCTTTTGGAAATTGAAAAATGCAAGGGCTCTTTCCTAAATTTTCAACATGCCTTTTGCTGTCCCTTTAACACCAAAATGAGAGAAAAGAACAAATTTTGTGGGCAACTATGTACCGAAGAGATGAGATTCAATGCTTTGGAATAATGCACAAAAGCTATCATATGTCATATTTGAAGAGATAAGACCCTTTCACACTGATACTTTCAACTTCCTCGCTAAATCCTTATCAACAGAAATCAATATGCCTTATTTAGCATACTAATAGTGGTCAAACAAAAAATTAAGGATAGTCAAAACATTGGTTTCGGAGAAAGAAATTAAACCAGCTACCTTGCATAACTATCATCTGCCCATAAATTTATATAAAAAAAAAAGATCTCTGATAAGCTGCTCAACTCCCGAAACAAGTCAAAATATGAAACAAGAAGCAAGCCATAACTGTTTGTATGTAGCAACATGTACCTGTATGAAACTATCTTTGGCAGGAGTACAAGAGTGGTATTAGCTTAAAGCTCATTCTCTTGTAAGACTTCTAAAGATTGGTTCGTTTAGGAAACTTGAGACAATGGCAAACAAAGCTCAACATCAAGGCAAGGAGATAGCAGCTACATCTGAAGGAACATAGAGGAATTCTACTCCATCCTGGAAGCCTGAATATGTATTCATTTTGACTTTGAACCATAGCACCTGTTGAGAGCTTGTAGGTGTTTGGGATGGTATCAAGTCAAGGCCAGAGGATTTGCAGTAGACAAGCTTCTATATAGTCTTTGGATGTAGTTTACATTTCATTCCTGTTTCTTAGGATCTTTTTTCATTTGTTTTGTTTTGTTTTCTTTCTTTCCTCTATTGTACAGAAAACTTACTACTTTTAATAAAACACTGCCAAACTTGGTTTGGTGGTTTTCATGCCAAAAAAAAAACTATTTGTATGTAGTAACTGGAGAAGCTGTTGTTTCATTCTTCACCGAGATTATTTAAGCGGCCATTTATTTCTTTATCAGCTCTGCAGTTGTCATATGCTTGAAGTAAATTATCCCAAAGCACAATCCATTTGTGAAAGAGTGAATGTTATTGCTTCAAAATTGATCATGAAAATACAATGTGGACATAAGAAAAATAAATGGAACAAAATTGATACTGATAAGTTATGTTTGAGCCAAGTCCTCCAATGGTCATTGAACTTGTAGAAATAACATTTTTTTAATTTTTTTTTTTGACAATAAGATCATAACACTATGCCCATGTTTGCAATAAGCTAAAAACAAATGGAAAGTTAAATATTTTACTAAAGTTTACATCCTCAACTTTTTAGGATCCATTTTCGTTTGACCCATCAATTAACTGAATAAATGTTACAGAACTGTTTTATGTGATATGGAACATTTTCTTCTCTCTTTCTTGAAGAAGTTCTTGTTTATTCTTTATAACCAACTTTTGGTTTCTCTCATCTAAAAAATCCTTTGTTTTTAGTATTTTTATGTTTAATGAACAGAAAAATAAAAACAGTTCAGATCAATGATATATTTTATGTCAGAAAGACTTCAAATCCATATAAGCTTGAAGTGTTTCCTTTAGCTTCTTGCAAAAACTTCTACTTAGTTAGTCCTAATTGTTTTGATCTTTTTTTTTGTGTGTGTGTGTGTGGCTAAAGTCTTTAACATGTGACCAAGATATGCCCATGCTTCTCTACTTTCTCAAATTTTTCATTCTTGAATGTAAGTTACTCTACAAAAAACAGTTTCTTGCTTTTTATTCCACATGTATTTCAATAAAGATCACTCATTTATGATGTATAAAACTGAATAATAAAAAATAAAGAAGAAAGTTGTAGAGCTCAATTTTAAATATATCTCAACTCAGAAACAGCTCAACCACATTCATCATCTCAACTCTAATCTTCTCTTTTTTAGTATTTAATTAATCATTTCATATCTCATCAAGAAACATGAAAATGGAGAACTCCATTTCTTCTATTCTTCTAATTTCACTTCTCTCCATCATTTTCTCTGAGGTTATAGTTGATATGTTACCATTCAATGTTGTAAATATTGGGGCAAAATCAGATAGGAAAACTGACTCATCAAATGGATCATAAAAAGATGAGGATGCAAACAACCATTAAAATATTTAACTTTCTGTTCGTTTTTACCTTATTGGAAACATGAGCATAGTTTGATAACCTTCTTGTCAGATAAAATTCAAAAGTTACTTTAGTAGGTTATTTCTACAAGTTCAATGACCAGTTGAGGAACCGACTCATTATGTTTATAAGGTGGAATCCTTGCTTTAATAGGTTGACTTAGCACTCCTACTCTTATCTCATAATTACCTAAACCAGGCAAAATATTTTGATAAGTACCTAAACCATGCAATCGATAGGGGAATATTGGAATAATTTTGACACAAGCCATACAACCGCTTTAGCCCTTCTAATTAACAAAGAGATAAGATACATACAAGAGAAAGCACTGTTGGTAAAGCTAGATTAGGTTTTCCATTACCAGTGACCTTATATCACAACACTTGGCCCACCACAGTATTAAACATAAAGCAGGACAAATAATATGGTTCATCAACCAAATGAACTACATAGTGATATTTCAATCGAGACAATGATATCTTACCGGTAGATATCTCTTGTCCTTTCCATGTCTTATGCATTAAGCTCTTCATATAATGCATAATTAATGCTAAAAAGAGAAAATTCATCCAATAAACAAAATAAGGTATCCGAAAAAGTATTCAAATATCACATTTGAAGTAAAGGTTGTCAAATTTACCATAAGAAAATGTATCGCTGCCAATACCGCTTCTCTTCAGCAGGAGGAACATTAGCAATGGCTCTCACATAAACTTCTCTAATACTCTCTTTATTTCCAACGCACTCTTCCAGCCAAATATATTCAAACCACATATAATAGTTACGTGGATTCTTTCTTACTTCATCCTCATATTGAAATAACCTTTTTCCAACTATAACATCCTCAACACCTTCCTTATCACCATACTGCCTTTCTAATGCTGAAGACTTCCTGTACAAATCCTTGGCTCGCCGTTTCACTCTGTGATCGAACACAAACTTAAATATGCACCTAGCCCTCTCTGTCTCCTTACACTTCTCCTCAAACTCCACGAACGCCACAAAAAACTGCTCAACCTCCTCATTGTCCGCCAACTTATCCACGGCCCTCTCATAATGAACCAGATTTGCCTTGTAAATCTTTAATTGTCCATCAAGTTCCCATAAAATAATTGAAGCAAATAGAAATTTCAAAAAGGGTTATCCGCCTCGAAAGAACTCCTAAAAGGTTACCAAGCATTATTACACAAGAACCAAAAAAATTTGGGTAGAATAAGCAACAGTTGTTCAGTTCACAAAGCATTGTTACAATTTTGGTCTACCACTACTAGGAAACCAGCAAAAAATATAGAATATTACACCAATAACCAACACAATCCATCTATTAACCAAAAAATCAAAGTCTCAGATCTATTCTAAAAACCAGAAAAATTAGGATATGAAAAAAGCCCTGAGCTACTTACCAGTGCCATGGCGTTAGACTGTGAAACCCAATCACATCCAAAATCAGAACCAGCTAACATCACATTTGATTTCAGGAAAATATTTTTAGAATATTTATAGAGGAACCAAACAGAAAAAAAGTCTAAGCAATTAGAAAAGGGTAAGTTTTATAGAGTGTAGAATGGTAAGCTCCGAATATAGAGCGAGGCACAGTGGAAGTTCTTCATTGTTGTTGTTGTAGATGATAAAGGTTTAGGGTTTCTTAGTGGGGACCTGTAGATGAATCTGGGATAGTGGTGTGCCTATCGCGATTAGGGATTTAAGAAATAGAAAGGTAATTTTGAGAGAGAGATTTAGTCCAGTATATTTGATTCTTCATTTCTTTCATTTTATTGAGGAAAAATTGTGTGGGGTTACTTAACTTGGAGAAATAACGGCCAGATATTTATTATTTTCGTGACAAGATTTAGTCCCTTCGCAATAAAGTTTAAGAATTATGACCTGAAGAAAAACTGTCGCTATAAGTATACTTTTAGGGACTAGATTCATGACTTGTCCTTAAATATTGGAATCTAAAGAGACTTTTTCTTGTAGTGATTTGCTAGTGAGTCCAGAGGTGATCTGAGGCAGCAGTTCTCCAGACGGTTAGCCTATTCAGCAGCTAGTGCGCCTCCACAGTTTCCAGGACCCAGGTTTGACAGACTCACTGATTTTGAGCCAGCTCAGAGTTCCAGAGCTTCTAGTTCAAGATCAGGAGTGGTTTCAGTCAGATAAGGCCATCTTTACTGCGATGCACCCAGTGCAGTAAGGTACATGCTAGTCGATGCCGTTCAGTTTTAAGGGTTTGTTATACTTGTTGTTGGCAAGGCCATATTATGCGAGATTGCTCTGTGAGAGCTGGTGGAAGTATAGTTCAACCGACAAGGTCTGCAGTGGGATCTTCGACATCTGTATGCCCTCCTGGGCAGTGTCCGCAAACACCAGCCGATCGTGGTAGAGGTAGAGCTGGAGTGTCCAGTTCGAGCGATCCTTAGAACCGCATTTATGCATTGATGGGTTGATAGGATCTTGAGTCTTCACCTGATGTGGTTACAGGTATACTATCAGTATCTTCTCGTTATGTATATGCATTGATCGATCTAGGTTCTACATTTTCATATGTTACTCCTTTTATTGCTAGTAAGCTTGGGTGAAGCCTGGGTCAATCAAACCTTTTGAGGTGTCTACACCTATTGGTGACCCAGTGATAGCTAGACGGGTATATAGAAGTTGTGTGGTTATAGTCTGTGACCGTCATACTGTGGCAGATTTGATCGAGCTAGATATGGTAGATTTTGATGTTATTATAGGTATGGATTGGTTGGCCTCTTATTATGCTAATGTTGATTGCAGAACAAAAATAGTCCGATTTTAGTTTCCAGGAGAGCTAGTTCTAGAGTGGAAGGGTAATACAGCATCGCCTAGTGGTAGGTTTATTTCCTATCTTAAGGTAAGGAAGATGATTGCTAAGGGTTGCATTTACCATCTAGTCCGGGTTCAGGATACAAAAGCAAAACCACCAACTCTTCAGACTGTTCCAGTAATTAATGAGTTTCCAAAAGTATTTTCGGACGAGCTTCCAGCCCTTCCACTAGAGCAGGAGATTAATTTTACAATTGATGTGTTACCAGATACTAAGCCAATATCTATTCCTCCTTATAGAATGGCACTTGCATTATTGAGGTAGTTGATGGAGCAACTGAAGGATTTTCTTAACAAAGGTTTTATCAGGCCTAGTTCGTCTTCGTAGGGAGCACCTGTGTTGTTTGTAAGAAATAAGGATGGCTCGTTACAGATGTGCATCGACTACAGATAGCTGAATAAGGTAACGATAAAGAATAAGTATTCACTCTCGACAATTGATGATTTGTGTTGATCAGTTGGAAGGTGCTAAATGGTTCTCAAAGATAGATTTGAGATCAGGGTATTACCAAGTAAGGATCAGAGAGAAAGATATTCCGAAGACAGCCTTCAGAACTAGATATGGTCATTTCGAGTTCCAGGTAATGTCGTTCGGGTTGGCTAATGCACCGATGTTATTCATGGACTTAATGAACGGTGTATTCAGGCCCTTCCTAGATCTGTTTGTGATTATGTTTATGGATGATATTCTGGTATACTCTTGGTCAGAGGCAGAGCATGCGGATAATTTACGCACTATCCTTAAAGTTCTTCAGGCTCCGGAGCTGCATGCGAAGTTCTCTAAATGTGAGTTATGGTTGAATTATGTGACTTTTCTGGGGCACATTATTTTACCTGATAGTATTCGGGTAGATACAAAAAAGATTGAAGCTGTGAAGACTTGGCGGAGACCCACAACACTTAAGGAGGTTCATAGTCTCCTGGGTTTGACAGGCTATTACAGGAGATTCGTAGAAGGTTTTTCTTCTATTTCTGCACTGCTGATGAAGCTGACCCAGAAATCAACTAATTTCCAGTGGACAGATGCTTGTGAGCGAAGTTTTCAGGAGTTGAAGAACATATTAACTTCAGCTCCAGTTCTGACAATTCCATAAGGATTAAAGGGCTATGTTATTTATTGTGATGCCTCAGGCGTTGGGCTAGGTTGTGTGTTGATGCAACACGGTAAGGTTATTGCTTATGCTTCAAGGCAGCTGAGAAAGCACGAGAAGAACTATCAAACACATGATCTATAATTAGCTGCGGTGATTCATGCATTAATGATGTGGAGGCATTATTTATATGGCGTTCCCGTGGATATTTATACCGACCATAAAAGTCTCCAGTATATCTTCAAGCAGAAGGAGTTAAATTTAAGGCAGAGGCGATGGTGAAAGTTATTAAAATATTACAATGTTAGTATCTTATATCATCCTGGAAGGGAAAACGTAGTAGCCAAAGCTCTTAGCCGCAAATCCATGGGTAGTTTATGTGATATCCAGCCAGAGAAAAGGCAGATTGTTAGTGATCTTCAACAGTTAGCTAGTCTAGGAGTCCGATTATTTGACTCGGGCGATACGCGAATTACTATTAATGATACATCAGTTTCATCTTTAGTAGCTGAGGTGAAGGAGCGCCAGTACGAGGACCCCATGTTAGTTCATTACAGAGATACATCTCCTCAGAAGAAAAAGTCACCATTCGAGATTTCTAAAGATGGAGTTTTCAGATATTGAGGCAGACTGTGTGTTCCCAACGTTGTAGGACTATATCATCAGATTACTGGGGAGACTCATTGCTCCCATAATTCCATTCATCCGGGGACGACAAAGATGTAGCATGATATTAAGAAAATCTATTGGTGGGATGGCATGAAGAAAGACGTAGTAGAGTTTGTGGCCAAGTGTCCTAATTGCCAACAGATGAAGATTGAACATTAGAGACCCGGTGGGTTATTGCAAGATATTGAAATTCTAATGTGTAAATTGGTGGAAATTGATATGGATTTCATTACAAGCTTGCCTCGTTCCCAGTGTAAGGTTGATTCCATATGGGTGATTGTTGATGGACTTAATAAATCATCCCATTTCCTACCATTCAGAGCTACTTAATTAGCTGAGGATTATGCGAAGCTTTACATTAAGGAGATAGTCCAACTTCATGGTGCTCCGGTATCTATCATATCCGATAGGGGTGCGCAGTTTACAGCTAATTTCTGGAGGTCGTTCCAGAATGGTTTAGGGACTCAAGTGATCTTAGTACAACATTTCACCCCCAGGCGGACGGACAGGCTGAGCGTACTATTCAGACCCTCGAGGATATGCTATGGGAGTGTGTGTTAGACTTTAGAGGTGACTGGGATGATCATTTGCCGCTTATTGAGTTTATGTATAATAATAGTTATCATTCCAGTATCCAGATGGCCCCGTATGAGGCTCTGTATGGGCGGAAGGTAGATCACTAATTGGATGGTTCGAAATAGGGAAGACTAAGTTAGTAGGGCCACATTTGATCCAACAAGCAGTGGAGAAGGTCAAGCTTATTCAGGATCGATTATTGGCAGCCCAGACTCATTAGAAGTCTTATGCAGATAATCGCCGACGAGACTTAGAATTCCATATTAATGACTGGGTATTCTTGAAGGTGTCACCCATGAAAGGCATCATGAGATTTTGTAAGAAAGGTAAGCTTAGTCCTCGGTACATTGGACCTTACAGGATCGTGCGTAGAGTGGGCTAAGTGGCCTATGAGTTAGATCTACCTCCAGAGCTAGAATCAGTCTATCCAGTCTTTCACATATCCATACTTCATAAGTGTATTGGAAACCCTTCCAGAGTTATACTCTTAGACGATGTTCAGATTACCTAGCAATTATAATATGAAATTATTCCCATTTCCACTCTAGACAGACAAGTTTGACGATTGAGGGATAATGATGTAGCATCAGTTAAGGTCCTTTGGAAGATTAGGAATGCTGAGGAAATGACTTGGGAAGCTGAAGAATATATGAGGCCTAGGTATCCGCACTTGTTTCCACTCCCAGAGGAGGTTTAGACAGAGACACCATCGTCTTTAGGTGCGTAATGTTTTCTTTTCATGATTTCTTGTCGTGTGAGGCGATTACTTTTATTGTTTGTTGTGGCCTTGTGAGGGATTTATATTTTGGTTGTTGTGATAGGATGGTAGTGGTACAGTTACAGGGGTGACTTTGTTGAAATTTTTGTAAGACCCCTAAGAGTATAACATTCGAGGACGAATGTTCCTAGGGGGGGGGGGGGAAGATGTTACACCACGTACCTTATACGTTGAGTTTTACCGTAGGTTAGCCGACATGGGGTTAGAAAGTGAAGTTTTCGTCAAGGTCATAAGAAATTATACATGTTCATTCTATGTGTATGAGATTTTAAGTTATGTCTAGCAAGTATTGGGAAGATTGGAGGATGAACAACCCAAAAGAAACTGAGTGTGACCACTGGGCAGGTTGACCGCCATTTTGATTGACCGTAGATGGTCGACGACCTTTCAATCCACACCGCCAAACCATCATCAGAGAGTCAGCTCTGATCAGGCAGTTTGACACCACCACTCGACGGTCGTCGAGTAGATCGGCGGTCTATTGATTTCACCGTCGAAGTGGAGGCGGTGGAAAATTTCTTTTTCTTATAAATTAAAGGGGCCATGACATTGGGTCATAATTTTCACCAAAATTAGATTCTTCTAGACCTTTCAAGATCTCTCCACCATCTTAAATCCCCCATAAACATCTTAAGCTAATTTAGGTGAAGATCAAGCTTTAAAACCTCAAGCTAGTTCGCGGAAGATGATTGTTCTTGCTTTTAGTTGAAGTTGTGGTGGATTTGGTTTTGAAAAAAGATTATGTGAGTTGAAGTTCTTTAAGTATAAGGTATATACTTCCCTTTACTACCCATATTGAGTTGATTTGGAGGTTAATAAGTCATAAAGGTGAAGAGAATCATGGTAGGAAAGGTCATAAAGTATTGTGTTGTAGTTGTTGACCATGAATGGATTTGGAAAGGAAGTTTTGGATTGATTTGAGTGTAATTTGAATATAATATCTTAATTATTGAATTGTTAACATTGTTATTGATGTTTGGGTGTTGTTTAGAAGATTGGTGGAAGTAGAAGATATAAAGGAAATGTTTCCCGATTTTCATTAGTTCATTTCTTAGTTTAGTGTCACAACCCGACTAGGGGCCATGACGGGTACCCGGGGCTAACCACCGAGCACCGCTCGTACCATTACCCATCGTACACATCAAACGTTCGTTCATTAATCTTATACTCAAATCATAGGAAAACCATATTTTTCACTTCGAAACATTGTTACATTTATATACATAAGCCCTTCGGCTATCAAAATAATATACATACAATAAGGACATCATGAGACCATACTACCCACACATACGCATCTACGAGCCTATACTAGAGTACTAGACATATGGATGGGACAGGACCCCGTCATGCCCAAAACATATACATACACAAAATAGGAAATCCATGGCACCTCCGGAATAATGGAGTGCTCTCAAAAGTCTGCTTATCGGCTTCTATAAATTTGGTTCGCCTCCCTGTCTACCTGTGGGCATGAACACAACATCCAAAGAAAACGTAGGTCAGTATGAACATTGTACTGAGTATGTAAGGCATGAATGGAATGAACATAATAGAGAAATCATATGACATAAGATGAAGATATAACCTGCGTAACTTTTTAAGGGTGGATACATTTCATACCTATCTCATATATAATCATAGTGCATGTATCATCATAGCGCATACATCATTGTATCATATATATTATAGTACCGTATCTGCTCATACAGATTATTCGGCCACTTAGTGGCTCGACAATATCACATACATGTTTTCCGTACCCGGCCATAACAAGGCTCGGTATATCTGATCATCATCATTGCCATCATTATGGAAATCTTTTATCATCACATACATCTCATAAGCTTATCATAACTCTTCGTAGAGCATGCATTTGAATTTAAAGATAATCTATGAAAATCATATCATATTCGTAGCATGAACTTCATAAAAATATCGTATGACAGGCTTTATAATCTCTAAACTTAGGCTCATCATTACCATTATCGTATCTATGGCATACCTCTAACCTTTATCTCATATGTAACCCCCTATGAACATAGACTCGTAATTTTTTGTAACATTGGTCATAGGACATGCATTAGAGCTTATAGACAATCTATAACAATATCGGGGTGACATAAGGTCGAGAACCCCCGATTACATTATGGAGTGATCATATTCACCATATCTCACCTTGAAGGAACTAACATTTTAAGGTGAGTGTACACCATGAACAACATCAAGGGATCGTAAATAGGATCATTAACTTCATGGACATCATATCTTGCTTTAGAATCTCTAGGCTTAAACTTATCATCATTATTACGTATTCATGATATATTTCTCATCTTTATCTCATAAGAAGATCTTTATCAACATTAACTCATAGTTCCCGGAATGTAAGGAAGTCATGGAGAGGTAGGGAAAATAATATCATAGGAATCATAAAAATATCATTAGCTTCGTAGGAATGTCATATCATGAGCTTTAGGACTTCTAGACTTAGATTCATCATTAGTATTGTCATGCTCGTAACGTATCTCTTTTCTTTATCTTGTATGAAGCTCTTTATAATCGTAGACTCAAAATTTCCGATATGTAGGAAAATCATGGAAAGATATGAGGATTTATGCCATAGGAGTCATGCCTTAGAAAGAAGGGACTAGCCTTACATACCTTTTCGTTTAGCTATTCTATCGCTTGCTTGTTCTCTTTCAACGCTCACGTTGTTACCTTCAAGGGAATTCGCATCAACATTAGCTACTCGATTATATGAACGTGCTTACTAATGCTATAGAACATTGGGCAGCATTTCCTTAGTTTATACAACTTTTCTCATATTACATATCAACTCCCAAACTACAATAACAATATCCATAATATCATACTCAATAATCTTCATCAACCATACATTATTCAATTCTCCTACTTCCATTTCAAGGGCATCCATAACCATGGTCATAATATGACATTACCTTGATCCTCATATAATGTTTCTCCTATGTTCTTAATATCATTTATAACATAACTATACTCGTAACATACAAATAATCATGATTCATATTATGCTACTACCCAAAAATATGACTATTCTCATATTTGTAACCTATTTTCTATTTCCTTCTATAATCCAAGTCTTTCAACCCCTAAATACTCTAAATAACATGAATTGATCATAAAACTTACCTTTGATAGTGTAGGAATGGGTTTTGGATAGCAATACTCCACTTGAAGAAAAACCCTAGCTTCAATCCAAGAGATTTCTTGACTTCAAGTAGCCCTCAATAGCTTCCTTACGCTTGGTTTCCTTGGTTTGATGAGTTGATCTTCAATCTCTCTTGCGTTTTTATGGAAGAAGTGTGTGGAACCCTTTATAATCCTTGAGAGAGATAAAGAAGTGTGGGAAATGAAATTAGTGAAGTGGGATCACATTTATATAATTGAACTTAACTCATCCCGTCGGGACTTCCATGGACACTTATACGGTCCGTATAACATTGCACGGCCCGTATAAGTGGTCGTGATTCACCCCCAGGCAAACATCATCTCTGCTGGGTGTTATACGGACCGTATAATGTTATACGGACCGTATAAGTCGGTCGTATAACCCCATTTCCCTGAAATGATCTCCGTCGTTCGTTTGATCTCCAATCCTTATGGAACCTTCTTGACACTTGTTTAAAACCTCATTTACAATCTAAGGGACATTATAACTCTTATCCAAAACATCATTAAGTTGTCATTAATTCGTTACTCATAAATCCTTTCCGATACATAACGTATGCCTTGCCTTTCTTCGAAAACTTTCTTCTATTACCTCGAATGCCTTCGAAATCTCAATTAGGATCATCCGATACTATTTCTTAGTTATTGAAACATCATATACTTCGTGTTCCTCGTTAGTCTATCCACTGTGCATGAACAAAAAAAAATTTCGAGGTGTAACATTCTTCCTCCCTTGGGAATATTAGTCCTCGAATGTTGAACCGACCCTGTATAAGTATACCGGTTATGATGATCTTATAACAAATCAATTATAAATAGGACTCGTCTATCATATCGTGCCCCTCTTCATTCAGTGATCTTATTGCATTCGTAAGTTGTCACAACCCGAGGGCTACCGTAGGAAGCATATAACATGTACTTATATCATATTCCAAGCAATTGTCCTATTTATCCTTAACGATAATCCCAACTCAACATTTCAACTCAATTCACCATATATTTTCCTTCCACTGACTCGGAGTATTATGACCACACTATTCTTGTTTACCTCTTACTCCTCTTTTTAAGCACCCATTTTGTTTCATTGGCGACGTATAAATACTTGCAAGTTACATAATCATTCTTGCGTGATTCGTGTACATACATATCCATACATGATGTATCCATATCCGTATACATATTCGTGTCCATATTATTATCCATAGCATACCCGACCTCGAAGGTTTGGTGGTTTTCGCATACCAAAACTCTTTTGTCTATCTGTAGTAACTTATCTCGTCATGCTCTCTTCCTTCCTTTATTTTCCCATTAATTATCATATCTTATGTTCTACTATAGAAAATCGTAGGTCCTTTTCTTATTTGTCGCTTATAAATCGCAATATCATTAACAACGACTCTACCGTTAGTGCCTTTGCCTATATTCTAGTATAGGATCGCTATCTTTTACAATATCCCTTGAGTTATTTGGTCTCAATGTCACGTGGTTCAAGGTCTTTGCGAATGATTTCCAATACGGTCTCAGATGCCTCCTCAATTCGTGTTCGTTTATTTATTAGTCATTAGACTCATTTCTGCGCAACTCTCACTCTTGTTTTAGAGTCTATATCTGTCACATCTTAGGTTCCATCGTTTCAATCTCTACACTTGTATTCTCTTCACTCGCTTCCCCCCTTTAAGGGTTTTACTTATACCATTCTCAAATCCATTGCCTCACCTTCAAATCTTGAATTCATATATCCCTTACTATACTACATCTTATTCATGTCGTTTCCCATAATTTATAGCTACGATAATTCATGTGTGAAGTCTTAACATACGCATCTTGAAGTTTTGTAATCAAGTAATACAACCGGCATAGCAATCCAAACAAGGATGTATTTTACTTAGCTCATCTGGTAGTTATGAGTCAATGTCTAAATCCGCTCCAATTAACAAATTTTGTCCCATAGGGATGCTTACAATAGTAGTATGTCTAGTTATCCATACCATCCATGCAATGTCACTTTCCCTCTTCTTCGGTGCTCAAAGTTCACTTGTAACATCATCTTTGTTTTCCAGGGCCTAAGTCTCATGCGCAACTAATACCCCTTATGCCTCATACTCTTTTACTCTTGTGTTGCACTCAACATTGATTTCAAAACCAATCATAATCATATTGTATTTGTCGTTGATGATAGCTTTGCTCTATTGCTTTATCGTCGTACGGTAGACTCATAACTCATGGCCATTTTTTTCCTTTCAACTCATTACTTCATATACTTTACTCGTTCTAACTTGGTATAGGATATTCGTAGTTGATGCATCTTCCTTTAATCATAACACCACTACTTCTTAAGTGCGCATAATTCACATATTTCCTTTTGTTTCTATACCCATACTTATTCCTTTACATTCTTTCCTCCTCAATTTATCTTATTACCTCCCGTTCGATAATCAATCCTTTATTCCTCGCACAATGAACCCTATTCTTAACTCAGCACCACTTTGTCCTTTAGAATATGTTACTTCTATACAATCCATTCTTCGCTCCCATAACTTATTCTGTTCATTCTAATCATCCCCTCTCATCCTTATTATGTTGATCCTCTTCTTAACAATCATTCTATTTCGTTATTCATCTTCCCATAGTCTTGGTCTTTTACATTCAACCAAAGATATCACTCTTGCTCTCGATTATACAAATCACGAACTGCTACTACTTTACCGTATCACATTTATCTGATTCCTTTTTCAAGTTTGCTTGCTATCATTTCTGTCATTGCGAAACCTCTATGCTGGATTTTCCTAACAAGGTCTTATAAGCTTTCTTATCGACTGCCCCATGGCTCGCTTGCTGGTTTCACACTTGCATTCATTCTTTATTCATATAGAATATGCCATATCTTTAGTCGTTTCCTCACTATACTTTATTTACATTGTATTACAGTTCTTGCCACGCTCTCATTATATCTTGATCATAATCAACGCTATAGAGCGCCACTTCTTTACCACGTTCTCAAGCCTGCTCGTAAAATAGAATAAACCTTGCAAAGTAAGCATACTCAACCTGTTACTCTTTCTAATCTGCCCTATTATACTCAACATGTTACTCTTTCTAATCAGCCCTATTACACTAACCATATAAGTTGTTTTACAAATGGATTCACATTCGTTATACCCCTTCGTATTTCATACCCCTGCCTCAGTCATGCTGTTACTTTATTTTGCTAATAGACTTATCGTATCTTTGATGTGGCGTGATTTTACGCCACAATCGATGCTTTTCGGCTATAAGTTTTACTTTTTTAAGCTATTCTATGTGATTTTACGTGGTTTTTATTATGTTTCAGGTATTACGAGGTCCCTAGAGCCTATTTGTGAAAAACGAGTGAAAATAGTGGGAAAAAAAAGAGTTGAAGAGCTCAAAGGAATAAAGCGGTGTGAAGATGAAAAGATTTGAACCAAAATTGAATAAAATTTGTTGAAATTGCGAAAAGAGCAAAAATTCGCTAGAAGGGAACAAATTAGTCCAAAGACTCTATGCGCAACAATTTGAAATGGAGGAAGATTGGTACAGTTGAAAAATGGAAGACAATTTGAGTTTGTCTATGTGGCTAGCAAGCTTGAGAGATGACTCATGATTAGTTGATTACTGACAATTATGTAATGATTGGACATTATAAGCAAAAGAAGAAAATTGTTGGGATTGAAAGAGAAAGTTGCTGGCAGAGAATTTCGGACTTGTGGTTGTATCTGACGACGCACTCCGTATCGTGTCCTATTTTGATGCTTTCTCGGATGAAACGAGTCCCATAGTTTGTTTTCGGAATATAATTACTTCTTCCTATTTTATTTTGGACTAGGTTATTTTGTTTGGACTTTGTCCTACACCTATAAATATTTCATAAGCCACAATTCTTAGACATCTTTGGCATAAAACACAACTTTGGAGGCTAGGGTTCCTACGTATATTTTCTTTCTTTTATTCAAACCTTGTTTATGAGAATTTCTTGGTGACAATTGAGATTAAAACTCTTGTTGTTTTAATTATTCTTGTTCTTCAACGTTTCTCAAGGGAGTAGCTAACCCTAGGACTTTCCCATTTACTTTGTTTGAAACTCGGAAGACGAAGAACGGGGTTGGGATAGAATAATTAACACCAATTTGGGGCGTTAACCCTCATCTAATAGAAATTGACCTATGAATAGGTGATACCACTTGTAGCCATATTCAGGTGTTCTTAATGCTCCTAATTGCTTGAGGAATCTTCAATTGGGTAGTCTAGTTAATCTTCGGGAGAAGTTAATTTAGAGTCATTATCCGAGGCTAAATAACATAAACTTGCTATTATTTATAATTCGTGAAATATATTGGATCGTTACTTGAGAAGTGGTTTCCTTTATTCTATTCTTGTGGCCATTGATCAATTTACTTGCTTTCTAGATTTGAATTTATATTTCCGCATTTTATCAAAACCTTATCAAAAATCACCATTGATGCGTTCGGTCTAGCTATTGTTAGTGATAATTCCTAATCTGCTTAAATTGCGTACATATTGTTCTCTGTGGGATTCGACCCCAACCTTGTTGGGTTACTATATTTGACAACGTCCGCGTTATACGATTAATAGGTGTAATTGAGCGTATCAAATCTTTGCGTCGTTGCCGGGGAACAATTGGCGTATTTTGGCTAATTTAGGAAATAAGCTAACTTGCTTTGAATCGAACCTGTGAATATTTGTATAGTTGTTTTCTGTGTTTTACTTTATTTGTAAAAAAATAAAAAATAAAAAATAATGGCATCTTTTCATGAAAACTTGTTTGGTAGTGATTTTGACTTATATTGTGAGCATGGCCGAATTGGTGAGTTCGAACTCATGTTGGAATGTCTGCTTAATGAGGGTAATGAAAATCAAAAAGCCTTGGAAGAATACTTGGAAACTAGTCTCCAACTTGGTTTGATGACAAAAGAAGAAAATCCGCCATGGGCACTCGATCCAGATGAGAATCAATATGAACTCCCTAATGCTCAAGATGAAAGGGTAAATCATAAAGATGAGTTTATTGGGAATGCCAAAGAAAAAAATAAATTGGAGTCAACCATTGTTCTGAAAAATATGGTTGGTGTTGACTCCAATCCAGGGGAAAAAGAAGATGTCTTAATTCAAGAAGTTCAAGAGGCTTATATTTTGCAATTTGAAAATTCAAGAAGGCAAAACGACATTCCTCACTTGAAATCCATGAAGTGTAAGATGAAAAATATTTTACTTGGCGTGGTCATCTATTTACTACCCCCCGCTGCTCGTGGTCACAAACTTGAATCAATGTTGGGTGCCCAGTTTATAAGCTCCAAATGGCGAGAAAAGCGATAAAAGATAGTGCTAGCAGGTATGCCTAATCCCTTTTTATGCTTATGTGATGCAGTGGGGACACTGCAAATGTTTTGGTTGGGGGTGGGCTATCTAGAAAGTATTGTATATATGTGTTTAGGAACCCCTTCGGCTTTTCTTTGCCAGAGTTCTTTTCCTGAGGGGTTTTATTTTTGTTGAAACTAGCATGTTTAGGATGTTGCTTAGGTTGAATAGAGTAGTTTTGACTTATTTGGTGTTACTCTGTAACCGATGGCATGTTGTTATGGTTTGTTGGAAATTTTGGGCCCCTCGAATTGTTGAAAAATGCATACTTAGAACAGTTATTGGTTGACATGATTGATTCTTTATATGACATTATGATTATTGGGGTATTGTGTGTGATGAATGACTACTTAAGAGGTCACAAGTGTAAAAATAATTGTCCTTATGCCAATGCGTATGTGAGTTGTTAGTTTGGTTCTGTTTATGCATGTATAATCTAGAACTTGCCCGGTTGGTCTTGTTTGAAATCCGAAAGTTAGTTTGGTTGTGAGATGATGTTAGGCTTTCTTGGTGTAAATAGTCACTTTGCCTAAATAAGCCTTACCAAAAGTCCAAATATCCCTAGTTTCCCTCTGTGAGCCTTTTAACCTTTTTCTTGACTAGCCAATTATGAAACCTTACCCTTTTGAACAATTAATCCATCTTCGCCCCCGTTCCCTCCTTGATGCTACTTGATAGATGGGGCAAAATGCCTAAGTTGGGGGTGGTGGAGTTTGCTAGTGGGAATTCAATGTGGTAGTTGCATATAAAAAAAATTAGAAAATTATAACACAAAAAGATTTGCAAGTTGGATAGGCAGAATCATGATTCACGAGTAAGTTGATTGACAGCGAGTAAATATAAATAATATGTGTATGTATATAGATATCGGAATTCTAGATCGAGTGTGCAGGCACAACATATGGGACAAACTCCACTATATATATTCTTTAATGGTAAGTGACCTTGTGTTGTGCAGTTTTGTATTATGTGTGTTCCGATATATGTCCTATTGAGACATCAGACGTGTTTTCTGGGCTATGTGCAGGTTTGGGATCGTTATGCTTACAAAAGAAACTCTGCCAAATTTTCCTAGAATCTAAGGGAGATAAGGTATAAGCTTGTGACATGTCCTGACGAGAAATGATGATGTGCAACAAGGTAACGGCAGGTCTTGGGGGCCCGACGGAGTCTTGTTCCGTCTATATGTATAGTATGTCAGTAGAGGCTCGTAGATGCGCAGTGTGGGTAGTATGGTCTCACATTTTTCATGTGCATGTACATTTATTATTTTGATAGCCTAGAGGCATATATATATATAAAAAGTATTTATGTTTCCATATGAACTATGATTTTCCCATGCTTTGAGTAAAATGTGATAAAAAGGGCATTAAATGGATAAGATGAGCAACAGAACGAGTGGTGCTCGGTGGTTAGCCCCGGGTACCCATTGCGTCCCCTAGCTGGGTCGTGACAGAAGTGGTATCAGAACAATTCGTCCTAGGAAGTGTCTACGAGCCGTGTCTAGTAGAGTCTTGTTTATGGTGTGTTGCACGCCACGCTAATAAACAAGAGGCTACAGGGCATTTAGGAAAAATGACCGTCTTTCATCTTAGGAGATCGTGCGATAGAGCTGTATTATAGGATTATTCCCTCCCTAATGGTGCGTTATAATTTCAGCAAAGCTGATGAAAGGAAAGGCTACGGCAGCCCAGAAGGGCAAGATGGTGGCTGAATAAGGGCTTGATCGATAACCGTCTGTAGATGTAGAGGAGGGCGAACACCAGAGTAAGGCCACACCTTGGTTTTCCCATACCTCGCCCACTTTTGAAGATCAGAGGGGAGCTTTAACTTTAGCTCCAGCACCCCCCGTTCCTCCTCCGGACGCTTCGGGCCAAGAGGTGAGACAGGCTATTCTTCTACTGACTCAATTGGTAGCCGCTCAAGCTCAGCGGCAGGATGTGGGCCACGATAACAGGGGTTGGAGAAAGAGGGTTAGTTCTTCAGGGTTTGATCATGAGTGTAGGGGTGTTCCGAGGCAACAATTCTCTAGTCACTCGGTTCGTACAACAAGTGGTGCTCCTCCATAGTTTCCTAGACCCAAATTTGATGGATCTACTTATTCTACGTCACCCCAGAGTCCCAGAGTTTCCGGTTCTCGGATTCGGAGTGGTTCTAGTCAGACGAGATCCCCGGTACCACGATGTACTCAGTGTCGCAAGTTACATTGGGGACCGTGCCTCTTGGGCGTTGATGTTTGTTATACCTGTGCTCGACCAGGCCATATCATGCGTTACTGCCCATGGAGGTGTGGTAGAGATAAGGTTCGACCTATGGGGTTAGTTGCTGGCTTTTCGTCATCGGTACACCCCCTAAGGCCAAGGCCACAGATGGTAGTAAGTGGTGATAGAGACCAAAGAGGAACACCGAGTCCAAGTGGATTCCAGCATCACATCCACGCGTTAGCTGAGCGACAGGATCCTGAGACTTCCCCTAATATTGTTCCAGGTATGTTGTTAGTATCCTATTATGATATGTGTGCATCGATTGATTCGGATCCTAGGCTGTCATGTATCACCTCCGTTGTGATGATTGTGTTGAGGTGAAAAATATGAGCCAATCTGACAATTTGAGATGACTATATTTATTAGTAGCCTAGTGACAGCCAGAATCATGATTTACGAGTAAGTTGATTGACAGCGAGTAAATATAAATAAAATGTGTATGTATATAGATATCAGAATTCTAGACCGAGTGTGCAGGCAAAACTTATGGGACAAACTCCACTATATATATTCTTTAATGGTAAGTGACCTTGTGTTGTGCAGTTGTGTATTATGTGTGTTCCGATATATGTCCTATTGAGACATCAGACATGTTTTCTGGGCTATGTGCAGGTTTGGGATCGTTATGCTTACGAAAGAAACTGTGCCAAATTTTCCTAGAATCTAAGGGAGATAAGGTATAAGCTTGTGACATGTCCTGACGAGAAATGATGATGTGGAACAGGGTAATGGCAGGACGAGATTAAGTCAGGAGTATCATTGACAACTACAAGAGATTAGTAACAGTAATTATGAGATCGACAATGATATGGTAGAGAGAAATACTAGGGTAAATTAGGAAGACCGAAAGTGCTAAAGCACAACGTAGAAGAGAAAAGGTAACTCCAATAGAGTGAGATACCGAGGTATTGATTGGAGGGATAGGCACGAGAAAGACGCGATAAGCTTACTAGAGAATAAAGTGACAGTACCCGGAGACAGAGGTACGAATACAAAGGGTTATGATGAATGAGAACACGTTGATAAAATAACTTATATGGTAAATGTAATAGAACTGATTAGGAAGAATAAAAGATTGATCATAAACGGGAGAAAACAAGATAAATTGAGGGGGAAAGGAATGTATAGGAATAAGGATAGGAATAAGAAGAGAAGGAAAGGCGCTGCAAAGTACGCGCACCTGAGAAGTAGTCGTGTTACGATTAAAGGAAAATGTGTCTCCTATGAATATCCTATACCAAGTTAGAGCAAGTAAAGTATATGAAGTGATGAGTTGAAAGGAAGAAAGACGGATCTCTCTGAATGTGTATCGATTACAGGCAATTGAACAAAGTGATAATAAAGAATAAATACCCTCTTCCCAGAATCGATGATTTATTTGATCAACTGCAGGGTGTCAAATGGTTTTCAAAATCGACTTGAGGTTGGGTTATCATCAACTAAGAGTCACAAGGTATGGCCACTATGAGTTCCGAGTGATGTCGTTTGGATTGACAAATGCCCCGGCGGTGTTCATGAAATGGATGAACAATGTATTCAGGCCACTCTTGGACTTATTCGTGATAGCATTTATTGATGATATTTTTGTGTACTCTCGCACGGAATCAGAACATGCAGATCACTGGCGAATTGTCCTTGGAATTCTTAGAGCTCGAGAATTATATGCAAAGTTCTCAAAGTGCGAGTTCTAGCTGAATTCGGTGACATTTCTAGGTCATGTCATTTCAGATGACGGCATCCAAGTTGACACTAAAAAAAAATAGAAGCTGTGAAGACTTGGCCAAGGCCTACGACGCCCACAGAAGTTTGTAGTTTTCTGGGTTTGGTAGGCTATTATAGAAGATTTGTAGAGGGCTTCTCATCTATTTCAGCCCCATTGACGAAGTTAACCCAGAAGTCGGCGAAATTTCAATGGAACGATGCTTGTGAGCGTAGTTCTGAGAGTTGAAGGACAAATTAACTTCAGCTCCAGTGTTAACACTTCCAGAAGGACCAGATGGCTATGTTGTGTATTGTGATGCTTCCGGTGTGGGAGTAGGTTGTGTATTAATGCAGCATGGCAGAGTTATTTCATACGTGTTATATCCCGTATTTTGTACATACGGATATTTCAAGATAGTCTTGGTAAGTTAAGGGCAAGACTATTTTCCGGAAATTTTTTTATGTATAAGTTGTTTATTAGTATGGAAATGTTGAGAAAGGTTAAGGGTAAAAAGAAAAATTCACAAGGTGGTTCATGGTAATATTGTGGAAGGCTAGGGGCAAAAAGGGAATTTCACAAACATTCAAGAAGGTTCATGAAGGGGCCATCTTTGGCCGTGTGGTTGGGTGTGGTCCCCACCCCAAGGCTTGGCCAATTGACTCAAGCCAAGGGTGGGGGCATGTGTCCACATTTTTATTTGTAGGGCCTAATTATATATATAGATAAGTGGTGGCAAAAATAAGACATATTCATCTCTTCAAGTCAAGAAGCTTGGAGAAGAAGAAAAAAGAAAGAAAAAGAGATAGGGGCATTCGACCATGGCTCCAAAAATTTATAACATAGAAATTGATCAAGAAAAATTATTTTCTTCTGGTATTCCAACCAATTGGAAGGCCCTTATTAACGTGGAGTAGTTGTTGGAGCAAGCAAAACATTCATTCGGGAAACTCATAAGCCCTAGCCGAATAGAGGAGTCAAAGGATCAAAGAAAGGTTTAATCTTCTTTTTCATGTATCATGGATGATTTGTGCATGTTGTAGTGTGTAGAAATGGATGGAATTCATGAAATATATGTATGGTGGTTGTGGCCGAATAGGGCTATGTTGGTAGGATGTGATGAATTGATTTTATTTAGTATTTTGATTGTTGTTGCTGTGGATTCCATGATAAAAATGAGGGTTTGATGGCTTGAAAAGAAATTGTAATCATTGTGGGATTGTTGAAGAAGTTAATGTGACGTTAGCATGGTTTCTTGTATTTGTGAAGATAATGTTGTCAACGTGTGGTTGTAGATATAATTCATGAAATTGGAAGTGAGGGATGTGTTGATTTTATTGAGTTTGGAAGATCGTAAGTTGGGTTGTTCTGATTGAATTGAATATAAATGAAATGCCGTCGAATTGTGTAAAAAGAGTTACTAACGTAGAATGCATTTTGGATTGATTGTTGAAGTTATTAATATGGTTGTTGGTATTGTTGTTGATGATTTGGCCGAGTTGAATTCTCGGGGTTGGTTGAATTTACAGGGGAAATGCTGCCGAAATTTCGGTAGATTATAAATGAATTCATTTGAAAGACTAAGACAAGTGTGTAGCGATGAGTCCAATGATTGTGTAAATTCTCTTTAATATAGACTAGCGATAGCGAGCTTGGACAATTAAGCGTAGCTAATAGGACGTGGAGCAGGTATGTAAGGCTTACCCCTTGTTTCTTTCTTTTGGCATGTCCTAGAGCCAATTAAAGGTATGATATGCACCTTGGGGTTACTCTATTCCTTGATTCCGAGCTTGTTTATGATTCTTATTCACTTCTTGTCATGAGCATGTTTAGTACAGTCGAGTTTATTGTATGATTAATTAATGAATAAGAATAAACAGTTTCTGCTCCTAAAAGAGTTCTGTAAGTTTTAATGTCCCTAACTTTCGTAAACGACCTCGGATTGCTTTGAAAGGTTCGTAAAGGTTTCTGCACTAAAATGTCCGTAACTTTCTCATACTAAACCGGATTTCCAGTTTCCTGGTTGGAGACCGTAAGAGGTCGCATAGGATGAGACAGACTAGATTGGTGAAGAGACAGAGAGTGCATCACAGCTTTGGAATTAGGATGAGCTTGAATAGCGTTTGGAAGTATTTTGTAGGCGAGATGGTAGAAATTATATATACATATATATGAATGCGTATGATATCCCTCATGTGATTGTATCGGTGGGCATGTGAGTCCCAGCAACTAGTGCTATGGTATGGAAGGCATTCAACCGAGTAAGGGTACCGAAGTTCAAGTGACAACAAAAAATAAATGGTACCAGTGGTACAAGGCAAGTTGCTATTATTTTTACTACAGGTTAAGATTGGAAAGTTGTAATACAATGATATTTGGAAAGAATGATAAAGTGAGTAGATGGAAGGTAAGGAGATCAAGATGTCGGAAAAAGGTGAAAGGTAAGAAACCTCAGTGAGTGAAGTCCCCGAGAGAAATTACCGGCAAAGCACGAGACTACTTGGGTAAAGATTCAAAGATAGGCACGTGAAAAGGATAAAGTGTGGTAATATGGAACAAAAGAGGAATGTGTGAGGTTCGAGAACCAATTTCAATAAGTAGGGCTAAAGGAATAGTGACTATGACAAAGGATGTGAAGTAAGAAAAAGAATGATTAAGCCTTGTGACGATGTTAGGAGATTTCGGCCCTTGAAAGGCATAGAAAGGGATAAATATGCAGCCATATTAATGTGGTTGCCTCGGACATGGAAGAGCTTTCCTGAAAGGATGACTTAAGAATGGAACGGATCTGCGCGTTTGAAGGAATGTTTTACGAACTTCAGAACTGATACTACAAATAACAAGAGAAGAAAAGTACTCGAGGAGGAAGAAACCCAAGGAGGGTTAAGGATGAAAGTAGGGAAGGTATACTAACGGGTTAGTTGAAGGAAGAGGAGAACGTTTGGGAGTAAAGTAATTGGAAATATTTAAACATAGGGTAAGGAGGATACCTTAACGAGTTAGCGGTAGGAACTCGATTACGCATCGAGGAAAGAACAAGGATGATGGGTCGACACTGTTGATTGGGAAATTAATGGTATGGAATGAGAATTCATATGAGGTTTGAGAGATTTCATCTTAGAGGAAATGGAATGAAATGCAAGGAACGTACATGGGAGACCGCTCGGTCATAGCATCGTAAATATTGTTAAAGGTTCAATGAGCGAGGATAGAGAGAGGGTGGTATAAAAGTAGCAAGACGCTCGAGACAACATGGATGCACAGCTGCAACACATACGCGTAGTTAAGAAGAATTACGAGTAAGTGAACTAAGCGGGCAAAAGGACTAATAGTGGATGTAAGGGTATGGAAATGTTGATAAAATGACGATATAGACAAAAAAAGGAAAGAAAAACTTATGGTAAGAGGTTTTCGATATGTTATGGGCAAAGTCAGGAAGAAAGACGAGGTGTAAAGTATAATCGAAGACTTCATAAAAGGACATAGTGAATCTCGACGTCCCCATGAACTTGTGAGTCCAGGACACCGCTAGTCACAAAAGACAGAGGTATGGAAAGACGAAAAAGAAGTCATCGGAATTGGATACCTTATAAGTATTTTAGTCAAATACGAGAGTGTAAGTAGCAAGGAGATAGACAGGCCAGACCATACAATGACGGAACCCCCCGGCCTTAAGAAGAAAGTGAAAGGCGGTAGGTAATTATCGTAGACAAGGGTACTCGAAGACTGTTGGCGTATAAGAAGCCCCTTAAAAAGGGGGGGGGGGGGAATATATTATATAATACTTAAAAGGAATCGCAACATTTTCAAGCTCCAGAGGAGGAAAATTTATTAGCTCGGGGCCAGAGTTCAAAACACATCGGCACATCACAAGGATACCGGAAAGAAATAGAAACGAATTGACAATAAGTGTACCATGAGGCAGACATGAGGATAAAGAGGTAACCTATAGCCACACTCGATCGTCAAGTGAAGATTGTGTACCAAAGACGTGGCTTCTGTTAAGGTGTCGTGGCGAAACAATAACAGAGAAGAGATGACCTGGGAAGGACAAGGATAATGAGTTGGCGCAGTGGATTAGAAAACCCATGACACGGAATAAGGGCTCATGTAAACATCGAGGAGTTCGATTATAAAGAAAATAGGGTGAAAGATAAGGAATGAGCATGAAGAAAAGGACAACTATAAGAGGGACCCCCCCCCCCCCCCCGAAGTATTATAACACCCCATGAGGCCAGTTGAACATTCGAGGACGAATGTTCTAAAGGGGGGGAGGATGTTATATCCCGTATTTTGTACATACGGATATTTCAAGATAGTAGTGGTAAGTTAAGGGCAAGACTATTTTCCGGAAATTTTTTATGTATAAGTTGTTTATTAGTATGGAAATGTTGAGAAAGGTTACGGGTAAAAAGGGAAATTCACAAGGTGGTTCATGGTAATATTGTGGAAGGCTAGGGGCAAAAAGGAAATTTCACAAACATTCAAGAAGGTTCATGAAGGGGGCATCTTTGGCAGTGTGGTTGGGTGTGGTCCCACCCCAAGGCTTGGCCAATTGACTCAAGCCAAGGGTGGGGGCATGTGTCCACATTTTTATTTGTAGGGCCTAATTATATATATAGATAAGTGGTGGCAAAAATAAGACATATTCATCTCTTCAAGTCAAGGAGCTTGGAGAAGAAGAAAAAAGAAAGAAAAAGAGATAGGCGCATTCGGCCATGGCTCCAAAAATTTATACCATAGAAATTGATCAAGAAAAATTATTTTCTTTTGGTATTCCAACCAATTGGAAGGCCCTTATTAACATGGAGTAGTTGTTGGAGCAAGCAAAGCATTCATTTGGGCAACTCATAAGCCCTAGCCGAATAGAGGGGTAAAAGGATCAAGGTAAGGTTTAATCTTCTCTTTCATGTATCATGGATGATTTGTGCATGTTGTAGTGTGTAGAAATGGATGGAATTCATGAAATATATGTATGGTGATTGTGGCCGAATAGGGCTATGTTGGTAAGATGTGATGAATTGATTTTATTTAGTATTTTGATTGTTGTTGCTGTGGATTCCATGATAAAAATGAGGGTTTGATGGCTTGAAAAGAAATTGTAATCATTGTGGGATTGTTGAAGAAGTTAATGTGACGTTAGCATGGTTTCTTGTATTTGTGAAGATAATGTTGTCAACGTGTGGTTGTAGATATAATTCATGAAATTGGAAGTGAGGGATGTGTTGATTTTATTGAGTTTGGAAGATCGTAAGTTGGGTTGTTCTGATTGAATTGAATATAAATGAAATGCCGTCGAATTGTGTAAAAAGAGTTACTAACGTAGAATGCATTTTGGATTGATTGTTGAAGTTATTAATATGGTTGTTGGTATTGTTGTTGATGATTTGGCCGAGTTGAATTCTCGGGGTTGGTTGAATTTACAGGGGAAATGCTGCCGAAATTTCGGTAGATTATAAATGAATTCATTTGAAAGACTAAGACAAGTGTGTAGCGATGAGTCCAATGATTGTGTAAATTCTCTTTAATATAGACTAGCGATAGCGAGCTTGGACAATTAAGCGTAGCTAATAGGACGTGGAGCAGGTATGTAAGGCTTACCCCTTGTTTCTTTCTTTTGGCATGTCCTAGAGCCAATTAAAGGTATGATATGCACCTTGGGGTTACTCTATTCCTTGATTCCGAGCTTGTTTATGATTCTTATTCACTTCTTGTCATGAGCATGTTTAGTACAGTCGAGTTTATTGTATGATTAATTAATGAATAAGAATAAACAGTTTCTGCTCCTAAAAGAGTTCTGTAAGTTTTAATGTCCCTAACTTTCGTAAACGACCTCGGATTGCTTTGAAACGTTCGTAAAGGTTTCTGTACTAAAATGTCCATAACTTTCTCATACTAAACCGGATTGACTTGAAACGTGCTTATGATCCTTCAAGTGTCGTTTTGTGTACTTATCCATCGAGTCTTAAAAATTGATTTATGTGCATATAGTTTCTAACTACTCTGTGCGTGCATGCCTCAATGTACCTTTCACTGAGTCCCGGGCCAGGATACGTTCTCGTGCGTACTCCACTACATTGTTCACCGAGTCCCTCACTTGCTGGCCGGGACACATTATATGTATATGTATATGATGATATCATGATACGGGGATAGCAGCCAGGACGGCATATGATGACTCCATTCACCGAGTCCCGCACTTGAGGGCCGGGATACGTTATATGCATATATGATATATGATGTTGACATGCATGATTTTATCCACCGAGTCCCTCATTGGAGGGCCGGGATACGTTATATGCATATATGATATATGATGTTGACATGCATGATTTTATCCACCGAGTCCCTCACTGGAGGGCCGGGATACGTTATATGTATATATGATATATGATGTTGATATGCATGGTTTTTATTTAAAAAGGCAAGTGTATTGATGTCTTTAAAACCCATACTTGTTTCTGGTAAATCTCCATGTTGGTTATGGTCCCCTTTACTACATTTTATGCCTTACATGCTCAGTACATATTCCGTACTGAGCCCCTTTCTTCGGGGGCTGCGTTTCATGCCACGCAGGTATACACAGATGAGTAGGAGACATTGCTAGAAGATGTTCCAGCGGGATTGGCGAGCTTCGTTTTTCCCCGGAGTGTTGCCGAGTCAGAGTAGTTATGATTCTTCATTGATGTTAGAGACTTTGCAGACAGATTCGTGGGTATAGAATGTCAGTCTTCTAAGCGGCTCCACCAGCCGATGTGTCATTATGCATCATGTTATGAGTTTCGTATCATTACAGATTTTTTTTCTGGACTTGAGAACGATGAAAAGAATGTTTCTGAAAGCCTTTACTATGTATTTCATTTTGTGATTTAAGAAATTAGCAGTGTAATAAGAGTCAGCGGCTTCGCTCGGCTCCGAATATGGGGTCGGGTGCCCATCACACCCTAGCAAGATTAGGGTGTGACAATACGCTTCGAGACAGTTGCGGAAACATGAACAAAAATATCCAACTCATGATCTCGAATTGGCCGCGGTTATTCATGCCTTAAAAATATGGAGGCATTATTTGTTCGGTGTGCGTGTTGATATCTACACAGATCACAAAAGTCTCCAACACATTTTCAAATAGAAAGAGTTGAACCTGCGGCAGAGGCGGTGGCTAGATTTGTTGAAAGACTATGATGTGAACATTTTGTACCACCCCGGCAAAGCTAACGTAGTAGCCGATGCACTTAGTCGTCGATCAATGGGTAGTTTATGTGGAGTTCCTTCTGAAAAGAAAGAAATGGTTCGGGATCTCCATTGATTAGCAAATCTTGGAATACAAGCAATTGATTCAGGTAGTGCAGGCATCAGCATTAATGACCCCACAGTGTCATCTTTCAATATAGAAGTGAAGGAACGGCAACATGAAGATTCTCAGTTAAGCCATTACCGAGACCTATCTTGTAAAAAGGAGAAGTCCCCATTTGAAATTTCCATAGATGGAATCCTTCGATATCGAGGCAGGCTATGTGTACCGGATGTGGCAACTTTGCGCCAACGGATTTTAGTGGAAGCACACTATTCTCGATATTCTATTCATCCTGGTGCGACCAAAATGTATCATAACCTCAAATTGATATATGGGTTGGATGGCATGAAGAGGAACATAGCATATTTTGTAGCACAATGTCCAAATTACCAACAAGTGAAGGCCGAACATCAAAAGCTAGGAGGATTATTGCAAGTAATGGAGATTCCTACATGGAAATGGGAAGAAATCAATGTGGATTTTATTGTGGGATTACCCCGTTCACGAGGGAAGTATGATTCTATATGGGTGATCGTGGACAGACTCACAAAAGCAGCTCACTTCCTCCCAGTTAGAACCACGTATTCACCGAAAAATTATGCCAGGTTGTATCTAAAATAAAATTGCGCGACTCCATGGTATTCCATTGGCCATTATTACAGACAGAGGAGCACAGTTTACAGCCAAGTTTTGAAAGTCCTTTCAAGAAGGTCTAGGTACTCAAGTTATGCTCAGCACGGCGTTTCATCCACAAACCGACGGACAAGCCGAGCGTACTGTTCAGAACTTGGAAGATATGCTACGAGAATGTGTGTTGGATTTTGATGGTAGTTGGGATGAGCATTTATCCCTTATTGAATTTACTTACAACAATAGCTACCATTCAAGTATTCAAATGGCTCCATATGAAGCTTTGTACGGAAGGAAATGTAGATCTCCAATTGGATGGTTTGAAACAGGGGAGGCACAATTAATAGGCCCCGACTTTATTTAACAAGCGGTTGAAAAGTTAAAATCATTCGAGACCGACTGTTAACAGCCCAGAGTCGTCAAAAGTCCTATGCGGACCACCGCCGACGGGACTTGGAATTTCAGACCAATGATTGGGTATTCTTGAAAGTATCGCTAATGAAACGGGTAATGAGATTTGGTAAAAAGGGGAAGTTTAGCCCAAGAATAGTTCCGGTTGATGATATCCAAGTAATAGAAAAATTGGCATATGAAGAAGTGCCTGTTGCCCTTTTACATAGACAAGTGCTAAAACTTCGAAACAAGAAAGTAACTTCAGTCAAGGTTTTATGGCGAAACAACAACAGGGAAGAAATGACTTGGGAAGCGGAAGAGAAGATGAAATCCAAGTAACCACATTTGTTTCAGCCCCCAGGAGAGATTCAAGATGAGACACCAACACTATGAGGTATGTATGCTTACTTTTTATGTTTTTGGTCGTGTGTGGCCATAGATATGTCGATATTGTGATGTAGCCCTGTGAGTCGATGATATTATGGGTTGTTGTGACAGGTTGGTAGTGCCAAATTACAGGGGAAACTCTGGCGAAATTTTTGTAGAATCCCGAGTGTTTAACATTCGAGGACGAATGTTTTAAAAGGGGGGAAGAATGTTACACCTTGGAAATTTTCCCCGCTTCAGTTGGCATTATACGGCCAAACATATTGTTATGGCCCGTATTTTGTACGTTCGGACAATTCAAGATAATTGCGAGAAGTTAAGGGCTAGGCCATATTTTGATCTTGTTTAATACACAAGTTGTTTATGAAAATTTTGATGTGGAAATATTAAGAAAGGCTAGGGGTAAAAAGAGAAACTCGCAAGATGACTCATAGAAATATGGAGGAAGGCTAAGGGCAAATTTGGAAATTGGAAAAATAATTTTTCATGAATTCCAAAACAAAACAAAAAAAAATGGTCTTGAAGCAAAAAGGGGCCAAGTGGGCCGTCCAATAGGGAGTGGGCTTAGGCCCACATGGAGGCTTAATAAATAAGACCAAAAGATGACTTAATGGTCATATTTCTCATCTTCATCCATAGAGATTTCAAGAAGCTTGGAGAAGGAGAAAAATAAGGGGCCATATTCGGCCATAGCAAGAAAAATGGAGCTTTCAATTTTGATCCAAAAAAAAATATTTTCTTCTAGTATTCCAACCAATTGGAAGGTCCTCATTAACATGGAGTGGTTGTTGGAGCAATAAAACCATTCCTTTGTGCAAGGCACAACTCTAGCCAAGTTGAAGAGCTAAGAGGAAAAGGTGAGGTTTAACTCTCTTTCATTTGTTATGGATGGTGTATGCATGTTGTTGAGTGTTGTAGTATGTGGAAATGGGTGAAATTCATGAAATATGCATGTGTGAGGTATGGCCGAATGGGAGTAGTGTTGTATAGATATGATGAAATGATTTTATTTAGTAGTTTGATTGTTGTTGTTGTGAATTCCATAATAAAAATGAAAGTTTGATGGCTTGAAATGAAGTTGGAATCATTGTGGGATTGTTGAAGAAGCTAATGTGACATTAGTATGGTCTCTTATATTTATATTAATGATATTGCTAATGAGTAGGTTGTAAATATAATTCATGAATTTGGAAGTGAGACATGTGTTTGGAAGGTTGTAAGTTGGGTTGTTGTGATTTTATTGAATATAAGAAAAATGTCGTTGGATTATGTAAAAGAATTTACTAACGTTAGAATGTATTTTTGATTAGTTGATGAAGTTGTTAGTGTGTAGATTGTTGATATAGTTCGTGAACTTGGAAGAGAAGAAATATGTTGTTATTGTTCTTGTTGAATTTGAAAGGTTTCGGGTGAAGTGGTATGTTGGTTGGGTTGTTTGAACATTATGTGAATTGTTTGAAAGTTCTTGAACGATATTAGAATATATTTTGGGATTGATTGTTGAGGTTGTTAGTATGATTGTTGGTAATGTTGTTGATAATTTGGCCGAGTTGAATTTTCGGATTGTTGTTGATAAAATTGGCCGAGTTAGATTCTCGGGGATGGTGTATTTACAGGGGAAATGCTGCCAAAATTTAAGCAGATTATAAACGAATTCATTTGAAAGACTAAGACAAGTATATGTCGATGAGTCTAACGATTATGTCAATTCTCTTGAATGTAGACTAGTAAGTTTGGACGAATAAGCGTAGCTAACACGAAGTGGAACAGGTATGTAAGGCTTACCCTTTCTTCTTTTGGCATGATCTTTGTGAAACGAACCGACAACGTATATATATGATTTCAAAGAAATTCCTATTCTTAGAGCCACTAGGATGGCTAATATTCTTGACTTCCATAAGCTATTTCATATGGTTTTGATGCGTATCCATGATGTCCGAAGTTCTATTTGATATGTTTCCGAATGGCATTCGAAAGATAATTTATATGACTAATGTTTTGATTTTCAAATGCTAGCATGTTCGATTATTCCATTGAGTCTTTGATGTATTTTGATACGTACATATGGTTCCAAAAGCTCTATTTGATTTGATCCATAACGATATCCTAAATGTACTTCATATGATTATTGCTTTGATTTTCCAAAAATGGCTTCTGAAACGTTCGTAGAAGGTTCTGTACTTCAAACGGTCGTAACTTTCTTATACTAAGTCGGATTGACCCAAAACTTGTTTCTGAGCCTTCAGGTGTCGGTAAGTATACTTGTCCATCGAGTCTTCCATAAAGTATTCGGAGGTTACCGACCTTACGTCACTCCGATAGAGACCTAACATTCTTTGGGCTCTCCTGCATGCTGCTATATGATATATGTATATGTATATGTATATGGGGTAAGGGAAAGGTGAGGCGCTATAGACGCATAGCCACCTGATCTGTTGGTATAATATGATATCATCCCGAACGCGGGATATATGGATAAATGGATCGGGCTGCACGTTCCGCAGCAATATAATATATGTATATGGATCGGGCCGCACGTTCCGCAACAATATAATATATGTATATGGATCGGGCTGCACGTTCCGCAGCAATATAATATATATATGGATCGGGCTGCACGTTCCGCAGCACTAAGCATGCATGGTCTGTGTTTGGAAAGTAAGCATTGTGGCACTCTGGATGATCTACTTATTTTCTGTACATTTCTGACATATGACATCGGTATACATGATTTGCGTTCGGAAGATAAGCACTTTGGTATTCTGGCTAATGTACTTACATTTTGTACTGCTTGTTTCGATTATGGTTCTGTTTTCTGTATTCCATGCCTTACATGCTCAGTACATATTCCGTACTGACCCCTTTTCTTCGGGGGCTGCGTTTCATGCCACGCAGGTACACCCAGATGAGTAAAGGACATTCCTAGAAGATGCCTCAGCTAGATTGGCGAGCTCCACTTCCTTTCGAAGTGTTGGCGAGTCAGAATATATATGTTATGATTTTTGATTGATGTTAGAGACTTTGCAGACAGAGTCGTGGGTATAGAATGTCAGTCTTGTAAGCGGCTCCGTCAGCCGATGTGTCTTATGGTATTATGTTATAGATCCATTATGATTACAGATGATAATTGATTTGAGTACGATGAAGGAAAAGTTTCTGAAAGCTTTATTATGTATTTCATCCTTATGTGATCTACAAGTCCAAAGAGAACATGTGCGTACTAAGGGTCAGAGGGTTCGCTCGGCCCTAAATGAGGGTCGGGTGCCCATCACACCCTAGCGAGATTAAGGTGTGACAAAGTGGTATCAGAGCAGGTCGTCCTAGGGTTTGTCTGCAAAGTCTTGTCCAGTAGAGTCCTGTTTATGGGTGTGAAGCCGGCCACATTTATAAACAGGAGGCTGCGGGACATCTAGGGATTGTTGACTTTCTTTCTGTCTTAGATCGTGTGATAGAGCCAAGTCATTGGAAAAATGAGATTCCTTATATAAGCCTTACGTACGACAGAAGAAGGCGAGTAACGATATGGAATGTCATAGAGCTAAGCCTTGATACATTTGTTCTGTTACTTGGAATTGGAAGCTCTGGATAGCTGAGATGTGTCGTATACATATGTATGCCCTGTGAGGTATTGTCGATATTTGCTGCGTACAGATTTGGAGTAGTAAGGATTGCAAAGGAGATTCTGCCAGAATTGTTAAAAAATCAGGCCATTTAGTTAAGTATGCCTAACAGAAGGAAGTGTGGAAAGGGAAATATCGTAAATAGACAATAAGTGAGATGCGCTGTTTAGAGGAGTTATGGATTTGGGTATGGTATGAAAAATGATTATGAGAGAGACGGTTAGCAGTTTGAAGGATTAAAATGGATGACATTCGAGGCTTAGTAGGAGCAAGGTCTGCTAAAGGATTTAGAGAAAGTCGACAATCAGTTTTGCTGTGGATTATTAGGTAAGGATGGTGAGTGGAAGTCTGAACTGGCTGATAATCGGGTATGCATAAGTAATGGCGACGAAGGTATATTTGTTACCATCAGGAATCTGGGAATCTAGGACGAGAGGTAGTTATACACGAAAGTGAAAGGTGAATATTGAGGATTGAAAAGGGTAAAATAGTAATTGCAAAGAGAAGGACGTGTTACGAGAATGTCTCGGAATCTGTAAGACTTCGACATGCTCCAGATTATATGATGAAGGTCATGCGAGGAAGTGGACGCGATCATATCAGCATTAAGGCACCGGATTCCATCGAAGTTTCGAGGTTAAGCGTGCTAAGGTGAGAGAAATTTTAGGATGGGTGACCCCCTGGGAAGTGAACTAAAAGTCCTATAAATTGAGACATAAGAGGAAAATGAGGAGCTAGAGTAGCCTAAGGGAAACTAGAGTATACGGGATGGCTGGAGACCATAAGAGGTCGTGTAGGACGAGGCAGATTGGACCGGTAAAGAGAAAGAAAGTGCATCATAGCTCTGGAATTAGGATAGGCTTGAATAGCGCCTGGAAGTACTTTCTGGACTAGTTGATAGTAATTGTATATATATATATATAGATGAGAATGAGTACGATATCCCACATGTGAATGTATTAGCGGGCATGGGATGTGTGTCCCAGCGACCGGTGCTGCGGTATGGAAGGCCTCA
The DNA here is from genome assembly GCF_019175385.1 of Lycium barbarum. NCBI lineage: Eukaryota > Viridiplantae > Streptophyta > Magnoliopsida > Solanales > Solanaceae > Lycium > Lycium barbarum. Next base: position 20,705,808 of record NC_083348.1, on the reverse strand, counting down.
ATCGAGCAAGGGTACCGAAGTTCAAGTAACAAGAAAAAGATATGGTACAAGTATTATAAGGTAAGCTGATGTTATTTTCACTACGGGTTAAGATTGGAAAGTTCTAATACAGCGATAATTGGAAAAGAAAGAGAGTGAGTAGATGGAAGGTAAAGAGATCAAAGTGTCGAAAGAGGGTGAGAAGTATATAAAGGGATGAATGGATGGTAAAATTAATGTGATTTCCTCGGACATGAAGGGGGGCCTTTTTGCCGAAAGAATGAATCAAGAATAGAACGGACTCGCGAGTCTAAAGTAAAAATTTCACGAACTTCAGAGCCGAAGCCACAGATGGCAAAAGGAGAAAAGTGTTCGAGGAGGAAGGAACCTAAGGAAGGTTAAGAATGAAAGTAGAAAAGGTATACTAATGGTTTGGTCGAAGGAAAAGGAGAGCATTTAGGCGTAGGGAAATTGGAAATCTCTAACCATAGGAGTAAGAAGAATACTTTAACGAGGTAGCGGTAGGAACTCGATACGCATCGAGGAGAGAACAAGGATCATGGGTCGACACTATTGATTGGGAAGTTAAGGGAATGGAATAAGAATTCATGTGAGGTCTGAGAGATTTGATCTTAGAGGAAATGGAATGAAATGCAAGGAATGTTCAGGGATACCGCTCGGTCATAGCATCATGAATACAACTAAGGGACGACGAGCAAGGATAAATAAAGTGTAAACTGTAAGGACTCTATGCTAAGAGCAAAAGTAGCTGGACGCTCGAAATCATGGATGCGCAGCTGCGATACAAGCACATAGTTAAGAAGACTTACGAGTAAGTGAGCTAAACGTGCGAAAGGACTAATGGTAGATGGAAGGGTATGGAAATGTTGACAAAGTGATGATATGGTCATAAAATGAAAGAAAAACTTACGGTAAGAAGTTTTCGATATGTTATGCACAGAGTTGGAAAGAAAGACGAGGAATGAGGTAATTATCGTAGACGAGGATACAGACAAAGACATAAAGAAGCAGGGAGCGAAGAAAAGAGAACACCAAAGGCCGATGGACATTTATAGCATGGTAAACGAGGCCACAACACTGTAGATAAAATAAGAGTAAGGAACAGCCTGTGGCCATATTGGATCGTCAAGTGAAGATTACGTGCCAAATACATGGCTTCTGTTAAGGTGTGGTGATGAAACAATAACAGAAAAGAGATGACCTGGGAAGGACAAGGATAATGAGTTGGTGCAGTGGATTAGAAAACCCATGACACAGAATAAGGACTCATGTAGAGACCGAGGAGTTCGATTATAAAGTAAATAGGGTGAAAGATAAGGAATGAGTAAGAAGAAAAAGGACAATTATAAGAAGGACCCTCCCGAAGTATTATAACACCGCATGAGGAAAGTTGAACATTCGAGGACGAATGTTCTAAAGGGGGGGGAGGATGTTATGGCCCGTATTTTGTACGTTCGGACAATTCAAGATAATTGCGAGAAGTTAATGGCAAGACCATATTTTGATCTTGTTTAATACACAAGTTGTTTATTAAAATTTTGATGTGGAAATATTAAGAAAGGCTAGGGGTAAAAAGGGAAACTCGCAAGATGACTCATAGAAATATGGAGGAAGGCTAAGGGCAAATTTGGAAATTGGAAAAATAATTTTTCATGAATTCCAAAACAAAACAAAAAAAATGGTCTTGAAGCAAAAAGGGGCCAAGTGGGCCGTCCAATAGGGAGTGGGCTTAGGCCCACATGGAGGCTTAATAAATAAGACCAAAAGATGACTTAATGGTCATATTTCTCATCTCAACCATAGAGATTTCAAGAAGCTTGGAGAAGGAGAAACATAAGGGGCCATATTCGGCCATAGCAAGAAAAATGGAGCCTTCAATTTTGATCCAAAAAAAATATTTTCTTCTAGTATTCCAACCAATTGGAAGGTCCTCATTACCATGGAGTGGTTGTTGGAGCAATAAAACCATTCCTTTGTGCAAGGCACAACTCTATCCAAGTTGAATAGCTAAGAGGAAAAGGTGAGGTTTAACTCTCTTTCATTTGTTATGGATGGTCTATGCATGTTGTTGAGTGTTGTAGTATGTAGAAATAGGTGAAATTCATGAAATATGCATGTGTGAGGTATGGCCGAATGGGAGTAGTGTTGTATAGATATGATGAAATGATTTTATTTAGTAGTTTGATTGTTGTTGTTGTGAATTCCATAATAAAAATGAAAGTTTGATGGCTTGAAATGATGTTGGAATCATTGTGGGATTGTTGATGAAGTTAATGGGACATTGGTATGGTCTCTTATATTTATATTAATGATATTGCTAATGAGTAGGTTGTAAATATAATTCATGAATTTGGAAGTGAGACATGTGTTTGGAAGGTTGTAAGTTGGGTTGTTATGATTTTATTGAATATAAGAAAAATGTCGTTGGATTATGTAAAAGAATTTACTAACGTTAGAATGTATTTTGGATTAGTTGATGAAGTTGTTAGTGTATAGATTGTTGATATAGTTCGTGAACTTGGAAGAGAAGAAATGTGTTGTTATTGTTCTTGTTGAATTTGGAAGGTTTCGGGTGAAGTGGTATGTTGGTTGGGTTGTTTGAACATTATGTGAATTGTTTGAAAGTTCTTGAACGATGTTAGAATATATTTTGGGATTGATTGTTGAAGTTGTTAGTATGATTGCTGGTAATGTTGTTGATACTTTCGCTGAGTTGAATTCTCGGATTGTTGTTGATAAAATTGGCCGAGTTAGATTCTCGGGGATGGTGTATTTACAGGGGAAATGCTGCCGAAATTTAAGCAGATTATAAACGAATTCATTTGAAAGACTAAGACAAGTATATGTCGATGATTCTAATGATTATGTCAATTCTCTTGAATGTAGACTAGTAAGTTTGGACGAATAAGCGTAGCTAACACGACGTGGAACAGGTATGTAAGGCTTACCCTTTCTTCTTTTGGCATGATCTTTGTGAAACGAACCGACAACGTATATGTATGATTTCAAAGAAATTCCTATTCTTAGAGCCACTAGGATGGCTAATATTCTTGACTTCCATAAGCTATTTCATATGGTTTTGATGCGTATCCATGATGTCCGAAGTTCTATTTGATATGTTTCCGAATGGCATTCGAAAGATAATTTATATGACTAAAGTTTTTTTTTTCAAATGCTAGCACGTTCGATTATTCCATTGAGTTTTTGATGTATTTTGATACGTACATATGGTTCCAAAAACTCTATTTGATTTGATCCATAACGATATCCTAAGGGTACTTGATATGATTATTGCTTTGATTTTCCAAAAATGGCTTCTGAAACGTTCGTAAAAGGTTCTGTACTTCAAACGGTCGTAACTTTCTTATACTAAGTCGGATTGACCCAAAACTTGTTTCTGAGCCTTCAGGTGTCGGTAAGTATACTTGTCCATCGAGTCTTCCATAAAGTATTCGGAGGTTACCGACCTTACGTCACTCGATAGAGACCTAACATTCTTTGGGCTCTCCTACATGCTGTTATATGATATATGTATATGTATATGTATATGTATATGGGGTAAGGGAAAGGTGAGGCGTTGTAGACGCATAGCCACCTGATCAGTTGATATAATATAGTTCGTGAACTTGGAAGAGAAGAAATGTGTTGTTATTGTTCTTGTTGAATTTGGAAGGTTTCGGGTGAAGTGGTATGTTGGTTGGGTTGTTTCAACATTATGTGAATTGTTTGAAAGTTCTTGAATGATGTTAGAATATATTTTGGGATTGATTGTTGAAGTTGTTAGTATGATTGTTGGTAATGTTGTTGATAATTTGGCCGAGTTGAATTCTCGGATTGTTGTTGATAAAATTGGCCGAGTTAGATTCTTGGGGATGGTGTATTTACAAGGGAAATGCTGCCGAAATTTCGGCAGATTATAAACGAATTCATTTGAAAGACTAAGACAAGTATATGTCGATGAGTCTAATGATTATGTCAATTCTCTTGAATGTAGACTAGCAAGTTTGGACGAATAAGCGTAGCTAACAGGACGTGGAACAGGTATGTAAGGCTTACCCTTTCTTCTTTTGGCATGATCTTTGTTAAACGAACCGACAACGTATATGTATGATTTCAAAGAAATTCCTAATCTTAGAGCCACTAGGATGGCTAATATTCTTGACTTCCATAAGCTATTTCATATGGTTTTGATACGTATCCATGATGTCCGAAGTTCTATTTGATATGTTTCCGAATGGCATTCGAAAGATAATTTATATGACTAAAGTTTTGATTTTCAAATGCTAGCGCGTTCGATTATTCCATTGAGTCTTTGATGTATTTTGATACGTACATATGGTTCCAAAAGCTCTATTTGATTTTATCCATAACGATATCCGAACGGTACTTGATATGATTGTTGCTTTGATTTTCCAAAAATGGCTTCTGAAACGTTCGTAGAAGGTTCTGTACTTCAAACGGTCGTAACTTTCTTATACTAAGTCAGATTGACCCGAAACTTGTTTCTAAGCCTTCAGGTCTCGGTAAGTATACTTGTTCATTGAGTCTTCCATAAAGTATTTGGAGGATCACTCCGATAGAGACCTAACATTCTTTGGGCTCTCCTGCATGCTGCTATATGATATATGTATATGTATATGTATATGGGGTAAGGGAAAGGGAAAGGTGAGGCGCTATAGACGCATAGCCACCTGATCAGTTGGTATAATATGATATCATCCCGGACGCGGGATATATGGATAAATGGATCGGGCTGCACGTTCCGCAACAATATAATATATGTATATGGGTCGGGTTGCACGTTCCGCAGCAATATAATATATGTATATGGATCGGGCTACACTTTCCGCAGCAATATAATATATAAATGGATCGGGCTGCACATTCCGCAACAATATAGTATATATATGTGGATCGGGCTGCACTTTCCGCAGCACTAAGCATGCATGGTCTGTGTTTGGAAAGTAAGCATTGTGGCACTCTGGATGATCTACTTATTTTCTGTACTTTTCTGACATATGACATCGGTATACATGATTTGCGTTCGGAAGATAAGCACTCTGGTATTCTGGCTAATGTACTTACATTTTGTACTGCTTGTTTCGATTATGGTTCTGTTTTCTGTATTCCATGCCTTACATGCTCAGTACATATTCCGTACTGATCCCTTTTCTTCGGGGGCTGCGTTTCATGCCATGCAGGTACACCCAGATGAGTAAATGACATTGCTAGAAGATGCCTCAGCTGGATTGGCGAGCTCCACTTCCTTTCGGAGTGTTGCCGACTCAGAATATATATGTTTTGATTTCTGATTGATGTTAGAGACTTTGCAGACAGAGTCGTGGGTATAGAATGTCAGTCTTGTAAGCAGCTCCGTCAGCCGATGTGTCTTATGATATTATGTTATAGATCCATTATGATTACAGATGATAATTGATTTGAGTACGATGAAGGAAAAGTTTCTGGAAGCTTTATTATGTATTTCATCCTTATGTGATCTAAAAGTCCAAAGAGAACATGTGCGTACTAAGGGTCAGAGGGTTCGCTCGGCCCTAAATGTGGGTCGGGTGCCCATCACATCCTAGCGAGATTAGGGTGTGACACATAGGGTCCGTATAAATTATACTGGCCGTATGTTGGACCGTATAATTAGCCAAGGAGAGGACCAACCACTGGACCAAACATACGGCCACACATACGGTTCGTATAAATAGTGCGGACCGTATGTTGGTCCGTTTAATGAGGGTCGACCAGCTTTTTAATTCACTTAAGGGATCATTTTTTCATTCCATCTTATTTCATCTTCCACTCTCCAACTCAAGAAAACTCTAGAATATTCTCCAAACACTTCAACCACAATAATACCAAGGAAATCAATGATCAACAACATCATTCATGAATCAAAGTCTATGAAACTCAAGTAGAAGTCATCCCAACTAAGAAAACCAAGAAAAGGAGAAATAGGGTTTTGGTGAAAGAGGGAGAACTCCACTCTAGACTTGCTCCACCATCATCTAAGGTATGTTTTATGACTTTATCATGTTGTTTAAGGTATTAGAAGACTAAGAAGCTTGAATTGTAGAAAGACATGAAAAATGGGTCTTGAATGAGTGAATAGTGTCACCATTGAATGATAATTGAATGGAATCATGAGAGTTGATATGTTATGATTATGAATATGCTATAAATGATGTTTAGACCATGAAATAAGTATTATACATGAGAAAATACGATAACGAGCGATAACCATAAATGTGGAGAAATTGGAGAAAAATTATGGATTTTGCTCAATATGTATGAATGACGATTGTTGATACGATATTGTAAGTGTTGTTGTGAATATTTGGGAGATGAAACGAAACATGGGAAAAGTAGTAGAAACAAAAGAAGTGCTGCCCAATTTTCCCTAGAAATGACGACACGTTTTTATAATCGATTAACTAATGTTAGTTCGAATTCTCTCGTGAAGGTAGTGACGTGACATTGAAGGAGAACAAGTGAACGATAGCTTAGCTAAATGACCAAGGTATGTGAGGCTAATCTTTTCTTTCAAATGGCATGAATCTTATGACATGATTCTCCTTTCTTCCTATGACTCTTCTATATCCCGGAAAGCCAAGAGCCTACGATCATGAATAGTTATATATATATATATATATATATATATATATATATATATATGAGACAAGAACTATGCTATAAGCCCAATAACGATATAATGTTTCCATAAAGTAGATGATGTCATTCGTTGTGTACACTCACCTTATATACTAATCCCTTCAAGGTGAGGCAGGATGTTCACAAATGTTCATAATGGAATCGAGGGTTCACGACCTTACGTCACCTCCATAAAGGATAGTTGTTCTAGAGTTTTTATGCATGTACTATGATAAGCATATTACGATGACATTACACTGCACCTATAAGGCCGGGCAGCACCGTTAAGGCGGGTGGCTTTCAGAGGATTACACCGTGTCTATATGGCACGGGCAGCACCACTAGTGGGCAGCATGAGATGGTACCCCGGACGCGGGAGGCCTGGACGCGGGCTAACGTTATTGAGTATCACACCGCACCTATATGGTCGGGCAGTTTATTTATATATATACATGTTATGCATACATGAGATGATGATGAGCATAAAAGTAAGTCAGCATGTATTACTTCTTATATGATTCACAGTCTGTTATAGTTTGCTCCATATTTGATACCTCCCTCATTTTCTTGATGTACTACTACTGTTTATGCCTCTCATACTCAGTACAACATTCGTACTGACGTCCGTTTTCTTTGGATGCTATGTTCATGCCCACAGGTAGACAGGGAGGTGAGCTCGATCCAGATTCTTAGTAGCTGTCAGCTGATTGAGAGCACTCCATTGTTCGGAGGTGCTTATGATTATTCTTTTTGTACATATGTATATTTTGGGCCCGACGGAGTCTTGTTCCGTCTATATGTATAGTATGTTAGTAGAGGCTCGTAGATGCGCAGTGTGGGTAGTATGGTCTCACATTTTTCATGTGCATGTACATTTATTATTTTGATATCCTAGAGGCATATATATATATATATATTATATATATAAAGTATTTATGTTTCCGTAAGAACTATGATTTTCCCATGCTTTGAGAAAAATGTGATAAAAAGGGCATTAAATGGATAAGATGAGCAACAGAACGAATGGTGCTCGGTGGTTAGCCCCGGGTACTTGTCGCGGCCCCTAGCTGGGTCGTGACATGTTGGGACATTCTTTGGTCTATGTGAGGGCATAAGGATGAGAATTGAGCAAAATAAAGTGACTGCCTAAAGTAGCGTTTTTGTGCATTATAATATGTTCGATAATGTAATGTCATGCATTGAAGCTTCATTGTTAGTCATAGCGTTCTTGAGTTATGTATATTACTTTAAAATAGAAAATTGGGGTGGTCCTTCGAAGAAAGACATGCATGCCGGTAGTTCAGAGTCAAAACCAATGTAGATATTGTTATTCTATGATATCTAAGTGTTAGAATGAGTCGTTGTTTTGTATGGCTTGCTTGAGGACAAGAAAATACTTTATGTTGGGGGTGTGGGCTATCTAGAAAGTATTGTATATATGTGTTTAAGAACCCCCTCGGCTTTTCTTTGCCAGAGTTCTTTTCCTGAGGGGTTTTATTTTTGTTGAAACTAGCATGTTTAGGATGTTGCTTAGGTTGAATAGAGTAGTTTTGACTTATTTGGTGTTACTCTGTAACTGATGGCATGTTGTTATGGTTTGTTGGAAATTTTCGACCCCTCGAATTGTTGAAAAATGCATACTTAGAACAGTTATTGGTTGACATGATTGATTCTTTATATGACATTATGATTATTGGGGTATTGTGTGTGATGAATGACTACATAGGAGGTCACAAGTGTAAAAATAATTGTCCTTATGCCAATGTGTATGTGAGTTGTTAGTTTGGTTCTGTTTATGCATGTATAATCTAGAACTTGCCCGGTTGGTCTTGTTTGAAATCCGAAAGTTAGTTTGGTTGTGAGATGATGTTAGGCTTTCTTGGTGCAAATAGTCACTTTGCCTAAATAAGCCTTACCAAAAGTCCAAATATCCCTAGTTTCCCTCTGTGAGACTTTTGACCTTTTTCTTGACTAGCCAATTATGAAACCTTACCCTTTTGAACAATTAATCCATCTTCGCCCCCGTTCCCTCCTTGATGCTACTAGATAGATGAGGCAAAATGCCTAAGTTAGGGGTGAATTAAATGTGGAGTAGATGTTAAAAACATAAGTTGGGGGTGGTGGAGTTTGCTAGTGGGAATTCAATGTGGAAGTTGCATATAAAAAAAAATCAGAAAATTGTAACACAAAAAGATTTGCAAGTTGGATAGGAATAAAACCATATCGAGGTCGAAAACTTAAAAGAAAATAAAAGGAGTTGGAAAGAAAAGGGGTGCATTAAGGTGAAGAGATGTTGTAGTGTTCAAGGAGGGGAAGTCACTAATATTCAAAAAGTATCCTACCCGTCCCTAAGCCTACAATACAAGCCGAAACAAGTCCTAATGTGATCACAACCGAACAAGCCTAGGATGAAAATATAGAAAATAAGGGCAAGCCTATGGTATTTGCATGTATAGATATTAATTTCTTTGTGAGTGTGAGTGTTTTTCTTTTCTCATTCGTCTTCGTCCCATTATTATTATATATATGTGTGTTGGGATATTCTTTGGTCTATGTGAGGGCATAAGGATGAGAATCGATCAAAATAAAGTGACCGCCTAAAGTAGCGTTTTTGTGCATCATAATATGTTCGATAATGTAATGTCATGCATTGAAGCTTCATTGTTAGTCATAGCGTTCTTGAGTTATGTATATTGCTTTAAAATAGAAAATTAGGGTGGTCCTTTGAAGAAAAACATGCATGCCGGTAGTTCAGAGTCAAAACCAATGTAGACATTGTTATTCTATGATATCTAAGTGTTAGATTGAGTCGTTGTTTTGTATGGCTTGCTTGAGGACAAGAAAATACTTTAAGTTGGGGGTGTTGATGTGGCATGATTTTACGCCACAATCGATGCTTTTCCGCTATAAGTTTTTTACTTGTTTTTAAGCAAGTCTATGTGATTTTATGTGGTTTTTATTATGTTTCCGGTAATACGAGGTCCCTAGAGCATATTTGTGGAAAACGAGTGAAAAACGTGAAAAAAAAGAGTTGAAGAGCTCAAAGGAATAAAGCGGTGAGAAGATGAAAAGATTTGAACCAAAATTGAATAAAATATGTTGAAATTGAGAAAAGAGAAAACATTCGCTAGAAGTGGACAAATTAGTCCAAAGACTCTGTGCACAACAATTTGAAATGGAGGAAGATTGGTACATTTGAAAAATGGAAGACAATTTGAGTTTGTCTACGTGGCTAGCAAGCTTGAGAGATGACTCATGATTAGTTGATCACTGGCAATTATGCAATGATTGGACATTATAAGCAAAAGAAGAAAATTGTTGGGATTGAAAGAGAAAGTTGCTGGCAGAGAATTTCGGACTTGTGGTTGTATCTGACGACGCACTCCGTATCGTGTCCTATTTTGATGCTTTCTCGGATGAAACGAGTCCCATAGTTTGTTTTCGGAATATAATTACTTCTTCCTATTTTATTTTGGACTAGGTTATTTTGTTTGGACTTTGTCCTACACCTATAAATATTTCATAAGCCACAATTCTTAGACATCTTTGGCATAAAACACAACTTTGGAGGCTAGGGTTCCTACGTATATTTTCTTTCTTTTATTCAAACCTTGTTTATGAGAATTTCTTGGTGACAATTGAGATTGAAGCTCTTGTTGTGCTTATTTATTGATCGACATTATTTTTAATCAAGTAAGTTATTGTTATTTTAATTATTCTTGTTCTTCAACGGTTCTCAAGGGAGTAACTAACCCTAGGATTTGCCCATTTACTTTGTTTGAAACTCGGGAGAGGAAGAACGGGGTTGGGATAGAATAATTAACACCAATTTGGGGCGTTAACCCTCATCTAATGGAAATTGGCCTATGAATAGGTGATACCACTTGTAGCCATATTCGGGTGTTCTTAATGCTCCTAATTGCTTGAGGAATCTTCAATTGGGTAGTCTAGTTAATCTTCGGGAGAAGTTAATTTAGAGTCATTATCCGAGGCTAAATAACATAAACTTGCTATTATTTATAATTCGTGAAATATGTTGGATCGTTACTTGAGAAGTAGTTTCCTTTATTCTATTCTTGTGGCCATTGATCAATTTACTTGCTTTCTAGATTAGAATTTATATTTCCGTATTTTATCAAAACCTTATCAAAAATCACCATTGATGCGTTCGGTCTAGCTATTGTTAGTGATAATTCCTAATCTGCTTAAATTGCCTACATATTGTTCTCTGTGGAATTCGACTCCAACCTTGTTGGGTTACTATATTTGACAAAGTCCGCGTTATACCATTAATAAGTGTAATTTGAGCGTATCAATCTTACTCGTGCTTATCCATCCAATAAATACTCCAGTATCGCACTCTATTGGAGTTACCATTCCTCTCCTATGCCGTGTTTTAGCACTACCAGTCTCCCTAATTTACTCTTAGCATTTCTTTTTATCGTATCAATGTCGATCTCATAATTACTGTTACTATCAATTCAACAACTTTTAACTCATCTCTTGTAGTTTTCAACGATACTCCTAACTTAATCCCGTCCTTCCATTCCTTTTACCCAATACCTTTTTCCCGTTAGGACATATTACAAGCTTACATCCTATCTTCTTTAAATTCTAGGAAAATTTCCGCAGAGTTTCCTCTATATTTCTTAGTATCCCAAAACTTGCACGCAGCAAATACAAACAATTCCCCAAAGGGCCAATATATATGTACGACATATCTCAGCCACACAGGGCTCCCACTTTCAAGTAAAAGTACAAAGATGTCGAAACTTACCTCATATAGCACACTTCGAGATGTACCTGATCCTTTAGTGATCTTCCCTGTTATTCCTTCTTATTTACTTTCCCTTTCATCCTTCAACTTTATATTTCAATTATACCTCAATATTCTTACCTTACTCGACACACATCTTTCGTACCGTCGCTTACCTTTAGTCAATTCCTCTGTTGTACTTATACCGACTTACCTCTATGACAACCAATCCATTATCACATAAATACATATTCCGATAACGTAGCCTCAACGAAGGGGCTTACCACCGTAACTTTCAATGTCATCAATCACTTTCTTCTGTCAATACCGTTCTTCTACTGCAATCAAGGGTTAGTATAAGGAATCTCATTTCCTATAGCTTAGCTCTATCGCACGATCTTAGATATGAAAGAAGAGTAACCATACTAAATGCCCTGTAGCCTCCTGTTTATAGATGTGGCGCGCAACACACCATAAATAAGACTCTACTAGACACGGCTCGTAGACACTTCCTAGGCCTGAACTGCTCTGATACCAATTTTGTCACGACCTGACTAAGGGCCATGACGAGTACCCGGGGCTAACCATCGAGCACCGCTAATACCATTACCCATCGTACACATCAAGCGTTCGTTCATTAATCTTATTCTCAAATCATAGGAAAGCCAATTTTTCACTTCGAAACATAGTTACCTTTATATACATAAGCCCTTCGGCTATCAAAATAATATACATACAATAAGGACATCGTGAGACGATACTACCCATACCTACGCATCTACGAGCCTCTACTAGAGTACTAGACATATGGACGAGACAGGACCCCGTCATGCCCAAAACATATACATACACAGAATAGTAAATTTATGGCACCTCCGGAATAATGGAGTGTTCTCAAAAGTCTGCTTATCGGCTTCTATAAATCTAGGTCGGCTCCCTGTCTACCTGTGGGCATGAACACAATGTCCAAAGGAAACGGACGTCAGTACGAACATTGTACTGAGTATGTAAGGCGTGAATGGAATGAACATAATAGAGAAATCATATGGCATAAGATGAAGATATAACCTGCGTAACCTTTTAAGGGTGGATACATTTCATACCTATCTCATATATAATCATAGTACATGTATCATCATAGAGCATACATCATCGTATCATATATATCATAGTACCGTATCTGCTCATACACATTAAACATTATCCGTATTCGGCCACGTAGTGGCTCGACAATATCCGTATTCGGCCACGTAGTGGCTCGACAATATCCGTATTCGGATACGTAGTGGCTCGACAATATCACATACATGTCTTCCGTACCCGGCCATAAGAAGGCTCGGTATATCTCAACATCATCATTACCATCATTACGAAAATCTTTTATCATCACATACATCTCATAAGCTTATCATAACTCTTCGTAGAGCATGCATTTGAATTTAAAAACAATCTATGAAAATCATATCATATTCGTAGCATGAACTTCATAAAAATATCATATGACAGGCTTTATAATCTCTAAACATAGGCTCATCATTACCATTATCGTATCTATGGCATATCTCTTACCTTTATCTCATATGAAACCCCCTATGAACATAGACTCGTAATTTTTCGGAAAATTGGTCATAGGACATGCATTAGAGCTTATAGACAATCTATAACAATATCGGGGTGACATAAGGTCGAGAACCCCCGATTACATTATGGAGTGATCATATTCACCATATCTCACCTTGAAGGAACTAAAATTTTATGGTGAGGGTACACCATGAACAACTCCAAGGGATCGTAAATAGGATCATTAATTTCATGGACATCATGTCTTGCTTTAGAATCTCTAGGCTTAAACTTATCATCATTATTACGTATTCATGATATATTTCTCAGCTTTATCTCATAAGAAGATCTTTATCAACATTAACTCATAGTTCCCGGAATGTAAGGAAGTCATGGAGAGGTAGGGAAAATAATATCATAGGAATCATATAAAGATCATTAGCTTCGTAGGAATGTCATATCATGAGCTTTAGGACTTCTAGACTTAGATTCATCATCAGTATTGTCATGCTCGTAACGTATCTCTTTTCTTTATCTTGTATGAAGCTCTTTATAATCGTAGACTCATAATTTCCGATATGTAGGAACATCATGGAAATATAGGAGGATTTATGCCATAGGAGTCATGCCTTAGAAAGAAGGGACTAGCCCTACATACCTTTTCGTTTAACTATTCTATCGTTTGCTTGTTCTCCTTCAACGCTCACGTTGTTACCTTCAAGGGAATTCATATCAACATTAGCTACTCAATTATATGTACGTGCTTACTAATACTAGAGAAAATTGGGCAGCATTTCCTTTGTTTATAAAACTTTTCTCATATTACATATCAAATGCCAAACGTCAATAACAATATCCATAATATCATACTCAATAATCTTCATCAACCATACATTATTAAATTCTCCTACTTCCATTTCAAGGGCATCAATAACCATGGTCATAATACAATATTACCTTCATCCTCATATAATTTTTCTCCTATGTTCTTATTATCATTTATAACATAACTATACTCGTAACATACAAAGAATCATGATTCATATTAAGCTACTACCCAAAAATGTGACTATTCTCATATTTGTAACCCATTTTCTATTTCCTTCTATAATCCAAGTCTTTCAACCCCTCAATACTCTAAATAACATGAATTGATCATAAAACTTACCTTTGATAGTGTAGGAATGGGTTTTGGATAGCAATACTCCACTTGAAGAAAAACCCTAGCTTCAATCCAAGAGATTTCTTGACTTCAAGCGACTCTCAATAGCTTCCTTAAGCTTGGTTTCCTTGGTTTGATGAAGTTGATCTTGAATCTCTCTTGCGTTTTTATGGAAGAAGTGTGTGGAACCCATTAAAAGCCTTGAGAGAGATGAAGAAGTGTGGGAAATGAAATTAGTGAAGTGGGATCACATTTATATAATTGAACTTAACTCAGCCCGTCGGGACTTCCACTGACACTTATACGGTCCGTATAATATTGCACGGCCTGTATAAGTGGTCGTGATTCACCCCCAGGCAAACATCATCTCTGCTGGGTGTTATACGGACCCTTATACGGACTGTATAATGTTATACAGACCGTATAAGTCGGTCATATAACCCCATTTCCCTGAAATGATCTCCGTCGTTCGTTTGATCTCCAATCCTTATGGAACCTTCTTGACACTTTTTTAACACCTCGTTAACAATCTAAGGGAAATTATAACTCTTCTCCAAAACATCATTAAGTAGTCATTTGTTATATCCCGTATTTTGTACGTTCGGATAAATTGGGATAACCAAGACAAGTTAAGGACAAGGCTATAATTTTGATCTTATTTAATATATATGTTGTTCATGAAAATATTGATGCGGAAATATGGAGGGAGGCTAAGGGCAAAATTGTAATTTTGGAAATTAGTTTCATGAATTACAAAATACTAACTAAGTAATTGGGCTAGGAAAAAAACGGGCCCAAGGTGTGTGTGTGGCCGGCCATGGGCATGGCCCAAGCCCATGTAAAAATTAAACCCAAGTGAGATTAATAAATAGATAAAAGGGCCTATTATTCCTCATTAGTCAAGAACTTTCAAGAAAAAAAATAGAAAAGAGCAAGAGAAAGGGCCATTCGGCCAACAAAAAAAAAATAAAAAATTGAAGCCTTTCATCCTTGGTCCAAAAATTCCTTTCTTCTTGAATTCTTACTAAGTTCAAGACCCTCTTCAACGTGGTATAATTGTTGAAACAAGGAAACCGCTCTTTGTTGCAAAATCACAACCCTAGCTAAGTTGAGGAGTTGAGAAGAAGAGGTAAGATTTAATCCTCTTTTATATGTCATAAATGGTTTATATATGTTGTAGTATGTAGAAATTGATAAAAATCATGGAACTATGCATGTTGGAGGGTTGGCCGTGTATGTGCGTGTAGTGTAGGAAAGATGAACTAATTTTTATGTAGTAATTTGGTTGTTGTTGATATGTATTCTATGATGAAAATGAGAATTTGATGATTCAAGTTGAAGTTGTGATGGTTATGGGCTGATTTGGAGACTAATGTGATTCTAATATCGTTTCTTGTATTTGCGGGAATAACATTGTTAACGTGTGAATTGTTAGGTGTTGAAAAATAGAAAACGTGTTGTTATTGTCCTTGTTGGAATTGGAAGTTTCGGGTGGAGTATGGTGTGTTGGTGGAATTGTTTGAATATTGTGTAGACTGTTTGAATGTTCTTGAATTGTGCTTGAATTATCTCGGATTAATAATGAATATGTGAGTGTTGATATCGATTTAAATGTACGTAGTTGAATTGAATGTTGAAGAACTATGTAGAGAAGAAGGTTACTAATGTTAGAGTATGTCTTAAATTGATTGTTGCTATTATTGGAATAATTGTTGGTATTGTTGTTGATATTTGGCCGAGTTAAATTCTCGGATTTGTTGTTGATGATATAGTCGAGTTAGATTCTCGGGGATGGTAGTACTTACAGGGGAAATGCTGCCAAAATTTCCGTAGAAGAAAAGTGTTGGTTGGAATTGAATTCTTAAGTGTTTATACCTAATGTTTGGTGCGCATTAATGTTGTTGTAGATCTTGTGAAGCCAAAGACTTAAATTCGGATTTGCGTAGAAAGCGGGCAAGGTATGTAAGGCTTACCTTTCTTTCTTATGGCATGATCTATACGAAATGAACAAATGATGTATATGTCTGATTTCAAAGAAATTCTCGTTCTTAGAGCCATTAGGGTGGCTAATATCTTTGACCTCCATAAGTCGTTCCATATGGTTTCGATACATATTCATGATTCCGAAGCTCTATTTGATAAGTTGCCGAGTTCGTCTACGATTTCTATTGGCCTATTGATACGAGTATACGTAGTATGGTTGAGATTATTGCATAATTGGGTAATAAGCCAAGTATAAGAATTCATGTCCTTAAAATGATTTTGTAAGTATTAATGTTTCTAACTTTTGCATACAATCTTGGATCGGGCTGCACGTTCTGCAGCAATACAATGTACGATGTTCTACGAGTATGTGTGCATAAATCTGTTATATGTATATATAGATGATATATGATGTCGGCATGATGTCCAAAGACCTATTTGATATGTTCCTGAATTGGCATTTAAGAGATAAGTGATATGATTAATGTCTTGATTTTCGAATGATAGCACGTCCGACTATTCCGTTAAGTTTTGATATACCTTGATATATACGTACGGTTCCAAAAACTATATTTTATTTTATCCATCACGAGATCCGAAAGGTACTTAACATGATTGCTCCAAAATCTGTTATATGTATATATGATGATTGCTTCGGTTTTCCAAAACTGGCTTCTGAAATGTCTGTAAAGGTTCTGTGGTAAAATATCCGTAACTTTCCTATACTAGCTCCGATTGGTTTGAAACATGTTCTGAACCTTTAGGTGTCGATAAGTATACCTATCTATCGGGTCTAGATTTATGTGTGTATGGTTTCACACTACTCTATTCATGCAGCTTCAGTATGTCCTTCACTGAGCCCGGGCCATGATATGTTCTCGTGCGTACTCCTCTGCATTATTCACCGCGTCCCTCTCACTTGCGGACCGAGGCACGTTATATATGATATGTTGACATGATGATATGATGACGGGGTGGTGGCCAGGATGGCATATGATGATTCTATTCACCGCGTTCCGCAAAGGACGGCCGGGGCACGTTACATGCATATATGATACATGATATTGACACACATGATATATGATTCACCGCGTCCCTCACCGAGGGCCGGCGCATGTTATAAGCATACATGGTACATGATTTACCGCGTCACTCACGGGAGGGCCGGGGCACGATATATGTTTACATGATACATGATCTACCGCGTCCCTCACGGGAGGGCCGGGGCACGTTATATGCATCTATGATATATGATTCTGTCATGCATGATCCGTGTCTGGAAAGTGAGCTCTTTTGGCACTCTGGAAGATTCACTTATTTTCTGTACTTTTCTGACATATAACATCGGTATACGGGATTTGTGTCTAGAAGGTAAGTATCTTGGTATTCTGGACGGTGTACCTAGTTCTGTACTGTTATTCCGATTATGATTCTGTTTTCTGTATTTCATGCCTTACATACTCAGTACATACTCCGTACTGACCCCCTTTCTTCGGGGGCTGCGTTTCATGCCCGCAGGTACAGACGCTTATTGTGGTGATCCGCCAGCCTAGGGTGCCTATTCTGCTACTTGAGAGTGGTCCTTTGATCTGGAGCCCGCACTTTTGGTACCAATCTTTCCATTGTACATATTTATGCATATATGACTATTCAGGGGTACGGCGTGGCCCTGTCCCGCCATATGATTCGGTTATCTTTGTTAGAGGCCTGTAGACATGTATGTGGGTCATGGGTCGTTATGATTCTGTTATGTCTGTGTAGTTTGCGTCTAAGTGTCTCCAGTTGCTGTGACAGCCTTAACGGCTGGCGCGTGTATATATATATATATATATATATATATATATATATATATATATATATATATATATATATATATATGTGTGTTTATACGATACGTTTGTTATCTGCGACCGCTTAAGATTATGTCCGATCTTCGCATCTATATAATCTAATATATGTTGGACAAGAATAAGTTATGGATATGTCGATCAGTTAGGTAAGTGTGTTTGGGTGTCCAGCTCGGGCACTAGTCACGGCCTACGGGGTTGGGTCGTGACATCATTAATTCGTTACTCATAAATCCTTTCCGATACATAGCGTATGCCTTGCCTTTCTTGGCAAACTTTCTTCTATTACCTCGAATGCCTTCGAAATCTCAATTAGGATCATCCGATGCTATTTCTTACTTATTTAAACATCATATACTTTGTGCCCTTTGTTAGTCTATCCACTATGCATGAACGGAAAATTTTCTGAGGTGTAACATTTAGTTGACCTTATGAGAGTTTCAATGGCTTGACCTTGGCATGAATTATCTTGAATTTAGATTTGCAAGTTCGGGAGGATAAGCGTTAAGTAGTTAAGGAAATGATGAGGTATGTAAGGCTATCCCTTTCTTTCTTTTGGCATGATCCTTGTGAACCGAACTTACACGTAATCTTAATCCATAATGGTTCTACTCTTAGAGCTAGGGATGACCCATTTGATACATGTTCCACAATATATCATCAGAAAGTTTTCCTTTAGATTAAGTATAATCTTTAGAGTTTCTTGTACTCTTACCATGTCATATATATATATATATGGGATATGGGGATGGTGATCGAGTTATATACGCATACCACCTGATCAGCAGGTCATTTTGCGTACATTTGGGGATGGCGGGGTCCTGTCCCGTCCCGTCCCATCCTTATTATGTTATGTACTCCATGTAGAGGCTCGTAGACAGGTATGTATAGTTAGTTGTTCTGTGACCTTTCGGTCCATTTTGTGTTATATCATTTGACAGCCATGTCGGCTTGTATATATGGGCACAGTATGATGATGTACATTTATACATATATCTTTTAGGCATGTGTCCCTTTCAGTAATGACATTTATGAGTTAGCTTTGTGGCCCCTTCAGATATGACTATGAGATGTACGTTTTAAGGTACTTGATAGGCTGGCTCTAAGCCTACCTCCTTTCAAAAGGGATTTGCCCCACAGAGGAGATAGACTGGTCTATAAAAGGTACCTTCTGGAACTAGAAGAAGGAATGTAGGTTGGCTTAGTATACCCATCAACCCTTTTTGCTTATTCTTTACTTTATATACATGTGTATATATTTCTAAAAACACTTGTGTTACTATTGAAACCCCTTTAGGATCTAGTTAAGATTTCGAGTAGGCAAACTATTCTAAGATCGTTAGTATTAATAGGATAACATGTTTTACTTGACTTAATGTAATTAAAGGGATTTTTCCTGAAACAGTCCCTTTAAGTGAATGAAAAATGATTCTCATGTTGATGAGAACTGAAAAATGGGTTTTTGACCAACATTGATACAAAAGTTGATTTTTATCTAAATCTTTCCAAACTAGTGAAGATATTTGAGGCGAAATGGACTTAAAAATGGCGAGAGACAGTTTTTTTGGCATAAGCACATTTGAGTTCAAGATTTTTGAACTATTCAAGCTGAAATCAACCATTTTTATCAAAGAAACAAGATTATTTTATGAAGTTTTTAAATATAACTTTCAAAATATGCAATGGATAACTAAAGTAAGGGAAATAATTTACTTTACTCTGTACACATAATTTTAAGCAAATAAATACTTTTTAACCATAATTTCAAAACCCGTAGGTCAAAAACTGCATTGTGAAGATTCTTTCCGAGGTGCTTAACACCATCCTCGGGGAATTACCAGAACCCTTACTCGAACATAGGTACTTTAAAAAGGTTTTCAACAAGACTAAACTTAAAACAAACGGTTTTCCTAATTTCCATATTTAATTAGGTGGCGATTCTATTAAACCAACAAAGAGCCATGTTACGATAGTAGCTTTTGTGTCTGCATAAAAGTGAATCGTAACACATACCAATTAAGATTTAAGACTGAGTAAGAAATTGTTTCACTTTGAATCTGTCTCCAGCACTCTCCTGGGGTGACGCAGGGTTGGAAGTGGGGTTGTTTTGAGATGGAGATAAGGTCAGGACAAAAGGTGACAGTGAGGGAGAAAGGGTCAGAACCGGGATGTTAATAGGGAGTGATGGCAAGGACCTAAGAGAGGAAAGCAATATGACTGTTGAGGATACCCAGGGTGTCGGCATGGACAGTATTGTAAGGGCCCAAAATGGACGAGTTTGCAAAGGGTAAGGCAACTTCGTCGAAGCGTATGTGATGAGAACTATAGATACGTCCGGATTCCTTATCTAAACATATATACCCGTGGTGTTTAGAACTATATCTAAGAAAGACACAAGGGAAAATTCTATTGTCAATTTTATGTTCATTGTAGGGACGAATGTGCGGAAAGCATACACACCCAAGGACGCGAAGGATAGGGTAGTCCGAAAATGAATGTTCAAATGGAAAGGATCCCTTATTTGAAGGAGAAGGCAGATGATTTATTAAATAAACAACAGTTTCAATTGTGAAGTTCCAGTAGTGAGGAGGAGTGGAACTATAAGCCACGAGGTTAAGACCAATTTCAACATTGTGACGATGTTTTTGTTTGAATTTACGTTGTTGTTCATGTGTATGAGGACATGAAACTGGACGAGAGATACCAGACTTTGCTAGAATTGGGGAGAGTGGGAAATTTTGCTGCCCCGATCTGATTAAATAAATTTAATTTGAACAGTGAACCTTGTCTCTAATCTGAGGGTCATCGCTAACCTTAGATTTTTATTTCATGGGAAATCTCCAAGTATAGTTTGAAGAATCTCCAACAAATACATAAAAATAGCGATGACCCTCAAATGAAAGGTGAAGAGTAGGACTCCAAACATCAACAAAAAGTAATTGTAATAAAGAGGTACTTTTATTACTTGAAACTGGAAGATGTATATTTGTGACTTGCTGATTTGGCAAGCACTTAAAAGATGATTAAAATTAAAACTAGAACATGGTAGTTGATGCACTCGGAGAGCTTGATGTAGAACACGCTTGTGAGGATGACCTAGCCTGAGATTACAATTAGATAAAAAAAAGTCTTGGCAGAGAGATATGTAACTATGTCTTTAAATTAACTATGAAGACCCTTACAGATATAGATGTTTTGATCAAGAAGACAAATAGGACGACTACGACGGCTAGCTCATCAAGAGAGAAGTTTTGCTTTGTGAAGGTATTAGGTGACAGGGAGATCATCTTCTTTCAGATTTTGAAGTTGCATATGAAGGTTACGTATTCTTGTATTAAAGGGAGAAGATAGGGCTGATTCAAGAGCATCCCAACCAGCCGTAGACGTTCCTAATCCTATAGCTATGGAAATAATTTCTTTGGAAAGAGAGGAGATAAAGAGGCTTAAGATTAATTGATCTTGTTGATTTCAGGTGGAGTAGACCGGGTTAGGGACATTAACATTTGCATTAGTTCATGTAAGGTGAGATGGAGGATATGGTTTGCTTCCATCAATATAGAATAGATAGTTGGTAGACGTTAACTGTCATGACCCATTTCAGCCTAGGTCATGCGGGCACCTACCCTTCCCACCTCGGTAGGCGAACCCTTAACTCAACATTCACAGTCAATAAAATAATAGCGGAAGAAGTAAAATGACGTAAGTCTCACAATATGATATAATATAGATAAGTGCGGAAGTAAATGAATCCACCCCAGTATCTGGTCTGGTCACACAAGAGCATCTAAATGTGAATACTAAGGTCTGAATAATAATACATAAAATGTCTCAAATCGTGTCTTGAGTGAAAAGTAAGACATAAGAAATAGAAGAGTCTTCGAGGTCAGCGGACACCATGCTTACCCTGGGAAACTCACGTAGAAGATGAGGAGTCGATCAGCCACGAGTCAGAGAAGTAGATCCGACCTGATACTCTGCATTCATAAAAGAATGCAGCAAGTGCAGGTCAGTACAAACAACAGTACTGGTAGGCATCATAGGCCGACTAAGCATAGTTAACACAATTCAGAAAATAACGCAGACAAATAAGTAAATCAATCACGCATGAAACAATATAATCGTGACCGAGTATTCGTCAACACCTATGTAAGTATCTAACCCCAATATAATAAGTCTGTGTATATCCAATCCTGAAACAAACA
This sequence comes from Lycium barbarum, assembly GCF_019175385.1. Taxonomy (NCBI): domain Eukaryota; kingdom Viridiplantae; phylum Streptophyta; class Magnoliopsida; order Solanales; family Solanaceae; genus Lycium; species Lycium barbarum. The sequence continues at coordinate 20,683,641 of NC_083348.1, read as the reverse complement.
CCACAATAGAATCATCACAGTCCAATCATCAACAACACAAACGTCACAATACAGTCATCACTATATCTCACTCAAGTCATAGTGCAATGCAGTGCAACAATGGTATGAATGTGATGCCATGCCATGCTATGCAAATGAGGTGTACACATGCACTCCTGATGGAAATATCGACGTCTTGGTAGCACAACCCAGCGTGACTCGTGAAGTCTAAGTGCCACCAATCCCGAATCTTTGTCAAACAGATTGACGGGACCCTGGCTAATTGCTCACAGGGGGAGTCTTACCGGCATAACCCCGGGGGACCCGCAGAGCCCATGCACTAACAACGATTTCGGAATAACATCGGAATAGGTCATGCATCAACAATGCCAGAATATAACCATCGGACATCGGCCTCATCACAATCACTCAAGTAAAAGAGTTTATTAAGTGTCAATTTCATGTAAACAACGATTCCGGAATGGATCTTCGGACATCGTCCTTTTTCACAATCACTCAAGTAAAAGAGTTTATCAAATATCAGTTTCGCTCAATCAACGATACCGGATCATCACCGGATATCGGCCATGCATGATAAATATAAGAGAATGCATGCAATGCGTATGTCAATCACCAACAGTCGAATTCAACATCACCAATCCCACAACGGTTATACCAAAATGTATCACATACCAACAGTGGGTACGCCAATAATATATCAAGTACAAGTACCAAAAACAGGTATGTCAGTCCTATTCCAAATCAGGACAACGAGCAAAATTCTATATCTACCAACTACACATGGCATCAAGCCAACACAATTGAACAATCGGCACACATAACAGGGTGGCTAGTCCCAACACATATCAGGGCCCAACCTAAGGCAATTTCCATCCCAACTCCACACCCGAAGATTCACATGCTGTTTCCGACGTTGTAATTTAAATTTGTGATTCGCTATATGAAGTCTCACCAAAGGTAAACCACAACCTACCTGGACTTCCGAACCGTAACACCAACAAGTCACTGTATCGCCTTGCCCTTCCTCTGAAGCTCAGAACAAAAGTAGTCTAAGCATAATCGAATTCTAAATTAGAAATCATGGAGAATGATACTAATATTTCTATGACATCAATTAGGTCCATTTCGACCCTAGAAATTAGAGAAACAGGCCCACAAGAAAATAATGGGAAATTCGCAGGTAAAATACCAACTTGAATCCTAGGTAATAATAACCCAATCATTAATTGTTGATTTAGCTCAAGAATTATCCCCAAATCTAATTTCTAGTAAAAACCCCCAAATTGGGTATGAGCCCTAATTCTCCAAATCTGAAATTCAACGTTAAGTGGAAGATATGGGCTTAATAAGCTTAGATTCATCACATTTTACCATTAACATCATCAATTTATCAAGTATAATCTTAGAGAAAAATCTCCCAAAACCCTCCTTCAAATTCCATTTTTAAGGGATTGGAAAGGGAAAGGGGAAATCTAAGATGATTGTGATTAAAGAGGAGTAAAGGATTAGACAAAGTTTTACATCCAAGATTTCCTTCTATTTGTCTGCAAGAACAGCTTTCCCAAGCTCCAACATTGAGATGTGAAATAATGAGGGTCTAAGACTCATTAAATTAACCGTCACTGCCCGTTACCACAGTAGCGGTGACTAGACCGCCCTAGCGGCCACCTGACCACTTTAGCGGTCAAGCCAAAATGGCTGGGACCGCTTTAGCGGCAGGCCTACCGCCCCTGCGGTGCTGGTGCCTCCAAAGCGAACACCAGACATTAGAAACTTAGCCCAATATTTTCCTTCGATCCAATTTTTTGACTAACTCTCGAGGCCATCTGCTCACAGACCAAATACGTAGTCCCACATAAAAATGCGCTACGAACGCGCCTGTGGCCTCGGAATTCCCAACGGAGGTCTCATTGACCGAGTCAACCACTGATTCCTTAATTTCCATTTCCCATCCAATGTCCCGAAGTGCATCCGAACGCATTGGAAATCGAACCAAACACAAATATAAGTTCAAAATGACTACCCGAACCTCTCGAAATTGACGAAATTTTGAAAAAGGTTCGCTTGCCCAAAAGTCAACTTCGGGTCAACCACTTTCACTTTTAAGCCTATATTTTCACTAAAGTTAGAGGACTCCAGTCTAGACACCTCGAGAAGCGTGTCAAAAGTCCCCTCGGGTCAAAAGTGAGCCAACCAATGCTCGGGAATGGGAGAAAGTGCCAAAAGGACTATAACGACCAAACGGGTCATTACATTAATTTAGGGGAGATGAAGTTATGGGCATGGTTAAGAGCTGGAAGAAGACAGGTAGGAGGGATTGCGGCATTTCAGGATATCGGCCATATGTCAATCACTAATAGTCGAATTCAACATCACAAATACAACAATGGTTATGCCAACAACGTTTCACATCACAACACCAACAGTGGGTATGCTAACATATATCAATAACTCAAGTACCAACAGTGGGTACGCCAACAATATATCAAGTACAAGTACCAAAAAAGGGTATGTCAATCCTATTCCAAATCAGGACAACAGGCAGAATTCTATATCTACCAACTACACATGGCATCAAGCCAATACAATTGAATAATCGACACGCATAACGGGGCAGCTAGTCCCAACACACACATCAGGGCCCAACATAAGGCAATATCAATCCCAACTCCACACCCGAAGGTTCACATGTTATCTCTAACATTATAATCTAAATATGTGATTCGCTATACGAAGTCTCACCAAAGGTAAACCACAACTTACCTGCATTGCCGAACCGCAACCCTAATAAGTCACTCTATCACCTTGCCCTTCCTTTGAAACTTAGAACCAAATTACTCTAAGCATAATCGAATTCTAAATTAGAAATCATGGAGAATGATACTAATCTTGCTATGACATCAATTAGGTCCATTTTAACCCTAGAAATTAGGGAAACTGGCCCACAAGGAAAAAATAGGAAATTCGCGGGTAAAATACCAAATTGAATCCTAGGTAATCATAAACCATTCATTAATTGTTCATTTACTCAATAATTATCCCCAGATTTGATTTCTAGTAAAAAACCCCAAATTGGGTATGAACCCTAATTCTCCAAATCCGAAATTTAATGTTAAAAGTGGAAGATATGGGCTTACTAAGCTTAGATTCATCAAATTTTACCATTAACATCATCCATTTATCAAGTATAATCTTAGAGAAAAATCTCCCAACATCCTTCTTCAAATTCCATTTCTAAGGGATTGGAAAGGGAAGGGGAAAATCTAAGATGATTGTGATTAAAGAGGAGTAAATGATTAGACAAAGTTTTACCTCCAAGATTTCCTTCAATTTGTCACCAATATCGAGATATGAAATAATGAGGGTCTAAGACTCATTAAATGAACAGTCACTGCCCGTCACCGCTGTAGCGGTAACTGCACCGCCCCAGCGGCCACCTGACCGCTTTAGCAGTCAAGCCAAAATGGCTGGGACCGCTTTAGCGGCAGGGCTACTGCCCCAGCAGTGCCACTGCTGCGGTGTTGGTGCCGCCAAAGCGGGCACCAGACACCAGAAACTTGACCCAATATTTTCCTTCGATCTGATTTTTTGAGTAACTCCCGAGGCCATCTGCTCACAAACCGGATACCTAGTCCCACATAAAAATGAAAGCTACAAACGCTCCCGTGTCCTCGAAATTCCCAACAGAGCTCTCGTTGACCGAGTCAACCACTGATACCTTAATTCGTATTTACCATCCAATGTCTCGAAGTGCATCCGAATGCATTGGAAACCGAATCAAACGCACATACAAGTTCTAAACGACTACCCGGACCTATCGTAATTGATGAAATTTCAAAAAAGATTTGCTTGCCCAAAAGTCAACTTCGGGTCAGCCACTTTCACTTTTAAGCCTATATTTTCACGAAAGTTACCCGACTCCGATCTAGACACCTCGGGAAGTGTGTCAATGGTTCTCTCGGGTCTAAAGTGATCCAACCAATGCTCGAGAACGGGCGAAAGTGCCAAAAGGACTTTAACGACCAAACGGGTCGTTACATCAGATACCAATTGAACCGTTTCTCGTCCTCGAGCAAAGAAAAGAAGGAAAGTACGAAAATACCTGAATCGGTGAACAACTGGGGATATCGGATACGCATATCAAACTCAGTCTCCCAGGTGGCCTCTTCCACAGGACGGTGCTTCCATTGCACTTTCACAGAAGCAATCTCCTTGGACCTTAACTTTCGAACCTGCCTATCCAAGATCGCGATAGGCTCCTCCTCATAAGTCTAATTCTCATCAAGAAATATAGAATCCCAACGGATAATGTAGGTACCGTCGGCATGGTATCTCTTCAGCATCGAAACATGGAAAACCGGGTGAACTCCCGCCAAGCCTGGCGGCAATGCTAACTCATAAGGCACATCACCTATACAATCCACGATCTCAAACAGGCCGACGTATCTAGGGCTCAACTTGCCCTTCTTACCAAACCTCATAACACCCTTCATGGGTGAAACCTTCAATAGAACCTGATCACCAATAGAGAACTTCAAATCCCGAACATTTCGGTCTGAATACATCTTCTACCGGCTTTGAGCCGCCACGAGTCTGGCCTGAATAACTCTCACTATATCAAGGGACTCTCTTAACAGATTTGTGCTCCCGGGTCGAGTCTCGAACCCATCGAACCAGCCAATCAGAGATCTACACCTCCTACCATATAAGGCCTCAAAAAGCGCCATACCAATACTCGAATGATAACTGTTGTTGTATGCAAACTCCACCAAGGGCAAGTGCTGATCCCAATGACCACCAAAGTCAATAACACATGCTCTCAATATGTCCCTGAGCACCTGAATGGTCCGCTCAGACTGGCCATCGGTCTGGGGATGGAAAGTTGTACTAAAGTCCAATCGGGTACCCAAATCGTCATGAAATGCTCTTCAGAATCAGGAAGTGAAGATACTACCCCGATCAAATATAACAAAAATAGGGATCCCGTGTGATCTCACAATATCCCGAATGTACATCTTGGCTAACTTATCCGCAGTATAAGAAACCTGAATCAGAACAAAGTGAGCGGACTTAGTCAATCGATCCACTATTACCCAAATAGAATCAAACTTGCCAAGGGTCTTCGGAAGACCCATGACAAAGTCCATGGTAATGCTCTCCTACTTCCACTCGGGAATGGGCATCCTCTGAAACACCCCACCGGGTCCCTGGTGCTCAATAATTTACCTATTGATAATTTCCACACTTAGCTACAAAATCAACTATATCCCTCTTCATACAGCACCACCAATAGTGTTGTCTCAAGTCACGGTACATCTTAGTCACTCCCGGATGAATGGAATAGCGAGAGCACTGGGCCTTAGATAAGATCAACTGAATCAGGTCACCAACACGAGGAACGCATAAGCATCCTCTAATCCTCAGAATGCCCTCAGAATCAATCACGGCCACCTTGGCCCCACCTCTCGACACCCTATCTCGGATCTTCCTCAACTAAGAATCCTCAAACTGATGAGCCTTGATCCAATCCAATAACGATGATCTCGCCTCAATACAAGCCAAAATCCTGCCCGGGGTCGAGATATCGAGGCAGACGAAACTGTTGGCCAGAGTCTGAACCTCTATGGCCAACGGACGCTCGAAAACAACCAATCGAGCTAAACTCCCCATACTCACTGCCTTGCGACTCAAGGCATTAGCCACTACATTGGCTTTACCAGGGTGCTACAGAATAGAGATGTCATAATCCTTCAGGAGTTCCATCCATCGGCGCTGTCTAGAATTAAGATCTCTCTGGGTAAACACATGCTAAAGGCTACGGTGATCGGTAAAAACCTAATAATAGACACTGTACAGGTAATGCCTCTAAAGCTTCAAGGCGAAGACTACAGCTAACAACTCCAAATCATGGGTAGGGTAATTCTTCTCATGAACCTTCAACTGACGGTAACCATAAGCTATCACTCTACCCTCCTACATTAACACCGCACCCAAATCCATACGGGAAACATCACAATAGACCGCGAAGTCCTTGCCCACCACAGGTAAGGCTAGGATCGGGGCTGTGATCAAAAGAAGCTTGAGCTTTCGAAAGATCTGCTCACAATCATCCGTCCACTGGAAGGGAACATCCTTTCGAGTCAATCTGGTCAAGGTCGAAGCAATGAAAGCAAAACCCTTCACAAAGCGACGGTAATAACTGGCCAAACCCACAAAACTACGAATCTCGATAACAGTAGTGGGCCTCGCCCAATCCCTCACAGCCTTAATATTCTGTGGGTCAACCATAATTCCCTCTTTGGACACCACATGACCCAAGACTACCACAGACTCTAACCAGACCTCACATTTAAAAAATTTCTCAAATAGGCTATCTTTCTTCAACAACCCAAGGATGGTACGAAGATGGCTCTCATGCTCCACTCTACTCTTGGAATACACTAAGATGTCATCAATAAACACAATCACAAAAGAATCAAGGAAGGACCTAATGATGCCATTTATCAAGGTCATAAATGCAGTTGGGGCATTGGTAAGCCTGAAAGACATCACTAGAACTCATAGTGGCCATATCTCGTCCGAAAAGTTGTCTTCGGAATATCCTTCGCAATAAATACTGCAATTGTTCCTTAAATTCTCTCAACTCGGCTGGTGCCATCCGATATGGTGGGATGGAAATAGGATTAGTACCCGATTCCACGTCAATATAGAAATCAATGTCACGATCGGGTGGCATACCTGGCAAATCTGACGAAAATACCTCCGCGAACTCGCTCACAATAGGAATAGACTCGTGGGATGGAGATGCAACAGCAGCATCATGTACATGCGCCAAATACGCTAAACACCCCTTACTTACTAATTTTTTCGCCTGAAGGAAGGAAATAATCTTCTTCGGAGTGGGACTAGGGGTACCTCTCCACTCAAGCCTAGGGATGCCTGGCACGGCTAAAGTGACTATCTTGGCGTGACAGTCCAAGATCGCATGGTAAGGAGAAAGCCAGGACATACCCAATATAATATCAATGTCCACCATATCCATAATTATCAAATTTACCCAGGTGTGACAAGACCGGTTGACTCGATCAACAACCACAGAATCTCCGATTGGAGTAGACACATGAATAGGTATATCTATGCTATCACAGGGTAAATCCCAACCGATGGCATGAAATGCAGATACATACGAATAAGTGGATCCAGGATCAAATAACGTTGTAATAGACTGCCCCTGAACCGAAGTAGTACCTGTCGTCACTGCATCAGGGATCCCCCTCCAGAGGCCTGGCTGCCCTCACCGTCGCTGCCTCCACTCTCACTGCACAATCAACAATGTCCTGGAACAAAGCGTCTGCTGCCTCAAGATGGACACAGGGTAGTTGGAGAGGACCATCCAACCTGCTAATTAACCACCGAATCCTACCGTCCTCCGTCGGAATCAAGGGGTAGGAGTAACGAGCTAAGTAGGAGAAGGATAGCGCGTAGGTAGCGACCAGCATGCCTTCCTGACATAGAGCGAGAAATTGACCCACACGCTTATCCTTTCGAGACCGTGGCACGTATCTCTCCAGAAACACCCCATAGAATTGCTCCCAAGTAAGTGGGCGCACGCACACTGGCCTGCTAGCAAGCTAGTCCCTTCACCATGACCTCATGCCACTACTGAATCGAAGGGTAACATACCTAACTTTGAGGGTATCTGTGATCCCTGCTACATGGAGTATCTCGTACGTGATCACGAGGAACTCATAGGCATCCTCGTTTTGTGCGCCATTGAAAATCGGTGGGTTCAACCTCGTGTACCTTCTCCATGCTGGCGTGTCGCGAATTCTCACCATCTGTGAGAGAAGAGATAGAGTCAGATACCAATTTGGTCTTTCTAGATATCAATATGAATAAAGTAGCACGATGGAAAGAAAGAAGATGAGATTTCCTAAATGTCCCATAACCTCCCACAGATAAGTACGGAGCTCATCGTACCGATCCACGAGACTCTCCTAGACGTGCTCTTGTATTAAAGACCGGGTAACCTAGGGCTCTGATACTAACTTGTCACGACCCATTTCAGCCTAGGTCATGCGGGCACCTACCCTTCCCACCTCGGTAGGCGAACCCTTAACTCAACATTCGCAGTCAATAAAATAATAGCGGAAGAAGTAAAATGACGTAAGTCTCACAATATGATATAATATAGATAAGTGCGGAAGTAAATGAATCCACCCCAGTATGGTCTGGTCACACAAGAGCATCTAAATCCGAATACTAAGGTCTGAATAATAATACATAAAATGTCTCAAATCGTGTCTTGAGTGAAAAGTAAGACATAAGCAATAGAAGAGTCTTCAAGGTCAGCAGACACCATGCTTAACCTGGGAAATTCACGTAGAAGCTGAGGAGTCGATCAGCCACGAGTCAGAGAAGTAGATCCGGCCTGATACTCTGCATTCATAAAAGAATGCAGCAAGTGCAAGTCAGTACAAACAACAATACTGGTAGGCATCATAGGCCGACTAAGCATAGTTAACACAATTCAGAAAATAACGCAGACAAATAAGTAAACCAATCACACATGAAACAATATAATCGTGACCAAGTATTCGTCAACACCTATGTAAGTATCTAACCCCAATATAATAAGTCTGAGTATATCCAATCATGAAACAAACACCACAATACAAGCATCACAGTCCAATCATCAGCAACACAAATGTCACAATACAGTCACCACGACATCTCACTCAAGTCATAGTGCAATGCAATGCAATAATGGTATGAGTGTGATGCCATGCCATGCTATGCAAATGAGGTGTACACATGCACTCCTGACGGAAATATCGACGTCTCGGTAGCACAACCCAGCGTGACTCGCGAAGTCTAAGTGCCACCCATCCCGAATCTTTGCCAAACAGATTGACGGGACCTTGGCTAATTGCTCACAGAGGGAGTCTCACCGGTACAACCCTGGGGGACCCGCGGAGCCCATGTACTAACAACGATTTCGGAATAACATCAGAATAGGCCATGCATCAACGATGCCGAAATATAACCATCGGACATTGGCCTCCTCACAATCACTCAAGTAAAAGAGTTTATCAAGTGTCAATTTCATATAAACAATCACTCAAGTAAAAGAGTATCAAATATCAGTTTCGCTCAATCAACAATACTGGATCTTCATTGGATATCGGCCATGTATGATAAATATGAGAGAATGCGTGCAATGCATATGTCAAGCACCAAAAGTCAAATTCAACATCACCCAATACCATAACGGTTATGCGAACAACGTTTCACATCACAATACCAATAGTGGGTCTGCCAACATATATCAATAACTCAAAAACCAACAGTGGGTACGCCAAAAATATATCGAGTACAACTACCAAAAACGGGTGTGTCAATCCTATTCCAAATAAGGACAATGAGTAGAATTCTATTACCAACTACACATGGCATCAAGCCAGAAGAATTGAACAATCGACACGCATAACAGGGTGGCTAGTCCCAACACACATCAGGGCCCAACCTAAGGAAACATCCATCCCAACTCTACACCCGACTGTTCACATGTTGTCTTCGACAATATAATCTAAATATGTGATTCGCTATACGAAGTCTCACCAAAGGTAAACCATAACCTACCTGGACTACCGAACCGCAACATTAATAAGTCACTCTATCGTCTTTCCCTTCCTATGAAGCTTAGAACCAAAGTAGTCTAAGCATAATCGAATTCTAAATTAGAAATCATGGAGAATGATACTAATTCGCGGGTAAAATACCAAGGGAAGGAATTAGGGAAATTAGGGAAACGGGCCCACAAGGAAAAATGGGAAATTCACAGGTAAAATACCACATTGAATCCTAGGTAATCATAACCCAATCATTCATTGTTCATTTAGCGCAAGAATTATCCCCAAATCTGATTTCTAGTAAAAACTTTGGGTATGAACCCTAATTCTCAAAATCCGAAATTCAACGTTAAAGGTGGAAGATATGGGCTTACTAAGCTTAGATTAATAACATTTTACCATTAACATCATCAATTTATCAAGTATAATATTTGAGAAAAATCTCCCAAAACCATCCTTCAAATTCCATTTATAAGGGATTGGAAAGGGAAGGGAAAAATCTAAGATGATTTTGATTAAAGAGAAGTAAAGGATTAGACAAAGTTTTACCTGCAAGATTTCCTTCAATTTGTCTGCAAGAATAGCTTTCCCAAGCTCCAATATCGAGATATGAAATAATGAGGGTCTAAGACTTATTAAATGAATAGTCACTGCCCGTCTCTGCTGTAGCGGTTACTGGACCGCCCTAGCGGCAACCTGACCGCTAAGACAAAATGGCTGGAACCTCTTCAGCGGCAGGGCTACCGCCCCTGCGGTGTTGGAGCAGCCAAAGCGGGTACCAGACACCAGAAACTTGGCCCAATATTTTCCTTCGATCCGATTTTTTGACAAACTCTCGAGGCAATCTACTCACATACCATATACCTAGTCCCACATAAAAATACGCTACGAACGCGCCTGTGGCCTCGAAATTCCCAACGGAGGTCTTGTTGACCGAGTCAACCACCGATTCCTTAATTCCCATTTCCCATCCAATGTCCCGAAGTGCATCTGAATGCATTGGGAACCTAATCAAATGCATACACAAGTTCTAAGCGACTACCCGTACCTCTCGGAATTGATGGAATTTCGAAAAAGGTTCGATTGCCCAAAAGTTAACTTATGGTCAACCATTTTCACTTTTAAGCGTATATTTTCACCAAAGTTACCCAACTCCGGTCTAGACACCTCGGGAAGCATGTCAAAGGTCCCCTCGAGCCAAAAGTGAGCCAACCAATGCTCGAGAATGGGCGAAAGTGCCAAAAGGACGATAATGACCAAACGGGTCATTACATTAACTTACGGGAGATGAAGTTATGGGCATGGTTAAGAGTTGGAAGAAGACTGGGGAGGAGGGATTGCGGCAATTTCAGGATATCGGCCATATGTCAATCACTAATAGTCGAATTCAACATCACCAATACCAAAACGGTTATGCCAACAACGTATCACATCACAATACCAACAGTAGGTATCCCAACATATATTAATAACTCAAGTAACAACAGTGGGTACGCCAATAATTTATCAAGTACAAGTACCAAAAATGGGTATGTCAATCCTATTCCAAATTAGGACAACGAGCAGAATTCTATATCTACCAACTACACATGGCATCAAGCTATCACAATTGAACAATCGACACGCATAATGGGGTGGCTAGTCCCAACACACATTAGGGCCCAACCTAAGGAAATATCCATCCCAACTCGACACCCGAATGTTCACATGTTGTCTCCGACATTATAATCTAAATATGTCATTCGCTATACGAAGTCTCACCAAAGGTAAACCATAACCTACCTGGACTACCAAACCGCAACACTAATAAGTCACTCTATCGCCTTGCCCTTCCTATGAAGCTTAGAACCAAAGTAGTCTAAGCATAATCGAATTCTAAATTAGAAATCATGGAGAATGATACTAATATTGCTATGACATCAATTAGGTCTATTTTAACCCTAGAAATTAGTGAAACGCGCCCACAAGGAAAAACTGGGAAATTCGCGAGTAAAATACCAAATTGAATCCTAGGTAATCATAACCCAATCATTAATTGTTGATTTAGCTCAAGAATTATCCCCAAATCTGACTTCTACTAAAAACCCCCAAATTGGGTATGAACTCTAATTCTTCAAATCCGAAATTCAACGTAAAAGGTTGAAGATATAGGCTTACTAAGCATAGATTCATCACATTTTATCATTAACATCATCAATTTATCAAGTATAATCTTAGAGAAAAATCTCCCAAAACCCTCCTTCAAATTCCATTTCTAAGGGATTGGAAATGGAAGGGGAAAATCTAAGATGATTGTGATTAAAGAGGAGTAAAGGATTAGACAAAGTTTTACCACCAAGATTTCCTTCAATTTGTCTCCAAGAACAGCTTTCCCAAGCCCCAATATCGAGATATGAAATAATGAGGGTCTAAGACTTATTAAATGAACAGTCACTACCCGTCACCGCTGTAGCGGTAACCGGAACGCCCAAGCAGCGCCACCCCAGCGGCCACCTGACCGCTATAGCAGTTAAGACAAAATGGCTGGGACCGCTTCAGCGGCAGGGCTACCGCCCCAGCGGTGCCGCTGCTGTGGTGTTGTTGCAGCCAAAGCGGGCACCAGACGACAGAAACTTGGCCCAACATTTTCTTTCAATTCGATTTTTTGACTAACTCCCGAGGCCATCTGCTCACATACCAGATACCTAGTCCCATATAAAAATGCGCTTCAAACGCGCCTGTGGCCTTGAAATTTTCAACGGAGGTCTCGTTGACCGGGTCAACCACCGATGCCTTAATTCTCATTTCCCATCCAATGCCTCAAAGTGCATCCGAATGAATTGGAAACCTAATCAAGCACACACATAAGTTTTAAACAACTACCCAGAACTCTCGGAATTGATGAAATTGCGAAAAAGGTTCGCTTGCCCAAAAGTCAACTCCGGGTCAACCACTTTCACTTTTAAGCCTATATTTTCACCAAAGTTACCCGACTCCGATCTAGACACCTCGGGAAGTATGTTAATGGTTCTCTCGGGTCAAAAGTGAGCCAAACAATGCTCGGGAATGGGCGAAAGTGCCAAAAGGGCTATAACGACCAAACGGGTCGTTACATCAGATACCAATTGAACTGTTGCTCGTTCTTGAGCAAAGAATAGAAGGAAAGTAGGAAAATACCTGAATCGGTGAACAAAGGGGATATCGGCTATGCATATCAGACTAAGTCTCCCAGGTAGCCTCTTCCACTAGACGGTGCTTCCGTTGCACTTTCACAAAAGCTATCTCCTTGGAACTCAACTTTCAAACCTGCCTATCCAAGATCGCGATAGGCTCCTTCTCATAAGTCAAATTCTCATCAAGCAATATAGAATCCCAACGGATAATGTAGGTACCGTCAACATGTTATCTTTTCAGCATCGAAACATATAAAACCGGGTGAACTCCCGCAAATCCTGGCGGTAATGCTAACTCATAAGCCACATTACCTATACAATCCACGATCCCAAACGGGCCAATGTATCGAGGGATCAACTTGCCCTTCTTGCCAAATCTCATAACACCCTTCATGGGTGAAATCTTCAATAGAACCTGATCACCAATAACAAACTTCAAATCCCGAACCTTCCGGTCCGCATACATCTTCTGCCGGCTGAGCCGCCACGAGTCTGGCCTGAATAACTCTCACTCTATCAAGGGACTCTCTCAACATATCTGTGCTCCCGGGTCGCGTCTCGAACCCGTCGAACTAACCAATCAGAGATCTACACCTCCTACCATATAAGGCCTCAAAAAATGCCATACCATTACTTGAATGATAACTGTTGTTGTATGCAAACTCCACTAAGGGCAAGTGCTGATCCCAATGACCACCAAAGTCAATAACACATGCTCTCAACATACCCTCGAGAACCTGAATGGTCCGCTCAGACTGGCCATCGGTCCGGGGATGGAAAGCTATACTAAAGTCCAATCGGGTACCTAACTCATCATGAAATGCTCTTCAGAATCGGGAAGTGAAGATAGTACCGCGATAAGATACAACAGAAATAGGGATCCCATGTAATCTCACAATATCCCGAATGTACATCTTGGCTAACTTCTCCGCAATTTAAGAAACCTGAATCGAAACAAAGTAAGCGGACTTAGTCAAACGATCCACTATTAACCCAATTGAATCAAACTTGTCACGGGTCTTCCGGGTCTTAGGAAGACCCGTGACAAAGTCCATGGTAATCCTATCCCACTTCCACTCGGGAATGGGCATCCTCTGAAACACCCCACCGGGTCGCTAGTGCTCATAATTTACCTGTTGGAAATTTCTACACTTAGCCACAAAATCAACTATATCCCTCTTCATACGGTGCCACAAATAGTGTTGTCTCAAGTCACGGTACAGCTTAGTCACTCCCAGATGAATGGAATAGCGAGAGCTGTGGGCCTCATATAAGATCAACTAAATCAGGTCACCAACACAAGGAACGCATACGCATCCTCTAATCCTCAGAAAGCCCTCAGAATCAATCACGACCTCCTTGGCCTCACCTCTCGACACCCTATCTCGGATCTCTCTGGGTAAACACATGCTGAAGGCTATGGTGATCGGTAAAAACCTCATAATGGACACCGTAGAAGTAATGCCTCCAAAGCTTCAAGGCGAAGACTACGGCCAACAACTCCAAATCATGGGTAGGGTAATTCTTCTCGTGAACCTTCAACTGACGGGAACCAAAAGCTATCACTGTACCCTCCTACATTAACACCACACCCAAATCCATACGGGAAGCATCACAATAGACCGCGAAGTCCTTGCCTTCCACAGGTAAGGCTAGGATCAGGGTTGTGGTCAAAAGAAGCTTGAGCTTTTGAATGCTCTCCTCACAATCATCCGTCCACTGGAAGGGAACATCCTTTTGACTCAATCTGGTCAAGGACGAAGCAATGACAGCAAAACCCTTCACAAAGCGACGGTAATAACTGGCCAAATGTTATATCCCATATTTTCATACATTGGGACGTTTTAAACTAAACGCGAGAAGTTAAAGACAAGACTATTTTAAGATACGAAGTACAGACTTTAACTTTCGGTTTCGTTTCTAGTCACAAGTTACCTGTAAATTTCGTTTGGTATAGAAGCATTAATGGAAAATTGGGATTAAATTAACCATGATTAGATTATTAAGTGGGATTAAAAAAAACCAAATCAGTCCATAAAATAAGCCATAGTGACCGTGTAAGAGGATGGAAGTGGTCAATGATCATTGACCCAAAATTTGAGTGGGACACATGTCCAAATCAAGTAATACATATATATAACACAAATTCTGATTTATTCATCACTAACTAGCTCATTTCCACATTTACAAAGCAAAAAAAAATTAAGAGATAGAGAGAGAGGCTCTCGGCTACAAGCTGGCCGAGAATAACCTTCTCCAAATTGTAGCATTCATTGGAATAGCAAGAACAAGTGTTAAAATTCAAGAAGTGAAAGTGAAGGGCTAGCCGATTGAAGAGTGTAGTTACAAGGTAAGAATTGATCCCTTCTCATGTGTTTTATGGTGAATTGAATGTTTATGATTGTGCATGTTGGTATTGGACTGTTTTTCTTGAAGTTGAAGTGGGCCGTGTGCTATAGACCTAGGTGAAATGATGCTTAATCTTCTTGTACATGTATTGGGAATGAATTGAATGTGTTGTAGTATGGATAAATGGATGAAAATCATGAAGTTGTTGTAGTTGTGTTGAAGCCGTGTAGGGGACTGCTTTAGGAGAAGTTATGGACTATTTTGTGTCATGTTTTAATTGTTGTTGTTATGGACATTGTGGTGTATTGTATGCATTATGGAAAGATGAATTGGGGTGTAAAAGAAATGAATTATGTTGAAGTAGGAAAACAGTCCCAAACCGTGGACTGTTTTAATGATAGGAGTGGATTAGTGCGTTTTGAATGTGGATTGTTGTTATGAACGTATAGTGAAAGTGAAGCTTAATGATTCAAGTTGAAATTGAAATGGTTTGTGGGCTGTTGTAAGAATAAATATGATGCTAAAACAGTTCCAATAATCGTATAAGTAATGTTGTAAACGTCTTGTTGTCGTTGTAGTTGAAGTTGGAAAACTGCGAATTGAAAATGGTAATGTTGTGCGTGCTGTTTGACCGTGAATAGGGGACTGTTTTGAATGATGTACAGACTGTCCAAAGTTCCCTTAAGTCATGTTTAACCAAGTTCGGATTGATACTTGAAAGTATGATTAGCAATATTAGTTTGTTGTACTAGTTGGTTTGAATACGAACGAAACGTCGTCTAAATGTTAGAAAGGGATTGTTAACGTTAAAATACATATTCAATTCCCTCTTAGACTAATCGTAGCTCTTGATATCTTGATATAGGATAAGTACCATTGGGCAGAAAGTACAAGTTATAATACGACTAAACGCTAAAGGTATGTAAAGCCTATTCCTTCTTTTTCTTGGCATGTCCTAGACGTAAGTAAGAAATGATATGAACCTTGGGGTAAATTCTACTCTCTAGTTCCAAGCATAACTTAGGATTCTATTTATTCCTTAATGTTATTGTCACGAGCCTACTATATGATTGACTAATAAATGATGTATAGAAGTTCCTACTCTTATAGAATTGCATAATTAGAGGCATACTTGGCTTTCGAAAGCTACACCACGTTAAATTGATACATGTACATGAAATCTGACACGTTCCTTGCTATAGTTTGTAATGAGATTTAAAAAGAAGAACTGAATATGATTATAATCCTAGCACTTGAGGGCTGGTTAGTTACTTATCTATTGAGTCTCTAAAGATGATTTGCATGCATGTGGTTGCTTATTATTCTGCTAGTGCTTACCGCTATATCCTTCACTGAGTCCCGGGCCAGGACACGTTTTCGTGCGCATATTTTTTACATTATTCACCGAGTCCCTCACTAGAGGGCCGGGACACGTTATATATATATGATGATATGGGGATGGCGGCCAGGAGGGCATATGTTCATTATTCACCGAGTCCCTCACTAGAGGGCCGGGGCACGTATATGTATATGTTTATGATGCTATGATTGTAATTACCGAGTCCCTCACTAAAGGGTCGGGACACATTATATATGTTATATACAGAATGATTATTCAGCTTTGATTACAAAACTCTATATTGATATTGATATGAGAACGATACCGATGAAATATGTTCAAAGGTATGTTTTATGAAATTCTGTTTGTTGCATTGGGTCCTACACACCTTGTCTCAGTATGAGTCTATTACTATATTTCATGCTTTACGTGCTCAGTACATATTTCGTACTGACCCCCTTTCTTCGGGGGGCTGCGTTCATGCCCGCAGATACAGACGCTCGTTTCGGAGATCCGCCAGCCTAGGATATCTATTCAGCTACTTTTGAGTGCTCCTTTGTCTCGGAGCCTAGCTTGTGGTATAACTCCCTTTTGTTGTATATATATGTGTTTGTTCGGGGTACGGCGGGGCCCTGTCCCGTCATATGATACTGTCATCACTCTTAGAGGTCTGTGGACATTTGTGTGGGTATGTATATAGTTGTTGTTGCGTTGTATGAATAAGACTTATGTTTGGGGCGTACCCATTCGTAATGGCAGCCTTGTCGGCTTGCATATATATATATGTTTGGGATGTTGCGTGTAGTGGCAGGCTTGTCGGCTTGCGTAGATATATATATGTTGTTGTTGAAGATCGTAACTCCTCAGGAGACAGAGGCCTACGACATACAGAATTGTGACAGATTTAAAATAACGTCCTGCCTTTTTATACAAATAAGTTCATAATATACTGGTTATAAAAGATTATAGTTAACAGGGGATATGAGTGTCCAACTCGGGCACTAGTCACGGCCTACGGGGTTGGGTCGTGACAAAAGTGGTATCAGAGCGGTTCAATCCTCGGAGTGTCAACAGACCGTGTCGAGTAGAGTCTTGTTTATCGATGTGTTGTGCACCACATTTATAAACCGGAAGCTACAGGACATTTAGGGTGTCATCTTTCTTTCTCATTCTAGATCGTACGACAGAGCCTGAACCTAGGAAAGATTGTTTCTGACCTCTTTTCTTGTAGGTAGGTGCAGAATTGCGAGAGATGAAGAGGCCAGCTGCAGATAGTGGGGGTGCTAAGAAGGCCCCTAGGGTAAATTCGGGACCCCAGCCTCCAGGACCGAGTAGGAGGAGCCTCAGATATTCTATCGAGACTGACCCCTCGGAGGACCCAGCGACAATTCCTCCAGAGTTTTTGATATCCAGGGAGGCGGTCCCTGAACCCATACCAGTTGTTCCTATGGTAGGGCACCACATCAGACCGCCTACCCCGGTAAGTGTTACAGATTATTCTAGCCCCTGTCCTAGTCATCGGCAAACCTGGAGTTGCCCGGTTATCTATATTCGCCGGATTTAGATGAAGCAGATGATGAAGGTCAGACAAGTAACTGGCGGGCAGACGATGACGAGGAGCACACTTCACCTTCTAGATCACCGGATCAGACTAGAGACTGATCGACTACAGGTATATGAGACCTTATTGAAATTTCCTATGTATGTGCATTTGTTATAGATTGTTACCTAATCGCGGCAAGTGGAAATCAAAGGAGTCAACAACCAAGTATTTACGAGTAACAGTAACCAAGGCGTTCCCACCCGTGGGAATTTTGGAATCTAGAATGGAAAATAGTTGCACGTACAGGTGAAAGTTGGATAGCAAGGGTACGTAATGAGAATTTATATATACGGAATGGAAAATTGGCCATCATTATGGTGAGTTATGGTAAGTATAGTAAGGAAAATGGTTGAATGGATACATTGCAGATAAGTCCAGTTAGAAAGTGTGCACAGAAGAAGCTAAAGGAACCAGTAACTTTAAACATAATATATATTAGACATACTACGAATGCTGCAGGTACGTTTGAAACCAGCAGTTAAATATGGAAAAGGAAAATAAACAAGAAAGGGTGACAGATACAGTTTGTGTTGGGTATACGAGGCTATTTCGTCATTTTTATCTTGCGGTTGATTAGGAAGCCCTGTGCGGCTACGATACGATATATATATATGTATGTGTTAGCCCTGTGAGGCATTGTTGGTATTTCCTGTGTGCAGGTTTGAGATAGTAAGAAATACAGGGGAAGCTCTGCTAATTGTTTTTTTGAAATAAAAAAAGAATGACATATAAGTTCGTAATATTTTTGAAAGGTCGTGCCAACAGTAACGATAAGATTTGGCTAAGTCGCAAGTACGTCGGACTTCGAGAAATAAAGTTAATGGTTGAATTGGTAATAATAGTAAATACGAGGTCGACATTGATATGGTAAATGTATCATGTTGGAGTAAGGCTTTAAGAGATACCATCCATGTCAACTGTGAGGGGCATCATTCTTATTTGGGAAATTTGATTTTGAAGGAGCAAATATGAGCAGTAAAGTTTGGAATTCATTTGAACGGACCAGGTACTTTCCAGCCGCATTTTACCTCAGAAAAAGCTCGTGTTGAAGAACCAAAACGTCTAGCGGTTAAGTTTCACTCTTATCCGAAGAGTATGAGGCACACAGTAAGTAATTTATGGACAAAAAGGTTCGCTCACAACCTAAGTACAAATCTAGAGGTGAATTATGTAAATCAAGCATTAGGAGCCCCGTGATACTAGTCGGACTCTAGTTCCCCTTCTGATCATTGTTTGGAGGATATTTATAGGAATGAGTAAAGTCTGGTAAGGAAGTGACTAAAAGATAAGACGTGATCTATACGACTAAGGTATAAACGAAATTATGAAATGGAAAGGCGGGGTACAGAACAAATAAGAAAGACCTACAAGTCCTACAGGGAAAGTTCGGAATAGAGATCAAGTGGTAACGAAACTGAAAGCGAGCACAGGAAGAGAAGGAATTAATAGAAGAAAGAAGGATGGGTCGCTGCGGATGTGTATTGATTATAGGCAGCTGAACAAACTAACAATAAAGAATAGATATCCCCTCCCCAGGATTGATGATTTATTTTACCAGTTGCAGGGTGCTAAATGTTTTTCAAAGATAGACTTGCGGTCAGGTTATCACCAGGTGCGGGTAAAGGAAACAGACATTCCGAAGACTGCATTCAGGACCCGATACGGGCATTACAAGTTTAAAGTGATGTCTTTTGGGCTGACCAATGCTCCAGCCGTGTTTATGGACTTGATGAACAGGGTGTTTAAGCTATTCCTCGACTTGTTTGTGATTGTATTTATTGATGATATTCTGGTCTATTCACGATCGGAAGAAGAGCATGCAGATCACTTGAGGATTGTACTTAAGGTCCTCCAGAATCAGAAATTATATGCTAAGTTCTCTAAATGTGAATTCTGGTTGACTTCAGTAGCATTTATGGGGCATATTGTTGGAGCAGACGATATTCGGGTAGACTCGCTGAAAATTGAGGTCGTCAAGACTTGGCCTAGACCTACGACGCCTACTGAGGTACGTAGCTTTCTGGGGCTATCAGGATATTACAGGAGATTTGTAGAAAAGTTTGCTTCGATTTCAGCGCCTTTAACAAGGCTAACACAGAAAGCGGCTAAATTCCAGTGGACCGATGCTTGTGAACGAAGTTTCCAATTATTGAAAGATAAGTTGACCACAGCTCCAGTTCTAACTCTTCCTGAGGGGCCAGATGGCTATGTTATTTATTGTGATGCTTCCGGTGTTGGGTTGGGTTGCGTGTTGATGCAGCATGGCAGAGTTATCGCCTATACCTCCCGACAGCTCAGGAAGCACGAAAGAAATTATCCTACCCATGACCTGGAGTTGGCGGCGGTGATACATGCCTTGAAGATATGGATACATTATCGATATGGCGTACATGTTGATATTTATACAGATCATAAGAGTCTCCAGTATATCTTTAAGCAGAAGGAGCTGAATTTGCGGCAAAGGAGGTGGCTAGAGTTGCTGAAAGATTATGATGTCGATATTCTATATCACCCAGGAAAGGCTAACGTTGTAGCAGATGCACTCAGCCGTAAATCTATGGGTAGTTTGGCAGGTGTACAGCCAGGAAGGAAAGAGATAGTCCATGAGATTCATCAGCTAGCTAGACTTGGAGTTCGTTTGGCTGATTCTGATGGCAGAATTTTTATGCGAGGTGTTGCTGAGTCCTCTATTGTAGAAGAAGTGAAAAGATGTCAATATGAGGATCCTCTTCTTGTACATTACAGAGACACAGCACTTCAGAAGGACGAGACCCCATTCAAGATGTCATCTGATTGAGTACTACGATACAGAGACAGATTATGTGTACCTGAGGTTGCAGGATTACGGCAGCAGGTAATGGGGGAGGCACATTATGCTCGTTATTCTGTTCACCCAAGATCAACAAAAATGTATCAAGACCTTAGGTGTTTGTATTGGTGGGAAGGTATGAAAAAGGACATAGCAGAATTCGTGGCCCGGTGTCCAAATTGCCAACAGGTCAAGATAGAGCACCAGAAGCCTGGAGGACTACTGCAGGAGATGGAGATTCTGACCTGGAAATGGGAGGTAATTAATATGGATTTCGTCACAGGTCTACCTCGCACTCCACGGAAATATGACTCTGTCTGGGTTATTGTTGATAGATTGACAAAATCAGCCCACTTTCTTCCAGTCAGGACTACGTATTCAGCTGAGGATTATGCCAGATTGTATCTTAAGGAGATTGTGAGACTTCATGGGGTTCCCACAGCTATTATCTCGGATAGAGGGGCCCAGTTTACAGCTAATTTCTGGAGATCCTTCCAGGAGGGATTGGGGACACAGGTGAGTCTCAGCACAGCATTTCACCCTCAGACTGACGGACAGGCTGAGCGTACCATTCAGACGCTACAAGATATGTTACGGGCCTGTGTCATTGATTTATGGGGCAGCTGGGATGATCACTTGCCGCTGATCGAGTTTGCTTATAATAACAGCTACCATTCTAGCATTCAGATGACACCGTACGAAGCTCTATATGGCAGGAAGTGTAGATCCCCTATAGGCTGGTTTGATGTTGGTGAGACTAAGCTAATAGGCCCAGATATGGTTCAGCAGGCTGTCGATAAGGTGAAGCTTATTCAGGAAAGGTTACTGGCAGCCCAGAGTCGGCAGAAGTCATATGCAGATAATCGACGTCGACACTTGGAATTTCAGGATGGCGATTGGGTGTTCTTGAAGGTGTCACCCATGAAGGGTGTTATGAGATTCGGCAAGAAAGGGAAGTTGAGCCCGAGATACATTGGACCTTATCAGGTTATCCGTAAGGTAGGCCAAGTTACCTACGAGTTAGATCTACCAGCGGATTTAGAAGCAGTACATCCAGTCTCTCATGTGTCAATGCTTCGGAAGTATATAGGCGATCCTTCCAGGGTGTTTCCTGCAGATGATATCCAGGTAACAGAGGAGCTATCATACGAAGAGCAGCCTATAGCCATACTTGATCGATCAATCAGAAGGTTGCGAACAAAAGATGTGGCGTCGGTTAAAGTGTTGTGGCGGAACAATAATAGGGAGGAGATGACTTGGGAGGCTGAAGAGGAGATGAAAAATAAATATCCTCACTTGTTTTCCACGCCTACAGGTAATCTAAACCCCCTTACTTGATTGTGTTAATTGTCTGCTCAATCAATATGTTAGCGATAAGGAAAACCCTTCCCAAGACTCTTATAGAACCCGACGGGATAAAAATTGACATTCCAGGATGAATGTTCTAAAGGGGGGGAGGATGTTATATCCCATATTTTCATACATTGGGACGTTTGAAACTAAACGCGACAAGTTAAAGACAAGACAATTTTAAGATACGAAGTAGAGACTTTAACTTCCGATTTTGTTTCTAGTCACAAGTTACCTGTAAATTTCATTTGGTATAGAAGCATTAATGGAAAATTGGGATTAAATTAACCATGATTAGATTATTAATTAGGATTAAAAAAAACCAAATCAGTCCATAAAATAAGCCATAGTGGCCGTGTAAGAGGATGGAAGTGGTCAATGATCATTGACCCAAAATTTGAGTGGGACACATGTCCAAATCATGTAATGCATATATATAACACAAATTCTGATTCATTCATCACTAACTAGCTCATTTCCACATTTACAAAGCAAAAAAAAAAAAATAAGAGATAGAGAGAGAGGCTCTCGGCTACAAGCTGGCCGAGAATAACCTTCTCCAAATTGATCCAAAAATCAGTTTCTTAAGCAATTCAACTCCCTTGAAGGTGTGTATTAACGTGTAGCATTCATTGGAATAGCAAGAACAAGTGTTAAAATTCAAGAAGTGAAAGTGAAGGGCTAGCCGATTGAAGGGTTTAGTTACAAGGTAAGAATTGATCCCTTCTCATATGTTTTATGGTGAATTGAATGTTTATGATTGTGCATGTTGGTATTGGACTGTTTTTCTTGAAGTTGAAATGGGCCGTGTGCTATAGACCTAGGTGAAATGATGCTTAATCTTCTTGTACATGTATTGGGAATGAATTGAATGTGTTGTAGTATGGATAAATGGATGAAAATCATGAAGTTGTTGTAGTTGTGTTGAAGCCGTGTAGGGGACTGCTTTAGGAGAAATTATGGACTGTTTTGTGTCATGTTTTAATTGTTGTTGTTATGGACATTGTGGTGTATTGTATGCATTATGGAAAGATGAATTGGGGTGTAAAATAAATGAATTATGTTGAAGTAGGAAAACAGTCCCAAACCGTGGACTGTTTTAATGATAGGAGTGGATTAGTGCGTTTTGAATGTGGATTGTTGTTATGAACGTATAGTGAAAGTGAAGCTTAATGATTCAAGTTGAAATTGAAATGGTTTGTGGGCTGTTGTAAGAATAAATATGATGCTAAAACAGTTCCAATAATCGTATAAGTAATGTTGTAAATGTGTTGTTGTCGTTGTAGTTGAAGTTGGAAAACTGCGAATTGAAAATGGTAATGTTGTGCGTGCTGTTTGGCCGTGAATAGGGGACTGTTTTGAATGATGTACGGACTGTCCAAAGTTCCCTTAAGTCATGTTTAACCAAGTTCGGATTGATACTTGAAAGTATGATTAGCAATATTAGTTTGTTGTACTAGTTGGTTTGAATACGAACGAAACGTCGTCTAAATGTTAGAAAGGGATTGTTAACGTTAAAATACATATTGAATTCCCTCTTAGACTAATCGTAGCTCTTGATATCTTGATATAGGATAAGTACCATTGGGCAGCAAGAACAAGTTATAATACGACTAAACGCTAAAGGTATGTAAAGCCTATTCCTTCTTTTTCTTGGCATGTCCTAGACGTAAGTAAGAAATGATATGAACCATGGGGTAAATTCTATTCTCTAGTTCCAAGCATAACTTATGATTCTATTTATTCCTTAATGTTATTGTCATGAGCCTACTATATGATTGACTAATAAATGATGTATAGAAGTTCCTACTCTTATAGAATTGCATAATTAGAGGCATACTTGGCTTTCGAAAGCTACACCACGTTAAATTGATACATGTACATGAAATCTGACACGTTCCTTGCTATAGTTTGTAATGAGATTTAAAAAGAAGAACTGAATATGATTATAATCCTGGCACTTGAGGGCTGGTTAGTTACTTATCTATTGAGTCTCTAAAGATGATTTGCATGTATGTGGCTGCTTATTATTCTGCTCGTGCTTACCGCTATATCCTTCACTGAGTCCCGGGCCAGGACACGTTTTCGTGCGCATATTTATTACATTATTCACCGAGTCCCTCACTAGAGGGCCGGGACACGTTATATATATATGATGATATGATGATATGATGACATGATGATATGGGGATGGCGGCCAGGAGGGCATATGTTCATTATTCACCGAGTCCCTCACTAGAGGGTCGGGACACGTATATGTATATGTTTATGATGCTATGATTGTAATTACCGAGTCCCTCACTAATGGGCCGGGACACGTTATATATGTTATATACAGAATGATTATTCAGCTTTGATTACAAAACTTTATATTGATATTGATATGAGAACGATACCGATGAAATATGTTCAAAGGTAAGTTTTATGAAATTCTGTTTGTTGCATTGGGTCCTACACGCCTTGTCTCAGTATGAGTCTATTACTATATTTCATGCTTTACATGCTCAGTGCATATTTCGTACTGACCCCCTTTCTTCGGGGGGCTGCGTTCATGCCCGCAGGTACAGACGCTCGTTTCGGAGATTCGCCAGCCTAGGATATCTATTCAGCTACTTTGGAGTGCTCCTTTGTCTCGGAGCCTAGCTTGTGGTATAACTCCCTTTTGTTGTATATATATGTGTTTGTTCGGGGTACGGCGGGGCCCTGTCCCGTCATATGATACTGTCATCACTCTTAGAGGTATGTGGACATTTGTGTGGGTCTGTATATAGTTGTTGTTGCGTTATATGAATACGACTTATGTTTGGGGCGTACCCATTCGTAATGGCAGCCTTGTCGGCTTGCATATATATATATATATATGTTTGGGATGCTGCGTGTAGTGGCAGCCTTGTCGGCTTGCGTAGATATATATATGTTGTTGTTAAAGATCGTAACTCCTTAGGAGACAGGTGCCTACGACATACAGAATTGTGACAGCTTTAAAATAACGTCCTGCCTTTTTATACAAATAAGTTCATAATATGCTGGTTATAAAAGATTATAGTTAACAGGGGATATGAGTGTCCAACTCGGGCACTAGTCACGGCCTACGGCGTTGGGTCGTGACACCAAACCCACAAAACTACGAATCTCGATAATAGTAGTGGGCCTCGCCCAATCCCTCACAGCCTTAATCTTCTGTGGGTCAACCATAATTCCCTCTTTGGACACCACATGACCCAAGACTGCCAGAGACTCTTACCAGAACTCACATTTAAAAAATTTCTCAAATAGGCTATCTTTCTTCAACAACCCAAGGATGGTACGAAGATGGCTCTCATGCTCCACTCTACTCTTGGAATACACTAAGATTTCATCAATAAACACAATCACAAAAGAATCAAGGAACGGCCTAAAGATGCCATTCATCAAGGTCATAAATTGTCACGACCCAAGTAGGGGCCGCGATGAGTACCCGATACTTGTACCGAGCACCCCCTATCTCATATAGTATTCTTGTTACTAAGTGGGCCGCATGAACTGTACCATATATATATATATATATATATATATATATATATATATATATATATTTTTACTTACCATTAACACTAGTAGCATAGTTATAAACATAGGCTAACAAACTCGGCTAGCACTTTATGCAATAACGAGGACCATCAAAAGTACAAACATCTAACTGTACATATCTGTCTACGAGCCTCTAAACATAGTACACATATACATAGGAAGGGCCGAGTACTACTGTGCCCGAATATATACACAAAATAGTACCAAGGGACTGAGGCTCCGGGACAACTGGAGCGCTGCCACTTACTGCTGATAGAACTCCTAGGAATCAGGTCCATCTACCTGCTGACCTGCGCGGCATGAAACGCAGCGTCCACAAGAAGGGACGTCAGTACAAATAGTGTACCGAGTATGTAAAGCATGGAAGATAATAAAACAGAAACGTAAAGCATGATTATCAATATCATAGGGTCATAGGACATATAATGAGACGAGAAAGTAACTTGTACATCGGAATACCTTTTTCAGGCCGGATACCATGCATGCTTGTCTGTCTTTGGAAAACATTTCTTTTTCATAGTCATAGAAAATAGAGCTTATATTATGTCATGTCTTATCATATCATATCATATCGTATCGTATCATATGAGATCGTGTCATATCATATCGTGTCATATCATATCATGTCAAATCATATCAGGTCATAGCATATCAGGTCATAGCATATCAGGTCATAGCATAGCAGGTCAGAGCATAGCAGGTCAGAGCATATCAGGTCATAGCATATCAGGTCATAGCATAGCACCGAACAATGTCGGCTCGCCCACATAGCACCGAAATACATCGGCTCGCCCATATATCCCGCGTCCGGGCATCCCGCGTCCGGGATGATAACGCCAGCTGACCAGGTGGCAATGAAACATGTTTCCCTTCCCATTCCCTATGTATCCCTTCCTCCACGCCATGTACATATTCATATCGCATATACATATGTCATATAAGCATGCAGGAGAGCCCAATTAAAATTATGTATCCATCGGAGTGACGTAAGGTCGGTGACCTCCGATTACATTATGGAATGACCGTGGTCGCTTTGTCTCACCTTGAAGGAACTAGTATCATAAGGCGAAACTATCAATGAAGAATATCATAAGGCATCGTTTCATATGCTTGGAACCTTTAAAGTAGTCATTACCCATAATAGAGTTGAGATATCAAGAAATAGTTTAACATTGTCATATTGTCATATTCGTAATAGGAACATATCGTCAGCATATCTATCATAGAAATTTTCTCATCTTTGACTTCATCGTTGTCCTCATAAGATCATATTCATCATCTTAGTCATAAGAGCTTCCTATCTCTTAAAACTTGGCTTTCGAAAAATATGGACATTATAAAAAAAACAATTATGAACTATTAGGAAAAGACTTATACCTTGAAGTTATAGACTTATTGTCACGACCCGTCTAGGGGCCGTGACGAGTACCCGATACTTGTACCGAGCACCCCTTGTCTATCGTTTTACCTTTACCTCTTAGCAAGCCATGTAAACAGAGCCATTTTTTTTTAACATTAACATTAGCGGCGTCATTCTGAACATAGACTAATAAACTTCGTTATCACTTATACATCAACATTAGCATGCCAAAACACCATATACCTAACTATACTTAACTGACTGTACATATCTGTCTACGAGCCTCTAGACATAGTACACTTATACATAGAAAGGGCTGAGTACTGCCATGCCCGAATATATATACACAAAATAGTACCAAGGAAGTGAGGCTCCGGAATAACTGGAGCACTGTCAACACTGCTAGTAGAGCTTCTAAGGATCAAATCCGCCTGTCTGCTGACCTGCGCGGCATGAAACGCAGCGTCCACAAGAAGGGACGTCAGTACGAATAGTGTACCGAGTATGTAAGGCATGAATAGTAATATACAGAAAATATGAATCATGTATAATGACATAAGAGAGTTACAACACATGTCCTGGGATAGTAACATAACCTGTATATATATATACCCTTGGCAGGTGCTATGCGTACTTAGCTTTCCTTTAAGAATCTTTCCTTGTTCATATACATATACATATACATATAAAATAGGACATCTCATATTGTCGAGGCGTCGGCAGCCGATCCATTTAACCATAAATATACACATCCCGCGTCCGGGACGATATCATATCATGTAATGCCAACTGATCAGGTGGATATGCGTTCATAACGCTCTGCCCTTACCTCCATTTTCCCCGTATACACATGCATATATCATGTACATATATCAGCGTCTATAGCGCTCTAGCTCTTTTATCATATACATATACGTGTGTCGTGTAGGTACATCAGCGTCTATAGCGCTCTAGCTCTTTCGTCATGTGCATGTTTTAAAAAAATATATACACATATCTTACATACATTTACATGTCTTATATGCATTTACGTATCCTATATACATATGTCTCATAGGCACGCAGGAAAGCCCAAAGAAGAATCATGTAGTCATCGGAGTGACGTAAGGTCGGTGACCTCCAATTATATTATAGAATACTCGTGATCGTTTTGTCTCACCTTGAAGGAACGAGTATTTTAAGGTGAGACTACCAACGGGGAATAATATTAAAGTAAACGTAGAATGAAATCGGGGCATCATAGATGACGGTTCATAGACTTTGAAATCTTTTAGAAAATAAAGTCATAGCTAGGAAATATAAATAAGATTCAAATATTAGTTTATCATTTTCATGTTTACATAAGATACTTAGCTTAGTCATCTTAGTCATAGAGTCGTTCCGGTAGTACGTATCATAGGCATATTCTCTTATCTAACATCATTGTTATCATTATCGTCATGGAAGTGCACTCGTTAGAGGAGTCATAGTATTTATCATTTGGTATTGAAATCGAGATCAAAGGTTCCCTTTGGATTCACTTCAAGTAAGTCAAGCAAAACTGTAAGGAAAAATTCGACAGTAGCGGGCCCACCTCGGGCCGGATGTGGTAGCGTATACGATTTACGTATGTTATGTGTCATAGCGTTACTTGTGAGGGTCTTAGGGTAATCGGGTCCCATTTATACAAGTTCTAAGGGTGTAGGAAGTTTTTCCAACAATTGGCACACTTTCTAGTTCAATTCTATTGAACAAAAAGTGAAAAACTTTAGGTGCGGATTCCGGGGAACCGAGTTGTCCCCGAGGCTCGTACCCAACTTATTTCAAAAAGGGTGAAGCCTTACATGCCTCTTTCCGCTTCTTTTGCTATTCCGAATTCACGTTGCAATCTCGTCAAAATCTGCAAATTGGTCACATTTACCCAAACTTTCATTAGGGTACTTAGAGTTAGAATCTTAAGGAACCGCTTGGCTACCGAAATTTCGGCAGCACTTCCTCTGTAAATATACCATCCTCAACATTCAACATAGCCAAATTCTCATCAATCACAATCCGGGAATTCAAACCCGGCCAAACTATTAACATAATTCAACAATCACACTAAAAATTCACATATTCCATTCAAGGTGCATTCCAACACTTCAATTAACATTCTACCTCCTTCAATACTCTCCAATTCCAATGAAACAACAATAACCTTATAATACATATATTCCAACAACATCATAGTAATACATTACCTGTCTTCCATACAAAAACATTATTTTCAATTTACACAAACTTCCAATTGCCAATACTTCACCAAACTTGTCAAGTCTTTATTTGCGATATAACATCTACAACACAACGATTAAGATATTAATCACAACTCGCTCATTATTCTTTCACAACTCACCAATATACACGACTATACATCAAGTATACACGGCCACATATACCATGCACACTCACACGGCTCCAACATGTATACACCACTACAATCTCTCCAAACTCATTCAACTTCCATTTTCCACATATCATTCACAACAATAACAACTAAACACTAATTAAAATAATTGAAGCATGACTCCCACACACATATATATATACACGGCCATATACTATATTTCTCTCCTTCATGAATTTCATCCATTTTAACATACTACAACACATATAAACCATATATAACACATAAAACAAGATCAAAACTCACCTTTCTTCTTCAACTTCTCACTTGACTACAACTTGACAACTTGTATGATTTTGAATATTTCTTGCTCCAACAACAACTCCACCTTGTTAATCACCCTTTACTTGGTAGAAAATGATTTTTGGAGAATTTTTGCAAATTTTTCTTGTGAAAATTGCTCTTGGCCGAAATGGCCTTAAGTTTTTCTCCTCTCTCTCTTGTTCTTGCTTTTCTTGAAATTTCTAGAACATTATCTGGAATAAGATGACTTAGTCATCTTATTTATTGACCAAATTTTATTTAATATGGGCTTGGGCCATAACCATGGCCGGTTGGGCCTCACAAATTTGGGCCTTATTATTGTTTTTGATTTTTTTGGGCCAACTCGGTTTGGTCCCGAGTTGGGCCTAGCCCACTGACCTTTCGACCTTAAAACGTTCATATCTCCTTGTACCGACGTCACCTGGGCACCGACGACCTATGGTTGGAAAGATAATTCAATTATCTACAACTTCTAGTTCTTGGTACTTTTCCAAATTCCAAACTTATAATACTGTTTTTGCCCCTTGAAGTCAGATCACCCGAAAACGTTTTCTTAAAATATTCGTTTGGAGGACTTCCACTTTGATTTGGCCCAAGGGTCCTTCTTGAGTTGTGTTTAACTTCTCATATGTGATTCATATGTGTTTTCAGATGTCCCAAAAAAATCTCGATGTGTGGGTCCCATCTCAGCAAATAATCTGACGTTCAAAAATACGGGATACAACATTCTCCCCCCCTTTAGAACATTCGTCCTCGAATGTTAAACTGGCCTCATACTGTATCATAATACTTTGGGGAGGTCTCCTTCGTAGACATCTCACATGTCGCTTAGGTCGCTTTTATGTCGTAAGTCCATTGAGTAAGCTCTGAACGTTGGCCCTACGTTAATAAGTCCCCTTTCTGTCACGCTTTCTCCTCTTCCGTTAGTCTTGTCCGTCTCAGCCTACATGACTTTTATAGGGTTTGTAACCACTCCACACACTCTAATTTACATTGGACTACCTAGCTTCACATTCGTCTCTTGTTCCCACATTTGTGAAAATTTCAGCATATTTCCCAGGGGACCACCCATCATGAAATTACTCTCACCCTAGCACGCTTATCCTTGAAACTTTAGTGCATTTCAGCGTCTTAGCGTTAGTATTTTCGCCCGCACTCCCTCACACTACTTATATCACATATTATGGAACGAGTTGGGGTCTTAGCAGTTTTCGAAACGCCGCGTAACACATCTCTTCTTTTATTTACGGTTCTAACCTCCGTAATCTCTAGTATTCGTCTTTTTACCTGTGCGTATGGCTGCCTTTCATCCTAATTTCTGAATTCTTAATATGATCAACAATATAAAGGCAACGTAGGATAGGATAGAATCTGAATCAATTAACATACACATCATAGAAGGTGCCGAAAAAGTACCTGTGGCCGCATCTGCGGAAGGCTCAGGGTCCTGTCGTCCTATCAATGCATATAGGCGGTGCGGAGGACCAGCTGAACTAGGTGTCCCTCCTCTACCTCGGCCGCAGCCCGCTGGAGCTTGGGAGGTCTGTCCAAGGGGGCGTACGGTCGACGATGAACCAACCGCGGACCCGACGGGCTGGGCTTGGTCTCCCTCATACCTCAGTGGGCAATCACGCATCAAATGGCCAACCCGCCCACAAGTATAACATGCACCTGTACCTGCGCGACACTCTCCAGAATGTGGTCTACCACATCGCGCACACCGTGGCGGGGGTGGCATCATCCTGCTAGAATCAGCTCTATACTGGGATCCTGACGCCTTAGTACCCTGATCTGGTCGTGAGTGAGTAGAACGGTCAAGTCCCCTATCCGTAAATCGAGGCGGTGCACTGGCCGCCGGTTGTTCTGAATGCCTGAATAGCTCTTGTGCCTGTCCCCCTCTGTACTCGCTTCTAGTCCTGGAAAACCTGCCCCTTTTTCTGGAACCCCTATCTGGGTAACGCTCCTCTCGCCGTGGCTGATATTGTTCCTCCAGATTTTGGGCGTGGGCCCGGATTCGAGTAATAGTCATCCCGTCCTGGAGTGAAGCTGTCAAACATTCCTTAACCAAATGTGGCCCTAGCCCACTCACAAATCGGTGTACATGATCTCCCTTATCCGCTATCATGGCTGGGGCATACCTGGCTAATGAATTAAAACGGAGGTTGTATTCTCGAACGCTCATATTTCCCTGTCTCAGGTTCAAGAACATATCGGCTCGAGCCCGTCGAACCTCTGGCGGTAGGAAATGTCGCAGGAACGCCTCAGTGAACTCCTGCCAAACCGGAGGGGGTGCATTTGCTCCCCTCGATGATATCCAGCTACTATACCACAGAACTGCCACATCCCACAGCCTGTATGAAGCCAACTCTACGGACTCCGTATCCGAAGCATGTATGATCCCCAGAGTCCTCAGCATCTCATCTATAAAACTCTGCGGGTCCTCCTCTGGTTTTGATCCATAAAACTCTGGAGGCTTCAGGGTGATAAAGTCGCGGGCTCTTGCACTTACCGCTCTGCTTCCCAGGTCTACATCTTGCCGCTGAGCCTGTGCGGCAATGAGCTGGGTTAATAACTGGATGGCCTCTGCCATCTGCTGGCCCGGAACTGCTGGCGGTGGAACTGGAGGTGCGGGGGCTGGAGCTGGAACTCTTTCCTGCTCTGCTGGTGCCGGGGGAGCAGGAACAGTCTGAGGGGGAGCCTCATTATGAGATTCTTCTTCTTCTAGCTCCCGTTCAACTCTGCTGGCTGCCACCCCCTTGGCTTTCTCGGCCATCGTAGCCTTTTTCTTCGGCGGCATTACTGAAACCATAACACAGGTTTAGGAAAAGGAATATGGAAGCCTGGCAACTTAGCTCTATCGCACGATTAAAGAATGCAAAGAAGGTCACATTTCCTAAATGCCCTGTAGCCTCCTGTTTATAAGTGTGGCGCGCTACACACCCATAAACAAGACTCTACTGGACACGGCTCGTAGACAAACCCCTAGGACCGAACTACTCTGATACCACTTCTGTCACGACCCGTCTAGGGGCCGTGACGAGTACCCGATACTTGTACCGAGCACCCCTTGTCTATCGTTTTACCTTTACCTCTTAGCAAGCCATGTAAACAGAGCCATTTTTTTTTTGAACATTAACATTAGCGGCGTCATTCTGAACATAGACTAATAAACTTCGTTATCACTTATACATCAACATTAGCATGCCAAAACACCATATACCTAAATATACTTAACTGACTGTACATATCTGTCTACGAGCCTCTAGACGTAGTACACTTATACATAGAAAGGGCTGAGTACTGCCATGCCCGAATATATATACACAAAATAGTACCAAGGAAGTGAGGCTCCGGAATAACTAGAGCACTGTCAACATTGCTGGTAGAGCTTCTAAGGATCAAATCCGCCAGTCTGCTGACCTGCGCGGCATGAAACGCAGCGTCCACAAGAAGGGACGTCAGTACGAATAGTTTACCGAGTATGTAAGGCATGAATAGTAATATACAGAAAATATGAATCATGTATAATGACATAAGAGAGTTACAAAACATGTCCTGGGATAGAAACATAACCTGTATATATATATACCCTTGGCAAGTGCTATGCGTACTTAGCTTTCCTTTAAGAATCTTTCCTTGTTCATATACATATACATATAAAATAGGACATCTCATATTGCCGAGGCGTCGGCAGCCGATCCATTTAACCATAAATATACACATCCCGCGTCCGGGTATCCCGCGTCCGGGACGATATCATATCATGTAATGCCAACTGATCAGGTGGATATGCGTTCATAACGCTCTGCCCTTACCTCCATTTTCCCCGTATACACATGCATATATCATGTACATATATCAGCGTCTATAGCGCTCTAGCTCTTTTATCATATACATATACGTGTGTCGTGTAGGTACATCAGCGTCTATAGCGCTCTAGCTCTTTCGTCATGTGCATGTTTTAAAAAAATATATACACATATCTTACATACATTTACATGTCTTATATGCATTTACGTATCCTATATACATATGTCTCATAGGCACGCAGGAAAGCCCAAAGAAGAATCATGTAGTCATCGGAGTGACGTAAGGTCGGTGACCTCCAATTATATTATAGAATACTCGTGATCGCTTTGTCTCACCTTGAAGGAACGAGTATTTTAAGGTGAGACTACCAACGGGGAATAATATTAAAGTTAACGTAGAATGAAATCGGGGCATCATAGATGACGGTTCATAGACTTTGAAATCTTTTAGAAAATAAAGTCATAGCTAGGAAATATAAATAAGATTCAAAAATTAGTTTATCATTTTCATGTTTACATAAGATACTTAGCTTAGTCATCTTAGTCATAGAGTCGTTCCGGTAGTACGTATCATAGGCATATTCTCTTATCTAACATCATTGTTATCATTATCGTCATGGAACTGCCCTCGTTAGAGGAGTCATAGTATTTATCATTTGGTATTGAAATCGGGATCAAAGGTTCCCTTTGGATTCACTTCAAGTAAGTCAAGCAAGACTGTAAGGAAAAATCCGAGAGTAGCGGGCCCACCTCGGGCCGGATGAGGTAGCGTATACGATTTACGTATGTTACGTGTCATAGCGTTACTTGTGAGGGTCTTAGGGTAATCGGGTCCCATTTATACAAGTTCTAAGGGTGTAGGAGGTTTTTCCAACAATTGGCACACTTTCTAGTTCAATTCTATTGAACAAAAAGTGGAAAACTTTAGGTGCGGATTCCGGGGAACCGAGTTGTCCCCGAGGCTCGTACCCAACTTATTTCAACTAAGACATGCCATAGAAAGAAGGGTGAAGCCTTACATGCCTCTTTCCGCTTCTTTTACTATTCCGAATTCACGTTGCAATCTCGTCAAAATCTGCAAATTGGTCACATTTACCCAAACTTTCATTAGGGTACTTAGAGTTAGAATATTAAGGAACCACTTGGCTACCGAAATTTCGGCAGCACTTCCTCTGTAAATATACCATCCTCAACATTCAACATAGCCAAATTCTCATAAATCACAATCCGGGAATTCAAACCCGGCCAAACTATTAACATAATTCAACAATCACACTAAAAATTCACATATTCCATTCAAGGTGCATTCCAACACTTCAATTAACATTCTACCTCCTTCAATACTCTCCAATTCCAATGAAACAACAATAACCTTATAATACATATATTCCAACAACATCATAGTAATACCATTACCTGTCTTCCATACAAAAACATTATTTTCAATTTACACAAACTTCCAATTGCCAATACTTCACCAAACTTGTCAAGTCTTTATTTGCGATATAACATCTACAACACAACGATTAAGATATTAATCACAACTCGCTCATTATTCTTTCACAACTCACCAATATACACGACTATACATCAAGTATACACGGCCACATATACCATGCACACTCACACGGCTCCAACATGTATACACCACTACAATCTCTCCAAACTCATTCAACTTCCATTTTCCACATATCATTCACAACAATAACAACTAAACACTAATTAAAATAATTGAAGCATGACTCCCACACACATATATATATACACGGCCATATACTATATTTCTCTCCTTCATGAATTTCATCCATTTTAGCATACTACAACACATATAAACCATATATAACACATAAAACAAGATCAAAACTCACCTTTCTTCTTCAACTTCTCACTTGACTACAACTTGACAACTTGTATGATTTTGAATTTTTCTTGCTCCAACAACAACTCCACCTTGTTAATCACCCTTTACTTGGTAGAAAATGATTTTTGGAGAATTTTGCAAATTTTTCTTGTGAAAATTGCTCTTGGCCGAAATGGCCTTAAGTTTTCTCCTCTCTCTCTTGTTCTTGCTTTTCTTGAAATTTCTAGAACATTATGTCGAATAAGATGACATAGTTATCTTATTTATTGACCAAATTTTATTTAATATGGGCTTGGGCCATAACCATGGCCGGTTGGGCCTCACAAATTTGGGCCTTATTATTTGTTTTGATTTTTTTGGGCCAACTCGGTTTGGTCCCGAGTTGGGCCTAGCCCACTGACCTTTCGACCTTAAAACGTTCATATCTCCTTGTACCGACGTCACCTGGGAACCCACGACCTATGGTTGGAAAGCTAATTCAATTATCTACAACTTCTAGTTCTTGGTACTTTTCCAAATTCCAAACTTATAATACCGTTTTTGCCCCTTGAAGTCAGATCACCCGAAAACGTTTTCTTAAAATATTCGTTTGGAGGACTTCCACTTTGATTTGGCCCAAGAGTCCTTCTTGAGTTGTGTTTAACTTCTCATATGTGATTCATATGAGTTTTCAGATGTCCCAAAAAAAATCTTGATGTGTGGGTCCCATCTCAGCAAATAATCTGACGTTCAAAAATACGGGATACAACACTTGTAGCTTTTGCAAGTAACTAAGATATAAGAAAAACATTTGAGACTTTACGACTTGGGGATCATGCCTTTGGAATCTTTAGAAGATAGTGTCATAACCAAGGAATAGAATATAAGATCAAGAACTACTTTGATACTTCCATACTCATATTCATATTGGGTCCTTAGCTTAAGACTCTTAGTCATAGAATCATTCTTGTCATACTTACCATAGACGTATTCGCTTCCTTAGCATTATCGTTATCATGGTCGTCATATACATATTCCATTAGAATAGTACAGTACTTATCGTTTGATAATCGGAACAAGGATCAAAAGTTTCCTTTGGATTCTATTCCAAAATTAGTCAAACGGAGCAATAGGGAAAATTCGGGAACAATGGGCCCCCCTCGAGTCAAATGAGGCGGCGTACCAAATTTACGTACATTATATTTCATGACGTCACTTGTGAGGATTTTGAGGTAGTCGGGTCATATTTATGCAAGTTCTATATGTTTAGGAAGGTTTTCCAACATTTTACACAATTTCTAATTCAATTCTACTGAATGAAAAAGGGGAAACTTTAGGTGCGGATCCCGGAGAATGGAGTTGTCCCCGGGGCTCGTATCCAACCTAGTATGCCTAAGACATTCCATAGAAGGAAGGGTGAAGCCTTACATACCTCTTTCCGCTCCTTATGCTATTCCAAATTCAAGTTGCAAATCCGCCAAAATATACAAATTGGTCACATTTACCAAACTTTGGTTAGAGCATTTAGAATTGGAATCTTAAGATAATACTTGGCTACCGAAATTTCGGCAGCACTTCCCCTGTAAATACTCCATCCCACCAAGTTCAACTTGGCCAATTTCAATCAACAACAATCCCGGGAATTCAACCCGGCCAAACTATCAACATAATTTCAACAACCATACTAACAATTTCCATATTCAATCCAAGATACATTATAACAACTTAATCAATTTACTACTTCTTTCAAAACCTTCCAACTCCAATAAAAACAATAACAACCTTATCATATATATATTCCAACAATCACCATACTAATATCATTATCTTCCATACATGTAAGAACATAATATTCAATTTACATAATCTTCCAAGACAAGCCTCCAACTACTAATACTTCACTAAGCTCATTAGGCTTTTATTTGCAACATAAAATCCACAACACAACAACCAACATACCAAATAAAACTTGCTCACATCCCTTCATGATTCACCAAATATACACGGCTATACATCATGCATATACAACTACAACCTCTCCAAAATCATTCCACTTCCATTATCAACATAACATTCACAACAATAACAACCAATTACTAGATAAAATAATTAAAACATGATTTCCACACACACACATATAGCACACCTCACGGCCACAACATAGTTTTTCTCTTCCATGAATTTCACTCACTTTTGCATACTACAACATGCATAAAGATCCATAACATATAAGAAAAGAGTTTCACCTTACCTTTTTCTCCACTTCTTCACTTGATTAAAATTGGTAACTTGCAAGAATATGAAATCTTCTTGTTCCAATGAACACTCCACCTTGCTAGGAATCCTTGAATTGGTAGGAAATGATTTTTGAAGAATTTTTTTTTTTTTTTTGGTCTTGAACTTGGCCGAAAATGGCCTATGGAGAAGTTTCTCCTTCTTTCTTTTCTCTCTTCTCTTGAAATGTCTAGAAGATTATGGGACTATTTAGAAGACTTAGTCTTCTTTTAATCCCATAAATTTTAATTTCCCATGGGCTTGGCCCATCAAGAAGGAAGTTGGATGGCCAACCTTGGCCCAAAGTGATCTAGCCCATTTTTTTATTTTTTATTTTGCAATTCGTGAAAAATTATTTTCCAAATTCCAAATTTTCCCTTCATCCTCCTTATATTTCCACGAGTCATATTGCGAATTTTCCCTTTATACCCTTGACCTTTCTTAATATTCCCACTTCAAAATTTTCATAAACCACTTATGCACCCAACAAGATCAAAATTATAGTCTTGCTCTTGACCTTTCGCCACTATCTCGAATTATCCAAATACGCAAGAATGTGGGATATAACATCCTCCCCCCCTTTAGAACATTTGTCCTCGAATGTTAAACTGGCCTCATAGTGTTTTATAATACTTCGGGGGGGGGGGGGGGGGGGGGGGGTCTCCTTCGTAGATATCTCACATGTCGCTTAACATATCCATTTCAGGAACTTGGGTTGCCTTCTGCGATCCTTTAACAATTGTAATTCCTTCTTCGCAGAGTTTGTCGCATCTACTCCCTTTCTATAGGTATATTCCCGTATATCACCATATTAGGGTTTTCTAGCCTTAACTAGCATGGGTTCGGCATCGGTCTTACCCTGTGACATCCGTACTTATCTCCTTCATCACGTCTTTCGGATTTCATTCGACTAGCATATTCCATGTATCGCGACACTATTTGTTAGGGTCCTATAGTCACAGATAAGATGTCATATACATATATACATTCCCACCACTGTTTTACGTACAACCACTTCCAAGCACTAATCAAACTTTCTTTAGTCCTGGAGTTCTGTCATGCTTTCTCCCCTTCTGCTAGTCTAGTCTGTCTTGACTTACACGACTTCTATAGGGTTTCTACCCACTCCACACACTCTAATTTACATTAGGCTACCTAATTTCACATTCGCCTCTTGTATTCACATTTATGAAATTTTTAGCATATTTCCCAGGGGGGTCACCCATCCTCCCACCTTAGCACGCTTAATCTCGAAACTTTGGTGCATTTAAATGCGTGAATGCTGGTATAATTATATCGACTGCCCCGTACGACCTTTGTCACATAATTTAAGGTAGGTCGGGGTTCTAACAGCTTCCAAAACGTCCTCACGGCGGGTCCCACTCCTATCTTCACTTTCCTGACCATACAATTACCATATTGCCTCTGTTTAAATCTTCACTGTTTACTTCCATCCATACATATAACTATCTTTTATCCGGGGTTTCTAAATTCGCACTGGTGGCGGAGACATCTCAATCGCCATTACTCATAACCGCTATGTCTTTGGCCCCTTTTGAATTTCTGTCTGCCGTCATTAATTAGTATGCTTGCAGAGATTACGTATACATAGAAAGTTTCAAAGAAAATCTCATATACCTGTAGCCGATCAGTCTCGAACCTGCTCGGGGGAGCTGCCATGTGAAGTATGTTCCTCATCCCCGTCTATCTGCCCTTTCCTCGTGTGACTCTCGTCATTTCTCGCATCCGAATCGGAGGAGTACAAATAACCAGGCGATTCCTGGTTCACTGATGACCAGGACAAAGGACAGGAGTAATCCGCAGCACTCTCCGAGGTTGCCTGACTAACATAGTGCTCTATCACAGGAGCAGCTGGCATATCCCCGGAAGTCTCCTCCTCCGTTGTCCCAGAAGAATGCTCCGATGGGTCTGTGTCGTAACTATCCTCCTCCCTAGAGGTAAGAAGCTCTGGAGGAGTCATCGTCGGATCCTCCGAGGGATCTGTATCGTAGCCACCCTCCGTGGAATCCCCTGCTCTAGGGGTCAGAAGCTCTGGAGGAATTGTTGTTGGGTCCTCCGACGGATCTGTATCATAGCTGTCCTCCGTGGGATCCTCCGACGGGTCATTCTCAATCGAATAGCCGAGGCTCCCCTTACTCGGCTCTGGAGATACTCTAGGGGCCTTCCTGGTGCCCCCACTATCTGAAGCTGCTCTCTTCATCGACATTACTGAAACCATAACATGGGATTAGGAAAAGAATAAGGAAACCTGGTAGCATAGCTCTATCGCACGATCTAGAATACAAAGAAGGTCATATTTCCTAAATGCCCCGCAGCCTCATCTCCATAAGTGTGGCGCGCTACACACCCATAAACAGGACTCTACTGGACACGGCTCGTAGACAAACCCCTAGGACCGAACTGCTCTGATACCACTTCTGGCACGACCCAACTAGGGGCCGCGACGAGTACCCGATACTTGTACCGAGCACCCCCTATCTCATATAGTATTCTTGTTACTAAGTGGGCCGTATGAACTGTACCATATATATATATATATATATATATATTTTTACTTACCATTAACACTAGTAGCATAGTTATAAACATAGGCTAACAAACTCGGCTATCACTTTATGCAATAACGAGGACCATCAAAAGTACAAATATCTAACTGTACATATCTGTCTACGAGCCTCTAAACATAGTACACATATACATAGGAAGGGCCGAGTACTACTGTGCCCGAATATATACACAAAATAGTACCAAGGGACTGAGGCTCCGGGACAACTGGAGCGCTGCCACTTACTGCTGATAGAACTCCTAGGAATCAGGTCCATCTACCTGCTAACCTGCGCGACATGAAATGCAGCGTCCACAAGAAGGGACGTCAGTACAAATAGTGTACCGAGTATGTAAAGCATGGAAGATAATAAA
Organism: Lycium barbarum; assembly: GCF_019175385.1. NCBI lineage: Eukaryota > Viridiplantae > Streptophyta > Magnoliopsida > Solanales > Solanaceae > Lycium > Lycium barbarum. Next base: position 20,642,925 of record NC_083348.1, on the reverse strand, counting down.
ACAGAAACGTAAAGCATGATTATCAATATCATAGGGTCATAGGACATATAATGAGACGAGAAAGTAACCTGTACATCGGAATACCTTTTTCAGGCCGGATACCATGCATGCTTGTCTGTCTTTGGAAAATATTTCTTTTTCATAGTCATAGAAAATAGAGCTTATATTATGTCATGTCTTATCATATCATATCATATCGTATCGTATCATATGAGATCGTGTCATTTCATATCGTGTCATATCATATCATGCCAAATCATATCAGGTCATAGCATAGCAGGTCAGAGCATATTAGGTCATAGCATAGCACCGAACAATGTCTGCTCGCCCACATAGCACCGAAATACATCGGCTCGCCCATATATCCCGCGTCCGGGCATCCCGCGTCCGGGATGATAACGCCAGCTGACCAGGTGGCAATGAAACATGTTTCCCTTCCCATTCCCTATGTATCCCTTCCTCCACCCCATGTACATATTCATATCGCATATACATATGTCATATAAGCATGCAGGAGAGCCCAAAGAAAATCATGTATCCATCGGAGTGACGTAAGGTCGGTGACCTCCGATTACATTATGGAATGACCGTGGTCGCTTTGTCTCACCTTGAAGGAACTAGTATCATAAGGCGAAACTATCAATGAAGAATATCATTATGAGAAAACATAAAATAGGTTCATAAGGCATCGTTTCATATGCTTGGAACCTTTAAAGTAGTCATTACCCATAATAGAGTTGAGATATCAAGAAATAGTTTAACATTGTCATATTGTCATATTCGTAGTAGGAACATATCGTCAGCATATCTATCATAGACATTTTCTCATCTTTGACTTCATCGTTGTCCTCATAAGATCATATTCATCATCTTAGTCATAAGAGCATCCTATCTCTTAAAACTTGGCTTTCGAAAAATATGGTAAGTAAAAAAAAAATATATATATATATATATATATGGTACAGTTCATACGGCCCACTTAGTAACAAGAATACTATATGAGATAGGGGGTGCTCGGTACAAGTATCGGGTACTCGTCGCGGCCCCTAGTTGGGTCGGGACATAAATGCAGTTGGGGCATTGGTAAGCCCGAAAGACATCACTACAACTCATAGTGGCCATATATCGTCCGAAAAGTTGTCTTTGGAATATCCTCCGCCCTAATATTCAACTGATGATAGCTTGAACGCAAATCAATCTTAGAAAACACCGAAGCACCCTAAAGCTAGTCAAATAGGTCATCAATACGAGGCATATGGCAATTTTTTCAGATGGTGACCTTGTTGAACATGCGGTAATCAATGCACATTCTCGTGGTCCCATCTTTCTTCTTCACAAATAACACTGGAGCACCCCAAGGGGAGACACTCGATCTAATGAACCCCTTGCTCAATAAATCCTGCAATTGTTCCTTAAGTTCTCTCAACTCGGCTGGTGCCATCCGATATGATGGGATGGAAATAGGATGAGTACCCGGGTCCACGTCAATACAGAAATCAATGTCACGATCGGGTGGCATACCCGACAAATCTGATGAAAATACCTCCGCGAACTTGCTGACAATAGGAATAGACTCAAGAGATGGAGATGCAACAGTCATGTCACGAACGTGCGCCAAATATGCTAAGCACCTCTTACTTACTAATTTCTTCGCCCGAAGGAAGGAAATAATCTTCTTCGGAGCGGGACTAAGAGTACCTCTCCACTCAAGCCTAGGGATGCCTGGCACGGCTAAAGTGACTGTCTTGGCGTGACAGTCCAAGATCGCATGGTAAGAAGAAAGCCAGGACATACCCAATATAATATCAAAGTCCACTATATCCAGAATCATCAAATTTACGCAGGTGTCATACTCCATAAAAGTAACTAAACAAGACGAGTAGACACGATCAACAACCACAGAATCTCCGACTGGAGTAGACACATGAACAGGTATGTCTATGCTTTCACAGGGTAAATCCCAACCGATGGCATGAAATGCAGATACATACGAATAACTGGATCCAGGATAAAATAACATGGTAATAGACTGCCCCCGAAAATAAGTAGTACCTGTCGTCACTGCATCGGGGATCCCCCTCCGGAGGCCTAGCTCCCTCATCCTCGCTGCCTCCACTCTCACTGCACAGTCAACCGATGACAGAAATATGGACGTCTCGTAAGCACAACCCAGCATGACTCGCGAAGTCTAAGTGCTACCCATCCCAAATCATTGCCAAACAGAGCCCATGTACTAACAACGATTTTGGAATAACATCGGAATCGGCCATGCAATAATGATGCCGGAATATAACCATCGGACATCGGCCTCCTCACAATCACTCAAGTAAAAGAGTTTATCAAGTGTCAATTTGATATAAACAACGATTCTGGAATGGATCTTCGGACATCGGCCTTTTTAACAATCACTCAAGTAAAATAGTTTATCAAATATCAGTTTCGCTCAATCAACGATATCGGATCATCACTGGATATCGGCCATGCATGATAAATATGAGAGAATACATGAAATGCATATGTCAATCACCAACAGTCGAATTCAACATCACCAATACCACAACGGTTATGCTAACAACATATCACATCACAATACCAACAGTGGGTATGCCAACATGTATCAATAACTCTAGTACCAAAAATGGGTATGTCAATCCTATTCCAAATCAGGACAACGAGCAGAATTCTATATCTACCAACTACACATGGCATCAGGCCAACACATTTGAACAATCGACATGCATAACGGGGTGCCTAGCCCCAACACACATTAGGGCCCAACCTAAGGAAATATCCATCCCAAATCCACACCCGAAGGTTCATATGATGTCTCCAACATTATAATCTATATGTGCTTTACTATACGAAGTCTCACCAAAGGTTTACCATAACTACCTGGACTGCCGAACCACAACACCAACAAGTCACTCTATCGCCTTTCCTTCCTCTGAAGCTCAGAACCAAAGTAGGCTAAGCATAATCGAATTCTAAATTAGAAATCATAGAGAATGATACTTATATTGCTATGACATCAATTAGGTCCATTTTAACCCTAGAAATTGGGGAAACAAGCCCACAAGGAAAAAACAAAATATTCGCAAGTAAAATATCAAATTGAATCCTAGGTTATCATAACCCAATCATTAATTGTTGATTTAGCTTAAGAATTATCCCCAAATCTGATTTCTAGTAAAAACCCACAAATTGGGTATGAACCCTAATTCTCCAAATCCGAAATTCAACGTTAAAAGTGGAAGATATGGACTTACTAAGCTTATATTCTTCACATTTTACCATTAACATCATCAATTTATCAAGTATAATCTTAGAGAAAATTCTCCCAAAACCTCCTTCAAATTCCATTTCTAAGGGATTGGAAAGGGAAGGGGAAAATCTCTGAGAGGCCATATAACCGTTATGAGGTTAAGGAATACTTTTTACAAAGTTTTAAGAAAATATCTAAAGGTTCTGGGATCAAGCAAATCGAAGAAATTAAGTTTGTTGAAACTTTGAAAAAATTTGGCAGAATTCTGGACAAGATTTTTGGTCAAAATTTAGGAAGGTTTATCTACTAGATATGAGGAGTTACATAATGCATAGCCTATGTAAATTTAAGTTCAGAGAGTAAATTTAAGTTCAGAGAGTTTTCTTTCCAATTCAACTTATAGATCACAAATTTGAGAAGTACGGTGCCATGTACGACCCGTACCAAAATGCACGATTTCAAGTATGGACGTTATATATATATACGACTTGTATATTTGGGCCATATATCAGGGCGGTGGCAGCATCGTTTTATATATATTTCGACCAAAGATCATATTAGCTCTGAAAAACCCTCTCCAACATAACTAATCAACCCCTAAGCGAAATCAAGGATTAAAAGAGAGAATCAAGTGTCAAATGTTTCCGGATGGTTGTTGAAGTTTAATTCTTCTTTTGGTAGTAGCTTCAAAGAATACTTCATAGTGAATTAATCTTGCAATTGAAGTGTTCTTGAGTCCTTGAGGTAAGATTCCACCTTATTTTCGTGTTTATGAGTTTTTTAGATTTTTATACAAATGATTGAAGGGAGAAAGTTGTAGGAAAAGGTTCTACTATATGTTGAGGTTCATGTTGGGTTCTAATATGCTTTGGCCATATTGTTAATGTGTTATTGAGCTAATTCTTATTGTCTGAATAGTGATTAATGTTGAGTCTGTGTTGAGGTTGTCATACTTGATGTATATGGAAGAAGGAGGTGTATAATTATGGTATACAAAGCGTATATCGGGTTGCTTTACTATATATCTTTAAATGTTGATTGATGTAAGGAAAAGAGGCTTATATAAGGTTGTTGCAATTGTTGTTGGCTACTGAATGTGTTGTGGTGATTAGGAAATAGGGAAAATGCAGCCCGTTTCATTTTAGAATCAATTTATCATTTGATATACGTGATATACTAGCACCATCTAAGTTTGTAAAATGCATTCCTTTGTTATAGGATTGGAGTACTAGTACAACAAGTTTATTGTGTGATTGTGTTGACGACTTGAGGTATGTTAAGTCTAACTTTCCTTCTCTTGGCATGATCTATATGAATGGGACGTAAACATAGCACTACTCCATAATGAATCCACCCTTAGTAGTGATGTGGCGTGATTTTTACGCCATAATCGATACTTTTCGGCTATAAGTTTTACTTGTTGTTAAGCAAGTCAATGTGTTTTTACGTGTTTCTTAGTGTTTTTCAGGTAAACGAACAGATTTGGCACAATCACAGTTGAAGTGCAGAACCAGGTCGTAAATTGAGGTTTATGGCTCGTATTCTACAATACGGGCCGTATTCCGTGGTCGTATTAAAGGATTTTAGAAACAGAAAGTCAAGCTGATAAGATGGTGATTTACGAGCTGAGTTTATGGACTGTATTTCAGTTTACGGTCCGTATTCCATCACGTATTTAGTCATTCAAGCGTCTGGCAGAAAGTCTGAGATTAGCAGAGTGAAAGACGACCAAGCAGTTTACGGACCGTAAACCACTTTACGGTCCATATTTTGGAAGGTTAGTTGCACACAGCTGAGAAGACGACGTGGGCGTAAACCATTTTTACGGTCCGTAAAGTGATTTACGGACCGTATTTCATCATGACGGGACTGAAGTGCAAAATCTGTAACTTATGTAATTTCGAAACGTATAAATAGTCATTGTAGGGTTTTAATATTCAGCATTCAATATATTTTTGTCTCTTGACTTAGAACAAAAACTTCTCTCTAGTTTTTGAAGATTCAAACATCAATTCAAGTATTACCAATTCCTTTTTATTCCAAAGTAAGCATTTATGAATTCTTCAATTTCTTATTTCTTGTTCTTTGTCATGAGTAGCTAAATTCCCTTACTAGGGTTGTGAACCCAATGATGGGTGTTTTGTGATTGGGTGTTGTGATTGATATACACATAATGGATTATTAGGGTTTGATTATTCTTCATTCATAATTAATGGTTGCAAACATTGATTAAAGCCATAAACCTTAATTTATTTGGGAAAGTAATTAGGGTTGGTAAGAATAATTAACAAGGACTCAAAGCTTTAACCTTTGTTTAATAAATTCACTTAGGAATAAGATGAATTTACTTGGCATGATTAATCGTTCTTCATGGTAGCTTTCTTATATTTGAGAAAATCATAGAAAGACATAATCTTTATTTATTGGAAAATAGTAGAGATTCACATAGAGATTAAGTGCATTCATATAATGATCCATTAGAAGTATATCAAGATCAATACCCATGATAATGCACCCTATCTAACGGGGACACAATCTTAGTTTCTTTTACCATAAATTTCCACCAAAACAATAGTTTAGAGATTAGTCATAGACAAAACCCAACTTTTACCAACATTATCGGATTAAGATATTAGACCTAGAACTTAGCATTTACGATTTTAGTAACCTTTTCACACCATATTCCCTGTGGGATTCGACCCCAACCTTGTTGGGTTACTATATTTGACAACGTCCGCGTTATACCAATAATAGGTGTAATTTGAGTGTATGCTGATTTTGCCAATTATTTGGTAACAGGTATAGTTCCCAATGATATCAAAACTTACCAAAAGAAGAAATTCTTGCGGGATGCTCGACAGTACTATTGGGACGAGCCTTATTTGTTCCCCACATGCGCTGATAACATCATTCGGCGTTGTGTTCCGGAAAGTGAAGTGATGGCAATTCTAAAGGCATGCCATGACTCTCCTGTTGGGGGTCATCATAGCGGAAACCGGACTGCAGCCAAGGTACTTGAGTGCGGCTATTACTGGCCCACTATGTTTCATGATGCTAATCTTTTGGTGCGGTCCTGTGATCAATGTCAAATGCAAGGGAAAATCGGCAGAAGGCAAGAGATGCATATGAATTTCGTTATGGAGGTGGAAGTGTTCGATGTTTGGGGGATCGACTTTATGGGACCTTTTGTGAGTTCTGGTGGAATGAAATACATCTTGGTAGCTGTGGATTATGTGTCAAAATAGGTTGAGGCGGTGGCTTTACCCAATAATGAGGCCAAGAGTGTTATGGGGTTCCTTAAGAAGAACATATTTACTCGTTTTGGAACTCCGAGGGCGATAATCAGCGATGGTGGATCCCACTTTTGCAATAAAGCGTTCGCGGGACTGATGGAGAAATATGGTGTAAAGCATAGGATGGCAACGCCTTATCACCCTCAGACAAGTGGATAGGTTGAAGTGTCCAATAGGGAGATCAAAAGTATTCCAGCAAAGACAGTGAATGCCAATAGAACTGATTGGGCCCGCAAGCTCGATGACGCTCTATGGGCATACCGGACTGCTTTCAAGACTCCAATTGGGACTTCACCCTTCAAGCTTGTATTCGGGAAAGCTTGTCACTTGCCGGTTGAACTTGAACACAAAGCTATGTGGGCGTTGAAGAAGCTGAACATGGATTGGGAGGAAGCAACCAAACTGCGGTTGTTTCAATTAAATGAGATGGATGAATTTCGGTACCAGGCATATGAGAGTGCAGCCCTTCATAAAGAAAGGATGAAGCAATACCATGACAAGAAGATTCTAAAGCGAGAGTTCTACAAGGGCGCACTGTATTACTGTTTAACTCTCGGCTGAAGTTGCTACCGGGTAAGCTTAAATCGAGGTGGTCGGGCCCGTTTGAGGTGGTAGGTGCTTCACCCCATGGCGCGGTTGAATTGAAGTCAGGAGATGGTACCCGGACATTTAAGGTGAATGGGCAGAGATTGAAGCACTATCACTGAATGGTGCCGGAGGATAGGGTTGTTGATCGCTACAGGTTGAAACACCTCAGAACGAACAATGATCTGGTGTACCAAGACAAGGAGTGATTGGTCACCACCGTCGTGCCGCGACGTTAAATTAAGCGCTTCTTGGGAGGTAACCAAGTGTAGTGTTTATTTTTCTTTGTTGTTCTTCGTACATATAGGGTAATGGTTGTTTTGGTGCAGGAATATATGACAGGAAAAAAAATATTCTACTGAAATGCAGGTAAGTTCAGTTGTCAAACACTGTTCCGCTACATTGCAAAAGACGCCTGAAGTTTACGGACCGTATTTCACAATACGGCTCGCAAACCAGGGCGTATTTAACAATGCTGCAAAACAGTGAGCACTGTAATGTAACATGATGGTTTACGACCACGTAGGACGGACCGTATTTCACAATACGGTCCGTAAACCTGAACGTAAACTAACATGAGACAATACAGTGCACTGCCCACAATAACATCTCTAAATACGGGCCGTAAATCAATTTACAGACCGTATTTAGAATAAAAAAAAAAAGAATAACACAGCGATTTAAATATAACAAGCAGTTTATATCAAGGGCAGAAGAACTCAAACACCGCCAACTTAATATCACCCCCACGATTTTCCCACCATTAATATTCTCCCTCCATTTTTTTCAACTGAAACGATCCCTCTTCAACTTCCCTTTCATCCCCACGACTTCCCACAATAAACCCATCACTTTCCATCTTCCTCACCACCATAAATACACCAACCCCACTCACCAACTGACCCAGCTCACCACAAATTCGTATCCCCTTCTGCCCTAGGTTTAAATTCGTTTGTGATTCAAGTGTGTTCTCTCAAAATCTGTGCCTACAGTGGTCAGTTAGTTCTTCGCCAAAAAGGTATGATTGGCTTTCCTTATTCTTCTACATCTGTGAGTTTGAACTTGGTGGTAAGTGATTGTTTAGACTGGGTTTGTGAAGTTATGCATTTGATACCTTAGTTAATGATCTTGTGGGGGATAAATATGTTTAACTCTTTCAAATTCTTGTGGGTCATTGTTAATTACACCCAAATGGGTTGGAGGGCATTCCATACTTCAAATTCAAAATTTGAAGTTTTGGTCTGCCTACCAATGGCTTGACTTTGCGGGAATTATGAAAATTGGTAGAAAATGGATGAAGTCTGAGTAACCTAGGCCCCGAACACAATGTGAAACCACGATGTGCAATGAAATTTTTAAATCAAAAAAAGTATGTCAATCTGTGGTGCGTAATACGACTTCACTTTACGGACCGTATTTCACTTTACGATCCGTATTTAAGCATGTATGATTGAGCAGATTATTACCCAAAAAGGAATCCCAGTTTACGATCTCACTTTACGGACCGTATTTCACTTTACGGTCCGTACTTAAGCTTATAGAATGGGACAGCATGTTATCCACTACAAATGCTTAGTTTACGATAGTACTTTACGGACCGTAAACCAGTTTACGGTCCGTCTTTTGTGTTTACGACCACAGACAGAACATGTATTCTGTGCACAGTCATATATTATTATCTTTGGTTGATTGTTCCATGGTAACTAATATGTGGTGTCTTTTGCAGTAATGGGTCAGAAAAGAAAAGCAACGAGAGCGGGGGCCCACAGCACGGGCAAGAAAAAGAGAGCGCGCTCGGATTCAAGGATGATAGATGAACCTTCCACTTCGGAAGGGGAACAATCAGGATCCGAGTACGCCGAGGTCATACCGCCACCAAAAGCCCGGGGGGGCCCTACCGAAGACACAATGGCAACCACATTAACCCTGCCCTCACCCATGACTCCATCAAAGTCTGCGTCGGAAGCCTCCCAGTCTGAAGAGGGGGATTCTGACGCGGAAGATCAAGCAGGGGGGCTGCCACCCAGACTCCACCAGAGAGTTACTCAGTAGGGCCTAGTGAGGGCAGTGATCCGGTTGATGGTACGCCGCCTAAGGGTCGTAAGCTGGTCGTCAGGACCAAACATTTGGATGAAGAAAAGTTGCGGTTCTCGGTAAAGGGGTCAAAGGAGTTGTATGAGCAATGGATGGCCGGGTCTGAAACTGGTGGGCAGCCGTCGAGGAAAATATTTGAAGAACGGCGGCTGATTTTCAATGGTATTTCAGCTTATCCACAGCTGGATGATACCATCAAAGGGTACAAGTTAGATGCATTCACTCATGGGTCGGGAGAGTATGCTCCACATATTGTGCGGGAGTTCTATGCATCATATGGGGTCGTCCTGAAGTCGATGAAGAAGCCGAGTCTTGCTTGGCATCAGATCCCCATGCTGGAAAATGTGACGGTCCGGAACTTCCTGGTTGATATTTCCTCCAAAGCCATCAACAGGGTCTTGTTTGGAGATGATTTTGTGCCTCCTACTGATCTGCTCTTGTTCCTAGACAAACGAGACAGAAAGGACGAAAAATCCGTAAGGAAATGGACCACAGCAGCTATCACATCTGAGCCATATGAGCAAAAATGGGTTAATGATTGGAAAGCAAAGATCACTAAAAGTTGTTTGTCCACAGAGGTTAAATTCTGGTGGACGTTGCTGCGATACAGGATCACGCCAACCCAGGCAGATAATACCCTGTCCACCAGTCAGGCAGTGACCATTGCCTCCTTCATGTCACGGTACCCGATGGATGTTGGCGGGTTAATAGCTGAGGAGCTGCACATGCGGGCACACAAGCCCAACCAAAACATGGTCTTTCCATGCCTTATCACGACATTGTGTCGACGGGCAAGGATAATTCCGCTTCCAGATTGGGACGGTACCATTACAGCTGCACATATAGGGGATTGGCCTAAAAATAAGGTGATAAGAAAAAAGGACCGGGAGGCGGAGCAGTCCGGCGATGACGACGACACTCAGTTAGAGATGAGTCCGAGCCGTGCCTATGGGACTGATCTAGTAGGTTCCGAGTTTGGTGCTGCCACGACAGGGCCGGAGGCTCCCACGACAGGTGTCCCAGCTACTGTCGATACACAGGGTGATGCAACCACACTAGCTGTTTCGGAGGCAAGACCTCCACCACCACATCCGGCCACACAGGGTCCTCCTTCGGGGTCTGCCACTGTTTCTGCGACAGCCGAGCCTGCTAATCCAGAGGTGGGGTTGCTACACTTCAGCCCTGCTAACTACAGCCAAATCGCAATCAAAGCAGTGCGGACCGAAAGGCAAGTAGACAAAATCTTGCAACAATTCAGGCCGAATATGGCAAGGATAGTGCAACAACTGGTCACTGAGGCAACCACAGAGATCCGTACGGAGTTTGAGAAAAAGCACGAGGTGTATCAGGCTCGACTAGACAACTTTGAGGCGAGATTGTTGACTCGAGACCAGACCGCACCCAGTGGGGAGTCTAGTTCTTTGAGGAGTGAGTTGGAGAAGCTGAAAAAGGAGCTTGACACACTCAAGATGCATGGGATGGTAGCCGCACCAGCACCAGCACCACGGGCCATTTTGCCTAGTACGTTTAAGGTGCTGGATTTGCTTGATTCTAAGGAGGAGACGGAGGATGCGGAACCTTTTGTTCACGGTACTGGAAAGAGGGTCAGTGAGTCATCTGAGGACACAGAGGAGTTGGCCAGGAGATTAAAAAAGACTGAAAAGAAGGATCTGCAGTAGGCGATCTTTCAGTCATTGGTTGAGCCGCAGCGCCAACCTGGAGAGTCCTCAAGTCAGCCGCCGGATGCGGCGGGCCAGCCATGAGATGTTCATATCATTCAGGTATTTTCTCGCTCCCTTGTTCTTATATTTGAAGCACTGAGACAGTGCTTGATTTTTAGTTGGGGGTGGGACTTATTGATAGTAGGGTAGCGTAAATATGTGTTTAGGAACCCCCTCGGCTTTTCTTTGCTAGAATTATTTTCCTGAAGGGGGTTTATTTTGTTGAAACTAGCATGTTTAGGATGTTGCTTAGGTTGAGTAGAATAATTTTGACTTATTTGGTGTTACTTTGTAACTGATGGCATGTGTGTGGTTTGTTGAAAATTTTGGACCCCTCAGAAAATTTGAAAAATGCATACTTAGAACAGTTATTGTCTGACATGATTGATTCTTTATATGACATTGTGATTATTGGGGTATTGTGTGTGATGAATGACTACTTAGGAGGCCACAAGTGTAAAAATGATTATCCTTATGCCGATGTGTGTGTGAGTTGTTAGTTTTGTTCTGTTTACGCATGTATAATCTAGAACTTGCCCGGTTAGTCTTGTTTGAAATCCGAAAGTTAGTTTGGTTGTGAAATGATCTTAGGCTTTCTTTGTGTTAATAAAGTCACTTTGCCTAAATAAGCCTCACCAAAAGCTGAAAATATCACTAGTCTTCCCCTTTTGAGCCTTTTTGACCCTTTTCTTGGCTAGCCGAATGAAACCTCACCCGTTGTGAAAATTATCCATCTTCGCACCCGTTCCCTCCTTGATGCTACTAGATAGACGAGGCAAAACGCCTAAGTTGGGGGTACATTAAATGTGAAGTAGATGTGAGAACAAAGGTTGGGGGTGGTGAAATTTGCTAGTAGAGAGTCGATGTGGTAGTTGATACTATATAAAATGTATATATATATATATATATATATATATATATATATATATATATAATAATAATAATAATAATAATAATAATATATTCAATCAGAAAATTGAAACAAAAAAAGAATTGCTAGTTGGATAGGAATAAAACCACATCGAGGTCGAAAACGTTAAAGAAAAGAAAGGGGCTGGAAAGAAAAGAGGCGAATCAGGGTAAAGAGATGTTGTAGTGTCAAGGAGGGTGAGTCACTAATACCAAAAAAAAAAAAGTATCCTACCCGTCCCTAAGCCTACATTACAAGCCGAAACAAGTCCTAATGTGATCACAACCGAACGAGCCTAGGCTGAGAACATGGAAAATAAGGGCAAGCCTATGGTATTTGCATGTGTGAATATGAATTCTTTGTGAGTGTTTAGTGTCTTTCTCTTCTCGTTCATCTTCGTCCCATTCTTGTCGTATATATGTGTGTTGGGACATTCTTTGGTCTATGTGAGGGCATAAGGATGAGAATTGAACAAACTAAAGTGACCGCCGAAAGTAGCATTTGTGTGCATGATAATATGTTCGATAATGTAATGTCATGTACTGAAGAGTCATGGTTAGTCATAACATTCTTAAAGTGTGTAATATTGCTGTACAATAGACAGATGGGATGGTCAGTTGAAGGAAAACATGCATGCCAGAAGTTCCGAGCCAAAACCGATATAGACATTTTTATTCTGTGATATCTAGGTGTTAGATTGAGTCGTTGCGTGGTATGGCTTGCTTGAGGACAAGCAAATACTTTATGTTGGGGGTGTTGATGTGGCGTGATTTTTACGCCACAATCGATACTTTTCGGCTATAAGTTTTACTTGTTGTTAAGCAAGTCGATGTGTTTTTACGTGTTTCTTAGTGTTTTTCAGGTAAAGGAACAGATTTGGCACAATCACAGTTGAAGTGCAGAACCAGGTCGTAAATTGAGGTTTACGGCTCGTATTCTACAATACGGGCCGTATTCCGTTGTCGTATTAAAGGATTTCAGAAACAGAAAGTCAAGCTGAGAAGATGGTGATTTACAAGCTGAGTTTACGGACCGTATTTCAGTTTACGGTCCGTATTCCATCACATATTTAGTCATTCAAGCGTCTGGCAGAAAGTCTGAGATTAGCAAAGTGAAAGACGACCAAGCAGTTTACGGATCGTAAACCACTTTACGGTACGTATTTTGGAAGGTTAGTTGCACACAGCTGAGAAGACGACGTGGGCGTAAACCATTTTTACGGTTCGTAAAGTGATTTACGAACCGTATTTCATCATGACGGGACTGAAGTGCAAAATCTGTAACTTATGTAATTTCGAAACGTATAAATAGTTATTGTAGGGTTTTAATATTCAGCATTCAATATATTTTTGTCTCTTGACTTAGAACAAAAACTTCTCTCTAGTTTTTGAAGATTCAAACATCAATTCAAGTATTACCAACTCCTTTTTTATTCCAAAGTAAGCATTTATGAATTCTTCAATTTCTTATTTCTTGTTCTTTGTCATGAGTAGCTAAATTCCCTTACTAGGGTTGTGAACCCAATGATGGGTGTTTTGTGATTGGGTGTTGTGATTGATATACACATAATGGATTATTAGGGTTTGATTATTCTTCATTCTTCATTCATAATTAATGGTTGCAAACATTGATTAAAGCCAAAAACCTTAATTTATTTGGGAAAGTAATTAGGGTTGGTAAGAATAATTAACAAGGACTCAAAGCTTTAACCTTTGTTTAATAAATTCACTTAGGAATAAGATGAATTTACTTGGCATGATTAATCGTTCTTCATGGTAACTTTCTTATATTTGGGAAAATCATAGAAAGACATAATCTTTATTTATTGGAAAATAGTAGAGATTCACATAGAGATTAAGTGCATTCATATAATGATCCATTAGAAGTATATCAAGATCAATACCCATGATCATGCACCCTATCTAACGGGGACACAACCTTAGTTTCTTTTACCATAAATTTCCACCAAAACAATAGTTTAGAAATTAGTCATAGACAAAACCCAACTTTTACCAACATTATCGGATTAAGATATTAGACCTAGAACTTAGCATTTATGACTTTAGTAACCTTTTCACACCATATTCCCTGTGGGATTCGACCCCAACCTTGTTGGGTTACTATATTTTACAACGTCCGCATTATACCAATAATAGGTGTAATTTGAGCGTATCAAGTAGCTAGAAGTTTCGGTGTTGATTCATGATCAGATAGGATTTCTTCTAGAAAGTTTTTTTCTTGATTTGTGAGTCCTATAGAGTCATGTAATGATAACGATGTTAGTCTCATAACGATGTTCAGAGGTGTAACGAGCTTACGTCACTCTAACAGACTCAGAATGTACTCTGATCATACTTATGCATTTATATATACATGTCATACTATGATAATGATGCCCACAACGGCCGATGGCAAAATATACATGTGTATATATATATATATATATATATGTACGACAGTCATTATATACGCATCACTGGTCAGTTGGCAAGGATAATGATGCCCACAGAGTCTTGGACAGGCGTTATATACTCATATATATGTATGAACAGGCATTATATACACATATGTACAGTACTTATGCATATCATGGCCCTCATAGGTAATTTAAGGATCTCAAGTAGGGTTTTTTAGAAATAGACATGTGTTGATTTGATGCTCGTTACTGGTGGACTTATCACATTGTCTTCTAAGAGTGCCTTTTGGTTGAAGTCACAAGATGGTTATACATATTAAATGAGGCCTCTTATTTATGACTCAAACTTCAAGATTGATGAAGAAACTACTACTGCCATGTCGTGGATCTCGTTTGCAAATCTGTTGCCTACTTTCTTTGTCAATGAGTCTTTGTTCTCACTTGCTTCTGATGTGGGAAAACCTTTGCATCTTGACTTGGCTACTGTTAATAAGACAAGGCCAAATTGTGTGAGGGTGAAGGTCGAAGTGGATTTAATATCAGATTTCCCAAAGTTTGTTATGATGGAGATTGAGGATGAAGATACAAAACAAGCTAGGAATGTTAAGGTAAAGTTTCACTATGATTATCTTCCGAAGTATTGCACTGAGTGCATGCTTCAAGGACATGTAAATAAGAGTGTAGAGTTCTGTATCTTGAACTAGAGAAGGATACTTCAGATGAGAAGGTTGTTGAACCTGTAGATAAGATAGAGGAGACAAAGAAGAATAATGAGGAGCAAAAGAGAGTAGTGAATCAAAGCAGAGACCAACACATATGATATAAAGGAAGATTAGTGCAACAATATTTACCAAAAGTGCTCTCTAGTGGGAAAGTGGTTACTTATCCAAGTGAGACAAGGTATAATGAAGAACCAAAGTAAATTCCTACAAATGGTGGAACAGTGGCTCAGAAGGAGCCTCACAAGGTTCAGGATAAAAGTAATCAGGATGACGGTGTTATAAATCAGAACAAGTATGGAGTTTTAGGCAGTATTCAAGAAGAGGAGGAGATAATACAAGAAGAAGATATGAATACAAGTGAGGCAACTCAGGATGCTAATAAGGCAGACACTAATTTAACCCTTGAGAAAAACATTCAGATGGAGGATCAGATTATTAATGGAGATACCACTCAAGCAACTGACAATTTGAGCGGTTCAGGCAATAGTGTATATCAAGAACTTGTAGACAATGTGATAGTAATAGATAATCACATAGCTGTAGAACAACATGAAGAAGAAACTGATGAGGTGGGAGATTCTATAGAAGCAGAGATTTCAAAGTAAGATCATAGTCTTGTGGATACATATGGAATGCAGAATCAGGCCATTAAGCATTTGTTTGAACTTGATGGTAACAAGGATGACAGTATGGAAAATAGCAGATCAACAGACAGGGAAGAGGCTTAGGATTCTAATAATATCAAGGGCATAGCATAGGCTCAGATTAGTGATATATCTTCAGCAAAGTTGGTGCTACCAGTAATTAGCACAGATGGTGTTAGTGCTGAGGATATAGTGATTAATGACAATGTTGTGGTGACTCATTCTATGGAGGTAGCAGTTAATTCTCAGGCTGACAATCTAACAAGTGAAGGGGTGAACAAGTCTGGTGGGAATTGCAGCAACGTATCAATGAAGGGACACAATTAGTAGTAGTGACAGAAGTGCAAGTGAACAGCTTATGCATCACTAAGGAGCTTTCTTCCAACAAAGTGCTCCATGATCTGGTGTCTGATAATGTAGAAAATTAGGAGCAGGACAAAGAAGAGCAGATTAATTTAATGAATGAGAAGGTATATAAGCAGGCTGGAGTATCTCCTAAAGTCTCTCAAGCAGTTTCCAGTTCCAGAGTTAAAAAGAAGGGGCAGAAAAAAATGATTAGGAATGGTCCAGTAGAAGAACAACCCCCTATTAGGGTGTTACCAAAGAGAGAAGTCAATAAACAATCTTTTAAATGATGTTAAGGTCATTTATTTGGAATATAAGGTCTGTGAAAACTCAAAAGGCATTTCATAGACTCCAAATGCTTCACAGACATGACAAGTTCTTTTTGATAGCATTGTTGGAACCTTTTCAACAGGCTAGATACATTCAAAGATACATGAGTAGATTAGCCAAAGCTAATGCTTTTTCTAATTATAGTGGAAAGATCTGGTGCTTTGTGAACACTAATATTGTTGTAGAGGTGATATGAGACACAGTTCAACAACTGACATTGAGACTGTTCTTCCAGGATTTGGAAAAAACTATGTATACCACTCTGGTATATGCAAAGTTTGATGAAACTGCAAGGTTAGAATTATGGGACAACTTGTATCAATTGTATAATAACATCATTGGGGCATGGATGATAGGTGGTGATTTTAATGTGGTCTTGAATGAAGAGGAAAAGATTGGTGGCATCCCTATTTAGCCTCAAGATGTGGAGGACTTTGCCTTTTATGTGAATTCTTATGCACTGGAGGAGATTGGCTTTAAAGGCAGCCCTTTTACATGGTGGAATGGTAGAGCAGGAGATGATTGTATCTTTGAGAGTTTGGATAGAATGTTCGGTAAAGCTCCATTGCAAGATTGGTTTAGTAACCTGGAAGTGGAACATTTGGCTAGGACAGGTTCAGATCATTCTCCCCTATTATGTACTTATGGAGAAACAGATCAAAATCAATACAAGCCTTTCAAATTTCTGAAGTTCTGGGTAGAACATGATTCTTTCATGAACATTGTGAGGCAAAATTGGCCAGTATGGGAACATGAAGACCCATTCATTAGCTTCAAGTGTAAGATGAAGAATTTTAAAGGGGCATTGTCTCAATGGAGTAGATTGACATATGGAGATATTTTCAAACAAATCATTATTATGGAGGAAATAGCCAGAATCAAAGAAGGCCTATTTGAAGAGGATCCCTCTCCTATTAATAGGTGTGTATTGCAAAAGGCTCAGGCTAAAATGAAGATATACTTGCATTATGAAGAAGATTTTGGAGACAAAAATCTGGTCTTGACTGGTTCGTAGAGGGTGACAGGAATAGAAATTTCTTTCATACTATTGTGAAAGGAAGAAGGGAAAAACTACAAACAGGAAAATTCAGAATTCAGAAGAGGATTAGATTGAGGAGGAGGAGCAAATAGCTGCAGAAGCAATCTCATTTTACGAAAAACAGTTCACTCAGGAGAATTTAGATCATGTGGAAGAAAACCTTCTGGATCATATTCTTGTTCTAGTTGATGATGATATGAATGATCAACTTAGGAAAGTACCAACCATGGAGGAAGTAAAGGATGCCGTTTTCAATCTTAGTGGATCAAGTGCTTGTGGTACTGACAGTTTCTCGTGTATTTTCTACCGGAAGTGTTGGGATGATGTTGGAATGGGTATGCATAGTATGGTATTGTCATTCTTCAATGGAAACTCTCTTCCAAAATCTATTACTCACACAAAACTAGCATTGCTTCTTAAAAAAGAATTGATTAATACTTTCTCTGATCTTAGGCTAATCAGTTTAAGTAACTTCACAAACAAAGTGATATCCAGGGTGATACATGATAGGCTGTATGATATCTTCCCTTCTTTGATATCTCTAAATCAGGCTGGATTTGTACAAGGGAGGAGAATTATTGAAAATGTTCTTCTAGCTAAAGAGATGTTACACCTCACACTTTCAGAGCATGATCACGCCACTTATTTCACCGTATTAATGGAGTATCGGAGACGTCCCATGAAGTTTTGGAAGGTACAAGCCATGGGAAGTATGTAACAATGAAGTAAAGGATGAATTACGATCTCGTAAGTCTTAACCGGGAAGGACAACCTTGAAACCTAAGGACATTACCATTATCAAGCATCATTAATGATAAATATCATGTATGGAGAGTTTCAGAAGATTCTGGGACCAAGCAAATCAAAGAAAATAAGTTTGTCGAAACTTTGGAAAAAAGTTGGCAGAATTTTGGACAGAATTTTGGGTCAACTTTGGAGGGGTATATCTCCAGGTATATTAGGAGTTTTAAGGTGTTTTAAAATCCTAAAATTAAGTTCATCGAGTATATTTTCCAACGCAATAAACCGCTCGTCAAAACGACATCGGAGTAGGGAGTTATGGCCATTTTAAGATAACCTATCCAAGTTGCCAAATGGCTTCCGCGGGTCCCACTTGGGAAAGTCATTGGAACCGACCTATGAGGGGTATAAAAACTCCCCATCAACCCTATTGTTTCATCATTTTACATTCTTATGAGTCCTAGAAACTTCCTAACACATCCGCCAGACATTTATAGCCCATTAAATTAAGAATTTAACAAGATTACACCAAACTAGTCCATGAAAGGTGATTGTTCTTGCTTCTAGTTGATGCTGTGGTGAGTTTGGTCTTGAAGAAAGTTCGTGTGGCTAAATTTATTCAAGTATAAGTTATGATCTTCATCCAATCTATTATGTTGAGTTGATTTGAAGGTTTAACAAGTCTTAAAAGTGAAAATAGTTATGGAGGAAAGGACATAAAGTGTTGTGTAGTAGTTGTAGAGTTTATGGAATGTTTTGAGCATGTTGTGGCCATGTGGTTGGGCTGATTTCCATGTATATGGGTACTATATAATGTTGTTGGTGTGTTGATGTAATTATGCTCCTTGATTGGGAAGAAAGGAAGTGTATATTGTTGTTGTATGTTGAAAACCATCGTGTGGGATGTTTATGGAATATTTTGGTATTGATGATGATGTTGTTAATATTAGTATTGCTATTGTTGTTGTTTTGTTGGTATTGTGATTTCGGGCTAAGGATATAAACAGGGGAGATGCTGCCCGAATTTCGACAGATTCTAAACGAATTAATTTGAGGGCTTAAGACAAGCATATGATGATAAGCCTAACAATAATATGAATTCTCTTGAATGTAGATTTACGAGCTTGGGAGGACAAGCATTAAGTAGTTAATGTTAAGGCGATCGAAAAGGTATGTTAAGGCTAGTCCTTTTCTTTCTAAAGGCATGATTCTTTTCTTATGAACGTATATATGTTTTCCATAACACTCTTATTCCCAAAATCTAGAAGTTCATGATTCTCAAGGTTTTTATAATGCTAAAGATAAGTATGATCCATGATGGTAATGATGATGATGATCCCATTTCTAGAGATTCCAAAGTTTACAGTCTTGATGCTATTATGAGATTACTGAGCTTATTTCATGATTTCCTTGATTTTATTCATTGTTGTTGATCTCACCTTATGATAATTGTTCCTTCAAGGTGAGATATAGTGATTATGATTCCTCCATAATATAAATCAGAGGTTACTGACCTTGCGTCATTTTGATAGAGTAGTAACATTTAATTGAGTTCGCGTGCATGTTATATGTATTTATATATGTGTAATTTAGATACTATATATATTTCACCGCACCTTAATGGCCGGACAAGATACTATATATATATTTTACCGCACCTTAATGGCCGGACAAAATACTATATATATTTCACTGCGCCCTAACGGCCGGACAAGATACTATATATATTACTGTGCCTTAACGGCTGGACAAGATACCCTGTAAATGTATATATGGAAAAGTCGTTTTTTTAAGAAGCTAAGCATACATGAAATCCGTCTTAAAAAGGCATTCAGAGGCACAACCTGATCTCTTTTATATTACGTTATCTTCATACTTTCATTATGTTGTTATTCATGCCTTACGTACTCAGTACATTGTTCATACTGACGTCCTTTCTTATGGACACTGCGTTCCTGCCCACAGGTAGAAAGGTACACGGATTTGACCCATAGGAGATTTATCAGCGGATTCTCAGGAGCACCCATTTACTTCAGAGTTGCAGTCTATTGGTATTGGTCCTATGGTCACTTGTATTCTATGTAGAGGCTCGTAAACATATGTGTATAGTTAGACATTTCATAACCCTACCAGCTCATATCATTGTATAACCTTTTAATAGCATTGTCGGCTGGTGATGATGGACATAATTGTTGAAGATTATATAGAGATGTGCCGTTATATTGTGATATATCTCCTTACAGATTATGATATCCAGGAGCTATATTTGTGGTCCACCCAGAAATGATTATGAGATGTATGTTTAGAGGCGCTCGGCGTGTTAGCTCCGGGTGCCCGTCATGGCCCTCTAGTTGGGTCGTGACAAGAGATAGTCACAGAGATAAGGAAAAAAGGGAAGCCAGCTAATGTGGTGATTAAACTAGATATGGCCAAGGCCTATGACAGGGTGGCTTGGTCCTATCTTATCAAAGTGCTAGGGAAGATGGGTTTTTTTGATGTGTTCATTAATATGATTTTGAGATTGTTGGCTAACAATTGGTACTCTATACTGCTAAATAGCAACGCTAAGGGGTTTTTTCAAACTACAAGGGGAGTAAAGCAAGGAGATCCTTTATCTGCTGCATTATTCATCCTGTCTGCTGAGGTCCTTTCTAGAGCTTTAAACTCTTTAGCTGAAGAAGATAGATTTGTTGGATATGGTATGCCTAAATGGTGTACAAGGAACAATCACCTTGCATATGCTAATGATACCATCATATTTGCATCTGCTGAGAAATATTCTTTGGAGAGAATCATGATCATTTTGAAGAAGTATAAGGAGTTATCATGTCAGCTAATCAATAGGGATAAAAGTGCTTTCTATTTGTACGATAAGGTGGCACAGCATATCCAACAAGAAGTTCAGCAGATTACAGGCTTTAATAGAGATCAATTTCCTTTAAAGTATCTGGGGTGTCCTATATTTCATACAAGAAGTAAGAAGATGTATTACAATGATCTCATTAAAAAGGTTAAGAACAAACTACAAAGCTGGAAAGGAAGACTTTTATCTTATGGAGGGAAAGTTATTCTTATCAGCAGTGTTCTTCAAAGTATACCTGTGTATAGTTTGTCAGCTCTAGTGCTACTAAGTACACTATTAATGAATTACATAGGATCTTTACAAGATTTTTCTGGAATAACAAAGAAAAGTAAAGAAGAAGACACTGGGAGTCATGGCAAAACATTTGTTTGCCAAAAGAAGAAGGTGGCCTTGGTTTTAGATATTTGTATGATGTTTCAAAGGCTTTGTATGCTAAGTTATGGTGTAGATTCAGAACTACTAATTCCATGTGGTCAAACTTCATGTGGAACAAGTACTGTAAGAAACTTAAGCCTACTAGAGTTCAATGGCAGGGGGGATCTTAGATATGGAAAATGATGATGCATGCCAGAGATGAAGTGGATCAGTTCATATGGTGGGAGACAAATAATGGTTCATGTGATGCATGGGATAACAACTGGACAAAGATTGGTCCAATTAGTCACTTTGTACATGAGACTGATCATATCAATACTAACATTGTGGAATTTGCTGATGTAATGACTGAAGATGGTAAGGAAGGAGCTGGTGTTTGTTTAGCAGAATTCAGAGAAGGATAGACCTTGGTGGACTTTAACTAGTTCAGGAGAGTTTTTCAGTAGGAAGTGCATGGAATATCCTTAGACAGAAACAGGAAACCTCTACTTTCTACCATAAATTGTAGGTCAAAGGTCTTCCTTTCAAAATTTCCTTCTTACTATGGAGAGTGTGGAGACTTAAGTTACCTGTAGATGATGTGCTCAAGAGAATGCATATTTCTATTGCTTCTAGGTGTAAATGCTATGATGATCCTAGTCAGGAGGAAACCTTGCAGCACTCGTTCTTAATTGCTTCCTTTGCAAAATCCACATGGTCATATTATAAAGATGCAGCATGAATTACTGAGCCTTTTGTGTAGATTCATCAAACAATAGTGTAGTGTTGGGAAAGTGCATGTCATGCTAAGTTGAAGACTATTATGCAAGCTATACCAGCTATGGTGTGTTGGCAACTTTGGAAGAGGAGAAATGCCATAATGCATGGAGGAAGAATGAGCAGAACTATGGTGATCCATAGTATAAATCTGAATTTGCATAATCTCATCAAGTCTTTGTATCCTTGGCTGCAGCAGGTACCTTACTCATGGCCTCAAATGGTTCAACTCTTGGAAGGATATAGGCCAAACATTCTGTGTAAAGAGGTCATGTGGATGCATCCAGCTATAGGATGGTTCAAGTGCAACACTGATAGGGCCTCTAAGGAAAATCCAGGGATGAGTTATGCTGCCTTTTACATAAGAAATGTTAGAGGAGATTTAATGTATGCTGCAGCTAGAACACTGAATGATACTACCAATATTTGTGCAGGGGGCTATAGCAATAGGGGATGGTATTGAATATTGTGGGACACATCAGTTTTTGCCTGTGATTATAGAAACTGATTCCTTGGCTTTTCTAAACATTATAAGGTAGATATAGAGTATCCGGTGGAACATTAGAATGGAGATAAAGAGAATACAATATTGGAGTAATAAGGGGCAACTGCAGTTTGCTTATATCATGAGGGAAGGCAATGCACTTGCAGACTGTTTAGCTAACCGTGTGATTTTGCAGGTACTTTATAGGTCAATAACTTTCAGGAGCTACCATCTGATGCTAAGAAAATCTTAAACATTGACAAGAATTTGTTGCCTAGTTTTAGATACAAAGTATACAAGTGCAGGGAACTAGATTGAAGTGTTTCCATAGTTTGTTCATCACTACAGCAGTAGCAACATCAAGTTAATGCATTCACCGCAACAATACAAGGAAGATGCTGCAGTTCATCAAGGATACTAGTTAAATGCAGAAGTAGAAACTTAGCAACATGGAGAAGGCAGTAATTTTCCAGATTGATTTCTTGATTTCCATAGCATCTGGTGAGAGCTTTGAGGTGGTTTATAATAGAAACATCATACAATAGGAAAAACTCAGCAACTCCAAGATGTTGCGGGAAAGAGGCTATCTGTTACAATATGTTACTCAAGTTCATTTACAGGAACTTCTAGCTGAGGAAAAGGTTGTTGTTTTTGGCTGACAAAATGCAGATACCAAGCTTTAGATTATTTCAGTAGTCTCATGCCTGAAACTTAACTACTTGGGAAGTTTTATCAAATGTGTGGTATCAACCTTTTGGTTCATTCTATTGGAAGAATCTCCTTAGTATTCTAGTTTTTTGGTGAGACACAGATGAATATTCAGCAAGCTTGATCATAGAGGAAGTTAGCAACAAAAACAGAAGCAGGATGGCAACTACAGCATAGCTTCAGCTTTCCAAGGTTGAAGCATAAGCAGCAGCACGTTTTCTTGATTTTGTTTTATTTTACTAGTCTTATTGTAGGCACTTTTGGCAAATTTTATTCTGTACAGACTATTTTGTTTTAATAAAACTTAATCAACATCATGTTGGTTAGTTTGATAAAAAAATAAAAAGTTGTTAGAAAAGGCGGAAGGACGGCGTATGTTGCTCAAAAAGTTATATATTGACAGAAGTTTTCTTACCTATAACTCAATTTCGGGAAAGATATCATGAAGTTATATGAGTATATGGATATTAGGATCATAAACTGTCACGGAGGAACATATAAGGTGAAAGGTAAGACTAAGATGCAGAAAATATCCTCTATAAAGTTTTACGACTTTAAGAACATCAAGTAAGTAATGCAAGATTGAGCAGTTAATGGATAAAACAAGAGATGCTAGGCGAAGACCATTTAAAATAGTATAAGGGGTGAAAAGTCGTGAAACATAGAAGTGGAAACTGAGAAGGAAAGGAGGTGAATGAGTTTGAGACTACAAGTAATGTAAGTTACATTCTTCATTATCGATGAACTAGTAATCTAAAGGAGACCTACCATAAGGTCACATAATTATGTAACAGAGAGACGTCAACTCAAGATGGACTTTATTAAGAAGGAATCTTGTACTAGCTATTATTACAGTGATGAATGAGTTAATGAATAGAAGGAAGAAAATGATTAAAGGAAAGAGGATCAAGGGAGATTCATAAAGGTCTCTTTGACGGAAGGCTAAGCCCGTGGGTATGCCGCAAGGGTATAATCCTCTATGTACATGTACATCTCAACAACTTGTCTCGGAAGATGAAAGGTTACCTTTAGATCAATCATGAGCATCCAAGAATATGGACCTACGGAAAACATAAAGACGAGTAGATTTTTAAACATAACTATTGGATCATTTCCCTAAGGGGGGAAAATAAGATGATAAAGAACTAGGTCAGAAGTGTACCTTGTTTAACCACGAAAAGATAGAAGAATCATGACAGAAAAGGGATTAGGAACCATCTTAAAGCATGATGGACGAGTATATCGATAAGGAAAAGGAATGAATTGATGACAAACGCAGTTAAACACTTTATACACGGGAATGTTAAATAGAATGATAGGAAAAAGTTGAGAGGTCTAGCTCCATTGGAAAGTCCTCTTGAGATTATAAGATGAAGACACAATGGTAGGTCAACTAGAGAAGAAATAGAGAAGGACTAATCATGATAACACTCGGAGTCAAAGGGGGCCTATGATAATATCTAGATGGGATAGTTACTCTGAATTAGTCGTACCGATACGAGGTTGCAATATCGAAGAATGGTCAGAATGGGAGCAAAGACAGAGGGTATCACAACTCTAAACCATTCGAATTAATGAATACCAACGTTGACTTTAAGGGTAAGATGTGAATTTGATGAAAGGAGAATGACAGAACGAGAAAGAGTTGAAATAAAGGTAAGTCGGTATTATATATGGGTAGTGGAATGAATGTAAGCTCGAGAATAAAGAATTGATAAAGGAACTTCATCAACTAGCCAGCTCAAGGTTCTAGTTGATCGATTCAGATGATGGAGGCATTGTGGTTCAGAATACCGCCGAATCATCTCTTAATCCAGAAGTGAAAGAGCATTAGTCCGAAGATCCCATGTTTAGGGAGAATCAGAGGAGGCATTCAGAAAAAGAGCACCTCAGCCTTTGAACTTGATCAATGGGTCTTGAGATATCAGGGCTGATTGTGTGTCTGGAATAAATAAGATAATATGTATGATAACATAGAGGATGAAGCCAATAGACAATGTACAGAACTTCATGTATAAGGAATCCAGAATGTAAAGGAATTGGGGTTGAATTGTGAGAAAAATGAAATAAGATAGGCCGCAACAGCTTGGTTAAAGTAAGGTAAATTCGGGTAGAGCTAATGTACTTTTATTCGTGAAGCTGCAAGCAATTAACAAGTAGGCAGCCAAAGTTTGTAACAAGGTCGTTGGATGAAGTAGGGCTTCGTATTAAAAAATAGTAAGAATTAATAAAGATCCATTGAGCAGATGTATAACTGTAATGATCAGAATGTAAATGGAGGGAAGCGATAATAGCTAAAGCATAGTATATGTCATAAACGCAGAGAACAAGGACATAGTGATCGAGAATATAACAGAGTTACTTCTTTAGCCAAGAAAGAAAGGATATCGACAGGAAGATCTTGTCTAACCCAAAGAAGTGGGCTGTAATGGGATTAAAATTATGAAAAAAGTAATAGACACCAGGACCGAAGACGTGTTTCAAGATTGATAGGAGAGATGGCATAAGGATAGGAATGAGATCCATTTCCCATTCCATTCAAAACACCAAAAATATACAATGATGACATTGACTTTGACAAGACAACTTAGAGAAAGAAATTATAAAATGTCAAGATTGTAGCGGACTGAAACAGAATATAATGATTATGATAGAGAGGCAAGGATCGATTATTTCTGATTCTGCAAAGAAGGTCATAAAAAGCTCAATAAAAATTGCCTACTTCACTGGATAAGTTACCAAAGGTTATACAAAACGACGAGATGCAGAAAACAGTTCGGATATATAAAATATTGCCTTAGTTATGGCTACTATAAGTGTTCTATTACGGATTTGTAGACCCTCCTCTTGAGAAAACTTGGATGCAACAAATTACTTATATCGCAGCTTTTCAGAGAGGTGGTTAAGTGAAATGTGCATGCTAGACGATCAGTAAGAATCCCGGACATCCTGAGGACATCATCTATCAAGTTGGAACCATCGTGTTATCTACATATATGGAAAACTATGAGGATCTTAGGATATCGTTACAAAATGTGATATGAAAGGGAATGAGGATTCACCATCCTATAGCCTAAAGGGTGAAATTGTCCTACCAAACGGATTACTAGTCTAAAGCTAACAAAGGATTGATGTATCAAGTTGAAAAAGAGTTAGTATGCAAAGGAAAGGTATTCTTATGTACGAAGAATCTAATGGTACAACAAGACAAGTAGATTAGGGTATATAAGGCCACACCAAACTATAAGAGACTAAATGAAAACCACCTCAGGAGTTGGATACGTTTATACGATAGCAACACTTTGGTATTGAAAGAATGAGTCGAACGGTATGAGAGTAATAGAAAGATCGAACGTATGAGAAAATTTCAGTAGTTGTACATTAATCCCTAAATCCATGATTCTATAGAAAAGTTACATGTTACCAAGGATACGAACAAGACTATATCAAAGGCAAATGAGGAAAGAAACGGCAAGCGTTCAACAGTAATTATAGCGTTCTTATATGAAAGGAATGGAACAATAGCATGATATAGACAAGTGTAATGAGTTAAAGGTCTCAAGAATCTCAAGGATCAGAAGTTACCCTGATATGTCCCAATATTGAAGGACAAATGCTCCAAAGGGGGAAGGATATTACACCTCGCAAATTTTCTCATTATTTGTGTCATCAGTAATCTAATGTAAGCTCAGAGAGGCCATGGAACCCTTATAAGTTTGAGGAAGACTTTTAACAAAGTGTTAAAAAAGTATCTAAAGGTTTCGGGATCAAGCGAATGGAAGAAATTACGTTTGTCGAAACATTGGGAAAATATGGCAGAATTCTGCACAGGATTTTTGTTCAACTTTAGGGAGGTATATCTCCTAGAATATGAGATTTTATGGAATGCATAACCTATTTAATTCAAGATCAGAGTGTTTTCTTTCTAATTCAACTGACAGATCACAAATTCTAGAAGTACGGTGCCATGTATGGCCCGTATCAAAATGTGCAATTTCAAGTGCGGACCATGTTTATATATATATATATTTGGTCCGTATATCAGGGCGGTGGCAGCCTATTTTTATATATATTTCGACCCCTGTTCATTTTATCTTCACTTTGACATCTCCTTAAGATCATATTAGCTCTGAAAAACTCTCTCCAGCATAACTAATCAACCCCTAAGTGAAATCAAGTATTGAAAGAGAGAATCAAGTGCCGAATGTTTCCGAATGGTTGTTGAAGCTTAATTCTTCTTTTGGTAGTAGCTTTGGAGAATACTTCATAGTTAAGTAATCTTGGAATTGGAGTGTTCGTGAGTCCTTGAGGTGAGATTCCACCAAATTTCCATGCTTATGAGTTTGTTAGACGTTTATACCAATGATTGAAGGGAGAAAGTTGTAGGAAAAGGCACTACTATATGTTGAGGTTCATGTTGGGCTCTAATCTTTTTTGCCCATATTTTTAATGTGTTATTGAGATAATTGTTGTTGTATGAATAGTGGTTAATGCCGAGTCTATGTTGAGGTTGTTGTACTTAATGTTTATGGAAGAAGGAGGTGTATAAGTATCGTATATGAAGCATATATCGGACTGTTTTATTATATATCTTTAAATGTTAATTGAAGTGAGAAAAAGGCTTATATAAGGTTATTGCTATTATTATAGGATGTTGGATGTGTTGTGGTGATTAGGAAACAGGGAAAATGATGCCCGTTTCATTTTAGAATCAATTTATCGTTTTATATACGTGATATACTAGAACTATCTAAGTTTGTAAATGCATTCCTTTGTTATAGGATTTGAGTACTAGTATGACAAGTTTGTTGTGGGATTGTGTTGATGACTTGAGGTATGTTAAGGATAACCTTCCTTCTCTTGGCATGATCTATATAAATGGAACGTAAACGTAACACTACTCTATAATGAATCCACTCTTAGTAGCTAGAAGTTTCCATGTTGATTCATGATTAGATAGTATTACTTCCAAAAGGTTTATTCGTGATTTGTGAGTCCTATAGAGTCATGTAAAGATAATGATGTTAGTCCCACAATGATGTTAAGAGGTGTAACGATCTTACGTCACTCCGACTAAATCAAATTGTACTCTTATCATGCTTATGCATTTATATATACATATGGTACTATGATAATGATGCCCACAGCGGCCGATGGCATTATATACGCACCACTAATCAGTTGGCTAGGATAATGATGCCCATAGAGGCTTGAACAGGCGTTATGTAAGAATATATATGTATGAACAGGCATTATATACTCATATATACAATACTTATGCATATCATAGCCCTCAGAGGAAATTCAGATATACAGGTTGTATCCTTTTATCCTATGTTGCTCTTATGTTTCCTTTATTCTACTCTCATGTCTTGCATACTCAGAACTTTATTCATACTGGCGCCCCTTTCTCCTGGGGGACGCTGTATTTCATGCCCGCAGGTCCAGGTAGACAAGGTGCCAGTCCGCATTAGTAGGTTGCATGTTCAGTTTATATTGGGGCATTCCACTGTTCTCGGAGTTGCTATCTTGTCTTGGTATAGTATTTGGTTGTACATACTGGTATGGCGGGGCCTTTTCCTGACCTTATTATGTCATGTACTCCAGTAGAGGCCTGCAAACAGTTGTGATACAGTTAGATGTTGTATGGCCTTCTCTATCTGTATTTTGTTGTATAGACGTCCATGGCGGCCTTGTCGGCTTGTACTATCATGTCCAGCATGTTTACATATATATGTCCTTTTGGGCCTTGTCCCTTCCTAGTTTATTTCCCGTATTAGTTAGCAGCTTGTCGTATGATGACCTTCGAGGTCCACCCTTATTTATGATTATGTTATGAAAGTATGTTTAGCGGTGCACGACAAGTAAGACCCAAGTGCTCGTCTTGACCCTTCGGTTGGGTCGTGACGCAGGAAGAGTCATGGTGGTCGCTGGCGGTGGATCGAAGGTGGACGACTTGTCCATCGAATGGCCTCATAGCACATTGAACTAATCTTACTGTTGTTAGTTATGCTAATTGTTATGTCCCGTATTTTATACATTGGGACAATCCGGATTAACTATGATAAGTTAGGGCCAAGACCATTACGGGACTTGAAGTCGAGACTTTTGACCTTCGATTTTATTTTGAGACATAAGTTGTTCATGAAATTGTTGGCATGGAACACTTAGGAAAAGTTGGGACCAAAAGTCACATAATTGGATGTTGAAAATCATGCAAGTAGTCCCACACTTTGTGGCCAATTTTAAATGGTCCAACTCATGGGTGGACCATGGACACTTGGAGGGTTCATCTTGGGGCTTAAAAGATGACTTCTAAGTCATCTTCTAGCACTTCCACACTTAGCAAAATAAACCAAGAAGTTGAAGAACTTCAAGAACAACCATTCGGCCAAGCCTAGGGAAAACCAAATCAAATTTGAGCCATTCCAAAAATATTTCTTTGGTGAAAATCCACTAATTGAAGGTCCCTAAGTAACGCGGAAGTGTTGTTGGAGCGATCAAGCCATCCGTTTAGTAGATCGCCAACCCTATGCAAAGTGTGGAGTTGAAGAAGAAAGGTAAGATTTGATCTTGTTTTATGTGTTATAAATGTTGTATGCATGTTGTAGTATGCTAAAATGGATGAAAATCATGAGATAGGGTATGTTGGAAGTGGGTCGTGTGCTTGGTGTGTTAGCCGTGTGAGGTGTGTGTATGTTGTGTGGTGTGGAGGTGATGAATTGATCTTATGTAGCATGTTTGATTGTTGTAGTGTGTAGGATGGCTAAGAATCACTAATATATGCATGTGTGGTGATAGCCAAATGTGGGTCATACTATATGCCAAAGAACGCATTAATGTCGCTTAATGTTTTAGTGGTTGTTGTGATGACTTTTATGTTGGAAATAAGAGTTTAATGTCGCAAGTTGATATGGTAAGTGTTGCGGACTGATTTGGAGAATTATGTGCAATTAATGCAACTTTTATTTTCATGAGAATAGCATTGTTAGAATGTGGATTGTTGGTGCAAATCATGATTCGAAAGTCAGAAGTGTGTATAGCGAGGTTCTCGGGTTTGGGACTGTTTTCGGGAAAATTGGAGCAATTGTTGGATTGTTGGAAATATTGTGTAAGTTGTTTAAAATGTCCTTGAATATTGTTGGTATGGGTTCGGGTTGGTAATTGAATGTATGAGCGGTATTGTGGCTTGAATGTAAGCCGTCGAATTGAATATTATGAATGTTGTTGAATGATGTAAAGGAGAGTTATTAATGTTATATTGCCTTTCGGATTGGTCATTGGGGTTGTTAGGTTGGTTATTGTTGTTGTGATTGTTGATTTGGCCGAGTTAAATTCTCGGGGTTGGCCTTTTTACAGGGGAAATGCTGCCCAAATTTCTGTAGAATTGAGTGTTAGTTTGAAATAAATCGCCTAAGTGCCTATGTCTAATGTTTGATATTCGTTGGCGTATTTGTAGACCTTGGGGAGCCCGAGGCGTAGGTTGGGATTAGCTTGAGTTGGGCTAGCTTGGAGTGCGTACGAGGTATGTAAAGCTCAAACCTTCCTTCTTTTGGCATGCCTTAGTTATACATAGGTTATATCACGAGCCTCGAGGAAATTCTAGATTCCCAATCCGAGTACGTTATGACTCTTATATATTTCTTGGCACTCGTATGTTTGATGTGATGAAATATGAATCCTTATGTCTTCGAAATAACCGATTTCCAAATGTTTCACAAAAAGTTTTGTTTTAAAGAATTCCGTAATTATGGACGCCGTATCTTTCACATAAAGGCTCGGATTGCTTCGATATCTTCGTAGGAGTTTGTATGGCATATGATGAGTGTGTTCTCCATAGGCGGGCCCGGCTTGGGTCGATACCCGTCCGTGGGTCCCGCGACTTTCCTTTATGTAATTCGGAAGACTTTTGAAAGAATTTGGTATGACTATTATTTCGATTTTCAAGTATGGTCATTTTACTTATATTTGAGTCCATGATAATGATTTTATGCGTATGGTTACTCACGACTCTGCTCGTGCGTTCTGTTATATCTTTCGCCGAGTCCCGGGCCGGTTCTGTTGTCGTGCGCACTTTGTTATACTCCGGTGTTATGCTGTGTTTATGGTTCACCGAGCCACTCGCTAGAGGGCCGGGTTCCACTTATATTTGGTGTTATGCTGTGTTATGATGTGTGACGGGGATACGGAGATTTGAAACCTTCTGGTGTTATGCTGTGTTATGGCGCCATCGACGGGCGGGCGACCATATTCTCTGTGCCCTATGCATGACTTATATTTTGAGAGTAAACATTTTGGTATTTTGGGTTTGCACTTATGTTCTGTACTTCTATTTCGTTTATGCATCAGATTTGTTTTCTGTATCTTCTGCTTTGCATACTCAGTACATATTTCGTACTGGCCCCCTTTCTTCGGGGGGGCTGCGTTTCATGCCCGCAGGTGCAGACGCACAGTTTGGTGATCCAGCCGTTTAGGACACCCTCTTCTGCTGTTTGGAGTGCTCCTCTTATTCCGGAGCCTATATTTTGGTATATATCTTCGTTCGCTACGTATGTATGTACTTGTTCAGGGGTACGGCGGGGCCCTGTCCCGCCATATGATTCGGTTGGTCTGTTTAGAGGTCTGTAGACGTATATGTGGGTTGTGCCTACTTCTGTATAGGTGTGTTTGTATGATCCCACTCGCCATGGCAGTCTTGTCGGCGTGCGTTTGTATATGTTTTGGGCCGTTGCGCCATTTGATAGCTTTGTCGGCTTCTGATATATATGTACATATATGGTTGTGTTTGAAATGTGTCTGAGATAGTTTGATATAATTTGAGGCAGTGTGTGATATTTGTGCCCGTATACGCTATCTATATGTGATTCGGATTTGATGAGTGTGTTCGGGTGCCCAGTTCGGGCACTAGTCACGCCCTACAGGGTTGGGTCGTGACACTAATAGTCTTTCACAAAATAATTGTTGAATACAATTAGCGTATATATACATATAGGTATACATATATTGAGGAAGTCTAGTTGCAATGAAATCTCTTTTGAAGCCCATCTAGATTAACCCTTGTCACTATGAAGACTAAGGGCACTAGGAGTCTTAGTGTTGATAAGACACTGTCTAATATTATGAAATATATCTCACGTTGTTCTTATATAAGTTTTAAGTTCATATGTTCATGTGGAGGTAGTTCGCTCAGTCAAGTAAAGGCATAGAATGCCAGTCCGCCCAGCCCAAGGTTCGAGGCGTGACCGAAAAGAAGTAGAAAAATAAAAAAGACATCCCTCATATGGAGCTAATTTCTTATTTTTTCTGTTAAACTAGATTTTGATAAAAGTAAAGTGTGAGAAAAAAAAGCTCTTTTCTCTCTCTCCTTCTATTCCCATGCAAACCCTAAACTAAACCTATTTTCAAACTATGGCCACTCTGGCCACTGGTCAGCCGTCAACGGCGGCTGGACAGCCTCCATAAACTTCCAACCTATATCACTACCTTCCCCTTACCAACACGGAAATAGCCGCTTCTCAGCCAATTGTCCCCTTCTCTCAATTAAAGGACAAATCCTACAAATTACATGCAGACTCTTGTACATGAATGTACCCCTACTACTGACTCCATTGTTGATCCTATACCTATCAAGGAGGTTCAATATGTTGATGGTATCCCAGTAGTGCGTTGGACTACATCAGAAGTCTCAAGAATGGAGAAAATGGAGAATTTAAAGCATGCTATTATAGGTAAGTTCTCATATGGCTAGCCAGAAATGGATTAGTTGAGAGATATTATTCCAAGTCAATGTAGTGCTAAGGGAAAGTGTCAAGTTGGATTCCTAAGAGATCGACATGTTTTGATTTGATGTTCTTTAATGGAAGATTTCATAAACATCTCTTCTAAGAGTGCCTTTTGGTTGAAGTCTAAGGATGGTAAGTCTTATCAGATGAGACCTCTCATATATGATTCCTATTTTAGCGTTGAAGAAGAGACTTCAATTGCAATGACATGGATATCTTTTCCTTATTTACTGCCTACTTACTTTGTTAAGGAATCTTTGTTTACCTTAGCATCGGCAGTCGGGAAACCCTTGTTATTAGGCATGGCTACTATTAATAAAACTAGGCCTAATTGTTCTAGGGTAAAGGTACAACTGGATTTATTATCAGATCTTCCTAAGTTTGGTATGATGGAGATTGAAGATGACAAAACCAAGGAAGTGAATGTTATGAAAGTGAAGATTGATTATGATCATTTGCCTAAGTATTGTACTGAATGTAAGTTACAAGGCCATGCAAGGGAAGAGTGTCGAGTGTTACACCCTGAGTTGAAGGCAGAAAAGAAAGAGGTTGTCAATGAAGGAGAGGCCGAAGTAAAGAAGAGTGAGGAAGTGACAACTGAGAAACAAGCAGTAGCAACAACATCTAAGGGATTTCAATATCCAGGAAGGTATAATAGATAGAGATATCCAGTGCAGCAATATTTGCCAAAAGTTTTGTCTAGTGGGAAAGTTGTTACTTATCCAAATGCTACTAACATGGGAAAGAAGAGGAAAGAGGATGGTCATGGAGGGAAATACAAGCAACCAGAAGGAGTTACACTTCAAAAAACTTTGAAGTATTGAATGACAATGTAGATGAAGGGGTGGATAATGACAACACAAAGGATTTGGTTCCTACTGATTCAGTAGGGACATCCAAAGAACCAGATGTTTTAACCAAGAAGGCAGATGATGTTCACAAATCTGATGAAAGTTTGAATGTAACTAGGGAAGAAGGTAATATTAGAATGCAGGATGAGAATGGGAAGGCAAGTTCAGGTACTGAGATAGTTATTTATAAGGGTCCTGAAGAAAAGATTAACCATGTAGATGATCCTCAAGAGAAAGTTACTGATGGAGAAAACAAAGTAGCAGATAGCCAAGAACATGCAGAAGATGGAGAGAAGCAGAAATTAAATGATTGTGCGGACAATTTAGCTCAGGATGTTCAGGAGCATGAGCTAAGTATCATGGTCTTTAATCAGGAGCATATTCAGAAGGAATGTCCTCTTCCAACTTTGATTAGACAGGAGGATCAGTTGGCTGTTTCTATAAATCATGATGAAGTGGGATCCTTTCCACTTAAAAGGGAGGAGCCTGATGATTTGCATGTGGATCTGGTGGAAAAAGGTCAAGATCAACAAATTTTATCCCTGAATAAACCTTCTCCTTTAAA
The DNA here is from genome assembly GCF_019175385.1 of Lycium barbarum. Classification (NCBI taxonomy): domain Eukaryota; kingdom Viridiplantae; phylum Streptophyta; class Magnoliopsida; order Solanales; family Solanaceae; genus Lycium; species Lycium barbarum. The sequence goes on along the minus strand of NC_083348.1, from coordinate 20,608,439 downwards.
GGAACTACATGATGTAGTGTCCCATAATCTAGTAGATATGGCATTACCTAAGAAAATTGAAATAGGCAGTAGTGCTAAAGATATGGTAGATGAGCAAGAAATAGAGCAAGTGTTTAATCATGTAGCTAAAGAAGCTGCTATTTTCCAAAGTCCATGCAGAAAAGGACTAAGAACGGCAAACATCAAAGTCTAGTGGATATTCAACCTATAAGAATATTGCCAAATAGAGCTGTGACGAATGCCAATAAATATTAATGAAGACTTTATTTTGGAATATCACGTCTGTGAATTCACAGCAAGCCTTTCATAGAGTGCAACTGTTACACAGGCATCATAAATTCTCCATTATGGCATTGATGGAACCATTTCAGCATTTTAGACACATTGAAAGATTTAGAAGGAGATTGGGCATGAGATATGCACATCACAACTGCAATGGTACAATTTGGTTCTTTATAAATAATAATACAGATGTAGAGGTGATTCAGGATACAGATCAACAGATCACAGTTAAGCCAAGTTTTCAGGAGGATAACAAGATTCTTATGACTACTATGATTTATGCAAAGTGTGAAGCATTGGAAAGAATTAATCTTTGGGATAACTTGTGTAACCTAGCTGATCAAATTGAAGTACCCTGGTTTGTGGGAGGGAATTTCAATGTCATTATGAATGAATATGAGAAAATAGGGGGTCTGCTAGTTTATCCAGATGAGTATGAAGATTTTGCATTCTGTGTTAATTCATGTAAACTCTTTGAAGTTGCTTTTAAAATGAGCTTATTCATATGGTGGAATGATAGAGCTGGTAGGGATTGTATTTTTAAAAGGTTGGATAGAATTCTCACTAACTCAAAACTACAGGATTGGTTTAGTCACAAAGTTGAACATTTATCTAGAACTGGTTTTGATCATGCTTCTCTTCTACTTACTTGTGGAGATTCATCTCAACATGCAAGGAAACCCTTAAGATTTCTAAAGGTTTGGATAGAACATGAGTCCTTTTTAGAGGTTGTGAATCAAGGGTGGAATGCTGAGTTTGAAGCAGATGAACTCATCACTTTTAAACTGAAGCTTAAAAAGGTTAAGTTTGTTCTATCAGAATGGAGTAAAGCTACTTTTGGGAATATTTTCAAGTAGCTCGTAGTAAGGGAAGATATTGTGAGAGTTAAAGAACAGCTTTTTGAAGATGATCCTTCTCCTGCAAACAAGATGGTCCTCCAACCGGCACAAGCAGAATTGAAGAAGTATATGCATTATGAAGAGGAATTCTGGAGACAGAAATCTCAGTTTACTTATTTTTCTAATGGGGATAGGAATACAATGTTTTTGCATAATATGGCAAATGGTAGGAGGAAGAGATTTCAGATCAAAAGGATAAAAAAGCAAGATGGAAGTTGGATTGAGGGGGAAGATGCTCTAGCTAAGGAAGCAACTCAATTTTATCATTATGGATTTACACAGGAGGATATCTCTTCGAATTTTTCATTGCTGCAACATGTTCCTAATATAGTTACTCAGGAGAATAATCAGATACTTACCAGCATGCCAACTCTTGAAGACATTAAGAAGGCAATTTTTGATCGGTCAGGAGATAGCTCAGGTGGTCCAGATGGTATGATAGTAGCATTTTATCAAGTATGCTGGGATATTGTGGGGTCTGACGTGTATAATGTAGTGAAACTCTTTTTTGAAGGACAAAATTTCCCAATGTCCATAACTCATACAAATTTGGTTCTGATCCCAAAGAAGAATAATGTTGAGACCTTTGCAGATATGAGGCCCATAAGTCTAAGTAATTTTATTAACAAAGTTATCTCTAGAGTGGTGCAGAATAAGCTTGAAAATGTTGTGCCTACTTTGGTATCTGCTAATCAGTCTGGTTTTGTAAAGGGAAGATGTATCATTGAGAATGTACTGTAAACTCAAGAGGTAGTATCAGATATAAGACTTAGGGGAAAAATAGCTAATGTGGCGTTTAAACTAGATATGGCTAAGGCCTATGATAGAGTGTCCTGGGATTTCTTGGCAGGAGTTCTGAGGAAGATGGGATTTTTTGGCAAGACACCTGATGATTTTGTTGTGGATGAAACAGTACAAGATGTGAAGGAATTGAGAAATCGGGAAGGGTGGAACATGAGTAAACTACAACAACTTTTTCCCACTGATATTGTTGATCATATACTGGAAGAATTAGAATTTCATGCATCTATAGAAGAATGGGATAAACCAAGGTGGATGATGACAACATCTGGTAAATTTACAGTTGGAAGTGCATGGGAGCTCTTAAGAAAGAAATCTGTGAAGTCTGATACATACAAAAGCATGTGGATATTAGATTTGCCTTTCAAAATTTCATTCTTTTTCTGGAGATTGTGGAAATGCAAATTGCCAGTAGGGAATTTAGTGAGAAGGATTGGGATTGATACAGAAGGAAAATTGTTATATCCCGTATTTTGTACATTCGGATGTTTCAAGATAATTGCGAGAAGTTAAGGGCAAGGCTATATTTTTTATCTTGTTTAACACACAAGTTGTTTGTGAAAATTATTGATGTGGAAATATTAAGAAAGGCTAGGGGTAAAAAGGAAAATTCACAAGGTGGTTCATGGTAATATTGAGGAAGGCTAAGGGAAAATTTGGAATTAGAAAAATAATTTTCATGAATTACAAAAAAAAAAAAAAAGAATGGTCTTGAAAATAAGAGGCCATGTGGCCGTCCAAGTGATGTGGGCCAAGGTCCACATGGGAGCTTAATATAAATGGATAAAAGATGAATAATAGAGCACATTTATCATTTTCCACACTTGAGAAAATTCAAGAAACTTGAAGAAACAAAGAGAAGGCCATTTGGCCATAGCAAGAAAAAATTGAAGCCCTCAAATCTTGATCAAAAAAACATTTTCTTCTAGCAATTCAACAAATTGGAAGGTCCTCTTTAACGTGGAGTAGTTGTTGGAGCAAGCAAAACACTTATTTGTGCATTATTACCACCCTAGCCAAGTTGAGGAGTGTAGTGAAGAAAGGTAAGGTTTAATCCTATTTTTCATATGTTATGAATGTTTTGTACATGTTGTAGTGTGTGGAAATGGATGAAAACCATGAAACCCTATGTGTTGGTGTTGGCCGTGTATGTGTTGTGTTGTGTAGGAGTGATGAACCAATTTTTACTTAGTACTTTGGTTGTTGTTGTAGTGGATTCTTTGATGAAAATGAGAGTTTAATGATTCAAGTTGAGGTTGAAATTGTTGTGGGTTGTTTTAGAAGCCAATGTGGATTGAATGTAGTCTCTTGTATTTATGGAAAATAATGTTGTTAGCATGTGAATTATGGGTGTAGTTCATGAATTTGAAAAAAAGAAATGTGTGGTTGTTGTTATTGTTGCATTTTGGAGGTTTCGGGTGGAGTGGTATATTGGTTAGATTGTTTTGAATATTGGGTGAATTGTTTGAAGTGTTCTTGAATCATGTTAGAATGATTTCGGATTAACACTTGAATGTGAGATCATTGGTGTTAGCTTGACTGTATATGGTCGATTTGAATATAAATGGGATGTTGTCGAATTATGTAGAAAAGATTTACTAACGTTAGAATGCGTTTTGAATTGATTATTGATGTTGTTGACATGATTGTTGGGATTGTTTATGATGATTTGGCCGAGTTGAATTCTCGGGGTTGGTTGTAATTACAGGGGAAATGCTGCCGAAATTTCTGTAGATGAGGTATCAGTTTAGAATTGAACTCTTAAGTATCCATAGCTAATGTTTGGTATCTACTAATATTGTTGTAGATCTTGCGAAAGCCAAGACTTAAGTTGGATTAGCGTAGGAAGCGGGCAAGGTATGTAAGGCTTACCCTTTCTTTCTTTGGCATGATCCTTGTGAAACGAACAGACCAAGTATATGTATGATTTCAAAGAAACTCCTATTCTTAGAGCCACTAGGATGGCTAATTTTCTTGATTTCCATAAGCTACTTCATAAGGTTTTGATACGTATCTATGATTTCCGAAGCTCTATTTGATATGTTTCCGAGTTTGTCTATGATTCTTATTCACTTCTTGACATGAGTACGCTCGATATAGTTGAGCTTATTGTATGGTTGAATAACGAGTAAAGTATAAAGAGTTCATGTCCCTAAAAGGGGTCTGTAAGTATTAATGTCTCTAACTTTTGTATACAGTCTTGGATTGCCTTGGAAACGTTCGTAGAGGTTCTGTGGTAAAAGCGTCCATAACTTTCTCATACTAAACCGGATTGACTTGAAACGTGTTTACGATCCTCAAGTGTCGGTTTGTGTACTTATTTTTCGAGTCTTCAAAGAAAATTTATTTATATGCATATGGTTTCTCACAACTCTGCTCGTGCATGCCTTAATACATCTTTCACCGAGTCCCGGGCCGGGTATGTTATCGTGCGCACTCCATGGCATTGTTCACCGAGTCCCTCATTAGAGGGCCGGGTACGGTATATGTATATGATGACATGATGAGATGACGATTTGTTATGACGGCCAGGAGGGCAGATGATGATTTTATTCACCGAGTCCCTCACTAGAGGGCCAGGTACGGTATGTATATATGTATATGCATGATGATATGATAGCATGCTGACATGATGACATGACTTTATTCACCGAGTCCCTCACTAGAGGGCCGGGCACGGTATACGTATACATATATTCATGATGACGTGATGACATGATTTTATTCACCGAGTCTCATAATGGGCCGGGTACGGTATGTGGTATTGGTATGCTTGATTCTGTTTCGTACTGCACAGGTATAGCGGTTTCTTTATTATCATACTTGTCTCCTGGAATCTCTATTTCAGTTATGATCTTTTCAATTGCATTTCATGCCTTACATGCTCAGTACATATTCCGTACTGACCCCCTTTCTTCGGGGGCTGCGTTTCATACTCGCAGGTACTGACGCTCGTTGCGGTGACCCATCCGCATAGGACATCCATTCTGCTGTCTTGAAGTGCTCCCTTGTTTCGAAGCCCACACTTTTCGTACAGATCCTTTTGTTGTACATATATATACATATGACTATTTCGGGGTACGGCGGGGCCTTGTCTCACAATATGATGTTGTTTTTATTCTTAGAGGTCTGTAGACATGTACGTGGGTCGTGGGTCGTATTTGTTCAGTGATGTTTATGTGGTTTGTGTTTGACATTCCCCTACACTACGATAGCCTGACCGGCTTACGTACGATATTATAAGTGACGATTTAAATCATATATTGTCTTGTATGAATGAAAGTCCCTAATATGCTAAACGCAAGTAGATTTTGGCTAGTAAGTTTGTACGAGTGTCCACCTCGGGCACTAGTCACGGCCTACGGGGTTAGGTCGTGACAAAAGTGGTATCAGAGCGGTTCATCCTCGGAATGTCTACAGGCCGTGTCTAGTAGAGTCTTGTTTATCGGTGTGTTGTGCACCACATCTATAAATAGGAAGCTACAGGACATTTAGGATGTCACCCTTCTTTCAATCTTAGATCGTGTGATAGAGCTGTATTACTCTAACAAATTGCTATGCTTACAGTGATGCCTCCAAAGAAAGCGACCGCTGCCCAGATGGGCAAAGCAGTAGCAGGAGAGACCAGTCAGACTCGGAGAGTTACTCGGGCCCGTGCCCACACTATGCCTGAGATTATGCCCCAGTCAGCGGGCTCTGCTACGCCGCCGTCATCAGAGGAGCCTAGAGCAGCAGCCGCTGCCGCTGTGGATCAGGAGGCGGCTCCACTATTAGCTCCGGAGGCTCCAGCGCCCAAGCCTCCAGCTCCTCAGCCAGGAGCGGAGGATAGGGCGATGAGAGATGTAGTACAGTTGTTGACTAGATTAGTAGCGGGGCAGGCTCGTAGACACGGGCTGGGAGGTGATTATGTAGATAGACATGACAGCTTGAGGGTTCGTGAGTTTTTGACTTGTAATCCCCTAGAGTTCTACGGGTCAAAGCCCGAGGAGGATCCCCAGGACTTTATTCAACAGATGCAGCGTGCGCTGAGGTTAGTTAGAGCTTCTGAGACCGAGTCTGTCGAGCTGGCTTTATATGGTTGCGTGATGTAGCTATCAACTGGTATGAGTCTTGCGAGCTGTCTAGAGGCGAGGGTGCTCCTCCAGCAGTGTGGGACGAGTTTACAATAGCCTTTCTCGGCCATTTTCTGCCTCTAGAGATGCGGCGAGCGAGGGTGGACAGATTCCTACAGTTGAGACAAAGGGGCAGAAGCGTTCGAGAGTACAGTTTAGAGTTCGACTATTTGGCTATATATGCACCCACTATTGTAGCCGATATGACTGACAGAATGCACCGATATGTGATGGGGCTAGATCATTATCTGGTGGATAGCTGTATGGAGGTGGCATCTCAGCCTGGGATGGATATTGCTCGGGTGCAGGCATACGCACAAGGAATGAAGGATCGACACAGAGGGCGCCATCCCGATAAAGATCGTGATAGGGGCCAGCCCAAGAGGGCTAGATCAGCAGGTTATTCCGGGGAGTTTCGAGCCGGGCAGCCTCAACAGCATACTAGACATCCTTCTCAGCCAGCACGGAGTGCACCCCCACAGTCTACTGGTAAGAGACTTGATAGCACAGTATATTCAGAGGCTGGTCAAAGCTCCAGGGCTTCAGGTTCGCAGTCGAGCAGAGGGATCAGCCAGACGAGGCCACCTTTGCCTCGGTGTTCTCGTTGTGGTAGGCCCCATTTTGGGGAATGTCATTTTGCTACAGGTGCTTGCTTTACTTGCGGCCGTCAAGGCCATATCATGAGGGAGTTCCCATTTAAGGGTGGTCCAGGTGGTTTAGCCCAGCCCACTGGGTCAGTTGCTGGTTCATCTTCCTCTTCTGTAGTCATGCGCCCTACGGGGCAGGGTATGCCGACACCAGCAGGCCGCGGTAGGGGTCGTGGCAAAGCTCCCAGTTCTACCGGTCCTTCGAACCGCATATATGCCTTGGCTAGCCGACAGGGCCCAGAGGCGTCACCAAACGTGGACACAGGTATATAATTGGTCTTTTCCCGAAATGTATATGCATTGATAAGTCTAGGCTCTACTTTATCATATATCCCCCCGGTTACTAGTAGAATTGGGATAAAATCCGAATCGATAGAATCGTTCGAGGTAGCCATACATATTGATGAAAAGTGAATATTGAGGATTTGAAAGGCTAACCCGGTAATTGTATAGTTAGAAGAGTAAGAGACCCTCTCTAGATCGGAGGGAGACACGTTACGAAACATTTTGGAAGTTGTTAAGATACCGACTTGCCCCAGATTACGTGATAAAGGTCATGCGGGAAAGTGGATGCAGTTATACCAGCATTAACACACCGAATTTCATCAGAGTTTCGAGGTTAAGCATGCTAGGGTGAGAGAAATTTTAGGATGGGTGACCCCCTGGGAAGTGCACTAAAGGTTCCATAAATGTAGATATAAGATACAAATGGGAAATTAGGGTAGCGTAAGCGAAATTAGAGTATGCGGAGTGGATAGAAACCTTAAAGAGGTCGCGTAGGCTGAGGCGGACTAGACCGGTGAAAAGAAAGAAAGCGCATCACCACTCTGGAATTAGGGTGAATTTGAATAGCGGTGGAAATATTTGTGAGCGAAATGGTAGTAAATATATATATGCATATGACATCTCATTTGTGACTGTATCGATCGATAGGTGAATCCCAACAACCAGTGTTCCGATGTATAGAAGACACTAACTGAACGGAATTCAAGAGACAAAGCGAAAGACATAGTACAGATGTTACAAGGTAAACTGATACTGGATCTACCACTAGTTAAGGCTGGAAAGTCCTAATACAACGATATTCGGGAACAGAAAGAAAGTGAGTGCGTAGAGGGTAAGGAGCTTCGAAGTATCAGAAATGTCAAAGGAATGACCAGGATAATGAGCAGTTGACCAGAAAACTCATGATATGGAATGAGGATTCATGTGAAGATCGAGAGGTTCGATTATAAAGAAAACAGGATGAAAATAAGGATACTGACGGCTTGATCAAAGGAAAAGGAGAGTATTTAGGAAGAAAGTAACTGGAAACGGTTATGCACCAAAAGGTTAATGACACCGTTAGACATAAGAGACAGGGGTATGTCAAAATGGAAAAAGTAAGCGTCGGAAATGGATGCCCTTATAAGTATTCCGACTAAATACGGGAACGTAGTTAGCAAGGAGATAGACAGGACAGACTCCGCGATGAAGGAACTTCAATTGTAAGAAGATCGCGGAAAGCGATGGTTACTTAAAGGGCATAGGCGTATATAGACCCTCTTAATAAAGGGGGGGGGGGAGAACATATTAGACTTAAAATGAACTATGACGATTCAAGCTCCAGAAAAGGAGACTTATTAACTCGGGGCCAGAGTTCGGGGTATGTTGGCATATCGTGAAGGTTACGAAAAGACGTAGAAATGAATTGACAATAAGTGTACCATGAGGTAGATATAGGGACAAAATATGGAAGACATCTGGAGAGGTCAGCAAATATAAAAAGGACAGCCCGAAACGGCACCATATGAGGCTCGGTATGGCCGGAAGTGCAAATCACCGATCGGTTAGTTCGATGTTGATGGAACTAAGTTAATCGGCCCAGATATAATTCAGCAGGCAATTGATAAAGAAGGACCCATTCAGAAACGGTTACGGGCAGCCCAGAGTCGACAGAAATCATACACCGATAATCGACGTCGACACTTGGAGTTCCAGGTTGGCGATTGTGTATTTCTGAACGTGTCACCCATGAAGGGTGTAGTGAGATTCGGCAAGAAGGGAAAGTTCAGTCCAAGGTATATTGGATCTTATCAGATTGTCCGCAAGGTAGGCAAGGTCGCCTATGAAATAGACCTACCATCCGATTTAGAAGCAGTGCATCCAGTCTTCCACGTGTCTATGTTTCGCAAATGCATTGATGACCCTTCCAGAGTGGTTTCCATAGATGATATCCAGGCGACAGAGGAGCTATCCTACGAAGAGCAGCCGATAGCCGTACTGGATCGTCAAGTGAGAAGACTGCGTACTAAAGATGTAGCTTCCGCTAAGGTGTTGTGGCGAAACAATAACAGGGAGGAGATAACCTGGAAAGCTGAAGAAGAGATGAGGAGAAAGTATCCTCACTTGTTTCCTATACTTACAGGTAATTTGAATTTCTAAAGTGGTTATGTTGATTGATGAATGAACTGTATATGACAACTATAAAAAGAACTCCCCCGAAATGCTTGCAAGACCCATTGAGACTAATTCAACATTCGTCTTCAACATTCGAGGACGAATGTTCTAAAGGGGGGGAGGATGTTATATCCCGTATTTTGTACATTCGGATGTTTCAAGATAATTGCGAGAAGTTAAGGGCAAGGCTATATTTTTTATCTTGTTTAACACACAAGTTTTTTGTGAAAATTATTGATATGGAAATATTAAGAAAGGCTAGGGGTAAAAAGAGAAATTCACAAGGTGGTTAATGGTAATATTGAGGAACGCTAAGGGCAAATTTGGAATTAGGAAAATAATTTTCATGAAATACAAAAAAAATATGGTCTTGAAAATAAGAGGCCATGTGGCCGTCAAAGTGATGTGGGCCAAGGCCCACATGGGAGCTTAATATAAATGGATAAAAGATGACTAATAGAGCACATTTATCATTTTCCACACTTGAGAAAATTCAAGAAACTTGAAGAAACAAAGAGAAGGTCAGTCGGCCATAGCAAGCAAAAACTGAAGCCCTCAAATGTTGATCAAAAAAAATATTTTCTTCTAGCAATTCAACCAATTGGAAGGTACTCTTTAACGTGGAGTAGTTGTTGGAGCAAGCAAAACACTTATTAGTGCACTATTACCACCCTAGCCAAGTTGAGGAGTGTAGTGAAGAAAGGTAAGGTTTAATCCTCTTTTTCATATGTTATGAATGTTTTGTACATATTGTAGTGTGTGGAAATGGATGAAAACCATGAAACCCTATGTGTTGGTGTTGGCCGTGTATGTGTTGTGTTGTGTAGGAGTGATGAACCAATTTTTACTTAGTACTTTGGTTGTTGTTGTAATGGATTCTATGATGAAAATGAGAGTTTAATGATTCAAGTTGAGGTTGAAATTGTTGTGGCCTGTTTTAGAAGACAATGTGGATTGAATGTAGTCTCTCGTATTTATGGAAAATAATGTTGTTAGCATGTGAATTATGGGTGTAGTTCATGAATTTGAAAGAAGGAAATGTGTGGTTATTGTTATTGTTGCATTTTGGAGGTTTCGGGTGGAGTGGCATATTGGTTAGATTGTTTTGAATATTGTGTGAATTGTATGAAGTGTTCTTGAATCATGTTAGAATGATTTCGGATTAACACTTGAATGTGAGATCATTGGTGTTAGCTTGACTATATATGGTCGATTTGAATATAAATGGGATGTTGTCGAATTATATAGAAAAGAGTTGCTAACGTTAGAATGCGTTTTGAATTGATTATTGATGTTGTTGACATGATTGTTGGGATTGTTGTTGATGATTTGGCCGAGTTGAATTCTCGGGGTTGGTTGTAATTACAGGGGAAATGCTGCCGAAATTTCTGTAGATGAGGTGTTAGTTTAGAATTGAACTCTTAAGTATCCATAGATAATGTTTGGTATCTACTAATATTGTTGTAGATCTTGCGAAAGCCGAGACTTAAGTTGGATTAGTGTAGGAAGCGGGCAAGGTATGTAAGGCTTACCCTTTCTTTCTTTGGCATGATCCTTGTGAAACGAACAGACCAAGCATATGTATGATTTCAAAGAAACTCCTATTCTTAGAGCCACTAGGATGGCTAATATTCTTGATTTCCATAAGCTACTTCATATGGTTGATACGTATCTATGATTTCTGAAGCTCTATTTGATATGTTTCCGAGTTTGTCTATGATTCTTATTCACTTCTTGACATGAGTACGCTCGATATAGTTGAGCTTATTGTATGGTTGAATAACGAGTAAAGTATAAAGAGTTCATGTCCCTAAAAGGGTTATGTAAGTATTAATGTCTCTAACTTTTGTATACAGTCTTGGATTGCCTTGGAAACATTCGTAGAGGTTCTGTGGTAAAAGCGTCCATAACTTTCTCATACTAAACCGGATTGACTTGAAACGTGTTTACGATCCTCAAGTGTTGGTTTGTGTACTTATCTTTCGAGTCTTGAAAGAAAATTTATTTATATGCATATGGTTTCTCACTACTCTGCTCGTGCATGCCTCAATACATCTTTCACCGAGTCCCGGGCCGGGTATGTTATCGTGCGCACTCCACTGCATTGTTCACCGAGTCCCTCATTAGAGGGTCGGGTACGGTATATGTATATGATGACATGATGACATGACGATGTGTTATGACGGCCAGGAGGGCATATGATGATTTTATTCACCGAGTCCCTCACTAGAGGGCCGGGTACGGTATGTATATATGTATATGCATGATGATATGATAGCATGCTGACATGATGACATGACTTTATTCACCGAGTCCCTCACTAGAGGACCGGGTACAGTATACGTATACATATATTCATGATGACGTGATGACATGATTTTATTCACCGAGTCTCATAATGGGCCGGGTACGGTATGTGGTATTGGTATGCTTGATTTTGTTTCGTACTGCGCAGGTACAGCGGTTTCTTTATTATCATACTTGTCTCCTGGAATCTCTATTTCAGTTATGATCTTTTCAATTGCATTTCAAGCCTTACATGCTCAGTACATATTCCGTACTGACCCCCTTTCTTCGGGGGCTGCGTTTCATACCCACAGGTACAGACGCTCGTTGCGGTGACCCGTCAGCATAGGACATCCACTCTGCTGTCTTGAAGTGCTCCCTTGTTTCGGATCCCACACTTTTCATACAGATCCTTTTGTTGTATATATATATACATATGACTATTTTGGGGTACGGCGGGGGCCTTGTCTCGCCATATGATGTTGTTGTTATTCTTAGAGGCCTGTAGACATGTATGTGGGTCGTGGGTCGTATTTGTTCAGTGATGTTTATGTGGTTTGTGTTTGACATTCCCCTACACTACGATAGCCTGACCGACTTACGTGCGATATTATAAGTGACGATTTAAATGATATATTGTCTTGTATGAATGAAAGTCCCTAATATGCTAAACGCAAGTAGATTTTGGCTAGTAAGTATGTATGAGTGTCCACCTCGGGCACTAGTCACGGCCTACGGGGTTGGGTCGTGACAAAAATGCTATTGCTGTGATCCTAAACAATGTTAAATTGTGGATGATTTGCTTGTCACAGGAAAAATTGCTTCACAGGTTTGGAGATATATAAAAGTTGTTGTAGGACTCACTTCAACTTTTCTTCAAGTGAAACAAGTGATACAGGTTTGGTGGAATGGTGAATTTTCATCTAAGTTCAAATCTATTATTAGAGCCATACCGGTGATCACAATGTGGCAAATATGGAAGTGGAGAAACACTGTGGTGCATGGAGGGAAGATGACAATAAATATGGTGATATACAAAATAAAGTCGACCATACATTAGATGTGCAGAGTTAGAAATCCAAGAATGCAAGTACCAAAGTCTCTTCCTCAGATTATGCAGATGATTGAAACATACCGACCACACATAGTGCGCAAGATAGTGAGATGGAATTTGCGTATGCCAGGGTGGTTTAAGTGTAACTCAGATGGTGCTTCTAGAGGCAAACCAGGGCCAAGCTCAGTGGCAGTTTATATTAGGGACTCTATGGGAGATCTGGTGAATGCTGCAGCTACAAGAATATCAGATGGATCAAACTTAGTTGCTAAAGCAATGGCTTTACAGGAGGGGATTAAATACTGTGTGACAAATAATCTATTACCAGTAATCTTGGAGACTGATTCAATGACTCTTAAAATGATCTTGACAGGACAATGGGAAGGACCATGGAGTATCTTTTTGATGATAAAAGATATTACAAGGTTGAGGAGGGATAAGGAAGTGAGAGTGGAACATGTACTAAGGGAAGGAAATGGATTGGCATATTTTTTTGACTAACTTTGTTTTTGATTTTAGAGGTGAACATCAATTCAATAGTTACCAATCACTTCCAGGGAAAGCTAGACGGATTTTGAATACTAAAAAAGCACAAATGCCATACATCAGAATCAGGCAAGCCAAAGATCATCAGATTCCCGGAAATTAACACATGAAATAAGGATTCTGCAGGATTTCAAAACTGTAGTAAACAGGCCTAGAACAGATTTAGCAGATTGAATAGAAGGACTTTTGGACAGGTTACAACAGTGGTATTAATGTGATTACATGCTCATTCTGTTGTCACATATCCAAAGGATCTTTTTATACAATCATTCTTGAAGGAAAAAAGTCAACATTACATAGGTCTGGATCAAACACAGTAACAACTGAACATGAGGAATTTTCTGAAAGAACTCTATTCCATCCTTGAAGCCTGAATTTTAATTCAATGGACTGTGGATCCATAACATCTGGTGAGATCTCGAGGTGTCAACATGGTATCAATTCAAGGCCAAAGGATTTGCAATAGACAAGCTTTTAGATTTCCTTTAGTTTGGATTCATGTATTTTATTCCATTATTTTCTGCATTTTTAGCTTTTGTACAGAACTTTGATTTTTTCGTAAAGCACTATCAGGCAATCTGCTTGGTAGTTTTGATCCAAAAAAAAAAACAAAAAAAGTGGAAAATACTCACAAAAGCTACAACGGGTAGGAAGGTAATTAGTTTGATGGGTTAGAAAAGTAAATGAGTAGGGAAGGGTAATTACTTTGATTTTTATGGGTAATTATGTATTTTTCCTAAAAAATAATTCACCTATGAATAAAAGAGTCATTTTCTTCCTGTTTATAGAAAATATTTCCCAGTAAAAAAGCACTTGAAAAGACTTCCTTGTGCAAAATATTTTAGAAAACTATCATCAGAACACACCCTAAGTCTTGATGTCTCCGATTGATCTATATTCCTCTTGATAACCTAACAAGGGACTTTAGGAAGGATTGATGAGTGGTATGGGCTGCTGGTTTTTTTGTTTTTAAATTTTAATTTTATCAGGGGCTAGTGATCAAATTTCATGTTCGTTTAGGAGCATCACACAATTGTTTCAGTTTTTAAAATATGCATTTCCTTCACTTAACAAAAAAGTGAGATTTGCACAAATGGGATCATATATGATTGTTTTTAAAATTTTGTCCTCATTTAAAACATTTGTGCAAAAACAACATGTGAGTCATAATTTTTACGCGTCAATCATAATTTTTTCATTAGTAATGCCGAGTAAAAGAATAGAAAATTACATTTTCTCAAGTTATGCTGGTGTGACATAACCTTGGTACAATCTTCATTGTCATAATATGTTAAATTGTTCACATGTCAGATTGACATAACTTGTCTGTGTTATTCGAGAGTGAAAAATTTGTATATGTTCTTTGAAAGGTTATAAAAGAATCATATTCCATCATATATGTACATTAAAAGGTTCCTTAGCTTTGGAAGAATTGAAGTCGTCGACCTGCTATTTCTCGAGTCCATTACTCAGAAGATCACACAACTATCCAAAATTATCTAACATGGTCATGTTTCTTTTGTTTGTAACAGAAAAGCCATTTAACTATGCTTATATCACTCATTGTCACGCCCCAAATCTGGGAGGCATGACCGGTACCTGGTGCCTTACTTGCCCAAGCATGCCACTCTGTAACTCTCGACAGGCCTAACAATGTAAACCAGGCTGGCAAGGCCAATCTATACATCTGCAAGCAGCAAAACCAAAAAAAAACATATATACAAAGGGCCTAGAAGGCCTCCATACTGACACACTATACTCATAGGACATATCTACAAGCCTCTAAAGAGAATACAACTGTATTGTGGTCAGGATAGGGCCCAGCCTACCCATGTTGTCTGTACATATACAACGACTCCAACTCTGAACATGGATACTCCGGATGATATGGAGCTTACCAATTCGTTGAACTCTGGCACACCTACTGAAGGGTCCTTCTAGCTATCTATTGGAACCTGCATGAATGAAATGCAGTACCCCCTGCAAAATTGACGTCAGTGCAAATAATGTACCGAGCATGTAAGGCTACAAAATATAACTGAAAGTTGTAATAATGAAAGTAAGCTGAGGAATCAAGGATAATCTTGGCATAACTTACCTTTCTGTTACTCCTATAACATGTACAACACTATAAAAGCAGACAGCCTTATCTAGGTGTGGCATGTACATAACTAAACTGTAAAATAGCTCCAAAGGTAAATGCAAATAGCCCCAAAGGTAAACTGTATCTCTGTATAGCATGAAGACAATGCGCATATATGTATAGCCCCGAAGGCAAACTGTATCTCTGTATAACCCAAAGCAATATGCATATTTGTACAGCCCCGAAGGCAAATGTATATGATAATGAATGCATAGTCCCGAAGGCAAGAGTAACATAGCCCCGAAGGCAAAGTAGCTTAGCCCCAAAGGCAAGAGTAACATAGCCCAGAAGGCAAGAGTAACCATGCCCCAAAGGCAACTACTCTAATCTTCATATATTCTCTATCCTAACAGCAAATCACAATAATATATAGACTGAAATATACTCCCGACAAGCGACACATAATGATATGCTATTATTGATATACTAATGCTTGAATACAGATTTTAGTTCTTCTTGCGATAAGCTTGTTCGGATCCTCTCTGAAACTAGAATCATGCTAAGAAAAGAAAGGGAATAGCCTTTAAATACCTCAGTCAACCTACTGCTCAATGACCAACCGAGCTTATCCCGACGCTCTTTTGTCTACATCAATGAAAACGATACTATCGTTACGATTAATGTTTTGTAACTATCGTATAACGAACGACAACCTATTCTACGGTAAAGAGGACATCACCTCCCTTGTTTATATGACTTTCCACAAGTTAAAACAGCTACCAACTAGCCCAAACAACAGCAGTAATACTTGTGATAAGCTTCTAAAGTTCAACAAACACAACGAGAGGTAAGCTCGATTTATGATTAACATACTATAGTTTAAACCCTTTTTCTTTCTTCATAAACATGTTAATAACAATAACAACAATATAATTATGTTACTCCCTTAATTTCCAGCCGAAAATAACACAGGATTAATTTCCGAAATAGTTCAATATGCACAAGCATTTCATCAACAACTTCCAACAATTATTTCGCAAGTTTCTTCATCATACAAGCTATTGAGGACTTAAATTCATCCTAGCATAAGTAGAAGATGATAAACTTACCTTATAACACAAGACCATCCTTAAACTTGAGCTTACTTCACTGCGAAGAAACCTTTAAACCATCAACAACAAGGAAGGCCTCGGTTCCACTAGTTCCATAAGATTTCCGACGCTTGTTTTGTGTTGTTTCACTTTGGATTTTCTCCAAAACCATATGAGAGCTATACTCTTACCTTAAACAAGAAGAATCAGTAAAAATCTGAAGTTATTTCACTTGGACAAATGCTCCAAAACACCCACAAGATGAAGAACTACGATCTAGTGTCAAGGCCCATTTTACAAGGACATGCGGGCACCTATCGTTCCCACCGCGATAGGCGAACCCTTATCCCAATATAACAAATTTAATTAAAGGTGGAAGAAATAAATACATAATAAGTCTCAAATCATCCATATAAGATAGAGTGTGGAAATACTAAATACAACCCCATAGATCTGGTCCGGTCATACAAGAGCAGTAACTACATACTACGAGTCTGAAAGATGATAAATTCCCATAATACAACGGTCTCGAAATAAGAGTAAGACAAGTAAGTAAAGGAGAGAACATCCTGGAAACGGCCGTCATCGTGCTCACCTTGGAATGACTCTATAGCAGCCTCACCAATCATCCCCAAGGAAAAAGAGTGGAACCTATCTAATACTCTGCATCCATAAAAGAATGCAGCAAGCGTAGGTTAGTACAAAACAACGGTACTAGTAGGCATCATCGGGCGACTAAGCATAGCTAACACAATTCAGATAATAAAGCAGATAAGCATATAAACCAACAAGTACAAGATAATGCACTCAATTCCAAATATCCGTCATCACCTATGTGAAACATCTAATTTCCAAATGTGTCAAGTCTGAATATATCCAATCCAATCCAACATCACAATACAACACTAGCACATCTCAAATCAAGTCATGATGCAATACAATGGAATAATGGTATGAATGCATTGCAATGCCATGCAAATGTGGTGTACACATGTACTCCGGACGGAAATATAGACGTGTCAGTAGCAAAACCCAGTGTGACTCGCGAAGTTAAAGTGTCACCAGTCCTGAATCTTTGCCCAATAGATAGACGGGACCCTGGATCTTTGCCCACGAGGGGTTCTCACCGGCACCACCCTGGGGGACCTGCAGAGTCTATGCACTAACAACAATTCTGGAAATAACATCAGATGTCGGCCATGCAATCCACGATTCTGGGATAATCATCGAACATCGGACTCTCACATCACTAAAGTAAAAGAGTTCTCTCAAATATAATTTCACTCAATCAATGATTCCAGGATGAACATCGGACATCAGACTCTTACGTCACTCAAGTAAAACTGAGCCCAACGCATCATGTTTTCATCAATATCTCAACAATGGAAAATGAGAGTGCATACAATGCATGATGCACGTCAATAATCATGCTCAATATCACAAATACCAACAGTGGGTACGCTAACAATATACTCGAATCACAAATACCGACAGTGGGTATGCCAATAATACAACCAATTCACAAGTACCAACAGTGGGTACGCCAACAATATGTCAAAGTACAAATACCAACAATGGGTATGCCAACCATATCATAATCAAGACGATAAATAGAATCCAATATCTATCAACAACTCGTGGTGTCAAGCCAACACAGTAAAACAATCAAACACAATACACCGGGGTGGCTAGTCCCAGCACACAACAGGGCCCAACACAAGGCAATATCCTACCCAACTTCAAACCCGATGGTTCAAATGCTGTCTCCGACAATATAATCTAAATATGCACTTTTCTATACGAAGTCTCACCAAAGATAAGCCATAACCTACCTGGATGGCTAAACCGCAAACACTAACAAATCACTCTATCGCCTTGTCTTTCCGCTGAGCCTCAAACCAAAGTAGCCTAGGCATATTTGAAATCTAGATTAGAAATGTCACGACCCAACCGGAGGGCCATGACGGGCACCCGAAGCTAACCCACCGGGCACCTCTCATCATACTTTCATAATCATGTCTAGGTGAGCCACATGGCCTATTCATAATCTCTATTCATTAATAACACAATTTTCGTCGAGCTAAGGCACTTTTATACCAACATCAACAACTATGCCCATATATACGCAAGCCGACAAGGCCATCAAAATGATATACAAAACTATGAGCCGACAAGGCTAAAAGATATCTAGCTATACACAACTGTCTACGAGCCTCTAGAAAGAGTATGTTACATCATAAAGACGGGACAGGACTCCACCATGCCTATCTATGTACACAAAAGAATAGTACCAACAACTGAAGCTCCGAATCAAATAGAGCTCCTCTAAGTAGTCTCTGAATAAGCAACCTAAGGGTCAAGTCTGTCTTCATGTCCATCTGCGGGCATGACGCAGCATCCACAAATAAAAGGACGTCAGTACGAATAATGTACTGAGTATGTAAGGCATAAGTAATAACATTATGAAAGCATAAAGAATAACATGGGGTAGAAGAACCACTTATACCACTTGAGACGTTCATCACACTTACTTAACTTTTTTCTAATGAAAACCTTCCATACATACACATATACATATAGTAGTACTATACCCGACCATGTAGGTTCGGTGTCATACATACCTGGTCATAACAAGGCTCAGTGTTATACATACCCTGCCATAACAAGGCTCAATCTTATACGTACCCAACTATAGTGGTGTGCGTACAGTAGATATCATACCCGGCCATGTAAGCTCGGTATTACCAAATAGCCATACATATATATACATATGAGTACATAAGTATCATCAACACCATCATCAGTATATCTTTACTTAGAGGGGCAACTATCGTAGGATGAGATCAACAATATGATGAGATTATCAAGACTTAGGAGCTTTAACACTTCCAGAAATGGAGGCGTTATGGAAGACATGGGGATTTTCATGAATAAGTGTACAATAATGGAATCATGCCTTAAGAAGGAACAGTTAGCCTTACATACCTTTATGTCTCCTTAGCTACTTAACATGATCCTCCGAAGCCTGAAGGATCTACATTTAAGAGGGTTTATAGCAAGGTTAGGTCTCGAAGACACTCTTAAGTCCAAACAAAAATTGGGCAGCATTTCCCCTGTTTCATCTACTTCTACCAAGTTCCAAAACAACTCCCAAACAACAACAAGAACAACATTATCAAATATACCATAATTAAGAGACTTCATTCAAGTTAAGCATCATCCAATCCCCAAAACCCCCTTGCATGATCATTCATTACAATAGCTACAACACAACACCGTATATACTTATGTAATACTTCCTCAACATCATTAGTATCACCCACACCAATATTATACCCATAACATGCCAAGAATTACAATTCAAGTTAACCTATAGCTCATAATATCCTCAAGTTCACACTTGAACTCTATTTTCACTTTTCTTCCTTTACCCACATGGCATAAAAATCAAACAACCTTAACCATATGTAAAAGATGTGAAATATTATCTTAATCACTCAAGAACAAGTCTTGGATCAAATTAGTCCACTAAAGTGAAGTCTCCAATATCAACACCACAGGAAATCTTGAGTTCCACAAACCTTAGCAAGCTTCTTAGCACTCGAATTTCTTGATTCTCTTAGATTTTCTTGGATTTTGGCTTGGATTAGTTTATGGACTTGTAGAGAGGGTTTTGGAGAGCTCTAGAATCTAATTTGGGGAAATAATGTGCTCAAATGAGGTCAAATGAAATATATAAAGCGTAACATAAAATCCTGTCGGGCAATTCTACGCTCACTTTGACGGACCGTCAAAATTCCTACGGTCCGTCAAAATGCACCGTCAAAGTGCCCAGCCAAACATGGCTCACTGTGACTGTTTTATGGTGGAGCTCCACCATTTGACAGGCTATCAAATGTCCTACGGTCCGTCAAATTGTCCTTTGCCGATAACTTGCTCGTTTCGATTAGTTTGACCTCCAATCCTTATAGAACCTTCTTGGCACTTGTGTAACACTTCGTTAACCACCTAAGGGGACCTATAGCTCCTCGTCAAGTCATTACTAAACAAAGTATAACTAAATTGTAGCGAAATCATCCCAAACACGACTTATATTCTACTTCCTTCGACGAACTTAATTCCACCGGTTCATATGACTTCAAAATCTTATGGTATGCGCTTAAAGTTATCAATTACTCTGCTTAACCTCACAAGGACTTCATGTCCATTTTAGGCTTGTGTTAGTCTACTCATGATTCAAACAACTTGAAATTTTGAGATGTAACATTCCTCCCCCCTTAGGAACATTCGTCCTCGAATGCTAAATTCTTAGGGATTCTGCAAAAAATTGGCCAGAGTTTCCCCTGTAATATGGCACTACCATCCTGTCACAACAACCCAAAATATAGCACCTCACAGGGCTATAACAACAACAACAACAACAATAATGGCCACACACGACCATGAAATCATCAAAAGGAAGCATTACATACCTAAGGATAATGGCGTCTGTTACACCTCGTAGTTAAACGTTGAGTTCCCTAGGTGTCAACCGCTTAATTGTGAACACTGGGGGTGATATGGGCCTATTTTATGGTTATAAGGGTTTAAGACCATGTATGAGAGGTATCAAAAGGATTGGAGGTGGATCGGGCGAAGATGAAAATTGGGCGAACTGGGCAGAATAGCCCTTCGCGTGCGTGAGATGGCCTCGCGTTCATGATGGCCATGGAAATCCCAGGCCTTCCCGTTCTCGAAAGGACCTTGCGTTCGCGAAGGTCAATAATTGAGTCGGTTTCCACCGACTTTGACCACCTATATAAAGGGTAATAACCCCCTTTTTCACCAGATTTTGCCAAGCAAAATCCAGAAATCAGACGAGGGAGTGAGGGTATCAAAAAGTGAGCAATTTTCAAGTAACAGAGTAGTATCAAGGCTCAGATAGCGTATAGTGGTGATTTGTAGTATTTTTTGGCGGTGGATTCGGTTTGGATTCTAGGCAAACACTGAAGATATTGCTGTCCTAGTAAGAATAAGATATGAATCTCTCTCTATTGATCTTGTTTAGGTTTACATACGGGAATAGAGCGATTAAAAAGCCGTATAACGGAGTAGTTGGTTGAAAAATTGGATAAATATCATATGAGAGGTCTTATGTATGTTGATGTTAGTGATGATGATGATGCTGTTGTTGTTGTTTTTGTTGTTGTTGTTGTTGTTGGTTGTTGTTAACTGTGATTTCGGGTTAGGGATATAAACAGAAGAGGTGCTGCCGAAATTTTGGCAGATTCTAGAAAGAGTTAAATTAAAGGCTTAAGGTAAGTACTTGATAACGAGCCTAACGATAGTATGAATTCCCTTGATTGTAGATTTGCGAGTTCGAGAAGTAGAAGCTGAGCGAATAGATAAGCTTCAAGGTATGTAAAGCTATCCCTTCTTTCTTTTTGGCATGAATTACATAAAATGAGGGAACGACGAACATACATGACTCTAATGAACTCTAGTTCTCAGTGGTACTTGACATGATAGTTGTCTATGATTCTCAAGTATTGGTTCATTATATCTATTCTCTCGAGTTCCAAATGATGATTCAGTTTGTACATGATTGCTCCTAATATTCTACTCGTGCACAGTTTCATTGCATTGTTCACCGAGTCCCTCACTAGAGGGCCGGGTACGGTATATTATATTTCACCTAGTCCCATAATGGGCCGGGTACGTATTATATTTCACCGAGTCCCATAATCGGCCGGGTACGGTATATTATATTTCACCGAGTCCCATAATGGGCCAGGCACGGTATATTATGTTTCACCGAGTCCCATAATGGGCCGGGTACGGTATATATGTCTATGATTTCATTCACTTAGTCCCATAATGGGCCGGGTGTAGTATATTATATATATGCATGTCTCATCTCATAAGGTACAGATGCATTGGTATCCTTGATTATCACACTTGTCTCCTGTTATATTTTTACTCAGTCATGATCTTCATTACTGTACTTCATGCTTTACATATTCAGTACATCTTCCGTACTGACCCCCTTTCTTCAGGGGCTGCGTTTCATGCCCGTAGGTATAGATACTAAATTTGGTGATCCTCCAGTTTAGGACTTCTGCTCAGCTGCTTGGAGGGTTCTATTGTTCCGGAGCTTGAGTCATCTTGGTACAGATCCTTTGATATAGACTTTGTTATACTCTTAGAGGTCTGTAAACATGTGTGGTTTGTGTATATATGGTTTGGTTTGTTATACAGATGTAGTTCATTTTGGATATTCCCGCGTATAGTGGCAGCCTTGTCGGCTTGCATATTTTTTTATGTTTGGTTAACTGTGACTCCTCAGGAGATAGGTTCTGTTATATCCTGTATTTTTGTACGTTGGATTATTCGTAAGCTAATTGACATAAGTTCAAGGACAAGAATATTTTTGAGATATGAGACAAGGACTTTTTAACCCCGATTTTAATAATACACGGTTTGCTTATTAATTACAATTGGTGGAGAGATTAGTGAAGATTAGGGATTAATTAACCATGATCAGATTATTAAGTGGGTGATTAATTAAGCTAATTAGACCACTAAGTGGGCCCCACAAAACGTGGCTGAATTTGATTGAAGCATGGATAATGACATGCTAATGGGACACATGTCAAGTGGGCTGGCCACATGTCAACAAGGTAGGCTGCATATATATATATAGCAATGACTCATTAGTGATGACTAATCATATCATATTTCATCTTCTCAATTCAATTGAAAGCAAGAACCATGAACAGCCATGGCTGCCAAGCTCACGGCCAGCCTTGGCTTTAAAAAAAATAAAAATAAATTCCAAAGGTGTTCTACACATTCAAGGAGGCAGCAACCTTGTGATTTAAATTGAAAAAGAAGAAGTCGTGCAATTGGTGCAAGTGATTGTAGGATCTGTCCTAACTAATTTGAGGTAAGATTTCTTCTTCTTGTAATGTGATTGTAGTTAATGATGTTTTAATGGAAAGATTAGTTGGTGTTAGGCGAAATTGGAAGTAAGAAAATTTCATGAATTCGTTGGTATTGTAAGTTGGGCTGAATTGGAGTTGTTTCAATTTAATCGAGTTTGATTTTTGTTGGTGTCGTTGATTGCGTATTAAAAGTGAAGGAATCATGATAATCATGGTACCTTTACTTCTTACTCTCGATCGTGCGATAGAGCCAATAGATAGGAAATGATATCCCTTATATGCTGACCTTTGATTTCAGCAGGAGAATGATGTCAACAAGAGAAGGTAAATGATGCTACTGGGAGTTACAGTGGCTAATATTTCATTGAGGTTACGTTATCAGAAATTATATATACAAAATGGCAAACTGGCCATCATCAAGGTAAGTTATTGTAAGTATAGTAATAAAATGGATTGAATGTATATATATTGTTGATAAGTTCAGTTATAAGGTGCGCACAGAAGAAGCTGAAGGAATTAGTAACGGTAAGCGGAATATATGTCAGATATAGTGTGAATGTTGCAGGTATGATTGAAACCTGCAGTTAAAGATTGAAAGGGAAAGTAAATCGGAAAGTATAACAGGTATAATTTCAGTTGGATATATGAGGTAAGTTCATCAATTTCATACGGTTGTTGATATTGGGAGCCCTGTGTGGCTATTATATGATAGATATATACATATATATATATATATGTTGGCCCTGTGAGGCATTATTGGTATTTCCTGCGTGCAGGTTTTTGGGTAGTAAGAAATACATAGGAAACTCTGCCAAAATTTTCCTAGGAATAAAAAGGGAATGAGACATAAGTTCGTAATATTCTTGAAAGGTCGTGTCAATAGTAATGATAGGATTTGACTAAGTGGTGAGTACAACTGACTTCGAGAAATAAGTTAACTGTTGAATTGATAGTAATAGTAATTATGAGGTCAATGTCGATATGGTAAAAAGAAATGCTAGGATAATTCGGAAGGGCTTGTGATAATAAGAGATGTATTAGAAAAGGCTGGCAAACTTTAATAAAGTGTTATATTGAGGTATCAACTGAATTGACAAGCAGGGGTAAATTACGACGCGTTTATAGTTAGAAGAAGTAATGGTATGATTGAGACAAGAGTACAGAGGAAGAAGAATGGTCATGAATATGAATGTATTGATAAGACAGCTTGTGAGGTATTAAGGATAAAATTGACCAGAAAGGGTAAAAGGTTAAGAAGTGTTACACTATAGGATTGATTACGACCAGGATATAATGTGAATATAATAAGGATTGTTATGAAAATGACTAAAAGATATGACGTGATCTATGTGACTAGAGTATAAAGGCAAGTGTGAAACGGAAAAAGCGAGCTGTAGAACGAATAAGAAAGACTTATAAAGTTCTGTAGGGAAAGTTCAGAATAAATATTATGTGGTAACGAAAATGATAGCGAGCACAAGAGAAGAAAGAGTTAATTGAAAGAAGGAAACAATAAGAAAGCGAGATAACAGTGCAGTAATAGGTTATGACATGTATAGCCGAGAACACGAGTAACATAAATGACGGAACTGTGAAAGACCAAACTATAGAAAGATGAGCAACAAGGTAGAATGAGTGCCAGAAAAAGGATTGGGATGATAAGAACAAATAGGGATGAACAGAATATGTTTTGAAAATGAGAAAGGGATTATGCAGAAGTAGTGTTTTCTGAAGGGTACAGTGGTAGCACGGGATTCCTCGTGTACAGAATAAAAGATGGACATAGACTGGGAAAATGGTAAGGGAATATTAAAGGAAGCACCCAAGATAGACGTAATTAATTGAGTACGAGTATAAAATAAAAGGGAAATATATAACTACAAATTTAAAGGTGTAGTTATAACTAAGTAATTGTATTGTTGTAGTTGATGGCCCATGATAGACGGGCATTGTAACACAAAGAATGAAGTCCAAGAGCGGTGTCCAGGAGTTCATGTACCCTGTACATCTTCATGACTAGCTTCATGACTGGATGGTTAAGAGGGGTATACGAATTAAGTGATTAAAGAAGGTGGCTATTGCTAGTAAAGGGTTCTAAGATTTACAAGGAGAGGAAAGAGTCCACTACCATCTAATGACTTGGGGCACAATAACTATTCAGGAGGAGCATAAAATCATGGGACAGTATGGAGTGGGAGGAAATGTATCGAGGGACATGGAAAAGCTACCTGTATAGTGTGCTTTCTGATTATGTATAGGTTGGGGTGAAGATAATATTGTAAGAGAACTTTGGACACTTATCATCGGAATATAAGTGTTACCTAATTGAGAATTTGGAACGGCTATAAGTACTAATTAATTACTGATTGGAGTAAGTGGAATGCGGCCTTGAATGAGTTGCTACATGGGTTGCATTACTCGAGTACAGATGGTCAGATGAGATTTTGTACTATATATAGAAAGGTTCTCATCGCTTCATGATTTTGTTAAGGTTTCGTACGTGGACAATCAAAGTTATAAATTATAAAGAAAAGATATGGATATGGTACAGTATACCAAGTAAGTTGGAAAAAAAAGGATCAGATGAATTTGAGATTGGAAATAGGGATGTAGAGCAGAATATAAACAGATAATGGTATAAGTACACCCTAAACGGGGAAGCAGGTGTGAGAAAAGCAAGTGTAATATGGAAACAATTGGTACTGCAATATATTTGATATGGATGCTTAAACTTCAAGTGAGATCCCTTGCTGAAACAAGTTAGTAAGATCTGAAAGTCAGCAACAAGCGGATAGAAGTCAGGATGGTCTTTGAGACAGTGCTGAGAATTATTTGTAAAGATATTGAATGATATGACATTAAAAAGTGGGTGCTTATAAAAAGAAAGAGTACGACAAGAGAATGGTAACGAGTAACTTAAGAGATATTATAAAGGATAGCAATGCTATACTAGATTAGAGGCTAAGATTTGGCAATAGAGTTGTGCGCTAATGATATTGCGACTAATAAGTAACAAAGGGAAGGGATAGAGAATCTCCTATAGTAGGATATGAGAGAATCAAAAGGGGGAATAAAGGAAGGGAAAGGAGTATGACAAGATAGGCAACAAGCGAGTTTTAGTATGGATGAGATATGTAAAGCAGAATGAACCAGGAGAAGGAAAGACTATAACTAAGATTGGATATATTTTATGCAAGTTGTACAAGAATAGTTATTCAACCTACGAATATTTGTATGCTAAGAACGAGACCAAGAGAGTACTTGATAAGAAGAGTAAGGATTCAGTAATAACAATGCGGTTATGATATTTTGGGTACATCAAGGAAAGGTGTAAGATGGTTTGAGCCAAATTACCAAGATAAAATTTGTACTGTGGGAAAATAGGACATGGCCATAGTTGAGCTGAAGATTTATCTCGATACCAATTGTAAGATATGAGAGGAGAATGCAAGGTAAAGCATGAAGACTAGTGAAACGACGCTAAGGTATTTCTGTTACACCCCGCGTTTTCAGAGCAGGAGTATGATATTTACCTCACCGTAGTAAGGGAGTGTCGGAGACGTCCCATAATGTTTTGAAAAGCCCAAGCCATGGAAAGTACGTAACAACGAAGAAAGAGGGTGAATTACGATCTCGTAAGTCGTAATCGGGAAAGAGTATTTTGAAACATGAGAACATGATCATTATTAGTATAATAAGTGATAAATATCATGTATGCAGAGTTTCAGAATATTTCGAGATCGAGCAAATTGAAGAAAATAAGTTCGATGAAAATTTGAGAAATGCTTGAAAGATTTTTAGTCAAATTTGGAGGGGTATATCTCCATGTATATTTGGAGTTTTAAGGCGTTTAAAAATCCTAAAATGAAGTTCGTCGAGTCTAGTTTGTAATGCAACAAACCGCTCGTCGATAGAGCATCGGAGTAGAGAATTATGGACGTTACAAACTGAACTGTCGCGCAGAAACAGAGCTG
Organism: Lycium barbarum; assembly: GCF_019175385.1. Taxonomy (NCBI): domain Eukaryota; kingdom Viridiplantae; phylum Streptophyta; class Magnoliopsida; order Solanales; family Solanaceae; genus Lycium; species Lycium barbarum. The sequence continues at coordinate 20,581,302 of NC_083348.1, read as the reverse complement.
CTACAGCAATGCTACAATACCGCTACAGTACTGCAGCAGTACTGTAGCTACAGTACGTCGGCCCACCCTCTATAAAAGGGCTAAAAACCCCCCATTTTCATCACAAAAAATGCTACAAAGTTCCAGAAAATTCAGCCATTAAAAGGCTCTTAATCTCACATAAAAGTGAAGATTTTGGGCGAAATTTCAAGCTACGAAGTACTAATCGAAGTCCGGGCAACGCATAGTCACAAATATGATTTCATTTTGGAGTTGGAGTGGCTTGGAAACAAGTAAATGTTGAAGATTTGGCTACCTTCATGAAAAACAAGGTATGAATTTGTTGAATCTCTTTCTCTATCAATATGAATTAAGAAATAATGGCAAGAACAAGGTGATAGTTTGTTGTATTGATGTTGTTAATTTGTGGGTTGAGATTTGAAGAGAAATTGGACGAAATATACATATATCTATCTTGTAGGATGTTGGGGATGTTATTATTGATGTTGTTAGTACTAATTTCAACTTCTTTACGGAAATAAAGTTATTAAATAGTTGTATCACAAGTGGGTTGGTTGAGAAATTTGGAAAATAGTGTGTGGGTTGTTTTATGGCATATGTTGGTGTTGGAAATGATATTACGACTATTGGTATTGTTGAAGAATAATGAGCAAGTTATATTTAGTCTTTTAGTTGTTGTGTTGTAGATTGCATATAGCAAGTAAAGACTTGATAAGTGTGGTAAAGTATTGGTAATTGGAAGATTATGTATATTGAAGAATAATGTTCTTGCATGGATAGTATGTAATGATATTGGTATGATGTCGTTGGAATATATACTATAAGGTTGTTATCGTGTTCATTGGAGTCGGAAGGTTTTGAAGAAGGTAATAAATTGAAATCATGCATCTTGGATGAAATATGTGAATTGCTAGTGCGATTGTTGATTATGTTAATAGTTTGGCCGGGTTTGAATTCCCGGATTGTGTTGGTTGAGAATTTGGCTATGTTGAATGTTGAGGATGGTATATTTACAGAGGAAATGCTGCCAAAATTTCGGTAGCCAAGTGTTTCCTTAAGATTTCAACTCTAAGTATACTAATGAGAGTTTTGGTAAAAACGACCAATTTGCAGATTTTGACGAAATTGTGACGTGAATTTGGAATAGCAAAAGGAGCGGAAAGAGGTATGTAAGGCTTCACCCTTCTTTCTATGGCATGTCTTAGTTGAAATAAGTTGGGTACGAGCCTCGGGGACAACTCGGTTCCCCGGAATCCGCACCTAAAGTTTTCCACTTTTTGTTCAATAGAATTGAACTAGAAAGTGTGCCAATTGTTGGAAAAACCTCCTACACCCTTAGAACTTGTATAAATGGGACCCGATTACCCTAAGACCCTCACAAGTAACGCTATGACACGTAACATACGTAGATCGTATACGCTACCTCATCCGGCCCGAGGTGGGCCCGCTACTCTCGGATTTTTCCTTACAGTCTTGCTTGACTTACTTGAAGTGAATCCAAAGGGGACCTTTGATCCCGATTTCAATACCAAATGATAAATACTATGACTCCTCTAACGAGGGCACTTCCATGACGATAATGATAACAATGATGTTAGATAAGAGAATATGCCTATGATACGTACTATCGGAACGACTCTATGACTAAGATGACTAAGCTAAGTATCTTATGTAAACATGAAAATGATAAACTAATTTTTGAATCTTATTTATATTTCCTAGCTATGACTTTATTTTCTAAAAGATTTCAAAGTCTATGAACCGTCATCTATGATGCCCCGATTTCATTCTACGTTTACTTTAATATTATTCCCGGTTGGTAGTCTCACCTTAAAATACTCGTTCCTTCAAGGTGAGACAAAGCGATCACGAGTATTCTATAATATAATTGGAGGTCACCGACCTTACGTCACTCCGATGACTACATGATTCTTCTTTGGGCTTTCCTGCGTGCCTATGAGATATATGTTTATAGGATACGTAAATGCATATAAGACATGTAAATGTATGTAGGATATGCGTATATATTTTTAAAATATGCACATGACGAAAGAGCTAGAGCGCTATAGACGCTGATGTACCTACATGACACACGTATATGTATATGATAAAAGAGCTAGAGCGCTATAGACGCTGATATATGTACATGATATATGCATGTGTATACGGGGAAAATGGAGGTAAGGGCAGAGCGTTATGAACGCATATCCACCTGATCAGTTGGCATTACATGATATGATATCGTCCCGGACGCGGGATGTGTATATTTATGGTTAAATGGATCGGCTGCCGACGCCTCGGCAATATGAGATGTCCTATTTTATATGTATATGTATATGAACAAGGAAAGATTCTTAAAGGAAAGCTAAGTACGCATAGCACCTGCCAAGGGTACATATATATACAGGTTATGTTTCTATCCCAGGACATGTGTTGTAACTCTCTTATGTCATTATACATGATTCATATTTTCTGTATATTACTATTCATGCCTTACATACTCGGTACACTATTCGTACTAACGTCCCTTCTTGTGGATGCTGCGTTTCATGCCGCGCAGGTCAGCAGACAGGCGGATTTGATACTTAGAAGCTCTACCAGCAGTGTTGACAGTGCTCCAGTTATTCCGGAGCCTCACTTCCTTGGTACTATTTTGTGTATATATATTCGGGCACGGCAGTACTCATCCCTTTCTATATATAAGTGTACTACGTCTAGAGGCTCGTAGACAGATATGTACAGTCAGTTAAGTATAGTTAGGTATATGGTGTTTTGGCATGCTAATGTTAATGTATAAGTGATAACGAAGTTTATTAGTCTATGTTCAGAATGACGCCGCTAATGTTAATGTTCAAAAAAAAAATGGCTCTGTTTACATGGCTTGCTAAGAGGTAAAGGTAAAACGATAGACAAGGGGTGCTCGGTACAAGTATCGGGTACTCGTCACGGCCCCTAGACGGGTCGTGACAGAAGTGGTATCAAAGCAGTTCGGTCCTTGGAGTTTGTCTACGAGCCGTGTCCAGTAGAGTCTTGTTTATGGGTGTGTTGCGCGCCACACATATAAACAGGAGGCTACAGGGCATTTAGGAAATGTGACCTTCTTTGCATTCTGAAATCGTGCGATAGAGCTAAGTTGCCAGGCTTCCATATTCCTTTCCTAATCCTATGTTATGGTTTCTGTAATGTCGATTAAGAGATCAGCCTCAGATAGTGGGGGCACCAGTAAGGCCCCTAGAGTATCTCCAGAGCCGAGTAAGGGGAGCATCGGCTATTCGATTGAGTCAGATCCATCAGAGGACCCAGCCACAATTCCTCCAGAGTTCCTGACTCCCAGAGCAGAGGATCCTGCGGAGGATAGCTATGATACAGAACCGTCAGAGCACTCTTCTGGGACGACGGAGGAGGAGGCTTCCGGGGATATGCCAGTTGCTCCTGTAATGGAGCACCATGCCAGTCCGGCCACCTCGGAGAGTGCTACGGATTACTCCTTTCCCTTGTCCTAGCCATCAGTGAACCAGGAATCGCCTGGTTATCTATACTCTTCTGATTCGGATGCGAGGAATGACGAGGGTCAAACGAGCGGCGAACAGACAGACGATAATGTGGAGCATACTTCACATGGTAGCTCCCCGGACCAGGCTCGAGATTGATCGGCTACAGGTATATGAGATTTTCTTCGAAACTTTCTATGCATACGTGATCTCTGTAAAATTACTAATTAATGACGGTAGACAGAAATTCAAAAGGGGCCAAAGACTTAGCGGTTATGAGTAATGGTGACTGAAATGTTTCCGCCACCAGTGCGAAATTAGAAACCCCGGATAAAAGGGTAGTTATATATATGGATAGGAGTAAAGAGTGAAGATTTAAATAGAGGAAATATGGAAATCGTATGGTTAGGAAAGTGAAGATAGGAGCGGGACCCGCCGTGAGGACGTTTTGGGAGTTGCTAGAACCCCGACTTACCTTAAATGATGTGACAAAGGTCGTGCGGGGCAGTCGATATGATTATACTGGCATTCACGTATTAAAATGCACTAAAGTTTCAAGGTTAAGCGTGCTAGGGTGAGAGCAATATCACGATGGGTGACCCCCTGGGAAATATGCTGAAAATTTCATAAATGTGGAAACAAGTGACGAGTGTAAAAGTAGGCAGCCCAAAGTAAATTGGGGTGTGGAAAGTGGTTAGAAACCCCGTACGAGTCATATAGGCCGAGACGGGCTAAACTAACGGAAAAGGGGAAGCCATGACAACAGAAAGATTTGAGGATGAAGGAAAAGGGTACAGATGTCACAGGGTGAGACCGATATTGAGTCCACACTAATTAAGGCAAGAAATCCCCGGTGTGGCGATGTATGGGAACATGTCTAGTGAGGGGATAGACGCGACGGACGCCACGAAGAAGGGATTACATCCATAAAGATCGCAAAAGGCAACCTAAGCTCCTAAGATGGATATGCTAAGTGACATGAGGTATCTACAGAGGAGACCTCCCAGAAGTGTTACAATACACTATGAGGCTAGTTTAACATTCGAGGACGAATGTTCTAAAGGGGGGGAGGATGTTACACTCCGCGTTTTCAGAGCAGGAGTATGACATTTACCTCACCGTAGTAAGGGAGTGTCGGAGACGTCCCATAATGTTTTGAAAAGCCCAAGCCATGGAAAGTACGTAACAACGAAGAAAGAGGGTGAATTACGATCTCGTAAGTCGTAATCGGGAAAGAGTATTTTGAAACATGAGAACATGATCATTATTAGTATAATAAGTGATAAATAGCATGTATGGAGAGTTTCAGAATATTTCGAGATTGAGCAAATTGAAGAAAATAAGTTCGATGAAAATTTGTGAAATGCTTGAAAGATTTTTAGTCAAATTTGGAGGGGTATATCTCCATGTATATTTGGAGTTTTAAGGCGTTTCAAAATCCTAAAATGAAGTTCGTCGAGTCTAGTTTGTAATGCAACAAACCGCTCGTCGATAGAGCATCGGAGTAGAGAATTATAGACGTTACAAACTGAACTGTCGCGCAGAAACAAAGCTGCTACAGCAATGCTACAATACCGCTACAGTACTGCAGCAGTACTGTAGCTACAGTACGTCGGCCCACCCTCTATAAAAGGGCTAAAAACCTCCATTTTCATCACAAAAAATGCTACAAAGTTCCAGAAAATTCAGCCATTAAAAGGCTCTTAATCTCACATAAAAGTGAAGATTTTGGGCGAAATTTCACGCTACGAAGTACTAATCGAAGTCCGGGCAACGCATAGTCACAAATATGATTTCATTTTGGAGTTGGAGTGGCTTGGAAACAAGTAAATGTTGAAGATTTGGCTACCTTCATGAAAAACAAGGTATGAATTTGTTGAATCTCTTTCTCTATCAATATGAATTAAGAAATAATGGCAAGAACAAGGTGATAGTTTGTTGTATTGATGTTGTTAATTTGTGGGTTGAGATTTGAAGAGAAATTGGACGAAATATACATATATCTATCTTGTAGGATGTTGGGGATGTTATTATTGATGTTGTTAGTACTAATTTCAACTTCTTTACGGAAATAAAGTTATTAAATAGTTGTATCACAAGTGGGTTGGTTGAGAAATTTGGAAAATAGTGTGTGGGTTGTTTTATGGCATATGTTGGTGTTGGAAATGATATTACGACTATTGGTATTGTTGAAGAATAATGAGCAAGTTATATTTAGTTTTTTAGTTGTTGTGTTGTAGATTGCATATAGCAAGTAAAGACTTGATAAGTGTGGTAAAGTATTGGTAATTGGAAGATTATGTATATTGAAGAATAATGTTCTTGCATGGATAGTATGTAATGATATTGGTATGATGTCGTTGGAATATATACTATAAGGTTGTTATCGTGTTCATTGGAGTCGGAAGGTTTTGAAGAAGGTAATAAATTGAAATCATGCATCTTGGATGAAATATGTGAATTGCTAGTGCGATTGTTGATTATGTTAATAGTTTGGCCGGGTTTGAATTCCCGGATTGTGTTGGTTGAGAATTTGGCTATGTTGAATGTTGAGGATGGTATATTTACAGAGGAAATGCTGCCAAAATTTCGGTAGCCAAGTGTTTCCTTAAGATTTCAACTCTAAGTATACTAATGAGAGTTTTGGTAAAAACGACCAATTTGCAGATTTTGACGAAATTGTGACGTGAATTTGGAATAGCAAAAGGAGCGGAAAGAGGTATGTAAGGCTTCACCCTTCTTTCTATGGCATGTCTTAGTTGAAATAAGTTGGGTACGAGCCTCGGGGACAACTCGGTTCCCCGGAATCCGCACCTAAAGTTTTCCATTTTTTGTTCAATAGAATTGAACTAGAAAGTGTGCCAATTGTTGGAAAAACCTCCTACACCCTTAGAACTTGTATAAATGGGACCCGATTACCCTAAGACCCTCACAAGTAACGCTATGACACGTAACATACGTAGATCGTATACGCTACCTCATCCGGCCCGAGATGGGCCCGCTACTCTCGGATTTTTCCTTACAGTCTTGCTTGACTTACTTGAAGTGAATCCAAAGGGGACCTTTGATCCCGATTTCAATACCAAATGATAAATACTATGACTCCTCTAACGAGGGCACTTCCATGACGATAATGATAACAATGATGTTAGATAAGAGAATATGCCTATGATACGTACTATCGGAACGACTCTATGACTAAGATGACTAAGCTAAGTATCTTATGTAAACATGAAAATGATAAACTAATTTTTGAATCTTATTTATATTTCCTAGCTATGACTTTATTTTCTAAAAGATTTCAAAGTCTATGAACCGTCATCTATGATGCCCCGATTTCATTCTACGTTTACTTTAATATTATTCCCGGTTGGTAGTCTCACCTTAAAATACTCGTTCCTTCAAGGTGAGACAAAGCGATCACGAGTATTCTATAATATAATTGGAGGTCACCGACCTTACGTCACTCCGATGACTACATGATTCTTCTTTGGGCTTTCCTGCGTGCCTATGAGATATATGTTTATAGGATACGTAAATGCATATAAGACATGTAAATGTATGTAGGATATGCGTATATATTTTTAAAATATGCACATGACGAAAGAGCTAGAGCGCTATAGACGCTGATGTACCTACATGACACACGTATATGTATATGATAAAAGAGCTAGAGCGCTATAGACGCTGATATATGTACATGATATATGCATGTGTATACGGGGAAAATGGAGGTAAGGGCAGAGCGTTATGAACGCATATCCACCTGATCAGTTGGCATTACATGATATGATATCGTCCCGGACGCGGGATGTGTATATTTATGGTTAAATGGATCGGCTGCCGACGCCTCGGCAATATGAGATGTCCTATTTTATATGTATATGTATATGAACAAGGAAAGATTCTTAAAGGAAAGCTAAGTACGCATAGCACCTGCCAAGGGTACATATATATACAGGTTATGTTTCTATCCCAGGACATGTGTTGTAACTCTCTTATGTCATTATACATGATTCATATTTTCTGTATATTACTATTCATGCCTTACATACTCGGTACACTATTCGTACTAACGTCCCTTCTTGTGGATGCTGCGTTTCATGCCGCGCAGGTCAGCAGACAGGCGGATTTGATACTTAGAAGCTCTACCAGCAGTGTTGACAGTGCTCCAGTTATTCCGGAGCCTCACTTCCTTGGTACTATTTTGTGTATATATATTCGGGCACGGCAGTACTCATCCCTTTCTATATATAAGTGTACTACGTCTAGAGGCTCGTAGACAGATATGTACAGTCAGTTAAGTATAGTTAGGTATATGGTGTTTTGGCATGCTAATGTTAATGTATAAGTGATAACGAAGTTTATTAGTCTATGTTCAGAATGACGCCGCTAATGTTAATGTTCAAAAAAAAATGGCTCTGTTTACATGGCTTGCTAAGAGGTAAAGGTAAAACGATAGACAAGGGGTGCTCGGTACAAGTATCGGGTACTCGTCACGGCCCTTAGACGGGTCGTGACAATTTCTTGGGCTCATTTGAGCACTTACACATATTTTGATGCATGATAGGAGAACTAAGAGCAAAATCTGAGTAAAGAGGCAATAGAAGAGTTTGAATTAAAGATAAAGAAACGACACGAGATAATATGCCTAAAGTGTTATAAGTTGGATTAAGGGAAATGGTTTAAGCGAGACGATTAGAACAAGCGGGTTACTAGATGACAGTGAATTTATATGTCAAATAAAAAATTCTTTCAGAATTATACTAGTTAATGATAATCAGATCACAGAGCAGCTGTGTAAAGTTATTATATGAGGAAACTCCAGCGCTACTTGATAGCCAACTATAAGGATTGAGATTAAGAGCTAAAAAGTAGAGTGACAGTTAAAGTCTTTTAAAGAAGTCGAGGAGTGATACATGAGGCCGAAGACTCCAGAATAGGGATTGGAACAGCAGAGCAATACAAGGTTATTGAAGTAAAATAATGTAACACCTTGGAAAATTTTGTTTTATTCGTAGAGTCTGCGAAGGGTCTACAGGTTACCAGAGGCATGAAATACTCCCAGGATTATAAAGTCTAATAAATCGACGAGGGACGTCTGCGCGTTATAAAATCTTATGTAGAGATTAAGAGGTAAGATAAATTGAACGGTACATCTTAAAGGAGTAACTTATAGAAGAAGAAAGAGTCGAGTTATGACTAAGTGCACCAAGGAGAGAGTAAGATTTCAGCAAAAGAGCTCGCAATACAACCGTCAACCAACTGCGAAATGAAGAGGAGAGTAAAGACAACGACGTGGAATTATTACCTCGAGAGATAAGAGCAAGGAGAAATACTACGGGAATGGTTACTTAGAGATCTGGAATGCGTTATAATAAATTGAAAGGAATCGACCAATGAAAAAGGCATGTGAAGGGCATAATTCAATAAAAGAACATTTAAGGAAGTACTGGGAGCGCAGGACTAGTCTAACATTCGAGGACGAATGTTCCAAAGGGGAGAAGGATGTTATATCCCGTATTTTTGTACGTTGGATTATTCGTAAGCTAATTGACATAAGTTCAAGGACAAGAATATTTTGAGATATGAGACAAGGACTTTTTAACCCCGATTTTAATAATACACGGTTTGCTTATTAATTACAATTGGTGGAAATATTAGTGAAGATTAGGGATTAATTAACCATGATCAGATTATTAAGTAGGTGATTAATTAAGCTAATTAGACCACTAAGTGGCCCCCACAAAACGTGACTGAATTTGACTGGAGCATGGATGATGACATGCTAATGGGACACATGTCAAGTGGGCTGGCCACATGTCAACAAGGTAGGCTGTATATATATATATAACAATGACTCATTAGTGATGACTAATCATATCATATTTCATCTTCTCAATTCAATTGAAAGCAAGAACTATGAACAGCCTTGGCTTTAAAAAACAAAATTAAATTCCAAAGGTGTTCTACACATTCAAGGAGGCAGCAACCTTGGGATTTAAATTGAAAAAGAAGAAGTCGTGCAATTGGTGCAAGTGATTGTAGGATCTGTCCTAACTAATTTGAGGTAAGATTTCTTCTTCTTGTAATGTAATTGGAGTTAATGATGCTGTAATGGAAAGATTAGTTGGTGTTAGGCGAAATTGGAAGTAAGAAAATTGCATGAATTCGTTGGTATTGAAAGTTGGGCTGAATTGGAGTTGTTTCAATTTAATCGAGTTTGATTGTTGTTGGTGTCGTTGATTGTTTCTTAAAAGTGAAGGAATCATGATAATTAAAGTTATAGTTGTTTATATGGAATTGTTGAGATATGAATTGGATTAGACGTTCATGAGGTTCGGGGCTGTTCTTGTGTTGATGGGCTGCTTGGGGCATGTTATGGTAAGGTATATTCCCTCCTACATGTTCTAGAGTTGGTTTGGTTTTTGTACAATTTGATGGATGTGGAATTTGTGAAAGGAAATTTTAAATCATGCTAGAACTTGTATATATTTTATGGGTTGTTTTAGAACTTATTATGATATTAAGATAGTTTTCTTGTGTATGAGTAATTGGTGTTGTTGTCGTGTTATTGTTGATTTGGCTCCTAAATTTGAAAGAAAGAAGTGTATAAGTATTGTATACGAAGCGTATGTTGGTCTGTTTGGTGTATGGTCTTAGATGTTAATGATTTGGATTGAAAAAGGATTAAGAGAGGTTATTGGGTTGTTTGAGTTGTTTATGGGCTGGATTTTAAGGATTTGATATGATTATCTATGTTATCGTTGTTGTTGGTATTGTTGTGATAATCGGATATTAATTGGAAGTTCGGGTTAGGCAAGTTATATAGAGGAAATGCTGCCCGATTTCCGTTAAGTTCTTAACTAATCAAAATACTTATCAGGAAGTATGAACTAAGAAGTGTTTCCCATAAGTGATTGGTTGTAAATTTATAAGTTTGGGAAGTCGTAGTTTATTAACAATAGTGTTACTCTCACATTAAATAGGTTAAAGGGACGGCGAAGCAAGCTTAGTTACGGTTGATCTACGACAGTTATGTAAAGCTAACCCTTCTTTCTTTTAGGCATGATCTTTGTGAAACAAATAGACGACGAGCATATGACTTCAAAGAAACTCCTATTCTTAGAGACACTAGGATGGCTAATGTTCTTGATATCCAGAACCTATTTCACATTATCTTGATACGTGTCTATGATTCTTGAAGTTCTATTTGATATAATCCTCTAGTTTTGATATGGAGTTATGTATATGTCCAGGGGTACGGCGGGGCCCTGTCCCGTCATATTTCACTTTTTATACTCTTAGAGGTCTGTAGACATGTGTGGGTTGTATATAAGTTTTGGTCAGCTGTGTCTATATGGTTTGCTTTGGATATCCCAGTGTATAGTGGCAGCCTTGTCGGCTTGCGTATTGTGTTATTGTTATGATGTGGTTAGACGTGACTCCAGGGGAGACAGGTTTATGATATGTGGCATTGTGAATCCTTAGTTTGTTTTAATAAGTTTCCATATGGTCCTTAGTTTCAGTTTGACTATATTTAACAGGTTCGTATACGAGTGTCCAGTTCGAGCACTAGTCATGGCCCATGGGGCTGGGTCATGACAGGTTCATTCTGATATATGGCATTATGAGTCTACAGTATGCTTTTACAGATTTACACATTGTCTTTAGTATCAGTCTGATTATGCCTAGCAGGTTCATGTACGAGTGTCCGACTCGAGCACTAGTCATGGCCCATCGATTTGGGTCATGACAAAAGTGGTATCAGAGCAGTTCATCGTCGGAGTGTCTACAGGCCATATCTAGTAGAGTCTTGTTTATCGGTGTGTGGTGCACCACATCTATAAATAGGAAGCTACAAAACATTTAGGATGTTATCTTTCCTTCTTACTCTAGATCGTGCGATAGAGCTATGTTATCAGGATAATCCCCCTCTAATGAATTGTGGTGTTTTCAGCTATGCCTCCAAAGAAAGCGACAGCTGCCCAGAAGTACAAATTAGTAGCAGGAGATACTAGCCAGACTCAGAGAGTTACTAGGGCCCGTGCCCAGTTGATGCCTAAGACGGTAGTCCAGTCAGCGAGCTCTGCTACATCGCCACCTCCAGAGAAGCTTGGAGCAGCAGCAGCTCCAGTTTAGGGGGCAGCACCACCGCCAGCTCCCGAGGCCCCAGTACCTGAGCCTCCAGCTTCTCAGCTAGGGGCGGAGGATAGGGCCATGAGAGATGCAGTCCATTTGCTTACCAGATTAGTGGCAGGGCAGGCTCGCAGGCGTAGAGCAGGAGTTGACTATGCGGATAGGTCTGATAGTTTGAGGGTTCGTGACTTCTTGAATTGTAATCCTCCAAAGTTTTTTGGGTCAAAGCCCGATGATGATCCACAGGAGTTTATTCGGCAGATGCAGCGTACATTGAGGATAATAAGGGCTTCTGAGACTGATTCTGTTGAGTTGGCTTCATATCGATTGCGGGACGTAGCTGTTAATTGGTATGAATCTTGGGAGTTATCTAGGGGCGAGGATGCTCCTCCAGCAGTATGGGATGAGTTTGTGGAGGCCTTCCTTGGCCACTTCCTTCTTCCAGAGATGAGGCGAGCTAGAGTTGATAGATTTTTGCATTTGAGGCAGAATGGCAGGAGCATTCTAGAGTATAGTCTTGAGTTTGATTCGTTGGCTAGACATGCGCCGACTATTGTAGCTGATATGGCTGATAGAGTGTATCGTTATGTCATAGGACTAGATCGTTATCTGGTTGATGGTTGTATGGCAGTGGCTCTTCTGCCTCGTATGGATATTGCTCGAGTACAGGCATGTAGTGGATTGACACAGGGGACGTCAGCTAGATAAAGACCATGACAGATGCCAGCATAAGTGGGCTAGATCGGCAGGTCCTTCGAACCGCATATATGCTTTGGCTAGTAGGCAGGATCAAGAGGCGTCACCGAATGTGGTTACACGTATATTATCGATTTTCTCCCGGGAAGTATATGCATTAATAGATCCAGGTTCCACCTTATCGTATATATGTTCCTTTGTTACTAGTAGAATCAGAATAGAACCTGAGTTGATAGAACCATTTAAGGTAGCTGCACTGGTAGGAGATTCCGTCATAGCTAAGCAAGTATATAGAAATTGTTCGGTGATTGTATATAGTTGCCATACCATAGCAGACCTGATAGAGTTAGACATGACTGAGTTTGATGTTATCACGGGTATAGATTGGCTGGCTTCTTGTTATTCTAACGTTGATTGTAGAGAAAATATAGTCCGGTTTCAGTTTCCAAGAGAGCCAATTATAAAGTGGAGAGGGAATACAGCATCACCGAGGGGTAAGTTTTTTGATACCTCAAGGCAAGGAAGATGGTTAGGAAAGGCTATATTTATCATCTGGTTCGAGTGCATGATATGAAAACAGAGATACCGGCTCTTCAGTCAGTCCCGGTAGTTAATGAATTCCCAGATGTGTTCCCCGATGAACTTCCAGGTCTCCCTCCAGAATGGGAGAAAGAGTTCACTATAGATGTACTGCCAGATACTCAACCTATATCTATTCCTCCGTATAGGATGGCACCTACAGAGCTGAAGGAATTAAAGGAGCAACTGAGGGACTTATTAGAAAAAGGCTTCATTAGGCCTAGTACATCACTTCGGGGAGCGCCAGTACTATTTGTGAGGAAGACAGATGGGTCGCTGCGGATGTGTATAGATTATAGGCAACTGAATAAAGTAACGATAAAGAATAGGTATCCCCTCCCCAGGATTGATGACCCTATTTGACCAGTTATAGGGTGCTAAGTGCTTTTCGAAGATAGACTTGCGGTCAGGTTATCATCAGGTACGTGTAAAGGAGGCAGATATTCCGAAGACGGCATTCAGGACCCGATACGGGCATTACAAGTTCAGAGTGATGTCTTTTGGGCTGACCAATGCTCCAGCAGTGTTTATGGATTTGATGAACCGGGTATTCAAACCATTCCTAGATACGTTCGTAATCGTATTTATTGATGATATTCTGGTTTATTCACGTTCAAAAAAGGAGCATGCAGACCATTTGAGGATGGTACTTAAGGTACTCCAGCACCAGAAGTTGGATGCTAAATTTTCTAAGTGCGAATTTGGTTGACTTCAATAGCATTCTTGGGGCATATTATTGGAGCTGACGGTATTCGGGTGGATACGCAGAAGATTGAGGTGGTAAAAACTTGGCCCAGACCTACGACACCTACTGAGGTACGTAGTTTCCTTGGGCTTGCAGGATATTACAGGAGATTTGTAGAAAAGGTTGCCACGATTACAGCGCCTTTAATAAGGCTAACTCAGAAGGCAGCTAAGTTCCAGGGGACTGATGCTTGTGAGCAAAGCCTCCAGTTGCTGAAAGACAAGTTGACGACGGCTCCAGTTCTAGCTCTTCCCGAGGGACCAGATGGCTATGTTATCTATTGTGAAGTTTCAGGTGTTGGACTAGGTTGTGTATTGATGCAGCATAGCAGGGTTATAGCCTATGCCTCCAGATAACTCTGGAAGCATGAGAAGAATTATCCTACTCATGATCTAGAGTTAGCAGCAGTGATTCATGCCTTAAAGATATGAAGGCATTATTTATATGGTTTTCATGTTGATATTTATATAGATCACAAGAGTCTCCAATATATCTTTAAGCAGAAAGAGCTGCATTTACGACAGAGACAGTGGCTACAACTACTAAAAGATTATGATGTTGACATCCTATACCATCCAGGGAAAGAAAATGTTGTAGCAGATGGTCTTAGCCGTAAATCTATGGGCAGCTTGACGGATGTGCAGCCAGAAAGGAAGGAGATGGTTCGTGAGATTTACCAGCTAGCTAGCCTCGGAGTTCGTTTGGCTAATTCTGGAGATAGTGGAGTTTTTGTTTGAGAGATTGCTGAGTCCTCTATCATAGAAGAGGTAAAGAGACGTCAGTACGAAGACCCTGTTCTGGCATAATATAGAGATACAGCTTTTCAAAAGGAGAAGACCCCATTCGAGGTTACACCTAATGGAGTAGAACGGTATAAAGGCAGATTGTGCGTACCTGATGTTGTCGTGCTACGACGGCAGGTTATGGGAGAGGCACATTATGCCCGTTATTCTGTTCATCCAGGGTCAACGAAGATGTATCATGACCTCAGATGCTTATTTTGGTGGGATGGTATAAAAAAGGACATAGCAGAGTTTTTGCTTCGTGCCTGAATTGTCAACAGGTTAAGGTCAAGCATCAGAAGCCTGGTGGATTATTGCAAGAGATAGAGATCCCAACTTGGAAATGGGAAGTGATTAATATGGACTTCATTACAGGTTTACCTCGCACTCAGCGGAAGTATGACTCTATATGGGTTATTGTAGATAGGCTGACGAAATCAGCCCATTTTCTTCCAGTCAAGACTACTTATTCCGCAGAAGATTATGCGAGGCTATACATCAAGGAGATAGTAAGACTTCATGGGGTTCCCACAGCCATTATTTCAGACAGAGGATCTCAGTTTACAGCTAACTTCTGGAGATCGTTCCAGTAAGGATTGGGGACACAGGTGAGTCTTAGCACAGCATTTCACCCTTAGACTGATGGACAGGCGGAGCGTACTATTCAGACGCTAGAAGATATGTTGCGAGCCTGTATTATTGACTTCAGAGGTATCTGGGATGATCACTTTCCACTGGTTGAGTTTGCTTATAATAATAGCTACCATTCGAGCATTCAGATGGCACCGTACGAGACCTTATATGGGAGGAAGTGCAGGTCACCTATTGGTTTGTTTGATGTTGGTGAGACGAAGTTGATAGGCCCAGACATAATTCAGCAAGTTGTTGATAAGGTGAAGCCTATTATGGAGAAATTATTAGTAGCCCAGAGTTGATAGAAGTCATATGCAGACAATTGACGTCGAGACTTAGAGTTTCAGGTTGGTGACTGGGTATTCCTGAAGGTAACACCCATGAGGGGTGTGATGAGATTCGGCAAGGTTGCCTATGAGTTGGACCTACCATCCGAGTTGGAGGCGGTACATCCAGTCTTTCACGTATCAATGCTTCGTAAATGTATCGGTGACCCTTCTAGAGTATTCCCTGTAGATGATGTCCAGGTAACAGAGGAGTTGTCTTATGAGAAGAGCTCCATAGTTATCCTTGATCGCCAGGTTAGAAGGTCACACACTAAGGATGTAGCTTTCGTCAAAGTGTTGTGGTGAAATAACAATAGGGAAGAGGTGACTTGGGAAGCCGAAGAAGAAATGAAGAATAAGTATCCTTACTTGTTTCCTATGCCTGCAGGTAATTTAATTCCTTACTTGACTATATTAATGGGTAAGTGAAACTATATGATATATTGTGGCTCTGTGAGGCATCTGTGGGTTTGCTGAATGCAGGTTGGTAGGTATAGTTATAGGGGAAACTTTGCCGAAATTTTTATAGCATAAGACCTATTATAAACATTCGAGGATGAATGTTTCTAAGAGGGATAGGATGTTACACCTCGTAGTTAAACGTTGAGTTCCATAGGTGTCAACTGCTTAATTGTGAACACTGGGGTGATATGCGCCTATTTTATGGTTATACGGGTTTAAGACCATGCATGGGAGGTATCAAAATGATTGGAGGTGGATCGGGCGAATATGAAGATCGGGCGAACTGGGTAGTATTGCCCTTCGCGTGCGTGACATGGCCTCGCGTTCGTGATGGCCATGGAAATCCCAGGCCTTCGCGTTCGCGAAGGTCAATAATTAAGTCAGTTTCCACCGACTTTGACCACCTATATAAAGGGTAATAACCCCCTTTTTCACCAGATTTTGCCAAGAAAAATCCAGAAATCAGAAGAGGGAGTGAGGGTATCAAAAAGTGAGCAATTTTCAAGTAGTGGAGTAGTAGTTAGGCTAGGATAGCGTATAGTGGTGATTTGTAGTCTTGTTTTGCGGTTGATTCGAGTTGGATTCTAGGCGAACACTGAAGATATTGCTGTCCTAGTAAGAATAAGTTATGAATCTCTCCCTAGTGATTTTGTTTTTGGTTACTTACCGGAATAGAGCGATTAAATAGCCGTATAACGGAGTAGTTGGTTGAAAAATCGGATAAATAGCATATGAGAGGTCTTATGGAGTATGTGGATGTTAGTGATGTTGTTGTTGTTGTTGTTGGTAACTCTGATTTTGGGTTAGGGATATAAACAGGGGAGGTGCTGCCGAAATTTCGGCAGATTCTAGGAAGAGTTAACTTAAAGGCTTAAGGTAAGCACTTTATTACGAGCCTAACGATAGTATGAATTCCCTTGATTGTAGATTTGCGAGTTCGAGAAGTAGAAGTTGAGTGAATAGATAAGCTTCAAGGTATGTAAAGCTATCCCTTCTTTCTTTTTGGCATGAATTACATAAAATGAGCGAACGACGAACATACATGACTCCAATAAACACTAGTTCTCAGTGGTACTTGACATGATAGTTTTATTTGATTCTCAAGTATTGGTTCATTCTATCTATTCTCTCGAGTTCCAAATGATGATTCAGTTTGTACATGATTGCTCCTAATATTCTACTAGTGCACAGTTTCATTGCATTGTTCACCGAGTCCCTCACTAGAAGGCCGGGTACGGTATATTATATTTCACCGAGTCCCATAATGAGCCGGGTACGTATTATATTTCACCGAGTCCTATAATGGGATGGGTACGGTATATTTTATTTCACCGAGTCCTATAATAGGCCGGGTACATATTATATTTCACCGAGTCCCATAATGGGTCGGGTACGGTATATTATATTTCACCGAGTCCCATAATGGGCCAGGTACGGTATATATGTCTATGACTTTATTCACCGAGTCCCATAATGGGTCGGGTACAGTATATTATATATGTGCGTGACTCATCTCGTAGGGCACAGATGCATTGGTATCCTTGATTATCACACTTGTCTCCTGTCATCTTTTTACTCAGTCATGATCTTTATTACTGTACTTCATGCTTTACATATTCAGTACATCTTCCGTACTGACCCCCTTTCTTCAGGGGCTGCGTTTCATGCCCGCAGGTACAGATACTCAGTTTGGTAATCCTCCGGTTTAGGACTTCTGCTCAGCTGCTTGGAGGGCTCTATTGTTCCGGAGCTTGAGTCATTTTGGTACAGATCCTTTAACATAGACTTTGCTATACTCTTAAAAGTCTATAGACATGTGTGGGTGGTGTATATATGGTTTGGTCAGTTATACAGATGTAGTTCGTTTTGGATATTCCTGCGTATGGTGGTAGCCTTGTCGGCTTGCATATTTTGTTATGTTTGGTTAACTGTGACTGCTCAGGGGACAGGGTCATTCTCATATATGGCATTATGAGTCTACAACATGCTTTTACAGATTTCCACATTGTCTTTAGTATCAGTCTGATTTTGCCTAGCAGGTTCGTGTATGAGTGTCCAACTCGAGCACTTGTCATGGCCCATCGGTTTGGGTCGTGATAGCGTCCCTGCCTGAGTTTCCTCTGGGGGTGGAAATAAATGTGGGTACCTGAAATTCATATCTTCCTCAGCTTGCCAAGTCATTTCCTCTCTATTATTGTTTCTTCATAAAACTTTGACTGAAGCTACATCTTTTCTTCTAAGTCTCCGAACTTGCCTATCTAGAATGGCACTGGGAACTTCTTCGTAGGACAATTGCTCGGTGACTTGGACATCATATACCGATACAATTCTGGAAGGATCTCCAATACACTTACAAAGCATCGATACATAGAAAATCGGATGGACTGACTCCAAATCCAAAGGGAGGTCTAACTCATAAGCCACTTGGCCTACCTTGTGTACAATCTCATAAGGTCCAATATACTGAGGTCTAAGCTTGCCCTTCTTACCAAATCTCATAACACCCTTCATTGACATCACCTTCAAGAATACCCAGTCCTTCACTTGAACTCTAAGTCTCGTCGACGATTATCTATATAGGATTTCTGACGACTCTGAGCTGTTAATAATTAATCCTGCATAAGCTTGACCTTTTCTATGGCTTGTTGGATCAAGTCTGGCCGTATTAGTTTAGTTTCTCCCACTTCGAACCACCCAACTGGCGATCTACACTTACGCCCATATAAAGCCTCATACAGGGTCATTTGGATGCTGGAATGATAACTGTTGTTATAAGCAAACTCAATAAGTGGTAAGTGATCATCCCAACTACCTCCAAAATCCAACACACATGCCCGTAGCATATCTTCAAGAGTCTGGATGGTACGCTCAGCTTTCCCATCAGTCTATGGATGAAATGATGTACTAAGCCTCACCTGAGCCCCCAAACCCTCTTGAAAAGACTTCCAGAAATTGGCGGTAAACTATGTCCCACCATCGGAAATAATAGATGCCGGGACACCATGGAGTCGTACTATCTTTTTGACATAAAGCTTTGCATAATCTTCAGCTGCGTATATAGTTCTGATAAGTAGGAAATGAGCTGACTTCGTAAGTCTATCCACAATTACCCATATAAAATCATATTTATGCTTAGAACGAGGTAAGCCTGCGATGAAGTCCATATTAATCACTTCCCATTTCCAAGTTGGAATTTCCATAGCTTGCAACAATCCGCCGGGCATTTGATGTTCAATCTTCACCTACTGGCAGTTAGGACAATGAGCCATGAATTCCGCTATGTCCTTCTTCATTCCATTCCACCAATAGATAGATTTAAGATCATGATACATTTTCGTTGCTCCGGGGTGAACAGAATAACGGGAACAATGAGCTTCTTTCAAAATCTGATGACGTAATCCTGCAACATCAGGAACACATAACTTGCCTCGACATCGGAGAACTCCATCTCCAAAAATTTCAAAGGATGACTTTTCCTTCTGAGGAAGTGTATTTCTGTAACGAACTAGTATGGGATCCTCATACTGGCGCTCTTCCACTTCAACTACTGTGACGAAACAGCTAAATTCTGAATGGTAGCTCCCATATTGCCCGAGTCCATTACCCGAACTCCTAGTCTAGCTAACTGCTGGAGCTCACAAGCTAACTCTCTTTTCTCTGGCTGAACATCACATAAGCTACCCATCGATCTACGGCTAAGAGCATCAGCCACAACGTTTGCCTTCCCGGGATGATATAGGATGTTAACATCATAATCTTTCAACAACTCCAACCATCGCCTTTGCTGTACATTCAATTCTTTCTACTTGAAAATATACTGAAGGCTCTTGTGATTCGTAAAAATATCAACATGGACACCATACAAATAGTGCCTCCACATCTTCAATGCATGGATCACCGCGGCTAAGTCGAGATGATGGGTTGGATAATTTTTCTCATGATTCTGTAACTGCCTCGAAGTATAAGCAATCACCTTACCATGCTGCATCAACACACATCCTAACCCAATGCCTGAAGCATCACAATAGACAACATAGCCTTCCGATCCTTCTAGAAGTGTCAGAACCGAGGTCGAAGTTAATCTATTCTTTCACTCTTGAAAACTGCGTTCACAAGAATCCCTCCATTGAGATTTAGCTGCCTTCTGAGTCAACTTTGTTAATGGTGCAGAAATAGAATAAAAGCCTTCTACAAATCTTCTGTCGTAACCTGCCAAACCCAGAAAACTAGGAACCTCCATAGGTGTTGTAGGCCTCGGCCAAGTCTTCATAGCTTCAATCTTCTGGGTATCCACCCGAATACCATCAGCTAAAATAACATGCCCCAAAAAGGTCACCAAATTCAACCAAAACTGTCACGACCCAGCCCCGTGGGCCGCGACTGGCACCCTATCTGGGTACCCAGACCAAACCACATATTCATTTACCAAATCCGAGCATATTCCAAAAATTCATAAAAGTCATATCAACTGAATCTTTATCAAATATGTCTTAAGCGGTCGCACAAATCAAAATGTCATATCAAATCCAAACGGAGCGGCGGAATAGACATCGCCGGTCAGAGGTGCAAATATACGCTTAAGGGCCATTTAGGGCCATCAAAACAAACAGACCGCTTTAAGACCAGAGAACAAAATCAAACAAACATATACAGGACCCTCACCCCACATATATGACTACAGGCCTCTACGAAATTCAAAACAAAGACATATGGCGAGACAGGGCCCCGCCGTACCCAAATAGTCAAATATACCGAATATATACAAAGCAAAAGGAGTCTGTACCAAAAGTGGATTCCGGATCAAAGAGGAGTACTCCGGAATAGCAAAGAGTGAAACCTACTGTGGAGGATCACCGATATCTGCACCTGCGGGCATAAAACGCAGCCCCCGAAGAAAGGGGGTCAGTACGAAATATGTACTGAGTATGCAAAGCACGGAGTACAGAAATATGGATCAAAACCGAAAGCAAACCAGATACAAAATGGAGTACAAATCGGTATGTCAAAATCCGTATCGAAATCATATACGTATACATAATGCAAACGAAATCATGCAAACGCTTAGGAACGTGGTCACCACTCCAACGCTGGCGCCACACACAGCATAACACCAGAAGGTTTCAAATCTCCGTACATCCCCGAACACAAACATAATCAGAGGTGAGCGTATCGCATCACGAGCCATATCACAGCATAACTCCAAACGGAACCCGGCCCTATGGCGAAGCCTCGGGAACCGTAACACAGCATACGGCCGAATTATCATAAGGCGCACGAATCAAAACCGGCCCGGGAACCGGTGAACGAAGTCATAATAAGGCACGAGCGGAGTCGTGAGCAAGCAAATGCAAATCATACTTCAAAATAGTCTTTCAAAACAGAGTAATCCCATAAGTCATTTCATAATACAAAGTAGTCGAATACTTAGTCGATACAAGGTTTCATTTCACAAAACGTTTTCAAAATAGTACCTATAGCTCAAAACGTAACTTAGCGTATCGTAATATTCAAAACACATCCCGTAGGAGGAAGTTCCAAAATCGAAGGTATCATTTCAAACTTTATTCAAAATGACAGCCCAATAAGACAAATAGGGCGTCTCGGGGTTAGCGGGCCCACCTCGAGTCAAATTGAGGTGGCGAACATATTTTACGAACATTTATAGGCCAAAGGGTCATACATAATCATTTCTAAGTTACCCGACCACATTTCGATAGGTTTCGGACGAGTGGTGGCATTCTAGCCAAAATAGAGCCCTTAGGCTTCAATTGAATTGAACGAATAGTAACTTTTCTGTGGATCGGGTTTCGAGGAGCAGAAATGCTCCGGAAGTTCCCATATTCGCCTATCACACTAAGATATGCCAAAGATCTAACACCCCCGAGATTTAGCTCGGCTCAAAATACATCAACAACAACAACCCCAAACATCATCAAACAATATAAACCATATTCAAACTTCAAAAGCCTACCTTACTACACAAGTTGGAAATCTTTCATTTAAAACTTCAAAATTCCAAATCTATATCCATATTATTGTATTCATTTACTCATTCAAGATTATTCAATCACATCCCAAATACATTCCAAACCATATACGAAAGTTCCCGAAATTCATTATTTTCCATATTCCATTCAAAACACCAAAAGTCACGACGAACATTCTGACTTGCGTCGTTTCATTCCGAATTCATTAACATCAACCATAAATCACATTTAAAGTCTTTAGCACCCTAGATATACAATGATATACACAATTATACCAAAGGTATACACTTTCCGATAACGTTCCGAAATCATTTTCCAACGCCAATCCAATTCATCAATCAATCATTTACGACACAAAGGTCACAACGACACATTATACAAACTAAACAAAATCAATTCACATCACTTTCTTCTTCCTAGGGCTCACGGCCAACTACACTCTTTCACGCACACACACGCCATGCATCTTCACCCAAAATCCCATAATTTTCATGAAATTCTAATCACCATCACATTCATACAAGTTCCATAACTCAAAAGTGACGAAATTCATACCTTTACTTGAATTTCCGACTTGTCGCAAACGCGCACCCTTCGCCAAACTAATTGTACCACAACGGAGAGCGTCTTGCATACACCATAAATACGAAAAGTACAAGATTTTTGGATCAAACACAAGGCTAGAAAATTTTTCTTTCTCTCTTTCTCCAAGTTCGGCCGAGACGGGTATTATTGAGCTCCCAAGGTTTATTCAATTGTTTTTGATCCTTCTAAAGGGAGATATGGATATATATCACTTATATGGTCACATGAACATCACATGACCATTAAAAAGGGGCTTGGGCCTTGCCTTTGGCCGGCCACCCCATAAACTTTGGGCCTCAATTTTGTTCTAATATTTCTTGGCCCAATTCATTAAAAGTCCCATTTTGTAATTCCCGAAACTAATTTCCGAAATTCCAAATTTACCCTCGGCCTTCCCCGATGTCTTAACATAAATGATTCCATAACCAACATAGTCATATTTACTAAAATCAAAATATTTCCTTATAATACACAAGTCTTGTTTATTTCTCGATTTCCAATTATACGAAAGCACGGGACATAACATTCTCCCCCCCTTTAGAACATTCGTCCTCGAATGTTAAATCGACCTCATGGGGTGTCATACTACTCCGGGAGGGTTCTCTTTATAGATGTCCTTTATTGATTTTCCGACATGGCCCCTTCACCACGTCATGGGGAAATTTTCACATCACTGATTCAAACGCCTTCCTGATTTATTTTCTCATACCCCTCGTAATCGTCGAACCATAAGATATATTCTTATAACAAACGAACGCTTTCCAGACATTATAGTCAATATCATTTTTTTTGTTACACTGCTGAGTTTCTTACCACATCGTCGTAATCTCACTTTACTTCATACCAGACATTTCATGCCAAACAGATTCAGAACTAGGGCCAGACGCGTATAAGCATATCGGACGGATTCATAGTCAACATCAGAGGTACGGAAGTATATCAGACAAGTCTGAGATCGGAGTCAGACGTACAAAGGCGTATCAGACGGATTCGTAATCAGAATCAAATGTATAGAATTGTATCATACAGAGTCGTGATTAGACAAACCGAAATGTATCGAACATACGCGTGATCAAAATCAAACGCACAGAAGCATATCAGATGGATTTATATTCAGAGTCAGACATACAGAGGTGTGCCAGACAGAAACGTATTCAGAATCAGACGCACAAAGATTCATCAGACGGGAACATAATCGAGCTCAAAAATACAGAGGCGTACTAGACAGAGCCTTATCGGAATCGGGAGTGCAAAAGCACAACAGATAGAATGTCGAATTAGAATCAAATCGCTCCTATTAAGGCTCCAATAATTCATGAGAATTTCCCCTTTATTGGTAAACTTATTCGCCCAATTGTCACACAAACTGTCTTACGTCTCGCGTATCGACTCTTTCAAGGATTCCACTTGTTCACACTGCTTACCTTCCATCTTTCCTACCCTCCATACTCATTTTCTCTTTCAGACATCGTCATTCTAAACTGAGTTATAATGTACTTAGGGATTTTCTATCCCTTGACAAATTTCGGATCGTCGCCCCCGCTTCGCTTCATGTATTCGGTTTAGTAAAACCTTCCGTCTATCACAACATTAGTTGCCGGGTCTCGGCTCTTAACCCACATGGGCACCAAACAAAAATCATACATACACACATACACATACACATACATTTACTCATATCTTACTGGCGGGCGTCTCTGACCGTTATTCGAATTCGCTCAATTTCTCGAGCGATGTTGTACCTTTTCTTTTTGCCCATTTAGTCCGCCTCGTTCTGCGCGACTCCCGAAAGGGCACTAATTCCTCCACACACATTCTATTTACCTTTTGGTTACCCCAAATTTCCATTTATATTTATCGCACTCTCACTTATGAAAAACTTTACATTACTTCCCAGGGGGTCACCCATCCCAGAATTGCTCTGGCTTGAGCACGCTTAACCCCGGAACTTTCATGCATTTTGACGCGTTAGGGCTGATATAATTCCATCAATTGCCCCGCACGACCTTTGTCACGAAATTTTAGGGCCAAACGATGTCTTAGCAAATTTTTCGGGAAGTTTTCGTAGCGGGTCCCACTCCGACCCAAATAGGTCGTTTGCCCTCCTGGCTATGTGGTTTCTCGTTTTAGCCTGCCAAACTCCCTATATTCGCCCCCCACATGCATAGATAGCCGCCTCAAATATTTTCATTGATTCGGATTCTTACCCTACTTTTACTGACACGCAGAAAGAGAATATCGCATAATATACTGGAATACAGACCTATCATTGCACATATTCATTCAGAAAAAGGTTAGTAATATACCTGGGTCTGCGTCTGGTGATGCCTCTGGGTCACGCCGACCAGTCAAAGCGTATATCCGGTTCGAGGGACCGCCAGAATCTGAACCGCCACCGCGGCCTCGACCGCGTCCTGCCGGTGCTGGCATGCCTCGCCCTCCAGGACGTACAACAGATGGAGCAGATGCTGAACCGGCGGCTGACCCTGTCGGCTGAGCCACACTACCAGAACCGCTAGCCAACGGACAGTCTCTCATAAAGTGGCCCTGACCACCACAAGAAAAACAAGCTCCAATCGCTCGATAGCACTCCCCAGGATGAGACTTCCCGCAATGAGAACAACGGGGCCTAGGTGGTCTGGCATGGCTGGGACCCCTGGATACCTGTGAACCTGCCACTCTGGGGCTCTGACCGGTCCCGCACTATCCAATCGCTTATTAGCAGACTGTATGTCCCGGCCTGACGGAGGGAAGTATCCACTGGACTGCTACTGAGGCTGCCCGCCCCGAGAATCTCCAGAATACCCCACTGATCTGGCCCTCTTGGGCCGTCTCCCATCATACTCTCTGCTGGGCCGATCTGCTCGGTGCCGGTTCTCCATCCCCTGGGCGTAGGCCTGTAGACGGGCAATGTCCATATCTGTCTGCAATGACACCGCCATACAGCCGTCAATCAGGTAATGATCCAACCCCATAACATATCTATGCATCCGATCAGACATATCAGCTACCACGGCAGGGGCATACCGGGCCAGGGAATCAAACTCCAAATTATATTCACGAACGCTTCGACCCCTCTGCTGCAAATGTAGAAACCGATCAGCTCGCTCCCGTCGTAACTCTGGGGGCAGAAAGTGGCGGGTGAATGCTGTCACAAACTGATCCCAAGTGGCTGGAGGGGCACCCTCTCCCCTAGACAACTCCCAAGTCTCGTACCAGTGGGTAGCAACATCTCGAAGTCTGTGCGAACCCAGCTCGACCGACTCGGTCTCTAAAGCCCTGACTAAGTCCAGTGAGCGCCGCATCCCCCGAATAAAGTCATGGGGGTCCTCGTCGGGGTTAGACCCGAAAAACTCTGGAGGGCCACATAATAGAAACTCCCGAACTCTCAGGCTGTCCCGCCTGTCATCGTCATCATCGTCCCTCCGCCCGCGTCTGCGAGCCTGACTTGCTACTAGTGTAGTCAGCAACTGTAGAGCCTCCCTCAGGGTCCTATCCTCCGCCCCTGGCTGAGGAGCTGGAGCCTCAGGAGCGGGTACACGGACCTATGGAGCTGCTGAAGGTCCTGCTCTAGGCTGTACTAGTGGGGGTGTAGCAGACCCCTCAGAATGAGGCACAACCTCGGGCAAATCATAGACACGAGCCCGGGTAGATCGCTGTGCCTGACTGGTCTCTCCCATCCTCGCTTTGCCCTTCTGGGCCGCCGTTGCCTTCTTCGGAGGCATCACTGCAAATACAATAACGGGTCAGATCAGGATGACCCTAATAGCACAGCTCTATCGCACGATCTAAGATTCCAAAGAAAGTAACATCCTAAATGCCCTGTAGCTTCCTGTTTATAGATGTGGTGCACAACACATCGATAAACAAGACTCTACGAGACACGGCCTGTAGACATTCCTAGGAAAAACTGCTCTGATACCACTTTTGTCACGACCCAGCCCCGTGGGCCGCGACTGGCACCCTATCTGGGTACCCAGACCAAACCACATATTCATTTACCAAATCCGAGCATATTCCAAAAATTCATAAAAGTCATATCAACTGAATCTTTATCAAATATGTCTTAAGCGGTCGCACAAATCAAAAAGTCATATCAAATCCAAACGGAGCGGCGGAATAGACATCGCCGGTCAGAGGTGCAAATATACGCTTAAGGGCCATTTAGGGCCATCAAAACAAACGGACCGCTTTAAGACCAGAGAACAAAATCAAACAAACATATACAGGACCCTCACCCCACATATATGACTACAGGCCTCTACGAAATTCAAAACAAAGACATATGGCGAGACAGGTCCCCGCCGTACCCAAATATTCAAATATACCGAATATATACAAAGCAAAAGGAGTCTGTACCAAAACTGGATTCCGGATCAAAGAGGAGTACTCCGGAATAGCAAAGAGTGAAACCTACTGTGGAGGATCACCGATATCTGCACCTGCGGGCATAAAACGCAGCCCCCAAAGAAAGGGGGTCAGTACGAAATATGTACTGAGTATGCAGAGCACGGAGTACAGAAATATGGATCAAAACCGAAAGCAAACCAGATACAAAATGGAGTACAAATCGGTATGTCAAAATCCGTATCGAAATCATATATGTATACATAATGCAAACGAAATCATGCAAACGCTTAGGAACGTGGTCGCCACTCCGACGCTGGCGCCACACACAGCATAACACCAGAAGGTTTCAAATCTCCGTACATCCCCGAACACAAACATAATCAGAGGTGAGCGTATCGCATCACGAGCCATATCACAGCATAACTCCAAACGGAACCCGGCCCTTTGGCGAAACCTCGGGAACCGTAACACAGCATACGGCCGAATTATCATAAGGCGCACGAATCAAAACCGGCCCGGGAAACGGTGAACGAAGTCATAATAAGGCACGAGCGGAGTCGTGAGCAAACAAATGCATATCATACTTCAAAATAGTCTTCCAAAACAGAGTAATCCCATAAGTCATTTCATAATACAAAGTAGTCGAATACTTAGTCGATACAAGGTTTCATTTCACAAAACGTTTTCAAAATAGTACGTATAGCTCAAAACGTAACTTAGCGTATCGTAATGTTCAAAACACATCCCGTAGGAGGAAGTTCCAAAATCGAAGGTATCATTTCAAACTTTATTCAAAATGACAGCCCAATAAGACAAATAGGGCGTCTCGGGGTTAGCGGGCCCACCTCGAGTCAAATTGAGGTGGCGAACATATTTTACGAACATTTATAGGCCAAAGGGTCATACATAATCATTTCTAAGTTACCCGACCACATTTCGATAGGTTTCGGACGAGTGGTGGCATTCTAGCCAAAATAGAGCCCTTAGGCTTCAATTGAATTGAATGAATAGTAACTTTTCTGTGGATCGGGTTTCGAGGAGCAAAAATGCTCCGGAAGTTCCCATATTCGCCTATCACACTAAGATATGCCAAACGAAGAAGTGGGAAGCTTTACATACCTTACAGACGTCTTACGCTCTCCCAAAAGTCAAGTCCCGTTTCGTCTGAAATCTGCAAATGGTCAAAGTTACCAATTGAGATTCTTAGGCTTAAAAATGCCTTTAACTTCATTTTTGTCTACCGAAATTTCGGCAGCATTTCCCCTATAAATCTAACACCCCCGAGATTTAGCTCGGCTCAAAATACATCAATAACAACAACCCCAAACATCATCAAACAATATAAACCATATTCAAACTTCAAAAGCCTACCTTACTACACAAGTTGGAAATCTTTCATTTAAAACTTCAAAATTCCAAATCTATATCCATATTATTGTATTCATTTACTCATTCAAGATTATTCAATCACATCCCAAATACATTCCAAACCATATACGAAAGTTCCCGAAATTCATTATTTTCCATATTCCATTCAAAACACCAAAAGTCACGACGAACATTCTAACTTGCGTTGTTTCATTCCGAATTAATTAACATCAACCATAAATCACATTTAAAGTCTTTAGCACCCTAGATATGCAATGATATACACAATTATACCAAAGGTATACACTTTCCGATAACGTTCCGAAATCATTTTCCAACGCCAATCCAATTCATCAATCAATCATTTACGACACAAAGGTCACAACGACACATTATACAAACTAAACAAAATCAATTCACATCACTTTCTTCTTCCTAGGGCTCACGGCCAACTACACTCTTTCACGCACACACACGCCATGCATCTTCACCCAAAATCCCATAATTTTCATGAAATTCTAATCACCATCAGATTCATACAAGTTTCATAACTCAAAAGTGACGAAATTCATACCTTTACTTGAATTTCCGACTTGTCGCAAACGCGCACCCTTCGCCAAACTAATTGTACCACAACGGAGAGCGTCTTGCATACACCATAAATACGAAAAGAACAAGATTTTTGGATCAGACACAAGGCTAGAAAAATGTTCTTTCTCTCTTTCTCCAAGTTCAGCCGAGAGGGGTATTATTGAGCTCCCAAGGTTTATTCAATTGTTCTTGATCCTTCTAAAGGGAGATATGGATATATATCACTTATATGGTCACATGAACATCACATGACCATTAAAAAGGGGCTTGGGCCTTGCCTTTGGCCGGCCACCCCATAAACTTTGGGCCTCAATTTTGTTCTAATTTTTCTTGGCCCAATTCATTAAAAGTCCCGTTTTGTAATTCCCGAAACTAATTTCCGAAATTCCAAATTTACCCTCGGCCTTCCCCGATGTCTTAACATAAATGATTCCATAACCAACATAGTCATATTTACTAAAATCAAAATATTTCCTTATAATACACAAGTCTTGTTTATTTCTCGATTTCCAATTATACGAAAGCACGGGACATAACAAAAACTCACAATTTGAAAATTTCGCAAATAACTCTCGAGCCTGAAGAACTCTAAGAACAGTACGTAAATGATCTGTATGCTCTGCCTCTGACTGAGAATATACCAGGATATTATCAATGAACACAATCACAAACAAATCTAGGAAAGGCCTGAACACATTGTTCATCAAATCCATGAATACTGCCAGTGCATTAGTTAGTCCAAACGTCGTTACCCGGAACTCGAAATGGCCATATCTAGTTTTAAAGGCGGTCTTAGGAATATCTTCCTCCCTGACTCTCACATGATGATACCCGAATCTCAAATCTATTTTTGAAAACCATCTGGCACCCTGCAATTGATCAAATAAATCATCGATCATTGAAAGCGGATATTTATTCTTGATCGTCACCTTATTCATTTGTCTGTAATCAATACACATTCACAACGAGCCATCTTTCTTTCTCACAAACAGTACGGGTGCTCCTCACGAGGATGAACTAGGCCTAATAAAGCCTTTTTCAAGCAAGTCCTTCAATTGTTCCTTCAACTCTTTCAATTCTGCGGGAGCCATTCTATAAGGAGGAATAGATATGGGCTTGGTATCCGGTAGCACATCAATAGAAAAATAAATCTCCCGCTCTAGGGGAAGGCCTGGAAGCTCATCCGGGAATACATCCGGAAACTCATTCACTACGGGGATAGACTGAAGAGTCAGCGATTCGGCTTCTATATCTTGAACCCGGACTAAATAGTAAATACAACCTTTATCAATCACCTTCCTTTCCTTGAGATAGGAAATAAACCTACCTCTCGGAGATGCTATATTTCCCTTCCATTCAAAAACTGGTTTTCTCGAAAATTTGAAGCGAAATGTTTGTTCTACAATCAACATTCGCATAGCAAGAAGAAAACCAATCCATGCCCATGATAATATCAAAATCCACCATATTCAACTCAAGTAAATCACAATGATCACAAATCACAACTACACAATTTCTATATACTCGGCTAGCTATTATCGGATCACCAATGGGTGTCTATACCTCGGAAGGTTTGATTGACTCCGATTTTACCCCAAATCGACCAGCAATATAAGGAGTAACATATGACAATGTGGAGCCTGGATCAATCAATGCATATATATCATGAGAAAGTACCAATAATATACCTGTGACAACATCAGAGGAGGACTCAAGATCCTGTCACCCCACCAGAGCATAAATACGGTGTTGAGGACCACTAGAATCGGGTGCTCCCCCTCTACCTCTACCACGAATGACTGGTGTCTGTGAGCCCTGCCCTGAAGGATGTATAGATGATGAAGACCCAGCTGATGACCCTGAGGGCTGGACCCTAACCCTATCACCAATCGAGGGGCAGTCACGCATGATATGGCCTGCCGACCGCATACATAGCAAACATCTGAACCCAATCGCCACTGACCCCAATGTAACTTCCCGCACTGAGAACATCGTGGTATAGGCAATCTTGCCTGGCCCGAGTAACCCCTGTAATGAGAACCTAAAGCTCTAAAACTCTGACTCGGCCCGGAGTGAATAGGTCTATCAAATCTCTGGCTCGTAAACCGTGCAGGCGTACTATTCATGGAATTACTTGAATGCCTAGAAAACTACTACCTTTTCCCTCGTCTGAACTAACTAGTCTGACCCGAAGATCTAGCCCTCTTGCTATAACCTCTATCACTCTCACGCTCTCTTCTTTGTTGTTGTTGGCTTTCCTCCAAATTCATGGCATGGCCTTGAATGCGAGAAATGTCCATACCATATTGAAGTGACGCAGTCAAGCACTTATCCATCAAATGTGGCCCTAAGCCACTCACAAAGCGGTGCACTCGATCACCCATATCTGCTACCATGGCTGTAGCATACCTAGCCAAAGAATTGAAGTGGAGGCTATATTCTAGGGTACTCATGCTTCCTTGCTTAAGATTCAAGAACTTATCGGCTCTAGCCCGCCAAACTTCTGGGGGCAAGTAGTGTCGGAGGAAAGCATCAATAAATTCTTGCCATATCGGGGGAGGTGCATTGACTCCCCTAGAAGACATCCAAACCGTATACCAATGAACCGCAACATCTCGTAGTCTATAGGAAGCCAATTCTACCGATTCGACGTCTGTAGCATGCTTTAACCGAAGTGTCCTCAACATTCCATCAATAAAGCATTGGGGGTCCTCATCCTGCTTTGACCCGAAAAATTTCGGATAGTTCAAGCTAATAAAGTCATGGGCTCTAGCACTCACAGCCCTATCACCATGTCCCATACCCTGCTGCTGGGCTTGAGCGACGACTAACTGAGTCAGCAAATGAATGGCCTCTTTCACATCTTGGCCCAAAGCATCTGGTGGGGGAACTGGGGGTGCTGGAGCTGGGGCTGAGGCTCCCTAATGCTCCTCTGAAATAGGTAATGAGTGAGAGGACCGAGATGGAACCTCATTCTGGGACTCACCTTCCTCTATATCTGTCGGCAGTATTCTTTCAGTCCGCTTTCCTGCCACTGTCCTGCCCTTTTGGGCTGCTGTAGCTTTTCTCTTTATAAGCATCTCTGAAATACATAACACACGATTAAGGAAATATAAATCCTTATATCATGCCCTTATCTCACGATCTATGAAGAAAGAAGGTCATTTATGTTATATCCCGTATTTTTATATGTCGAGTTATTCGTAAGAGAATCGACTCAAGTTAAAGACAGGATCATTTTCGGATACGAAATAGGGACTTTTAATTTTCAATTTTAATTAGAACATAAATTGTTTATAAAATTTTTTAGTGTAAAAATATTATTAGAAATTAGGGACTAATTAATTATAATTGGATTATTAAGTGAAGATTAGTGATTAATTAATATTAATTAAGTTAACCAATTATATAATTAGTGGGCCCCACCCGATTTTTTGTTAAAAAAAATAATTAATTAAAACAATATAATGACTCAGCATGAGGGGGCACGTGGAAGGCCTAGGGGAAGCATATAAAACCAAGCTTTGATGAACAATTGATTCGTCATAAATTCATTTCATTCCAAGCAAAGAGTTAGAAGGAGAAAGAAGCAAAGTTAGAGAGGGAGAGAGGCATTCGGCCATGGCAATTCTAGCCGAGAAAGAGCATGAAGAAGAGAGGAATTAAAGTGTTAATTTGTTGTAAACATCCAAGTGATTAGCAAGGTTAAGGAGCCAAGTTTATTAAGGTAAGATTTAATCTTTTTATACACGTTTTGGAGGTGATTTAAACTTATATAAATTGGTGGGTGTATGATGAATGTGAAAATTGAGCCGTGTAGAGGGCTGTTCTAATTAGCCATGGAGAATTAATTTTTAAGTTGCATTATGGTTGTTGTTATCATGGATTATATGGTAAAAGAATGAAAGGATTAGATAGTTAAGGTTAAAGTTCTGTTGTTACGAACATGTTATTATCCTTGTCAAATTGAAACGATTGAAGATATGACTTTGTCCATATGTTGTTGTTGGTATTTCTGTGTTAACAGGAGGGTAATTGGAAATTCGGGTTAGGCGAATATATAGGGGAAATCCTGCCCGATTTTCGTTAAGTCTTTAAATAATGAAAAACCCTAAACGAGAATGTATAACTTAAAGAATAAGTTCTATAAGTGATGGACTACGAATTTATGGACTAGAAAGTATAATTGCTAACGATAGCGTCACTTTTATATTAAATAGGCTAAAAGAGCGACAAGGCGAACGGGTTTGCGAATAGTCGCTAACAGGTATGTAAAGTTGTCCCTTCTTTCTTTTGGGATGTCCTAGATTTAAGTGATGAATGATATAAGCTTTGGGGTAATCCTATTCATAAGTCTTGAGTGTGATTCATGATTCTTATTCACTGCTTGATGTTATAACTCTTAAGTGATTGAGCATCCCTCTTCAGTTTTCTATACGTTGGATAATAGTTGATATATATAAGCTCCCGTTCTTAGAAACTCTACGATAACTGACGTCCTTGACTTCTATAAGCTATTTCATTCTATATTGACATATGTTTATGGTTCCTAAGTGTTATGTCCCGTATTTTCATACGTCGGGACGTTTTAAAATAAGCGCGACAAGTTAAAGGCAAGACTATCTTAAGATATGAAGTAGAGATTTTAACTTCCGGTTTCGTGTCGAGTCACAATTTATTCACAATTCACGTGTGGCATTAAACTAGTAATGGAAAATTGGGATTAAACTAACCATAATTGGATTAATAAATGGGATTGGAAAGACCAAAAATCAGTCCATTTAAATGGATATAGCTAGCCGTGCACTATAGTGCCTTGGTCAAAGAATATTGACCCAAGTTAGTGTGATACACATGTCCAAAGCATTGAGGGAGTGTATATACAAAATAATCTGATTCATATCTCACTACATTACACCATTTCAACACTACAGAGTGAGAGAACACTTAGAGAGAGAGAGGGAAACTCTCGGCCAAGAGCTAGCCGAGAGTGAGGTCCAAAAATCTGCCCAGAAATTCCAGTTTTTCTCCATCAAAACTATCCCTCATCTAGTGTGTAAGAAAGTGTATTAGTTGTTGAATAGAAACAAGAAAGTGAAGCACTCAATAGAGTTGAAAATTCGGCCAAGTGAAGCACAAGATTGAAAGGTAAGAATGTTTGTTGTTTCTTGTGTTGCATGATGATTTGAATGTATAGTTCATGCATGTTGTTGTTGGATTGTGGTTGTAGTTGAAGTAGAGAGTGAGCCGTGTGTGAGGTGAGTTTATGACTGATTTCATTGTGCATGTATTGTTAGTGAATTGAATATGTATCAACACATGTAAATGAACAAAGATTGTGGGAGTTTGGTTGTGATGTTGCATGTTGGCTATTGGACTGTTTTTGCTCGAATTTAAAATGAATCATGTGTTGAAGATTCTGATGAAGTCATGCTTAATCTTGTTGAACATGTATTGGAAATTAATTGAATGCATTGTAGTTGGATAAACGAATGAAAATCATGAAGTTGGAGTAGTTGTGATGAAACCGGGTAGGGGGCTGTTTTGGACGAATTCATGGACTGTTTTGGGCTATAATTTGATTGTTGTTGTTGTGAACATTGTAGTGTATTGTATGCATGTTGAATATGTAAATTAAGGTGTTCAAGAAACGAATTATGTTGAGGGGTAGGGGCAGTCCAAAAACCGTGGACAGTTTTAGGGATTAGAAGTGAAATTGTGTGTGTTGAATGTTGGTTTTTGTTGCAAAACGTGTAGCGAATGTAAAATGCCATGATTCAAGTTAAAACTGAACTGATTGTGGGCTGTTGTAAGAGTGAAGATGATGCTAAAACAGTTCCAAGATTTCATGAAAGTAAAGTCATGAAAAGTGTTGTGTTGTTGCAAGTTAAAACTGGAAAATTGCTAAGTAAGAATGGAAATGATGTGTGTGTTGGGTTGCCGTGTGTATGAGACTATTTTGGGTGGTGTAGGGACTGCCCAAGTTCCCTAAGTCATGCTTAAACAAGTTTTGATCAATATATGAATGAACGACTAGCCATGTTAGCTTGTAACGCTAGTTGGGTTAAATGTGAACGAAACGTCGTTTAATTGTTAGAAAGTAGTTGTGAATGTCACAATACGTGTTGAATGCCCTTGTAGACTAATTGTAGTTCTTCACATCTTGATATAGGATAAGTATTGTTGGGCAGCAAGTACAAGTTAGAATACAACTAAACGCAAAAGGTATGTAAAGCCTATTCCTTCTTTCTTTTGGCATGTCCTAGACGTAAGAATGAAACGATATGAATTTTGGGGTAAATTCTATTCTCTAGTTCATGTATGGCTTATGAATCTATATTTCACTAATGTTATTGTCATGTACCTACAGTATGAGTGACTAATGAACGATGCATGAAAGTTCCTATACTTAAAGAATTGCACAACTAAAGACATACTTGACTTCCAAAAGCTATACCATATTAAAGTGACATATGTACATGAAGTCTAAAACGTTTCTTGTAATAGTTTGTTATGAGACTTGAAATGAACTGAAGGTGAACATTATTTTGACACTTAGAGCGGGTTAGTTGCTTATCCCTTGAGTCTAAAAAGATGATTTGCATATATGTGGTTGCTTATTATTCTGCTCGTGCTTACCGCTATATCCTTCACTGAGTCCCGGGCCAGGGTACGTTTTCGTGCGCACATTTATTATATTAATCACCGAGCCCCTCACTAGAGGGCCGGGACACGTTATGTATATATATATATGATGATGATATGATGATGTGATGATATGATGATATGATGATATGATGATATGGAGATGATGGTGGCCAGGAGGGCATATTCCTTATTACCGAGTCCCTCAGGAAAGGGCCGGGACACGTCTATGTTTATGTTATGATGCTATGATTTTAAATTACCGAGTCCCTCATAAAAAGGGCCGGGACACGTCATGTATGTTTTATACAGAATGATTATGCAGCTTTGACTACAAAACTCTATAATAGCAATGATATGAGAATGATACAGATGAAATATGTTCAAAGGAAAGTTTTATGAAATTCTGTTGTTGCAATGCATCCTATGTACCGTGTCTCAATATAAGTCTATACTATGTTTCAAGCTTTACATATTCAGTACATATTCCGTACTGACCCCCTTCCTTCGGGGGGCTGCGTTCATGCCCGCAGGTACAGACGCTCGTTTTGGAGATCCGCCAGCTTAGGTCATCTTTCAGCTATTTTGGACTGCTCCTTTGTTCCGGAGCTAGCTTGTGGTATAACCTCCTTATGTTGTGTCCGTATGTGTTTATTTGGGTATGGCGGGGCCCTGTCCCGCCACATAATACGGTCGTTACTCTTAGAAGTCTGTGGACATCGGTGTGGGTCTGTTTACAGTTGTTGATGCGTTTTATGTTTTGACTTAAGTTTGGGGCGTACCCAGTCGTAATGGCAGCCTTGTCGGCTTTCATATGTGTGTATGTTTGGTATTTTGTATATCGTGGCAGCCTTGTCGGCTTGCTTAGGAATATATATAAATGTTGTTGTTTGATAAGTGCAACTACTCGGGAGATGGATGACTAAGGCATACAGAACTTGACAAATCTAAATAACTCACTATCTTCTTACATACAAATGAGATCATGACATGCTAATTATAAATTATTAGAGTTAACAGATAAATATGAGTGTCCAATTCGGGCACAAGTCACGGCCTACGGGGTTGGGTCGTGACACTAAGGCTCTTTTGATATTGTTTATGATGACGTTCGAGGGATATTTGATATGATTGTCTCTATTGATGCTCAGGTGTAAATCCCTTCTTCTTATTCTGTTTGAGTCTTGATAATGTTTTAAATTGCATATGGTTGCTCACTACTCTGCTCGTGCATGCCTCAATATGTCTTTCACCGAGTCCCAGGCCGGGTATGTTATCATGCACAGTTTCACTGCATTGTTAACTGAGTCCCTCACTAGAGGGTCGGGTACGGTATATATATATATATATATATATGATGATATGATGATATGATGATATGTTATGGCAGCCAGGAGGGCATATGATGACTTTATTCACTGAGTCCCATAATGGACCGGGTATGATATATGATATTGACATGCATGATTTATGTTTAAAAAGGTAAGTGTTTTGGTATTCTGGATGTTATACTTGTCTCCTGCACTCCCTATTTCAGTTATGATCCTCTTTACTGTATTTTATGCTTTACATACTCAGTAGATATCTCGTACTGACCCCCATTCTTCGGGGGGCTGCGTTTCATGCCCGCAGGTGCAGATACTCGCTTTGGTGATCCACCAGCTTAGGACTTCTATTCAGCTGTTTTGGAGTGCTCCATTGTCCCGGAGCCTATATTTTTTTTATAGACCTTCTTATGTATATATATATATATATATATGTTTGTCCAGGGGTACGACGGGGCCCTGTCCCGTCATATTTCACTGTTGATACTCTTAGAGGTCTGTAGACATGTATGTGGGTTGTGTACAGATTTGATCAGCTGTGTCTATATAGTTATTATGGATGTTCTGTCGTGGTAGCAGCCTTGCCGGCTTGCATATATTATCGTTTCGTAGTGGCAGCCTTGTCGGCTTGCGTAATATACTGACATGTAGTGGCAGCCTTGTCGGCTTGCGTAATATACTGATATGTAGTGGCAGCCTTGTCTGCTTGTGTAGTATAATGATATATACAGTGGCAGCCTCGTCGGCTTGCGTATGTTATTACGATGTGATTGATTGAGGACCTATAGTATCAGTCCGATTATGTTTGACAGGTACATATGGGTGTCCAGCTCGGGCACTAGTCATGGCCCACGGGGCTGGGTCGTGACAAAAGTGGTATCAGAGCAGTTCATCCTCGGAGTGTCTACAGACCGTGTCTAGTAGAGTCTTGTTTATCGGTGTGTTGTGCACCACATCTATAAACAGGAGGCTACAGGACATTTAGGATGTCATCTTTTCTTCTTATCCTAGATCATGCGATAGAGCTATATTATCAGGATAATCCCTTCCTAACAGACTATTATGTTTACAGCTATGCCTCCAAAGAAAGCGACAGCTGCCCAGAAGGGCAAATCGGTAGCAGGGGATACTAGCCAGACTCGGAGAGTTACTAGGGCCCGTGCCAGTTTATGCCTGAGATTGTGTTCCAATCCGCGAATTCTGCTACACCGCCACTTCCAGAGGAACCTAGGACAAGGACAGGGGCAGCTCCAGGTCAGGGGGCGGCCCCACCGCCAGCTCCCGAGGTCCCAGCACCTGAGCCTCCAGCTCCTCAGCCAGGGGCGGAGGATAGAGCCATGAGAGATGCAGTTCAGTTGCTTACCAGATTAGTGGCAGGGCAGGCTCGCAGGCATAGACTAGGGGTTGACCAGACGGATAGATATGACAGTTTGAGAGCCCGTGACTTCCTAAGCTGTAATCCTCAGAATTTTTCCGGGCGAAGCCCGAGGATGACCCGCATGAGTTCGTTCGGCAGATGCAGCGTACGTTGAGGATAATTATGGCTTCTGAGACTGAGTCTGTTGAGTTAGCTCCGTATCGATTGCGGGATGTGGCTGTCAATTGGTATGAGTTGTGGGAGTTGTCTAGGGGCGAGGATGCTCCTCCAGCAATATGGGATGAGTTTGTGGAGGCCTTCCTTGGCCACTTTCTGCCTCCAGAAATGCGGCGAGCTAGAGTTGATAGATTCCTACAGTTGAGGTAGAGGGGCAGGAGTTTTCGAGAGTATAGCCTAGAGTTTGACTCGTTGGCTAGATATGCACCCACTATTGTAGCTGATATGGCGGATAGAGTGCATCGGTACGTGATGGGGTTAGATCGTTATTTGGTTGATGGTTGTATGGTTGTAGCTCTTCGGCCAGGTATGGATATTGCTCGAGTACAGGCATATGCACATGGGGTAGAGGATCGACACAGAGGACGCCAGCCACATAGAGATTATGATTGAGGCCAGCATAAGAGGGCCAGATCGGCTGGCTATCCTGGCGAGTTTCGAGGCGGGCAGCCTCAGCAGCATATTAGATATCCGTCCCAGCCAGCACAGAGTGCACCTCCACAGTTTACAGGTAGAAGGTTTGACAGCACAGGGTATTCGGGAGCCGGTCAGAGCTCCAAGACTTCAGGTTCGCAGATGAACAGAGGTTTTCGTCAGTCGAGGCCACCTTTGCCTCGGTGCTCTCGGTGTGGTAGGCAACATTCTGGGGAATGCCGTCTCGTTACAGGTGCTTGATTTTCTTGCGGCCGTCAAGGCCATATTATGAGAGAGTGTCCATATGGGGGCGGTTCAGGTGGTAGGGTTCAGCCCACTGGGTTGATTGCTTGTTCATCTTCTTCTGTAGCTATGCGCCCTATGGGGCAGGGTGTTCAGTTACCAGCAGGCCGTGGTAGAGGTCGTGGCAGAGCTTGTAGTTCTAGCGGTCCTTCGAACCGCATTTATGCTTTGGCTAGTAGACAAGACCAGGAGGCGTCACCAAATGTAGTTACAGGTATACTATCGATTTTCTCTCAAGACGTGTATGCATTGATAGACCCAGGCTCCACATTATCGTATATTTCTCCCTTTGTTGCTAGTAGAATTGGGATAAAACCTGAATCGATAGAACCATTTGAGGTAGTTACACCGGTAGGAGATTCTGTTATAGCAAGGCAAGTATATAGAGATTGTTCGGTGATTATATATAGTCGTTGCACAAGGGCAGATCTGATAGAGCTAGATATGACTGAGTTTGATATTATTATGGGTATGGACTGGTTAGCTTCTTGTTATGTTAACATTGATTGTAGAGGCAAGATAGTCCGATTTCAGTTCCCAAGAGAGCCAATTATAGAGTGGATGGGAAATACAGCATCGCCGAGGGGTAAGTTTATTTCATACCTCAAGGCAAAGAAGATGGTCAGAAAGGGTTATATTTATCATCTAGTTCGTGTGCATGACCTGAAGGAAGAAGCGTCGACTTTTCAGTCAGTGCCGATAGTTAACGAATTTCCAGATGTATTCCCAGATGAACTTCCAGGCCTTTCTCTTGAGCGTGAGATAGAGTTCACTATAGACGTATTGCCAGACACTCAGCCTATATCTATTCCTCCTTACAGAATGACACCTGCAGAACTGAAAGAGTTGAAGGAGCGACTGAGAGATTTATTAAAAAAGGGCTTCATCAGGCCCAGTACATCATCTTGGGGAGCACCGGTATTATTTGTGAGAAAGAAAGATGGGTCGCTGCGGATGTGTATTGATTATAGGCAGCTGAATAAAGTAACAATAAAGAACAGGTATCCCCTCCCCAGGATTGATGATTTATTTGAACAGCTGTAGGGTGTTAAATGTTTTTTGAAGATAGACTTGCGGTCAGGCTATCATCAGGTGCGGGTGAAGGAGGCAGATATTCCCAAGACTGTGTTCAGGACTCGATACGGGCATTATGAGTTTAGGGTGATGTTCTTTGGGCTGACCAATGCTCCAGCAGTATTTATGGATTTGATTAACCGAGTGTTCAAGCCATTCCTTGACCTGTTCATGATTGTATTTATTGATGATATTCTGGTCTATTCACGATCAAAAGAGGAGCATGCAGATCATTTGAGGACGGTACTTAGGGTGCTCCAGCACCAGAAATTGTATGCTAAGTTCTCTAAATGTGAATTCTGGCTGACTTCAGTAGCATTCTTGGGGCATATTATTGGAGCTGATGGTATTCGGGTAGACTCACAGAAGATTGAGGCGGTGAAGACTTGGCCCAGACCTACGACGCCTACTGAGGTACGCAGTTTTCTGGGGCTAGCAGGGTATTACAGGAGGTTCGTAGAGAAATTACCTCAATTTCAGCGCCTTTAACAAGGCTAACACAGAAGGCAGCCAAGTTTCAGTGGACCGATGCTTGTGAGCGAAGCTTCCAATTATTGAAGGATAAGTTGACTACGGCTCCAGTTCTAGCACTTCCCGAGGGGCCAGATGGCTATGTTATTTATTGTGATGCCTCAGGTGTTGGGCTAGGTTGTGTATTGATGCAGCACAACAGAGTTATAGCCTATGCCTCCCGGCAGCTTAGAAAGCACGAGAGAAACTATCCCACTCATGATCTGGCGTTAGTAGCAGTAATTCATGCCTTGAAGATATGGAGACATTATTTATACGGCGTGCATGTTGATATTTATACGGATCATAAAAGTCTCCAATATATCTTTAAGCAGAAGGAGCTAAATTTGCGGCAGAGGAGCTGGCTAGAGTTGCTGAAGGGCTATGATGTTGACATTCTATACCACCCAGGGAAAGCAAATGTTGTAGCAGATGCACTCAGCCGTAAATCTATGGGCAGCTTAGCAGATGTACAACTAGAACGGAAGGAGATAGTCCGTGAGATTTGCCAGTTAGCTAACTGATACGCTCAAATTACACCTATTAATGGTATAACGCGGACGTTGTCAAATATAGTAACCCATCAAGGTTGGGGTCGAATCCCACAGAGAACAATATGTAGGTGATTTAAGCAGATTAGGAATTATCACTAACAATAGCTATGCCCGAACGCATCAATGGTGGTTTTTGATAAGGTTTTGATAAAATATGAAAATATAAATTCTAATCTAGAAAGCAAGTAAATTGATCAATGGCAACAAGAATGGAATAAAGGAAACTACTTCTCAAGTAACGATCCAATCTATTTAACGAATTATAAATAATAGCAAGTTTATGTTATTTAGCCTCGGATAATGACTCTAAATTAACTTCTTCCGAAGATTAACTAGACTACCCAATTGAAGATCCCTCAAGCAATTAGGAGTATTAAGAACACCCGAATATGGCTACAAGTGGTATTGCCTATTCCTAGGTCAATTTCCAATAGATGAGGGTTAACGCCCCAAATTCATGTTAATTATTCTATCCAAACTCCGTTCTTCCTCTTCCGAGTTTCAAACAAAGTAAATGGGCGAGTTCAAGGGTTAGCTAATTTATTGAAAACATTCAAGAACAAGAATAATTAAAATAGCAAAAACTTACTTGATTAAGAATAATGCAAATGAATAAATAAGCACAACAAGAGTGTCAATCTTAATTGTCACCAAGAGATTTCCATCAACAAGGATTAAATAGAAGAGAGAACATTTATGTAGGAAACCTAGCCTCCAACTTGTGAAAGCTGCCAAAAGATCTGTTTAGAAAACCCTAGTTGGCTTTTTATAGGAACTGGAATAGCAAAAATCATAAAAATCCGAGTTCTGTTTGGTCTGGCCCGAAATTCCTTCAACGCGATCGCGCCATGTGTCTGCGCGATCGCGTGGAT
This sequence comes from Lycium barbarum, assembly GCF_019175385.1. NCBI lineage: Eukaryota > Viridiplantae > Streptophyta > Magnoliopsida > Solanales > Solanaceae > Lycium > Lycium barbarum. The sequence goes on along the minus strand of NC_083348.1, from coordinate 20,539,277 downwards.
GACGTCGGCTCCACTCACCTTACTTCAGCGCGAAGTTCCAAGTGCGCGTGGGCGCGAACGCGTGTGTTCACTGCGCGATTGCGCAGAACAATGTTTTCCCAGAATTTCCAGAATCTCGATTTACTTCCAGTGATCAACTTTTTCTACTCTTTTTCGCTTGTTTTCCTCAAATAGGCTCTAGGGACCTCGTATTACCTGAAACATGACAAAAACTACGTAAAATCACACAGACTCGCTTAAAAACAAGTAAAACTTATAGCCGAAAAGCATCGATTGTGGCGTAAAATCACGCCACATCAACACCCCCAACTTAAAGTATTTGCTTGTCCTCAAGCAAGCCATACAAAACAACGACTCAATATAACACCTAGCTATCATAGAATAACAATGTCTACATTGGTTTTGACTTTGAACTACCGGCATGCATGTTTTCCTTTAAACCTCCACCCCAACTTTCTACTTTAAAGCAATATGCACAACTCAAGAACATTACGACTAACAATGAAGCTTCAATAAATGACATTACATTATCGAACATATTATGGTGCACACAAACGCTACTTTAGGCGGTCACTTTATTTTGTTCAATTCTCATCCTTATGCCCTCACATAGACCAAAGAATGTCCCAACACACATATATACGACAAGAATGGGACGAAGACGAAAGAGAAGAGAAAAACACTCACACTCACAAAGAAATTTATATTTACACATGCAAATACCATAGGCTTGCCCTTATTTTCTATGTTCTCATCCTAGGATCGTTCGGTTGTGATCACATTAGGACTTGTTTCGGCTTGTAATGTAGGTTTAGGGACGGGTCGGATACTTTTTGGATATTAGTGACTCACCCTCCTTGAACACTACAACATCTTGTCACCTTAATTCGCCTCTTTTCTTTCCACCCCTTTATTTTCTTTCAGTTTTCGACCTCGATGTGGTTTTACTTCTAACCAACTTACAATTCTTTTTGCGTTACAATTTTCTGATTATCCCCTTATATATATATATATATATATATATATATATATATATATATATATATACACAACTACCACATCGAATCTCCACTAGCAAACTCCACCACCCCCAACTTATGTTTTTAACATGTGCTCCACATTTAATTCACCCCCAACTTAGGCATTTTGCCTCATCTAACTAGTAGCATCAAGGAGGGAACGGGTGCGAAGATGGATTAATTGCACAAAGGGTAAGGTTTCATAATTGGCTAGCCAAGAAAAAGGTCAAAAAGGCTCAAAAGGGAAACTAGGGGTATTTAACACTTTTGGTAAGGCTTATTTAGGCAAAGTGACTATTTCAACAAAGAAAGCCTAAGATCATCTCACAACCAAACTAACTTTCGGATTTCATACAAGACCAACCGGGCAAGTTCTAGATTATACATGCATAAACAGAATCAAACTAACAGCTCACACACACATTGGCATAAGGACAATTATTTTTGCACTTGTGACCTCCTAAGTAGTCATTTATCACATACAATACCCCAATAATAATAATGTCATATAAAGAATCAATCATGTTAATCAATCCTGTTCTAAGTATGCATTTTTCAAAATTTCGAGGGGTCCAAAATTTTCAACAAAACACAATACATGCCATTAGTTACCAAGTAGTACCAAATAAGACAAAATTACTTTACTCAACCTAAGTAACATCTTAAACATGCCAGTTTCAACAAAATATAACCCCCCTCAGGAAAAGAACTCTGGCAAAGAAAAGCCGAGGAGGTTCCTACCCCCGACTAAAAAACGTGCAGTGTCCTCACTGCATTACATCAACATAGATTTTTTTTTTTTTTACCTACTAGCACTGAGTGCTATGGTCATCTCTGCTCCTCGTCAGAACTGGAGCTGCTGGGCTCTGGCAGGACAAAATCTTCCTCATTTTCCTCCTCCTCATGCTGTGCTCCGCACACACTCCTCAGAATACTCATCATCTTGTTTAGAAATTTTCTTTGCTTCTTGGCGTGCTCTCTTGCCTTTTTCTGCCTCCTCTCTATCTTGCCCTGCTTTTCCTTTATATGTTTCATGTCCTCCACCACACCTGCTAATGTCGGACCACCAGGAACAGAGGGAGCTGTAGATGTGCCTTCTCCATGTGGGCCCGAAGGGAGACTAGCCACTAGCTGCTGAATCTGATTGTCCACCCCATGGACCTGGGTGGAGATATATTGGAAAGGCCTGGCTGCTTCTTGTAGTAGTGGTAGGATTGGTATAGCCATAGGAGGAGCAGATGCCCCACCAGTAGAATCTGATTCAGTAGATGTAAACTGCCCAAATGACGGGGCTGCTACATCAATCCTCCTTTTCTTCTGCACATTACCAGGCCCTCTCTTTTTCAAAGGATGAATCGGTCCACCAGGCCCCTTTTCTTTGTCACCTGGCCTTGTGGGCACTCCATCAGTGGAGCACAAGTAAGTGATCAATGACGGGAAGAATAGACTCTTAGTCTGTTCAAGCACCACCTCCCGTATTTCCTGCATAATGAGCCTCCCCACGTCGACAGGTAACCCTTCCATCACAGCATAAATTAATTTAGCCCTCTCAATGGGCACCTCTGAATCATGTTTGGAAGGCAGCACCCTAGATGTGACAATATCAAGCCACGTTTTGGCCTCAACAGTGAACTCTGCGGAGTCAATCTTTCTCTGCAGTGTGGTCAGCCACTTTGGTTGCTCCCCACCGTGGAGGTGGGTCACAAACCATTGTTGCCGCATTTGTTCGTACATCTGGGCCATCTCACTGTTGTCACCATCCTGCAGATTGTAGTAGGCATTGATTCTAGAGGCATTGCACAGGACATCCACACCTCTGACTTTGACAATTGCCCTATGTGTAATGTCTACCTCTGCAGCATTGGCATAGAATTCCCGCACAAGGGTATGATTTGCCCTGATTGGTTCATCCGCAAAGCGTATCCAGCCGCTTGTTACCAACCTTCCATAGAACTCGGGCATCTTTTCCTCCAAGTTTTCTGTTATAATGCCCCTCTCTTCGATGAAGCTCTTTCCCAGCAGTCTATCATATAGCTTCGAACATTTTGCTGACTGGAAGGTGGTGGTGTCATAGTATTCAATCAAGGGCACTTGGGCAGCATTGGATGATGAAGCCATTTTTTAAGTTTAAGTACCTACAAAACAAACACAATGCGTATGAACACCTACAATGATGTATAATGAGGCAATTAGGTTAAGGAAATTGGCCACCCAAGTTTTGAGCAGCTCTGTGCGAGCATTCTGTTTGCGCACTGCTTATTTTCCTTCAGCGCGATCGCGCAACAAACTGGCGCGACCGCGCCATTTCGAGCATTTTCTTCACCGCGATCGCGCTAAAAACTGGCGCGTTCGCGAAATATTTTGTAATTATTCAACGCGTTCGCGTCTGTTATCGGCGCGATCGCGCTGAGTCGTTTCAGATTCTCAGAAACATTTTCACAAAAAGGTTATGGGCATGATTTTAGGGGATTTGGTTCAATGATTTTAAGCACGTAATTTGCCCCATTTTTTTCTTTTCATATCAACACCCAACTCTCAACTAACATCACTCACAACAAACAACAATTTACATGACAAGAAATTCAACAATTTCATCACATTTTCATGGTTAAACAAGTGGAAGAATTTTTTTTTCTCTTTCACAATTTCTAACATGGAAGATGATAAAAACAACCCTAGGAACAAGACAATGAAAGAATCACATACCTTGTGGTTGCAAGTTGAAGAAATTTTCAAAAAATTTGAAGTTGGGTTTGAGAGAGAATTTAGGGAAATGGGAGGAAAATGGGGGTTTATACCCCCTGGTCTTCTATTTTGTACCTGAAAAACGCGCGTCTGCGCGTTCGCGTGTCCATACGGCGCGTTCGCGCAGAGTAAATTTTTTCATTTTTTTTTTTTTTAATTTTCAACGCATTCGGGTCAGTTTCGTGCGCGATCGCGCAGAGGTAATTCAGACCCCATTTTTCCAGACTCAGAAAATAAGCACAGAAACCAGTCTAACAAATTATAACTCATGTCTCAGCAGCAGCTACTGATTTGTGGCTGTTCTGAAAACCCAACCTGCTCAAAACAATTCCAAAAATTTTAAAACTTTGCAGATTAGTCACAAATCATAAACTAAACTGTTCTAAAAAAAAAACAAATTTCAAAAATGATTTAAAAATTTTAAAACGATGGGTTGCCTCCCACCAAGCGCTTAAGTTAACGTCGCGGCACGACGGTTACCAACTTTACCGCTTTTCTCGCCATTTGGAGCTTATGAATTGGGCACCTAACTTGGAATCAAGTTTGTGACCACGAGCAGAGGGGGGTGTAAATATCTGATCACGCCAAGTAAAATATTGTTCATCCTACACTTCTTGGCTTTCAAGTGAGGAATGTCATTTTGCCTTGTTGAATTTTCAAATTGCAAAATATAAGGCTCTTGAACTTTTTGAATTATGACATCCTCTTTTTGCCCCGGATTGGGGTCAACACCAACTATATTGTTCAGAACAATGGTTGACTCCCATTCATTTTTTTCTTTGGCATTCCCAATAAACTCATCTTCATGATTTACCCTTTTATCTTGAGCATTGGGTAGTTCGTAATGATTTGCCCGTGGAGGATTTTCTTCTTCTTTCATCAAACCAAGTTGGAGACTAGTTTCCAAGTACTCTTCTAAGGCTTTTTGATTTTCATTACCCTCACCTAGCAGGCACTCCATCATGCGTTTGAACTCACCAATTTGGCCATGCTCACAATAAAAATCATTACTAAACAAGTTTTCATGGAAAGATGCCATTTTTTATTTTTACTTTTATATATAAAATAAGATAAAACACAGAAAACAACTACACAAATATTTACGGGTTCGGTTCAAAGCAAGTTAGCTTATTTCCTAGATTAGCCAAAATACGCCAATTGTTCCCCGGCAACGACGCCAAAATTTGATACGCTCAAATTACACCTATTAATGGTATAACGCGGACGTTATAAAATATAGTAACCCAACAAGGTTGGGGTCGAATCCCACAGAGAACAATATGTAGGTGATTTAAGCAGATTAGGAATTATCACTAACAATAGCTATGCCCGAACGCATCAATGGTGGTTTTTGATAAGGTTTTGATAAAATATGAAAATATAAATTCTAATCTAGAAAGCAAGTAAATTGATCAATGGCAACAATAATGGAATAAAGGAAACTACTTCTCAAGTAACGATCCAATCTATTTCACGAATTATAAATAATAGCAAGTTTATGTTATTTAGCCTCGGATAATGACTCTAAATTAACTTCTTCCGAAGATTAACTAGACTACCCAATTGAAGATCCCTCAAGCAATTAGGAGTATTAAGAACACCCGAATATGGCTACAAGTGGTATTGCCTATTCCTAGGTCAATTTCCATTAGATGAGGGTTAACGCCCCAAATTCATGTTCATTATTCTATCCAAACTCCGTTCTTCCTCTTCCGAGTTTCAAACAAAGTAAATGGGCGAGTTTAAGAGTTAGCTAATCCATTGAAAACATTCAAGAACAAGAATAATTAAAATAGCAAAAACTTACTTGATTAAGAATAATGCAAATGAATAAATAAGCACAACAAGATTGTCAATCTTAATTGGCACCAAGAGATTTCCATCAACAAGGATTAAATAGAAGAGAGAACATTTATGTAGGAAACCTAGCCTCCAACTTGTGAAAGCTGCCAAAAGATCTGTTTAGAAAACCCTAGTTGGCTTTTTATAGGAACTGGAATAGCAAAAATCGTAAAAATCCGAGTTTTGTTTGGTCTGGCCCGAAATTCCTTCAACGCGATCGCGCCATGTGTCTGCGCGATCGCGTGGATGACGTCGGCTCCACTCGCCTTACTTCAGCGCGAACGCGTGAGAATATGACGGGAACGCGTATAGTTCCAAGTGCGCGTGGGCGCGAACGCGTGTGTTCACTGCGCGATCGCGCAGAATAATGTTTTCCCAGAATTTCCAGAATGTCGATTTACTTCCAGTTATCAACTTTTTCTACTCTTTTTCGCTTGTTTTCCTCAATTAGGCTCTAGGGATCTCGTATTACCTGAAACATGACAAAAACTACGTAAAATCACACAGACTCGCTTAAAAACAAGTAAAACTTATAGCCGAAAAGCATCGATTGTGGTGTAAAATCACGCCACATCACTAACCTTGGAGTCCGTTTGGCTGATTCTGATGATGGCGGAGTTTCTGTTCGAGGAGTTGGTGAATCCTCTATCATAGAAGAGGTGAAGAGACACCAGTACAAGGACCCTATTCTTGTACATTATAGAGATGCAGCTCTTCAAAAGGAGGAGACCCCATTCGAGATTGCACCTGATGGAGTGCTACGATACAGAGGCAGATTATGTGTACCTGACGTTGCAGGGGTACGGCGACAGGTTATGGGAGAGGCACACTATGCCTGTTATTCTATTCGTCCAGGGTCAACGAAGATGTATCATGACCTCAGGTGTTTATATTGGTGGGATGGCATGAAAAAGGATATAGTGGAGTTTGTTGCTCAGTGCCCGAATTGTCAACAGGTTAAGGTTGAGCATCAGAAGCCCGATGGATTATTACAGGAGATAGAGATCCCGACTTGGAAATGGGAGGTAATTAATATGGACTTAGTTACAGGTTTACCTCGCTCTCCGTGAAGATATGACTCTATTTGGGTTATCGTGGATAGGCTGACAAAATCAGCCCATTTTCTTCTAGTCAGGATTACTTATTCAGCTGAGGACTATGCTAGGTTATACCTCAAGGAGATAGTGAGACTTCACGGGGTTCCCACAGCTATTATCTCCGATAGAGGAGCCCAGTTTACAGCTAACTTCTGGAGATCCTTCCAAGAGGGATTGGGGACACAAGTGAGTCTTAGCACAACATTTCATCCTCAGACTGACGGACAGGCCGAGCGTACCATTCAGACACTACAAGATATGTTACTGGCCTGTGTTATTGATTTCAGGGGTAGCTGGGACGATCATTTGCCACTTATCGAGTTTGCTTATAATAACAGCTACCATTCGAGTATTCAGATGGCACCGTATGAGGCCTTGTATGGGAGGAAGTGCAGATCACCTATTGGCCGGTTGGATGCTGGTGAGACCAAATTGATAGGCCCAGACATGGTTCAGTAGGCTGTTGATAAAGTGAAGCTTATTTAGGAAAGATTACTGGCAGCCCAGAGTTGACAGAAATCATATGCAGATAATCGACGTCGACACTTAGAATTTCAGGTTGGTGATTGGGTTTTCTTGAAGGTGTCACCCATGAAGGGTGTCATGAGATTCGGCAAGAAAGGGAAGCTAAGCCCGAGGTACATTGGGCCTTATCAGATCATTCGTAGGGTAGGCCGGGTTGCCTACGAGTTGGACCTACAGTCTGATTTGGAAGCAGTACATCCAATCTTTCATGTGTCAATGCTTCGAAAATGTATAGGCGATCCCTCCAGAGTATTTCCTGTGGATGATGTCCAGGTGACGGAGAAGTTGACCTATGAGGAGCAACCTATAGCCATACTTGATCGGCAGGTCAAGAGATTGCGTACCAAGGACGCGGCTTCCGTCAAAGTATTATGGCGAAACAACAATAGAGAAGAGATGACCTGGGAAGCCGAGGAGGAGATGAAGAAAAAGTACCCTTACTTGTTCCCTACGCCTACAGGTAAACCTAAACTTCTCACTCGATTATATTGATTGACCGATGAAATATATGTTATAACAATAAGGGAGACTTCCCCAAGATTCATATAAAACCTTACGGGACCAATTAAACATTTAAGGACGAATGCTCTAAAGGGGGGAAGGATGTTATATCCCGTATTTTTATACGTCGAGTTATTCGTAAGAGAATCGACTCAAGTTAAAGACGGGATAATTTTCGGATACGAAATAGGGACTTTTAATTTTCAATTTTAATTAGAACATAAATTGTTTACAATTTTTTTTTAGTGTAAAAATATTATTAGAAATTAGGGAATAATTAATTATAATTGGATTATTAAGTGAAGATTAGTGATTAATTAAGATTAATTAAGTTAACCAATTATATAATTAGTGGGCCCCACCCGATTTTTTGTTAAAAAAAATAATTAATTAAAACAATATAATGACTCACCATGAGGGGGCACGTGGAAGGCCTAGGGGAAGCATATAAAACCAAGCTTTGATGAACAATTGATTCGTCATAAATTCATTTCATTCCAAGCAAAGAGTTAGAAGGAGAAAGAAGCAAAGTTAGAGAGGGAGAGAGGCATTCGGCCATGGCAATTCTAGCCGAGAAAGAGCATGAAGAAGAGAGGAATTAAAGTGTTAATTTGTTGTAAACATCCAAGTGATTAGCAAGGTTAAGGAGCCAAGTTTATTAAGGTAAGATTTAATCTTTTTATACACGTTTTGGAGGTGATTTAAACTTATATAAATTGGTGGGTGTATGATGAATGTAAGGAGTTATTTGTGGTGATGGTAATGTGAAAATTGAGCCGTGTAGAGGGCTGTTCTAATTAGGCATGGAGAATTAATTTTTAAGTTGCATTATGGTTGTTGTTCTCATGGATTATAAGGTAAAAGAATGAAAGGATTAGATAGTTAAGGTTAAAGTTGTGTTGTTACAAACATGTTGGTATCCTTGTCAAATTGAAAGGATTGAAGATATGACTATATCCATATGTTGTTGTTGGTATTTCTGTGTTAACAGGAGGGTAATTGGAAATTCGGGTTAGGCGAATATATAGGGGAAATGCTGCCCGATTTTCGTTAAATCTTTAAATAATGAAAAACCCTAAACGAGAATGTATAACTTAAAGAATAAGTTCTATAAGTGATGGGCTACGGATTTATGGACTAGAAAGTATAATTACTAACGATAGCGTCACTTTTATATTAAATAGGCTAAAAGAGAGACAAGGAGAACGGGTTTGCGAATAGTCTCTAACAGGTATGTAAAGCTGTCCCTTCTTTCTTTTGGGATGTCCTAGATTTAAGTGATGAATGATATGAGCTTTGGGGTAATCCTATTCATAAGTCTTGAGTGTGATTCATGATTCTTATTCACTTCTTGATGTTATAACTTTAAGTGATTGAGCATCCCTCTTCAGTTTTTCTATACGTTGGATAATAGTCGATATATATAAGCTCTTGTTCCTAGAAACTCTACGATAACTGACGTCCTTGACTTCTATAAGCTATTTCATTCTATATTGACATATGTCTATGGTTCCTAAGGCCCTTTTGATATTGTTTATGATGACGTTCGAGGGATATTTGATATCATTTTCGCTATTGATGCTCAGGTGTAAATCCCTTCTTCTTATTTTGTTTGAGTCTTGATAATATTTTAAATTGCATATGGTTGCTCACTACTCTGCTCGTGCATGCCTCAATATGTCTTTCACCGAGTCTTGGGCCGGGTATGTTATCGTGCACAGTTTCACTACATTGTTCACTGAGTCCCTCACTAGAGGGCTGGGTACGGTATATATATATATATATAATGATATGATAATATGTTATGGCAGCCAGGAGGGAATATGATGACTTTATTCACCGAGTCCCATAAAGGGCCGGGTATGATATATGATATTGACATGCATGATTTATGTTTAAAAAGGCAAGTGTTTTGGTATTCTGGATGTTATACTTGTCTCCTGCACTCCCTATTTCAGTTATGATCCTCTTTACTGTCTTTTATGCTTTACATACTCAGTACATATCTCGTACTGACCCCCTTTCTTCGGGGGGACTGCGTTTCATGCCCGCAGGTACAGATACTCTCTTTGGTGATCCGCCAGCTTAGGAATTCTATTCAGCTCTTTTGGAGTGCTCCATTGTCCCGGAGCCTAAATTTTTGGTACAGACCTTCTTATGTATATATATATGTTTGTCCAGGGGTACGACGGGGCCCTGTCCCGTCATATTTCACTGTTGATACTCTCAGAGGTCTGTAGACATGTATGTGGGTTGTGTACAGATTTAATCAGCTGTGTCTATATAGTTATTGTGGATGTTCTGTCGTGGTCGCAGCCTTGCCGGCTTGCATATATTATCGCTTCGTTGTGGAAGCCTTGTCGGCTTGCGTAATATACTGACATGTAGTGGCAGCCTTATCGGCTTGCGTAATATACTGATATGTAGTGGCAGCCTTGTCGGCTTGCATAGTATATTGATTTATACAGTGGCAGCCTCGTCGGCTTGCGTATGTTATTACGATGTGATTGATTGAGGACCTATAGTATCAGTCCGATTATGTTTGACAGGTACATATGGGTGTCCAGCTCGGGCACTAGTCATGGCCCACGGGGCTGGGTCGTGACAATTTATTCCTAAATGCCCGCAGCCTCCTTTTTATAAGTATGGCATGAGACACACCCATAAACAAGACTCTACTGGACACAGCTCATAGAAACACCCTAGGACGGAACTGCTCTGATACCACTTTTGTCACGACCCAATCGGAGGGCCATGACGGGCACCCGGAGCTAACCCACCGGGCACCTCTCATCATAATTTCACAATCATGTCAAGGTGAGCCGCATGGCCTATTCATAATCTCTATGCATTAATAACACACTTTCCGTCGAGCTAAGGCACTTTTATACCAACATCACAACTATGCCCATATATACACAAGCCGACAAGGCCATCAAAATGATATACAAAAATATGAGCTGACAAGGATAGAAGACATCTAGCTGTACACAACTATCTACGAGTCTCTAAAAAGAGTATGCAACATCATAAAGACGGGATAGGACCCGGCCATGCCCATATATGTACACAAAAGAATAGTCTCGACAGCTGCAGCTCCGAATCAAATAGAGCTCCTCTAAGTAGTCTCTGAATAAGTAGCCTAAGGGTCAAGTCTGTCGTCCCATCCACCTGCGGGCATGATGCAGCGTCCACAAACAAAAGGACGTCAGTACGAACAATGTACTGAGTATGTAAAGCATAAGTAATAACATTATGAAAGCATAAAAAATAACATGGGGTAGAAGAACCATTTATACCACTTGAGATGTTCATCGCACTTACTTACCCTTTTTCTAATGAACACCTTCCATACATACACATATACATATAGTAGTACTATACCTGACCATGTAGGTTCGGTGTCATACATACCTGGCCATAACAAGGCTTAGTGTTATGAATACCTGGCCATAACAAGGCTCGGTCTTATACGTACCCAACTGTAGTGGTGTGCGCGCATTAGATATCATAGCCGGCCATATAAGCTCGGTATTGCAAAATAGCCATACATATATATACATAGGAGTACATAAGTATCTTCAACACCATCATCACTATATCTTTCCTTAGAGGGCCAACTATCATAGGATGAGATCAACAATATCATGAGAGTATCAAGACTTAGGAGCTTTAACACTTCAAGAAATGTAGGCGTCATCGAAAACATGGTGAATTTCATGAATAGGTGTACAACAATGGAATCATGCCTTAAGAAGGAAGGGTTAGCCTTACATACCTTTATTTCTTCTTAGCTACTTAACGTTCTCCTTCGAAGCCTGAAGGATCTACATTTAAGAGGGTTTATAGCAAGGTTAGGTCTCGCATACACTCTTAAGTCCAAACTAGTATAATTCATAAGTTAACGAAAATCGGGCAGCATTTCCCCTATTTCATCTACTTCTACCAAGTTCAATAACAACTCCCAAACAACAACAACAACAACAACAACATTATCAACAATACCATAATTAAGAGACTTCATTCAAGTTAAGCATCATCCAACCCCCAAAACTCCTTTTCCTAATCATTCATTGCAATAGCTACAACACAACACCATATATACTTATGTACAATACTTCCTCAACATCATTAGTATCACCCACAACAATATTATACTCATAACATGCCAAGAATTACAATTCTAGTTAACCTATAGCTCATAATATCCTCAAGTTCACACTTGAACTCTATTTTCACTTTTCTTCCTTTACCCATATGGTATACCAATCAAACAACCTTAATCATATGTAAAAGATGTGAAATCTTACCTTAATCACTCAAGAATAAGTCTTGGATCAACTTGCTCCACTAAAGTGAAGTCTCCAACATACACACCACAGGAAATCTTGAGTTCCACAATCCCTAGCAAGCTTCTTAGCACTTGAATCTCTTGATTCTCTTAGATTGTCTTGGATTTTGGCTTGGATTAGTTTATGGACTTGTAGAGAGGGTTTTGGAGAGCTCTAGCATCTGAATTGGGGAAATAATGTGCTCAAATTAGGTGAAATGAAATATATAAAGTGTAACTTAAAATCCCGTCGGGCAATTCTACGCTCACTTTGACGGACCGTCAAAATTCCTACGGTCCGTCAAAATGTACCGTCAAAGTGCCCAGCCAAACATAGATCACTATGACTATTTCACGGTGGAGCTCCACCATTTGATGGGACATCAAATGTCCTACGGTCCGTCAAATGGTCCATCAAATTGTCCTTCCCGATAAGTTTCTCGTTTCGATTCGTTTGACCTCCAATCCTTATAGAACCTTCTTGGCCCTTGTGTAACACTTCATTAACCACCTAAGGGACCCTATAGCTCCTCCTCAAGTCATTACTAAACAAAGTATAACTCAATTGTAACGAAATCGTCCCAAACATGACTTATATTCTACTTCCTCCGACGAACTTAATTCCACCGATTCATATGACTTCAAAATCTTATGGTATGCGCTTAAAGTTATCAATTACTCTCCTTAACCTCACAAGGACTTCATGTCCATTTTAGTCTTACGTTAGTCTACTCATGATTCAAACAACTTGAAATTCCGAGCCGTAACAAGAAATCATGAAGAGTGATACTAATATTGCTACTATTCAATTTAGGTCAACTCTAACCCTAAAAATTGGGAAAACGGCCACACAAGGGCCAAATGGGAAATTTGGAAGCAAAATATCAAATTAAGCACTAGGTGATCATAACCCAACCACTAATTGCTAAATTAACTCATAGATTTACCCAATTTCCAATTTGAAGTAAAACCCCCAATTTGGCTATAAACCCTAACCCAATTTGGCTATAAACCCTAACCCAATTTGGGTATAAACCCTAACCCTTTGATTCTGAAATTCAACATTCGAAATGGAAGGTATATGATTAATAAGCTTAGATTCATCAAAATCTAACATAAACACCATCAATTTCATCATTAATAAGCCTAGGGAAAAGTTCATCAGAACCCACTTCCATCTTCCATTCCTAAGGGATTATTTAAGAAAAGGGAAAATCTATGATGATAAGGATTAATGAAATAGAAGAGGGATAGCAAGATTTATCTCCAAGAGTATTCCCAAAATATCTCCAAGAAATCTCTAGAAAAGCTCCCAAGATGAACTACTTAGGAATAATAAATGAATCGAAAGATTTGGGGTTTTATCTCATTGAATAAAGCAATCACTGCCTGTCACCGAATTGGAGGCACTAGATCGCTATGGCAGCACCGAATTGGGGGACCGAATCGGAGGACCGAATTGGAGGACTGAATTAGAGGGCCGAATTAGAGGTCAACAGACCGCCATGGCGCAACCGAATTGGAGGCACCATACTGCCATGGCGCCACCGAATTGGAAGCACCATGGTGCCACCGAATATGCAAATATACATAAAAGCACGCTACAAACGCACTCGTGGCCTTAGAATTTCCATTGGAGGTCTCGTTGATCAAGCCAACCCCCGATACCTCAAAACTAACTTTCTAACCGAAGTTCCAAAATGCACCCGAGTGCATTGGGAACCGAACCAAATAGGCATACAAGTTCTAAATGACCATTCGGACCTATTGAAATCGACGAATTTTTGAAAAAGGTCTGTTTACCCAAAAGTCAACTTTGAGTCAACCATTTTTCTCTTTAAGCCCAATTTTCACAAAAAGTCACTTGAATCAAATCTAAAACACCTCGAGAAGCGTGTCGACGGTTACCTCGGGTCAAAAGTGAGTGAACGAAGCTCGAGAAATGGTAAAAAGTGTCAAAGATGCAATAAAGACCAAACGGGTCGGTACATCTGGCAAGTACCACGGGATTTCTACAGTTGAATTCACGTTTTTAACTTTGATTATGCTACAGGGTTATGGAAGATGATGTTCGGCCATAAATTGCATATATTTTGCCATTGTTGCCTCACATTTTAGTACTTTTAATCATATTTTGAGTAGTATTATATTGATTTGTGCTTGATATTATATGTTACTAAGTAAGGATAAAACGGTGTGAAGATGAAGAAATTTGGAGCAAAAGTTAAATAAAATGCGGAAGAAAAAAAGAAAAGAAGGAGAAAGGGTTGAAATGGAAGGAGACAGGACATAGTGGCAAATTATTAAGCAATCGTGACTAATTATTGGAGAACTAAATGACTACAATTGAAATTCAAATGGAAAAGCAACAAGAGGAAACATACCTGGAAGAAAAGTGGACATTATACGTTCGTGGCAGCGGATGACCAAAGAGTTAGCTGACATTAGGCGTTCAGTGCGCATCACACTGCCAACGCGAGCCAAGCAAGCCTCTGAATCCTTCTCTATTGGTCTCCTGCATTGCACCTGCGACGCGGGTGTGACGCGCCTCCGCTATTTTTTCCTGGTCCAAGTTGGATTTTGTTTTTAAAAGCCCAGGCCTTTTAGTACTTTATAAATACATATTCTACATGGTTTTTACAGAACAATTTTGGAAAACTTTAAACCCTCAGTTCACAACTTTTAACATAGAGAGAGCTTAGAGCCGCCGTGGAGGCCGGAGTTACAGGGTTTTACCTTCTGTTCTCTGTAATACTTATTTTGACGTTTTTATTCGGATGATTTATTATTTTTCTTCCATGTCTATGTGGAGCAAAACTCTTTAGTTCTAGGGCTTTGACACAAACATGAAAGTTGACGTTTGATTATCGTTTCTATCTATTGATTTTCTATCTTTGGGTTATTTATTTATTCTTGGTCTTAATTGTATAATTACTTGATCACTAATTAGACACAATCTGTGGCGTGTGAATTGAACTAGGGATAGGAAATTTGCATGCATATAAAGAATAAATAGAGATTGTTCGATTAATCATTTCGCTAATAAGGATAGGAATATACCCTTTAGCCTTGCTCAGTTGAATACGGAGAAGTAAATGCGTTCTTGTTACCTCTGGTGACCATAGGAATATAGGCGTTATAGTAGCATCTACAGGCTTGTGAGCAACTCGGAAGATACTCATAAAGTTATAATTAACCCGTCAACTAGTAACCCGTAGGTAGAACGATTCGAAGGCTCAACTGGATTGTTAGTGATCATAGCCCTAGATCTATATTTTCTTCGATAAAAATCCGCTCTTTCTTGGTTAAAGTTCATCATTTGTTTTATTTTATTTTTAGTTAGTTTATAAATATAACTTTGGATTTTACTTCTTGTTTAGATAATTAGAAATAGTTTAATCCAGTAAACAGTTAATCATAAGTCTCTGTGGGATCGATATCTAGACTTAAAAATCCTATATTACTTGTACGACCGCGTAAACTTGCGTGTGCGTTTGGGAGCAACAAGTTTTTGGCGCCGTTGCTGGGGACTTAGAAATTAACAGTTTTTCTAGATTAGATTTTTCCGTTTATCTGTACAAGTTTTTATTCTATTTTATTTTTGCTTTGTTTTGTGTATTTTTCTTTACATGGAGTTTTCATCTTGTCATTACTTGGCATCATTGGAGTACCACTTTAAAATATATGTTTCTCAACGTGATAGAATATCGAATGGAATTATTCAAATAGTTAAAAAAAATTGAGTTTTACCATGAGGTTGAAGATTTTTGTGTCGCTGTTCACTACTTGAATAGGGATTTGAATGCAAAGGTTGATGCTTGTAACGATCAACAATTTAGTGATGAGTTGTGTGAAGCTGAAAAATATCTTCTAGGCCAAATTGAGAAGTTAAAATTCGAGAGTAAATCATTAGACCATATTTTTCTTGATGATGTCAATGTTGAGACAAGTGCACTAGAGTCTTGTGAGGAAGTAGATAATATTATTTTTGATGACTCTAGCTTGTGTATATATGGGGATGGGGATGGAGATAGTAGTACAGTTCTTGAGTAAGGACGCATAAGACCTCATTCCAATCATTTTACCACATTGTATTTAGATAGTAAGTGTCACGTCCCAAAATACCCCCTAAACGTGATTGGCACCCAGCACACACCACCGGCCAGGCGAACCACATTTTCATATCTTAATCATAATTTTGCGGCATTAACCAAATTAAATAAGCACTCAAATAATATAATAATTAATTGTGGATAATTAGTGTCTCAAAATATTAACCAAATACTCTTTCTCAAATCCCACACTAGACCATGGAGCATCTAAGAGAATTACAAAACACTCGGGGTTTAAAAACCTCAAAAGAAAAGACATTAATAAATAAATGATAATGACACTTCTGGCAGCCTCCACGAAAAAAGCGGCGGCTCACCTCAACTAATAGATCAACTTCAACAAACTCGTCAACTATTAGCTTCGTCGTCACCCATTGTTACTGCATGGACAAGCAGGTAAGGAGTGAGCTATATGTAAATATAACCCAGTAAGATCCTTGACCCGCCACTTTAAATACCCCTGGAACAAGTGTTAGAAAATACAAACACACAACAAGCACAAAAATATTATGCACATGAATATATCATTATATAATAGCAACCAAGTTCCAAACCACTGTTTATCAAATATATTATATATCTCAACACAATTTACACTACGAACCATCACAAGTGGCAGTTAAAGAATTAGTCAACACTATGAATCCACGGCAACATACACAATGTGTCAAATACGTCAGGAAGCATACACAATGCTAAGGCAAGCATACACAATACCCCAATATCATCAAGAAGCATACACAATGCTAAGGGAAGCATACACAATGCCCCAATATAATCAAGAAGCATACACAATGCTAAGGGAAGCATACACAATGCTAAGGGAAGCATCAAGAAGCATACACAATGCTAAGGGAAGCATACACAATGCCCCAATATAATCAAGAAGCATACACAATGCTAAGGGAAGCATACAAAATGCCCCAATATCATGGCTCACAGTTATATCACATCACAAAATAATTTATAAATTGAATATTGGATTATTTGAAAATAACGTATATGCGGTTGGCCTTAAGGACCACCGATTCTGCCAAACACACGCTCGCCCCAACACATGGACCAGGCAGACAAAACATATTTTTAAAACGGGTTTTGAAAAGCAAGCACCCAAAGCTTAAAGTCTCACTTACCTCAAATTCACAATTCAAGCACACTTCCCAATAAATCAAAACTGCGTTCTCGAGTCTCTGAATTGCCTCACACTACACAAAAACGGATTTAGAATGGTCAAATCCCATAGGGTAAACCACTTCTATATTTTTTGAGGCTTAAACGGTTAAAGTCAAATTTTAAAGGACGAAAACGCCCTCTGGTCAATATGTTCAAAACCCGACAAGACATATGTTTTCGGGAAGGCCTTAACGAGAGGATTCCAACGATATATAGAAGTCTAAAATCCGACACTATTTGCCCTTTCAAATCAATGATTTTGATTGAATAACCCTAGAGCTAAACTTTCTCAATTCCTCAAAATATCCCCATGTTTTCTCCACAAAAATATTCACCCATAATTACTTAATAAACTTAAATAAAAGATTAGAAGCATTACCTTGATGATTAGGGTTGAAAATCCCTATTTTTCTCCTCTTCTCCTTTCTTTTTCTCCCCCCTTTTTTTTTCCTCCACTGCGTTTCCTTTCCCTGTGTGCATTCTGCTTCTATTTGTTTTTGTTCCTCACGTCAGATGGCTTAGAAGCCATCATATCTCTTTTTTTTTCCTTTTCTTTTTGGGCTTGGCGCACTAAATTTCTTCTTTTCTATTTTTTTTGTAATTCCTTTTAGTTAAAATTACCAAATAAACCCTTATTTAAAAATTGGGTTATTACATTCTCCACCACTTAAAATAACGTTCGTCGTAGAACAGACCTAGATCATACCTGTCTCGTCAAATAAATGAGGATATTTATCTCACATATCCGCCTCGGACTCTCAAGTATCTTCCTCGGTTGAGTGATTACGCCATAACACTTTGACTGAAGCTGACTTCTTCGACCTCAATTATTGCACTTGTCTTTACAATAGATATTGAATCTTCCTCGCAAGTTAATTTTTAATCTAGCTCTACTTTTTCGAATTGAATCATGGCTATCATTACGAACATATGATCTAAGCACAAACACGTGAAACACGAGATATGAACAACAGACAATCACAGAGGTAAAGTAAGTTCACATGCACCAGCCTGATTCGATCCAAATCCCACAAGAAACAATATACCTTAGATTTTGCTTACCGTTCGATTGAATCTCATGACTCATTTCGTATTGAAAACTTTCAAACTACTCCCTTTCATAAGCTCCAAATAACAATCTGGTTTATCACTATAAGACTTTTGTCTACTCTATGTTATCCGAAATCATCCCCGCATTCAAAGCAACCTTCTTCAAGGCTTGCTAATCAAAGTCTAGACCCAACTACTCTGATTTACAGTATTCAATCAACCAGATAGAGTAAGACTCCAGCATTCATATAAAACCTAAAACGACAAGATTTGCATACTGAGTTAGTAAACTACTATCATACACAAACCCTGTCAAAAGCAACTGATCATTAACCACTTATCAGGTAATATCCATCTGACTAGTGTTAAGACTGAGCACCCAAGAATGGCACAATCCAAGCACCACAACCACAATCCTAGGGCGAAACACATCCACCAATCTTACATATGGTAGAGCTGAAACACCTCCAAGCATTCCTGCATAATGCTCTCACGTACAACAATGTTAGAAATACATTCGTATGCTTCTACATATCTCTCACATATACAGTGGTGTTGGAACACATCCATACACTCCTACATAGCACTTTCACATATAACGGTGCTGGAACACATCCATATGCTCTTACATAAAATTTTCATGCACCGTTACTCTTGTCACACATGACAATACAGACATCTCATGCCATTGCACTATCTCTGACACATAATGTCATATAAGCTAGTATGATATATAAGAATAGTTCAGCTTAAATCAGGTACACAATCTCGCTAAGTCAATCAATATCACCCAAGCTACGATCACGATTTTCTGAATGAACGTATAGACCATCTACAAAGTATTCATTGATCTATTTTTACTTTCTATCAAAGACAACCATGCAGCGGAAATTTCGAGTAAATCAACTGAGTATTCAACTTTTTAAAGTCTTTCTAATTTCTATCAGAAATGAATTGATGTAGTCTCTAACACTCGTATTTAATATACTCACGATTTAAACACAAGAAAAACATTTATGTAACCCAAATAACTTTTGTCAATTTTTAACTCTCTTCCTGCGGCCCCAATGCATATTTATGAATCTAAAAAGCAATAAATATAATGAACATTGTATCTTTTCGAGTACAAATCTCCCTAAGTCAACAACCATAGGTGTATACACATTCGACTCTTTAATTAGAATGTTCCTTTTTTTCCCCCACTATTAAGTAGCCTTGTCTTTAGAGACTATCACTAATCCCCAATAAGGTCGACTCTCGTATCGATCAACCGTTCATGTTCAAACAAAAACAACTGTAGCATAACACATGATAGTGCCTTAGTATGTGTATTAAACTCAACTTTCCATCCTTTTACTAGAGACCACGAGGCTCATAACACCATGATGTAAAGATTAAACTTCACACTTTTAACCTCAGTTGTTTAATTAATATTATCCCGGCATCTTTTTCAACCACTGCATATGCTTCTATCGACTGAGAAGATATTTGTATACGTCATTAATGAACATAACAAATAGAGTGCTAAGAAACGTTTTTTGAATACCCGAATCCTCTAGTGCATGACAATCACTAATGCCTTCTTTATCCAAAAGATATCACCAGAAATTCGCACTAACCAAAATAAGTCTTGGTACATGTCTTCAGATTATCCAACCATTTCTCCTACTGCTCATCGTATCCCGATCACAAGTCTATCTTAGAATAGCATATAATACCCTGTACTGAAGGCACATAGCATGTAATTTAGCAAAAGACAAAAAGATACTTGCCCATCATATGATAAAAATTAAGTCATTTTTCTCTTAGTGATAAAAAGCTGCATATATTCAATGTTCTCCCCAACAGACAGAAATTAAGCACCTCCGGGCTCTATACTTGGTATAGTGACCTCCCAATCACGAAATCTTGTAACTTATAATTTACTTCCTTTGACTTTGCAGTCATTCTATAATTAAAATAAAAATATACCGGATTAATGACAGCATATCAATACCCAAGTTTTTAGTCGACATCCCCATTATATGGTATAATTAGTAGGTTCTCTGAAAGCATATTCAAAAACATGGTAACCACTCACACTAACCCAATAGTTAGTCATTCAACTCTGATGCCCCGAGTTATAGTTAAATACGACCTATATCCTCCACTTATTATACAAAGAACTTTATCGACGAGGTTGCTTTATCTGCGGACATACCAAATGAATCCTTTAAACTCAATACAAACTCAATACAACCTCAATATTAGGCTCCACCGAAATGGAAAATGGAACGGTCTTTTTATGGAAATCAAAGCATAAGGCAAGACCAAGTCATTCAATTTGAATCAAAGATAACCTCAAGGTCAATAACGCCAAGGATTTTTTTTTTTACAGCACAAAAACGTATCATGACTCTGAACTGTGCCCACACATGTTCGATAAACCGGTCAATAATATTAGACTCCCCCACTTAGATCGAATCACAAATGGTTCATAAATATTCAAGTTCTCTCAGTATCTTCCTTTACACTATCACCTCATTAACGTGTTTCTCATATTACTCAAGCTTGTGCTTTACCAAAAACAACGCATGTTAACAAAATTGTGCAAGCTGATTACTTTTCTCACGGATAGTCATGACGTTTTTCGTTACTCAAACTTCATTTATGGTTCATTTATTTTTCTGATGCGTCATAGTCTTAACATTCCACGTCTTTCCCTTCGACAACTAATCAAGTCACTATACATTGAGTTTTATGCTAAACATCTTACTATCTTGTTTCATAAATTCTTATAAAGTCTTATTCTCACTCACAACTTGGAATTCATCCAGGGACTTACTCCACGAACAAGCTGTGCATCTCGTAGTGTCATTATCATGCTCATACTTAATACACTTAAATTATGCATTCTTACACCACAATCACACTTATGACATCACCATTACGACATTACCAATACTAGAAAATAACTTTAAGAGACATTAATCTAGAACCATACAAACACTTTGCTCAAAATATCTTTCACCATAAAGGCCAACAACCTAGCCGTGAGTATGCCATTAAACTTCATACTTTCCCGCTACCCTCTTTCTCTTTACCGATAAGACTCATAATATAGAGTCATACCAATAACCCCAAATTTGAATAGTCGCTCTTACATAAAAAAAATTTATATCATTTGACCACTTTTTTTTTTTTGACTAGGGAACCCGCAACCGCTACCCTTCCATTCAACGATTTCTTAACGTTCAAAATTTTCACTAACTCCCGAACTTCTAAAAAAATATTTGGCAGAATTTTTTTGTAAACAAAACTATCCCAAAGTGTACACCCGGTCCAATCTCAACTACAATCAATGCACACAACATTCCATGTACTCAGTATCACTCTCAGTTGCACATATGACGTTAAAAAAAAACTTTCGAATCAACCGTGACATCTAGCAGAGGAGGATATGCATGTCCTAGCCATCTGCGGAATAAGTATTACAACAATTAGACTAGATTCAACTCAACGCACGAATAAGGAATGAAAGACGGGGAACCATCCTAGATGTTCAGTAGCCTCAAGGTCACAAGTATGGGCGCCTACATACCCATGAACAAGACTCTACTAAACACTGCTCCATGGACCCGAGACTTAAAGCCTAAGCTCTGCTACCAACTTTGTCACGTCCCAAAATACCCCCTAGACGTGATTGGCACCCAGCACACACCACCGGCCAGGCGAACTACATTTTCATATCTTAATTATAATTTTGCGGCATTAACCAAATTAAATAAGCACTCAAATAATATAATAATTAATTGTGGATAATTAGTGTCTCAAAATATTAACCAAATACTCTTGCCCAAATCCCACACTAGACCATGGAGCATCTAAGAGAATTACAAAACACTCGGGTTTAAAAACCCCAAAAGAAAAGACATTAATAAATAAATGATAATGACACTTCTGGCAGCCTCCACGAAAAAAGCGGCGGCTCACCTCAACTAATAGATCAACTTCAGCAAACTCGTCAACTACTAGCTTCGTCGTCACCCATAGTATCTGCATGGTCATGCAGGTAAGGAGTGAGCTATATGTAAATATAACCCAGTAAGATCCTTGACCCGCCACTTTAAATACCCCTGGAACATGTGTTAGAAAATACAAACACACAACAAGCACAAAAATATTATGCACATGAATATATCATTATATAATAGCAACCAAGGTCCAAACCACTGTTTATCAAATATATTATATATCTCAACACAATTTACACTACGAACCGTCACAAGTGGCAGTTAAAGAATTAGTCAACACTATGAATCCACGGCAACATACACAATGTGCCAAATACGTCAGGAAGCATACACAATGCTAAGGCAAGCATACAAAATACCCCAATATCATCAAGAAGCATACACAATGCTAAGGGAAGCATACACAATGCCCCAATATAATCAAGAAGCATACACAATGCTAAGGGAAGCATACACAATGCCCCAATATCATCAAGAAGCATACACAATGCTAAGGGAAGCATACACAATGCCCCAATATAATCAAGAAGCATACACAATGCTAAGGGAATCATACACAATGCCCCAATATCATGGCTCACAGTTATATCACATCACAAAATAATTTATAAATTTAATATTGGATTATTTGAAAATAACGTATATGCCGTTGGCCTTAAGGACCACTGATTCTGCCAAGCACACGCTCACCCCAACACATGGACCAGGCAGACAAAACATATTTTTAAAACGGTTTTGAAAAGCAAGCACCCAAAGCTTAAAGTCTCACTTACCTCAAATTCACAATTCAAGCACACTTCCCAATAAATCAAAACTGCGTTCTCGAGTCTCTGAATTGCCTCACACTACACAAAAACGGATTTAGAATGGTCAAAACCCATAGGGTAAACCACTTCTATATTTTTAGAGGCTTAAACGGTTAAAGTCAAATTTTAAAGGACGAAAACGCCCTCTGGTCAATATGTTCAAAACCCGACAAGACATATGTTTTCGGGAAGGCCTTAACGAGAGGATTCCAACGATATATAGAAGTCTAAAATCCGACACTATTTGCCCTTTCAAATCAATGATTTTGATTGAATAACCCTAGAGCTAAACTTTCTCAATTCCTCAAAATATCCCCATGTTTTCTCCACAAAAATATTCACCCATAATTACTTAATAAACTTAAATAAAAGATTAGAAGCATTACCTTGATGATTAGGGTTGAAAATCCCTATTTTTCTCCTCTTCTCCTTTCTTTTTCTCCCCCCTTTTTTTTTCCTCCACTGCGTTTCCTTTCCCTGTGTGCATTCTGCTTCTATTTGTTTTTGTTCCTCACGTCAGATGGCTTAGAAGCCATCATATCTCTTTTTTTTTTCCTTTTCTTTTTGGGCTTGGCGCACTAAATTTCTTCTTTTCTATTTTTTTTTAATTCCTTTTAGTTAAAATTACCAAATAAACCCTTATTTAAAAATTGGGTTATTACATTCTCCACCACTTAAAATAATGTTCGTCGTCGAACAGACCTAGATCATACCTGTCTCGTCAAATAAATGAGGATATTTATCTCACATATCCGCCTCGGACTCTCAAGTAGCCTCCTCGGTTGAGTGATTACAACATAACACTTTGACTAAAGCTGACTTCTTCGACCTCAATTATTGCACTTGTCTTTACAATAGATATTGAATCTTCCTCGCAAGTTAATTTTTAATCTAGCTCTACTTTTTCGGATTGAATCATGGCTATCATTACGAACATATGATCTAAGCACAGACACGTGGAACACGAGATATGAACAACAGACAATCACAGAGGTAAAGTAAGTTCACATGCACCAACCTGATTCGATCCAAATCCCACAAGAAACAATATACCTTAGATTTTGCTTACCGTTCGATTGAATCTCATGACTCATTTCGTATTGAAAACTTTCAAACTACTCCCTTTCATAAGCTCCAAATAACAATCTGGTTTATCACTATAAGACTTTTGTCTACTCTATGTTATCCGAAATCATCCCCGCATTCAAAGCAACCTTCTTCAAGGCTTGCTAATCAAAGTCTAGACCCAACTACTCTGATTTACAGTATTCAATCAACCAGATAGAGTAAGACTCCAACATTCATATAAAACCTAAAACGACAAGATTTGCATACTGAGTTAGTAAACTACTATCATACACAAACCTGTCAAAAGCAACTGATCATTAACCACTTATCAGGTAATATCCATCAGACTAGTGTTAAGACTGGGCACCACAACCACAATCCTAGGGCGAAACACATCCACTAATCTTACATATGGTAGAGCTGAAACACCTCCAAGCATTCCTGCATAATGCTCTCACGTACAACAATGTTAGAAATACATTCGTATGCTTCTACATATCTCTCACATATACAGTGGTGTTGGAACACATCCATACACTCCTACATAGCACTTTCACATATAACGGTGCTGGAACACATCCATATGCTCTTACATAAAATTTTCATACACCGTTACTCTTGTCACACATGACAATACAGACATCTCATGCCATTGCACTATCTCTGACACATAATGTCATATAAGCTAGTATGATATATAAGAATAGTTCAGCTTAAATCAGGTACACAATCTCGCTAAGTCAATCAATATCACCCAAGCTACGATCATGATTTTCTGAATGAACGTATAGACCATCTACAAAGTCTTCATTGATCTATTTTTACTTTCTATCAAAGACAACCATGCAGCGGAAATTTCGAGTAAATCAACTGAGTATTCAACTTTTTAAAGTCTTTCTAATTTCTATCAGAAATGAATTGATGTAGTCTCTAACACTCGTATTTAATATACTCACGATTTAAACACAAGAAAAACATTTATGTACCCCAAATAACTTTTGTCAATTTTTAACTCTCTTCCTACGGCCCCAATGCATATTTATGAATCTAAAAAGCAATAAATATAATGAACATTGTATCTTTTCGAGTACAAATCTCCCTAAGTCAACCACCATAGGTGTATACACATTCGACTCTTTAATTAGAATGTTCCTTTTTTTCCCCCACTATTAAGTAGCCTTGTCTTTAGAGACTATCACTAATCCCCAATAAGGTCGACTCTCGTATCGATCAACTGTTCATGTTCAAACAAAAACAACTGTAGCATAACACATGATAGTGCCTTAGTGTGTGTATTAAACTCAACTTTCCATCCTTTTACTAGAGACCACGAGTCTCATAACACCATGATGTAAAGATTAAACTTCACACTTTTAACCTCAGTTGTTTAATTAATATTATCCCGGCATCTTTTTCAACCACTGCATATGCTTCTATCGACTGAGAAGATATTTGTATGCGTCATTAATGAACATAACAAATAGAGTGCTAAGAAACGTTTTTTGAATACCCGAATCCTCTAGTGCATGACAATCACTAATGCCTTCTTTATCCAAAAGATATCACCAGAAATTCGCACTAACCAAAATAGGTCTTGGTACATGTCTTCAGATTATCCAACCATTTCTCCTACTGCTCATCGTATCCCAATCATAAGTCTATCTTAGAATAGCATATAATACCCTGTACTGAAGGCACATAGCATGTAATTTAGCAAAAGACAAAAAGATACTTGCCCATCATATGATAAAAATTAAGTCATTTTTCTCTTAGTGATAAAAAGCTGCATAGATTCAATGTTCTCCCCAACAGACAGAAATTAAGCACCTCCGGGCTCTATACTTGGTATAGTGACCTCCCAATCACGAAATCTTGTAACTTATAATTTACTTCCTTTGACTTTGCAGTCATTCTATAATTAAAATAAAAATATACCGGATTAATGACAGCATATCAATACCCAAGTTTTTAGTCGACATCCCCATTATATGGTATAATTAGTAGGTTCTCTGAAAGCATATTCAAAAACTTGGTAACCACTCACACTAGCCCAATAGTTAGTCATTCAACTCTGATGCCCCGAGTTATAGTTAAATACGACCTATATCCTCCACTTATTATACAAAGAACTTTATCGACGAGGTTGCTTTATCTGCGGACATACCAAATGAATCCTTTAAACTCAATACAAACTCAATATTAGGCTCCACCGAAATGGAAAATGGAACGGTCTTTTTATGGAAATCAATGCATAAGGCAAGACCAAGTCATTCAATTTGAATCAAAGATAACCTCAAGGTTAATAACGCCAAGGATTTTTTTTTTTTACAGCACAAAAACGTATCATGACTCTGAACTGTGCCCACACATGTTCGATAAATCGGTCAATAATATTAGACTCCCCCACTTAGATCGAATCACAAATGGTTCATAAATATTCAAGTTCTCTCAGTATCTTCCTTTACACTATCACCTCATTAACGTGTTTCTCATATTACTCAAGCTTGTGCTTTACCAAAAACAACGCATGTTAACAAAATTGTGCAAGCTGATTACTTTTCTCACGGATAGTCATGACGTTTTTCGTTACTCAAACTTCATTTATGGTTCATTTATTTTTCTGATGCGTCATAGTCTTAACATTCCACGTCTTTCCCTTCGACAACTAATCAAGTCACTATACATTGAGTTTTATGCTAAACATCTTACTATGTTGTTTCATAAATTCTTATAAAGTCTTATTCTCTCTCACAACTTGGAATTCATCCAGGGACTTACTCCACGAACAAGCTGTGCATCTCGTAGTGTCATTATCATGCTCATACTTAATACACTTAAATTATGCATTCTTACACCACAATCACACTTATGACATCACCATTACGACATTACCAATACTAGAAAATAACTTTAAGAGACATTAATCTAGAACCATACAAACACTTTGCTCAAAATATCTTTCACCATAAAGGCCAACAACCTAGCCGTGAGTATGCCATTAAACTTCATACTTTCCCGCTACCCTCTTTCTCTTTACCGATAAGACTCATAATATAGAGTCATACCAATAACCCCAAATTTGAATAGTCGCTCTTACATAAAAAAAAAATTATATCATTTGACCACTTATTTTTTTACTAGGGAACCCGCAACCGCTACCCTTCCATTCAACGATTTCTTAACGTTCAAAATTTTCACTAACTCCCGAACTTCTAAAAAAATATTTGGCAGAATTTTCTTTGTAAACAAAACTATCCCAAAGTGTACACCCGGTCCAATCTCAACTACAATCAATGCACACAACATTCGATGTACTCAGTATCACTCTCAGTTGCACATATGACGTTAAAAAAAAACTTTCGAATCAACCGTGACATCTAGCAGAGGAGGATATGCATGTTCTAGCCATCTGCGGAATAAGTATTACAATAATTAGACTAGATTCAACTCAACGCACGAATAAGGAATGAAAGAAGGGGAACCATCCTAGATGTTCAGTAGCCTCAAGGTCACAAGTATGGGCGCCTACATACCCATGAACAAGACTCTACTAAACACTGCTCCATGGACCCGGGACTTAAAGCCTAAGCTCTGCTACCAACTTTGTCACGTCCCAAAATACCCCCTAGACGTGATTGGCACCCAGCACACACCACCGGCCAGGCGAACTACATTTTCATATCTTAATTATAATTTTGCGGCATTAACCAAATTAAATAAGCACTCAAATAATATAATAATTAATTGTGGATAATTAGTGTCTCAAAATATTAACCAAATACTCTTGCCCAAATCCCACACTAGACCATGGAGTATCTAAGAGAATTACAAAACACTCGGGTTTAAAAACCCCAAAAGAAAAGACATTAATAAATAAATGATAATGACACTTTTGGCAGCCTCCACGAAAAAAGCGGCGGCTCACCTCAACTAATAGATCAACTTCAGCAAACTCGTCAACTACTAGCTTCGTCGTCACCCATAGTATCTGCATGGTCATGCAGGTAAGGAGTGAGCTATATGTAAATATAACCCAGTAAGATCCTTGACCCGCCACTTTAAATACCCCTGGAACAAGTGTTAGAAAATACAAACACACAACAAGCACAAAAATATTATGCACATGAATATATCATTATATAATAGCAACCAAGGTCCAAACCACTGTTTATCAAATATATTATATATCTCAACACAATTGACACTACAAACCGTCATAAGTGGCAGTTAAAGAATTAGTCAACACTATGAATCCACGGCAACATACACAATGTGCCAAATACGTCAGGAAGCATACACAATGCTAAGGCAAGCATACACAATACCCCAATATCATCAAGAAGCATACACAATGCTAAGGGAAGCATACACAATGCCCCAATATAATCAAGAAGCATACACAATGCTAAGGGAAGCATACACAATGCCCCAATATCATCAAGAAGCATACACAATGCTAAGGGAAGCATACACAATGCCCCAATATAATCAAGAAGCATACACAATGCTAAGGGAATCATACACAATGCCCCAATATCATGGCTCACAGTTATATCACATCACAATATAATTTATAAATTTAATATTGGATTATTTGAAAATAACGTATATGCGGTTGGCCTTAAGGACCACCGATTCTGCCAAGCACACGCTCGCCCCAACACATGGACCAGGCAGACAAAACATATTTTTAAAACGGGTTTTGAGAAGCAAGCACCCAAAGCTTAAAGTCTCACTTACCTCAAATTCACAATTCAAGCACACTTCCCAATAAATCAAAACTGCATTCTCGAGTCTCCGAATTGCCTCACACTACACAAAAACGGATTTAGAATGGTCAAAACCCATAGGGTAAACCACTTCTATATTTTTAGAGGCTTAAACGGTTAAAGTCAAATTTTAAACGATGAAAATGCCCTCTGGTCAATATGTTCAAAACCCGAAAAGACATATGTATTCGGGAAGGCCTTAACGAGAGGATTCCAATGATATATAGAAGTCTAAAATACGACACTATTTTCCCTTTCAAATCAATGATTTTGATTGAATAACCCTAGAGCTAAACTTTCTCAATTCCTCAAAATATCCCCATGTTTTCTCCACAAAAATATTCACCCATAATTACTTAATAAACTTAAATAAAAGATTAGAAGCATTACCTTGATGATTAGGGTTGAAAATCCCTATTTTTCTCCTCTTCTCGTTTCTTTTTCTCCCCCCTTTTTTTTCCTCCACTGCGTTTCCTTTCCCTATGTGCATTCTGCTTCTATTTGTTTTTGTTCCTCACGTCAGATGGCTTAGAAGCCATCATATCTCGTTCTTTTTTTTCCCTTTTCTTTTTGGGCTTGGCCCACTAAATTTCTTCTTTTCTATTTTTTTTAATTCCTTTTAGTTAAAATTACCAAATAAACCCTTATTTAAAAATTGGGTTATTACAGTAAGATGGTAATCGATCCATCTGAGCCTACGGTGGAGCCAAAGGGTGAGGATGAGAGTGCCTATATTCTTGAATTTGTTGTGCCAAAAAGCGAAAATTACATTCCTCATCTTAAGGCCAAAAGATGCAGAGTGAAATTTTTTTTACTTGGCCTAGTTATCTTTGTACCTCCACCAAAAGAGCATTGTCGCAGACTGGATACCTTGTTAGGAGTACAATTCATAAGTTTAAGGTGGAGGAAAAAGTTGATTCACGACGTGCCGCGACGTTAAATCAAGCGCTTGTTGGGAGGCAACCCAACTTGTATTTTTTTTATTTTTCTTTTTAATTTTTATAGTGTCACGTTTTGTTTTGTTTTGTTTTGTTTTTGTTGTGTTTTTTTTGTTTTGCAGATTAGGGGAAGTCTGAGTACCCGAAGTTGAAAGCTGAGGAGCATGCCAGAGTTTTAAGTGTGGGGTCATTCACCCCTAGATGATGAGAGCATATTGCTAGCTAGGCCCTAGAGGGTCCTAGGGAGTATTTCTTGGTTTACGTGTTTTTAATTTTTCCATTTATATGCACTGAGGGCATTGCATGATTTTAAGTGTGTAGTGGGAAATACGTCCTTGGTAAGGTTGAGGATGATGATTTAATATGCCTTAGGATTTTCTTTTATTAGTTTTGAATCTTAGTGTCGAGAAAAAAAAATTGAAAAATTCGAAAAAGATTTTTTTTGTTTTCTTTGATTTTCTTTAGTAACTTCTTAAGTCCCTCATTAGTGGCATTCATCATACGCCCCCTTGGTTTTCTTATGGCCTCGGTTCTTTCCCGAGGAGAGGGGGGGGGGGGGGGGCTTTGAACTGTGTAATTTTATTATTTTTAGGATTAATTATTTTTTTTAGGAGTAGTATAAGAGGGAGAAGAAAGGCTATTTGACTTGTTTGATACTAGCATATTTGGGTGTGAGCTTTCGTACTTTCCTGTGAGTGCTTGAGTAATGAAAAAGATAGCAGACTTTCTGACACTAACTCATGGTTGTGACTCTGTATATAGCTTATTCTTATTTTGTGGTTCGCCATGATTCTATCTGTCCTAGAGTAGAATTGATCCCTCTTGATTGATACTTGTGTCATGTGTGGTGAGCATTTCTTGCTTATATAGTCCGTGGTTTGCATCTTAGTCTAGAACTTTCCCCGCATATTATTGAAGCGAAATAAAAAGTGTTGCTTTGTTTAGAGGAAGATTATAGGCTTTCTTTGATATGTCTTGTGAATTTTAGCCTTTTCAGAAATTGTACCACTAGTTAACCCTTTGAGCCTGTAGCCTGTCATTTGTTAGCCATATTTTTGCCATGATCCTTTTGTTTGAATCCCTAGTTTTTTCACCCTGCTTCCTTGAACACTGTAGCTTAGACTGTGTTATAATTGTGAAATCTGAAGAAAAGGACGGTCAAGTAAAAAATGGTGACCAATGATAGCTTCTAAGTGATGAAAAGACCCTCTTAAAAAGAATGTGACATGAAAAAAAATGGAAAAAAATTATGCTTGAAAAAAAATTGAAGCATTCTTGATATGATGACAATTGCTAGTGAAATAATTGATGAAGAGAGGCTTGAAAAATAAAATAAAGTGAAAAGATGAAAAAATGGGTGATGAAGTCTAAAAGTGCAAAGTGGTTAGGAAAGTGTAAGTCACTATTATATAGTTTTCCTACCCGTCCCCTAGCCAATATTACAACCCGTTAAAGTCCTATTTGATTCCATTCGAGCACACTTGATTAGTAGAGATGTACATAATGGGCAAGCCTATGGTTCTTTGTGCATACATGTGAATTTATTTGTGAGAGCGAGAGTTGTGCTTTGATGCTTAAGTTCTTAAATTACATTCGATTCTTTGATTTGAGTGTGTGGATTGTTTCTTCTTGTGAGGGCACTTGTTTCATGATAGATAGGTGATGTTATTAGCTTCTTTGACAGAGTAGGTGAGCGCGCTTAATTTTGATGTGTTAGAGTCCGTCTCGGAGATTAGGAGGTTAGAAGTTTGTTGTTTGTTTGAGTTGACTTGTATATCTTGCATAATGATCAGGAAGTGTATATTTGATGTTGTGAGTTGCTATAGGGCCTAATGTTTGGTATCAATCAAAGTGATGGTGTTCCTAGGCTTGATTTATTGAGAGTGGTTTTAATGGTTACTCGAGGACGAGCAAGACTTTAAGTGTGGGGTGGTGATGTTCAGCCATAAATTGCATATATTTAGCCATTGTTGCCTCACATTTTATTACTTTTAATCATCTTTTGAGTATTATTATATTGATTTGTGCTTGATATTATATGTTACTATGTAAGGATAAAACGGTGTGAAGATGAAGAAATTTGGAGCAAAAGGTAAATAAAATGCGGAAGAAAAAAAGAAATGAAGGAGAAAGGGTTGAAATGGAAGGAGACAGGACTTAGTGGCATATTATTAGGCAATCGTGACTAATTATTGGAGAACTAAATGACTACAATTGAAATTGAAATGGAAAAGAAACAAGAGGAAACATACCTGGAAGAAAAGTGGAAATTATACGTACGTGGCAACGGATGACCAAAGAGTTAGCTGACAGTAGTCGTTCAGTGCGCATGGCACTGCCAACGCGAGCCAAGCAAGCCTCTGAATCCTTCTCTGTTGGTCTCCTGTGTTGCACCTGCGACGCGGGTGTGACGCGCCTCCGCTATTTTTTCCTGGTCCAAGTTGGATTTGGTTTTTAAAAGCCCAGTCCTTTTGGTACTCTATAAATACATATTCTACACGATTTTTACAGAACAATTTTGAAAAACTTGAAACCCTTAGTTCACAAATTTTTACCTAGAGAGAACATAGAGCCGCCGTGGAGGCCGGAGTTACAGGGTTTTACCTTCTGTTCTCTGTAATACTTATTTTTACGTTTTTATTCGGATGATTTGTTATTTTTCTTCCATGTCTATGTGGAGCTAAACTCTTTAGTTCTAGGGCTTTCACACAAACATGAAAGTTGACGTTTGATTATCGTTTCTATCTGTTGATTTTTTATCTGGGGGTTATTTATTTATTCTTGGTCTTAATTGTTTAATTACTTGATCACTAATTATACACTATTTGTGGCGTGTGAATTGAACTAGGGATAGGGAATTTGCATGCGTAATAAGAATAAATAAAGCTTGTTCGATTAATCGTTTCGCTAATGAGGATAGGAATATACCCTTTAGCCTTGCTTAGTTGAATACGGAAAAGTAAATGCGTTCTTGTTAGCTCTGGCGACCATAGGAATATAGGCGTTATAGTAGCATCTGCAGGCTTGTGAGCAACTCGGAAGATAGTCATAAAGTTATAATTAACCCGTCAACTAGTAACCCGTAGGTAGAACGATTTGAAGGCTCAACTGGATTGTTAGTGGTCATAGCCCTAGATCTATCTCTTCTCCGATAAAAATCCACTCTTTCTTGGTTAGAGTTCATAATTTGTTTTATTTTATTTTTAGTTATTTTATAAATGTAACTTTGGATTTTACTTGTTGGTTAGATAATTAGCAGTAGTTTAATTTAGTAAACAGTTAATCATAAGTCTATGTGGGATCCATATCTGGACATAAAAATCCTATATTAATTTTACGACCGCATATACTTGCGTGTGCGTTTGGGAGCAACAGCAGAACTCTTGGAGAGAGTTTGTGAGCTTGTAGGGTCTGAAAATGGTGTAAAATGACATAAGAATCGAGCTCCCACCAATTTATTCACTTTTTGGAGAGCTCCACTGCCTTTTTGGGTCCCAAAGGGAGCTGCTTTGCAGCATTTTCTTAAAATGTATGTAACCTTTTATACAGAGTTCTGATTGATGAATGATTTGTTCTGTTGGAAAGTAGACTCATTGAATTTGAATTTAGATAGGCTATGCACCTCATAACTACATATATAGTAGAAGATATATCCCCCGAAAGTTGGGGCAAAATCTTGTCCAGAATTCTGCTTACCTGTTCCTGGGTTTCGACGAACTAAATTTCCTTGATTCGTATAGCCCCGAATTCGTACGAGACTTACTCAACACCTGTTTTAAAACAATTGCTATCCATATAAGGATTATCAACCTTTCCAAATTTACGTTACTTAACTTACAACATATATTAGAGCAAAAGTACGAGGTGTAACATCATCTCCCCCTTAGAAACATTTGTTCTTGAATGTTGAAGTGTATGTGGGAGAGAACTAACTCAAAGAAGTCCAGAAAATTTTGGCAGAGTCTCTTTTACAAATTAGACTACCCCAAAACCTGCCTAATAGCAAAAATACCAACACAATGCCACACAGGGAAAGATAAATAAAATTAAAACACATATTGGGCCTCACACAGCCATCCAACATCAAGTGTATACATAAACAACATTAACTCACCTTGAGTGTATACGTCTCTGCCTCTTTTGACGCTATAACGCCTCAACTCTTAACGCTGCCTTCTGTTTGGAATGAAGGTATTTTGATTTCATCTCCTCTTCAGATTCCCATGTCATCTCCTCGACGTTCTTACTTCTCCATAAAACTTTCATGGAAGCCACTGCTTTGGTCCTCAACTTACGAACCTGCCGATCAGGTATAGCAACTGGAACTTCCTCCTAGGATAAGTCATCAGTGATCTGAACATCATCAACTGGCACCACCCTAGAAGGATGCCTCAATGCACTTCTATAACATGGATACATGGAAGACTTGATGCACACCCTTCAATCCGGAGGAAATTCTAACTCGTAGGCCACATGTCCTATTCTTTGGACAATTCTATACGGCCCAACGTATCTCGAGCTTAGCTTGCCCTGCTTACTAAGTTGTACTGAGATTCATCTGAGTACCCAAACCTTTTTGGGAAGATCTCCAGAAGTTAGCTATAAATTGGACTCCTATATAAACCGTGTAGTCGTATTATTTCTCTTAATGTATAACTTCACATCATCCTTGACTGGCTGTATAAGTCGTTCTATCTGGTAAGAAGTGGGCTGACTTCATGATTCCATCAAGGCGTGATTACATTCTGGACAGTGCCAATGTGGATCAAATTCTTGTTATGCTTGTGGCCAGCAAGGTCATGTGATGAGAGAGTGTTCGTCGAGGGGTGGTGTAGGCATTGTTCATCCCACCGGGTATGATCACCCAACTGGAGTCATACTTACGATATGGATGCGGTAAACCTCATGTTATAATAGTATGTCGTAATCTCGCTATATCTGTAAGTTATAACTGGCCTCGATATCTCAAGATTCCCTCTCTTCTCACTTCCAAGATAGTCGGCTCAGTCTGCTGAACTTTCTGTTTAGGCTGAAATAGAATAGAGTCCTCGTATTGTCGCTTCTTCATCTATGCTACTAAGGACGATACTATTGTGTCATGAATGGTAACTTTATTATCATATGAGCCCAGTAGTTGGAATCCCAAACAAGCTAGCTGATATAGCTCTCGGGTTAACCCAATATAGCTCTCGGGTTAACCCTCTTTTTTCTTGGCTCCCAAGTATGCTACTGCTCATAGATATCCAACTAAGGGTGTCGGATACAACATTAGCCTTTCCTGGATGGTATAGAATCTTTACATCGTATTGTTTCAATACTTCTATGTTCTTTCTCTTCTAGGTTTCTTATTTGATACTTTACAACTTATAGATTAACTTTCTGAAGTGCTCCACCCTCAAAGAGGGGTACGCTCAGTTATATCATCTTAGCTCATATTTATTTACATCTCAATCGAAAGGACTGTTACATTCTTATGAAGGCTCGTGCATATCTGTACCTTGACTTCAACTACTTCTGCTTGAAGATGTTTGGTGGTTCTAATAAATTATAAGGATGTCAACCTATACGACATATCTTAACTACGTGTTAACCGCTACCAACTCTAGTTCATGGGTCGGTAATTCTTTTCATGCTTTCTCGATTGTATCTAGGTATAACAATCTTCTTTTCATATTCATCCTTACACATGCATTACGAAGGCATTAGCTTATCTCAGTTCTTTAAATCTGAGACTTCTTGTATAATAACCTCGAGTAGTATTCTTTGTTCTGGTCCTCTATTCAATAT
Source organism: Lycium barbarum (assembly GCF_019175385.1). Taxonomy (NCBI): domain Eukaryota; kingdom Viridiplantae; phylum Streptophyta; class Magnoliopsida; order Solanales; family Solanaceae; genus Lycium; species Lycium barbarum. The sequence continues at coordinate 20,503,502 of NC_083348.1, read as the reverse complement.
GCATACTCAGTGATGAGTTAGTGGCATACTTTCTTAGTGGGTATATTCAAAATCTAAAGAGATCAGCATCATAGGCTGACTCTTTCTGTACTTTACCTTAAATCTTCTATACTTGAAACAAATTTCTCCTCTTCATCTCTTAACAAACACTTTTTATCGATTATACGAATAAAAATAATTTTCTTGTTCATAGTAGGCTTCGAGCCCATTGTCATATATCCTTGTAGGATCTTAGGCACTTTTTAAACTGCTTGAATTCTTCATCAATATATTTCACTTCCAACTTATTCTGATAGTGTCGATTCTGAATGCAAACCTTAAACATTTGTCTTTAATTCTAGGCATTTGTTACACCTCGTATTTTTGTACGTTGAGTTTTGATGTGAGTTAATCACCGTAGACTTGGAGAATGAGATCATCTTTGAAGTTGTAAGATATTAGTCATGTTAATCCTAAGTGTATAAGGGTTTAAGACAATGATTGGAAAGTATTGAAAGGATTAGAGGTTAAACGAATCGAAAAGAATATGTTTCGTCGAAAATTGAGTTTTGAACCACAATGTACGGCCCGTACAAATGGGATACAACCCGTATTTATTTGGGCCTCTACCATATATCGTAAGCATAAAGATGTTTTTTTTTAGCCACCAGGTGCGATCCAAAATACGGGCTGTACATGGGATGTATGATCTGTGCTTATGCCGTACAATGTGGCGGTCAGATTTTATGGCTGCTCTATTTATTTCTTGGCTTACTTTGTGGATTCAATTTTCATCCAATACAGACCCTATACACCCCTAAACCCTCTCCCCAAGTTATCACATCAAGCTGGAGCTAAATTAAGGTGAATAAAGGTGATTAACATACATAAAGGCTAGTAAACCTTGTTAGCGCTTTGGAGGATTCTTTATAGTGAAGTAATCTAAAGTTGAAGTTGTTCTTGTTGGTTGAGGTAAGATTACAACTCTCCTACATGTGTGTGAACTTAGATAAGTCTTAGTTAGTTTGTTTGATGGAGAATTTGTGAAGCAAAAGTTAGAAATCATGTTGGGATTATTATACGTGTTCAGGACTGTTTTGTGCTGTTCTTGGGCTAGGATTTTGTTGGGAATTATGAGAGATGATTTTGAATATGTGGTGTTTATTTTCATGGTTGATATTCTACATGTTTATATGAGAGGAGAATTGGATAATATAGTTGGTATACTTTGTATATTGAGTTGGTTATGGCTAGGACCCTCGAAGTGTAGCTAACTTAAGTGTGGATGTTGTGGCTCTTGTTGTTGTTCTTGTTATTGAGCTTTGGGTGGAAAGGAAAATAGGGGAGATGGTGCCCGAGTCATTTTAGAAACAAACTCGTCGCTCAATATCTGTTATATACAAGTATCCTCTCAGTTCAGGGGTGATTCGGGTCAGGCATGGCCATCCATGCCACGATGTTCCCAGTGTGGGAAGTTACATTGGGGTCAGTGCCGATTGGGTTCAGAGGTTTGCTATTCATGTGGTCGGCCAGGCCATATTATGCGTTATTGCCCCTCAGTTGGTGGTAGAGGTAGGACCCAACCTTCAGGGTCGGTAGCCGGATCATTATCATTTGTACGCCCTATGGGGCCAGGTTCACATGCGCCGGTCAGCCATGGTAGAGGCAGAGGGAGAGTCCCCAGTTCTAGCGGTCCTCAGCACCGTATTTATGCTTTGGCTGGACGCCAAGATCTTGAGTCTTCTCCTGATGTTGTCACAGGTATATTAACGGTATTTTCTCATGACGTATATGCTTTGATAGATCCGGGCTCCACATTGTCATATGTTACTCCGTATATTGCGGGTCGGTTTAGAGTCAAACCGGAGTCGATTAAACCTTTTGAGGCGTTTATACCCGTTGGTGAATCAGTAATAGCTAGCCGAGTATATAGAAACTGCATAGAATGAAAATGGTTCGCTTCCAATTTTCGGGAGAACCAGTTTTAGAATGGAAAGGGAATATTGCGTCACCAAAAGGTAGGTTTATTTCCTATCTTAAAGAAAGGAAAATGATCACAAAAGGTTGTATTTATCATCTAGTTCGGGTTCAAGATGTAGAAGCTAAACCGCTGACTCTTCAGTCAGTTCCCGTAGTGAACGAGTTTCCGGTTGTATTCCCGGAAGAGCTTCCAGGCCTCCCTCCCGAGTGGGAGATTGATTTTGCTATTGATGTTTTTCCAGACACCAAGCCTATATCTATTCCTCCTTATAGAATGGCTCCCGCAGAATTGAAAGATTTGAAGGAGCAATTGAAAGACTTGCTTGAGAAAGGCTTTATTAGGCCTAGTTCATCCCCGTGGGGAGCACTAGTATTGTTTGTCCGAAAGAAAAATGGCTCCTTGAGAATGTGCATTTACTATCGGCAACTGAATAAGGTGACGATTAAGAATAAATATCCTCTTCCAAGGATTGATGACTTATTTGATCAATTACAAGGTGCCAAATGGTTTTCAAAGATAGATTTAAGGTCCGGGTATCATCAGGTGAGAGTTAGGGAGAAATATATCCCTAAGACAGCCTTCAGAACAAGATATGGCGATTTTGAGTTCCGACTAATATCATTTGGACTAACTAATGCACCGACAGTATTTATGGATTAGATGAATGATGTTTTCAGGCCCTTCCCAGATTTATTTGTGATTGTATTCATCGATGATATCTTGGTGTATTCTAGATCCGAGGCAGAACATGCGAATCATTTGCGTACTGTCCTTAGAGTTCTTCAAACTCGAGAGTTGTTTGCAAAATTATCTAACTGTGAGTTTTGGTTGAACTCAGTGACATTTCTGGGGCACATTATTTCAGCCGATGGTATTCGGGTAGATAACCAAAAGATTTAGGCCGTGAAGACTTGGCCAAGGCCCACAACTCCTACGGAGGTTCATAGCTTCTTGGGCTTAGCAGGTTATTACAGGAGATTTGTAGAAGGCTTTTCTTCTATTTCTGAACCACTCACAAAGTTGACCCAGAAATCAGCAAAGTTTCAAAGGACAGATGCTTGTGAACGTAGTTTCCAAGAGCCAAAAGATAGATTGACTTGTGCCCCAGTCCTGACACTTCCAGAGGGATTGGAAGGTTATGTTGTTTATTGCGATGCTTCAGGCATTGGGCTAGGCTGTGTGTTGATGCAACATAGTAAGGTGATTGCGTATGCTTCAAGGCAATTACGAAAACATAAGAAAAATTATCCAACCCATGACCTTGAATTGGCTGTAGTGATTCATGCATTAAAGATGTGGAGACATTACTTGTATGGTGTTCATGTGGATTTTTACACAGACCATAAGAGCCTTCAGTCTATCTTCAAGCAAAAAGAGTTGAATTTTCGGCAATGACGATGGTTGGAATTGCTAAAAGATTATGATGTTGATATCCTATATCACCCCGGAAAGGCAAATGTTGTGGCTGATGCTCTTAGCCGTAGATCCATAGGCAGTTTGTGTGATGTACGACCAGAGAAAAGAGAAATGGCTCGTAAGCTCCAGCAGTTAGCTAGCCTAGGAGTTCGAGTAATGGACTCAGGTAGCAGGGGAACTACCATTTAGAATTCAGCAGTCTCATCGCTAGTAGTGGAAGTGAAAGAGCGACAATACGAAGATCCTATGCTAATGCATTTCAGAGATACACTCCCTCAGAAGGAGAAGTCATCATTTGAGATTGCAGGAGACGGAGTTCTCCGATGCCGAGGCAGATTATGTGTTCCTGATGTGGCAGGGTTATGCCACCAGATATTGAGAGAAGCCCATTGCTCCCGCTATTCTGTCCACCCCGGAGCAACGAAAATGTACCATGATCTTAAATCTATATATTAGTAGAATAGGATGCAGAAAGATATAGCGTAATTCATAGCTCGATGTCCCAACTGTCAACAAGTGAAAATCGAGCACCAAAAGTCGGGCGGATTGTTCCAAGCTATAGAAATTCCAACTTGGAAGTGGAAGTAATTAACATGGACTTCATTACAGGCTTGCCCCGTTCTCGACGTAAGTATGACTCTATATGGGTGATTGTGGATCGACTTACGAAGTCAGCTCATTTCTTACCAGTCAGAACTACATATGTGGCAGAAGATTATGCAAAGTTTTACGTTAAAGAGATAGTGCGGCTTCACGGTGTTCCGGTATATATTATCTCCGATAGAGGGACTCAGTTTACAGCTAATTTTTGGAAGTCCTTTCAAGAGGGTTTGGGGACTCATGTGAGCCTTAGCACAGCATTTCATCCCCAGACTAATGGACAAGATGAACGTACTATTTAGACTCTTGAGGATATGTTACGGGCATGTATGATAGATTTTGGAGGTAATTGGGATGATCACTTACCACTCATTGAATTTGCTTATAATAATAGTTATCATTCTAGCATCCAAATGGCACCGTATGAGGCTTTATATGGGCAAAAGTGTAGATCCCCAATTGGGTGGTTTGAGGTAGGAGAGACTAAATTGATAGGGCCAGACTTGGTCCAGCAAGCCATAGAAAAAGTTAAGCTCATACAACATCGCTTATTAGCAGCCAAAGTTGTCAAAAGTCCTATACAGATAATCGTCAAAGGGACTTAGAGTTCCAAGTTAAAGATTGGGTATTCTTAAAAGTGTCACCAACGAAGGGCATTATGAGATTTGGCAAAAAGGGGAAGCTTAGTCCCCGGTACATTGGGCCTTATGAGATTGTGCGCAAGGTAGGGAAAGTGGCTTACAAGTTAGATCTTACTCCTGATTTGGAGTCAGTTCACTCAGTTTTTCATGTCTCGATGCTTCGTAAATGTGTTGGAGATCCTACTAGGATCGTGCCAGTAAATGATATTCAAGTGACAGAAAAGTTGACTTATGAAGAGGTACCCATTGCCATATTAGATAGGCAAGTACGGAGGCTTAGAAACAAAGACGTGGCCTCAGTTAAGGTTTCATGGAGAAACAATAACCGAGAAGAGATGACATGGGAAGTGGAAGAAATTATGAAATCCAAGTACCCGCACTTATTTCAGCCCCCGGAAGAGATCCAAGATGAGACATCAAGATCATAAGGTATGTATGTTTTCCTTTTTATGCATTTGGGTCGTGTGTAGCCAAACTCTATTGCTATTATGTTGTGGCCCTGTGAGGCATTGTTATTATGGGCTACTGTGATAGGATTGTAGTGCCATATAACAGCGGAAACTCTGGCGAAATTTTTATAGAATCCCCGAGGACTTAACATTCGAGGATGAATGTTCTTAAGGGGGGAAGAATGTTACACCTCGGAAAATTTTCCGTTGATGCACAATGACTAGATTAACGAAGAGCATGAAGTATATGGTATTTCAATAAGTAAGGAATGACATTTGATGACCCTAATTAAGATTTCAAAGACATTCGAGGTAATAGGAGAAAGTTTGCCAAGAGAAGGCAAGCCATACGATATGTATCCGAGAGGATTTACGAGTAACAAGTTAATGATGAATTAATGATACTTTAGAGAAGAGTTATAACTTCCCTTAGATTGTTAATGAGGTGATAAACAAGTGTCAAGAAGTTTCCATAAGGATTGAAGATCAAACGAGTCGACGAGAACGAGTTCGGAGAAACCAGGCATTATACGGCCCAACATACTGGCCGTATAAAATATACTGTCCATATGTTTGGCTGTATATTATGCCCAGATTAGCACCCCTCACTGGACCAAAATTACAACCAAACATACGGTCAGGATAATTTTTACGGACCGTATGTTGGTCCGTAGATTTGGAGCGGGACAGATTTGAGTATTATTAATAAGGGGTCAAAGTTATTTCGTTTCATTTCCCCATCACACCCCTTCTCTCTAGAACATTTATCTACACTTCTCCCATTAGAATTCAAGGGATATTAGTGAACAACTTCATCAAACCAAGAGGATCAAGTGTAAGAAACCTATTAAAGTTCATCCAAGACAAGGAATCCAAGTGAAGGTGAAACTAGGGTTTTGCTCAAGTGAAGTGTTTCCACCCAAGGTTCATTCCTACACCATATAAAGTAATTTTTATGGTATTTCCATGTTGTTTAAGGTATTGAGAGTAGAAACACTTGGATTGTAGAAGGATATAGAAAATGGGTCATGAATGTGGGAATAGTGTCATTTTTGAGTAATAGCTTGGATTGAGTCATGATTCTTGATGTGTTGTGATTATGGTTATGTTATAAATGATGTTAAAAACAAGGGATAGACATTGTATATGAGTGAATGTAATAGTGTGCTATGACCATGGATATGGATGACCCGAAGTGAATTGTGGAATATGGATAATGTAGGTGAACAAAAGACCATTGTTATGATGTTGTGAATGTTATTATTGATGTTTGGGAGTGGATATATGATATGGAGGAAGTCGTATAAATAAAGGAGATTCTGTCCAATTTTCTCTAGCTTTAGTCATTTACGCTAAGCTATCGATTTTCTAATGATAGTATAACTCTAATGATGGAAGAAACGTGAGCATTGAAGGAGAACGTGCAAGTGATAGAATAGTTGAACGGAACGGTATGTAAGGCTAACCCTTCTTTTATAAGGCATGGTTCTTTGGCCAAATATCTATTCTTGTATAAGCCAATAATGTCCTCCAAATGATTCTATCTTTAAGAGCTACTAAGCTCATGATTCTCAATATGTTACGATTGTACTAAATTCCTCCTATGATGAGTAATCCTCTAGGGATAGATGTAATGAACGACGATAGTAATGATGCTAAGATGCTTATGGGCTTTTATGTATATGTGCCTATGTATGGCTATTATGAAACCCAGAGCTTATAAGGCCGGGTAGAATATATATATATATATATATATATATATATATATATACATATTGCGCGTGCACCACTGCAGTTGGGTACGAACAACCCTGAGCCTTGGTAGGGCCAGGTATGTGAAACACTGAACCTTCATGGTCGGGTATGCTATGTAAATAATATGTATATGTAAACGATATGTATATGAATATGAATATAAATACGAATATGCTATGAATACGAAAATGGATACGAATGTAAATGAGTACGGATATGAATATGAATACGGATACGGATATGGATGTATGTACACAATCACGCATTTGAAATGGGAAGTCCCTATGAAAAGCAAGTAAGTGTTTGTGATGATGATACTACTATCTCCTATCCTATGCTATTTCTTATGTTGTCTAGTATGCTTTCATAATGATGTTGATCATGATTTACATATTCAGTACATTCTTCGTACTGACGTGCTTTTGTTTGTGCACGCTGCGTCATGCCCGCAGGTGGCCAGGGAGACAGGCTTGATCAATAGCTTTATTACTCAGGGACTACGTAGCGGTGCTCCATTTCATTCGGAGCTACAAATTTTTGTATTTATTCTTTTGTGTGCATATTTGTTACACCTCGTAAAAATTTTCCGTTGGTACGTAAGTGAACAAACTAGTGATAAGTATGGGTGTATGATGTCCATGAGGAAGAAACGACGTTTGATGACCTTAGGCGAGATTTCAAAGGAATTCGACGTAAGACGAGAGAGTTGGCTAAGATAAGGCAAGGTGAGGTGAGCAATGCATGTGCATGGATATGGGTGATTAAAATGAGAAGTCTAAGAAATACGAAAAGTTGCAGAACTGCAATCTGCCCAGTTGTCGTAAAGTGCAAATACGGACCGTAAACTAGTATACGGTCCGTAAACTGGCATGCAAGCCTTCAACTTTCTGCCAGTTGAGGAAATGGTAAAATACGATCTGGTTTACGGACCGTAAAGTTATTTACGGCCCGTAAACCATGGTCGTAAATCACCATGCAAGCAGCCAAAGTTTCTGGTTTTTGAAAAGGTTAAAGACGACTGCAAGGGACGAACCGTAAAATGGAATAGGTGGTTGTAAACTCAGTTTACGACCATTGTTCACCGCAGCACAGATTTTGCAATTCATTAAATAAAGGGACCAACACTTGTTTTATTTCATTTCCACATTACACACCTTCTCTCTAAAACCTCTCTCTACATTTATTATCCAAGCTTTCAAGGATCATAAATCATCAACAACATAAAACAAAGTGAATCAAGAGTAAGAACATCATCAAAGGTCATCCAAGTCAAGAAATCCAAATGGAGAAAAACTAGGGTTTTGCTCAAAGTGGAGTATTATCAACTAAAGCTTGTTCCTACAACTTCTAAGGTAAGATTCATCATATTTATATGATGTTTAAGATATTGGAGAGTTGAAATGCATGGATTGTAGAAAATATGGTCAACTTGGTCATGAATGATGAATAGTGACATTTTGAGGAATAGTTTGAATTGAATCACGAATGTTGTTGTGTTGTGATATGAATGTGTTATAAATGGTATTAAGATCATGAACTAGACACTTTAGACAGATGGACAAAGTTGGGTGTTATGACCTTGAATATGGATGAATTAGAAGCAAGTTGAGAAATCTAGATAATGTGGATAATGTGAATGACTAATGGCCATTGTTATGATATTAATGAAGGTACAAACACTAACATTGGAAGCGGACGTGCAAGTGTAGAATAGTCCGACAAAAAGGTATGTAAGGCTAACCCTTCTTTCATAAGGCATTGTTCTTTGGCCAAATTCCTAAATCCTCTATACGAGTATGTTGTCTCAAAATGATTGATCTCCGAGCTCATAAGCTCACAATCCTCGATATGTACTACGTTTGTACTACGCTCCTCATATAACGAGTAAGCCTATGATATAGATGTAACGATAATGATGATGATAGTCATGATAATGATAATAATACTGATGCTAAAGGTGCCTACAGGCTATTAGACGTATGTGTGCCTATAAAGGGCTATAATGAAACCCTGAGCCTATGGTGCCGGGTAGAGTATATGTTTATATATATGTATGTATATGATTACGTAATGCGCGCACACATCTGCAGATGGTACGGATAACCCTGAAGCCTTGGTAGGGCCAGGTAGATATAACATTGAGCCTTGGTTGGCCAAGTATGTATGAAACACCGAACCTTATGGTCGGTTACGGTACGTATGTATGTATATAAGTGTATGGCTATGTATATAATATGAATATGAATGTGAAAAGACTATGTATATGAATGCGAACAGGGGCATGTATACTAATACGAGTACTATTATTAAATACGCATGAGAAATGGAATTTCCTATGAAAGGTAGGTAAGTGCCATGATGATGACATTATTGTCTTCCCCTCCTATGCTACTTCACATGTTGTTTACTATTCTTATATATCGATGTTGATCATGCTTTACATACTCAGTACATTCTTCGTACTAACGTCCTTTTGTTTGTGGACGCTGCGTCATGCCCGCAGGTGCACAGGGAGATAGACTTGATCCATAGCTGCTTATTCAGAGATTGCATTGCAGAGCTCCTTTTCTTCCGGAGCCATAGCTTTTGGGTACTTATTCTTTTGTGTATATAATTATGGGCATAGAGGGGTCCTGTCCCGCTCATATGTTCTGTTATACTCTTAGAGGCTCGTAGTCACGTGTATACGGTTAGATATGTCTGACCTTGTCGGCCTATATTTTGTACACCTTATGGTAGCCTTGTCGGCTTATGTACATCTGATGTGGCATAAATGCAAATGATGATTTAAAGATGTGATTGTCCGATAGGACTAGTTTGATGAATGAAAGAAAATGCATGTCTAATTATGTGGCTCACCTAGATGTAAGCATAAGTATGAGTCAAGGGGTGCCCGGGTGGGCTAGCACCGGGTGCTCGTCGCGGCCCCCTAGGCGGGTTGTGACAATATTTATGGGCATAGCGAGATCCTGCCCCGCCTATATGATATGACATACTCTCCTTAGAGGCTCGTAGACACGTGTATATGGTTAGATGTATTTGGCCTTGTCGGCCTATATTTTAGACATCATTTTGTTAGGCTCGTCGGCTTATGTACATTGATATGGGCATGGTTGCTAATGATATATATATATATATATATATTGTTATATCCCGTAATTTTAAACATCGGATTATTTGTAAGCTGAGGTGGGGCCCACACGTTAAGATTTTTTTTGGAACATGTGACAAGTCATATGAATCACATATGTGAAGTTAAACACAACTCAAGAAGGACCCTTGGGCCAAATCAAAGTGGAAGTCCTCCAAACGAATATTTTTAAGAAAACGTTTTCGGGTGATCTGACTTTTAGGGGCAAAAACGGTATTATAAGTTTGGAATTTGGAAAACTACCAAGAAATAGAAGTTATAGATAATTGAATTAGCTTTCCAACCATAGGTCGTGGGTTCCCAGGTGACATCGGTACAAGGAGATATGGACGTTTTAAGGTCGAACGGTCAGTGGGCTAGGCCCAACTCGGGATCAACCGAGTTGGCCCAAAAAAATCAAAAAAAAAAAATAAGGCCCAAATTTGTGTGGGATGGCCGGCCAACATGGCCCAAGCCCATGATTTTATTAATTATCCATGTGATAATAAATATAAAGGATCAATTAATGAGCCATATCTCATTTAGAAACTTCAAGAACACTTGAGAAAAAGGAAAGAAGGAGAAATATCCAAGGCCATTTCGGCCAAGTGCAAAAATTGACAAGAAAATTGACAAAAATTTCTTCAAAAATTATTTTCTACCAATTAAAGGATTCCTAGCAAGGTGGAGTGGTCTTTGGAGCAAGAAAAATTCATATTCTAGCAAGTTGCAAGACTTAGCTAAGTGAAAGATCAAGGAAGAAGGTAAGAACTTATTCTTTAAATGTTATGGATATTTTTGCATGTTGTAGTGTGCAAAAGTGAGTGAAATTCATGAATAGCAAGAATATAGTTGTGTGGCGGTGAGTTGTATATCACATGTATAGCCGTGTATATTTGGTGAATCATGAATGCATGGTGAGCAAGTTTTATTTAGTATGTTGGTTGTTGTGTTGTGGATTTTATATTGCAAACAAAAGCCTAATGAGCTTAGTGAAGTATTAGTAGTTGGAGGCTTGTCTTGGAAGATTATGTAAATTGAATATTATGTTCTTACATGTATGGAAGATAATGATATTAGTATGGTGTTGTTGGAATATATATTATAAGGTTGTTATTGTTTTCATTGGAGTTGGAAGGTTTTGAAAGAAGTAGTAAATTGATTAAGTTATAATGTATCTTGGATTGAATATGGAAATTGTTAGTGTGGTTGAGTTATGTTAATAGTTTGGCCGGGTTTGAATTCCCGGGTTGTTGTTGATTGAAAACTTGCTAGGTAAATGTTGAGGATGGTGTATTTACAGAGGAAATGCTGCCGAAATTTCGGTAGCCAAGTGTTTCCTTAAGATTCTAACTCTAAGTACCCTAATGAAAGTTTGGGTAAATGTGACCAAATCGCAGATTTTGGCGGATTTGCAGCTTGAATTCGGAATAGCAAAAGAAGCGGAAAGAGGTATGTAAGGCTTCACCCTTCCTTCTATGGGATGTCTTAGCTGTAATAAGTTGGGTACGAGCCTCGGGGGCAACCCTATCCCCCGGAATCCGCACCTAAAGTTTCCTTTTTTTCCTTCAATAGAATTGAACTAGAAAGTGTGCAAATGTTGAAAGGACCTCCTAAACCCCTAGAACTTGTATAAATGGGACCCGATTACCCTAATACCCTTACAAGTAACGCCATGACATGTAACTTATGTAAATAGTATACGCTACCTCATCCGGCCCGAGGTGGGCCCGTTACTCTCGAAATTTCCTTATAGTCTTGTTGGACTTACTAGAAGTTGAATCCAAGGGAATCCTTTGATCCCGATTTCGTTACCAAATGATAAGTACTATAACTACTCTAACGAGGAGGCTTCCATGATGATAATGATAACAATGATGCTAGACGAGGGGATATGCCTATGATAAGTACTACCGGAACGATTCTATGACTAAGATTCCTAAGCTAAGTATTCTATGTGAATATGAAAGTGATAAACTAATTTTTGAATCTTATTTATATTCCTTAGCTATGACATTATTTTCTAAGGGTTTCAAAGCCTATGAACTGACATCTATGATTCTCCCGATTTCATTCTACGTTTACTTTAATATTATTCTCCGTTGATAGTCTCACCTTAAAATACTCGTCCCTTCAAGGCGAGACGAAGCGATCACGAGTATTCCATAGTGTAATCGGAGGTCACCGACCTTACGTCACTCCGATGGCTACATGATTTTTCTTTGGGCTCCCTTGCATGCTTATATGAATATGTATATAAAACATGTATATGTATACAAGCTATGTATATGAATATAACGACATGTATATGTATATAAGATATGTATATGACCCTGGGATGGGGGGAAGGGATATATGGGGGAATGGGAAGGGAAATATGTTTCATTGCCACCTGATCAGCTGGCTTATCATCCCGGACGCGGGGTGCCCGGACGCGGGATATATGGGTGAGCCGGTGTATATCAGCGCTATGTGGGTGAGCCGACATAGCTCGGCGCTATGATATGACCTACCATGTCATGACCAGACATGCTATGATACGATATGCTATGACATGCTATGCTACGATATGATATGCTATGATACGCTATGCTATGATAAGATATGCTATGGCAAGCTATGCTATGACATGATATGCTATGATATGACAAGCCATGCTATGATATGACAAGCTATGCTATGATATGACAAGCTATGCTATGATATGATAATCTATGCTATGGCGTGATACACTATGACATGCTATGCTATGACATGGACACGATATAACACGATACGACATGTTGTAATAAGATATGATATTACATGATACAATACGCTATAACAAGACACGATAGGACACGACCTAATATACCACGATAAGATATGGTAGGGCACGATAGAAAATGATACGGTAAGATACGACATAATATAAGTTCTATTTTCTACGTTCATGGAAGAGAATCGTTTTTTTTTAAGGAAAAGACAAACCAGGCATGATAGCCGCCCAAAAAGGGGCCTCCTATGTACAGGTTACTTTCTTGTCTCATTATATGTCCTATGACTCCATGATATTATTAATCATACTCTATGTTACTGCTTGTATTATCTTCCATGCCTTACATACTCGGTACACTATTCGTACTGACGTCCCTTCTTGTGGACGCTGCGTTTCATGCCGCGCAGGTCAGCAGACAGGTGGATTTGATCCTTAGAAGCTCTACCAGCCGCCCTTGACAGCGCTCCAGTTGTTTCGGAGACTCACTTCCGCGGTACTATTTTGTGTATGTATATTCGGGCACGGCAGTACTCAGCCCTTTCTATGTATAAGTGTACTATGTCTAGAGGCTCGTAGACAGATATGCCCAGTCAGTCAAGTACAGTTAGATATATGGTGTGTTGGCATTTTAATGTTGTTGTATAAAGTGATAACGAAGTTTACTAGTTTATGTTCATAATGACGCTGCTAATGTTAATGTTCAAAAAAAAATATATGGCACTGTTCATACGGCTTGCTAAGAGGTAAAGGCAAAATGATAGATAAGGGGTGCTCGGTACAAGTATCGGGTACTCGTCACGGCCCTTAATCGGGTCGTGACATATATATATATATATATGTATTGTTGCCCAATGGAATTAGTATGAATAATGGATGGAAAGTATGATTTAGCTATGTGGCTCACCTAGATGTAAATGTGAAAGTATGATAATGTCACACCCTAACCTCCCTAGGGTGTGATGGGCACCCGACCCTTACTTAGGGCCGAGCGAACCCGCTAACCCTTAGTGCACACATAATTTTTTTTGAACTTTTAAATCAAATAAACATGAAATGCATAGTAAAAGTATTCAGAAATATTCTTTTCGCTATTTTCAAATCAAACAAATTATGTAACCATATGAAACTTAACACATAACACAGAATGACATATCGGCTGATGGAGCAGCTTACAAAACTAACTCTCTATACCTACGACTCTGTCTGCAAAGTCTCTAACATCAAATCTAGAAATCGTAACGTACAAGCTCTGACTCGGTAGTACTCCAGGAGCAAATGGAGCTTGCCAACTCTGGTAGAACATCCTCTAAAATAACTTCACATCATCTGGGTGTACCTGCGCGGCATGAAACGCAGCCCCCGAAGAAAGGGGGTCAGTACGGAATATGTACTGAGTATGTAAAGCATGAAATACAGAAAACAGACCATAACCGAAACAACGGTACAAAAGTAAATATGTCACCCAGATTATCAAAGCGTTATTTCCTAATCACAAATCGTGTATGCAGATGTCATATGTCAGAAAGGTGCAAACTCAGAATATCAGAATGACTATCTTCCAAACACCGGTCATATAAGCCGAAGTCATATGTCAAAAGAATTACAGAGGGTACAGAATGCCAAAGAGCTTATTTCCAAACACGAATTATGCATGTTAGAATTATATATCATATATGCGTATATCAAATAACGTGCCCCGGCCCTCCGTTGAGGGACGTGGTGAATGAAATCATGTATGTCAATATTATGTATCAAATGTGCGTGTAACGTGTCCCGGCCCTTGGTAAGGGACGCGGTGAGTCATATATCATGTATGCATATAACGTGCCCCGGCCCTTGGTAAGGGACGCGGTGAATCATATATCATGTAAACATATAACGTGCCCCGGCCCTCGGTGAGGGACGCGGTGAATCATGTATCATGTATGCATGTAACGTGCCCCGGCCCTCTTTTGCGGGACGCGGTGAATGTGTCATCCTGGCCACCACCCCGTCATCATATCATAATGTCATCATATCATACGTAACATGCCCCGGTCCGCAAGTCAGAGGGACGCGGTGAACAATGCAGAGAAATACGCACGAGAACATATCCTGGCCTGGGCTCAGTGAAATCCAAACTGAAGCTTGCACGAACAGAGTAGTGCGAAACCATATGCAAGCAAATCAAGACCCGATAGATACGTATACTTACCGACATCTGATGGCTCAGAAAAAAGTTTCGGGTCAATCCGACTTCGTATGAGAATGTTACAAACGTTTGAAGTACAGAACGTTCTATAAGCATTTTAGAGCACACCTGAGATCTTTTCCGAAGATTAGGGACATTAAGACTTGCAAAAATTCTTTCAGAAACAAAGCTCTTATACTTATCTCGTTACTCAATCGTATAACAAACTGGGTCATATCAGACATACTTATATCAGAAGTGAATCAGAATCGTAGGTAAACTCGGAAACATATTAAATAGAGCTTCAGAAACAAATCTCTTCCGGATATCATATGGATCAAATCAAATATAACCTTTAGAATCATATGTACATATCAAATTATATTAAAGACTCATACCAGAATACTCATATCAGGATACTCACCTCAGAATACTCGTATCATAATACTTATATCAGAATATTTATATCAGAACACTTATATCAAAATACTTATATCAAAATACTTGTATTAGAATACTTGTATCAAAATACTTATATCAGAATACTTATATCCATAAGTAAATAAGAATCATGAACTTATATCAAGAAGGGGATTAAGATCATAATCAAATTCGGAATCACAGAACAGATTTACCCCAAAAGCATATCACATCATACCTTACTTGGCTCTAGGACATGCCAAAGAAAGAAAGGGTAAGCCTTACATACCTGTGCCACAACCAACTAGGTACGCTTATTTGTCCAAACTTGTTAATCTACATACAAAAGAATTCACATGATCATTAGATTTTATCGTCATTCACTTGTCTTAACTTCTCAAATAAATTCGCTTATATCCTGCCAAAATTTCGGCAGCATCTCCCCTGTAAATACATCATCCCCGAGAGTCTACTCGGCTAGATCATCAACAACAAACCCGAGAATGGAACTCGGCCAAAATTATCAACAATAATACCAACAATCATATCTCCAACTTCAACAATTTATTCAAAATACAATCAAACATTAGTAGCTCCTTTTACACAATCCAACAACATTTCATTTATATTCAATTCACAATTGTTCACACATTCAAATACTAATCCGAAGACATTCAAACAATATTCAAGAACGTTTCAAACAATCCGCACAATATTCAAAATAATCTCACCATTATTCCACTCTACCCGAAAGCTTCCATTTGCAACAAGAACAAGAACAACACATTCTCTTTATGCTCGATTCATAAATTATACCACAATCCACCTGTTACAATACCATTCATACAAATGCAAAAAACTATGTTATCAATGTACTAACTTCCACAATAGCTCACAAACGATTTCAACTCCAAAATATTCCATAGAACAACCCACACATTATTCTCCAAATTTTCCAACCAACCAATTCGCGATATAACTATTTAATAATTTTTATTTCCGTAAAGAAGTCGAAATTAATACTAACAACATCAATAACAACATCCTCCACATTCTACAAGTTAACTACATTTATTTTCATCCAAAATTCTCTTCAAATCTCATTCCATAATTCACAATGCCAACGGACGAATTAATATCACTATTTTTCCGTTCTAATCCGTTAAAACTTTAAATAAACTTGTTAGCAATGAAAAGGAATCTTATCCATACCTTAAGCATTCAGCCACCACGTTATCACCCTCCTCCTTGGTTGATTTTTAGCTCAAATTGAAGACAACGCAGCGTACAACACTTTTCCCTTTATGGGCTTCGGGATTCGGGGCTCGGATTTTGATCAAAATTGGGTTTTCTTCTCCAAGGCCCTTTTTATCTATCTCTCCAGAATTTCCTGGTTGTTCCAGGTCTTAAAATGAGGAGGGAAGGGCTGAAATATCACTTAAATAACATGGGTCATGGGCCTAACCCGGTTGGGCCCGAGTTGGGCTTAGCCCACTGACCTTTCGACCTTAAAACGTCCATATCTCCTTGTACCGATGTCACCTGGGAACCCACGACCTATGGTTGGAAAGCTAATTCAATAATCTACAACTTATATTTCTTGGTATATTTCCAAATTCTAAACTTATAATACCGTTGTCGCCCCTCGAAGTCAGGTCACCCAAAAACGTTTTCTTAAAAATATTCGTTTGGAGGGCTTCCACTTTGATTTGGCCCAAGGGTCCTTTGTGAGTTGTGTTTAACTTTACATATGTGATTCATATAACTTGTCACATGTTCCAAAAAAAATATGACGTGTGGGCCCCACCTCAGCTTACAAATAATCCGACGTTCAAAAATACAGGATACAACACTATCAACGTGAGTTTAAATTATGTAGCAACAACATGATTGTCAATTTTTTGAGGAAGCACGTGTCACGCTCATGCTCTGAAAATGCGGGATATAACAGATAAGAGGTGCCCGGGTAGGTTAGCACCGGGTGCCCGTTGCGGCCCTCCGGTTGGGTCGTGACACATAGATAGATGCGTACATATCTACATATACATAAGACCCTGCTGACTCCTGGCATCTTCGGAACAAATGGAGTGCATCAACTATATCAGCTGAGCTGACATCCTAATAGATGGATCGCCGACCTGTATCTGCAGACCTGCGGGCATGAAACGCAGCCTCCCCCCCCAGGCAATTGAGGGGTCAGTACGAATAATGTACTGTGTATGTGAGGCATGAAAATAGCATATACACAAGAATCATGAAAGGAATCTATGACATGAGAGTTAATCTGTATATCTGACTATATCTGTATGATTGTATATCTGAAAGTGTTTGTATAACTCTGTATAACTGGAAGTGCTTCTGAGGCCATATGACATGCATGCTTTCTTTCAAAAATCATATACATATATCATAACTATTAGTGCTGGGTAACACACAGCGCGATCCATATATCATATCATCCCGTGTCCGGGGTATCATCATAATCTTTCCACTGCAGTGGTGTGCACATCTACGTGTCTGCCCAGCCGACTATAGCGCAGTGCGGTGTGAGAAAATAGCTATACATATATATAAATGCATGAAGGACTCATGGAAATGACATCTGAACTTTTCGGAGTGACGTAGAGTCGGTAACCTCCGAATGTCACTATGGATTTAACATCGTTAACATCTCTTACCTCTACTGTATCAATGATCATGAGCGTCATAAGCATGAAGCAGTAACATTAATCAGGAGTTCAAAGAAACATAAGATTTCTAACATTCTAAGAATGGAATTGTTATGGGTAATGCTCGTTCATTCGTTTTGTTCTTTCTCATATGATTCATGCCAAAAGAATAAAAGGGATAGCCTTAACATACCTTATCCGCTCCAAGCTAACCACAAATCAGATCCCGGGCTTCCTAATCTACAACAACATTATTGATATCAAGTATTAACTATAGTACACTCAGAATCCAAAGTTTAAGCTAGCACGTTACTTAACAGAATTCGGGCAGCATTTGCCCTGAAAACTTAACAATCCCCGAGATTCCAATTTAGCCAAAACATCGACTACAATACCAACAACAATAATACCAACAATTTCATATCAAACTAGAATCAAATCCACCTCAAGATCACTCTCAAAACAGCCCACAATTATAATATGAACTACTTTCCATATACAAGGAAACTATCTCAACAACGCAACAATAACAAGTTCCAAAACAGCCACCAAATAGCCCATAAGCCAACAACAACATCAAAATACGATTTCCTGCTATTAATCGCGTTGTTCTCTTCTCACAATTTAGCTATGGACTGGATGAATTTAAATATATCTAGGAGAGAAGGATTCTTTCCTTACATGCCAAGAACTATTCTTCTTCTACATTACTTCATTTGAAGAAAGCCCGGATTTAACAACACAACAAAACGGAATAACAAGATCAAAGCGGTGAGAGAAACCCATATGTTGTTCTTGTGAAGAATCGTACTTCAATCTCCTGTTGACATGGAACAAAAAAACGTTGCTACTGGTCCAAAAGAATAAATCACGTTACTGCGTAGTAATTCTAATTCTCGTGAGAGATGGATGCTCTACCTATAATTGTTGTATAAAGTGTTTGTGAAGGTCACAAGTTCATACTAGGCAAGGTTAATGCTCCCCTACCATCTTTTTTTGGAATTCTCTAACCATAATAGTATGGAAAGGTCTAAAAGTTATATTCTTGACATTTGGTCCCTCATTCACGTGTCATGTATGCACTTAGTGTGCAGTGACTCATCAATTTAATTATGTAACTTAATCCCATCCTTCCACTTGTCGATGACCTATATGGGTTATGTCCACATAATATTTATCCCATAATCCCAATATATTTCTTGTCATTCACTATAATTTTCCATTTAACCAATTACACACACAATTAATTTTTCAATCACTGTAGTCACACTTATTAAGTCCTATATTATTTTGGGACTATTAATACATTGAGCTCTTGATCCATATACATGAGTATGGACAAAATTCCATACACTCCGCATAACTTGTCTGATATTCTGAACTCCGACGAAACTTACTTTCTCTGATTCGCTTAACGTCCAATCTTTGCAACATTTACTTATAACTTGTACATAGAATAAATACTTATAACCACAAAACTCGAGGCCAAAATGATTAATGTACCACAAACTAAAGATGTATCGAAATGGGAGATGTAACAAAATCTTACTGCATTTCCATACTTTGACTTACATCATCCCGTTCTAACAATCTATCCAACACTAAAGATCATTCTATCCCTCATTCTCTCTCTCGATGTCTCAATTCTCTATAACATTACGTCTATTGACGCCTATAAATCATAAGCTAGGCTGGATGTTACTTACTATAAATCTACCACTAATGAAAGTAGGACAACAACACTTGCATTCCCTAATTTGAATTCTGGCAATTCTACCATCTCTTCTGTTTAGGTACCTAGTACCTCCCCTAATTTACTTCTTTTGCCTTCTAAAACTCGTACTAACCTTTTTATGCTTTTGGTAACTTCTTTTTGTATGGTGAGACAAATTATCGCACTTTTGGAGCTCTAGCATTCTACTTGCACACCAGGTGCACTTATGATCTTATAGGGCCTCAGATTGGCCTCACTGATTGGGGCTTTCTACTAGTGCCCTTACCCGTTGTTATACTAGCCCTTTGGCTAGCTGTAATCTTTCTGGTCACAAGCATCTTTGTATGCAAACACTAACACATAAGTTTAGACTCAAACTCTTATGACTCAGCTCTAAAACACTATTTGGATCTGAAAGAAGGGCAACCAGCCCTAAATACCCTGTAGCTTCCTATTAATATAATGTGGTGCAAAACGCAGTTAAAAACAAGCCTCTACTAGATACAACTTGTAGACTCCCTAGGACAGACCTGCTCTAATACCATGTTTGTCACGCCCCAAATCTGAGAGGCATGGCCGGCACCTGTTGCCTTACTTTCCTAAGCCTACCACTCTACAACTCTCAACATGCCTAACAATGTAAATTAGGCTGACAAGGCCAATCTGTACATCTGCAAGCAGCAAAGCACAAAATAATATATACAAAGGGCCGACAAGGTCTCTATACTGACACACTATACTCATAGGACATGTTTACAAGTCTCTAAAGAGAATACAACTGTACTGTGGTAGGGGTAGGGCCCCGGCCTATCCATGTTGTTTGTACATACACAATGACTCCAACTCTAAACATGAAAACTCCGGATGAAATGGAGCTTACCAATTCATTGAACTCTAGCGCACCTACTGAAGGGTCCTTCTAGCTATCTTTTGGCACCTGTAGGCATGAAATGTAATTCCCCTAGCAAAAGAGACATCGGTACGAATAATGTACCAAGCATGTAAGGCAACAAAATATAACTGAAAGCTGTAACACTGAAAGTAAGCTGAGGAGTCAAGGATAATCTATGCATAACATACATGTTTATGACTCTTATAATATGTAGGACACTATAAAGGCATCCCACCTTATCTAGGCGTGGCATATACATAACTAAATTTTAAATACCCCGAAGGAAAATGTAAATACTCCCGAACGCAAACTGTATCTCCGTATAGGCCTGTTACACCTCAGAATTTTGGGTTGTTGTGCGGTAAATAAACTAACACAAGTTAAGGTGTATATGGTGTCCCTACAAGTAAGAAGGGATACTTAGTGATTCTAATTAAGATTCCAATGACATTTGAGGCAAGAGAAGAAAGCTCATTGGAGAAAGTTAAGGTAAAGAGTGTCTTACCCCGTACACAAATGTACCAGTAGGTATTCTTGGTAATTTACAGGATTAAAAGTTGAACGGATCGAATCGACGAAGTCTGAATTGAATCAGGGAAACCAATAGACATCAGACAGAGTCGACGGGCCGTCGACATGTCAACGAACCGTCAAAGTGCATCATCAACATACTTCTGTGAACTTGGATCTGTAGGCGCAGGTCGACGGAGCAAGTTGACGGTCCATCGACAAGTCGATGGGTCGTCGACTCGCTCGTCCAACTGTGCCTCTGGAACTTTATTGGACCATCTATATAAGTTAAGATCCATGACTTTATTTCATTAATTTCTCTTCTCCAAATCAGAGAAACTCCTAGAATATTCCTCTCAATATTTCCATCACCAAAGTGAAGGTTTCGCAAGATCCGAGCGCCGTAAACTCGAGCTTGCAAAGGGAAAGTTGCTCCTAGGGTTGGTAGAAGTTAAGGATTCCTTTAGTATTGAAGTTATGGTTTCTCTCAAAGTAAATTATATTCATCCAAATTTCATCCTTACATGATCAAAGGTGAGTTTTACATCTATTTCATGTTATTAAAAGTATTGAGTGGTTGAAAGACTTGGATTAGAGAAGAAAGTAGAATATGAGCTTAAACATGGAAATAATGGTATTTTGAGTAATAAATTAATTTGAGTCATGCTTAGTATGAGATGAGTATAATCTTGTTATGAATGATGCTAATGTCGTTGAGGAAGTATTATGAAAAGGATGAGTATGGTCTTGTGTTGTAGCTATGGTTGTGGATGGCTTTGAAAGGGGGTTGTGAGAATTGAATAATGTTTAACTTAAGGAAGTTTATTGATTATGATGTTATGGGTGTTATTATTCATGTTTGAGAGTTTTTTATTACATGGAGGAAGTTATTCAAACAAAGGAGATGCTGCCCAAATGTCGTTAGCTTTTAGTCGCCTTAGTTTAGTCTTAAGCATGTTTCTAATGACCTAATGTAATACGAACTCTCTTAAATGTATAGTTATGAGCTTGGAATGAGAACGCTTAAGTCGTTGAGGAGACGTAAAGGTATGTAAGGCCAGTCCCTTTTCATCAAAGAGGCATGATTCGTATATTATCATCCTCTATTTATTCCCATGACCTTCTTACATTCCAAAAATTAAAAGTTCATGATTCTTAAGAGGCCCTTAAAAGCTAGAGATAAGATATGTTCCATGATAAGCATGATGATGATTATTCTATTTCCAAAGACTTCGAATCTTATGAAATGATATTGTTAGGAACTTGATAATCTTATTTTATGATTTCATTGACGTTATTCCTTGTTGTAGTCTCACTTCATGATACTAGTTCCTCTAAGGTGAGACATGGCGATGAAGATTGTTCCATAATGTAATCGGAGGTTCCCGACCTTACGTCACTCCGATAGACTTGTAGCTCTCACTTGGGCTTTCATGCATACTATGTATAGTATATGATATACATGGATATATGAGTACGTATACATGGGATATTGGAAGAAGGGCCAGGCGTTATATACGCAATACTACCTGATCAGTTGGCATATTATGATATCGTCCTAGACGCGAGATGCCCGGATGCGGGATACATGGATCGAGCCGTTCGTTCCGCAGTGATATATAAATTACTAATGAATATATGGATAAATGGATCGGGCTGCACGTTCCGCAGCAATATATGATACATGATACGATGGATCGGACTGTACATTCCGCAGCATTAATGATGATATATATATATATATATATATATATGAATGTATGTATGAAAGATGTTAAAGAAAGTTAATATGCATGATATCCACCTTGTAAGGCTAGCAGTACAGGTTATCTCCCTATCTCATGTTTCCTTACTTCTTTATGATGTTATTATTCATGCCTTACATACTCTGTACATTGTTCGTACTGACGTCCTTTTCTTTTATGGACGTTGTGTTCATGCCCACAAGTAGACAGGGAAACGACACATATGCTTAGGAGCTCACTCAACAGATTTGCAGGAGCACTCCACTACTCCGGAGTTGCCGCTTATTGGTATTCTTTTGTGTCCATAATGGGGCATGGTGGGGTCTTGTCCCGTCCTTATGATTTTAGTACTCCGGTTAGAGGCTCGTAGATACTCATGTGTGGGTAGTAGATGTTATATGGCCTCTCCAGTGTATATTTTGCATATCATTTTGTAGCCTCATGGGCTTATATATATATATACATTTACGTATATTCTTGGGAGATGTGTAGTAATCATTTCATAGTATGTTTTACTTTGAGAAGTTATATTTGGTCAGGTTGAGTATGATAATTATACATGGCAAGTGGTGCTCGATAGCCAGCTCTGGGTACCCGTCATGGCCCTCTAGTTGGTTCGTGACAAAAGTGGTATCAGAGCAGTTCCGTCCTAAGGTGTGTCTATGAGCCGTGTCCAGCAGAGTCTTGTTTATGGGTGTGAAGTGCGCCACACTTATAAAGAAGAAGCTGTGGGATATTTAGGAATAATGACCGTCTTTCTTCTTCATAGATCGTGCGATAGAGCTATAATGTAAGATTCCAATTTTCTCTCTAATTGTGCGTTATGATTTTAGTTATGCCTGTGAAGAGGAAAGCAACAGCAGCCCAGAAGAGCAAGACTGCGATAGGAAGGCGGGTTGAACAGGAGCCACCGGTAAATATAGAAGAGGGCGTGTCCCAAAATAAGGCTCCATCTCATACTTCCCATACTCCACCTATTTTAGAGGAGCATGAAGGGGCCTCAGTTCCAGCTCCAGTTCCTTTACCGGGTGCTTCGGGCTAGCAGATCACTGAGGCTATTCAGTTATTAACCCAGCTAGTTGCTACTCAAGCTCAGCGGCAGAGTGCGAGTCCAGGTGACAGAGCGGCTAGTGCCAGAGCCCGTGATTTTATGAGTTTGAATCCTCCAGAATTTTTCAGGTCAAATCCGGATGAGGACCCGCAAGGCTTTATAGACGAGATGCTGAGGACGCTGAGAATAATACATGCTTTCAATACTGAGTTAGTGGAGTTGGCGTCCTATAGATTGAGGGATGTAGCCGTTCTTTTGCAGGAGTTTGTAGACGCTTTGATTCGCCATTATTTGCCACCCGAAGTCTGTCGAGCTCGAGCTGATAGGTTTCTAAATCTAAAGCAAGGGAATATGAGTGCTCGGGAGTATAGTCTTCACTTCAATTCGTTGGCTAGGTATGCCCGACCGTGGTAGCCAATATGGGGGACAGGGTGCATCGGTTTCTGAGTGGCTTAGGGCCACATTTGATCAAAGATTGCTTGACAGCTTCACCTCAGGATGGGATGGACATTTCCCGTATTCAGGCCCATGCGCAGAATTTAGAAGAGCAACAGCAGCCGCAAAGAGGTGAGCGTGATATGGATAGAGGTCATAGTAGGAGGGCTAGATCTGCCGGTGCTAGTAGTGGGTATAGAGGGGACCAGAGGCAACCACATTCTAGATATTCATACCAGTCCGCGACTAGTGCACCTCCTCAGTTTGCGGGTAGGAGATTTGACCACCCCATTTCTCCGGACCGAGTCAGAGCTCGAGGGTTCTAGGTTCTCAGTACCGAGGTGATTCCATTCAGATAAGACCACCCTTACCACGTTGTACTTAGTGTGGCAGGCCACATTCCAGACAATGCCGCGTAGGTTCAGGTGCTTGTTATACCTGCGGTCAGGTTGGTCATGTGATGCGTGATTGTCCGTTAAGGAATGATAGAGATAGGGCTCAGCCCACAGGACCAGTAGCAGGTTCTTCTTGATCTGTGCGCCCTGTAGGGCAGGCTCCCCAAACTTCAGCAGGTCGTGGCAGGGGCAGAGGGGTAGCATCCAGTTCAAGTGGCCCTCAGCCTCATATTTATGCCTTAGCCGGACGACAGGATCTTGAGTCCTCCCCTGACGTTGTCACAGGTTTATTATATGTATTCTCTCATGAAGTTTATGCATTGATTGACCCAGGTTCTACTTTATCGTACATCACTCCTTATATTGCTGATCGTATTGGGGTAAAACCCGTGCCAATCAAACCTTTTGAGGTGTCTACTCCTGTTAGTGACCCGGTAATAGCAAGACAAGTATATAGAAATTGTGCGATTGTGATATGTGATCGTCAGACTATAGCTGATTTGATAGAGCTAGAAATGTTGGATTTTGATGTGATTATGGGCATGGATATGCTGGCTTCTTATTATGCTAACGTGGACTGTAGAACAAAAATGGTTCGATTCCAATTCCTGGGGGAACCAGTGCTCGAATGGAAAGGTAATACAGTGTCCCCAAGGGGTAGGTTTATTTCCTATCTCAAAGCAAGGAAGATGATTGGAAAAGGCTATATTTATCATTTGGTCCGGGTTCATGATATCGAAGCAAAGCCACCGACTCTTCAATTCGTTCTAGTAATAAATGAGTCCTGGATGTATTTTCAGACTAACTTCCAAGTCTTCCACTGGAAGGAAGATTGATTTTTCTATTGATGTGCTGCCGGAGACCGAACCTATATCTATTCCTTTGTACATAATGGCTCCTGCAGAATTGAGAGAACTAAAGGCTCAACTGAAGAATTTGCTTGAGAAGGGATTTATTAGCCCCAGTTCATCGCCATTGGAGTCACCTATTTTGTTCATAAGGAAAAAAGATGGTTCCTTGCGAATGTGCATTGACTATAGGCAATTGAACAAGGTGACGATAAAGAATAACTATCCACTTCCGTGAATCGATAATTTGTTTGATCAATTGCAGGGTGCTAAGTGGTTTTCAAAAATAGATCTGAGGTCAGGATATCATCAAGTGAAAGTTAGGGAAAAAGATATTCCGAAGACGGCTTTTAGGACCAGATATGGTCACTACGAATTTCGGGTAATGTCATTCGGGTTGACTAACGCTCCGACAGTGTTTATGAATTTGATGAATAATGTGTTCAGGCCTTTCCTGGATCTATTTGTAATCGTGTTCATTGATGACATTCTGGTATATTCCCGATCAAAAGCAGAGCATGTAGATCATCTACGTATTGTCCTTGGAGTTCTTCGGACTTGCGAATTATATGCAAAATTTTCAAAATGTGAGTTCTGGTTGAATTCTGTGACTTTTCTGGGCCATATTATTTTACCTGACGGTATTCGGGCTGATACTCAAATGATTGAGGCCGTGAAGACTTGGCCAAGGCCTACAACGTCTACAGAATTCCATAGCTTTCTAGGATTAGCGAGCTATTATAGAAGATTTCTGGTAGGATTTTCTTCTATTTCGGCACCCTTGACGATGCTAACTCAGAAATCAGCAAAATCTCAATGGACCGACGCTTGTGAGCGCAACTTTCAGGAATTGAAAGATAGATTGACTTCAGCCCCAGTCCTAACGCTTCCAGAAGGATCAGAAGGCTATGTTGTCTATTGTGATGCCTTCGGTGTTGGGTTGGGCTGTGTACTGATGCAGCACGGTAAGGTTATAGCCTATGCTTCCAGGCAGTTGAGGAAACATGAGAAGAATTATCCGACCTATGATCTTAAATTAGCTGTAGTTATTCATGCACTGAAGATATGGAGACATTATTTGTATGGCGTTCATGTTGATATCTATACAGCTCATAAGAGTCTCCAATATATTTTCAAGCAGAAGGAGTTGAATATGCAGCAGAGGCGATGGTTAGAGTTGTTGAAAGACTATGGTGTGAGTATTTTATATCATCCCGGAAAGGCAAATGTGGTGGCCGACGCTCTTAGCCGTAAATCTATGGGCAGTCTATGTGACGTTCAGATGGAGAAGAAAGAATCAGTTCGTGAGCTCCACCAGTTAGCTAACCTAGGATTTCGCTTAATGGACTCAGGCAATGCAGTAGTTGTTATTCATAATCCATCTGTTTCATCCTAGACATGGAAGTGAAAAGGCGCCAATATGAAGATCCCCAGTTGAGTCACTATAGAGATACACTTCCTCAGAAAGAGAAGTCTGCATCTGAGGTTTCTGCAGATGGAGTTCTCGGGTACCGAGGCAGGCTATGTGTTCCAAATGTTGCAGAACTACGTCGTCCAATTCTGGAAGAAGCTCATTACTCCTAGTATTCTATTCACCCAGGAGCGATAGAGATGTACCATGACCTTAAGTCAATGTCTTGGTGGGATGGTATGAAGAAAGATATAGCAGAATTTGTAGCTCAATGCCCAAATTGTCAACAGGTGAAAATTGCGCATCAAAAGCCAGGAGGATTGTTGCAGGCTATGGAAATTCCAACCTGGAAATGGGAGGTGATCAATATGGATTTCATTGTAGGTTTACCTCGCTCTCGGCTTAAGTATGACTCCATATGGGTAATTGTTGATAGACTTATGAAATCAGCCCATTTTCTTCCGGTCAAAACTACATACTCAACAGGAGATTATGCAAAGTTGTATCTTCAAGAGATAGTGCAACTTCATGGTGTTCCAGTATCCATTATCATAGATAGAGGGGCACAATTTATAGCTAAATTCTGGAAGTCTTTTCAAGAAGGTTTGGGAACTCAAGTGAGACTCAGCACAACATTTCATCCAGAGACTAATGGACAAGCTGAACGCACTATTCAGACCTTGGAAGATATGTTGCGGGCATGTGTATTAGACTTCGGAGGTAATTGGGATGAACATTTACCACTAATTGAATTTGCATATAATAACCATTATCATTCCAGTATCCAGATGGCCCCATATGAGGCTCTATACGGAAGGAAGTGTAGATCCCCAATTGGGTGGTTTGAAGTAGGGGAGACACAGTTAATAGGTCCAGAATTGATTCAGCAAGCGGTGGAAAAGATCAAGCTTATCAGAGGCAGATTGTTGACAGCCCAAAGTCGCCAGAAATCTTATGCAGACAATCGTCGGCGAAACCTGGAATTCCAAGTCAATGATTGAGTATTCCTAAAGGTGTCTCCAATGAGAGGGGTAATGAGATTCGGCAAGAAGGGCAAGTTTAGTCCTCGATATATTGGACCTTATAAGATTGTACGCAAGGTGGGCCAAGTAGCTAATGGGCTAGATTTACCTCTCGAACTTGAATCAGTCCATCCAGTTTTCATGTATCGATGCTTCGTAAATGTGTTGGGGATCCTTCTATAATCATGCCGGTAGATGATGTTCAGATTACCGAGAACTTGGCTTAAGAAGAGGTGCCCATTACCATATTAGATAGGCAAATGCAGAAACTCAGAACCAAAGATGTAGCCTCAGTTAATGTTTTGTGGAAAAACAACAACATAGAGGAAATGACTTAGGAAGCAGAAGAAGATATGAAGTGCAGATATCCGCATTTATTCCCACCCCTAGAAGAGGTTCAAGATAAGATGCCATTGTTCCCAGGTATGCAATGCTGTCTTTTGATGCTTTTGGTCGTGTGTGGCCATGTTTTCTTGTTTCTGTTGTAGCCTTGTGAGGCGATGTTATTTTGTGTTTTTGTGACAGGATGGTGGTGCCACATTACAGGGGAAACTCTAGCAAAATTTTTGTAGAATCCCTGAGAACTTAACATTCAGGGACGAATGTTCCTAAGGGGGGAGAGTGTTACACCTCGAAATTTTGAGTTGTTGTGCGGTTGTTATGTCCCGTGTTTTCGTATAATTGGAAATCGAGAAATAATTACGACCTGTGTGTTATAAGGACATAATTTGATTTTAGTGAATATGATTATGTTGGTTATGGAATTATTAATGTCAAGACCTCGGGAAAGGCCGAGAATAAATTTGGAATTTCGGAAATTAGTTTCGGGAATTACAAAACGGGACTTTCCTCGAATTGGGCCAAGAAAATTCAATACAAAATAAAGCCCAAGGTTTTGGAAGGGTGGCCGGCCTTGGAAAGCCCAAACCCATTAAGTTGAGGTCATGTGCATAGCACATGACCCTTAAAAGGATATATATCCATGCCAACACTTAGACTTTTCTTTAAAAAACCAACAAAAAATTTCAAGAACCACCCCAAAGGGGTTTCGGCCGAACCCACAAAGAAGAGAGAAAGAAAAATTTCCAAGTTTGATTAGTGATCCAAAAATCCAAGTTTTCACATATTTGTGAAGTACTCAAGGCCCTCTTCATCGGAGTATAATTAGTTTGGCGTAAGAATGACGTTTGCGACAAGTCGGGGTTTCAAGGAAA
Source organism: Lycium barbarum (assembly GCF_019175385.1). Classification (NCBI taxonomy): domain Eukaryota; kingdom Viridiplantae; phylum Streptophyta; class Magnoliopsida; order Solanales; family Solanaceae; genus Lycium; species Lycium barbarum. Next base: position 20,474,297 of record NC_083348.1, on the reverse strand, counting down.
GGTAAGAATTTTGCCCCTTTTATGTTATAGAATTGATATGAATGTATTAAGGATTGAGAATAGATGGGAATCCCGTAATTTTGATTTAAATAGAAAGCTATGGGTGTGTGTGTAAGTTGGTTGTTGGCCGTGAGCCATAGAGAGACAAAATGATTTGAATTGATCTTGTTTAAGTTGGTATAATGTGTTGTTGTGACCCTTATGTCGTAAATGATTGATTGTTGAAGTAAATTGGCGGTGGAAAACGAATTCGGATATTATCGGAAAGTGTATATCCTTGGTATCTTTATGTATAGCAATGTATATTTTAGGTGCTATAGACTTTAAATATGAATCTATAACGATGTTGACGAATTCGGAATGAAACAATGCGAGTTAGAATGTTCGTAGTGCATTTTTGGATGTTTTGAAGACTTAGGGAAATAATTGATTTTGGTGCAAGTTCGTGTATGATTTGAATTGTAATTAGAATGTGGTTGTATAAGTTTGAATGTGGGAATGAATACAAATAGGTAGATATAGAATTGGAATTTTGGAAGTTTGAATGAAAGTTGCCAACTTAGGTAATAAAGTAGAACTTTAAAGCTAGAATGGCTTGATTGTTGTTTGTGTTGTTTGTTGACGTGTGGGCTGTTGTGATTGATGTATTTTGAGCCGAGCCAAGCCTCGGGGATGTTAGATTTATAGGGGAAATGCTGCCGAAATTTCGGTAGGCAAAATTGGAGTTAAAGGCATTTTTAAGCCTAAGAATCTCAATTGGTAAATTTGACCATTTGTAGATTTTTGACGAAACGGGACTGGACTTTCGGGAGAGCTTACGACGTCTGTGAGGTATGTAAAGCTTCCCACTCCTTCATTTGGCATATCTTAGTGTGTTAAACGAATATGAGAACTTCCGGAGCATTTCTGCTCCTCGAAACCCGATCCACAGAAAAGTTACTATTCATTCAATTCGATTGAAGCCTAAGGGCTCTATTTTGGCTAGAATGCCACCGCTCGTCCGAAACCTATCGAAATGTGGTCGGGTAACCTAGAAACGACCATGTATGACCTTTGGCATATAAATGTTCGTAAAGATAAGTTCGCCACCTCACTTTGACTCGAGGTGGGCCCGCTACCCTGAAACGCCCTATCTGCCTTATTGGGCTATCTTTGTGAATAAAGTTGGATACGATACTTTCGATTGTGAAATTCCCTCCTATGAGATGTATTTTGAACATTATAATACGCTAAGTTACGTTTTGAGCTATACGTACTATTTGGAAATGTTTTGTGAAATGAAACTTTATATCGGCTAAGTACCCGACTATTTTGCATTATGATATGACTTATGGGTTTACTTCGTTTTGGAAAACTATTCTGAAGTACGAATTGCATTGGTTTGCTCACGACTCCGCTCGTGCCTTATTATGACTTCGTTCACCGGTTCCCGGGCCGGTTTTGATTCGTGCGCCTTATGACAATTCGGCCGTATGCTGTGTTACGGTTCCCGAGGCTTCGCCATAGGGCCGGGTTCCGTTTGGAGTTATGCTGTGATATGGCTTGTGATACGATACGCTCACCTATGATTATGCTTGTGTTCGGGGATATACGGAGATTTGAAACCTTCTGGTGTTATGCTGTGTGTGGCGCCAGCGTCGGAGTGGCGACCACGTTCCTAAGCGTTTGCATGATTTATTGCATTATGTATAAGTATATGATTACGATATAGATTTTGATCTACCCATTTGTACTCCACTTTGACATTTGATTTACTTTCGGTTTTGATCCATATTTCTGTACTCCGTGCTCTACATACTCAGTACATATTTCGTACTGACCCCCTTTCTTCGGGGGCTGCGTTTTATGCCCGCAGGTGCAGATATCGGTGATCCTCCGCCGTAGGCTTCACTTCTTGCTATTCCGGAGTTCTCCTGTTTGATCCGGAGTCCACTTTTGGTACAGACTCTTTTTGCTTTGTATATATTTGGTATATTTGACTATTTGGGTACGGCGGGGCCCTGTCTCGCCATATGTCTTTGTTTTGAGTTCGTAGAGGCCTGTAGTCATATATGTGGGGCGAGGGTCCTATGTATGTTTGTCTGATTCCGTTTTCTGGTCTTAAGGCGGTCTGTTTGTTATGCCGGCCCCAAATGGCCCTTATGCTTATATTTGCACTTTTGACCGGCGATGTCCATTCCGCCGCTCAGTTTGTATTTGATATGATATTTTGATTTGGCACGACCGCTTAAGACATACTCGATATAAATTACGTTCGATATGATTTCGAAAAATTATGAAATAAGTTTGGATTTGAAAATGAACGTGTGATTCGGTCTGGGTACCCAGGTAGGGTGCCAGTCGCGGCCCACGGGGCTGGGTCATGACAGCGGTAAATAGACTAACGCAAGTTAAGATGTATATGATGTCCCTACAAGTAAGAAGGGTTACTTAATGATTATAATTAAGATTCCACAGACATTTGAGGCAAGATAAGAAAGCTCGTTGGAGAAAGTTAAGGTAGAGAGTGTCTTACCCCGTACACAAATGTACCAGCAGGTATTCTTGGTAATTTACAAGATTAAAAGTTGAACAGGTCGAATCGACGAAATCTTAACTGAATCAGGAAAACCTGCAGACATCAGACAGAAAGGCGCATGGTCAACATGCTTCTGCAACCGTGGATCTACAGGGGCGGGTCGACGGTCCGTTGACATGTCGACAGATCTTGGACCCGCTCGTCCAACCGCGCCTCTGGAACTTTCTTGGACCATCTATATAAGTTAAGATCCACGACTTTATTTCATTAACTTCACTTCTCCAAATCAGATAAACTCCTAGAATATTCCTCTCAATATTTCCATCACCATAGTGAAGGTTTAGCAAGATCCGAGCCCCGTAAACTCGAGCTTGCAAAGGAAAGTTGCTCCTAGGGTTGGTAGAAGTTAAGGATTCCTTTGGTATTGAAGTTAAGGTTTCTCTCAAAGTAAAGTATATTCATCCAAAGTTCATCCTTACATGATCAAAGGTGAGTTTTACATCTATTTCATGTTATTAAAAGTATTGAGTGGTTGAAAGACTTGGATAAGAGAATAAAGTAGAATATGAACTTAAATATGGAAATAATGGTATTTTGAGTAGTAAATTAATTTGTGTCATGATTCTTAGTATGATATGAGCATAATCTTGTTATGAATGATGCTAATGTCATTGAGGAAGTATTATGAAAAGGATGAGTATGATGTTGTGTTGTAGCTATGGTTGTGGATGGCTTTGAAAGGGAGTTGTGAGAATTGAATAATATTTAACTTAAGGAAGTTTACTGATTATGACGTTATCGGTGTTATTATTGACGTTTGGGAGTTGTTTATTACATGGAGCAAGTTGTTGAAACAAAGGAAATGCTGCCCAAATGTCGTTAGCTTTTAGTCGCCTTAGTTTAGTCTTAAGCATGTTTCTAATGATCTAATGTAATACGAACTCTCTTGAATGTAGAGTTGTGAGGTTGGAAGGAGAACGCTTAAGTCGTTGAGGAGACGTAAAGGTATGTAAGGCTAGTCCCGTTTCTTTAAACAGGCATGATTCTTATATTGTCATCCTCTATATATTCCCATGACCTTCTTACATTCCAAAAATTGAAAGTTCATGATTCTTAAGAGGCCCTTAAAAGCTAGAGATAAGATATGTTCCATGATAAGCATGATGATGACGATTCTATTTCCAAAGACTTCGAAGCTTATGAAATGATATTTTTAGGAACTTGATAATCTTATTTTATGATTTCATTGATGTTACTCCTTGTTGTAGTCTTACCTCATGATACTAGTTCCTTCAAGGTGAGACATGGCGATCAAGATTGTTCCATAATGTAATCGAAGGTTCCCGACCTTATGTCACTCCGATAGAGTTGTAGCTCTCACCTGGGCTTTCATGCATACTATGTATATGTATAGTATATGATATACATGGATATATGAGTACGTATACATGGGATATTGGAAGAAGGGCCAGGCGTTATATACACAATACCACCTGATCAGTTGGCATATTATGATATCGTCCCGGATGTGGGATGCCCGGACACGGGATACATGGATAAATGGATCGGGCCGTTTGTTCCGCGACAATATATAGATGAATAATGAATATATGGACAAATGGATCAGGCTGCACGTTCCGCAGAAATATATGATACATGATACGATGGATCGGACTGTACATTCCGCAGCATCAATGATGATATATATATATATATATATATATATATATATATATATGAATGTATGTATGAAAGATGTTAAAGAAAGTTAATATGCATGATATCCACCTTCTAAGGCTAGCAGTATAGGTTATCTCCCTATCTCATGTTTCCTTACTTCTTTATGATGTTATTATTCATGCCTTACATACTCAGTACATTGTTCGTACTGACATCCTTTTCTTTTATGGACGCTGTGTTTATGCCCACAGGTAGACAGGGAGACGGCACAGACGCTTAGGAGCTCACTCAGCAGATTTGCAGGAGCACTCCACTACTCCGGAGTTGCCGCTTATTGGTATTCTTTTGTGTACATATTGGGGCATGGCGGGGTCCTGTCCCGTCCTTATGATTTTAGTACTCCAGTTAGAGGCTCGTAGATACTCATGTGTGGGTAGTAGATGTTATGTGGCCTCTCCTGTGTATATTTTGCATATCATTTTGTAGCCTTGGTATATATATATACATTTACGCATATTCTTGGGAGATGTGTAGTAATCATTTCATAGTAAGTTTTACTTTGAGAAGTTATATTTGGTCAGGTTGAGTATGATAATTAAGCATGTCAAGTGGTGCTCTATAGCCAACTCCGGGTACCCGTCATGGCCCTCTAGTTGGGTTGTGACAAGCCCGAAGGAAATGCGCATAATTGTATAGCCTCGAAGGCAAATGCATAGCCCCGAAGGCAAATTTATATTATGATGAATGCATAGCCCCGAAGGAAAAATGTATCTTTGTATAGCCCTGAAGGCAATATGCATATCTGTATAGCTTCGAAGGCAAATGTATAAGATGATGAATGCATAGCCCCGAAGGATAGAGTAACATAGCCTTGAAGGCAAGAGTAGCATAGCCCTGACGGCAAGAGTAACATAGCCCCAAAGGCAAATAATCTAATCTGCATATACTTTCTATCTCAACAGCCAATCACAATAATAAACAGATTGAAATATACTCTCGACAATGGACACACAATGATATGCTACTAATGATATACTAATGCTTGAATAGAGATTTTAATTCTTCTTTAAATAAGCTTGTTCAGATCCTCTCCGAAACTAGAATCATGCCAAGAAAAGAAAGGGAATAGCCTTTACATACCTTAGTCAACCTCCCGCTCAACAGCCAACCGAGCTTATCCCGACGCCCCTTTGTCTAGAATAATAAAAATGATACTATCGTTACGATTAAAGTGTCGTAACTATCGTATAAGGAACGAATACCTATTCTACGGTAAAGAGGACATCACCTCCCTTGTTTATATGACTTTCCACAAGTTACAACAGCTACCAACTAGCCCGAACAACAGCAGTAATACTCATGATAAGCTTCTAAAGTTCAACAAACACAATGAGCGGTAAGCTCGATTTATGATTAACAAACTATAGTTTAAACCCATTTTCTTTCTTCATAAACATGTTAATAACAATAACAACAATATAATCATGTTACTCCCTCAATTTCCAGCCCAAAATATCACAAGAATAATTTACAAAACAGTTCAATATGCACGAGTTGTCACGACCCAAACCCCGTGGGCCGCGACTGGTACCCTAACTGGGTACCCATACGTACCTACCCGACCGAAATCGAATCATACAGATTTTTTTTTTTTTTTTTTTTTTTTTTTTTTTTTAAAAACAGAAGTACAGAAATAGGCCGGTACAAATACGGCACGCACGCAAGCATACATATATATATATATACATATACCTGAACACACAGACATTTACAAGCAAGCCGATAAGGCTAACATACATACGAAACCCGTAACCCACACATCTATCTACAGGCCTCTACAGACATACAGAGTCATATGACGGGACAGGGCCCCGCCGTACCCAGAATATACATACATACGGAGTACACAAAGACAGAAGGTATATACCAAAGATATATGCTCCGAGTCAAAGGAGCTCTTCAAGTAGCAGAGTCGGAAACCTACGCGGGCGGCGTATCACCTGGTGCGTCTGTACCTGCGGGCATGTAGCGCAGCCCCCGACGAACGGGGGTCAGTACGAAAAATGTACCGAGTATGTAAAGCAGAAACGTAACAGATATAAACATAGTCCGAACTAGAATCACAGAAATATAACGGGCAAAATCATAAGTCAACTAACGGACAGAGTTATGATCCAGACAGACATACAGAATCGTGTTACACACAAATGAACAGAATTATAGTTCGGACAGACAGACGGAGTCATAATACGGACAGACGAGCAGAATCTGAATCCATACGGACATACAGAAGCAGAAGCCATACGGACATACAGAAATAGTTGTAACACAGACGGACAGACAGTAGTATGACGGACAGAATTATGCATGCAGAGTAGCACAGAGTCATACAAAATCATACAAAGGCGTGTGCTTTATAAATACAGATGGCACACGCATATATTCATACAGATCCCGGCCCTGTCTGGGGGAGCGGTAACAGAACCCGGCCCTCTTAGTACGGGACGCGGTGGACAGACAGAATCAAATCAGATCATATGCCATCCTGGCCGCCATCCCCATACACAGATCATACAGACATACAGATCCCGGCCCGTACGCCGAGGGACGCGGTGAACAATGCAGAGAAATATGCACGATAACAGAACCTGGCCCGGGTCGCAGTGAAAGAATGCATTGAGACAGACACGAATCGATAAATGAGAAACCACCTACCTACAGACTCAACATACAGACTCGATCAATCAGAAGGGTGCCAAACGGCGAGCCAAAATCAGAATATCCAGATGGTATGCATAGTACGCGCCTATATTCTAGTTGTGAAGGCACGACAGATTATGATCAGAATCAGATATCCAGATGCTCAGAAATCATTTGTATAAAATGCACAAAATATACTTATCATACACAAAATAATAGTTCAGAAGTTTTTAGAGAAAATCGGACCAAAATGGAAGTAATTAAAATCGTATCGGGAGTATCGGGCCTTGTGGGCCCGCCTCGGACCAACTCGAGGTTATGTACGTAAATTACTGATGTTTGACCTTATGAGGTCACCCATACTCGTTCGGGAGTGTTCCGACTCCGTTTGGGGAAGTTTTGTACAAAATCTCACTTTAAGGCAATTTGTAAGAAAATAGGTTCAATTGAATTGAAGGAATTGGAGCGGTTCTCCGTCTCGAATTCCGGGGGACGGAGTCGGACCTAAGGCTCGCGGCCGAGCCTACCACATCCAGAACATGCCTAGGAACGTAGAGAAGTGCTTCACATACCTCGATGGCGCCTTATGCTCGCTCGGCGTCAATCCAAATTTCGTCCAAAATCTGGAAATGGTCAAGTTTACCATTTGGTTAGTTCCACTCTTTCAATATTCTAACTTTACACATAATTGCCTACCGAAATTTCGGCAGCATTTCCTCTGTATATACGACATCCCCGAGACTTGGCTCGGCTTAATTTATCAACACAACAACCCAAAGATAACATCCAAACAACAACAAACATCAATAGATACTAAATCATACACTATGGCATTATTAGCCATCTTTCGACATAACGAAACATCTTTCGTTTCAAACTTACACTTTCAAACCAAACTTATTATTTTCATATTCATTACCTATCGAAGTAATTCCAACATACGTCGGAGGCATATCTTATCATTTTCACACGATATACAAACATACCAACTTTCCATTAGAGCCACTACTTATCCAATTTTTCCAACCTTCAACATACAAGTTCATAAACACATTTTTCCATATTCCAAGTTCATCAACAATAATCATGATTCGTCTCTTGATACATTCATTTCCATTTTTTTACATAAACATAACAAAGTTGCATACTTTCCTACAACAACTTGATAACCATTTTTCCAAGACAATAAAAATTGTTATCTTTCCATTCACTTCACCATAACTCAATTAGCATACAACCAAGATCAAATTCATATTCCATATCAAACCTAGCACCACACGGCCATCTCCCACACTTCCAATTTTTTTTTTTACTAATTCATTCCACTTCCTTTCTAATAAAATTCCCATCATATTACAACTAGATTACAACAAGAATTCAAGCCATTGAAATCATGCAATTGCATATACATTTTCGGCCAACACACCCTAAATTCCAACACACAAAATTTCCATGTTTTTCATTCATTCACACATACTACAACATACATATATCATTTTTAGCACAACAAAAGCATGAAATTCTCACCTTTCTTCAAGCCCTTCACTTGGAGATAAAAATTATTTTCTTGCCACAATATTTATACCAACTTGAAGAGGGCCTTGCACTTAGTCATAACCTCACAAGGGATGAATTTTTGAACCCAAGAATTGGCTCCAAAAATTTTTTCTTTCTTTTTCTTTTCTCCTCTTTCTCACCCGAAATGGCTCCTCTTTTTTTTTTGTTCTTGGCATTTGTTTTGTTTCTTGAACCTTCTCAATACTTATCAATACATATATAATTCCCCATGGAATTTAATTATTCCATGGGCTTGGACTCCTTTGGCCGGTTGGGCCCCCTTAAGTTGGGCCTTTCTCCACTTATTTTTTTTGAACCCAAAATGGCTAGATTTTGCAATTTATGGAACAAGTTCCCAAAATTCCAATTTTTGCCCTTGGCCACCTTTCGTAATTCTTATACCATTGACTTCATGACTCACACATTCACACCAAGTAGTGTCCAATTGTGGCCTTATTCATCAAAAGTCCATTTATCTTGAATTTTTCGAATAAACAAAAATGTCAGATGTAACATTCTTCCCCCCTTTAGAACATTCGTCCTCGAATGTTAAATCGACCTTATGGGGCGCCATACCACTCCGGGAGGGTTCTCTTTATAGTCGTCCTTTGCTGATTTTCCGACATGGCTGCTTTGCCAACATTATGGGGTAATTTTTCACATCACCGATTTAAATGCCTTCATAATATATCTTCTCGTACCCCACGCAATCGTCGAACCATAAGCTATATTCTTGTAACCGACGAACGTTTCCTAAACATCATAGTCCACCTCATTTCCTATTACACTCCTGAATTCCTACCGCATTTTCGTAATCCCACTTCATACCAGACACTTCTTACCAACAGATTCAGGACTGGGATCGGACACGTCGAAGCATATCGGACGGATTCGTAATCGGAAGCAGACATGTTAAACTCTGGCGGATGGATTCATAATCAAAAGAAGAGATACAGAAATATGTCAGACAGATCTAAGATCAGAGTCAGATGTATAAAAATGTATCGGACGGATTTCGAAATCGGAATCAGGCTTACAGAAATGTATCATACAGAGTCACACTTAGAATCAGACATGCGGAGATGTATCAGACAGATGCGTGACCAAAATTAGACGTACGGAGGCACACCAGACGGATTTATATCCAGAGTCAGACATACAGAGGTGTGTCAGACAGATTCGTAATCAGGGTTAATCGTACAGAGATATGTCAGACAGAAACATATTCAGAATCAATCATACAAATCGTCTTGGGTGTCGCTTATCGACTTTTTCAAGGATTCTGCTTATTTGCCCTTCTTATCTCTCTTCTTCCCTACCATCCATACACTCTTTCTTTTTACAACCATCGTTATACCAGACTAACTTATGAGGTAATTGGGCTTTCTCTATCCCCTGACAACATTCGGGTCGTCGCTAACTATTATCCAGATTCGCTCAATTTTCCGAGCGGTATCGCACCTTTTCTTTTTGCCCATTTAATCCGCGTCGGACTGTGTGATTTTTGTAAAGGCTCTGATTACTCCACACATTCTCCTTCACCTTTAGATTACCCCAAATTTTCATTTATATCAGTCATACCTACACTTGTGCAAAACTCTGCATTCCTTCCCAGGGGGTCACCCATCCCAGAATTGCTCTGGCCTGAGCACGCTTAACTCCGAAACTTTCATGCATTTCGACGCGTTAGGACGGATATAGTTTCGTCGATCGCCCCGTACGACCTTTGTCACGTAATTTTAGAGCAAATCGGGGTCTTCGCAAATTTTCGGAAAAATTTTGGTAGCGGGTCCCACCCCCGGCTAAGTCATACCATTACCATATTGCTTTTCTGAATCTCGGTATCCACCAAATTAACATTTATCTTACTATTTCTAGTACCCAGAAGTATGAGATCACGTGATTCAACAAAATACAAAATTATCCATACATACACTTCTCAAAAAGGATTGGCTGGCGTACCTGGGCGTGCACTCGAAGACGCTCCTGGATCCTGCCGGCCGGTTAAAGCAAACACGCGGTTCGAAGGACCGCTGTAACCAGAAGCTGCACCTCGTCCTCTGCCACGACCCGCTGGCGCTGGTGCTGGTGCTGGTGCTCCTCGCCCCGCAGGGCGCATGGCTGCTGAAGGAGAAGATGAGCCTGCAACGGACCCAGCAGGCCGGGCTGAACCCGAACTGCCCTTAAGTGGGCACTCTCTGACTCGATGGTCTGGGCTCCCACAAAAATAACAAGCGCCCGTAGCGCGGTAGCACTCCCCCGGGTGGGATCTCCCACAATAAGAACACGGGGGTATGGGTGGCCTCGACTGACCGGGACCTCTGGAGCTCTGTCCTGCGAACTGTGGGGGCGTACTGTAGGCTGGCTGGGACGAGTACCTGTTACCCTGCCGCTGGGAAGGCTCGCCCTGGAACCCCTCTGAATACCCAGCCGATCTGGCCCTCTTAGGCCGGCCCCTGTCGTAACTCCTATCAGGCCGACGTTCCCTACGTCGGTCCTCCATGCCCTGGGCGTGTGCCTGTACCCGGGCTACATGCATCCCTGGCTGAGCAGCCACGACCAAACAACCATCAATCAGATAAGAGTCCAGTCCCATCACATACCTGTGCACCCTGTCGGCCATCTCAGCTACTATGGTGGGTGCATACCTAGCCAGTGAATCGAACTCTAGGCTGTACTCGCGAACACTTCTACCATTCTGCCTCAAATTCAAGAACCGATCAACCCTAGCTCTTCGTAGCTCTGGTGGTAGAAAATGGTCAAGAAAGGCCTTAGTAAATTCGGCCCATACCGCTGCGGGCGCATCGGCACCCCTGGAGAGCTGCCAAGACTCATACCAATTTGCTGCCACCTCATACAATCGATACGAAGCCAACTCCACAGACTCAGTCGGCGAAGCCTTAATCAATCGCAGTGTGCTCTCCATCTTTCTGATGAACTCCTGGGGGTCCTCCTCAGATTTTGTCCCGGAGAATTCTGGAGGACTACATGTCAAAAACTCACGAGCCCTGGAGCTCTCATACCTGTCCGCACGACCACCCCCAAATCCATGCCTGCGAACCTGTTCCGCCATTAGTGTGGTTAATAACTGAACCGCATCTCGCATGGCCCTACTTTCCGCCCCTGCCGGTGGAGCTGGAGGCTCGGGCGCTGGAACCTCAGGAGCTTGCGGTGGAGCCGTCTCCCGATTAGCAGCCCCTGCTGTTCTGATATCCTCTCGCGAAGGGGGTGTAACAGACCCAGACGACGGGGGCACATCCTCAAGTGCAGGCTGAACACTGGCCCTGGTAACCCTCGGGGCCTGGCTAGTCTCTCCTGCTTCAATCCTCGCCTTGCCCTTCTGGGCGGCTGTTGCCTTCCTCGGAGGCATTGCTGGAACATAGCAGATCGTTAGGAGAGGATCATCCTACTAATACGGTTCTATCGCACGATCTAAGAATCCAAAGAAGGGTAACATCCTAAATGCCCTGTAGTTTCCTGTTTATAGATGTGGTGCACAACACATCGATAAACAAGACTCTACTAGACACGGCCTGTAGACATACCGAGGACTAACCGCTCTGATACCACTTTTGTCACGACCCAAACCCCGTGGGCCGCGACTGGTACCCTAACTGGGTACCCATACGTACCTACCCGACCGAAATCGAATCATACAGATTTTTTTTTTTTTTTTTTTTTTTTTAAAAAACAGAAGTACAGAAATAGGCCGGTACAAATACGGCACGCACGCAAGCATACATATATATATATATATACATATACCTGAACACACAGACATTTACAAGCAAGCCGATAAGGCTAACATACATACGAAACCCGTAACCCACACATCTATCTACAGGCCTCTACAGACATACAGAGTCATATGACGGGACAGGGCCCCGCCGTACCCAGAATATACATACATACGGAGTACACAAAGACAGAAGGTATATACCAAAGATATATGCTCCGAGTCAAAGGAGCTCTTCAAGTAGCAGAGTCGGAAACCTACGCGGGCGGCGTATCACCTGGTGCGTCTGTACCTGCGGGCATGTAGCGCAGCCCCCGACGAACGGGGGTCAGTACGAAAAATGTACCGAGTATGTAAAGCAGAAACGTAACAGATATAAACATAGTCCGAACTAGAATCACAGAAATATAACGGGCAAAATCATAAGTCAACTAACGGACAGAGTTATGATCCAGACAGACATACAGAATCGTGTTACACACAAATGAACAGAATTATAGTTCGGACAGACAGACGGAGTCATAATACGGACAGACGAGCAGAATCTGAATCCATACGGACATACAGAAGCAGAAGCCATACGGACATACAGAAATAGTTGTAACACAGACGGACAGACAGTAGTATGACGGACAGAATTATGCATGCAGAGTAGCACAGAGTCATACAAAATCATACAAAGGCGTGTGCTTTATAAATACAGATTGCACACGCATATATTCATACAGATCCCGGCCCTGTCTGGGGGCGCGGTAACAGAACCCGGCCCTCTTAGTACGGGACGCGGTGGACAGACAGAATCAAATCAGATCATATGCCATCCTGGCCGCCATCCCCATACACAGATCATACAGACATACAGATCCCGGCCCGTACGCCGAGGGACGCGGTGAACAATGCAGAGAAATATGCACGATAACAGAACCTGGCCCGGGTCGCAGTGAAAGAATGCATTGAGACAGACACGAATCGATAAATGAGAAACCACCTACCTACAGACTCAACATACAGACTCGATCAATCAGAAGGGTGCCAAACGGCGAGCCAAAATCAGAATATCCAGATGGTATGCATAGTACGCGCCTATATTCTAGTTGTGAAGGCACGACAGATTATGATCAGAATCAGATATCCAGATGTTCAGAAATCATTTGTATAAAATGCACAAAATATACTTATCATACACAAAATAATAGTTCAGAAGTTTTTAGAGAAAATCGGACCAAAATGGAAGTAATTAAAATCGTATCGGGAGTATCGGGCCTTGTGGGCCCGCCTCGGACCAACTCGAGGTTATGTACGTAAATTACTGATGTTTGACCTTATGAGGTCACCCATACTCGTTCGGGAGTGTTCCGACTCCGTTTGGGGAAGTTTTGTACAAAATCTCACTTTAAGGCAATTTGTAAGAAAATAGGTTCAATTGAATTGAAGGAATTGGAGCGGTTCTCCGTCTCGAATTCCGGGGGACGGAGTCGGACCTAAGGCTCGCGGCCGAGCCTACCACATCCAGAACATGCCTAGGAACGTAGAGAAGTGCTTCACATACCTCGATGGCGCCTTATGCTCGCTCGGCGTCAATCCAAATTTCGTCCAAAATCTGGAAATGGTCAAGTTTACCATTTGGTTAGTTCCACTCTTTCAATATTCTAACTTTACACATAATTGCCTACCGAAATTTCGGCAGCATTTCCTCTGTATATACGACATCCCCGAGACTTGGCTCGGCTTAATTTATCAACACAACAACCCAAAGATAACATCCAAACAACAACAAACATCAATAGATACTAAATCATACACTATGGCATTATTAGCCATCTTTCGACATAACGAAACATCTTTCGTTTCAAACTTACACTTTCAAACCAAACTTATTATTTTCATATTCATTACCTATCGAAGTAATTCCAACATACGTCGGAGGCATATCTTATCATTTTCACACGATATACAAACATACCAACTTTCCATTAGAGCCACTACTTATCCAATTTTTCCAACCTTCAACATACAAGTTCATAAACACATTTTTCCATATTCCAAGTTCATCAACAATAATCATGATTCGTCTCTTGATACATTCATTTCCATTTTTTTACATAAACATAACAAAGTTGCATACTTTCCTACAACAACTTGATAACCATTTTTCCAAGACAATAAAAATTGTTATCTTTCCATTCACTTCACCATAACTCAATTAGCATACAACCAAGATCAAATTCATATTCCATATCAAACCTAGCACCACACGGCCATCTCCCACACTTCCAATTTTTTTTTTTACTAATTCATTCCACTTCCTTTCTAATAAAATTCCCATCATATTACAACTAGATTACAACAAGAATTCAAGCCATTGAAATCATGCAATTGCATATACATTTTCGGCCAACACACCCTAAATTCCAACACACAAAATTTCCATGTTTTTCATTCATTCACACATACTACAACATACATATATCATTTTTAGCACAACAAAAGCATGAAATTCTCACCTTTCTTCAAGCCCTTCACTTGGAGATAAAAATTGTTTTCTTGCCACAATATTTATACCAACTTGAAGAGGGCCTTGCACTTAGTCATAACCTCACAAGGGATGAATTTTTGAACCCAAGAATTGGCTCCAAAATTTTTTTCTTTCTTTTTCTTTTATCCTCTTTCTCACCCGAAATGGCTCCTCTTTTTTTTTGTTCTTGGCTTTTGTTTTGTTTCTTGAACCTTCTCAATACTTATCAATACATATATAATTCCCCATGGAATTTAATTATTCCATGGGCTTGGACTCCTTTGGCCGGTTGGGCCCCCTTAAGTTGGGCCTTTCTCCACTTATTTTTTTTGAACCCAAAATGGCTAGATTTTGCAATTTATGGAACAAGTTCCCAAAATTCCAATTTTTGCCCTTGGCCACCTTTCGTAATTCTTATACCATTGACTTCATGACTCACACATTCACACCAAGTAGTGTCCAATTGTGGCCTTATTCATCAAAAGTCCATTTATCTTGAATTTTTCGAATAAACAAAAATGTCAGATGTAACACGAGTAGCTCATCAACAACTTCCAACCATTATTTCGCAAGTTTCTTCATCATACAAGATATTGAGGGCTTAAATTCATCCAAGCCTATGTAGAAGAGGATAAAACTTACCTTTTAACACAAGACCAACCTATGTAGAAGAGGAGAAAACTTACCTTTTAACACAAGACCAGCCTTAAACTTGAGCTTACTTCACAGGGAAGAAACCTTTAAATCATCAACAACAAGGAAGCACTTGGTTTCACTAGTTCCGCAAGATTTATGATGCTTGTTTTGTGTTGTTTCACTTTGGTTTTGCTCTAGAACCATATGAGAGTTATACTCTTAACTTAAACAAGAAGAATCAGTCAAAATTTGAAGTTATTTCACTTGGAAGAATCCTCCAAAACAGACACAAGATGAAGAACTAAGATCTAGCAAGCACCACGGGATTTCTAGCATTGGATTCTTGTTTTTATCTTAGATTTGGTCTAGGGTTGTGGTAGAAATCTTGGAGTGAGTTTTTGAGCTTGTAGGGACTGTAAATGGTGTAAAATTACATATGGGTCGATCTCCCAATTATTCACGTTTTGGAGAGTTCCACCGCCTTAGTGGGTCCCAAAGGGAGCTGCTTTGCAGCGTTTTCTCAAACGTACGTAACTTTTTGTATACAACTCCGATTAACGAACGACTTGTTGTGTTGGAAAG
Source organism: Lycium barbarum (assembly GCF_019175385.1). Taxonomy (NCBI): domain Eukaryota; kingdom Viridiplantae; phylum Streptophyta; class Magnoliopsida; order Solanales; family Solanaceae; genus Lycium; species Lycium barbarum. The sequence continues at coordinate 20,458,373 of NC_083348.1, read as the reverse complement.
TAAACTCGCTGAACTTGAATTTAGATAGGCTATGCATCCATAAGTACTTATATACTAGAAGATATTCCCCCAGAAAGGTGGGCCAAAATCCTGTCCACAATTTTGCGTGCCTTTCCCCGAGTTTCGACGAACTTAATTTTCTCGATTCGTTTAGCCCCAAATTCTTACGAGAATTTCTTAACACTTGTTTTAAAACCATTGCTATCCATATGAGGGTTCTCAACCTTTTTGGATTTACGTTACTTTACTTACGACGCATACGAGCACGAAAATACGGGGTTTAACACTCATCAGATCATGTAACTGGCCAAATTCCTATTTTACCCTCTATATTACCAGAGCTTGTTGGTTTTTACTTTTTCAATAACATTTTCTCTTTTTAATCTAAAGTATGGACTTAACTATAGACAAAAAAATATTATTCATAAAGTAAAAAGGTGAAAAAAAAATTAAATATATAATGTTGGAACAATAAATAATTGAGAAAAATAAAAACAATATTTAAAATAATTTATTTGTTTCATTAATTTTGTTAATAAAACAAAAACTAAAAGATATACTACAAAACTGAGAGTGAATGGAATAAAATGTTGAGGATTATTTGCATGTGTACACAATAGCATGATTAAAAGGGCAGATTACATGATATGGGAAAAATAAAGAACTGGACCATAATGAAATAAAAAATGCACCTTTTCGACATGGCTTCAACCTTTGGCTGACAATCCAAATCTAAGGTGACGTTTGGATTTAGTTTAGTTGTACTTTGAAGTATTAGGTTTAAAAATTTTCTGAAAACTTTTGAAAAATAGTTATAATTTGACTTTTAGCATTTGAACCACCATTTTTTACTTAGTTTTAAGGATAGCCATTTCTCTTTTAATTTTTAAAAATTTGTCAAACTATTATCTGAATGTTAAGAGGAATACAAAAATGCTCTGCTGATTAATTGGAGGTATAATATTTTTTTCTTATTCAATTTTTATATAACGTTGCAATAATACAATAATAACCATTATGTCACGATCCAATTTAATAAGTCGTGAAGGCACTAACTCCCACCACGTCAGTAACCCATCAACAACCTAATTTAACGAAAATGATAAGTAAAACATACGGAAATATCATACAAGTCAATTTTAAGTCTTAAAAACACCTTATAATCATAAAAATACGGAATAAGTAATACAACCCCCAAATCTGGTGTCACTAACTACAAAGATGTGAATGCAAGTCTGAAGAAGTATGTAATACACTATCTGAAACAAAGCACAGAAAATAAAATGGGAAACAGAATCCGGTGCTATGAATTGGCTGGTAGCTCACCCCGGATCCTCCTAGATAGCTATTCGACGGGAAGTGAGATCACGTGCTCCACTCGAGTTGGGGATCGAATGTGCACACAAAAAGGTGCAGCAAGTGTAGCATGAGTGCTAGAAATTAACGTTACTCAGCAGCATCGTCGACTGATCCTAACGAAAACGGAGACGAGGGTTGGTCTTCTAAATACTACTTCCATACTTAACTATTGTTAGTCCATCATAATGATCATAATAAGTACAATAATCTCAGGTTCCAAGCTTAGATAAAATCCTGTAAACCCTTAAGTCCGTCAAATATTCAAATAAGCATTTATGATAAACCAGACAACAATTCAAGTAAGTCAAATGAACAAGAAAATAATGAGATAATATCATATGCAATGATATACAATGCAAGGCCTCTTCCCTTCACCCGGTACACACACATTGAAATACTATGAATCGCGACCTATGAGGGACTCGTGAGGTCATATACACGAGGTCATATATCAATATGGAATCACTTCCCTTCGGGTTCCTAGCCTCTTTAGGCTTCCAAATTATCAAACTCAGCCCGTAGGCTCACATTACCTGTCACTTAGCCAATTTAGCTCATATCATCAGAATCACTCTGTCCGGAACTATTTCCCCTCGGACCTTACACATGTATCCTCAAATGCACATGAGATACTATATAAAGCATGGATATGAACAACAATAGATAATAAAACTAAGCAATAAAGACTAAATCTTTAGCTCTTTCACATGTTTTAAACGTGTATTTAGGAGTGATGAGAACTAGTGTTCTCAGATGCGTTTTCGACACGAGTCTCAGGTCGAGTCTCAGGGTGAGGCGTACCAAAAATGCTCTGGGGTGCAAATGAAAGGTGTAGATCCATAGGGCGTACGCCCTAGAATTTGGGGCGTAAGTCCTGGGCGCAAAAGCGTAAGCCCCGGGCGTAAAGGTGTACGCCCTGGGTGTTAAATTTGATTTTTATTGCTTTAAAATTATTTTTGCTATAAATTATAATTTTTATTATTCGTATTATGATATTTATACTTTAAATTATAATGTTTCCATATTGTAGTGATTTTTCCTAAAATATATAAATAAAGAAAAACAATTCTCATAGAAAATAACACTGTCATAAATAGTTTTTTTAGATGATTATGCCTGAAAGTGATATGATAGAGGTTTCATGGCACTCTATTCCTGAAGCAACTTTATCTAAATTTTTTTCATTGCTCTTACACTTTTTGCCCTTCTCCTTCTTTGAATATATAAAGAAAAGTCAGTGCAAATATTAGTTGAGATCCGGAAGGACTAATAGATCTGGAGATTGATTATGAAGTGAATGAAAATTTCATTTTAAAGATTATATAGGCTAGCATCATTTTTGTGTTGTTATCTTTCTCAAATAATACCTATAATAATTCTTTCTATATTATTGGTGATTTATTTGAATTTATTTACAGAATTTTAATGAAAACTTTACTTTTGCTCGTTGTTTAGTTATTAATTATAAAATTGAAGATACATGAGACATACGCCCCGTAGGTCCAATGGACTTACGCCCCGTATCTCAGGGTTTACGCCACACCCCGTACTGCGTAAAACGCCTCGCCTCACGCCTCCACCTCTTAAAACACTGATGAGAACATATAATCACAGATAAGACAGGTAATAAGAATAGAAGCAATAAATAAGGGACATCGTATCCCAAACACAAATACAAACCAATGTATGCTATCAACTAATGCCCAAAGCATGACATTCAGACCAGACTATACAATGAAAATTACATAAATACACATATCATGCCGATGTTACACCTCGCACTTTCAGAGCATGAGCATGCAACGTATTTCACCGTATTAATGGAGTATCAGAGACGTCCCATGAAGTTTTGAAAGGTACAAGCCATGGGAAGTACGTAACAATGAAGTAAAGGATGAATTACGATCTCGTAAGTCGTAACCGGGAAGGACAACCTTGAAACCAAAGGACATTACAATTATCAATTATTATTAATGATAAATATCCTGTATGGAGAGTTTCGGAAGATTCCGGGAGCAAGCAAATCGAAGAAAAATAAGTTTGTCGAAAATTTAGAAAACTTGGTAGAATTTTGGATAGAAATTTTAGGTCAACTTTAGAGAAGTATATCTCCAAGTATATCAAAAGTTTTAAGGTTTTTCAAGATCCTAAAATGAAGTTCGTCGAGTGTAGTTTTCAACATAACAAACCGTTCGTCGATACGACATCGGAGTAGCAAGATATGGGCATTTCAAGATAAGTCTCCAAGCTGCCAAATGGCTCCCCGCGGGCCCCACATGGAAAGTCGGTGGAACCGACTTTCAAAGGATTTAAATACCCTATTATTCCTCTATTTTCATCATTTACAATTCTTTTGAGTTCTAGACACATCCATACACTTCCCTTAAACACTTATAACCCCATAAATCAAGAATTCAACAAGATTACATCAAACATCAAACTAGTTCATGAAAAGTGATTGTTCTTGTTTCTACTTGATGTTGTGGTGAGTTTGGTCTTGAATAAAGTTGGTGTGGCTAAATTTCTTCAATTATAAGGTATGTTTGTCACGACCCAACCGGAGGGCCGCGACGGGCACCCGGTGCTAGCTCACCCGGGCACCTCTTAACATACCTTTACATTCACATCTAGGTGAGCCAAGTATTAAATCACACATTTCTATTCATCAATCATACGAATCCCATTGGGCAACAATACATTTATATCAACATTAGCAACTAAGCCCATATCAATGTACATAAGCCGACGAGGCTAACAAAATGATATCCAAAATATATGCCGACAAGGCCAAACACATCTAACTATATACACATGTCTACGAACCTTTGAGGAGAGTATGTCATATCATATAGGTGGGACAGGACCCCTCTATGCCCATAAATATATACACAAAAGAATAAGTACCAAAAGATTTAGCTTCGAAAGAAATGGAGCTACGCTATGTAGTCCCTGAGTAATGTAGCTATGAATCAAGTCTGTCTTCCTGGCCACCTGCGGGCATGACGCAGCGTCCACAAACAAAAGGACGTCAGTACGAAGAATGTACTGAGTATGTAAAGCATGATCAATATCAATATAGAAGCATAATAAGCCACATGAGAAACAATATAAGATGGGAGATAGTAGAATCATCGTCATAAGCACTTACTTGCTTTTCATAGGGACTTTCCATTTCTAATGCGGGGTTGTGTACATACATCCGTATTCATATCCGTACTCATATCCGTACTCACTTACATTTCGTATCCATAATCGCATTCATATGCCTATTCTTATTCATATTCGTATCATGTCCGTATTCATACACATATCTATATCATATACATATCCATAACATGTACATACCCATATCATATACATATTTATATCATATACATACTTGGCCAACCAAGGCTTCAGGGTTACACATACCTGGCCCTACCAAGGCTTCAGGGTTACACATACCTGGCCCTACCAAGGCTTCAGGGTTATCCATACCCCACTGCAGAGGTGCGCGCGCGTTACATAAATATATACATATTCTACTTGGCCTTATAAGCTCGGGGTTCCATAATAGTCATACATAGATACATATACATAATAGCTCATAAGCATCTTTAGCATCATTACCATTTTCATCGTCGTCATTATCGTTATCACTATTATCGTCGTTCATTACATCTATCCTTATAGGATTACTCGTCATGTGAGGAACTTACTACAATCGTAACATATCGAGAATCATGAGCTTAATAGCTCTGAAGATAGAATCATTTGGAGGACATCATAGACTTATAGAAGATTTAGATGATTGGCCAAAGAACCATGCCTTATGAAAGAAGGGTTAGCCTTACATACCTTTCCGTTCAACTATTTTACCACTTGCGCGTTCTCCTTCAACGCTCACGTTTCTACCTTCATTAAAGTTATACTATCATTAGAAATCGATAGCTAGCATATACGACTAAAACTAGAGAAAATCGGACAGCATCTCCTTTATGTATAAAACGTTCCTCCATATCGTATATCAATACCCAAACGTCAATAATACATTCATAATATCATAACAATAGTCTTTATTTATCCACATTATCTATATTTCTCAATTCACTCCCAATCACCCATATCCATGGTCATAACACACGACTACGTTCATTCATATACATTTCCTATCCCGTGTTCTTAACATCATTTATAACATATCCATGTCACAACACATCAAGAATCATGACTCAATTCAAGCTAGTTCTCAAAATGACACTATTTCCACGTTCATGACCCATTTTTGTATATCCTTCTACAATCCAAGTGTTTCAGCTTTCAAATACCTTAAACAACATGGAAATACCATAAATCTTACCTTAGATGTTGTAGGAACAAGCTTTGGGTGGAAATACTTCACTTGAGCCAAAACCCTAGTTCATCTGCAATGAGATTTCTTGACTTGGATGATCTTTAATGGGTTTCTTACACTTGATCACTTAGTTTATGTTGTTGATCACTAATATCTCTTGAATTCTTGTGGAATAAATGTAGAGAGATGTTTCAGAGAGAAGGGGTGTGATAGGGAAATGAAATGAAATGAAACTTGGATCCCTCATTAAATACGCCAAATCTGTCCCGACCAGTTCTACGGACCAACATACGGTCCGTATAATTTATACTGACCGTATGTCTGGCCGTAGATTTGGTCCAGAGAGAGGTTCCAATCTAGGCTGATTGTACGGTCCAACTTACGGTCCGTATGTTTTATACGACCAGTATGTTTGGCCGTATATCCCCAGTTTTTCGAGGTTCGTTTTCGTCGACTCGTTTGATCTCCAATCCTTATGGAACCTTCTTAGCACTTGTTTATAACCTCATTAAAAATATAAGGAATGTTATAACGCTTCTCCAAAGCATTATTAAATCCTCGTTAACTTGTTACTCGTAATTCCTTTTCGACACCTATTGTAAGCCTTGCCTTCTCTTGGCAAACTTTCTTCCCTTATCTCGAACGTCTTTGAAATCTTAATTAAGGTCATAAAATGTCATTCCTTACTTATCTAAATACTGTATACTTTGTGCTCTACGTTAGTCTATTCACTGTGCATCAACGGAAAATTTTCCGAGGTGTAACATTCTCCCCCCTTAAGAACATTCGTCCTCGAATGTTAAGTCCTCTGGGATTCTATAAAAATTTCGCCAGAGTTTTCCCTGTAATATGGCACTACCATCCTGTCACAACAGCCCATAATAACAATGCCTCATAGGGCCACAACATAATAGCAATAGAATTTGGCCACACACGACCCAAATGTATATAAAGGAAAACATACATACCTTATGATCTTGATGTCTCATCTAGGATCTCTTCTAGGGGCTGAAATAAATGCGGGTACTTGGATCTCATAATTTCTTCCGCTTCCTATGTCATTTCTTCTCGTTTATTGCTTCTCCATAAAACCTTAACTGAGGCCACCTCTTTGTTTCTAAGCCTCCGTACTTGCCTATCTAATATGGCAATGAGTACCTCTTCATAAGTCAGGTTTTCCGTCACATGAACATTATTTACTGGCACAATCCTAGTAGGATCTCCAACACATTTACGAAGCATCGAGACATGGAAAACTGGGTGAACTGACTCCAAATCAGAAGGTAGATTTATCTCAGAGGCCACTTTGCCTACTTTGCGCATAATCTCATAAGGCCCAATGTATTGGGGACTAAGTTTTCCCTTTTTGCCAAATCTCATTACACCCTTCATTGGTGACACTTTTAAGAATACCCAATCTTTCACTTGGAACTCTAAGTCCCTTCGACGATTATCCGCATAGGACTTTTGACGACTTTGAGCTGCTAATAACCGATCTTGTATGAGCTTGACTTTCTCTATGGCTTGTTGGACCAAGTCTGGCACTATCAACTTGGTCTCTCCTACCTCGAACCACCCAATTGGGGATCTACACTTTCGCCTATATAAAGCCTCATACGGTGCCATTTGAATGCTAGAATGATAACTATTATTATAAGCAAATTCAATGAGGGGTAAGTGATCATCCCAATTACCTCCAAAATCTATCATACATGCCTGTAACATATCTTGCAGAGTCTGAATGGTACGCTCAACTTGTCCATCAGTCTGCGGGTGAAATGTCGTGCTAAGGCTCACTTGGGTCCCTAAACCCTCTTGGAAGGACTTCCAAAAATTAGTTGTAAACTGGGACACCATAGAGTCTCACTATCTCTTTAACATAAAGCTTTGCATATTCTTCCGCCACATATGTCGTTCTGACTGGTAAGAAATGAGCTGACTTCGTGAATCTATCCATAATCACCCATATAGAATCATACTTACGTCGAGAACGGGTAAGCATGTAATGAAGTCCATGTTAATTACTTCCCACTTCCAAGTTGGAATTTCTATAGCTTGTAGCAATCCGCCCGGCTTTTTGTGCTCGATTTTCACTTGTTGACAGTTGGGACATTGAGCTACGAATTCCCCTATATCTTTCTTTATCCCATTCCACCAATATATAGACATACGATCATGGTACATTTTCGTTGCTCTGAAATCTCAAATGATGACACCTCCTTCTGAAGGAGTGTATCTTTGTAATGCATTAGCATGGAATCTTCGTATTGTCGCTCTTTCACTTCCGCTACTAGTGATGAGACTGTTGAATTCTGAATGGTAGTTCCCCTGCTACCTGAGTCAACTACTCGAACTCCTAGGCTAGCTAACTGCTGGAGCTCACGAGCCATTTCTCTCTTCTTGGGTCGTACATCATACAAACTTCCCATAGATCTACGGCTAAGAGCATCAGCCACAAGATTTGCCTTTCCCGGGTGATATAGGATATCAACATCATAATCCTTTAGCAGTTCCAACCATCGTCGTTGTCGCAAATTCAACTCTTTTTTCTTGAAGATATACTGAAGACTCTTATGATCTGTATAAATATCCACATGGACACCATATAAATAATGTCTCCATATCTTTAATGCATGAACCACTGCAGCCAATTCTAGATCATGGGTTGGATAATTCTTCTCATGTTTTCGTAGTTGCCTTGAAGCATACGCAATCACCTTACCATGTTGCATCAACACAAAGCCTAGCCCAATGCCTGAGGCATCGCAATAAACAACATATCCTTTCAATCCCTCTGGAAGTGTTAGGCCTGGGGCAGAAGTCAATCTATCTTTTAACTCTTGGAAATTACTTTCACAAGCATCTATCCATTGAAACTTTACTGATTTCTGGGTCCACTTTGTGAGTGGTGCAGAAATAGAAGAAAAACCTTCAACAAATCTCCTGTAATAACCTGCTAAGCCCAGAAAGCTACGAACCTCCGTAGGAGTTGTGGGCCTTGGCCAAGTCTTCACGGCCTCAATCGTTTGGCTATCTACCCGAATACCATCAGCTGCAACAATGTGCCCCAGGAATCTCACTGAGTTCAACCAAAACTCACACTTCGAAAATTTTGCAAACAACTCTCGAGTTTGAAGAACTCTAAGGACGGCACGTAAATGATCCACATGTTCTGCCTCGGATCTAGAATACACCAAGATGCCATCGATGAATACGATCACAAATAGATGAAAGAAGGGCCTGAACACATTGTTCATCAAATCCATAAATATTGTCGGTGCATTAGTTAGCCCAAATGACATTACCCGGAACTCAAAATGGCCATATCTTGTTCTGAAGGTTGTCTTAGGGATATCTTTCTCCCTAACTCTCACTTGATGATACCCGGACCTCAAATCTATCTTTGAAAACCATTTGGCACCTTGTAATTGATCAAATAAGTCATCAATCCTCGAAATAGGATATTTGTTCTTAATCGTCACCTTATTCAATTGTCGATAGTCAATGCACATTCTCAAGGAGCCATCTTTATTTCGGACAAACAATACGGGTGCTCCTCACGGGGATGAACTAGGCCTAATAAAGCCTTTCTCAGGCAAGTCTTTCAATTTCTCCTTCAACTCTTTCAATTCTGCGAAAGCCATTCTATAAGGAGGAATAGATATAGGCTTAGTGTCTGGCAACACATAAATAGCAAAATCAATCTCCCGCTCAGGAGGGAGGCCTGGAAGCTCGTCCGGGAACACATCCGGAAATTCATTCACCATGAGGACTGACTAAAGAGTTGGCGATTCAGCTTCCACATCTTGAACCCGCACTAGACGATAAATGCAACCTTTCGTGATCATTTTCCTTGCCTTTAGATAGGAAATAAGCCTACCTTTTGGTAAAGCAATATTCCCTTTCCATTCTCAAACCGGTTCTCCCGGAAATTAGAAATGAATCACTTTCATTCTACAATCGACATTGGTATAGCAGGAAGCCAACCAATCCATGCCCATAATAACATCAAAATCTACCATTTCTAACTCATGCAAGTCAATCATAGTACGACGGTCACAAATCACGATTATGTAGTTTCTATATACTCGGCTAGCTATTACCGATTCACCAACGGGTGTAGACACCTTAAAAGGTTTGATCGACTCCTGTCAGATTCTAAATCGACCCGCAATATACGGAGTAACATATGACAATGTGGAGCCTGGATCTTTCAAAGCATATACATCATGAGAAAATACCGGTAATATACCTTTGACCACATCAGGAGAAGACTCAAGATCTTGGCGTCCAGCCAAAGTATAAATACAGTGCTGAGGACCGCTAGAACTGGGGACTCTCCCTCTGCCTCTACCATGGCCGACTGGCGCATGTGATCCTGGCCCCATAGGGCGTACAGATGATGAAGATCCGGCTACAGACCCTGAAGGCTGGGTCCTACCTCTACCATGAACTGAAGGGCAATCACGCATAGTATGGCCCAGTCGGCCACATGAATAGCAAACCTCTGAACCCGATCGACACTGACCCCAATGTAACTTCCCACAGTTGGAACGTCGTGGTATGGGTGGCCTCGCCTGACCCGAATCACCTCTGAACTGTGACCCCGAAAAACTCTGACTCGGCTCGGAACGAGTAGATCTATTTGTCACGACCCGACTAGGGGTCACGACGGGTACCCGGGGCTAACCACCGAGCACCGCTCGTTCTATTACTCATCATACTCATTTAACGCTCTTTTATCAAATTTATACTCAAATTATAAGAATATCATCTTTCATTTGAAAAGATAAATACTTTCATATACATATGCCTCTCGGCCATCAAAATAATATATATATATATATATATATATATATATATATATATATATATATATATATATATATATATATATATATAATAGCATCCTCGTGAGACCATATAACCCTCACTGTGTATCTATGAGCCTCTATTGGAGTGCTAGACATAGGGATGGGACAAGACCTCGTCGTGCCCAAAATACATATACCTATATATATACACAAAAGTATAAACCCGATTAGCACCTCCGGAATAATGGAGTGCTCCTGCAAATCTGCTGATAGCTCCTAAAGATCTACGCCATCTCCCTGCCTACCTATGGGCATGAACATAGCGTCCAAAGAAAATGGACGTCAGTACGAATATTGTACTGAGTATGTAAGGCATGAATGAAATAAGCATGATAGAGAAAGCATAAGTCATAAGGTGAAGGAAAAACCTACGCGACCTTTAGGGATGAATACATTTCATACATATATCATATATACATAATCTTCGTACATGAATCATCACAGCGTATACATCATTATGTCATATAATTCATCGTCGTAGTACCGTATCTGCTCATACACATAAAAAATTATCCGTATTCGGCCACGTAGGGGCTCGACAATATCCGTATTCGGCCACGTAGTGGCTCGACACTATCCGTATTCGGCCACGTAGTGGCTCGACAATATCACATACATATCTTCCATATTTGGCCACGTAGTGGCTCGACCATATCACATACATCATAAACAGGGATCGATATATCTCATCATCATCATTGTCATCACATACATCTTATAAACGCATCGTAACCTTTCATTTATGCATACATTTAAATTTAAAGACAATCTATGAAAATCACATCATATTCGTAGCATGGACTTCGTATGAATATCGTAGGATTGTCTTTGTAATCTCTAGGCTTAAGGTCAACATTACCACTATCGTTTATCTAGCTTGTCTCTTACCTTTATCTCATATGAAATCCTCTATGGACATAGACTCGCAACTTTGCGGAACATTGGTCATAAGACGTGCAATAAGGCTTATGGACAATCTATAACAATGTCGGGGCGCCATAAGGTCGAGAACCCCCGATTACATTATGGAGCATTCATAGGTATTCCGCCTCACCTTGAAGGAATTAGTATATAAGGTGAGTGTATACAACAAGTAACACCAATAGATTATAGTTAATGTCGTAAGCTTGGTAGAAACATTATACCATGAACTCTAGAATCTTTAGACTTAAGCTTATCATCTTCATTATCGTGCTCATAACATGCCTCTTACCCTTATCACACGTGACTATTTATGATCATAAACTCTTAGTTTTCTGAAAGGTAGGGAAGTCATGGGGAGGTAGCGAACATAATATCATGGGAGTTAAATAAGCATCATTAGCTTTGTAAGAATGTCATATCCTGAACTTTAGGACTTCCAGAATATTATTCATCATCGGTATCGTCATACTCGTAACATATCTCTTCTCTTTATCTTGTATGAAACTTCCTCATAGACTTCGATACGTCTAAAATCATGAAGAAGAAGGGAATACCATATCATAGGATCCATGCCTTGGAAAGAAGGGACTAGCCTTACAAACCTTTTCCTTTAGCTATTCCACCGACTGATCGTTCCCCTTCAATATTCGCGTTCCTACCTTCAAGAGAAGTCGTACAAACGTTAGTCAATCGATTACTTAAATGTGCTTACTATTTCTAGGAAATTTGGGCAGCATCTCCTTTGTTTATACAACTTTCCTCATATAGTATATCAACTCCCAAACGTTCAGAACAACATTTACAACATCGCACATGACAATCATCATTTATCTACATTTACCACAATTCACCATTTCCCTTCGATTTCTTCACAATTATGGTTATAACTCCCTATCGCTTTTTCTCATATATAATACTTATTCCATGGTATAAATGTTATTCATAATATATTTACAATCACAACATACCAATATTAGTCATTCAATCCAAACTATTGTTCAACAATGACACTATTCACTCTTTCATGACCCATCTCCTATATCTTCCTACAAATCAAATGTATTAGCCTTCAAATACCTTAAACAACATGGTATGGTCATAAAACTTACCTTAGATGATGGCTGAACAACCCTTGAGTAGAACTTCTCTTCTTGCACCAAAACCCTAACTCACTTCCTTTGAGTTTTCTTGGTGTAGATGAGTTTTTGCTAGGTTTCACACACTTGTTTTCATAGATTTTGTGTAGTTGATCTTGGTTTTCCCTTGAATTCTTGTGGATGGATATTAGAGAGTGTTCTAGATTTTTCTTGAAGAAAGGAGAGTGAAAATGAAATGAAATGAAATGAGAAAGGGTCCTTTATATTAAATGTTGAAACCTGTCCCGACCAAGTTATACGGACAAACATACAGTCCGTACATTTTATACGTGCCGTATGTGTGGCCGTATGTTTGGTCCTGGTAGGTGGTGCTCCTCTTGACTAAATATGCGGCCTAACATACGGCCAGTATATTTTATACGGTCCGTATGTTGGGCCGTATAGTGCCCAGTTGTTCCGATTTCGTTCTCGTCGACTCGTTTGATCTCCAATCCTTATGGAACCTTCTTGAAACTTGTTTAACACCTCAATACCAATCTAAGGGACGTTATCACTCATCTCCAAGACATCATTATTGTTATATCCCGTATTTTTTAACGTCAGATTATTTGTAAGCGGAGGTGGGGCCCACACGTCAAGATTTTTTTTGGAGCATGTGACAAGTTATATGAATCACATATGTAAAGTTAAACACAACTCAAGAAGGACCCTTGAGCCAAATCAAAGTGGAAGCCCTCCGAACGAATATTTTTAAGAAAACATTTTCGGGTGACCTGACTTTGAGGGGCCAAAACGGTATTATAAGTTTGGAATTTGGAAAACTACTAAGAAATAGAAGTTGTAGATAATTGCATTATCTTTCCAACCATAGGTCGTGGGTTCCCAAGTGATATCGGTACAAGGATATATGGACGTTTTAAGTCCGAAAGGTCAGTGGGCTAGGCCCAACTCGGGGCCAACCGGGTTAGGCTAAAAAAAAAAAAAAGAGAAAAATGAGGCCCAAGTGAGGAGGTGGCCGGCCATGGTCCTTAATAAAGGACCCAAGCCCATTTAAATTAGTCATGTGATAAATGTATAAAAGACCATTTAGTCAACATTTATCACTTAGAAGTTTCAAGAAAATTAGAAGATGAGAAAAACAAAAACATGAAGAGCAAAAGAAACATGGCATTCGGCCATGCCCTCCAATTTTTGCCCCTTTGAAATCTTCTCCCAAAAATTATTTTCTTGTGGTATTCCTACTAATTCAAGGGTCCTCTACGACTTGGTGTAGTTATTTTGGAAGAAAGGGCACTTGTTTCATCAATTTGACAACTTGGTCAAGTGAAGAAGTTTGGAGAAAAAGGTAAGAATTAATTCCTTTTTATCATATTATGAAGGTTTGTTTATGTTGTAGTATGTAGAAATGAGTAGAATTTATGGAAATATGGAAGTTTGCAAAGTGGGTGTGCATATATGTAAGTGGCCGTACATGTATATTGTTGTATAGATAATATGAGTTGAATTTTATGTTATATTCTAGTTGTGGTTATGGTGGAATTCATATTGGAAATGGAAGTTGAATGACTTTGGTTGAGGTTGGAAATATGGAATATGGCCATGTGGTGTATGGAAGTAGAATGGAAATGGATTAATTTTGTTTAATGTGTTAGTTGTGTTGTGGTGATCCTTATAATGCAAATGAAGGTTAAATGGTTTAAGTTGGTATTGAATTGGAATGTAAAAGATTATGTCACTTTAGAATGATTTTGTGACATTATGGAAATGAAGTTGTTAAGATGTAAATCATGATTATGGTTGATGAAATTGGAAGAAGGAAATATGTTATGAATATGTATGTTGAAGATTAGAAGTTTTGGATGGATTATGGTTTTGGTGAAAAATTTGTATACTTTGTATATTTTGTGAATATTTCATAGAAATGATATGAAATATTTCCAAATTGTATTGTAATGATCTTGATTAGTAAATGAATATGAGAAGGTTGGTATTGATTTGAAAATGTGAAGTTGGAATGAAAACTATTACACTATGTTGGAAAGGAGACTAGTTATGCTATATTGTGTTTTGTGATGATTATTGGTATTGTTGTTGGTATGGTTGTTGATATTTGAGCCGAGTTAAATCTCGGGGATGTTGTATGTATAGGGGAGATGCTGCCCAAATTTTTGTAGACAAGTATTGGTTAAGATTGAAATCTTAAAGCCTTACAACTAACATTTGGTAATTGTGACCAAATTGTAGATTTTGGCGAACTTGAAACTTGATTTTGGAGACGTGTATGAAGCGGAAAAGGTATGTAAGGCTTCACTTTTCCTTCTTTGGCATGTCTTAGACATAATAGGTTTGAATACGAGCCTCGGAGACGATCCTATTCCTAGAAATCCGAGTTTGAAATTAACCTTTTTTCATTCAATAGAATTGAATTAAGCTTTCCATATCTTATTGAGACAATTGCATCTAACGTCTATAACTTGTTAAATGAAATCGGATTACACTAAAACCTTCATAGGTGTTGTGACTATCCTAATGAGAATATTTCTATGATGAATATGACGAATATGGTTTCATGGTCAAAGATCACGAGTTATGGACTCAATATGAATATGAGAAAAAAAGTGTTAGTTCCTAATCCTCAATCTTATTTCTTTGAACATGACTCTACTTTCTAAAGACTTCAAGAATACAAGGTGACTCCTTATGAGGTTTGTGATCTTATTATATGTCTTCTCTTAATACTACTCTACGTTTATGGTCTCGCTTTATAGTACTAGTTCCTCCAAGGCGAGACAAAGTGACCATGGTTATCCCATAAGATAATCGGAGGCTACCGACCATATGTCACTCCGATACGGACACGATTTTCTTTAGGCTCTCATGCATGCTGTTTACATGTTATAAGTATATGTATATGTATATGGGGAAGATTGGAAAAGGGAAGCCGCTATAGACGCACAGCTACCTGATCAGTTGGAGTATGGTACATGATATCGTCCCGGACGCGGGATGCTCGGACGCGGGATATATGGTTAAATGGATCGGGGCCGACGCCTCGGCAATATGACATGTTCTATTTTCTATATATATGGAAAGAAATATCTTCCTAAGAAAGTAAAATAATATATGTATATGGACCGGGCTACACGTTCCGCAGCAATATGTTATAGTATATGCACATATGGATCGGGCTGCATGTTCCGCAGCGTCAAACATGCATGGTATTCGCCCAAGGGAACTTATATGCACAGGTTATTTTTCTACCTCATGATATGCTCGGTATTTCTTTGATGTCGTTATCCATGTTCTATATCTCCTGTATGTTATTATTCATGCCTTACATACTCGATACATTACTCGTACTGACGTCCCTTCTTGTGGACGCTGCATTTCATCCCACGCAGGTGAGCAGGTGGACAGATTTGGTTCCTAGGAGCCCTATCGGCGGTACACTAGCAGCGCTCCAGTTGTTCCGGAGCCTCAGTTTCTTGGTACTTTTCTTTTGTGTACATATTCGGGCACGGTAGTACCCGACCCTCCTTGTTACCATAGGTATTTTGTTAGAGGCTCGTAGATAGACATGTACAGTCAGATGTTTCATAATCTTGGTTGTCCCTGTCGATGTATATTAAATTAGTAAAGAAATAACGGTATAGTTCATACGACCCACTTAGTAATAAAAGTATGACGCGAGATAAGGGGTGCTCGGTACAAGTATCGGGTACCCGTCGCGGCCCCTAGTTGGGTCGTGACAATTATGCCATCGTTAACTCGTCGTCCATGATTCTTACCCGACGCACAACATATCCTTTACTTCCTTTTTCAAACTTCTTCCTTTACGTCTAATGTCTTGAACCTCGATTAGGATCATCAAATCCTATCTCTCACTTATCCGAATCACCGTATACCTCATGCTCTTCGCTAGCCCGTTCACTGTACGCTAACAGGAAATTTTCCAAGGTGTAACACTATTGAATCTCTGGCCTGAAAATTGTGGAGGCGCACTAGTCATAGAAAGGCCTGAATGCCTAGAAAACTGCTATCTGTGCTCGCCTATAAACTCACTCATCAGACCCGAAGATCTATCCCTCTTGCTATGTCCCCTATCATGCTCGCGTTCACTTCTTTGCTATTGTAGACTTTCTTCTAAATTTTGAGCATGGGCCTGAATGTGTGAAATATCCATATTGTCTTGAAGGGACGCAGTCAAGCACCTATCCATCAAATGTGGCCCTAGGCCTTTCACAAATCGGTGCACTCGGTCACCCATATCCACTACCATGGCCGAAGCATACCTAGCCAAAGAATTGAAGCGGAGACTATACTCTAAAGCACTCATGCTTCCTTGCCTCAAATTCAAAAACTTATCGGCTCTAGCTCGCCGAACTTCTGGAGGCATATAGTGTCGGAGGAAAGCATCAACAAATTCTTGCCATACCGGGGGAGGTGCATTAGCTCCCCGTGAAGCCATCCAAACCGTGTACCAATGGATCGAGACATCCCTCAATCTATATGACGCTAACTCCACCGATTCGGTGTCCGAAGCATGTATCAAACGAAACGTCCTTAGCATTCCATCAATAAAATTCTGAGGGTCCTCATCCGGCTTTGATCCAAAGAATTCCGAAGGGTTCAAGCTAATAAAATCACAGGCCCTTTCACTAACAGCCCTATCACCTTGCCCTGTACTTTGCCGCTGAGTCTGAGCAGCAACCAATTGAGTAAGACAATGAATGGCTTCTTTTACATCTTGGCCCGTAGCATCCGGTGGAGGAGCCGGAGGTGCTGGAGCTGGAGCTGAGGCTCCCTCACGCTCCTCAGAAATAGGCACTTTCTGGGAGGACTGAGATTGAGCCACATTCTGGGACTCACTTTCCTCTACAACTACGGGCAGTGCTCTTTCAGCCCGCTTTTCTGCCACTGTCTTGCCCTTTTGGGCTGCTGTAGCCTTTCTCTTTACATGCATCTTTGAAATACATAATACACGGTTAAGGAGAAGGAAGTTCTTATATCATAGCTCTATCATATGATGTTATGAAGAAAGAAGGTCAATCATTCCTAAAATTCCCGCAACCTCTTGTTTATAAGTGTGGCACGCAACATACCCATAACCAAGACTCTACAGGACACGGCTCGTAGACACTCCCTAGGATAGAACTGCTCTGATACCACTTTTGTCATGACCCAACCGGAGGGCCGCGATGGGCACCCGATGCTAGCCCACCCAGGCACCTCTTAACATACCTTTACATTCATATCTAGGTGAGCCACATATAAATCATACATTTCTATTCATCAATCATACGAATCCCATTGGGAAACAATACCTTTATATCACCATTAGCAACTAACCCCATATCAATGTACATAAGCCGACGAGGCTAACAAAATGATATCCAAAATATAGGCCGACAAGGCCAAACACATATAACTATACACATGTTTAGGAGCCTCTGTGGAGAGTATGTCATATCACATAGGCGAGACAGGACCCCGCTACGCCCATAAATATATACACAAAAGAATAAGTACCAAAAGCTTTAGCTCCGAAAGAAATGGAGCTCCGCTATGTAGTCCCTGAGTAATGCAGCTATGAATCAAGTCTGTCTTCCTGGCCACCTGCGGGCATGACGCAGCATCCACAAACAAAAGGACGTCAGTACGAAGAATGTACTGAGTATGTAAAGCATGATCAATATCAATATAGAAGCATAATAAGCAACATGAGAAATAGCATAAGATGGGAGATAGTAGAATCATTGTCATAAGCACTTACTTGCTTTATATAGGGACTTTCCATTTCTAATGCGAGGTTGTGTACATACATTCGAATTCGTATTCGTACTCATATCCGTACTCACTTACATTTCGTATCCATAATTGTATTCATATGCCTATTCTTATTCATATTAGTATCATGTCCGTATTCATACTCATATCTATACCATATACATATCCATATCATGTACATACCCATGTCATATACATATTTATATCATATACATATTTATATCATATACATACCTGGCCAACCAAGGCTTCAGGGTTACACATACCTGGCCCTACCAAGGCTTCAGGGTTACACATACCTGGCCCTACCAAGGCTTCAGGGTTATCTGTACCCAACTACAGAAGTGCGCGCGTGCGTTACATAAATATATACATATTCTACCCGGCCTTATAAGCTCGGGGTTCCATAATAGTCATACATAGATACATATACATAATAGCTCATAAGCATCTTTAGCATCATTACCATTTTCATCGTCGTCATTATCGTTATCACTATTATCGTCGTTCATTACATCTATCCTTATAGGATTACTCGTCATGTGAGGAACTTAATTCAATCGTAACATATCGAGAATCATGAGCTTCATAGCTCTGAAGATAGAATCATTTGGAGGACATCATAGACTTATAGAAGATTTAGATAATTGGCCAAAGAACCATGCCTTATGAAAGAAGGGTTAGCCTTACATACCTTTCCGTTCAACTATTTTACCACTTGCGCGTTCTCCTTCAACGCTCATGTTTCTACCTTCATTAAAGTTATACTATCATTAGAAATCAATAGCTAGCATACACGACTAAAACTAGAGAAAATGGGACAGCATCTCCTTTATTTATGCAACGTTCCTCCATATCGTATATCAACTCCCAAACGTCAATAATACATTCGTAATATCATAACAATAGTCTTTATTTATCCACATTATCTATATTTCTCAATTCACTCCCAATCACCCATATCCATGGTCATAACACATGACTATGTTCATTCATATACATTTCTTATCCCGTGTTCTTAACATCATTTATAACATATCCATATCACAACACATCAAGAATCATGATTCAATTCAAGCTATTTCTCAAAATGGCACTATTTCCACGTTCATGACCCATTTTTCTATATCCTTCTACAATCCAAGTGTTTCAAATTTCAAATACCTTAAACAACATAGAAATACCATAAATCGCACCTTATATGTTGTAGGAACAATCTTTGGGTGGAAATACGTCACTTGAGCCAAAACCCTAGTTCATCTCCAATGAGATTTCTTGACTTGGATGATCTTTAATGGGTTTCTTACACTTGATTCACTTAGTTTATCTTGTTGATCACTAATATATCTTGAATTCTTGTGGAATAAATGTAGAGAGATGTTTTAGAGAGAAGGGGTGTGATAGGGAAATGAAATGAAATGAAACTTGGATCCCTCATTAAATACACCAAATCTGTCCCTACCGGTTCTACTGACCAACATACGGTCCGTATAATTTATACTGACCGTATGTCGGGCCGTAGATTTGGTCCAGAGAGGGGTACCAATTTGGGATTATTGTACGGTCCAACATACGGTCCGTATGTTTTATACGGCCAGTATGTTTGGCCGTATAATCCCCAGTTTTCCGAGGTTCGTTTTCGTCGACTCGTTTGATCTCCAATCCTTATTGAACCTTCTTATCACTTGTTTATCACCTCATTAAAAATCTAAGGGACATTATAACTCTTCTCCAAATAATTATTAAATCCTCGTTAACTTGTTACTCGTAATTCCTTTTCGACACCTATCGTAAGCCTTGCCTTCTCTTGGCAAACTTTCTTCCCTTATCTCGAACGTCTTTGAAATCTTAATTAAGGTCATCAAATGTCATTCCTTACTTATCGAAATACCGTATACTTCGTGCTCTACGTTATTCTATTCACTGTGCATCAATGGAAAATTTTCCGAGGTGTAACAATGTTCTTTATCCTATCTCTTATGTTGAGTTGATTTGAAAGTTTAACAAGTCTTAAAAGTGAAAATAGTTATTGAGGAAAGGTCATAAAGTGTTGGGTTGTAGTTTTTGAGTTTATGGACTTTTTTGAGCATGTTGTAGCCGTGTTGTTGGGATAATTTCTATGTATATGGATGGTATCTAATGTTGTTGGTGTGTTGATGAGATTATGCTCCTTGATTGGGAAGAAAGGAAGTGTAATTTGTTGTTGTATGTTGATAAACATCGTGTGGGATGTTTTATGAAATATTTTGGTATTGATGATGATGCTGTTGGTATTAGTGTTGTTGTTGTTGTGTTGGTTGTTGGTATTGTGATTTCGGGATAGGGATATAAACAGGGGAGATGCTGCCTGAATTTTGGCAGATTCTAAATGAGTTTAATTTGATGACTTAAGATAAGCATATAACCTTAAGCCTAACAGTAGTATGAATTCTCTTGAATGTAGATTTACGAGCTTGGAAGGATAAGCGTTAAGTAGTAAGAGACCAAAAAGGTATGTTAAGGCTAGTCCCTTTCTCTCTAAAGGCATGATTCTTTTCTTATGAACCCATACATGTTTTCCATAAATATCCTTATTCCCAAAAAGCTAGAAGTTCATGATTCTCAAAGTTCTTATATTGCTAAAAATATATGTTTCCTATGATGATAATGATGATGATCTCATTTCTAGAGATTCCAAAGTTTACAGTCTTGATGCTATTATGAGATTATTGAGCTTATTTCATGATTTCCTTGATTTTATTCATTGTTGTTGATCTCACCTTATGATAATTGGGCTCTCATGCATGCTTTATATATATGTAAGTATTTTCTTTCACAGCGCGCCTTAATGGCCGGGCAAGATACTATATATATATATCACCGTGCCTACATGGTCGGGCAAGATAACACCGTGCCTACATGGCCGGCCAAGATAACACCGTGCCTACATAGCCGAGCAAGATAACACCGTGCCTACATGGCCAGGTAGACACCACTAATGGGTGGTGTGAGATGATTACCCCGGACGCGGAAGGCCCGGATGCGAGAGGCCCGGACGCGGGCTAATGATGATAACACCGTGCTATATGGTCGGGCAGCATAACACCGTATGGTCGGGCAATTTATATATATATAGAGAGATGTGTCGTTATATTGTGATATATATCCTTACAGATTATGATATCCATGACCTTATGATATCCATGAGCTATCGTTATGGTCCACCCAGAAATGATTATGAGATTTATGCTTAGAGGTGCTGGCTAAGTGAGCTCCGGTTGCCCGTCATGGCCCTCTGGTTGGGTTGCGACAAAAGTTGTATCAAAGCAGTTCATCCTAGGCTATGTCTACAAGCTGTGTCCGGTAGAGTCTTGTTTATGGATGTGAAGCACGCCACACTTATAAACAAGAGGCTGCAGGGCATTTAGGAACCATTGACCCTTCCTTCCCATCTTAGATTGTGCCGTAGAGCTAAATTATACGATGTGATGTCCCTGATTCTAACCCTAAATGTTTTGATTGTGGAAAAGTAGTTGATTATGCCGCTATGAGGTGATTAATGAGAACTGAAGTTGATACTCCAAAAGGTATGTTCCTGCCTTATTGATATTGATAGACCTTGATATAAGAACTTGTGCTAGATGTTACGGGTATTTGTGATCGCTCTGTGAGGCATTGGATGTGTTTTCTGAGTTGTGTGCAAGAATGAGGTAGTAAGAATTATAGAGGAAACTCTGCCGAAATTTTTACCAATTGAATTGTTTGAATGTCTATCCGTCACGACCCGACTAGGGTCGCGACGGGTACCCTGGGCTAACCACCGAGCACCACTCACTCTACTACTTATCATGCTCATTAATCATTCTTGTATCCAATTCATACTCAAATTATAAGAAAAAAAACTTTCTTTTGGAAAACTTAAATACTTTTATATGCATAAGCCTTTCGGCCATCAAAATAATATATATATACATAGTAGCAACGTCGTGAGACCATACAACCCACACTGCGTATCTACAAGCCTCTACTAGAGTACTAGACATAAGGACGGGACAGGACCCCATCATGCCCAACATATACAAATGTACACAAAAGAATAATCAAGCACCTCCGGAACAAAGGAGTGCTTTCAATCAGCTAACCGCTCCTACGAGTCTGGGTCGAGCTCGTCTCCCTGTCTACCTGTGGGCATGAACACAACGTCCAAAGAAAATGGACGTCAGTACAAACATTGTACTGAGTATGTAAGACAGGAATGAAACAAATATAATAGAAGGATTATGAGCCATAAAAGAAGGATATAACCTGCATAAGTTTCATAGGCAAATACATTTCGTACATATATCATATTTTACGTAATCATAGTACATATGTCATCACATCACCTACATCATCACATCATAATCCTCATCGTTAACCCACGTCCGGGTAACCATCATATGCCGCCCACTAGTGGTGATCATGCCCGACCCTCTAGGCTCAGTGTAAACATAGCAGCCTGCCTTAGCGGTGACATGCCCGGCCATTTAGGCATGGTGGAATCATATGTAGCCCGCCTTAGCGGTGACATGCCCGACCATTTAGGCACGGTGGAATCGTATCGTCATGTAGTCAATCATAACCCAGCATTATTACATATCTCATGAACATATCATAATCTTATCTGTTATATCCCGTATTTGATACATTCAGATATTTTAAGAAAGTCGTGGTAAGTTAAGGGGATGACCATTTTCAAAATTTATTTTAATTTACAAGTTGGTTATGAATGTCATTTATGAATATTACTAGTATGGAAATATTGAGAAGAGACTAAGGGCAAAAAGGAAAATTCACAAAATGGTACATGGTAATATTGTGGAAGGCTAGGGGCAAAACGGTGATTTTACAAATATTCAAGAAAATTCTTGAAATTTCTAAGATGGCCGTGTGGCATGGATGGTATATGTCCACAATTTTATTAAATGGGGGGCTAATTATGAATAATAAAAATACATGGGCCAAAGCTTCCTTAAGAAGACACTTAGTCTTCTTTGACCATTTTAGGAAAAATCTAGAAAAAAGAAGAAAAGTCTAGAATTCATGTTGTGAATGTGGAAATGGATGAAATTCATGAATTCATGGTGTTGGTGTTTGGCCGAATAGGGTGGGTGGTGTAGAAAAGATGAAATGATTTTATTTAAGTAGTTTGATTGATGTGTTGTGGATGCCATAATGTAAAATGAATGAAAACCACGAATTGGGAATGTTGAAGTTGGGTCGTGTAGGGGGTGGTCATGTTGGAATGATGAACTAATTTTATTTAATATTTTTGGTTGTTGTTGGCGTGTGGATTCTATGATGAAAATGAAGGTTTAATGATTTAAATTGAAGTTGGAATTGTTTGTAGGTTCTTGGAGAAGATAATGTAATTTTCATATAGTTCTTGTAATATTGTGGTTAAGCTTGTCAATGTGTGGGATGTTGATGTAGTTTATAAATTTGGAAGAAAGAAATGTGTTGCCATTGTTCTAGTTGAGTTTGGAAGATTGTTAGTTGGGTTGTTGTAATTAAATTTGGAAGAAGGAATTAAGTTGTTATTGTTCTTGTTGAAATTGGAAAGTGTTGGACGAAGTAGTATGTTGATTGAATCGTTTTTGAAAGCTATGTGAATTGAATTGAATTGAATTGAATTGAATATAAAAAGAATGTTGTTGAATTGTATGACAAAGGTTGTCATTGTTAGAATGTGTCTTGAATGGGTTGTTGACGTATTGGCAAGATTGTTGGTATTGTTGATTGATGATTTGAGCCGAGTTAGATTCTCGGGGGTGGTATGTTTACAGGGGAGATGCTGCCGAAATTTCGGCAGGTCATAAGTGAATTTAATTAAAGGACTAAGACAAGTGTATGTGACAATGATCTAATGATTGCGTCAACTTTCTTGAATGTAGACTAACAAGTTGGACGAATAAGCGTAGCTAGTAAGGCGCGGCACAGGTATGTAAGGCTCGTCTCTTTTCTTTCAAAGGCATGATCCCCACGTTATAATGTCTTAAATGTTTTTACATCTTCCTAGCTTGCAAAAGTTAGAAGTCTATGACTCCAAGGTATAAGTCTTTTCCTAATAGTTCATAGCTGTTTTTTTTAAATGCCCATATTTTCCAAAAAAAACAAGTTTTAAGAGGTTGAAAGCTTTTGTGACTAAAACGACGAATATGATTTTATAATGACCACGATGACGTCAAATATGAGAAAATGTTCATGACGAATATGTCGGGGATATGTTCCTACCATGAAAATGAAAATATGAAAATGTTAAGCTATTTCTTGATTTCTCAACTCTATTTATGGATAATGGCTATTTTAAAGACTTCAAGTATATGAAACGATGTCTTATGATCCTGTTTTATTACTCTCCATTGATAGTCTTGCCTTATATTAATTGTCCCTTCAAGGTAAGACACGACGCCCACGGTTATTCCATAATATAATCGGAGGTTACCGACCTTACGTCACTCCGATGGATACATGACTTTCTTTGGGCTCTCCTGCATGCTGCTATATGATATATGTATATGTATATATATATGGGGAAGATGGGGAAAAGGGTAGAGCTCTATAGACGCTATCCACCTGATCAGTTGGCACTGTATGACATGATATCGTCCCGGACGCGGGATGCCCAGACGCGGGCCATATGTGGGGGAGCCGACGTATTTCGGGGCTATGATATGATATGATATGATATGATATGTTTTCAAAAGTAAAGATATGATATGATATGTTTTCAAAAGTAATGATATGATATGATATGTTCTCAAAGGAAAAGATAAGCATGCATGGCATCCGCCCTTAGAGGCACTCACATGTACAGGTTATTCCTTTATCTCATGATATGTTCTATGTTTCCATAGAGTTAATATTCATATATTCATCTCTTACTATGTTTCTATTCATGCCTTACATACTCAGTACATTGCTCGTACTGACCCCTCTTCTTCGGGGGCTGCGTTTCATGCCGCGCAGGTACACCCAGATGAGCTGAAGCTAGCATAGAAGATGTTCCAGCAGAGTTGGTAGGCTCCACTTGTCCTGGAGTGCTACTGAGTCAGAGTATATGTGCTATGACGCTTTTTTCGAAGTTAGAGACTTTGCAGACAGAGTCGTGGGTATCGGGAGTCAGTCTGTCAGCGGCTCCATCAGCCGATGTGCCAGTTTGTATTATGATATAAGTTTTACACAGTTACGAATTTTATTTGATTTGAAAGCAACAAAAGAATATTTCAGTAAACTTTATTATGCATACTTGATTTAGATGTTCAAAAAAAAAAAATTAAGTATGTGATAAGAGTCAGTGGGTTCGCTAGGCCCTAAGTAAGGGTCGGGTGCCCATCACACCCTAGTAAAGTCGGGGTGTGACAAAGTGGTATCAGAGCAGGTCGGTCTAAGGGTTGTCTGCAAAGTCGTGTCCAGTAGAGTCCTGTTTATGAGTGTGAAGCCGGCCACATTTATAAACAGGAGGCTGCGGGGCATCTAGGAATTGTTGACCTTCTTTCTGTCTTAGATCGTGCGATAGAGCCAAGTCATAGGAAATAAGATTCCCTATACTAATCGTTGATTTCCGCAGACGCCTAGTATCGACGGAAGGAAGCGAGTAATGATATGGCAAGTCACAGAGGTAAGTCGGGATATTTGTTCTGTTACTTGAGACTGGAAGTTCTAGATGGCTGGAATATGTCATATAGCCGTACATTCAGTGAAGTATTGTCGATATTTGTTACGTACATATTTTTGAAAAGTAAGAATGGTAAAGGAGGTTCTGTCAGAATAGATACGCCTAACAGGTTGAAACGGGGACAGAAGATACTGTAAATAGGTAAAAAGTGAGATGCGTTGTTTCAGAAAGGTTATGGATTTGGCAGGGCGACGGAGATGTGATCGCTACCATGGGAATCTGGGGATTCAGGACGAAAGATAATTATGTACGTAAGCAAGAGGTGAAGGTTGAGGGCCGAAAAGGGTAAGATAGTAATTATAAAAGAAAGGACGTGTTACGAAAATGTTTCGGAATCTGTAAGACTTCGACTTGCTCCAAAACGTGTAATAAAGGTCATGTGAGGAAGCAGACGCGAAAATATCAGCATTAAGGCACCGAATCCCAGTGAAGTTTTTGGGTTAAGTGTGCTCAGATGGGAGCAATTCCATGATGGGTGACCCCCAGGGAAGTTGGCAAGAAATTCTATAGATTCAGACATAAGAGACAAATGAGAAGTTAGGGTAACCTGAGGGAAACTAGAGCATATGAGATGGTTGGAGACCATAAGAAGACGCGTAAGACAAGGTAGACTAGCTTGGTGAAGGGACAGAAAGTGCATCACAGCCCTGGAATTAGGATAGGTTTGAACAGTGTTTGGAAGTACTTTGTGGGCTAGTTGGTAATAAAATATATATCTATATATACGGACGCGTAGGATATCCCACATATGATCGTATCGGTGGACATATGAGTTCCAGCAATCGGCGCCACGGTAAGGAAGGCATTGATCGCGCAAGGGTACCGAAGTTCCAGGAACGGCAAAAATAAATGGTGCAAGTGTTACCAGGTAAACTGCTACTATTTTTACTACAGGTTAAGATTGGAAATTCTAGTATAACGATAGTTGAGTAGATGGAAACAAAGAGATCAAAGTGTCGGAAGGAGGTGAAAGGTAAGACACCTCGGTAAAGAAAGCTTAAGTTTGCAATGATGTTGAGGTGAGAGACCTATAAAGGAATGGATGTGTGACTATATTAATATAGTTAGAGGTTCGATGAACAAAGATAGGGAGAGTAAAAATTTGTAATAATTCTGTGTTAGGAACAAGGTAGCCAAACGCTTAAGGAAAATGGACGCGCAGCTACAACACAAACACATAGTTAAGAAGGAATTACGAACAAGTGAACTAAGTAAGTGAAAGGACGAATAATGGATAGAAGGGTGTGGAAATGTGGACAAAAATGAGGACATCGACGGAAAGTAAAAGAAAAACCTATGACAAGAAGTTTTCGACATGTTAGGCACGGAGTTGGGAGGAAGACAAGGAATAAGGTATAGATGAAGATTTCAAAAAAGGACTGTTGGCGTATAAGGAACCCCTTAAAGGGAGGCAGAACATGTTATAGGTTTCAATTCCAAAGGAAGGAAACTTATTAGCCTGGAGCCAGAGTTTAAACCATATTGGCTTATCAAGGGGATACATGAAAGAAGAAGAAACGAGTTGGTGCAGTGGAATAGGAAACATATGACACGAAATAAGGACTTGAGTAAAGACCCAGGAGTTCGATGATAAAGGAAATAAGATAAAGGATAAGGAATGAGCATGAAGGAAAGGATAGCTATGGAAGGGACCCCCCCCCCCCCCCCCGAAGTGCTACGATACCCCATAAGATTAGTTGAACATTCGAGGACGAATGTTCTAAAGGGGGCGAGGATGTTATATCCCGTATTTGATACATTCGGACATTTTAAGAAAGTCGTGGTAAGTTTAGGGGATGATCATTTTCCAAATTTATTTTAATGTACAAGTTGGTTATGAATGTCATTTATGAATATTACTAGTATGGAAATATTGAGAAGAGACTAAGGGCAAAAAGAGAAATTCACAAAATGGTACATGGTAATATTGTGGAAGGCTAGGGGCAAAACAGGGATTTCACAAATATTCAAGAAAATTCTTTAAATTGCTAAGATGGCCGTGTGGCATGGATGGTATATGTCCACAATTTTATTAAATGGGGGGCTAATTATGAATAATAAAAATACATGGGCCAAAACTTCCTTAAGAAGACACTTAGTCTTCTTTGACCATTTTAGGAAAATTCAAGAAAAAAGAAGAAAGTCTAGAAAAAAAAAAGAAGAAAGATGACCAAAATAAGTCATCTTTTCCTAGAAATTTAAGAAATTTCTAGAGAGATAGGGCATGTGCCCCTCACATGACTTGGAAGAGACATATATATATATATATATATATATATATATATATATATAAGTGAGAAGTCTTCATTTTAGTTCAAGAGAGTTGGAGAAGGAGAAAACAAAGAAAGAGGAAGAGCAATATAAAGGGGCCATTCGGCCAAGCTTGTAGAGCAAGAGGCCTTGAGAAAATATTTGTTCAAAAATTATTTTTCTACCAATTGGAAGGTCTCTAGCAAAGTGGAGTACTTATTGGAGTAAGATAAACACTTATTCTTGCAATTCAAAATTTTAGCTAAGAAGGAAGATGAGTGGAAAAGGTAAGAATTCAACTTCCATTTTCATATGTTATGCATGATATGTATATGTTGTGAAATGTGGAAATGGATGAAATTCATGAATTCATGGTGTTGGTGTTTGGCCGAATAGGGTGGGTGGTGTAGAAAAGATGAAATGATTTTATTTAAGTAGTTTGATTGATGTGTTGTGGATGCCGTAATGTAAAATGAATGAAAACCACGAATTGGGAATGTTGAAGTTGGGCCATGTAGGGGGTGGTCATGTTGGAATGATGAACTAATTTTATTTAATATTTTTGGTTGTTGTTGGCGTGTGGATTCTATGATGAAAATGAAGGTTTAATGATTTAAATTGAAGTTGGAATTATTTGTAGGTTGTTGGAGAAGATAATGTAATTTTCATATAGTTCTTGTAATATTGTGGTTAATGTTGTCAATGTGTGGGATGTTGATGTACTTTATAAATTTGGAAGAAAGAAATGTGTTGCCATTGTTCTAGTTGAGTTTGGAAGATTGTAAGTTGGGTTGTTGTAATTAAATTTGGAAGAAGGAATTAAGTTGTTATTGTTCTTGGTAAAATTGGAAAGTGTTGGACGAAGTAGTATGTTGATTGAATCGTTTTTGAAAGCTATGTGAATTGAATTGAATTGAATATAAAAAGAATGTTGTTGAATTGTATGCCAAAGGTTGTCATTGTTAGAATGTGTCTTGAATGGGTTGCTAACGTATTGGCAAGATTGTTGGTATTGTTGATTGATGATTTGAGCCGAGTTAGATTCTCGGGGGTGGTATGTTTACAGGGGAGATGCTGCCGAAATTTCGGCAGGTCATAAGTGAATTTAATTAAAGGACTAAGACAAGTGTATGTGACAATGATCTAATGATTGCGTCAACTTTCTTGAATGTAGACTAACAAGTCATGAGAAAATGTTCATGACGAATATGTCGGGGATATGTTCCTACCATGAATATGAAAATATGAAAATGTTAAGCTATTTCTTGATTTCTCAACCTTATTTATGGATAATTGCTATTTTAAAGATTTCAAGTATATGAAACGATGTCTTATGATCCTGTTCTATGTTTCCGCATGATGTTACTCTCCACTGATAGTCTTGCCTTATATTAATTGTCCCTTCAAGGTAAGACACGACGCCCACGGTTATTCCATAATATAATCGGAGGTTACCGACCTTACGTCACTCCGATGGATACATGACTTTCTTTGGGCTCTCCTGCATGCTGCTATATGATATATGTATATGTATATGTATATGGGGAAGATGGGGAAAAGGGCAGAGCTCTATAGACACTATCCACCTGATCAGTTGGCACTGTATGACATGATATCGTCCCTGACGCGGGATGCCCGGACGCGGGCCATATGTGGGGGAGCCGACGTATTTCGGCGCTATGATATGATATGATATGATATGTTTTCAAAAGTAAAGATATGATATGATCTGTTTTCAAAAGTAAAGATATGATATGATATGTTCTCAAAGGAAAAGATAAGCATGCATGGCATCCGCCCTCAGAGGCACTCACATGTACAGGTTATTCCTTTATCTTATGATATGTTCTATGTTTCCATAGAGTTAATATTCATATATTCATCTCTTACTATGTTTCTATTCATGCCTTACATACTCAGTACATTGCTCGTACTGACCCATCTTCTTCGGGGGCTGCGTTTCATGCCGCGCAGGTACACCCAGATGAGCTGAAGCTAGCATAGAAGATGTTCCAGCGGAGTTGGTAGGCTCCACTTGTCCTGAAGTGCTGCCGAGTCAGAGTATATGTGCTATGACGCTTTGTTCGAAGTTAGAGACTTTGCAGACAGAGTCGTGGGTATCGGGAGTCAGTCTGTCAGCGGCTCCATCAGCCGATGTGCCAGTTTGTATTATGATATAAGTTTTACACAGTTACGAATTTTATTTGATTTGAAAGCAACAAAAGAATATTTCAGTAAGCTTTATTATGCATACTTGATTTAGAGGTTCAAAAAAAAAAATTAAGTATGTGATAAGAGTCAGTCGGTTCGCTCGGCCCTAAGTAAGGGTCGGGTGCCCATCACACCCTAGTAAAGTCGGGGTGTGACATTATCATAGCTTGATATTTTCATACATAACATTGGCATATTATAAGCTAGCATTATTGGTCATCTTATAGACATACCATGACTTAGCATCATTTCACATTTATCATTGGAGCATACATTAGACTTTGAAGGCAATCATGGCTATGTCGGGGTGCCATAAGGTCGTGAACCCCCGATTATATTATGAACATTTATGGGTTTCCTGCCTCACCTCGAAGGAAATATTATATAAGGTGAGTGTTAACAATAATGACATCATTAACGTTATAGGAGCATCAAATCATGAACTTTAGAATCTCTATACTTTTACTCATCATCATCATTATCATACTCGTATGTAGTTTGGTATATCTACGGACTCATAAGCTCCATCATATAGGAGGATCATGGAAAGCTTGAATGATTCATGCCTTTGAAGGAAGGGATTAGCCTTACATACCTTTGTCGTTTAACTAATCTATCGCTTGCTTGTTCTCCTTTAATGCACACGTCCTACCTTCAAGAGAATTCGTATCGACATTAGCTGACAATTATAAGAACGGACTTACTAATGCTAGAGAAAATTTGGCAGCATTTCCTTTGTTTATACTATTTTTCTCATGTTCTATGTCAACTCCCAAACTCTCACAACAACATTCACAATATTGCAAACAACAATCATCATTTATCTACATTTACCACTACTCACCAGTTCTCTTCAATTTCCCCACAATTTATGGTTATAGCTCATTATCGCGTTTTCTCATATATAATACTTATTCCATGGTCTAAATATCATTTATAACGTATTCACAATCACAACATGCCAACATTCATGATTCATCCCAACCACTATTCAACAATGACACTATTCACTCATTCATGACCCATTTTCTATGTCTTTCTAAAGTTCAAGTGTCTTCGCCTTCCAATACCTTAAACAACATGGTATGGTCATGAAACTTACCTTAGATGATGGATGAACAAGCCTTAAATGTAAATACTCTTCTAGGACCAAAACCCTATTTCACCTCTCTTGAGATTTCTTGGCTTGGATGACTTTCACTAGGTTTCACACACTTGTTTTCATGGATTGAAGTAGCTGATCTTGGTTTTCCTTTGATTTTCTTGTGGATGAATATTAGGGAGTGTTATAGAGTTTTCTTGAAGTGTAGAGAGTGGAAGTGAAATGAAATGAAATGAAAAAGGGGTCCCTTATATTAAATGTTGAACCTGTCCTGACCAGCTTATACGGACCAACATAGGGTCTGTATATTTTTCACTGACCGTATGTTGGACCGTATGTTTGGTCCAGTGAAGTATGGCATACTGGGATGAATCTACGGTTGGACATACGGTCCGTGGATTTTATACGGCCAGTATGTCTGGCCGTATAATGTCCAGTTGTCTAGGACTTGTTCTCGTCGACTCGTTTGATCTCCGATCCTTATGGAACCTTCTTTACACATATTTAGCAACTCAATACCAATCTAAGGGACATTATCACTCGTCTCCAAGACATCATTATGCCATCATTAACTCGTCGCTCGTAATTCTTACCCGACACGCGACATATCCTTTACTTTCTTTACCAAACTTCTTCCTTTACGTCTAATGTCTTTAAATATTGGTTAGGGTCGTCAAATGCTATCTCTCACTTCTCCGAATCATCGTATACCTCGTGTTCCTCGCTAGCCTATTTACTGTACATTAACGGGAAATTTTCCAAGGTGTAACATTCTTCCCCCCTTTTGGAACATTCGTCCTCGAATGTTAAACACTCGGGAATTCCGGGAAATTTTGCCAGAGTTTCCCCTATAATATAGCACTACCATCCTGTCACAACAACCCATAATATCACTGCCTCACAGGGCTACAACATAATAGTAACATATCTATGGCCACACACGACCAAAAGCATGAAAAGTAAGCGTACATACCTCATAATGTTGGTGTCACACCCCGACCTTACTAGGGTGTGATGGGCACCCGACCCTTACTTAGGGCCGAGCGAACCCTCAGACTCTTGCTGCACATAAAGTTACGTCAAACTTTTAAATGAAATCAGATAAAATACATAGTAAAATTTTTTTTCTTTCTTTCAAAAATGTTCTTTCTCGAAGCTTCCAAGCGAACAAATCTATAGTCATACAAAATTCAATACATAACACAGACCGACATATCGGCTGACGGAGCCGCTTACAGACTGACATACTACACCCACGACGCTGTCTGCAAAGTCTCTAATACCATACAGAAACCATAACACATATACCATACCCTGACTTGGCAGTCCTGCAGGAGCAAATGGAGTTCGCCACCACTGCTGAAATATCTTTTATAGGGTCCTTATCTCGTCTGGGAGTACCTGCGCGGCATGAAACGCAACCCCCAAGGAACAGGGGTCAGTACGGAATATGTACTGAGTATGTAAGGCATAGAATACAGAAAACAGAACTATAATCGAAACAAACAGTACCAAGAGTACGCATGTTATCCAGATTACCAAATTACTTGCTTCTCAGACACAGTTCATACAGACCAATACCGACCATATAGACCGACACAGACCATACCGACCAATACAGATCCTACAGACCGTACAAATCATACAAAGCATAACAAAATCATACAGAGCATACAGAATGCCGACATACTTACTTTCCAGACACAGATCGCACATACCGATACCAGATGTCAGAAGGAGTGTGGCACGTACAGAACGCCCAGATAAGGTCATACGTCAGACGGAGTACAGAACGTACTGAATACTCAGATGATGTCATATATCGGACGGTACACAGAACGTAAATATTACTCAGATGATGTCATATATCGGACGGAATACAGAACGTACAGATTACTCAGATAATGTCATATATCGGACTGAATACAGAACATACAGATTACTCAGATGATGTCATATATCGGACGGAATACGGAACGTACAGATTACTCAGATGATGTCATATATCGGACGGAATACAGAACGTACAGATGATGTCATATATCGGACGGAATACAGAACGTACAGATGATGTCGTATACCGGACGGAATGCAGAACATACAGAATACTCAGATGATGTCAGAACATACAAAATACTAAGAATCGTATGTCACATATGCGTATAACAGAACCCGGCCCTGTGATAAGGGACGCGGTAAACAAAATCATCACATATCAAATTCATGTATCATATATGCATATATCAGAACCTGACCCTCCAGTGAGGGGTGCGGTAACAGAGCCCGGGCCTCTAGTACGGGACGCGGTGAACAGACAGATCATATGCCATCCTGGCCACCACCCCATATCATCATATCATCAAACCATATAACAGATCCCGGCCCGCCTATGAGGGACGCGGTGAACAATGCAGAGGAATGCGCACAATAACAGAACCTGGCCTGGGACGCAGTGAATCATATCGTAGCGGACACACGAGGACATAACAGAACCTGGCCCGGGACGCAGTGAAGGATACATTGAGTCATGCACGAGCAGAGTCGCGAGAAACCACATGCATAGGAATCAAGACTCGACAGACCAGTATACTTACCGATACCTGGGGGCTCGGAACAGATTTCAGGTCAATCCGGCGTAGTATGAGAAAGTTACGTGCGTTCGAAGTACAGAACGCTTTATAAGCGTTTCAGAAGCCTTTTTCGGGGAATCAGAGTCATAGTCATATCAGGCACCTTCGGATGTCCTTACGAATCAGATCAAATAGAGATTTTGGAACCACACTTACGTATAAAAAAATTATGGACGTCTTGATACAGAAACCTCTTCGAACAATTCAGAGCAATCCGAGATCGTACACGGAAGTTAGGGACGTTAAATCTTACAGAAGTTCTCGAACCAGAATAAACATATCAGAACGCTCATATCAGAATACTAATTTCGGAATTCTCATATCAGGATACTCATATCAGAATGCTTATATCAGCAAACTTACATCGGAATACTTATATCAAAATACTTGTATCGAAATACTTATATCAAGGACTGACATCAAAATACTTATATCAAAATATTTATATCAAAATACTTACATCAGAATACTTATGTCAAAATGCGGATATCAGAATACTTGTACCAGAATACTTATATCAAAATACTTATATCAAATACTTATATCAGGGGATGAACTAGGATCACAAACTCAGGTCAAGAAGTGAATTAGAATCATAATCAGACTCAGAATCACAGAACAGAGTTACCCCAAGGCAGCATATCACATTATACCTTACTTGGCTCTAGGACATGCCAAAGAAAAAAAGGGTAAGCCTTACATACCTGTGCTGCGACCAACTAGTTACGCTTGTGCATCCAACTTGTTTGTCTACATGCAAGAAAGTTCATCCCTTCATTAGTTCCATTATCATATACTTGCTTTAACCTTTCAAACACATTTACTTATATTCTGCCGGAATTTCGGCAGCATCTCCCCTGTAAACATACCAACCCCGAGAATATGGCTCGGCTCCAAATCAACAAAAACAATCCGGGAATTTAACCCGGCCAAATCAACAACAATACTAACAATTATGCTAGCAATATTCCAACATTCAATTCAATTCAATTTAATTCACACCATATTCCAACAACTTAATCAATATACTATTTCATCTGAAACCTTCAACTTCAATCCCAACCATACATTTACTTATCGTTCGTATACCTTAACTTCGACGACACCCTTCATGCAATATCACATAATTCATAACGGCGACAACTAGAATATCAAATTACATCAATTCACCTTAACTTACCAAACAACACCATTCTCGACCACAATGACTCCTTACATATTTTCATACAATTTCTTCCATCTCTACATGTTACAACAACAACATGCTACATAAAATTCATTCATTCATTTCCATATAACACAATTCACACACACGTCCAACTTAGACCACACAACACACGACTTCCACCATATACATGTGTTCCATATTTCTCATCCATTTTGCATTATGGAATTCACAACACAACCATCAAACTACTAAATAAAAATCATTTCATCTTTTCTATACAATCAACACCTCATTCGGCCAACACCACAACACACCCACTCCATGATTTTCATTCATTTTTTTTTATACATTACAACACTACATAATCATGTTGAATACACTTAATTCATTACTCCTACACATTTCACACAACACACGGCCCAACTTGTACATGCAATATTTCATGAATTCCCATCACTTCTACATTCAATAACATACATAAACCATTCATAACACATAAAAGAAAAGGTTAAACCTCACCTCCTTCTTCACCCTTTTTCCACTCGGCTTGCTTGCTAAAACGCAACAACGAGCGGTTCTCTTGTTCTAACAACTTCTCCACGTTGACGAGGACCTCTCAATCACTCTAAATGCAAGAAGAAAAAGATTTTTCTCCATCAACTTCCCATGGCTCATTTTTAAGAGCCATGTCCGAAACCCCCTCTCATCTCTTGCTTCTTTCTTTTGTTTTGTCTTTTTTTTCTTTCTTCTCCAATTGTTAAATAAGGATGAACTAGTCATCTTTCCATATTTATATTTTAGTCCCTTCCAATCATAAAATTTTCACATGTCCCCCCCTCTTTTATTCTCTAGAGTCTTCTTAAAAGAAGACTAATTAATTTAATTTATTTTTTTTTCCTTTCCTTTTCTAGAATTTTCTTCTTCTTTTTCTTTTCTTTTCTTGAATTGTTTTATTTGGTCAAAGAAGACCAAATGTTTTCCTTGGTACGCTTTAGCCCCCAAAGCAATGTGGGCATATACTTATGCCACACAACCAACATGGAAATTTTATGAACTTTCAAGACTTTTGTGAAATTCCCATTTTACCCCTAGCTTTCCATAATATCACCATGGTTCTATTTTGCGAATTTCTCTTTTTTTTTTCGCCCTCAACCTTTCTTAATATTTCCATAATACTAATGTTGTGAATAATATTTATAACCCACTTGTTCATTGAAATACATTTGGAAAATGGTCATTCGCTTAACTTCGTTACGACTACCTTGGAATATCCGAACGTATAAAATACGGGATATAACAGTTGGGGCTTCATCTTAAATCTCCTCTAGGCATTGAAATAAGTGCAGATATATGGATTTCATTTTCTCTTCTGCCTCCCAAGTCATTTCTTCCTGGTTGTTGTATCGCCATAAAACTTTGGCTGAAGCTACTTCCTTATTTTGAAGTCTTCGCACTTGCCTATCTAGGATGGTAATAGACACTTTCTCATACGTTAGCTTTTCTGTCACTTGCACATCATCAATCGGAACAATCCTCATGGGGTCTTCAACACACTTGCGGAGCATCGAAACATGGAAAACTGGATGGACTGATTCAAGCTCTGAAGGCAAGTCCAACTCATAAGCTACATGACCCACCTTACGGATAATTTTATAGGGTCCGATGTATCGAGGACTCAACTTTCAAAAATACCCAATCATCAACCTGAAACTGAAAGTTTCGTCGACGATTGTCCGCATAAGACTTTTGGCGACTTTGGGCTGTCAACAATCGATCTCAGATCACCTTGAACTTTTCTACGGCTTGCTGAACCAATTCAGGGCCTATTAGTTGTGCTTCTCCTATTTCGAACCATCCGATCGGGGATCTACACTTCCTTCCATATAATGCTTCATACAGAGCCATTTGAATACTGGAATGGTAGCTATTATTGTATGCAAACTCAATAAGTGGTAAGTGATCATCCCAACTACCACCGAAATCCAGCACACATGCTCGTAGCATATCTTCCAAGGTCTGAATAGTACGCTCGGTTTGCCCATCAGTTTGCGGATGGAATGTCGTGCTAAGCTTCACCTGGGTACCTAGACCTTCTTGAAAGGATTTCCAGAACTTGGTTGTAAACTGCGTTCCTCTATCAGTGATAATGGATAGTGGAATACCATGGAGTCGCACAATTTCTTTAAGATACAACCTCGCATAATCTTCTGCTGAGTAGGTAGTCCTAACCGGAAGGAAATGGGCTGATTTCGTGAGTCTGTCCACGATTACCCATATGGAATCATACTTGCCTCGGGAACGAGGTAACCCCACAATAAAATCCATATTGATCAATTCCCATTTCTAAGTTGGGATTTCCATTGCTTGCAATAACCCTTCTGGCTTTTAATGTTCGATCTTTACTTGTTGGCAATTTGGACATTGGGCTACAAATTCTGCTATGTCTCTCTTCTTGTCGTCCCACCAATATATTAGTTTAAGATCATGATACATCTTGGTTGCACCTGGGTGAATGGAATACCGAGAATAATGGGCTTCCTCTAGAATTCGAAGACGCAATTCTGCCACATTCAGCACACACAGCCTGCCTCGGTACCTAATAATTCCATCCATAGAAACATCAAATGGAGACTTCTCTCTTTCATGAGATATGTCTCTGTAATGGCATAGTTTAGGATCTTCATACTGATGCTCTTTCACTTCCATGTTCAAGGACGACACTGTGGGATCATTAATGCCAATCCCTGCACTACCCGAATCAATTACACGTACTCCAAGATTAGCTAAATTGATGGAGCTCGTGAACCGTCTCTTTCTTTTCTGGAGGAACTTCGCATAAACTGCCCATTGATAGGCGGCTAAGCACATCGGTTACTACATTTGCTTTTTCGGGGTGGTATAAAATGTTCACATCATAATCTTTTAATAATTCTAACCACCGCCTCTGCCGCAGATTTAACTCCTTCTGTTTGAAAATATACTGATGACTCTTGTGATCTGTATATATATCAACATGTACACCGTACAAGTAATGTCTCCACATTTTCATTGCATGAATAACTGCAGCCAATTCAAGTTCATGAGTTGGATAGTTCTTTTCATGTTTCCGCAGCTGTCTCGAAGCATAAGCAATAACTCTACCATACTGCATTAACACACATCCTAGCCCAACACCGGAAGCATCACAGTACACCACGTAACTATCTATCCCTTCTGGAAGTGTTAAGACTGGAGCTGAGGTTAATCTATCCTTCAACTCTTGGAAGTTGCATTCACAAGCAACATTCCACTGAAATTTAGATAACTTCTAGGTTAGCTTCGTCAATGGGGCTGAAATAGATGAGAAGCCCTCTACGAATCTTCTATAATAACCTGCCAATCCCATAAAACTACGGACTTCTGTAGGCATTGTAGGCCTTGGCCAAGTCTTCACAGCTTCAATTTTCTGAGTGTCGACTCGAATGCCATCATCTGAAATAACATGGCCCAGAAATGTTACAGAATTAAGCCAAAACTCGCACTTTGAAAATTTTGCATATGACTCTCGGGTTCGAAGAATGCAAGAACAATTCGCAAATGATCTGTATGTTCTGATTCTGTGCAAGAGTACACCAGAATATCATCAATGAATACTATCACAAATAATTCCAAGAGTGGCCTGAACAAATTATTCATCAAATTCATAAACACGGCCGGAGCATTGGTCAACCCAAACGACATTAGCCGGAACTCATAATGGCCATACCTCATTCTAAAAGCTGTTTTGGGAATATCTGCTTCTCTAACCCTCACTTGATGATAACCCGGCCTCAAGTCTATTTTAGAAAATCACTTGGTACCCTGTAGTTGATCGAATAGTCATCAATCCTTGGGAGAGGATATTTGGTCTTTATCGTCACCTTGTTTAATTGCCTATAATCGACGCACATTCGTAGAGAACTATCTTTCTTTCTCACGAACAAGACTGGTGCTCCCCACGGTGATAAACTGGGTCTAATAAACCCCTTCTCAAGTAAATCTTTCAACTGCCAGAGCCATTCGATACGGAGGAATGAAAATAGGCTTGGTGTCCGGCAACACATCAATGGCGAAATCAATTTCTCTTTCTGGAGGAAGACCTGGAAGTTCATCAGGAAATACATCCGAAAATTCATTCACTACCAGAACGGATTGGAAAGTTGGCGACTTTGTCTCGGTGTCATGAACTCGGACTAGATGATAAATATAGCCCTTGGCTATCATCTTTCTTACCTTAAGGTAGGGAATAAACCTACCTTTTGAAGATGTTGCATTACCCTTCCATTCAAGCACGGGCTCTCCCAGAAATTGGAATCGAACTACTTTCATTCGGCAATCGACATTAGCATAACATGATGCCAACCAATCTATACCCATAATTACATCAAAATCTAGCATTTCCAGCTCAATCAAATCAGCTTTGGTCTGGCGATCACATATCACAATTACACAATTTTTGTACACTTATCTTGCTATCACGAGATCACCAACCGGAGTAGATACCTCAAAAGGTTTGATTGGCTCAGGTTTCACCCCAATACAGCCAGCAACATATGGAGTAATATAAGAGAATGTAGAACCCGAATCTATCAATGCATACACATCACGGGAGAATATAGACAATATACCTGTAACCATATTCGGAGAGGACTCGAGATCGTGTCGTTTGGCTAAAGCATATACATGGGGCTGAGGGGCACCTGAAGTAGATGCTGGCCCTCTGCCTCTACGTCGACCTGCTGACATCTAGGGAGCTTGCCCTACCGGGCGTACTGAGGAAGAACCAGTTGCTGAACCTGTGGGATGAACCCCACCTCTAGCATACCACGAGGGACAATCTCGCATCAAATGCCCAGTCTGTCCACAAACATAACAAGCATCTGTGTCCTAGCGACATGGCCCTGAGTGTAATTTCCTACACCGGCTACATCAGGGAACTGGTGGTCTCCTCTGACTATAATCACCCCCAAACTGAGAACCCAAAGCTCTCAAACTCTGACCCTGCCTTGAAGGAAAGGAGCGGTCAAATCTCCTATCTGCAAATCGTGGAGGAGCACTAGTCACTGATTGGCCTGAACGTCGGGAATAAGTCTGCCTTGATCCCCCTCTATAGTCGCTACCTGTCCCCATAGATCTGGCCCGCTTGCTCTGCCTTCTATCAATATCACGATCACTCTTCTGTGGTTGATGTTGTGCCTCTATGTTCTGGGCATGGGCTTGTATTCGGGAAATATCCATCCCTTCTTGCAACGAAGCCGTCAAGCAATCTCTGAACAAATGTGGCCCCAAGCCACTCACAAATCTATGCACTCGATCTCCCATGTTGGCTACCATAGTCAGGGCATATCTGGCTAATGAATTAAATTGCATGCTATACTCCTGGGCACTCATGTTTCCTTGCTTCAAATTTAGAAATCTATCCGCTCTAGCTCGACGGACCTCGGGTGGCAAATAGTGATGGATAAAAGAATCTACAAATTCTTGCCATACTGGTGGAGGCGCATTCTCTTGTCTCGATGCTATCCAATTATTATACCACAATACCACCACATCTCGGAGTCTATACGATGCCAACTCCACGGATTCAGTCTTAGAGGCATGAATAATTTTCAATGTTCTCAACATCTCATCTATGAAACCTTGCGGGTCTTCATCCAGCTTCGACCAGAAAAACTCCAGAGGATTCAAACTCATAAAGTCGCGAGCTCGGGTACTAGCTGACCTATCACTTGGGCCCGCATTCTGCCGTTGTGCCTGGGCGGCAACCAACTATGTTAATAAGTGAATGGACTTGGTCACTTGTTGACCCGAAGCACCCGGTGGAGGAATTGGAGTTGGAGCTCCTCCTTGTTCTTCCACATTAGGCGGGGAGGAGGAAGTATTAGATAGGGCCTCATTATGTGACTCGCCCTCTTCTACATTCATGGGCGACTCTCTTTCTACTCGTCTTTTTGTCGTAGTCTTGCCCTTCTGGGCGGCTGTAGCTTTTCCCTTTGGCGGCATTTCTGAAATCACAACACACTATTAGGGAGGATAAAATCTTATACACAGCTCTACCGCACAATCTCAAAAGAAGAAAGATGGCCATTTTTCATAAATGCCCTGTAGCCTCTTGTTTATTAGCGTGGTGCGCAAGACATCATAAACAAGACTCTACTAGACACGGCTCGTAGACACTCCCTAGGACTGAACTTCTCTGATACCACTTTTGTCACGACCCGACTAGGGCCGCGACAGGTACCCGGGGTTAACCACCGAGCACTGCTCACTCTACTACTTATCATGCTTATTAATCGTTCTTGTATCCAATTCATACTCAAATTATAAGAAAAACATCTTTCATTTGGAAAACTTAAATACTTTTATATGCATAAGCCTTTCGGCCATCAAAATAATATATTTACATAGTAGCAACGTCGTGAGACCATACAACCCACACTGCGTATCTACGATCCTCTACTGGAGTACTAGACATATGGACAGGACAGGAACCCGTCATGCCCAACATATACAAATGTACACAAAAGAATAATCAAACACCTCCGGAACAAATGAGTGCTTTCAATCAGCTAACCGCTCCTACGAGTCTGGGTCGAGCTCGTCTCCCTGTCTACCTGTGGGCATGAACACAGCGTCCAAAGAAAATGGACGTCAGTACGAACATTGTACTGACTATGTAAGACAGGAATGAAAATACCTTAGCGTCGTTTCACTAGTCTTTTTGCTTTACCTTGCATTCTTATCTTGTACTCAAAGGTATCGGGGCTCAATTATGGCCATATCCTATTTGCCCTCAGTGCTAATTATGTCCCGGTAATTTGGCTCAAACCATTTTGTACCTTTCCTTAATGTGTTCAGAATATCACACCCATATTGTTATTACTGAATCCTTACTTTTCTTATCAAGTATTCACTTAGTCTCAATTTTTAGCATACAAATATTCGTAGGTTGCATAACTATTCTTGT
This sequence comes from Lycium barbarum, assembly GCF_019175385.1. Lineage (NCBI taxonomy): Eukaryota > Viridiplantae > Streptophyta > Magnoliopsida > Solanales > Solanaceae > Lycium > Lycium barbarum. The sequence goes on along the minus strand of NC_083348.1, from coordinate 20,415,957 downwards.
GCTACTTATAGAAAGTATATTCAATCTTAGTCATAGTCTTTCCTTTTCCTGGTTCATTCTGCTTTACATATCTTATTTGTACTAAAACTCACTTGTTGTCTATCTTGTCATACTCCTTTCCCTTCCTTTATTCACCATTTGATTTTCTCATATCCTACTATAGGATATTTCCTATCCCTTCTCCTTTGCTACTTATAAGTCACAATATCATTTGCGCACAACTCTATTGCCAAATCTTAGCCTCTAATCTAGTATAGTATTGCTATCCTTTATAATATCTCTTAAGTTATTCGTTACCATTTTCTTGTCGTATTCTTCCTTTTTATAAGCATTCACTTTCTAATGTCATATTATCTAAGATCTTTACAAATAATTCTCAGCACTGTCTCAAATACCATTCTGAATCCCATCTGTTTATTGCTGGCCCTCAAATCTTACTAACTTATTTTAGCAAGGGATCTCACTTGAAGCTTGAGTATCCATATCAATTATATTGTAGTGTCAATTGTTTCCATCTATACTTGCTTTGCTTTCACCCGCTTCCCCCCTTTGGGTTTGTACTTATACCATTATCTGTTTATATTCCGCTCTATGTCCCTATTTGCAATCTCAAATTCCCGATCCGTTTTCCTATTCACTTGGTATACTGTACCATAATCATGTCCTTCTTTATAATGTATAACTTTGATTATCCATGTACGAAACCTTGACAAAATCACGAAGCGACGAGAACCTTTCTATATATAGTGCAAAATCTCATCAGATAATCCGTACTCGAGTAATGTGATCAATGTAGCAATTCATCCAAGGCCACATTCCATTTACTCCAATCAATAATTAATTAGTACTTGTAGTCATTCCAAATTCTCTATTAGGTAGCACTTATATTCGGATGATAAGTGACCCAAGCTCTCTTATAACAGTATCTTTATCCTAACGGATATCATCTGTTTCCTCTAATAAATTTACAATACATCAGTTGTCTCTCAAATCTACAATCCTTGTCCTTTAAGGATTTCACTATTTTTGTGGTGAAGTCATATATATGCAGCACTCCTTTATGCCTTATGCACTTTCACCCTTGTTGTGTACCCAACACTAACTTCTAACTTACTCAAAATCATATCAAATTCGTCTTAATAATGGTCTTATCTTACCACCTTGTCATCGTACTGCACCTTTAAGTTGGTAGCTATATATTTCCCTTTCTATTTTATACTCGTACTCAATTGATTATGTCTATCTTGGGTGCTTTTTTTTTTGTATTCTCCAATCTATGTCCATCTTTTATTTTGTGCACGAGGAATCTCATGCTACTCCTATATCCTTCGGAAAACACTATTTCTGCATAACCCCTTTTCTTATTCTCCAAACGTATTCTGTTCATCCTTGTTTGTTCTTGTCATACTAGTCATTTTCTAGCACTCATTCTACCTCGTTGCTCATTTTTCTGTAGTTTGGTCTTTCACAACTCTGTCGCTTATATTACTCGTGTTCTCGGTTATACATGTCGTAACCTATTACTGCACTGCTATCTCGCTCGCTTCCTTCTTATTTCCTTCCTTCAATTAACTCCTTCTTCTCTTGTGCTCGCTATCATTTTTGTTATCGCATAATCTTTATTCTAAACTTTCCCTATAGAAGAACTTCATAAGTCTTTCTTATTCGTTTTATAGCTCGCCTTTATACTTTAATCACATAGATCACGTCATATCTTTTAGTCACTTCCTCGCTAGGATTTACTCATTTTCATAACAACCCTTATGATATTTACATTACATCCTGTTCGTAATCAATCCTATAGTGTAACACTTCTTAACCTTTTACCCTTTTTGGTAAATATTATCCTTATGTCACGACCCAGCTGGGGGCCGCGACGGGTACCCGAGGCTGACCACCGAGCACCCCTTATTCCCTCACTTATCATAGTCATTTACGCTTCTTTATCATTCGCAAATTCATAATCGTATGACAATCATTTTTCGGTGGAAAGCATAATTAGTCTATACATATATATATAAATGCCTCAGTAGACTATCAAAATAATATATGTAATATATTTATGCATACCGTAGTAGACTTGTGAGACCATCTAACCCACACTACGCATCAATGAGCCTCTACTGACATACTATACATGTAGACGGAACAAGACTCCGTCATGCCCAAAATATACATATGTACCAAAAGAATAATCATAAGTACCTCCGAATAATTGAGTTCTTCCAATCAGCTGACAGCTCCTAAGAATCCGGATCGAGCTCACCTCCCTGCCTACCTGTGGGCATGAACACAGCGTCCAAAGAAAACGGATGTCAGTACTAATGTTGTACTGAGTATGAGAGGCATGAACAATAACAACACATCAAGAAAATAAAGGGAGCATCAACTATGGAGCAACTGTACCTGGCTAGGAATCGTATGAGAAGTAATGCATGCTGACTTACTTTTATGCTTATCATCATCTCATGTATGCATATCATATATATATATATATATATATATATATATATATAAACTGCCCGACCATATAAGTGCGGTGTGATAATCAGTAACATTAGCCCGCGTCCAGGCCTCCCGTGTCCGGGGTACCATCTCATGCTGTCCACTAGTGGTGTCTGCTTATGCCAACTGGCCATGGTGTATCGTATAGCTGCCCGCTTTCGCGGTGACTGCCCGACCAACTAGGCCCGGTGTAATATGATTATGACATGCTCATTATTAAATACTTATAATAATATTCTTATCAAAATATGCTCACCATTGTGCATGCATAGAGACTCTAGAACAAGTGTATTTTATCGAGGTGACGTAAGGTCGTGAACCCTCGATTCCATTATGGGAATTCATGAACATTCTGCCTCACCTTGAAGGGGTTAGTATGTAAGGTGAATGTATAAAATGGATGACATCATTTACTTTATAGGAACGCCATATCATATCTCTTGACTCATATAGTTATTCATGATCTTAAGCTCTTGGCTTTCCGGAATATTGGAGAATCATGGAGAGGAAGAAGAATCATATCATGGGATTCATTCCATAGAAAGAAAAGGATTAGCCTCACATACCTTTTTCGCCTAGTTAAGCTATCGTTCACTTGTTCTCCTTCAATATCACGTTGCTACCTTCACGAGAGAATACGCATTATAGTTAGTCAATCGACCATAAGAACGCATCGTTATTTCTAGAGAAAATTGGGCAGCGTTTCCTTTGTTTCTACTACTTTTCTCATATTCTATTTCAACTCCCAAACATTTACAACAACACTCACAATATCGTGTCAACTCCCAAACATTTACAACAACACTCATAATATCGTGTCAACATTCATCACTTATCTATATTTAGCAAAATCCACCATTTTTCTCCAATTTCTCCACATTTAATGGTTTTAGCTCATCATCATAATTTTGCTTACTTCGCACCTATTCCATGGTCTATATTCCACTTATAACGTATTCATCATCACAACCTATCAACGTTCATGATTCCATTCAACTATCATTCAATTGTGACACTATTCACTCAGTAATGGCCCGTTTTCTATGTTCTTCTACATTTCAAGCATCTTAGCTTTCCAATACCTTAAATAACATGATAAAGTCATGAAACATACTTTAGATGATGGTGGAACAAACCTAGAGTGGAATAACTCCTTTAGCACCAAAACCCTTCTTCAACTCTTTTGGAATTTCTTGAAGGAGATGACTTCCAATTAGGTTTCATACACTTTGTTTCATAGATTTGGTGTTGATGATCATTGATTTCCTTGGTATTCTTGTGGTTGAAGTGTTTGGAGTGTTCTAGAGATTTCTAGGGAGAAATTTCGTGAAGATGAAATGAGAAAATGAACTTGGGTCCCTCCTTTTTAATAGCTAAAATCTGATTTTTATGAATAGTGGTCGAAATGCACAGTGGTCGTAAACCCCACTTTACGAGCAGTATACTGGTTTACGGTCTGTCCCCCACGGCCGTATTTAAGCATATCAGGAACAGAAAGGTTGGCTGAAGATCATGGCGGTTTACGACTCAGTTTACGGGCCGTATTTCAATTTACGGTCCGTATTCCAAGTCATTTTTAACCATTTGAAGCATTTGACAGAAAGTTGAAATTATTGAAATGTTGAGGGACGATGGCAATTTACGGTCTGTAAATCACTTTACGGGTCGTACTCCATTTTACGACCACTGGCTGAAATGAAATTCTGCAACTTTCTTAATTCCAAAGTTCATAAATAATCATTCCCTACTTAGTAAAACATTGCACACTCATGCCCTTCATTGGTCTATTCATTGTTGGCTCACGAAAAATTTTCGAGGTGTAACACTCTTCCTCCCTTTTTGGAACATTCATCCTCGAATGTTAAACACTCGGGATTCTACGAAAATTCCGTCAGAGTTTCTCCTGTAATTTGACACTACCAACCTGTCACAATAACCCATAATATCATCGCCTCACAGGGCTACATCACAATATCAACATATCCGTGGCCACGCACGACCAAAAGCATAAAAATGAAGCGTACATACCTCATATCGTCGGTGTTTCGTCTTGGATCTCTCCCGGGGGTTAGAATAAGTGTGGGTACTTGGATTTCATGCTCTCTTCTGCTTCCCAAGTCACTTCTTCCCGGTTGTTGTTTCGCCACAATACTTTGACTAATGCTACCTCTTTATTTCGAAGCTTGCGCACTTGCCTATCTAGGATGGAAATAGGTACTTCTTCATAGGTTAGCCTTTCCGTTATTTGCACATTGGATACCGGGACAATTTTGGTGGGGTCTCCAACACACTTGCGGAGCATCGAAACGTGGAAGACTGCATAGACTGATTCAAACTCCGAAGGCAAATCCAATTCATAGGCTACCTGACCCACCTTGCGGATGATTTTGTAGGGTCCAATGTATCTGGGACTTAGCTTCCCTTTCTTACCAAATCTCATCACCCCTTTCATTGGCGACACTTTCAAGAACACCCAATCACCGGGTTGAAATTCCAAGTCTCGTCGGTGATTGTCCGCATAGGACTTTTGACGACATTGAGCTGTCAACAACCGATCTTGGATCACCTTGACTTTTTCTATTGCTTGTTGGATTAATTCAGGGCCTACTAGTTATGCTTCTCCTATTTCGAACCATCCGATTGGAGATCTATATTTCCTTCCATATAAAGCTTCATATGGAGCCATTTGTATACTTGAATGATAGCTGTTGTTATATGCAAATTCAATTAGCGGCAAATGATCGTCCCAACTTCCACAAAAATCCAGCACACATGCTCGTAACATATCCTCCAAGGTCTGAATAGTACGCTCGGCTTGTCCATCAGTCTATGGATGAAATGCGGTGCTAAGCTTCTCTTGAGTGCCTAGACCTTCTTGAAAGGATTTCCAAAATTTGGCTGTAAACTGTGCCCCTCTGTCTGTGATGATAGATAATGGGATTCCATGGAGTCGCACAATTTCTTTGAGATACAACCTTGCATAGTCTTCTGCTGAGTACGTGGTCTTGACTGGAAGAAAATGGGCTGCTTTCGTCAGCCTATCCACGATCACCCATATAGAGTCATACCTGCCACGGGAACGGGGTAATCCCACGATGAAGTCCATATTTATCACTTCCCATTTCCAAGTAGGGATTTCTATTGCCTGTAACAAGCCCCCTGGCTTCTGATGTTCAGCTTTTACCTGTTTGCAATTTGAACATTGTGCTACGGATTCTGCTATGTCTCTCTTCATGCCATCCCACCAATACATCATCTTGAGATCACGATACATTTTTGTTGCACCTGGATGAATAGAATACCGAGAATAGTGAGCTTCTTCTAGAATCCATTGGCGTAATTTTGCCACATCCGGCACACATAGCCTGCCTCGGTATCTAAGAATTCCATCCATAGCAACTTCAAATGGAGATTTTTCTTTCCCATGAGATGTGTCTCTATAACGACATAATTGCGGATCGTCGCACTGCCGTTCTTTCACTTCCATATCCAAGGGCGAAATTGTGGAATCATTTATACTAATTCTGGCATCGCCCGAATCAATTATACGCACTCCTAAATTTGCTAATCGATGAAGTTCTTGAACCATCTCTTTCCTTTCCGGAGGGATTTCACATAAACTGCCCATCGATCGGCGGCTAAGTGCGTCGGCTACTGCATTCGCCTTCCCGGGGTGGTATAAAATATTAACATCATAATCTTTTAATAATTCTAACCACCGCCTCTGCTGTAAATTCAACTCCTTCTGTTTAAAAATGTACTGGAGACTCTTGTGATCTGTATAGATATCAACTGTCACGACCCAACCCCGTAGGCCGTGACTAGTGCCCGATCTGGGCACCCAAACCCATCTATCGAATGCATTCAAATATATAGCAGAAGCCGACAAGGCTATATTTACAAATTTAGATAATTTCCAGAAAAATTTCGGCAGAGTCTCCTTTGTTTTTCGGACTATCCAGAATAACCCTGTACACAACAAACACCAACAAAGGCCACACAGGGCTAACAAAGCAACGTATAAACATATGCGGACCGGCCGCCTCGGCGTATGGGATCGCCCAAACAACATATACACATATCCATACAGAAAGACCCTAACCCACAAACAAGTCCACAGACCTCTAAACAGACTGACAGAATCATATGACGGGACAGGGCCCCCGCCGTACCCAAATAGTCAGATATACAGAAATATATATACATAGCAAAAGATGTATGTACCAAAAGTGGACTCCGGATCAAAGGGAGTACTCCGAAATAGCAGAAAGTGGAGCCTACAGTGGTAGATCACCTGTGTGTGTACCTGCGGGCATGAAACGCAGCCCCCGAAGAAAGGGGGTCAGTACGAAAGATGTACTGAGTATGTAAAGCATGGAGTATAGAAATATAGACCACCACTGAAAGCAAACAGGATACAAAAGAGGGAAATGCCGAGCAGTATATCAGAATGTGTATCAAAATCATATATATATAATGCAAACAAAATCATGCGAATCTCAGGAACGCGGTCACCACTCCGACGCTGGTGCCACTCACAGCATAACACCAGAAGGTTCAAATCTCCGTACATCCCCGAGCACACATATCACCAGCCATATCACAGCATAGCACCAAACGGAACCCGGCCCTATGGCGAGGCCTCGGGAACCGTAACACAGCATACGGCCGAATTTATCATAGCGCGCACGAACCATAACCGGCCCGGGAACCGGTGAACGAATCATAATAAGGGCACGAGCGGAGTCGTGAGCAAACAATGCAATTTGTATGTCAAAATATTCTTTAGAACTTGATAAAATCATAAGTCAAGTCTTTAGTAAAAATAGTCGAACAATTAGCTAGTACGGAGTTCATTTTACAAAAGTGCTCCCGAAATGGTATTTATAACCCAAAACATAGTTTAGCATATTGTGTTAATCAAAACATTATTTTATAATAGACGATTTCACAGTTAAAGGTCCCTTGTCAAACTTTTACAAAAAGAGAGCCTAATAGAACAAACAAGGCATCTCGGGGTTAGCGGGCCCACCTCGGGTCAAGTCGAGGTGGCGGACAAGAATCACGGACATTTGGGGCCTATGAGATCATACATACAGGTTTCGAAGTGATCCGACGACGTTTGCATAAGTTTCAGACACTTGGTTCCTTTCTAGCCAAAATAAGGTCTTTAAGCTTCAATTCAATTGAATGAATAGTAGACATTTTATAATTCGGATTTCGTGGAGCAGGACTGCTCCCGGGGTTCCGATATCAACCTAGCATACCTAAGACATGCCAAAAGAAAGAGTGGGTAGCCTTACATGTGTCTTACGCTCGCCCAAAACTCAAGTCCCGTTTCGCTCAGAATCTGCAAATGGTCAAAGTTACCAATTAGGGATTTCAAGGCTTAAGAATTCACTTAACCTCATTTTTATCTACCGAAATTTCGGCAGCATTTCCCCTATATATATAACACCCCCGAGACTTAGCTCGGCTCAATAAACATCAACCACAACAACCCACAATATCACAAACATCACAAGTCATACAAAATCACTCTAACGTCAATATTCTTTCTTTCTACATAAATCAACAACTTTCATCCAAACTTCACAACATCGAACTAACACCGACATTATCATATTCATTTACTCGTTCAAAGTTATTCAAACACATTCCAATAATATTCCAAGTGATATACATGAATTTAAGCAATCCACTACTTTCCATATTCTATTCAAAACTTCTACGAATGCACAAAACTTCCCAAATCACATTGTCTTCCTTCCAAATTTATTAACAACAACCATAATCCACATTTAAAGTCTTACTTCCACAATTATATAAGAATACACATAAATCATATATTTTCCCATAAAAACCCGCAACCATTTCAATGCCAATTCAACTCGCTAAACATTCATTTACGTCATAAATGCCATAACGACGCAACTAACAAACTAAACAAAAATCAAATTCGTCTCCTTCACCATAACATGTCTCACGGCCACTTCATCACACACACACACACCCACAGTTTCACACACACACCAAAACTATGAAATTCTCGTTTATTCTCAATCCTTATAATATTCATACAAATTCCATAACACAAAAGTAGCAAAAATTCTTACCTTTTCTTGAAATTCCGACTTGCCGCAAATGTGATTCTTTCGCCAAACTAATTGTGTCACGTTGAAGAGCGTCTTGAATATACTACGAATATTAGAAGAACAAGATTTTTGGATTAGAATCAAAGCTTGGAACTTTTTTTCTTTCTTTCCTATGTTGGCCGAAACCCTCTCTTGGGTGTTCTTCAATTTTTTTGATTTGCTTGCCTTTTCTTGAATGTTCTATGGTTAGCATATATATAATACTCCTTTAATTAAGTTGTCACATGTTAATCACATGACAACTTGTTATGGGTATGGGCCAAAGACATGGCCGGCCACCCCTAGCAATTTGGGCCAAATTTTCATATATTTTTTTGAGCCCAATTTATTAGAAATCTCGTTTTGTAATTCCTGAAACTAATTTTTGAAATCCCAATTTTGCCCTCGCCCTTCCCCGAGGTCTTTGCACCAATACTTCCATAAACAACATAAACATATTAACTAAAATCAAATTATTTCCTTGTAACATACAAGTCTTAATTATTTCACGATTTCCAATTATACGAAAACACGGGATATAACATCAACGTGCACCCCGTATAAATAATGCCTCCATATTTTTAGGGCATGAATAACCGCAGCTAGTTCAAGATCATGAGTTGGATAATTCTTCTCATGTTTCCGCAATTGTCTCGAAGCATATGCAATAACTTTCCCTTGCTGCATCAATACGCATCCTAGTCCAACACCGGACGCATCACAGTATACCATGTAGCCATCTGACCCTTCTGGGAGTGTTAAGATCGGAGTTGAGGTCAACCTGTCTTTCAACTCTTGGAAACTACGCTCACATGCATCGTCCTACTGAAATTTCGCGGACTTCTGAGTTAGCTTCGTCAATGGGGCTGAAATAGATGAAAAGCCCTCTAGGAACCTTCTATAATATCCTGCCAAACCTAGGAAACTACGAACTTTTGTGGGCGTCGTAGGCCTTGGCCAAGTCTTCACAGCTTCAATTTTCTGAGTGTCGACTCGGATACCATTATCTGAAATAATATGGCCCAACAATGTTACAGAATTCAACCAGAACTCACACTTTGAAAATTTTACATACAATTCTCGGGCTCGAAGAATGCCAAGTACAATTCTCAGATGGTCTGCATGTTCTGATTCTGTGCGAGAATACACCAGAATATCATCGATAAATACTATCACAAATAGATCTAAGAGAGGCCTGAATATGTTGTTCATTAAATTCATAAATACAGCCGGAGCATTAGTCAACCCGAATGACGTTACTCGAAATTCATAGTGGCCATATCTCGTTCGGAAAGCTGTTTTGGGAATATATGCTTCTCTAACTCTCACTTGATGATAACCCGACCTCAAATCTATTTTTGAAAACCACTTAGCACCTTGCAGCTGATCGAATAAATCACCAATCCTTGGAAGAGGATATCTGTTCTTTATCGTCACTTTGTTCAATTGCCTGTAGTCGATACACATTCGTAAGGATCCGTCCTTCTTTCTCACAAACAAGACTGGTGCTCCCCACGGCGATGAGCTGGGTCTGATAAACCCCTTGTCAACCAGATCTTTCAGCTGTGTTTTTCGCTCTTTCAATTCTGCCGGAGCTATTCGGTAAGGAGGAATAGAAATGGGCTTGGTGTCTGGCAATACATCAATGGCGAAATCAATTTCTCTTTCTGGAGGAAGACCTGGGAGTTCGTCAGGAAATACGTCTGGGAATTCATTCACCACCAGAACAGATTGAAGAGTTGGCGAATCTACTTCTGCATCATGAACTTGAACTAAATGATAAATATAGCCCTTGGCTATCATCTTCCTTGCCTTGAGGTACACTACTAAAAAAACTGCTTTTCCCGACCTCAAAAAACCGACCTCAGTTGAGGTCGGAAAAAAACCGACCTCATGAGGTCGGTAAATTCATAATATTTATTTTTTAATTTTTTTAAAAATAAACCGACCTCATGAGTTCGGTAATATTGTACCAAAATTTGAACAAATAATATACCGACCTCACTAGATCGGGAATTTATTTCCTGATAATTATTATAACTTTATTTTTAATTTAAAATAATACTGACCTCACGAGGTCGGTAATATTTTAAATAAAAAATAAACTTATTAAATATACCGACCTCATGAGGTCGGTATTTTTTTTAATTAAATATACCGACCTCATGAGGTCGGTATTATTTTCAACTAAAATGCACCCAGACCCAATTCGTTCCCATTTCTGTGCTTCTCTCTTGTCATTGTTCTCGCCCGTCTCTCATTAACCCTAGTCTAACTCCGGCGACGGCACCATGTCTCCCGCCCTTCTCTTCTTCCATTGCTCTCCACCTTCATTTTCCATCTTCTAGGTAAGCCCTAATTTCTCCTTTTGATTCACTAATTTCCTTTCTCATTTTAATTCCAAAGTTACTTCCCCTTTTTTTGTTAACTCTTACTAAAATGTTAAAGCCTTGGCTGGAATTGACCCAGTCTTTCCCTTATTTTAGTTGCCATTTCAGCTGAAGTTGTTTGTGCTTGATTTAGGAGATCATTGTGCTGCTGCCTCTATTGACAGCTTTGACGCTTAATTAGTAGACAGCCTCCTTAAACTTTCTGGTGTGTATTTTCCTATCTCAAAATGTGCTTTCTCTATTTTAATTGTTGAATTGATGCTTAATGTAATTTGGAATTAGAAACACTGTAACTATTATCTTGCTATCTTTCGTCACGTAACTTGGAATTAGAAACACCGTAATTGTTATGTTGATGTCTTTTATCATGTAATTTGGAATTAGAAACACCGTAATTGTTATGTTGCTGTCTTTTGTCTTCCATTGTTTTGTACAAATTTATTTGGGGCATGATGGCATCATTAACTGGCCAAAACAGTAGACCATTTTGTCATATTAGTAAAGTTCGTGTAGGACTTTGACAAAAAAAGAATGTAAAAAGAAAATAATTAATGAAGGATATTAAAGTTGTTGAATTGTAAAGAAAAGAATGGAGTACCGAAGTAGTCTACGGGCTATGATTCTTTTCTTTATGAAAATTCAAAAATAAGTCCAGAATCATGACGTTCTTTACTATTCCAAAAATATTAGTCGGTAAAGGATGGAAAAGGTAAATAAATGATAATTAATTTTGAAGTTTTCTTAGATGAAATTATCCTAGTTAGTTTTTCCTAGTCTGAAGCTTTAATTTGCTAATTAGGGCAACTGGTGATTTGGGTTTTGAACATTGAATTAAATTAAACATTGAATTTGTTCCGTAACAATTTCAAATTTGGTGTTATTTGTGTAGATGGAATCTCGTAATTGGATGTATAATAGGACAAACGAAAACCGAGGGGGGATGAGGCAAGATTTTGTAGACAGTGTCGATCCTTTTGTTGGCTATACAATGACACTTGAAACTTTTCTAAGTCATGGCTTGGTTAGGTGCCCTTGCGTGAAATGTCAATGTAGGAATTACGAGAGTCCAGACATTGTTAGGCTTCATCTCTATAAAGACGGCTTTCAAAAAGATTATACAGTGTGGACTAGTCATGGAGAAATAAATAGTAGTTTTGGTAGATTTCAAGACTTTGTTGTTGGTGAAAGTAGTAGGTCGGTGCAACCTAATGTCCAAAATTCTAGAATGCACGACATGGTTCAAGATGCTTATGGGATGCATTCTGATTTTAAATCCGGTAACCATGGTGAAGAAGCTCTAAATGAAGAAGCTAGTCGTTTTTTTGAACAGTTGAAAAAGGCTAGTCAGCCTTTATATGACGGTAGTCCCCACTCTCAATTGTCTATTGCTGTTAGATTATTAAGCATCAAACAAGATTGGAATGCTCCTCAAGGTGCAATGGATGCTGTGATTGGCCTTATACATGAATTAGTTGACCCGAATTTAGAGATACCTAAAAATTACTATACGGCAAAGAGACTAGTGTCTAAGTTAGGACTCTCGTCGATGAGAATTGATTGTTGTGAAAATGGATGCATGTTATGCTACAAGATGACGAAGGTCTAGAATCTTGTAAGTTTTGTGGAAGAGAACATTTTAAGCGGACTCGTAGCGGGAAGAGGGTTGTCGTTAAGGAAATGCATTACTTACCTCTTACACCAAGGTTAAAGAGGTTGTACGCATCAAATAGCTCCGCTCCTCATATGAGATGGCACAGTGAAAATAGAAGGACGCCTGGTGTTATGTGTCATCCATCAGACGGAGAGGCTTGGAAACATTTTGACACAACATATCCAGACTTTGCGGCTGAACCACGAAACATTAGGTTGGGTTTATGTTCCGATGGATTCACTCCACATTCTGTTTCTGCTGCACCATATTCTTGTTGGCCTGTTTTGTTAACACCATATAATCTTCCGCCTGAGTTGTGTATGACTAGTCCATATATATTCCTTACTTGCATCATTCCTGGCCCACGTAATCCAAAAGTTTTGATTGATGTATACTTGCAACCTTTGATTGATGAGTTGAAAATGTTGTGGGTTGAAGGGGGTGAGACGTTTGATGTTTCTCTTAAGCAGAATTTTAATTTGCGGGCCACTTTAATGTGGACTATTAATGATTTTCCTGCCTACGGGATGTTGTCTGGGTGGATGACTGCTAGAAAGTTAGCCTGTCCTTACTGCATGGAGAATACTAAATCGTTTTCATGTTTTCATGGAAACTTTACTCCCCATTGCATTTAGTAGCTTGCCTGCCCGAATTTGGAAGCCTATGACAGAAATTAGTTTGTTCTTCAAAGACTTGTGTTCTAGTACGTTGAGGGTAGACAACCTGGATCGGATGCATCAGAATATTCCTGTAATAACAAGTAAGTTGGAGAAAATTCTTCCACCGGGGTTCTTCGATGTGATGGAACATCTTCCAATTCACCTTGCGGAGGAAGCTCGACTCGGAGGCCCAGTTCATTGTCGTTGGATGTATCCCTTTGAGAGGTAATAGGTGTAAAGTTTTGCAAATTTCTGTCTACTAATTTATTTTTAAAAAAATCATGCTTAAAATAATATTATGCAGAACTATTGGCAAGTCTAAACGGGGTATCAAGCAGAAACATAGAGTTGAAGGATCAATTTGCGAAGCCTACCTTGCTAAGGAAACAACTCATTTCTGTTCTTACTACTTTGGGAATGATGTGCCATGCTTGCGAAACAGACCCAATCGGCATTATGAAGGAGGTGAGAATGATGCTTTAGCGAAGCCAATATCAATCTTCAATCAACCGGGTTCAGGTTCAAAAAAACGTACAAGACAATTTAATGATATGGAGTCTAAATCTGCATCGATACATGTCTTGCTAAATTGCCCGGAAGTTCAATGATATTATGAGTAAGTTATTATTATTTTGCACTAAATATCCAAGTACAAAGCATAACAACTAACTCAAACTCCATTTTGTCGAACAGCTACTTTATGCATCTAAATGGCATTGAAAAAGTGTACGACCAGTTTGGGAAGTGGTTTAACAATTATGTAAGTGTTAAAGCCTTTTCACAAAGCTAATATAATTTAAAAGGTGCACATTATATTATTGCTAACTTACTATTTCTTAACTACTAATAGGTTTACAGTACAGAGTATGGTTACCATGACCAACTTTTAAAGGACATATCCTGGGGACCCGGTATGGTCTATTCTATGGACAAATATGTGGTAAATGGTTTTAAATTTACTACCGAAGAATGATCTAAGCATACAAAAACTAACAACAGCGGGGTTTGGGTTAAAGGTGGCGATGGAAACCAAGCCGGGGTCGATTATTATGGTGTAATTAAGGAGATCCTAGAACTGGAATATTCTGGTGGTGGGAAAAAAAGAATTGTACTTTTTCGGTGCAAGTGGTTTGATCCAACCCCAAATAGAGGTACAAGGGTACTCAAGCAGTATAACATCATAGAAGTAAATCACACGAGAGAGTATGCGGCTTATGATCCTTTCATTATTGCACAAAATGTTAGACAAGTGTACTATTCTCCTTATCCCTTGCGTCCAGATAAGTCTGCTTGGTGGGTGGTAATTAAAGTCAAGCCTGTGAGTCGAGTGGAAGTGGAGAATGTGTTGCCTATTGCGTTCCAGGATGACGACATATCAGTTGTTCACCAAATAGTTGACAATGAGTTAGAAGATGATTTAGAGCATGCAGAACACATATTGGAAGAAATAAATGTAGAGGTGAACGATTGTAATAATGGAAATGAAACAACTGATGAGGAAGAATGGTCAAAAGAGGCAGATGGGGATGGGGATGAGGATTAATAGCAATTAGTAAGTATTTTTTAAGACTTACATATTTTCTTTACATATTTAAAATTAGTAGCTGATTGTTTACTTCCTATTTATAGGTTCAATCTGGAATGGTTTAGCTTTATTACTCGATTTTCGAATACTATCAGTGTTTTGAAATTGACAACTTTTATGAAATTATATTTTTGTGCGTCTTTATTCTTCCTCCTTAGCCTTTTAAAAGCATCCTTATGTTGTTTCTTTCTCTTTTATTTCCTTTCAGATACCTTAACGAAGACATTCTTTGAGCCATTTTGACATTTTAGAGATCTAAGAGGGGTAATGCACTTGATCATCTTGACGGTGTAGTGGTACGTTTTATGCTTTTTTCCCTTTTGTAGAATTTTACCGTACTAATCCTATTGAGGCAAACTAACATATCTGTGTACCATGTATACCATTGGTATATCTGTGTATATGAATCTGTTGTTTATATGCAAACTACAACCTGCATATTCTGACCATGCCTTATTCAGAAAAAATGAGAAATATTTTTCTCCTTCTCAAAGTATCTAATATTTACACTGGTACTGATTTTGAGAAGGCTAAAAAATGTAGAATTTCTGATACACATTTGGAGCTTTAAAAACTACCTCTACATACAGTTTGCTATTGCTACATTTCAGCTGCATTGGTTCTGCTTTTTGCATGACTTTGAGATTATATGGATTTGAGTTCCATGAATTTGCTATGGACTTGCAGGTGGTTTGTTAAATTCCTGATGTACTTGCAGTAGCTAGGGGTACTTTGGTTGCTTATTCATGTCTTTTAGTAGTTGTAATTTTTTTTTCATGTTGTTTGACTAGTCCTGCTTAAAAATTTACCCATAAATACAAAAAATCACTTCCTAGTCCATCATCAGCTCATACTGAATTTTAAAAGATCATGTCTTGTTCCTGAAATGACATTAGGTATATACTAGCCAATAATATTTACTTAAAAGGGAAATTTGAAGAGAACATAGACATCAAACAAAGGTTTCACATTAGATGAGAACAATGACAAAATCAGGAATGGAAGTGCAAGTAACTTGTGAAAAGGCAGAACGATCTAGTATGAATATGAAAATCTAAATACAAAAAGAGTGATAATAGCATCATCCACGATCACTTGTGCTGTGTTTCTGGAGATTAAAGACAAAACTGTTTAAGGAAAAATAGCAGGGAAGCAATGATATACCTGGGGTCTAAATTTGCTTGGGCTATAATATCATTTAAATTGTCTATGTTGCGCAAATCTACAGGAAGCAATTTGTAATGATCATTATGGACTTCACTCTAGCTTTTGCGGAGAAGAAATGTCCAAGAAGATTCACTAAGCATTAAACTTTAAGAAACAGATTACATTGAAGAATTAGATTCAACATGGACAAAGCAAGTATATCTACTGTTTGTTTTAGAGGTAAAAATATCTATCTATTAGTTAACTGGAAATAAAACTTCCTTCACAAATAGTTCGTTAAAAGTTATAGTTAGATTCTAGAATCTATGAGTTTCTGTGTGACATGACAACATAGCTTCTTTGCAACTACTCTTGCCAGTCATTGCAGATTAATGTCCGTAAGATTGTAAAGTGTTTAAATTCTGAAAACTACCAAACATATTTTAGTTTTTGATGAAGGATATGATCAAGTACAACAAAAGGACCATTATATTAGTTGGAACTCCTAGATGATTCACTACATTCAGTGTATCCAAATCTGAGTTGGATGTTAGATTTTCCTTTTGGTTATCATGAGTAATATCTACTGTCACTTTCCACCGTCATTAGATGCATTTCCCAGAACAAAGGACCTCCACTGAACCATTTCAATCCTATCATAAAAGCTTAAACTTTAAGGGCATCAGAACCATTTCAATCCTTTTTCTCTCAAATTTAACTGAAAAGCATAGTTATGTAAAGTATCTGCTTGTGAATATATCTGCTCAGTCTGTCTAAAATGTAAGCAGTTAAGCTGTTCATTTGATCATTCATATGCAAACTACAACCTGCAGATGTACAGAAAATAACATGTTCTTGACAACTGAGGTTAAGATTCCTGAGGCTTCTGCAGTAGCAAAATGGCAACTAAATGCCAGCATCTGCAGTAGCAAAATGCCAATAAAATGCCTGAGCTACTTTGTTGCACTTTTGACTGAGTAGGAGTCTTAAGTTATAAATGTTGATTATGAATGAGTGCTGAAATCAATAAAGCCATTTAAAACAATCTAAATTTCTTGTACATCCATTTGTCCATGATTCCATTGAAATCAAAAGCATGGATTCTGCAATATCTTTCATTCATTTCTTTGAGTTACTGTCTGCATGAGAGCTATATGTATATCTGCCTGTGTATTTGTCTCATTCTTATAGTTAAGGACCTGGTACATGTTAAAGTATAATTAAGTAGCCTTATGTGAAAGAGAAGGAGAGTTTAAGTAAAGGATAAGACTTGAGTCCTATCATAAAAGCTGAAACATTAAGCGCATCAGAACCACTTAAATCCTTTTGCTATTGCTGCAGTTAAGCTGTTCATTTGATCATTCATATGCAAACTACAACCTGAGTTTTTGGCTTATGATGATGTGTGCATTATTAAGAGATTGATTAGTGTATACTATAATACCATAATCAAAGATAATGCCATTAGCTTTACTTTAACATCTAAACAAAAAAAAAAAAAAAGGTGACAGATGCATCTAAACAAACAGATTCAATTATCCAATTTACAAAAAACAATTTTTGAATCTGCAATAGTCTTAACACCTTCACTTGATTTTTGCAAGTTGCCACTAGGACAAAACTTGTCATCAGCAATTCAGTGACTCAGTTATTATCAGGAAATAATACCAAATACATCACCAGTCTCTGATTTATCCATTCCCTCCTCCAACATCATTTCTTTGTATCTGCAATCAGTGCTGCAAAATGCCTTCTCACCTCTAAAAACAACACAGTACAGAATTACAAAAGGGAAAAAATGTGAGTAATGTTTAAGGTTCTAAAATGTAACTCTGTAGGATAAAATATGAAGGTTTAAGTGTTTAACATCAAAGATAACTTGAAGATTTAGTCTCTTAAAATGTTACTGCCATGTTACTGTCCCATTTCTATTAATTTATATTTGCGATACTTACATATATTATTGTGTAGATGGCAGGTGAAAAGAGGGGTAAGAAAACAAAGAAGGCTAACGAGACAGCGGTTCCCCGGAGACCACCAGAAAACCTTGCGATTAGAGATAGAAGCCCGACGCCATGTCTCCCACCACACGGCGCTCCATTGCCTCATGATCCCCTCATGAATGGCATTGCATATAGTCTTCCACCTCCGTACAGCTTTGGTCGGCCCTATATGGCTCCACGCCAGGGCTTTACTGAGGTGCCTCCCCAGAGCCCCTCGATGATGTCCACACCAGGTTATGCTACCGCACAGGGCTTCACTCGGTATACTTCTGGGTCTCAGCGGGCTTCGTCTAGTGGTACTCCGACGGCCACTCCCAGTCCGACTGCATCACATCACTCTTCATCATCTACTAAACAGTACGAGATTACAGGTCCTGACGTTCGAGCAAGTAGTTCTGTGCCTGACGCTCCTGCTGCGAATGACTTACCTGGACGTGTAAGTGCTCCACAGCTTGAATCTTGTGACTCATCAGGGCGACTCATCATCGAGCCTGTGGGATACGGGTAATTTGTTTTTCTTAATATTTTTATTTTTTCATAAAGTCCACTAGGCATGATGCCTAGGGCTGATTAACATATATTTTCTTCAAAGAAAAACGATTAAAGAAGCTTTACTAAGTGTTTAATTTTATATTTTTGATAGTTGGTTACCGGACAAAGCTTCATCTCTCCTTACAGAAGAGATACAAAAACTATTTAAAGACTCACCTACTTGGGGCCAGATGTCACCAAATCGCCAGAGACAAATCTATTTTGCCTTTAAGATATATGCTTATTTTTATTTACACAATCCACTTATATTGATCGATTCCTTATTAATAAACTCATTTACTTTTCGTTGCAGGACAAATGTGTCTGGCGGCCGGAACATGAGACGCAGATGGCTCAAAACTTCAAGAAGAAAGCTCAGCGCTTATTATGTGACATGTTAGGAAGGGTTCGTCAATCTAACAAGAAGCCTGGGTGGATCCTTCCTGACAAGCTATAACAAGCTACTTCATTACTGGGCAACTAATGAAAGATTCTTACAACTGAGTGACATAGGGAAGAAGGCTAGAAATTCGAAGAAGGGTGGCTCCCTACACACTAGTGGGGCTATGAGTCAAGAGGCCGTGAGGAGGAAGCTGGCAAGTCTACATTAACTCTACTTGAAGGATTGTGAATTTACTTTATTTTCTTTTAGTCTTATCATTTACTTATACTTTTGCAGGAACTAAAACGGGGGACGCCAGTGCCTCAAGATGAGGCGTTCAAGATCACTCACGTGAAGAAGAAGGCAAACGCTAATGATCCAGATGACTGGTGTGACGAACGGGCTAAGCAGACCTACGTAAGCTTCTTTTTTTTCATATTTTGTTTGTTAGACTACGAAACGGGGATCCGGCTCCTATCTCATTTTTATGCTTGATCTTTATTTTTGGTTTTACAAGATTCAAGTTATAGTGATGTTTCAATAATAGATCCACTAAACAAAATTATGATACATGTATTACACATTGCAAATCGATGGTATACCTTATGAAAATGTTGGTTAAGCTTTGAGAAACAAATTTTTTCGAAAGAATCCAGGAAGCTAGTACTCCTAGTAGAAAACTGTTTTGTCTTCATCAGAAATTGAAAGGAAGACAATGCGGTATCCTCATTGTGCTCAATAGCCCTTTTTTCCTCTGCTGCTTACTGATATGAGAGGGCATTGCATTGGCAATTTGTCAATAAGACCGGTAAAGCCAGAAACGAATCCATAATTTAGCATCTGTGGTTCCTATGAGTGTAATCTTATTATATGTATATATGTTTTAAAACATTTTGTTAAATGTATGCATTATTTGGGCTGCAAGCAATATGTTTAGCTGAATCGACAAAATCCGTCCAAGATCTGCCTCTGCCCTTGGAGCCTAGGAGATCCTTCGCTACTAGGAAAGTAAGCAACTTCTATTAGAGCAGGACCTTTATTGAGTCTAGGAAATCCTTCGCTGCTAGGAAATTAAGCAACTGAAACCAGAGTCGGACCGACCTCAAGTTGATCATGTCATGTGTAACGTTAATGAATGGTGGTTCATTAATGTTCATTAATTTAGACTTCCTGAAAGCCCAAAAGAACGGAACCGCAATTCAATTCACTCCCTATTCTCTCTTAAAGAAATAAAGCTTGCCCTGAATCGGGTCTCTCCTTGTTCTGTGGCATTCTCTCTTAAGAAATAAAGTGTTACATCCGACATTTTTGCATATTCGAAAAATTCGAGATAACTTGACTTGTAATGAATGAGGCCATATTTGGACCTTACTTGGTATGAATGTGTCGGCTATGAATACCTTGGTGTGGAATTACGAAAGGAGGCCAAGGGCAAAATTGGAATTTTGGAAATTAGTTTCGGAAATTACAAAATAAGAATTTTTGATGAATTGGGCTCAAAAAAAAATGAGGCCCAACAAAGGGAGCCCAACCGGCCACACTTCATGGCCCAAGTCCATGGAATATTATTCCATGTGACAAATTAATAAAAAGGGATAAGTATATACATGGATCAATGTTCATCTTTTGGAACATTCAAGAAAAACCAAGAAGAGAGAAAAGAAGAAGAGGTCACGGCCTAAGAGAAAGAGAAAGAGAAAAAGAAAAGAAAAATTCTTGGAGCTCAAATCCTTGATTCAAAAATCCATCTCTTTTGGAATTATTACTAAGTTCAAGATTCTCTACAAAGTGGTACAATTATTTTGGCAAGAAACTATCTTTGGTAGCAAGGAGAATTTGTTGGGAAAAAGGTAAGAATCTTATGTTCTTTTCATGTTGTGACGCCTTGTTTATGTTGTGGAATGTAGGAATGAGTAGCAACTATGGAAATATGGAAGTTTGTATGGTATTGGTATGTATGCATATGTAGCCGTGTGGGAGGTTTTGACCGTGTGTGTGTGTGTGTTGTATACTTATGATGAGTCGAATTTATGTTATAATCTAGTTGTGGTGATGATGGAATTTGTATTGGAAATGAAATTTGAATGAATTAATGAAAGTTGGAAATTTTAGTGCATGGCCGTGTGGATGTATAAATATGTGTGTGTGGCCGTGTAGTGCTATATGTTGGAGAGAACATGGATTTGTTATAATTAGTATGTTAATTGTGTGGTAATCTTGTGATGAAAATGAGAAAAAGTGTTGTAAATTGGTTGTCGGAAAGTAGATGATTTTAGTATAGTTTATGTGATTATGGGAATGAAATTGTAAGAATATGCTATGGATGTTTATGCTAAAGATTGGAGGTTGCGGGTGAAATATGCCCTTAGTAGGAAACTTGTATATTGCGTATATCTTATGTATATTTGGTGAAAACGATATGATATGCCTCCGATTCATGTTGTAATGATCTTGATGAGTGATGAATATGAAAATGGTAAGATTGGGTTGGAAGTGTAAGGCCGGAATGAAAGATATTGTGCTATGTCGGAAAGATGGCTAGTAATGCCATATTATGTGTTTTGTGATACTTGTTGTTGTTATTGATGTTGTTGTTGGGTTGCTGTGTTGATATATTAAGCCGAGCTAAGTCTCGGGGATGTTATATATATAGGGGAAGTGCTGCCGAAATTTCGGTAGGCCAATATATAATAAACTTGGAGTCTTAAGGTTTGAATTTAACAATTGGTAAACTTGACCATTTGTAGATTTTGGACGAAATTGGAAGTGAAGCTAAGCGAGCATAAGGCGCAATTGAGGTATGTAAAGCCTTCTCCTTTACTCTTAGGCATGTTCTGAATGTAATAGGCTCGGCCGCGAGCCTTAAATACGACTTCGTTCCTCGGAATCCGAGATGGAAATCCGCTCCAATTCCTTCAGTAAGATTGAATCATTTTTCTTATAACTTGTTCCTAAAGTGAACTTTTGTATAAAACTTTCCTAAACGGAGTCGGAATACTTCCATATCATTATGGATGACCTCATAAGGTCTATTATCAGTAATTTACGTATGTCGCCTCGAGTTGGTCCGAGGTGGGCCCACGGAGCCCCGATACCTATTGTATGATCTAAATTGTCTCATTTCTGTCCGATTTTCACAGGCAACATCTGGACTATTATTCTGATCATGAGATGATCATTTTTTTTATATAAATTTTACAAAATGGCTTTGACACCTGAAAATCTGATTCTGGTAATAATTTGTCGTGCCTCCCCAAGCAGGATATAGGGGCATATTATGAACGCTATCCGAATACTCTGATTTGACTCGCCATTTGGCCTACTTCAGTTTGATTGAGTCGGTATAACGATCTGTATGTGTGTGGTTTCTCATTAATCCGTTCGTGGATGTCTCAATGCTTCCTTTCACCGGATCCCGGGCCGGTTTATATCGTGCGGATGGGCCGCCGAGTCCCTTGTCGGGGGCCGGGTCCCATGTATGAATTCCGAAGTATGATGTGTCCGGTTCCGGGGTACTGTGGTATATGTCTGTCCCTGGTTACCGTGTATATGTTACGATGTATGATGTGTCCGGTTTCCCGGCATGTGATCTGCCCCCGGGGTTACCGTGGTTATGATATGATGTGTTATGTGACGGAGATGCTCGATGATGTGAAATCTTCTGAAATATGATATGTTGTGGCGCCAAAGGCAGGAGTGGCGACCACGTTCCTGTGCCCTATTATGATTCTGTCTGTCTGATTGGATTCTGATTCTGTCTGTCCGTATGGATTATTATTCTGTCCGTCCGTATAGATTATGATTCTGTCCGTCCGTCTGGAATATAATACTGTCCGTCCGTTTGATTTATGGTTCTGTCCACTATATTTCTGTGCTTCTGGTTCAGACTATGATTATGTTTGTTATGTTTCTGCTTTACATACTCGGTACATTTTTCATACTGACCCCCGGTTCTTCGGGGGCTGTGTTACATGCCCGCAGGTACAGACGCACCTGGAGATACGCCGCCAGTCTAGGGCTCAGATTCTGCTATTTTGAAGAGCTCCTTGATCCGAAGCGTGTACTTTTGTTATATATCTTCTGTCTTCTGTATATTCTGTACGTATGGTAACTCCGGGTACGGCGGGGCCCTGTCCCGTCATATGACTCTGTATGTCTGTTAGAGGCCTGTAGATATGTATGTGGGTTACGGGTTACATCTGTTCAGGTAGGTGCGCACGATTTTGTGACTCTGTCTGTTATGTTAGCCTCATCGGCGTATGCAAAAGTTTCAGTATGCATATGTATATATATTTTCGCGCGCGCCGTATCTGTATTGGCTTGAATCTGTAAAAACCTATTTGAAATATTCTGTCTAGTACGCCGATTCTGTCAGGTAGGTACGTATGGGTATCCAGTTAGGATACCAGTCGCGGCCCACGGGGTTGGGTCGTGACAGAAGTGGTATTAGAGCGGTTTGCCCTCGGAATGTCTACAGGCCGTGTCTAGTAGAGTCTTGTTTATCGGTGTGTTGTGCACCACATCTATAACCAGGAGGCTACAGGGCATCTAGGATGTTACCCTTCTTTGGATCTTAGATCGTGCCATAAAGTTGTATGGTTAGGATGTTGCTTCCCTACGAATTGTTGTATCTACAGTGGGGCTCCAAAAGAGCATCAGTGTCAGTATTTGGGGAAAATGTTTCTGACCCTGTTCCTGCAGGTGATTGTAGATTGACAAGAATGAAGAGGACTGCTTCTGATGATGGGGGTGCTAAGAAGGCCCCTAGGATATCACCAGGACCGAGTAGGCAGATCCCCAGCTACTCGATTGAGACAGACCCTTCGGAGGATCCAGAGACAATTCCTTCGGAGTTTCTGATTCCCCGAGCAGAGGATCCCAGAGAAGATAGTTATGATACTGACCCTTCGGAGGATCCGGCGACGATACCTCCAGAGCTTCTTACTCCCACGGAGGAGGATGGCCATGATGCAGATCCCCCCGAGCATTCCTCTGGGACGCCGGAGGAGGAGGTTTCCGGGGATGTGCCAGCAACTCCTGTGATAGAGCACTATGTTAGACAGGCTTCCTCGGAGAGTGTTACGCCCTATTCCAGTCCATTGTCCTGGCCATCAGTGAATCAGGAATTGTCGGGCTACCTATACTCCTCTGATTCGGATGCAGGTAATAGCGGGGGCCAGGCGAGTGGGGGCCAGACAGATGATGATGATGATGGACACAGTTCCCATGGCAACTCCCCAGGTTAGACCCGAGATTGATCATTACGAGTACATAAGTTTCCTAGAATTTCCGATGTGTGTATGATATCTGTAAAATAGTATTCGATGACGACGACGGAAAGTTTAAAAGGATTAAAGACCTAGTGGTTAAAAGCAAGGGTGACTGAGATGTCTCCACTATTAGTGTGAATCTAGAAACCCTAGATTAAGGTGAATATTGAAGATTCAGAAAGACAACATGGTAATTATATGGTATAGCCCGGGGTGGGACCCACTACGAGAATTTTCCGAAAATTTACTAAGATCCCGATCTGCCCTAAATTACGTGGCAAAGGTCGTGCGGGGCAGTCGACGAAATTACACTAGCCTTAACGCGTCAAAACGCGTGAAAGTTTCAAGGTTAAGCGTGCTAAGGCTAGAGCAATTCTGGGATGGGTGACCCCCTGGGAAGTATGCAAGAATTTTATATATTCCGATATAAGAGACGAATGGGGTTAGAATATGCGAGATGGTTGAAGATCATAAAAGGCCACACAGCACGCGATCAGATAGATTAGAGAAGTAACAGAAAGAACGCTACGACTTGGGAATTAGAATAGGTTTGAACGATGTTTGGGGATAATGTGTGGCCTAGTTGAAAATAAATATGTATGCACATATGAATATGTATGATGCTTTATCTATGATCGTACTAGTGAATACGTGTGTCCCCGCGACCGGTGCTAGAATGCGAAAGACACCAATTGAATAAGGGTACCGAGCTCCAAGTAACAACAACAAAGGTAAATGGTACAAATGTTATCAGGTAGGCTGTTGTCATCCCCTCTATCTGTTAAGTTTGGAAAGTTCCAGTATAATGATATTGGAAAGGAAAGAGACTAAGGGAAGCAAAAGCAAAAAGGTCAAACATTAGGAGGAGACGAAGGGTAGGAAATATGACCGAGTTGAACCTCCGGAAAAGGATGGAGTATGGTTATATGAAACAAGGGAAAAGTGTGTGGGGTCTGAGAAACTGACTTAAACAAGCAAGACCAAAGGGTGCAATACCGCTCGGAAATTGAGCGAATTTGAATAATGGTCGAAGACGTTCGCAAGTAAGATATTTGTAAATGTATATGTATGTGTGTGATTTTCGTCTCATACCCATATGGATCAAGAGCCGAGTCCCGGCGACTAACGTTGTGATAAACGAAAGGTCTTACTAAACCGAATACACGAAACGAAGCGGAGGTGAGGACACGAATGTTGTCAAAGAATAGAAAAACCCCGATTACCTTACAACTCGGTTTAGTGCGATGATATCTGAAAAAGAAAATGAGTATGGATAGTAGGGAAGATGAAGGATAAGAGATGTGATTAAGCAAAACTTTCGAAAGGGTCGATAAGCGACACGTAAGATGATTTATATGACAATTTGACGAACAAGTTTATGAATGAGTGAACAGGTTTCGATGAGATAACCTGTGATACAATGGTCGGGGCGAATAACGAAATGTCGACAAAGGGAAATTTTCGTAAATCACTGGAGCCTTATTAGGAGTAGTCTGGTCCTAATCAAAACTTTGTTTGCTGTATTTCTGCACCTCTGATTCTGATGAGGCTCTGTCTATTATGCCTCTGTACTTCTGAATCCGATTACGTTTCTGTCTGATATGCCTCTGTCCGACTGACTCTGGATATGAATCTGTCTGATATATCTCTGTATGTCTAACCCTGATTACGAGTCTGTCTAACACATCTCTGTATGTCCGACTCTGATAACGAATTCGTCTGATATATCTCTGTACGTCTGACTTTGATCACGAATCTTTCTGATACATTTCTGTCCGTCTGACTCTGAACACGGATCTGTCTGACATACTCCCATACGTCTGATTCTGACTACGAATCTGTCCGCCATAGTTTAGTACGTCTGCCTCCGATTGCGAATCCGTCTGATATGCTTCTATGCGCCCGATCCCAGTTGTGAATCTGATTGGTATGACATGGGGATACTATGATGTGGTAAGGAACCGAGGAGTATAACAAGAAGGGATATGGATTATGATGTCTGAAAAGCTTGGACGGAAAGGAAGAAGGGACACAATGTCTGTGAAAGAGCGCAAAGCATTCATCAGTTACTAGAATACAATTCATGGCCCAACGATTATATGGGATATGAGAAAATACGTTATGAAATCATATGAGTCAGTAATGTGAAGAATTACTCCATCATATTGGTGAAGAATCCATATCAGAAAGTCAACAAAGGATAATTATAAAAAGGACCCTCCCGAAGTAGTATGACGCCCCATGAGGTCAATTTAACAATCGAGGACGAATGTTCTAAAGGGGGGGGGGGAGGATGTTACATCCGGCATTTTTGCATATTTGAAAAATTCGAGATAACTTGACTTGTAATGAATGAGGCCATATTTGGACCTTACTTGGTATGAATGTGTCGGCTATGAATACCTTGGTGTGGAAATACGAAAGGAGGCCAAGGGCAAAATTGAAATTTTGGAAATTAGTTTCGGAAATTACAAAATAAGAATTTTTCATGAATTGGGCTAAAAAAAAATGAGACCCAACAAAGGGAGCCCAACCGGCCACACTTCATGGCCCAAGTCCATGGAATATTATTCCATGTGACAAATTAATAAAAAGGGATAAGTATATACATGGATCAATGTTCATCTTTTGGAACATTCAAGAAAAACCAAGAAGAGAGAAAAAGAAGAAGAGGTCACGGCCTAAGAGAAAGAGAAAGAGAAAAAGAAAAGAAAAATTCTTGGAGCTCAAATCCTTGATTCAAAAATCCATCTCTTTTGGAATTATTACTAAGTTCAAGATTCTCTACAAAGTGGTACAATTATTTTGGCAAGAAACTATCTTTGGTAGCAAGGAGAATTTGTTGGGAAAAAGGTAAGAATCTTATGTTCTTTTCATGTTGTGACGCCTTGTTTATGTTGTGGAATGTAGGAATGAGTAGCAACTATGGAAATATGGAAGTTTGTATGGTATTGGTATGTATGCATATGTAGCCGTGTGGGAGGTTTTGACCGTGTGTGTGTGTGTGTTGTATACTTATGATGAGTCGAATTTATGTTATAATCTAGTTGTGGTGATGATGGAATTTGTATTGGAAATGAAATTTGAATGAATTAATGAAAGTTGGAAATTTTAGTGCATGGCCGTGTGGATGTATAAATATGTGTGTGTGGCCGTGTAGTGCTATATGTTGGAGAGAACATGGATTTGTTATAATTAGTATGTTAATTGTGTGGTAATCTTGTGATGAAAATGAGAAAAAGTGTTGTTAATTGGTTGTCGGAAAGTAGATGATTTTAGTATAGTTTATGTGATTATGGGAATGAAATTGTAAGAATATGCTATGGATGTTTATGCTAAAGATTGGAGGTTGCGGGTGAAATATGCCCTTAGTAGGAAACTTGTATATTGCGTATATCTTATGTATATTTGGTGAAAACGATATGATATGCCTCCGATTCATGTTGTAATGATCTTGATGAGTGATGAATATGAAAATGGTAAGATTGGGTTGGAAGTGTAAGGCCGGAATGAAAGATATTGTGCTATGTCGGAAAGATGGCTAGTAATGCCATATTATGTGTTTTGTGATACTTGTTGTTGTTATTGATGTTGTAGTTGGGTTGCTGTGTTGATATATTAAGCCGAGCTAAGTCTCGGGGATGTTATATATATAGGGGAAGTGCTGCCGAAATTTCGGTAGGCCAATATATAATAAACTTGGAGTCTTAAGGTTTGAATTTAACAATTGGTAAACTTGACCATTTGTAGATTTTGGACGAAATTGGAAGTGAAGCTAAGCGAGCATAAGGCGCAATTGAGGTATGTAAAGCCTTCTCCTTTACTCTTAGGCATGTTCTGAATGTAATAGGCTCGGCCGCGAGCCTTAAATACGACTTCGTTCCTCGGAATCCGAGATGGAAATCCTCTCCAATTCCTTCAGTAAGATTGAATCATTTTTCTTATAACTTGTTCCTAAAGTGAACTTTTGTATAAAACTTTCCTAAACGGAGTCGGAATACTTCCATATCATTATGGATGACCTCATAAGGTCTATTATCAGTAATTTACGTATGTCGCCTCGAGTTGGTCCGAGGTGGGCCCACGGAGCCCCGATACCTATTGTATGATCTAAATTTTCTCATTTCTGTCCGATTTTCACAGGCAACATCTGGACTATTATTCTGATCATGAGATGATCATTTTTTTTATATAAATTTTACAAAATGGCTTTGACACCTGAAAATCTGATTCTGGTAATAATCTGTCGTGCCTCCTCAAGCAGGATATAGGCGCATATTATGAACGCTATCCGAATACTCTGATTTGACTCGCCATTTGGCCTACTTCAGTTTGATTGAGTCGGTATAACGATCTGTATGTGTGTGGTTTCTCACTAATCCGTTCGTGGATGTCTCAATGCTTCCTTTCACCGGATCCCGGGCCGGTTTATATCGTGCGGATGGGCCGCCGAGTCCCTTGTCGAGGGCCGGGTCCCATGTATGAATTTCGAAGTATGATGTGTCCGGTTCCGGGGTACTGTGGTATATGTCCGTCCCTGGTTACCGTGTATATGCTACGAAGTATGATGTGTCTGGTTTCCCGGCGTGTGATCTACCCCCGGGGTTACCGTGGTTATGATATGATGTGTTATGTGACGGAGATGCTCGAAGATCTGAAATCTTCTGAAATATGATATGTTGTGGCGCCAAAGGCAGGAGTAGCGACCACGTTCCTGTGCCCTATTATGATTCTGTCTGTCTGATTGGATTCTGATTCTGTCTGTCCGTATGGATTATTATTCTGTCCGTCCGTATAGATTATGATTCTGTCCGTCCGTCTGGATTATAATACTGTCCGTCCGTTTGATTTATGGTTCTGTCCACTATATTTCTGTGCTTCTGGTTCAGACTATGATTATGTTTGTTATGTTTCTGCTTTACATATTCGGTACATTTTTCATACTGACCCCCGGTTCTTCGGGGGCTGCGTTACATGCCCGCAGGTACAGACGCACCTGGAGATACGCCGCCAGTCTAGGGCTCAGATTCTGCTATTTTGAAGAGCTCCTTGATCCGGAGCGTGTACTTTTGGTATATGTCTTCTGTCTTCTGTATATTCTGTACGTATGGTAACTCCGGGTACGGCGGGGCCCTGTCCCGTCATATGACTCTGTATGTCTGTTAGAGGCCTGTAGATATGTATGTGGGTTACGGGTTACATCTGTTCAGGTAGGTGCGTACGATTTTGTTACTCTGTCTGTTATGTTAGCCTCATCGGCGTATGCAAAAGTTTCAGTATGCATATGTATATATATTTTCGCGCGCGCCGTATCTGTATTGGCTTGCATCTGTAATCACCTATTTGAAATATTCTGTCTGGTACGCCGATTCTGTCAGGTAGGTACGTATGGGTATCCAGTTAGGATACCAGTCGCGGCCCACGGGGTTGGGTCGTGACAAAAAGGTTGCCCTGAATCGGATCTTTGCCTGATCTATTCCCGCCACGAGAAAGACGACTCCTGATAATCTTTGCTGCAAAATTAAAGCATATTCCATGTAGAGCTGTAAATAGTAGGAGGGACCATATCCTCTAGTCAATAGACAGCAAAAGTTCAAGAAAGGGTCAAGTTTTGTTAATAAATTTCAGAAATGCCTGTGTCCTTTATCTTGGCTGTTGCCTACAAATTAAACTACAAAATTTGACAACACTAGGGCAAAGAATACCATATAAGATAATAGAATCAGCAAAGCTACTAATGAAGCAGCTGACTGATACAAAATAACTTCATATGTTCCTCTGCTGAGTTTCATCCCACCCACACTCAAACCCCACTCGACCTTTACATATGCAAGATACTACTTTTTTTTTGGTTTTTGACAAAGCATACAATCTCTAATTAATAGGCAGATTTAGGATTTAATTTAATGAGTTGATGAGGAATCACAATCCACAGCCCGAGCTTTTCCCCAAAAGCCTCATGGCCCAACTCGTGGTATCTATCCAACCTTTTACCCGGCACCATCTCATGCATCTCCACCATTTGTCATAAGGTGTATAGTGTTATCACCCATGATAGTACCATTACTGTGGCTCCAGCACCCCTGTTATAAATATTGTATATAAGAAATTAATACTCCGCTTAGAAAACATATTTATGTAGCAATAAGCAGCGCAGCACTTCATGCTAAAGAAGTACATACACAGTACAAGGAAAGAAAGGTGCATCTTGATTGAAAGTATTTTTGCGTCTATTGTTTATGGTGTAAGATATTTAATTTGTAATAAGTTAATTATAACAAATTATATGATAAATACACAAGGCCAGATATAAAGTTCACTGTATAGTGTAAAAAATAATGACACGTGCACTTGGAAGAATCAAATTAGTAAGTAAACAAGCTACACCAAATTTTTATGTATCTGCTAGATTAATATATTGTTAGTGTTAAAACACTTGGAGAATCAGATCAGTAAATTAAACAAGCAATTGGCAACCAGTTACAAAAAAAAAAAAAAAAACAACTAGTGACTACACCTAGCTAAGACAATACATAGATAAATTCTATCAGCTTGCTAGGTTGCATCCGATTGTCAAACTACATCACTTTCTTTGCGGTTCCTACTTGTTCTACCTCTAATATGCAGATGGACAACAGTCTTTTGCACAATCTATCTTCATAGTAGTATTGATTTGAACCATGTTCTATTTTGGTTGTTTACTAAATGTTTGATAGCTTTTCCTATTGAATGTGAGATTTAAGTTGGTTGCTAATGTTACCTTTTTATTTCAGAATCAGGTTCAACAGTCAAAGGCAGAGTTTCTTCGTACTCAGCCACCCAACACACAGCTGACACAAGAACAAATTGAGGAAAGGTGGCTTGAGAGTGTTGGTGGTCCCACTAGGTTTGGAACAGCTTACGGAATGCCACATCGTGCATTTCGTCAATACCGGTCGCCCCTGGAAGGCCTACATTCTTCCAATACCGAGTTGTTCGATAGAGTGAGTGCTATGGCCATGGAGCAAAAGATTGTTGAGCTATCTAGCCAGCTACAGGCCTCAGAGTAAAGGGAGAGGCGGAGGGACATGCAGTTTGACGGTATGAGGGCCCAATTAGACGCATTACTAGCTTCGAGGGGGATTCCCTCGTGTCCTGATGATGCTCGTAACCCCCATACTCAATGTAGTGGTGCGGATGATGATGGGACTCACGTGTCAAACACACAAAGGCATGTTTGAATGTTAATGTTATGGTGGATTTGTGGATTTGCGAGGGGTAAAGCAGTCTAATGTTGTAAACTAACTTAGTGTAGACTAGTTTAATGTTTTGTGGATGTTTACCAATGTTGAAGTAGTTTAATGTTGTTTTGATGTTTGCGAAGGTTGACGTAGCTTAATTAATGTCTCTTGTGAATGTTTGATTGACGTTTTTATTCAACTTTGAAGTAGTTTTGAATTGAATTTGATGTTTTGGTGGTTGTAATATATGTGTCACCACCCAGCTAGGGGCCGCGACGGGTACCCGGAGCAATTACCGAGCATCGCTTACTCTACTGCTGGTCTCGCTCATTCAATACTCTTTTATCAATTTTACATACCAATTGTAGGAAAATCATATTTAATCAAAATATAAATACTTTATATACATTTGCCCCTTGGCCATCAAAATAATACACATACATATGAAAACATTTTGTGAGACCATCTAACCCACACTGCGTATCTACGAGCCTCTACTAACATAATGAATACATGGACGGAACAAGACTCCGTCATGCCCAAAATATGCATATATAAATGTACATCAAAAGAATAGTCATAAGCACCTCCGAACAATGGAGTGTTATCTATCAGCTGACAGCTACTGAGGAGCTGGGCCAAGTTCTCCTCCTCGTCTACCTGTGGGCATGAACACATCGTCCGAAGAAAGGACGTCAGTACGAATATTATACCGAGTATGAGAGGCATACATAATGAAAGGAGACATCAGTAATATGGGAATAACATCAACATGAGACATATGGATCTGACTGATAATCATAAATGAAGTAATGCATGCTATCTTACTCATACTCATCATCATAACATGTATGCATCATATGCAAGCTGCCCGTCCATGTCGGGACGGTGTGATAATCAATAATATTGGCCCGCGTCCAGGCCTCCCGCGTCCGGGGTACCATCTCATGCCGCCCACTAGTGGTGTCTGCCCACGCCCGTAGGTCGTGGTGTATCCATATCGCCGCCCGCCGAAGCGGTGTCTGCCCGGCCAACTAGGCCCGGTGTGAAATGCTCATGACATGCTCATAGTAATATGCTTATCATAAAATACTTATCTTATCATAATACGTATGTAAGACTCATGATCAACTTTACTCTATCGGGGTGACGGAAGGTCGTGATCCCCCGATTACATTATGAAACCATCATGGACATTCCTTCCCACCTTGAAAGGACTAGTACATAAGGTGAGTGTAGGTAAGGAATATCATCATCCTCATTCTAGTGTCATCATATCGTATAACTCATCTCATATAGACATTCATAAGTATAAGCTTTTAACTTCTTAGAATGCAAGAACTTATGAAAGGAATAGGGATTCAAGTTAAAGGATTCATGCCATTAGAAAGAAGGACTAGCCTCACATACCTTGGTCGTTTAGCTAAGATATCGCTCGCTTGTTCTCCGTCGATATCACGTCGTTACCTTCATAAGAGAATTCGGATCAACATTAGTAAACTAACTACAAGAACGCATCGCTCATTCTAGGAAACGTTGGGCAACGCTTCCTTCGCTCATTCTACTTTTCTCACGTTCTAGATCAAATCCCAATATTCATAATATTATTCGCAATATCATAATCGACAATCGTCATTTACGTACATTTGGCAAAATCCACCATTTTTCCTCCAATTTTCCTTTATTTCTACTTCTAGCTCATCCTTGCGTTTTCATGCATTTAATGCTTGTTTCATGATAAGAACATCATTTATAACGTATTTGTATTCACAACACTTTAATATTCATAGTTCAATTCCACTATCATTACTTTATGTCACAATTCACTCAATAATGACCCATTTCTATGTTCTTCTACATTTCAAGTGTCTAAGCTTTCCAATACTTCAAACAACATGGAATAATCATGAAACTTACCTTGGATGATGGTTGAACAATCCTTAAGTTGACATACTCTAATTAGCCACAACCCTAGTTCCACCTTCTTGGGAATTTCTTGACTTAGAAGATCCTTTGATGTGTTCTTACACTTGATTTCATGAAATTAGTGTTGTTGGTCTTGATATTCCCTTTAATTCTCTTGAATTCTTGTGGAGGAATTATTTGGAATGTTCTAGAGGTCTCTTGAGTTGTTGGGTGAATAATGAAGTAATATGAAGCCTAAGTCCCTTTTTAAAATCACAAAATCTGATCTTTACTGAATTCTTGTCGGGGTGAACAGTGGTCGTAAACCACCATATACGGACCGTATTTTGATTTACGGTCCGTCCACTGTGGTCGGTTTTAAGCATTCCAAAAATAGAAAGTTTGGCTGGGGATTATGGCGATTTACGACTGAGGTTTACGGTCCGTAAACTAGTTTACGGGCCGTCCTCCAAGTCGTGTTTAACCATTTCAAAGACAGAAAGTTTTGGCTGATGGACATGGTAGTTTACGACCTGGTTTACGGTCCGTAAACCAGTTTACGGTCCGTAATCCAGTTTACGGGCCGTAAACTGGGTCGTATTTGACTATATTCAACATTTACAGAAAGTTGAGATTTTTTGACAAGCTGGAGGACGACTGCACTATACGGTCCGTAAATCACTTTACGGGCCGGATAGTGCCATATACGACCACTGTGCTGAAAACATTTCCGCGACTTTCTTATTTCCAAAAATTCTTAATTAGCCATTCCCGACTTAATAAAACATCATTCACTCAATTTTTCATCATTCCACTCATCATACAAGTACGGCGAAATTTCCGAGGTGTAACATTCTTCCCCCCTTTTGGAACATTCGTCCTCGAATGTTCGACACTCGGGGATTCTGGAAAATTTTTGCCAGAGTTTCCTTTGTAAGTTGGATACTACCTTTCCATTACAACACCCACAATATCTTTGCCTCACAGGGCTATATCACAATATCAACACATTTATGACCACACACGACCAAAAACATAAAATTAAAACATACATACCTTACACCATCGACGTCGCATCTTGAATCTCTTCTGGGGATGGGAACAAATGGGGGTACATGGATTTCATCTTCTCCTCCGCTTCCCAAGTCATTTCTTCCCGATTATTGTTCCGCCATAGAACTTTGACTGAAGCAACCTCTTTATTCCGAAGCCTTCGCACTTGTCTATCCAAAATGGCAATGGGCATCTCCTCGTATGTTAGCTCCTCTGTTACATGCACATCATCAATCGGGACTATTCTTTTTGGGTCTCCAATACACTTGCGGAGCATCGAAACATGGAATACTGGATGCACGGATTCAATCTCTGAAGGCAAGTCCAATTCGTAGGATACTCGACCCACCTTGCGAATGATTTGGTAGGGTCCGATATATCTAGGACTTAGTTTTCCTTTCTTGCCAAATCTCATCACCCCCTTCATCGGCGATACCTTCAGGAACACCCAATCGCCCACCTGAAATTCCAAATCTCGTCGGCGATTATCTGCATAAGACTTTTGGCGACTTTGAGCTGTTAACAGTCGGTCTCGAATCACTTTAACCTTTTCAACTGCTTGTTGGATCAAGTCGGGGCCTATCAATTGTACTTCTCCGGTTTCAAACCATCCAATGGGAGATCTGCATTTTCTTCTATATAAGGCTTTATACGGGGCCATTTGAATGCTGGAATGATAGCTGTTATTATAGGCAAATTCAATAAGAGGCAAATGCTCATCCCAACTACCGCCAAAGTCCAATACACATGCCCGTAGCATATCATCTAAGGTCTGAATAGTGTGCTCGGCTTGTCCGTGAGTCTGCGGATGGAACGCCGTGCTGAGCATAACTTGGGTACCTAGACCTTCTTGGAAGGACTTCCAGAACTTGGCTGTGAACTGTGCCCCTCTGTCTGTGATAATAGCCAAAGGAATACCGTGAAGTCGTACAATCTCCTTGAGATACAATTTAGCATAATCCTCCGCTGAATATGTGGTTCTAACAGGGATAAAATAAGTTGCTTTCGTGAGTCTATCCACGATCACCCATATAGAATCATACTTCCCTCGTGTACGCGGTAATCCTACCACAAAATCCATGTTAATTTCTTCCCATTTCCACGTAGGAATTTCCATTGCTTGCAATAACCCTCCTGGCTTTTGATGCTCGGCCTTCACTTGTGTTATATCCCGCGTTTTGTGAAATTGGATAATTCAAGGCAATCGCGGGAAGGCGGCAAGCAAGGCCACATTTTATCTTGTTTGGCACATGAGTTGCGTGTGGAAAATTTAGAAGAGAAAATAGTGAGAAAGGTCAAGAGCAAAAAAGGGGATCCGAGGTATGACTCATGGAAATATGGAGAAACACGAAGGGCAAAATTGGAAGTTGGGCAAATTATTTTCAAGAATTACAAGGACTAGCCCAAAATATAATTGGGCTTAAATTTTTAAAGCAAAAAAGAAGCCCAACCGGCCATGCCAAGCAAAAAATGGTCCAAGCCCAAATTCTCTTTTAATTAAACCATGTGGAAATAAATAAAAGGGTGATAAACACCTCATATTTTCATCTTTATCACATAGAAGGATCAAGAAGCTTGAAGAGAAGACCAACAAAGGGGGCATTTCGGCCATACCAAAAATTTCCAAGAAAAAGTGACAAAAATTCCTTCAAAAATTATTTCTAACTAAGTAGGGGGTGCTTAACAAGATGGAGTGTTTATTGGAGCAAGAACAATACAAATACTTATAAGTTGGAAGTGTAGTCAAGTGAAGAAGTGGAGAAGAAGCAAGGTGAGAACTTATGCCCTTTTTTTTTCATGTTATGAATAATTATGCATGTTGTAGTATGCAAAGTGAGTGAAATTTGTGAAGAATAGGGAAGTGGGGGTGGAGGCCGTGAGGTGTGGTGCATGATTGTGTGTGTAGAAATTGTATGTTAATCATTTTATCTAATGTTTAGTTATTATTGTTATGAATGCCATGTTGATGATGAAAGTTGAATGACTCTACTAAGGTTGAAGCCGTGTAGGTGTGCTTGATGTTAGGCCGTGTATAAGGCATGTATAATCGTGTGTATGTGTTGAATTGTGAAGGGATAAGGGGCAAGTTGAATTTAATATTTTAGTTGTTGTGTTGTAGATCATATATTGCAAATAAAGACTCAATAAGTTTGGTGAAGTATTGGTGATTGGAAGTTTGTGTAAGTTGGAAATAATGCTCTTGCATGGATAGTATGTAATGGTATTGGTATAATGTTGTTGGAATATATATATATATATATATATATATATATATATTTATGAAGTTGTTATTGTGCTCGTTGGAGTCGGAAGGTGTTGACGATAGTAGGAAATCGTTATAATGTACTTTGAATGGAATATGTGAATTACTAGTGTGGTTGTTGAATTATGTTAGTAGTTTGGCCGGGTTTGAATTCCCGGATTGTGCTTGATGAGAATTTGACTAAGTTAAATGTCGAGGATGATGTATTTACAGAGGAAGTGCTGCCGAAATTTCGGTAGCCAAGTACTCCCTTAGGATTTCAACACTAAGTATTCTAATAAGAAGTTTTGGTAAACTTGACCAATTTGCAGATTTTGACGAGATTGTGTCGTGAATTCGGAGTAGCAAAGGACGCGAAAAGAGGTATGTAAGGCTTCACCCTTCTTTCTATGGCATGTCTTAACTAAAAGAAGTCGGGTACGAGCCTCGGGGACACCCCTAATCCCCGGAATCCGCACTTAAAGTTTTCAACTTTTCGTTCAATTGAATTGAAGTAGAAAGTGTGCAAAATGATGAAATGACCTTCTAGACCCCTATAACTTGCCTAAGTGGGACCCGATCACCCCAAGACTCATACAAGTAATGCTATGACACGTAATATGGGTAAATGGTATACGCTACCTCGTCCGGCCTGAGGTGGGCCCGTTGCTCTCGGATTTTCCTAGAGTCTTGGTTAACGTGCTTGAAGCGTATCCAAAGGGGGCCTTCGATCCCGATTCCGTCACCAAGCAATAAGTGCTATGACCACTCCAACGGGAGTGCCCCTATGATGATAATGATAATGACAATGTCGGGTAAGGGAATGTAGCTATGATAAGTACGACCAAAACGACCCTATGACTAAGCCAAGTACCTTATGTAAACATGAAAGCGATAAACTAATTTTTAAATCGTATTTATATTTTCTAGTTATAACTTTATTTTCTAAGATTCCAAAACCCATGACTGTCATCTAAAATGCCTACGATGTCAATTTTGGTTACCGTAACCCTACTCTCCGTTGATAGTCTCACTTTAGAATACTTGTTCCTTCAAGGTGAGACAAAGCTATCACTAACATTCCGTAAAGTAATCGGAGATCATCGACCTTATGTCACTCCGATGGATACATGAGTTTCCTTGGCTCTCTTGTGTGCCCATATGATATATGTATATAAAGCGGGTATACGTGTGTGGATGTGTATATATATATACGATGAAGTAATTGTATATGAGACATGTATATGCGTAAAAGATAAGTAAATGTATATGTATGTGTATATGGGGAAAAAGGGAAGGGCCACTGTTATATCACCACCTGATTCAGCTGGATTCCATCCTGGACGCGGGATGCCCGGACGCGGGATATGGGATGAGCCGTACGCGGCGTCTGTATATATATATATATATATATATATATAATGTGTGATACATATGTGATGTAATATGTTGGGTCATCGTTGGGGAGGGGGTTGGGGGAGCCGATTGTATTCGGCGTCTGTAAATGTAAATGAAAGATACCGTTACTGAAATGTACTGTTTTCTGTACACGAGAATAAGTAATATAAAAATGTTGATTCCTATGCCTATGAAAAGAAACGTTTCAAAGATGAAAAGAAAAGCCTACATGACAGCCGGCCTAAAGAGGGGCCTCCCTATGTACAGGTTAAGTTCTTGCCTCGTTATACGCGCTATGACTCTGTGATATTATTATTGATCGTACTTTATGTTACTGCTTGAACTGTTTTCCATGCCTTACATACTCGGTACATTATTCGTACTGACGTCCCTTCTTGTGGACGCTGCGTTCATGCCGCGCAGGTCAGCAGGTACACGGACCGGGTTTCTAGGGCTCCATCTGTAGCATTGTACAGCGCTCCAGTCGTTCCGGAGCCTCATATCATTGGTACTATTTTGTGTATGTATTTTCGGGCGCGACCGTACTCGGCCCTTTCTATGTATAAATGTACTATGTCTAGAGGCTCGTAGACAGATATACACAGTCAGCTATGCGCAGTTTAATGTATTTTATTCCGAATGGTCCGCGTTCTGGTGTAACGCGATATTAGAAAGTTTACTGCAAATGTTAATGTTTAAAAAAAAAAAAAAAAAAAAAATATGGCACTGCTTATACAGGATAGCTAAGGGGTGCTCGGTACAAGTATCGGGTACTCGTCACGACTCTGGTCGGGTCGTGACAACTTGCTAGCAATTCGGACACTGTGCTACAAATTCTGCTATGTCTCGCTTCATGCCATCCCACCAGTATACCAATTTGAGATCGTGGTACATCTTGGTTTCACTTGGATGAATAGAATACCGGGAATAATGTGCTTCCTCTAAAATCCGTTGGCGCAAGTTTGCCACATTCGGTACACATAGCCGGCCTCGATATCTAAGAACCCCTTCTATGGAAACTTCGAATAGAGACTCTTCCTTTTCCTGAGATAGATCTCGATAGTGGCTTAACTGAGGATCTTCATTCTGCCGGTCCTTCACTTCTAGATTCAATGATGAAACTGTGGGGTCATTGACGCTAATACCTGCATTTCCTGAATCAATGGGTCGTACGCCGAGACTTGCTAACCGATGGACTTCACGAACCATTTCTCGCTTTTCCGAAGGAACTCCACATAAACTACCCATTGATCGGCGACTAAGTGCATCTGCAACTACATTCGCCTTCCCTGGATGATATAGAATGTTCACATCATAATCCTTCAGTAATTCTAACCATCTCCTTTGCCGCAGGTTCAACTCCTTCTGTTTGAAAATATATTGAAGGCTTTTGTGATCCGTATAGATGTCCACGTGCACACCATATAAGTAGTGTCTCCATATTTTCAATGCATGAATGACCGCAGATAGCTCAAGGTCATGAGTGGGATAATTTTGTTCATGTTTTCGCAACTGTCTCGAAGCATAAGCAATAACTTTTCCATTGTGCATCAACACACATCCTAATCCCACACCGGAGGCGTCACAATATACTACATAGCCATCTGATCCTTCTGGAAGTGTTAGCACTGGCGCTGAGGTCAGCCTGTTTTTCAACTCTTGGAAGCTACACTCACAGGCATCACTCCACTGGAATTTAGCCAACTTCTGGGTTAACTTTGTCAATGGGGCCGAAATAAATGAGAAGCCCTCTACGAATCTTCGATAATAACCTGCCAAACCCAGAAAACTACGAACTTCTGTAGGCGTCGTAGGCCTTGGCCAAGTCTTCACAGCTTCTATTTTCTGAGTGTCAACTCGAACACCGTCATCTGAAATAACATGACCCAGGAATGAAACAGAATTAATCCAAAACTCGCACTACGAAAACTTTGCATACAATTCTCGATCTCGAAGAACGCCAAGAACAATTCTTAGATGATCTGCATGTTCTGATCCTGTGCGAGAGTACACCAAAATATCGTCGATGAACAGTATCACAAAAAGGTCCAAGAACGGCCTGAACACATTATTCATTAAATTCATGAACACTGCCGGGGCATTTGTCAACCCGAACGATATTACTCGAAACTCGTAGTGACCATATCTTGTCCTGAAGGCAGTCTTGGGAATATTTGCTTCCCTAATTCTCACCTGATGATAACCCGATCTCAGATCTATCTTGGAAAACCATTTAGCACCTTGCAACTGATCGAACAAGTCATCAATTCTAGGAAGGGGATATTTGTTCTTCACCGTCACTTTGTTCAACTGCCTGTAGTCGATGCACATTCGAAGCGATCTGTCTTTCTTCCTTACGAACAAGACTGGTGCTCCCCATGGCGAGGAACTAGGCCTTATAAACCCCTTCTTAAGTAAATCCTTTAGCTGTGCTTTTAGCTCTTTCAGTTCTGCTGGAGCCATCCGATACGAAGGAATAGAAATAGGCTCGGTGTCTGGTAGTACATCAATAGCAAAGTCGATCTGCCTTTCTGGAGGAAGGCCTGGTAACTCATCGGGAAACACATCTGGGAATTCATTCACTACCGGGACAGACTGGAAAGTTGGCATTTCCCCTTCCGTGTCATGAACCCGAACTAGATGACAAATATAACCCTTGGCTATCATCTTTCTCGCCTTAAGGTAGGAAATAAACCTACCCTTTGGGGAAACTGCATTACCCTTCCACTCGAGTATGGGCTCTCCCGAAAATTGGAATCGAACTACCTTTGTCCAGCAACAAACATTAGCATAGCACGATGCCAACCAATCCATACCCATAATTACGTCAAAATCTATCATCTCAAGTTCAATCAAATCCGCTTTCGTCTGGCGATCACATATAATGACTACACAGTCCTTATATACTCTCCTCGCTATTACAGGATCACCAACCGGAGTGAATACCTCGAAAGGTTGAATCGGCTCGGGTGTCACCCCCACACAATCAGCGATATACGGAGTAATATATGAGAAGGTAGAACCTGGATCAATCAGAGCATATACATCACGGGAAAATATAGTCAAGATACCTGTGACAACATCTGGGGAAGACTCAAGATCCTGTCGCCCAGCTAAAGCATACACACGGGGCTGAACAGCACCTGAAGTAGATGCTCCCCCTCTACCTCTGCCCCTACCTGCTGTAGTCTGAGGAGTCTGTGCTGTCGGGCGTGCTGAAGAAGAACCCGCTGCTGAACCTGTAGGCTGAGTCCCAGCTCTATCTCTCGCTGAGGGGAAATCTCTCATCATGTGACCAACTTGCCCGCAAGCATAACAAGCATCCGAACCCTGACGACACTGTGCGGAATGTAACTTGCCACACTGGCTACACCGCAGCACTGGAGGTCTCCTCTGGCTAAAGTCTCCCCCGGACTGCGAATCTGAGGCCCTCAAACTCTGCCCCTGGCCTGACTGAGTAGAACGATCAACCCTCCTATCTTAGAATCTAGGAGGTGCACTAGTCACTGACTGACCTAAATACCTAGAATATGTCTGTCTCGGTCCCCCTCGGTACTCACTGCTCTCCCCCATAGATCTAGCCCTCTTACCTTGTCTTCTGTCACCCTCACGATCACTTCTCTGCTGTCGTTGTCGTTCCTCGAGGTTCTGAGCATGGGCCTGTATCCGGGAAATATCCATCCCTTCTTGCAAAGAGGCTATCAGGCAATCTCTGAACAAGTGTAGTCCTGAACCACTCACAAATCTATAGACTCGGTCTCCCATGTCAGCCACCATAGTCGGAGCATACCGGGCCAATGAATTGAATTGCATACTATACTCTCGGGCACTCATGCTTCCCTGTTTCAAATTCAAGAACCTATCCGCTCTAGCTCGGCGGACTTCAGGTGGCAAGTAGTGACGAATAAAGGCATCTACAAACTCTTGCCACACGGGAGGTGGTGCATTCTCCCCTGTTGTTATCACCCAATTCTTATACCATAGTACCGCCACGTCGCAAAGTCTATATGAGGCCAACTCTACATATTCAGTCTCAGAAGCATGCATAAGTGTTAACGTCCTCAGCATTTCATCGATAAAACCTTGTGGGTCCTCATCCGGCTTCGACCCGAAAAATTCTGGAGGATTTAGAGTAAGGAAATCACGGGCTCTTGTACTAGCTGAACGATCACTTGGGCCCGCATTCTGTCGTTGTGCCTGAGCGGCAACCAACTGCGTCAATAAATGTATAGCCTCGGACACTTGTTGACCCGAAGCACCCGGTGGAGGAATCGGAGCTGAGGCTCCTCCTTACTCTTCTACATTGGGCACAGCCTCACTTTGCGATTCACTTTCCTCTACCCCCGCCGGAGGCTCCCTTTCTGCCCGCTTCTTCGTTGTAGCTTTGCCTTTCTGGGCATCTGTAGCTTTTCCTTTCGGCGGCATTTTTCTGAAACCATAACGCACTTTTAGGGATGATATAATCCTAGACATGGCTCTATCGCACGATTCATAAGAAGAAAGATGGTCATTTTCCTAAATGCCCTGTAGCCTCTTGTTTATAAGCGTGGCGCGCAACACCCCATAAACAAGACTCTACTAAACACGGCTCGTAGACACTTCCTAGGACGAACTACTCTGATACCACTTCTGTCACGACCCAGCTAGGGGCCGCGATGGGTACCCGGAGCAATTACCGAGCACCGCTTACTCTACTGCTGGTCTCGCTCATTCAATACTCTTTTATCAATTTTACATACCAATTGTAGGAAAATCATATTTAATCAAAATATAAATACTTTATATACATTTTCCCCTTGGCCATCAAAATAATACACATACATATGAAAACATTTTGTGAGACCATCTAACCCACACTGCGTATCTACGAGCCTCTACTAACATAATGAATACATGGACGGAACAAGACTCCGTCATGCCCAAAATA
The DNA here is from genome assembly GCF_019175385.1 of Lycium barbarum. Classification (NCBI taxonomy): domain Eukaryota; kingdom Viridiplantae; phylum Streptophyta; class Magnoliopsida; order Solanales; family Solanaceae; genus Lycium; species Lycium barbarum. Next base: position 20,372,956 of record NC_083348.1, on the reverse strand, counting down.
TGCATATATGAATGTACATCAAAAGAATAGTCATAAGCACCTCCGAACAATGGAGTGCTATCTATCAGCTGACAGCTACTGAGGACCTGCGCCCAGCTCTCCTCCCTGTCTACCTGTGGGCATGAACATAGCGTCCGAAGAAAGGACGTCAGTACGAATATTGTACCGAGTATGAGAGGCATACATAATGAAAGGAGACATCAGTAATATGGGAATAACATCAACATGAGACATATGGATCTGACTGATAATCATAAATGAAGTAATGCATGCTATCTTACTCATACTCATCATCATAACATGTATGCATCATATGCAAGCTGCCCGTCCATGTCGGGACGGTGTGATAATCAATAATATTGGCCCCCGTCCAGGCCTCCCGCGTCCGGGGTACCATCTCATGCTGCCCACTAGTGGTGTCTGCCCATGCCCGTAGGTCATGGTGTATCCATATAGCCGCCCGCCGAAGCGGTGTCTGCCCGGCCAACTAGGCCCGGTGTGAAATGCTCATGACATGCTCAATATAAATGCTCATAGTAATATGCTTATCATAAAATACTTATCTTATCATAATACGTATATAAGACTCATGATCAACTTTACTCTATCGGGGTGACGTAAGGTCGTGATCCCCCGATTACATTATGAAACCATCATGGACATTCCGCCCCACCTTTAAAGGACTAGTACATAAGGTGAGTGTAGGCAAGGAATAGCATCATCCTCATTCTAGTGTCATCATATCGTATAACTCATCTTATATAGACATTCATAAGTATAAGCTTTTAACTTCTTAGAATGCAAGAACTTATGAAAGGAATAGGGATTCAAGTTAAAGGATTCATGCCATTAGAAAGAAGGACTAGCCTCACATACCTTGGTCGTTTAGCTAAGATATCGCTCGCTTGTTCTCCGTCGATATCACGTCGTTACCTTCATAAGAGAATTCGGATCAACATTAGTAAACTAACTACAAGAACGCATCGCTCGTTCTAGGAAAAGTTGGGCAACACTTCCTTCGCTCATTCTACTTTTCTCACGTTCTAGATCAAATCCCAATATTCATAATATTATTCGCAATATCATAATCGACAATTGTCATTTACGTACATTTGGCAAAATCCACCATTTTCCTCCAATTTTCCTTTATTTCTACTTCTAGATCATCCTTGCGTTTTCATGCATTTAATACTTGTTTCATGATAAGAACATCATTTATAACGTATTTGTATTCACAACACTTTAATATTCATAGTTCAATTCCACTATCATTACTTTATGTCACAATTCACTCAATATTGACCCATTTCTATGTTCTTCTACATTTCAAGTGTCTAAGCTTTCCAATACTTCAAACAACATGGAATAATCATGAAAATTACCTTGGATGATGGTTGAACAATCCTTAAGTTGAGATACTCTAATTAGCCACAACCCTAGTTCCACCTTCTTGGGAATTTCTTGACTTAGAAGATCCTTTGATGTGTTCTTACACTTGATTCCATGAAATTAGTGTTGTTGGTCTTTATATTCCCTTTAATTCTCTTGAATTCTTGTGGAGGAATTATTTGGAATGTTCTAGAGGTCTCTTGAGTTGTTGGGTGAATAATGAAGTAATATGAAGCCTAAGTCCCTTTTTAAAATCACAAAATCTGATCTTTAATGAATTCTTGTCGGGGTGAACAGTGGTCGTAAACCACCATATACGGACCGTATTTTGGTTTACGGTCCGTCCACTGTGGTCATTTTTAAGCATTCCAAAAACAGAAAGTTTGGCTGGGGATTATGGTGATTTACGACTGAGGTTTACGGTCCGTAAACCAGTTTACGGGCCGTCCTCCAAGTCGTGTTTAACCATTTCAAAGACAGAAAGTTTTGGCTGAAGGACATGGTAGTTTACGGGCCGGATAGTGCCATATACGACCACTGTGCTGAAAAAATTTCCGCGACTTTCTTATTTCCAAAAATTCTTAATTAGCCATTCCCGACTTAATAAAACATCATTCACTCAATTTTTCATCATTCCACTCATCATACAAGTACGGCGAAATTTCCGAGGTGTAACAATATGTGTTGTAATAGTAGCTTATTGTTTTATCTATTTATAGTAGTTTGGTGTATTGTTGGCAGCTATTTGGGCTCGTTTTAGTTGAAAGTAAAATTATTTTCATCTTGACAGGGAGGCAGCTGGAATAACAGCTAGGTGCTACAATTTTTTTTTCAGAATACCGACCTCATGAGGTCGGTAATATCCAAAATTATTCCACATATGGCTAATTACCGACCTCATGAGGTCATTTTTCTGGAAAATTATTCAACATATAATTAAAATACCGACCTCATGAGGTCGGTTTTCTGCAAAATTATTCAACATATAATTAAAATACCGACCTTATTGTCACACCCCGACCTTACTAGGGTGTGATGGGCACCCGACCCCATATCTGGAGCCGAGCGAACCCACTGACTCCTATTACATATATAAACTCTCGAATCAATTAAGAATAGAATACATTGTAAGCTCTCCAAAAAAAAATTTTCTTTTCATAAGTAAAGTCTATTATCATGTGGGACCCGTGACATGAAACATAATAACATATTGACTGGCGAAGCCGTCTACAAAGCTGACACTCTATACTCACGACTCTGTCTGCAAAGTCTTTAACATCGAACAAAACATCATGGCTCATATACTCTGACTCGGCAGCACTCCAGAACAAGTGGAGCCTACCAACCCCGCTGGAACATCTTCTATGCTAGCTTCAACTCGTCTGGGTGTACCTGTGTGGCATGAACGCAGCCCCCGAAGAAGAGGGGTCAGTACGAACAATGTACTGAGTATGTAAGGCAAGAGTAACAACATAAGATCATAGTAGAAGACATAGAGAATAGTATATAGTAAGAACATAACTTGTACCTCTGTTTGCCTCTTAAGGCAGATATCATGTAAGCTAACTTTCCCTTTTTGAAACGACATATAAATATTCACATGTAAACTGCCCAACCATATAGGCACGGTGTACTTCTGTCTGAGCATATCATGGGACAAAGAGTAACCTGAACATATGAATGCCCCTGAGGGCGAATGCCATGCATGCTTTATCTGGTCATGTCATATCATGTCGTGTCATATCATATCATGTCATATCATATCATATCATATCATATCATATCATATCATATCATATCATATCATATCATGTCATATCATGTCATATCATATCATATCATATCATATCATGTCATGTCATATCATAGCACCGAACAATGTCGGCTCGCCCACATAGCGCCGAAATACGTCGGCTCGCCCATATATCCCGCGTCCGGGATGATAACGCCAGCTGACCAGGTGGCAATGAAACATGTTTCCCTTCCCATCCCCCATGTATCCCTTCCCCCACCCCATGTACATATACATATCTTGTATACATATGTCATATAAGCATGCAGGAGAGCCCAAGGAAAATCATGTATCCATCGGAGTGACGTAAGGTCGGTGACCTCCGATTACATTATGGAACAACCGTGATCGCTTTGTCTCACCTGGAAGGAACGAGCATTTTAAGGCGAGACTATCAACGGAGAATAGCGTTGAAAGAAAACAATGAAGTCATGGATGTCATAGAAGTCAATTCATCTGCTTTGGAATCTTTTAGAAGATAGTGTCATAACCAAGGAATAGAATTAAAGATCAATAGCTAGTTTGATACTTTCATACTCATATTGAATCCTTAGCTTAGGACTCTTAGTCATGGAATCATTCTCGTCATACTTATCATAGACATATTCTCTTCCTTAGCATCATCGTTATCATGGTCATCATAGACATATTTCCATTAGAATGGTACAGTACCTATCGTTTGATAATCGGGATAAGGATCAAAAGTTTCCTTTGGATTCTGCTTCAAAATAAGTCAAGCGGAACAATAAGGAAAATCCTGGAACAATGGGCCCACCTCGGGCCGAATGAGGTAGCGTACACAATTTGCATATGTTTCATGTCATGGAGTTACTTGTGAGGGTTTTAAGGTAGTTGGGTCCTATTTATGCAAGTTCTAGAGGTTTAGGAAGTTTTTCCAACGTTTCACACAATTTTTAATTCAATTCTTCTGAATGAAAAAGGGGTAACTTTAGGTGCGGATTCCTTAGAATAGAGTTGTCCCCGAGGCTCGTATCTAACCTAGTATGTCTAAGACATGCCAAGAAAGAAAGAGTAAAACCTTACATACCTTTTTCGCCCTTTTTCGCCACTCCAAACTCAAGTTGCAAATCCGCCAAAATCTACAATTTGGTCACGTTTACAAAACATTGATTAGAGCATTTAGAAGTTGATTCTTTAAAGTAACACTTTGTCTGCCAAAATTTCGGCAGCATTTCCCCTGTAAATACACCATCCCCAACAATTCAACTTGGCAAATTTTAATCAACAACAATCCGGGAATTCAACCCGGCCAAACTCTCACCACAATACCAACAAGTATTCTAGGAACACTCCAATTCAATTCAATTCATATGATATTCAAAACGTTTTAATCAACATACTACTTCGTCCAACACTTTCCAATTTAACAAGAACCATAACAACTTACTTCCTCCTTTCAATTTAATCACCACAACCCAACTTTGAATCATCCAATACCTTCATTTTCCTCACATAAACCATCACAACAACAACCAAATTATTAGGTAAAACCACTTTATTCCTTCCACACCAAAAACAGCCCATTCTCGGCCACACATCAACAAGCATCATATTCATGAGTTTTATTCATTTCTACACATTACAATATGTACAAGATATTCACAACCACAACAACCAAAGTACCAAATAAAATCAATTCAGTTACCCTACACACCCACTATATTCGGCCACCACTACATATATATGTATTCCATGAATTTCATCCACTTTTACATACTACAACACACATAATCACCCAAAACACATGAGAGAAGGATTAAATCTTACCTTTTTCCTTCAACTTCTCATTTGATTATGATCATGAACTTGCAACAAAGAGGGGGGTTTCTTGCTCCAACAACTCTTCCATGTTAAAGAGGGCCTTCAAATTAGTAGGAATACATGAAGAAACAAATTTTTGGAACAAAATTTCCATGGCCTATTTTTGCTTGGTCTTGGCCGAATGGCCCCTATAGTTGCTTGGAGTTTTCTTGAATTTTCATGACAATTTTTTTTTGTCTTGCTTGGTAAACCCTCTCATATATATATATGTATATCTCCTAAGCATGTGAGGGGCACATGCCCTTCTCCATTTCTCTAGATTTTTCCTCCTTTTTTTTCTTGAATTTTCCTAAATGGTCAAAGAAGACTAAGTGTCTTCTTAAGGAAGCTTTGACCCATATATTTTTATTATTTATAATTAGCCCCCATAGAATAATAAAAATGTGGACATACACCACACATGCCACACGGCCAACTTGGGATTTTTCATGAACTTTCTTGAACACTTTGTGAAATTACCATTTTGCACCTAAGCTTCCACATTATTACCATGTACCATTTGTGAATTTCTCTTTTTACCCTTAACCTTTCTCAATATTTCCATACAATAATATTCATAACTAATATCCACAACCAACCTGTACATTAAAATAATTTTTGAAAATGGTCTCGCCCTTAACTTTCCACGACGACTTTGGAATATCCAAACACACAAGATACGGGCTATAACACTTATGAGGTCGGTTTTTTGGAAAACTATATCATATATTCATATAAATTACCGACCTCACGAGGTCGGTAAAATCATATGATTATATAATTAATATAATTTACCGACCTAATGAGGTCGTTATTTAATTAATTAAAACCCGGCTAAAAAACTTTACCGACCTCATGAGGTCGGTATTTTAATTAATTAATGCTCGGCTAAAAAACTTTACCGACCTCATGAGGTCGGTTTTTTGCGACCTCATGAGGTCGGTAATAATTCCGACCCACTATATTCGGACCTGAATTTGAGGTCGGTTTCTGGCCAAAACCGACCTCATGAGATCGGAAATAGCCATTTTTTGAGGTCGGGAAAAGCAGTTTTTTTAGTAGTGGTAGGAAATAAACCTACCCTTTGGGGATGCCGTATTCCCCTTCCATTCAAGTATGGGCTCTCCCGAAAATTGGAATCGGACCACTTTCGCCCGGCAATCAACATTAGCATAACATGACGCTAGCCAATCCATGCCCGCGATTACATCGAAATCTACCATTTCAAGCTCAATCAAATCAGCTTTAGTCTGACGATCACATATCACAATTACACAATCCTTATACACTTGTCTGGCTATCACGGGATCACCAACCGGAGTGAACACTTCGAAAGGTCTAATTAGCTCGGGTTTCACCCCAATACAATCAGCAATATACGGAGTAACATAAGAGAAAGTGGAAACCGGATCGATAAGAGCATATACATCACGGGAAAATATAGTCAATGTACCTGTGACCACCTCTGGGGAGGACACAAGATCCTGTCGCCCAGCCAAAGCATATACGCGGGGCTGAACAGCACCTGAAGTAGACGCTCCCCCTCTACCTCTACCTCTACCTGCTGGAGTTTGATGAGTTTGTGCTGTCGGTCGTACTGAAGAAGATCCCGCTGCTGAACCTGTGGGCTGAGTCCCAACCCTATCTCTCACCAACGGGCAATCTCTCATCATGTGCCCGGTCTGACCACATGTATAACAAGCATTCGTACCCTGATAACATCGTCCGGAATGCAATTTACCACACTGGCTGCACCGCGGTACCGGAGGTCTCCTCTGACTGAAACCTCCCCTAAACTGAGAATCTGAGGCCTTTGAACTCTGGCCCTGTCCTGACTGGGAGGAACGATCAAACCTCCTATCTGGAAATCTGGAAGGCGCACTAGTCGCTAACTGTCCTGAGTGCCTAGAATACATCTGTCTCGATCCCCCTCTATTCTCGTTGCTCGTTCCCATAGACCTAGCCCTCTTACCTTGCCTTCGGTCAATATCACGATCACTCATTGGCAGCTGTTGTCGTCCCTCTAAATTCTGAGCATGGGCCTGTATACGAAAAATATCCATCCCATTTTGCAATGAAGCCGTTAAACAATCTTTGAATAGATGTGGTCCCAAACCACTCAAAAACCTGTGCACTCGATCCCCCATGTCGGCCACCATAGTCGGGGCGTACCTGGCCAGAGAATTAAATTGCAGGCTATACTCTCGAGCACTCATTCTTCCTTGCTTTAGATTCAAGAACTTGTCCGCTCTAGCTCAGCGGACCTCGGGCGGCAAATAATGGCGAATGAAAGCATCAACAAACTCTTGCCAAACAGGAGGAGGTGCATTTTCTGTCCTCGATGCTATCCAGTTGTTATACCACAATACCGCCACATCACGGAGTCTATAAGAAGCCAACTCTACCGAGTCAGTCTCAGAAGCATGCATGAGTTTCAGCGTCCTCAGCATCTCATCAGTAAAGCCTTGTGGGTCCTCATCCGGCTTCGACCCGAAAAATTCTGGAGGATTTAGAGTCAGAAAATCATGGGCTCTCGTACTAACGGAACGATCACTCGGGCCCGCATTCTGCCGCTGTGCCTGGGCGGCAACCAATTGCGTCAATAGATGAATAGCTTCGGTCACTTGTTGACCCGAAGCAGCTGGCGGGGGAATTGGAGCGGAGGCTCCTCCTTGCTCTTCTACATTGGGCGAGGCCTCATTTTGTGATTCGCCCTCGTCTACATTCATTTGAGGCTCTCTTTCCACCTGCCTCTTTGTCGTAGCTTAGCCCTTCTGGGTGGCTGTAGCTTTTCCCTTTGGCGGCATTCTGAAATCACAACACACTTTTCGGAGGAGCAAAGTCTTATGCATGGCTCTATCGCACGATCTCATAGGAAGAAAGACGGTCATTTTCCTAAATACCCTGTAGTCTCCTGTCTATTGATGTGGCGCGCAACACACCATAAACAAGAATCTACTAAACACGGCTCGTAGACACTTCCTAGGATGAACTGCTTTGATACCACTTCTGTCACGACCCGACTGGGGGCCGCAACGGGTACCCGAGGCTGACCACCGAGCACCCCTTATTCCCTCACTTATCATAGTCCTTTACACTTCTTTATCATTCGCAAATTCATAATCGCATAACAATCATTTTTCGGTGGAAAGCACAATTAGTCTATATATATATATATATAAATGCCTCAGTAGACTATCAAAATAATATATGTAATATATTTATGCATACCGTAGTAGACTTGTGAGACCATCTAACACACACTACGTATCTACGAGCCTCTACTAACATACTATACATGTAGATGGAACAAGACTCCGTCATGCCCAAAATATACATATGTACCAAAAGAATAATCATAAGCACCTCCGAACAATGGAGTGCTTCCAATCAGCTGATAGCTCCTAAGAATCTGGATCGAGCTCACCTCCCTGCCTACATGTGAGCATGAACACAGCGTCCAAAGAAAACGGACGTCAGTACGAATGTTGTATTGAGTATGAGAGGCATGAACAATAACAACACATCAAGAAAATAAAGGGAGCATCAATTATGGAGCAACTGTACCTGGCTAGGAATCGTATGAGAAGTAATGCATGCTGACTTACTTTTATGCTTATCATCATCTCATGTATGCATATCATATATATATATATATATATGAACTGCCTGACCATATAGGTGCGGTGTGATAATCAGTAACATTAGCCTGCGTCCAGGCCTTCCGCGTCCAGGGTACCATCTCATGCCGCCCACTAGTGGTGTCTGCCCATGCCAACTGGCCATGGTGTATCGTATAGCTACCCGCTTTCGCAGTGACTACCCGACCAACTAGGCCCGGTGTAATATGATTATGACATGCTCATTATGAAATACTTATAATAATATGCTTGTCAAAATATGCTCACCATTGTGCATGTATAGGGACTCTCGAACAACTGTATTTTATCGAGGTGACGTAAGGTCGTGAACCCTCGATTCCATTATGGGCATTCATGAACATTCTGCCTCACCTTGAAGGGGTTAGTATGTAAGGTGAGGGTATAAAATGGACGACATCATTTACTTTATAGGAACGCCATATCATATCTCTTGACTCACATGGCTATTCATGATCTTAAGCTCTTGGCTTTCCGGAATATAGGAGAATCATGGAGAGGAAGAAGAATCATATCATGGGATTCATGCCATAGAAGGAAAAGGATTAGCCTCACATACCTTTGTCGCTTAGTTAAGCTATCGTTCACTTGTTCTCCTTCAATATCACGTTGCTACCTTCACGAGAGAATACGCATTATAGTTAGTCAATCGACCATAAGAACGCATCGTCATTTCTAGAGAAAATTGGGCAGCGTTTCCTTTGTTTCTACTACTTTTCTCATGTTCTATTTCAACTCCCAAACATTTACAACAACACTCACAATATCGTGTCAACATTCATCACTTATCTATATTTAGCAAAATTCACCATTTTTCTCCAATTTCTCCACATTTAATGGTTTTAGCTCATCATCATAATTTTGATTACTTCACACCTATTCCATGGTCTATATGCCACTTATAACGTATTCATCATCACAACCTATCAACGTTCATGATTCCATTCAACTATCATTCAATTGTGACACTATTCACTCAGTAATGGCCCGTTTTCTATGTTCTTCTACATTTCAAGCATCTTAGCTTTCCAATACCTTAAATAACATTATAAAGTCATGAAACATACCTTAGATGATGGTGGAACAAACCTAGAGTGGAATCACTCCTTTAGCACCAAAACCCTTCTTCACCTCTTTTGGAATTTCTTGAAGGAGATGACTTCCAATTAGGTTTCATACACTTTGTTTCATAGATTTGGTGTTGATGATCATTGATTTCCTTGGTATTCTTGTGGTTGAAGTGTTTGGAGTGTTCTAGAGATTTCTAGGGAGAAATTTCGTGAAGATGAAATGAGAAAATGAACTTGGGTCCCTCCTTTTTAATAGCTAAAATCTGATTTTTATGAACAGTGGTCGAAATGCACAGTGGTCGTAAATCACACTTTACGGGACGTATACTGGTTTATGGTCCGTCCCCCACAGCCGTATTTAAGCATATCAGGAACAGAAAGGTTGGCTGAAGATCATGGCGGTTTACGACTCAATTTACAGGCCGTATTTCAATTTACGGTCCGTATTCCAAGTCGTTTTTAACCATTTGAAGCATTTGACAGAAAGTTGAAATTTTTGAAATGTTGAGGGACGATGGCACTTTACGGTCCGTAAATCACTTTACGAGCCGTATTCCATTTTACGACCACTGGCTGAAATGAAATTCTGCAACTTTCTTAATTCCAAAGTTCATAAATAATCATTCCCTACTTAGTAAAACATCGCACACTCATACCCTTCATTGGTCTATTCATTGTTGGCTCACAAAAAAATTCTGAGGTGTAACACCTTAATACCTCACGAGCTGTCTTATCAATACATTCATATTTGTCACAATTCTACTTCCTCTGTACTCTTGTCTCAATCATACTATTACTTCTTCTAACTATAAACTTGTCGTAATCTATTCCTACTCATCAGTTCACTCGATACCTCAATAAAACGTTCTGTTAAGATTTTCCACCTTTTTCTAAACTGTCTCTTACTGTCACAAGCCCTTCCAAATTATCCTAGCATTTCATCAACAACACGTGAAACACATGATCTAAGACAGCCTTCAGGTTTGAGTTTTCCTTCCACAAATTCCATCTCCAATTAGTTGATTATGAACTAATAAACTCAAGGACATAAATATATGATGAAATGTTACCTCAAGAACACAAGAACGCTCCAACTCCAAAATTACATCACCATGAAGCATATTCCAAAACCACCACAAGAAGAAGAACTAGAATCCGACAAGCACCACGGGACTTCTAATGCTTGATTCACATAGTTTACTTCCAGATTTATTCTTGGGTCATGAACGAACTATTTAGTTAATAAACTACTTGTTTTATGCTTTGTACTCTTCAAATAAAAGTGAAACTTAATTGTGGACGTTTTTGTTCTTCAACATGAGCCTCTTCGAAGGTGACATGTGGCTGGAAAGTATCCTGGTCCATTCAAATGAATTCCAAACTTTGTTGCTCATATATTCTTCTTCGAAATAAAATTTCCCAAATAAGAATGATGCCTCTTACGGATGACATGGAGGGTATCTCTTAAAGCTTTAATTCAACATGATAAATTTACCCTATCGATATCGACCTCATACTTACTATTACTATCAATTCAATAGTTAACTTTATTTCTCGAAGTCAGACTTGCAACTTAGTCAAATCCTATTATTACTGTTGACATAGCTTTTCAGGACATATTACAAACTTATATCTCATCCTCTTTTTATTTCTAGGAAAATTTTAGCAGAGTTTCCTCTGTATTTCTTACTATCCAGAACCTGCACGCAGGAAATACCAACAATGCCTCACAGGGCCAACATATATACGTATGTATCATATCATATCATAGCCACACAGGGCTCCCGATTTCAAGTAATAGTATAAAGATGTCGAAACTTACCTCACATATCACACCTCGAGACGTACCTGATCCTTTAATGATCTATCCTGTTATACCTTCCTATCTACCTTCCTTTTCATTCTTCAACTTTACATTTCAATCATACTTCAATATTCTTACCTTATCCGACATGCATCTTTCGCACCGTTGCTTACCTGTGTACTTTGTCACTTTCAATATCATCAGCCACTTTCTTCTGTCGATGCCGTTTTTCAGTTGAAATCAAGGGTTAGTATAAGGAATTTCATTTCCTATGGCTGGGCTCTATCGCACGATCTTAGATATGAAAGAAAGGTAACATCCTAAATGTCCTGTAGCTTCCAGTTTATAGATGTGGTGCACAACACACCGATAAACAAGACTCTACTAGACACGGTCTGTAGACACTCCGAGGATGAACTGCTCTGATACCACTTTTGTCACGACCCAACCCCGTGGGCCTAGTGCCCGACCTGGACACTCGTATACGTACCTGTTAGATATAGCCAAGCTGAATCTAAGAACAATATGGAAACTTGCAAAAAAACTCCAAAGATTCATAACGTCATCATATATATATATATATATATCCAGATAACCTGTCTCCTGAAGAGTCATAACTGATCAAAACATAATATGATACGCAAGCCGACAAGGCTTCCACTATAGACGAGCATATCCATAGCACATCGTATAGACACAGCTGAACAAAACTTATACACAACCCACACATATGTCTACAGACCTCTAAGAGTATCGATAGTGAAATATGACGGGACAAGGCCCCGCCGTACCCCTAGATAAGCATAAAGCATATATATATATATATATATATATATATATATATATATATATCATAAGATCTGTACCAAAAGTCTAGACTCCGGAACAACGGAGCTCTCCAAGACAGCTGACTAGAAGTCCTATGCTGAAGGGTCACCAAACCGACTATCTGTACCTGCGGGCATGAAACGCAGCCCCCCGAAGAAAGGGGGTCAGTACGAGATATGTAATGAGTATATAAAGCATGAAATACAATAAAGAGGATCATCACTGAGATAGAGATTACAGGAGACAAGTATGTCAATCAAAGATAACATTATACTTGCCTTATGAGATGTAAATCATGCATGTCAATATCATATATCATACCCGGCCCATTATGGGACTCGGTGAATAAAGTCATCATATGCCATCCTTGGCGCCATAATCACATCATCATATCATCATGTCATCATATCATCATATCATATCATATATATATATATATATATATATATATATATATATATATATATATATAGACCGTACCCGGCCCTCTAGTGAGGGACTCGGTGAACAATGCAGTGAAACTGTGCACGAAAACATACCTGGCCCGGGACTCGGTGAAAGATATATTGAGGCATGCACGAGCAGAGTAGTGAGCAATCATATGCAAACTAAGTCATATCTGAGACTCGATAGAATAATCAAGATGAACTATCATTTGGAAATCAAGACAATAGTCACATCAAGTACCTTTCGAATGTCACTATGGATTATATCAAAATAGAACTTCTGGAATCATATACACGTATCAAGACATAATGAAATAGCTTCTGGAAATCAAGAACATTAGCCATCCTAGTGGCTCTATGAATAGGAACTTCTTTGGAATCATATACACGTCGTCTATTTGTTTCACAAAGATCATGCCAAAAGAAAGAAAGGATAACTTTACATACCTATTATAGGTTAACTGTAACCAAGTTCGCTTCGTCGTCCCTTTAGCCTATTTAATATGAAAGTAACGCTATCGTTAGTGAACTATACTTTCTAGCTTATAAATCTACAACCAATCGCTTATAGGAATCATTCTTTAGTTCATACTTTCTTGATTAGGATTTTTGTTAGTTAAGAGCTTAACAGAAATCGGGCAGCATTTCCCCTATATAACTCGCCTAACCCGAATTTTCTATTAATCTCCTGTTATCACAGCAATACCAACAACAACAGTGATAGAAATATTCATATCAAATCCTTAAAATCTAGCCCATAAACAACTCAAACAACCCAATAACCTTTCTTAATCCCTTTTCCAATCCAGATCATTAACATTTAAGATTATACACCAAACAGACCAACATACGCTTTGTATACGATACGTTATACACTTCTTTCTTACGAATTTAGAAGCCATATCAACGACAACACGACAACAACACGAACAACAACATATGAACATAAACCACACTTTTAGTATTTCAACTCAACAATTCCATATAACCACTACAACTCCTAATACCAATGAATTCATGCGATTTATTACTACCAATTTCATCTAATACAATTTTAATCTTTCCATTACAACGCCGTTAATCCAATTATACCATAAAAAGAGAAGATCTTACCTTAATTTAATCGGAGCAAATTCTACACTCACTTGCACCAATTGCACTATTTCTTTTTTTCCTCAATTCAATACCCAATGTTGCTATCAACTCCTTGGACTTGCAAATTACCTTAGAATTTAATCAAAGCAAGAATTGTTTTTTTAAAAAAATGGGCTGCCATGGCCGAGAGCTTGGCAACCATGGCAAGTACCTTTCCTTTTGCTTTTCATCAAGTTGAAACTTGCAAATGATGATGACTAGCCAACCTTAGTCATTAACATATACACATATATGGTGTCCCCTCATAGGACACGTGTCCCCCCCTAATGACTCATCTTTTTTTTTAATTAAATCGGTGGGGCCCACTTAATTACCTAATTAGCTACTTAGTTAATCTTAATTAATCACTAATCTCCACTTAATAATCTAATCATAGTTAATTAATCCCTAACCTCCATTAATATTTCTATACTAATTGGAATTTATAACAATTCGTGCACTAATTTAAAATCGAGGGTTAAAAGTCCTTATTTCATATCCCAAATAATCTTGTCCTTAGCTTATGTCGATTAGCTTACGAATAATTCGATGTAAAAAAATATGGGGTATAACAATAGGCATATTATAAGCTAGCATTATTGGTCATCTTATAGACATACCATGACTTAGCATCATTTCACATTTATCATTAAGAGCATACATTAGACTTTGAAAGCAATCATGGCTATGTCTGGGTGACGTAAAGTCGTGAACCCCCGATTATATTATGAACATTTATGGGTTTCCTGCCTCACCTCGAAGGAAATAGTACATAAGGTGAGTGTTAAAATAATAACATCATTAACGTTATAGGAGCATCATATCATAAACTTTAGAATCTCTATACTTTTACTCATCATCATCATCATTATCGATGTTATACCCCGCATTTTCAGAGCATGAGCGTGACACGCGCTTCCTCAAAATTGACAATCATGTTGTTGCCACATAATTTAAACTCATGTTGATAATGTTGTATTCCGTACTTTTGTACGTCGGATTATTCATAAGCTGAGGTGGGGCCCACACGTCGAGATTTTTTTTAGGACACATGACAAGTTATATGAAGCACATATATGAAGTTGAACACAACTCAAGAAGGACCCTTGAGCCGAATCAAAGTGGAAGTCCTCCAAACAAATATTTTTAAGTAACGTTTTTAGGGTGATCTGAATTCGACGGGCAAAAACGGTATTATAAGTTTGGAATTTGGAAAAATACCGAGACATAGAAGTTGTAGATAATATAATTATCTTTCCAAACATAGGTCGTGGGTCCACAGGTGACGTCGGAATAAGGAGATATGGACGTTTTAAGGCAGAAAGGTCAGTGGGCTAGGCCCAATCCGAGCCCAACCGGGTTAGGCCCATTACCCATGTCTTTATAAGTGCAAATTTCGGCCTTCCTCCTCATTTTAACACCAGGAACGCCCAGAAAATTCTGGGGAGGGAGAGAAAAAGAGTCTTGGAGAAGAAAAACCAACTTTGATCGAAATCTGAGCCCCGAATCCCAAAGCCCATGAAGGGAAAAGTGTTGTACGCTGCGTTGTCTTCAATTTGAGCTAAAAATCAACCAAGGAGAAGAGTGATAATGTGGTGGCTGCATGCTTAAGGTATGAAAAAGGTTCCTTTTCATTGTCGACGGATTAGCACGGAGAGAATAGCCTGATAAATTCGTTTGTTGGTGTTGTGAATTATGGAATGAAACTTGAAGAAAATTTTGGATGATAATAAATGTATTTAACTTGTAAAATGTGGAGGATGTTGTTATTCATGTTATAGGTATTAATTTCAGCTTCTTTACGAAAATAAAATTATTAAATAGTTATACTACAAATTGGTTGGTGGAGGAATTTAGGAAATAGTGTGCGGGCTGTTTTATGACATACGTTGGTATTGGAAATGATGTTAATACTATTGGTATTGTTGTTGATGTTGTTGGTTGCTGAATTGGAATTTGGGCTAAGCATATAAACAGGGGAGATGCTGCCCGATTTTTGGCAGAATATAAAATAATATAATTTGAAATATGGTACAAATGTGCGATGACAGAGTCTAACGTCAGTATGAATCCTTTTAAATGTAGACTTACAAGCTTGGATAGATAAGCGTAGCTAATAGGAGGCGGAACAGGTATGTAAAGCTAACCCTTCTTTCTTTTGGCATGATCCTTATAAAATGAACAGACGATGTGTATGTGAATCCAAAGAAACTCCTATTCTTAGGGACACTAGGATGATTGCGTCCTTGACTTCCATAAGCTATTTCATATGGTTGTGATACGAATCTATGATTTTGGAAGTTCCATCTAATATGTTTCCGAGTGACATTCAAAAGGCATCTGATATGACTGTTATTGTGATTTTCAAATGATAGTCCATTTTAACTATTCCATTGGGTCTTTTGACATATCCTGTTACGTATAAATGATCCCAGAGATCCTATTCTGATGTAATCCATAATGACACCCGAAAGGTATTTGACATGACTATCGTACAGATTTGTAAACGGCAATTCATTTGATTATTCTATTGAGTCTTTGATGATGTTTTTAAATTGCATATAGTTTCTCACTACTCTGCTCGTGCATACTATATTTACATTTTTCGCCGAGTCCCGGGCCGGTTTTGTCATCGTGCGCACTATGTTATATTCGGCAGTATGATGTGTTACGGTTCCCCTAGTCCCCCACTAGCGGGCCGGGTACCGCTTATATACGGCGTTATGATGTGTTATGGCGTATGATGTGCTATGATGTTATAATGTGTTTCGGGGTTGTACGGAGATATGATGTGTTGTGACGCCAACGTCGGAGTGGCGACCACGTTCCTGAGCCTTATGCATGACTTTAATATGCATTACTTGTGTTTCGAAAGTAAGCATTTTAATATGTTGGTTATTGTATTTCATTTTCTATACCTCTTATTTCAGTGTTGGTCCTGTTTACGGTATTTTTGTGCTTTACCTACTCAGTACATATTCCGTACTGACCCCCTCTTCTTCGGGGCTGCGTTTCATGCCACGCAGGTTACACAGATGAGTAGAAGACATTGTTAGAGATGATCCAGCAGGATTGGCGAGCTCCATTTTCTTCCGGGCTGTTGCCGAGTCAGAGTGTACATGTTATGATTTTTCTTGATTGAGGTTAGAGACTTTACAGACAGAGTCACGTATGTGGGTTGTCAGTATTGTAAGCGGCTTTGCAAGCCGATGTACCATTATGCATTGTGATATATATGTCATATGATTACAGATTTTATTTGACTTAAGAATGACGAAAAGAATGTTTCTTAAAGTCTTTGCTATGTATTCCGTTCTATTTGGTTTAAGAGTTCGAAGAGATTATGAATGTAATAAGAGTCAGTGGGTTCGCTCGGCCCTAAATAAGGGTCGGGTGCCCATCACACCCTGTTAAGATTGGGGTGTGACAATTATCATACTCGTATGTAGTTTGGTATATCTACGGACTCATAAGCTTCATCATATAGGAGGATCATGGAAAGCTTGAAGGATTCATGCCTTTGAAAGAAGGGATTAGCCTTACATACCTTTGTCGTTTAACTAATCTATCGCTTGCTTGTTCTCCTTTAATGCACACGTCCTACCTTCAAGAGAATTCATATCGACATTAGCTAACAATTATAAGAACGGACTTACTAATGCTAGAGAAATTTGGGCAGCATTTCCTTTGTTTATACTATTTTTCTCATGTTCTATGTCAACTCCCAAACGTTCACAACAACATTCACAATATTGCAAACAACAATCATCATTTATCTACATTTACCACAACTCACCATTTCTCTTCAATTTCCCCACAATTTATGGTTATAGCTCATTATCACGTTTTCTTATATATAATACTTATTCCATGGTCTAAATATCATTTATAACGTATTCACAATCACAACATGCCAACATTCATGATTCATCCCAACCACTATTCAACAATGACACTATTCACTCATTCATGACCCATTTTCTATGTCTTTCTACAATTCAAGTGTCTTCGCCTTCCAATACCTTAAACAACATGGTATGGTCATGAAACTTACCATAGATGATGGATGAACAAGCCTTGAACGGAAATACTCTTCTAGCACCAAAGCCCTATTTCACCTATCTTAAGATTTCTTGGCTTGGATGACTTTCACTAGGTTTCACACACTTGTTTTCATGGATTGAAGTAGTTGATCTTGGTTTTCATTTGATTTTCTTGTGGATGAATATTAGGGAGTGTTCTAGAGTTTTCTTGAAGTGTAGAGAGTGGAGGTGAAATGAAATGAAATGAAAAAAGGGGTCCCTTATATTAAATGTTGAACCTGTCCCGACCAGCTTATACGGACCAACATACGGTCCGTATATTTTTCACTGACCGTATGTTTGGTCTAGTGAAGTATGCCATACTGGGCTGAATCTACGGTTGGACATACGGTCCGTGGATTTTATACGGCCAGTATGTCTGGTCGTATAATGTCCAGCTGTCCGGGACTTGTTCTCGTCGACTCGTTTGATCTCCGATCCTTATGGAACCTTCTTGACACTTGTTTACCACCTCAATACCAATCTAAGGGACATTATCACTCATCTCCAAGATATCATTATGCCATCATTAACTCGTCGCTCGTAATTCTTACCCGACACGCGACATATCCTTTACTTTCTTTGCCAAACTTCTTCCTTTGCATCTAATGTCTTTAAATCTTGGTTAGGGTCATCAAATGCTATCTCTCACTTCTCTGAATCATCGTATACCTCGTGTTCCTTGCTAGCCTATTTACTGTACATTAACGAAAAATTTTCCAAGGTGTAACACTATGTTATAGAGAAGGAATGAAGGGAAAATATGACAATCGGATGTTGGTAAGTTATGCTTGAATGAACAATTATGAGACGCTTTCAAAGAGAAGTTTTAGAATGATTTTAATTTAATTTAAGGGAAGAATCTTGGAGGGGAAAATGATTAGTAATTAAACTAATTGGAATGAGTTACATTCGAGATTTTTGAGAATTGAGACTCATTGAAGATATAGGGAAAGTTCACACTAAGAATTCAAATGCAGTATTACGATTTATAGATTGGTGAGTAAGAGATACCGAAAGCATATTGATATGGGAAAGGAAGTTAACGAGTAGGGGAAAGTTTTACTCTAGAAGTTTATGCATATACATAAGATCAGGACGGGTTGATGACAAGCGCACAAAATCATTTTATTAGACTTTCCTCTATGATATGGGTTTACATTGGGATTCACAAGTTACCAGTCATTCGACTTCAAGGGGATTATGAGTATTTGATAGTTAGTACTATTCTGAGAATAATTACGGCCGAGTTACTTCGGGTATTAATGATGACCTTAAACTTAAGAATGAGAAATGGTTAGGTAAGTTGGATTACAATTATGATTGTCTTCTGGATTGTTTATATAACATCTAAAATATCTCAAGGATCGATTCGGTCGCTACAGGAAAGTAAAGGATGCGAGGTTGATTATCTTAGACAAAGAGACAAGGTACAAGTACGAGTAAAGATTTTTAAGTAAAGTTATATCGCCAAGATTTACAGTCAGGACGTAGAAAGATATGAGAAACTAGAATAGCCCGAGGGAATTAGGAACTTATGAGCTTTAAAATTAGGCTTTTGAAAGGATCGCGAGGTATGAGTCTGGCTAGCTGGGCGAAAAGAGAGGGGAGATGTATTAAAGCCACAGATTCAGGACAAAATCACATGGCAATGGGATATCTCGCAAGCAAAGGTGTTGAAAAGTGATAAAAAGATAAGTCACGAGTTACTACATCAAGTATTATGTATACCCTTATGATTGATTTTACGACATGTTAAAAGTATTGATTGTGATGTATGTCAAAATTGAGGTAGCAAGCACTACAGAGAGAATTAAGATTGGGTTTTCTCGGGGATTAAAGTCAGATAGCGGTAACACAACCAAATATATATGCACGAGCATTAGAAAAAATAAAGTTATGATATCATGAAGGGGAGAGAAACTTGGACAAGGAAAACTTAAACCCATTGAGGATCACGTAATATATTTGAGGAGACGGTTAGGAAGAAAGCAGGAAAGAAGACAATAGGATCAAATTTACATAAATCAACGAGAGATAGAGTAATGTTGTACGTGACAAAGGATGAACGTGAGGACCCCGGAACCAACCTATACGTCTTCATAACCAGAACCAAGAAGGTTGGAAATAATGGACAAAGGTGCATCCTTGAGAAGAAATAAACAGGTCTTATGAGAGCGACGAGGAAATTTTAAACTCCTGAGATTTAACCAAGAGAATGGATGTGAACCCATGATTGGTATGCCTATTTAAGGGAAGGAAGTACCTCAAGAAGAGATTTTCAGCATCAAAAGGGATTCACACTCATAACGAAACACTCTAAAGTTTCCTAACCTAAGAGTAAAGAATGACTAATGGAAACAGGCGTTTTACAAGTAAAAGAAAGCAAAAGAAGCTATGAGGACTAAAGGAAGGAGGAGGTGTCAACGAAATGGTTGAAGGGAATTATGTGGCCGCCGACAACAAGGAGTAGGTTAATGAGTCAGTAGGCTTGCCCAAAGGAAAACAAATTGAAATTATAAGATAATGGTTATGTGAAAGATGCAAAGATGCGATCATGAAGAAAATCAAGAAAATTCGAGATATATGTACAAATACGAACAAATTGTAGTATCATAAGGGAAGATGAGGACTCGACGCAAGGAGAAAGAAAAAGGTGTACTTCGTGAAGTTTTATGATAAGAACAGGAACCGGCAGAATATTAGAAAGACTATGATGCATGACTGTGATGCAAACAAGTAGTTAAGAGAACTACGGGAAAATATGAGCTAAGCTAATGAAAGGATGAGTCGTGGGAGTGAGTGGTAGAGAGTATCAACTTTTAAGGTGTCACGACCCAGCCCCGTGGGCCGCGACTGGCACCCTACCTGGGTACCCAGACCAAATCGCATATTCATTTCCGAATCCAAACTTATTTCAGAATTTTCAAGAAGTTATATCAAACATAATTTATATCGAGAATATGTCTTAAGCGGTCATATCAAATCAAACTCAAACAAAGCGGCGGAATAGACATCGCCGGTCAAAATACAAATATATACAAAAGGGCCATTTGGGGCCATCATATCAAACAGACCGCTTTAAGACCCGAAAGCAAAATCAGACAATAAACACATAGGACCCTCACCCCACATATATGACTACAGGCCTCTACGAACTCAAAACAAAACATATGGCGAGACAGGGCCCCGCCGTACCCAGATAGTCAAATATACAAAGTATATACAGAGTAGAGGAGTCTGTACCAAGAGTGGACTCCGGACCCAGTAAGAGTACTCCGAAAAGCAAGAAGTGAAGCCTACTGCGGAGGATCACCGATGTCTGCACCTGCAGGCATAAAACGCAGCCCCCGGAGAGAGGGGGTCAGTACGAAATATGTACTGAGTATGTAAAGCACGGAGTACAGAATTATAGAGCAAAACCGAAAGCAAATCAAATGTCAAAGTGGGGTACAAACTGGTATGTCAGAATCTGTATCAAAATCATATACATGTATTTTATGCAAACAAAATCATGCAAACGCTTAAGAACGTGGTCGCCACTCCGACGCTGGCGCCACACACAGCATAACACCAGAAGGTTTCAAATCTCCGTACATCCCCGAACATAATCATAATCATCGGTGAGCGTATCGCATCACGAGCCATATCACAGCATAACTCCAAACGGAACCCGGCCCTATGGCGAAGCCTCGGGAACCGTAACACAGCATACGGCCGAATTGTCATAAGGCGCACGAATCAAAACCGGCCCGGGAACCGGTGAACGAAGTCATAATAAGGCACGAGCGGAGTCGTGAGCAAACAAATGCAAATCGTATTTCAAAATAGTGTTTCAAAACAAAGTAAATTCATAAATCATATCCTATTACAAAATAGTCGAATACTTAGTCGACATAAGGTTTCATTTTGCAAAACGATTCCAAAATGGTCCATATAGTTCAAAACCTGGATTAGTGCATCGAATAGTCCAAACATACCCCGTGGAAGGATGTTCCAAAGATCAGAAGTGGTACGTTCAACTCTATTCTCAAAGATGGCCCGAAGGGCAAATCGGGCATTTTGGGGTAGCGGACCCACCTCGAGTCGAAGTGAGGTGGCGAACATATTCTTTTTCGAGCAGTAATATGCCAAGGGTCATACATAATCATTTCTAGGTTACCCGACCACATTTCGATAGGTTTCAGACGAATAATGGCATTCTAGCCAAAAGGGAGCCTTTAGGCTTCAGTCGAATTGAATGAATAGTAACTTTCCTGTGGATCGGGTTTCGAGGAGCAGAAATGCTCCGGAAGGTCTCATATTCAACTAACACACTAAGATATGCCAAATAAAGAATTGGGAAGCTTTACATACCTCACAGACGTCGTAAGCCCTTCCAAAAGTCCCGCCCCGTTTCGTCAAAAATCTGCAAATGGTCAAAGTTACCAATTGAGATTCTTAGGCTCAAAATGCCTTTAACTCCATATTTGCCTACCGAAATTTCGGCAGCATTTCCCCTATAAATCTAACATCCCCGAGGCGTAGCTCGGCTCAAATTAACCAACCACAACAGCCCACACATCAACCAAAACAATATAAACAACAATCACACCATTCTAGCTTTAGAGTTCTACTTTGTTATCTAAGTTGGCAACTTCCATTCAAACTTTCAAAACTCCAATTCTATATCCACATAATTGTATTAATTTACCTATACAACATTAGTCAAACACATTCCAATTACAACCTAAGACATACACGAAATTGCACCAAAATCAATTAGTTTCCATAGTTCTTCAAAATATCAAAATTTCACGACGAACATTCTAACTAACGTCGTTTCATTCCGAATTCATCAATATCATTATAGATTCATATCTAAAGTCTATAGCACCCCAAAATATACATTGATATACATAAGAATACCAAGGATATACACTTTCCGATAATATCCGAATTCGTTTTCCACCGCCAATTTAATTCAACAATCAATCAATTACGATCTAAGGGTCACAACAACACATTATGCCAACTTAAACAAGATCAATTCAACCCATTTCTTTCTTCCATAACTCACGGCTAATACACACTACACACACACACCCACGACTTCCTATTTGCATCAAAACTATGGGATTCCCATCTACTCCCACTCCTTAACATATTCATATCAATTATATATCAATCAAGGGCAAAATTCTTACCTTTCTTTGAAAACCCGACTTGTCGAAAACGTCGTTCTTGTGCCAAACTAATTATACCCCGTTGAAGAGGGTCTTGAGAACTTCACAATTATGTAGAAACCAAGATTTTTGAGTCACCACACAAGCTTGGAATTTTTCTCTTCTTTTCTCTTTGGACTTCGGCCGAAACCCTTTTTTTTTTTTTTGTGAGTTATTTGATTTTTGTTCTTGAATTGCTAAGACTTCCTAGTATATATCCATTTGGGGTCATGTGCATAGCACATGACCCTTTTAAAAATGGGCTTGGCCGGCCCCTTCTCTTGCTTGGGCTTCAATTGTAATCTTTTTATTTCTTGGGCCCACTTCTTGAAAAGTCCCGATTTGTAATTCCCGAAACTAATTTCTGAAATTCCAATTTTTATCCTCGGCCTTCCCCGAGGTCTTAGCATTAAAGATTTCACAACCAACATAGTCATCTTCACAAAAATTAAAATATGTCCTTATAATCCACAAGTCGTAATTATTTCACGATTTCCAATTGTACGAAAACACGGGGCCTAACATTCTCCCCCCCTTAAGAACATTCGTCCCCGAATGTTAAACAAATCTTATGAAGGGTCACAAGCATAACGGGAAAACCATTCTTATATATAGCACACATGGTCCATCCGTTCATTAATACAACAAATACGAGAATCTAGATTACAGGAGGCGTAGGGAATAAATGGGGGAATCTCTTCTTCATCTCGTCCTCCGCCTCCCAAGTCATCTCTTCCCGATTGTTATTGCGCCACAGAACCTTGACCGAAGGCACCTCTTTAGTGCGCAATCTCCTCACCTGACGATCCAGAATAGATATTGGCTGCTCGTCATAAGATAGCTGCTCCGTCACCTGAATGTCGTCAACTGGGAATATCCTGGCAGGATCACCAATGCATTTCCGCAACATAGACACATGAAACACCGGGTGTACGGCCTCCAAGTCGGATGGTAAGTCTAGCTCATAGGCGACCTCGCCTATCTTTCGCACGATCTGATACGGCCCAATGTACCGGGGGCTCAACTTACCCTTTCTACCGAATCTCATGACACCCTTCATGGGCGACACCTTCAGGAATACCCAGTCGCCAATCCGGAACTCTAACGGTCGACGTCGTCTATCTGCATAAGCTTTCTGTCGACTCTGAGCAGCCAATAATCGTTCTCGAATAAGCTTTACCTTATCTACAGCCTCCTGGATCACGTCTGGGCCAATCAACTTAGTCTCGCCCACGTCAAACCAGCCAATAGGAGACCTGCATCTCCTGCCATAAAGGGCCTCGTACGGAGCCATCTGGATGCTGGAGTGATAACTGTTATTATAGGCAAACTCAATAAGCGGCAAATGATCATCCCAGCTGCCCCT
Source organism: Lycium barbarum (assembly GCF_019175385.1). NCBI lineage: Eukaryota > Viridiplantae > Streptophyta > Magnoliopsida > Solanales > Solanaceae > Lycium > Lycium barbarum. The sequence goes on along the minus strand of NC_083348.1, from coordinate 20,348,361 downwards.
GAAATCAATAACGCAGGCCCGCAACATATCTTCGAGCGTCTGAATAGTGCGCTCGGCCTGCCCGTCGGACTGAGGGTGAAAAGCTGTACTGAGACTCACCTGAGTCCCTAATCCCTCCTGAAATGACCTCCAGAAATTTGCTGTAAACTGGGTACCTCGGTCAGTAATAATAGATATCGGGACTCCGTGAAGTCTGACTATCTCTCTGATATACAATCTGGCATAGTCCTCAGCCGAATAAGTAGTCCGAACCGGAAGGAAATGGGCTGATTTCGTCAGCCTGTCAACAACAACCCAGATAGAGTCGTACCTGCGTGGAGTGCGCGGTAATCCAACAACAAAATCCATATTAATCATCTCCCATTTCCAGGCTGGAATTTCCATCTCCTGTAATAATCCACCGGGCTTCTGATGCTCGATCTTAACTTGCTGGCAGTTCGGGCACTGACTAACAAACTCAGCAATATCTTTCTTCATGCCGTCCCACCAACACAAACACCTGAGGTCCCGATACATTTTAGTGGAACCAGGATGAACAGAATACCGTGCATTATGGGCCTCGCCCATAATCTGCCGCCGTAAGCCCGCAACGTCCGGTACACAGAATCTGCCGTCATATAATAATACTCCGTCAGGCGAGATCTCAAACTGAGTCTTTGATTTACTAAGGGCCACATCTCTGTACTGAATCAAAAGAGGATCCTCAAACTGGCGCTGCTTTACCTCCTGAATAATAGATGACTCAGCAACTGGACGAACAGAAATCCCAGAATCTCCAGAATCCACCAAACGAACTCCGAGGCTGGCCAGCTGATGAATATCACGAACCAATTCTCTCTTATCAGATGGAACATCAGCCAGACTGCCCACGGACTTGCGGCTAAGCGCATCAGCTACCACATTGGCTTTCCCCGGATGGTACAGAATATCAACATCGTAATCCTTTAGTAACTCAAGCCATCTCCGCTGCCGCAAATTTAGTTCCTTCTGTCTGAAAATATACTGGAGACTCTTATGGTCCGTATAGATATCAACATGGACCCCATATAAATAATGCCGCCAAATCTTCAGAGCATGAATCACCGCGGCCAACTCAAGATCATGAGTGGGATAGTTTTTCTCGTGCGGTCTGAGCTGCCGGGAAGCATAGGCTATGACTCGACCGTGCTGCATCAATACACATCCTATCCCAATACCAGAGGCGTCACAATAGACAACATACCCGTCAGATCCCTCTGGAAGAGCCAAAACTGGTGCTGTAATCAATCTCTCCTTCAGCATCTGAAAGCTGCGCTAGCAAGCATCTGTCTACTGGAATTTTGCTGCTTTCTGGGTAAGCCTCGTCAGTGGTGCTGAAATAGAAGAGAAATCCTCCACGAACCTGCGGTAATACCCAGCCAATCCAAGAAAACTACGCACCTCTGTCGGTGTAGTAGGCCTGGGCCAATTCTGCACAGCCTCAATCTTCTGCGTGTCAACCCGAATACCATCTGCGCCGATAATATGGCCCAAGAATGCCACAGAAGTCAACCAGAACTCACACTTAGAGAATTTAGCATATAACTTCTGCTGACGGAGGATGCCAAGTACCGTCCTCAAATGATCTGAATGCTCCTCGACTGATCGCGAGTAAATCAGGATATCATCAATAAACACAATAACAAACATATCCAGGAAAGGCCGAAATACCCGGTTCATCAGATCCATAAATACTGCTGGAGCATTAGTCAGCCCGAAAGACATAACTCTGAACTCATAATGCCCGTACTGAGTCCTGAAAGCAGTCTTCGGGATATCTGACTCCCGTACTCGCACCTGATGATAACCAGAACGCAGATCTATCTTTGAAAAGTGTCTAGCACCCTGCAGCTGGTCAAACAAGTCATCAATCCGGGGGAGGGGATATTTATTCTTAACAGTCACCTTATTCAGCTGCCGGTAGTCGATACACATCCGCAACGACCCGTCTTTCTTTCTGACAAACAGCACCGGCGCTCCGCAGGGTGATGTGCTGGGTCTAATAAAGCCCTTATCCAGCAAATCTTTCAGCTGCTCCTTCAACTCCTTCAACTCAGCTGGTGCCATTCTGTACGGAGGAATAGATATAGGCTGCGTATCCGGCATCAACTCAATAGAAAAATCAATCTCCCGCTCAGGCGGAAGGCCAGGAAGCTCGTCAGGAAAAACATCTGGAAACTCGCTGACGACCGGAACAGACTGAAGGGTAGGTACCTCCGCGGCAGTATCGTGCACACGAACCAAATGATAGATATAACCCTTCTGGATCATCTTCTTAGCCTTGAGGTATGAAATAAACTTACCCCTCGGCGATGCTGTAGATCCGAACCACTCTATGACTGGTTCTCCTGGAAACTGAAAACGGACTACCTTTTTCTGGCAGTCGACATTAGCATAACAGGAAGACAACCAGTCCATGCCCATAATGACGTCAAACTCCAGCATGTCTAACTCTATCAAGTCAGCCTTAGTGCTACGATCATAAATGGTCACAGAACAATCCTTATAAATCTGTCTCGCTACAATAAAATCCCCAACTGGCGTAGCTACCTCAAACGGTTCTATAGGCTCAGACACTATCCCAATCTTACTAGCAATGAGCGGGGAAATATACGATAAAGTAGAACCAGGGTCAATCAATGCATATACAGATCTGGAAAAAACCAGCAATGTACCTGTGACGACGTTTGGCGAAGCCTCCTGATCCTGGCGGCTGGCCAAAGCATATATGCGGTTCGAGGGACCGCTAGAACCTGAAGTGCCACCGCGGCCTCGACCGCGTCCTGCCGGTGCTGAAATACCTCGCCCTCCAGGGCGTGCAACTGATGGAGCAGAAGAAGAACCGGCGGCTGACCCTGTCTGCTGAGCAGCACTACCAGAACCGCTAGCCAATGGACAATCTCTCATAAAGTGGCCCTGACCGCCACAAGAAAAACAAGCTCCCGTCGCTCGGTAACACTCCCCGGGATGTGACTTCCCGCAATGAGGACAACGGGGCCTGGGTGGTCTGGCCTGGCTGGGACCCCTGGGTACCTGTGAACCTGCCACTCTGGAGCTCTGACCGGCCCCAGACGGTCCTATACTATCGAATCTCCGGCTACCTGACTGAGTACCCCGGCCGGAGGGAGGAAAATATCTGTCAGACTGCTGCTGCTGCTGAGGCTGTCCGCCTCGAGAATCCCCTGAATAACCCACGGATCTAGCCCTCTTGGGCGGCCTCCTGTCTCGATCTCTGCCAGCAGGATCAGATCTGCGACGGTCCTCCATACCCATCGCATAGGCCTGAAGCCGGGAAATGTCCATGTCTGCCTGCAATGACACTGCCATACAACTATCAACCAAATACCGGCCCAATCCCATAACATATCTGTGCATCCGATCGGACATATCTGCTACCACGGCCGGTGCATATCGGGCCAGAGAATCAAACTCAAGGTTATACTCGCGAACACTCCGACCCCTCTGCTGCAGACGTAAGAATCGATCAGCCCGTGCCCGCCGTAACTCTGGGGGCAAAAAGTGGCGGGTGAATGCTGTCACAAACTGATCCCAAGTGGCTGGAGGGGCACCCTCTCCTCTAGACAGCTCCCAAGTCTCGTACCAGTGGGTAGCCACATCTCGAAGCCGGTGCGAAGCCAGCTCAACTGACTCGGTCTCTGAAGCCCTGACCAAGTCCAGTGAGTGTCGCATCCCCCGAATAAAGTCGTGGGGGTCCTCGTCGGGCTTAGACCCGAAGAACTCTGGAGGGCCACATAGCAGAAACTCCCGAACTCTCAGGCTGTCCCGCCTGTCATCATCATCGTCGTCCCTCTGCCCGCGCCTGCGAGCCTGTCCTGCTACCAGTGTAGTCAACAGCTGTACAGCCTCCCTCAGGGTCCTATCCTCCGCCCCTGGCTGAGGAGCTGGAGTCTCAGGTGCGGGTACACGGACCTCTGGAGCTGCTGAAGGTCCTGCTCCAGGCTGTACTAGTGGGGGTGTAGCAGACCCCTCAGAATGAGGCACATCCTCAGGCAAATCATAGACACGAGCCCGGGTAGCTCGCTGTGCCTGGCTAGTCTCTCCAATCCTCGCCTTGCCCTTCTGGGCCGCCGTTGCCTTCTTCGGAGGCATCACTGCAAACACGAAGGCGAGTCAGATCAAAATCATCCTAATAGCACAACTCTATCGCACGATCTAAGATTACAAAGAAAGTAACATCCTAAATGCCCTGTAGCTTCCCGTTTATAGATGTGGTGCACAACACATCGATAAACAAGACTCTACGAGACACGGCCTGTAGACATTCCGAGGACAAACCGCTCTGATACCACTTTTGTCACGACCCAGCCCCGTGGGCCGCGCCTGGCACCCTACCTGGGTACCCAGACCAAATCGCATATTCATTTCCGAATCCAAACTTATTTCAGAATTTTCAAGAAGTTATATCAAACATAATTTATATCGAGAATATGTCTTAAGCGGTCATATCAAATCAAACTCAAACAAAGCGGCGGAATAGACATCGCCGGTCAAAATACAAATATATACAAAAGGGCCATTTGGGGCCATCATATCAAACAGACCGCTTTAAGACCCGAAAGCAAAATCAGACAATAAACACATAGGACCCTCGCCCCACATATATGACTACAGGCCTCTACGAACTCAAAACAAAACATATGGCGAGACAGGGCCCCGCCGTACCCAGATAGTCAAATATACAAAGTATATACAGAGTAGAGGAGTCTGTACCAAGAGTGGACTCCGGACCCAGTAAGAGTACTCCGAAAAGCAAGAAGTGAAGCCTACTGCGGAGGATCACCGATGTCTGCACCTGCGGGCATAAAACGCAGCCCCCGGAGAGAGGGGGTCAGTACGAAATATGTACTGAGTATGTAAAGCACGGAGTACAGAATTATAGAGCAAAACCGAAAGCAAATCAAATGTCAAAGTGGGGTACAAACTGGTATGTCAGAATCTGTATCGAAATCATATACATGTATTTTATGCAAACAAAATCATGCAAACGCTTAAGAACGTGGTCGCCACTCCGACGCTGGCGCCACACACAGCATAACACCAGAAGGTTTCAAATCTCCGTACATCCCCGAACATAATCATAATCATCGGTGAGCGTATCGCATCACGAGCCATATCACAGCATAACTCCAAACGGAACCCGGCCCTATGGCGAAGCCTCGGGAACCGTAACACAGCATACGGCCGAATTGTCATAAGGCGCACGAATCAAAACCGGCCCGGGAACCGGTGAACGAAGTCATAATAAGGCACGAGCGGAGTCGTGAGCAAACAAATGCAAATCGTATTTCAAAATAGTGTTTCAAAACAAAGTAAACTCATAAATCATATCCTATTACAAAATAGTCGAATACTTAGTCGACATAAGGTTTCATTTTGCAAAACGATTCCAAAATGGTCCATATAGTTCAAAACCTGGATTAGTGCATCGAATAGTCCAAACATACCCCGTGGAAGGATGTTCCAAAGATCAGAAGTGGTACGTTCAACTCCATTCTCAAAGATGGCCCGAAGGGCAAATCGGGCATTTTGGGGTAGCGGACCCACCTCGAGTCGAAGTGAGGTGGCGAACATATTCTTTTTCGAGCAGTAATATGCCAAGGGTCATACATAATCATTTCTAGGTTACCCGACCACATTTCGATAGGTTTCGGACGAATAATGGCATTCTAGCCAAAAGGGAGCCTTTAGGCTTCAGTCGAATTGAATGAATAGTAACTTTCCTGTGGATCGGGTTTCGAGGAGCAGAAATGCTCCGGAAGGTCTCATATTCAACTAACACACTAAGATATGCCAAATAAAGAATTGGGAAGCTTTACATACCTCACAGACGTCGTAAGCCCTTCCAAAAGTCCCGCCCCGTTTCGTCAAAAATCTGCAAATGGTCAAAGTTACCAATTGAGATTCTTAGGCTCAAAATGCCTTTAACTCCATATTTGCCTACCGAAATTTCGGCAGCATTTCCCCTATAAATCTAACATCCCCGAGGCGTAGCTCGGCTCAAATTAACCAACCACAACAGCCCACACATCAACCAAAACAATATAAACAACAATCACACCATTCTAGCTTTAGAGTTCTACTTTGTTATCTAAGTTGGCAACTTCCATTCAAACTTTCAAAACTCCAATTCTATATCCACATAATTGTATTAATTTACCTATACAACATTAGTCAAACACATTCCAATTACAACCTAAGACATACACGAAATTGCACCAAAATCAATTAGTTTCTATAGTTCTTCAAAATATCAAAATTTCACGACGAACATTCTAACTAACGTCGTTTCATTCCGAATTCATCAATATCATTATAGATTCATATCTAAAGTCTATAGCACCCCAAAATATACATTGATATACATAAGAATACCAAGGATATACACTTTCCGATAATATCCGAATTCGTTTTCCACCGCCAATTTAATTCAACAATCAATCAATTACGATCTAAGGGTCACAACAACACATTATGCCAACTTAAACAAGATCAATTCAACCCATTTCTTTCTTCCATAACTCACGGCTAATACACACTACACACACACACCCACGACTTCCTATTTGCATCAAAACTATGGGATTCCCATCTACTCCCACTCCTTAACATATTCATATCAATTATATATCAATCAAGGGCAAAATTCTTACCTTTCTTTGAAAACCCGACTTGTCGAAAATGTCGTTCTTGTGCCAAACTAATTATACCCCGTTGAAGAGGGTCTTGAGTACTTCACAATTATGTAGAAACCAAGATTTTTGAGTCACCACACAAGCTTGGAATTTTTCTCTTCTTTTCTCTTTGGACTTCGGCCGAAACCTTTTTTTTTTTTTGTGAGTTATTTGATTTTTGTTCTTGAATTGCTAAGACTTCCTAGTATATATCCATTTGGGGTCATGTGCATAGCACATGACCCTTTTAAAAATGGGCTTGGCCGGCCCCTTCTCTTGCTTGGGCTTCAATTGTAATCTTTTTATTTCTTGGGCCCACTTCTTGAAAAGTCCCGATTTGTAATTCCCGAAACTAATTTCTGAAATTCCAATTTTTATCCTCGGCCTTCCCCGAGGTCTTAGCATTAAAGATTTCACAACCAACATAGTCATATTCACAAAAATTAAAATATGTCCTTATAATCCACAAGTCGTAATTATTTCACGATTTCCAATTGTACGAAAACACGGGGCCTAACATAAGGTATAGTATAAACATAAATTGGAATTGGGAACCTAAAGCAAGGAGAATTTCAAGGATATTAAGAAGGTAGTCGTGGAGGAAGACAAGGGCTAAAGGAGAGTGGTATAGTAGGACAATCCATAAGGGGCCTAATGAATTCCGATGTCCCGATTAATTCATTAGCCTAGAGGACTACTAGTCATGAAAGGTAGAAGTGAAAAGACAATAAAGAAGGTATCAGAATTATATCTGATATGTATAAGCATTTTGATTTGATACAAGAACTCAACTAGCAAAAAGGAAATAAGTTAAACCATACGATGAAAAGAACTCCGGCATTATATGGAATAGAGGAGTTGTAGGATCACTAAGGTCTGCCAGATAACTATCAAAGACGATTAATACTCGAAGGTTACTGGTATATGAGAACATCCTTTAAAAGGGGGGAAGAACAAATTCAATTCTAAGATGAACTAGAATATTCCCAAGCTCAAAAGAGGGAAATATATTGGATTGAAGGAGCCAAAATTCAAGATGAAGAGATATGTCAAGAATGTGCTAAAGAAAAGTGAGAATGGATTAAATGCAAGTATATCATGAGACAAATATGGAAAAGAGAATAAGTTTCGCCAATGTGATATGTGTATTCCGGACTATGACTCGAATCACTCGCACCGAACAAATTTTAGGTACATTTAGTTATGCAGTAAAGTACTCTAAGGGGTAACAGAAGGAGTAAGAAAGACCGCATGTGACCAGGGATAAGTATAAGGGACAATCGGGACTACTAAAAAGAACTTATAGCAGTAGAAGAGATGAAAGCTTTAAAAGAGGAATATTTATAGGAAGTTCAATTATTGTCAAAGGAAAGGAAGATAGTGTGCCTATGGATAGCAAGACAGCAGTACTGCCTGAGATTAGGGAGTACCTAGTAAGTCGTGAAATTCCAAGTCGCCGATTATATCAATTGTGAGAGTGTATGACATAGAACCATATAAACAATCGCCATGATGAAATGGCCATCAGAATGGTGCAAGGACGACGATAAGGAGCCGAAGATGAATGGAGGTTAGTTTAAGTCTCAATTAGTCACCGGTATAAAAGAGCCAAGGACTTAAGGAGGGAAGCATACTTGTAATAAAAGGAAATTATGATTAAGTAGGATTTTATCTTAGTTCCATGTTCATGAGTTTATTTTGTAATTATGTTAAATTTTAGAAGACGAAATTGGAGGAAAAGTTCAAATATGAATATGATGATATTGTAAGGAACTAAGTGGTCCGACCAAAGAATTAAAAGGAGATGATATGGTATGTATATAAGGTCGACTAGTACAAAAAAGGGATAATCTAAAATAGCACCAGAGAAGCAAGCAAGGAAAGGTGCCATATCTGAACAAGAGAGTTTGTCCACTAGTAGAGAAATAAAGGGCAGGTAAAAAGGGTAAAACAATTAGGGGTACTTATAGATCGGCAGGGAGCCGTAGCAATCATGAGCCAAGATCACCTTAATAGGAACAAGCCAATAGTTGGATACCAGTTGACCACCGGTTACATACATAAGAACATGAGGATATGGACTAAGGAATGAGTTCGACAAAGAATTGGGAACATGAAAGAAGACTGGTGAGCTCATATTATAAGAATATGAAGATCAGGGTCTAAAGTAGGACGACCATTCCAAGAAATTAATGATAGCATCGTAAGCCCGCAAGCTACAACATTCGAGGACGAATGTCACTAAGGGGGGGAAGGATGTTGCACCTCACACTTTTAGAGCTTGAGCACACCACATATTTGAACGTATTAATGGAGTATCGGAGACGTCTCATGAAGTTTTGAAAGGTACAAGCCATGGGAAGTACGTAACAATGAACTAAAGGATGAATTACGATCTCGTAAGTCGTAACCGGGAAGGACAACCTTGGAACCAAAGGACATGAAAATTTTCAAGTATAATAATGATAAATATCATGTATGGAGAGTTTCCGAAGATTCCGGGACCAAGCAAATTGAAGAAAAATAAATTTGTCAAAAATTTGGAAAACTTGGTAGAATTTTGGACCGAAATTTTAGGTCAACTTTAGAGAAGTATATCTCCTAGTATATCAGGAGTTTTGAGGTTTTTCAAAAGTCTAAAATGAATTTCATCAAGTGTAGTTTCCAACGCAATAAACCGTTCATCGATACGATATCGGAGAAGGGAGATATAGTCATTTCAAGATAAGCCTCCAAGCTGCCAAATGGCTCCCCGCGGGCCCCACTTGGAAAGTCGGTGGAACCTATTATTCCCCTTTTTTCATCATTTACACTTCTTTTGAGTTCAAGACACATACATACACTTCTCTTAAACACTTATAACCCCTTAAAGCAAGAATTCAACAAGATTAAACCAAACTAGTTCATGAAAAGTGATTGTTCTTGTTTCTACTTGATGTTGTGGTGAGTTTGGTCTTGAAGAAATTTGTTGTGGCTAAATTTCTTCAATTATAAGGTATGTTCTTCATCCTATCTCTTATGTTGAGTTGATTTGAAGGTTTGGCAAGTCTTAAAAGTGAAAATAGTTATGGAGGAAAGGTCATAAAGTGTTGTGTTGTAGTTGTTGAGTTTATGGACTGTTTTGAGCATGTTGTAGCCATGTTGTTGGGATAATTTCCATGTATATGGATGGTATCTAATGTTGTTGGTGTGTTGATGAGATTATGCTCCTTGATTGGGAAGAAAGGAAGTGTATATTGTTATTGTATGTTGATAAACATCGTGTGGGATGTTTTATGGAATATTTTGGTATTGGTGTTAGTGCTGTTGTTGCTGTGTTGGTTGCTGGTATTGTGATTTCGGGATAGGGATATGAACAGGGGAGATGCTGCCCGAATTTTGGCAGATTCTAAAGGTTTTAATTTGAAGACTTAAGATAAGCATATGACCTTAAGCCTAATAGTAGTATGAATTCTATTGAATGTAGATTTACGAGCTTAGAAGGATAAGCGTTAAGTAGTAAGAGACCAAAAAGGTATGTTAAGAATAATCTCTTTCTTTCTAAAGGCATGATTCTTTTCTTATAAACTCATACATGTTTTCCATAATATCCTTATTACCAAAAAGCTAGAAGTTCATGATTCTCAAAGTTCATATATTGCTAAATATATATGTTTCCTATGATGATAATGATGATGATGATGATCCCATTTCTTGAGATTCCAAATTTTATAGTCTTGATGCTATTATGGGATTATTGAGCTTATTTCATGATTTCCTTGATTTTATTCATTGTTGTTGATCTCACCTTATCATAATTGTTCCTTCAAGGTGAGATATAGCGATGATAATTGTTCCATAATATAATCGTAGGTTACCGACCTTACGTCACTCTGATAGAGTTGTAGCTTTTAATTGGGCTATGATGCATGCTTTATATATATGTAAGTATTTTCTTTCACATCGCGCCTTAATGGCCAGGAAAGATACTATATATATATATAACACCGTGCCTACATGGTTGGGCAAGATAACACTGTCCCTTCATGGCCAAGCAAGATAACACCGTGCCTACATGGCCGGTTTCCATGTATATGGATGGTATCTAATGTTGTTGGTGTGTTGATGAGATTATGCTCCTTGATTGGGAAGAAAGGAAGTGTATATTGTTATTGTATGTTGATAAACATCGTGTGGGATGTTTTATGGAATATTTTGGTATTGGTGTTAGTGTTGTTGTTGCTGTGTTGGTTGCTGGTATTGTGATTTCGGGATAGGGATATAAACAGGGGAGATGCTGCCCGAATTTTGGCAGATTCTAAAGGGATTTAATTTGAAGACTTAAGATAAGCATATGACCTTAAGCCTAATAGTAGTATGAATTCTCTTGAATGTAGATTTACGAGCTTGGAAGGATAAGCGTTAAGTAGTAAGAGACCAAAAAGGTATGTTAAGAATAATCTCTTTCTTTCTAAAGGCATGATTCTTTTCTTATAAACTCATACATGTTTTCCATAATATCCTTATTACCAAAAAGCTAGAAGTTCATGATTCTCAAAGTTCTTATATTGATAAATATATATGTTTCCTATGATGATAATGATGATGATGATGATCCCATTTCTAGAGATTCCAAATTTTATAGTCTTGATGCTATTATGGGATTATTGAGCTTATTTCATGATTTCCTTGATTTTATTCATTGTTGTTGATCTCACCTTATCATAATTGTTCCTTCAAGGTGAGATATAGCGATGATAAATGTTCCATAATATAATCGGAGGTTACCGACCTTACGTCACTCCGATAGAGTTGTAGCTTTTAATTGTGCTATGATGCATGCTTTATATATATGTAAGTATTTTCTTTCACATCGCGCCTTAATGGCCAGGCAAGATACTATATATATATATATATATAACACCGTGCCTACATGGTTGGGCAAGATAACACTGTCCCTTCATGGCCAAGCAAGATAACACCGTGCCTACATGGCCGGGCAAGATAACACGGTGCCTATATGGCCAGGCAGACACCACTAGTGGGTGGCGTGAGATGATTACTCCGGACACGGGCTAATGATGATAACACCGTGCCTATATGGCTGGGCAGCATAACACCATACCTATATGGTCGGGCAGTTTATATATATAATGTTGATTTAAGAAGTTAAAGTTAGCATGCATGGTATCGGCCTTATAAGGCAATTAGATGTTCAGGTTATCCTTATCTCATGTTATGTTTCATATTTCTTGTTATGTTGTTAGTCATGCCTTACATACTCAGTACATTATTCGTACTGACGTCCTTTTGTTTGTGGACGCTGCGCTCATGCCCGAAGGTAGGTAGGGAGACGGATCAGATCTGTAGGTGCTTTATCTGCGGATTCTCAGGAGCACTCCACTTACTTTGGAGCTGCAGACTATTGGTATTGGTCTTTATGGTCACTTGTATTCTAAGTAGAGGCTCGTAGACATGTGTGTACAATTAGACGTTTCATAACCCTACTGGTTCATATCGTTGTATAACATTTTAGCAGCCTTGTTGGCTGGTGATGATAGGCATAATTGTTGAAGATTATATAGAGATATGCCGTTATATTGTGATATATGTCCTTACAGATTATGATATCCATGAGCTATCTTTATGGTCCACCCGGAAATGATTATGAGATGTATGCTTAGAGGTGCTCAGTATGTTAGCTCCAAGTGCCCGTCATGGCCCTCTAGTTGGGTCGTGACAATGGCACCAGTGCCCGATACAAGTGTTCGTCACCTCACAAGTATCTAGATCCCCTTTAGTTACTCCATTGTCCCTTCTTATTAATCTAATTTAAATCAACCATGACACTTTTATTAAGGTCAAAAAGTCTCAACGTGCCTGAATAGGAGTCCGATAATCACAGCAAAGCCTTGCCCTTCCGTAAAGCCTCCGAACGATCCCAATCTGTTCAAGCACGAATTATACATAAGAATACGAGTCTATCGGTACCCATATTTCCATATAAAGGATTCGAGTTTATAAAATCAACACCAAACCCCTTACACAAACCCTGAATGTCAAAATCGTAATTTCATAAGAAAATTGGGTTCGGCAAGGTCAAATTATTACTCTATGAATTTATACAAACACAATGATACTGATATTGGTATAAAATTTATTCGGATCCAAAAAGACACCCAAAAAGGAATGCCGAGCCCCGAAGGGGAAACAAAAAATTCGACTCAAATAGTTTACCCATGACCTAGAGAGTCTAGATAGCAGGAATCAATCAAAACCAACATCAATTCCATGATTAATTTAAAAAAATCTTATTGTAAACTTATGGTTCATAAACCACCAAATCCTCAATCCTAATCATGATTTATAGCATGAAAAAATTCCCAATAATCCATGATATAATCATAAAAGGCAGGTTAGAAGCTTAACCAATTGATGAATCTTGCAAAACCTCTCAAAAATCACCTTAAACAGAGAATGGAGAGTCTAAACTTGAATTGGGGAATTAAATATCCCATCTGCCCAGCGATTTTTGTTACACCTTAGAAAATTTTTCGTTCATGCACAGTGAATAGAATGACGAAGGGCACGATGTATGCAATGTTTTGATAAGTAAGGAATAACATTTGATGATTCTAAATGAGATTTCCAAGACATTCGAAGTAAGAGAAGAAAGTTTGCCAAGAGGAGGCAAGACATACGAGATGTATCGGAAAGGATTTACGAGTAACGAGTTAATGATGATTTAATGATGCTTTGGAGAAGAGTTATAATGTCCCTTAGATTGTTAATGAGGTGTTAAACAAGCGTTAAGAAGGTTCCATAAGGATTGGAGGTCAACCGAGTCAACGAGAATGACTTTCGAAAATCTGTGGATTGTACGGTCCACTGTACGGACCGTACAAAAGATACGGGCCGTAAGTATGGCCGTATAACCTGTCCAGCGAAGAGCCTCTGGTGGAACCATTATACGGTCACACATACGGACCGTATAAATTGTACGGACCGTATGTGTGTCCGTATAAATATGTCGGGACAGATTTTGTGTATTTAATAACGGACCAAGTTCATTTCATTTCATTTTCCCTTTCACTCCCCTTCTCTCTAAAACATCTCTCTACACTTCTCCTACAAGAATTCAAGGGATATTAGTGATTAACTACATCAAACCAAGGAAATCAAGTGTAAGAAACCCATTAAAGTTCATCCAAGGCAAGGAATCCAAGTGAAGGTGAAACTAGGGTTTTGCTCAAGTGAGGAGTTTCCACCCAAGGTTCATTCCTACACCATCTAAGGTAAGTTTTATGGTGTTTCCATGTTATTTAAGGTATTGAAAAGTTGAAACACTTGGATAGTAGAAGAATATAGAAAAATGGGTCATGAATGTGGGAATAGTGTCATTTTGAGTAATAGCTTGAATTGAGTCATGATTCTTGATGTGTTATGATATGGTTACGTTATAAATGATATTAAGGACATGGGATAAGCATTATATGTGAGAAAACGTACTAGTATACTATGACCATGTTTATGGATGAATTGAAGTGGAATAATGAAATGAGGGTAATGTAGATGAATGACGATTGTTGGGTATGATATTGTGAACGTTATTATAAATGTTTGGGAGTTGATATGCAATATAGGGAAGGTTGTATAAACAAAGGAAATGCTGTCCAATTTTGTCTAGCTTTAATAAGCACGTTCATATAATCGATTAGCTAATGTGAATGCGAATTCTCTTGAAGGTAGAAACGTGAGCATTGAAGGAGAACAATCAAGCGATGGAAAATTGTTAAACGAAAAAGGTATGTAAGGCTAGTCCCTTCTTTCTAAGGCATGAATCTTATGATATGATATTTCCTCTTTCTTCATGATTTTCCTACGTATCGAAAATTATGAGTCTACAATTATAAAGAGCTTCATTCAAGATAAAGAAAAGAGATGTTGCAATACTGATGATGAATACAAGTCTAGAAGTCCTAAAGCTCAGGATATGACATTCCTACGAAGCTAATGATCCTTATGTAATTCCTATGATATTATATTCCCCTACCCCTCCACGACTTTCTTATATTCTGGAAGTAAGGGTCTATGTTCATGAATAGCGACATGAGATAAAGATAAGAGATACATTATGAGCACGATAATGAAGATGATGAGCTTAAATCTAAGGATCCCAGAGTTTATGACATGATGTTTCCATACAGCTAATAATGTTAACTACGATCCATTGATGTTTTTCATTGTATACACTCACCTTATATGCTAATTCCTCCAAGGTGAGGCAGAATGCTCCATAATGGAATCGGGGGTTCACGACCTTATGTCACCCCGATAAAGTATAGTTGTCTTCGAGTTTTAATGTATATTTTTATGATAAACGTACGATGGCGTTAAGCTTATGGTATTCCTATGCAATGTATGAAAATGATAAGTTCTTGATGAGTACATGATGACGATATTACACCGCGCCTAAATGGCCGGGCAGACACCGCTAAGACGGGCAGCGTATAGACCATGTCCAAATGGCATGGGAAGACACCACTAGTGGGCGGCATGAGATGTTTACCCCGGACGCGGGCTAATGATTATCACACCGTACCTATATGGTCGGGCAGTTTATACATATATGCATACACGATAATGATGACGACATTAATAGTGATAATGATAATGATGACGACGTTAATAGTGATAATGATAATGATGACGATGATAATAGTAATGATGCTAAAGATGTATATGTGCTTTTATGTATATGTGCCTACATATGGCTATTATGAAACCCCGAGCTTATATGGACGGGTAGAAAATGTATATATGTATATATATATATAAGGCGCGCACACCACTGCAGTTGGGTACGGAATACCACTGAGCCTTGGTAGGGCCGGGTACGGATATCACTGAGCCTTGGTAGGGCCAGGCACGTATAACACCAAGAATTATTATAGCTGGGTACATAAGACACCGATCTTATATAGTCGGGTACAATACTACTATGATTATATATATGAGATATGTATGAAAAGCCCGGATGATATGTATGTGATCTTGTCGAGCCACTACGTGGCCGAATATGGATAACGTTTAATGTGTATGAGCAGATACGGTATTATGATATATGTATGATACGATGATGTATGCGCTATGATGATACATGTATTATGATAATATATGATATAGGCATGAAAGGCATCCACCCTTAGAGGTTACGCAGGTTATCTCTACATCTTTTGTCTTATGATTTCTCTATTATGTTCATTCCATTCATGCCTTACATACTCAGTACAATATTCGTACTGACGTCC
This sequence comes from Lycium barbarum, assembly GCF_019175385.1. Taxonomy (NCBI): domain Eukaryota; kingdom Viridiplantae; phylum Streptophyta; class Magnoliopsida; order Solanales; family Solanaceae; genus Lycium; species Lycium barbarum. The sequence continues at coordinate 20,332,361 of NC_083348.1, read as the reverse complement.
GTTTTCTTTGGACGCTGTGTTCATGCCCACAGGTAGACAGGGAGGCGACCCAGATTTATAGCAGCCGATAAGTAGACTTTTGAGAGCACTCCATCATTCCGGAGGTGCCATTGATTTACTGTTTAGTGTACATATATGTTTTGGGCACGACGGGGTCTTGTCCCGTCCATATGTCTAGTACTCTAGTAGAGGCTCGTAGATACGTATGTGTGGGTAGTATGGTCTCATGATTTTCCACGTGTATATATGTATTATGTGGATAGCCAAAGGGCTTATGTATATAAAAGTATTTATGTTTCTAAATGAAAAATGATTTTCCTATGATTTGAGTATGATGAGTAATAGAATGAGTGGTGCTCGGCGATTAGCTCCGGGTACCCGTCATGGCCCCTAGTCGGGTCGTGACAATTTTCGCAGAAGCAGCCCATTTAACTGACTAGTGGGCCCTCTTCTGCGGCCTTTACCTCGCAGGTGCGAGGTCCACTTAAATGGCCTAGGTCAGGGGCGGCCTCGCTTCTGCGCCCCATTTCACGCAGAAGCAGGCTCAGTCCCACTAACCCAATCTCACACCTGCAGCTTCACATATGCGCACCAAATCTCGCAGAAGTGAGACACTAGAAACCAGAAAATCCTCCAATTTCCATATTTCGATCCAACACCCGAAACTCATCCGGAACCTCCAGACACAAACCAAATATGCAAACCGGTTCACAAACATGCTACGAACTCACTCGCACACTCGGAATTCTCAAAAGTGATCGCCTTGACCCCATATTGACTGAGGTCAACTCCAATTCTCATAAAACTAGATTACCAACCAAAATTCTAAAATACCACAGAGTCCATCAGGAACCGAACAAACTACTCAACCAAGTCATAATAGAATCGACAAAACTTTCAGAAAGACTAATTTACCCCCGACATTGACTCTGGTCAACCAACCATTTATGAACTTCTAAAAATCTTATTTTCTTACCTAAATCTCATCTGAATGACTCGGTAATCTCGTGACCCATTTCAATAAGTCAAATATACCATAAGGTATATAGGGGAAAGCTCAATAGGGGTAAACTAGGCAAAACAACCAAAATGGTGTAACGGATAGGTACACATTATTATTTTATTGTTCCAGTATTATATATATTTAAAACATTTATTTCATTTTCTTACTTTATGAATAATATTTATTTGTTCTTTAGGTAAGATTAAAAAGAGAAAGTAATATTGAAAAGGTAAAAAACAACAAGGGTTGATAATATAGAGGGTAAAATAGTAACTGGACCAGTTGAGTGACATAGGTGTAGTTAAGTGACTTTCTGTTACAAACAAAACAAACATGACTCAACAACAACAACAACACACCCAGTGAAATCCCACAATGTGGGGTTTGGGGAGGGTAGTGTCACACCCCAATCCTGATAGGACATGATGGGCACCCAACCCTTACTTAGAGCCGAGCGAATACGCTTGTTCTCATTATACTCATAATCTCACTGGACTCTTAAATCATGAATGAAATGCATAATGAAAGATTTTCAAAAACATTCTTTTTGTCTTTCTTAAATCAAGTAAAATCTGTAATCATATGAAATCTGTACAGTAATGCATAATAATACATCGGCTTACATAGCCGCTTACACGACTGACATACTGTATGCATGACTTTGTCTGCAAAAAGTCTCTAACGTAAGATATGATATCAAAACCTAAGTTGGGACAGGGCCCTAACATACCCATAATGCATATGACTCAACTCCTAAGGAAATACTGCGACGCGGCGTCACTCCGAACAGAATGGAGTTTACCAATCCAGCTGATAGCCTGGGACATCCTATAGTCAAACTCCTGTATAACTTTCCTGCAAAGCAATATGGGGCTGTGTGGCAAGAAACACAGCGCCCCCAGGCAAAGGGACGTCAGTACGAATAATGTACTGAGTATGTAAGGCAGCAGTAATCATAAGGAATGAGATATAACTCATAATGAAAGTACGAGAAGCAACCTGTAATATGAATAGCCCCGAAGGCAGAATAACAATGTAAGTAGCCCCGAAGGCAATGACTAGAAATGTTAATAGCCCCAAAGGAAGAATAACAATGTAAGTAGCCCCGAAGGCAATGACTAGAAATGTAAATAGCCCCGAAGGCAGAATAACAATATAAGTAGCCCCGAAGGCAATGACTAGAAATGTAAATAGCCCCGAAGGCAGAATAACAATATAAGTAGCCCCGAAGGCAATGACTAGAAATGTAAATAGCCCCGAAGGCAAGTGTCATGCATGCTTTCATGTAAAACCATTTATCAATGCATAAGTATCCATAGGCCTTTATCGTCATCATATCTATATAACGTACCCAGCCGTAGTGGGACTCAGTGTGTATAACGTACCCGGCCTGTATCAGAACTCAATGTGAATAGCCAACTGATTAGTGGTTGCACATCTACGTGTCGTACCCGGCCGACTACAGCGCGGCTCGGTGTCAGTAACATAATGAATATATATATATATATATATATATATATATATATATATATATATATATATATATATATATATATATATATATATATATTTATATATATACATATATAAAAATGCATATGAGACTCATAGAATCATTATGGAACCTTTTGATAAGATGTCAGGAAATAGGGATTTCAAGTGTCGTTATTAAGCAGTAATGTTCAATAAGTAAAGTTGTCGGGAACATAGACATGAACAATATATAACAAGGTAGCATCTAGGGTCAAGTCATAATTCCCCTAATGTGTCTAAGAGTGGGAGTCACTTTTGGGGTTTATATGTTTGTCGTTCGTTTGTATTGTAAAGATCATACCAAAAGAAGAAAAGGGAATAGCCTTAACATACCTTTGTCGCTTACGTGCTTAACTCAAGCTATGTTTCCAACACTGGCCAATCTACAATCAAGGTAAAGGAAGCCGTAAACATCTTGCAAATAGTTCGTACAATACTTCTTTAGGTTCGTAACCAACTTTCGTAAATTCAGGCAGCAATTCCCCTATAATTCTTATTCCAATCCAAATCCCAAACAGCCCATAACATACACCATATCATCATCAAAAACAACAATAATGTATATCAACATAAACAAGTAGAAATCTTTCCAAAACTTCAATCAAAACAGCCTTCAAGGCAGCCACATCAACAAACTAGTTTAGGCCCTTCATAACATGTTTTTCTTCACTTTAAACTAAGGAATCCCTCTATGAATAACTTAATCAATAAGAGTAAGATGTAATACATACATTAATATTGATCCTCCAATCACAACGAAACCACCGTCTCGTACAAGCTTATTCTTAAACCAAGCAACCACTAAAAATACAATTGACGTCACTGCAAGGGGCTGCTTTGTTGCTGCCCAACTTCTAATTCCTCAACAAGCCAACAACGTTGCTGCTCACTTCTTTCTCAAGATGAAGTGTAAAATGTTCCTCTTAGCTTTCCTTTTAAAAAAAACGAAGTGTTTTGATTTCATAATGAGCACTACCTGAATTAATCCATAAAAGTGCAAGTTGTCCCCTGGCAGCAACAAACACGTCCACGTATATGTATTTACATTAGTCACTTATTTTATTTCATGACATGACTCCACAGATAAAGTGGTTTCTTATAGTACTTCATGACATGACTCCACTTGTAAAGTGGTTTCTTATAGTACTTATCCATTTAACAAAAATAATTTCCTTTATCTCAACTAATTACTCCCATAATTAATATACTCATTACCATGCTCATGTGATATACCACTAATTCATAGCTCGTTTGTCACACATAAAATATTATTTCCAATCTTCGTCGTCACACTTTTCGTCTTAAATCATTTCAGGATTTCATTCCTTGTATACACCAAGTTCTTGATCTTCCTACTTGAAATGACCAAATTCTCCGGGCTCGGGTAAATTTGCTCATGTTAGACTGTTTAATTTTCTGGTCCAAAATACGGGATATATAGCTTGGACCGTATTTCATTCAAATAAATTTCGAATCTCGACGAAACTTATTTTCTTTGATTTTTTTAACTTCTAATCCTTACGATACATCCGTACCATCACTCTAACCACCTATAAGTCTGGGAAATAACCTCGTTTTCTTTACTAATGTCATTTAGCTCGCACGTTTTCCGACGCATGAAAACACGGGATGTAACAGGTAGAGGATACGCAGACCTTACCCTTATCTCGAAAGATAGGGAGGATGTTTCCGGAAGACCCTTGGCTCATATCTACATTCATGTTCGTTCTTAGGTTTCCGTAGCAAATGGCATGGGTTAAATCCTTTCTATACGGATGTTTCCAGAAACACAAGATTCTTCTTTTCAAATTCCAACATATACAAATTCAGGAACAAGAAAAAGAAAAGGAGAAAGAAGCAGTCTTTTAAGTTGATCATGAAAATATTCTGCTTCTCATAAGAATCCTGCAATGGCAAGTTAGTCGCTTTCTTCAACTGTAATCGTTTAAGTTGATCATGAAAACATTTTGCAATGTTTAGCAGTTTAACTCATCATGTCGATCAATATAATACATGAGGCACCAACAGTAGTAGTATTCACTTTCCTAATTCAAAATGTCAAAATGAGGCCTGAAGAGCCAATTCAAATGTCAGAATGGCACCCATTGATATACTCTTTAATATCTCTGCACATCGATTATCATGGGAAGACCCCCACAAATAAAATTTTAAAAAAATTATATCCAAGCTGTATGATTTTATTTTACTTCTACTTCAGCTCATAAATTCACATTTTCACAATATCACAATTCATTTTGCATCTTCCCAGTCTCACAAATTCAGGCATTTTATTCTGTACAATTTCAAAACTTCCGACATGAATAGAATTCTTTAAATATGATATCTTGAAATACTCAGCAAGAACCAAAGTAGATCTAAGAAGCAAGAAACAAAGTAGACACTGCAACTTTTTAATTAGATTAGGTTTTAAAAATTGTTTTTGGAGCATCATCCATTTTGTGTTCAATCTACTAATATTGAACAACTTCTTTATAAGTATCCAAGTGGCATTGAAGAACCAAGGTAAGTCAACAACACAGTGAATGAACTAATGGAATAAGAAAAGACGGATTTGGGATAAATCGCCATTGGAAATTAGAAATCTCATGCATATAAGGAGTTTGAGTGGATAGCAGTGGGTTGTACCTGTCAAATGAGCTGTTAGATTTGATCATAATCTAATTCGCAAATTAGCTGGCAGATTTTATTATAATCCATTGTTGTAAAAGCTATTTTAGGAAAAGTTGTTATCAATTATTCAAGAGAAATGGTTTAGATGAAATCCCCCTAAGAATTAGGGATTGATTACTCTACTGCGATCCTACTTGTTCTCTTATAAATATTGTGCAATTCTGTCAATAAAGTAAGGGTTTTCTGTATCAAAAACTTTTGGTATCAAAGTTAGATCCATAGAGAGCTGATTGAAAGTGGGGAATAAAAAAGGCAACTAGATGTAGCTGCATCCGTCGACTTGGTGGAAAACATTACAGGTGAATGCCACTGTATACGGTAACAACCGAAGCAATCTGTATATGGTAAAAATCAGAGTAAATATCGCAGTTGTCTGATACGAGGTCGAAGAAGAACGAGATTATTAGCCTCGGGTAAGATTGAAGGGAACGAGGGCCAAGAGGTTATGAGTTTTCCTAACTGAACGTCAAGAGCCGAGAGTATGTTAATATGCACAGAAAAACTGAACTAGTTTGGAAGGCACTCAGCATAGGCTCGGGGTATCAGTTACGAGCCAAGTTACACGTCGCCTAATCGCTCCGTCATTTGCGTTGACACCCGGGACGAGTGTTACGACCCGTATTTTGAACATTTGAATATTTCAAAGTCGTCGTGGAAGGTTAAGGGCGAAACCCTTTTCAAATGTTGCCCTAATACACAAGTCGTTAAGAATACTACTTATGACCATTATTGGTATGAAAATATTGTGAGAGGCTAAGGGCAAGAAGAGAATTTGCCGGATGGTTTATGGAAGTATTGCGGAAAGAATAAGGGTAGAATGGGAATTTTACAAAAAACATTTGTCTTGAAAATTTTGGACCAAAAACAAGGTTTGGCCGTGTGTGTGGCATGCATGGTGCATGTCCACACTTTTATTAAGTATGGGGGGCCAAGTGTGATAAAAGAAAAAAAAAATAGGGTCAAGAAGACTTTAGTCTTCTTTGACCAAATTGTTAGCAAAATTTCAAGAAAATTGAAGAACACTCTAGAAGGGAGCATGTGCCCCTCACATGCATTACTTATGTATATCTATATATAAGTGATCTTCCTAATTGAAGACAAAAAGAAAGGAAGAGCAAAACAAAAAAAATATGGAGGGGTTCGGCCAAAGGGGCTGGCCGAAACCAGCCCCTCCCCTTTGATGCTTGGAAAATATTTTTATCTTGGTTTCCTACTAATTAGATGATGCTTGTTAGCATGGTGGAGTTGTTGGATCAAGTAGAGCACTCATATGGATGGTTTATGAGCTTTAATCAAGTGGAGGAATTGAAGAATGAAGGTAAAGAACCAATCCTCTTTTATGTGTTATAAGTATTGTTGAAGTGTTGTAGTATGTAGAAATGAGTGAAATTCATGAATTATGTATGTGTTGGTGTGTGGCCGTGTGCATATGTAGCTTACAAGACAATGATTCAATTGTTTTATCTAGTATTTTGAGTGTTGTTTGTGTTAGGGGTGATTTGTACATGTTGTAGGGTGAAGGAAATGATGGAATTGTGCATGTAGTGTGTGGATGTAGTGTTGGCCGAAAATGGACTGTTTTGTGTGTCAAGGAATGAATTAATTTCATTTAGTGTATTAGTTGCGTCGTTGTGGATTTCGTAATGCAAAAAGAAGCGGAACGATTCAAAGTTGGGGTTATAGTAGTTTGTGGGCTGTTTTGGTACCTAATGTGATCTTAATATGGTCTCTTGTATTTGTAAGACTAATGTTGCTAAATTATGGATTGTTAGTGTAGTTGATGAATTTGGAAGGAAAGAAATGTGTTGTTGATGTTCTCTTTGACTTGGAAGATTTCGGATTTGCTTGCGTATTGGATGGGCTGATTTGAACATTTTGTGGGTTGTCCGAAGTGTTTTTGAATCTTGTCTAAGTGTCTTGGATTGGTACTTGAATGTTTGAATGTGGGTGTCGGTTCGATCGTATGCGGTTAATTTGAACGAAAACGGAATAGCGTCGAATTGTGTAGCAAAGAGTTACTAATGTTAAATTGTGTTTTGAATCTCTTCTTGGTGTTGTTAATACCATTGTTGGTTTGGCCGGGTTACATTCCCGGGTGGTTGTTGTTGATTTGGGGCCGAGCCCTATTCTCGGGATTGGTACACTTACAGGGGAAATGCTGCCGAAATTCCGGCAGAAAATAAGTGAATATGTTCGAAGGGTTGAAGTATGTATTTGGTAATGGGACTAACGAATGAATGAATCCTTTTGGACGTAGATTGACAAGATGGATGAACTCTCTTGCGTGTAGGCAAGCAAGTCGGACGCGTAAGCGCGACTAGTTGGTCGTCGCTCAGGTATGTGAGGCTTACCTTTCTTTCTTTTGGCATGCCCTAGAGCCATGTAGGCTATGATATGCTATGTATCCCGAGGTTATTCCATTCTGAAATTCTGAATCTGTTTGTGATCTGTATGTCTCCCCTAACTAAGTAGCAAATGGGTCTGATAGGCGATTCGTAATTTAAGTATTTTGACATAAACATTCTAGATTAATGATGCCGACCCAAATGTGCTGACGTGAGTATTTGGTATAAGTATCTTGATATGAGAAATTCCGACATAAGTATGCTGAAGCAAGTATTTTGACGTAAGTGTGTGAATTAGGTATTCTGGCATACCCTTTTTATATAATTATTCTGATTTAAGTATTCTGATGTACGTATGATTCCAAAGATTCTATTTGGGTTGATCCACAAACATGTCTATCAGGTAGCTAACGTGATTACGGCTTAGATTTTCCAAGGAAAGCTTCTGAAATAATTGTAGAGTGTTCTGAACTTTGAACGCTCGTAACTTCTATATACCAACTCCGATTGACCCGAAACTTGTCCTGGACCCTCATATGTCGATATGCATTCTGCCATAATTCCTTGATATATGTACTTGAACCTAGGTAGTCGGTTATAAGTAATCTGGTGCAAGAAAGTTGGAATATGTATTCTGATTAAGTAAAAAGTAATAGGTACCTTGATAGAAATATTCTGTTAAAAGTAGCTTGACATAAAGTATGTTTGTAATAAGAAATCTGTTACGTATATTCCGAGAGTATGTTTGAATAATCTGTAAGCAATCTGTAACAAGTAGTCTGTATGGACATTCTGAGAATACGTTTGAATAATCAGTGGAGTCTGAATTATGTGTATTCGGTTTCTCGCTATTCTGCTCGTGTATATGTTATGATTCCCTTCACCGAGTCCCGGGCCGGTATGTAAATCGTGCGATGGGCCGCTGAGCCCCATATGTGAATTCCGAAGTATGATGTGTCCGGTTCCGGGGTACTGTGGTATATGTCCGTTCCCGGTTACCGAGGTTATGTTACGAAGTATGATGTGTCCGGGCTCGGGGTGCTGTGTTATCTGTCCGCCCCCGGGTACCGCGGTTATGTGTGATGTGTGACGGAGATCGGAGAAAACTTCTGGAGTTAGATGTGTGGTGGCGCCAAAGGCAGGAGTGGCAGCCACGTTCCTATGCTATCGTGCGCATTCATTGGCACTGTTCATCGGTTCCTCGGCGTGTTATCTGTCCCCGAGGCCACTATGTATATGATATGAGGTGACCGTCCCTCGGCGTGTCATTTGTCCCCGAGGTTATTGTCTGTATGATACGGCACTTGACCCGGCGTGTTATTTGTCCCCGGGGTTGCCGCGCATATGATACGACGTCCGATTCTGTTATGTATGACGTATGTTGGAGAGTAAGTATTCCGACCTTCCGTATATGCTGTATTCCGTCTGCTACATGATGTCAGTTAAACAATTTGTTCGTTCTGTAATCTGTCCGGTATACGAGGTGAGTAAGTATGATTCGTGTCTGAAAAAAAAAAAACGATAAGTGTTAATATTTCTGAATAAGCTTTTGTTTGTTGTTCTGTCTATGCCAGTCATGGTTTCGTTTCTGTACTTATGCCTTACATACTCAGTACATATCCGTACTGACCCCCTGTTCTTCGGGGGCTGCGTTTCATGCCGCGCAGGTACCCACAGATGACTATATGAGATGAGTCGAAGATGGCACAGTGGATTGGCGGGCTCCATTTCTTCCAGGAGTACTGCCGAGTCAGGGTATGTATGTTGTGATGTCTGATCAGTGTTAGAGACTTTGCAGCCAGCGTCGTGGGTAATGATAGTCAGTCTGTAAGCGGCTTTATCGGCCGATATGTTGTTGTGTGTGTTTCCTAATAAATTTTGTATAATTACAGATTTGTTAAATTCTGGAAATAGAAAGCAGAAGATTTCGAAAGTTCAATACGTATTTTGTTTGTAATTGACTTTTCAGATTTCAAAAAAAAAAATTGTTGGTGTGTAATCAGGGTCTGCGGGTTCGCTCGGCTCCGTATGTGGGGTCGGGTGCCCATCACACCCTAATAAGATCGGGGTGTGACAGAGTGGTATCAGAGCGAGGTCTGTCCGTGGGTTGTCTGCAAAGTCGTGTCTAGTAGAGTCCTGTTTATGGTGTGTTGCCGGCCACATGTATAAACAGGAGGCTACAGGGCATTTAGGGATTGTTGACCATCTTTTTGTCTCAGATCGTGCGATAGAGCCAACTATAGGAAATGAGATCTCTTATATGGGCCTCACATACGACACAAAAGGTAAGTGGTGATGTGGAAAGTCACCGAGGTCAGTATTGACGTATTTTCCCTACTACCTGGAATTGGCAGTTCCGGATGGCTAGAATGTGATGTAGCCGTATGTTCTGTAAGTCGTCATTGATATTTGTTCTGTACAAGGAAAACAAGGTCGGACGAAGGATTCAGAAAGTTGACAATTAATCTTATTACAGATCACTATGTAAAAGCGGTAAGTAAGAAATTCGAACGAACGGATATCCTGACAATTATGAAGTAAGGGAAACGGAGAAGCATCTGTTACTATCAGGAATTTGGAAATCCAGGATGAAAAGTAATGGTACGCGGGAGCGAAAGATGAGCTCTGAGGCCCAAAAAGGGTAAAACGGTAATTGTGAAGGAAAAGACGTGTTACGAGGATGTCCCGGGATCTGTAAGACCTCGTTTAGCCTCAAATTGTGTAGTAAGGGTTATGCGCGGGAGTTGGCGCGAAAATATCGGCATTAAGGCATCAGATCCCAACAAAGTTTCAAAGTTAAGCGTGCTCAGGTGGGAGCAATCCTGGGATGGGTGACCCCCTGGGAAGTTTTCAAGAAATTTTGCATATTCTGACATAAAAGACAAATGGAAAACCAGAATAATCTAAGTGAAACTGTAGTATGTAGGATGACTGGAAACCTTAAGAAAGTGTGTAGAGCGAGGCAAAGTAGCCCGGCGAAGAGACAAAGAGTACCTCACAGCTCGGGAATTCGGATAGGCTTGAATAGCGTCTGAAAGTGTTTTGCGGATTAGTGGTATGGAGTATGTGTGTATGTGTATATGAAGGTGTGTGATATCTCCTGTGTGAAGATACCAGTGGACATGTGTGCCCAACGATCTATGCTACGACAGAAAGAGTGATGCCCGAACCTGAACGGTAGTGAAACAAATGGTGCAAGCGCCACGAGATAAGCTGCTATTTTCGTTATGGATTTGGGATAGAAAAGTCTTAATATTATGATGTTTGAAGAAGAAAATGGGTAAGTAAGAGAAAAGGATTAAATATCCTAAAGAAGTGAAAAATAAGAAACAGGAATGGGCGAGGACTCCGAATAAAAGAGGGGAATAACTGGAAGAACATGGAATAATCTGAGGTGGAATTGCCAGTTATAGGTGTGTGAAAAGAACAAGTGTGGCAACATGAACAACAGGAAAAGTGAGTAAGGATTGAAAACCAATTTAAACAAGTAAAGCCGAAGGAATAGCGGCCATAACAAGGAACCTACGACGTGAGAAGAGGACGTGTGAAAAGGTCAAAGAGGATGAGATAAAAGATAAAGAACGGGCATAAGAGAGAAGAACATCTGTAAAAAGGGACCCTCCCAAAGTACTATAAAACCCCATAAGGTCAGTCGAACATTCGAGGACGAATGTTCTAAAGGGGGGGAGGATGTTACGACCCGTATTTTGAACATTTGAATATTTCAAAGTCGTCGTGGAAGGTTAAGGGCGAAACTCTTTTCAAATGTTGCCCTAATACACAAGTCGTTAAGAATACTACTTATGACCATTATTGGTATGAAAATATTGTGAGAGGCTAAGGGCAAGAAGAGAATTTGCCGGATGGTTTATGGAAGTATTGCGGAAAGAATAAGGGTAGAATGGGAATTTTACAAAAAACATTTGTCTTGAAAATTTTGGACCAAAAACAAGGTTTGGCCGTGTGTGTGGCATGCATGGTGCATGTCCACACTTTTATTAAGTATGGGGGGCCAAGTGTGATAAAAGAAAAAAAAAATAGGGTCAAGAAGACTTTAGTCTTCTTTGACCAAATTGTTAGCAAAATTTCAAGAAAATTGAAGAACACTCTAGAAGGGAGCATGTGCCCCTCACATGCATTACTTATGTATATCTATATATAAGTGATCTTCCTAATTGAAGACAAAAAGAAAGGAAGAGCAAAACAAAAAAAATATGGAGGGGTTCGGCCAAAGGGGCTGGCCGAAACCAGCCCCTCCCCTTTGATGCTTGGAAAATATTTTTATCTTGGTTTCCTACTAATTAGATGATGCTTGTTAGCATGGTGGAGTTGTTGGATCAAGTAGAGCACTCATATGGATGGTTTATGAGCTTTAATCAAGTGGAGGAATTGAAGAATGAAGGTAAAGAACCAATCCTCTTTTATGTGTTATAAGTATTGTTGAAGTGTTGTAGTATGTAGAAATGAGTGAAATTCATGAATTATGTATGTGTTGGTGTGTGGCCGTGTGCATATGTAGCTTACAAGACAATGATTCAATTGTTTTATCTAGTATTTTGAGTGTTGTTTGTGTTAGGGGTGATTTGTACATGTTGTAGGGTGAAGGAAATGATGGAATTGTGCATGTAGTGTGTGGATGTAGTGTTGGCCGAAAATGGACTGTTTTGTGTGTCAAGGAATGAATTAATTTCATTTAGTGTATTAGTTGCGTCGTTGTGGATTTCGTAATGCAAAAAGAAGCGGAACGATTCAAAGTTGGGGTTATAGTAGTTTGTGGGCTGTTTTGGTACCTAATGTGATCTTAATATGGTCTCTTGTATTTGTAAGACTAATGTTGCTAAATTATGGATTGTTAGTGTAGTTGATGAATTTGGAAGGAAAGAAATGTGTTGTTGATGTTCTCTTTGACTTGGAAGATTTCGGATTTGCTTGCGTATTGGATGGGCTGATTTGAACATTTTGTGGGTTGTCCGAAGTGTTTTTGAATCTTGTCTAAGTGTCTTGGATTGGTACTTGAATGTTTGAATGTGGGTGTCGGTTCGATCGTATGCGGTTAATTTGAACGAAAACGGAATAGCATCGAATTGTGTAGCAAAGAGTTACTAATGTTAAATTGTGTTTTGAATCTCTTCTTGGTGTTGTTAATACCATTGTTGGTTTGGCCGGGTTACATTCCCGGGTGGTTGTTGTTGATTTGGGGCCGAGCCCTATTCTCGGGATTGGTACACTTACAGGGGAAATGCTGCCGAAATTCCGGCAGAAAATAAGTGAATATGTTCGAAGGGTTGAAGTATGTATTTGGTAATGGGACTAACGAATGAATGAATCCTTTTGGACGTAGATTGACAAGATGGATGAACTCTCTTGCGTGTAGGCAAGCAAGTCGGACGCGTAAGCGCGACTAGTTGGTCGTCGCTCAGGTATGTGAGGCTTACCTTTCTTTCTTTTGGCATGCCCTAGAGCCATGTAGGCTATGATATGCTATGTATCCCGAGGTTATTCCATTCTGAAATTCTGAATCTGTTTGTGATCTGTATGTCTCCCCTAACTAAGTAGCAAATGGGTCTGATAGGCGATTCGTAATTTAAGTATTTTGACATAAACATTCTAGATTAATGATGCCGACCCAAATGTGCTGACGTGAGTATTTGGTATAAGTATCTTGATATGAGAAATTCCGACATAAGTATGCTGAAGCAAGTATTTTGACGTAAGTGTGTGAATTAGGTATTCTGGCATACCCTTTTTATATAATTATTCTGATTTAAGTATTCTGATGTACGTATGATTCCAAAGATTCTATTTGGGTTGATCCACAAACATGTCTATCAGGTAGCTAACGTGATTACGGCTTAGATTTTCCAAGGAAAGCTTCTGAAATAATTGTAGAGTGTTCTGAACTTTGAACGCTCGTAACTTCTATATACCAACTCCGATTGACCCGAAACTTGTCCTGGACCCTCATATGTCGATATGCATTCTGCCATAATTCCTTGATATATGTACTTGAACCTAGGTAGTCGGTTATAAGTAATCTGGTGCAAGAAAGTTGGAATATGTATTCTGATTAAGTAAAAAGTAATAGGTACCTTGATAGAAATATTCTGTTAAAAGTAGCTTGACATAAAGTATGTTTGTAATAAGAAATCTGTTACGTATATTCCGAGAGTATGTTTGAATAATCTGTAAGCAATCTGTAACAAGTAGTCTGTATGGACATTCTGAGAATACGTTTGAATAATCAGTGGAGTCTGAATTATGTGTATTCGGTTTCTCGCTATTCTGCTCGTGTATATGTTATGATTCCCTTCACCGAGTCCCGGGCCGGTATGTAAATCGTGCGATGGGCCGCTGAGCCCCATATGTGAATTCCGAAGTATGATGTGTCCGGTTCCGGGGTACTGTGGTATATGTCCGTTCCCGGTTACCGAGGTTATGTTACGAAGTATGATGTGTCCGGGCTCGGGGTGCTGTGTTATCTGTCCGCCCCCGGGTACCGCGGTTATGTGTGATGTGTGACGGAGATCGGAGAAAACTTCTGGAGTTAGATGTGTGGTGGCGCCAAAGGCAGGAGTGGCAGCCACGTTCCTATGCTATCGTGTGCATTCATTGGCACTGTTCATCGGTTCCTCGGCGTGTTATCTGTCCCCGAGGCCACTATGTATATGATATGAGGTGACCGTCCCTCGGCGTGTCATTTGTCCCCGAGGTTATTGTCTGTATGATACGGCACTTGACCCGGCGTGTTATTTGTCCCCGGGGTTGCCGCGCATATGATACGACGTCTGATTCTGTTATGTATGACGTATGTTGGAGAGTAAGTATTCCGACCTTCCGTATATGCTGTATTCCGTCTGCTACATGATGTCAGTTAAACAATTTGTTCGTTCTGTAATCTGTCCGGTATACGAGGTGAGTAAGTATGATTCGTGTCTGAAAAAAAAAAAACGATAAGTGTTAATATTTCTGAATAAGCTTTTGTTTGTTGTTCTGTCTATGCCAGTCATGGTTTCGTTTCTGTACTTATGCCTTACATACTCAGTACATATCCGTACTGACCCCCTGTTCTTCGGGGGCTGCGTTTCATGCCGCGCAGGTACCCACAGATGACTATATGAGATGAGTCGAAGATGGCACAGTGGATTGGCGGGCTCCATTTCTTCCAGGAGTACTGCCGAGTCAGGGTATGTATGTTGTGATGTCTGATCAGTGTTAGAGACTTTGCAGCCAGCGTCGTGGGTAATGATAGTCAGTCTGTAAGCGGCTTTATCGGCCGATATGTTGTTGTGTGTGTTTCCTAATAAATTTTGTATAATTACAGATTTGTTAAATTCTGGAAATAGAAAGCAGAAGATTTCGAAAGTTCAATACGTATTTTGTTTGTAATTGACTTTTCAGATTTCAAAAAAAAAAATTGTTGGTGTGTAATCAGGGTCTGCGGGTTCGCTCGGCTCCGTATGTGGGGTCGGGTGCCCATCACACCCTAATAAGATCGGGGTGTGACAACGAGTGCCGTGGACTTCTGATATCCGGGATGAGTGTCGTCTTATCCATTTTAGGGTTTTCTTAAAAGGCCTTTTTTAGGTTGTACTAAAGGCCTATCTACTTTTGGCTACAAATAGGGATGTACCCACTTTATTTTAGGGCTAGTCTTTCATTAATTCTTATACTTGTAATCTGAAAGAGAGAGAGAGAGAGAGAGAGAGAGAGAGAGAGGAGTGTTTACTGATTGGCTCGGTTTAGAGAAGCTATTTCACAAACCGGACCAAATTCTCAGAGTCTTCAATTTGGTTACTTGAGTTGTTTCTTTCTCTTATTCATCTATATAACATTTATTATTACATACTATTATTATGCGTAACTTACTAATCTAGCCACATACCCTATAAACCACTTATAAATTTAATTGTTACCGTTTTAAGGGTAAACAGTTTGGCGCCCACCGTGGGACATAGGATAATAGTAGTGATTAATTTACAACCCTATCTTTCACTTGTTCTTTGAAAGCTTATGATTCAGGTAATTTCGACATGGCAAGCAGCGGTCAATCTGGGCACGTGAACAACAACAAACTGATCAGGGAAAATGAGAACAATGGGTTGCCAAACCCGAATGCTCCCCTCGCTGATCCAGCCGATCCAAATGCAGTCAACTCAACCGAGGGACTTAACTAGAATACTATCAACCTGAACAATGCCGGCCACAGATCCTTTAAATAGCAATAATTTAGTGATTTTGCCTCGGGCGCAAACCCGAAAAACACCAGATGTTGTAGAGGAAATTCACTTACATTTGATAGTTGAAATGTTGTAGGAACAATAGGTGGCTATAGCTCATCTCCAAAAGAAAGACAACAGAACAGTATCGGCAGGGCTGAGTCGGTTTAACGAGTTAATGCGAGAGGAAGATCGGGTCGTTGATAGTGATAATGGATCAGGGTCTGCTGCATCAGCCGAGGTCTTGAAATTGCTCGAAACATTGGCTAAACGGGTTCAATCTGCTGGAAAAAAAAAGGTAGAAACGTACAACTTTCGAGTGGACAAGATCCCAGAGGCACTTCCAATCTTGAAAGGACCAGACTCAAAGAGATACATTCAAAGAACTTTTCTTCTGAGTGCGACCCCGAAGCTGATCCCAAAGAGGTTCAAAATGCCTGATATCCCAAAATATGATGGGACGATGGACCCACAGAAGCATGTGACTTCATATACTTGCGGTATAAAAGGCAACGACGTTGAAGAAGATGAAATGGAATTAGTGTTACTAGAAAGGTTTGGTGAAACGCTATCTAAAGGGGCACTGACCTAGTACGACCATCTGCCCAAGCATTCCATCACTTCTTTTAAGATGCTCACAGATGCGTTTATCAAAACCCATGCCGAAGCCAAGAAGGTACATGCAAGAAAAGCGGACTTCTTCAGAATCACCCAAAGAGATAATGAACTACTCTGGGAGTTCATGAATAGGTTCCAAAAGGAATGAATGAAACTCCCTCCGGTCCCGGAAGAATGGGTCGCTCAAGCCTTTACTAAGGATCTCAACCCCAGAAGTTCTACTGCCTCATTTAAATTAAAGGAAATTTTGTTCTAATACGAGGCAGTAACATGGGTCGATGTTCATAATAGGTACGAATCCGATATTCGGGTAGAGAATAATCAACTTGAACTTTCCCCAGGCCCGATAAATGGGAGTAAGAATTCTGAAAGGTCCAAAAGGACTTTCGAGTCGAGATAAGGCTACCGAAGGATAGATACCGACCATATGCTCAACTGGAGAAATCCAGCTTTAGATCGAATAGGGGAAGAAATGGTCCCAGTCATCATTTGAGTAAGAGTGACAGGCGAGCTGATCGCGGATTAAGCAGTCGAGATTTGCTATTTAGAGGTGATACAAGCGGGTCTGCCAACAATGGGGACAGTCCGAGGTTATCAGAGTACAACTTCAACATTAACACCACGGATCTGGGCTTGGCCATTAGCCATATAAAGGATGCAAGGTGGCCGAGACCACTAAGATCTGATCCAGCTCTAAGAGATCCAAGCGTGATGTGTGAGTATCACGGAACTCATGGTCATAGGACCGAGGACTGTCGCCAATTAATAGAGGAGGTGGCTCGATTGTTAAAAAATAGTCACCTTCACAAATTCTTAAGTGACCAAGCCAAAGGACATTATAAAGGCAGGAAAAATCACAAACAGGTCAAGCCCATGAAGTCTCAATACGTGATCAATATGATCATCGGAGGAACGAAAATTCCACGAGGTCTGATGATGAAGAGGACAAAGGTTTTAGTGGTTCGAGAAAAATGAACCAAGGATTATGTACCCGAAGGATCTATTTCCTTCAGCGATGAGGATGCAGAAGGCATCATTCAGCCACACAACGATGCTTTGGTAATTTCTATCTTTATTTTTAAATCTCAAGTTAAACGTATTTTGATTGATCCAGGTAGTTCGGCTAATATTATCCGATGGAGAGTGGTAGAACAACTAGGGCTGTTGGACCAAATTGTGCCGGCAGCTCGGGTTCTCAGCGGATTCAACATGGCAAGCGAAACTACTAAGGGGGAAATCTCTTTTCCGGTAAACATCGTCGGGACTATTCAACATACAGTGTTCTATATCATCGAAGGTGAGATGAAGTACAACTCATTGCTTGGTAGACCGTGGATCCATAGCATGAGGGCGGTACCTTCGACATTATATCAAATATTAAGATTCCCAACCTCGGAGGGGATAAAAATGATTTGTGGGGAGCAACCCGTGGCAAGGGAGATGTTCGTATTTGAAGAAGCACACCCCACTCAAAAGGAACCATCCCCAAAAGTTGTTGAACCAACCAAAGGCAAAGATACTAAATAGCAATTACAGAATGGAAGCTCGGTCAGTTCAAGTGAAGAAAAGGAAGAGATGAACCTGAACTTCAAAGAAGAAGACTTTGGTGTGCCCAAATCGTTCGTGCTACTGGATGATTCGGACGCAACCAATTTTACCATAGAAGAGCTAGAACAGATTATCTTGTTTGTGCACTTACCGGATAGAAAGGTATACCTAGGCATGGGGCTAACCTCGAAGCTCGGGCTTAAATTAATTAAATTTCTTCAAGCTAATGCCAATTGTTTTGCTTGGTCCCATTCAGACATGACAGGTGTACCACCGCAAGTAACAACGCATAAGTTAAGCATCGATAAAAAATTTACCCCGGTGAAACAGAAAAGGAGACCAATGGCCGAAGCAAAGAATGCCTTTATCAAAGAAGAGGTAACCAATCTTTTAAAAATAGGTTCCATCCTAGAGGTTAAATACCCGAACTGGTTAGCTAATATCGTTGTCGTACCAAAGAAAGGTAATAAATTCAGAATGTGCGTTGAATATAAGGACTTGAACAAACCATGCCCGAAGGATTCGTTCTCTATGCCTCACATTGATCGATTGATTGATGCGATGGTCGGGCATGAGATGTTGAGTTTTCTCGATGCCTACTCCGGGTATAACCATATTCGGATGGACACGGAGGATCAAGTCAAAAATTCTTTTATAACCAGATACGGGACTTATTGCTATAATATAATGCCATTCGGATTAAAAAACTCCGGTGCAACTTACCAACGCCTAGTTAACCAAATGTTCGAAGAACAGATAAGTAAAACAATGGAGGTTTATATTGATGACATGCTAGTTAAGTCCCAGGAAACAGAGGACCATTTAAAGCATTTGTAGGAAACCTTCGACATACTTTGCAAATACAACATGAGGCTGAACCCAGAGAAGTGTGCCTTTGGAGTTAGATCGGGTAAATTCTTGTGTTTTATGGTGTCGAACCGAGGGACTGAAATCAACTCGGACAAAATTAAAGCCATTGAAGACATCAAAGTGGTTAACAGCATGAAGGCAGTGCAAAGGTTAACCGAAAGGATAGCGGCTATGAGCCGGTTCATTTCAAGGTCTTTGGATAAAGTCACCAGTTTTTTTCGCTTCTAAGGAAGAAGAATCACTTCGTATGGACACCGGAATGTCAGAAAGCTTTGGAAGGGATAAAGCGGTACTTGTCGAGCCCGCCTTTACTGCACACACCGAAGGCAGATGAGCAGATGTTCTTATATCTTATAGTATCTGAAGTCGCGGTAAGCGGTGTTTTGGTCCGAGAAGAAGAAGGTACGCAATTCCCTATCTATTATGTGAGTAAGACATTAGGAGATGCAGAGACATGTTATCCCCACCTCAAAAAATTGGCTTTAGTTTTGGTAAGTGCTTTTAGGAAACTGAAACCTTATTTTCAATGCCACCCCATATGTGTAGTGCCCACTTACCCCTTAAAAAATATCATGCATAAATCGGAGCTCTCAGAAAGGTTAACAAAATGGGCCATAGAAATAAGCGGTTATGACATCGAGTATAAACCTAGAACGGCTATTAAATCTCAAATTTTAGCCGACTTCGTAGTAGACTTTACACCCGCAATAGTTCCCGAGTAGAAAATGAGCTTTTGCTAACCTCGGGAAAAACCTCAGGGATCTGGACCGTGTACACGGACGGAGCATCGAATGTGAAGAGTCCGGAATTGGGCATTGTTCTTAAGGCCCCCGCAGGCGATATTATTCAACAGTCAATCAGGACTTTAAAATCGACTAACAATGAAGCCGAGTATGAGGCTATGATTTTAGGTTTGGAGTTGGCTCGAAATTTGGGGGCGGAAGTCATCGAAGCAAGGTGCGACTCTCTTCTAGTTGTGAACCAAGTGAATGGTGTTTTTGAAGTGAAAGATGAACGAATGCAGAGATATCTGGAAAAAATTCAAGTAATTCTACACCGGTTCAAAGAATGGACTATGGAGCATGTACCGAGGGAACAAAACAATGAAGCAGATGCATTTCCCAACTTAGGTTCGTTTGTCGGGGAGGAGGAATTCAATGCCGGCACGGTCGTCTAGTTGATGAACTTGGCGGTGGAAAACGGTCACGCCGAAATAAATACAATGAGCTTGACATGGGACTGGCGCAATAAATACATAGACTATTTGCGAGATGGGAAGCTCCCAGCGGACTCTAAGGAGTCGAGGTCCCTTCGAACCAAAGCTGCAAGATTCTGCTTGGTCGATGACCAGTTGTATCGCCAATCTTTTTACAGACCTTTGGCTAAATGCATGGGGTCCAGAGAAACAGATTATGTGATACGGGAGGTCCACGAATGGACTTGCACAAACCATTCGGGAGCCGAAGCTTTGGTACGAAAGGTAATCAGAGCGAGATAATACTGGAAACGGATGGAAGAGGACGCAAAAATATTTGTCCGAAAGTGCGACGGATGCCAAAGGCATGCACTAATGATCCACCAACCGAGGCAGTTGTTGTATCTGGTTTTATCCCTTTGGCCATTCAAGAAATGGGGAATAGAAATTGTCAATCCTTTGCCCTAGGCTCCCGGTAAGGCTCGGTTCATTTTGTTTATGACTGACTATCTTTCTAAATGGGTTGAAGCACAGGCTTTCGAGAAAGTCAGAGAGAAGGAAGTCATTAACTTCATTTGGGACCACATCGTTTATCGGTTCAGCATCCCTGCCGAGATAACTTGCGACAACAGTCGACAGTTCATAGGTAATAAGGTCGATGACTTCCTCGAAGGATTGAAGATCAAGAAGATTTTGTCGACTTCATAACACCCAAATGCAAATGGACAGGCGGAGTCGACAAATAAAACCATAATTCAAAATCTAAGAAATCGACTAGAGTCGTCGAAGCATAAGTGGAGGGAAGTTCTACCAGAGGTACTATGGGCCTACAGAACAACATCGAAGTCAAGTACTGGACAAACACCGTTTTCTCTGGTTTATGGTATGGAGGCCTTAATGTTATAGGCCGTATTTTGTACGTTCGGATATTTCGAGAAAGTCGTGGCAAGTTAAGGGTAAGACCATTTTCAAAAATTATTTTAATATACAAGTTGTTTAATAATATTATTTATGAACATTATTAGTATGGGAATATTGATAAAGGCTAAGGGTAAAAAGGGAAATTCACAAGATGGCCCATGGAAATATCGAGGAAGGCTAAGGGCAAATTTGAAATTAGGAAAATAATTTTTCATGAGTTGCAAGCAAAAAAAAAATAATGGTCTTGAACAAATTGGCCAAGTGGGCCGTGTAATATGGCATGGGCCAAGGCCCATGTGGAGGCTTAACATGGGTAAATAAAAAGATGACTTATAGGCCATATTTTTCATCTTATTCCTTAGAAGATTCAAGAAATATGGAGAAGGCAAAAATAAAAAGGCCATTCGGCCATGAGCATCAAAATTGACCCCTTGAAAGAATTTGATCAAAAATTATTTTCTTCTAGCCTTTCTACTAATTGGAAGGCCCTCTTTAACATGGGAAAGTTGTTGAAGCAAGGAAACCACTCATTCTTAGAAGGAGCAACCCAAGCCAAGTTGTGGAGTTAAGGAAAAAGGTAAGGTTTCATCCCCTTTTATATGTTGTGGCTGGTTTGTATATGTTGTAGAGTGAAGAAATTGATGAAATTCATGAAAGTGTGGATGCTATGTTGTAGCCGTGTGGGTTGATGTTGTGGCCGAATATAGTTGTATTGTGTAGAACAAATGAATTGATTTTATTTAGTAATTTGATTGTTGTTGTGTTGTGGATTCTATGATGTAAAATGAGGATTTAATGGTTGAAAATGAAGTTGTAATCGTTTGTGAAAATATGGAAGTTGTGTGGTGGCCGTGTATGTGTAGTGTGTGTGGCCGTGTATATGTGTTGTAGTGTGTAGGGATGATGAGATAATTTTATCTAGTATTTTGGTTGTTGTTGTAATGGAATCTATGATGAGAAATGGAAGTTTAATAATTCTAGTTCAAGTTGTAATCGTTGGAAAATTTGTTTAGAAGTTAATGTGAATTGAATATAGTGTTCTTGCACTTATGGAAAATAATGTTGTTAGTGTGTGAATTGTTGGTATAGTTCATGAAGTTGGAAAAACAGAATGTATTGTGGTTGTTGTGTCGCATTTGGAAGGTTTCGGGTAAAGCAAAAATGTTGATTGGGTTGTTGGAATGTCATGTGAATTGGTAGAAGCATTCTTGAATCATGTTAGAAAGATTTCGGATTAATACTTGAATGTGGGATCATTGGTGTTAGCTTGAATATATGTGATTAAATTGGATAAATGAAATGTCGTGAATTGTGTGCCAAGAATTGTTGATGTTAGAATATGTTTTGGGATTGATTGTCGAAGTTGTTAGTACGATTGTTGGCAATGTTGTTAATAATTTGGCCGAGTTGAATTCTCGAATTTTTGATTGTTGATTTGGCCGAGTTAGATTCTCGGGGATGGTGTATTTACAGGGGAAATGCTGCCGAAATTTCGGTAGATTATAAGTGAGTTTACTTGAAAGATTAAGACAAGTGTGTGACAATATGTCTAATGATTTTGTAAATTTCCTTGAATGTAGACTAACGAGCTTGGACAAATAAACGTAGCCAAAAGGACGTGGAGCAGGTATGTAAGGCTTACCCTTTCTTTCTTTTGGCATGATCTTTATGAAACGAGCAAATGACATATATGTATGATTTCAAAGGAATCTCCTATTCTTAGAGCCGCTAGGATGGCTAATGTTTTTGACTTCCATAAGTTGTCTCATATGGTTTGATGTATATCTATGATGTTCGAAGTTCGTTGATATGTTTCCAAATGGCATTCGAAAAAAATAAAATAATAATTAATATGAATAAAGTTTTGATTTTCAAATGCTAGCACGTTCGATTATCCCATCGAGTCTTTAATATATTTTGGTATGTGCATATGGTCCCAAAAACTCTATTTGATTTGATCCATAACGATATCCGAAAGGTACTTGACATAATTATGGCTTTGTCTTTCCAAAAATGGAATCTGAAACGATTGTAGAACGTTCTGTACTTCAAACGTTCATAACTTTCTTATACTAATTCAGATTGACCCGAAACTTGTTTCTGAGCCTTCAGGGGTCGGTAAGTATACTTATCCATCAAGTCTTGATTTATGTGCATATGGTTTCTCACTACTCTGCTCGTGCATATTACTATTATATCGTTCGCCGAGTCCCGGGCCGGTATATATCGTGCGCATGGTTCGCCGGGTCCCTTGCTTGAGGGTCGGGTGTCATATATGTATTCCGGAGTATGATGTGTTACGGTGTTATGATGTGTTCATGGTTCGCCGAACCATATATGTGTATATGTACATTCTGATCTTATGATGTGATATTATGATGTGTGACATAGATTACGGAGCAAACCTTCTGGAGTATGATGTGTGTGGCGCCAAAGGCAGGGTGGCGCCACATTCCCCGGGTCCCGTAAGGGGCCGGATACCGTTCTTGGCATGCATGATTCGTGTTTCCAGTAAGTTATTTTTATTCTGCATATCATGCTTAATGTTTGTACTAACCTTCTGCACGTGCCACAGCAATATAATATGTGTATATGGATCGGGCTGCATGTTCCGCAGCATATACATTTGTGGATCGGGCCGAACGTCCCTCGGCACTAATATGTTATATATGTGGATCGGGTCGTACGTTCCTCGGCACTATTATGTTATATATGAATCAGTTATGTGTAAATGTATATGATGACATACGCTGTTGGCACGCACGATCTGTGTTTGGAAAGTACGCATTTTGGCACTCTGGATGATCTACTTATTTTCTATACTTCTTCTGACTCATGACATCGGTATACACGATTTGCATTCTGAAAATTAAGTATTTTGAGTATTCTAAAAATGTACTTACTTTTGTACTGTTTGTTTCGATTATGGTTCTGTTTTCTGTATTCCATGCTTTACATACTCAGTACATATTCCGTACTGACCCCCTTTTCTTCGGGGGCTGCATTTCATGCCACGCAGGTACACCCAGATGAGTAAAGGACACTGTTAGAAGGTGCGTCAGCTGGATTGGCAACTCCATTTGCTCCTGGAGTGCTGCCGAGTCAGAGTATATGTGCTATAACGTTTTGTTCGAAGTTAGAGACTTTGCAGACAGAGTCATGGGTATAGAATGTCAGTTTTGTAAGCGGCTCCATCAGCCGATATGTCACTCTGTGTTATGTCATAAATTCTACATGATTTAGATTTTGTTTGATTTGAAAATAACGATGAAAAAGAATATTTCAGAAACACTGTACTATGTATTTCATCTTTATTTGATTTAAAAGTCCCAAAAAGATTACGTATGCACTAATGGTCAGAGGGTTCGCTTGGCCCTAAGTAAGGGTCGGGTGCCCATCATACCCTAGTGGGATTAGGGTGTGACACTTAGTTCCTGTGGAGGTTGGAGAACCGAGCCTAAGATTCCGGTATGCGACGAACGAGTCTGTCACGACCCAACCCCGTGGGCCATGACTAGTGCCCAAGCTGGACACCCGTATACATACCTGTTAGATATAGTCAACTGAATCTAAGAACAATATGGAAACTTGCAAAAGAACTCCAAAGGTTCATAACGTCAACGTATGTATATATCCAGATAACCTGTCTCCTGAAGAGTCATAACTGATCACAACATAATGGGATACGTAAGCCGACAAGGCTGCCACTACATGTCAATATGATACGCAAGCCGACAAGGCTGCCACAACATATCAATACCACACGCAAGCCGACAAGGCTGCCACAACATGTCAATACCATACATAAGCCGACAAGGCTGTCACAACATGTCAATACCATACGTAAGCCATATAGACACAGCTGAAC
Source organism: Lycium barbarum (assembly GCF_019175385.1). Lineage (NCBI taxonomy): Eukaryota > Viridiplantae > Streptophyta > Magnoliopsida > Solanales > Solanaceae > Lycium > Lycium barbarum. Next base: position 20,307,553 of record NC_083348.1, on the reverse strand, counting down.
AAAACTTATACACAACCCACACATATGTCTACAGACCTCTAAGAGTATCGATAGTGAAATATGATGGGAAAGGGCCCCGCCGTACCCCTGGCTAAACATATATATACATCAAAAGATTTGTACCAAAAGTCTAGGCTCCGGGACAATGGAGCTCCCCAAGACAGCTGAGTGGAAATCCTAAGTTGTAGGATCGCCAAATCAAGTATCTGTACCTGCGGGCATGAAACGCAACCCCCCGAAGAAAGGGGGTCAGTCCGAGATATGTACTGAGTATATAAAGCATGAAATACAACAAAGAGAATCACGACTGAAATAGAGATTATAGGAGACAAGTATGATATTTAAAATGCCAATACACTGGCATTATGAAACGTAAAACATGCATGTCATTATCATATATCGTACCCGGCCCATTACGGGACTCGGTGAATAAAGTCATCACATACCATCCTTGGCGCCATAATCACATCATCATATCATCATATCATCACATCATCATATATATACATATACCGTACCCGACCCTCTAGTGAGGGACTCGGTGAACAATGCAGTGAACTGTGCACGAGAACATACCCGGCCCGGGACTCGGTGAAAGATACATTGAGGCATGCACGAGCAGAGTAGTGAGCAACCATATGCAAACTAAGTCATATCTAAGACTCGATAGAATAATCAAAATGAACTATCATTTGAAAATCAAGACAATAATCATATCAAGTACCCTTCGAATGTCATTATGGATCATATCAAATAGAACTTCAGGAATCATAGACACGTATCAATACATAATGAAATAGATTCTGGAAATGAAGGACATTAGCCATCCTAGTGGCTCTAAGAATAGGAGCTTCTTTGGAGTCATATATACGTCGTCTGTTTGTTTCATAAAGATCATGGCAAAAAGAAAGAAAGGTTAGCTTTACATACCTTAAGTCGCCAAAATGAACCAACAATGAACTCGTTAATGCTTACGCCAATCCTATAACAAGGGAATGCGTATATGAACTTAGATGATGCTAGTATATAATATATATCAAATGATAATTCAATTCTAAAATGAAACGGGCAGCGTTTCCCCTATTCTTTAATCACTATAATGTAACCAGCAGCCCGTAACAACAACAACAACCTCATTTAGGTCCCTTTGAACTAAAATCATCCATATACAAGGGTATACCTCAAACAGCCCAATATACATTTCGTATACGATACGTTACACTCTTGTTTCTTTCCAAATTTATGAACCATATTAATAACAACACGACTACAACATCTACCACCATCCATGTACAATAAAACTATTTTGATATCATTTTTATACAAGCTCGAAACAGTCCGTCAAAACTACGACATCAAAATACGATTTCCGATCTTTACTTCGCAAAATTACCAACACACGGAAAAGAGTATAGCATTCCCATGAACAACAACACCCTTATATATATATATATATATATATATATAACTTATATTTCCAGCTCCTTCAATATAAACAAATTACCCTCAAATACAATACAACAATAACGACAACACATTTACAATATCCCAACCAACAAAACCATCAACGACAACCATACAATTCTCTTCTTTCAAATTTCTCCTAATACTATTTAATCTCTCCATTACCACATTATTAACTCTAATTTCATGACAAAATAAGAATTCTTACCTTAAATTTAATTGGGACAGATCAACAATAATCACTTGCACCAATTGCACCGCTTCTTCTTTCTTAATTTAAATTCTAACTTGCCGCTCCCTTGCACACGTAAAACACCTTGGGATTAATAAAAAAAATATTTTTTAAATGGACTGCCATGGCCGTGAGCTGCCATGGCAATTCATACGTTCCTTTCTCTCAACTCAATTGAGAAATGAAAGTGAAGTGCATGACTAATATTAGTCCTCACTAATGAACTTATATGCTATCCATACTTGTTACACGTGCCCCCACTTGGCATGTCCATGTTTTATTATTTTTTTTTTATTTTTTTTTAATAACTAAATCTGGTGGGGCCCACTTAATGGTCTAATTGACTTAATTAATAATAAATACCCACTTAATAATCTAATCATGGTAAATTAATCCCTAATCTCCACTAGTATTTCTACACTAATTGAATTTTGCAAGCAAATCGTGCCATATTAAAAATTCGGGGTTTAAATCCTTGTCTCATATTCCAAAAATAATCTTGTCCTTGAATTTATGTCGATTAGCTTACGAATAATCCAACGTACAAAAATACGGGGTATAAAATCCTTCCCCCCTTTAGAACATTCGTCCTCAAATGTTAAACTGGTCCTGCGCTCCCAATACTTTCTTAAATGTCCTTTTATTGCATTATGATGCTTTTCACATGTCCTTTTCATTGGTCGAATCCCTTCACTTTATTATAACGCATTCCAGCTCTCTAAGCAACCATTCCCGTAATATTTCTTCTTGCTCTTGCCTCTCAAGGTGATAATTCCATGTTGTTGTCTTTACTTTCCTCTTCATTTCGTAGTTGGTTGACGGTTGTATTGTGAGTTCTTCCGCTGAAATCTTACTCTCTCCCTAGTGTACTTGGTCATAACTCGACTCTTCCTTCTTCTATAGTTACCCCCTTAAGATGTATCGTTCACTTCATCTTACCTCTTAATCTTTAACTGTCACTCTACTTTTTAGCTCTTAACCTCAATCCTTAGAGTTGGCTATCAAGTAGCGCGGGGGTTTCCTCATATTATAACTTTACATAGCTGCCCTATGATCTGTCTATTGTTAACTGGTATAATTCTAAAAGTGTTCTGGATTTGACATATAAATTCACTGTCTTCTAGTAACCAACTCGTTCTGTTCGTCTCGCTTCAACCACTTCGCAATTTCCCTTGATCCAACTTGTAACGCTTTAGGCATATCATCTCGTGTCGTTTCTTTGTCTTTAATTCAAACTCTTCTATTGCCTCTTCATTCAGATTTTACTCTTAGTTTTCCTATCACGCATCATGTTGCAATCTTACATGAATATATGTGGGTTCTCAAATTAGCCCAAGAAATACCTTAGCGTCGTGTTACTAGTCTTCATGCTTAACCTCGTCTTCTCCTCTCGTATCTTTCAATCAGTATCGGGGCTCAACTATGGCCATGTCCTAAGTACTAATTCTAACTCAGTAATTTGGCTCAAACCATCTTTACATCCTTCCTTAATGTACCCCGAATATTCCAACCGCATTGATATTACTGAATCATTACTCTTCTTATCAAGCACTCACTTGGTCTTATTCTTAGCATACAAACATTCGTAAGTTGTATAACTATTCTTGTACAACTTATATAAAGCATATCCAATCTTAGTCATAGCCTTTCCTTCTCCTGATTCATTATACTCTACTTAATTCATACGTACTAAAACGCGCTCGTAGCTTATCTTGTCATACTTCTTTCCCCTCCTTTATTCACCCTTTGATTTTCTCATATCCTACTATAGGAGATTCTCTACCCCTTCTCCTTACTACTCATAAGTCGCAATATCATTAGCGAACAACTCTATTGCCAACATCTTAGCCTCTAACCCAATATAGCGTAGCTATCCTTTATAATATCTGTTAAGTTACTCGTTACTATTCTCTTGTCGTACTCTTTCTTTTTACAAGCACCCACTTCCTAATGTCATATCATACAAGATCTTTACAAATAATCCTCAGTCTTGTCTCAAATACCATCCTGACTTCTATCCGTTTATAACTGGCCTTCAAATCTTACTAATTTGTTTCAGTAAGGGATCTCACTTGAAGTTTAAGCATCCATATCAAATATATCACAGCGTTAATCGTTTCCATCTTACACTTGCACTTCTCACCTACTTCTGTCACGACCCAGCCCTGTGGGCCGCGACTGGTGTCCTATTTGGACACCCAAACGAACTTACGTACCAGATCGACATATCAAAGGTTTATTCAAACTTATCATACGTCATTTTAAACAGATACTGAAAACAGATATCATCTTAAGCGGTCACCCGTACAGAAATATCATACCGAAAACCGATAGGCTGGCGGAATACACATCGCCCGGATACACATACATATACAAACATATGGGCCGTTTTGGCCATAATAGCAAACGGGACCGCTTAAGGCACAAATCACAAACATAATCGAACAAACATGACCCATGACCCACATATATGACTACAGGCCTCTACAAACCATAACAGAACATATGACGGGACAGGGCCCCGCCGTACCCCAGATAGTCATACATACATATACAGAGACATATACAATGAAAGGTCTTTACCAAAAGTATGGGCTCCGAGTCAAAGGAGCACTCCAAAGTAGCAAAATGTATCCTACATGGGCGAGTCACCAGAAAAAAACGTCTGTACCTGCGGGCATGAAACGCAGCCCCCGAAGAAAGGGGGTCAGTACGAAATATGTACTGAGTATGTAAAGCATGAAGTACAGTAAACCAAATCAGAACTGAAATAGGGAGTATGGAAAGAGGTTACAAAATCAGTATATCAAACCTGTTTTAAAAACATAAATAATGCAAATAAAATCATGCACAAGGCTCAGGAACGTGGTCGCCACTCCGACACTGGCGCCACAACACATCATACTCCAGAAGGTTTCAAATCTCCGTACAATCCCCGAACATATCATATCATCACATCATATCAAAACATCAGAACATATCATATGCCATATCACATCATACCGCCGTATATAAGCGGTACCCGGCCCTATGGCGAGGTCTCGGGAACCGCAACACATCATACTGCCGAATATACATAGTGCGCACGATCACAAAACCGGCCCGGGATCCGGCGAGCGATATCATAGTAGTAGGCACGAGCAGAGTAGTGCGGAAACCATATGCATATAAATAAATAAATTTCAAAACTCAATAAACAAATATATTTACGGCATCCGAAGGCTCAGAAATCAGTTTCGGGTCAATCGGAGTTAGTATACGGAAGTTACAAACTTTTGAAGTACAGAACTTTCTAAAGGCATTTCAGAAGCTCTTTTCGGAAATTCGAGTGACCTTCATATTAGGGGAACTTTCAAATAACATTATGGGTCAAATCAAATAGAGACTTTAGGACCATATCTACGTATCAAAATATTCATAAAAGACTTTAGTCATATCGATTCTCTTTCGAACAACATTCGGAAACATAACAACTAGAATCTTCGAACATCATAAATACGTATCAAGCCATATGGAATAGCTTATGGAAGTCAAACATATTAGCCATCCTAGTGGCCCTAAGAATAGGATTTTATTTAGAAGCATACATATACGTTATTTGTTCATTTCACAAAGGTCATGCCAAAAGAAAAAAAGATAGGTTTTACATACCGTTTGTCGTCTGTACCAATTCAATAATTTAAACTCGTCTCGATTGGCACTTCAACCTATAACAATGGTAGCATTGCCATCAAATTGGTGGTTGCTAGTAAACGATAACTCGTTCTTGTATAAAAACAAGTGGGCAGCACTTCCACTACTTGCATACATCCACAACTCACATACGAGGTCAACAACATCAATAACAAGACACAACTCAAGGACATAACAAAATCAGCCCCATATGCACTACATACACCATTGCTATCATTCTTTCTCTTTACATCCATGGAGTACAACAACCACAACAACAAAGTGATTAATACACTAATTTCTTATGTTTATCCAGCCCCTTTAACAATGTTAGACCAGTCATCAAGAACAGCCCATACTCCAGCAAATACACTACATATATTGTACATAATCATAACTATAATCCCTGCATTTCGACTCAACAAGAGCAGCCACGAAAATTACAACAAACAGCCCCCAAAATGTCACTACAAAACAGCCACGAAATTTATAACAAGCAGCCCCAAAACAGCCACAAAATTCATCACAAAACAGCCATGAAATTCATCACAAAACAGCCACGAAATTCATTACAAAACAGCCCTTAGTTACCACATAACAATGACCGATAATCTCACGAACATCTAAGAATATACCAAGCAGATCGACACACTTCGCATACGATATTTTATACGCTTCTTTCCTCCAAGTTTGATGATTCACATCAGCAACAACATCAACCTCTATATGCAAGAAAACTATCGTAACATTACAACAAGTTCTAAAACAGCCCCATCCATTATAACGTCACAATACAATTCTTAACTATCCTTAGTTCTCCAATCCCTCAAGAACAGCCCCTAACTACAATTTAACCGTAACAATGACAACCTCAAATAACCATATAATCACATGAGATTTTCCACCAAAAACCTTATCAAAACATCCCACAACAACAACAACATCAACTATTATATGCAAAGAAACTGCTCTAATTTCACAACAAGTTCTAACATGATTTAAACTTTCCTTTCACCTTTTACACATAATCCATAACATTAATAACAACAACCATCCATTGTACAAGAATTGCTTCAATTTTGTTTCAATAGGAAACCCAAAACAGTCCATCAACACTACAACATCGAAATACAATTTTCTACCTTTATTCCACAAAATCACAAACATATGGAATCAAGTATAATTTTTACCATTGACAACAGCCCCTATACATGTCAATAACCATATTCCCAGCCCTTCAATATAAACAATTATCTACAAATATCATACCATAATAGTGACAACACTAATCAAACTCAACCCAATTAAAACAACTCCAAATCTGCCCATTTTTAATGCCAACTTTAATCAAAAAAAATTCTTACTTCCAACTTCACATAATACAACTTAATAGATCCATTACAACATCATTAACTCCAATCTTATAACAAAAGAAAACAAAATCTTACCTTAATTTGGCTAGAAGTTGTGAAATGAAATAATACTTGTTCTTGTTGCTCCAAATGACTAATCCACGTTATTAAGCCTTCCTAACTGGTTGGAATACTTTGAAAATCTGATTTTTTTGATCAAGAAATTCGAGCTCCAATTTTGCTAGCCATGGCCGAATGCCATGGCTTGTGTCTTCTCTCTCTCTCTAGCTTGTTGTGGAAGATGAAATGAGGGTTTGGATGGACTTGTGAGTCATTATTTTCCCATTTAGATGCAGCTCATGGGCTGGACATGTGGCCCACCCAAGGCTTGAGCCAATTAAATTTGGCCACATGTCTTGGTGGGGCCCACTTTGTGCACTAATGACTTGTTTAGTGAAAAATTTAAATTTTAACCCCCACTTAATAATCTAATCATGGTAAATTAATCCCAACTTTCCATTAATATTTTTACACTAAGTAAAATTCATAAACAATTCATTTTCTAATAGAGACCGGAAATTAAAGATTTTTTGTTTCGTGCCCGAAAATGATCCCGTCTTTAACTTGAGTCGATTCTCTTGCGAATAACGCGACGTATAAAAATACGGGATATAACATCCTCCCCCCCTTTAGAACATTCGTCTTCGAATATTAAACGAGTCGCATAGGGTCTTACAAAAATTTTGGGGGAATCTCTTTTATTGCTATCACATGTAGTCTCTTTCTTAGCATACCAATATTCTTGTACAACTTGTATAAAATATATTCAATCTTAGTCGTAGTCTTTCCTTCTCTTGGTTCATTCTGCTTTTCATATCTCACCCTCCTTTTATTTCTAGGAAAATTTTGGCAGAGTTTCCTCTGTATTTCTTACTATCCCAAAACCTGCACACAGGAAATACCAACAAAGCCTCACAGGGCCAACATATATATGTATACATTATATCGTATCATAGCCGCACAGGGATCCCAATTTCAAGTAAAAGTATAAAGATGTCGAAACTTACCTCACATATCACACCCCGAGACGTACCTGATCCTTAACGATCTGTCCTGTTATACCTTCCTATCTACCTTTCCTTTCATTCCTCAACTTTACATTTCAATCATACTTCAATATTCTTATCTTATTCGACATGCGTCTTTCATACCATTGCTTACCTGTGTACTTTGTAACTTTCAATATCATCAGTCATTTTCGTCGGGCGATGCCGTTCTTCAGCTGAAATCGAGGGTTAGTATAAGGAATTTCATTTCCTATGGCTGGGCTCTATCGCACGATCTTAGATATGAAAGAAAGGTAACATCCTAAATGTCCTGTAGCTTCCTGTTTATAGATGTGGTGCACAACACACCGATAAACAAGACTCTACTAGACATGGCCTGTAGACATTCCGAGGACAAACCGCTCTGATACCACTTCTGTCACGACCCAGCCCCGTGGGCCGCGACTGGTGTCCTATTTGGACACCCAAACGAACTTACGTACCAGATCGACATATCAAAGGTTTATTCAAACTTATCATACGTCATTTTAAACAGATACTGAAAACAGATATCATCTTAAGCGGTCACCCGTACAGAAATATCATACCGAAAACCGATAGGCTGGCGGAATACACATCGCCCGGATACACATACATATACAAACATATGGGCCGTTTTGGCCATAATAGCAAACGGGACCGCTTAAGGCACAAATCACAAACATAATCGAACAAACATGACCCATGACCCACATATATGACTACAGGCCTCTACAAACCATAACAGAACATATGACGGGACAGGGCCCCGCCGTACCCCAGATAGTCATACATACATATACAGAGACATATACAATGAAAGGTCTTTACCAAAAGTATGGGCTCCGAGTCAAAGGAGCACTCCAAAGTAGCAAAATGTATCCTACATGGGCGAGTCACCAGAAAAAAACGTCTGTACCTGCGGGCATGAAACGCAGCCCCCGAAGAAAGGGGGTCAGTACGAAATATGTACTGAGTATGTAAAGCATGAAGTACAGTAAACCAAATCAGAACTGAAATAGGGAGTATGGAAAGAGGTTACAAAATCAGTATATCAAACCTGTTTTAAAAACATAAATAATGCAAATAAAATCATGCACAAGGCTCAGGAACGTGGTCGCCACTCCGACACTGGCGCCACAACACATCATACTCCAGAAGGTTTCAAATCTCCGTACAATCCCCGAACATATCATATCATCACATCATATCAAAACATCAGAACATATCATATGCCATATCACATCATACCGCCGTATATAAGCGGTACCCGGCCCTATGGCGAGGTCTCGGGAACCGCAACACATCATACTGCCGAATATACATAGTGCGCACGATCACAAAACCGGCCCGGGATCCGGCGAGCGATATCATAGTAGTAGGCACGAGCAGAGTAGTGCGGAAACCATATGCATATAAATAAATAAATTTCAAAACTCAATAAACAAATATATTTACGGCATCCGAAGGCTCAGAAATCAGTTTCGGGTCAATCGGAGTTAGTATACGGAAGTTACAAACTTTTGAAGTACAGAACTTTCTAAAGGCATTTCAGAAGCTCTTTTCGGAAATTCGAGTGACCTTCATATTAGGGGAACTTTCAAATAACATTATGGGTCAAATCAAATAGAGACTTTAGGACCATATCTACGTATCAAAATATTCATAAAAGACTTTAGTCATATCGATTCTCTTTCGAACAACATTCGGAAACATAACAACTAGAATCTTCGAACATCATAAATACGTATCAAGCCACATGGAATAGCTTAAGGAAGTCAAACATATTAGCCATCCTAGTGGCCCTAAGAATAGGATTTTCTTTAGAAGCATACATATACGTTATTTGTTCATTTCATAAAGGTCATGCCAAAAGAAAAAAAGGTAGGCTTTACATACCGTTTGTCGTCTGTACCAATTCAATAATTTAAACTCGTCTCGATTGGCACTTCAACCTATAACAATGGTAGCATGTCCGTCAAATTGGTGGTTGCTAGTAAACGATAACTCGTTCTTGTATAAAAACAAGTGGGCAGCACTTCCACTACTTGCATACATCCACAACTCACATACGAGGTCAACAACATCAATAACAAGACACAACTCAAGGACATAACAAAATCAGCCTCATATGCACTACATACACCATTGCTATCATTCTTTCTCTTTACATCCATGGAGTACAACAACCACAACAACAAAGTGATTAATACACTAATTTCTTATGTTTATCCAGCCCCCTTAACAATGTTAGACCAGCCATCAAGAACAGCCCATACTCCAGCAAATATACTACATATATTGTACATAATCATAACTATAATCCCTGCATTTCGACTCAACAAGAGCAGCCACGAAAATTACAACAAACAGCCCCCAAAATGTCACTACAAAACAGCCACGAAATTTATAACAAGCAGCCCCAAAACAGCCACAAAATTCATCACAAAACAGCCATGAAATTCATCACAAAACAGCCACGAAATTCATTACAAAACAGCCCTTAGTTACCACATAACAATGACCGATAATCTCACGAACATCTAAGAATATACCAAGCAGATCGACACACTTCGCATACGATATTTTATACGCTTCTTTCCTCCAAGTTTGGTGATTCACATCAGCAACAACATAGCAACAACATCAACCTCTATATGCAAGAAAACTATCGTAACATTACAACAAGTTCTAAAACAGCCCCATCCATTATAACGTCACAATACAATTCTTAACTATCCTTAGTTCTCCAATTCCTCAAGAACAGCCCCTAACTACAATTTAACCATAACAATGACAAATCTCAAATAACCATATAATCACATGAGATTTTCCACCAAAAACCTTATCAAAACAGCCCACAACAACAACAACATCAACAATTATATGCAAGGAAACTGCTCTAATTTCACAACAAGTTCTAACATGATTTAAACTTTCCTTTCACCTTTTACACATAATCCATAACATTAATAACAACAACTATCCATTGTACAAGAATTACTTCAATTTTGTTTCAATAGGAAACCCAAAACAGTCCATCAACACTACAACATCGAAATACGATTTTCTACCTTTATTCCACAAAATCACAAACACATGGAATCAAGTATAATTTTTACCATTGACAACAGCCCCTATACATGTCAATAACCATATTTCCATCCCTTCAATATAAACAATTATCTACAAATATCATACCATAATAGTGACAACACTAATCAAACTCAACCCAATTAAAACAACTCCAAATCTGCCCATTTTTAATGCCAACTTTAATCAAAAAAAATTCTTACTTCCAACTTCACATAATACAACTTAATAGATCCATTACAACATCATTAACTCCAATCTTATAACAAAAGAAAACGAAATCTTACCTTAATTTGGCTAGAAGTTGTGAAATGAAATAATACTTGTTCTTGTTGCTCCAAATGACTAATCCACGTTATTATAGCCTTCCTAACTGGTTGGAATACTTTGAAAATCTGATTTTTTTGATCAAGAAATTCGAGCTCCAATTTTGCTAGCCATGGCCGAATGCCATGGCTTGTGTCTTCTCTCTCTCTCTCTAGCTTGTTGTGGAAGATGAAATGAGGCTTTGGGTGGACTTGTGAGTCATTATTTTCCCATTTAGATGCAGCTCATGGGCTGGACACGTGGCCCACCCAAGGCTTGAGCCAATTAAATTTGGCCACATGTCTTGGTGGGGCCCACTTTGTGCACTAATGACTTGTTTAGTGAAAAAATTAAATTTTAACCCCCACTTAATAATCTAATCATGGTAAATTAATCCCAACTTTCCATTAATATTTTTACACTAAGTAAAATTCATAAACAATTCATTTTCTAATAGAGACCGGAAATTAAAAAATTTCTGTTTCGTGCCCGAAAATGATCCCGTCTTTAACTTGAGTCGATTCTCTTGCGAATAACTCGACGTATAAAAATACGGAATATAACAACTTCCCCCCTTAAGGACGTACTTATACCATTATCTATTTATATTCCGCTCTATGTCCCTATTTCTAATCTCAAATTCATCCGATCCTTTTTCCAATTCACTTGGTATACTGTACCATACTCATGCTCCTCCTGAATAGTTATTGTGCCCCAAGTCGTTAGATGGTAGTGGATTCTTTCCTCTCCTTGTAAAGCTTAGAACCCCTTCCTAGCAATAGCCACCTTCTTTAATCGTTTAATTTGTGTACCCCTCTTAACCATCCAGTCATGAAGCTAGTCATGAGGATGTACAGGGTACATGAACTCCTGGACACCACTCTTGGGCTTTAGTCTTTGTGCTACAATGCCAGTCTATCATGGTCCATAGCAGATTTCCCTAAGGTATAAAAGTACTGTAGTCATGTGAGCTTACCTTAGACCAAGTGTTTCTACTCTCATCCCTTTGCTTATAGTCAATTTCAAGCCTTATCCTTGGCGTCGACTTTATTGTTTCCGTCTTAATAATTCCTTTTTATTCATTCCTTCTCAATTTACCTTATTACCTTCCGTTATAATCAATCCTCCAGTCCTCGCACGAGGAACCTGTTATACCCCGTACATTTATACGACAAATTATCCGCAAGCAAATCGACTCAATTTAAAGGCGGAATTATTTTCGGACATGAAATAAGAGCTTTTAATTTTCAACTTTGATTATCACAAAAATTGTTTATAAATTTTACTTGGTATAAAAATATTACTAGAGATTAGGAAATAATTAATTATGAGTATATTACTAAGTGGGGATTAATGATTAATTAAGCTAATTAGACCGCTAAGTGGGCCCCACGACACATGGCGGAATTCGATTGGCGATTAAATAAAAAGTGGACACATGTCACAAAAGTGGACACATGTCAAAAAGTGGACACATGTCACAAGTGTGGACACATGTCCACTTTATAGGAAGCATATAAATCCTAAAGTTGATGACTTTTAATTCATTACCAAGTACATAATTTCATGGAAGAAAAAAAAGAACTCCTAGCCATGGCTCCATGGCTATGGTAACAATTCCCTTTGAAGGCCACGACCATGGCTATGGCCAAGCAAGGAGCTCACGGCCAGCCCTTGGCAATTAGATGGTTAAATTTTCAATCACAATTGGAGGAGAAAGAATGAAGGAAGCTCACGGCCAAGATTGGTTTTAGCCAAATTTGTTAAGGTAAGGTTTAATACTTTCCTACATGTTTTAAAAATGATTAGTCTTTGTATGAATTGGTGAAGATGGAAGTAATGGCAAAGAATTGTGGATGTTGATGTTGGAGTATGAATTGAGCCGTGTAGAGGGCTGCTCTAATTAGGCGTGATAAATTAATTTTAAGTTGCATTATAGTTTTTGTTGTTGTCGTGGATTATATGATGAAGGAATGAAAAGAATTAGAAAGTTAAGGTTGAAGTTGTGTTGATATGAACATGCTGTTATCCTTATGGAGTTGAAATAATTGAAGATATGATTATATCTATATGTTGTTGTTGGTATTTCTGTGTCAACAGGAGAGCAATTGGAAATTCGGGATAGGCGAATATATAGGGGAAATGCTACCTGATTTCTGTTAAGTTTTTAGCTAATAGAAAACCCTAGACGAGAATGTGTAAACTAAAGGATAAGTCCTATAAACAATGGGCTATAGATTTGTGAACTAGAAAATATAGTTACTAACGATAACGTTACTCTTATATTAAATAGGCTAAAAGAGCGACGAGGCGAAAGGATTCACGAATAGTCGTTAACAGGTATGTAAAGTTGTCCCTTCTTTCTTTTGGCATGTCTTAGATCTATGTGATGAATGATATGAACTTTGGGATAATTCTATTCATAAGTTCCGAGTGTGATTCATGATTCTTATTCACTTCTTGATGTTAGAACTCTTAAGTGATTGAGCTCCCCTCTTCAGTTTCCTATACGATGGATAATAGTCGATATATATATATATAAGCTCCTATTCTGTTCTGAAGGGAACACCCATAAGGTGCCAGTTGAGTTGTGTATATGGTTTTACTAATGATTTCGAGGAAATTAGTTTTATACTAAAGGAAACATAAAGCTTGATTTTCAAAACCACTCCGAAGGGGGTGCGAGATTTTACTATTTCATTTCATTTACGATTTTTGTTTACATTCCATAGTATCATCTCTTTGTATTGATATTTGTGGATTAAGGTTGTGTTGACATGATTGTGATATTAAGCCGGAAGCGGCTGCCCGAAGGGGCCATCATTATTAAGCCAGAAGCGGCTGCCCGAAGGGGCCATCATTATTAAGCCGGAAGCGGCTGCCCGAAGGGGCCATCATTATTATGCCGGAAGCGGCTGTCCGAAGGGACTATTGTGTAATTATGCCGGAAGCGGCCGTCCAAAGGGACTATTGTGTTATTATGCCGGAAGCGGCCGTCCGAAGGGACTATTGTGTTATTAGCCGGAAGCGGCTACGAGTAAGATATTCTATATTTATATTGTGTATGCTAGAATTTGTGAAAAGGGCCACATAATATGGTTCAAAATGCTATTCCAGGTTACTCCCGGGTTGCTTTCTAAACTTGTTTACTGCTGTGTTTTCCTTGTTTTATGATTCAGTACTGCCTTACATATTCAGTACATATTCCGTATTGACCCCCTTTCTTCGGGGGGCTGCGTTTCATGCCCGTAGGTGCAGATACTCGCTTTGGTGATCCGCCATCTTAGGATTCCCTTTCTGCTATCTTGGAGAGCTCCGTTGTTCCGGAGTCTAGACTTTTGGGTTGAATCTTATGATATGTATGTATGTATATGTTATCCAGGGGTACGACGGGGCCCTGCCCCATCATATTTCAATGTTCGTACTCTTAGAGGTCTGTAGACATATGTGTGGGTTGTGTATGGGTTTTGTTCAGCTGTGTCTATGCGATGTGCTATGGTATGATGTTCGTCTATAGTGGCAGTCTTGTCGGCTTGCATACGATATTGATATGTGATGGCAGCCTTGTCGGCTTGCGTATTATTTCATGATATGACTAGTTGTGACTCCTCAGGAGACAGTGATCTGGAAGTATATATATATATATATATATATATGTGTGACGATGTTGCGAACTATGCAGTTCCTTTACAAGTTTTCGTATTGTCGTAGTTTCAGTGTGATTATATCTGATAGGTACGTGTACGGGTGTCCAGGTCGGGCACCAGTCGCGGCCTACGGGGATAGGTCGTGACAAAAGTGGTATCAAGCAGTTCGTCCTCGGAGTGTCTACAGACCGTGTCTAGTAGAGTCTTGTTTATCGGTGTGTTGTGCACCACATCTATAAACAGGAAGCTACATGACATTTAGGATATTACCTTTCTTTCATATCTAAGATCGTGCGATAGAGCCCAGCCATAGGAAATGAAATTCCTTATACTAACCTTTGATTTCAGCTGAAGAACGACATCGACAGAAGAAAGCGACCGATGATATTGGAAGCTACACCGTACGCGAGTAAGTTATGGTGCGAAAGAGGCGTGTTGGATAAGGTGGGGATATTGAAATATGATTGAAATGTGAGGTTAGAGGATGAAAAAGAAGGTGCATAGAAAAGTACAACAGAACAGATCGTTAAAGGATCAGGTACGTCTCGAGGTGCGATATGTGAGGTAAGTCCTGACACTTTTATACTTTTTCTGGAAATTGGGAGCCCTATGTGGCTGTGATACGATATGATATATGTGTACATATGTTGGCCCTGTGAGGCATTGTTGGTATTTCCTGCGTGCGGGTTCTGGGATAGTAAGAAATACAGAGGAAACTGTCACGACCCAACCCCGTAGGCCGTGACTAGTGCCCGAGTTGGACACTCATATCCCCTGTTAACTATAATCTTTTATAACCAGCATATTATGAACTTATTTGTATAAAAGGCAGGACGTTATTTTAAAGCTGTCACAATTCTGTATGTCGTAGGCACCTGTCTCCTGAGGAGTACGATCTTCAACAACAACATATATATATCTACACAAGCCGACAAGGCTGCCACTACACGCAACATCCCAAACATATATATATATATGCAAGCCGACAAGGCTGCCATTACGAATGGGTACGCCCCAAACATAAGTCGTATTCATACAACGCAACATCAACTATATACAGACCCACACATGTGTCCACAGACCTCTAAGAGTAATGACAGTATCATATGACGGGACAGCGCCCCGCCGTACCCCAAATAAACACATACATATACAACAAAAGGGAGTTATACCACAAGCTAGGCTCCGGAACAAAGGAGCACTTCAAAGTAGCAGAATAGATATTCTAGGCTGGCGGATCTCCGAAACGAGCGTCTGTACCTGCGGGCATGAACGCAGCCCCCCGAAGAAAAGGGGGTTAGTACGGAATGTGTACTGAGTATGTAAAGCATGAAATATAGCAATAGACTCACACTGAGACAAGGTGTGTAGGACCCAATGCAACAAACAGAATTTCATAAAACTTGCCTTTGAACATAAATCATAAGTGTCAACATCATATCCATGTCATTATAGAGTTTTGTAACCAAGGCTGAATAATTATTCTGTATATAACATATATAACGTGTCCCGGCCCTTTAGTGAGGGACTCGGTAATTATAATCATAGCATCATAACATAAACATATACGTGTCCCGGCCCTCTAGTGAGGGACTCGGTAATAAGGAATATATGCCCTCCTGGCCGCCATCTCCATATCATCATGTCATCATGTCATCATATCATCATCATATCATCATATCATCATCATATCATCATATCATTATATATATATATAACGTGTCCCGGCCCTCTAGTGAGGGGCTCGGTGAGTAATATAGTAAATATGCGCACGAAAACGTGTCCTGGCCCGGGACTCAGTGAAGGATATAGCGGTAAGCACGAGCAGAATAATAAGCAACCACATATATGCAATTCATCTTTTGAGACTCAATAGGTAAGTAACTAACCAGCTCTAAAGTGTCAGGATAACAATCATATTCAGTTCTTTTTAAATCTCATTACAAGTTATAGCAAGGAACGTTTCAGATTTCATGTACATGTATCAATTTGACATGGTGTAACTTTTGATAGTCAAGTATGCCTCTAATTATGCAATTCTTTAAGAGTAGGAACTTCTATACATCATTCATTAGTCAATCATATAGTAGGCTCGTGACCATAACATTACGGAATGAATAGAATCATAAGTCATGCTTGGAACTAGAGAGTAGAATTTACCCCAAGGTTCATATCATTTCTTACTTACGTCTAGGACATGCCAAAAGAAAGAAGGAAGAGGCTTTACATACCTTTAGCGTTTAGTCATATTACAACTTGTATTTGCTGCCCAATAGTACTTATCCTATATCAAGATATCAAGAGCTACAATTAGTCTACGAGGGACTTCAATATGTATTTTAACGTTAACAATCCCTTTCCAACATTTAGACGACGTTTCGTTCGCATTCAAACCAACTAGTACTACAAGCTAATATTGTTAGTCATTCTTTAATGTATCAATCCGAACTTGTTTAAAGATGACTTAAGGGAACTTTGGACAGTCCATACATCATTTAAAATAGGCCCTTATCCACGGCCAAACAGCACACACAACATTACCATTTTCGCTTCGCAATTTTCCAACTTCAACTACAACGACAACAACACGTTTACAACATTACTTATACTATTATTGGAACTGTTTTAGCATCATATTAACTCTTACAACAGCCCACAAACCATTTCAATTTCAACTTGAATCATTAAACTTCACTTTCACTATACGTTCATAACAATAACCAACATTCAACATACACTAATTCACTCCTAACATTAAAACAGTCCACGGTTTGGACTGTGTTCCCCCTTCAACATGATTCATTTCTTTAACACCTCAATTCACATATTCATAATGCATACAATACACCACAATGTCCATAACAACAACAATCAAAACATGGCACAAAACAGTCCATAAATTCCTCTAAAACAGCCCCCTACACGGCTTCAACACCACTACAACAACTTTATGATTTTCATCCATTTATCCACACTACAACACATTCAATTTATTCCCAATACATGTACAAGAAGATTAAGCATGATTCCATTTAAGTCTACAACACACGGCCCACTTCAACTTCAAGAAAAACAGTCCAATACCAACATGCAACATCATAAACATACTTCTACAATCTTTGTTCATTTACATATGTTGACACACGTTCAACCCATCAACAATACATGCAAAATGAGACCAACATGGCTTCACCCAATCTCACGGCTCACCTCAACTTCAACCACAACAACAAAACAACAACAACATGCACGAATTATACCTTCAAATCATCATACAACACAAGAAAAATGATCATTCTTACCTTGTAACTAAACACTTCAATCGGCTAGCCCTTCACTTTCACTTCTTGAATTTTAACACTTGTTCTTGCTATTCCAATGAATGCTACACGTTAATACACCTTTAGGGGAGTTAAATTGCCTAAGAAACTGATTTTTTTGGAGCAATTTGGAACACCTCACTCTCGGCCAGCTTGTAGCCGAGAGCTTCCCTCTCTATCACTATGTGTTCTTGACTTGTAAAGATGAAAATGATGTAGTTAGTTGATAGTGAATCAGCATTTGTGTTATATATATGCATTACAAGATTTGGACATGTGTCCCACTTAAATTTTGGGTCAATTATCTTTGACCATCCCACTAAACTACACGGCCAACTATGGATATTTTTAATGGACTGATTTAGTTTTCCAATCCCACTTAATAATATAATCATGGTTAATTTAATCCCAATTTTCCATTAATGCTTCTATACCAAACGAAATTTGTAGGTAACTTGTGACTTGAAACGAAACCAGAAGTTAAAGTCTCTACTTCGTATCTTAAAATAGTCTTGTCTTTAACTTGTCGCGTTTAGTTTAAAACGTCCCAATGTATGAAAATATGGGATATAACAGAAACTCTGCCCAAATTTTCCCAGGAATAAGAAAAGAAGAGAATGAAATATAGGTTCATAATATGCCTTGAAAGTTGATACCGATAGGGTAAGATCGATCAGAAAAGGTGAAGGGTTAGGTATGCCTAGTCCGCAGGATGTAATTAAAACATAGTAAGAATCGCGAATAAGATTAAGAAGTGTTACGTTATAGGATGGATTACAAACAGGATGTAATGTGAATACCATAAGGATTGTTATAGGAGTGAGTGAAGCCTAGCAAGGAAGTAACTAGAGGATATGATGTGATTAGTGTGAAACGGGAAATAAAATGTAAAATAAGAAAGACTACGTAAAGACATGGAGTGCGTTATAATGGATTAAAGCGAGTCGACAAATAGAAGGGGTATGTGAAGGACATAATTAACTAAGAGAACACTTGAGAAAGTATTGGAAATTCATAATCAGTTCAACATTCGAGGACGAATGTTCCAAAGGGGGGAAGGATGTTATACCCCATACATTTATACGACAAATTAACCGCAAGCAAATCGACTCAAGTTAAAGGCGGAATTATTTTCGGACATGAAATAAGAGCTTTTATTTTTCAACTTTGATTATCACAAAAATTGTTTATAAATTTTACTTGGTATAAAAATATTACTGGAGATTAGGAAATAATTAATTATGAGTATATTAATAAGTGGGGATTAATGATTAATTAAGCTAATTAGACCGCTAAGTGGGCCCCACGACACATGGCGGAATTCGATCGGCGATTAAATAAAAAGTGGACACATGTCACAAAAGTGGACACATGTCAAAAAGTGGACACATGTCACAAGTGTGGACACATGTCCACTTTATAGGAAGCATATAAATCCTAAAGTTGATGAATTTTAATTCATTACCAAGTACATAATTTCATGGAAGAAAAAAAAGAACTCCTAGCCATGGCAACTCACGGCCATGGCTATGGTAACAATTCCCTTTGAAGGCCATGGCCATGGTTATGGCCAAGCAAGGAGCTCACGCCCAGCCCTTGGCAATTAGATGGTTAAATTTTCAATCACAATTGGAGGAGAAAGAATGAAGGAAGCTCACGGCCAAGATTGGTTTTATCCAAATTTGTTAAGGTAAGGTTTAATACTTTCCTACATGTTTTAGAAATGATTAGTCTTTGTATGAATTGGTGAAGAAGGAAGTAATGGCAAATAATTGTGTATGGTGATGTTGGAGTATGAATTGAGCCGTGTAGAGGGCTGCTCTAATTAGGCGTGATAAATTAATTTTAAGTTGCATTATAGTTGTTGTTGTTGTCATGGATTATATGGTGAAGGAATGAAAAGAATTAGAAAGTTAAGGTTGAAGTTGTGTTGATATGAACATGTTGTTATCCTTATGGAGTTGAAATAATTGAAGATATGATTATGTCTATATGTTGTTGTTGGTATTTCTGTGTCAACAGGAGAGCAATTTGAAATTCGGGATAGGCGAATAGATAGGGGAAATGCTACCAGATTTCTGTTAAGTTTTTAGCTAATAGAAAACCCTAGACGAGAATGTGTAAACTAAAGGATAAGTCCTATAAACAATGGGCTATATATTTGTGAACTAGAAAATATAGTTACTAACGATAACGTTACTCTTATATTAAATAGGCTAAAAGAGCGACGAGGTGAAAGGATTCACGAATAGTCGTTAACAGGTATGTAAAGCTGTCCCTTCTTTCTTTTGGCATGTCTTAGATCTAAGTGATGAATGATATGAACTTTGGGGTAATTCTATTCATAAGTTCCGAGTGTGATTCATGATCCTTATTCACTTCTTGATGTTAGAACTCTTAAGTGATTGAGCTCCCCTCTTCAGTTTCCTATACGATGGATAATAGTCGATATATATATAAGCTCCTATTCTGTTCTGAAGGGAACACCCATAAGGTTCCAGTTGAGTTGTGTATATGGTTTTACTAATGATTTCGAGGAAATTAGTTTTATACTAAAAGAAACATAAAGTATGATTTTCAAAACCACTCCGAAGGGGGTGCGAGATTTTACTATTTCATTTCATTTACGATTTATGTTTACATTCCATAGTATCATCTCTTTGTATTGATATTTGTGTATTAAGTTTGTGTTGACATGATTGTGATATTAAGCGGGAAGCGGCTGCCCGAAGGGGCCATCATTATTAAGCCGGAAGCGGCTGCGCGAAGGGGCCATCATTATTAAGCCGGAAGCGGCTGCCCGAAGGGGCCATCATTATTAAGCCGGAAGTGGCTGCCCGAAGGGGCCATCATTATTAAGCCGGAAGCGGCTGCCCGAAGGGGCCATCATTATTAAGCCGGAAGCACCTGCCCGAAGGGGCCATCATTATTATGCCAGAAGCGGCCGTCCGAAGGGACTATTGTGTTATTATGCCGGAAGCAGCCTTCCGAAGGGACTATTGTGTTATTAGCCGGAAGCGGCTACGAGTAAGATATTCTATATTTATATTGTGTATGCTAGAATTTGTGAAAAGGGCCACATGATATGGTTCAAAATGTTGTTCCTGGTTACTCCCGGGTTGCTTTCTAAACTTGTTTACTACTGTGTTTTCCTTGTTTTATGATTCAGTACTACCTTACATTTTCAATATATATTCCATACTGACCCCCTTTCTTCGGAGGGTTGCGTTTCATGCCCGCAGGTGCAGATACTCGCCTTGGTGATCCGCCAGCTTAGGATTCCCTTTCTGCTATCTTGGAGAGCTCCGTTGTTCCGGAGTCTAGACTTTTGGGTTGAATCTTATGATGTGTATGTATGTATATGTTATCCAGGGGTACGATGGGGCCCTATCTCGTCATATTTCGCTGTTCGTACTCTTAGAGGTCTGTAGACATATGTGTGGGTTGTGTATAGGTTTTGTTCAGCTGTGTCTATGCGATGTGTTGTGGTATGATGTTCGTCTATAGTGGCAGCCTTGTCGACTTGCGTATTATTTCATGATATGACTAGTTGTGACTCCTCAGGAGACTGTGATCTTGAATTATATATATATATGTGACGATGTTATGAACTATGCAGTTCCTTTACAAGTTTCTGTATTGTCGTAGTTTTAGTGTGATTATATCTGATAGGTACGTGTACGAGTGTCCAGGTCGGGCACTAGTCGCGGCTTACGGGGTTAGGTCATGACAGAACCCTATTCTTAATCTCAATAGCGCCTTGTCCTTTAGGATATATTACTTCTATACAGTCCTTTCTTCGCTTCCAAAACTTATGTTGTTCATTCTGATCATCCCCTCTCATTCTTATTATCTCAGTCATTTTCTGGCACTCATTCTACCTCGTTGCTCATCTTTCTATAGTTTGGCCTTTTACAGTTCTGTCACTGATATTACTCGTGTTCTCGGCTATACATGTCATAACCTATTACTGCACTGTTATCTCGCTTTCTTCTTAATTCCTTCTTTCAATTAACTCCTTGTTCACTTGTGCTCGCTATCATTTCCGTTATCGCGTACCTATAGAAGAACTTCATAAGTCTTTCTTATTCGTTCTATAGCTCGCCTTAATACTTTAATCACATATATCACATCATATCTTTTAGTCAATTCCTTGCTAGGCTTTACTCATTTTCCTAACAACCCTTATGATATTCACATTACATCCTGTTCGTAATCAATCCTATAGCGTAACACTTCTTAACCTTTTACCCTTTTTGGTCAATCTTATCCTTAATACCTCACAAGTTGGCTTATCAATACATTCATATTCGTCACAATTCTTCTTCCTCTGTACTCTTGTCTCAATCATACTATTACTTCGTCTAACTATAAACTCGTCGTAATTTATCCCTACTTATCAGTTCACTCGATAACTCAATAAAACGTTCTGTTAAGATTTGCCACCTTTCTAAATCATCTCTTAGTATCTGAAGCCCTTCCAAATTATCAAAGCATCTCATCAACAACACATGATCTAAGACAGCCCACAAGTTTCAGTTTTCCTTCTACAAATCCCATCTCCAATTAGTTGATCAAGAACTAATAAACTCAAGGACATAAAGATATGATGAAATGTTACCTCAAGAACACCAGAACGCTCCAACTCCAAGATTACGTCACCATGAAGCATCCTCCAAAACTATCACAAGAAGAAGAACTAGAATCCGACAAGCACCACGGGACCTCTAATGCTTGATCCACATAGTTTACCTTCAGATTTGTTCTTGGGCCATGAACAAACTATTAAATTCATAAACTACTTCCTGTATGCTTTGTACTCTTCAAATAAAAGTGAAACTTTGTTCCCGTATTTTGCACATTCGGATAATTTGAGATAATTGTGACTAGTAAGAGATAAGACAATATTTTTTATCTTATTTCATACATACGTTGTTCATGGAAATATTGATGCGGAAATATTAAGGAAGGCTAAGGGCAAAATTGGAAATTTGGAAAATAGTTTCATGAATTACAAAAATTGGACATGAAATAATTGGGTTTGGAAAAATCAAAAAAAAAAAAGAGGCCCAAAGGGGGGCCGGCCATAGGGGTATGGGCCAACGCCCATGTGGAATTTAAATTGGGTAATAAAAAGAGAAGGGCCATACCATTTGTCATTCCATTTTCAAAAACTTTCAAGAAAAAGAAGAATAGAGAGCAAGAAGAGAGGGGTTTCGGCCAAAGGAAAAAAAAAGAGAAGAAAAATTTGAAGCCTTTCATCTTGATTCAAAAAAATATACTCTTCTAGTATTCGTACTAATTTAAAGACCCTCTTTAACGTGGTATAATTATTGAAGCAAGAAAACTACTCTTGGTGGCAAGTTCAGAAATTCTAGTCAAGTGGAAAGTTGAGGAAAAAGGTAAGAATTCATATTCTTTTATATGTTATGGAAGGTTTATATATGTTGTAGTAAGTAGAATTGAATGAAAATCATGGAAATAGTGTGTGTTGTGTGTGGCCGTGTGGGTGTGTGTGTTGAATGGTGGTCGTGTGGTTGTTGAATGGTGGAGGAGTGGTGAATTAATTTTATTTAATATGTTAGTTGTGTTGTTGTGGACTTTATAATGCAAATGAAGGATTAATGGTTCAAGTCGGCATTGAAATTGGTTGTGGGTTGTTGTAGGAAATAATGCGATTTTAATATGGTTTTATGTAATTGTGAGAATGAAGTTGCTAAAGTATGAATTGTTGTTGTAGTTTATGAATTTGGAAAAAGAAAATGTGTTGTTGTAGCTTTTGTTGCATTTGTAGAGTTTCGGGTGGAATAGAGTTTGGTTGGATTGTTTTGAATGTTGTGCGAGTTACCAATGTTAGAATATGTTTCAAATTGATTGTTGGTATTGTTGACATGATTGTTGGTATGGTTGTTGATGAATCTGGCCGAGTTAAATTCTCGGGGTTGTTGTATTTACAGGGGAAATGTTGCCGAAATTTCTGTAAATAAAGTGTTGGATTAGAATTGGACTCTTAAGTGTTATGGCTAACGTGTGGTATGTATGAATATTGTTGTAGATCTTGCGAGGCCAGAGGCTTAAGTTCGGATTAGCGTAGAAAGCGGGCAAGGTATGTAAGGCCTACCCTTTTCTTCTTTGGCATGATCCTTATGAAATAAGTATATGACGTATTTGTATGACTTCAGAAAGATTCTTATTCTTAGAGCCATTAGGATGGCTACCGTTCTTGATTTCCCATAAGCTGTTCCGTATGGTTTTGCTATGTATCTATGATGTCCGATGATGTGTATCTATGATGTCCGATGACGTGTATCTATGATGTCCGAAGTTTGGCCAATATGTTTCCGAATGGCATTTGAGAAACAAATGATATGACTATAGTTTTGACCTTCCAAATGTTAACACATTCGATTATTCCATCGAGCCTCTGATATGTTTTGATACGTCCACATAGTTCCAAAAGCTCTATTTGATTCGATTCATAACGATATCCGAAGGTACTTGACATGATTATGGCTCTAATTTCCCAAAAAATGGCTCCTGAAATGCTCATAGAGCGTTCTGTACTTCAAACGCTCGTAACTTTCTTATACTAAGTCGGATTGACCCGAAACTTGTTTCTGAGCCTTCAGGGGTCGGTGAGTATACTTGTCCATCGAGTCTTAGAATTGATTTATATACATATGGTTCTCGATACTCCGCTCGTGCATGCTACTATCATATCGACCGCCGAGCCTCGGGCCGGTTATATCATTGTGTGCACTATGTTATACTCGCCACTAACATGTTATGTTATATATGGATCGGAGCCGACGCCTCGGCAACATGATATGTTCTGTTTTCTGCATATATATGAGTAAGATATGTTTTTCAAAGGAAGTATTATTAAGGATATGTATATGTTATATGTATGGATCGGGCTGCACGTTCCGCAGCAGTATAATATATGTATGGATCGGGCAGCACATTCCGCAGCAATATATATTATATTTATGGATCGGGTCGAACGTTCCTCGGCAGTATATATTATATTTATGGATCGGGCCGAACGTTCCTCGGCAGTATATCTTATATTTATGGATCGGGCCGAACGTTCCTCGGCGGTATATGTTATCTATATATGGATCGAGCCGAACGTTCCTCGGCAGTATATGTTATATATATATGGATCAGGCCGTACGTTCCTCGGCACTAATATGTTATATATGGATCGGGCCGTACGTTCCTCGGCACTATCACATTACATATGGATCGGTTATATGTATATGTATATGGTGGTATACGATGTCGGCACGTATGATCTATGCTTGGAAAGTAAGTATTTTGGTACTTTGAATGTTTTACCCATTTTCGGTACTTTTCTGACATATGACATCGGTAAGTATGATTTACGTTCGGAAAATAAACACCTTGGCATTCTGACTAATGCACTTACTTTTTGTACCGTGGTTCCAGTTATGTTTCTGCATTCATTATAGTCCTTCATACCCGTATCTCTGTCTACGTGATGCCGTCACTTTATTTTGCCAATAAACTTATCGTATCTTCCTCGTGCTTATCCCTTCCATCCATACTTCAGTACCACACTCTATTGGAGTTACCCTTTTCCTCCTATGACATGCTTTAGTACTACCTTATAACTATTGTTACTATCCCTCCAATAGTATTTAACTCACCTCGTGTAGTTGTTAACGATACTCCTAACTTAATCACGTCCTGCCGTTTACATCTCTTCTCGCTAGAACATGTCACCAGCTTATATCTTATCTCCTTTAGATGCTAGGAAAATTTCGGCAGAGTTTCTCTTGTAAACATAACAATCCCGAACCTGCACATAGCCCAGGAAACACGTCCGATGTCTCAATGGGACATATATCGGGACACACCTAATACGTAAACGAACAACACAAGATCACTTACTATTAAAGGGTATAAATAATAGTGCTTGTCTTATAAGTTGTGCCTGCACACTCAGTTTAGGATTCCAATATCCATATACATACACATACTATTTATATTTACTCGCTGTCAATCAACTTACTCGTAAATCACGATTCTGGCTATCACTGGTTCACTAACAAATATAGACATCTCACTTTGCTTGATTGGCCCAGTCTTTTACTCTAACACAGTCAATAACATCTGAAGTAATATATGACAGCATAAGGCCCAAATCAATCGATGCTTACATATCGTAAAAGGATACTGGCAATGTACCTGGGGCGATATCAGGGAAAGACTCAAGATCTTGTCGCTCAGTAAATGCATGAATATGACGTCGGGATCTACTCGAACTAGGAGTCCCTCTTTGGTCTCTACCAGCACCTACTAACACATGTGGCCCTGGCCTTGGGGGGTGTACCGATGACGAAGAGTCAACTACCACTCTCGTAGTTCGAACCTTAGCTTTACCACGTAGCGATGGGCAGTCACGCTTTAAATGGCCTGGCCGAGCACAGGCATAACAAACATCCGAGCCAAAACGACAGGGTCCCCTATGTAACCTGCGACACTGAGTACATCGTGGTACCGAGAATCTCGTCTGACTAGAACTACTCCGAATTCTTGAATTGAAAACTCTGAGACTTTGGGGTGACCTAGAATAGGTAGGTCCATCAAATCTGAGTCTAGGAAACTGCGGAGGAGCACCACTTGTGAAACGAACTGAGTGCCTAGAGAATTGTTGCCTCGAGTCACCCCTAAACTCATGATCAAACCCTGAAGAATTATCTCCCTTTCTCCAACCTCTGTTACCGTGGCCCACATCCTGCGGCTGAGCTTGAGTGGCAATCAATTGAGTTAGAAAAAGAATAGCATGTCTCATCTCTTGGCCCGAGGCATCTGGGGGAGGAACGGGGAATGCTGGAGCTAAAGTTGAGGCTCCCCTTTGATCCTCTAAAGTGGGTGAAGTATGGGAAAACCGAGGTGGGGCCGTATTCTGAGGTTCGCCCTCCTCCATATCTATAGACAGATCTTGCTCGAGCCCTTCTTCAACCACCATCTTGCCCTTCTGGGCTGCGGTAGCTTTTCCCTTCATCAGCTTCGCTGAAATTATAACGCACCGTTAGGGAGGGGATAATCTTATAATACAGCTCTATCGCACGATTTCTTATGATAAAAGATGGTCATTTTTCCTAAATGCCCTGTAGCCTCCTGTTTATTAATGTGGCGCGCAACACATCATAAACAAGACTCTACTAGACACGGCTCGTAGACACTTCCTAAGACCGAACTGCTCTGATACCACTTTTGTCACGACCCAGCTAGGGCCCGCGACGGGTACCCGGGGCTAACCACCGAGCACCACTCGCTCTATGACTTATTCTACTAATTTAATGCTCTTTTAATCAATTTATATTCAAATCATAAAGAAATCATCTTTCGCTTGAAACATAAATGCTTTCATAAACATAAGCTATCAAAATAATATGCACGTATATGTATAAAAATTTGGGAGACCCCATAGCCCACACTACGTATCTACGAGCCTCTACTGGAGAACTAGACATATACAAATATATACAAAAGCATAGCCCGACGGGCACCTCCGAAATAGTGGAGTGCTCCTGTAAATCTGCTGATAGCTCCTATAAGTCTGCGCCGCCTCTCTGTCTACCTGTGGGCATGAACACAGCGTCCAAAGAAAACGGACGTCAGTACGAATATTGTACTGAGTATGTAAGGCATAACAATGGAAATACATCAATGAGATAAAGGAAACATCAATAAGGATCAACTGTATGTGACTGTCTCGTATAAAAGAAATAGCACATGCTGACTTACTTCATATCCATCATCGTATCATATATTGTTGCGGAACGTGCAGCCCGATCCATGTATCATCATATATATATATATATATCTGTTAGTGCCGAGGAACGTACGGCCCGATCCATAAATAATATAGTATGTTAGTGCCGAGGAACGTACGGCCCGATCCATCACCCATATACCCCGCGTCCGGGCACCCCGCGTCCGGGATGGAATCATGATATGCCAGCTGTACAGGTGGCTATGCGTCTATAGCACCTCACCTTTCCCCACTTCCCCTGAAAACATTTTCATATCATATACATATATATACATAATATACGTAGCATGCATGAGGGCTCAAGGAAAGTTATGTTCCTGCCGGAGTGACGTAAGGTCGAACACCTCCGCTTATATTATGGATTAATCATGATCGTCATGTCTCGCCTTGAAGGGACAATCATCATAAGGCGAGAATATCAACGAAAGCTAATATAAAGAGAACAGAGAGTAGGGTCATAATCTTGTAAGAAGTCATTCTGTATACTTTTGGAAATCTTAAAGGAAATATAGTAGTCATCCATGAATAAAATTGAGAAGTCAAGAAATAGCTCAATATTCTTACATCGTCATTGAATTCACAACTTGGAACCTTTAAACATGAAACCGTCTCATCGTAGTCATCATAGGAAAATATTCTCATCTTTGGCATCATTGTAATCATGACAAAAAAAATATGTCCATTATTGTTCTCATAAGAGCTTACAAACTCGTAAACCTTCGCTTTGGAACGATGCAGGCATTTGGAAAACATTTACGGGTTATCAAGGAAGGAATCATGCTTTGGAATCATAAACTTCTAACTTTTGAAATTAAGGAAGTCATGGAAGCATTTATGAATTCGCAACTTAGGAATCATGCCTTTGAAAGAAAGGGACAAGCCTTAACATACCTTGTTTGCTTAGCTAAATATCGTTCACTTGCTCTTCTTCAATATCGTGTCGTTACCTTCATAAGGGAATTCGAATTATCATTAGTTGATGGACTATAAGAACGCGTCGCTATTTCTAAAGAAAATTGGGCGGCACTTCCTTTGTTTATGCTACTTTTCCCATGTTCTATATCAATATCCAACATTCACCACAATATCACAATCAACAAACATCATTTACATGCCCTCATCACATTCCACCAATTTCCTCCAATTTTCCCCATATTTATCCATATAGCTTATTATCGTGTTTCCGCACCTTTAATACTTATTTCATGATAAAAGCAGCATTTCTAGCATATTCATAACTATAACACCTCAACTTCCATGATTTAATTCCATCATTATTCACTAGTGGCACTATTCACCCTTTTAAGACCCATTTTCCATGTCTTTCTACAATTCAAGCTTTCCTTAGTCTTCTAACACTTAAATAACTTGATAAAGTCATGAAACATACCTTGGATGGTGATTGAACAAACCTTGAGTTGAAATACTTCACTTTCACAAAACCCTAGTTCCACCATCTAGGGAATTTCTTGGCTTAAATGAACAATGAGGAGTTCCACACTCTTAATTCCTCTAATTTGGTTGTTATTGATCTTGATTCTTACTTGAATTCTTGGTTTAGAAGTGTGTGGGAGGTTCTAGAGAGACAGAGGATCGTGTAGGAGAAAATGGGAAATGAAAAATGAAACTTTGGATCATATTTTTATAAAACACAGTTCAGTCCCGATGTCATTATACGGTTCGTTATACGGTCCGTATAAATTTATACGGTCCGTATAACTGACCGTAAAATGGACTCAGTGATCGCCCCTCTCTGTGACCATTTGACGATCCATTTGACGGGTCGTATAATCGTTATACGGTCCGTATAATTCACCGTAAAACTGACCTTCTCTCAACCTCATTCTGTGACACTTTGACGATTCATTTTACGGACCGTCAAACCGTTATACGGTCCGTATAGTACACCGTAAAACTCACCCTTCAGTCAGTCTCTTCTGTGACGCTTCTGCGGTCCGTATAATGGACCGTAAAACACTTTTATGGTCCGTATAATGGACCGTATACTCCCAGTTCACTGAATCTTATTTTCTTTACTTTGTTTCATTTCCGATCCTTATGGAACCTTCTTAAAAGTTGTTCAACTCCTCGATACCAATCTACGGGACCTTATTACTTGCCTTCGAAATGCCACACACACATTTTATCCCTATTAGCCTATTTTGCACATGCTAACGGAAAAATTTCCGAGGTGTAACAGTTATACTCGCCACTAACATGTTATGTTATATATGGATCGGAGCCGACGCCTCGGCAACATGATATGTTCTGTTTTCTGCATATATATGAGTAAGATATGTTTTTCAAAGGAAGTATTATTAAGGATATGTATATGTTATATGTATGGATCGGGCTGCACGTTCCGCAGCAGTATAATATATGTATGGATCGGGCCGAACGTTCCTCGGCAGTATATATTATATTTATGGATCGGGCCGAACGTTCCTCGACAGTATATCTTATATTTATGGATTGGGCCGAACGTTCCTCGGCAGTATATGTTATCTATATATGGATCGGGCCGAACGTTCCTCGGCTGTATATGTTATCTATATATGGATCGGACCGAATGTTCCTCGGCGGTTTATGTTATCTATATATGGATCGGGCCGAACGTTCCTCGGCACTAATATGTTATATATGGATCGGGTCGTACGTTCCTCGGCACTCTCACATTACATATGGATCGGTTATATGTATATGTATATGGTGGTATACGATGTCGGCACGTATGATCTATGCTTGGAAAGTAAGTATTTTGGTACTTTGAATGTTTTACCCATTTTCGGTACTTTTCTGACATATGACATCGGTAAGTATGATTTATGTTCGGAAAATAAACACCTTGGCATTCTGACTAATGCACTTACTTTTTGTACCGTGGTTCCAGTTATGTTTCTGTTTTCTGTATTCCATGCCTTACATACTCAGTACATATTCCGTACTGACCCCCTCTTCTTCGGGGGCTGCGTTTCATGCCCGCAGGTATAGACGTTCGTGTGAGTGACCCGACAGCTTAGGCTATCTGTTCTGCTGCCTTGGAGTGCTCCCTTGTTCTGGAGCCCATATTTTGGTACAGACTCTTCCGTTATATATATATATATATATATATATATGTACGTGTATATTCAGGGGTACGGCGGGGCCCTGTCCCGTCATATGATTCTGTTGTGTTTGTTAGAGGCCTGTAGACATATATGTGGTTCATGGGTCGTTATTGTTCGGTTATGTCTGTGATTTGCGTCTAAGCGGTCCTATTTGTTATGACAGCCTTAACGGCTTGTATGTATATAAGCTTATGTATATGATCTGGATGATATGTTCCACGACAGCCTTAGCGGCTTCTGTATGATACGTATGTTATATGCGACCACTTCAGATTAATATCAATATAAATTAATATATGTTGGATATGAATAAGATATGGATATGTCGATTGGTAAGTAGGTGTGTATGGGTGTCCAGCTCGGGCACCAGTCACGGCCCACGGGGTTGGGTCGTGACAAACTTAATTGTGGACGTTTTTGCTCTTCAACATGAGTTTTTTCTAAGGTAAAATGTGGCTGGAAAGTATTCTTGTCCGTTCAAATGAATTCCAAACTTGCTGCTCATATTTGCTTCTTCGAAATAAAATTTCCCAAATAAGAATGATACCTCTTACGGATGACATGGAGGGTATCTCTTAAAACTTTAATCCAACCTGATAAATTTACCATATCGATATCGACCTCATAATTACTATTACTATCAATTCAACCGTTAACTTTATTTCTCGAAGTCAGACGTACTTGCAACTTAGTCAAATCTTATCATTATTGTTGACTTGACCTTTCAAGACTTTTTACGAACTTATATCTCATTCTTTTTTTATTTCTAGGAAAATTTTGGCAGAGTTTCCTCTGTATTTCTTACTATCCCAAAACCTGCACGCAGAAAATACCAACAATGCCTCACAGAGCCAACATATATACGTACATATTATATCATATCATAGCCGCACAGTGCTCCCCATATCAATAACAGTATGAAAATGATGAACTTACCTCGTATGTCCAACTCGAACTGTACCTGTTACACTTTCCTGTTTACTTTCTCTTTCAATCTTTAACTGCAGGTTTCAATCGTACCTGTAACATTCATACCGTATCTGACATGTACCCTGCTTACTTATCTTTTTACTGATTCGTTCAGCTTCTTCTGTTCACACCTTATAACTGAACTTATCAACAATATATATACATTCAATCCATTTTCTTACTATACTTCAATAACTTACCTTGATGATGGCCAGTTTGCCATTCTGTATACAATTTCTGATAACGTAACCTCGATGAAATATCTTACCTCTGTAACTCCCAGTAGCATTATTTACCTTCTCTTGTCGACACCATTCTCCTGCTGGAATCAAAGGCCAGTACATAAGGGATATCATTTCCTATCTCTTGGCTCTATCGCACGATCTAGAGTAAGAGAAAAAGTAACATCCTAAATGTCCTGTAGCTTCCTGTTTATAGATGTGGTGCACAACACACCGATAAACAAGACTCTACTAGACACGGCCTATAGACACTCCGAGGATGAACTGCTCTGATACCACTTTTGTCACGACCCAACCCCGTGGGCCATGACTATTGCCCAAGCTGGACACCCGTATACATACCTGTTAGATATAGTCAATTGAATATAAGAACAATATGAAAACTTGCAAAAGAACTCCAAATGTTCATAACGTCATCATATGTATATATCCAGATAACCTGTCTCCTGAGGAGTCACAACTGATCACAACATAATAGGATACGCAAGCCGACAAGGCTGCCACTACATGTCAATATGATACGCAAGCCGACAAGGCTGCCACAACATATCAATACCACACGTAAACTGACAAGGCTGCCACAACATATCAATACCACACGTAAACTGACAAGGCTGCCACAACATGTCAATACCATACGTAAGCCGACAAGGCTGTCACAACATGTCAATACCATACGTAAGCCATATAGACACAGCTGAACAAAACTTATACACAACCCACACATACGTCTACAGACCTCTAAGAGTATCAGTAGAGGCTCGTAGATGCGCAGTGTGGGTAGTATGGTCTCACATTTTTCATGTATATGTGTACTTATTATTTTGATATACTAAGTATATATATATATATATATATATATAAGTATTTACGTTTCCCTATAAACTATGACTTTTCCGTGCTTGAGTTAAAAGAAATAAAAAGGGCATTAATCGAGTAAGGTGAGTAGTAGAGCGAGCGGTGCTCGGTGGTTAGCCCCGGGTACCCGTCGCGGCCCCCAGCTGGGTCGTGACAAAAGTGGTATCAGAGCAGTTCGTCCTAGGAAGTATCTACGAGCCGTGTCTAGTAGAGTCTTGTTTGTGGTGTGTTTCGCGCCACGCTAATAAACAAGAGGCTGCAGGGCATTTAGGAAAATGACCATCCTTCTTCTCATGAGATCGTGCGATAAAGTCGTGCCTAAGATTACATCCTTCCTAAAAGTGTGTTATGGTTTCAGGAAAAATGCCGCCAAAAGGAAAAGCTACCGCCGCCCAGAAGGGCAAGGCTACGACAAAAAGGCGGGTAGAACAAGAGCTTCCGCTGAATGTAGAGGAAGGTGAATCGCAATATGAGGCCGTGCCCGACGTATAAGAGCAAGGAGGAGCCTCAGCTCCGATTCCTCCACCGGGTGCTTCGGGTCAACAAGTATCCGAGGCCATACATTTATTGACATAATTGGTTGCCGCTCAGGCACAACGACAGAATGCGGGCCCAAGTGATCGTTCAGCTACTACGAGAGCCCGTGATTTTATGACCTTAAATCCCCCGGAATTCTTTGGGTCGAAGCCGGATGAAGATCCGCAAAACTTCATTGATGAAATGTTGAGGACCTTAAATATTATTCATGCCTCCGAGACCGAATCCGTGGAGTTGGCCTCTTATAGACTCCGCGATGTGGCAGTGTTATGGTACAAAAATTGGATGGCATCAAGAGGAGAGAATGCACCACCTCCCGTTTGGCAAGAATTTGTGGATGCCTTTATTCATCATTACTTGCCACCCGAGGTCCGCCGAGCTAGAGCGGACAGGTTCATGAATTTAAAGCAAGGAAGCATGAGTGCCCGAGAGTATAGTATGCAGTTCAATTCATTGGCCAGGTACGCTTCAACTATGGTGGCCGACATGGGAGACCGGGTCTATAGATTTGTGAGTGGTCTGGGGCCACATCTGTTCAGAGATTGTTTGACGGCCTCCTTGCAAGACGGGATGGATATTTCCTGGATACAGGCTCATGCTTAGAATGTTGAGGAACGACAACAGCAGCAGAGGAGTGATCGCGGTAATGATCGGAGACAAGGTAAGAGGGCTAGATCTATGGGAATGAGCAGTGAGCATAGAGGGGGACCGATACAGATGCATTCTAGGCACTCAGGTCAGTCAGCGACCAGTGCGCCTCCCAGATTCTCAGACAGGAGGTTTGACCGTTCTTTCCAGTCGGGACAGGGCCATAGTTCGAGGGCCCCAGATTCTCATGTTAGGGGAGATTCTAGTCAGAGGAGACCTCCAGTACCGCGGTGCAGCCAGTGCAGCAAATTGCATTCCGGACAGTGTCGTCAGGGTTTGAATGCTTGTTATGCCTGCGGGCAAGTTGGTCATATGATGAGAGACTGTCCTTCAGCAAGAGATAGGGCTGGGACTCAGCCTACAGGTTCAGCAGCGGGTTCTTCTTCGGCACGCCCGATAGCACAGATTCCCCAGACTTCAGCAGGTAGAGGTAGAGGCAGAGGGGGAGCATCTACTTCAGGTGTTGTCCAGCCCCGCGTATATGCTCTAGCTGGGCGGCAGGATCTTGAGTCCTCCCCAGATGTTGTCACAGGTACATTGGCTATATTTCCCGTGATGTATATGCTCTGATTGATCTGGGCTCTACTTTCTCATATATTACTCCGTATATTGTTGATTGTATTGGGGTGAGACCCGAGCCAATTAAACCTTTTGAGGTGTTCACTCCGGTTGGTGATCCCGTGATAGCGAGACAAGTATATAAGAATTGTGTAGTTGTTATATGTGATCGTCAGACAAAAGCTGATCTACTTGAACTCGAGATGATAGATTTTGATGTAATTATGGGTATGGATTGGTTGGCATCGTGCTATGCTAATGTTTGTTGCCGGACAAAAGTAGTTCGATTCCAATTTCCGGGAGAGCCCGTACTTGAATGGAAGGGTAATACGGCTTCTCCAAAGGGTAGGTTTATTTCCTACCTTAAGGCATGGAAGATGATAGCTAAGGGTTATATTTGTCACCTAGTTCGAGTTCATGATACCAAGGCAAAGCCACTAGCTTTTCAATCAGTTCCGGCAGTAAGCAAATTCCCAGATGTATTTCCAGATGAACTACCAGGTCTTCCTCCAGAAAGGGAAATTGATTTTGCCATCGATGTATTGCCGGGCACCAAGCCCATTTCTATTCCTCCTTATCGGATGGCCCCAGCAGAATTGAAAGAGATAAAGGCACAGTTGAAAGACTTTCTTGAGAAGGGTTTCATTAGGCCCAGTTCATCACCGTGTGGAGCACCAGTCTTGTTCGTGAGAAAGAAAGATGGGTCCCTACGAATGTGCATTGATTATAGGCAGTTGAACAAGGTGACGATAAAGAACAAATATCCTCTCCCAAGGATTGATGATTTATTTGATCAACTACAGGGTGCCAAGTGGTTTTCTAAAATAGACTTGAGATCGGGCTATCATCAAGTGAGGGTTAAAGAAGAAGATATCCCCAAAACGGCTTTCAGGGCGAGGTATGGGCACTATGAGTTCCGAGTAATGTCATTTGGGTTGACGAATGCCCCGGCGGTGTTCATGAATTTAATGAATAATGTGTTCAGGCCATTCTTGGATCTCTTTGTGATAGTATTTATCGATGATATTTTGGTGTATTCTCGCACAGAATCGGAGCATGCAGATCATTTAAGAATTGTTCTTGGCGTTCTTCGAGCTCGGGAATTATATGCAAAGTTTTCAAAGTGCGAGTTTTGGATTAATTCTGTGGCATTCCTGGGTCATGTTATTTCGGATGACGGCATTCGAGTTGACACTCAGAAAATAGAAGTTGTGAAGACTTGGCCAAGACCTACAACACCTACAGAAGTTCGTAGTTTTCTTGGTTTAGCAAGATATTATAGAAGATTTGTAGAGGGCTTCTCATCTATTTCAGCCCCATTGACGAAGCTAACTCAGAAGTCGATCAAATTCCAATGGAATGACGCTTGTGAGCTTAGTTTCCAAGAGTTGAAGAACAGGTTGACCTCAACTCCAGTACTAACACTTCCCGAAGGGCCAGGTGGCTATGTGGTATATTGTGATGCCTCCGGAGTGGGATTAGGATGTGTATTGATGCAGCATGGGAAGGTTATTACATATGCTTCGAGATAGTTGCGGAAGCACGAAAAGAATTATCCAACTCATGTTCTCGAATTGGCTGCGGTTATTCATGCCTTGAAGATATGGAGACATTATTTGTATGGTGTACGTGTTGACATCTACACGGATCACAAAAGTCTTCAATACATTTTCAAATAGAAGGAGTTGAATCTGCGGCAGAGGCGAAGGTTAGAGTTACTGAAGGATTACGATGTGAATATTTTATACCACCCCGGAAAGGCAAATGTGGTAGCCGATGCATTTAGCCGTCGATCGATGGGTAGTTTGTGTGGAGTTCCTCCGAAAAAGCGAGAAATGGTTCGTGAGCTCCATCGACTAGCAAGTCTCGGCGTACGTGCAATTGATTCGGGTGATGCAAGTATCGGCATCAATGACCCCACAGTTTCATCTTTGAATATGGAAGTAAAGGAACGGCAATACGAAGATTCCCAGTTAAGCCGCTACCGAGATCTATCTCATGAAAAGGAAAAGTCTCCATTTGAAGTTTCCATAGATGGGATTCTTAGATATCGGGACAGGCTATGTGTACCGGATGTGGCAAATTTGCGCCGACGGATTTTAGAGGAAACACATTATTCCCGGTATTCTATTCATCCAGGTGCAACCAAGATGTACCATGATCTTAAATTGATATATTGGTGGGATGGCATGAAGCGGGACATAGCAGAATTTGTGGCACAATGTCCGAATTGCCAGCAAGTAAAGGCCGAGCATCAAAAGCCAGGAGGTTTATTGCAAGCAATGGAAATTCCTACGTGGAAATGGGAAATCATTAACATGGATTTTGTTGTGGGATTACCCCGTTCACCAGGGAAGTATGATTCTATAGGGGTGATTGTGGATAGATTGACAAAAGCAGCCCATTTTCTCCCAGTTAGGATTACCTACTCAGCCGAAGATTATGCGAGGTTATATCTCAAGGAAATTGTGCGACTTCATGGAATTCCTTTGGCCATTATCACACACAGAGGGGCACCGTTTACAACCAAGTTTTGGAAGTCTTTTCAAGAAGGTCTAGGCACTCAAGTAAAGCTTAGTACGGCATTTCACCTGCAGACTGATGGACAAGCCGAGCGCACTATTCAGACCTTAGAGATATGCTGCGAGCATGTGTGCTGGATTTCGGTGGAAGCTGGGATGATCACTTACCGCTAATTGAATTTGCGTACAACAATAGCTATCATTCCAGCCTTCAAATGGCTCCATACGAGGCCTTATATGGAAGGAAATGTAGATCTCCAGTTGGATGGTTTGAAACAGGAGAAGCATAATTGATAGGCCCCGAATTGATTCAGCAAGCGGTAGAAAAAGTTAAGGTGATCCGAGATCGATTGCTAACAGCCCAAAGCCGCCAAAAGCCTTATGCAGACAATCGCCGACGAGACTTGAAATTTCAAGTTGGCGATTGGGTGTTCCTGAAAGTATCACCGATGAAGGGAGTGATGAGATTTGGCAAGAAAGGAAAGTTGAGCCCAAGGTATATTGGACCTTATAGGGTTGTCCGTAAAGTGGGTCACGTGGCATATGAACTGGACTTACCCTCAGAGCTTGAAGCAGTTCACCCAGTCTTTCATGTTTCTATGCTCCGCAAGTGTATCGGAGACCCAACAAGAATAGTTCTGGTTGATGATGTGCAAGTGACGGAGAATCCAACATACGAAGAAGTGCCTATTCCTATTTTAAATAGACAAGTACGAAGGCTTCGGAATAAAGAGGTTGCTTCAGTCAAAATTCTATGGCGGAACAACAATCGGGAAGAAATGACTTGGGAAGCAGAGGAGAAGATGAAATCTAAGTACCCCCATCTGTTCCAATCCCCGGAAGACATTCAAGATGAAACGTCGACGATATAAGGTATGTATGCTTTATCTTTTTTATGTTTTTGGACGTGTGTGGCCATAGATGTATTGATATTATGATGTAGCCCTATGAGGCAATGATATTTTGGGTTGCTGTGATAGGTTAGTAGTGCCAGATTACAGGGGAAACTCTGGCGAAATTTTTGTAGAATCTCCAGTGTTTAACATTCGAGGACGAATGTTCCAAAAGGGGGGGAGAATGTTACACCTCGGAAACTTTTCCGTTAGTGTACAGTGAGTAGGCTAGAAAAGGACATAGCGTATGCGGTGTTTTGGAGACGAGTGATAACGTCCTGTAGATTGGTATCGAAGTGCTGAACAATTGTTAAGAAGGTTCCATAAGGATCGGAGATGAAACGAAGTGAAGAAATAGAGATTCAGTGAACTGGTGGGTCATACGGTCAACTATACGGACTGTAAAAGGGTTTTACGGCTGTATAATGAACCGCAGAAGTGTCACAGAAGAGACTGCTGAAGGATGAGTTTTACGGTAGGTTATACGGACCGTATAATGGTTTGACGGTCCGTAAGATGAACTGTCAAGTTGACACAGAGAAGAGTGGCCACTGGATCAGTTTTACGGTCAATTATACGGACCGTATAAATTTATACGGACCCTATAATGGACCGTAAGATGGCATCAGGACTGATTTGCATTTTATAAAAATATGATCCAAGTTTCATTTTCTCATTTCATCTTATCACTCCACGACCCTGTCTCTCTCTAGAACATTCCATACTCTTCCAAAACAAGACTTCAAGTAGAAATTTAGGATCAATATCATCAATCCACAAAAATCTAGTGTAAGAACACATCAGAAGGATCATCTAAGGCAAGAAATTCCATAGAAGGTGGAACTAGGGTTTGGCCAAAGTGAAGCATTCCAACTCAAGACTTGTTCAACTATTATCTAAGGTATGTTTCATGACTTTATCATGTTATTTAAGGTATTAGGAGGCTAGGAAGCTTGAATGGTAGAAAGACATGGAAAATGGGTCTTGAATGGATGAATAGTGTCATCATTGGATGATAGTGGGATTGAATCATAATGTTGAAGTGTTAGGATTACGAATACGATATTAATGATGTTTATATCATGAAACAAGTATTAAAGGTGCGAGAACACAATAATGTGCTATACGGATAAATGTGGGAAAATTGGAGGGAAATGGTGAAATTTGGTGAATAGATATAAATGATGGTTGTTGGTTGTAATATTGTGGATGTTGTGGTGAACATTGGGAATTGATATAGACGATGGGAAAAGTATTACAAATAAAGGAAGTGCTGCCCAATTTTCTCCAGAAATAGTGATGTATTCTCTTGAGTCGATTAACTAATGTTAGTCCAATTCTCTCGTGAAGGTAACGACGTGACCTTGAAGGAAGACAAGGGATCGATAATGTAGCTAAGCGACAAGGTATGTGAGGCTAGTCCTTTCCTTCTAACGGCATGAATCTTATAACTCGAATCCCTATCTTCTTCATGAGTTCCTATATTCCGAAAAGTTAAAAGCCTACTTCCATAAATGCTTATATGAGATAAGAGACACGATATGATGATGCTAGAATGATGATGATGTTATTCATTGCCTACACTCACCTTATGTGCTAGTTCTTTCAAGGTGAGGCAGAATATCCATGATTGCTCCATAATATAATCGGGGGATCACGACCTTACGTCACCCTGATAGAGTAAAGTCAATCTCGAGTCTTATGCAGGTACTATGATAAGATAAGTATGTTATAATGAGAACATTATTATGATTATTTTATGATAAGCATGGCATGAGCATTTAACACCGGGACTAGTTGGTCGGGCAGTCACTACTGAGGCGGGCAGCTATACGGATACACCATGACCTTCTGGCATGGGCAGACACCACTAGTGGGCGGCATGAGATGGTACCCCGGACGCGGGAGGCCTGGACGCGGGCTAATGTTATTGATTATCACACCGTTCTGATATGGACGGGCAGCTTGCATATGATGCATACATGTTATGATGATAAGTATGAGTAAGACAGCATGCATTATTTCATTTATGAATGTCAGTCGGGTCCAGATGTTTCACATTGATGTTCTCATTATACTATTAATGTCTTTCTTCATTATTTATGTCTCTCATACTCAGTACAATATTCGTACTGACGTCCATTTTCTTTTGATGTTGTGTTCATGCGCACAGGTAGGCAGGGGGGCGAGCTTGATCCAGATTCTTAGGAGCTGACAGCAGACTGAAAGCACTCCATTGTTCGGAGGTGCTTATGATTATTCCTTTGGTGTATATACATTTTGGGCACGAAGGAGTCTTGTTCCGTCTATATGTACAATATGTCAGTAGAGGCTCGTAGATGCGCAGTGTGGGTAGTATGGTCTCACATTTTTCATGTATATGTGTACTTATTATTTTGATATACTAAATATATATATATATATATATATATATATATATATATATATATATATATATATAAGTATTTACGTTTCCCTATAAACTATGACTTTTCCGTGCTTGAGTTAAAAGAAATAAAAAGGGCATTAATCGAGTAAGGTGAGTAGTAGAGCGAGCGGTGCTCGGTGGTTAGCCCCGGGTACCCGTCGCGGCCACCAGCTGGGTCGTGACACATTGAGGCATGCATGAGCAGAGTAGTGAGCAACCATATGAAAACTAAGTCATATCTGAGACTCGATAGAATAATCAAAATGAACTATCATTTGAAAATCAAGACAATAATCATATCAAGTACCCTTCGAATGTCATTATGGATCATATCAAATAGAACTTCAAGAATCATAGACACGTATCAAGACATAATGATATAGGTTCTGGAAATCAAAGACATTAGCAATCCTAGTGGCTCTAAGAATAGGAGCTTCTTTGGAGTCATATATACGTCGTCTGTTTATTTCATAAAGATCATGCCAAAAAGAAAGAAAGGTTAGCTTTACATACCTTAAGTCGCCAAAATGAACCAACAATGAACTCGTTAATGCTTACACCAATCCTATAACAAGGGAATGCGTATATGAACTTAGATGACGCTAGTATATAATGTATATCAAATGATAATTAAATTCTAAAATGAAACGGGCAGCGTTTCCCTATTCTTTAATCACTATAATATAACCAGCAGCCCGCAACAACAACAACAACCTCATTTAGGTCCCTTTGAACTAAAATCATCCATATACAAGGGTATACCTCAAACAGCCCAATATACATTTCGTATACGATACGTTATACTCTTGTTTCTTTCCAAATTTATGAACCATATTAATAACAACACGACTAAAACATCGACCACCATCTATGTACAATAAAACTATTTCGATATCATTTTAATACAAGCTCGAAACAGTCCGTCAAAACTACGACATCAAAATACGATTTCCGATCTTTACTTCGCAAAATTACCAACACACGGAAAAGAGTATAGCATTCCCATGAACAACAACACCCTTATATATATATATATATATATACAACTTATATTTCCAGCTCCTTCAATATAAACAAATTACCCTCAAATACAATACAACAATAACGACAACACATTTACAATATCCCAGCCAACAAAACCATCAACGACAACCATACAATTCTCTCCTTTCCAATTTCGGCTAATACAATTTAATCTCTCCATTACCACATTATTAACTCTAATTTCATGACAAAAGAAGAATTCTTACCTTAAATTTAATTGGGACAGATCAACAAGAATCACTTGCACCAATTGCACCGCTTCTTCTTTCTTAATTTAAATTCTAACTTGCCTCTCCCATGCACACGTTAAGCACCTTGGGATTAATAAAAAAAAAATATTTTTTTAACTGGACTGCCATGGCTGTGAGCTGCCATGGCCGTGAGCTGCCATGGCTATTCATACGTTCCTTTCTCTCAACTCAATTGACAAATGAAAGTGAAGTGCATGACTAATATTAGTCATCACTAATGAACTTATATGCTATCCATACTTGTTACACGTGCCCCCACTTGGCATGTCCATGTTTTATTATTTTTTATTTATTTATTTTTTAATAACTAAATCTGGTAGGGCCCACTTAATGGTCTAATTGACTTAATTAATAATAAATCCCCACTTAATAATCTAATCATGGTAAATTAATCCCTAATCTCCACTAATATTTCTACACTAATTGAATTTTACAAGCAAATCGTGCCATATTAAAAATTCGGGGTTTAAATCCTTGTCTCATATTCTAAAAATAATCTTGTCCTTGAATTTATGTCGATTAGCTTACGAATAATCCAACGTACAAAAATATGGGGTATAACAGAGTCAAATGAAGAGGCTATAGCCGTGAATCTTGATTTAGCAAACGAACTTCGCGAAAATGCATTGGTCCATTTAGCATCTCAAAAACAATGGATGGGGAGATATTACAATCGAAGAACGAACCTTCAGCATTTCCAAGTTGGGGACTTAGTGCTTCAAAAAATTACCCTGTACACTAAGAACCCCGATGATGGAAAATTGGGCCCAAACTGGGAAGTACCATATAAGATAATCGGAATAATCAGTAAAGGGTCATATCAACTAGAAATCGGAGACGGCCAACAGCTGCACAACAATTAGAACGTGGCACACTTGAAAACATATTATTGCTAAGGTACGAGCTACTAAACCTTTGTGAATTTCAATGATTCTCACCTTTTCCTTGCAGGTTCGAACCAGAGCGAGAGTTGAAGAAAGTAGAATTAGGTCTAAAAACACGTGTTGCACTTTTTTTCCCTTGGCTCGATTTTATCCCGGAGTGGGTTTTCTGGCAAGGTTTTTAACGAGGCAACAATGTACAACGTGTTACTTTTCTCATTCAAAAACCGGGCTAAGTGTCGGGGACTCGAAGACTAGCTAAGTACTGGGGACTCAACAACATCGTTTTCTATAGTGTTTCCCCGCTCATGCTTCACACACACACTAGGGGACTATGATACCCTCGCCAGGAACGACAACATCGAAGAAATCTCGTATGAAATGAAATAAGAAGTGAAGTCAAAGTCAAAACACCTTTGGTTTTTTGTATTGACCAAACCTTATGCATTAGGATTCATTGTAAGGGCCAAAAGATCGAATGAATCGTGCCCGGATAGTTTTGCTACGGCAAAAGGCAGAAGGAGTTTGGTGAAGTCCTTAGTTTCTTGTATGAGACAATTATTTGAAATATAAAGAAAAATACTTCGGCAAAAATATGCGTCAAATATGCCCTCTTATGAAAGTACCCGAGAGTAACTATTTGCTAAGGCCCATGGGCTACCCTCGACTGGGGACTGCCGTCACAAAATAGACGAAGGCACCAAGGTAATAATTAACTGAACCCGACTTACAAAGATTTTAAATAGTCGAAAGAGGGTCGAGTAATTAAAGACCTCGACTTATATGCCCGAAGTGGTTCGGAGATGTCCAAATTCACAAAGCATAAAAAGGCTCCCGCAGACAAGCCCTCATTAAGATATCCGATGAAAAGGAACTGGTATAAGTAGAGCCCAAAACTCACAAGTTACGTTGGCTCATTTTTTCGTTAAAAAGCGAAATTATCAACTGCTCGTCTGATAAGACGAAAATTGTTAAGGGCTCAAGGTCGACCCTAAGCCAGTTTTAAACGAAACAATGTTATTAATTCTATCCAACTCAAGGATATGTTCGTTTAACTCGAGTCTCATATGACTAAGTAACATAAATAATCAAAAGAAATACTGTCAAAAGAGAGCCCATGCAAATTTTATATCATAAAGGGCCAAAGCCTATCCTTGTAAAGATTTACAAAAATTGAAACAAAATATAAAGGTCCTTTTAAGCCTATTAATCTACCGAAGAAGAACCCGAGTCATCAGAACCAAATTCTTTAGGGTCTTCCTCGGAACTATCATCGAGTGCTTTCTCTGATTTATCCTCGAGTTCCTTTGCCTCGTCAATCCAAGCAGAAATATCCGTAATACCTCGGTGAGCCACTTCAAGCGTAGACCTTTGAGATTTCCACTTCTCATATTCTACTAGAAGGATAGACCGAGCTTCGGTAGACTCAACTTCCTCATAAGCTTCCTTCAGGTCGTCTTGAGCCTTTTTTAATTTGACCTCCAGCTCGGACCTCATTTCGCTCAAAGTATTGTGAACCTCTTTAAACGCTACCAGCTCGGCCTGAAATTCATCATTGTCTCGAATAGCGGCCTCACTCTTGAGTTTTTCATTGGCTCGGGCTCGAGTCTCGGCTTTCTCTTGGGCAACCTTCAAAGCTTCCTTCTCAACGGCCCTTTCGGACTCGAGCTGCCTAAACTTCTCCTCTATATTTGCAGCCTCACCTTTAACAGAGTTTAGTCCCTGCCTCAATTGGGCAATGGTGGCCTCTAATTCACCGAGCTTTAAGATATTCTCGGAGTTCCCTCGGTTGAGCTGCTTATTATC
Source organism: Lycium barbarum (assembly GCF_019175385.1). Classification (NCBI taxonomy): domain Eukaryota; kingdom Viridiplantae; phylum Streptophyta; class Magnoliopsida; order Solanales; family Solanaceae; genus Lycium; species Lycium barbarum. Next base: position 20,262,830 of record NC_083348.1, on the reverse strand, counting down.
CTCTTCGAGGACTTTGTTCTTCTGGACCGAATCATCGAGCTCATTTTTTAATCGAAGGTTCTCCTTCTTAGCTGCTTCGAGTTCGGCTCGGAGGGTCGGAGAACCGATGATTTGGCTCAACTGATCTTCTTTTTGTTGATGGAGAAGTTTGAACTTCTCAGTCTCTCCGCTCTAGGCATCCAACTGGGCCCGTAAATAATCTATTTTATGTTGGGCTAGAAGAAAACCTTCGTTCTCGAGCACGACAGACTGCAAAAAAGGAAATAGAGTTAGAAATCAGCAGACATTGAAATAAGTTGAAACTTGTTGGAAGGGGAAAAGGAGAAAAATGTTCACCCGGTTGTCAGCGTGCATACTCTCATTGAGAAGGCACTGCCATGAGAGTCCGGCCATCTTCTCTTTATCAGACTCCGACACAAAAGGTCAGAGATAACTGGCTACCCCCACGGGGTAGGTCAAAAAACTGCAGTCTTCGGGAACTGTCACCATCGTCGACCATGTCCTCCTCGGCTCTACACTTGAAGCCGAAAAAACATCTACAATTCGAGACCTCGAGCCAGACTCAATAAACCAAGTAGCCCTCCTCATACTTATGGAATAGGGAGGTGTCCGAACCCCGAGGCTTCCGTTGTCGCAGGAAGATTATCGGTAAACATGTGATCAAAACTCTCCTGCTCCGAGGATTGAGCAGGAGGAGGAGGTGAAGCTGTTTTAGCCCGTCTAGCCCTTTTTGCCATGGGCTCCGCCTCAGGAGAAGTATCATCCGTAACTTCTAGCATCTCGACGGCCCTTAAAGGGAGCGGGGCTTGGAGAAATTTGGTTACCGAGGGTAGAAGGGTCTCAACTTCCCCACATGTGGCAGAGCCGAGCATATTAACTGCGGCGCTCTCCTTTGGGACCTCCACCGGAGTTGTCTCAGCCTCGGTAGCAGCAGCAATAGAAGGCTCCAAACTGATTCTCGCGACCCAGATGTCATCATCGGGGTTATTCCTCAGACCTCGAGTTTCGGATGTACCTGATGCATCCTTCGAACCTTTATTTCTTTTGTGACCCTTAGAAGACTTGGGTTTCTTCTTCTTCTTTGCAGCCTCGACTATAAGCCGAGCTGATTCTGAAATATCAAAATTCAAACTCGGCGTGGAATGTTCATTGGCTGGTGCGGGCCGAGGGGTTGAAGAACCTCTTGCCAAACCTGAATATCGAAAGGGTTAGATCGGAAAGGAGTTGAACAGAAGAAAAATGTTACACCTCGGAAAAATCCTCCATTGTTGTCGAAGTGAATGGAACCGCGAGGAGTACGAGTATCCGATGTTTTCATGAGTAAGAAATAACATTTGACGGCCCTAAGTAAGATTCCGAAGGCAATTGCAATAAGAGATAGGTTATGCTTCATAATGAATAATTATAGGTTCTAAAAATGTGGAAAGTTACAGATCTGCATTTTGGCCAGTTGCACGTAAAATGAAATACGGACCGTAAAGTGGTATACGGCCTGTAAACTGCCATGTCGTATTTTGGCTTCCAAAACTTCAACTTTCTGCCAAATGATCAAATGGTTAAATGCGACCCAAAATACGGACCGTAAAGTGGTTTACGGCCCGTAAACTGTGTCCGTAAATCACCACATCTCAGCCTAAGTTTATGGTTCTGTTATGATTAAATACGACCACTAAGGACGGTCCGTAAACTGGAATACGGACCGTAAACCAAGTTTACGACTATTGTGTTGTTCACTCCAGACTAGATTTTAAGTCATTAAATAAGGGATCCAAGTTTATTATTTCATTTCCACATTTCATCCCTTCTCTCTAAAACATCTCTCTACATTTATTCCACAAGATTTCAAGGGTTATTAGTCATCAACAACACAAATCAAGTGAATCAAGTGTAAGGAAATCCATTAAGATCATTCAAGTCAAGAAAATCTTATTGAAGGAAAACTAGGGTTTTTGCTCAAGTGGAGTATTTCGACCAAGGCTCGTTCCTACAACATCTAAGGTAAGATTTATGGTATTTATATGTTGTTTAAGGTATTTGAGAGTTAAAATGCTTGGACATTAGATGAGTATAGAAAAATGGGTCATGAATGATGAATAGTGACATTTTGAGAAATAGTTTGAATTGAATTGTGATTCTTGTTGTGTTGTGACATGAATGTGTTATAAATGATGTTAAGATCATAAAAATGGGCATTGTATATGAATGGACGATGTCGGGTGATATGGCCATGAATATGGGTGAATTGGGAGCGAATTGAGAAATCTAGATAATGTGGTTAACGTAAATGATTAATGGCCATTGTTATGGTAATGTAAATGTATTGTTGACGTTTGGGAGTTGAATTATGATATGGAGGAATGTCGTATAAATAAAGGAGATGCTATCCGATTTTCTCTAGCTTTAGTCATATATGCTAGCTATCGATTCTAATGATAGTATGACTTTAATGAAGGTAGAAACGCTAGCATTGGAGGAGAAAGCACAAGTGTAGAATAGTTGAACGGAAAGGTATGTAAGGCTAACCCTTCTTTCATAAGGCATGGTTCTTTGGCTAATCATCTAAATCTTCTACGAGCTTATGATGTTCTCCAAATGCTTCTATCTTCAAAGCTACTAAGCTTATGATTCTCGATATGCTATGATTGTACTAAGTTCCTCGTATGACGAGTAAGCCTATTAAGGTAAATGTGATGGTTGACGATAGTAATAATAATGATGTTGATGACGATTGTGATAACGATGTAAATTAATAAAGATGCTTATGAGCTATTATGTATATGTGTCTATGTATGACTAATATGGAACCCCAAGCTTATGAGGCCGGGTAAGATATGTATATGATTACGTAACGCGCGCACACCTCTGCAGATGGTACGGATAACCCTGACGCCTTGGTAGGGCCAGGTAGCTGTGACCCTGAAGCCTTGGTAGGGCCAGGTATGAGTAACCTTGAGCCTTGGTTGTCCAAGTACGTATGAAACACCGATCCTACGTGGTCGGGTATGCTATGTATATGATATGATTATGTATATGATGTGAATAGGATTATGATATGACTATGTATATGAATGTGAATGTGAATAAGGGCATGTATACGAATATGAGCACAAATATGGTACGGGTACTATTATGGAATACGGATAATGATGTATGTACACAAATACGTATTAGCAATGGAAAGTTCCTATGAAAGACAAGTAAGTGCATATGACGATGATATTGCCATCTCCCATCCTACGCTATTTCTTATGTTGCTATTTATGCTTCTATATTGATATTGATCATGCTTTACATACTCAGTACATTCTTCGTACTGACGTCCTTTTGTTTGTGGACGTTGCGTCATGCCCGCAGGTGCACAGGGGGGCAGGCTTGATCCATAGCTGCTTACTCAGAGATTACATAGCAGAGCTCCATTTCATTCGGAGCCATATCTTTTGGGTACTTATTCTTTTGTGTATATAATTATGGGCATAGCGGGGTCTTGTCCCGCTCATGTGATATGTTATACTCTTCTTAGAGGCTCGTAGTCACGTGTATATATGGTTAGGTATGTCTGGCCTTGTCGGCCTATATTTTGTATGTCATTTTGATAGCCTTGTTGGCTCATGTACGTCGACATGGCATAAGTGCCAATTATGATATAAAGGCATTGTCGTCCAATGGGACTAGCATGATGAATGAGTAGAATTATGTGTTTAATTATGTGGCTCACCTAGATGTAAGCTTAAGAGTGAATTAAGGGGTGCCCGGGTGGGCTAGTACCGAGCGCTCGTCGCGGCCCCCAAGACGGGTCGTGACAAAAAAATAGCGCAAAGCAAAAGAAAGAGAAAGATACCATGATTTTGTGCAGCCCGCCTTTCGTGGGACAGTTCTTTCCATGTCCGCTGTTGGTGCGAATGTTGGCTTATGATACTCTCGATCCACCTAAGAAATCAAGATATCGCATCCGGAACCCAACCTTCAGCTGAAACAGCAAAAATAGTTAGAGAAATAATCAAAGGCACGTAAAAAGGGGGTAAGCCCTATAGAACTTACGTTTGTCGTTCAACCTTTCGGGAAAAGGCATGAACTCTGCCGGAATGATATCCACGGTTCTAACCCGAACGAAACGCTCATACCAGCCTCGATCTCTGTTCTTATACACGCAGGAAAGAATGGGGTTCCTCCCTCGTTTGGCGAGCTTTATAACTCCGCCACGAAAGTTCCTCGGGCAGTATAGCCAGATCAGATGGTTCAGGGTGAAGTCGACATTAGCATTTTTGGCCAAAAGGCGAAGGCAGGCCACGATCCCCAAACATTCTGACCAATTTGAGCAAGGCACACTTTATATGTCTGGTACATCTCTAGGATGACCGGGTCTATTGGAGGGTCGAGCTTGAAAGTAAAAGGGTATGTGTAGATATACAAGAACCCCTCCCTAAATTCGGTGATTGCTTCATCGTCACCGAGAGCAATGATCTCTATAGGGCGGTTGTCCCAACCGCATTCAGCTCGGACTCTGGGAAGGTGCGCCTCTTTGATCGATGAAAGGTAACGCCTGACGTCATAGCCTCGATCAGACTCTTTTACGGCCATTTCGACAGCGAACCCGTGGTCGAAATTGTATTTCGAAGGGATATGTCCTTGGCCTGGGGTTCGAAGGAGCTAGCTTGTGTTTTTCCCCCGGGGCTGGCGACAACCTCGACATTCAGAGAAGAAACCGAAGGAACATTTTTGGAAGTAGATTCGGTGTTCGTTGCCATTTTATAAGGTTTGAAGATTGAAGTATGAAGACTTGAAGATGGAAAATATGAAGATATGAAGGTTTGAGAATGGAGATATGAAGATATGAAGGTTTGAAGACGAAAATATGAAGATATGAAGATTCGGAGATGAAAAGGATAAAGTTATGAAGGTTTAAAGGAGATTTTCCAGGAAACCGAGAAGATTTTGGGACCTCGGATAAGAGTTTCTAGGAAAATATCGAAGGCTCAGAAATTCGAAAGAAAATTTAAGAAGAGGAGCAATAGGAGAGGAACGATCAAAGAAGTGAAAGATAAAAAGTGAAAAGTGAAAATGACCGTGATGCCTTTTATAGATGACTTTGAGGCGGTTACCGAAGGATCATCCAACCAAGAGAGGACACGTGGCCGAAGTCAGAGAGACATGACATGAAGAGACGTCTCATTTCCCGCCTGTTTTCAAAGGGAAGCTTTCTAAGGAAGTCACCGAGGTTATCGATCCACTTCCCGTCACTTCGGTGAAACTTCAATCCGAAAAGTGTGGGGACTGTCTGTATACGGTAACACCCGAAGCAATTTGTATATGGTAAATATCGCAGTTGTCCGATACGAGGTCGAAGAAGAACAAGAACATTAGCCACAGGTGAGATTGAAGGGAACGAGGGCCAAGAAGTTGTGAGTTTTTCTAACTGAATGTCAAGAGCCGAGGGTATGTTAATGTGCACGGAAAAACCGAACCAGTTTGGAAGGCACTCAGCATAGGCTCGAGGTATCCGTTACGAGCCAGGGTATACGTCGCCTAACCGCTCCGTCATTTGCGCTGACACCCGTACAGACTTCTGACATCCGTACGAGCATTGTCTTAGCCATTTTAGGGTTTTCTTAAAAGGCCTTTTGTAGGTTGTACTAAAGGCCCAACTACTTTTGGCTATAAATAAGGATGTACCCCTTCATTTTAGGGCTAGTCTTTCGTTAATTCTTATACTTGTAATTTGAAAAAGAGAGAGAGAGGAGTGTTTACTGATTGGCTCGGTTTAGAGAAGCTATTTCACAAACCAGACCAAATTCCCAGAGTCTTCAATTCGGTTACTTGAGTTGTTTCTCTCTCTTATTCGTCAATATAATGTTTATTATTACATACTATTATTATACATATTTACTAATCTAGCCACATATCCTATAAACCACTTATAAATTGAATTGTTACCGTTTTAAGGGTAAACAGCCACACAAGCAATCAACGCATATTTATAGCATACGTACTAAAGAGGACGAGGCTTGCTGAATAAGAACTGTATGTATTGTCAAGCAAGAAGAGATGGCCGGTAGGACCGAAGAACCTCTGGATAAAGCCACAGCGGCAAACATAATTGTTACGAAATTGGGTTGTGGAGCTCATCATCAGGAATGATAATATGTTCTTTCAAGGATTCTTGCTAAACCATAATCAACTCCAGGCAGTCCTCTATATATTATCCATTGCTTGTGACGAAATTTTCTTCTGATAATAGCTGTCCTACCAGGACCCATTTTATATTATAGAACATGCTAAGCCAAAGTCTAGAATGAAAAGAATCAAGGACAAACGATTACACTTGCTCCACCAGCAATGGTTTTATTTATTTTTATTTTTTGGATAAATTTATCAATAGGAGATGCTATTGATGTTTTTATTAATGAAAATCAAAGAAACCAAACCAGCAGAAAAGAAAAGTACATAACGTTCAAAATTTGAACTAGCTAAAATAAGAACAGAGCATCCTATTGAAAGAACACTTGTGCTGCTTGATTGCTTCTGCAGTTGCACCTTTTGTGTCCTACCTTTTCGTTCCTGTTGATGTTACAAAGTGACAATTATCAACATAAATCAAGCAAAGGGCATCAACTGCATTTTACTGGCCTTCTTAAACATCATTCAACCAATTTTCTTAGTTTTGATCCTAATGTTTGGATAATTAAACTTGCTCACCATCAGCAATGATTTTATTAACATCTCATTCAACAATAACTATTGTTGCAGTCCACTAGACAACTTATTTTTTTCTCATACATGAGTTACAGCAGTCTCAATGCCCTGTACAAATTAAGGCATCTTTCTTCTGGAACTCCCATGCAGACTTGTATATTGTAGTATCTAGATCAGCTCTATGTGTGTCATCTATATATATATATATATATATATATATATATATATATATATAGAGAGAGAGAGAGAGAGAGAGAGAGAGAGGGGTGTTGTGGCAGGTACAAATTGCTGAGGAAAGAAAAGGCATTCCCAGATACACAGTGACAAAAGGCACAAATTTACTTGATCTAAAACACAATCCAAAAGCATACAAGAAAAGCAGAATGCAAAATCTAAAAATGCAATTCTATCAGCATACATTAATTTTGGCACAGGTCACAAGCTTGAATTTTAGTTTGGTAGGTTAAGCTACAAATTCTACACCTTTCATACACCACTTCACTGATGATGCTGCTCTACAGTCTAAACTCTGGCCCTCTTGTTACTGCAACTAGGACACTTATACTGCTTGATGTGCTCAGCCTTTGCTGGAGTGATCTTCACACATTTTCCGTGGAACCATTTCTCACACACATCACAGCAAATCCAGAATTCATCTTGGCCATAATTATCACCACAAGCTCCACAGAGGGTTGCCCCTTGTTCATCATCTTCTTCCACCTCCTCCCCACTCTCATCCTCCTCTTTAGGTGGAGACATCTTAACTCCCTTGTGCTGGGGCTCTGACTGTCGAAACTGCAAGGCAAACGACGGCGGCAAAAACATGAGAACACAACTAATCAGGATGCATACATCAGGTCAAGTAAATTTACAACCTTTCCGCTTGATTTACTTTTGCTGTTGCTAATGTGAGCAGCATCCCTTGCCTGTTTAGCAGCTCCAGTCACAACCTCAAACACTGTAGGGAGATCATTTATCATCTGGAAAAGCCTCTTCCTGTATGCACGATTTCCCCAAAAAAGTCAATATCTCCTCTGAGGCTCTGAAGTAACTTCAGACAAACATTTGAGCAATCCCATATATCCAGAGTGATCTAGCTAGGTGAAATTTGAAAACAATCAATAACAAAAGCCAGATAGAAGAGTCAGCAAGCTAAAGTTGCATTTTCAAACAATGCACACACAACTACCTGACCATAGCAAGAAGTTCTCCAGTAGAAAATCCAGCTTACAATTATTTGTTTGTATAGCTTACAAGGCAGAAACATTCAATGACTTGCCCTTGGGAGAAGAGACAGATGGCAGCTCATGATCCAAAGGCAGGAACAGAGGGACAAAAGAAACTGCTATTACTAACAAATATTGCACGAAGCGCCAAAGACAATACATCATATCCAACTGAAGACGCACTTATCCAATCATGCAGCAGCCAATAACACTAGCGGAACGAAATTCTCAGTGAGGCCTTTGTCTAATAGCTAGCATAAAATAATCTCTGTTATCTTTAACAGGTATAGCATAAAATAGCCTCTTCCCGCGAAAGAAAAAGAAAATGAGACAGTACTAGTTCTGGTAATCATAACCTAGACAGGTTCAATATCTTCACACACATTGAAAATATTTATAAGGAACCACCAATGCAACCACCAAGTTAAGCGATAATTCACTTTACATCATACCTTGCTAACAACAACATACCCAGTGACATCATACCTTGCTAACAAATATAAAATAGTTACCAAATGAAGCTTGGTGGGACATTGAAGCATGGACCTCCTGATACCGAGCAACCAGGCAGTTTACTGTTCTTGGTTCTACAATTATAAACCTTAAATAGTGATCCTACTTGACAGTGTAAGAAAGGTGACAGGTCTGTAAAACAGGAAAAAGGTTTTTTTCTTATGAGGGATTTAGAGGTTGCTTATTCCCTCAAGCCATTGAGAGATTAAATAGTTTGTAGACATGCTATGAAATAGAGAACAGGAGTTGAATCTCAATTAATTTCCTAATTGATTCTGATAGATATATGTAATATTTCCTAAACTATGTCCTTGATTACAAAACATTTGCTCTTTACTAACAAAATACTCTGTCACTTCCCCTCAAGCGGGAGCATTCACGTTGCATGCTCCTAGGATGTGGGGTATGTACTCGACCCCTGAAATCAAAGTGATATTTATACAGGAAGGAGAAAAAAAAAGTTCAGAGAAAGGACTCTTTCATCCAAGTAAAAGAACTTGAGCATCCAATCCAAAACCTCAAGTCTCTGGGTGGAGTTTACATACTCGATATGGACACCATCATACAATTCAAAAGGTCAACTCTACATCATAAGTGGGTAAGAAGACAAAGAAGAAAAGGACAATGTGATGATTCTTCATCAGAGTGAAAGTAAAATCTAGCTAGGATAAAAAGAAAATTCCATTATATCATGTGGTTTCCTCCAAGGGAGATCATCATTTATTCTCTATAACTAGTTTCAAGGAAAGAGAAATTTCAAACATGATTGCAAAACATATTTGCCATCGTGGATCCTCATAGAAAAAGGAGTTTCCCTTTCACATAATAAGAGAATGACCAGAAAGTATTTTTACTAAAATATTCCCCCCCCCCCCCCCCCCACCCACCCAAAACTAGCTAATAAATCTTAACCTATAATGGATCAGAACAAGAACTTTTGGACCCACTAGATGCTTTGACAGGTAATGATAAGAAGCTGGAGGCAAGAGTACCATGCAGAAGAAGTTCGAACAGCTTTCAAAAAGGAAGATGTTACAAGACTTAATACCACACCCGAACCATTGGTAAAAGGAAATTCAAAAATAGGCATTTCAAACGAGAGATTCGAGAAGGGGATAAAACATGGCACATACAGTAGGCACAACATCTGCCGCAGTTTTCTGCAGAAGGTAGATGGATCTATTTTTTGGGACTGGTAGAAGGAATACGTATCTTCAGAAAAAAGAATATTACATATCCAAAAAATGTAGAGAGTGCATAGTATAAGACAAGTAAACCAAGGACAAAATGAACTCAAAAGGTAGAAAAGTAACAAATGATATTACCTCTCGCTCTTTCCAAACCCAAACCGTGCACCAAAGTAGAATGCAACAGAAAGCAACCATGAATCACTGTGAACTGCAACAAGTGATAACCAGTCTTTCTCTTGCATCCCATCACGAGCAAAGTTTATACCTAGTGCTGGTTCAGGAAGTTCAGGAGGCACCTCCTCAACAGGGAGGTTTACTTCCCACGTTTCATTAGGGAGCCCATAGAGACACAAGTTCTCCTTTTCTGCAGATAAACACATTGGCATATGGTCATAATCTCATCAAGAATGATAGTATTAGCACAAACAAGAAGACAAAATAAGAGGAATGTTGCATCGACGTAGAAGGAATATCTTCTCCTTATATTCAGAACATCAAAGTCAATGACCAAACAAATCCCAAAGCATAATGACTCGTGTTTTTCTCTCAGCGCATTTTAGTAAGGCTGCTATTGTGCACCTCGAATAGGAAAAAACATGTCAAACCACCGGCAAGCTACCGGAAAAAGCTTGCCATCTCCTCTAAAATTAGTCACCCCTGCTGATGGAACACAAAGGGCTTTACCATCTCTTACTTTTGGTAGTTATTTGCCCCCTCAATTTCAATCTATCCCTGAGGAAATTGAGCACGAGGGGTCGGATTCGGAGTCACAACAATCCTTCCACTTGAAGGACTACGGAGACCCAGATGCTACTCCGGCGGCTCGGCGACTGCACTTTTCTGATGCTGGTACCTCAACGCAAGTCACCCCAATGGACAAACCAGATTTTCGTTCGAATCGGCTAGCACAAAAGGGTAAATATCTCTCATATGTTCCTCCGACCACTAAGCAAGGCAAAGTTTATGTTAATATAGTGGAAGAGGATGTCAAATCTCAGGAGTTATATTGGAAAAATGCTTTGATTGGGTTTGTAGTGGGAGATATACCGTATATGAAATCGATGGAGAATTATGTGGCTCACTCGTGGAAATTTGTCGCAAAACCGCAAATCCTTGCACATGATGCTGGGTATTTCATCTATAGATTCGAAAGTGCTGAGGATTGTGATAGTGTCCTGATGGGGGGTCCTTACACCTTCCATAATAAGCCACTGATTCTTCAAAACTGGGTAATTAACTATGAATTTAACCCGGATGTATTGACCTCGATTCCACTGTGGGTGATTTTTCCGGGGTTACCCGTTGGATATTGGTCTAGTGAGGCTCTAAGCAAGGTTGCTAGTGCTGTGGGTCGACCATTATACACCGATAAATTTACGGCAGACATGGAGAGAATATCATATGCTCGTTTCCTTGTTGAAGTGGATGTCTCACAACCATTGCTTGATTCTCTCGAAATGGAGACTCCTACTGGCAGTTTTCATCAGCCAATAGAATACGACTGGAAGCCAAAATTTTGCACTGCTTGTTTGAGATTTGGGCACCTAAAAGATGACTGTTGGGTTGATGGAGGGGAAGACCAGGAGAAGGAGGATTTTGAGGACATTCCAAAGAAGAGAAGAAGGAATAGAAGGAGAAGGAGGAAATGGAGACAAGACTGGCAGGCAAAGGAGAACCAAACCACTGAAGCTGCTGTTGTGCATAATGCTGCACCAAGAGCTAATGATCCTACAGTTTAGGCCAATATAAGTGTGGTTGCTGCTACAGGTGAGACTCCAAATGTGTTTGCTACTATAAACACTGCAAATGGATTTGATGGTCTACAAATCCCTGATACTGGCCAGACTGGAGCCCCTGCACCTGTTAGGAGCCGTCCATGATTATATCAACATGGAATATCAGGGGGCTCAACCAACCCCTGAAGCAAAAGGAGCTGAAGCTCTTTTTGCAAAAGAATAAGATTGAACTATTTGGTTGTTTAGAAACAAGGGTACGAGAGAATAAAGCTCAGAACATACTGAGCAAAGTTAGTAGTGGATAGAGTACTGTGTGCAATTATCCAATGGCCCCACATGGTAGGATTTGGCTCTTTTGGAAGCCATACCTACAGGTCCAGGTACTGCAAGTCCAAGAACAATTCATCCATTGCAAAGTGGACAATATGACAGATGCTTTCTCTGCTTTTGTAACTATAGTGTATGCAAAGAATGAGGCTCAAGAAAGACTAAGTTTATGGAGGGACCTAACTCAGCTAGGAAATAACATTACTAGAGCTTGGCTGCTGTCTGGTGACTTCAATACTTTGCTCTCTACAGAGGATAGGATGGGCTCCCCTGTGACTGATGCTGAGACAAAAGACTTCAGAGAATGTGTGGATGCCTTGCAGTTAACAACCTTAAGGGCAAAAGGGTGGCATTTCACATTCTGTAACAAACAGCAACAAGGGGACAGGGTGTACTCTAAAATCGATTGGGCATTGGGGAATATGTTGTGGCTGCAATCATATGGGCATGTGGAAGCAGATTTCCTCAATCCTGGGGCTTCAGATCATTCCCCCATATACATTGAATTTAAACCCCATGCTAATATCCACCCCAAACCATTCAAACTCTTTAAAACAGTGCTAGAACACCCAGATTTTAGACACATTTTGGAGTCTGTCTGGTCAAGGCAATACACTGGCACTAGATTGTTTCAGCTATGGCATAGGCTGAAGGAGTTGAAATCTGCATTGAGGGACCTGAACACTCATGTGGCTTCTTTTAGCCAAAAATTACACCAGTCTAGACAAAGTTTAGATGTGATACAATCTCAATTGGCTAACTTACCAATGCAGCAAGCTTTGATAGATGAAGAGAAGAAGCTCTTAGGGGACATACAGAAGTGGAGTTTTGTTGAGGAGAAGGCACTTAGGCAAAAGTCAAGAGCCAGCTGGATAAATTGTGGTGATGCTAATACCAAATACTTCCATGCTCAGTGGAAGATTAGGTCAAGTAGGAACTCTATAACTTCCATCTATGACACCACAGGGAATAAGCTCACGGATCCAAAGCTTGTTGAAGCTGAGTTTATATCATTTTTCTCCAACCTTATGGGGTCAACGGCTGAGGAGTTGCCATGTCCCAACTCAGAGATTATCAAAAGAGGGCCATGCTTATCACACCAGCAGAAATGCACACTAATTCAAACTGTCACAGAGATGGAAATCTTCAATGCTGTGAAGCACATGCCTAGTGATAAAGCTCCAGATGTTGATGGTTATCCAGTAGAGTTCTTTACTCAGAATTAGGATCTGGTCAAACATGATGTGGTGCAGGCCGTGAAGGAATTCTTCTTCTCTGGCAAGCTCTTAAAAACTTTTAGTTGCACTGCTGTAACTTTGATTCCAAAGGTAAATGCACCTACCCAAGTAAAGGATTACAGACCAATTGCTTGCTGCTCAACAGTGTACAAGATCATTACCAAGATATTGACTAATAGAATGAAAGGTGTAATCAATTCCATTGTGAGCTCAGCCCAGTCAGCTTTCATAGAAGGTAGGAGTATCATTGACAACATCCTGTTTAGTCATGAAGTTTTAAAATGGTATTCTAGGAAAGGATTATCTGCAAGATGCGTAATGAAAGTTGACCTTAGGAAGGCCTATGACTCTATAGAATGGAGTTTCTTGAGAAGGATGCTGGCTGACTTGGGGTTCCCACATATGTTTATAGAATGGATCATGGAGTGCATCTCCACAGTCTCATACTCTCTTGTCATAAATGGGGGTCTTACAAAACCTTTCCAGGGGAAAAGGGGAATAAGGCAAGGTGACCCTATGTCCCCGTACCTTTTTGTTATTGCGATGGAATACCTCCATAGAGAGTTAAATGTGCTAGCTGATAACAAGCAGTTTCAATTCCATCCTAGGTGTAAAAAGCTAAAAGTTATGCATATTTGTTTCGCGGATGATCTGTTAATGTTTTGCAAAGCTGAGTTGAACTCAATTAAACTTCTACAAGAAGTCTTCTTAAGATTCTCTGCTGTCTCTGGGCTTCAAGCCAACACTGAAAAAAGCTCAATATACATGTCTGGGGTCAATGATCAGTTAAAGCAGGAGATATTGACTCATCTTGGATACTGTGAAGGAGCTCTACCATTCAAGTACTTAGGAGTCCCTTTATCATCCAAGAAGTTAACAGTGGCTCAATGTATGCCCCTTGTGGAGAAAATTACAGATAAAGTGAAGTGCTGGTCTGCTAAGCTCTTGTCCTATGCTGGGAGGCTTCAATTAATAAAGCTGTTTTATTTAGGGTCCAAACTTATTGGGCTCAAGTGTTTATTCTTCCCAAGAGGATTATGAAGTTGATAGATGGGGTCTGTAGAATATTCCTCTGGACTGGTGCTGCTGTATTGTCCAAAAGAGCCCTTGTATCATGGGAAAAAGTTTGTCAACCAAAGGCTGCAGGGGGATTGAATATATTGCACCTGATCACCTGGAATAGAGCAGCAGTTTTGAAACAATTATGGGCTATTGCTGAAAAGAAAGATTGTCTATGGATTAAATGGGTAAATGGCTATTATATGAAGAACTCCACAGTTGAGACATGCACCATTCCCAACAACGCAACATGGGTAGTACGGAAAATATTGGAAGCTAGAAGGTATATTCTACAAGCACCTACACTACAAGGGGACCTGATCACAAGACTTCAGTCCGTGGTTCATGCTCAAAAATTTTCCATCAAGCAAATGTATCTTGCTTTGCTACCATGCTATCCTCGAGTCCCTTGGAAGAGTCTGTCCCTACATCCTTCAGTTCATCCTAGACACAAATTTACATTGTGGCTAGCTATCATGGGAAGACTTGCGACAGTTGATAGGCTGCTTAAGTTTGGCATACAAGTTCCTCCTTCATGTGTGTTTTGTGACTCAACCGATGAAACTCTGGACCACTTACTCTTCAACTGCACCATCACTAGAGGTTTGTGGATTAGAATGCTCAACTGGGTAGGTATTCAGAGGGCAATTGGCACCTGGCAAGAGGAGGTGAATTGGGTGTGTACATGGGCAAAACGAAGGACTGGGAAAGGAGCGATAATCAGTGTTATTTTCGCCATGTTGGTGGCTACTGTCTGGAGGGAAAGAAACCTTTCGAGGTTCCAGAATGGCTACTTTCAAGCTGATAGAATCTGCAGAGAGATAGCCATCCACATACACATCAAAGGGCAACACAACAGGAAATGGCAACAAGAGCTGCGAGTTCTCACTAATCCTTGACAGATGGCTAGTCTACTGCTAGATGCTACTATGAGGCTGATTTATGGATTTTAGTCATTGTGGTCGATACGCTTAGTATGTAGTTTTGACATATTTGTCCTATTTTTATTTTGGTGGTTTGACATGCTTAGTATGTAGTTAGGCTCCTTTGTACAAGTAGAGTCTTGCTTTTAATTTTGAGAAACAGGAGGTCGGCCCTGTTTGGCTGTGTACTGCCCAACTTGGTTTGAATAAAATTCCTTTATTTACCAAAAAAAAATCCCAAAGCAAAGACAGAGATAGTTCTTATAAGAAAACTTCAACAGTGTACCATAAGCTGGTGCAAAGAGCACCACTTATACCTGTAAATGTATAGAATAAAAGATCTCCAAACATTTCAATGTGTTGGTTGACCTGCATTGACAAAACTCTCATTGCCTCCAACCCCTTCTGCCCCTCCCCACAAAAAGAATATAAATATTCATAATTCATTTGAAAATTATGTCCAAGCTGAACACATATTCCAAATAACTGGATTAAAATGCCATCCCAAAAGCTACTAATAACAACACAAGATATGCAACAAACAGCAAAACTATCGCAGAGAACATAAGTTCTATTCAGCACTGACAATTTATACCTTTCTAAGCTCACACTTATTACTAAAATTAGGATGAGGTCGAACTTGCAACTTTTCATATAACGATCAACAGAATAAGAACACTTGACATGCTCATACATCATTAAAGTTAAACTAGTATGACTTAATAGAAAGCAAAGGTCATCCTGCATGTGCCATGCAACTAAAAAGAAGTCTCACGCGTCTTCTCCCTAAGAACTGATAAGCAATGAGCCAATCATCAAGACATGAAAGAAAAACTGGCTAGTATTGATGATTCTCCCTAAACTGAGATAATATTGAGTAAAGATATCATTTTTTACGGGCATCTTTTGGATATACTCGACACCATGTAAACATTGCTTGTTAGGTCCACAAAATGACTCATTTCAAAGGGCCCAGACCATTAAGCACTTAAAGAAAAAACTGATGGCAATACTTGTGCATAATGACAAATGACAAAAAGATGCACTCAGCGAGAAAAGGCTCCAGAACCGCCGATGACATTTTAATTCAACACACACACACGTAGAAATATAAAACCATTTTTACAAGATTCAAAAGAGTACAAGATACACTTCCAGAAGCGGCATAAAACATCAAAATTAACCAAATGGGCACATAACTACAGAACCAAAAGATGAGCAAAAGGAAACTCACCAGGATCACACTGCTGATAGAACTTCTCAACATCTACAATTAGCAAAACCACCATTAATCAGACACACCATATACGTGCATGAAAAACAATGTATACCTTATTTTTCTCAAAAGAAAAAAGACTTATGCATAAATATGTTCCGGAAGAAAAAGTACATACTCCCTCCACGACAGGGTGCATAGTTAAACAATCTAATTTTTTTAATCTTCATTTGGACATCCATTCTTTCATTTTTTAGAAAAACATACACATTCAGAAAGAGTACAAAGAAGTAGTAGTATAAAAGTAGTAATTTTGCAGAAAAAAATTTAATGGAAGAAAATTTGTTTGAGTCTCCAAATGGCAAAAAAAAAAAAAAAAAGAACCTGTGGTAAGTGCTTTGATTAAAGCAGCTCTACGGCCTTTGAAATCGTTGAAAACTTCCTCTACGGTCCTAGGTATTGGATGTGGACTTCCTTCCATGTCCCTTTTCCACTACCTTTCACAATTTCAATTCAAACAACCCAACAACAGGTGGATTAAATTAGGGTTTTCTCCACACCTAGGGGTTCTTCTTCATTTCACTCCTACTTTAAATTCTCTAATGCTTGAGGTAAAAAAGGACCAAATTTTGAGAAAATTGCAGAGAATAATAATTAGAGAAAGTGAAGGAAATGGATTGAAGAGAGAGAGAAGAAGAAGAGAAAACAGCGGAAAGACAAGACAAGGGGGTGTAATGGTAGGGTAGTGGGGGATTGGAGTGGGTGGGTGGATATATTACTTTACTACATTGCTTCACCAGATCTATATGTTCGGACAAACCTGTTGGAAAATTTATTTTATATACTCCCTCCGTCTCTATTTATATTATATAGTTTGAAAAATAAACAAATATGTATACGGTAGAAATCGGATATGAGGCGAACCGGTGAAACGAGGAACCAGAGGAAGGAATGAGAATGTGAGGGATACTATTCGCCCTTGACCGGGGCAATGCTTGGGTCGGTGCTGGGCAAGGGCACCGACAGGTCTGCCTTCGACGTTGTCGTAGTGGCCAAGCCCGGTGACCCGAGCATCCAAGCCCGATGACCCGAGCATTCATGGTCGTTTGTCCGAGTAGCCGTTGGTCCGTGTGGCCGTTGCATGCGGGCCACGCGCCAGTAGCATCCTGCCGCAGTCAACTACCTACCATGCGTGTGTCAGACGGCGCCGTCAGTCTAATCCCACCAAATCCGTGCAGAACTGTCCTTGCTATTATTATTTTATTGTTTCCCATTGTATGAGACCCATGGAGATGACACTATAAATAGGGCATATCTTCCTCCTTTGTGGGGTTGGTTCCTTTTACTTTCCAAGAACACTTATAATAGAAGAATTCACATATCCAATCTCTCTCTCAATATTTGATTCGGCTAAGGCCGTTTGTTTCCATTATTATTGTGTTTCTTATGTCAAGTGTTCCCCATTGCTATCATAACAAATCGTCATCAGTAGTCGTTTCATTAAAGAGCTTTCACATACATATTTTCTCTATCTAACATACATCGAGATCCAAGCACATATCCTATACCCGCATACAAATTTAATTGATTATCCAATTCCGGGGTAAACAGTTTGGCGCCCACCGTGGGGCTAGGATAATAGTGGTCTTTGGTCTTGATTTCTATTATATTCATCAAAATCAAAAACGTCTCTGCCCGTCTCTGCGAAAACGGACTAAATGGTTGACATCGAACAATCCGGTCATGTCAATAACACCGAGATTGTGGCGGAAAACGAAGGAAGCGGACTACGGGCATTGCCAAACCCCGTCGATTCAAGGGAGGGACTTAACCGGCAAAATACTGTGGATCAAGAGAATGCCGCCCTACCGGCCATTGATCCTCTAAATACACACAATTCCGTTACACTGTCCCGGGATCGGGGCCGGAGAGAACCGGACGCGCCAAACGACGGTATTAACTTACGTTTGATTTTTGAAATGTTGCAGGAACAAAGAGCGGCAATCGCCGAGCAAGGAATAGCAATTGCCCGGCTGCAGAACGGAAAGGCTGAAGCAGGGCCGGAAAAGGCAAGGGGTGCTGCCGACAACGGAAGAAACGAGGCACGAATGGTCGAGAGCGACGGCTCTGGAGCTGGCTCCTCTACCGAGGTTCTAAAGATTCTCGAAACTTTGGCGAAACGGGTAGATTCAACCGAAAAGAGGGTCGAGACATACAATTCTCGGGTGGACCAGATACCGGGGGCTCCACCTTTGCTGAAGGGGCCGAATTCGAAAAGGTACATTCAAAGGCCTTTTCCACCGAGTGCAGCCCCGAAATTGATCCCGAAGAGGTTCAAAATGCCCGATATACAGAAGTATGACGGCACAACGGACCCGCACGAGCATGTGACCTCATATACATGTGCCATAAAGGGTAATGATATGGAGGAAGATGAGATCGAATCTGTGTTGCTGAAAAAATTTGGGGAAACTCTGTCGAAGGGAGCGTTGACGTGGTATGACCACCTACTCAAGCATTCGATCACTTCTTTCGAAATGCTCGTCGATGCCTTCGTAAAGGCACATGTCGGTGCCATCAAGGTGCAGGCCCGTAAGGCCGATATCTTCCGGATAACCCAAAGGGACGATGAGCTATTGCGGGAGTTCGTCAACTGGTTCCAAAGGGAACGGATGGAACTCCCCCCGGTGCCAGAAGAATGGGCTGCACAAGCTTTCACAAAGGGGCTCAACATGCTAAGTTCAGCTGCTTCGGCCAAATTGAAAGAAAATTTGCTGGAATACGAGGCCGTGACATGGGCCGATGTCCACAATCGGTATGAGTCGAAGATTCGGGTGGAGGATGATCAGCTCGAGCTCTCTTCGGTAAAGTTAAAAGTGAATAGAGGTTTCGAGAAACCAAGGAAGGGTTACGAAACGAAGTCTGAATCATCAAAAGAAAGGTTTCAGCCATACTCCCACTCGGAGAGGCCAAATTTCAGGTCGGAAAAGTCAAGGGAAAGCCCGAGCCACTTCTCAGGTCGAGGTAGCAAGCGGATCGAGCGCCCGTCAAACAGTCGGGGGCTCTCGTTCAGGAGTGATGTCGGAAGTTCCGCCAGCAATAAGGGTCCACCGAAGATTTCAGAGTACAACTTCAACGTCAGTACTTCGGATCTTGTCTCGGCCATCGGCCGCGTCCCAGATGTGCGATGGCCGAAACCACTAAGGTCAGATTCGGGACAACGGGATCCGAACATGGTGTGTGAATGTCACGGAACCCATGGTCACAAAACTGAGGATTTCCGCCAGTTGAGAGAGGAGGTAGCCCGGTTATTGAAAAACGGCCACCTCCGAGATCTATTGAGCGAGCGAGCCAAAAATCACTACAAGGAAAGGGAAGCTCATCGGAGGGTCGAACCGGTTGAACACCAGCATACAATCAACATGATAGTTGGGGGTATCGACGTCCCTCGGGGGCCGATAATGAAACGGACCAAGGTCTCTATTGTTCGTGAAAAACGCATCCGAGACCATTCAACCGGGGGCTCTATATCCTTCGATGACGAAGACGCGGAAGGCATCATTTAACCGCACAATGATGCACTGGTAATTTCTATACTCATCTTTAAAACTAAGGTTAAACGTATTTTGGTTAACCCAAGTAGCTCGGCCAATATCATCCGATGGAGAGTGGTTGAACAGCTAGGGCTGCTAGATCGGATCGTATCGGTGGCTCGGGTACTCAGTGGGTTCAATATGGCCAGCGAGACTACGAAGGGAGAGATCTCGTTGCCTGTGAACGCGGATGGAACCATTCAGCAAACGGTGTTCTATGTGATCGAGGGCGACACGAAGTATAATGTGTTATTGGGCAGACCTTGGATACATAACATGAGGGCAGTTCCCTCAACACTGCATCAGTTGCTGAAGTTCCCCACCCCGGAGGGGGTGAAGACCATCCGAGGTGAGCAGCCCGCGGCAAAGGAAATGTTCACAGTAGAGGAGGCGGCGCTCCGGCCCAAGGAGCCGGCTTAGGAAAAGAAGGGTGTAACCGGTGGGGAGGTCCCCCAATAGCAACCAAAGTATACCAGGCCAGATCCAGTGCATGAAGAAGATAACTTCGGGATACCCAGATCCTTTGTCATGCCGGATGACTCGGACGCGACCAAATCTACCGTAGAGGAGCTGGAGCAGATCATCATGCTCGAGTTCTTACCGAACAGAAAGGTATACCTGGGCACGGGTCTTACCCCGGAGCTCAGGCGCAAATTAATTGAGTTTCTTCGAGCTAACGCCGATTGCTTTGCATGGTCGCATATAGATATGACAGGTATATCACCAGAAATAGCATCACACAAACTCAGCTTGGACAGGAAGTTTCCCCCGGTGAAGCAAAAAAGAAGGCCCATGGCGGAACCAAAACACGCCTTCGTGAAAGACGAGGTAACAAAGCTTTTAAAAATAGGTTCCATCCGGGAGGTGAAATACCCGGATTGGATTGCTAACGTGGTGGTGGTGCCCAAAAAAGGTAACAAATTTCGAATGTGTGTCGATTATAAGGATTTAAACAAGGCATGCCCGAAGGATTCATTTCCATTGCCTCACATCGATAGAATGATCGATGCGACGGCCGGACATGAAATGTTAAGTTTTCTCGATGCTTACTCCGGGTACAACCAAATCCGGATGCACCCGGAGGATCAAGAGAAAATGTCCTTCATCACCCGTTATGGGACTTACTGTTATAACGTCATGCCTTTCGGACTAAAAAATGTCGGTGCAACTTACCAACGCCTAGTTAATGGAATGTTCGAAGAACAAATAGGGAAAACAATGGAAGTATATGTTGACAATATGGTTGTTAAGTCCTTGGAAACAGAGGACCATTTGAAGCATTTGCAGGAAACCTTCGATGTACTCCGCAGATATAACATGAAACTCAACCCGGAGAAATGTGCCTTCGGCTTAAGGTCTGGTAAATTTCTGGGGTTCATGGTGTCAAACCGGGGAATTGAAATCAACCCGGACAAGATCAAGGCCATCGAGGACATCGAGGTCGTGAACAACATAAAGGGGGTACAGAAGCTCACCGGGAGGATAGCAGCGCTGAGTCGCTTCATATCGAGGTCCTCGGACAAGAGTCATCGTTTCTTCTCTTTGCTCAGAAAGAAGAACGACTTCGTTTGGACACCGGAGTGCCAAGAAGCCCTACGAGAGTTGAAGAGGTACTTGTCTATCCCTCCGTTGCTGCACACACCAAAGGCCGATGAGCCACTTTTCCTCTACCTAGTTGTCTCCGAAATGGCGGTAAGTGGCGTTTTGGTCCGAGAAGAATCAGGTACGCAATTCCCTATCTATTGTGTAAGTAGAACTTTGGGGGATGCAGAGACCCGTTACCCCCATTTGGAAAAGTTGGCATCAGCACTGGTAAGCGCTTCCAGAAAGCTCAAACCTTATTTCCAATGCTACCCCATATGTGTAGTGACCACTTACCCTTTAAAAAACATCATGCATAAACCTGAGTTGTCAGGTAGATTAACAAAATGGGTTGTAGAGATTAGCGGTTACGATATCGAGTATAAACCTCGAACGGCCATCAAATCCCAAATCTTGGCCGATTTTGTAGCAGACTTTACCCCGGCTATGGTCCCCGAGGTTGAAAAGGAACTTTTGCTGACTTCGGGAAAGACCACGGGCATTTGGTCTCTACACACGGACGGGGCCTCGAACCTTAGAGGTTCCGGACTAGGGATTGTCCTTAGGACCCCGGCCGGGGTTGTCATTCGACAATCCGTTAAAACTGCTAAATTGACTAACAATGAAGCCGAGTATGAGGCTATGATTGCAGGTTTGGAATTGGCTCGAAGCATGGGGGCCGAGATAATCGAGGCAAAGTGTGACTCGCTTTTAGTCGCAAACCAGGTGAACGGCGTGTTCGAAGTAAAGGACGAACGGATGCAGAGGTACCTCGAAAAAACCCAAATGGTGCTTCATCAGTTTAAAGAATGGACCTTGCAGCACATACCGAGGGAGCAGAACAGTGAGGCCGACGCATTGGCAAATTTGGGATCCTCGGTCGAGGGGGAGGAAATTGACCCCGGGGCAACGGTGCACTTATCAAACACGGCCATAGAAAGCGGACACGCCGAAATATACACAATGGGCTTAACTTGGGATTGGCGCAATAAGTACATCGACTACTTGCGTGACGGAAAGCTCCCGAATGACCCGAAGGAATCACGGTCACTACGGACCAAGGCCGCCTGTTTTTGCTTAGTGGACGGCCAATTGTATCGACGCTCTTTCCTCGGCCCCCTGGCTAAGTGTTTGGGCCCCGGAGAAACGGAATACGTGATGAGAGAGGTACACGAAGGAACCTGTGGAAACCACTCCGGTGCGGAAGCTCTGGTTCGAAAAATCATCAGGGCCGGTTATTATTGGAATCGGATGGACGAAGACGCTAAAAGTTTTGTCCAAAAATGCGACGGATGTCA
Source organism: Lycium barbarum (assembly GCF_019175385.1). Classification (NCBI taxonomy): domain Eukaryota; kingdom Viridiplantae; phylum Streptophyta; class Magnoliopsida; order Solanales; family Solanaceae; genus Lycium; species Lycium barbarum. The sequence goes on along the minus strand of NC_083348.1, from coordinate 20,240,240 downwards.
GAAGCATGCTCCGATTATTCACCAGCCTGGGGAGTTGCTGCATTCGGTGATCTCACCTTGGCCTTTCATGAAGTGGGGAATGGACATTGTGGGTCCGTTACCTCAGGCACCAGGTAAGGCCCGTTTCATTTTTTTTTATGACTGACTATTTTTCTAAATGGGTTGAAGCACAGGCCTTCGAAAAGATAAGAGAGAAGGAAGTCATCGACTTCATATGGGATCACATCATCTGCTGTTTCGGCATCCCCTCCGAGATAATGTGTGATAATGGTCCTCAGTTCGTGGGTGGCAAGGTCAACAATTTCCTCGAGGGATTGAAGATCAAGAAAATCGTGTCAACCCCGTATCATCCATGCGCGAACGGACAGGCAGAATCCACGAACAAAACGATAATCCAAAATCTGAGGAAAAGGCTTGAAGCATCGAAGCACCATTGGAGGGAGATATTACCAGAGGTGTTGTGGGCTTACAGAACCACATCCAGATCAAGCACGGGGGAAACCCTGTTCTCATTGGTTTACGGAGCCGAAGCCCTTATCCCCGTGGAAGTCGGTGAACCGACCCTCCGCTTCAGGTATACCACCGGAGTCAAACGGGGAGGAGGCCATGGCCGTGAAGCTCGACCTCGCAGATGGACTACGCGAAAGCGCGTCGGTCCACATAGCGGCCCAAAAACAGAGGATAGAAAGATACTACAACCGAAGAGCCAACTTTCGACATTTCCAAGTTGGGGATTTAGTGCTTCGAAAAGTTACCTTGCACACCAAGAACCCCAACGAGGGAAAGCTGGGTCCGAACTGGGAAGGTCCGTACAAGGTAACCGGTATAACGGGCAAAGGATCGTATCAATTGGAGTCCATGGGCGGGCAGCATCTGCGTAATAACTGGAACGTGGCCCATCTAAAGAGATACTACTTCTAAGGTATGGTCTCCCCGTATCCTCTTATTAACTTTTCTCTTTTGCAGGAAGTCAAGAGCGGGACAAAATTAGAACCTAGATCTGAAAACACGTGTTGCACTCTTTTCCTTAGTACGGTTTTGTCCCAAAATGGGTTTTCCGATAAGGTTTTTAATGAGGCAACGAGTACAACGTGTTACTTAACAAATATGAAGGGCGAGTACCCGGATACCCGGTGTCGCATCCTCCGATTGGGGATATAATAGCACTCACCCGACCTCAGAGATCGAATAAGTGCTAGGGGAGTACTATGCCACACCGAGGATGACCCCGATTAAAGCAGACGGAGAAGCTCAACATTTGCTACGGCAAAACTAAGGGCCGGCCACCAGCCATAGCCTCCGATGTAAGGACCAAACGATCATAATGAATTGTGTCCCACTTAGCATTTTGCTACGGCAAAACTAAGGCCCGGCCACCGGCCATAGCCTCCGATGTAAGGACCAAACGATCATAACGAATCGTGTCCCATTTTACATTTGCTACGGCTAAGGAAGAAAGGGTTAAAATTCTCATATGTACAAACATTTTGCAAACACAAAGTTATCAAAAATTGGGATAACAACTTTCTGTTAAATACATTTTGCCCAGTTGATAACCACAGTATTTCGATACTGTCTCATTCGCATACCCTACACTGGGTACGATGGTCGAAATTCGGCAAAGGCAACGAGATCACAATGATCCAAGCCAAAATTTGATAAGCCACCGGCCCCAAAATATCGGATAAGACCTACGGGCACGATGGATTAACGACTACGAGTCGACTTGTCCTAACACGGACCAACGATCATGGCAAAAATAATAGCAAGCATCCAAAAACGAAGAAACAAGGAAAAGACATTCTTTATATATATATACAAGAGATGCTCTTTACATCAAAAACCAAAATCCTACAAAGGCAAAAAACAAAAACAAAGGATGAAGCACAGGCCCTATGCTATCCGGCATGGCTAGAGGAGGATGAGTGTTCGGACTCAGTCCGCTCGGAGTCATCTGACTCGGACCCAAGGGCACGGTTGGCCTCCTCCTCCATCCTTTTTGCTTCAAGTATAAGGGCCGGAAGATCCGAAAGGCCGTGCTCAGCTTGCTCGAGGGTGATTCGCCGAGACTTCCACTTTTCATACTCGGCGACAATAGCAGTATGAGCCTCGGCCGCCTCAACACTTCTCCAGGTTTCTTCCAAGTCGGCCTCAGCCTTGGCCAGTTTTGCTTCCAAATCAGCCCGATTCTCCTCAAGGACACTTATCCTACCATTGGTTGCCTCTAGCTCGGCCTTAAGGCCGTCATTGGCAATAACCGCCCCCTCGAGCTCGGCTCTTAGACCTTCACATATCCGAGACCGCTCCTCGGCTTTTTCCTCGGACACCCTCTTGCGCTCGTTGAGAAAAGCAACCTCGGACTCTAACTGCCGGTTCCTCTCGACCAAGCCCGTAGCATCAGCCTTCACCGAGTCCAGTTCCCCCCGGAGTTGGGAAACCGTGGTCTCGAGCTCATCCAGCCTCAAGGAAAACTGGGCTTTATCCTGGCTAAGGCCGATTTTGTCAGCCTCAAGGCTCCGGTTATAATCGGTAATAGCAACCAGTTCACTCTTCAAATGATGGTTTTCGCCCTTAGCCGCATCAAGCTCAGGCCGAAGGTTGGCCAGCACGGCCGCCCGGTTCAACCCTCCCTCTTTCTCCCGAAGAAGATGTTGGTATTTCTCCGTTTCTCGGCCCTGGGCGTCCAGTTTCCCTCGAAGATCGTCTATCTCGTGTTGGGCACGGATGAAAGCTTCATTGACTAGAACCACACTCTGCAGGTGAAACAAGTCAGAAGGCTTAGGCGAAGTAAGGATAAAATCCACATATAAACTATACAAGGATGACATAAGAGCTTACCCAGTTGCTTGCATGAATACCCTCGTTAATGAGGCACTGCCATGTGAGCCCGGTCATTTTGCGCCTGTCCGAGTCAGAAATAAGGGGTCGCAAATAGCTCGCTACGCCCACCGGACGCGATAGAAAGCTGCAGTCCTCGGGGACGGTGACTACGGCCGATCTGGTTCTCCTTGGTTCCACGCTCGGGGCCGGGAAGATATTTACCAAGCTGTCCCTGGCGCCCGATTCGAAGATCCGGTTGGGCTCCGCAGTTGCGGCAGGCTCATGCTCGGGAGACGGACCAGCGCCTGTGGGGGCTTCGCTCTCTGGTACTGGACCGGCCCTTTTGTCGGCTGCAGCAGCAGCCGCTTCCCCGGATCTTCTCCTTTGCAGGGGAGCATCTTCCGAAGAAGTTTCACCTAAAATGTCGACGAAGTCAATCGATCGAAGAGGAGCCGGTGAAAGTATTTCTTCCGCACCCGAACGTGGAGCTGGAACTAAGAGACTTTCGCTGACAGAAGGAAGAGGTGAAGCGGAGACTTTCTCCTCCGGTATGGGAGCCACGGAGGGAACTGAGGCCACTCTCCGAACAATAATGTCGGGCTCCGTCTCTTCCCTTGAAGACCGAGCAACGCTTCTTGCTTTCTTTCTTTTTGGCGTCTGCCCCTTTTCGGAAGGCCGTTTCCTTTTTGCAGCATCGGCAAGAACACGGGAAGAACCCGCCGTGTCAAAATCGGACACCGGTGCAGGGGGAGCGGTCCCCGATTCCGGTCTAGGGGCCACCGAGCCCTTGGGCAAACCTGAAAACAAAGACAATAGGAAGGGTTGAGAGGGAAAAAAGCCATGAACAGTGGGAAATACAACGAGCATGAAGGGAAACAAAATGTTACCATGATTTTGGGCGATCCACCGGCCGCATGACAGGTGGGCCCATGTCCGATCATCGTAAGGATACAGGTCGAGAAGTACAGTGACCCAGTCACTCAGATTCCGAATGACCGGAGGAACGTACCCATTGGCTGACAAAAATAAGGAAGAAACAGTGAGAAAGCGGGATCGAAATTTGACGAAACAACGCTAAGTCAACTATTCGAGACTTCAAACTTACGCTTGCTATTCCACTTCTCCGGGAAAGGCATATGGTCGGCTGGGATAATGTCCTCGGTCTTCACCCTGACGTATCGCTCCAACCATCCCCGGTCTCTGTCTTCATCCATTTTTGAGAAGAATGGATTCCGGCTGCGCTTAGCCAGTTTCATTATGCCACCCCGGAACCACCTCGGGGAGTGTAGGCGTATCAGGTGGGCTAGTGTGAACTCCTTCTCGGCATTGTTGGCTAATGACCGGAGACACGCTACGACCCTCCAAACATTTGGGCCGATCTGAGCCAATGTAACGCTGTAAGTCCGGCACATGTCGAGGATGACCGGATCCACCGGAGGGTCGAGTTTGAGCGTGAAGGGGTATGTGTAAACGTATAGAAACCCTTCACGGTGGTCAGTAACAGATTCATCTGGTCCAGGGGCGAAAACCCGAACTGGACGGGTGTCCCACCCGCAATCGGCCCGGACTGTATTGAGCTTTTCCTCGGTAATAGATGAGGGATACCGCCTCACGTCGAATCCTCTGTCCGAAACGGAGGAAGGCTTTTCGACCTCAAGGTCTTTGTTGAAGTTGAATTTAGCCGGTATGACATCCGAGGCCGTGGGCTCGAATTTAGCGGGAGACGCAGTCTCGGCCCCCGGGGACGACACCGGTGGAGCATCGTGGGAAGTGGATTCGGACATCTTGGAAATACGAAAGAAAGAAGGTCCGAGAGAGGAATTTAAGAAAAACGAAGGAACTGGTGGTTCGAGGAGGAGTGAAGTATAAAACAGCAACACTCGAGCAGAGAATATTCGACAGCAGTGGTGACCAAGTCGGTTCTTTTACATGCACTATGAAACAATGAATCAATAAGCAGATCAAGTTTGAAGTTAATTGAGTATGGTACAAATGGGAAAAACTCAGAAATGAAGTGAAGTTGGAGAGGACGAAATCACGGGTTTACCTCGCACTCCACGGAAATATGACTCTATCTGGGTCATTGTTGATAGACTGACGAAATCAGCCCACTTTCTTCCAGTCAGGACTACGTATTCAGCTGAAGATTATGCCAGATTGTATCTTAATGAGATAGTGAGACTTCATGGGGTTCCCACAACTATTATCTCTGATAGAGGGGCCCAGTTTATAGCTAATTTCTAGAGATCCTTCCAGGAGGGATTGGGGACACAGGTGAGTCTCAGCACAACATTCCACCCTCAGACTGACGGACAGGCCGAGCGTACCATTCAGACGCTACAAGATAGGTTACGGGCCTGCGTCATTGATTTCAGGGGCAGTTGGGATGATCACTTGCCGTTGATCGAGTTTGCTTATAATAACAACTACCATTCTAGAATTCAGATGGCACCGTACGAAGCTCTATATGGCAGGAAGTGTAGATCCCCTATAGGATGGTTTGACGTTGGTGAGACTAAGCTAATAGGCCCAGATATGGTTCAGCAGGCTGTCGATAAGGTGAAGCTTATTCAGGAGAGGTTACTGGCAGCCCAGAGTCGGCAGAAGTCATATGCAGATAATCGACGTCGATACTTGGAATTTCAGGTTGGCGATTGGGTGTTCTTGAAGGTGTCACCCATGAAGGGTGTTATGAGATTCGGCAAGAAAGGAAAGTTGAGCCCGAGATACATTGGACCTTATCAGATTATCCGTAAGGTAGGCCAAGTCAGCGGATTTAGAAGCAGTACATCCGGTCTTCCATGAGTCAATGCTGCGGAAGTATATAGGCGATCCTTCCAGGGTGTTTCCGGCAGATGATATCCAGGTAACAGAGGAGCTATCATATGAAGAGCAGCCTATAGCCATACTTGATCGGCAAATCAGAAGGTTGCGAACAAAAGATGTGGCGTCGGTTAAAGTGTTGTGGCGGAACAATAATAGGGAGGAGATGACTTGGGAGGCTGAAGAGGAGATGGAAAAGAAATATCCTCACTTGTTTTCCACGCCTACAGGTAATCTAAACCCCCTTGCTTGATTGTGTTAATTGTCTGCTCAATCTATATGTTAGCGATAAGGAAAACCCTTCCCAAGACTCTTATAGAACCCGACGGGATAAAATCGACATTCGAGGACGAATGTTCTAAAGGGGGGGGGGGGGGGAGGATGTTATATCCCATATTTTCATACATTGGGACGTTTTAAACTAAACGCGACAAGTTAAAGACAAGACTATTTTAAGATACGAAGTAGAGACTTTAACTTCCGGTTTCGTTTCAAGTCACAAGTTACCTACAAATTTCGTTTGGTATAGAAGCATTAATGGAAAATTGGTATTAAATTAACCATGATTAGATTATTAAGTGGGATTGGAAAACTAAATCAGTCCATTAAAAATAGCCATAGTTGGCCGTGTAGTTTAGTGGGATGGTCAAAGATAATTGACCTAAAATTTAAGTGGGACACATGTCCAAATCTTGTAATGCATATATATAACACAAATGCTGATTCACTATCAACTAAGTACATCATTTTCATCTTTACAAGTCAAGAACACATAGTGATAGAGAGGGAAGCTCTCGGCTACAAGCTGGCCGAGAGTGAGGTGTTCCAAATTGCTCCAAAAAAATCAGTTTCTTAGGAAATTTAACTCCCCTAAAGGTGTATTAACGTGTAGCATTCATTGGAATAGCAAGAACAAGTGTTAAAATTCAAGAAGTGAAAGTGAAGGGCTAGCCGATTGAAGTGTTTAGTTACAAGGTAAGAATGATCATTTTTCTTGTGTTGTATGATGATTTGAAGGTATAATTCGTGCATGTTGTTGATGTTTTGTTGTTGTGGTTGAAGTTGAGGTGAGCCGTGAGCTTGGGTGAAGCCATGTTGGTCTCATTTTGCATGTATTGTTGATGGGTTGAACGTGTGTCAACATATGTAAATGAACAAAGATTGTAGAAGTATGTTTATGATGTTGCATGTTGGTATTGGACTGTTTTTCTTGAAGTTGAAGTGGGCCGTGTGTTGTAGACTTAAATGGAATCATGCTTAATCTTCTTGTACATGTATTGGGAATAAATTGAATGTGTTGTAGTGTGGATAAATGGATGAAAATCATGAAGTTGTTGTAGTGGTGTTGAAGCCGTGTAGGGGGCTGTTTTAGAGGAATTTATGGACTGTTTTGTGCCATGTTTTGATTGTTGTTGTTATGGACATTGTGGTGTATTGTATGCATTATGAATATGTGAATTGAGGTGTTAAAGAAATGAATCATGTTGAAGGGGGAAAACAGTCCAAACCGTGGACTGTTTTAATGTTAGGAGTGAATTAGTGTATGTTGAATGTTGGTTATTGTTATGAACGTATAGTGAAAGTGAAGTTTAATGATTCAAGTTGAAATTGAAATTGTTTGTTGGCTGTTGTAAGAGTTAATATGATGCTAAAACAGTTCCAATAATCGTATAAGTAATGTTGTAAACGTGTTGTTGTCGTTGTAGTTGAAGTTGGAAAATTGCGAAGCGAAAATGGTAATGTTGTGTGTGTTGTTTGGCCGTGGATAAGGGCCTGTTTTAAATGATGTACGGACTGTCCAAAGTTCCCTTAAGTCATGTTTAAACAAGTTCGGATTGATACATGAAAGAATGACTAACAATATTAGCTTGTAGTACTAGTTGGTTTGAATGCGAACGAAACGTTGTCTAAATGTTGGAAAGGGATTGTTAACGTTAAAATACATATTGAAGTCCCTCGTAGACTAATTGTAGCTCTTGATATCTTGATATAGGATAAGTACTATTGGGCAGCAAGTACAAGTTATAATACGACTAAATGCTAAAGGTATGTAAAGCCTCTTCCTTCTTTCTTTTGGCATGTCCTAGACGTAAGTAAGAAATGATATGAACCTTGGGGTAAATTCTACTCTCTAGTTCCAAGCATGACTTATGATTCTATTCATTCCGTAATGTTATGGTCACGAGCCTACTATATGATTGACTAATGAATGATGTATAGAAGTTCCTACTCTTAAAGAATTGCATAATTAGAGGCATACTTGACTATCAAAAGTTACACCATGTCAAATTGATACATGTACATGAAATCTGAAACGTTCCTTGCTATAACTTGTAATGAGATTTAAAAAGAACTGAATATGATTATTATCCTGACACTTTAGAGCTGGTTAGTTACTTACCTATTGAGTCTCAAAAGATGAATTGCATATATGTGGTTGCTTATTATTCTACTCGTGCTTACCGCTATATCCTTCACTGAGTCCCGGGCCAGGACACGTTTTCGTGTGCATATTTACTATATTACTCACTGAGCCCCTCACTAGAGGGCCGGGACACGTTATATATATATATATATATATAATGATATGATGATATGATGATATGATGACATGATGATATGGAGATGGCGGCCAGGAGGGCATATATTCCTTATTACCGAGTCCCTCACTAGAGGGCCGGGACACGTATATGTTTATGTTATGATGCTATGATTATAATTACCGAGTCCCTCACTAAAGGGCCGGGACACGTTATATATGTTATATACAGAATAATTATTCAGCCTTGGTTACAAAACTCTATAATGACATGGATATGATGTTGACACTTATGATTTATGTTCAAAGGCAAGTTTTATGAAATTCTGTTTGTTGCATTGGGTCCTACACACCTTGTCTCAGTATGAGTCTATTACTATATTTCATGCTTTACATACTCAGTACACATTTCGTACTGACCCCCTTTTCTTCTGGGGGCTGCGTTCATGCCCGCAGGTACAGAGGATCGTTTCGGAGATCCGCCAGCCTAGGATATCTATTCAGCTACTTTGAAGTGTTCCTTTGTTGCGGAGCCTAGCTTGTGGTATAACTCCCTTTTGTTGTATATGTATGTGTTTATTTGGGGTACGGCGGGGCCCTGTCCCGTCATATGATACTGTCATTACTCTTAGAGGTCTGTGGACACATATGTGGGTCTGTATATAGTTGATGTTGCGTTGTATGAATACGACTTATGTTTGGGGCGTACCCATTCGTAATGGCAGCCTTGTCGGCTTGCATATATATATATATATGTTTGGGATGTTGCGTGTAGTGGAAGCCTTGTCGGCTTGCGTAGATATATATATATATATATATATATATGTTGTTGTTGAAGATCGTACTCCTCAGGAGACAGGTGCCTACGACATACAGAATTGTGACAGCTTTAAAATAACGTCCTGCCTTTTATACAAATAAGTTCATAATATGCTGGTTATAAAAGATTATAGTTAACAGGGGATATGAGTGTCCAACTCGGGCACTAGTCACGGCCTACGGGGTTGGGTCGTGACAATAACAAATCGTCATCAGTAGCCGTTTCATTAAAGAGCTTTCACATACACATTTTCTCTATCTAACATACATCGAGATCCAAGCACATATCTTATACCCGCATACAAATTTAATTGATTATTCGATTCCGGGGTAAACAAAATATTTTTTAAATTTATAGTTTATAATTTATAGCTATATCCTTCATGTTTAACAAAATTAAATTTTTTCGGATATTAATTGGTATATTATAATATTTTATTTTTTAAAATGCATGCGTACTTAAATACTACATAGTTTCTAAAATGATAACATAATGAACAACGTATGTTGTAGCTTATACTCCATTCATCTACAAAAAAAAAAATAGTGTCAGGCATACAACGCGCAGTGGCGAAGTCAGGGTTTTCACTAAGAGGGTTCAAATATGAAAAAGTAAACACACAAAGAAGCCAAAGGGGTTTCAACGTCTAATATATATATATATATATATATATATATATACATAAAAAATAGTTTTAACCATATATAAACATTGTAATTTTTCGCTTTAAGGGGTTCGAATGAACCCTCTTGACCCTTCCTCCCTCCGCCTTTGACTACGTGGTATGAATTCATAAATATATTTCTTAATATAAATTTACACTTTAAAAATTACATAAAAAGAAACTATAATCCAAACTTGATGGAGTAGTTAAAAATGTTGAGAACATCTTTGAAAATATGTAGTTAATGAAATAATTTTTTAGTTTTTCAAGTAGTAGTAATGTCAAACAACTTGTGATAAAAGGGAGTAAGTTTTTTTGTGATTTAGAGTATTGTTTTTTTTTTTGGTGGGTGGGGGGGGGGGGGGGGGGGGAGGAAGGTAAAAAAATGTTAGGCAGTGTTTGTTAGCAAAGTGAAACATGGTTAAATGAATCATGCAGCATTGAAGCTTCATTTGTGTTTGAGAAAATAATCAAAATATACATTTTATAAAAAAAAAAGTGTCATTTTTTCATTATATAACTTTAGAAAGTAAAAGGAATGTTTAATTATATTGAGAAAAAGAATTAATTTTTTTCACATTTTCAACATACTTTGTATATAAACTCACGAAAAAAATGCTCTCTTTCTCTCCATGCAAAACCCTAAAAAGTGAGCAAACCCTACACTATGGCAGTGGCCGGTGGCCAGCCTCCAATGGCGGCTGACCTGGACAAAGCCTCCTCCGCACATTTTCCCCCATTACCTCAATCCCCAAACACAAAAACTAGCACAAATCCTACCTTACATGATCACAAAACCCTTGTTACCTATGTCGATGCTATAAATCCTAATTCGATTAATGAAGCCATACAGACGTCAAAAACTCATATTGAACCCATCCCCATCAAACCTGTGGAGATGAGAGATTGAAAGGCAGTGGTAAGATGGACAGAAGAGGAAGTTTCACGTACGAACTTGATAGAAAAATTCAACTATGCTATGGTGGGAAGTTTTCTCATGGTTGGCCTGATTTGGAAGAACTTCGAGTGGTTATACCTAAGTAATGTGGGATTAAGGGAGACTGTAGAATAGGTCTATTTCGACGTAGACATATCCTGATGCGTTTTGAGTTGTAGGAAGATTTTATTACAATGACATCTAAGGGTGTTCATTATATTAATTCAAAAGATGGATATTATTATCCTATAAGACCGCTGATCTATGATCCTAAGTTCAGAATTGATGAGGAGACAACAATGGCTATGGCATGGATCCCTTTCCTTCATCTGTTATCTACCTTTTTTGTCAAAGAAGCCTTGTTCTCATTGGCCTCAGTAGTTGGTAAGCCTTTACAATTAGATTTGGCTACAATCAACAAAACCAGGCCTAGTTGTGCTAGGGTCAAGGTGTTAATTGATTTGGTAGCAGATCTGCCTGATTCTGTTAGGATGGAAATTATTGATGAAAAGTCTAGTGAAGTAAGAATTATTGATGTGAATATTCAATATGATGTTATTCCCAAATATTGTAAGAAGTGTAAATTACAAGGCCATAATGAAGAGACTTGTAGAACTCTTCATCCAAAATTGAGGAAGAAATCCAAAGAGTTGGATGATAAAGATGAAGGCAAAGAAGTAGATCAAGGAGAAGGAAAAGGGAGAATAGATGATGTAGAAGTGAAGCACAAACGAAATAAGTGGAACAAGATGAAGACTCCTAGATTTATACCAGCAGGCAGTGGCGGAGCCAGGATTTCTGCCGAGGGGGTTCAAAATATAAAAAAGTAAACATACGAAGAAGCCTAAGGGGGTTCAACATCTACTATATATACATAAAAAAATAATTTTAACCTTGTAAAAACAGTGTTTTTTTCCGCCAAGGGGGTTCGGATGAACACCCTCGGCATAATGTGGCTCCGCCACTGCCAGTAGGTAAAGTTTTTGGACATGCTGTCAAATTCAATCCTGTCAAAGATGATCGAGTTTTTACAATGGAGAAGAACCCTGAGAAATTCATGAATGGGAATCCCATAAATGCCAATTAAGTGGGAACAACTGTAACTATCCAAAATAAATTTGAAGCTTTGATCAATGGTGATGAGGTTGTAGAAATAGAAGTGGAGGATGTTCATGAAGATCTAGAACCACTTGAGAAGAATTAGGACCAAGTCAAATATGAGCTGGTAAAAAATGACATAGTTGAGGTGGATCAGGTTGCAGGTTTAGCAAGGTGTGAAGTGAATGACAATGTATCTGATATTCAGAATCAAAGGGAAGATCAGGCTTCAGATGAGATAATCGCTGAGCCTATTGTCAATATGGAGGAGATTCCATCAGAAGAAGTTAGCAAGGATGTAGTGAAGGATGATAGCTCTGATAAGAGTCATATTCATCAGTCATTGTCTCATTTTTCCAAATGGGGAGATAGAGTTGATGAAGATTTACAAGGAGGATTGGAGGAAGGAGAAGTGCTTGTTGACAAAGGTTTGAAGTAGCCGGCAGAAGTTAATGGTATAGAGGAAGAAATTTTTCAAGCAGATACTGATTCAGGATTAAATCTGCCAAGGGAAGAATATCAGACTCAGAAGTCTAGTGTAGCAGATACTGAGGCTGCAGAGGAAGTTCAACCAAATGATCAGGAGGTGGTAAAATGGTATCCTTCAAAGCCTCCTGATGATCAAATGTGATAAGGTAGATACTCAAAGTATGAAAGACAAAAGGCAGTAGTTCAAGTGATCCAAGGTTGAAAAAGGATTCTCCCATGAGGCATTTACATTATCTGGTTTCTCACAATATATCAGAGGAGGAGAGGAGGCAATTATCAGATGACGATGCAATTGCTTTGATAGAAGACAAAGAAGAGAGCATTCAAGATTCTCCAATTAGAGTTAAAGCTTTGTCTCCAAAATCTGTAGTAAAGGGAGGAAAAAAAGGGAAAAACAAGTGGAAGCACAAGTTTCAGTCAGAGTGATGCCAAAGAGGGGTGCAGCAAAATCTAACTGTAAATGATGATGAAAGCCTTTATATGGAATATAAGATCTGTTAGAACTCAACAAGCATTCACAGGCTTCAAATGCTGCATAGACATCATAAATTCACTTTCATAGCTCTGATGGAACCTTTCCAACAGGCTAGGAATGTTGAAATCTATAATAGGAAATTGGGAATGAATATTGTTGGTGCAAATAGTACTGGAAAAATTTGGTATTTTATTGAGGCCAATGTAGATGTGCTAATTTTGTTAGATACAACTTAGCAAATCTCTTTAAAATCAGTTTTTCTTGATCAGAATAAATCTTTGGTTATTACATTAGTTTATGCTAAATGTAATGAATCAGAGAGGTTGGAATTATGGGATGACATTTATCAGGTGGCAGACTCTATTAATCTTCCATGGCTAGTTGGAGGAGATTTTTAATGTGGTTTTACATGAAGATCAGAAGATAGGTGGGATTCCAATCCAACCTCAAGACTATGGAGATTTTGCTTTCTGTGTAAATTCCTGTGATTGATGGAGACCAGTTTCAAAGGCAGTCATTTTACTTGGTGGAATGGTAGAGGAGGCTCATACTGCATCTTTGAGAGGTTGGATAGAGTTTTCATTAATCAACAATTTCAACAATGGTTTGCACAGGTAGAAGTTGAACATCTCACAAGGACAGGTTCTGACCATGCTCCTTTGTTCATTACTTTGGGAGAACAAAGTCAGGCATATTTTGGACCATTCAGATTTCTAAAGTTTTGGACTGAGCATCAAGGTTTCTTGAGTATAGTTAGGGATAATTGGTCAAGTAATCTGGATAGCAATCCTTTTATGTTGTTTAAACAGAAACTGAAGCACATAAAGAAGATTCTGTCAGCATGGAGCAAAGAAGTTTATGGAGATAATTTCAAGCAGCTGATTATTAGAGAAGAAATTGTGAGGATCAAAGAAGAACTATTTGAAGGGGATCCTTCTCCTTTGAACAGAATGGTGCTACAACAAGCACAGGCTGAACTAAAGAAGTATTTGCATTTTGAAGAAGAATTTTGGAGACAGAAGGCTAATGTTACTTGGTTTGCTGAAGGGGATAGAAATACTAGATTTTTCCATAATCTGGTAAATGGTAGAAGGAAGAGGTTGCAGATTAAAATAATTCAGAATTCAAATGGATATTGGGTAGAAGATGCTACTCAAGTGGCTGTGGAGGCTGAAGAATTTTTCAAAAAACAGTTTTCTCAGGAGCAAGAAGCTATAGATTTTAGCTTACTTAACCATGTTCCTTCAATGGTGTCTGAGGAAGATAATGAATTATTAGTTGTTGTTCTTAATGCTGATGAAATCAAACAAGCAGTTTTTGCTTCGAATGGGGATAGTGCTTGTGGTCCTGATGGATTAACAGGCACTTTTTTTCAGGCTTGTTGGCATATTGTTGGTCCAGATGTGCTTAATGTGGTTAAAGGCTTTTATGAAGGCCACACTCTTCCTAAATCAATCACTCATACAAATTTGGTTATGTTGCCAAAGAAGCAAGATGTTCAGACTTATGCAGACATGAGGCCAATCAGCTTGAGTAACTTCATTAATAAAGTTATATCAAGAGTGGTTCATGGTATAATGGAGGCCATTTTTCCAAGGCTTTTTTCACCAAATCAATCTGGTTTTGTGAAGGGGAGAAGCATTATTGAAAATGTTCTTTTAACTCAGGAAATAGTTACAGAAATAAGGAAGAGAGGAAAACCAGCAAATGTAATCATCAAGTTGGATATAGCAAAGGCCTATGATAGGGTGTCTTGGTTGTTTTTTATCAGAATTCTTAACAAGATAGGCTTTTCAGAAGGTTTTGTGGATATGATTTGGAGAATTATAGCTAACAATTGGTATTCTGTGATGATCAATGGTCAGCCACATGGATTTTTTCATTCAACAAGAGGGGTCAAACAAGGTGACCCTCTATCTCCATCACTGTTTATACTGTCTGCAGAAGTTCTTTCTAGGGCCTTGAACAACTTGTTTGATGATCCAATGCATAGAGGTTTTGGCATGCCTAAATGAAGTGCAGATCTAAATGATCTGGCATATGTAGATGACACCATAATCTTTACCTCAGCAGACAGATATTCATTGGAATTAGTAATGGAAGTGTTGCTAAATATGAGATGTCTCAGGACAAAGGATGAACAGAGATAAGAGCTATTTATACATGTATAAAACTTATGCAATGAGTCTAGTTCAAGATGTGACACAAATCACTGGTTTTACAAGAGGTGAATTTCCATTCAAGTATCTAGGATGCCTAATATTTCATAGCAGAGAGAAGAAAGCATATTATAATGATCTAATAAAGAAAGTGAAGGACAAGCTCCAGAATTGGAAAGGCAAGTTGATGTCTTTTGGAGGTAAAGTTGTGCTCATCAACAGTGTTCTTCAAAGTATGCCAATGTATTTGTTGTCTGCCATGGTCCCTACAAAGTATACTATTCAAGAGCTAAATAGGATATTTGCCAAGTTTTATTGGAGTAACAATGAAGATAAAAGGAATAAACATTGGTCCTCTTGGTTAAATATGTACTATCCAAGACATGAAGGTGGGATGGGATTTAGATCACTATTTGATGTTTCAAAAGCACTCTTTGCTAAGCTATGGTGGAGGTTTAGGACTAGCTGCACTCTATGGTGCACCTTTATATGGAATAAATATTGCAAGAGGCAAATTCCAACTCTGGTAGGTTGGAAGGGAAGATATCTGTTGTGGAAGAAAATGCTAGAAGTAAGGGATGATATTAAACATGCCATTTGGTGGGAGCCTAGAAATGGATCATCTAGCTCCTGGTTTGATAACTAGATTAGATTAGGTCTTTTAGTTAAGCTGATTCCTGCTGGTTTTCATCTCAATGAAGATATTGAAGAAGTGAAAGAAGTTATGACAAATGGAACATGGAACTTTGATCTGCTGCATCACATATTACCTGAAGATATTGTTGAACATGTCAGGTCTGAGTTAATTTTCAATGAAAGGGGGATGACAAGTGACAAGGCTTGGTGGTTATTGACAAGTACAGGAAAATTCATAGTAAGTAGTGCTTGGGAGGCAATTAGACAGAAGAAACATCATAGCTGGTGTTTCAAAATGATGTGGACCAAGGGCTTACCATACAAGATTTCTTTCTTCCTATGGAGGGTCTGGCACCATAAACTTCTAGTGGATGATGTTTGGCAAGAATTGGTATAAATATGGTGTCAATATGCAGATGTTGTACCTTTCCCCAACAGGAGACAATGACTCACATGTTCCTAACAGGTGAGTTTGCATTAGATATCTGGCAGATTTTTTCTTCAGCGGCTGGAGTACAAGGGCCTTTTGTGCAGATTAATCAAATATTTTCTAAATGGTGGATAACAAAATGTGGTGCTTAGTTGAAACCTATCTATCAGGCTGCTCTTGCTATCATCGTGTGGCAGATATAGAAAAGAAGGAACATTATTATTCATGGAGGGGTGATGTCAAGAAATAAGGTGATTTTTTAGATCAACAGGAATTTATGGCAGCTGGCAAAGTTCAAGTTCTCATGGTTAGATATCCCTCACAGTTGGCCTCTTTTGGTTCAATTTTTGGAGAAGTATAAACCACAAGTAACAAGCAAAGCAGTAGCGTGGAATTGTCCTCCTAATGGTTGGTATAAGTGTAATATAGATGGGGCATACAAGAGCAGCACAGGTCAAAGTTCATCAGCATTTTGTATCAGGAATAGTGAAGAAAACTTAGTGCATGCATGAGCAAGCATTATACTAGAAGCATCCTGTATTGTTGCTAAAGCAAGAGCAATCCTTGAGGGGGTGGAGTATTGTGTTGCAAATCATTTGTTTCCTCTGATAGTGGAAACACACTTACTCTTGATGACAAAAGTATTGAATGATGAATGGGAGACACCTTGGAGGATTTGAATGATGGTGAATTTGATTCAAGATTGGAGGAAGAAAGGCACCATACAGATTGTCCATGTACTCAGAGAAGGCAACAAATTGGCTGATTTTTTAACTAACATGGCTGTTCATTTTGCAGTACTTTTCATAGAGCAAACTATCAGGAACTTCCATCAGAGGCTAAAGGAATTCTAAATGCTGATAAACATAATATGCCTAGCTTCAGATTAAAGAAACAACATGTTAGAGAACTAGACTGAACTACGAAGGATTTAGAAAATGCATGATCACTGATATCATGCATGCAACAGATAATAGTTAGGTTGGAAATCTTCTGTCATCGGCTCATATCTGTAAACTTAGTTGCTAGTGTAGTTCTATCCAATTTGTGGTATTAACTTTCAGTTCAGCCTATTGGAAGAACTTTTTTAGTAGCCTAGAATATGGTATGTTAACTGATTTTTCATAATCCCCTGGCCAGACAAAGAAGTATTCAGAAACTACATTGACACTGAGATTGACTAACACAGCCTAATCCATGTTGGAAGGATTCTTCTGTTGGTATACTGATTCCATAACCACCTGGTGAGATCTTTGAGGTGATTTGAAATGGCATCAAACCAAGACTGGATTAGCAACAGTAATTAGGTCAATATTAGTGCTTAGATTAATGTTTCTAGTCTATTATGAGTCACTTTTGGCCTTTGTTGCTTTCTTGCGTTATCTTTTTTGCTTCTGTATAGATTTTTCTTATGAATAAAACACACCAGTCCCCACACCTCACGTTGTGGGATCCAACTGAGGTCCAACTGGGTATGTTATAATAAAACACACCAGTCTCATGCTGGTTGATTTGATTAAAAAAAAAACATACTTTTCTATAATTTAAATGAATTGACATCTACAAATATTGTAAAGTATAAAATTTTATTTAGTTATCTTTGTTTTATAAGTAACCTCATCAAAATCTTAGTAAAGAATAAATGTAGCATATAACTGATATCTCTAGAACCAAATTATTTTTCTTCTTTTTGGAAGAAAATGTTATAGTTCATAATGGATGTTGTTAATCACACATATGCTACAACTAAGTTGAATTTCAAGAAATTATCAAAATCTAAATATAAATAAAATTCAACAACGAAAAATAAGAGAATTTATGTCATGTAAATGTTTGAAGGTAAAAAGAAAGTCTAAAGTAAGGACAAAAGAAATCTATGTTCAATTTTTTAAATGCTTTTGTTCAATTTAAATATTAAGTCTTTTATTTTTAAAAGTTTGCAAAGACTGTCGAACTAATTTTTCAATAACTTAATATTAAAAAAAAAGCCAAAAAATAATTATAAATAATTACAAATGTAACTTTTAATCTTAGTTTTGGGCCCGGGCTTAGCACGGGCCAAATGCCACTAGTATAGAAATATATCTATTTTTTGTTTTTACAGATTAAAAAGACAACTGTATAGAGGAGTATCTAATTACACGTGGCCAAATATTATTGGTTATTTGAGACAAGGGCTTCACTTTTTTTTCTAATTTTTTTTCCTTCTCTTTCTAATGAATGAATGATCTTTAGTTGTGTGGGTTTTGTTTTTGACTTTCGTTGTCTTCAATAAAGGGTATGCAATGCCTAAAGGGTCGGGCTGAATCAATTTCGCTCCTGACCGAACTGCTTGCATCGGCCCATAAGAGGGTTGGTTCATTTTTGCATATCATTGGTTTATCCCTGATAAGAAAATACTGGACTTTACTGGTACCTAGCCCGGTCGGATTTAACTGTCATATTTAAAAAAAAAAAGAAATCTGCTCTGGTTTGGGCATAGATTTGAAAGCATTTTTTCAAAATATGTTTTCAACTATCTGTTTGGTCATAAAATTTCAGAAGATTTTAAAAACCAAATCTTTAAATTTAAAAATCTGCTTCAAATCTATTTTTGATTCAAGATATAACCATTGTCCTTTTTAAAAAAATTTAAAACTAGCCCTATATTTTTGTATTTTATATGAAAAAAATCTCATCTACTTATGACCCTAACTAATCTCTATCTACTCTTTCTCCATTAAAGCATGACTTCTCTATAAATCTACAAAATGAAAGTCATAGAATAGCATTATACCCATTTTTTAGTTCTCCAAAATACCCTTATTATTCTTGAGCAATTGGGGCTTATTTGTCTTTTAGCCTAGAAAATTGAACCCGCTAATTCTGACCTCTTTCCTGTTCAATTTTCATCTCTCTTTTTCTAATTTGATTCCTCTGGTCAGCGAACAATAATATGTTAAAGATTCCAACGCAAACGATAGTTAATGAATAATTGTATCCTTTTTAACTCGATGTTAATGATTGGAAAAAAGAAAAAAAACGAATACTGAATTTTTAAAATCCAACCAAAAATAAATGGTGGGTTCTATTGAAACGAATAAAATAAACTTTCTCAACCAAAAGGCAATGGTTTTGGTTTATTTAGCCCTAAAGTAAACCCAAAAGTCTATCAGAGAATAGACAAACATGAAATGCTAGAGAACTGCAATGCAGACGGAAACATCAAGCACGACAATTTGTGATTTCATGGATTTAAAGAGAGAAAGAGGGGAGGGTGGAAAAGGAAAGTTAAAATATGAAATAATGACAATATGTGGTAGAGTATTTGTCTTTTGGGTTTTATTATTTTTGACAATGCTCTTATTTCATGGCAAATTGCACAACACCTGTTCTGAGAATTTTAATGGGCGCATTGAGAGAGGGAGAGAAGGGAGGGAGAAAGCGGGGAAACCAAATGAAGACTGTAGAAGCTTGATTCAACTTTTTTGTGAAAAGACCAAAATACCCACTTGTGAGAATGAAGAAATATTTCTTTGCGATTTTCTATTCATCACATTATAAGAGAGTCCAAAATGCATCTTTCAGCTTTCGTTTCCCATTCTCTTTAGATTTGTGATTCTAGAACGTTCTCTTCAATTTCAAATAGAATAAAAATTATGAGTCAGTGTCAGTCGAATTTGATTCTAGTATTAATCTAATTGCTGAAGCTTCTTCTAGAAATGAATTGAAACACAATGACACTAATCTAGCTAAGAGTAATGACTTTTTGTTAAAATGATATCCTAATTCGTGTTTTATTTTTAGGTTACATCTATTTTATAAATTTAATATTTTTTCTTGTTGGGGTAGCAGTTATCACCATTGTCGGGAGGAGGAGGAGGAGAAGAAGAAGAAGAAGAAGAAGCCCTTCTTACTAAAGTGTTATTAGGCTATTGCCAAGGGCATTAAGGAAATTAAATATGGGGAGGATGCTAACATAATGTCAATTTTTTCTTAACTTATTCCTTAAATAGGAACTAACATTTTTTTTTTTTTTTTGTAATTTGGAGTTGTATTCTTTAATGGGTTTTACTACAATTGATGCTTGCATTATCTAGTTCATTATATAAAATTTTAATTTTGTGCCAAACTTATCTATATGTAAGGTTATGGTTTGTGATAATGATAATGAACGTTGTCAATGAAGGATTTGCTTAATTTGGAATTAGCAAGTAAGTTTGTTTGGTACAGCTGCGTGATAGTTTTTATAAGTCATGTTTCATGTTTTATAAGAAAATGTGAAATATGTTTTGAAAAATTATGGTCAAACACAGTTTCAACTTCAATCCAAATCAGGTTTTTCAAAAAGGTTTTAGGAGTCTTGGCCAAACTCTAGCTGAGATTGTTGCATATGATCAGATTGGCCATTGATTGTTGCCCAACATTCATATTTTGCAAAAATGGTCATATTGCCTCCCACATTTAAAAACTAGTGTAAGTTTCCGCGCTTTGCGCGGTCGAGAACGAAAGTTGAATATTAAAGTCATAAATATTTAACTCAATCTTTACTAATAGAACATCTTTTTAGAATTCTATATAGAACATCTTTTTAGAATTCTATCATTTTTTTCATGATTCTTTAATTTCCTATATATAGTTTATTTGATAGAAATTACACGTTAAATATGAAAACGCATTTAAATCAGTAAGTATGAACCTGAATAAGGAAAAAAGGAAATAAAAAGAATAATGAGAAGGAGAAAAAAAATGGTACTTTCTCCATTTCAATTTGTTTGACTCAATACAAAGTTTTAAAAGAAATGAATCTTTTTAAAATTTGTGATCTTAAATATACTATACTATTTGTGTGTCTATAAGACTTTTGATGCTTGTGATCTTAAAATGTAATATTTATATGATTATAAAAGTTTTTCATTAATAGTAGAATGGACTAAAAGTAAAATAGTACCAACAAAAATGAAACAGAGAGAATAAGCAGTTCCTGCTTTTTTCTTCTTCCTCTAAAGCCTTATTCATAGTACTACGAATTGCGACACTTGTGCTTTATTAAGATTAAGGAAAATTGTATTTCTTTCAAATAAATCTTACAGAAAAAATACATGATAGAAGAAAAATTAATAGACAAAGAAAACAAATGAAAATAAGAGAGAGTACGACGAAATTGTCTTGCAAACTCTCTGATTAATTGATTATAGAGAAGCTATGTGAAATTATGAGAACAGAGGAGGCATAAATGTTTGAAACTCATACTATATGTAATAAGTAGACTAATATAATTTGTTAAGACTAATTGTTTTAAATTATATTGCTCCAATTATTTAATGAAATTGTTGAAGTATATATATGAATAATTAAATTTTTCCATAACATCACATTTGTTTTGGTTATTCTTTAATATGTGTCTAAACGGCACAATCCACAGCACAAAGAGAAAACATCAAATATCAAATAACATTAGAACTTACACAACCTATACAAAATCAATTGTCAAATAAATATAAAAAAGGAAATTTAAACAAATTAGTCATAATAAAGAAGAAATCAACCCTTTAAAAAAGCAAAAGGGATGAGAATACAATTAGGGCTAAGGAAGCTCTAGCGTTTGTAGTATTAGAGAAACTATCAAATGTCACATACTATTCAGTTTATAAAACAAACATGTGCAAAATCTATATAAAAAAAAAAAGCAAAAATATGAGAATACAATAGGCTAAGAAAGTTTTTGTGTTCGTAGTATTAGAGAAAACATCAAATATCACATCCTATCACGTTTACAAAATAAATCTGTGCAAAATCATATATGGAAGGACTATTACAACAAAAGAAATTAAAAATACCTGAAAAGCGATTGGGAGAAAAACAAATTATTATTAGTCATAAAGACACTTAACCGTAGTAGAGAGTACGTAAAAGAGAACATGTGAATGGAAGAGACATGAGTTCTAGATAGTATTCGACTATTAAGGAGCACGTCTCTAAACCATAAAAAAAAAAAAATATATTCGCTATATATCAATCAAGTGAATAACCTAGACTACCCGAGTTACGGAAGAACTTTTTGTATACTAATTTCACATTTTGTTTGCATTCTCAAGCTTTTAACCGTAAACTATTAAAAGAAGGGAAGATGAACAAAATTTGAGTAGATGCTAGAACTAAGAAAAAAAAAAGGCAAAATAACTCGTGTAAAGAAGGAACCTAAAGAAGAGAAAAACGAACGGCTAGGCAACATAAAAGTTTGATTATGTGAGCATGATTTGTAAATCGCGAGTCAGCAAAGGTTGTCGCAAGTTACGTTCATAAGTTCACTGAAATTTGGGTCAGAAATCACTGAGATTTTCTTTCAATATACTTGGAATTATGGGGTGATCCACCCACCAATCAAAATTCTACAAGTCTAGTTTTCAGCGCATTAAACCGTTCATCCATACAACGCTGGAATAGAAAGTTATAAGCATTTTACGCCGAACTGTCTGGACAGAAGTTGGACCTCACCAAGCGAGCTCCAAAGTGAGAGTGTTGCTTGCCTTGAGGCTCGCTCAGCGAGCCAAGTTGAGTTGGTGGGTCTATATATATAGAAAGGTAAGGATCAGGATCGTGATTCATTTCACACCATTTCCATAACGAAATTCTCTCCAAACTCTCTCTAAGTATTACTACTTCAACAAGGTGATTCCTAGGTGAGCGGAACGGAATTTCCTTTTTGATTCTCGTTCGAGTTCAAGAACTCTCATCGTATCCTTCGTCGGGGTTTATACAAACTTACATTCTTTGTAGGCTCGGGGAAGATTCAGCTCGTTCCACCTTGTCAAATGTATGCCAATGGTTCTTATCATCGTAGAGCCTTTGTAAGGACTGTTTTTAGTATGTTCAACATATAGGGCTCACGGGACGGTGATTGGAAGCCGTGAGTCCGAGTTATTCAATTTGTTGTGGGCTGTTTATCTAGGTTATTGTGCTTCCTTGTTGTGTTGTTGTTGTTATGGTGTTCGAAAGGAAGAAGGGAGGGGAGAAACATCGTTTGGTTGATTGTGTAACGGGCTAGCCGCTCGTCAAATTGTTGTTTATTTTCTTAAAATTTGATAGTAGTACTGTTATCGTCTTTGTAGATTTACTTTTGAAGAAGGTGGGTTCCGTTGTTGTCAATGAAGGATTGGTGTATGTAATGGCTATTCTTTCGCCTCTTTCGGCATGAATCCGCTTCATATGCTATCTTTCAAAGAAAATCTTATAACGAATGTTTTAACGTAAATACTTTATTCATGGTATCTCATAGTTTCACATGTTGTCTCTTGATATTGTTTAATTGAGGCAAGCCAGTTGGCATGATAATCCTTCGCTTCCGTACTAATAGTTGATGTTGTCTATTAAGAATCATATGTTGTGTGCACCATCCATAACGTATTGCAGAAGCTTACATGCCCTATGTCATTCTGAATAGGTTATATCTTGATGGGGTATTGAGCCTTAGTGCTATATATACATACCGTTATACTAGCCCTAAGTGGCATCTATACATATTGTTTACTAGCCCTAAGTGGCACTTATACATACGGTTATACTATCTCTAAGTGGCATATACATACTGTATACTAGCCTTAAGTGGCACTTATACATACTGTTATACTAGCCCTAAGTGGTATCTAGACATACTGCTATACGGCCCTAAGTGTCTTACATACATATTGCTGTTATAGCCCTAAGTCTAAGTGGTATATATACAGTTTGTATTCACATGTTTTTTCTAGTACTCATATTTACACTTGATGTTCGGACATATAATTATTCAATGTCTACTATACAAATTTGGTACATTCTTCCTGTACTGAAGTCCCTTTTGCCGGGGTCACTGCTTTTCATAGTGCAGGTGCCGGTAGATAGCCTGATGGGCCACAGTAGGTAGTTCTTGTGTTCAACGGTTGATCAGTAAGACTCCATATCTTTCGGAGTGCAGTCGAGTCTAGAAGTCTTTATGCTATGATGGTGTATAGACCTTATGGGTAGGTCGGGGCCCTGTCCCGGCCATGTCACAGATATTGTACTTCTAGAGACTTGTAGACATGTGTCATATGTATCGTATGTGTTATGGCCTTGATGTTGATGTACTAGCTCGTATGGTGGCCTTGCTGGCCCATATATATACCGTTTGGGTTGTCGTATATCGACGTGTCTTATAGTACTTTTCTCCAGGCTATCATGTGCTTTGGCCTTGTAAGCCTCATACGTTTCTGCATATGTTTAGGTTATATGTGTCATGGGTTGGTACGGTCAGTCAAGTAAGGCATCAGGTGTCGGTCTTGCTTTCTCAGGTTTGGAGCGTGACACATGTATATACATGTGATATTTTTACATGTATATACATGTGATATTTTTACTTATTTTGATTAATGAGGTAGGAATAGAGAGTTAAACAATGAATAGGGATAAAGAAAGTAGAACGTGGGTTTCTCAGCATTTATATGACACGTGCATATCAAGTCATATAATACACGATTTTGCAAAATGCTATTAATATCATTTAATTAAAATTTGAGTAAATAATTATACACAAAAATATAAAGTACAAGTTTATATGCTTGACCACTATGGATCTATCATATAATACTTTGGTCGAACACATCGGGAGACATTTAAACTTTGTACATTTTCACGTAGACACCTTAACTAAGTCTTGAACTTATTGAGCACTCAAACTATATCAAAATTTTCCAATTTGATACTTTTACACTCAAAATCAGCATGTGAAGACTTTTAATTTAGCCAAAAAAAAAAAATTAAAATCTTTTGTTCTATGTTCTATCTTTGCCATTATTTCCTCCACCAAACACTACCAACAGCATGTCGTTGCCATCATCATTGTTGATGCCATTACAACTGTAATAATTATTTTTCATCTTTTTAGATCTTATTCAAATCCCTTTTGTTTGACTGTAATACCCAAATCCTTATAGCTTCCTAAACCACGACTAGCTAGCGTGAACTGTTATTGATCGAAGGGAATTAGAAGGTGGTATTATAGTAAAGAGGAGGTCGGTAACAATGTTTTTGTAGTGGTTTTATGGTTTGCATATTACCGGTTGTTGGAAAAATAAGGAGATGAAGGACGGTTTCAGGTGGTGGGACGGACGAAGGGTGTGGTTCTGTGACAGATCTCATTTGGTGGGAAAATAGAGGAGAAAAGGCGGAGCTTGGTGCTGTTTCATGATGGTCGAAAAATGGAATCGGAGCTTCAAGGTGGCATCCGAGTTGCCGTTGTTTAGATAGAGTTTAGTGCTCTATAATTCTTTACCCTGACGTTCCTTCCGCATGAATTTCTACAATTTAAAATTAAAAGAAGCTCTGATCTGTAAGAAAAAAAAAACAATCAAATCTTTTGAAAACATAGACAAAAACAGAAAGAAGAAAATGGGTTTAAGGGGAATGACGGCGACTGGAGTAGCAACGACCGTGAGAAGAAAGGGGGAAGGAGGGGTGGGGTAGGCGGGGTGGGATTTAGAAAATTGTTTTTTTTGCTGAAGAATAGTTTTTTCTTTTCGTTTTACTTATGATATATTTCTAAATTATTATTTTGCATCCAAATATCATATGTCCAACTTTAATTAGTCATCATGTCGCGTCACCAGCGAGTATGTTACACATACTTTATAGTGTAGCTGATTGTTAAAAAAGTATCAGGTTAGAACAAAGTTTATATAGTCTAAAGGTGTCAGTGGGGCCAAGTCGGCGGGGTACCATCCTGATTCTGGCCCGAACTATCTCGATCACCAGTAATAGGGGGGATGGAGGGGTAGGAGGATGGGGGCTGGGACGGGTCTTCATTTTTGTCCTGGACCGGTGAGGCCCTAATTTTTTCTAGTGAATTATTATTTTAGAAAAGAAAAAAAAACTGTCGTTTTCAACAACCAAAACTGCCAGAAACAGCCCCTGACCCCCCCCCCCCCCCAAAAAAAATTATTTTAACCCTAAAGTTTATGAACTTACAATTTGGCCCTATTTATAAACTATAAGTACTCCTCCATCCTTCTTCATTTTGCACACAATTCTCTAACTCTTTTCATGTCTATTTGCTAATCATCCAAGTTCTATCAAGTAAGTTTTGTGAATTGGATAATATTTGAAGCAAGTTTCAAGTCTCAATTTCAATGTTTATTTACTTACTGTTATAATCGTCTGCTTTTTACATAGGTGTTCGGTACATTTGTTCTATCCCTTAATTTATTTAATTCGCGCATTTAATTTTCGGCTTTAATTTATTTTATTTCAATTAATTTTCATATTTTATTAAATTTTTTAAAATATGTCTAAAAAAATATTTTGCGTGACTGTCCCCAATCCTTGTTCATGCTATTGATGAATTGATTTTTGCATCTTGATATGACTTGTGCGATGGTGACTTATGTTCGTTGATATTGATTTATTGACTCTTCACATTCCTTATTGATTATTGGAACGGAAATACATAGGGATGAGAAAGAACATATAAAAATGAAAAAAACACATTTGACAGGGGTGAGGATATGGCCTAGTTATGGGCTCGTGATCCGAGGTCAGTTCCAGAGCGAGTGGTACATGGATACCATGGGTCCCCTGCAGGTCATGTCTAT
The DNA here is from genome assembly GCF_019175385.1 of Lycium barbarum. Classification (NCBI taxonomy): domain Eukaryota; kingdom Viridiplantae; phylum Streptophyta; class Magnoliopsida; order Solanales; family Solanaceae; genus Lycium; species Lycium barbarum. The sequence goes on along the minus strand of NC_083348.1, from coordinate 20,213,764 downwards.
TTGGGCAAACAATACCATTTAGAACTTGTGTATGGATATGTGATAGAGTTGAGATAATTCGTGAGTTACGGTTGCTTAGTGATGACATGGGTTGAGTTACTTTTATTGATTGTTGTTTGTGTGGGCCTATCATATTTTGGTGTTGGATGATTCTTGTTGATAGTTTCATATGGTTATGTGATGTTGTGCCTATCTGTCTATTCTATTGATTTTATGATTTTATGCATGATACGAATCTTAGTCGGCCTGTGATATCTACCGGTACTTAGTGTTTGTACTGACACTACCTTGCTGCATTCTTTTGAGTGCAGATTGTGATCCAACAACGTCTACCAGACCTCATATTTAGTGTGGGGCCGGTTTCCGACAGATTTGAGGGTGAGCTCCTATCCATGCCAGGCCACCTGAAGATCTTCTTTTATTAATATTTATTTCCATTCCAGACATTACTTATGTTAGTTCAAACAATTTTTATTTCCTTAGACAGTTTATGTTTTAGAGTCCTTATACGGTGACTTTCGGATTTTGGGGTTATAATAGTTAGACTTCCGTTATTGTTATTTATTTAGGGAATGACTAGACATTTGGGGGTGATTATTAAATTTGTTATATCCTTGACTTGTCTAAAAGTGGTTAATTAATTGGTAATCGGTTGGATAGTTGGTTAAGGGGATGGTTCGTCCACTACGGGATTTATGTGGGTACCATTCACGGCTGTTTGTGTCGTGATAAAGTTGGTATCAGAGCCCTCAGTTCGTTGATCTCATTACAAGGACATGTCTAGTAGAGTCTTGCAGATCGGTATGGAGACGTCTGTACTTATCTTCGAGAGGCTATGGGACACTAGAAAAATTCAAATTCTTTCTTGTTTTCGTGCTACTTGATTCCAATTGGTATCTGGATGATTCAAATTGGTATTTGACTTTTTTTTCTCTTTTCTCTTAGATGGTGAGGACTCGTGCGACAGCAGCAACTAATGAGGTATCCGCGCTGGCCGCTGGGTCCGCAGCTCGCGGTGGAGGGCAGGCCGTTGGGGTCGCAGTTTGTGGTGGAGGCCTTACCAGGGGCCGTGTCCATAGTAGAGGCAAGGGAGTAGCGGCACCAGCCAGGGCGGGCTTCTGCGGCAGGTCAGGCCCGCACTGAGTCCCTTGAGACTCATGTAATTCCAGATGAGGCAGTAGAGTTTGCAGCCACTTCAGCTCAGCTAGATATTATAGCTCCTCCAGTGTTGTCAGACGTTATGGTTCGAATGTTGAACCTGCTAAATGGGTTGACAGAGGCAGGTGTGTTACCAGCTGTTCTAGGTGCTTAGGTTGCCAGAGTGGGTGATCCAGCTCCTGGAAGAGTTTGTGCTCTGGGGTTACAGCATGCTGCAGCTGTGGCTCCTCGTTTGGATGAGACTTCAGGACTAGAGGTATTTCCTAGACCAATGGGAGGTCCAGTGTTGACCGGGGATGAGCATGATTTGTTCTGGAGGTTCACTAAGATGAAGCCTCCAAAGTTCTTTGGCACTGAGGTTGAGGATGCTTATGAGTTCATTATGGATTGTTATGAGAGGCTCCATAAGACGAGGGCAGTGGAGAAGTATGGTGTTGAGTTTGTGACCTTCCAGCTCTTGGGTAATGCCAAGTTATGGTGGAGGGATTTTGTAGAGTGCAGGCCAGGAGGATCGCCTCCGTTGACATGGACTCAGTTTATCAGGTGTTCTTAGACAAGTATGTTCCTCGTACTTTGAGGGACCATAGACGTGATGAGTTTAGTAATATTGAGCAGAGTAATCTATCTGTGGTTGCTTATGAGGCTCGGTTTCATTCGTTGTCTCACTATGCCCTCCAGCTTGTGCCTAATGAGGAGGAGAGGGTTAGGAGATTCATGAAAGGGTTGAACACTGCTCTTCAACTTGCGGAAATAGGTGCTTTTCCTTTCAGGAATTGGTGGATCATGTTAGGACCGTCGAGGATGTTAGGCAGGATGGTTATATCAAGTACGCAGAGAAGAAGGCCCGGAAGGGTGGCAGTTTTAGTGGCTCTTTCTTGAAGGGCCAGAGTTCCCAGGTCTATTTGGGACGTTCTGTTCAGTCGGCCATGCAGGCTTCAGTTAGAGGCCCATCAGGGGCTACTCAGTACTATCCCAGTCAGCCAGGGGGTTTGCAGGCCAGAGCTCCAGATTATGTTGATTATTAGGCTTCATCAGCTTCTATTCAGCGTCCGACGCTAGACCACGAATGATTTGAGTGTGGTTAGATGGGGGCATTTCAAGTGAAATTGTCCCAGACTTAGGCAAGGTGGTCAGGGTACTCAGCTTTAGGCTCTTAGAGCTCCAGCATCAGGTAGAGGGGGAGGATCTTGTGGTGGTAATCGTGCTCAGTCTGGGCGTGGCTATCACACGGCTGGTAGAGATAGCACCCAGCCTAATAGAGGCGGGTTTCAGTCTGGTAGAGGTAGATATCAGCCCGGTAGGGGCGGAGCTGAGACAGGGCAGATTGATCGCAATGGTTCGCAGGCTACTAGCCGACGGGTTCATTGTTATGCCTTTCCTAGGAGGACAAAGGCTGGAGGCTCAGATGCTGTCATTACAGGTAACATCTCAGTCTGTCACTGTCACGACCCAACCCCGTAGGCCGTGACTGGTGCCTGACCTGGACACCCGTATACATGTTCTTTAGCTATATGTTCTTTTCACAACAAACTCAATATGGATCTTATAACGACCAACCATGGTCTCAGATTTGTCGCATAATTATACATATAAAAGCAAGCCGACAAGGCTGCCATCACATATCAATATCATATGCTAGCCAACAAGGCTGCCATTATAGACGAACATCATACCACAACACATCGTATAGACACAGCTGAACAGAACGCATACACAACCCACACATATGTCCACAGACCTCTAAGAGTTTCAACAGTGAAATATGACGGGACAGGGCCCCGTCGTACCAGTAGTCAACATATGCATATATTTAGATCGAAAAGGATCTAGACCAAATCTGGGCTCCGGAACAACGGAACTCTCCAAAATAGCAGAAGGGGAATCTTAAGCTGTCGGATCACCAAAGCAAGTATCTGCACCTGCGGGCATGAAACGCAGCCCCCCGAAGAAAGGGGGTCAGTACGGAATATGTACCGAGCATGTAAAGCATGAAATACAGTAAACGAGATCATAACTGAAATAAGAGGCACAGAAAATGAGTACAATAACCAGAATACCAAGTACTTGCTTTTGAAACATAACTCATGCACATCAATATCATATGTCAGATCCGGCCCCATTGTGGGACTCGGTGAACATGGTCGCCACCCCTTCTCTGGCGCCATAATACAGCATACTCCAGAATATAATATAACTCCGTAACACAGCATAACTCCGTAACACAGCATAACTTCGTAACACAGCATAACATCATAACACAGCATAACACCATAACACAGCATAACTCCAGAATATATATATATATATATATATATATATATATATATTCTGGCCACTTTCTCACTAGGCTTTGCTTATTTTCATAACAATCCTCCTTATTATATCCTGTTCGTATTCGATCCCTAGCGCAACACTTTTTAATCTTATTCACTATTCTTATTATGGTTTAATTACACTCTGTGGAGTAGGCGTACTTAACCTTTTACCCTTTCTAATTAATCTTAGCCTTAATACCTCACAGGCAGTCTTATCAATACATTCGTATTCGTCACAATTCTTCCTCCTCCGTACTCTTGTCTCAATCATACTATTACTTCTTTTAACTATAGACTTATCGTAATTTATCCCTACTGATCAATTTAGTTGATATCTCAACATAACTCTCTATTAAGATTTTCTAGCCCTTTCTAAATCATCTTTTATTATCACAAGCCCTTCCAAATTGTCTTAACATTTCCTTTTTACCATATTGATCTTGACCTCATAATTACTATTACAATCTATTCAGCAGTTAACTTATTTCTCGAGGTCAGCCGTACTCGCAACTTAGTCAAATCCTGTCATTACTATTGACAGGACCTTTTAGGACATATTACAAACATACATCTCATTCTCTTTTTATTTCTAGGAAAATTTTGGCAGAGTTTCCTCTTTATTTCTTATTATCTCAAAACCTGCACGTAGGAAATACCAGCAATGCCTCACAGGGCCAACATATATATATATATATATATATATATTCATATCATATCACAGCCACTCAGGGCTCCAAACATCAACAACCGTATGAAAATAATGGACTTACCTCGTATGTCCAACTCGAACTGCACCTGTTACACTTTCCTGTCTACTTTTCCTTTAAATTTTCAATTTTATATTTCAATCGTACTTCAATACCTTACTTGACATATATCTTTCGTACCTTTGCTTACCTGCGCACTTTGTAACTTCTGATATCAGCAGTCACTTTCTTTTGTCGATGTCATTCTTTCAGCTGAAATCAAGGGTTAGTATAAGGAATTTCATTTCCTATGGTTGGGCTCTATCGCACGATCTGAGATATGAAAGAAAGGTAACATCCTAAATGTCCTGTAGCTTCCTGTTTATATATGTGGTGCACAACACACCGATAAACAAGACTCTACTAGACACGGTCTGTAGACGCTCCGAGGATAAACCGCTCTGATACCACTTTTGTCACGACCCAACCCCGTAGGCCGTGACTGGTGCCTGACCTGGACACCCGTATACATGTTCTTTAGCTATATGTTCTTTTCACAACAAACTCAATATGGATCTTATAACGACCAACCATGGTCTCAGATTTGTCGCATAATTATACATATAAAAGCAAGCCGACAAGGCTGCCATCACATATCAATATCATATGCAAGCCAATAAGGCTGCCATTATAGACGAACATTATACCACAGCACATCGTATAGACACAGCTGAACAGAACCCATACACAACCCACACATATGTCCACAGACCTCTAAGAGTTTCAACAGTGAAATATGACGGGACAGGGCCCCGTCGTACCAGTAGTCAACATACGCATATATTTAGATCGAAAAGGATCTAGACCAAATCTGGGCTCCGGAACAACGGAACTCTCCAAAATAGCAGAAAGGGAATCTTAAGCTGTCGGATCACCAAAGCAAGTATCTGCACCTGCGGGCATGAAACGCAGCCCCCGGAAGAAACGGGGTCAGTACGGAATATGTACCGAGCATGTAAAGCATGAAATACAGTAAACGAGATCATAACTGAAATAAGAGGCACAGAAAATGAGTACAATAACCAGAATACCAAGTACTTGCTTTTGAAACATAACTCATGCACATCAATATCATATGTCAGATCCGGCCCCATTATGGGACTCAGTGAACATGGTCGCCACCCCATCTCTGGCGCCATAACACAGCATACTCCAGAATATAATATAACTCCGTAACACAGCATAACTCCGTAACACAGCATAACTTCGTAACACAGCATAACATCATAACACAACATAACACCATAACACAGCATAACTCCAGAATATATATATATATATTGTACCTGACCCTTTAATGAGGGGCTCGGCGAACAATGCAGTGGAAGTGTGCACGATAACATACCCGGCCCGGGACTCGGTGAAAGATATATTGAGATATGCACGAGCAGAGTAGTGAGAAACTATATGCAATTTTAAAACATTTTTAAGGACTCAATAGAATAGTCAACACGAACCATCGTTCGCAATTTCAGTAATAGTCATATCATATACCTTTCGGATGTCCCTGTGGATTATATCAAAATGGAACCTTGAATCATATGTACATATCAATATATATATATATATATATATCAAAACATAAGTTATGGGAATCAAGATCAATAGCCATTCTAGTGGCTCTAGGAGTAGGAATTCCTTTGGAATCGTATATATATATATATATATATATATATATATATATATCGTATATTCATTTCACAACGATCATGCCAAAAAGAAAGAAGGGTTAGCTTCACATACCTTTAGCGCTTATTCGTCACGTAATATGTATACGCTGCCCAATAATATCTCAACCTATATTAAGATGCCAACAACTACGGTTAAGCTACGGGGAGATTTAAAACGTATTCTAACGTTAGTAACTCCTTTATAGATGTTTAGGCAACGTTTTCTCTTGTATCCAAGCCAACCACATACAACCAATCCAACATCAATAATTATGTGTTCAATACCAATCCGGACAGCCCACACAATATTCCAAACAGCCCATATTCACAACATGCAATAACAATTCACATACGGCTACTACATTCTCAAGTTACTTCTAATAGTTCGTAGTCTTAACGTTTGCATGTAACAACTTATAACAGCCCATCCAACATACAACATGATGTATAATTTTAACTTATAATTAGTCTTTCCAACTTAATGAAAACACAATTCCAAAACAGTCCCTAACCAACAACACATCCAAAATAGTCCCTAACCGACAACATAACAATGTTTGGAATTCTTGCAAACGTTTACGAACATACCAAGCCAACCACATACGATTTTTACACATTATTTCATGTCTTCTTTTCATATAATTTCAGTAAGTTATGACCAGCTATCCACACGACAAGTACAACATCAATTCATACGCAACTAAGCTATATCGCCATCCTTACAACAACTCACAAACGACTTTAGTTCCAACTCCACCCATTAAACACCTTTATTTCCATCATAAAATTCATGACAATAACAATCAAAATATCAAGTAAAATCAGTTCACTAACTTCTTACAAAAACAGTCCATACACGGTTTCAACATGCTTCAACATCACTCACATAAAATCATAGATTCACTTTATATTCATACTAACACAACTTCACCTTTAACCTTCCAATTCTTTTCATTATTTTTACCATGAGATCTATGATAGTAACATCCATATTTATTAAATAAAATTAGTTCATTAATTCCACCAAAACAGTCCCCTCGGTCACAACAACATTCCAACACCAACGTTCATGATTTTATGCATGCGATTCATGTTCTTCAAGTTACAACCATACTTCAACATTAACACATATAACCTCATGGTTACTATCATGTTCCAACATCAACACACCTTATTTCATGTATACAACGTATATCTACTCATCTACATCACCCTTAATGCATGGAAAAGAAAGTTAGATCTTACCTTGACAACTTGACTTCTCTACTTGGCTAGAGTTGGTGACTTGAGATGAAAATGGTTCTTGTTGCTCCAAAGACTATATTCACGTTCTAGGGACCTTCTAAAGGGTTGAAACACCTTGGAAAATAATTTTTGGATCAAGACTCAAAGAGCTCAAAATCAGCCCTAGTTGGCCGAGAGTTGCTCCCTCTCTCTCTAGGTTTTCTATGTTTTCTTTCTTTGTGTTGTGTAGTTGAAATGAATTGTGAAGGCTGACGTCTTAGTCATTATTTGGTTCAACTTTGATGCCTACAAGTTGGCACATGCTCCACTTATGGCATGAGTCACTCCTTTAACTTTACACCTAAAATTTTCTTTATTTTCCCCTCTACTTTTGGCTAGATGGCCGAATTGTCCCCCTTTGTTTCCTTTCTTCTTATTTCTTTTCAATTGTTTACAAGACAACCTCATGTGTGGTGAATGATTCATACACTACTCTTTGTCCATTGTAATCATACCAAGATGGATGGTCAATATTTAATGTGAAATGATTCCTCCACCATGTTATGTCTTCATAAAATAATGCATGCTTTTCTAAAGTAATAGATGCTTCAATATTCAATTGCATGCTTCAACTTTTTCTCCTCAATTTTTCAGTCCTATGGCCGAACCTCTCATGTTCATGAAGTGTATTTTAGTTGTCCACAATATAATGAAAATGTAGTGGATGAATCAACATTAAATGCATATGTGTATGCCTTCCATAATAGCCTTGTTTTAGATGACTTTGAGTCATCTTTTGGACCTTGCACGTTGCATGTTCACCTTGACTCATTGATGCCACAAATTTTTACTTAACACTACAATTAAGTAGTTCCTAATCTCCAATAGCATTTTTATACTAAGTAAAATTTATAACCGATTAGTTCTAGTTTATAAATTAAAAATCCGAGGTTTCTATCTCACGTCGATTCCTTCGCGAATAACTCGACGTATAAAATACGGGGTCTAACAGTCACTGAACGACTTCTGTATTGTTTGACGCGGGTTCTACATTTTCCTATGTGTCTACACATTTCTCTATGGGTCTTGATATGGTATGTTATTTGCTTGATTCCCTTATACATGTATCCACTCCAGTTGGAGACTCTGTAGTTGTAGATTGAGTTTTTTGATCTTGTACTGTCACACTTATAAGGTATTGCACTTAGGTTGATTTAGTGATTCTAGACATGATGAATTTTGATATCATCCTGGGTATGAGTTGGTTAGCTCCGTATCATTCAATTCTAGACTGTCATGCCAAGACAGTCACCTTAGCTATGCCTGGGGTGCCTAGACTTGAGTGGAAGGGTAAACTTAGTCCCTCCCCAAATAAAATTATTTCCTTTATTCGTGCAAAATATCTAGTGGATAGGGGGTGCTTGGCTTATTTGGCACATATTCGTGATACCAGTGTTGACGGTCTATCTCTTGAGTCAGTTCCTGTGGTACGTGAGTTCGTGGAGGTGTTTCCCGCAGACTTGCCGGGCAGGCCACCGGACTGTGACATTGATTTCTGCATTGACTTAGAGCTAGGGACCTGCCCTATTTCTATTCCACCATATCGAATGGCACCAACAGAGTTGAGGGAATTAAAACAACAACTTCAGGATCTTTTTAGTAAGGGTTTCATTTGTCCGAGTGTTTCCCCGTGAGGCGCTTCTGTGCTGTTCGTGAAAAAGAAGGACGGGACTATGCGGACGTTCTTTGATTACCGCTAGTTAACTAAAATCACCATCCAAAATAAATACCCATCCCTCATATTGATGATTTGTTTGACCAGCTGCAGGGGGCTTCTGTGTTTTCAAAAATTGATTTGAGATCGGGTTATCATCAGTTGAAAATTCATGTAGAGGATATTCCTAAGACAACTTTTCGGACTAAGTATGGGCATTATGAATTTCTTGTTATGTCTTTTGGGCTTACTAATGCCCCAACTGCTTTTATGGATTTGATGAATGACATTTTAAGCCATACTTAGACTCCTTTGTGATAGTGTTTATTGATGACATCCTAGTTTATTCGAAGAGTAAAGAAGATCATGAAAAACACTTGAGGGTTGTTCTTGGGTTGCTGAGAGACAAGGAGTTGTATGCCAAGTTCTCTAAGTGTGAATTTCGGCTTGCGTCTGTGTCCTTCTTGGGACATGTGGTTTTGAAGGAAGGGATTACGGTTGATCCTAGAAAGATTGAGGCAGTGAGAGATTGGGCTAGGCCTACATTAGTGACAGAGATCCGCAGCTTTGTGGGGTTGGCCAGTTATGTCACGACCCAACCAGAGGGCCATGACGGGCACCCGGAGCTAACACACTGAGCACCTCTAAACATACATCTCATAATCATTTCTGGGTGGACCATAAAGATAACTCATAGATGTCATAATCTGTAAGGACATATCTCACAACATAACGACACAACTCTACATAATCGACAACAACTATGCCTATCGTCACAAGCCGACAAGGCTACCAAAATATTACACAAAAACATGCATTGATAAGGCTATGAAACATCTAACTGTACACACATGTCTACGAGCCTCTACATAGAATACAAGTGACCATAAGGACCAACACCAATAGACTGCAGCTCCGAAGAAAATGGAGCGCTCTTGAGATTCCGCTGATGAAGCTCCTATAGGTCAGATCTGTGTACCTACGGGCATGAACGCAGCGTCCACAAGAAAGGACGTCAGTACGAACATTGAACTGAGTATGTAAGGAATGAATAGTAACATGATAAAAGCACGGAAAATAACGGAAGATAAAAGAACCGTTTATATCTCATAATACCTTTCAAGACGTTCGTCATACTTACTTACCCTTTCTCTAGAAAAACATTTCATACATCCACGTGCCTACCTATACAATACCATACAATACAATACAACACCGTACCCGGCCATATAGGCTCGTTATTATCCGTACCCGACCATAGTAAGGTTCGGTAATATCCGTACCCGGCCATATAGGCTGGGTAGTATCCGTATCCGGCCATAGTAAGGCTCGGCAGTATCCGTACCCTGCCATAGTAAGGCTCGGTAGTATCCGTACCCATCCCCTTCGGGACTCGGTGTCACACATGACTACATATATACATATATAAGAGTACATAAATAAAAGCACATCATCATCTTCGTTATCGTTATCACCACATCTTTCCTTAGAGGATCAACTATCGTAAGATGAGATCAATAGTGTCATGAGAGTATCAAGAACGCTGAAATTAGATAGCATTAGAAATGGAATTATCATCGTCGCTATATCTCACCTCGAAGGAACAAGTATTTTGAGGTGAGATCAACATCATTGGATAAAATCAAGAACTCATGAGACAAAATCCATGATCTCATAATAGCATTAAAATCATAAGCTTTGGAATCTCTAGAAATAAGATCATCCACATCATCATTATCACCATAAAGCATACTCATTTTTAGCGTCATGAGAAACTTTCGGAATCATGAATCTCTAGCTTTTGAGAATAAGGACATTTTAGGAAACATGTATGGGTTCACAAGAAAAGAATCATGCCTTTGGAAAGAAAGGGACTAGCCTTAACATACCTTTTTGGTCTCCTACTAATTAACGCTTATCCTCCCAAGCTCGTAAATCTACATTCAAGAGAAATCATACTACTGTTAGACTTATCGTCCTATGCCTATCTTAAGTCTTCAACTAAACTCCTTTAGGATCTGCCAAAATTCGGGCAGCATCTCCCCTGTTTATATCCCTAGCCCGAAATCACAATACCAACAAAATAGCAACAATAGCAATACTAATATTAACAACATCATCATCAACACCAATATACTCCATAAAACATCCCACACGATATTTTTTCCAATTTCTTAACTAACCATTACAATATCCACAATACCATAATCAAAGAATTATATTCAATTTAATCTCAAATTAATCCAAAATCTCCTTTCAAATTCATTCCATAGTCATCATCTTCACTTTAATACTTTGCGACTTCTCTACTATGATTCTCTTCTTTTATAGGACTTGCTAAACCTTCAAATCAACTTAATCATGAGAAATAGGATGGAGAACATACCTTACACTAGAAGAACTTCACCCTACTCAACTTCTTCTAAGACCAAATTCATCACAACATTAAGTAGTGACAAGAACAATCCTTCTCCATGAATTAGCTTGGGGTTTTGGAGTTTGATCCTCTTTGTGATGGTATAGAATGTTTTGGAATGGTGGAGAACCTTCAAGAACACTCTTATAATGGAGAGAGAAGTGTGGAAGATTCGAGAGAGGTGTGGAGATGTTAGGAGATTTCTAGAGGGTTGTGGAGTTGAAGAAAAATGAATAAAATGAAGTGTAGAGGCCCTTTTATAGGTGCCAAACTCGGATTGGGCTGGGTCACCCAATAAGTAGGCTTTTAAGTGAGCTTTCCAGATTTTCCGCCCAGGTTCGGATTCCTCTGGCTGTCCATTTTAAAACACCCATAACTCCCTATTCCGATGTCGTATTGACAAATGGTTTGTTGCGTTGGAAACTAGACTCGACGAACTTCATTTTAGGCTTTTGAAACACCTTAAAACTCCTGATATACCCGGAGATATACCCCTTCAAAGTTGACCTAAAATTCTGCCAATTTTGTTTTTCCAAATTTTCGACAAACTTATTTTCTTCGATTTGCTTGGTCCCGGAATCTTCCAAAACTCTCCATACCTGATATTATCATTAATCATACCTAATAATGGTCATGTCCTTTCGTTCCAAGGTTGTCCTTCCCGGTTACGACTTAAGAGATCATAATTCATCCTTTACTTTATTATTACTTACTTCCCATGACTTGTACCTTCCAAAACTTCATGGGATGTCTCCGATACTCTATTAATACGGTGAAGTACATAGAATGCTCATGCTTTGGAAGTGCGAGGTGTAACAAGTTACTACCGTCGGTTCGTGAAGGGGTTTGCTTCTATTGCTTCGCATTTGACCTGTTTGACTCAGAAAGAAGTACCTTTTCTGTGGTCTTACGAGTGTGAGGAGAGCTACCAAAATCTCAAGACTCTATTGACTACAACTCCTATTATGTCTTTGCCTGTGGAGGGCAAGTACTTTGTGGTTTATTTTAACGCTTCTCGTTATGGTTTTGGTGCTGTTTTGATGCAAGAAAAGAAGGTGATTGCTTATGCTTCCAGACAGCTGAAGATTCATGAGAAGAACTATCCTACTCATGAGTTGGAGTTAGCAGCTGTGGTTTTTGTGTTGAATAGTTGGAGGCACTACCTCTATGGTTCCTGTTGCGAGGTATTTAGTGATCATCGCAGTCTTCAACATGTGTTTACTTAGAGAGATCTTAATTCTAGGAAGCGAAGATGGATGGAGTTGCTTAAGGATTACTATATTACTATCTTGTATCATCTTGGCAAGCCAAATGTGATGGCAGATGCCTTGAGTAGAAAATAAGCTAGCATGGGTAGCTTGGCTCGTTTGATTACGTCAGAGGGTCCGTTGGCCAGGGAGGTTCAGACTCTGGCTAACAGTTTTATGAGGCTTGATGTGTCTGATTCACACAGAGTGTTGGCTCATGTTGAGGCGAGATCATCATTACTGGAACTGATTAAGGCCAGACAGTTTAAGGATGCGAGTTTGAGTAAGATTCGCGATAGAGTCTTGCGTGGTGAGGCTAAGGAGGCCGTGATTGATGATGAGAGTATCTTAAGAATCAAGGGGCGTGTTTGTGTTCCCCGTGTTGATGATTTGATTAAGACAATTTTAGTGGAGGCTCACAGTTCTAGATATTCCATTCATCCTGGTGCTACCAAGATGTATCGTGACTTAAGGCAACACTACTGATGGGCTAGGATGAAGCGTGATATTGTTGAGTTCGTTGCACAGTGTTTGAATTGCCAGCAGGAGAAGTACGAGCATCAGAGACCTGGGGTTACGCTTCAGAGGATGCCCATTCCAGAGTGGAAATGGGAGAGGATAGCGATGGATTTTGTGGTTGGTCTTTCGAAGACCTTGGGTAACTTTGATTCAATTTGGGTCATCATTGATAGATTAACCAAGTCTTCCCATTTCATACTGGTTCAGATTACCCATACTGCTCAGAAGTTGGCCCAAATTTATATCCATGAGGTTGTTCATCTGCATGGGGTTCCTGTTTCCATCATATCCTATAGAGGAACGATGTTTACATCCTGATTTTGGAAACTTTGCATTTCGAATTGGGCACTGGATTGGACCTTAGTACAACTTTCCACCCTCAGACAGATGGTTAGTCTGAGCGGACTATTCAGGTCTTAGAGGCTATGCTCCGAGCTTTGACATGGCCCCGTTTGAGGCTCTTTATAGGAGGAGATGTAGGTCTCCTATTGGGTGGTTTGATGCATTTGAGGTAAGGCCATAGGGTACAGATCTTTTGAGGGAGTAATTAGATAAGGTCAAGGTGATTCAGGAAAAGCTCTTGGCGACTCAGAGTAGACAGAAGGAGTGTATGGATCGAAAGGTCTGAGATGTTGGAGAACAAGTCTTATTGAAGGTCTCACCCATGAAGGGTTTGATGAGGTTTGGGAAGAAGGGTAAGCTTAGTCCCAAATTCATTTGTCAGTTTGAGATTCTTAATCATGTGGGGGATGTAGCCTATGAGTTGGCTTTGTCCCCAGGTTTGTCATTTGCGCACCCAATGTTGCATATCTCTATGTTGAAGAGATATCATGACGATGGTTCATTTATCATTTTTTGGGATTCTGTCTTGTTGGATGAGAATCTGTCCTATGAAGAAGAGCCTATTGCAATTCTAGATAGAGAGATTCGTAAGCTAAGGTCGAAAGAAATAGCGATAGTGAAGGTTCAGTGGAAGAACCGTCCCATTGAGGAAGTTACTTGGGAGACCGAATCCGATATACGCAATAACTATCCCCAGCTTTTCACTGAGTCAGGTACTTTTTCCCTTGTTTCTCTTCCTTGTCCGTTCGGGGACAAACAAGTGTTTAATTGGCATTTGATGTAACGACCCACTAGGTCGTTATAGGGGTGACTTAGTAAAATAGACCTCCGTTGGGAATATCGAGGCCGCGGGTAAGTCCGTAGCATGTTTTTTATATATATGTGCATATTTAGTTTGCATCTGTAGGGCCTCGTATTGGTGTTGGGATCTTGGGGTGAAAAATTGATGGAAAAACCTGAGCTACTGGTCAAAATGGACTGCTATAGCAATTGTCGGACATTATAGCAAGTCGGGGACCACCGCCGCCGGGAGGGGGGAATTAATAAGGTCCGCCATAATGGGACATTTCCTGCTATAGGGGACAGTGGCAGCGAGAGGTATACCGCTGCAGCGGTCGACGGGAGGCACAATCAGCGTTTTGTATTCTTTATTTCGAAATCATTCCCCACATAACTCCAAAACAGTTCCAAAGAACACTTATGGCGATTTTTTAAGGCTAGGGCTAAAGTACTCTTAGAAGGTAAGTATGAACCCTTTACTCTGTTCATTCCATTATCACATTAAGTTCGATGATTAGTTTAAGGTTCATTAATGGTGAATGAAAGGACTCAAGCCCTAGAACTTAAGAAACCCTTAAATAATGAATAAGTTAATGATTTTATTTTTATTTATTCATCTAAGGTTATAGATTATCATTTCCTAGGGTGGGAATTCAAGTTCTAATGGATGAGAATGATGTATTGAGACTTAGGGTTTCATAAAGATGGAAACTTTAGCATAAAAACTGCTTGTAAAAGGGTTGAATTGATTAGAAACCCATGAATTAGAATTGTATGATCATTGGGAGAGAGGTAACGATGAGTTCAACATAAGTGATAGTTCCACCCATTTAGGAAGAGTAGAAATAAGTGGGTTTCCTTTTTCAATTGTTGTATTGTTTGAGTAGATGATTCGAATACTCATGTAGCACTATATTTCTAGACTTTGAACATTCTGAGGCGTTGCAGAAAGAAAAGGCTCGCCCGGAATGGCCTGCATTGTCCCAGATCTTCATTGAGGTAGTTTACGGTCTACTTGAGTTAGACTTTGATTAGTTGATTGTATATGCTATGAAATTGATAGGAGAAGCATGATTAGGGCTTCAGACATAAAGTATGGTTGGAAATTCCTAAGTTCGATATTGATTGATTAATTATGTGATGAACTATTATGATATGATAAAGAAGAAGTTAATGAATACTCTTCTTGTTGACTTGGAGTAATCCCTTGCTCATGCCATTGATGAATTGATTCTTGAGTCTTGATATGACTTGTGCCAGGGTGACTTATGTTCCTAGATATTGATTTATTGACTTTTCATATTCCTTATTGATTGTTGGAACGGAAATACATTGGGGTGAGAAAGAACATATAAAAATGAAAAGACACTTTTGGCAGGGGATGAGGAGGTGGCCTAGTTATGGACTTGTGATCTGAGGTCAGTTCCGGAGCGAGTGGTAAATGGACACCACGGGTCCTCTGCAGGTCATAGCTATATGGGCAAACAATGCCATATAGCATGTGTGTACGGATATGTGATAGAGTTGAGATAATTCGTGAGTTACGGTTGCTTGGTGATGACATGGGTTGAGTTACTTTTATTGATTGCTGTTTGTGTGGGCTTATCTTATTTTGGTGGTGGATGATTCTTGTTAGTTTCATATGGTTATGTGCCTATCTGTCTATTCTATTGATTTTATGATTTTATGGATGATACTAATCTTAGTCGGCCTATGATATCTACTGGTACATAGTGTTTGTATTGATACTACCTTGTTGCATTCTTTTGAGTGCTGATTGTGATCCAGCGACGTCTACCAGACCTCATATTTAGCGTGGGGCCAGTTTTTGATAGATTTGAGGGTGAGCTCCTATCCATGCCAGGTCGCCTAAAGATCTTCTTTTATTGATGTCTATTTCCATTCCAGACATTACTTATGTTATTTCAGACAGTTGTTATTTCCTTAGACAGTTTATGTTTTAGAGTCCTTGTATGATAACTTCGGATTTGGGGTTATACTAGTTAGACTTCTGCAATTATTATTTATTTATGGTATGACTAGACATTTTGGGGTGATTATTATATTTTTTATATCCTTGACTTGTCTAAACGTGGTTAATTAATTGGTAATCAGTTGGATAGTTGGTTAAGGGGATGGTTCGCCCACTAGAGGATTTATGTGGGTGCCACTCATGGCTATTTGGGTCGTGACAGTTGTGTTCCTACTAGATCAGTTGGGGGTTCTAATATGGTCCATCAAACGTTAAACCTTTCTAACCCTGGTGTTTTATTACGGTCGTATAATAAAGATAGAGATAGCAAAGAAATGGCAAAAATGATCGCGATCTGCCACTTACCTTTTATTTCTTCTAACCTCGATTTTTTGCATTATATATAAAACACGTATAATCCTAATTTAATTTTTTTTCCTAGATAAGATGTTTTTAAATTTCAGAGTGAATATTTCCAGTATATACGTTGTGTAGTTTACTACTTAAATTGGAAAGTGTCTATCACTTATGATATAGGTCGTAGTCCTAATGACATTGATTATTTAACTGTTATAGTTCATTAGGTTGATCATAATTGGAATTTTCAAAAAGGTATTATTGGTTATAAATATGTTGATGAAAAAATAGGTTACTTTTATAGCTACAATTGTTCTAGATATTTTGCAGTTATATGGTCTTGTAAACAAAGTTTTAAGTGTCACAATAGATTACGCTTCTGCTAATCCTAAGGTTGTTAGCAGGGGCAGCTCAACGGTGGCCTAAGGAAAAATCATATTGGGAGACCCTTAAATTATTTTATAAAATTTGTACCCTAATAAAAAAAATTACTTTCTAAACAACAAAATTATCATTTAGGAGAAAAAATAGCGAATCTAAAAGAAAAACTAGGAAGAAGAGCACCAAGAATAAAGTGGTGGATTTTCGGATGTTGAGGTCCAGAACTCAAAGTGAAAATTTTGATTTGGCTATCATCACAAACAAGAAAAAGAAATGAACGTACATAACGTAATAGTTTAAGTTTTAAGCAGACATTGTCAAAAGTATTTACACTTTCTGATCAAGTTAAACAATAATAGTAGTTCATTTTATTAAGTAGCGCTCATTGATGAATATCTAAAATAAATTGTAAATAACCTAATATAATATGTTGAATTATACTAAAAGAAAACCGGAGCATGAATTCTTTTGTGTTCATGTAGTTTCAAAGAAAATTGTAAAAGAAATTTATTATGTTACTGATGTATATAACTTATTCCTATATAAAAAAGGATAAAATTAAAATTGAAGAGTGAAACAAATATACTAATTAATGAGTGAAAATTATCATAATTTATAAAATTTTTGGTATAAAATAATATCAGTCAAATAAAAAATTAATATAATGTAACTCTACTATATCTAATATTTATTTATATAACTTATATGGTATCTAATAATAATAATAATAATAATAATAATAATAATAATAATAATAATAATAATAATAATAATAATAATAATAATAACATTAGGAGTTTAAAGTAAATTTATGACTTCAAATTTTGGGGGCCTAAGGAAATGGCCTCACTGCCCTAGCCTTAGACCCGCCCTTGGCTGTTGGAAATATGGCTGTTATAATTTTCCCAATTCATGAACAAAATTTTCATACTAAATGTGCAAGAAATGTTTTTAATTTGGTTGTAAAAGATGGTATTGATTTATTTGTTGCTGGTTGTTCTAAAGTACAATATGCTTGTCAATATGTTTTTAACACTCGTAAGGTTAATAGTTCGTGCATTTAAAAATTTTTGTATTGAAGAAGAACTTCCATATAGAAAATTGCCAAAAGAAATTTGTACTAGGTGGAATTCTTTATACGAAATACCAGCTAAAAGTTGGTCATGCCTATCGAAAGTCCCTACAAAGGATATTTAATGCACACAATGCTGACCCCCTTGACCAACTAGGAGATCAAGATTGCGATGAAGTTGAAGAATTTACCATTTTAAAAAAAAAAAACTTATGTTGCAACAAAACAGTTTTCTAGTATATTAGCTTACTATATTTGTGGAATTTCAAAATAACTTGCTAAAGTATAGAAAAATAGAAGCATACGAGCCAGCCATTAACAAAAATATTTTGAATTTAAAAAGTATTTATTTCCTATTCACGAGGTTTATTTATTTGCTTCTATACTTAACCTTTCTTTAAAATTAGGTGGTGTCAAAGGACTTGTTTCTAAAAATTATGGGAATTTAGAAATTTCTGAAAATGAACTTTCAACTATTATAAGTTGTCAAAGAAGCATATATATATATATATATATATATATATATATATATATATATATATATATATATATATATATTAGTGCCAGAGTAATGTTTGACAAGTATAAAACTATGGAAATAAATGACAATGTATGCCTAGATTAGACGATGAAGAATTTGACGGTAAAAAGGATGAGTACAATGGTATTGATTGTTGTAGTAATGAAAATGACCTTGATGCTTATCTTAATTCGGGGTTGGAACCTATTAAAGACGAGCAAGGATTAACTTTTATCGTTGTGGAGGGAGTGTGACAAGATATTTCCATTACTTTTAAGAATGGCTCGAGATGTACTAGGTATTCAAGCATCATTAATAGCTTCGGAGAGTGCTTTTAGCATGGCATGATTTCAAATTGGAGACCACATACATGCATTAACAGAGGACAGCTTAGATATTTCTGTCTTATTCAGAGATTGGATCAATGTAGAAAGACGAAATTTGGGCCAACCAAAATAAATCACTCGAGAAGAATAAGAATACAATAAGATACTCAGCACTAATAACGATGACGACATGGAAATTATGAAACGTCAAGCATCATTGCCACTTCCAGACAAGACTGCAGAGGATATGATACGAGACTTACAAAAATGTTATTTAGTATGATAATTTATAATTAGTTACTTAATGGCCTTGTTCAAACAAAGCCCTTCCTAGAAGGTGGCTGCATTGATTAGGTGTTCTTCTTGTATTTATGTCGTAGTCTATGAAATTTGAAATTTCTATTAAATAAACTTAATGACTTAGCCTTGAATTTTACTAAGAATTGTCTTACTTATTTGCTTCATAATTCAAACTGTTATAAATACTAAACAATTACAAGTCTTTATATTTCTATGAGTACTAAATATTATATTTAATATTAAGTTATAAGTTATAAAGACTAGCCGTTGCAAAATAAACTTAAGTGTTTTAAAGTTATAAATTAAATAAATTATATTTATTATTAAGTTATAAGTTATAAGTACAAGTATTTATAAATAAATAAGTTTTTTAAGATAATTTTTTATAAATAATAAAAACTACAATGTCTCTTTAAGTTTGCAGTTTGTTAAAAAAATAATCGTTGCCAAATTTTTAAAAAATAGTCGTTGTCAATTAAAAAAACTATCCGTTGCCAAATTTATTTTAACCCCTAAGTTTATTAAATTACACTTTGCCCTTATTTCTAAACTATAAATACCCCTCCATCTGTGACACCTCGTATCTTTATGTTAGGATGCGTCGTAATTAATCATGTAAGCTCGAAGGATAAAGGTCATTTATGAGGTTAGAGATGGTTTAAATCAGTGTTATTGATATTTCGTAAGGATTAGATGTTAAACGAATCGAAGAGATTGAGTTTCGACGAAGTTCGACAAAGTGAGGGTGACCTACGAACCGTAGAATTAGAGATGGTTTAAATCAGTGTTATTGATATTTCGTAAGGATTAGATGTTAAACGAATCGAAGAGATTGAGTTTCGACGAAGTTCGACAAAGTGAGGGTGACCTACGAACCGTAGAAATGATCTACGAACCGTAGAAATGATCTACAGACCGTAAAAATGATCTACGGAATGTAGATCTGCATGCCCCCACTGTAAGCTGTATCAGAAGCTGGGAATTTCCAGGGCAGAAGTACGGTCCAGGGCACGGACTGTATAAATATTTTACGGACCGTATCTCTACCGTAAAAGTGGGGCAATGGATAAACTCTACATATATCTAGGTCGGTTCTATTCATTTCTATGTGAAATTTTCACTCCAAATTTCATCCTAGAGCTCCAAAACTTTCTCAAAGTGTTCTTCCATTATCAAGGTAAGTTCTACCAAGATTTAGACGTTGATTTTCTCTGTTAATCCCGTGATGCTCATGTAGTACTCTTCTTTCATTTAGTTTTCGAATCTCGGGTTTCTTCCAACCAAAGTAAAGCGGGAAAGACTTGGTGTTGGATAATCAAGGTATGGACTCTCCTCTCTTCCTTTGTATGAGCTAGTGTGAGTTTTTTGTGTTGTTTATGATAAGGATTCACGAGACAGCGATCGGAAGTCATGGTCTGATTTTTTGGAGTTGTATTGTGTTTATAAATGGGTTGTTCTTGACTTGATGAAGATCTAGAGATGTAGTTGAGGGTATATACTTGTTGTGTGTTGTTGTTGTGAAGTTCGGAGGGAAACAGGGAGGGGAGAAACGCCATATAGTTGTTATATAACGAGCTTGTCGGTCGTTGCTAAGTTGTTATGTCTTCTCGTGGTTGATACTAGTATTATTGTCATCCCTTGTAGATTATCTTGTAAGGAATGATTGGTCTCATTGTAGTTGTTGAAGGTCAATATTTGAGGTATTTAATGACTATCGTTTCACCTCTTTTGGCATGAATCTTTACTATATGTCCCTTTTCACAAAAGATCCAAAAGAACGAATCATCATAAACACTCCTCTCGGAATACTTGATAGTCCCATATGTTTTCAATCGATATTGCTCTATTGAGTTGAGCTACGTGTTATATTTTTGTTTCCTTGTTTCCTTTTGAGGTAGATGTTGTCTATTGTGAAATATATGTCATACGTACCATCCATAAAATCTTTTAGAAGGTTAACAGTCATATGCCATTCAAAATCTTCTTAACTTAATGGAATGACTGCTCAGGTGCTACTCATATTCTTACCGTACTATTATTATTACAACTGACCAGTCTGCCATGTTGTTGTTGTTGTTGTTGTTGTTGTTGTTGTTGTTGTTGTTGTTGTTGTCGTCGTCGTCGTCGTTGTTGTTGTTGTCGTTGTTGTTGTTATTGTTGTCGTTGTTGTTGTTGTTGTTGTCGTCGTCATCGTCGTTGTCGTTGTTGTTGTTGTCGTTGTTGTTGATTGTTGTTGTCGTTGTTGTTGTCGTTGTCATCGTCGTTGTCGTCGTCGTCGTCGTCATCGTCGTCGTCATTGTCGTTGTCGTTGTTATTGTTGTTGTTCTTATTATTTTTATTATTATTATTATTATTATTATTATTATTATTATTATTATTATTATTATTATTATTATTATTATTATTATTATTATTATTATTATTATTATTATTATTATTATTATTATTGCTGATCTTGCTCTATTGAGTTGAGCTACGTGTTATATTTTTGTTTCCTTGTTTCCTTTTGAGGTAGATGTTGTCTATTGTGAAATATATGTCATACGTACCATCCATAAAATCTTTTAGAAGGTTAACAGTCATATGCCATTAAGGTCAAAATCGTGAACAAGTTCGTGCATGAAGAACAATCAATATAAGTATCATTGTCCACGATTTCCAGTAATATTTTGCTTAGTTGATCTAAATATTCATTTCCAGTAATATTTGGAGCGACTAAGTTATGTAAGACTAACTCTCTATGTGTGGGAGAATTTATTGTTCTTCCCCACTCCACGATTATCCATGTTTCCGTGAATTCTCCTCAATAGAAAGATTATGCCCTAAAGTTATGAAATGTCGTTGTTGTTCCTATGTGTTTAATTTATGAAATGTCGTATTTACTCATGTATTACATTCCAAAAATCATGAACTCTCTACGTATCTATGTATGCTCATAACCTTGACTCCATGGGTTCCATTGGTTCCACCATGTTAATGTGATAGTGAGGTTCGAGCTACTCCTATGCACTCTAAGAATCTGGTTCACAGAGTAACTACGTAAGAAGGTAATGTAGTGGAATATAAATCAACACAAGAAATTTCACATGGAAAACTCCTTTCTCAAGGGAGTCAAAAACCACGACCTATCTCTTATAGGGTTTATCGAAATTCTCCACTGTAAAGAGCCTTATAAAGGTTAAAGTAAACCTAAGGAACTGTTCCCTGAACAATCTGTCTACGACAACAATCTAACCAATGAATGCCTATTACACAATACTTGCAAAATGTAAATAGATGGAACTACAACATAACCTAACCTAGGCAAACTAAAGAACTTAATGATAAATCCCGATAAGCTTCAGTTCTTCATTGTCTTGAAGTTGTGTTGGCCTTAGCACGTGTATATTTTGATAATTGACAAAGCAAATGAACAAGTCAAATGAACCAGGTCTGTGGACATGTTCTATCTAAGAGACAGATGCAGGCAAAGTGTATGAACCAGACACAGATGTAAGAGGCAAATGAACCAGGTTTATGGACATGTTCCATCTCAGACACTAAGATGAGTCAAAGTTGAATGAATCAGGTGCTTAAACCAAGTCTAAGAACATGTTCCAGCTCAGAGTCTGATTGCGAGTAGGATTTGTGATTTATGGTAAGGACATGGCGGACAAGTTGCAGGATTTCTTACAATAATTATCAAGATACTTCAGACTCCTAAAGAGACACTGAAGCCACGTGAATGCAAGAATCTAAAGTAAACTCAAACCCTAACTCTCATAATGGGTATCATCACGTAGGGTTTGAGTTCAACCGACTTAATATAAACCTAAAGCTATATATATCCACGTAACAACCTATTTGGTCGTTTAGGTATTTTGACCCTTTTACCACTGTTGACTATTCTCCTGGCCTTGTTAGAGCATGTTTGACTTATGGGGATGGGTAACATGATTCCTGAGGTAATCGGGCGAGCCTTGTTTGACTTTTGAGGAAATTAGAAATTCTAAGTTGAATGTGTGAAAAACCTTTGACCAATAGTTGACTTTTAGGTAAAAGAACCTTTTTGAGATTATTGTCGGTTCCATTAGGTCTAGAGGGTCGATTATAACTTGGTGGGATGATTGGTTCGGTTCCCGAGAAATTCAGGAGTGTTTTAGTCATTTGATTTGAAACTTGTTTTTGGCCGTTCGGGGGTAGACCAGGTCAAGGTGACCTCCACTGTGAATTTCTAGGCCACGGTTGAGTTCATAACATCTTTTTACATGTGTCTGCATATCTGGTTTGTATCTGGGAGGTCTCGAATAGATGTCGGGTTTTGGGATTGAACTTGGTGAAAATGAGATTTTTGTGGTTTTTTGGTGTGTTGCGTATGAGGAGTTTTGGCCGCATTGCGGGTTTGCCTCTGTAGGTCCTGGTCCACTGATGCAGGATTGTGACGAGTTGGGGAAATCCGCACCTACGAAGTTTCTGCTGTAGGGGCAGTGTCGCTTTAGCGATAGGTGTTCCGCTTATGCGGAATACCGTGTCATTTAATGAGTTTGCATCTGCAGACACTTCTCTATCTATGCGGGATCGCGTAAGCTAATACGAGTTTCGCGTAGGCGAGATCGTTGAATCAGAAACCTTAAATTCTCAATTTCGAACCCATTTGCCTTATTCTCTAAATCAGAGGCTTAGAGAGATATTAGGGGCGATTTCTGAAGAGCTTTGGGGTGATTCTTCCTTGGGTATGCCCTTTCACTCTATTTATGATTATATTATGGTACTAGTTATGAAACCCATGCTAATGTTATTGTTTTAGCTGAGTAAGGTGGGTTTACAAACCCTAGTGTTGATTTTATGAATCTTGTGCTATGTAAATGGATTTTGTTGGGGAATCATATTAAATCTAGTCATGAAATAATGGGGATAACTAGATACTAAGATTGAATCTCTTTCCAACTAAGATTTTGATTATGGAAAGGTAGGGTTTTCTCTAAATTGGGGATTTTCGACTAATGATGAAATTGAGGCTAATTTGGGGTTAGTTTGTGTTGATAATTAGTGTTTGAACTTCATAGGCCTTTGGTAAAAAAAATTCAACTTGAAAGTCCTATTTTGCCCTTGTGGGCCAGATTTCCTCTTTTAAACGTGGGTTTTCGATTCAAATAAGTTTATGGAAATATGGTTATCGTTAGTTTCAATTTCTATTGTAGATTAAATTGTACATTAGATTTCAATTGTTTGGAAGCTCTTCATAACGGGATGGCTCAAGTGGATCAGTTCGTGGCACCTGTTCGGCTTTGAGGTAGGTTATAACTTACTTATGATTAGGCTCCGATTTGGGACACGTATGTAGATGGTAGTTATTTACCGGGAAAGCATGATAGGCCTTCCGGCATGGTGTGGAGGTGAATTTCAAATTAGGTTGGTATTGTTAACTGTTATGTGGGCTTGATGACATCGTTGTGGTATTGTGATGTGGGCTAGTCGCCATTGATATGATATTCATGTATCAGATCTGCTTGACACTTTCTACCTTGTTTTTCCATTGTCATATGAAAGAGGAAGGTTGTTCTTAAGAAGTGGAATGTTGATTTGCATATTATAATATGAATATGAGGACTTATGATTTGATCTGATTAATTGAGGCTGAGGTAGTAGAAGGCATGCATCCCATATTTCATATGTGATTTTGTTACATTTGTGTTTGCATTCATCTCTCTCTATCGATATTTCACTTATCATCGGAAAAAGGAAGGATAACGAAAATGGCTTAAAATTGTGATATGCACGCTATGACAAGTCACAGATGAGATCTTGATATGATTTACTATTAAATTTGTTTCCATGCATTGACATATCATCTATCTACTTACATGATTGGTTACAATGGAAAAAACAATAGCCTGTGTAGCAAGTGGTAACAATGATAGCCTGTGTGCCAAATGGTAATGATGATAAAAGTAATATGGCACTGATGATGAAAGTAATATGGAAACCGTGTTCAGAGGTCTTTACAGGAGCGGTTTGAGTACTTGCTACTCGAGGTTTCTTGCCTGGATGAGGGTGTACATGGACTTCATGGGTCATGGCTATCGAAACATGGAGGTTTCCGTCCTTAGCATGTGTGTACGATACGAAATGTTGGCCAGTGCATTGCATCCCATTTGTATTATTGTTCATATCGTTGCATCACATATTAACATATGGACTTTTTGTTGTTGGTTTAATTGAGTTGTTGACAGTTTGCTAAGTGAATACCTGAGCCTTCGCGGACTTGTGGATTATAAGCTTGCATTTAGGCTATGACCAGAGAATATTGTGACCTACTGTGCTTATTATTGTTGTGTAATATTTTTTGAACTTGCTGAGTGACTGTACTTGATAGCCTAATTGTGCTGCTTGTTGATTTCTACACATTTGTATACATTAGCTAATCGTTGTCGGCCTTTGATACCTACGAGTACGTGATTTTTGTACTCATGTTGCTCTTGTTACACCTTTTTCCGGGGTGTAGAGTTGTTCTAGGTTGATGTTCGAGCTATTGGGATAGATTCCGAGAATTTCATGGTGATGTCCTGGTGAGCCGCTAGCCAAATATGCATTTCCGAAGTCCCCTCTTGTATACTCTATCTATTTTAGCCTATAGACGGTGTTTACTTACTTTTGGAGTATTTATGTCATTTCAATTCTTGTAATTCATTGTAGAAGCTCTTGTATCGTGCAAGACCAGATTTTGGGAAATACGTTTATAAAAGTCTTGTTTCTGCTTTTGTCTATGTTATTAAGGTGTTTAGTTTATTCTTCTACACGTTTGGATTCTGCACTTGTTCTCTAAAATTGGTAAAAAATTTTGGGAAGGGTTTGCCCACCAGGGAATAATGTGGGTTCCCGCATGACCCGTGATTTGGGTCGTGACAATTTGGTGTCAGAGCTCTAGGTTCACCGGCCTCACGAATACAAGTGTAAAGTCTAGTAGAGTCTGGAGTATTGGTACATGGAAGTTCATACCTATCCTCGAGAGGCATTAGGACATTTAGGAAACTTTCATTCTTTCATTCCTTTCGTGTTACATCATTCAAATTGGTATCTAGTCGATTCAAATTGGTATCTGAACTTCCTCGTCCTATTCTCTCACTGATGATGGGAGTGCATTCTTAAATTCTTGTACGAGAGGTATGATATGACATCACGAGGTACGGAACGAAATGTGTTATTCCGATATGGGTGCGTGACCAAGTTCTGCTCCATCTATGATTGTGACTCTCTAGTCGGTATGGGAAGAAAGAGTGATAATACAGAGGACTGTGTGATCTCCATATCTTCAACGGTGAGTTGCTCGAAAGTTGATGGGGTAAAATTGTGCTTTCGCCAAAATGAACTGCTCGAGGTATGGTTGGTATGAGAAAGTTTTAGCATCGTCAAGATAGTATGATAGGTTTATGCCATGAGCGAATCCGACAATCCTCCTCAAGTTGCACTTGTTTTTTGATGTTGACATCAATACTCTTACGTAGTACAAGGCATGCATCCCATATTTCATATGTGATTTTGTTACATTTGTGTTTGCGTTCATCTCTTTCTATCGATATTTCACTTATCATCGGAAAAAGGAAGGATAACGAAAATGGCTTAAAATTGTGATATGCACGCTATGACAAGTCACAAATGAGATCTTGATATGATTTACTATTAAATTTGTTTCCATGCATTGACATATCATCTATCTACTTGCATGATTGGTTACAATGGAAAAAATGATAACTTGTGTAGCAAGTGGTAACAATGACAGCCTGTGTGACAAATGGTAATGATGATAAAAGTAATATGGCACTGATGATGAAAGTAATATGGAAACCGTGATCTGAGGTCTTTACGGGAGCGGTTCGAGTACTCGCTGCTCGAGGTTTCTTGCCGGGACGAGGGTGTACATGGACTTCGTGGGTCTTCCATGGGTCATGGCTATCGAAACGTGGAGGTTTCCGTCCTTAGCATGTGTGTACGATACGAAATGTTGGCCAGTGCATTGCATCCCATTTGTATTGTTGTTCATATCGTTGCATCACATATTAACATATGGACTTTTTGTTGTTGGTTTAATTGAGTTGTTGACAGTTTGCTAAGTGAATACCTGAACCTTCGCGGACTTGTGGATTATAAGCTTGCATTTAGGCTATGATCAGAGAATATTGTGACCTACTGTGCTTATTATTGTTGTGTAATATTTTTTGAACTTGCTGAGTGACTGTACTTGATAGCCTAATTGTGCTACTTGTTGATTTCTACACATTTGTATGCATTAGCTAATCATTGTAGGCCTATGATACCTACGAGTACGTGTTTTTGGTACTCATGTTACTCTTGCTACACCCTTTTCCGGGGTGTAGAGTTGTTCTAGGTTGATGTTCGAGCTATTGGGATAGATTCCGAGAATTTCATGGTGATGTCCTGGTAAGCCGCTAGCCGAATGTGCATTTCCGAAGTCCCCTCTTGTATACTCTATCTATTCTAGCCTACAGGCGGTGTTTACTTACTTTTGGAGTATGTATGTCATTTCAATTCTTGTAATTCATTGTAGAAGCTCTTGTATAGTGCAAGACCAGATTTTGGGAAATACGTTTATAAAAGTCTTGTTTCTGCTTTTGTCTTTGTTATTAAGGTGTTTAGTTTATTCTTCTAATCGTTTGGATTCTACACTTGTTCTCTAAAATTGGTAATGACTTTTGGGAAGGGTTTGCCCACCAGGGAATACTGTGGGTTCCCGCATGACCCGTGATTTGGGTCGTGACAATTTGGTATCAGAGCTCTAGGTTCACCGACCTTACGTGTACAAGTGCAAAGTCTAGTAGAGTCTGGAGGATTGGTACATGGACATTCATACCCATCCTCGAGAGGCATCAGGACATTTAGGAAACCTTCATTCTTTTATTCTTTTCGTGCTACATCAGTCAAATTGGTATCTAGTCGATTCAAATTAGTATCTGAACTTCCTCGTCCTATTCTCTCACTGATGATGTGAGTGCATTCTTAAATTCTTGTACTAGAGGTATGATATGACATCACGAGGTACGGTACGAAATGTGTTATTCCGAAAAGGGCGTGTGACCAAGTTCTGTTCCATCTATAATTGTGACTTTCTAGTTCGGTATGGGAAGAAAGAGTGATAATACAGAGGACTGTGTGTGTTATATCCCGTGGTTTGTGAAATTGGATAATTCAAGATAATCACGGGGAGACAACAATCAAGGCAATATTTTATGTTGTTTGACACATGGGTTGTTTATGAAAAATTCTAGAAGTGGAGACAATGAGAATGGTTCAGAGCATAAAGGGGAATTCACAAAATGACTTGTGGTAATAATGAGAAGAGTCGAGGGGCAAAATGGGAACTTCACAAAAGTTTTGAAAGTTTATAAAAATTTCCATGTTGGTTGTGTGGCATAAGTATATGCCCACATTGCTTTGGGGGCTAAAGTGTATCATGAAAAACATTTGGTCTTCTTTGACCAAATAAAACAATCCAAAAAAAAAAAGGAGGAAACTCAAGAAAATTGGGGAGTCTTCTAGAGAGGGGAATGTGCCCCTCACATGCATGGGATATATATGGATATATATTTGTATTATCTTCCAATTCAAGACAAGAAAAAGGATAAGAACAAAAACAAAAGAATAGAAGAAAGAAAAGAAGGAGGGTTCGGCCAACCCTTGGAAATTCAAGATCAAATTGGAGCCATCAAAAAAATAATTTCTTGGTGCAAACTTGCTAATTGAAAGGTGCTTGTTAACATGGGAGTGTTGTTAGAAGCGTTGGATTGATCGTTTTCCCTATCTACCACTTTAGGCAAGTTGAGGAGTTGAAGAAGAAAGGTGAGTTTTAATCTTGTTTTGTGTGTTATGAAGGTTTATATGTGTTGTAGTATGCTAAGATGAATGAAATTCATGAAGGAAATAAATGTAGCATGTTGGCCGTGAGGTAGCATATATATATGTATGTGTAGGAATCATGTTGTCTAGTGTTTGGTTGTGAATGATATGTAGAAAATGGAAATTTAATGAGTTGGAGAAATTGTAGTGTACATGTATGTGGGAGCTTATATTACAAGTGGAAGCATAATGAACTTAGTAACATATTATTAGTTGGAAGTTCGTTTCGGAAGGTTATGTGAATCGAATGTTATGTTCTTGCATGTATGAAATGTCATGATATTAGAATGATGTTGTTGGAATGTATATATATAAGGTTGTTATTGACTTTATGGAAGTTGGAAAATGTTGAAGAAAGTGGTAAATTGATATAATGTATCGTGAGTTGAATATGTGAATTGTTAGGATGATTGTTGATTATGTTAATAGTTTGGCCGGGTTTAAATTCCCGAATTGTGTTTGATGAGAATTTGGCCATGTTGAATATCGAGGATGGTGTATTTACAGAGGAAATGCTGCCGAAATTTCGGTAGCCAAGTGTTTCCTCAAGATTCTAACTCAAAGTATACTAATGAAAGTTTTGGTAAAAATGACCAATTCGCAGATTTTGACGAGATTGTGACGCGAATTTGGAGCAGCTAAAGGAGTGAAAAGAGGTATGTAAGGCGTCACCCTTCTTTCTATGGCATGTCTTGGTTGTAATAAGTCGGGCGCGAGCCTCGGGGACAACTTGGTTCCCCGGAACCTGCACCTAAAGTTTTCAACTCTTCGTTCAATTGAATTGAAGTAGGAAGTGTGCAAAATGATGAAAAGACCTTCTAGACCCTTATAACTTGCCTAAATGGGACCCGATTACCCTAAGACTCATACAAGTAACGTTATGACACGTAATATGGGTAAATTGTATACGCTACCTCATCCGGCCCGAGGTGGGCCCGTTACTCTATAATCTTTCTATAGCCTTGGTTGACGTACTTGAAGTGAATCCAAAGGGGGCCTCTGATCCCGATTTCGTCACCAAGTGATAAGTACTATGGCTGCTCCAACGAGAGTGTTTCTATGACGATAATGATAACGGCAATGTTAGATAAGAGAAGGTAGCTATGATAAGTACGACCGGAATGATCCTACGACCGAAATCTCTAAGCTAAGGATCTAATGTTATATGAAATTGATAAACTAATTTCTAAACCGTATTTATATTTCCTAGTTATAACTTTATTTTCTAAGACTCCCAAAACCTATGACTGTCATCTAAAATGCCTACGATTTCATTTTTGGTTACTGTAACATTATTCTCCGTTGATAGTCTCACCTTAAAATACTTGTTCCTTCAAGGTGAGACAAAGCTATCACTAGCATTCCGTAAAGTAATCGGAGATCACAGACCTTATGTCACTCCGATGGATATATGATTTTCTTTGGCTCTCTTGTGTGCCTATATGATATATGTATATAAAACGGGTATACGTGTATGGATATGCATATATATAAGATAAAGTAATTGTATATGAGAAAGGTATATGCATAAAAGATGAGTAAATGTATATGTATGTGTATATGGGGAAAAGGGAAGTTCCACTGTTATATCACCACCTGATCAGCTGGATTCCATCCTGGACGCGGGATGCCCGGACGCGGGATATGGGATGAGCCGTACGCGGCGTCTGTATATATATATATATATAATGTGTGATACATATGTGATGTACTATGTTGGGTCATCGTTGGGGAGGGGGTTGGGAGAGCCGATTGTATTCGGCGTTCGTAAATGTAAATGAAGAATACCGTCTACTGAATTGTATTGTTTTCTGTATACATGAATACGGGACACCGAGGGGGTTGGGAGAGCCGATTGTATTCGGCGTCCGTAAACGTGAGCAAAAGATACCGTTACTGAAACGTACTGTTTTATTTCTGTACACGAGAATAAGTAATATGAAAATGTTGATTCCTATGCCTATGAAAAGAAACGTTTCAAAGACGGAAAGGCAAGTCTGCATGACAGCCGGCCCGAAAAGGGGCCTCCCTATGTACAGGTTACATTCTTGCCTCGTTATACGCGCTATGACTCCGTGATATTACTATTGATCGCACTCTAAGTTACTGCTTGCATTGTTTTCCATGCCTTACATACTCGGTACATTATTCGTACTGTCGTCCCTTCTTGTGGACGCTGCGTTCATGCCGCGCAGGTCAGCAGGTATACGGACCGGGTTTCTAGGGCTCTATCTGCAGCATTGTACAGCGCTCCAGTCGTTCCGGAGCCTCATATCATTGGTACTATTTTGTGTATGTATGTTCGGGCGCGACAGTACTCGGCCCTTTCTATGTATAAATGTACTATGTCTAGAGGCTCGTAGACAGATATACACAGTCAGTTATGTACAGTTTAATGTATTGTATTCTGAATGGTTCGCGCTCCGGTGTGACGCGATATTAGAAAGATTACTGCTAATGTTAATGTGGAAAATAAAATAAAATATGGCACTATTTATGCAGGATAACTAAGGGGTGCTCGGTACAAGTATCGGGTACTCGTCACGGCCCCTAGTCGGGTCGTGACAGAAGTGGTATCAGAGCAGTTCGGTCCTAGGAGTTTGTCTACGAGCCGTGTCCAGTAGAGTCTTGTTTATGGGTGTGTAGCGCGCCACACTTATAAACAGGAAGCTACAGGGCATTTAGGAAATATGACCTTCTTTGTACTCAAGATCGTGCGATAGAGCTATGCTACTAGGTTTCCATATTCTTTTCCTAATCCTGAGTTATGGTTTCAGTAATGCCGCCGAAGAAGAAAGCAAGGGCGGCCCAGAAGGGCGAGACGGCGGCTCGAAGGAGAGTTGAACAGGAGCTAGAAGAAGGAGAATCCCATAATGAAGCTCCCCCTCAGACTCCTCCTGCTTCCCCTATATCAGCAGAGCAGGAAAGAGTTCCAGCTCCAGCCCCCGCACCTCCAGTTCCACCGCCAGCAGCTCCGGGCCAGCAGATGGCAGAGGCCATCCAGTTATTGACCCAGTTAGTCGCTGCACAGGCTCAGCGACAAGATGTAGACCTGGGAGATAGGGCGGTAAGCGCAAGGGCCCGTGACTTTATTACCCTGAAGCCGCCAGAGTTTTATGGATCAAAGCCAGAGGAGGACCCGCAGAACTTTATAGTTGAGATGCTGAGGACTCTGAGGATTGTACATGCTTCAGATACGGAGTCCGTAGAGTTGGCTTCATACAGGCTGCGGGATGTGGCAGTTTTGTGGTACAGTAGCTGGATATCATCGAGGGGAGCAAATGCACCCCCTCCGGTTTGGCAGGAGTTCACTGAGGCGTTCCTGCGACATTTCCTACCGCTAGAGGTTCGACGGGCTCGCGCCGATATGTTCTTGAACTTGAGACAGGGAAATATGAGCGTTCGGGAATACAGCCTTCGTTTCAACTCGCTCGCCAGGTATGCCCCCGCCCTGATAGCTGATAGGGGAGACCATGTGCACCGGTTTGTAAGTGGGCTAGGGCCACATTTGGTTAAGGAGTGCTTGACGGCCTCACTCCAGGACGGGATGACTATTACCCGCATCCAGGCCCACGCCCAAAATCTGGAAGAACACTATCAGCCACGGAGAGAGGAGAGTTTTCCAGATAGGGGCTCCAGAAAAAAAGGCAGATTTTCCAGGGCTAGAAGCGAGTATAGAGGGGGGCAGGCACAAGAACAATCCAGGTATTCAGGCCAATCAGCGGCCAGTGCCCCACCTCGATTTGTGGATAGGGGATTTGATCGCCCTACTTATTCAGGACCAGGTCAGGGTGCCAGAGCTTCGGAGTCCCAGTACAGAATTGATTCCGGCAGGACGGGGATTCCCCCACCACGATGTGCTTGGTGTGGCAAGCCACACTCTGGGCAGTGCTACTTAGACACCGGTGGTTGTTTTGCCTGTGGTCGGACTGACCATTTTGTACGTGATTGCCCGTTAAAGGATGGAGGAGGCCAAACTAAGCCAGCCGGATCAGCGATCGATTCGACGTCGACCGTGCGCCCTCTTGGACAGACTTCTCAGGCGCCAGCGGGCCGCGGCCGAGGTAGAGGAGAAGCACCTAGTTCAGCCGGTCCTCCACACTGCCTATATGCACTGACAGGACGACAGGACCCTGAACCTTCCGCAGACGCGGCCACAGGTACTTTTCAGTATTTTCTGCGATAAATGTGTGTTAATTAATTCGGATTTTATTTTTCCCCTATACTGTCCTCTGTATTACTGAACACACTGAGAATTTGGACGAAACATGGTCATACGCATAGGTAAAAAGGCGAATACGGGAAATTTCGAAGGTCAGAACCGTAAATAAAGGAGAAGACGTGTTACGCGGACGTTTCGAAAACTGCCGAGACCCCAACTCGTTCCATATTATGTGACATAAGTAGTACGGGGAAGCGGAAGTAAAATATTGACCCCGAGACATCGGAATGCATTAAAGTTCCAAGGTTAAGCGTGCTCAGGTGGGAGTAATTCCATGATGGGTGACCCCCTGGGAAATATGCAGAAAATTCCATAAATGTGGAAACAAGAGATGAGTGTAAGATTAGGCAGCCCAGAGTGAGTTGGGGTGTGAAAAGTGGTTAGAAACCCCATACGAGCCATATAGGCTGAGACAGATTAAACAAATAGAAAAGAAAAGCCATGACAACGGAAATCATTGGGAACAAAGGAGAAAAAGTACAGATGTCACAGGGTGAGACCGATATCGAGTCCACACTAGCTAAGACAAAGAATCCCCGATAAGACGATGTACGGGGACATGTCTAGTGAGGGGATAGACGCAGCAGACGCTACAAGGATGACGCACAACTGTAAAGATCGCAGAGGGCAACCTAAGCCTCTAGGATGGACATGCTAAGTGACATGAGGCATCTATGACGGAGACCTCCCCGAAATAATATACTACGCTATGAGGCTAGTTCATCATTCGAGGACGAATGTTCTAAAGAGGGGGAGGATGTTATATCCCGTGGTTTGTGAAATTGGATAATTCAAGATAATCACGGGGAGACAACAATCAAGGCAATATTTTATGTTGTTTGACACATGGGTTGTTTATGAAAAATTCTAGAAGTGGAGACAATGAGAATGGTTTAGAGCATAAAGGGGAATTCACAAAATGACTTGTGGTAATAATGAGAAGAGTCGAGGGGCAAAATGGGAACTTCACAAAAGTTTTGAAAGTTTATAAAAATTTCCATGTTGGTTGTGTGGCATAAGTATATGCCCACATTGCTTTGGGGGCTAAAGTGTATCATGAAAAACATTTGGTCTTCTTTGACCAAATAAAACAATCCAAAAAAAAAAAGGAGGAAACTCAAGAAAATTGGGGAGTCTTCTAGAGAGGGGAATGTGCCCCTCACATGCATGGGATATATATGGATATATATTTGTATTATCTTCCAATTCAAGACAAGAAAAAGGATAAGAACAAAAACAAAAGAATAGAAGAAAGAAAAGAAGGAGGGTTCGGCCAACCCTTGGAAATTCAAGATCAAATTGGAGCCATCAAAAAAATAATTTCTTGGTGCAAACTTGCTAATTGAAAGGTGCTTGTTAACATGGGAGTGTTGTTAGAAGCGTTGGATTGATCGTTTTCCCTATCTACCACTTTAGGCAAGTTGAGGAGTTGAAGAAGAAAGGTGAGTTTTAATCTTGTTTTGTGTGTTATGAAGGTTTATATGTGTTGTAGTATGCTAAGATGAATGAAATTCATGAAGGAAATAAATGTAGCATGTTGGCCGTGAGGTAGCATATATATATGTATGTGTAGGAATCATGTTGTCTAGTGTTTGGTTGTGAATGATATGTAGAAAATGGAAATTTAATGAGTTGGAGAAATTGTAGTGTACATGTATGTGGGAGCTTATATTACAAGTGGAAGCATAATGAACTTAGTAACATATTATTAGTTGGAAGTTCGTTTCGGAAGGTTATGTGAATCGAATGTTATGTTCTTGCATGTATGAAATGTCATGATATTAGAATGATGTTGTTGGAATGTATATATATAAGGTTGTTATTGACTTTATGGAAGTTGGAAAATGTTGAAGAAAGTGGTAATTTGATATAATGTATCGTGAGTTGAATATGTGAATTGTTAGGATGATTGTTGATTATGTTAATAGTTTGGCCGGGTTTAAATTCCCGAATTGTGTTTGATGAGAATTTGGCCAGGTTGAATATCGAGGATGGTGTATTTACAGAGGAAATGCTGCCGAAATTTCGGTAGCCAAGTGTTTCCTCAAGATTCTAACTCAAAGTATACTAATGAAAGTTTTGGTAAAAATGACCAATTCGCAGATTTTGACGAGATTATGACGCGAATTTGGAGCAGCTAAAGGAGTGAAAAGAGGTATGTAAGGCGTCACCCTTCTTTCTATGGCATGTCTTGGTTGTAATAAGTCGGGCGCGAGCCTCGGGGACAACTTGGTTCCCCGGAACCTGCACCTAAAGTTTTCAACTCTTCGTTCAATTGAATTGAAGTAGGAAGTGTGCAAAATGATGAAAAGACCTTCTAGACCCTTATAACTTGCCTAAATGGGACCCGATTACCCTAAGACTCATACAAGTAACGTTATGACACGTAATATGGGTAAATTGTATACGCTACCTCATCCGGCCCGAGGTGGGCCCGTTACTCTATAATCTTTCTATAGCCTTGGTTGACGTACTTGAAGTGAATCCAAAGGGGGCCTCTGATCCCGATTTCGTCACCAAGTGATAAGTACTATGGCTGCTCCAACGAGAGTGTTTCTATGACGATAATGATAACGACAATGTTAGATAAGAGAAGGTAGCTATGATAAGTACGACCGGAATGATCCTACGACCGAAATCTCTAAGCTAAGGATCTAATGTTATATGAAATTGATAAACTAATTTCTAAACCGTATTTATATTTCCTAGTTATAACTTTATTTTCTAAGACTCCCAAAACCTATGACTGTCATCTAAAATGCCTACGATTTCATTTTTGGTTACTGTAACATTATTCTCCGTTGATAGTCTCACCTTAAAATACTTGTTCCTTCAAGGTGAGACAAAGCTATCACTAGCATTCCGTAAAGTAATCGGAGATCACAGACCTTATGTCACTCCGATGGATATATGATTTTCTTTGGCTCTCTTGTGTGCCTATATGATATATGTATATAAAACGGGTATACGTGTATGGATATGCATATATATAAGATAAAGTAATTGTATATGAGAAAGGTATATGCATAAAAGATGAGTAAATGTATATGTATGTGTATATGGGGAAAAGGGAAGTTCCACTGTTATATCACCACCTGATCAGCTGGATTCCATCCTGGACGCGGGATGCCCGGACGCGGGATATGGGATGAGCCGTACGCGGCGTCTGTATATATATATATATATAATGTGTGATACATATGTGATGTACTATGTTGGGTCATCGTTGGGGAGGGGGTTGGGAGAGCCGATTGTATTCGGCGTTCGTACATGTAAATGAAGAATACCGTCTACTGAATTGTATTGTTTTCTGTATACATGAATACGGGACACCGAGGGGGTTGGGAGAGCCGATTGTATTCGGCGTCCGTAAACGTGAGCAAAAGATACCGTTACTGAAACGTACTGTTTTATTTCTGTACACGAGAATAAGTAATATGAAAATGTTGATTCCTATGCCTATGAAAAGAAACGTTTCAAAGACGGAAAGGCAAGTCTGCATGACAGCCGGCCCGAAAAGGGGCCTCCCTATGTACAGGTTACATTCTTGCCTCGTTATACGCGCTATGACTCCGTGATATTACTATTGATCGCACTCTAAGTTACTGCTTGCATTGTTTTCCATGCCTTACATACTCGGTACATTATTCGTACTGTCGTCCCTTCTTGTGGACGCTGCGTTCATGCCGCGCAGGTCAGCAGGTATACGGACCGGGTTTCTAGGGCTCTATCTGCAGCATTGTACAGCGCTCCAGTCGTTCCGGAGCCTCATATCATTGGTACTATTTTGTGTATGTATGTTCGGGCGCGACAGTACTCGGCCCTTTCTATGTATAAATGTACTATGTCTAGAGGCTCGTAGACAGATATACACAGTCAGTTATGTACAGTTTAATGTATTGTATTCTGAATGGTTCGCGCTCCGGTGTGACGCGATAT
This sequence comes from Lycium barbarum, assembly GCF_019175385.1. NCBI lineage: Eukaryota > Viridiplantae > Streptophyta > Magnoliopsida > Solanales > Solanaceae > Lycium > Lycium barbarum. Next base: position 20,176,653 of record NC_083348.1, on the reverse strand, counting down.
TAGAAAGATTACTGCTAATGTTAATGTGGAAAATAAAATAAAATATGGCACTATTTATGCAGGATAACTAAGGGGTGCTCGGTACAAGTATCGGGTACTCGTCACGGCCCCTAGTCGGGTCGTGACAGTGTGATCTCCGTATCTTCAACGGTGAGTTACTCGAAAGTTGAGGGGGTAAAATTGTGCTTTCGCCAGAATGAAATGCTCGAGGTGTGGTTGGTATGAGAAAGTTTCAGCATCGTTAAGATAGTATGATAGGTTTGTGCCATGAGTGTATCTGTGGCAAATCAACAATTCAACAACAGAAGAGTATTGATGTCAACAACCAAAAACAAGGGTAACTCGAGGTGGATTGTCGGATTCGACAAAAGGATAGTGACCGTGTTAAGATATTGAGAAAGGAGTTGAGGATAAGGACATGAAAGGTGACTTTTGTGGTAAGGTGTAACGTGGTAAGATTTCTTAAAGTATATTGGTACGAGTACTTTTTGTCTTATGGGATGAAGGCGTAAGGAAGAGGATTTGGATAGATCAATCTCCGCTATAGGAATGGAACAATTAGTATCTGACGTGCTCGTTCGGATAAGGTTGCAAGATGTACGAGGGTGGATTTCATATACAGATGTGAAAAGTTAAATTGGGCTTCGACATAACAGAATGGTAGTTGTGGCGTAAGAACTACTGGTTTGTGGGTTCCTTTAGGAAAATGGTTATCGGTTCTAGATCAGAAGGAAATGTTACTTGTGAAGAGTGGAGACTTAAGGTGTTAGGCAGCTGTGGTCTTTCAATAAAGAGTATGTTTGCAGGGTCGTATGTGTTTAAAGGATTGGTGTGGGATCGTTTGAAATAGGAGCTTATTGATTCGAGAGCTATGTTATGGGTATAAAATGTTGAGTGGACGTAAGAGTTCATGGATGAGTTGGCATGTTCGGTTATGTCGTAGGCTAATGGGGTTCAATGATTGACTAATTGAAAGGATGATAAGTCCAAGTGCATTTGTGTTTTGATGATTGCCAAACTATTTCAGAACCAGATAGAGACCTGGTTTGCAACCTGCTCACTATGCACCTTGCACCATCAGTAGAGAATAGTTGTAAAGCTGAGCCACTTGCTACACATAAGTACAATTGTGAGTTGGCCCATGCTTTAGCTCAAAGTGAATGAGTGGTCTCTATCCATCCCACATGCTCCTACTATATATACAACATGATGGCAACATGTTGAGCAGACTTGAAAAACCTAATCCATATTGTGCAAAATCTGCGGACACAAGTTTCTCATGTGCTCTTAAGAACAAAGCCATCTACAAGCTGAAGAACCTGATCCAGACACAAGATATTGTCTATGTTCTTTAGGTTGTTGTAAGTCTTTGTTTACTTGTGCTTAAACTGTAAACCTACTCTTCCCAAAAAGGAGGCTGTTTGTAGGTGTTCTAAATTCTCAAGGTTTCTTCCCCAAGCTCTTGAGTGGTACACTAGGCTAGAGTTAGCTTAGTGGTATTGGTGTGTGTCTAGAGTAAGTCACGGTAAAATATCAAAGGGTGCCTTTGAGTGGTACACTAGGCTAGAGTTAGTCTAGGTGTATTAGTTTTCTTGGCTCGAGTTAGTCAAGTGGAGGTATTTGCAATTGGAGTATTGCAAAGGTTGAGGGACTATGGGAGTTAGTTCCTAGGTTGCTACTATTGTAAGGGTTGAGGGATTATGATAGTTAGTTCCTAGCTTACAACAGATTGTAATCTGAAGTTGCTCGTGTAGTGGAATTGAAATCCTACTGGGGTAGGTCATGGTTTTTAATCCCTTGAGCAAGGAGTTTTTCACTGTAAAATCTTGCCTTCTGTACTTCCTGCATCGCACAAGGGAATTGGTACTCAACCAGGTCTCTTCATATTGTGTTTGGTGGATGCATAGCCTACATCAATTGGAATCAGAATAGGTTCTTTCTAAAAGGTTAACACCTACAAAGGATCTCTTCATGGCGAGCTCACTAAACCAAAATAAGGGAGAATCTATCTTAAGACCACCAAGCTTCAGCGCTGAACATTTTGAATGGTGGAAGGTTAGAATGCAAGACTTCATCACTGGTAAGGATACAGATCTGCGGGACATGATCTGTGATGGTTCTCATCTCCCTGAGCTAAATGGCTTTACTCTGCAAAAAGATCAAGAAGCTAAAAAGATTGTTCTACAAAGCATTGGATCAAGGGAGTACAATCTAGTTTCCTCTTGTGAAACAACAAAGGAGATTTGGAATGCTCTCAAAGGTACACATGATGGAGTTGACAAAATCAGTACAAAGCTTGATCTTCTCAAAATGAAGGGTAGTGAGACCACTCAAGATCAAGAAAGGGATGATATGGTCGTTGGTATCGTAGATCTACAAGAGCAAGTTGTGGAAGTTACTAAAGGAAATCCTCTCCTAAACAGCCACATCAAAGAACTATAAAATACATCATGTAGAGGGAAGGAGATGACAAACAAAGCTCAGGATGAGTATGAGGGCAGACAAGAGTGTGGATCACGAAAGACCAGCATCTTCAACCTTCTTCAAAATGAAGATACTGCTAAACAGAAGTCAAGGGAGGAGGAACCTGGTCTGTGGAAGGAAAAGGAAGAGTTGCCTGAATTAAAAGAAGAAAGCTTAATTCACACTGCTTCTCACTCTAAGGGCCCCGATCGGATGCGAGTTCCCAAACAGAGTCAGTAATTCAGCCAGAAGACTTGGGTGAGGAAAGGACAGTCAAAAGGTATCATTGCTCAAAATCCTTTTGAAAAATGAATAATGTCACCTCACTCAAGGAACTCTAAGGAAAGTGTGTGTCGTTGAAAAAAATGAAAAACACCTTCCTATGATATAGAAATTAGCTGCTACTGAAGAAGAGACAGTATGATCAGAAGACGCTCTTCATATTCTAAATGACAGTGACCAAGAAGAAGCATACTCTCATACCACTCTCAGGACAACATAAGTATTTTAGACATTGCATACTTCCGAGTTCATTGCTGCTTCAAAAAACTGTCAAGGAACCTCGTTCTTGTTACTCAGGTTAGTAGTCTCTATAACGCTTATGTATGTGTGTTAAACTACTAAGATGTCATGTAATTAAAAATATTCCCACCCAAAATCCTGAGCCCAAACGTCACATCTTTCCTAGACTGACCCGGTTTGTAAGAAACTTCAGGTATTAACCAATCAGAATCAGTTCCTTGTCTCAAATATTTAAGGCTACTGTTTGTGTCTCTATCTTACTAAACCTGTCTTCTCTGTTCCTTTTTTTTTTGTAACATTCACAAACTCAAATCCCTCTTCGTCCTCTGAAAACCTTGGCCGAGATCAATCATGTTTAACCTCTCAAGGTATCTCAAACATAAAACGCTTTCCCTCACCTTCAAAAAACACATCTTCAAATCCCGTTCCATGTGGAAAACCAGTTTTAGACGGAAGTGGTCAAACAATTTTAGTCTCCAAATTCCTCCAAAGCACTGAGGAAATCAATGCAAGGGATGATAGAGTGGAAGTTTCAAGAAACATCATGAGCTCTGAGGGGTTAAATACCATTATCCAAAGGTTTGTTGCTGAAAAGGAAAATTGTGAGGAAATACGGGACTCAGAAAATGGAGGTACCACTAAGAAAAATGAAGTTGGTGCAGAGATCTCAGGTAATCCTAATTCCTTCGATTTTGAAAAAGGAGTAGAGGACACCATCTTAGTTATAGATTGTAACCTATCGGAGAAAATAGTAGGATTGTCTAATATACTGGGGAGTGAAAAAGAAATAGTGATTGGGTTTGATGATGCCATGTAGGCTGAGATGGACCGTGAAAAGGTTCAGGGACAAGAAGAAAGTACAGGGGATATGCAGGAGGGACCTGGTTTCTCAGCACAAGGAGTGTTCGAATCATTTATACTTTGGACTACTCCCAGCGTGGTTGAGATTCCATACCCCTCTAAAGTAATTAGAGATGTTATGCTTGCTGTTGTGCACTTAAGAGGACCATCTCTGGAGAAGGAAATGTATGTCAACTCTGACGAAGTTGACTCCGATGGTGATATCATTCTAAGTACCGTAATCAAGAGATCCTCTGGCCCTGTAGCTCTAAGAAGTGGGAAAGTCAGGAAACATATTGCTTATAAAGCTCCAAACACTAGGCAAAGGAGAAAAGCTAGGCATGAGTTCGCCCTAAAGGAAAATAAAGAGAAATGGGTGGATTAGAAGAAAGGATGATTTGGGAAAAACGGTCTGAGAGATGAAGACGTGCCATCGTCTTCGGATTTGGTGACAATTCCTAATGAACAAGAGGAACCTGAATAACTATCTACTGAGAGAAAGTTATCTAAAAGAAAAGAAGAAGAAAAAGTAAAAAAGGGTATCAAGGAGGATACACCTACTGATAGAAATGAGCAAGCTGCTAAGAAGAAGAGTACACCTCGACAACCCAAAAAAAAGGGAGCAAACTAAGAAAGGAACCAGGTTACTATGAGAAAAGAAGAAGGTTACAGGACTCAGATGAGGAAAGGAAAAATACTCTAATGAATCAAAAAGTGCTGCTGGGAAGAGTATTTGATCATGAAATCTCTGACAAGCATGGAATGAAGGCACTTCTAGAGATCGTAAAATTTCAGAAATGGGAACATTTGTTTGTTGCTCCAGCTCCCAGTGTTTTTAATAAGAGGTGACTGATTTCAACCTAAATTTGATGTATACTAATGACTCAACCTTGGCTCTGACAGTTCATTCAGAGGAATTCGAGCTAGATGAGGCAAAGCTTGGAGAAATCTTGGCAGTGTCAACCTGTGGACTGAAAACTGTGAAAGGAAAAGCCTCTCAAGATTTCAAAAACTCGATTGTCAAGAAAGGGCCTGCATCCTCTGAAAGGCTCCATAAGAAGAAGTTGAACACACAATATCAACTTATGTTTGAGTTTGTTAATAAAGTGCTGCTTCTTAGAGTTGAGGGGAGATGCACGACTTCCCTATCAGACCTGGTGCTTCTTGAAGCTCTTGCAAACTTTCAACCTATCAACTTTCCTGGTTTAATGATTGAACATATGATAAAGGTTATGAATATAAAAGACAACAAGCATGTGCTTCCTTATGGCTTCTTCTTGACCAATGTGTTTGAGCATTTCAGTGTCAAGACTAGAAAGGCTGCTGAGGGAACAAGGAAGCAGATGATCAGTCTAGGGACCTTGGAAGAGTGCGAATGCATACACAAAAGAGAAGGTATGGGGAGCAGCTCTGTTATATCTGACCTAATTGACGCATAGGGGCAAGCAAGCATTGAAATCAGCTGGCTTCAAGCTGAAAATGATTGCCTGAGAGCTAAATTGGCTGAACAAACATGTGAACCTAGCCCTAGTAGTGAGCTTATACGTGTAAATGATGAGCTTCAAGCTGAGAATGCTCGCTTGAAGGAGAAGGTGGATGAGCTTCTTGATAAGCTGATTAAAAATCAAAGAGATGCTAGTGAGCAAGTGAATAATGTTCTGAAAGCCTTTGCTCGTGCTCCTTGATTCCTCTCTATGTTCTGTCCTCCATATTCCAGTCCCTCTAGCTCTCCATGTTTTCCCCCAGTCCTCTCTGCCTATGACATGATGTTTTAACTTTTTAACTATCATATGTGTGTTGTTTAGACTATTGCTTTTGGATAATGATTGTTGCTTCATCCTGTGTGCAAATTAATATTGTTAGACCCCGTATTTTATACGTCGAGTTATTCGCGGAGGAATCGACGTGAGATAGAAACCTCGGATTTTTAATTTCTAAACTAGAACTAATCGGTTATAAATTTTACTTAGTATAAAAATGTTATTGGAGATTAGGAATTACTTAATTGTGGTGTTAAGTAAAAATTTGTGACAATAATGAGTCAACAAGAGCATCAACGTCTAAGGTAAAAGGATGACTCAAAGTCATCTAAAATAAGGCTAATGGAAGACATACAAATGGGCAAATAAATGTTGATTCATCCACTACATTTTCAATATATTGTGGACAATTAAATTGGAATAAATATGCATGTTACATTCGGCCATAGGACTGAAAAATTTGAGGAGGAAAAAGTTGAAGCCTACAGTTGAATATTTGGGCATCCACTACTTTATGAAAGTATACATTATTTTAGGAGGACATAACATGGTGGAGGGATCACTTCACATTAAATATTGCTCATCCATCTTGGAATGATTACAATGGACAAAGGGTGGTGTGTGAATCATTCACCACACATGAGATTGTCTTGTAAACAATTGAAAAGAAAGAAGAAAGGAAACAAAGATGAAAAATCAGCCAACACACTTAGCCGAAAGTTGAAGAGAAAAATTAGAAAGTTTTAAGTGTAAAGTTAATGAAATGAATCATGCCATAAGTGGAGCATGTGACCAACTTGTAGGCATCAAAGTTGAACCAAATAATGACCAATAAATCAGCCATCACAATTCATTTCAACTACACAACACAAAGAAAGAAAACCTAAGCCTAGAGAGAGAGAGCATTCGGCCAAGGGGATGATTTTTGAGCTCTTTGAGTCTTGATCCAAAAATTATTTTCCAAGGTGTTTCAACCCTTTAGAAGGTCCCTAAAACGTGAAGATAGTCTTTGGAGCAACAAGAACCATTTTCATCTCAAGTCACCAACTCTAGCCAAGTAGAGAAGTCAAGTTGTCAAGGTAAGATCTAACTTTCTTTTCCATGCATTAAGGGTGATGTAGATGAGTAGATATAAGTTGTATGTATGAAATAAGGTGTGATGATGTTGGAACATGATAGTAACCATGAGGTTATATGTCTTGATGTTGAAGTATGGTTATAACTTGAAGAACATGAATCGCATGCATAAAATCATAAATGTTGGTGTTGGAATGTTGTTGTGACCGAGGGAACTGTTTTGGTGGAATTAATGAACTAATTTTCTTTAATAAATATGGATGTTACTATCATAGATCTCATGGTAAAAATAATGAAAAGAATTGGAAGGTTAAAGGTGAAGTTGTGTTAGTATGAAAATAAAGTGAATCTATGATTTTATGTGAAGTGATGTTGAAGCATGTTGAAACCGTGTGTGGACTGTTTTGTGAGGAAGTTAGTGAACTGTTTTTACTTGATATTTTGATTGTTATTATCATGAAATTTATGATGGAAATGAAGGTGTTTAATGATTGGAGTTGAAACTAAAATCGTTTGAGAATTGTTGTAAGGATTATAGAAATGACGATATAGCGTAGTTGCGTATGAATTGATGTTGTACTTGTCATGTGGATAGCTGGTCATAACTTACTGAAATTATATGAAAATAAGACATGAATTATGTGTAAAAATTGTATGTGGTTGGCTTAGTATGTTCGTAAACGTTTGCAAGAATTCCGAACATTGTTATGTTGTCGGTTAGGGACTGTTTTGGATGTGTTGTTGGTTAGGGACTGTTTTGTACTTGTGTTTTCATTAAGTTGGAAAGACTAATTATAAGTTAAGAGTATACATCATATTGTATGTTGGATGGGCTGTTATAAGTTGTTACATGCAAACGTTAAGGCTACAAACTATTAGAAGTAACTTGAGAATGTAGTAGCCGTATGTGAATCGTTATTGCATGTTGTGAATGTGGGCTGTTTGGAATATTGTGTGGGCTGTCCGGATTGATATTGAACATATAATTATTGATGTTGGGCTGGTTGTATGTACTTGGTTTGGATACAAGAGCAAACGTCGCCTAAACATCTAGAAAGGAGTTACTAACGTTAGAATACGTTTTGAATCTCCCCGTAACTTAAACGTAGTTGTTGGCATCTTAATATAGGTTGAAATATTATTGGGCAGCATATACATATTGTGTGATGAATAAGCGCTAAAGGTATGTGAAGCTAACCCTTCTTTCTTTTTGGCATGATCGTTGTGAAATGAATATACGATTCCAAAGGAAACTCCTATTCCTAGAGCCACTAGGATGGCTATTGATTTTTGATTCCCATAACTTATGTTTTGATTCATCTATATTAATGTGTACACATGATTTCAAAGATTCATTTTGATATAATCCACAGGGACATCTGAAAGGTATATGAGATGACTATTATTTGAAATTGCGAACGATGGTTCGTGTTGACTATTCTATTGAGCCTTTAAAAATGTTTTGAATTGCATATAGTTTCTCACTACTCTGCTCGTGCATATCTCAATATATCTTTCACCGTGTCCCGGGCCGGCTATGTTATCGTGCACACTTTCACTGTATTGTTTGTCGAGTCCCTCATTAAAGGGCCGGGTACAATATATTTATATGTATATTATGAAGTTATGCTGTGTTATGAAGTTATGCTGTGATATGAAGTTATGCTGTGTTATGGAGATATGCTGTGTTACGGAGATATATATTATATTCTGAAGTTATGCTGTGTTATGGCGCCAGAGACGGGGTGGCGACCATGTTCACCGAGTCCCATAATGGGGCCGGATATGATATATGATATTGACATGCATGATTTATGTTTTGAAAGTAAGTACTTGGTATTCTGGTTATTGTACTCATTTTCTGTACTTCTTATTTCAATTATGATCCTGTTTTCTGTATTTCATGCTCTACATGCTCGGTACATATTCCGTACTGACCCCCTTTCTTCGGGGGGATGCGTTTCATGCCCGCAGGTGCAGACATTCGCTTTGGTGATCCGACAACTTAAGATTTCCCCTCTGCTATTTGGAGAACTCCATTGTTTCGGAGTCCAAAATTTGGTACAAATCCTTCTCGGATATATATTTATATGCCTATGTGGACTAAGGGTACGACGGGGCCCTGTCCCGTCATATGTTACGTTACTGTTGATACTCTTAGAGGTCTGTGGACATATGTGTGGGTTGTGTATGGGTTCTGTTCAGCTGTGTCTATACGATGTGCTGTGGTATGATGTTCGTATATGATGGCGGCCTTGTCGGCTTGCATATGATATTATTATATGATGGCAGCCTTGTCGGCTTGCATTTATATGAATATTTATGTGACAGTTCTGAGACCACGGTTTGGTCGTTATAAGATCCATATTGAGTTTGATGTGAAATGAACATATAGCTAAAGAGTATGTATACGGGTGTCCATGTCGGGCACCAGTCACGGCTTACGGGGTTGGGTCGTGACAAATATGATAAATGCAACGATTATTTTGTCTTTATGGTATAAGCTATCTCTATCATCGTGTATACTTATGTTTCATAGTTTTGAGAGGGCGTCACTGAGTCTTTTTGATAATGCCAAAAGGGGGAAGATATTGTTGATGACATGATTGGGCACATCCGACTACGATTAGAATATGTGAATGATATGCCATGTGATTAAGGGGAAGACATGCTGTTGAACTAAAGGGGAAGATATGCTATAGAAATGTGTTGTGCTGTTGCATGTGCTCTAAAATGATGGTCTTCTTGGCAGGGGGAATAAGTGGGAAGTTGGTTTTTAGAGGAAACATCGTCTATGAGTTTGTCATCATCAAAAAAGGGAAAATTGATAAGTCCAAGTGCATTTGTGTTTTGATGATTGTCAAACTATTTCAGAGCCTGATAGAGCCTTGGTCTGCAACCTGCTCTCTGTGCATCTTGCACCGTCAGTAGAGAACAATTGTAAAGCCGAGCCACTTGCTGCCCACAAGTACTGCTGTGAGTTGGCCCATGCTTTAGGTCAAAGTGAATGAGTGGTATTTATCCGTCTCACATGCTCCCACTAGATATATAACATGATGGAAACATATTGTGTAGACTTGAAAAAACCTAATCCTTATTGTGCAAAATCTGCCGACACAAGTTTCTCAAGTGCTCTTAAGAACAAAGCCATCTAGAAGCCGAAGAACCTGATCCAGGCACAAGATATTGTCTATGTTCTTGATGTTGTTGTAAGTCTTTGTTTACTTGTGCTTAAACTGTAAACCTACTCTTCCCAAAAAGGAGGCTGTTTGTAGGTGTTCTAAATTCTCAAGGTTGCTTCCACAAGCTCTTGAATGGTACACTAGGCTAGAGTTAGCTTAGTTGTATTAGTGTGTGGCTAGAGTTAGTCACGGTAAAATCTCAAAGGATGCCTTTTAGTGGTACACTAGGCTAGAGTTAGTCTAGGTGTATTAGTTTCATTGGCTAGAGTTTGTTAAGTGAAGGTATTTGCAATCGGAGTATTGCAATGGCAGAGGGACTATGAGAGTTAGTTCCTAGGTTGCTAGTACTATAAGGGATGAGGGATTATAGGAGTTAGTTCCTAGCTTACAATAGATTGTAATATGAAGTTGCTCCTGTAGTGGAGTTGAAATCGTACTAGGGTAGGTCGTGGTTTTTAATCCCTTAAGCAAGGAGTTTTTCATGATAAAATCTTGTCTTCTGTACTTACTGCATTGCATAAGGGAATTGGTACTCAACCAGGTCTCTGTATATTATGTTTTGTGGACGCATAGCCTACATTAAATGACTCTAGGGATGGGCAAGTGTGGAGTTTTAGTACTCAAGAAGTTATCGAGTGTTGCATCTAATCTTGGACGAGGGGTGGGCATTGTATCTGTTCTGTATGTTTCGGCTAGTTCCTACTTCTACTGGGGTTATGACTCTGTTGAGATGATTGAATGAGTGGGATAATCACACGACTTGATTAGAGGTGTTCTTGTTCGGTAATTAAGGACCGCCTTACAGATTATGAATCGGTTCAGTGGTGGTACGACATATTGCATCGATAATGATTAATTTCAGTTGGAATAACTCAAGGTTGGTTGGTAGTTTCTAGTGGGAAGACTTCGTAGAGAATGGTTTATGTGATGTGCCAGATTTAGAATGGTTCTCAGTTGAAGTTTGGGTGAGGCGAATGAAACTCTCTATTTTTTGAATGTGCGGCATAATACTATCGCCAGGGTTGACTCGGCTATTCAGCAGGACTTGTGATTTTACGGTATACTTTTGAGTGGGTTCGAGTGATGGTCGGTCGGTGATGGTGGATGTTATACCCCGTATTTTTATACGTCGAATTATTCGCAAAGGAATCGACGCGAGTTAAAGGCGGAACCTCCGGACACGGAATAGGAACCCCTAATTTTTAATTTCTAAATTAGTATTAATTGTTATAAATTTTATTTAGTGTAAAAATATTATTATTGGAGATTAGGAATTAATTAATGGTGCTTAGATTATTAAATAGAAATTAGTAATTAATTAAACAAGTGGGCCCCACCCGATTTTTTTTTTTTAAAAACAAAGGAAAAAAAAAAGAAAAACAAATCACCAAATTGAGTGACACCTTAGGGTGCACGTGTAGACACCAAGAGAAACATATATAAATGGAGGGTGATTCACAAAATTCACATTTTGCAAAGTTGAATTAAGAACACAAAAAAAAAAAAAAAAAGAGAAAAAGCTCTCGGCCAAATTGATTTGAGCCGAGGCTTGAGAAATTTAGGAAGAAAAAAAAATTGAGATTTCAAGATTGTGTATATATTCAAGGATTCCAACGTGAATTGATTCTCGGAATCGAGTTGATTAAGGTAAGAATTGATCTCTTTTTATACACAATTTGGAGGCAATTTTAACTTGTATAAATTTGTAAATATTTGATGAAAATAAGAAGTTGTAGATGTTGATGTTGATGTATAAATTGAACCGTGAGGGGGCTGTTCTAATTAGGCATGGAAAATTTATTTTAAGTTGTGTTATAGTTGTTGTTATCATGGATTATATGGCGAAAGGATTGGCAAGTTAAAGTTGAAGTTGTGTTGATATGAACATGTTGTTGTTCTTGTTGAATTGAAGGAATTGGAAATATAATTGTATCCATATATTGTTGTTGGTATTTCTGTGTCAACAGGAGAGCAATTGGAAATTTGGGATAGGTGAACATATAGGGGAAGTGCTGCCGAATTTTCGCTAAAATTTTAGATAATATAAAACCTAAACGAGAATATATATATAAACTGAAACGTAGGTCCTATAAAAGAATGAACTATAGATTGGTGAACTAGAAAATGTAGTTACTAACGAAAACGTTACTTTTATATAAATAGGCTAAAAGAGCGACTAGGCGAAAAGGATTCACGAGTAGTCGCTGACAGGTATGTAAAGCTGTCCTTTCTTTCTTTTGGCATGTCCTAGACGTAAGTGATGAATGACATGAGCTTTAGGGTAATTCCATTCATAAGTTCCAAATATGATTCATGATTCTTATTCACTTCTTGATGTTAGAGCTTTTAAAGTAGTTAAGCTACTGCCCTCGAGCTTTCTATATGTTGGATAGTATAATCGTATGTATAAGTTTCTATTCCTAAAGGCTCTATAATGACTAATGTCCTTAACTTTCATGAGATGTCACATATTGATGTGATACCCGTCCATGATCCCTGAGACTTTATTTGATATAGTTCATAATGATATTCAAAGAGCACTGAATATGACTATCATCCTGAACTCGAGCGTTGATTAGTCTACTTATCTATTGAGTCTCAAAAGATGATTTATATGCATATGGTTACTCACTAGTCTACTCGTGCATACTGTTGTTACATCTTTCACCGAGTCCCGGGCCGGGTATGTTATCGTGCACAGTGTCACTACATTATTCACCGAGTCCCTTACTAAAGGGCCGGGTACGGTATATGATGATATGATTATGACACCGAGTCCCATGATGGGCCGGGTACGACATACGTGTACACGACTTTATCCACCGAGTCCCTTACTAGAGGGCCGGGTACGGTATATGTATATGATGATATGATGGCATATGATGACTTTATTCACCGAGTCTCTCACTAAAGGGCCGGGTACGGTATACATATATATATGATGATATGATGATATGATTAGGGCACCGAGTCCCATAATGGGCCGGGTACGGTATATGATAATGATATGTATGATTTGGTTTCGCAAGGCACAAGTACAGTGATTTCTTGATTATCATGCTTGTCTCCTAGAATCTCTATTTCAGTTATGATCCTTTTTACTGTATTTCATGCTTTATATACTCAGTACATATTCCGTACTGACCCCCTTTCCTCGGGGGGCTGCGTTTCATGCCCGCAGGTACAGATAGCCGGTTGGTGACCCCTCAGCATAGGACTCCTACTCAGCTGTTTTGGGAGAGCTCCGTTGTTCCGGAGCCCAGATTTTTGGTACAGAACCTTTTGTTGTATATATGTGTTTTGTCCAGGGGTACGGCGGGGCCCTGTCCCGTCATATGCTACTGTTGTTACTCTTAGAGGTCTGTAGACATGTGTGTGGGTTATATGTATATATGTTGTCCAGCTGTGTTAGTAAGACTTATGTTTTGGGACGTTCCCACTCATAGTGGCAGCCTCGTCGGCTTGCGTATATATATATATATATATATATGTTTTGGGATGTTGTGTGTAGTGGCAGCCTTGCCGGCTTGCGTATATATATATAGTTGGGACGTTCCCACATGCTATGACAGCCTTGTCGGCTTATATACTGTGTTATCTGTTGATAGTTGTCACTCCTCAGGAGACAGGTTGCTTGATATATATATATATATATATATATATATATATATTTGTGCGACAGTTCTGAGACTATGTGTTGATCGTATGGGTTCCATATTATGTTTGGTTGTGGATCGATCATATAGCTAACAGGGGTGTATACGTGTGTCCTGCTCGGGCACTAGTCACGGCCTATGGGGTTGGGTCGTAACAGTGGATGTGATCTGAAGGGAACATAGAAATTGATGTTTTAAGATAAAGGTATAGTTGATCGAGAATCGAAAGGAAAAAAATTACATTTTGGGGAAAGAAAAGGATTCAGATTCGAAGGTACGGTAGTACTTGGGTCAGGTATGGATTGTGGTGTTTTGGTCTTGCATCGTCCAGATGAGGTGTGATTGTTAAATACGCTTAAAGAAGGAAGTCTACAGATATGGACTAAGTGTTATGACGAAGTTTGGTGAGGTTTCGTGATCAGCGACTAGTGAGAAGCAATATTTCAGGTGACCAACATGTTAAGGTTTTTGGGAAGTGGCTTGTGTTGTACCAAGTTGGATAATTTCATGGCACTCATCAATGGATGAGCTAGAGTGTTCTAATGGGAAGGAATTTTGGGAATCTCTATAATTTTAAGGCTAGAGTTATATTTTTGAGATGAGACTGTATTCGTAGTAGTGAATTATGTTGTAAGTATTTCTGACTGGATAGTTTGGGTGAGCATCTTGGACATAAATACTTGGGGGTAGTTGCACAAGGTGGGTGCAAGAGATTGTGAGATCGGGTACTTCCAAAATTGTGATAGGCGCATCAAGGGTTGCAATTGAAGATTTGATGGTTAAAGGCATATTAAGTGAGGCCGCAGGGTTGTCATGAAATGTTCGGGATCTTGAGCAAGTTAAGAGGAAGCACGATGAGAATTCAATGTTTTTAGGGTTCAAGGGATTCGGTCAGATTTGCGTATCGGGTGGAAGTTGAGAAATATGAAGATTGCAATCATAAGGCATAGTTCTTCGCTACTAGTTGACGACTTGGATAGAATTCAACTTTTGGAGTTGAGGTGACAAACATAATTGATTATTCATAAGGAAAAGATTAGAATTGGTCGCCACAAATGTGTGATAGGACTGTCATTGGTGTCGAAAAGTTTGCAGTCATTTGGGGTGACCATTGGTAATAATCAAGGGTTTGTTCATTCTTTCGGATCTGAATTGTTCGATTAGAGCCAGGTGGCCTATGTTTATAGTACCAAAAGGAATTATAGGTTTTATAATAAATCACCTTAAAGGATTCTATAGGTTTCAGTCAGAATCATGGATTGCGAGTTGACTTGATAATATCTTACCGAGGGAAGCTATTTGGGAAAGTTATAATGGGCTACGCTGGTACTTGGTGATGGTTTAAGGAGGTACAAATAGGTATGGAAAGTCTTTAGAGTGGTCAAATGGCTTTCTATGGGTTTGGGCTCTGTAAGGTAATCAGTAGATATGCTTACAGTATGGTGATATGAATATTTGAGAAGGCTTGGGCAATGGGCTTCGGCTAAGTGATTACAACATTGGAATACGGAATTAACAGACTTGGAACTAGCTTAATGTTATATCCTGTATTTTCGAACGTCGGATTATTTGTAAGTCGAGGTGGGGCCCACACGTCAAGATTTTTTTTGGGACATGTGACAAGTTATATGAATCGCATATGTAAAGTTAAACACAACTCGTGAAGGGCCCTGGGGCCAAATCAAAGTGAAAGCCCTCCAAACGGATATTTTTAAGAAAACATTTTCGGATGACCTGACTTGGAGGGGCAAAATCGGCATTATAAGTTTGGAATTTTGGAAACCGCCCAAAAATAAAAGTTGTAGATAATTGAAATAGCTTTCCAACGGTAGGTCGTGGGCCTATAGGTGACATCGGTACAAGGAGATATGGACGTTTTAAGGTTGAAAGGTCAGTGGGCTAGGCCCAACTCGTGACCAACCGAGTTGGCCCAAAAAAAAAATGAAAAACAATATTAGGCCCAATGTTTAAGGGGTGGCCGGCCAAGTGAGGCCCAACCCATAGTTTAATTAAATTTCCATGTGCTAATTAATATAAGAGCCTTGGATGAGTCATAAAGCATAGAAATTTCAAGAAAACTTGAGAGAAAGAAAAGAAAGAACAAGGAGAAAACTCCATGGCCATTTCGGCCAAGATGGGGGAATTTTCCCCCCATGAAATATTGTTCTAAAAATTATTTTCTTGTTGTATACCCACTAATTCAAGGGTCCTCTACAACTTGGTGTAATTATTTTGGAAGATAGAACCCTTGGTTCATCAAATGCACACCTTGGTCAAGTGAAGAAGTAAGGAGAAAAAGGTAAGAATTAATCCCTTTTTATGTGGTATGAAAGATTTATTTATGTTGTAGTATGTAGAAATGGTTAGAATTCATGAAAGTATGAAAGTTTGTATGGTGTTTATATGTGTGTAAGTAGCCGTGTGCATGTGAATATTGTATAGCCAAAATGAGTTAATTTTATGTTGTATTTTAGTTGTGGTTATGGTGAAAATTATATTGGGAATGAAAGTTGAATGAATTTTGGTTGAAGTTGGAATGTAGAAGATTATGTCACTTTAGAATGATTTTGTGATATTATGGAAATGAAGTTGTTAAGATGTGAATTATGATTATGGTTGATGAAATTGGAAGATGGAAATATGTTATGGATAGGTAGGTTGAATATTAGAAGTTTTGGATGAATTATGACTTTGGTGGAAAGTTTGTATATTTTGTATACCTTGTGAATATTTTGTGGAAATGATATGAAATATTTCCAAATTGTATTGTAATGATCTTGATTAGTAAATGAATATGAGAAGGTTGATATTGACTTGAAAGTGTAAAGTTGGTTTGGAAGTTGTTGCATTATTTGAAAAAGAAGACAATTTATGTTAGAATGCATTTCTAATGGATTGTTGATATTGTTGGCATTGTTGATTGGGTTGGTTGTTGCTATTTGAGCCGAGTTGAATCTCGGGGATGTTGTATGTATAGGGGAGATGCTGCCCAAATTTCCGTGGACAAGTATTGGCAAAAATTGAACCTTTAGGCCCTATGATTAATATTTGGTAAACATGACCAAATGCAGATTTCGGACGAAACGGGATTTGAATTTGGAAAGGCGTAAGGAGCGAATAAGGTATGTAAATCCTACCCCTTCATTCTCAGGCATGTTCTAGACGTAATAGGCTCGGCTGCGAGCCTTAGATACGACTCTGTTCTTCGGAATTCGAGATTGAAATCCGCTCCATTTCCTTCAGTAAGATTGAATCAGTTTTCTTATAACTTGCCCTTAAAGTAAACTTTATGTATGCAACTTTCCTAAACGGAGTCGGTATGCTTCTAAATGATTATGGACGACCTCATAAGGTCTATTATCTGTAATTTACGTACGCCGCCTCGAGTTGGTCCGAGGTGGGCCCACAAAGCCCGATACTTTCTGTATAACTTTAACTACCTTGTTTCTGTCCGATTTTCTCAGACAACATCTGGACTAATATTCTATCCGTCATACGGCAAGAGTTATGACTATTTTCATAAATCTGACAAAATATTTTTGACATCTGGAAATCTGATCCTGGTAATAATCTGTCGTGCCATCCCAAGTGATATATAGGCGCGTATTTTGAATACTGTCCGAATACTTTGATTTGACCTGCCGTTTGGCCTATTTCAGTTCCATTGAGTCTGTATGATGATCTGTATGTATGTGGTTTCTCATTAATCTGTTCGTGGATGCCTCAACGCTTCCTTCACTGCGCCCGGGCCAGGTTCTGTTATCGTGCATATTCCACTGCATTGTTCACCGCGTCCTTCGGTGTGCGGGCCGAGATCTGTTTACATCTGTATATGATATTATGATGTGTGTATGGGGTTGGCGGCCAAGATGGCATATGATCTGATCTGTCTGTCCACCGCGTCTCGTACTAAGAGGGCCGGGTTCTGTTACCGCATCCCTCATGAGAGGGCCGAGATCTGTATGTATGTATGTATATGCTATCTGCATCTGTATAAGCATATGACTCTGTATGACTCTGCATGCATGATTCTGTCTGTCCGTGTGGATTATGATTCCGTCCGTCCGTCTGGATTATGGTTCCGTCCGTCCGTCTGGATTATGATTCTGTCTGTCCGTCTGGATTATGATTCCGTCCGTCCGTCTGGATTATGATTCCGTCCGACCGTCTGGATTATGATTCCGTCCGTCCGTCTGGATTATGATTCTGTCTGTCCGGCTGGATTATGATTCTGTCCGGTACATTTCTGCCCGTCCGTTTGGATTATGATTCTGTCCGCTATATTTCTGTGCTTTTGGTTCAGACTATGATTATATTTGTTATATTTTCGCTTTACATACTCGGTACATTTTTCGTACTGACCCCCGGTTCTTCGAGGGCTGCGTTACATGCCCGCAGGTACAGACGCACCCGGTGATACGCCGCCAGTCTAGGACACTGATTCTGCTGTTTTGGGAGAGCTCCTTTGATCCGGAGCGTGTACTTTTGGTATATATCTTCTGACATCTATATATTCTATATGTATGGTAACTTGGGGTACGGCGGGGCCCTGTCCCGTCATCTGATTCTGTATGTCCGATTAGAGGCCTGTGGATATGTATGTGGGTTATGGGTTGTCACTGTTCAGATAGGTATGTACGAGTTTGCTATTCTGTCTTCTATGATAGCCTTAACGGCTTAAGTGTAAGTCTAAGTATGCTTATGTATGTATATGTTCTCGTGCGCTGTATTTTATTTTATTATGTATCCGTGTACAGCTAATGTGAATTAGTTTTTTTGGGCACGCCAACTCTGGTAGGTAATTACGTACGGGTATCCAGTTAGGATACCAGTCACGGCCCACGGGGTTGGGTCGTGATAGCTTAATTGGCTTGAGTAAGATCAGTTTTGATGGAATTGCTTAGAGCTTCTCAGATGAATTAAGGATTTTTTCCTGGCAAGAGTAAGTCATGGTTGGGGCTTGTAGAGTGTGTTTGTGTGGTTCTAAAGGATCATGATGCGGGGAACGACCTTGGAAGGTGTGCCAGAAAGACTAGTGGAATCAGAATATTTTACCAGTTCAAAGTGGGCTATGATTTGTGGCTATATCTAAAGGATTACGTTGTTTGGGGAATGTTTGTGGGACCTATCGATCGCGTTCAGAGGTGTGGTTATATCAAATCAGAGAATTCAAACAGAGGCAGTTCTTATATTCAGGGGTCAAGTGTTAAAGAAGCTCCGAGTATGGAAAATATGGAAATTGGGTCTTTGAGCTAAGTTAAAGGAAGTTTTGATTTGATAAAGTACACAAGAAGTGTTATCGGTGTACTTCTTGCCTGTGGAGGCTTCCGTGTGGTTATAGTGAAGATTCTTCGATTACAGTCAGATGTAATGACCCGTTTGGTCATTTAGGCATTTTGACATTTTTATCTCGTTGACTCTCCCTAGCCTCGTTAGAGCGTGTTTGACTTGTGGGGATGTGTAGCGCAGTTCCCGAGTTGATTGGGCGAGCCTTGCTTGACTTTTGAGGATATTAGAAGTTATAAGTTGAATATGTGAAAAACCTTTGACCTTTACCTTTTTGGGATTTTTGTCTGTTCCATTAGGTCTGGAGGGTCGATTATAACTTTGTGGAATGATGGGTTCGGTTCCCGAGGCACTCAGGGGTGTTTTATTCCGTTGATTTGAAACTTACTTTTTGGCTGTTTGGGGATTAACCGGGTCAAGATGACCTCCGTTGGGAATATCGAGGCCACGGTCGAGTTGGTAGCTTGTTTTTACATGTGTCTGGATATCTGGTTTGTATTAGAAAGGTCTCGAAAGGATGTTGGGTTTTGGCGTTGAACTTGGTGAACTCTGTGAGGCCTGGTCTGCAGATGCGGGAATATGATGAGTTAAAGAAATACGCATTTGCGAAGTTTCTTCCTTAGGCATGGTATCGCTTTAGCGGAACGCCGCGTCATTTAATGAGTCTGCACCTGCAGACACTTGTCCGTCGATGCGGGATCACGTAAGCGGATACCAGTTCCACGTAGGCGAGGTCGCGAAATCAGAAACCTTAAATTCTCAATTCCAAACCCATTTGCCTCATTCTCTAAATGGGAGACTTAGAGAGATATTGTAGGTGATTTCTAAAGAGCTTTGGGGTGATTCTTCCTTGGGTAAGTCCTTTCACTCTATCTATGATTATATTATGGTATTAGTTATGAAACCCATGCTAATTTTATTGTTTTACCGGGGGAAGGTAGGGTTACAAACCCTAGTGTTGATTTTGTGAATCTTGTGCTATGTAAATGGGTTTTGTTGTGGAACCATATTATATTTATTCATGAAATCATGGGGATAATTAGATACTAAGATTGAATCTCTTTTCAAACTAAGATTTTGATTATGGAAAGTTAGGGTTTTCTTTAAATTGGAGATTTTTGACTAGTGATGAAATTGAGGCTAATTTGGGGTTAGTTTGTGTTGATAATTAGTGTTTGAACTTCATAAGCATTTGGTAAACATTTTTCAACTTGAAACTCCTATTTTTCCCCTGTGGGCCCAGTTTCCTCTTTTAAAGGTTGTTTTTTGATTCAAATAAGTCTAGGGTAATGTGGGTATCGTTAGTTTCATTTTCTAATGTAGATTAACTTGTTGATTAGACTTTGATCGTTTGAAAGCTCTTCGTAAAGGGAAGGCTCAAGTGGATCAGTTCATGGCGCCTATTCGGCTTCGAGGTATGTTATGGCTTGCTTATGTTTAGACTCCAATTAGGGACACGTATGTAGATGTAGTTATTGACGGGGAAAACATGATAGGCCTTCAGGGATGGTGTAGAGGTGCATTCCAAATTAGGTTGGTATTGTCAGCTGTTATGTGGGCTTGATGCCATCGTTGTGGTATTGTGATGTTGGCTTATCGCCATCGCTGTGATATTCATGTATCTCACATACTTGCCTCTCTCTCCCATGTTGTTCCATTGTCTTTAGAAAGAGGAAGGTTGTTATTGAGAAATGGAATGTTGATTTTGTATATTATAATATGAATCTGAGGATTTTATGATTTGATCTGATTAATTGAGGCTGAGGTAGTGCAAGGCATGCATCTCATACTTCATATGTGATTTGTAACATTTGTGTTTTCATTCATATCTCTCTATCGATATTTCACTTATCATCGAAAAAAGGAAGGATAACGAAAATGGCTTAAAATTGTGATATGTACTTTATGACGAGTCACAGATGAGATCATGATGTGATTTACTATTAAATTTGTTTCCATGCATTGACATATCATCCATCTACTTGCATGATTGGTTATAATGGAAAAAAGATAGCCTGTGTATCAAGTGGTAACAATGATAGCCTGTGTGGCAAATGGTAACGATGATAAAAGAAATATGGCATTGATGATGAAAGTAATATGGAAACCGTGATCTGAGGTCTTTACTGGAGCAGTTCAAGTAGTTGCTGCCCGAGGCTTCTTGTCGGGACAAGGGTGTACATGGACTTCGCAGTTCCTCCATGGGTCATGGCTATTGAAACATGAAGGTTTCCGTCCTTAGCATGTGTGTACGGTACAAAGAGTTGGCCAGTGCATTGCATCCCATTTGTATAGTAGTTCATATCATTGCATCACACCTTAACTTATGGACTTCTTGATGCTGATTTAATTGAGTTGTTGACAATTTGTTAATTGAATACTTGAGACTTGGCGGACTTATGGATTAGATGCTTGCATCTAGGTTATGACCAGAGAATATTGCGACCTACTGAGGCTATGACCAGAGATTATTGTTGTGTAATATTTTTCCAACATGATGAGTAACTGTACTTGATAGCCTAATTGTGCTACTTGTTGATTTCTACACATTTGTATACGTTAGCTAATCGTTGTCGGCCTATGATACATACGAGTACGTGTGTTTGTACTCATTTTACTCTTGCTACACCCTTTTCGGGGTGTAGAGTTGTTCTAGGTTGATGTTCGAGCTATTGGGATAGATTCTGAGAATTTCACGGTGATGTCCTGGTTAGACGCTAGCCGAATATGCATTTCCGGAGTCCCTTCTGGTATACTCTATCTATTCTAACCTACAGACGATGTTTACTTACTTTTGGAGTATGTATGTCATTTCAATTCTTGTAATTCATTATGGAAGCTCTTGTATCGTGTAAGACCAGATTTTGGAAAATACGTTTATAAAAGTCTTGTTTCTGCTTTTGTCTATGTTATTAAGGTGTTTAGTTTATTCTTCTAAACGTTTGGATTCCGAACTTGTTCTCTAAAATTGGTAATGACTTTTGGGAAGGGTTCGCCCACCAGGGGATAGTGTCAGTGCCCGCATGACCCGTGATTTGGGTCGTGGCAATCCAAGTCCTGCCATAAAGAAGGTTTACGCACTCATATAGAGAGAAAATCGGAGATTGAGCTAACATTGTCAATGCAAATAAATTGAGAGTTCTGATTACTGATGTGCGGCATGATACAAGAAGAAGATTGAAGAACCTGTTTCATAGAGTTTATGTTTTACTGTCTTCAAGTCTAGATTGGTGTATTAGGATTGTTTATCGTGTTGTGCCTTTATAAACTTTCATGGAAGCAATTATCATAGGTATAAACCTTCGTTAAATTCAACTTCAAGTTGGGGACAAGTTGAAGTGGACTCAATAGTCCAGGGAGGTTATTGAGATAGGAATTAGAGTTTAGTCCTATGTTACAGAGTTTGTAGCTTGAATTTGCAAAGGATCACCGTTGTAGTGGAGTTTGGAAAAAATCCTACAGAGGTGTAGGTCATGATTTTTTCATCCTTTGTGAGTCGGGTGGTTTCCACGTAAAATTTGTTGGGTCCTTACTTTTCTATTCTTTATTATTCCACAAACGTTAGCTTAACAGGTAGAGTAACGTGGTCCATCCTATATCTAAAAATCTGGTATAAATTTGGTTAGATAACTGGTCGTGTAGAATACCATTTGGTATAAGAGCAGGTTCTCTTTAAGAGTTTAACAACTTAAGAAAAGATAATGATGAATGCTGCACCACTACTTGGATACTGTGAAGGACACTCACCTTGAAGACCACCACTATTCAATGGACAATACTATGGCTGGTGGAAGGCTCGCATGGAGGATCACTTGCAAGATGAAGATTATGAGATCCGGGACAGGGTTTTCGAAGGACCAAAATGCCCTACTAAGAAGGGTTCTGATGGAGCTAATGTGAAGAAGGATAAAAGCGGGTATGTTGAAAGTGACTACATGTTACTTGAAAAGAATGCAAAGGCCAATAATGTCTTGATTTGTGGATTTGGACCTGATGAGTACAATAGAATCTCAGGATGTTCAACTGCCAAACAAATATGGGATGCCTTGAAGAATGCTCATGAAGGAACTAGTCAAGTGAGGTAGTTTAGGATGGCTATGTTTGCTACCGTTTTGAAAATTTCGAAATGAATCCTAGAGAGACAGTCTCTGAGATGTTCACCAGATACACCTCCATCGTGAATGAGTTGAAATCACTTGGGAAAACCATCACCACTGAGGACTCAGTAGATAAAATAATAAGGACTTTACCTAAGTCCTTCAAGATGAATATCACAACCATAAGAGAGACTAATGACATAGAAGTTATGTCTCTAGATGAACTAGTAGGGAATCTAAAGACCTATGAGATGGATATGGAGAATGCAAAAAATGAAGAAGCAAGCACTGGAGGGTCTCTGGCACTCACGGCCACAAAAATAGAAGATGAAGATGAAATGACGTTGATTACCAGATACTTCTGATATCAATATGGAAAAAATAATACATCTGAAAAAGAAGGAGTTTCGACAAGCCACAGACTGGAGGAGGCTTCAAGTGTGAGAAGACTAGTCATATGATCAAAGATTGTCCACTATGGGAATTAGAGTGGGAAGGAGCAAAAGCATAGAAAGAAAGGAAGAAGGAGTAGGTCAATGACAGGAAGAACAATGAAACCACAAAAGTTATGGTGGCAACCTGGGGTTCTGATGATGAATGTGAAAAAGAAGCTGACCATTTTTCCCTCATGGCTACTGGTGATTCAGGCTCAGACACTGAGGGTGACACCAAGGTAAGTGTTCTTGATCTTAAAGAGAAGCTAGATTTTTTTCTAAGAAAATACTGATGACCTTGATGATCACCTTAATTGATGAATATCAGGAGATAGAGTATAAAAAGAGTTGAGTTACTTAGTAAATCTACTAGCATAAAAGATGAACTCATAAATGTTGAAGCTTGTAAACACAAAACTAAAGAGGAAACCTGATCTTTGAAAGGACAGTAACTCAACTTGGTTCATCTGTCCTAGCTCTCCAATCTTGTAATGACCCGCCCAGTCGTTATTTAATACTTCACAAATCCGTACCAAATCAAGGCCCAAGATCTTAAAAGATAAGCCCTATAGGGTGTCTAAATGATTAATAGTTGGAAAAATCAGTTTTGGAAAAGAGTTAAAAGTCGTGGGCCAGGGAAAATTTGGTCCGCCGTAGCAGACAGGGCGCCGTCATAGTGTCTCGCTGTAGCAAGACTTGGTCCGCCGTATAGCGAGCCTGATGTCCGCCGCTGCGGACATGACGGACCAGTGGACGCGTTTTTGCACACTTAGTTTTATATTTCTCCCTCCTTTTTAACAAAAGACCCTCCAAGGCTGCTATTAGGTTTTACATTGAGAAAAACCCTTGACACCACGAAAAAGAGGCTCCTCCAGCATTTTTCACATCTTCTCCATCAACTATCATCTCTCACAGATTTCGGATAAAAGCTAGGAGGGTGGATAATTCATGGAAGTTCGAATAGCTGCTCGTCACTAAGGTAGTTTACGGTTTACTTGAGTTTGACTTTTATTAGTGAGTCGTACATACGTGTAGAAT
This sequence comes from Lycium barbarum, assembly GCF_019175385.1. Classification (NCBI taxonomy): domain Eukaryota; kingdom Viridiplantae; phylum Streptophyta; class Magnoliopsida; order Solanales; family Solanaceae; genus Lycium; species Lycium barbarum. Next base: position 20,152,298 of record NC_083348.1, on the reverse strand, counting down.
TGACGGGAGAAAGCATGACTAGGTCTTCGGACACGGAGTTTGGATGGATATATATATAGTGTAAGGGAAGTTATATATATATATATATATATATATATATATATATATATATATATATATATATATATATATATATATATATATATATTTATATAATAACTAGGATAACACTGAGTGTATAAATGGATATTAAGTTCTAAGGATTGTTGATGTCTGTGTGTTACTGATTGGGAGAGATCACTTGTCGCTATTAATGAAGGTCACCTCGTAGGTCAGCGTAATTATTCTGAGGTATTTTTTCTTTCCGCATTAAATTGTTGAGTTATTTGCAATATTCATAGGGTTGTTCATCCTTGCCAATAAGAGGGTTGTATTGAGTGAGTTGAAGCTAAGGCATAATAGTCCATGACATTGAGTTTATTTATTAGCCTCGTTGCATATATATTTTCCTGCATTTATTGAACACTGCATGGAGCGGAAAGTCTGAGTAAATATCAATTGTACTACCCGATTTTATGGCCGAGTTGGGTTCAATATGAGATACTACTTGATAATCGATCATTGATAAAGTGGAAGCTGGATCTATCAATGCATATACGTCCCAGGAGAAAATTGATAATATACCTGTAACCACATTCGGTGACGCCTCCTGATCCTGCCTACTAGCCAAAGCATATATGCGGTTCGAAGGACTGCTAAAACTGGGAGCTCCACCACGACCTCTACCACGGCCTGCCGGCGTCTGAATACCCTGCCCCATAGGGCGCACAACTACAGAAGAAAATGAACCAGCAACCGACCCAGTAGGCTGAGCCATACCCCCTGCACCACCTCCATAAGGACACTCTCTCATCACATGGCCTTGACGGCCGTTAGAAAAACAAGCACCTGTAGCCCAACGACATTCCCCAAAATAGGGCCTACTACACCGAGAACATCGAGGAAAAGGTGGCCTCGACTGACTTGAACCCCTGCTCATCTGTGAACCTGAAGCCCTGGAGCTCTGACCAGCTCCTGAATACCCTGTATGGTAGAATCCCCTACCCGTGAACCGTGGGGGTACACTCTGTGCTGGCTAGGAAGAATATCTAGCATGTCATGGTCTCTATCAGGCTGATGTCCCTTGTGTCAATCCTCTACCCCCTGTGCGTATGCCTGTACCAGAGTAATATCTATACCTGGCTGAAGAGCCACTGCCATACAACTATCAACCAGATAACGATCTAGTCCCATCACATAACGATGCACTCTATCCGCCATATCAGCTACAATAGTCGGCACATATCTAGCCAACGAATCAAACTCAAGACTATACTCTCGAACGCTCCTGCCATTCTGCTTCAAATGCAAAAATCTATCAACTCTAGCTCGCCTCATCTCTGGAGGCAGGAAATGGCTAAGGAAGGCCTCCATAAACTCACCCCATACCGCTGGAGGAGCATCCTCGCCCCTAGATAACTCCCAAGATTCATACCAATTAACAAATACATCTCGCAATTGATACGAAGCCAACTCAACAGACTCACTCTCAGAAGCCCTCATTATCGTCAATGTTGCATCTGCCGAATAAACTCCTGTGGATCATCCTCGGGCTTTGACCCGAAAAAATCTGGAGGATTACAATTCAAGAAGTCATGAACCATCAAGCTATCAGACCTATCCGCATAGTTAACTCCTGGTCCATGCCTGCGAGCTTGCCCTGCCACTAATCTGGTCAGCAACTAAACTGCATCTCTCATGGCCCTATCCTCCGCCCCTGGCTGAGGAGTTGGAGGCTTAGGTACTGGGGCCTCGGGAGCTGGCGGTGGTGCTGCCCCCTGAATTAGAGCTGCTGCTGCTCCAAGCTCCTCTTGAGGTGGTGATGTAGTAGAGCTCGCTGACTGGATTACCATCTCAGGCATAAACTGGGCACGGGCCCTAGTAACTCTCTAAGTCTGACTAGTATCTCCTACTACTGATTGCCCTTCTGGGCAGCTGTCACTTTCTCTGGAGGCATAGCTGAAAACACAGTAATTCGTTAGAGAGGGATTATCCGGATAACATAGCTTTGTCGAACAATCTAGAGTAAGAAGGAAAGATGACATCCTAAATGTCCTGTAGCTTCCTGTTTATAGATGTGGTGCACAACACACCGATAAACAAGACTCGACTAGACACGGTCTGTAGACACTCTGAGGATGAACTGCTCTGATACCACCTTTTTCACGACCCAAACCGATGGGCCATGACTAGTGCCCGAACTGGTCACTCATATACGAACCTGCTAGGTACAATCAAACTGAAACTAAGGACATTGTGGAAATCTGTAAAAGCATGTTATAGACTCATAATTCCATATATCAGAATGAACCTGTCTCCTGAGGAGTCACGGCTAACCAAACATAACAAAATATGCAAGCTGACAAGGCTGCCACTATATAAGGAATATCCAAAATGAACTGTGTTTACATAGCTGACCGGAATGTATATACAACCCACACATGTCTACAGACCTCTAAGAGTATAACGCTGAAATATGGCGGTATGGGGCCCCGTCGTACCCGTGAATATGCATAAGTCTATATCAAAAGGATCTGTACCAAAATGACTCAAGCTCCGGAACAATGAAGCTCTCCAAGCCGCTGAGCAGAAGTCCTAAGCTGGAGGATCACCAAACTGAGTATCTGTACCTGCGGGCATGAAATGCAGCCCCCGAAGAAAGGGGGTTAGTACGAAAAATGTATTGAATATGTAAAGCATGAAGTACAGTAATGAAGAACATGACTGAGTGGAAAGGTGGCAGGAGATAAGTATGATAATCAAGGGATACCAATGCATTTGTACCTTATGTTGTGAGTCATGCATATATATACATATAACATATATCGTACCCGGCCCATTATGGGACTCGGTGAAATATGAATATATACCGTACCCGGCCCATTATGGGACTCGGTGAAATATAAATATACACTATACCCCGCCCATTATGGGACTCGGTGAAATATAAATATACACCGTACTTGTCCCGCTAGTGAGGGACTCGGTGAGTGAATACATATATACCGTACCGGACCCATTATGGGACTCAGTGAAATATAAATATATACCATACCCGACCCTCTAGTGAGGGACTCGGTGAGATATGAATATATACCGTACCCGGCCCTCTAGTGAGGGACTCGGTGAGATATGAATATATACCGTACCCGGCCCTCTAGTGAGGGACTCGGTGAATAATGTAATGAAACTGTGCACGAGTATTAGGAGCAATCATGTACAAAATGAATCATCATTTGGGACTCGAGAGAATAGATAGAATGAACTAACACTTGGGAATCAAAGACAACTATCATGTCAAATACTACTGAGAACTAGAGTTCATTGGAGTCACATATGTTCGTCATTTGCTCATTTTATGGAATTCATGCCAAAGAAGAAATAAGGGATAGCTTTACATACCTTGAAGTTTATCTATTTGCCCAACTTCTACTTCTCAAACTTGTAAATCTACAATCAAGGGAATTCATACTATGGTTAGGCTCGTTATCAAGTGCTTATCTTAAGCCTTTAAATTAACTCTTTCTAGAATCTGCCGAACTTTCGGCAGCACCTCCCCTGTCTATATTCCTAGCCTGAAATCACAGTTGCCATAACCAACAACAACAACAACAATACCAACATGAACAACATCATCACTAACATCAACATACTCTATAAGACATCTCATATGATATTTATCTGATTTTTCAACCAACTACTTCATTATACAACCATTTAATCGCTCTATCTCCGTAAGTAAACCTAAAGTAATATCAATAGGGAGAGATCCATACCTTATTCTTACTAGGACAACAATATCTTTGGTGTTCGCCTACAATCAAAACCAAAATCCACCGCAAACGACACTACAATCATGACTGCGCGCTATTTGAACCTAACTAATACTCCGCCAATTGAAAATTGCTCACTTTTTGATACCCTCACTCGCTCTTCTGATTTTTGAGTTTTCTTGGGCAAAATCTGGTGAAAAAAGGGATTTATACCCTTTATACAGGGGGTCAAAGTCGGTGGAAACTGATTTAATAATTGACCTTCGCGAACGCGAGGTCCTCTCGTGAATGCGATGGTCTGGAAGTTCCATGGCCATCGCGAACGCGAAGGGCAATTCTGTCCAGTTCACCCAATATTTCATGTTCCGCCAATTTGACCTCCAATCCTTCCAATACTTCTCATACATAATCGTAAACCATTATAACCATAAAATAGGCGCATATCACTCCAGTGTTCACAATTAAGCAGTTGACACATACGGAACTCAACGTTTAAACTACGAGGTGTAACATCGATAGCTACTCCAAAGCTCATTCTTATGGGATAAAAGGTTATTTTTCATGCTTATTTCATGTTATCATGAATGCTTGGTTGTTGAACAACTTAGGTAGAAGAAAAAAGTAAAAAACGAGGTCTAAATGTAGCTTTTATGATGTTTTCTAGTAGTAAGCTAACTTGAGTCATGATGCTTAGTATGACATGGGTATAATCTTGTTATGGAAGGTAATAATAGTGATGAGGAAGCATTGTATGAAAATATGCTAAGGATGGATGTGAAGTTGTTAGTATAAGTTGAACATGAGAATGAATTTTGAAGACTTAATGGAATGTGATTACTTGATTATGATATTATGGATGTTATTGTGGTTGTTTGGAAGTTGTTTTGTAATATGGTGGAAGTTGATGAAATAGGGGAAATGCTGCCCAACTTTCATTAGATCATGAATTGTTCTAGTTTGAATTCAAGCGTATCATTAAGGCTTAACTATGGTATGAATCCTTCTAAATGTAGATTGTCCAAGCTTCGACGGTGAACGTTAAGTAGTTAAGAAGACAAAGAGGTATGTAAGGCTAACTCTTCTTTCATTAAGGAATGATTCCTTTGTAATATACCTTCTCATGAGTTCCATAATGTCTTCCAAATGACTCCATCCCTAGAATTACTAAAGCTCATGATTCTTGGTATTTTCACGATGCTACTACCTCCTTTATATGATAGTTGATCCTCTAAGGAAAGAAGTAACGAAAATGATGATGATACTTATGGACTATTATGTATACGTGTGTAAGTAAGTATGGCTATTATGTAACACCGAGCTTATATGGCCGGGTATGATACCTATTGCGCGCACACTACTGCAGTTGGGTACAGATGACACTGAGCCTTGGTAGGGCCAGGTATGTATAACACCGAACCTTATCATGGTCAGGTATGTAAGACACCGAACCTCTATGGTCGGGTATGATACTTCTAAATGTATAAATGTATGAAATAGAAGTTTCCCATTAGAAAGAGGGTAAGTAAATATGATGAACGTCGCTAGAGGTATACAGGTCTCTTTCATTCCATGAGTTTTCTATCTTATGTTATTTCTTATGCCTCCCTTATGTTATTGATTATGATTTACATACTCAGTACATTATTCGTACTGACGTCCTTTTGTTTGTGGACGCTGCGTCATGCTTGCAGGTGGACAGTCTGTCAGACGTGATCCATAGATTATTTGTGTAGGGACTGCATAGAGGAGCTCCATTTGATCCGGAGCTGCAGCTATTGGTACTATTCTTTTGCATACATACATATGGGCATGGCGGGGTCTTGTCCTGTCTATATGATGTTACATACTCTCTTTAGAGGCTCGTAGATAGTTGTGTATAGTTTGATGTCTTTTAGCCTTGTCGGCTCATATTTTTGTATAATTTTGTTAGCCTCGTCAGCTTGTGTATATGGGATATGGGCATAGTTGTTGATAATGATATAAATGTGTAATTGCCCAATGAGATTAGTATTATTGATGTATAGAAATCATGCATAGGCTATGTGGCTCACTTAGATGTGAATATGAATGTACGATAAGAGGTGCCCGGGTGGGTTAGCATCGAGTGCCCGTCATGGCCCTCCGGTTGGGTCGTGACAGACACTCGCACCAAAAATGAAAAGAAATTATCCAAACATTCAAAACAAACCAAAGCAAGTAGATTGTCTTAAAAACAAGCCCTACAAGGGCAGGTGGGAACCAAGCTGACATTAAAGGGGGGGGGGGGGATCTCTAAGCCACTCCTCTGCTAGTCGCCTCGTCACCTCCGGCATCTGAGTCGCTGGAGTCTTCACTGCCCAGCTCAGACGCACTCAGAAAAGAGACTTGCGGGGCATCTCGAGTGGTCACCTTTGGGAGTTTCTCTTTCAAGACTAAGGTCTTCAGAAGGCTCTTAACACCCTTCCATATCCTCACAAATAACTTATCCCTAGCCCGGTTCTTCTTCTTCTCCCGGTCTAAGTTCTCCCGAAGATCCACGTGAGCTTAGGCCATAGATCCAAAAGCACCCAGCAAGGCATCCACAACGTCCCCCATTTTGGTCTGAATGTCCATGTAACCCTTCATCTTGTCCGCTGTGAAATAACCAGCACCAGTAGCAACACTAGATGACCCGACCTATATGAAATGCCGTGCACATACCATCATAGCATCATTCAACGCCTCCATGTCCGCCTCCATATGCCTTAAGTACTCGGGACCTGTGAAGGACCACTACCTTCGCCACCTTCCTCTTGGCCTCGCTGGCCTCGTCACCATCTGAGTCTGTCCTTCTCCTCTTACCCTTGCCCTGTGACCCCTTCACCTTTAAAGGGTCAAAAAGAACATCATGTCATGGTTCACATTTTCGCCAGTGGGATTAGCGCTCGGAAAAGCTACCTTGAACTTGTTGGTGCTCTTTCGGACTTTGTTTTAAAAGAGTCGCCACCTATTTTTTAGGAAATTAGGAAAACCAATTTTGAAAGGTTTATTCATACATCGTGAAAAATCCTTTTTAATCCAAAGTTCTAGGTAAGGGTTCTGGTGATCCCCTAGGGAAGGCGTTAGGCACCCTAGTATTAAGGATCCGTACTATACGGTTGGCTTTCAAATTCCAATGTGTGAGTATTTGCATGAACTGTTTATTTCATGTTTATTTTCCCGAAAAAAGTCTGTCTTTTTGCATATCATTATTTTTTTGAAAAGGAATTGAATATATTACCTTTACATATAGGGTATTTAGGCTCGGATTTATAACATCCGGATAAAATTAGCTCTTTTCATATATAAGAATAATAGTTTTTTGTAAAGGCAGAAAGTTCTTTAAAAGTGTGAGATGAATAAATTTGTTCGTGCTAAACTCATACATGGTTCAGGTTAGTCCGTTAGCATGTTTTTAGAACGCCCTTATTTAAAACTTTACTTATTTATATATACTTTACGCGGATTTAATTTACAAGAGTTTGATTTATATAACCAATTGACTCATGGTTTTTGAAATTTGCCAAAAATATTTATATCGCAGCAGTAATGTTTTAGGCATGGTCTTTGGCCCAAACTTATGTCCTCTCTATTTTCTAAAAATGGTTATGGTCTGTTGGTTTCTGGCCCAAAATCTCTCGTTTTTCTTCGGTTATTGGGCTAAGCCCAAAACACATTTGCACTTATCTTTTTTTTGAAAAGATTTGGTTCAGTGGGGTCTAAAAATCTAATCTTTGGGATGAGCCTTAGCCCTAAAAAAATGCTATTGTTTGCCTGAATTATTTCAAAAAAAAAAATGTGTATGTTTTGATACATATGTTTTAGAAATCGTTTTCCATTTGGTTTGCAGCTTAAAAGGAAAGAACTCATTTTTGAAAGCCTATCATTTACACTTATTTTTTGCCCGACTGTAAAAGGACTTTTGAAAACCAAACTTATAACTAGGAAAAATGATTTTTCTAGTTTGAAATGCTTAAGTCTTGTCTTTAGAAAAATGGTAGCAACACATGTTTTTTTTTTCCAGTAAAAATGAGACTACTTCTCTTTATTCCCTTACTGTTCTAGCCGTTTTTATTCTTTTTTGAAAATGTTTATACTAATCCGGGTTTTGAAAATCGTGTTGGGGCCTAAGGTCGAACTAAACGGCGTATGCACCGTTCATCTAAGATGCCTAGTCCAAATATAAAGGATTCCAATAATAATGTGAGTTTTTACCATCATACAAATAAAACATTTCAATTAAACAAGACACTAGCAAAAAATGAAATTTAAGGAGAAAGAGAGATATGTTAGGGGTGTACCAAACCCCCCTAAGAGACCATATTTACCCATGGTTGGGCTTTCACGCCATTCTCATGTTACATCTCCCATCTCGATACGTATTTAGACTATGGTATATTAATCATTTTGGCCTCGTGTTTTAAGATTCGTTTTCAAGGTTATGGCATATTAGACATGTTTAACTTTTGTATATGAATGGCCAAGTTAAGTATTGCGAGTATCGAAAGGATTAGACGTTAAACGAATTGATGATGGACGGAAGAATGCATTGAGAAACTGTCACGAACCATTTTACTAGGCCGTGCGGGCACCCATCATTCCCGCCGCGATAGGCGAACCCTTATCCCAACATAACCAATTCAAGTAAAGGCGGAATAAATAAATATAGAATAAGTCTCAAATCATCCATATAAGATAAAGTGTGGAAATACTAAATACAACCCCAGAGATCTGGTCTGGTCATACAAGAGCACAAACTACATACTACGAGTCTGAAAGATGATAAAGTCTCTTAATACAACTATCTCGAAATAAGAGTAAGACAAGTAAGTAAAGGAGAGAACATCTGGGCAGCGGCCGTCATCGTGCCCACCCTGGAGTGACTCTACAGCAGCCTCGCCAATCATCCGCGAGGGGAAAGAGTGGAACATGTCTAATACTCTGCATCCATAAAAGAATGCAGCAAGCATAGGTCAGTACAAAACAACGGTACTGGTAGATATCATCGGCTAACCAAGTATAGCTAATATAATTTAGACAATGAAGCAGGATAGGCAGATAAATCAACAAGTATAAGTCAAACACAAGCCCGAACCAAGTACACGTCATCACCTATGTTGAAGCATCTAAACCCCAAATGTGCCAAGTCTCAAATACTCATTCTAAATCCATACATCACAAGTACATCACAAGAGTATCACAACAGAAACAAAGTGCAATGCAATGCAACAATGTATGAACTGTATATACAACGCAATGTTGTGTACAGATGTACTCCGGATGGAAATATCGACGTCTCGGTAGCACAACCCATGGGGGACCCGCAAAGTCCATGTATTAAGTCGCTCCGTATCACACAGCATAGAGACGACCTTTCCACCCTTCACGCTGCCGACCATCCCGTATCACACAACATAGAATGGTCGCGCAATTAGTATAAAAACCTCCCAATTCTTTAATAATGAAAAATGCTTACTCAAGCTGTCTCGCTGATATTACTTGCCACATAATATATTACCACGAGTAGGGTCTCACCTTAAAAATATACTCCAGCATCACGTAATAGGAATTTCACCATCCTTTCTCTTAAAGCACACTGGCTCATGCACTGTAGAATGTTACAAACTTTTCCAACGGTGTACCACCACGCCGCTTCTTATAAATTTCAACTTGTCAGTTCACTGAATATGCTTATTACTAGTTGCCGATCGCGAATCTTACAGAATTTTCCTCATTTCACTTGGTTCATCTATAGACTTCCTTCCTTAAGCTCACACAACTATCACACCTCATCTGAATATGCAACTATACCTTTTCTTGACTCTTCAATTCCTTAATCTCTATCAGTTCACTTATACCGCCATCGTCTGACCATTACTCGAACCCACTCAGTAGTCTATCACATAACCACAAGTCTCGCATGCTGACTGAATCACATCTGAAGGTAATAGTAGGCCACAACTCTATCCATTATAGTTTCGTTAATGCTTACCACTCTAAGCTGAACATTCTCTAAATATAGCGTATTACACAAACAGTCTCACTAATATCCTCATGTATCCCACTGAATCGTCCTTGCCGAATTGCCTTACCCAATTTTAAAAATGTATACCGAACTTAACTCAGTTAACCATCATCGTCTATTCGATCATTTCAAGTACCCATGTTTAATAATCCCTTATTCAAATCCTTATCATTACTAGTCTTCGAAGAATCACCTCAACTATCGAATCTGAATCCCTCTAACCACTTGCACAATTATCCCTTTTTATTCAATCACATAAGCCGAGTAATAACACCACTAGTAGAGGGATTTTTACACAATGAAAACAAGGTTCCCAACCTTAGTCCACCATTGACCTCTATTAGTCTATGACATAACCGAACATACCAACTCATCCATAAACTCTCAAGCCCACTCTACACTGTACAATCGCAACCAAGGTCTCACGAACCTTAATCTCATGAACCCAATAGCAAGATGCCTCATTGTAATCCTTCAGTTCCAGTATTTCATTTCAAACACTTTTATCACTATTAACCAACAAACGCTCAGTTCCACTCGATCCTCTAAACTAATCATCTATCTAACCCAAATGAACTCCCAAAACAATATCTAATTTTCTCAAATCTAAGTGAAACAACCAGTAACTTCTTAAGTCATTAACTCATCATATACAACCCAGTCAAATTTACCGACCAATGATGAGACCATAGCATTCACTTACTAATAGAGTAGTCCTTTAACATTAACAAGCTTATATCAAGAATGACCCTTAGCACCCGTCGCAACCTTATTCTGACAACCGTGTCAGATACCAATTTTTCTTTCCCAATATCACGAAAAGTACTCATATCCAAGATATTCTAAGAAGTCTTACTTCGCGACACACTTGTACCAAAGGCTTCCTTCATGTCCTTATTGCCAACTTCTTTTCTTTATTACCCGCGATCACAATACGTTTGCCCACATTGGTTGGTCATCACTGAACTTACACTTTTTCTTACATACCGAAGTCTAACTCTACCATTGCTGAATCATCGACCACCATTAGTTTACCAGCATCACATACATCATCATAAAGCCCAGATGAAGCTTAAGTCAAACCGATCATATCATCGAGCAACCCACTACTGTTAAGCCATAAATGCACTTTGTCATTTTCGAGCAACCCAACACTGAAACATGGAGACCCTGTAACCCTTTTAACTATCTTCCCATTTCTCACAAACTCTCACAATAAACGAGTTTATCGCGATTCCACATAGCAAAAGAGTCTAATCGCGACTCCACACAATCGAAACCTCAGGCCAAAACTGAATCAGACTAATACATCTCGTACCAAGCCACCACACGTCATAGACTAACCATTCACATAAGAATTTAAGAACGAGTGTCAACCCTCCGTGGATGATTAAGATAAGAAAGTTCAGATACTAATTGGAATCAACTGGATACCAATTTGAATAAAGTCGCATGAGAGAATGAAAGAACTCGAAGTTTCCTAAATGTCTTATAGCCTCTCGCGGATAAGTTCGAAGCTCATTGTACCGATCCACGAGACTCTACTAGACACGCTCTTGTATTGTAGACCAGGTAACCTAGGGCTCTGATACCAACTTATCACGATCCATTTTACTAGGCCGTGCGAGCACCTATCATTCCCGCCGCGATAGGCGAACCCTTATCCTAACATAACTAATTCAAGTAAAGGCGGAATAAATAAATATAGAATAAGTCTCAAATCATCCATATAAGATAAAGTGTGGAAATACTAAATACAACCCCATAGATCTAGTCTGGTCATACAAGAGCACTAACTACATACTACAAGTCTGAAAGATGATAAAGTCTCATAATACAACTGTCTCGAAATAAGAGTAAGACAAGTAAGTAAAGGAGAGAACATCCGGGCAGCGGCCATCATCGTGCCCACCTTGGAGTGACTTTACAGCAGCCTCACTAATTATCCATGAGGGCAAAGAGTGGAACCTGTCTAATACTCTGCATCCATAAAAGAATGCAACAAACGTAGGTTAGTACAAAACAACGGTACTGGTAGGTATCATCAGCCGACCAGGTATATCTAACATAATTCAGATAATAAAGTAGGATAGGCAGATAAATCAATAAGTATAAGTCAAACACAAGCCAGAACCAAGTACACGTCATCACCTAAGTTGAAGCATCTAAACCCCAAATGTTCCAAGTATCAAATACTCATTCTGAATCCATACATCACAAGTAGATCACAACAATATCACAACAGAAACCAAGTACAATGCAATGCAATAATGTATGAAATGTATATGCAATGCAATGTTGCGCACACATGTACTCTGGACGGAAATATCGACGTCTCGGTAGCACAACCCATAGGGGACCCGCGAAGTCCATGTACTATGTCGCTCCATATCACACAGCATAGAGACGACCTTTCCACCCTTCACGCCTGTTGACCATCCCGTATCACACAACATAGAATGGTCACGCAATTAGTGTAAAAACCTCCCCAGTATTTCAAAAGAACATAGGCCCTGTATATATATATATATATATATATATATATATATATATATATATATATATATATACACGCAAGATGAGTGCTCAATGTATGATTCAAGTGTGCAGACGACAACAACAAGATCTCTTATAAACACTAATTCCGCTCCCGTACATGACCTCGGATCATGGACTCTCATCTCTCTTTCAGATAATCCATGATTTCGGGACAACCATCGGACATCGGACTACTCACATCACTCTCATCCAAACTGATCTCAGCTCATCACAGTGTTTTATCAAGTATCAACAATGTATCAACAATATATCAAAAGAGATGTGAATGTATACGATGTGTGAATCAACATGAATAATCAGATCAGTATCACAAGCACCAAGCATGGGTACGTGAACTATATTATGAAAGACTACGCAAGTCATATAGAACACTATCCTCGTAATCAATGCCAACAAGTGAGGCACCACAATATCATGAACAAGATATCTCAATATTCTCCAACATATACTATCATTATGCGGCATCAAGCCCACAACAATAGGACAAATAAATCACAACACAACGGGGTGGTTAGCCCCAATCACACAACAAGGCCCAACCTAACACAATATCCAACCCAACTTCAAACCCCAAGGTTTACATGATTTCTCCGATAATATAATCTAAATATATGCTTCGCTATACGAAGTCTCACCAAGGGTCAGCACCCTTCTCTCGAAGTCAGGGGCTATTTTGCCGAGTTCCTTAGAGAGAGTCATCTCGCGCCCCTAGGTATTCTCTACCTACCCACCTGTGCCAGTTATAACCTACATGGATAGCCGAACAGCAAATACCAACTATCACTCCTTCGCTTTCCCCTTCCGCTGAGCCTCAAGATCAATAAAGTCTAGGAATATTCGAAATCTAGATTAGAAATCATGAAGATCAATACTAATATCGCTATTATTCAATTTAGGTCAAAACCAACTCTAGAATTTGAGCAAATGGGGCCCACAAGGTCAAAACGGGAAACTCAGAGGTAAAATATCAAATTAAGAACTAGGTGATCAAAACTCGACAACTAATTACTAAAATAACTCAAGGATTCACCTAATTTCGAATTTCACGTAAAACCCCCAATTTTGGGTATAAACCCTAACTCTTAGATTCAAGAATCCAACACTAATAATGGAAGATATATGATTAACAACCTTAGATATATCATAATCTAGCATAATCCCAATCAATTTCATCATTAATAAGCCTAGATAGAACATTCATCAAAACCCACTTTTAATCTTCCATTACTAAGGAACTAACAAGGAAACAAGAATTCTAAGATGATTAGGATTAATGAATTAGCAAGAAGGTTAGGAGGACTTACCACCAAGAGTCTCCTATAAGAATCCTCTAGAAATGCTCCCAATATGAACCACTTTCGGAATAACAATGAATGAAAAGACTTGGGGGTCTTATATCATTTAAATATTCCAATCACTGCCCATCACTGCTTTCGCGGTCACACAGACTGCTTCAGTGGCGCCGCCCTAGCGATGCCTTGACCGCTACAGCGGTCAAGCTTAAATGGCCAGGACCACTCCAGCGGCAGGATGACCGCTCCAGCAGTACCGCTGCTGTGTTGCTGGTGCCGCCAAAGTGGGCACCAGACACCAGAAACTACACCAAGTTTCACGCTTCAATCCGACTTTTTGACTAATTACCGAGGCCATCTACTCACATACCAAATGCATAGACACATATAAAAACACGCTACGAACGCGTTCGTGACCTCAGAATTCCCAACAGCGATCTCGTTGATCGAGTCAACCTCTGATACCTTAATTCCAATTTTCTAACCCAAGTCCCAAAATGCATCCGAGTGCATTGGGAATCGAACCAGATATACACACAAGATCTAAACGACCATTCAGACCTCTCAAAATCGATGAATTTTTGAAAAAGGCCCGTTTATTCAAAGTCAACTTTGAGTCAACTCCTTTTCGCTTTGAGCTCAAACTTCACAAAAAGTCACCTGAACCAAATCTAAACACCTCGAGAAGCTTGTCAATGGTCCCCTCTGGTTAAAAGGTATATAACCAAGCTCGAGAAAGGGTCAAAAATGCAATAACGACCAAATGGATCGTTACAGCAACTGGACGCCATTAGTTGATGACCCGTCAGCATGTTGATGCCATCGTTAACATTGTTGATGGTGCTCAGGACCATGTTGACTCCATGAGAATCAGGGGTTGTGGCACCTTGACGACGGTAAGTTGACGGCCGTCAACATGTCGACGACGTCGTCGAGCATGTTGACGCCACCGTCAACTTGATCCTGTGGACACCTTGGTACTTTGTTATTTAAGTTAAAAGCTCGATCTTGTCCTCATTTTTCATCTTAATCAGAACCTTAGGCTATCCAAACATCCCCGAAGCTCTCAAAGTTGATTTTCTATAAATCAAATCAAGATTTCACCTTAAAAGTTGGGAACTAGTTAGGAGAACATTACGGTGTTGATGTTTAAGTATGTGGCTGATTATTTGAGCTTGGAGCTAAGGTTTTAGTTGGTTTTCCAAGATTACAAGGTATGTATACTCTCTTATTCTTGTTAAATAAGTTTTTCATGGAAGAATTCCCTAGTTTAAGGTGAAGGAAATTGTGTTATGAAGGCATAAACTAGTTTGTTGACATGGTTGCCTTGAGGGCTGTTTTTTACTTAATTTTTGGAGAAATTCTTACTTGTTTATGCTACTATATGATGTTATTGTTGTCGTGGGTGATGTTGTGTATGTTGTGGGCTTTTTTGGAGTTGGATTGGAGTAAGAATTATAGAGGAAATGCTGCTCGAATTTCGTTAGGTTTTACTCGTACTTTAATGGCATAGTCAAAGGTGTAAATGATCTAATTGTGGCTTATGTTATCTTGATTGTAGACCTACGAGCTCGAGAAGTAGACATTGGATGTTTAGATAGACTTCAAGGTATGTTAAGGCTATCCATTTTCTTTCACTTTGGCATGAGCTTTATAATACGAACTAAAGAAGTAAACAATCAAATTCCAAAGAATTTTGTTCCTAGATGCTTTAGAGATACTTATATCCTTGGCTTCGTATGTATATTCGAACATAGTTTATGTCTGTAGTTCTAGAGTTCAAAGTGATATTTCATGAGTCTTTCATGCATACATATATATGTACAACTATTTTCTCACACCGAGCCGCACTATAATCGGCTGGGTACGACATGTAGATATGCACACCATCGCAGTGGGTATGTTATGATGTTACCCCAGACGCGGGATGATTTGATTTATGGATCGAACTGCACGTTCCACATCACTGACATATATGGATCGGGCTGTACATTCCACAACACTAACAATTATAATATGATATATGAATATGATTTTTGAAAGAAAGCTTGCATATCATATGCCCTCAGTGGCACTTTCAGTTATACAGAGTTATTTAGATGTATTCAGATATACAGATTATCTTTTATGTCTCAGGTTCCTTTCATGATTCATACGTATATGTTACTTTTATGCCTTACATACTCGGTACATTATTTGTACTGACTTCCCTATTCCATGAGGGCCTGCGTTCATGCCCGCAAGTAAGGTAGACAGACAGATGGTCCAGCTCGGTAGGACTTCCATCCAGCAGTGTGCACCACTTGGTTCGGAGCTGCAGTTTATTTTGATATGCTATTTTGTTGTACATGTATGGGTATGACGGGACCTTGTCATTTGTACAGTTTTGTACTCCTTTAGAGGTCTGTAGATGGTTGTATGTAGTTGTGCACCACGCTTATTAGTAGGAGGCTACAGGGCATTTAGGATGTTGTCATTTTTTCTATCCTAGATCGTGCGGTAGAGCCGTGTGGTAATAATTCATCTTCTAATAACCTGTTATTATTTCAGCGATGCCTTTGAAGAAAGCTACAGCTGCCCAGAAAGGAAAGACAGTGACTGGGGATGCTACTAGCCATACTCCACGGGCTACCAGGACTCGGGGTGAGTCTCAGAGTGAGACCCCATCTCATACTTCGCATACCCTACCTGCTCCAGAGGAGCTTAGAGGGAAGCCAGCTCCAACCCCAGTTCCAGCACCTGCCCCAGTGCCTTTAGTTCCTCCGCCAGATGTAGCAGGTCAGGATATGTGAGACGCTATACAAATGTTGACTAGGTTGGTAGCCGCTCAGGCTCGACGTCAAGGAGTTGGTATTGATCAGGCGGACTGAGCTGTCAATGCGAGGATCAAGGATTTTCTTGGTTTAGATCCCCAAGAGTTCTCCGATTTGAGACAGAATATGGACACTCAAGACTTTATTGATAGCATGCAGAGGACTTTGAGGGTCGTGTATGCTAATGAGATTGAGTCAGTGGAGTTTTCTTCTTATATGCTTTGTGATGTTGCGGTGTTGTGGTACCAAACTTGGGAGTTATCTAGAGGAGAGGATGCCCTTCAGCAGTCTGGCAAGAGTTTTCAGAGGCCTTCATTCATCACTATTTGCCTCCAGAGGTTCGACGGGTCCGATCAGATAGGTTCTTGAACATTCAGCAAGGCAGCATGAGCGTTCGAGAGTACAGTGTGAGTGCTCTTTGATTCATTGGCTAGATATGCCCCAGCTGTAGTGGCTGAGATGTAAGATCGAGTTCACCGTTTTATGGTCGGCTTAGGGCCACATTTGATTGATGAGTGTGTGAGAGCTGCGTTACAGCCATGCATAGATATTTCTCGTATACAGGCATACGCATAGAATCTGGAAGATCATAAGCGTTAGCGGAAGATAGAGAGAGAGCATGACCGATTTCATGGTAAGAGGGCTAGATCTTTAGATATTACTGATGAGTTTAGAGGAGGTCAGAGGCAGCAGTATTCCCGATATCCATCCCATTCATCGGTAAGTGCACCTCCGCTGTTTGTAGGTCAGTGATTTGATCGGCCTTCTGATTCCGAAGTGGGTCAGAGCTCTAGAGCTTCGGGTTATCAATATAGATAGGAGTCAGGTCAGATGAGGCCACCTTTTCCACAACGTGCCCAGTGTGGTAAGCTATATGCTGGACAGTGTCGAGTGGGATCAAATTCCTGTTATGCTTGTGCCAGCCAGGTCATATGATGAGGGAGTGTCCGTTGAAGGGTGGTGTAGGTATAGTTCGGCCTACAGGGTCCGTAGCTAGTTCTTCTTCATCAGTACGCCTCTCAGGGCAAGGTTTCCAGACACCAACGGGCCGTGGTAGAGGAAGGGGTGGAGCATCCAGTTTGAGCGGTCATCAGAAGCGCATCTATGCATTAGCAGGATTGTGAGTCATCTCCTGATGTTGTTACAGGTATGTTATCAGTATCCTCCTATGATGTATACGCACTGATTGATCCAGGTTCCACCTTATCGTATGTTGCTTCGTTTTTTGCTAGTAAGTTTAGGATAGAGTCGGAGTTGATCAAACCTTTTGAGGTGTCTACGCCCGTTGGTGACCCAATTATAGCTAGGCGGGTATACCGAGGCTGTGTAATTATAGTTTGAAACTGTCATATCATAGCAGACTTGATTGAGTTAGATATGATAGATTTTGATGTTATTTTGGGTATGGATTGGTTGGCCTCTTGTTATGCCAATGTTGATTGTAGAACGAAGATTGTTCGATTCCAGTTCCTAGATAAGCCAGTCTTGGAGTGGAAGGGTAATGCTGCTTCGCTGAGGGGTAGGCTTACTTCCTACCTTAAGACAATAAAAAATGATTCGGAAAGGATATATCTATCATCTGGTTTGAGTTCGGGATATAGAAGCAGAGTCACTGACCCTTCAGTCTGTCCCTGTGGTTAGGGAGTTCGCAGAGGTGTTTCCAGATGAGCTTCAAGGCATTCCGCCGGAGCGGGAGATTGATTTCACTATCGATCTATTACCAGATACTCAGTCGATATCTACTCCTCCTTACAGAATGGTACCTGCAGAATTGAAGGAATTGAAGGAACAATTGAGGGATTTACTTGAGAAGGGCTTTATTAGGCCTACTACATCGCCGTGGGGAGCACCAGTATTATTCGTAAGAAAGAAAGATGGCTCCTTACGAATGTGTATTGATTACAGGCAACTGAATAAGGTGACTATAAGGAATAAGTATCCGCTTCCGAGGAGTGATGATTTATTGGATCAGTTGCAGGGTGCCAAGTGTTTTTCGAAAATAGACTTGAGATCAGGGTATCATCAAGTTAGGGTGAAGGAGGAAGACATTCCGAAGATGACATTCAGGACTAGATATGGGCACTTCGAGTTCCGTATTTTGTCATTTGGATTGACTAATGCTCCAACAGTATTTATGGATTTGATGAACCATGTATTCTGACCTTTTCTGGATCTGTTTGTGATCGTATTCATAGATGATATTTTGCTTTATTCACCATCAGCGGCTGAGCATGCCAATCATCTACGCGCGGTGCTTAGAGTTCTTCGGGATAGAGAATTATATGCGAAGTTCTCTAAGTGTGAGCTCTGATTGAACTCCGTGGCTTTTCTTGGTCACATTATTTCAGATGAAGGTACTAGAGTGGATACTCAAACGATCAAGGCTGTAAGGAGTTGGCCAAGGCCCATGACACCGACAGAGATACGTAGTTTTTTGGGCTTGGCAGGTTACTACAGGAGGTTCGTAGAGGGATTTTCTTCTCTTTCAGCCCTACTGACGAAGCTGACTCAAAAATCAGCTAAGTTTCAGTGGACGGAAGCTTGTGAATGGAGCTTTCAGACACTGAAGGACAAGTTGACTTCAGCACCCGTCTTGACTCTTCCAGAGGGAACATATGGCTAAGTGATATATTGTGACGCTTCAGGTATTGGGTTGGGCTGCGTGTTGATGCAACATGGCAAGGTTGTTGCTTATGCCACTAGACAATTGAGAAAGCATGAGAAAAATGATCCAACCCATGATTTTGAGTTGGCTGCAGTGATTCATGTTTTGAAAATATGTGGCACTATCTATACAGTGTCCATGTTGATATCTGTATTAATCAGAAGAGCCTCCAATACATCTTTAAGCAGAAGGAGTTGAATTTATGTTAGAGGCGATAGTTAGAGTTGCTAAAAGATTACGATGTTGATATTATGTTCCATTCTGGAAAGGTAAATATGGTAGCTGATGCTCTTAGTCGTAAATCCATGGGTAGCTTATCATACTTGCATCCAGAGAGAATAGAGATGGCTCGTGAAGTTTGTCAGTTGGCTAACCTTGGAGTTCAGTTGTTAGACTTAGATAATATAGGGGTTACCGTCCAAGATACAACGATGTTGTTTTTGGTAGCTGAGATAAAGGAGCGTCAGTACGAGGATCCTATTTTGGCTCATTATCGAGATACGGCTCCTCAGAAAGAAAAGACACCCTTTGTAATTATAAGAGATGGAGTGCTCAGGTATTGAGGTAGATTGTGTGTTCCTAATGTTGCAAGACCTCATCAGTAGGTTATGGGGGAAGCTCATTAGTCTTGTTATTCTGTCCATCCGAGCACCACAAAGATGTATCACGATATTAAAGAATTTTATTGGTGGGATGGTATGAAGAAAGATATAGTGGGATTTGTCGCTCAGTGTCCAAACTGCCAACAAGTTAAGATAGAGCATCAGAAGCCCGAAGGTTTATTACAGGCCATTGAGATTCCGACATGGAGGTGGGAGGTAATTAATATGGACTTCGTTACAGGTTTGCCCCGTAGTCAGCATAAGTATGACTCGATATGGGTCATAGTTAATAGACTTACAAAGTCAGCTCATTTTCTCCCTGTCAGAACTACTTATTCAGTTGAGGATTATGCGAAACTCTACCTTAAGGAAATTGTACGACTTCATGGTGTTCCTACATCCATTATTTCAGATAGAGGAGCGCAGTTCACAGCTAATTTCTGGAGATCCTTCCAGAAAGGATTGGGGAGTCAGATGAGTCTTAGTACTGCATTTCACCACCAAACTGATGGGCAGGCTGAGCGTACTATACAGACACTTGAAGATATGTTACAAGCTTGTGTGATTGATTTTCGAGGTAGCTGGGTGTTACACCTCGGAAAATTTTCCGTTGATGCACAATGAATAAACTAACGAAGAGCATGAAGTATATGGTATTTCGATAAGTAAGGAATGACATTTGATGACCCTAATTAAGATTTCAAAGACATTCGAGGTAAGAGGAGAAAGTTTGCCAAGAGAAGGCAAGGCATACGATATGTATCGGAAACGATTTATGAGTAACAAGTTAATGATGATTTAATGATACTTTGGAGAAGTGTTATAACGTCCCTTAGATTGTTAATGAGGTGATAAACAAGTGTCAAGAAGGTTCCATAAGGATTGGAGATTAAACGAGTCGACGAGAATGAGTTCGGAAGAACTGGGCACTATACCGCCCAACATACTGGTCGTATAAATTATACTGGTCGTATGTTTGGCCGTATAATTAGCCCAGATGGTTAGCCTCACTGGACCAAATCTACGGCCAGACATACGGTCAGTGAAATTTATACGGACCGTATGTTGGTCCGTAGATTTTGGTCGGGACAAATGAAGTATTATTAATAAGGGTTCCAAGTTATTTCATTTCAGTTCCCCTTCACACACCTTTTCTCTTGAACATTTCTCTACACTTCATAAAACCAAGAGAATCAAGTGTAAGAAACCTATTAAAGTTCATCCAAGACAAGGAATCCTAGTGAAGTTGAAACTAGGGTTTTGCTCAAGTGAAGTGTTTTGATCCAAGGTTCATTCCTACACCATCTAAGGTAAGTTTTATGGTATTTCCATGTTGTTTAAGGTACTGAGAAGTTGAAACACTTGGATTGTAGAAGGATATAGAAAATGGGTCATGAATGTGGGAATAGTGTCATTTTTGAGTAATAGCTTGGATTGAGTCATGATTCTTGATGTGTTGTGATTATGGTTATGTTATAAATGATGTTAAGAACATGGGATAGACATTGTATATGAATGAATGTAATCGTGTGCTATGACCATGGATATGGATGATTGGAAGTAAAGTGAGAAGTAAGGATAATGTATGTGAATAAAGAGTATTTTTATGATATTGTGAATACTATTATTGATGTTTGGGAGTTGATGTATGATATGGAGGAAGTCGTATAAATAAAGGAGATGCTATCCAATTTTCTCTAGCTTTAGTCAGGTATTCTAAGCTATCGATTTTCTAATGATAGTATAACTCTAATGAAGGTAGAAACGTGAGCATTGAAGGAGAACGTGCAAGTGATAGAATAGTTGAACGGAAATGTATGTAAGGCTAACCCTTCTTTCATAAGGCATGGTTCTTTGGCCAAATATATATTCTTCTATGAGCCTATGATGTCCTCCAAATGATTCTATCTTTAAAAGCTACTAAGCTCATGATTCTCGATATGTTACGGTTGTACTAAATTCCTCCTATGATGAGTAATCCTCTAGGGATAGATGTAATAAACGACGATAGTAATGATGCTAAAGATGCTTATGGGCTTTTATGTATATGTGCCTATGTATGGCTATTATGAAACCCGGAGCTTATAAGGCCGGTAGAATATATATATATATATATTGAGCGCGCACCACTGCAGTTGGGTACGGACAACCCTGAGCCTTGGTAGGGCCAAGTATGTATAACCCTGAGCCTTGGTAGGGCCAGGTATGTATGACCCTGAGACTTGGTAGGGCCAGGTATGTGAAACACCGAACCTTCATGGTCGGGTATGCTATGTAAATATTATGTATATATAAATGATATGTATATGAATATGAATATAAATACGAATATGCTATGAATACGAAAATGGATACGAATGTAAATGAGTACGAATATGAATACGGATACGGATATGGATGTATGTACACAATCATGCATTTTAAATGGAAAGTCCCTATGAAAAGCAAGTAAGTGTTTATGACGATGATACTACTATCTCCCATCCTGTTATACCCCGTATTTTTGTACGTCGAATTATTTGTAAGCTAATTGGCATAAGTTAAGGTAGAGATTATTTTGGGATATGAAATAAGGACTTTTAATCCTCGATTTTAATTAGTGCACATAGAAATATTATTGGAGATTACGGACTAATTAACTATGATTAGATTATTAAGTGGAGATTAGTGATTAATTAAGATTACTTAAGTTAGCCAATTATATAATCAAAGTGGGCCCCACCCGATTCTTTAATTAAAAAAAAATCAAAACAATAAATTGGTGAGTCATTATAGGGGGAGCACGTGTCCCATGGAGAGACATCATATACATAGTCAAGATAATGACTAACTTAACAATTGATTTTCATTTTGTAAATTATAGCTTAAGAGAAAGAGAAAGGAGAGTATAGCCATGGCTGCCATGCTCTCGGCCAGCCATGGTCTTTAATTTTTTTTTTCTTGATTTGATTAAATTCTAAGGTAATTTGCAAGTCCAAGGAGGTGATAGTAACATTGGGTATTGAATTGAGGAAGACGAAATAGTGCAATTGGTGCAAGTGAGTGTAGAATTTGCTCCAATTAAATTAAGGTAAGATCTTCTCATTTTATGGTATAATTGGATTAATGGTTTTGTAATGGAAAGATAAAAATTGTATTAGATGAAATTGGAAGTAAGAAATTGCATGAATTCGTTAGTATTAGGAGTTGTAGTTGTTATATGGAATTGTTGAGTTGAAAGATTAAAAGTGTGGTTTATGTTCACATGTTGTTGTTCGTGTTGTTGTCGTGTTGTCGTTGATATGACTTCTAAATTTGGAAGAAAGAAGTGTATAACGTATCGTATACAAAACGTATGTTGGTCTGTTTGGTGTATCATCTTAAATGTTAATGATTTGGATTGGAAAAGGATTAAGAAATGTTATTGGGTTGTTCGAGTTGTTTATGGGTTGGATTGTAAGGATTTGATATGAATATTTCTATTAGTTTTGTTGGTGGTATTGCTGTGATAATAGGAGATTAATTAGAAGTTCGGGTTAGGCGAGTTATATAGGGGAAATGTTGCCCGATTTCTGTTAAGTTCTTAACTAACCAAAACCCTAATCAAGGAAGTATGAACTAACGAATGATTCCTAGAAGTGATTGGTTGTAGATTTATAAGCTAGAAAGTATAGTTTACTAACGATAGCGCTACTTTCATATTAAATAGGATAAAGGGGCGACGAAGCGAACTTGATTACGATTAACCCATAACAGGTATGTAAAGTTATCCTTTCTTTCTTTTGGCATGATTCATATGAAACGAACCAACGACGAATGTATAAGTTCTTATTCTTAGAGACATTAGGATGGTTAATGTTCTTGATTTCCAGAACCTATTTCATTATGTCTTGATACATGTTTATGATTTCAGCCGTCCTATTTCGATATAATCTATAGTGACATTCGAAGGGTACCTGATATGACTATTGTCTTGACTTTCGATGATGGTTCATTTTGATTATTCTATTTAGTCTCAGATATGATCTAGTTTGCATATGGTTGCTCACTACTCTGCTCGTGCATGCCTCAATATATCTTTCACTGAGTCCCGGGCCAGGATACCTTTTCGTGCACAGTTTCACTGCATTGTTCACCGAGTCCCTCACTAGAGGGCCGGGATACGGTATATATATATATGATATGATGATATGATGATATGATGATGTGATTGTGGCGCCAAGGATGGTATGTGATGACTTTATTCACCGAGTCCCATAGTGGGCCGGATATGATATATGATATTGATATGCATGTTTCACATTTTATAAGGGAAGTGTATTGGTATTTTGAAAGTCATACTTGTCTCCTGTAATTTCTATTTTAATCATGATCCTCTTTATTGTGTTTCATGCTTTATATACTCAGTACATATCTCGTACTGACCCCCTTTCTTCGGGGGGCTGCATTTCATGCCCGCAGGTACAGATACTCGATTCGGTGATCCTCCAGCTTAGGATTCCCACTCAGCTGTCTTGGAGAGCTCCATTGCTCCGGAGCCTAGACTTTTGGTACAGATCTTTTGATGTATATGTATGTTTGTCCAGGGGTACGGCGGGGACCTGTCCCGTCATATTTCACTGGTGATACTCTTAGAGGTCTGTAGACATATGTGTGGGTTGTATATGGATTATGATCGGCTGCGTCTATATGGTTTGTTGTGAATATTTCTGTTTGTTGTGGCAGCCTTGCCAGCTTGCATATGGTATCGATTTGTAGTGGCAGCCTTTTCGGCTTGCGTATTATATTGACATGTAGTGGCAGCCTTGTCGGCTTGCGTAGTATAATGATATATGGTGGCAGCCCTGTCGGCTTGTGTATTTTATTACGTTGTGATTGGTTGTGACTCCTCAGGAGATAAATTATCAGGATATGTGAAGTTGTGAACTTTTGGGTCTTTGTAAATTCCCATATTGTCTATAGTGTCAGCCTGACTATGTCTAACAGGTATGTATACGAGTGTCCAGCTCGGGCACTAGTCATGGCCCCGGGGCTGGGTCGTGACAAAAGTGGTATCAGAGCAGTTCATCCTTGGAATGTCTATAGACCGTGTCTAGTAGAGTCTTGTTTATCGGTGTGTTGTGCACCACATCTATAAACAGGAAGCTACAGGATATTTAGGATGTTATTTTTCCTTCTTATTCTAGATTGTACGATAGAGCCAGAACCTAGGAAAGATTGTTCTGACCTCTTTTCCTGTAGGTAGGTGCGGATTGGGGAGAGATCAAAAGGTCAGCTTCAGTTAGTTAGGGTGCTAAGAAGGCCCCTAGGGTAAATTCAGGACCACAGGTTCCAGGACCGAGCAGGAGGAGCCTTAGTTATTCTATCGAGACTAACCCCTCGGAGGATCCAGCGACAATTCCTCTAGAGTTTCTGATATCCAGGGAAACGGTCCCCGAGGCCGTACCAGGTGCTCCTATGGCAGAGCACCATGTTAGACCGGCTACCACGGTAAGTGTTACAGATTACTCCAGCCCCCTATCCTGACCATCAGTAAACTAGGAGTTGCCCGGTTATCTACATTCCTCGGACTCAGATGAGGAAGACGATGAGGGCCAGACGAGTGGATGGCGGGCAGACGATGACGATGAGCACACTTCACCTTGCAGATCACCAGATCAGACTAGGGACCGATCGACTACAGGTATATGAGACTTTATTGAAATTTCCTATGTATGTGCATTTGCTATAGATTATTACCTAATAGCGGCGAACGGAAATCAAAGGGGCCGACAACCAAGTATTTATAAGTAACAGCGACCAAGGTGTTCCAGTCACCATGAGAATTTTGAAATCTAGGATGGAAAGTAGTTATGCATACAGGTGAAAGTTGGATATCAAGGTTACATAATGAGAATTTGTATATACAAAATGGCAAGCTTGCCATCATCAAGGTAAGTTATTGTTAGTACTGTAAGAAAATAGATTGAATGTATATGTGTTGTTGATAAGTTCAGTTATAAGGTGCACACAGAAGAAGCTAGGAAACAGTAACGGTGAGCAGAATATATGTCAGATGTAGTGTGAATGTTACAGGTATGATTGAAACCTGCGGTTAAGGTTTGAAAGGAAAAATAAACAGGAAAGTGCAACAGGTGCAGTTCGAGTTGGACAGACGAGGTAAGTTTGTCATTTTCATATTGTTATTGATATGAGGAGCCCTGTGCGGCTATGATACGAGATGATATATATATACTAGCCCTGTGAGGCATTGTTTTTGGTATTTCCTGCATGCAGGTTTTGGGATAATAAGAAATATAAAGGAAACTCTGCCAAAATTTTCCTAGCAATAAAAAGAGAATGAGATAGAAGTTCGTAAAAAAAAAGAAAAGAAAAAAAGGGGTCTTGAAAGGTCATGCCAACAGTAATGATAAGATTTGACTAAGTTGCAAGTACATCTGACTTCGAGAGATAAAGTTAACGGTTAAATTGATAATAATAGTAATTATGAGGTCGACATCAATATGGTAAATTTATCATGTTGGATTAATGCTTTAAGAGATACCCTCCATGTCATCCGTAAGAGGCATCATTCTTATTTGGGAAATTTGATTTCGAAGAAGCAAATATGAGTAGCAAAGTTTGGAATTCATTTGAACGGACCAGAATACTTTCCAGCCACACTTTACCTTAGAAAAAGCTCACGTTGAAGAGCAAAAACGTCCAGCAATTAAGTTTCACTTTTATTGAAGAATACAAAGCATACAACAAGTAGTTTATGAACTAAATAGTTCGTTCACGACCCAAGAACAAATCCGGAGGTAAACCATGTGAATCAAGCATTAGAAGTCCCGTGGTGCTTGTCGGATTCGGGTTCCTCTTCTTGTGGTGGTTTGGAGGATTGTTATGAGAATGAGTAAAGCCCAGTGAGGAAGTGACTAAAATATATGACGTGATCTATATGACTAAAGTATAAAGGCAAATGTGAAATGGAAAGGCAAGGTATAGAACGAATAAGAAAGACTTATGAAGTTCTTCTATAGGGAAAGTTCAGAATAAAGATTATCTGATAATGAAAATGGTAGCGAGCACAAGAGAAGAAGGAGTTAATTGAAGGAAGGAAATAAGAAGAAAGCGAGATAACAATGCAATAATAAGTTATGACATGTATAGCCGGGAACACGAGCAATATAAGTGACGGAATTGTGAAAGACCAAACTATAGAAAGATGAGCAACGAGGTAAAATAAGTGCCAGAAAATGATTGGTATGATAAGAACAGACAGGGATAAGCAGAGTGCGTTTTGAGAATGAAAAAGGGGTTATGTAGAAGTAATGTTTTCCGAAGGATATAGTGGTAGCATAAGATTTCTTATGCACAGAATAAAAGATGGACATAGACTGGAGAAATGGTAAGGGAATTCTAAAGGAAGCACCCAAGATAGACGTAATTAATTGAGTACGAGTATAAAAAAAAGGGAATATATAGCTATGAACATAAAGGTGTAGTGAGACAACAAGTTGATAAGATAAGACTATCATTAAGATGAACTTGATTTGATTTTGAATAAGTTAGAAGTCGATACTGGGTACACAACAAGGATAAAAGAGCATAAGACATAAAGGAGTACTGCATGTATATGACTCCACCTCAGAAATAGTGGAATCCTTAAAGGACAAGGACTGTAGGCTTGAGGAACAAATGATGTATTGTAAATTTATTAGAGGAAACATATGATACAGGTTGGGATAAATATAATGTTACAAGAAAGCTTTGGACACTTGTCATCAGAAAATAAGTGTTACCTAATTGAGAATTTGGAACGACTACAAGTACTAAATAATTATTGATTGGAGTAAGTGGGATGTGGCCTTGGATGAGTTGCTACATTGGTTGGATTACTCGATTATGGATTATCAGATGAGATTTTGTACTACACATAGAAAGGTTCTCGTCGCTTCGAGATTTTGTTAAGGTTTCATACGTGGATAATCAAAGTTATAAATTATAAAGAAATGATATGGATATGGTATAGTATACCAAGTGAATTAAAAAAAATCAGATGAATTTGAGATTTGGAATGGGGACATGTAGCAGAATATAAACAGATAATAAGTACACTCGTAAGGGGGGGAGCGAGTGAGAAAAATGCAGGTGCAAGATGGAAACAATAGACACTGAAATATATTTGATATAGATGCTTAAACTTCAAGTGAGATCCCTGGCTGAAACAAGTTAGTAAGGTCTGAAAGCCAGCAATGAATGGATAGAAGACATGATATTAGTTGAGATGGTGCGGAGAAGAATCTGTAAAGATCCTGAATGATGTAGCATTACAAATGGGTGCTTATAAAAAGAAAGAGTACGAAAGAAGAATGGTAACGAGTAACTTAAGAAATATTATAAAAGATAGCAATGCTATACTAGATTAAAGGTTAGGAGGTTGGCAATAGAGTTGTGCGCTAATGATGTTGCGACTTATAGGTAGCAAAGAGATGGGATAGAAATCTCCTATAATAGGATATGATAAAAATCAAAGGATGAATCAAGGGAAAGGAGTATGACAAGATAGGCTACGAGTGTGTTTTAGTACAGATGAATTAAGTAGAGCATAATGAACCAGGTAAAGGAAAGGCTATGACTAAGATGGGATATGTTTTATATAGGTTGTACAAGAATAGTTATGCAACCTACGAATATTTGTATACTAAGGATGAGACCAAGTGAGTACTTGATAAGAAGAGTAAGGATTCAGTAACAACAATGCAGTTGCGATATTTTGGGTACATTAAGGGAAGGCAGAAGATGGTTTGAGCTAAATCACCAATATAGAATTAGTACGGAGGGCAAATAGGACATGGCCGTTGTTGAGCCCCGATACCGATTGAAAGGTACAAGAGGGGGATGCAAGGTAAAGCCTAAAGACTAGTGAAACGACGCTAAGGTATTTCTTGGGCTAATTTGAGCACCTTCGCATATTCTTGTAAAGATTGCAACATAATGTGTGATAGAGAAACTAAGAGCAAAATCTGAGTAAAAAGGCGCAATAGAAGGGTCTGAATTGAAGATAAAGAAACGACACGAGATAATACGCCTAAAGTTTTAGAAGTTGGATTAAGGGAAATGGTTTAAGCGCGACGATCAGAACAAGCGGGTTACGGGATGACAGTGAAGCTATATGTCAAATCAAAACTTCCTTCAGAATTATAGCAGTTATCGATAGTCAGATCACAGAGCAGCTGTGTAAAGTTCTTATATGAGGAAACTCCCGCGCTAATCGATATCCAACTCTAAGGATTGAGATTAAAGAGCTAAAAAGTAGAGTGATAGTTAAAGCCCTTTAAAGAAGCCGAGGAGTAATACATGAGGCCGAAGATTCTAGAAAATGGACTGTATAGTAGAGCAATGTAAGGTTATTGAAGTAATATAATGTTACACCCTGGGAAATTTTGTCTTATCCGTAGAGTCTGCGAAGGGTCTACAGGTTACCAGAGGCATGAAATACTCCAGAGATTGTCAAGCCTAATAAATCGACGAGGGACGTCTACGCGTGCGAGGTAAGATGAAGTGAACGATACGTCTTAAGGGAGTAACAATAGAAGAAGTAAGAGTCGGGTTAAGATTAAGTGCACCAGGGAGGGAGTAAGATTTTAGCTGAAGAGCTCGCAATACAACCGTCAACCAACTGCGAAATGAAGAGGAGAGTAAAGACAACGACGTGGAATTACCACCTTGAGAGGCAAAAGCAAGAACAAATGTTATGGAAATGTTTATTGAGAGAGATGGAATGCGTTATAATAAAGTGAAGGGATCGACCAATGAAAGAGGCATGTGAAGGGCATAATTCAGTAAAAGAACGTTTAAGGAAGCGTTGGGAGTGCAGGATTAGTTTAACATTCGAGGACGAATGTTCCAAAGGGGGGAAGGATGTTATACCCCGTATTTTTGTACGTTGAACTATTTGTAAGCTAATTGGCATAAGTTAAGGAAGAGATTATTTTGGGATATGAAATAAGGACTTTTAATCCTCGATTTTAATTAGTGCACGATTTGTTTATAAATTTCAATTAGTATAGAAATATTATTGGAGATTAGGGACTAATTAACTATGATTATATTATTAAGTAGAGATTAGTGATTAATTAAGATTAATTAAGTTAGCCAATTATATAATTAAAGTGGGCCCCAACCGATTCTTTAATTAAAAAAAAATCAAAACATTGAATTGGTGAGTCATTATAGGGGGAGCACGTGTCCCATGGAGAGACATCATATACATAGTCAATATAATGACTAACTTAACAATTCATTTTCATTTTGCAAATTTTAGCTTAAGAGAAAGAGAAAGAAGAGTATAGCCATGGCTGCCATGCTCTCGGCCAGCCATGGTCTTTAATTTTTTTTTCTTGCTTTGATTAAATTCTAAGGTAATTTGCAAGTCCAAGGAGGTGATAGTAACATTGGGTATTGAATTGAGGAAGAAGAAATAGTGCAGTTGGTGCAAGTGAGTGTAGAATTTGCTCCGATTAAATTAAGGTAAGATCTTCTCATTTTATGGTATAATTGGATTAATGGTGTTGTAATGGAAAGATAAAAATTGTATTAGATGAAATTGGAAGTAAGAAATTGCATGAATTCATTGGTATTAGGAGTTGTAGTTGTTATATGGAATTGTTGAGTTGAAAGATTAAAAGTGTGGTTTATGTTCACATGTTGTTGTTCGTGTTGTTGTCGTTGATATGGCTTATAAATTTGGAAGAAAGAAGTGTATAACGTATCGTATACAAAACGTATGTTGGTCTGTTTGGTGTATAATCTTAAATGTTAATGATTTGGATTGGAAAAGGATTAAGAAAGGTTATTGGGTTGTTCGAGTTGTTTATGGGCTGGATTGTAAGGATTTGATATGAATATTTCTATTAGTGTTGTTGTTGGTTGTCACGACCCGAGTAGGGGCCGTGACGAGTACCCGATACTTGTACCGAGCACCCCTTATTTATCTTGTTACCTTTACCTCTTAGCAAGCCGTATAAACAGTGCCATGTTTTTTTTTTTGAACATTAATGAACATTAACATTAGCAGCGTCATTATGAACATAGACTAGTAAACTTCGTTATCACTTTATACAACAACCATGCCAAAACACCATATATCTAACCGTACCTGACTGACCGTACATATCTGTCTACGAGCCTCTAGACATAGTACACTTATACATAGAAAGGGTCGAGTACTGTCGTGCCCGAAAATACATACACAAAATAGTACCACGAAAGTGGGGCTCCGGAACAACTGGAGCGCTGTCAACACTGCTGGTAAGGCTTCTAAGGATCAAATCCGCCTGTCTGCTGACCTGCGCGGCATGAAACGCAGCGTCCACAAGAAGGGACGTCAGTACGAATAGTGTACCGAGTATGTAAGGCATGAATAGTAGCATACGGAAAGTATAAAACGGAAATAACGACAGAAGAGAATAATAGCACATGTCCTGAGGTAGAAACATAACCTGTATATATATATACCCTTGGCAGGTGCTATGCGTACTTAGCTTTCCTTTAAGAATCTTTCCTTGTTCATATACATATACATATAAAATAGGACATCTCATATTGCCGAGGCGTCGGCAGCCGATCCATTTAACCATAAATATACACATCCCGCGTCCGGGACGATATCATATCATGTAATGCCAACTGATCAGGTGGATATGCGTTCATAACGCTCTGCCCTTACCTCCATTTCCCCCGTATACATATGCATATATCATGTACATATATCAACGTCTATAACGCTCTAGCTCTTTTATCATATACATATACGTGTGTCATGTAGGTACATCAGCGTCTATAGCGCTCTGGTGCTTTTATCATGTGCATATTTTAAAAATATATACGCATATCCTACATACATTTACATGTCTTATATGCATTTACGTATCCTATAAACATATATCTCATATGCACGCAGGAGAGCCCAAAGAAGCATCATGTAGTCATCGGAGTGACGTAAAGTCGGTAACCTCCGATTACATTATAGAATACTCGTGATCGCTTTGTCTCACCTTGAAGGAACGAGTATTTTAAGGTGAGACTATCAACGGGGAATAATATTAAAGTAAACGTAGAATGAAATCGGGGTATCATAGATGACAGTTCATAGACTTTGAAATCTTTTAGAAAATAAAGTTATAGCTAGGAAATATAAATAATATTCAAAAATTAGTTTATCATTTTCATGTTTACATAAGATACTTAGCTTAGTCATCTTAGTCATAGAGTCGTTCCGGTAGTACGTATCATAGGCATATTCTCTTATCTAACATCATTGTTATCATTATCGTCATGGAAGTGCCCTCGTTAGAGGAGTCATAGTATTTATCATTTGGTAACGAAATCGGGATCAAAGGTTCCCTTTGGATTCACTTCAAGTAAGTCAAGCAAGACTGTAAGGAAAAAAATCCGAGAGTAGCGGGCCCACCTCGGGCCGGATGGGGTGACGTATATGATTTACATATATTACGTGTCATGTCATTACTTGTGAGGGTCCTAGGGTAATCGGGTCCCACTTATGCAAGTTCTAGGGGTTTAAGAGGTCTTTCCATCATTTGCACACTTTCTAGTTCAATTCTATTGAACAAAAAGTGGAAAACTTTGGATGCGGATTCCGGGGAAGAGAGTTGTCCTCGAGGCGCGTACCCAACTTATTACGTCTAAGACATGCCATAGAAAGAAGGGTGAAACCTTACATACCTCTTTCCGCTTCTTTTGCTATTCCGAATTCACATTGCAATCTCGTCAAAATCTGCAAATTGGTCATGTTTACCAAAACTCTTATTAGGATACTTAGAGTTGAATTCTTAAGGAAACATTTGGCTACCGAAATTTCGGCAGCACTTCCCCTATAAATACTCCATCCCACCAAGTTCAACTTGGCTAATTTCAATCCACAACAATCCCGGGAATTCAAACCCGGCCAAAATATCTACCACAATTCCAACAACAACAATACTAACAACTTCCATATTCAATCAACTTACTACTTCTTCCAAAAACTTTCTAACTTTAATGAAAACAATCACAACCTCATGATCTATATTCCAACAACATCATACTAACCACATTACCTTCCATGCATGCAAGAACATTACATTCAATTCACATAACTTCTAAAACAAACCTCCACCTACTTCAACTTCACAAGATTATTATGCATTCATTAGCAATCTAGCATCCACAATTCAACTACAACCAAAACATTAAATAGAATTGACTCCTTTTCTTCCATATTACTCTACAACTACACGGCCAACATCAAGCATACACACTACAACCTCTCCAAATTTATTCAACTTCCATTTTCCACATATCATTCACAACTATAACAACCAAACACTAGATAAATTAATTAAAACACAATTTCTACACACATATACATGTTCCATACCTCACGGCCACACCCCTATTTTTATCTCTTTCATGAATTTCATCCATTTTAACATACTACAACACATATAAACCATTCATAACACATAAAGAAAGATCAAAACTCACCTTTCTTCTTCAACTTCTCACTTGACTACAACTTGGCAACTTGTATGATTTTGAATCTTTCTTGCTCCAACAACAACTCCACCTTGTTAATCACCCTTTACTTGGTAGGTATTGATTTTTGAAGAATTTTTATCAATTTTTCTCATGCACTTTCTCTATGGCCGAAATGGCCTTAAGCTTTTCTCTCTTCTTTCTCTTGTTCTTCTTTTCTTGAAACCTCTAGAACTTATTGTGATAAGGATGACTTAGTCATCCTTTTATTGACCAAATTTTATTTAATATTAGCTTGGGCCATAACCATGGCCGGTTGGGCCTCAAAAATTTGGGCCTTATTATTTTTTTTTGATTTTTTTGGGCCAACTCGGTTTGGTCCCGAGTTAGGCCTAGCCCACTGACCTTTCGACCGTAAAACGTTCATATCTCCTTGTACCGATGTCACCTAGGGACTCACGACCTATGGTTGGAAAGCTAATTCAATTATCTACAACTTCTATTTCTTGGTATTTTTCCAAATTCCAAACTTATAATACCGTTTTTCCCCCTTGAAGTCAGATCACCCGAAAACGTTTTCTTAAAAATATTCGTTTGGAGGACTTCCACTTTGATTTCGCCCAAGGGTCCTTCTTGAGTTGTGTTTAACTTCTCATATGTGATTCATATGAATTTTCAGATGTCCCAAAAACAATCTCGATGTGTGGGTCCCACCTCAGCAAATAATCTGACGTTCAAAAAATACGGGATATAACATTGGTATTGCTGTGATAACAGGAGATTAATTAGAAGTTCGGGTTAGGCGAGTTATATAGGGGAAATGCTGCCCGATTTCCGTTAAGTTCTTAACTAACCAAAATCCTAATCAAGGAAGTATGAACTAAAGAATGATTCCTATAAGTGATTTGGTTGTAGATTTATAAGCTATAAAGTATAGCTTACTAACGATAGCGCTACTTTCATATTAAATAGGCTAAAGGGGCGACGAAGCGAACTTGATTACGATTAACCCATAACAGGTATGTAAAGTTATCCTTTCTTTCTTTTGGCATGATTCATATGAAATGAACAAATGATGAATGTATAAGTTCTTATTCTTATAGACATTAGGATGGTTAATGTTCTTGATTTCCAGAACCTATTTCATTATGTCTAGATACGTGTTTATAATTTCAGCCGTCCTATTTCGATATAATCCATAGTGACATTCGAAGGGTACCTGATATGACTATTGTCTTGATTTTAGATGATGGTTCATTTTGATTATTCTATTGAGTCTCAGATATGATCTAGTTTGCATATGGTTGCTCACTACTCTGCTCGTGCATGCCTCAATATATCTTTCACTGAGTCCCGGGCCAGGATACGTTTTCGTGCACAGTTTCACTGCAATGTTCACTGAGTCCCTCACTAGAGGGCCGGGATACGGTATATATATATATATATATATATATATAGATGATGATGATATAATGATATGATGATATGATGATGTGATTGTGGCGCCAAGGATTGTATGTGATGACTTTATTCACCGAGTCCCATAGTAGGCCGGATATGATATATGATATTGATATGCATGTTTCACATTTTATAAGGCAAGTGCATTGGTATTTTGAAAGTCATACTTGTCTCCTGTAATTTCTATTTCAATCATGATCCTCTTTATTGTGTTTCATGCTTTATATACTCAGTACATATCTCGTACTAACCCCCTTTCTTCGGGGGGCTGCGTTTCATGCCCGCAGGTACAGATACTCGATTCGGTGATCCTCCAGCTTAGGATTCCCACTCAGCTGTCTTGGAGAGCTCCATTGCTCCGGAGCCTAGACTTTTGGTACAGATCTTTTGATGTATATGTATGTTTGTCCAGGGGTACAGCGGGGCCCTGTCCCGTCATATTTCACTGGTGATACTCTTAGAGGTCTGTAGACATATGTGTGGGTTGTATATGGATTATTATCAGCTGCGTCTATATCGTTTGTTGTGAATATTTCTGTTTGTTATGGAAGCCTTGTCGGCTTGCATATGGTATCGATATGTAGTGGTAGCCTTGTCGGCTTGCGTAGTATATTGACATGTAGTGGCAGCCTTGTCGGCTTGCGTAGTATAATGATATATGGTGGCAGCCCTGTCGGCTTGTGTATTTTATTACGTTGTGATTGGTTGTGACTCCTCAGGAGACAGATTATCAGGATATGTGAAGTTGTGAACTTTTGGGTCTTTATAAATTCCCATATTGTCTATAGTGTCAGCCTGACTATGTCTAACAGGTACGTATACTAGTGTCCAGCTCGGGCACTAGTCATGGCCCCGAGGCTGGGTCGTGACTCATCCTATGCTATTTCTTATGTTGTCTGTTATGCTTTCATAATGATGTTGATCATGCTTTACATACTCAGTACATTCTTCGTACTGACGTCTTTTTGTTTGTGGACGCTGCGTCATGCTCTCAGGTGGCCAGGGAGACAGGCTTCATCCATAGCTTTATTACTCAGGGACTACATAGCGGAGCTCCATTTCATTCGGAGCTAGAACTTTTGGTATTTATTCTTTTGTGTGCATATTTATGGGCATAGCGGGGTCCTGTCCCGCCTATATGATATGACATACTCTCCTTAGAGGCTCGTAGACATGTGTATATGGTTAGATGTGTTTGGCCTTGTCGGCCTATATTTTGGATATCATTTTGTTAGCCTCATCGGCTTATGTACATCTATATGGGCATTGTTATTGATGATGATGATATATATATATATATATATATATATGTATTGTTGCCCAATGGAATTAGTATGAATAATGGATGAAAAGTATGATTTAGCTATGGGGCTCACCTAGATATAAATGTGAAAGTATGATAAGAGGTGCCCGGGTGGGTTAGCATCGGGTGCCCGTCGCGGCCCTCCGGTTGGGTCGTGACAAAAGTGGTTTCAGGGCAGTTCTGTCCTAGGGTGTGTCTATGAGCCGTGTGCAGTAGAGTTTTGGTTATGGGTGTGTTGCGCGCCACACTTATAAACAAGAGGCTGTGGGCATTTTAGGAATGAATGACCTTTTTTCTTCATAAGATCATGCGATAGAGCTATGATATAAGAAATTCCTTTTCCTTAACCGTGTGTTATGTATTTCATAAATGCCTGTAAAGTGAAAGGCTACAACAGCCCAAAAGCACAAGACAGTGGCAGAAAAGCGGGCTGAAAGAGCACCGCCAACGGTTGTAGAGGAAAGTGAGTCCCAGAATGCGGCTCAATCTCGGTCCTTTTATTCAGTGCCTATTTCTGGGGAGCATGAGGGAGACTCAGCCCTAGCTCCAGCACCTCCTGCTACTCCACCAGATGTTTCAGGACAAGATGTAAAAGAGGCAATTCATTTGCTTACTCAATTGGTTGCTGCCCACACTCAGCGGCAAAGTACAGGGCAAGGTGATAGGGCTGTTAGTGCAAGGGCCCGTGATTTTATTAGCTTGAACCCTCAGGAATTCTTTGGATCAAAGCCGGATGACGACCCTCAGAATTTTATTGATGGAATGTTGATGACGCTTCGGTTAATACATGTTTCGGACACCGAATCGGTGGAGTTAGGATCCTATAGATTGAGGGATGTTGCGGTTCATTGGTACACGATTTGGATGGCTTCACGGGGAGCCAATGCGCCTCCCCCGGTATGGCAAGAATTTGTAGATGCCTTCCTCCGACATTATTTGCCTCCAGAGGTTCGGCGAACTAGAGCCGATAAGTTCTTGAATTTGAGGCAAGGAAGCATGAGTGCTTTAGCGTGTAGTATCCGCTTCAATTATTTGGCTAGGTATGCTTCGGCTATGGTAGCGGATATGGGTGACCGAGTGCAGCGATTTGTGAAAGGCCTAGGGCCACATTTGATGGATAGGTGCTTGACTGCGTCCCTTCAGGTCAACATGGATATTTCACGCGTTCAGGCCCATGCTCAGAATTTAAAACAAAGCCTACAACAACAAAGAAGTGAGCGTGAGCATGATAGAGGGTATAACAAAAAGGCTAGATCTTTGGGTCCGATGAGTGAGTATAGAGGCGGGCACAGACAGCGGTTTTCGAGGCATTCAGGCCATTCTATGACTAATGCGCCTCCACGATTTTCAGGCCAGAGATTTGATAGGTCTACTCATTTCGGGTTGAGTCAGTGCTTTTTAGGATCTTAGTTCAGGGGTGATTCGGGTAAGGCGAGACCACCCGTGCCGCGATGTTCCCGGTGTGGGAAGTTACATTGGGGTCAGTGCCGATTGGGTTTAGAGGTTTGCTATTCATGTGGTCGACCAGGACATATTATGCGTGATTGCCCCTCAGTTGGTGGTAGAGGTAAGACCCAGCCTTCAGGGTCGGTAGCCGGATCTTCATCATCTATACGCCCTATGGGGCCAGGTTCACATGCGCCAGTCGGCCATGGTAGAGGCAGAGGGAGAGTCCCCAGTTCTAGCGGTCCTCAGCACTGTATTTATGCTTTGGCTGGACGCCAAGATCTTGAGTGTTCTCCTGATGTTGTCACAGGTATATTATCGGTATTTTCTCATGATGTATATGCTTTGATAGATCCGGGCTCCACATTGTCATATGTTACT
Organism: Lycium barbarum; assembly: GCF_019175385.1. Lineage (NCBI taxonomy): Eukaryota > Viridiplantae > Streptophyta > Magnoliopsida > Solanales > Solanaceae > Lycium > Lycium barbarum. The sequence continues at coordinate 20,114,442 of NC_083348.1, read as the reverse complement.
CCGTATATTGAGGGTCGGTTTAGAGTCAAACCAGAGTCGATCAAACCTTTTGAGATGTCTACACCCGTTGGTGAATCGGTAATAGCTAGCCGAGTATATAGAAACTGCATAGTTGAGATTTTCTACCGTCGTACTACGGTTGACTTACATGAGTTAAAAATGGTGGATTTTAATGTTATTATGGGCATGGATTGGTTGGCTTCAGGCATTGGGCTAGGCTGTGTGTTGATGCAACATGGTAAGGTGATTGCGTATGCTTCTAGGAAATTACGAAAACATGAGAAAAATTATCCAACCCATGACCTTGAATTGGCTGCAGTGATTCATGCATTAAAGATGTGGAGACATTACTTGTATGGTGTTCATGTGGATATTTACACAGATCATAAGAGCCTTCAGTATATCTTCAAGCAAAAAGAGTTGAATTTGCGGCAACGACGATGGTTGGAATTGCTAAAAGATTATGATGTTGATATCCTATATCACCCCGGAAAGGAAAATGTTGTGGCTGATGATCTTAGCCGTAGATCCATGGGAAGTTTGTGTGATGTACGACCAGAGAAAAGAGAAATGGCTCGTGAGCTCCAGCAGTTAGCTAGCCTAGGAGTTCGAGTAGTGGACTTAGGTAGCAGGGGAACTACCATTTAGAATTGAGTAGTCTCGTCGCTAGTAGTGGAAGTGAAAGAGTGATAATACGAAGATCCCATGCTAATGCATTACAGAGATACACTCCCTCAGAAGGAGAAGTCATCATTTGAGATTACAGGAGACAGAGTTCTCCGATGCCGAGGCAGATTATGTGTTCCTGATGTGGCAGGGTTACGCCACCAGATATTGAGGGAAGCCTATTGCTCCCGCTATTCTGTCCACCCCGGAGCAACAAAAATGTACCATGATCTTAAATCTATATATTGGTGGAATGGGATGAAGAAAGATATAGCAGAATTCGTAGCTCAATGTCCTAACTGGCAACAAGTGAAAATCGAGCACCAAAAGTCGGGCGGATTGGTGCAAGCTATAGAAATCCCAACTTGGAAGTGGGAAGTAATTAACATGGACTTCATTACAGGCTTACCCCATTCTCAATGTAAGTATGACTCTATATGGGTGATTGTGGATCGACTCACGAAGTCAGCTCATTTCTTACCAGTCAGAACTACGTATGTGGCAGAAGATTATGCAAAGCTTTATGTTAAAGAAATAGTACGACTCCATGGTGTTCTAGTATCTATTATCTCAGATAGAGGAACTCAGTTTACAGCTAATTTTTGGAAGTCCTTCCAAGAGGGTTTGGGGACCCATGTGAGCCTTAGCACGACATTTCATCCGCAGACTGATGGACAAGCTGAACGTACCATTCAGACTCTTGAGGATATGTTACGAGCATGTATGTTGGATTTTGGAGGAAATTGGGATGATCACTTACCCCTTATTGAGTTTGCTTATAACAATAGTTATCATTCTAGCATTCAAATGGAACCATATGAGGATTTATATGGGCGAAAGTATAGATCCCCAATTGGGTGGTTTGAAGCAGGAGAGACTAAATTGATAGGGCCAAACTTGGTCCAGCAAGCCATAGAGAAAGTTAAGCTCATACAAGATCGGCTATTAGTAGCCCAAAGTCGTCAAAAGTCCTATGTGGATAATCGTCAAAGGGACTTAGAGTTCCAAGTTAAAGATTGGGTATTCTTAAAGGTGTCGCCGATGAAGGGCGTTATGAGATTTGGCAAAAAGGGGAAGTTAAGTCCCCGATACATTGGGCCTTATGAGATTGTGCGCAAAGTAGGCAAAGTGGCTTATGAACTAGATCTACCTCCTAATTTGTAGTCAGTTCACCCAGTTTTCCATGTTTCGATGCTTCGTAAATGTGTTGGAGATCCTACGAGGATCGTGCCAGTAAAAGATGTTCAAGTGACAGAAAAGTTGACTTATGAAGAGGTACCCATTGCCATATTAGATAGGCAAGTACGGAGGCTTAGAAACAAAGTAGTGACCTCAGTTAAGGTTTTATGGAGAAATAAAAACCGAGAAGAGATGACATGGGAAGCGGAAGAAATTATGAAATCCAAGTACCCGCATTTATTTCAGCCCCCGGAAGAGATCCAAGATGAGACATCAAGATCATAAGGTAAGTATGTTTTCCTTTTTATGAATTTGGGTCGTGTGTGGCCAAACTCTATTGCTATTATGTTGTGGCCCTGTGAGGCATTGTTATTATAGGCTGTTGTGATAGGATGGTAGTGTCATATTACAGGGAAAACTCTGGCAAAATTTTTATAGAACCCCGAGGACTTAACATTTGAGAACGAATGTTCTTAAAAGGGGAAGAATGTTACACCTCGGAAAAATTTTCGTTGAGGCACAGTGAATAGACTAACGAAGAGAACGAAGTATATGATATTTCAATAAGTGAGGAATGACATTTGATGACCCTAAATAAGATTTCAAAGACATTCGAGGTAAGAGGAGAAAGTTTGCCAAGAGATGGCAAGACATACGATATGTATCAGAAAGGATTTACGAGTAACAAGTTAATGATGATTTAATGATACTTTGGAGAAGAGTTATAATGTCCCTTAGATTTTTAATGAGGTGATAAACAAGTGTCAAGAAGGTTCCATAAGGATTGGAGATCAAACGAGTCGACGAGAATGAGTTCGGAAGAACTGGGCGCTATACGGCCCAACATACTGGTCGTATAATCATCCCAGATGGTTAGCCTCACTGGACCAAATCTACGACCAGACATACGGTCAGTGAAATTTATACGGACCGTATGTTGGTCCGTAGATTTTGGTCGGGACAAATGAAGTATTATTAATAAGGGTTCCAAGTTATTTCATTTCAGTTCCCCTTCACACACCTTTTCTCTTGAACATTTCTCTACACTTCTCCCACAAGAATTCAGGGGATATTAGTGAACAACTTCATAAAACCAAGAGAATCAAGTGTAAGAAACCTATTAAAGATCATCCAAGACAAGGAATCCTAGTGAAGTTGAAACTAGGGTTTTGCTCAAGTGAAGTGTTTTGATCCAAGGTTCATTCCTACACCATCTAAGGTAAGTTTTATGGTATTTCCATGTTGTTTAAGGTATTGAGAAGTTGAAACACTTGGATTGTAGTAGGATATAGAAAACGGGTCATGAATGTGGGAATAGTGTCATTTTTGAGTAATAGCTTGGATTGAGTCATCATTCTTGATGTGTTGTGATTATGGGTATGTTATAAATGATGTTAAGAACATGAGATAGATATTGTATATGAATGAATGTAATCGTGTGCTATGACCATGGATATGGATGATTGGAAGTAAAGTAAGAAGTAAGGATAATGTATGTGAATAAAGAGTATTGTTATGATATTGTGAATGTTATTATTGATGTTTAGGAGTTGATGTATGATATAGAGGAAGTCATATAAATAAAGGAGATACTGTCCAATTTTCTCTAGCTTTAGTCATGTATGCTAAGCTATCGATTTTCTAATGATAGTATAATTCTAATGAAGGTAGAAATGTGAGCATTGAAGGAGAACGTGTAAGTGATAGAATAGTTGAACGGAAAGGTATGTAAGGCTAACCCTTCTTTCATAAGGCATCTCTTTGTGGCCAAATATCTATTCTTCTATGAGCCTATGATGTCCTCCAAATGATTCTATCTTTAAAATCTACTAAGCTCATGATACTCGATATGTTTCGATTGTACTAAATTCCTCCTATGATGAGTAATCCTCTAGGGATAGATGTAATGAACGACGATAGTAATGATGCTAAAGGTGCTTATGGGATTTTATGTATATGTGCCTATGTATGGCTATTATGAAACCCCGAGCTTATAAGGCCGGGTAGAATATATATATATATTACGCGCGCACCACTGCAGTTGGGTACGGACAACCCTGAGCCTTGGTAGGGCCAGGTATGTATAACCCTGAGCCTTGGTAGGGCCAAGTATGTATGACCCTGAGCCTTGGTAGGGCCAGGTATGTGAAACACCGAACCTTCATGGTCGGGTATGCTATGTAAATAATATATATATATAAATGATATGTATATGAATATGAATATAAATACGAATATGCTATGAATACGAAAATGGATATGAATGTAAATGAGTACAGATATGAATTCTGATATGGATATGGATGTATGTACACAATCACACATTTGAAATGGAAAGTCCCTATGAAAAACAAGTAAGTGTTTATGACGATGATACTACTATCTCCCATTCTATCCTATTTCTTATGTTGTCTATTATGCTTTCATAATGATGTTGATCATGCTTTACATACTCAGTACATTCTTCATACTGACATCCTTTTGTTTGTCGACGCTGCGTCATGCCCGCAGGTGGCCAGGGAGACAGGCTTGATCCATAGCTTTATTACTCAGGGACTACATGGCGGAGCTCCATTTCATTCGGAGCTACAACTTTTGGTATTTATTCTTTTGTGTGCATATTTATGGGCATAGCGGGGTCCTGTCCCGCCTATATGATATGACATACTCTCTTTAGAGGCTCGTAGACATGTGTATATGGTTAGATGTGTTTGGCCTTGTCGGCCTATATTTTTGATATCATTTTGTTAGCTTCGTCGGCTTATGTACATCTATATGGACATTGTTATTGATGATGATGATGATGATATATATATATATATATATATATATATATATATATATATATATATATATATATATATATATATATATATATATATTATATATATATATATATATATATATGTATTGTTGCCCGATGGAATTAGTATGAATAATGGATGGAAAGTATGATTTAGCTATGTGGCTCACCTAGATGTAAATGTGAAAGAATGATAAGAGGTGCCCGGGTGGGTTAGCACCGGGTGCCCGTCGCGGCCCTCCGGTTGGGTCGTGACACTGGGATGATCATTTGCCCCTTATTGAGTTCGCATATAATAATAGCTACCATTCCAACATTCAGATGACTCCTTATGAGGTTTTATATGGGCGAAAGTGTAGATCACCCATAGAATGGTTTGATGTTGGAGAGAATTAATTAGTAGGCGCAGACTTAATACAACAAGCAGTTGAAAAGGTGAAGGTGATTCAGGAAAGATTACTAGCGGCACAGAGTCAACAGAAATCCTATGCAGATAATCAATAGCGTAAGATAGAGTTCGAGGTAGGCGATTGGGTCTTCCTGAAGGTCTCGCCTATGAAGGGAGTAATGAGATTTGGCAAGAAGGGTAAACTTATTCCTCGATATATTGGTCCATACAAAATTATCCGCACAGTGGGTAAAGTAGCATATGAGTTAGAGTTACCTTCTGATCTGGAGTCTGTACATCCAGTATTCCATATGTCCATGCTCCGTAAATGCATAGGAGATCCCTCAAGAGTCGTACCAGTAGATGATGTCTAGGTTACCGAGCAGTTATCGTACGAGGACACCCAGTAGCTATATTAGATAGACAAGTCCGCCAGTTGTGAACCAATGATGTGGCTTCCGTTAATATGCTTTGGAGAAATAATAATGCTGAGGAGATGACTTAGGAAGATGAAAATGATATGAAATCCAGATATCCACATCTATTTCCATTTCCTGAGGAAGTCCAAACTTCAGGTATGTGATGTACTTACAATTATTCTATTTTGGTTGTGTGAGGCCATAGTTATTATTGTTTCGTGTAGCCCTGTGAGGCTTTGTATTGTTGGGTTGCTATATGACAGGTTGGTATTGGTACAGTTATAGACGAAACTCTGCCAAAACTTTTATAAGACTCTATAGGCTCAACATTCGAGGACGAATGTTCCTAAGAGAGGGAGAGTTTTACATCTCCCATCTCGATACGTCTTTAGACTATGGTATATTAATCATTTTGGCCTTGAGTTTTAAGATTCATCTTCAAGGTTATGGGATATTAGACATGTTTAACTTTTGTATATGAATGGCCAAGTTAAGTATTGCGAGTATCAAAAGGATTCGAAGTTGAATGAATGGACGACGGACGGAAGAATGCATTGAGCAACTTGATGCCATTAGTTGACGATCCATCAACATGTTGACGCCATCATTAACATTGTTGGCGGTGCTCAGAACTATGTTGATGCCAAGCCACCTGACAATCAGAGGCTATGGTACCTTGACGACGGCAAGTTGACGGTCGTCAACATGTCGATGACGTCGTCGAGCGTGTTGACGCCACTGTCAACTTGAGGCGGTGGACACCTTGGCACTTTGTTATTTAAGTTAAAAGCTTGATTTGGTCCTTATTTTTCATCTTGACCATAACCTTAGGCTCTCCAAACATCCCTTAAGCTCTCCAAGTTCATTTTCTACAAATCAAATCAAGATTTCACCTTAAACGTTGGGAACTAGTTAGGAGAACATTATAGTGTTGATGTTTAAGTAACTGGCTGATTATTTGATCTTGGAGCTAAGGTTTTAGTTGGTTTTCCTAGATTACAAGGTATGTAACATCTCTTATTCTTGTTAATTAAGTTGTCCATGGAAGAATTCCCTAGTTTAAGGTGAAGGAGATTGTGTTATGAAGGCATAAACTAGTTTGTTGACATGGTTGCCTTGAGGGCTGTTTTTGATTGGATTTTTGGAGAAATGTTTACTTGTTTATGTTGCTATATGATGTTTTTATTGTTGTGGGTGATGTTGTATATGTTGTGGGTTGTTTTGGAGTTGCATTGGAGTAAGAATTATAAAGGAGATGCTGCCCGAATTTCGTTAGGTTTTACTCGTACTTGAATTAGATAGTAAGAGGTGTAAATGATCTAATTATGACTTATGTTATCTTGATTGTAGACCTACGAGCTTGAGAAGTAGACATTGGATGTTTAGATAGACTTCAAGGAATGTTAAGGCTATCCCTTTTCTTTCACTTTGGCATGATCTTTATAATACGAATGAAACAAGTAAACAATCAAATTCCAAAGAATTATGTTCCTACATGCTTTAGAGATACTCATATCCTTGGCTTCGTATGTATATTCGGACATAGTTTATGTCTGTAGTTCCATAGTTCAGAGTGTATTCCATGAGTCTTTCATGCATACATATGTATGTACAACTATTTTCTCATACCGAGCCGCGCTATAGTCGGCCGGGTACGACATGTAGATGTGCACACCACTGCAATGGGTACATTATGATGTTACCGCGAACGCGGGATGATATGATTTATGGATCGTACTACACGTTCCGCAGCATTGACATATATGGATCGGGCTGTATGTTCCACAGCACTAAAATTTATAATATGATAGATGAATATGATTTTTGAAAGAAAGCATGCACATTATATGCCCTCAGAGGCACTTTCAGTTATACAGAGTTATTCAGATATACGGATTAGCTTTTATGTCTCAGATTTCTTTGATGATTCTTACGTATATGTTGCTTTTATGCCTTACATACTCGGTACATTATTCGTACTGACTCCCCTATTGTTATAGCCCGTATCTTGTACATTTGGAAATCCCAAAGTCGTCGTGGGAAGTTAAGGACGAGATCATTTTCAAAAGTTATTTTAATAGACGAGTTGGTTATAAATATTATTTATGAATATTATTGCATGGAAATATTGAGAAAGGTTAAGGGTAAAAAGGGGAATTCGCAAAGTGGTCAATGGAAATAATGTGGAAGCTTAGGGGAAAAATGGTAATTTTACAAAGTTCAAGGAAAAAAATCCATGAAGGAGCCATGTTGGCCGTGCATTATATGCCTTTATTTTAAGTATTGGGGGCTATTTGTAAATTCTAAAAATGTGGGGGTCAAAGCTTCTTCAAGAAGACAATTAGTCTTCTTTGACTAAGCTTAAGGAAAAATCAAGAAAATGGGAGAATTTTCTAGAGAGGGGCATGTGCCCCTCACATGATTCGACACATATATATATGTTGTCTTCTAATTCAAGACAAGTTCATGAAACTTCAAGAAAGAAAAAGAAATGGAGAGCAAAGAGAAGGGCAAATTCGGACAAGACATGGAAATTCAAGCCATAGAAATATTGCTCCAAAAATTATTTTCTTGTGGTATCTCCACTAATTCAAGGGTCCTCTACAACGTGGCATAATTGTTTCGGAAGATAAGTCATCCGTTTCGTCGTTCCCGCATCCGAGGCAAGTTGAGAAGTTGAAGAAGAAAGGTGAGTTTTAACCTTGTTTTATGTGTTATGAAGGGTTTATATGTGTTGTAGTATGCTAAGATGGAAGAAAGTCATGATAGAAATCAAGTTGAAGTTGAGGCCGTGTAAGTGGTGTTGGGCCGTGTGCGTATGTTGTGATGAAAGTTATGAATTTGGAAGAGAAGAATGTGTTTGGTGCAGTTCTCGGGTTTGGAGGCAATTTCGGGTGAGTTGGAGCCTTGTTTGAGTTGTTTGAAATATTGTGTGAATTGAATTTGATATTGAAGTTGAAATATAAATGTTGGTATTGTTATTGATAATTTGGCCGGGTTGAATTCCCGGAATGTTGACAATTGGCCGAGTTGAATTCTCGGGTGTGCTGTTGTTGATTTGGGGCCGAGCCATATTCTCGGGGTTGGTATATTTACAGGGGAGGTGCTGCCAAAATTCCGGCATAATATAAGTGAATGTGTTTGAAAGGTTAAGGCAAGTATATGATATTGAAACTAATGAATGGATGAATTCTCTTGCATGTAGACAAACAAGTTGGATGCATAAGCGTAGCTGGTAAGGCGCGGCACAGGTATGTAAGGCTTACCCTTTCTTTCTTTTGGCATGTCTTAGAGCCAAGTAAGGTGTGATATTGATATATTGGGGCTATTCCATTCTGTGATTCCGAGTCTGTTTATGATTTGTATGTCCTCCCTAGTTTAAGTATCTAATAATCCTGATAGGCGGATTCTGACTTAGGTGTTCTGACATCCGTATTTTGACATAAGTATTCTGGTCTGAGAATTCTGACATAAACATTCTGATGTAAGTATATGGCATAAGCGTTCTGGTATGAAGAGTTCTGATACAAATAAGTATTCTGAAGTAAGTATTCTGACATAAATACGCTGAGATAAGTATTCTGACATAATCCTTCTGATATAAGTATTCTGGTATAAGTAATCTGTTACGGATATTCGGATAGTACGTTAGGTTAATCCCTCGAGTCTTGATTATGTGCATTTAGTTTCTCATTTTCTGCTCGTGCATAGAGTTTGTTTCCTTCACCGAGTCTCGGGCCGGTTTATATCGTGCGCGCGGTTTCCGAGTTCCTCGCTTGAGGGCCGGGCGCCGTATATGAATTCTGAAGTATGATGTGTTACGAAGTATGATGTGTTCTGGTTCGCTGAACCACATATGATCTGCTATTATGATATGATATGATGATTGTGTGTCGGAGATTGGAGCAATACTTCTGGAGTTAGATGTGTGTGGCGCCGAGGTTAGGGCGGCGCCACGTTTTTCCCCGGGTCCCGCAAGGGACTGGATACCGTTCTTGGCATGCATGGTCTGTATTTCCAGTAAATTGTTTCTATCACTTTGCATATCGTACATAAGTTCTGTACATCTATATCTGATTATGACTCCGTCTGTTATACTTCGGTACCGTTGATTCTGATTATGATTCTACTTACTGTATTCTTGCCTTACATACTCAGTACATATTCCGTACTGACCCCCTTTCTTCAGGGGCTGCGTTTCATGCCACGCAGGTACACCCTGATGAGCGGAAGACTTGGCTAGGAGGTTTCAGCGGGATTGGCGAGCTCCACTTCCCATCGGAGTGTCGCCGAGTCTGAGTATGCGTAAGTTGTGCTTTCTGATTTGTGTTAGAGACTTTGCAGACAGAGTCGTGGGTTTGAAGAGTCAGTTCGTAAGCAGCTCATATGTCCACAGATTCTGTTTGGTTTGGTCCGAGATCTGTGTCTTAGGCGGCCCTGTTTGCTATGGTGGCCTAATGTGGCCTATATGTTCGTAAATGTACGTATGTTCAGGCGATGTACATTCAGCCTGCTTGCAGGATTTGATATGATATGTTTGACATGTTTGATACACGTGGCCGCTTAGGACGATGTATGTCCTCTGTTTCTGTTGAAAGTCCTATTATATGCTTCATGTGATTTGATCTGTAAATTGGAAATAGTATGTATGAAATGAGAGTCTGAGGGTTCGCTCGGCTCCATATGTGGGGTCGGGTGCCCATCACACCTAGTAAATTCGGGGTGTGACAAAGTGGTATCAGAGCGAGGTTTGTCCGTAGGGTTGTCTGCAAAGTCGTGTCTAGTAGAGTCCTGTTTATGGTGTGAAGCCTGCCACATTTATAAACAGGAGGCTACAGGGCATTTAGGGATTGTTGACCTTCCTTCAGTTCTAGATCGTGCGATAGAGCCAAGCCGTAGGAACTGAAATCCCTATGTAAGCCTTACATATGACGGAAGAGGTAAGTGGTGACACGGAAAGTCACAGGGGTAAGTATTGACGTATTTGACCTGTTACTTGGAATTAGCAGTTCCGGATGGCCAAAATGTGATATAGTCGTATATTCTGTAAGACGTTATTGATATTTGTTGTGTATAGGGGGATGGTATGAAAGGAACGAGGTCTGATGGGGGATTCAGAAAGTTGACAAGTAATTTTGCTACAAATCATTATGTAAAAGCGGTGAGTGGGAAATTCGAACAGACTGATATCTGGGCATTTATGAAGTAATGGCAACGAAGGTGTATCTATTACCATCAGGAATCTGGGAACCTACGACGAAAGGTAGTTACACCCCAAAGTAAAAGGGTGAACACTGAAGGCCGAAAAGGGTAAAATGGTAATTGTGGAAGAAAAGACAAGTCACGAGGGTGTCCCAGGATTTGTAAGACCTTGACTAGTCTCAAATTATGTAATAAAGGTCATGTGTGGAAGTGGACGCGAAAATATCTGCATTAAGGGCACCGGATTCCAGCAAAGTTTCAAGGTTAAGCGTGCTCAGGTAAGAGCAATCCTAGGATGGGTGACCCCCTGGGAAGTTTACAAGGAAATTCTACATATTCTGACATAAAAGACAAATGAAAAACCAGACTAGTCTAAGTGCAACTAGAGTATATGGGATGGTTGGAGACCATAAGAGGATGCGTAGAACGAGGTAGATTAGCTCGGTGAAAAGACGAAGAGTGCGTCACAGCTCGGGAATCAGGATGGGCTTAAATAAAGTTCGAAGATATTTGGTGGGCTAGTTGATAGTAAAAATATATATAGGTATATGTGAATGTGTGGGATATTCCACATATGATGACATCGATGGCGTATGTGCCCTAGCAATCAGAGCTATGGTAAAAGAAGGCATTGATCGCGTAAGGGTACCGAAGTTCGAGGGACGGCAAGAGTAAATGGTACAAGTGTGGCGAAGTAAGATGTTATTATGTTACCATAGGGCAAGGTTGGGAGTTCTAGTATAATGGTGTTTGAAGAAGGAAGAGAGTGAGCAGATAGGAAACAGAGAGATCGGAATATCGGAAGGAGGTTCGAGGACCAATGTGGATAAGTGAGGATAAAGGAATAGTGAATAAGGATAGGGGGATACAAAAGAGGAATGCTTAGGTCTGTAAGAATGATAAGATGAGAGATTCATAGAAGAACAAGTATGTAGCTATGATGATGTATAAGTAAGGATAAAGAGAGTAAGGATTCTGTGCCGTGGGCAAGAATAGCGGAACGCTGGAGAAATATGGATGTACAGTTACAGCACAAAAGCGCAATTAAGGAAGAATCACGGGTAGGTGGACCAAGCAAGTAAAAGGACGAGTTGTGGATGGAAAAGTATAGGAAATGTGGACAAAATGACGACGTAGACAGAAAGCAAAGGAAGAATGTACGATAAGAAGTTTTTGATATGCAGGCATAAAGTTGGAGGAAGGTAAGGGATAATGTATAAATGAAGACTACATGAGAGGACTGTTGGCGTATGAGGAACCCCTTAAAGGGGGGGGGGGGAGACCATATCATCTTAAGACAACAAGGGGTCGAAATATTTTCAAGTACTAGAAAAAAAGACCCATAACATGGAATGAGGACTCGTGTAAGGATTTAGGGGTTTGATAATGAGGAAGGTAGGATAAAAAGATATGGAATGGGCATGAAGAAAAGGGAAACTATAAAGGAACCCCCTCCCGAAGTGCTACAAGACCCCATAAGGACAGTTGAACATTCGAGGACGAATGTTCTAAAGTGGGGGAGGATGTTACAGCCCGTATCTTGTACATTTTGAAATCCCAAAGTCGTCGTGGGAGGTTAAGGACGAGATCATTTTCAAAAGTTATTTTAATAGACGAGTTGGTTATAAATATTATTTATGAATATTATTGCATGGAAATTTTGAGAAAGGTTAAGGGTAAAAAGGAAAATTCGCAAAGTGGTCAATGGAAATAATGTGGAAGCTTAGGGGCAAAATGGTAATTTTACAAAGTTCAAGGAAAAAAATCCATGAAGGAGCCATGTTGGTCGTGCATTATATGCCTTTATTTTAAGTATTGGGGGCTATTTGTAAATTCTAAAACTGTGGGGGTCAAAGCTTCTTCAAGAAGACAATTAGTCTTCTTTGACTAAGCTTAAGGAAAAATCAAGAAAATGGGAGAATTTTCTAGAGAGGGGCATGTGCCCCTCACATGATTGGACACATATATATATGTTGTCTTCTAATTCAAGACAAGTTCATGAAACTTCAAGAAAGAAAAAGAAATGGAGAGCAAAGAGAAGGGCAAATTCGGCCAAGCCTTGGAAATTCAAGCCATAGAAATATTTCTCGAAAAAATATTTTCTTGTGGTATCTCCACTAATTCAAGGGTCCTCGACAACGTGGCATAATTGTTTCGGAAGATAAGTCATCCGTTTCGTCGTTCCCGCATCCGAGGCAAGTTGAGAAGTTGAAGAAGAAAGGTGAGTTTTAACCTTGTTTTATGTGTTATGAAGGGTTTATATGTGTTGTAGTATGCTAAGATGGAAGAAAGTCATGATAGAAATCAAGTTGAAGTTGAGGCCGTGTAAGTGGTGTTGGGCCGTGTGTGTATGTTGTGATGAAAGTTATGAATTTGGAAGAGAAGAATGTGTTTGGTGCAGTTCTCGGGTTTGGAGGCAATTTCGGGTGAGTTGGAGCCTTGTTTGAGTTGTTTGAAATATTGTGTGAATGGAATTTGATATTGAAGTTGAAATATAAATGTTGGTATTGTTATTGATAATTTGGCCGGGTTGAATTCCCGGAATGTTGACAATTGGCCGAGTTGAATTCTCGGGTGTGCTGTTGTTGATTTGGGGCCGAGCCATATTCTCGGGGTTGGTATATTTACAGGGGAGGTGCTGCCAAAATTCCGGCAGAATATAAGTGAATGTGTTTGAAAGGTTAAGGCAAGTATATGATAATGAAACTAATGAATGGATGAATTCTCTTGCATGTAGACAAACAAGTTGGATGCATAAGCGTAGCTGGTAAGGCGCGGCACAGGTATGTAAGGCTTACCCTTTCTTTCTTTTGGCATGTCTTAGAGCCAAGTAAGGTGTGATATTGATATAGTGGGGCTATTCCATTCTGTGATTCTGAGTCTGTTTATGATTTGTATGTCCTCCCTAGTTTAAGTATCTAATAATCCTGATAGGCGGATTCTGACTTAGGTGTTCTGACATCCGTATTTTGACATAAGTATTCTGGTCTGAGAATTCTGACATAAACATTCTGATGTAAGTATATGGCATAAGCGTTCGGGTATGAAAAGTTCTGATACAAATAAGTATTCTGAAGTAAGTATTCTGACATAAATACGCTGAGATAAGTATTCTGACATAATCCTTCTGATATAAGTAATCTGTTACGGATATTCGGATAGTACGTTAGGTTAATCCCTTGAGTCTTGATTATGTGCATTTAGTTTCTCATTTTCTGCTTGTGCATAGAGTCTGTTTCCTTCACCGAGTCCCGGGCCGGTTTATATCGTGCGCGAGGTTTCCGAGTTCCTCGCTTGAGGGCCGGGCGCCGTATATGAATTCTGAAGTATGATGTGTTCTGGTTCGCTGAACCACATATGATTTGCTATTATGATATGATATGATGATTGTGTGTCGGAGATTGGAGTAATACTTCTGGAGTTAGATGTGTGTGGCGCCGAGGGCAGGGCGGCGCCACGTTTTTCCCTGGGTCCCGCAAGGGACTGGATACCGTTCTTGGCATGCATGGTCTGTATTTCCAGTAAGTTGTTTCTATCACTTTGCATATTGTACATAAGTTCTGTACATCTATATCTGATTATGACTCCGTCTGTTATACTTCGGTACCGTTGATTCTGATTATGATTCTGCTTACTGTATTCTTGCCTTACATACTCAGTACATATTCCGTACTGACCCCCTTTCTTCGGGGGCTGCGTTTCATGCCACGCAGGTACACCCAGATGAGCGGAAGACTTGGCTAGGAGGTTTCAGCGAGATTGGCGAGCTCCACTTCCCATCGGAGTGTCGCCGAGTCTGAGTATGCATAAGTTGTGCTTTCTGATTTGTGTTAGAGACTTTGCAGACAGAGTCGTGGGTACGAAGAGTCAGTTCGTAAGCAGCTCATATGTCCACAGATTCTGTTTGGTTTGGTCTGAGATCTGTGTCTTAGGCGGCCCTGTTTGCTATGGTGGCCTAATGTGGCCTATATGTTCGTAAATGTATGTATGTTCAGGCGATGTACATTCCGCCTGCTTACAGGATTTGATATGATATGTTTGATACACGTGGCCGCTTAGGACGATGTCTGTCCTCTGTTTCTGTTGAAAGTCCTATTATATGCTTCATGTGATTTGATCTGTAAATTGGAAATAATATGTATGAAATGAGAGTCTGAGGGTTCCCTCGGCTCCGTATGTAGGGTCGGGTGCCCATCACACCCTAGTAAATTCGGGGTGTGACACCTATGTCATGGGGGGCTGCGTTCATGCCCGCAGGTTCAGGTAGACAGACAGACAATCCAGCTTGGTAGGACTTCCATCCAGCAGTAGTCAGTGCGATCCACTTGGTTCTGAGCTGCAATTTATTTTGGTATGCTATTTTGATGTACATGTATGGGTTTGACGGGGCCCTGTCCCGTCCTTTCTACAACTTTGTGCTCCTTTAGAGGTCTGTAGACGGTTGTATGTAGTTGGGATATCATGTAGCCTTTTCGGCTTCTATTTTGTTATACAGCATATACAGTGGCCTGGTCGGCTTACTTTGTTGTTCCAGTATATATTTGTATATAGATGTTTATGAATTTTTGATGCATAGTTCATTGTGCTTCCCTTATAGAACTCAATATAGTTTTGTTACGAGTCACATATGGGCCCCTTTTATTCAGTGAGATCCAGGTACAAGTATAAGAGTGTCTGACAAGTAGAACTCAGGCACTCGTCATGACTCATCGGTTTGGGTCGTGACATCTCACCCATGGCTGGGCCTTCAATAATATTATCTTCCCTTTCCTTTCTTGGACTTAACAGGTTGGTTGGACTCTGGCCCAAATGGTCGTGCAGTAGGAGAAGGGGAAAAAGGAAAAGGAATCGAATTAGTATATGTTTGGTGAACCTAATGCTAACACAACTATACATATATATACATATATATATATACATATACATCCCATTTGATTGCAAGTGCACAACTAAAGAGTTGATTATATACTATTGCTTCACTGGAAACTCCAAATCATACCATACCAATGGGAAAAGGTTGTCACCACCCTTATTCCCGACACCGCACAAGTTCTAAGGAACCCCAAACATGGCTGGATATCAGGGAGTGGCTAGACCTATCCCCAAGCCTCCTCAAACTCTCAAAACCTATTGTTTCCATAGTATACAACCAAAGTCTCATAGTTGTGCACAACCATCATCTTATGGGAAGTAATTTAAATACAGGCAATATAAAATAAGTTCAAAATCACAGCAAAGAGACTGAGGCAGATATGATAATGCAGTGATGCATATGAAAAATAACATAACAATCTTAGGATGCTTAGTCAAATAAGTGATACAACAAGCCATCTTCTTTTACTCATACATATATGCTAACTGTAATTAGCCCATTCCCTATTATATACATAGTATACCTATGATATACACATGTGATGTGTATATCAAGTGTATAACATGTATATACTCCCCTTCCTTTTACAATCCTGTATATATTCTATGTATATCCACACTCTTATGTGTCCAACTTTAGGTCTCAAGGTTATCCTATTTACTTAATTGAATCCTGTCCCTTAAAATCAATGTTCAAGGACAAAAACCAAGGCCAATTAAGGTCCAACTTTAACTCTTACACTCATCAAATAAGTGATCCGTCAACTTCATATGTTAATAGTCCTTATAGAAGGAAATTAGAACTACTTAATGTGATCACAGAAGCACAATAGAAGGGTGTAGACAAAGCGAAAAATTCTATGGCTTGTAATCATACAAAACAGGATTGGAGCACCAAAAGGTCTTAGAATAAATAACATCAAGTGAAACTGAGATTGTACCACTTCATATCCCTAGAAAAAAAGACCTCAGAAAAAGAACTTTCATTTTAGTACAATATCAGTAGGAGCACATTCACCATAAATTTTCATGTAAGTTGTCACTTGGAGTAAAAGGGAAAAGGCCAGTTGTGTATGTCAACAAACCTCAAAAGAAATGGCATAAAGTTCAAAACAAATCTTTACAGACTCAGACTTTCTAAATTCCTAACAGGACACTCATTATCTATAATGTTAAACTAGTTCGCTTCTCTTTATAGGAAGGCAAAAACCACCCTCTAGAAACAAGCAGTTTCCTTATTCTTGACTTCCTAAATTACCTCTAGACCTTTAAATAATCTAATTTTCCTAACCCTTTTTATCTTCAACCCTTTGGTAAAATGATGGGATTTAAGGAAAGCCAATATACCTCAAGACAAGAGTGCCCCCATGGTCTATAGGCTGGTCCTGACACCCCCCATTTAAGGGATAGTTACTATGAGTCAAGCTGGGCTTGACTCTTCTCAGCCCTCTCTTTGAGGTGTCTTGAAAATACCATCCTAAGCCAAATGGTTAACATTGTCTTTAAGAGTATTCATCATGTCCCCAAATAACAACATCAAACCCATTCCAGCCTAACACTGTTTATTTTTTAGAACACAGATGCAATACTCAATTATTTCATTGCCATGATTCTATATATGATAGGATTTTAAACCACAAGATTGGTCATAAATACTGCCGGGGTGTTAGTCAAACTAAACGACATCACCCGAAATTCATAATGACTGTATCTGGTTCTGAAAGCCATCTTCGGAATGTCTTCTTCTCTAGCTCTCACTTGGTGATATCCCGATCTCAGATCTATCTTGGAAAATCACTTAGCACCTTGTAATTGATCAAACAAATCATCGATTCTCAGAAGCGGATACTTATTCTTTATCGTCACCTTGTTCAATTGCCTATAGCCAATGCACATTCGCAAGGAACCATCTTTCTTCCTTACGAACAAGACAGGTGCTCCCCATGGCGATGAACTGGGTCTAATAAGTCCCTTCTCGAGCAAATCCTTCAGTTGTGCCTTTAGCTCTTTCAATTCTGCAGGAGCCATTCTGTAAGGAGAAATAGATATGGGTTCGGTGTCCGGTAGCACATCAATAGTAAAATCAATCTCCCATTCCGGTGGAAGACCTGTTAGTTCGTCTGG
Organism: Lycium barbarum; assembly: GCF_019175385.1. Taxonomy (NCBI): domain Eukaryota; kingdom Viridiplantae; phylum Streptophyta; class Magnoliopsida; order Solanales; family Solanaceae; genus Lycium; species Lycium barbarum. Next base: position 20,096,789 of record NC_083348.1, on the reverse strand, counting down.
AAATACTTCTGAAAACTCATTTACTACCGGGATGGATTGAAGAGTTGGCGGTTTCGCTTCGGTGTCCTGAACCCGGACTAAATGATAAATATAGCCTTTAGCAATCATCTTCTTTGCTTTGAGATACGAAATAAACCTGCCTCTTGGAGATGCTGTGTTACCTTTCCATTCAAGTACTGGTTCTCTTGGGAATTGGAATCGAACCATTTTTGTTCTACAATCCACACATGCATAACAAGAGGCCAACCAATCCATGCCCATAATCACATCAAAATCTAACATTTCCAGCTCAATCAAATCTGCCATAGTCTGACGATCACATACCACAATCGCACAATTTCTACATACTTGTCTAGCTATTACCGGGTCACCAACAAGAGTAGACACCTCAAAAGGTTTGATTGGCTCAGGTTTCACTCCAATACGACCAGTAACATAAGGAGTGATATATGATAATATAGAACCCGGATCAATAAATGCATAAGCATCATAGGAAAATACGGATAATATACCTGTGACAGTGTCAAGGGAGGACTCTGGATCCTGTCGTCTGGCTAATTCATATATACTGGGCTGGGGGCCACTCGAACTGGATGCTCCCCCTCGGCCCCTACCACGACCTGCTGAAGTCTAGGGAGTTTATCCTACAGGGCGCACGGACGAAGAAGAGCCGGCTACTGATCCTGTGGGCTGGGCCCTAACTCTGCCACTTATCGATGGACAATCATGCATCATATGCCCAGTCTGGCCATAACAAGCATCTGAGCCTCGGTGACATTGACCCGACTTTAATCTACCGGGCTGGCTGCATCGCGGCACCCGTGGTCTCTTCTGACTAGGATCACCTCCAAACTGGGAACCCAATACTTTCGAGCTCTGGCCAGGTCCAGAATAAATGGGGCGGTCACATCTCCTACCTTAAAATTAAGGAGGTGCACTAGCTGCGGATTGGCTTGAACATCTGGAATACTATTGCCGCTGACCCCCTCTGTACTTACTACTAGCACCGACAGATCTAGCCCTCTTACTATGCCCTATGTCCATATCACGCTCACCCCTATGTGGCAGCTGCTGCTCTTCTAAATTTTGGGCGTGGGCCTGAATACGGAAAATGTCCATCCCTTCCTGGAGTGAAGCTGTCAAGCAGTCTTTAATCAAATGTGGCCCCAAGCCACTCACAAATCGATGCACCCGGTCTCCCATATTGGCTACCATGGCCGGAGCATAACTAGCCAATGAATTAAAACGGAGACTATACTCCCGGGCACTCAAATTTCCTTGCTTTAAATTCAAAAACCTATCAGCTTGAGCCTGACGGACCTCAGGTGGCAAATAATAGCAGATGAAAGCATCTACAAATTCCTACTATACCGGGGAGGTGCATTTTCCTTTCTCGAAGATATCCAGTTATTATACCAAAGAACAGCTACATCCCATAGTCTATAGGACGACAACTCTAATGACTCAGTATCAGAAACATGTATTATTCTCAGCGTCCTTAACATCTCATCTATAAAACCCTGTGGGTCTTCATCCGGCTTTGACCCGAAAAAATTCTGGAGGATTCAAACTCATAAAATCACGGGTCTTGCACTAGTCGCTCTGTCACCTGGGCCCGCACTCTGCCGCTGAGCTTGAGCAGCAACTAGCTGGGTCAATAACTGAATAGCCTTGGTCATCTGCTGGCCCGAAGCACACAGTGGAGGAACTGGAGGTATTGGGGCTGGAGCTGAGGCCGCTTCATGCCCCTCTACAATAGGCGAGGTGTGAGAAGTCCGAGATGGAGCCTTATTATGAGACTCATCCTCTTCCATATTTACTAGTGGCTCCTGTTCAATCAGCCTTCCTGTCGCAGTCTTGCCCTTCTGGACGGCAGTTGCTTTCCTCTTCATTGGCATCGCTGAAATCATAACGTACAATTAGGGAAAAGAGAAATATTATGGCTCTATCGCACGATCTATGGATATGAAAGACGGTCATTATTCCTAAATGCTCTGCAACCTCTTGTTTATAAGTGTGGCGCGCTTCACACCCATAAATAAGACTCTACTGGGCACGGCTCGTAGACATACCCTAGGACGCAACTGCTCTGATACCACTTTTGTCACGACCCAATTAGAGGGCCATGACGAGAACTCGGAGCTGACTACCGAGCACCCCTTATCATGCTAACTATCAAACTCAACCAGAACATACACCATTCTTCAACACAAAGCTTATTATGAAACGATCTTCGTTTACTTCTCAAAACATACATATACATAAGCCCACAAAGCTACAAAATGATATACAAGATGTACACTAAGAAGATCGCTAGACATGTAGTACCCACACATACGTATCTACGAGCCTCTAACTAGAGCGCTGAAATCATAAGGACGGGACAGGACCCCGCCATGCCCCAAATATGTACACAAAAGAATATACCAATAAGCTGAACCTCCGGAGTAGTGGAGTGCTCCTGTATAACTTCTGACAAAGCTCCTAAGGATCTGTACCGTCTCCCTGTCTACCTGCGAGCATGAACGCAGCGTCCATAAAAGAAAGGACGTCAGTACGAACAATGTACTGAGTATGTAAGGCATATACAATAGCATAACAAAAAAATAAGAGAGCATAAGATGAAGAAATAACTTGTAACTGATTGCCTCTTAAGGCGGAGTCATACATGCTAACTTTTATAGTAAACAACATCATATCATGTATACATATATATAAACTGCCCTACCAATAGGTACGGTGTGTCACGACCCAATTAGCGGGCCATGACGAGTACCCGGAGCTGGCTACCGAGCACTACTCAACATGCTATCTATCATACTCAACCTGGACATATATCATTTTCAACGTAGGACTTGTCAAAAACCAATTTCCAAACCTCCCAAAACATGTATATATGCCTAAGCCGACGAGGCTAGCAAATGATGTACAAAGTATAGACTGAAGAAGTATCATAGCATCTACAACCCACACATAAGTATCTACGAGCCTCTAGATGAAGTACTGACGTCATAAGGACGGGACAGGACCCCGCTATGCCCCAAATATGTACTCAAAAGAATATACCAATAGGTTGCACCTCCGGAGTAGTGGGGTGCTCCTGTACAACTGTTGATAAGGCTCCTAGGTATCCGTTCTGTCTCCTTGTCTACCTTTGTGGGCATGAACACAGCGTCCAAAAAGGATGAGAACGTCAGTTCGAACAATGTACCAAGTATGTAAGGCATGAATGATAATAACATGATAAAGAAGTAGGAAAGCATAAGATGAGGAAACAACCTGCAACTGAATGACTCTTAAGGAAGAATCATGCATGCTAACTTACATCATAAACAACATCATATCAAGTATACATATATAAACTGCCCGTCCATATCGGTACGATGTGATCATTATTAGCCCGCGTCCGGGGTAAACATCTCAAGCCGCCCACTAGCGGTGTATGCCGATGCCATCTAGACATGGTGTAATTATCATCATAGCTGCCCACTACGCCCTTAGTAGTGGTGTCTTCCCAGCCAGCTAGGCACGGTGGGATCATACATATACATAGCATAAAGCATGCATGAGAACTCAAGTAAAAGCTATAGCTTTATCGGAGGGACGTAAGGTCAGGAACCTCTGATTGTAGTATGGAACAATCATCCTCATTATATCTCACCTTGAAGGAACTAGTGATTTAAAGTGAGATGGCCAACAATGAATAACGTCAAGAATATTATGAAATAATATCATTAAGTTCATAATAGCATCAATTCATAAACTTTGGTAATTCTAGAAGTAAAATCATCATCAACATCATTAACATAGAACACATCTTATCTCTTTCTCATAAGGAGCTCTTAAGAATCCTTAACTTCTATCTTTGGGATGTAAGGAGGTCATGGAAATGTAGAAAATAAATCATAGTATAAAATTCATGCCTTTGAAAGAAGGGGACTAGCCTTACATACCTTTACGCCGCTCTAGCTTTACCGACTAAGTGCTCCCCTCCAATACTCACAATTCTACATTCAAGAGAATTCGTACTGAGGTTAGATAACCCGAAACATGCTTTAGACCTCAATTAACAATCTAAGAGCTAACGAAAATAGGGCAGCATCTCCTTTGTTTCAATGGCTTCCTCCACATAATAAACAACTCCCAAACATCAATAACAACACCCATAATATCTTAATCAATAACTTCATCAAGCTAGACATTATTCAATTCTCAACATTCCCTATCAAAATCCTTCATAACCCTAACTATGGCACAATATTGTATCCATCCTCATACAATGCTTCTACAATATATTTAATACTATTCATAGCAAGATTATACTCATTACATATCAAGAACTATGTTTCAAGTCAAGTTACTATTCAAGAATAACAATATTTCCATATTTGAACTCCATACTCTACTATCTTCCATAATCCAAGTCTTTCAACCACTCAATATTCTTAATGGCATGGAATGAACATAAAACTCACCTTTTATGATGTAGGAATGAGCTTTGGATGACAATACTTTACTTGGAGAGAAACCCAACTTCAATCCTAAGGAGATGCTTGGCTTCTAGCAACCCTAATGAACATCCAAACACTTGATTTCCTTGATTATTGGTGTTGGATCTTTGATTCACCTTGAATTTTTGTTAGTATGGTTTATGAAGTGTTCTAGAGCTCTTGAGAGGTATGGAGAATGAATGAAATGGAAAAATAAGAACTTGGGTCATCCATATATAAAAACAATCTGACCTGTCGGGCAATTATACGATACGAACGACGAAGCGTCGATCAGATCGACGGAGCATCGATCAGATTGACGGAGCATCGATCTGACCGTGGAGGTCGTGAAATTTTCAGTGAGCAACTTTCGTTTCCTTTCATTCTACGGTGAGAAGGACAGTCTGTCGAACTGATCGATGAAGCATCGATCTGGTCCGTCGAATGGTCTTTACGCTAAATCAATTCTACAGCACAATCGACGAAGCGTCGAACTGTCCGACGGTACAAAGAACGACCGTCGAACCCCCTTTTTCGTAGAACTGCAGTGAAGTTTTATTTTGACGAACTTTCCTCCCTTGCCTCAAATGTCTTTGGAATCTTAATTAGAACTATTAAGTATCCCTTCTTACTTATAAGGATATCATATACACCTTAATTTACATTAGTCTATTCACCGCTTAGCAACCCGAAATTCTGAGGTATAACACTCCCCCCCCCCCCCCCCCCCCTAGGAACATTCGTCCTCGAATGTTAAGTTCTCGAGAATCGTACAGAAATTTTGCCAGTGTTTCCCCTGTAACATAGCACTACCATCATTTCACAACAACCCAAAATAACATTGCCACACAGGGCTACTATATCACAGCAAGAAACATGGCCACACACGACCTGAAAATGAATAAAGTAAGCATCTCATACCTGGGGACAATGGTGGCTCATCTTGAGCCTCTTCTGGGGGTGGAAACAAATGCGGATATTTGGACTTCATATCTTCTTCCGCTTCCCAAGTAATTTCTTCTCTATTATTGTTCCTCCACAGAACCTTTACTGAAGCTACATCTTTAGTTATGAGTTTCCGTACCTGCCTGTCTAGTATGGCAATAGGTACTTCTTCATAAGACAACTTCTCGGTGATTTGAACATCCTCCACAGGTACGATTCTGGAAGTATCTCCAACACATTTACGGAGCATCGATACGTGGAAAACTAGATTAATTGATTCGAGTTCTGGAGGTAAGTTTAATTCATAAGCTACTTGGCCCACTTTGCGTACAATATTATAAGGCCCAATATATCAGGGGCTGAGCTTTCCCTTCTTGCCAAACCTCATCACACCTTTCATTGGCGACACTTTTAGAAATACCCAATCATTGACTTAGAATTCTAAGTTTCGTCGACGGTTGTCCGCATATGACTTCTGGCGGCTCTGGGCTGTCAACAATCGATCTCGAATAAGCTTAATCTTTTCAACTGGTTGCTGGATTAATTCTGGGCCTATTAGTTGTGTTTCCCCCACTTCAAACCATCCGATTGGCGATCTATATTTCCGCACATATAAAGCTGCATACGGGGCCATCTGAATGCTAGAATGATAACTGTTGTTATATGCAAATTCAATAAGTGGTAAATGTTCATCCCAATTGCCTCCAAAATCTAGTATACATGCCCGCAACATATCCTCCAAGGTCTGAATAGTGCGTTCGGCTTGCCCATCAGTTTGTGGGTGAAATGCTGTGCTGAGTCTCACTTGAGTTCCCAAACCTTCTTGAAAAGACTTCTAGAATTTAGTAGTAAATTGTGCTCCTCTATCTGTGATAATAGATACTGGGACACCATAAATTTGCACTATCTCCTTAAGATATAACCTTGCATAATCTTCTGTTGAATATGTGGTTCTGACTAGAAGAAAATGAGCCGACTTCATGAGTCTATCAACAATTACCCATATGGAGTCATAGTTGCGCCGAGAATGAGGCAAGCCTACAATGAAATCCATGTTAATTAATTCCCATTTCCAAGTTGGAATTTCTATTGCTTGCAATAATCCTCCCGGCTTCTGATGTTCTATCTTCACTTGTTGACAATTGGGACACTGGGCTACAAATTCTGATATATCTTTCTTCATTCCATCCTACCAATACATTAACTTGAGATCGTGATACATCTTTGTTGCCCCTGGATGAATAGAATAACGGGAGTAATAAGCTTCTTCCAGAATTCGACGACGTAGTCCTGCCACATCTGACACACACAGCCTGCCTCGATACTTGAGAACTCCATCTGCAGAGCCTCAAATGGTGACTTCTCTTTCTCAGGAAATTTATCTCTATAGTGACTCAACTGGGGATCTTCATATTACGACTTTTTCACATCCATATCTAGAGATGAGATAGCTGGGTTATGGATGGTGACTTTTGTATCGCCCGAGTCCATTAAATGAACTCCTAGGCTAGCTAGCTGGTGGAGCTCATGGACTAATTCTTTCTTCTCCGGGTGGACATCACATAGAATACCCATTGATTTGTGGCTAACTGCATCAGCCACCACATTCATTTTTCCAGGATTATATAAAATACTCACGTCATAATCTTTCAATAACTCTAACCATCGCCTCTGCCGAAGATTCAACTCCTTCTGTTTGAAGATATACTGGAGACTCTTATGATCTGTATAAATATCAACATGTACACCGTACTAGTAATGTCTTCACATCTCTAGCGCATGAATAATCGTAGCTAATTCGAGATCATGGGTCGGATAGTTCTTTTAATGTTTTCGCAACTGTCGGGAAGCATAGGCGATGACTTTACCGCGCTGCATCAACACACAAACCAATCCGAGACCGGAGGCATCACAATAAACGACATAACCATCTGGTCCTTCTGGAAGTGTCAGGACTGGGGCTGAAGTTAATTTGTCCTTCAATTTCTGGAAACTACATTCACAAGCATCGGTCCACTGAAATTTTGTTGATTTCTGAGTTAGCTTCGTTAATGGTGCTGAAATAGAAGAAAATTCTTCCACAAATCTTTTATAATAGCCTGCTAATCCCAAAAAGCTACAGACCTCTGTAGGTGTTGTGGGCTTTGGCCAAGTCTTCACAGCCTCAATTTTCTGAATATCTACTCGACTGCCGTCAGCTGAAATAATATGGCCCAGAAAAGTCACAGAATTCAGCCAGAACTCACATTTCGAAAATTTAGCATACAACTCACGAGCCCGAAGAATCCAAAGGACAATAAGCAAATGGTCTGCATGCTCCGCTTCTGTCCGAGAGTATACTAGAATATCATCGATGAACACGATCACAAACAGATCTAAGAAAGGCCTGAATACATTATTCATCAAATTCATAAACACTGTCGGAGCGTTAGTTAACCCGTATGACATCACCCGAAATTCATAATGGCATATATGGTTCTGAAAGCCGTTTTGGGAATATTTTTTTCTCTAACTCTCACTTGATGATACCTCGATCACAGATCAAAATTGGAAAACCACTTGGCACCCTGTAATTGGTCAAACAAATCATCGATTCTCGGAAGAGGATATTTATTCTTTATCGTCACCCTGTTCAACTGCCTATATAGTCGATGCACATTCGTAAAGATCTATCTTTCTTTCTTACGAACAAGACAAGTGCTCCCCATGGCGATGAACTAGGTTTAATGAATCCCTTTTTAAACAAATCCTTCAATTGTGCCTTTAACTCTTTTGATTCTGCAGGAGCCATTCTTTAAAGAGGAATAGATATAGGTTTAGTATCCAGCAGCACATCAATAGCAAAATTAATCTCCTGCTCCAGTGGAAGGCCTGGAAGTTCATCTGGAAATATATCTGGAAATTCATTCACTACTGAGACAGATTGAAGAGTTGGCGGCTTTGCTTCGGTGTCATGAACTCAGACTACATGATAAATATAGCCTTTAGCGACCATCTTCCTCGCCTTGAGGTAGGAAATAAACCTACCTTTAGGAGATCCTGTGCTACCTTTCCATTCAAGCACCGAGTCACCAACAGGGGTATATACCTCAAAAGGCTTTATTGGCTCGGGTCTCACCCCAATACGATCAGCAATATACAGATTAATATACGACAAGGTAGAACCCAGATCAATCAATGCATAAACATCATGGGAGAATATGGATAGTGTACCTGTAACCACATCTGGGGAGGACTCAAGATCCTGACGTTCGGCTAAATCATAAATACGGGGCTGGGTGCCACCTAAACTGGATGCTCCCCCTCTGCCCCTACCATGGCCTACTGAAGTCTGGGAAGGCTGCCCCACCGGGCGCACGGACGAGGAAGAACCTGTTACTGATCCTGTGGGCAGGGCCCCAACTCTACCATCCATCGATGGACAATCACGCATCATATGTCCAACCTGACCACAGGCATAGCAAGCATCTGAACCTCGACGACACTGACCTAATTTTATTCTACCACACTGGCTACATCGCGGTACCGGTGGTCTCCACTGACTAGGATCACCTTCAAACTGAGGACCTAAGACTCTCGAACTCTGACCCGAACCAGAATAAATGGGGCGATCAAATCTCCTGCCCGCGAATCGAGGAGGTGCACTGGCTGCGGACTGACCTGAATATCTAGAGTACTGTTGCCGCTAACCCCCTCTATACTCACTACTAGTACCCACAGATCTAGCTCTCTTACTATGCCCTCTATCCATATCACACTCGTCCCGGTGCGGCTACTGTTGCTCCTCTAAGTTCTGGGCATGGGCCTGAATACGGGAAGTGTCAAGCCCCTCCTATAGTGAAGCAGTCAGGCAATCCTTGAACAAATGTGGCCCTAAGCCACTCACATATCGATGTACTCTATCTCTCATATCTGATATCATAGTCGGGGCATACCTAGCCAATGATTTAAAATGAAGGCTGTACTCTCTGGCACTCATATTCCCTTGCTTAAGATTCAAGAATTTATCAGTTCTATCCCGACGGACCTCGGGTAGCAAAGAATGACAGATAAAAGCATTCACGAACTCCTGCCAAACCGGGGGAGGCATATTTTCCCCTCTTGAAGAAATCCAATTGTTATACCATAGAACTGCTACATCCTGCAACCTATAAGATGCCAGCTCTACTGACTCGGTATCTGAAGCATAGATGATCCTCAACGTCCTTAATATCTTATCTATAAAGCCTTGCGGGTCTTCATCCGACTTTGACCCGAACAATTCTGAGGGATTTAAACTCTTAAAATCACGAGCCGTTGCACTAACCGCCCGATCACCTGGGCCCTACTCTGTCGTTGAGCTTGAGCGGCAACCAACTGAGTCAATAGCTGAGTATCCTCGGTCATCTGTTGACCCGAAGCACTCGGTGGCAGGTCCGGAGGCATAGGAGCTGGAGTAAAGACCCCTTCTTGTTCTTCCAGAATAGGCTGAGTGTGGGAGGTATGGGATGGAGCCTCATTGTGGGATTCACCTTCTTCTATTTTCGTTGGTGGCTCCCTTTCCATCCGCCTTTCTGTCGTAGCCTTGCCTTTTTGGGCGGCTATGGCTTTCCTCTTTATTGGTATCGCTGAAATCATAACGCACAATTAGGGAAAAGAAAATCTTATAACATAGTTGTATCACACGATTTAATAAGAAGAAAGATAGTTATTTTTCCTAAATGCCCCGTAGCCTCTTGTTTATAAGTGTGGCGCGCTTCCCACCTATAAACGAGATTCTGCTGGACACGGCTCATAGACACATCCTAGGACGGAACCGCTCTGATATCACTTTTGTCACGACCCAACTAGCGGGCCATGACGGGTACCCGGAGCTGGCTACCGAGCACCACTCAACATGCTATCTATCATGCTCAACCTGGACATATATCATTTTCACGTAGCACTTGTCACAAAGCAATTTCCAAACCTCCCAAAACATGTATATATGCCTGAGCCCATGAGGCTACAAAATGATGTACAAAGTATACACTGAAGAAGTCTCATAACATCTACAACCCACACATAAGTATCTACAAGCCTCTTGCTGAAGTACTGAAGTCATAAGGATGGGACAGGACCCCGCCATGCCCCAAATATGTACTCAAAAGAATATACCAATAGGATGTACCTCCGGAGTAGTGGGTTTCTCCATTACAACTGTTGATAAGGCTCCTAGGTATCCGGTCCATCTCCCTGTCTACATGTGGGCATGAACACAGCGTCCAAAAAAGAAGAGGACGTCAGTACGAACAATGTAACGAGTATGCAAGACATGAATGATAATAACATGATAAAGAAGTAGGGAAGCATAAGATGAGGAAACAACCTGCAACTGAATGACTCTTAAGGCAGAATCATGCATGCTAACTTACCTCATAAACAACATCATATCATGTATACATATATAAACTGCCGATCCATATCGGTACGATGTGATCATCATTAGCAGGCGTCCGGGGTAAACATCTCAAGCCGCCCACTAGTGGTGTCTGCCCATTCCATCTAGACATGGTGTAATCATCATCATAGCTGCCCACTACGCCCTTAGTAGTGGTGTCTGCCCGGCCAGCTAGGCACGGCGTGATCATACATATACATAACATGAAGCATGCATGGGAACTCAAGTAAAAGCTATAGCTCTATCGGAGGGACGTAAGATCGGGAACCTCCGATTATATATGTAACAATCATCCTTATTATATCTCACCTTGAAGGAACTAGTAATTTGAAGTGAGATGGCCAACAATGAATAACGTCAAGAAAATTATGAAATAAAATCATTATGTTCATAATACCATCAATTCATAAACTTTGGTAACTCTAGAAGTAAAATCATCATCAACATCATTAACATAGAACACATTTTATCTCTTTCTTATAAGGAGCTCTTAAGAATCCTTAACTTCCATCTTTGGGATGTAAGGAGGTCATGGAAATGTAGAAAAAAAATCATACTATAAAAGTTATGCATTTGACAGAAGGGGACTAACCTTACATACCTTTATGCCACTGTAGCTTTACCAACTAAGTGCTCCCCTCCAATACTCACAATTCTACATTCAAGAGAATTCGTACTGAGGTTAGATAACCCGAAACATGCTTTAGAACTCAATTAACAATCTAAGAGCTAACGAAAATTGGGCAGCATCTCCTTTGTTTCAATGGCTTCCTCCACATAATAAACAACTCCCAAACATCAATAACAACACGCACAATATCTTAATCAATAACTTCATCAAGATAGACATTATTCAATTCCCAACATTCCCTATCAAAATCCTTTGTATCCCTAACTATGGCACAATACCGCATCCATCCTCATACAATGCTTCTACAATATATTTAATACCATTCATAGCAATATTATACTCATTACATATCAAGAACTATGATTCAAGTCAAGTTACTATTCAAGAATAACAATATTTCCATATTTGAACTCCATACTCTACTATCTTCCATAATCCAAGTATTTCAACCACTCAATATTCTTAATGGCATGGAATGAACATAAAACTCACCTTTTATGATGTAGGAATGAGCTTTGGATGGCAATACTTTACTTGGAGAGAAACCCAACTTCAATCCTAAGGAGATGCTTGGCTTCTAGCAACCCTAATGAACATCCAAACACTTGATTTCCTTGTTTATTGGTGTTTAATCTTTGATTCACCTTGAATTTATGTTAGTAAGGTTTATGGAATGTTCTAGAGCTCTTGAGAGGTATGGAGAATGAATGAAATGGAAAAATAAGAACTTGGGTCTCCCATATATAAAAAAAAATCTGAACCGTCGAGAAATTATACGATACGAACGACGAAGCATCGATTAGATCGACGGAGTGTCGATCAGATCGACGGAGCGTCGACCTGACCGTCGAGGTCGTAAAATTTCCAGTAAGCAACTTTCGTTTCCTTTCATTCTATGGTGAGAAGGATGGTCTGTCGAACTGATCGACAGAACGTCGATCTGCTCCGTCGAATGGTCTTTGAGCTAAATCAATTCTATAGCACAATTGACGAAGTGTCGAACCGTCTGACGGTACAAGGAACGACCGTCGAACCCCTCTTTTCACAGAACTGAAGTGAAGTTTCATTTTGACGAACTTTCCTCCCTTGCCTCAAATGTCTTTGGAATCTTAATTAGAACTATTAAGTATCGCTTCTTACTTGTAGGGACATCATATACACCTTAATTTACGTTAGTCTATTCACCGTTCAGCAACCCGAAATTCCGAGGTATAACACGGTGTGATCATCATTAGCCCGCGTCCGGGGTAAACATCTCATGCTGCCCACTAGTGGTGTCTACCCGGCCAGCGAGGCACGGTGTAATTATCATCATAGCTGCCCACTACGCCCATCGTAGTGGTGTCTGCCCGGCCAACTAGGCACAGTGTAATCTTACATGTGCATAACATAAAGCATGCATGAGAGCTCAAGTAAAAGCTATGACTCTATCGGAGTGACGTAAGGTCGGTAACCTCCGATTATATTATGGAACAATCATCATTGCTATGTCTCACCTTGAAGGAACTAGTATCATGAGGTGAGATGAACAACAATGAATAGCATCAAAGAGATCATGAAGTAAGATCATTAGTATCATCATAGAAACATTTCATAAGCTTTGGAATCTCTAGGGATAGAATCATCATTGTCATCATCACTAGCATAGAACACATCTTATTTCTTTCTCATAAGGGGCTCTTAAGAATCTTTAGCTTTTAACCTTTGGGATATAAGAAGGTCATGGAGATATAGAGAGGAAATAAACAACTCCCAAACATCAATAGCAACACCCATAATATCATAATCTATAGATTTCTTCAAGTTAAACATTATTCAATCCGCAAAACTCCTTTTCAAAGTCATTCATAACCATAATTACAACGCAACACCATATGAATTTACATGTAATACTTCCTCAACATCCTTAGTATCATTAATAACAAGATTATACTCATAGCATACTACGAATTATGGCTCAAGTTAACTTACTACTCAAAATCTCATTATTTCCACATTTGAGCTCATATTCTATTTTCTTCTCTCATCCAAGTCATTCAACCACTCAAATACTCTTACTAACATGAAATAGATGTAAAAATCACCTTTGATGAACTTTGGATAAATATACTTCACTTGAGAACAACCCCAACTTCAATACCAAAGGAATTCTTGATTTCTATAAACCCTAGTGAGCTTCCTTGCACTTGATCCTCTTGAATCTTTGTGTTTAATCTTTGATTTCTCTTGGATTTGTGTTAATATGGTGTGTCGAATATTCTATATTTCTCAAGAGATGTGGAGAAGATAAGAAATAAGAAATATGAACTTGGGTCATCTTTTTATAAAAAAAACCAAAGCTGCCCGATAGGATTTATACGGACACTTATACGGTCCGTATAATTTTATACGATCCGTATAAGTGACCGTATAATACCTCCAGTGATGACCCTTCACTTTGATTGTTATACAGATCATTATACGGACCGTATAAAGTTATACGGACCGTATAAGTGGTCGTATAACTCACCTTTCCCAAAATTATTTTCGTCGGTTCGTATAATCTCAAATCCTTATGGATTCTTCTTGGCACTTGTTTAACACTTCATTAACCATATAAGGAGCCCTATGACTCCTTCCCAAGAAATTACTAAATAGTCATTAACTTGATACTTGCAAAAACCTCTCCAAACACGACTTATACTTTACTTCCTTCGAAAAAATTAGTTTCACCGATTCATCTAGCTTTAAAATCTTATCGTATGCACTTTAAAACTACTAAATAACCTTCTTAAGGTCATATGGACTTCATGTTCGCCTTAAAATTGCGGTAGTCTATTTAAGCACAATGACATGAAATGTCCGAGATGTAACATTCTCCCCCCCTTAGGAACATTCGTCCTCGAATGTTAGGTTCTCGGGGATCCTACAAAAATTTCACCAGAGTTTCCCCTATAATATGGCACTACCATCCTGTCACAACAACCTAAAATAACATCACTTCACAGGGCTACAATACAACAACAAGAAGCATGGCCATACGCGACCCAAAAGCATTAAAAGAAAGCATTAAATACCTGGGGACAATGGCGTCTCGTCTTGAACCTCTTCTGGGGGTGGAAACAAATGCCGATATCAGGACTTCATGTCTTCTTCTGCTTCCCAAGTCATCTCTTCTCTATTATTGTTTCTCCACAGAACCTGAACTAAAGCTACGTCTTTAGTTCTGAGTTTCCGCACTTGCCTATCTAGTATGGCAATGAGTACTTCTTTATAACCCAACTTCTCGGTAACTTGGACATCATCCACAGGCACGATTCTGGAAAGATCTCCCACACACTTACGGAGCATCGACACATGAAAAATTGGGTGAACTGAGTCAAGCTCTGGAGGTATATCTAGTTCATAAGAAACTTGGCCTACCTTGCGCACAATCTTGTAAGGTCCAATATACCGGGGGCTCAGTTTACCTTTCTTGCCGAATCTCATTACACCTTTCATCGGTGACACTTTCAGAAATACCCAATCATTAACTTAGAATTCCAAGTCTTGTCGACGATTGTCCTCATAAGATTTCTGAAAACACTGGGCTGTCAACAACTGATCTCGAATGAGCTTAATCTTTTCCACTGCTTGCTGAATCAATTCTGGACCTATGAGTTATGTCTGTCTTACTTCAAACCACCCAATTGGCGATCTATACTTCTTTCCGTATAAAGCTTCATACGGAGCCATCTGGATACTGGAATGATAGCTGTTGTGATACGAAAATTCAATAAGTGGCAAATGATCAGCCCAATTACCTCCGAAATCTAATACACATGCCCACAACATATCTTCCAAGGTTTGAATAGTGTGTTCAGCTTGTCCATCAGTTTGTAGATGAAATGATGTGCTAAACCTCACTTGAGTACCCAAACCTTCTTGAAAGCACTTCCATAATTTAGCTGTAAATTATGCCTCTCTATCTATGATCATAGATACTGTAACACCATGAAGTCGCACTATCTCTTTAAGGAACAACTTTGCATAATCTTCTGTTGAGTATGTAGTTCTGACTGGTAGGAAATGAGCTGACTTCGTGAGTCTGTCAACAATCACCCATATAGAGTCATACTTACGCTGAGAATGAGGCAAGCCCACAATAAAATCCATGTTGATCACTTCTCATTTCCAGGTTAGAATTTCCATAGCTCGCAAAAATCCTCCTAGCTTTTGATGCTCAATTCACTTGTTGGAAATTTGGGCACTGAGCTACAAATTCTGCTGTATCTTTCTTCATGCCGTCCCACCAATACATTGACTTGAGATCATGGTAAATCTTTATCGCTCCTGGATAGACAGAATAACGGGAGCAATGAGCTACTTCTAGAATCTGATGGCGTAATCCTGCAACATCCAGGACACATAACCTGCTTCGATACCGGAGAACCCCATCTGCAGAAATCTCAAATGGTGACTTCTCTCTCTGGGGAAGTGTATCTCTATAATGACGCAACTTGGAATCTTCATATTGGCGCTTTTTCACCTCCATGTCTAGGGATGAAACAACTGGGTTATGAACAGTAACTCTTGCATTGCCCGAGTCCATTAAGCGGACTCCTAGGCTAGCTAGCTGGTGGAGCTCACGAACTAATTCTTTCTTCTCCGGCTGAACATCACATAGACTGCCCATAGATTTACGGCTAAGAGCATCGGCCACTACATTCGCTTTTCCAGGGTGATATAAAATACTCACATCATAGTCTTTTAATAACTCTAACTATCGCCTCTACCGCAGATTCAATTCCTTCTGCTTGAAAATATACTGAAGGCTCTTGTGATCTGTATAGATATCAACATGAACACCGTACAAATAGTGTCTCCATATCTTTAATGCATGAATAACCGCAGCTAATTCAAGGTCATGGGTCGAATAATTCTTTTCATGTTTCCGCAACATCAATAGCAACAACCATAATATCATAATCCATAGATTTCTTCAAGTTAAACATTATTCAATCCTCAAAACTCCTTTTCAAAGTCATTCATAACCTAATTATAACGCAACACCATATTCATTTACATATAATACTTCCTCAACATCCTTAGTATCATTCATAACAAGATTATACTCATAGCATACTAAGAATCATGGCTCAAGTTAACTTACTACTCAAAATCTCATTATTTCAACATTTGAGCTCATATTCTATTTTCTTCTCTCATCCAAGTTATTCAACCAATCAAATACTCTTACTAACATGAAATAGATGTAAAAATCACCTTTGATGAACTTTAGATGAATATACTTCACTTGAGAACAATCCTAACTTCAATACCAAAGGAATTCTTGATTTCTATAAACCCTAGTGAGCTTTCTTGCACTTGATCCTCTTGAATCTTGGTGTTTAATCTTTGATTTCTCTTGGATTTGTGTTAATATTATGTGTGGAATATTCTAGAGTTCTCAAGAGGTATTGAGAAGAGGAGAAATAATAAATAAGAACATGGGTCATCTTTTTAGAAAAAAAAAAAACCAAAGCTGCCCGATAGGATTTATACGGACACTTATACGGTCCGTATAAGTGACCGTATAATACCTCCAGTGATAACCCTTCACTGTGACGGTTATGCGGACCATTATACGAACCGTATAAAGTTATACGGACTGCATAAATGGTCGTATAACTCACCTTTCCCAAAACTGTTTTCATCGGTTCGTATGATCTCAAATCCCTATGGAGTCTTCTTGGCACTTGTTTAACACTTCATTAACCATCTAAGGAGACCTATAACTCCTTCCCAAGACATTACTAAATAATCATTAACTCGATACTCGCAAAAACCTCTCCAAACACGACTTATACTTTACTTCCTTCGACGAACTTAGTTTCACCGATTTATCTAGCTTTAAAATCTTGTCGTATGCACTTTAAAAATACTAAATAACCTCCTTAAGGTCATATGAACTTCATGTTTGTTATATCCCGTATTTTATACGTTCGGATATTCCAAGGCAGTCGTAACGAAGTTAAGGGAATGACCATCTTCCAAATGTATTTCAATGAACAAGTGGGTTATAAATATTATTCACAACATTAGTATTATGGAAATATTAATAAAGGTTGAGGGCGAAAAAGGAAATTCGCAAAATAGAACCATGGTGATATTATGGAAGGCTAGGGGTAAAATGGTAATTTCACAAAGTTCAAGAAAATTCTAGAAAAAATAAAACAAAAATAAATAAATAAATAAATAAATAAGTAAGTAAAGAAAGGAGCATGTGGCCATTTTATATGTGAAGGGGGCAAAGTGTAAATATAGATGGACTAAAGTGTATGAAAGAAGACACTTGGTCTTCTTTGACCAAGTGAGGAAAAATCAAGAAAAGAAAAGAAAAATCAAGAAAAAGGGAGAGAATTCTAGAAAAGAAAGAAATGGGGCATGTGACCATAATTGGGGGACTAAATTGCAAATATGGATAAGTGATGGAAGACCTATATATATATATATACATAAGAGGTCTTCATAATTAAATTAGAGGAAAGAAAGAACAACAAAAAAAAAAAAAAAAAAAAAAAGAGAGAGGGTTCGGCCAAGGTATGGCCAAGCATGGCCATGGGAGATTTGATCAAGAAAAATTATTTCTTTCAAGCTTTTATACTAAGTGGAAGGTTCTCTACAACGTGGAGTATTCGTTGGAACAAGTGAATCATTCGTTTCGCAAAAATGAGGTTCTAGCCGGGAAAAGGAACTAGTGCTAAGGTAAGGTTTAAACCTTATTTTCATATGTTATAGATGATTGTGTATGTTGTGGACTGTGTAGATGAAGGAAGTTCATGAAGTTGTGGTGAGTTGTATGTTGGCCGACTATATGTGGTGTTGGATTGAAATGATGAATTAATATTATTTAGTAATTTGATTGTTGTGTTATGAATTCTATAATGTAAAAGGGATGAAAAACATGAAAACATGCATATAGAGATGTGGCCGTGTGGTGCCTGTGGTGTGTTGTGTAGGAAGAATGGATTAAGAGTATTTAGTATGTTGGTTGTGATTGTAATGTCGAGAAATGGGTGAAATTCATAAAGATGTGTATAATGTTGTTGTATGGCCGAATATGTGTAGTATTGTGTAGACAAGATGAAATGATTTTATTTAGAAGTTTAATTGTTGTATGGTGAAATCCATAATGTAAAATGAATGAAAAACCATGAATATAATATGTTGGAATGGTAGCCGTATGGAGTAGTGTTGGTCGTGTATATGTGTTGTGTTGTGTGAGAGGATTGAATTAATTATATGAAGTATGTTGTTTGTTGTTGTAATATATAGAAAAGATGGATGAAAATGCATGAAAATATGTAGGAAGTGGTTATGGTCAAATAATAGGCGTTTTGGTAAGCTAAGGTAAATTGATGTTATTTGACATTCTAGTTGTCGTTGTTATAGATTATGTGACGAAGAATGGAGGTCGTTGTTGAAGTTAGCATACATGAATGATGATGACATGCATGGTTGTTGTTGAATTGGACGGTTTCGGGCAAAGTAATATGTGGATTGAGTCGTTGAAAGATTATGTGAATTGAATTGAATTGAATTGAATTAAATGTTGGAATGTTGCTAGAATGAATTGCTAATATTGTTGTTGGTTTGGCCGAGTTCCATTCTCGGATTGTTGTTGCTAAATTTGGCCGAGTTAGAATCTCGGGGGTGGTGTATTTACAGGGGAGATGCTGCCGAAATTTCGGCAGAATATAAATGAATGTGCTTGAAAGGTCAAGGCAAGTATATGACAAAGGATCTAATGAATGTGTGAACTCCTTTGAATGTAGATTAACAAGTTGGACGAATAAGCGTAGCTAGTAAGGCGCGGCGCAGGTATGTTAAGGCTAAGCCCTTTTCTTTCTATGGCATGAATCCTATGATGTAGTCTTATAAATGTTCCCCATAACGTCCTTATTTTCAAAAGCTAGAAGTTATGAATTCAAACCATGATTTCCTTTCCAAAAGTTATAAATGTTTTCCAAAATATACATTTTTCTCCAAAATCCAAGTTTTACGATTTTGAAAGTTTTATAACTAAAACAACGACTACGGAGTTATGATGACAATAATGAAGCCAGACATAAGAAAGTGTCTATGAAGAATATGCCAAAGATATGTTCTTACCATGAATACGACGATATGAAATGTTAAGCTACTTTTGGATAATGACTATTTTGAAGGTTTTAAAGTATATGAATTAATATGTTATGATCCTGTTTTATGTTTTCCCGAGATAATGTTCTTCATTGATAGTCTCGCCTTATAATTGTTCCTTCAAGGCGTGACATGACGACCATGATGATTCCATAATACAATCGGAGGTTACCGACCTTACGTCACTCCGATAGACACATGACTTTCCTTGGGCTCTCATGCATGCTATATATGTATATGGGAGGGGGGAAGGGATACATGTATATGGGGATATGGGGAAGGGACACATGTTTCATCGCCACTTGGTCAGCTGGCATTATCATCCCGGACGCGGGATGCCCGAACGCGGGATATATGGGCGAGCCGACATATTTCGGTGCAATGTGGGCGAGCCGACTTGTTCGGTGCTATGATATGATATGACCCGATAAGCATGCATGGTTTCCGCCCTAAGTGGCATTCATATGTACAGGTATCTCAATCAGCCTATGATACGCTATATGACTCCCTATGATATGATATGATACGACATGATATGCTATGATATGACATGATATGATACGATATGACATGATATGATATGACACGATATGATATGACATGATATGTTCCATATGAGATGCCATATGATTCCTTTGTGATTATCTCCACTGGTACCTCTCCTTGTATGGTCGTTCATGCCTCTCATACTCAGTACATTGCTCGTACTGACCCCTCTTCTTCGGGGGCTGCGTTTCATGCCGCGCAGGTACACCCAGATGAGCTGAGGCCCTTATAGAAGATGTTCCAGCGAAGTTGGCGAGCTCCAGTTAGCCCGGGAGTGTAGCCGAGTCAGTGTATATGTGCCATGGTTTCTGATTGCAGTTAGAGACTTTGCAGACAGAGTCGTGAGTATAGAGCGTCAGCTTTGTAGACGGCTTCGCCTATCAATATGTTATTACGTTTCATGTCACGCGTTCCATATGATGATACACTCTCAAAAAAAAAAAATATTGAGAGCTTACTATGCATTTTATTCTGAATACGCTTATGATTGGTTTTGAAATCAATGTTGAGTGCAACACAAGAGTAAACGAGCATGATCCATAAGGGGTATTAGTCGCGCATGAGACTTAGGCCCTGGAAAACAAAGATGACGTTACAAGTGAACTTTGAGCACCGAAGAAGAGGGAAATTGACATTGCATGGGTGGTATGGATAACTACTACTATTGTGAGCATCCCCATGGGACAAAAGTTGTTAATTGGAGCGGATTTAGACGTTGACTAACAGCCACCAGATGAGCTAAGTAAAATACATCCTTGTTCGGATCGCTATGTCGGTGGTGTTACTTGGTTACAAACCTGCAAGATGAGCATGTTAAGACTTCACACATAAATTATCGTAGCTATACGTTATGGGAAACGACATAAATGAGATGTAGTATAGTAAGGGATATATGAATTCAAGATTTGAAGGTAAGGCAGCGGATTTGAGAATTGTACAAGTAAAACCCTTAAAGGGGGGAAGCGAGTAAAGAGAATACAAGTGTAGAGATTTGAAACAATGGATCCTAAGATGTGACAGATATAGACTCTAAAACAAAGAGTGAGAGTTACGCAGAACTGAGTCTACTGACTAGTAAATAAACGAACATAAATTGAACAGGCATCTGAGACTGTACTGGAAACCATTCGCGAAGGCCTTGAACCACATGACCTTGAGAGCAAATAACTCAAAGGATATTGTAAAAGATAGCGATGCTATGCTAGAATGGAGGCAAAGGCACTAACGGTACAGTCGTTGTTAATGGTATTGCGACTTATAAGCGACAATTAAGAAAGGGACCTAAGATTTTCTATAGTAGAACATAAGATATGATAATCGAGGGAAAAATAAAGGAAGGAAGAGAGCATGACGAGATAAGTTACTACAGATAGACAAAAGAGTTTTGGTATATATAGTCACCGAGCCTAGCCATGGTCGGGTTCGCGAAACACCGAACCTTCGTGGTCGGGTATACTATGTAAATGCTATGTATATGATATGAATATGGACACGAATATGTATACGGATATGGATACATATATATGTATAGATGTGTATGTACACGAATCACGCAAGGACGATTATGTAACTTGCAAGTATTTATGCGTCGCCAATGAAACCAAGTGGGTACTTAAAAAGAGGAGTAAGAAGTAACCAAGAATAGTGTGGTCATGATACTCCGGGTCAGTTGAAGGAAATATATGGCGAAATTTCGTAGAATCTCGGATAGTTTAACATTCGAGGACGAATGTTCCCAAGGGGGAAAGAATGTTACACTTCGAAAAACTTTCGGTTCAGGCACAGTGAATAGACTGATAAGGGCACGACGTATTCGATGTTTAGATAAATTAAGAAATAACATTTGATGATTCTAAATGAGATTTCAAAGACATTCGAAGTAAGAAAAGAAAGTTGTCAAGGAAGGCAAGGCATACGTTGTGTATCGGAAAGGATTTACCAGTAACGAGTTAATGATGTGATAAACAAGTGTTAAAAAGGTTCCATAAGGATTGGAGATCAAACGAGTCGACGAGAACGAAATCGGAATAGCTGGGCATTATACGGCCCAACATACTGGCCGTAGGTTAGGCTGTATATTTACGCCAGATGGGCAACCTTCTATGTACCAAATCTACAGCCAGACATACGGTCAGTATAATTTATACGGACCGTATGTTGGTCCGTAGAAATGGGTCGGGACAGAATTGAGTATTATTAATAAGGGTCCAAGTCTTATTTCATTTCATTTCCCTTCACTCCCCTTCTCTATAGAACTCTATAGAACACTTCTCCCATAAGAATTCGAGAGATATTAGTGATCAAATACATCAAACCAAGTGAATAAAGTGTAAGAAACTCATTAAAGTTCATCCAAGGCAAGGAATCCAAGCGAAGGTGAAACTAGGATTTTGCTCAAGTGAGGAGTTTCCACCCAAGGTTCATTCCTACACCATCTAAGGTAAGATTTATGGTATTTTCATGTTGTTTAAAGTATTTGAAAGTTGAAACACTTGGATTGTAGAAGAATATAGAAAAATGGGTCATGAATGTAGAAATAGTGTCATTTTGAGTAATAGCTTGAATTGAGTCATGATTCTTGATGTATTGTGATATGGTTACGTTAAAAATGATATTAAGGACATGGGATAAGAATTATATGTGAGAAAACATACTAGTATACTATGACCATGATTATGGATGAAATGAGGGTAATGTAGATTAATAAAGATTGTTGGTCATGATATTGTGAACGTTATTATAAATGTTTGGGAGTTGATATGCAATATGGGGAAGGTTGTATAAACAAAGGAAATGCTGCCCAATTTTCTCTAGCTTTGGTAAGCACGTTCATATAATCGATTAGCTAATGTGAATGCGAATTCTATTGAAGGTAGAAACGTGAGCATTGAAGGAGAACAATCAAGCGATGGAAATTGTTAAACGAAAGGGGTATGTAAGGCTAGTCCTTTCTTTCCAAGGCATGACTATTATGTTTTGAATCCTCCTATCTTTCCATGATTTTCCTACATATCGGGAATTATGAATCTACGTCTATAAAGAGCTTCATACGAGATAAAGAAAAGAGATACGTTACGAGCATGACAATACCAATGATGAATCTAAGTCTAGAAATCCTAAAGCTCATGATACGATATTCCTACGAAGCTAGTGATCCTTGTATGATTCCTATGATAATATTTTCCCTACTTCTCCATGACTTTCTTATATTCCGGAAACTAAGAGTCTATGTTCATGAATAGCCATATGAGATAAAGATAAGAGATGCATTATGAGCATGATAATGAAGATGATGAGCTTAAATCTAATGATTCTAGAGTTCATGACATGATGTTTCCACAAAGCTAATGATGTTAACTACGATCCATTTATGTTGTTCATACGAGCTTATATGGACGGGTAGAATATATGTATATATATATATATATATATATATATATATATATATGAATAATGCGCGCGCACCACTACAGTTGGGTACGGATACCACTGAGCCTTGATAGGGCTAGGTACGGACAATATTGTGCCTTGGTAAGGCCAGGTACGCATAACACCAAGCTTTATTATAGCTGGGTACGTAAGACACTGAACCTATATAGTCGGGTACGATACTACTATAATTATATATATGATATATGCATGAAAAATCCCGAAAGACATGTATGTAATATTGTCGAGCCACTACGTGGCCGAATACGGATAATGGTTAATGTGTATGCGCAGATACGGTGCTATGATATACATATGATATGATGACGTATACGCTATGATGATACATGTATTATGATTATATATGAGGTAGTCATGAAAGGTATCCACCCTTAAAAGTTACGCAGGTTATGTTTTCATCTTTTGTCTTGTGATTTCTCTATTATGTTCATTTCATTCATGCCTTACATACTCAGTACAATATTCATACTGACGTCCGTTTTCTTTGGACGTTGTGCTCATGCTCACAGGTAGACGGGGAGGCGACCCAGATTTATAGAAGCCGATAAGCAGACTTTTGAGAGCACTCCATTATTTCGGAGGTGCCACTGATTTACTACTATGTGTACATATATGTTTTGGGCACGACGGGGTCCTGTCCCGTCCATATGCCTAGTACTCTAGTAGAGGCTCGTAGATACGTATGTGTGGGTAGTATGGTCTCACGAATTTCCACGTGTAAATATGTATTATGTGGATAGCCAAAGGGCTTATGTATATAAATGTAAATATGTTTCAAATGAATAATGGTTTTTCCTACGATTATTAGCATAAGAAATACGATTGTACGCAGAATGAGTAATAGAACGAGTGGTGCTCGGTGGTTAGCCCCGGGTACCTGTCATGGCCCTAGCCGGGTCGTGACAAGACCCTAGTGAGGAACTTACCTCTTTTAATACTTAGTTAATGGTAGTTTTAAACCCCTTAATCATGACAAAAATATGACAGGCTCTTACCTTTTGTTTTAATTTAGCTTTAAATAATCATGAAATCTCAGGAATTCCCCCAAGGCATGACAAACCATTCTTGACCAATCACAAAATCTCAATGAATCCCATAGTCATGAGAACAAGGTTTAGGAAGACAAGGAAGCATCAGGGTCCTGAAAGAGGAACAGGAGAGGGTGATGTCATCACTTCCGCATCCCTTTCCTGAACCTTACTTCCAATAAAAGGGGATCAAAGGCCCCACTGGTCACTACCTCAAGTTCATGCCTAAGCTCACATTTTACTCTCCCAAAGCAACCCCGGCCTCCTTTACCTTATTCCCATACCTAATGTCAATCACCAAGAACTTATGGACAAGAGTAGTTTGACTTTTCCCGTTAAACTGAATTTCATCTTGACCCCTAATTGATCACATAAGTTAACAACTTCTGATCAACTCAGTTTAGGGTCCTAACTATGTAAAGCCAATTTGAATTCCTTTAGACACTAACATTTGAGAAAGTTGAACATTTAAATCTCCTAAAAGCTTAAGTTCAGACTAAACATCAACCTCCAGACTTAAAACAACTCCTTTTCCAATTTACCAATCATTTTCAAGTGGTTAAAGGCACATCAGGACTCAAATCATCTTTTTAATCCTTTTAGACCCCTTTGAAAATTCAAGCATGAACCAGATATATATAAAAAAAAAAGTCTGATAGAAAGTCTGATAATATGAATGTAAAGACTGAACTCAATTCAAATGAAACCAAACATGACATATAATCCTGCTAGTGGCATCTAGGTATTCTACTTCATTTCAAATATTTTATAACTTCCTTATCCTTCATTAATTCCCAATGAACTATTTTAAGAAACTACTACCACATGAATGTACCTTAATCCCAAGGAAGAATTTCATCTTTAGACTTCTCAACATGCTCAAACAGCCTTGGGAAGATTCAGACCCACACAAATGCAAGCAGACCCTTAAATCTAAGTGCCTTAAACACTCATCAAACACTCCTATAAACATGCCTAGGTTCCTTAAGCTTTTTTTCAACCTGCTCATGACCTCTTCTATTTTTGTCCCAATCATAACTTTCATGTTATCTAGTTGACATTAGACAAGTATACGGACCT
The DNA here is from genome assembly GCF_019175385.1 of Lycium barbarum. NCBI lineage: Eukaryota > Viridiplantae > Streptophyta > Magnoliopsida > Solanales > Solanaceae > Lycium > Lycium barbarum. The sequence goes on along the minus strand of NC_083348.1, from coordinate 20,071,037 downwards.
ATGAATGAACAAATTCAGGAAATCAAAATGTCATAGTCTGATTCAAGAAAAAAGCAACTACTTTAAATGCTTCAAATAGATCATCACAGTGCTTTAATGTTCTACTACATTCAAATAGGATCAATGTTGATTTAAAAAGTTCACTACGTTACTATCATGACTCATATGATCACATCCTTGTCATATTTAAGTATTGAACAGCCCAAATAGGAAACTCAATACCCAACAGAGCACATAGAGTCTGTTTCGACAATATTTACAGCAACAAACAATACATTATTTGAAACTCATACACTCAGTCTATATCAACAACTACTTATTAGTGTCAAACATATGCTTTGAAAATAAAGGAAGTAATCTCCATATCTAAACAAGCTAATGAGCCTTAATATCACCCAAACAGTATAGTCATTTAATTGACCCAAAAGGCAACACAGCAACCAACTAATATCAACAAGCAATTTGTTACACCTCGAAAAATTCCCCGTTGATGTAGAGTGAATAGAATAACGAAGGGCACGAAGTATATGGTATTGCAATAAGTGAGAAATGAAATTTGATGACCCTAATTGAGATTTGCAAAGACATTCTGAGTAACAGGAGAAAGTTTACCAAGAGAAGGCATGGCATACGATGTGTATCGGAAAGGATTTACGAGTAACAAGTTAATGATGATTTAATAGTGTCTGGGAGAAGAATTATAACGTCCCTTAGATCGTTAATGAGGTGTTAAACAAGTATCAAGAAGGTTCCATAAGGATTGGAGATCAAACGAAGTGACGAGAACAAGATCAGAGAAAAGATGGGTTATACGGCTGATTATATGGTCCGTATAATGTTATACGGTCCATATAATGGTCCGCAGAATCGTCACAGTGAAGTTCCCTCACTGATAGGATTATACGGTCACTTATACGGACCGTATAACGTACCGTATAATGGTCACAAAAGCGAGATGTTGAAGGGGCGATTTCACGGTCACTTATATGAATCGTATAAGCTTATACGAACCGTATAAGTGTTCGTATATTTTCCTGACGGATCAGATTTTTAAGTTATTAAAAAGAGGACCAAGTTCATTATTTCATTTAATTTTCACCCAACACTTCAAGAACTCCCTAGAACCCTCTTCACTCTTCATCCATAGGAACTCAAGAGAAATTTATGATCAACTTCATCAAACAAATAAAACCAAGTGTAAGAAACTCATTAGAGATAATCCAAGTCAAGAAATTTCATTGGAGGTGAACTAGGGTTTTGGCTCAAGTGAAATATTTCCACCCAAGGTTTATTCCTACACCATCTAAGGTGAGTTTTATAGTCTTTCCATGTTATTTAAGGTATTGAGAGGTTGAAAGACTTGGATTGTAGAAGGAGATAGAAAATGGGTCATGAATGTGGGAATAGTGTCATTTTTGAGTAGTAGCTTGGATTGAGTCATGATTCTTGATATGTTATGATTATAATCACGTTATAATTGATATTAAGAATATGGGATAAACATTATATATGAGTGAATGTAATAGTGTGCTATGAGCATGGATATGGATGACTCGAAGTAAATTGAGGAATATGGATAATGTAGGTGAATAAAGACCATTGTTATGATGTTGTGAATGTTATTATTGATGTTTGGGAGTTGATATATGATATGGAGGAAGTTGTATAAATACATGAGATGTTGTCCAATTTTCTCTAAGCTTTAGTCTTGTATGCTAAGCTATCGATTTTCTAATGATAGTATAACTCTAATGAAGGTAAAAACGTGAGCATGGAAGGAGAACGTGCAAGTGACAGAATAGTTGAACGGAAAGGTATTTAAGGCTAACCCTTCTTTCATAAGGCATGGTTACTTGGCCAAATATCTAATCTTCTATAAGCCTATGATGTCCTCCAAATGATTCTATCTTTAAAAGCTACTAAGCTCATGATTCTCGATATGTTACAATTGTACTAAATTCCTCCTATGATGAGTAATCCTCTAGGGATAGATGTAATGAACGACGATAGTAATGATGCTAAAGACGCTTATGGGTTTTATGTATATGTGCCTATGTATGGCTATTATGAAACCCCGAGCTTATATGGCCAGGTAGAATATATATATATTGCACGCTCACCACTGCAGTTGGGTACGGACAACCCTGAGCCTTTGTAGGGCCAGGTTTGTGAAACACCGAACTTTCATGGTCGGGTATGCTATGTAAATGATATGTATATGAAGATGAATATGTGAATAAGAAAATGGATACGAAATGTAAATAAGTACGGAAACGGATATGGATGTATGTACACAATCACGCATTAGAAATGGAAAGTCCCTATGAAAAGCAAGTAAGTGTTTGTGACGATGATACTACTATCTCCCATCTTATGCTATTTCTTATGTTGCTTATTATGCTTCTATAATGATGTTGATCATGCTTTACATACTCAGTACATTCTTCGTACTGACGTCCTTTTATTTGTGGACGCTGCGTCATGCCCGCAGGTGGTCAGGGAGACAGGCTTGATCCATAGCTTTATTACTGAGGGACTACATAGCGGAGCTCCATTTCATTCGGAGCTACAACTTTTGGTATTTATTATTTGGTGTACATATTTATGGGCATAGCGGGGTCCTGTCCCGCCTATATGATATGACATACTCTCTTTAGAGGCTCGTAGACATGTGTATATGGCTAGATGTATTTGGCCTTATCAACTTATATTTTGGATATCATTTTGTTAGCCTAGTCGGCTTATGTACATTGTTGCGGGCATAGTTGTTGATAGTGCTATAAATGTATTGTTGCCCAATGGAAATAGTATGATTGATGGATAGAGAGCATGATTTAGCTATGTGGCTCACCTAGAGATAAATGTGTATGCACGTCAAGAGGTGCCCGGGTGGAGTAGCACCGGGTACCCGTCATGGCCCTCCGGTTGGGTCGTGACAAAAGTGGTATCAGAGTAATTCTGTCCTAGGGTGTTTCTACGAGCCATGTCCAGTAGAGTCTTAGTTATGGGTGTGTTGCACGCCACACTTATAAACAAGAGGCTGCAGGCATTTTAGGAATGAATGACCTTCTTTCTTCATAAGATGGTGCGATAGAGCTATGATATAAGGACTTCTTTTTCCTTAACCGTGTGTTATGTATTTAAGAGATACCTGTAAAGAGAAAGGCTACGGCAGCCCAAAAGGGCAAGACAGTGGCAGAAAAGCGGGCTGAAAGAGCACCGCCAACGGTTGTAGAGGAAAGTGAGTCCTAGAATGCGGCTCAATCTCAGTCCTCCCTTTCAGTGCCTATTTCTAAGTAGCGTGAGGGTGCCTCAGCGCCAGCTCCAGCACCTCCGGCTCCTCCACCGGATGCTTCAGGCCATGATGTAAAAGAGGCCATTCATTTGCTTACTCAATTGGTTGCCGCCCAGACTTAGGGGAAAAGTACAGGGTAAGGTGATAGGGTTGTTAGTGCAAGAGCCCATGATTTTATTAGCTTGAAGCCTCCGGATTTATTTGGATCAAAGCCAGATGAGGACCCTCTGAATTTTATTGATGGAATGTTGAGGACACCTCAGTTGATACATGCTTCGGACACCGAATCGGTGGAGTTAGCATCCTATAGATTGAGGGATGTTGCGGTTCATTGGTACATGGTTTGGATGTCTTCACGGGGAGCCAATGCGCCTCCCCCGGTATGGCAAGAATTTGTAGATGCCTTCCTCTGACATTATTTTCCTCCAGAAGTTTGGTGAGCTAGAGTCGATCAGTTCTTGACTTTGAGGCAAGGAAGCATGAGTGCTTTAGAGTATAGTCTCCGCTTCAATTCTTTGGCTAGGTATGCTTCGGCCATGGTAGCGGATATGGGTGACCGAGTGCACCGATTTGTGAAAGGCCTAGGGCCACATTTGATGGATAGGTGCTTGACTGCGTCCCTTCAGGATAATATGGATATTTCACGCATTCATGCCCACGCTCAAAATTTAGAAAAAAGCCTACAACAACAAAGAAGTGAGTGTGAGCATGATAGGGGATATAGCAAGAAGGCTAGATCTTCGGGTCCGATGAGTAAGTTTAGAGGCGGGCACAGACAGCCGTTTTCTAGGAATTCAGGCCATTCTATGACTAGTGCGCCTCCACGGTTTTCAAGCCAAAGATTTGATAGATCTACTCCTTCCGGGTCGAGTCAGAGTTTTTCCGGTTCTCAGTTTAGAGGCGATTCAGGTCAGGCGAGGCCACTCGTTCCACGATGTTCCCAGTGTGGGAAGTTACATTGGGGTCAGTGCCGATTGGGTTCAGAGGTTTGCTATTCATGTGGTCGAACAGGCCATATTATGCGTGATTGCCCCTCAGTTGGTGGTAGTGGTAGGACCCAGTCTTCAGGGTCGGTAGCCGGATCTTCGTCATCTATACGCCCTATGGGGCCAGGTTCACATGCGCTATTCGGCCATGGTAGAGGCAGAGGGAGAGTCCCCAGTTCTAGCGGTCCTCAGCACCGTATTTATGCTTTGGCTGGACGCCAAGATCTTGAATCTTCTCCTGATATTGTCACAAGTATATTATAGGTATTTCCTCATGATGTATATGCTTTGATAGATCCGGGCTCCACATTGTCATATGTTACTCCGTATATTGCGGGATGATTTAGAGTCAAACCGGAGTCGATCAAATCTTTTGAGGTGTCTATACCTGTTGGTGAATCGGTAATAGCCAGCCGAGTGTATAGAAATTGTGTAGTTGTGATTTGTAACCATCATACTATGGTTGACTTACGTGAGTTGAAAATGGTGGATTTTGATGTTATTATAGGCATGGATTGATTGGCTTCTTGCTATGCCAATGTTGATTGTAGAATGGAAATGGTTCGTTTCCAATTTCCGGGAGAACCAGTTTTAGAATGGAAAGGGAATACTGCGTCACCAAAAGGTAGGTTTATTTCCTAACTAAAGGCAAGGAAAATGATCACAAAAGGTTGCATTTATCATCAAGTTTGGGTTCAAGATGTAGAAGCCAACCTGCCGACTCTTCAGTCAGTTCCCGTAGTGAATGAGTTTCCGGATGTATTCCCGGAAGAGCTTCCAGGCCTCCCTCCCGAGCGGGAGATTGATTTTGCTATTGATGTGTTGCCAGACACCAAGCCTATATCTATTCCTCCTTATAGAATGGCTCCCGCAAAATTGAAAGAGTTGAAGGAGCAATTGAAAGACTTGCTTGAGAAAGGCTTTATTATGTCACGACCCAACCCCGTGGGCCGTGACTGGTATCCTAACTGGATACCCGTACGTAATTACCTACCAAAGTTGGCGTGCCCAAAAAAACTAACTCACATTAGCTGTACACGGATCCATAATAAAATAAAATACAGCGCACGAGAACATATACATACATAAGCATACTTAGACTTACACTTAAGCCGTTAAGGCTATCATAGCAGACAGAATAGCAAACTCGTACATACCTACCTGAACAGTGACAACCCATAACCCACATACATATCTATAGGCCTCTAATCGGACATACAGAATCAGATGACGGGACAGGGCCCCGCCGTACCCCAAGTTACCATACATACAGAATATATAGATGTCAGAAGATATATACCAAAAGTACACGCTCCGGATCAAAGGAGCTCTCCCAAAACAACAGAATCAGTGTCCTAGACTGGCGGCGTATCACAGGGTGCGTCTGTACCTGCGGGCATGTAACGCAGCCCCCGAAGAACCGGGAGCCAGTACGAAAAATGTACCGAGTATGTAAAGCGAAAATATAACAAATATAATCATAGTCTGAACCAGAAGAACAAAAATATAGCGGACAGAATCATAATCCAAACGGACGGGCAGAAATGTACCGGACAGAATCATAATCCAGCCGGACAGATAGAATCATAATCCAGACGGACGGACGGAATCATAATCCAGACGGACGGACGGAATCATAATCCAGACGGACGGACGGAATCATAATCCAGACGGACAGACAGAATCATAATCCAGACGGACGGACGGAACCATAATCCAGACGGACAGACAGAATCATAATCCAGACGGACGGATGGAACCATAATCCAGACGGACGGACGGAATCATAATCCACACGGACAGACAGAATCATGCATGCAGAGTCATACAGAGTCATACAGAGTCATATGCTTATACAGATGCAGATAGCATATACATACATACAGATCCCGGCCCTCTCATGAGGGACGCGGTAACAGAACCCGGCCCTCTTAGTACGGGACGCGGTAGACAGACAGATCAGATCATATGCCATCCTGGCCGCCAACCCCATACACACATCATAATATCATATACAGATGTAAACAGATCCCGGCCCGCACACCGAGGGACGCGGTGAACAATACAGTGGAATATGCACGATAACAGAACCTGGCCCGGGCGCAGTGAAGGAGGCGTTGAGGCATCCACGAACAGATTTATGAGAAACCACATACATACAGATCATCATACAGACTTAATGGAACTGAAATAGGCCAAACGGCAGGTCAAATCAAAGTATTCGGACAGTATTCAAAATACGCGCCTATATATCACTTGGGATGGCACGACAGATTATTACCAGGATCAGATTTCCAGATGTCAAAAATATTTTGTCAGATTTATGAAAATAGCCATAACGCTTGCCATATAACAGATAGAATATTAGTCCAGATGTTGTCTGAGAAAATCGGACAGAAACAAGGTAGTTAAAGTAATACAAAAAGTATCGGGCTTTGTGGGCCCACCTCGGACCAACTCGAGGCGGCGTACGTAAATTACAGATAATAGACCTTATGAGGTCGTCCATAATCATTTAGAAGCATACCGACTCCGTTTAGGAAAGTTGCATATATAAAGATTACTTTAAGGGCAAGTTATAAGAAAACTGATTCAATCTTACTGAAGGAAATGGAGCGGATTTCAATCTCGAATTCCGAAGAACAGAGTCGTATCTAAGGCTCGCAGCCGCGCCTATTACGTCTAGAACATGCCTGAGAATGAAGGGATAGGCTTTACATACCTTATTCGCTCCTTACGTCTTTCCAAATTCAAATCCCGTTTCGTCCGAAATCTGCATTTGGTCATGTTTACCAAATATTAATCATAGGGCCTAAAGGTTCAATTTTTGCCAATACTTGTCTACGGAAATTTGGGCAGCATCTCCCCTATACATACAACATCCCCGAGATTCAACTCGGCTCAAATAGCAACAACCAACCCAATCAACAATGCCAACAATATCAACAATCCATTAGAAATGCATTCTAACATAACTTGTCTTCTTTTTCAAATAATGCAACAACTTCCAAACCAACTTTACACTTTCAAGTCAATATCAACCTTCTTATATTCATTTACTAATCAAGATCATTACAATACAATTTGGAAATATTTCATATCATTTCCACAAAATATTCACAAGGTATACAAAATATACAAACTTTCCACCAAAGTCATAATTCATCCAAAACTTCTAATATTCAACCTACCTATCCATAACATATTTCCATCTTCCAATTTCATCAACCATAATCATAATTCACATCTTAACAACTTCATTTCCATAATATCACAAAATCATTCCAAAGTGACATAATCTTCTACATTCCAACTTCAACCAAAATTCATTCAACTTTCATTCCCAATATAATTTTCACCATAGCCACAACTAAAATACAACATAAAATTAACTCATTTTGGCTATACAATATTCACATGCACACGGCTACTTACACACATATAAACACTATACAAACTTCCATACTTTCATGAATTCTAACCATTTATACATACTACAACATAAATAAACCCTTCATACCACATAAAAAGGGATTAATTCTTACCTTTTTCTCCTTACTTCTTCACTTGACCAAGGTGTGCATTTGATGAACCAAGGGTTCTATCTTCCAAAATAATTACACCAAGTTGTAGAGGACCCTTGAATTAGTGGGTATACAACAAGAAAATAATTTTTAGAACAATATTTCATGGGGGGGAAATTCCCCCATCTTGGCCGAAATGGCCATGGAGTTTTCTCCTTGTTCTTTCTTTTCTTTCTCTCAAGTTTTCTTGAAACTTCTATGCTTTATGACTCATCCAAGGCTCTTATATTAATAAGCACATGGAAATTTAATTAAACTATGGGTTGGGCCTCACTTGGCCGGCCACCCCTTAAACATTGGGCCTAGCCCACTGACCTTTCAACCTTAAAACGTCCATATCTCCTTGTACTAATGTCACCTATAGGCCCACGACCTACCGTTGGAAAGCTATTTAAATTATCTACAACTTTTATTTCTGGGCGTTTTCCAAAATTCCAAACTTATAATGCCGATTTTGCCCCTCCAAGTCAGGTCATCCGAAAACGTTTTCTTAAAAATATCCGTTTGGAGGGCTTCCACTTTGATTTGGCCCCAGGGCCCTTCACGAGTTGTGTTTAACTTTACATATGAGATTCATATAACTTGTCACATGTCCCAAAAAAAATCTTGACGTGTGGGCCCCACCTCGACTTACAAATAATCCAACGTTCGAAAATACAGGATATAACATCCTCCCCCCCCCCCCCCCTTTAAAACATTCGTCCTCGAATGTTCGACCGTCCTTATGAAGTTTCATCATATTTCGGGGAGGTTCCTTTCTCTCCTTCAAATTTTTTTTCAATGTTACAATTACCATCAACATCTTTCACCCCTTGTCACACTTCTCGGTTACTTACAACGTTAACATAATCCCATGTCATATCGAACAGATTCATAACTAGGGTCAGACGCACAGAAGCATACCGGACAGATCCATAATCAGAGTCAGATGTACTGAACTATGGCGGACAGATTCGTAGTCAAAGTCAGATGTATGGAAGTATGTCAGACGTTCCATGATCAAAATCAGATGTACAGAGATGTATCAGACAAATTCGTAATCAGAGTCGAACGTACAGAGGCATATCAGACAGAAACGTAATCAGATCCAGAAGTACAGAGGCATCATAGACAGAGCCTCATCAAAGTCAAAGGTGCAGAAGTACAGTCAGAGGCGCAGAAGTATAGCAGACAGAATCTTGATTAGAATTAGACCACTTCCACTAAGGCTTCAGTGATTTACGAAAATTTCCCTTGTCGACGTTTCATTACTCACCCTGATCGTTGTACCACGAGTTATTTCATCAAAGTATCCAATCAAATATAACAAATAAGTTTGTATCCTTATGGAACTCTACTGACCCTGTACAATAGCCCTTAGGCCCTTTCTTACTTTCTTATGCATACCACTTCCTTATCGTTGTTGCGCTGTTACAGAGGTACACTTACAATATTTTCCTTCACCATATTTCTTAGATTTTTATTTGGATCCCCTTCTTATGCCTTTGATACATAACATTCCCTTATTGTGTCTCATCGCAAAAGTGCAATCACAATATATCTATTCGCAATGTTTCCAGATCCTCATTCGGACTCTTTTCCAATTTCTTCTTACTCGATCTGCGTGACTCCTATAAGGGTACTGGCTACTCCACACATTCTCTTTTTCTTTAGGTTACCCCAAATTTCCATTCATAGCTTATACTTACATTTGTGAAAATTTGTATCCTTCCAGGGGGTCACCCATCCCAGAATTGCTCTGGCTCCCGCACGCTTAACCTCAAAACTTTCATGTGTTTTAATGCGTTAATGCTAATATAATTGCGTCGACTGCCCCACACGACCTTTGTCACGTAATTTAGGGCCGATTGGGGTCTTAGTAAATTTTCTGAAAGTTTTCATAACGGGTCCCACTCCGGTCTAAACCATACAATTACCATGTTGCCCTTCTGAATCTTCACTTTTCACTTTCATCTGGGTTTTCTAGATTCACACTGGTGGCGGGGACATCTCAGTCGCCCTTGTTTTTAACCACTGGGTCTTTAATCCCTTTTTAATTTTTTTTTTCCGTTGTCGTCATTGAATAATATTCTACAGAAATCATACACACATAGGAAGCTCTAGGAAACTCATATACTTATAAATGATCAATCTCGGGTCTGACCTGGGGAGCTGCCGTGGGAAATGTGTCCATCATCATCATCGTCTGTCTGCCCCCCACTCGTCTGGCTCCCGCTATTACCTGCATCCGAATCGGAGGAGTATAGGTAGCCTGGCAATTCCTGGTTTACTGATGGCCAGGACAAAGGACTGGAGTAGGGCGTAACACTCTCCCGGGAAGCCTGTCTGACATAGTGCTCCACCACGGGAGTTGCTGGCATGTCCTCGGAAACCTCCTCCTCCGGCGTCCCAGAGGAATGCTCTAGTGGATCTGTATCGTGGATATCCTCTTCTCTGGGGGTAAGGAACTCTGGAGGTATCATTGCCGGATCCTCCGAAGGGTCTGTCTCAATCGAGTAGCTGGGGCTCTGCTTACTCGGTCCTGGTGATATCCTGGGGGCCTTCTTAGCACCCCCATCCACATCGTCATTAGCTGTCCTTTTCATTCTTTATCAATCCACAATCACCTGCAGGAAGAGGGTCAGAAACAATTTCCCAAATGCTGACACTGTTGCTCGTTGGAGCCTCGCCGTAGATACAACAATTCGTAGGAAAAGAAACATCCTAACCATACGGCTCTATCGCACGATCTAAGATTCAAAGAAAGGGTAACATCCTAAATATCCTGTAGCCTCCTGTTTATAGATGTGGTGCACAACACACCGATAAACAAGACTCTACTAGATACGGCCTGTAGACATTCCGAGGACAAACCGCTCTGATACCACTTCTGTCACGACCCAACCCCGTGGGCCGTGACTGGTATCCTAACTGGATACCCGTACGTAATTACCTACCAAAGTTGGCGTGCCCAAAAAAACTAATTCACATTAGCTGTACACGGATCCATAATAAAATAAAATACAGCGCACGAGAACATATACATACATAAGCATACTTAGACTTACACTTAAGCCGTTAAGGCTATCATAGCAGACAGAATAGCAAACTCGTACATACCTACCTGAACAGTGACAACCCATAACCCACATACATATCTACAGGCCTCTAATCGGACATACAGAATCAGATGACGGGACAGGGCCCCGCCGTACCCCAAGTTACCATACATACAGAATATATAGATGTCAGAAGATATATACCAAAAGTACACGCTCCGGATCAAAGGAGCTCTCCCAAAATAGCAGAATCAGTGTCCTAGACTGGCGGCGTGTCACCGGGTGCGTCTGTACCTGCGGGCATGTAACGCAGCCCCCGAAGAACCGGGGGTCAGTACGAAAAATGTACCGAGTATGTAAAGCGAAAATATAACAAATATAATCATAGTCTGAACCAGAAGCACAGAAATATAGCGGACAGAATCATAATCCAAACGGACGGGCAGAAATGTACCGGACAGAATCATAATCCAGACGGACGGACGGAATCATAATCCAGACGGACGGACGGAATCATAATCCAGACGGACGGACGGAATCATAATCCAGACGGACAGACAGAATCATAATCCAGACGGACGGACGGAACCATAATCCAGACAGACAGACAGAATCATAATCCAGACGGACGGATGGAACCATAATCCAGACGGACGGACGGAATCATAATCCACACGGACAGACAGAATCATGCATGCAGAGTCATACAGAGTCATATGCTTATACAGATGCAGATAGCATATACATACATACATACAGATCCCGGCCCTCTCATGAGGGACGCGGTAACAGAACCCGGCCCTCTTAGTACGGGACGCGGTGGACAGACAGATCAGATCATATGCCATCCTGGCCGCCAACCCCATACACACATCATAATATCATATACAGATGTAAACAGATCCCGGCCCGCACACCGAGGGACGCGGTGAACAATGCAGTGGAATATGCACGATAACAGAACCTGGCCCGGGCGCAGTGAAGGAAGCGTTGAGGCATCCACGAACAGATTTATGAGAAACCACATACATACAGATCATCATACATACTCAATGGAACTGAAATAGGCCAAACGGCAGGTCAAATCAAAGTATTCGGACAGTATTCAAAATACGCGCCTATATATCACTTGGGATGGCACGACAGATTATTACCAGGATCAGATTTCCAGATGTCAAAAATATTTTGTCAGATTTATGAAAATAGCCATAACGCTTGCCATATAACGGATAGAATATTAGTCCAGATGTTGTCTGAGAAAATCGGACAGAAACAAGGTAGTTAAAGTTATACAGAAAGTATCGGGCTTTGTGGGCCCACCTCGGACCAACTCGAGGCGGCGTATGTAAATTACAGATAATAGACCTTATGAGGTCATCCATAATCATTTAGAAGCATACCGACTCCGTTTAGGAAAGTTGCATACATAAAGATTACATTAAGGGCAAGTTATAAGAAAACTGATTCAATCTTACTGAAGGAAATGGAGCGGATTTCAATCTCGAATTCCGAAGAACAGAGTCGTATCTAAGGCTCGCAGCCGAGCCTATTACGTCTAGAACATGCCTGAGAATGAAGGGGTAGGCTTTACATACCTTATTCGCTCCTTACGCCTTTCCAAATTCAAATCCCGTTTCGTCCGAAATCTGCATTTGGTCATGTTTACCAAATATTAATCATAGGGCCTAAAGGTTCAATTTTTGCCAATACTTGTCTACGGAAATTTGGGCAGCATCTCCCCTATACATACAACATCCCCGAGATTCAACTCGGCTCAAATAGCAACAACCAACCCAATCAACAATGCCAACAATATCAACAATCCATTAGAAATGCATTCTAACATAAATTGTCTTCTTTTTCAAATAATGCAACAACTTCCAAACCAACTTTACACTTTCAAGTCAATATCAACCTTCTCATATTCATTTACTAATCAAGATCATTACAATACAATTTGGAAATATTTCATATCATTTCCACAAAATATTCACAAGGTATACAAAATATACAAACTTTCCACCAAAGTCATAATTCATCCAAAACTTCTAATATTCAACCTACCTATCCATAACATATTTCCATCTTCCAATTTCATCAACCATAATCATAATTCACATCTTACCAACTTCATTTCCATAATATCACAAAATCATTCTAAAGTGACATAATCTTCTACATTCCAACTTCAACCAAAATTCATTCAACTTTCATTCCCAATATAATTTTCACCATAACCACAACTAAAATACAACATAAAATTAACTCATTTTGGCTATACAATATTCACATGCACACGGCTACTTACACACAGATAAACACCATACAAACTTCCATACTTTCATGAATTCTAACCATTTCTACATACTACAACATAAATAAACCCTTCATACCACATAAAAAGGGATTAATTCTTACCTTTTTCGCCTTACTTCTTCACTTGACCAAGGTGTGCATTTGATGAACCAAGGGTTCTATTTTCCAAAATAATTACACCAAGTTGTAGAAGACCCTTGAATTAGTGGGTATACAACAAGAAAATAATTTTTAGAACAATATTTCATGGGGGGAAAATTCCCCCATCTTGGTCGAAATGGCCATGGAGTTTTCTCCTTGTTCTTTCTTTTCTTTCTCTCAAGGTTTCTTGAAACTTCTATGCTTTATGACTCAACCAAGGCTCTTATATTAATTAGCACATGGAAATTTAATTAAACTATGGGTTGGGCCTCACTTGGCCGGCCATCCCTTAAACATTGGGCCTAATATTGTTTTTTCATTTTTTTTGGGGCCAACTCGGTTGGTCACGAGTTGGGCCTAGCCCACTGACCTTTCAACCTTAAAACGTCCATATCTCCTTGTACTGATGTCACCTATAGGCCCACGACCTACCGTTGGAAAGCTATTTCAATTATCTACAACTTTTATTTCTAGGCGTTTTCCAACATTCCAAACTTATAATGCCGATTTTGCCCCTCCAAGTCAGGTCATCCGAAAACGTTTTCTTAAAAATATCCGTTTGGAGGGCTTCCACTTTGATTTGGCCCCAGGGCCCTTCACGAGTTGTGTTTAACTTTACATATGCGATTCATATAACTTGTCACATGTCCCAAAAAAAAAATCTTGACATGTGGGCTCCACCTCGACTTACAAATAATCCGACGTTCGAAAATACAAGATATAACATATTAGGCCTAGTTCATCCTCATGGGGAGCACCCGTATTGTTTGTCCAAAATAAAGATGGCTCCTTGCGAATGTGTATTGACTATCGGTAACTGAATAAGGTGACGATTAAGAACAAATATCCTCTTCCGAGGATTAATGGCTTATTTGACCAATTAGAAGGCGCCAAATGGTTTTCAAAGATAGATTTGAGGTCCGGGTATCATCATGAGAGTTAGGGAGAAAGATATCCCTAAGACAGCCTTCAGAACAAGATATGGCCATTTTGAGTTCCGCGTAATGTCATTTGGTCTAACTAATGCACCGACAGTATTTATGGATTTGATGAACGATGTGTTTAGGCCCTTCCTAGATTTATTTGTGACTGTATTCTTCGACGATATCTTGGTGTATTCTAGATCCAAGGCAGAACATGCGAATCATTTGCGTACTATCCTTAGAGTTCTTCAAACTCGAGAGTTTTTTGCAAAATTTTCTAAGTGTGAGTTTTGGTTGAACTCACTGACATTTCTGGGGCACATTGTTTCAGCCGATGGTATTCGGGTAGATAGCCAAAAGATTGAGGCCGTGAAGACTTGGCCAAGGCCCATAACTCCTACGGAGGTTCGTAGCTTCCTGGGCTTAGCAGGTTATTACAGGGGATTTGTAGATGGCTTTTCTTCTATTTCTGCACCACTCACAAAGCTGACCCAGAAATCAGCAAAGTTTCAATGGACAGATTCTTGTGAACGTAGTTTGCAAGAGCTAAAAGATAGATTGACTTCTGCCCGAGTCCTGACACTTCTAGAGGGATTGGAAGGTTATGTTGTTTATTGCGATGCTTCAGGCATTGGGCTAGGCTGTATGTTGATGCAACATGGTAAGATGATTGCGTATGCTTTAAGGCAATTACGAAAACATGAGAAAAAATATCCAACCCATGACCTTGAATTGGCTGCAGTGATTCATGCATTAAAGATGTGGAGACATTACTTGTATGGTGTTCATGTGGATGTTTACACAGATCATAAGAGCCTTCAGTATATCTTCAAGCAAAAAGAGTTGAATTTGCGGCAACGACGATGGTTGGAATTGCTAAACGATTACGATGTTGATATCCTATATCACCTCGGAAAGGCAAATGTTATGGCTGATGCTCTTAGTCGTAGATCCATGGGAAGTTTGTGTGATGTACGACCAGAGAAAAGAGAAATGGCTTGTGAGCTCCAGCAGTTAGCTAGCCTAGGAGTTCGAGTAGTGGACTCAGGTAGCAGGGGAACTACCATTCAGAATTCAGCAGTCTCGTCGCTAGTAGTGGAAGTGAAAGAGCGACAATACAAAGATCCCATGCTAATGCATTGCAGAGATACACTCCCTCAGAAGGAGAAGTCGTCATTTGAGATTGCAGGAGACGGAGTTCTCCGATGCCAAGGCAGATTATGTGTTCCTGATGTGGCAGGGTTACGCCACCTAATATTGAGGGAATCCCATTGCTCCCGCTATTCTATCCACCCCGGAGCAATGAAAATGTATCATGATCTTAAATTTATATATTGGTGGAATGGGATGAAGAAAGATATAGTGGAATTCGTAGCTCAATGTCCCAACTGTCAACAAGTGAAAATCGAGCACCAAAAGCCGGGCGGATTGTTGCAAGCTATAAAAATTCCAACTTGGAAGTGGGAAGTAATTAACATGGACTTCATTACAGGCTTACCCCGTTCTCAATGTAAGTATGATTCTATATGGGTGATTGTGGATAGACTCAAAAAGTCAGCTCATTTCGTACCAGTCAGAACTACATATGTGGCAGAAGATTATGCAAAGCTTTACGTTAAAGAGATAGCGCGGCTTTACGGTGTTCCGGTATCTATTATCTCCGATAGAGGGACTCAGTTTATAGCTAATTTTTCAAAGTCCTTCCAAGAGGGTTTGGGGAGTCAAGTGAGCCTTACCACGGTATTTCACCCGCAGACTAATGGACAAGCTGAACGTATCATTCAGACTCTTGAGGATATGTTACGGGCATGTATGATAGATTTTGGAGGTAATTGGGATGATCACTTACCACTCATTGAATTGGCTTATAATAATAGTTATCATTCTAGCATCCAAATGGCACCGTATGAGGCTTTATATGGGAGAAAGTGTAGATCCCCAATTGGGTGGTTCGAGGTAGGAGAGACTAAATTGATAGGTCCAGACTTGGTCCAGCAAGCCATAGAGAAAGTTAAGCTCATACAAGATTGGTTATTAGCAGCCCAAAGTCGTCAACAGTCCTATGCGGATAATCGTCGAAGGGACTTAGAGTTCCAAGTGAAAGATTGGGTATTCTTAAAAGTGTCACCAATGAAGGGTGTAATGAGATTTGGCAAAAAGGGGAAGCTTAGTCCCCAGTACATTGGGCCTTATGAGATTGTGCGCAAGGTAGGCAAAGTGGCTTACGAATTAGATCTACCTCCTGATTTGGAGTCAGTTCACCTAGTTTTCCATGTCTCGATGCTTCGTAAATGTGTTGGAGATCCTACTTGGATCATGCCAGTAAATGATGTTCAAGTGACAGAAAAGTTGACTTATGAAGAGGTACCCATTACCATTATAGACAGGCAAGTACGGAGGCTTAGAAACAAAGAAGTGGCCTCAGTTAAGGCTTTATGCAGAAACAATAACCGAGAAGAAATGACATGGGAAGCAGAAGAAAATATGAAATCCAAGTACCCGCACTTATTCCGACCCCCAGGAGAGATCTAAGATGAGACATCAAGATCATGAGGTATGTATGTTTTCCTTTTTAAGTATTTGGGTCGTGTGTGACCAAACTCTATTGCTATTATGTTGTGGCCTGTAAGGCATTATTATTATGGGCTGTTGTGACAGGATGGTAGTGCCCTATTACAGGAGAAACTCTGGCAAAATTTTTATAGAACCCCCGCGATCTTAACATTCGAGGACGAATGTTCTTAAGGGGGGAAGAATGTTACACCTCGGAAAATTCCCCGTTGATGCACAGTGAATAGACTAACGAAGGTCACGAAGTATACGATATTGCAATAAGTGAGAAATGACATTTGATGACCCTAATTGAGATTTGCAAAGACATTCGGAGTAAGAGGAGAAAGTTTACCAAGAGACGGCAAGGCATACGATGTATCGGAAAGGATTTACGAGTAACAAGTTAATGATGATTTAATAGTGTCTTGCAGAAGAATTATAACGTCCCTTAGATCATTAATGAGGTGTTAAACAAGTATCGAGAAGGTTCCATAAGGATTGGAGATCAAACGAAGTGACGAGAACAAGATCAAAGAAAAGATGGGTTACACGGCCGATTATATGGTCCGTATAATGGTCCGCAGAATCGTCACAGTGAAGGTCCCTCACTGATGGGATTATACGGTCACTTACACGGACTGTATAAAATTATACGGACCGTATAATGTGCCGTATAATGGTCACAGAAACGAGATATTGAAGGGGCGATTTCACGGTCACTTATACGGACCGTATAAGTATCCGCATATTTTCCCGACGGATCAGATTTTTAAGTTATTAATGTCACACCCTAACCTCGCTAGGGTGTGATGGGCACCCGACCCTTACTTAGGGCCGAGCGAACCCGCTGACTATTATTACACACATAATCTCTTAGGACTCTCTTAAATCAAATAAAAATGCATAGTAAAGGCTTTCAGAAACATTCTTCTCGTCGTTCTAAAATCAAACAAAATCTGTAATCATATGGAATTTCTAATATAATGCATAATGACACATCGGCTTGCAGAGCCGCTTACAAGACGGACAATCCACATACATGACTCTGTCTGCAAAGTCTCTAACATCAATCAGGAATCATAACATATGTACTCTGACTTGGCAACACTCCGGGGAAAAACGGAGCTTGTCAATCCCGCTGGAACATCTTCTAGCAATGTCTTCTACTCATCTGTGTATACCTGCGTGGCATTAAACGCAGCCCCCGAAGAAAGGGGGTCAGTACGGAATATGTACTGAGCATGTAAGGCATGAAATGTAGTAAAGGGGACTATAACCAACACGGAGATTTACCAGAAACAAGTATGGCTTTTAAAGACATCAATACACTTGCCTTTTTAAATGAAAACCATGCATATCAACATCATATATCATATATACATATAACGTATCCCGGCCCTTCAGTGAGGGACTCGGTGGATAAAATTATGCATGTCAACATCATATATCATATAAGCATATAACATGTCCCGGCCCTCAAGTGCGGGACTCGGTGAATGGAGTCATCATATGCCGTCCTGGCCGCCATCCCCGTATCATCATATCATCATATAAATATACATATAACTGTTATGTCCCGTGTTTTCGTATAATTGGAAATCGAGAAAATAATTACGACTTGTGTGTTATAAGGACATAATTTGATTTTAGTGAATATGACTATGTTGGTTATGGAATTATTAATGTTAAGACCTCGGGGAAGGCCGAGAATAAATTTGGAATTTCGGAAATTATTTTCGGGAATTACAAAACGGGGCATTTTATGAATTGGGCCAAGGAAAAATGCAACACAAAATTGAGGCACAAGCAATGGAAGTGGCCGGCCATGTGCAAGGCCCAAGCCTCTTCCTTAGTGATCATGTGCTATGCACATGATCAACTATGTGGATATATATCAACAACACTTGATAATTATCAAGGAAATAGAACAAAAATTGAAGAACATCACCAAATAGAGCTCTCGGCCGTGAGCTAGAAAAGAAGAGAGAAAAAAATTTCCAAGCTTGTTGTTGATCCAAAAAATCTGAATTTCTACATAATTGGGAAGTACTCAAAGCCCTCTTCAATGGGGTATAATTAGTTTGGCACAAGAACTACGTTTGCGACAAGTCGGGGTTTCAAGAAAAGGTAAGAATTTTGCCCCTTTAATGTTATGAATTGATATGAATATGTTAAGGATTGGAAATAGACGAGAATCCCGTAATTTTGATGTAAATAGAAAGTCGTGGGTGTGTGTGTATAGTGGGTGTTGGCCGTGAGCCATAGGGAGGAAAAATGATGTGAATTGATCTTGTTTAAGTTGGTATAGTGTGTTGTTGTGACCCTTATGTCGTAAACGATTGATTGATGAATTAAAGTGGCGTTGGAAAATGATTTTGGACGTTATCGGAAAGTGTATACCTTCGGTATCACTATGTATATCATTGTATATTTTGGGTGCTAGAGACTTTAGATGTGAATTTATAATGATGTTAATGAATTCGGAATGAAACGACGTGAGTTAGAATGTTCGTCGTGGATTTTTGATGTTTTAAAGAATTCTGGAAAATAATGGATTTTGGTGTAATTTCGTGTATGGCTTGGATTGTAGTTAGGATGTGATTGTATAAGTTTGAATGTAGAAATGAATACAATTATGTAGATTTAGAATTTGAGTTTTGAAAGTTGGAATGAAAGTTGCCAACTTAGATAACAAAGTAGATCTTTGAAGCTAGAATGGTTTGATTGTTGTTTGTGTTGTTTGTTGACGTGTGGGCTGTTGTGGTGGATGTATTTTGAGCCGAGCTAAGCCTCGGGGATGTTAGATTTATAGGGGAAATGCTGCCGAAATTTCGGTAGGCAAAAATTGAAGTTAAAGGCATTTTTTTAGCCTAAGAATCTCAATTGGTAACTTTGACCATTTGCAGATTTTTGACGAAACGGGACTGGACTTTCGGGAGAGCTTACGACATCTGTGAGGTATGTAAAGCTTCCCACTCCTTCATTTGGCATATCCTAGTATGTTAGACGAATATGAGACCTTCCGGAGCATTTCTGCTCCTCGAAACCCGATCCACAGAAAAGTTACTATTCATTCAATTCAATTGAAGCCTAAGGGCTCTATTTTGGCTAGAATGCCACCATTCGTCCGAAACCTATCGAAATGTGGTCGGGTAACCTAGAAATGATTATGTATGACCCCTGGCATATAAATGTTCGTGAAAATATGTTCGCCACCTCACTCTGACTCGAGGTGGGCCCGCTAACCCCGAGACGCCCCATTTGTCTTATTGGGCTGTCCTTTTGAATAACGTTTGGAATGGCACTTTCGATGTTGAAATTCCCGTCTATGGGATACGTTTCGACAATTTCGATATGTTAAGCTACGTTCTGAGCTACACATATTATTTTGGAAAAGTTTTGATAAATGAAACTTTATATCGGCTAAGTATCCGACTATTTTGCATTATGATATGACTTATGGGTTTACTTCGTTTTGGAAAACTATTTTGAAGTACGAATTGCATTGGTTTGCTCACGACTCCGCTCGTGCCTTATTATGACTTCGTTCACCGGTTCCCGGGCCGGTTTGATTCGTGCGCCTTATGACAATTCGGCCGTATGCTGTGTTACGGTTCCCGAGGCTTCGCCATATGGCCGGGTTCCGTTTGGAGTTATGCTGTGATATGGCTCGTGATGCGATACGCTCACCTATGATTAAGTTTGTGTTCGGGGATGTATGGAGATTTGAAACCTTCTGGTGTTATGCTGTGTGTGGCGCCAGCGTCGGAGTGGCGACCACGTTCCTAAGCGTTTGCATGATTTCAATTGCATTATGTATACGTATATGATTTCGCTACAGATTTGGACATTCCCAATTGTACTCCACTTTGACATTTGATTTGCATTCAGTTTTGATCCATATTTCTGTACTCCGTGCTTTACATACTCAGTACATATTTCGTACTGACCCCCTTTCTTCGGGGGCTGCGTTTTATGCCCGCAGGTGCAGATATCGGTGATCCTCCGCAGTAGGCTTCACTTCTTGCTATTCCGGAGTACTCCTATTTGATCCAGAGTCCACTTTTGGTACAGACTCCTTTTGCTTTGTATATGATTTGTATATTTGACTATTTGGGTACGGCGGGGCCCTGTCTCGCCATATGTTTTTGTTTCGAGCTCATAGAGGCCTGTAGTCATATATGTGGGGTGAGGGTCCTGTATATGTTGGTCTGATTTTGTTTTCTGGTCTTAAAGCGGTTCGTTTGTCATGATAGCCCCAAATGGCCCCTATGCTTATATTTGCACTTTTGACCGGCGATGTCTATTCCGCCGCTCAGTTTGTATTTGATATGATATTTTGATTTGGCATTTTCCTTCGTCCGGCCGGATTACTCGGTCAGGCAGCCGGAGATTCGATAGTACAGGACCGTCTGGGGCCGGTCAGAGCTCCAGAGTGGCAGGTTCACAGGTACCCAGGGGTCCCAGCCAGGCCAGACCACCCAGGCCCCGTTGTCCTCATTGCGGGAAGTCTCATCCCGGGGAGTGTTACCGAGCGACTGGAGCTTGCTTTTCGTGTGGTGGTCAGGGCCACTTTATGAGAGACTGTCCATTGGCTAGCGGTTCTGGTAGTGCTGCTCAGCAGACAGGGTCAGCCGCCGGTTCTTCTTCTGCTCCATCAGTTGCACGCCCTGGAGGGCGAGGTATTTCAGCACCGGCAGGACGCGGTCGAGGCCGCGGTGGCACTTCAGGTTCTAGCGGTCCCTCGAACCGCATATATGCTTTGGCCAGCCGCCAGGATCAGGAGGCTTCGCCAAACGTCGTCACAGGTACATTGCTGGTTTTCTCCAGATCTGTATATGCATTGATTGACCCTGGCTCTACTTTATCATATATCTCCCCGCTTGTTGCTAGTAAAATTGGGATAGTGTCTGAGCCTATAGAGCCATTTGAGGTAGCTACGCCAGTTGGGGATTTTGTTATAGCAAGACAGATCTATAGAGATTGTTCTGTGACCATTTATGATCGTAGCACTAAGGCTGATCTGATAGAGTTAGATATGCTTGAGTTTGACGTCATTATGGGCATGGACTGGTTGTCTTCCTGTTATGCTAATGTCGACTGCCAGAAAAAGGTAGTCCGTTTTCAGTTTCCAGGGGAACCAGTCATAGAGTGGTTCGGATCTACAGCATCGCCGAGGGGTAAGTTTATTTCATACCTCAAGGCTAAGAAGATGATCCAGAAGGGGTATATCTATCATTTGGTTCGTGTGCACGATACTGCCGCGGAGGTACCTACCCTTCAGTCTGTTCCGGTCGTCAGCGAGTTTCCAGATGTTTTTCCTGACGAGCTTCCTGGCCTTCCGCCTGAGCGGGAGATTGATTTTACTATCGAGTTGATGCCGGATACGCAGCCTATATCTATTCCTCCGTACAGGATGGCACCAGCTGAGTTGAAGGAGTTGAAAGAGCAGCTGAAAGATTTGTTGGATAAGGGCTTTATCAGACCCAGCACATCACCCTGGGGAGCGCCGGTATTGTTTGTCAGAAAGAAAGATGGGTCATTGCGGATGTGTATCGATTACCGACAGCTTAATAAGGTGACTATAAAGAATAAATATCCCCTCCCCCGGATTGATGATTTGTTTGATCAGCTGCAGGGTGCTAGACACTTTTCAAAGATAGATCTGCGCTCAGGTTATCATCAGGTGCGAGTACGGGAGTCAGATGTCCCGAAGACTGTTTTCAGGACCCGGTACGGGCATTATGAGTTCAGAGTTATGTCTTTCGGGCTGACTAATGCTCCAGCAGTATTTATGGATCTGATGAACCGGGTATTTCGGCCTTTTCTGGATATGTTTGTTATTGTGTTTATTGATGATATCTTGATTTACTCGCGATCAGCCGAGGAGCATTCAGATCATTTGAGGACGGTACTTGGCATTCTCCGTCAGCAGAAGTTATATGCTAAATTCTCTAAATGTGAGTTCTGGTTGACTTCTGTGGCATTCTTGGGCCATATTGTCGGCGCAGATGGTATTCGGGTCGACACGCAGAAGATTGAGGCTGTGCAGAATTGGCCCAGGCCTACTACACCGACAGAGGTGCGCAGTTTTCTGGGATTGGCTGGGTATTATCGCAGGTTTGTGGAGGATTTTTCTTCTATTGCAGCACCACTGACGAGGCTTACCCAGAAAGCAGCAAAATTCCAGTGGACAGATGCCTGCGAGCGCAGCTTTCAGATGCTGAAGGAGAGATTGATTACAGCACCAGTTTTGGCTCTTCCAGAGGGATCTGACGGGTATGTTGTCTATTGTGACGCCTCTGGTATTGGGATAGGATGTGTATTGATGCAACACGGTAGAGTCATAGCCTATGCTTCCCGGCAGCTCAGACCGCACGAGAAGAACTATCCCACTCATGATCTTGAGTTGGCCGCGGTGATTCATGCTTTGAAGATTTGGCGGCATTATTTATATGGGGTCCATGTTGATATCTATACGGACCATAAGAGTCTCCAGTATATTTTTAGGCAGAAGGATTGCGGCAGCGGAGATGGCTTGAGCTACTAAAGGACTACGACGTTGATATTCTGTACCATCCGGGGAAAGCCAATGTGGTAGCTGACGCGCTTAGCCGCAAGTCCGTGGGCAGTCTGGCTGATGTTCCATCTGATAAGAGAGATTTGGTTCGTGATATTCATCAGCTGGCCAGCCTCGGAGTCCGTTTGGTGGATTCTGGAGATTCTGGGATTTCTGTTCGTCCAGTTGCTGAGTCATCTATTATCCAGGAGGTAAAGCAGCGCCAGTTTGAGGATCCTCTTTTGATTCAGTACAGAGATGTGGCCCTTAATAAAGCAAAGACTCAGTTTGAGATCTCGCCTGACGGAGTATTATTATATGACGGCAGATTCTGTGTACCGGACGTTGCGGGCTTACGGCGGCAGATTATGGGCGAGGCACATAATGCACGGTATTCTGTTCATCCTGGTTCCACTAAGATGTATCGTGACCTCAGGTGTTTGTATTGGTGGGACGGCATGAAGAAAGATATTGCTGAGTTTGTTAGTCAGTGCCCGAACTGCCAGGAAGTTAAGATCGAGCATCAGAAGCCCGGTGGATTATTACAGGAGATGGAAATTCCAGCCTGGAAATGGGAGATGATTAATATGGATTTCGTTGTTGGATTACCGCGCACTCCACGCAGGTACGACTCTATCTGGGTTGTTGTTGACAGGCTGACGAAATCAGCCCATTTCCTTCCGGTTCGGACTACTTATTCGGCTGAGGACTATGCCAGATTGTATATCAGAGAGATAGTCAGACTTCACGGAGTCCCTATATCTATTATTACTGACCGAGGTACCCAGTTTACAGCAAATTTCTGGAGGTCATTTCAGGAGGGATTAGGGACTCAGGTGAGTCTCAGTACAGCTTTTCAGCCTCAGTCCGACGGGCAGGCCGAGCGCACTATTCAGACGCTCGAAGATATGTTGCGGGCCTGCGTTATTGATTTCAGGGGCAGCTGGGATGATCATTTGCCGCTTATTGAGTTTGCCTATAATAACATTTATCACTCCAGCATCCAGATGGCACCGTATGAAGCCCTGTATGGCAGGAAATGCAGATCTCCTATTGGTTGGTTTGACGTGGGCGAGACTAAGATGATTGGGCCAGATGTGATCCAGGAAGCTGTAGATAAGGTAAAGCTTATTCGAGAACGGTTATTGGCTGCTCAGAGTCGACAGAAAGCTTATGCAGATAGACGACGTCGACCGTTAGAGTTCCGGATTGGCGACTGGGTATTCCTGAAGGTGTCGCCCATGAAGGGTGTCATGAGATTCGGTAGAAAGGGTAAGTTGAGCCCCCGGTACATTGGGCCGTATCAGATCGTGCGAAAGATAGGCGAGGTCGCCTATGAGCTAGACTTACCATCCGACTTGGAGGCCGTACACCCGGTGTTTCATGTGTCTATGTTGCGGAAATGCATTGGTGATCCTTCTAGGATATTCCCAGTTGATGAAATTCAGGTGACAAAGCAGTTATCTTATGACGAGCAGCCTGTATCTATTCTGGATCGACAGGTGCGGAGACTACGCACTAAAGAAGTGCCCTCCGTCAAAGTCCTGTGGCGCAATGATAATCGGGACGAGATGAAAAGGAGATACCCTCACTTGTTCCCGACGTCCACAGGTAATCTAAATTTTTTTTTTAGTTTGTTGTGTTGATTGATAAAATGAATTATGTATGTCATTATTAAAAAGGGACACTCCTGCCTTGATTATAAGACTTTATAAGACTAATTTAACATTCGGGGACGAATGTTCTTAAGGGGGGGAGAATGTTATGTCCCGTGTTTTCGTATAATTGGAAATCGAGAAAATAATTACGACTTGTGTGTTATAAGGACATAATTTGATTTTAGTGAATATGACTATGTTGGTTATGGAATTATTAATGTTAAGACCTCGGGGAAGGCCGAGAATAAATTTGGAATTTCGGAAATTAGTTTCTGGAATTACAAAACGGGGCATTTTATGAATTGGGCCAAGGAAAAATGCAACACAAAATTGAGGCACAAGCAATGGAAGTGGCCGGCCATGTGCAAGGCCCAAGCCTCTTCCTTAGTGATCATGTGCTATGCACATGATCAACTATGTGGATATATATCAACAACACTTGATAATTATCAAGGAAATAGAACAAAAATTGAAGAACATCACCAAATAGAGCTCTCGGCCGTGAGCTAGAAAAGAAGAGAGAAAAAATTTTCCAAGCTTGTTGTTGATCCAAAAAATCTGAATTTCTACATAATTGGGAAGTACTCAAGGCCCTCTTCAACGGGGTATAATTAGTTTGGCACAAGAACTACGTTTGCGACAAGTCGGGGTTTCAAGAAAAGGTAAGAATTTTGCCCCTTTAATGTTATGAATTGATATGAATATGTTAAGGATTGGAAATAGACGAGAATCCCGTAATTTTGATGTAAATAGAAAGCCGTGGGTGTGTGTGTATAGTGGGTGTTGGCCGTGAGCCATAGGGAGGAAAAATGATGTGAATTGATCTTGTTTAAGTTGGTATAGTGTGTTGTTGTGACCCTTATGTCGTAAACGATTGATTGATGAATTAAAGTGGCGTTGGAAAATGATTTTGGACGTTATCGGAAAGTGTATACCTTCGGTATCACTATGTATATCATTGTATATTTTGGGTGCTAGAGACTTTAGATGTGAATTTATAATGATGTTAATGAATTCGGAATGAAACGACGTGAGTTAGAATGTTCGTCGTGGATTTTTGATGTTTTAAAGAATTCTGGAAAATAATGGATTTTGGTGTAATTTCGTGTATGGCTTGGATTGTAGTTAGGATGTGATTGTATAAGTTTGAATGTAGAAATGAATACAATTATGTAGATTTAGAATTTGAGTTTTGAAAGTTGGAATGAAAGTTGCCAACTTAGATAACAAAGTAGATCTTTGAAGCTAGAATGGTTTGATTGTTGTTTGTGTTGTTTGTTGACGTGTGGGCTGTTGTGGTGGATGTATTTTGAGCCGAGCTAAGCCTCGGGGATGTTAGATTTATAGGGGAAATGCTGCCGAAATTTCGGTAGGCAAAAATTGAAGTTAAAGGCATTTTTTTAGCCTAAGAATCTCAATTGGTAACTTTGACCATTTGCAGATTTTTGACGAAACGGGACTGGACTTTCGGGAGAGCTTACGACATCTGTGAGGTATGTAAAGCTTCCCACTCCTTCATTTGGCATATCCTAGTATGTTAGACGAATATGAGACCTTCCGGAGCATTTCTGCTCCTCGAAACCCGATCCACAGAAAAGTTACTATTCATTCAATTCAATTGAAGCCTAAGGGCTCTATTTTGGCTAGAATGCCACCATTCGTCCGAAACCTATCGAAATGTGGTCGGGTAACCTAGAAATGATTATGTATGACCCCTGGCATATAAATGTTCGTGAAAATATGTTCGCCACCTCACTCTGACTCGAGGTGGGCCCGCTAACCCCGAGACGCCCCATTTGTCTTATTGGGCTGTCCTTTTGAATAACGTTTGGAATGGCACTTTCGATGTTGAAATTCCCGTCTATGGGATACGTTTCGACAATTTCGATATGTTAAGCTACGTTCTGAGCTACACATATTATTTTGGAAAAGTTTTGATAAATGAAACTTTATATCGGCTAAGTATCCGACTATTTTGCATTATGATATGACTTATGGGTTTACTTCGTTTTGGAAAACTATTTTGAAGTACGAATTGCATTGGTTTGCTCACGACTCCGCTCGTGCCTTATTATGACTTCGTTCACCGGTTCCCGGGCCGGTTTGATTCGTGCGCCTTATGACAATTCGGCCGTATGCTGTGTTACGGTTCCCGAGGCTTCGCCATATGGCCGGGTTCCGTTTGGAGTTATGCTGTGATATGGCTCGTGATGCGATACGCTCACCTATGATTAAGTTTGTGTTCGGGGATGTATGGAGATTTGAAACCTTCTGGTGTTATGCTGTGTGTGGCGCCAGCGTCGGAGTGGCGACCACGTTCCTAAGCGTTTGCATGATTTCAATTGCATTATGTATACGTATATGATTTCGCTACAGATTTGGACATTCCCAATTGTACTCCACTTTGACATTTGATTTGCATTCAGTTTTGATCCATATTTCTGTACTCCGTGCTTTACATACTCAGTACATATTTCGTACTGACCCCCTTTCTTCGGGGGCTGCGTTTTATGCCCGCAGGTGCAGATATCGGTGATCCTCCGCAGTAGGCTTCACTTCTTGCTATTCCGGAGTACTCCTATTTGATCCAGAGTCCACTTTTGGTACAGACTCCTTTTGCTTTGTATATGTTTTGTATATTTGACTATTTGGGTACGGCGGGGCCCTGTCTCGCCATATGTTTTTGTTTCGAGCTCATAGAGGCCTGTAGTCATATATGTGGGGTGAGGGTCCTGTATATGTTGGTCTGATTTTGTTTTCTGGTCTTAAAGCGGTCCGTTTGTCATGATGGCCCCAAATGGCCCCTATGCTTATATTTGCACTTTTGACCGGCGATGTCTATTCCGCCGCTCAGTTTGTATTTGATATGATATTTTGATTTGGCACGACCGCGTAAGACATATTTGATATAAATTATGTTCGATATGATTTCGAAAAGTTATGAAATAAGTTTGGATTTGAAAATGAATGTGTGATTCGGTCTGGGTACCCAGGTAGGGTGCCAGTCGCGGCCCACGGGGCTGGGTCGTGACAAT
Organism: Lycium barbarum; assembly: GCF_019175385.1. Taxonomy (NCBI): domain Eukaryota; kingdom Viridiplantae; phylum Streptophyta; class Magnoliopsida; order Solanales; family Solanaceae; genus Lycium; species Lycium barbarum. The sequence continues at coordinate 20,042,949 of NC_083348.1, read as the reverse complement.
AACGTGTCCCGGCCCGCAAGTGAGGGACTCGGTGAACAATGCAGTGGAGTACGCACAAGAACGTATCCTGGCCCGGGACTCAGTGAAAGGTACATTGAGGCATGCAGGAGCAGAGTAGTGAGAAACTATATGCACATAAATCAATTTTTAAGACTCGATGGATAAGTACACAAAACGACACTTGAAGGATCATAAGCACGTTTCAAGTCAATCCGGTTTAGTATGAGAAAGTTATGGACATTTTAGTACAGAAACCTTTACGAACGTTTCAAAGTAATCCGAGGTCGTTTACGAAAGTTAGGGACATTAAAACTTACAGAACTCTTTTAGGAACAGAAACTCTTTATGCTTATTCATTAATTAATCATACAATAAACTCGACTGTACTAAACCTGTTCGTGACAAGAAGTGAATAAGAATCATAAACAAGCTCGGAATCAAGAAATAGAGTAACCCCAAGGTGCATATCATACCTTACTTGGCTCTAGGACATGCCAAAAGAAAGAAAGAAGGGGTAAGCCTTACATACCTGTTCCACGTCCTATTAGCTACGCTTATTCATCCAAACTTTCTAGTCTACATTCAAGAGAATTTACACAATCATTAGACTCATCGTCATACACTTGTCTTAGTCCTTCAAATAAATTCATTTATAATCTACCAAAATTTCGGCAGCATTTCCCCTGTAAATTCAACCAACCCCGAGAATTCAACTCGGCCAAATTATCAACAACAATCCGAGAATTCAACTCGGCCAAATTATCAACAACAATTATATCTCCAATTTCAACAATCAATCCAAAATACATTCTAACATTAACAACCCTTGCTACACAATTCGACGACATTCCATTTATATTTAAACCAATCACAACAACCCAACTTACAATCTTCCAAACTCAATAAAATCAACACATCTCTCACTTCCAAATTCATGAATTATATCTACAACCACACGTTGACAACATTATCTACACATTAACAACATCATTCATACAAACATAAGAAACCATACTAATGTCACATTAACTTCTTCAACAATCCCAGAACGATTACAACTTCATTTCAAGCCATCAAATCTTCATTTTTATTATGGAATCCACAACAACAACAATCAAAATACTAAATAAAATCAATTCATCATATCTACACAACACCACCCCCATTCGGCCATCACCTACACACACATATTTCATGAATTTCATCCATTTCTACATACTATAACATGCACAAATCACCCCTAACACATGTGAAAGAAGATTGAATACATACCTTTTTCACTTAACTCCTTAACTTGGCTAGGGTTGTGAATTTCACAGATGAATGTTTTGCTTGCTTCAACAACCACCCCACGTTAATTAGGGACTTCAAATTAGTTGGAATACTAGAAGAAAATATTTTTTCTTGATCAACTTTTGTAGCCTCCAATTCGGCTAGCTTGGCCGAATGGTCCTTCTTCTTCTTCTCTTCTTTCTTTCCAAGTTTTCTTATGTTAAAATGATAGATGAATTGGCCACCTCTTATATATATATATACTTAGTTTCTACAAATATCAAGTGAACACATGTCCCCACTTGTGGCTTGAAGCAATTGGCCAAGCCATGGGGTGGGGACCACACCCACAACTCACACGGCCAAAGTGGCCCTTTCATGAACCTTCTTGAAGGTTTTGTGAAATTCCCTTTTTGCCCCTAGCCTTCCTCAATATTACCATGAACCACCTTGTGAATTTCCCTTTTTACCATTAGCCTTTCTCAACATTTCCATACTAACAAACAACTTGTATATTAAAATAACTTTGGAAAATAGTCTTGCCCTTAACTTATCGTGGTTCTCTTGAAATCTCCAAACGTACAAAATACGGGATATAACATCCTCCCCCCTTTAAAACATTCATCCTCGAATGTTCAACTGGTTTTGTCGGGTCTTATGACACTTCGGGGAGATCTCTTTTATAGTTATCACATACAGTTCATTCTTCAATCCATATATCCGCTTTAGAAATTCAGATTACCTGTAGGTATAGGGAATAAGTAGGGGTACTTCTTCTTCATCTCATCCTCGACTTCCCAGGTCTTCTCTTCTCTGTTATTGTTTCGCCACGACACCTTAACAGAAGCCACGTCTGTGGTACTCAATCTTCACTTGATGATCCAGTGTGGCTATAGGCTACTCCTTTATCCTCATGTCTGCCTCATGGTACACTTATTGTCAATTCGTTTGTACTTCCTTCAGGTATCCTCCTGATGTGCCGATATGCTTTGAACTCTGGCCCCGAGCTAATAAATTTTCCTCCTCTGGAGCCTGAAAATGTTGTGATTCCTCTTAAGTCTAATATAATATGTTCTCCCCCCCTCCCCCCTTTTTAAGGGGCTACTTATTCGCTAATAGTCTTCGAGTACTCTTCGTCTTCAGTGGTTATCTACCCCCCTTCACTATCTTCTTAAGGCCGGGGTTTCATCATCATATGGTCTGCCTTATTTATCCCTTTTTCTAGTCAAGCTCATTGTCAATACTGCCATATCTTTCCATCCACTATTAGTCCTTTCACCTATTTAGCTCACTTACTCGTAATTCCTCTTAACTACGCGCTTGTATTGCGGCTGTGCATCCATGTTGTCTCGAGCACCCCGCTACTTTTGCTCTTAGCACAGAATCCTTACAGTTTACACTCTCTTTATCCCCGCTCATCGAACCTTTAACTATATTTATGATGCTATGACCGAGCGGTCTCCCATGCACGTTCCTTGCATTTCATACCATTTTCTCTAGGATCAAATCTCTCAGACCTCACATGAATTCTCATTCCATTCCATTAATTTCCCAATCAACAGTGTCGACCCATCATCCTTGTTCTTTCCTCGATGCGTAATCGGGTTCCTACCGCTAACTCGTTAAGGTATTCTTCTTACTCCTATAGTTAAAGATTTCCAATTGTTTTACTCCCAAATGTCCTCCTCTTCCTTCGACTAACCCGTTAGTATACCTTTCCTACTTTCATCCTTAACCCTCCTTGGGTTTCTTCCTACTAGAGCACCTTTCTTCTCTCGGTATTTGCAGCATCAGCTACGAAGTTCGTGAAATATTACTTTAAACGCGCAAATCCGTTCTATTCTTAAGTTATCCTTTTTGGAGGGCTTCTCCATGCCCGAGGAAACCACATTAATATGGTTACATATTTATCCCTTTATATACCCTCCAAGGGCCGAAATCTTCTAACATCGTCGCAAGGTTTAATCATTCTTTTTCTTGCTTCACATTCCTTGTCATGGTCACTATTCTTTCAGCCCCACTTATTGAAATCGATTTTCGAACCCCACACATTCCTCTTTTGTTCCATATTACCACACTTTATCCTTTTTACATGCCTACCTTCGAATTTTTACCCAAATAGCTTCGTGCTTTGCCTGTCGTTTATTTTGGAGGCTTTGCTCAATCATGTCTCTTACCTTTCAATCATGTGCATATAGTTTCTTACTCGATTGATGCTTTCCATACCGTCGCACCGGTTGCTGGGACACACATGCCCACCGATACAATCACATGCGGGATATCATACGCATTCATATGTATGTATATATATATATATATATATATATATATATATATATATATATATATATATATATATATATAAGTACTACCACCTCGCCTACAAAATACTTCCAATCGCTATTCAAGCTCATCCTAATTCCAGAGCTGTAATGCACTCTCTGTCTCTTCACCAGTTTAGTCTGCCTCGTCCTACGCGACCTCTTATGGTCTCCAACCATTCCGTATACTCTAGTTTCCTTTAGGCTGCTCTAGCTTCTCATTTGTCTCTTATGTCTAAATCTATAGGATTTCTTGCACACTTCCCGGGGGGGAGGGGGGGTCACCCATCCTAATATTTCTCTCACCTTAGCACGCTTAACCTTGAAACTTCGATGAAATCCGGTGCATTAGTACTAATATAATCGCATCCGCCTCATCGTATGACCTTCATTACATAATCTGGAGCAGGTTGGGGTCTCGACAACTTCCGAAACACTCTCGTAACGCATCTCTCTCCTTTAACAATTACTATTTTAGCCTTCTCAATCCCTAATATTCACCTTTCACCTATGTGTATGACTACCTTCCATCCTAGATTCCTAGATTTCCGATGGTAGTGAACACACCTTCATCGCCGTTACTTATGAATACTCGATTATCCACCTCTTTGGACTTCCGCTCGCCACTCTTATATAATAATCTACGGCAAAACTGATTGTCGACTTTCCCTGAATCGCACAATAGACCTTGCTTCTACTAAACCTCGAATGTAACCTATTTTAATCCTTCGGACTACTAATCGTCTTTCTCGCAATTATTCTCCGTGCCATGCCAAGTCCATAACCCCTCTAAAACAACGCATCCCACTTATTGTCTATTTACGATATTTCCTTTCCACGCTTCTTCCTGTTAGGTATACTTAACCAATGACCTGATTTTGAAACATTCTGACACAGTCTCCTTTACAATTCTTACTATCCAAACCTGCATACAGCAATTACCAACAATGCCACACAGGGCGTATATACATACGACATATTCCAGCCACCTAGGGCTTCCAATTTCAGGTAAAAGAACAAATATATAAAAACTTACCTCTATGACTTCCCATATCATCACTCACCTTCTTCCGTCGATACTGTACTCCCGCTAAGATCAAAGGTTAGTGTAAGGAATCTCACTTCCTATGACTTGGCTCTATCGCACGATCTAAGATAGAAAGAAGGTCAACAATCCCTAGATGCCCTGCAGCCTCCTGTTTATAAATGTGGCCGGCTTCACACCCATAAACAGGACTCTACTGGACACGACTTTGCAGACAACCCCTAGGACGACCTGCTCTGATACCACTTTGTCACACCCTAACCTCGCTAGGGTGTGATGGGCACCCGACCCTTACGTAGGGCCGAGCGAACCCGCTGACTCTTATTACACACATAATCTCTTAGGACTCTCTTAAATCAAATAAAAATGAAATACATAGTAAAGGCTTTCAGAAACATTCTTCATGTCGTTCTCAAATCAAATAAAATCTGTAATCATATGGAATTTGTAATATAATGCATAATGACACATCGGCTTGCAGAGCCGCTTACAAGACTGACAATCCACATACATGACTCTGTCTGCAATATCTCTAACATCAATCAGGAATCATAACATATGTACTCTGACTCGGCAACACCCCGGGGAAAAACAGAGCTCGCCAATCCCGCTGGAACATCTTCTAGCAATGTCTTCTACTCATCTGTGTATACCTGTGTGGCATGAAACGCTACCCCCGAAGAAAGGGGGTCAGTATGGAATATGTACTGAGCATGTAAGGCATGAAATGTAGTAAAGGGGACCATAACCAACACGGAGATTTACCAGAAACAAGTATAGCTTTTAAAGAAATCAATACACTTGCCTTTTTAAATGAAAACTATGCATATCAACATCATATATCATATATACATATAACGTATCTCGGCCCTCCAGTGAGGGACTCGGTGGATAAAATCATGCATGTCAACATCATATATCATATATGTATATAACGTGTCCCGACCCTCAAGTGCGGGACTCGGTGAATGGGGTCATCATATGCCGTCCTGGCCGCCATCCCCGTATCATCATATCATCATATACATATACATATAACGTGTCCCGGCCCGCAAGTGAGAGACTCGGTGAACAATGCAGTGGAGTACGCACGTGAACGTATCCTGGCCCGGGACTCAGTGAAAGGTACATTGAGGCATGCACGAGCAGAGTAGTGAGAAACTATATGCACATAAATCAATTTTTAAGACTCGATGGATAAGTACACAAAACGACACTTGAAGGATCATAAACACGTTTCAAGTCAATCCGGTTTAGTATGAGAAAGTTATGGACATTTTAGTATAGAAACCTTTACGAACGTTTCAAAGCAATCTGAGGTCGTTTACGAAAGTTAGGGACATTAAAACTTACAGAACTCTTTTTGGAACGGAAACTCTTTATGCTTATTCATTAATTAATCATACAATAAACTCGACTGTACTAAACATGCTCATGACAATAAGTGAATAAGAATCATAAACAAGCTCGGAATCAAGGAATAGAGTAACCCCAAGGTGCATATCATACCTTACTTGGCTCTAGGACATGCCAAAAGAAAGAAAGAAGGGGTGAGCCTTACATACCTGTTCCACGTTCTATTAGCTACGCTTATTCGTCCAAACTTGCTAGTCTACATTCAAGAGAATTTACACAATCATTAGACTCATCGTCATACACTTGTCTTAGTCCTTCAAATAAATTCATTTATAATCTACCGAAATTTCGGCATCATTTCCCTGTAAATTCAACCAACCCCGAGAATTCAACTCGGCCAAATTATCAACAACACTACCAACAATCATATCTCCAATTTCAACAATCAATCCAAAATACATTTTAACATTAACAACCCTTGCTACACAATTCGACGGCATTCCATTTATATTTAATCCATTCACAACAACCCAACTTACAATCTTCCAAACTCAATAAAATCAACAGATCTCTCACTTCCAAATTCATGAATTATATCTACAACCACACGTTGACAACATTATCTACACATTAACAACATCATTCATACAAACATAAGAAACCATACTAATGTCACATTAACTTCTTCAACAATCCCACAACGTTTACAACTTCATTTCAAGCCATCAAATCTTCATTTTTATTATGGAATCCACAACAACAACAATCAAAATACTAAATAAAATCAATTCATCATATCTACACAACACCACCCCCATTCGGCCATCACCTACACACACATATTTCATGAATTTCATCCATTTCTACATACTATAACATGCACAAATCACCCGTAACACATGTGAAAGAAAATTGAATACATACCTTTTTCACTTAACTCCTTAACTTGGCTAGGGTTGTGAATTTCACAAATGAATGGTTTGCTTACTTCAACAACCACCCTACGTTAATTAGGGCCTTCAAATTAGTTGGAATACTGGAAGAAAATAATTTTTCTTGATCAACTTTTGTAGCCTCCAATTCGGCTAGCTTGGCCGAATGGTCCTTCTTCTTGTTCTCTTCTTTCTTTCCAAGTTTTCTTATGTTAAAATGATAGATGAATTGGCCACCTCTCATATATATATATATATATATATATATATATATACTTAGTTTCTACAAATATCAAGTGAACACATGTCCCCACTTGTGGCTTGAAGCAATTGGCCAAGCCATGGGGTATTGACCACACCCACAACTCACACGGCCAAAGTGGCCCTTTCATGAACCTTCTTGAAGGTTTTGTGAAATTCCCTTTTTGCCCCTAGCCTTTCTCAATATTACCATGAACCACCTTGTGAATTTCCCTTTTTACCCTTAGCCTTTCTCAACATTTCCATACAAATAAACAACTTGTATATTAAAATAACTTTGGAAAATAGTCTTGCCCTTAACTTATCGTGGTTCTCTTGAAATCTTCGAACGTACAAAATACGGGATATAACAATTAAAAAGGGGACCAAGTTCATTATTTCATTTCATTTTCACCCAACACTTCAAGAACTCTCTCGAACCCTCTCCACTCTTCATCCATAAGAACTCAAGAGAAATTTATGATCAAATTAATCAAACTAAGAAAACCAATTGTAAGAAACTCATTAGAGATCATCCAAGTCAAGAAATTTCATTGGAGGTGAACTAGGGTTTTGGCTCAAGTGAACTATTTCCACCCAAGGCTTATTCCTACACCATCTAAGGTAAGTTTTATGGTCTTTCCATGTTATTTAAGGTATTGAGAGGTTGAAAGACTTGGATTGTAGAAGGAGATAGAAAATGGGTCATGAATGGGGGAATAGTGTCATTTTTTAGTAGTAGCTTGGATTGTGTCATGATTATTGATATGTTATGATTATAATCACGTTATAATTGATATTAAGAACATGGGATAAACATTATATATCAGTGAATGTAATAGTATGCTATGAGCATGGATATGGATGACTCGAAGTGAATTGAGGAATATGGATAATGTAGGTGAATAAAGACCATTGTTATGATGTTGTGAATGTTATTATTGATGTTTGGGAGTTGATATATGATATGGAGGAATTGTATAAATACAGGAGATGCTGTCCAATTTTCTCTAAGCTTTAGTCTTGTATGCTAAGGTATCGATTTTCTAATGATAGTATAACTCTAATGATGGTATAAACGTGAGCATTGAAGGACAACGTGCAAGTGATAGAATAGTTGAACGGAAAGGTATGTAAGGCTAACCCTTCTTTCATAAGGCATGGTTCCTTGGACAAATATCTAATCTTCTATAAGCCTATGATGTCCTCCAAATGATTCTATCTTTAAAAGCTACTAAGCTCATGATTCTCGATATGTTACGATTGTACTAAATTCCTCTTATGATGAGTAATCCTCTAGGGATAGATGTAATGAACGACGATAGTAATGATTCTAAAGACGCTTATGGGCTTTTATGTATATGTGCCTATGTATGGCTATTATGAAACCCCGAGCTTATATGGCCGGGTAGAATATATATATATTGCGCGCTCACCACTGTAGTTGGGTACGGACAACCCTGAGCTTTGGTAGGGCAAGGTATGTGAAACACCGAACTTTTAGGGTCGGGTATGCTATGTAAATGATATGTATATGAATATGAATATGTATATGAATACGAAAATGGATACGAAATGTAAATGAGTATGGAAACGGATACGGATGTATGTACACAATCACGCATTAGAAATTGAAAGTCCCTATGAAGAGCAAGTGAGTGTTTGTGACGATGATACTACTATCTCTCATCTTATGCTATTTCTTATGTTGCTTATTATACTTCTATAATGATGTTGATCATGGTTTACATGCTCAGTACATTCTTTGTACTGACGTCCTTTTGTTTGTCGACGCTGTGTAATGCCCGCAGGTGGTCAGGGAGACAGGCTTGATCCTTAGCTTTATTACTGAGGGACTACATAGCGGAGCTCCATTTCATTCAGAGCTACAGCTTTTGGTATTTTTTCTTTTGTGTACATATTTATGGGCATAGTGGGGTCCTGTCCCGGCTATATGATATGACATACTCTCCTTAGAGTCTCGTAGACATGTGTATATGGTTAGATGTATTTGGCCTTGCGGCTTATATTTTGGATATCATTTTGTTAGCCTCGTCGGCTTATGTACATTATTGCGGGCATAGTTGTTGATGGTGCTATAAATGTATTGTTTCCCAATGGAAATAGTATGATTGATGGATAGAGAGCATGATTTAACTATGTGGCTCACCTAGAGATAAATGTGTATGCACGTCAAGAGGTGTCCTGGTGGGGTAGCACCGGGTACCCGTCATGGCCCTCCGGTTGGGTCGTGACACTATTATCATAGAAATTAACTACTAAGCAGGAATAAAATAAGTAAAAAAATAAGTAAAGGATAGAATATTACCTTTTAATTGTGCAGCCTTGGTCAAAAATGAATTTGAAAGCCCTTTGTGCTTTAAAGACCACACTCAGCCACACAAACTAAAAAACAGATGGAAAATAAATTTTTTAAAATTAGAAAGACCTCAAACTAGTGAGGTCTTAAATTTTTTACTAAAGAGGCTTGAAATTCGAAGTTTTCAGCCTTCCTTTAAATTTCTCCAATTTTCTAATCTTTTAAAACTTCTAACTTTCAAAAACTCAAACTTTTCTCTCCAAAAAGACCTCCTCTCTATGTGATAGGGTTGGGTTTCTATTCATAGACCCCAAAAATTGTTCAACTGTCCAAAAAACCAATGTGGGACAAACATATTTCCCTACTTCTCAAATGACTCCTCACACACATGAACAACCAGATCTGAACTCTATTTGGTTCCATCTGGACCTTTCAACCCCAACCAATGGAAATTAAGCAAGGTACAACAACAAAGCAGGTAAATCATAGAACAATAAAGTAAAATAAAGTAAAAGACAATTCATTACCATGTTTGGATCATATCTTCGCGAAACCAAGCGAAACATTAAATGTTTCACTACAATGGACATGTAAAAGCTGTGTACATCTGCTATACTCTATAAATTTTCCATTTTTGGCGGAGAGAGAGGAAGGAAAAAATGAGGTAGCGATTAGGGTTACACATAAAAGGATAGGGAGAGAAACGGTGTGGGGGTAGGTTTTTTTTTTTTTTTTGAAAAAGGAAATGAAATAAAAGGGGGGTGGGGGTATACCACTTTATTGTTATTAAATGGTTTGGCCCGGGTCTCGCCCTGGTTTGGACTGGACTCGGTCCAGACCTCAAGGAATTAATAGGGGCCCTTTTCTTTTTTATACATATATATGTATACTAAGTGTACACAAGTATACATATATGTGACACTCTGTAAATCTGACTTAGGTGTGAAAGTATTAAATGAGAAGTAATGTCACATTTTAGACATGTGAAGTCCTATAAATATGAGTTTGGGTGGAAATAGTTGATTTAAGATCAATACCATATAGTGAAGTTCATAAGAGTTCTCAAGCTCGTCTAAATTTCAGTAGTTCTGACTTCTAAGCCAGTTTCGTGAAACTATTTGAGCATTTGGGAAAACTTCCCCAATGAATTTTTTAGATCTTCGAAATATCTTTCCAATGGGAGGTCGCCCAGCTCCAACGAAGCTTTGTGATAGGAGTTATGCCTATTTTACTGAACATTGTCTGTGCAGTGTAAAATTAGGCGTGCACGGCACCCCAGGCCAAATTTTCAGGAAATTTAAAATTTTGACACCGTCAAAATAGATACACTATGTGCGCCGCCCTGGCCAACGCCCCAGGCGATGCACTAGGCCATTTTATGCCCGAAGCGATTTTTCCCGAAATTTATAAAAGCCTAACTTCGTTATATTCATTCCCACTTCGTTTTGGCCGATTTATTGAAGGGAAACAACCCGAGGGTTTCCCCAAAACATATAAGGTAAGTTATTGATCAATTACCATCATTACTTCATCATTCTAGCATCAAATTAACACTAGTTCATCTTTCAAAAACCATAAATTCTTGAAACCCAAGAAAGAGAAGAAGAAAGGGACGTTTGGAGATGTTGACATTCCTTCAATAAGGTATGATCCTTGACTTTCTGATGTTATTGAAAGGGTTTAGACTAGTGTAGGTTATCCTATGGGAGTAGAATCCATGATTGATTCATGAAGTGTTCAAGAACACGTTCCAGACATGAAAACCCTAGTTTTTTTTAAAAATGGGGTATATGTGTAGAATTAGATTAAATCTCTAATCTTTCTCATCTAAAACCAATGTAATGTGATTGTAGAACCTTGGTAATTATGTTTGAGCGGGATTTAAGGTATGTCTATATTTCAAAAATCATCTTTTCAAGTATGTCTACTTTTGAAGTACGTTTATATTGTGAAAGCATGATTTGTATTTGAAAATCCTTCCTTGATTGTTTGTATAAGTCATAACTCTTATTTGGTGGAAGTTCTTTTGGAATTAAAGATGATTTATTTTAGACAAGGTCATGCGTGTGTAGGGTCAATCCCGCATCGAACCTTATACAAACTATACTACACTGTGAAACTCGCTTTTCCCATAATTGGATGATTGAACTTCTCTTTCTAAAGGTTGGACCTTAAACTTGTTTTGTTTGTTAATGGGCTTCTTGAACTTGAAATTGAGTAAGAGATTTGAATAAGATTCTAAATCGGTTATGACTTGAAATGCCTTTATTTTGAGATAATGTCTTAAGAAGTGAGATTCGGCTCTAAGCCATGATTGATGATTCGGTAATATGCTATGATTTGTATTTTTTTGGGTTTGGGCCTATATGGGAAAGCTATGCTAGTCCAGAGGATGATTAGACGTTATGGATCCTAACGTATCAACACGAGTATTGCTGTGTCAGTCCAGAGGATGATTGACCTCCGTTTCTTCCTAGCCCGAAGTATCTATTGTTGTGTCAGTCCAGAGGATGATTGACCTCCGTTGCTTTCTAGCCCGGAGTATCTATTGCTGTGATAGTCCAGAGGATGATTAGCCTCCGTGGTTTCCTAGCCTGGAGTATCGACTGATTGATTTACCTATGAGTGGCTTGTTTTGTATCTTTGTTGCCTGTGAGTGGCTTGTGGAAACCTTGAGTTCGTAAGTGAAACACAGAATGATGTGAACGGTAACATAAGTGGAACTTGATATATTCTTGTATGTTGACTCTTATTGGTGATTTCCCTAGTTTACTGGCTTACTTATTCTCTGGAGTTCGAACGGTTTCTTTTGATATCATTTTATTGATTTTACTACCTTACTTTGGCTTTATTAACTATTGCCCCTTAGACACTCACTATGTACCCAGTACTCAGGCATACCATTGTTGTTTTTTATGGTATGTTAGGTATCATTGAGGAGCAGGTTCGCGATACACCTACGACATAAAAGAACTTGCTGCTTTCGAGACTATTCGGTGAGCCCACATGATTGTTCATGGGGCACCATTCAATTTTTACTTTTCGTATTTTAGTTCCGGGCTGCGTCCCGATGTTTTTTAGACACTTTTTATTATCTTGGAAGCTCTATAGACAGTTGTCAGATTGTGGGTAGTGTGTTGGAGTCTTGTGTGACTCGTTGGGTATTTTGCCATATTTATTTATTAAGTTTCTAATTTGACTTCCGCTGGATTATATCAAAGTATGATCGTTCTTTTATCCAATTTATTAATGACTAGTTTTCATATTTATTAAAAGATTTTCGAAAGACATTATACGTTTATTGATTTTATAAGGTGCTTTCGGTATTGTTCATAGCTTCGGATGCCTGTTACGCCTAGGGTGGGTTTTGGGGAGTGACAAGCTTGGTATCAAAGCCTAGGTTTAAATCTGTCCTAGGAATTTTCTGTGGAGCTGTGTCTGGTGGAGTCTTCCTTGTCCGGCCTGATCATCTACATGATCGAAAGACTACCAGGGCATTTATAGGTGTTTCTCATTCTTCTTTATTCTAGATTGTGCTATAGAGCTTGAACGTCCATTAGGATAATTCTGACGTGTCAAATAATTTGTGCCTCGCATAAATAGCTTTAACTCGTGTGGGGATTGCTAATCAAGGAAACAATGGTGTTTCTGATTCATCGTCTGGCGGATGAGCCGTTAGGATCACTAATCGCACCACTGCTGAAACTGTTGCTGGGGTTGATAACGGTAATGGAGACCAAGCACCACCACTAGCACCAACTGCTCCAGTTGCCCCTGCTGCAAGCGTGACTGATATTGGGTCGATGCAGAAAGCGATCCAGATGCTTACCACACTTGTCGCAGCCCAACATCAACGTGGGAGTGCGGATCTGACACTTGGTAGTGGAGGAAGACTTAAGCACTTTTGGGGCTGAATCCCCCCAAGTTTTTTGGTTCACGGGAAGACGATGATCCTTAATACTTTATGGATGAGAACTTCAAGGCTCTGCAAGCAATGGGTGCCTATGATTCCGAAGACGTTAAGCTCGTGGCCTATCAGCTGAAAGATGGTGCTTCTGCTCGGTTTGAACTATGGGAGGCGGAGCAGGGTAGTAATGCTCCGGCTCCAACTTGGGATGAGTTCGAGAAAGCATTTATGGAGAGATTCTTATCTGATGAGGAGCGGTTTACTATGGCTACTAAGTTTGAGAAGCTTGAGCTGGGTACTATGTCTGTTCGTAAGTATAGTTTGAAGTTTACTCGTCTGGCAAGGTATGCAATGTTTATGATTCCAACTGAAAAGCACAAGTTGAGTCTATTTGTGTGTGTTTTGGTACCACATATTAAGTCTGCATGTGCTGCTACAGCTATGTCCCCTACATGTACATTTTCATCTTTGGTTGGGTTCGCTGAGCAAAAAGAGAATTGGAAGGGTGAAGAGATCATTGAAAGGGAACAAAGTAAGAAGGCCCTATCTGTGGGTGGTTTCACTGGGTTGTATGATGGAGGGCAACGAAAAGGAAATTCTGCACCTCAACAATTTTTTTTTTCAGTCTAATATGGGTGTTCCATCTGGTGGACAATTTCAGAGGAACAATAATCAGAACAAATATTCGCAAGGTAATAACCGACAAGCATTTAGTGGGGAGGATCATGGTTGTCATCACTGTGGGATTAGGGGTCATATCAAGAAATATTGTAGGAAATGTCTTCGTGAAATGGCTAACTCTTCAGGCCAAAGGAATAATTCGTCTGACGGTAATACTAACAACGCTCCTAATTCTCGCGGTAATGGGGCTGGTAAAACGGTTGCTAACACCGCTAATGGAGGACAAACTCTACTTTATGGTTTGACTCGTAGGGAGACGGCAGAAGATCCTGATGCCGGGGTCACAGGTATTCTAACTATATGTTCACTTAAAGCGTATTCACTGACGATTCGCGCTTGACTCTTTCTTATACAACTCTGTGCGGTGGCGGAGGACCCTGAGGCCCGCTCGTCGATATGACATCCCGATGTTTTTTAGACACTCTTTATTATCTTAGAAGCTTAGTAGACAGTTGTCAGATTGTGGGTAGTGTGGTGGAGTCCTGTATGACTCGTTGGGTATTTTGCCACATTTATTTACTAAGTTTCTGATTTGACTTCCGCTGGATTTTATCAAATTATGATTGTTATTTTATCCAATTTATTAATGGCTGGTTTTCATATTTATTAAAAGATTTTCGAAAGAGATTATACGTTTATTGATTTTATAAGGTGCTTCTGGTATTGTTCATAGCTTCGGATGCCTGTTACGCCTAGGGTGGGTTTTTGGGCGTGACAAGCTTGGTATCAGAGCCTAGGTTTAAATGTGTCCTAGGAGTTTTCTATGGAGCAGTGTCTTGTGGAGTCTTCCTTGTCCAGCCTGATCACCTACATGATCGAAAGACTACCAGGGCATTTATAGGTGTTTCTCATTCTTCTTTATTCTAGATTGTGCTATAGAGCTTGAACTTCCGTTAGGATCATGCTGAAGTGTCCAATAATTTATGCCTCGCAAAAATGGCTTTAACTCGTGTGGGGATTACTAATCAAGGAAACAATGGTGCTTCTGATTCATCGTCTGGCGGTCGAGCCGCTAGGATCACTAATAGCACCACTGCTGACATTGCAGCTGGGGTTGATAACGGTAATGGAGACCAAACACCACCACTAGCACCACCTGCTCCAGTTGCCCCTGCTGCAGGCATGACTGATATTGGGTCGATACAGAATGCGATCCAGATGCTTACCACACTTGTCGCAACCCAACAGCAACGTGGGTATGCAGATCCGACACTTGCTAATGGAGGAAAACTTAAGCACTTTTTGGGGCTGAATCCCCCCAAGTTCTTTGGTTCATGGGAAGACAATTATCCTTAATACTTTATGGATGAGAACTTCAAGGCTCTGCAGGCAATGAGTGCCCATGATTCCAAAGTCGTTAAGCTCGCAGCCTATCGGCTGAGAGATGCTGCTCATGCTTGGTTTGAACTATGGGAGAGGGAGCGGGGTAGTAATGCTCCGGCTCCAACTTGGGTTGAGTTTGAGGAAGCATTTATCGAGAGATTCTTATCTGATGAGGAGCGGTTTGCTATAGCTACTAAGTTTTAGAAGCTTAAGCAGGGTACTATGTCTGTTCGTGAGTATAGTTTGAAGTTTACTCGTCTGGCAAGGTATGCAATGTGTATGATTCCCACTGAAAAGCATAGGTTGAGTCTATTTGTGTGTGATTTGGTACCACGTATTTAGTCGACATGTGCTGCAGCGGCTATGTCCCCTACTTGTACATTTTCATCTTTGGTTGGGTTTGCTGAGCAAAAAGAGAATTGGAAGGGTGAAGAGATGCTTGAAAGGGAACAAAGTAAGAAGGCCCGATCTGCGGGTGGTTTCACTGGGTCGTATGATGATGGGCAACGAAAAGGAAATTCTGCACCTCAACAATTTGTTTCTCAGTCTAATATGGGGGTTCCATCTGGTGGACAAGGTCAGAGGAACAATGATCAGAACAAATATTCGCAAGGTAGTAACGAAAAGGAAATTCTGCACCTCAAAAAACCGCTCGTCGATATGACATCCCGATGTTTTTAAGACACTCTTTATTATCTTAGAAGCTCCATAAACAGTTGTCAGATTGTGGGTAGTGTGGTGGAGTCCTGTGTGACTCGTTGGGTATTTTGCCACATTTATTTACTAAGTTTCTGATTTGACTTCCGCTGGATTATATCAAAGTATGATCGTTCTTTTATCCAATTTATTAATGACTGGTTTTCATATTTATTAAAAGATTTCCGAAAGAGATTATACGTTTATTGATTTTATAAGGTGCTTCCGGTATTGTTCATAGCTTCGGTTGCCTGTTACGCCTAGGGTGGTTTTTGGGGCGTGACAAGCTTGGTATCAGAGCCTAGGTTTAAATGTGCCCTAGGAGTTTTCTATGGAGCTGTGTCTTGTGGAGTCTTCCTTGTCCAGCCTGATCACCTACATGATCGAAAGACTACCAGGGCATTTATAGGTGTTTCTCATTCTTCTTTATTCTAGATTATGCTATAGAGCTTGAACTTCTGTTAGGATCATGCTGACATGTCCAATAATTTGTGCCTCGCAGAAATGGCTTTAACTCGTATGGGGATTGCTAATCAAGGAAATAATGGTGCTTCTGATTCATCGTCTGGCGGACGAGCCGCTAGGATCCCTAATCGCACCACTGCTGAAACTGCAGCTGGGGTTGATAACGGTAATGGAGACCAAGCACCACCACTAGCACCACCTGCTCCAGTTTCCCCTGTTGCAGGCGTGACTGATATTGGGTCGATACAGAATGCGATCCAGATGCTTACCACACTTGTTGCCACCCAACAACAACGTGGGGATGCAGATCCGACACTTGGTAGTAGAGGAAGACTTAAAGCAATTTTTGGGGCTGAATCCCCCCAAGTTCTTTCGTTCACGGGAAGACGATTATCCTTAATATTTTATGGATGAGAACTTCAAGGCTCTGCGGGCAATGAGTGCCCATGATTCCAAAGTCGTTAAGCTCATGGCCTATCAGCTGAAAGATGTTTCTCATGCTTGGTTTGAACTATGGGAGGCGAAGCGGGGTAGTAATGCTCCGACTTCTACTTGGGCTGAGTTCGAGGAAGCATTTATTGAGAGATTCTTATCTGATGAGGAGCATTTTACTATAGCTACTAAGTTTGAGAGGCTTGAGCAGGGTACTATGTCTGTTCGTGAGTATAGTTTGAAGTTTACTCGTCTGGCAAGGTATGCAATGTGTATGATTCCAACTGAAAAGCACAGGTTGAGTCTATTTGTATGTGGTTTGGTACCAATTATTAAGTCTGCATGTGCTGCTCCGGCTCTGTCCCCTACTTGTACATTTTCATCTTTGGTTGGGTTCGCTGAGCAAAAAGAGAATTGGAAGGGTGAAAATGTCACGACCCAGCTAGGAGCCGTGACGGGTACCCGGGGCTAGCCACCGAGCACCACTCATTCTACTACTTATCTTACTCATTTAATGCTCTTTTATCAGCTTTATACTCAAATTGTAGGAAAATCATAATTTATATGGGAACATAATTACTTTTTATACATGTGCCTCTCGGCCGTCAAAATAATATATACATATAATAGCATCTTGTGAGACCATCTAACCCACACTGCGCATCTACGAGCCTCTACTGGAGTGCTAAACATAAGGACGGGACAAGACCCCGTCATGCCCAAAAATACATATACATGAATATACACGAAAGAATCGTCATAAGCACTTCCGAACAAAGGAGTGCTTTCAATCAGCTGACAGCTACTGCGAGTCTGGGTCGAGCTCTCCACCCTGTCTACCTGTGGGTATGATCACAGCGTCCAAAGAAAGCGGACGTCAGCACGAATATTGTACTGAGTATGAGAGGCATAAACAAGGAAATAAGGCAATGATAAACAAGAAAAATCAATATGGAATAACTGTATCTGACTATTAAGTGTAAAGGAAGTAATGCATGCTGGCTTACTCATAGTTATCATCATGTCATGTGTGCATAAATATATAAGTTGCACGCCCATATAGGTATGGTGTAATAATGTATAAGCTGCCCGTCCATATCGGATCAGTGTGATAATCATAACATTAGCCTGCGTCCAGGCCTCCCGCGTCCAGGGTACCATCTCATGCCGCCCACTAGTGGTGTCTGCCCATGCCATTTGGCCATGGTGTATCGTATAGCTGCCCGCCTTACTGGTGATTTCCCGGCCAAATAGGCGTGGTGTTATATCATCATCATACATGCTCATCATAATATGCTTATCATGCCATACTTATCATAATACATGCATAAGGCTTAAGAACAACTTTACTTTATCGGGGTGACATAAGGTCGTGATCCCCCGATTTAATTATGGAGTAATCATTGACATTCTGCCTCACCTTGAAGGAATTAGCACATAAGGTGAGTGTAAGCAATAAATAACATCATTAACATTATAGGGTCATCATACCATATCTCTTATCTTATATAGCTATCCATAGACATAGGCTTTTAGCTTTCTGGAATATGGGAACTCATGAAAAGGAAGGAAAATCATGCTAGAAGATTCATGCCATTAGAAAGAAGGGACTAGCCTCACATACCTTTGACGTTTAACTAAGCTATCGTTCACTTGTTCTCCTTCGATATCACGTTTCTACCTTCAAAAGAGAATCCGCATTTACGTTAGTTAATCGACTATAAGAACGCACTACTATTTCTAGGAAATATTGGACAGCGCTTCCTTTGTTTATACTACTTTCCCCACATTCTATATCAACTCTCAAACGTTCATAACAACATTCTCAATATGATAGACAACACTCCTCATTCATTTACAACCTCCGTATTTCACAATTTGTCTTCAATTTTTCAATAATCATGGCAATGGTTCATCGTTGCATTTTTCTCTCATAGGACACTTACCCCATGTTCTAAATGTCATTCATAGCATTTTCGTAATCACAAATTATTAATGATCATGGCTCAATTCAAACCTATACTCGACATTGCTACTATTCACACTTTCATGACCCATTTTTACATCCTTCTATAATCTATGTGTTTCAACTCTCCCATACCTTAAACAACATGGTTTAGTCATGAAACTTACCTTAGATGATGGTTGAACAAGCTTTGAAGGAAATTACTCCTCTAGCACCAAAACCCTACTTCACTTCCTTTGGGTTTTCTTGAGAGAGATGAACTTTAGCTAGGTTTCATACACTTTATTTCATGGATTTGGTGTTATTGATCATGGATTTCCTTTGGTTTTCTTGTGATGAAGAGTAGAGAGCATTGTAGAGGTTTCTAGAGAGAAATATCTTGGAAATGAAATGCATTTAATGAGCTTGGGTCTCCTTTTAATGACTTAAAATCTGATCCGGAATGAACAGTAGCTGAAGTGCACAATGGTCGTAAACCCAGTTTACGGTCCGTATTACAATTTACGGGCCGTATCTTACAGTCGTATTTAAGCATATCAAAACCATAAAGGTATGTTAAGGATCATGGCGATTTACGATAGCGATTTACGGGCTGTATTTCAATTTACGGTCTGTATTCCATGTCGTATTTAACCATTTGAACATTTGACAGAAAGTTGAAGTTTTGTAAGTTGGAATACTGTCACACCCCAATCCCGATAGGGCGTGATGGGCACCCGACCCTTACTTAGAGCCGAGCGAACCCGCTGGATTTCACTGTACTCATAATCCTTAAGTCATGAACTGAGATGCATAGGGACAGCTTTTAACAAAAACATTCTTTTTGTCTTTCTCGAATCAAATAAAATTTGTAGTCATAAAAATCTGTAAAGTGATGCATAATGAATACATCGGCTTATATAGCCACATACAAGACTGGCAAGCTAAATACGTGACTCTGTCTACAAAGTCTCTAACATAAGTCATTATACCATGACATGGATACTCTGACTCGGCAACACTCCGGAAAGAAATGGAGCTCGCCAATCCCGCTGGAACATCTTCTAGCAATGTCTTCTACTCATCTGTATGCACCTGTGCGGCATGAAACGCAGCTTCCACAAGAAGGGGCGTCAGTACGAATAATGTACTGAGTATGTAAGACATGAGTAACAATATAACATAGATATGAAAAGTAACAAGGAATAAGAGATATAACCTGTACATCTGAATGCCTCGTAGGGCGGATGTCATGCATGCTTAGCCTTTTAAAAAAAACATTTCAATACATATACTTAGTAACATGCCCGGCCATTGAGGCACGGTGTGATATATAAATAGTAACATGCCCGGCCATTAAGGCCCGGTGTTATCATCATTAGCCTGCGTCTAGGCCTCCCGCGTCCGGGGCAATATCATAACATGCCCACTGCAGTGGTGTGCACATCTACGTGCCTGCCCGGCCGACTATAGCGCGGCGCGGTGTGAGAAAATACATACATATATATATATATAGCATGCATAAGAGCCCAATCAAAAGCCACAACTATATCGGAGTGACGTAAGGTCGGTAGCCTCCGATTGTATTATGGAATACTTATCGTCGCTTTGTCTCACCTTGAAGGAAAAATTATTTTAAGGTGAGACTATCGATGAAGAATAGAATTAAGAGAAAATGTAGAATAGGATCGTAAATCTCATAAGGCATCAATTCATATACTTTGAAAGATTTAGAAATAACGTCACCATCCATGAATAGATTGAGAAATCAATAAATAGCTCGACATTCTCATATCGTCATTGAAAAACATAGCCTTTGCCGTTATCATAAGATCTCACATAATCACAAACTTTGGTTTTGGAAAATACGAATATTTTGGAAAACACTTCTGGAATATCAAGAAGGAAATTATGCCTTGGAATCTGGGACATTTAACTATTGATGACGAGGAAAAATACGGAAACATTTATGAAACCATAAACTAAAGATCATGCCTTTGATAGAAAGGGACGAGCCTTAACATACCTGGAAGAAAATTCTCGACTTCTAACTTACTTCCCGTCTTGCACCTCTCTTAAGAATTATTCGTAGCCTCGTAATCTACATATATATCCATTCATAATATCATTAGAATCATCCTCATACGCTCGTCTCGAAACTTTAATTAAAATCCTTTTAAGGTTCTGTCGAAATTCGGGCAGCATTTCCCCTATTTATATGCCTCGCCCGAAATTCCAATTCAATAACCAACAACATCAACAACAATACCAATAGTCATAATATCATTTCCAACACCAACATATGTCATAAAAACAACCCACACACTATTTTCCAAATTTCTCAACCAACCCACTTGTGATACGACTATTTAATAATTTTTACTTTCGTAAGGAAGTTGAAATTAATACTAAGAACATCAATAACAACATCCTAAACATTCTACAAGATGATTATATACATATTTTATCCAAAATTTTCTTCAAACCTCAATCCATAATTCAACAACCTCAACACAACAAAATATAATCTTTATTCTTGCAATTATTCCTTAATCCATGTTGATAAAGAAAGAAATTTAATGATTCATACCTTGTATTTACCCAAGTAACAAAATTTTCAACATTTCACTTGCTCCCAAGCTCCTCCAACTCCAAAATAAAATCATAATCGCGTCTACGCGTTGCCCGGACCTCGATTGATTTTCCGTAGCTTGAAATTTCACTCAAAATCCTCACTTTTATGTGGGATTTAAGCCTCTTTTTGTTGCTGAAAATTCTGGAAAGTTTGGGACATTTCTATGATGAAAAATGGGGGTTTTGACCCTTTTTATAATTGGGTTGGCCGAAGTACTGTAGCTACAGTGCTGTAGCAGTACTGTAGCTGTGCTGTTTCTGCGCGACAGTTCAGTTTGTAACGTCTATACTTCTCTACTACGAGGTCCTATCAACGAGCGGTTTGTTACATTATAAGATAGACTTGACAAACTTCATTTTAGGCTTTTAAAACGCCTTAAAACTCTAAATATACATGGAGATATACCCCTCCAAAGTTGACTGAAAAGTTTTTCCAGCATTTCTCAAATTTTCGTCGAACTTATTTTCTTCAATTTGCTCGATCTCGAAATATTCTGAAACTTTCCATACATGATATTTATCACTTATTATACCAATAATGGCCATGTTCTCGTGTTTCAAAATACTCTTTCCCGATTACGGCTTACGAGATAGTAATCATCCTTTATTTAAACAATATACTTAATAATGTCTCGTTCCTCATACTCCAAAGTTATTTTGCCCAGTCGTAACTCGATATACTTACATTCAAATTTAACTAGTGCTTCTCCGAGGTACGGGGTGTAACAAATACGACTTGGTGGTTTACGGGCCGTATACCACTTTACGGTCCGCATTTCACTTTACGGTCGACTGGGCCAAAATGCAAATCTGCGACTTTCAAGTCTTCAAAAGCTATAATTAGTCATTGTGGAGCATAACCTATCTCTTATTCCCATTGCCTTTGAAAAGATTACTTAGGGTTGTCAAACGTCATTCCCTTCTCATTAAAACATCATATACCCGTATTCTTCGTTAGTTTATTCGTTGTACATTCACGGGGAAATTTATGAGGTGTAACACTCTTCCCCCCTTTTGGAACATTCGTCCTCGAATGTTAAACACTCGAGATTCTACGAAAATTTCGCCAGAGTTTCCCCTGTAATATGACACTACAAACTTGGCACAACAACCCATAATATCATTGCCTCACAGCGCTTCAACATAATAAAATTCTAAGAAAGACTTACGAAAGCTCTCGAAAGCAGGGGATATAATATCTGAGTAATGATAGAAATAGGGGTGTTCGGATACTCTGATTATTACACTTCATTTATTGCATACTTACCTCATATTGTTGGCGTTCCATCTTGAGTCTCTTCTGGGGGTTGAAATAAATGCGGGTACTTGGACTTCATACTTTCTTCCGCTTCCCAAGTCATTTCTTCTCGGTTATTGTTTCGCCACAAGACTTTAACTGAAGCTACCTCTTTATTTCGGAGTCTTCGCACTTGCCTGTCTAGAATAGCAATATGCACCTCTTCATAGGTTAGCTTTTCTGTCACTTGCACATCATCTATCGGGACAATCTTTGTGGGATCTCCAATACACTTGCGGAGCATCGAAACGTGGAAGACTGGATGGACTGATTCAAGCTCTGAAGGCAAGTCCAATTCATAGGCTACATGACCCACCTTGCAGGTAATTCTATAGGGTCTAATATACCTAGGACTTAGCTTCCCTTTCTTACCAAATCTCATCACCCCTTTCATTGGCGATACTTTCAAAAATACCAAATCATCAACTTGAAATTCCAAATCTCGTCAGCGATTATCTGCATAAGACTTTTGGCGACTTTGGGCTGTCAACAATCGATCTCGGATCACCTTAACTTTTTCCACCGCTTGTTGAATTAATTCGGGGCCTACTAGTTGTGCTTCTCCTATTTCAGACCATCCGATTGGGGATCTACATTTCCTTCCATATAAAGCTTCATATGGAGCCATTTGAATACTGGAATGATAGCTATTGTTATACACAAATTCGATTAACGGTAAATGATCATCCCAACTTCCACCGAAATCCAGCATACATGCTCATAGCATATCTTCCAAGGTCTGAATAGTACGCTCGACTTGTCCATCGGTCTGCGGATGAAATGACGTGCTAAGCTTCACTTGAGTGCCTAGACCTTCTTGGAAGGACTTCGAAAACTTGGTTGTAAGCTGTGCTCCTCTATCTGTGATAATGGATAATGGAATACCATGAAGTCGCATAATTTCTTTGAGATATAACCTTGCATAATCTTTGGCTGAGTATGTGGTTCTAACTGGGAGAAAATGGGCTGCTTTCGTCAACCTGTCCACGATCACCCATATGGAATCATACTTGCCATGGGAACGAAGTAACCCCACAATAAAATCCATGTTGATCACTTCCCATTTCTAAGTAGGGATTTCCATTGCTTGTAATAAGCCTTCTGGCTTCTGATGTTCAACTTTTACTTGTTGGCGATTTGGACACTGTGCTACAAATTCGGCTATGTCTCTCTTCATGCCATCCCACCAATACATCATCTTAAGATCGTGATACATTTTGGTTGCACCTGGGTGAATAGAATATCGAGAACAATGTGCTTCTTCTAGAATTCGTCGGCGCAATTCTACCACATTCGTCACACATAGTCTGCCTCGATATCTAAGAATTCCATCTATAGAAGCTTCAAATGGAGATTTCTCTTTTCCATGAGATATGTCTCTATAATAGCACATTTTAGGATCCTCATACTGGTGCTCTTTCACTTCCATGTTCAAGGATGAGGCTATGGGATCATTAATAATAATCCCCGCATTACCCGAATCGATTACACGCACTCCAAGATTAGCTAATTGGTGGAGCTCATGAACCATCTCTTTCTTTTCCGGAGGGACTTCACATAAACTGCCCATTGACCGGCGGCTAAGCGCATCAGCTACTACATTCGCTTTTCCAGGGTGGTACAAAATGTTCACATCATAATCTTTTAACAATTCTAACCACCGCCTCTGCCGCAGGTTCAACTCCTTCTACTTGAATATGTATTGAAGACTTTTGTGATCTGTATAGACATCAACATGCACACCATACAAATAATGCCTCCATATTTTCAAGGCATGAATAACCGCAGCCAATTCGAGATCATTAGTTGGATAATTCTTTTCATGTTTCCGTAATTGTCTCGAAGCATATGCAATAACTTTCCTATGATGTATCAATATGCATCCTAGTCCAACACCGGAAGCGTCACAATACACAACATAGCCATCTGGCCCTTCTGGAAGTGTCAAGACCGGAGCTGAGGTCAATCTGCCTTTAAACTCTTGGAAACTGCACTCATAAGCATCATTCCACTGAAATTTGGCTGACTTCTGGGTTAGTTTCGTAAATGGGGCTGAAATAGATGAGAAGACCTTTACGAACCACCTATAATACCCTGCCAACCCTAGAAAACTATGAACTTCTATGGGCTTCGTGGGCCTTGGCCAAGTCTTCACAGCTTCAATCTTCTGAGTGTCAACTCGAATGCCATCATTTGAAATAACATGGCCCAGAAATGTCACAGAATTTAGCCAGAACTCGCACTTTGAAAATTTTGCATACAATTCTCGAGCTCGAAGAATGCCAAGAAAAATTCTCAAATGATCTGCATGTTCTGATTCCGTGCGAGAATACACTAGAATATCATCGATAAACACTATCACAAATAAGTCCAAGAGAGGCCTGAATACATTTTTCATCAAATTCATAAACACGACCGGAGCGTTAGTCAATCCAAATGGCATCACCCGGAATTCATAATGACCATATCTCGTTCTGAAAGCCGTTTTGGGAATATTCGCTTCTTTGACTCTCACTTGATGGTAACCCGACCTCAAATCTATTTTTGAAAACCATTTGGCGCCTTGCAGTTGATCGAATAAGTCATCAATCCTTGGAAGAGGATATTTGTTCTTTATTGTCACTTTGTTCAATTTCCTGTAGTCAATACACATTCGTAGAGATCCGTCTTTCTTTCTCACAAACAAGACTGGTGCTCCCCACGGTGATGAACTGGGCCTAATAAACCCTTTTTCGAGCAAATCTTTCAACTGTGCCTTTAACTCTTTCAACTCTACCAGAGCCATTCGGTAAGGAGGAATAGAAATAGGCTGGGTGTCCGGCAACCATCAATGGCGAAGTCAATTTCTCTTAAAGGAGGAAGGCCTGGAAGCTCATCAAGAAATACATGTGGGAATTCATTCACAACCGGAACGGATTTAAAAGTTGGCGACTTTGCCTCGGTTTCATGGACTCGAACTAGATGATAAATATAGCCTTTAGCTATCATCTTCCTTGCCTTAAGGTAGGAAATAAACCTACCCTTTGGAGATGCTGTATTACCCTTCCATTCAAGCACGGGCTCTCCCGGAAATTGAAATCGTACCACTTTCGTTCAACAATCAACATTAGCATAACATGATGCCAACCAATCCATACCCATAATTACATCGAAATCTAACATCTTTAACTCAATCAAATCAGCTGTGGTCTGGCGATCACATATCACTACTACACAATTTTTATACACTTGTCTTGCTATCACGGGATCACCAACCGGAGTAGACACCTCAAAAGGTTTGATTGGCTCAGGTTTCACCCCAATACAACCAGCAACATATGGAGTAATATAAGAGAATGTAGAAACCGGATCTATCAATGCATACACATCACGGGAAAATATAGACAATGTACTTGTAACCACATTCGGGGAGGACTCAAGATCCTGCTGTCCGGCTAAAGCATATACACGGGGCTGAGTGGCACCTGAAGTAGATGCTTCCCCTCTGCCTCTACCTCGGCCTGCTGATATCTGAGGAGACTGCCCTGCCGGGCGCGCTGAGGAAGAACCAGCTGCTGAACCTGTAGGCAGAGTACCAACTCTACCACTCATGGACGGGCAATCCCTCATCATGTGCCCAACTTGGCCACAAGTATAGCAAGCGTCCGAACCCTGGCGACACTGTCCCGAATGCAATCTACCGCACTGGTTGCATCGCGGTACTGGGGGTCTCCTCTGACTATAATCTTCCCTGAACTGGGAATCTGGGATCCTCGAACTCTGGCCCTATCCTAAACGGAAGGAGCGGTCAAATCTCCTACCTGCGAATCGAGGGGGTGCACTAGTCACCGACTGGCCTGAGTACCCAGAATATGTCTGTCTTGATCCCCCTCTATAACCACTACCTGCTCCCATAGATCTATCCCTCTTACCTTGCCTTCTATCACTATCACGGTCACTTCTTTGTGGTTGTTGTCGCCCCTCTAAATTCTGAGCATGGGCCTGTATTCGGGAAATATCCATCCCTTCTTGCAAGGAAGCCGTCAAACAATCTCTGAATAAATGTGGCCCTAGGACACTTACAAATCTATGTACCCGATCTCCCATGTCGGTTACCATAGCCGGGGCATATCTAGCCAAAGAATTAAACTGCATGCTATACTCCCGGGCACTCATATTTCCTTGCCTCAGATTTACAAACTTGTCCGCTCTAGCTCGGCGGACCTCGGGTGGCAAGTAGTGACGAATAAAAGCATCCACAAATTCTTGCCAGACCGGAGGAGGCGCATTATCTCCTCTTGATAATACCCAATTGTTGTACCATAAAACTGCCACATCCCGGAGTCTATAAGATGCCAACTCCACGAATTCAGTTTCGGAGGCATGGACAATCTTCAATGTCCTCAACATCTCATCTATGAAACCCTGCGAGTCTTCATCCGGCTTTGACCCAAAGAACTCCGGAGGAATTAGACTCATAAAATCACGGGCTTTGGTACTTGCTTCCTGATCACTTGAACTCGCATTTTGTCGTTGTGCCTGTGCGGTGACCAATTGTGTCAATAAATGGATGGCCTCAGTCATTTGTTGACCCGAAGTAACCGGTGGAGGGATTGGAGCTGGAGCTCCTCCTTGCTCTTCCACATTAGGCGGGGTAGAAGAAGTGTTGGACAAGGCCTCATTATGTGATTCGCCTTCTTCTATATTCATCGGAGGATCTCTTTCTACCCGTCTCTTTCCCATAGTCTTTCCCTTCTGGGCGGCTGTAGCCTTTCCCTTTGGCGGCATTCTGAAATCACAACACACTATTAGGGAGGATAAAGTCTTATACATGGCTCTATCGCACGATTTCATAAGAAGAAGGATGGTCATTTTTCCTAAATGCCCTGTAGCCACTTGTTTATTGATGTTGCGCGCAACACACCATAAACAAGACTCAACTAGACACGGCTCGTAGACACATCCTAGGACTGAACCGCTCTGATACCACTTTTGTCACGACCCAGCTAGGGGCCGTGACCGGTACCCGGGGCTAGCCACCGAGCACCACTCATTCTACTACTCATCTTACTTATTTAATGCTCTTTTATCAACTTTATACTCAAATTGTAGGAAAATCATATTTTATATGGGAACATAATTACTTTTATATACATGTGCCTCTCGGCCGTCAAAATAATATATACATCTAATAGCATCTTGTGAGACCATCTAACCCACACTGTACATCTACGAGCCTCTACTGGAGTGCTAAACATAAGGACGGGACAAGACCCCGTCATGCCCAAATATACATATACATGAATATACACAAAAGAATCGTCATAAGCACTTCCGAACAAAGGAGTGCTTTCAATCAGCTGACAGCTACTGCAAGTCTGGGTCGAGCTCTCCTCCCTATCTACCTATGGGTATGATCACAGCGTCCAAAGAAAGCGGACGTCAACACGAATATTGTACTGAATATGATAGGCATAAACAAGGAAATAAGGCAATGATATACAAGAAGTATCAATATGGAATAACTGTATCTGACTATTAAATGTAAAAGAAGTAATGCATGCTGGCTTACTCATAGTCATCATCATGTCATGTGTGCATAAATATATAAGTTGCCCGCCCATATAGGTACGGTGTAATAATGTATAAGCTGCCCGTCTATATCAGATCGGTGTGATAATAATAACATTAGCCTGCGTCCAGGCCTCCCGCGTCCGGGGTACCATCTCATGCCGCCCACTAGTGGTGTCTGCCCATGCCATTTGGCCATGGTGTATCGTATAGCTGCCCGCCTTACTGGTGACTGCCCGACCAAATAGGCGCGGTGTTATATCATCATCATACATGCTCTTCATAATATGCTTATCATACCATACTTATCATAATACATGCATAAGGCTTAAGAACAACTTTACTTTATCGGGGTGACGTAAGGTCGTGATCCCCCGATTTCATTATGGAGTAATCATTGACATTCTGCCTCACCTTGAAGGAATTAGCACATAAGGTGAGTGTAAGCAATAAATAACAACATTAACATTATAGGGTCATCATACCATTTCTCTTATCTTGTATAGCTATCCATAGACATAGGCTTTTAGCTTTATGGAATATGGGAACTCATGAAAAGGAAGGAAAATCATGCTAGAATATTCATGCCATTAGAAAGAAGGGACTAGCCTCACATACCTTTGACGTTTAACTAAGCTATCATTCGCTTGTTCTCCTTTGATATCACGTTTCTACCTTCAAAAGAGAATTCACATTTACGTTAGTTAATCGACTATAAGAACGCGCTACTATTTCTAGGGAAAATTGGACAACGCTTCCTTTGTTTATACTACTTTCCCCACATTCTATATCAACTCTCAAACTTTCATAACAACATTCTCAATATGATAGACAACACTCCTCATTCATTTACAACCTCCGTATTTCACAATTTATCTTCAATTTTTCCATAATCATGGCAATGGTTCATCGTCGCATTTTTCTCACATAGGACACTTATTCCATGTTCTAAATGTCATTCATAGCATTTTCGTAATCACAAATTATTAATGATCATGGCTCAATTCAAACCTTTACTCAACATTGCTACTATTCACACTTTCATGACCCATTTCTTACATCCTTCTATAATCTAAGTGTTTCAACTCTCCCATACCTTATACAACATGGTTTAGTCATGAAACTTACCTTAGATGATGGTTGAACAAGCTTTGAAGGGAATTACTCCTCTAGCACCAAAACCCTACTTCACTTCCTTTGGGTTTTCTTGAGAGAGATGAACTTTAGCTAGGTTTCATACACTTTATTTCATGGATTTGGTGTTATTGATCATGGATTTCCTTTGGTTTTCTTGTGATAAAGGGTAGAGAGCATTCTAGAGGTTTCTAGAGAGAAATATCGTGGAAATGAAATGAATTTAATGAGTTTGGGTCTCCTTTTAATGACTTAAAATCTGATCTGGAATGAACAGTAGCTGAAGTGCACAGTGGTCGTAAACCCAGTTTACGGTCCGTATTCCAGTTTACGGGCCGTATCTCGTGCTCGTATTTAAACATATCAAAACCAGAAAGGTATGTCGATCATGGTGATTTACGATCGCGGTTTACGAGCCGTATTTCAATTTACGGTCCGTATTCCAAGTTGTATTTAACCATTTGAACATTTGACAGAAAGTTGAAGTTTGGTAAGTTGGAATACGACATGGTGGTTTACGGGCCGTATACCACTTTACGGTCCGTATTTCACTTTACGGTCGACTGGGCCAAAATGCAAATCTGCGACTTTCAAGTCTTCAAAACCAATAATTAGTCATTGTGGAGCATAACCTATCTCTTATTCCCATTGCCTTTGAAAAGCTTACTTAAGGTCGTCAAACGTCATTCCCTTCTCATTAAAACATCATATACCCGTATTCTTCGTTAGTTTATTCGTTGTACATTCACAGGGAAATTTACGAGGTGTAACAGAAGAGACGCTTGAAAGGGAACAAAGTAAGAAGGCCCGATCCGCGGGTCGTTTCACTGGGTCGTATGTTGATTGGCAACGAAAAGGAAATTCTGCACCTCAACAGTTTGTTTCTCAGTCTAATATGGGGGTTCCATCTGGTGGACAAGTTCAGAGGAAAAATGATCAGAACAAATATTCGCAAGGTAGTAACGAAAAGGAAATTTTGCACCTCAACAAACCGCTCGTCGATATGACATCCCTATGTTTTTTAGACACTCTTTATTATCTTAGAAGAACAGTTGTCAAATTGTGGGTAGTGTGGTGGAGTCCTGTGTGACCCGTTGGGTATTTTGCCACATTTATTTACTAAGTTTCTGATTTGACTTCCGCTGGATTATATCAAAGTATGATTGTTCTTTTATCCAATTTATTAATGACTGGTTTTCATATTTATTAAAAGATTTCCGAAAGAGATTATACGTTTATTGATTTTATAAGGTGCTTCCGGTATTGTTCATAGCTTCGGATGCCTATTACGCCTAGAGTGGTTTTTGGGGCGTGACAAGCTTGGTATCAGAGCCTAGGTTTAAATGTGTCCTAGGAGTTTTCTATGGAGCTGTGTCTTGTGGAGTCTTCCTTGTCCAGCCTGATCACCTACATGATCGAAAGACTACCTGGGCATTTATAGGTGTTTCTCATTCTTCTTTATTCTAGATTGTGCTATAGAGCTTGAACTTCCATTAGGATCATGCTGAAGTGTCCAATAATTTATGCCTCGCAGAAATGGCTTTAACTCGTGTGGGGATTACTAATCAAGGAAACAATGGTGCTTCTGATTCATCGTCTGGCGGTCGAGCCGCTAGGATCACTAATAGCACCACTGCTGACACTGCAGCTGGGGTTGATAACGGTAATGGAGACCAAACAACGCCACTAGCACCACCTGCTCCAGTTGCCCCTGCTGCAGGCATGACTGATACTTACCACACTTGTCGCAACCCAACAGCAACGTGGGTATGCAAATCCGACACTTGCTAATGGAGGAAAACTTAAGCACTTTTTGGGGCTGAATCCCCCCAAGTTCTTTGGTTCATGGGAAGATAATTATCCTTAATACTTTATGGATGAGAACTTCAAGGCTCTGCAGGCAATGAGTGCCCATGATTCCAAAGTCGTTAAGCTCGCAGCCTATCAGTTGAAAGATGCTGCTCATGCTTGGTTTGAACTATGGGAGGCGGAGCGGGGTAGTAATGCTCCGGCTCCTACTTGGGCTGAGTTTGAGGAAGCATTTATCGAGAGATTCTTATCTGATGAGGAGCGGTTTGCTATAGCTACTAAGTTTTAGATGTTTAAGTAGGGTACTATGTCTGTTCGTGAGTATAGTTTGAAGTTTACTCGTCTGGCAAGGTATGCAATGTGTATGATTCCAACTGAAAAGCATAGGTTGAGTCTATTTGTGTGTGATTTGGTACCACGTATTTAGTCGCCATGTGCTGCAGCGGCTATGTCCCCTACTTGTACATTTTCATCTTTGGTTGGGTTCACTGAGCAAAAAGAGAATTGGAAGGGTGAAGAGATGCTTGAAAGGGAACAAAGTAAGAAGGCCCGATCTGCGGGTGGTTTCACTGGGTCGTATGATGATGGGCAACGAAAAGGAAATTCTGCACCTCAACAATTTGTTTCTCAGTCTAATATGGGGGTTCCATCTGGTGGACAAGGTCAGAGGAACAATGATCAGAACAAATATTCGCAAGGTAGTAACCGACAAGCATTTAGTGGGAAGGATAGTGGTTGTCACCACTGTGGGATTGGGGGTCATATCAAGAAATATTGTAGGAAGTGGCTTCATGAAATGGCTAACTCTTTAGGCCAAAGGAATAATTCGTCTGATGGTAATACTAACAACATTCCTAATGCTCGTGGTAGTGGGGCTGGTAAAGCAGTTGCTAACACCGCTACTGGGGGACCAGCTCGTATTTATGGTTCGACTCGTAGGGCGGCGGCGAAAAACCCTGACGTCGTGGTCACAGGTATTCTAACTATATGTTCTTTTGAAGCGTATTCGCTGATTGATTCGAGTTCGACTCTTTCTTATATAACTCAATATCTTGCCCTTGAATTTGGTGTAGAACTCAAGCGATTGTTAGAACCCTGAACTATGAATTCCCCTACTAGTATTCTCGTTATTGCTTCTAGAATCTACAGAGATTGTGTAGGCGTAGTTAAGGGCCCTGAGACTACCTCTAAATTGTTGGAAATAGGAATGGTGAACTTTGAAATGATTACGAGGATAAACTGCTTTCATAGTGTTATTGAATTCCAGGCTGCTGATTAAAAATATTTAGGCTTGTATTTCTAGATGAACTCGTTATAAATGGAAGAGTAATATCGTTAAATCTCGAGGTAGACTACAGGTGTAAATCCCTTATTCCATGCTTAGGCTTGTCTGGTGTAGTTGTGGGAGTCTTGGTGAGGGCCATATGATTATTATTGTAGTATTATATGAGTTTTGTTTGAGATAACTTGCAATACAAAGGAACACTAGCGAGAATTTTAAGGACTTGAGGTTTAGTGAAAATCTTAGGCCATGACTTTCATTCGGGGACGTATGATCCTAAGGGGCAGATAATGTGTGTTATATCCCGTATCTCATACATTCGGATAGTCCGAGAAAGTCGTGACAAGTTAAGGACAAGATCATTTTCAAGAATTATTTTAATGTACGAGTGGTTAGGAATATTATTTATGAACATTGGTGGTATGAAAATATTGGGAGAGGCCAAGGGTAAAAAGAGAAATTTGCAAAATGGCCAATGGAAATAATGTGGAAGACTAAGGGCAAGATGGTAATTTCACAAAATTATAGAAAAAGAGGAGAAAAGAAAAAAATAAGCAAAGATGACAAATAAGTCATCTTTTGCCACCATTCAAGAAAATTCTAGAGGAGGGCATGTGCCATGCACATGACCCTTTAATATATGGCACATGGATGAGAAGAATTCATCACATTGCCATTTGGAAAATTCAAGAACTTGAGAGAAAGAACAAAAAAAAAAAGATGAAGGAGAAAGAAGGGGAGTTTCAGCCAAGAGGAGGGGATTTCATCCCCATGAAATCTTGTCCCAAAAATTTATTTCTTCATGCATTTCTACTAACTCAAGGATGCTCTTCAACATGGTATAGTTGTTGAGGCAAGAATCTCTCTCTTTGTTGCAAGTTGACAACTTTGGTTAAGTGAGGAAGTTGAAGGAAAAGGTAAGAATTCATCATCTTTTATATGTTATGGAGTCTTTGTTTATGTTGTGGAATGTAGAAAGGAGTAGAATTCATAAGAATATGGAAGTTTGCATGATGATTGTGTGTGGCCGCGTGCATGGGTGATTGTAGTAACAATGATTCAATGATTTTATGAAGTGTTTTAGTTGTTGTGAATTCTATGTTGACAATGAAAGTGTGATGATTTTAGTTGAAGTTGTAGATGTTGGGTTGGCCATGTGGTGTATATGTTGTGTAGGAAAGATGACCAAATTTATATGTAGTAATTTAATTGTTGTTGATATGTATCCTATGATAGAAATAGGAATTTGATGATTTAAAGTGGTGTTGGAAATATTATGGGTTGATTTGGAAGCCAATGTAATATTAATGTCGTTTCTATATTCACGAGTATAATGTTGTTAGAATGTGTGTTGTTGGAGTAGTTCATGAATTCGGAAGCAAGAAATGCATTAAAAATCGTTTCTAGGGAAGTTGAGGAGTTTTTGGGCAAGTTATGGAATTTGGTGGAATCTTGCCTATTTTGTAGAGTGACACGAAAAGCTTTCGAATTGTGTTAGAATGATCTTAAATTGGTACATGAATATGAAAATGTTAATATTGACTTAGAAGTGCAAAGTTGGGTTGGAAGTTGTTGCACTATTTAGGAAAGGAAACAATGTATGTTAGAATGCATTTTTGATTGACTATTGATGCTGTTGGTTTGTTGTTGGTATTGTTGTGTTGTTGTTGTTGATATTCTGGGCCGAGTTAAATTCTCGGGGCGTTGTATTTATAGGGGAGGTGCTGCCGAAATTCCGGTAGACAAGTATCAATTCAAGATTGAATACCAAAAGCCTTATAGTTAACATTTGGTAAAAATGACCATTTGTAGATTCTGGGCGAAACGGGAATTGAATCTGGACGAGCGTGAGGCGCAACTAAGGTATGTAAGGCTTACCCTCTCTTTCTCTTGGCATGTCCTAGATGTGGTAGGCTATGATTCGAGCCTCGGGGATGACTCTACTCTTAGAAATCCGAGCTTATGTTTGACCCTTTTTCATTCAGTGTAATTGAATTAGGCATATTATGTTTAGTCGAAAAAGTTAGTTTGAATGTATGTAACTTCCACCAACGGAACTGGATTGCCCTGAAACTTTCGTAGATGACCTTATAAGACCAAATGTTTATAGTTTTACGTATGTCACCTCGACCTGACCCAAGGTGGGCCCACAACCCCCGAGACCTATTTGTATTGTTTTATTTGCCCTATTTCCGTACGATAATTAAGGGAAACTTTGGCTAATGTTCCGAGTTTGTTATAAGTACCTAGTAACTCAGATACAAGTGTTCTGACTTGACTATTCTGATATAAATACTCCGATACGAACGATCTGATTCGAACATTTTGTTATAAGTATTCTGATGTAAATATTCCGATATAAGTGTTTTGATTTAAGCATTCCAATATAAATAATCTGATATAAGCATTCTGAGTTAGGTATACTGGTACGAGTGTCTGGTATAAGTGTTCTGATATGGGTATTCCGATATAAGTATTCTGAAATAAGTATTCGGCTATGAATGTCTGGATATGAGCCTTCTGATCCAAGTATTCTGATATGAGTATTCTCTATAAGCCTTAATGTTCTCTAAGTACGATCTCGGATCGCTTAAAAGTCCGAAGAGGTTTCTGTATTTCAAATGCTCATAACTTCCTGATATTAACTTGGAAGAACCCGAAACTCGTTTCTGAGCCTTCGAATGTCGGCAAGTGTACCCATCCATCGAGTCTGGATTTATGTGCATATGGTTTCTCATGACTCTGCTCGTGCATGACTCAATGTCTCTTTCACTGCGTCCCGGGCCAGGTTCTGTTATCGTGCCCTTCTTCTGCTTGTTCACTGCATCCCGGGCCAGGTTTTGTTATCGTGCATTTCCTCTGCATTGTTCACCGCGCCCCTCGGTGGGAGAGTCGGGTTCTGTTATCTGTATATGATGATATGGGGATGGCGGCCAGGATGACATATGATTCTGTTCACCGCGTCTCTTCCCAGAGGGCCGGGTTCTGTTACCGCGTCCCTTATCACAGGGCCGGGATCTGTCATCTGCTATCTGCATATGTATATATTGACACATGATTTTGACATATGATGATTCTGTTTACCGTGTCCCTTATCACAGGGCCGGGATCTGTTATCTGTGGAAATATTATATGATTTCGATATGCATAATTTGTATCCAGAAAGTAAGCACTCTGGTATTCTGTACGTTCTGTATTTCGTCCGATATATGACATCATCTGAGTATTTTGTACGTTCTGTATTCCGTCCGAAACATGACATCATCTGAGCATTTTGTACGTTCTGTACCCCGTCTGGCGCGTGATATCACCTCTGTACGTTCGGTACTCCGTTCTGTATTCTGTATTTTCTGCACCTCTTCGGACATGCGATCTGTAAATGTAGAATAAGTATTTTGGTACTTTGGTCAACACCCTTACTTTCTGTATATTCACTGATATGTGAGACAGGTATGTATGCTTTGTGTCTGAAAAGTAATGAGCGTCTGGTACTCTGAATACCGTATTTGTTTGTTAGTTCTGTCTGCTTCTTTGTGATGCATGCCTTACATACTCAGTACATATTCCGTACTGACCCCCTGTCTTCGGGGGCTGCGTTTCATGCCGCGCAGGTACTCCCAGATGAGCCGAGATTATTATAGAAGATGTTCCAGCGGAGTTGGCAAGCTCCATTTGCTCCTGGAGCGCTGCCGAGTCAGAGTTCGTATGTAAAGGTTTTTGATTGATGTTAGAGACTTTGCAGACAACGTCGTGGGTATTGTTAGTCAGTCTGTAAGCGGCTCTATCAGCCGATATGTCGGTCTGTGTTATGTACTAAATTTTGTATGATTATAGATTTGTTCTACTTGGAAACTACGAGAAAGAATATTTCTGGAAAAAAAAAATTACTATGTATTTTATCTTATTTGATTTAAAAAGTTTGACGTGATTTTATGTGCAGCAAGAGTCTGAGGGTTCGCTCGTCTCTAAGTAAGGGTCGGGTGCCCATCACACCCCAGTAAGGTCGGGTGTGACAATGTGACACTCCGTAAATCTGACTTAGGTGTGAATGTATTAAATGAGAAGTAATGTGACATTTTAGGCATATGAAGCCCTATCAATATGAGTTTGGGTGGAAATAGTTGATTTAAGATCAATACCAAATAGTGAAGTTCGTAAGAGTTCTCAAGCTCGTCTAAATTTCAGTAGGTCTTACTTCTAAGCCAGTTTCGTGAACATAATTTGAGAATTTGGGAAAACTTCCAACGGCAGGTTGCCCAGCTCCAACAAAGCTATGTGATAGGAGTTATACCAATTTTACTGAACATCGTCTGTGCAGTGTAAAATTAGGCGTGCGCGGCGCCCCAGGTCAAATTTTCAGGAAATTCAAAATTTTGATACCGTCAAAATAGATACACTGTGTGCGCTGCCCTGGCCAACACTCCAGGCCATTTTATGCCTGAAGCGATTTTTTTCAAAATTTATAAAAGCCTAACTTCGTCATATTCATTCCCACTTCGTTTTGGCCGACTTTTTGAGAGGAAACAATCCTAGGTTTTCCCCAAAACAAATAAGATAAGTTCTTGATCAATTCCCATCATCACTTTTGTTACACCTCAAAAAATTTCGCGTCGTTTGCGTCGTGAGTAAACTAACGTAAGCTCGAAAAGGTCATAGAACCCTTATAAGGTTAAGGAATACTATTGACAAGTGTTAAGCAAGTGTCTAAAGGTACTGGGATCAAGCAAATTGAAGAAAATAAGTTTGTCGAAAATTAAAAAAAAATTGCTGAATTTTGGAATGAAATTTGGGGTCAAATATAGAGAAGTATATCTCCTAGTATATTAGGAGTTTTGAGGTGGAACAAAAGTCTAATATGAATTTCATGAAGTCTAGTTTCGAATGCAACAAACCGCTCGTCGATATGACATCGGAGTAGAGAGATATGGACGTTACAAGTTAGGCTGGCGGAGCAAAGGCGCGCCTAGCTACACTGCACGAACGCGCCAGCTACAGTGCCCGAACGCGCAGCTACAGTGCGTGAACATTCTAGGTCAGTGCAAACCGAATCTAGAACAATATAAAAGGGGGTTTACTCCTTATTTTCATCCAAACCACCCCTTAAAAATATCCTAAAACCTCTGGAACTTTCTCTCAACTTCCACCCATAAATTTTAGCCCAAATCGAGTGTAATATCGGGATTTAGGTTCGGATAGCGTATAGTTGTGATTATAGTATCGTGTTTCGGTGAATCTTGGCTTGGATACAAGGCGGATATTGAAGATATTGCAGCTCTAATGGGAATAAAGTAAGAATCTCTCCTTATTGATAGTCATTTAGGTGTATTTACGAAGATAGAGCTATTAAATGGTCGTACAATGAATTAGTCGGTTGAGAAATAGAAGAAACATCGTGTGGGAAGTTTTATGGAGTATTTTTGTATTGATGATGATGTTGTTGGTGTTAGTGTTGCTGTTATTGTTGTTGGTTGTTGGTATTTTGATTTCGAGCTAAGGATATAAACAGGGAAGATGCTGCCCGAATTTCGGCAGGTTCTAAAAGGATTTAATTTGAAGGCCTAAGACAAGCTTATGAAGAGAAGCCTAACAATAGTATGAATTTTCTTGTATGTAGATCTACGAGCTTGGGAGGACAAGCGTTAAGTAGTTGGAGACCAAAAAGGTATGTTAAGGTTGTCCTTTTATTTCTAAAGGCATGATTCTTTCTTACGAACCTATACGTGTTTTCCATAACATTTTTATTCCTAAAAATCTAGAAGTTCATGATTCTCAAAGTTCTTATGATGCCAAAGATGGATGTTTTCTATGATGACAATGATGATGATGATTAACCCATTCTAGATATTCCAAAGCTTATGGATTTGATGCAATTATGAGATTATTGAGCTTATTTCATAATTTTCTTGATTTTATTCATTGTTGTTGATCTCACCTTATGTTACTTGTTCCTTCAAGGAGGGATATAGCGATGACGATGATTCCATAATGACACATCGGTGGTTACCGACCATACGTCACTCCGATAAAGTAGTAGTTCTTATTTAGGCCCTCATGCATGCTATTTATATTATATATGTATATAGCTATTTTATCATACCGAGCCTTATTATGGCCGGATATCGATATTATCAAGCCCTATTATAGCCGGGTACCGATATTACCGAGTCCTATTATGGCCGGGTACTGATATTACCGAGTCATATTATGGCTGGGTGCCGATATTACCGAGTCCTGTTATGGCCGGGTACCGATATTACCGAGTCCTATTATGGCCGGGTACCAATATTACCGAGCCTTACTATGGTCGAGTACCGATATTGTATAGGTATGTATGTGGATATACGAAAAGTTTCTTCTTGAAAAAGGTTAAGTAAGCATGATGAATGTCTTAAAAGGTATCATGAGGTATAAATGGTTCTTTTATCTTACACTATTCTTCGTGCTTTTATCATGTTACTATTCTTGCCTTACATACTCCGTACATTGCTCGTACTGATGTCCTTTTTTGTGGAGTCCTGCACCTTCTTTATGGATTCCTTTACTCTATATAGAGGCTCATAGACAGATGTATGTAGCTAGATGTCCCATAACCTTATTAGTTCATATTGTTGTATAATATTTTTGCAGCCTTGTGGGCTTGTGATGATAGGCATAATTGTTGATGATTATATAGAAATGTGTCGTTATCTTGTGACATATGCCTTTACAGATCATGATACCCATGAGCTATCTTTGTGGTCCACCTAGAGATGATTATGAGATGTATGTTCAGAGGTGCTCGGTAGGTTAGCTCTGGGTGCCCGTCATGGCCCTGCGGTTGGGTCGTGACAAAAGTGATATTAGAGCGGTTTATCCTAGGGTGTGTCTACGAGCCGTGTCCAGTAGAGTCTTCTTTATGGGCGTAAAGAGCGCCACACTTATAAACAGGAGGCTGCGGGGCTGTTAGGAATGATTGACCTTTCTTTCTCGTCTTAGATAGTGTGATAGAGCTATGTTATCAGGATTCCCTTTTTCCTAATCATGTGTTATGATTTCAGCGATACCTATGAAGAGAAAAGCAACTGCGGCCTAGAAAGGCAACACAGTGGCTAGAGGGAGGACTGAGCGGGAACCACCGGCAAACATAGAGGAGGGTGAGTCCCATACTGAGGTTCCATCTTGGACCTGTCATACTCCACCCATCTCAGAGGAGCATGAAGGGGCCTCAGCTCTAGCTCCAGCTCCAGCACCCCCAGTTCCTCCACCGGATACCACAGGCCAGGAGATGAGACAGGCCATCCTTTTGCTAACCCAGTTAGTAGCCTCTAAGGCTTAACGACAGGGTGCGGGCTATGGTGATAGGGGTCAGAAGAAGAGGATCAGATCTTCAGGGTTTGACAGTGAGTCCAGAGGTGGCCCAAGGCAGGAGCTCTCTAGACAATCAGCTTATTCAGTAACTAGTGCGCCTCCACAATTTCCTAGACCCAGGGTTAATAGACCTGCTCGTTTGGGGCCAGTTCAGAGTCCCAGAGCTTGCAGTTCTCAGATCAGGAGTGGTTCGAGTCAGATGAGACAACCTTCACCACGATGCGCTTAGTGTGGTAACCCACATTCTGGACCGTGCTGTTTAGGGTTAGATGTTTGTTATGCCTGTACTCGGCCAGGCCATATCAAGCATGACTGTCCATGGATACGTGGTAGAGGTAGGATTCAACCCACAAGATCAACAGTTAGTTCTTCATCATTTGTTCGTCCTCCAGGGCAAAGCTCATCGGCACTAGCAGGCCGTGGTAGAGGTCGAGGAGGAGCGTCCAGTTCGAGTGGTCCTCGGCATGATACCTATGTACTAGTTAGGCGACAGGATCTTGAGTCTTCCTCTGATGTTGTCACAGGTATATTATCAGTATTCTCTTATGAAGTGTATGCATTGATTGATCTGGGTTCTACATTGTTATATGTTGCTCCTTAGATTGCTAGTCGGATTGGGGTGAAACTTGAGTCGATTAAACCCTTTAAAGTGTTTCATTAATGAGACGTTAGTATGACTAGATGGGAGTTGTAACTTCTTCTCGAAGTAAGAAGTGGAAGGGATAAGTATATGTTTAAATATGACCCTTGAGTATAAATATGCTAATGATTTTAGAGTACAAAGGGGTAGAAGAGATAAGAGAACGATGTACGTTACTAAGCCAAATATCGACAAGGGCCTTTTATCATATAAAATATATTGGCAGGGATGTTATACGGAAGTACGAGTATAAGGAGATATGAATATAAGACAAAGGTAGGACTAAGGTACAGAAAAATTCTTTTTCAAAAGCTCTCTTGTCACAAGATTATTGAGTTAGTAATACAAGGCTGAATAGCTAATGAAGGATGTGAATGATGCTTTGAAGAAATTAGTTGTATGATGGTAGATGAATGAGTTTGAAGTCGTAAGTTGATATAAGATGTACCCTAAGATGGAGTTGTAGTTTAAGAAAGGCTTGTCTAAAGACTGAGTGTTTATGTAGCGAAGAAAAGGAAGACTATTAACAATCAAGGCAGATTTTAAGAATAAAAATTTGCGCTAGATACTATCACAATGATGAAATGGGAAAGTGAATAATAGGAGAAAGGTGATTTTGGAAGAACAGTAAAGAAACTATGAAGATCCTTTTAAGGAAAGATTAGGCCCA
The DNA here is from genome assembly GCF_019175385.1 of Lycium barbarum. Taxonomy (NCBI): domain Eukaryota; kingdom Viridiplantae; phylum Streptophyta; class Magnoliopsida; order Solanales; family Solanaceae; genus Lycium; species Lycium barbarum. Next base: position 20,001,651 of record NC_083348.1, on the reverse strand, counting down.
TCCAGGACCAGTACATCTACGGGAGTATGTGACTCGTTACAAATATGTCCAACTTACTAGATAAAGTCAAACGATGAATAGTCACAACTAAGATTAGTTGCGGATTCGCTGAGAGTATGTACTTGCAAGAAAGGGGAGAACTAATGGGATGTTAAATATAGAATAATGGGATAACACCCTAAAGGGGGAAGATGAGACAAACAAGTATTGGTTCAGAAGTAGGCCTTGTTAAAATATGTAAATATGATAATAAAGAAATTGGAAACTACCTCAAAGGGATATTACACTAGCGTGCCGATAAGATGTAAGGACGATTTGATGATAAGCATAACTAGTCAGTCATGTACATGACTAAGTAAAGACTGAAAGGGAGTACACTAAGGAGGAAATTACTCAGAATTTCAAGATAAGAGTGTAATAAGAAGTTCAGTATTGAAGAAACAGAGAAGGATTGAGTATAATGGTATTCGAAGTAGATAGTAGACTAAGATAAAAGTTAAGTGAAATAGCCAGCGCGAGCTAGTTGTGTGGATACAAAGTTCCAACATCACAGAACGGTTAAGGAAGCCTTAATGGCAAAAGTATTTGAGCCAAAATCTAGTAACATTTTGTCGATGGAAAGAAGTGGAGTTATCGATTGAGAAGGGTTAAAATGAAAATGAACTATTCAGAGGAACGTGATTATTTGTTGATACAAATGTGTATGATAATGATATGAGACTTCTAGGCATAGAATATTCAGGAAATGATCAGCATGGATTATTCGATTATCTAGTAGCTTTGGTTACCCGATTAAGATGTTCGGCTCTCTACTAGCACATGAAGATCAGTATATAGAGTGAAACCTAAAGAATATAGATTACTCCAGTATTCTTTCCCACCTTGAGATAAGAGGGTGAGTAGAGCACACTCTTCCGACGTCCAAGGATATGTCATGAGCATGTATATTAGAACCTTGAAGAAAATTAGGATGACCAATTAGTAAGGATTGAATTTGCATATGGTATTAGTCATCATTCCAATATCCATATGGCTCATATGAAGCTCTATAAGAATGGGAGAATGTCAGATTGTTTGAAATTTGGAATCTCATCCTAAAGAAATTTACAAAAAGTAATAAGGAAGGTAAGTATGACCCTTTGATATCTTAGACTTTGCAAGATGATGGTCGAAGGACCTACTAGATTTACCCTCAAAATTGAAATCTTTATATTCAGTCGTTTACATGTCTATGGTTCGCAAGTGTACTGAGAAATTCCCCATAGTTGTACCAATTGATGATATTTGGAGTACAAAACAATTATCGTATGAGGAAGTCCCTACTACCCTCTTAGATCACAAAATTTCTAGGATTGTGGATTAAAAAAACCAGAGATATAGCCTTGATAATAGTACTATGAAAGAATGTGAAGGTAGAAGAGATGACTTGAGAAGTTAAGAAAGATATGAGATCCAAGTATCTGCATTTGTCTCCATTAAATAAGGAGATCTAGATTGAGACATTATAACCTTTTCAGGTTGGTAGTACTACAGCAATTGAGGAAGCTCTACCAAAACTTCCATAAGATCTCTGAGAGTTTAACATTCAAGGATGAATGTTTTTAAAGGGGGGAAGAATGTTACACCTCGAAAATTTTCGCATCGTTTGCGTCGTGAGTAAGCAACGTAATCTCGAAGAGGTCATGGAACCCTTATAAGGTTAAGGAACACTCTTAACAAGTGTGAAGCAAGTGTCTAAAGGTTCTAGGATCAAGCAAATCGAAGAAAATAAGTTTGTCAAAAATTTTGAAAAATTTGGCAGAATTATGGATAGAAATTTTGAGTCAAATTTAAAGAAGTATATCTCCTAGTATATCAGGAGTTTTGAGGTGGGACAAAAGCCTAATATGATGTTCATGAAGTCTAGTTTCCAACATAACTAACCGCTCGTCGATATGACATCGGAGTAGAGAGTTATGGACGTTACAAGTTAGGCCGGAGGAGAAGAGGTGCGCCCAGCTACAGTAAATGAACGCGCCAGCTACAATGCACGAACGCGCAAATACCGTGCGCAAACATTCTAGGTTGGTGCAAACCGACTCTAGCACAATATAAAAGGGGGTTTACCCCTTATTTTCATCCAAACCACCCCTCAAAAATATCCTAAAACCTCTGGAACTTTCTCCCAACTTCCACCCATAAATTTTAGCCCAAAACAAGTGTAATCTTGGGATTTAGGTTCAGATGGCGTATAGTTGTGATTATAGTATCGTGTTGCAGTGAATCTTGGCTTGGATACAAGGCAGATATTGAAGATATTGCAGCTCTAGTTGGAATAAGGTAAGAATATCTCCTTATTGGTAGTGATTTAGGTGTATTTACGAAGATAGAGCTATTAAATGGTCGTATAATGAATTAGTTGGTTGAGAAATCGAATAAACATCGTGTGGGATGTTTTATAGAGTATTTTGGTATTGATGATGATGATGATGTTGCTGATATTAGTGTTGTTATTATTGTTGTTGGTTGTTGGTATTGTAATTTCGGGCTAGGGATATAAACAGGGGAGATGCTGCCCGAATTTTGGCATGTTCTAAAAGGTTTTTATTTGAAAGCCTAAGCCAAGCATATGAAGATAAGCCTAACAATAGTATGAATTCTCTTGAATGTAGATCTACAAGCTTGGGAGGATAGGCGTTAAGTAGTAGGAGACCAAAAAGGTATGTTAAGGTTGTCCCTTTCTTTCTAATGGCATGATTCTTTCTTAAGAACCTATACGTGTTTTCCATAACATTCTTATTCCCAAAAAGCTAGAAGTTCATGATTCTGAAAGTTCTTATGTTACACCTCGGAAAATTTCCCGTTGGTACGCAAGTAAATGGACTAATGATGTGTGCGAGGAGTGCGAGTGTATAATGTTTCATGGGAAATGTATGTGAAGGGATGTGGATGATTAGAATGAAAAGTCGAGAAATGAGAAAAAATTGAAAGTTGGCAAAACTGCCCAGTGGTCGTATATTGCAAAATACGGACCGTAAAGTGCAATACGATCCGTAAAATGGCAGACGTAAACTGCCATGCAAAGGCTTCAGCTGTCTGCCAGTGGTCGTAAAGTGCAAATACAGACCGTAAACTGGTATACGGTCCGTAAACTGCCAGGTCGTAAACTGGCATGCCAAACTTCAACTTTCTGCCAGCTGAGGAAAAAGGTATAATGCGACCTAGTGGACGGACCGTAAAGTGATTTACGGCCCGTAAACCATGGTCGTAAATCCCATGCATGCAGGCCAAAGTCTCTGGTCCTGCTTAAGCTTAAAGAAGACCACGAGGGACGGTCCGTAAAGTGGAATACGGACCGTAAACCTCCATGGACGACCACTGTTCACCCAGCACAGATTTTCCAATTCATTAAATATGAGGATCAAGACTTATTTTATTTCATTACAACATTACACCACTTCTCTCTAAAACTTCTCTCTACATTTATTATACGAGTTTTCAAGGATTATAAGCCATCAATAACATTAAGACAAGTGAATCAAGGATAAAGGAATCATCAAGGATCATCCAAGTCAAGAAATCCAAATGGAGAAAAACTAGGGTTTTGCTCAAAGAAGAGTATTAACAACCAAAGCTTGTTCCTACAACTTCTAAGGTAAGATTCATGATTTTTACAAGATGTTTTAGGTATTGGAGAATTAAAATACATGGATTGTAGAAAATGTGGTCAACTAGGTCATGAATGATGAATAGTGACATTTTGAGAAATAGTTTAAATTGAGTTATGAATGTTGTTGTGTTGTGATATGAGTGTGTTATAAATGGTATTAAGATCATGAACTAAACACTTTAGACGAATGGACGAAGATGGGTGTTATGACCATGAATGTGGGTAAATTAGAGGCAAATTGAGGAATCTAGATGACGTGGATAATGTGAATGACTAATGGCCATTGTTATGATATTAATGAAGGTATAAACGCTAGCATTGGAAGGAAACGTGCAAGTGTAGAATAGTCTGACGAAAAGGTATGTAAGGCTAACCCTTCTTTCATAAGGCATGGTTCTTGGCCAAATTCCTAATTCCTCTATATGAGTATGTTGTCTTCACATGGTTGACATTCCAAGCTCATAAGCTCACGATCCTTGATATGTACTATGATTATACTATGTTCCTCGTATGACGAGTAAGTCTATAATGTAGATGTAACGATAATGATGAGGATAGTAATGATGATGAGAGTAAAATGAGACTAGAGATGTTTACGAGCTATGATATATGTATATGTATGCCTATGAAGGGCTATGATAAGACCCCGAGCTTATGATGTCGGGTAAGACTATATGTATATGACTATGTATAAAGTATGTATACGATTACGAAACGCGCGTACACCTCTGCAGATGGTACGGATAACCCTGATGCCTTGGTAGGGCCAGGTATGTATGACCTTGAGCCTTGGTTGGCCAAGCATGTATAAGACACCGATCCTATGAGGTCGGGTATGCTATGTAAATGCTATGTATATGAAATGACTATGTATATAATATGAATATGAATGTGATAAGACTATGTATAAGAATACGAATAAGAACATGTATACGAATATGAGCACAAGTATGGTACGAGTATTATTATGGGATACGAACGACGATGTATGCAAGTAAGCGACATGATGATGATGATATTACTGTCTCCCCTCCTATGCTATTTCATATGATATCTATTATGCTTCTATATTGATATTGATCATGCTTTACATACTCAGTACATTCTTCGTACTGACGTCCTTTTGTTTGTGGACGTTGCGTCATGCCCGCAGGTGCACAGGGAGACAGACTTGATCCATAGCTGCTTATTCAGAGATTGCATAGCAGAGCTCCATTTCTTTCGGAGCCGTAGCTTTTGGGTACTTATTCTTTTGTGTATATAATTAGGGGCATAGCGGGGTCCTGTCCCGCTCATACGATATGTCATACTCTTAGAGGCTCGTAGTCATGTGTATGTGGGTAGAGATGTTCGGCCATGTCGGCCCATGTGTTGTATATCTTTTGTTAGCCACGTCGGCCTTGTACTTATGATGTGGCATAGATGTCTATAATATGTTAAATGATGATGGTCGTCTAATGGGATCAATATGATTAACAATAAGAAAAGCACGAATTGACTTATGGTTCACCTAGATGTTATGTTATGTACGATAAGGGGGTGCTCGGGTGGGGTAGCACCGGGTGCTCGTCGCGGCCCCCTAGCCGGGTCATAACATCTTATGATGCCAAAGATAGATGTTTTCTATGATGACAATGATGATGACGATGAACCCATTCTAGAGATTCCAAACCTTATGGATTTGATGCTATTATGAGATTATTGAGATTATTGAGATTATTTTCTTGATTTTATTCATTGTTGTTGATCTCACCTTATGTTACTTGTTCCTTCGAGGTGGGCAATAGAGATGACGATGATTCCATAATGACACATCGGAGGTTACCGACCTTACGTCACTCTGATAAAGTAGTAGCTCTTATTTAGGCTCTCATGCATGCTATTTATATTATATATATATATATAGCTATTTTATGATACCGAGCCTTATTATGGCCGGGTACCGATATTACCGAGTCCTATTATGGCCGAGTATCGATATTACCGAGTCCTATTATGGCGGGGTACCGATATTACCGAGTCCTATTATGGCTGAGTGCCGATATTACCGAGTCCTATTATGGTCGGGTACTGATATTATCGAATCCTATTATGGCCGGGTATCGATATTATCGAGTCCTATTATTGCTGGGTGCCGATATTACCTAGTCCCATTATGGCTGGGTGCCGATATTGTCGAGTCCTATTATGGTCGGGTACCGATATTATCGAGTCCTATTATGGCCGGGTATCGATATTACCTAGCCTTACTATAGTCGGGTACCGATATTGTATAGGTATGTATGTGGATATACGAAATGTTTCTTTTAGAAAAAGGTTAAGTAAGCATGATGAATGTCTTAAAAGGTATGATGAGGTATAAATGGTTCTTTTATCTTACGCTATTCTTCATGCTTTTATCATGTTACTATTCTTTCCTTACATACTCAGTACATTGCTCGTACTGACGTCCTTTTATGTGGATGCTGCGTTCATGCCCCTAGGGAAGCAGAGAGACGGATCGGATCCTTAGGAGTTTCATCAGCGGAGTCTCAAAAGCGCTCCATTTTCTTCAGAGCCGCAGTCTATTGGTATTACTCTTTTGTGCTTATACTTGGGCATGGCGGAGTCCTGCCCAATCTTTATGGATTCCTGTATTCTATATAGATGCTCATAGACAGATGTATGTAGCTAGATGTCCCATAACCTTATTAGTTCATATTGTTGTATAATATTGTTGCAGCCTTGTCGGCTTGTGATGATGGGCATAATTGTTGATGATTATATAGAAATATGCCGCTCTCTTGTGGCATATGCCCTTACAGATCATGATACCATGAGCTATCTTTGTGGTCCACCTAGAGATGATTATGAGATGTATGTTAAGAGGTGCTCGGTAGGTTAGCTCTGGGTGCCCGTCATGGCCCTCTGGTTGGGTCGGGACAACGTCATCAATCGAGCATCAAATTAACACTAGTTCATCTTCCAAAAGCCCTAGATTCTTAAAACCCAAGAAAGCGAAGAAGAAAGGGACGTTTTGAGACGTTAAGATTCCTTCAATAAGGTATGATCCTTGACTTTTCTGATGTTATTGAACGGGTTAGACTAGTTTAGGTTATCCTTTGGGATTAGAATCCGTGATTGATTCATGAAGTGTTCAAGAACACGTTCTAGACATGAAAACCCTAGTTTTTTTTTTATAAAGTGAGTATATGGGTAGAATTAGATTAAATCTCTAATCTTTCTCATCTAAAACCATTGTAATGTGATTGTAGAACCTTGGGAATTACGCTTGAGCGGGATTTGAGGTATGTCTATATTTCAAAAATCGTCTTTTAAAGTATGTCTACTTTTGAAGTACGCTTATATTGTGAAAGCATGATTTGTATTTGAGAATCCTTCCTTGATTGTTTGTATAAGTCATAACTCTTGTTTGGTGGAAGTTCTTTTGGAATTAAAGATGATTTCTTTTAGACAAGGTCATGCGTGTGTAGGGTCAAGCCCGCATCGAACCTTATACGAACTATACTACTTTGTGAAACTCATTTTTCCCATAATTGGATAATTGAACATATTTTTCTAAAGGTTGGACCTTAAACTTGTTTTTTGTTGAATGAGTTTCTTGAATAAGATTCTAAATCGGTTATGACTTGAAATGCCTCTATTTTGAGATGATGATTTGAGAAGTGAGATTCGTCTCTAAGCCATGATTAATGATTCGGTAATATGCCATGATTTGTATTTTGTTTGTGTTTGGGCCTGTATGGACAAGTTGTGCTAGTCCAGAGGATGATTAGCCGTTATGGATCCTAATGTATCAACACAAGTATTACTGTGTCAGTCCAGAGGATGATTGACCTCCGTTACTTCCTAGCCCGGAGTATCTATTATTGTGTCAGTCCAGAGGATGATTGACCTCCGTTGCTCTCCAAGAAACTGATCAGAAGTCCTAGACCGGAGGATCACCAAACTGAGTGTCTGTACCTGCAGGCATGAAACGCAGCCCCCGAAGAAAGGGGGTCAGTACGGAAAATGTACTGAGTATGTAAAGCATGAAGTACAGTAATGGAGATCATGACTGAGTAAAAGATGACAAGAGACAAATATGATAATAAATTAATACCAAATCATCTGTACCTTATGAAATGAGTCATGCATATATAAATAATATACCGTGTCCGGCCCATTATGGGACTCGGTGAATGAAGTAATATACATATATACCGTACACGGCCATCTAGTGAGGGACTCGGTGAAATCATCATATATATACCGTACTCGGCCATCTAGTGAGGGACTCGGTGAAATCATCATATATATACCGTACCCAGCTCTGTAGTGAGGGACTCGGCGAAATCATCATATATATACCATACCCGGCCCTCTAGTGAGGGACTCGGTGAACAATGCAATGAAAATGTGCACCAATACGTACCCGGCCCGGGACTCGGTGAATTATATATTAACGGTATACACGAGTAGAATATCATGAGCAACCATATGCAAACTAAATCATCATCTGAGACTCAATAAAATAATCAGAATGAACCAACACTTGATAATTAAAGACAACTATCATGTCAAGCACTATTGAGAACTAGAGTTCCTTGGAGTCATATATGTTCGTTGTTCGCTCAGTTTATGTAATTCATGCCATAAAGAAAGAAAGGGTAACTTTACATAAACTTTGGAGCCTTTAGAAGTAGAGTCATCATCAATGAATAAAATTGAGAAAATCTAGATGTAGCTCCACATTCTCATACTCACTTTGAAAACATACACTTGAGTTCTTAAAATACAAAATCATCATTATCATCGTCACCATCATAAAATCATTCCTATCCTTGACATCATTAGAAGTTTTAAGAACCATGGACTTTTAGCTTTTGAAGACAAGAAGGTTACGGAAACATTTATGAAGTCATACCATAGGAATCATGCCTTTGAAAGAAAGGGGACGAGCCTTAACATACTTGTTCAGCCACCAACTACCTACGCTTATCCGTCCGAGATCGCAAGTCTACATATAAGACCATTCATACTATGATTAGGCCCATTATCATATACTTATCCTAAGCCTTCAAATAATTCTTCCTAAAATCTGCCAAAATTTCGGCAGCATCTCCTCTGTTTATATGCCTATTCTAGAATCGTAATTCAGCAACCAACAATAACAACATCAATACTAACATCAATAACATCATTTCCAACACCAATATGTACCATAAAACAGCCCACACGTTGTTTTCCAGCTTCCGTAACTAATTAACCAACTTACTACACAATTATTTAACGACTTTGTCTCCGAGAATAAACCTTAAATAATACCAAAAGAGAAAGATTCATACCTTTTTTATTGTTAAGACGGCAATATCCTCAATATCCACGCTAAAATCCACCGCAAATTAGTACTAGAATCACAACCATGCATTACCCGAACCTAAACCACTACTCCGCTACTTGAAAATTGCTCACTTTTTGATTCCCTCTCTCTCTCTCTCTTCAAATTTCTGGAATTTTCTGGGAAAATCTGATGAAAAAAGGGGGTTATTACCCTTTATATAGGGGTCAAATTCTGGTCGGGTTCACTGTAGCAAGTCGGTACTGTAGCAGTACTGTAGCACGCGTTTCTGCTCTGTCAGCCAAACTTGTAACGTCCATAATTCTCTACTCCGATGTCCTATGGACGAGCGGTTTGTTGCGTTGGAAGCTAGACTCGGCGAAATTCATTTTAAGATTTTGTTTCACTTCAAAACACTTCATATGCAAAGAGATATTCATCCCTCAATTTGGACCAAAATATTCACACGAAACTTTACCCATCCTTTCTCCAAAGTCGTACTACTCCATTTCTTCCGCTCATTTCCTTATAAAACCTTTCGGTACACCTTATATACATCCTTCACTCATTAAATGTACTTGATAATGCTTGTTTACATTTCGAAGTAGTTTTACTTAACCATAACGCAACGTACTTACGTTTCAGATTTCATAAATGCTTCTTCGAAGATACGGGGTGTAACATCCTTCCCCCCTTAAAAACATTCGTCCTCGAATGTTGTAGTGCGCCGATCCTCAAGATCCTCATTGAATTTTTGTTCGATTACTATACACTTATACTATAATTTGGTCGGTTTCGTCTTGTTCTCTCTTAGCTCTTCATCAAATTCATTTGTGAGTCGTACAGTCCTCAATCCTCATGTATACAAGTCAGCTAGTATTGCGTTCTCATTCTATCTTCCATCCTCTAGTTTAACTAGCCACGCCACGGCTACTCGCCTTCCTGCGAGCGTCCTTCCTCTTCGTTCCTCGTTTCTTTATTAACGGATAACTCCCTTGCTCGAATACAGCACTTTCCTTTGTTGACTCCTCCGATGCTATCTTGGCTATCCATACTTGTACTTCTTGAGCTTAGATACGTGCTAGATTATCCCCTCATAATTCATCAGCCAAGCTTTCCGATTCATCATAAAAAAAATTATACTAATGTCCCGTTGCTTGTTTAGCGTTACTCTGCTACTGACAAGTCCTCACTCTTAACGGTTGCGTTTCTTCAGCTATCCGTTTTCATTCCTTTCCATGATAAGTTATAACCATATCCTCAATACGATTTCTTAAATATGTACATTCCTAATGTTCCATCACCATCTCTATTATTCCTCATAGCAGGATTATATATTGCGATGAACCAATGATCATAGTTCGAACTGGTCTATAGCTCACAATATCTTCGAGTTCTTGTCAAAACTCTCCATTTAATTCCTTTGCCTCAAATCTTGCAATATAACTTATAATTATAAAGTTAGGGAAATTCTCACTTTACCACAGCTTCTTTTCCAACATCGGTATGGTATACTTACCCTTGACTTCCTCATTCCATTGATCACTTAGTTAGTTGTCATTCCTATTGGCTTTCCGGTGTGCCCATTCCCATCTGTGGGGCATAACCTTACGCTGATGGTTCATGTAATTCTATAATACATACCCTTATGCTCAGTATAATTAGTGACCTGTGATATACTTTCTAATTTCTGGTGATGCTGCTGCCTTTCTATCTACACCCCCATCGTTCTTTCGCTTTTTAGAGATCGCCACACCGCTTATCGTTACTCCCTTGTTAAGATTCTCATATTTTTCCTTCAATATCAATATTTTCTTCCGTTGTAACCCGAAGTGTCCTTTTTACTCCTCATCCATTTCGTCATTCTCTTTGTGGTTAGCTTGCAGAGCTTTCCTACTCTCTTTATTACTCTTTAGGATACGTCGCTGCCTATTTAGGTGCGGCACAAACTTCCCTGGTCTAGAAATATCATATCTCACATCCGTATGAAGTATTCTCTTGATCCATTTTAATTCCTTTTCATACCTGCTTTGCAGTACGCTTATCTTTAATTCATTCCTGCTCCCTCTTAATGCATTCATGATATGCCACTACGTCTCGAATTTTGGCCTCCTTAAGCTAACCTCTTTCTTTCCTTGGACTTTTGACAATGCTATACCTCGTTTCAGGACTAGATCTGCTCTTCCCCACTTTTTAAGGGTGTTCTTATACACTAGTAACTCCCGAGTATCAGTAGTCATCGGCCAACCCTAACGATCCTCCGACTCTTTTGGTCTCTTATAATACTGGAATTCTCTCATCGTATAGCTTGACTTATTTTCCTTTCTTCTAATTGAGGGATTTTCATTTGAACGAAGTGCTTATGCATTACAGATCCATTCTCGCTGCCTTCTTTGAGGCCTTTTTACTTCTACCTTTTATGACTGAACATTTCCCGAATCAACAGGTTAATGGGAACATTGGAATCCCTCAAAACATTTTACGGAGCGTTTGGTCACACTTTGCCCTTTTATCCTTCGTCTTCCTCCACAACTATTATCACTTAAATTCTTCATACTCCGAGTTTCCGGTTTCACTCTACGTCTACAATATATCATTGAGGGTTAATGTGCTACACTCTTCCACTTCCACTATCAATCCTTTTATTCACTTAGCTCACTTATCCAAAATTTTCCTTGACTACTTATTTGCGTCCCACCTATGCGTTGTAGTTCTTCCAATGTTTTGCCACTTCTTATTCGTTTCATGAAATCCTTGCAAATATACTCTCTTCTTGCTTCTCCTTCCTGCCGCCAAGGCTAGTCCATACTCATGAATATTTTCCATACATCCTTCTATTTCCCTTATAATTAAATCTCGGTATTCCTTATCCTCATCCCGTGTCATTGATATACTACCTCCCGATTAGTTTTGTTATCCTCTCGCTTGTCCTTGGTGATTGCTCAATTTTTCTTGTCTTCCCTTCTCCTTCTCTCCTCTCCTTCTGACCAACCCATTAGTGTACCCTTCCTGCTTTCATCCTCAAACCTTCCTTGAGTTCCTTCCTCCTCGAGCGCCCTTCTCCACTTGTTATTGTATAGTATTGACCCTGGAGTCCGTGAAATATTCCTTTTAACGTGCAATCCGTTCTATTCTAAAATCATCTTTTAGGAAAGCTTCTCCGTTTCCGAGGCAACCGTGCCAGTATGACATTTATCCCTTTATACACCTCTCGAGAGCTGGAAATCTCTTAGTATCGTTGCAAGGCCTGATCATTCTCTCTCTTACTTCACATCCTTATTTGTGATTACTATTCTTTAGTCCCAATTATCGAAGTCCGTTTCCTGACCCCACACATTCATCTTTTGTTTCAAACTACCATACTTTATCCCTTTCGCATGCCTACCTTCGAATTTTATCCAAATAGTCCCTTGCCTTACCCGTCATCCCTCTTAGAAGCTTCACTCACCCTCGTTTCTTATACTTTACTTTCTATATATTCAATTTCTTCCTTTCCCTGATATTATCGCATTAAGGCTTTCCAACTCTAACATGTAGTGAAAGTAACATCGACTTACCTTGTAACATTTGTCACTTGAACTTCACTACCCTGTTCGATTGATGCTTTTAGAATATGGGATGTCATACACACACACACACACACACATATATATATATATATATATATATATATATATGTTTACTAACGCCTCGCTTACAAAGTACTTCCCAATACTATTCGAACTCATCGTTATTCTAGCGCGGTGATGCACCTTCTTTCTCTTTTCCGGTCTAGTCCGCCTCATCCTTCGCGATCTTTTAGAGTTTCCAACCACTCCGCATACTCCAATCTCCCTTAGGATACTCTAGCTTCTCATCTGTCTCTTATGTCTGAATTTGTAGGACTCTTAATATATTTCCGAGGGGGTCACCCATCTTAGTATTTCTCTTACCCCAGCACGCTTAACCTTGAAACTCTAATGAAATCTGGTGCGTTAGTTCTTGTATAATCGCATATACCTTACTGCGTGACCTTCCTCACATGACCTAGAACCAGTTTAAGTTCTAACGGGCCCCAATAAATTCTCGTAATGTATCTCCCTCCAGATTAAAAAGATCTCTTACTCTTCCGACTAAGCAAATGCTATTTTGGCCTTTGAAATCCTCAATAATCACCTCTCATCTGTGTATATGACTACCTTCCATCCTAGATTTCAAGATTCCCAATGGTGGCGACAACACCTTAATCGCAGCTACCTCCAAATACTTAAGTCACTGATCCCCTTTAGGATTTCCGCTCATCACTATTCAGTATTACCCTGAAGTAATTACATACGCACATAGGAAATTCCAATAAGAACTCGTATACCTATAGCCAATCGGTCCTTAGCCGGATTTGGTGGGCTATAGAGTGAAGTGTGCTCTTCATCCTTGTCTTCCCACCGTCTACTAGTCTGGCCTAACATAATGCTGAAACGTAGGGAAAATCTAGATATGCCAAAATCTGTATTTCCTCAATTACGTCTTCGTGCACAGGAGTCTCGTGAACCCTTAAACGGGTCTTTGTCATATGTTTTATCAGTCGGGTCTCCTCCTACTGGAGCCACATCCTCTGATGGGTCCGTCTCCATAGAATAGCCGATGCTCTTTCTTATACCTCTTGACATCCTCGATCCTGAGTCGACGGTGATACGGGTCTTATATCCCCCTTCGGAGCCTCACTTACGCTCCCATTACCTGAACTTGTCCTCTTCTCCAATACAATCCTGCAATTTAACAAAAATCGTACCAAAAACGAGCTTTCCTATCATTGGCTCTACTGCACGATCTATGATCAGAAAGAAAGATGACATCCTAAATGTCTTGTAGCTTCCTGTTTATAGATGTGGTGCACAACACACCGATAAACAAGACTATACTAGACACGGTCTTAGACACTCCGAGGATGAACTGCTCTGATACCACTTTTGTCACGACCCAATTGGTGGGCCATGACTAGTGCCCGAGTTCGACACTCGTATACCAACCTATTAGATATAATCAGCCTGATGCTAAGGACAATGTGGAAATCTGTAAAAGCGTGCTATAGAATCATAATGCCATATATCAGAATAAATCTGTCTCCTGAGGAGCCACAGCTAACCAAAACATAACAAATATCCAAGTCGATAAGGCTGCCACTATACACGGGGACATCCAAGACGAACTACATCGATATAGCTGACCAAACCGTATATACCCAACCCACATATGTCTACAGACCTCTAAGAGTATAACAAAGCCTATGTCAAAGGATCTGTACCAAAATGACTCAAGCTCCGGAACAATAGAGCTCTCCAAGCAGCTGAGTAGAAGTCTTAGACCGGAGGATCACCAAACTGAGTGTCTGTACCTGCGGCCATGAAACGCAGCCCCCTAAGAAAGGGGGTCAGTACGAAAAATGTACTGAGTATGTAAAGCATGAAGTACAGTAATGGAGATCATGACTGAGTAAATGATGACAAGACACAAATATGACAATCAACTAATACCAAATCATCTGTACCTTATGAAATGAGTCATGCATATAGATACAATATACCGTACCCGGCCCATTATGGGACACAGTGAATGAAGTCATATACATATATACCGTACCCGGCCCTCTAGTGAGGGACTCCGTGAAATCATCATATATATACCGTACCCGGCCCTCTAGTGAGGGACTCGATGAAATCATCATATATATACAGTACCCGGCCCTCTAGTGAGGGACTCGGTGAATAATGCAATGAAACTGTGCACCAATACGTACCCGGCCCGGGACTCGGTGAATGATATATTAACGGTATGCACGAGTAGAATATCATGAGCAACCATATGCAAACTAAATCATCATCTGAGACTCCATAGAATAATAAGAATGAACCAACACTTGAGAATTAAAGACAACTATCATGTCAAGCACTATTGAGAACTATAGTTCCTTGGAGTCATATATATTCGTTGTTCGCTCAGTTTATGCAATTCATGCCATAAATAAAGAAAGGGTAACTTTACATACACTTTGGAGCCTTTAGAAGTAGAGTCATCATCAATGAATAAAATTGAGAAATTCTAGATGTAGCTCCACATTCTCATACTCACTTTGAAATCATACACTTGAGTTCTTAAAATAAAAAACCATCATTATCGTCGTCAACATCATAAAATCATTCCTATCCTTGACATCATGAGAAGTTTTATGAACCATGGACTTTTAGCTTTTGAAGACAAGAAGGTTACGGAAACATTTATGAAGTCATACCATAGAAATCATGCCTTTGAAAGAAAGGGGACGAGCCTTAACATACCTGTTCAGCCACCAACTACCTACGCTTATCCGTCCGTGCCCGCAAGTCGACATATAAGACCATTCATACTATGATTAGGCCCATTATCATATACTTATCCTAAGCCTTCAAATAATTCTTCCTAAAATCTGCCAAAATTTCGGCAGCATCTCCTCTGTTTATATGCCTATTCTAGAATCGTAATTCAGCAACCAACAATAACAACATCAATACTAACATCAATAACATCATTTCCAACACCAATATGTACCATAAAACAGCCCACACGTTGTTTTCCAGCTTCCGTAACTAATTAACCAACTTACTACACAATTATTTAACGACTTTGTCTCCGAGAATAAACCTTAAATAATACCAAAAGAGAAAGATTCATACCTTTTTTATTGTTAAGACGGCAATATCCTCAATATCCACGCTAAAATCCACCGCAAATTAGTACTAGAATCACAACCATGCATTACCCGAACCTAAACCACTACTCCGCTACTTGAAAATTGCTCACTTTTTGATTCCCTCTCTCTCTCTCTCTCTCTCTCTTCAAATTTCTGGAATTTTCTGGGCAAATCTGATGGAAAAAGGGGGTTATTACCCTTTATATAGGGGTCAAATTCAGGTCGGGTTCACTGTAGCAGTTACTGTAGCAAGTCGGGGTACTGTAGCAGTACTGTAGCACGCGTTTCTGCTCTGTCAGCCAAACTTGTAATTTCCATAATTCTCTACTCCGATGTCCTATCAACGAGAGGTTTGTTGCGTTGGAAACTACAGTCGATGAACTTCATTTTAGGATTTTGTTTCACTTCATATGCAGAGAGATATTCATCCCTCAATTTGGACCAAAATTTTCACACGAAACTTTGCCCATCCTTTCTCCAAAGTCGTACTACTCCATTTCTTCCACTCATTTCCTTATAAAACCTTTCGGTACACCTTATATACATCCTTCACTCATTAAATGTACTTGATAATGCTTGCTTACATTTCGAAGTAGTTTTACTTAACCATAACTCAACGTACTTACGTTTCAGATTTCATAAATGCTTCTTCTAAGATACGGGGTGTAACAATACCCCAGATATCGAACACCTCTACTTCCATCACAAAATTCACAGGCATCTCTTGCCTCCTACCAATACTCTCTTGTCTTTGACATTGATCACAAGACCGTACCAACAGATTTGCATCATGAAAGAGAGTAGGCCAGTAGTAACCGCATTCAATAACTTTAGTAGCAGTCTGGTTACCACTAAGATGACCCCCAATCGGAGAGTCATGGCATGCCTTCAGAATCATCATTACTTCACTCTTGGGAACACAACGCCGAATGATGTTATCAGCGCATGTTCTGAATAAGTATGGCTCGTCCCAGTAGTATTGACGAGAGTCCCGCAGGAACTTCTTCTTTTGGTATGAATTGATCTCATCTGGAATTATTCCCATTAAATGTCTGCATATCATGGTGTCACCTACATTGACACCGCCAACACCCGCTCATCTGGAAACACATCATCAATATCTAGCTCCTCTGATGGTACCCTAGCTTTTTCAAGCCGTGATAGATGGTCAGCAACCTGATTTTCGGACCCATTACGATCTTTCTTCGCCATAAGATACCTCAAGGCAGCATGATCAGTATACACCATAACTTTGGACCCCAACAAATAGGCCCAAAACTTCTCAAAAGCATACACTATGGCAAGTAGATCTTGCTCAGTCACCGTGTAGTTCCTCTGCGCCGCATTGAGAGTCTTACTCGCATAGTAGATCGAGTGCATGATTTTGTTATGCCTCTGACCTAGCACAGTGCTAATTGCGAAACCGCTTGCATCACACATCAATTCAAAAGGCAGGGACCAGTCAAGAGAAACAATAATATGATCTGTAGTCAAACGCTCCTTCAATTCATCGAATGCCTTTCGACACTTCTTGTCAAACTCTAACTTAGCTTGTTTTTCAAGAAGCTTGCACAACGGATTAGCAATTTTGGGGAAATCTTTGAAGAAACGCCTGTAGAAACCAGCATGTTCCAAGAAACTTCGGACACTTTTAACTGAGATAGGTGGAGGAAGTTTTGTAATCACATCAATCTTCGCCTGATCGACCTCAATCCCCTTTTTTTAGATTTATGCCTGAGAACGATCCCTTCCTTCACCATAAAGTGGCACTTCTCCCAATTCAGCACCAGATTAGTCTCCTCATAGCGTTTAAGCACTTGACCCAGAGGGTCAATACAGTCATCAAAAGAATCACCAACCACAGAGAAATCATCCATAAAGACCTCAAGAAATTCTTCCATCATAACAGATAATATCGGCATCATACACTGCTGAAAGGTAGCAGGTGCATAGCAAAGTCCGAAAGGCATCCTACTGAAAGTGAATGTCCCATAAGGACAAGTAAATTTCATCTTCTCCAGATCCTCAAGGGCGATGTTGATCTGATTGTAGCCAGAATACCCGTCTAGCCGATCTAGCATCTGATGAATAAAAGGCTGAGGGAAGTGATCCTTGCAAGTAGCAGTGTTAAGCTTGTAATAGTCCGTGAAAACTCTCCAACCTGTCATAGTCCTTATCGAAATCAACTCATTCTTTGGATTGGGCACCACTATGATGCCGCCCTTTTTCGAAACACATTGAACTGGGCTCACCCGTTTACTTTTAGCAATAGGGTAAACCACTCCAGCATCTAACCACTTGATGATTTCTTTCTTGACGACTTCTTGTATGTTTTCATTCAGTCTCCTTTAATGTTCCACACTCGGCTTGCTATCCTCCTCTAACTGGATTTTATGCTTATAGATCCCAGAAGGAATCCTCCGAATGTCTGCTACTGTCACGACCCAGCCCCGTGGGCCGCGACTAGCACCCTACCTGGGTACTCAGACCGAATCACAGATTCATTATCAAATCCAAACTTATTTCCGAATTTTTTCCGAAATCATATCAAACGTAGTTTATATCAAAATATGTCTTAAGCGGTCGCACCAAATCAAAATGCCATATCAAATACAGACTGAGCGGCGGAATAGACATTGCCGGTCAAAAGTGCAAACGTAAGCATAAGGGCCATTTGGGGCCATCATAATGAACAGACCGCTTTAAGACCAGAAAACGAAATCAAACCAACACATACAGGACCCTCATCCCACATATATGACTACAGGCCTCTACGAATTCAAAACAAAGACATATGGCGAGACAGGGCCCCGCCGTACCCAAATAGTCAAATATACCGAATATATACAGAGCAAAAGGGAGTCTGTACCAAAAGTGGACTCCGGATCAAAGAGGAGTACTCTGGAATAGCAAAGAGTGAAGCCTACTGTGGAGGATCACTAATGTTTGTACCTGCGGGCATAAAACGCAGCCCCCGGAGAAGGGGGGTCAGTACGAGATATGTACTGAGTATGTAAAGCACGGAGTACAGAAATATGGATCAAAACCGAAAGAAAACCGAATGACAAAGTGGGGTACAAATCGGTATGTCAAAATCCGTATCAAAATCATATATGTATACATAATGCAAACGAAATCATGCAAACGCTTAGGAACGTGGTCGCCACTCCGACGCTGGCGCCACACACAGCATAACACCAGAAGGTTTCAAATCTCCGTACATCCCCGAACACAAACATAATCATAGGTGAGCGTATCGCATCACGAGCCATATCACAGCATAACTCCAAATGGAACCCGGCCCTATGGCGAAGCCTCGGGAACCGTAACACAGCATACGGCCGAATTATCATAAAACGCACGAATCAAAACCGGCCCGGGAACCGGTGAACGAAGTCATAACAAGGCACGAGCGGAGTCGTGAGCAGACAAATGCAAATCGTATTTCAAAATAGTCTTTCAAAACATAATAGTCTCATAAATCATTTCATAATACAAAATAATCGCATACTTAGTCGATATAAAGTTTCATTCCACAAAACATTTCCAAAGTAGTACGTATAGCTCAAAACGTAACTTAGCGTATCGTAATATTCAAAACATATCCCGTAGGAGGAAATTCCAGAATCGAAAGTATCATTTCAACTTTATTCAAAAGGACAGCCCAATAAGACAAATAGGGCGTCTCGGGGTTAGCGGGCCCACCTCGAGTCAAATTGAGGTGGCGAACATATTTTCTGAACATTTATAGGCCAAAGGGTCATACATAATCATTTCTAAGTTACCCGACCACATTTCGATAGGTTTCAGACGAGTGGTGGCATTCTAGCCAAAATAGAGCCCTTAGGCTTCAATTGAATTGAATGAATAGTAACTTTTCTGTGGATCGGGTTTCGAGGAGCAGAAATGCTCCGGAAGTTCTCATATCCGCCTATCATACTAAGATATGCCAAACGAAGGAGTGGGAAGCTTTACATACCTTACGGACGTCTTACGCTCTCCCAAAAGTCAAGTCCCGTTTCGTCTGAAATCTGCAAATGGTCAAAGTTACCAATTGAGATTCTTAGGCTTAAAAATGCCTTTAACTTCATTTTTTGCCTACCGAAATTTCGGCAGCATTTCCCCTATAAATCTAACACCCCCGAGACTTAGGTCGGTCCAAAATATATCAACAACAATAGCCCACACATCATCAAACAACACAAGTAATAATCAAACCACTCTAGCTTCAAAGTTCTACTTTATTACCTAAGTTGGCAACTTCCATTCAAACTTCCAAAACTCCAACTCTATATCTACATAATTGTATTCATTTCCTCATTCAAACTTATACAATCACATCCCAAATACAATCCAAGCCATACACGAAATTGCCCCAAAATTCATTACTTTCCATAATTCTTCAAAACATCGAAAATTCACGACGAACATTCTAACTTGCGTCGTTTCATTCCGAATTCATTAATATCAACTATAAATCATATTTAAAGTCTTTAGCACCCTAAATATACAATGATATACACAATTATACCAAAGGTATACACTTTCCGATAACGTCCGAAATCATTTTCCAACGCCAATTTAATTCATCAATCAATCATTTACGACATAAAGATCACAACAACACATTATACAAACTAAACAAGATCAAATTCCTATGCCTTTGCACTTCATGGAACTCACGGCTACAACATCAACACACACACACCCACGGCTTTCTATAAGCATCAAAGTTACGGGATTCTCGTCTATTCCCAATCCTTAACATATTTATATCAATTCTACAACATAAAAGTGTAAGAATTCTCACCTTTTCTTGAAACCCCGATTTGTCGCAAACGTAGTTCTTGTGCCAAACTAATTATACCCCGTTGAAGAGGGTCTTGAGCACTTCACAACTATGTAGAAACTAAGATTTTTGGACTACAAACAAGGCTTGGAGAATTGTTTTCTTTCCCTTCTACTCTATTCGGCCGAACCCCTTTTCTTGTGGTGTTCTTGAATTTTTATTTGCTCTTTGATAATTCTAAGTGTGGAATGATGATATATATCCATTAGGAGTCATGTGCATAGCACATGACATTAAAATGATGGGTTTGGGCCTTGGCTAGGGCCGGCCACCCTCACAAATCTTGGGCCTCAACTTATGTTATATTTTTCTTGGCCCAATCATAAAACGTCCCGTTTTGTAATTCCCGAAACTAATTTCCGAAATTCCAAATTTACCCTCGGCCTTTCCCGATGTCTTAACATTAAAGATTCCATAACCAACATAATCATATTCACCAAAATCAAAATATTTCCTTATAACACATAAATCGTAATTATTTCTCGATTTCCAATTATACGAAAACACGGGACATAACATTCTCCCCCCCTTAAGAACATTCGTCCCCGAATGTTAAATTAATCTTATAAGGTCTTATGATCAAGGCAGGAGTGTCCCTTTTTAATAATGACATACATAATTCATTTTATCAATCAACACAACAAACTGAAAAAAAATTAGATTACCTGTGGACGTCGGGAACAAGTGAGGGTATCTCCTTTTCATCTCGTCCTCCGCCTCCCGAGTCATCTCCTCCCGATTATTGTTGCGCCACAGGACTTTGACGGAGGGCACTTCTTTAGTGCGTAGTCTCCGCACCTGTCGATCCAGAATAGATACAGGCTGCTCGTCATAAGATAACTGCTCCGTCACCTGAATGTCATCAACTGGGAATATCCTGGAAGGATCACCAATACATTTCCGCAACATAGACACATGAAACACCGGGTGTACGGCCTCCAAGTCGGATGGTAAGTCTAGCTCATAGGCGACCTCGCCTATCTTTCGAACGATCTGATACGGTCCAATGTACCGGGGGCTCAACTTACCCTTTCTACCGAATCTCATGACACCCTTCATGGGCGACACCTTCAGGAATACCCAGTCGCCAATCTGGAACTCTAACGGTCGACGTCGTCTATCTGCATAAGCTTTCTGTCGACTCTGAGCAGCCAATAACCGTTCTCGAATAAGCTTTACTTTATCTACGGCTTCCTGGATCACATCTGGCCCAATCAGCTTAGTCTCGCCCACGTCAAACCAACCAATAGGAGATCTGCATTTCCTGCCATACAGGGCTTCATACGGTGCCATCTGAATGCTGGAGTGATAACTATTATTATAGGCAAACTCAATAAGCGGCAAATGATCATCCCAGCTGCCCCTGAAATCAATAACGCAGGCTCGCAACATATCTTCGAGCGTCTGAATAGTGCGCTCGGCCTGCCCGTCGGACTGAGGGTGAAAAGTTGTACTAAGGCTCACCTGAGTCCCTAATCCCTCCTGAAATGACCTCCAGAAATTAGCTGTAAACTGGGCACCTCGGTCAGTAATAATAGATATAGGGACTCCGTGAAGTCTGACTATCTCTCTGATATACAATCTGGCATAGTCCTCAGCCGAATAAGTAGTCCGAACCGGAAGGAAATGGGCTGATTTCGTCAGCCTGTCAATGATAACCCAGATAGAGTCGTACCTGCGTGGAGTGCGCGGTAACCCAACAACGAAATCCATATTAATCATCTCCCATTTCCAGGCTGGAATTTCCATCTCCTGTAATAATCCACCGGGCTTTTGATGCTCGATCTTAACTTGCTGGCAGTTCGGGCACTGACTAACAAACTCAGCAATATCTTTCTTCATGCCGTCCCACCAATACAAACACCTGAGATCCCGATACATTTTAGTGGAACCAGGATGAACAAAATACCGTGCATTATGGGCCTCGCCCATAATCTGCCGCCGTAAGCCCGCAACGTCCGGTACACAGAATCTGCCGTCATATAATAATACTCCGTCAGGCGAGATCTCAAACTGAGTCTTTGCTTTATTAAGGGCCACATCTCTGTACTGAATCAAAAGAGGATCCTCAAACTGGCGCTGCTTTACCTCCTGAATAATAGATGACTCAGCAACTGAACGAACAGAAATCCCAGAATCTCCAGAATCTATCAAACGAACTCCGAGGCTAGCCAGCTGATGAATATCACGAACCAAATCTCTCTTATCAAAGGGAACATCAGCCAGACTGCCAACGGACTTGCGGCTAAGCGCATCAGCTACCACATTGGCTTTCCCCGGATGGTACAGAATATCAACGTCGTAATCCTTTAGTAGCTCAAGCCACCTCCGCTGCCGCAGATTTAGTTCCTTCTGCCTAAAAATATACTGGAGACTCTTAT
Source organism: Lycium barbarum (assembly GCF_019175385.1). Lineage (NCBI taxonomy): Eukaryota > Viridiplantae > Streptophyta > Magnoliopsida > Solanales > Solanaceae > Lycium > Lycium barbarum. Next base: position 19,978,749 of record NC_083348.1, on the reverse strand, counting down.
GGTCCGTATAGATATCAACATGGACCCCATATAAATAATGCCGCCAAATCTTCAAAGCATGAATCACCGCGGCCAACTCAAGATCATGAGTGGGATAGTTCTTCTCGTGCGGTCTGAGCTGCCGGGAAGCATAGGCTATGACTCGACCGTGCTGCATCAATACACATCCTATCCCAATACCAGAGGCGTCACAATAGACAACATACCCGTCAGATCCCTCTGGAAGGGCCAAAACTGGTGCTGTAATCAATCTCTCCTTCAGCATCTGAAAGCTGCGCTCGCAGGCGTCTGTCCACTGAAATTTTGTTGCTTTCTGAGTAAGCCTCGTCAGTGGTGCTGCAATAGAAGAAAAATCCTCCACGAACCTGCGATAATACCCAGCCAATCCCAGAAAACTGCGCACCTCTGTCGGAGTAGTAGGCCTGGGCCAATTCTGCACAGCCTCAATCTTCTGCGTATCGACCCGAATACCGTCTGCGCCGACAATATGGCCCAAGAATGCCACAGAAGTTAACCAGAATTCACATTTGGAGAATTTAGCATATAACTTTTGCTGACGGAGAACGCCAAGTACCGTCCTCAAATGATCTGAATGCTCCTCGGCTGATCGCGAGTAAATCAAGATATCATCAATAAACACAATAACAAACATATCCAGAAAAGGCCGAAATACCCGGTTCATCAGATCCATAAATACTGCTGGAGCATTAGTCAGCCCGAAAGACATAACTCTGAACTCATAATGCCCGTACCGGGTCCTGAAAGCAGTCTTCGGGATATCTGACTCCCGTACTCGCACCTGATGATAACCTGAGCGCAGATCTATCTTTGAAAAATGTCTAGCACCCTGCAGCTGATCAAACAAATCATCAATCCGGGGGAGGGGATATTTATTCTTAATAGTCACCTTATTTAGCTGCCGGTAGTCGATACACATCCGCAACGACCCATCTTTCTTTCTGACAAACAATACCGGCGCTCCCCAGGGTGATGTGCTGGGTCTGATAAAACCCTTATCCAACAAATCTTTCAGCTGCTCCTTCAACTCTTTCAACTCAGTCGGTGCCATCCTGTACGGAGGAATAGATATAGGCTGCGTATCCGGCATCAACTCTATATTGAAATCAATCTCCCGCTCAGGCGGAAGGCCAGGAAGCTCGTCAGGAAAAACATCTGGAAACTCACTGACGACCGGAACAGACTGAAGGGTAGGTACCTCCGCTGCAGTATCGTGCACACGAACCAAATGATAGATATACCCCTTCTGGATCATCTTCTTAGCCTTGAGGTATGAAATAAACTTACCCCTCGGCGATGCTGTAGATCCGAACCACTCTATGACTGGTTCCCCCGGAAACTGAAAACGGACTACCTTTTTCTGGCAGTCGACATTAGCATAACAGGAAGACAACCAGTCCATGCCCATAATGACGTCAAACTCAAGCATGTCTAACTCTATCATATCAGCCTTAGTGCTATGATCATAAATGGTCACAGAACAATCCCTATAGATCTGTCTCGCTACAATAAAATCCCCAACTGGCGTAGCTACCTCAAATGGCTCTATAGGCTCAGACACTATCCCAATCTTACTAGCAACGAGCGGGGAAATATATGATAAAGTAGAGCCAGGGTCAATCAATGCATATACAGATCTGGAGAAAACCAGTAATGTACCTGTGACGACGTTTGGCGAAGCCTCCTGATCCTGGCGGCTGGCCAAAGCATATATGCGGTTCGAGGGACCGCTAGAACTTGAAACGCCACCGCGGCCTCGACCGCGTCCTGCCGGTGCTGAAATACCTCGCCCTCCAGGGCGTGCAACAGATGGAACATATGAAGAACCGGCGGCTGACCCTGTCTGCTGAGCAGCACTACCAGAACCGCTAGCCAATGGACAGTCTCTCATAAAGTGGCCCTGACCACCACACGAAAAGCAAGCTCCAGTCGCTCGGTAACACTCCCCGGGATGAGACTTCCCGCAATGAGGACAACGGGGCCTGGGTGGTCTGGCCTGGCTGGGACCCCTGGATACCTGTGAACCTGCCGCTCTGGAGCTCTGACCGGCCCCAGACGGTCCCGCACTATCAAATCTCCGGCTGCCTGACTGAGTACTCCGGCCGGACAGAGGTAGATGTCTGCCTGACTGCTGCTGCAGAGGCTGTCCGCCTCGAGAATCCCCGGAATAACCTGCGGACCTAGCCCTCTTGGGCGGCCTCCTGTCCCGATCTCTACCAGAATGATCAGACCTGTGACGATCCTCCATACCCATCGCATAGGCCTGAAGTCGGGCAATGTCCATATCTGTCTGCAATGACACTGCCATGCAGCCGTCGATCAAATACCGATCCAATCCCATGACATATCTGTGCATCCGATCGGACATGTCTGCTACCACGGCCGGTGCATATCGGGCCAGAGAATCAAACACAAGATTATACTCGCGCACACTCCGACCCCTCTACTGCAAATGTAAGAATCGGTCGGCCCGTGCCCGCCGCAACTCTGGGGGTAGAAAGTGGCGGGTGAAAGCAGTCACAAACTGGTCCCACGTAGCTGGGGGAGCACCCTCGCCCCTGGATAACTCCCAAGTCTCATACCAGTGAGCGGCAACATCTCGAAGCCTGTGCGAAGCCAGCTCGACCGACTCGGTCTCTGAAGCCCTGACCAAGTCCAGTGAGCGCCGCATCCCCCGAATAAAGTCGTGGGGGTCCTCGTCGGGCTTAGACCCGAAGAACTCTGGAGGGCCACATAACAAAAACTCCCAAACTCTCAGGCTGTCCCGCCTGTCATCGTCATCATCGTCCCTCCGCCCGCGTCTGCGAGCCTGTCCTGCTACTAGTGTAGTCAACAACTGTACAGCCTCCCTCAGGGTCCTATCCTCCGCCCCCGGCTGAGGAGCTGGAGTCTCAGGAGCGGGTACACGGACCTCTAGAGCTGCTGAAGGTCCTACTCCAGGCTTTACTAGTGGGGGTGTAGCAGACCCCTCAGAATGAGGCACATCCTCAGGCAAATCATAAACACGAGCCCGGGTAGCTCGCTGTGCCTGGCTAGTCTCTCCCATCCTCGCTTTGCCCTTCTGGGCCGCCGTTGCCTCCTTCGGAGGCATCACTGCAAACACAAAGGCGAGTCAGATCAAAATCATCCTAATAGCACAGCTCTATCGCACGATCTAAGATTCCAAAGAAAGTAACATCCTAAATGCCCTGTAGCTTCCTGTTTATAGATGTGGTGCACAACACATCGATAAACAAGACTCTACGAGACACGGCCTGTAGACATTCCGAGGACAAACTGCTCTGATATCACTTTTGTCACGACCCAGCCCCGTGGGCCGCGACTAGCACCCTACCTGGGTACTCAGACCGAATCACAGATTCATTATCAAATCCAAACTTATTTCCGAATTTTTTCCGAAATCATATCAAACGTAGTTTATATCAAAATATGTCTTAAGCGGTCGCACCAAATCAAAATGCCATATCAAATACAGACTGAGCGGCGAAATAGACATCGCCGGTCAAAAGTGCAAACGTAAGCATAAGGGCCATTTGGGGCCATCATAATGAACAGACCGCTTTAAGACCAGAAAACGAAATCAAACCAACACATACAGGACCCTCATCCCACATATATGACTACAGGCCTCTACGAATTCAAAACAAAGACATATGGCGAGACAAGGCCCCGCCGTACCTAAATAGTCAAATATACCGAATATATACAGAGCAAAAGGGAGTCTGTACCAAAAGTGGACTCCGGATCAAAGAGGAGTACTCCGGAATAGCAAAGAGTGAAGCCTACTATGGAGGATCACCAATGTCTGTACCTGCGGGCATAAAACGCAGCCCCCGGAGAAGGGGGGTCAGTACGAGATATGTACTGAGTATGTAAAGAACGGAGTACAGAAATATGGATCAAAACCGAAAGCAAACCGAATGACAAAGTGGGGTACAAATCGGTATGTCAAAATCCGTATCAAAATCATATATGTATACATAATGCAAACGAAATCATGCAAACGCTTAGGAACGTGGTCGCCACTCCGACGCTGGCGCCACACACAGCATAACACCAGAAGGTTTCAAATCTCCGTACATCCCCGAACACAAACATAATCATAGGTGAGCGTATCGCATCACGAGCCATATCACAGCATAACTCCAAACGGAACCCGGCCCTATGGCGAAGCCTCGGGAACCGTAACACAGCATACGGCCGAATTATCATAAAACGAACGAATCAAAACCGGCCCGGGACCCGGTGAACGAAGTCATAACAAGGCACGAGCGGAGTCGTGAGCAGACAAATGTAAATCGTATTTCAAAATAGTCTTTCAAAACATAATAGTCTCATAAATCATTTCATAATACAAAATAATCGCATACTTAGTCGATATAAAGTTTCATTCCACAAAACATTTCCAAAGTAGTACGTATAGCTCAAAACGTAACTTAGCGTATCGTAATATTCAAAACATATCCCGTAGGAGGAAATTCCAGAATCGAAAGTATCATTTCAACTTTATTCAAAAGGACAGCCCAATAAGACAAATAGGGCGTCTCGGGGTTAGCGGGCCCACCTCGAGTCAAATTGAGGTGGCGAACATATTTTCTGAACATTTATAGGCCAAAGGGTCATACATAATCATTTCTAAGTTACCCGACCACATTTCGATAGGTTTCGGACGAGTGGTGGCATTCTAGCCAAAATAGAGCCCTTAGGCTTCAATTGAATTGAATGAATAGTAACTTTTCTGTGGATCGGGTTTCGAGGAGCAGAAATGCTCCGGAAGTTCTCATATCCGCCTATCATACTAAGATATGCCAAACGAAGGAGTGGGAAGCTTTACATACCTTACGGACGTCTTACGCTCTCCCAAAAGTCAAGTCCCGTTTCGTCTGAAATCTGCAAATGGTCAAAGTTACCAATTGAGATTCTTAGGCTTAAAAATGCCTTTAACTTCATTTTTTGCCTACCGAAATTTCGGCAGCATTTCCCCTATAAATCTAACACCCCCGAGACTTAGGTCGGTCCAAAATATATCAACAACAACAGCCCACACATCATCAAACAACACAAGTAATAATCAAACCACTCTAGCTTCAAAGTTCTACTTTATTACCTAAGTTGGCAACTTCCATTCAAACTTCCAAAACTCCAACTCTATATCTACATAATTGTATTCATTTCCTCATTCAAACTTATACAATCACATCCCAAATACAATCCAAGCCATACACGAAATTGCCCCAAAATTCATTACTTTCCATAATTCTTCAAAACATCGAAAATTCACGACGAACATTCTAACTTGCGTCGTTTCATTCCGAATTCATTAATATCAACTATAAATCATATTTAAAGTCTTTAGCACCCTAAATATACAATGATATACACAATTATACCAAAGGTATACACTTTCCGATAACGTCCGAAATCATTTTCCAACGCCAATTTAATTCATCAATCAATCATTTACGACATAAAGATCACAACAACACATTATACAAACTAAACAAGATCAAATTCCTATGCCTTTGCACTTCATGGAACTCACGGCTATAACATCAACACACACACACCCATGGCTTTCTATAAGCATCAAAGTTACGGGATTCTCGTCTATTCCCAATCCTTAACATATTTATATCAATTCTACAACATAAAAGTGTAAGAATTCTCACCTTTTCTTGAAACCCCGATTTGTCGCAAACGTAGTTCTTGTGCCAAACTAATTATACCCCGTTGAAGAGGGTCTTGAGCACTTCACAACTATGTAGAAACTAAGATTTTTGGACTACAAACAAGGCTTGGAGAATTGTTTTCTTTCCCTTCTACTCTATTCGGCCGAACCCCTTTTCTTGTGGTGTTCTTGAATTTTTATTTGCTCTTTGATAATTCTAAGTGTGGAATGATGATATATATCCATTAGGAGTCATGTGCATAGCACATGACATTAAAATGATGGGTTTGGGCCTTGGCTAGGGCCGGCCACCCTCACAAATCTTGGGCCTCAACTTATGTTATATTTTTCTTGGCCCAATCATAAAACGTCCCGTTTTGTAATTCCCGAAACTAATTTCCGAAATTCCAAATTTACCCTCGGCCTTTCCCGATGTCTTAACATTAAAGATTCCATAACCAACATAGTCATATTCACCAAAATCAAAATATTTCCTTATAACACATAAATCGTAATTATTTCTCGATTTCCAATTATACGAAAACACGGGACATAACAGCTACGGTCCAACTAATAGCACGCCTATACTCACGCAATATATCTACAAGCCTCTCGATCTACTCCTCAGTCAGTAATGCTGAAACAATCACTGGTAACGTATTATTTGGACCAAGGAACTCACACTTAAGCTCAAGCTTCGGTGGCTCAATGATAGAAGGCTTTGCTGGATGAGTTGTTCTATTTTTCAGATCAAGATAAAGCTTCTTAGGGTGGTAAGAATATGAGCCCAACCCAGAAAGCGAATTAACCATCTCCATATAACCCTCCATGTCTTCAACATCACAATTTACAAAAATAGCAGCCAGAGCTTCTCCCAAACTTTCTTCTTCCATTTTGAATTCTACAGCTTCATCAACAGCATCAAAAGAACCAACCACCGAAATACTCTCGTAAGTACTTGGTAACTTTATCCCCGTACTTGCTTGAAAAGTCACCTCTTCATCATTGACTCGAAATTTTATTTCATTCTTTTTCAAATCCATGAGAGCTCTTCCCGTAGCAAGGAAAGGTCTTCCCAGGATAATAGGAATATCCCGATCAACAGCACAGTCAAGAATCACAAATCAGCGGGTAACACAAATTTACCAACCCGCATAAGAACATCATCAACCACGCCAACCGGCCACTTAATAGATCTATCAGCCATCTGTAATCTCATAGTAGTCAGTCTTGGCATCCCCAAACCTGATTGCTTGTAGATAGAAAGTGGCAACAAATTTATACTCGCCCCATTATCACATAGAACACAAGCAAAATCATGGTACCCGATAGAATAAGGAACGGCGAACGCCCCAAGATCTCCCTTTTTCTGGATAGTAGTTGCTGAAATAATGGAACTCACACTGTGAGTCAAACTCATGCTTTCATATTGCACCGTATTCTTCTTGGTCAACAGGTCTTTCAAGTACGTAGCAAAACTGGGCATCTCCTTGACAGCATCCAAGAATGGAAAGTTCAGAGATGACTTCTTCAGCTGATTATACAATTTCTCAAACTTAGCCTCTTCCTTCTTCTTCACCAACCTTTGAGGAACGGGAGGTTTAGATTTGAAAAGCTGAGTCAAAGGACAGAGAGCCCCTTTTACAGGCTGCTTGCTCTTATCATCAGCCACCTTCAAACTTTTTGGAATATCAGCAACTTTCTCTTCACTAGGAGCCTCATCAACAATAATTGGTGCATCAGACTGCACCTCTTCCTCTTCATTAATTGGATCGATATCAACAACCTTATTTTTAGCACTTTGGAGTATTTTTCCACTCTAAGTACTGATAGCAAACACACGATCTACACTGCCTCCCCCATTCTTCAGATTCGGGATAGTGTCACTAGGAAGTCCTCTCTTTTTAAGAGGGTGTTGTTCTCTAGAAATATCACACATCTACGACTCAAGCTTTTGAATAGCCGTGGTATGAGATCTCATTGTATCCGTTTGCCCAGATAACGTCTTTTCAGACTTGGTTTGATTTGCCAGAACCTTCTCAAGCATTGCCTCAACCCTCGAACTGTCACGACCCAGCTAGGGGCCGCGACGGATACCCGGGGCTACCACCGAGCACCGCTCGCTCTGTCGCTCATTTTACTCATTTAATGCTCTTTTTATCATCTTTATACTCATAGCGGAGGAAAATCATATTTCATATGAAAACAAAAAAAAAATACTTCTGTGTACATGTGCCCTTAGGCTATCAAAATAATAGAGATATGTATACAGTAGTGATCTCGTGAGACCCTCTAACCCGCACTGCGTATCTACGAGCCTCTACTGGAGTACTGAACATAGGGACGGGACAAGACCCCGTCGTGCCCAAAAGAAAATACATATACATGGCGATATATATACACAAAAGAATGATCATAAGCACCTCCGGGACAATGGAGGGCTTCCACTCAGCTGACAGCTACTACGGATCTGGATCGAGCTCTCCTCCCTGTCTACCTATGGGCATGAACACAGCGTCCAAAGAAAACGGATGTCAGTACGAATATTGTACTGAGTATGAGAGGCATAAACAATGAAATAAGACAATGATAATGGGAATGATATCAATATGGAACATCTGAATCTGACTGTCAAGTATAAAGAAAATAAGTCATGCATGTTATCTTACTCATACTCATCATCATATCATATATGCAAAATGTATAAGCTGCCCGTCCATATCGGATCGGTGTGATAATCAATAACATTAGCCTGCATCCAGGCCTCCCGCGTTCGGGGTATCATCTCATGCCGCCCACTAGTGGTGTCTGCCCATGCCATCTGGCCATGGTGTATACATATAGCTGCCCGCCTTAGTGGTGACTGCCCGTCCAACAAGGCGTGGTTTTATATCATCATCTTCATAACGTGCTTATCATGGTATGCTTTTCTTATCATAGTACATGCATAAGGCTCAAGATCAACTATACTCTATCGGGGTGACGTAAGGTCGTGATCCCCCGATTGCATTATGGAACAACCACGGACATTCTGCCTCACCTTGAAGGAATTATCATATAAGGTGAGTGTAAGCGATGAATAACATCATTAGACTTTTTGTACTTTAACTCATTACCTTGTGTAGCTAATTATAGACATAGGCTCGTGGATAAGAAAGTAGTTACACTATAGGATTCATGCCATTAGAAAGAAGGGACTAGCCTCACATACCTTTGACGTTTAACTAGGCTAGCGCTTGCTTGTTCTCCTTCGATATCTCGTTTCTACCTTCAAGAGAGAATTCGCATTTGCGTTAGTTAATCAACTATAAGAACGCACTACTATTTCTAGAGACAATTGGGCAGCACTTCCTCTGTTTATACTACTTTTCCCATATTTCATATCAACTTCCAACACCCACAACAACAATTACAATATAGCAATCAACAATCATCATTCATATACAATGACCATGATCCAGTATTTCTCTTCATTTTTCCCACAATTATGGTTGTGGGTTCGCTATAGTATTTTATCATGTATCACACTTATCTCATGTTCTACATGTCATTTATAACGTATTCATACTCACAACACACTAACATTCATGATTCAATTCAACTACCATTCACGCATGGCACTATTCACTCATTTATGACCCATTTGCTATGATTTTCTACAATTCGGGTATCTTAACCTTCCAATACCTTAAACAACATGAAATGGTCATGAAACTTACCTTAGATGATGGTTGAACAAGCTTTGAATGGATTTACTCCTCTAGCACCAAAACCCTGCTTCACTCCTTTTGGGTTTTCTTGAGAAGGATGAATTTTTGTGTGATTCTCACACTTGATTTCGTGGGTCTCATGTAATTGATCACCAATCTCCCTTTAGTTCTTGTAATTCAAGAGTAGAGAGTATTCTAGGAGTTTCTAGAGAGAAATATCGTGAATATGAAATGATTTGAATGAGCTTGGGTCTCTTTTTAATGACTTAAAATCTATTCCGGAATGAACAGTGACTGAGGTGTACAGTGGTCGTAAACTCACTTTACGGGACGTATATTGGTTTACGATCCGTCCTTCACGACCGTATTTAAGCATATCAGAAACAGAAAAGCATGCTAGAGATCATGGCAATTTACGACTCAGTTTACGGGCCGTATTTCGATTTATGGTCCGTATTCCAAGTCGTATTTAACCATTTAAAGCATTTGACAGAAAGTTGAAATTTTGCAAGTTGAAATACGACATGCTAGTATACGGGCCGTATACCACTTTACGGTCCGTATTTCATTTTACGTCCAACTGGCCAAAATGAAATTCTGCAACTCTTCACTATACGTTCACGGGGAAATTTCCGAGGTGTAACACGAACTACCTTGATCATTTGACTGCCCTTTTGGTGGAATGTATGGATTTGAACTTCTATTTCCAAATTTATTGTTGTTGTTGTTATAGTTCCCTTGGTTCAACCCACCATAATTGTTGTTATAGTTCCCTTGGTTGTTGTTGTATGCATCTTGCCCCTGCTAAGGTCTTCATTGATTTCGATTTTGATTCTGATGACCCCCTTGGATGTCTCCCATGAAAGCATAGATATCATAGTTAACATCCTTAACTTGCATAGGAGGTCCCTCGTGATATGAACCCTCTTGGACTTGGTACATCCCATTCGGCATACCTGAAGTGTCTTAGCAAACATTTACCTTCTTAGTTTCCTTCTTATCAAACTTTTTGGTCAGCAAGGAACTATTCATTGCACGCTGAGCCAATGTCTGCTGAGTATCCTGATTCTCCTTCACCATATTCTGGATCATCGCATTCCCATAGGGTACAATATCAGCATTGTTCGAGTGCCAAGCCTGATTGTGCTTGGTCTATCTGTTAAGTATGTTGGTGACTCGAGTGTAAGATTTATCCATAAAACAACCATCAGCAGCGTTGTTCGCAATTGACTGTGTTATAGGATGCAACCCTCGGTAGAAATTCTCCATTAATATGTTCTCCGAAAAACCATGAGTCGAAAACTTCTGCAAATATTCTTTAAATCTCTCCCAAGCTTCGTATAATTGTTCGCCCGGTCGATGCTTGAATTCATAGATTTTGTCACGGATCTCAGCCTTCTTGCTAGGAGGATACCATTTCTTGAGAAAGACTGCTACCATCTCTGCCCATGTATTAATAGAATTTCGAGGCAGCTTCTCGAACCATGTTCTTGCTTCTCCAGCTAAGGAATATTTGAAAAGCCGCAGCCGAATAACATCTTGTGAAATACTGTTTTGGATGTTATGAGCACATACATCCACAAAGTTCTGCAAATGTCATTGAGGATCATTATCGATAGAGTTCTGAAAGTAGCCCTCAAGCTTCAACAACTGGTAGAGAAGTCAATTTTAAAACTTGTAGCTCCAACCCGAGGATGAACGATAGCAGATGTGTAGTCCTCCTCATTATTCAGATCAGCAAATACATTCTCCTCATCTGTATCATTCGGGGGGTCATTATGTTGACCTCCCTAGTTACCAGGTGTTGCACGCTGATTTTGCATAACCATGATCACTTGGTTCATAAGAAATGGCAAACAAGGTGTGACAGAATAAGAAACAGACTTCAATCAAATCAAACACTATTTAGTAATTTCAAAACCGTATTCCCCGACAACGACGCCAAAATTTGATACGCTCAAATTACACCTTTTATTAGCGTAAAGCGGACGATGTCAAATATAGTAACCCAACAAGGTTGGGTCGAATCCCACAGGGAATATGGTGTGAAAGGTTACTAAAATCGTAGAATGCTTTATTTAGGTCTAATGTCTTACTCCGATGAATTTGTAGAAAGTCGATTGCTTACGACTAATTGCTAACTAATTGCTTTGGATTGTAATGTGTAGTAAAAGAAACCAAGGTTGTGTCCTCGTCAGATAAACTGTATGATCATGGGTATTGATCTTGATATACTTCTAATGGATCGTTATATGAATGCACTTAACCTCTATGTGAATCTCTACTATTTCCCAATAAATAAAGATTATTTCTTTATATGATTTTCCCAAATATAAGAAAGTTGATATGAAGAACGGTTAACTATGCCAGGTAAATTCCTCTTATTCCTAAGTGAATTTATTAAACAAAGGTTAACACCTTGAGTTCTTGTTACTAGTTCTTACCAAACCCTAATTATTTTCCCAAATAAATCAAGGTTTATGGCGCTAGCTAATGTTTGCAACCACTAATTATTAATGAATAACGAAGAACAAGTAAACCCTAACAATCCATTATGCATATACCAATCACAATTCTCAATCACAAAACACCCATCTTTGGGTTCACAACCTTAGTAAGGGTGTTTAGTTACTCATGGCAAAGGACAAAGAATAAAATATTGAAGAATTCATAATTGCTTACTTTGGATGACAAAATAAATTAATAATAGTTGAATTGATGTTTGAAAGCTCCAAAACAAAGGAATATACATGCTCTAAGTCAAGAGTCAAAGTATAACAGCTGATAATAAATAAAACCCCACATTGGACTATTTATAGGTTTCAAAAACGTAAAATTACAAATTTTGCACTTAGGTCCTCTGACGGCAACTTATACAGTCCGTATAATATTACACGGACTATATAAAGTTGTACGGCCACCAATCTTCAATTCTTTAGAGAAAAACACGAGTTGATTTACACGGTTCCTGTAACATTACACGGCTCCTGTAACATTACACGGCTCGTATAACTTGATCGTAAAACTCCCTCTTCAGATGCAAATTTTTGTCTTGCTTAAGATCCTTTGACACGACCAACTATACGGCCCGTATAATAGTGTACGGTCTGTATAAGTCACTCGTATCTCCACATCATCAAGTTCAACACTCTGTTTAGCTTTTCTCCTTCAATACCGCCAAAGACATGGTCCGTATAACTTTGTACGGACCGTGAAAGTCCACCTTTGTGGAACTTCAGCAATTTTTTAGCTTTTGATCCTTAACTCCATGATTTACTTGAAACACAACAAAAACACATGAAAACGACACATACTTGCTCAAAAACAAGTAAAACTTCTCGTAAAAAGGTATCGAATGTGCCATAATTTCACGGTACATTAGGTATGAATCCCGAGCACCTTCATCGTACGAAAAAAGGAATGCCAAGAGCTGGTTGAGTTTGGTTTGATTGAGCCATCAAATTCACAATGGGCGTGTGAAGCGTTTTATCTCAACAAAAGAGTTGAGCAATCAAGAGTTAAGTTGAGATTGGCAATTAATTTCCAACCTCTTAATCACTTTCTTTTGGATGACAAATTCCCCATCCCCAATAAGCTCACGCTTTTTTCTCACCTCGCCAAGGACAAATATTTTTCAAAGTTGGATCTTAAATCAGGTTTTTGGCAGTTGGGAATCCACTCGGATGATAGGGAAAAAATAGGTTTTTGCATTCCCGATCATCATTTTCAGTGAAAGTCATGCCTTTTGGTTTAAGCACTGCTCCATCTTGGTTTCAAAAGTCCATGATAAATATTTTTCAGCCCATCCTCCATACATCACTTGTTTACATTGATGAAATTTTATTATTTAGTGATACATGGAGGATCACATTGATTTGTTAAATCATTTTGCATCTTTGCTAAAGAAAAATGACATCACGCTTTCAGCAAAATAAATGGTTCTTACCAAAAAAGAAATTGATTTTTTGAGTATGCATTTTTCCCATGGAGAGTACACCCCAGGTCCAGATATTTCTTAGGAACTTCTCAAGTTCCCCGATACTGGGTTCACTACAAAGCACATTCAACAGTTTTTGGGAGTCATAAATTATGTGAGAGATTTTATTCCTAATATTTCTACATATACTTCTCCCCTCACAAAAATGTTACAAAAAATGTCCATTCGTGGAGCAAGGAACAAGATGATGTTGTGCGAAAAATAAAAGAGATATTGAAAGAAGTCCAATCTTTGCATATTCCTTCCGATGGCAAGAAAATATTGCAGAGAGAGATGCCAGCAATGAATTTTGGAGTGCAATTTTATTTGAAGAAGAAAATGGCCATCGGAAAATATGCGGTTATGCCAACGGAAGATTCAAGGATGCCGAACAACATTATCATTCCACTTTCAAGGAGATTCTTTCGGTGAAAAATGGATTCAAAAAATTCAACTTTTTCCGGATTCACTCTGAGTTTCTAAAATTGAAATGGATATGAAGGCTTTTTCGAGGATGAACCAGCTGAATCCCAAGGTCATACCAAATCCGCAGATTCTCAGATGGGCACAATGGTTTTCTCCTTACAAGTTTCAGGTCAGACATTTGAAAGGAAAAGATAACATCCTTGCTGATTTCGTTTCAAGGCCAGGTGAATTCTCCAAAAGGTTTTCTCAAAAGAAGCATAGGAATAAAAAGCAGTCCACGTGCCAGGTTCTCACATTTACAAAAGGTCTCGCAGCTCAGATCGTCATCGCCATCATCATATCATCCGCCAGAGTTGTTTACTCTTCTGAATCCTTTAGATTGGGACACTTTATTAGCACACAGGGCATATTATGAACTCCACGCTTTCAGAGCGGGAACTATTCATCCGGAGTACCCATATTGCCAGGTTTTTATAGCACAAGCCAGGAATTTTTCTCAACAGGTATTATGGTTCTTTTGGTATTTGTGCCATCAATACTACATCTTTATGGAATTTAAATGTAGTGATTTCAGAGATTTTAACACTCTTGAACCCTCCTTACAAATATTTTTGTTGTGGTTCAAACCGCAAAAATATTGGGTTCATCATTTTACTTCTCGTGGAGTCAAAATATTTATGTTCCACAGTCCAGTAACTATCGGCAGAAGAATTGTCCATGCCATGCCTATGGTGTCATTTTTGTTGCATTATGCATCCACAATCTTTGCCATGAAAAAGGAATACACAGAAGCTAAGAAAATATTATTCTAGCAGAACAGCCACCACCCGAAGGAAGTATGGTCAAATGAAAAAGAACACTACTCTGCCAACCACCCTCGTTGGGTGGAGGTCGAAGTAGCGCTCAATGAATATTATGAAATGTTCGAAGATTCCCAAGACCCATTTAATACTGATTCAGTAGACATGACTAAGATCAATTTAAATGGCGCAACAAATGCCTCCCCACTGCAATGAAACGGTAAAGGAATTATGGAGGAGGAACATCCGCGCACAAGAAGATATTTCACAAGGGCTGAGAAGAAAAAATTGCGAGGGTTAAGAGACAAGAATGATACATAATTATGGATTAGAGAATAAGATAAAACCTTCGCTTTATCCTTTTTAGCGAACCTCCCTTGCCATAAATTTCCCACCAAAAAAGTAAAAAACTGAAAAAATCAAAAAACCAAAAAATTAGCCTAGAGTATTTCTAAATTGTTTGCATCATCCATATTCATTAGAAAAACCAAAAAATCTGGATAAGTCTTTCAAGTTTTTAGCTTCAATAAATACCAATTTGGAAAAACCAAAACACATGTATATTTTAGGTCTTTTTCTCTTTACCCCACAAAAAACATCATAACAGCACAAAACAATCTTCCCAAGTTTGTCACTTTCCATCACTTTACCACAACTTAGTTTACCATGAAAATTCAAAAAAAACCACCATAAATTGTCTACCCATCTATAGCCATAAATTTTCCAAGTTTCCATACCATGCAAACACTATTTAAGGGTCCCCTTTGTCATGAAAATAAAGTCATCCATATCTAACCATAAAAATCCCAAATTTCCATGCCATGCAAACACTATTCAAAGGCTCCTTTGTCTGAAAACCAAGTCACATTTACTTTTGTCTCCAAAACTCTTCTTCAAAATGCAATTATTTCTTCAATTCTGCTAGAGCCTTTTGTAACACCATTCTATTCATAGGTGAAGGATCTTCTTCAAACAACTCTTCTTTTATTCTCACAATCTCTTCCCTGATAATAAGCTGCTTAAAAATATCACCAAAAGCTTCTCTACTCCAAGCTGACAGAACTCCATTTATGTGTTTCAATTTCTGCTTAAACAAAATAAAAGTATTTCCTTCAATGTCTATAGACCAATTATTTATGATAGCATCCATGAAATCTTTGTGCTCAGTCTAGAATTTCATAAACCTAAATGGTCTAATAAAGCTTTGCCTTTGTTCATACAAAGAAATAAGCAAAGGAGCATGATCTGAACCAGTTCTGGACAGATGTTCTACTTCCACTTGCTCAAACCACTGTTGAAACTGCAAATTTACAACAATCCTGTCCAACTTCTCAAGTATACAATCATCACCTGCTCTACTATACCACCAAGTAAAAGGGCTTCCTTTAAAACTTGTTTCATATAATTCACATGAATTCACACAAAAGGCAAAATCTTCACAATCTTGTGGTTGTATGGGAATACCACCTATTTTCTCTTCCTCATGTAGCACTACATTGAAGTCCCCCTACTAACCAAGGAAGATCCATATTATAAGCCACCTGATAAATACTGTCCCACAGTTGCAATATCTTATTCTGATCACACTTGGCATATACTAAAGTAATTACAATGGATTTAGAATGATCATGCAAAAATAACTTCAAAGTAATTTGTTGTGTAGAATCAAATATAACTTCCACATCCACATTGTCTTTAACCAAAAAACATATCTTGCCAAGACAATTTTCCCCAGCCTGATGCATTCCTAATTTTCTCCTGTACTTGTAAATGTATCTAGCTTGTTGAAATGGTTCCATCAAAGCTATAATACAAAATTTATGGTGTCTCTGCAACATCTGTAACCTGTGAAAATCTTGTTGTGTCCTTACTGGCCTGATATTCCAAATAAAAGCTTTAATAATCATTTAAAGATAGATTTTGTGGCACCCCTCTTGGCACTACCCTGGTAGGTAATTGAACTTTTGTTGTTCCTTGTTTCCTTCCTTTTTTACCACCCTTAGATATTGATTTTGGAGAGATATTTGCATGTCTAGTCACTTGTGATAAATTTTCCTGTAATTTCACCGTTGTGTCTTCAGTTATAACTACTTCTTTGGCCTTATCGACAAGAGGAACCCCATCATCCTTAGAGATATTATGAGAAATTAGATCATGAAGCTTCCTCATGGAAGAATCCTTGTTTAGCAAATATTATTGAGCATTGCTAGGACTGATAACCATGATAGCCTAATTTGCAGAATTTGCACCTTTCTGTGATGACTCCTCGTCGTGATAGTTTCCTTTAGGTTCCATAGGATCTGTAATCACATATGTACTAGCTTCTACCTTTATCTCTTCCACATGACTATCCCTGTCCTTTTTGCTGTTGAAGCCTCTGACTATCTATATTTTCCTTGATGTTCTTTGATAAGAAGCACTTGCATGTTTCTTTTCATTACTTTTTCCCCCGGAGATGACATAGGTGACTCTACCTCCTTATCCTTCGTGTTGGTCAGTTGCTTCTTGAAATCATTAGTACTTGAAGTCACAGTGTCATGACAACCAAGCACTTTATCGACTAATTGGCCTGAGCTATTATCCCTAGCTTGCTCCTGATTATTTTCCACAACATCTCCCTCAGTAAGAACCTCCTCATCATCCTTATCATTTGCATGCACTTGTTCTTCATCATCCTGTTCAACTTGCTTCTCAAAATGAATAATCTCTCCTTCCTCCAGCTCTTCGTCAACATGTGGTTCTTCCTGTACTCTATCTCCCTACTTAGAAGAAGGAGATATAGTAGATTACATAACTTACTTAATCATTTCAAACCTAGTTAGTTGTCTGAACCACTTCCACATTCTTATCATTTTGATAAATTCTTTGAAACCTGGTTAGTAGTCTGAACCACTTCCACGCTCTTATCATTTTGATCTTCCATCAAATTTGTATCTTTTTGCTCCAATTTATCAATTGCAATATCCTCAAATATGTTAGCAGAAGATGCCTTTTCTACTTCTCCCATTGCAACATCTACCCTCTATTGTTCCTAAGAGATTTTTGCTACTACTTCAACCTCCAGATTCCCTTGTTCCTTTCCACCTTCAATATCTTTGGATTGGCCGCATCCTCATTTTTCAAGCCATCAAATTTACTATAGCAACTTCAGCCTTAGCAACATTCGCATTTATTGGCTTACCATTTATAAACTTGTCAGGATTTTTCTCCATGGTAAATACCCTTTTATCCTTCACATGATTAAACCTTCCTGGATCTCCCACAACCTTTCCACTGTATAACACTCGAGCATGATACTTAGCCTTGTTTTTGAAATTATTTGGATGCTTCAAATCCTGCTACACAACATTTTTATCCTTTCCATCAGTCTTTATCATTCATCTTATCAGGAGAACTTCTTAATTCCGGATGCAAAGTTCTACAACCATCTTCATTATGGCCTTATAATTTACACTTCTTACAGTATTTTGGCAAAACATCATGCTGTATCTTAACATCACTAGATTTTTCACCACTAATCTCCATCCTTACAGTATCTGGTAATTCAGCAATAAGATCAACAACTTTAACCCTAGCACGACTAGCTCGTGTTTTGTTAATCATAGCCATATCTAATTGTTGAGGTTTACCTACTGCTGAGGCATGTGTGAAAAGAGATTTTTGACAAAGTATGTAGGTAGTAAATGGGGAAAAGAAATCCAAGCCATGGCCATTCTCGTCTCTTCATCAATCTCGAACTTGTGATCATAAATTAAAGGACTCATTTGATAGTAAAAACCATATTTAGGCATGCTTTCTCCATCGCTTTCTATTTGTATAATTATGAATTACTACCGGTGTCTATCAAGTAAACCTTAACTTACCTCGAGGTCGAGCAAGTGCCACGAACATCCCGTTGATCTTCAACTTTGCATTTCGAACCGTGACCCGCAACAGATAGTCTTGGAAAATCAAGGAACCCCAAAGAATAAGAGTCAATATTCTAGGAATTTATTCAAGTTTCGAGTTTTGCAAGTAATCTAGGTTTTATTGTTAACTAAGTCACCTAAGTCATAAATTATACCCCTTTCCTTAGAAAGTCCCAATTTCAAGAATTAAGTTGAAACCCATTTACAAAATAAAGGAAAACTTAGAAATTAGAGGTGGGTCAATCCTTCTAATTTAATAACTTAAAGGTGTCACGTCCCAGCCTAAGTGAGGCGTGATTAGCACCCGACACCTTACTAGGGCCGAGCGAACCAAACTATATCTCGCATTATCCATGTCTCGAATGACAAAATAAGTCCAAGAAGGCCTACCATGAACATAATATCATGCATATGTATATGTACAATGGGCCTAAGAGGCCAACATAACAACTGACAAGACATGACTAAGCTATATACAGGAAACTGTCTGCAAAGCCTCTAAGAATATAACTAAAGCGAATAAGTCAGGACAGGCCCCCGACATACCCATAACACAAAAATACACATATACAATCCCTGACTTGGCAATGCTCCAGGAAGAAGTGGATCTCACCAATCAAAGTTGGTACCTAGAGGCAGCCTACTGTAGAGGATCCTCGTCTCGTCTGTCTATACCTGCGGGTAGAGTTGTCAATATGAGCTTGGCCCGCGAGGCCGGCCCAACCCAACCCTTTATTTAAGTAGGGTTGGGCTAAGATTTCTTTGGCCCATATATAAGTGAGGCTCAAAAGCCCAGCCTCTCTTGGCCCGCCGGCCTTAAGAGTTGAGCTGAGGCCAGCCCTTGAGGCCAAAAAAGAAAAATTAATTAATTAATTTTCAAAAAAAATATAAGTAAATTAAACAAAATGATAAAAAGTATGAGAAAAGAGTAGTAATTAGAAACTGGAGTAATACTTTTTAGTCATAGAATTTATATTATGTTTAATTTCTTTTGAATGTGATATGAATTAGTGAGTAAAAATAATAATTTATATTTGTTCTTTTGAATCTTTTCTTCTACGATACAGATTTGCACAAGAATGGGTGGTAGAAGATTCTATTTCATATTTCAAAAGTTTCATATTCAAATTGTACCAAAAATCACTTAGAAAATGTTATTTGGAAAACGAAGAAACATAAAGGGCTAGCCCGTCCTAGCTCGCGGCCCGCTTAGGGCTGGGTTGGGCTGCCATTTTGCAGGCCCTTCAATTAAAAGGGTCAACCCGTCCTAGCCCATTTAATTTTTTAGCCCTTTAGGGCTGGGCTGGGTTGGGCTGGACCAGCCCATTTTGACACCTCTACCTGCGGGCATAAACGCAGCGTCCACAAACAAAAGGACGTCAATACAAATAATGTACCGAGTATGTAAGGCGGAAAGGCAACATAATAAACATCTACTGCAAAGAAGGAGGATAAGAATCAACCTGGCATTTTTGACTTACCAATGAGAATCTAGCATGTATGTCTCTCTATACTCTCCTGTGCTGAACTACATCTATGTACAATACTGTGTCTCTGACCTATTTATCATCCTGGTGCTATCTGCTCAATTGATCAGTGGTAACTGCCCAACTGGCCATCGCTCGGTAGTAATAACTGCCTAACCAGCCGTAGCATGGTGGTAAATACATATCTGCCCGACCGGCCGTAGCTCGGTGGTAATAACTGCCCAACCAGCCGTAGCATGGTGGCAAATACATATCTGCCAGACCGGCGATAGGTCAGTGGTAATAACTGCCCAACCAGTCGTAGCATGGCGGTAAATAGTGATACATAATCTGCCCAACTGGCTGTAAACCAGTGGTAAATATAATAACATCATAACCAGACCTCTATGGGTGATTTCTATGCACTTCTCATGATCATTACTTATCTGTTAATGCCTACATGATTACATAAAACTTATAAACACATTTCCTGGCCATTAAGACTTCTTCCTAATTAACTAATCCTTAGTCAATTTCTGGATACATCATAAGCCTTCCTTCTAACATTAAGTACCTAATTCGAGAATCTTATAACTAGCATACTATTCATACTATTCATGTCTTACAACACACTCCTTGAGAACACATTTCTGTATTCATCGGAGTGACGTAAGGTCGGTATATCTCCGATTATCATTATGGAACTATCATTGTGAACATATCTCACCTTGAAGGAACAACAATCATAAGATGAGATTAACATCAATGATGTCATAAGAACATCAAGAACCATAGGCTTCTAGTATTTCTAGGAATAGGGACATTATGGACATCATTTGTGAAAGTTCATAATAATAGGATCATGCCTTAAAAAGGAAAGAGACAGCCTTAACATACCTTGTTGCTTACTTAGCCACTCAAATCTACTCTCCGAGCTTTCAAATCGACTCCAAGATGATTCATACAACAATCAGGCCATAAGAACACTTGCACACTCAAACTTAGCTAGTTAATAAGTTAACGGAATTTGGACAGCATTTTCCCTATATCATCTACTTCCTCCAAATTCCAAAACAACTCCCAAACATCATTAACAATATCAACAATAACATAATCAAGATACTACATGACAAACATATACAAATTGGTCCGAAACTTCCTTCGAAAATCAGCCCATAAGCCAACAACATCAACTTATCAAACTACGACCATTATACTATGTTTTCCTTCACTTTAAACGATTAAAATCCTCCAAAAACAACTCAATATCAAAGTCAAGATCAAGAACTTTAGCCACACCAACTTTCTTCAAGACCAAACACACCACAACATCAAGTAGAGCCAAGAACAATCACTTTTCATGAACTAGTTTAATCTTGTTGAATTCTTGATCTAAGGGGCCATAAGTGTTTAAGAAATGTTTATGGAGGTTTCTAGAGCTCAAAGGAGTGTAGAATGATGATAAAAGGGGGATAATGGGTATTTATACCATTTGAAAGTCGGTTCCACCGACTTTTCAAATAGGCCCGCGGAGAAGCCATCTGGCAGCCTATCGTGAAACGCCCATACCTTTCTACTCTGACATCGTATCGATGAATGGTTTGTTGCATTGGAAACTAGACTCGATGAACTTCAATTGACATATGTTATACATTCCATAACTCCTCATATTCTAGGAGATAAACCTCCCTCAAGTTGGACTAAAATTTCTTGTCCAAAATTCTGCCAAGTTTTTCAAAATTTCGACAAACTTAATTTCTTCAATTCGCTTGATCTCGAAACCTTTAGATACTTGCTTAGCACTTGTTAAAAGTATTCTTTAACATTATAAGGGTTCCATGACCTCTCCGAGCTTACGTTAGTTTACTTACGACGCAAACGGCACGAAAAATTTTTAGGTGTAACAAAAGGTTTCTCCCAAGAATGTCCAGATTTTAAGCTTAGAGATTCCATTTTATCATCTTAGGCTTGAATAGTAAAGAATATCCTTTTTATTAGCTTGGAATATAAACTCTTAGTGCAATGTAACATTAAATGGAAGAGAGATGAAGTAGATGAGATAGAGGGGTTAGCTTCTCTAAGAAACCATGAGATTTGCTCTCCAAATGTCCCAGGTGGCGGCTGAGATTTAGGGTTTTGAGAAGAATGGGATCAAATACCGAAATGGGGTTTAAATACTAGGAGAAGTCTGCGTTATCCACCGTGGCGGGATGCATGTCCCCCGTAGTGGACATGCTATGGCAGAGCAAGAGGCCGCTCTGGCGGTCCTATGCAAACGTTGACATACCGCTATGGCGGTTTGGAAGGCGGTCGTGGCAGTAGCGCCATGGTTGTCCTCTAGCCGCTATGGCGCCTTACTAGGCTCCAGTGGCCCTTTACGATTTTAAATCTTTCCAACATGATTCCGGGTTAATTTAATAGGGCAATTTTCCCGCGTGACTAAGTTGCACTGATCAAAAGACGTTTTGGGACATAAAACTCGAGGAAAATCACGGTAACGGCCAAACGGGTTGTTACATTAGATAACAATTAAACAATCGTTCGTCCTTGAACGGCAGGGGACAGGGAGGAATTTAACGGAATCGATTTTAACACGGAACGAGAATTTTCCAGGGTCAACATTACACCCTAATACCCAACCCACGTCTCAAATCTTTTCCCACATTTGAACTGTCAGAGTCTACAAGTCGGAAATGTTCGTGTCGGTCCCCTACAAGAGATCGATTAAGGAAGCGTTCTAATTTAACCGGATTGTGTCTTAAGCGTTCAACAAAAGCAAATAAAATAATTAAATAAGAAATTAAGGAGTACCGCTGTAGCATCGGCAAAGTGCGCCGGCGCGGCCAAGAGGACGCCACAGCAGTCCTGGGAGAAAAGGGATGGCACGCTGCGGCGGCTAACCGAACCGCTGTAGCGCGCCCGCTGGCGACGTAAGGAACAGCCGTGGAGGTCATCGGGTCAGCCTAGTATTTAAGGTGGCCTTCCACCTTTCCCATTCCCACCATAACCTTCCACTACCCGAAAATTTCTTCCCCTTCCTCTTCCAATATTCTTTCCCACTCCTCCACTCACTCAAATAATACACCCCCATCTGCTAACTTAATCCCTACATTACCTACCACACCACCCAAACTTTGAGAAAAAAAATCAAAAAGAATTTTTGGCAAGGAGGCTCCCATCTCAAGGTGAAGTCTCTCTCAAATCTTCGATTTAACGTACGTAATCGCTCCTAATCATGTTAGAATAAGTATATCACTGAAATTTCGAACTGAATATGCTCCATTCTAGAAAAATTTGAGTAAAAATTTTGAACTTGTGGGGGTTAGGTCACAGTTTGGTGGGGAGGACCCGAAATTGAACTTTGATTAACGTCAAAATGGTAATATCACTGCGTAATACCTCAGATTACACTGATTTTGTGGCCTTAACCATGAAAATATGTAACGGGTTTTTCTCGATTTTTGGGATTTGAACAGTTGAAAATTTGGGGTTGTTTTGTTGTTAGAAATCACACCTTGTGGGGTTTAGAAGACTTGCATGCTTGTCTAGGACTTGATCTGTGAGAAAAAAATTGATTTGGGCCAAAAATTTGGAGAAAAATTTTTAAACTTTTCGGGCTTAGCTGTTAGGGACGACGAACCGCTGGGGTGGTTACGCCATGGGGCACCTCGGGTGCGCTAGGGCGGTTAGAGAGGGAAAAGGGGATAGGCCACTATGGCGGGGCCTTCATCCGCCGTGGTGTGCCCGCTGCGGCGGCAACCACTGCCGCTGCAACCCAGACTGCCTCAGATTTTAGAATTTAGGCAGAAACTTGGGCGTTCGAATACGATGTTATTTTTGCTAGGTTCTTTGGTTCGTATAAAATAACTTGTTGACTGTTCTTGGCGAGTTTGTGACAAAAGTTCGTCCTTGTTGTAGGTATTCCTTTTTCAAGGCATGGATCAATTTGCTCAAGTTCCGGACAGTGTTCATTTCGCGGCGGACGGAAGTTATCAGCGTTATCTGGAGCACATACCTAAGAGTTTATTGCCTGAGAGAGGCTTTGATATGGATAAGGTGGATGTTCGTGCTCCGGACTTCTATAACCGACTGCATGCTATGAAGTGGGGCAAACTAGTGGAAGATTCTGGCAAGACGAATGAGACTTTGGTGCGATAGTTTTACGCCATGCTGAAGACGGTTGATTTTTCTTCTCCCGATCCGGAGATTGTGATTAGGGGTATGGTAGTAAGATTAGGCCTGAGGTTATCAATGTGCATTACGGGTTAGATAGCCACCCGGTGTCTGAAATTAAGGCAATGGATGTGGAGGGAAATGGGGCTTGGTTGGTCTCCAAGCTTGTGCCGGAGGAGAAAAGGAGCAAGGTGCATTGTGCCAACAAGAAGACTGGAATCACTAATCATCACTTTACTGCTGAGGCGAGGAGGTGGCTACATCTGATATCCCGACGGGTGCGTCCTTCTGGCAACACCTCTACTGTCACATCTATACGGGCTCTCATGATTGCCCATATTCTAGATGGTCTCCCGGTGAATGTGGGTTACCATGTTGTTCAAGAGTGGAGGGAGTTCGTGTCTGAGCCAAGAGGACGTCAGAGTTTGATGTTCCCTTCGCTTATCACTGACTTGTGCATGAAGGCTGAGGTTCCCTTGAGGAGGGGAGATGAGTGGGCGAATTCGAATATCCCATTTCATCCTCTATTGGTGAGGGGTTATGGTTCGCTTGTTCAACATAGGAAGAGGGGACCGGAGGCCAGTGCTGGGGGCTAGTGAGAGTCAGGGAGATAATTCTAGAGCACCACCGGTTCAGGGGCCATTCCAGGTGTTGGGTGCCAAGGTGGATGAGGTGAAGGCGTTGTTGACTAGTGGCTCCAGGGCTGGCCCTTCTGGCACTACCACTGGCTATTACACCCGGGAGGAGATGGAGTGGTATTTGAAGGCCCGGGGGAAATGAAAACCCAGGTGGATGCTCTTCAGGCTGTGTACACTGCTATGGAGAAGGACCATGGGGATCGTCTTACTAAGCTTCAGGAGGGTCTGGACAAAAAGAAGAAATGAGGTAAGGCACAGGGCAAGCTGGCGGTTAGAGTGTGGAGGGGCTTCAAGGGCTTGTTCACGTTGATGCAGACGGGTGCGAGTCTTCCAGTTGAGGACAGAGATGACCCTGAGCACTACTCCTTCCTAGATGAGAATGAGGATGGCGCTGATGGCGGAGGAGGTGGCGGCTCAGACGATGATGGCGATGAGGCAACTAGCAGGATGGAAGAGTAGGGGTGTGTCTTCCCCCTTTTGATGATGATGATGTTGCCCTTGTAGGGTTTATGTTTCAAACAATCTTTTCATTTGGTTTTTTTGGCTCTCCTTGGATGTTTAGACAATTGTTTTTCTTCCATTTTCTGGGTTTTTTTTGTGGTTTGGATGTTTTGATGACTTTTGCCCGTGTTGGGCTTTATGTTTATCAGATGGTTGTGTTTTGGAACCTGTTTTTCTTAATTTTTTGTTGAGTTTGAACAGGTTAGAAATATAGTAGCACGTACACAGGTTTGCTGGTATTGTTACAGCTGCAACGGACGAAATAACCGCTGTAGCGGTAGCGCTATGGCTGATAATCGTGTGGTGTGGCGGATTGGGACCATATCTGAGGGTGCGCTATGGTGGACATAGATCCGCTATAGCGGCTGGACATACGCCCTGGCAGCAGTCAAGCAGTCTATAAGGAGCGCTGTAGTGAACGCGAAGCCATTATGGCAGACCCGCTATAGCGAAGGTGCCATAAGTCATGGCGGTAAACCTTAATCCATGGGGACCGCTATGGCTCTCACGATACCGCTATGGCGGACAATTTGTCCGCTGCGGCGACAAAATGTAACAGTGGCATTTTTCTGATGCCCGCAAGTGTTACACCTCGAAAAAATTTCCGTTGATGCACAGTGAATAAACTAACGAAGGGCACGAAGTATACGATGTTTCAATAAGTAAGAAATAGTAATTAATGATTCTAATTGAGATTTCAAAGACATTCGAGGTAAGAGAAGAAAGTTCGTCAAGAAAGGCGAGGTATGCCTTGTGTATCGGAAAGGATTCACAAAGTAACAAGTTAAGGATGGCTTAATGATGTCTTAAAGAAGAGTTATAACGTCCCTTAGATTGTTAATGAGGTGTTAACCAATTGTTAAGAGGGTTTCATAAGAATTGGAGATCAAATGAGTCTACGAGAATGAGTTTCGGAAAGCTGGGCATTATACGGTCCAACTACTGACCGTATAAAATATACTGGTCGTATGTTAGGCTGTATATTCTGCCTAGAATGAGAACCTTCACTGGACCAAAGATACGGCCATACATACGGTCCATATAAATTATACGGACCGTATGTTGGTCCGTGAAACTGAGTCGAGATAGATTTCAAGATTTATATTAAGGACCCCAATCTCATTTAATTCATTTCATTGCTCACTCCACACTTCAAGAATCTCTAGAAAACTCTCCACACTTCTTCCACAAGAATTCAAGAGAAACTCATGATCAACTTCATCAAACCAAGAGAATCAAGTGCAAGAAACTCATTAGGGATCATCCAAGACAAGAAATCTCATTGGAAGTAGAACTAGGGTTTTGCTCAAGTAAAGTATTTCCACTCAAAGTTCATTCTTACACTATCTAAGGTGAGTTTTATGATCATTCCATGTTGTTTAAAGTATTGAGAGGCTGGAAGACTTAGATTGTAGAAAGAGATAGAAAATGGGTCATGAATGTAAGAATAGTAACATTTTTGAGTAGTAGCTTGGAATGAGTCATGATTCTTGATATGTTGTGATTATAATTATGCTATAAATGACATTAACGACATGGGATAAACATTATATATGAGTGAATGTAATAGTGTGCTATGACCATGGTTATGGATGATTTGAAGTGAAATTTGGAAATGTGGATAATGTAGGTGAATGGAGATTATTGCTATGATATTGTGAATGCTATTATAGATGTTTGAGAGTTGATATATGATATGGAGAAAGTTGTATAAACAAAGGAAATGCTGCCTAGTTTTCTCTAGCTTTAGTTAAGCATGTTCATGTGATCGATTAGCTAATGTTAATACGAACTCTCTTGAAGGTAGAAACATGAGCATTGGAAGAGAACGTTCAAGCAAGAGAGTAGCTAAACGAAAAGGTATGTAAGGCTAGTCCCTTCTTTCTAAGGCATGACTCCTATGGCATGAATCCTCCTATCTTTCCATGACTTTCCTACATATCGGAAATTATGAGTCTACGATTGTAAAGAGCTTCATATAAGATAAAGAAAAGAGATACGTTACGAGCATGATAATGATGATGAGTTTAAGGAATTCTAAAGCAAGATATGATGTCCATGAAGTTAATGATCCTAAGTATGATCCATTAATGTTGTTCATTGTGTACACACCTTACAATGTTAGTTCCTTCAATGTGAGATATGATGAATATGATCACTTCATAATGTAATCGGGGGTTCTCGACCTTACGTCACCCCGACATAGCTATAGACAATCCATGAGTTCTAATGCATGCTTCATGATGAATGTATGATGATGATAAGGTTACGATAAGTTATGAGATGAGTATATGATGATACGATTCCACCGTGCCTAAAAGGCCGGACATGACCACCGCTAATGCGGGCTGCTTACGATTCCACCGCGCCTGACCACCGCTAATGCGGGCTACTTACGATTCCACCGCGCCTAGAAGGTCGAACATGACCACCATTAGTGGGCGGCGTACGATGATTACCCGGACGCAGGTTAACGACGAGGGTATATGTGATATGTTGATATACATGATAAGTATAAAATGCATTTACTCTTAAAGGCTAAGCAGGTTATATCTTCACCTCATGTTTCATGATTTCTTTATTATGCTAGTTTCATTCATGCCTTACATGCTCAGTACAATGCTCGTACAGACGTCCTTTTTCTTTGGACGCTGTGTTCATGCCCACAGGTAGACAGGGAGGTGATCCAGATTCGTAGGAGCTATCAGCAGACTTTGAGAGCACTCCATTGTTCCGGAGGTGCCATTGATTATTATTTTGTGAACATATATTTTGGGCACGACGGGGTCCTGTCCCGTCCAAATGTCTAGTACTCTAGTAGAGGCTCGTAGATACATATGTGTGGGTAGTATGGTCTCATGATTTCCCTCATTGTATATATAATATTTTGATAGCCGAAGGGCTTATGTATATAAATGCATATATGCTTGAAATTGAAAAATGGTTTTCCTTATGACTAAAAGTGTGAGGGTATAGATAAATGTAGAATAAGTATGATGACTGGCAGTATGAGTGGTGCTCGGTAGTCAGCTCCGGGTACCCGTCATGGCCCCCTAGTCCGGTCGTGATAGCAAGATTGCGCAACGCTAGAAATTTATCGAATCGCTTCTCATATACAAACAGACCACACCTCATAACAACAATAATCGAGATACCAATTGGACACATCTTAGGGATTCAAACTTCCGAAGTGGCACGACAGGAAGAAAAGAAGGGAAACTTCCTAAATGCCTTATAGCCTCCCGTGGATGGGTACGGACGTCTATGTACTATTCCACGAGACTCTACTAGACACTGCTCTTGTACTTGTGAGACCGATAACCTAGGGTTCTGATACCAACTTGTCACGACCCAAATTCGGGTCCGTGCGGGCACCTACTTATTCCCACCTAGTAGGTGAACCCTTCCCTTACCAACTAACACACTGAAGAACGAAATTAAATAAATTCATCAGTAAACCATTTATCTTAATGACTGTAAAAATGTGTACAAGAGTTTACAACGTTTTCCAAAAATCTGGTCTAGAGCAGTACAAGAGCTTCTAAGACATGACTAGAACTATAGAGAAATACAATAAAACAAATAATGGGCCAACCCTGTTAGAGTGAGATAACAGTCTTCAACACGGTCCTGACTAATCAGCGGGCTAGGATTCCGCGAACTCAACCTGAAACAGACCTACACCCCAAAAAGGGTGTAGCAAATGCAATATCAGTACAACACTCATACCGGTAATTATTATAGGCCGACAACGATTAGGAAAACATAAAATTAATAAGTAACAATGGGTAAGTATTGTAGGCAACAAGTTAGACAATAAGCAATTAAACAAGCAAAAACGGGAAAAGAAAACTCCACCATCACCTACTCGAGAGAAGCAGCCAACTAGGTCAACCCCAACACCATTCCGATTGACCTATACTCATTAGGAAGCAACCAACCCACTAACCATGGTAGGATAAGTTCCAACACAATCGAGTCCACACCAAGAGTAAGCATCACCCGTCGTCTAACGCACGTCGATGCTACCTCAAAAATACTGTCACACATTCCGTTTTGTTGCAAGGAGATTTTGGCTGTTGGCGGTGTGTACATTCGGTTCGGTAATCCACACCAGAGTTTTGGATATGAGATATTTTACCCTATATTTGTACAGTAGTATAGGTATGCATTTTTGACATTACGAGGGGATTAGAAGTGAAACAGATCGAATCGGAGCAGTTCAGAAAAACTGTTAAAACCAATTAGCGTCGACGACCCAAAGGACGACCGTCGACACGTCGACGAGCCGTCGTCTGGCACCGTCGACGAGGTTCTGCAATCAGACATCTCAAGCGGCATGTCGACGGACCGTCGACACGTCGACGACTGTCGACCCGCGGATCTGGAAGTTTCCAGCTCTTATTATAAATATAAGACCCCACACTTTTATTCCATTATTCTCCCAAAAACAGACCCTACATCTCTCTAAAATTCTCCAAAACCCTCCCTCCATTTCTACAACAAATCTATACCAAAAACCAAGATCAAAAGCAAAGATTAAGAGATCCATGTGCTAAGAAGCCTATTAGGGTTTGAGAAGAGTAAGAATTTCTTGGTATTCAAGTGGGGGTTTTCATTCTAATGGAGTAGATTAACTCAAGGCTTGTTCCTAAGTGATTAAGGTGAGTTTTATGTTTATTTCTCGTTATTGAGAATATTGAAGGGTTAAAAGACTTGAATTATGGAAGAAAGTGGACTATGAGCTTAAATATGGAAATAATGGTATGTTGGGTAGTAAGTTAATGTGAATCATGACTCTTAGTATAAGGTGAATATAATCTCATTATAGATGATGCTAATGACGTTGAAGAAATGTTATGTGAGGAATAAAATCATGACTCTTAGTATGAGGCGAATATAATCTCGCTATAGATGATGCTAATGACGTTGAAGAAATGTTATGTGAGGAATAAATATGATGTCGTATTATAATTATGGTTATGGGTACCCTTGAAGGGGGATTTGTAAGAATTGAATAATGCTTAGCTTAAGGAGGTTATTGATTAGGGTATTGTGGGTGTTGTTGTTGATGGTTGGGAATTGTTACAATGGGAGAAAGTGGTTGAAACAATAGGGATATTGCCC
The DNA here is from genome assembly GCF_019175385.1 of Lycium barbarum. NCBI lineage: Eukaryota > Viridiplantae > Streptophyta > Magnoliopsida > Solanales > Solanaceae > Lycium > Lycium barbarum. Next base: position 19,948,338 of record NC_083348.1, on the reverse strand, counting down.
AATTTTCGTTAGCTCTTAGTCACTCTAGCTTAAGCTTAAGTATGTCTTTAATTATCTAATCTTAGTACGAATTCCCTTGAAGGTAGAATCGTAAGCTTGGGAGGCACGCAATTAGACGATAGAGTTGAAGAGATACAAAGGTATGTAAGGCTAATCCCTTCTTTTCTAAGGCATGATCCTTACAGTATGATTTCCTTATCTTCCATAACTCTCTTATAATCCAAAAACTATGAGTCTATGATTAATAAGAGCTTCTCATGAAATCAAGACAAGAGAGGCGTTATGAATATGACAATGACACCGCTAAGGCGAGCGTCTTGAGATAACACCATGCCTAGATGTCCCAAAACCAAGGGATTTTTAGCGAAGAACAAAAATTAAAGACCACCAATTTGAGGGGCAAAAATTAAAGACCAGTGCCTTTGAAGGGTAATCGTGCAAATGATTTTTTGTGCGGATTGCCCTTCAAAGGCACTGGTCTTTAATTTTTACCCCTCAAATTGGTGATCTTTAATTTTTACCCTTCGCCTAATACCCCGAGGTTCTGAGTCCGAACCCCAATTAAGTAAATATATATATATATATATATATATATATATATATATATATATATATATATATATATATATATATATATATATATCACAAGGTAGAGGTTTGTAGCAAAGTTAGGCCTATTAGGGCAAAAGTTAGGCCTTAAGGAAAACATTTACCTAAAATTAGACCTTAAGGCAAATCTCTGCCTTAATCCTAATTTTTGCCCAAAATTAAGCCTATTCGACCAAAAGTTAGGCCTTAAGGTTTTAAGGTAGAGGTTTGTAAAATTCCAACAAAGTAAAAAAAAAAAAAAATGCCTGTAGAGGTTTGCCTTATGCCTTAAGACAGAGTTAGGCAAAACTCTGTCTTACGAATCCAAACTCTACCTTGCAATTTTTTGTTTTTTAATTTTGACTGAGCGGGAGTTGAAATCCGAAACCAGGAAATTTTTAGCGAAGGGCAAAAATTAAAGACTTAGTGCCTTTGAAGGGCAATCGTGCAAATGACTGGAAAAGCTTCGTTTGAAACTTGGACCCATATGTAGGGAACCCATATTATACCCGCATTTTATCTAGGTTGAAGCCCATTTTTTGCACGGATTATCCTTCAAAGACGCTGGTCTTTAATTTTTGTCCTTCGCTTAAAAAAATTATCGAAAATACCCCGAGGTTCTGAATTTGAATCCCCACTCAGTTTTTTTTTTAAAAAAAATCGTGTAGGCAAGGCTTCGAGAAAAGTTCACCTTATAAGGCAGAATTTTAAGACACATTCTGCATTAAGGCAAAAGTTTGGCTTGCGAAATGAAACTCTGCCTTGCGATTTTTTTTAAAAAAAATTTATACTGAGCCGGGTTCGAACCCAGAACCTCGGGGTATTTTAGGCGAAACACAAAAATTAAAAAACCACCCCCAAATAAGGACAATCGTGTAAATTGTCCGGTTGAAGCCCCATTATCTGACCCGTTAAAACATGGACAGGTTGATAAAATATGGGCTCATTTTGCCAACACTACGTATGCCTGTTTGAGATACATTTTTCGCTATCACAAGTGTTCCAACCTTCCAAATAGAGTGTATGAACAAACTAGGAATCTCGCTAGGATAGTAGTAAATTTCTGAGAATTGTGGGAGGATAAGAGTGTTTCCACCCGTTCTGCCACTTAAATATTAAGACAATGAACAGCTAAAATTTAACCAGCTGGTAATGAGAAAAGATGGTTACTAACCACTTGCCTAATTTTCCTAGGGAAAACCATTAGTCTTGTTCCATTGGTAAAACAGAAAGGTTACTGTCACCTTTTACTTGAGCTTCCAATCCAACCTGTGGGGCAGAGCTCATGAGCTTCAGCAGCGTAGTTACCTTCCGGTTGCTACACTACAATGTGTATCTTTGCAGTTCACATTCTACCAACTCACACCCTGCCTGACACGAAGCAACTATGGAGGAGAAAATCCTCCTTTGTAAGTCCTTGAAATCCACTGCAAGCTTTACATCCCAACTTGTGGTCTCCCTGACATGTTAAAAGTAAAATTTTGCTTAGGCCAATGGAATGGAATTCATCTCTCTGGAGTGACATAATGATGATGTCTGTCACCTGTTATCAAATTCAGGATCTCCTAGTCCATCCCTCATATCTTCGAACAGAGAACAAAGGTCTCTAAGTATTTCGAGTTCAATTTCCAAGTTCTCTGGTGTCTGTAAAGGGAAATATATGCATTTCAGGCGAGGCATATTCATGGTCGAGATATAGCTGATTAGATAAGAGGACGAAGAACTTGGATAAAGTTAAGGAAGTATGCAACATATATAAGGGTACGGGGTAAAGAAAAGTCATGACATAGAAAGCTAACGTGGGATTACAAGGGTCATTGACTGCAAGAACGGATTCCGAGATCTACGCATACGATCCAGCAGAGGAGGTGGTAACCCATAATGGAAGATGCTGTGATTCTCTGAGAACCAGGTGCCCCGTACCATATGGGATGTCCAATCAGATGTAGGGTCTGTGTCTGCACAATCTTCATTACTTGCAACGTCAATATCTGCCAGACAAACATGCCCTTGTTCAAATAATAGTTACAGGAGACAGGAGTGGCCATGAATTTTTTATATTTAGGTGTAAAGTGATCACGACATAGAGGAAATTACCTAGCGGAATCACATCATAGTAGTTATCTAGTTGTGGTAGAAAACCATAGAAGGTCAGTAGATGAGAACTAGAGAAGCTCCCATAGCCAAGAGAACATTGTTCTCCTGCATTGCACGACCTTGACAAAGGAAATTTTATAGAATTTGTCGTGGAATCTACTTTTCCATAGTGCATTATGTGTGGACAAGTCTGAAGGAAAGATAAATGAGCAAAAACCAGAAAGATGTCAAAATTTATATGCGAATAACCTGATTTACTGAAGAACCTGATTTACAACATGTTCTGTACTACTACACATAAAATACTCAGAACACAACATATATTCCTATTTATTGATATTTAAACTTTTGGACACACGGATAGCATGTTACAAGAGCTTAAGTCAGCAAGCAACACTCCAGCTCCGCTCACATCAAACAATTTCACAAGATTAGAGTTCACCGTTACCAACAATATAAAGCACATGAATGGAAAGGAAAAATACTGCAGGGAAGAATAAACTTACTGAATGATTAAGAAACCCTGCAACTGGAATCAAGCAGGTCCTTAGTTTTCCATCACTAAACAAAATTTTCATGCTATTAGAGTACCAAAGTTCACAAGACCATAAGAACTGCTCCCATCTGTACTGCTCCGGAGGAAATACATCTGGGTGATCATTGCATAGGGATGGAAATAATTCATCATATTGAGCACGCAAGTGCTGCAGGAATATTGTTCAAATCATGCGGGGAAATGGGACATAGAGTAAACGAAAGACGAGTTCAGAAATACAGAGCATTAAGAAAGTGTCACCAAGCCAACTTGCATTGCTCGAGCCAGTCACATATTCTAATGACATTTGAAACTAGTACAACAACATACCCACTGTAATCCCACAAGTAGGGTCTGGGAAGGGTAGAGTGTACGCAGACCTTACCCCTACCTTGGGAGGTAGAGAGGATGTTTCTGATAGACCCTCGGCTCAAGGAAAAGCAATCCAAGCAGTTCGGAAAAAGAACATTGGCAAGAAGTACGGGATGTTAAAAGGAAACACTTCTGGCAAACCAATTACGGGATGTTAAAAGCAAACACTTATGGCAAACCAATTATAGAAAAAAGAACTTACTACCATTGCTAACTGAAGGAAGATGGTATAAAAATTCAACTGATTGAGTGATATCCAAAAGAATAACAGTTCTCAAATAAAATGAAGAATCTCAAATGTAACTGATCTTTTAACACCATACTGATGCTTGTAGACATGTACTAATTAATAGTCATTAACCATTAAAAAATGGCTCCATCTTGAATGAAAGAAGAGCTCTGTATTGGGACTGGCTGGGTTAAACCAGCTTGTTAACATGTTATCACACTCATATTAGCAACAAGAAAATATGCCTCCTTTTTTTCGCTGAACAAGTTTATGCAGTCTCTGGAGAATTTCACTGTTCTATGAGCATACTAGCCTAAAAACAAAAATATATATATAAAAATAAATGAGCATACTAGCCTAAAGTAAATTGGATCAAAGACTGAAACCTCTTTTGCTTGGACAATCTCTTCTAGCAGCAAGGTTCCATCTAAAGCCATTATAGCTTCCATTCCAAAACTCAAACCTGTATTGTATAAACAACCAAAAGGATGTCATATAACGCCTGAAGCTGAACCATAATGGACACCGCAAGAAAGGGTAAAAAAGGAGCAAACAATAAAATTAGAAGAATATAGCTTCAAATAAGTACAATGATATATGTAAGTTAACAAGAATGTGGAGTAATTTCCTTGTCATCTATTCCACAATGTGATAGGTACATATACATTTACTGCTATATTAATTAAGAAAATAAACAAAAGAGAAATTCTATCAATCCCTAAATATATGCTATGCATTGCTATGTACATTATACAGAAGAGTGTCCACATGCATTCTCTAACACTCCCTCAAGCTGGAGCATAGATATTGATCATGCCTAACGTGTTACAAAGATAACCAACTTGGGCTCAACCAACGTCTTCGTGAATAAATCAGCTAGTTGCCCTCCTGTTTTCACGTAGTCAGTGGAACAAGTTCTCCTCAATCTTCTCACGAATAAAATGACAGTCAACCTCAATATGTTTAGTTCTTTCAGAATAAACCGGATTTGAGGCGATAGGAAGGGAAGCTTGATTATCACACAAAAGTTACACTGGCATAGTATGATGGTTCGACTCAATTTCAATTAAAAGATGATGTATCCACATAATCTAACATGTTGACTGTGCCATAGCTCTGTATCCGGACTCTGCACTCAAAACGAGATACAACATTTTTTTCTTGCTTCTCCATGATACCAAGTTTCCACCAACAAAGACACAATAAGTGGTAGTAGACCTTCTATCAATCTTGGATATATCCCAATCTACATCTGCAAAGCACTCAACCCGACAATTTCCATTATTGCTATATAATATGCCAAGTCTAAGTGCTCCTTGTAAGTAACATAGGATTAGCTCCAGAGTTGCCCAATGTTTGACGGTAAGGTGGACATGCACTGGCTACCTACACTTATTGCAAAAGCAATATCTGGACGAGTCATAGTAAGATTAGTTTAATTTCCTGACTAACCTCCTGGATAATAAAAGGGATCATCATCACCTTTCACAAGATGCACATTGGGACCATTGGACTACTGCAAGGCTTAGCTGCCAACTTTTCAGTTTCTGCAAGTAGGTCAAGAACATATTCTCTGAGACAGAAAAATTCTTTTCTTGCTCCTAGAAACTTCTACTCCTAAGTAGTATTTCAGTTGCCCTAAATCTTCTGTATGAAACTTAGTCGGCAAGAAAGACTTGAGTGAAGAGGAGATCCTTACCGGTTAACTCCTTGTAATGATAATGTCATCCACATGTACAATACGGAGGATAATGTTAACTGCAAATTTCCTATAGAAGAATGATTGATCAAAAGTGCTCTTCTTCAACCCAAATCCATGAACAACCTCACTAAATTTGCTAAACCAAGCTCTGGGACTCTGCTTCAAGCCATATAATGATTTCTTCAATGGCATACTTTCCCATACCTCCCTTGAGCAACAAAACCAGATTGTTGCTCCATATACACTTCTTCTTGAAGATCACCATGAAGAAATGCATTCTTCATATCCAACCGATGTAAAGGCCAATTCTAAGAAGCAGCAAAGGATATAAATAAGCGGACAGAAGTGAGTTTGGCCACCAAAGAGAGTCTGAATAATCCACATCATATGTATGAGCATACCCTTTAGCAAGTATGGCCATACAATCATCAAGATTAACTTTGACTGCAACGACCCATTTGTGATTTTCATCCAAGGAATGTATCTCCTTAAGCATTTCCTCAGCCCACCTAGGATGACTCAAAGCCGCCTCCACTATTTTGGGTATAGAGATAGGATTTAGAGAGGCTATCAAAGAGCTAGACATGCGAGAAAAGTGATCATATGAAACATAATTGACAATGGAATAAGTTGATTGCGTTGACGTGCACCTTTGCGAAGAGCAATGTGAAGGTGAAGATTTTCCGAAAGAGGATAAAGTGGAGAAGAATATGATGGCGAAGGAGCTAGTGTGGGACATGTATCATTAGTCTCTCTCCTCCTCGAATAAACTTGACAAAAATGTAGTCTTGTTGAAGCAAAAGGTGCAATTGTTGACTCATGAGGTGCAACAGACGGTTGCTGCTCACTAGAAGGACCAAAAGACATAGGAGGTACATCATCCTCTAATTGTTTTGTCGAAGCATCTGGAGCTATAACTCGGTAGACTAATCACTCAACTTCCACTCCCTGACTTGTAGAAATTAGTGGTGCATAGAAAGTGGTGTATTATTTGAAAATACTACATCAGTTCATACCATATATCAACAAAGTACAAGAGAGTAACAATGATACCCCTTCGGAAGACGAGAATAGCCCAAGAAAACACACTTCAAGGCCTTCAGGTCTAACTTAATAACAAATGATCGTACATCTCAAACATAACATGTGCTTCCAAACACCCTGGGCTCCACCGGAAATAGTAACTTATATGGAAAGAGAATATTGTATGGTATACCACAATTAAGCAGAAGGCATCCGACTAATCAGAAAATAAGCTACAAAGATTGTATCAGCCAAAAATTGTTGAGGAACTTTTATTTGGAACAGAAGTGCCCGAGTTGTTTCTACCAAAGGGTGAATCGAGACAATACAATTGATGAATATTCTCGTGTTATCTTATGTAGGACTTGAATGAAGTATTATCACTCCTAAGAATGCGCACTGGAGCATTGAATTGGGTCTTGACTTCAGCACAAAAGGCACAGAAGTGGAAAAACCTCACAGAAGTGGAAAAACCTCTCAAGTACAACAACAACGTACCTAGTGAAATCCCACAAAGTGGGAAAATGTGGTGACAAATGGAGGGACGAATTGGAGCAACAAAGGGCTAAATCTCAGTGGATCGTGGTAGCAAGGGCACTCTACCACTTACAATACTCCGTCGCGTACTTAAGTCTGTCTGCAAAGGATTCTACCTGCCGCTCAATGGTAATTGTACTTCAAGGCGGTCACCGCGACTCTTCCGTCGCGATGACTTAGCCAACGACACGTGCCCTCGGGGAACCAGAGCCCCTATTGCTGGTCAGCAAGCAGATGGTGGGTCATGCGTTGCTTCTAGCCCGGATTCTGACTTAGAGGCGTTCAGTCATAATCCAGCACACAGTAGCTTTGCGCCACTGGCTGTTCAACCAAACGCGATAACCAATTGTGTGAATCAACGGTTTCTCTCGTACTAGGTTGAATTACTATTGCAACACTGTCAACAGTAGGGTAAAACTAACCTCTCTCACGACAGTTCTTCATAAAGTAAATCCAAGTTATCCAAGAAAATTCATTCACAAAGGTAACAAAATACTTATGTCCAGTTTTGGACACAATTGAACATGGTCCCCAAAGATTAGAATGAACTAACTCAAAAGCAAACTCAGCTTACTTATTTACGGCTGAACCCATCGGAAGACACCCATGGTTGACAACATCTTTCACTTAAGACACCTCAACTAAACCTTATTTCATTTGGACACCTAGGATAGGGCTCGACTGTGTCATTTAGACACTTTTCGCTGACTCAGCTAAATATGTAAAGTGTGTGTAACACACTCGCCGATGACGTGGCAAATTAGTCAATTAACTGATTACATGTGGCATTTTGAGTCTGAAATAATAGTTAAAAATGAATTATGAGGGAAAAAAATTCCAAAAAACTAAAAAAAAAAAAAAAAAAATCTAAACCCCAACCCCACCTACCCAGCCCCTTTTTTCCCTTTCTAAACATAGTTCTTGCAGGAAAATGAATAGTTTTTGCCGGAAAATTATGACGGTGAACTTTTTTTTAAAAAAAATCAGATTTATTTTCTTTTTTTGGGCTGAAATTTTGTACTAATTCTAAGATAATTATTTATTTATCATTACGTTCTAAATTTTGAAAGAATTAAATCTGATGTCAAGCTACAATAGGTTAATTTGAGTATAGTCTTAGAGAATTTTAGAAAGCCTTTTTATGTGTAATTACTATTTTAAAAGAACTTCCACTCAGATTTTTAGGTCTTTTCTTTTCTTTTTTCTGAAAAGGCCGTTTTGTCAAGGCTTGTAATTTGATACAGTTCTGCACTCTACACAAATATGCACTCTGCCTATATAATTACATTTGAGGAAGAATGGTAGATATTGTTGGGAATTATATAGATTCTCCGAAACTTAAAACTCTATTTGAGTATATCTCAGAAGGGTCAATCCTTGAACCATTTACTGATGCATCTTGATCAATACTTCTAGCTGAAGTCATGTCCAGTTGCCTTCGTTTGGATCGAGACCTTACTGACTCTTCCTTGTCAAGGCTTTGATAATTGAAATTGGAATGGAGATTGAACGAAACAGTTTTACTTTAAAAGTTCGTTGTTTTTGGCTTTTTGTCAAAGTCAACCACTGAAAATTTTCTGGGAGGGTGGCCTGAGAAGAAGACGAACAGGGGGTGGGCTAATTTTTTTTTCTTTTTTGGCTGAAATTCTTTTATATAAAAATCTAAATTCATTTTTTATTTTGATTTTGATTTTATATAAAAATTGCCACATGTTCTTAGAAAATGGCGGTGTTCTTCATTTTTCCGGTGAGCAAGATAATAATGGTGGAAGGTTTATTAATGGTAGACTATTAAGTGAAGAAGAAAGAGAAAAGGAATAAACAAGAAGAAGGAGGAGGAGGAAATAAAAGAATAAAAAAATAAAATATCTGTTTTTTTAGCCTTTTCACACGCTTTTTTTGTGTGAAAATCATACAGATTGCCAAGTTAGCGAAAAGTGTCCAAATGGCACAGCCGGACCCTACCACAGATGTCTAAATGGAACAAGGTTTAGTTGAAGTGTCTAAGTGAAAAATGTTGTCAACCACAGGTGTCTCCCGATGGGTTTAGCCTTTATTTACCCTTGGACTTAATGGACTGCGATGATGTTTTGCAAATTGAAACAACTCACAATCCAATGAGGGAACATCATGAAACTGAAGACAAAGCTTCTTCAACTAGAGAGAGGGGAATGTCCTAATAAAAATGTGCTTCAAACAGAGAAGTGACACTAGATCATGCAACAAACTGAGGCCCCCATTCAGTGAGGATGTAGAGACCATCATACAAATGTCCTTTACCAATAATCTGCTTCGTCATAAAATCTTGAAGCAAACAATTGTCGGGGAAAAATGACATACAACAATTTAGCTCCTTGGTAAGTTTACTCCCAAAGATTAAACTAAATGTGATATTTGGTAGACTTAATACGGATGATAGGGTAGTTGAGGTGGTTGGTCTAACAGTATCAGATCCCACAACGTTACAGGTTGACCCATCATCCGCTACAGTCACAAAAGAGGATGATTTGTGTGAATGAAAACTAGAAAACATATTAGGAGTACCTGCCATGTGCTCCGTGGCACTAGAATCAATCACCATTTGTTTGAAGAGGAGATAAGACATATTTTACCTGACTCAACCAAGTGTAGAAACAGAAGTAAATTCCTTCAATAATTTTTTATACTGAGAATCTCGCAAACTGATCAGCTGGAACCAAAACTGTTACTAGGAGCAGTCATTTTTTTTGCCACTAACTCACAGTATCAAAATAAAGTGAAGAGAAAATCAAGAGAATGCCTCAATACAAATACCCAGAGTCAGGCAAGATCAGTCCAAACTATCAACGCAATCAGACTTAGTTGCAAAATGCTCCACACAAGCAACCTACTCGATCAGCAACAGAAAGCCCAAAGTTGCAGACAAAATTGATCCATCTAGGAATCAATGAACAATGAGGGAGTAACGGAAGTCGAACAACACCAAAATGAATTGTGAAACCAAAATCCTCTGAAAATGATCAATAGAATTTAACCCAAAGAGTCTCGGCTTGAAAAGAAAATTGACAGCAATAACCTGATTTGCATATCTGAAATTTATGTAGCCAAGGCTGTGAATCCACGAATCTGTCTCCACACAACTTTGGATGATCAGAAGAGTACCAAGGACGGACCGGAAATGGAGAGGTGAGGCTGGAAACTAGAGTAGGAGCAGATTCTGCTGGAGCACGCGCCTCCGCGCTCCGGCGCATGGGAGACAGCTGCAAAGTATAGGTGGCGCGTGAGCCTCAGACAAAGCTCACCCAATCACATAAAATGGAGTTCGATGGTTGGAATCCTCTTTGCTGGCGGTGACATAAACCAGTCACTCTTTTAGGGTGACCTAAATAACCATACTCTTTTCTCAACAAGCAGATTTCGAAATTCTTGAGCAAAATTTGAAGCCCTAGTGGCTCTAATACCATGCAAGGGAACAAGAATGTGGAGTAATTTCCTTGTCATCTATTCCACAATGTGATAGTTATATATAAATTTACTGTATGCTAATTCAGGAAACAATCAAAAGAGAAATTCTATCAATCCCTGAAGATATGCTATGCTATGTACATTATACAGAAGAGCGTCCACATGCATTTTCCAATAATATATAGACCACACCGTTGTACTTCAATATGTCAAACTCTTGAGCAATTTTCTTTTTTTCTATCGAGTGGGTAAATAGACTGGATGGAAGGAGCAACAGCTATACTTTAAATAACACAAGGATGTTGATAATTTATACAATCAGAACGACACATGCAATTCTGAAACCAACTGCGCACCTGGGACACACACATACATATACATAAACACACACACACACACACACACATGTAAATTATGCACTTATGGATCAGCAAGCTAAGGTTGGTAACTGCTCAATGCTCACAAGACGGGGACAAGTATAGAGGAAGGTCTAACTCCATATTAGACGGAATTACAAACCAACATACTTTATTCAATTCGATAAAAACATTGTTTTAAGAGACAAACCTGTATTAAATACCTCCGGCAGTGTATCAAAGTATAACTTAAACTTGGAATCAGGGTTGTGCTTCTCCTTCATGCTCCACAACAGTAACATTGTTTCTGCTGACATGCCCTTGACCTTCTCCAAAATGGAATACTGCCACATAAATGAAAAACTTGTTAGCCACTCCTCTTATAAAGATTGTCAGTGGTATGGTATAAATCTATATACACTCTTCTCAGCTTTTCATGCCGATAAAGCATGAGAATTTGCAGTTGAGAGGTTTAATGATAGAAGTTGAACTACTGTAGATTTTTTATAATGGATTTCATCTATATATCATTTCTCCCAATTAAAGAATGGACGTAAAGTTGCCTCATTAAGCCTAATTTGTGCAGGGTTCTCTACTCTAAAAATAGGACTCTTCGTACCTTACTTTCACAAATTTGATAAATAATGTTTTTATCAGTTGTTCTACCTCTGCCTTTTATTCTTCTCAATCTTATTATATTTTCTTCTTTCTCTTTCTATTCTTCTCCCTTTTCCCTTTTCCCTCTCCCTTCTAGTGTTACATCAGTCTTGTTACTTGTGAGAATCTTGTAAATATTCTAGGATCCTGTAATTATGTAATCGATCCAATTCTCCTTTCTTAGAATATGTACACTTAGCTATTTAAATCCCAATAACTTGAGGGAACAATTAAGCAGTGTTTACACTCTCAATATCTGCCTCCCTGTTTCATCTCACACATCATCAAAGCTTTTGTGAGTTACTAGGGGTTGTGCATTTACCAGTGATATCAGGAAGAATATAAATAGTCGTTGTGCAGTTATTCCTTCTTTTTCCTGCAACTATCTCGTCCTGCTTCAATTCTGCGGGTGTTACGCATCAACCAACATAACAGTCAGACTCAGCACATCCCAGTGACAAGGACCAATGAACCAACAACCCCACCGGAGTTGTCACGCGCCTCCATGCGCCGGGAAGAAGTCAAATTTTTCTGGCTTGATCTGTCCATGCGCCGGCATGTGCATGTAATTCCGACAACTTTCCGGTGAGGTTCCTTCTTTTGTGGTGCTCGCCTCTTCATCCCGAGCTAGTTCATCCAATTTCCGCTACAATCCAGCCACCGAGCTAGTCTAATAGGGACAGTTCAGTTTTCCGGCAGAGTTCTTTAATCGGCGAGATTTATTGATTTTCGGCCACTTCAAGTGAAGTTCTTGGTTTCTTAGAGGTCGCCTTCCCCTTTGCATCCCCATCCAACTGAAAATCTCCAATTTCTTCCATCGGCATAAGAGTCGGAGTTGAAATTCTGCCGGAAGTGAAAAACAAAGAACAGTTTTTGATCTTAAGTCTGATCTGGCATTCCAAAGTTGACCAGATAAGTATTTGCCGAGAATTTGAGAAATTGGGTGTAGCAAAATTGGATCCAACGGTATGAATAGTTGGATTGTTTCTATACTGGATTATATTTAGTGCCTTCAGTAGAAAGCACATAAACAGACATCCTCTCAGACAGCTTCGGTCATTCAGGCAGATACTAGCGTGACTTGTTTCTCTCAATCTCTCTCTCCCAGTAGTTGGGTTATTGATCAGGTGTCTCTGATTACAATTCTGGTAATAAATATCTTTAAACTACTATTTCTTAGCCTCGGTCTCTCCCCGCGATCAGAAATTAGTCGCTTAGCCAAATCACTTAACTGCTCTATACTATTTTTTGATGACTTTGCTTTCATATAGGAAAGCAGCATGGGTAGAAACATCAGTACCAGGCATGAAACACATGGACTTTGTTACCTTATCCTTCGCAAGTCACTCACATCTTGTTCTACTTCAACAGCTTGTCCTGTTGCTGATTCACCCAATTTATCACATAAGACGGTTGGGGCATCACATTTCATCAGAACTTCAGAAAATGGCACCTAGTTTGTCGCATTTGTCTACTTTAGAGTGTGAGTCATGTCAACTCGGTAAGCATACTCGCTCTCATTTCCCTCAACGCCCGAATAATCAAGCAGAGATGCTTTTTATTTTAGTTCATTCAGATATTGAGTCCTAGTCAGGTCAGTTCTACTTGGGATTCCGTTACTTTGTTTCATTGATGATTATTCCAGGCACATTAATTGATCTGAGTTGTTTTCTGTTTTTCAAACTTTCCACGCTGAAATCAAAAATCAATATGGGGTTTCTATTCTTACATTTCATAATGATAATGCCTAGAGTATTATCCTCTACATTTCAGTAGTTCATGGACTCTGATGGGATCATTCATCAAACATCTTATCTTTACACATCTCAACAAAATAGAGTAGTTGAAAGGGAGAATAGGCATCTCATTGAGACCGCTCGTACCCTACTCATACAAATGCAGTTCTCATATCTTCTTATCTTATGAATTGTATGCCATCCTCAGCTATCCAGAATCAAGTTCCATACTCTGTTTTGATTCCCCACTGACCTTTGTCCTCTCTTCCACTTGTTTTGATTCCCCACTGACCTTTGTCCTCTCTTCCACTTCGTGTCTTTGGGAGCACATGTTTTGTTCATAACCTTACTCCACCCCTTTCTCTTAAATGTGTATTTCTAGGTTACTCGAGGGTGCATAAGGGATATTGATGTTATTCACCTGACCTCCAGCGGTGTCTTATGTCTGCAGATGTTACCTTCTTTGAAAAGCAACCATACTTCATAGGTCCAGGTGATCACTTAGACATCTCTGGGTGTTACCAGTTTCATCTTTTGGAGATTCAATCACTGTCTCTCCATCTTCCTCCACAGCTTCGCCATCTACAGCTGTAGCTCCAATTCCACCACCTTCAGCTCCAGTTTCATTCCAACCTTCTACAGCTCCACGACTCTTGATTTTTCTCAGCATCGATCCTTCACCTACTTTGGTCTTGTCTCTTACTAGTCCATTGATCGCACTCCGGAAAGGTATTCGATCTACTCGTTATCTCAATCCCCATTATACATGCTTGAGTTATCATCGTTTATCATCACCCCTTATGCTTTTGTGCCTTCTTTTTCTCTATTTCTATCCCTAAGCCCACAGGTGAGATGAAGTGTTATCTCATCCTCAATGGCGACGGCTATGATCAAAGAGATGTTAAGAGTTTAAATTTGATAAGTGGCTAGCATGCAAAAGCCAAAATAGTGAAATCTAATAGTTGAATTTTTTGAGCAAGCAAAGTAAGGAGAAAAAGCATAAAATGATTCAACCAACAAATGCCCATAACATTGAAAAAGTGTACCATGTCATATTCATGCACAAGATTCTCTGAAATGACAATGGATAAAGGGATCTCCAAGGCAATGTCTCCAATTCTCATATCTTGTCTTGCAACAGCTCCTCTTCCAGCTCCTTCAAAGTCTGCATCACAAGAAATGTGCAAAGGAAATGAAAATAGTATTCTACTTTTTTCAATCAAGATTTTTTTTTTTTTTTTTGAAACAGTTAACATTCTATTATAGACAAAAGCTACACCAAAAGTTGTACTTCAATAATACTTACAAGTAGTGGTTACAAAGGCAAAACCTACAACCTAGGACCTTCAAAGACAATCTAAAACACTGACAATGTCCTCAGCCTCTTGAGGAAGGTCATGAATACACCAAATAGAAAAACACTAGATAATTCATTTTCAATTTCTGAAAGGAGACACTCTTGTTTTCAAAACATCTCTGATTTCTCTCCTTCCAAATTGTCCACCAAATGCAAGCTGGGACAATCTTCCATCTCTCCCTGTGTCCTGACATATTCCCATCTTTATTCCAACAAGCTAGAACATCCAATGTACTCCTTGGCGTAGTCCACCTGATTCCCCTCAAATTGATGAATATCTGCCAAAGTTGTTGTGTCACTTTATAGTATAAGAAGAGATGGTTTATTGTCTCTGCTTCAGTTTCACAAAAAAAGCATCTGGAACAAAGCTAAAGGCCTGTTTTCATAAGTATGTCCTGAGTTAGGACAGCTTGTCTAGCCACTAACCAAGAAAAACATGCCACCTTGTATGGAATCTTTCACTTTCCATGTCATCTTCCAAGGCCAAAACCCAGGTTGAGGCCTTATATATTGTAAGCACCTCTAAGCAGATTTGACAGAAAAAGCCCCTTTCTTCTCCTTCAGCCAGACTAGACTATCTTCAACAACAACAACAACATACCCAGTGAAATCCCACAATGTGAGGTCTGGGGAGGGTGAAGTGTACGCAAACCATACCCCTATCTCGGAAGACAAGGAGGCTGTTTCCGAAAGACCCTCGGCTCAAGAGAAATCACAACGAGAAAGGTTAGATAAGCACAAGCAGTTCAAAGCAGAATGCAAATGAAACTAAAGAAAGCGAATAAGTCAAAATAAAGCAGTCTGAAAAAGAAAAAAAAGAAAAAAAGAACAGTAGCTACCACAGATAAATAAGATAATCGAAGTACTAGAAACCACATATAGTAGCAAGAAACAAAGGGCAATAGACTATAGATCGAAACGACGACTACCTACTAGCCTTCTACCCTAATCTGAGTCCTCCAAAACCTCCTATCTAAGGTCATGTCCTCAGTAAGCTGAACCTGCGCCATGTCCTATCTCAGCAGCTCTCCCTAATATTTTTTCGGCCTACCCCGACCTCTTCTGAAACCATCCATAGCTAACCTCTCACACCTCCGCACTGGAGCATCTGTGCCTCTCCTCCTCACATGCCCAACCATCTCAGCCTCGCTTCCCTCATCTTGTCCTCCACTGATGCTACTCCAACCTTATCCCGGATATCTTCATTCCTAATCCTATCTCGCCTGGTGTGCCCACACATCCATCGCAACATTCTCATTTCCGCAACTTTCATCTTTTGGACGTGAGAGCTCTTGACTGCCCAACACTCTGCCCCGTACAACAAGGTCGGTCTCACAACCACTTTGTAGAACCTGCCTTTAAGTTTTAGTGGCACCTTCTTATCACACAGCACTCCTGAAGCAAGCCTCCATTTCATCCACCCTGCGCCAATACGATGTGAGACATCATCATCAATATCCCCATTTTCTTGTATAATAGACCCGAGATATTTGAAACTTCTTTTCTTTGGGATGACCTGGGTACCAAGCCTCACTTCCACGCCAAACTCATGTGTCATGTCACTGAACTTGCACTCCATGTACTCTGTCTTGGTCCTACTCAACTTGAACCCTTTAGACTCCAGAGTTTGTCTCCAAACCTCCAGCTTAGCGTTGACTCCGCTGCGTGTCTCGTCGATCAAGACTATGTCATTCGTAAATAACATACACCATGGCACCTCACCTTGAATTCGCCGCGTCAGACAATCCATCACTAGAGCAAATACAAATGGGCTAAGAGCTAATCCTTGGTGCAACCCCATCTCCACTGGGAAGTACTCCGAGTCTCCTCCCAATGTCCTTACCCTGGTCTTGGCTCCCTCATACATGTCCTTGATCACCCTAGTGTACGCTACAGGTACACCTTTGGCCTCCAAGCATCTCCATAAAACCTCTCTTGGCACTTTGTCGTAAGCCTTTTCTAGGTCGATGAAAACCATGTGCAGGTCCTTCTTCCTCTCCCTATACTGCTCCACCAGTCTCCCCACAAGATGGATGGCTTCTGTAGTCGAGCGCCCCGGCATGAATCCGAACTGGTTCTTTGAAATGGGCACGCCTCTTCTCACCCTCATCTCCCCACCCTTTCCCACACCTTCATAGTGTGGCTTAGCAGCTTGATCCCTCTATAGTTGTTGCAACTTTGAATATCACCTTTGTTCTTATACAAAGGGACCATCATACTCCACCTCCATTCCTCAGGCATCTTCGCCGTCTTAAAAATAACATTAAACAATCCAATCAACCACTCCAAACCTGCCCTGCCCGCACTCTTCCAAAACTCCCCAGGGATCTCGTCAGGACCGGTAGCTCTTCCCCTGCGCATCCTGCGAACAGCACCCTTAACCTCCTCCACCTTTATACTCCTACAATACCCAAAGTCACGACGCCTCTCAGATTACTCCAAATCTCCCAACACAATGTCTCTCTCACCTTCCTCGATCAAGAGTTTATGGAAGTATGACTGTCATCTCCGTCTAATGAGAGCTTCCTCTACCAATACTTTGCCATCCTCGTCCTTGACGCACTTTACTCAATCCAAGTCCCGTGCCTTTCTCTCCCTCACCTTGGCTAGCCTGAACAACTTCTTATCCCCGCCTTTGTCCTCTAGTTCTGCATATAGACGTTCGAAAGCTTCCGTTTTTGCCGCTGAAACTGCCTACTTCGCTTCTTTTCTCGCAATCTTATACCTTTCCCTATTCGTCCGCTTCTCCTCCCCATCTTTGCTGTCTACCAACCTCGCGTACGCCACTTTCTTTGCTTCCACCTTTCCCTGGACTTCTCCATTCCACCACCAGTCCCCAC
Source organism: Lycium barbarum (assembly GCF_019175385.1). Classification (NCBI taxonomy): domain Eukaryota; kingdom Viridiplantae; phylum Streptophyta; class Magnoliopsida; order Solanales; family Solanaceae; genus Lycium; species Lycium barbarum. Next base: position 19,930,865 of record NC_083348.1, on the reverse strand, counting down.
GTCGCCTACCACGGCGACCTCTCGAGACTCCCAGGATATCTCTGTAACACCTCGTACCTTTAACGTAAGCTTTAACCATGATCCTAGACTTGAAAAATCAGATAAAGAATGTGGGAATTGGAATTTTCCTGTTCAGTTGTGAGATAGTGGTTTACGCCCATGAACAGTGAACGTATTTCAGTTTACGGGCCGTAAACCAGGTCGTAAACTGGTACCAAGGATTTCTGAGCATTCTGGAATTTGGTAGTTGAATGTCATATGGTTAAATACGGACCGTATTTCACTATACGGCCCGTATTTCAAATCGTAAACTGAAACCAAGAATTTCTGAACATTTTGGAATTTGGCATTTTGATGTCACATGGTTAAATACGGACCGTATTTCAGTTTACGGCCCGTATTTCAAAATGTATTTGGAATTTGGGAAAACTTCCTTGATGAAAGTTGTAGAGCTTTGAAATACCTTTCCAACGGTATATTATGGGCGTCAAACGGACATCTGTGCAAAGAGTTATGGCCATTTTACTGAAGAGACGCAGTGCAGTCCATATTGCAAAATACGACCCGTATTGCAGTTTACGACCCGTAAACTGAAAATACGACCAGCACAATGCTGGACGTAAACTGCATTTTCCCAGGACAGTATATATTCATCCATACCAGTTCAAATCATTATTTTTCATTCCTTCAAGCCCTAGAACGACTTTCTACCCTCTCCCATCATCAAGAACACCAAGGTAAGCCTACTCTAATTATTCCAACTCAATTCTAACACCTATCCTTGTAATCTAAATAAGAAATTATCATTCTAAAACTAGGGTTTCCAAGAAAACCCATCTCAAGGTTCAAGAATTCAAGATTTTGGAAATCTTCTTCAAAGCTCAAGTCTTTAATTCAGATTTTGGAGCAATTAAGGTATGTAGAACTTCCATCCACATGTGGGAATCTCTACGTTCTTCCCCATGCTCCGTTTCTTGATATCCATGAAGTTCAAACCCTGGGGCATTAAACCCAACATATTGGTAGCCCGTATTTATGTATTTATGTACATGAATTTTGTATCTATATTCGTTATTGTATTCCTAATCTTCCATTACTGTTATTAGGAACCCTAGCTTAATCTATGAATCATGAATTCTTCCTCATGTGTTCTCATTATGTTTATATGAAACTTTATGATTTTATGTAGCAAGTTACAAGCATGTTTTCAAGTCAGTTATATATATATAATTATGAACTATTGTTATTACTCATGAATCAAGAACATGTTTGCAAGACTATGACAAGTTATCTCATGAAACCATATTACAAGATATTTCATGAAATCATGTTTACAAGTTATTTCGTGAAATCATGGTTACAAGTTATTTATAAGTTATTTCACGAAAATCATGGGCTTCTTAGCCAACTATATTATGTTCATGTTTTTGGGAATTGCTTAGTTAACCGAGAAGGCTCAGATAGCCTGAAACTACGTAGCCACCGTAGGATAAGGGTTGTCAGCAAGGAGGCAACACCTTCATTATGCAGTTTGGATCCTTACATGCTTATTATTACTTAAACCTCATATCCCTGGTAAGGTTGTGAGTGTTCTGCTGGTAGGACGCAAGTACCAGACCATGTTGTCGGTTATACTATAGCATTCCCCAGGTTACAAGTAGTTTTACATACAAGTATTTCTATTGATTACTGTTTTAAGACTTCACTCACGTTTCATGTTCATGTTCAAGTTACATTCAGTTTCAGTTCATATCCTATCTATGTTGTGACATGTTCTTCATTTCAGCAGGTTTTACATACTAGTACTATTCACTATGTACTAACGTCCCTTTTGCCGGGGGCCTGCACTTCACGGTGCAGATACCGATTTTCCGGAGCATACATCTGCGCAGTAGGATCACTTCAGATATCAGCTTATTGGTGAGCCCCACTTCTCTCGGGGTTCAACATGGAGTCTGCATTAGTATTCAGTTTATGGTAGTCCAGGGCCATGTCCTGGTAGTTAGTATTCAGACATGTTTTAGAGGTTTCATAGACATATGTTAGTTCACAGAGTCAGTTATGCTTTTATGTTTGCAAACTATTGTGTTTCCATGATATTTCATGCTATGAGATAAATTTCAAGACTTTATTCCGCAAATTACCTTTTCATGATTTATTTAAATTGCATCATATAGATTATATTGTTTTGATGCCCATGTTGACAAGCAAGCCATGAGGTTCGCTCGGACACATGCAAGCAAGGCCCGAGTGCCGTGTTACGCCCAGGCCATGGTTCGGGGCGTGACAATCTCTAGTTGTTTCCCTAATGCAGCTCGCCGTCCTATCCCACATACTGCTCGCGTCCCCCCTACTCTCCCAAGCCCCCATAGCCATCAACTTCTCCCCCATCTCCTGGGCACTCGACAAAGTCAGACTACCCCACCTGATCCTTGGCAGGCCATCCGCGACCCTCTTCCTCTTCTTCCTCGTAATCCCCAAATCCATCACCAAAAGCTTATGTTGGGTTGTAAGGTTCTCACCCGGAATGACCTTGCAGTCTTTACCAAGACCTTTATCCTCTTTTCTAAGGAGCAAAAAGTCTATCTGCGTCGCAACCGTCGAACTACGAAAGGTTACCAAGGGCTGCTCCCTCTTCGGGAAACGCGAGTTGGCTACTACCAATCCAAAGGCTTTAGCGAAATCCAGAAGTGAGACTCCTCCTCCACTCCTGACTCCGAGGCCGAAACCTCCATGCTCTTCATCATAACCCCCCGAGGTTGAGCCGATGTGTCCATTGAAATCTCCTTCTATGAATAACTTCTCGGTGGGCAGTATACCTCCCACCACTTCATCCAAATCCTCCCAGAAGCGTCTCTTCTGCTCCTCATCCAAGCCCGCTTGTGGCGCGTAAGCACTAATAATGTTCAAGGTAAACCCTTCCACAACTAACTTAACCGACATCATCCAGTCATTGACCCTCCTAACCTCTACGGCCTGATCCCTTAGCTCACTATCTACTAAAATGCCTACCCCATTCCTATACATTGACTTACCCGAGAACCATAACTTATACCCGTCCACATCCTTAGCTTTAAATCCTACCCATTTGGTCTCCTTGATGCAAGCTATATTAATCTTCCTCTCCTTAAGAATCTTAACTAGCTCTATGGACTTTCCCGTCAAAGTCCCAATGTTCCAGGACCCTACTCTCAACCTAGACGCTCCCTGACCCCACTTACCCCCTCTAACCCTAGCCCCCGTCCCCGACCGAGAACATGACCCTAGTCTACCATCACTCACTATAGCCACTAAGGGAAATAAAAGCAAATCAAAGATTTATCTAAAACAAACAAGAATCAATACTAAAGCACAGTTATCAAGAGACTATATGCAAGTCAGGTTACTATGACAAGAAAGATAGCACTATAAGCTAAAGGAATAAAGCAAAGAATTTAAAGTCAAGAGTCAAGAATGTGTAGCAGGCAAGATTTAACAAGGTTAAAAGACACATGAATTAATATGAGCCACCAGAGGTACCAACTCCGGGTGAAAACAATTTCAAAACAAAAAAAAACCTGTTCGCCGCCGGAGTACTGTTCACCGCCGGAGCACTGTTCACCGCCAGAAACCCACTGGCGGAGGTTTCCAAGTGCAGAAACGAGAAGACAAGAGGCAAAAAAAACAAATAAAAGAAAGGAAAAGAGAAGAGAAGAGAAGAGAAGAGAGAAGGAGAGAAAAAGAAGAGGGCCTGGCCGGAAAAGTATACCCGCCGGCGGTGGTTCGCTGCCAGGAAGGAGGGGGTGGGGTGGGGTGGGGTGGGGAGTTGTTACCGTTGAGAGAGGGAAGAGAGATAGAGAGAGGGAAGAGAGAGAGAGAGGGAATTTTTATTTTTTATATTTTTTCATCAGTGGAAAAATCCTTGAAAAGTTCAAGGGTGCTATAGAAATCTGTCAACCTCCCCACATCCCAATCATTGAGTAGTCTTCTGAAACTGAGATTCCACCCTTGGTTGTTCCTAGCTTCCAAAATTGTTGCCCTCTTCTGTTGGTTCAAGTTATATATATCACGAAACATATGTTTTAAGGAGTGTTGCCCAATCCAAACATCATTCCAAACGGATGTTTTCCCTCCATTGCCTACTTTGATCCTGGTATTTTTCCACATTTTAGGCCACTGATTCCTGATGGTTCTCCACAAGCAAACACAATAAGATTTTTCACTTCCTTTGTGATCCATTGACGTTACATCCCATATCTTGACAGGACAACCTGTTTCCAGAAAGAAAGACTGTTCATTTGAAACAAATCTCCATAGTCATTTCAGCAGAAGGCTTTGGTTGTGTCCTCAGGTTCTTAATACCCATTCCTCCTGCTAGCTTACTAGTTATGGCTGTCAACCACTTCACCAAATGAATCTTCTTTGTCTCATTGTTTCCTTGCCATCGGAAATTTCTTCTGGTGGCATTCAGTTTGTCAATGACATTCCCTGGCATGGGAAATATAGACATCATATAGGTTGGAATGGCGTCAAGGAACACTATTAATAAGGGTGGGTCTACCTCCCAGAATTAGGTATTGGCTCTTCCAATTAACTAGTTCGTTCTCACATTTCTCCAACACTGTATTCCAGATATTCTTAGATTTACTCTTAGCAGCCAGTGGCATGCCAAGGTGTGTGGTAGGAAGTTCTCCAATTCTGCCTCCCAAGATGTTGGCCATAGCATTAATATTTGGGACCTCATTAACTGGTTACACAAGCTCTTCCCCCAGTTGATGAGAAGTCCAGATATAGCTTCAAAGAGAATAAAAATGACTCTCAGGTATTTCAATTGGTCACTTTCTGCATTACAAAAGATTAGAGTGTCGTCAGCATATTAAAGGTGAGATATTGTCACTCTTTGATTCACCCCAGCATTGGTCTTGAAACCCCTGATTCTGTTATTAATCTGAGCTGTACTCAGCATGTCACTAAGTCATCCCATTGCTAAAATAAATAGAAAAGGGGATAAAGGGTCCCCTTGTCCCAGACCTCTTTCAGAGGAGAAAAAACCAGAAGGTGATCCATTGATGAAGACACAAAACTTGACAGTGCTGGTACAAAATTTAATCGAGTTAATCCATCTACAGCCAAACCCCATTTTCTCCAAAGTCTTCCATAGGAATTCCCAGTTTAAATGGTCATATGCTTTCTCTATGTCAAGCTTACACAAAATTCCAGGAACCTTAGAAATCTTCCTCAAATCCACACATTCATTTGCTATCAAGAAGGCATCCATTATCTGTCTTCCTTTGATAAAAGTCATTTGTGTGCAACCACCAATTTAGACATCACTTTCTTCACCCTGTCAGCAGTTTAGAAATGATCTTGTAACAGCTACCTATCAAGCTAATTGGTCTAAAATCTTTCAGTTCTTTGGCACCCACCTTCTTGGGGATCAATGCTATGAAGGTGGCATTGAAACTCTTTTCAAAATAGCCTTGCTCATGGAAATTCTGAACAGCAGCTTCCACATCCCAACAATGAGAAAAGAAGGCCATAGAGAAACCATCTGGACCAGGGGCTTTATCCCCTGCACATGACAAGACACAATCTTTAATTTCCTGCTCTCCAAAGTGTCTCTGTAGCAAGATATTATCTTCATCATTGATCATAGATTGTACTCTGGGATTGAATTGTGGTCTCCCATGTTTCTGTTCAGAGTATAAATTTTGATAGAAACTAGTGATCTCCTCACTAATCTCTGCTGGTTCATCTACCATAGCCCCATTGATCAGCAGGCTATCAATGTTGTTATACCTCTTGTTAGCAGTTTTATGGAAATACTTGGTATTCCTGTCACCTTCTTTGAGCCCTAAAGCCCTGGATCTTTGTCTCCAGGCCACTTCCTCCCTTTTAAGATTTACGTCAAAACACTGTTAGGACTACCCTCAGATAGGCCTCATCATCAGTCAGAAGTCTTTGGTCTTGTATCAAATCCAATTCAGACAATTGATTTGAGGATGTTTTGTTATTGTAACCCCAAATTACCTTGTGCAGTTCTACTCCATTCTTTTAACTTCACCTTCAAAGCTCTCAGTTTGCAGGATAGGATATAATCTAGCCTACCTACATACACCCCAGCTTCCCACCAAAGCTTTCACTCTCTCCTTGAAATTTTCCGTCTGTGTCCACCAATTCTCATATTGGAAGTAAGAGTTTGTACTCTCCCAGTTGTCACATTCCAGTATCAAAGGACTGCAATCTGATGTGACTCTTCGTAGAACTGATTGCTTGATTTTCCTAAAAGACACTTCTCACTCTTCTGAAATCAAGAATCAGTCCAGCCTTTGCTCCAATGTCATTTCCTTCTCCTTTTTGACATGTAAACTTGCTACCTACCCGTGGTAGATCCTCCAATTCCATGTCCTCTATAAATTCAGACAGATCCTCCATTGCTTTATTAAATCTTGTACAATTCTTCTTCTCAGATGGAAATCTAAGTGTTGAAATCTCCAGAGATCACCCAAGGGCCACTAAAGAGGCTTCTAACTGCCCCTAGTTTCCACCAGACCTCTTCCCTTTCCTCTCCACCATTAGGAGCATAAACACTTGACAAATTCCAACAGAAATCCTGTGATTTGCCACTAGATTTGCAGGTGATACAGTAAGAACCAATCTCACATACTTCTCCCTCCCAAATGCTACTGCCCCAAAGAATAATAATACCCCTCTAGTACCGCTAGCCTTTAGTTGTGCAGACTTCACCCACCTATTAGCCCATAACTTTTTAATAATGTCCCCTATATCACTTCCAGCTTGGATTCTCGAAAACAATACACATCTGCCCTCCATTTGCTCACCATATTTTTTATTTCAGCCTCTTTCTAGGATCATTAAGGCCTCTCACATTCCATGATACTATATTAACCTTCATTGACTAGGTTAGTAAAGCATCCCCCCTACTTCTAGTACCGAAACTCACAAAATTACTGCCCGGTTCTAGATTCTTCAGTTCTTTAGAACCCTTGCCTTTTGGAGTCACTGGAACGATAGCAACAGCCTTTTCTTTAATATCCTGTTGCTTCCCATCAATTTTCATAAATAATTCCAGCGCCATCTCCTTGCAACCCTGAAAATGAACACCATACTCTCTCAATCTGATAATATGTTGTTTGACCCAGATAGGGATCCCTTGGTCTGAATCTGACTGCTTGATCGGTTGAGTTTAACGGAATAACGTCCTCAATAGTTAAACTTTCTTTTTCCTCCTTATCCTCCAATTGTAGATTCTCCTCTGCTAATGCCAACAGAGGTTGAGAGTCATCTATTTGGATAATAGACATATCATCGTCATCTTTTTGTTCACCATGGTTCTCCATTTGGTATTGCATGGTAGGAAAAGAATCAGGTGATGATGGATTTTAGTTATTGAGGGTCTGGGCAATTTTGGGGACTGAAGAAAAATTCTGGTTGGTGGGGGAAGGTATGAGAGGTGTGACTATGGTGGGTATAGAAGAAGATGAAGAAGAGAATTTTGTCGCCTCCCACTGCGAGAAAGATTCAAGAAATTTGGACAGTTCGAGCAGCACTGGATCGATATGAAATTGGGGCCTAATTGTTTGCAGGTTTCCAGTCTCACGTGACAGAGCACGTTTTTCATTAAAAAAAAAACCTCTTGCTTGTCCGGTTCCTCTATTTGTGAAAAAGCCTCAAAACGATTTGGGCCTGACAAAAATTTTGGGCCAGAAATTTTGTTCATCAGAGGAAAATCACGTGGGAACTCATGTGCTTCCCTTTTGAATTTGAAGTCTCCGCTACAGCTGTCACCTCTGTCAAAACCCTTTATATCTGCTGGATAAAAGAGGGTTCGCCTTTTTCACCATTGTCTTCTTCGATGGAGTAAACTACCGGAATTTCAGCCCAGATCTGGATTGTGAAGTTCAGACCTTTGTTTTTTACCATCACCTCCTTCAGCGTACTGCAACCATCCCCTCTGATTTTAACTCTAGCCCATTTGAGGTGATTTCGTAGCTGCGTTTCCTCTTCAGTTTCAATCCATTCACCACAATGATTGCCAAGTATTTTGAACGTCTTCTGCGAACAGAGATGCAAAGGAACACCTACAAATCTTACCCAAACAGAGTTTGCTCTAGTAGAAGATTGAACAGCCCCCGACGTCGGGCTCCACCAGTTTTTCAATCAAGATGTTAGCCATTGAAGGAGCTTATTGAAGGAGCTTAATCATACAGTTTGTATGTGATACAATGTGAGGAAATTGACATAGGAAGTGTCAGACTAACCAGTAAAACTTTTCTCCTGCACTGGAGGTAACTGTCCAACTATCTAGTAAGGCTAGGACAGTAAATTGTTGAAAGCGTACGAGTTTATAAGGCTGCATATTGCTGAAACAATGAGAAAAGTGTGATGGTAAAGTTGTGCAATAGCTGAAAGATGGTGAGAGCTTGTTGTTGGCATTGGCAAATTGCAACTTCGAGAGGAAGAGGATGAGAACTATTCTAGGAATCTCACCCAAAAATCCACACCACATGTAAGACCGCATAAAGCATTACAGAAGCAAAGGCCTAATACATATTTTCCCCCTTAACATGTATTTTTTACCCATTGACACACCTTAACTTGAAAATTCCGTAGCTAGCACCTGCACGTTTCACCTTGGGCCACACTGAAAGAAAATGTTTGCCTCACTCCCCCTTGAGCTTCATTAGTTACAATCCTTTTTCTTACAAAAGTACTTTTTTCCTCAAAACCTTACTCTTCATGATAAATTGACACACGCAGAACATGTACCACCTTCCCACCCATGTTTCAGCATCAGTACAAACCCCTCTCTGAAGCAAAAAATACCACGTCTAATTCACCATGTAAACAGTCTGTAGTCACCACCAAGCACAACCACCATTCCCACCTGACACCATTCAAGCCAAAGTCACCTTCACCATAACAACCCATGTACATATAATACAAATTCACAATAGTCACCAACTGAGAAATCTGCACCAGTTTTATCCATCTTTGGACACCTTCACCAAAAATTCTTCCCTGACTCACTCTTTTTAACAAACATACAGCAGGCATTCCACCATAAACAGGCAACAAACAACAGACTTCACAGTTCAATTCACCATTTCTTTACACAGACATTACAAAAAGAATGACACTCCTCCAAAGTCCCACTCACCTGAAACCACCGCAAGACCACCAATAAACCCCACCCTCAATCCTCGGCCACATTCCTTCACCATCTCACCATAGCTCCACCGAACAGAATAGAAACAATCCACAGACAACATTGCAGTGACGATGGAAGGAAAAATAGGGGAAGAAGTGAAAGAAAGAAAAAGAATAAGAGAGGTAGCTGGAGGTAGCACATGGCAGCGATGATGGAAGGGAAGAAGAGGGGGGAAAAGAAGAGAATCCATTTTTAGTTCAAATTTTGATTGAATTACAACAACATACCCAGTTAAATCCCACAATGTGGAGTCTGGTGAGGGTAAAGTGTACGCAGATCTTACCCCTACCTCGGGAGGCTGTTTCCGAAAGACCCTCGGCTCAAGAGAAAACATGACGAGAAAAGCTCAGATAAGGACAAGCTGTTCAAAGCAGTATAAAAATGAAACTAACGAAAGCGAAAAAGCCATGATAAAAGCAGTCTGGAAAAAAAAAAAACAGTATCTACCACAGATAAATTAGATAATCGAAGTACAAGAAACAGCAGATAGTAGTAGGAATCAAAGGGTAATAAACTATAGGGCAAAACTACGACTACTAGTACGATGGGATAAGCGGGACTACCTAATAGCCTTCTACCCTAATCTGAGTCCTGACATAACCTCCTATATAAGATCATGTCCTCGATAAGCTGAAACTGCGCTAAATCCTGCCTAATCACCTCTCCCCAGTACTTCTTCGGCCTACCTTTACCTCTTCTAAAACTGTCCATAGCCAACCTCTCACACCTCCGCACTGGAGCATCTGTGTCCCTCCTCTTCACATGCCCAAACCATCTCAGCCTTGCTTCTCGCTTCTTGTCCTCCACCGATGCCACCCCCACCTTATCCCGGATATCTTCATTCCTAATCCTATCTCTCCTAGTGTGCCCACACATCCATCGCAGCATTCTCATTTCCGCAACTTTCATCTTTTGAATGTGTAAGTTCTTGACTAGCCAACACTCCGCCCCATACAACAAAGTCGGTCTCACCACCACTTTGTAGAACTTGCCTTTAAGCACCTTCCTATCACACAGCACTCCTGAAGCGAGCCTCCATTTCATCCACCCTGCATCAATACAATGTGTGACATCATCGTCAATATCCCCATTTCCTTGTATAACTTTGCTTTCCTGGAACAAGGATCATATTCCAATCTATAACTGATCCTCAAGGGGTAAAAAGGAAGGAAAGAAAAAAGATGAGCATAAGACATGTACTAGCAAGAAGAATGGAGGAAAGTTCTCTCAGCATAAATATCCTCTAAAGTGTGAAAAAGTGTATCGCTTTTGCTACTACTCTGCACATGAAAGTAATAGAATATATTCACAGTGATCCTAAGTGGCAGCTAACTTCAGAATATTCCTTAAGATAATCAGCTTATATTGCCCCTAATTGCTATGAACAGGGAAATATGCAATAATTCCTATAATTTCAGTGCTATATATCTATCATACTAAAGGACACATCAAGGGATTAAGCTTAAGTTTAACTTGAGAGTTTAGACAACATGTACTTAACCGGTCCAGACAGCCAAATCAAGTTTTAAGTCTTAAAAGTACCTTTAGTTCCTAAATGCCATGTTTCAAGCCAAAGAGTTTTCTCCTAGTATCAGAGAACAAAATTAAAAGAACGGGAATAAAGGAAGTGCCAGGCAAGCAAGATTTCTTAGATAAACTCAGCAGGAATTGATGTTAAATACAAAATGCCAAACACCTTTAAAAGCAATTGAGACCCCAGTAAAGAAATCTTCTAGCACACAATAGCCCATTACCAACTATGGAATAAGATCACAATGCAGACATACAACAACAACAACAACAACAAGCCCAGTAGAATCCCACAATGTGGGGTCTGGGGAGGGTAGAGTGTACGCAGACCTAACCCCCACCTTGAAATGTAGGGCGGCTGTTTCCGAAAGACCCTCGGCTCAAGAGAGGAAAACAAGACAAAAAGTCAGATAGGGACAAGCATATCAAAATCAATATGAAAACGAGGAATAACAAAAGCGAGAGAGTCATGATAGAACAATCCGGAAAGAAAGGAGCATTAGCTACCATAGATAAATAAGATAATCAAAGTACAAAGGCCCAACAAATATAAGCAAAAATCAAATGCAAAAGTCAAATGGCAATAAACGAATGAGCAAAACTATAACTACTAGGGTGAAAGGATAAGCAACCTAGCCTTCTATCCTAATCTGAGTCCTCCACAACCTCCTATCTAAGGTTATGTCCTCGGTAAGCTGAAATTGTGCCATATCCTGTCTAATCACCTCTCCCCAATACTTCTTCGGCCTCCCTTTACCTCTCCTGAAACCGTCCATAGCCAACCTCTCACACCTCCGCACTGGAGCATTTGTGTCTCCTCTTCACATGCCCAAACCATCTCAGCCTCGCTTCTCGCATCTTGTCCTCCACCGATGCCACTCCCATCTTGTCCCGGATATCTTCATTCCTGATTCTATCCCTCCTAGTGTGCCCACACATCCATCGCAGCATTCGCATTTCCGCGACTTTCATCTTCTGAACGTGAGAGTTCTTGACTGACCAACACTCCGCCCCGTACAATAAAGTCGGTCTAACCACCACTTTGTAGAACTTGCCTTTAAGTTTTGGTGGCACTTTCTTGTCACACAACACTCCGGAAGCGAGCCTCCATTTCATTTACCCTGCACCAATACGATGTGAAACATCATCGTCGATATCCCCATTCTCTGTATAATAGACCCAAGATACTTGAAACTTCCTTTCTTTTGAATGGCCTGGGTACCAAGCCTCACTTCCTCGTCAGCTTCATGCGGTACGCCACTGAACCTGCACTCCAAGTACTTTGTCTTGGTCCTACTCAATTTAAATCCTTTAGACTCCAACGTCTGTCTCCAGCCCTCCAGCTTATCGTTAACTCCGCTGCGAGTCTCGTCAATCAAGACTATGTCATCCGCGAACAACAAACACCAAGGCACCTCACCTTGTATTTGTCGTGTCAATTTATCCATCACCAAGGCGAATAGAAACGAGCTAAGAGCTGATCCCTGATGCAACCCCATCAAAACAGAGAAGTGCTCCGAGTCTCCTCCTACCGTCCTTACCCTGGTCTTAGCTCCATCATACATGTCCTTTATCGCTCTAATGTACACTACAGGTACACCTTTAGCCTCCAAGCATCTCCATAGGACCTCTCTTGGCACTTTGTCGTAAGCCTTTTCTAGGTCAATGAATACCATGTGCAAGTCCCTCTTCCGCTCCCTATACTGCTCCACCAATCTCCTTACAATATGAATGGCTTCTGTAGTCGAGCGCCCCGGCATGAATCCAAACTGGTTCTCTGAAATAGACACACCTCTCATCACCCTCATCTCCACCACCCTTTCCCACACTTTCATAGTGTGACTTAGCAGCTTAATACCTCTATAGTTGTTGCAGCTTTGAATGTCGCCCTTGTTCCTGTACAAGGGAATCATTGTACTCCACCTCCATTCTTCGGGCATCTTCGCTATCTTGAAAATGACATTAAACAACCCAGTCAGCCACTCCAAGCCTACCCTGCCTGCACTCTTCCAAAATTCCCCAGGAATCTCGTCAGGTCCGGTCGCTCTTCCCCTGCGCATCCTACGAACAGCTCTTTTAACCTCCTCAACCTTTATACTCCTACAATATCCAAAGTCGTGACGCCTATCAGAGTGCTCCAAATCTCCCAACACAATGTCTCTGTCCCCTTCTTCGTTCAAGAGTTTATGAAAGTATGACTGCCATCTCTGTCTAATGTGGGCTTCCTGTACCAACACTTTGCCATCCTCGTCCTTGATACACTTCACTTGATCCAAGTCGCGTGCCTTCCTCTCTCTCGCCTTGGCAAGCCTAAACAGCTTCTTATCCCCACCTCTGTCCTCTAGTTCTGCATAAAGGCGTTCAAAGACTGTCATTTTTGCCGCCGAAACTGCCAACTTCGCCTCCTTTCTCGCCATCTTATACTTTTCCCTATTCGTCCGCTTCTCTTCATCATACTTGCTATCTACCAACTTCACATATGCCTGCTTCTTTGCTTCCACCTTCCCTTGGACTTCTCCATACCACCACCAATCCCCTCGGTGCCCACCACGGCGGCCTCTTGAGACCCCCAATACCTCTCTAGCTGCTTCCCTAATGCAACTGGCCGTCCTATCTCACATACTGCTCGCATCCCCCCTACTATCCCACGCTCCCATAGCCATCAACTTCTCCCCCATCTCTAGGGCACTAGACAATGCAGACAGACCATAATAGAAAAAGAAAAAAAAAACTAAATATGTAAGCTCTTCCAATCTATTATCCTTTACAGAACCAAAATGGCATTACCAATGTCAAATGCAAGTCAAGCACTGGATAAATGAGTACCGAACCAGTATGATATGTAAGAAGCCAGTGCAACAAACAACAACAATTATTTTTTTTGACAAGACAAACAACACCAATTATTTAACAAAACTTAATTACAAAAGTGATATCCAGATTGCATAACGAAGTACAAATGCGCTACAACAGTAGAATTTACTAAACCATCACCTCGAAAAGATGTACACACACAATAGCAAATGTGTTTTAATTTAGAGGATATTCAAGTCAATCAACTATGTCTAAGTCTCAAATTCGTTAAACGTCAGATATGTGAATCTTCCAAATATTCAGTAATCATAGTTAGACTATTTAAAGCACACCTTGAACCTAAATATGAAGCTCATTCCTTTATCTAAGACTGAGACCGGCAACACTTCACCACACTCACATAGGTGGATTTAATTTAGGGCCCATTTGGCCATGGATAATTTGCACCCTTTTCTGGAATTTGTATTCCGGAATCATGTTTGGACATAGAATATTTACAATTTTCCAGAATTCTAACTTCAAATTATATTCTGGAATTCGAAAAAGCTCCAAATACTTGTTTTCACATTTTTCACTCCAAATCACTCACAAAAATTCAACACTTTTCCATGTTATATTCATGTCCAAACACAACTCCAATTTCCAAATACCATTTTCAACTTTTTTCCAAATACTCCATCCGTCCCAATTTAAGTGTCTTAGTTTGACTGGGCACAAAGTTTTAGAAATTAAGATTGACTTTTGAATCTTGATATGTATAGTCCTTTCAAATTTCACAATTTTTATGTCCAAATGCCCTCCTAAATTTTTAACTAATTACACGTACAAATTCATTCTAAAAGGAAGGATCCTTGAGAAAATTAAAAAAAATCAAACCTTCTTCTTAGGAACAGCCATAAGCTCGATGGACCCACCAACGAAAGGTGAACTAGGAAACATATATCCTCCTATGTTGTTACTGTTATTCTCATTTTCAGGAAAAACTAACGACGGCGCCGTGGCAGTTGGGTGATTAACGACTCTATCTAGTGGGGCCGGACGGGGAGTGACGTGGACGAATCGCCGGAGACTGGAGTTTACGCCGCCGGTTCGTCGCATCGTTGCCCTTAACGCCATCTTTTTCCTGGTTTTTTTACTGTGTTGAGAAGTACGTACGTAGAAGAAAGGTTAGAAGTGTGAAAGATTAAAAAAAAAAAAGTAAGAAAAAAAAAGAATTGGACATGTGGCACTCAAAAAAAGAATCAGATACACAATTCTACACTTCCTCGCTGCTTTTGTTGGTAAATCACGTACGTAGACATAAAAAATTTGATCACCAAAACTAATCTATTGTTTTTTCATGAAATAATTTGCTTTCTTTCCTTTTTTAAAAGCTGGTGGTGCCCGGGCAAGCTTTATTGCACCTCGACGTCTCCACCCAGAAACCACAGGTTCCTAAGATAATCCTGCCCACCAAAATTGAAACCGATGGGCTCACATCAAGAATTCCAAGTTGTTACTCCCATACCTCAACCACAAAGCACTTAATTGAAAACATGTGCTAATTTGTTTCACATGTAACTAGAACTGACTGTGCTACACTTTTGCTTCTGAGTCCCTGTACTCAGCTCTGTAAATTTCTGCATCTTCTTGATGCTTTTAATGATATGTTTTTACTTCATCAAA
The DNA here is from genome assembly GCF_019175385.1 of Lycium barbarum. Taxonomy (NCBI): domain Eukaryota; kingdom Viridiplantae; phylum Streptophyta; class Magnoliopsida; order Solanales; family Solanaceae; genus Lycium; species Lycium barbarum. The sequence goes on along the minus strand of NC_083348.1, from coordinate 19,915,645 downwards.
ATTACATGTTTTTTATAATAAAAAATAAAAAGAGAAAGTTTGATAGGCATAAAAATGTACTTGCAAGAAGTTTGAAAGTAGGAAGTAGATGGCAAGAGGTTAAGAAATGGAGAGTATGAGCAACAGGGTGAGCTGCAAGAAAGGCAATAAGCAGAGGGAGGTTGCCTTAAAAAAAAATGAAAATAAAACAGCAGTCAACATTATCCTTTTTATTCGAAGTAGTTTTCTGACACCAAAGACAAGTACGAATCAAACAAAAAAGAAATGAAATTCGCAAACACCAACTAAAAGGTCATCACACAAAACTCCACGTAAACAGGGAAGTAATATACATAATGATAACCCTGAATTGCAATTCTATAGTTCCTAGATTAAGCTCCAAAGCTTAGCTGAGAAAGAATATGAGTTTCCTCTTTTTTCCAATAGCATTTTAAATCATGTATGCCAAAAATAAAAAAATAATCTCGACTTTTGGATTAATGATGAGATGAGAACTTACAAGATATCTCCAATTGTGACTTCACACCTCGGTCTTCGCCCCACTGTTGTAAACATTTCTCTTGCTCACACCTAGATTGAGTAACAACTTTTCTCTCCTCTTTGAATTTCTCTCCCAACTCAGAAATCAAGTTGACAGCTGCAACTCGTAATTCTTGCAATGCGGTTGTTGAACAATGTTCGCCATCTAACTTAGCAATGGCAGTAAGAATTGAATTCAAAGCTTCCATTTCATTCCTTGGACTATTAAATCCTACCATATCTGTGACATCTTCTCCACCAAAGTAAAGTTCCAGCTAAACCAAAGACAACTTTTATCAGTGCGATCTCATCAACAAAATGATACTTGGAGATTTTTTGATTGTCATTCTGTTAGTGGCACATTAATGATTTTCCCCCTCTTTCGATAAGCTGTGGTATATTCAGAACTGAAATTATAGTAAAACTGTTCTTTTGGCAGATATAAAACCAACATAGAAAGGAGCTGGTTAGAAAAGCAACTGATTACATATATTTTGCTTCACCAACAATCCATAGGCAAATTTTAACTGTTCTATCGACAACTGATTGTCCTCACAATTCATAGAATTAGGATTTTGAATTACTACTCACAGAAAGCTACTCAAAAAAGTGTTATTAACATTTTTTTGGTAAGATTTTATAGACGGGGGCAAAATTTTATGCCAAAATACACGCAAATCAGTTCCTTTACACTGTAGGAAACTGACGAAAAAAATCCTATCTGCTGTACCAACATCTTCTAGTCTACACCAAAAAGCCAAAAAAATATACATCTATATTTCAATGTATGAACACTTTCACGTTTTCTGTCAAAACATCTTTGATTCCTTCCCTTCCAAATCACCCACCATATGCAGGAAGGAATGGACTCCTAGACTCTTCTTTTCTCCTTCCCAATACCCTTACCAGTCCAACGGTGCAGTAATTGTTTGATAGTTTTAAGCAACACCCAGCTAACTTGAAAAATGTTTAAAAACATATTCAAGATTTGAGTTCTGAAGCTACAATGCAAATAGCTATACCCCTTCTCTGTAAGGACTGTTGTATAAGAACTGCTTCATATGTGCAGTCCAACAAAAATATGCCACTTTGTAAGGTGTCCTGGATCTCCATATCTGCCTCCAAGGCCACAAGCCGTGATTCTGCTCACTTGTAGTGGAGGTCATTAGGAACTTGTAACAACTATTGGCCGAGAAATAACCTCTAGTCCGTGGACCCCATAACAGCCTGTCCTCTTCCATTCCTGAAATCTGAAACTTTTGCAACAATTGGATGAGTTGTGACAAACTATCCACTTCCCCATCATTACAATTTCCCCGGTTTAGCTCCCAGCCAGTGCTAGTTAGTTATTTTAGCGCTCTAGTTATGCTCTCTTCCATACTTTTTGGTAACGACAACTTTCCATAAAGTTCCTTCATTTTGATTGAATATCCATAACCGTTTGAAAAGTAAGCTCTTATTTATGCTATCAGACATTTCTCGCTCCCACTCTCTCGTTTCTTGTCCATCTCGACAATTCTTCTATTCACTAGGTGGAATGTTTTCTTCCCCTCCAGATAAATCCACTTCTTATAGTATCTAATCTCTTTTCCACCTTCGCAGGTATAGGAAAAAGAGGCATAGTATACGTAGGAAGTGAGTCTTTAAAACACTATTAATAAGCACCACCTGCCCACCCCCACCTCAAGGACAAGTACTGTTTCTCCCAATTAGTTAGTCTCTTTTTACACTTCTCCAGAATATTTTATCATATCACTGAAGCTTTGAATTTGGCACCTAAAGAGAGTCCCAGATATACTGTTGGCAAACCTCCAGTATTACACCCAAGTGTTGTTGCCAGCTCCTGTAAATTATGTTTTATTAACTGGAACCAAGTTGCTCTTAGCATGATTAATGTGAAGACCAAACAATCCTTCAAAATCAGCAAGATCAACCTTAGGAACCTTAATTGTGCTCCTTCTGCCTCATGTAGAACTAAGGTATCATCTGCATACATGATATGTGTAATAAAAGTGTCTATTTGCCATCTCATATCAGCACTGAAGCCCTGAACCCACCTTCTCTGTTCTGCCACCTTCAGCATGTTGCTGAGACATTACATAACAAGGACTAAAAGGAAGGGTTTAGAGGATCCCCTTCCCTTAATCCTCTGTAACCCGGGAAGAAGCCTTCCGGGGTTCCATTGATAATCACAGAAAACCTCATAGTAGAAATACACACGTGAACCCATTTTATCCACTTGTTACCAAATGCCAAAACCTTCAAAAGGTAATTTAGAAACTCCCAGTTAACATGTCATAAGTCTTCTCTAAGTCTAACTTACAGATGACTCCAGGGTTCTTTTGTTTCTGTCTGGTGTCCAAAAGTTCATTAGCAATAAAAACAGCATTCATGAATTTCCCCTTTTCTTAAACAAAGTCTTTTGCGTATCACCTACAAGGTTGTCGATGACTCTCTTCAATCTTTCAGTAGGAAGTTTGGCAATAAACTTGTAGAAGCTCCCAATCAAACTAATCGGTCTGAAGTCCAATTCTTCTGCTCGTGCTTTCTTAGGAGTAGGAGCAATAAAAGAAGCATTGAAGCTCTTCCCCAACTGCTCCATATGGTAAAAGTGAGATACAGCAGTCATTATGTCTTCCTTGATGATTACCAGCATTTCTAATAGAATGACACTGAAAACCCATCCGACCCAGGCGTCTTGTCCCCTAAACAGCTATTACTACATTACAAACTTCTTCGTCAGAGAAAGGACCTTCAAGAGCGTCCTTCGCCTCCACTGACAAAGTGAGAGAAGTCGTCTGCTTGAAATCCAGGTCTCCGCATTTCAAATTTTTTATATTCTTATATAGTTCTACAATAATTGTTGTGATTTCCTCTGATTCAACAGTGGTCCTGCTATCTGACTTCAGCTTATCAATGTGATTATATCTCCTATGAATATTGGTCATCTTTTGGAGATAACTGGTGTGAAGTGGAAGAGAAAATAAGGGAGAACTCGGCTTGATTATTCCCTTAAGCTACAGGATTAAAATAACTGTGTTTACATGTTTTAAAAAGGAAAGGAAATAACTACATAATTACAATACGAGTAAATTTAGTGGCCTACTATATTTACACATATTCTAGAATATTCACAAGGATCTTTTATTTTTTGATAAGAAGTATTCACAAGGATTCTAACAACTGGTACTCTTATCTCCTTGTTCTAGCCACTGCACCCGGGATCTTTGTTTCCATGAAATCTCCTCTTGAATTGCCACTTACTGGAGTTCCATTTCACAGCCAAACTATTGCTCAATCTACTCATGACAAAATACACCAACAGCTTATTCATAATATATGATATTCTTCTTTCAATGGAATTCACTATTTCAAATCTTTCTTCAACAACCTCTGTTTCGTGGCTAGTATATAGTCAGGTCTGCCTGAAACCTGATATGAAGACCACCACCCTTAAACTCTTTCATTAAGCCATGCAGTACTCAACCACCAATTTTAAACTTGAAACAAGAGATCTTTTCCCACAAACTACACTGTAAATTCTATAATAATATCAGAATATGACCTGAGCAAATTCTTGAAAATAAAGACGGGTTTTATCTTTCCATCAGTCTACCTGATGCAAATACAGGCCCACCGAAGATTGGTTGTATAACTAGAATCATTATCCATCTCTAAGAACTCCCCACAAACGTTTCCTATTTCAAGAAATACCTCTTCCTACCACAAGTGGAAAGGAAGCCAAAGCAGGTCCAAGGCATTGTTTGGTTTGCAATCTGCTCTATGAGGACCCACCGTCAGTGACCACCAGTCTAGATGTCATCTAAGATTGTTCCAATGTTATTCGCCTACCATGATCCTTTCCGCTACCCTTTTGGATGGAAACTCGAAAAGGAAGCACTCATTCATTTTTATGATCTTGACCCCGGCCGAAACCTTCCAACTTCTACGAGCCCAGCCTTTGATCTCTGAGACTCAGTGGTAATATCCCCAGCATACCCACCCGACACCTTTCCACTGTAGCTTTGGTTTCAAAGTCTCTTCCTTAACTTCTCTGAACTTTGGTTGCTCGCTCGGATTCTCTACCCTCACTCCAGTTTTAGGTCAGGTCATCTTCTCCACCGTATCCTTGTAAGATTCATGAGACTGAGCCCTGAAGATACCCCACATATTGGTGACCCAACCAAATTTTTTTCTACGACATTCTGAATCTTTTTCGCAACATCAACCCACCCTGCATTTGCACTGTTTATGGGAGACAATGGTACTCTTCTTCTCCTGGGTTGCCAAAATCCTAACCTCTTTGCCAAAATTATTGAAGTTTGAAAGGCGAAGTATTCATATTGTTTTTCATTATTGTTCGGCTCTTTTCCACCGTCTGCACAGTTGACTAGTACCCTCTGACATCAACTGTAGAATCTGACAAACCCATAGTAGCATTCTAGCATTGATGGAGAGTGTACTGACAAAGTTCTTCTTCCTTTCCAGCCAAATTCACCAACAGTCTCGGTCTCCCCCATTTTCCTTGATTTCAAATGACTTCTCCCCAGCAACAAAGAATAATTTTCTTCCCATCGACACCCTCATAAGATTTGAGATGAAGAATTGAATAGATTTGAACCAAAGTAAGGTAAAGTCGGGCCAAATTTCACGGGAAAAATGACCGTAGTCATTTTGTCGAGAAAAGACTTTCAACACATTTCCCAAGTCAGAGCAAAAAATAAAACAGAAGTGTTATTAGCATTTACAAGTTACTCAACTACTTCTAGATATAAGTTTTTGAGAAAGGAATACCTCATCTAAGTTTATGATTCTAGCTCTCTGAAGCATCAAAAGTAAAGAAGACTTCAATTCACCAGGACTTGCAGAGCTCTGTATGGATACATGTTTTGCATGACAACCCATGCCTTCCAGCAGTTTCTGTAGACAAGATTAGATAACATCATGACCAGGTGTCAAGCAAGACTTCGCTATCGTGGATCACTTGTGGCAATCGTGATGAGTCTGGCTCTGGGTTTATTTCCGTGATAGCGAACAAGGTGTCGCGATCACGATGAAGCTCCCAGGGTATATAAGATCAGTTTCAGGGACAGCAGCTATTGCTACACCATTTTTTACAGTCTAAGTTTCGGGAATTGCAGCAGCTATTGTTACACCATTTTTTACATTCTAAGTTTCGGAAATTGGAGATTGGGATTTCGCCCTTTAAGTTGGGGTAAGTATTCTAATCACTACTTTGAGTTTATATCATGATTGTGTGCTAAGGTTAACCATAAAGCATGGAACTTAACAGCGAAAATCAGGGATTTTAAGCAAACCCTTGAAACATCAAATCCTAAATTTGATGGACTAAATGTCTCAAGATAGAAATCTAAGCATAAATTTGAACTCGCGGGGCTATGGGTAATCCGAACTTGAATTTTAGTTTGAAGTTCTACTATGTTGACCCAGGGTTAACTTTTAGGGTTGACTTTTACTTTTATCGAGTCTTAAATTGTAGAATTTGAGTCCAATGGCATTGTTTGACATCATTAATTGCTCTCTTGAATTTACTGAAGTTGTTTGGTGGATTCTGAATGCGGTAAAGTTGTTTTGAAAGGTTAAGCTTAGCTTGGACCGAAGTAAGTTAAGACTTTGACCTCAATGGGGTTCTTTTCTCAAATTTGGAGTCTTTTACATTCAATGTGTATATGGGGTACCATATATATCATGAGGTGACTAGCATATATGGGGCTAGCAAGGTATTATACGCGATGTATTGTTGTTATCTTGTTGTGCATGACATGTTATATCTGAGATATGATTATTTGTGCACATATTAAAGCCAGCAGACTGCTTTGTGGAGGGAGGTGATAGTTGACAAATATGGGATTATGGAAGGGGGCGGGAAAACTAGAGATACCGTCTTGCCTTTCGGTTGTGGTTTGTGGAGAAATATCATGAAGGGATGGGATAATTTTGTGAAAAATATCTCATTCAAGGTCGAAGATGAGAGGAGGGTATATTTTTGGGGACACAACTGGTGTGGGAACATATTATTGAAAGACGATTTCCAAAATTTGTACAGAATATCATGCCAAAGGGATTTGACAATTCAACCGATTAGGGGGACTCAAGGTGGAGAGACTTTGGAATTTGAGATTTAAAAAGGATTTTCAAGATTGGAAGTGCGCGAGTTTAAAAGATTGATAGATCTGCTTCATAGGCAAGTCAATCCAGTGGCCGATGTGTGGTGGTGGGCCCTTGGAAATACTGGAGTGTTCTCGGTGAAGTCTTTTTATGAGAAACTTTTGGTTAGAGAGGAGATTGATTTCCCATGTAATGCAATATGGGTTCCAAGTGTGCAGAGGAAGCTGTGTTTCTTCACTTGGCTAGCCACTAGAGGAGTGACTTTGATGGAGGAAAAATCTTAGAAAGTGGAAGGTTGTTTGCGTCAGTTGGTGCTTCATGTGCAAGGAGACAGGGGAGGACGTGGACCATCTTCTTCTACATTGTGGATTTACCTTGATATTGTGGTGGGATATGTTTAGGTGGTTCAAGAATTCTTGGGTAATGCCAAGAACTATGAAAGAGTTGATGAGAGAGGGAGGAGAAGACGAAGGGCTTGGAACGTGGTTCCGCTTGCTTTGATGTGGGTAGTTTGGAGTGAGAGAAACAAGAGAGCTTTTGAAGGAATAGAGTCAAGTTTTTCTCAGTTGAGGAGTAGTCTCCGCTCTCTTATTTTCTTTTGGTGTAATCAGAAAGTTCCTAGTTGTATAGAGGATTGGGTGGAGTTTGTAGAGAATCATATTTTGTAGATTCTTTATCTTTTGGTACATCCCTTGTATACGGCCGTTTTCTTTTTGGCCATGCTTATGAATGAAAATACTTTTACTTGATCAAAAAAATATCCATCAGTTAGATGCTAGAATAACTTGATGGATTTCATGTACGTTAATTTACATGGTTGTACTACTTGTCACTGTGCATATGTATGTTAAATTGCATATACGATTCACACTAAGTTGTGGGATATGTTTTGGACATCAGGACTCATGTACAAGTTATCAGTTACGAGCATGTGGACTCATGTTCGGGTTGTATATCTATTGTATACGGGCTATGTTAATACCATGTTTAGGTGCATATTATTGTTGTTGATTATCATATATGTTTAGAATTTTTTAAAAGACTACTTTCATATCACGACCCTCGCAACTTCCATGTTGGGCACAGTCAATGATACTTACAAAGTATTCCCCGTACTCACCCCCTTTCTTCACTCCTGTGCATCTGAAATGAAGATACGGTTCCTAGAACCAGCGAGCCTCGAAGTTGATCATTGTTAATTGTCGAGTTCGGATTCCAGTGATGAGCCAACTGCTTAGTTCTGCATCAGAAGTTCTTTTACGTTATTCAGTTTATTACCATTTTAGACTTTAGTCATACTTATATACTTGTGGATGCTCATGATTTAGTACGTAAACTAGTCCTGTTTTATTTGAGCTTCTGCATTGATTTTGGATAATTGGTTTCCGGTGATTGTGTGGTTGTCTTATTATTAGACCTATACTCGTTTGGTATGCAATGGTTTTGGATTTTTTTGTGGTTCGCTCGACATGGGGGATTGTTGGGTGCTCGTTACAAGGCTTTGGGATTTTGGGTCATGACAGGCAACTAGAAGGAATAAGGATTATCAATAATATGCTTCAAAACCTCAAACCTTCTTTTTATTGAAGAACTTGTCATTTTCTGGAAGATCAAGCATCAACAAGATGTCACCGTCCGTATGAGCATCATGAGGCAAGTTCTGGTTCAGTAACTAAAAGGAAAAAGAAAAGGAAAGTACTTCAGCAGTAATTACACAAAGTATAAACCTATAATTTGATTGTTTTAGCAACTAAAGAAAATATACTACATTTATGTTACGGAAAATATAAATCTCTAGTTATTTTCTGATTTTTGATTAAAGAACTACAGAAAATATACTGCATCGAAACATTCAGAGCAAGGTGAAATCCTGGGGTGTTCATGGTTCAGACATTCTTGGAAAATCAACTGAGCATCCAATTTACTTGAAATTGTTATTCAGAATGTATTTCAGTTTTCCGTATTTATATCTCAAGAATCAATTATTTTTGGTGCTAAGGAAGCAAAAGCTGATAGAAGTATAGAACTAGTTCAACATTTTAGAAGTTTAAGCAAAGGAAAAAAATAATATACACACTAGTTAAACTTTAATAGTCACGAGTACATTATAGAAGTCTCTCACTTTCTCTCTGGAAAACCCTATTAGTCTACCACTCCAACAACCACCAACTGCTCCACTCTGCTTCTTTACCCTCTAGGCCTCTATCGCCAACAGTGATCTTGCCAACCATCTTTGTCCCCTCTCTCTCTCTCTCTCCTATCTAGCACACCCTATCTCCTTCGCAAGCCAAGCTTGGTACTTGACATCTTATTCAAAAATATTGAAAATTGAAAACTTAACATATCGTAATTCAAAATTTGCAGCATTAGGATTCTTAGGTAAATATTTAAAAACTATATTCATGTTGTTGATTTGTGTTTATGACCAACCCAATATAATTCATGTTCTTGATTTGTGTATCAAAAAAAAAATTGTGAATAATGACCAACCCAATATAATTCGTTGACAATGTTACTACAGACTGCAGCATTATGTTCCTTTTAACTTTACAGGATTATACATGAAACTAATTCTGTTTCTTATGGCATTGTGATTGATGTGTTCAAACTACTCTGATGGGTTTTACTCTGTTTTTAAGGGTAACTAACTCACCACCGCTAAAATTTACTATAATTTCTAGTTGTCACAATCTTCCTGAAATGTGGCACCATCTAGAAAGAACCATAAACAATGATATTGAAAAGGTTGATTGAATATGACATCTTCATTGTTATCAGGTTCATCCTTGCGTAAACAACATGTCTTGCATAGAATATTCTCCAAAATAAGCATACTACTCAGCACTTTCGCTTGTTATAGGTTATGTCTTACTACTGTAATGTGGTTAGGCCTTTGGACTTAAAATATTGGGTTTTGGTAGTTTATGGTTATGGCATCTTGTAATTCATATTTTTATCTATTAGGGGCCCGTTTGGCTTAGCTTAATAAAAGCAGCTTATAAGCTGAAAACAGCTTATAAGCCAAAAAAAATAAGTTGGCCTACCCCAACTTATTTCTTTGGGCTTAATTTTAAGCACAAATGGCTTATAAGCTGGCCAGCCAAACACTCAAAAAAGCTAAAAACAGCTTATAAGCTGTTTTCAGCAACTTACAAGCTAAGCCAAACGGGCTCTAGATTGGTAACTACAATGTTTCAATAGTTAAGCGCTTTTTGGTTGGTTGCTTGTGAACATTTAGTAGATTAGTATTAGGTTTGATAATTCTATATTACAAACATTTTAAGTTTTTAGTACCAAACGACCACTTTACCCCACAAAGATAGGGGTAAGGTCTACGTACATCCTACCCTCCCCTGACTCCACTTGTGGGATTACACTGGGTATGTTGTTGTTGTATCAAACAGACACTTTGTAACCAGAAAGGTTCTTAAGAATGGTTCCTTGTTCACAAAGCCATTTCTTTCCCAAAACTCCATTGCTTCCCATACTAGCTTTACTTATTTATGAACTTACATTGCCTCCCTTCTTATCTTGAATCCCTCCCCTGGTTCCTCCTAGTAGCATCATAAATGCAGCTCCTCCCAACCCACGGACTTAGTGGATCTACCTAAGACTAGCTCTTAGTTCTGTACTATAACTTGGTGACTCTCTCCTTCCTTCCTCATCTTATCCTCCTTCCACCCTAACACCCCTACCTTTCTCCCCACCGCTTGACACTCTGCTCTTGTACCACCCCCATCCCATCCCCACCCTGCAGTCCCAAATCCCCTATTCTGCTGCCATCTTCACTTCCTACCAAAGCGTTCCAAGGACATCTTTCTACTCACCAAATTCGTTCAATCCTTTAGTTCAGGAATAAGTATTTAAAACTAATGACAAATACAGACAATTATGTTGTCATTATGGAAACAAATATTGAGAAATGTATGTGTTGGTTACTTAACAAGCCATAGGTTCTTACTTCTCAAGATCTTTTTAAGCTTTTCATGTTTGATAGGTTGCCTCTTTTTGAATGATTTTACATTGGAATTTTATTTATTGACTGCTAGTTTTTCATTCTTAAGCTTTTGGCTACATTATGTTTTAGCCATTGAGCCAATGCAATACATTAATGTTGCTTAGGACTAGGCATACTAGTCCATGCCCCGTTCGAGTGCCAAACCAGATTATCTGTGTAATTCTTTTTTGGTTTTGGCATAGTTTGCGCACACCTCAACTATTGCACCAGGTACCGCTATCTCCCAGTCCCGCCATCATCGGTACCGGGTAACTATGTCCGCCAAAGTTTAGGCAGATGAAAAGAAACCACCTAGCGTTTCTGGTCTCTATTGGGTTTGAACCCTGGTTTGCACACTAGATAATTGTAATATTATGAGATAGGCTTTGAAAATGCAACCGAAAAAGACCATTATGGGGCCTAGATCGTATTTCCTAAGCTAGCACAATCTGCTAGGTTCTGGTTCTTGAAATCAGATGACTGAAATTTTGAAAATCAAACTGGGGAGGTGACAAGCCCTAGATACACCAACACCAGCAATAATGTGAGCTTCCCAACCACTTAATTAAACCATATATTTTCCATTTGAGTCAAATCAGCTTCTATAATAGTGTCCATAAACAAAAATGGAGTGCCTGGATATCTCCTTGGAGTATTAAAGATATCAATTTGTCAGCCATGAAGAAGAAAATGCAGAGCAAAAGAAATAAAACCAATGGTCACATACAAATGTTTTGAATTGAAAATTAGAAAACCAACTAGATATCTGAATAAAAGGAAAACACTAACTGGATTTCAAATAATTCTTGCATTACTAATCTCTACATTATACAATACCTGAATAACTTGTTGTATTTGAACCAAACGACCCGTAATGAAGAAAGCTTGAGCACTTACCTTGTCACAATCACATTCCGCATCTAATACTATACTGATTAAAAAGATAAAAAGTTGCAAATACCTCTACACAATGGGTTTTAGGATAACTAATTAACACAAGTATGTAATTCCCCTATTTTTTGTGGTTACTAATTGTCAAGAAAATGTAAAAAGCAACTTCATTTGATGAAGTAACTCAAAAGAAGTGAGAGTAGGAAGCACAATTTTACCTGAGGAGTTTCCATTGAAAGGGTGAAGGGAACCAACTTAAGAGGCAAAACCGAGTGGAACAAAGGGGCGGTGTAGGTGCTTCTCCCGGTTTAAGTTATGATTAAGGGGGACCTTTGGGAATAAGAGTATGTTTGCATTAGCTTATAAGTCAAAAACAATTAAGCTGGGTTAAGCCAAACGGGCCAAATTATTTTTTGGGGTTTATTTTAGCACAAAATAGCTTATAAGCTGGCCAATCAAATATTCAAAAAAGTTGAAAATAGCTTATAAGCAACTTATAAGCAAATCCAAACGGACTCTAAGTCAAGTTTAACTGCTATGTTTTTTTCCTCAAAAATGTCTCTATGGTTTGTCAAATAGCTTAAGCCATTTTGGCCTAGCAGCTAAAAACAGCCTATTTGGCCTATCAACTAAAAACGGCTTATTCTGAAAAGTATTCTTTTTAAAATTATTTTTTTCAAAAAATACTTTTTACCGAGAAACAGTTTGTGTTTAGCTAATTCATTTAAAAAGTGTTTTTGACTACTTTTAATAAGCAGATTATGTTTGGCTAATCTTCTTTAAAAAGTACTTTTTTGAGTGTCAAATTACGAAAAAGGACAATTATCAATTAAGGTTTACTATCAAGATTATTTTACAGAGAGAAATTATTTAAATATCTATTATGAAAGATTTTAATTAAGTTTTTACTTTTTAAATTAAAATTTAAAAGTACATATTAAAATTTTCAATTTATATAACACATATATGAATCAAAAAAAATATTAAATATTGATATAATATCAACACGATAATTTATACACTATATAGAAGAGCCGGTTGGGCTCCCCTTTCGTCGTCCGTTTGTGGGCCCAACCGGACTCATATATATTAAATAAATAGTGGGCCCATATATTATTTATTATTAAAAAATGGTGGGCTCATATATTATTTATTATTAAAAAAAAAACAACAACTCATATTAAAAAAAAATTGTGACCATATATATTAAACAATAACTCATATTAAAAAACAATTGTGAACCCCATATTAAACACCAACCAGTAATAAAAAAAAAGAGAAGAAAAAAAGTAGATCCCACCACATTCAAACTCATGGGAAAAAAAAAGTGGACCTCATATTAACAAAATCAAGCAATATTAAAAAAAAATGAATCTCATATTAAAAAAACAAACAATGTTAAAAAAAAGTGCTTAGAAAAACAAACAATTAAATCAATAATCAATAACTCATATTAAACACCAACCATTAAGGAGAACCCACCACATTCAAACTCATGGGGAAAAAAAAGTGGACCTCATATTAACAAAATCAAGCAATATTAAAAATAAAAGTGAATTCCATATTAAAAAAAATAAACAATGTTAAAAAAAAGTGCTTAGAAAATCAAACAACTAAATCAATAATGATGAATTTATTGCCATATGCGTATCAACCTATTAGCGGGAGTAAATGAAATTATTGTACAAAAACATACAAAAAAAAAACTCATATTAAAAAAAAAAAAAAGTAGAACCCGGCACATGCAAACTCATGGGAAAAAAAGTAGAACCCACCACATTCAAACTCATGGGGGTAAACAAAGTGGATCCCATATTAACAAAATCAAACAATATTAAAAAAAAAAGTGAATTCCATATTAAAAAAACAAATAATGTTAAAAAAAAAGTGCTTAGAAAATCAAAAAATTAAATCTATAATGATGGATTCATTACCACATGCGTATCAACCCATTAGAGGGAGCAAATGAAATTATTGTACAACAACATACTTAAAATATAAAAGTGCTTAGAAAATCAAACAATTAAATCAATAATGATGAATTTATTGTCACATGCGTATCAACCCATTAGTGAGAGCAAATAAAATTATTGTATAACAACATACTTAAAATACTTATATATTAAAATAAGATAAAATTTAATTACTTTTTCATTTTTTTTCTTACTCTAATAAATGTGAAAAGAGATTAATGTCATAAAAGGAAAAATAATATTAAATGGAGATCAAATAATTAATAAGGTAAATTAGTGAAATTCTAATTTTAATTGACGTTTCCTTAAAAAATTGTGTAAAAACTAACGTGACAAGTAAAATGGTCTCATGCTTCGTCGTCCGTTAAGCATTTAAAAAAAAGTATGGTCCCCATATTAAACACCAACCAATATTAAAAATTAAAAAAAAATACCAACCAATTAAGCATTAAAAAAAAGTGTGGTCCCCATATTAAAGACCAACCAATATTAAAAAATAAAAGAAAAAAAACGCCAACCAATATTAAAAAAAAAAAAAGTAAATTAAGTGGAACCCACCATCTCCAAACTCACGGGGAAAAAACAAGGTGGACTCCATATTAACAAAATCAAGCAATATAAAAAAAAAAAAGTGAACCCCTTATTAAAAAAAATATAATGTTAAAAAAAAAGTGCAGGCTTTGTATTCGGAGCAAACACTAATATAATAAAATTTTAGATACTGAGCACAAACTACAATATTATATTAATTGTGTTTTGAACATAGTATATGTATATATATTATATGCATAAAAATAGTACAAACTAATAATGTTAAAAAAAAAAAGTGCACCCCTTAAAGGGTGGACCCCATATTAAACGACATCAAACAATATAAAAAAAAAGTAAACCCCATATTAATAAAATCAAGCAATATTAAAAAAAAAATGAACCCCATATTAAAAAAAAAAATAATGTCAAAAAAAAAGTGCAGACTTTGTATTCGTAGTAAACACTAATATAATAAAATTTTAGATACGGAGTACAAACTACAATGTTATATTAATCCTGTTTTGAACATAGTGTGTGTAGATATATATATGTGCAAAATAATAGTGCAAATTAATAATGTCCAAAAAAAGATGCACTCCATATTAAAAAATCAAACAATATTCATGTAATTTCCAAAGTATCTCATTAAGTCAAATGAGCTAAAGTGAGAATATTTACATTCTTTTAAATAGAAAATCAATTTCTTCTTTGTTTCGTTTTAAACATGTAAAGGTAATTTAATAATTTGAATTAGAATTATCCAAATCCAAATTTGATAAAAAATAATAAGTATTTTACACTTTTAAATTAATCAAATTAAAAGTATCAACTGATGCTTAAATATTGCTATTATTTTATTTCAAAAAGAGGAAAATGGTTTCCTTTTAAACAAGTCTTTTCTTTTAAAGAATATTAATAAATTTGCGGATTTTGTATTCGTAGCAAACATTAATATAATAAAATTTTAGATACAAAGCACAAATTATAATGTTATATTAATCGTGTTTTGAACATAATATATATATATATATATATATATATATATATATATATATATATATATATATATATATATATATATATATATATATATATATATATATAATCACTATTCAAAGATAACTACATACACATAGATACACTATAATCCGAAGTGTTGGGCCCGTGCGTAGCACGGGCATAGGTCATCTAGTAAATATACTAAAAATCTACAACCAAAATAAAATTGAAAATCATTACACAATTTATAAAAGCCATTACATGCGTGAAAGCTAACTTTATACTACGTAAAATTTAAAAAAAAAAAAAAAGGTATTATTAATTAAAAATTAATCTATTAATGAGGGATATACTTGGTAATATATATTTATGATAGGAGTTTTTTTTGTCTTGGAAAAAAATAATTCTTTTGCTTCTGCTTCTCCCCAACCGTAGAAAAACTGTTTTTTCTGCAAAAAAAAAAAAAAAAAAAAAAAAAAAAAAAAAAAACTCCCGAAAACCAGTAAGCCAAACAGGCTCTAAATGAACCCTCTGACTAGTCAAATTAAATACCTACTAATTATTTCTCCAAAACAAGGGAAAATGAGCCAATTTTACTGTTAATTTATTCGAAACGGGGCAATATTGCATTAGTGATGAATTGTTATTTCCGAACATGAAAATCATATACCTTTTCTTACATAATTATTTAAAATTTTATTTTTTAACGTTAATAAGAATGTATTTATTTTACTAACTCTAAGTATGTTTAAAAAAAATCAAATCCAATTAAACTTGGCAAAATTGCCTCATTTTAAATAGTTCAAGGGCAAAAAATAGCTCATTTTCCCTTGTTTGGTGTAACAGTTAGTAGGAAGGATACTTTTCAGCTATTTGGTTAGTTGGAGGGCATTTTTGAGCTAGTTGACTATTTGCAAAGACATTTATTTAGCCAAAAACAAAACGGGGGATAAAATTGACCAATTTTGAATAGTTCAAGGTATTTTTGGTCATTCTCTCTTGATTAATAGAATGTTAGGCGAAGCTTGTAGAAAGTTAAAAGTGCTTATTTTTAATTAAAAATAGTGTTGATTTTAGAAAGTTGAGGTGTTTAATTATGATAGTTGGAATATTAGGGTATTATGTGTGTCGAATGTTACTTGGGTAGTAATTAAAGTGATCCTTATGCCATTGTGCGTGTGAGTGCATTAGTGTTGTTCATACTCTGCTTTTGCAATCTAGAACTTGCCTGGTTTTTCATGTTTGAATGCTGAGGATAGTTTGGTTGTAAAGTGATCGTAGGCTTTCTTTGGAATTCAGTCACTATTTCCTTATAAGCCTTACCCTGTGATGCAATTAATCCCTTGTTTCCCCTTTTGAGCCTTTGACCTTTTTTCTTGACTAGCTGTTAACAAACCCGTACCCGTTTTAAATGAATCCATCTTTACTCTCGTTCCCTCCTTGACACTATTAGAGAGAAATGTCACGACCCGGCTAGGGGCCGCGACGGGTACCCGGGACTAACCACCGAGCACCGCTCGTACTATCATTTACCTAACCCATTTAACAATCATTCGTCTATTTCCGGTTAACTTTAAAAAGAGGATTTGCTTTTCATTACAAAAATATAACGTGTTAATACAAAAACATATTTCAATATACCTATACACATGCGTACTACCTACGTTGTGGAACCACACAACCCACATCGAGCATCTATGAGCCTCTATTGAGTGGCATACAAATATATACACAAAAGGAACAACCAATTAGCACCTCCGGAAGATGGAGTGCTCTTCAGCTCGGCTAGTGACTCCTATCAGTCTGGACCGCTTTCCCGTCTACCTGTGGGCATGAACACAGCATCCAAAGAAAAGGATGTCAGTACGAGCATTGTACTGAGTATGTAAGGCATACATCAAGAAATAAAGTAAGAATAAGGAAGTAAAGTAAGTACAAGGGGATAATCGATAACTGCTTGCCTCTTAAGGCGGATCCATGCATGCATACTCATAAAGCATCATATAGTAAATTGCTGCGGAACGCGCAGCCCGATCCATATGTCATCATATGTTAGTGCCGAGGAATGTACGGCCCGATCCATAAATATAATAAGTTAGTGCCGAGGAACGTACGGCCCGATCCATAACCCATATATCCCGCGTCCGGGCATCCCGCGTCCAGGATGAAATCATGATATGCTAGCTGACCAGGTGGCTATGCGTCTATAGCGCCTCACCTTTCCCCATTTCCCCTGAAAACATTTTCATATCATATATATATATATACATAATATACATAGCATGCTTGAGAGCCCAAGGAAAAGCTGTAAGTACGTCGGAGTGACGTAAGGTCGAAAGCCTCCTATTATGTTATGGGGTAATCATCGTCGCTTTGTCTCACCTTGAAGGAACAATTATTATAAGGCGAGACTATCAATGAAGAATAGCATTAAAAGAAAGCATAGAATAAAATCATGAACTTCATAAGGCATCCATTCATATACTTTGGAAGATTTAGAAATAAAGTCACCATCCATGAATAAATTGAGAAATCAGTAAATAGCTCGACGTTCTCATATAGTCCTTGAAATCGTAAACTTGAAACTTTTAAACATAAGATCATTCTCATCATAGTCATCATAATGATATTCTCACTTTTGACATCATCGTTGTCATTGAAAAAAAATATCCTTCGTCGTTATCATAAGAACTCACATAATCACAACCTTTGGTTTTGGGAAATAGGAGTACTTGGAAAACATTTATGGAATATCAAGAAGGAAATCATGCTTCGGAATCTTAGACTTTTTAACCTTTGATAGCAAGGAAAAGATGGGAGCATTTATGAAATCGTAAGCTAGGGATCATGCCTTTGAAAGAAAGGGAATAGCCTCACATACCTTTGACGTTTACTATTCTTATCGCTTGCTCGTATTTCCTTTATTGCGCGTGCATATACCTTCAAGAGAATTCATGTCGTCGTTAGCTAAGAAATTATAAGGACGGACTACTATTTCTAGGGAAAATTAGGCAGCACTACCTTTGTTTATACTGTGTTTCCCATATTCTATTTTAGCTCCCAAACATTCGCGACAGTATCCACAATATAGAAATCAGCAATCATCATTTATGTACGTTTAGCAAAATCCACCAATTTCCTCCAATTTCTCCACATTTAGTGGTTTTAGCTAATTGTCACTTTTACTCATGCGTCGCACTTATTTCATGGTCAAAACGTCATTTATAACGTATTTATAATCATAGCATGTCAACTTCCATGATTCCATTCAACCATCACTCCACAGTGACACTATTCACTAAATAATGGTGCACTTCCTATGTCTTACTACAATTCAAGTGTCTTAGTCTTCTAATACTTTAAACCACATGTTAAAGTCATAAAACTCACCTTGGATGGTGGTGGAACAAGCTTAGAGTAGAATCCTTCCTTGTGCACCAAAACCCTCCTTTACCTCTTTTGTGATTTCTTGGAGAAGATGACTTCCAACTAGGTTTCATTCACTTGTTTCATAAGTTTAGTGTTGATGATCCTAGTTTCTTCCCTTGATTCCCTTGAATTTCTATGGATGAAGTATTGAGAGAGTTCTAGAGCTTTCTTGAGTTGTATAGATGAATAATGAAATAAAGTGAGGCTTTGGTCCCTTTTAATAACTCAAAGTTTGATCTTTATTGAATTCCAGTCGGGGTGAACAGTGGTCGTAAACGACAGTTTACGGGCCGTAAACTAGTTTACGAGCCGTATTATGTGGTCGTCTTTAAGCATGTCCAAAACAGAGAAGCTGGCTGAAGAACATGGCAGTTTACGATCGAGTTTTACGGTCCGTAAACCAGTTTACGGGCCGTATTCCAAGTCGTATTTAAGCATTTCACCACTTAACAGAAAGTTGAAATTTGAAAGGCTGGAGGACGATGGTGGTTTACGGTCCGTAAATCACTTTACGGGCCGTAAATCACTATACGACCACTGGGCTGCATGAAATTCTACAACTTTTCCATTTCCAAAAATTCACGAATCATCACCCCTTGCTTAGTAAAACACCCCCCTCCCATATCCTTCGTTGGTCTATTCCTTGTACATGTACGGGGACTTTTCCGAGGTGTAACAAGAAGAGGCGAAACGCCTAAGTTAGGGGTGACAGAAGTGTGAAGAAGTGGCTAAAAGCCAAGTTGGGGGTGGCTTGAGTTATCTAGTCATGATTCGATGTGGGTGTTAGAAAAAAAAGCAATATAATAGTGTAAGCAAAAAAAAGAAAATAAAAAAAAAATACAGCATAAAAAGAAAGTAGTTTCATTAATAAGCAACCCACATCGAGGTCGAACAAGTGAAAACAAAGGGAGAAAAATGAGAGGCGAATCAAGGTAAAAGAAAGATGTAGTGTTCAAGGAGGGTGAATGACTAATTCCTAAATGAGTATCCTACCCGTCCCCAAACCTACATTACAAGCCGAGAATAAGTCCTAGTGTGATCACGGCTGAACCGTCCAAAGTTAAGCCATTGAAATTAAAGGCAAGCATATGGTATGTGCATTTGTAGTGTGTGAACGTCTTTGTGAGTATGAGTGTTTATTCTCTCTTTCGTCTTCGTCCTAAGTTCTTTGTTTATATGTGTGTGGGAGATTCTTTGTTTTGTGTGAGGGCATGAAGGTTGAGCAACATTGAATACTTACCCAAAAGTAGCGTTTTAGCGTGCATCAGTAGTTCCAATAACTTGTTGTCATTAATGAAAGCTTCATTGTTAGTCATGACGTGCTTTGGATAGTATATCTAAGTTGAACTATTTTAAATTGAGAGGGTCTGTCAAGGGAAATAATGTAAGCTAGTAGTTCTTAGTCAAAATCATTGTAGACATTGTTATTCTATTTGTATCTATGTTAGTTGAGTCGTTTGTGTTGTGTCACTTGCTTGAGGACAAGCAAAGACTTTAAGTTGGGGGTGTTGATATGTCACGAAATTCTGACACATTTGATGCTTTTTGACGGCGAGTTTTACTTGTTTTTCAAGCAAGTTTGGGTGTTTTGATGTGTTTGTGTTATGTTACAGGTATTTATCATGTTTATGGCAAAAGTCGTGAAAATGGCTTTAAAATATGTTCAAGAAAGAGAAGTAACTGAAGCTGGGATTTTACGGAGCAAAAAGACGGACCTTATAGTATTTACGAGCCGCCAATTCAACCGTAGATCAGTGACATAGATGTCTTACAACTAAAGAGGGAATTCACGGCAGAAAGTACGGACCGTACATTATTTACGGTCCGTAAATTCCACCGTTGATCAGTTACAGCAAGTCGCAACTGAAAGAAGAATTTATGGACCAGTTATATCGACCGTACAATATTTACGGTCCGTCAAAAGGGAGCGTAGATCTGGGCGGCAGAAGGAGATTTTACGGACAAGAACTGCAGATTTTACGGACCGTATAATATTTACGGTTCGTATGTTGATCCGTCAGGTGGCAATTTTGTCAACATGTGTTTCACGACTTAGACCCTTATAAATACCTGATGTAGGTTTCTTGTAGGCTCCAATTCACCAGATTTCAGTTTTATTTCCTTAGCATTGAATACTCATAGTTTTTGAATTTCTTTTTGGGATTACAAACAATTGCAATTATTTTCTCTTCAATTACAATAAATCATTCGTAAGCATTATGATCTCAATTATTTATTTTTGCTGTTGTTCTTCTTCTGTGAGTAGCTAAATTTCTTTACTACGGTTGTGAACCCAAGGATGGGTGTTTTGTGATTGGGATTTGTGATTGATATACGCAAAATGGATTGTTAGGGTTTAGTTGTTCTTCGCTTTAATCATATAGTTAGTGGTTACAAACATTAGCTAACGCCATAAATTTTGGTTTATTTGGGAAAATAAATAGAGTTTGGTAAGAACAAATAACAAGAACACAAGGCTTTAAAATTTATTTAATAAATTCACTTAGGAATAAGAGGAATTTACTTGGCATAATTAACCGTTCTTCATGCATACTTTCTTATCTTTGGGAAAAGCATAAAAAGAAATAATATTTTATTATTGGGAAATAGTCTAGATTCACATAGAGGTTAAGTGCATCCATACAAACGATCCATTAGAAGTATATCAAGACCAAGACCCATGATCATACACTTAATCTGATGGTGACACAACCTTGGTTCTTTTTACCCATATATTTATAACTTTAAATTACTAGTCCCTCTAAATTAGTCCACAAACCAAAACTCCTATAAAACCCTTTTTTCTGGAATACACCAGGACCGCAAGATTAGTATAATACTCGTTTAGTAAACTTTTCAGACCATATTCTCTGTGAAATTCGACCCCAACCTTATTGGGTTACTATATTCGACATCGTCCGCTTTACGTTATTAAAAGGTGTAATTTGAGCGTATCAATGGCCCTCTCGGTAACAGGAAAATAGATATACAATGACCCTCATGACAAATAAGAAGAAGTGATGCGAATGATACATATGGCCCATGTGGCTAAATCGTCTTTCTTTTGTCCTTTATACTGGCTGTGACCCTCGTGGTCAGATATACCGTGTTGTTCTACTATGACTCCATCGGTTGGAGATTTTGCCATTTACAGCCTTTGTCCTTTGTGAGCCCTTATGGCTAGGTGTTTGCCCTTGCGGCGTTCAAAACTTTGATAGCCCTCGTGGCTGGGTATTTACCCTTGTGGCATGCCAGTCCTTTTGTAGCCCTCATGGCTGGGTATTTGCCCTTGTGGCATTTAAATCCTTTTGTAGCCCTTGTGGCTAGGTATTTTTCTGAAAGCCTAAACTCGGCTGCTGTCACCTTTTTTTGGCGAACCATTTCCTGCATATGAAGCAAAGTTAGCAAAAGGATCATCCTCCAACGTCCTGGGGACCTGCATAAGAAATGGGTTAGTTTTTCCTGTTTAAAGTTGATTCATGCCGCCGGCGCTCTCGCGTCTTCGGCTTTCTGGACTCGAAACCCCTTCGGCCTCTGTGTTCAAAAGATGAATTTATTTTCATTATGCAGAAAATCATTTTTGTAAAGTCACCATAAAGATATTTATTTGTAGGGAAATAAATGCATTGTTTTGAAAGCTATAAGGTTAATTTTCATGACATGTGCTTTGAATGAGAGAGATCCCTTCTTCCGTGACTGGGGTTTTTCGGTTCCTCGCGTGGAATTTTTTAGACCTTTTTCAAAAATTCTTCCCCAGCTTAAATCTCGATCGACGAACTCTCGTGCCGAATCTTCTGAGACCTCAAAATTTCTGCCCTAGTTTATTGAATAAATGAGAAATTTTGAGAGCTTCTCTCAATTTCTGCCCCAGTTTGAAACCCTGGGTTGGCTGACTCTTTGTAGTGGATTGATGGCACAAATTTTTTAGATCTTCCCAGAAATTCCGCCTTAGTTGGGTGTGTGGTGATCTTTGCGTCCTTCGTGAAGTCCTATCTCCGAGGCTTTCTAGGGATTTTGGGTTTTTCTTTTGGTGTGACCGAGCTCCAGAGCGCCTACGTATCCTGTCATAGCAGGGATCAGGTCGAACTTAGTTCGGAATAAACGTAAATGAGTTTTGATTTTTACTAATAATGCGACCGGGTCCCAAACGGACTGCCTACGTATCCCACTGTGGGGAAGTCAGGTTATTGCGTAGTTCATATTACAAAGTTGTTTTGTTTTTCCTATCTATTACAAAATGATTACAAGCGAAAGGGAATAGCTAATATAAGCAAATAACATAACGATTACAAGCAAAAGTATTATTACAGACTGAACAACTTGTCTTAATGCATAGTAGCTCTTGATTAAGTCTGAATTGATTGGCTTAGGCCATTCTTGTCCGTCCATTTCTGCCAGTACTACCGCTCCTCTAGAGGGTACTTTGCACCACATAAGGACCTTTCCAGTTGGGAGCGAATTTCCCTTTGTATTCATCTTGGTGCGGGAAAATTCTTTTGAGGACCAACTGCCCAATTTGGAAAAGTTGAGTCCTAACTCGTTTGCTGAAGGCTCTTGCCATCCTTTGTCGGTATAGTTGACCTCGTCAATTAAAGCCAATTGCTCATATTGAGCTCAGACCCATTCAACATTATCCAATTCTACTTCTTAGATGATCCTTAAGGAAGGTATCTCGACCTCAACAGGTATCACCGCTTCAGTACCATAGACCAACAGGTATAACCGCTTCAGTACCATAGACCAACCGGTATAACCGCTTCAGTATCATAGACCATGGAGTTGCTCCTGTTGAAGTTCTAGCCATAGTACGGTATCCCAGTAAAGCATAAGGCAACTGCTCATGCCAACCTTTGTAATTGTCTGTGATTTTCCTCAATATCCTCTTTATATTCTTGTTGGCTGCTTCTACGGCTCCATTCATTTGTGGCCGGTAGGCTGTCGAGTTTTAGTGAGTGATCGTGAATTGCTCACAGATATCCTTCATCAGATGGCTATTTACATTGGCCCCATTGTTAGTTATGATGGACTCGGGTATGCTGAATCGGCGTATGATATTGTTTCGCACGAAATCGGCTACCACTTTCTTTGTTATTGACTTATGTGATGTTGCTTCCACCTATTTGGTGAAGTAGTCGATGACGACTAAAATGAATCGATGCCCGTTTGAGGCTGCGGGTTCGATGGGTCCAATGACGTCCATGCCCCAGGCGACGAAAGGCCACAGTGAGCTCATAACATTAATCTCACTTGGAGGAACCTTGATTAGATCACCGTGGATTTGGCATTGATGGCACCTTTTCACATATTTGCAGCAATCACTTTCCATGGTCATCTAATAATATCCAGCTCGGAGAATGTTCTTAGCCATTACAAATCTATTCATATGAGGTCCACATGTCCCCGCATGTACTTCTTCTAGAAGTTTGGTGGCTTCGCCGGCATCTACACATCGAAGCAGACCCAAGTCCGGCGTTCATTTATACAACACTTCTTTATTCAGGAAGAAACCATTTGCCATTCTTCTGATGGTCTTCTTTTGTCCACTCGTGACTTGTTCGGGGTATTCACGTTTCTCCAAGTATATTTTGATGTCACTGTACCACGGCTTGTCATCCGGCTCTACTTCTACGTGGCAACAATGGGCATGCTCTTTATTCAAGCTTATCCTCAGCAGGTCAATGTGACTGCTTTCAGGATGTTGGATCATTGACGCTATTTTGGCCAGCACGTCGGCAAACTCGTTCTGAGCTCTTGGAGTATGTTGGAACTCAATCTTTCTGAATTTCTTACAAAGTCTTTATGCCAAGTTCACGTATAGCAAGATCTTTTCATTTTTGGTGGCCCACTCACCTTGTACTTGATGAATTATTAGGTCAAAATCTCCAATGACCAGCAACTCAGTGACGTCTATATCCAATGCCATCCTGAGACCTAGAATGCAGGCCTCGTATTCAGCCATGTTATTGGTACAACAGAATTTGAGTTTAGCGGCCATTGGGTAATGTTGCCCATTTTCTGATATTAGAATTACTTCTATTCCGGAACCTTTGTAGTTGACTGCTCCATCGAAGAACAAATTCCAGACTGTGTATGGTTCCACTGCTTCCTCTTCTATGGCCAATGCCCATTCATCTGAGAAATGAGTACGGAGGGGTTCGAGCTCTTCATCCACTGGGCTTTCAGCTAGTCGGTCGGCTAAGGCTTGTCCTTTGACGACCTTTTGGGCTATGTATACAATGTCGAATTCGCTTAACAGGATTTGCCATTTGGCCAATTTTCCGATGGGCATGGGCTGACGGAAGATATACATCAATGGATCCATCTTGGATATGAGGGGGTGGTATAGGAAGATAACTAATGTCTCAATTTCTGGGCTATGCAAGTTAAAGCGCAGCAGGTTTTCTCCACTAGCGTATATCTTTTCTCGTAGGCAGTGATTTTTTTGCTCAGGTAGTAAATGACACGTTTCTTTTTCCCTTTTCATCGTGTTGTCCTAATACGCAACCGATAAGTATAGCAACAGAAGGCTCCCGGGCCTTGGTGCTACCAAGACTGGTGGATTGGACAAGTATCTCTTGATAGTATCAAATGCCTCTTGGAACTCTTCTGTCCATTTTGTGGGAGCATCTTTCTTCAAAAGCTTGAGGATGGGCTCTACAATGATGGCGGATTGAGCTATGAATCGTCCAATGTAAATTAACCTTCCCAGGAAGCTCACGACTCCTTTCTTGGTTTTGGAAGGAGGTAATTCTTTGGTTGCTTTGATCTTTGTCGGGTCTAGCTTTATGCCCCTTCGGCTAACTATGAACCCCACTAATATTTCGGCCGGTAACCCAAATGCACATTTAGCCAGGTGTCACGACCCAACCGGAGGGCCATGACGGGCACTCGGAGCTAACCTACCGAGCATTACATACATGCATCTCTTAGTCATACCTGAGTGGGCCATCATGCTAACTTATAAATATCATAAACTGTAGGGGACACAAACCTAAAAGATAATATACTTACTTCATCAAGCTAATCCTAAGTACCGTTAAGGCTAGTCCCTTTCTTTTCAAAAGCATGATTCCTTTCTTGTGTACCCATACATGTTTTCCATAATGTCCTTATTCCCACAAACTAGAGATTCATGACTCTTAGAGCTCTTATGATGCTAAAGATGAAGTATGTTTTTATGATAATAATGATGATGATCATATTCCTAGAAATTCCAAAGTTTATAGTCTTGATGCCATTATGAGATTATTGAGTTTATTCCATGACTTTCTTGATTTTATTCATTGTTGTTGTCCTCACCTTATGCTACTTGTTCTTTCAAGGTGAGACATAATGATGATGATTGTTCCATAAGATAATCGGAGGTTACTGACCTTACGTCACTCCGATAGAGTTATATCTTTTGATTGAGCTCTCATGCATGTACGGTTACACCGGGCCTAGTTGGCCGGGTAGACACCACTACGGTGGGTGTAATGGACGACTTATGGATATGATAATAACACCGTGCCTATATGGCCGGGCAGTCACCACTAGCGGGCGGCGAGAGATGGTTACCCCAGACGCGGGCTAATGATTATGTTATATATGTATGAGAAATGTTTTTCTTTAAAAGAAGTTAAGCATGCATAATATCCGCCTTACAAGGCAATCAGATGTACAGGTTAACTTTACCTCATGTTATGTTACATATTTCTTTTTATATTATTTTCATGCCTTACATACTCAGTACATTATTCGTACTGACGTCCTTTCTTGTGGACGCTGCATTCATGCCCGCAGGTAGACAGATAGACGGGACTGATCCTTAGGAGCTCCATCAGTGGCATCTTAGAAGCGCTCTAGTTGTTCCGGAGCTGTAGCCTATTGGTACTACTCTTTTGTATACATAGACTTGGGCATGGCGGAGTCCTGCCCCGTCTTTATGGATTCCTGTATTCTATGTATAGAGGCTCGTAGACCGATGCATGTATCTCTACGTTTCGTAGTCTTACCAGTATATGTTGATGTATCGTATTTAGACAGCCTTGTTGACTTATGTTTACGGGCAAAGTTGCTGGTGATTGCATAATGACTTGCCATTGTCTTGTGACACATGTCCTTACAGAGTATGATGCATATGAGCTAGCTTATGGCCCACCTAGAAATGGTTATGGGACGTATGTTTAGAGGTATTCGGTAGGTTAGCTCCGAGTGCCCGTCATGGCCCTCTAGTTGGGTCGTGACAACAGGTCAAGTAGACAGTTTTA
The DNA here is from genome assembly GCF_019175385.1 of Lycium barbarum. NCBI lineage: Eukaryota > Viridiplantae > Streptophyta > Magnoliopsida > Solanales > Solanaceae > Lycium > Lycium barbarum. Next base: position 19,888,928 of record NC_083348.1, on the reverse strand, counting down.
TTTCATTCAGATTTCCATTTATAGACTTAAGACATTATTGATGTGTGACAATTATCATCAAAGTTGTCAAAACATTTACAGGAATAGGGTAGACTCAATTAACATAGAGGTACATGAATGTAAATACTTATAGGTCAAAAGACATAAACAGTTGAATGAAAAAACCATGTACCAACTAGACATATAGCTAACTCAATCTGGGCAAGCAAAGTAAGAGCACAAAGCAATAGAATTTGGTTGAAATCTAAATTATATTTGATAAACATTAGGCTAATAACAAAACATGATCACACCAAACTGGTGATCAATTAATACTACTCCATGACCAGGAAAAAAATCAAATAACTAGAATAAACTAAACTATCTATGGACAAAAGTAAATCACATAATCTAACAGCCAACACAAAACATTCTCTAAGCTAAGAAAAAACAAAAAAAACATAAACATGAAATGAGACTCAAAATGCGAAATAAAAAGGAAGATTATTTACCTTTCTCTTGTGCAGCACTAATTGAGATTGAACCGGGACAGATCTCCTTGCTCCTTAATCCCAACACTCAGCCACACCAACACAGAAAAAGTAAAAAATATTTAAAAATTATACTTAACTTGAAAATTTAAGTTTCAAAGCAAAGGTATGCCAAAACTAAGTATTTCGAGTTTTTTGTGGTAAATCTCCCCAAGAAAAAAACCTCTGCTTCAAATAGAACCCCAAATTCGCAAAAAGCCCTAATTCATCGATGTGGGACAAGTCTCGAATTTGGACTTGTTCCTCACAAACAATTAATCGTAAGGCTCAGATAGATGCATGCAACAAATAAAGGGTTGGATTTGCAACCAGAACTCAGTGGATCCTTATGGTCACAGTCGGACCAATGGGGTTTGAGGATTCAAACTCACCTCAAGACAAAACCCATTAAAAATACGTACTAACAAACGTTGATTTTTGCGGAAAAGTGAGAGATAGGGGTGGTAATACCTCGTTTGGTGGAAAGAGGGTGAGAAATGGCAGAGCAATTAATGCTCTTGCCATTCTCGACCATGCACGGTCCAAAACCAAAGCGGGCCCTTCTTTTCTTTGCTGTTTCCGGCATAGATAACATAGGAGAGAGGGAAGGGGAGGGGTGGCAGCTAGGGTTTCACGACCTATTGATAGAGAAAAGGCCCTTAGGGTCTATTTGGTATGAAATGAAGAGACGAGGGGTATTACCCCCCCTCTTTAATGGATAGTTGGGCCGAGTCAGGCCCTTTTAGGCCTGGAATCGGCTAACACAAAAATAATAAGGGGCAACCCATATATATGTGTCTATATGTGATATACGTGTGTGTATACGTATACACATGTATATAACCGTATACATATGTATATATGGAGGGTTGTATATGCAGATTTTGACAAATAGCCGTATTAAAGAAACATCTTTAAATTGGACATCTAAAATATGATCACTTTTAAACTAATTAGACAAAAATCAAATTGTAAAATTGACCTTAATCAAGTTAAGTCATGAAATTGGCTATTTCAATCGTAGCCGCAACTGGACTAAAAACACTTAAAGGCTAATTTTGCAATTATGACCTTAAATAATCTAAACCAAAGAATTTTGGCTATTTCAATTAAGGCCGGAATTAGACTAATCATTGATTATCTCAATTGTAGCCGTAATTAAACACATAATAAGCAAATTTACAAATATAACTATAATTAATTGTTTAAATTAATTTTGATTAATTTGAAAATTGTCAATATGATTTGTTTATGTAGAAATTAAAGTTAAGGGGCAAAATAATTATTTATTTTAATTAATCAATTTCCTTGAGTTAAACGGAGTAAAATACTTGCTAATTTGGGAAACTAATTAAACAAGATAATTGTTATAATGCTTTTGATTTTGGCAAGTACCATAATTATTGCAATAATATGTAAATTAATTTCCAGATGATTTATAATGTTTATAGAAGTTATTTTACCAAATGAGAATGGTAAAATATTATCTAAATAATTTTATAAAATCATTTTGGCTTCTAAAAATACATATTTCACTCTGTTTAATACCCAAAGATTCTGGGTGATTAAAATAAATTATGGGAGGTCAAAAATTAGGTGTCAACACAACCATCGTACGCAACCACCCTGGCTGATGCCCCGAGCTCCTCTGCAATCTCAAGTTGCCACGAGCAAGAAATGGTGGCAACTATAATGAAATGTTTCGATTATGATATTCAAAGCTAGAGATTATTATGGGATTATGCCAGCTCCTTGTAGAAGAATATTTATCGGATGATTTCTGAAAAATCATCCGTAGATTAACATAATTCAGTTTCATTTTAAAAAAAAAAAAAATCTCTTTGAAGGCATCTATGAAAAATGGGGTGTATGAAAACCTCAACGTCTCTATAATTTACACAAATGATTGTGAGTATAACTTAATTTTTTGAAAAAAAAAGGGGGATATACATCGAAGGTTTTAAAATTTGATTGTAGAAATGAACTCTGTATTTCTAGCTTGAAGAGGATCTTTCGATAGTTTCATCATGGATTCTCCTTCCATGTCTTCTTTTCCACATGAACTATTAGTATTATACTGAACAAATAACAGGAGAAGTGGGTACTCCTCTAAAACTTGATATTCACACTAAAACAATGAATAGACCAAGTATGGCCAAAGTAAGCTTTGAGATTGATTTACTTAAAACTTGGGTCTTTAGTGTTTGGGTTAATACTAAGGATGATTATTCTTCCTTAAAGGGATTTGAATAGAAGATTAAGTATGAAAACATTCCTAAAATAATGTAAGCATGGTAGAAAATTAGGCCATTCTATGGTCAATTGTAGAATGTTGGAGAAGGAAAAAAGATAAGTCTGTTAAAGACAACAACAATAAGTAAATTGATCAAGCAATCCTTTATGATCAGAACGATATTAGGAATCTTCAACCATCTACATAGAATCAAAGATCATAAAGGTAGAGAAGTTCACATTAAGAGAAAATACATAAACTCCCCTGGAACTAATACCTAATTTTCGAAAAGACACTTAAACTTTGCAGGGGTCCTTTGACCCCTGGACAACTTTGAACTGGTATACATACGCCTTTTTTCGGCCATCTGGCATAGTGAGTGTATATCTCTCTTCTGGGGAGAGTGAGGAATAGAAGAAAAAAAATATGAAAAGATTATTTTTGACTTTTTTTAATTAAAAATTATTTTCTTACCTTTCCTCCTTTATTTTACTTCTCAAGAAAACTCTTTCTCTCAAAATCCCAATTTTTGTCTATGGCAACAATGGCTTCCACCTTGGCCTCCTGCGCTATCTCCAAGAGCAATTTATTAGACACACACGAATAATCCTTCTGTGGTATCCCAATTTCTTCACAAGCTAGATTGAAACCCGTATAATCCACCCAACAAAACATGTTTGTTTCTAGCATTTCAGAGCTTGAATCGGATGGTGGTGGTGAGATTTCACCTATTCTTCTTCTTCCTCTTCTTCTTCTTCTTCTTCTTCTTCTTCTTCTTCTTCTTCTTCTTCTTCTTCTTCTTCTTCTTCTTCTTCTTCTTCTTCTTCTTCTTCTTCTTCTTCTTCTTCTTCTTCTTCTTCTTCTTCTTCTTCTTCTTCTTCTTCGATGACTCACATTGATCTTCATCGGCGTCGCCTGCAGTCAGTCTGAGTCGACGCATTGGTAGCGGCTCTTCCGGTCAAATTGTCGGTGGACTCGGTCTTGTAAACACAATACTTGTGGAAATAGAGGGAATTCCAGGACTAGTTGCGGCTCCTTTCTATCACTGGAGTTTCTTCACTCATTTTCTGTATTTCCAGCACCAAATCTCTAGAATTAGGACATTCAATTTCATTGGGTTGTGATGCAACCCAAGTCACATCATGGCCATTCACACGAAGCCAATCCCGAGACCTCCAAGCATTACAAGGAGTGTTCAAGAAGATGGAGGTCCTTGAACTTACTTTGGCACATTCCAAGAGATGCCACGTCGTGAAAATCACCTTAGAAGAAGGCCCAAGAATGAATCAAAAGGAAGGAGGAACTGATGATATTGGCGGTCCATAAAACAGACCGTCAAATCCTATTACGGTCCATAAAATAGACCGTACTTGAGATAAAAAACGACTCAATTCTGCCCATGACTTATGTTGAATGTTACAGATCGTAAATCATTTCTGCGGTCCGTAGATCCAAGAACCAAATATGTGGTTACAATTCTGAAATGCCACTTTTGGGCATATTTGTAATAGACACCATAAAACTATAAATAACTGGGAATAGAACTTTAGTGCTTAGACTATTTTGAGTATTGACAATTACACTCTTGTGAGAGTTTGAGAGCTTGGTGAAACTTGTTTTGAATCTTGTTTGGAAAGTTGGGTTGCAAGGGATTGTCACAATTCCCTTGAGGTCTATCTCATAGATTAGCTGCTTGTTTTGGTTAATCAATTGAGGTCTCTAGATTTAATATAGCTTTTGGTTACTTTTGATTCCATCTCTTGTGTCTGTCTTTTATCATTCTTGTTTGTTTCCTTTGTTTGCATTTCAATATTGCACAGGTTGTGAAGGTAATGCGTTATCAAGAAACTCTGATCCTTTTAGAACATACTCTTGACCTGTTGGGTATATAACTTGGTGGAGTGACTTTAAATTTTCAAAATGATAAACTGGGATGATTTCTATGGCTGTAATATGGGCTTGACTGGCTGGAAGAAGGTATGCACTCTCTATTTTTTTGAGAAACAAAACAACATTTTTAGTGTCTTTTAACTTTGACAGTCTTGAGAATGGTTTATTCCTAGCAAAAGAAGGAACTATGCTTGTCTTTAGTATTTTTTCAAAATTTTTGTTTGTTTGTGACGAGCAAAACATAATAATCCTTTGTGCATTTTGAATGTTAATACCTCCATTTATGATTAGCAGACCGTGAAGCGGAGAAGGAGGGGTGTCTACAAACTAACAGAATCCATTTTTACATAGACAAACCACTACTAACAACTGAAACTAGTAGCTAAAAAGATAACAATCTTATTATTGCTGATCAAATAGATAAATTTGACGAGAATATGGAGATGGAGAACAATGCTAAAGTTAGAGGAAGGTGTGATAAGTATCCTGAATACCCTAGCTCACAGCAAATGAATATCATAAAGATACGAAGAGAACCACTGGAAAACAGAAATCACTATGAAAAAACAGAAATAAGTAATGGATACTTATCCAAAATGAAGATTGGCAGTACTATTATCAAATATTCTAGTGAATTACGAGATTATTTTATTTGATGATGATCAGGAAACAACTGGTAAAAAGAAATCCAAATAGTGGATCAAAGAAAAGAGCTAGTAGCAAAGGAAAGGAAAAGATGGGCAATGTAATTAATAAAGAATGATTTACTCAGAAGATAAATCATTACTCAAAAAACAATTATAAAGAGTTGAGGGAGGAAAATGACATAGGAGTATGAGACAACAACTGTCACGACCCGACTAGGGGCCGTGACGAGTACCCGATACTTGTACCGAGCACCCCTTAGCTATCCTGTATAAACAGTGCCATATTTTTTTTCTAAACATTAACATTTGCAGTAAACTTTCTAATATCGCGTCACACCAGAACGCGAACCATTCGGAATAAAATACATTAAACTGTACATAGCTGACTGTGTATATCTGTCTACGAGCCTCTAGACATAGTACATTTATACAGAGAAAGGGCCGAGTACTGTCGCGCCCGAAAATACATACACAAAATAGTACCGATGATATAAGGCTCCGGAACAACTGGAGCGCTGTCGAATGCTGCTGATAGGGCGCTAGGAATCTGGTCCGTATACCTGCTGACCTGCGCGGCATGAAACGCAGCGTCCACAAGAAGGGACGTCAGTACGAATAATTTACCGAGTATGTAAGGCATGGAAAACAATGCAAGCAGTAACATAAAGTACGATCAATATTAATATCACGAAGCCATAGGGCGTATAACGAGGCAAGAACGTAACCTGTACATAGGAAGGCCCCTCTATAGGCCGGCTGTCATGTTGGCTTGTCTTTTCATCTTTGAAACGTTTCTTTTTATAGGCATAGGAATCAACATTTTTATATTACTTATTCTCGTGTACAGAAAACAGTACATTTCAGTAACGGTATCTTTTGCTCACATTTACAGACGCTGAATACAATCGGCTCTCCCAACCCCCCTCGGTGTCCCTTATTCATGTATATAGAAAACAGTACAATTCAGTCGACAGTATCTTTCATTTACATTTACAGACGCCGAATACAATCGGCTCTCCCAACCCCCCTCCCCAACGATGACCCAACATATTACATCACATATGTATCACACATTATATATATATATATATATACAGACGCCGCGTACGGCTCATCCCATATCCCGCGTCCAGGATGGAATCCAGCTGAATCAGGTGGTGATATAACAGTGGCCCCTCCCTTTTTCCCCACATACACATACATATACATTTACTCATCTTTTATGCATATACATGTCTTATATACATTTACTTTACCATATACATATACATACCCATACACGTATACCCGTTTTATGTACCTATATCATATAAGCACACAAGAGAGCCAAGGAAAATCATGTATCCATCGAAGTGACATAAGGTCGGTGACCTCCGATTACATTACGGAATGCTAGTGATAGCTTTGTCTCACCTTGAAGGAACAAGTATTTTAAGGCGAAACTATCAACGGAAAATAGTGTTACAGTAACCGAACCTGAAATCTTAGGTATTTTAGAAAATAAAGTTATAACTAGAAAATATAAATATGATTCAACAATTAGTTTATCGCTTTCATGTTTATATGAAGTACTTGGCTTAGTCGTAGAGTCGTTCCAGTCGTACTTATCATAGCTACATTCTCTTGTCCGACATTGTCATTATCATTATCATCATAGAAACACTCCCGCTGGAGTAGTCATAGTACTTATCACTTGGTGACGAAATCGGGATCAAAGGCCCCCTTTTGATTCACTTCAAGTACGTTAACCAACATTATAGGAAAATTCGAGAGTAACGGGCCCACCTCGGGCCGGATGAGGTAGCGTATACAATTTACCCATATTACGTGTCATAGCGTTACTTGTATGAGTCTTAGGGTAATCGGGTCCCACTTAGGCAAGTTATAGGGGTCTAGAAGGTCTTTTCATCATTTTGCACACTTTTTACTTCAATTCAATTGAACGAAAAGTTGAAAACTTTAGGTGCGGATTCCGGGGATTAGGGTTGTCCCCGAGGTACGTACCCGACTTATTATACCTAAGACATGCCATAGAAAGAAGGGTGACGCCTTACATACCTCTTTTCGCTCCTTTAGCTACTCCAAATTCGCGTCACAATCTCGTCAAACTCTGCGAATTGGTCATTTTTACCAAAACTTTCATTAGTATACTTTGAGTTAGAATCTTGAGGAAACACTTGGCTACCGAAATTTCGGCAGCATTTCCTCTGTAAATACACCATCCTCGATATTCAACATGGCCAAATTCTCATCAAACACAATCCGGGAATTTAAACCTGGCCAAACTATTAACATAATCAACAATCGCACTAACAATTCACATATTTCCTTCAATATACATAATCTCCCAATTATCAATACTTCACCAAAGTTATCAAACCTTTATTTGCGATATGAAATCTACGATGATTACAACTTCATTTTTATTATGGAATCCATGACAACAACAATCAAACACTACATAAAAATCAATTCGATTGTCCAACACAACCACACTACATTCGGCCACCATTATCAATCAACACAACAACCAAAATACTAACTAGCACTTGCTTACCATTTCTTCATGCTTCAACACATATACACTACTATACATACAATATACACGGCCACGCACACACCATATACCTCACGGCCACAACACAACATCAATATTCTCCAAACTCATTCAACTTCCATTTTCCACATATCATTCACAACAATAACAACCAAACACTAGTTAAAACAATTGAAGCATGGCTCCTACACATACATATATGTACACGGCCATATATTATATTCTTCTACTTCATGAATTTCATCTATTTAAGCACACTACAACACATATAAACCATGTATAACATATAAAACAAGATTGAAATTCACCTTTCTTCTTCAACTTCTTCACTTGTCTATGATTGGAAACTTGTATGATTATGAGTTGTTCTTGCTCCAACAACAACTCTACCTTGTTAAGAACCCTTTGCTTGGTAGGAAATGATTTTTGGAGAATTTTTATCAATTTTTCCTTGGAATTTCTACTATGGCCGAATGGCCTTGGGGTTTGTCTCCTCTTTCTTTTGTTCTTGCTTCACCTTGAATTTTCTAGAACTTGTTATGATAAAGATGACTTAGTCATCTTATTTATCCTCAAATTTAATAAATTATGGGCCAAACCAATACACATGGCCGGTTGGGCCTCTCTTTCCCCTTAAAATAAATGTCAAGCCCACTTGGTATTTTGGCTAGTTCTTATAATTCATGGAAGGTATTTTTCCAATTTCCAATTTTACCCTTCATCGTTCTCCATATTTCCACTTCTAGACTTTTCATAAGCAACTCATGTGCCAAACAACATAAAATATTGCCTTGATTGTTGTCTCCCCGAGATTATCTTGAATTATCCAATTTCACAAAACGCGGGATATAACAACAACAAAGATGATACAACTCAAAAAGAGAAAAAGCGACAGGAGAACAATGAAGATTCTCAAGACGAATGGGGTGATAAAACTTCATCAGATGAAGAGGATATCTATGAGAAATCCTCAATGAGAATACAAAATAACTTGTGCAAACTATAGTTGGTGCAACATCATAAAAAATGAGAATAAAAAGAAATAAAGAAAGAATTCATGCAGGGAAACATTTCTCCAAGGAATAAAGGAAACTATCCACTGCCAGTGTGAATTTCTCTCCTCAGGTGCTCTCATTTTTTGTGTCACCCTAGGCCTTGTAATTGAACAATGGGTTGGATGTATTTTTGGCATAATTATGTGTTGGTACCTCTGTAGATATCTAGTTTGCCAGTTTTGACCTAATTATTACTTTATTACTCAATTTAGCTTATTTTAGCCTTTTCTTTTTGGTAAAAACCTAGTCTCCACTTCTCCCACTTGGTCCTTTTCTCTCCCCCCTTGCGCAGCGGCAGGGAATCATCGCCACCATCCAAGACCACCACCTAATCACCACCTGTCGCAATATCTCCGTCGGCCATCGACCTCTATTCACCTTCAAATTATACGAATTGAACCATCTTCTTTTCCTCTACAAGATCCATAATATCCCTGATTTTTTTCAGAACATTCAAGATCTTTAATTTCTTCCTTATCAAATTCGTGAAACTACGTTCATCTCTAGGCACACGGTGCACAGTTCACCTTTCGTGTGACCATTCGCATCCTACTTCCGTCATTTCTAACAGATCTAGTTTGTCATTCATTGTTACACCTCGGAATTTCGTGTCGCTCGCATTATGAACATGCCAATGTAAACCTAAAGTGGACATGAAGCCCTTGTAAGGTGAAGAAGGATGTTTGATGATTCTAATTAAGATTCCAAAGGCATTTGAGGCTAATGAAGTAAGTTCGTTAGAGAAAGTTAAGGTTGAGCCATGTTTTGGGAAAGTTCGTGTCATTTGAGCTATGCGTTGCCTAGCAACACCTTCTGGAAGAGCTATGAGGTCTCTTATATGGTTAATAAAGTATTACATAAGTGTCAATGAGGTTCTATAAGGATTGGAGGTTGAACGAATCGACGAGAGAAAGTTTCAGAAAAATTTGGGTTATACGGCCACTTATACGGACCGTATAACTTATACGGACCGTATAACTTATACGGCCCGTATAATGGTCCGTATAACCAGACCAGAGAAGGGTAAATTATGGTGGGATTATACGGTCCATTTATACGGACCATATAAGTTATACAAACCGTATAATGGTTCGTATAATTGGGTCGAGCCAGTTTTTAAATTTTTATATATGGACGACCCTTGTTCATTTAATTCATTTCCAACATTTCCCAAAGACCTAAAAGCTCTAGAACCTTCCTCCAAGAATATCCACACAACCCAAGAGAGATCATAGATCAAATAGCAATAATCAAGAGATTCAAGTGCGGGAAGGCTCACTAGGGTTTGTGGAACTCAAGATTTTCTTTGGTGTTGAAGTTGGGGTTTCACTCAAGTGAATGATTTGACTAAAGGATTGCTCTTGTGTGACTAAGGTGAGTTTTTATACTTGTTTCTATGTTATTAAGAATGTCTAGTTGTTGAATAACTTGATTGAGGTAAAGAAAGCAAAATAAGAAGTTCAAATGTGGGTTTGATGATGCTATGGGTAGTAAATTGATTTGAGTTGTAATCGTTGGAGTACTTGAGGTATAATCTTGCTAAGAATGGTAGTAATGATGATGAGGAAGTGTGGTATACGAGTGTATATAGAGTTGTATTGAAATTGTTGTTGTGTGTTGGTTATGAAAAGGAATTTTGGGCATGTAATGAAGTCTCTTAATTACGAAATTATTGATAATGTCATTGTTGATTGGGAGATGTTTTATGATATAATAGAAGTCAATAAAACAGGGGAAATGCTGCCCAATTTTTGCTAGCTCATGAATTATTCTAGTTGAACTTAAGAGTGTCTTTAAGACTTAACCTTAGTATGATCCTTTTAAATGTAGATCTTGTGAGCGTGGAAGGAGAACGTTAAACGATTAAGGAGACATTAAGGTATGTTAAGGCTATTACTTCTTCATTTTGGCATGATCCCATGTTATGAGCCAACAAGCGATTAAATGAGCTTCCATAATACTCTACTCTTAGAAGCACTAGGAGTATTCCAGTCTTTGATGTCCCTATACCCCGTATGATTGTTCCTTCTATTCATGGGTCTTGAGATTACTTATGTTGATGATGTTAGCTCAAAATTTGTCCATCGGAGGCAATACAACCTTATGTCAGTCCGAGAGTTCTATGTATACATTTCAGTTATGCAATGCATTCATATACGTATGCATATTGACCTATGACCAGAAGGCGTTATATACTTGTATATTATATGTATATGGGGTATGGGAAAATGGATAGGCGTTATATACGCATTACCACCTGATCAGCTGGTGCACCTTGATGATGATATATGGATCGGGCTGTACTTTCCTCGATATTATTATATGATATATGGATCGGGCCGTACGTTCCTCGGCATTATTATATGGGATATGAATCGGGCTGAACGTTCCTCAGTACTATGACCTATATTTATATACACGAGCATGATTATCATTGAGAGCATGCAGATTATGCGCCCACAGAGGCATTTTCAGTTATACAGATACTTGTTCATACAAATCTATGCAGACAGTCAGTTTAGCTTTGAGTTACAAATTCTGTTCATGATTCTTATGCTTATACTTATGTTACTCTTATGCCTTCCATACTCAGTATATTATCCATACTGACTCCCCTATTGCTCGGGGGGGGGGGGGGGGGAGCTGCGTTCATTCCGACAAGTTCAGGTAGACAGACAGGTGGTCCAGCTCTGTAGGACCTCTATATCCAGTAGTGGTCAGTGAGCTCCATTTGATCTGAAGCTGCAGTCTATTTTGGTATGTCATTATTTTGAAATGTATATGTATATGGGTTTGACGGGGCCCTGTCCCGTCCTTTCTACAGTTTTCTATTCCACTAGAGGTCTGTAGACAGGTCTATGTGTATGTCAGATGATATAGCGTTGTCGGCTCCTGTTCTTTTGTGTACAGTATATGTAGCGGCCTAGTTGGCTTGCACTGGTTTTTTTCCAACTTGTTTGTATGTAAATATATAGAGTTTATGATGTCACCCCTTTATGAGGCAGCATGAGATTAGATTAAGTCACTTATGGGCCCTTGATGTTCAGTATGGCTCAGATATGAGTATAGGGGTGTTTGGTCGCTAGAGGTCAAACACTCGTCACGACTCACCGGCGTGGGTCGTGACATTCATGTAGAAAGTATATATGTGGATAAACACTTCTTTAGAATCATGTTCATTGCCTTCTTCAACTATTTTCAATTTATTGCCCATCTTTGAGTTTTCTTCTACTGCGCTAACCATCAACAGAGACACCAAGAGTGCGTGGATTTTGAAGCTCTCATCCTTTTAATTTTTCTTCTTGTAAGTGTCTTTCCAACTCTTCGAAAATTGCATGGATTCACAAATTGTGGGGGTATATTATTTATACATAGTTATGCATTTTTTATATATGATTACCCAAACCAAATAAATAAATTATATATATATATATATATATATATATATATATATATATATATATATATATATATATATATATATATATATATATATATAATATTTGTAATGTATAATAGTGTATAAGGGTGTATATTCATGTATACGTAATGTATAGTAGAGTATAAAAAGGTATATATACTTCTTTAAAATCATGTTCATGGTCTTCTTCAGCTATTTTGAATTTCTTACCCATCTTTGAGCTTTCTTCTACTTTGCTAACCACCAACAGAGACACAAAGAGTGCGTGGATTTTATGAATTTGAAGCTCTCATCCTTTGATTTTTTTCTTCTTGAAAATGTCTTTCCAAGTCTTTGAAAATTACATGGATTCACAAATAGTGGGGATACATTATTTATACATAGTTATACAGTGTTTATACATGATAATCCAACACAGATACACTAGCGTATAAAAATGTACATATACTTCTTCAGAATCATGTTCATCATCTTCTTCAGCTATTTTCCATTTCTTACCCATCTTTGAGCTTTGTTTTACTACACTAACCACCAACAGACGCACAAAAAGAGTGCGAGGATTTTGTGATCATGCTCGGGAAAAGCATGGAGGAGTAGAGTGCAATTCCTTTAAATATTTACAAGTGAAAGGTAGAAGACTTCTCAATATGGATAAGTCTCAATGCCTAGATTTAAGGATCAAGACTAAAAGAGTTTCATGATGGTTACAATGCACATAGAGATTTGTTATGATTTGGATTATTGGATGTGTTGCTGCCGAGAGCTGCTCAAATTTGACTAGAGAGGGACTACACTATGAAGATCGATTTTAGCTTGAATTGTTGCTCATCATTATGTAATAATACATTAGGTAGGAAGTGCATAAAATGATTGAGTTTCATATTTGTTATAACACATCTTATTATTGCTAGTTTTTATTATGAATATGATGTATACTTTTAGATTGATTCTTCTGTATAAATAAAAAAAGTCACTGGGCTGGCCTAGTGGTATATTCATTAAAAAGTTATTCCTTGCCAATGTGGATTTCTCTCCTCGAGTGCTCTTATTTTTGTGTCATCCCGGGCCTTGTAATTGAACAATGGGTTGGATATTTCTTTGGAATAATTACAGGTCAATACCTTTTCAGATGTTTGATTTGCCAATTCTGGCCCAATTATTACTTTATTACCAATTCAGCTCATTTAGCCATGTTTTTTTTGTAAAATCCTAGTCCCCATTTCTCCCACTTGTTACTTTTCTCTCCCCCTTGTGCTGTGGTCGGGAGTCACCACCACTGGCATGGACCACCATGTAACCACCGCCCGCCGCCTTCTCTCCACTGGCTGGAAATCACTGCCATCGGCTGGCAACCTTCATTCACCTTCAAATTATATGAATCGAACCATCTTCTTTTCCTCTACAAAGATCCATAACTCAAAACCTTCAAAACTCACTCCATCACGAATTTCATAACATTCAAGGTCCCTAGTTTCTTCCTACTCCAATTCGTGAAGCTACATTCATCTCCAAGCACACTATGCACTATTCACCTTTCGTGTGACCATTTGCGACCTACTTTCGCTATTTCAATCAGACCTAGTTTGTCATTCCTATAGAAAGTATCTGTTACATCCGACATTTTTGCTTATTCGAAAATTCAAGGTAAATTGACTTGCAATGAATAAGGCCACAATTGGACCTTACTTGGCATGAATGTGTAGGTAATGAAAACAATGGTGTGGAATTACGAAAGGTGGCCAAGGGCAAAATTTGGAATTTTGGAAATTTGCCTTATGGATTGCAATATGTAGCCAACAAGTTGGACTTAAAAAAAAAAAACAAGGCCCAAAAGGGGAGGCCCAACCAGCCATGCTATGTAAAAAGAAGGGCCCAAGTCCATGATTTAATTAGGTAATATTATATATGGTTATACATATCCATAGAAGGTTCAAGAAAGCAAGAAAAAAATCAAGAAAAAGGAACAAGACCATTTCGGGTTTGAGAGGAGAAAAAGAAAGAAAAGAAAGAAAAATTTTGGAGCCTAATCCTTGAGTTTAAAATTCAATTCTTGTGGGAATACTACTAAGTGCAAAGTCCTCTACAACTTGGTACAATTAGTTTGGCAAGAGGACAAGTTTAGTGCCAAGTGAAGAACTTGAAGAAAGGTAAGGATTTTATGCTTTTGATATGTTATGGAAGGTATATGTATGTTGTAGTATGTGTGAATGAATGAAAAACATGGAAATTTTGTGTGTTGAAAAATATGCTTGTTGGCCGAATACATGTACATGTATTACATGTCTTGGATGATTTGAATTCATGTTGTAATTTAGTTGTAGTATGGTGGAAATTGTATTAGAAATGGAAGTGGAATGAATTAGTGAAAATTGAAGAATGTAGGAGGTGGCCGTGTGGTATTGTTATGTGTTGATGGAGTATGAATTTGATCTTGTTTGTATGTTAAGTATGTTATGGTGAAGTGAATGGAAAGACAACAATCTTTATTGTCTTGGAAAAATGGTTATCAAGTTGTTGTAGGAAAGTATGCAACTTTGTTATGATTTATGTAAAAATGGAAATGAATGTATCAAGAGGCAAATTATGATTATTGTTGATGAATTTGGAAGATGGAAATGTATAATGAACTTGTATGTTGAAGGTTAGGAAATATTGGAAAAGTAGTGGCTTAATAGAGAGTTTGAATGTTTGCATATCTTATGTATATTGTGTGAAAATGGTATGATATTCCTTCGACGTATGTTGTAATGATTTTGATGGTTGATGAATATGAAAATGATAAGTTTGGTTTGGAAATGTAAGTTTGAAACGAAAGATGTTTCGTTGTGTCGAAAGATGGCTAGTGATGCCATAGTGTATGTTTTAATGTCTATTGTTGTTTTGATGTTATTCTGGGTTGTTGTGATGATGAATTGAGCCGAGCTAAGTCTCGGGGATGTCTTATATACAGAGGAAATGCTGCCGAAATTTCGGTAGGCAAGTATGTGTTAAGTTGGACTATTGAAAATTTTGAAACTAACAAATGGTAAACTTGACCATTTCTAGATTTTGGACGAAATTGGGATTGACGCCAAGCGAGCGTAAGGCGCTATCGAGGTATCTGAAGCATTTCCCTTTGTTCCTAGGCATGTTCTGGATGTGATAGGCTCGGCCGTGAGCCTTAAGTACGACTCTGTTCCCCGGAATTCGAGACGGAAAACCGCTCCAATTCCTTCAATTCAATTGAAGCTATTTTCTTACAAATTGCCTTTAAAGTGAGTTTTTGTACAAAATTTCCCTAAACGGAGTCGGAACACTTCCAAACGATTATGGATGACCTCATAAGGTCTATTAGCGATAATTTACATATGTTTCCTCGAGTTGGTTCGAGGCGGGCCCGCAAGGCCCGATATCTTCTGTAATACTTTAAATACTTCCGTTTTGTCCGATTTTCTCAGAAACCATCTGAACTATTATTTTGATCATGATACAACTATTTTTATGAAATTCTTACAAAATGATTTCTGAACATCTGAGAATCTGATTCTGATAATAATCTGTCGTGCCTTCCCAAGTAGGATATAGGCGCGTACTATGCATACTAACCATATACTCTGATTTTGACTCGCCGTTTGGCACCCTTCAGTCTGATTGAGTCTGTATATGAGTCTGTATGTATGTGGTTTCTCATGGATCTGTTCGTGGCTATCTCAATGCATTCCTTCACTGCGTCTCGGGCCAGGTTCTATTATCGTGCATATTCCTCTGCATTGTTCACCGCGTCCCTCGGTGTGCGGGCCGGGATTTGTTATATCTATATGATTATGATATATTTATCTGTGTATGGGGATGGCGGCCAGGATGGCATCTGATATGATCTGATTCTGTCTGTCCACCGCGTCCCGTACTAAGAGGGCCGGGTTCTGTTTACCGCGCCCCCAGACAGGGCCGGGATCTGTATGTCTGTATGCATGTGCCATCAGTGTTTATATAAGCACGTGCCTCCGTATGATTCTGTATGATTTAGTATGACTCTGCACTACTCTGCATGCATAATTCTGTCTGGTATACTTCTGTCTGTCCGCCTGAATTTCGACTATATCTGTATGTCCGTATGGATTCTGGTTCTGTACGTCTGTATGGGTTCCGATTCTGTACGTCTGTATGGATACTGATCCTGCTCATCTGTCCGGATTATGATTCCGCCTGTCTGTCTGAACCATGATTCTGTTTATCTGTATGGACCACGATTCTGTATGTCGGTCTGCATCATGACTCTGTCCGTCCGTCTGATGTATGGTTCTGTCCGTTATATTTCTGTGACTCCGGTTCGGACTATGATTGTATCTGTTATGTTTCTGCTTTACATACTCGGTACATTTTTCGTACTGACCCCCGTTCTTCGGGGGCTGCGCTACATGCCCGCAGGTACAGACGCACCAGGTGATACGCCGCCAGCGTAGGGTTCTGATTCAGCTGTTTTGAAAAGCTCCTTTGATCCGGAGCATACACTTTTGGTATATATCTTCTGTTTTCCGTATGTTCTGCATGTATGGAAATTCTGGGTACGACGGGGCCCTGTCCCGTCATATGATTCTGTATGTCTGTAGAGGCCTGTAGATAGATGTGTGGGTTACGGGTTTCGTCTGTATGTTAGCCTTATCGGCTTACCTGTAAATGTCTGCATGTTCAGGTATATATATATGTTTGCGCGTGTGCCGTATCTATATCGGCCTACTTCTGTAATACCCATTTGAAAAAAGAAAAAAAAATTTGTACGATACGAAATTCGATCAGGTAGGTATGTACGGGTACCCAGCTAGGGTGCCAGTCGCGGCCCACGGGGTTGGGTCGTGACAGTATCTCTGCGGAATGCTTCTTTAGAATCATGTTCATCGTCTTCTTCAACTTCACTTACTGTCCTTTTCAATTTTTTTCTCCATCTTTGAGCTTGCTTTTACTCTTATAACCGCCAAGAGATACACGAAGGGTGCATGGATTTTGTGAATTTTGAAGCTCTTATCCTTTGAATTTTTCTTCTTGAAAATATCTTTTCAACTTTTCGAAGATTTCATGGATTCACAAATAGAAGGGATACATTATTTATGGTTATACATAACATATATATTATTTTTACGTTATATATATAATCTTTACGTTATATATATAATCTTTAAGTAATGTATATTAGTATATAAGGGTGTATATGTATGTATATGTAATGTATAGTAGAGTATAAAAGTGTTTATATACTTCTATACATGATGTTATACATATTTAAAAAATTAAAATGAAAAAAAATGAAGAGGGTTTTATTGTAGCTCGGGAAGAATTTTAAAAAAATATTAAAATAGATTTTGGCTTCATGAAATTCAATGTAAACATAAGTTGACTATTCTAGATGTAAAATTTATTGGGCTATGTTCATTACAAACTATTCAGAGGAACTATCACAACTACAACTTTTCTAGAAGTAAATTATACAAACTACAACCACTTTCAATATTACATATTGTACCATCAAGGTAACTTATATGGTATACCTTAAAAGCTATCAATCCTCCCTCAATTATGACTACTCCTAAAGTCTTGAATTAAAAATGGTAACATCTTAAATATAATTACTCCTTCCCAAAATCTCTCCCTCTCCTACGTTATCGTGGGGTCACATTGTGTAGGAAAGAAAAGCCAAGGTTTTATTAATATATATTAAAAGCTTACCATGAATAAAAAAGAGAAAAAGGTAGTCAATCTCCTCAAAAGCTTCAACTACTTGGAGTATTCAATGCTATGGAATAATGACTCAAAGTCTGAACATGGATGACCCACAAAATCCTACACAAACTATTTATAAGGGTCCAAAAACGCGGAATTAACTGTGACAAGAATGCCCCCGGCAGAACCAAGTACGGTCTGTAACTTTTATACGGTCACAAGTATTCAAAATTAGGTCTTCTTTTATGCCCAAATGTATGGACCGTCGAATGGAAGTATGGTCCGTAGTTTCCTCCGTGGTTTCCAGTTGCATTCAATGATTTGGATCTTCAAATTACGATGTGAAGTACGACTCGTAGAAATATTCTATGGCCCGTACAATCTGCCATCTCAAGCAGCCCAAAATCTTGCTATTATGTTTCTTGCACCACAGATATTGTTGGAACATATGGCCCGTACATAATATGTACGGTCCGTAAAACTCATTTTTTTCTGAACTTTTGATGCAACTTCCTTGTTTTTTCCTTTTGGTCATCAAATACCTAAAACATAACAAAAATACAGTAAAACAAAATAAACTCACTTAAAAACAAGTAAAACTTATCGTCAAAAGGCATCAAATGTGTCGTAATTCGATGGCACATTAACACCCCCAACTTAAAGTCTTTGCTTGTCCTCAAGAAAGTAAAACAACACATACTACTGACTCAAATGCTCAAATATCACAAAGTAAGAATGTATACAATGGTTTTGACTAATAACTAGCGGCATGCACGTTTCTTAAGAATGGCCCCCTCACTCTCACATTTTCAAACAAGACGCATCACTCAAAATTGTTACAATTCACAAAGAAGCTTCAATCAATGACATCGCGTTATTGGAAGTATCAATGTATACACAAATGCAGCTCCAGGTAGTCAGTCATTCTCAACAATTTTCAGCAACCCTTATACCCTCACAAAGACCAAAGAGTGTCCCAAAACACACATGTACAAGAATAAACGAGACAAAGACGAAGAAGAAGATAAATTACTCACACTCACAAGGAAGTTCATATACTGCAAATGCAAATGCCATATGCTAGCTTGCCCTTATTTTCAATGCCTTCAACTTTGGATGGTTCGGTTGTGATCACACTAGGAATTTTCCTCGGCTTGTAATGTAGGCTTAGGGACGGATAAGATAGATACATGGTTATTAGTGACTCACCCTCCTTGAACAATACACTTCACTTGCCCTTATTTGTCTTTCTTTTCCCATTTTTCGATCCTCCAACCTCGGTGTGGTTTAACAAACTACTGCTTCTATTTATATTTTGCCTTATTTTTAGATTTGGCATAAATATTTACATCAACCTCACCGATTCCTCTACTAGGCAACTCATTCCCACCCCAAAATTAGGCTTTGGGCTTCAATTTCCAACATATTGTGTGTCAACCCCAACTTAGAGATTTAGCCTCTCATTCATCATCTTAAAGTGTCAAGGAGGGAATTGGTGCAAAAATTGGGAAGATTTCAAACAAGGCTAGAGGCTAGTTAGCAGCTAGTAAAGTAAAGGTTAAAAGGCTCAAGATAGGAAACTAGGGATCATATATGTGAAAGGGTTAGGCTGATAAAAGGCACCAGGGCTTCAAAATCATATAAAGAAAGCCTAAGATCATTTCAATAGCCAAACTATCCTTAAAAATAGAGCATGATTAATTAGTCAAGTTCTAGATTGCGAGTGCAGTATACGAACAGACATTAATAGCTCAACACACAATGGCATAAGGATTGCTCTGTTAATTTGATTTTGACTTCCCAAGCGGGCACTCATCACACACAATACCCCAATACTCATAATGTCATAAAAGGAATCATGCATGTCAATTCACTATTATATTCTGAATACACACCAAATTTTGGAGGGGTCATTTCAATTTCAAAATACATGCCATAAGTTCATCAACCACTACCATATAAGTCACAATTACTCTATTTTACCTAAACAACAACCTAAATATTCTAGGTTCAACACAAATTAAACCCCTCAAGGAAAGAACCATGGCAAAGACAAGCCCGGGGGGGGGGGGGGTCCTACTAACATGTTTATCAACATACAACAAAATCCAGGTATCCCACCCCCAACCAAATAAACATGAAGCATCCCCAATGTATCAAATTAAGTAAAAACAGAGGGTAAGGGCTCCCTTGGCGCACTAGGCACTCTGATCATCTTGAGGTGTCATCACTTCAGCAGTCTGTACTGTATCCACCTCAGTAGTCTGAACCTTTTCCTTTGCTATGAGATCAGTGGTAGTAGGTGGCACTGTCTCGCCAAGCACGGGCACCTCTGCCTAGGTGCTTCTGGAGGATGCACCAACAACACTGCGGATGAGTGCTGTAGAATGACTGTTAATGAAGGAATTGCAGAAGACGATCTGCATTTGCTCCTCTTTCTCTTGATACAACTGGGCCCTAGTGACCTCATCTATCTCCTCCCTAATGGATCCACATCATCCAATATCTATTTGCTATTGTTCTTCCACGGTGAGTCATCATCATCCACCAAACTCACCACCTTTACCAAAGACGATATGCCCACCTTGATCGGGGGAATGGGATCCTCAAGAATGATGTAATATCATTTTTGTAGCTCATGCATATCAGCATTTAGCTGATCTAGCTCACCCCGAAACATTCTTATGTCACCACCAGACCCTGCTCTCTCAAGAGCTGGCAACCTCATCTCAAACCCATCAAGTAGGTCATTTAACAACTGGTGAGACTACTCGGCAGATGCCTTACAGGGACCAAAGCTACTTTAATCTCCTTGCTGATGAACTTTTGGAGCTGTCTAAGTATGATAGTCGCCTGCTGATCATCCTGTTCTGCTTTGAGGGAAAACTCTCTAAAATTCTCTTTGTTGAAAGCAAAGGGGTCACTGTTGGCTGCGGTAAGGATGAGGGAGGAACAACCGACGAAGTAGGTGACCCGCAGTGGGTAGGACATTGGTGGTGGATAGTGCAGCATCACTGACAGGGGCCGTAACAGTGGGTGGTGCCTCAGTAGTGGCATCACATGTGGCCTAAAAAATAGGTTCGGTCCGAGGCTCCTCCTATCCTTCAGGAAAATATGAAAACGAATCATCAATATCCCAAGACTTTCTGAGTGTCTCCTCCTTACTCATCCTAAGGTCATATACGTCTGTAGCCTAAACACAATGATCTCGATGAGGAATTCCCGGGTCTCCTTCTCTCCGACATAGCTCAGTGATAAGGCATGGAAAAATCAAGGACGTAGTTGGCTGTGGTGCTCTCACGGATCTCAGTAAGAATCAGCCTCCCAACATTTATCGGATATACGGATATAGGGACATAAGTGCTGCAACTGTAACAACTCGATATGGTGTAAGTGAATTTTCTGTCTGTGTGGAAAGCAACCAGTACACCACAAGACTCCACCAACTTTGCTTCGAGAGAGAGAGAGAGAGAGTCCTTTCGTAGATATTTGCATTTTTATTCTTTAGCCAAGGCAGATCAACCCGAGCTATCATTGTAGCCATCCACTGGCGAACGGAGTCTGACTTTTTCTGAGCCACTTTATACTCAAATTCGAAAACATTTGCTGGCGCAACATAATCATTCCCAAAGCAGAATCGATTTATTGTTTTACTGGTAATGTCCAATTTGACTTTTCGAACCTCAACCTCATTCAGTGCTGGGAGTGATTGTATCATTTGGCCAGGTTCTGCATCTTTTTTAGAACTGTACCTTAGGACGCGTAGATTCCCGAACAAGGACCAGGCAATACTAGCCAGGGGGATTGTTGAAGACCTCAAACCCATAGAATATTAGGGTCTCTACGATGTGAAGATAAGGCTCCAAACCATAAAAGCTGATTTGTATCTCTTTGAAAAATGCTTCTTTGTATATTCGCTCCCTTCTCTGTCAATTCTAACTGCTGTTCGAACAATTATTTGGACCCCTCAACGGAAAACTGCAGGCTATTCTTAGAAAGTTACTTCCTACGCACTTCTTACAATCTCCACTCTTCTACACTATCTAGGACCGGAGAGTAGGCAGGGGGATTAGCGGCTGATCCACTCTCTTGTTCAGACCTCGCATAACTAGAGCTTTGTACGGAAGAAGAAGATTCCACCTCTTTAGACTGGGAGGAATCATGTGATGGTGATGCTCATCGTGACGCATAGGTCCTTGTCCTTTTCAAGTGCCTAAATTCAACCTCCTTCTCTTCTTGGTCAGAGGGTACATCGCATAGGCGTAATTGTGTGTTGGCCCTACCTCTACCTCTGCCCCTTTCTATTGGTTGGGACTCACCACCTATTTGGACTGTGTTTATCGGAGGCATACCTGTTTAGGGATAGTGTTAGTGACAAAGAAAACATTGAAGAAAACAATAGGAAAGCACATGTATTGATTGCATGCATTTGGACTTTATTCAGTCATATTGGCTGTAAGAAAAAGGGATGGACCATACAAATAATTAACGGTCCGTCAAAACTGGCCGTAACATTTTGTTCAAGAGATAAGGCAGAAGGTACCACCCTTAAAATAATTTACGGTCCGTACTCTCTACCGTATCTCCTAAACTGAACCCTCGAAATCTTCCAGCCTGGGTACGGTCCATAATACGACCCGTAAAAATTTTTCATCCCAGAATGTTCACAATTTTTCATCTCAGATACGGTCTGTACCATGTAACGTACATGGCTACTTTTCATATTTTTTTTTCACAGACATTCACAAACATACACAAATTATACACTCTTAACCTCAAGATTACACCTTCTCGTATTTAGGACATGGGGGCTGGGATTACTCAGACTTCACCCTTATAGACAATTTTTTCTCAATGGAATTTTGTCGAACAATTGAAGGGCATTAACAAATTTGGACTTCCAAGTAAAGT
Organism: Lycium barbarum; assembly: GCF_019175385.1. Lineage (NCBI taxonomy): Eukaryota > Viridiplantae > Streptophyta > Magnoliopsida > Solanales > Solanaceae > Lycium > Lycium barbarum. Next base: position 19,866,011 of record NC_083348.1, on the reverse strand, counting down.
CGTCCATTGGAACAATGCAACCAGAAAAATAAGAGAAGCCTTTAAACAGCTCGAAGGAAGACAGTGTAACGTAACCTTTCACAAAGGATTTGCAAACTTGATTGGGTATGTCACAGTGCTATGGGCTTTGGCTTATGTAGATCAAAAATGATGAATGGGATTGTGTTCGCTACTATCTTTTCCTACAGCTCACGACTGACCTTGAACTGGCCAAAAAGTTTTCTATTTGAACGGAATTCCACAATTGCATAAGCTTCGGTCTCGATCGATTATAATTTTGGTTAATTGGGTAGGTGTTGATAGCAGCAGAATCTTTTCTTGGTCCATACCACGAAACAAGAATGCCCTCTGACTCAGTGGAGGTTTTGATAAACTCGCCCCCACGTGTCACACCCTAATCTTGGTAGGGCGTGATGGGCACCCGACCCCATACTCAGAGCCGAGCGAACCCCTTTAACTCTCGTTATGTTCATAACCTCACTGGACTCTTAAGTTACGAAATGAAATGCATAATAAAAGCTTGACAAAAACCATTCTTTTTGTCGTTCTCAAATCGAGTAAAATCTTGTAATCATATGAAATTTGTAACATAATGCATAATGGTACGTCGGCTTGCAAAGCCGCTTACAAAACTGAGATCCTATACACGTGACTCTGTCTGCAAAGTCTCTAACATCAATCAAGATACCATGACATGGACACTTTGACTCGGCAACACTCTGGAAAGAAATGGAGCTCATCAATCCAGTTGGGTCATCTTCTAGCTATATCCTCTACTCATCTGTATACACCTGCGTGGCATGAAACGCAGCCCCCGAAGTAAGGGGGTCAGTACGGAATGTGTACTGAGCATGTAAGGCATGAAATACAGTAAAAGGGATCATAACTGAAATGAAGAATTTACCAGAAACAAGTATGATTGTAAAAAAAACATCAGTACCTTTGCCTTTTGAAATGAACATCATGCATATCATCATCATATATCATATATATACATATAACGTGTCCCGGCCCTCTAGTGAGGGACTCGGTGGATAAAGTCATGCATGTCATCATCATATATCATATACATATAACGTGTCCCGGCCCTCTAGTGAGGGACTCGGTGAATAGAGTCATCATATGCCATCCTGGCCGCCATCCCCATATCATCATATCATCATGTCATCATATCATCATATACATATACATATAATGTGTCCCAGCCCTCTAGTGAGGGACTCGTTGAACAATGCAGTGGAGTGCGCACAAGAACGTGTCCTGGCCTGGGACTCAGTGAAAGACATATTGAGGCATGCACGAGCAGAGTAGTGAGAAACTATATGCATAAAATCAATTTTCAAGACTCGATAGATAAGTACACTAATCGACACTTGAAGGATCATAAACATGTTTCGAGTCAATCCGAGTTAGCATCAGAAAGTTATAGACGTTATTCATTACAAAAACCTTTATGAACGTTTCGGAGCAATCCGAGTTAGCATCAGAAAGTTATGGACGCTATTCATTATAGAAACCTTTATGAACGTTTCAAAGAAATCCGAGTGAGCATATGGAAGTTATGGACATTATTTATCATAGAAACTTCTATGAATGTTTCAAACAATCCGAGACCATCTATGAAAGTTAAGGACATTAATCCTTATAGTATCCTCTTAGGAACATAATCTCTTTGTGCCTTGTTCGTTATTCCATCATAAACTAAACTCGACCATACTAAGCATGCTTATGACAAGAAGTGAATAAGAATCATAAATAAGATCGAAATTTAGGAATAGAATTACCCCAAGGTACATATCATACTTACTCAGCTCTAGGACATGCCAAAAGAAAGAAAGGGTAAGCCTTACATACCTTGCCCGCTTCCTAAGCTAATCCGAACTTAAGTCTCGGCTTTCCCAAGATCTACAACAATGTCAGAAGATATCAAACATTAGCTATAGGTATTTAGGAATCCGATTCCAAGCTAGCAATTCACCTACAGAAATTTGGGCAGCATTTCCCCTGTAAATTCAACCAACCCCGAGAATTCAACTCGGCCAAATCATCAACAACAATACCAACAATCATATTTTCAACTTCAACAATTGATTCAAAATGCATTCTAACATTAGCAACCCTTTCTACATAATTTGACGGCATTCCATTTACATTCAAAATAACCACAACAACCCAACTCACAATCTTCCAACTCAATAAGAACAACAACAACACCTTCCTCGCTTCCAAGCTCATGAATTACATCAATAACCACACATTAGTAACATCATTCATACAAATATAAGAAACCATGCTAGTGTCACATTAACTTCTCCAACAATCCCACAACGATTACAACTTCATTTCAAGCCATCAAACCTTCATTTTTATCATGGAATCCACAACAACAACAATCAAAATATTAAATAAAATCAATTCATCACATCTTACCACCATAGACCCTATTCGGCCACAACCAACACACACATATTTCATGAATTTCATCCATTTCTACATACTACAACACTCACAAATCATCTCTAACACATAGAAAAGGAGATTAATTCTTACCTTTACCCTTTAACTTCTCAACTTGGCTAGGGCTTGCATATTGCACAAATGAATGCTTTGCTTGCTCCAACAACTACTCCATGTTAATAAGGGCCTTCCAATTGGTTCAAATGATAGAAGAAAATTATTTTTCTTGATCAACTCCAAGGCATCAAATTTTCTAGCCATGGCCGAATGACTCTTTTTTTTTTTTTTTCTTCTCCAAGCTTCTTGAATTATTAAGATGAACATGTCTTGCTATGTAAGCACTTGTCCATATATATAGTTAGCCCCAACAAATAAAAAGGTGGACACATGCCCCCACTCATGGCTTGAGTTAATTGGCCAAGCCATGGGTGGGTCCCACACATGCCACACGACCATAGTGGCTTTCTTGACGAATTTGTTTTTTAAATTTTTTTCCTTTTTACCCCTAGCCTTTCTCAATATTCCCATACCACTAATAACCAACTTGTGTATTAAAATAAAATTGGAAAGAAAATAATAGCCTTGCCCTTAACTTATCGCGAATATCTTGAAATATCCGAATGTGCAAAAATACGGGATATAACACCACGAGTCTTTCATTACGGCGCAACATACCAAATCCCCACCCTGAAAATCATTGGCCCATCCACTTACCATTAAGCAAGGCAAGAGTAAACAAAAACTTCAACATACCTGTGTGTGATGAACTTGATGAAAAATATGAACAGTGGAAAGTGATTGATTCCTTGTCTTGCATTCAAAACTTGTGAGAGAGATAGCGTGTGTAGTGAAATACGATGAGGGAATGATAGGAAGTTATAGTTAATGAATCGTGGTCGGTTATGGGAGAGAATATAGGAGGGGTTTTGAATTTTGTGAGAAGTGGGAAGAGTGAAGGTCAGGCTATGTATTTAAACCTTTGCCCAACTTTCACCATACACATACGACTCGTACCTTAGATGTACAGTCCATGTCATTTAAACTTACTTGGTGTCATTTAATGACGTGGAACTGTAGAAGTACGGACCATACAAGTCACCGTATAAAATTATTCGGTCCGTATATACCTGGCCTAACTAGATGGTCAAAACCAGTGTGCATCTTCTCCTTTCTCTTTCTTAAGGCTAGAATGACGGACTGTATTGTACGGTCCGTATTTCCCCTAGCGTAACTGGATGTCAAATTCGAGCAAGCCAATAATTCGTTCCTCTTGGTACGATGCAAGTTACGGACCCTACTAATTTTGTACGGTAGATTCGACGGTCCTTACTTTTTGTGCTGAAGCTTGGCAGTGTGCACAATTTTCTTCCTATCACCCCCCTTCCTTGAAGCAGTGGAGTCTTAACACACAAAGAAACATTAAACAACACAAAAAATAAATAAATCACACAACATGAAAATAAACTTGGGTTGCCTCCCAAGCAGTGCTTGATTTAACATTGCGGCATGACGATGTTACTATTTCACATTGGTTCAGGCAAAGATCTGTGCTTCAAATGGCGACTATCAATAATTCGGTCACCATCGATGCAGCCATAGTAATGCTTCACCCTTTGTCCATTCATTTTAAAGGTTCGAGTCTTATCTCCGGACTCCAATTCAATTGCACCATGGGATGAAACACTTACTACTTTGAAAGGCCCGGAGCATTTGGATTTTAGTTTGCCCAGAAAAAGCTTTAACCTTGAATTGAACAGCAAGACCTCATCATTAGGTTGGAAGTACCGCTTTAGCATCTTTTGATCATGATAATGCTTCCTCTTCTCCTTGTATAAGGCTGCACTTTCATATGCTTGGTACTGAAACTAATCCATCTCATTAAGTTGAAACAACCGTAGATTGGTTGCCTCATACCAATCTAGATTCAGCTTCTTCAATGCATACATAGCCTTGTGTTGGAGCTCGACTGGCAAATGACATGCCTTACCAAAGACCAACCAGTAAAGTGAAGTTCTAATGGGAGTTTTTAATGCCGTTCTATAAGACCAAGGAGCATTATCTAGCTTTCGGGACCACTCGATTAGATTTACATTAACCGTTTTGGCTAAAATACTCTTTATCTCCCGATTAGAGACTTCCACTTAGCCACTTGTTTGAGGGTGATATAGGGTATCCACTATATGCTTGACACCATACTTCTCTAGTAGTCCCACGAAGGCCTTGTTGCAAAACTGAGAACCACCATCACTAATAATTGCCCTCAGGGTGCCAAAGGGAGTGGTAATTTTCTTCTTCAGAAAACCCATGATACTCTTAGCCTCATTGTTGTGTAAATCCACTGCTTCTACCCATTCGGGGACATAATCAACGGCCACCAATATGTACGTCATTCCACCAGAGCTCACAAAGGGACCCATGAAGTTAATCCCCCATACATCAAGCAGTTCCACCTCTAGCACAATGTTCATAGGCATTTCATGCCTTTTTGCGATTTTCCCTTGTCTTTGGCATTGGTCACAAGATCTGGCCATCATGATAAATGGTTGGCCAACAATACCCACACTCAAGCACCTTAGCTGTTGTTCGATTTCCGCCACGATGACCTCCCAATCGGAGAGTCGTGAAACGCCTTCAAGATAGCTATAACTTTTGTTTCGGGAACACAACACCGAATAATGTTAGCGGCGCATGATTGGAGCAAATAAGGCTCATCCCAATAGTAATATCGACACTCACGCAAAAACTTGTTCTTTTGATACGCTTTGAACTCTTCAGGAATAAGACCGGTGACTAAGAAATTGACTATATCGGCTTACCACGGTGCTACATCACAAGACACGGCTAAGAGCCTCTCACTCGTGAAAGCATCATCAATTGCAATCTCTCCCATTGGCCTACCGGATTCTTCAAGCCAGGATAGATGATCCGCAACTTGATTCTCTGAACCTTTCCGATCTTTGACTTTGATATTGAATTCCTACAACAAGAGAACCCATCGAATCAATCTTGGTTTGGCATATTTCTTCGCCATCAAATACCACAATGCCGCATGGTCGGTGTACACCACCACTTGGGACCCCAACAAATAGCCCGAAACTTCTGAAAAGCATAAGCAATAGCAAGTCATTCTTGCTTAGTCACTATGTAGTTCATCTGAGCACCACTAAGTGTTTTGCTAGCATAATAAATTGGATGCATGATCTTGTTGTGCCTTTTGACCAAGCACTGCCCCAATAGCAAATCCACTAGCATCACACATGAGTTCAAAGGGAAGTAACCAATCAGGTGATATAATGACGGGAGCCGAAGTGAGCCGCTCCTTCAATTCTTCAAATGCCTTGACACACTTTTCATCGAAATCGAACTTATCCTTTTTTTCAAGAAGCTTGCACATAGGATTTGCTATCTTCGAAAAATCCTTAATGAAATGCCGATAAAATCCGGCTTGTCCCAAAAAATTACGAACTCCCTTGACTGAGATAGGTAGAGGAAGCTTGGCAATAACATCAATCTTTGCTTGATCGACCTCAATTCCCTTTCCGAAAATTTTGTGACCACGGACAATCCTTTCCTTCACCATGAAGTGACATTTTTCTCAATTGAGAACAAGGTTGGTGTCTTCACACCACTTTAGCACTCGACCCAGATAGTAAAGACAATCATCAAATGAGTCACCAACCATAGAGAAATCATCCATGAAGACCTCCAAGAAATCCTCGACTATATCAGAAAAGATGGACATCATACACTGTTGGAAAGTAGTTGGAGCATTGCATGACCTGAATGGCATTCGGCTAAATGCAAAAGTCCCATAAGGACAAGTAAATGTTTTCTTCTCTTGATCCTCCAAGGCAATATTGATCTGGTTGTAGCCAGAATATCCATCCAAGAAACAATAATATGACCTTCCCACTAGCCGATCAAGCATTTGATCAATAAAAGGCATAGGAAAATGGTCTTTGCACGTCGCGGTGTTGATTTTTTGATAGTCCATGCATACTCTCCACCCGGTATCCGTTCTTGTAGGAATAAGCTCGTTATTTTCATCTGGCACAACTGTGATGCCCCAGTCTTCGGAACACATTGTACCGGGCTAACCCATCGGCTATCCGCAATGAGGTAAACAACTCCGACATCCAACAACTTGATAATCTCCTTCTTGACCACCTCTTGCATAAGTGGGTTCAATCTTCTTTGATGCTCAACACTTGGCTAACTATCTTTTCCAAGTTGAATTTTATGCTCACAAATTCCAGAGGGAATCCGCCGAATATCTGCAATAGTCCACCCAATAGCTTGCCTATATTCTCTCAAGACTTGAAGTAACCTCTTCACCTGCTTATCATTCTACAATGCATACACAATAACAGGAAATGTATTATTTGGACCGAGAAACTCATATCTCAGATATGACGGGAGCTGATTAAGCTTAAGCTTCGTCAGCTCAATAATAGATGGCTTGGCTGGAGGAGTAGCCCGATTCTCTAGATCAAGAGACAACTTCTTTGGATGGTAAGAGTAATACCCCAATCGTTCAAGCGAATTCATTGTCTCCACATATCCCTCCATTCATCAGCATCTAAATTAACCAAGATAGACGCTAAGGCTTTACTAAGGCACTCTTCCTCCATTTTAAATTCAACGGCCTCATCAACCACATCTATTATGTCAATCACCGAAATGCTTTCATAAGCACTTGGTAATTTCATCCCTTTGCTAGCTTTAAAAGTTACCTTTTCATCATTCACTCGAAACTTGATTTCATTTTTCTCTGAATCCGTGAGATCCCTTCTAGTTTCAAGGGAAGGTCTCCCAATATGATTGGAATATCTTTATCCACTGCACAATCAAGAATAAAAAAATTCTCCGGGAGAAGAAAATCACCAAATCGAACAAGAACATCATCAACAACCCCAACCGACCTCTTTATCGATCTATCAGCCATATACAACCGCATGCTGGTTGGTCTAGGAATTCTTAACCCAGATTGCTTATATATAGCAAGAGAAATTAGGTTAATGCTAGCCCCATTGTCACAAAGAGCTCATGCAAAATCATGATTACCAATAGTGCAAGGAATAGTAAAGGCCCATGGATCTTCTTTCTTCTGAACTTTGGTTGTGAAGATGCTAGAGCTAATACGGTGAGTGACACTCACTGTATCATGTTTGATTGGCCATTTCTTTATCAATAAATCTTTCAAATATTCATCAAAACCCAGCATCTCTTGGAAAGCATTAAGGAATGGCATATTCATAGATAGTTGCTTCAGTTGATCATAAATCCTTGGCACTTGGCATCCTCGATCTTCTTCACCAACTTTGAGGGAAGAGAGGTGAAGATTTGAAAAGTTAAGCTAAGGGCCTAACTGCCCCCATTACCTTACCTTTTTCATTACTCACCTCTTCAGCCTTTGGAATCTCCAAAACACGATCAACTTCAACCACACTAAGAGTTTCATCTTTCACTTCCTCAACAACACTTGGCACCTTAAGTTATGCCTCTCCATATTCTTCTTTTATAGGCTTCCTTTCAACCGCTTTCGCACCTACACCTTGAAGTAGTTTCCCACTTTGAGTAGTGATATCATTGCACTTGGCTATTTGATCACCACTACCCTCCTTTGGGTTTGGTATTGTATCACTTGGGAGTTGTCCTCTTTGTGGAGGATATTGCTCTCTTGAAAGATCTCTCATTTGAGACTCAAGCTTTTGGATGGAAGCAGTGTGAGAACACATAAATTTGGTCAACCCCTTGATGGTCTTATCGAACTTTTCTTTGTTGGCTAGCACCCTCTGAAGCATGCTCTCCAATTTAGAACTCCCTTTATCATTCGATTGACCCTTTGGCTGAGCATAGGGATTGGAACTCCTATTCCCGAAGTTGTTATTGCTGTTATAGTTCCCTTGGTTCGACCCACCATAGTCATTTTGCCCATATTGATTACCTTGCCCTTGTTTTTGAGGTTTCCATGAATTCTGATTTTGATATCCGGACCCTTGATAATTCTAACTTTAGTAACCCCCCTGTGAGTTGTTAACATAGTTGGCATATTCATATTGCATTGGCCGTCCCTCTTGATATGGAACCTCTGGAGCTTGATACATTCCCTTTGGCAAAGTCTGCAAGTCCTCAACTGCATTCACCTTCTTTGTCTCCTTCTCATCAAACCTCTTAGTCAACAAAGTAATATTGGATGCAAGTTGAGCTAAAGTTTGGTCCCTCTCTTGGTTTTTCTTCACAATATTTTTTTATTATCGGAGCCCCATATGCTACACCATCCATGCCACCCGAGTGCCATGCTTGATTATGTGTAGTCAATCTGTCAAGCAATTGAGTGATTCAGGCATAAGTCTTGTCCGTGTAACACCCACCGGCTGCATTATTGGCCACATATTGTGTCATTGGATCTAACCCCGTGTAGAACTTCTCCATTAATATGTTCTTTGGAAAGCCATGATTCGGAAAACGCATCAAGTACTGCTTAAACCTCTCCCAAGCTTCATACAGTTGTTCCCCTGGAAGTTGCTTAAACTCAAATTTTTTATCTTTGAGTTCGACTTTCTTGGTTGGAGGAAACCACTTCTTGAGAAAAAATTCACCAGCTCACCCCTAAGCATGACTAGAATTGTGGGGAAACTTCCCAAACCAATCCCTTGCTTCGCTGGCTAAAGAGTATTTGAAAACTCTCAACCGGATTGCATCTGAAGTGACAACATTCTGGGTATGTGTCTGACACACACCTATGAAGTTCTTCAAATGTTGATGTGGGTCATTGTTAGTAGATTTCCAAAAATAACCTTCGAGCTTGAGCAATTGATAGATAGAACTATCAATCTTGAAACTTGCGGCACCGACCTTTGAAGGAACAATAGCGGATGCATACTCAACCTGTTGCATGAAATCAACAAGCACATTCTCATCTTCATCAACTTCTGGTGGCGGGGGAACTACATTTGCAACCCGACCACCGTTCACTCCACATCCTCCTCATCTTCCTGACATAATCACCTGGTGCGCAACAAAAGAAAACAAAGTTTGATGGAATAGAAAATACTTCATGTAAAGCACACACTATTTAGTAGTTTCAAATCGTATTCCCCGGCAATGGCGCCAAAATTTGATACGCTCAAATTACACCTAAAAAATGGCGTATAGCGAACGTTGTCAAATATAGTAACCCAAGTAGGTTGGGGTCGAATCCCACATGGAATGAGTGTGAAAAGGTTACTATCATAGTGTGTTACTTAAATCCTAGTCTTACTTCGTATTCCGGTAAATTTGTAAAGAGAGTTTATATTTCTACTAGCTATTATGATTTTGAATGTAATTAATTGAATTAAGAAACCAAGGTTGTGTTCCCGTTAGATGAGATGTAATACTATAGGTGTTAATATGATATGCATCTAATGGATTGTTGTATTGTTTGCACTTAATCTCTAAATGACTCTAATATTTCCCAATAACTAGGAAGTATTTCCTCTTTATGATTTAACCATACATAAAAGAGTTGTTATGAAGAATGACTAATCTATGCCAAGTAAACTCCTTATCTCTAAGTGAGTTTATTAAACGAGGGTTGACGCCTCGAGTTCTTGCTATCTAATTCTACCGAACCCTGACTCACCCTTTCCAATTAAAGCAATGGTTTATGGCATAGGTTAATGTTTGCAACCACTAACCAATTTTAAAGCATGAGAAATAAATAGAAACAAACAACCCATTATGTATATATTCAATAGTAAACACCCATTCACATAACACCTATCATTGGGTTCACAACCTTAGTATTAAGTTTAGCTACTCATAATGTTTACTACAAGCAAAAGTAATAAAGAAGACATTAAAATCTTACTGTGAATAAAAAAGAGAAAAAGGTAGTCAATATCCTCAAAAGCTTCAACTACTTGGAGTATTCAATGCTATGGAATAATGACTCAAAGTCTAAACATGGATGACCCACAAAATCCTGCACAAACTATTTATAAGGGTCCAAAAATATGGAATTAAGTGTGACAAAAATGCCCCCGACGAAACCAAGTATGGACCATAAAACTTAAGTATGGTCTATAACTTTTATACGGTCAGAAGTTTTCAAAATTAGGTCTACTTTTACGCCCAAATGTACGGACCGTCCAATGAAAGTACAGCCCGTAGTTTCCTCCTTACTTTATTCTTCTAGTTGCATTAAGTGATTTGGTCTTCAAATAATGGTGTGAAGTACGGCCCATAGAAATATTCTTTGGCCTGTATAATCTGTTGTATCAAGCAGCCCAAAATCTTGCTATTCTGTACGATCCGTAAAACTCCTCTTTTTCTGAACTTTTGATGCAACTTCCTTGTTTTTCCTTTTTGGTCGTCAAATACCCAAAACATAACAAAAGTACATCAAAATGACACAAACACACTTAAAAACAAGTAAAGCTTGTCGTCAAAAGGAATCAAATGTACCGTAATTCTATGACACATCATGCTATTATATACATTATATGATATTGAGCATACTGTATACAACTTTTAACATTGGTATATCAACTATTTAATGAAATAAAATACATATATAAACACACACACACACACACATATGTATATATATATGCTATTAGAATAGTTTTTATGCTGAAGCATATTCAAATAATTTTTAAATTTTTTTTTAGCTAAAACCACCACAGAGTGATGGGAATTTATTAAAAGCAAAAGAGTCTGTACAAAAAAGCTACTCCAGAAAATGGAGTGCAAAATCAAAAACAACAAAAACTAAGAAAAGAAAAGAATAGCTAACATCAGAAACCTAAACATGACAATTGGACTACAAATCTTGGTGCCTTGACTTTCTTCCATCTATCATCCCTCCAAGCTCTCACTAAGTGGTATGGAACAAGGCCAGTTGAATATCATTCAGGCCTCCAGGAAAGTTGTCAAGTCTCAGTTCAAGACAAATAATTTCTTTTAGTCATAAAAAATAATTGCATCAAGTGAAAAGTAAAAGAATAAAAATAAAGAGAAGGAAACGAAAAAGAATCTTTTCAAAACGATAGATGTCGGATTTAAAGGTCTATTAAAAAATAGTATTCATCTAATTTTGATTTATTTGGAAAGTTACATTAATTCTCTCTCATGTCCTCTCCATATTTGAAAGAAAGAGAAAAAAAGTATATGCATTAGTGGTAGTAACTCCTAAAAATACATGTTACAAAGATACTTAGAATCTAAAAGTTGTATACTATGTAAATAAATTGAAGTAAATTATATTTGTGTAATGTAGTTGTACTGGTTTTAAATTAATTTTTAAATACTTGTATTTGTGTGTGTCACACCCCAACTAGGGGAACGTGCGGGCACCTACCATTCCTCACCTCGGTAGGCGAACCCGTCCCTTATTCACAACCAAATAATAAATAAAATACATCCAATCACCTAGAATTACATAATAAGTATAACATAAATAGATAAATATAATAAATGTGGAAGATACACCGAATCCCAAAATCTGGTCTAAATAGTACCAGAGCCACTACATAATGTCTAGGAAATACAAGTCTTGAATATCTACAACTATTTGTCTGAATGGAAAGAGATAAAGACAGTAATGATAAGATGAGTCATCCGGGCTGCAAATCCGACCATGTGCTCACCCTGGATACTCGTCAGCCAGGCCTTGGAAGTCAATCATGAGGAGTGGAATGGAACCTGTCTCAAATCTACACCTCGAAAAGGAGTGTATTAAGGTAGCATCAATACAACAACACGTACTGGGTAGACCGACAACAGTTAGTTAACATAATCACTGAAGAATAGACATGCTCACAATCAGATATAAACACCACACAATCCAAGAATAATCATCTCAAGTACATAAGGATCAATAACCGAATCATGGGCTACGATGAAGCACCTAAACACAAGTCTTGCCAAGTTTTCCATGATTTCTCATAATAACCACATCAATAGTACCGCCAACAATATTACCATGTATCCTCAAGTCTCAACCTAGGAGAAAGTCTCTACTCCTCGAATCTATCAATTTCCAAGTTTGTATTAATCTGGCACACGTCGGTCTCAAGCAATAACCAACCAGGAAGTCAATGTTAAGGAGTACCAACCAACTAGGAAGTCAATGTTCACCAGTATCATACAATACAATAAATAACTACAACAGAAATCAGGTGTACGAGTGAATGAAATATGAATGCAATGCAATGCAATAATATACACACGCTTCGGGCGGACGATGAATATCAAAATAGGTTTAATATATGTTGTGGTGCACAACCCGATCCAATATATGTATAAAATATGTTGTGGCGCGTAACCCGATCCAAATGCATGAATGATATCAATGCCAATGAGAATATATCAATATCAATGGTGCCACACATGGACACATATCACGAGAATTTGTCAATATTAATTGTGCCACACATGGACACGTATCACAATATCACGAATAAATCACTTACTTCCTCTTTACAAAACAATGCCTAATAAATACAATCACACTACAATACCAAGCCCAACTTATATCAGAGTATAATGGAAGATGAGAAGGAGTACAATGCATAATATCAATGAATAATGATAACTTATCAAATCAATCATGCCACACAAGGACACATATCTCAATCACATTATCAATATCTTAACTTTATTTTCTTTTCCAACAACCTCAACAATGATAAATATGCTCTCCAAATCATAAGCAATCACTAAGAATCAACTCGATAATCAATCACGTGGCGACAAGCCAACAAGCCATAGTACGTAATAAGGTGACAAGCCATAGTCAACAACAATACCAACCTAAGTATTCCAACCCAAACTTCGTACCCGAAGGCGCACATTCTTTCTACAACAATCACTAACTCTACATATGCTTTACTAACCGAAGTCTAACCATAAGGTAAGATGTAACCACCTGGAATGTCGAACAAGAGCCACAAACCGTCACACCTTAGCTTTGTCCTTTCTTTGTGCCTCCGATTACTCAAAGTCTTATCATAAATGTATTCTAGTTTAGAAACCAAGAAGAACAATACCCATATTGCTAAGCTTCTAATTTAGGTCAAATCCAACCTATGGAAATTGGGGAAACGGGCCCACAAGGTTTAAATGGGAAATTCTAAGGTGGAATATGCAATTCAAGTCTAGATGATCAAAACCCACTAATCAATTGCTAGATTACCTCAAGATTAAGCTAAATTCGGATTTAAAGTGAAACCCCCAAATTTGGGTATGAACCCTAACTTTTCAATCCATAAATTAACCTCTAATAATGGAAGGTATAAGCTGAACAACAATGAATAAATCATATTCTAGGGTTATACTAGCAAATTTCATCAACAATTTCTATTTAGGAAATCTAAAACCCATTTTAAGAATTTATCACAAAACCCATCTTTCCCTTTTTGATTCTAGTGATTTCTAGCATGGATTAATGATTAAGGAAGGTAAGTAATGAATTCTAAGACCAAGGATCTTACCTTTATAAAGATTCGGTCCCAAAGCTCTCAAAATCGCCCAAGTATGCTTAGAAAAGGATAAAATGAAATGACAAGGGTTTAAGAGTTTTTAACTTAGGGAATAAGAAATAAATCTGCCCGTAACCTGCTGTAGCGGTAGGTCGTTCGCTGCAGCGCACCCGCTATGGTTCTACAAGAGCCGCTACGACGACCATCATAAAACTCACCCAGCCACTACGGCGGCTGGCTTGACCGCTATCACGAGTCCGCCACAGCCGATGGTCGTCCGCCGTGGTGACCCGCCACAATCTCACAGAACACGCTACGACGGTCGGTCCCTCGCTATAGCGGGACAGCTACCGCGGTTCTTGCGCTGCTGCAGCGGACACCAGACCCCATAATTTTCCTGATTTTTGACTAGTTTCATCCTGAAATCCAACTATCACCCGAGGCCCCACAGATACAAAATAATCATACATACACACATAGAAATGCGCTACGAACTCACCCGTGGCCTCTGATTTTCCAACGGAAATCTATTTGACCAAGTCAACCCCCAATGGCCTAATGAGAACTTTCCAAACCAAGTCCCAAAATGCTACCAAGAGCCTTAGAAACGAACCAAACTTGCCATCTAGTCACAAATGACTACCCGAACCTCTCAGAATCTACGGAATTCAAAAGAAGGTCCGTTTAACCAAAATTCAACTTTGAGTCAAATGATTTTCACTTAAAGGCTCAAATTTCCAACAGTCATACTAATACTCGCCCGATGACCTCGGGAACTGTCCCACCTGTCCCCGTGGGTCAAAATCATACTAATAGATCTCGGTAATGGGTCAAAAGTGCCATAGCGACTGAACGGGTCTTTACATCAGATACCAATTAAATAATCATTCTTCTTCGAGCGAAGAAAGAGAGTATATGAGCTAACGATAACCAAGGAATCATAATCATAACAACATGGAAGGCTCCATGGCACGAAATACGCTACAAACACTACCCTCGCACCTCATCAGTCAATATCTTTAACTTAGCCCAAGGACCTAATTTCTATATTTCCATATTCGAATTTCTCTCACAACTGATCCCCGAGTAAAAGAGCCGCCTTTATCGGAATTCTCTGATTCGATAAAACCATACCCCTGGAAGCGATCAATAGGTGCCACAAACATTTCTCAAAACAGCACAAACCTTAGACATAGACACAATAGTGGCCTACTCTGAACTGGTCTAATACCCTAATTCTGCTAACCTTCCTTTCACACTTTCTAAAGCTGTTCTTCTCACCACAATTTCTTAAAAACACAACAACACAAGCCCGAAACCATGACTTCTCTTGCCAGAAAGAATTCTTACTTTATCGGAGCAACTCCAAGCAATCTCATCAAGCTGATCTTACTCATTGCCAACTTCGCTAGTTTCAAGTCTTCTTAAACCTTCAGATCCTAATGCTGCAGGCATACCACTATGTGCCTCGCCGGGCCAAACCTGTAAGAAACCATCTAATCACTCTAAAGACCTACCGTGACCATAGTACCTCCTCACAGCATTACAACGCACCGATGCAAACCAGCACACCTGTCTGAGTAACTGTCAGCAAAATATCATCAAGTCCATTCGCAAACTCTGAATAAGATCGATAACCTATTGATAGTTGCAAGTGCATTCGTGTTTTGATGATTGTCTGTCACACCCTAACCTTACTAGGGTGTGATGGGCACCCGACCCCATATCCGGAGCCGAGCGAACCTACTGACTCTTATTACGTACTTAACCTTTTGGACCTCTAAATCAAATAAATATGAAACACATAATAAAGCTTTTCGAAATATTCTTTTTGTTGCTTTCAAATCGAATAAAATCTGTAACCAAATAGACTTATGTCATAATACAGGCTGACACCTCGGCTGATGGAGCCGCTGACAGACTGACTCCCAATACCCACGACTCTGTCTGCAAAGTCTCTAACGTCAATCCAGAAATCCTAGCATACAAGCTCTGACTCGGCAGCACTTCCAGGAACAAGTGGAGTCTGCCAACTTCGCTGGAACCTCTTCTATACTAGCTTCTGCTCGTCTGTGTGTACCTGCGCGGCATGAAACGCAGCCCCCGAAGAAGAGGGGTCAGTACGAGTAATGTACTGAGTATGTAAGGCATAACTAGTAACATAGTAAGAGATGAGCATATGTATATTAACTGTATGGAAATATAGAACATATCACAAGGTAAATGAGTGACCTGTACATGTGAGTGCCTCTGAGGGCGGATGCCATGCATGCTTATCTTTTCCTTTGAAAACATATTATATCATATCTTTACTTTTGAAAACATATCATATCATATCTTTACTTTTGAAAACATATCATATCATATCTTTACTTTTGAAAACATATCATATCATAGCGCCGAACAACGTCGGCTCCCCCTCGTATCTCCCGTGTCCAGGACGATATTACCCGATGTGGGATTTGCCTGAACCAATGTGGGATTTGCCTAAACCAATGTGAGATTTGCCTAAGGCAAGCCTTACACTCACCCCCCCCCCCCACTCTGGGACTCAACGTTCTTGCTGAGGTTTGCCCCACCACCGGCTCTGATACCAACTGATCAGGTGGCTACGCGTATATAACGCTCTGCCCTTTTTCCCATCTTCGCCATATACATATACATATACATATATCATATAGTAGCATGCAGGAGAACCCAAAGAAAGTCATGTATCTATCGGAGTGACGTAAGGTCGGTAACCTCTGATTATATTATGGAATAGCCATGGGCGTCGTGTCTCACCTTGAAGGGACAATTAATATAAGGCGAGACTATCAATGAAGAGTGTCATCATGAGGAAACATAGAACAGGATCATAAGGCATCGTTTCATATACTTGGAACCTTTAAAGTAGTCATTATCCATAATAGAGTTGAGATATCAAGAAATAGTTTAACATTTTCATATTGTCATATTCATGGTAGGAACATATCGTCAACATCTCTACCGTAGACATTTTATCATATTTGACTTCGTCGTTGTCATTATAAGATCATATTCATCATCTTAGTCATAAGAGCTTCCTATCTCTTAAAACTTGGTTTTCGGAAAATATGGACATTTTAAAAAAAAAACAATTATGAACTATTAGGAAAAGACTTATACCTTGGAGTCATAGACTTATAGCTTTTGCAAGTAAAGAAGATATAAAAAAACATTTGAGACATTACGACTTGGGGATCATACCTTTGGAAGAAAAGGGACGAGCCTTACATACCTGTGTCGCGCCTTACTAGCTACGCTTATTCGTCCAACTTGTTAGTCTACATTTAAGAAGATCGACACTATCGTTAGATTCATCGACATATACTTGTCTTAGCCTTTCAAGTACATTCACTTATGGTCTGCCGAAATTTCGGCTGCACCTCCCCCGTAAATACACCGTCCCCGAGATTCTAACTCGGCCAGTTTTTAATCAACAACAATCCGGGAATTCAACCTGGCCAAACCAACAACAATACTAGCAATTTATTCTAGCAACACTCCAACATGTAATTCTATTCAATTCAATTCAATCCAATTCAATTCAATTCAATTCAATTCAATTCAATAACCACAACCTTACAATCATCCAACTACACCCTTTACTTCTAAATTCATGAGTTACACACTAACAATATCATATTAACAACACCACACTAACAACATTACCTTCCATGCATGCAAGAACATTACATTCAATTTACATAAGCTTCTAAAACAAGTCTCCAACTTGAATCATCCAATACCTTCATTTTCATCACATAAACCATCACAACAACAACCAAATTACTAGGTAAAATTTATTCATTCCTTCCACACCAAAACAACCCATTCTCGGCCACACATCAACAAGCATCATATTCATGAGTTTTATTCATTTCTACACGTTACAATATGTACAAGATATTCACAACCACAACAACCAAAGTACCAAATAAAATCAATACATTTGTCCTACACAACCCCCACTATATTCGGCCACCATAAGACATACATGGCCACAACTTCAACATGCATGATTTCATGTTTTTCATCCATTTTACATTATGGAATTCACAACACAACAATCAAACTACTAAATAAAAATCATTTCATCTTTTCTACACCACAACCCATGCACTCGGCCAACACAAACACACACATATTTCATGAATTTAATCCTTTTCCACACACTTCAACATACATAAATTTCCCATAACATATGTAAAAGAGGATTGAACCTTACCTCTTCCACTTGGCTCTTCACTCAGCTAGGGTTATCCTTTTGCAAAAACCAATGGTTTTCTTGCCCCAACGACCTCCCCACGTTAAAGAGGACCTTCTAATTGATGGGGATGCTAGGAAGAAATTATTTTCCTTGCTCCATGTGGTGAGCACCATTTTCGGCCAAGCCATGGCCGAATAGCCTACTATATTCCCTCTCTTCTTGTTTTCTTTCTTTCTCCTCAATTTCTTCAATTAAAGATGACCTCTCATAATATATATATATATATATATATATATATATATATATATATATATATATATATATATAATTAGTTCCTTCAAGCATTTGAGAGGCACATGCCTCCCTCTTCATTCTTCTAGAGATTCCCCCCCCCCCCCCCCCCGCCCCCCCCCCCCCCCCCCCCCCCCTTTTTTTTTTGAATTTTCATTTCATGACACAAAGATGACTAATTATTTTGTCACCATCCATTCTTCTTCCTTTTTTTTTTTTTTGTGTTTTTCTAGAATTTATTTTGAATTAGTCAAAGAAGACTAATTGTCTTCTTAAGCAAACTTTGACCCATGTGCATTTATATTTAGCCCCTATTAAATAAAAAATATGGCACACCATTCGGCCAACATGGTATTCTTCAAGAATTTTCAAGACTTTTATAAAATTACCATTCTACCCCTAGCCTTCCACAATATTACCATGGTCCATTTTGCAAATTTCCCTTTTCGCCCTTAACCTTTCTCAATATTTCTATACTAATAACATTCATAAATAATATTCATGACGAACTCGTACATTAGAATAATTTTTGAAAATGATCTTGTCCTTAACTTGCCACGACTTTCTCGAGTTATCCGAATGTATAAAATACGGGATATAACATCGTCAAACTGTTTCAGAACCAGATAGAGACCTGGTCCTTAATATGCTCTTTGTGCAACTTGCACTGTCAGCAAAGACAACTGTAAATTCGAGCCACTTGCTGCACACAAGTACAGCTGTGAGTTGGCCCATGCTTTAGGTAAAATTGAAGAGTGGTCTTTTTTCACCCCACATGCTCCCACTATATATACAACATGATGACAACATATTTGGCAGACTTGAAAACCTAATCTAAATCATGTAAAGCTGCCGACACAAGTTTTCAAGATCTCTCAAGAATAAAGTGACCTACAAGTTGAAGAACCTGACCTAGACACAGGTTTTAGTCTAAGTTCTTTACACTGTTGTGAGCCTTTGTTCGTTTGTGCTTAAATTGTAATCCTACTCTTCTCTTTAAAGGAAGCTGTTTGTAGGTAGATCAAAAGTCTCAAAGGGTGCTTGTTGGAAATGTGTTTTCTTAAGCTATTGAGTGGTAATTAGGTTAGGATTAGTCTAAGTGTATTAGGGTCCTTAGCTAGAGTTAGCTAAGTGGAATGGCTTGCACTCGGAGTATTGCAAGTGTGGAGGGACTACGGGGTTTAGTTTCTATGTTGAAAAAACGTCATTATAAGGGTGAGGGATTACGGGAGTTAGTTCCTAGCTTACGGTAGAGTTGTAACCTGAAGTTGCTCGTGTAGAGGAGTTGAAATCCTACTGGGGTAGGTCGTGATTTTTAATACCTTGAGCAAGGAATTTTCCACGTAAAAATCTTGTGTTGATTCTGGTACTGCACTGCATAAGAGAGCTGGTACACAACCAGGTCTCTCATATACTGTTTGGTGGACGCACAGCCTGCAATAATTGGTATCAGAGAGGGTTCTTTCTAAAAGGTTAACACCTAGAAAGGATCTTCTTCATGGCCAGTTCACTAAACCAAATGAAAGGAGAATGCATCACAAGTCCTCCATGATTCAGTGCAGAACACTATGACTGGTAGAAGGCTAGAATGGAAGACTTCATCACTGCTGAGGATCAAGAACTGTGGGACATCATTTGTGATGGTTCTTGTGCTTTTGCTCACTAAAGCCATACTCTGCGAAAAGACCAGAGAGCTAAGCACATCCATCTTCGAAGCCTTGGATCAAAAGAGCACAATTTAATTTTTTCCTTGTAAAACAACAAAGGAAATCTGGGAAGCTCCTAAAAGTACATGTGTTGGAATAGACAAAATCAGCACAAAGCTTGGAACTCTTAAAATGAAGGATGATGAGACCACTCAAGATCCAGAAAGAAGAAATAGTCTTGATGATGAGAGCAGTAGTGAGTCAAGTGATGATGACTTAGAAATCGCATATCTCACCCATAGATTTCAAAGAATCGTTCGAAAAAATGCTGAATCCTTAAAAAGAAGGTGCAACAGTAACTATCTCAAGGATAACTCCAATGAGACAGCTACAGGAAGTCAGACATCTGTCAAAAGTGTTACAAAGAGAAGGGTAGCTGAGAATTGATTAGGAAGGCCCTAACTGCATGGAGAGATGCAATGAGGGAATCCGAAGATGAAGTTGACTCAAGTAGTACACCTAAGGGTGGAGTAAATCATGAAGCCTCAATGACTAACTTGAATCTGTGTCTCCTAAGAAAATATGGGACCTATGATGAAACCAGCTAAAAGGAGGCAAATCCTCTTAAAAATTAGGCAGAGCTGGGAGGTCACTCTCCAAAAAGTTGATCTCAGTGGTAATAGGATTGATAAGTGAGCTTCATGGACTCACTAAAGAGAAGAAGAAGTTAACTGAGAAGCTTGACAGAGGAAAACAAGAGAGATATGATATGGTCAGCATCGTAGATCTATAAGAACAAGTGGAAGAAGTTACCAAGAAAAATCATCTACTAAACAGCCAGATCAAAGAGCTGATGAATACGATTTTTGGAAGGAAGGAGATAGAAAAAGGAGATCAGGTGGGGCATAAAGGTAGTCAAGAATGTGAACCCCAAAAGATCAGCAGTCTCAATCATCCTCACAATGAAGATACTGCCAAACAAAGGTCAAGAGAGGAGGAAATTGGTTCGCACTAGAAAAAGGAAGACGTACCTGGTTTATAAGGAGGAAGCTCAAGCTTTACTGGTCATCATCCTAAGGGACCCGATCTGATGCTGGTTCCCAAAAGGAGCCAGTAGTTTAGTTTGGAGAACTAATTGGGAAAAGGACAGTCAAAAGGTAGCATATGAAGTGATGTTGCTCAAAATCCTTTTGAAAAACTTGAAGAATGTCATCTCACTCAAGGAACTCTGAGGGGAGTGTGCGCTTTTTAAAAAAAAAACACTCTCCCGTTATATTAATTCTGCTTGCTGCTGAACAAAATGCTACAAGGTACATAAAACTCATGGTGAAGTTATTTCTTCATGGTTTCTTATTGAAGCAAGCACAAAGGGACATGTTCCCCGTGACTCACGTTAGTAGTCTTTCTAATGCTTATATGTACTATATTGCTAAAATGCCATGTCATTAAAACTCCTCTCGCCCTCTTTTCAAAACTAAGACCAAACGTTAGATCTTCCCCTGAACCGAACCTGTTTGCAAGAAAACCTTGGTGATTCCTCCTCTTCTCGTAAAATCTTGCCCTTATCAATCATGTCTATCAAACGAATACGCCTCTCAAGCTATCCCAGACATGAACAGTTCTTCCTCACTCTTCAAGAACGCATTCCCTTGGAACCACAGTTACCAAAATCCTCTACACCATCTTCAGCATTGAAAGACCAAAATTCATCCTCTACACGCTTAGATTACCTTATGACTGGTCCTTCTAACTTAAAATGAACAAACTCATGAAAAATTAATTTGTCGACCCTTAAATCATGTCTCATCTGATAAACCTGATTTCGACGAGAGCGGTCAAACACTCTCTACTTCTAAATTTCTCCAAACCACTGAGATAATCAATGCAAAGGATAATGGAGCAGAGGTATCTAGCAAAATAAGGGATTCTGATTGTGTAACTACTAAGGTGCAACTCTTTGCTGCTGAAAAGTCGAGCTGTGAGGGCATGGGTGACTTTAAATATACCGGTACTACTGAGGAAAAGAAAGTTGCAATGGGATTTTCAGGTAACCCTTCTCATTCTGATTGGGTTAAAGACGCAGAGGACTCTGTCTTAAAATGAAGATGGTAACTTGGCTGAAAAATAAGCGGGACTGTCAAATATCTTAGAGAGTGAAGTGGAAATGGTAGCTTGATGTGTTGATGTCTTGTAGGCTACGAGGGATGATAAAAAGGCTAAGGGGGAAGGAAGTAAAATAAGAAATGTGCTAGAAGGACCTGCTCTTAAAACACCAGGAGTGTTCGAATCATTCATTTGTCAGATCACTCCTACCTCAATTGAAATTTTAGACCCCTCTAGGGTGATAAAAGATAGCATCCATGTGTTTGTGCTCTTAAAAGAACCTTTCTCTGATAAGGCAAGTGAGTCTAACAACTCCTCTCTTGAAATAGATTCTGATGAGGATGTACAGAGTGAACAAGCAGTCAAGGGAAAAACCTGGGTTGACCTCCTAAAAGGTAAAGGAAGCAAAGAAAGTGAGTAACTCTGCTCCTCCAAGAAAAAAAGAAAGAGCTTCTGGAGATTGTCGAAGTTCAGAAGTGGGAACAAGGAAGAAGATGATCACACTAGGGATCTTGGAAGAATGTGAATGCATACCCAAAAATGAAGGTATGGAGAGCAGCTATGTCATCTATCACTTAATCAAAACACAACAAACACAGCAGCAAGCAACCATTGAAATCAGCAGGCTTGAAGCTAAAAATGATAGTTTGAAAGTTGAATTGGTTAGACAGACACACGAACCTAGTCCTAGCAGTAAGCTTGTCCGTGCAAATGCTGAGCTCCAAGCTGAAAATACTCGCTTAAAGGATAAGAGGATGAGCTTCGTGATAAGTTGATCAAGATCAACGAGCTGCTGGTCAACATTTAAACAACATTCTAAAGGCCTTTGCTCATGCTCCCTAACTCTTCTCCCTGTTATGTCCTCCATATTTCAGTCTCTTGAGCTCTAAAATCTTTGTCTCTAACATGATGTCTTAGCGTTTTAATTATCATGTTTGTATTATCCAGACTACTGCTTTGGATAATTACTTCATCCTTCTTTGGCTGTCTTTATGCCATACGACATCTCTATTATTACGCATGATGTGTTTGTTCTCTTTTTTTATGATGTCAAAAAGGGGAAGACATACTGAATTAAAAGGGAAGGAACATGTTGCATAATGTTGAATTGAGGGGAAGAAGAAATGTTGAACTAAGGGGGAAGGCAATGCTGAATTAAGGGGGCAAACATACTGAATTAAGGAACATATGTTGCATGATGTTGAATTGAGGGGAAGAAGAAATGCTGAACTAAGGGGGAAGGAAATGCTTAATTAAGGGGGCAGACATACTGCTTCGAAGAGGGAACAAGTGGAAATCTGGTTGTTAGGGGGAACATTGTCTGTGCGTTTGTCATCATCAAAAAGGGGGAAATTGATAGTTCCAAGTGTATTCGTGTTTTGATGACTGTCAAACTGTTTCAGAACAAGATAGATGCCTCACACAAAAGCTAGTATTATATTGGTAACATATTGCAGGTGCCTTGACAATGGTGGTCTGCTTCGCAGGAGGAACAAGCGGGAAGCTGGATCTCAGGGGGAACATCAGTCTATGAGTTTGTCATCATCAAAAAGGGGGAAATTGATAGTTCCAAATGCATTCGTTTTTTGATGATTCTCAAACTGTTTCAGAACGAGATAGAGACCTGGTCTGTAATCTGCTCTCTGTGCACCTTGCACTGTCGGCAGAGATAGCTGTAAAGCCGAGCCACTTGCTGCACACAAGTACAGCTGTGAGTTGGCCCATGCTTTAGGTCAAATTGAAGAGTGGTCTCTTTTCACCCCACATGCTCCCACTATATATACAACATGATGGCAACATATTTGGCAGACTTGAAAACCAAATCTAAATCGTGCAAAGCTGCCGATACAAGTTCTCAAAGTGTCTCAAGAACAAAGTCACCTACAAATTGAAGAACCTGATCCAGACACAAGTTTTAGTCTAAGTTCTTTATACTGTTGTGAGCCTTTATTCGTTTGTGGTTAAGTTGTAAACCTACTCTTCTCTTTAAATGAAGCTATTTGTAGGTAGATTAAAAGTCTCAAAGGGTGCTTGTTGGAAGTGTGTTTCATCAAGCTGTTGAGTGGTACATTAGGCTAGGATTAGTCTAAGTGTATTAGGGTCCTTAGCTAGATTTAGCTAAGTGGAGTGGCTTGCAATCGGAGTATTGTAAGTGTGGAGGGACTACAGTGGTTAGTTCCAAGGTTGCAAAAGCGTTATTGTAAGGGCGAGAGATTATGGGAGTTAGTTCCTAGCTTACGATAGAGTTGTAACCTGAAGTTGCTCGTGTAGTGGAGTTGAAATCCTACTGGGGTAGGTCGTGGTTTTTAATCCCTTGAGCAAGGAATTTTTCACGTAAAATTCTTGTGTTGATTCTTGTACTGCACTGCATAAGGGAACTGGTACACAACCAGGTCCCTCATATACTGTTTGGTGGACGCACAGCCTGCAACACCTGTCATACCTCAAATCTGAACTGAAACTCACCGAATCTGTGAAGGTGATTTACTGGGAACCTATAAGTCCTTCTGGAGATATGAATACAGTCCATCAAGTTATAATCAAACAATACTGACTCGAAATCAATGCATAACCCCTAAATACCATCAATAGCCACTCGAACTGACTACAAAATTCTGAACCCAACCACAATCCTACCACGCATTGGTGGCGGCCAATTCTAATCTTTTCCTCACGTAATATAATTATTGTCTGTCACTTTTGACTCCAAAAGATAAGTCATATCCAAGCTGTCAACTGAGTACCGAAGAACTATATCTTATGAATGCAACCTTAGAGTTTCTCAACCTTTACCCGATACGCAAATCTGATACAATCCCAAGCTTTTCGACACAAAAATCTGTAGCCTCATATAATAGCCCTTTAACCATCGAACCTCCCATTGTAATAGCTCGATATGCCCATAACATTTCCGAAAGCATCAAATCTCGCAACCTCTTGCGCCAACCTAGGAAAACTATTTCCGAGTTCTTAATATTTAAATGTATTCACCCAAGATATCCCGTCAATATTACTTGTAACATAAAAAATTACCACGAATACGGTCCCATCTCGAGAATATAACTCTAGCCCTCACACAATAGGAATTTTTTACAAATCCTTTCTCTTAAAACCACACTAACTCATCCACTGTAGAGTGTTACGGAATTCTCCAACGGTTTACCACACAAGCCACTTCCTATAAACTTTAACATGTCGGTTACCTGGAATTCTTTTCTCACTAGTCGCTGATCACGAAAACTCACGGAACTTCGTCATATCACTTAATCCATCATATCCCTTAGTCCTTATCTGTAGACTCTCTTCCTTGAGCGTACTCACGGTGACACTACATCTGAAATAAGCAAAACATCTCCACAACCTATACTGACCTAAGTAATCCCGAAGATGTACCTTATTTTTACCAATTCTCGATCAACTATACTCTTTCTAGACTCTTCAATTCCCCAAATCCAATCAGATCACAATCATCGTCGCCCTCTAACCATTTCTCGAACCCGCTCCATAGAATACCACATAATCATAAGTCTTGCAACTAGCCAAGTCAATCCTAGAGATAGTAGCATGTCACACAGTCTACACACTAGAGTTTCCTTAACTCACTCCACTCTAAAAGTGAATACTCTCAAAAATCGCGTATCACATACACAGTCCTACTAATGTCCCCACGTATCTCTGCCAAGGTGCCTTTGCTCAAATTTCTATACTCAAATTTTGAACTGTTCTCCACAACGCGAATTAATTTAAACCTCATCATCGATTTACCACTTCGAATGTCCCCATTGCTGAACCAGGGCACCTCTAACCATTCGTGTGATTGTCACTTTTATTCGATTAACTCAACCGAGCAGCAACACCAGTAATAGCAAGAACTAACCGAGACTAACACAACAGGTAGAAAGCTCCTAACTCCAAGCCAATACTAGAGGTAACACCCAATCGCTCCATGACTACTAAAACTTTGCACTTTTCCAATACTAGAGTCATCCTTACTAGTCAACCACTGGCTGCTATTGGCCCACAACATAACCGAACATACCGACTCAATACTGAACCCTTATGTCTATTCTGCCATGTGGGACCGCAACATAACTCTCAAATCAACTAGCTCTTGGTTCCACGATATCCTTACCATCCCTCTAAAACGAAGACTTGGTGAACATACCCTTTACTAAAAGACTCGAACCACAACTGCCAACATCTTAAGTCTTCACTCGCCACAGGTAGCCCTACTTTCTGATCTAGGACCGATAATCACTTTCCTGAAAGGACCTACAAGCCACTAGCATATAGCCATGTCAAAGTCTAACTTAACTTTCCCCTACCGAAAATGAATCCACTCTCGTACCAATTGGAACCTCATTCTAACAAACACGTCAGATACCAATTTTTTTCCATCCTAATAGCGGAGATTATTATATCCAAGTCCTCTCCCTTACACGTCCGTCCCATTACCACGAAAAGTACTCATACCAAAACATTCTAAGAAGTCTTACTTCGTTATATGTTTCCCATAAAAGTCGCCCTTACGTCCTTATTCTCAACTTCTCTTCTTTATTACACGCGATCACTATACTTTTACCGAAATTCGATGATCCTTACTGAACCCACACTCGTACCATGCACACCATCATATTACCCTGACGAAGTTGACACTTTTCACAAAACAAATCACTCTTGTTAAGCCAAGTACGCACTTTGCCTCTTCCGAGCAACCCAACATTGAAAACATGGAGATCATTTGACCCTTTATATCGTCTTTCCCATTTACCAAGAGACCCCTACAACGAACGAGTCTAACCACGATTCCACACAACTGAAACCTCAAACCGTAGTTAGAAACTGGACTTGTTCTCGCATCCGAATCAGGATGACACATCTCGTACCATACCATAACACGTCATAACAAAACCGCTCGCATAAGAGTTCAAAAATGAGTTTTCACCACTTGTGAGAGAGTATGACAAGGATATTCAGATACCAATTGGAATCGACTGGATACTAATTTGGATGAAGTAGCACGAAGGAATGCAAGAATTCAAAGTTTCCTAAATGTCCCATAGCTTCTCGCAGATAGGTACGGAACTCATGGTACCAATCCGCAAGACTCTACTAGACATGCTATTGTACTTATAGAATGGGTAACCTAGGGCTCTGATACCAACTTGTCACACCCCAACTAGGGAAACATGCGGGCACCTACCATTCCCCACCTTAGTAGGCGAACCCGTCCTTTATTTACAACCAAACAATAAATAAGGTAAATCCAATCACCCAGAATTACATAATAGGTCTAACATAAATAGATAAATATAATAAATGCGGAAGATACATCGAATCCCAAAATCTTGTCTGAATAGTACAAGAGACACTACATAATGTGTGGGAAATACAAGTCTCGAATATCTACAATTATCTATCTGAATGGAAAGAGATAAAGACAGTAATGATAAGAGGAGTCATCCTAGCTGCGAATCCGACCATGTGCTCACCCTGGATACTCGTCAGCCAGGCCTCAAAATTCAATCACGGGGAGTGGAATGGACCTCTCTTAAATCTACTCCCTGAAAAGGAGTGTAGCAAGGTAGCATCAGTACAACAACACGTACTGAATAGGCCAACAATAATTAGTTAACATATATAAAGAAAGAGACTGAAGAATAGACTTGCTCACAATCAGATATAAATACCACACAGTCCAAGAATAATCGTCTTAAGTACATAAGGATCAATAACCAAATCATGGCCTATGGTGAGGCACCTAAACACAAGTCTTGCCAAGTTTTCCACGATTTCTCAGAATAACCACATCAATAGCACCGCCAACAATATTACTCCGTATCCTCAAGTCTCAATCTAGGAGAAAGTCTCTACTCCTCGAATCTATCAATTCCCAAGTATGTATTAATCAGGCACACGACGATCTCAAGCAGTAACCAAGTAGGAAGTCAATGGTCACGAGTACCGTACAATACAATAAATAACTACAACACTCAGGTGTATGAGTGAATGAAATTTGAATGCAATGCAATGCAATGATACACACACGCTTCAGACGGATGATGTCTATGCTCCGACAGTCATGACCCATGGGGGACTCGCGAAGTCCATGTACCTGTTGCTGCACACAACCCGATTCAAAAATAGGTTTAATATATGTTGCGACGTGCAACCCGATCCAATATATGTATAAAATATGTTGCGGCACGCAAACCGATACAAAAGCATGAATGATATCAACGCCAATGAGAATATATCAATATCAATAGTGCCACACATGGACACATATCACGAGAATCTGTCAATATCAATTGTGTCACACATGGACACGTATCACAATATCACGAATAAATCACTTACTTCCTCTTTACAAAACAATGCCCAATAATTACAATCACACAACAATACCAAGCCCATCTAATATCAGAGTATAATGGAAGATGAGAAGGAGTACAATGCATAATATTAATGAAAAATGATAACTTATCAAATCAATCGTGCCACACATAGACATATATCTCAACCACATTATCAATAGCTTAACCTTATTTTATTTTCCACCAACCTCAACAATGATAAATATGCTCTCCAAATCATAAGCAATCACTAAGAATCAACTCGATAGTCAATCACGTTGCGACAAGCCAACAACTCACAATAAGGTAACAAGCCATAGTACACAATAAGGCGACAAGCCATAGTCAACAACAATACCAACCTAAGTATTCCAACCCAAACTTCGTACCCGAAGGCGCACTTGCTTTCTCCAACAATCACTAACTCTACATATGCTTTACTAGCTGAAGTTTAACATAAGGTAAGTCGTAACCTACCTGGAATGCCGAACAGGAGCCACGAACCGTCACACCTTGGCCTTGCCCTTTCTTTATGCCTCTGAGTACTTAGAGTCTAATCATAAATGTATTCTAGTTTAGAAACAAAGAAGAACAATACCTATATTGCTAAGCTTATAATTTAGGTCTAATCCAACCTATGAAAATTGGGGAAACGGGCCCACAAGAGTAAAATGGGAAATAATAAGATGGAATATGCAATTCAAGTCTAGATGATAAAAAAAACCACTTATCAATTGCTAGATTACCTCAAGATTAAGCTAAATTCGGATTTAAAGTGAAACCCCTAAATTTGGGTATGAACAATAACTTTTCAATCCACAAATTAACCTCTAATAATGGAAGGTATAAGCTTAACAACAATGAATATATCAGATTCTAGGGTTATACTAGCCAATTTCATCAACAATTTCTATTTAGGAAATCTAAAACCCATTTTAAGAATTTATCATAAAACCCATCTTTCCCTCTTTGATTCTAGTGATATTAAGGAAGGTAAGTAATGAATTCTAAATCCAAGGATCTTACCTTTATGAAGATTCAGTCCTAAAGCTCTCAAAATCGCCCAATTATGCTTAGAAAAGGACGAAATGAAATGAGAAGGGTTTTTACCATGGGGAATAAGAAATAAATCTGCCCGTAACCCACTGCCGCAGTAGGTCATCCGCTACAGCGTAGCGGCTGGCTTGACCGCTATCACGAGTCGGCCACAGCGGATGGTCGTCCGTTGCGGCGACCTGCCACAAACTCACAGAACACGCTACGACAGTCGGTCCCTCGCTACAGCGATACCGCTACTATGGTTCTGGTGCCACTGCGGCGGACACCAGAATATTCTTGATTTTTGTCTAGTTTCATCCCGAAATCCGACTATCACTCGAGGCCCCACAAATACAAAACAAACATGCATACACGTGGCCTCAAATTTTCCAACGGAGGTCTATTTGACCAAGTCAATCCCCAATGGCCTAGCGCCAACTTTCCAAACCAAGTCCCAAAACTCTACCAAAACGAACCAAACCTGCCACCTAGTCACAAATGACCATCCGAACCTCTCGGAATTGACGAAATACAGAAAAGGTCCGTTTACCCAAAAGTCAACTTTGAGTCAAATAGTTTTCACTTAAAGTCTCAAATTTCCAAAAGTCATACTAAAACTCGCCCGGTCACCTCGAAAACCGTGCCACCTGTCCCCGCGGGTCAAAATCGTACTAATAGGACTCGGGAAAGGGTCAAAAATGACCAAACGGGTCGTTACAGTGTGATTTTTCACACTATGTATTTGGGCAATACATATTTGTAAGTATCCTCCTTTTGTTTCTGTCGATATGAATAGCTCAGCTGTACTTTAGAAATCCCTAGGTTCGGTGAGACTAATCTGTGATAGTGTAAATTAACAGCCAAGAAGATGATATTTAATTACTTTTGCACTCCTAGCTAAATTTAAATTAGCGGTAATAAAAATTGTTGTTCGCCTATTTTGCCCCATAGAGATCGAGAGATGCAAAGATCACGAGAGATTCATAAAACTAATACAACACTAATCTTATTGAACCATCAACCATAATGACACACACAAAGGAAAAAAAGAAAAGAAAAAGGGAAACAACTACAAAAACAACAAATCTGTTCTTGTAGAAACAGGACAGAAAACTACTAAATGAATACTTCCTAATCAAACGAAAGCAACAGACTAACGGAGAGAATAACCTTTATTTCCACCCCTTCCCGTTATTGTCTCATCAGAAAACATCAAAAAATATAAAAATAAACATGACATGAGTTTAAATTGGGAAATGTTCATGGAAATTGCGGAGAGGGTGGTGGTAACCGAGCTTGAGTAGTGGAGCAAAAATTCTTGAGGGCAGGTGGAAAAAAAGGATTGAAGGGGAAGATGTTTGGCCAACATCCATCATCAATATCCAAAGCAGCTCTGCAGCACTGAGGACCAAGCAGACGAAGTTGAATGCTCAGAAAAGATGTAATAATTTCTTCCACACAGCCTGGAACATCTCCCACTGATGCAAAGCATTTTGCTATCATGTCCGGACCTCCAAATAAAAGAGACAAGCTTGGTGCTGTCAACATAGATATGCACACGGTTATAAGCACACTTGAGTATAAACTTCGTTGAAAAGCCATTGTTTTTTCTAGAGAACGGTATCTGCCAGCAAGTTTTTCTGTAGTGTTGTTAGTTGGATTTGCTAGTGTGAAGGATTTTGGAGGTATATATATGCAAAAAAGAATTTAATGACATTGAAACTGTTCCTCTGACTTTTGATTTTGGTTGTTCAATGTAAGCATTTTATGACATACTTAAAGAGAGGCTATGAATTAATGGTTTCGTTACATTTATAATGCACGGGCAGTTTTGTACTCTGTCACTATTATAATTTAATTTACAGTAAGTACATTATCAGATGGCTTGGTGGTGACACTTGTCATTGACTCATTATATTGTCTCAACTCTCAAGCAAGATTGGTCCGTTTTCCATCCCTCAATTTCAAGTGCAACAATGCTTGACAAAACTTAAGGATTCTCTTGAGTCTTTCAAGGGAGTCTGGTATAATATTGTTATCAATAAAATACAAAGGAAATACAAAACTCACTATAATAGTTCTTCTAACACAGTGCTAAACACAACTACCAAAATAAGTGATACATAGGGTGTGTTCGGTATAAAGGAAAACATTTTCCAGAAAATATTTTTCAATTTTCTCTTGTTCGTTTGGTCAAAAATTTAAAAAAATATTTTCTTTAGGAATTTTTTTTTTTTTTAAATGAGAAAAATGACTTTCCTAATGAAAGTAGGGAAAATAAGTACTACAAGTGACATGCCACCAACCACCCCACCCCCACCACCACACAACCACCACAACGCACCAAATCCCAACCACACCCACCCACCACAACACCCCTCCACTCCCCCTCAATTTTTTTTTCTTTTAACAAAAAAAGCTTTAAATACATTTTTTGATTTTCTACACCCACCTGCTTCGACCCCCCCCCCCCTCCTCCCACCATCCTCCATCCTGCAATTTTATTTTTTGAAAAAAAAGTTTAAAAAAGTTTTTTATTTTATTTTATTTTTTTATCCCCCACCTGCTCCCCCAGCAATCCACCCACCCTCCAAAAAAAAAAATGGTTTTGGATTTTTTTTTTTGGGTTTAATTGTAAGTGTATTCTGCAAGATTAATTACTGAAACTATGTCTCCTAACAGTTGGGATGAAATACCGGTTATTGAATCACAACGTGGGTGGTTTAATTTTAACTTAAATAATGTATGTGGTCAATCATAATAAGTCATGTATAATTTTTAAATTGAAAATTTTTATAAGATTTAGGGGTCGCTTAGTATGATAGATAAGGAAAAATAGTTCAGGGATAAAAATTTAGTACCCTCTTATCCCATCTTTGGTTACTAATCCTGGAATAAGTTATTCCAAGATTAAAAGTAGTACCAGAATAAGTTATCCCTTGCAGAGGGTGGAATAACAATCCCAGGATTAGTTATACCAGGATAAATAAAATTAAAATGACAAAAATAGCCCTGAGGTCCCTCAAACCTTTTATCTACTAAATAAGATAGAGGGTATTTTTTAAAACAAACAAGTTTTCCTTAGAAATTATGCAATGAATGTTACTTTTAATACAACAAACCAAACAATCAATAAGAAATAAAACAGGATAACTAATCCAATCATAATTAATCCCAGTACAATTAATCCCAACATAACTAATCCCAGCATAACTTGTCTTAAAACAAAACGACCCTTAGGGTGTTAGTGTGAGGGGTGCTTTTGAGCCAAAAAAAAAGGTTAGGGACATTTTTAGACTAATAAGTGGATGGAGGGTATTTATGAGCTATTTTCCATACGTTACAGATATTTTTGACCCTTTTCCATTCTTTATATAATCGGGCTTATAACTCGAAACTCTCACTTAGTTGCTAAATACTCCATCTGTCTCAATTTATGTGATACTTTTCGCTTCCAGAGATTCAAACCGCATGAACTTTGACCAACATTTTAAGATATATTTTTTCACCAAATTAATATAAGAAAAATTGCAACTTATAGTAATTTTCATGTAGTTTTCAAATATATAAATTTAATCTTAAAATATTGAATTAATCTAATCTAGTTTTAAAGTTTAGTCAAATTGACTCTCGAAATGCGAAAAGTATCACATAAATTGGGATGGAGGGAGTATACTGATACTATATTACTGATTATGGTTTGGCCAAATAAATAGGCAGCCTTATAAAGTGGGCATTATTTTCCATTTACCCAAATAAAAGTGTGCCAATTAAACGCAATAGTCTGACTTGGCAAGAAGAGTATTTTTCATATCTCTTGAGTATGTGAGTAGATCCAATTTTTTTTTTAAAAAAAAGGAAAAGAAAAAAAGCACCTTGTTATTAAAAAACAATATCACCAGGGACGGAGCTACAGTGTAACGAGGGGATTCAGCCGAACCCAGTAGCTTTTGCGTAGACCCTAAATTTGAATTAGAAAATCTAGCAGTTATATATAATTATTTAGATGCGAACCCACATACAAAGGCAAGCGGACAGTTCATTGGTTAGTGCGTGACTAGCAAAGCACTTCGTTTCCCCGAGATATGGGGTCGAAACCAACTGTTTCATTTTCTATAGTTAGTAAAGCAACATCTACTCTAAAACAAAACATCCGACTGTTGGTTTCTTCACACACCTCAAAGTGTTAAACCAAAAATCTGATTTTCAAAGAATTTAGGGTTCTAACTTTTGTTGACCATCGCCACTGCTGTGGCCCGCCACCTGTTGCTTGCCGAAGCCTGGACTTTGGACCTCCGCCATTTTCCTATCTTCCTCCTTTTGTTTTTATCTATTTTCCTATTATTATGTGTAACAATTCATTCAAAATATGATTTTTAATCTTTGATTATAGGGCCGTCCCATATATTGACCTTTTCTATTAATCAAATTGTTGTTTTGCTTCCCAAAATTTCAAGCCAAAATCCCCGACGCCGAGAACTATGTGGTCCCTTTCTTATTTTTAATAATTTATATAGTGCAATTTTTTCTTTAAAATGGTACCATACAAACTTAGGATATTTTTGAAAATAAATTACTTTAATATTGTGAACTATTAATGAAGTTCCAATGCTGATTATTGCTGCTTTTGGTTTTGCAATTTCTTTCCATTTTCTTTAGAGTGTTTGCGTTGGCCGTTGAGGAATATTCAGAGAGTAGACCGCTCCTCCATTTTTTTTTTTTTTTTGCAATTTGCTAAGTGTGCATAATGCACATGAGGTGTTTTAGAAACATATAATTTGAAGTATAATTCGTGCTTTATGATTTTTAAGATCTTTAAGCAAGAATCAATATGATTACGAATATTTTCAAGCCTCAAACTCCATCAAATACTTCTCCTAGCTCTTCTTTGTCAAGCTCTTAATCGCCTATCAATCTTTTCAAAGCATCGGATAATGACAAACTATTGGCCATTTGGATCTTAAACCAGATTCTGCTGAAAGAAAACAAATATCGAAATTTTCTCCTAATATGTGACCGAGTGAGGAGATATTACATACTAAAGAAACCTTGCCAACCTCAAGAATTTGAATTTCCAAGTAGAGAGATTGGAGGAGAAGGGTGTCATTTTAATCCGGATTGGTTTGATGCTCCATATTCTCAATGGTTAGAATATAGCGTTAAAAAGGATGCAGCATTTTGCTTGTGTTGTTACTTGTTTAAAATTGTGCTTGGATGACATGGTAAATAAGTAAATGATGCTTTCACAACGAAAGGTTTTCAAAGTTGGAATAAAGGTTTAGAAAGACTTAAAAAGCATGTGGGTGAAGTGATTAGTGTTCATACTCGATGTTTCATGATGATGCTAGATTTAATGAATCAAGAACAATCTATTTTAACTTCATTTAAAAATCCATCCTAGCAATTAAAGGTGATTACCGGGTTCGCTTGAATACTTCGGTTGATGTGATAAGGTATTTTTTGAAAGAAGAAATGCCTTTTCAGGGTCACAATGAGTATGTAACTTCTACAAGAAGAGGCCATTTTCTAGATCTCTTAAAGTGGTATGCGGATAAGATGGAAGATGTGAAAATATTGTATTAGAAAAAGCTCTAAAAAATAACACCACTTCTGCCGATATCCAAAAAGAAATTGTGAATTTTTGTGCAAAAGAAGCAGTGAATGCAATTATTGAAGACTTGAAAATAGATTATTTTGGAATTTTTGTTATGAGTCTAAGGATGTTTTTCATAAGGAACAAATGACCCTTGTCTTGCGGTATGTCAACAAGGAGGCTAAAGTTATCGAACGATTTCTAGGTCTTGTTCATGTTAAAGATACATCTGCAAAGTCGTTGAAAGAATCCATCTTTTCTTTACTTTTAGACTTCTTTGAGTCATTCTCAAAATGGCGACAAGGTTATGGTGGAGCTAGTAACATGCAAGGAGAAATTAATGGTCATAAAACTCTGATTCTGAAAGATAATTCTTCGAATATTGTTTACATTTCTTTGCTCATCAATTGCAATTGACTCTTGTAGCTGTTGCAAAGAAACATCATGATGTGAATAACGTTTTTAGAATTCTTGCCAATGTTTTAAATATCTTTGGAGGTTCTTTTAATCATAGGAAGATGCTTCGAGATGATCAAGATGAAAAATTAGAGGAATTACTAGTGCTCGGTGAAGTTCATATGGGAAGTGGATGAATCACGAACTTGGACTTCAAAGGCCTGGGATACTCGTTGGGGATCTCATTTTAAGATGGTACGTAACTTCATTTCCTTATTATCATCAATTGTTCATGTACTTGGAGTTCTTGCAAATGAGGGTGCAAATTATCATGAGAAAGTAATGGCAAAAAGTCTAGTGGAAGACATTAGATCTTATGAGTTTATCTACATGTTGCATTTGATGTTGAAGATTTTGGCGATTACATATGATCTGATTATGGCTTTGCAACGAAAATATCAAGATATTGTTAGTGCTATAAAGCTTGTTGATTTCACAAAAAGACAATTGCAATCGATGAGGGAATCTAAACGGACTTCTTTTGTATAAGACGTCTCCTTAATTTGTGAAAAGAATGGTATTGTGATCCCTGAAATGTCACGACCCAAATTACGGTCCGTGCGGGCACCTATCATATTACTAACTAGTAGACGAACCCTTACCAATCAACCCAATATTTAGACAGTTTATTAATAACAAATACTTAATGATCACAATTTACTAGTAAATCCTCATACTGACTCTGCTATTGACACAAGAAAACTGAACAATTCCTGGGATCTAGTCTAGACAGGTACAAGAGCTCCTATTATACAAGGATAAACAAAATAAATGACACAGCCTCTACCTGAAATGAGATGAGCGAGACTGTAGGAAGATGTCTGATAATCCACAGAAGAAACTTCAACTTAAACCTGCAATATACCTACACCCAAAAGGATGTAGCAAGAGTAGTATCAGTACATCACATGCACTGGTAAGCATCATAGGTCGACTAAGATTAGTTCACACAACACAATATAAAATCAATAAGATAAGCACATAAGTCAGCGAACGCCCTTAAGACTCCCATTATAGATTATTACACCAACACGAACTCACCTCTCTACTCCCAATTATTTCGGTCCTCTTGTTTCCCACAGTATTACCAGTTATCCGACTAGTTAAAAGTAGTCCTATTTTGTATTCCCTTAGACCAATTATGTAAGTCTTATCCCCTCATTTACACTAATGTCTAGTTCCTGATTTTTAGCCTTAGAGCTTTCTATCCAATTCACTTACTAAGATATGATGCATCCACGGAACATACTCACCACACATCCACCAATCATGGGACTTCGTGAGTCCGGCAGACTCAAAGCAAAAGTATACCCCTTAGTAATTCTCTCTTACACTTACTTTCATATTGGTCACCACCTCATACAACACAACACAATTATAGGAGATGCATAATATAATAATAGACTGACAACACAAAATCATAAGGACATATAAGTATGAAATGTAATGCAATGCAAATGCGATGCAAAGGACAAATCACACTGTACATACATGCTAATTGATGTCATTGCTCAGTAGTCATGACCTGCAGGGGACCCATGGCGTCTATGTACCACTTATTTCGGATTCACTCCTCGGACCCGAGTCACAATCAAGGCCACATCCTCACCCCTGTCAAATGTGCATTTTTTATATATCTAAATATATTTAACCTTACATCACCTCCAATGCTCGATTATCACGCGTTACCACATATTCGTTCCAACTCAGCCATAGCCCGTAAAGTGCAATTGATGCTTAATCAGAGTTCTTGCTCCATGCATTACCTCGTAACCACATGCAATATATGCAATGATACCAATCAATGAAAACAATTTCATGAATTATGCCCTTAATGGTGTAGCACTATTATGCCTTCCTTCAATCCACCCAATGCAATTCTCTTACTAACAAGAGTAACAATTATATGAATATTGCAATATACTTGACAATAAATACGGAAAATATACCTAGGAATAATTACTCTAGACAATGAAATACCCCTTTTTAACCACGACAATTAATGTCCTCTTATTCCGTAACGCGTAAACATCACAATAGTAACACTCAATTACATACTCGTTGTTACCCTAATTACTATTCGCACATAACTTTCGTTAAATTGTGAATATATCCATTCAAACTCCGTGTCCGAAGACCTAATCATGAAATCTCCCGTCAACTCTATACGTGTATACGATCCACTAATCAAAGTCTAACTCTAGTAAATCATAACCTACCTCGATGACGAACAACTATTTGAATTTTTGTGAAATACTCGCCCTCCTAGCCCTTATCTGAATCCATGAGAGATAATAGTTGTAGGGAAGGATGTGGAGAATGTTGGAGAAGCCTCTTTTCTTAGTGTCAAGGGTTTTTTTCTTCTTGTGAAAACCTAATAGCAGCCTTGGAGGGTCTCTTATTAAAAAGGAGGATGAAATATAAAACTGAGTATAGAAAACGCGTCTACTGGTCCGTGCAGGTTCGCTATAGCGAGACCGCTGCGGCGGTACTCTGGTCGCTATAGCAGACGATCTTCTTCCCGGGCCCACAATTTTTCAACTTTTCCCGAAACTGATTTTCCCATTATTAATTATTTAAACATCCCATGGGGCTTACTATTTAAGATCATAGACCTAGATTGGGCATGGGTTCGCGAAGTATTAAATAACGACCGTGCGGGTCGTTACATGAAATGGATGAGAAGTATGGTCTTGAAAAGTCAAAGCGTAAGAGCTCAAGTGTTACGTACTTTCATCATTTACGTGTGGAAGTTTTTTATGCTATTATTGATTTTCAATCACAGAGCTTAAATATCGTTTTAATGAAGTGAATACTGATTTACTTCTTGGCATGGGTAGTTTGAGTCCCGAGAATTCTTTTGCAAATTATGATAAAACAAGATCATGAAGCTTGCTACGTATTATGCAAATGAGTTCGGTGCTTCCAAGCTTTATAATCTTAGGTTTGATCTTGAAAATTATATTTACTATGTGAGAGAAGTGGACAATGCTTTCTCAAATTTGAAAGGACTTGGAGATTTTTCAATGGCTAGTTAAAATAAATGCAAAAGACATGGGGACTTGTCTATTTTCTTGTGAAGTTAAGCTTGATATTACCCGTGGCTACTGCAACAGTGGAAAGAAAATTTTCCTCAATGAAGTTTATTAAAAATGACTTGCGAAGCAGAATTGGTGATGAATATTTGAATGATTGTTTAGTTTGTTATATAGAGGATGAAATATTTGAAGTGTACCTAATGATGCGATCACTGATTGTTTTCAAAAGATGACAACTTGTTGAGTGTAATTGTAATGATAATGCTTACATTTATATAGTGTTTTAATTAGTTTGTCACTTTTTTAAATATATTAAATATCGGTACTTGTTCGTTAGTTTGACAGTTGTTATACATTAGCTTGAGGTCGTTATTGTTATATCCCGTACTTTTGCGCATTCTGAAAATTTGAAATAATTTTGACTTGTGAGAAATAAGGCTATGCTTTTATTTTATTTGCTACATGTGTGATGTTCATGAAATGTTGATGCGGAAATATGGAGAAAGGCCGAGGGCAAAATTTGAAATTTCGGAAATTAGTTTCGGGAATTACAAAATTAGCCACCACTAATTGGGCTCAAAAAAAAAAATAAGAGAAAATGAAGCCCAAAATTTTAGGGGTGGCCGGCCATAGTGCCAAGGCCCAAGCCCATGGAATTTAATTTTATCCATGTGATAAATATGAAAAAGGGCCATAAACTTCTTCATTTTTCAAGAACTTTCAAGAAAGAGAATGGAGAGCCAAGAACAAGGGGCCATTTCGGCCAAGAGAGGGAGAAGATGAAGATCAAAAATCTTGATCCAAAAATTTATTTCTTCTAGTATTCCTACTAATTTAAGGGTCCTCTACAACGTGGCATAATTGTTTCGGCCATAGTGCCAAGCCCCAAGCCCATGGAATTTAATTTTATCCATGTGATAAATATGAAAAAGGGCCATAAACTTCTTCATTTTTCAAGAACTTTCAAGAAAGAGAATGGAGAGCCAAGAACAAGGGGCCATTTCGGCCAAGAGAGGGAGAAGATGAAGATCAAAAATCTTGATCCAAAAATTTATTTCTTCTAGTATTCCTACTAATTCAAGGGTCCTCTACAACGTGGCATAATTGTTTCGGAAGATAAGTCATCCGTTTCGTCGTTTCCGCATTCTAGTCAAGTGAAGAAGTTGAAGAGAAAAGGTAAGAATTTTATGTTTTTATTATGTTATGGAAGGTGTATATATGTTATAGTATGTAGAAATGAAGGAAAAGTATGAAAATCTTGTGTGTTGCGGATATGGGTGTGTTGGCCGTGTGCATCAAGTTGGAGGGGGGATATGAATTAAATTATTTAGTATGTTAATTCTGTTGTTGTAGCCTTGTGATGAAAATGGAAGGTTAATGGTTCTAGTTGGCATGAGAAAATTGTTGTTGAGTTGTTATTGGAAAGTATGTGATTTCATTATAGTTTATGTAATTATGAGAATGAAGTAGTAAGATACAAATTGTTGTTGTTGTGAGTGAATTTGGAAGATAAAAATGTGTTGTGAATATTTATGTTGAAAATTGAAGGTTTTGGGTGGATTATGGTTTGGTGGAACTTTTACATATTTTGTAGAATAATGGAAAATGTTCTTGAATTGTATTTGAATGGTCTTGAATTAGTGAATAAACATAAAAACGTTGACGTTAGTTTGATAGTGTGAAGTTGGGATGGAAGATGTTGAATTATGTAGAAAAGAAGACTATTTATATTATAATGTATTTTGTGATGATGGTTGATGTTGTTGGTATTGTTGGGTTGTTGTTGTTGATATTTTGGGCCGAGATGATTCTCGGGGACGCTGAATTTACAGGGGAAATGCTGCCGAAATTTCGGTAGACAATATGAATTTAAGCTTGAAACTTACATTTGGCAACTATGACCAATTGTAGATTTTGGACGAAACGGGGATTGAGTTTGGACGAGCGTAAGGCGCAAGTGAGGTATGTAAAGCTATCCCTTTTCTTCTCTTGGCATGTCCTAGGTGTACTAGATTCGGATTTGAGCCTCGTAGGTTATTCTGCTCATAGGAATGCGAGTCTGAATTTTGGTACTATTCATTCAGCACAATTGAATTATAGCCCTTAAGTTTTGTTGGAAAACTGTTCAAACATCCATAACCCGTGCCGACGTGATAGGCTCGCTTTGAAACCTTCATGGATGCCTGCATAGAGTCCAATGTTTGTAATTTATATCCGCCACCTCGACTTGACCCGAGGTGGGCCCACAAGTTCCGAAACTTCTTTCGTTTGTCTCACTTGAGCTATTTTTGTATGATATAAAAGTAAGACTTTCGTCTATGAATCTAAGACTCCGTTTGATTCGTTTCATAAGTCATTGGAAAGCTCCTTAATGTGAATATTCTCATGTGAGCATGTAATTCGATATAAGGAGTTTGCTATGAGTAATCTGATATAAGTATGTTGATAGAAATATCCTGACACAAGTAATCTGATATAAGTATCCGGAATAAGTGTTCGGTTATAACTAATCCGTTATGAATATCCTGATAAGACATTCGATTCTTTCATCGGGTTTTAATTTATGTGCACCTAGTTTCTTACTGATCCGCTCGTATATATGCTATGATCCCTTTCACCGAGTTCCGGGCCGGTATATATCGTGCGTACGGTTTGCCGAGTCCCTTGTCTAGGGGTCGGGTTCCATGTATGAAATTTCGAAGTATGATGTGTCCGGCTTCGGGGTACTGTGGTATATGTCCGTCCCCGGTTGCCGTGTATATGGGATATGATGTGTCCGGCTCTGAGGTACTGTGCTATAT
Source organism: Lycium barbarum (assembly GCF_019175385.1). Lineage (NCBI taxonomy): Eukaryota > Viridiplantae > Streptophyta > Magnoliopsida > Solanales > Solanaceae > Lycium > Lycium barbarum. Next base: position 19,824,533 of record NC_083348.1, on the reverse strand, counting down.
GTCCGTCCCCAGCTACTGTGTATATGGATTATGATGTGACTGGTTCTCGGGTTCTCGCTGTATGTGTTCGATTCCCGAGGTACCGTGTACATGTTATGAAATCTTCTGGAGTATGGTGTGTTATGGCGCCAGAGACGGGAGTGGCGACCATGTTCTTGTGCCCTTTGCATGACTTTGATATGCATCATTTGTGATTGAAAAGTAAGTATTCTGACATTCTGGATAAGCTACTTACCTCCTGTATTTTTCTGATATACGATTTTGGCATACATGAATCTATTCACCGAGTCCCTCACCGAGGGCCGGGGCACGTTGTATGTATGTGTGATGCATGATTCTGACATGTGTGATTTATGTTTGGAAAGTAATAAATGTGGCATTATATTATTGTGCGCACTTGGTGATATTGATCGCTGGACCCCTGACCACGGTATGTCCGACATTGACCGCTGGACCCCTGACCACGGTATGCCGGATTTGTGATATTGACCGCTGGACCCCTGACCGCGGTATGTCCGACATTGACCGCTGGACCCCTGACCGCGGTATGCCGGATTTGTGATATTGACCGCTGGACCCCTGACCGCGGTATGTCGGGTTTGGGATGTTAACCGCTGGGTACTTGGCCGCGGTATGTGTGATAGTGACCGCTGGACTTTTGGCCGCGGTAATTGTGTGTTTGATTTTCTGTGTGTATGAGAAGGAAGTGTTTTTCAAAAGAAAGCAAAGCATTTTGGCATTTTGATTTCCGTATTTGTCTTCCGGAACCTCTTATGTGTGATTTGTTCGTCAGATGCAACACTTTGGTATTCTGGTTATTGTGTCCACCTTCTGTACATTTTACTTCGGTTATGACTTTGTTTTCTGTACTTCATGCCTTACATGCTCAGTACATATTCCATACTGACCCCCTCTTCTTCGGGGGCTGCGTTTCATGCCGCGCAGGTGCTCCCAGATGAGTTGAAGATATTATGGCAGATGTTCCAGCGAAGATGGCAAACTCCATTTGCTCCCGGAGAACTGCCGAGTCAGAATATATGTGTTAAGGGTTCTGTTAATGTTAGAGACTTTGCAGACAGAGTCGTGGGTATGGTATGTCGGTTTAGTAAGCGGCTCCATCAGCCGATATGTCGTTTTGTATCATGTTATAAAGTCCGTATGATTACAGATTTGTTTGACTTGAAAGCTACAAAATATATATATGTTTCAGTAAGTTTTACTATGTATTACATTCTATTTGATTAAAAGTCCGGAAAGATTATGCACGAAGTGAAAGTCTGTGGGTTCGCTCGGCTCCGGATATGGGGTCGAGTGCCCATCACAACCTAGTGGGATTAGGGTGTGACAGTTATCCTGTCTTAAAATTCGAACCCCCAAACCTCAAATCCTGGCTCCGCCTCTGAGTATCACCTCCTTTAATCTTGGAGCCACCTTTAACCTTGGGCGTAGAAATTACGGATCACCTTGTGGATAATGAAAATCTTAGAATTTAAATCCAGGAAAGATTCAGATTATATTAAATTCAAGATATACTAGTCCAAATAAATATTATGGGGCCAATATAATTGGATTAATTATTTAAGTCCTATAAATATGGATTTAATTAAACTGGTCCAAATGCATTGGGCTAGCCAATTTAATTGAGTTATAAATGATGAGCCCACTTTGCTAAGACCAAGATATCATCTTATTCTAGAGGCCCACTTTGGTGCCACATGTCACACCAAGTCAAACGAATGAGCCAATAGGATCACGCCATGTGTCAAAATGATGCAGCATGCTTAGTCAAATCAAAGGCCGATGAAGATGCGTCATGTGTACAAGTGACATGTTTCGGTCAATCAAGTAGGGCGATGCGACTTCATTCTAATAGGTCGGAAAGGATTTTTCCTTTTTACAACTCTTCCATCATACAACTATAAATAGGGGTCTCATAATTCATACAAGAGATGAGAATTCTAACATGAAACCAAAGAGAGCTCGTGGATCAAACGTTGTAAATTTCTCCACAAGCTAAAAACATTCAAGCACTCAAGTATTTATTTAGAAGTTCTAGAGATCAAGACGAAGCTTCAAGCCCCTGAATTCAAGTACAAGTTCAAGATCAAGCTCAAAAGCCTTTGAATTCAAGTACAAGTCAAGATCAAATCCATCAAGTTCAAGATTAAGCTCAAAAGCGCTTGAATTTATTATCGAAATGAAGAATCGGAGGATTCATAGAGATTGTAACACTCATATTTGAAATCAAATAATACGATTGTTTTGATATTTTCCTGCCTTGATTATTATTTTCTCGAGGTGAAGTTTATTACAAATTCTGGCTCGCTCATTGGGACAATCCCTACCTCTCATCTCAACTTTTCGATTATCCAAGTTTTAGAACATTGAAATTGCCTCAACGAAGATCAACTCAAAATTAACTTCCTCCAAGGCTGCTGACTCCAAGATCTCTGTTGATGTGGAAAGCATCCTTGACATTACCTTTGGAAGCATGGGACCAGTTATGAGAAGTAAAGCAAGCTTGCTGGGACAACAAGCACTCCAAGTGATATGATATTGGATGGCTCGAGGGTGATTATGAGGGCTCAGGTTTGTGGTGGAGCTCGGCCTTAAACCAATGCTAGTTCATGGAGCATATTCATCTTATTTGAGGAGCTTCAAGGGGCTTCAAACAGGTATCTTAAAGCTACACACCCTTTGATGATAAAGGTTGAGCCTTTGAAGGCCTTTGGAGACCTATATGTGAAGATGATCAAGCTATGGGAAAGAGCATGGAGGGAACAAGACATAACTCACTCGAGATACTTCACCAGTGACTGAGCCGAGGAGCTCCAAGCTATACGAGCCATGTTCATGCAAGGAGAGACCTTGGAGACCCTTAAGGAACTCAACCTACTTGAAGAAAAAGAAGCTCAAATAGTTGAAGGAGAGAAGTATGAGATCGGATAAATATGTCAAGGCCGGAAGGTGAATATTTATGCAAACAGGCTATTCTTTAAAGACAAGCCATCATCTCTTGAGAAGACCACCAAACAAGGCCCTTATTTCATTAAGGGTATTATTTTAATAGCTTTAGTAGTCTTCTTATCTTAGTTTGTATATATACTATACTTGTCATTTAATGAGGGGACTTTTGATGAATTGAATGTTGAAGAAGCTCTTGTGAGAGTAGTCTCCTTGTATGGAGTTATTGTTAGCTAGGATTATCTAGTGTTAGGATTGGGGTGTATTCCCTTAGCACTTACCTTGATCATCTCTTGGGTAATCTAGGATTTGATTCTCCATGTATGAGTTCAAGTTCCCTTCTCCCTTGGATTGGTTCACCTCTGGTTGTCGATTAATCACTATTTGTGGGTGAATTATCCCTTATTTCTTCTATTCTCATCTCCTATTTCTTCATTCTCATCTATTGATTTCTCATATCTTAATTTTCGCGATTTTGTGTTTGTTGCCATACAATCCCAAGTCAGATCGTATCATTTGGTATCAGAGCCCAGGCTAAAGGATTGTTCCTACCATTTTTAATCCTAGGTTCATCTTATTTTGAAAATCTCAGAAAAAAAATCTAGAAAAAATTGAAAATAAAAAATTCATAGTTGTTGTTTGATTTGCGAGGATTTGAGGTTAGATTTGAGTTCCATGTGGTCAAATACATCTAAATCCAAAGTTTTAAGTTGTTTTGACAAGATTTGGGTCAATCACCATTGAAGACCTTCAAGCTTTTGAAGAACACAAAGTGGGTTTTCAAAAATTAGGGCTCAATTGTTTTCAATTCCTAGAGAACTTTGTTCTCCTGGTTGAAGGGAGCTTAGACCTGAAATTTAGAAGGAATTGGAGTTTTTTGGTCCTACTGATACGATATGGGACGGCTCAAGTGCTCAATTTTATCCAAGGCCTTGTACTAGAGGCCGAGTCAAGAACTTCCAAACCTTAGAAGCCAAGTTTGTGGAGAAGGAAGCCATGTAAGCTCTTGGAGACAACGAATGGAAGGCCTTCAAGATATGGAAGATAGCATGGAAAAAGAGTACAAGAGACCAAGGCCCAATGCTTGTCTCTTAGAAGAAGCCAAACGTGTGATCTATGGTTACAATTGCAAGCTTGGGCAGTCAAAGGCCGGAAGGTGGATATTTACGCAAGAGTCTATCCTTTAAAGACAAGCCATCGTCCCTGAAGAAGACCAAACAAGACCCTTACTTCATTAAGGGTATTTTTGTAATAGCTAGCCTAGTCTTCTTTAGCATAGTACTATATATACTTGCCTTAGTCATTTCATTACTTAGATTATGTTGAATTAAGAATTGAGATAAATACTCCCTTGAGAGTGATAGTTTGTTTAGCTAGGTAGCTATAGATGTAGTGTTAGAGATGGTTGATTATGGTGGATTCCATTGTTGGCTATTGAACCCTTTCCCTTGATTTTCATGAAGAGTTGTTCATTTGTGGAATCATTTGATTACCTCTTGCCTTGAATTTCAATTAGTATATGTTCTTTTAGGTTCTTGATTCAATTGGGAGTATTTGGATTCAATTCCAAGTTTTCCCATAAATCCAATCCTAATTGGGTCTTGCTTCTATCCCTCCATTCTCAGCCCAATTTCTTCACTTCTCATCTTTGTTTTCTTACTGTCTTTATTTTTCGCGTTTTGTTGATTGAATCCGTGTCTTCCACAAGCTGATGTATCATTTGGTATCAGAGCAAGGGTAGAAGGATTATTTCATCATTCTCATCCTTGGTTCTACAAAAAATATTTAAAAAAATTTAGAAAATTCGAAATTCCAAAAAACCTAAAAAGAATTGTTGTTTTTTGGTGGATTTGAGGTTAGAATTGAGTTCCTTGTGGTCAAATCCATCTAGATATAAAATTTGAATAAGCTTGCACAAGTTTTGAGAAATCACCATTGACCTTCAAGCTTTTGAAGAACTCAAAGTGGTTTTATTGATTTGGGCTTAATTGAGGTTAATTTGTATTGGGTTTTGTTCTCCTAGTCAAAGGGAGGTTAGATCTAAAATTGGAGCAAAACCAAGTTTATTTGGCCCTAGAATTAATTTTGAGTGTTGTTCATGTTCTTGAGCATCTTCATATATTCATCTTGAAGAAGAATGCAGAAAAAGGGTGTTTGATCCAAATAATTTTTGGATATAAGTCAAAAGGTGTTTTTCTACCCCAAAAGAGCAAATACTAGGTTGTGTTGGGCCAAATAAGTCAAGAAAAGTCAAAAAAGAAAGCGGAAAAGAGAGGCACGTGGCCACCCACGTGCCATATGGACCACATACGTGGCCACGTGAGTAGCCACGCAGCTCACCCGCGCAAAGAGGAGCATTTTTTTTGCTCACTGTTTCTAGCCAAGTAAAGGGACGTGGCCCACGCAGCCCCAAAACAGGCCACCCAGAATTTTGGCCCGACTTTAGAGGGGTGTACCTTCGTTTGTATAAGAAGTTATGGGATGCATAACCTATCTGAATTCAAGTTTCGCGAGTCTACTTTGCAAATCAATAAACCGTTCATCAATCAGAGCTCTGTAAAACAAGTTACATACATTTTAAAAAGACGCTGCAAGCAGCTCCCAATTTTTTTAAGTGTCAAAACTACTCCAATTTTTTTTCTAAGTGTTTGGCCAAGGTTTGTCTACTTCTTATCTCATTTCCTTGATTCTCTAAGCTAATTAACAACTAGTAACTGTTAATTAGTTCTTGAGTCCTATTTCTTTCGTGCCAATTATTTTTCAAGGTTTTCTCGTTTAAATTTCGTTGAACTTCTTTGGTTCTTTCTGCTTGATTTTTGAGTCATCCTTCTTTCTAATCAACAATAATCTATTCTTCCACAAAGAATTAGCAACCTTGTGAATTGATTTGGGATTAGCGGTTCGTTGCCAACTTTGGAAGAAACACTAGGTTGAGTGAGGTAAAGCTTGAGTGCAAACACGAGTGACATAAGGAATTTTACTACTATAATTATTTGCTAAGTTTTGCAGGTATGATGTGTTACACCACGGACATTTCGTGTCGTCGTGCTGTGAATAGACTAACGCAAGCTAAAGGTGAACATGAAGTCTTTATGACAATAAGGAGAGTACTTAGTAGCTTTAAAGTGCACACGACAAGATTTTAAAGTTATATGAATCGGTGAAACTAAATTCGTCGAAGGAAGTAAAGTATTGTCATGACCCAGCTAGGGGCCGCGACGGGTACCCGGGGCTAGCCACCGCTCATTCTATTTCTCATCATACTCATTTAATGCTCTTTTATCAATTATATACTCAAGGCATAAGAAAAATCATCTTTTCATTTGAGGACAGAAAATACTTTTATATGCATAAGCCTCTCGGCCATCAAAATAAAATTATATATATACGTAGCAGCAATCTCGTGAGACCATCTAACCCACACTGCGTATCTACGAGCCTCTACTGGAGTGCTAGAAATAAGGACGGGACAAGAACCCGTCATGCCCAAAAATACATATACATGAGAATACACAAAAGGATAATCAAGCACCTCCGGGACAAAGGAGTGTTTTCAATCAGCTGACAGCTCCTACGAATCTGGATCAAGCTCACCTCCCTATCTACCTGTGGGCATGAACACAACATCCAAAGAAAACAGACGTCAGTACGAACATTGTACTGAGTTTGAGAGGCATAAACAATGAAATAGAACAATGACATAAAGGAAATATCAATATGGAACATCTATATCTGACTGTCAAGTATAAAAGAATTAAGTCATGATGTCTTACTCATACTCGTCATCATATCATATATGCATAATGTATAAGCTGCCCGCCCATATAGGTACGGTGTAGTAATATATAAGTTTCCTGTCCATATCGGATCGGTGTGATAATCATAACATTAGCCTACGTCCAGGCCTCCCGCGTCCGGGGTATCAACTCATGCTGCCCACTAGTGGTGTCTGCCCATGGTGTATACGCTGCCCGCCTTAGCAGTGACTGCCCGGCCATATAGGCGCGGTGTATCATCATCATAATATGCTTATCATAGTATATGCATAAGGCTCAAGATCAACTATACTTTATCGGGGTGACGTAAGGTCGTGATCCCCCGATCTCATTATGGAGCAATCATCGATATTCTGCCTCACCTTGAAGGAATTAGCATATAAGGTGAGTGTAAGTAATAATTGACATCATATCATTCATTTTAGAATCTCTATACTTTAACTCATCATCATGGCCCTCTAGGGCTCATAACATGTCTCTTATCTCATATAGCTATTCATAGACATAGGCTTTTAGCTTTCCGAAATATAGGAACTCATGAAGAGAAAAGAGAGTCATGCTATAGGATTCATGCCATTAGAAAGAAAGGACTAGCCTCACATACCTTTCATGTTTAGCTAATCTATAGCTTGCTTGTTCTCCTTCGACATCACATTTCTACCTTCAAGAGAGAATTCACACTAACGTTAGTTAATCGACTATAAGGACACGCTACTATTTCTAGGGAAAATTGGGCAGCATTTCCTTTGTTTCTACAACTTTTCCCATATTCTATATCAACTCCCAAACACTCACAACAACATTCACAATATTGCAATCAACAATCATCATTTATATACATTGACCACAACCCACCATTTCTCTTCAATTTCTCCACAATTATGATTATAGCTCACTATCGCGTTTTCTCATATATAATACCTATCCCATGTTCTAAATGTCATTTATAACGTTTTTACAATCACAATTCATCAATGATCATGACTCAATCCAAACCTTCACTCAACAATGTTACTATTTACACTTTCATGACCCATTTCCTATATCTTTCTACACTCCAAGTGTTTCAACTTTTCCATACCTCAAATAACATGTAAATACCATAAAACTTACCTTAGATGGTGTAGGAATAAGCCTTGAGTGGTATTACTCTTTTGCACCAAAACCCTAGTTCACTTCTCTTGAAATTTCTTGGCTTGGATGAACTTTGATGAATTTCATACACTTGATTCACTTGAATTCTTGATATTGATCTTTGATTTCCTTTGTTTTCTTGTGAATGAAGAGTGGATAATACTCTAGAGGTTCCTAGAGAGAAGTGGTGTGGAAGTGAAATGAATTAATGAACTTGGGTACCCTTTTTAATGGCTTAAAATCTGATCCGTCGGGCAATCCTACGCCAATTTTGACGGGCCGTCAAAATTCCTACGGGCCGTCAAAATGGCCCGTAGAACTGCGCAGTCAAATATGAGTCACTGTGACCATTTGACGCTGGGCTGTGTCAATTTGACGGAGCGTTAAAATTTCTACGGGGCGCAAATGGTCCGTAGAAATTTTCTGCTCAGACAGTCTGTCGTAGAATGGCCATAACTTTTGATCCTGATATTATGTGAGGGCCCACGACCTACGGTTGGAAAGCTATTTCAATTATCTACAACTTTCATTGTTAGTTTTATTCCAAATTCCAAACTTATAATGGTGTTATTTCCCCTCAAAGTCAGATCACCCGAAAATGTTTCCTTAAAAATCACCCTTTTGGATGGCTTATGCCCATATTTGGCCCATGGGTCCTTCTTAGGACTTGCTCAACGTTCCATATACTACTCATATATCTCTTCATATGTTCCTTATAAAAATCCGGTGTGTGGGCCCCACTTAGCTTACAGCAACGAGGGATTTTTCGGTAAATGACATATGAACCAATTCAACCCATATGGTCTCCAAATGTCATATGTATACCATTATTACACTCTTATAATATAATCTTTCTCCTCAATCCTCGTATAGCTTTTCTCTTCCTCCGGCCCATACTAAGCTGGCTACGACCCTGGGTAGCGCGAAATTTCCCAAGGTGTAACAAGTAGAAGTCCTGTTTGGAGAGGTTTTTGCAAGTATCGAGTTAACAATTATTTAGTAATATCTTGGGAAGGAGTTATAGGGATCCTTAGATGTCTAATGAAGTGTTAAACAAGTGTTAAGAATGTTCCATAAGGATTTGAGATCAAACGAATCGACGAGAACAAGTTCGGGGAAAAGTGAGTTATACGACAACTTATTCGGTCCGTATAATGGTCCGTATAACAGTCACAGTGAGGGGTCATCACTGGAGGTATTATACGGTCAGTTATATGAACCGTATAAATTATACAGACCGTATAAGTGTCCGTATAAATCCTATCGGGCAGCTTTGTTTTTTTTTTAAAAAGATGACCAAGTTCTTATTTTTTATTTCCCATCTTCTACACAACTTTTGAGAGCTCTAGAATGTTCCACACACTATATTAACACAATCCAAGGGAAATCAAAGATTTAACACCAAGAATCAAGAGGATCAAGTGCAAGGAGGTTCACTAGGGTTTATAGAAATCAAGAATTCCTTTGGTATTGAAGTGTGGGGTTTTTCTCAAGTGAAGTATCTTCATCCAAGGTTCATTTCTATATGATCAAAGGTTAGTTTTATATCCATTCCATGTTATTAAAAGTATTTGAGTGGTTGAATGACTTGGATGAGAGAAGAAAATAAAATATGAGCTCAAATATGGAAATAATGATATTTTTAGTAGTAAGTTAACTTGAGTCATGATTCTTAGTATGCTATGAGTATAATATTGTTATGACTGACACTAAGGATGTTGAGGAAGTATTATATGTAAATGAATATGGTGTTGTGTTGTGATTGTGGTTATGAATGACTTTGAAAAGGAGTTTTGAGAATTGAACAATGCTTAACTCGAAGAAGTTTATTGATTATGGTATTGTGGGTGTTGCTATTGATTTTTGGGAGTTGTTTATTGTATGGAGAAAGTTGTCGAAACAAAGGAAATGCGGCCCAATTTTCGTTAGCTTTTAGCTGCTTTAGCTTAAGCGTATCTTCGTTTATCTAATTTTAGTGAGAATTCTCTTGAATGTAGAGTCCTGAGCTTGGAAAGAGAACGTTTAGTCGTTAAGAAGGCGTAAAGGTATGTTAAGGCTAGTCCCTTTCTGTCAAAGGAATGATTCCTATGTCATGGTTCCCTCTCTACATCTCTATGATCTCTTTACATTCCAAAAGTTGAAAGTCTAAGATTATTAAGAGCTTCTTATGAGATAGAGAAAAGATGTGTTCTATGATAATGATGATGATGATGATTCTATTTCTAGAGATTCCAAAGCTTATGAATTGATGCTATTACGAGCTTAATGACCTTGCTTAATAAATTCTTTGATGATATTCATTGTTGGCCATCTTACCTTATAATAATTGCTCCTTCAACGTGAGAATACGTGATGATGAATGTTCCATAATATAATCGGAGGTTACCGACCTTACGTCACTCCAACAGAGTTATAGGCTTTACTTGACTCCTCATGCATGCTCTATGTTATGTATATGTATGATTACACCGTGCCTAGTTGGCCGGCCAGACACCACTGCGATGAGCGTAGTGGGTAGCTATGATGATAATTACACCGTGCCTAGTTGGCCAGGCAGACACCACCAGTGGGCGGCATGAGATGGCTACCCCGGACGCCGGAGGCACGGACGCGGGCTAATGATGATCACACCGTATCTATATGGTCGGTTAGTTTACATATGTGTATATATGACAGGATGTTTTTTTAATATAAAAGTTAGCAGGCATGACTCCGCCTTAAGAGGCAATCAGTTACAGGTTATCTCTTCATTTTATGCTATTTTATTTCTTGATTATGTTATTATACATGCCTTACATACTCAGTACATTGTTCGTATTGACGTCCGTTCTTTTTGGACGCTGCATTCATGCCCGCAGGTAGATAGGGAGACAACACAGACACCTAGGAGCCTTATCAGTAGCTATACAGGAGCACTCCACTACTCCGGAGTTGCTGCTTATTGGTATATTCTTCTGTGTACATATTTGGGGCATAGCGGGGTCCTGTCCCATCCTTATGGTTTCAGTACTCCAGCTAGAGGCTCGTGGATACATATTTGTGGGTAGTAGATGTTAGGTGATCTCTCAGTGTATATTCTCTACTTATCATTTTGTAGCCTCGTGGGCTTATGTACATTTACGTTTTGAGAGATATTCGAAGATTATTTCATGATAAGCTTGTGTTGGGAATGATATGTGTTCAGGTTGAGTTTGATGATAAGTCTGACAGGTGGTTCTCGGAATGCTAGCTCCGGGTACCCGTCCTGGCCCTCTAGTTGGGTCATAACAAAAGTGGTATCAGAGCAGTTCCATCCTAGGGTGCATCTACGAGCCGTGTCGAGTAGAGTCTTGTTTATGGGCGTGAAGTGCGCCACACTTATAAACAAGAGGCTGCGGGGCATTTAGGAATAATGACTGTCCTTCTTCTTCTTCATAAATCGTGCGATAGAGCTATAATATAAGATTTCCCTTTTCCATAATTATGCGTTATGATTTTAGTGATGCCAATGAAGAGGAAAGCAATAGCCGCCCAGAAGGGCAAGACTGCGACTGGAAGGAGGATTGAACAGGAGCCACCAATAAATATAGGAGAGGGTGAGTCCCATAATGAGGCTCCATCTCGAACTTCCCACACTCCACCTATTGTAGAGGGGCATGAAGGGGCCTCAGCTCCAGCTTTAACGCCTTCTGTTCCTCCACCGGCTGCTTCGAGCCAGCAGATGACCGAGGCTACTCAGTTATTGACCCAGCTAGTTGTTGCTCAAGCTCAGCGGCAGAGTGCAGGTATAGGTGATAGAGAGACTAGTGCCAGAGCCCGAGATTTTATGAGTTTGAATCCTCCAGAATTTTTTGGGTCAAGGCCGGATGAAGACTCGTAGGGTTTTATAGATGAGATGTTGAGGACGCTGAGAATAATATATGCGTCTGATACTGAGTCAGTGGAGTTAGCATCCTATAGATTGTGGGATGTAGCCATTCTATGGTATAATTGGATATCTTCGAGAAAGGAAAATGCACCTCCCCCGGTATGGCAGGAATTCGTAGATGCTTTCATCCATCATTATTTGCCACCTGAGGTCCGTCGGGCCTGATGTTATACCCCGCATTTTGTGCGTTTGGACAATTCAAGGCAATTGCGGGAAGATAACAAGCAAGACTATAATTTTATTTATAGTTGGCATATGAGTTGCTTATGAAGAATTTAGAAGTGGGAATATTAAGAAAGGCTAGGGGAGAGAAGGGAAATGCGCAATATGACTCGTGGAACTATGGAGGAAGACGAAGGGTAAAATGGTAATTTCACAAGTGTTCAAGAAGAATTCTTGGAAAAATTCCAAGTTGGCCGTGTGACATGTGTGGCATATGCCCACATTTTTATTAATTAGTGGGAGATAATTACAAACTATAAGGAAATGTGGACTAAGTCTTACAAAGGAAGACATTTAGTCTTCTTTAATTAATTTAAGAAAATCCAAGAAAATGGAAGGATTTTCTAGAAAAGGAAAGAGAGGGATCATGTGACCATACTTTCATTTTGGGGGACCTATTTATAAATAATGAAAAATTGGTGGAAGACTTGTGGATATATATGTAGGAAGTCATCTTAATCCATCAAATTTTCTAGAGAATTCAAGAAGATAAAAACAAGAGAAAGTTGAGCAAAATTTAAGAGGCCATTCGGCCAAGAGCAAGATTGCCAAGAAAAATTGGTAAAAATTCCTTCAAAAATTATTTCCAACTAATTAAAGGGTTCTCACCAAGTTGGAGTGGTTATTAGAGCAAGAAAAACACAAATACTTACAAGTTGGAAGTTGTAGTCAAGTGAAGAAACAAGGAAAGAGGTATGGTTTAATCCTCTCTTTATGTTTTATGGATGTTTATGCATGTTGTAGTGTATAAAAATGTGTGAAATTTGTGAAGAATAGGGAAGTAGGGGTGGAGGCCGTGAGGTATATATGTGTGTGTGTTGTGTTGTGTTATATTGTGTGTTGGTTATTGTTGTAAAGTATAGAAAATATGGAAATTCATGAAAATATGTATATGGGGTGTGTTGGCCGAATGGTGTAGGTTATGGAAAGGTGTGGTGAATTAATTTTACTTAGTATTGTAATTGTTGTTATGGTAAGTTCCATGATGTAAAATAAGGATTCAATGGTTAAGGAGTGAAATTGCGTTGTTGTGGATACTATGTTGAAAAATGAAGGTTGGATGACTTTAGTAAAATGGTAGTAGTTGGAGACTTGTTTTAGAAGTTTATGTAAAAATTTAATATAATGTCTTGCATGCATGGAAGATAATATTGATAGTATGGTGTTGTCGGCGTATGAATTATAATGTTGTTAATGTTCCTATGAGATTTGGAAGGTTTTGAAAGAAGTAGTATATCGATTGAGTTGTTATAATGTAATTTGGAATGAATATGGAAATTGTTAGTATTGTCGTTGATATTGTGTTGTTAGTGTGATTGTTGAATTATGTTAATAGTTTGGCCGGGTTTGAATTCTCGGATTGTGATTGATGAGAATTTGGCTAGGTTGAATGTTGAGGATGGTATATTTACAGGGGAAGTGCTGCCGGAATTTCGGTAGCCAAGTGTTTCCTTAAGATTCAACTCTAAGTATACTAATGAGAGTTCTGGGTAAAAATGACCAATTTGCAGATTTTGACGAAATTGTGACGTGAATTTGGAATAGCTAAAGGCGCGGAAAGAGGTATGTAAGGCTTCACCCTTCTTTCGATGGCATGTCTTAGATGTACTAAGTCGGTTACGAGCCTCGAGGACAACCCTATTCCCCGGAATCCGCACCTAAAGTTTTCCACTTTTTGTTCAATAGAATTGAACTAGAAAGTGTGCCAATTGGGGGAAAAACCTCCTAAACCCTTAGAACTTGTATAAATGGGACCCGATTACCCTAAGACCCTCACAAGTAACGCTATGACACGTAACATACGTAAATCGTATACGCTACCTCATCCGGCCCGAGGTGGGCCCGTTACTCTCGGATTTCCCTATAGTCGTGGTTGACTTACTTGAAGTAAATCCAAAGGGGACTTTTGATCCCAATCTCGTTACTGAATGATAAGTACTATGACTACTCTAACGAGAATGTTTCTATGAGGATAATGATAATGACAATGTTAGACAAGAGAATGTACCTTTGATAAGTACGACCGGAACGACTCTATGACTAAGATGACTAAGCTAAGTATCTTATGTAAACATGAAAGTGATACACTAATTTTTTAATCGTATTTATATTCCCTAGCTATAACTTTTTTTTCTAAGACTCCAAAGCCTATGACTGTCATCTATGATGCCCACGATTTCATTTTTCGGTTACTGTAATACTATTCTCCGTTGATAGTCTCGCCTTAAAATACTTGTTCCTTCAAGGTGAGACAAAGCTATAACTAGCATTCCATAACATAATCGGAGGTCACCGACCTTACGTCGCTCCGATAGATACATGATTTTTCCTTGGCTCTTGTGTGCTTATATGATATATGTATATAAAACAGGTATATGTGTATGGATATGTATATATAAATAAGATAAGTAATTGTATATGAGACGTGTATATGTATAAAAGATAAACAAATGAATATGTATATGTGTATGGGGAAAGGGGAAGGGCCACTGTTATATCACCACCTGATTCAGCTGGATTCCATCCTAGACGCGGGATGCCCAGACGCGGGATATGGGAGAGCCGTACGCGGCGTCTGTATATATATAGTGCATGCTACCTATATATGATGTAATGTGTTGGGACACCGTTGGGGAGGGGGCTTGGGAGAGCCGATGTATTCGGCGTCTGTAAATGTGAATCAAAGATACTGTTCACTGAAATGTATTGTTTTCTGTACACGAGAATAAGTAATATATAAATGTTAATTCCTATGCTTATGAAAAGAAACGTTTCAAAGACGAAAGGACAAGCCTACATGACAGCCGGCCTGAAAAGGGGCCTTCCTATGCACAGGTTACATTCTCGCCTCGTTATATGCCCTGTGACTCCATGATATTATTAATCGTACTCTATGTCACTGCTTGTTTTATTTTCTATGCCTTACATACTCGGTACACTATTCGTACTGACGTCCCTTCTTGTGGACGCTGCGTTTCATGCCGCGCAGGTCAGCAGACAGGTGGACTTGATCCTTAGGAGCTCTGCCAGCAGTACTCTACAACGCTCCAGTCGTTCCGGAGCCTTATTTCAGTGGTACTATTTTGTGTATATATAATCTCGGGCACGATCGTACTCGGCCCTTTCTATGTATAAGTGTACTATGTCTAGAGGCTCGTAGGCAGATATGTACAGTCGGTCAAGTATAATTAGATATATGGTGTTTTGGCATGTTAATGTTGTTGTATAAAGTGCTAACGAAGTTTATTAGCCTATGTTCAGAATGACGCTGCTAATGTTAATGTTCAAAAAAAACATATGGCTCTGTTTACACGGCTTGCTAAGAGGTAAAGGTAATATGATAGATAAGGAGTGCTCGGTACAAGTATCGGGTACTCGTCACGGCCCCTAGTCGGGTCATGACAGAAGTGGTATCAGAGCAGTTCGGTCCTAGGGGTTTGTCTACGAGCCGTGTCCAGTAGAGTCTTGCTTATGGGTGTGTAGCGCGCCACACTTATAAACAGGAGGCTACAGGGCATTTAGGAAATGTGACCTTCTTTGCATTCTGAAATCGTGCGATAGAGCTAAGTTTCCAGGCTTCCATATTCCTTTTCCTAAACCTATGTTATGGTTTCAGTAATGCCGCCGAAGAGAAAGGCTACGATGGCCGAGAAAGCCAAGAGGGTGGCGGCCAGCAGAGTTGAACGGGAGCTAGAAGAAGAAGAATCTCATAATGAGGCTCCCCGTCAGACTGTTCCTGCTCCCCCTGCACCGGCAGAGCAGGGAAGAGCTCCAGCTCCAGCCCCCGCACCTCCATTTCCACCGCCAGCAGTTCCGGGCCAGCAGATGGAAGAGGCCATCCAGTTATTGACCCAGTTAGTTGCCGCACAGGCTCAGCGGCAAGATGTAGACTTGGGAGACAGGGCGGTAAGCGCAAGAGCCCGTGACTTTATTACCCTGAAGCCGCCAGAGTTTTATGGGTCAAAACCAGAGGAAGACCCGCAGAGTTTCATAGATGAGATGCTGAGGACTCTGAGGATCATACATGCTTCGGATACGGAGTCCGTAGAGTTGGCTTCATACAGGCTGCGGGATGTGGCAGTTCTGTGGTACAGCAGCTGGATATCATCGAGGGGAGCAAATGCACCCCCTCCGATTTGGCAGGAATTCACTGAGGCTTTCCTACGACATTTCCTACCGCCAGAGGTTCGACGGGCTCGAGCCGATATGTTCTTGAACCTGAGACAGGGAAATATGAGCGTTCGAGAATACAACCTCCATTTTAACTCATTAGCCAGGTATGCCCCAGCCATGATAGCTGATAGGGGAGACCATGTGCACCGGTTTGTAAGTGGGCTAGGGCCACATTTGGTTAAGGAATGTTTGACGGCTTCACTCCAGGACGGGATGACTATTACCCGCATCCAGGCCCACGCCCAAAGTCTGGAAGAACAGTACCAGTCACGGAGAGAGGAGCGTTATCCAGATAGGGGTCCCAGAAAAAGGGGCAGATCTTCTGGGGCTAGAAGCGAGTATAGAGGGGGGCATGCACAAGAGCAGTCTAGGTATTCAGGCCAATCAGTGGCCAGTGCACCACCTCGATTTGCGGATAGAAGATTTGACCGCTCCGCCTATTCGGGATCGGATCAGGGTACTAGAGCTTCAGGATCCCAGTACAGAGCTGAGTTTAGCGGGACGGGGCTTCCCCCGCCACGATGTGCTCGGTGTGGCAAGCCACACTCTGGGCAGTGCTACCTAGACACCGGTGGTTGTTTTGCCTGTGGTCGAACTGACCATTTTGTACGTGATTGCCCACTAAAGGATGAAGGAGGCCGAACTCAGCCAGCCGGATCGGCAATCGGTTCATCGACGACCGTGCGCCCTCGTGGACAGACTTCCCAGGCTCCAGCGGGCCGCGGCCGAGGTAGAGGAGGGGCACCCAGTTCAGCCGGTCCTCCGCACCGTATATACGCATTGGCAGGACGGCAGGATCCTGCACCTTCCCCAGATGCGGCCACAGGTACACTTCCGGCATCTTTTCTATAATATATGGATGTTAAATTGAACTGGATTTTACTTTATCTTGCACCGTCCCGTGTGTTGCGGAACATATAAGAAATTCGGGAAAATTTAGGATAAGGGTAGCCATGCACACAAGAAAAAGGGTGAATAGTAGTGACCACGAAGGCTAAAATAGTCATTAAAAGAGAAATATGTGCTATGAGCACGTTCGAACATTGCCGAGACCCTAACTTGCCCCATATTTAGTGATATAGGTAGTACGGGGAAGCGGAGGTAAAAATACTAACACCGAGACACTGAAATGCATTAAAGTTTCAAGGTTAAGCGTGCTCAGGTGGGAGTAATTCCATGATGGGTGACCCCCTGGGAAATATCCTGAAAATTTCGTAAATACGGAAACAAGAGACGAGTGTAAACGTAGGCAGCCCAGAGTAATTTGGGGTGTGGAAAGTGGTTAGAAACCCCATACGAGTCATATAGGCTGAGACGGACTAAACTAATAGAAAAAGGGGAGTCATGACAACAGAAAGCTTTGAGAACGAAGGAGAAAAGTTCAGATGTCACAGGGAGAGACCGATATTGAGTCCACACTAGCTAATGCAAGAACTCCATGATATGGCGATATACGGGAACATGTCTAGTGAGGGGATAGACGCGGCAGACGCCACGAAGAAGGAAGTACAACTGTAAAGATCGCAAAAGGGCAACCTAAGCTCCTAAGATGAACATGCTAAGTGACATGAGGTATTGACAAAAGAGACCTCCCCGAAGTATGATACTACGCTATGAGGCCAGTTTAACATTCGAGGACGAATGTTCTAAAGGGGGGGAGGATGTTATACCCCGCATTTTGTGCGTTTGGACAATTCAAGGCAATTGCGGGAAGATAACAAGCAAGACTATAATTTTATTTTTAGTTGGCATATGAGTTTCTTATGAAGAATTTAGAAGTGGGAATATTAAGAAAGGATAGGGGAGAGAAGGGAAATGCGCAATATGACTCGTGGAACTATGGAGGAAGACGAAGGGTAAAATGGTAATTTCACAAGTGTTCAAGAAGAATTCTTGGAAAAATTCCAAGTTGGCCGTGTGGCATGTGTGGCATATGCCCACATTTTTATTAATTAGTGGGGGCTAATTACAAACTATAAGGAAATGTGGACTAAGTCTTACAAAGGAAGACATTTAGTCTTCTTTAATTATTTTAAGAAAATCCAAGAAAATGGAAGGATTTTCTAGAAAAGGAAAGAGAGGGATCATGTGACCATACTTTCATTTTGGGGGACCTATTTATAAATAATGAAAAATTGGTGGAAGACTTGTGGATATATATGTAGGAAGTCATCTTAATCCGTCAAATTTTCTAGAGAATTCAAGAAGATAAAAACAAGAGAAAGTTGAGCAAAATTTAAGAGGCCATTCGGCCAAGAGCAAGATTGCCAAGAAAAATTCGTAAAAATTCCTTTAAAAATTATTTCCAACTAATTAAAGGGTTCTCACCAAGTTGGAGTGGTTATTAGAGCAAGAACAACACAAATACTTACAAGTTGGAAGTTGTAGTCAAGTGAAGAAACAAGGAAAGAGGTAAGTTTTAATCCTCTCTTTATGTTTTATGGATGTTTATGCATGTTGTAGTGTATAAAAATGAGTGAAATTTGTGAAGAATAGGGAAGTAGGGGTGGAGGCCGTGAGGTATATATGTGTGTGTGTTGTGTGTTGTGTTGTGTTATATTGTGTGTTGGTTATTGTTGTAAAGTATAGAAAATATGGAAATTCATGAAAATATGTATATGGGGTGTGTTGGCCGAATGGTGTAGGTTATGGAAAGGTGTGGTGAATTAATTTTACTTAGTATTGTAATTGTTGTTATGGTAAGTTCCCTCATCCGGCCCGAGGTGGGCCCGTTACTCTCGGATTTCCCTATAGTCGTGGTTGACTTACTTGAAGTAAATCCAAAGGGGACTTTTGATCCCAATCTCGTTACCGAATGATAAGTACTATGACTACTCTAACGAGAATGTTTCTATGAGGATAATGATAATGACAATGTTAGACAAGAGAATGTACCTTTGATAAGTACGACCGGAACGACTCTATGACTAAGATGACTAAGCTAAGTATCTTATGTAAACATGAAAGTGATACACTAATTTTTGAATCGTATTTATATTCCCTAGCTATAACTTTATTTTCTAAGACTCCAAAGCCTATGACTGTCATCTATGATGCCCACGATTTCATTTTTCGGTTACTGTAATACTATTCTCCGTTGATAGTCTCGTCTTAAAATACTTGTTCCTTCAAGGTGAGACAAAGCTATAACTAGCATTCCATAACGTAATCGGAGGTCACCGACCTTACGTCGCTCCGATAGATACATGATTTTTCCTTGGCTCTTGTGTGCTTATATGATATATGTATATAAAACAGGTATATGTGTATGGATATGTATATATAAATAAGATAAGTAATTGTATATGAGACGTGTATATGTATAAAAGATAAACAAATGAATATGTATATGTGTATGGGGAAAGGGGAAGGGCCACTGTTATATCACCACCTGATTCAGCTGGATTCCATCCTGGACGGGGGATGCCCGGACGCGGGATATGGGAGAGCCGTACGCGGCGTCTGTATATATATAATGCATGCTACATATATATGATGTAATGTGTTGGGACACCGTTGGGGAGGGGGCTTGGGAGAGCCGATGTATTCGGCGTCTGTAAATGTGAATCAAAGATACTGTTCACTGAAATGTACTGTTTTCTGTACACGAGAATAAGTAATATATAAATGTTAATTCCTATGCTTATGAAAAGAAACGTTTCAAAGACGAAAGGACAAGCCTACATGACAGCCGGCCTGAAAAGGGGCCTTCCTATGCACAGGTTACTTTCTCGCCTCGTTATATGCCCTGTGACTCCATGATATTATTAATCGTACTCTATGTCACTGCTTGTATTATTTTCTATGCCTTACATACTCGGTACACTATTCGTACTGACGTCCCTTCTTGTGGACGCTGCGTTTCATGCCGCGCAGGTCAGCAGACAGGTGGACTTGATCCTTAGGAGCTCTGCCAGCAGTACTCTACAGCGCTCCAGTCGTTCCGGAGCCTTATTTCAGTGGTACTAATTTGTGTATATATAATCTCGGGCACGATCGTACTCGGCCCTTTCTATGTATAAGTGTACTATGTCTAGAGGCTCGTAGGCAGATATGTACAGTCGGTCAAGTATAATTAGATATATGGTGTTTTGGCATGTTAATGTTGTTGTATAAAGTGCTAACGAAGTTTATTAGCCTATGTTCAGAATGACGCTGCTAATGTTAATGTTCAAAAAAAGAAAATATGGCTCTGTTTACATGGCTTGCTAAGAGGTAAAGGTAATATGATAGATAAGGAGTGCTCGGTACAAGTATCGGGTACTCGTCACGGCCCCTAGTCGGGTCGTGACACCTGAGATGACCGGTTTTTGAATTTAAAGCAAGGAAATATGAGTGTTTGGGAGTATAGTCTCCATTTTAATTCATTGGTTAGGTATCTTCTGACCATGGTAGCCGATATGGGAGACCGGGTGCATCGATTTGTGAGTGGCTTAGGGCCACATTTGATCAAAGATTGCTTGACAGCTTCACTCTAGGAAGGGATGGACTTTTCCCGTATTCAAGCTCATGCCCAGAATTTAGAAGAGCAGCAGCAGCCGCCCAGGGGTGAGCGTGATATGGATAGAGGACAGGGTAAGAGGGCCAGATCTGCCGGTGCTAGTAGTGAGTATAGAGGGGGTCAGCAGCAACAGTGTTCCAGGTATTCAGGACAATCTGCGATTAGTACATCTCCTCGATTTGCAGGCAGGAGATTTGACCGCCCCATCTATTCTAGACCGGGTCAGAGTTTGAGAGTTGCGAGTTCTCAGTTTGGTGGTGATCTTAGTCAGAGGAGACCACCGGTACCGCGATGTAGCCAGTGCAGTATATTACATGCGGGTCAGTGTTGTCGAGGCTCAGACACTTGTTATACCTGCGGTCAGACTAGGCACATGATGCGTGATTTTCCATCGATGAGTGAAAGCGTTGGGGCCTAGCCTACAGGATCAGTAGCTGGCTCTTCTACGTCTGTGCGCCCTGTAGGGCAGACTCCCCAGATTTCAGCAGGCCGTGGCAGAGGTAAAGGGGGAGTATCCAGTTCAAGTGTCCCTCAGCCTCGTATTTATGCATTGGCCGATCGACAGGATCTTGAGTCCTCCCCTGACGTCGTCACAGGTATATTATCCATATTTATCTATGATGTTTATGCCCTGATTGATCTGGGTTCTACCTTGTCGTATATCACTCCTTATATTGCTAGTCGTATTGGGGTAAAACCCAAGCCAATCAAACCTTTTGAGGTATCTACTCCTGTTGGTAACCCGGTAATAGCTAGACAAGTATATAGAAATTGTGCGATTGTGGTATGTGATCGTCACACTGTAGTTGATTTGATCGAGCTGGAAATGTTAGATTTCGATGTTATTATGGCCATGGATTGGTTGACTTCTTGTTATGCTAATGTGGACAGTAGAACAAAAATGGTTTGATTCCAATTCCCGAGAGAACCAGTGCTTGAATGGAAAGGCAATACAACATCTCCAAGGGGTAGGTTTATTTCCTATCTCAAGGCAAGGAAGATGATTGCAAAAGGCTATATTTATCATCTAGTCCGGGTTCATGACACCGTAGCAAAGCCGCCGACTCTTCAATCCGTCCCGGTAGTAAATGCGTTTCCGGATGTATTTCTGGATGAGCTTCTAGGTTTTCCACCAGAATGGGAGATTGATTTTACTATTGATGTGCTACCGGACACTAAACCTATGTCACACCCTAATCCCACTAGGGTGTGATGGGCACCCGACCCCATATCCGGAGCCGAGCGAACCCGCAGACTCTTATCACACACATATTTGTTTTTCGGACTCTGGAAAGTCAAATAAAAGTAAAATACATATTGAGCTTCCGAAATCTCCCTTTTATCGTTATCAAGATTAAACAAAATCTGTAATTATATAAAATTTATTACATAACACAAAATGACATGTCGGCTGATGGAGCCGCTTACGGACTGACTTCCAACACCCACGACTCTGTCTGCAAAGTCTCTAACATTAATCAGAAACCATAACACATATACTCTGACTCGGCAGCACTCCAGGAGCAATTGGAGCTTGCCATCGCTGGGACATCATCTATAATGTCTTCAACTCATCTGGGAGTACCTGCGCGGCATGAAACGCAGCCCCCGAAGAAAGGGGGGTTAGTACGGAATATGTACTGAGTATGTAAAGCATGGAGTACAAAAAATAGAACCATAACCGAACAGACAGTGCGAAAGTAAGTACGTTGTCCTGAGTACCAAAATACTTATTTTCCAGACACAAATCATGTATACCGATGTCATCTGTCAGAAGGAGTACGGAGAATACAGAATACCAAATTGATTACTCTCCAAACACAGATGATGTCTTATGTCAGAGGGGACACAGAACGTACAGACTGCCAAGACGCTTACTTTCCAAACACAGATCATGCATGTCAAAAACATATCTCACATATGCATATAACGTGCCCCGGCCCTCCCGTGAGGGACGCGGTGAATCAAATATCATGTATACATAAAACGTGCCCCGGCCCTCAGTAAGTGTTATATCCCGCATTTTGTGCAATCGGATAATTCAAGACAATTGCGGGAAGACAACAAGCAAGGCCATATTTTATTTTGTTTGGCATATGAGTTGCTTATGAAAAATTTAGAAGTGGAAATAATGAGGAAGGTCATGGGCATAAAGGGAAATTTGCAATATGACTCGTGGATATATGGAGGAAGACGAAGGATAAATTTGGAAATTTGAAAAATTAAAATTTGTCATGAAGTGCCAAAACAAATGGGCTAGAGAACTTTGGGCCAAGGTTGGCCATCTAACCTCTTTCTTGATGGGCCAAGCCCATATGGGGGTAAAATTGATAACCCAAAAGATGACTTATAAGTCATCTTATTCACCTAATTTCTCTAAAAAGTTCAAGAAACAAGAACAAGAGAAAAGGAGGAGAAACTTGAAGGCCATTTCGGCCAAGAGCAAAACCAAACAAGCAAATTTACAAAACTTCCTTCAAAAATTGTTCTCTACTAATTGGAGGGCCCTTAACAAGGTGGAGTGTTCATTGGAACAAGAAGATTTCATATTCTTGCAAGTTACAATTCTAGTCAAGTGGGGAGTCAAGAAGATAGGTAAGAATCAACTTATCTTTATGTGTTATAGGTGATTATGTATGTTGTAGTATGTAAAGGTTGATGAAATCCATGGAAGTGTGGAAAACATGTTGTGGCCGTGAGTGTGTGGTGTGTATATGTGGCCGTGTATACATGATGTTTAGCCGTGTATATTTGCTAAATTGTAGAGGAATGGTGAGCAAGTTTTATTCAGTGTTTTGGTTGTTGTTGTGTTGTGGATCCTTTGTTGTTAATGAATGCTTAATGACCTTAGTGGAGTTGTAGAAGTTGGAGACTTATTTAGAAGTTTATGTATATTGAATGTGATGTTCTTGCATGTATGAAAGACAATGATATTGGTATGGTGTCGTTGGAATATATATATATATATATATATTATTAGGTTGTTATTGTTTTATTGGAGTTGGAAGGTTTTGAAGAAAGTAGTATATTGATTGAGTTGTTATGATGTATCTTGGGTTGAATATGGAAATTGTTAGTATGGTTGTTGACATTATGTTGATAGTTTGGCCGGGTTGAATTCCCGGATTGTTGTTGATTAAAAATTGGTTAAGTTGAATTTTGGGAATGGTGTATTTACAGGGGAAGTGCTGCCGAAATTTCGGTAGCCAAGTATTATCTTAAGATTCCAATTCTAAATGCTCTAACCAAAGTTTGGTAAATATGACCAATTTGTAGATTTTGGCGGATTTGCAACTTGAATTTGGAATAGCATAAGGAGCGGAAAGAGGTATGTAAGGTTTACTCTTCTTTCTATGGCATGTCTTAGATGTAATAAGTCGGATACGAGCCGCGGGGACAACTCCGTTCTCCGGAATCCGCACCCAAAGTTTTCCACGTTTCGTTCAATAGAATTGAACTAAATTTTGCAAAATGTTAGAAAGACTTCCTAAATATCTAGAGCTCGCATAGAGAGGTCCCGACTACCCCAAAACCCTCCCAGGAGACGTCATGAAATGTAACGAACGTGAATTTGATATGCCTCCTCATTTGACCCGAAGTGGGCCCATGGATCCCAGATTTTATTTATTTATTGTTCCGGTTGACCTATTTTGAAGTAGAACCTAAAGGAAACCTTTGATCCTTATACCGCTTATCTAATGACCAGTAATGTTGCTATTCTAATGAGAATAATCCTACGACGATAATGATAATGACGATGTAAGAAAGAGAATATGTCTATGACGAGAACGACGAGAATAATTGCATGTCTAAAAGCCTTAAGTGAAGGATTCAGTATGAATACAAGAATGATGGACTAGTTCTTGAGTCCAACTCTATTCCTTTGACATGACTCTATTTTCCAAAGACCCTAGGGTGCACGAAGTAATGTTTTATGAGTTTTACGATCTTGTCCCATGTTTTCTCTTAATGCTATTCTTCATTGATAGCCTCGCCTCATAATACTAATTCCTTCAAGGTAAGACATAACGATCATGATTATTTCATAATGTAATCGGAGGCTACCGACCTTACGTCACTCCGACCTGGACATGGTTTTCTTGGACTCTCGAGCGTGTTGTATGCATGTTATAAGTATATGTATATGATAAAGGAACCAGAGCGCTATAGACGCTGATGTATGTACATGACACACGTATACGCATATGATGAAAGAGCCATAGTGCTATAGACACTGATATATGTACATGATGTATGCATACATATACGGGGAAGATGGAGATAAGGGCAGCGCGTTATATACGCATATCCACCTGATCAGTTGGCATTATATTACATGATATCGTCCCGGACGCGGGATGTGTATATTTATGGTTAAATGGATCGGCTGCCGACGCCTCGGCAATATGATATGTCCTATTTATATATATATATATATATATATATATATATATATATATATATGAACAAGGAAAGATTTTTAAAGGAAAGTTAAGCACGCATAGCATCTGCCAAGGGCATATATATATACAGGTTATGTTTCTACCTCAGGACAGGTGCTATTACTCTTTTATGTCGTTATTCCTGTCTTATATTTTTCGTATGCTATTATTCATGCCTTACATACTCGGTACATTATTCGTACTGACGTCCCTTCTTGTGGACGCTGCGTTTCATGCCGCGCAGGTCAGCAGACAGGCGGGTTTGATTCTTAGGAGCTCTACCAGTAGCATTTGACAGCGCTCCAGTTGTTCCGGAGCCTCACTTCCTTGGTACTATTTTGTGTATATATATATATATTCGGGCACGGCAGTACTCGGCCGTTTCTATGTATATGTGTACTATGTCTAGAGGCTCGTAGACAGATATGTACAGTTAGATGTCTTGTATTTTGAATTGTTCGCGTCTCTGTATAATGTGATAGCAACGCTTACTAGTCTATGTTTATGATGACGCTGCTAATGCTAATGTTCAGCAACAAAAACAATGTATAGTACAGTTCCTACGGCCCGCTGAGAAGTAAGGGTACAATGATAGATACGGGGTGCTCGGTACAAGTGTCGGGTACTCGTCACGGCCCCTAGTCGGGTCGTGACAGAAGTGGTATCAGAGCAGTTCGGTCCTAGGGGTTTGTCTACGAGCCGTGTCCAGTAGAGTCTTGTTTATGGGTGTGTAGCGCGCCACACTTATAAACAGGAGGCTACAGGGCATTTAGGAAATATGACCTTCTTTGTACTCAAGATCGTGCGATAGAGCTATGCTACCAGGTTTCCATATTCTTTTCCTAATCCTGTGTTATGGTTTCAGTAATGCCGCCGAAGAAGAAAGCTAGGGCGGCCCAGAAGGGCGAGACGGTGGCTGGAAGAAGAGTTGAACGGGGGCTAGAAGAAGGAGAATCTCATAATGAAGCTCCCCCTCGGACTTTTCCTGCTCCCCCTGCACCAGCAGAGCAGGAAAGAGTTCCAGCTCCAGCCCCCGCACCTCCAGTTCCACCGCCAGCAGCTCCGGGCCAGCAGATGGCCGAGGCCATCCAGTTGTTGACTCAGCTAGTTGCCGCACAGGCTCAGCGGCAAGATGCAGACCCGGGAGACCGAGCGGTAAGTGCAAGGGCCCGTGACTTTATCACCCTGAAGCCTCCAGAGTTTTATGGATCAAAACCAGAGGAGGAACCGCAGAGTTTTATAGACGAGATGCTGAGGACTCTGGTTATCATACATGCTTCGGATACGGAGTCCGTAGAGTTGGCCTCATACAGACTGCGGGATGTGGCAGTTCTGTGGTATAATAGCTGGATATCTTCGAGGGGAGCAAATGCACCCCCTCCGGTTTGGCAGGAGTTTACTGAAGCATTTGTACGGCATTTCCTACCACCAGAGGTTCGACGAGCTCGAGCCGATATGTTCTTGAACCTTAGACAGGGAAATATGAGTGATCAAGAATACATCCTTCGTTTCAACTCACTAGCTAGGTATGCCCCAACCCTGATAGCTGATAGGGGAGATCATGTGCACCGATTCGTGAGTGGGCTAGGGCCACATTTAGTTAAGGAGTGCCTGACGGCTTCACTCTAGGATGGGATGACTATTACCCGCATCCAGGCCCACGCCCAAAATCTGGAAGAGCAGTACCAGTCACAGAGAGAGGGGCGTTATCCAGATAGGGGTTCTAGAAAAAGGGGCAGATTTCCCAGGGCTAGAAGCGAGTATAGAGGGGGACAGGCACAAGAGCAATTTAGGTATTCAGACCAATCGACGGCCAGTGCACCTCCTCGATTTGCGGATAGGGGATTGGACCGTTCTACTCACTCGAGACCAGATCAGGGTACTAGAGCTTCAGGATCCCAGTATAGAGCTGATCCTAGCAGGATGATGCCACCCCCGCCACGGTGTGCTCGATGTGGTAGGCCACACTCTGGAGAGTGTCGCGCAGGTACAAGTGCTTGTTATACTTGTGGGCGGGTTGGCCATTTGATGCGTGATTGCCCACTGAGGTATGAGGGAGACCAAGCCCAGCCCGCCGGGTCCGCGGTTGGTTCCACGTCGACCGTACGCCCTCCTGGACAGACGTCCCAAGCTCCAGTGGTCCGCGGCCGAGGTAGAGGAGGGGCACCTAATTCAGCCGGCCCTCCGCACCGCCTATATGCATTTACAAGACGACAGGACCCTGAGTCTTCCGCAGACGCGGCCACAGGTACTTTTTCGGCACCTTCTATGATATGCGTGTTAATTGATTCAGATTCTATCTTATCCTACACTGCCCTTTGTATTGCTGAACATATTAAGAATTCGGAAATTAGGATGAAAAGTAGCCATACGCACAGGTAAAAAGACGAATACTAGAGATTGCAGAGGTTAGAACTGTAAACAAAAGAAAAGACGTGTTACGCGGGCGTTTCGAAAACTGCTAAGACCCCAACTCGTTCCATATTATGTGATATAAGTAGTGCGAGGGAGTGGAGGCGAAAATACTAACGCTAAGACGCTGAAATGCATCAAAGTTTCAAGGTTAAGCGTGCTAGGGTGAGAGCAATATTACGATGGGTGACCCCCTGGGAAATATGCTGAAAATTTCGTAAATGTGAAAACAAGAGACGAATGTGAAATTAGGTGGCCTAAAGTGAATTAGAGTGCGTGAAGTGAGTAGAAACCCTATAGAAGTCGTGTAAGTCAAGACAGACTAAACTAGCAGAAGGGGAGAAAGCATGACAGAACTTCAGGACTAAAGAAAGTTTGATTAGTGCTTGGAAGTGGTTGTACGTAAAACAGTGGTAGGAATGTATATATGTATATGAAATCTTATCTGTGACTATAGAACCCTAACAAATAGTGTCGCGATACATGGAATATGCTAGTCGAACGAATATCCGAAAGACGTGATGAAGGAGAAAGGTACGGATGTCACAGGGTAAGACCGATGCAGAACCCATGCTAGTTAAGGCTAAAAAACCCTAATATGGTGATATACGGGAACATATATATAGCAAGGGAATAGACGCGACAAACTCTGCGAAGAAGGAATTACAATTGTAAAAGGATCGCAGAAGGCAACCCAAGTTCCTGTAAGGGATATGTTAAGCGACATATGAGATATCTACGAAGGAGACCTCCCCGAGGTATTATAAAACACTATGAGGCCAGTTTAACATTCGAGGACGAATGTTCTAAAGGGGGGGAGGATGTTATATCTCGCATTTTGTGCAATCGGATAGTTCAAGACAATTGCGGGAAGACAACAAGCAAGGCCATATTTTATTTTGTTTGGCATATGAGTTGCTTATGAAAAATTTAGAAGTGGAAATAATGAGGAAGGTCATGGGCATAAAGGGAAATTTGCAATATGACTCGTGGATATATGGAGGAAGACGAAGGATAAATTTGGACATTTGAAAAATTAAAATTTGTCATGAAGTGCCAAAACAAATGGGCTAGAGCACTTTGGGCCAAGGTTGGCCATCTAACCTCTTTCTTGATGGGCCAAGCCCATATGGGGGTAAAATTGATAACCCAAAAGATGACTTATAAGTCATCTTATTCACCTAATTTCTCTAGAAAGTTTAAGAAACAAGAACAAGAGAAAAGGAGGAGAAACTTGAAGGCCATTTCGGCCAAGAGCAAAAACCAACAAGAAAAGTTACAAAAATTCCTTCAAAAATTGTTCTCTACTAATTGGAGGGCCCTTAACAAGGTGGAGTGTTCATTGGAACAAGAAGATTTCATATTCTTGCAAGTTACAATTCTAGTCAAGTTGGGAGTCAAGAAGAAAGGTAAGAATCAACTTATCTTTATGTGTTATAGGTGATTATGTATGTTGTAGTATGTAAAGGTTGATGAAATCCATGGAAGTGTGGAAAACATGTTGTGGCCGTGAGTGTGTGGTGTGTATATGTGGCCGTGTATACATGATGTTTAGCCGTGTATATTTGCTAAATTGTAGAGGAATGGTGAGCAAGTTTTATTCAGTGTTTTGGTTGTTGTTGTGTTGTGGATCCTTTGTTGTTAATGAATGCTTAATGACCTTAGTGGAGTTGTAGAAGTTGGAGACTTATTTAGAAGTTTATGTATATTGAATGTGATGTTCTTGCATGTATGAAAGACAATGATATTGGTATGGTGTCGTTGGAATATATATATATATATATATTATTAGGTTGTTATTGTTTTATTGGAGTTGGAAGGTTTTGAAGAAAGTAGTATATTGATTGAGTTGTTATGATGTATCTTGGGTTGAATATGGAAATTGTTAGTATGGTTGTTGACATTATGTTGATAGTTTGGCCGGGTTGAATTCCCGGATTGTTGTTGATTAAAAATTGGTTAAGTTGAATTTTGGGAATGGTGTATTTACAGGGGAAGTGCTGCCGAAATTTCGGTAGCCAAGTATTATCTTAAGATTCCAATTCTAAATGCTCTAACCAAAGTTTGGTAAATATGACCAATTTGTAGATTTTGGCGGATTTGCAACTTGAATTTGGAATAGCATAAGGAGCGGAAAGAGGTATGTAAGGTTTACTCTTCTTTCTATGGCATGTCTTAGATGTAATAAGTCGGATACGAGCCGCGGGGACAACTCCGTTCTCCGAAATCCGCACCCAAAGTTTTCCACGTTTCGTTCAATAGAATTGAACTAAATTTTGCAAAATGTTAGAAAGACTTCCTAAATATCTAGAGCTCGCATAGAGAGGTCCCGACTACCCCAAAACCCTCCCAGGAGACGTCATGAAATGTAACGAACGTGAATTTGATATGCCTCCTCATTTGACCCGAGGTGGGCCCATGGATCCCAGATTTTATTTATTTATTGTTCCGGTTGACCTATTTTGAAGTAGAACCTAAAGGAAACCTTTGATCCTTATACCGCTTATCTAATGACCAGTAATGTTGCTATTCTAATGAGAATAATCCTACGACGATAATGATAATGACGATGTAAGAAAGAGAATATGTCTATGACGAGAACGACGAGAATAATTGCATGTCTAAAAGCCTTAAGTGAAGGATTCAGTATGAATACAAGAATGATGGACTAGTTCTTGAGTACAACTCTATTCCTTTGACATGACTCTATTTTCCAAAGACCCTAGGGTGCACGAAGTAATGTTTTATGAGTTTTACGATTTTGTCCCATGTTTTCTCTTAATGCTATTCTTCATTGATAGCCTCGCCTCATAATACTAATTCCTTCAAGGTGAGACATAACGATCATGATTATTTCATAATGTAATCGGAGGCTACCGACCTTACGTCACTCCGACCTGGATATGGTTTTCTTGGACTCTCGAGCTTGTTGTATGCATGTTATAAGTATATGTATATGATAAAGGAACCAGAGCGCTATAGACGCTGATGTATGTACATGACACACGTATACGCATATGATGAAAGAGCCAGAGCGCTATAGACACTGATATATGTACATGATGTATGCATACGTATACGGGGAAGATGGAGATAAGGGCAGCGCGTTATATACGCATATCCACCTGATCAGTTGGCATTATATGACATGATATCGTCCCGGACGCGGGATGCCCGGACGCGGGATGTGTATATTTATGGTTAAATGGATCGGCTGCCGACGCCTCGGCAATATGATATGTCCTATTTATATATATATGAACAAGGAAAGATTTTTAAAGGAAAGTTAAGCACGCATAGCATCTGCCAAGGGCATATATATATACAGGCTATGTTTCTACCTCAGGACAGGTGCTATTACTCTTTTATGTCGTTATTCCCGTCTAATATTTTTCGTATGCTATTATTCATGCCTTGCATACTCGGTACATTATTCGTACTGACGTCCCTTCTTGTGGACGCTGCGTTTCATGCCGCGCAGGTCAGCAGACAGGCGGGTTTGATTCTTAGGAGCTCTACCAGCAGCATTTGACAGCGCTCCAGTTGTTCCGGAGCCTCACTTCCTTGGTACTATTTTGTGTATATATATATATATTCGGGCACGGCAGTACTCGGCCCTTTCTATGTATATGTGTACTATGTCTAAAGGCTCGTAGACAGATATGTACAGTTAGATGTCTTGTATTTTGAATTGTTCGCGTCTCTGTATAATGTGATAGCAACGCTTACTAGTCTATGTTTATGATGATGCTGCTAATGCTAATGTTCAGCAACAAAAAAAAAATGTATAGTACAGTTCCTACGGCCCGCTGAGAAGTAAGGGTACAATGATAGATACGGGGTGCTCGGTACAAGTGTCGGGTACTCGTCGGGTCGTGACAGTAAGGGACGCGGTAAATCATATGTCATGTATGCATATAACGTGCCTCGACCCTCAGTAAGGGACGCGGTAGATGAAATCATGTATGCCAATGTCATATGTCATGTATCATGTATGCATGTAACGTGCCCCGGCCCTCTTTTGCGGGACGCAGTGAATGTGCCATCCTGGCCACCACCCCGTCATCATATCATAGTATCATCATATCATATATAACATGCCCTGGCCCGCAAGTGAGAGGGACGCGGTGAATAATGCAGAGAAGTACGCACGAGAACATATCCTGGCCCAGGCTCAGTGAATAGACATATCAAACTTGCACGAACAGAGTAGTGCAAAACCATATGCACACAAATCAAGACTCGATAGATACATATACTTACTGTCATCAGAAGGCTCAGAAACGAATTTCGGATCAATCCGACGTAGTACGAGAAAGTTACGGACGTTTGAAGTATAGAACGTTCTAGAAGTGTCTCAGAAGCCATTCTTGAAAAATCGAAGCTGCAATCATATTAAGTAGCTTTTGAATATCATATAGATCAGATCAATACAACTTTTGAAATCACATGTAAGTATCATAATATATCAAAGGCTCGATGGAATCATCAAGCATGCTATCATACTTACAGAATCCTTTTAGAAACATATTCCATGTAAGTTGGGGACATTAAATCTTACAGAACTCTTTTAGAAACACAATTCTTTATACTTATCTCGTTACTTAATCATATCATAGGCTCGATCATGTCAGACATACTTATATCAGAAATGAATCTGAATCATAGACAACCTCGGGAACATATCGAACAGAGTGTCGGAATCAAGGATACATATCAAACCATATGAAACATACTCATGACAAAAGCGGATAGGCATCACAAAATATTTAGAAGGACTCAACAGAATAGTCCGAACGATAAGTCATTTGGAAAAAAAATCAAACGATAGTCGTAGTACATACCTTTCGGATGTTCCGACGGATTATGTCAAAGCAAAAATTTTGTGATCGTTTGTGCATATCAAAATATATCATAGGACTCAATGGAATAGTTAAAACAACTATTATTTAGTAATCGGAACAATAACCAAAAGTTTCCTTTAATTATCACACGGAAATAAGTCAAATTGAACATTACAAGAAGGTCTCGGGAATTGTGGGTCCACCTCGGGTCAAGTCGAGGGGGCATACATAAAGTACGAACATTAGACCATATAAAGTCATCCACGAAAGTTTCAGGGCAATCCGGTTCCATTTGTGGAAGTTACAGTCGTTTGAACTATTTCTCTATCAAAGCATAAGGTACTTAATTCAATTTCATTGGATGAATAGGGGCCAACATTAGGCTTAGATTTCTAAGAATAGAGTTTCCCCCGAGGCTCGTATCATAACCTATAATGCCTAGGACATGCCAAAAGAAAGAAAGAAAGGTGAAGCTTTACATACCTTTTCCGCTTCTTAAGCTACTCCAAATCCAATTTCCAAACTCTCCAAAATCTACAATTGGTCACATTTACCAAATATTAATTATAGGCCTTTAGAAATCCAATCTTGAATTAACATTTGTCTACAGAAATTTCGGCAGCATTTCCCCTGTAAATGCGCCATCCCCGAGAATCTAACTCGGCCAATTCAACAACAACCATACCAACGACAATACCAACAACATCCATAATCAATTTAAAAACACATTCTAGTATAAGTAGTCTTCTCTTCTACTTAATACATCAACTTCCAAGCCAACTACGCACGTTCAAACCAATATCAACGTTTACATATTTATTTACTAATTCGAGATCATTCAAACATAATTCGAGAACATTTTAAACAATCTACACAACATGCCAATAATTTCCATCAACATACCATACCTTACCCACAAACTCCCCAACTTCCCTAGGAACAATTCCAATGCATTTCTTGCTTCCAATTTCATGAACTACACTAACAAAACACATATTAACAACGTTATTATCATAATTAAAGAAGCGACACCAAGATTACGTTGGCTTCCAAATCAGCCCGTAACCATTCTAGCATCAACTTAAACCATCAAATTCTCATTTTCGTCGTAGAATACATATCAATGACAATCAAAGTACTACATAGAAGTTTATTCATTTTTCCTACACATTATATATATCACACGGCCAAGCTCCAACATCTACAACTTCAACTAAAATCGTCACACTTTCATCGTCAACTTAGAATTCACAACAACAACAACTAAAACACTAATTAAACTAATCGAATCATTGTTCTTTCAACCACACATGCACATGGTCATAATGCTACCACACGGCCATACCCCCTATGTCCATATTTTCATGAATTTCACTCACTTCTACACACTACAACATTCACAAGCCATCCATAACACATAAAAGAGCATGAATTCTTACCTTTTTCCTTAACTTCCCACTTAACTAGAATCTTGAACTTGCCACAAAGGATGGTTTTCTTGCTCCAACGATTGCACCACGTTAACGGGGACCCTTGAATTAGTGGGAATACTATGAGAAACAAATTTTTGGGATAAGATTTTTGATCTTCAATTTCCTTGGTAGCTTGGCCGAATGGTTGGTTTGTTGCTCTCCAAGTTTTTGTTTCTTGAACTTTCTTGAATTATGAAGAGAAATAAGAGTAGTCTTCCATTTAAAATCACATGGATTAAATCCCACATAGGCCTTGGGCCTATACCATGGCCGGCCACCTATTGGGCTTCCCTCTCTATTTTTTTTTTAATTTTTTCCAAGCCCAATTACTTTGTGGCTAATTCTTGTAATTCATGAAAACACTTTTTCCAAATTTCCAATTTTGCCCTTAGCCCTCCTCAATATTTCTGCATCAATATTTTCATGATCAACTTATGTGTTAAATAAGATCAAAACATAGCCTTGTCTTTAACTTGCCACAATTATTCCAAATTTTCCGTATGTGAAAAATACGGGATATAACAACCTATATCTTTTCCTCCTCACAGAATGGCTCCTGCAGAATTGAAAGAGCTAAAGGCATAACTGAAGGGATTTATTAGACCCAGTTCATCTCCATGGGGAGCACCTGTCTTGTTCGTAAGAAAGAAAGATGGTTCCTTGCGAATGTGCATTGACTATCGGCAGTTGAACAAGGTGACAATAAAGAATAAATATTCGCTTCCAAGAAGCGACGATTTTTTTGCTTAATTGCAGGGTGCTAAGTGGTTTTCCAAGATAGATCTGAGATCAGGATATCACCAGGTGAGAGTTAGGGAAGAAGACATTCTGAAAAATGGCTTTCAGAACTAGATACGGTCATTATGAATTTTGGGTGATGTCGTTTGGTTTGACTAACGCCCCGGCAGTATTTATGAATTTGATGAATAATGTATTCAGGACTTTCCTAGATCTATTTGTAATTGTGTTCATCGATGACATTCTGGTATATTCTCGATCAGAAGCAGAACATGCAGAACATTTATGCACAATCCTTGGGATTCTTCGGACTCGTGAATTATATGCTAAATTTTCAAATTGTGAGTTTTGGCTGAATTCTGTAACTTTTCTGGGCCATATTATCTCAGCTGACGGCATCCAAGTGGATACTCAGAAAATTGTGGCTGTGAAGACTTGGCCAAGGCCTACGACACCTACAGAGGTCCGTAGTTTTCTGGGATTAGCAGGCTATTACAGAAGATTTGTGGAAGGATTTTCTTCTATTTCTGCACCACTGACGAAGCTAACTCAAAAATCAGCAAAGTTTCAATGGACCGATTCTTGCGAACGCAGTTTCCAGGAATTGAAAGATAGACTGACTTCAGCCCTAGCTCTGACACTTCCAGAAGGATCAGAAGGCTATGTTGTTTAATGCCTCTGGTGTTGGGTTAGACTGTGTGTTGATGCAGCACGATAAGGTTATTGCCTATGCTTCCAGGCAGTTGCAGAAGCATGAAAAGAGTTATTCGACCCATGACCTTGAATTAGCTGCGGTTATTCACACACTAAAGATATGGAGACATTACTTGTATGGTATTCATGTTGATATTTATACAGATCACAAGAGTCTCCAGTATATTTTCAAGCAAAAGGAGTTGAATCTGCGGCAGAGGCGATGGTTAGAGCTACTGAAAGACTATGATGTGAGTATTTTATATCACCCCGGAAAGGCAAATGTGGTGGCTGATGCTCTCAGCCATAAATCTATGGGCAGTCTATGTGATGTTCAGCCAGAGAAGAAAGAATTAGTTTGTGAGCTCCACCAGCTAGCTAGCGTAGGAGTCCGCTTGATGGACTCGGGCAATGCATAAGTTGTTGTTCACAATCCAGTTGTTTCATCCCTAGACATGGAGGTGAAAAGGTGCTAATATGAAGATTCCAAGTTGCGTCATTACAGAGATACAATTCCTCAGAAAGAGAAGTCACCATTTGAGGCTTCTGTAGATGGAGTTCTCAGGTATTGAAGCAGGTTGTGTGTTCCGGATGATGCGGGATTACGCCATCAGATTTTAGAACAAGCTCATTACTCCCGATATTCTGTTCATCCAGGAGTAACGAAGATGTACCATGATCTTAAGTCAATGTATTGGTGGGATGGAATGAAGAAGGATATAGAAGAATTTGTAGCTCAGTGCCCAAATTGTCAACAAGTGAAGATTGAGCATCAAAAGCCAGGAGGATTGTTGCAAGCTATGGAAATTCCAACCTGGAAATGGGAAGTGATCAACATGGATTTTATTGTGGGTTTGCCTTGTTCCTGGCATAAGTATGACTCCATATGGATAATTGTGGATAGACTTACAAAATTAGCTCATTTGCTTCCAGTCAGAACTGCATACTCAGCTGAAGATTATGAAAAGCTGTATCTTAAAGAAATAGTGCGACTTTATGGTGTCCCAGTATCTATCATTACTGATAGAGGAACACAATTTATAGCTAAATTCTGGAAGTCCTTTCAAGAAGGTTTGGGAACTCAAGTGAGACTCAGCATGTCACGACCCGTCTAGGGGCTGCGACGGGTACCCGGGGCTAACCACCGAGCACCACTTATTTCCTCACTCGTCATAACCATTTTACATTTCCTTATCATTCATAATCGTAGAACAATCACTTTCTGTTTGAAAGTACAATTGGTTTTATATGCATACGCCTCTTTAGGCTATCAAAATAATATACAAATATACCATAGTAATCTTGTGAGACCATCTAACCCACACTACGAGCCTCTACTGACATACTATACATATAGGTGGGACAAGACTCCACCATGCCCAAAATATACATATACCAAATGAATAATCATGAGCACCTCTGGACAATGGAGTGCTCGCAATCAGCTGACAGCTACTAAGAATCTGGATCGAGCTCACGTCCCTGTCTACCTGTGGGCATGAACACAGCCTCTAAAGAAACCGGACGTCAGTATGAATATTGTACTGAGTATGAGAGGCATGAACAATAATAATACATCAAGGAAATAAGGGAGGCATCAAACATGAAGCAGCTGTAACTGACTGTGAATCATGTAAGAAGTAATGCATGCTGACTTACTGTTATACTCATCATCATCTCATGTCTGCGGAGCATGTACATATATATATAAACATATAAACTGCCTGACCGTATAGGGGCGGTATGATAATCAGTAACATTAGCCCGCGTCCAGGCCTCCCGCGTCCGGGGTACCATCTCATGCCGCCCACTAGTGGTGTCTGCCCATGCCAACTGGCCATGGTGTATAAGTTGCCCGCCTTAGCGGTGACTGCCCGGCCAATTAGGCGCGGTGTAATATTATCATAACATGCTCATTATAATATGCTCATCATAACATATGCATAAAGACTCTAAGACAACCATACTTTATCGAGGTGACGTAAGGTCGTGAACCCTCGATTTCATTATGAACATTTATAAACATTCTGCCTCACCTTGAAGGAATTAGTATGTAAGGTGAGTGTAAGCAAGGAATTCCATCATATCACTACTAAACTCATGACATTGCTCTTATCTCGTATCATTATTCATGATCTTACACTCTTAGCTTTTAGGAACATAGGAGAGTCGTGAAGAAGAAAGAAGAATCACGTCATAGGATTCATGCCATAGAAAGAAAGGACTAGCCTCACATACCTTTGTCATTTAGCTAAGCTATCGTTCACGTGTTCTCCTCCAATATCACGTCGCTACCTTCACGAGAGAGTTCGTATTAACATTAGTTAATCGATTATGAGAACGTATCGTTATTTCTAGGAAAAATTGGGCAGTATTTCCTTTGTTTCTACTACTTTTCCCATGTTCTATTTCAACTCCCAAACATTTACAACAACACTTCACAATATCGTATCAACAATCGTCATTCATATACGTTGAGCAAAATCCACCATTTTCTCCATTTTCTCCACATTTATGGTTATAGTTCGTTATCGCGTTTTCTCATATATAATGCTTATTTCCTGGTCTAAACATCATTTACAACATATTCATAATCATGGCACATCAACGTTTATGGTTCCATTCAACTACTATTCAATTATGACACTATTCTCCCATTTAAGACCCATTTTCCATGTCTTTCTACAATTCAAGCATCTTAGCTTTCCAATACCTTAAACAACATGATAAAGTCATGAAACTTACCTTAGATGGTGGTGGAACAAGCCTAGAGTGGAGTTCTTCCTTTAGCACTAAAACCCTACTTCACCTCTTTTGGAATTTCTTGATTTGGATGAACTTCACTTGAGTTTCACACACTTTGTTTCATGGATTTTGTGTTTTTGATCTTGATCTCCCTTCGATTCTCTTAAATTCTTGTGGATGAAGTGTTCTAGAGAGTTCTTGAACCGTGTAGGTGAGAAATGAAATAAAATGAGCTTAGGGTCCCTTTTTAATAACTCAAAAATCTGATCTTTAATGAACAGTAGTTGGGGTGTACAGTGGCCGTAAACCTAGTTTACGGGCTGTATACTGGTTTACGGTCCGTCCTCCACGACCGTATTTAAGCATATCAGAAACAGAAAGGTTTGCTGTAGGTCATGGTGGTTTACGGTCACAGTTTACGGGCCGTATTTCAATTTACGGTCCGTATTTTGAGTCATATTTTACCATTTAACATTTGGCAGAAAGTTGAAATTTTTGAAATGTTTAAGGACGATGGCACTTTACGGTCCATAAATCACTTTACGGGCCGTATTCTATTTTACGACCACTGGGCTGAAATGAAATTCTGCAACTTTCTTATTTCCAAAGTTCATAAATAGTCATTCCCTACTTAGTAAAACATCGCACACTCGTGCCCTTCGTTGGTCTATTCATTGTAAGCTCACGAAAAATTTCCGAGGTGTAACACAGCACATCATTTCATCCACAGACTGACGGACAAGCGTAACGCAATATTCAGACCTTGGAAGATATGTTGCGGGCCTGTGTATTAGATTTCAGAGGTAGTTGGGATGATCATATGCCGCTTAGTGAATTTGCATATAATAACAATTATCATTCCAGTATCCAAATGGCCCCGTACG
Source organism: Lycium barbarum (assembly GCF_019175385.1). Lineage (NCBI taxonomy): Eukaryota > Viridiplantae > Streptophyta > Magnoliopsida > Solanales > Solanaceae > Lycium > Lycium barbarum. The sequence continues at coordinate 19,785,626 of NC_083348.1, read as the reverse complement.
AAGCTCTATATTGAAGGAAGTGTAGATCGCCAATTGGGTGGTTTAAAGTAGGAGAGACATAACTAATAGGTCCTGAATTGATTCAGCAAGTAGTCGAAAAGATCAAGCTTATGCGAGATAGGTTGCTGACAGCCCAGAATCTCCAAAAATCTTATGCGGACAATCGTCGTCGAGACTTGGAATTCCAAGTTAATGATTGGGTATTCCTGAAAGTATCACCGATGAAAGGTGTAATGAGATTCGGCAAGAAGGGTAAGCTTAGTCCCCGATATATTGGACCTTATAAAATTGTGCGCAAGGTAGGCCAAGTGGCTTATGAACTATATCTACCTCCATAGCTTGAATTAGTTCCTCCAGTCTTTCATGTGTCGATGCTCCGTAAATGTGTTGGAGATCTTTCCAAAATCGTGTCTGTAGATAATGTTCAAGTTACTGAGAAGTTGGCTCATGAAGAAGTACCCATTGTCATACTAGATAGGCAAGTGCGGAAACTCAGAACTAAGGATGTAGCTTCAGTTAAGGTTCTGCGGAGAAACAATAATAGAGAAGAGATGACTTGGGAAGCAGAAGAAGACATGAAGTCTAGGTATCCGCACTTATTTCCATCCCCAGAAGAAGTTCAAGATGAGATACCATTGTCCCATTGTATGTAATACTTCTTTTAATGCTTTTGGGTAGTGTGTGGTCATGTTTTCTTGCTGTTGTTATTTTAGCCCTCTGAGGAGATGTTATTCTGGGTTGCTGTGACAGGATGGCAGTGCCATATTATAGGGGAAACTCTGGCAAATTATTTGTAGAATCCCCGAGAACTTAACATTCGAGGACAAATCTTCCTAAGGGAGGAGAATGTTACACCTCGGACATTTCATGTCGTCGTGCTGTGAATAGACTAACACAAGCTTAAGGTGAACATGAAGTCTTTATGACAATAAGGAGAGTACTTAGTATCTTTAAAGTGCATACGACAAGATTTTAAAGTTATATGAATCGGTTAAACTAAGTTCGTCGAAAGAAGTAAAGTATAAGTCCTGTTTGGAGAGGTTTTTGCAAGTATCGAGTTAACTATTATTTATTAATGTCTTGGGAAGGATTTATAGGGCTCCTTAGATGGCTTATGAAGTGTTAAACAAGTGTTACGAAGGTTCCATAAGGATTTGAGATCAAACGAATCGACGAGAACAAGTTCGGGGAAAAGTGAGTTATACGACCACTTATACGGTCTGTATAAATTTATTCGATCCGTATAATGGTCCGTATAACAGTCACAGTGAAGGGTCATCACTGAAGGTATTATACGGCCAGTTATACGGACCGTATAAGTGTCCATATAAATCCTATCGGGCAGCTTTGCTTTTTTAAAAAAGATGACAAAGTTCTTATTTTTCATTTCCCATCTTCTACACAACTCTTGAGAGCTCTAGAATATTCCACACACCATATTAACACAATCCAAGGTAAATCAAATATTGAACACCAAGAATCAAGAGGATCAAGTGCAAGGAGGCTCACTAGGGTTTATAGAAATCAAGAATTCCTTTGGTATTGAAGTTGGGGTTTTTTCTCAAGTGAAGTATCTTTATCCAAGGTTCATTTATATATGATCAAAGATGAGTTTTATATCCATTCCATGTTATTAAAAGTATTTGAGTGGTTGAATGACTTGGATGAGAGAAGAAAATAAAATATGAGCTCAAATATGGAAATAATGATATTTTGTGTAGTAAGTTAACTTGAGTCATGATTCTTAGTATGCTATGAGTATAATGTTGTTATGAATGACACTAAGGATGTTGAGGAAGTATTATATGTAAATGAATATGGTGTTGTGTTGTGATTGTGGTTATGAATGACTTTGAAAAGGAGTTTTGAGAATTGAACAATGCTTAACTCGAAGAAGTTTATTGATTATTGTATTGTAGGTGTTGCTATTGATTTTTGGGAGTTGTTTATTATATGGAGAAAGTTTTCAAAACAAAGGAAATGCGGCCCAATATTCGTTAGCTTTTAGCCGCTTTAGCTTAAACTTAAGTGTATCTTCGTTTACCTAATTTTAGTGGGAATTCTCTTGAATGTAGAGTCGTGAGCTTGGAAGGGGAACGTTTAGTCGTTAAGAAGGCGTAAAGGTATATTAAGGCTAGCTCCTTTCTTTCAAAGGAATGATTCCTATGTTATGGTCCCTCTCTACATCTCCATGATCTCTTTACATTCCAAAAGTTGAAAGTCTAAGATTATTAAAAGCTTCTTATGAGATAGAGAAAAGATGTGTTCTATGATAATGATGATGATGATGATTCTAATTCTAGAGATTCTAAAGCTATGAATTGATGCTATTACAAGCTTAATGACCTTGTTTCATAAATTCTTTGATGATATTCATTGTTGGCCATCTCACCTTATAATAATTGTTCCTTCAAGGTGAGACAACGGGATGATGAATGTTCCATAATATAATCGGAGGTTATCGACCTTAAGTCACTCCGACAGAGTTATAGCTTTTACTTGAGTCCTTATGCATGTTCTATGTTATGTATATGTATGATGACACCGTGCCTAGTTGGCCGGGCAGACACCACTATGATGAGTGTAGTGGGCAGCTATGATGATAATTACACAGTGCCTAGTTGGCCGGGCAGACACCACTAGTGGGCGGCATGAGATGGTTAACCCGGACGCCGGAGGCCCGAATGCGGGCTAATGATGATCACACCGTACCTATATAGTCGGGCAGTTTACATATGTGTATATATGACATGATGTTGTTTTAATATAAAAGTTAGCATGTATGACTCCGCCTTAAGAGGCAATCAGTTACAGGTTATCTCTTCATTTTATGCTCTTTTATTTCTTGATTATGTTGTTATACATGCCTTACATACTCAGTACATTGTTCGTACTGACGTCCGTTCTTTTTGGACGCTGCGTTCATGCCTGCAGGTAGACAGGGAGACGTCACAGACACCTAGGAGCCTTATCAGTAGCTATACAGGAGCACTCCACTACTCCGGAGTTTCCGCTTATTGGTATATTCTTGTGTGTACATATTTGGGGCATGGCGGGGTCCTGTCCCGTCCTTATGATTTCAGTACTCTAGCTAGAGGCTCGTAGATACATATGTGTGGGTAGTAGATGTTATGTGATCTCTCAGTGTATATTCTCTACTTATCATTTTGTAGCCTTGTTGGCTTATGTACATTTATGTTTTGAGAGATATTCAAAGATCATTTCATGATAAGCTTGTGTTGGGAATGATGTGTGTTCAGGTTGAGTTTGATGATAAGTCTAACAGGTGGTGCTCGGAATGGTAGCTCCGGGTGCCCATCATGGCCCTCTAGTTGGGTCGTGACATGATGTCTAGTCTTGGAGAACATCTCAAAGAAGGAAATGACCCAATGGCTATCATGAGTTCACTTACTCTCATTCATAAACACTTGTTTGGGATAAGGAAGAATACGGGAGAAGTGAACAAGCAAATAGGAAGTTTGGAGTCTCGGTTGGATCAAGTTGAGAGCTCGAGTCGTGTTGTGAGTCCACAAGGCTTATATCAAGAACCTAACATATGTCACTATCCTATAAGCCCTCTCTATGACGACATGGTTGAGGGAGATATCAAGAAGGTGACATGCTAGAACAAGGGGACAAGAGTGTTGAAATGTACTTCGATGAGTTTGAGAACTTAAGGATAAGATCCAAGGTCGAAGAGCATTGGAACTTCACGGTGATAAGATTTGTAGCCAACTTAAATCATGAAATCTCTAAACGTATGAAGCTACAAATATAGAAGCTTAGGGGATGCTTTCCATGATTGAAGCGGGACTAAAAGAGGAAAGGTCCTATAAGCGAAAGGGTATTTTGGGAGATCAGTTCCTCTCCGAAGAGCATGAGAAATACAAAATTGAGAGGAGTGAGGGAGAGTCATGTGACAACACTAGAGCAGAAAAAGGAGAGGATTTGTGGAGTGATGTGAGAGGGTTGTCACAACCTATTTCTAACTCATGTAGCTTTTCTTTTTTCCTTTAGTTGTCTTGATGGTGCAGGTATTCTTGGAGGCAAGCCAAATGTTGAACCTCAAACTTTGAATCTTGAGGTGGTTGAAGGCTTCCTGAACGAGCAAATGCGCTTCAATGTTGAAGCCCAAGGTAAAGTATATATTGTCTGTGAAATTCAAGGTAAAATAGCTAATCTCCACTCTCTAATTATTGTGAATGCGAATGATAACTTGAGTGTGAGTAATAGCTTTTCCTTAGCTGAGCTTAATGAGTCTTTATCATGTGTTAAGCTTAATGAGTCTTTAATGATTATTGACAATGTAGTTGATGTGGGTGTTTCAACACTAGTTGATCCTATTGATGACCGAATTGATTCTTCTTGTGAGATCGATTTGTGTCCACCTAGTGTTGACACTTGTGATGAAAATAGTAGTGCATTGTCATGTCATATGATTGCTTACCTACTAGTTGATCCTATTGATGACCGGATTTACTCTTCTAGCAAGATCAATTTGAGTCCAACTAGTGTGGATACTTGTGTTGATCAACTTGCTTGTAATATTAATCCACTATTTAAGGAATTTTGTGTTGTGCTTAATGAACCTGAAATTAGTGATGATCTTGAACTAGTTGATAATGTGGAAGATTATGAATATGACACACTACTCTTATTTGATACATATGAAGATGAGTCCATTGATCTTACCTTGTTAATATTTGATGAGACTCAAGGCTATGATAGTGTTGTGTGTCATGTAGATAGTCATGAAACGCAAAGTGCTTTGAAAAATGATGTTTATCTTTATGAGAGTGAAATTACATGTTTTGAATCCTCATCTCTTATTGATTGTCCTCACCTAGTGAAATGCATGTTAATATTGAGAATGTAGCCACCTTTGGAGACTACAATAATCCACTATGAGATGACGAGACCCTTCCCAAGGAAGGTATTTCTTCCTTGAGGGATTGTGATGTGAAGCTTGGTCACGATAGCAAAAATGGGGTGGGTGAAGTTTTAAATGCCCTCCTCGATGACGGGAAGTCCTTGAGGGTTTGTGATCCACTTGATGGACCAATGTCATATTTGGAAAAGGCTTCCAAAAATGAAGAGGGATCTTTAAAGAAGGGGAGCAATATGCAAGGAAATGATCTTATATTTTGAAGGACTATGCTAAATATTCTAACCTAAAGTGTGAGGAGATGCTATTTGAAGCTTGGCATAGGTTCAATGAGCCAAAAGGTAAAACTCTCTCTTTCGATAAACTTGGTTATTTGATTGACTTGTTTGTGAAGTGTCATCAAAGGGGGAGTCTTGAAGAGGATAACCATTGGAGAGAACCTCATGGAACAACAATTTGGTATGAAGTCACATATTGTACTTCCTTCACGGACGGTATGTATTTATGGCTCATGCTTATTATTGTCTTTCTAAAGCCATAAAGGTAACCTCTTTGTGTGATGAGTATGGTAGTAACACTTCTAGTCATTCATGTAATTCTTTCCTAGTGTTATTGCTTAGTGTCATATTTGGTTTGCATGGAACGTGTGAGCAAAATAGTGTGGGGGATACCTTTGTATTTGACCTAGGTGTTGACTTGAGAGTGATTCCTTTCTTGGGATGGGCTAGTGTAATGGTTACACTCTTAACTTGGGATGGTTTTGTTTGTGATGCTGCACTTAGCCGTGGGGGAGATCACTTATTGCTTGATTTAAGGGGAAATATGTGCTTATTGATTGCTAGGACCAATGGGAACTTGCATGATTGTTATCCTAAATGCATTGGTGCGTTTGATTTACCCCTTTGTCCCATTATCTTGAATAGCCAAGTGTCTTGGGAATTTTTTGGATACATATTCTTTTTAGATCCATATGATGCTTGGTTATATCATAAGAGTGAGTCATTTAGTGTGTTGGTTGCACGCTATGCTTGCTTTAGGTATTATCATTTGCCTTATGATGATTACCTTGTTTGTTTGGTGAGAGGATATGTACTCTTCTATGTCTTGCAAGGTGCGGATTCCAGGACGAATCCTTTTGAAGAATGGGAGGATGATACGATACGGGATGGCTCAAGTGCTCAATTTTATGCAAGGCCTTGTACTAGAAGTCGAGTCAAGAACTTTCAAGCCTTAGAAGTCAAATTTATGGGGAAGGAAGCCATGAAAGATCTTGGAGACAACGATTAGAGGGCCTTCAAGCTATGGAAGATAGCATGGAAGAAGAGTACAAGAGCCCAAGAACCCAAGGCCCAATGCTTGCCTCTTAGAAGAAGCCAAACACGTGATCTATGGTTACAATTGCAAGCTTGGGTAGTTGTCATACCTCATTTTAACCGGGTTAAAGTAGAGTACAACATATTTGGTGATTCCTATTTTTTGTTTATTTTAAGGAGTCGCCACCTAATTATTTATGGTCAATTAGGACACCTAATGGTTAATTAAAGTTATTTTAAAGTTAACTCCGTTTTAAAAGTCTGCGAAACTTAAGATTCTAGATAAGGGTTCAATTAGTCTAAAGGGAAGGTATTAGGCACCCTTTAAGACCCATTAACAATGGTTAACCGACCAGACTTATGATTAGTTAGGCTAAGTGTAAATATAGTATTGTAGAAAAGAACGTAGCTCTATAAATGTGACTAAAGTTATAGATAGACCTGTAAGAATGCTATTTAAAATAGGACTTGTAGAAAAATAATTATTTGTATAAAAGAAGATTTTAAATGCTATTTAAAAGTAAGAATTACAAAATACTAATAGTTTAATATAGACTATGTAAGGATTGTTTTAACAAATATACGTTTCAAGCGTTGAAAAACAGCTAAAGTGAAGAAGTTATCCACAAAACTAACTTGCCTTTTTATTTCTCAAAATAAGCTAACATTAGTGTATAATTTGTGATGTTTTGAAAATCCTAAGATGAAAAATGATTCCTTTAACCCAAGAACGTGTAGGTATGCAATCAATTACTCCAAATAAATTTTATAGAATAAATAGTTTAGAACATAAATAGAAGAGAATATAATTTGTGGAATTAACTACCCATTACTAAACTAAAACTCTTAATGCCATTGAGGTTTATCTAAATTAGCAAACAAAATGTTAGTCATACAATACACGTTAAATACACACAAAAAATAAAAATAGAGGGGTAGATATAATGTAAATGGGCTTGGCCCATTTGGGCTACTGTGATCCGTTGGCAGTTATTGGGCTTCGGCCCAGTAGCGATTTTTATATGCTGCTGCTGCTGTCTTGCCTATTGGGCTTTGGCCCAGATTTTATTTTCCTGTTTGGCTACGGATTGGCTGCTACTATATGGGGCTGACTTGAGAGGAGTTGTGTTGGGCTCTAGCCCAACGCCAAGTGCGGAAGGAGACGAGTCCGAGGGACTCGTGCTCGATAGTCATGCATAAAAATGAAAAGAAAAGGATTAGTATACGATCAATGGATAATGTTAAACATGTAAGATATAAACTCAAACAAATCAACAGAGCGTATATATTCTATGTATATTTGAAGTATACCTTATGTATACATAGGTATACAACCTCACTGCCTTAACAAAATTGAAGCAATTGTAGGTGCATTGAAAATATTCTAACCAGCTGATTATGCTAAACACAGAAAACTCAATTATAGATATTTCGAAACAGTAGCAGCTAGGCTTAACACTACATTCTCATCAAATGAAAGCATCTGTTTCCTTTTAAAACCAGTGGTTCACTTAGTATAGTACAACAACAACAGCCCAGTGAAATCCCACATCTTGGGGTCTGGGGAGGGTATAATGTACGCAGACCTTACTCCTACCAAGGTAGGATGGCTGTTTCCGAGAGACCATTGGCTCAGGTTCACTTAGTATAGTATTGACATCATATTATAGCAGCCAAATGCAACGAGTTTCATCAAGGCATCAGTAGGCAATTAAATCTTAAACTGCAGCATTTTATTAATGCTATCATGTAGAATAAAAATGTGATAGGATTCAACCCAACCAATTGCACCTATTCTCACCAAAATGCCTCATTTTAATGCAGCAACTGTTTGCCTCAAAGTGCAGTGACAGCTTATCTCAAAATGCAGTAGCAGTATCTTATCATAATGCAGCAGTTTCCCATTGAGTATGGTAACTCCAGTGCGCAACCATTCCATCAGGAAAGTGTGTACAACAATCAAGGGTTAAAATCTCACCCATTTGATTGTTCTTAAACACATTTGTGTGGTCTTAAGTGTTTATCAAATTTCAATGATCATTTTAGGTTCAGTGTGAGCTCAAGCTTAGCAAATCAAATAAGATCATATTTAAATGAATTCCAATTTTAAAGTAGACAATCCCAACACAGGAGTTAAACAAAGTTTACAGTTTACGAAGAAGAAGGCTATTGAGTAGTTAAAATAGATATAGAACACAAAAAGCTCACTCTGTAACTGAACAAAGAATAAAAACCAGTGGCAAACCAAACTAAAAATAACACAAAACTGAGTTCATGTTAAGAATGCAGGTTGACCTGGGCCTTATTGGTGTTTACAAGTGTTCTTTACAGTAGACAAACAAGTGATTAAGCCTCTTTTACCTCAGCAGTCTTTATTTACATAGCCTAGAACCCATAAACTAACATGCTCTTAGTCAAATAGTATGATCAGATATCATTCTTAACATAGTTTAGGTGGCAGGTAAAGCACATCTTAAGTTCTTATCCACAACAGCACTTCAAACAGAACATATACGATATTGCTAAACCACTACAACAAGGGACCTTAACCAAAACAGACATATGAGAGCATGCATAATCCTACCCGATTACAAAACGTACTACTAATAATACAAGCATAGAAACAAACAGCTTTAAGGAGAGTGAGATGGGATAGAAACCACACTAATATGATATCCTTCCGTGACAAACTCAAATCCTTCTCAAATAGCATAAGTAGACAGTTCATATTTTACCCCGAGAACGAATAATATACATAGCTAACCTAGTTGTAGTCCTTAAATAGGTCCGGTTAGACATTACACACATACAACATACATTTTACCCTTAAGCAACCTAGATATATATTTAATGACAAGAGACCCTCACAAGCTTGTATGGACTCGAATAACCATAAATAGAGGTAACATTTACAAACAAATGGCCTAAACATGTAGCTAAGCATTTGCAGAAAAAAGGATTCAAACAGACAACCTCCATTTCAGATTTAGGATGGCATATGTATAGTTAAGCAATTACTCAGACCCAACATTTCACACTAACAGTCATAGCTAATCAGACTAAGCATGTTTAACAGGTTTAAAACACAGATAGATCTGAGATGCTAACTAAGCATGACAAATAAAAGTGTCATGATTTTGATTAAGACAGGATTAACCAACTAAAACATGATTATAAACTAATCACATGCTTAACAAAATCTTTCACTAACTACATAATTATAAACCAATGGGAAACATATCAACCAATTATACTACTTATCACCCTAATAAAACATTTAATCTCATAATCAAATATAAACAGGAAACTAAAACACATAATTGACACAAAAGACACTTAAACATCATTAAATGCTATAAATAAAGGCAAAGGAAAGAGGATTACCTTTTGTGAGTGCAGCGAACGGAGGTCGTCGGGGTCTCGAATCTACTCTCGAACGCGAACGACACTCGAATTCTTTTTGAGTTCTAAACTCAACAAATCCGCAGAAGAAAGTTTTAAAGCCAAAGAAAATCAAATTGAATTTGTTGGAAACCCTTTGTCGCGGCTAAAGTTCACCGGAAAAGGAAAAATCAAGTGTAGAAGATAGTTGGGTCTCCCAAACACTGAATAATTCGTTCTTTCTAAAAAATATGATGAGTCCTTGTTGTTCAAAGTGTAAGCTTTTGTTTTGTGGGGAGATTTTTTTTTATTTCAGATCTTGGGATTTTTCGGTCCGTTTCTTGATCTCTTTTTCCCTCCCGCTAAAACGATTCAACTTCGGATACATTTATAGGGTTTTGTTTGTATTAAAGTAAAGAGAGGAGCGTATGAGAGAGAGACGAAGGAGCGGGGGACAGGCGTGGGGGACAAAGGTTAGTGGAGGAGAGCGTGAGTGAGAGAGGAGAGAGGAAGGAGGCGGGGAGCATGAGAGAGGAGAGAGGAGAGAGCGAGAGAGAGGATGAGGGAAAAGGGGGGTGCGGCTGAGAAGGGAAAGAGAGAGAGATAGGGTTTAGGGCAAAATAAGGAGATTGGGCCGGACTGGGTCGGGTGATGTGGTTGGGCTGGGTAGGGAAATAATGTGGGCTGAATTGTTTTGGGTAGGGGAATAATGTGGGCTGATTATTGTATTCGTATTTTGGGCCATTAATTTGGCTTAAAATTGTTGATCCTTCCTCCTTTATTTAATTATTTTTGGGCTTCTAATTTAATAACTAGTACAATATATACTATGTGAAGAAAATTAATAATTAATATGTAGAAAAAATAAAGATTTAACAAAGTGTTGTCTTGTAATTAATTTAACGAGTCCACACCCGAAAATGAAACGATGACGAACCATTTAGAATTTGTGATAAAGTAATGCTCATAATGTTGAAAATAAAAGTAGCGATATTAATAGTAGTACCAATAAAAAATAAAATAGTTAAAATAAAGTATTTAGCTTGTCAATAAATTTAGAACCCGAACAAATAAATTGAAATAAAGGAGGGACAAAATTGGGTGTCAACAGTAGTCAAGGCCGGAAGGTGGCTATTTACATAAGAGGATATCCTTTAAAGACAAGCCATCATCCTTGAAGAAGACCAAATAGGGCCCTTACTTCATTAAGGGTATTTTTGTAATAACTAGCCTAGTCTTCTATAGCATAGTACTATATATACTTGCCTTAGTTATTTCATTACTTAGACTATGTTGATTTGAGTATTGAGATGAATACTCCCTTGAGAGTGATAGTTTGTTTAGCTAGGTATCTATAGATTTAGTGTTAGAGATAGTTGATTATGGTGGATTCCATTGTTGGCTATTGCATCCTTTCCCTTTATTTTCATGAAGAGTTGTTCATTTGTGGAATCATTTGATTAACTCTTGCCTTGAATTTCAATTAGCATATGTTCTTTCAGGTTTGTTATTCAATTGGGAGGGTTTGGATTCAATTCGAAGTTTGTCCATAAATCCAATCCTAATTAGGTCTTGCTTCTATCCCTCCATTATCATCCTAATTTCTTCACTTCTCATCTTTGATTTCTTACTATCTTTATTTTCCACGTTTTGTTGATTGAATCTGTGTCTTTATTTTCCACGTTTTGTTGATTGGCACAAAAAGAGCAAATACTAGGCTGTCTAGGCCTAAAGAAGTCAGCAAATCCAACAAATCAAGCCCAAAGTTAGAGGACAACAAGTACCAAGATGTCTTCAACTAAGACTTGTATGGTCAAGGGTACAGGCAGTATAATTTTTTTATGGCCCGTATTATTCCCACCATATCAAATCCCCAAGAAATTGAGCTTACGGTTTTTTGACATTTGAGATACGGTCCCACAAGTACGGTCTGTACATATATTATACCCGATGTACTTTTTCAAGAGTTCCGCTGTACAAAGTTGAAGGGCAACCGTACATTGTGACCATATAACATATACGGACCGTATAAGTGCAAGTCTCCACCGTATTTTTCATTATGGACCGTAGAAGGGAGGTACTTCTACCGTATTCTTGGTTTGATTTTAAGCCTCAAATCTCATTTATTTCACTTCAATTTTTCAAAATTTCCTTGAGCCTTGATTGTAGTTGGTTTTGTGTCCCTATTTCTTAGATAGGGCGCCAAAAAAAAAGGTATAGAATTTTCAGAAATTTAATTATTTCAAATTGATACCTTAGATCAATTGGACCTTTAAGTTCGCGTTTTCAAGTTATCACAGAATCAGCCTCGAAAGTTTATTTATTTCCCTATTCTAGCATTTCGTTTCTTGTTTGTCACAACTGGTAGGCATTTAGTACTTGCTCCTACTTGTGTTTACTAGTTCTTGTGTCTTTATTTCTTTCGTGCTAATTCTTTGGTGCTTTTCTCATTTATTTCTTTGTGAATTTTTTGGCTTTTGTCTATTACTTTTACTAATCTATTTCTTGGTGTCCCATAAACTCCATTCCGAACCGATACATAGTGCTATCTTAGGCTTATTCGAGTTGGTGGTTCATGAGTTACGGAATGCCCCTAGAGTGGTAAAAGGCAAGAGGGTGAGAACATTTGAGTGGTGCTAGGCCAGGACAAATGAGTGCAAACATGAGCGTGGTGAGGAAATTTTATTACTAACATTTTTTGCTTGTTCGTAGGTACACGAAGAGGAGACATAAGGAAAGGATTTATAAAGAATATGAACTTGAAACCTTGAGAAGGGTCTTCTTGAAAACCCTAATATTGTAGTGTAGAATCTTTTTAAGAATCCATGTGTATGTGTTAGAATTACTTAGAAATATATGGGAGGATGAGGAGATGAGATAAAAGTCCTGCTAGGGCTTGGAGAACTGAAAAACAGAATAAAAATTCAGAAAAACACGATTTTCAAGAACCTCGGGTGCGTTCGTGTTGTGCAGATGCTAACACACTTTTGAAACATAATGTTGGAAACTTCTGGACAAAAACTTTTGCCCAAATGCATCGGGAAATGCATCGTAGATGGCCGTCTGCGTCGTATATCGCATTCTGTGTCGCAGATGCTTGTCCGGCGGACTGCTCTACGACTTTTCAGTAAAACGGCCATAACTTTCTTTGCAAAAGTCCATTTGACCTCCACAATATATGGATAGAAAAGTATTTCAAAGGCCTACAATGTTTTTTAAGGAAATTTTCCCAAATTCCCAATTAACGAGGGGTTATTCTAGCTTAAAGTGAGGCCTTGTGCAAACTCACTTGAAAACATGCTCCGTAGAGTAGTTTCTTACTTTTCTTTGTCCTAAGACTCTTCTTATGACTTGATTAGGTTTCAAAATACTTCCTACACCTCCCATATTGGTTCCATTATGTCATCATCTTACGAATTAAACCTTAGCTAGAAAGTACGGGGTGTTACAACCATCTTCAGTCTCCACTACGAGGTACTTAAGTTTTATGGAGGGGGAGGTGAAGTGTCTAAAGTGAACCATCTCTTCACGCTGCAAAGGAGAAGAGAAGTTATTAGTATGGGCATATACCCATAGGTACAGATACCTTGACAAATGAGCTCCCTATGATTCTTAAGGCGGTGATGACTATCCATGCCTCTGCGCGTAAGATTGCCTTTACTGTTCTTAAGGCGAGAACGAGTGTCCATCCTTTTGCGCCGAAAGATTGCCTTACCGTTCTTATGGCGGAGATGAGTGTCCATCTCTTTGCGCCGTAAGATTACCTTTACAGTTCTTAAGGCAGGAACGAGTGTCCATCCTTTTGCACCGTAATATTACCTTACATTCTTAAAGCAGGGATGAGTGTCCATCCCTTTGCGCTGTAAGATTACCTTATCATTCTTAAGGCAGGAATGAGTGTCCATCCCTTTGCGCTATAAGATTACCTTAGCATTCTTTTGGCAGGAACGAGTATCTATCTCTTTGCGCCTTAGATAACCTTCTTCGTGCAGGAGTCATCTCCTTGAGCAAGAACTTGTCATTGTCATGAAGAAAGAAAGCGCAGAACGAACAAAAAAATTAACCTTGCACTTTGGTTCTTCAAAGTTGGACTCTAAGCTTTTGCTAGAAGAGCTCAGAAAGTGCTCTAAGAATGAGAAGCAGATCTCTATTTATATGTCACACCCCAACCTAGGTGAGGCGTGATTGGCACCCGACACCTGAATAGGGCCGAGCGAACCAAACTATAACTCACATCATCTATGTCCAGAAGGACAAACAAGGCCAAACTATGAATATGATATCTTGCATAAATAAACACCTGACTACCAGGTCAACATACTGTCACGACCTAATTTAGGATCGCGCGGGCACCTATCATTCCCACCTCGGTAGGCGAACCCTTAATCAAAATAAAACATTTCCAAGTAATGAACAAAATTCATTTCCTTCAAGATATGAATAATTAACAGCGGAAATCAACCAATATATTAAACTAAATAGCGGAAGTGATTACAACAATTAAATAAATACAATGACTCATTCGATTCCCATGACCTGGTCTAGACTAGTACAAGAGCGACTAATGTGGATCTGGAATACAATAATAGCTCTAAGAACCAAGCTCCATCCCGGAATGAAGTGGATGGAGGCCTTCGAGATAGGCACCATGCATGTTCCGAACATTTCAACAATCAATGACCTGAAAAACTCTATACCCCAAAAGGGATGTAGCAAGAGTAGTATCAGTACAACACTAGTACCGATAAGCATCATAGGCCGACAATGGTTAGAAGAACATATCAGTAAAAGAGTTCACAAATAAGCATGTTAAGTAAAACTAGGTCAACAACGCAATTACTTACCGCTTGTCACAACAACAAGGACTCCTTAACTCTCTCTTAGTGATCTGATTGCTCAACTTACATACACACTCTTTTTATCCCCCTAATATACACTAGGCAATTTCACTCAAGTATCACAATTCAACTATCATTACGCTATTCAATCTTAGTATTGGAAGTCATCCCGCCATTCCGATATTCATTATCCGCCTAAACTTTAGGAAACCAAGATATAAAATTAAGCTAACGAACAATCAACAAAGGTAATACAAGATCATGGCCTATGGTTGTAGCAACTAAACCCAACGGAGGATTTTTATCAAATCATATCGTATAATATCACATCACCCGAAACCATTTCCCATCGGGTATTTTAAACATTTCCTCTTATAGATACCAAAAATCTTTCATTAATCAGTTCCAAACAATTTCCATCATGTATGAATGCATAAATGCTAAATTAATGCAATAAATGCCAACGAATATGCTATGGAAGTCACAACACTATAAGCACTATCAAGACTTATTTGAACCAACTCAACAGTAAGCATGATCTCATCAACAACAGTCTGATCAATATTACAAGTACCAAGCATGGGTACGCTAACAATATCATGAAAAGGCTACACAAGCCATATAGAACACTTTCCTCGTATCAAACGTCAACAAGTAAGATACCACAATATCATGAACAAGATATATCCATAGTCTCTAATAACCAACACGGACAAATCACGTAACCATACCACCTCATTTCTTCACTGCCTAACAACATCAATACATGATGATTACACTTTCTACTTTATAAGATTACCACTAAAAATCCTGCCTAGGATCAATTCACGATCTTTGGTACATTTTATTAATTTGAATACCAATTAAGATTCACTAATAATCATCACAAGACATGTTATGCACATCCTACGCAAACTCCTCATTATGGGCATAGTAACTAAGTACCGCAAAACTAATCTTCCAAGTCGCATAAAATCCACCAATACTCAAAGAAATCAACACATGAGCCTAGGAAATCTACAGGCCACTAGTCCGAACACACAACAGCATAACAATACCATCCTAAGAATCCATCCCAATCTCCAATTCCTATATATGCATACTCCGTTTCTTCTAATACATGAATATGTAAATCTAACCGGAGTCTACCGAAAAGAAAGCCGTAACCTACCTAAAGGCCTAGCGGGTGCCACGAACATCCGTTGATCTTCAATTGTTCATCACGTTGTAACCCGCACAAAGGAACTTGAGACAATCGTGAGACCCAAGAATAGGAATCAACATTAGAGCATTTACTAGAGGTTCGGATTAGTAAGGAAAGGTGGGAATTCAGAATACCTCTAGATTTCTAGACCTTTATTACCAAATAATCCTTTTCCCTAACTCATAATTAAGGCTGGGTGATTTATTAATCCTCATTCATAAATAAAGTCAACCATTTAGACCGCTAACTAGGTAAAGTCACCATTATTAACTCTATTCTTTAGAAATCCCATTTACAAATTTAGAAAGAAGGTGAGAATCTAAGTTAGTAACCATTCTATGGAGATGAACATGAGAGATTAAGTTAATAAAATCCATATTAAGAACATGCTAACCATTTGACCTTCTAAGTCTAGGAATTGGTGACACCCATTTTCATTTTATTCTAGGTGAAGACCTTAGGAATAATTAGCTATGTGAAAGAAGAGGTTAGGAAGAATACCATTCCCAAGAAGATCTAAATTTGAACTCTCAAAAAGGTTTGAGGGGCAGTTGAGCTCTAGGGTTTTGAGAAAATAGGGTCAAATCCCGAAATGAACTCTTAAATAGGGAAAATCACTATACATCACCGCTATAGCGGTCTGAGAACCACTTCGATGGCACCGCTAAGGTGGCATAAGAACTGTTGTGGCGGTTCCTTGGCCAATCCATTCACCGCTTCAATGGTAAGCCCACCACTACAGCGCTGCCACTGGAGCCGCATTCTAGTAATTATGGAGGTTCCACTGGGCCTGGTGAACCAATTTCAACACTCTAAGACAACGCACACGACAGTTTTGATCAAGTTAGCGATTTCCAGAAGTATGACTGAACGAAGACATTTTTAAAGAGTCAAAGTTGCGGGTTTTCTCGAAATTCACAGTAATGACGAAACAGGTCGTTACACATAAATCTCTGTGATAACAACTCAGAACATACATCCATATATTTACAAGGGCCTACAAGGCCGACATCACAACTGACAAGACGTAACTAAACTGTATACATGACTCCGTCTGCAAAGCCTCTAAGAATACAGGACTGTAATATATAAGTCGGGATAGGGCCCCCCAATATATCCGTAGCTTAAAATGCATAAACAACATACTAACTCGACAATACTCCGAAAAGAAATAGAGCTCACCAACCCATGTTGAGATCTGGAGGTAATCTATCACAATACGTCTTTGCCTTGTCTAACTATACCTGCGTGGCATGAAACACAACACCCCCAGGAAAAGGGACGGTCAGTACGAAGAATGTGAAAAACATAATACAATAGATATATCATAAGAAGGAAAGGTAAGAGTGTAACCTGGTACTTACTGACTTACTAGCATAAGTCTAACACATATATTCGTACATCACATTAGACCCGCAGAACTTCAAGCATGACTATATGCAATATCATGGTCTTATTTAACTTACAGTTATAGCGCTATCTGAACATGTGTTGCGGCGTGCAACCCGACCCAAGTCCCAATACAAGTGTTGCAGCGCGCAACCCGATCCATATGCAATGCATGCGTTGCAGAACGTGCAACCCGATCCATATTCAATGAAAGTGTTGTGGAACGTGCAACCTGATCTATATTCAATGCAAGTGTTGCGGAACGTGCACCCGATCCATAATTCAGACATGTGTTGCGGAACTTGCAATCTGATCCACATGCAAGATGTATAAGGGACTACTACTATTACCTTTAGTTCTTTTAATGCCACATAACTAGTAAGTACATAAGAGTTCCCTGGCAAACATATCGTACACACTCGAGAAGCTATACGGTCGTTATATACCTTGTCAGGAGGTCTACCATCCATACTTCTGTTATAATCTACAACCTTTCATTAAAAACAAATACTTGGATTTACTGGAATAACATAAGGTAGTCTTGCCTTCCAACTATCGACATATGCATTACATTATCGTGAAGTACGCTAACGACTCATTCCAAGTAGATGGGGTGTAAGGAATAACTCTTCATTACACTTAAAGTCTCTATTATCAAGAAGTGAATAAGAGTCAAGGACATTCTCGGTTATCATGAATAGAATCAAGATTGAAATTTTCATTTTGTCTCACTTACTCTAAAGACATGCCAAAAGAAGAGAAAGGATAGCCTTCACATACCTTGTTGGCTTCTTTGACAATCCAACCTCACAGCCCGTCTAGCGCTACAACCTATAATAATGATAACGTCTTTCGGTAGGCCGAGGATTCATTCGGTATATCATGTATATCAAGTCCAACTTGTCTTATAACGGATCGGGCAACATTTCCCTCATTTCTACTACTTCCTCCAAGTTCCCAATATCAAGAACAACAACAACCATACTCAATGTACCAAATTCCAACCACAACACAACCCAAAAAATCACCAAACAGTCCATACAACAACAACAACGACAAAATACGATTTCCTGCTATTAATTCCGTATTTCTCATTACACAATTTAGCTATGACCTGGACGAACTTAAATATATCTAGTAGAGGAGAATTCTTACCTTATATGCCAAGAACTATTCCTCTTCCACCTTACTCTTTGAAGAAATCTCCCATTTGCTATCAGGTGGAGGAAACCAATGTGGATATAACCGCTACATTGTTCTATGTGTTTGCTTCAATCATAAACCTCATCTTCCTTATTATTGATAAGAAAATATAGTATCTCCTTAAAATAGAACGTTGCTAGCTGCTGCATACTACTTATGTTTCTCACGTTAACAAAGATGTGGGTTACTAGAAATGTACGCTTCCCTTTGAAACTTTTCCAACCAAAATAAAAACTCCAAATAAAAATTCCTCTAGTGGTTTGTGGGGTCCCTTTTTGATAAGACACTCTTAGAATGATAACTAATTAGCCTCCACCAAAACGTGCCTACTAAGTTTAACGACCCATTTGGTCGTTATAGTATTTCCGGCACTCTCGCCCCTTTACAAGCTTGGTTAGCTCACTTTTGACCCGAGGGGAGCATTAACACGCTTTTCGAGGTGTCTAGACTTGATTTGGGTGACCTTTTGTGAAATTTGGGCTTAAAGCGAAAAAGACTTGACTCAAAGTTGACATTTGGGTAAACGGACCTTTTTTGAAAATTCGTTAATTTTGAGAGGTCCGAATGGTCGTTTAGAACTTGTGTGTATATCTTGTTCGGTTCCCAATGCACTCGAATGTATTTTGGGACTTGGGTTGGGAAGTTGGAAATGAAGTATCGGGGGTTGACTCGGTCAATGAGACCTCAGTCAGAAATTCTGAGGCCATGAGTGCATTCGTAGCTTGTTTTTATGTGGGTCTGTGTAGATGGTTTGTGAGCAGATGACCTCGAGAGTTGGTCGGGATTTCGGTTGAGACTTGAAAAATATTTGGGATTTCTGGTACCACTACAAGAAAGTAGAGATACGACGACATTATATAAATGTCGTATTAAGCTGTTTAAATGTCACAAATTCATTTACCGACATTTAATTTACATTTGCATCAAATGTCGTAAATTTCAGTGTCAAGAATTTCCCGACATTTAGGTAAATGTCGGTAAGAAATAAACGACATTTATTTACGACATATATAAAATGTCACTTAAATTTTTCGACATTTAGGTAAATGTTGGTAAAAAATAAATGACATTTATTTACCACATATATAAAATGTCACTTAAATTTTTTGACATTTTGATTAATGTTGGTAAAATATTTACGATATTTACTTGTGACTCTTACAAAATGTCATTAAAATTGGTCAATATCAATAAATCAGTTTTTTTAAAATTTTGAAAATGTCACATTTAGAATTTCCAACATTTCAATTAATATTTGTTCCAAATTTACAAAAATATTAAGAATATCGTCTATTTAATTATATAGTGGTATATTTATATTTAAAGTAAATTGTCTTTTAATATAGTAATCAAAGAACAAAGTAGCAATATACAAGTATTGTGAACAAATTAAATAATATCAAATCAAATGATTTGTTAGATCCAACAAAATTCAAACCTAACTAAATCATAAACGACAATAATTTCAAAATCTAACTACATCAAGATCACTCCTAACTCAGAATTCTTCTACAGTAAGTTCTGCAACAAAGCTTTATGAAACCACATCTCCATAGCTCAAGCAATTCGTTGTCAATAATTGATCTCACTCCCTTAAAGAATGCTGCACAAGAATGTTAAAAAAGAGTTCACACATTTAATTAAGTAAATTGGTGTACTCTGACATGTATTTATCCTCTTTGAAATGGTATTCATTGTTAGTTACTTCTTAAATACCTTCAATTGTATTAGGTTTTAAATTAATTTGTCTTTGGACTTTTTCAATAATCGGAATTGGTACTTGAATGTTTCAATGATCAAAATTTTCCCTTTATATATGTTGTGTCGTTAGCCCATAAGGGCAAAATTGAGCCATTTTGGTAACAGTGACGGTAAAAACGAGACTTTTTTAAAATAAGGTAAATTTGATATAAATCGTATAGTTCAGGGGAAAATATGGACCTTTGCCTTATAAAGAATGTTGAATAATTAAAAAAAATTAGATTTCTAATACTAGGTGTAAATATCGGTAATTAACGGTTAATAATATCACATTTCAAACAATTGTCATAATATAATTGACATTTTTTTCAAATGTCAATGTTTTAACTACCTTTTTGTAAAATGTCGTAAAAACAACGATATTTTGCAACAATTGTCATAGTACATTCGACATTTATATCAAATGTCATTGTTTTAATGACATTTTCGTTAAATGTCGTTATAAATAATGACATTTGCAACAAATGTCATAATATATTCGACATTTGTATCAAATGTCATTATTTTAATGACATTTTCGCTAAATATCATTAAAAACAACGACATCTTACAACAAATGTCATTATTTTAGTGACATTTTGCACCAAATGTTATTGTTTTTACGACATTTTGCATCAAATGTTGTTCGTTTTACGACATTTGACATAAAATGTCATTGTTTTTACGACACTCGTTCATAAATGTCAAGATATTCTTTATTTCCTGACATTTATTTCAAATGTCACCAAATAAATTTCGCTGTATCTCTACTTTCTTGTAGTGTACCTGGTGTCCGCCAGGGCGGCACTATTACTGTCCTAGCGGCACCGCCGTAGCGGTGGGATAGCCGCTGGAGTGGCCAAGCTCATTTTGTCCTGACCGTCCTGACGGTCTGAGTAGACTTCAAGGCGGTGGCGCCGTGGCGGGCCTGTTATTTTCATTAATTGTTTATTAAAAGCCCTTAATCTATCATTTATTTCCATTACCAAAATTGAGCTCTTGGGAACTGTTCTAGAAGATTCTTGGTGGTAAGTCCTGCTAATCTCCTCACTAATTCCCTATTCCTAATCATCTTAGAATTCCTCTTTCCTTGTTAGTTCCTTAGTAATGGAAGATAAAAAGTGGATTTAATGGATATTCTACTTAGGCTTTTAAATGATCAAATTGATTGAGTTTATGCTAGACTATGATATAATTAGGGTTGTTAAATAATATATCTTCTATTATTAGTGTTGAATCCTTGAATCTAAGAGTTAGGGTTTACACCCAGAATTGGGGGTTTTGCTTGGATTTCGAAATTGGATGAATTCTTGAGTTAATTTAGCAATTAGTTGATGGGTTTTGATCACATAGTGTTTAATTGGATATTTTACCCCCGAATTTCTCATTTTGACCTTGTGGGCCCCGTTTCCCCAAATTCTAGGGTTGGTTTTGACCTAATTTGAATGATAGAAATATAGGTATTGATCTTTATGATTTCTAATCCAGATGTTAAATATGCCTAGACTTTCTTGATCTTGAGGCTCAGCAGAAGGGCAAGGCTAAGGAGTGATTGTTAGTGTATTGATGTTTGGCCATCTAGGTAGGTTATGGCTTACCCTTGGTGAGACTTCATATAGCGAAGCATATATTTAGATGATATTGTCGGAGACAGCATGTAAACCTTCGGGTATGAAGTTGGGTTGGATATTGTCTTAGGTTGCACCCTGTTGTGTGATTGGGGTTAGCCAACCCGTTGTGTTGTGACTTGATTGTTCTATCGTTGTTGGATTAATGCCACGTGTTGATAGTAGATAATGGGAAATGTTGTTCCATCTTGATTGTGATATTGTAGTACTTTACTTTTTGATGTTTATACGAGGATAGAGTTCAATATGACTTGTGTATTCTTTCACGATATTGTTGGCGTACCCATGTTTGGTACTTGTGCTATTGATTTGATTATTGATGTTAAAACATACATTGCACGCATTCTCATCCTTAATGATACATTGTTGATACTTACACTGTGATGAGCTAGGTTCGGTTTGGATGAGGGTGATGTGAGAGTCCGATATCTGATGTTTGTCCTGGAATCGTGGATTGAGTGAGTGCGTGGACTCCGTTGGTCCCTCAGGGTGGTGCTAATGAAAATCCTCCGTGGACAAAGATCCGGAGTCTCATTTGTCTGTTGGGCAAAAATTCGGGTCGGGTAGCACTCAGACTTCACGAGTCACCTTGGGTTGTGCTACTGAGACGTTGAGGTATTCCATCCGGAGTACTGTGTACATAATATTGCATGGCATTGCATTTGCATTCATACATTATTGCATTGCATTGCATCATGGCTTATATTGTGATGATCTTGTGCTTTATTTGTGATGTTGGTTTCGGATTGGACATATTGAGATTTGGCACATTCGGATTGGATGTTCTACTTAGGCGATGATGTGTACTTGGTTCCGATTATGTTTTACTTATACTTGTTGATTTATCTGCCTATCTTGCTCTATTGTCTGGATTGTGTTAGCTATACTTTGTCGGCCTATGATACCTACTAGTACTGTGGTTTGTACTGACCTGCACTTGCTGCATTCTTTTATTAGTGCAGAGTTCCAGGTTGGGTCTTCTTCTATCTCCCGTGGCTGATAGTTGCTATCAGGACTTCTTTGAGTCGACAGGGCGAGCACGAGATGTCCGCTGCCTTGAAGACTCCTCCTTATTTATGTCTTATTTTTCCATTCTGAGACATATACAAATTTGATGTATTATTATATTTCTAGACTTGTATACTTCGAATTCTAAATGCTCTTGTATGGCTTAGACCAGACCCTGGGTGTAATTCCTTATTTCCGCACTTTTTCTATTTTATTATCGTAAGACTTATGTGATTATTCGCTTCCACTTAATTGATTTATTTATTTATGCCTTTATTTTCGTTGGGTTGAGGGTTCGCTTACCAAGGTGGGAAAGGTAAGTGCCCGCACAGCTTTGCCAAATTGGGTGGTGACAAGTTGATATCAGAGCCCTAGGTTAGCCGGTCTATAATAGAAGAGCGTGTCTAGTAGAGTCTCATGGATCGATACGATGAGCTCTGTACTTATTTGCGAGAAGCTTCAGGACATTTAGGAAATCTCACTTTCTTTCATTCTTTTGTGCTACTTTATTGTAATTGGTATCTGGAACAATCAAATTGGTATGTGACTCGTTATCTGTATCTGGCCTATTACTCTACCTCCTTGATCCCTACTGAGCCTGACCAGATTAGGCGTTTTGTTAGTGGGTTGGTCGGTTCTCGTCAGATTCCCTGCATTCAGATGGAGCCATGGGGGCTTCCTTCCAGTCCGTCATGGAGCATGCTTCTTTGGTTGAGGCCACTAAGGCCCGTGCATTTGGAGGTAATGGTGATAAAAGATCGCGTCAGACTAGGAGTTATGGTGGTTCTAGTTCGAGGGGCGCCGGTCAGTCTTCTAGGCCGTATCAGCCATATTCCGGCCGCCCTATGCACTCAGCTTTCCAGGCTACTCCAGTGAGCCACCTAGACAGAGAGCTCCTGAGAGTTCATTTTCTCGACCAGTAGATAGGGTTGTTTCATCCGGGTCCTCAGCTTCAGTTTATCAGCCTTCGTCCTCTCTGATCTATTTTTCATGTGGATAGGTTGTACATATTTCTAGGAGGTGTTCCCTATCATGACGAGATTATCAGCCATAGAGGACTCCAATATCGTCTTGTGGCCGAGGTGGTGCTTCTCAGAGGGGCGGCGCTCAGTCAAGCCGCGGTGGTTCTCAGGGTTCCAGAGGTGGATCCCAGTCAGCTAGAGGTGGGTCCCAGAGTGTGAGAGGGGGATCTCAGCCTAGACGTGGTGGGGCCCATTGTTACTCGTTTCCGAGTAGGCTCGAGGCAGAGGCCTCAGATACTGTTATTGCAAGTACTATTTCTGTCCTTCATAGAGCAGCATTTGTGTTATTTGATCCTGGATTCACTTATTCGTATGTTTCTGCATATCATGCCGTTGGTTGGGATTTTCCTTGGGATAGTATAGATATACCTGTTCATATGTCTACTCCGGTTGGAGATTCTGTGTTTGTTTATCGAGTTTACCGATCTGTTTGGTTACTTTTATGGGGTATGACACTTGGGTAGATTTGATAATTCTCGATATGGTGGACTTTGATATTATATTGGGGATCTCCTCGCTTTCTCCTTATCACGCGATATTGGACTGTCAGGCCAAGACAGTAACCTTAGCCATGCCATGCATTCCTAGGCTTGAGTGGAGGGGTACTCATAGTCCCGCTCCGAAGAAGATCATTTCCTTCCTTCAGGCTAAGAAGTTAGTCAATAAGGGGTGTTTAGCCTATCTGGCTCATGTGTGAGACACGACTATTACATCATCACCCCTTGAGTCCATTCCTATTGTGAGCGAGTTCGCGGAGGTATTCCAGTTTGATCTGCGGAGTATGCCACCCGATTGTGACATTGATTTATGTATTGACTTGGATTCAGGCACTCGCCCTATTTCTATTCTACTATATCGGATGGCACCTACCAAGTTGAGAGAGCTTAAAGAGCAGTTACATGACTTATTGAGCAAGGGGCTCATTAGACCAAGTGTCTCTCCTTGGGGTGCTCCTGTGTTAATTATGAAGAAGAAATATGGGACCATGAGGATGTGCATTGATTATCGCCAGCTGAACAAGGTTACCATTCGGAACAAGTGCCCTATGCCTCGTATTGATGATCTATTTAACCAGCTTCAGGGTGCTTCGGTATTTTCGAAGATTGACTTGCGTTCAGGCTACCACCAATTGAGGATCAGGGCTGAGGATATTCCGAAGACAGCCTTTCGGATGAGATATGGCCACTATGAGTTTCTAGTGATGTCTTTTGGGCTTACCAATGTCCCGGCTGCATTTATGACTTTGATGAATGGAATTTTTATGCCATTCCTTAACTCATTCGTGATTGTATTTATTGATGAAGCATGAGAGCCATCTTCGTACTGTTCTTGGGTTGTTAAAGAAGCAAAACCTGTTTGCTAAGTTTTCTAAGTGTGAGTTCTGGTTGGAGTCTGTGGCATTCTTGGGCCACGTTGTGTCTAAGGATGGGATTATGGTTGACCCACTGAAGATTGAAGCTGTGAGGGGTTGGGCGAGGCCCACTACTATTACTGAGGTTTGTAGTTTTATTGGTTTGGCTAGTTATTACCGTCGCTTTGTGAAGGGTTTTGTTGCTATTGATTCATTTTTTACCAGATTGACTCAGAAGGATGTTCCATTCCAGTGGTCAGATGATTGTGAGGAGAGCTTTCAAAGGCTCAAGCTTATTTTGACTTCAGCCCCGATCTTAGCATTACCCGTGGAGGGTAAGGATTTCACGGTCTATTGTGATGCATCCCGTATGGTTTTAGGTGTTGTGTTGATGCAGGAGGGTATAGTGATAGCTTATGCTTCACGTCAGTTGAAGATTCATAAGAAGAATTACCCTACCCATGATTTGGAGTTGTTGGCTGTGATCTTCGCTTTGAAGATTTGGAGGTACTATTTGTACGGTGTTCATTGTGAGGTTTTCACCGATCACCATATCCTTCAGCATGCGTGTTATAGCCCGTATTTTGTATGTGTGGATATTTCAAAGTCGTCGTGGAAAGTTATGGGCGAGACCATTTTCAAAACTTATTTTTGTGTACAAGTTGGTTATGAATATTATTTATGAATATTATTGGACGGAAATATTGAGAAAGGTTAAGGGCAAAAAGGAGAAATTGCAAAATGGTAAATGATAATATTGAGGAAAGTCGCGGGGCTTAATTGTATATACATAGGTAAATGGTGGACAAAATAAAAATAAGACATATGGACAAAGCTTATGAGATAAGCTAAGTGGTCATCTTTTTATTTAAGAAAATTTCAAGAAAATGGAGGAAAACTCTAGGAAAAGAAAGAAAGGGAGGCATGTGGTCATTTCATATTAAGTGGGGGGCTAATTGTAAATAATAAAAATACATGGGGCCAAAGCTTTCATAAGAAGACAATTAGTCTTCTTTGACCAATTTGGAAAAATTCAAGAAAAAGAGAGAAATTTCTAGAAAAATATGGTGGGAAGGGCATGTGCCCCTCACATGTTCATAATAACTATATATATATATATATATATACATAGAGAGAGATGGCCAAGCAAGACAAAATATTCATCTTCTAATTCAAGAAAAAACTTGAAGAGAAAATATAGTAGTATTCGGCCAAGAGTTCCAAAAATGGAGTCCATGGAATTGATCAAGAAAAATTATTTTCTCCTAGTACTCTAAGCAATTGGAAGGTCCTCTACAACATGGAAGAGTTGTTGGAGCAAGAAAATCCTTCACTTGGACAAATCCATAACCTTGACTAAGAGGAAACTTGAAAGGAAAAGGTAAGAATTTAACCTTCTTTTATATGTTATGGGTGATTATGAGTGTTGTAGAATGAAGAAATCCATGAAATTCATGAAATATGCATATGTATGGTGTTTGGCCGAAAATGTGTTGCATGGTATAGAAATGATGAATTAATTTTATGTAGTATGTTGGTTGTTGTTATAATGTATAGAAATGGATGAAAATTCATGAGGCTATGTGTGTGGTGTGGTGGCCGAATGGCATAGTGTTGTGTAGAGATGATGAGTTAATTTTATTTAGTAATTTAAATGTTGTGTTATGGATTTCATGATGAAAAATGAGAATTTAAGGGGTTAAAAATGAAGTTGTGCTTGTTTGTGGATTATGGAAGGAGTTAGTGTGACTTTGGTGTGGTTTCTTATAATTGCATGAATAATATTGTTAATGTGTGGCGGTTATATTTCATGAATATGGAAGAAAGGAAATGTCGTTGGATTATGTAAAAAGAGCTACTAATGTTGGAACGTATGTTGAATGGAATGTTAATGTCGTTGATAAGAATTGTTGGTATTGTTGATAGTTTGGCCGGGTTGAATTCCCGGGATTGTTGTTGATTAGAATTGGCCAAGTTGAACTTGGTGGGACGGTGTATTTACAGGGGAAATGCTGCCGAAATTTTGGCAGACAAAGTGTTACTTTAAAGAATCAACTTCTAAAGGCTCTAATCAAGTTTTGGTAAACATGACCAATTTGTAGATTTTGGCGGATTTGGAACGTGAATTTGGAGTCGCATAAGAAGCAGAAAAGGTATGTAAGGCTTCACCCTTCTTTCTATGGCATGTCTTAGACGGAATATGTTGGATATGAGCCTCGGGAATAACTCTACCCTCCGGAATCCGCGCCTAAAGTTTTCTCTTTTTCAATCAGTAGAATTGAACTAAAAAGTGTGCAAAATGTTGGAAGAATTTCCTAAACCTCCAGAACTCGCATAAATAGGACCCTACTACCCTAAAACCCTCACAAGAAACACCATGACATGTAACATATGTAAATTTGGTACGCCACCTCATTTGACCCGAGGTGGGCCCATGGTCCCCGGATTTTCCTTATTGTTCCGTTTGATCTATTTTGAAGCAGAATCCAAAGAAAACTTTTGATCCTTATCCCGTTCACCGAGTGACAAGTACTGTAAATATGCTAATGAGGATACTTCTATGATGACAATGATAATGATGATGTTAAGAAAGGGAATATGCCTATGATAAGTATGACAAAGATGATTCCATGACTAAGATGATGAATATGATCTTATAATGATAACGATGTAGTCCAAGATGAGAAAATGCCTACGGTAGATGTGTTGGCAAAATGTTCTGCTATGAAAAGGAAAATATGGAAACGTTAAACTAATTCTTGATATCTCAACTCTATTACAGGTAATGACTACTCTAAAAGGTCCTGTGTATATGAAACTGTACCCTATGACCCTATTTGATGTTTTCCTCATAATGACACTTTTCATTGGTAGTCTCGCCTCATAATACTCGTTCCTTCAAGGTGAGACAAAGAGACTATGGTTGTTCCATAATGTAATCGGAGGCTACCGACCTTCCGTCACTCCGATGGACACATGACTTTCTTTGAGCTCTCATGCATGCCAATGGTATGACATATGTATATGAATGTGAATATGTATATGTATATGTATACGGGGAAAAGGGAAAGGGCCACTATTATATCACCACCTGATTCAGCTGGATTTCGTCCCGGACGCGGGATATGGGAGAGCCGGATAAGGCGTCTGTATATGTGATATATATATTTATATATAATATGTTGGGACACTGTTGGGGAGGGGGGTGGGAGAGCCGATGTACTCGGCGTCTGTAAATGTGAATAAAGGATACCATTTTCTGAAATGTTCTGTTTTATGTACATGTAAGTAAGAAGTACTGTTTTTCTGAAAAAGGGAATAAGCATGCATGGCATCTGCCTGAAAGGCATTCATATGTACAGGTTACTTCTGTCCCAAGATAAGCTCCATATGTCTATCCCGTTATTATTCATACTGTATATTCCTTTATTATGTCACTGTTCATGCCTTACATACTCAGTACATTACTCGTACTGACCCCTCTTCTTCGGGGGCTGCGTTCATGCCGCGCAGGTACACCAGATGAGCCACAGCTAGCATAGAAGATGTTCCAGCGGGGTTGGCAGGCTCCACTTGTTCTGGAGTGCTGCCGAGTAAGAGTATTTGAGCCATGATGTTTGTTTGATGTTAGAGACTTTGTAGACAGAGTCGTGGGTATAGAGTGTCGATAATATGTTGTATCATAAAGTCCATGTGATTGCAGATTCTGTTTGACTTGAGTACGATGGAAAAAAAATCTCTTGAAAGTTTTACTATGTTTTACATTTTTATTGATATAAGAGTCTAAGAAATTTAAGTATGTAACAAGAGTCAGCGGGTTCGCTCGGCTCCAGATATGGGGTCGGGTGCCCATCACACCCTAGTAAGGTCAGGGTGTGACAATGAGTTTACCCAGAGAGATCTTAATTCCAGGCAGCGCCGATGGATGGAGCTCCTAAAGGACTATGACATCTCTATCCTTTATCATCTCGGGAAAGCCAATGTGGTGGCTGATGCATTGAGTCACAAGGCAGTGAATATGGGGAGTTTAGCTCGTTTGATTGTTTCTAAGAGTCCGTTGGCCATGGAGGTTCAGACTCTGGCCAACAGTTTCGTTCGCTTTGATATTTCAGCCCCATGCAGGGTTTTGGCTTGTGTAGAGGCGAGGTCATCCTTATTGGACCAGATTAGGGCTCATCAGTTTGAGGAAGCTCAGTTGACCAAGATTCGAGATAGAGTTTTGAGGGGTGAGGCTAAGGAGGTCGTGATTGATCCTGAGAGAATTTTGTGGATTAAGGTGCGTGTGTGCGTTCCTCGTAGTTGATCTTGTCCGAAGCTCATAGCTCTTTATATTCCATTCATCCGGGGGCGACTAAGATGTATCGTGATCTGAGGCAACACTATTGGTGGCGTCGGATGAAGAGGGATATAGTTGATTTCGTGACTAAGTGTGGGAATTGTCAGTAGGTAAAGTATGAGCACCAGCGACCCGGCAGTGTACTTCAAAGGATGCCCATTCCTGAGTGAAAGTGGGAGAGGATTGCCATGAATTTTATTGTGGGTCTTTCGAAGACCCTAGGTAAGTGTGACTCTATTTGGGTGATAGTTGATCGGTTGACTAAGTCTGCTCACTTTGTTCCGGTTCAGATTTCTTATACCGTGTAGAAGTTAGCCAAGTTGTATATTCAGGATATTATGAGATTGCATGGGGTTCCTATTTCTGTTGTATCTGATCGGGGTACTATCTTCCCTTCCCGATTTTGGAGGGCTTTTCATGAGAAGTTAGGTACCCAATTGGATCTCAGTACAACTTTTCATCCCAAGACCGATGGCCAGTCCGAGCGGACCATTCAGGTGCTCAAGGAAATATTGAGAGCGTGTGTTATTGATTTTGGTGGTCATTGGGATCAACACTTGCCATTGACAGAGTTTGTGTACAACAACAGTTATCATTCGAGTATTGGCATGGCGGTTTTTGAGGCTTTATATGATAGGAGGTGTAGATCTCCTGTTGGCTGGTTTGATGGGTTCGAGGTTCGACCTTGGGGTACGGATCTGTTGAGAGAGTCCCTTGATAGAGTGAGAGTTATTCAGGCCAAGCTTTTGGCAGCTCAGAGTCGACAGAAGATGTATGCGGATCGGGAGGTTTGAGATTTAGAGTTTGTTGTTGGTGACCAGGTTCTATTGAAGGTTTCACCCATGAAGGGTGTTATGAGGTTTGGGAAGAGGGGCAAGTTGAGCCCCAGGTATATTGGCCTGTTAGGCCCCGTGTTTTCGTACAATTGGAAATCGAGAAATAATTATGACTCGGGTGTTAGAAGGATATAAATTAATTTGTGAGAATATGACTATGTTGGTTGTGAAATCTTTAATGCTAAGACCTCGGGGAAGGCCGAGGATAAATTTGGAATTTCGGAAATTAGTTTCGGGAATTACAAAACGGGACTTTTCTCGAATTGGGCCAAGAAAATGCAATGCAAAATCAAGGCCCAAGATCAAATGGGGGCCGGCCATAGTGTGGCCCAAATCCATTTTAAAAGGGGCATGTGCTATGCACATGACCCCTAAGTGGATATATATGAGGAACACTTAGCATTATCCAAGAGAAAATCAAAAAAATTCAAGAACACAAGAAAAGAAGGGGTTCGGCCGTGAATAGTGTAGAAGAGAAAAAGAAATTCCCAAGTTTGTTTAGTGATCCAAGAATCTTGGTTTCTACATAATTAAGAAATACTCAAGACGCTCTCCGACGTGGTATAATTGGTTTGGCACAAGGATTCCGTTTGCGACAAGTCGGAAAGTTAGTAAAAGGTAAGAATCTTGCCCCTCTAATGTTATAGAATTGCTATGAATGTGTTAAGGATTGGAAGTAGACGAGAATCCCGTAATTTTAACGTAAATAGAAAGTCGTGGGTGTGTGTTTGTAGTGGGTTTGGCCGAGAGCCATAGAAGGAAAAATTGGTGTGAATTGATCTTGGTTAAGTTGGTCTAATGTGTTGTTGTGATCCTTATATCATAAATGATCGATTGTTGAATTAAATTGGCGGTGGAAAATGATTTTTGAATATTATCGGAAAGTGTATACCTTCGGTATCTTTATGTATATCAATGTATATCTTGGGTGTTATAGACTTTAGATATGAATCTATATCGATGTTGATGAATTCGGAATGAAACGACGGGAGTTAGAATGTTCGTAGTGCATTTTAGATGTTTTGAAGAATTTGGGAAAATAATGGATTTTTATGCAATTTCGTGTATGGCATGGTTTGTAATTAGAATGGGATTATATAAGTTTGAATGTGGGAATGCATACAATTATGTAGATATAGAATTGGAATTTTGAAAGTTTGAATGGAAGTTGCCAACTTTAGAAATCATGTAGAACTTTAAAGCTAGAATGGTTTGATTGTTGTTTGGTTTGGTTGTTGATGTGTGGGCTGTTGTGATTGGTTAATTTGAGCCGCGTTACGCCTCGGGGATGTTAGATTTATAGGGGAAATGCTGCCGAAATTTCGGTAGGCAAATATGGAGTTAAAGGCATTTTTGAGCCTAAGGATCTCATTTGGTAACTTTGACCATTTGCAGATTTTTGACGAAACGGGACGGGACTTTTGGAAGAGCTTACGACGTCTGTGAGGTATGTAAAGCTTCCCAATTATTTATTTGGCATATCTTAGTGTGTTAGTTGAATATGAGACCCTCCGGAGCACTTCTGCTCCTCGAAACCCGATCCACAGGAAAGTTACTATTCATTCAATTCGATTGAAGCCTAAAGGCTCCCTTTTGGCTAGAATGCCATTATTCGTCCGAAACCTATCGAAATGTGGTCGGGTAACCTAGAAATGATTATGTATGACCCTTGGCATATAACTGCTCGTAAAAATATGTTCGCCACCTCACTTCGACTCGAGGTGGGTCCGCTACCCCAAAATGCCCGATTTGCCCTTCGGGCCACCTTTGAGGATAAAGTCGAAAGTACCACTTCCGATCTTTGGAACCTCCTCCTACGGGGTATGTTTGGACTATTCGATGCGCTAATTTATGTTCCGAACTATATGGACCATTTTGGAAACGTTTTTGCAAAATGTAACTTTATGTCGGCTAAGTATTCGACTATTTTGTATTTTAATATGACTTATGAGTTTACTTTGTTTTGAAACACTATTTTGAAATACGATTTGCATTTGTTTGCTCATGACTCCGCTCGTGCCTTATTATGACTTCGTTCACCGGTTCCCGGGCCGGTTTTGATTCGTGCGTTTTATGATAATTCGGCCGTATGCTGTGTTACGGTTCCCGAGGCTTCGCCATAGGGCCCGGTTCCGTTTGGAGATATGCTGTGATATGGCTCGGGATGCGATACGCTCACCGATGATTATGATTATGTTCGGGGATGTACGGAGATTTGAAACCTTCTGGTGTTATGCTGTGTGTGGCGCCAGCGTCGGAGTGGCGACCACGTTCTTAAGCGTTTGCATGATTTTGTTGCATAAAATATATGTATATGATTTCGATACAGATTTTGACATACCAGTTTGTACCCCACTTTGACATTTGATTTGCCTTCGGTTTTGATCCATAATTCTGTACTCCGTGCTTTACATACTCAGTACATATTTCGTACTGACCCCCTCTCTCCGGGGGCTGCGTTTTATGCCCGCAGGTGCAGACATCGGTGATCCTCCGCGGTAGGCTTCACTTCTTGCTTTCCGGAGTACTCTTACTTGGTCCGGAGCCCACTTTTGGTACAGACTCCTCTACTCTGTATATATTTTGTATATTTGACAGTTTGGGTACGGCGGGGCCCTGTCTCGCCATATGTTATGTTTTGAATTCGTAGAGGCCTGTAGTCATCTTTGTGGGGCGAGGGTCCTATGTGTTTATTGTCTGATTTTGCTTTCGGGTCTTAAAGCGGTCTGTTTGATATGATGGCCCCAAATGGCCCTTTTGTATATATATTTGTATTTTGACCGGCGATGTCTATTCCGCCGCTTTGTTTGAGTCTGGTTTGATATGACCGCTTAAGACATATTTTCGATATAAATTATGTTTGATATAACTTTTGAAAATTCTGAAATAAGTTTGAGTTCGGAAATGAATATGCGATTTGGTCTGGGTACCCAGGTAGGGTGCCAGTCGCGGCCCACGGGGCTGGGTCGTGACAAAAGTGGTATCAGAGCGGTTTGTCCTCGGAATGTCTACAGGCCGTGTCTCGTAGAGTCTTGTTTATCGATGTGTTGTGCACCACATCTATAAACAGGAAGCTACAGGGCATTTAGGACGTTACTCTCTTTGTAATCTTAGATCGTGCGATAGAGCTGTGCTATTAGGATGATTTTGATCTGACTCGCCTTCGTGTTTGCAGTGATGCCTCCGAAGAAGGCAACGGCAGCCCAGAAGGGCAAGGCGAGGATTGGGGAGGCTAGCCAGGCGCAGCGAGCTACCCGGGCTCGTGTTTATGATTTGCCTGAGGATGTGCCACAGTCTGAGGGGTCTGCTACACCCTCACCAGTACAGCCTGGAGTAGGGCCTTCAGCAGCCCCAGAGGTCCGTGTACCCGCACCTGAGGCTCCAGCTCCTCAGCCAGGGGCGGAGGATCGGACCTTGAGGGAGGCTGTACAGTTGCTGACTACGTTGGTAGCAGGGCAGGCTCGCAGACGCGGGCGTAGGGATGATGATGATGATGACAGGCGGGATAGCCTGCGAGTTCGGGAGTTTCTGCTATGTGGCCCTCCAGAGTTCTTCGGGTCTAAGCCCGATGAGGACCCCCATGACTTTATTCGGGGGATACGACGCTCGCTGGATTTGGTCAGGGCTTCTGAGACCGAGTCAGTTGAGCTGGCTTCACACAGGCTTCGAGATGTGGCTACCCACTGGTATGAGACTTGGGAGCTGTCTAGGGGAGTGGGAGCCCCTCCAGCCACTTGGGATCAGTTTGTGACAGCATTCACCCGCCACTTTTTGCCACCAGAGTTACGGCGGGCACGGGCTGACCGATTTTTACGTCTGCAGCAGAGGGGTCGGAGTGTCCGCGAGTATAGCCTTGAGTTTGATTCTCTGGCCCGGTATGCACCGGCCGTGGTAGCAGATATGTCCGATCGGATGCACCGCTATGTTATGGGATTAGACCGGTATTTGGTAGACAGCTGTATGGCCGTGTCACTGCAGACAGACATGGATATTTCCCGGCTTCAGGCCTATGCGATGGGGATGGAGGACCGTCGCAGATCTGATCCTGCTGGCAGAAATAGAGACAGGAGGCCGCCCAAGAGGGCTGGATCCGCGGGTTATTCAGGGGATTCTCGAGGCGGACAGCCTCAGCAGCAGCAGCAGTCTGACAGATATTTTCCTTCTTCCGGCCGGGGTACTCAGTCAGGCAGCCGGAGATTCGACAGTACGGGACCGTCTGGGGCCGGTCAAAGCTCCAGAGTGGCAGGTTCGCAGGTATCCAGGGGTCCCAGTCAGGCCAGACCACCTAGACCCCGTTGTCCACACTGCGGGAAGTCTCATCCCGGGGAGTGTTACCGAGCGACGGGAGCTTGTTTTACTTGTGGTGGTCAGGGCCACTTTATGAGAGACTACCCATTGGCCAGTGGTTCGGGTAATGCGGCTCAGCAGACAGGGTCAGCCGCCGGTTCTTCTTCCGTTCCATCTGTTGCACGCCCTGGAGGGCGGGGTATTCCAGTACCGGCAGCACGCGGTCGAGGCCGCGGTGGCGCTTCAGGTTCTAGCGGTCCCTCGAACCGCATATATGCTTTGGCCAGCCGCCAGGATCAGGAGGCTTCGCCAAACGTTGTCACAGGTACATTACTGGTTTTCTCCAGATCTGTATATGCATTGATTGACCCTGGCTCTACTTTATCATATATTTCCCCGCTCGTTGCTAGTAAGATTGGGATAGTGTCTGAGCCTATAGAGCCATTTGAGGTAGCTACGCCAGTTGGGGATTTTATTATAGCGAGACAGATCTATAGGGATTGTTCTGTGACCATTTATGATCGTAGCACTAAGGCTGATTTGGTAGAGTTAGACATGCTCGAGTTTGACGTCATTATGGGTATGGACTGGTTGTCTTCCTGTTATGCTAATGTCGACTGCCAGCAAAAGGTAGTCCGTTTTCAGTTTCCAGGGGAACCAGTCATAGAGTGGTTCGGATCTACTGCATCGCCGAGGGGTAAGTTTATTTCATACCTCAAGGCTAAGAAGATGATCCAGAAGGGTTATATCTATCATTTGGTTCGTGTGCACGATACTGCAGCGGAAGTACCTACCCTTCAGTCTGTCCCGGTCGTCAGTGAGTTTCCAGATGTTTTTCCTGATGAGCTTCCTGGCCTTCCGCCTGAGCGGGAGATTGATTTTTCTATAGAGTTGATGCCGGATACGCAGCCTATATCTATTCCTCCCTACAGGATGGCACCAGCTGAGTTGAAGGAGTTGAAGGAGCAGCTGAAGGATTTGCTGGATAAGGGTTTTATCAGGCCCAGCACATCACCCTGGGGAGCGCCGGTATTGTTTGTCAGAAAGAAGGATGGGTCGTTGCGGATGTGTATTGACTACCGGCAGCTGAATAAGGTGACTATTAAGAATAAATATCCCCTTCCCCGGATTGATGACTTGTTTGATCAGCTGCAGGGTGCTAGACACTTCTCCAAGATAGATCTGCGCTCAGGCTATCACCAGGTGCGAGTACGGGAGTCTGATATCCCGAAGACTGCTTTCAGGACCCGGTACGGGCATTATGAGTTCAGAGTTATGTCTTTCGGGCTGACTAATGCTCCAGCGGTGTTTATGGATCTGATGAACCGGGTATTTCGGCCATT
The DNA here is from genome assembly GCF_019175385.1 of Lycium barbarum. NCBI lineage: Eukaryota > Viridiplantae > Streptophyta > Magnoliopsida > Solanales > Solanaceae > Lycium > Lycium barbarum. Next base: position 19,749,862 of record NC_083348.1, on the reverse strand, counting down.
CCTGGACATGTTTGTTATTGTATTTATTGATGATATCCTGATTTACTCGCGATCAGCCGAGGAGCATTCAGATCACTTGCGGACGGTACTTGGCATTCTCCGTCAGCAGAAGTTATATGCTAAATTCTCTAAATGCGAGTTCTGGTTGACTTCTGTGGCATTCTTGGGTCATATTGTCGGCGCAGACGGTATTCGGGTCGATACGCAGAAGATTGAGGCTGTGCAGAATTGGCCCAGGCCTACTACACCGACTGAGGTGCGCAGTTTTCTGGGATTGGCTGGGTATTATCGCAGGTTTGTGGAGGACTTCTCTTCTATTGCAGCACCACTGACGAGGCTTACCCAGAAGGCAGCAAAATTCCAGTGGTCGGATGCCTGCGAGCGCAGCTTTCAGATGCTGAAGGAGAGATTGATTACAGCGCCAGTTTTGGCTCTTCCAGAGGGGTCTGATGGGTATGTCGTATATTGTGACGCCTCTGGTATTGGGATAGGATGTGTATTGATGCAGCACGGTCGAGTTATAGCCTATGCTTCCCGGCAGCTCAGACCGCACGAGAAGAACTATCCCACTCATGATCTTGAGTTGGCCGCGGTGATTCATGCTTTGAAGATTTGGCGGCATTATTTATATGGGGTCCATGTTGATATCTATACGGATCATAAGAGCCTTCAGTATATTTTTAAGCAGAAGGAGCTAAACTTGCGGCAGCGGAGGTGGCTGGAGCTACTAAAGGATTACGACGTTGATATTCTGTACCATCCAGGGAAACCCAACGTGGTAGCTGATGCGCTTAGCCGCAAGTCCGTAGGCAGTCTGGCTGACGTCCCATCTGATAAGAGAGATTTGGTTCGTGATATTCATCAGCTGGCCAGCCTCGGAGTTCGTTTGGCCGATTCTGGAGATTCTGGGATTTCTGTTCGCCCGGTTGCTGAGTCATCTATTATTCAGGAGGTAAAGCAGCGCCAGTTTGAGGATCCTACTTTGATTCAGTACAGGGATGTGGCCCTTAATAAAGCAACGACTCAGTTCGAAATCTCGCCTGAAGGAGTATTATTGTACGACGGCAGGTTCTGTGTACCGGATGTTGCGGGCTTACGGCGGCAGATTATGGGCGAGGCACATTGTGCCCGGTATTCTGTCCATCCTGGTTCCACCAAGATGTATCGGGATCTCAGGTGTTTGTATTGGTGGGACGGCATGAAGAAAGACGTTGCCGAGTTTGTCAGTCAATGCCCGAACTGTCAGCAAGTCAAGATCGAGCATCAGAAGCCCGGTGGATTATTACAGGAGATGGAGATTCCAGCCTGGAAGTGGGAGATGATTCATATGGACTTCATTGTTGGGTTGCCGCGTACTCTACGCAGGTACGACTCTATTTGGGTTATTGTGGACAGGCTGACGAAATCAGCCCATTTCCTTCCGGTCCGGACTACATATTCGGCTGAGGACTATGCCAGATTATATATCAGAGAGATAGTCAGACTTCACGGGGTCCCTGTATCTATTATTACTGACCGAGGTGCTCAGTTTACAGCTAATTTCTGGAGGTCATTTCAGGAGGGATTAGGGACCCAGGTGACCCTCAGTACAGCTTTCCATCCTCAGACCGACGGGCAGGCCGAGCGCACTATCCAGACGCTCGAGGATATGTTACGGGCTTGCGTTATTGACTTCAGGGGCAGCTGGGATGATCATTTGCCGCTTATAGAGTTTGCCTACAATAACAGTTATCACTCCAGCATTCAGATGGCCCCGTATGAGGCCCTTTATGGCAGGAGATGCAGATCTCCTATTGGCTGGTTTGATGTGGGCGAGACTAAGCTGATTGGGCCGGATGTGATCCAGGAGGCTGTAGATAAGGTGAAGCTTATTCGAGAGCGACTGTTAGCTGCTCAGAGTCGGCAGAAAGCTTATGCCGATAAACGGCGTCGACCGTTGGAGTTCCAGGTTGGCGACTGGGTATTCCTGAAGGTGTCGCCTATGAAGGGCGTTATGAGATTTGGCAGGAAGGGTAAGCTGAGTCCGCGGTACATCGGGCCATATCAGATTGCTCGGAGGATAGGCGCAGTCGCCTACGAGCTAGACTTGCCATCCGATTTGGAGTCCGTGCACCCGGTGTTTCATGTGTCTATGCTGCGGAAATGTATTGGTGACCCTTCCAGGATATTTCCAGTAGATGATCTTCAGGTGACGGAGCGGCTATCTTATGACGAGCAGCCGATATCTATTCTGGATCGTCAGGTGAGGAGATTGCGCACTAAGGAGGTGCCTTCGGTCAAGGTTCTGTGGCGCAATAACAACCGGGAAGAGATGACTTGGGAGGCGGAGGATGAGATGAAGAAGAGATTCCCCCATTTATTCCCTACGCCTCCTGTAATCTAGACTTTTGTATTTGTTGTACCAATGAACGGATGGACCATGTGTGCTATTTATATAAAAAAAAAAAATGGTTTTCCCGTTATGCTTGTGAGCCTTCATAAGATTTGTTTAACATTCGGGGACGAATGTTCTTAAGGGGGGGAGAATGTTAGGCCCCGTGTTTTCGTACAATTGGAAATCGAGAAATAATTATGACTCGGGTGTTAGAAGGATATAAATTAATTTGTGAGAATATGACTATGTTGGTTGTGAAATCTTTAATGCTAAGACCTCGGGGAAGGCCGAGGATAAATTTGGAATTTCGGAAATTAGTTTCGGGAATTACAAAACGGGACTTTTCTCGAATTGGGCCAAGAAAATGCAATGCAAAATCAAGGCCCAAGATCAAATGGGGGCCGGCCATAGTGTGGCCCAAATCCATTTTAAAAGGGGCATGTGCTATGCACATGACCCCTAAGTGGATATATATGAGGAACACTTAGCATTATCCAAGAGAAAATCAAAAAAATTCAAGAACACAAGAAAAGAAAGGGTTCGGCCGTGAATAGTGTAGAAGAGAAAAAGAAATCCCCAAGTTTGTTTAGTGATCCAAGAATCTTGGTTTCTACATAATTAAGAAATACTCAAGACGCTCTCCGACGTGGTATAATTGGTTTGGCACAAGGATTCCGTTTGCGACAAGTCGGAAAGTTAGTAAAAGGTAAGAATCTTGCCCCTCTAATGTTATAGAATTGCTATGAATGTGTTAAGGATTGGAAGTAGACGAGAATCCCGTAATTTTAACGTAAATAGAAAGTCGTGGGTGTGTGTTTGTAGTGGGTTTGGCCGAGAGCCATAGAAGGAAAAATTGGTGTGAATTGATCTTGGTTAAGTTGGTCTAATGTGTTGTTGTGATCCTTATATCATAAATGATCGATTGTTGAATTAAATTGGCGGTGGAAAATGATTTTTGAATATTATCGGAAAGTGTATACCTTCGGTATCTTTATGTATATCAATGTATATCTTGGGTGTTATAGACTTTAGATATGAATCTATATCGATGTTGATGAATTCGGAATGAAACGACGGGAGTTAGAATGTTCGTAGTGCATTTTAGATGTTTTGAAGAATTTGGGAAAATAATGGATTTTTATGCAATTTCGTGTATGGCATGGTTTGTAATTAGAATGGGATTATATAAGTTTGAATGTGGGAATGCATACAATTATGTAGATATAGAATTGGAATTTTGAAAGTTTGAATGGAAGTTGCCAACTTTAGAAATCATGTAGAACTTTAAAGCTAGAATGGTTTGATTGTTGTTTGGTTTGGTTGTTGATGTGTGGGCTGTTGTGATTGGTTAATTTGAGCCGCGTTACGCCTCGGGGATGTTAGATTTATAGGGGAAATGCTGCCGAAATTTCGGTAGGCAAATATGGAGTTAAAGGCATTTTTGAGCCTAAGGATCTCATTTGGTAACTTTGACCATTTGCAGATTTTTGACGAAACGGGACGGGACTTTTGGAAGAGCTTACGACGTCTGTGAGGTATGTAAAGCTTCCCAATTCTTTATTTGGCATATCTTAGTGTGTTAGTTGAATATGAGACCCTCCGGAGCACTTCTGCTCCTCGAAACCCGATCCACAGGAAAGTTACTATTCATTCAATTCGATTGAAGCCTAAAGGCTCCCTTTTGGCTAGAATGCCATTATTCGTCCGAAACCTATCGAAATGTGGTCGGGTAACCTAGAAATGATTATGTATGACCCTTGGCATATAACTGCTCGTAAAAATATGTTCGCCACCTCACTTCGACTCGAGGTGGGTCCGCTACCCCAAAATGCCCGATTTGCCCTTCGGGCCACCTTTGAGGATAAAGTCGAAAGTACCACTTCCGATCTTTGGAACCTCCTCCTACGGGGTATGTTTGGACTATTCGATGCGCTAATTTATGTTCCGAACTATATGGACCATTTTGGAAACGTTTTTGCAAAATGTAACTTTATGTCGGCTAAGTATTCGACTATTTTGTATTTTAATATGACTTATGAGTTTACTTTGTTTTGAAACACTATTTTGAAATACGATTTGCATTTGTTTGCTCACGACTCCGCTCGTGCCTTATTATGACTTCGTTCACCGGTTCCCGGGCCGGTTTTGATTCGTGCGTTTTATGATAATTCGGCCGTATGCTGTGTTACGGTTCCCGAGGCTTCGCCATAGGGCCCGGTTCCGTTTGGAGATATGCTGTGATATGGCTCGGGATGCGATACGCTCACCGATGATTATGATTATGTTCGGGGATGTACGGAGATTTGAAACCTTCTGGTGTTATGCTGTGTGTGGCGCCAGCGTCGGAGTGGCGACCACGTTCTTAAGCGTTTGCATGATTTTGTTGCATAAAATATATGTATATGATTTCGATACAGATTTTGACATACCAGTTTGTACCCCACTTTGACATTTGATTTGCCTTCGGTTTTGATCCATAATTCTGTACTCCGTGCTTTACATACTCAGTACATATTTCGTACTGACCCCCTCTCTCCGGGGGCTGCGTTTTATGCCCGCAGGTGCAGACATCGGTGATCCTCCGCGGTAGGCTTCACTTCTTGCTTTCCGGAGTACTCTTACTTGGTCCGGAGCCCACTTTTGGTACAGACTCCTCTACTCTGTATATATTTTGTATATTTGACAGTTTGGGTACGGCGGGGCCCTGTCTCGCCATATGTTATGTTTTGAATTCGTAGAGGCCTGTAGTCATCTTTGTGGGGCGAGGGTCCTATGTGTTTATTGTCTGATTTTGCTTTCGGGTCTTAAAGCGGTCTGTTTGATATGATGGCCCCAAATGGCCCTTTTGTATATATATTTGTATTTTGACCGGCGATGTCTATTCCGCCGCTTTGTTTGAGTCTGGTTTGATATGACCGCTTAAGACATATTTTCGATATAAATTATGTTTGATATAACTTTTGAAAATTCTGAAATAAGTTTGAGTTCGGAAATGAATATGCGATTTGGTCTGGGTACCCAGGTAGGGTGCCAGTCGCGGCCCACGGGGCTGGGTCGTGACAAAAGTGGTATCAGAGCGGTTTGTCCTCGGAATGTCTACAGGCCGTGTCTCGTAGAGTCTTGTTTATCGATGTGTTGTGCACCACATCTATAAACAGGAAGCTACAGGGCATTTAGGACGTTACTCTCTTTGTAATCTTAGATCGTGCGATAGAGCTGTGCTATTAGGATGATTTTGATCTGACTCGCCTTCGTGTTTGCAGTGATGCCTCCGAAGAAGGCAACGGCAGCCCAGAAGGGCAAGGCGAGGATTGGGGAGGCTAGCCAGGCGCAGCGAGCTACCCGGGCTCGTGTTTATGATTTGCCTGAGGATGTGCCACAGTCTGAGGGGTCTGCTACACCCTCACCAGTACAGCCTGGAGTAGGGCCTTCAGCAGCCCCAGAGGTCCGTGTACCCGCACCTGAGGCTCCAGCTCCTCAGCCAGGGGCGGAGGATCGGACCTTGAGGGAGGCTGTACAGTTGCTGACTACGTTGGTAGCAGGGCAGGCTCGCAGACGCGGGCGTAGGGATGATGATGATGATGACAGGCGGGATAGCCTGCGAGTTCGGGAGTTTCTGCTATGTGGCCCTCCAGAGTTCTTCGGGTCTAAGCCCGATGAGGACCCCCATGACTTTATTCGGGGGATACGACGCTCGCTGGATTTGGTCAGGGCTTCTGAGACCGAGTCAGTTGAGCTGGCTTCACACAGGCTTCGAGATGTGGCTACCCACTGGTATGAGACTTGGGAGCTGTCTAGGGGAGTGGGAGCCCCTCCAGCCACTTGGGATCAGTTTGTGACAGCATTCACCCGCCACTTTTTGCCACCAGAGTTACGGCGGGCACGGGCTGACCGATTTTTACGTCTGCAGCAGAGGGGTCGGAGTGTCCGCGAGTATAGCCTTGAGTTTGATTCTCTGGCCCGGTATGCACCGGCCGTGGTAGCAGATATGTCCGATCGGATGCACCGCTATGTTATGGGATTAGACCGGTATTTGGTAGACAGCTGTATGGCCGTGTCACTGCAGACAGACATGGATATTTCCCGGCTTCAGGCCTATGCGATGGGGATGGAGGACCGTCGCAGATCTGATCCTGCTGGCAGAAATAGAGACAGGAGGCCGCCCAAGAGGGCTGGATCCGCGGGTTATTCAGGGGATTCTCGAGGCGGACAGCCTCAGCAGCAGCAGCAGTCTGACAGATATTTTCCTTCTTCCGGCCGGGGTACTCAGTCAGGCAGCCGGAGATTCGACAGTACGGGACCGTCTGGGGCCGGTCAAAGCTCCAGAGTGGCAGGTTCGCAGGTATCCAGGGGTCCCAGTCAGGCCAGACCACCTAGACCCCGTTGTCCACACTGCGGGAAGTCTCATCCCGGGGAGTGTTACCGAGCGACGGGAGCTTGTTTTACTTGTGGTGGTCAGGGCCACTTTATGAGAGACTACCCATTGGCCAGTGGTTCGGGTAATGCGGCTCAGCAGACAGGGTCAGCCGCCGGTTCTTCTTCCGTTCCATCTGTTGCACGCCCTGGAGGGCGGGGTATTCCAGTACCGGCAGCACGCGGTCGAGGCCGCGGTGGCGCTTCAGGTTCTAGCGGTCCCTCGAACCGCATATATGCTTTGGCCAGCCGCCAGGATCAGGAGGCTTCGCCAAACGTTGTCACAGGTACATTACTGGTTTTCTCCAGATCTGTATATGCATTGATTGACCCTGGCTCTACTTTATCATATATTTCCCCGCTCGTTGCTAGTAAGATTGGGATAGTGTCTGAGCCTATAGAGCCATTTGAGGTAGCTACGCCAGTTGGGGATTTTATTATAGCGAGACAGATCTATAGGGATTGTTCTGTGACCATTTATGATCGTAGCACTAAGGCTGATTTGGTAGAGTTAGACATGCTCGAGTTTGACGTCATTATGGGTATGGACTGGTTGTCTTCCTGTTATGCTAATGTCGACTGCCAGCAAAAGGTAGTCCGTTTTCAGTTTCCAGGGGAACCAGTCATAGAGTGGTTCGGATCTACTGCATCGCCGAGGGGTAAGTTAATTTCATACCTCAAGGCTAAGAAGATGATCCAGAAGGGTTATATCTATCATTTGGTTCGTGTGCACGATACTGCAGCGGAAGTACCTACCCTTCAGTCTGTCCCGGTCGTCAGTGAGTTTCCAGATGTTTTTCCTGATGAGCTTCCTGGCCTTCCGCCTGAGCGGGAGATTGATTTTTCTATAGAGTTGATGCCGGATACGCAGCCTATATCTATTCCTCCCTACAGGATGGCACCAGCTGAGTTGAAGGAGTTGAAGGAGCAGCTGAAGGATTTGCTGGATAAGGGTTTTATCAGGCCCAGCACATCACCCTGGGGAGCGCCGGTATTGTTTGTCAGAAAGAAGGATGGGTCGTTGCGGATGTGTATTGACTACCGGCAGCTGAATAAGGTGACTATTAAGAATAAATATCCCCTTCCCCGGATTGATGACTTGTTTGATCAGCTGCAGGGTGCTAGACACTTCTCCAAGATAGATCTGCGCTCAGGCTATCACCAGGTGCGAGTACGGGAGTCTGATATCCCGAAGACTGCTTTCAGGACCCGGTACGGGCATTATGAGTTCAGAGTTATGTCTTTCGGGCTGACTAATGCTCCAGCGGTGTTTATGGATCTGATGAACCGGGTATTTCGGCCATTCCTGGACATGTTTGTTATTGTATTTATTGATGATATCCTGATTTACTCGCGATCAGCCGAGGAGCATTCAGATCACTTGCGGACGGTACTTGGCATTCTCCGTCAGCAGAAGTTATATGCTAAATTCTCTAAATGCGAGTTCTGGTTGACTTCTGTGGCATTCTTGGGTCATATTGTCGGCGCAGACGGTATTCGGGTCGATACGCAGAAGATTGAGGCTGTGCAGAATTGGCCCAGGCCTACTACACCGACTGAGGTGCGCAGTTTTCTGGGATTGGCTGGGTATTATCGCAGGTTTGTGGAGGACTTCTCTTCTATTGCAGCACCACTGACGAGGCTTACCCAGAAGGCAGCAAAATTCCAGTGGTCGGATGCCTGCGAGCGCAGCTTTCAGATGCTGAAGGAGAGATTGATTACAGCGCCAGTTTTGGCTCTTCCAGAGGGGTCTGATGGGTATGTCGTATATTGTGACGCCTCTGGTATTGGGATAGGATGTGTATTGATGCAGCACGGTCGAGTTATAGCCTATGCTTCCCGGCAGCTCAGACCGCACGAGAAGAACTATCCCACTCATGATCTTGAGTTGGCCGCGGTGATTCATGCTTTGAAGATTTGGCGGCATTATTTATATGGGGTCCATGTTGATATCTATACGGATCATAAGAGCCTTCAGTATATTTTTAAGCAGAAGGAGCTAAACTTGCGGCAGCGGAGGTGGCTGGAGCTACTAAAGGATTACGACGTTGATATTCTGTACCATCCAGGGAAACCCAACGTGGTAGCTGATGCGCTTAGCCGCAAGTCCGTAGGCAGTCTGGCTGACGTCCCATCTGATAAGAGAGATTTGGTTCGTGATATTCATCAGCTGGCCAGCCTCGGAGTTCGTTTGGCCGATTCTGGAGATTCTGGGATTTCTGTTCGCCCGGTTGCTGAGTCATCTATTATTCAGGAGGTAAAGCAGCGCCAGTTTGAGGATCCTACTTTGATTCAGTACAGGGATGTGGCCCTTAATAAAGCAACGACTCAGTTCGAAATCTCGCCTGAAGGAGTATTATTGTACGACGGCAGGTTCTGTGTACCGGATGTTGCGGGCTTACGGCGGCAGATTATGGGCGAGGCACATTGTGCCCGGTATTCTGTCCATCCTGGTTCCACCAAGATGTATCGGGATCTCAGGTGTTTGTATTGGTGGGACGGCATGAAGAAAGACGTTGCCGAGTTTGTCAGTCAATGCCCGAACTGTCAGCAAGTCAAGATCGAGCATCAGAAGCCCGGTGGATTATTACAGGAGATGGAGATTCCAGCCTGGAAGTGGGAGATGATTCATATGGACTTCATTGTTGGGTTGCCGCGTACTCTACGCAGGTACGACTCTATTTGGGTTATTGTGGACAGGCTGACGAAATCAGCCCATTTCCTTCCGGTCCGGACTACATATTCGGCTGAGGACTATGCCAGATTATATATCAGAGAGATAGTCAGACTTCACGGGGTCCCTGTATCTATTATTACTGACCGAGGTGCTCAGTTTACAGCTAATTTCTGGAGGTCATTTCAGGAGGGATTAGGGACCCAGGTGACCCTCAGTACAGCTTTCCATCCTCAGACCGACGGGCAGGCCGAGCGCACTATCCAGACGCTCGAGGATATGTTACGGGCTTGCGTTATTGACTTCAGGGGCAGCTGGGATGATCATTTGCCGCTTATAGAGTTTGCCTACAATAACAGTTATCACTCCAGCATTCAGATGGCCCCGTATGAGGCCCTTTATGGCAGGAGATGCAGATCTCCTATTGGCTGGTTTGATGTGGGCGAGACTAAGCTGATTGGGCCGGATGTGATCCAGGAGGCTGTAGATAAGGTGAAGCTTATTCGAGAGCGACTGTTAGCTGCTCAGAGTCGGCAGAAAGCTTATGCCGATAAACGGCGTCGACTGTTGGAGTTCCAGGTTGGCGACTGGGTATTCCTGAAGGTGTCGCCTATGAAGGGCGTTATGAGATTTGGCAGGAAGGGTAAGCTGAGTCCGCGGTACATCGGGCCATATCAGATTGCTCGGAGGATAGGCGCAGTCGCCTACGAGCTAGACTTGCCATCCGATTTGGAGTCCGTGCACCCGGTGTTTCATGTGTCTATGCTGCGGAAATGTATTGGTGACCCTTCCAGGATATTTCCAGTAGATGATCTTCAGGTGACGGAGCGGCTATCTTATGACGAGCAGCCGATATCTATTCTGGATCGTCAGGTGAGGAGATTGCGCACTAAGGAGGTGCCTTCGGTCAAGGTTCTGTGGCGCAATAACAACCGGGAAGAGATGACTTGGGAGGCGGAGGATGAGATGAAGAAGAGATTCCCCCATTTATTCCCTACGCCTCCTGTAATCTAGACTTTTGTATTTGTTGTACCAATGAACGGATGGACCATGTGTGCTATTTATATAAAAAAAAAAATGGTTTTCCCGTTATGCTTGTGAGCCTTCATAAGATTTGTTTAACATTCGGGGACGAATGTTCTTAAGGGGGGGAGAATGTTAGGCCCCGTGTTTTCGTACAATTGGAAATCGAGAAATAATTATGACTCGGGTGTTAGAAGGATATAAATTAATTTGTGAGAATATGACTATGTTGGTTGTGAAATCTTTAATGCTAAGACCTCGGGGAAGGCCGAGGATAAATTTGGAATTTCGGAAATTAGTTTCGGGAATTACAAAACGGGACTTTTCTCGAATTGGGCCAAGAAAATGCAATGCAAAATCAAGGCCCAAGATCAAATGGGGGCCGGCCATAGTGTGGCCCAAATCCATTTTAAAAGGGGCATGTGCTATGCACATGACCCCTAAGTGGATATATATGAGGAACACTTAGCATTATCCAAGAGAAAATCAAAAAAATTCAAGAACACAAGAAAAGAAAGGGTTCGGCCGTGAATAGTGTAGAAGAGAAAAAGAAATTCCCAAGTTTGTTTAGTGATCCAAGAATCTTGGTTTCTACATAATTAAGAAATACTCAAGACGCTCTCCGACGTGGTATAATTGGTTTGGCACAAGGATTCCGTTTGCGACAAGTCGGAAAGTTAGTAAAAGGTAAGAATCTTGCCCCTCTAATGTTATAGAATTGCTATGAATGTGTTAAGGATTGGAAGTAGACGAGAATCCCGTAATTTTAACGTAAATAGAAAGTCGTGGGTGTGTGTTTGTAGTGGGTTTGGCCGAGAGCCATAGAAGGAAAAATTGGTGTGAATTGATCTTGGTTAAGTTGGTCTAATGTGTTGTTGTGATCCTTATATCATAAATGATCGATTGTTGAATTAAATTGGCGGTGGAAAATGATTTTTGAATATTATCGGAAAGTGTATACCTTCGGTATCTTTATGTATATCAATGTATATCTTGGGTGTTATAGACTTTAGATATGAATCTATATCGATGTTGATGAATTCGGAATGAAACGACGGGAGTTAGAATGTTCGTAGTGCATTTTAGATGTTTTGAAGAATTTGGGAAAATAATGGATTTTTATGCAATTTCGTGTATGGCATGGTTTGTAATTAGAATGGGATTATATAAGTTTGAATGTGGGAATGCATACAATTATGTAGATATAGAATTGGAATTTTGAAAGTTTGAATGGAAGTTGCCAACTTTAGAAATCATGTAGAACTTTAAAGCTAGAATGGTTTGATTGTTGTTTGGTTTGGTTGTTGATGTGTGGGCTGTTGTGATTGGTTAATTTGAGCCGCGTTACGCCTCGGGGATGTTAGATTTATAGGGGAAATGCTGCCGAAATTTCGGTAGGCAAATATGGAGTTAAAGGCATTTTTGAGCCTAAGGATCTCATTTGGTAACTTTGACCATTTGCAGATTTTTGACGAAACGGGACGGGACTTTTGGAAGAGCTTACGACGTCTGTGAGGTATGTAAAGCTTCCCAATTCTTTATTTGGCATATCTTAGTGTGTTAGTTGAATATGAGACCCTCCGGAGCACTTCTGCTCCTCGAAACCCGATCCACAGGAAAGTTACTATTCATTCAATTCGATTGAAGCCTAAAGGCTCCCTTTTGGCTAGAATGCCATTATTCGTCCGAAACCTATCGAAATGTGGTCGGGTAACCTAGAAATGATTATGTATGACCCTTGGCATATAACTGCTCGTAAAAATATGTTCGCCACCTCACTTCGACTCGAGGTGGGTCCGCTACCCCAAAATGCCCGATTTGCCCTTCCGGCCACCTTTGAGGATAAAGTCGAAAGTACCACTTCCGATCTTTGGAACCTCCTCCTACGGGGTATGTTTGGACTATTCGATGCGCTAATTTATGTTCCGAACTATATGGACCATTTTGGAAACGTTTTTGCAAAATGTAACTTTATGTCGGCTAAGTATTCGACTATTTTGTATTTTAATATGACTTATGAGTTTACTTTGTTTTGAAACACTATTTTGAAATACGATTTGCATTTGTTTGCTCATGACTCCGCTCGTGCCTTATTATGACTTCGTTCACCGGTTCCCGGGCCGGTTTTGATTCGTGCGTTTTATGATAATTCGGCCGTATGCTGTGTTACGGTTCCCGAGGCTTCGCCATAGGGCCCGGTTCCGTTTGGAGATATGCTGTGATATGGCTCGGGATGCGATACGCTCACCGATGATTATGATTATGTTCGGGGATGTACGGAGATTTGAAACCTTCTGGTGTTATGCTGTGTGTGGCGCCAGCGTCGGAGTGGCGACCACGTTCTTAAGCGTTTGCATGATTTTGTTGCATAAAATATATGTATATGATTTCGATACAGATTTTGACATACCAGTTTGTACCCCACTTTGACATTTGATCTGCCTTCGGTTTTGATCCATAATTCTGTACTCCGTGCTTTACATACTCAGTACATATTTCGTACTGACCCCCTCTCTCCGGGGGCTGCGTTTTATGCCCGCAGGTGCAGACATCGGTGATCCTCCGCGGTAGGCTTCACTTCTTGCTTTCCGGAGTACTCTTACTTGGTCCGGAGCCCACTTTTGGTACAGACTCCTCTACTCTGTATATATTTTGTATATTTGACAGTTTGGGTACGGCGGGGCCCTGTCTCGCCATATGTTATGTTTTGAATTCGTAGAGGCCTGTAGTCATCTTTGTGGGGCGAGGGTCCTATGTGTTTATTGTCTGATTTTGCTTTCGGGTCTTAAAGCGGTCTGTTTGATATGATGGCCCCAAATGGCCCTTTTGTATATATATTTGTATTTTGACCGGCGATGTCTATTCCGCCGCTTTGTTTGAGTCTGGTTTGATATGACCGCTTAAGACATATTTTCGATATAAATTATGTTTGATATAACTTTTGAAAATTCTGAAATAAGTTTGAGTTCGGAAATGAATATGCGATTTGGTCTGGGTACCCAGGTAGGGTGCCAGTCGCGGCCCACGGGGCTGGGTCGTGACATGGCCCATTTGAGATTGTTGACTGTGTAGGCGATGATGCTTTTGAGTTAGCCTTGCCGCCAAGCTTGGTGGGTGTTCATCCGTTTTTTCATGTTTCTATGCTGAAGAAGTACCACGCCGACTGTACTTACATTGTTCGTTGGGATTCGATATTACTTGATGAGAATTTGACCTATGAGGAGGAGCCTATTGCCATCTTGGATAGACAAGTTCGAAAGTTGAGATCGAAGGAGATTGCTTCGGTGAAGGTGCAATGGAAACATCGTCCTGTTGAGGAGGCTACTTGGGAGACTGAGTCCGACATGCGTAGCCGATATCCCCAGTTGTTCACTTATTCATGCATTTCCCTACTCCTTTCCCTTCTTCGCTCGAGGACGAGTGATGATTTAATTGGTATCTGATGTAACGACCATTTTGGTCGTTATAGTCTTTCCCGCACTTTTGTCCCTTTTCGAGCTTGGTTAGCTTACTTTTGACCTGAGAGAACCGTTGACACGCTTTTCGAAGTGTCTAGACTTGATTCGGCGACCTTTTGTGAAATTTGAGCTTAAAGCAAAAAAGAATTGACTCAAAGTTGACTTTTGGGTAAACAGACCTTTTTTCAGAAATCCGTCGATTCTGAGAGGTTCGGATGGTCGTTTAGAACTTGTGTGTATATCTGGTTCGGTTCTCAATGCACTCGAATGCATTTTGGGACTTAGGTTGGGAAGTTGGAAATGAGGTATCGAGGGTTGACTCGGTCAACGAGACATCCTTCAAAAATTTCGAGGTGCGTTCGTAGCGTGTTTTTATGTGGGTCAGTGTAAGTGGTTTGTGAGCAGATGGCCTCGGGAGTTGGTCGGGATTTCGGTTGAGACGTGGAAAATATTTGGGATTTCTGGTACGTGGTGTCCGCTAGGGCGGCACCAGTACAGGTCCAGCAGCACCGTAGTAGCTGTGGGATGGCCACTGGAGCGGCCAAGCTCATTTTGTCCTGACCGTCCCGACGGTCTGAGTGGACGTCGGGGCGGTGGCACCAGGGCGGTCCCGATGCCGCCGTAACGGTATCGGGCCTATTATTTTCATTAAGTGTGTATTAAAAGCCCTTAGTCTATCATTTATTACCATTACGAAAATTGAGCTCTTGGGAACTGTTTTGGAAGATTCTAGGGGAAAATTCTTGGTGGTAAGTCCTGCTAATCTCCTTACTAATTCCTTAGTCCTAATCATCTTACAAACCCTATTTCTTTGTTAGTTCCTTAGTAATGGAAGATAAAAAGTGGATTTAATAGATATTCTACTTAGGCTTTTAAATGATATAAAATGATTGGGTTTATGCCAGATTATGATGTAATTAAGTTTGTTAATAATATATCTTCCATTATTAGTGTTGAATCCTTGAATCTAAGAGTTAGGGTTTATACAAAAAATTAGGGGTTTTGCTTGGATTTCGAAATTGGATGAATCTTTGAGTTAATTTAGCAATTAGTTGATGAGTCTTGATCACCTAGTGTTTAATTGGATATTTTAGCCCCGAATTTCCCATTTTGATCTTGTGGGCCCCGTTTCCCCAAATTCTAGGGTTGATTTTGACCTAATTTGAATAATAGCAATATAGGTATTGATCTTCATGATTTCTAATCTAGATTTCAAATATGCCTAGACTTTCTTGATCTTTAGGCTCAGCGAAAGGGTAAGGCTAAGGAGTGATTGTTGGTGTATTGATGTTTGACCATCCAGGTAGGCTATGGCTTACCCTTGGTGAGACTTCATGTAGCGAAATATATATTTAGATGATATTGTTGGAGACAGCATGTAAACCTTCGGGTATGAAGTTGTGTTGGATATTGTCTTAGGTTGGGCCCTGTTGTGTGATTGGGGTTAGCCACCCCATTGTGTTGTGAACTGTTGTTAGTAGATATTTGGAACTGTTGTTGCATCTTGATTGTGATATTTTAGTACCTTACTTCTTGATGTTGATACGAGGATAGAGTTCTATATGACTTGTGTAGTCTTTCATGATATTGTTGGCGTACCCATGTTTGGTACTTGTGATATTGATTTGATTATTGATGTTGACACATACATTGCACGCATTCTCATCCTTAATGATATACTGTTGATACATTGTTGATACTTGATGAAAACCTGTGATGAGCTGGGCTCAGTTTGGATGAGAGTGATGTGAGAGTCCGATATCTGATGTTTGTCCCGGAATCGTGGATTGAGTGAGTGCGTGGACTCCGCAGGTCCCCCAGGGTGGTGCTGATGAAAATTCTCCGTGGGCAAAGATCCGGGGCGAGTAACACTTAAACTTTACGAGTCACCTTGGGTTGTGCTACCGAGACGTGGAGGTATTCCATCCGGAGTACATGTGTACACAGCATTGCATGGCATTGCATTTGCATTCATATTTATTGCATTGCATTGCATCATGGCTTATATTGTGATGATCTGGTTCTTTACTTGTGATGTTGGTTTCGGATTGGACATATTGAGACTTGACACATTCGGGTTAGATGCTCTACTTAGGCGATGATGTGTACTTGGTTCCGATTATGTTTGACTTATACTTGTTGATTTATCTGCCAATCTTGCTCTATTGTCTGGATTATGTTAACTATACTTAGTCGGCCTATGATACCTACCAGTACTGTGGTTTGTACTGACCTGCACTTGCTGCATTCTTTTATGAGTGTAGAGTTCCAGGTTGGGTCTTCTTCCGTCTCCCGTGGCTGATAGTCACTATCAGGACTGCTTCGAATCGACAGGGCGAGCACGAGATGTCAGCTGCCTTGAAGACTCCTCCTTATTTATGTCTTATTTTTTCATTCTGAGACATATACAAATTTGATCTATTATTATATTTCCAGACTTGTATACTTCGAATTCTAGATGCTCTTGTATGGCTTAGACCAGACCCTGGGTGTATTTCCTTATTTCCGCACTTTTTCTATTTTATTATCGTAAGACTTACGTGATTATTCCCTTCTGTTTAATTGATTTATTTATTTATGCCTTTATTTTCGTTGGGTTGAGGGTTCGCTTATCGAGGTGGGAAAGGTAAGTGCCCGCACGACTTAGCCAAATTAGGTCGTGACATAAGTAGACATGCATTGTCACTAGTTGTTCCTTAGCTTGCTGCCAAGTGTTGTTACTCCACATTCTTCCACTAATTATTAATTAATTCTTTTATCCGTACTACAATCCAATATTTAATCAATTGCACACATAATTAATTTCTTAATCTCAATTCACTTAAATAGTAACTATTTTTAGCACACTTCATATACTCATTATTATACTAATGTGATATAGCACTAGTCCATAGCCTCTATTGTCACACATAAAATATTATTTTCATTCATCGTCTTCACACTTTTCCGTCTTAAATTATTTCGGGACTTCATTCCTCTCATACACCGTGTTCTTGATTTCCATGCTTGACTATGACCAAATCCTACGGGTTCGGTAAAATTTGCTAATGTTGACAGTTCAATTTCCTAGTAAAAAAATACGGGATATTATGGCTTGACCCGTATTTCGTTTAAATAAATGTCGAACCTCAACGAAATTTATTTTCTCTGATTCGTTCAACTTCTAATCCTTATGACATATCCGTACTTATCCTTCTAACAACCTATAAGCTTGTGGATAGCCGCATTTTTCGCTATTAATGTCGTCTAACTTACACGCTTTCTAAAGCACGAAAATACGGAATGTAACATTATAAAGGTCCCAAAGCGGCTTTTGAAGGGCTACAGTGGATGTGGGAGAATAATTGTCACTGTCCAAAACTAACTAGGCATCCTAATTTAATTGGCAAAGACAAAAAGTTGCTACAGGTGATAATCAGACTCTTCCTACCATGTGCGAAAATTGACAGCACAATGGGATATTACTATATCGTCAAGAAAAGTCAAACCCCCTAATGATTGCAATTTAAACCAACGTGGACCAATTCATCCACAAAAGATATCAAGTGTACCGTTAATTCAAGACTACCATATTTCTATTTGATGCGGTATGCATTATTCAATCATAGGTCGTTTGGTAGAAGGTATAAGTTGGGATAACCCAGCACTAATTTTTGTATCATGTTTGGTAGAAGGTATAAATTTATCCTGAGATAAATTTATACCTTGTACCAAACAAAGTATAAAATGCATCCCATGGTATAAGCTGGGATATACTTTCTTATACCACTTATCCTGAGACTATTTTATACTATCTCCTAGATGATATAAAATAGTCCCAAGATATGGAATAAATTAGTCCCGGGATTATAGTCCCGCTATAATTTTGGCCATGCACCAAACGATCACTAAGGGTTTCAATTAAAGAATCAAATTAATACTTCAACCCTAGTCTACAAAATTTTAGATACTTCGACAAGCCTAAAAGTAGGGGACATTTGTGGAAAACGAAATTATAGAATTTCAATCCATGAGAAATTCAGATTATATTAAATTTAAGATATACTAGTCCAAATAAATATTATAGGGTTAATATAATTGGATTAATTCTAATAAATATGGATTTAATTAAAAAGGTCCAACTGCATCGGGCTAGCCCATTTAATTGAGCTATAAATCATGATTCCACTTTGTTAAGCCCAAGATATCATTTTATTCTAGAGGTCCACTTTGGTGCCACGTGTCAAATGAGATGGCACGTCAAGTCAAACAAATGAGCCAATAGGATCACGCCGCGTGTCAAAATGATGCAACATGCTTCTTCAAATCAAAGGCCAATGAAGATGTGCCACATGTACAAGTGACATGTTTCGGCCAATCAAATATGTCATGTCACTTCATTCTGATTGATCGGAAAGGGTTTGTCCTTATCACAACTCTTCCATCCTACAATCATAAATAGGGGTCTCATAATTCAAAAAAGAGATCAGAATTCTAACAAGAAGCCAGAGAAAGCTCGTGGATCAAACGCCGCAGATTTCTATACAAGCTAAAAGCATTCAAGCACTCAAGTATTTCTCTAGATGTTGTAGAGATTAAGACAAAAGTTCAAGATCAAGCTTCAAGCCCCTAAATTCAAGTACAAGTTCAAGATCAAAACCACCTGATTCAAGATCAAACTAAAAGCACTTGAATTCAAGATCAAGCTCAAAAGTCCTTGAATTTATTATCGAAAGGAAGAATCAGAGGATTCATAGAGATTATAACACTCGTATTTGAAATCAAATAGTACGATTATTATGATATTTTCCTATCTTGATTATTATTTTCTCGACGCAAATTTATTGTCTATACACCTCATTGGAGCCATTACAGACAACTACCGCCGACAAGCTTAATGCATCTTGTTCTCAACTTGTTGTGGTTTACCTCTAACACACTGAAGACCACACTTTTCAAACCCAAAACGTCACCTTCAACCAGATTTTTACACCAGTGTCCTAGCCAAGTGACACCACACTATTTATTTCCCATCTTTTGGATTCTTTACTTATTAAATATTTACAGTTTTGAGTGGCCTCAATGTAATTTTTCTGGTTGTGGTATTTACATGTATGTGTTATTTTGTATTGTTATCATCTCACCACCAATATTTCTAAATTTAAACCACTAAAATAGAAAATGAGTTAATTAACTTTTTGCCAAATGAAAATGGAAGATAAGTGTTAGGTGAGGAATGAAGGGGTTCAAGAAAACGGGAAAGGCGTGTTCTTAGAAGATAAAAAAGGAAGAAGGTAAAGCTAGCTCTAGGTTTAGAAGAAAAGAGAGGAAAAAGAAATTTTAGAAGAGGAAGAAAGAAGAAAACAAAAAACAGAAGATCAAGTGGAAGAACAAGGAACCAAGAAGATAGGTGGAAGAGGGGAAGGGGTCCATGTGGCTTTCGTTTATTCGTCTAATTTTCCACATCAAAAGTGGTTGTTGTTTTATGACATTTTGTGAGGTGTTTAATTGGCACACTTTTAGGGGTTGGACTGTTCAATAGGCACATGCTTTAGTTCAAGTGTTTAAATGAAAAGTAATACCAAATTTATGGTATTTGGCCTTGTGGTTTGTATAATTTTCTATTGTGGTTCAAGAACTTTATGTCCCTTTTCACTTGAAATCAATCAGAAAGACTTTCAGATCTTATTTTATTAGATAAGAACTCGCTATGTCAAAATTGTCAATGAATATACCAACTTGTAGATTTAGTTAATTAGGTCGCGTAATTCCATGTAAGTTTGGAAAGAGGACATATGTTTTCTTAGTTTTTACAATTTTTTCTTTCATGAAGTCTGACACATTTTAGTTATTCAATTCACACCGTTTCATACGCCCTTCCGCTCCTATTTACGTTAAATGAAATCCATTTGTCATCCACCCCTATAAATTAAATATTCATGGGATTTTTAATATGAATACCAGTCACAGAGGTGCAGGGGAGGTTTTTCGTAACCATCGCCTTTTGGGTCCTTGGATTTGCATCTACAAAAGGACGTTATCGAACTTGAACTTCTATCACTGCTTTATGGTCTCTATCTAGCACAACATGGGTTGTATCCTATGGATTGGAAGACAACTTTTTTGATGAAATAATGCTTATTCATATACTACAACATAATCATTTATGATAAACTAATTTAATCTTTAATTGCATGTAACTGCTCTAACAGCTAGCTGAGCCGCTACTGGCTCACATGTACAAGGAACTAAATAGCATAGCAGATACTCTCGCAAAACATAACAGTAGTATGGATCAACCATCCAAGGCCGTGGTTTTTGACACCCCATTGTATTGGGTAAAATTCGTCGGATATAGCAGACAATTTTAATCATGACACATGGCAACAATGATGAGTCAGATCTGAGTTAGAAAAATGAGTCCCTAGAAGCACTCATATTGCACTGGAGATACGATAAGTCCCTCTTGTCCCAAAGGACGTAGAATTTAAGAGGCTTTCGCAAATACCAACGATCAGCCGTTACACAAAGACCTTGAGCCTTCCACGGGCCATTAATGTGCATGATTGTCATCTTTATTACTCATCACTGCCTTAATAATAATATTCAATATTAATAAGGCGCCATTCATAGACTGTACACCTTATAGCTCAAGTATAAATAGGGAACCCTCATTACATTGTAATCATGTGAAACTTTCCACAAAAAATACATCATACTTATATTGTTCTTAGTATTTTCTTGTTCTTACACGATTTCACAAGGCTTCGATTGCACGCATGCCCGGAGACTCTAGCTCAAAGCTTCTCCAAGGCCCAAGTTATTTACTTTGATTTCCATTTAATCATATCTCTATAATCTTGCTTGTTATTACTAATTATCTCGTTATTTTTGTTATGTTGATCCACGTTTCCTTGACCATGTATACAAATTCAACTGTACCGATTTACGGTTAAATAGTTTGGCGCCCACCGTGGGGCCGCGATAGTAGTGGAATCATTTTGACCCTGTCTAGTGTACTAACTCTTTTTTAATCCTATTTTCTATAGCATCTACTTTAGACATGTAAGGAGCTAGCGATGATCAAACTCAACTCACTACTAGGAACAATGGTAACAATGAGTGCACCAGTCCAGATAGCCTTCCTCTCCTTGTCCCTGCAGTAGGTGATGTGTTAATCCAACACACAGATGGCACAACCCCTGGAGGTGGACAACCTGAACAAACTATAGAGAAGGCAACTCTAATTGACGAAACCGCTGAGGAAGCGATGCATAACATGAGGGCTCAACAACAAACAATGATGGAAGACATTAGGAAAACTTATCACTGTGCTTTCATCCAACCTTGAGACAGGGACTCGAACGCCCGGAGGGACACCACTGGCACAACAAATGGCAACAAATGCTCGGGGGAGGCCGAACTGAGCTAAGGAACGGTGATGCGTCAGGAAGCGAGTCTGCCTCAAATGACGCATTCCGGGCACAAGTCTTGCAATTCATGGCAGATATGATTGACAACATGAATAAGGCCACTAAAGAAACTAAAAAGAATGCTAAAGAGTTCCATCGACCAATGAACCAAATCCCAATGGGACAACCAGTCATTGAGGGTCTGGATGCGAAGAGGTATGTCCAATTGGCATACAAACCTGAGGTCGCACCAGAGCTGATCCCAAAAATGTTCAAAATGCCTAACATCCTGAAGTATGATGGGAAAATAGACCCAAAATACCACATAATGGCGTATACTATGACGGTCAAGGGGAATGATTTAAAAGAAAAAGAGATAGAATCAGTCTTGACCAAGAAGTTTGGCGAAACATTGACCAAGGGTACCTTAACTTGGTACTTTTTTTTGCCCGAACACTCAATGGGCTCGTTCGTCATGCTGGCAGATATATTTATCATAACACATGCAGGGGCCCGAAAGGTAAAGACGAGGAAGGAAAACATGTTCTACATCTCGCAAGGGGAGCCTGAACTGCTCTGAGACTTTGCCACCCGATTCCAGAAGGAGTAGATGTTGTTGCCAGTGATCCCAAATAAATGGGTCGTCAAAACTTTCACCAAGGGTCTGAACCCTGTAAGTTCAGATGCCTCACGCAAACTCAAGGAAAACATGTTGGAATTCCAGGCTACTATATAGGAAGATGTGCATAACAGGTACGGGTCAAAGATTCGAGTGGAGGACGACTTAGTGGGGGATGCCGTTGGGATAACTCCGTGCTAGGGAAAAGTAAATAAGGATATCAGGCCGGACCGAGGTATATGAAAAAATTGGTTCCAGCCTTACGCTTTGCCGGAGAGACCTAGTGGCAACCAAGGATATCGTTCTTTGGAAATGCCTTACGTGTATAGAAAATGGGATAACGGTAGGGGTAACCATGGCCTGCAGAACCAAGACAACGGGGGGGGGGGGGGGGGGGGACTCTCTTTGACATTCTTTAAAGGGTCCAAAATATCCGAAGCTCTCTGAGTACAACTTCAACATTGGAAAGGTACAAATGGTGGCCGCGTTAAGGACTCATCAAGAGACATGTTTCCCTAAACCACTTTAGTCGGACCCAAGTACGAGGGAGCTGAAGACATGGTCTAATTTCCACGGCACACATACGCATAAGACAACAAATTACAGATATTTTTAGGAGGAGGTAGCAATTTTACTTAACAAGGGGCGTCTGAGGGGGTTCCTGAGTGAAAAGGCCAAAGGTAACTACAAAGAAACTAAAGAGAATGTCGCTTCAGATGCCCCACATAACGTTATGAATATATGTTTTTTGGGGTCGCCATAATTGCCGGAACAACCTTCAGGGCGGCTAAGAAGACAAAAATATCTATAACCCGTGAGAAAAGGTTTCAAGAGCTACAAGATGAGGACGCAATCATTTTCACTGACGAGGACACAATCAGCATCACCTCGCCACATAACGATGCCTTGTTAATCACTGCATCCATTGATTATTTCCAAATAAAATATGTGTTGGTCAATTCAGCCAACATAATCCGCTAGAAAGTTGTGAAGAAATGGATATGCTACAGAAGATAGTACCGGCTTCAAGGGTAATCGCGGGGTTTAACATAGTGAGTGAAACCACTAAATGGAAGATTCACTTTCCTGTAGAAGCCGGACGAGTGGTTAAGGAGACCAAGTTTTACATAATAGATGGTGACATACGATATAATGTAATCTTTGGAAGACCATGGCTCCATGATATAAGAGAGGTGCCCTCAACTTTTCACTTACCAGTGAAGTTTTTGACTCCGGAAGGAATCAAACATATTCAAGGAGAACAACCGACGATAAAAAAGATGTTTTCCATCAAAGAACCGAAGGGGTGAGGAAATGACACAAGATGAAAAATAGCAATTTTCAGGAACAGGCACCAGAACTTGCACCTAGTACAGCCCCATAAGCTCCTCCCGAGCAAGCAGAGCCAAAAAGACGAGTTGCCAGATAGGTACCAGGTCCTGAGCCATTTCCAGGTACCTGATGATTCAGATGCCACAAAATCAATGGCAGAGGAATTCGAGCATATTTCTTTATACGCAGACATCACAGAAAGAAAGGTATACCTGGGCATGGGGTTGACCCTAGAGCTCCGAAGTGATATTCTTCAATATCTTAAAGCTAACGGTTATTGATTTGCTTGGTCCCATAAAGATATAACAGGAATACCTCCATCAGAGAAATTCACAAGCTAGGCTTAGACCTCAGTATTCCCCCGGTACGACAGAAAAAGCAACCTATAGCTGAGGTACGCAACAGGTTTGTTAAAGAGGAGGTAATAAGTTTACTTAACATAGGGTCAATCTGGGAAGTCAAATACCCGGATTGGATAGTAAACGTATTCATAGTGCCTAAAAAGGGGAATAAATTTACAATGTGTATTGATTTCAAAGACTTTAATAAGGCATGTCTAAAGGACTGATTCCCGCTTCCGAGCATAGATCAAATGATTGATGCTATGACCGGGCATAAAGTAATGAGCTTTATTGATGCATATTCCTGGGATAATCAAATTAGAATGCACCTGGACGACCAAGAGAAAACATCTTTCATCACAAAATTTGGAACTTATAGTAACAACTTTATGCCTTTGGACTTAAAAATACCCGTGCCACCTATCAAAGGTTAGTCAATAAAATGTTTGAAAAAATAAATCGGGAAAATCATGGAAGTTAATATTGATGATATGCTTGTTAAGAGTCTTCGTGCAGGAGACCATTTGAGTCATTTGCAGGAAGCATTCGCCATTTTGAGGGAATACAACATGAAGCTCAACCTAGAGAAATATGTGTTCGGAGTTGATTCCAAAACGTTCTTGGGTTTCCTTGTTTCTCAACAAGAAATCGAGGTAAACCCGGACAAAAGAAAGCAATCGAAGACATACCAGACAATCTGGAAATGGTGAAAGTGGTACAATAGGACCGGACGGATAGCAGCTCTCAGTAGGTTCATATCCCAGTTATCCGAGAAATGCCATAAGTTCTTCTCATCACTCAAAAAGAAAACGACTTTGAGTGGACGTCGGAGTGCCAGCAGGCGTTGCATAATTGAAAGTCATACTTATCCAATCCTCCATTGATGTTGAAGCCAGAAGAAGCGGAACAACTTCTAGTATATATGGCCATCTCTATGGTAGCGGTAAGTGCAGTCCTGGTGCGCCAAGAAAATAGTATGTAGTTTTCGGTTTATTATGTAAGTATAATTATGTTTGGGGCCAAAACACGGTACCGAATTATGGAAAAGTTGGCCTTTGCCCTTGTGATGGCATCACGAAAGCTCAGTCCTACTTCCAATGCCATCCCATTGCCGTGGTGACTACATTCCCATTACGAATGTCTTGCATAAGCCCGAGTTATCAGGATATTTGGCTAAATAGGCATTAGAAATAAGTGAATTTGGCATAGAATACTGACCCGAGCTGCGATTAAGTCACAGGTCCTAGCCGAATTCGTGGCTGATTTCAGCCTAGGGATTGCTTCATAAGCAGAAAGGGAGGCCGCCTTGATCTCGGGGACTGTTCTTGAGGTCTGGGTGCTTCACACCCTCAGGGCATCTAACGTCAAAAGAACCGGTCTAGGAATTGTTTTACATACCCCCACAGATGAAATATTGAGGCAAGCAATATATAGTGTGCCTTTAACTAAAAATAAAGGCGAGTATGAGGCTGTGATTATAGGTCTTGAATTGGCCCAGGGACTAGGCTCTGAGGTAATCGAGATAAAATGTGACTCCTCCTGGTTGTGAATTAGGTCCATATGGTATTTGAGGCAAAGGACGAACGCATGCTAAAGTACCTCAAAAAGGTGTTGAAGCTACTCTCCCAGTTCCAGGATGGACAATGGTGCATATGCCCAGGGAGGAAAATGTGGGAGCTGATGCCCCTACAAATTTCGATCGTCAACGGAGGTAGAAAGATCATGTTCCGGGTTAGTGGTCCAGTTGCTTCATTCAGCCTTAGATTATATAGGTTATGATGAATTTAATTCAGCGAGCTTTCTTTGGGACTAGAGGAATGAATTCATAGACTACCTCAAGCATGAAAAGTATCCCAAGGACACAAAAATGTCTAGGGCACTATGGGCAAAGGCCTTTCGATATTGCAGCATAGATGGAATGCTGTAACGAAGGTGTTACTATGGCCCGCTAGTGTAACGACCCGTTAGGACATTTTTGTAATTTTGACCATTTTATCCTTTTTGACCTTCCTTGTAGCTTCATTATAGTATTTTTTGACTTGCGGGGATAGGTGACACGATTCCCGAGGTGATCGGATGTGTTTTTTGTGAGGAAGTGGAAAACTTGAAAGTTTATAAGTATTGAGTTGACCAAATTCACCATCAGCGGTAAATGCATATTTTTGAGAATTCAATCGATTCCATTAGCTCCGGAATGTCGATTATAGCTTGGTTCGGTTCCCGAGTGTCTCAGAGGCATTTTGGTCTTTTGGTTGGAAAGTTAGTTTTTGGCTGTTCGGGTTTGACTTGGTCAATGAGACCTCTTTTTGGAATTTTGAGTGCACGAGTAAGTTTGTAGCATGTTTTTACATACACATATCTGATTTGTATCGGAGAGGTTCCAGGAGAGTCTCGGGATTTCGGGGTATGAGAGTCAAAACCAGATTTTGATTATTCTGTGTATTCACTTTGGCGAAGGGAGTTCCACCCCTGCAGAATCGCTCCAACAAGAGGAGGCCCGCAGGAGCGAGAGTTGGGTGACTCGGCCAAGTTCCGCTTCTGTGAAGACAGTTCCGCAAGAGTGAGCCGCTAATGCAAGGAAGGTTCCGACACTGTGGAGCCGGAGATATTTAGTGAGTTTACGCCTTGGCAAGGTTCCTTCCATCGGAGCGAGTGCGTAGGTGCGAGCGTAAGTGCTAGGAGCGAGAAATCACTGATCAGAATGTTTGTTTAGTGTCTTTCATCCTTAAACATTCCCATTCAAAACCCGTAAGTCTTGAGAGTAATTTTGGAGGAGAATTGAGAAGATAGGAGAAAGCCATGGGGTAAGTCTTCTAACTTAATATTATGATTATTCCCATGATTAGATTGATAACCCTTGCTTAGAATGCTAGAATTAAAGATGAAATTGAGGGGTTTTGGAACCTAACTTAAGAATTGGGGTTTTGGTATTTGAACATGAATTAGTGATTATTAATGGATGATTTTTGGTGTATGAGTTATATCAAGCATGAGGAACATGATTCTAGGATAAAATTACTGTTTTTCCCTTTTGGATTCAGAATCCTAATTTTAGAGCTTAATTTGAGGATTTGGATTTATGTAGCAGTATGGGTATTAATGGATTCGTATTCTAACATATAATCCATATTTGACTAGATTTTGATCATTCGGAATGCCAAGAAGGCGTTATGATTCGAGATTCGGCATTCTAAGCAAGTTGAGAGCTTGCACACTTTCTTCAACGTGTGGTTGGTCAAAATAAACCTAATAAGAGGGTCATGGGTAAACTAAGGGGGGTTCCGATACTTGTGAGGTGACAAGCATATGTATCAGATACCAGTCTTCATGATAAGGGTATTTGCACACTTTCAATTGTAAAGTTGGCCTGAATACCATACTTTGGGCACTAGCTGATAGATAGAATAATCCTTTGGATCTATGATTGGGGTCTGATGCCCGTACTTTGTCTCTTTTTATTGCTTGTCTTATCTGTTTGTCTGCATATCAATTATATATCCTCGTTGAAATGAAAAAGAAGCTAAAAGGTGAAGCCTTTATGACAATGAGAACCTAAGAATGGATTCCATGCGTATATATATAAGCTATTGATTTGATGTAGGCCATATTCATAATTTATATGCATTTCATGCATACAATTTAAGGATATGGTCGTGAGTCTGATGGGATCTAGTTCCAGATGAGGGATAATGCTTTAGCGCGTTCCTTTGACAAATGGGTCCGGTTGGCGAAGTGACGGGTTCTTGAGACATGATATGTAGAAAACCGTGATCCAAGGGTGCTACCAGAGCGGTTCGTGATCTGAGGACTTTTTGGAGCGATGATAGATGAGCCTCATGAGCCCCCTATGGGTCACGATTCGTTGACATTCAAACATGTGTATACCGAGAAGTGGAGTAAAGGCCTTGCATTTGCATTTGCACTTCATATCATATCATTCATTCTATCTCGTTTGTTGTTATTGTGATTTGAGTAAGTTGATTCCCTATTATTCCTTGGACGTGATTTGGATTGCCTTTAGTGGTCTTTCAATAGTTGACATGAAATGATCTAGGTGCTAATTTGGTTATTGACAAACTAAAGGCTTAAATGCTCATTTGACGGACTCAGAACTTAGATGCTTATGAGGTTATTCGATGTAACTGTGGTTTAGAAGCATCACTTAGGCTTATAACCTGTGATGAACTTGTGGATTAGAGGCTTTCACCTAGGCTTACAACCTGAGTATTGAGATTGATGGTGATTATTATTATTATTGTGGACTAATAATAGTTAAGTGTGGAAGTAGTCATCGAAGGCCAACCCTCGTCTCTGTTTTCGTTAGGGTTGGTCGATGATGCTGCTGAGTATACGTTGTTTCTTGTACTCACGTTATACTTGCTGCAATCTTTTGTGTGCATATTCTGTACTTGGTACGAGTGGATCCCAAGACGCTGCTGGCCGTTGAGAAGGCTATCTTAACGATTCTGGGTGAGCCATCAGTAGATCCATGGCACCGGATCCTCCCTTTATCATATTTCTGTCTTTAGTTTTTCAGACAGTTGATGTATTTTCGGGATGTTTTCCCAGACTTGTGATCTCTTTAGTCGTTCTTGTACTAGTGACACCAGATTCGGGGATGGTTGTATTTAAATTCCATTGTGATTATAAGGCTTAAGACCTAAAATTGATGTGTATGATTTACTTCCGCATTACTTTTGTAGTTCAATTAATGTAAATTGGGTTGTGGATGGCTTGCTAGCTCTGGGTAGTTAGTGCCTTCATAGCTCTGTAAATTGGGTGGTGACAACTAGCACGTTGTGTGGGTCACGAGGAGGCTGACTACGTGATGAGGGATGTGCATGAATAAATTTGCGGCAATCATTCTGGGGGGGATTCATTAATTAAAAAGCTAATAAGGGTTGGATACTACTATCCCGAATTGAAGAAGATACAAAAGCTTTTGCGAAAATATGTGACAAGTGCCAACGCCATGCCCAAATTCTTCATCAACCGGGCGAAGAGTTACATCCGATTCTTTCCCCGTGGCCATTCACGAAATGAGGAATGGACATAGTTGGGCCTCTGCCTTCAGCCCCGGGACAAGTAAAATTTGTATTAATTATGAATGATTATTCTTCTTAGTTAGTTGAAAAAGGTGCCTATAAGAAGGCCCGAGAGAAGGAGGTTATGAAATTTGTTACGATTCACTTTTATGCGAGGCATAAAAGCTACTTCATAGTTGTGTACTCTTTTGGATTTATTATTTTTTAGAGTCGCCACCTAATTTATTTAGGTAAATTAGGAAAACCAAGCTATAAAGGGTTTATTCAAACAAAGATAAACCCTTTTAAAACCAGTGTTCGGGTAAAGGTTCAAGTGATCCCTCGGGGAAGGTGTTAGGCACCCGGGTAATAAGGATCCGCAAAATGCGATTAACCTTTGAGTTTTAGAGTGTGATTTTAGTAATTATGTGCTTAAAATGTGTTCAAAATTCTTGTACATCAAATGATGGAAAGGGAAAGTCTTTTTTTTTTCTTTAGGAAGAGTTGAGTCCCTTTGGAAAATATGTATAAGGTTTTAAATGGCCATTTCACTTTCTGGACCAAAATGTTATGTTCTATTTATCCATATAAGTTTTGAAGTGTTTCAAATATACATCCTTTTTTTAATATACCATAAAATTAGATAACTCTTGTCAAAATTTATCCCCTTTGTTTACAAATTGTGAGAACAATCCAATTTTTTAGATAAAGGTCAACCTTATTCCTTGTTATGAATTCCTTTCCCAAACTTGTATTTAAATAAAAACTCTTTTGTTTCATTCCAAACTAAAGTGGCCTTGGCCCAAAAGTTTGTTTCTTGAAAATCATTTAAGCCATTTAAAGCATTTGGAATCTCTTTCCAATAAAACCCTCTTTTGAAATATTTCTCCTCTTTTATCCCCTTAGAAAAATTGGGTTTTCTTTAAAAACCCCATTGTTTTCGTTTTCTATTTTTCATAAATAGAGAAAAATTATTTCTTTGTTATTTTTTGAAAGAAAGGATAATCTTTATCATTCGTTGGGTCCAAGTTTGAAAATGTATTCAGGTTATCTATTCTAACAATATCACGCATTGTTTGTCTATTTCGACTAAGTTCCAACCAAACGGGTTTCAATGTTTTACAACTACTTTTACAAGTATATACATGTATACAAGTATAAATGTAAAGAAATGGGTTGGTGGGTTTACCGAGACCACCAGCTAATATAAAACCATTTTTACCCATGGTTGGCCTCTAGTTTTTGCGTTCGGACTCGATAATGAATGTGTTGGGCCTTTGGCCCAACAAGTCACCGGATATGCAGAATTAAGACCAATAGGGCCCATGCAAGGAATGTCATTCAAAGAAGAGGGGAAAAGAAAAATGGCAGTTAGAAAGTATCTACACTTAACAACCAGTGAGGACAGAATTTAATATATCACTAAAACACATTAAGAAACAAGGAATACAATGTTATAAACTTGATCATGTACACAAAAATTTGCAAGAGGCACTTGCAATCCAACATGAAATAACATTTAGCCTTAACGGGCCCAAACATGAGACAAGATAGACCACCAGACAAGCCCAATGACTATAAACATAACTAGCTTACATCATATACCTTGGGTATACACTATATACGCCCTCTTGCATACCAAAACATATAGGTGGGTGTATACTAAATGATATATCATGGCACATCAGTTCAAGAAAAAAAAAAAGAGGAGGTTGATCACGTAACCTATTTATCCACGCAAATCATCCAGTATGCCTCAAATATACTCAGGATATAACGGATATACGCCTTATATATTAGGGATATGCAGGACCTACACACTACATTCATACTATGCATATATTCGATGTATACCACACCCATTTAACCCTTTAAAAGTATGTAAAGATTGTCCTAACATAGAACATTCTAGCCTACATATTCACATAACAAGCAAGGGGTTTCCAGATAGCAAATAACAGTTTCAATCACGGGTAACACTGGCCTCATAATGGTTTCATACACAAACAACATATTAAAAATTCTCATTTAACAGCAAATAAAACTGCTCATAACTTCTAGTATGACTCAATTTAAGAGGACTAAAACAAGGAGTAACATAGACAAATGCTCATCACTTTGGTTTCACAACATCAAACACAAATAACATAGACAAAACTGAAGAGGGAAGGCAGTGAGGATGGATCATGGCATCATAATTTTAAGAATACTCATGCAGTCTACATACTCACAGATCATATTGGGTTGGCAAAGCCAACTTCCTATCCATAGTATATCTATCCTTCTGAAAGAGAACTGATCACAGTACTTGGTGCTACATGCGCTTAGGTTATGTTTTAGATTCTCTTAGCATATGATTCTTTCAAAATGGCTACCAACATGTATATCTAGCAAGCACAACTCATGGCGTCAATCAAACTTAGTAGAGCATTAGAGTGTGTATGGTGTGGAGGATAACATTTTATGGAAAATCACTTGTTTTCCAACAAATAATTGTCCAGAAAAACATTTTCCATGAAGAACATTTTCCATCATACCAAACACACCCTTAATCCTATTCTTATTCCAACATGCATTACACTTATTCCAATTAAACACTCATTAAGCAAACTGAGTCAGTCCAAAACCTTTATTTTCTTATCATAGACTTTGTCATTCACGTTTAGACAGCATATAACAAAATGCAAGTTATTTTGATCATGTTTCACGAAGGTGATAGTCAAGAAGGGACAAGTTCATGGTCTGCCTATGTAACAGTTCGCATTTACGCGGGCACATAAAAGCTACTACGAACTTGTTGGTGCTCTTTCGAACTTTGTTTTAAAATAGTCTCCACCTAATTTTTAGGAAGTTAGGAAAACCGAGGGTGAAGGGTTTATTCAAATACCGTGAAAAATCCTTCGTAATCCAGAGTTCTAGGTAAGGGTTCTGATGATCCCCTGGGGAAGGTGTTAGGCACCCCAGTATTAAGGATCCGTACTATACGATTGACCTTCGAATTCCAATGTATGAGTATTTGTATGAAATGTTTTGAGAAAAGAATTTGAATACGTTCCCTTTATCTATAGGGTACATAAATTTGAATTTATAATATTTGGATAAAATAATGTTCCTTTTCTATACAAGGATGATGTATTTCATTTGTAAAGTGAGTATAAAAGTTTTCATCCTTTTACACATGTTATTTTTACAAAATATGAACTTGTTATGTTTTGAGTGTGTAATTTTGTCCATGCTTAACTCATACTTTGTTTTGATCGATCCGTTTAATACGTTTGGAACGCTTCATTCAAGAACTCGTATATACAAATGTGTTTTGTTTTAAAATATACATCTTTCATTATAGGTTATGAAATTGGCCTCGGATTGGGGCTTGTAGCAAAAAAATTACAATTTTCCCTTTAAAGGGTCTGTGCATTTTCCTTCTGGGCTTGGCCCAAATGAATTTGTGCATAAAACTTTAAATACCCGATGTCATCAATTCTTTATCCACGAGTGGGCTTTAATACAACACTCCCCTTTTTTGTTTTACTGAACTTGGCCAGTTCTGGCCTTATTCTTTCTAAAAAAAAAATCAATGGGCTTTTGGCCCAGTACTTTTGCCAGATTTTATCATTGATTTGATCCAAAACATTTATCCTTGGCCTTATTTTGAAAGCAAAACTGAGTTTAATTTCTATAAAGAATATATGATTTGGTTTTAAAACTTAGTCTGTTTTTTAATAAAATTGTAACACTTGTGATTTTTAAAATATCCTTTTGTTCTCGTTAAGCTTAAATCGTGTCAAAAATAGTTTGGCTGATTCATCTACTTTATCTTGTCAAAATCTTTTCGCTGAATCTTGTTTTTTGAAAGAAAGAAGAGGTTTGGGGGACCTAAAATTGACTAAACGGCATAGGTACCGTTATCCTAGGACGTCTAATTCTAATCATAAACGATTCCAATATAGTGTAAGTTTTTACAAGTTTGCGAATACAATTACAATGGAATTATTAACAAAATGAGAGCACAAGTAATTAATTAAGTAATGGGAAGGGGATGGCTAGGGGCGTACCAAGCCCCTTGTTAGACATTTTCACCCATGGCTGGCCTTCTACGCATTCTCCTTTTGATAGCAGCTTCCCTTTTATTTTTCTCGGACTCGATGAATATTTAAGGAATTGCATGTTGGGCCTTGGCCCAAGAGGTTGGCTTCAGACCCAGCCCAAGTGGCCATGTGGTAGAGGAGAGGGGAAAAGGAAAAAAAGGACCCGGTTAGTTTAAGGACACTGAACTTATCACGATTATATTTGTACAAAAAAAAACACATGTATCAAATATGTATATATGTATCAAACAAATTTATAAGTCTATAAAGTAAGGCAACTATGTATGTGTATGTATAGGTATACTACAAGGCCCCGCTGGTAGGTGCTTTGATAACAAGGGGAGAGGAGAGTCGTCGCCCACCGTATTCCCAATGCCGCACAAGTTCCAAAGGGTTTTGTGAATCCCAGGCATGGCTGGACACCGGGGGGAAGGCTTAGACTAGGCCCCCACCCCAAATTACCTCAACCCCACCAATGTAGCCACAAAAAGAGGCAGATCCCTGGACTACACATAACATAGCTGGCCATGTGTATAAACACACTGCAGCTAGAAGCAGGCTAGCCTTAATGAGCACAAGATGAACAAATACAAGTCAAGAATATATGACCAAAGATTAATCAAGCAGAATTTTAGGACGCAGACTTGAAGCAGCAGGAGCAGGACCAAACACACAACATGGAAGGGACCTAAAACAAGCTAAAGTGCACAAAACACAAAAGACCCAAGTATGCAGCTATGGGGGAATAACACAGAACTACAACACACCAATATAATGATAAATAAAGCAAGGAACAAAACATATAGACTATGGTATACAAGTGAGAGGTGGACTAGAATGAGAAATCAAACCACACAACCATGAGGGGCATACAGAAACTATCGCTCGCAAAAGAGAAAAGCTAGTACTAAATGTCACGACCCAACCAGAGGGTCATGACGGGCTCCCGGAGCTACCCTACCCGGGCACCTCCCATCGTACTTCCACGATCATAACTAGGTGAGCCACATGGCTAACTCGAAATTCCTATGCATCAATAATTCCAATCTTATCAGGCAAGAACATTTTTATATCAACATCAACAACTATGCCCAAAACCATATACATAAGCCGAAGAGGCTAACAAAATGATATATAAAAATGTGAGCCGACAAGGCCGAAAGACATCTAACTATACATAACTGTCTACAAGCCTCTAAGAAGAGTATGTAACATCATAAAGAAGGGACAGGGCCTCGCCATGCCCATATATATATACACACAAAAGAATAGTACCAACAACTGTAGCTCCGGATCAAATGAAACTCCTCTACGCAGTCACTGGATAAGAAATCTAAAGATCAAGTCTATCTCCCTGTCCACCTGCGGGCATGACGCAGCATCCACAAACAAAATGACGTCACTATGAACAATGTACTGAGTATGTAAGACATAATCAATAGCATAATAGAAGCATGAAAAGTGGCATAAGATGGAAGAGTCATGGGATGATAGAGCCCTATATATACCTCTAACGACGTTCATCATATTTATTTACCCTTATTATAATGGGAACCTTCCATTACATACACTTACACATATAGTAGTACTGTACCCGACTATGACAAGGCTCGGTGTTATACATACCTGGCCCTACCAAGGCTCAGTGTTATTCATACCCAACTGCAGTGGTGTGCACGCAATAGCTACCATACCCAGACATATAAGCTTGGTGTTACTTAATAGCCATATATATATATATATATATATATATATATATATATATATATATAGGAGTACCTGAGTATCGCCAACATCATCATCATCACTTCCGTTATATTTTTCCTTAGAGGATTAACTATCATAGGATAGAACCAATGGTATCATGAGAATATCAAGAACTATGAGCTTTAGTGGTTCTAGGAATGAAGTCATCATGCAAGACATTATGGAATTCTCGTGAAGGTATACGACAAATGGGAACATGCCTTAAGAAGAAGGGGTAGCCTTACATACCTTTATGTCGTCTTAACTACTTAACGTTCACCGCCAAAACTTGAGGAATCTACATTTAAAAGGATTCACACCATGGTTAAGTCTTAAAGACACTCTTAAATTCAAACTAGAATAATTCATGAGTTAACGAAAATTGGGCAGCATTTCCCCTATTTCATCGCCTTCCACCATAGCGCAAAACAACTCCCCAACAACTATAATAACATCCACAATATCATAATCAAGTATTCATATTCCATTAAGTCTCAAAATTCATTCTCATATTCAACTTAAATCAACAACTTTACACCAACCCCTTGCACAATTGCATACAACACTCCCTCAACATCATCTATAACATCCACAACAAGATTATACTCCTAACATGCCAAGAATTAGAATTCAAGTTAACCTATAGCTCATAATATCTCCAAGTTCATACTTGAACTCTATTTCCACTTTTCTTCCTTTACTCACATGGTATAACAATCAAACAACCCTAACCGTATATAAAAGATGTGAATCTTACCTTAATCACTCAAGAACAAGTCTTAGATCAACTTACTCCACTAAGGTGAGGTCTCCAACATCAACACCATAAGAAATCTCGAGTTCCACAAACTCTAGCAAGCTTCTTAGCACTTGAACCTCTTAATTATTTTAGATTTTCTTGGATTTTGGCTTGGTTTAGTTTATAGACCTAGAGAGAGGGTTTTGGAGAGCTCAAGGATCTGTTTTGGGGAAATAATGAGTCCAAATGATATGAAATGAAATATATAAAGCGTAACTTAAAATCCCGTCGGGCAATTCTACGATCACTTTGACAGACCGTCAAAATTCCTACGGTCCATCAAAATGCTCCGTCAAACTGCCCAACCAAACATGGCTCACTGTGATTGTTTTACGCTGGGAAAATACCATTTGACGGGCCACAAAAATTTCTGCGGTCCGTCAAACTGATCCGTCAAATTTTTCTGCCCGAGCAATCTGTCTTAAAACACCCATAACTTTTGACTCCGATGTCACATTGACGAACGGTTTATTGCGTTGGAAACTAGACTCAACGAACTTCAATTTGGATAGAGAAAACACACCAAAAATCCTTATATTCTAGGAGATATACCTCTCTCAAGTTGGACCAAAATCCTGTCTAAAATTTTGCCAAGTTTTCCCAAAGTTCCGACAAACTTAATTTCCTTAATTCGCTTGTTCTCAAATCCTTCCATAGCTTATTTCATGAACTTAAACCCCCACCCCCCAATAACCATAAGATAGGAACATAATCTCATATATCCTAGAAGATAACTCCAGTTTCTACGATTAGGACAACCAACACCTAACGAATTCCAACGTACAAAACTACGAGGCGTAACACTAAAGCACATCAGCATGAAGTGATTGAAGCAGGTTACGCCTTGCAAATAAGAGGCACACAAGGCAGGCTAAGATAGGTGGGCATAACAGGGATAGAGGCAGGACTAGGACCCCTTCTATGTCTATGTTGTCATGTACAGGGCATGTGATCACACAAAGGTGGTTATACAGCTAAGACAATCAGATAAGACATGGAAAAGGCAAGTTAACATCCCAGTTTCACACTTCCAGTAATCCTTTCCTATTGTGTCTAACTTAAACACATATGCACACTCACACTTCATTTGGTCAAGTCATCAGTCACTCCAAATTGTACCCTTAACTCTAATCTGGAGCCTCATTTAGTCTAGGAGCAGAATCCATATATTCCCAAGGTTCTTTGTAATGAACATACAACCCCTACAAGCCATAGAAGTGCCATGAGGCCCTTTATCTGAGGGAAAAGGTGTTATAAACTAGGCTGGGTTTGATTTTCCCTTTGTCCTTTCTCCAGGGCATCTTTAAAAGACTCATCTTAGGCTATGTTGCCTTAGTTAACTTTCAAACCCCCCTTGTCATATGGGGACTTGTTTATTAAATTATTCACAACCCAGAACTCAATCCAAAAGGTTTCAAGTATACATGTGCATATAAATAGACACAGTCATTTAGGCTAAGGTCATGACCATTTATTAAACTCCTCAAGGCATCAACAAACTAATTCAAGGCATAGCATGGATGAGGTTTACCATTAACAGGTTATTCAGGACCCTTTGGCTTCACAATCTCACCAAAGATGGGTCTATACTTCCTATAGTATAGACCATATCATAAGCCCCATTCAAACCAACCCCAGGGATGTACACAACCAAATTAGCAAGCAAATAGTAGTTCAACACACATACTGGCATTCTCATGGATGCATAAAACAAAACAACCAAGTAATGACACTAACTATATAAACAAAACCATCAGAATCCCAACTTAGATGTACAAAAGGGCGTAGAGAGGACATAGCAGGCAAGTTGAGACCTTGGACATTACATTAATTTATTTCAGAAAAAGGAGCTTTGAAAGAGTCTGTGACTTAGAGCACATATTTAGACTTAGTGGTTTCAGCTCACAACCCTTTTTTACAAAATCCCAACATATAACAAGCATGGCTGCTAACTAGGACTAATGCCAATTCAGACACAAGTGTACACTCAAGACCTTCAATAAAGGAAAATGGATTTCAGGAAGCATATTATGTAAGCAATCAGTCAAAACAGTCTTGAAACAATTTTAGTTCCTAGTAATGGCTCTTCAACTATTTAATCTAAGCAAATCCTTTCCAAAGAAACAAGAATAAAGGGAGGTAGGTTTATAGCATGGTCAGGTTTTAATAATCAAGGACTCAATCATCATCACAAAGAAACAGGTTCCTAGGTGCAAAATATAGGTGCACAAGTTAAGGGGAATTAGAAGGCATATGATCCCAAGTAGAAGCAAGTGGCAAACAACACGGTTGGTACTCAATCTCTCTGCGATACTGGCTTGGATCATCACCAATACACTTCCCAATCCTACTTACTTACAAACACCTAATTCAAATAACAAAACACAGACAACCAAATGCCCCCAGAAAAAACCCTTTTTAGAAAGACATAGTAAAAACAACAGGACTTAAACTTTTCAAGCACTGACAGAATATCATTTTACTCTAGGTGTACCCCTTCCCCCAGACATAGTTAAGTCTTCCTAATCCCTCTGAGGTTCTTGTGTGTCCATGGAGTATGAGAAAAAGTTCAAAAGAATGAGAAAAAGCCTCACGGTCCTGTAAGGGAAGCAGGACAGGGTGGGGTCATTACCTCCCTATCTCCTTTTCCTGAATCTCCTTTCAGTAAAAAAGGATCATGGGTTCCACTGGTCACTACCTCCAGTTCATGCCCAGGCTCACCTTTTACTCTCCCAAGACCTTTCCCCCCTCCTCATACCCTAGTGACAATACTAAAGGCCATGGGAAGGTTTAGAACAACTTAACACTATCACAAGACTACCACAGTTGATTCATTAAGCCTTATCCAAACTTAAAAAGTCTTATGGCTAAGTTACAAGCATGACCACTAAAACAAACCCAACATAAACATTTAGATGAAAATGACACAGACTGGTATTCAAAGGCAATCTCAACCCAAATTCTGATTATGAAATGACTTTATTCTTTTATACCACACAGCATCTCAAAGCATATATGCCCTTCTTTAGGACTAACTCACACATGATGAAGCAATACAGGCTCAAATACCAATCACTTTAACTTTACAAAGTCCTAAACATTACCCGCAGTCCTCTTCTTGGCCCTGACTACTTGTTCATTTAAAGAAATTCAATCCAAAACATCCAAAAGCAGTACCAAACAACTTCACAAAGAGGCCTAGACAGACTTGTATCAACGTTTTCCCATTATTCCTCTTTCTTCTTTTATCTTCTTAATTCTCAAGTATTAGGTGACCAATCTTAGAAAAGATGATTTTTGTACACATAGACACTTCTACACATGGTAAAACAAGACAGATTCACACATAATCAATCTTTAGCATACACATGTTTTAAGTTAACCTGCCAATCCTTAAAGTTCTTTCTTAATGCCATTATTAGGATTAGGCATCCCATTACTAAGTTAAATCAAGTATAACTATTATCACCTCTCAATAAACATATTTCACTAATTGGTTGACCATTTTAGACAAGATAAAGACCATCTTAAGGCTGTCCTGAGTCCATTTTTATTAACAGTGTCAAAGACCCTTTAAACCGCCCAAGTGCATTCTTATATTACTCAGAGATCAGTTCAAACAAGTCCTAATAGTCATTATCTAAACCAAATTGTCATAATCAGGAGCAATCAAACAAGTGTGGGATTAATGAACACTTTAATCATAATTCAAGCCCCAGAAACCATTGCTTAAACATCAAACTAGGCACATTATTAATATAGAATAAAATATCAATCTTTAAACCTTTAAACCAAGCATATTACCAAATAGAATAAACAGAATCAGACAAAGCACATTACTTAATAAACCTTTAATCATAATTCAAGCCCAGAAATCATTGCTCAAAACATCAAAATAAGCCTATCACTAGCACTAAACTACATTTCACTACACATATAACACTCAAACATACCAAGCTATCATTAGAATAGACAGAAACTTAAACATATCAATAAAATAATAAATTGTTACCTTTTGTGAGTGCAACCGGAGCAAGAATGGACTTGGAGCCTACTTTATGCTTCCAAAATCAAGATCAGCCACCTAACACAAGACACAGAAAGGAAATGAAATTTTTAGTTAAAGTATAATAACACTAATGAAGATTAAATCTCGAGTAAAAACTCAAGGTTCAAGCCTCTCAAGGGGTGTCAAACTTGTTTTTCAGTGAAGGAAAGCTTGTCTCAAATCTTTCTAACGATGTGGGATTTGTGGGTTTTCAACAAGTCTTCACTTGAATTCAAACACATATGGTCCAGATTGAAAGAAAACAAAAATCAATGGTCCATTTTCATTCTATACTACTGTAAATCGATGAAAAATAAAAGAAATGGCAAAGTTTGTACCTCAAGAGGATATTTGGCTGGATTTTGTTGAGAAAATTTGTGGAAAAGGATGAAACCATTAATGCTTCATCCTCTCCTCTGATTTCTCGCATTACACACTCTAAATACGATGGGACACAATGAGGAAAAATAGGGGTGGGGGCACTGGTGGAGGCGGCGCTAGGGTTTTTCCCTAGCTGCCTCCCTTCTCTTTCTTTGCAAATGAGACCCCTAGGGTCTGTGGAATAAAATGAGGGGGGAGGTTATACGTAATCTCCCCCCTTTAAAAGTTTCATGGACCGGGTCTGGTCCATTATGGACTGGGCTCGAACCCTCTAAAAAAACGTACGAGCCTCTTTGAGACATATATATATATATATAGACACACACAATGTATATTTGCATATACATAGTGTGTATATATGTATGGAGGGTCAAAGATGCAGTCCAATAAATGGCCCAGACTGAAAAAAAAATATCAATTATTAACAAATTATTTTAAGCATGATCAAATTAGGACTCAATTAATTTTCAAACATGACTGTTAAAACCATTTTGTTGATATGGCCCCAATAATTAATCAAATTAATTACCAAGGCAATTTATTAATTAAACAACTATGCAAACTCACAAAATCAAAGTGTAAGAGGTAAAATGGTCAATTCTTTTAATTACTCAAATTACCTTGGACAATAAATAGAAAAAATTATTTATTAATCTGACTTTTCCTTAATTCAACAATTAAGTAAATAAAATATTCAAAAATTGTTTTGCTTTTGGTTAATTCCAATAAAATACTCCATAAATTCCATATAACATCAATTAATTTCCACATAGTTTGTAATGTCTTGAAAATCTCTTCATCAATTTAAAGAGGTAGAATATTGTCCTGAATAATTTAATAGAAACTATTCAGACCCTTTAAGATGCACAACTTATTTATTTATTATCCAAGGACTCTGCGTACTTAAAATAAATTACGGGAGGTCAAAATTTAGGTGTCAACTGCCTATACTAAAGGGGAATGACATTTCTAACCCCTTATATACATAGCCTAGTGTAGTAACAAAAATGTTCAATGCCCAACACAATGGGAAATCCTCTTACCCCTTTTGAGAAGAAGTTAAAATGCACAAAAACACCTATCAAATGCATCCCTAGACATCAGAACTCACCTTTTAGCACCTAAACCCCACACGGCCTTCAATTTATCAAACTATTAAGACCTTGAAGGGTCCCATGAACTAGTGATTTGATGGAGAGGAACCCCAGTAGTCTAGGGTAATTATGTCATCACCCATTTTCACTAAGTCGTGCGGGCATCTACCTTTCTCACCTCGGTAGGCGAACACTTAACTCAACATTCAAAATAATAAAAAATAGCAGAAGAAAGTAAAATAACTTAAGTCTCACAATATAACATAATATAATATCAACGAATGCGGAAGTAAATGAAATCCACCCCAGTATCTGGTCTGGTCATACAAGGGCATCTAAATCCAAATACTAAGAGTCTGAATAATAAGACATAAGTAGTCTCAAATCATGTCTCGGAATAGAAAGCAAGACATAAGTAATAGGAGAGTCTTCAAGATCAGCGGACGCCATGCTCACCCTGGAAAACTCGAGTGGTAGTTGAAGAGTCGATCAGCCACGGGTCAGAGAAGTAGATCCGACCTGGTACTCTGCATTCATAAAACAATGCAGCAAGTGCAGGTCAATACAATCAACAGTACTAGTAGGCATCATCGGCCGACTAAGTATAGTTAACACAATTCAGAAGATAAAGCAGATAAACAAGGAATCTAGAAAGTATAAGTCAACATAATCATAATCAGATATCCATCATCGCCTACATAAGCATCTAAAACCAAATCTGTCAAGTCCGAATGTACCCGATCCAATCCAATCACCACAATAGAATCATCACGATCCATCATCATAATAGAATCACCACAATCCAATCATCACAACGTCTCAATCTAGTCATAATGCAATACAGTGCAATAATGGTATGAATGTGATGCCATGGCATGCAAATGAGGTGTACATATGTACTCCGGATGGAAATATTGACATCTCGGTAGCACAACCCAGCGTGAATCGCGAAGTCTAAGTGCCACCCGTCCTGAATCTTTGCCTAACAGACATACAGGACTCTGGCTAATTGCTCATAAGGGGAGTCTCATCGGCACCACCCAAGGGGACCTGCAGAGTCCATGCACTAACAACGAGTCTGGGATAACATCAGAATCGACCATGTAGCAACGATGCCCGAATATAACCATTGAACATCGGCCTCCTCACAGTCACTCAAAAGAGTTTGTCAAATATCAGTTTCATAAATCAACCATTCCGGAATTGAACCTCGGACATCGGCCTTTTCACAATCACTCAAGTAAAAGAGTTCATCAAATATAAATTTTATAAAATCAATGATTCCGGAATGGATCTTCGGACATCAGCCTTTTCACAATCACTCAAGTAAAAGAGTATCACATATCAGTTTCTCTCAATCAACGATACCGGATCATCACCGGGTATCGGCCATGCATGAATATGAGAGAATGTGTGCAATGCATATGTAAATCGATCAAGTTCAATATCACAAGTACCACAACGGGGTACACCAACAAATATCACATCATAATACCAACAGTGGGTATGCCAACATATATCAATAAGTCAAGTACCAACGGTGGGTATGCCAACAATATATCCGAGTATAAACATGTCACACCCCAACTTTACTAGGGTGTGATGGGCACCCGACCCCATATCTGGAGCCGAGCGAACCCGCTGACTCTTATTACATAGATAAACTCTTGAATTAGTAAAGAAAGAAATACATAGTAAGCTCTCCAATATTTTTTTTTCTTTTCATAAGTAAGCTCTTACATCATGTAAGACTCGTGACATAAAACATAATAGCATATCGGCTGCTGGAGCCGCTTACAGACTGACAACCCAATACCCTTTGCTTTGTCTGCAAAGTTTCTAACATAGAACAGAACATCATAGCATATACTTGGACTTGGCAATTCTCCGGGACAAGTGGAGTTCGCCATCCCCGCTGGAACATCTTTAGTAAGGTCTTCTAATCATCTGGGAGTACCTGCGCGGCATGAAACGCAGCCCCCGAAGAAGAGGGGTAAGTACGAGTAATGTACTGAGTATGTAGGCATGAATAGTGACATAATAAAGGAATATACAGTATGAATAATAACGGAATAGACATATGGAGCTTATCTTGGGACAGAAGTAACCTGTACATATGAATGCCTTTCAGGCAGATGCCATGCATGCTTAGTCTTTTTTTCAGAAAACAGTACTTCTTATTTACATGTACAGAAAACAGACCGTTTCAGAAAACGATGCTCTTTATTTACATTCACAGACGCCGAGTACATCGGCTCTCCCACCCCCCTCCCCAACAGTGTCCGGGACGAAATCCAGCTGAATCAGGTGGTGATATAACAGTGGCCCTTCCCCTTTCCCCATATACATATACATATACATATACATATTCACATTCATATACATGTGTCATAAAATTGGCATGCATGAGAGCCCAAAGAAAGTCATGTGTCCATCGGAGTGACAGAAGGTCGGTAGCCTCCGATTACATTATGGAACAACCATAATCGCTTTGTCTCACCTTGAAGGAACGAGTATTATGAGGCGAGACTACCAATGAAAAGTGTCATTATGAGGAAAACATCAAATAGGGTCATAGGGTACAGTTTCATATACCTAGGACCTTTAGAGTAGTCATTACCTGTAATGGAGTTGAGATATCAAGAATTAGTTTAACGTTTCCATATTTTCCTGTTCATAGCTGAGCATTTTGCCAACACATCTACCATAGGCATTTTCTCATCCTGGACTACATCATTATCATTATAAGATCATATTCATCATCTTAGTCATGGAATCATCTTTGTCATACTTATCATAGGCATATTCTCTTTCTTAACATCATCATTATCATTGTCATCATAGAAGT
Organism: Lycium barbarum; assembly: GCF_019175385.1. Lineage (NCBI taxonomy): Eukaryota > Viridiplantae > Streptophyta > Magnoliopsida > Solanales > Solanaceae > Lycium > Lycium barbarum. Next base: position 19,706,209 of record NC_083348.1, on the reverse strand, counting down.
ATCCTCGTTAGCATAGTTACAGTACTTGTCACTCGGTGAACGGGGTAAGGATCAAAAGTTTTCTTTGGATTCTGCTTCAAAATAGATCAAACGGAACAATAAGGAAAATCCGCGGACCATGGGCCCACCTCGGGTCAAATGAGGCGGCGTACCAAATTTACATATGTTACATGTCATGGCGTTACTTGTGAGGGTTTTAGGGTAGTCGGGTCCTATTTATACGAGTTCTAGAGGTTTAGGAAATTCTTCCAACATTTTGCACACTTTTTAGTTCAATTCTACTGATTGAAAAAAAGAAAACTTTAGGCGCGGATTCCGGAGAATAGAGTTATTCCCAAGGCTCATATCCAACATATTCCGTCTAAGACATGCCATAGAAAGAAGGGTGAAGCCTTACATACCTTTTCTGCTTCTTATGCGACTCCAAATTCACGTTCCAAATCCGCCAAAATCTACAAATTGGTCATGTTTACCAAAACTTGATTAGAGCCTTTTTGAAGTTGATTCTTGAAAGTAACACTTTGTCTGCCGAAATTTCGGCAGCGTTTCCCCTGTAAATATGCCATCTCACCAAGTTCAACTTGGCCAATTCTAATCAACAACAATCCCGGGAATTCAACCCGGCCAAACTATCAACAATACCAACAATTCTTATCAACAACATTAACATTCCATTCAACATACATTTCAACATTCTATTCAATTCAATTCAATTCAATTCACACAAGATTCCAACAACTTAATCAACATACTATTTCTTCCGAGACCTTCGACTTCAACCTCAACCATACATTTACTTTGACAACAATTTAAATCATCAAGTCCTCATTTCCGTCGTAGCATACATGTCAACAACAATCAAAATACTACATAGAAATTCATTCATTTTTCCTACCCAACATATATACCATACGGCCAAGCTCCAATATTTACAACTTCAACTAAAATCGTCGCACTTCCATTATCCACATAGAATTCACAACAACAACAACTAAAACACTACATAAAATCATTGAACAATTAATTCCACCCTTAACCATACACACGGCCACAACAACTACACACATATCCTCATAAATTTTCATCCATTTCTATACATTATAACAACAACCAACATACTACATAAAATTAATTCATCATTCCTATACCATGCAACACATTTTCGGCCAAACACCATACATATTCATATTTCATGAATTTCATCCATTTTCACACACTATACTACTCATAAACTATCCATAACATACACAAGGAAGATGAAACCTTACCTTTCTCCTTTGATTCTTCACTTGGCTAAAGTTATGAATTTGTGCAAATGATTGATGTTCTTGTTCCAACAACCCTTCCATGTTGTAGAGGACCTTCAAATTAGTATGAAACCATGAAGAAAGAATTTTTCCTATGATCAATTGATGGGGCTGGTTCGGCCAGCCCCCCCCCCCAGCCCCCCCCCCAGCCCCCCCCCCCCCCTTAGCCGTTTGCTTCTTCTTCTTTTTCTTCATGTTTCTTGAAGTTTCTAAAGTGGAAGAATGATGAATTTGTCTTGCCCTTTAATCACTTATACATATATATGTATATAAGTAATGGCACATGACCATGCACATGCCATCTTGGACGTTTTTCTCCCTTCTTTTCCCTTCCAATCTTTTCTCAAATTTTCTAGAAAGTCTCTAAGTCATAAAAGATGACTTAAGTGTCTTCTTTTGCAAGTTTGCCCACACATGTGTATATTTAGCCCTCCATTAAATAAAATGTGGACATTTAAGGACATGTTACATGGTCAACATAAAATTTCAAGGATTTTTCTTGAACTCATGAAATTACCATTTTGCCCCTAAGCTTCCACATTATTTTCATTGGTCAATTTGCGCATTTCTCCTTTTACCCTTAACCTTTCTCAATATTTCCATACTACCAATGTTCATAAATAATATTCACAACAACTTATACATTATAATAATTTTTTTTTTTTTAAAATGGTCATTCCCTTTACTTCGTCACGACCACATTGGAATATCCGAACGTATATAATACGGGATATAACAAAACACCAACCACGGGTATGTCAATTCTATCCAAATCACGACGACAAGACAGAACTCGATATGTACCAACTACACATGGCATCAACCATCAAAATGGAACAATCAAGCACACATAATAGGGTGGCTAGTCCCAACACACATCAGGGCCCAACCTGAGACAATATCCATCCCAACATCATACCTGAAGGTTCACATGCTGTCTCCGACATTATAATCTAAATATGTGATTCACTATACGAAGTCTCACTAAAGATAAGCCATGACCTACCTGGACTGTCGAACCGCAACACCAACGAGTCACTTTATTGCCTTGCCATTCCTCTAAAGCTCAGAACCAAAGTTGTCTACGCATAATCGAATTCTATATTAGAAATCATGAAGAATGATACTAAGATTGCTATGATATCTACTAGGTCCATTTTAACCCTCGAAATTGGGTGAAACGGGCCCACAAGGGAAAAACAGGAAATTCGCGGAAAAATACCAAATTAAGTACTAGGGAATCATAACCCAACCATTAATTGTTGATTTAACTCAAGAATTGGTCTAAATCTGATTTCAAGTAAAAAAATCCCAAATTGGGTATAAACCCTCAGTCTCCAAATCTGAAATTCAATGTTAAAAGTGGGAGATCTATGATCAATAAGCTTAGATTCATCAAATTTTAGCATTAACATCATCAATTTATCATACATGACCCTAATGAAAAGTGTCCCAAAACCCTCCTCCAAATTCCATCTCCAAGAATAGTTTCTCTAAGCCCGAATATTGAGATATGAAATAATGAGGGTCTAAGACTTATTTAAGATTCATTTAATGAAATATACCTGCCCGTCACCACCACAGTGGTTTCGGCCCACATCACTTATGGCCGCCTCAGCGGTCATCACACTGCCACAGCGGTGCCACCGTTGCGGGCACCAGATACAAGAAATCCCCAAAATTCCTAAGTCTCCAATTGAAATCCCGGGTTATTCCCGAGGCCATCTGCTCATAAACCAAACACACAGACCTACACAAAATTACGTTGTGAATGCGCTCGTGGTCTCGAAATTTCTAACGGAGGTCTCGTTGACCGAGTCAACCCCAATGCCTTAATTCCAATTTCCCTTCCTATATTTCGAAATGCATCCAAATGCATTGGGAACCAAACCAAATACCCATACAGGTTCTAAACAACCATCCGGATCTCTCGCAATTGACGGAATTCCGGAAAAGGTCCGTTTGCCCAAAAGTCAACTTTGGGTCAATCATTTTTCCCTTTAAGCCTATATTTTCACTAAAGTTTCCCAAATTCGGTCTAGGCACCTCGGGAAGAATATCAGCGGTCCCCTCAGGTCAAAAGCGAGCTAATCAATACTCGGGAACTAGCGAAAACGCCGAAAGAACTATAACGACTAAACGTGTCGTTAAATCAGATACCAATTGAACCCGTTGCTCGTCCTCGAGCAAAGAAAAGAAGGAAAGTAGGGAAATATCTAAATCAGTGAACAACTAGGGTATCGGCAACGCATATCGGACTCAGTCTCCCAAGTAGCCTCTTCCACAGGGCGGTGCTTCCACTGCACCTTCATAGAAGCAATCTCTTTTGACCTCAACTTCCGAACCTGCCTATCCAAGATCACTATAGGCTCCTACACGTAAGTCAAATTCTCATCAAGTAATATAGAATCCGAACGGACAATGTCGGTATCGTCGGCATGGTATTTCTTCAGCATCAAAACATGAAAGACCGGATGAACTCCCGCCAAGCCTGGTGGTAATACTAACTCATAAGCTACATCGCCGATAAAATCCACGATCTCAAATGGACCAATATACCTGGGGCTCAACTTGCCCCTCTTACCAAACCTTATAACTCCCTTCATGGGTAAAACCTTCAATAGAACCTGGTCACCAATAGCAAACTTCAAATCCAGGACCTTCCGGTCCGCATAAATATTTTGCCGACTCTGAGCTGCCACAAGCCTAGCCTGAATAACCCTCACTCTATCAAGGGACTCTCTCAAAAGATCCGTGCTCCCGGGTCGAGTCTCGAAACCATCGAACCAACCAATCGAAGATCTACACCTCCTACCATATAAGGCCTCAAAAGGCGCCATACCAATACTCGAATGATAACTGTTGTTGTATGCAAACTCTACTAAGGGCAAGTGCTGATCCTAATGACAACCAAAGTCAATAGGTGTTACACCATGGAAAATTCCCCGTTAATGTACAGTGAATATGCTAGCGAAGAGTACGAGGTATACGATGATTTGGATAAGTAAGAAATAGCATTGGATGGTCTTAATCGAGATTCAAAGACATTTGACCAAAAGGAAGAAGTTCGACAAAGAAAGTAAAGGATATGTTTTGTGTCGGGTAGGAATTATGGACGACGAGTTAATGATGGCATAATGATGTCTTGGAGACGAGTGATAACGTCCCTTAGATTGGTATTGAGGTGTTAAACAAGTGTCAAGAAGGTTCCATAAGGATTGGAGATCAACCGAGTCGACGAGAACGAAATCGGGACAGCTGAGCACTATACAGCCCAACATACGGACCGTATAAATTATACTGGTCGTATGTTAGGCCGTATAATTAGCCAAGAGGAGAATCATATTCTGGACCAAACATACGGCTACACATACGGCCCGTATAAAATGTACTGACCATATGTTGGTTCGTATATTTGGGTCGGGACAAGCTTCAATTTAATATAAGGACCTCTCTCCTTCATTTTATTTCATTTCACTTCACTCCTCTACACTTCTAGAAAACTCTAGAACACTCTCTAATATTCATCCACAAGCAATCAAGGGAAAAACATGATCAACTACATCAAAACCACATAATCAAGCATATGAAACCTAATAAAAGTTCATCCACACCAAGAAAACTCAAGGGAAGTGAGTTAGAGTTTTGGTGAAAGAAGAGAAGCTTCACTCAAGTGTTGTTCATCCATCATCTAAGGTGAGTTTTATGATCATTCTTGGTTGTTTAAGGTGTTGAAAGTTAAAAACACATGGATTATAGAAAGACATAGAAAATGGGTCATGAATATGTGAATAGTGACATTGTTGGGTGAGAGATTTGGATTGAATTATGAATATTGGTATGTTGTAATTGTAAATATGTTATGAATGACATTTAGAACATGGAATAAGTATTAGATATGAGAAAACGTGATAATGAGCTATAACCATAGTTGTGGAGAAATTGAAGAGAAATGGTGAATTGTGGTAAATGTAGATATATGATGATTGTTGTTTGTAATATTGTGAATGTTGTTGTGAGCATTTGTGAGTTGATATAGAATGTGGGGAAAGTAGTAGAAACAAAGGAAATGCTGTTCAATTTTCCCTAGAAATAGCGACACGTTCTTATAGTCGATTAACTAACGTTAATGCGAATTCTCTCTTGAAGGTAGAAATGTGGCATTGAAGGAGAAAAAGCGAACGATAGATTAGTTAAACGAAAAAGGTATGTGAGGCCAGTCCTTTCTTTCTATGGAATGAATCCGATGGTATGATTCTCCTTTCTTTCCATGAATTCTCTATATATATCCCTGAAAGCCAAGAGTCTATGATCATGAATAGCTATATGAGATAAGAGATATCTTATGAGCCCAATGATGATGGCGATAAGTTTGAGTCTAAAGATTCTAGAGTCCATGTTATGACATTCATATAATTATGTTGTATGTTGTATACACTCACCTCATACATTATTCCCTTCGAGGTGAGGCAGAATACCATTAAGTTGAGTATGCCATGTATTGTATACACTCACCTTATGTGTTGTCCCTTCAAGGTGAGGCAGAGTATTATGAAGTCGATGATGTTATGCATTGTACACACTCACCTTATTTACTACTTCCTTCAAGGTGAGGCAGAATGCTTGTGAATGCTCCATAATGAAATCGGGGGATCACGACCTTACGTCACCCTGATAAAGTATAGTTGTCCTTGAGTCTTCATACATGTGTTATGATGAGTATATAATGATGATATTACACCGTACCTATATGGTCGGGCAGATATACCCACCACTGCAGTGGGCAGCTTATATCCCGGATGCGGGAGGCCTGGACGCAGGTTAATTATTATCACACCGTACCTATATGGACGGGCAACTTATACATTATCACACCGTACCTATATGGACGGGCAGCTTACACTTATACATTTATGCATATATGATATGATGATGAGTATGAGTAATACAACATTATTTAATTCTTTTATGATTCACAGTCAGTTACAGATTGCTCCTCATTTTATGCCTCCTCATTTCATTGATGTTTCATTATTGTATATGCCTCTCATACTCAGTACAATGTTCGTACTGACGTCCGTTTTCTTTGGACGCTGTGTTCATGCCCACAGGTAGATAGGGAGGTGATCCTGATCTAGACTCATAGGAGCTAGCAGCTGATTTGAGAGCACTCCATTGTCCAGAGGTGCTTATGATTATTCTTTTTGTGTACATGTATATTTTGGGCACGACGGGGTCTTGTCCCGTCCTTATGTCTAGCACACCAGTAGAGGCTCGTAGATATGCAGTGGGGGTTATATGGTCTCACGAGATTGCTACTATGTATATGTATTATTTTGAGGGCCGAAAGGATTATGTATATAAAAGTACTTATGTTTTCAAAGGAAATATGACTTTCTCACGATTTTAGTACAAATTTGACAAAAGAGCGTTAAATGAGTATGATGAGTATCATAATGAGTGGTGCTTGGTGGTTAGCCTCGGGTACCCGTCGTGGCCCCTAGTCGGGTCGTGACAATAGGTTCTCAACATGTCCTCGAGCACTTTAATGGTCCACTCGGACTGGCCATCGGTCTGGGATGGAAAGCTGTACTAAAGTCCAATCGGGTACCCAACTCGTCATGAAATGCTCTCCAAAATCAGGAAGTGAAGATAGTACCCCGATCAGATGCAATAGAAGTAGGGATCCCATATAATCTCACAATATCCCGAATATACATCTTGGCTAACTTCTCCGTGGTGTAGGAAACCTGAACCGGAATGAAGTGAGCAGACTTAGTCAATCGATCCACTATCACCCAAATAGAATCAAACTTGATAATGGTCTTCGGAAGGCCCGTGACAAAATCCATGGTAATCCTCTCCCACTTCCACTCAGGAATGGGCATCCTCTGAAGCACCCCACCGGGTCGCTGGTGCTCATACTTTACCTGTTGACAATTTCCACACTTAGCCACAAAATCAACTATATCTCTCTTCATACGGCACCACCAATAGTTCTACCTCAAGTCACGATACATCTTAGTCGTTCCTAGATGAATGGAATAGCGAGAGCTATGATCCTCAGATAAGATCAACTAAATCAGATCACCAACACGAGTAACGCACACGCATCTTCTAATCCTCAGAATCAATCACGGCCTCCTTGGCCTCCCCTCTCGACACCTTATCTCGAATCTTGCTCAACTGAGAATCCTCAAATTAATGAGCCTTGATTCGATCCAATAACGATGATCTCGCCTCTATACAAGCCAAAATCCTGCCCGGGGCTGAGATATCAAGTCGGACAAAACTGTTCGCCAGAGTCTGAACCTCCATGGCCAACAGACGCTTGAAAATAATCAATCGAGCTAAACTCCCCACACTCACTACCTTACGACTCAATGCATCAGCCACCACATTGGCTTTACCAAGGTGATACATAATAGAGATGTCATAGTCATTCAGGAGTTCCATCCATCAGTGCTGCCTGGAATTAAGATCACTCTGGGTAAACACATGCTGAAGGCTACGGTGATCAGTAAAAACCTCACAATGGAAACCGTACAAGTAATGCCTCCAAAGCTTTAAGGCGAAGACTACGGCCAACAACTCTAAATCATGGGTAGGGTAATTCTTCTCATGAACTTTTAACTGGCGGGAAGCATAAGCTATCACTCTACCCTCTTGCATCAATACCACACCTAAACTCATACAGGAAGCATCACAGTAGACCGCAAAATCCTTACTTTCCACAGGCAAGGCTGGGATCGGGGCTGTAGTCAAAAGAAGCTTGAGCTTTTGGAAGCTCTCCTCACAATCATCTGTCCATTGGAAAGAAACATCCTTTTGAGTCAATCTGGTCAAGGATGAAGCAATGGCAACAAAACCTTTCACAAAGCGACGGTAGTAACTGGCTAAACCCACAAAACTACGAATTTCAGTAACAGTAGTGGGCCTCGCCCAACCTCTCACAGCCTCAATCTTCTGTGGATCAACCATAATCCCCTCCTTAGACACCATATGGCCTAAGAATGCACAGACTCTAACCAGAAGTCATAGTTAGAAAATTTAGCAAACAAACTATGTTTCTTCAACAACCTAAGGATAGTACGAAGATGGCTCTCATGCTCTACTCTACTCTTTGAATACACCAAGATGTCATCAATAAAAAAAATCACAAAAGAATCAAGGAACGGCCTAAAGATGTCATTCATCAAAGTCATAAATGCAGCCGGGGCATTGATAAGCCCAAAAGACATCACTAGAAACTCATAGTGGCCATATCTCGTCCGAAATGCTGTCTTCGGAATATTCTGCCCTGATCTTCAAATGGTAATAGCCGAAACGCAAATCAATCTTCGAAAACGCCGAAGCATCCTGAAGCTGGTCGAACAGGTCATCAATACGAGGCATAGGGCAATTGTTCCTAAGAGTGACCTTGTTCAACTAGCGGTAATCAATGCACATTCTTATGGTCCCATCTTTCTTCTTCACAAATAACACAGGAGAACCCCAAGGGGAGACGCTCGATCTAATGAGCCCCTTGCTCAATAAATCCTGCAATTGTTCCTTAAGCTCCCTCAACTCGGTAGGGGCCATCCGATATGGTGGGATAGAAATAGGATGAGTACCCGGGTCCACGTCGATACAGAAATCAAAGTCACGATCGGGTGGCATACCTGACAAGTCTAACGATAATACCTCCGCGAACTCGCTCACAATAAAAATAGACTTAAGGAGTAGAGATGCAACAGTCATATCACGAACACGCACCAAATACGCTAAACACCCCTTACTTACTAACTTCTTCGCCCGAAGGAAAGAAATAATCTTCTTCGGAGCAGGACTAGGAGTACCTCTCCACTCAAGCCTAGGAATGCCCGGCATTGCTCAAGTCACTGTCTTGGCGTGACAGTCCAAGATCGCATGATAAGGAGAAAGTCAGGACATACCCAATATAATATCAAAGTCCACCATATCCAGAATCATCAGATCTACCCAAGTGTCGTACCCCATAAAAGTAACTAAACAAGACCGGTAGACTCGATCAACAACCACAGAATCTCCGACCGGAGTAGACACATCAACATGTATATCTATGCTATCACATGTTAAATCCCAACCAACGACATGAAATGCAGATACATACGAATAAGTGGATTCAGGATCAAATAACACAGATGCTGCTCTATGACGGACAGAAATGGTACTTGAGATCACAGCACTGAGGCCTCTGCCTCGGGCCTATCAGGAAATGAGTAACAATGGGCTCCACCACGCCCAGTATGGGATCCCCCTCTCGCACTCTGAGTACCACCTCTAGCTGGCTGGGACCCACCTCTAGAAGCATAGGAAGTTCCGCGGCCTGACTGAGCACTGCCTCTATAAGAAGTCCCCCCTCGACCACCAGATGATACAGGAGTTCTCGGCTGCTAATAATCCTGCCTAGGTCGGGGACATCTCCTGGCAACATGCCCAACCTCTCCACAAGAGAAACAGGTAAGAAGAGTCGAGTGCTCAAACACGGAAACTGAAGATCCGGATGAAGCAGCCCTGTTCACTGGTCTAGAGAACGAACTCTTAGGAGCCCTCTGTCTAGGTGGCTCACTAGAGGAAGCCGATAATGCTGAATGCACGAGACGACCTAAATAGGGCTGAGGTGGCCTCAAACACTACCGGCGCCCCTCGTACCAGAATCCCCAAAACTGTCAGTCTGACGTGGCCTCTTGTCATTACCACTAAAAGCACGGGCATTGGCGCCCTCAACCATAGAATGATGCTCAATAATGGACTGGAAGGACGCCCCCATAGACTCCATTTGAAGACAAGGAATTTGTAGAGAGCCCACTAGTCCTCCCACAAAGCGTCGGATCCTATCGGCCTCAGTAGGGATCAACGGAGTAGAATAACGGGCCAAGTAGAGAAAACGGGTCATATAGGACTCCGAGGACATGCCCCTCTGCTCAAAGTGTAAAAACTGCTCCCTACGAGCCTCTCTTAAAGGCCGAGGCACATACTTCTCAAGGAAGGCCTTGTAGAACTGAGTCCAAGTCAAAGGAGGAGAACCCTCAGGTCTGCACGCCACGAAATACCTCCACCACGTCTTCGCGTCGCTGCGAAACTGGTAGGATACATAATTAACGCTGTAGGTCTCCACTACCCCCATACAGTGTAACTACTCATGCATATCAAGAATAAACTCATAGGCATCCTCAGACAAAGTACCAGAGAACCTCGGTGGCTCCAACATCCTGAATCTCCCCACCAGGTCCTGATCCACAGCAGTCATGACGACACCATCCATGGGCCTAATATCTTCACCAGGGGCGGGTATAACATCAATACGAGGAGCCATAATTGCAGCGGCATGTGCTGCTTGTGTATGCCTCTGCTCAGGGGTCTGTGCCCCTCCCCTAGTCTGTGAGCCCCCGTCGGGAGTAGTAACACCGGCGGCCCCCTGCTAGGTATCAAGGTGAAGTAGAATCTTGGCCATAGTGTCATGCACGGCCTGGTGAAGTAACCTCAAGTTGTGTCCGTGCTGGGGCAACACAATCCTCTGCGGCCTAGTCTATACCCGGCTGATACTCGGGCTCGGGAGATGGAGACCTCTTTCGTCACTGGCCCACTGTAGGAGCTCTGCCCCTGGCTGGGCAGCTCCGCGGCCTTTCACTCTGCCGCGTCCTCTGACTGTAGCTCGCCCTCGGGTGCCAGCCGTTGCTGCGGGCTTTGGCACCTGACCTCGTGCCATAGTAGCTCGATTCCTCACTATCTGTGAGAGAAGAGATAAGAGTCAGATACCAATTTGATCCTTCCATATACCAATTTGAATAAAGTAGCACGACGGGAAGAAGGAAGGTGAGATTTCCTAAATGTCCTATAGCATCCCGCAGATAAGTATGAAGCGCATCGTACCGATCCACGAGACTCTACTAGACACACTCTTGTATTAAAGATCGGGTAACCTAAGGCTCTGATACCAACATGTCACGACCCATTTTCACTAAGTCATGCGGGCACCTACCTTTCCTACCTCGGTAGGAGAACCCTTAACTCAACATTCAAAATAATAGAAAATAGTGAAAGAAAGTAAAATAACGTAAGTCTCACAATATAATATAATATAATATCAACGAATGCGGAAGTAAATGAAGTCCACCCCAGTATCTGGTCTGGTCATACAAGAGCATCTAAATCCAAATACTAAGAGTCTCAATAATAATACATAAGTAGTCTTAAATCATGTCTCAAAATAGAAAGAAAGACATAAGTAATAGGAGAGTCTTCAAGATCAGCAGACACCATGCTCACCCTGGAAAACTCGAGTGGAAGCAGAAGAGTCGATCAGCTATGGGTCAGAGAAGTAGATTAGACCTGGTACTCTACATTCATAAAAGAATGCAGCAAGTGCAGGTCAGTACAATCAACAGTACTGGAAGGTATCATCGGCCGACTAAGTAAAGTTAACAAAATTCAGAAGATAAAACAGATAAACAAGGAATCTAGCAAGTATAAACAATATAATCACAATCAGATATCCATTATCGCCTACTTAAGCATCTAAACCCAAATCTGTCAAGTCCGAATGTACTCGATCCAATCCAATCCAATCACCACAATAGAATCATCACGATCCATCATTATAACAAAATTATCACAATCCAATCATCACAACGTCTCAATCAAGTCATAATGCAATGCAGTGCAATAATGGTATAAATGTGATGCCATGCCATGAAAATAAGGTGCACACGTGTACTCCGGACGGAAATATCGACATCCCGGTAGCACAATCTAGCGTGACTCGCGAAGTCTAAGTGTGACCCGTCATGGATCTTTGCCCAACAGACAGACAGGACCCAAGCTAATTGCTCGCAGGGGGAGTCTCACCGGCACCACCCTGGGGGACCCGTGGAGTCCATACACTAACAACGATTTCGGGATAACATCGGAATCGGCCATGCAACAACGATGCCCGAATATAACCATCGGATATTAGCCTTCTCACAGTCACTCAAAAGAGTTTGTCAAATATCAGTTTCATAAATCAACGATTCCGGAATTGAACCTCAGACATCGGCCTTATCATAATCACTCAAGTAAAAGAGTTCATCAAATATCTGTTTCATAAAATTAACGATTCCGGAATGGATCTTCAGACATCGGCCTTTTCACAATCACTCAAGTAAAAGAGTTTATCACATATCGGTTTCACTCAATCAATGATACCGGATCATCACTGGTTATCGACCATGCATGAATATGAGAGAATGCGTGCAATGCATATATAAATCGATCAAGTTCAATATCACAAGTACCACAATGGGGTACGCTAACAAATATCACATCACAATACCAACAGTAGGTATGCCAACATATATCAATAAGTCAAGTACCAACGGTGTGTACGCCAACCATATATTCGAGTACAAATACCAACCACGGGTATGTCAATTCTATCCAAATCACGACGATAAGATAGAACTCGATATCTACCAACTACACATGGCATCAACCATCAAAATTGAACAATCAAGCACACATAACGGGGTGGCTAGTCCCAACACACATCAGGGCCCAACCTAAGGCAATATCCATCCCAACTTCATACCCAAAGGTTCACATGCTGTCTCCAACATTATAATCTAAATATGTGATTCACTATACGAAATCTCACTAAAGGTAAGCCGTAACCTACCTAGACTGCCGAACCGCAACACCAAAAAGTCACTCTATTGCCTTGCCCTTCCTCTGAAGCTCAGAACCAAAGTAGTCTACGCATAATCGAATTCTATATTAAAAATCATGAAGAATGATACTAAGATTGCTATGATATCTACTAGGTCCATTTTAACCCTCGAAATTGGGTGAAACGGGCCCACAAGGGAAAAACAGGAAATTCGCGGAAAAATACCAAATTAAGTACTAGGGAATCATAACCCAACCATTAATTGTTGATTTAACTCAAGAATTGGTCTAAATCTGATTTCAAGTAAAAAAATCCCAAATTGGGTATAAACCCTCAGTCTCCAAATCTGAAATTCAATGTTAAAAGTGGGAGATCTATGATCAATAAGCTTAGATTAATCAAATTTTAGCATTAACATCATCAATTTATCATACATGACCCTAAGGAAAAGTGTCCCAAAACCCTCCTCCAAATTCCATCTCTAGGGAAATATTAAAAGGAAGGGAAGAATCTAGAATGATTGTTATTAAGGAAGAGTATAGGATTAGGAAAATTTTACCTCCAAGAATTTCTTCAATTAATCTCCAAAAATAGTTTCTCTAAGCCCCAATATCGAGATATGAAATAATGAGGGTCTAAGACTTATTTAAGACACATTTAATGAAACATAACTGCCCCTCACCGCCACGGCGGTTTGGCCCACATCACATATGGCTGCCCCAGCGGTCATCACACTGCCACAGCGGTGCCGCTGGGGCGGCTGTGGTGCCGCTGTTGTGGGCACCGGATACCAGAAATCCCCAAAATTCCTAAGTCTCCAATTGAAATCCCGGGTTATTCTCGAGTCCATCTACTCACAAACCAAACATACAGACCCACACAAAATTACACTGCGAACGCGCTCGTGGTCTCACAATTTCCAATGGAGGCTTTGATGACTGAGTCAACTCCCCAATGCCTGAATTCCAATTTACCATCCTAAGTTCCGAAATGCATCCAAATGCATTGGGGACCGAACCAAATACCCATACAGGTTCGAAACAACCATTAGGATCTCTCGGAATTGACGAAATTCCGGAAAAGGTCTGTTTGCCCAAAAGTCAACTTTGGGTCAACTATTTTTAACTTTAAGCCTATATTTTCAACAAAGTTGCCCGAATTCGGTCTAAGTACCTCGGGAAGCATATCAGCGGTCCTCTCGGGTCAATAGCGAGCTAATCAATACTAGAGAACGGGCGAAAACGCTGAAAGAACTATAACGACTAAACGGGTCATTACAAATTAGTCCTAGGCTGAGTGGTTACTCAAAGCCTTTCCTGCACCCTTAAACCCAGGGCATCACTCTCCACCTCTTCACAAGCCAAGTGATAGCCTCTTAAATCATACTTAAGATAGACATAAACAGTTCATTCTTTACCTATGGTGACTTACTATAGTTCAATTTACATGAAAAAGAACTTAGGGTGTGCCTCCTTTGGTATCCCCTATTTCTCTAGAACTAAGATCTTATTCAATTATTTAAGCAAAAGTGAAACAGGCCCTAACATTTAAGTGGCCTATAAGACTTCTCAACATAACCTTTTCATGGATGCATGCTTGAAAGCAAGTTAATGTCAAAGATCAGTTATATGCATGTAGTAATCACATAGACTATACAAAGTAGGGTCACTAGTCTATACTAACACACACGAAAAAAAAAAAAAAGCATAGAGCATGTTGTTTTACTTAGTTAAATTAGTCACAAACTTGACAGGTTATGTAACTAAGAACAAATCCTTACAACAGGTCTTTTATATGTCAAATCTAACACAAGAAAGTACTAATCCTATCTAGTTCATGCCAACAAAACAAACCACATCACGATCTATCTGAGCTTAAACCATAGACTGAACAATCTTTATTAGCAAAGAATACTTAGGCTAGGCTTGATTAAATGGTCAACTGAGAACACATAGGTTTAACTTTGTCCTCTATAATTCAATTAGATCTAAACAATACATGCTTATTACAGATGTCATAATCCAACGGGTATTAGGCTAAATCAATACAGGAAACATGCTATTGTAATTGAACTAATTTGAACTAGTACTGAACACATGAACACATATTTACTGTAATTTCAAGCTAATCTAAACTGATGCAGGATACTTAACTTCATATGAGCATTCATAGTCAAACAGACATATATTAAACCTACTACATATGCCCAACTTAAACTTAAACTAACACATGGTAACATAGATTCATAAGTTAAAGATAAACTAACTCGCGTGCTAACATGTTGAAACCAGATTGACTAACTCATATACTAACACATGTGAACCAAACTAATCTAAACAAACAAGCATAGACATTTATGAGCAACTATTAAACTATCCTAGCAGCCAACAAAAAAACATATAAAGCACATAAACTCATAATAGCAAAACAAAAAAGAAACACTGTAAATTACTAAAATAAAATAAAAGGAGAGACATTTACCTTTTTTGCGTGTAGTCCTTTGTCGATAGTTGGAATTGGAGATCCCTTGAGCTCCTTAGCACCAACACTCAGTGTCACAACCAAGTTTAGTCAAGTAGCGTGGGAACCTGCCTTTCCCACCTCGGTAGGCGAACCTTTATCCCAATAATCTTAAAGACATGAAATAATAAATAAATAAATAAATAAACAAGCGGAAGAGACAGAAATACGTAAGTTTGACATAATAATAGATAGATAATGCAGAAATACATCAAAACACCCCAGAAATCTCTCTAGCCATACAAGAGCATCTAACTAGAATCTACAAGTCTGGAATAAAAAAAAATACATCAATAGTCTGAATATGTCTCAGAATATCAAGTAAGACAAAAATAAAAGAAGAATCTTTAAGGCGGCAGACGTCCCCGTGACCCTGTAAGACTCTAACAGCAACTCTCGAACCACTATCAGCCACAAGAAGCCGAGGTCGATCCCACCTGGAACTCTGCATTCATAAAAGAATGCAGCAAGTGCAGGTCAGTACAAACAGCAAGTACTGGTAGGTATCATAGGCCGACTAAGTTTAGCTAACACATATCAAGGCAATATAGTAAGATAAATAGGTAAATCAACAAGGTATAAGTCAACAACGAGCTAGAATCCAAGTACACGTCATCACCTATGTTTAGCATCTAACCCAAATGTGTCAAGTCACAATATATACTTAATCCGAATCCATATATCACAAGCACATCACAAGAATATCACAATAGAAGCCATAGTACAATGCAATGCAATAATGTATGAAATATGAATGCAATGCATATGCATCGTACACATGTACTCCGATGATGGAACATTACATCTCGGCAACATAACCTATGGGAGACCCGCGAAGGCCATGTACCTCACGATTTCGGCAACAACCTTGGCAATCACTACCTCATGGTTCCGGCAACAACCTCGGCAACCGCTACCATTCATTCTCGATTTTGGGATAAACATCGGACATCAGTACTCACGTCACTCTCTTCCAACTAAGCCCAACTCATACTGCATTCCCTCAAGTATCATTAATGTATCATCAGTATATCATGAAGGATGAGAATGCGTGCAATGTATGAGTTCAATGTCAATAATCAAATCAATAACAAAGTACCATGCATGGGAACACAAACAATATCATGAAGAGGCTACACAATAAGCCATAATAGAATACTATACTCATATCAAACGACAACAAGTAAGATACTACAATATCATGATAAAGATATATCAACAAACTCCAATTCTACTATCTCCACGTGGCATCGAGTCAATAATAACAGAATAAGATAAGTCACAATACAACAGGGTGGCTAACCCCAATCACACAATAAGGCCCAACCTAAGACAATATCCAACCCAACTTCAAACCCGAAGGTTTACATGCATTCTCTGACAAAATCGTCTAAATATATGCTATGCTAAACGAAGTCTCACCACAGGATAAACCGTAACCTACCTGGAAGGTCGAACAATAATATCACTAAGAATCACTTCTTAGACATCCCTTTCCTTTGAGCCTCAAGATAAAGAAGGTCTAGGCACATTCGAATCAAGAAATTAGAATCTAGAAGAACATCAAATGTACCCTACTTCTATTTAAGACCCAAATCTCCAACCAATGGAATGAGTTTTATGAACTAGAAGGGTGAAATTACGAATCCGAAGGTCCCAACATGAAATTAAATCTCTAGGTGATCAATTCCCATCAATATCAAGCTAGAAGAATCAATAATTTATTCAAATTCGGATTATAGGCAAAATCCCCAAATTTGGGTATAAAACCTAATTTCCAATTTCATAAATGATGTGCCGTGAAATTATGGCACATCTAATGCTTTTTTTCTCTAAGTTTTACTTGTATTCGAGTAAGTTGGTGTTAGTTGGATGTGTTTTGTGTATGTACAGGTATTTAGAAGAGGAATTGCAAGAAACAGTTGAAAACAAGGAATTTTGAAGACAAGGCACTGTATTGCACTTGTACGGACCGTCAACATGCTCGACGGTCCGTCAAGTTGGTCATCTAATTGCACTGAGTGAGATATCAGAGACTGCCAAATTTTTATTTAAAACGACGGGAAGGTCGACGGACCGTCTACATGATCGATGGTCCGTCGATGTACAAGGACGATGAAGTTTTGCAGCCCAACAAATGTCATTAGATCGTCGAAGTGCATCGTTGACATTCGACGGTACCGTCAATGCACAACGTCGGTTTGCCGAGTTGCAAGCCAACCTGGAACCGGATTAGGATTTATTATTCCGAGTTTAGCTTGTATAAATACCTGTTTAGGTTTTATTTTTTCAGACATCTTGAGTTTTAGACTTGTAGTAATTACTTTTGGGTTGTTATTAATTTTGAAGATTTTCCAGACAAATACATTCGTTTAATTTCAAGTTTTATTCGTAAGTTCAATACAAAATTCAATTATGCAATCTTCACTCTTTTATTGTTTTCTTGTTGCCATGCCATGAGTAGCTAAACACCTTTACTAAGGCTGTGAACCCAAGGATGGGTGTTGTGTGATTGGGAATTGTGAATGATAGACGCATAATGGATTGTTAGGGTTTATTTGTTCTTCGTTTTCATCATATAGTTAGTGGTTGCAAACATTAGCTAACGCCATCAACTTTAGTTTATTTGGGAAAATAACTAGGGTTAGGTAAGAACAAATAACAAGAACTCAGGGCTTTAAACCTTGTTTAATAAATTCACTTAGGAATAAGAGGAATTTGCTTGGCATAATTAACTGTTCTTCATGCATACTTTCTTATCTTTTGAAAAGGCATAGAAAAAAATAATCTTTTATTATTGGGAAATAGTCTAGATTCACATAGAGGTTAAGTTCATCCATACAAATGATCATTTGGAAGTATATCAAGATCGATACCCATGATCATACACTTTATCTGACGGGGACACACCCTTGGTTCTTTTTACCCATAAATTTACAACTTTAAATTTCTAGTCACTTTAATTTTATCCACAAACCAAAACAACTCTAAAACCCTTTTTTTTCTGGAATACACCAGGACCGCAAGATTAGTATAATACTTGTTTAGTAAACTTTTCAGACCATATTATCTGTGGGAATCGACCCCAATCTCGTTGGGTTACTATATTTGACATCGTCCGCTTTACGCTATTAAAAGTTTAAATTTGAGCGTATCAAATTTTGGCGCCGTTGCCCGGGAACAATTGGCGTATTTTGGTTAATTTAGGAAATAAGCTAACTTGCTTTGAACCCAACCTGTGAATATTTGTATAGTTATTTTCTGTGTTTTGTTTTATTTTTAGAAAAAAAAAATGACATCTTTCCATCAAAACTTGTTTAGTAGTGATTTTTATTGTGAGCATGGCTAAATTGGTAAATTCAAACTCATGATGGAGTGCCTGCTAGGTGAGGGTAACGAAATTCAAAAAACCTTGGAAGAATACATGGAAACTAGTTTCCAACTTGGTTTGATGACAGAAGAAGAAAATCTGCCATGTGCATTCGATCTAGATGAGAATCAATATGAACTCCCCAATGCTCAATCTGAAAAGGTAATCCCTTTGTTGGGGGTCAATCATGAAGATGATTTTATTGAGAATGCTAAAGAAAAATATAAATTGGAGTCAACCATTGTTCTGAAAAATACGGTTGTTGTTGACTCTAATCCGGGGGAAAAAAAAGGATGTCGAAATTCAAGAATTTCAAATGCCATATATCCTGCAATTTGAAAACTCAAGAAGGCAGAACATCATTCCTCACTTGAAAGACAAGAAGTGTAAGATGAAAAATATTATGCTTGGCTTGTTCATTTACTTACCACCCCCTGCCGCTCGTGGTCACAAACTTGAATCCAAGCTAGGTGCCTAATTCATAAGCTCCAAATAGCGAGAAAAGTAGTAAAGTTGATTCATGTTGTGCCGCGACATTAACTAAGGCACTTGTTGGGAGGCAACCCAATGTGTAATAGTTTTAGAATTTAATTTTTATAGTGTCACGTGTTGTTTTGTTTTTGTTTTGCAGATTCGAGGAAGTCTGAGTACCTGAAGTTGAAAGCTGAGGAGTATGTTTGGGCTTAAGTGTGGGGTCGTCCCGACCCTTAATGTTGAGGATTATGTTGCTAGCTAGGCCCTAGAGGGTCTCGGGGAGTATTTCTCACCCTTGTTTTAATTTTTCTCTACTATACATGCATCGAGGATAATGCATATTTTTAAGTGTGGGGTGGGTACTTTCGATTTTTGAGGTCAAGGATGATTCTGCCATAGGATTTTTATTTTTTTTTATTTCATAGCCTTATATATAAATTAAAAAAAAAACTAATAAAAATTCAAAAAGATTTTTTTTCTTTGTTCGTTCTTTTATTTTTCTTTTATAGCTTATTTTTCTCTTTTAGCGGCATACATCATCCACTCCCTTTGGTTTTCTTATGGCCTCAGTTCTTTCCCGAGGGGGGGGGGGGGCTTTGAATCGGGTAATTTTTTTAATTTTAGGATAATTTTTTTTAGGAGTAGTAAAGAAAAGAGAAGAAAGATCCTTTTTGACTTGGTTGATACTAGCATATTTGGGCCTGAACTTGAGTAGTACTTTCTTGTGAGTGCTGGAGTAATGAAAAAGGTAGCAAACTTTCTGACACCTAGGCTCAAGATAGTGGTTCTGTATATAGCTTATTCATATTTTGTAGTTCGCCATGATCCTATCTGTCTTAGAATAGAATTGATCCATCTTTATTGATACTTGTGCCATGTGTGGTGAGGATTTCTTGCATATATTCCATGTTTTGCATCATAGTCTAGAACTTGACCTGCATGTTATTGAAGCGAAATAAAAAGGGTTGCTCTGTTTAGAAGATGATTATAAGCTTTCTTTGATAGGTCTTGTGAATTTTAGCCTTTTCAGAAATTGTGCCACTAGTTAGCCCTTTGAGCTTGTAGCCTTTCATTTGTTAGTCGTATTTTTGCCTTGATCCTTTTTGTTAACTCCCTAATTTTTGCACCCTGCTTCTTTGAGCACTGTAGCATAGATTGTGATATTAATTGATAAATCTGAAGAAAAGGGATGGTCAAGTGAAAAAATGGTGACCAATGATAGCTGCAAAGTGATGAAAAGGCCCTCTTACAAAGAATGTGACATGAAAGAATGTGAAAAAAAAATTGCTTGAGAAAAAAAAATGAATCGTTCTTGATATGATGAGAAATACTTGTGAAATAAATGATGAAGAGAGGGCTGAAAATAAAGTGAAAAGATGAAAATAATGGGTGATGAGTTCTAAAATTGCAAAGTGCTTAGGGAAGTGTAAGTCACTATTATATAGTTTTCCTACCCGTCCCCTAGCCAACATTACAACCCGTTAAAGTCCTATTTGATTCTATCTAAACACGCTTAATTAGTAGAGATGTACATAATGGGCAAGCCTGTGGTACTTTGTGCATACATGTGAATTTCTTTTTTGAGTGCGAGAGTTGTGCTTTGATGTTAAGTCCTTAATTTACATTCGGTTCTTTAATTTGAGTGTGTGGACTATTTCTTCTTGTGAGGGCACTAGTTTCATGATAGATAGGTGTAACGACCCGTTTTATCGTTACCGTGATTTTTTCGTTTTTTTCCCTCGTTGACCGGTTCCTAAGTCTCGTGAGAATTATTTTGACCCGAGAAGATAGTCGGCATGACTTCCTAGGCATCGTTTTGGGCTTTGGAATGTTTTCTAGAAAATTTGTCTTTAAGCGAAAACAATTTGACCGAGATTTGAATTTTTGGGGAACGTATTTCATTCAGAGATCCATCGATTCCGAGAGGTTCATAGATTGATTTATGACGCATTGGTGGGACTGGTTCGGCTCCCAATGCACTCAGTGCATTTTAGGATTTGGTTTGGGAATGGTTATTGACTTAGTCAACGGTATGTATGTTGGGAAATCTGAGGTCACGGGTGCGTTCATAGCGTGTTTTTACATGTCGATGCATATTTTGTTTGTTGAAATCAGACCTCGGATGATTATCGAAAATCGGGTTGGAAATTTTGTTTTTGGCCGGTCGGGAGTTGACTTAGTCAACGGTATCTCCGTTAGGAATTTCGCGTGCGCGAATGAGTTCGTAGGGCGTTTTTACCTATATCTACATATTTGGTTTGTCAAAATCGGTTTCCGGATGAGCTTTCGGAGTTTCGGGGCGAAAAATCGGGGCATCTGGTGTCTGGTGACCACTACAGTGGACCCTTTACCGCTGGGGTGGCACTGCTACAGAATCCTTGGGACCGCTGCAGCAGTCTGACCGCTGTAGCGGTAGTGGTTACCGCTGCGGCGGTTCCGCTAAAAACTGAAATCAGGTCCAATATAAAAACCTTCACATCTCCCTCATTTTAAGTCCAAATGAGGTGATTCAAAATCCAAAATTCAAGGAAATTTCATGCGGAATCCAATGGTTCCATCCAATCACATTTTGAGGTCATCTTGGCATGAAAATCGAGGAAAAACAGAGACCATGTCGGATTTGAACCTCATTTAGGATACCTTCTCTCTTGAAAGCTTGGGGATGAATGGATTCTTGGTTATTTCTCAAGATTGTTCCTATGAGTAAGGTCTAAATCTCATGCTTAATAGTTTCCATTAATTAATCCATCATTTTGGCTTTGTAAAACTCTTCCTCTTCCAAAACTCTCTAGGCAAACCTGGGGTTCTTCAACCCAAAATTGGGGTTTTTCATGAAAGAGGTCCAAAAACGAATTGGCTTCCTAGATTGTGAATAGATGATGTTAATGTTTCAATTTATGCTAGATAATGATATATCTAGGCTTGTTAACCAATAATCTTCCATTCTAGAGTTGAAATTCTTGAATCAAAGTTAGGGTTCTTAGACCCAAATTTGGAGGTTTTCTTAACAATGATGATTTTAAGAATTAGTATTCCTATGATTAAAGTAATGGTTTTTTCCCGTTTGGTATTGAATTTGGTATTTTGGTCATAAAATTTCCGTTTTGCCCTTGAGATCCGTTTTTCCTAAATTAATGGTTGGAATTTGACCCGAATAGAAAGTAGCCAATATGTGTTTCATTATTCGTGGTTTCTTACATAGAATTCATATGTGATAGATTTAAGTTATTTGGAGACGCTTCGAAAGACAAGGCAACGTGTGGGTTCGTGGCACTGTTCGGCTGCAAGGTAGGTTATGGCTTCCCTTTCGATAGACTCCGGTTAATTTCATATATTCGTGTATTAGAAGGAATGGAGAATGCATGTATAGGAATTAGAGATTTGGGATGGAATCTTAGGATGGTATTGTTGTGTGATTTGTGTGTTCGGGCTTGTGGCCTGTAGATTCCTTAGGTTGTTGGATGTGTTTTTTCATTAATATCGGTGGATATATGTGACTTGGAAGTAGTGGGTGAACCCTATTGTTGTGTCTAATGATGAGAAATTCCCGTAATATGTGATTATTGTGTTATGCCATTACTAGTGAATCTAGTGGATAAACGGGAGGATAAAATACACCCACGATTGTGATTGAGTTCTAGAAAGAGTTATGACAAATGATTGTAAGTGTAAGGTGAGATTTCTTATTCTAAACTAACAGGCTGATTTAAGGAAGTGGTAATAATGTAAATTGACCTGTTATGTGTTGGGACTAGCTACCCCGTTGTGTTGTGCTTGATAATTCTATTGTGTTGGCTCGATGTCATGAGTTGTTGATAGAAATTAGACCTCGCTATCCGTCTTGGTTCAGATATATTATTGGCATACCCAGTGTGGTATTTGTGATATTGATATATTGTTGACATACCCACGGTTGGTATTGTGATTAGATATATTGTTGACATACCCACAGTTGGTATTGTGATATTGGTATATAGTTGGCATACCCACTGTTGGTATTGTGATATGATACATTATGGGCGTATCCGCTGTTGGTACTTAATTTATATATGTTGGCATACCCACTGTTGGTATTGTGATGTGATGCATTATTGGCGTACCACATTGAAGTACTTATGATATTGATCTTGCTTGTTGATGATTGACATGTGCATTGCACGCATTCTCTCCTAATTATCATGCATGGCCGATATCTAGTGATGATCCGGTATCGTTGATTGAGCTAAACTGATATTTGACAACTCTTTTGAGTGATTGTGAGGAGGCCGATGTTCGATGGTTATATTCGGGCATCGTTGTTGCATGGCCGATTTCGATGTTATTCCGGGATCGATTCTAGTGCATGGGCTCCGCGGGTCCCCCAGAGTGGTGCGGATGAGACTTCCCCTGTGAGCAATTAGCCAGGGTCCAGTCTGTCTGTTTGGCAAAGATCCGGGACGGGTGGCCTTTAGACTTCGCGAGTCACACTGGGTTGTGCTGCCGAGACGTCGATATTTCTGTCCGAAGTGCATGTGTACACCTCATTTGCATGGCATGGCATTGCATTGATACATCTTGCATTGCATTGCATTATGGCTTGTTTGAGATGATTTGGTGTTTACTTGTAATGATTGGATTCAGATTGATTTATTAAGACTTGGCACATTTGGGATTAGATGCTCTACTTAGGCAATGACGTGTACTTGGATCTGGATTTATTGATTGAACTTGTTGAGGTATTCTATAGACCGTCCATAAGATTAGTTATATATTTGGTCTCTATGTGATGTAGGATAACGGGTGTCTTGATGGTGAGTTGACTACTAGATTGAAACGATCGATTTAGTGATATGTGAGTTCCGATATCGTTGTGAGCTTGACTGGTGAATTATTAGAGTGAAATTAATGCTTAAGTGTATTGATTTACAGTGTGTGGTAGATCGCCGTATGACTTGATTGGGTTGTTATCATGTTTATCTATGAATTCTTTTACTGATATGTGTTACTAACCATTGTCGGCCAATGATACTTACTCAGTATGTGTGGTTGTACTGATATTGCACTTGCTACACCCTTTTTGGGGTGTAGATTGTTTCAGGTGATTGATCGAAGCATATGTGGAAATACGCGGTGCCTATCTAGAAGGCCTCCTCCCATTTCATTTCGGGATGGAGCTTGAGTCTTAGAATGTAGTGGTAATTTTGGAATCCTTAGTCGCTCTTGTACTAGTCTAGACCAGGTCATGGGAAGTTGGATCGAGTCTGTATTTGTCACATCATTGTAATTATATTAAATCTTGAGTTTATTGCATGTATTATGAAGTTTCCGCTGAATTTCTAAGTATCTACTGATTTAAATGAATCGCCTTTACTTAATTGATGTATAACCAATGAGAGGGTTCGCCCACCGAGGTGGGAAAGGTAAGTGCCCGCGCGACCCCGAAATGGGTTGTGACAATAGGTGATGTTATTAGATTTCTTTGACAGAGTAGGTGAGTGAGCTTAAATTTGATGAGTTAGAGTCCGTCTCTGAGATTTGGAGGTTAGACATTTGTTGTTTGTTTGTTGATTTGTATATCTTGCGTGATGATCAAGAAGTATATATTTGATGGTTTGAGTTGCTATAGAGCCTAATTGTGGGTATCAATCAAAGTGGTTGTATTCCTAGGCTTGATTTATTGAGAGTGGTTTTAGTGCTTACTCGAGGACGAGCAAGAGTTTAAGTGTGGGGTGGTGATGTTCGGCCTAAAATACATATATTTAGCTATTAGTTGCCTCACATTCTAGTACTTTTAATCGTCTTTTGAGTATTACTATGTTAATTTGTGCTTAATATTATATTTTATTGTGTAGAAATAAAGAATTGCAAAAGTGAAGATATTTGGAGCAAAATTGAATAAAGAATTGAAGAAAAAGAAAGGAGAAAAAGGAGCAAAAACTCGTTGAGGTGGAAAAAGATGGAAAAATGATTTTTTAAATAAAATAAAAGGCAGGCACAAATATTCAAGACAATTTGGAGAAATATTGAAAAGCCAAAGTAAATGAAGGAAGAAGCAGAATGAAGTGCATATATATTGTTTTGTCTACGTGGCATTCAGTGATAGCAAAAAATGGAAGTAAAAAAGGAATACACCTAAAGTTTGTCTATGTGGCAAAGTGCAGGCATGAAATCGCGAGCAATTGGGCTGGTATGCACAGTGCCTCGCGGCCAAGCTGCTGTTCGAAGAAAATATTATTTCCCAATTCGTTTTGGACTCAGTTATTTTATTTGGGCTTTTTCCTACACCTATAAATATTTCATAAGCCACGATTCTTTGACATTTTTGGCAGAAAACACAAGTTTGGAGGCTAGGGTTCCTACGTTCATTCTCTTTGTTTTATTTGAACCTTGTTTATGGGAATTTCTTGGTGACAATTGAGATGGAAACTCTTGTTGTGCTTATTTATTGATCGACATTATTTTTAATCAAGTAAGTTATTGTTATTTTAATTATTCTTGTTCTTCAACGTTTCTCAAGGGAGTAGCTAACCCTAGGACTTGCCCATTTACTTTGTTTGAAACTCAGTAGAGGACGAACAGGATTGGGATAGAATAATTAACATGAATTTGGGGCGTTAACCCCCATCTAATGGAAATTGACCTAGGAATAGGCGATCTCACTTATAGCCATAGTCGGGTGTTCTTAATGCTCCTAATTGCTTTTGGGATATTCAATTGGGTAGTCTAGTTAATCTTCGGGAGAAGTTAATTTAGAGTCATTATCCAAGGCTAATTAACATAATATTACCATTATCTGTAATTCGTGAAATATATTGGATCATTACTTGAGAAGTAGTTTCCTTTATTCCATTCTTGTAGCCATTGATCAATTTACTTGCTTTCTAGATTAGATTTAATATTTTGGTATTTTATCAAAACCATATCTAAAAACCACCATTGATGCATTCGGCCTAGCTATTGTGGGTGATAATTCCTAATCTGCTTAAACGCCTACATATTGTTCTCTGTGGGATTCGACCCCAACCTAGTTGGGTTACTATATCCGGAGTAATGGGGTGCTCCTGTACAACTGCTGATAAGGCTCCTAGGTATCTTGTCGGTTTCCCTGTCTACCTGTGGGCATGAACACAACGTCCATAAAACAAAAGGACGTCAGTACGAACAATGTACTGAGTATGTAAGGCATGTACAATAACATCAAGAAATACGAGAGCATAAGATGAAGAGATAACATGTAACTGATTGCCTCTTAAGGCGGAATCATGCACACTAGCTTTTATATAAAAAACATCATATCATATATATGTATATAAGCTACCCGACCACATAGGTACGGTGTGATCATCATTAGCCCGTGTCTGGGGTATACATGTCAAGCCGCCCACTAGCGGTGTCTGCCCGGCCAATTAGGCATGGTGTAATCATAGCCGCCCACTTACGCCCAGCGTAGTGGAGTCTGCCCGGCCTACTAGGCACGGTGTAATCATACATAAAAATAACATTAAGCATGCATGAGAGCCCAAGTGAAAGCTGCAACTCTATCGAAGTGACGTAAGGTCGGTGACCTCCGATTACATTATGGAATAATCATCACTGCTATGCCTCACCTTGAAAGAACTAATGTCATGAGGTGAGACAACAACAAGAAATAACATCAACGAAATCATAAAGAGAGGATTATCAAGCTTATGATAGCATCAGTATCATCATAATCATCATAGAACATATCTTATCTCTATCTCATAAGAAGCTCTTAAGAATCTTTAACTTTTATCTTTTGGGATGTAAGAAGATCATGGAAATATAGAAAAGAAATCATAATATAGAGTCATGCCTTTGAAAGAAGGGGACTAGCCTAACATACCTTTTCGTCTCTTTAACTTTATCGACTAAACGCTTTCCTCCCAAGCTCACAATTCTACATACAAGTGAATTTGTACTAAATTAGATCAATGAAAACATAGCTAAGTCTAATCTAAAGTGACTAAGAGCTAACGAAAATTGGACAGCATTTCCTTTGTTTCGACAACTTTCTTCATATAATAAAACAACTCCCAAATAGCAATAGCAACACCCATATTAGGTTAAACATGGTTTACTTCTCAAATTCACTTTCAAAGTCATCCATAACCATGACTACAATACATCACCATGCTCACTCTTCACATAATACTTCCTCGATGACATTAGCATCATTCATAACAAGATTATACTCATCTCATACTAAAAATCATGACTCAAACTAACTTACTACTCAAAATATCCTCATTTCCATACTTGAGCTCATATTCTACATTTTCCCCTAATCCAAGTCTTTCAACCACTCAATACCTTTAATAACATGAAATAAATGTAAAACTCACCTTTGATTACGTAGGAATGGCCCTTGGATGAAGATACTCCACCAGAGAAAAACCCCAACTTCAATACAAAAGGAATTCTTGATTTCTACAAACCCTAGTGAGCATCCATACACTTGATTCTACCAATTCTTGGTATTTAATCTTTGCTTTCTCTTGGATATGTTTTAATATGGTATGTGAAATATTCTAGAGGTTTTGAGAGTGATGGAGAAAAGGAGAAATGAGAAAAATGAACTTGGATCCTCTTTATATAAAAATTTAAAAGCTGCCCGTCAAGGTTTATACGGACACTTATATGGTCTGTATAAGTGACCGTATAATACCACCAGTAGATAACCCCTCTCTAGATAGGTTATACGGACCCCTTTTACGGACCGTATAGGTTGTCGTATAACTCACATGTTTTTATAGTTGTTCCCGTCGCTTCGTTTGACTTCCAATCCTTGTGGACCCTTCTTGGCACTTGTATAATACTTCACTAACCATCTAGGGAGCCTTATAGCTCCTCCTCAAGACGTTACTAAATCAACATTAGCTCGGTTGTTATGAAAGCTCCCCGAACATAACTTATACTTCACTTCCTTCGACGAACTTGGTTCCATCGATTCTCATAACTCCAAAATCTTGTAGTACGTACTCTAGAGCTATCAAGTACTCTCCTTAATGTCATATGGACTCCATGTCCTCCTGAAGATCGCATTAGTCTATTCACAGCTCAACATATGAAATGTCTGAGGTGTAACAGTTATACCCACCAAATGATACCCGAGAAAGTGCCAAAGGTCAAAAAGGCAAAAAATAAGGGTGAAGTCTGAGTAACCCAGAGCCCCGAACCCCAAAATATGCTAGTATTCTATGATATATGTATGGTCGGATTTGAAATTACTATTTGAGAACTCTAGTTTCTGAAGACAGGCTGTCAACATGTTGACGGACCGTCTTTGTACAAAGATGGTACTGTCGAGATGTTCGACGATCCGTCGACATGTTCGATGGTTCGTCGTTGCACATTGATGGTCTGCAGACCAAGTTTCAGAGAACTGACATAATTTTTTATTTTTCACTTAGTTTGAATTTCACTTGTACAAATTAACTAGATTGTGGCTTTGATGCTTACAGGTATGGCACCCCCCAAAGTGACAACTACACGAGGGGGTGGTTCGAGGCAAATATAGAGACAAATGGGTAGAAAGAGGCCCGGTGTTCAACACGCACTTAGAGATGAACCTACGGATGATGATGAGCCCGAGGTTGTGCTGGAAAGAAAGAATAGGGCTGCTGTTCCCGTATGGAATAGGTACGTCATAGTACCGGCTCCTACACCCCAGTTCCTCCCAGTCTGAAGAGGAGGGATCATCTACATCTGGGTCCGGTGAGAGAGCTGAAGGCGAGGAGTCTGAGGCTACATCTACCGGTGGTTCACCTGCCTCTCCTTCTGGAGGTAATACACAGGCCTCCAAGTCACCCACCAGATCCCCTACTCAGCAAAATTCAACTCCAATTAAGGGTGAAGACACAACTGAATCTAGAGAGGTCAGAACAAAACACTTAGAAGATGATCGGCTCCGGTTCACAGTTGAGGGTGCTAAGGAGTTATTTGACTCTGGGATTACATTAAAAAATGGTGTCGGGTCGCATGAGAATAGAGCCATTTTTTAGGAGCAGCGGATTAGCTTTGATGGTCTTGAGATCCTTCCTCGCTCTAGAGCCACCATTGAGCATTATCAACTAGGCTTCCTGAACAAATCTCTTAGGGAGTACCGTCCAATATTGGTACGGGAGCTATATGCTGCATATGGAGCACTAATTGCCAAAGTCAGAAAACTGAGACAGCCGCTGATAGATATTTACAGAGGTTGAGTTGAGAGGATTGAAGGTTGATATCTCTGTGGAGGCAATCAACAAGGTGTACTTCGGTTGTGACTATACTCCTCTGAGACAGACATATGAGTTAGTGATAAAATGGATAGAAGAAAAGAGTACTCAGTCCGAGATTGGCTGGCAGCAGTGATTAGTCGACCAAGCCAGAGGGCGTTGTCTATTAACCTAAAGCATCGAATCAAGAAGCGCTGGTTGACACTTGATGCAAAGTTCTGGTGGAGTGTGGTACAGTTGCGGCTTCTTCCTACTCAGACCGACAATGCGCTCACCATTGAGAGATCCATCATTGTGGCTGCGTTGATGACTAGGTACCCGATTAATTTCGGGCGGTTGGCCGTTGATGAGATTCAGCTGAAAGCTTCACACCCCATCACTTCATTGATATTTTCGTGCTTGATCACCGAGCACATTCGGAGGTCCCATGTACTTATACTTCCAGATCTAGATCACTGGATTACAGCTTCGCATGTGTACTCAGTAACGAAGAGCAACGATGAGGCTATTGATGAGGGCCAGGGAGAAGAGGATGGGCTCCCAATTACACTTGGAGGGGTGCCTATGCCTCAGGAGGCTGTTTATTTAGGGGCCGCAGGTGACTCTACGGAGGAGTTACCCGCCACTACTGCCCCAGCTGCTGCGACTAGCCAGACTTCAGTACCGGAGCCTCCAGCTACCGCTACCAGTGATACGGCCATTGAGGCACCGATTGGTGCTGCTGAGCCACAGAGGGAAGCTCCACACCCACAACCAGTGGGCCCCACAGGACAACCCCAGGGTACAGCCAGAGTTGACCCATATGCCTTCACGTTTGAGAACTTCAGGAAATTTGCGAAGCAAGCAGTGACAGCGGATGACCAGTCTAAGGTTATAGTAGCACAGCTGGATGATTTTGTCAACCAGAGGGTAGCAGCAGCTATGGTGCCACTGAGGCAGACCACATCTGTTCGGTTAGATAGCTTTGAGGCGCGGCTCGCAGCTTTGGAGTTGTCTCAGCTGAGTACCTCTACTGATGCATTGCGTGTGGAGTTAGAGCAGCTAAAGGCTGCAATGCTGATTTTGCAAGCCCGTGATCTGAGTGTAAGGCCGATGCCACCCCCCACCAACACTGAGGTAGAGGAGGACATACTCCCAGTGATACAGTTGATTGATGTCCAGGGGGTTCCTACGGTAGCTCTAACAGGTGTTGTTGAGGAAAAGAGGAAATGAGTGATGGAGGAGGACAATGAGGAGGCTGAGTTGAGAGAGAGGACTCGCCCGAGGGGTTCGAGTATAGAGGAGCAGCAGATGGCAGAGACATGGCCACCACCCCTTCCGACTCCAGTACCAGTGCCTACGGGTACTATTGATATGGCTGCTGATGCTGCTACAGCCATTGCCACTGATATTATTGCTGGTACGGTTGCACCACCTGATGTCTCGCGGACCGATGAGTCGCGAGATGAGCAACGCGCCTAGTACACCACAGGTATTCCTACTCCCTTTCTTTACTTTTACTGCATTGGGGACATTGCAGACTTTTTCAATTGGGGGTGGGAGTATTTTATTTGTTTATATTGTATATATATGTTTAGCACCACCTCGGCTTTTCTTTGCCATGGTTCTTTTCCTGAGGGATTTATTTTCTGTTGAACCTGGAATGTTTAGGTCGTATTTAGATAAAATAAAGTAATGTGGCTCGATTAACTTAAGGCTGTCTTGTTAGGATTTGAGAAAAAGCACTCCCCTCTCCGAAAATTTTGAAAACTTTGGATGTTTAATTGACATGCATGCTTCTTTGTGTGACATCTAGATTATTGAGTTACCTTGTGTGCGAAATTTGAGCGGGGAGACTAGTGTGTTGACAATTCTAATGCCATGTGTTGAGAGGTCTTGTATATATATATATTCTCTAGTTGTGTATGTAATCTAGAACTTTCCTGGTTAGTCGCGCCTATATTCTGAGGATAAGTGAAACTGTGAAATGATCTTAGGCCTTGTTTGTGTTGGGAACCCATTTTAGCCTACCTGTAGATAAATATCCCTTGTTAGCCATGTTTGAGCCTTAAACTTGTTCTTTGACTAGCCGTAATAAGCCAATACCCTTTCTGAATATCCCTCTCTTTGCACCTGGTCCCTCCTAGGTACTAAAATGATAAGATCGAGGCTAAAAGCCTAAGTTGGGGGTGATAGGTGGAATAAGGGGAACATGAGGCGTAAGCCTAAAGTGGGGTAGAAGTAAATTGCCTAGTTAAAAGACATCGGTGTGGTAAGTGTAGAAAAAAAAATAAGAAACAGGAAACAAAAAGAAAAAAAGAATATAGAAGTAGAATAACAATAAATGAAAAGGAAAAACGGAAGAAAACAAAGGGTGAAAAAGGTAAAAGAAAAGATTAAGGTGTAGTGTTTAAGGAGGGTGAGTCACAGTAGACAAATATACATCTTACCCATCCCCGAGCCTACATTACAACCCTGAAAAGTCCTAGTGTGATCACAGTTGAACTGTCCAAAGTCGAGGGTACTGAAAAATAAGGGCAGGCCTATGGTAATTGAATGCTTAGCTAGAGAATTTCTTTGTGAGTGTGAGTGTTTCTCTTCTCCTTTGTCTTTTGTCCCATTCTGTGTGTACATATACGTTGGGACATTCTTTGGTCTTTGTGAGGGCATGAGAATTTGTTAGGTTACTGGTTTCCCATAAGTCTTGATTCGTGTGTACTATGGTTTCTGTGATAACTAAATGTCATAAATTGAAGCCTCATTGTTGGTTGCAACGAGTCCTTGATTGGTTTTGTCTCTATTGGGGGGAAACTCATTGTGATACACATGATATGCCGGTAGTTACGTGCCACCACCACTGTAGATAGTTTTACTTTGTGATAGCGAGATATTTGTAGATTGAGTCTGTTAAATGACTTGCTTGAGGACAATCAAAGACTTTAAGTTGGGGGTGTTGATGTGCTGTGAAATTGTGGCACATCTAATGCGTTTTGACTCTAAGTTTTACTTGTTTTCGAGTAAGTTGGTGTTAGTTTGATGTGTTTTGTCTATGTGCAGGTATTTAGAAGCGGAATTGCAAGAAACAGTTGAAAACAAGGAATTTTGAAGACAAGGCACTGAATTGCACTTGTATGGACTATCAACATGCTCGACGGTCCGTCAAGTTGGTCGTCGAATTGCACTGAGTGAGATATCAGAGACAACCAAATTTTTATGTAAAACGACGGGAAGGTCGACGGACAGTTAACATGATCGACGGTCCGTCGATGTACAAGGACGGTGAAGTTTTGCAGCCTGCAAAATGTCATCAGATCGTCGAAGTACATCGTCGACATTCGACGGTACCATCAATGCACAACGACGGTCCGTCGAGTTGCAAGACAACCTGGAACTGGATTAGGATTTATTATTCCGAATTTAGCTTGTAAAAATACCTGTTTAGGTTTTATTTTTTCAGACATATGGAGTTTTAGACTTGTAGTAATTACTTTTGGGTTGTTATTACTTTTGAAGATTTTCCAGAAAAATAAATTCGTTTAATTTCAAGTTTTATTCGTAAGTTCAAGACAAAATTCAATTATCCAATCTTCAATCTTTTATTGTTTTCTTGTTGCCATGAGTCGCTAAACACCTTCAATAAGGTTGTGAACCTAAGGATGGGTGTTGTGTGATTGGGAATTGTGAATGATATACGCATAATGGATTGTTAGGGTTTATTTGTTCTTCATTTTCATCATATAATTAGTGGTTGCAAACATTAGTTAACGCCATCAACTTTAGTTTATTTAGGAAAATAAATAGGGTTAGGTAAGAACAAATAACACGAACTCAGGGCTTTAAACCTTGTTTAATAAATTCACTTAGGAATAAGAGGAGTTTACTTGGCATAATTAACCGTTCTTCATGCATACTTTCTTATCTTTGGAAAAAGCATAGAAAAAAATAATCTTTTATTATTGGGAAATAGTCTAGATTCAGATAGAGGTTAAGTGCATCCATACAAACAATCCATTGGAAGTATATCAAGATCGATACCCATGATCATACACTTTATCTGACGGGGACACACCCTTGGTTTTTTTTACCCATATATTTACAACTTTAAATTTCTAGTCACTTTAATTTATCCACAAACCAAAACAACTCTAAAACCCTTTTTTTCTGGAATACACCAGGACCGCAAGATTAGTATAATACTTGTTTAGTAAACTTTTCACACCATATTCTCTGTGGGATTCGACCCCAACCTCATTGGGTTACTATATTTGACATCGTCCGCTTTACGCTATTAAAAGTGTAAATTTGAGCGTATCAATAAATTAGCCACAAATTAGGAAGAAATTAGGAAATAAAGGATTCGAATCATCAATTCAATGCTCAAAGAAGCTAACCGAACCAACAAATCATGATTTAGAAGCCTAGAAAGAAGAACTCATGGAACCTTCTTTTAATCTTCAAACACTTAAGGAACTATCAAGATAAAAGAATTCTAAGGTGATTAAGGACAATGGAATGGTAAAGGAATTAGAAGAACTTACCAC
Organism: Lycium barbarum; assembly: GCF_019175385.1. Lineage (NCBI taxonomy): Eukaryota > Viridiplantae > Streptophyta > Magnoliopsida > Solanales > Solanaceae > Lycium > Lycium barbarum. The sequence goes on along the minus strand of NC_083348.1, from coordinate 19,672,133 downwards.
CAAGAATTTCCTCCAAGAATATCGTTGAAAAGCTCCCAAGAACTCTAAAGTCGAAATAATAAGGAATGGGGGACTTAGGGCTTTTAATGCTCAGTTAATGAACTAATCAGCCCGATACCGCTTTTGCAGCAGCGGGACAGCTGCATCAGTCACTCAGAACACCGTGATGGTTGATCCACAAAATAACTTGGCCGATGTGGAGGCCCATGCCAACCTTATAGCGGTACCACTACGGCAGTACTAGTGCCGCTATAGCGGGCACCGGAACCAAATTTCCCCCCGAAATAATCACAATCCCAACCCGAAATCTAGACTATCACTCGAGGCCATCTGCTCACATATCACATACACAGACATACTTAGAAATACACTACGAACGCACTCGTGGCCCCAGAATTCCCTACGGAGGTCTCGTTGACCGAGTCAACCCCCGATACCTCATTTCCAACTTCCCAACCCAAGTTCCAAAATGCACCTGAGTGTATTGGAAACTGAACCAGATATGCACACCCATTCTAAACGACCATCCGGACCTCTCGAAATTGACAGATTTTCGAAAAAGGTCCTTTTACCCAAAAGTTAACTTCAAGTCAACTCTTTTTCGCTTAAAGCACAAATTATCCCAAAAAGACCCCCAAATCAAATCCAAACACCTCGGGAAGTGTGTCAATATTCCCCTCAGGTCACAAGTTAGCTAACAAGAATAGGGAAAGGTCAAAAAGTGTCGAAAAGACTATAATGATCAAGTGGGTCGTTACATCAGATACCAATTAAACCATCGCTCGTCCTTGAGCGACGAAGGGAAAAGAACGGAGAAGTACCTGAATCGGCGAACAACTGAGCATATCGGCTACGCATATCAGAATTAGTCTCCCAAGTGGACTCCTTAATAGGACAATGTTTCCATTGCACCAACACAGAAGTAATCTCCGTGGACTTCAACTTTCAAACCTGCCTGCCAAAAATCGCAATAGGCTCCTCCTCATAGGTCAAATTCTCATCAAGCAATATCGAATCCCAATGAACAATATAAGTACCATCGGCATGGTACTTCTTCAGCAGAGACACAATGAAAACTGGATAAACTCCTGCCGAGCCTGGCGGTAAGGCCAACTCGTAAGCAACATCGCCCATATGGTCAAGAATCTCAAATGGGCCAATATACCTCAGACTCAACTTTCCTCTCTTCCCAAACCTCATAACAACCTTCATGGGTGAAATCTTCAATAGAACCCGATCAGCAATGACAAACTCTAAATCTCGGACCTTCCGATCGGCATACATCTTCTGTCGACTCTGAGCTGCCAAAAGCTTGGCCTAAATAACCCTAACTCTCTCAAGAGACTCTCTCAACAGATCCGTACCTCAAGGTCGAACCTCGAATGAATCAAACCAACCAACCGGAGATCTACATCTCCTACCATACAAAGCCTTAAAAAGTGTCATGTCGATACTCGAGTGGTAACTATTGTTGTATGTAAACTCTGCCAACGGTAAGTGTTGATCCCAATGACCATCAAAATCAATAACGCAAGCTCTCAACATATCCTCGAGCACCTGAATGGTCCACTCGGACTGCCCATCGGTCTGGGGGTGGAAACCTGTACTAAGATCCAATCGGGTACCCAACTCCTCATGTAAAGTTCTCCAGAAATGGGAAGTGAAGATAGTACCCCGATTAGATATGATAGAGACAGGAACCCATGGAATCTCATAATATCACGAATGTACAACTTGGCTAACTTCTCCGCGGTATAGGAAATCTAAACTGGAATGAAATGAGCCGACTTAGTCCACCGATCAACTATCACCCAAATTGAATCTAACTTACCCAGGGTCTTTGGAAGACCCACAACAAAATCCATGGCAATCCTCTCCCACTTTCACTCGGGAATGGGCATCCTCTGAAGTAAACCACTGGGTCGCTGGTGGTCATATTTAACTTGCTGACAATTACCACACTTAGCCATTAAATCGACTAAATCCCTCTTCATCCGACACCAAACCACTGGGTCGCTAGTGGTCATATTTAACTTGCTGACAATTACCACACTTAGCCATTAAATCGACAAAATCCCTCTTCATCCGACACCACCAATAGTGCTGCCTCAAATCACGATACATCTTAGTCGCCCCCGGATGAATGGAATATCAAGAGCTATGAGCCTTAGCCAAAATCAAATGAATCAAGTCTCCATTATGAGGAACGCACACGCATCCCTTAATCCTCAAAGTACCCTCAGAATCAATCATGGACTTCTTGGCTTCACCCCTCAGAACCCTATCTCGAACCTTGCTTAACTGCATCCTCAAACTAATGAGTCCTGATCTGATCTAGTAAGGATGATCCCACCTCTACACAAGCCAAAACTCTGCTTGTGACTAAAATATCAAGACGAACAAAACTGTTGGCTAGAGTCTGAACCTCTATGGCCAACGAACTCTTGGAAACAACCAAATGAGCTAAAATCCACATACTCATGGCCTTGCGACTCAAGGCATTAGCAACCACATTGGCTTTCCCTGGATGTTAAAGAATAGAGATGTCATAGTCCTTCAGGAGCTCCATCTATCGACACTGTCTGGAATTAAGATCTCTCTAGGTAAACACAAGCTGAAGGCTACGGTGATAGGTAAAAAACTCACAATGGACACCGTACAAGTAATGCCTCTAAATTTTCAAAGCAAAGACCACGACCAGCAACTCCAAATCATAGGTAGGGTAATTCTTCTCATGGATGTTCAACTAACGGGAAGCATATGCTATGACTTTACCCTCCTGTATCAATACAGCACCCAAACCCACACGGGATGCATCACAATAGACTGCAAAATCCTTATCCTCCACAGGTAATGCTAGAACCTAGGCTGAAGTCAAAAGAGTCTTGAACTTTTGAAAGCTCTCCTCACAATCATCGGACCACTGGAAGGGAGCGTTCTTCTGGGTCAATCTGGTCAAACATGAAGCAATAGAAGAAAAACCCTTCACAAATCGACGGTAGTAACTGGCCAAACCCACAAAACTATGGATCTCGATCCCAGTAGTGGGCCTCGCCCCATCCCTCACAGCCTCTATCTTCTGAGGATCCACTATGAATTGGTCCTTAGACAAAACGTGGCCCAAGAATGCCACAGACCCCAGCCAAAACTAGCACTTCAAAAACTTAGCAAACAAGCTATTCTTCTTCAACAACCCAAGTACAGTGTGAAGATGGCTCTCATGCTCCTCTCTACCCTTGGAATACACCAAGATATCATCAATAAAATCAATCACAAAAGAATCAATTACTGACCTAAAGATGCCATTCATCAAGCTGTAAATAAATCCTGTAAATGCTCCTTAAGCTCTCTCAACTTAGTCGGTACCATCCAATATGGCAGAATAGAAATAGGCCGAGTGCTCGGGTCTAAGTCAATAAAAAAGTCAATGTCACAATCGGGTGGCATACGCGGCAGATTGTTTGAGAATACCTTCACGAACTCGCTCACAATAGGAATGGACTCAAAGGGTGGAGATGCAAAAATAGTGTCACGCACATGAGCCAAATAAGCTAAACACCCATTGTTGACTAATTTCTTCACCTGAAGAAAGGAAATAATCTTCTTCAAAGCAGGGCTAGGAGTACCCCTCCACTCAATTCTAGGAATGTCCGGCATGGCTAAAGTGACTATCTTGGCATGAAAATCCAATATCACTTGATAAGGAGAAAACCAGGTCATACCCAAAATAATGTCCAAATCCACCAAATCAAGAATAATCAACTCTACCCAAGCATAAGCCATAAGCCAACAAGGCTACCAAAATATTATACAACCATAAGAACTGATAAGGTTATAGAACATCTAGGTACAGTCTACGAGCCTCTATTTAGAATACATGAATCCATAAGGACGGGGCAGGACTTTTCTATGCACAAGTATATATATACAAAAGAGTAGTACCAATAACTGCGGCTCCGAAACAACTGGAGCGCTCCTGCGATTCCGCTGATGGAGGTCCTAAGGATCTGATCCGTTCCCCTGCTTTCCTACGGGCATGAACGCAGCATCTACAGGAAAGGACGTCAGGACGAACAATGTACTGAGTATGTAAGTCATGAATAGCAGTATGATAGAAATATGAAAAATAGTTGTAACAAGATTAGGTGAAAAGTCCAAGTCCTGTCGATCAGTCAATACGTAAATACGGTTCTAAGGACTGCTCAAGCTGGACGCTCCCCCTCTACCTCTACCACGACTTGCATATGTCTGAGTATTTTGTCTTGGACAGCGCACCGATGACGACGATCCGGCTGCCGATCCTGTAGGCTACACCCTACTTCGACTGCCTAGAAATGGACACTTACGTATAACATGACCTGACTGACCATAGGCATAGCAAACATCCAAACACATGCGGTACGGTCCAAAATGTGGCTTACCACATTGATTGCACTGTGGTTAGGGCGGTCCTATGTGACCGAGTTCACTTTTGTACTGGAAACCCGAAACGCTGGAGCTCTGACTCGGTCTGGTCTAATTAGGACGATCAAATTTCTTACTTGCAAATTGAGGAGGTGCACTGGCCACCGGATGGCCTAAGTGTCTAGAATGTTGTTGTTTCTGACCCCCTTCAGACTCACTGACGACACTTGAAGATCTGGCCCTCGTATGATAACCTCTATCATAATCGCGCTCATCCCCTTGGGGCCGCTATTGTTCTTCCAGATTTTGGGCATGAGCCTGAATACGACAAATATCCATCCCGTCCTGAAAGGAAGCCGTCAAACACGCCTTAATCAAATGTGGCCCCAAACCAATCACAAATCGGTGTACGCGGTCCCCCATATCAGCTACCATGGCTGGAGCATACCTTTCCAAGGAATTAAAGCGAAGACTGTACTCTCAAGTACTCATATTCCCTTATATAAGGTTCAAGAACTCGTCAGCTATGGCCCATCGAACCTTTAGAAGCAAGTAATGTCGGAGAAAAGCATTTATAAACTCTTGCCATACCGGGGGAGGTGCACTGACTCCTCTAGAGGACAGCGAAACCCTATGCCAATGAACCACAACATCCTGTAATCTATAGGAGGCCAACTCTACCGACTCCATATTCGAAATATGTGTTATCCGTAAGGTTCTCGATATTTCATCTATAAAGCTCTGCGGGTCCTTATTCGGTTTCGACCCATAAAATTCTGGAGGGTTCAGACTAATAAAATCATGGGCTGTTGTACTGACCGCTCTATCACCTTGGCCCGCACCTTGCCGCTGGGCCTGAGCGGCGACTAACTGGGTCAGCAATTAAATAGCCTTTCTCATCTGCTGGCCCGAGGTGTCTTGCGGAGGAACTGGAGGTACTGGAGCTGAAGCTGAAGCCCCTTCATGCTCCTCTGATAGGGGTGGAGTAGGAGAGGTCTGAGATGGAACCACGTTATGAGACTCACCATCTTCAATCTCCGCCAGTGGCTCCCGTTCAGTCCTTCTTCCGACCGACTTGCCCTTCTGGGCCGCTGTAGCTTTCCTCTTCACAGGCATCACTGAAATCATTGCACACGATTAGAAAAAAGGGGATCCTAATAACTTAGCTCTATCGCATGATCTAAGATAAGAAAGAAGGTCAATTATTCCTAAATGCCCTACAGCCTCCTGTTTATAAGTGTGGCACGGTTCACACCTCTAAACAGGACTCTACCGGACACGGATCGTAGATACAACCTAGGACGAACTGCTCTGGTACCACTTTTGTCACGACCCAGAGGGAGGGCCATGACGAGCACCCGGTACTAACCTGCTAAGCACCTCTGGTCTTACATCTCATAAGAACTACTAGGTGGACCACACAGACAGCTCGTAGGTATCATACTTAGTACAATCATCAGCAATTAAGCCTATAAGAATAAGCCAACAAGGCTACCAAAATATTATACAACCATGAGAACTGATAAAGTTATAGAACATCTAGGTAGATACATCTGTCTATGAGCCTCTATTTAGAATACATGAATCCATAAGGACGGGGCAGGACTCCGCCATGCCCAAGTATATATATACAAAAGTGTAGTACCAATAACTGCGGCTCCGAAACAACTGGAGCACTCCTACGATTCCGCTGATGGAGATCCTAAGGATCTGATCCGTTCCCCTGCTTTCCTGCGGGCATGAACGTAGCGTCTACATAAAAGGACGTCAGGATGACCAATGTATTGAGTATGTAAGGCATGAATAGCAGTATGATAGAAACATGAAAAATAGCAGTAACAACATCAGGTGAAAAGTCCAAGTCTTGTCGATCAGTCAATACGTAAATACGGTTCTAAGGACTGCTCAAGCTGGACGCTCCCCCTCTACCTCTACCACGACCTGCATATGTCTGAGTATTTTGTCTTGGACAGCGCACCGATGACGACGATCCGGCTGCCGATCCGGTAGGCTACACCCTACTTCGACTGCCTAGAAATGGACACTCACCCATAACATGACCTGACTGACCATAGGCATAGCAAACATCCAAACCCATGCGGTACGGTCCAAAATGTGGCTTACCACATTGATTGCACCGTGGTTAGGGCGGTCCTATGTGACCGAGTTCACTTTTGTACTGGAAACCCGAAACTCTGGAGCTCTGACTCGGTCTGGTCTAATTAGGACGATCAAATTTCTTACTTGCAAATTGAGGAGGTGCACTGGCCACCGGATGGCCTAAGTGTCTAGAATGTTGTTGTTTCTGACCCCCTTCAGACTCACTGACGACACTTGAAGATCTGGCCCTCTTATGATAACCTCTATCATAATCGCACTCATCCCCTTGGGGCCGCTATTGTTCTTCCAGATTCTGGGCATGAGCCTGAATACGACAAATATCCATCCCGTCCTGAAAGGAAGCCGTCAAACACGCCTTAATCAAATGTGGCCCCAAACCAATCACAAATCGGTGTACGCGGTCCCCCATATCAGCTACCATGGCTGAAGCTTACCTTTCCAAGGAATTAAAGTGAAGACTGTACTCTCAAGTACTCATATTCCCTTATCAAAGGTTCAAGAACTCGTCAGCTATGGAGCAAGTAATGTCGGTGAAAAGCATTTATAAACTCTTGCCATACCGGGGGAGGTGCACTGACTCCTCTAGAGGAAAGCCAAACCCTATGCCAATGAACCATAACATCCCGTAATCTATAGGAGGCCAACTCTACCTACTCCATATCCGAAATATATGTTATCCGTAAGGTTCTCGATATTTCATCTATAAAGCTCTGCGGGGCCTTATCCGGTTTCGACCCATAAAATTCTAGAGGGTTCAGACTAATAAAATCACGGGCTCTTGTACTGACCGCTCTATCACCTTGGTCCGCACCTTGCCGCTGGGCATGACCGGCGACTAACTGGGTCAGCAACTGAATAGCCCCTCTCATCTGCTGGCCCGAGGTGTCTTGCGGAGGAACTGGGTGTACTGGAGCTGAAGCTGAAGCCCCTTCATGCTCCTCTGATAGGGGTGGAGTAGGAGAGGTCCGAGATAGAACCTCGTTATGAGACTCACCCTCTTCAATATCCGCCGGTGGCTCCCGTTCAGTCCTTCTTCCGACCACTGTCTTTCCCTTCTGGGCCACTGTAGCTTTCCTCTTCGCAGGCATCACTGAAATCATAGTACCCGATTAGGAAAAAGGGGATCTTAATAACCTATCTCTATCGCACGATCTAAGATAAGAAAGAAGGTCAATTATTCCTAAATGCCCTGCAGGCTCCTGTTTATAAGTGTGGCGCGCTTCACACCTATAAGCAGGACTCTACCGGACACGGCTCGTAGACACAGCCTAGGACGAACTTATCTGATACCACTTTTGTCACGACCCAGGGGGAGGGCCATGACGGGCACCCGGTACTAACCTGCCGAGCACCTTTGGTCATACATCTCATAAGCATTTCTAGGTGGACTACACAGACAGCTCGTAGGTAGCATACTTAGTACAATCATCAGCAATTAATCCCATAAGCATAAGCCAACAAGGCTACCAAAATATTATACAACCACAAGAACTGATAAGATTATAGAACATCTAGGTACATACATCTGTCTATGAGCCTCTATTTAGAATACATGAATCCATAAGGACGGGAAGGACTCCGCCATGCCCAAGTATATATATATATATATATATAAAAGAGTAGTACCAATAACTACGGCTCCGAAACAACTGGAGCGCTCCTGCAATTCCGCTGTTGGAGATCCTAAGGATTTGATCCGTTCCCTTGCTTTCCTGCGGGCATGAACGCATCGTCTACAAGAAAGGACGTCGGGACGAACAACGTACTGAGTATGTAAGGCATGAATAGAAGTATGATAGAAACATGAAAAATAACGTGAGGTAAAAGAACCGTTTATTTCTAATAATACCTCTTAAGACATTCGTCATACTTACTTACCCTTTCTTTAGAAGAAACATTTCATACATCCACATGCCTACCTATATAATACCGTACCCGGCCATATAGACTAAGTATTATCCATACCCGACCGTAGTAATAGCAGTGGTATGCGCGCAATAGATATCATACCCGGCCATATAAGCTCGTTAGTACCCGTACCCGGCCATAATAAGGCTCGACATCATAAAATAGCTATATACATATATAATATAAATAGCATGCACGAGAGCCTAAATAAGAGCTACTGCTTTGTCGGAGTGACGTAAGGTCGGTAACCTCCGATGTGTCATTATGGAACAATCATTATCGCTATGTCTCACCTTGAAGGAACAATTATTATCAAGTGAGATCAACCACAATGAATAAAATCAAGAAAGTCATGAACCTAACCGTAGTAACGTTCGGTAATATCCGTACCCGGCCACAGTAAGGCTCGGTACTATCCGTACCCGGCCATAGTAAGGCTCGGTAAAGTCCTTACCCAACAACAGTGGTATGCGCGCAATATATATCATACCCGGCCATATAAGCTTGTTAGTACCCGTACCTGGCCATAGTAAGGCTCGGTATCATAAAATAGTTATATACATATATAATATAAATAGCATGCATGAGAGCCTAAATAAGAGCTACTACTTTGTCGGAGTGACGTAAGGTCGGTAACCTCCGATGTGTCATTATGGAACAATCATCATCGCTATATCTCACCTTGAAGGAAGAATTATTATCAGGTGAGATCAACCACAATGAATAAAATCAAGAAAGTCATGAAATAATCTCAATAATCTCATATTTGCATCAAATTCATAAGCTTGGGAATTTCTAGAAATGGGATTATCATCATCATCATTATCATCATAGGAAACATCTATCTTTAGCATCACAAGAACTTAAGAATCATGAACTTCTAGCTTTTTTTTTTGGAAATAGGGACATTATGGAAGCATGTGTGGATTCATAAGAAAAGAATCATGCCTTAGAAAGAAAGGGACTAGCCTTAACATACCTTTTTGGTCTCCTACTAATTAACGCTTATCCTCCCAAGCTCGTAAATGTACATTCAATAGAATTCATACTACTGTTAGGCTTATCGTCATATTCTTATCTTAAGTCTTCAAATTAAATCCCTTTAGAATCTGCTAAAATTCGGGCATCATCTCCCCTGTTTATATCCCTAGCCCGAAATCACAATCCCAATAACCAACACAGCAATAACAACTTTAACGCCAACAACATAATTATCCATACCAAAATATTCCATAAAACATCCCACATGATGTTTATCCAATTTCCCAACCAATAAATTCATTATATGATCATTTAATTGTTTTACCTAAGTAATAAACTTAAATCAATATCAATAAGGAAAGATTCATACCTTGCTCTTGCTAGAACCGCAATATCTTCAATTTTCACCTTGAATCCAAGCCAAGATTCCTCGCAATACAATATTATAATCACAATTATACGCTATCCGGACCTAAATCCCCAGGATACACTTGATTCGCGTTAAAATTTGATGAATGGAAGTTGGGAGAAAGTTCCAAAAGATTTGGGATGTTTTTAAGGGGTATTTGGATACAAAGAAGGGAGTAAACCCCCTTTTATATTGCTCTAGAGTCTGTTTGCACTGACCTAGAATTTGCTCAGCGTGTTTACGCTACTTCCAGGCGCGTTCATGCAAAGTTAATCTCTGCTATGGCAGTCCGTCTTAAAACTCTAATAACGCTTGATTCCGATGTCAGATTGACATGCGGTTTGTTGTGTTGGAAACTAGACTTCCTGAACTTCAATTTAGGCTTTTGTTTCACATCAAAACTCTTAATATAATAAATTATATTCTTTCCCTAAGTTAGACCAAAATTATCGTACGAAATCTTACCCAACTTTTCTTCAAAGTTCCAAAAACTTGATCTCTTTAATTTACTTGTTCTCCAGCCCTTCCATGACCTATTACATAAGCTCAAACCCCTATAATCATAAGATAGGCCCATATAATCTCATATATCCTTCACAATACCTCCAATGTCCATAATTGAACAACTAACACCTAGCGAATCTCAACGTACAAAAACTACGAGGTGTAACAAAATGTTTTCCCTCATGGTGTTTTGACCCTTTGATATCCCTCGTAGCTAGATATTTTGCCCTTATGGTGTTTTAATCTTTGTATCCCTCATGGCTAGGTATTCGCCCTTATGGCGTTTTGATCTTTTTATAGCCCTCGTGGATAGATATTCGCCCTTATGGCGTTTTGATCTTTCTATGGCCCTCGTGGCTTTTTCCCTCGGTGAGAGTTAAAATCTTTCATAAACCTCGTAGCCGGATATATATATATACCAAAAGCCGGATCTCAGCAGCGGTCTGGAACTTCTTTAGCGGAGCGTTTCCTGCACATGGAACAAAGTTAGAAAGGATCACCTTCCGGTGTCCTGGGGACCTATGTCAGAAATGGATTAGTTTTCCCTATTTTAAGTTGATTCGTATTGTTGGCGCCGTTGCATCTTTTGCTTTCTGGCCCCGAAACCCCTTTAGCTCCGGTATTCGAAAGATGAATTTCTTTTTTCATTATAAAATCATTTTTGTGATGCTATCTAAAGAAAAATTATTGATTTTCATGACATGTGATTTGAATGAGGGAGTCTTCCTCTTCATTGAATGGGGTTTTGCTTCCTTACGCGAAATTTTTGAGAACTTTTCTCAAACATTCTTCCCAATTTAAATTTCGGTCTAACAATTCTCATGCCGAATATTTCGGGAAATTTTGAGGCCTCTTCAAAATTTCTGACCCAGTTTAGAGTTCTGGGTCAGCTGAATATCCTGTAGTAGCTTGTAGGGGCGAATTTTTGAGATCTTCTCAAAATTTCTGCCCAGTTGGGCATGCCGCAGTCCCTGCTTCCTTATGAAGTCTTATCTCTGAGGCTTTCTAGAGGTTTTCTTGGTTTTTCTTTTGATGCGACTGAGCTCAGAGAGCGCCTACGTATCCTGTCGCAGTAGGAATTCAGGTCGAACGTAGTTTAGAAACAAAATAATAGATTTTGGGTTTCTACTAATAAACCGACCGGGCCCCAGACGGACTGCCTACGTATCCCGCTGTGGGGAAATCAAGTCATTGCCTAGTTCATATTACAAGGTGTTTATTTAGCCTATCTATTACAAAATGGTTACAAGCCAAAGGTGATAACTAATACAAACAAAATAGAATAACGATTACAAGCGAAGAGTACTATTACAAACTGAGAATCTCCTTCTTCATGCATAGTAGCGCTTGATTGCATCTGAGTTAATCAGCTTCGGCCACTCTTGGCCGTCCATTTCTACCAATACTACCACTCCCTCCGGAGAGTACTTTGCGGATAACGTAAGGTCCTTGCCAGTTGGGAGCAAACTTCTCTTTATGTTCATCTTGATGTGGAAAAATCCTTTTGAGCACCAATTGCCTGATCTGAAAAAGTCTTATTCTGACTCGTTTATTGAAGTCTCTCGCCATCCTTTGTTGGTATAATTGACCGTGATAGACAGCGACCATTCATTTCTCATCAATCAAAGGAAATTGCTCATAAAGAGCTCAGACCCATTTAACATTGTCCAATTTCGCTTCCTAAATAATTCTCAAGGAAGGTATCTCAACTTCAGAGAGTATGACTGCTTCAGTCCCGTAGACCAACAAATATGGCGTCGCTCCTATTGAAGTCCTGGCCGTGGTACAATATCCCAGTAAGTCATAAGGAAACTTCTCGTGCCAACCTTTATGATTATCAGTTATCTTCCTAAATACCCTCTTGATATATTTATTGGCTGCTTCTACGGCTCCGTTCATTTGCAGCCGGTAAGCTATTGAGTTTCGATGGGTGATCTTAAATTTCTCACAGATATCCTTCATCAGGTGGCTATTCAGATTCGATCCATTGTCTGTTATGACGGACTCGGTTACACCGAATCTGCATATGATGTGGTTCCGCAAAAATTCTGCTACTACTTTATTTGTTACTGATTTATGGGATGCTGTTTCCACCCACTTGGTGAAATAGTCAATGGCAACCAAAATTAAATGTTGGCCATTCGAGGCTGCGGGTTCAATGGTTCCAATAACATCCATGCCTCAGGCGACGAAAGGCCATGGTGAACTCATAGCGCTATGCTCACTTAGAGGGATTCTGATTAGATCACCGTAGATCTAGCATTGATGGCACCTTTGCACATACTTGTAGCAGTCACTCTCCATAGTCATCCAATAATATACAGCTCACAGAATCTTCTTTGCTAGTATGAATCCATTCATGTGGGGTTCGCATGCTCCCGCATGTACTTCTTCTAGAAGTTTGGTGGCTTTGCCGGCATCTACACATCTAAGCAAGCCCAAATCCGGCGTCTGTTTGTATAGCTCTTCTTTTTTTAGGAATAAAATGCTTGCCATTCTTCGAATGGTCTTCTTTTGTCCATTTGTAATGCCTTCGGGGTATTCCTGTCCTTCCAGGTATATTTTGATGTTGCTGTACCACGGCTTGCCATCTGGCTCGGCTTCTACATGGCAAATGTGGGTATGTTCTTCTTTCAAACTTATCCTTAGTGGGTCGATGTGACTGCTTTTAGGATGCTGGATCATTGATGCTATGGTGGCCAGTACATCAGTAAATTCGTTCTGAGCTCTTGGCGTATGTCGAAACTCAATCTTTTTGAACTTCTTGCACAATCTCTGTGCCAAGTTCACATATGGTAAGATATTTTTGCTTTTAGTGGCCCATTCGCCTTAGACTTGATGAATCAACAAGTCAGAATCTCCAATGACTAACTGTTCATCGATGTCCATGTCCAGCGCCATTCTGAGGCCTAGTATGCAGGCTTTGTACTCGGCCATGTTGTTGGTACAACGATATCTGAGCTTGGCGGCCATGGAATAGTGTTGCCCATTCTCTGATATCAAGACTGCTCCTATTCCGAAACCTTTGTAATTCACTGCTCCATCAAAGAACAATTTACAGCTAGTATAAGATTCTGCTGCTCCTTTTTCTATGGCCAACACTCCTTCATCCGGGAAATGGGTATGCAGTGGTTCAAGTTCTTCATCCACCGGGATTGCAACTAACAAATCAACCAAAGCCTGCCCCTTGATTGCCTTCTATGATATGTATACGATGTCAAATTCACTCAACAACATCTGCCACTTGGCCAACTTCCCGATGGGCATGGGCCTACGGAATATGTACCTCAGAGGATCCATCTTGGATATGAGGTGAGTGGTGTGTGATGATGATAAATAATTTTTCAATTTCTGAGCCACCCAAGTTAGAGTATAGCAAGTCGTTTCCACCAGCGTGTATCTGGCCTTGCAGGTCGTAAAATTTTTGCTCAGATAATAAATGGTGCGCTTCCTTTTCCCTTCTTCATCGTGCTATCCTAACACGCATCCGAATGCCTTTTTAGCAACCGACAAGTACAACAGCAAATGACTTCCCGGCCTTGGTGGTACCAGGACCGGTGGATTGACAAGTATCTCTTGATAGTGTCGAATGCCTCTTGGCATTCCTCCGTCCATTTTGTAGGAGCATCCTTTTTCAAAATCTTGAGGATGGGTTCTACAATGATGGTGGATTGATCTATGAACCGTCCGATTCAATTTAGCCTTCCCAAGAAGCTCATGATGTTACACCCCGTATCTTCGAGTAACACTTATCAAATTTGAAACATAAGTGCGTTGAGTTAGGGTTAAGTAAAACCACTTTGGAATATAAGGAGCAAGCATTATTAAGTATATTTAATAAGTGAAGGATGTATATAAGATATACTGGAAGGTTTTATAAGGAAATAAGTGGAAGAAATGAAGTAGTACGACTTCGGAGAAATGATGGGTAATGTTTTGTGTGAAAATTTTGGTCCAACTTGGGGGACAAATATCCCTTAGCATATGAAGTGTTTTAAGGTGAACAAAAGCCTAAGATGAATTTCATCAGGTCTAGTTTCCAACGCAACAAACCGCTCGTCGTTAGGACATCGGACTAGAGAATTATGGACGTTACAAGTTCAGCTGACAGAGAAGAAACGCGTGCTACAGTAAAATGCTACAGTACCCCCGACCCGAATTTGACCCTTATAAAAAGGGTAAGAACCCCTTTTTTTGACCAGATTTTCCCAGAAATTTCCAGAAAATTGAAGAGAGAGAGAGGGGGGATCACAAAGTGAGCAATTTTCAAGCAAGAAGTATTAATCGAAGCTCGGATAAACGCATGGATGTGATTCTAGTATGGTTTTGCGATGGATTCAAGGTAGATATTGAAGATATCTCTGTCTTAACAAGAATAAGGTATGAATCTCCTATTATTAATGTTAATTTTGGTTTATTTACGGAGATAAAGTTGTTAAATAATTGTATAGCGAGTTGGTTGGTTGTGGAAATTGGGAAAACATCGTGTGGAATGTTTTATGGCACATATTGGTGTTATAAATGATGTTATTGATGTTGGTATTTTTGTTGTTGTTATTGGTTGTTGGATTGTGATTTCGGGCTAGCCATATAAACAGGGGAGGTGCTGCCGGAATTTCGACAGATTCTAAACGGAATTAAACTAAAGGCTTAAGATGAGCGTATGACATTAAGCCTAATAATAGTATGAATGGTTTATATGTAGATTTACGAGCTTGGAAGGATAAACGTTGAACGACTAAGGAGACCGAAAGGTATGTTAAGGCTCGTCCCTTTCTTTCAAAGGCATGATTCTGATGTTATGGCTTCATAAATGTTTCCATATCTTCCTCGTTTTAAAAAGTTAGATGCTTATGAATCCAAGGCATAATTCCTTTCCGAATAACTCATAGCTATTTTCCAAAATGTTTGTATTTTCTAAATGAGAGATTTATGGCTCTTTGGGCTCTTATGATAGCAACGATGAACCTGCTTTCACAATCATAATGATGATGTCCAAGAGGAGAATATTTCAATACTTGATTATGATGATGATGATTCCGGGTTTAAAGGTTCCATGTTTACGATTTCAATGACGATATAAGAATGTTGAGCTATTTCTTGATTTCTCAATTTTATTCATGGATGATGACTATTTTTAAAGATACCAAAGTATATGAATTGATGCCTCATGAGATTTATGACCTTATTCTATGCTTTCTCTTGATGTTGTTTTTCGTTGATAGTCTCACCTTATAATAATTGTTCCTTCAAGGTGAGACATGGCGATCATGATTATTCCATAATATAATCGGAGGTTACCGACCTTACGTCACTCCGATAGATACATGACGTTCTTTGGGCTCTCCTGCATGCTGCTTATATGATATATGTATATGATACATGAACATGATCTATGTACATGATACATGAACATGATATATGTATATGAATATGGGAAAGAGGGCCAGAGCGCTATAGACGCGTATCCACCTGATCAGTTGGTATTATATAACATGATATCATCCCGGACGCGGGATATATGTGGCTAAATGGATCGGAGCCGACGCCTCGGCAACATGATATGTTCTATTTTCTGTATACATGAACAAGAAATGTTTTTCAAATAAAGCTAAGCATGCATGGCATCCGCCCTAAGAGGCACTCACATGTACATGTTACTCTTTTATCTCACGATATGCTCTATATTTTCATTCTGTTATTATTCATACTTTACATCCCTTACTATGTTACTATTCATGCCTTACATACTCGGTATATTATTCATACTAACGTCCCTTCTTGTGGACGCGGCGTTCATACCCGCAGGACCAGGTAGCCAGTCAGATCATTCGCTGCAGTGGGACCTCTCCTCAGCAGCAGTCAGTACGCTCCATTGATCCGGAGCTACACCCCTTTTGGTATGCTATTCGACTACGTACATATATGGGTACGGCAGGGCCTTGTCTTGTCATTTCTATAGTTTGCACTCCATAGAGGTCTGTAGATAGTGATATGCAGTCGTGATATTATGCAGCCTCATTGGCGTGTATTTTGTTGTACAGTATATATGCGTGGCGGCCAAATCGGCTCACACTGTTATCCTCAGTGTTTATGTTTATATGTATGCGTTGGCCATGAGTTCCCGGTAGGGTGTCTTTTATGTTGATTGTTTGGGATACAGTATAGCACAGTTACAGATTGTATATGGGCCCAGGATAGCCAGTGAGAAGTAAATGCAAGCACAGGAGTGCTTGGCCAGTAATGGTCGGGCACTTGTCACGGCTCATCGGTTTGGGTCGTGACAAAAGTGGTATCATAGTAGTTCGTCCTAGTGATTGTCTACAGACCGTGTCCGGTAGAGTCCTATTTATGGGTCTGAAGCCGGCCACACTTATAAACAGGAAGCTGCAGGGCATTTAGGAATCATTGACATTCCTTCTATCTTAGATCGTGCGATAGAGCCAGAGTCTAGGAAAGATTGCTTCTGATCCTTTTTCCTGCAGGTAAGTACAGACTGACGAGAGATGAAGCGATCAGCTTCAGATAGTGGGGGTGCTAAGAAGGCCCCTAGAGTATCTCCAGGACCCCAGGATCCAGGACCGAGCAGAAGGAGCCTCAGTTATTCTATTGAGACTGATCCCTCGGAGGACCCAGCGACGATCCCTCAAGAGTTCTTGACTCCCAGGGAGGAGGACCCCCCAGAGGACAGCTATGATACAGATCCGTCCGAGTATTCGTCTGGGACACCGGAGGAGGAGATTCCCGAGGCCGTGCCAGCTGCTCCTATGGCAGAGCACTATGTCAGACCAGCCTCCCCGATGAGTGTTACAGATTACTGCAGCCCCCTATCATAGTCGTTGGTAAACCAGGAGTTACTCGGTTATATATATCCCTCGGATTCAGATGAGAGAGATGACGAAGGCCAAATGAGCGGATGATGGGTAGACAATGACGGGGAGTATACTTCACCTTATAGTCCACCAAATCAGACCAGAGACCGATCGGCTACAGGTATATGAGTCCTTATTGGAATTTTCTATGCATGTGCATTTGCTGTAGTTTATTATTTAATAGTGGCGAGCGGAAACCCAAAAAGGCTGATAACCGAGTATTTATAAGTAATGGCGACCAAGGTGTGTTTGCTACCATTGGGAATCTAGAAATCTAGGACGGAAAGTAGTCATACATACAGATGAAAGGTGTATATTGAGAATTAAAAAGGCCAAAATAGTAATTGTGTAGTCGGAAGAGTAAGAGACCCTTTCTAATTCGGAGGGAGATGTGTTACAAGAACGTTTTGGAATCTGTCAAGACTTCAACTTACTTTAGATTATATGGTGGAGGTCATGCGGTGAGGTGGATACGATTATACCAGCATTAACGCATCGGATTTCATCAGAGTTTCTAGGTTAAACGTGCTGGGGTGAGAGAAATACTAGGATGGGTGACCCCCTGGGAAGTGTACAAAAAGTCCTATAAATTTAGATATAAGGGGCAAATGAGAAGCTAGAGCAGCCTAAGGGATATTGGAGTATGCAGAGTGGTTGGACATCTTGAGAGGTCGCGTAGGACGAGGCGGACTAGACCGGTGAAGAGAAAGAAGGTGCATCACAGCTCTAGAATTAGGGTGAGTTTGAATAGCGTTTGGAAAGATTATGTAGGCAAGATGGTAGTAATTATATATATACGTATGCATATGATATCCCATACGTAGCTATATCAGCGGGTTGTGTATCCCGGCAACCAATGTTACGGTATATGGAAGGCATTAATCGAACAGGGTAACGAAGTTCAAGTGACAAAAATAATAATAATAAATAAGTGGCACAAATGTTACAAGGTAAGCTGATGCTATTTTCACTATAGGTTAAGCTAGGAGAGTTTTAATGTAATGACATCTGGAAAGGAAAGAAAGTGAGTAGATAGAAGGTACGGAGATCAAAGCATCGGAAAAAGTGAAAACTAAGAAACATGAGTGAGTGAAGCCTCCGAGAGAGACGACGGGCAAAGTGCGAGACTATTTGGGTAAAAAACATTGAAGGTAGGCATGCGAATTGGATAAAGTGTGGCAGTATGGAACAAAAGAGGAATATGTGGGGTCAGAGAATAGGCTTCGATAAGTGGGACTAAAAGGATAGTGACCATGACGAGGAATGTGAAGTAAAAGAAAGAATGGTTAGGCCTTGCAACGATACTAAGAGATTTCCAACTCTCGAAAGATATATTTACAAAGGGATAAATGTGTAGCCATATTGGTATGGTTGCCTCGGATATGGAGAAGCTTTCATAAAAGATGACTTAAGAATAGAACGGATTTGTGCGTTTAAAGGAATATTTCACGAACTTCAGAGTCGATACTACAAATTATAAGAGAAGAAAGGTGCTCGAGGAGGAAGAAACCCAAGAAACGTTAAGGATGAAAGTAGGAAAGGTATACTAATGGGTTGGTCGAAGGAAGAGGAGAGCATTTAGGAGTAAAGTAATTGGAAATCTTTAACCATGGGAGTAAGAAGGATACTTTAACGAGTTGGCAGTAGGAAATCGATTACTTGTCAAGGAAAGAACGAGGATGATGAGTCGACACAATTGATTAGAAAATAAATGACATGGAATAAGAATTCATGTGAATACCGAGAGATTTGATCATTTTTGAAAATGGAATGAAATGTAAGGAACGTGCATGAAAGACCACTCGGCCGTAGCTTCATAAAGATAGATAAAGGTTTGATGAACGAGGATAGAGAGAGTGTAAACTGTAAGAATTCTGTGCTGAGGGAAAAAGTAGCAGGACGCTCGAAAAACTTGGAGGCACAGCTGTGACATAAACGCGTTGTTAAGAAGGATTATGAATAAGTGAGCTAAGCGGGCGAAAGGACTAGTAGTGGATGGAAGGGGTATGAAAAAGTTGAAAAAAATGATGATATAGACATAAATGGAAGAAGAACACAGGGAAAGAAGTTTTAGATATGTTATAAGAAAATTCGAGAAGAAAAACGAGGAGTAAGGTATAATCGAAGACTTCATAAAGGACGTGGTGAATCTCGATGTCCCCATTAACTTGTAGGTCCGGAAAACCATTAGTCATAAAAAGACGGAAAAGAAGGCATCCGAATTGGATCTAACCCTTATAAGTATTCCGATTTGATACAAGATTGTAACTAGCAAGAAGATAGACAAGTCAGACGATACGATGACGGAACCCAACCCTAAGAAGATTGTGAAGGGCGACAGATAATTATCGAAGACGACGGTTACTCGAAGGCTATGGGCGTATAAGGACTTCCTTAGTAGGGGGGGGGGGGAGAACATACTAGACTTGAAAGGAGCTATGACGTTTCAAACTCCAGAAAAGGAGATTTATTAGCCTAGGGCCAGAGTTCGAGGCGTATTGGCATATCGGGAAGGTAACAGAAAGAAATAGAAACGAATTGACGATAAGTGTAACATGAGGCAGACATTGGCAGAAAGTATGGAAGATAACTCAAGAGAGCACTTTATGCCAAGATGAACTACGATATTTTTAGACCATGATTTGAATCCCTCGTATCGGGCAAAAAGTGCACCGTACTTAAGTATGCAGTGACATGCCCTAAAGGGTAATGAAAAGAGCAAGAAAGGTCTCCAAGCTAAATTTACAAAGGGTGTTAGAGAGGATGACGAACCCAAAGGACACTTGGGATGACAATGACAATTGTAATAAAAGGAACAACGATTGGTAGTGTGGAAATTTTTTAAGGAAAGAAAGAACGCTGCTCCTATGAATGGAAATAAAAGAGTTCACCGGATATTAGAAAATAGTTCATGGACCACGAATTATACTGAACATGAGAGCATATGCTATGGAATTATATGAACCGTCAACGTGAAGCAATGCCCAACTACAATTGTAAGAAGGCCAGACCGGAAAGCCAACAAGGAATAACGACTGACGAAACGATCGCCGATACAAGGAAATCGAATATAAGTATACTTGCGTTGCAAGAGAGTCATAATAGAAGAATTGCCATAGTCCTATGCTTCTGGGATTGTATTGATAGATGTGAGGGAAGAAAGTAAAGAAAAAGTTGTAGCAGGAGCTCAAAAATGTTGCGAGCTATGAAATTAGTTGAACTCAGATTATAAGTTGCCATAAGTGTAACTGGACTGCGAAGGATAATAAATGGAGAAGAAACATTACGTATATATGTATTTCGAATAATGATATAACTGGCCTTAGAAAGGAACATAACCATTAGGTTCACTAGCGACACAGTTATGCCGGGTAAACATTTGCAATGTAAGGGTAAAAGAGGTGGCGACAAGGATGTAAGGATTAGAGAGCCTGACTAATGAACTACAAAAAAAAAAGGAGAGTACTTACAGGACGATGGATAGTTATGGCACGGCAAGTCAAGACTACCATAATGGAGAAAGAACAAGAGCGAGATGCTAGTTAATTTCCGATCATGCACATGGGGACAAAGAATTGAAAGAATATAACTGAAGGCAATAAAAGAGATAAGAAAGAATGAGAAAAGACTGACCCAAGTTATAGTTTAAGCAAATAGTAATCGGACCCGAAAGGAAAAACATAATTGTTCTAACGAATCAAAGATGCTGCCGTGGGTTGGCAATACTGCAACATTCGAGGACGAATGTTTTTAAGGGGGGAAGAATGTTACACCCCGTATCTTCGAAGAACACTTATCAAATTTGAAACATAAGTGCGTTGAGTTAGGGTTAAGTAAAACCACTTTGGAATATAAGGAGCAAGAATTATTAAGTATATTTAATAAGTGAAGGATGTATATAAGATATACTGGAAGGTTTTATAAGGAAATGAGTGGAAGAAATGAAGTAGTACGACTTCGGAGAAAGGATGGGTAATGTTTTGTGTGAAAATTTTGGTCCAACTTGGGAGACGAATATCCCTTAGCATATGAAGTGTTTTAAGGTGAAACAAAAGCCTAATATGAAGTTCGTCGAGTCTAGTTTCCAACGCAACAAACTGCTCGTCGTTAGGAGATCGGAGTAGAGAATTATGAACGTTACAAGTTTAGCTGACAAAGCAGAAACGCGTGCTACAGTACTGCTACAGTACCGACCCGAATAAAAAGGGTAAGAACCCCTTTTTTTGACCAGATTTGCCCAGAAATTTCCAGATTTTTGAAGAGAGAGAGAGGGGGGGGGGGGGGGATCACAAAGTGAGCAATTTTCAAGCAAGGAATATTAATCGAAGCTCGGATAAACGCACGGATATGATTCTAGTATGGTTTTGCGATGGATTCAAGGTAGATATTGAAGATATCTCTGTCTTAACAAGAATAAGGTATGAATCTCCTATTATTAATGTTAATTTTGGTTTATTTATGAGATAAAGTCGTTAAATAATTGTCTAGCGAGTTGGTTGGTTGTGGAAATTGGGAAAACATCGTGTGGAATGTTTTATGGTACATATTGGTGTTGGAAATGATGTTATTGATGTTGGTATTTTTGATGTTGTTATTGGTTGTTGGATTGTGATTTCGGGTTAGGCATATAAACAGGGGAGGTGCTGCCCGAATTTTGACAGATTCTAAACAGAATTAAACTGAAGGCTTAAGATGAGCGTATGACATTGAGCCTAATAATAGTATGAATGGTTTATATGTAGATTTATGAGCTTGGAAGGATAAGCGTTGAACGACTAAGGCGACCGAAAGGTATGTTAAGGCTCGTCCCTTTCTTTCAAAGGCATGATTCCGATGTTATGGCTTCATAAATGTTTCCATATCTTCCTCGTTTTCAAAAGTTAGATGCTTATGACTCCAAGGCATAATTCCTTTCCTAATAATTCATAGCTATTTTCCAAAATGTTCGTATTTTCTAAATTAGAGATTTATGGCTCTGTGGGCTCTTATGACAGCAACGATGAACCTGTTTTCACAATCATAATGATGATGTCAAAGATGAGAATATTTCCCTACTTGATTATGATTATGATGATTCCGGGTTTAAAGGTTCCAAGTTTACGATTTCAATGACGATATAAGAATGTTGAGCTATTTCTTGATTTCTCAATTTTATTCATGGATGATGACTATTTTTAAAGATTCCAAAGTATATGAATTGACGCCTTATGAGATTTATGACCTTATTCTATGCAATCTCTTGATGTTGTTTTTCGTTGATAGTCTCACCTTATAATAGTTGTTCCTTCAAGGTGAGACATGGCGATCATGATTAGTCTATAATATAATTGGAGGTTACCGACCTTACGTCACTCCGATAGATACATGACATTCTTTGGGCTCTCCTGCATGCTGCTTATATGAAATACGTATATGATACATGAACATGATATATGTACATGATACATGAACATGATACATGTATATGAATATGGGAAAGAGGGCCAGAGCGCTATAGACACATATCCACCAGATCAGTTGGTATTATATGACATGATATCATCCCGGACGCGGGATGCCCGGACTCGGGACATATGTGGCTAAATGGATTGGAGCCGACGCCTCGACAACATGATATGTTCTATTTTCCGTATACATGAACAAGAAATGTTTTTCAAAGAAAGCTAAGCTTACATGGCATCCTCCCTAAGAGGCACTCACATGTACAGGTTACTCTTTTATCTCACGATATGCTCTATATTTTCATTCTGTTATTATTCATACTTTACATCCCTTACTATGTTACTATTCATGCCTTACATACTCGGTACATTATTCATACTGACGTCCCTTCTTGTGGACGTTGCGTTCATGCCCGCAGGACCAGGTAGCCAGTCAGACAATTCGCAGCAGTAGGACCTCTCCTCAATAGCAGCCAGTACGCTCCATTGATTCGGAGCTACACAACTTTTTGTATGTTATTCGGCTACATACATATATGGGTACGGCAGGGCCTTGTCTTGTCATTTCTACAGTTTGCACTCCATAGAGGTCTGTAGACAGTGATATGTAGTCGTGATATTATGCAGCCTCGTCGGCGTGTATTATGTTGTACAGTATATATGTGTGGCGGCCAAATTAGCTTACGCTGCTATCCTCAGTGTTTATGTTTATATGTATGAGTTGGCCGTGAGTTCCCGGTACAGTGTCTTTTACGTTGATTGTTTGGGAGACAGTATAGCACAGTTACAGATTGTATATGGGCCCAGGATGGCCAGTGAGAAGTAAATGCAAACACAGGAGTGCTTGGCCAATAATGGTCGGGCACTGTCACGGCTCATCAGTTTGGGTCGTGACACATGACTTCTTTCTTGGTTTGAGGGGGAGGCAATTCTCTGATTGCTTTGATCTTTGTTGGGTCCAGCTCTATACCTCTTCGACTAACTATGAATCCAGTCATTTTCTAGCCGGTACTCCAAACGCACACTTGGCCGGATTCAATTTCAAATTAAGCTTCCGGAATCTATTGAAAATTTCCTCAAATATGTGTTATGCTCCAATCTTTCCCTTTATTTGATGATGACATCGTTCATATAGACCTCAATCTCTCTGTGGATCATGTTGTGGAAAATTGTAGTCATTGCTCTCATGTACGTTGCACCAGCGTTCTTGAGGCCGAAGGGCATTACCCTGTAGTGGTACACTCCCCATGGGGTGATGAATGTTATTTTTTCCACGTCCTCTCTTTCCATCAAGATCTGATGATAGCTGGCGAAACAATCCAAAAATGATTGTAGCTTGTGCTTGGCACAGTTGTCTATGAGTATGTGGATATTAGGGAGCGAAAAATTATCCTTTAGGCTAGTTTTGTTTAGATCTCGATAATCCATGCAGATTCTTATCTTGCCATCTTTCTTGGGTACCGGGACTATATTGGCTAGCCATGTGGGGTAGGATGTTACCTCCACTACTCCAGACTTAATTTGTTTCTCCACCTTGTCCTTGATTGAGATACTGAGGTTTGGTTTGAATTGTCAGGTTTTCTGCTTTACCGGAGCAAACCCCCAATTGATAGGTAATCTATGGGATACTATGCTGGTACTTAACCCTGGCATATCGGCGTATGACCATGCGAAAACATCCACGTATTCCCTTGGCATGCTTATTAATTCCTCTTTGAGGGGGGCATCTAGGTGTGCACTTATCCTCGTTTCTTTGACATTCTCTTCATCACCTAGATTTATGGTTTCCATTTCTTCCAAGTTTGGTTTCTGCTCGTTCTCCAAAGTTCCACTTCTTCTGCGAGACCCTCAGGTATCATCGTGGTCTTATCGTATTCCTTATATTATTCCTCACTTATGTTGTCCGACTCATTCGTTTTGTAACATGTCATGAAACTTAAAGGTGCTTTATTGTTTTTATTACTGAAAAAAAAAGAAACAAAATCAAGGCGCGGTAGGTTAGTGTAAAACATGCATGCACCAGTTTCAATAAATCGACACTTTCATTGATTTAAAAGATTAGAAGTACAAACTGTGGTCCTTACTTAGGTCAAACCATTTTCGTTTTTGAAAACATTATGAGGTATATATAAGTGACAAAGAGGGTGAGTAGTCGGACCTCAACTGACTCTCCCCATTTTCAGAAAATAAATTCATCTTTCTCTACTGAAGAGCCAGTAGCGGGGTAGAGGTCCAGTTGGACAGTCGTTCACCCGGTTCTGCCTCTCTGATGCTAGTTGTTTCAGCACATTCCTCCAGAATCACGTAGCAATATTCCTCTTGGAATAGTATCCTTATCCCCTCTTCAATGTCGACATCCTCGGGCATGGGCATTTTGTGGGGGAATGACTGGTACAGATTTGGGATAGGTTTGTAGAGATCTGTAACCTCTTGTCTCCTTTTGGTAAGCATCTCCTCCTCTATGGGGACGTAACTAAGCCCGAAGCGAAAATCATTTTGAAGGATAGGAACAGGCTCAGTGATGTCCTGTAGATTCTTCCCTAAACCTTTTTCGAGTTCAAACCCGTTTAGAAGCATAGTGGAAGCAATCATTTTATAAACTGCCGACATGGGAGTTTTCGTGGAATCTATCTTGTGGGCCGCTCCCAGTAACTCCACGACATGGAAATCCATTCCCTTAGGTGTGGCTTCAATAACAGGTATGAAATTATCTGGATAATTGTGCATGCCGGCCTCTCTATGGATTACCACTTCTACGAGCCTCTAAGGAGAGTATAACATATCACATAAGCGGGACAGGACCCCGCTACGCCCATAATTATATACACAAAAGAATAAGTACCCAAAAGCTATGGCTCTGAATGAAATGGAGCTCTGCTATGTAGTCTCTAAGAATACTGCTATGGATCGAGCCTGTCTCCCTGTGCACCTACGGGCATGACGCAGCGTCCACAAACAAAAGGACGTCAGTACGAAGAATGAACTGAGTATGTAAAGCATGATCAATATCAATATAGAAGCATAATAAGCAACATAAGAAATAGCACAAGATAGGAGATGGTGATATCATCGTCATAGGCACTTACTTGCCTTTCATAGGGCTTTCCCATTTCTAATGCGTATTTGTGTACTTACATCCAAATCGTATCCGTTCCATATTTGTACTCGTATTCGTATACATACCCTTATCCACATTAATATCGTATCATATTCGTATTTATATCATACACATAATCATATCATATACATAACATTTACATAGCATACCCGACCATGCAGGATCGGTGTTTCATACATACTTGGCCAACCAAGGCTCAAGGTTACTCATACCTGGCCCTACCAAGGCTTCAGGGTTACATCTACCGGGCCCTACCAAGGCGTCAGGGTTATCCGTACCATATGCAGAGGTGTGCGCGCGTTGCGTAATCATATACATACTTATTTACATATCTTACCCGGCCTCATAAGCTCGGGGTTCCATAATAGTCATATACAGACACATATACATAATAGCTCATAAGCATCTTTACTATTTACATCATTATCATCAGCGTCACCAACATCATTACACTATCATCGTCGTTCATCACATTTATCTTTATCGGCTTAATCGTCATACGAGGGATTTAGTACAATCGTGGCGTATCAAGAATCATGAGCTTACTAGCTCGGGAGATCAAGTCATTTGAAGGACATCATAGTCTCATAGAAGAGTTAGATATTTGTCCAAAGAACCATGCCTTATGAAAGAAGGGTTAGCCTTACATACCTTTTCCGTTCAACTATTATACACTTGCGCATTCTCCTCCAATGCTAGCGTTTCTACCTTCATTAAAGTCATACTATCATTAGAATCGATAGCTAGCATATATGACTAAAGCTAGAGAAAATCGGGCAGCATCTCCTCTATTTATACGACATTCCTCCGTAGCGTATATCAACTCCCAAACGTCAATAATACATTCACAATACCATAACAATAGTCATTATTCATTCACACTACCCATATCTCTAGACTTACTTTCAATCATCCATACCCACGGCCATATCACACGACTATGTCCATTCACGTACATTGCTCATCCAATGTTCTCAACATCATTTATAACACATTTACATCACAATACATCAAGACTCATAACTCAATTCAAACTATTTTTCAAAATGACACTATTCCACATTCATGACCCATTTTGCCATACCTTTCTACAATCCAAGTATTTCAACTCTTAAGTACCTTAAAAAACATAGAAATATCATGAATCTTACCTTAGATGTCATAGGAACAAGCCTTGGTTTATAATACTCCACTTGAGCAAAACCCTAGTTTATCTCCAATGAGATTTCTTGACTTGTATGATCCTTAATGGGTTTTCTTATACTTGATTCACTTAGTTTATGTTGTTGATCACAAATATCCTTGAATTCTTGTGGAATTTATGTAGAGAGATGTTTTAGAGAGAAGGGGTGTCATGTAGAAGTGAAATGAAATAATAAACTTGGTCCCGTTTTTAATAACCCAAAATCTGATCTGAAATGAACAGTCGTCGAAAGTGCTCAGAGGTCGTAAACTCTGTTTACGGGCCGTTTTCCAGTTTACGGTCCTTATTCTGTGGGCGTATTTAAGCATCACAGAACCAGAAAGTACGCTGGGGATCATGGTGATTTACGATCGTAGTTTACGCACCGTATTTCAATTTACGGTCCGTATTCCAAGTCGTATTTAACCATTTGGACATTTGACAGAAAGTTGATGTCTTGGAAGTCAAAATACGACATTGCAGTTTACGGGCCGTATTTCATTTTACGTTCAACTGGCCAAAGTGCAAATCTGCAACTTTTCACATTTTTAGAATCTATAGTTAGTCATCATGGAGCATAACCTATCTCTTATTGAATCACCTTTGGAATCTTACTTAGGGTCATTCATGTCATTTCATACTCATGGAAATATCGTACACTCGTACTCCACACTAGATCATTCACTTGCGTACCAACGGAAAATTTTTCGAGGTGTAACATTCTTCCCCCCTTAAGATCATTCGTCCTCGAATGTTAAACACTTGGGATCCTGCGAAAATTTCGCTAGAGTTTCCCCTGTAATTTGGCACTACCAACTTGTCACAACAACCCATAATATCATTGCCTCACAGGGCTACATCACAATATCAACATATCTATGGCCACACACGACCAAAAGCATGAAAAGTAAGTATATATACCTTATATCGTTAGCGTTTCATCTTGAATTTCTTCTGGGGGTTGGAATAAATGCGGGTATCTGGATCGCATACTTTCTTCCGCTTCCCATGTCATCTCTTCTCGTTCACTGCTTCTCCATAGAACCTTAACTGAGGCCACCTCTTTGTTTCTAAGCCTCCGTACTTGCCTATCTAGTATGACAATGGGCACTTCTTCATAAGTCAACTTTTCTGTCACTTGCACATCACTTATTGGCACGATCGTAGTAGGATCTCCAACACATTTTCGAAGCATCGAAACATGAAAAACTGGATGGACTGACTCCAAATCCGGCGGTAGATCTAACTCATAGGCCACTTTGCCCACTTTGCACACAATCTCATAAGGCCCAATGTATCGGGGACTAAGTTTCCCTTTTTTGGCAAATCTCATTACACCCTTCATTGGTGACACTTTCAAGAATACCCAATCTTTCACTTGGAACTCTAAGTCACTTTGACGACTTTGGGCTGCTAACAACCGATCCTGTATGAGCTTGACTTTCTCTATGGCTTGCTGGACCAAGTCTGGCCCTATCAATCTAGCCTCTCCTGTTTCGAACCACCTAATTGGGGATCTACACTTTCGCCCATTCAAAGCTTCGTACGGTGCCATCTGAATTCTAGAATGATAACTGTTATTGTAAGCAAATTCAATGAGTGGCAAATAGTCATCCCAATTTCCTCCAAAATCTATCATACATGCCCGTAACATACGGAGTAACATATGAAAATGTGGAGCCCGGATCAATCAAAGCATATACATCATGAGAAAATACCGATAATATACCTGTGACCACGTCAGGAGAAGACTCAAGATCTTGGCGTCCAGTCAAAGAATAAACACGGTGTTGAGGACCGCTAGAGCTGGGAACTCTCCCTCTGCCTCTACCATGACCGACTAGCGCATGTGAACCTGGCCCCATAGGGCGTACAGATGCTGAAGATCCGGCTACTGACCCTGAAGGCTGGGTCCTACCTCTACCATGAACTGAGGGGCAATCACGCATAATATGGCCTGGTCGACCACATGAATAGCAAACATCTGAGCCTATTCGGCATTGACCCCAATGCAGCTTCCTACACTGGGAACATCGTGGTACGGGTGGCCTTGCCTGACCTGCATCATCTCTAAACTAAGACACCGAATAGCTTTGACTCGGCCCGGAACGAGGAGGTCTATCGAATCTCTGGCCTGAAAACCGTGGAGGTGCACTGGTCATAGAATAGCCTGAGTGCCTGGAAATATGCTATCTGTGCCCACCTTTGAACTCACTCATCGGGCCTGAAGATCTGGCCCTCTTGCTATGACCCCTATCCTACTCGCGTTCACTTCTCTGCTGTTGTAAACTTTCTTCTAAGTTCTGAGCATGAGCCTGTATGCGTGCAATATCCATATTGTCCTAAAGGGACGCAGTCAAACACCTATCCATCAAATGAGGCCCTAGGCATTTCACAAATCGGTGTACCCGGTCGCACATGTCCGCTATCATGGCCGAAGCATACCTAGCCAAAGAATTGAAGCGGAGACTATACTCTAGCGCACTCAGACTACCTTGCCTCAAATTCAAGAATTTATCGGCCCTAGCTCGCCGAACTTCTGGAGGCATATAGTGTCGGAGGAAAGCATCAACAAACTCTTGCCATACCGAGGGAGGTGCATTGGCTCCCCGTAAAGCCATCCAAACTGTGTACCATTGGATCGACACATCTCTCAATCTATACGACGCTAGCTCGACCGACTCGGTGTCCGAAGCATGTAACAATCGAAGCGTCCTCAACATACCATCAATGAAGTCCTGAGGGTCCTTCTCTGGCTTTGACTTAAAGAATTCCGGAGGATTCAAAGTAATGAAGTCACGGGCTCTTTCACTAATAGCCCTGTCACCTTGCCTTAATTTTTGCCGCTAAGTTTGGGCAGCAACCAACTGAGTAAGCAAGTGTATGGCCTCTTTTACATCTTAGCCCAAAACATCCGGTGGAGGAGCTGGAGGTGCTGCAGCTGGGGCTGAGGCTCCCTCATGCTCCTCTAATATAGGTACTGAACGGGAGGACTAGGATTGAGCTGCACTCAGGGACTCACTTTCCTCTACCACCGGTGCCGGTGCTTTTTCAGCCCGCTTTTCTGCAACCACCTTCCCCTTTTGGGCTGCTGTAGCCTTTCTCTTTACAGGGATTTCTGAAATACACAGCACACGATTAAGGGACGAGAATTTCTTATATCATAGCTCTATCGCACGATTCTTATGAAGAAAGAAGGTCATTCATTCGTATAATGTCCGCAGCTTCTTGTTTTTAAGTATGGCGCACAACAACCCCATAACCAAGTCTCTACTACACACGACTCGTAGACACACCCTAGGACTGAACTGCTCTGATACCACTTTTGTCACGACCCATCTAGAGGGCCGCGACGAGCGCCTGGTGCTAGCCCACCCGGGCACCCCCTGGCTTACACTTCACTTACGTGTAGGTGAGCCGTACAATTAAAAATACATTTCTATTCATTTATCATACTAGTCCCATTGGACAACAATTCTTTTATATCATCATTGGAATCTATGCCACATCAATGTACATGAGCCGACGAGGCTATCAAAACGGGCAAACCAAGGCTCAAGGTTACTCATACCTGGCCCTACCAAGGCTTCAGGGTTACATCTACTTGGCCCTACCAAGGCGTCAGGGTTATCCGTACCATTTGCAGAGGTGTGCGCGCGTTACGTAATCATATACATACTTATTTACATATCTTACCCGGCCTCATAAGCTCGGGGTTCCATAATAGTCATACATAGACACATATACATAATAGCTCATAAGCATCTTTACTATTTACATCATTATCATCAGCGTCACCAACATCATTATACTATCATCGTCATTCATCACATTTATCTTTATCGGCTTACTCGTTATACGAGGGATTTAGTACAATCGTGGCATATCAAGAATGATGAGATTACTAGCTCGGGAGATCAAGTCATTTGAAGGACATCATAGTCTCATAGAAGAGTTATATATTTGGCCAAAGAACCATGCCTTATGAAAGAAGGGTTAGCCTTACATTCCTTTTCCGTTCAACTATTTTACATTTGCGCGTTCTCCTCCAATGCTAGCGTTTCTACCTTCATTAAAGTCATACTATCATTAGAATCGATAGCTAGCATATATGACTAAAGCTAGAGAAAAGCGGGCAGCATCTCCTCTATTTATGCGACATTCCTCCGTAGCGTATATCAACTCCCAAACGTCAATAATACATTCACAATACCATAACAATAGTCATTATTCATTCACACTACCCATATCTCTAGACTTACTTTGAATCATCCATACCCACGGTCATATCACATGACTATGTCCATTCACGTACATTGCTCATCTCATGTTCTCAACATCATTTATAACACATTTACATCACAATACATCAAGACTCATAACTCAATTCAAACTATTTCTCAAAATGGCACTATTCCACATTCATGACCCATTTTGCCGTACCATTCTACAATCCAAGTAATTCAACTCTTAAGTACCTTAAACAACATAGAAATATCATGAATCTTAACTTAGATGTCGTAGGAACAAGCCTTGGTTGATAATACTCCACTTGAGCAAAACCCTAGTTTATCTCCAATGAGATTTCTTGACTTGTATGATCCTTAATGGGTTTTCTTATACTTGATTCACTTAGTTTATGTTGTTGATCACAAATATCCTTGAATTCTTATGGAATTTATGTCGAGAGATGTTTTAGAGAGAAGGGGTGTCATGTAGAAGTGAAATGAAATGAAATAATAAACTTGGTCCCCTTTTTAATAACCCAAAATCTGATCTGAAATGAACAGTCGTCGAAAGTGCACAGTGGTCGTAAACCCAGTTTACGGGCCGTATTCCAGTTTACGATCCGTATTCTGTGGGCGTATTTAAGCATCACAGAACCAGAAAGTATGCTGGGGATCATGGTGATTTACGATCGTAGTTTACGGGCCGTATTTCAATTTACGGTCCGTATTCCAAGTCGTATTTAACCATTTGGACATTTGATAGAAAGTTGAAGTCTTGGAAGTCAAAATACGACATGGCAGTTTACGGGCCATATACTACTTTACGATCCGTATTTCATTTTACGTTCAACTAGCCAAAGTGCAAATCTGCAACTTTCCACATTTTTAGAATCTATAGTTAGTCATCGTGGAGCATAACCTATCTCTTATTGCAATCGCCTTTGGAATCTTACTTAGGGTCATCCATGTCATTTCATACTCATGGAAATATCGTACACTTGTACTCCTCACTAGATCATTCACTTGCGTACCAACGGAAAATTTTCCGAGGTGTACCACTTAGACTTTCCCCTTCCCTTTTCAATCCCTTAGAAATGGAATTTGAAGGAGGGTTTTGGCAGATTTTTCTATAAGATTATTCTTAACAAATTGATGATGTTAATGTTAAAATATGATGAATCTAAGCTTAGTAAGAGCATATCTTCCACTTTTAACGTTGAATTTTCGATTTGGAGAATTAGGGTTCATACCCAATTTTTTGGGTTTTTACTAGAAATCAGATTTGTGGATAATTCTTGAGCTAAATCAACAATTAATGATTGTGTTATGATTACCTAGGATTCAATTTGGTATTTTGCCCGCGAATATCCCGTTTCGCCCTTGTGGGCCCGTTTCCCCAATTTCTAAGGTTAAAATGGACCTAATTCATATCATAGTAATATTAGTATCATTCTCCATGATTTCTATCTTAGAATTCGATTATGCTTAGACTACTTTGGTTTTGAGATTTAGAGGAAGGGCAAGGCGATAGAGTGACTTGTTGGTGTTGCGGTTCGGCAGTCCAGGTAGGTTATGGTTTACTTTTGGTGAGACTTCGTATAACGAATCACATATTTAGATTATAATGTCGGAGACAGCATGTGAACCTTCGGGTATGGAGTTGGGATGGATATTTCCTTAGGTTGGGCCCTGATGTGTGTTGGGACTAGCCACCCCATTATACGTGTCGATTGTTTATTGTGTTGGCTTGATGCCATGTGTAGTTGGTAGATATAGAATTCTGCTCGTTGTCCTGATTTGGAACAGGATTAACATACCCATTTTTGGTACTTTTACTTGATATATTGTTGGGGTACCCACTATTGGTACTTGAGTTATTGATATATGTTAGCATACCCACTGTTGGTATTGTGATGTTATACATTGTTGGCATAACCGTTGTGGTATTGTTGACATTGAACTCGACTGTTAGTGATTGACATATGCATTGCATACATTCTCTCATATTTATCATGCATGGCCGATATCCGGTGATGATCCGGTATCGTTGATTGACCTAAACTGATATTTGATAAACTCTTTTACTTGAGTGATTGTGAAAAAGGCCGATGTCTGAAGATCCATTCCGGAATCGTTGTTTATATGAAATTGACACTTGATAAACTCTTTTACTTGAGTGATTGTGAGGAGGCCGATGTTCGAGGTTCAATTCCGGAATTATTGATTTATGAAACTGATATTTGATAATACTTTTGAGTGATTGTGAGGAGGCCGATGTCCGAGGGTTATATTCGATCATCGTTGTTGCATGACCGATTCTGATGTTATTCCGGAATCGTTGTTAGTCTATGGGCTCCGCGGGTCCCCCAAGGTAGTGCCGGTGAGACTCCCCCTGTGAGCAATTAGCTAGGGTCCCGTCTGTCTAGTTGGCAAAGATCCGGGAGGGTGGCACTTAGACTTCGCGAGTCACGCTGGGTTGTGCTACCGAGATGTCAATATTTCCATCTAGAATGCATTTGTACACCTCATTTGCATAGTATGGTATGGCATCACATTCATACCATTATTGCACTGCATTGCATTATGACTTAAGTGAGATGCCGTGATGACTGTATTGTGACGATTGTGTTGTTGATGATTGGACTGTGATGTTTCTATTGTGGTGATTGTTTCAGGATCGGATATACTCAAACTTATTATATTGGGGTTAGATACTTACATACGTGTTGATGGATACTCAGTTACGATTATATTATTCATGCATGATTGGTTTACTTGTTTATCTGCGTTATTTTATGAATTATGTTAACTATGCTTAGTCGGCCAATGATACCTACCAGTACTGTTGTTTGTACTGACCTGCACTTGTTGTATTCTTTTATGAATGCGGAGTATCAGGCCGGATCTACTTCTCTGACTCGTGGCCGATCGGCTCTTCAGCTTCCACTTGAGTTTTCCAGAGTGAGCATGGTGTCCGCTGAACTTGGAGACTCTTCTGTTACTTATGTCTTGTCTTTCATTCAAAGACATGATTTGAGACAACTTATGTATTATTATTCAGACCTTTATTATTAGGATTTAGATGCTCTTGTATGACCAGACTAGATACTAGGGTGGATTTCATATACTTCCGTACTTGTAAAAATTATATTATGTGTGAGATTTATGTTATTTTACTTTCTTCTGCTATTTTCGTTTATTGTGAATGTTGAGTTAAGGGTTCGCCTACCGAGGTGGGAAAGGTAGGTGATCGTATGACCTAGGCTGAAATGGGTCGTGACACGATCAAGAACAAGTATCCGCTTTCAAGAATTGATGATTTATTTGATCAGCTACAGGGTGCCAAATGGTTCTCAAAAATAGATTTAAGATTCGACTATCACCAGGTGAGAGTTAGAGAGAAGGACATTCCGAAGACAGCCTTCAGAACTAGATATGGTCATTTTGAGTTTCGAGTAATGTCGTTCGGGTTGATTAATGCACCGACAGTATTCATGGATTTGATGAATAGTGTATTCAGGCCTTTCCTAGATTTGTTTGTGATTGCGTTCATCGATGACATCCTGGTATATTCTCCATCCGAGGCAGAGTATGCGGATCATTTACGTACTGTTCTTAGGGTTCTTTAGGCCCAGAAGTTATATGCAAAGTTTTCTAAATACGAGATTTGGTTGAATTGTGTTACTTTTATAGGGCACATTATTTTAGCTGATGGTATCCGGGTAGATACCCAGAAGATTAAAGTTGTGAAAGCTTGGCTAACGCCTACAACACCTACTGAAGTTCATAGTTTTCTGGGTCTTGCTGGTTATTACAGAAGATTTGTAGAAGGATTTTCTTCTATAGCTGCACCACTGACGAAGCTGGCCCAGAAATCAGTTAAATTAAAGTGGACAGATGCTTATGAGCGCAGTTTTCAGGAGCTGAAGAACAGATTGACCTCGTCCCCGGTTTTGACGCTTCCAGAAGGATCGGACAGCTATGTTATTTATTGTGATTCTTTAGGTATTTGACTAGGCTGGGTAGCTTGTGGGATGTCCAACTGGAGAAGAGGGAGTTAGCTTGTGAGCTTCAACAATTAGCTAGTTTAGGAGTTCTATTAACGGACTCGGGCAATACGGGAGTTAATATCCAGGATTCTGCTGTTTCGTCTTTAGTAATGGAGGTGAAGGAGCACCAATATGAGGATCCCATATTACTTCAATACAGAGATACACTTCTTCAGAAGAAAAAGTCACCATTTGAGATTTTTGCAAATGGAGTTCTTAGATATCGAGGCAGATTATTTGTTTTTAATGTTGCAGGGTTACGTCGCTAGATTTTGGGGGAAACCCATTGTTCCCGTTATTCTAATCATCCAGCAGCGACGAAGTTGTATCATGATATTAAGTCAATTTATTGGTAGGATGGAATAAAGAAAGTCATAGCATAGATCGTAGCTCAATGTCCTAACTGTCAGCAGGCCTGCCTCGTTCTCAGCGTAAGTATGATTCTATATGGGTAATTATGGATAGACTCACAAAGTCAGCTCATTTCCTGCCTGTCAGAACTACATACTCAGCTGAAGAGTATGCAAAGATTTATATCAAAGAGATAGTATGACTCCATGGTGTTCTAGTATCCATTATCTCAGATAGAGGCGCACAGTTTACAGCTAATTTCTGGAAGTCTTTCCAAAATGATTTAGGGACTCAGGTGAGTCTCAGCACAGCATTTCACCACTAGACTGACGGACAAGTTGAGCATACTATTCAGACCCTCGAAGATATGTTAAGGGCATGTGTATTAGACTTCGGAGGTAGCTGGGAAGTTCATTTGCCACGTATTGAGTTTGCATACAACAATAGTTATCATTCCAGTATCCAAATGGCCCCGTATGAGGCTTTATATGGGCGAAAGTATAGATCACCAATTAGATGGTTCGAAGTAGAGGAAACCAAATTAATAGGGCCAGATTTGACCCAGCAAGCGGTAGAGAAGGTCAAGCTTATTCGAGACCGATTATTGATAGCCCAAAGTCGACAGAAGTCTTATGCTGACAATCGCCAACGAGACCTGGAATTCCAAGTTGATGAATGGGTATTCTCGAAGGTGTCGCCGATAAAGGGCATCATAAGATTTGGTAAAAAGGGTAAGCTTAGTCCTTGGTATATTAGGCCTTACAAGATTGTACGCAAGGTAGGCTAGGTGGCTTATGAGTTAGATCTACCTTCGGACTTGGAGTCAGTTCATCCGGTTTTCCATGTATCAATACTTCGCAAGTGCATTGGAGACCCTTCCAGAATTGTACTTGTGGATGATGTCCAGATCACCGAGGAATTATCCTACGAAGAAGTTCCTATGGCAATCCTACATAGACAAGTTCGGAGGCTAAGAACTAAAGATGTAGCTTCAGTTAAAATTCTATGGAGAAACAATAATAGGGAAGAAATGACTTGGGAAGCTGAGAAAGATATGAAGTCCAGGTATCCACATTTGTTTCCACTCCGAGGGGAGGTTCAGACAGAGCCACCATTGCCTTCAGGTGCGTAATGCTTTCTTTCAAAGATTTCTTGGTTATGTGTGGCCATTATTATTGTTGTTGTTGTTGTAGCCCTGTGAGGCATTGTATATTTTTGGGTTTTTATGACAGGATGGTAGTGGCATATTAACAAGGGAAACTCTGGCGAAATTTTTGTAAAATCCCTAAGATTAAGGGGGGGAGGAATGTTACACTTTGAAAATTTTGTGTCGTTTGCATTATGAGTAAACTAATGCAAGCCTAAAGTGGATATGAATCCCTTACAAGGTTAAGGAGGGTATTTAATAATTTTAAGTGTGAACCTTAAGGTTTCGGAGTTAAATGACTCGGCGTAAGTAAATTTTTTGAGGATTGGAAACTTGAGTAATGTTTGGGAAGATTTCGTGTTATTTGAGTTTTACATTGCTTAGAATTACCTTTAGGGGAAGTTATAGGGCTCCTTATATTATAAATGAATTTTTTAACAAGTTCCAATAAGGTTCCATAAGTATTGGGGGTCAAACGAATCGAAAAGAACGCATTTTCGCGAAAATCGGAGTTTGTGGACTAGTATGCTGCCGCAAACTGGCCGTAAACTGAGTTTGCTGTGTAGCAAACTGGCTGCAAACTCACCAGATTGGCTGGCCTCACTGCCCAACCTCCTCCCTAAGGATAGGAGGGGAGATGTGGCCGCATGCTCATTATGCTGAGCCTCATCTCCACCGCAAATTGTAGGGGGAGGACGATTTTAAGACCTTTTTAAGTCCCAAAAGATCCCATTTTGATATCCACCTCCCACACTTATCTCCCATATTATAAGAGAGTTCATGAGAGTTCTTGAAGGTTATACAATATTCCAAAACCTTCCATACCATCAAGAGAGAAGATCAAACATCAAAACCTCAAGATAATCCATAGAAGATGATTGTTCTTGCGTCTCTTCAATGTTGTGATGAACTTGATCTTGGGAGAAGTTGAGTGAGGTGAAGTTCTTCTATTATAAGGTATGTTCTCCACCTTATTTATATGATTGAGTTGGTTTAAAGGTTTAGTAACTCTTGGAAAGGAAAAGAATCAAAGTGGAGGAGTCACAAACCTTTGAATTGAAGGTGTTGACTATAAGATTAATTTGAAAGGAGTTTTTGGATGGATTTAAGATTTATTTGAATGTAATTCCTTGATTATGATATTTTTGACGTTATTATTGTTCTTTGGGAATTGTGTTGGAGTTTGGTGGAAGCTAATAAAATAGGGGAAGTGTTGCCTAAATTCTGCTAGCTCGTTAATTACACTAGTTTGAACTTAAGATTGTTTTCAAGACTTAACCTTAGTATGAATCCTCTTGAATGTAAATTTGCGAGCTTGGGAGGAGGACGTTAAGTAGTTAAGGAGACATAAAGGTATTTTAAGGCTAAAACTTTTTTCTAAAGGCATCATTCCCTTATTGTGAACCCATATATGATATCCATAATGTCCTATTTCCTAGAAATGCTAGGAGCCGATGATTCTCAAGCTTCTTATGAAATTGTTGATAAAATTTCCCTATGATGATGATGATAATGATGATGACGATTCCATTTCTAGAGATACCAAAGCTTATAGTTCTTGATGTTCTTATGATATTATTGAGCTTGTTCCATGTCTATTGATTTTTTTCATTGATGTTAATCTCATCTTATGATTTTTCTTCCTTCAAGGTGAGATATAGCGGCGATGATTCCATAATGGTAATCGGAGGTTTACCGACCTTACGTCACTCTGATAGAGTTATAGCTTTCATTTGGGCTCTCATGCAAGCTTTATATATATGTAGCTATTTTCTCACACCGAGCCACGCTATAGTCGGCCAGGTACGACACATAGATGTGTACAACAATGCAGTGGGTATGTTATGTTGTTACCCCGGACGCGAGATGATATGATATATGGATCGGGCTGCACGTTCCGTAGCATATGTGTGTGTGTGTGTGTGTATATATATATATATATATATATATATATATATATATATATATATGTATGTATGTATGTATGTCTGAAAAATGTTTTTTTTAAAGCTAGGCATACATGACATCCGCCTTAAGAGGCATCTAGATGTAAAGGTTATCTCTCTTATCTCGTGTTACTTTTCAAATTTTTATTATGTTGTTATTCATGCCTTACATACTTAGTACATTATTCATACTTACATCCTTTTGCTTGTGGACGCTGCGTTCATGCCGGCAGGTAGTTAGGGAGACGGATTAGATCTTTAGGTGCTTCATCAGCGATTTCTCAAGAGCGCTCCATTTGCTTCGGAGCTGCAGTCTAGTGGTATTATTCTTTTGTGTACGTATTTGGGCACGGCGGGGTCCTGTCCCGTCTTTATGATTTCATCCACTCCCTGTAGAGGCTCGTAGACATATGTATATAGTTAGAAGCTTTATAACCTTATCGGTTCATATCTTTGTATATCACTTTTGGCAGTCTTGGCAGCCTTGTCAGCTTATGTATTATATGGGCATAATTGATGATGATCATATTGATGAGCTATTATTTTATGGATTCATGCCCTTATAGATTATGATAATTATGAGTTAGCCATGTGGTCCACCTAGATATGATTATAAGAAGTATGTTAAGAGGTGCTCGGTAGGTTAGCTTCGGGTACCCGTTATGGCCCTCCGATTAGGTCATGACACTCCCACTACAACACTAAGAAGAAAGGAAAGATAAGAGAGCGAGTTCGTAAGGACAGCAACTCGCAGAGCTATATTTTTGGGTAGATATTAGGTGTCCCCGCTTTTGCATAAAAAAAGCTATCACCTCCCCTATCAATATACCCCCTCTCTCATCAATATGTAAGAAATCGCGCCGACCTGACGTTGCTATGGAGGGATACGCGGGAAGCCCTAGCCGGGCCTGGTCTGTGGATGCCTTTAGTTAGGGTTAGCCCAAAGGATATTTAAGGAAAGTGTATATCCTTCTTTTGTAAACGAACTACGATAGGGCCTGATTTCCCCTGGTGGGATACGTAGGCAGTCTACGTAAGACTCAGCCCCTATATAATATAAATTATAACCACCCCTTCCCCCCTCCCGTTTGTTTAATTTTTGTAACAGGAATAGGGTTTGCCAAAGTAAATCAGCCATAAATCCCATTAAACCAAGATCCATCCAAACATAAAAGGCCCATAACGTCCAAACCTTTAGAACAAAGGATAAAAAAATATTCAAGCTTTAATATATGACTTTATGTGCTACGTGCTCTTTAAATACCAATGTGTGATATCTTTTTTTACATTTATATCCGAGTAACTAACTTTGTCTACCATTGAGTTATTCTTATCTTATAGAACGAGGCCGATTAACGTACTAACGAAAGCTGGCATACTTCATGAGATCTAAAGTGGCGTTAGCATCCCTCTCAGACAAAGTAAAAGAGAAGATGACTGATACACCCAATAATCGAGTGGTCCTCAACATCATACCTATGTGCTAGCTGGACAACAGGATCTTTAGTCTCCCCCGGATATTGTCCCAGGTATATTAGCAGTATTTTCTTATGATGTATATGTATTGATTGATCCGGGCTCTACGTTGTTATATATTATTCCTCCTTTTTCCGGTCGGTTTAGGGTGATGCCTGAGTCGATTGAAACCTTTCGAAGAGACTACACCATTGGTGACCCAGTGATAGATAGACGGGTGTATAAATATTATGCGGTTGTAGTTTGCGGCCGCTAGACTAGGGCTGATTTGATTGAGATGGAGATGGTAGATTTTGATGTCATTTTGGGTATGTATTGGTTGGCTTCTTGTTATGCCAATGTTGGGTGCAGAGCAAAAATGATTCGTTTTCGATTTCTGGGAGATTGATTTCGCTATCGATGTGTTGTCAAACACCAAACCCATATTTATTCCTCCTTACAGAATGGCTCCTGCAGGATTGAAAGAGCTAGAGGCACAACTATAAGATCTACTTGAAAAAGGCTTTATTAGGCCTAGTTCATCGCTGTGGGGAGCACCTGTCTGGTTCGTAAGAAAGAAATATGGTTCCTTGCGGATGTGCATTGACTATAGGCAACTGAATAGGGTGACCGTAAAGAATAAATATCCACTTACGAGAATTGATGAGTTACTTGACCAGTTGCAGGGTGCCAAATGGTTTTTAAAGATAGATTTGAGATCGGGATACCACCAATCGAGAGTCCGGGAAGAGGACATTCCGAAGACAGCTTTCAGAACTAGATATGGTCATTATGAGTTTTTGGTAATGTCGTTTGGATTGACTTTGGCTCTAGTCCTGACACTTCCAGAAGCATCAGAGGTCTATGTTGTTCATTGTGATGCTTCAGGTGTGGGGTTAGGCTGTGTATTGATGCAGCACGGTAAAGTTATTGCTTTTGCTTCAAGGCAGTTGCGGAAACATGAGAAAAACTACCCGACCCATGATCTTGCGTTAGCTCTGGTTATTCATGCACTAAAGACGTGGAGACATTATTTATATAGTGTTCATGTTGATATTCATACAGATCACAAGAGTCTTCAGTATATTTTCAAGCAGAAGGAGTTGAATCTACAGCAGAGGTGATGGTTAGAGCTATTGAAAGACTATGATGTGAGTATTTTATATCATCATGGAGAGGCAAATGTAGCGGATTCTCTTAGCCAAACATCTATGGGTAGTCTGTGGGATGTTCAGCTGAGGAAAAGGAAATTAGCCCGTGAGCTTCAATAGCTAGCTCGCCTAGGAGTTCGCTTTCTGGGCTTGGGCAGTACGGGAGTTGCTGTCCATGACCCAGCTATTTCATTTTTAGTCGTAGAGGTGAAGAAGCGCCAATATGAATATCCCAAGTTAAGCCATTATAAAGATACATTTCCTCAGAAAGAAAAGTCACCATTTGAGATGTCTACATATGGAGTTCTTAGGTATCGAGGCAGATTATGTGTTCCTAATATTGCCGAGTTACGTCTGCAGATTCTGGAAGAAGCCCATCATTCCCGGTATTCTATTCATCCAGGAGCGACAAAGATGTACCATGATCTCAAGTCCATATATTGGTCGGACGGAATGAAGAAAGATATATCAAAGTTTGTAGCTCAATGCCCTAATTGCCAACAGGTGAAAATTGAGCATCTAAATCGCGGTGGATTATTGCAAACTATGGAAATTCCAACTTGGAAATGGAAAGTAATTAATATGGATTTTATTGTGGGCTTTCCTTGCTCTCGGCGTAAACATGATTCTTTATGGGTAATTGTTGGCCGACTCACAAAGTCAGCTCATTTTCTGCCAGTCAGAACGACGTACTCAGCAAAAGATTATGGAAAGTTGTACCTCAAAGAGATAGTGCGATATCATGGTGTTCCAGTATCCATTATCGCTGATAGAGGAGCACAATTTATAGCTAGTTTCTAGAAGTCCTTTCATGAAGGTTTTGGAACTCAGGTGAGACTTAGCACGGCATATCATCCACAGACTGATGGGCAAGCTGAACACACCATTCATACCTTCGAAGATATGTTGCGGGCATGTGTATTAGACTTCAGAGGTAATTGGGATGATCATTTGCCACTCATTGAATTTGCATATAACAATAGTTATCACTCTAGCATTCAAATGGCGCTATATGAGACTCTATATGGGAGAAAGTTTAGACCACCGATTGGATGGTTCGAAGTAGGGGAGACAAAGCTAGTGGGGCAAGATTTGATCCAGTAAGCGGTAGAGAAGATCAAGCTGATTCGGGACCGGTTGTTAACGGCCCAGAGTCGTCAGTAATCTTTTGCGGACAATCATCGACGAGACTTGGAATTCCAATTTAATGATTGGGTATTCTTGAAAGTGTCGCCGATGAAAGGTGTAATGAGGTTTGGAAAGAAGGGCCAGCTTAGCTCCCGCTATATTGAGCCTTACAAGATTGTGCGTAAGGTAGGTATAGTGGCTTATGAGCTAGATTTCCCTTAAGACTTGGAGTCAGTCCACCCACTTTTCCATGTGTCCATGCTTTGTAAGTGCATTGGAGATCCTTCCAGAATTGTGCCTCTAGATGATGTCCAAGTTACTGAGAAGTTATCCCATGAAGAAGTACCCGCTGCCATTCTAGATAGGCAAGATTG
Organism: Lycium barbarum; assembly: GCF_019175385.1. Lineage (NCBI taxonomy): Eukaryota > Viridiplantae > Streptophyta > Magnoliopsida > Solanales > Solanaceae > Lycium > Lycium barbarum. Next base: position 19,629,362 of record NC_083348.1, on the reverse strand, counting down.
AAGACTTAGAACTAAAGATGTAGTGTCAGTAAAAGTTTTCTGGAGAAACAATAACAGGGAAGAAATGACTTGGGAAGCCGAGGAAGATATGAAGTCCAGGTACCCACATTTATTTCCACCCTAGAAGAGGTTCAGGCAGAGACATCATTGTCCTCAGGTATGTAATGCTTCTTTTGATGGTTTCGTGGTCGTGCGTGGCTAATATTGTAATTGTTGTTGTAGAATTATGAAGCATTGTATATTTTGGGTTGTTGTGGCAGGATGGTAGTGGTACAGTTACCGGGGAAACTCCGGCGAAATTTCTACAAAATCCTTAGGAGTTTAACATTCGAGGACGAATGTTCTTAAGAGGGGAGGAATGTTACACCTTGGAAATTTTGTGATATTTGTATTATGAATAGACTAACGTAAAAATAAAGTGAACATGAAGCCCTTGTAATTTTAAGAAGGATATTTGATCATCATAAGTGTATACCTTAAGGTTTCAAAGACATATGGGACTATAGAAGCAAGTTCGTCGGAGAAAGTTAAGGTTGAGTTATGCTTTGGGAAATTCCACATCACTCGAGTTATTCATTGCTTAACATCACCTTGAGGAAGATATATAGAGCCCCTTTGATGGTTAAGGAAGTTTTATACAAGTTCCAAAAAGTTTCCATAAGAATTGGAGGTCAAACGGATCGAAAAGAACGCATTTCAGCGAAATCGAGGAAAATGGGCAGTGTGCGGTCGCACACTGAGTGTGCTGAGCTGCACACTGGTTGCCAACTTGCCAAATTAACTGGCCTCATTGTCAAAAATCATCCCCAAGTTGAGGATGGAGTGTGCAGCCGCACATCATCGCCATGTGGATCGGGGGGGGGGGGGGGGGGTGATTTTGTCACATTTTTAAATCCCAAACGACCCGAACTTCATTCCTAACTTTTCACACTTATTTCCCCACCTATCTAGAGACTTCCTAAGAGTTTTTGAAGGTTCCCAATCACTCCACACCTTACCATGTACTCCAAAGAGAGAATCAATATCAATCCCTCATGGTAAATCCATGGAGAGTGATGATTCTTGTTTCCTTTTGAAGTTGTGGTGAAGTTGGTCTTGAAGAGGGAGTTGAGTGAATTGAATTTCCTTTATTTTAAGGTATGTTCTTCATCCTATTCATATGTATAGTTGATATAAATGTTTAGTAACTCTTATTGAGGAGGCAATCTAAAGTAGAGAAGCCATAGATGTTGAGGTGAAGAAGATGACTATGGGTGAAATTGAAAAGAGGATTTTGGATGAAATTGAGATGGAATGTAATATAGTTCCTTGACTCGGATATTATGGATGTTATTATTGTTGTTTGGGAGATGTTTTATGATATGGTGAAAGTTGATGAAATAGGGGAAGTGCTGCCCAAATTCTAGCCCTTTTAGTTGCTCTAGTTTGAACTCAAGCGTATTTTTAAGATCTAAACTTAGCATGACCCTTTGAATGTAGAGTTTGCAAACTTGGGACGAGAACGTTGAATAATTAAGGAGACGTAAAGGTATGTTAGGATAACCCCTTTCTTTCAAAGGCATGATTCCTATGTTATGAATCCATGTATGCCATCCACATTACTTTTACTCCTAGAAATGATAGAAGTCCCTTATTCTGAATATTCCTATGATGACTGCATGTTTAACTAAACCAAAGTCTAAAGTTGAGATGATCTCATGATATGATTGAGCTTACCATATGATTCTTGATTTCATTCATTATAATTGGCCTTATCTTACGCTATGGTTTCAGCAAAGTGAGATAGAATAATGATGATGATTTCCATTCTGGAGAAGCCAAAGCTTAAAGTTCTTAATGTTTTCACGATGCTATTGAGCTTGTCACATGATTACGAATTTTATTCATTATTGTTGATCTCACCTCATGATAGCTTTTCCTTCAAGGTGAGATATAGTGATGGTGATGATTCCATAATGACACATCGGAGGTTACCAACCTTACGTCACTTCGATAGAGTAGTAGCATTTTATTTGGGCTCTCATGCATGCTATTGACACCACTATTATATAAATATATATGGATCGGGCCGTACATTCCTCGGCACTATTATATAAATATATATGGATCGGGTCGTACGTTCCTCGGTACTATTATATAAATATAAATGGATCGGGCCATACGTTCCTCGGCACTATTATATAAATATATATGGATTGGGTCGTACGTTCCTCGTCACTATTATATAAATATATATGGATTGGGCCGTACGTTCCGCGGCACTTTCATATAAATATATATATGGATCGGGCCGTACGTTCCTCGGTACTATTTATACATATATATGGATTGAGCTGTACGTTCCTCGACACTATTACATAAATAAATATGCACATGGATCGGGCTGTATGTTCCACAACAATATACTATACATATGTATGGGTGACATTTTAAAAATATAAGTTAAGCATGCATGATATTCGTCTTATGAGGCAATCAGGTATACAAGTTATCTCTTTATCTCCTGCTTCTTATATCTTCATTATGTTGTTGTGTCACGCCTCAAAACCCACCCTAGACGTGATCGACATCCGACGTCATGAACAACATCGGAAGAACCTAAATGATGCAATAATAACACTTGAACCCGCCAGGTTCAACATTCGCCTCCAACAGTTTAATAAAATAAATGCAAACAAATCATAAATATAAGAGTTAAATCAGCGGAAGTCTTTATAATTTAAATAATTCAACCAAAACATGATAGTGTGCCCGAAAGAGTTAAACAACAACTCTTCTTCTGCCCACATTCGAATATATACTAAGGAGCTTCTAAGAATAAGGAATGAATGTCTAACTCATCGGGACACAGCCCGGAGACTAATATAAATAAATGGAATTAAATAAATAGGGTGTCCCACGAATGAATGTGTGGGCTCACCAAATCAGCAGCAACCGCATGTCCTTCCTAAACGCCCAGAGTATCAAGAACCTGCTCCTCACCGTTACCTAACATACCATAAAAAATAAAAATGGTATGCCTGAGTACTTCGTACTCAGTGAGTGCCACGGGGACAACAAGTGATATGAAAATAAAGTACAATAATACATACAGAAATCAGTCTTGAAAATCATGTGAAAACCAATGTAAGAACAGTTATTCAGTTTGTGTATCTCAATAAGAATTATCAAAACCGATTATAAGGCCTCTTGTCAAGGTACAACTTCAAATATGCCTTTCAATTGATCATAATTAACAATAACATTTTCATGAGAAAATAAGAATATCACACATGCCAATACAGGCCCAAGAATCAAGCACATCTAAGGGGTGACCGTAGAGGTTCCCTTGTCATAGCGCACCACACCGAAATATGAAATTCAACGGTGGCTATCCTTCCTCCCAAATAGCTAGGTATAATCTGTTACATCCGACATTTTTGCGTATTCGAAAATTTTGAGATAAATTGACTTGTAATAATTAAGGCCATATTTGGACCTTACTTGGTATGAATGTGTAGACTATGAATACGATGGTGTGGAATTACGAAAGGTGGCCAAGTGCAAAAATTGGAATTGTGGAAACTTGTTCCATAAATTACAAGTCTAGCCTATTGGACTAAAAAAAAAAACAAAGTGAGGCCCAAATTGGGAAGGCCCAACCGGCCACAAGCCTTGATCCAAGCCCATGGATTAAATAATTTCCATGTGAATTATATAGTCATAATTATCCTTAGAAACTTCAAGACAAAGCAAGAGAAACCAAGAAAAAGAAGAGGAGAGAGTTCGGGTGGAAAGAGAGAAAAGAAAGAAAAGAAAGAAAAAAAATTTGGGGCCTAATCTTGGATTCAAAAATTCATTCCTTGTGAAATAACTACTAAGTGCAAAGTCCTCTACAACTTGGTACAATTAGTTTGGCAAGAGGACAACTTTTGTAACAAGTGAAGAACTTTGAGGAAAGGTAAGAATTTTATGCTTTTGACATGTTATGAGAGGTGTATGTATGTTGTAGTAAGTTGAAATGAATGAAAAACATGGAAATTTTGGGTGTTGAGATTTATGCATGTTGACCGAATGCATGTACATATATTACATGTCTTTGATGATTTGAATTCATGTTGTAATTTAGTTGTAGTATGGTAGAAATTGTAATAGAAATGAAAGTGGAATGAATTAGTGAAAGTTGGAGAATATAGTATGTGGCCGTGTGGTACTATGTTGGTTATGGAATATGAATTTAATCTTGTTAGTATGTAAGTGTGTTATGGTGAAATGAATGGAAAGATAATAGTCTTTGTTGTCATGGAAAAATGGTTACTAAGTTGTTGAAGGAAATTATGCAACCTTGTTATGGTTTATGTAAAAATGGAAATGAAAGTATCAAGAGGAAAATTATGATTAATGTTGATGAATTTGGAAGATGGAAGTGTGTTATGAACTTGTATGTTGAAGGTTAGGAAAATTGGATAAATTGTGGCTTGATGGAAAGTTTGTATGTTTGTATATCTTATGTATATCTTGTGAAAATGATATGATATGCCCCCGAATCGTGTTGTAATGACTTTGATGGGTAATGAATATGAAAATAATAAGATTGGTTTGAAAGTGTAAGGTCGTAACGGAAAGTTGGCAAATTGTGCCCTATTATGTATTTTGAGCTACTTGTCGTTATTATGAATATTGTTGTTGGGTTGTGTTGATTGTTTGGCTGTGTTTAACTTTTGGGGAGGTCATGTATACAGAGGAAATGCTGCCGAAATTTCAGTAGGCAAGTATGTGTTAAGTTTGGACTATTGAAAAGTTGAAACTAACAAATGGTAAACTTGACCATTTCTAGATTTTGGACGAAATTGAAATCGACGCCAAGCGAGCGTAAGGCGCTATCGAGGTATGTAAAGCCTTCCCCTTTATTCTTAGGCATGTTCCAGAAGTGATAGGCTCGGCCGCGAGCCTTAAGTACAACTCCGTTACTCGGAATTCGAGATGGAAATCCGCTCCAATTCCTTCAGTACAATTGAAACCATTTTCTTATAAAATGCCTTCAAAGTGAACTTTTGCACGAAACCTTCCCAAACGGAGTCGGAACACTTCCAAATGATTATGGATGACCTCATAAGGTCTATTATCAGTAATTTACATATGTCGCCTCGAGTTTGTCCGAGGCGCGTCCACAAGGCCCGATGCCTTCTGTATAACCTTAATTACTTTGGTTCTGTCCGATTTTCTCAGAAAACATCTGGACTATTATTTTGACTATGAAATGACTATTTTTTTATGCAAATTTTACAAAATGATTTCTGGACATCTGAGAATCTGATTCTGATAATAATCTGTCGTGCCTTCCCAAGCAGGACATAGGCGCGTATTATGCATACTAACCGGATACTCTGACTTGAGTCGCCGTTTGGCACCGTTCAGTTTGATTGAGTCTGTATGTTGAGTCTGTATGTATGTTTCTCATTAATCTGTTCGTGGCTGTCTCAATGCATTCCTTCACTGAGTCCCGGGCTAGGTTCTGTTATCGTGCATATTCCTCTGCATTGTTCACCGCGTCCCTCGGTGTGCGGGCCGGGATCTGTTTATATCTGTATGATATTATGATCTGTGTATGGGGATGGCGGCCAGGATGGCATATGATCTGATCTGATTCTGTCTGTCCATCGCGTCCCGTACTAAGAGGGTCGGGTTCTGTTACCGCGCCCCCAGACAGGGCCGGGATCTGTACGTATGTATGCATGTGCCATCAGCATTTATATAAGCACATGCCTCTGTATGATTCTGTATGACTCTGTATGATTCTGTATGACTCTGTATGATTCTGTATGACTCTGCATGCATAATTATGTCCGGTATACTTCTGTCCGTCCGTCTGGATTACGATTTTGTCTGTATGTCTGTATGGATTCTGATTCTGTATGCCCGTATGGTTTACGATTCTATCTGTCTGTCTGAACCATGATTCTGTCCGTCTGTTGGGATTAGGATTTCGTCCGTCCGTTCGATTTATGGTTCTGTCCGCTATATATATATATATGCTTCTGGTTCAGATTATGATTATGTATGTTATGTTTCTGCTTTGCATACTCGGTACATTTTTCGTACTGACCCCCGGTTCTTCGGGGGCTGCGTTACATGCCCGCAGGTACAGACGCACTAGGTGACACGCCGCCAATGTAGGGTTCTGATTCTGCTGTGTTGAAGAGCTCCCTTGATCCGGAGCGTATACTTTTGGTATATATATCTTCTGTCTTTTGTATATTCTGTATGTATGATAATTCTGGGTACGGCGGGGCCCTGTCCCGTCATCTGATTCTGTATGTCTGTTAGAGGCCTGTAGATATGTATGTGGGTTACGGGTTTCATCTGTTTAGGTAAGTACGAACGATTTTGTGACTTTGTCTGTATGTTAGCCTCATCGGCTTGTCTGTAAATTTCTGTATGTTCAGGTATGTATATGTTCGCGCGCGCCGCATCTGTATCGGCCTGATTCTGTACACATCTGTTTGAAAAAAAAAATTTGTATGGTACGAAATTCTGTTAAGTAGGTACGTATGGGTATCCAGTTAGGATACCAGTCGCGGCTCACGGGGTTGGGTCGTGACATAATCACACCCCAGGTAGAGAACCCGAAAGTGGCCACTCTTCCTCCCGAATGGCTAGGCATTATCACAATAGGAACCAAAGTGGCTACCCTTCCTCCCGAGTAGCTAGGCCAAACACAACAATCAAATTCATAGCATGGAAGCTGAATTATAGCATAGAAGCTAAATCACAATTATCTCAATGTAGCCACACCATCCATTTGCTTTAAAGTTCATTATGCCATTACGAAAATCCATAATTTCATAGATAATCTTGAAAATGTTTCCACTTCTTTACTCAAGATTCCTTTGTCTTAGTTTCTTTGTAAAGTCATCAATACCAACAATTAACCATCATCACTGATCATCTCTTATAGAAGAAAACGATATGATTCCATATACATATATAGAGGATAATACAACCAATGTTTGATATGGGCTTGTTCCCTCACGCACACCAACCACAAGCAAAGACATGAATTAGGGTTTTGCATGAAGAGTTCACCTTTTTATTCAATAAAGAACCTTTGAGAAGAAAACATATATCCATGATAACGTTTTTAAAAGAGAGACATACCTTAGTGTGTTAAACAAAGTTTAACAATTCACTTTCCTAGTGAAGAACACCCAAACCCTAGCTTGAATCACTTTAGGAAGAATTATGTTGTAAACCCTAGGTTTTAGTCACAAGAATCATGTTAAGAATCATGGGTTTGTTGTTAGGATTGATAATCAATGATTAAGATGTTCTTACCTTAGTGTTGCAGCCCTAGAGAGATATTTTCGTCCTTAGGGGTTTTAAGAGTGAAAAGAATGGAAAAAAACTAAAATTTTGCAACTTATATAATTTCAGCCTGGCAGGTACAAAGGACGGTACAATGGAGGGAGCGTCGAACAGAACGACGGAGCGTCGATCTGCTCCGTCGAATGGTCTTTGTGATAGGTCAATTCGACGGTACAAACGACGGAGCGTCGAACAAATCGACGGAGCGTCGATCTGCTCCGTCAAAGTCATGAAATTTCCAGTGCGCAACTTTCTCTTCCTCACAATCGACGGTGGAAAGGACGGAGCGTCGAACAGAACGACGGTACAAAGGACGACCGTCAAACCTCCTTTTCGTGAAACTGTAGAGAATTTTCATTCTAACCCTCTCCTCTTGGGTCTTTAGCCTAAAGCCATGCACGTAACCCAACATATAAGGTTCCAAAGGACTCATTCAATGCTTTCACACTCTACACGAATTTACGGGATGTTACATGTTGTTCATGCTTTACATACTCACTACATTATTCGTATTGACGTCCTCTTGCTTGTGGACGCTGCGTTCATGCCCGCAGGTAGACAGGGAGACGGATCGGACCCTTAGGAGCTTCATCAGTGGATATTCAGGAGCACTCCACTACTTCGGAGTTACAGTCTATTGGTATACTTCTTTTGTGTATATATTTATGGCATGGCGGGGTCTTGTCCCTCCCTTATGATTTCCAGTACTCCAGATAGAGGCTCGTAGACATGTGTGGATAGAATAAGTTTCGTGACCTCCTTAGTGTATAGCTTGTATATCATTTTTGTAGCCTTGTAGTCTTGTGCATGTATATACGAGGCGAAGTTGATGATCATTATGTGAACAGGGTTTCATTCTGAGAATTTGTGTCCGCTCAGTTTATGTAATTACGAGATAGACATGTGGTCCACTGAGATAAGCTTAGAAGAAGTAAGCTAGGTGGTGCTCGGTAGGCTAGTTCCGGGTACCCGTCATGGCCCTCCGATTGGGTCGTGACAAAAGTGGTATCAGAGTAGTTCGTCCTAGGGTGTGTCTATGAGCCATGTCCAGTAGAGTTTTGTTTATATGTGTGAAGCGAGCCACACTTATAAACAGGAGGCTGCGGGTCATTTAGGAATGATTGACCTTTCTTCTTCTTCATAGATCGTGCGATCGAGCCATGCTATAAGAATTCCCTTTTTCCTAATTGTGTGTTACGTTTTCAGCGATGCCTGAGAGGAGAAAATTAACAGCGGCCCGGAATGGCAAGACAGTAGTAGGATAGGGGATAAAGCGGGAATCACCTGCAGATGTAGAGAAGGGCGAGTCTCAGAATGAGGTTCCATCTCGGACCTCTCATACTCCACCCATTTCAGAGGAGCATGGAGGGGCCTCAGCCCCAACTACAGCGCCCCAGTTCCTCCACCAGATGCCACAGGCCAGGAGATGAGACAGGCCATCCTTTTGCTGACGCAATTAGTAACCGTTCAGGCTCAGTGACAGGGTGCAGGCCATGGTGATAGGGGTCAGAGAAAGAGGGTCAGGTCTTCAGGGTTTGACCGTGAGTTCAGAGGTGCCCCGAGGCAAAAATTCTCTAGGCACTTAGCTCATTTAACAACTAGTGCACCTCAATAATTTCTTGGACCCAGGTTTGATAGACCCACTTATCCTAGACCGGGTCAGAGCTCTATAGTTTTGGATTCCCAGTATAGAGGCGATCCCAGTCAGAGGAGACCACCTGTACTACGATGTGCTCGGTATGGTTGACTATATTATAGACTGTGCTGCTTGGGTTCAAATGTTTGTTATGCATGTGCTCGGCCGGGCCATATCAAGCGTGACTGTTCATTGATGAGTGGTGGAGTTAGTGTCCAGCCTACAGGATTAACAGCTGGTTTTTCGTCATTTGTACTCCCTCAAGGGCAAAGTTCACAGACACCAGTTGGTTGTGGTAGAGATCGAGAAGAGGCCTCCAGTTCAAGTGGTCCTCAGCATCATACCTATTCGCTAGTTGGGCGACAGGATCTTGAGTGTCCCCCGGATATTGTCCCAGGTATATTAGTAGTATTTTCTTATGATGTAAATGTATTGATTAATTTGGGCTCTACGTTGTTATATATTATTCCTCCTGTTTTCGGTCGATTTGGGGTAGCGCCTGAGTCGATTGAAACCTTTCGAATCGACTACACCGTTGGTGACCCAGTGATAGCTACACAGGTGTACAAAAATTATGCGGTTATAGTTTACGACCACTAGACTAGGGCTAATTTGATTGAGCTGGAGATGGTAGATTTTGATGTCATTATGAGTATGAATTGGTTGGCTTCTTGTTATGCCAATGTTGGGTGCAGAGCAAAAATGGTTCATTTTCAGTTTTCGGGAGATTGATTTCACTATCGATGTGTTGTCAGGCACCAAACCCATATCTATTCCTCCTTACAGAATGGCTCTTGTAGGATTGAAAGAGATAGAGGCACAAATGAAAGATCTACTTGAAAAAGGCTTTATTAGGCCTAGTTAATCACCATGGGGAGCACCTGTATGGTTCGTAAGAAAGAAAGATGGTTTCTTGCGGCTGTGCATTGACTATAGACAACTGAATAGGGTGACCGTAAAGAATAAATATCCACTTTCGGGAATCGATGAGTTACTCAACTAGTTGCAGGGTGCTAAATGGTTTTTAAAGATACATTTGAGATCGGGATACCACCAAGTGAGAGTCAGGGAAGAGGACCTTCCGAAGACAGCTTTCAGAACTAGATATGGTCATTATGAGTTTCGGGTAATGTATCTTGGATTGACTTTGGCTCCGGTCCTGACACTTCTGAAGGATTAGAGGGCTATGTTTTTCATTGTGAAGCTTCAGGTGTGGGGTTAGGCGGTGTATTGATGCAGCACGGTAAAGTTATTGCTTGTGCTTCAAGGCAGTTGCGGAAACACGAGAAAAACTACCCGACCCATGATCTTGAGTTAGCTCCGGTTATTCATGCACTAAAGACATGGAGACATTATTTATATAGTGTTCATGTTGATATTTATATAGATCATAAGAGTCTTCAGTATATTTCCAAGCAGAAGGAGTTGAATCTGCAGCAGAGGTAGTTGTTAGAGCTATTGAAAGACTATTATATGAGTATTTTATATCATCTTTTAAAGGCAAATGTATTAGCGGATGCTCTTAGCCGCAAATATATAGGCAGTCTGTGGGATGTTTAGCCGGAGAAAAGGGAATTAGGCCGTGAGCTTCAACAGCTAGCTCGCCTAGGAGTTCGCTTAGTGGGCTCGGGCAGTACGGGAGTTGCTGTCCATAACCCAGCTGTTTCATATTTAGCAGTAGAGGCGAAGAATTGCCAATATGAAGATCCCAAGTTAAGCCATTATAAAGATACATTTCCTCATAAATAAAAGTCACCATTTGAGATGTCTACAGATGGAATTCGTAGGTATCGAGGCAGATGATGTGTTCCTAATGTTGCCGAGTTACGTCGGCAGATTCTGTAAAAAGCCCATCATTCCCGGTATTCTATTCATCCACGAGCGACAAAGATGTACCATGATCTCAAGTCCATATATTGGTGGGACAGAATGAAGAAAGATATAGCAGAGTTTGTAGCTCAATGCCCTAATTGCGAACAGGTGAAAATTGAGCATCAAAAGCCCGGTGGATTATTGCAAACTATGGAAATCCAACTTGGAAATGGCAAGTGATTAATATGGATTTTATTTTGGGCTTGCCTCGCTCTCGGCGTAAACATGATTCTACATGGGTAATTGTTGGCAGACTCACAAAGTCAGCTCATGTTCTGCCAGTCAGAACTATGTACGCAGCAGAAGATTATGCAAAGTTGTACCTCAAAGAGATAGTGCGACTTTATGGTGTTCCAGTATCCATTATCGCTGATATAGGAGCACAATTTACATCTAATTTCTAAAAGTTCTTTCAAGAAGGTTTGGGAACTTAGGTGAGACTTAGCACGGTGTTTCATCCACAGACTGATGGGAAAGCTGAACACACCATTTAGACCCTCGAAGATATGTTGCGGGCACGTTTATTAGACTTCGGAGGTAATTGGGATGATCATGTGCCACTCATTGAATTTGCATATAACAATAGTTATCACTCTAGTATTCAAATGGCTCCATATGAGACTCTATATGAGAGAAAGTGTAGATCGCTAATTGGATGGTTTGAAGTAGGGGAGACAAAGCTAGTGGGGCCAGATTTGATCCAGCAAGCGGTGGAGAAGATCAAGCTAATTCGGGACCGGTTGTTAACGGCCCAGAGTCGTCACAAATCTTATGCGGACAATCGTCGACGAGACATGGAATTCCAAGTTAATGATTGGGTATTCTTAAAAGTGTTGCCGATGAAAGGTGTAATGAGATTTGGCAAGAAGGGCAAGCATAGTTCCCGTTATATTGGGCGTTACAAGATTGTGCGTTAGGTAGGTCAAGTGGATTATGAGCTAGATTTCGCTTCAGACTTGGAGTCAGTCCACCCAGTTTTCCATGTGTCTATGCTTCATAAGTGCATTAGAGATCCTTCCAGAATTATGCCTATAGATGATATCCAAGTTACTGAGAAGTTATCCCAAGAGGAAGTACTCGCTACCATTCTAGATAGGCAAGTTCGAAGACTTAGTAAAAGTTTTATCGAGAAAAAATAACAGGAAAGAAATGACTTGGGAAGCTGAGGAAGCTATGAAGTCCAGGTACCCACATTTATTTCAACCCGAGAAGAGGTTCAGGCAGAGACATCATTGTCCTCGGGCGTGTAATGCTTCATTTGATGATTTCTTGGTCGTGTGTGGAAATTATTGTTATTGTTGTTGTAGCCCTGTGAGGCATTATATATTTTGAGCTGTTGTGGTAGGATGGTAGTGGTACAGTTACAGGGAAAACTCGGGCGAAATTTCTGCAGAATCCTTAAGAGTTTAACATTCGAGGACGAATGTTCTTAAGGGGGGAGGAATGTTACACCTTGGAAATTTCATGATATTTGTATTATGAATAGACTAACGTAAGACTAAAGTGAACATGAAGCCCTTATAGGTTTAAGAAGGATATTTGATGATCTTAAGTGTACACCTTAAGGTTTCAAAGCCATATGGGACAATGGAAACAAATTCGTCGGAGAAGGTTAAGGTTGAGTCATGTTTTGGGAAATTCCGCATCACTTGAGTTAATCATTTCTTAACTTCACCTTGAGGAAGAGATATAGAGCCCCTTCGATGGTTAATGAAGTTTTATACAAGTGCCAAATCGGGGAAAACGGCAGTATGCGGTCACACACTGAGTGTGCTAAGCTATACACTGGCCGCTAACTTGCCAAATTGGCTGGCCTCACTATCCAAAATCATCCCCAAGCCGAGGATGGAGTGTGTAGCTGCACACTCAGTGTGCTAGGTCGCACACTCATCGCTAAGTGTTAGGGGGGGGGTGATTTTGCCACCTTTTTAAATCCCAAACGACCCAAACTTCATTCCTAACTTTGGACACATATTTCCCCACCTCTCTAGAGACTTCCTATGATTTCTTGAAGGTTCCCAATCACTCCAAACCTTTCCATATCATCCAAAGAGAGAATCAACATCAACCCCTCAAGGTAAATCCATGGAGAGTGATGATTCTTGTTTCCTTTTGAAGTTGTGGTGAAGTTGGTCTTGAAGAGGGAGTTGAGTGAAGTAAAGTTCCTTTATTTTAAGGTATGTTCTTCATCCTATTCATATTTTAAGTGATATAAAGGTTTAGTAACTCTTATTGAGGAAGCAATCTAAAGTATAGAAGCCATAGATGTTGAGGTGAAAAAGATGACTATGGGTGAAATTGAAAAGTGGATTTTGGATGAAATTGAGATGGAATTGAATATAGTTACTTGACTAGGATATTATGGATGTTATTATTGTTATTTGGGAGTTGTTTTATGATACGGTGGAAGTTGATGAAATAGGGGAAGTGCTGCCCAAATTCCATTAGCCCTTTGAGTTGCTCTAGTTTGAACTCAAGAGTATTTTAAATCTAATCTTAGCATGACCCTTTGAATGTAGAGTTTGCAGATTTGGGACGAGAACATTGAGTAATTAAGGATACATAAAGGTATGTAAGGCTAACCCCTTTATTTCGAAGGCATGAATCCTATGTTATGATGCCATATATGCCATCCACATTACTTTTACTCTTAGAAATGCTAGAAGTCCCTTATTCTCAATATTCCGATGATGGCTCCATGTTTAACGGAACCAAAGTCTAAAGTTGAGATGATCTCATGATATGATTGAGCTTACCGTATGATTCTTTATTTCATTCATTATAATTGGCCTTATCTTATGCTATGGTTTCAGTAAAGTGAGATAGAATAATGATGATGATTAAGATGATGATTTCCATTCTAGAGAAGCCAAAGCTTAAAATTCTTAATGTTTTCATGATGCTATTGACCTTGTCACATGATTACCAATTTTATTCATTATTGTTGATCTCACCTCATGATAGTTTTTGCTTCAAGGTAAGATATAGTGATGGTGATGATCCCATAATGACACATCGGAGGTTACCGACCTTACGTCACTCCGATAGAGTAATCGCATTTTATTTGGGCTCTCATGCATTCTATTCGTACCACTATTTTATAAATATATATGGATCGGGTCGTACGTTCCTCGGCACTATTATATAAATATATATGGATCGGGCCGTACGTTCCTCGGCACAATTATATAAATATATATACGTATCGGGTCGTACGTTCCTCGGCACTATTATATACATATATATGGATTGGGCCGTACGTTTTTCGGCACTATTATATAAATATATATACACATGGATTGGGCGGTACGTTCCACAACAATATACTATATATATATATATATATATATATATATATATATATGGGCGACATTTTGAAAAGATAAGTTAAGCATGCATGGTATCCGCCTCATGAGGCAGTCAGGTATACAGGTTATCTCTTTATCTCATGTTTCTTATACCTTCATTATGTTGTTGTTCATGCTTTACATACTCAGTACATTATTCGTACTGACGTCCTCTTGCTTGTGGACGCTGCGTTCATGCCTGCAGATAGAAAGGGAGACGGATCGGACCCTTAGGAGCTTTATCATCGGATATTCAGGAGCACTCCACTACTTCAGAGTTTCATTCTATTGGTATACTTCTTTTGTCTATATATTTTGGGCATGGCGGGGTCTTGTCCTGCCCTTATGATTTCCTGTACTCTAGATAGAGGCTCGTAGACATGTGTGGATAGTAGAAGTTTCGTGACCTCCTTAGTGTATAGCTTGTATATCATTTTTGTAGCCCGTGTGGGCTTGTGCATGTATATACGAGGCGAAGTTGATGATCATTATGTGAACAGGGTTTCATTCTGAGAATTTGTGTCCACTCAGTTTATGTAATTACGAGATAGACATGTGGTCCACCGAGATAAGCTTAGAAGAAGTTTGCTAGGTGGTGCTCGGTAGGCTAGTTCCAGGTACCCGTCATGGCCGTCCGGTTGGGTCGTGACACCCGATCACTTTCCTATATACCCACCAGGAACCATCCCACCTCCACTAAACTCTACTAACCCAAACCACACTGGTCCTTCATACCGCACCCCAACACCAACAAAGTACACTTCAATCCTAGGAACCACTCACTCGGTCCCTTCTTACCAGGTTCCCCAGCCAGTATTCATTAATCCGGCAAACCAAGTACGTGTTCCAGCCCCACAAACTGGTCAGACCATCACTCCCCCGCTCAACCATCCCGCCCACCAAGCTTTTTTCTTCACTCCCAACATCCCAAGTGAATCCTCGCCAGGGCATAAAAAGCTAGATCATTACGAAGAAATGGAAAAGGCCTGGAGGGCCGAACAGGATAAGCGTGAGAGAGATATGGAAAAGAAGATGGACGAGTTACTACAAAGATCCTGTTACACCCCGTAAGAGTCTGTGCTATTTTAATTAAGACAAGAAAGAATGAGTTAAGAAAGTTCAAGGAAAGTTAATCGAGTTAGTAAGAATATCGTTATATATATGGTTGCCTTAAGTATCCCGAGGTGACATCGTAACCTAAAGGATTTGAAATCGCGTTATGAGCATATATGAGGTAATGTGAGTTCCCTTTTAAAGTATTTGAGATTATTAGTAATGATATAGAAGATGGATAAAAGATATGAATATATTTTTGCGATTGGAGTTTCGTCGAAGCTTCGTAAGTTCTCCAGTTACGTTTAAGGTTATGGTGATTCTCCGGACCCTTCGAGACGTGTATGGATTGTTATGTATGTATATGGGTATGTATATGTATGTATAAGAGGTTACATGAGAGTTGGAAGAGGATTAGAAGATAAACGAATCTAAACAAAATGAATCGGAACAACTTCAGTAAAATCTCGGACCAGATTTTTAGTCCATATTGTTGGGGGCATATCTCCTAGTATATGAGGAGTTTTAAGGTGTTTCAAAGGCCTAAAATGATGTTCATCGAGTCTAGTTTCCAACGCAACAAACCTCTCGTCAAAATGATATTTGGATAAGGAAATATGGACGATGCAATTTGGGCTGGCAGGGCAGCAAGTTTGGACCCGACCCAAACACTAATGTTTCGGACCATGAGGCCCATTAACTTTAATATATATGGCAAATTCACTTGAGGGCTGATCATTTTCAGCTAATATCCTCCAAAAACATTAGAGAGAGAGAGAGAGAGAGAGATCCTAGGCTAAGGAAGCCATTTTGATCAAAATCCGAGCTCCGAATCCCGAAGCTCATGAAGAGAAAAACGTTGTACGTTGCGTTGCCTTCAATTTGAGATAAATATTGGTCTTGGGGGATGATATTTTCGTGGTGGAGCTTCTGATAAGGTATTTATAAAATTCCTTTTATGTTATTAAAGTGTTTATTTAGAGTTTTAACGAATTAGAACGGAGAAAACAACATTATAAACTCGTTTGTTGTTTTGTTGAAATTTATGGGTGAGGGGCTGTTTTAATTGAAATTGATGGACTGATTTGAATTAATATTTTGGTTGTTGTAATCATGGATATGTGAGGAGAGTGAAGGAATTTAATGGTTAGAGTTGGAGTTAAATTGTTGTGGGTTGTTGTAAGGATTATAAATATAATAATGTGGTTTTATTGCACATGAGTAGATGATGTGGTGTCGAGTGGCTGCTGTTGTATTTCCCTGAAATTTTCTGAAAATATTGCATGAAATAAGGTATAAGAAGTGCATATGGGCTGCTTGGTGTATTGCAAGTGTTCGTTAGAATTTCGGGCATCGTTATGTTACAGTTGGGAGCTGTTTTGACATGTTGTTGTTCTTGTCGAAATAAAAGAATTGAAGATATGGTTGTGTCCATATGTTATTGTTGGTATTTCTGTGTCAACAGGAGAGCAATTGGAAATTCGGATAGACGAGTTTATAGGGGAAATGCTGCCCAAATTTTTGTAGACAAGTGATGAGTTAAAGATTGAATACCAAAAGCCTTATAGTTAACAATTGGTAAAAATGACCATTTGTAGGTTTTGGGCGAAACGGAGATTGAGTTTGGACAAGCGTGAGTAGCGCGAAAGGTATGTAAAGCTTATCCTTTCCTTCTTTGGCATGCCCTAGGTCTACTAGGTTGAGATTTCGGCCTCGGGGACCATCCTGCTCATCGTAACCCGAGATTAGTTTTCGTTACTATTCATTCAATAGAATTGAATTATAAAAGGTGCATTTTACTAGAAAAGTGGTTGGACTTCCAAAACGTTTACAAATGTAACCCGATCGTTCTAAAACTTTCCTGGATGACTCCGTAGAGTCTAATGGGCGTGATTCTCGTCCGCCGCCTCGACTTGGCTCGAGGTGGGCCCGCTATCCCCGATGCCTCTCTTATTGTTCTGTTTGTCTTATTCCCGTACGGTAAGTCAAGGGAACTCATGGTTATTGTTCCGACTACTAAACGGGAGATATTTTATCTATCCCGAGACGGATTTTAATGATTATTGACCCAATTGTGGGGACCGAAACCCTGACATGTGATGTACGACTTTAGCCAATGTACTCTTGTCCGGAGTTCGCAGGTAACTCCTGGTTATTATGTTGTTCACTATATGATAGGTGTTATGACCACCTTCATGAGCAGTATAAAATGTTTTTGACATCTAAAGCGTTTTTAAAAATCTTACCCTGAGATTCTGGACAAACTACTTATTTTCTTTATTTTCCGATATACGATTTTGGTATACCTGAGTTCTGTGTGATGCATGATCCTGGCATGTGTGATTATGTTTGGAAAGTGATAATTTGGCATTTTGTCTGGTTATCTTCTGTGTTACCGAGTCCCGGGCCGGTTATGTGAATATGCGCATATGTGATATTGGCCGCTGGACCCTCGACCGCGGCGTGCCCGACATTGACTGCTGGACCCTTGACCGCGTCATGCCGGACTTGTGGCATTGACTGCTGGACCCTTGACCGCGTCTGCCGCACTTGTGATTATGCCGACATAGACCGCTGGACCCTTGACCGCGGTATGTCGAACTTGTGATAGAAAACCGCTGGATACTTGACCGCGGTATGTGTGATTATGACTGCTGGACTTATGGCCGCGGAAATTGTGCGTTGATTCTTCTATGTGTGTGAAACAAAGATGTTTTCCAAAAGAAAGCAAACATTTTGTCATCCCGATTGCCGTGTTGATTTCTCCGGAACTTCTTTTGCCTGTTGTACGCCGGATACGACTCCTTAGTATGCTGGCTATTGTGCTCGCTTTCTATATATCGTATTTCAGTTGTGACTTTGCTTTCTGTGTGGTATGCTTTACATACTCAGTACATATTTCGTACTGACCCCCTCTTTTCGGGGGTTTGCGTTTCATGCCGCGCAGGTACTCCCAGGTGAGTTGAAGACAGTATAGAAGATGTTCCAGTGCAGATGGCAAGCTCCATTTGTTCCCGGAGTGCTGCCGAGTCAGAGTTGGTATGTTATGCTTTCTGGATTACGTTAGAGACTTTGCAGACAGCGTCGTGGGTATTGGTTGTCAGTCTGTAAGCGGCTCCGTCAGCCAAAATGTCGGTCTGTGTTATGTACTGAATTTTGTATGATTATTGATTCGTTATGCTTGGAAGCTACGTGAAAGAATATTTCTGGAAAAAAAAAATTACGATGTATTTCATCTCATTTGATTTGAAAAGTTTGACATGATTTTATGTGCAGCAAGAGTCTGAGGGTTCGCTCGGCCCTAGGTAAGGGTCGGGTGCCCATCACACCCTAGCGGAATTAGGGTGTGACAAAGTGGTATCAGAGCAGGTCTGTCCTAGGGGTTGTCTGCAAAGCCGTGTCTAGTAGAGTCTTGTTTATCGGTGTGTTGTGCACCACATCGATAAACAGGAGGCTACAGGGCATTTAGGGTGTTACCTTTCTTTGGATCTTAGATCGTGCGATAGAGCCAGCCATAAGAAATGAAATTCCTTTTACTAACCTTTGATTTCAGCTGAAGAATGATATCGACAAAAGAAAGTGACCGATGATATTGGAAGCTACACAATACGCAAGTAAGTTATGGTACGAAAGAGGCGTGTCGGGTAAGGTAAGAATATTGGAATTTGATTGAAATGTGAGATTTGAGGATGAAAGAGAAGGTGGATAGAAAAGTACAACAGAACAGATAGTTAAAGGATCAGGTACGTCTCGAGGTGCCATATGTGAGGTAAGTCCCGACACCTTTATACTTTTATTTGAAATTGTTAGCCCTGTGTGGCTATGATACGATGTGATATGATGTGTATATACGTATGTGTGTTGGCCCTGTGAGGCATGGTCGGTATTTCCTGCGTGCAGGTTTTGGGATAGTAAGAAATACAGAGGAACCTCTGCCCAAATTTTTCCAGAAATATGAATAGGAAAATGAGATATAAGTTCTTAGCATGTTTTGAAAGTCGATACCGATAGGAAAAATCTATTATGTTGGGTTAATTTCTAAGAGATACCCTCCATGTCATTCGTAAGAAGCATCATCCTTACTTGGGAAATTTTATTTTGGGAAAGCATCTATGATCAGCAAATTTCTGGAGATCATTTCAGGAGGGATTGGGGACCCAGGTGAACCTGAGTAAAGGGGTGATAGAAGAGTTGAGTCAAAAATAGAGAAACGACACGAGATAATATGCTTGAAGTGTTATAAGTAGGATTAAGGGAAATTGCGAAATGGTTTAAATGAGATGGTCAGAACGAGCTAGTTACAAGAAGACAGTGAATTTAAAGAGAACGAGCAAGAAGAACTCGACTTAAGCTTCAAGTATAGATGGATATGGTAAGTTGCAGTCGATTACGGAGGTAGCTAAATCGTGTCTACTATATTTGGAAGATCAATATTAACAGATGTCAGGTGGAGAATGGCATTAGTCTAAGTAAAGAAAGGCACAACATGATAGATGAGTTCAAGTTACAAGTGAATCGTTATAAGATCACCAGAAGCAGTATAATTATGTAGGACTAATTTGACATTCGAGGACGAATGTTCCTAAGGGGGGGAGGATGTTACACCCCGTAAGAGTCTGTGCTATTTTAATTAAGACAAGAAAGAATGAGTTAAGAAAGTTCAAGGAAAGTTAATCGAGTTAGTAAGAATATCGTTATATATATGGTTGCCTTAAGTATCCCGAGGTGACATCGTAACCTAAAGGATTTGAAATCGCGTTATGAGCGTATATGAGGTAATGTGAGTGCCCTTTTAAAGTATTTGAGATTATTAGTAATGATATAGAAGATGGATAAAAGATATGAATATATTTTTGCGATTGGAGTTTCGTCGAAGCTTCGTAAGTTCTCCAGTTACGTTTAAGGTTATGGTGATTCTCCGAACCCTTCGAGACGTGTATGGATTGTTATGTATGTATATGGGTATGTATATGTATGTATAAGAGGTTACATGAGAGTTGGAAGAGGATTAGAAGATAAACGAATCTAAACAAAATGAATCGGAACAACTTCAGTAAAATCTCGGACCAGAGTTTTAGCCCATATTGTTGGGGGCATATCTCCTAGTATATGAGGCGGTTTAAGGTGTTTCAAAATCCTAAAATGAAGTTCATCGAGTCTCGTTTCCAACGCAACAAACCTCTCGTCAAAATGATATTTCGATAAGAAAATATGGACGATGCAATTTGGGCTGGCAGGGCAGCAAGTTTGGACCCGACCCAAACACTAATGTTTCGGACCATGAGGCCCATTAACGTTAATATATATGGCAAATTCACTTGAGGGCTGATAATTTTCAGCTAATATCCTCCAAAAACATTAGAGAGAGAGAGAGAGAGAGAGAGAGAGATCCTAGGCTAAGGAAGCCATTTTGATCAAAATTCGAGCTCCGAATCCCGAAGCTCATGAAGAGAAAAATGTTGTACGTTGCGTTGCCTTCAATTTGAGATAAATATTGGTTTTGGGGGATGAAATTTTCGTGGTGGAGCTTCTGATAAGGTATTTATAAAATTCCTTTTATGTTATTAAAGTGTTTATTTAGAGTTTTAACGAATTAGAACGGAGAAAACAACATTATAAACTCGTTTGTTGTTTTGTTGCAATTTATGGGTGAGGGGCTGTTTTAATTGAAATTGATGGACTGATTTGAATTAATATTTTGGTTGTTGTAATCATGGATATGTGAGGAGAGTGAAGGAATTTAATGGTTAGAGTTGGAGTTAAATTGTTGTGGGTTGTTGTAAGGATTATAGAGATAATAATGTGGTTTTATTGCACATGAGTAGATGATGTGGTGTCGAGTGGCTGCTGTTGTATTTCCCTGAAATTTTCTGAAAATATTGCATGAAATAAGGTATAAGAAGTTCATATGGGCTGCTTGGTGTATTGCAAGTGTTCGTTAGAATTTCGGGCATCGTTATGTTACAGTTGGGGGCTGTTTTGATATGTTGTTGTTCTTGTTGAAATAAAAGAATTGAAGATATGGTTGTGTCCATATGTTATTGTTGGTATTTCTGTGTCAACAGGAGAGCAATTGGAAATTCGGATAGACGAGTTTATAGGGGAAATGCTGCCCAAATTTTTGTAGACAAGTGATGAGTTAAAGATTGAATACCAAAAGCCTTATAGTTAACAATTGGTAAAAATGACCATTTGTAGGTTTTGGGCGAAACGGAGATTGAGTTTGGACAAGCGTGAGTAGCGCGAAAGGTATGTAAAGCTTATCCTTTCCTTCTTTGGCATGCCCTAGGTCTACTAGGTTGAGATTTCGGCCTCGGGGACCATCCTGCTCATCGTAACCCGAGATTAGTTTTCGTTACTATTCATTCAATAGAATTGAATTATAAAAGGTGCATTTTACTAGAAAAGTGGTTGGACTTCCAAAACATTTACAAATGTAACCCGATTGTTCTAAAACTTTCCTGGATGACTCCGTAGAGTCTAATGGGCGTGATTCTCGTCCGCCGCCTCGACTTGGCCCGAGGTGGGCCCGCTATCCCCGATGCCTCTCTTATTGTTCTGTTTGTCTTATTCCCGTACGGTAAGTCAAGGGAACTCATGGTTATTGTTCCGACTACTAAACGGGAGATATTTTATCTATCCCGAGACGGATTTTAATGATTATTGACCCAATTGTGGGGACCGAAACCCTGACATGTGATGTACGGCTTTAGCCAATGTACTCTTGTCCGGAGTTCGCAGGTAACTCCTGGTTATTATGTTGTTCACTATATGATAGGTGTTATGACCACCTTCATGAGCATTATAAAATGTTTTTGACATCTAAAGCATTTTTAAAAATCTTACCCTGAGATTCTAGACAAACTACTTATTTTCTTTATTTTCCGATATACGATTTTGGTATACCTGAGTCCTGTGTGATGCATGATCCTGGCATGCGTGATTATGTTTGGAAAGTGATAATTTGGCATTTTGTCTGGTTATCTTCTGTGTTACCGAGTCCTGGGCCGGTTATGTGAATATGCGCATATGTGATATTGGCCGCTGGACCC
The DNA here is from genome assembly GCF_019175385.1 of Lycium barbarum. Classification (NCBI taxonomy): domain Eukaryota; kingdom Viridiplantae; phylum Streptophyta; class Magnoliopsida; order Solanales; family Solanaceae; genus Lycium; species Lycium barbarum. The sequence goes on along the minus strand of NC_083348.1, from coordinate 19,607,058 downwards.
TCGACCGCGGCGTGCCCGACATTGACTGCTGGACCCTTGACCGCGTCATGACGGACGTGTGGCATTGACTGCTGGACCCTTGACCGCGTCTGCCGCACTTGTGATTATGCCGACATAGACCGCTGGACCCTTGACCGCGGTATGTCGAACTTGTGATAGAAAACCACTGGATACTTGACCGCGGTATGTGTGATTGTGACCGCTGGACTTATGGCCGCGGAAATTGTGCATTGAGTCTTCTATGTGTGTGAAACAAAGATGTTTTCCAAAAGAAAGCAAACATTTTGTCATCCCGATTGCCGTGTTGATTTCTCCGGAACTTCTTTTGCCTGTTGTACGCCGGATACGACTCCTTAGTATGCTGGCTATTGTGCTCGCTTTCTATATATCGTATTTCAGTTGTGACTTTGCTTTCTGTGTTGTATGCTTTACATACTCAGTACATATTTCGTACTGACCCCCTCTTTTCGGGGGTTTGCGTTTCATGCCGCGCAGGTACTCCCAGGTGAGTTGAAGACAGTATAGAAGATGTTCCAGTGCAGATGGCAAGCTCCATTTGTTCCCGGAGTGCTGCCGAGTCAGAGTTGGTATGTTATGCTTTCTGGATTACGTTAGAGACTTTGCAGACAGCGTCGTGGGTATTGGTTGTCAGTCTGTAAGCGGCTCCGTCACCCAAACTGTCGGTCTGTGTTATGTACTGAATTTTGTATGATTATTGATTCGTTATGCTTGGAAGCTACGTGAAAGAATATTTCTGGAAAAAAAAATTTACGATGTATTTCATCTCATTTGATTTGAAAAGTTTGACATGATTTTATGTGCAGCAAGAGTCTGAGGGTTCGCTCGGCCCTAGGTAAGGGTCGGGTGCCCATCACACCCTAGCGGAATTAGGGTGTGACAGATCCAACAGGTCCGCAAGGAATGCTACGGGCTTAAGATATGATGACCTGTGAATGCATCCGTATTTGGACTTGCCAGAAGGGTTCAAATCCTAAAATTCAAAATGTTTAGTGGGGCAGGGAATCCCAAGGCACACCTCCGGTCCTACTGTGACCAATTGGTCAGGGTTAAGAAAAATGAACCTTTGATTATGGACTATTTAGTCGTAGTCTGACTAGGGAAGCGGCTGAGTGGTTCGCAACTCAAGACATGTGCCAATGGCTCACTTGGGAGGACATGGCAGAACCCTTCATGGAGAGATTTCGCTTTAATATCGAAATAGTACCCGACCACTACTACCTCGAAAATCTAAAACAGAAGTCAACAGAAAACTATAGGGAGTTTTCCAGTAGGTAGATGGCCGAGGCAGCCCGTGTGCAGCCACCAATGTGTGAGGGAGAGCTAGTCTACGTGTTCATTAGATCCAAGGAGCCTGACTTCTACGACAGAATGTTGTCCATGGTTGGGAGGCCATTTGTTGAGTTGGTCAAAATGGGAGAGGCCATACAAGATGGTCTCAAATCTGGGAAAATAGTCAGCATCTTCATAAAAGTATCTGGACAAACTACTGCGGGAAACTTCTGCAAGAAGAAAGAGGACGTGGCAAGCATATCCCACATTCTGAACCCAAGCCCAAAAGAACCACAAACCTCCCACCTAACTCTGCCGCTCATAAATTACTCTAAACATACCTACAATCCAGCACCTGTATGTTACGCATAGCTAAGCTTCACCACCATTGTACCAGCTTACACGGCTCTGCCTAGTGTTCGCTCCTGCTTACCAAACACCCCCACAAAAAATATATTAACCACCACCTCAGCAAAACTATCGTTCATCGCAAAATAACTCAACACAAGCTTATCCACCTCCAAATTATCAAAATCAACCACCACCCCCAACATATAATGCTCTACGTGTTGCTTTCGAGAGAAAGCCAGCAAGAGAGTTTACAATACTTCTTGAGCCTAGGGCTCGATGTCACGACCCAACGAGAGGGCCATGACCAGCACACGGAGCTAATTTACCGAGTACCTCTAATCATACATCTCATAATTATTTCTAGGTGGGCCATAAGCTAGCTCATATGCATCATACTCTGCAAGGACATGTATCACAAGATGATGGCACATTAATATGTAATCATCAACAATCACACCCATAAACATAAGCTAACAAGGCTTCCTAAGTACTTTACATCAACACGTACTAATAAGACTATGGAATATCTAAATAGATGCATCAGCCCACGAGTCTCTATATATAGAATACAGGGATCCATAAGGACGGGGCAGGACTCTGCCATACCCAGTTCTATGTATACAAAAGAGTAGTACCAATAAGCTGCAGCTCCGGGATAATTGGAGCCTTTTTGAAACTCCGCTATATGTTGCTTCATTCCATTCCACCAATATATAGATTTAAGATCATGATACATCTTTGTTGCTCATGGATGGATAGAATAACGAGAATTATGGGCTTCCTCCAGGATCTATCGACGTAGCCCTGCAACATCAGGAACACATAATCTGCCTTGATGCCTGAGAACTCCATCTGCAGGACCCTCAAATGGTGACTTCTCCTTTTGAGGAAGCACATCTCTATAGTGAAATAACACGGGGTCCTCGTATTGGCTCTTCTTTACCTTCTCTAATAAAGATGACACCGTTGGGTTCTGGACAGTAACTCCCGTACCGCTCGAGTCCATTATGCGAACTCCTAGGTTGGCTAGCTGTCGAAGCTCGCAGACTAAATCTTTCTTCTCCGGTTGACCATCACCTAAACTGCCCATGGATTTGCGGCTAAGAGCATCGGCTACTACATTCGCCTTTCCCGAATGATATAAGATGCTCACATCATAATCTTTCAATAGCTCCAACCATCGCCGTTGCCGCAAATTCAATTCTTTCTATTTGAAAATATATTGGAGACTCTTGTTATCTGTATAAATATCCACATGAACACCATATAAATAATGCCTCCACATTTTTAGTGCATGAATAACCGTAACCAACTCTTGGTCATGAGTCGGGTAGTTTATCTCGTGTTTCCACAATTGGCTTGAAGCATAGGAAATAACCTGCCATGTTGCATCAACACACAACCTAGTCCAACACCTGAAGCATCACAATATATAACATAGAACTCTGATCCCTTTGGAAGTGTCAGGACTGGAGCCGAAGTTAACCGATCCTTCAACTCCTGAAAACTGTGCTCACAAGCGTCGATCCACTGGAATTTTGTCGATTTCTGAGTCAGCTACGTTAGTGGTGCCAAAATGAAATAAAATCCTTCTACAAATCTTCTATAGTAACCGGCCAATCCCAGGAAACTACGGATCTCCGTAGGCGTTGTGGGCCTCGGCCAATTCTTCACAGCTTCAATCTTCTGGGTATATACTCTAATACCGTCAACTAAAATAATATGCCCCAAAAAGTTTACAAAATTTAGCCAAAATTCACATTTTGAAAATTTGGCATACAGTTCCCGAGCCCGAAGAATTCCAAGAATAGTACGTAGATGTCCTGCGTGCTCAGCCTCCAAATATACCAAGATATCATCGATGAACACAATCACGAACGAATCTATGAAAGGCCTGAATACAGTATTCATGAAATTCATAAATACCGCTGGGGCATTAGTCAATCCAAATGACATTACCCGGAACTCATAATGACCATATCTAGTTCTGAAGGCTATCTTTGGAACGTCTTCTTCTTTAACCCTCACTTGATGGTAACCCGATCTTAAATCAATTTTTGAGGACCATTTGGCACCCTGCAACTGATCGAACAAATCATCAATCCTTGGAAGTGGGTATTTTTTCTTTATCGTCACCTTGTTCAATTGTCTGTAGTCAATACACATGCGTAAGGAACCATCTTTCTTCCTTACAAACAGAACAGGTGCTCCCCATGGCGATGAACTAGGCCTGATAAAGCCTTTTTTAAGCAATCCTTCAGTTGCACCTTTAACTCCTTCAATTCTGCAGGGGCCATTCGATAAGGGGGAATAGATATGGGCTTAGTATCCGACAACACATCGATAGTAAACTCAATCTCCCATTCTGGAGGAAGGCCTGGAAGCTCGTCCGGGAACACATCTAGAAACTCATTTACTACAGGGACAGATTAAAGAGTTAGCGGTTTTGCTTCGGTGTCATGAACCCAGACTAAATGATAGATATAGCCTTTGGCTATCATCTTTCTCGCTTTGAGATAGGAATAAACCTACCTCTCGGGGACACTGTGTTACCTATCCATTCTAACACCGGTTCTCATGGAAACTGAAATCGGACCATCTTTGTCCTATAGTCAACATTGGCGTAACAGGAGACCAACCAATCCATACCTATAATAATGTCAAAATCTAACATTTTCAACTCATGTAAATCAGCCATAGTATGGCAGTTGCAAACTACAATCACACAATTAATAAATACCCACCTAGCTACCACTGGGTCCCCTACAAGTGTGGATACCTCAAAAGGTTTGATTGGCTCAGGTTTCACCCCAATACGGTTGGCAATATAAGGAGTAATATATGATAAAGTACAACTCGGATCAATCAATGCATACACATCATGAGAGGATACTGACAATATACCTGTAACCACGTCAGGGGAGGACTCAAGATCCTGTCGTCCCGCTAGTGCGTAAATACGGTTCTGAGGGCCGCTTGAACTGGATGTTCCTCCTCTGCCTCTGCCGCGACCAGCTGGTGCCTGTGAACCTTGCCCTAAGGTGTACGAATGATGAAGAACCTGCTACTGATCCTGCGGGCTGGATCCTACCTCTGCCAGCTACCGATGGACAATCACGCATCAAGTGCCCTGGCTGTCCACATGCATAACAACCATCTGAACCTAGGCGACACTATCCTGAGTATAGCTTACCACATTAGGTAAATCGTGGTACGAGTGATCTCCTCTGACTGGGATTCCCTCTATACTGGGAACTCGAAACTCTAGAGCTCTGGCCCGGTCCAGAATAAACAGGACGGTCAAATCTTTTGCCCGCGAATTGGGAAGGTGCACTGACCGCTAATTGGCTTGTATGACTGGAATACTGCTGCCTTTGACTCCCTTTGAACTCGCTAGAGGATCTAAAGGATCTGGCCCTCTTACTGTACCTTCTATCAGAATCACGCTCGCCTCTTTGCGGCTGTTGCTGTTCCTCCAAATATTCAGCATGGGCCTGAATACGAGCAATATCCATCCCGTCCTGGAGCGAGGCTGTCAAGCACTCCTTAATAAAATGTGGTCCCAAACCACTCACGAACCGATGTACATGGTCCCCCATGTCGGCTACTATGGCTGGGGCATACCTAGCAAATGAATTAAAGCGGAGACCGTATTCCCGAGCGCTCATATTCCCTTGCCTGAGATTCAAGAACTTGTCAGTTTGGGCCCGTTGAACCTCTGGTGGTAAGTAATGTCGCAAAAAGGCATCCACGAACTCTTGCCATACTGGGGGAGGTGCATTTGCCATTCGTGAAGACATCCAAGTGTTGTACCAGTGGACGGCCACATCCCGCAGTCTATAAGAAGCCAATTCAACGGACTCAGTATCAGATGCATGTATTATTCGTAGTGTCCTCAGCATCTCATTTATAAAGCCCTACGGGTCTTCATTCGGCTTTGACCCGTAAAATTTTGAAAGATTCAGACTAATAAAATTGCGGGCTCTTGCACTAACCGCTCTATCACCCTAGCCCGCACCCTGCCGTTGTGCCTGAGCGGCAACTAACTGGGTCAGCAGCTGAATAACCTCGGTCATGTTATATCCCGTATTTTCATACGTCGAGTTTTTCGCAAGAGAATCGAATCAAGTTAAAGACGGGATCATTTCGGACACGAAATAGAAATCTTTAATTTTCAATTTTAATTAAAACATAAATTGTTTATTAATTTTAATTAGTGTAAAAATATTATTGGAGATTAGGGATTAATTATTTGTGATTAGATTATTAAGCAAGAATTAGTGATTAATTAAATTAATTAAGATTAATTACCAAAGTGGGCCCCACCCGATTTTTAATTAAAAAAAAAAGAAAATAGATGACACATAAAGGGGGGCACGTGTAGGGCCTAGGAGGCTCATATATGTATATCACCAAATGAGGTAATGAGTCATCTCTTCACATGGCAATTGAACACAAAACAAGAACAACAATTAAATTGAAGGAAGAAAAAAACAAGCTCTCGAGAATGGCTGCTTTGGCCGAGCATTGAGAGGATGATGGAGAAAAATTAAAGTGTTGTGGTGTTGTGAACATTCAAGAGATTAACAATATTAAGGAGCCAAGCTTATCAAGGTAAGAGCTAATCCTTTTTTTTTACACGTTTTGGAGACAATTTAAACTTGTATAAATTGGTAAATGTGTGATGAATGTAAGAAGTTGTATATGTTGATGTTGAAATTTAAATTGAGCCGTGTAGGGGGCTGCTTTAATTAGGCATGGTGAATTGATTTTTAGGTGACAACATGATTGATGTTATCATGAATTATATGGTAAAGGAATGAAGGGATTAGAGATAAGGTTAAAGTTGTGTTGATATGAACATGTTGTTATTCTTATTGAATTGAAAGAATTGAAGATATGATTATATCCATATGTTGGTGTTGGTGTTTCTATGTTAACAGGCGAACGGATTTACGAATAGTCGCTAACAGGTATGTAAAGTTGTCCCTTCTTTCTTTTGGCATGTCTTAGATCTAAGCGATGAATGATATGAACTTTGGGGTAATCCTATTCATAAGTTTTGAGTGTGATTTATGATTTTTATTGACTTCTTGATGTTAGAACTCTTAAGTGATCGAGCTTCCCTCTCTAGTTTTCTGTACATTGGATAACAATCGATATATAAGCTCCTATTCTTAGGAGCTTTATGATAACTAATGTCCAAACTTCTATGAGATGTTCATACTATATTGACATATGACTATTATTCCATTGAGTCTTTGATATACCCTGATACGTATATATATGATTCCAGAAGTTCTATTCTGATATAATCCACAGTGACATCCGAAGGGTATTTGATATGACTATTGTCCTAATTTTCAAATGACAGTTCGTTTTGATTGTTCCATTGAGTTTTTGAAAATGTTTTAATTTGCATATGGTTGCTCACTACTCCACTCGTGCATGTCTCAATATGTCTTACACTGAGTCCCGGGCCAGGATATGTTATGGTGCACAATCTCACTGCATTGTTCACCGAGTCCCTCACTAGAGGGACGGAATATGATATAAATATATATATATGATGGGGTTATGTTGTGTTTATGGAGTTATGCTGTGTTATGGGGTTATGCTGTGTTTATGGAGTTATGCTGTGTTATGGGATTATGCTGTGTTTATAGAGTTATGCTGTGTTGTGGGGTTATGCTGTGTTTATGGAGTTATGTTGTGCTATGGTGTTATGCTGTGTTATGGCGCCAAAGACGGGGTGGCGACCATGTTTGCCGGGTCCCATAAGGGGCCTGATATGATATATGATACTGACATGCATGATTTATGTTTCAAAAGGCAAGTGTTTGGTATTCTGGATATTGTACTTGTTTTCTGCAAACCTTATTTCAGTTATGGTCCTTTTTACTGTATTTCATGCTTTATATACTCAGTACATATTCCGTACTGACCCCCTTTCTTCGGGGGGCTGCGTTTCATGCCCGCAGGTGCAGATACTCGCTTTGGTGATCCGCCAGCTTAGGATTCCCTATTTGCTGCCTTGGAGAGATCCGTTGTTCCGGAGCCTAGATTTTGGTACAGATCTTCTGTTGTATATATTTATATGTTTGTCTAGGGATACGACGGGGCCCTGTCCCGTCATATTTCACTGCTGACACACTTAGAGGTCTGTAGACATGTATGTGGGTCGCATTCAGACTTGATCAGTTGTGTCTATATGGTTATTATGGATGTTCTATCATTGTAGAAGCCTTGCCGGCTTGCATATATTATCGTTTCGAAGTGGCAGCCTTGTCGGCTTGCGTAGTATATTGGTATGTAGTGGTAGCCTTGTTGGCTTGCGTAATATTCTGATTTGTAGTGGCAGCCTCGTCGGCTTGCGTATGTTATTACGATGTGATTAATTGAGGACCTATGGTATCAGTCTGATAATGTTTGACAGGTACATATGGGTGTCTAGCTCAGGCACTAGTCATGGCCCACGGGGCTGGGTCGTGACAAAAGTGGTATCAGAGCAGTTCATCCTTGGAGTGTCCATAGACCGTGTCTAGTAGAGTCTTGTTTATCGGTTTGTTGTGCACCACATCTATAAACAGGAGGCTACAGGACATTTAGGATGTCATCTTTCCTTCTTATCCTAGATCATGCGATAGAGCTATATTATCAGGATAACCCCTTTCTAACAGACTATTGTGTTTACAGCTATGCCTCTAAAGAAAGCGACAGCTGCCCGGAAGGGCAAATCCGTAGCAGGGGATACTAGCTAGACTCGGAGAGTTACTAGGGCCCGTGCCCAGATTATGCCTGAGGTTGTGTTCCAGTCCGCGAGTTCTGCTACACCGCCACTTCCAGAGGAACCTAGGGCAGCGACAGCTCCGGGTCAGGGGGCGGTTCCACCGCCAGCTCCCGAGGTTCCAGCACCTGAGCCTCCAGCTCCTCAGCCAGGGGAGGAGGATAGAGCCATGAGAGATGCAATTCAGTTGTTGACTAGATTAGTGGCAGGACAGGTTCGCAGGCATGAGCTAGGGGTTGACTGTGCGGATAGACATGATAGTTTGAGGGCTTATGACATCTTAAGTTGTAAGCCTCCAGAGTTTTTTGGGTCAAAGCCTGAGGATGACCCGCAGGAGTTTATTCGGCAGATGCAGCGTACGTTGAGGATAATTAGGGCTTCTAAGACTAAGTCTGTTGAGTTGGCTTCGTATAGGTTGTGGGATATAGCTGTTAATTGGTATGAGCCTTGGGAGTTATCTGGGGCCGAGGACGCTCCTCCAGCAGTATGGGATGAGTTCGTGGAGGCCTTCTTTGGCCACTTTCTGCCCCCAGAGATGAGGCGAGCTAGAGTTGATAGATTCTTACATCTGAGGCAGAATGGCAGGAGCGTTCGAGAGTACAGTCTTGAGTTTGATTCGTTGGCCAGATATGCGCCTACTATTGTAGCTGATATGGCTGATAGGGTGCATCGTTATGTGATGGGGCTGGATCGTTACTTGATTGATAGCTGTATGGTAATGGCTTCTCATCCAGGTATGGATATTGCTCGGGTACAGGCATATGTACAGGGGGTAGAGGATCGACACAGAAGGCGTCAGCCCGATAGAGATCATGTCAGAGGCCAGCATAAGAGAGCTAGATCGGCCAGTTATTCTGGTGAGTTCCGAGGCAGGAAGCCTCAACAGTATAGTAGATATTCTTCCCAGCCTGCATGGAGTGCACCCCCACAGGTTAGAGGCAGGAGATTTGATAGTACAGGGTATTCAGGAGCCGGTCAGAGCTCTAAGGCTTCGGGTTCGCAGATGAATAGAGGTTTCAGTCAGTCGAGGCCAACTTTGCCTCGGTGTTCTCGGTGCGGTAGGCATCATTCTGGAGAATTTTATCGTGCAACAGGTGCTTGTTTTTCTTGTGGCCGTCAAGGCCATATTATGAGGGAGTGTCCATATAGTGGTAGTCCGGGCGGTGCGGTTCAGCCCACTGGGTTGGTTGCTGGTTCATCTTCTTCCATAGCTATGTGTCCTATGGGGCAGGGTGTTCAAGTACCAGCAGGCCGTGGTAGAGGTCGCGGCAGAGCTTCTAGTTCTAGCGGTCCTTCGAACCGCATATATGCCTTGGCTAATAGACAAGATCAGGAGGCGTCACCAAATGTGGTTACAAGTATACTATCGATCTTCTCCTGAGACGTATATGCATTGATAGACCCAGGCTCCACCTTATCGTATATTTCGCCCTTTGTTGCTAGTAGAATTGGGATAAAGCCTGAATTGATAGAACCATTTGAGGTAGCTACACCAGTAGGAGATTCTGTTATAGCAAGGCAAGTATATAGAGATTGTTCGGTAATTATATATAGTCATTGCACCAAGGCAGATCTGATAGAGTTAGATATGACTGATTTTGATGTTATTATGGGTATGGACTAGTTAGCTTCTTGTTATGCTAACGTTGATTGTAGAGAAAAGATAGTTCGGTTTTGGTTTCCAGGAGAGCCAGCTATAGAGTGGTTAGGGAATACGGCATCTCCGAGGGGTAAGTTTATTTCATACCTCAAGGCAAGGAAGATGGTTAGAAAGGGGTATCTTTATCATCTGGTTCGTGTGCATGACATGAAAGCAGAGGCGCCGATTTTTCAGTCAGTGCCGATAGTTAACAAATTTTCAGATGTATTCCCAGATGAACTTCCAGGCCTTCCTCCTGAGCGTGAGATAGAGTTCACTATAGACGTATTGCCAGACACTCAGCCCATATCTATTCCTTCTTACAGGATGGCACCTGCAGAACTGAAAGAGTTGAAGGAGCAACTGAGAGATTTATTAGAAAAGGGCTTTATCAGGCCCAGTACATGACCTTGGGGAGCACCGGTATTATTTGTGAGAAAGAAAGATGGGTCGCTGCGGATGTGTATTGATTATAGGCAGCTGAATAAAGTAACAATAAAGAACAAGTATCCCCTCCCCAGGATTGATGATTTGTTTGACCAGCTGCAGGGTGCTAAATGTTGTTCGAAGGTAGACTTGCGGTCAGGCTATCATCAGGTGCGGGTAAAGGAGGCAGATATTCGCAAGACTGCGTTCAGGACTCGATACGGGCATTATTAGTTTAGAGTGATGTCCTTTGGGCTGACCAATGCTCCAGCAGTATTTATGGATTTGATGAACCGAGTGTTCAATCCATTCCTTGACCTGTTCGTGATTGTATTTATTGATGATATTCTGGTCTATTCATGATCAGAAGGGGAGCATGCAGATCATTTGGGGACGGTACTTAGGGTGCTTCAGCACCAGAAATTGTAAGCTAAGTTCTCTAAATGTGAATTCTGGTCTACTTCAGTGGCATTCTTGGGGCATATTATTAGAGCTGATGGTATTCGGGTAGACACACAGAAGATTGAAGCTGTCAAGACTTGGCCTATACCTACGACACCTACTGAGGTACTTAGTTTTCTAGGGCTAGCAGGATATTACTGGAGATTCGTAGAGAAGTTTGCTTTGATTTCAGCGCCTCTAACAAGGCTAACACAGAAGGCAGCTAAGTTCCAGTGGACCGATGCTTGTGAGCAAAGCTTCAAATTATTTAGGGATAAGCTGACTACGGCTCCAGTTGTAACACTTCGTGAGGGACCAGATGGCTATGTTATTTATTGTGATGCCTCAGGCGTTGGGTTAGGCTGTGTGTTGATGCAGCATGGCAGAGTTATAGCCTATGCCTCCCGGCAGCTCATAAAGCATGAAAGGAATTTCCTACTCTTGATCTGGAGTTAGCAGCAGTAATTCATACTTTGAAGATATGGAGACATTATTTATATGGCGTACATGTTGATATTTATACGGATCATAAAAGTCTCCAGTACATCTTTAAGCAGAAGGAGCTGAATTTGCGGCAGAGGCAGTGGCTAAAATTGCTGAAGGATTATGATGTTGATATTCTATACCACCCTGGGAAGGCAAATGTTGTAGCAGATGCACTCAGCTGTAAATCTATGGGTAGTTTGGCAGACGTACAACCAGAACAGAAAGAGATGGTCCGTGAGATTTGCCAGTTAGCTAACCTTGGAGTCCGTTTGGCTGATTATGATAACGGAAGAGTTTCTGTTCGGGGAGTTGTTGAGTCCTCTATCATAGAAGAGGTAAAATACGCCAGTATGAGGACCCTATTCTTGTACATTACAGAGATGCAACTCTTCAGAAGGAGGAGACCCCATTCGAAGTTGCACTTGATGGAGTGCTACGATACAGAGGCAGGTTATGTATACTTGAGGTTGCAGGGTTGCGGCAACAGGTTATGGGAGAGGCACACTATGCTCGTTATTCTGTTCATCCAGGGTCAACAAAGATGTATCATGACCTCAGGTGCTTGTATTGGTGGGATGGCATGAAGAAAGATATAGCAGAGTTTGTCGCTCAGTGCCCGAATTATCAACAGGTTAAGGTCGAGCATCAGAAGCCCGGTGGATTATTGCAGGAGATAGAGACTCCAACATGGAAATGGGAGGTAATTAACATGGACTTTGTCACAGGTTTACCTCGGACTCCGTGAAAATATGATTCTATTTGGGTTATCATCGATAGGTTGACAAAATCAGCCCACTTTCTCCCAGTCAGGACAACTTATTCAGCTGAGGATTATGCCAGGTTATAGCTTAAGGAGATAGTGAGACTTCACGGGGTTCCCACAGCTATTATCTCCGATAGAGGAGCCCAGTTTACAGCTAACTTCTAGAGATCCTTCCAGGAGGGATTAGGGACACAAGTGAGTCTTAGCACCGCATTCCACCCTCATAATGACGGACAGGCCGAGCGTACTATTCAGACACAACAAGATATGTTACGGGCCTGTATTATTGATTTCAGAGGTAGCTGGGACATTCATTTGCCACTATCGAGTTTGCTTATAATAATAGCTACCATTCGAGTATTCAGATGGCGCCGTATGAGGCCTTGTATGGAAGGAAGTGCAGGTCGCCTATTGGTTGGTTTGATATTGGTGAGACTAAATTAATAGGCCCAGATATGGTTCAACAGGCTGTCGATAAAGTGAAGCTTATTTAGGAGAGATTACGGGCAGCTCAGAGTCGACAGAAATGATATGCAGATAATCGACGTCGACACTTAGAATTTCAGGTTGGTGATTGGGTGTTCTTGAAGGTGTCACCCATGAATGGTGTCATGAGATTCGGCAAGAAAGGGAAGCTAAGCCCAAGGTACATTGGGCCGTATCAGATTATCCGTAGGGTAGGTCGGGTTGCCTACGAGTTGGACCTACCATCCGATTTGGAAGCAGTGCATCCAATCTTTCACGTGTCAATGCTTCGCAAATTTATAGGCGATCCTTCCAGAGTATTTCCCGTAGATGATTTCCAGGTGACAGAGGATTTATCCTACGAGGAGCAGCCTATAGCCATACTTGATCGGCAGATTAGGAGGTTGCGAACTAAGGACGTGGCTTCCGTCAAAGTATTATGGCGAAACAACAATAGAGAAGAGATGACCTGGGAAGCCGAGGAGGAGATGAAGAACAAGTACCCTTACTTGTTCCCTACGCCTATAGGTAACTTAAACTCCTCACTTGATTATATTGATTGCCCGGTGAAACTATATGTTATAACGATAAGGGAGACTTCCCCAAAAATTTTATAGAACCTTATGGGATCAATTCAACATTCGAGGACGAATGTTCTAAAGGGGGGAAGGATGTTATATCCCGTATTTTCATACGTCGAGTTGTTCGCAAGAGAATCGACTCAAGTTAAAGACGGGATCATTTCGGACACGAAATAGAAATCTTTAATTTTCAATTTTAATTAAAACATAAATTGTTTGTAAATTTTAATTAGTGTCAAAATATTATTGGAGATTAGGGATTAATTATTTGTGATTAGATTATTAAGCAAGAATTAGTGATTAATTAAATTAATTAAGATTAATTACCAAAGTGGGCCCCACTGGATTTTTAATTAAAAAAAAAAGAAGGAAAATAGATGACACATAAAGGGGGGCACGTGTAGGGCCTAGGAGGCTCATATATGTATATCACTAAATGAGGTAATGAGTCATCTCTTCACATTGCAATTGAACACAAAACAAGAATAACAATTAAATTGAAGGAAGAAAAAAAAAAGCTCTCGGCCATGGCTGCTTTGGCTGAGCATTGAGAGGATGACGGAGAAAACTTAAAGTGTTTTGGTGTTGTGAACATTCAAGGGATTAACAATATTAAGGAGCCAAGCTTATCAAGCTAAGAGTTAATCCTTTTTTTGTTTTTACACGTTTTGGAGACAATTTAAACTTGTATAAATTGGTAAATGTGTGATGAATGTAAGAAGTTGTATATGTTGATGTTGAAATGTAAATTGAGCCGTGTAGGGGTCTGCTTTAATTAGGCATGGTGAATTGATTTTTAAGTGCCAACATGATTGATGTTATCATGAATTATATAGTAAAGGAATGAAGGGATTAGATATAAGGTTAAAGTTGTGTTGATATGAACATGTTGTTATTCTTATTGAATTGAAAGAATTAAAGATATGATTATATCCATATGTTGTTGTTGGTGTTTTTGTGTTAACAGGAGAGTAATTGGAAATTCTGGTTAGGCGAATATATAGGGGAAATGCTGCCCGACTTTCGTTAAGTCCTTGAATAATGAAAAACCCTAAACAAGAAATATTAGTTAAAGAATAAGTTCTATAAGCGACGGCCTACTGATTTACGAACTAGAAAATATAGTTACTAACGATAACGTTACTCTTATATTAAATAGGCTAAAAGAGCGACGAGGCGAACGGATTTACGAATAGTTGCTAACAGGTATGTAAAGCTGCCCCTTCTTTCTTTTGGCATGTCATAGATCTAAGCGATGAATGATATGAACTTTGGGGTAATCCTATTCATAAGTTTTGAGTGTGATTTATGATTTTTATTCACTTCTTGATGTTAGAACTCTTAAGTGATTGAGCTTCCCTCTTTAGTTTTCTATACGTTGGATAACAGTCGATACATAAGCTCCTATCTTAGGAGCTTTATGATAACTAATATCCAGACTTCTATGAGATGTTCATACTATATTGACATATGACTATTATTCCAGTAAGTCTTTGATATACCCTGATACGTATATATATGATTCCAGAAGTTCTATTCTGATATAATCCACAGTGACATCCGAAGGGTATTTGATATGACTATTGTCCTGATCTTCAAATGACAGTTCATTTTGATTGTTCCATTGAATTTTTGAAAATGTTTTAATTTGCATATGGTTGCTCTCACTACTCCACTCGTGCATGTCTCAATATGTCTTTCACTGAGTCCCGTACCAGGATATGTTATCGTCCACAGTCTCACTGCATTGTTCACCGAGTCGCTCACTAGAGGGCAAGAATATGATATACATATATATATGATGGGGTTATGCTGTGTTTATGGAGTTATGTTGTGTTATGGGGTTATGTTGTGTTTATGTAGTTATGCTGTGTTGTGGGGTTATGCTGTGTTTATGGAGTTATGTTGTGCTATGGTGTTATGCTGTGTTATGGCACCAAAGACGGGGTGGCGACCATGTTTACCGGGTCCCATAAGGGGCCTGATATGATATATGATACTGGCATGCATGATTTATGTTTCAAAAGGCAAGTGTTTGGTATTCTGGACATTGTACTTGTTTTCTGCACACCTTATTTCAGTTATGGTCCTATTTACTGTATTTCATGCTTTATATACTCAGTACATATTCCGTACTGACCCCCTTTCTTCGGGGGGCTGCGTTTCATGCCCGCAGGTGCAGATACTCGCTTGGTGATCCGCCAGCATAGGATTCCCTTTCTGCTGCCTTGGAGAGCTCCGTTGTTCCGGAGCCTAAATTTTGGTACAGATCTTCTGTTGTATATATGTATATGTTTGTCTAGGGGTACGACGGGGCCCTGTCCCGTCATATTTCACTGCTGACACTCTTAAAGGTCTGTAGACATGTATGTGGGTCGTATTCAGACTTGATCAGTTGTGTCTATATGGTTATTATGGATGTTCTATCGTTGTAGCAGCCTTGCCGGCTTGCATATATTATCGTTTCGTAGTGGCAGCCTTGTCGGCTTGCGTAGTATATTGGTATGTAGTGGCAGCCTTGTCGGCTTGCGTAATATTCTGGTTTGTAGTGGCAGCCTCGTCGGCTTTTATATGTTATTACCATGTGATTAATTGAGGACCTATGGTATCAGTCCGATAATGTTTGACACGTGCATATGGGTGTCCAGCTCGGGCACTAGTCATGGCCTACGAGGCTGGGTCGTGACAGGTCATCTGCTGGCCTGGGGCTCCTGGTAGAGGAACTGGGGCTACTGGAGCTGGAGCTGAAGGCCCTTCATGCTCCTCTGGTGGGGGTGGAGTAGGAGAGGTTCGAGATGTAACCTCGTTACGCGACTCACCCTCTTCTACCTCTACCAGTGGCTCCCGTTCAGTCCTTCTTCTGGCCACTGTCTTGCCCTTCTGGGCCGCTGTAGGTTTCCCCTTCATGGGCATTGCTGAAATCATAACACACGATTAGGAAAAAGGGAATCCTGATAACATAGCTCTATCGCACGATCTAAGATAAGAAAGAAGGTCAATTATTCCTAAAATGCCCTGCAGCCTCCTGTTTATAAGTGTGGTGCGCTTCACACCCATAAACAGGACTCTAACGGACACGGCTCGTAGGCACACCCTAGGATGAACTGCTCTGATACCACTTTTGTCACCACCCAACCGGAGGGCCATGACGGTTACCTGGTACTAGCCTACCGAGCATATCTAGTCTAACATTCCATAACCATTTCTAAGTGGGCCACATAGACAGATCATAAATATCATACTTAGTACAATCATTAACAAAAATGTCTATAAGCATAAGCCAACAAGACTACCGAAATATTATACACTAATAAGAACTGAAGAAGCTATTGAACATCTAACAGCATACATATGTCTACTAGCCTCTAAGTAGAATACACGAATTCATAAGACAGGGCAGGATTTCGCCATGCCCAAGTATGTATGAACAAAGGAGTAGTACTAAAATACTGTAGCTCCGGCACAACTGGAGCGCTTCTGAGATGTCGCTGATGGAGCTGCTAGGGATCAGACCCATCTATCTATCTACCAGCGGGCATGAACGCAGCGTCCACAAAAAAGGACGTCAGTACGAACAATGTACTGAGTATGTAAGGCAAGAGTAGCCACATAATAGGAGATACAGAACATAACATGTGATAAGGATAACCTATATGTCTGATTGCCTCTTAAGGCGGATATCATGCATGCTTAGCATTTTCATAAAAACATTTCTCATACGTATATAATATAATAGTGCTGCGAAATGTGCAGCCCGATCCGTAAAAATTTTATATTGCTGTGGAACGTGCAACCCGATCAATACCCATATATCTCGCGTCCGGGCATCCCACATCCGCGATTATATCATAATATACCAACTGATCAGGTGGCTATGCGTCTATAATGCCTCGCCCTTTCCCCATATCCTACATAAATATATATATATATATATATATATATATATATACACATATATATAATATGAGTAGCATGCATGAGAGCCCAAGTAAAAGTTACCATTTTATCGGAGTGACGTAAGGTCGGTAACCTCCGATTATCTTATGGAACAATTATCATCGTTATATCCCACCTTGAAGGAACAATTATAATAAGGTGATATCTATAATAATGAATGAAATCAAGAAAATCATGAAATAAGCCCAACAATATCATAATAGCATCAAAACCATAAACTTTGGAATTTCTAGAAATATGATGATGATCATCATCATTATCATCATAAAAACATACTCATCTTTAGCATCATAAGAACTCTAAGAGTCATGAATCTCTAGCTTTTGGGAATAAGGACATTATGGAAAAATATATGGGTTCACAAGAAAGGAATCATGCCTGTGGAAAGAAAGGGACTAGCCTTAACATACCTGATTGATCTTCTACTACTTTACTTAACGCTTATTCTCCCGAGCTCGTAAATCTATATTCAAGAGAAATTATACTACCGTTAGACTTATCGGCATATGCCTATCTTAAGTCTTTAAATAAAACTCCTTTAGAATCTGCCAAAATTCGGACAGCATCTCCCCTGTTTATATCCTTAGCCTGAAATCACAATACCAACAACCAACACAACAACACCAACGCTAAAAACATCATCATCAATACCAAAATATTCCATAAAACATCCCACATGATGTATATTCAATTCCTCAACCAACAAATTTTGTACACGATCATTTAATAGCTCTACCTTGGTAAATAAGCCTAAATCAATATCAATAACGGAAGATTCATACCTTACTCTCGCTAGAACCGCAATACCTTAAATATTCACCGTGAATTCCAGCCAAGATTCACCGCAATACGATATTATAATAGCAACTATACGTTGTCCGAACCGAAATCCGGAGATTATACTTGATTTGGGATAAAATTTGATAAATGGAAGTTGGAGGAAAGTTTCCAGAAATTTGGAGAGGTTTGGAGTGTTTTTGGATGAAAAATGAGGGAGTAAGCCCCTTTTTATAATGTTCCAGAATCTGCCTAAACCGACGTAAAAATCTCTCAACGCGTTCGCGCCTCCTCTAGGCGCGTTCGCGCCTCCTCTAGGCGCGTTCGGGCAGAGTAAATTCCTGCTCTGGCAGTCAATATTAAAAAGCTCATAACGGTTTATTCCGATGTCAGATCGATGCACGATTTGTTGCGTTGGAAACTAGACTTCCCGAACTTCAGTTTAGGCTTTTGCTTTGCTCCAAAACTCCTCATATACTTAAGAATATTCTTTCCCCAAATTAGACCAACATTGCCCCTCATATTTTCTCCAAAGCCCTACAAACTTAATTTCCTTGATTCACTTGCCCTCCAATCCTTCCGTAGCTTATTATATGAACTTAAACCCTCATAACCATAAGATAAACGTATAAAATCTGGTATATCCTTGGAAGTAACTCCAATGTCCACAATTGAACAACTAACATCTAGCGAACCACATTCTACAAAACTTACGAGGTGTAACACTCGGCTCTTTGAAAGGCTATTGGCAGCGGGCCTAATCCAAAAGGTCCCTCCAAAACCAGCACAGTCGGGGACCAGATTCTGCAAGGCTGATCAGACTTGTGCCTACCATTTAGAAAGAAATGGGCATAGCACAGAAGACTACATAAATCTCAAGCACAAAATCCAGGATCTGATTGACAAAAGGGAAATTATTTTGGAAATTGTAGCTCCCAACGTGAACATGAACCCGTTACCCAACCATGGAAAAAATAGGGTTCGCATGATTGAGAGGAACGAGAACTGGGAAGCTTGCAGAGCGTTGGTCCCTAAGGCGGTTGAATCTTTGGAACAAACAGTAGCCTCCCTCACACTCCATGAGTGCCCCAACATTTAAAGTTTTGGTCTCGGCACCAAGAGTCGCAGAAGTTATATCGAGGTTCAGGACTTTGGTCCCAGCACCCGTAGTAGCCCAGATGGCAAAATGAATTGTGCCTACCCCCAAAGAGCCAATCATTGTGCAAGAAGCCATGGATCAAGCCATGACCCGCTCGGGGAGATGTCACACTCCTAAAGAGCTGGCTCAGAATGCCGCAAGAAAAGAAAACACCCAAAAGAGAGAGATAGCTGAAGGAGAAGCTGAAGATTTCTTGCGGCGTATGCAACCAAAAGACTACTCCATCGTTGAGCATTTGAAGAAGACACCGGCATAAATATCAATGCTATCATTGTTGGCCAGCTTCCTATCACACAGGCAGGCCCTCATGAGAGTGTTAGACGATGGACACGTACCAGCTAGTACAAGCAGCGAAGACTTGGCAGGGTTGGTAACCTATATCGTTGGAGAACATAAAATCTGCTTCTCCAAAGAAGAATTACCAACAGAAGCAACCTCCCACAATAGAGCTCTTAACATCACCCTGGAATGCTGTGGAAAAGCAATAGGGAGAGTGCTTGTGGACAATGGATCGGGCCTCAACATTAGCCCCATCACTACATTAACACGGCTCGGCTATAACATGAACAAATCCGCCAGAGCAGGACAAACATCGTAGGATTTGATTGATCCCAAAGTGATTCCCTGGGAGAAGTAGACCTCCAGATCTAGGTTGGGACTACCTCTTTTATAGCAGAATTCTAAGTCATGGCGATAATGGCCAACTACAACACGCTTTTAGGAAGACCTTGGATACACTCTACCAACGCAGTACCATTAACTCTGCACCAAGCCATAAAATTTGAATGGCAGGGACAGGAAATTATGGTCACAGTTGAGAAGGATACCCAGAAGTATCCTTACAACATCATACCTGTTATTAAGGGGAGTCCCACAGATCAAACTTCCATATGCTGGAATACGTTGGGGCCACCCATACAGAAGGGGAGGTCGACAAACCAATGGCAGCAGTTTACAGAATGATTGCCTCCACCATGCTGAGAAATGGTTTTAAAATTGGAAAAGGCCTGGGAAGTGTAATGACCCGTCCGGTCGTTATTTAATATTTTGTGAAACTATACCCAATCTAGATCGAGGGTCATAAATAACAAGCTCCATGATGTGTTTTAAGGGTTGGGAGTGAGAAAAATCAATTTCGAAAAGAATTAGAAATTGCGGGCCAGGGAAAAGATGCGGACCGTTATAGCGATCAGTGGACCGCCATAGCGATACCGCTATAGCAGAGTAGCGACTGCCGCAGCGGTCCACGTGGATCAGTAACCCGTTTTTGGTTACTTAGTTTATTTTTCTCTCCTTTTTCAACAAAAGGCTCTCAAGCGATGCTCCTAAGGTTCCATAGGAAAGAAAAACCCTTGACACTAAGAAAAAGAAACCTTTCTAATTTCCTCCCTACCATTCCCTACGAATATTATCGCTCGTGGATTTGGATAAAGGCCAAGAAGATGAGCAATTCATGGAGAGTCGATTAGCTATTCGTCAATAAGGTAGGTTATGGTTTACTTGAGTTAGACTTTGATTAGCGAAACGTATATACTTTTAGAGTTGACGGGAGACTGCATGATTAGGTCTTCAGACATGGAGTTTGGATGGACATACTTTTTAAGGTGACTAAATTATTGTGTAAATGATGGCTAGGGTAATAATGAGTTATTATTAATAGGAAGTGTTGTTATCACTGAGGGGTTACTTCATGTTTACTTTATGCAACCCTAGAAGGGGGTGATTTCCGTCTTTTCACCGATTGTGTTGAATGTTCATATGGTTGTTTTCCCTTGTAAGCAAGAGATTTGTATTGAAAGAAGTATATTGAGTTGGATTGGCATTACGCCCATAAAGGACAAGAATTATGATTGGTTTGACATATCGCATCGTTGCATTGCATTGCATGGTTTGTGAGGAAATACATGTAGCAGGCCAGGATGAGTGTGGGCATTATGCTATCTAGTCTTGTGGCCATTGAGTTGAATACGTGAAGAATATATATATGATTTGGATCTGTGTCCGAGGTTCATTCCGGAGCAGGGGTTTGTGCTCGGGTCTGAGGAGTGAATCCGGAACGAGTGGTACATGGACACCATGGGTCCCCTGCAGGTCATGACTACTGAACAATGACATCAGATAGCATATATGTACAGTGTGCTTGGGCCCCTTTGCATCGCATTTTGCATTGCACTACATCTCATATTTCTATATTATACATGTGTGTACTACCGTCATTATTATTGCTTGTTCACTTTATGTTTTTAGTTGAGAGTCTGGGTGGAGAGGGGATTTACATATGATAAGTGTAGTGTTGAACGTTAGATAGTGATTCATTTTCCTAGGTACATCTTATTGTAGTAAGTATTGTGAGTGGGTGAACTTTATTAATGAAAAAGGGTAGAAGTTAGAGCATACGATGAGCATGGAGACGAGAGTTGCTAGGTTGGATGAAAGGAAGGGAACGGTTGTTATTTAGTAGAATACCGGTAAATTTGGGAATAAAAGAAGGGAACATCGTGAGTGGAAAGGTAAGGGGGATAGTGTAATAACCCTTATTTAGAATCTTAAGGTTCTTTGATGTATCTGCTTATCTTATTGACTTTATATTGTGTTGCGTGAACTAATCTTAGTCGACCTATGATGCTTACCAGTACGTGTGGTGTACTGATACTACTCTTGCTATGACCTTTTTGGGAGTAGATATGTTGCAGGTCTTAGTTGAAGCTTCGCTGTGTGGATTTACCAGACATTCTCCTACAGCCTCGCTCATCTCACTCCAGGCCGAGGCTGTGTCATTTATTTTGTCTTCCTGTACTATAGGAGCTCTTGTACCTATCTAGACTAGATCCCGGGAATTGCTTTTCAGCGTTATTTTATTTTAAAACAAAGTCTATGCGGAGCTTTTACTTTAATTTTGTGAGCTTTGAAAGATTGTTGTCGCAACTGATTAAATGTTGGGTTAGTTGGTAAGGGTTCACCCACTAGGTTAGTAATGTGGTAGGTGCCCGCACGACCCGTGGGTTGGGTCGTGACAGGAAGGGACCTTGAAGGGATAACAGAGCCCGTGCCAATCTTAAGAGAAAATTGCCACTTCGGTCTAGGGTATACTCCTAGCGAGGATGAGCTCACAAAGGAGATCAAGAGAGAACCCAGAACGAGGAATCTATCTCGCCTAATTCTGGGTTTGTACCAGTCATTTCTCAGAAAGATGTCGATGCTGAATGGAGAAGAAACTCATGGGGGTCTCGAGTCACTATTTCAAGAAGAGGGATGCTACGTGATCATTGAGAAACTCCAGGAGGCGCTCATCATACACAGTCTGAGGCCAGGAGAGCGCTTGAATAATTGGACATCTACTCCCCTCTTGGCTCCTTGGTAGAGAGATGGATTTTCCTAAAAATCTTTTGCTAAAAAGCGGTGACGTCAGCTGAGGCCCGAATGATCACCTTTTCTAAATTACTTCGTGATGTCTAAAACTGGAAATGGTCTGACGTTGTTCCGAACCAGGACCACAGTTTGTAACCAATTACTCTCGAATTAATGAAAAGCCTCGGTCTATGTAAAACTGTTACCATTATTAGATAATAAAAATGAAGTTTTATAACTAACCACACATAACGAACAATAATAAATCTAACTTTACTTTGCCTATCCTTTTCAGTAGTAACCATAATAAAACAACCGAAAAAGTCATGACGTGTCATGAAACGAATGAGGAAAATAGTCAGCAGGAATATGAGGAGTATGACGAAGAGACAATGTTGCCAGAGGGACTGTTAGATGAATTGAAAGAATTATAAGATAGGAAGAAGCCAAATATGGATGAAACTAAGGTGATCAACCTCGATGATGAAGAGGATGTTAAAGAAACACGAATCAGTGCTCACTTCAGAGCTCCACAGAAAGAAGAGCTCATAGCTCTGTTAAAGGAATATATGGATGCCTTCGCCTGGTCATACACAGATATGTCGGGATTAAGTAATGAAATAGTAGCCCACATATTACCCATCAAGGAGGGTTTTTTCCCAATCAAACAAAAGACGCGAACATTTAAGCCAGATATGAGCATCAGTATAAAGGACGAAGTAGAGAAACATATTAAGTCTGCAATAGTGGAGGTGACATCCTACCCCACCTGGGTGGCCGACATAGTGCCAGTACCCAAGAAGGATGGAAAGATTTGAATCTGTGTGGACTACCGAGATCTCAACCGGGCCAGTGCAAAAGACAATTTTCCTCTCCCAAACATCCACATTCTAATAGACAACTACACCAAACATGAGTTGCAGTCATTCTTGGATTGTTTCGCCGGGTACCATCAAATACTCATGAGTGAAGAAGACGCTGAGAAGACAACCTTTATCACCCCTTGGGGAGTCTACCATTACAGGGAAATGTTGTTCGGACTCAAGAATGTCGGCGCTACATATATAAGAGCTAGGACTGCCCTGTCCCATGATATGATGCATCAAGAGATTGAAGTCTAAGTGGACGATGTCATCATAATATCAAGGGAAAGCTCAGAACATACCACACACTTGCGTAAGTTCTTTGACAGACTTCACAAGTTCAATATGAGGCTGAACCCTATGAAGTGCGCCTTTGGAACGCTTGCGGTAAGTTACTAGGATTCATAGTCAGCCGCAGGAGTATTGAACTGGATCCTACCAAAATCAAAGCAATTCAGGAGTTTCCGCCTCCTAAGACTAAGAAAGAAGTCATGAGCTTCTGGGGAAGGTTAAACTACATTGGGCGGTTCATAGCCCAGTTAACTGTGATTGTGGAGCCAATCCTTAAATTTCTCAGGAAAGACGCTCCCACAAATTGGACGGAAGACTGCCAAGAGGCATTTGACAAAATCAAGAGATATCTTTCCAATCCTCTCGTCCTAGCACCACCCAGGCAAGGGAGTCCTCTGTTACTTACCTGTCAGTATCAGAAAATGCTTTCGGGTGCATGCTCGCCCAGCATGATGAACAGGGAAAAATGGAACGTGCCATCTACTATCTAAGTAAGAAGTTCACATCCTCGGAGTCACGGTATACGCTCATAGAAAATACCAGTTACGCTCTGACCTGGATTGCTCAAAAGCAGAGGCACCACCTGTCGGTGTTCACTACCTACCTCATA
Source organism: Lycium barbarum (assembly GCF_019175385.1). Classification (NCBI taxonomy): domain Eukaryota; kingdom Viridiplantae; phylum Streptophyta; class Magnoliopsida; order Solanales; family Solanaceae; genus Lycium; species Lycium barbarum. The sequence goes on along the minus strand of NC_083348.1, from coordinate 19,582,824 downwards.
TCCAGAATAGATCCATTGAGATACATTTTCTGGCAATCGATGCCCGTAGGAAAATTGGCTAAATGGCAGATGCTACTGAGTGAATTCGACATCATGTACCTAGCACAAAAGGCAATTAAAGGACAAGCCCTAGCTAACTTGTTGGCAAAAAGTCCCGTCGATGACAAACTTGAACTATTACGGACTTTCTTCCCAGATGAGGAAGTAATGGCTATGGAGAAAGAGGTGGCAGAACTATACTCAGGTTAGAGACTGTTCTTTGATGGAGCATTCAATTACAAAGGATCTGGCATCGGGGCAGTGCTAATATCAGAAACAGGACAACACTATCCGATGGCCGCAAAGCTCAACTTCAGATGTACCAACAACATGGCAGAATATGAAGCGTGTATCCTCGGCCTCAGGATTGCGTTGGACATGGACATACAAGAGGTGTTGGTAATCAGGGACTCTGATTTGCTCATAAATCAAGTGAAAGGAAATCTGGCAACCAAAATGATAAGAAACTCCCATATGTGAATCTGGTACAAAGATTATGCGGGAGATTCAAGAGTATCGACTTCAGGCATAATCCGATGGCTCAAAATGAGTTGGCAGACGCATTGACTACGATAGCCTCCATGTTCCAGCACCCCGAGAGTACTCACATTGATCCACTAGAGATCACACTGAGAGAAGAACAGGCTCACTGGACCCATGTCGAGGCCGAGCCGGATGACCAACCATGGTATGTCGACATCAAGGCCTACCTGGAGAAAGGAGAGTACCCCCCAGCGAGTTTGGCGAATCAGAAGAAGACCATCAAGAGGTTGGCTAATGGGTTCTTCTTGAGCAAAGAAGTGTTGTACAAAAGGACCCTTTACCTTGGGTTACTTAGGTGCGTGGACGCCGAAGAGGCTACGAAACTGCTAAAAGAGGTGCACGCAGGGGTATGCGAACCCCATATGAATGGATTCATCCTCTCCAAGAAAATCTTGAGGACAGGATACTATTGGATGACCATGGAGCACGACTCCTGTAAATTCGTGCAAAAGTGCCATCAGTGTTAGATACACGGAGATCTGATCAAGGTTCCCCCCACAGAGTTACATGCGATGAGTTTGCCTTGTCAATTCGTGTCATGGGGAATGAATGTCATAGGACCCATCGAGCCTCCAGCCTCTAAAGGACATCACTTTATCTTAGTCACCATCGACTACTTCACCAAATGGGTAGAAGAAACTTCCCACAAATCAGTGACCAAGAAATTTTGGCCGACTTCATAAAAATAATCTGATATGTCTTTTCGGTGTACCGGAATCTGTCATCACACACAATGGCGCCAATCTTAACAGCCATTTGATGAAGGACATCTGTGAATGATTCATGATCACCCACAGGAACTCTACCGCTTACCGGTCACAGATGAATGTGTTACACCTCGAAAATTTTCCGTTGGTACGCAAGTAAATGAACTAATGATGTGTGCGAGGAGTGCGAGTGTATAATGGTTCATGGGAAATGTATGTAAAGGGATGTGGATGATTAGAATGAAAAGTAGAGAAATGAGAAAAATTGAAAGTTGGCAAAACTGTCCAGTGGTCGTATATTGCAAAATACGGACCGTAAAGTGCAACACGGTCCGTAAACTGGCAGTCGTAAACTGCCATGCATAAGCTTCAGCCTTCTGCCAGTGGTCGTAAAGTGCAAATACGGACCGTAAACTGGTATACGGTCCGTAAACTGCCAGGTCATAAACTGGCATGCCAAACTTCAACTTTCTGCCAGCTGAGGAAGAGGTATAATACGACCTGGTGGACGGACCGTAAAGTGATTTACGGCCCGTAAACCATGGTCGTAAATCACCATGCATGCAGGCCAAAGTCTCTGGTCCTGCTTAAGCATAAAGACGACCACGAGGGACGGTCCGTAAAGTGGAATACGGACCGTAAACCTCCATGGACGACCACTGTTCACCCAGCACAGATTTTCCAATTCATTAAATATAAGGATCAAGACTTGTCTTATTTCATTTCCACATTACACCACTTCTCTGTACATTTATTATATGAGTTTTCAAGGATTATAGGCCATCAATAACATTAAGACAAGTGAATCAAGGATAAGGGAATCATCAAGGATCACTCAAGTCAAGAAATCCAAATGGAGAAAAACTAGGGTTTTGCTCAAAGAAGAATATTATCAACCAAAGCTTGTTCCTACAACTTCTAAGGTATGATTCATGATTTTTACAAGATGTTTAAGGTATTGGAGAATTAAAATACATGGATTGTAGAAAATGTGGTCAACTAGGTCATGAACGATGAATAGTGATATTTTGAGAAATAGTTTGAATTGATTTATGAATGTTGTTGTGTTGTGATATGAATGGGTTATAAATGGTATTAAGATCATGAACTAAACACTTTAGACGAATGGACGAAGATGGGTGTTATAACCATGAATGTGGGTGAATTAGAGGCAAATTGAGGAATCTAGATAATGTGGATAATGTGAATGACTAATGGCCATTGTTATGATATTAATGAAGGTATAAACGCTAGCATTGGAAGGGAACGTGCAAGTGTAGAATAGTTCGACGGAAAGGTATGTAAGGCTAACCCTTCTTTCATAAGGCATGGTTCTTGGCCAAATTCCTAATTCCTCTATATGAGTAAGTTGTCTTCACATGGTTGACATTCCGAGCTCATAAGCTCACGACCCTTGATATGTACTATGATTATACTATGTTCCTCGTATGACGAGTAAGTCTATAATGTAGATGTAACGATAATGATGAGGATAGTAATAATGATGAGAGTAAAATGAGATTAGAGATGCTTACGAGCTATGATATATGTATATGTATGCCTATGATGGGCTATGATAAGATCCCGAGCTTATGATGCCGGGTAAGACTATATGTATATGACTATGTATAAAGTATGTATACGATTACGTAACGCGCGCACACATCTGCAGATGGTACGGATAACCCTGAAGCCTTGGTAGGGCCAGGTAGAAATAACATTGAGCCTTGGTTGGCTAAGTACGTATGAAACACCGACCCTTATGGTCGGGCACGCTATGTATGTATATAAGTGTATGGCTATGTATATAATATGAATATGAATGTGAAAAGACTATGTATAAGAATACGAATAAGGATATGTATACGAATATGAGCACAAGTATGGTACGAGTATTATTATGGGATACGAACGACGATGTATGCAAGTAAGCGACATGATGATGATGATATTACTGTCTCCCCTCCTATGCCATTTTCATATGACATCTATTATGCTTCTATATTGATGTTGATCATGCTTTACATACTCAGTACATTCTTCGTACTGACGTCCTTTTGTTTGTGGACGCTGCGTCATGCCCGCAGGTGCACAGGGAGACAGACTTGATCCATAGCTGCTTATTCAGAGATTGCATAGCAGAGCTCCATTTCTTTCGGAGCCGTAGCTTTTGGGTACTTATTCTTTTGTGTATATAATTATGGGTATAGCGGGGTCCTGTCCCGCTCATACGATATGTCATACTCTTAGAGGCTCGTAGTCATCTGTATGTGGGTAGAGATGCTCGGCCATGTCGGCCCATGTTTTGTATATCTTTTGTTAGCCACGTCGGCCTTGTACTTATGATGTGGCGTAGATGCCTATGATATGTTAAATGATGATGGTCGTCTAATGGGATCAATATGATTAACGATAAGAAAAGCACGAATTGACTTATGGTTCACCTAGATGATATGTTATGTACGATAAGGGGGTGCCCGGGTGGGGTAGCATCTGGTGCTCGTCGCGGCCCCCTAGCCGGGTCGTGCCAGAATGGAACCGTAGAGGCTGCCAACAAGAACATTAAGAAAATCTTGAGAAAAATGATCGACAACTACAACAATAGGCACAAGCAGTTTCCTTATGCTTTGTTGGGGTATAGAACGACAACCTAAACTTCTACCAGAGCAACCTCATACCTCCTTGTCTACGGTACAAAAGCGGTCATACCCACAGAAATGGAGATCCCTTCACTCAGGGTCATCCAAGAGGCAGAGCTGAATGATACAGTATGGGTCAAAAATCGCTACGAGCAACTGGCCATGATAGATGAAAAGATAATGGTGGCACAGACAGTTGTACAGATGAAGAATGTCTCGAGCCTTCAACAAGCTGGTCAGAGCCCGACTTTTCCAAATTGGACAACTCATAGTCAATCGAGTCTTTCCCCACCAAAGGGAATACAAAGGAAAATTTGCGCCAAACTATCAAGGGTCGTACATGGTCAGGAAAGTACTCTCAGGAGGATTCGTAGTCCTAGTAGAGATGGACGGACAAATCGAATATAATTTGTCCATATGCAATGACCTAACCTCCCCACAGTGGGATACACAGGCAGTCCATATCAGACCCGGTCATATTATTAGTAAAAACCAAAACTCAGTTACTTTATTTCGAACTACGTTCGACCTGAATTCCTACTGCGATAGGATACGTAGGCGCTTTTGAGCTCGATCTTCATAAAAGAAAAACCCAAGCATCCGCCAGCATCAGCCCTACACTGGGGCAGAATTTTTTAGGAGACCTAAAAAATTACTATTAGAAATCAACAAAGAAGAGGTCAGGGCAAAGCCATACACTGGGCCTGCGTGACAAAACAACGCAAAAGCCGATCAGAGCAAAACCCAAAACTAGGGTAGAATATTTGAGAAAGATTTCAAAAATTCTACCAGTTCAAAACTTAGCAATCGCATCTCTGGGAAGAATCAAAAGTCCTCGTTCGAAGAAAATGCACGTCGTGACAAAACGAAATAAAACATTTCTAAAAAGGAAAACAACGCGCATTTTTACGAACTTTGCTTTAAATTTTGAAATTATTCCCAAAACTCTCTCAAAATACCAAGCCCAAGAGGGTTCAAAGGAGCTTCAAGAGGAGACACCGGACGGGAGGACCACGACGCTAATTGGCCCTTTAGGAAACTCACAATTTTTCTTTGGATGTAGGCTTTTAACAGGACGGCGAGTACACCATCAACCAGGTTTGCTCATAAAAAAGGCAAAAAGCAAACTCAGCCGAGAGGTGAAGTGCCAGGAGGTCACAATAGATAATGAGTGACAAAGACACAGTCGACCACGAGAGTTATAAAAATAAAAGAATAAAGACAAATCCAACCAAAAGGGCCATGACAAGGCCAAGAAGATATATCCTACTGAAAGGATCACACAAAGAGTAAGTGACAAGGAAATATTCGGCTGAAAGGGGTCACAGTGAATAAGCATAAAGATACATACAACCAAAAGGGTCATGATAAGGACAAAAGCGCATATCTGACCATAAAGGTCAACAACCAATACAATGGATGAAAGAAAGATCATTCAGCCACAAGGGACATATCTGTCATCTGCATGCCGTGAGGGCCATTCATTTGTTTAAATTGCAAAGAGAGCCATTCATACAAAACTGCCGAAAGGGCCATTCATACAAACTGGAGAGGGCCATTCATTCAAATAGCCAAAAGGGCCATTCATATCAAATTTCCTAGAGGGCCATTCATACAAACTGCCGAGAGGGCCATTCATTCAAATAGCCAAAAGGGCCATTCATATCAAATTGCCGAGAGGGACATTCATACAAACTGTCGAAAGGGTCATTTATTCAAACAGTAAAAAGGGCCATTCATATTAAATTGCCGAGAGGGCCATTCATACAAATTATCGAGAGGGTCATTTATTCAAATAGCCGAAAGGGCTATTCATATCAAATTGCCGAGAGGTGCATTCATACAAACTGCCGAGAGGGTCATTCATTCAAACAGCCAAAAGGGCCATTCATATCAAATTGCCGAGAGGGAAATTATTACAAATAGCCGAGAGGGCCATTAATACAAATAGCCGAGATGTTCGTTAATAAAAATAGCCGAGAGGGCCATTCATTCAAATTGCAGAGAGGCCATTCATATCAAATTGCTGAGAGGGCCATTCATGCAAACAACCGAGAGAGCCATTCATCTAAAACTCCAAAATGAATATCTACAATATTTTCAAGTCCATAAGACAGGCACATAGCCGCCAGGAAGGAGTCGGCTTTCTAAACCAACTCCAGACAAATTGTGGAGCAAACATGAAACTTTTTCTTACACAACCGGTTAAGATAGGGAGCCCAGGAGAGTCAAGCTCTCTGGCCAGGATGTGAAGGCCATCCGATCTCAAACTCAGCCACAGTTTTGTCTGTCTTTGTTTTCTTTACTTTAAACAGCGACCAGTCAGATACACACTGAGAAATCTGAAGGTATTCCTGCATAAAGGATATACTCTTTTCTAGTGAATCGACCTACATGTGACCTGATTCCTATAGACCAGGGATATGTAGGCGGACTCAATACCAGAGAGTCGTTCACATTCCAACAGTCGTCCAAAGAAACCCCGGTCATTACGCTGGGAATCTCAAGACTTTCCTGCCAAATCACTTAAAATTCCTTAGTTGAGTCGAACTACAAGCAGCCTGAATTTTCGTATAGCCCGAGATATAAAGGAAATTCAACAGCCGAGGCCCGACCATGTATGTGAAAAATTGCATGAAATTGAAGGGTAAGATGAGTCGGGTCAGTCAAAAATTAGGGTTAGTCAAATTTCGTTGCCCATGGATGGTCTGTCCATCCCCGAACACCGAAGGGGCAGTTGTTGACATCTAATTTTTGACCTCCTATGATTTATTTTAATTGCTCAGAGTCTTTGGATGAAAAACAAAGTGAATCATGCATTTAAAAGGGTCAAAAGGATTTTTATTAAATTATTTGGGTCAGTGCTCACCCCTTTCAACTGGTGAAATAATTTCTACAATATTAGAAATCATCTGGTAATTAATTGGTATATTTTGTGACATTTAAAGGATATTTGTTAGATTTAATCAAGGAAAATCAATTTTTAATGATTCTTTATTTAATTGTTTAAATTATCAAAATCAAAATTAGTAAATACATTATTCCCTTTAATCTAAGGAGTTTGAGTAATTAAAATAATTGACAATTTTGTGTAATTGTATAATTTCATAACATTATTCATAATTGCTTATAAATGTTTTAATTAGGATAATTAATCAATTAGAGAGTCATTATTGCAAATTGGTTTTAATTATTTATTTTTTACATTATGGCCACAATTGAACCAATCAATTCATGATTAAGGTGATTGGGGTCATTTTTGCAAATTTTGCCTCTTATGGCCTTAATTGAAATGGCCAAATTTATGTGGCCCAAATTAATTAAGGTCATTAATGTAATTGAACTTTAATTGACTAATTAAGATAAAAATGGCTGTAATTGCAATAATCAATTAGATTAAAATCAATTAAGGCCATGTTTGCAAAAAATAAACTTATTAGATGTGTTCTAAATTAGTTACATCCTAATTTGGTTATAATTAAGTACTACAGTTAATAATTGGCTATTTCATACATTGGTCCATCTTTCTAAATTATCCGTCCCACTCCTATATGCGTATATACATCATATATACGCATGTATACGCGTGATATACGTATACAAGGGCTCCTTCCCCTTCCTTTTAATTTTGGGTCCAACCCAATGAATTGGGCTGACCCAGCCCAAAGACCGTAACACACATAAGGGGTAATACCCCTTCTCATTTCCCCATTTTTACACCAAACACGCCTTATATCTCCCTCTTAATCCTACCTTCCTTTCTCAAGCAAAACCTTAGATGCCGCCTAGGCCCGCCTTTCTCTTTCTTGCAAAAAATGCCATTTTCACAGAGGCTATAGAAATTGCACAGCTTTTGCGTGGCTATTGTGGTGAAGCAATTAATGCTTCCACTTCAAATCCGCTACCCTCTTCCCAAACGTGGTAATAAATCATTTCCTTTGCTCTATTTTTAATTTTCTCGAGTCAAACCTGTGATTTGTTGTGTTTTATTGTTGTACTTTACTGGAACCTCATTGGTTGATTGAGAATGGGTCGGATCAAGTTAAACAAGACTCAAATCTTTCCATTCATTGTTGATTCGAGTCGATCCAAGCCGTAGGGAGGTTTGCAAAGGTTAATTTCTGGGAAATCTTGTTGTCCCACATCGTTTGGTTAACTCCTTGTATGAACTTTGGGGTTCTATAAAGAGAACTGCAACCCTTACCAGAAAAATAAAAGTTTTGGACAACCAAATAAGCCTGAATTTGAGTATAAAAGTTCGATACTTAGGCTTCTCAGTAAAAAAATTTAAGACTTAGGGTTTTTTTTAAAAAAAGTATGAGTTTTTTTAGTTCTAAAAATTTGCTCTTTTTTTCTTTTGTGTGGCTGAGTCTGGGATTTGGGAGCACACATGCTTCAAATTCATTCTTGTACACAGCTGCGCATAAAAAGGGTAACCATTAATCTTATTATTTCTTTTTAATGTTGCTTAATTTAAATCGTAGTTAGTGATATCTTGCTTATTTTTAAGTATTATGATAAGTGATATGTTATTTTTGGTTTAGATGTTTGTTAGTAATATGCTAAATTAATTTATATGCTTGTAATGCGTTGCTGACTGTGCACTACTTAGATTAATCAGCTTGACTTATATTTATATGGTGGTTTAACTCTGATGACTTAGGTTAGGTAAAATGTGAAGTAATCAACTTGTTCTCTTATTTGGTCTGATCTCTGATGTGCTGATTATATAGAATGATACCAAAAAATGGAAGACAAAATGGTGTTGAGTATAAGCTTGGTTTTTATTGATTGAACATGGTTTAAAATGACTTGGTCAACTGGTTTTGGGATTCTTCTATTTTCCTTCTAAAAGTAAGTTTAAAAACTAAGATGACTTAATTTTTCAAATAAGAGACTCGCCAAGTATCACCTAGTCGAGATAGAAACTGGTTTGGACATTCTAGATTCCTAGGTGTCTTCAAAACAGGATGTTTGCTACGTAAAATAGAGGTTAATTCAGTTATTTTGAAATTCTAAAGTGTGTAGTGGTTTTCTTTGAATTTTGCTTTCTTTTTCTTTCTTGAGTATGTGATTCTAGTAAGTTTACTTGGATTAATGGGATAGGTTTGAGTTAAATCCATGCTGTAGTTGTAAGAGGATGAAGATCATGTCAGAATGAAGAGAAGGGATAGCTGAGCTTGAGTCTGTTATGCTCCTCTTTTTATGTCTTCTCTTTGAAGTGTCATAATTACTGTCTTAGACAAACAAGTGACCATAACCAGAAATATATATAAAATAAGACCTGTTTTGACTCTTTGAAGTTTAAATACATATGTGTTGTTTTTTTTTTGTCTTTTTTTCGTTTGTACATCACTTAGCATAAAAAATGAAGAGTCACATGTTGGGGTGCTGCATAAACAAAGGGATTAACTACCTAATCTTTAAAGGGGAGGGGGGGGGGGGGGGGGGGGGGGGGGCTCTGGTGGTATGTCACTTGGTTTAGGATAGGGGTGGAGAATGGGAGTTGTTTCTTCGGAGTTAAGGGTGATCTTAGGCATAAACTGGAAATGTCGACCAGTGGAACCTTTGCTCCCCTTTTAGTGAAAGGGAAGTCCAGGAAAGGGTGGGGGGTAATGGCCTCACCCTGCACTGTCTTTTCTTCATGGCCTGGAAACCCTTTCTTCTAAATCCTATTTCCTATAACCATGGGATCCATCAGGGTCATCCCCATGATTGTTTAAATGAGAGCTAGTGTTAATTCAAAGGTTCTGATCAAAACTAGTGTCTCTAAGGGTCAATATACTAGAATCATAATGGTTTCAATATGTCTAAATAACATGGTCAGTAACTTTAGTTGAAGCTAAGAGGATTCTGAGGTTTGAAAAGGTCTTGATTTTGTGAGCAGGGTTTGCTAGCTTGAATGTATGGTCCTGTTTCAAATGATCCTCTTGATTTTTGTGACTCTGTGTACCCTGGACTGTGTTTTGACCTTTGATGACCTTTCCTTGACATTCATTTGGCTATAATGGGAGGGAGTTAAGTATAAAATTGAGAATACTCACATAGCCTAAATTAGTTTTAAAACATGATGTGTATGTTTGTTTAGTACTTGTCAAGATTAAAAGAAGTTAAGAGTCATGCACTAGGAGCAAGAGTCTAGTTTGAAATAATTAAAAATGATAAGTCTATGTTAATATTGATTAAGTGTTTGGGTTATGGTTTACTTAATGAGGTTGTCTGAGGATGTCATAAGGGTTCATAGATAAGGTATGAACCACTTGACATAGAGGGGGTCTTTTAAAGACATCTTAAAGAGGGGATAGGGAAGGACCATGTTTAGCTTTCTTCATAGTACCTGTCCCCCAAATAAGAGGTGTCATGACACACTCTATAAGCCCATGGAGGACATATCTGCTATATGAATGCATTTGAATCTTGGACCTCCCCATTATGCCAAAGGGTTATGCTTCCTGGTCAGAATCTGGAAAAGTTGCCAAAATTAAGAGGTAAGTTTGTATGATGCTATTGATTTTTTTTTTTGGAAAATGGGAGAAGAGATAGTTAATTGAAGTTTGAATGAGTAAGGTTATTCTTGTGCCATTCTATATTTTTGATACTACATCAGTCGAAAGTCATAGTTCCTTTTTTATCATGTATAAGTCCTAGTATAGAACCTGTGTCCCATTTTGAATATTTCACTTATTTTGGTTTAGCTTGAACCTTCTTGATGCTATGTACATTCCTGTGAATTGGTAACACTCTATATTCATCTGATTGGTCATTTGATTCATTAGGCTTGTACTCTTTTGGTTTTGCCCTGCTCATGTGCTGAGTTCATTACACAAATATGTGTCCATCCTGGTCAGCACTGCCTAGATTCATGGGCAGTGTAAGTGCTTGTTTTCTTTGAATAATTATTACACTTGCCTTTTCCATTGCAGGATATTAAAATTAGATGCTTGAATTATCTTGCAGTTGATATATATGTTTGAGTGTATATGTACATATATGTTTCACTTCCATGTATATCTACGTGTGTATATATATGTTTAATAAGTACAGTAAATATTTTCTAACCGGGTTTCCCCTTTTGTTTCTCCTTTCCACTGCATGCCAATTGGGGCCTGGTCTTAGCCTTCCCTCCGATTTCCTGCCATGCTTGGGGTTCATGAAACCCCTTGGATCTTGTGTGGCGTCGGGAATACGGGTGGTGACGACTTTCCCCTTTGGACTGTCTAAATTTACCAGTGAAGCCCAATAGCATATAATCGAATACCTTAACTGTGTAACTTGTGGAAATTTGATATATGTGCACTTGTATTTACATATGTGATAAGTTCAGAAAATTATAAACTAACCGGGTCCCTTTCTTTTTCCTTTTCTTCACTGCATGGCCACTTGGCGTAGTCCAGCCATCCTATTTGGCCAAAGGCCCAATAGGAAAATTCTTTCAAAGATTATTGAGTTCAAGAAAAGAGATGGAAGCTAATATTGTTAACGACGCAAAGAAGGCCCAACCATGGATGAAAATGGCCAATTAGGGGCTTGGTACGCCCCTAGTCTTCCCTTTTTCTTTGCTTATGCATTATTTGTTATATGTAATTGATTGTATCTTGTATTTGTAAAGTTTTAAAACTCATGTATATTATTGGAATCATTATGATTATGAAGTAGTCGTCTTAGGACAACGGTGCCTACGCCGTTTAGTTCGACTTTAGGTCCCCACACGATTTTCAAACCCGAGCTTAGTATAAATGATTTTTGAAAGTAAAAATGGCTAAGTAAATAAATCAATAAAGAGGATAAAAGGGGATTACATCATTATGGAATATTGTCACCGTCTTCTTGAAGAAAAACCAAGTTGACTTTTTAAACCAAAAGAACATTTTCTTTAAAACTCAGTTTCCTAAAACAAATAAAAAGATTTTTGGACCAAGCCCAGTCAAAAAGAAAAAATGAGAATTTTAGGACTAAGGCCCAACTAAAACCACATTTTTGAACCACAATTTTTCAGAAAATGGAATGACTATTTTGGGCTGAGCCCAGTAGCGAAAATAAAGAACTTTGGGGCCAAGGCCGAACTGAAAAACCAATACATCTTCCTAGAATGCACTTAATTAATTTTCAAAAATGAGAAATAAATAAAAATTGGGGCCAAGCCCACGTAAAAAATGCAACCTCTTTATTACAAGTATTGGGCCTTAAGTTTAATTTCAAGGACAAACAAAAAGGTTAGTTTTTTTTTATGTAAAGGCAAAACCTCTCATATATATATATATATATATATATATATATATATGTATCAATTTGTATATATATATACAAATTGAAATCCGTATAAATCATTTGTAAACATAATTTTTTTGGATAAGGACATTCTGAAAACGTATTAAACGGATTAACCTGAACTATGTATGAGTCAATCATGTACAAAACCCATTCATTCCACACTTTAAATAAATAAACTTTTGATATCTTTGCAAAACCACTACTATCTTTATATATAAAAGGAACTAGTTATATCCAAATATTATAAATCTGAACCTAAATAACCTATATGTAAAGGGGATATACTCAATTTATTTCAAAATATGATATGCAACATGACAGACTTTATAGTGCGGGAATAAAAACACTAAATAAGCAGTTCATGCAAATACTCACACATTGGAATTCGAAGGTCAACCGTACAGTACAGATCCTTAATACTAGGGTGCCTAACACCTTCCCTAGGGGATCACCAGAACCCTTACCTAGAACTTTGGATTACGAAGGATTTTTCACGGTGTATGAATAAACCCTTCGAAACCGGTTTTCCCAATTTCCTAAAAATTAGGTGGCGGCTCTTTTAAAACAATGTCCAAAAGAGCACCAACGAGTTCAAAGTAGTTTTTTGAGCGCTAACCCCGCCTGCAAAATGTGAACCGTTATAGATTCCTCAACCAATATCCATATGAACTCCTCCCAGAATTGCCTTTACTTGCACTATTTGTGTTGCATTCTATCATACCATCAGGAGGTGGATTCCAATAGCTGAAATGATATATCATTCTAGGCTTAATCTCTTCTAAGTACTGAATCATAGACGGCAGGTTGGGTGGAATTGACTGTAGTCTTGGATAAACTGTTTGCAGTAGTTGCCAAAGAGTTTTGTTTATTTGATAGACTAGGCTGCTGAATCTCATTACACCTCCATGTTGATGGTGCTTTTTCTCCCCCCCCCCCCCCCCATAGACTCCAGATTATGATTGTAGGGATTGCATGAATTATAGGCTTCAGAAGAGGTCTGCATTTCTTTGTCCACCATTTTGATATCATATATGGAATGTGCTGCCCCACCAGCTCAATACCTGCAAATATTAACAAACATTCTCCACAATTTTGATGTTGTAGGAGAGGTTAGAAAAAGGTGTGACATTGTTTCCTACTTTGGTTCAGTGCAACACCAGCATTTTAATGGTAATTGAATTCCTCTTCTTCATAGTACATCATCAACTGGCATTTTATATCTCCAAGCTCTCCAAAGTATGAATGAGAATTTAAAAGGAAGATGTTTCCTCCTCATCTGGTTTTAGTTATCCTTCTTCATTTCCCTATGTCTCACATATTCCCATGCACTCATGACTGAGAACTTTCTATTATTCTCTACTAACCACTAGCTTTTATCCAAATCATTTGTTAACTAAGGAGGGGGATTAGTATATATTACATGCTACACATACTCTTCTAGTATATATTGTCTTAGAACTTATATATTCCATCCTTCTGTATTGGAAAACTTCTGAACTTCTATTTCCTTCTCCATACTATCTTCAGGTAATACATGGTATAATGCACCAAGGTTAGTCCAATTGCCAAACCAGAAGCTAGAATCCCCTTTTTTTCACTTGCCACCATATCTAATGCTCTAGCAACTCCCTTACTAACCCCAATTTTCTCCAAATAGGAGATGCACCCTTAGCTTGTGCAATCACAGGATGGAGCTTTTTACAATATTTGTTAATCATGAATACACTCCACAGTGAAGGTTTTGTTCTGAGGTTCCACCTTAGTTTACAGAAAAGGGCATTTAACACTTCAAAAAATTATCTGAACCCCAGTCCTCCTTCATCCTTTGGCAATGTTAGTGTCTCCAATTTAACCCAATGCACACCTTTCATGTCACCAGAGTTTGACCAGAAGAACATTGAGAAGATACTGTGCATTTGTCTGGTCACACCCTTTGGAGGATTCATTCCTGATAATAAGTATTCTACCATGCTTTGTAACACATGAGCTATCAATGTTCCTCTTCCTCCATATGACAGCAGTCTCCCTTTCCATGCATGCACTCTTTTGGCAATCTTCTTCACAACTGGATCATAATGTGATATTTCATTTCTACTGTAGAATATTGGATAACTAAGATATGTGAATGGAAAGGAACCTTGTCTAATTCTTGTGATTTGTTTCAACCTTAAAACCAAGCCACTATGCACATTTTCATGAACATAGAAGGCACTCATACTCAGATTCACCAACTGACCAGACACTTTTTCATATCTAGTTAAAACTCTCATACTGAGTGTTGGTCAGCAGACACAAAGAGGATTGTATCTTCAACATATGATAAATGGTTAATTGTTAGACTCTATTTGGGCATGCCATACTCTGCAAACTTTGGCTTTCTGTACAATGCATTCGGTCAACTTGATAAGGCCTCAACAACTAAGATGAAGAGAGTAGGTGATAGAGGATCACCTTGTTTAACACCCCTTGGTGACTTGAAAAAATAATGTACTTGCCCATTCAAGAGAATTGAGTACCAGTTGTTAGAAAGCATCCTGAACACCATGTCAATGAGCACCTCACAAAAACCAAATTTTCTAAGAACTTTGGTGAGAAAGAGCCAAAATACTCTATCATATGCCTTTGTCATGTCCAGTTTTACCACCACATTTGTAGTTTTGGTTCTCTTCTTAATATCTCTGACAATTTCTTGAGTGAGCAGTACATTCTCCATGATACTCCTTCCCTTTAAAAAGGCTTATTGATTAACAAAAATCAATCCTGGCAGCAATTTCACTAAACTTTCATGTAGTACTCTGGAGATGATCTTGTTTATAAAATTGTTGAGACTAATTGATCTCAAGTCTGAGAAATTTGTACTTCATCCTTTTTAGAGGGAAGAATCAGATTTGTGTGATTGATGAACCTTAGCAGTTCTTGCTCCATAAAGAAAGCCTTCACCATATCCACCACATCTAGTTTGACTATCTCCCGGCAGGATTGAAAGAACAACCCTGTGAATCCATCAGGACCACAAGCACTTTCTCCATTCAAGGAAAACACTGCTTCTTTGACTTCTTATTTATATTATTTGATTCTGATCTTCTATGACTAGAGTAGGAACATGCTTTAGCAGACCAAACTTAGAAGGGATTCTATCCTCCTCAAACGGTTTCTGATAGAATCTGATTGCTTCTTGTAAGATTTTCTCTTGATTTGTTATCAGTTTCCATCAGCATCTTAGATATTACCCACCCTGAGTTTCTTTCTTCTCCCCTTTACATAAGCATGGAAGAATTTTAAATTTCTAACTCCATCTTGAAACCATGCCATTCCTGCTTTCTGCCTCCAAAACTATTCCTCCAAGTATAAGAATCTACTAAGGTCTGCCTGCACCCTATGCAGTCTTTCTCTATTCTGCACCGTAAGAGATGTTTCAAACTACTCTTCATGAACTTTGATTACTTCTTCAAGTGATGCTATCTGCTGAAAAATATTGCCATATGCATTTTTGCTCCAACTTCTCGGTGCATTTTTCACCTTTTTGAGCTTGTGATGAAACTTGATAAAAGGATTTACTTCAAAATCTATACACCAGTTTTGCTTGATAACCTCTTGGGAGTTCTCATGTTGGACCCCAAAATTCAAGAACTTAAAAGGCTTGATGATCACCTCAGCAGTTGTTGAGCACTCTAGTTCCAAAGGAGAATGATCATATCCATTTTTTTATCAGATGAGTTACCTTCATGGTGGACAACACATCTAACAGTTTATCATTACAAACCATCTTGTGCAACCTTTTAAAAATGCATGCTTCTTCAGCTCTTCCATTCCACCATGTATATGTACTACCCACATTTCCAATATCCTGTAATCCACAACTGCTGAGACAATGATTAAAATCAGCTACTTCATTGTAAAGGACAGGTAGACCTCCTAACTTTTCTCTTTTGAAGATATGACATTAAAGTCACCTCCTATTCCCCAAGGTAAATCAATTAGATAGCAGCCTAGACAATAGAATCCCATAGCATTCTTTTTTCATTAGCATCATAGGAGGCATAAACCACAGTTATGACCATCTGAAAATTTAGAATTTGATGAAACAACTTTAAAGTTATCTGCTGTTCATTGTCAATCTCCACTAAACCCTGTACATCCTCTGAAAGGAAAATCCAAATTTTACTAGAGATATTGGCAAAAGCTGTTTGCATACCCAACTTTATTCTAAAATTTTCCACTTCTGAAGACTCTTCAAAAGGCTCCATCAGGCCAATTATATTGTATCTATTTCTTCTGTTCGGATTAGTTAACCTCTCAAAATATTGTTGAGTGCTAACTGATCTGATATTCCATAATAAGAACTTATTCATCATGTTTGAAAGAGTTTAGAGACTGCTTGCCTCATTGATAAATGTCTAACTGGGGAATAGGCTCCTTCTTTCCTCCTTTTGTTTTAGTATTGTTTCTCATTTGCCTTGTCTTTCTAGGGGAAATTTTTTCTTCTCTTGACACATGATCAATTTGAACATTAAGCAAATCTTCTTTAAGCTCTGCATTTCTAAGTTCTTGTGGGGAACTGTTTCTTGGAGCCTTTAGAACTGATCCACCAAGTTCCTCTTCACCTGAGGATTTCATTTCAATTTCTGAAGCTGATCTCCATTCATCATCTTTTGTATTATCCTCTTTCCACTTATCATGTTCACCCTTTTCAACCACTGTTTCCTGACTTCTACTTGCCATTTTTTCATCTAATTCCTATCCTTCCTTTGAGTTTGCAGGCTTTCCATCTGACTCTTCTGAACTTTCAACATCTTTATCATCTGTGTTAGCATGGTCTATATTATTATTGAAGGCATGTTATTCTATTTAATCAGTCTTTCTACTCCCTCTTTAGTTGATTCATCTACCTCATTTGTCACTTTTGCACCACTGCTTCTATTTGAATCATTTAGTGATACCCCATTATGATTTTTCTGCATAACATCTGACAGTACTACTGGTTCTTCAACAGGAACACTACTCTCTGCATGTTTACCAAAAGACTTTTCTACCCAAGGTTTTGCTGATTCTTTTCCTGATTTCATCTCAGAGTTACATTTTCCTGAACTCTCCTCCTCCTCCTCCAAGTTGATTACCTATTCATTCTGCTCATCAAGGACTGCAAAGGAATTATTTACTTTTACATTATCAGCATTATGAACTTTTTCCTCAACATCAGATTGAGGTTGATTAAAATTTCTCGTATCATTTACACCCCCCCCCCCAACCATTGATCACTACTTCATGCCCCTCCTTCCTGCTCATATTGTCTTGCTTCCACTTCTGCATTCTTTCATTCTTTCTCCTACTATGATGCCATATATATTTAGATGACACTTCATTATTTATTGCTTTCTTTTCTCCTTTGTCCATCACCTGATTTTTGCATATAGCATCCTTTTTCATCTGCTCTTGTTGTTTCATGTTTACAGCAGTATCACTTGTCTTTGCAGATTCCTCTTCCTTTTTCTCCTTAACTGGTTTTAAATCGGGATGAAGTACAAAGCTGTCACGACCCGACTAGGGGCCATGACGGGTACCCGGGGCTGACTATCGAGAACCACTCATACTATTACTCAATATACTCATCCTACGTTCATTCATTATTCTCATGCTTCTAATCATAGGAAAAACCATTTTCACTTGAAACATATTTACCTTTATATACATGATCCCTTCGGCTATCAAATAGTATATATACAATTAGGAGAAATCATGAGACCATATTACCCACACAAACATATCTACGAGCCTCTATTAGAGTACTAGACATATGGATAGGACAGGACCCCGTCGTGCCCAAAATATATGTACACAAAATACTAATCAATGGCACCTCCAGAACAATAGAGTGCTCTCAAAGTCTGCTGATAGCTCCTACGAATCTGGATCACCTCCCTGTCTACCTGTGGGCACGAACATATCGTCCAAAGAAAAAGGACGTCAGTACGAGCATTGTACTGAGTATGTAAGGCATGAATAAAATGAACATAATAGAGAAATCATAAAACATATGATGAATATATAACCTTCTTAACTTTTAAGAGTGTGTGCATTTTAGTCATATCACATATATCATCACATCACATATACCATCGTCGTTAACCCGCGTCCGGGTAACCATCATACGCCGCCCACTAGTGGTGTCATGTCCGGCCCTCTAGGCACGGTGTAATCATAAGCAGCCCACACTAGCGGTGACATGTCCAGCCATCTAGGCACGGTGGAATCATATCATCACATACATCTCATAAACTCATCAGAAAGCATGCATTAGAATCCCAAGACAATCTATAACCATATCGAGTTGACGTAAGGTCGAGAACCCCCAATTCTATAATGGGAAAATGATAATCATCATACCTCACCTTGAAGGAACTAGTATCATAAGTTGGGTCTAGCAACTATGAACAACATTTAAGGATCGTATAAGGATTATTAGGTTCATGGAAGTATCATATCATGGGCTTTAGAATATTTAGGCTTAGACTCATCATCATCATTATCATGCTCGTAACGTATCTCTTATCTTATCTCATGTGAATCTCTTTATCAATAATGACTAATAGTTTTCGGGATGTGAGAAAGTCATGCAGAGATATGGAGAATCATGTCATAAGAATCATGCCTTAGAAAGAAGGGACTAGCCTCACATACCTTTTTTCTTAGCTAATCTATCGCTTGAACGTTCTCCTCCAATGTTCACGTTTTTACCTTTAAGAGAGTTTTGCACTAACATTAGATAATCAATAGCTTAAGCATACTTGATAAAAGCTAGAGAAAATTGGGTAGTTCCTTTGTTCGTACAACTTTCTCCATATCACATATCAACTCCCAAACGTCTATAATATCATTCACAACATCATAAGCAATAATCTTTACTCACCTACATTATCCATATTCTCCAATTTCACTTCACATCATCCATAACCATGGTCATAGTACACTATTAAATTCATCCTCTTATAATGTTTCTCCCATGTTCTTAATATAATTTATAACAAGATTGTATTCGTAATACATCAAGAGTCATGATTCATGTCAACTATTATTCAAGAATACCATTACTTTCACATTCGAGCTCTATATTTTATTTTCTTCCATAATCCAAGTCTTTCCACCCCTCAATAATCTCAATAATATGAAATAAACATAAGACTCACCTTAAGCACTTGGGAATAAGCCTTGAGTCACCCTACTCCATTAGAATGAAATCCTCCACTTGCATGCCAAAGAAATTCTTACTCTCCACAAACCCTAATAGGCTTCCTAGTACATGAATCTCTTAATCTTTGCTTTTGATCTTACTTTTTGGTATAGATTTGTTGGAGAAGTAGAGGGAGGGTTTTTGGACGATTCTAGAGAGATACAGGATCTGTTCTTTGGAGAAATAATGAAATAAAACATGGGAGCTTATATTTATAATCAGGGCTGGAAACTTCCAGATCCGCGGGTCGACGAGCAGGGTCAACGGCTCGTCGACATGATCCGTCGATTCACCACCTGAGATGTCTGATTGCAGAACCTCATCAACGGTGCCAGACGACGGCTCGTCAACGTGTCGACGGTCCGTCCTTTGGGCTGTCGATGCTGACTGGTTTCAGCAGTTTTCTGAACTGCTCCGATTTGCTCCGATTCGATTCGTTTCACTTCTAATTCCCTCATAATTTCAATAATACATACTTATACTCCTGTACATATACAAAGTAAAATATCCCGTGTCCAAATCTCTGGGGCGGGTTGCCGAACCGAAGGTACATACCACCAATAAGCCAAAGTCTCCTTACAATAAAACGGGAGGTGTAACAAAAGCATTCCTTTTCATTGTGCCCTTGTAGTTTGCATGATTTACAATAGTTTGGCATCTAGTCATACTTGATATCAATCTAGTTGGCAATGATATCACCAGGATCCAACCTTTTCATGCCAATATTTATTCTTTTAGGGAAGTCTTTTAGTAAATCAACCTCCATCTTTACCTTTGCATAACTAGGTCTAGACTTGTTCTTTATTGCCATATAAACATGTAAAGGTTTCACTACTGCTTCAGCCATCGTAAAAATAGACTCCTTAACAAAAAAACTAGGAGCTAATGAAAGAAAAGATATCCATGCAAGGGCAGTCAAGGTTTCATATTCAGGATGGAACCAAGGTTCCCATTTTTGTACTTTCATCAGATAAAAACCATCCTTAGCCTTCAAATAATATGCAGGTTTGTATATTACAAGTACATTACATGAATATAATCTTCCATAGATGATAATCTGAGGAGTAGATGTCTTTCATACAAGTATCCAATGGGGTATTCAAATTTGATCTCACATTGGAGAGGGATTAATTTATGTAGTTCTTTAAGTTTAGGCCATCCATATGAGAACTTACCTATCACTGCCTATTGGAGTTGCTCTTATATTATCATTGCATTCACTTCTGCTTCATCCCACAACACCATTAGTTCACCATGCATATACGTTAAAGGTTTTTCTTGAATAGGGTTTGGATTGGGTTTTATAATGGTTGCTTCAATCAAAGTGTTTACTATCTGAGAGATAGACGTTTTTTGTGGTGGTTCCTTCTGAGGCCGATGCTGGTCACCCCCAAGTAGGGGTAGCCATGCACTAGCCCCCGTAGCTATGGCGATGAGAACTAGGGTTTTGGGTTTGTATTTTAGGGTTTTCCTTGGGAGCTTTTTGTGGATACGCCAAGGTTCACCCTACCAATTTCCATATTCACACATTGATACGAGTGAATTTCGAGCTACTTTTACTCTTTTTTTTCTTGGTGATACTTGTTTTTGTAGTTATTTTCTAATTTATTCAAATTGGTAGCTGATCCACTTCTATTCTTTCATAGATGGTTTGTACACGAGCTACCATCGCGAGGGACGAGGTAGCCAAGCCCGCTACTCGAGCAGGCACCAGAGGACGAGCACAAACGAGAGGTCACGACTGAGTTTGAGGATGTAGAGCTGCATCGGCCAGTGGTGGGGCCCCTGAGGCTGGACAGAGACAAGCTTATTCAGTGTCTCTAGAGTGGCAGCCAAGGAGAGCACAGGTAGCCGAGGGAGGTAAGGGAGCAGACCAGTCCCACCCCGTTGCCATGTCTGATTAGGCATTCCAGGATATCATTGCCCGTGTCTTCTTCATCAGGATGGCAACCATGCCATGGGGGAGGGGCACTACTCCAGGTAGTTCCAGACTCAAGTGGGGGTACTAACTCCCGAGCAGGGCCAAACTATGGGGATACATCCTGCTGTTGCTATGGCCTCGCGTTTAGGTGGTCTTCGAGTCCCTGAAGGTACTCCCAGACCCGTGATAGTCTAGCCTTTGACCTTTGAGGATCAGGACCTTGTTGGGAGGTTCCTGAAGATGGAGTCGCCCAAGTTCTTTGACTTGCGTAGTGAGGATGCATACGAGTTTATTATGGAGATGCATGAGAGGCTCTATAAGATGCGTATTGTAGAGTCTCATCGGGTATATACCATTTCAGTTTTGCGGCGATGCGAAGACTTGGTGAAGGACTTTTATTGAGAGCATACCCATTAGTGCACCGCCACTTACTTGGACCCAGTGCCACCAAGCTTTCTTGGAGAAGTACGTGTCACGTACTTTCAGGGATGAGTGTAGAGATGAGTTCCTTCATTTGCGACAGTAAGGTATGACCATGTCAGGGTATGAGGCCAGATTTCTATTTTTGGCTAGGTATGCTACTTAGTTGATTCCCACGGAGGAGGAGAGGGTTTGTAGGTTTGTGGGTGGACTTGTGTATCTAGTCTATGTTGCTTGTCTTTAGTTGGTGTCTTTGGGATCTTCTTTCCAGGCGGCTATTGATCATGTTGTGAGTTTTGAGTCTACCATGACTCGATCTTTTAGAGAGTCTAGTGAGAAGAGGTTGCGTCATCATGGTGTTCATAGTAGTTCTAGCTACAGGAGTGGGGGGCAGTCATCCAGGCTTTATCATTCAGCCCCTAGCCGCCCTGTTCAGTTAGCATTATAGGCTTTGTTAGTTGGCCCTTCTAAACCCAGTGGTTATAGTGCTAGATAATCCCATGGTAGTTCTTACTCTCGTCCAGCAGACTGTGGTCCCTCTAGTTCATAGGTTTCCTTACATCGGCCTCCAAGTCCCAGATCTTGCTATGTTTATGGTGACTCTAGCCACTTTATAAGAGTTTGTCCCAGATTCGAACAGAGTGGGATCCATCAGGGTTCTTGATTCCAGACTCCGAGGACTCCGGCACCATCTAGTGGCCGGGGTGGTTTTTCAGCCAGAGGCAGTGCTCAGTCAGGCTGCGGTGGATCTCATCAGTGTAGGGGTAGACACCAGTCAGGCAGAGGCAGTTCTCAGGCTTCTAGAGGAGGGGCATAGTCAGGCAAGAGTGACCGTGGTGGTGGTCTTTGCTATTCCTTTTGAGTAGGCCCGAGGCTGAGGCCTCCAATGTTGTGATCTCAGGTACTATTTCAGTTCGTCATCGACTTGCTTGGTCTTGTTTGATCCGGGGTATACATTCTCATATGTATATACCTATCATTCTGTTGGTTGGGATTTTACTAGTGACCGTCTTGATGTGCCGGTTCATATATCTACTCCGGTTGGAGACTCAGTTGTTTTCTATCAATTCTTTCAGTCATGCTTAGTTACTTTTATGGGGGCATGATACTTAGGTAGATTTGATGATATTGGATATGGTAGACTTTGATATTATCTTGGGTATGACTGGGTTGTCATCGTATCATGCGATCTTTCACTGTCACGCCATGACAGTCACATTAGCTATGCCTGGGATTCCTATATTAGAGTGGAGGGGTACTACGAGCCCCGCTCTGAAAAAGATCATTGTTACACCCCATACTTTTATAGGTTGAGCTTTGTCGTGAGTTAATCGATGTAGATTGAGGAAGGGAAATTTTCGTTGAGGTCATAAGAGAATACACGATCATCCTGTGTATATAAGATTTTATGATCATGTTTGGTAAGTGTTGAGAAGGTTGGACGTCAAATGAATCAGAAAGAATAAGTTTCGTCGAAAGTCGGCAAGTTTGAGAATGTTATAACCCGTACTTTTGGGGTAAGACTAGGGGTGCTTAACTAGCTAAGAAGGTCAATTCTTGAGGTATTTTAGTCGTACGATAGTCGTGTGTTAAGTTTTGAAGTCAAGTGAGTTGTAGAATAAAAGTCGACAAAAGTCACAAGTTATGTTCATAAGTTTACTTAAATTTGGGTCAGATGTCACTGAGCTTTTCTTCCAATCTACTTGGAGTTACAGGGTGATCTACCCATCAAATTGAAGGTCTATGAGTCTAGTTTCCAATTCATTAAACCGTTAGTCAATACAGCATCGGAGTTGAGAGATATACGCATTTTCGCGAGACTACGCAGGCAGCCAGTTTGGGGCCCACTTGAGGCGGTAGCCGACCTTTGCTTCTTTAAAACGTGTTGTAGACTTCATTTTTGCAGTATTTCTTCAACAAAATTCGACCTAAACCTCTCCAAACCATTTACAAACATATCTCCAAGGTTCCTAAGACAAATCAAAGGCAAACAATCCAATCTTTCATCAAAGTGTTGGAAACCCCCAAGAACAACAAGACTATGATGTTGTTATGCTATTAAGGGTTTTTGTGAACTGAACCACGGTTGGATTCTGAGACACAACTGTTACTTAAGGTAGGAATAAAATTTTATTGGTTGTGATTAATCCTAATTCCATGTGGGTGAAGTCATTTGAGGAAAAGCACCACAAGATACCAATGAAATTGCCTAAATCATGGCTAGTTTTTTATTGGACTGTTTTGAGTATATAATAATGGTTTCTAATGGCTGGAAATTATGGAATATAACATGAATATGTCGTGGTTATTATTTTCAATATTATTCATTCGTTAGTTAAATGAAATGGAGAAGAAAACATATAGAAACCACGAATAGGAAATAAGGATTGAAGGGTAAATGTATAGAATGGTTTGGAATGTATTTTGGAGATGTTTTGAGGTGGAAATGACATGTTAAATATGAGTATAATGATATGAAGGTTGTATACTGATTTATGAAAAAAAAGAATTGAACTCAAATTATGTTTCGTTATTCGTAGATCGAGGTTACCTCTCGATACGATTGTTAAAGTAATTGGAAAGCTTATATTGGGTTGTGTTGTTGTTGTTAGGCTGTTTGCTTGTTATTTTTGGATGGTATAAGGCTGGAATCTTTGATGAATGAATTCATTATCATGTTATAAGTAATGTTGAGTTAAGGTAAGATATCCATAAGGGGTGATATGGGTTCCAATCCGAGCTTGTCGCTCGTCGTGAGATGTTGATGACTTCTTGTTGATATATTGTTCCTTGTTGTTGATGTTGTATTTGTTGTGTTTCTCTAGTTGTTGTTGTTGATACGTGGAGTTGGAGGAAGTGAATGTTACTGGGGAGATGCTGCCCAAATTTATATAGACAAGTTACTAACGTAGAAATTCGACTAAGTCTCTTTACGGTGTTCATCATGGACCTTAGTGTATTAATGTCGATTGAATTGTGTTGTGGACTACTTTTGAAAGAATTTAGGAGTTGAGGATATTGAGATATGTTAAGGGTATCCCTTTCTTTCTTTTTGGCATGACCCATAAGATTTGAATGCAACAAGAGAACGAACGATATCCATAATGACTTCATTGTTAGAAATGCTAGGGATCTTATGTTATTGATCTCCTTATGATATTATTGATCTTTTCTTATGGTTATTGATCTAATCCTTTTGTCATTGATCCTTCAAGGTAAGATATGTGGATGATGTTAGCTCCATAAGTGGTAATCGGAGGTATACAAACCTTATATCACTCCGATAGAGTCGCAATGTTTCCTTGTACTCTCATTCATGCATTATATATATGTATCTATTTTATGACACTGAGCTGCACTGTAGTCGGCTGGGTACGACACCTATTGTGCACACCACTGCAGTTGGGTACGGATAACACCGAGCTTGTCATGGCCGGATACGGATAACACCGAGCCTATATTATATGGCCGGGTGCGGTATTATGATATATATGATTTTTGAAAGAAATTATGCATATCATACGCCCTCAGAGGCACTTTTAGATGTACAGAGTTATGGAGACATATTTAGATGTACATATTGACTGTCATGTCTCATACTTCTTTCACGTCCCTTATGTATATGTTGTTTTTCATGTCTTACATACTCGGTACATTATTCGTACTGACTCCCCTATTGCCTGGGGGACTGCGTTTCATGCCCGCAGGTCTTGAGATACAAGTTGGTGATCTGTCCAGTAGGATATCAGCTCAGCGGCTAGTGTTGTTGCACTACACTTGTTTCGGAGTCGCCGTGAATCAGCATGATTACATATATATACATATGCATGGGTATGGCGGGCCTTGTCCCGACCAAGTTATGTCATGTATTCCGGTAGAAGCTTGTAGACAGTTATGTACAGGCAGATGATGTTCAGTCATGTTGTTACACAGTTGAGTATGACAGCCTTGTTGGCTAGTACAATATGTTTAGTATGTTTATGTAGTTGAGTCCTTGCAGGCTATTTTATTTCAAACCTGATTATCCTATGTGTCTATAGAGTATAACATGGCGGCCCTATCGGGTCACCTATGTTTATGTTTACGTTTATGTTTTAGATATATGTTAGATGGTACTTAACTAGTACGGTCAGGTTCCCGTCATGGCCCTCCAGTTGGGTTGTGACAAAAGTGGTATTAGAGTATTTCTGTCCTAGTGTTGTCTACTAGCGGTGTTTAGTAGATTCTTGTTGATTGGTGTGTTGCGTGCCACACTTATAAACGGGAGGCTGCAGAACATTCAGGGTGGTGAGCTTCTTTTCCTATTTTAGATCGTGCGATAGAGCCAAGTTGTAGGATATGAGGTTCTTAATCCTAACCCTGATTGTTTTGTAGTTAGGAGATGGCTTCTACGGGAAAAACGATTGATGGTTCGGGGGCTCCTAAGGTGAGTTATTCATATGATATGGATCCATCTGAGAACGTGCCCTCCATTGAGACAGATCCATCTGAAGTTGTGTCTTCTAGGGAGACAGACCTATTGGAGGTTCAGGAAGGATCCACAGGTAAAGTGTAAAATTCAAATAACCCAAGCTTGATGTTATCTGCGGAACAAGGTTCAAATGAAAATTATGGTAAGTCGGGAAAAATTAGTATAGTTGGTATGTTGGTAGAAGGTATGGGTGTCATAGAACAGCCTATCGAAGGACAACAAGAGAGAGAACGTCCCCAGCTACTATTGGATTGATTTGTACCAAATTAGAGTTCCAGAATAGGACCAAGGTAAGGATTTCGATCGTTTAAATTTTAGGATTTGGGTAATAAAATAAGAAAATGAAGCTTTCTGCTTAATTGAATGTTAAGAGTACTACAGGTAAGTATAAAATGTTTGTGTTGGCATCAGCGATGAAATGCAGAATCTATTCGTGATAATTTTGGAGAGGAAGTAAGGGAATATGTACATAAGTGATGGTTTACGAGCATATAAGCCTCTGTGTTAAAGGATTGGTTGGAGTTTTGTGAACTAATGTTCAGATGTGATATATGAGAAGAGCTTTACTGCGTCATATTTTTTTTATGTTAACAAGCCCTGTATGGTTGAGTTGTATGTTATTATCACTTCTACATTTGGCCTTCTGAGGTATTAGACGCATTTTATGGGTTGTGTGCAGGTTTGGGATAGTAATGATTATAGAGGAAACTCTGCCGAAATTTCTCGAAACTTAAGGATAAACTATTGAGTAAGTGTGCGCACTACAGGTGAGATTGTTATGACAAATAAAAGGAGCAAGTAGTTAAAGATGAAGTGGGAACTAGTTTTTGTATAGACTTTAGCAGATGACCCTAGGTCGGGGAGAGTGAATAGTGAGGTAGTGTGACAAATGAAGGAGAATAGGCTACAAGGGTGCAAAGAGGAAGTAATATGCTACTTCTAACTAGAAATTTGAGAAAGAGGTGAATGCTTATATAATGAGGAAGTCAAAGAGACAAGTCGCTCCGAAAGAAGTTTATACATTATGAAAAAGTTTACTGATCCTTATGTACTTTCGTAAGACTGAGATATGAGACGAACTTGATACGTAGATATATATATATAGTTCGGATATAGGTTGGCAAGTCATAGCTTGGCCCATGATTGTGGATAAAAGCATATCTGTTTGTACAGACCAGCCCTACGGACCCTTAGCAACGCCACAGGGCAATAGACTGAGAAAAGGGTTTCATGGAATTTAGAATTTACTAAGTATGGTTACATGAAAAGGGGTCATTACTATCGATATGAAAGGAAGGATAAGTAAGGAAAAAAAAAAGATACAATAATATTATAGTTGGAAGCAAGATAAGAAGAAACAACAAGGTAAAGGGGATGACAAAAAGCGAGTATCAAATATACGAAACGTATGTGACTAAAAGAAAGGAAACATGTTATGAACAAAAGAAGAGAGGTTTGAAGAAAAAGGTGAATAACAAAGCATCTACCCGTTATAACGACTTCCATAGGTAGAGTATGAAGGAAATGCACCCCTTCTGAGTACTTCGGTGTTAAGGAAGAATTTTAGTGGATACTTTAAGATGATTGAGATTTGAAGGAACCGCAAAGATATGTGATGAGTGATCATTTCAATCCAGTCATGAGACGATAAAATTATTGAGTACCTCATTTCTCCATATATTAGTTATGGACAACTCTAAACCTATTCTAAGCTCCTTCGATGATTCCGCCAGACTTCTAAGAGATCCCCAAAAGGACTACACTTCTCCACATTAATGGAACACCGGAATAGCAGAGAAGTATACGTCTACGGTATTACCAGTTGATTGAGGGAAATTCCAAAATGATCCAACCCTGAGTTTTAAAACAATTTGTTGCCAAAGGTATGTTTAAGGTATTCATGGTTGTGCCTAAGGTTATCTTACTGTGGATTGTGTTATTTAAGTAGAAGAAGACGGAGTACAACATGGAAATGAACGAGATATTGTTCTACAATTCGTTGGACTATTTTAATATTTGTAGAGGCGGTTATTAATGGAAATCGTAGTTAAGGACGCAAGTAAGCTGCTCCTAATGTTACGATGCCTTGAGAGCAGATCACTAAAGGGAATAAATAAGTAGAAAACCAAATACGAGTACGAAAGCTAAGACGACATGGTTACGAAATATGATGGGAAGGAATTATCGGATAATTATGGGATGTTTCGGATAAGATGACTTATTCGTGAAATGATTTATATGTTGCAAGCCCTCGAAATCTGAAATCGTAGCGAGAAATATTATGATCAGAGGAATCTACTATATAGTTTAGTAGCCGTTAGAGTGCAGATGATAATGCAGAGACTAACCCCAGATATCATAAAACAACGTTAATGTATTGAGATATGAGAATGAAATGTCAGAAGGTACAGATTGGAGGACGAAACCGAGACGTGAAAATCCCTAAATGGCAACAAGATAGAACTAGTTATGAGACATAGTTAAGTGATGGATATGAGGTATTAATATCGGCGCAATAATGGACATTGTGCATAGAGTTATTTATACAGTGAATGTTGATCCGATATGGTAAGAAGGTACATCTATAAGTGCTTGCTAACTATACGACAAGAGACTCACGTGAATAATTTAGTAAATAATTAGAAGGACGATGACTACATAAGAAAGGATAAACGGTGAAGAGCGCCCATAATAACCCAGCGTGGAAAATGATCGACAATTTAAGATATCAAGCAGAGTAAAGGTAAGCAAATAGCTACCGATTCATCCTTTACGTTATTGAGTAAATACTCAAAGGACATCAAGCAAACATCAGCGAAAAATAGTTAATGCATTAAGATTACGGCAAAGCCCAGTAGGCGACAAATCGTGGACCCAAGTTTTAAAATATTATGAGCTATAAATGATACATGATGAGGGGGAACATGTGACCAAGCGTGACTTATGAGAACTTTGGGAGAATATGATTTGTGCGAGAGATGAAGAGACAGACATTAAATGACCAGTTCAGAAGGATCGAAAGTCATGAGGACAGGAATATGACATGAATATGAGGACAAGAATATGACCTATGCCCAGTCAAAAGAGAATGAGAAGTATTCAAAACTAAGTAAAGGTTTAGGCAAGACAAGAGAGTAAAGACAACAACGTTGAATCATTAGTAAGAAAGACACAATTTTAGACTATATTGCATTAGGATTGTCATACAGAGATGTCAACATAATTGTTCATAAATGTCACGACCCAACCCCGTGGGCCGTGACTAGTGCCCTAGCTGGACACCCATACACACTTACTTACCAAATCGATATATCAAGGACTTATCCGTATTCAGCATACATTAAGTTATACAGATATTGAAATCATATGTCGTCTTAAGCGGTCATATATAGCGAAATATCACACAGAAGCCAGCAACGCTGGCGGAAAACACATCGCCCGAATATATATACATCCATACACACACATATGGGCCGTTTCGGCCATCACAGCAAACGGAACCGCTTAACACACAAATCACAGACATGACCACACAATGATGACCCATGACCCACATATATGTCTACAGGCCTCTACAAACCACAACAGAAACATATGACGGGACAGGGCCCCGCCGTACCCCAAATAGTCATACATATACAGAAATATGTACAACAAAGATATGTACCAAAAATATGGGCTGCGGATCAAAGGGAGCGCTCCAAAGTAGCAGAATAGGTATCCTACACTGGCGGGTCACCAGAACGAACGTCTGCACCTGCGGGCATGAAATGCAGCCCTAGAAGAAAGGGGGTCAGTACGAAATAGGTACTGAGTATGTAAAGCATGAAATACACTATCCAAAATCATAACGGAAATACCAAGTACGGAAAATGAGTATAAAAATCAATATACCAAGAAGCTCGTTTTAAGACACAAATAATGCAAATATAAGAGTCATGCATAGGGCTCAGGAACGTGGTCGCCACTCCGACGCTGGCGCCACAACACATCATACTCCAGAAGGTTTCAAATCTCCGTACAATCCCGAACATATCGTATCATCATAACATATCACAACATCAGAACACATCATGTGCCATAACACATCATAACGCCGTATATAAGCGGTACCCGCCCTATGGCGAGGGTCTCGGGAACCGTAACACATCATACTGCCGAATATAACATAGTGCGCACGATGACAAAACCAGCCCAGGACCCGGCGAACGATATCATAGTAGTATGCACGAGCAGAGTAGTGAGAAACCACATGCACATAAATCAAGACTCATTGGATATATATATTTACCGACCCCTGAAGGCTCAGAAACAAGTTTCGGGTCGATCCGACCTAGTATGAGAAAGTTACGAACGTTTGAAGTACAGAACGTTCTATAAGCGTTTCAGAAGCCATTTTTGGAAAATCAAAGCCATAATCATGTCAAAAATCTTTTGGATATTGTTATGGATCAAATCAAATAGAACTTTTGGAGTCTTATGTACGTATCGAAACATATCAAAGGCTCGATGGAGCAATCGAATTTGTTAACATTTGGAAGGTCAAAACTATAGTCATATCATTCGTTTCTCAAATGCTATTCGGAAACATATTGGCCAAACTTCGGACATCATAGATACACGTCATCGGACATCATGGATACATATCAAAACCATACGGAACTGCTTATGGGAAATCAAGAACGTTAGCCATCCTAGTGGCTCTAAGAATAAGAATCTTTCCGAAACCATACATATACATCATATACTTATTTCATAAGGATCATGCCAAAGAAGAAAAGGTTAAGCCTTACATACCTCGCTCGCCTCCTAAGCTAATCGCAACTCAAGTCTCGGGCTCCCCACGATCTACAATAACGTTATTAATTACCAAACATTAGCTACAAGTACTTGGAAATTCAATTCTAACTAGTACTTGTCTACAGAAATTTCGGCAGCATCTCCCCTAAAAATACAACACCCCCGAGAATTTAACTCGACCAAATTTATCAACAACCATACCAACAATCATTTCTACAATACCAACAATCAATTTGGAACATATTCTTACATTAGTAATCCGCACAACATTCAAAACAATCCAACTAAACTCTATTCCACCCGAAACTCTACAAATGCAACAAAAGTCACAACAACACATTTCCTTCTTTCAAATTCATAAAATACAACAACAATTCACACATTAGCAACTTCATTCTCACAATTACATAGAATCATATTAAAGTCACATTAATTTCCTACAACACCCTACAACCAATTTCCATGCCAACTTGAACCATTAGTCTTTCATTGGCATCATAGAGTCCACAACAACACAACTAACATATTAAATAAAATTAATTCACCTCTCCTCCACCATTCAACAACCACACGACCACCATTCAACACACACACCCACACGGCCACACACAACACACATTATTTCCATGATTTTCATTCAATTCTACTTACTACTATATATATAAACCTTCCATAACATATAAAAGAATATGAATTCTTACCTTTTTCCTCAACTTTTCACTTGACTAGAATTTTTGGACTTGCCACTAAGCGTAGTTTTCTTGCTTCAATAATTATACCACGTTAAAGTGGGTCTTTGAATTAGTAAGAATACTAGGAAAATATATTTTTTTGAATCAAGATGAATTGCTTCAATTTTTTTCTCTTCTTTTTCCTCTTGGTCGAACCCTTTCTCTCCTTGCTCTCAACTTTCTTTTTTCTTGAATGTTCTTGGATAAATGATGAATAATAGTGGCCCTTTCCCATTTTTATTTACTTAATTAGCCTTTACATGGGCCTTGGCCCATGTCCCCCTTTGGCCGACCACTTTGGGCTTGTTTTCCCTTTTTTTTTTTGTTTTTTCCAAGACCAATTATTTGTGACTAATTCTTGTAATTCATGAAACTATTTTCCAAATTTCTAATTTTGCCCTTAGCCTTCCTCAATATTTCTGCATCAATATTTTCATGAACAACTTATGTATTAAATAAAATCAAAATATTGCCTTATCTCTTACTAGTCGCAATTATTTCGATTTATCCAAATGTGCAAAATACGGGATATAACATCCTCCCCCCCTTTAGAACATTCGTCCTCGAATGTTAAACTAGTCCTATAGGGTCCTGCAAACATTTCGGGGTGGGGTTTCTTTTTATGGACAACACATATAATTCGTTTACCAATCAATATAACCAATTAAGGAATTTAGATTACCTGTAGGCATAGGAAATAAGTGGGGATACTTCTTATTCATTTCGTCCTCCGCTTCCCAGGTCATTTCCTCTCGGTTATTTTTCCGCCACAAGATCTTAACAGAAGGCACATCTTTGGTACGCAGGCTCCTCACCTGACGATCCAGGATGGCTACCGGCTGTTCTTCGTAGGACAGCTTCTCTGTTACCTGGATATCTTCTATGGGAAATATTTTGGAAGGATCACTAATACATTTGCGGAGCATTAATACATGAAATACCGGATGTACTGCTTCCAGATCGGATGGTAAGTTTAATTCGTAGGCGACCTTGCCTATCTTCCGAACAATCTGATAAGGCCAGACGTATCTCGGACTGAGCTTTCCTTTTCTGCCGAATCTCATTACCCCTTTCATTGGTGAC
This sequence comes from Lycium barbarum, assembly GCF_019175385.1. Classification (NCBI taxonomy): domain Eukaryota; kingdom Viridiplantae; phylum Streptophyta; class Magnoliopsida; order Solanales; family Solanaceae; genus Lycium; species Lycium barbarum. The sequence goes on along the minus strand of NC_083348.1, from coordinate 19,549,971 downwards.
ACTTTCAGAAATACCCAGTCACCAATATGGAACTCCAAGTGTCGACGTCGATTATCTGCATATGATTTCTGTCGACTCTGGGCTGCTAATAACCGTTCCCGAATGAGTTTCACCTTATCGACTGCTTGCTGGATCATATCTGGACCTATTAGCTTAGTTTCACCCACATTGAACCAACCAATCGTAGATCTGCATTTTCTATCATATAAGGCTTCATACGGCGCCATCTGGATGCTGGAATGATAACTATTATTATAAGCGAATTCACTAAGCGGCAAATGATAATCCTAGCTACCTCTGAAATCAATAACACAGGCTCGTAGCATATCTTCCAGCGTCTGAATAGTACGCTCGGCCTGTCCGTCAGACTGAGGATGGAATGCGGTGCTAAGACTCACCTGAGTCCCCAATCCTTCCTGAAATGACCTCCAGAAATTAGCTGTAAACTGAGCACCTCTGTCGGATATAATAGATATAGGAACTCCGTGAAGCCTTACTATCTCTTTAATATACAACCGTGCATAATCCTCAACCGAATAGGTGGTCCTGACCAGAAGAAAATGGGCTGATTTTGTCAGCCTATCAACAATAACCCATATAGAATCATACCTTCATGGAGTGCGCGGTAAACCTGTAATGAAATCCATATTAATTATTTCCCATTTCCATGCTGGAATTTCCATTTCCTGTAATAATCAACCAGGTTTCTGATGCTCGATCTTAACTTGTTGGCAATTTGGGCACTGAGCAACAAACTCTGCAATGTCTCTTTTCATACCATCCCACCAATATAAACATCTGAGATCATGGTACATTTTTGTGGATCCAGGATGAACAGAATACCGAGCATAATGTGCCTCTCCTATAATCTGTCGCCGCAGTCCCGCAATGTCAGGTACACATAACCTGCCTTTATATAATAATACTCCGTCAGATGTGATCTCGAACGGAGTCTTCTCCTTATCAAAGGCTGCATCTCTGTACTGTACCATAATAGGATCCTCGTACTGACGTCGTTTTACTTCTTCTGTAATAGATGATTCAGCAACTTCTCAAACAGAAACCCCAATAATTCCAGAATCGGCCAAATGGACTCCAAGACTGGCTAGTTGATGAATTTCACGAACTAATTCTTTCCTTTCTGGCTGTACGTCGATCAAACTGCCCATAGACTTGCGGCTAAGTGCATCTGCTACAACATTGGCTTTCCCAGGATGATATAACATGTCAACGTCATAATCTTTAAATAACTCGAGCCATCTTCTTTGCCGCAAATTCAACTCCTTTTGCTTAAAATGTACTGAAGGCTTTTGTGATCCGTATAAATATCAATATGAACCCCATATAAGTAATGTCGCCATATCTTCAAAGCATGAATTACCGCGGTTAGTTCCAGATCATGAGTAGGATAATTTCTCTCGTGCGGTCTGAGCTGCCGGGAGGCATAGGCTATAACTCGACCATGCTGCATTAATACACAACCTATCCCAATACCGGAAGCATTACAATAAATGACATACCCGTCTGACCCCTCGGGAAGAGTTAGAACTGGAGCCGTAATCAATTTTTCTTTCAGCAACTGGAAGCTGTGCTCGCAAGCATCAGTCCACTGAAATTTTGCTGCCTTCTGAGTTAGTTTCGTTAATGGTGCTGCAATCGAAGCAAAATTCTCCACAAACCTCCTGTAGTACCCTGCTAATCCCAGAAAACTACGTACCTCAGTCGGTGTCGTAGGCCTAGGACAATTATTTACAGCTTCGATCTTCTGTGTATCAACCCGAATACCATCAGCTCCGACGATATGCCCCAAGAATGCCACTGAAGTCAACCAGAATTCACATTTGGAGAACTTAGCATATAATTTCTGTTGCCGGAGTGTGCCAAGTACTGTCCTCAGATGATATGAATGCTCCTCTGCTGATCGCGAATAAACCAGAATGTCATCAATAAATACAATCACGAACATGTCTAGAAACGGCCTGAATACCCAATTTATCAAATCCATAAACACTACTGGGGCATTGGTCAGCCCAAAAAACATTACCCTGAACTCATAATGCTCGTATCGGGTCCTGAAAGAAGTCTTTGGAATATCTGCCTCTCGTACCCGCACCTGATGATAACCCGAGCGCAAATCTATCTTTGAAAAATATTTAGCACCCTGCAACTGGTCAAATAAATCATCAATCCGGGGAAGGGGATATTTATTCTTTATAGTCACCTTATTCAGCTATCTGTAATCAATTCACATCCGCAGCGACCCATCTTTCTTCCTTACAAACAATACCGGTGCTCCCCAAGGTGACGTACTGGGTCTGATGAAGCCTTTTTCTAATAAATCTTTCAGCTTCTCTTTCAATTCCTTCAATTCTGCAGGTGCAATTCTGTAAGGAGGAATAGATATAAGCTGAGTATATGGAAGAACATCTATCATGAACTCTATCTCCCGTTCAGTTGGAAGACCTGGAAGCTCGTCCGGAAACACATCTGGAAATTCATTGACAACCGGGACTGACTGGAGAGTAGGTGTTTCTGCTTTAACATCATGCACGCGAACCAACTGATAAATATACCCTTTCTGAATCATCTTCCTGGCCTTGTGGTATGAAATAAACTTACCCCTCGGCGATGTTGTACTTCCTGCCCATTCTATAACTGGTTCCCCTGGAAATTGAAAACGAACTACCTTTTTCTGACAGTCAACGTTAGCATAACAAGAGGCTAACCAATCCATGCCCATAATAACATCGAACTCTGTCATATCTAATTCTACCAAATCGGCCTTGGTACAACGGCCACATATAATTACTGAACAATCCTTATATACCTGCCTCGCTATAATAAAATCCCCGACCGGTGTAGTTTCCTCGAACTGTTCTATCGGTTCAGGTGTTATCCCAATTTTACTAGCGACAAGGGGAGAAATATATGATAAAGTAGAACCTAGGTCGATCAATGCATATACATCTCGGGAGAAGACCAATAATGTACCTGTAACTACATTCGGCGACGCCTCCTGATCGTGTCGGCTGGCCAAGCCATATAGGCGGTTCGAGGGACCGCTAGTATCAGAAACTCCGCCACAACCTTATCGCGGTCTGCAGGTGTTGGCATACCCCGCCCCATAGGGCGCATAGCAACAGAAGTGGAGGATGAACCCGCAGCTGATCCCGTCGGCTGAGCTACACCACCGGAACCACCCGTCAACGGACAATCTCTCATAATATGGCTCTGGCAGCCATAAGAAAAACAGGCACCCGTATCTCGATAACACTCTCCTGGGTGAGAACTCCCACAATAAGAACATCGAGGCATAGGTGGCCTCACCTGGCTGGAACCTCTGCTCACCTGCGAACCTGAAGCCCTAGAGCTCTGGCCCGCTCCTGAGTGCCCCGCACCATCAAATCGTCTGCCTGTAGACTGTGGATGTGTACTCCGGCCTGACTGAGAAGGATATCTGCTATACTACTGCTGAGGCTGCACGCCTCGAAACTCCCCAGAATAACCAGCCGACCTAGCCCTCTTGGGCTGCCTCCTGTCACGGTCTCTATCGGGTTGACGCCCTCTATGCCGGTCCTCCATTCCTTGCGCATATGCCTGTAACCGGGCAATGCCCATACCTGTCTGTGATGCCATCGCCATACAGCTATCAACCAAGTAATGATCCAAACCCATGACGTACCGGTGCATCCTGTCGGCAATATCAGCTACAATGGTGGGTGCATATCTGGCCAGAGAATCAAACTCTAAGCTGTACTCTCGGACACTCCTGCCTCTCTATCTCAGCTGTAAAAATCTATTAACTCTCGTTCGCTGCAGCTCTGGAGGCAAAAAGTGGCTGAGAAAGGCTGCTGTAAACTCGTCCCACACGGCTGGAGGAGCATCCTCGCCTCTAGACAGTTCCCAGGACTCATACCAATTAATCGCTACATCCCGTTGTCTATGTGAAGCCAGCTCGACAGACTCAGTCTCAGAAGACCTGACTAGTCTCAGCGTACGCTGCATCTGTCGAATAAAATCTGGGGGATCCTCCTCGGGCTTAGACCCGTAGAACTCTGGGGGATTACAGGTCAAGAAATCACGAACCCTCAAACTGTCATGTCTGTCGACATCATCACCCCCTAGCCCGCGTCTGCGAGCCTATCCTGCTACTAATCTCGTCAATAGTTGTACCGCATCTCTCATCGCCCTGTCCTCCGCCCCTGGCTGAGGAGCTGGAGGCTCGGGCGCTTGGGCCTCCGAAGCTAATGGTGGAGCCTCCCCCTGATCCATGGTGGCAGCGGCTGCTGCTCCAGGCTCCTCTAATGGTGGGGGTGTAGCAGAACCCGCTGACTGAGGTGCAATATCGGGCATAGTCTGAGCACGAGCCCGAGTAACTCTCTGTATCTGACTGGTCTCTCCTGCAACTGCTTTGCCCTTCTGGGCCGCCGTCGCCTTCTTCGGAGGCATCCCTGTAAACATAGCAATCGTTCAGAAAGAAATCATCCTAGTAGTACAGCTCTATCGCACGACCTAAGATCGAAAGAAAGGCAACACCCTAAATGTCCTGTAGCCTCCTGTTTATAGATGTGGTGCACAACACACCGATAAACAAGACTCTACTAGACACGGCTTGTAGACATTCCGAGGACAAACCGCTCTGATACCACTTTTGTCACGACCCAACCCCGTGGGTCGTGACTAGTGCCCTAGCTGGACACCCATACACACTCACTTACAAAATCAATATATCAAAGACTTATCCGTATTCAGCATACATTAAGTTATGCAAATATTGAAATCAGATGTCGTCTTAAGCGGTCATATATAGCGAAATATCACACAGAAGCCGGCAAGGGTGGCGGAAAACACAGCGCCCGAATATATATACATCCATACACACACATATGGCCCGTTTCGGCCATCACAGCAAACGGGACCGCTTAAGACACAAATCATAGAAAAGACTACACAATGATGACCCACGACCCATATATATGTCTACAGGCCTCTACAAACCACAACAGAAATATATGACGGGACAGGGCCCCGCCGTACCCCAAATAGTCATATATATACAGAAACATATACAACAAAGATATGTACCAAAAATATGGGCTGCGGATCAAAGGGAGCGCTCCAAAGTAGCAGAATAGGTATCCTACACTGGCGGGTCACCAGAATGAACGTCTGCACCTGCGGGCATGAAACGCAGCCCCCGAAGAAACGGGGTCAATACGAAATAGGTACTGAGTATGTAAAGCATGAAATACACTATCCAAAATCATAACGGAAATACCAAGTACGGAAAATGAGTATAAAAATAAATATACCAAGAAGCTCGTTTTAAGACACAAATAATGCAAATATAAGAGTCATGCATAGGGCTCAGGAACGTGGTCGCCACTCCGACGCTGGCGCCACAACACATCATACTGTAGAACGTTTCAAATCTCCGTACAATCCCGAACATACCGTATCACCATAACACATCATAACGCCGTATATAAGCGGTACCCGCCCTATGGCGAGGGTCTCGGGAACCGTAACACATCATACTGCTGAATATAACATAGTGCGCACGATGACAAAACCAGCCCGGGACCCGGCGAACGATATCATAGTAGTATGCACGAGCAGAGTAGTGAGAAACCACATGCACATAAATCAAGACTCAATGGATATATATACTTACCGACCCCTGAAGGCTCAGAAACAAGTTTCGGGTCGATCCGACCTAGTATGAGAAAGTTACGAACGTTTGAAGTACAGAACATTCTATAAGCGTTTCAGAAGCCATTTTTGGAAAATCAAAGCCATAATCATGTCAAAAATCTTTTGGATATTGTTATGGATCAAATCAAATAGAACTTTTGGAGTCTTATGTACGTATCGAAACATATCAAAGGCTCGATGGAGCAATCGAATTTGTTAACATTTGGAACGTCAAAACTATAGTCATATCATTCGTTTCTCAAATGCTATTCGGAAACATATTGGCCAAACTTCGGACATCATAGATACACGTCATCGGACATCATGGATACATATCAAAACCATACGAAACTGCTTATGGGAAATCAAGAACGTTAGCCATCCTAGTGGCTCTAAGAATAAGAATCTTTCCGAAACCATACATATACATCATATACTTATTTCATAAGGATCATGCCAAAGAAGAAAAGGTTAAGCCTTACATACCTCGCTCGCCTCCTAAGCTAATCGCAACTCAAGTCTCGGGCTCCCCACGATCTACAATAACGTTATTAATTACCAAACATTAGCTACAAGTACTTGGAAATTCAATTCTAACTAGTACTTGTCTACAGAAATTTCGGCAGCATCTCCCCTAAAAATACAACACCCCCGAGAATTTAACTCGGCCAAATTTATCAACAACCATACCAACAATCATTTCTACAATACCAACAATCAATTTGGAACATATTCTTACATTAGTAATCCGCACAACATTCAAAACAATCCAACTAAACTCTATTCCACCCGAAAATCTACAAATGCAACAAAAGTCACAACAACACATTTCCTTCTTTCAAATTCATAAACTACAACAACAATTCACACACTAGCAACTTCATTCTCACAATTACATAGAATCATATTAAAGTCACATTAATTTCCTACAACACCCTACAACCAATTTCCATGCCAACTTGAACCATTAGTCTTTCATTGGCATCATAGAGTCCACAACAACACAACTAACATATTAAATAAAATTAATTCACCTCTCCTCCACCATTCAACAACCACACGACCACCATTCAACACACACACCCACACGGCCACACACAACACACATTATTTCCATGATTTTCATTCAATTCTACTTACTACTATATATATAAACCTTCCATAACATATAAAAGAATATGAATTCTTACCTTTTTCCTCAACTTTTCACTTGACTAGAATTTTTGGACTTGCCACCAAGCGTAGTTTTCTTGCTTCAATAATTATACCACGTTAAAGTGGGTCTTTGAATTAGTAAGAATACTAGGTAAATATATTTTTTTGAATCAAGATGAATGGCTTCAATTTTTTTCTCTTCTTTTTCCTCTTGGCCGAACCCTTTCTCTCCTTGCTCTCAACTTTCTTTTTTCTTGAATGTTCTTGGATAAATGATGAATAATAGTGGCCCTTTCTTATTTTTATTTACTTAATTAGCCTTTACATGGGCCTTTGCCCATGTCCCCCTTTGGCCGGCCACTTTGGGCTTGTTTTCCCTTTTTATTTGTTTTTTCCAAGACCAATTATTTGTGACTAATTCTTGTAATTCATGAAACTATTTTCCAAATTTCCAATTTTGCCCTTAGCCTTCCTCAATATTTCCGCATCAATATTTTCATAAACAACTTATGTATTAAATAAAATCAAAATATTGCCTTATGTCTTACTAGTCGCAATTATTTCGATTTATCCAAATGTGCAAAATACGGGATATAACATCCTCCCCCCCTTTAGAACATTCGTCCTCGAATGTTAAACTAGTCCTATAGGGTCCTGCAAACATTTAGGGGTGGTGTTTCTTTTTATGGACAACACATATAATTCATTCACCAATCAATATAACCAATTAAGGAATTTAGATTACATGTAGGCATAGGAAACAAGTGGGGATACTTCTTATTCATTTTGTCCTCCGCTTCCCAGGTCATTTCCTCTCGGTTATTGTTCCGCCACAAGACCTTAACAGAAGGCACATCTTTGGTACGCAGGCTCCTCACCTGACGATGCAGGATGGCTACCAGCTGTTCTTCATAGGACAGCTCCTCTTTACCTGGATATCTTCTATGGGAAATATTCTAGAAGGATCACCAATACATTTGCGGAGCATTGATACATGAAATACCGGATGTACTGCTTCCAGATCGGATGGTAAGTCTAATTCGTAGGCGACCTTGCCTATCTTCCGAACAATCTGATAAGGCCCAACGTATCTCGGACTGAGCTTTCCTTTTCTGCCGAATCTCATTACACCTTTCATAGGTTACACTTTCAGAAATAACCAGTCACCAATCTGGAACTCCAAGTGTCGACGTCGATTATCTGCATATGATTTATGTCGACTCTGGGCTGCTAATAACCGTTCCCGAATGAGTTTCACCTTATCGACTGCTTGCTGGATCATATCTGGACCAATTAGCTTAGTTTCACCCACATCGAACCAACAAATTGGAGATCTGCAATTTCTACCATATAAGGCTTCATACGGCGCCATCTAGATGCTGGAATGAAAACTATTATTATAAGCGAATTCAATAAGCGGAAAATGATCATCCCAGATACCTCTGAAATCAATAACACAGGCCCGTAGCATATCTTCCAGCGTCTGAATAGTACGCTCGGCCTGTCCGTCAGACTGAGGATAGAATGTAGTGCTAAGACTCTCCTGAGTCCCCAATCTTTCTTGAAATGACCTCCAGAAATTAGCTGTAAACTGAGCACCTCTATCGGATATAATAGATATAGGAACTCCGTGAAGTCTTACTATCTCTTTAATAGACAACCGGGCATAATCCTCAGCCGAATAGGTGGTCCTGACCGGAAGAAAATAGGCTGATTTTGTCTGCCTATCAACAATAACCCATATAGAATCATACCTTCGTGGAGTGCGCGGTAAACCTATAATGAAATCCATATTAATTATTTCCCATTTCCAAGCTGGAATTTCCATTTCCTGTAACAATCCACCAGGTTTCTGATGCTCGATCTTAACTTGTTGGCAATTTGGGCACTGAGCAACAAACTCTGCAATGTCTCTTTTCATACCATCCCACCAATATAAACATCTGAGATCATGGTACATTTTTGTGGATCCAGGATGAACAGAATACCGAGCATAATGTGCCTCTCCTATAATCTGTTGCCACAGTCCCGCAACGTCAGGTACACATAACCTGCCTCTATATAATAACAATCCGTTAGATGTGATCTCGAACGGAGTCTTCTCCTTATCAAGGGCTGCATGTCTGTACTGTACCAGAATAGGATCCTCGCACTGGCATCATTTTACTTCTTCTGTAATAGATGATTCAGCAACTTCTCGAGCAGAAACCCCAATATTTCCAGAATCAGGCAAACGGACTCCAAGACTGGCTAGTTGATGAATTTCATGAACTAATTCTTTCCTTTCTGGCTGTATGTCCATCAAACTGCCCATAGAGTTGCGGCTAAGTGCATCTGCTACAACATTGGCTTTCCAGGATGATATAAAATGTCAACGTCATAATCTTTAAATAACTCGAGCCATCTTCTTTGCCGCAAATTCAACTCCTTTTGCTTAAAAATGTACTGAAGGCTTTTGTGTTCCGTATAAATATCAACATGAACCCCATATAAGTAATGCCGCCATATCTTCAAAGCATGAATTACCGCGGCTAGTTCCAGATCATGAGTAGGATAATTTCTCTCGTTCGGTCTGAGCTGCCGGGAGGCATAGGCTATAACTCGACCATGCTGCATTAATACACAACCTATCCCAATACCGGAAGCATCACAATAAATGACATACCTGTCTGACCCCTCGGGAAGAGTTAGAACTGGAGCTGTAATCAATTTTTCTTTCAGCAACTGGAAGCTGCGCCCGCAAGCATCGGTCCACTAAAATTTTGCTGCCTTCTGAGTTTGCTTCGTTAATGGTGCTGCAATCGAAGCAAAATTCTCCACAAACCTCGTGTAATACCCTGCTAATCCCAGAAAACTGCGTACCTCAGTCGGTGTCATAGGCCTAGGCCAATTCTTTACGGCATCGATCTTCTGTGTATCAACCTGAATTCACATTTGGAGAACTTAGCATATAATTTCTGTTGCCGGAGTGTGCCAAGTACTGTCCTCAGATGATCTGAATGCTCCTCTGTTGATCGCGAATAAACCAGAATGTCATCAATAAATACAATCACGAACATGTCTAGAAACGGCCTGAATACCCGATTCATCAAATCCATAAACACTGCTAGGGCATTGGTCAGCCCAAAAGACATTACCCTGAACTCATAATGCCCGTATCGGGTCCTGAAAGTAGTCTTCTGAATATCTGCCTCTCGTACCCGCACCTGATGATAACCCGATTGCAAATCTATCTTCGAAAAATATTTCGCACCCCGCAACTGGTCAAATAAATCATCAATCCGGGGAAGGGGATATTTATTCTTTATAGTCACCTTATTCAGCTGTCTGTAATCAATGCACATCCACAGCGACCCATCTTTCTTCGTTACAAACAATACCGGTGCTCCCCAAGGTGACGTACTGGGTCTGATAAAGCCTTTTTCTAATAAATCTTTCAACTGCTCTTTCAATTCCTTCAATTCTGCAGGTGCCATTCTGTAAGGAGGAATAGATATGGGCTGAGTATCTGGAAGCACATCTATCGTGAACTCTATCTCCCGTTCAGGTGGAAGACCTGGAAGCTCGTCCGGAAACACATCTGGAAATTCATTGACAACCGGGACTGACTGGAGAGTAGGTGTTTCTGCTTTAACATCATGCACGCGAACCAACTGATAAATATACCCTTTCTGAATCATCTTCCTGGCCTTGTGGTATGAAATAAACTTACCTCTCGGCGATGCTGTACTTCCTGCCCATTCTATAACTGGTTCCCCTGGAAATTGAAAACGAACTACCTTTTTCTGACAGTCAACGTTAGCATAACAAGAGGCTAACCAATCCATGCCCATAATAACATCAAACTTTGTCATATCTAATTCTACCAAATCGGCCTTGGTACAACGGCCACATATAATTACTGAACAATCCTTATATACCTGCCTCGCTATAATAAAATAATCAATCGGTGTAACTACCTCGAACGGTTCTATCGGTTCAGGTGTTATCCCAATTTTACTAGCGACATGGGGAGAAATATATGATAAAGTAGAACCTGGGTCGATCAATGCATATACATCTCGGGAGAAGACCAATAATGTACCTGTAACTACATTCGGCGACGCCTCCTGATCCTGTCGGCTGGCCAAGGCATATATGCGGTTCGAGGGACCGCTAGTATTAGAAACTCCGCCACGACCTCTATCGCGGACTGCAGGTGCTGGCATACCCCGCCCCATAGGGTGCATAGCAACAGAAGTAGAGGATGAACCCGTAGCTGATCCCGTCGGCTGAGCTGCACCACCGGAACCACCCGTTAACGGACAATCTCTCATAATATGGCCCTGGCAGCCACAAGAAAAATAGGCACCCGTAGCTCGATAACACTCTCCTGGGTGAGACATCCCACAATAAGAACATCAAGGTATAGGTGGCCTCACCTGGCTGGAACCTCTGCTCACCTGCGAACCTGAAGCCCTGGAGCTCTGGCCCGCTCCTGAGTGCCCTGCAACATCAAATCGTCTGCCTGTAGATTGTGGATGTGTACTCCGGCCTGACTGAGGAGGATATCTGCTATACTGCTGCTGAGGCTGCCCACCTCGAAACTCCCCAGAATAACCAGCCGACCTAGCCCTCTTGGGCTGCCTCCTGTCACAGTCTCTATCGGGCTGGCACCCTCTACTTGTCTCCTGTGACCTCTATTTCAGTTATGATCCTCTTTACTGTATCACATGCTTTACATACTCAGTACATATTCCGTACTGACCCCCTTTCTTCGGGGGGGGGGGGGGGGGGCTGCGTTTCATGCCCGCAAGTACAGATAGTCGGTTTGGTGACCCTTCAGCATAGGACTTCTACTCAGCTGTCTTGGAGAGCTCCATTGTTCCGGAGCCTAGACTTTTGGTACAGATCTTATGATGTATATGTATATGTTTATCCAGGGGTACGGCGGGGCCCTGTCCCGTCATATTTCACTATCGATACTCTTAGAGGTCTGTAGACATATGTGTGGGTAGTGTATAAGTTTTGTTCAGCTGTGTCTATACGATGTGCTATGGATATGTTAGTCTGTTGTGGCAGCCTTGTCCGCTTGCATATGATACTGATATGTAGTGGCAGCCTTGTCGGTTTGCGTATCATATTGTCATATAGTGGCAGCCTTGTCGGCTTGCGTACCATATTATGTTTTGATTAGATGCGACTCCTCAAGAGACAGGTTATCTGGATATATATATATGATGACGTTATGAACCTTTGGAGTTCTTTCGTAAGTTTCCATATTGTTCTTAGATTCAGTTGACTATATATAACAGGTACATATACGAGTGTCCAGCTCGGGCACTAGTCATGGCCCACGGGATTGGGTCGTGACATTGCCGGACACCACACCTATTTCTATTCCTCCATACCGAATGGCTCCGGCAGAATTGAAAGAGCTAAAGGCACAGTTGAAAGATTTGCTCGAGAAGGGATTTATTAGACCAGTTTATCACCGTGGGGAGCGCCAGTCTTGTTCGTGAGAAAGAAAGACGGATCTCTACGAATGTGCATCGATTACAGACTGTTGCACAAGGTGACGATAAAGAAAAAATATCCTCTCAAAAATAGACTTGAGGTCGGGTTATCATCAAGTGAGAGTTAGAGAAGCAGATATTCCTAAAACAACTTTCAGAACGAGATATCGCCATTATGAGTTTCGGGTGATGTCGTTTGGGTTGACTAATGCTTCGGCATTGTTCATGAATTTGATGAATAATGCATTCAGGACACTCTTGGATCTATTTGTGATAGTATTCATTGATGATATCCTGGTATATTCTCGCACAGAATCAGAGCATGCAGATCATTTACGTATCGTACTTGGAATCCTTCGAGCCCGAGAATTACATGCAAAATTTTCAAAGTGCGACTTTTGGCTGAATTCTGAAACATTTCTGGGCCATGTTATTTCAGACGATGGCATTCGGGTCGACACTTAGAAAATTGAAGTTGTGAAGACTTGGCCAAGGCCTACGACGCCTACAACAGTTCGTAGTTTTCTAGGTTTGGCAAGCTACTATAGAAGGTTCTGTCACGACCCAACCCCGTGCGCCGCGACTGGTGCCCGAGCTGGACACACATACACACTTACTTACCAAATCGATATATCTAGGCTTATCCATATTTATCATACATTAGGTCATACAGATACTGAAGTCAGATATCGCCTTAAGCGGTCATATATAGCAAATATCATACCGAAGCCGTAAAGGCTGGCGGAAAATACATCGCCCAATATACACATCCATACACACACATATGGGCCGTTTCAGCCATCACAGTAAACGAGACCGCTTAAGACACCGATCACAGACAGAACCAGACAATAATGACCCATGACCCACATATAAGTCTACAGGCCTCTACAAACAACAACAGAAACATATGGCGGGACAGGGCCCCGCCTTACCCCAAATAGTCATACATATATACAGAAACATGCACAACAAAAGATATGTACCAAGAATATGGGCTCCGGATCAAAGGGAGCACTCCAAAGTAGCAGAAGACGTATCCTACACTGGCGGATCACCAGAACGAACGTCTGCACCTGCCGGCATGAAACACAGCCCCCGAAGAAAGGGGGTCAGTACGAAATAGGTACTGAGTATGTAAAGCACGAAATACAGTAATCCAAATCATAACTGAAGTGAGAAGTACGGGAAATGGATACAGAGTTAGTATATCAAAACCTTTTCTGAAAACATAAATCATGCAAATAAAAATCATGCATAGGGCTCAGGAACGTGGTCGCCACTCCGACGCTGGCGCCACAACACATCATACTCCAGAAGGTTTCAAATCTTCGTACAATCCCGAACATATCGTATTATCATAACATATCACAACATCATAACACATCATATGCCATAACACATCATAACTCTATATATAAGCGGTACCCGACCCTATGGCGAGGGTCTCGGCAACCGTAACACATCATACTGCCGAATATAACATAGTGCGCACGATGACAATACCGGCCCGAGACTCGGCGAACGATGTAGTAGTAGTACGCACGAGCGGAGTAGTGAGAAAATCATATGCATATAATTAAATATATAATTAATTTAATTTGCAAAACTCGATGGACAAATATATTTACCGACATCGGAGGGCTCAGAATCAAGTTTTGGGTCAATCGGAATTAGTATAAGAAAGTTACGAGCTTTTAATGTTCAGAGTCTTCTAAAAGCGTTTTAGAAGCTCTTTTGGAAATTCAAGTAACAATCATATTGGGTAACTTTCAAATATCCTTATGGATCAAATCAAATAGAGCCTTTAGAACCATCTGTACGAATCAAAATATATATCCACGACTTTAGTCATATCAATTATCTCTCGAACAACATTCGGAAACATATCAACTAGAATCTTCGAACATCATAAATACGTATCAAACCATATGGAATAGCTTATGGAAGTCAAAGACATTGGCCATCCTAGTGGCTCTAAGAATAGGATTTTCGTGAAATTATACATATACGTCGAATGCTCATTTCATAAAGGCCATGCCAAAAGATAGAAAGGTTAGACTTTACATACCTCGCTCGCCTCCTAAGCTAATCGCAACTCAAGTCTCGGGCTCCCCACGATCTACAATAACGCCATTAATTACCAAACATTAGCTACAAGTACTTAGAAATTCAATTCTAACTAGTACTTGTCTACAGAAATTTCGGCAACATCTCCCCTGTAAATTCAACATCCCCATGAATTTAACTCGGCCAAATTTATCAACAACCATACCAACAATACCAACAACCATACTAATATCATCAACAATCAATTTAAAACGCATTCTAACATTAGTAACCTTCTTCTCTACGTAGCTTATCACATTCAATTCAACTACGTACATTCAAGCCAATATCAACGCTCACATATCCATTACTAATCCGAGATCATTCAAACACAATTCAAGAACATTTCAAACAATCTATACAATATTTAAAATCCACCAACACACCATACTCCACCCGAAATCTCTACAATTGCAACAAAACTACAACGTCGCATTTTCTTCTTCCAAATACATAAACAACAACAACAATTCACACTTTAGCAACTTCACTTTCACAATTTCATAATACCATATTAAAATCGCATTAATTTCCTACAACAACCCACAACAAATTTCAATGCCGACTTGAACCATTAAACCTCCATTTACATCATAAAGGCCACAACAACACAACTAACATGCTAAATAAAATTAACTCATCTTCCCTTCACCATACAACATCACATGGCAACAACCACACACACACACACACACGGCCCACACGGCCCACACACAACACTTAATATTTCCATGATTTTCATTCAATTCTACTTACTACAACATACATAAACCTTCCATAACATATAAAAGAAGAGAAATTCTTACCTTTTCTTCAATTTCCCACTTGCCACCAAGAGTGGTTTTCTTGCTTAAATAATTATACCACGTTGAAGAGGGCCCTTGAATTAGTAAGAATACTAGAAAAATATAATTTTTTGATCAAAGATTGATGGCCTCAATTTTTGTTTTTCTTTCTTTCTCCTTGGCCAAAAACCTTGTCCCTCTTTCCTCTCTTCTTCTTTTTTCTTGAAAGTTCTTAAGAATGTGATGAAATATTAGTGGCCCTCTCCCTTTTAATGCTTGGATTTAATTTTACATGGGCCTTGGCCCAAGCCACCCTATGGCCGACCCCTTTTTGGGCCTTTTCTTCTTTTTTTTTTCATTTTTCCAAATAACTAATATTTTTTGTAGTTCATGAAACTATTTTCCAAAATTTTCCAATTTTACCCTTAGCCTTCCTCAATATTTCCGCATCAATATTTTTCATGAAAAACTTATATATTAAATAAAATTAAAATATTGCCCTATCTCTTACTAGTCATAATTATCTCAAATTATCCGAATGTGCAAAATTACGGGATATAACAGGTTCGTAGAGGGATTTTCCTTTATTTCAGCCCCATTGACGAAGCTAACCCAGAAGTCATTGAAATTTCAATGGAATAATGCTTGTGAACGTAGCTTCCAAGAGTTGAAAGACAGATTAACTTCAGCTCCAGTCTTAACACTTCCAGAAGGGTCAGATGGTTATGTAGTATACTGTGATGCTTCCGGTGTTGGGTTAGGATGTGTATTGATGCAGTATGGTAGCGTTATTGCTTATGCTTTGACACAACTACGAAAACATGAAAAGAACTATCCAACTTATGATCTCGAATTGGCTGCAGTTATTCATGCACTGAAAATGTGGAGACATTACTTGTATAGAGTGCATGTCGATATTTATACAGATCACAAGAGTCTTCAGTACATTTTCAAGTAGAAGGAGTTAAATCTGCGGCAGAGGTGGTAGTTAGAATTGTTAAAAGATTATGATGTGAATATTTTGTACCATCCCGAAAAGGCAAATTTAGTAGCCGATGCGCTTAGCCGCCGATCAATGGGCAGCTTATGCGAAGTCCCTCCGAAAAAGAAAGAGATGAGTCATGAGCTTCACCAGCTAGCTAATCTTGGAGTACGTGTAATCGATTCGGGTAATGCAGGGATTGGCATCAATGATCCCACAGTTTCGTCCTTGGATATGGAAGTGAAAGAGCGGCAATATGAAGATCCTCAGTTGAGCCATTACAGAGACATATCTCATGGAAAAGAGAAGTCCCCATTTGATGTTTCCATGGATGGAATTCTTAGATACCGAGGCAGGTTATGTGTGCCGAATATGGCAGAATTTCACCGGCAAATTCTAGAAGAAGCCCATTATTCTCGGTATTCTATTCACCCAGGTGCAACCAAGATGTATCTTGATCTCAAATTGATATATTGGTTAGATGGCTTGAAGAGAGACATAGCAGAATTTGTAGCCCAATGTCCAAATTGCCAACAAGTAAAGATCGAACATCAAAAGCCAAGAGGATTATTGCAAGCCATGGAAATCCCTACATAGAAATGGGAAGTGATCAATATGGATTTTATCGTGGGGTTACCTCGTTCTCGAGGCAGGTATGATTCTATATGAGTGATCGTGGATAGATTGACAAAAGCAACTCATTTTCTTCCAGTCAGAACCACATACTCAACAGAAGATTATGCTAGGTTGTATCTCAAGGAAATTGTGCGACTCCATGGTATTCCACTATCCATTTTCACAGATAGAGGAGCACAGTTTACAGCCAAGTTCTGGAAGTCCTTCCAAGAAGGTCTAGGTACCTAAGTAAAACTTAGCACGACATTTCATCCGCAGACTGATGGACAAGCCGAACATACTATTCAGACCTTGGAGGATATGTTGAGAGCATGTGTTCTAGATTTCAGTGGTAGTTAGGATGACCACTTACCCCTTATTGAGTTCGCATATAACAATAGCTATCATTCCAGTATTCAAATGGCTCCATATGAGGCTTTATATAGAAGGAAATGTAGATCCCTAATTGGATGGTTTGAAATAGGGGAAGTACAGTTAATAGGCCCTGAATTGATTCAGCAAGCGGTAGAAAAAGATAAAGTGATCCGAGGTCGACTGTTGACAGCCCAAAGTCGCCAAAAGTCTTATGCGGACAACCGTCGGCGAGACTTGGAATTTCAAATTGATGATTGGGTATTTTTGAAAGTGTCACCAATGAAAGGGGTGATGAGATTTGGCAAGAAAGGGAAGTTAAGTCCTCGATACATTGGACCCTATAAAATTATTCGCAAGGTGGGTCATGTACCCTACGAGTTCGACTTGCCTTCAGAGCTTGAGTCAGTTCACCCAGTTTTTCATGTCTCAGTGCTGCGTAAGTGTATTGGAGATCCTGCAAGGATTGTTCCGATTGATGATTTCAAAGTGATAGAAAAGCTAGCATATGAAGAAGTGCCTATTGCCATCTTAGACCGGCAAGTACAAAGACTTCGAAATAAGGAAGTAGCTTCAGTCAAAGTCTTGTGGCGAAATAACAACCGGGAAGAAATGACCTGGGAAGCAGAAGAGAGTATGAAGATCAAGTATCCGCACTTATTTCAATCCCCAGAATATATTCAAGATGAAGCCCCAACATTATGAGGTATGTATGCTTTATTTTCATGCTTTTGGTTGTGTGTGGCCATAAATATGTTGATATCGTGTTGTAGCCCTGTGAGGCAATGATATTATGGGTTGTTGTGACAGGTTGGTAGTGCCATATTACAGGGGAAACGCTGGCAAAATTTTCGTAGGATTCCCGAGTGTTTAACGTTCGAGGACGAATGTTCCAAAAAGGGGGGAAGAATGTTACACCTTGGAAAATTCCCTGTTAACGTACAGTGAATAGGCTAGCAAAGAGCACGATGTATGCAATGTTTCGATAAGTAAGAAATAGCATTTGATGATCCTAGTCGAGATTCAAAGACATTTGACTAAAAGGGAGAAGTTTGTCAAAGAAAGTAAAGGATATGGTATGTGTCGAGTAGGAAATTATGAGCGACGAGTCAATGATGGCATAATGACGTCTTGGAGATGAGTGATAACATCCCTTAGAATGTTAATGAGATGATAAACAAGTGCTAAGAAGGTTCCCTATGGATTGGAGATCAAATGAAGTGATAAGAGAAAGATCAGTGAAAATATGGGTTATATGGTTGATTATACGGACCGTATAATGTTATACGGCCCGTATAATGGATCGTAGAAGTGTCACAGAATGAAGTTCCTGAAGGGTCAATTTCACGGTCAAATTATACGGTCTGTATAATGTGCCATCAAAGTGACACAGAATGAGACGCTCACTGGAGTAGTTTTACGGTCAATATACGGACAGTATAAATTTATACGGACCGTATAATTGTCCGTATAATGACGTTAGGACAGCTTTTGCATTTATAAAATAATGACCCAAGTTCATTTAATTCATTCCATTTTCTCTCTCCATGACCCAATATCTCTCTAGAACTTTCCAAACTCTTCCAATACAAGAATCCTAGTGAAAACTTAAGATCAACTTCATCAAATCCACAAAACTAAGTGTGAGAAACACATCAAAGTTCATCCAAGTAAAGAAATTTCAAGAGAGGTGAACTAGGGTTTTGGTGTAAGAAGGGTAATACCACTCAAGGCTTGTTCCCACAATATCTAAGGTAAGTTTTTGTTACACCTCAGAAAATTTTTCGTTCATGCACAGCGAATAAACTGACGAAGGTTACGACGCATGCAATGTTTTGATAAGTAAGAAAGAAAATTTGATGATTCTAAATGAGATTTCAAAGACATTCGAAGTAAGAGAATAAAAGTTGCCAAGAGGAGGCAAGTCATACGAGATGTATCGGAAAGAATTTACGAATAACGAATTAACGATGACTTAATGATGCTTTGGAGAAGAGTTATAACGTCCCTATATTTTTAATGAAGTGATAAACAAGTGTCAAGAAGGTTCCATAAGGATTGGAGATCAAACGAGTCGATGAAAATGATTTTCGGGAAACTGTGGATTGTACGGTCCATTATACGGACCGTACAAAAGTTACGGACCATAGGTATGGCCGTATATTCAGCCAAGATGGGCAGTGTCCACTGGATCCATTATACGGTCACACATACGGACCGTATAAATTGTACGGACCGTATGTGTGTCCGTATAAATGGGTCGGGACAGAATTGTGTATATTTAATAAGGGACCAAGTTCATTTCATTTCATTTCCCTTCACTCCCCTTCTCTCTAAAACATCTCTCTACACTTCTCCAACAAGAATTCAAGGGGTATTTGTGATCAATTACATCAAACCAAGGAAATCAAGTGTAAGAAACTCATTAAAGTTCATCCAAGATAAGGAATCCAAGTGGAGGTGAAACTAGGGTTTTGCTCAAGTGAAGTGTTTGCACTCAAGGTTTATTCCTACACCATCTAAGGTAAGTTTTATGGTATTTACATGTTGTTTAAGGTATTTGGAAGTTAAAACACTTGGATTGTAGAAGGACATAGGAAATGGGTCATAAACATGAGAATAATGAGATTTTGAGTAGTAGTTTGGAATGAGTTTTGAATTTTGATATGTTGTGATTATAAGTATGTTTTAAATGATATTGAGGACACGGGATAGGTATTTTATGTGAGAAAATGCACGAGTATACCATGACCATGATTATGGATGAATTGAAGTGGAATGGTGAAACGAGGGTAATGTAGATGAATTACGATTGATGGTTATGATATTGTGAACGTTATTATATATGTTTGGGAGTTGATATACAATATGGGAAAGGTTGTATAAGCAAAGGAAATGCTGCCCAATTTTCTCTAGCTCTAGTAGGCACATTCATATAATCGATTGGCTAATGTGAATGCGAATTCTCTTGAAGGTAGAAACGTAAGCATTGAAGAAGAACAACCAAGCGATGGAAATTATTAAACGAAAGAGGTATGTAAGGCTAGTCCTTTCTTTCTAAGGCATGAATCATATGGTATGAATCCTCCTATCTCTCTATGATTTTCCTACATATTAGGAACTATGAATCTGCGAGTATAAAGAATTTCATCTGAGACAAAGAAAAGAGATACGTTACGAATACGACGTTACCGATGATGAATCTAAGTCTAGAAGTCATAAAGCTCATGATATGATTTTCCTACGAAGCTAATGATCCTTATATGATTCCTATGATAGTATTTCCCTTACCTCTCCATGACTTTCCTACCTTCCGGAAAGCTAAGAGCCTATGTTTATGAATAGCCATATGGGATAAGATAAGAGGTATGTTACGAATATGATAATGACGATGATGAGTCTAAGTCTAAAGATTCTAAGGCCTATAATATTATGGCTCTACAAGGCTAATGATCCATATTACGGTCCATTGATGTTGTTCATTGACTACACTCACCTTATATGCTAATTCCTTCAATGTGAGGCATAATGCTTATGAATGCTCCATAATGGAATCGGGGGCTCTCGACCTTATGTCACCCCGACATTGTTTGTTATATCCCCTGTTTTGTGAAATGGGATAATTCAAGATAATCGCGGGGAGACAACAATCAAGGCAACATTTTTGTTGTTTGACACACGGGTTGTTTATGAAAAGTCTAGAAGTGGAGACAATGAAAATGGTTCAGAGCATAAAGGGGAATTCACAAAATGATTTGTGGTAATAATGAGAAGAGTCGAGGGGCAAAATGGGAACTTCATAAAAGTTTTGAAAGTTTATAAAAATTTCCATGTTGGTTGTGTGGCATAAGTATGTGCCCACATTTCTTTGGGGGGCTAAAGTGTATCAAGAAGACATTTGGTCTTCTTTGACCAAATAAAGTAATCCAAAAGAAAAAAAGAAAATTGGGGAGTCTTCTAGAGAGGGGCATGTGCCCCTCACATGCATAGGATATATATGGATATATATTGGTATTATCTTCCAATTCAAGACAAGAAAAGATAAGAACAAAAAAACAAAAGCATAGAAGAAAGAACAAGAAGGAGGATTTCGGCCCTACAAAAATTTCCAAGAAAAAGTGACAAAAATTCCTTCAAAAATTATTTCTAACCAAGTAGGGGGTGCTTAACAAGATGGAGTGTTTATTGGAGCAAGAACAATACAAATACTTATAAGTTGGAAGTGTAGTCAAGTGAAGAAGTGGAGAAGAAGCAAGGTGAGAACTTATGCCCTTTTTTTTTTTCATGTTATGAATAATTATGCATGTTGTTGTGTGCAAAGTGAGTGAAATTTGTGAAGAATAGGGAAGTGAGGGTGGAGGCCGTGAGGTGTGGTGCATGATTGTGTGTGTAGAAATTATGTGTTAATCATTTTATCTAATGTTTAGTTATTATTGTTATGAATGCCATGTTGATGATGAAAGTTGAATGACTCTACTAAGGTTGAAGCCGTGTAGGTGTGCTTGATGTTAGGCCGTGTATAAGGCATGTATAATCGTGTGAATGTGTTGAATTGTGAAGGAATAAGGGGCAAGTTGAATTTAAAATTTTAGTTGTTGTGTTGTAGATCTTATATTGCAAATAAAGACTCAATAAGTTTGGTGAAGTATTGGTGATTGGAAGTTTGTGTAAGTTGGAAATAATGCTCTTGCATGGATAGTATGTAATGGTATTGGTATAATGTTGTTGGAATATATATATATGTATATTTATGAAGTTGTTATTGTGCTCGTTGGAGTCGGAAGGTGTTGACGATAGTAGGAAATCGATATAATGTACTTTGAATGGAATATGTGAATTACTAGTGTGGTTGTTGAATTATGTTAACCGTTTGGCCGGGTTTGAATTCCCGGGTTGTGTTTGATGAGAATTTGACGAAATTGAATGTTGAGGATGGTATATTTACAGAGGAAATGCTGCCGAAATTTCGGTAGCAAAGTGCTTCCTTAAGATTCTAACTCAAAATGTACTAATGAAAGTTTTGGTAAAAATGACCAATTCACAGATTTCGACGAGATTGTGATGTGAATTTGGAGTAGCCAAAGGAGCGGAAAGAGGTATGTAAGGCTTCGCCCTTCTTTCTATGGCATGTCTTAGATATAATGAGTCGGGCACGAGCCTCGGGGACAACCCGGTTCCCCGGAATCCGTACCTAAAGTTTTCAACTTTTCGTTCAATTGAATTGAAGTAGAAAGTGTGCAAAATGATGAAAAGGCCTCCTAGACCCCTATAACTTGCCTAAGTGGGACCCGATTACCCTAAGACTCATACAAGTAACTCTATGACACGTAATATGGGTAAATTGTATACGCTACCTCGTCCGGCCCGAGGTGGGCCCGATACTCTCGGATTTTCCTATAGTCTTGGTTAGCGTACTTGAAGTGAATCTAAAGGGGGCCTTTGATCCCGATTCCGTCACCAAGTAATAAGTGCTATGACTACCCCAACGGGAGTGCCCCTATGATGATAATGTTAATGACAATGTCGGGCAAGAGGATGTAGCTATGATAAATACGACCGGAACGACCCTATGACTAAGCCAAGTACCTTATGTAAACATTAAATTGATAAACTAGTTTTCTAAATCGTATTTATACCTTCTAGTTATAATCTTATTTTCTAAGACTCCAAAACCTATGACTGTCACCTAAAATGCCTGCGATTTCATTTTTGGTTACTATAACACTATTCTCCGTTAATAATCTCACTTTAAAATACTTGTTCCTTCTAGGTGAGACAAAGCTATCACTAGCATTTCGTACTGTAATCGGAGGTTACCGACCTTACGTCACTCCGATGGACACATGATTTTCCTTGGCTCTCTTGTGTGCTTATAGGATATATGTATATAAAGCGAGTTAACGTGTATGGATATGTATGTATATTAGATAAAGAAATTGTATATGAGACATGTATATGCATAAAAGAGGAGTAAGCGTATATGTATGTGTATATGGGGAAAAAGGGAAGGGCCACTGTTATACCACCACCTGATTCAGCTGGATTCCATCCTGGACGCGGGATGCCCGGACGCGGGATATGGGATGAGCCGTACGCGGCGTCTGTATATATATATATATATATAATGTGTGATACATGTGTGATGTAATATGTTGGGTTATCGTTGGGGAGGGGATTGGGGGAGCCGATTGTATTCGGCGTCTGTAAATGTAAGCAAAAGATACCGTTACTGAAACGTACTGTTTTATTTCTGTACACGAGAATAAGTAATATGAAAATGTTGAGTCCTATGCCTATGAAAAGAAACGGTTCAAGGATGGAAAGGCAAGTCTACATGACAGCCGGCCCGAAAAGGGGCCTCCCTACTTACAGGTTACGTTCTTGCCTCATTATACGCGCTATGACTCTGTGATATTATTATTGATCGTACTTTATGTTACTGCTTGAACTGTTTTCCATGCCTTACATACTCGGTACATTATTCGTACTGACGTCCCTTCTTGTGGACGCTGCGTTTCATGCCGCGCAGGTCAGCAGGTATACGGACCAGATTCCTAGTGCCCTATCAGCAGCATTCGACAGCGCTCCAGTTGTTTCGGAGCCTTATTTCACCGGTACTATTTTGTGTATGTATTTTCGGGCGCGACAGTACTCGGCCCTTTTCTCTGTATAAATGTACTATGTCTAGAGGCTCGTAGACAGATATACACAGTCAGCTATGTACAGTTTAATGTATTTTATTCCGAATGGTCCGCGTTCTGGTGTAACGCAATATTAGAAAGTTTACTGCAAATGTTAATGTTTAAAAAAAAAAAAAATATATGGCACTGCTTATATAGGATAGCTAAGGGGTGCTCGGTACAAATATCGGGTACTCGTCACGGCCCCTGGTCGGGTCGTGACAGAAGTGGTATCAGAGCAGTTCGGTCCTAGGGTTTGTCTACGAGCCGTGTCCAGTAGAGTCTTGTCTATGGGTGTGTAGCGCGCCACACTTATAGACGGGAGGCTACAGGGCATTTAGGAAATGTGACCTTCTTTGTATTCTGAAATCGTGCGATAGAGCTATGTTACCAGGCTTCCATGCTCCTTTTCTAAAACCGATGTTATGGTTTCAGTAATGCCGCCGAAGAGAAAGGCTACGACGGCCGAGAAAGCCAAGGGGGTGGCGGCCCGCAGAGTTGAACAGGAGCTAGACGAAGAAGAATCTCACAATGAAGCTCCCCCTCAGACTGTTCCTGCACCCCCTGCACCGGCAGAGCAGGGAAGAGCTCCAGCTCCAGCCCCCGCACCTCCAGTTCCACCGCCAGCAGCTCCGGGCCAGCAGATGGCAGAGGCCATCCAGTTATTGACCCAGCTAGTCGCCGCACAAGCTCAGCGGCAAGATGTGGACACAGGCGGCAGGGCGGTAAGCGCAAGGGCCCGAGACTTTATTACCCTGAAGCCGCCAGAGTTCTATGGATCGAAGCCAGAGGAGGACCCGCAGGGTTTTATAGACGAGATGCTGAGGACTCTGAGGATCATACATGCTTCGGATACGGAGTCCGTAGAGTTGGCTTCATACAGGCTGCGGGATGTGGCAGTTCTGTGGTACGGTAACTGGATATCATCGAGGGGAGCAAATGCACCCCCTCCGGTTTGGCAGGAGTTCACTGAGGCTTTCCTACGACATTTCCTACCGCCAGAGGTTCGACGGGCTCGAGCCGATATGTTCTTGAACCTGAGACAGGGAAATATGAGCGTTCGAGAATATAGTCTTCGTTTCAACTCGCTAGCCAGGTATGCCCCCGCCCTGATAGCTGATAGGGGAGACCATGTGCACCGGTTTGTAAGTGGGCTAGGGCCACATTTGGTTAAGGAGTGTTTGACGGCCTCACTCCAGGACGGGATGACTATTACCCGCATCCAAGCCCACGCCCAAAATCTGGAAGAACAATATCAGCCACGGAGAGAGGAGAGTTTTCCAGATAGGGGCTCCAGAAAAAGAGGCAGATTTTCCAGGGCTAGGAGTGAGTATAGAGGGGGGCAGGCACAAGAGCAATCTAGGTATTCGGGCCAATCAGCGGCCAGTGCCCAACCTCGATTTGCGGATAGGGGGTTTGATCGCCCTACTTATTCGGTACCAGGTCAGGGTGCCAGAGCTTTGGAGTCCCAGTACAGAGTTGATTCCAGCAGGATGGGGCTTCCCCCACCACGATGTGCCCGGTGTGGCAAGCCGCACTCTGGGCAGTGCTACTTAGACACCGGTGGTTGTTTTGCCTGTGGTCGGACTGACCATTTTGTACGTGATTGCCCGCTAAAGGATGAAGGAGGCCAAACTCAGCCAGCCGGATCAGCGATCGGTTCGACGTCGACCGTGCGCCCTCGTGGGCAGACTTCTCAGGCGCCAGCAGGCCGCGGCCGAGGTAGAGGAGGAGCACCCAGTTCAGCCGGTCCTCCGCACCGCCTATATGCACTGACAGGACGACAGGATCCTGAGCCTTCTGCAGACGCGGCCACAGGTACCTTTTCAGTATTTTCTGTGATAAACGTGTGCTAATTAATTCGAATTTTATTTTTTCCTATACCGTCCTCTGCATTACTGGGCACATTAAAAATTTGGAAATTTGGGCGAAAAGTGGCCATACACATAGGTAAAAGGTGAATACTGGAAATTGCGAAGGTCAGAACTGTAAATAAAAGAAAAGACGTGTTACACGGACGTTTCGAAAACTGCCGAGACCCCAACTCGTACCATATTATATGATATAGGTAGTACGGGGAAGCGGAAGTAAAAATATTGACGCCGAGACATCGGAATGCATTAAAGTTCTAAGGTTAAGCGTGCTCAGGTGGGAGTAATTCTATGATGGGTGACCCCCTGGGAAATATGCTGAAAAATTCATAAATGAGGAAACAAGAGACGAGTGTAAAATTAGGCAGCCCAGAGTAAGTTGGGGTGTGAAAAGTGGTTAGAAACCCCATACGAGCCATATAGGCTAAGACGGATTAAACTAACAGAAAAAGAAAAGCCATGACAACAGAAAGCCTTGGGAATGAAGGAGAAAAGTACAGGTGTCGCAGGGTGGGACCAATATTGAGTCCACACTGTCTAAGGCAAGGAATTCCTAATATGGCGATATACAGGAACATGTATAGTGAAGGGATAGACGCAGCAGACTACACGGAGAAAGGAGCACAACTGTAAAAAACGCAAAGAGGGCAACCTAAGCTTCTAAGATGGATATGCAAAGTGACATGAGGTATCTATGACGGAGACCTCCCCGAAATAATGCGCTACGCTATGAGGCCAGTTCAACATTCGAGGACGAATGTTCTAAAGGGGGGGAGGATGTTATATCCCCTGTTTTGTGAAATGGGATAATTCAAGATAATCGCGGGGAGACAACAATCAAGGCAACATTTTTGTTGTTTGACACACGGGTTGTTTATGAAAAGTCTAGAAGTGGAGACAATGAAAATGGTTCAGAGCATAAAGGGGAATTCACAAAATGATTTGTGGTAATAATGAGAAGAGTCGAGGGGCAAAATGGGAACTTCATAAAAGTTTTGAAAGTTTATAAAAATTTCCATGTTGGTTGTGTGGCATAAGTATGTGCCCACATTTCTTTGGGGGGCTAAAGTGTATCAAGAAGACATTTGGTCTTCTTTGACCAAATAAAGTAATCCAAAAGAAAAAAAGAAAATTGGGGAGTCTTCTAGAGAGGGGCATGTGCCCCTCACATGCATAGGATATATATGGATATATATTGGTATTATCTTCCAATTCAAGACAAGAAAAGATAAGAACAAAAAAACAAAAGCATAGAAGAAAGAACAAGAAGGAGGATTTCGGCCCTACAAAAATTTCCAAGAAAAAGTGACAAAAATTCCTTCAAAAATTATTTCTAACCAAGTAGGGGGTGCTTAACAAGATGGAGTGTTTATTGGAGCAAGAACAATACAAATACTTATAAGTTGGAAGTGTAGTCAAGTGAAGAAGTGGAGAAGAAGCAAGGTGAGAACTTATGCCCTTTTTTTTTTTCATGTTATGAATAATTATGCATGTTGTTGTGTGCAAAGTGAGTGAAATTTGTGAAGAATAGGGAAGTGAGGGTGGAGGCCGTGAGGTGTGGTGCATGATTGTGTGTGTAGAAATTATGTGTTAATCATTTTATCTAATGTTTAGTTATTATTGTTATGAATGCCATGTTGATGATGAAAGTTGAATGACTCTACTAAGGTTGAAGCCGTGTAGGTGTGCTTGATGTTAGGCCGTGTATAAGGCATGTATAATCGTGTGAATGTGTTGAATTGTGAAGGAATAAGGGGCAAGTTGAATTTAAAATTTTAGTTGTTGTGTTGTAGATCTTATATTGCAAATAAAGACTCAATAAGTTTGGTGAAGTATTGGTGATTGGAAGTTTGTGTAAGTTGGAAATAATGCTCTTGCATGGATAGTATGTAATGGTATTGGTATAATGTTGTTGGAATATATATATATGTATATTTATGAAGTTGTTATTGTGCTCGTTGGAGTCGGAAGGTGTTGACGATAGTAGGAAATCGATATAATGTACTTTGAATGGAATATGTGAATTACTAGTGTGGTTGTTGAATTATGTTAACCGTTTGGCCGGGTTTGAATTCCCGGGTTGTGTTTGATGAGAATTTGACGAAATTGAATGTTGAGGATGGTATATTTACAGAGGAAATGCTGCCGAAATTTCGGTAGCAAAGTGCTTCCTTAAGATTCTAACTCAAAATGTACTAATGAAAGTTTTGGTAAAAATGACCAATTCGCAGATTTCGACGAGATTGTGATGTGAATTTGGAGTAGCCAAATGAGCGGAAAGAGGTATGTAAGGCTTCGCCCTTATTTCTATGGCATGTCTTAGATATAATGAGTCGGGCACGAGCCTCGGGGACAACCCGGTTCCCCGGAATCCGTACCTAAAGTTTTCAACTTTTCGTTCAATTGAATTGAAGTAGAAAGTGTGCAAAATGATGAAAAGGCCTCCTAGACCCCTATAACTTGCCTAAGTGGGACCCGATTACCCTAAGACTCATACAAGTAACTCTATGACACGTAATATGGGTAAATTGTATACGCTACCTCGTCCGGCCCGAGGTGGGCCCGATACTCTCGGATTTTCCTATAGTCTTGGTTAGCGTACTTGAAGTGAATCTAAAGGGGGCCTTTGATCCCGATTCCGTCACCAAGTAATAAGTGCTATGACTACCCCAACGGGAGTGCCCCTATGATGATAATGTTAATGACAATGTCGGGCAAGAGGATGTAGCTATGATAAATACGACCGGAACGACCCTATGACTAAGCCAAGTACCTTATGTAAACATTAAATTGATAAACTAGTTTTCTAAATCGTATTTATACCTTCTAGTTATAATCTTATTTTCTAAGACTCCAAAACCTATGACTGTCACCTAAAATGCCTGCGATTTCATTTTTGGTTACTATAACACTATTCTCCGTTAATAATCTCACTTTAAAATACTTGTTCCTTCTAGGTGAGACAAAGCTATCACTAGCATTTCGTACTGTAATCGGAGGTTACCGACCTTACGTCACTCCGATGGACACATGATTTTCCTTGGCTCTCTTGTGTGCTTATAGGATATATGTATATAAAGCGAGTTAACGTGTATGGATATGTATGTATATTAGATAAAGAAATTGTATATGAGACATGTATATGCATAAAAGAGGAGTAAGCGTATATGTATGTGTATATGGGGAAAAAGGGAAGGGCCACTGTTATACCACCACCTGATTCAGCTGGATTCCATCCTGGACGCGGGATGCCCGGACGCGGGATATGGGATGAGCCGTACGCGGCGTCTGTATATATATATATATATATATAATGTGTGATACATGTGTGATGTAATATGTTGGGTTATCGTTGGGGAGGGGATTGGGGGAGCCGATTGTATTCGGCGTCTGTAAATGTAAGCAAAAGATACCGTTACTGAAACGTAGTGTTTTATTTCTGTACACGAGAATAAGTAATATGAAAATGTTGAGTCCTATGCCTATGAAAAGAAACGGTTCAAGGATGGAAAGGCAAGTCTACATGACAGCCGGCCCGAAAAGGGGTCTCCCTACTTACAGGTTACGTTCTTGCCTCATTATACGCGCTATGACTCTGTGATATTATTATTGATCGTACTTTATGTTACTGCTTGAACTGTTTTCCATGCCTTACATACTCGGTACATTATTCGTACTGACGTCCCTTCTTGTGGACGCTGCGTTTCATGCCGCGCAGGTCAGCAGGTATACGGACCAGATTCCTAGTGCCCTATCAGCAGCATTCGACAGCGCTCCAGTTGTTTCGGAGCCTTATTTCACCGGTACTATTTTGTGTATGTATTTTCGGGCGCGACAGTACTCGGCCCTTTTCTCTGTATAAATGTACTATGTCTAGAGGCTCGTAGACAGATATACACAGTCAGCTATGTACAGTTTAATGTATTTTATTCCGAATGGTCCGCGTTCTGGTGTAACGCAATATTAGAAAGTTTACTGCAAATGTTAATGTTTAAAAAAAAAAAAATATATGGCACTGCTTATATAGGATAGCTAAGGGGTGCTCGGTACAAATATCGGGTACTCGTCACGGCCCCTGGTCGGGTCGTGACATTGTTATATATTGACTATAAGCTCAAATACTTGTCCTGTGACCAATGTTCCGAAAAGTTACGAGCCTATGTTCATAAGGGGTTCCATATGAGATTAAGATAGGAGATATGCCATAGATACGATGATAGTAATGATGAGCCTAAGTTAGAGATGCTAAAGTCTATTATGCGATATTACTACGAAGTTCGTGGTACGAATACGATGCGATTTTCATAGATTGTCTTTAAATCCAATTGTATGCTCTATGATAAGTTTATGAGATATATGTGATGATGATAATGACGATGTTGATAGTGATGATGATAATGATGACGCTAAAGATATTTAACGGCTTTCATGTATATATGTGCCTATGTATGGCTATTATGAAATCTCGAGCTTATAAGGCCAGGTAGAATATGTATGTTTATGTAACGTGCGTGCACCACTGCAGTTGGGTACGGAAAACTCTGAGCCTTGGTAGGGCCAGGTACGCATAACACTGAGCCTTGGTAAGTCTAGGTACGGATAACACTGAGCCTTGGTAGGGCCAGGTATGAACAACACTGAGCCTTGGTAGGGCTAGGTACGGATATCACTGAGCCTTGGTAGGGCCAGGTACGGATAACACTGAGCCTTGGTAGGGCCAGGTATGGAAAACACTGAGCCTTGGTAGGGCCAGGTAAGGATATCAGTGAGCCTTGGTAGGTCCAGGTACGGATAACACTGAGCTTTGGTAAGGCCAGGTACAAATATAACTGAGCCTTGGTAGGGCTAGATACGGACAACACTGAGTCTTGGTAGGGCCAGGTACGCATAACTCCAAGCTTTATTATAGCTGGGTACGTAAGACACCGAACCTATATAGTCGGGTATGATGCTACTATGTAATCCAATGTATGAAAATCCCGAAAGACATGTATGTGATATTGTCGAGCCACTACGTGGCCAAATACGGATGATGTTTAATGTGTAAGCGCAGATACGGTACTATGTTATACATATGATATGATGACGTATACGCTATGATGATACATGTATTATGATTGTATATGAGATAGGCATGAAAGGTATACACCCTTAAAAGTTACGCAGGTTATGTCTACATCTTATGCCCTATGATTTCTTTAATATGTCTATTTCATTCACGCCTTACATACTAAGTACAATATTCGTACTGACGTCCGTTTTCTTAGGACGCTGTGTTCATGCCCACAGGTAGATAGAGAGGCGACCCAGGTTTGTAGAAGCCGATAAGCAGAGTTTTGAAAGCACTCCATTATTCCGGAGGTGCCATTGATTTACCATTTTATGTACATGTAAGTTTTGGGCACGACGGGGTCCTGTCCCGTCCATATGTCTAGTACTCTAGTAGAGGCTCGTAGATACGTATGTGTGGGTAGTATGGTCTCACGACTTTGATAAACATATATATATTTATATATGTATGTGTGTATTATTTTGATAACCGAAGGGCTTATGTATATAAAGGTAATTATGTTTCCAAGTGAAAAATTATGTTTCCACGATTTGAGTATGAATTTGATGAATGAACGCTTAACGAGTAATGATAACTAGCAGAATGAGCGGTCCTCGGTGGATAGCCCCGGGTACCCGTCATGGTCTCTTGTCGGGTCGTGACAAAAAGTGGTATCAGAGCAGTTCAGTCCTAGGAAGTATCTACGAGCCGTGTCTAGTAGAGTCTTGTTTATGGTGTGTTGCGCGCCACATCTATAAACAGGAGGCTACAAGGCATTTAGGAGGGTTACTCTTCTTTCATCTCTAAGATCGTGCGATAGAGCTAAGCCATAGGAAATGAGATTCCTTATACTAACCCCTGATTGCAGCAGAAGAATGGTAATGATAGAAGAAAGTGATAGATGACATTTAAAGCTACGGAGGTAAGCCCCTTCGTTGAGGCTTTGTTATCGAAACATGTAATTATATGATGATAAATCGATTGTCGTGAAAGTAAGTCAGTGCTCATATGACAGAGAAATTGATTAAATGTGTCTCTTGATGAAAAGTTCTGCTATAATTTGAGAACTAAGCAAAAAATGAATGAATTAGAACAAAGGTAAGCAATGGTACGAAAGATGTGTGTCGAATAATGTAAGAATATTGAGATATGGTCGAATGTAAAGCTGAAGAATGAAAGAGAAAGTAAATAGGAAGGGGTAACAGGGCAGATCGCTAAAAGATCTGGCACATCTTGAAGCGTGCTATACGAGGTAAGTTTCGACATCTTTGTGCTTTTACTTGAAAGTGGGAGCCCTGTGCGGCTGAGATATGTCGTATATATATATATATATTGGCCCTGTGAGGCATTGTTGGTATTTGCTGCGAGCAGGTTTTGAGATAGTAAGAAATATAGAGGAAACTCTGCCGAAATTTTCCTAGAATCTAAAGGAGATACGATATAAGCTTGCAATATGTCATAACGGGAAAATATGTTGTTCAAAAAGTAAGGGCAGGACGAGATTAGGCTAGGTGTATCATTGACGATTATAAGAGATGAGCTAAATGTTGTTGAATTGATAGTAATGGTAGTTATAAGAGCGACATTGATACGGTAAAGAGAAATGCTAGAGTAATTTTAAGAGATTGGTAGCACCAAAGCATGACATAGAAGAGAAAGGGTAACTCCAAGAGAGTGTGATACTGAAGTATTGATTGGAGGGATAAGCACGAGAAGGATACGATGTTATACCCCGTATTCTTGCATATTCGAAGATTTCGAGATAATTGTGACTTGTTTGAGATAAGCCTATATTTTGATTTTATTTAATATGTACGTGTTGTTTATGAAAAATATTGACGCGAAAACATCGAGGAAGGCTAAGGGCAAAATTGGAATTTCGAAAATTGGTTTCGTGAATTACAAAGTGTGATCCATAGCTAATTAGGCTCAAAAAAAAAAAACAAAGGCCAAACATTTGAAGGGTGGCCAGACAAGTCTTGGCCCAAGCCCATGGATTAATTAAACCCATGTGGTTAATAATAAATAATGGGACCAAATTGCTCATTTCTAGAATTTTCAAGAAAACAAAACAAGAAAGAAGAAGGAAAAAATAAGGCCATATTCGGCCATAACCATGGAAATGTGGCTCCATGAAATCTTGTCCAAAAAATTTGTTTCTTCATGTATTTCTACTAATTCAAGGATGCTCTTCAACGTGGTATAATTGTTGAAGCAAGAGAATCACTCTTTGGTGCAAAATTCCAACCTTAGCTAAGTGAGGAAGTTGAAGGAAAAGGTAAGAATTCATTCCTTTTATATGTTATGAAGGGTTTGGTATGTTGTGATATGTGGGAAAGAATGAAATTCATAATGATATGAATGTTGATGTTGTAGCCGTGCATGGTATGTGTGTGTAGCCGTGCATGGAGTGTGTGTGTAGGAGTGAAGATTGAATTAATTTCATGTAGTGTGTTGGTTGTTGTTGTAATGCATGGAAAAGGATGAGAATTCATGAAAAATATGTGGTGTGTGTGTGGCCGAATATAGTGACTTTGTGTAAGGAAGATGAAATAATTTTATTTAGTAGTTTGATTGTTATGTTGTAGATTTCATGATGTAAAACGAGGATTTAATGGTTAGAAATGAAGTTGTGGTTGTTTGTGGATTATGGAAAAAGTTAGAATGACGTTAGCATGGTTTCTTATAATTGTAGTAATGATGTTGCTAATGTGTCGGGAGGAGTAGCGTGTCGATTGAATCATTTTGAATGTCACACGAATTGAATTGAATGTGAATGAAGTATCGTTGAGTGTTGTTGTGGTTGATTGGAATGTAAGTGAAATGGGGTTGAATCTTGTGAAACGAGTTATTAATGTTAGAATACGTTTTGAATAAATTGTTGAAGTTGGAAGAATAAATTGTTGGTATTGTTGTTGATATTGTGGCCGAGTTAAATTCTCGGATTTGTTGTTGTGTTTTTGGCCGAGTTGAATTCTCGGGGATGGCGCATTTACAGGGGAAATGCTGCCGAAATTTCCGTAGACAAGTGTTACTTTAAGATTTAACTTCTAAAGGCTTCTAATTAATGTTTGGTAAATGTGACCATTTGTAGATTTTGGAGAGTTTGGGACTTGAATTTGGAGTAGCGTAAGAAGCGGAAAAGGTATGTAAGGCTTTACTTTTTCTTCTTTGGCATGTCTTAGACCTATTAGGTTTGGATATGAGCCTCGGGAGCGATTCCATTCCTAGAAATCCGAGTCTGAATTTGACCCTTTTCATTCAGTAGAATTGAATCAAATTCTTCACGTCTTGTTAAGAATAAGTGCTGAAACATCTATAACTTGCCCAAATGGAACCAAATTACACTAAGACCTTCATAAGTGACCCCATAAAGTTTAATGTACGTAATTTGTGTACGCCACCTCGACTTGACCAGAGGCGGGCCCACAATCCCTGAGACCTACTTGTGTTGTCTTATTTGATTCATTTCCGTATAATAATTAAGGAAAACTTTTGGCTATTGTTCCTAGTTTGTTGTGATCCGTATGCATCCTCTGAAGTAAGCATCTAGAAACCCCGATATAAGTATTCTGATTTGACTATTCTGATATAAATAGTCCGATACAAGTGATTTGATATGAGTGTTCCCAACTCCGATATAAGTATTCTGATGTGAACATTTTGATACGAATATCTCGATATGTATATTTTGATATAAGTATCTCGATATAAGTGCTCTAATGTGAATATTCTGATATGGGTAGGTAATCTGATATAAATAATCCGTATGAGTATTCTGATACAAGAATTTTGACGTAAGTATTCTAATACAAGTATTCTGACTTAAGTATTTTGATACGAGTATTCTGACATAAGTGTTGGGATAAAAGCATTCTGATATGAATATTCTGATATAAGTATTCTGATAAAAGTATTCTGATAAAAGTATTCTGATTTCGGTATGTAATCTGATATAAGAATTATTATATGAGTAATCTGTTATGAATAATTTGCTACGAACATCCTGATAGGAGTATCTTCTGTAAACTCTGATGAGTTGGTTGTCAGCCGACAGCACGTACGATTATTCTATTGAATCTTCGGATGTCGGTAAGTGTGTATAAGTACTGAGTCTTGATTTGTGTGCATATGGTTTCGCACTACTCTGTTCGTGCAAGTCTGGATATGTCTATTCACTGAGCCCGGGCCAGGACATGTTCTCGTGCGTACTCCTCTGCATTGTTCACCGCGTCCCTCTCACTTGCGGACCGGGGCATGTAATACCGCGTCCCTCACCTAGGGCCGGGGCACGTTATATTTATGATATGATGATGGGGCGGTGGCCAGGATGGCACATGATTTGTTCACCGCGTTCCGCAAAAGAGGGCCAGGGCACGTTACATGCATACATACTACATGACATTGGCATACATGATTTCATCTACCGCATCCCTTGATAAAGGGCCGGGGCACGTTATATGTTTACATGATATGTGATTTACCACGTCCCTCACCAAGGGTCGGGGCACGTTATATGCATACATGATATATGATTCACCGCGTCCCTCGCCAAGGGCCGGGGCACATTATATGTATACATGATATATGATTTACCGCGTCCCTCACAGGAGGGCCGAGGCACGTTATATGCATATGTGATACATGATTCTGACATGCATGATATGTGTCTGGAAAGTAATATTTCGGCATTCTGTACCTTCGGTATTTCTTTTGACATACGATATCGGTATACACGGTCTATGTCTGGGAAACAACCATTCTGATATCCTGGGTCTGTACCTTTTCTGACATGTAACCCTTTGTACTGTTGTCTCAGTTATGGTTCTGTTTTCTGTATTTCATGCTTTACATACTCAGTACATATTCCGTACTGACCCCCTTTCTTCGGGGGCTGCGTTTCATGCCGCGCAGGTACTCCCAGATGAGTTGAAGACAATATAGAAGACGTTCCAGCGAAGATGGCAAACTCCATTTTCTCCCGGAGAGCTGCCGAGTCAGAGTATATGTGTTAGGGGTTCTGCTTGATGTTAGAGACTTTGCAGACAGAGTCGTAGGTATGGTATGTTGGTTTAGTAAGCGGCTCCATCAGCCGATGTGTCGTTTTGTATTATGTTATAAAGTCCGTGTGATTACAGATTTGTTGAGTTGAAAACTACAAAATATATATATTTCTGTAAGTTTTACTATACATTACATTCTATTTGATTAAAAGTCCGGAAAGATTATGTACGAAATAAGAGTCTGTGGGTTCGCTCGGCTCCAGATGTGGGGTCGGGTGCCCATCACACCCTAGCGGAATTAGGGTGTGACATACGATAAGTTTATTAACAAAATAAAGCAACAGCGTTACAGAGACAGAGGTACGAATATAAAGGGTTGTAATGAATGCGAATACATTGGTGAGATGACTTATGTGGTAAGTGAAATAGGAATAATCAGAAAGAGTAACAGGTTGAGTATGCTCACTTCATGAGGTTTATTCTATGTCATAAGCGGAATTGTGAATGAGATCAAGAAGTGTCACCCTATAGAATTGGCTATGATCAAGGTATAATGAGAACGTAACAAGAATTGCAATACAAAGTGTAGCGAGGAAACGCCTAAAGATGTGACATGCTCTATATGAATAGAGAGTGTATGCAAGTGTGAAACGAACAAGCGAGCCATGAGGCAGTAGATGAGAAAGCTTATAAGACCTTGTTAAGGGGAAGTCCAGCATAGAGGTTCCTCAATGACAGAAATGATAGCAAGCAATGACAAAGGGGGGAAGTCAACTTGAAAGGAAATTAGGGAAATGTGATATGGTAAAGCAGTAGTAGTTTGTGATTTGTATAATCAAGGGTATACGTGATATCTTTAGCTGGATGTAAAAGACCAAGATTACAGAAAGATGAATAACGAAATAGGACGATTGTTAGAAAAGGATCAACACAATAAGGATGAGAGGGGATGATCATAATGAACAGGATAAGTTTTGATGCGAAGAATGGATTGTACAGAGGTAGTATATTCTAAAGGACAAACCAGTGCTAAGTTGAGAATAGGGTTCCTCGTGCGAAGAATCAAGGATTGATTATAAAACGGAAAGAAATAAGATAAATTGAGAAGGAAGAATGTAAAAGAACAAGAATGGGATTAGAAAGAGAAGGAAATGCGCCACCAAGTACGCGCGCTTAAGAAGTAGTCGTGTTCTGATTAAAGGAAGATGCATCTCCTACGAATATCCTATACCAAGTTAGAACGAGTAGAGTATATGAAGTAATAAGTTGAAAAGGAAAGATGATCATGAGTTATGAAGTTTACCGTACGACGATAAAACAATAGAATAAAGCTATCACCAACGACAAATGCAATATGATTATGGTTGGTTTTGAAACCAATGTTGAGTGCAAAACAAGAGTAAAAGAGTATCAGGCATAAGGAGTATTAGTTGCACATGAGACTTAGGTCCTGGAAAACAAAGATGACGTTACAAGTGAACTTTGAGCACCGAGGAAGAGGGCAAGTGGCATTATATGGATGGTATGGATAACCAGGCCTACTACTACTGTGAGCATCCCTATGGGGCAAAGAGTTGTTGATTGGAGAGGATTTAGACATTGACTGGTAACTACCAAATGAGCTTAGTAAAATACATTCTTGTTCGGATGACTTTATCGGTTGTGTTACTTGATTATAAACTGCAAGGTGAGTATGTTAAGACTTCACACATGAATTATCGTAGCTATATATTACGAGAAACGGCATGAATAAGATGTAGTATTGTGAGGGATCTATGAATTAAAGATTTGAAGGTGAGGCAACAGATTTGAGAATGGTACAAGTAAAACCCTTAAAAGGTGGGAAGCGAGTAAAGAGAATACGAGTGTAGAGATCGAAGTGATGGACTCTAAAATGTGACAGATACAGACTCTTAAACAAAGAATGAGAGTTACGTAGAAATGAGTCTAATAACGAGTAAATAAACGAACCTAAATTGAGCAAGCATCTGACACTGTACGGGAAATCATTCATGAGGACCTTGAGCCATGTGACATTGAGAGCAAATAACTCAAGGGGTATTGCAAAGGATGGCGATGTGATACTAGAATGGAGGCAAAGGCGCTAACGGTATAGTCGTTGTTAATGATATTGCTATTTATAAGCGACAATGAAGAAAGAGACTTAAAGTTTCTATAGTAAAACATAATATATGATAATCAAGGGGGAAAATAATGGAAGGAAGAGAGAATGACGAGACAAGTTACTACAGATAGACAAAAGAGTTTTAGGTATATATGATCACCGACCCTAGCCATGGTCGGGCACGTGAAACACCAAACCTTCGTGGTCGGGCATGCTATGTAAATGATATGCATATGAATATGACTATGGATACGACGGGTAAATGAGTACGATTACGAATACGGATACGGATGTGGATACTTGTATATGTATAGAAACGTACGTACACGACCCACGCAAGAACGATTGTGTAACTTGGAAGTATTTATGTGTCGCCAATGAGACCCAGTGGGTACTTAAAATGGGAGTAAGAGGTAAGCAAGAATAGTGTGATCATGATACTCTGGGTCAGTTGAAGGAAAATATATGGCGAAATTTTCATAGAATCCCGGATAGCTTAACATTCGAGGACGAATGTTCCCAAGGGGGGAAGAATGTTAATCCTCGGAAAATTTTCCGTTCATGCACAGCGAATAGATTGACGAAGGTTACGACATATGCGATGTTTTGATAAGTAAGAAAGAACATTTGATGATTCTAAATGAGATTTCAAAGACATTCGAAGTAAGAGAATAAAAGTTGCCAAGAGGAGGCAAGACATACGAGATGCATCGGAAAGGATTTACGAATAACGAATTAACGATGACTTAATGATGCTTTGGAGAAGAGTTATAATCCCCTAGATTGTTAATGAAGTGATAAACAAGTGTCAAGAAGGTTCCATTATACGGACCGTACAAAAGATACGGACCATAGGTATGGCCGTATATTCAGCCAAGATGGGCAGTGTCCACTGGAACCATAATACGGTCACACATACGGACCGTATAAATTGTACGGACCGTATGTGTGTCCGTATAAATGGGTCGGGATAGAATTGTGTGTATTTAATAAGGGACCAAGTTCATTTCATTTCATTTCCCCTCACTCCCCTTCTCTCTAAAACATCTCTCTACACTTCTCCAACAAGAATTCAAGGGGTATTTGTGATCAATTACATCAAACTAAGGAAATCAAGTGTAAGAAACTCATTAAAGTTCATCCAAGACAAGGAATCCACGTGGAGGTGAAACTAGGGTTTTGCTCAAGTGAAGTGTTTGCACTCAAGGTTCATTCCCATACCATCTGAGGTAAGTTTTATGGTATTTACATGTTGTTTAAGGTATTTGGAAGTTAAAACACTTGGATTGTAGAAGAACTTAGGAAATGGGTCATAAACATGAGAATAATGAGATTTTGAGTAGTAGTTTGGAATGAGTTATGAATTTTGATATATTGTGATTATAAGTATGTTGTAAATGATGTTGAGGACATGGGATAGGTATTATATGTGAGAAAATGCACTAGTATACCATGACCATGATTATGGATGAATTGAAGTGGAATTGTGAAACGAGGGTAATGTAGATGAATGATGATTGATGGTTATGATATTGTGAATGTTATTATAAATGTTTGGGAGTTGATATACAATATGGGAAAGGTTGTATAAGAAAAGGAAATGATGCCCAATTTTCTCTAGCTCTAGTAGGCACATTCATATAATCGATTGGCTAATGTGAATGCGAATTCTCTTGAAGGTAGAAACGTGAACATTGAAGAAGAACAACCAAGCGATGGAAATTGTTAAACGAAAGAGGTATGTAAGGCTAGTCCTTTCTTTCTAAGGCATGAATCATAGGGTATGAATCCTCCTATCTCTCTATGATTTTCCTACATATTGGGAACTATGAATCTATGAGTATAAAGAATTACATATGAGACAAAGAAAAGAGATACGTTACGAATACGACGATACCGATGATGAATCTAACTCTAGAAGTCATAAAGCTCATGATATGATATTCCTGCAAAGCTAATGATCCTTATATGATTCCTATGATAGTATTTCCCTTACCTCTCAATGACTTTCCTACCTTCCGGAAAACTAAGAGCCTATGTTTATGAATAGCCATATGGGATAAGATAAGAGGTATGTTACGAATACGATAATGATGATGATGAGTCTAAGGCTAAAGATTCTAAGGCCTATAATATTATGGCTCTACAAGGCTAATAATCCATATTACGATCCATTGATGTTGTTCATTAACTACACTCACCTTATATGCTAATTCCTTAAAGGTGAGGCATAATGCTTATGAATGCTCCATACTGGAATCAGGGGCTCTCGACCTTATGTCACCCCGACATTGTTATATATTGACTATAAGCTTTAATACTTGTCCTATGACCAATGTTCCGAAAAGTTACGAGCCTATGTTCATAAGGGGTTCCATATGAGATTAAGATAGGAGATATGCCTTAGATACGATGATAGTAATGATGAGCCTAAGTTAGAGATGCTAAAGTCTATTATGCGATATTACTACGAAGTTCGTGCTACGAATACGATGCGATTTTCATAGATTGTCTTTAAATCAAAATTTATGCTCTACATTAAGTTTATGAGATATATGTGATGATGATAATGACGATGTTGATAGTGATGATGATAATGATGACGCTAAAGATATTTATGGACTTTCATGTATATATGTGCCTATGTATGGCTATTATGACACCTCGAGCTTATAAGGCCAGGTAGAATATGTATGTTTATGTAACGCGCGCGCACCACTGCAGTTGTGTACGAAAAAACTGAACCTTGGTAGGGCCAGGTACGGATATCACTGAGCCTTGGTAGGTCCAGGTACGGATAACACTGAGCCTTGGTAGGGCCATGTATGGAAAATACTGAGCCTTGGTAGGTCCAGGTATAGATAACACTGAGCCTTAGTAGGGTCAGGTACGAACAACACTGAGCCTTGGTAGGGCTAGGTACGGATATCACTGGGCCTTGGAAGGGCCAGGTACGGATAACACTGAGCCTTGGTAGGGCCAGGTACGGAAAACACTGAGCCTTGGTAGGGCCAGGTACGAATATCACTGAGCCTTGGTAGGACCAGGTACAGAC
Organism: Lycium barbarum; assembly: GCF_019175385.1. Lineage (NCBI taxonomy): Eukaryota > Viridiplantae > Streptophyta > Magnoliopsida > Solanales > Solanaceae > Lycium > Lycium barbarum. The sequence goes on along the minus strand of NC_083348.1, from coordinate 19,508,980 downwards.
AACACTGAGCCTTGGTAGGGCCAAATACGCATAACACAAATCTTTGTTATAGCTGGGTACGTAAGACACCGAACCTATATAGTCGGGTATGATACTACTATGTAATCCAATGTATGAAAAGCCTGAAAGACATGTGTGTGATATTGTCGAGCCACTACATGGCCAAATACAGATGATGTTTAATGTGTAAGCACAGATACGGTACTATGTTATACATATGATATGATGGCGTATACGTTATGATGATACATGTATTATGATTATATATGAGATAGGCATGAAAGGTATACACCCTTAAAAGTTACGCAGGTCATGTCTACATCTTATGCCCTATGATTTCTTTAATATGTTTATTTCATTCACGCCTTACATACTCAGTACAATATTCGTACTGACGTCCGTTTTCTTTGGACACTGTGTTCATGCCCACAGGTAGATAGAGAGGCGACCCAGGTTTGTAGAAGCCGATAAGCAGAGTTTTGAAAGCACTCCATTATTCCGGAGGTGCCATTGATTTACCATTTTATGTACATGTAAGTTTTGGGCACGACGGGGTCCTATCCCGTCCATATGTCTAGTACTCTAGTAGAGGCTCGTAGATACATATGTGTGGGTAGTATGGTCTCACGACTTTGATAAGTATATATATATATATATATATATATATATATGTATGTGTGTATTATTTTGATAGCCGAAGGGCTTATGTATATAAAGGTAATTATGTTTTCAAGTGAAAAAAGATGTTTCCATGATTTGAGTATGAATTTGATGAATGAACGCTTAACGAGTCATGATAACTAGTAGAATGAGCAGTGCTTGGTGGATAGCCCCGGGTACCCGTCATGGCCCCTAGTCGGGTCGTGACAGGTTTATGATATTTTCATGATGTTTGAGATATTGTGAAGTTGAAACACTTGGATTGTTGAAGAATATAGAAAATGGGTCATGAAAGTGTGAATAGTGACATTGTTGAGTAGTAGTTGGAATGAATCATGAAAATGGATATGTTGAGATTGTAAATAGGTTATGAATGACATGTAGAACATGGAATGAGTATTTTATGTGAACGAACACGATAATGAACTATGGTCATGATTATGGATGAATTAAAGTGAAATTGTGAAATGTGGATAATATAAATGAATGATGCTTGTCGTTTATGATATTGTGAACGTTGTTATGAATGTTTGGGAGCTGATATAGAATATGGGAAAAGTTGTATAAACGAAGGAAATGCCGTCCAATTTTATCTAGCTTTAGCAAGCGCGTTCTTGTAACCATTTAGCTAATGTCGATACGAATTCTCTTGAAGGTAGAACGAGTGCATCACAGGAGAATGAGCAAGCAATAAAATAGTTAATTGACCATAAAACTGCTCCAGTAAGCGTCTCATTCTGTGTCACTTTGACGGCACATTATACGGGCCGTATAATTTGACTGTGAAATTCACCCTTCAGCAACTTCATTCTGTGACAATCCTATGGTCCATTTTACGGGCCGTATAACATTATACGGTCCGTATAATTGACCGTATAACCCTTCCTTTCACTGATCTTTTTCTTGCCATTTTATTTGTTCTCCAACCCATAGGGAACCTTCTTAGCACTTGTTTATCATTTCATTAACATTCTAAGGGACATTATAACTCCTCTTCAAGGCACCATTTATGTCACGACCCGACTAGGGGCCGCGACGGGTACCCGGAGAATTTACCGGGCACCGCTCTTTCTACTGCTTATTCTGCTCACTTAATACTCTCTTATACATTTTGCACACTAATTGTGAGAAAATCATATTTTATTTAAAACATACATACTTCATATACATTGGCCTATTGGCCGTCAAAACAATATACATACATAGGAAATCGTTTTATGGGACCATCTAACCCACACTGAGTATCTACGAGCCACTACTAACATAAGGAATACATAGACGGAACAAGACTCCGTCATGCCCAGAATATACATATAGGAGTGTACATCAAAGAGAGTAATCACAAGCACCTCCAAACAAAGGAGTGCTATCTTCAAGCTGACAGCTACTGATGACCTGGGCCAAGCTCTCCTTCCTGTCTACCTGTGGGCATGAACACAGCGTCCGAAGAAAGGACGTCAGTACGAATATTGTACCGAGTATGAGAGGCATACATAAAGAAGGAAAACATCAACATAAAACATATGGATCTGACTGGTAATCATAAATGCAGTATTCCATGCTATCGTACTCATACTCATCACCATAACCTGTATGAATCATATGCAAGTTGCCCGTCCGTGTCGTAACGGTGTAATCATCAATATCATTAGCCCGCGTCCAGGCCTCCCGCGTCCGGGGTACCATCTCATGCCGCACACTAGTGGTGTCTGCCCATGCCCGAAGGTCATGGTGCATCCGTATAGCTGCCCGCCTTGGCGGTGACTGCCCGGCCAACTAGGCACGGTGTGAAATGCTCATGACATGCTCAATATAATGCTCCTAGTAATATGCTTATCATAACATACTTATCTTATCATAATGCGTGTACATGACTCATGATCAACTTTACTCTATCGGGGTGACGTGAGGTCGTGATCCCCCGATTACATTATGAAGTCATCATAGACATTATGACTCACCTTGAAAGGACTAGTACATGAGGTGAGTGCAGGCAAGAAATAACATCATCATCATTCTAGTGTCATCGTATCATATAGCTTATCTCATATGGACATTCATAGGTATAGGATTTTAACTTCTTAGGAAGTGAGAACTCATGAAGGGAATAGGAAATTACATCAAAAGATTCATGCCATTAGAAAGAAAGATTAGCCTCACATACCTTGGTCGTTTAGCTAAGATATCGCTCACTCGTTCTCCTTCAATATCGCGTCGTTACCTTCATAAGAATTCATATCAACATTAGCATACTAACTACAAGAATGCGTCGCTAATTCTAGGAAAAGTCGTACAACGCTTCCAACGTTCGTACCATTTTTCTCATGTTCTATATCAACTCCCAATACTCATAATATTATTCGCAATATCATAATCGACAATCGTCATTTACGTGCGTTTGGCAAAATCCACCATTTTTCTCCAATTTTCCCTTATTCCTACCTTTAGCTTATCCTTGTGTTTTCATGCATTTAATGCTTGTTCCATGATATAAACATCATTTATAACGTATTTGTATTCACAACACTTCAACATTCATAATTCAATCCCACTATCATTCATTTATGGCACTATTCACTCAGTAATGGTCCATTTCTATGTTCTTCTACATTTCAAGTGTCTAAGCTTTTCAATACTTCAAACAACATAGAATGATCATGAAACTCACCTTGGATAGTGGTTGAACAACCCTTGAGTTGAAATTCTTCACTTAGCCAAAACCCTAGTTCCACCTTCTTGGGAATTTCTTGACTTAGATGATGCCTTGATGTGTTCTTGCACTTGGTTTCATAGATTTTGTGTTGTTGGACTTGATATCCCCTTTGATTCTCTTGGGTTCTTATGGATGGAGTGTTTGGAAAGTTCTAGAGGTTTCCTGAGTTGTATGAATGATGAATGAAATAAAATGAGGCCAAATGTTCCTTTTAATAACTCAAAGATAAGGTTTAATGAATTTTTGTCGGGATGAACAGTGACCGTAATGTGCAGTTTACGGACCGTATTTTGATTTACGGTCCGTCACAGTGAACGTGTTTAAGCTTTCTCTCAAAAGCAGAGAGTTTGGCTGGTGGACAGGGAAGTTTACGACCTGGTTTACGGTCCGTAAACCAGTTTACGGGCCGTAAACTGGGTCGTATTTAACCATATTCAACAATTTCCAGAAAGTTGAGATTTTTGGCAGGTCGAAGGACGAGTGCACTATACGGTCCGTATAGTGCCACGTACGACCACTGGCAGTGAATTTCTCTGCAACTTTATTATTTTTTCGAGATTTCATAATTAGCCATTCCCGACTTAGTGAAACACCATACACTCATCATACCAGTACGGGGAAACTTCCGAGGTGTAACAATTTAGTTATCATTAACTCGGTACTCGTAATTTCTTTCCAATACACATCGTATGCCTTGCCTTCTCTTGGCAAACTTTCTTCTCTTATCTCAAATGCCTTTGAAATCTTAATTAGGGTCATCAAACGTCATTCCTTCCTTATGAAAATATCGTATGCTCGTATTCTTCATTAGTCTATTCACTGTGCGTAAATGGGGGATTTTCCAAGGTGTAACAGTCTATACTTGTACTAAGCTTTGAAATTAAACTACTTTATATCCTGCCGAAAATCGGGCAGCATCTCCCCTGTTTATATGCCTAGCCGGAAATTATAATCCAGCAACCAACAATAATCACAATAATACAAACATCAACCACAATATTATCAACACCAATAGGCTCCATAAAACATCCCACACGATGTTTTCCAAATTTCTCAACTAATCATAACCATATGTCAGAATACCATAATCAAAGAATTATATTCAATTTAATCTCAAATTAGTCCAAAATCTCCTTTCAAATTCACCTCATGGTCATCAATCTTCAATTTAACAGTTTATGATTTTTCTCCTATGATTCTTTCCTCTCTAAGACTTGCTAAACCTTTACATCATCTCAATCATATAAATAATAGGAAAAACATACCTTATAGTAGAAGAACTTCACCCTATTCACCCCTTTCCAAAATCAAGTTCATCACCACCTTGATGAGAAACAAGAACAATTATCTTGCATGGATTTTATTTGAGGTTTTGATGTTGGAGTTCTCTCTTAATAATTTGGAGAGGTTATGGAAGATTATGGAAGGTTATGGAGGATTATGGAATGTTATAGAAGATGATGGAAAGTGATGGAAAATTATAGAACTCTCGAGAAGTGTGAGGGATCAGAAAATGATGAAAAATGATGAAAATTAATGGGTTAGAGGTGTATTTATAGGTGTGGTTTGGGTCGGGTACTGTACTACCCGGGTACTGTAGCAATCCGGGTACTGTAGCAGTGCATTTCTACTCCGTCAGCCTAACTTGTAACGTCCATAATTCCCTACTCCGATGTAGTATCGATGTGCGGTTTGTTGCGCTGGAAACTAGATTCGACGAACTTATTTTAGGCTTTTGAAACACCTTAAAAAATCTAATATACTAGGAGATATACCTCTCCAAAGTTGACTAAAAATCTGATTCTGCCAACTTTTTCTGAATTTTCGACACATTTATTTTCTTCGATTTGCTTGGTCCCGGAACCCTTAGGCACTTGCTTAACACTTGTTGAGAGTATTAATTAGCCCTATAAGGGTTTCATGACCTCCCCGTGCTTACTTTAGTTTACTTACAACGCAAACGACGTGAAGATTTTTTTTTCGAGGTGTAACAATTCGTCCCCGAATTAGTCTAAGATTTTTTTCACTAAATCTCATGTTCCCAGAGTTCTAAAGTTCTCTTACCAAGTGAGTTATCCTGAAAGGTAACATTAGACTACCACATATCAAACAGATCATCCTAGCCTAAACACAGGAGTGAAGGGTTGATACCTCTAGTCTAAACTTTCGCAGGAACTAAATAACTGAAAGGTTCAATACATACCTGCAATATAGAACAAATGAGGATATCTCATCTTCATGTCCTCCTCAGCTTCCCAAGTAGCTTCTTCATTATTATGATTAGTCCATAGGATTTTAACCGAAGCCACATCTTTCGGTATCAATCTCCTAACTTGACAATCTATGATTTGTATAGGTTCTTCTTCATAAGACAACCCTTCGTTGACTTCAATCTCTTCATGATTGAAGACATGAGAAGGATCAGGCTTGTACAACCTCAACATCAAAATGTAAAACACAGGATACATTATAGCCATCTCAGATAGTAGCTTCAACTCGTGGGCCACATTCCAAATTCTTCTGAAAATCTCGTAAGGTCCAATAAAATGAGGTCTAAGCTTAACCTTTCAACTAAACCGCATAACTCCTTTAATTGGTGACACCTTTAGGAACACCTTGTCACGTACCACAAACACTAGCTCGCCACGTCGCCAGTCTGTATATGACTTCTGTTGACTCTGAACTATCTTTAGTTGTTGCATAACAAGGTTCACCTTCTCGATTGCTTCGTGAACTGAGGCAGGACCCGGTAGCTATACTTCAGTCGGTTCAAACAATCCAATTGGCGATCTGCAATGCCTCTCATAAAGAGCTTCATAAGGACCCATTTGAATAATTGTTTGATAACTGTTGTTGTAAGCAAACTCGACAGGAGGTAGAAACTCATCCCAATTACCCCAAAGTCAATAGCGTACGCCCTCAACATATCTTTCAGAGTCTGAATAGTTTTCTCTGCCTGCCCGTCCGTCTGAGGATGAAAGCAGTACTCAAGTTCACACAAGTTCCCAAACCCTCTTAAAATGATTTCCAGAAATGAGCAGTAAATTGCGTACCTCTGTTAGATATGCTAGATGTTGAAATCCTATATGATCGAACTATCTCCTTTAGATATAACTTGGTGTACTGCACCGCGGTATCTGTCATCTTCACAGGAAGAAAATGGGTGGACTTTGTGAGTCTATCCACGATCACCTAAATTGAATAAAAATGGCGTTTGTACGGGGTAAACCCACAACAAAATCCATATTGATCACCTTCCACTTCCATTGCAGAATTTCGATATTTTGAGCCAGGCCTCTAGGCCTTTGATGTTCAGCCTTAACCTGTTGATAGTTCAAACAGTTAACCACAAAATTAGAGATGTCAACCTTCATGCTCTTCCACCAATAATGTTGCTTCAAATCTTTATACATCTTGGTGGATCCCGGATGCACAGAGTATATAGACCTATGCACCTCCACTAACAATACTTGTCACAAACCATCAACATCGGGAAGAAATAGTTGTCCCTGCAGTCTTAGGACATCATCATCAACCCCAACTATGAATGAAGTGTGCTCGCCTTTTTCCAATCTGTCTCGCCGTTTCAACAGCAGTTCATCTTCTTATTGCTTGGACTTGATTCTCTCCACTATATCAGATCGAGCGGGTGTGATTCCCACTAACTCCCCATCTTTAGTTTCATCAAGTCGGACTCCAAAGCTAGCGAGTCGCCAGATTTCTCTTCCCATTGGCATGTGCAAATACACTAACGTACCCATAGATTTTTTACTCAATGCATCAGCAACAACATTCGTCTTTACAGGATGATACAAGATGTTCAAGTTGTAATCTTTCAACAACACTAACCATTTTCTGTCTGAGATTCAGTTCTTGCTGCATGAAGATATACTCTAGGCTTTTGTGATTGGTGAAAACATCACAATGCTCCCTATAAAAGTAATGACACCAAATTTTTAATGCGAACCACACAGCAGCTAATTCTAAGTCATTAGTTGGATAATTATTTTCAAGTTTCTTCAACTGACGGGAAGCATAAGCGATTAACTTACCATTCTTCATCAAAACACAACCCAACACAATTCGGGAAGCATCACAATAAACTATGTATCCTCCGAAACCCAAAGGTATAGTTAAAACAGGAGCTGACGTCAATCTTGCCTTAAGCTATTGAAAGCTCTAGGCTTCTAACCACTGGAACTTATCCGTTTTCTAAGTCAAACTCATCAAAGGTGCAGCTATAGATGAGAAACCTTCCACAAATTTCTGATAATAACCAGCTAAACCTAACAAACTGCGAATGTCCGTCGCACCCGTGGGTCTTGGCAAGTCTTTAACTACTGAAATTTTCTGAGGATCAACCTTGATACCGTCACTAGACACTATATGACCCAAGAACGCCACAGAGTTAACCCAGAATTCACACTTAGAAAATTTAGCACAGAGCTTATTCTCCTCAAGTGTTTCAAGGTTATTCTCAAGTGTTCTGCATGCTCCTCATGACTCTTCGAATAAACCAGGATATCATCAGTGAACACAATTATGAAAAGATCGAGAAAAGGCTTGAACACACTGTTCATCAGGTCCATATATGCAGCAGGGGCATTAGTTAGACCGAAGGACTTCACCAGAAATTCAACCTGTCCATACTGAGTACGAAATGTTATTTTGAAAATATCTTCCTCCTTTATTTTCAGCTGATGGTACCCAGCCTGCAAGTCAATCTTAGAAAAGAACTTAGCACCCTGAAGTTGGTCGAACAATTCATGTATCCTAGGCAAAGGATATTTATTCTTGATGGTCACCTTATTTAGCTTACGGTAGTGAACACACATTCTAAGAGAACCATCATTCTTTCTAACAAAAAAGGCCGGAGCACCACAAGGCGAGGTATTTGGTTGAATAAACCCCTTATCCAACAAGTCTTTCAATTGATCTTTCAAGTCTCTTAGCTCTGCTGGAGCCATACGATAAGGTGAGATGGAGATTTGTTGATTTTCAAAAAGAACATCTATCCCAAAATCGATAACTCTATCAGGAGGGATACTTAGAAGATCTTCGGGAAATACTTCGAGAAACTCATTAACTAGAGAGAGGGACTTGAACTCTAGCACTACATCTTGAGTAGCGTTGACAGCAACTAGATGGTAAATACATCCCTTCAAAATAATTTTACTAGCCTTAAGTGTCACGACCCACGCCGGTGAGCCGTGACAAGTGCCCTATCTCTATTGACCAAACACCCTTATACTCGTACCTGGATAATACTGACTAACAAGGCCCATAAATAACTCAAACTAAACTATACTGATTCAAGAAAGGAGAACATCATGAACTATGTACAATCTATATATATATATATATATGAAAGCTAGAAAGAACAATACAAGTCGACTAGGACGCTACATATGCAGTACACAAAAGAATGGGAGCCGACAAGGCTAGATCACATGTCATCTACATACAACTGTCTACAGACCTCTACTGGAATAGAAAATTATAGAAAGTACGGGATAGGGTCCCAATACCCATATATGCATATACATTGTTACACCCCGAAAAATTGCATGTTACCGAGACTGTAGACAGCTTAGTATGAGCTCAAGGGAGAGCAAGGTTATACAAGGATCAGGGATGAAGATTATATGATCTGAGTATAACAATATATATATATATATATATATATATATATATATATATATGACATTTGGAGACGGTATGGAGTAAGTCAGTTAACACGTTACTTGATGAATAACCCTCGTAATCGTAAGTTAAGGTGGGGCCCATATGTCGGGGTTTTATAAAGGACATATGAAAAGTGATATGAGTAGTACATGGAAAGTTGAGCAAGTCTTAAGAATGGCCCTTAAGCCAAATAGGTGCATAAGCCCTCCAAAAGGATGACTTAAGGATACATTCTCGGATTATCTGACTTGGAGGGACCAAAACGCTATTATAAGTTTATAATTTGGAAACACACAAAAAATGAAAGTTGTAGATAATTGAAAGATATTTCGAACCACAGGTCGTGGGCCCTCATACAATATCGGGATCAAGAATTATGGCCATTTTAAGATAAAGACTCCAAGCTGCAAAAATGGCTTCCGCGGGTCCCACTTGGGAAAATCGGTGGAACCGACTTATGAGGGGTATAAAAACCCCATCAACCCCATTTTTTAAGTATATTACATTATCATAAGTCCTAGAAACTTCCCAAAACATCCCCCAAACATTTATAGCCCATTAAATCAAGAATTGAACAAGATTACACCAAACTAGTCCATGAAAAGTGATTGTTCTTGCTTCTACTTGATGTTGTGGTAAGTTTGGTCTTGAAGAAAGTTGGTGTGGCTGAATTTATTGATGTATAAGGTATGTTGTTCATCCTATCTCTTATGTTGTGTTGATTTGAAGATTTAGCAAGTCTTAAAAGTGAAAATAGTTATGGAGGAAAGGTCAAAAAGTGTCATGTTGTAGTTGTTGTGTTTATGGACTGTCTTTAGCATGTTGTGGCCATGTGGCTAGGCTTATTTACATGTATATACATGGTATCTAATGTTTTTTATGTGTTGATGAGATTATGCTCCTTGATTTGGAAGAAAGGAAATGCATATTGTTGTTGTATGTTGAAAAACATCGTGTGGGATGTTTATGGAATATATTGGTATGGATAATAGTGTTTTTGATGTTGGTATTGTTGTTGTTGTAGATTGGTTGCTAAATTGTAATTTTGGGCTAGGCATATAAACAGATGAGATGATGCCGAAATTTCGGCAGATTCTAGAATGATTTATTTGAAGGCTTAGGATAAGTATATAACAATGGGCCTAATCATAGTATGAATGGTCTTATATGTAGACTTGCGGGCTCGAATGAATAAGCGTAGGTAGTTGGAGGCTGAACAGGTATGTTAAGGCTCGTCCCTTTCTTTTAAAGGCATGATCCTATGGTACGATTTCATAAACGCTTCCATAACTTCTTTGTTTTCAAAAGATAGAAGTTTATGAATCCAAGGCATGATTCCTTTCCCGATAATCCATAAATGTTTTCCAAAATTCCCGTATTTTCCAAACCAGAGATTTATGATTCTGTGAGCTCTTATGATAACAGTGATGAACATGTTTTTACGATGATAATGATGATGTCAAAGATGAGAATATTTTCGATGATGATTATGATGATGATGATTTTATGGTTAAGAGTCTCAAGTTATGAGATCAATGCTTTTATGAGATTATTAAGCTTATTTCATGATTTTCTCGATTTTATTCATTGTTGTTGGTCTCACCTTATAATAATTGTTCCTTCGAGCTGAGATAGAGCGATGATGATTATTCCATAATATAATCAGAGGTCACTCCGCTAAAGTAGTAGCTTTTATTTGAACTCCCATGCATGCTATGAGTATAATATGTGTGTAAAGTTATTTTCTGACATTACCAAGTTCTATTATTTCATTTTGGTTATGCAGTGCACTCATTCTCATTCTTCATGTACATATATAAGGCACAGTTGACAGGGGGTGACGCTGTTGCCTATGATGTGATGTTTATATATATAAGGCACAGTTGACAGGGGGTGATGCTGTGGCCTATGTTGTGATGTTTTAGGGGTGACGATGTGGCCTATGTTGTGGCGTTTCTATAGATATATGTGTTTTGTTGATATAGCCATAATGATTTATTTATCTTTGCACATTCATTGGAATGTCTCAGATGTCTTCCATAATTTTATGTACATATTGATTTAAAACGGTTAAGTTGCATGTATGGTATCCGCCTTAAGAGGCAGTCAAATGTACAGGTCATCTTTATCCCCTGTTATGTTCTATACTTCTTATTATGTTGTTATTCATGCCTTACATACTCAGTACATTGTTCGTACTGACGTCCCTTCTTTTGGACGCTGCGTTTCATGCCACGCAGGTGTATACTGATGAGTTGAAGACATTGGCTATAGGATGTTCCCAGGCTATCAGCCGAATTGGTGAGCTCCATCTCAGTTATGGTATCTCGTGTATGTTAGAGACTTTTGCAGACAGTGTCCTATGGCTAGCGCGTCGAGATGTCGACAGTTGTGTAAAGCGACCATATAGGTCGATGTGTTTTTATGTTTTATTTTTTAGAGATTTTATTATGACTAAAGGTTTCTTTGAATTAACGATAAGGGAGAAGTCCTTGATTTGACGAAAGAGTTTTATTGAAAAGTTTTTTTTACCTGACGGAAGCGTTATTTCGTAGATTAAGGGTTCACAAAAGGTTGTGACTCCTAAATTGAATAGTAGTATGGCACTCAGCCGAGTAGGGTCTTGGGTGTCAGTCGCGGCCCTCCAGTTTGGGTCGTGACAGAAGTGGTATCAGAGCAGTTCATCGTAGGGGTTGTCTGCAAAGTCGTGTCCAGTAGAGTCTTGTTTATGGTGTGTTCCGCGCCACATTTATAAACGGGTGGCTATAGGGAATTTAGGATGGTTACCCTTCTTTCATATTTAAGATCGTGCGATAAGAGCCAAGTCATAGGAAGTGAAATTCCTTGCACTAACCCTTGATTTAAGTGGAAGAATGGTACTGGCAAAGGGACTGAATGATGATATTGGGATTGCAATGATAATATAAGTTGAAGGAATCAGTATAGAGGTAAGTATTGGTAAAAAGGATTATGAGTTAGATATGGTAAGAATGTTGCGAGTATGATTGAAATGTATAGCTAATGGATGGAAGAGGCACTTACTAGGAAAGTACAAAAGGACGATCGATAAAGGTTCAAGTATATTCCGAGTCGTGACGCAAGAGGTAAGTTGGTTTGCATTTATGATTGTTTTCTGGATTGCTTATACAACTTCTAAATGTGATGTTTCTTGGCCAATGAAGGAAGTAGAGACTGTATCAACCTTAGGAATATGTGGTATATTTCTAGCTAACCCTTATAAGAAGACTTCACCTCAATTTTTTTTTTCCGACGGGTATTGTGAAGGCTATTTGACGATAGAGAAATTAGGTGAGATGTTGATTTATGTGTAAAGAGAGAAGATAGTAGGTGTACAAGTGAAGATAAAATATCGCAAGGATCGATTCAGTTTCTACAGAAAGGTAAAGGATGTGAGGTTGATTCTTTTAGACAAGGAAACGGGGTACAAGTACGAGTAAAGGTTTCTAAGTAAAGTTATATCGCCGGGATTCACAGTTAGGATGTAGAAAGAAATGATAGGAGGACCTGCAACTTTATACATACGAAAAAGGGAATATGAGAAAGCAGAATAGCCCGAGGGAAATTAGGAGCATATGAGCTTTGCAATTAGAATTTTGAAATGATTGTGAGGTATGAATCTTACTAGTTGGTCAAAAGAGGGAAGATGTATTAAAGCTACAGATTCAAGACAAAATCAAATGGCAACAGGATATCTCGCAAGAAAAGGTGTTGAAAAGAGATAAAAAAATAAGTCAGTAGTGGCTGCATCGAGTATTATGTATACCGTTATGATTGATATTACGACATGTTAAAAGTATTGATTGTGTTTTATGTCAAAATTGAGGTAGCAAGCGCTATAGAGAGAATCAGGATTCGGTTTTCTCGAGAATTAAAGTCAGATAGCGGTAACTCGACTAATAATATAAGAAGGATCATTAGGAAAAAGAAGGTTATGATATCATGAATGTCACGACCCAGCCCCGTGGGCCATGACTAGTGCCCGAGCTGGACACTCGTATGCGTACTTGTTAGACATAGTCAGACTGAAACTATAGACAATATGGGAATTGGAAAAGACCCAAAGGTTCACAACATCACATATCATGATAACCTGTCTCCCCAAGAGTCACAACCAATCACAACGTAATAAGATACGCAAGCCGACAAGGCTGCCACTATATACCATTATGATACGCAAGCCGACAAGGCTGCCACTACATGTCAATATACTACGCAAGCCGACAAGGCTGCCACTACATATCGATGTAATATGCAAGCCGGCAAGGCTACCACAACAAACAAAAATATCCACAACAAACCACGTAGACACAGCTGATCATAATCTATATATAACCCACACATATGTCTACAGACCTCTAAGAGTATCGATAGTGAAATATGACGGGACAGGGCCCCGTCGTACCTATGGATAAACACACACACACACACACACACACACACACACATATATATATATATATATATATATATATATATATATATATATACGTCAAAAGATCTGTACCAAAAGTCTAGGCTCCGCAACAGTGGAGCTCTCCGAGACGGCTGAGTGGAAATCCTAAGCTGGAGGATCACCAAATCGAGTATCTGTACCTGCGGGCATGAAACGCAGCCCCCCGAAGAAAGGGTGTCAGTACGAGATATGTACTGAGTATATAAAGCATGAAACACAATAACGAGGATCATGATTGAAGTAGAAATTACAGGAGACAAGTATGACTTTCAAAATACCAATAAACTTGCCTTATAAAATGTGAAACATGCATATCAATATCATATATCATATCCGGCCCACTATGGGACTCGGTGAATAAAGTCATCACATACCATCCTTGGCGCCACAATCACATCATCATATCATCATATATATATATATACCGTATCCCGGCCCTCTAGTGAGGGACTCGGTGAGCAATGCAATGAAACTGTGCACGAGAACGTACCCCGGTCCGATACTCGGTGAAAGATATATTTAGGCATGCACGAGAAGCGTAGTGAGCAACCATATGCAAACTAAATCATATCTGGGACTCAATAGGATAATCAAAATGAACTTTCATTTGAAAATCAAGACAATAGTCATACCAAGTACCCTTCGGATGTCACTATGGATTATATCAAAATAGGACGCCCGAAATCATAGACACGTATCAAGACATAATAAAATAAGTTCTGGTAATCAAGAACATTAGCCATCCTAGTGTCTCTAAGAATAGGAGCTTCTTTAGAGTCATATACACGTCGTCTGTTTGTTTCATAAAGATCATGCCAAAAGAAAGAAAGGATAGCTTTACATACCTGTTATGGTTTAACCGTAACCAAGTTCGCCGTGTCGCCCCTTTAGCCTATTTAATATGAAAGTAACGCTATCGTTAGTAAACTATACTTTCTAGCTTATAAATCTACAACCAATCACTTATAGGAATCATTATTTAGCTCATACTTTCTTTATTAGGATTTTGGTTAGCTAAGAACTTAACGGAAATCGGGCAGCAGTTCCTCTTTATAACTCGCCTAACCCGAGCTTCCAATTAATCTCCTGTTATCACAGCAATACCAACAACAACAATAATAGAAATATTCATATCCAATCTTTAAGATCCAGCCCACAAACAACTCAAACAACCCAATAACCTTTCTTAATCCTTTTCCAATCCAATTCATTAGCATCTAAGATTATACACCAAACAGACCAACATACACTTTGTATACGATACGTTATACACTTCTTTCCTCCAAATTTAGGAGCCACATCACCAACAGCACGACAACAACAAGAACTACAACACATGAACATAAAATCACACTTTTAATCTTTCAACTCAACAATTCCATATAACAACTACATCTTTAATTATCATAATTCCTTCATTTTTAACACACAATCAACGACACCATTAATCCAATTATACCATAAAATCAGAAGATCTTACCTTAATTTAATTGGAGCAAATTCTACACTCACTTACACCAATTGCACTATTTCCTCTTCCTCAATTCAATCCCTTATGTTTCTATCACTTCCTTGGACGTGCAAACTATCTTGGAATTTAATCTAAGCACGAAAATTATTTTTTTTTAAAAACCATGGCTGGCCGAGAGCTTGGCAGCCATGGCTCTGCTCCTCCCTCTTTTTCACTTAATCTATAATTTGCAAATGAAGATGAATAGCTAAAATTAGTCATTAACTTGACTATGTATATGATGTCCTTCCCTGGGACACGTGCCCCCCCTCCCCTAATGACTCATGAATTTTTATTGTTTTGTTTTATTTTTTTTAAATCGGTGGGCCCCACTTAATTATCTAATTAGCTAACTTAATTAATGTTAATTAATCACTAATCTCCACTTAATAATCTAATCATAGTTAATTAATCCCTACTCTACATTAATAATTCTATACTAATTGAAATTTATAAACAAATCGTGCACTAGTTAAAGTCGAGGATTCAAAGTCCTTATTTCATATCCAAAAAATAATCTCATCCTTAACTTATGTCAATTAGCTTACGAATAATTCGACGTACAAAAATACGGGATATAACATCCTCCCCCCTTTAGAACATTCTTCCTCAAATGTTAAGTTTGTCCTATAAAGTTTTATACGAATTTCGGGGAAGTCTCCCTTATCGCTATAACATGTAGTTTCATCTATCAATCAATATAATCAAGTGAGGGACTTAAATTACCTGCAGGCGTAGGGAACAAGTAAGGATACTTATTCTTCATCTCATCTTCGGCTTCCTAGGTCATCTCTTCTCTATTATTATTTCGCCATAACACCTTGACGGAAGCCACATCCTTAATACGCAATCTCCTAACTTGCCGATCAAGTATAGCTATAGGTTTCTCCTCATATGACAACTCCTCCGTCACCTGGACATCATCCACGGGGAATACTCTAGAAGGGTCACCAATGCATTTGCGAAGTATCGACACATGAAAGACTGGATGTACTGCTTCCAGATCAGATGGTAGGTCCAACTCATAGGCAACCTTGCCTACCCTACGAATAATCTGATAAGGCCCAATGTACCTCAAGCTAAGCTTCTCTTTCCTGCCGAATCTCATTACACCCTTCATGGGTGACACCTTCAAGAACACCCAATCACCAACCTGAAACTCTAAGTGTCGACGTCGATTATCTGCATACGACTTCTATTGACTCTGGGCTGCTAATAATCTCTCCTGAATAATCTTCACCTTATCAACGACTTGCTAAATCATGTCTGTGCCTATTAATTTAGTCTCACCAACATCCAACCAACCAATAGGTGACCTGCACTTCCTCCCATAAAAGGCCTCATACGGTGCCATCTAGATACTAGAATGGTAGCTATTATTATAAGCAAACTCGATAAGTGGCAAATGATCGTCCCAGCTACCTCTGAAGTCAATAACACAGGCCCACAACATATCTCCTAGCATCTGTATAGTATGCTCGGCCTGCCCGTCAGTATGAGGGTGAAATACTGTACTAAGACTCACCTGTGTTCCCAATCCCTCCTGGAATGATCTCCAGAAGTTAGCTGTAAACTAAGCTCCTCTGTCTGAGATAATAGATATGGGAACCCCATGGAGTCTTACTATCTCTCTGATATATAACTTTGCATAGTCCTCAACTGAATAAGTAGTCCTGACTTGAAGAAAATGGGCTGATTTTGTCAGTCTATCCACAATAACCCATATAGAATCATATTTCCGTAGAGTGCGAGGTAAACCTGTAATGAAGTCCATGTTAATCACTTCCCATTTCCAAGTCAGGATCTCTATCTCCTGTAATAATTCACCAGGCTTCTGATGCTCGACCTTAACCTGTTGACAATTCTGGCACTGAGCGACAAACTCCGTTATGTCCCTTTTCATGCCATCCCACCAATATAAACATCTAAGGTCATGATACATCTTCGTTGACCCTGGATGAACAGAATAGAGGGCATAGTGTGCCTTTCCCATAACCTGTTTTCGTAGCCCTGCAACCTCAGGTACACATAATCTACCTCTGTACCGTAGCACTCCGTCAGGTGTAACCTCGAACGGGGTCTTCTCCTTTTGAAGAGCTGCATCTCTATACTGTGCTAGGACAGGGTCCTTGTACTGGCGTCTCTTTACCTCTTTTGTGATGGAGGATTCAACAACTTCTCAAACAGAAACTCCATTATCTCCAGAATCGACCAAACGGACTCCAAGGTTAGATAGCTGGCAAATCTCACGGACCATCTCCTTCCGTTCTGGTTGTACATCTTTCAAGCTACCCATAGATTTACAGCTAAGTGCATCTGCTACAACGTTTGCTTTCCCTGGATGGTATAGGATATCAATATCATAATCCTTTAGCAATTCTAGCCATCTTCTCTGTCGTAAATTCAACTCCTTCTGCTTAAAAATATATTGGAGACTTTTATGATCCGTATAAATGTCAACATGCACGCCATATAAATAATGTCTCATATCTTCAAAGCATGAATTACTGCTGCTAACTCCAGATCATGAGTAGGATAATTCCTTTCGTGCTTTCTGAGCTGCCGGGAGGCATAAGCTATAACCTTGCCATGCTGCATCAATACACAACCTAGTCCAATGCCTGAGGCGTCACAATAAATAACATAACCATCTGGTAGGAAGTGTTAGAACTGCAGCCGTAGTCAACTTATCCTTCAGTAATTGGAAGCTTCGCTCACAAGCATCGGTTCACTGAAACTTAGCTGCCTTCTGTGTTAGCCTTGTTAAAGGCGCTGAAATCGAGGCAAATTTTTTTACGAACCTCTTATAATATCCTACTAGCCCCAGAAAACTCCGTACCTCAGTAAGTGTCGTAGGTCTAGGCAAAGTCTTTACCGCCTCAATCTTCTGTGTATCTACTCGAATGCCATCAGCTCCAATAATATGCCCAAAGAATGCTACTGAAGTCAGCCAGAATTCACATTTAGAAAACTTAGCATACAACTTCTGGTGCTGGAGCACTCTAAGTACCGTCCTCAAATGGTCTGGATGCTCCTCTTCCGATCGTGAATAGACCAGAATATCATCGATAAATACAATCACAAAAATATCTAGGAACGGCTTGAATACTCGGTTCATTAGATCCATAAATATTGCTGGAGCATTGGTCAGCCCAAATGACATCACTCTAAACTCATAATGCTCGTATCGAGTCCTGAATGCAGTCTTAGGAATATCTGCTTCCTTTACCCGCACCTGGTGATAGCCTGACCGCAAATCTATCTTCGAGAACCACTTAGCACCCTGCAACTGGTCAAATAAATCATCAATCCTGGGGAGGGGATATCTATTCTTTATTGTTACTTTATTTAGCTGCCTATAATCAATACACATCCGCAGCGATCCATCCTTCTTTCTCACAAATAATACCAGTGTTCCCTAAGGTGATGTGCTGGGCCTGATGAAGCCCTTTTCTAATAAGTCTCTCACTTGCTCCTTTAACTCCTTCAGCTCTGCATGTGCCATTCTATAAGGAGGAATAGATATGGGTTGAGTATCTGGCAATACATCTATAGTGAACTCTATCTCCCGCTCAGGAGGAAGACCTGGAAGTTCATCTAGAAATACATCTGGAAATTCATTAACTATCGAGACTGACTGAAGAGTCGGTACCTCTGCTTTCAAGTCATGCACACGAACCAGATGATAAATATAACCCTTTCTGACCATCTTCCTTTCCTCGAGGTATGAAATAAACTTACCCCCCGGTGATGCTGTATTCCCCATCCACTCCATAATCGGCTCCCCTGGGAACTAAAATCGAACTGTATTTTCTCTATAATCAATGTTAGCATAACAAGAAGCTAACCAATCCATACCCATAATAACATCAAACTCCGTCATATCCAACTCTATCAGATCCACCATGGTATGACGACTATATATAAGCACCGAACAATTTCTATATACTTGCTTTACTATAACAGAATCTCCTACCGGTGTAGCTACCTCAAATGGTTCTATCAACTCAGGTTCTATTCCGATTCTACCAGTAATAAAGGGAGATATATATGATAAGGTGGAGTCAGGATCTATCAATGCATATACATCCCGAGAGAAAATCGATAATATACCTGTAACCACATTTGGTGACGCCTCCTGGTCCTGTCTACTAGCCAAAGCATATATGCGTTTCGAAGGACCGCTAGAATTGGAAGCTCCGCTGCGACCACTTGTTATACCCCCATTTTAACCGGGTTAAATTAGAGTACAACATATTGGTGATTCCTATTTATTTTGTTTTAAGGAGTCGCCACCTAATTAATTTAACGGTGAATTAGGACACCTAGATGTTAACTAAGGTAAAGTAAAAACTAAACCTCTGTTAATAGTCTGCTTAACCAATGTGATTCTAGGTAAGGGCTCTATATTATCCTAAAGGGAAGGGGTTAGGCATCCTATTACATCCCGTATTTTTGAACGTCGGATTAATTGTAAGTTGAGTCGGGGCCCACACGTCAAGATTTTTTTTTGGGACATGTAACAAATTATATGAATCACATATGTGAAGTTAAACACAACTTAAGAAGGACCCTTGGGCCAAATCAAAGTGGAAGTCCTCCAAACGAATATTTTTAAGAAAACGTTTTCGGGTGACCTGACTTTGGGGGGCAAAAACGGTATTATAAGTTTAGAATTTGGAACAATACCAAGAAATATAAGTTGTAGATAATTGAAGTAGCTTTCCAACCATAGGTTGTGGATTCCCAGGTGACGTCGGTGCAAGGAGATATGGATGTTTTAAGGTCGAAAGGTCAGTGGGCTAGGCCCAACTCGGGACCAACCGGGTTGGCCCAAAAAAATGAATAAAGAGAAAAATCAAGGCCCAATGTTGAAGGGGGTGGCCGGCCATCATAGGCCCAAGTCCACCAAGTTAATGAATTTTTCCATGTGCCAAATTAATATAAAGGACCATATATTCATCATTTATCTAAGAGAAGCTTCAAGAAACAAAAGATGAAGAACAAGAGCAAAAACAACTTGAAGGCCATACGGCCTTGGCTTGCAAATTTTTGCCCTTTGAAATATTCTCCCAAAAATTATTTCCTTGTGGTATTCCTACTAATTCAAGGGTCCTTTACAACTTGGTGTAATTATTTTGGAAGAAAGAGCACTTATTTCTTCAAGTTGGCAACTTGGTCAAGTGAAGAAGATTGTAGAAAAAGGTAAGAATTAATTCATTTTTATTATGTTATGAAGGTTGGTTTATGTTGTAGTATGTAGAAATTAGTAGAATTTATGGAAATATGGAAGTTTACAAAGTGGGTTTGCATGTGTGCATGTGTATGTAAGGTTGTATAAATAAGATGAGTTGAATTTTATGTTGTATTGTAGTTGTAGTTGTGGTGGACCTTATATTGGAAATGGAAGAAAATGGTTCAAGTTGGCATGGAAAATTGTTGGAAATAGTTATAGGAAATTATGTGATTTTAATGAAGTTTTTATGTAATTATGGAAGTGGAGTTCTAAATGTGAATTATTATGTTAGTTGGTGAATTTGGAAGGATAATAGTCCACATTGGCATGAAAGATTGGTTGTTAAGTTGTTATGGGAAGTTTTGTGATTTTATGGTAGATTTAAGTAATGATGAAAATGAAATTGTTAAGGTGTGAATTATGATTATGGTTGATGAAATTGGAAGATGGAAATATGTTATGAATATGTAGGTTGAAGATTAGAAGTTTTGGATGGATTATGGTTTTGGTGGAAAGTTTGTATATTTTGTATATCTTGTGAATATTTTGTAGAAATGATATGAAATGCTTCCGAATTATATTGTAATGATCTTGATTAGTAATGAATGTGAAAACATTGATATTGATTTGAAAATACGAAGTTGGAATGAAGGTTATGACATTATGTTGGAAAGATGACTAGTTAGGTTATATTGTGTTTTATAGTGATTGTTGGTGTTATTGTTGGGTTGTTGTTGATTGTTTTGGCCGAGTTGAATTCTCGGGGATGCTATATGTATAGGGGAGATGCTGCCCAAATTTTTGTAGAAAAGTGTTGATTTAAGATTTAGGTCCTAAAGTCTTATGGTTAACATTTGGTAAATGTGACCAATTGTAGATTTTGGACGAAACGGGAATTGAATTTGGACTAGCGTAAAGGGCGAAAAAGGTATGTAAAGCTACCCCTATTCTTCTTTTGGCATGTCCTAGGTGTACTAGGATCGGACTTGAATCTCGGGAAGCGTTCTATTCATCGGAATCCGCGTTCGAAAATGCCCCTTTATCATTCAATGGAATTGAATTCTTTAAGGATATTTTGGTTGAAAGAATTATGTAAACTTTTACAAATTGTCTAGAAAGTTATGGAATGTCCCTAGGACCTCTATATGTGATTCCATAGGCATAATATACGTAATTCGAGCCCTTCGCTTCGGTTGTCCCGAGGTGGACCACTATTTCCGGTTTTACCCTTTTGTATCTATGATTTGTCTTCGAGCGGTTCTAAAGAAAATATTTTAATTACTCTGCTAACTACTAAATAAAAATTGTTTTAAAGGCTCCCTTAAGTCTTATAAACTATTTTGGAACATGGAAACGATCGTAGAAAGGTTATTTCTCCGTAATCCATTATGACATCCGAAATACACTCACTATGATTCTGTCCGATTTCATTATTTCGATTTGTCATCCGATAGGTCTTATTGAGTCTCTGGAAATATATGACATTCGTTTGAATTATTTTGATAAGCCCCATAATGTATTTTGAAACATGAAAATGATTACAAAAAGCTTATTTTGACATATGCTATTGGGAAATCCGAAATGCATACACTATGATTACTGCTCCGCTTCTGTCATATGGTTTGTCATCTGAATTATGCTACTGAGTCTCCTTAAATGTTCTATGTTTTATTTTGCATTAGTTTCTCACTACTCCATTCGTGGATGCCACAACGTTTCCTTCACTGAGCCCGGGCCAGGATATGTTATCACGCGTATTTCACTGCATTGTTCGCCGCGCCTCGATGTGAGGGGGAAGGTATACATGTACATGGGTTGTGGAGTATGCTGTGCCATGTACACATATTCTGATATATGATGTTATGATATGATATGGCCATCTGATATGTTCGACATGTGCACATTCTAATATGATATGTTACAGAGTTATTCCCTACTCTGGAGTTATGCTGTGTTGTGGCGCCAGTGTCGGGGTGGCGACCACGTTCTGTTCACCGAGTCCCTTGGCGGGGGCCGGATATGATATGGCATATGTTTCTGCATACACTCTTTATGTTCTGGAAATATGCATCTGATAATCTGGATATTATACTCATTTTTCTGTACGTTCTGTTCCGGTCATGATTTTGTTCCGTAATGGGACCAGATATGACATATGTTTTCTGCATGCACTATTTATGCTTTATGATCAGCATTTTGCTATTCTGGATATTTCGTTCATTTTCTGTACCTTCTGCTTCGGTTATGACTTTGTTTACTACGTTTCGTGCTTTACATACTCAGTACATTTTCCGTACTGACCCCCTTTCTTCGGGGGCTGCGTTTTCATGCCGCGCAGGTTCAGATGACAGATTTGTTGATCCGCCTGCTTAGGACTATATTCTGCTATTTTGGAGCGCTCTTTTGTCCGGAGCCTATATTTTGGTATAGTCCTCTGCTATTGTATATATGTACGCTATTCAGGGGTATGACGGGGCCCTGTCCCGTCTTATGATTCTGTTGTGTCCTGTAGAGGTTTGTAGATATACATGTGGGTTCTGTATATGTTTTGGGTTAATATGATCTGTGATAGCCTTATCGGCTTCCACGTGCTATATCTGTTCATCTATGATAACTAGTAACGCCAACTGACTTTTATATTGATACATTCTACTAATATGCTGATTTGGGTTATTGGGTACGTATGGGTGTCCAGCACGGACACTAGTCGCGGCCTACGGGGTTGGGTTGTGACAAAAGTGGTATCAGAGCAGTTCGTCCTCGGAGTGTCTACAGACCGTGTCTAGTAGAGTCTTGTTTATCGGTGTGTTGTGCACCACATCTATAAACAGGAGGCTACAGGACATTTAGGGTGTTACTTTTCTTTGAATCTTAGATCGTACGATAGAGCCAGCTGTAGGAAATGAACCCCTTTTTGTTTTACTAACCCTTGATTGCAGCTGGAGAACGGTATCGACGTAAGACAACGACTGATGATATTGGAAGCTACACAGTACACAGGTAAGTAATGGTATGAAAGATGTATGCCAGGTAAGGTGTTTGAAATACGATTGAAACATAAAGTTGAAGATTGAAAAGAAAAATAAACAGAAAAGTGTAGCAGGTGCAGTTTGAGTTGGGCATGTGAGGTAAGCCTCGGCATCTTTATACTTTTATTTGAAATTGTTAGCCCCGTGTGGCTATGAGGCGATATGATATGATATGTATATACGTATATGTGTTGGCCCTGTGAGGCATGGTTGGTATTTCCTGTGTACAGGTTTTGGGATAGTAAGAAATACAGAGGAACCTCAGCCCAAATTTTCTAGGAATATAAAGAGGAAAATGAGATATAAATTCTTAACATGTCTTGAGGGTCGATACCGATAGGGCAAACCCATTATGTTGGATTAAAGTTTAAGAGATACCCTCCATAGCATTCGTAAGAAGCATTATCTTTGTTTGGAAAATTTTATCTCGAGAAAGCATATACGAGTAACAAATTCGCAATTTATTTAAATGGACCAGAAATATGTTCCAACCCCATTTTGGTTTAGCACAACCCATGTGAAGGGCAAAAATATGTGGAAGGGAAAAAATGTCCAACGATTAAGTTTTCTCTAATTGGAAGGATACAAAGTGTATGATAGTCAGTTGGGAATTGAGTGGTTCGCTCACGACTCAAAAATATATATATAAATATGGAGGTAATTATGTGAATTAAGTACTAAAAGATTCCGCGATGTTCGTCGGACTCTAGTTTTCTTTTGCTGGTGGTCAGAAGATGCCTTACAGTAACATTCCATCAGTTTTCATCGACGGATTGGAGATGGAATTTGTGGAATAAAAACTTAAACTCGTGGGTTGTCTAGAATTATATATGTATATATATATATATATATATATATACATGAAGGTAAATATTGAGGATTTACAGGGGGCGACATGGTAACTATATAGTCAGAAAAGTAAAAGAATTCTCGCTAGGTCGGGGTGGTACCCGCTACGAGAACGTTTTGAAAAGTTGTCAAGACCCCGACTTGTCTTAAATTACGTGACAAAGGACGTGCGGGGCAATTGGTGTAGTTATACCGGCCTTAACGTGCCTAAATGCATTAAAGTTGTAAGGTTAAGCGTGCTAGGGCCAGAGCAATTCTGGGATGGGTGACCCCTTGGGAAGTAAACTAAAATTTTCACAAGTAAAGGAATAAGGGACGAATGGGAAATTTGAGGTAACCTAAAGGAAATTAGGATATGCGGAGTGATTAGAAACCCTCAAGAAGTCGGGTAGACTAAGACAAGATAAGCTGGTGAGGAAGAAGATAGCGCAATGCAGCTTGGGAATGAGAGTAAGTTTGAATAAGCGTTTGGGAATTGTTTTGTAAGCAAAATGGTAGTAAATGTGTATGTGTGCATATGACACCCCATTCATGATTGTACCGACCGACAGGTGGACCTCAGCAGCCAGTGTCGCGAGGTATGAAAGATATTAACTGAACAGAATTTGAGAGACAAAGCGAAAGACATGGTACAGATATTACAAGTAAACTGACACTAGTTCCGTCGCCAGCTAAGGCCGGGACGCTCTAGCACAACGATGTTCGGAAATAGAAAGAAAACGAGTACGTAAAAGGAGGATAGTAATAGTAACGTTTGGGAAATTTTGAAGGAAAGAAAGAGACCTCTCCGACGTATTATAATACCCCATAAGGCTAGTTGAACATTCGAGGACGAATGTTCTAAAGGGGGGGAGGATGTTACATCCCGTATTTTTGAACGTCGGATTAATTGTAAGTTGAGGTGGGGCCCACACGTCAAGATTTTTTTTTTGGGACATGTAACAAATTATATGAATCACATATGTGAAGTTAAACACAACTTAAGAAGGACCTTTGGGCCAAATCAAAGTGGAAGTCCTCCAAACGAATATGTTTAAGAAAACGTTTTCGAGTGCCCTGACTTTGCGGGGAAAAAACGGTGTTATAAGTTTGGAATTTGGAAAAATACCAAGAAATATAAGTTGTAGATAATTGAATTAGCTTTCCAACCATAGGTTGTGGATTCCCAGGTGACGTCGGTGCAAGGAGATATGTATGTTTTAAGGTCGAAAGGTCAGTGGGCTAGGCCCAACTCGGGACCAACCGGGTTGGCCCAAAAAAATGAATGAAGAGAAAAATCAAGGCCCAATGTTGAAGGGGGTGGCCGGCCATCATAGGCCCAAGTCCACCAAGTTAATGAATTTTTCCATGTGCCAAATTAATATAAAGGACCATATATTCATCATTTATCTAAGAGAAGCTTCAAGAAACAAAAGATGAAGAACAAGAGCAAAAACAACTTGAAGGCCATACGGCCTTGGCTTGCAAATTTTTGCCCTTTGAAATATTCTCCCAAAAATTATTTCCTTGTGGTATTCCTACTAATTCAAGGGTCCTTTACAACTTGATGTAATTATTTTGGAAGAAAGAGCACTTATTTCTTCAAGTTGACAACTTGGTCAAGTGAAGAAGATTGTAGAAAAAGGTAAGAATTAATTCATTTTTATTATGTTATGAAGGTTGGTTTATGTTGTAGTATGTAGAAATGAGTAGAATTTATGGAAATATGGAAGTTTACAAAGTGGGTTTGCATGTGTGCATGTGTATGTAAGGTTGTATAAATAAGATGAGTTGAATTTTATGTTGTATTCTAGTTGTAGTTGTGGTGGACCTTATATTGGAAATGGAAGAAAATGGTTCAAGTTGGCATGGAAAATTGTTGGAAATAGTTATAGGAAATTATGTGATTTTAATGAAGTTTTTATGTAATTATGGAAGTGGAGTTCTAAATGTGAATTATTATGTTAGTTGGTGAATTTGGAAGGATAATAGTCCACATTGGCATGAAAGATTGGTTGTTAAGTTGTTATGGGAAGTTTTGTGATTTTATGGTAGATTTAAGTAATGATGAAAATGAAATTGTTAAGGTGTGAATTATGATTATGGTTGATGAAATTGGAAGATGGAAATATGTTATGAATATGTAGGTTGAAGATTAGAAGTTTTGGATGGATTATGGTTTTGGTGGAAAGTTTGTATATTTTGTATATCTTGTGAATATTTTGTAGAAATGATATGAAATGCTTCCGAATTATATTGTAATGATCTTGATTAGTAATGAATGTGAAAACATTGATATTGATTTGAAAATACGAAGTTGGAATGAAGGTTATGACATTATGTTGGAAAGATGACTAGTTGGGTTATATTGTGTTTTATAGTGATTGTTGGTGTTATTGTTGGGTTGTTGTTGATTGTTTTGGCCGAGTTGAATTCTCGGGGATGCTATATGTATAGGGGAGATGCTGCCCAAATTTTTGTAGAAAAGTGTTGATTTAAGATTTAGGTCCTAAAGTCTTATGGTTAACATTTGGTAAATGTGACCAATTGTAGATTTTGGACGAAACGGGAATTGAATTTGGACTAGCGTAAAGGGCGAAAAAGGTATGTAAAGCTACCCCTATTCTTCTTTTGGCATGTCCTAGGTGTACTAGGATCGGACTTGAATCTCGGGAAGCGTTCTATTCATCGGAATCCGCGTTCGAAAATGCCCCTTTATCATTCAATGGAATTGAATTCTTTAAGGATATTTTGGTTGAAAGAATTATGTAAACTTTTACAAATTGTCTAGAAAGTTATGGAATGTCCCTAGGACCTCTATATGTGATTCCATAGGCATAATATACGTAATTCGAGCCCTTCGCTTCGGTTGTCCCGAGGTGGACCACTATTTCCGGTTTTACCCTTTTGTATCTATGATTTGTCTTCGAGCGGTTCTAAAGAAAATATTTTAATTACTCTGCTAACTACTAAATAAAAATTGTTTTAAATGCTCCCTTAAGTCTTATAAACTATTTTGGAACATGGAAACGATCGTAGAAAGGTTATTTCTCCGTAATCCATTATGACATCCGAAATACACTCACTATGATTCTGTCCGATTTCATTATTTCGATTTGTCATCCGATAGGTCTTATTGAGTCTCTGGAAATATATGACATTCGTTTGAATTATTTTGATAAGCCCCATAATGTATTTTGAAACATGAAAATGATTACAAAAAGCTTATTTTGACATATGCTATTGGGATATCCGAAATGCATACACTATGATTACTGCTCCGCTTCTGTCATATGCTTTGTCATCTGAATTATGCTACTGAGTCTCCTTAAATGTTCTATGTTTTATTTTGCATTAGTTTCTCACTACTCCATTCGTGGATGCCTCAACGTTTCCTTCACTGAGCCCGGGCCAGGATATGTTATCACGCGTATTTCACTGCATTGTTCGCCGCGCCTCGATGTGAGGGGGCAGGTATACATGTACATGGGTTTTGGAGTATGCTGTGTCATGTACACATATTCTGATATATGATGTTATGATATGATATGGCCATCTGATATGTTCGACATGTGCACATTCTAATATGATATGTTACGGAGTTATTCCCTACTCTGGAGTTATGCTGTGCTGTGGCGCCAGTATCGGGGTGGCGACCACGTTCTGTTCACCGAGTCCCTTGGCGGGGGCCGGATATGATATGGCATATGTTTCTGTATACACTCTTTATGTTCTGGAAATATGCATCTGATAATCTGGATATTATACTCATTTTTCTGTACGTTCTGTTCCGGTCATGATTTTGTTCCGTAATGGGACCAGATATGACATATGTTTTCTGCATGCACTATTTATGCTTTATGATCAGCATTTTGCTATTCTGGATATTCCGTTCATTTTCTGTACCTTCTGCTTCGGTTATGACTTTGTTTACTACGTTTCGTGCTTTACATACTCAGTACATTTTCCGTACTGACCCCCTTTCTTCGGGGGCTGCGTTTTCATGCCGCGCAGGTTCAGATGACAGATTTGTTGATCCGCCTGCTTAGGACTATATTCTGCTATTTTGGAGCGCTCTTTTGTCCGGAGCCTATATTTTGGTACAGTCCTCTGCTATTGTATATATGTACGCTATTCAGGGGTATGACGGGGCCCTGTCCCGTCTTATGATTCTGTTGTGTCCTGTAGAGGTCTGTAGATATACATGTGGGTTCTGTATATGTTTTGGGTTAATATGATCTGTGATAGCCTTATCGGCTTCCACGTGCTATATCTGTTCATCTATGATAACTAGTAACGCCAACTGACTTTTATATTGATACATTCTACTAATATGTTGATTTGGGTTATTGGGTACGTATGGGTGTCCAGCACGGACACTAGTCGCGGCCTACGGGGTTGGGTTGTGTCACATCCTTTAGAATCCGCTAACTACGGTTATCCGACCAAACTTAGGTTAATTAATTAAGGTGAGAATTTGTATAAAAGAGGACTTTGAATGCCATTTTAAATAAAACTTATAAATATTTCTAAGGCTTTAAATAAAATGCTATTTAGAAACAAAACTTATAAAAGATAGTTTGCATAAAAGAGGATTTTAAATGCTATTTAAATAAAGCTTAAAATGTTGCTAAGACCTCATATGAAAATATAGTAAATGCTATTCAAGATAAGACTTGTAAGAAACATGATAATTTGCCCATAAATAATAGCTTTTGAGAAGAGATTTAGCAATTTTGAACTTTGAATAGATTATGTTATATAAATATAGCAATGTAAAAAAATCTAGGCTTATGAATAGGATTCAAAACAAAGTGAGTTTTTCTTTTTTCCTTTTTATTATTTCTTATTAGCTATTCTTAGCTAAAAATATGCGTGATTGATTCAAACTTGAAGAGCTATTTATAAAATATACTTGAATTTATATTTACATATTAGTGACGTTTTGGAATCTCTAGGATAGTAAGAATAAAATATGATTCTCTTAACTCGAAATATATAGTCATGCCGTTTTGCAAATCAATTATTCCAAATAAAATAAATATTTGACATTTTAACATGAAAAAAAGAGAATAAAAACTTGTGGAATTAATATTAGTCTTCCTTAAACTAACTACCCGTTTCTAAAACTAAACCTACTAATTTCACTAAGGTTTGTCTAAATTAACAAAACAAAATGTTAGTCATGCAATACAAATTAAATGCTTAAAAGAATAAAACAGAGGAATAAATAAAATTGAATGGGTTCAGCCCATTCTTTGAACTACTGCAATCCGTTACTATTGGGCTTTGGCCCAATTATATTTTTTAGATTGCTGTGGCTGTTGCTGCTATCTGGGCCTCGGCCCAGAATCATTTTATGTATCTGATGGGGGGTTGACTCGGTAAGATTTCATTGGGCTTGTAGCCCAACTCTGAATGCGGGAGAAGAACGAGTCCCTCGGACTCGTATGCGGTGGTCATGCATAAAAATGAAAGAAAAGGATTAGAATAAGGAACTCTTATCTTCAACGGAATAAGTAAAATGAGATAAAAATAAGCATCACATCCTCAAAGATAATAAATATACGCTTATGAACCAAGCTTGTTCTCGAGGTATTTTGCTAGGTACTCATTTTCTTTACATTCATCTTTTATATCAAGAGAACATTTTACCACGAACAAGATATATTATTGGCCATAAGCATGAGAAGAACATTTTTAAAACTAAATGAAGAAGCCTCTTTAGTTTATAACAGAAGTCTCATTCAAGCTTTTCTGATAAGCTTTCATCATCAACACTAATGTGAGTTTTTGAATCTCAGATCCTATCAAGAAGAAACTGAGTCTAGTACTACAACATGCCTTTTGCAGAAGCTTTGTGACTCATCTCAAAATAGTATTAATCTTGTCCTTCGTTAAAGATTTAAACGAACACTAAGCACCACATCCTTTTTCATAAAAAAAAGTGTTTCTAACTTCTGAGTTATGTTTCCCTGATTCCAAAACAGAGGAGGGAGTGATAGGCCTATAAATATCATAGTCAGCTGCTATTCTAACAACAATACATAGAACCGAAAATTTTAAGATGCACAAATAGTACTACACATTCAGGAGAGGCCTTAATGACACAAAACAGTAACCACCAGTCAAACGCATACCCCT
The DNA here is from genome assembly GCF_019175385.1 of Lycium barbarum. Taxonomy (NCBI): domain Eukaryota; kingdom Viridiplantae; phylum Streptophyta; class Magnoliopsida; order Solanales; family Solanaceae; genus Lycium; species Lycium barbarum. The sequence continues at coordinate 19,478,701 of NC_083348.1, read as the reverse complement.
TCGAAGGGGCAAAGACAAGCAGTAACAGTAGCTATAAGCAAGGCAAATGGGAGAGGTGTGCAGTTACTAAGGACAAGCAAAGGCAAACCAGGCAAAGACCATCTCATGAGTGGACTTAGAGTCTCAGCAAGAGCAGGTAACATTGAATAGCAGAAGAAAGTATAGGCAATAGGTACATGGAATCAGAGGACAAACATGATAGGTAGGGTGTACCTTAAAATTCAATGACAAACTTAATTCAAAGAGAAGCATCTCATATCCAGCAAATGGTAGTTAACCCCAATCATTAAGCCAAATATAGCTAGACTTAGGTAGATATGTCAAGTATGCACACTAAAATGAAAAGAGGTATGTTTAACTTATCTATAGGAGTATGACCATCAACCATGACCACAGACTCAAACAAATTAAAAGAAATCAAATGAGTACTACAGGGTGATAGCTATATCATGGCATCTCAAGAATGGACAAAGGCAGACAAGTTCAATTATTCTAGCATGATAACAGAACAAACATCAAGTCTTAGCTAGATTCAAAATGATATCAAGAAATGCATAGATAAATTCAACACTTACACTTGCTATAAATCAAAGAAAAGAGCAAAGGACAGACAATCAGTTATGTTTTTGAAAGACAGAGGCTTTAAATGGTCCTAGTGACCAGATGATTCTTTTTCAATGATTTTAAGATTCAAATCCCATCTCTGTTAAAATTGCTCTTTCTTTTAAGGTTCTGCAAACAAAACAACAAAGCCATAACCATGAGCTTATCAAAGCAGCGACAGTCTAGACCGAAACTTAAAGAGATTTAGGATTTAGAGTTATTTACTACGATTCTTAAAAGCCTACGAGCAGCAGCTAACTGGAACAGAGGGAATACCCAGATGTTTTGACATGTTTCAAATATGTAATCAAATGAACAGGCATTTGGCATTCCCATTCCAACATGTTAAGTAGACGTAGCAGCTTCAACATTCATACAGGTTTAAATGAATATCCCTAAGGATGTATACTCATATGATTCATACAATGCTCAGAACCAAGCTTAGGCAGATTCAACTCCACAGGGAATGATCACATAACATACAGTTAGCATATTTTATCAATAAGGAACCTCAAATATACTTTCGGAATTCAGCAGAGCCCTAGCATATATTTGAAGATACTGAAGCTGAATCTAAAATGTTGATCAACCTTATTAACATATCTTCAGTCTAACCATACCCACATCATCTCAAAATAAACCTAACATGCTAGATATCTATAGCTAAATCATGCTTACTACTATTAACAAGTGGTCAACCTACAAGATCATTAAATCATACTAAACTCCATCAAAGAAATAACCACAGTAAAGGCATGAAGCATACTAACCATATTCAGACCAATTACTAACAATGATCATATGCAAACTAAACATAAATGAAGCAAATAGCAACAAAGCAAACAAGCAGAGATTAAATAGAACTTGACAGAAAATGGGAGGAAGGTACTTACTTACTTAAAGTAAACTAAACTAAACAATCATTCCTAAACATGCTTAACCACATAAACAGGTTAACACAGAAACATATTTAACTGAACCTGAATCGAACTTGGCATATAAACACAAGAACACATCTTGACAGCTAAAATAGAAATTAACTAAATAAAGAAGAGTTGTTTACATACTTAAATAGACCAAAACTAAATTATCATACATAAACATGTTTTACCACATAACAGACTAACACAGAAACGGACTTATTTATCGAACTAGAATAGCTTAACTAAAACTAACATACTTGAATTATGGAGCAATAAACTAAAATAACACAGAACAACAAAAATGCAACAGAAATAAAAAAGGGGAATGGAGAATCACCTTCTTCGGGTGCAGCGAAGTGGGACAGGGGTCTCCGATTCACCCTTGAATACTCGTTAAATCCGAGCTTGCGATGCTCGGATTTAAAGCACAACCAACGCAAACGAAAACAAAATGACTGGATTTTGACTCGATATTCAGAAATAAGACTGTTGAACTAATATTGCATTAGGTGATTTTTGCCACTGGAAAACTTCTTTATTTTTTAGGGATTTCGGGTTCAAAATCTCCTTTTTTTTGTAAGGGAATTCTTGCGATTCCAGAACCTCCTCTAAACGACTCAAGACAGGATTATTTATAGGGTGGATTAGGGTTTTCGTGTGAAGAAGAGAGAGAGGAGCGTGGGGGACAAAGGGAAGTGGAAGGGAGCGGCGTAGGGGACAGAAAGAAGTGGGGGGAAAGAGGAGCGTGGGAGAGAGAGGGTAGAGAGAAAGAGAAGGGGAGAGGAGAAAGAGGGGAGGAAAGAGAAAAAGGGGGTGGCGGCTGATGAATGAGAAAATGAAAGGAAACCCTTACCCTAAGGGTTTCCTTTGTTTTGAACAAATCCGGGCCGGGTCCAAATGATTAATGGACTGGGTCGGACTCAAAAGGGGTAATGGACTGGGTTGGCTGAAAATATGGGCTGGGTGAATTAAAATGTGGGTTGATTTTATGAATTGGTCCGAAAATAGTATGGGTTGATTGGGCTACTACATTTAAATAAAAGACCTATTTAAATAACTCTATACTAAAGTGTGTTAAAATATTACTTAATATAAAAATATGCAATTATTAGTGCTCAGATAATAAAATTATATGTCGTCGTAATAGCCGTGCAATAATATTTCGAAAGTCCACGGTAAATAAACACTATTATTTAATTATGCGAAGAGAAATGCGATGCGTGTGCGTAAGCTGGTAAAACAAAGTGCTGAAATAATAAAAATGTGAATTATAATAGTACTGGTAACATAATAATAATAACAATAATAATAATAATAATAATAATAATAATAATAATAATAGCTAGTAACTGTAATAGAATAATGAAACGCCGGTATTGATAAGAGGCTAATAATTATAGTAAAATATAAATATATTTTTTAATTTGCCAAAAATATTAGAAGCGTAAATAGGTATTTCGGAGGAGAGGCGGGACAAAATTGGGTGTCAACACCCCTACCGCCTGCCGGTGTCTGAATACCCTGCCCCATAGGGCGCATAGCTACAGAAGAAGCTGAACCAGCAATCGATCCAGTAGGCTGAGCCACACCACCTGGACCGCCTCCAAACGGACACTCTCTCATAATATGGCCTTGACGGCCGCAAGAAAAACAAGCACGTGCAGCACGACGGCATTCCCCAGGATGGAGCCTGCCACACCGAGAACACCGAGGCAAAGCTAGCCTCGACTGACTCAAACCTCTGTTCAACTGCGAACCCGAAGCTCTGGAGCTCTGACTGGCTCCTGAATACCCTGCACTATCAAATCTCCTACATGTAAACTATGGGGGTGCACTCCGTGCTGGCTGGGAAGAATATCTAATATGCTACTGAGGCTGCCCGCCTCAAAACTTACCAGTATAACCAGCCGATGTAGCCCTCTTATGCTGACCTCTGTCATAATCTCTATCTGCCGGACGTCCTCTGTGTCAATTCTCTACCCCCTGTGCATATGCCTGTATCCGAGCAATATCCATACCTGGCTGGAGAGCCACTGCCATACAGCCATCAATCAAATAACGATCCAGTCCCATCACATAACGATGCACTCTATCAGCCATATCAGCTACAATAGTAGGCGCATATCTGGCCAACGAATCAAACTCAAGACTATAATCTCGAACGCTCCTGCCACTCTGCCTCAGATGTAAGAATCTATCAACTCTGGATTGCCTCATCTCTGGAGGCAGGAAGTGGCCAAGGAAGGCCTCCACAAACTCATCCCATACTACTGGAGGAGCACCCTCGCCCCTAGATAACTCCCACAACTCATACCAATTAACTGCTACGTCACGCAACCAATACGAAGCCAACTCAACAAACTCAGTCTCAGAAGCCTTAATTATCCTTAATGTACGCTGCATCTGTCGGATAAACTCCTGCGGATCATCCTCGGGCTTTGACCCAAAACACTCTTGAGGATTACAAGTTAAGAAGTCACGAGCCCTAAAACTATCAGATCTATCCTCATAATCAACTCCTAGTCCGTGCTTGCGAGCCTGCCCTGCTACTAATCTGGTCCGCAGCTGAACTACATCTCTCATGGCCCTCTCCTCCGCCCCTGGCTGAGGAGCTGGAGGCTCGAGTACTGGAACCTTGGGAGTTGGTGGTGGAGCTGCCCCCTGATTTGGAACTACTGCTGCTCTGGGTTTCTCTGGAAGTATTCATATCCAATCTTTAAAATCCAGCCCACAAATAACTCAAACAACCCAATAACCTTTCTTAATCCTTTTCCAATCCAATTCATTAGCATCTAAGATTATACACCAAACAGACCAACATATGCTTTGTATACGATACGTTATACACTTCTTTCCTCCAAATTTAGGAGCCACATCACCAACAACAAGACAACAACATGAACTACAACACATGAACATAAAATCACACTTTTAATCTTTTAACTCAACAATTCCATATAACAACTGCATCTTTAATTATCATAATTCCTTCATTTTTAACACACAATCAACGACACCATTAATCCAATTATACCATAAAATCAGAAGATCTTACCTTAATTTAATTGGAGCAAATTCTACACTCACTTGCACCAATTGCACTATTTCCTCTTCCTCAATTCAATCCCTTATGTTGCTATCACTTCCTTGGACGTGCAAACTATCTTGGAATTTAATCTAAGCAAGAAAAATATTTTTTTAAAAAAACCATGGCTGGCCGAGAGTTTGGCAGCCATGGCTATGCTTCTCCCTCTTTTTCACTTAATCTACAATTTGCAAATGAAAATGAATAGCTAAAATTAGTCATTAACTTGACTATGTATATGATGTCCTTCCCTAGGACACGTGCCCCCCCTAATGACTCATCAATTTTTATTGTTTTGTTTTATTTTATTTTTTTAAAATCGGTGGGGCCCACATAATTATCTAATTAGCTAACTTAATTAATCTTAATTAATCACTAATCTCCACTTAATAATCTAATCATAGTTAATTAATCCCTACTCTCCATTAATATTTCTATACTAATTGACAATTATAAACAAATCGTGCACTAATTAAAATCGAGGATTAAAAGTCCTTATTTCATATCCCAAAAATAATTTCGTCCTTAACTTATGTCAATTAGCTTATGAATAATTCGACGTACAAAAATACGGGATATAACAATAAAGGAGGGAGAAACTTGGACAAGGAAAAACGTATGCCCATTGAGGGTCAAATAATATATAATAGAGGAAAAGGTTAGGATAAAAGCAGGAAAGCAGACGATAGGATCAAGTCTAAATAAATCAACAGCAGATAGAGTAAGGTTGTACGTGAAAAAGGATGAAGATAAGGACTCCGGAACCAACCTATACATCCTTATAACCGGAACTAAGAAGGATTATTATCGGATGAAATTTCGATCGAGAATGGCAATGGAATACAACACCATAAGGTAAAGCCTTTAAGGGGGGAAGTGAGTAAGCTTGTGTACGAGCACAAGGACTGAAATAATATGTGGTAGATGTTGTATTGGGAATGGATTATAGAGATAGTTTGAAGTAAGAATTGTTGTGAAAATAAGATTAACAAAATCTGAAGGCAAGTCAGCAAATGAATTGAATAACTAAAGAGTATCTTTTAAGACTGGACTGAAAATAATTTGTGGGGAAGAAAAGAAATTGAACGATATTCCAGTGGTGAACTTAATGTCCACAAAATGGGAAGGATATGACAAGAAAATAGAAGGGAATGCAAGGGAGTTTTAAGATGGTCTTGGTGTGCATGAAGAATGGTTTACGAGGAAGATGATTAGTAGTCTGAATGATTAAAATGGGTTACATTCGAGGTTTTGTAGGAACAAGGTCGATTGCGGGATTCAAGGAAAAGTCGACAAATGAGTTCTACTGTGGCTTAGTATAAAGAGAAGGTTTTCACGACTAACGCAAAAGAGATGATTTATTGAAAGGATTATGGAATTGATAATATGTTAAGGTTGAGTTAAAGAATGTCATAAACATATGGGTTGTTCCTGTTATACTTTAGGATGCTGGAGATATTAGGATGATTTTATATAAGTTAGATTAGTGAATTGGGGTTACTTAGTTCCTACAGATCGGGAGTTGTCGGTAAAACGAAGTATAGTCAGAACTTATGTTTTCCATTGATGCAGAGATGATTACGTTAAGCAGAGCCACAACTAGTTAGAGAGTTAACACAATTGCAGAGCGAGGGTTACGAGAGCATCAAGAGGCAAGTTATGAGATTTAAAGGTCAGTAAGGTAAAAATGAGGAAGATATGAGCTATTGGTGCACATAAGATCATAATTGGTTCAGACCTCAGTTAAGAGACCAGTAGCGCCTTGGTTCGGTATCCAGGTATGTTAGTGATTTCTTCAAAAGCATGTTTTCCGACTTATGAGTTTCAAGAGCAAAGAGATTAGCTACAAGAGTAGAAAAAGGTTTGTAAACCTATGATGTTAGTAAATTCAGTAGAAGGCTATGAAGGGTATGAGCGGATTTAAACAGGTTAAAAGTCGGGGAATGGACGACAAAATATTGAGAAAGATAGAGGTAACCATAGGAAAGAGTGAGTAAATAACTAATGGAGACCTGTTGTGACGATGGCACGACTAAATGCGATATGTTAACGGGAATAATGATTCGATAAGGGGATGTACCAGAGCATGGGATCAGGGACAGAGTATAAGACTAGTTTAAACATTCGAGGATGAATGTTTCTAAAGGGGGAAGGACGTTACACCCCGCAAAATTTCGTGTTACCAAGACTGTAGCCGGCTTAGTATGAGCTCAAGGGAGAGCAAGGTTATACAAGGATAAGGGATGAAGATTATATGATCTGAGTATAAAAATATATATATGACATTTGGAGACTGTATGGAGTAAGTCAGTTAACACGTTACTTGATGAATAGCCCTCGTAACCGTAAGTTAAGGTGGGGCCCACATGTCAGGGTTTTATAAAGGACATATGAAGAGTGATATGAGTAGTACATGGGAAGTTGAGCAAGTCTTAAGAAGGGCCCTTGAGCCAAATAGGTGCATAAACCCTCCAAAAGGATGATTTAAAGGTACGTTTTCGAATGATCTGACTTGGAGGGGCAAAACACTATTATAAGTTTGGAATTTTGAAACACACCACAAATTAAAGTTGTATATAATTGAAATATATTTCCAACCATATGTATTGGGCCCTCATACGATAACGGGATCAAGAATTTTGGCCATTTTATGATAAAGACTCCAAGTTGCCAAATCGCTTCCGCGGGTCCCACTTGAGAAGGTCGGTGGAACCGACCTATGAGGGGTATAAATAACCCCATTAATTACATTGTTTCAGGATTTTTACATTCTCAATAGTCTTAGAAACTTCCTAACACAACCCCCAAACATTTATAGCCCATTAAATTTAGAATTTAACAAGATTACACCAAACTAGTCCATGAAAAGTGATTTTACTTGCTTCTACTTGATGTTGTGGTGAGTTTGGTCTTGAAGAAAGTTGGTGTGGCTGACTTTATTGAAGTATAAGGTCTGTTCTTCATCCTATCTCTTATGTTGAGTTGATTTGAAAAATAAGCAAGTCTTAAAAGTGAAAATATTTATGGAGGAAAGGTCATAATGTGTCGTGTGGCATGGCTGATTTACATGTATAGTGATGGTATCTAATGTTTTTTATGTGTTGATGAGATTGTGCTCCTTGATTGGGAAGAAAGGAAATGTATATTGTTGTTGTATGTTGAAAAACATCGTGTGGGATGTTTATGGAATATATTGGTATGGATAATAGTGTTTTTGTAGATTGGTTGCTGAATTGTAATTTCGGGCTAGGCATATAAACAGAGGAGATGCTGCCGAAATTTCGGCAGATTCTAGAAAGATTTATTTGAAGGCTTCGGATAAGTATATAACAATAGGCCTAATCATAGTATGAATGGTCTTATATGTAGACTTGCGGGCTCGAACGAATAAGCGTAGGTAGTTGGAGGCTGAACAGGTATGTTAAGGCACATCCCTTTCTTTCAAAGGCATGATCCCTATGGTACGATTTCATAAATGCTTCCATAACATCTTTGTTTTCAAACGATAGAAGTTTATAACTCCAAGGCATGACTCCTTTCCCGATAATCCATAAATGTTTTCAAAAATTCCCATATTTTCCAAACCAGAGATTTATGATTCTGTGAGCTCTTATGATAACAGTGATGAACATGTTTTTACGATGATAATGATGATGTCAAAGATGAGAATATTTTCTATGATGATTATGATGATGATGATTTTATGGTTAAAAGTCCCAAGTTATGAGATCAATGCTTTTATGAGATTATTAAGCTTATTTCATGATTTTCTCGATTTTATTCATTGTTTTTAGTTTCACCTTATAATAATTGTTCCTCGAAGGTGAGATAGAGCGATGATGATTATTCCATAATATAATCGGAGGATACCGACATTACGTCACTCTGCTAAAGTAGTAGCTTTTATTTGAACTCCCATGCATGCAATGAGTATAATATGTGTGTAAAGTTATTTTGTGACATTACCCAATTCTATTATTTCATTTTGCTTATGCACTGCACTCATTCTCATTCTTCATGTACATATATAAGGCACAGTTAACAGGGGGTGACGCTGTGGCCTATGATGTGATGTTTATATATATAAGGCACAATTGATAGGGGGTGACGCAGTGGCCTATGATGTGATTTTTATATATATAAGGCACAGTTGACAGGGGGTGACGTTGTGGCCTATGATGTGTATTTATATATATAAGGCACAGTTGACAGGGGGTGACGTTGTGGCCTATGTTGTGATGTTTTATGGGTGACGATGTGGCCTATGTTTTGGCATTTCTATAGATATATGTGTTTTGTTGATATTGCCATAATGATTTATTTATCTTTGCACATTCATTGAAATGTCTCAGATGTCTTCCATGATTTTATGTACATATTGATTTAAAAAGGTTAAAGCTGCATGTATGGTATCCGCCTTAAGAAGCAATCAAATGTACAGGTCATCTTTATCCCCTGTTATGTTCTATACTTCTTATTATGTTGTTATTCATGCCTTACATACTCAGTACACTGTTCGTACTGACGTCCCTTCTTGTGGACGCTGCGTTTCATGCCACGCAGGTGTATACTGATGAGTAGAAGACATTGGCTATAGGATGTTCCCAGACTATCAGCCGGATTGGTGAGCTCCATCTCAATTCAGAGTGTTGCCGAGTCAGAGTACTTATGTTATGGTATCTTGTGTATGTTAGAGACTTTTGTAGACAGTGTCCTGTGGATAGCGCGTCGAGATGTCGACAGTTGTGTAAAGCGACCATATAGGTCGATGTGTTTTTATGCTTTATTTTTTAAAGATTTTATTGTGACTGAAGGTTTTCTTTGAATTAACGATAAGGGAGAAGTCCCTGATTTGACGAAAGATTTTATTGAAAAGTTTGTTTTACCTGAGGGAAGCGTCATTTCATAGATTAAGGGTTCACAAAAGGTTGTGACTCCTAAATGGAATAGTAGTATGGCACTCAGCCGAGTAGGGTCTCGGGTGTCAGTCGGCCCGTCGGTTTGGGTCATAAAAAACATCTCAAAATGGCATACCAAAATAGACAACAGCTCCGGATCAAGTGGAGCGCACTGACCACTACTGGATGGAAATCCTAATGAGCTGGACCGCCTGTCTGTCTACCTGAATCTGCGAGCATGAACGCAGCCCCCTGAGCAATAGGGCAGTCAGTACGGATAATGTACTGAGTATGTAAGGCATAAGAGTAACATATACACAAGAATCATTAAAGGAATCTGAAGCTCATAAACCAACTGATTGTCTAAGTGCATCTGAATAACTGAATATCTGAAAACGTCTGTATAACTCTGTATAACTGAAAGTGCCTCTGCGGCGCATAAAATGCATGCTCTCTTTAAAATCATATATATATATATATATATATATATATATATATATATATAGTACACTGCCCGACCATCTAGGTGTGGTGTTATCATCAACTGAATAGTATATTGCCCGACCATATAGACACAGTGTTATCATCCTCAATCCCGCGTCCCGGACGATATCATAAGCTGCCAACTTCAGTGGTGTGCGCATCTACGTGCCTACCCGGCCGACTATAGCGCGGCACGGTGTGAGAAAATATATGTACACACACACACACACATATATATATATATATATATATATATATATATATATATATATATATATATAGATATATATATATTTATATATATAAATGCATGAAAGACTCTGGAAAGGATACTCTGAACTACTCTGAGCAACATATGATCTCTGGAAGCCATAGATATAATACATAGGAGGTCAAGGATGCGATGAATCCTATACCATCTTGGAGTTTAGTCTTTGGAACTTGCTTGCTTACTCTGTTCGTTCATAAGATAAGGATCATGCCAAAAGAATGAAAGGGACGGCCTTAAAATACCTTGGAGTGTATATAATCGTCCAACGCCTACTTCTTACACTCGAAAGTCTACAATCAATATAACATAAGCCATCATTAGACCATTTACATCACTTACTATCCAATTCAACTCAAACATCAACAACAACTATATCAATTCCTACATATCACAGTATATTCAATTCTACTCCAAATTGTCCCTCGAAATAGCCCTCAAGCCCAACTTCACCCTTATTCAACTTACAACATTCATAACTATATTTCCTTTACATAAAACCACTAAAACTCTTGATAATTAACTCAAGCACAAAGATAGAAATTATATACATACCTTGAAGGAACTAGAATACCAAGAATCAAACTCCAACCCCAATTCCCAAGCTTATCAACTTAAAGAAACCCTAGGATCAACCTTCTTCTTCTTCAGTAACTCGTCTTTTACGGGGCTCGGATATTGCTAAAATTCCTCTAATTTGATGGAAAATGTTGAGGGTAAATATATTAGGGCTTTCCCTGGTTTGGGACTGAGAAAATAAGAAATAAAGTCGTGGGACTAGATATATACAGATGGATCAAGAAGGTTCTAGCGATGCGGGTCGACGGCTCGTCGACGTGCTCCGTCGACCTGCCACCTGAAACATCAGAGGCGGCAACTCGTCGACGGCGCCCAACGATGGCTCGTCGACTAGTTTCTGCAGGTTTTCCTGAGTCAATCCCACTCGTTTCTATTCGATTCGTTTAACTTCTAATCCTGTCGTATTGCAAGGAACATGTACTTATACTTTTGTACATGGGGTAAGATACTTAATATCTCAAACTCGGGTACGGTCTCCATACTAAGGTTATACTCTACCACTAGAAAGCCATGGACTTTCTTACGGCGAAAATGAGAGGTGTAACATTCAGATACGAGATAAACCTACCCCTAGGCTTAGCAATTGCTCCTTTCCACACAATAACCAGTTCATCAGGGAAAGAAAATCGACTAACTTATAATCACAGTCCATATTAGCATAACAAGCAGCTAACCAATGCATCCCCATAATTACAACAAAATCTGTCTTCTCTAGCTCAAATAAGTCAGTAGTAGTTTCACGACCCTTAACTACAACCACACTGTTTCTATCAACTCTAGAGGAAATAACAGGAACACCACCTGGGGTATCAACATTGAAGGATTCTAACAATAGTTCGGGCTCCACTCCAAAATCAAGAGCAAAATATGGTGTCACATAAGAAAGATTCAAACCTGGATCAATTTATGAATACGCATCAAGAGAACAAGTAATTAGAATACTTACCTCAAAACATCAACAATCACACCCTACAATAACCACCAACACCTAATATCGAATTCCAAGCTACTCCATTCCATCTATCAAAGTGTACATCACAAACGACATGCACTTCGTAGTACCATTGTTGACATGGTTGGGAACTGTAGCCCGAATTAATTCTATCTCCACGAGCCACAAATTAACGAACACATCAGAATGATCCTAAAGGAAATTCAAGCTGTATAGCACAATATAGAATCGAGAAGAATGAGAAACACCTAAAAATGTGCTGGTTGTCTTTTGATCATGCAGGTGATCAAGCTGCAGAAGGAAGACTCCACTAAACATAGCTCCACAGACATAGACAAATCCTAGGCCACATCTAAACCTAGGCTTCGATACCAATCTTGTCTCACCCCAAAATCCATCTTAGGCGTAACAGGCATCCGATGCTATGAATAACACCGAAAGCACTTTATAAAATCAGTAAAAGTTAAATCTTTTTCGTTGATCTTTCAATAGTTATATCAATACGTTATATATAGCTAACTAACTCATGATCCCATCAAATAATAAAATCAGCAGAAGTCTATCATAAATGTATCGTTATAAAACGTAGCAACACCCAGAGAGCCAAGCTATGACTTCAACAACTATCCACAGAAATAACGTCTATCTATGGAGCCTCTAAGATGATAAATAAAACATAATCTAACTTCAGCACGCAGCCCGAAAACTTAAACAATAACTAAGATAGGATGGTGCCCCACGAACAAGCATGTGGCCTCACCAAAATAGTCCAGAAAGTAGCAAGCTCTCTTAATCAGTGCGCATATCACGAACTTTCTCCTACGTTACCTAACACACTATCAGCAACAACAATGGTATGCTTGAGTACTGGGTACTCAGTGAGTGTCTCCGGGACAATAGTTAATATAACACAATCATATAATAAGATCAGTAAAACGGTGTCTATAAAGGCGGTTTAAATTCAGAGATAGAACAAATCACCAAATTTATTAACACCATTAATGAAAACCGTTAAAGAACAAATAAATCAATTTCAACTCCTTATGTTGTTTATCACATGTAAGTCTTTCAATCATCAATTCAAGATCATCAACAAGCCACTCGCAGGCAACCGAAGTATAACACATGCTGAGACAAGCCCAAATTAACATAATGAAGGGACGACCATTTAAAGTTCCCTAAACCGAATAGAAGCACCACATCGGGGTTATCCACCCCAATGGCTACCTTTCCTCCTGAATATCTAGGCAGAGACCATATCGGGATTGCGAATTCTCGATGGCCACTCTTCCTCCCGAATGGCTAGGTTAACCCCACTAGGATCCATAGTGACTACCCTTCCTCCCGAGTAGCTAGGCAAAACACAAATAATATAAATCATGAAAAAAGAGCCCCATCACTCAAATCATGGCAAAAAGTCGAATCACAGGTCAGATCATGATAGTCACAATATTCATTAAGAATTATGTTCATCATTCCATTGTAGGGGTACATCAAGTCATTTCAGTTTTTGGATACCAGGTTCACTTCTTTAAACAAGTTTCAAGTACAACACAATCCATTATAGAGTACTCACATGAGATATTCAAGCTTTTCAATTATCAATTTTAAACATCCCTTATGGGGTAATTCAAGTTCGAATACCAAAGCTTTAAATCTCTATCTTCAATCATCCTTTAGAGAGGAAAACAATCATGAGTACATCTATATAATATAGTACAAATAAGGTTTAATATGAGTTTGTCCCTCATACACACAAATCATAACCAAAGAGTTCATAAAAACTGTTCGAAAGAGTATGTTCAAAAAGAGACATATAACTCACCTTTATAGTCAAAAAGGATTTTTTTTTAAAAAAAAACATACATCAAATCCCACTAAAATGGTACCAACAGAATTTTCAAGGTTCAACAATCACTCTAAAATAGGTTAATATTGACAAAGTTCAGAACTTTTGCCAAATTTGAAGAGTTCCCGCCCTTATCGGAAAACTAGGGCTTTTTGTGCCATAAAACGTGTTCTTGAATCCCCCATGAATCACCCATGGATTCTAATTGTTTCTAATACCTTAAAATATTCCCATCCCTCTCAATAACCTCAATAAAAATCGTATAATATACCTTTAAGAAGTTTCCCAAAGTCTCCTTAACTTCTCTTTATTCGGTTTTCAAGAATCTATGGTTTGAATGATGAACTAGTGTTAATTTGATATTGGATTAATGTTGTAATTATGGGAATTGATCAAGGACATACCTTATATGTTTTGGGGATGTTTTAGGGTTGTTTCCTCTAAAAAAGCTAGCAAAAACGTAATGGAAATTAATATAACAAAGTTAGGCTTTTATAAAAATTCGGGAAAAATCGCTTTAGGCATAAAATGGCCTGGTGCATTGCCTGGGGCATCGGCCAGGGCAATGCGCACAGTATATCTATTTTGGTAGTGTCAAAATATTGAGTTTCCTGCAAACTTAGAATGGGGTGCCACCCAGGACACCGCGCACGCCTAATTTTTACACTGCACTAATAATGTTCAGTAAAATGGGCATAACTCCTAGCACAGAAATCTGTTAGAGCTGGGTGACCTCCTTTTGGAAAGATGTTTCAAAGACTTACAAATTTAGTGAAGGAAGGTTTTCGAAATTCCTAACATATTTACACGAAACCGGCATAGATGTCATACCTACTGAAATTTAGACTAGTTTGGGAACTCTTACTAACCTCACTATTTGGTTTGATGTCAAAACGACTGCTTATCACCCAAATTCATCCTGAATGGATTCATATCGCTAAAATATCATCTTAATACTAGTTTTACACATTCACACTTTACCCAAATTTACGGGGTGTTACAAGTCTAGACTCGGTTTTGGGAATTAGTATTTGTAAAAGTATTTCCTTGTATAAAATCTAATTTTTATAGATAATGGAAAGTGTTTAGTGTTGTGTTATTCATTTTTGTGTAAAGTGAGTATTTTGGTTGAAGGGTTCACCTGCTATGTGGGATTTGGGAAGTGTCCACACGATCCTCGATTTGGATCATGAGAAGTTAGTATCAGAGCCTTAGGTTAACGGCCTTACAAGTACAAGAGTAATCTAGTAGATTCTCGTGGAATGGTACATAGACGTCCGTACTCATCCACGAGAGGCTATAGGGCATTTAGGAAACTTTCCTTCGTTCTTTCTTATCGTGCCACCTTGATCAGTTTGACCTCTAGATATGTCCAATTGGTATCGAGTTAACTCTAATTGGTATTTAGATATGTCCACCATGTTGATTCCAATTGGTATCTAATGATAGTATCATATGGTGATGTGTGGTTTGTTCCGTGTGTAAAGAGCGATTCAACAAATTCCTAGTGTTGTGCAAGTCTTTGGGGCATCAGAAAATACACATTGGTACAACCTCCTCACCGCAGCGACCAAGTAGTTTGCCTCATGGCCCCGCACCCATGAAGGAAGGGTCGCCGTGGCGATGGTAAACTTTATTGGCATGCTGCACTAGTGAAGTCTAGTCTGTAGTAGCAAGTTCTCCATAGCGGATTTGTGTCCGCTTCCTCGTGTCCCTTCTTGTCACTGTAGCGCAACGATTTTTTTCATACCGGTATCTCCATAGCAGGTCTATGTCCGCCACCGCATACCATCGAGCCCCCCTCATACCCGCTACCGCGCAACCTCATTGACTATGGTGTGTCAGCCATAGCAGAACTCACGCTCGCTGAAGCAGTGGCATGGAAAAAATTAGTTGCTTACTACTAATTTTCTCAAAACCTATCCAAACACAAAATTCAAGCAAACAGTAGCCCTCAACCAGTAAATTCAAATGCATTTCCAAGCTAGAAAAGGGCAAAATCCATGACACTCAATCACCAAAAATAAGATACGGAAAAACAAAGAAAGCAAATTGTTCAAACATTCATCAAAAGAAACCAAATGTCTAGAAATAAAATCCCTACAAGGGACAAACAAAGTGAAAAGGGGAAAAACCCCTACTAATGTCTCTTACTGGTTGTTTCGTTCGCATCATCATCTGATCTACCGGCATCCCCACCACCCTCAGACTCGCTCATAAAGGAGTAATGCTCCAAGTCATCCTTGTCCTCAATTAAGAGCCTCGCCTTCGGGTCTATCAGCTTGAATATACCCTTGATACCACTCCATATCTTCACAAATAGCTTGTCCTTAGACGTGTTCTTCTTCTTCTCCTTTTCAAACTATGTCCTGAGCTCACCTTGGGCCTTAGCGATAGTGGTGTAGACGGTCTACAGGGTGGCCACTGAAGACTTCATCTCATCCTGCGTCTTCATGTACTCCTTCATTTTGTCTTGAAAGAAGTAACCAGCAACAGTACCAGATAAGCCAACCTCGACGGAAGGCCTAGAGAGATCGAGGATCAAATCCTTCATCACCTCTATTTTGCTCATCCAACCTATCAAAGGGACCCTGAATTTGTGAAGTCGTAGCCTCGTCTCCTCCCTCTACAAGACCCACATCCAGCCCGGTGCCCTCATTGGTCTTCCTCTTCTTGCTCTGGATCAGAGAACCATACCCTTTTAGTTTCAGCAAGTTGAAATCAATGTCTGAAACAACCAAAGCATTTTCATTCCTCCTCGGAACACCGCATCTGTTACACCTCATAAATGTTTGTGCCATTTATGTCATAAGTAAACTAACGTAAGCTCGGAGAGGCCATGGAACCCCTATAAGGTTGAGAAAGACTTTTAATAATTGGTAAGCATATATAATAAGTTTTCGGGGTTAAGCGAATCAGTGTTATAATCTGAACTTTTGGGGTTAAACTAGGAGTGCTTAATGTAATAAGGAGGTCGTGTTTTAAGGTTCTTGAATCATATAATTTCGTGTCTTAAGTTTTGAAGTCAAGCACTTTGTAAAATAAAAGTCGGCGAAAAGTATCGCAAGTTACGTTCATAAATTTTGCGAAATATGGGTCTAATGTTTCTGAGCTTTTCTCCAAATATAGGTGGAGTTACGGGGTGCTCCACCTATCAAGTTGAAGGTCTACGAGTCTAGTTTAAAATGCATTAAACTGTTTATCCATACGACGTCGGTCGGAATAGAGAGATAATCGCTTTTTTGCGAGAATGCGCAGTCAACCTCGCTGGGACCCACTTAGGCGGTGGCCGACCTTTGGTTACATTAAATTTATTTCCAGCTTCATGTTTCTTCAATATTTACCCAAAATTCATCCTAAGGCTCCTTACAACCCTTCCCAATAGCTCTCAAACATTTAATAAAAGTTTTACCTTGGGAGTTACCTAAAGTGAAAGCAAATCACTTCTATTGCGTTGTATCGTTATTAAGGGTTAATACAAGCTAGGAGATGGTTGGAATTCGACTAAAGGATACTGTATAAGGCAATTATATATTTTTCTTGGTTGTTCTTATAATTATTTTGATGTTGGCTATGGAGAATGGATGAAATAAACACGAACTTGCGAATAGAATCGTCATTTGGAAAGAGTTGTGTTTGTGGGCTGTTTTTTTGTCATAATCATATGGTATAAGGCTGGAATTTATAGTAAATGACTTCCTTATCATGTTGATCATGTTATTAAGTCAATAAGTAACATACAAATGGTGATATGGGTTGTACAGATCCAAATTCAAGCTTGTCGCTAGTTATAAAGTATTATGAAGTTGTTATGGATATATATGTTCTGTAGTTGAGAGTTATTTTGTTATTTGGGCAGTTGTTATGATATATGGAATTGGGAGATACTAGTGATATAGGAGAGATGCTGCCCGTTTCATTTTAGGATCAAGTTATCAATTGATATACACGATATACGAAAGCCATCTAAAGTCATATACATATTCCATTGATTATAGGTTTGGCATATTAATTATGGAAAGTTCATGGTTGAGTTGCTTGGATGACGTGAGGTATGTTAATGTTGTTCCTTCTTTTCTTGGTAGGATTCCATATGCAGTAAGAGTATAACGAACATTATGACTAAAGATTTGTCAAAGTAGAGCTTGTCATATTATTGCATAGTTTCCGAGTGTTATGTTATTCTTTTTGAGGGGCCATATCCCCTCCCTATGTCCTTGAGTTTATAGAGAGACCGGATAGACGTGTTACAGTATCAGTATTTTTCAGCATATGCATATATTCTCTTTAGCCTGGCCGCTTGGTCAGTGAGACATTTTCTTTACCCTGGCCACTTGGTCAGTGAGACAGATTGCCTGACCACTTGGTAAGTGAGATTTTACAATTGCCTGGCCACTTGGTCAGCGAGACATATGATAATATTATATTGTATTTAATATGAGACAGGTCAGGTGAAATATTCAGGGCATTCTTTGGCCTCGACATTATTATGTTTTCAGTTCAGATTCAGTTTCAGTTATCTATTGCCTTACATACTCGGTACGTTATTTCATACAGTTATCCCTTTTGCCGGGGGGCGCTACATTCATGCATGCAGGTACAGATAGACAGACTGGTAGACCTCCCCAATAGGCCGGACCTAATATCAACTGATTTGTGAGCTCGCTTTTTTCGGAGTTGCTAGGTCTTTTGGAGTCCTTTTTTTGTGACTACAGTTTTGATGGTAGGCCGGGGCACTATACCGACCATGATACAATTATGATTTCTTTAGAGGCTTGTAGACGAGTCTTGTATATAGTGTGTCAGTGTGATAGCCTTGTCGGTTTGTATATGTCTATTTTGGTATTGTTGGCTCTGTATGATCATAGTAGCCTCGTCGGCTTGCTCAGTTGTATAGTATGCTTTGGGTGTGTGTGCCCAGTTCAGACGAGATAGCCAGTGTTTATATATCCAGTTTGTAGACTTGCCAGCTTGTTGGTATTGTTTGTGTGCAGGTAGGTCCTATTGGCCTAAGTTGAGGGCTACCCCTCCAGAGTTGCAGATTCAGAGTGGTTCACTCGGGCCGAGTGTGGCACCAGATGCTAGCCACGCCTCTCCATAGTTGGGGCGTGTCAAACTTGGTATCAGAGTAGTTCTGTCCTAGGGTTATCTACAGGCCATGTCTAGTAGAGTTTTATAAACAGGAGACTGAAGGACATTCAAGATTGTTACCTTCTTTTCCTATTTTAGATCGTGCGATAGAGCCTAGTTGGAGGACATGAGATTCTTAATCCTAACCCTGATTCTTTTGTGGTTGGGAGATGGCTTCTACAGGAAAGAAGACTGATGGTTCTGGTGCTCCCAGGTTGAGTTATTCGTATGATATGGATCCATCTAAGGATGTGCCCTCTATTGAGACTGATCTGTCTAATGTCGTGTCTTCTAGGGAGACAGACCCATTGGAGGTTCAGGAAGGATCGATATTTAAGGTGGGAAATTCAATAATCCAAGCTTGATGTTACATGTGGAACAAGGTTCAAATGAAAATGGCGGTAAGTCGGGAAAAATCAGTATAGTTGGTATGTTTGTAAAAGGTGTGGGTGTCATGGAACAACCTGTAAAAGGACAACAAGAGAGAGTACTTCCTTAACTATAGTTGGATCGATTTGTACCATATCGGGGTTCCAGAATAGGACCAGGGTAAGGATTTCGATTGTTGAAATTTCAGGATTTGGGTAATAAAATAAGAAAATGAAGCTTTCTGCTTAATTGAATGTTAAGAGTACTACAGGTAAGTATAGAATGTTTGTCTTGGAATCAGCAGTGAAATACAGAATCTATTGTTAATAATTTTGGAGAGGAGGTAAGGGAATATGTACATAAGAGACGGTTTGCGAGCATATAAGCCTCTGGGTAAGAGGATTGGTTGGAGTTTTTTGAACTGGTGCTCAGATGCAATATATGAAATGAGCATTATTACGTCATATTATTTCTATATAGATCAACCCTATATGGTTGTGTTGCATATTATATGTGCTTCTATAGTTGGCCTTGTGAGGCACGAGATGCATTTTCTGGGCTGCGTGCAGGTTTGGGATTTGTAATAATTATAGAGGAAACTCTGCCGAAGTTTTTTTGAGACATAAAGGAAACTATTGAGTAAGTATGCAACCTTCGAGTAAGATTGTTACAAGGGATAATGTTTAGTAATAAATAACTAGAGGTGAAATTGGCAGTCAATTGTGGAATAGATTTAATAGATAACCTTTGGTCTGAAAGAGTGAATAGTGGGATAGTGTGATAAGTAAATGAGAATATGATATAAGTGTAAAAAGAGAAAGTGATATATCTTTTTGAACTAGAATGTCGAGAAGGAGTTGAATGCTTATAAAATGAAAAAGCCAAAAGAGACGAGTCGCTCCAAAGGGAATTATGCTTTGAGGAACAGTTGACTGATCCTTATGTAATTTTCATTAGATTGAGATATGAGACAGACTTGATACATACATACATACATACATACATACATACATACATATATATGTATGTATGTATAATGGATACGAGTTGGCCAGTCAGAGCTTGACCCATGGTTGTGAGTGAAAACATATAGGTTACTACAGACTAGCCCGACAGACCTTTAGCAGTGTTACGAGACAAGAGATGAAAAAAAGGCTTCATGGGAATTAAAATTACTAAGGATGACTACATGACAAGGGTCCATTGCTATTGATACAAAAAGAGAATAATAACCAAGGAAAGGAAAAGGTAGAATAATAATGATCGTTGGAAGCAAAATAAGAAGAATTGATAACTTATAAAGGAATGACAAGCAGCGAGTATTAGATATACGGAAAGCATATGGCTAGAACAAAAAGGATATATTGTGAATAGATGAAGAGAGGTTTGAGTAACAGAGGAACAACAAAATGTGTGCCCGTTATGACGACTTCGATAAGAGAAATATGGAAGCAATACACACCTTATGGGTACTTTGATGATAAGTAAGGATTTTAATGGACATTTTAAGGTAATTGGGATTGTTATAGTATCGTAAGGATATGTGAGAAGTGGTTATTTCAATCGAGACATGAGACGATACTATTACATATCGAGTACCTTACTCTGCAGATGTCAGTTAAAGATAAATTTTGCACCTGCTCTAAGTTCGTTCGATGGTTCTGCTAGACTTCTAAGAGACCCCTAAGAGGATTGTGCTTCATAACATTAATAGCACACTGGAATAGTAGAGAATTATACGTCTACGGTATTATGAGCTAATTGAAGGAAATTACGGAATGACTCAACCTCAAATTTTAGGTAAAAGCTGGAAAGTGAATGTGGTTGCGCCTAAAGTTATCATACTGCTAATGGGGTTCCTTAGGGAAAATAAGAAGGCGAAGTAAAATACGAAAATTGACGAGGTATTGTTTTAGTTTTTATTGGACCAACTTAAGTATTCGTAGGGGGCAGTATAAATGGAAATCATGTTTCAAGTAAGTCATGTTGCGATGTCATAAGAGGAAAGCATTAAAAGGGAATGGAATTAGAGGCTCGAATGCGAGTGTGAGAGCTAAGATAGCATGGTTGTGGAAGCGGCTGCAAAAGAATTATAGAATAATTATGGGCTATTTTGGACAAGATGACTTATGAGTGAAGTAATTTATATGTTGCAAGCGCTTGGAATTTGAAATTGTAGCAAGAAATATTATAATAAAAGGGATTTACTATGTGATTTGATAACCGCCAGAGCTCAGATAATAAGGTAAAGATTAACCCCGACTTTATAAATGTCACACCCCAATTCCGATAGGGCATGATGGGCACCCAACTCTTACTTAGAGCTGAGCGAACCCTCTGGCATTCACATAATGAAATTGGACATATAAAAAAAATCGGAAATATAATAAAGTACTTTCCGTCAAACCATAGAAATTTTCGAACGATACTCAATTAATCAAAAACCGAGTAAGTCAGACTGCCATATCGGCCTGCATAGTCGTTTTACTCAACACATGACATCTCATCATACTAACCACAGGACACTGTCTGCAAAGTCTCTAAGAGTAAACACCTGAATTATATGAGTCGGGACAATGCCCCGACGTACCCATACACACATATGATAACCATAATGACTCGGCACTGCTCCAGGAAGAAAACAGAGTTTGCCAATTCCAGCTGATAGCCAACCATCCTAGCTGAATACTTTTACTTGCAAAATAATCTGGGACTGTGTGGCATGAACACAACGCCCCCAGGTAAAGGGACGTCAGTACAAACAATGTACCTAGTATGTCAGGTAGCAGTAATCATAAAGAATGAGATATAAGCCATAATGAAAGTATGAGAAACCACCTGTAATATGAATAGCCCCGAAGAAAGAGAATAACCATGTAAGTAGCTCCGAAGGCAATGACTAGAAATGTAAATATATACCATAACCGGCCCTTTAGTAAGGGACTCGGTGAAATAAAAATATATACCATACCCGGCCCTCTAGTGAGGGACTCGGTGAAATAATCATATATATACCGTACCCGGCCCTCTAGTGAGGGTCTCGGTGAAAAATGCAATGAAACTGTGCACGAATACGTACCCGGCCCAGGACTCGGTTAAATAATGTAATAACGTTATGCACGATTAGAATATCAGGAGCAACCATATACAAACTAAATCATCATCTGAGACTCAATAGGATATTAGAATGAACCAACACTTGAGAATCAAAGACAACTGTCATATCAAGTACCGCTGAGAACTAGAATTCATTGGAGTCATGTATGTTCATCGTTCGCTCGTTTATGTAATTCATGCCAAAAAGAAAGAAGGGATAGACTTAACATACCTCACGTCGTCCAAGAAACTCAACTCAACCACGAACTTTCTACAATTAATATACCAAACCTATAATCATAGGAATACGTACATGACTTTAGAGAGCTTTCGTATCTCGTATACATCAATTGGTAACTTTGATTCTAAAGCGAAACGGGAAGCATCTCCCTTATATCACTAGTACCTCTCAATTCTATATATCATTAAAACAGCCCAACAACAAGTAAATCTTAACAACACAACATACATACCCATAACAACTTCATAATAATTTATAACGAGCGACGAGCTCGTTAAGAAATAATTTTAACAATTGTTAAGCACGTGCAATAAGTTTAAGAAATAATTTTAACAATTGTTAAGCAAGTGCAATAAGGTTTCAGGGTTAAGCGAATCAGTGTTATAATTCGTACTTTTGAGGTTATACTAGGAGTGATTAATGTACTAAGGAGGTTGTATTTTAAGGTACTTGAATCATATAATTTCGTTTCTTATGTTTTGAAGTTAAGAAAGTTGTAACATAAAAGTTAGCGAAAAGTATTGCAAGTTACGTTCATAAATTTTGCTGAAATTTAGGTCTAATGTTACTGAGCTTTTCTCCCAATATACATGGATTTATGGGGTGATCCACCTATCAAATTGAAGGTCTAGGAGTCTAGCTTCAAATGCATTAAATTGTTTATCTATACGATGTCGGAATAGAGGGATATTCGCATTTTTGGGAGACCTGCGCAGTCAGCCTCGCTGGGACCCATATAGGCGGTGGCTGACCTTTGGTTACTTTAAATTCATTTCCAGCTTCATTTTTCTTCATTCTTCACCCAAAATACGTCCTAAGTCTCCTCACAATCTTCACCAACAGTTCACAACCATTTAATACAAGTTTTACCTTGGGAGTTAGCTAAAGTGAAAGCAAATCACTTCTATTGCATTGTATCGTTGATAAGGGTGAATACAAGCTAGAAGATGGTTCGAAATCGACTTAAGGCTACTGTATAAGGTAATCATATATTGTTCTTGGTTGTGCTTATAATTATTTTGATGTTGGCTATGGAGAATTGATGAAATAAACACGAACTTGCGAATAGAATCGTCATTTTGAAAGAGTTGAGTTTGTGGGATATTTTTTTGTTATATTCATGTGGTATAAAGCTAGAATTTATGTTAAATGACTTTCTTATCATGTTGCAAATATTATTAAGTTAAGAAAGTAACATATAAAAGGTGATATGGGTTGTAAAGATCCTAATTCGAGCTTGTCGCTCGTTATAAAGTATTATGAAGTTGTTATGGATATATATGTTGCGTTGTTGACATTTACTCTGTTGTTTGCATGTTATTATGATATATGGAATTGGGAGATAATAGTGATATAGCGGATATGCTTCCCGTTGCATTTTAGGATCAAGTTATCAATTGATATACACAATATACGAAAGCCATCTAAAGTCATATATGTATTCCATTGGTTATAAGTTTGGCATATTAATTGTGGAAAGTTTGTGGTTGAGTTGCTTGGATGACGTGAGGTATGTTAAGGTTGTTCTTTCTTTTCTTGGCATGATTCCATATGTAGTAAGAGTGTAACGAACCTTATGACTAGAGATTTGTCAAAGTAGAGCTTATCATATTGTTGCATAGTTTTTGCATGTTTTGTTATTCTTTCTAAGGGGTCATATCCCTTCCCTATGTCACAGTATCAGTATTTTTCAGCATATGCATGATATGCATATATTTTCTTTAGCCTAGCCACTTGGTCAGTGAGATACTTTCTTTAGCCTGGCTACTTAGTCAGTGAGACAGATATGCCTAGCCTACAGGTCAGTGACACAAATTTCTTGGCCGATGGGTCAATGAGATAGATTGCATGGCCACTTGGTCAGTGAGACATATGATAGTATTATATTGCATTTCATATGAGATAGGTCAGGTGAGATATTCAGGGCATTTTCAGTTATCTATTGCCTTATATTCTCGATACATTGAATCGTATTGACATCCCTTTTGCCGGGAGCGCTGTATTCATGCCTGCAGGTACAGATAGATAGACTAGTAGACCTCCCCAGTAAGCAGGACCTGATATCAGCTGATTGGTGAGCTCCCTTTGTTCGAAGTCGCTAGGTCTTTTGGAGTCTTTCTTTTGTGACTATAGATTGGATTGGTAGGCCGGGGCCCTGTCCCGATCATGATACAATTATGATTTCTTTAGAGGCTTGTAGGCGAGTCTTGTATATAATGTGTCAGTTTGATAGCTTTGCCGGCTTGTATATGTCTATTATGGTACTATTGGCTCTGTACGATCGTAGTAGCCTCGTCAGCTTGTTCAGTTGTATGTGTATGTTTTGGGTGTGTGTTCCCATTTCAGATTAGATGGCTAATGTTTATATATATCTAGTTTGTAGCCTTTTCGGCTTGTTAGTATTTTGTTTGTGCAAGTAGGCCCTATCGACCAAACTTGAGGACTACCCCTCCAGAGTTGTAGACTCTGAGTGGTTCGCTCAGGCTGAAAGTGGCACCAGGTTCCGGTCACGCCTCTCCAAATTTGGAATGTGACAGTATCCTTCCGTAGAGCAGTGATGAGAGAGGGAAATGTCAAGCTCGGGCCCAGATCCGCCATAAGCTCCCTCCACTCCTAGACTACCTAGAGACCACGTTCACCGGAACGTTATCTAGAATATAAGCAATGATGAGAACCCGCGGGTAGGTAACATCGCTAGTGTTGCCCAAGGGGCGTAACCATTGGGAAACAATGTTTAACCACCTCCTGGACTCGGCAGTAAA
Source organism: Lycium barbarum (assembly GCF_019175385.1). Taxonomy (NCBI): domain Eukaryota; kingdom Viridiplantae; phylum Streptophyta; class Magnoliopsida; order Solanales; family Solanaceae; genus Lycium; species Lycium barbarum. The sequence continues at coordinate 19,453,463 of NC_083348.1, read as the reverse complement.
GTTAGTACTCTTGATTCCAGACCTTTTGTTGACCTAGTCGATCAACCTTCTATCTTCTTTCACTACTAGCATCTACGCCAACCCAGGCCCATTGCCTTCTTAATCCCTCGCCTTCATGTTACTCGCCGGATGATTATCCAAGCTGTAATAGGCATTGATAAACTAAGCCCCAATTTTCGCCGTGGTACCCCAAATTATGATTTTCAGATCTGAGGTGGACAAGTACAATGTTTTAAGCACGGCAGAGAGCTCCCTTACCCAAGTTTCATTACATTTGCCTGGATCTCGACTAGGGGGGTCCACCCAATTGCTTGCAACCAATTTTAGAACTGTGGGGCCTGTTGCTCCACCTTATTTATGTTGAAGCCTCACTCCAATAATAACCCTTTATTCATGTATTCTAAGAAGCATTGATTATATTGCGGAGTCGAGAAACGAGCATAGTTCTCTCCCCTTTCGTATTGGACCATGATTTTGGGATTTTTGTACCTACAACAAGAGACAAAGTTAGTTTCGATAATTTCCCCAAGTCTAGTTTCTAATCAGGTGTTTTAAAATCCAAAGAACTCAGCAAAAATAACCTTGTATGTAACCATGCAAGGCTTCTGTTTTTTGACATCTTTGTGCAGTCTTCTTTGCAGCCATAGTAGAACCGCCGTAGAGAGATCACTGTTGCGGAACCGTGTCTGCCAGTGCGTACTATTTCTGTTATAGCGAATTTTGGGACGTGGGGATGCACTCGCTGCAACAAGCAAACCCTCGCTCCCGCGAAGCAGCCCCTTTCCCTTTTTGTTCACAGCTGTGCACAACTGTGCGTCGTGGCGGAATACTCATCGTCTTCAGCAAGCCCACCCAAGATTTTTCTCAAGTTTTGGACTTAAATCAGTGCTCTACTCACAGATCAACTAGTATTCAAGCATGCCTAACCTTTAAATTCCATGGAAGACAATTTCAAGCAACAAACAACCCCAAATATATCAAAGGAAACTAACCCACTACTAAGAAAAACCCACCATTAAAATAAAGTTTTTCACCCCAAAATTGAGCAATTTTAAAGCATTACGCAGTGATGGAACTATTTTGACATTAAAATAGTTACGAAATTTCGGATCCCCCCCCCCCCCCACTAAACCGAAACCCTTGGGCACAATTTCTAAAAATATTCCTAAAATTTTTGATAATTAGACATAAGAGCTCAAATTAGTAGTACCAAAGTGTTTTCTTAAGTCGTTAGCATCAATTACATACCTTGATTTGAAGATTCCGGAAGGATTGCACCAAAATTTGTAAACCCTCTTGCTAAGCATAAATTTGCCTTTTTTCTTTTTGTTTGTGAGGTTTTCTTGTGCTAATTCAAAATGGGTTTTGAGTAAAGGTTAAGGGGGAAGTATTATTTTACTAAAAGAGAGAGTTTGAAGGTTAAAATTTTTGGGTGTAGGAAGGGTTTTCGGGTAAGGGGGGAAGGGAAGTGAAGGTGGGAGAGGTGAAAGAATTTTCCCCCTTTCTGTTCTGAATCCATCACCTTTTGCTCTGACGGAAGTGGGTCGCTGCAGCTGTCCATGCCCCTCTTGGTTTTTCGCTATAGCGCCACTTATTCTGCGCTAGTGCTTGCGCGCCTACGGGTCGTTCTCAGTGGTAGCAGGACTTGCCTTTCACTTCTTCAGTCGAAGGTAATTGATCCGTTTTAATGCAACTCGAGTTTATTCTCAATTGAAGTGCGATCCTAGTGAGCCTTCTGGGTCATTAAAAAATCGGTACCCCACGATTCTTGTAAATCTGTCAAACTCTTGAAAGTTTCCTCTCGTATGGTATGTTGTAAAATTGTACCCGCAAGCGAACGGTCACAATTCTTTCGTAAACAAGTTTTGATTCGTGAATAAAGGCTAGGATAGATAAGTTCCGGTCCGAAATTTTGACATTGACCCTTAGTATCCTTGTTGTGTGTCGTGTCGAACCCGTTATCTCATTTGCATCCCACGCTGTTCGAGGATGAATGGTTGTTTAATTGGTATCTGATGTAATGACTTGTTTGGCCGTTAATTCCCTTAATTAAAATACTAAAACCTCCTTGATCAGTTGTGAAGTTAGTCTTGCCTGAGGGAATTCCTTTGATTAAGTAGACCCTTAATCGAGTTAGAAAGAAATTAAAATCGAATAGGGGCACTGGGCCCCATACTTCACCATAGTGAGGGGCGGACCTCTATTACAGGTCCACCCCAGAGACCTACCCCAGAGATCTTTTGCCCGCTATAGTGGGTTGGTGATAATTTAGGTATCCACTATAGCGGATCCAGCTTCTGCCGCAGCGGAAGAGTCATTTCCTCTTGAACCCGCCCCCACGATTGGTTTTCTGCCATAACAGTATCTCGCTACATCGAGTCTTGTGTCTGCCACGGCAGACGACGCTGACCGAACCTAGTATTTATAGCTCATTTCGAGACTTGACCTCATTTTTCTCCCAACTCTCAAGCTAAGCCTCCATTTGGGGCATTTTCAGAGTTTGTCTCTTTGGTGCTTATGGAAGGTAACTTTTAGAACTCATTTATTTAATCTCTCTTGAATCTCTTCCTTCATTTATTAAGTTTTGATTATTGGATTCAATAAATATGGTCGTTTTCTAACTTGCAAAACCCTAGGAAGGTAAAATGGATTTTCACTACTTAAAAACATGGCATTTTCAAAGGAACCTTTAGATTCATACTCTATTCTAGTTAACCAACCCTAAATCCTAATTCTTCTACTATTCTTGCAAATGGGTTAAGACTTGTTTTTCTAGAAATCAGGGATTTAAAAGGGAGAATGCTTTTTATGACTTGTATTGATGTAGATAACCATGTAATATAGATTATTGGCCCATGAAAACCTAACTAGGGGAAAAGTTCTGGTTTTACCCTTTTAGGCTTTAAATTGTATTTAGTTTCTCTACAATCCTTGTTTGAATGAATGTCTTACTCCTTCACACGTGCTTAGTCGGATTTCCTTGCTGTTCCTAGACCCTTCCGTCTCGGCTTCCGATTCAAAATGGAAGATGAAGATCAAATGGATGTTTGTGTCACCTGCTCGGCCTCGAGGTTGGTTACCGCTTACTTGAGTTTGGCTTCATTAGGATTTCATATATGTGCAATAGAGAGTGACGGAGAAAGCATGCCTAGGTCTCCGAACATGAAGTTGGGTTGGATAGTCCTAGGTTGGTACTGTTATGTGTGGTTATTGCCTCTTTTCCTTATTTATTCTCTCCTTGGTTGTGAATGTTAGTGTCAGTATCCGTACAGTATTGTGGAGACCTATTGATGATTATTAGTACCTCATGGTTAGACTTCAATTAGCAAAGCATATGTAGAGATAGGGATTGTTGGACAAAGCATGTTACACCAGCGGGTATGAAGTTAGGATGGATTACTTAGGTTGGTATTGTTGTTTGATTGTGGGTAGTTTCCAAGTTGTCATCTTTTGGCTTATTGCGACGTTTATGATACTAAACTTGATATTGATAGATTCGTGTGATATATGTCCAAGTGGCACCATTGATATTGATAGATTCTTGTGATATGTGGCCATGTGTGGCACCGTTGATATTGATAGATTCTGGTGATATGTGTCCATGTGTGGCACCGTAGATAGTGATAGCTCTCTTGGCATTGATATCATTCATGCAATCATACTTATACATTTTGATCGGGTTGAGCGCCGCAACATATATTATACTTATATTGGATCGGGTTGCGCGCTGTAACATATTTTCTACTTATATTGGATCAGGTTGTGCACCACAATATATCTTAAACCTATTTTGGATCGGGTTGCACGTTCCACAACACATACACACACACACACACACACACACACACACACACACACACATATATATATATATATATATATATATATATATATACATAGACTTCGCGGGTCCCCCTTGGGTCATGACTATTGAGGTGTGGCAGTATTCTGCTTGGAGCGTGTGTGTATCATTGTATTGCATATGCATTCATCATTATCATCTATTGATCAGATTTTTGGATTGTACTTGTGGTTGTGATCATTTTGAGTAATTGTGGGAACTTGGCCGACTTGTGTCTAGGTGCATCACCATAGGCTATGATTCGGTCTTTGATCTTTCTGTACTTGTGATGCTATTCTTGGACGGTGTTTTGTGGTATTGTTCGACACCGTACTTCGAAGATGAACCCCGAGTTGAATGTGTATTTATTCTTGTTGTGTGAATGTAACAACCGTAAACTTGAACTACGTGTGAATGTGTAAAAATCTAGTGTTAAGATGATATTATATCTATATGAATCCGTTCTTGGTGAATTCGGGCGGAAGATGGTCGTTTTGAAGTCAAACCAACAATTGAAGTTCTTAAGAGCTCTTAAATTCGCCTAAGTTTTCGTAGGTCTGTCTTCTGGGCATTTTTTTCATGAAAATATGTTGCGAATTTGAAAAAACTTCCATGATGGAAGTTGTAGATATTTGAAATATCTTTCCAATGGTAGGTCGCCAACCCAAACAAAGTTATATACAAAAAGTTATGTCCGTTTTACTGAAGGGCGCAAAAGCTGGAAATTTCGCCCAAAGTACGCCCAGAAAGTACGGGACGTCCTTTTAGGCCGTACTTCTTCCGTTCCTCACAGTTTTTGGCAGCCAAACTACGGGACGTACTTTGTGGCCGTACTTTCACCGTTTCTGGCAGAAAATTTTGTCTAAAATGGGTATGGTCTTATTTTGTTCCTATCTTTTTTCATTCTCCCAATTCCTAAGGACGAAAATCATTCCTCTAAGTCTTCAAATCAAAGGTAAGGACACCCTTAACATTACTAATCCATTCTAACATCAAACCCGTGATTCTTAACATGATTCTTGTGACCAAAATCTAGGGTTTGCAGCATTATTCTTCCCAAAGTGGTTCAAGCTAGGGTTTGGGTGTTCTTCATTAGGAAAGTGAATTGTTAAACTTTGTTTAACGTATTAAGGTATGTCTCTGTAAAAATAAAATCCTTTTTGAATATAAAGGTAATTTATATGTCTCTTTTTGAAAACCTTATTTTGGAATGTATGTCTCATTTCCCAAAAGTTCTTTATTGAATAAAAAGGTGAACTTTCCATACTTTTGAAATGCTATTTCATGCTTTGATTGTGGTTAGTGTGCATGAGGGGACAAGCCCACATTAAACCTTGATTGTATTATACTCTATACATGTATACGTAATTCTAATCGTTTTCCTCTATAAGAGATGGTCATCAATAATAGTTAAGGGTTGGGAATGGTGTTTTATTATGAACTATGACAATTGAACCTTGTTTAAGGAAGTGGAAACGTTTTCAAGATTATCAATGAAACCGTGTATCTTTGTAATGACACGATGAACTTAAATGCTAATTGATGATATGACTACCTTGAGATAAATTGTGATTCGACTTCTATGCTATGAACTTTGTTATTGTGTCTGGCCTAGCTACTCGGGAGGAAGGGTAGTCATTATTGATCCTAGTGTGGTAATTTCCTAGCCATTCGGGAGGAAGAGTAGCCACTACCGGGTTCGCTACCCGGAGTGCGATTTATGCCTAGCTATTCGGGAGGAAGGATAGCCACCGAGAATTACATATTTCGATGTGGTGCACTGTGTTTAGGGAACCTCTGCGGTCATCCCTTCGATGCGATTGATTCTTAGGCCTGTATTAGCATGTGTGATGTTCTTATTCTCTCATGGAACTGTTTTTGACAATCATGATCAATTTGAAAGACATAATTGAAAGTTGTAACTTGACAAAATGCTTTATAATCGGTTTTGATAATTCTTATTGAGATACACAAGCTAAATAACTATTTTTATATTGATTAATGGCTTTCTAAACTGTTTAACAAATGATATTAAGAATCATAAAGTGGAATGACTGTTTAACAAATGATACTATCTTTTCAGAACTGATTTCTTTATGTATTATTATATTTATTTATATTACTTGTTGTCCCCGAGGCACTCATTGAGTACGAAAGTACTCAGGCATACCATTGTTGTTTTTGATGGTATGTTAGGTAACGGAGAAAAGAAGGTTCGTGATACTCTCAACGCTTAGGAGAACTTGCTGCTGCTATTGATTTGGTGAGCCCACATCCTTGTTTGTGGGACACTTCCTGTTTCATTTATTATTCTAGATTTTTAGGCTGCGTCCCGAAGTTAGATGATGGTTGTGTCTCTTAGAAGCTCCATAGATAGTTGCCAAAATTTGTGGGTAGATTGTCAAAGTCTCGTATGACTTAATGGGTGTTTGCCACGTTTATGACTATTTACTTATATTAGACTTCCACTGATTTTATTTCATAATTGTAATCATGATATATGCAGTTACTTATAACTTTATTTAATTTAATAAGGAAAGATTATTAAAATGGAACTTGATGTTTAATTATTTTATAAGGTGCTTCCGGTGTTGTTTATAGCATCGGATGCCTGTTACGTCCAGGGTGGGTTTTTGGGCGTGGCAATGAATTTACCTATTTATCTTGTTAAGTGAGGTGGAAGAGAATGTTGTTGAGGGTAGTCATAAATTGAGTAGTAGGTGTGAACTTGTTCTAAAATTTTCCTTAGCATGGTTAGTTCTATTGATGACTTGGGTGGCAAATTTGTGAATCTTGACTTGTATTTTATGTTTAGTGAATTGTGGAGTGCAAATTTGTATCTAGGATTGAGTGTTGTATTATGTACTGTGGTAGAACCCCTTTCCCCGTACTGATTCTGTGGATTGACTAAATTTTGCCTACCATATTTATCTGTTGTTTACTATTCTTATTATGATTTTCTAATCGTTGTCGGCCTATGATACATATGATGTACTAATACTACTCTTGCTACACCCTATTCGGGATGTAGAGTTGTTTCAGGTTGAGTTCGTGGATTAGTAGCTTCCAAGGACCCTCTGATGTGTATCTTGAAGACTTCTATTATTCTATTCCAAAATAGATTGTTGTACTCTATTGTATTGTCATCATTCAGTTGTAAATCTTAAAAGCTCTTGTACTAGTATAGACCCGATTTCGGGAATTGGTATTTGTAAAAGTATTTCCTTATATAAATCTGATTTTTTTTATAATGGAAAGTGTTTAGTGTTGTGTTATTCGTTCTTTGTGTAAAGTGAGTATTTTGGGTTGAAGAGTTCGCCTCCTCTGTGGGATTTGGGAGGTGCCCACACGATCCCCGATTTTGGTCGTGAGAAATCCCACCGTTGGTATTTGTAAAAGTATTTCCTTGTATAAAATCTGATTTTTGTGGATAATGGAAAGTGTTTAGTGTTGTTTTATTCGTCCTTTGTATAAATTGAGTATTTTGGGTTGAAGGGTTCGCCTCCTAGATGGGATTTGGGAGGTACCCGCACGATCCCCGATTTAGGTTATGACAGCCTTCATGACCCGTGATTTGGGTCATGACATAAAGATTAAGAGATGGTCATTAGTTTAATCTGATTTTTTAGCCTTTTGTCACGACCCGCCTAGGGGGTCGCGACGAGCACCCGGTGCTAGCCCACCCGGGCACCCCTTGACTCATACTTATGCTTACATCTAGGTGAGCCACATAATTAGACATGCATTTTCTTTCATTCATCAAACTAGTCCCATCAGACAATCACATCTTTAAATCATCATTGGCATTTATGCCACATCAGATGTACATAAGCCGACAAGGCTACAATAAGGTGTACAAAAAAAAGGCCGACAAGGCCAGACATATCTAACCGTATACACGAGACTACGAACCTCTAAGAGTATAACAAAACATATGAGCGGGACAGGACCCCGCTATGCCCATAATTATATACACAAAAGAATAAGTACCCAAAAGCTATGGCTCCGGAAGAAAAGGAGTTGTGCTATGCAATCTCTGAATAAGCAGCTATGGATCAAGTCTATCTCCCTGTGCACCTGCGGGCATGACGCAACATCCACAAACAAAAGGACGTCAGTACGAAGAATGTACTGCGTATGTAAAGCATGGTCAACATCGATATATAAGCATAGTAAACAACATGTGAAGTAGCATAGGAGGGGAAGACAATAATGTCATCACCATGGCACTTACCTACCTTTCATAGGAAATTCCCATTTCTCATGCGTATTTAATAATAGTGCTCGTATTAGTATACATGCCCCTGTTCGCATTGATATACATAGTCTTTTCACATTCATATTCATATTATATACATAGCCATACACTTATATACATACATACGTAGCGTACCCGACCATAAGGTTCGGTGTTTCATACATACTTGGCCAACCAAGGCTCAATGTTATATCTACCTGACCCTACCAAGGCTTCAGGGTTATCCGTACCATCTGCAGATGTGTGCGCGCGTTACGTAATCATATACATACATATATATAAACATATACTCTACCCAGCACCATAGGCTCGGGGTTTAATTATAGCCCTTTATAGGCACACATACATCTAATAGCCCGTAGGCACCTTTAGCATCATTATTATTATCATTATCATGACTATCATCATCATTATCGTTACATCTATATCATAGGCTTACTCGTTATATGAGGAGCGTAGTACAAACGTAGTACATACGTAGTACAAACGTAGTACATATCGAGAGATGAAATAAAACAAGTGTTGGTCCCTTTATTTAATGAATTGCAAAATCTGTGCTGCGGTGAACAGTGGTCGTAAACTAAGTTTACGACCATGTATTCCATTTTACGGTTCGTCCCTTGCGGTCGTCTTTAACCTTTTCAAAAACCAGAAACTTTGGCTGTTTGCATGGTGATTTACGACCATGGTTTACGGGCCGTAAATCACTTTACGGTCTGTAAACCAGATCGTATTTTACCATTTCCTCAACTGGCAGAAAGTTGAAGGCTTGCATGCCAGTTTACGACCTGGCAGTTTACGGACCGTATACCAGTTTATGGACCGTATACCAGTTTACGGTCCGTATTTGCACTTTACGACCATTGGGCAGATTGCAATTCTGCAACTTTCCATATTTCTTAGACTTCTCATTTTAATCACCCATATCCATGCACATGCATTGATCACCTCACCTTGCCTTATCTTAGCCAACTTTCTCGTCTTACGTCGGATCCTTTGAAATCTCGCCTAAGGTCATCAAATGTCGTTTCTTGGTCATGGACATCACACACCCATACTTATCACTAGTTCGTTCACTTACGTACCAACGGAAATTTTTTCCGAGGTGTAACATTCTTCCCCCCTTAAGAACATTCGTCCCCGAATGTTCGGCACTACCATCCTGCCACAACAACCTATAATGTCGATGCCACACAGGGCCACAACATAATAACATAAAACTTTGGCCACACATGACCCAAAAGCATAAAAGGAAAACATACATACCTTTTGATCTTGACGTCTCATCTTGGGCTTCTTCCAAGGGCTGAAATAAATGTAGGTATTTGGATCGCATACTTTATTCCGCTTCCCACGTCATTTCCTCTCGATGGTTATTTCTCCACAAAACTTTAACTGAAGCCACTTCTTTATTTCTAAGCCTTCGTACTTGCCTATCTAATATGGCAATAGGTATTTCATCATAAGTCAATTTCTCTGTCACTTGTACATCATTTACTGGGACGATCCTAGTAGGATCTCCAATGCATTTTCGGAGCATCGAGACGTGAAACACAGGATGGACTGACTCCAATTCCGGAGGTAGTTCTAATTCATAGGCCACCTTGCCTATTTTGCACACAATCTCATATGGCCCAATATACCGGGGACTAAGTTTCCCCTTTTTGCCAAATCTCATAACGCCCTTCATTGGCGACACTTTCAAGAACACCCAATCTTTCACTTTGAACTCTAAGTCCCTTCGACGATTATCCGCATAGGACTTTTGACGATTTTGGGCTGCTAACAACCGATCTTGTATGAGCTTAACTTTCTCTATAGCTTGCTGGACCAAGTCTGGCCCTATTAACTTAGTTTCTCCGGTTTCAAACCACCCGATTGGGGATCTACACTTTCGCCCATATAAAGCTTCATACGGTGCCATCTGAATACTGGAATGATAACTGTTGTTGTAAGCAAATTCAATGAGTGGCAAATGATCATCCTAATTTCCTCCAAAATCTATCGTACATGCCCGTAACATATTTCAAGAGTCTGAATAGTACGTTCGGCTTGCCCATCGGTTTGTGGGTGAAATGTCGTACTAAGGCTAACTCGGGTCCCTAAACCCTCTTGGAAAGACTCCCAAAATTTTGCTTTAAACGAGTACCTCTATCAGAGATAATAGATACCGGAACGCCGTGGAGTCTCACTATCTCTTCAAGGTAAAGCCTTGCATAATGTTCTGCCGCATAGGTCGTTCTGACCGGTAAGAAATGGGCTGACTTTTTGAGTCTATCCACAATCACCCATATAGAGTCATACTTACGTCGAGAACGAGGTAACCTGTTACACCTCAGAAAATTTCCCGTTGGTACGCAAGTAAATGAACTAATGATATGTGCGAGGAGTGCGAGTGTATAATGTTTCATGGGAAATCTATGTAAAGGGATGTGGATGATTAGAATGAAAAGTCGAGAAATGAGAAAAAATTGAAAGTTGGCAAAACTGCCCAATGGTCGTATAGTGCAAAATACGGACCGTAAAGTGCAATATGGTCCGTAAACTTGACGTCGTAAACTGGCATGTCCAACTTCAACTTTCTGCCAGCTGAGGAAATGGCTAAAATACGACCTGGTGGACGGACCGTAAAGTGATTTACGGCCCGTAAACCATGGTCGTAAATCACCATGCATGCAGGCCAAGGTTACTGGTTCTGCTTAAGCTTAAAAACGACCACAAGGGACGGTCCGTAAACTGAAATACGGACCGTAAACCTCCATGGACGACCACTGTTCACCCAGCACACATTTTTCAATTCATTAAATATGAGGATCAAGACTGGTCTTATTTCATTTACAACATTACACCACTTCCCTCTAGAACTTCTCTCTACATTTATTTTATGAGTTTTCAAGGATTATAAGTCATCCATAACATTAAGACAAGTAAATCAAGGATAAGGGAATCATCAAGGATCATCCAAGTCAAGAAATCCAAATGGAGAAAAACTAGGGTTTTGCTCAAAGAAGAGTATTATCAACCAAAGCTTGTTCCTACAACTTCTAAGGTAAGATTCATGATTTTTACAAGATGTTTGAGGTATTGGAGAATTAAAATACATGGATTGTAGAAAATGTGGTCAACTAGGTCATGAATGATGAATGGTGACATTTTGAGAAATAGTTTGAATTGAGTTATGAATGTTGTTGTGTTATGATATGAATGTGTCATAAATGGTATTAAGATCATGAACTAAACACTTTAGGCGAATGGATGAAGATGGGTGTTATAATCATGAATGTGGGAGAATTAGAGGCAAATTGAGGAATTCTAGATAATGTGGATAATGTGAATGACTAATGGCCATTGTTATGATATTAATGAAGGTATAAACGCTAGCATTGGGAGGGAACGGGCAAGCATAGAATAGTTCGACGGAAAGGTATGTAAGGCTAACCCTTCTTTCATAGGGCATAGTTCTTGGCCAAATTCCTAAACTCCTCTATATGAGTATGTTGTCTTCACATGGTTGACATTCCAAGCTCATAAGCTCACGACCCTTGATATGTACTATGCTTATACTATGTTCCTCGTATGACGAGTATGTCTATAATGTAAATGTAACGATAATGATGAGGATAGTAATGATGATGAGAGTAAAATGAGACTAGAGATGCTTACGAGCTACGATATATGTGTATGTGTGCCTATGAAGGGCTATAATAAGACCCCGAGCTTATGATGCCGGGTAAGACTATATGTATATGACTATGTATAAAGTATGTATTCGATTATGAAATGCGCGCACACCTCTGCAGAGGGTACGGATAACCCTGATGCCTTGGTAGGGCCAGGTATGTATGACCTTGAGCCTTGGTTGGCCAAGTATGTATGAGACACCGATCCCATGAGGTCGGGTATGGTATGTAAATGCTATGTATATGAAATGACTATGTCTATAATATGAATATAAATGTGAAAACACTATGTATAGGAATACGAATAAGGACATGTATACGAATATGAGCACAAGTATGGTACGAGTATTATTATGGGATACGAACGACGATGTATGCAATAACCCCGTAATGAAGTCCATATTAATCACTTCCCACTTCCACGTTGGGATTTCTATAGCTTGCAATAATCCGCCCGGCTTTTGGTGCTTCATTTTCACCTGTTGACAATTAGGACATTGAGCTACGAATCCCGCTATATCTTTCTTCATCCCATTCCACCAATATATAGTCTTAAGGTCATGATACATTTTCGTCGCTCCAGGGTGCACAGAATAACGGGAGCAATGAGCTTCTCTAAAAATCTGGTGGCGTAGGTCTGCCACATCAGGGACACATAGTCTGCCTCGGCATCAGAGAACTCCGTCTCCCGAAACGTCAAACGATGACTCCTCCTTTTGAGGGAGTGTGTCTCTGTATTGTATTAGCATGGGATCCTCATATTGTCGCTCTTTCACTTCTGCTACTAGCGACGAGACTGCTGTATTTTGGATAGTAGCTCCGCTGCTACCTGAGTCCATTACTCGGAATCCTAGGCTAGCTAACTGTTGGAGCTCACGGGCCATTTCTCTCTTTTCTGGTCGTACATCACTTAGACTTCCCATCGATCTACGGCTAAGATCATCAGCCACAACATTTGCCTTTCCAGGGTGATACAAGATATCCACATCATAGTCTTTCAGCAATTCTAACCATCGTCGTTTCCGCAAATTCAACTCTTTCTGCTTGAAGATGTATTGAAGAGTCTTATGATCTGTATAAATATCCACGTGGACACCATATAAGTACTGTCTCCATATCTTTAATGCATGAACCGCCGCGACCAATTCTAGATCATGGGTAGGATAATTCTGCTCATGTTTCCGCAATTGCCTTGAAGCATACACAATCACTTTGCCATGTTGCATCAATACACAGCTTAGCCCAACGCCTGAAGCATCATAATAAACGACATATCCTTCCAATCCCTCTGGAAGTGTCAGAACTGGGGCAGAAGTCAATCTACCCTTTAACTCTTGGAAACTACGTTCACAAACATCTGTCCATTGAAACTTTGCCGATTGCTGGGTCAACTTTGTGAGTGGTGCAGAAATAGAAGAAAAACCTTCAACAAATCTTCTGTAATAACCTGCTAAGCCCAGAAAGCTACGAACCTCCGTAGGAGTTATGGGCCTTGGCCAAGTCTTCACGGCCTCAATCTTTTGGCTATCCACTCGAATGCCATCGGCTGCAACGATATGCCCTAAAAATGCTACCGAGTTCAACCAAAACTCGCATTTGGAAAACTTTGCAAATAACTCTTGAGTTCGAAGAACTCCAAGGACAGTACGCAAATGATCCGCATGCTCCGCCTCGGATCTAGAATACACCAAGATGTCATCGATAAATACTATCACAAATAAATCCAGGAAGGGTCTGAACACATTATTCATCAAATCCATAAATACCGCTGGCGCATTAGTTAGCCCAAATGACATTACCCGGAATTCAAAATGACCATATCTTGTTCTAAAAGTTGTCTTAGGGATATCTTTTTCCCTAACTCTCACTTGATGATACCCGGACCTCAAATCAATCTTTGAAAACCATTTGGCACCTTGCAATTGATCAAACAAGTCATCAATCCTCGGGAGGGGATATTTATTCTTAATCGTCACTTTATTCAATTGCCTATAATCAATGCACATTCTCAAAGATCCATCTTTCTTTCGGACAAACAATACGGGCGCTCCCCACGGGGATGAACTAGGCCTAATAAAGCCTTTCTTAAGCAAGTCAATCAATTGCTTTTTCAATTCTTTCAGTTCGGAGGGTGCCATTCTATAAGGAGGAATAGATATAGGTTTAGTGTCTGGCAACACATCAATAGAAAAGTCAATCTCCCGCTCGGGAGGAAGGCCTGGAAGCTCTTCCGGGAACACATCCGGAAATTCATTCACTACGGGAAGTGACTGAAGAGTCAACGATTCAGCTTCTATACCTTGAACTCGCACTAGATGATAAATACATCCTTTCGTGATCATCTTCCTTGCCTTTAGAAAGGAAATAAACCTACCTTTTGGTGACGCTGTATTCCCTTTCCATTCTAAGACTGGTTCTCCCGGGAATCGGAAACGAACCATCTTCATTCTACAATCAACATTCGCTTAACAAGAAGCCAACCAATCTATGCCATAATGACGTCAAAATCTACCATTTCTAGCTCATGAAAATCAATCATGGTATGACGGTCACAAATCATAACTACACAATCTCTATATACTCGGCTAGCTATTACCGATTCACCCACGGGTGTAGACACCTCAAAAGGTTTGATCGACTCTGGTTCGACTATAAATTGACCCGCAATATAAGGAGTAACATATGATAATGTGGAGCCCGGATCAATCAAAGCATATACATCATGAGAGAATACCGATAATATACCTGTGACCACGTCAGGAGAAGACTCAAGATCTTGGCGTCCAGCCAAAGCATAGATACGGTGTTGAGGGTCGCTAGAACTGGGAGCTCTGCCTCTACCCCTACCAGGGCCAACTGGCGCATGTGAACTTGGCCCCGTAGGGCGTACAGATGCCGAAGATCCGGCTACCGACCCTGATGGCTGGGTCCTACCTCCACCATGTACTAAGGGGCAATCACGCATAATATGGCTTGGTCGACCACATGAATAGCAACCATCTGAACCCAATCGCCATCGACCCCAATGCGACTTCCCACACTGGGAACATCGTGGTGCAGGTGGCCTTGACTGGCCTGAATCATCTCTTAACTGAGGTCCTGAATAGCTCGGACTCGGCCCTGAACGAGCAGATCTACCAAGGCTCTGGCCTGGAAACCGTGGAGGGGCACCGGTCATGGAGTAACCTGAATGCCTGGAAAGCTGCTGCCTCTGGACTCACTCATCGGGCCTGAGGATCTGGCCCTCTTGCTATGTCCCCGATCTTGCTCACGCTCACTCCTCAGCTGATGTAGGCTTTCTTCTATGTTCTGAGCATGTGCCTGAATGCGTACAATATCCATACCGTCCTGAAGGGACGCAGTCAAGCATTTATCCATCAAGTGTGGCCCTAGGCCCTTTACAAATTGGTGTACCCGATCGCCCATATCCGCTACCATAGCCGAAGCATACCTAGCTAAGGAGTTAAAGCGGAGGTTATACTCTAGGGCACTCATACTACCTTGCCTTAAATTCAAGAATTTATCGGCCCTGGCTCGCCGAACTTCTGGGGGCATATAATGACGGAGAAAAGCATCAACAAACTCTTGCCATACCGGGGGAGGTGCATTGGCCCCCCGTGAAGCCATCCATACCGTATACCACTGGATCGAGACATCTCTCAATCTATATGACGCTAGTTCCACCGACTCGGTGTCCGAAGCATGTATCAACTGAAGCGTCCTTAGCATACCATCGATGAAATCCTGAGGATCCTCCTCCGGCTTTGACCCAAAGAATTCCGGAGGGTTTAAAGTAATAAAATCACGGGCCCTTGCACTAACAACCCTATCACCATGCCCTGAACATTGCCTCTGAGTCTGGGCCGCAACCAATTGAGTCAACAAATTAATGGCCTCTTTTACATCTTGGCCAGAAGCATCCGGTGGAGGAGCTGGAGGTGCTGGAGCTGGGGCTGAGGCCCCCTCACGCTCCTCAGAAACAGGCACTGTCTGGGAGGACTGAGATTGAGCCGCACTCTAGGAGTCACTTTCCTCTACTACCGGTGGCGGTGCTCTTTTAGCCCGCTTTTCTGCCACCGTCTTGCCCTTTTGGGCTGCTGCAGCCTTTTTCTTCTTAGGCATCTCTGAAATGCACAACATACGATTAAGGAGCAAGAATTTCTTACATCATAGCTCTATCGCACGATTCTTATGAAGAAGAAGGTCATTTATTCCTAAAATGTCCGCAACCTCTTGTTTATAAGTGTGGCGCGCAACACACCCATAACCAACACTCTACTAGACACGGCTCGTAGACACACCCTAGGACTGAAGCTGGCTCTGATACCACTTTTGTCACGACTCGCCTAGGGGTCCACGACGAGCACCCGGTGCTAGCCCACCCGGGCACCCCTTGACTTATACTTATGCTTACATCTAGGTGAGCCACATAATTAGACATGCATTTTCTTTCATTCATCAAACTAGTCCCATCGGACAATCACATCTTTAAATCATCATTGGCATTTATGCCACATCAGATGTACATAAGCCGACAAGGCCAGACATATCTAACTGTATACACGTGACTACGAGCCTCTAAGAGTATAACAGAACATATGAGCGGGACAGGACCCCGCTATGCCCATAATTATATACACAAAAGAATAAGTACCCAAAAGCTATGGCTCCGGAAGAAAATGAGCTCTGCTATGCAATCTCTGAATAAGTAGCTATGGATCAAGTCTATCTCCCTGTGCACCTGCGGGCATGACGCAGCGTCTACAAACAAAAGGACGTCAGTACGAAAAATGTACTAAGTATGTAAAGCATGATCAACATCGATATATAAGCATAGTAAACAACATGTGAAGTAGCATAGGAGGGGAAGACAATAATGTCATCATCATGGCACTTACCTACCTTTCATAGGAAATTCCCATTTCTCATGTGTATTTAATAATAGAGCTCGTATTAGTATACATGCCCCTGTTCGCATTCATATACATAGTCTTTTCACATTCATATTCATATTATATACATAGCCATACACTTATATACATACATACGTAGCGTACCCGACCATAAGGTTCGGTGTTTCATACATACTTGGCCAACCAAGGCTCAATGTTATATCTACCTGGCCCTACCAAGGCTTCAGGGTTATCCGTACCATCTGCAGATGTGTGCGCGCGTTACGTAATCATATACATACATATATATAAACATATACTCTACCCGACACCATAGGCTCGGGGTTTCATTATAGCCCTTTATAGGCACACATACATCTAATAGCCCGTAGGCACCATTAGCATCATTATTATTATCATTATCATGACTATCATCATCATTATCGTTACATCTATATCATAGGCTTACTCATTATATGAGGAGCGTAGTAAAAACGTAGTACATATCGAGGATTGTGAGGTTATGAGCTCGGAGATCAATCATTTGGAGACAACATACTCGTATAGAGGATTTAGGAATTTGGCCAAAGAACCATGCCTTATGAAAGAAGGGTTAGCCTTACATACCTTTTTGTCGGACTATTCTACACTTGCACGTCCCCTTCCAATGTTAGCGTTTCTACCTTCATTAATATCATAACAATGGCCATTAGTCATTCACATTATCTAGATTTCTCAACTTGCTTCTAATTCATCCATATTCAAGGTCATAACACCCAACTTCGTCCATCCGTATAAAGTGTCTAGTTCATGATCTTAATACCATTTATAACACATTCATATCACAACACAACAACATTCGTGATTCAATTCAAACTATTCCTCAAAATGTCACTATTCATCATTCATGACCTAGTTGACCATATTTTCTACAATCCATGCATTTCAACTCTCCAATATCTTAAACATCATATAAATATCATGAATCTTACCTTAGAAGTTGTAGGAACAAGATTTAGAAGATAATACTCCACTTTGAGCAAAACCCTAGTTTTTCTCCATTTGGATTTCTTGACTTGGATGACCTTTGATGATGTTCTTACTCTTGATTCACTTTGTTTTATGTTGTTGATGACTTATGATCCTTGAAAGCTTGGATAAAAATGTAGAGAGAGGTTTTATAGAGAAGGTGTGTAATGTGGAAATGAAATAAAACAAGTGTTGGTCCCTTTATTTAATGAATTGCAAAATCTTTGCTGCGGTGAACAGTGGTCGTAAACTGAGTTTACGACCATGTATTCCATTTTACGGTTCGTTCCTTGCGGTCGTCTTTAACCTTTTCAAAAACCAGAAACTTTGGCTGCTTGCATGGTGATTTACGACCATGGTTTATGTCACACCCTAATATCCCTAGGGTGTGATGGGCACCCGACCCTATATCCGGAGCCGAGCGAACCCACAGATTCTTATTACACACATAATTTCTTCGGACTCTGAAAATCAAATAAAAGTAAAATACGTGTTAAGCTTTCGAAATCTTTCCTTTATCGCTCTCAAAATTTATAAAAATTTGTAATCATACAAAATTTATTACATAACACAGAACGACATATCGGCTGATGGAGCCGCTTACAGACTGCCAACCAATACCCATGACGCTGTCTGCAAAGTCTCTAACATCAATCCAGAAATCAGAACATACATATACTCTGACTCGGCAACGCTCTAGAAGAAAATGGAGCTCGCCAACCCTGCTGAAACATCTTCTAACAAATCTTCTATTCATCTGTGGGTACCTGTGTGGCATGAAACGCAGCCCCCGAAAAAAAAAGGGGTCAGTACGGAATATGTACTGCGTATGTAAGGCATAAGATACAGAAAACGAAACCATAATCTAAAAAAACAGTACAAAAGGTACGTACATTACCCAGAACACCAAATACTTAATTTCCAAACGCGAATCATGTATCAGAAGAAGTACAGATCCAAAATACCGAAACACTAGAATATCAGGATGCTTGTTTTTTTTTTTCCAGACACAAAACATGGATGCCAATTTCATACGTAATATAATAATGCCACGGAACGTACGGCCCGATCCATATATATACATACATATATATATCGCTGCGGAACGTGCAGCCCGATCCATATAACATATCACATGTGCAAGTAACGTGTCCCGGCCCTCGAGTGAGGGACTCGGTGAATAGAATCATGTATGTCAACATCGTATATCACATATGCATAACATGTCCCGGCCCTCGAACGAGGGACTTGGTAGATAAAATCATGCATGTCACATCAAATATCATGTATACATGTAAAGTGTCCCGGCCCGCCAGTGAGGGACTCGGTGGATAACGTGTCCCGGCCCTTCAATAAGGGACTCGGTAGAGGAGATCCAATCCGGATCTGGCGCCATCATCATATAACGTGTCCCGGCCCTCTACTGGTGGGTCTCGGTGAACAATGCAGTGGAATACGCACGAGAACATGTCCTGGCCCGGGCTCAGTGAAATCCAAACTGAGGCTTGCACGAACAGAATAATGCGAAACCATATGCACATAAATCAAGACTCGATAGACAAGTGTACTTACCGACTCCTGAAGGCTCAGAACAAGTTTCGGGTCAATCTGACTTAGTATGAGAATGTTATGGACGTTTGAGGTACAGAACCTTCTACGAGCATTTCAGAAGCCATTTTCGGAAAATCGAAACAACAATCATATCAAGTATCTTTCGGATATCGTATAGATCAAATCAAATATAACTTTTGGAATCATATGTACATATCAGAATATATCAAAGACTTAATGGAATAGTCGAACGTGCTACCATTTGAAAATCAAAACTTTAGTCATATCAATTATCTTTCGAATGCCATTCGGAAACATATCAGACAGAACTTCGGACATCATAGATACGCATCAAAACCATATGAAATAGCTTATAGAATTCTTTTGAAAACATATCAAAAGTGCATAGGAATCATAAACAGACTCGGAATCCAAGAATAGAGTAACCCCGAGGTGCATATCATACCTTATTTGGCTCTAAAACATGCCAAAAGAAAGAAAGGGTAAGCCTTACATGCCTGTGTCACGCCTTATTAGCTACGCTTATTTATCCAAACTTGTTAGTCTACATTCAAGAAAGTTGACATAATCATTAGATACATCGGCATATACTAGTCTTATTCTTTCAAATGAATTCATTTATATTCTGCCGAAATTTCGGCAGCATTTCCCCTGTAAATACACCATCCCCGAGAATCTAATTCGGTCAATTTCACAACAACAAATCCGAGAATGGAACTCGGCCACATTATCAACAATAATACCAACAATTATATTCAATCCAACCGCATACGATCAAGCCAATATGGTTGCTCACATATTCAAGTATTAATCCAAAACCATTCAAACAATACTCACGAATACTTCAAGCAACTCACACAATATTTTAAACGGCCTAGCCAACTTACAACATAGTCCGAAATCTTCCAACTTCAACAAGGACAACAACAACAGATTTTCCTTATTCTAGTTTCATAAACTATATCAAAATTCACATGTTACAATACCGTCCATACAATTATAAGAATTCATGCTAGTGTCGCATTAACCTCTTCAACAATCCTACAACGATTACAACTTCATTTCAAGCCATCAAACTTTCATTCTCATCGTAGAATCCACATCAACAACAACTAGAATATCAAATGAAATCAATTCACCATAACTTACCAAAACAACCCCTTATTCGGCCACAACAACAACATACATATTTTCATGAATTTTTATCTATTTCTATACATTACAACAACAATCTAAATACTAAGTAAAATTAATCCATTCTTTCTACACCACACCACTTCCATTCGGCCAACACATATACACATATATTTCATGAATTTAATCCTTTTCTACACACTTCAACATACATAAATCATCCATAACATATAAAAGGAAATTAATTCTTACCTTTTTCCTTCAAGTGAAGAACTTGACCATGGTTATGAACTTGCAAGAATAGATGTTTTTCTTGCTCCAATAGGTTCTCCACTTTGCTAGGGACCTTCCGATTAGTAGGAAAATAATTTTTGAACAATTTTTTCTCAAGGTTCTTGTTGGGGTGCACATGGCCGAATGGCCTTCAACTTGGGGCTTCTCCAAGTTTCTTGATTTCTCTTAAGGAAAGAAGATGAGAAATATGTCTTATTTATCCTTCTTTTTCCAGCATTTATCCTTATTTATTTTTAAGTCCCTCAAATAAAAGTTATGGACACATGGGTCTTCTCTCCTTTTCTAGAATTTTCTTAAAACAACAAATACATCCACTTGTCTTGTTGTATAAACTTTGGTCCCTTAAGTAAGAACATGGACACATGGCTATGGGTGGGGCCCACCTTTTATGTCACATGGCCAAAGTGACATTTCAAGAATTTTCTTGAACACTTTGGGAAATTCCCATTTTACCCCTAGCCTTTCCATAATATTACCCTAAACACTTTTGTGAATTTTCATTTTTACCCTTAACCTTTCTCAATATTTCCATCCCAATAATACTCGTAATAACTTGTATTTTAGAATAACTTTGGAAAATGGTGTTGCCCTTAACTTCTCGCAATTATCTCGAATTATCCGAACGTACAAAATGCAGGATATAACAGTTTACGGGCCGTAAATCACTTTACGGTCCGTAAACCAGATCGTATTTTACCATTTCCTCAACTGGCAGAAAGTTGAAGGCTTGCATGCCAGTTTACGACCTGCCAGTTTACGGACTGTATACCAGTTTACGGTCCGTATTTGCACTTTACGACCACTGGGCAGATTTCAATTCTGCAACTTTCCATATTTCTTAGACTTCTCATTTTAATCACCCATATCCATGCACATGCATTGCTCACCTCACGTTGCCTTATCTTTGCCAACTTTCTCGTCTTACGTCGGATTCCTTTGAAAGCTCGCCTAAGGTCATTAAACGTCGTTTCTTGCTCATGGACATCATACACCCATACTTATCACTAGTTCGTTCACTTACGTACCAACGAAAATTTTTCCGAGGTGTAACACCTTTGCTGCTCAAATTGTTGGAAAATGCAGGGAGTTCTTGGGCCGATTTATTTGGAATTTAATGAAACAAAAGGGTTGTAGAATGGGTTAAGTTTGGTATGAGTGCTTGTTGAGCCCAAGAATTGATAGGCGGAATTTTAAGATCCTTAAAAAGCTAGGCAAATGCAGGCATGATAAAATACAAGTTTTTATTAAGTATGCTGCTATGAAGAGAAAATACTCAAAATACCCCCCAACGTTTGACCAAAATCCCAACTACACACCTAACCTTTGCGGGGGTCCTATTACCCCTCTGGACAAATTTTTTCAGTATCAAAATGCCCTTTTTTTGCTGATGTGGACAAGAGCGTGAATGCACCGCCCAGTGGCGCGTGACAACCTTTAAAAAACATCATCTTACGTGTTTTGGAGCGCCAACTCAGCTGCCACATAGATGCCACATAGATTAATTTTGAACTACCTCCATTTTTAGGCTACTTCATCTTCTTCTTCACCCTATTTAATACCCATCTCCATTTTTTTTTCAAAATAATATCCATTATAAATTCATAAAACATAAAAACTAATACCCCCCACGAAAATCTAATCGTGTTAAACGAAAAATGAAAATCTGAAGAAAAAAAAAATGAAAAATCTGGAAAAAAAAACAAGGTTGAAAAATCTAATCTTGTTAAAGAAAATCTGATTGGAAGTTCCTTGTTTGTAGTTGCTACTTGTTGCTTGGTTGGATTTGTTTAAGCACTAATTCTTTGAGTTGATTTGGGGAGAAAATTAAACTCCATTGCTAGGAATTTGGAGAGGGCTATGAAGAACACCAAATGGGTTTCTTTAAATTCTTGATTGTTTGATCAAATTATTGGATGAACTTTGTTCTATTTGGTGTTAGGAAGCTTCCTTTCACATTTGGGTTTGTTTGGATTAGATTTGAGGAAGTTGGTGTGATTTTTGTTTTTCAACTCCTAATGAAGATGATGATGGTGATGATGATAATGTTGATGAAGATGAAGGAGAATTGAGTATGGGTTTTCGGATCCTTACTAAAAATGGAGTATGGAAAATTGAGAGTTTTTGTTTTTTGAAGAAGAGTAGATGGATGGAAGAAGGGGGGAAATTAATAAAAAAATGGGGCGAAATTAAACACGTGGCACGTGGGCCAGGCGCATGTGGACAACCGCCATTTAATATTTGGGGGTTGGCAGATTGGACTGCCACATCAGCAAAAAAGGGGCATTTTGATACTGAAAAAATTTGTCCAGAGGGGTAATAGGACCCCCGCAAAGGTTAGATGTGTAGTTGGGATATTGGTCAAACGTTGGGGGGGGGGGGGGTATTTTGAGTATTTTCTCCTGCTACGAATCTTTTTTGAGACAAGAAAAACAAATATCAAAGATGTGGTTGCGCACCTTGGCAGATTTGGTTTAGTAATTAATTTTCATTAATTCTATCCAAGACTTGTAGACAGAGATTATTAAGTGCAACACACACAAGTGAAGAAAGCAGTTACGCTGCTAAGCTAGTGAATGTCGAGATCAAGAATGCAGTTACGCATCTGAGTTAGGACTAATAAAATTTTAAAAATAAAAAATACGAGTGATTCAAGGAATGTGAACATAATTTATCTAAATATAGTTTAAGATAAACATAATTTAATTTAAAATGGCCATGCTAGAATCAAGGGACTCAGGGAATGCCTAATACGTACTCCACGGTCAACAGAATTAATTACCTAGACGTTTTGTTTCGTAGTCAAATAGTAAAAGGATCATTTCCTTTTGATTAGGGATTTATAAAGTGACTTGAAACACCAAAACTCAATTTCAAATGATTCCTCTGTAAAATAATTTATCCCTATTCAAAATTTTCACTTCAAATGGAAAACCCCTTTAAAAATAAAAACATATAATATCGTGTGGTGAAAAAGGGCCTTGACAACAACCACAATTGGATTAGGGTTTTGGGGATTGAGTACATTTTTCCAGTTAGCCCCGACGCCCCTGTAAGGAAAATTTCTAGACATTTTAGACTCAGGTTCTCCTTTTTATTGCTTGTTCTTCTTGTTTGCTCGATTTATTGGCTTGAACGCGCTCTGTGATTCTGCTTCTTAAATCTAAGTAGCTTTTGAGGGGTTCTTATATGTACACTTTTATCACAAATGATTCATAGGGTGAGAAGTTGCACAAAAATTAACGAAAGAAAGATAATAATTTATAATAAACTAATATTCTTAGCAATATTTTCAACTATAATCTTGCCGAACCAGTCTCTACCAATCGTAAGTCTTTTCTTACCACAAATATCTCTTGATAAAGTGTAGTAATTTTCTAGATTTATTCTGTCGAACTATCTTAAGCTAGTACGTTAAACTACTCATAAGATCACGTCAGAGCTTCGTTATTGTTAATCCCGCTTGTGAATATATGGAATTAATCTCTTAACAGCCTAGAGATAACGTTGTTCAGCCAAAACCTAATCTCATAATCTTTCTCGAGATATGATGTAATGATCCGTTTGGTCGTTATAGTCTTTCCAACATTTTCACCCTTTCCCCAGCATTGATTAGCTCACTTTTGACTCGAGGGGACCGTTGACATGCTTCCCGTGGTGGCTAGATTGGATTCGGATAACCTTTTGTGAAATATGAGCTTAAAGTGAAAAATATTAGACCTAAAGTTGACTTTGGGGTAAACGGATCTTTTTCCGAAATCTATCGATTCCGAGAGGTCCGGATGGTCATTTAGAACTTGTGTGTGTATCTGGTTCGATTCCAATACACTCGGATGCATTTTCGGACTGGGGTTGGGAAATTAGAATTAAGGTATCGGGGGTTGACTCGGTCAACCAAACCTCCATTAGGAATTCCGAGGCCAGGATTGCGTTTGTAGCATATTTTTGTGTGGGTCTGTGTAGCTGGTTTATATGCAGATAGCCTCGGGAGTGGTTCGGGATTTCATTCGAGACTTAGAAAAATCTTGTAGGATTTCTGGTTCCTGATGCTCGCAATGGAGGCACCAGTGCCGTCCTAGTTGCGCCGGTCACTCACCGCAACGGCAGCCAAGTGTGTTTTGGCCCAGACAGCTGGGGCGGTCTGTTGGGCTTTGTTGCGACGCCGTCGTTGCGGTCCCGTTACTGCTGTAACGGTAACGGGCCTGTTATTTCATTAAGTGTGTTTTAAATACGCCCTTAGTCTATCATTTATTACCATTATGAAATAGAACTCTTGGAACCTGCTCTTGGAGATATTTTAGTAAAGATTCTTAGTGGTAAGTTCCCCTAATCATTTTACTATTTCATTAATCCTAATAATCATAGATTCCTCCTTGCTTTAATAATCCCTTAGTTATGGAAGATAAAAGTGGAGATATTGAATGTTCTATGCTAGATTTTGATGAATCTAAGGTTGTTAATCATATATCTTCTATTATTAGAGTTGAATTCTTGAATCAAAGAGTTAGGGTTTATACCCAAATTTGGGGGTTTTACTGCAATTTCAAAATTAGGCTAATCCATGAGCTATATCAGCAATTAGTGGTTGGGTTATGATCGCCGAGTGCTTAATTTTATATTTTGCTCTCGAATTTCCCGTTTTGACCTTGTGGGCCCCGTTTCCCTAAATTCTAGGGTTAGACTGACCTAAATTGAAAGATAGCAATATTAGTATCATTCTTCGTGATTTCTAATATAGATTTCGATTATGCCTAGAATTTATTAATCTTGAGGCTCAGCGGAAGGGGAATGAGAAAGAGTGATTTGCTGGTGTTTGCTGTTCGTCCATCCAGGTGGGTTATGGCTTACTCTTGGTGAGACTTCATATAGCGAAACATATATTTAGATTATATAGTTGGAGAAAGCATGTAAACCTTCGGGTATGAAGTTGGGTTGGATATCGTCTTAGGTTGGGCCCTTTTGCGCGATTGGGGCTAACCATATATTGTTGGTAGAAATTGGAATCTTTTTTCCATCTTGATTATGATATTGTTGGCATACCCATTGTTGGTACTTATGATATTGAGCATGATTGATGTTGATACATGCATTGCAATCACTCTCATTCCTCATGATATACTGTTGAGACACTGTTAGTACTTGATGAAACACTGTGATGAACTGGGCTCGATTTTTAAGTGAGAGTGATGAGAGAGTCTGATATCCGATGTTAGTTCCGGAATCGTGAATTGAGTAAGTGCATGGACTCCACGAGTCCCCAGAGTGGTGCTGGTGAGAATCCCCCGTAGGCAAAGATTCGGGGTCTCGTCTGTCTGTTGGGTAAAGATTCAAGATTAGTGGCACTTAGACTTCGCGAGTCACTTTGGCTTGTGCTACCGAGATGTCGATATTTCCGTCCGGAGTACATGTGTACACAACACTTGCATAGCATTGCATTGCATCCATACATTATTATATTGCATTTCACCATGGCTTAATTGAGATGTTTTGATGTTGTACTTATGATGTTGGATTCGGACTAGATATATTGAGACTTGGCACATTTGGGGTTAGATGCTCTACTTAGGCGATGACGTGTACTTGGCTTCGATTATATTTGATTTATACTTGATGGTTTATCTGCCTATCTTGTTTTATTATCTTAATTCTGTTAGCTATGCTTAGTCAGTCGATGATGCCTACCAGTACCGCTGTATTGTACTGACCTACACTTGCTGCATTCCTTTATGAATACAGTGTATCAGGTTGGGTCTGCTTCTATCTCTCGTAGCTGATTGTCGTTTTCAGCATTGTTACGAGTTTCCAGGGTGAGCACGGATGTTCGCTGCTTTGAAGACTCTTCCCATTTTATGTCTTGTTTTTGTTATTCTAAGACATAGACGGATTTATGTATTATTATTCCAGACCTGTATATTTTCATCAGAAGCCCTTGTATGACTTAGACTAGACCCTAGGGGTACTTCTTATTCTGCACTATCCAATTATATAATATTGTGAGACTTACGTATTATTCTTTTTCGCTTGCTTGATTATTTATTCTTGTCTTTATTTATGGTTGGGTCAAGGGTTCGCTTACCGAGGTAGGGAAGGTAAGTGCCCACACGACTTATGCTAAATTGGGTCGTGACAATTTGGTATCAGAGCCCTAAGTTACCCGGTCTATAATACAAGAGCGTGTCTAGTAGAGTCTCGCAGATCGGTACGATGAGCTCTGTACTTATCTGCGAGAGGCTATAGGACACTTAGGAAATCTCACTTTCTTTCATTCTTTCGTGCTACTTTATTCTGATTGGTATCTGAAAAGATCAAATTGGTATATGACACTTATCTCTTCTCTCACAGATGGTGAGGACTCGAGCTACTATGGCCCGAGGTCAGGTGTCAGAGCCCGCAGCTATGGCTGGCACCCAAGGGCAAGCGACAACCAGAGGGTGCGGCAGAGTAAGAGGCCGCGGGGCTGCCCCTGCTAGGGACAGGGCTCCTGTTGTAGGACAGCGGCGAGAGAGGTCTCCATCTCCCGAGCTTGAGTTTTAGCCGGATCAAAGCCAGGCCAAGGATGGAGTGGCCCCAGTACTGACACTGCCTGGGGTTACTTCTGATCAGGCCATGCATGATACTATGGCTAGAGTTTTACTTCATCTTGATGCCCAATAGGTGGTAGCTGGTGTTACTACTCCCAACGGGGGTTCACAGACCAGAGTTGGGGCGCAGACCCCTGAGCAGGGACCTACGCGGGTAGCACATCCCACTGTAGCTATGGCTCATCGCATTGATGTGATACCCGCTATTGGTGATGATCTTAGGCCAATGGAGGGCGCTATTATGACTACGTCAGATCAGGACCTTGTTGGGAGATTCCGGACATTGGAGCCATCGTGGTTTTCTGGTACTTCGTCTGAGGATTCTTATGAGTTCATTCTAGACATGCACGAGTTGCCACACTGGATGGGGATTCTGGAGACCCATGGGGTTGATTATGTGTCCTACCAGTTTTGCGGCAACGCGAAGACGTGGTGGAGGTATATCGTGGCTTGCAGACCTAAAGGTTCCCCTACCCTGACTTGGACTTATTTCTACCGGGCCTTCCTTGAGAAGTATGTGCCCCGATCTTTGCAAGAGGCACGTTGGGAGGAGTTTTTACATCTTCAGCAGAGGGGCATGTCTTTGGAGTCCTATGTGACCCGCTTTCTATATCTGGCCCATTATTCTACTCTTTTGATCCGTACTGAGGTCGACCAGATCAGGCATTTTGTTAGGGGACTAGTAGGTTCTCTACATATTCCTTTTCTTCAGATGGAGTCTGTGGGGGCTTCCTTCCAGTCCATTATCGAGCATGCTTCTATTGTTGAGGGCGCTAAGGCCCGTGCATTTGGTAGTGGTGACAAGAGACCGCATCAGTCTGGTAATTTTGGTGGTTCTATTACAAAGGGCGGTGGCCAGGTTTTTCAGCCGCATAAGTCATATTCCGGTTATCCTGTGCATTTAGCTTTACAAGTTTCCCCCAGTGAGCCACCCAAGCAGAGAGCTCCTGAGAGTTCATTTTCCAGACCAGTAAGCAGGGTTGCTTCATCCGAGTCTTCAGCTTCAGTGTATCAGCCTTCATCTCCTTTTACCTGCTATTCTTATGAAGAGATTTCCTCGACCCAGGCGGGATTATCAACTGCCGAGAACTCCGACATCATCTGGTGGTCGAGGTGGTGCTTCTTAGAGGGGCGGTGCTCAGTTAAGCGGCGGTGGTTCTCATGGTTCCAGAGGTGGATCCCAGTCAGCTAAAGGTGGTTCCCAAGGTGCGAGAGGGGGATCTCAGACTTGGCGTGGTGGATCCCATTGGTACTCATTTTTAGGTAGGAACGAGGCAGAGGCCTTAGATGCTGTGATTTCACGTACCATTTCTGTCCGTCAAAGAGCAGTGCTGCATCCGTGTTATTTGATCCTGGATCCACCTATTCGTATGTATCTGCATTTCATGCAGTTGGTTTGGATTTGCCTTGTGATAGCTTAGATATACTTGTTCATGCGTCTACTCCGGTCGGAGATACTGTGATTGTTGATTGAGTCTACTGGTCTTGTTTGGTCACTTTTATGGGGCATGACACGGGTAGATTGGATGATTCTCGATATGGTGGACTTTGACATTATATTGGGGATGTCCTGGCTTTCTCCTTATCACGCGATATTGGACTGTCACGCCAAGATAGTCACCTTAGCCATGCCGGGCATTCCTAGGCTCGAGTGGAGGGGTACTCCTAGTCTCGCTCCGAAGAATATCATTTCCTTCCTTCGGGCAAAAACTTTAGTAAGTAAGGGGCATTTAGCCTATTTGGCTCATGTTGATGATATGACGGTTGCATCTCCACCCCTTGAGTCTATTCCTATTGTGAATGAGTTTGCGGAGGCATTCCCGTCAGATCTACCGGGTATGCTACCTGATTGTGACATTTTTTTTTATTAACATGGATCCGAGCACTCACCCTATTTCTATTCTGCCATATCGAATGGCACCTACCGAGTTGAGAGAGCTTAAGGAGCAGTTACAAGATTTATTGAGCAAGGGGTTCATTAGACCGAATTTCTCCCCTTGGGGTGCTCCTGTGTTATTTGTGAAGAAGAAAGATGGGACCATGAGGATGTGCATTGATTATCGCCAGCTGAACAAAGTTACCATTCGGAACACGTGCCCTATGCCTCGTAGTGATGATCTGTTTGATCTGTTCCAGAGTGCTTCGGTATTTTTGAAGATTGATTTGCGTTCAGGCTAACACCAATTTTAGATCAGGGCGGAGGATATTCCGAAGGCAGTATTTCGGACGAGATATTACCACTATGAGTTTCTGGTGATGTCTTTTGGGCTTACCAATGCCCCGACTGCATTTATGACCTTGATGAATGGCATCTTTAGGCCATTCCTTGATTCCTTCATGATTGTGTTGATTGATGATATCTTGGTGTATTCCAAGAGTAGAGAGGAGCATGCGAGCCATCTTCGTTCTGTTCTTGGATTGTTGAAGAAGCATAGCCTGTTTGCTAAGTTTTCTAAGTGTGAGTTCTGGTTGGAGTCTGTATTCTTGGGCTATGTTGTGTCTAAGGATGGGATTATGATTGACCTACAGAAGATTCAAGCTATGAGGGGTTGGGCGAGGCCCACTACTGTTACTGAGATTCGTAGTTTTGTAGGTTTGGCCAGCTATTACCGTCGTTTTGTGAAGGGTTTCGCTGCTATGGCTTCATCTTTTACCAAACTACAACCCTGATCTTAGCATTACCCGTGGAGGGTAAGGATTTCACGATCTATTATGTTGCCTCCTGTGTGGGTTTGGGTGCTTTGTTTATGCAGGAGGTTAGAGTGATAGCTTATGCTTCCCGGCAGTTGAAGATTAACGAGAAGAATTACCCTACCCATGATTTGGAGTTGTTGGCCGTGGTCTTCGCTTTGAAGATTTGGAGGCATTATTTGTACGGTGTTCATTGTGAGGTTTTCACTGATCACCGTAGTCTTCAGCATGTGTTTACCCAGAAATATCTTCATTCCAGGCAGCGCCGATGGATGGAGCTCCTAAAGAACTATGACATCTCTATTCTTTATCATCCCGGGAAAGCCAATGTGGTGGCTGATGCCTTTTGAGTCACAAGGCAGTGAGTATGGGCAGTTTAGCTCGATTGATTGTTTTTTTGCATACGTTGGCCATGAAGGTTCAGACTCTGGCCAACAGTTTCGTTAGCCTTGATATTTTAGCCCCAGGCAGGATTTTGTCCTGCGTAGAGGCGAGGTCATCATTATTGGAACAGATCAGGACTCATCAGTTTAAGGATGCTCAGTTGAGCAAGATTCGAGACAGAGCTTTGAGGGGTGAGGCCAACGAGGCCATGATTGATTTTTAGGGCATTTTGAGTATTAGAGGATGCGTGTCCGTTCCTCGTGTTGGTGATTTGATGCAGTTGATCTTGTCTGAGGCTCATAGCTCTCGCTATTCCATTCATCTAGGGGCGACTATGATGTACCGTGATTTGAGATAGCACTATTAGTGGCGTCAGATGAAGAGAGATATAGTTGATATCGTGGCTAAGTGTGGTTATTTTCAGCAGGTAAAGTATGAGCACCAGCGACCCAGTGGTGTGCTTCAGAAGATGCCCATTCCCGAGTGGAAGTGGGAGAGGATTACCATGGATTTTGTTGTGGGTCTTCCAAAGACCCTGGGCAAGTTTGACTCTATTTGGGTGATAGTTGATTAGTTGACTAAGTCCGCTCACTTTTTTCCAGTTCAGGTTTCCTATACCGCGGAGAAGTTAGCCAAGCTGTACATTCGGGATATTATGAGATTGTCACGACCCAACCCCGTGGGCCATGACTAGTGCCCGAACTGGGCACCCGTATACGAACCTGTTACATATAATCAAACTGAATCTATGAGTAGTATGGAAACTTGCAGAAGAACTCCAACGGTTCATAACATCGCCACATATGTATATTCAGATAAACTGTCTCTCGAGGAGTCACAACTGATAGAATCATAAAGGGATACGTAAGCCAACGAGGCTGCCACTACACACAACATCATGTCATATGCAAGACGACAAGGCAGCCACTACAGACGGATATCATACCATAGCACATCGGATAGACACAGCTGAACAAAACTTATATACAACCCACACATATGTCTACAGACCTCTAAGAGTACGAATAGCGAAATATGACGGGACAGGGCCCCGTCGTACCCCTGGATAAACATACATATATATCATAAGATCTGTACCAAAAGTCTAAACTCCGGAATAATGCAGCTCTCCAAGACGGCTGAATAGAAGTCCTATGTTGAAGAGTCACCAAACCGACTATCTGTACGTGCGGGCATGAAACGTAGCCCCCTGAAGAAAGAGGGTCAGTACGGAATATGTACTGAGTATATAAAGCATGAAATACAGTAAAAAGGATCATAACTGAAATAAGGAGTACAGAAAACAAGTACAATGTCCAGAATACCAAAACACTTGCCTTTGAAACATAAATCATGCATGTCAATATCATATATCATACCCGGCCCATTATGGGACTCGGTGACATAATCATATCATCATCATATACATATATACCGTACCCGGCCCTCTAGTGGGGGACTCGGTGAATAAAGTCATCATATGCCCTCCTGGCCGCCATAACATATCATCATATCATCATATATATATATATACCGTACCCGGCCCTCTAGTGAGGGACTCAATGAACAATGCAGTGAAACTGTGCACGATAACATACCCGGCCCGGGACTCGGGGAAAGACATATTGAGGCATGCACGAGCAGAGTAGTGAGCAACCATATGCAATTTAAATCATTATCAAGACTCAAACAGAATAAGAAGAAGAGATTAACACCTGAGTATCAGTAGCGACAATTATATCAAGTATCCCTCGAATGTCATCATAGTTCATATCAAAAGAGTCTTAGGAATCATAGACACATGTCAATATAGTGTGAAATAGCTTATAGAAGTCAGAGACATTAGTTATCGTAGAGTTTCTAGGAATAGGGTCTTATATGAGCCAGTTTGGATGGGCTTATGCCTATAAGCTGCAAACAGCTTATAAGATAAAAAAAATAAGTTGGGGTAGTCTAACTTTTTTTTTTTTTAGCTTATAAGCTGTTTTTAGCTTATAAGCTGCTTTAGATAAGCTAAGTCAAATGGGCCCAATTATTTTTTTGAGCTTATTTTAAGCACACAATGACTTTAAGCTGGTCAGCCAAACACTAAAAAAAGCTGAAAACAGCTTATAAGCAACTTTATAAGCCAATCCAAACGGGCTCTATATGTCGACTATTATCCAACGCATAGGAAACTGGAGAGGGAAGCTCAATCACTTAAGAGCTCTAACATCAAGAAGTGAATAAAAATCATGAATCACACTCAAGACTTATGAATAGGATTACCCCAAAGCTCATATCATTCATCACTTAAATCTAAGACATGCCAAAAGAAGGAAGGGACACCTTTACATACCTGTTTAACGACTATTCGCAAATCCGTTCGCTTTGTCGCCCCCTTTATCCTATTTAACGTCAAAGTAACGTTATCGTTAGTAACTATACTTTCTAGTTCATAAATCCGTAGCCCATCGCTTATAGAACTTATTCTTTAACTTATACTTTCTCGTTAAGGGTTTTTCATTAGTTAAGGGCTTAACGAAAATCAGGCAACATTTCCCCTATATATTCGCCTAACCCAAATTTCCAATTATTCTCCTGTTAGCACAGAAATACCAACAACAGAGATATACATATAAAATTCTCACAATTCAGCCCATAACAATTCTAACAACCCAACAACCTTTTTTAATCCATTTCAACCCACAATTTCCTATAACATCGATTTCAGGCATTTTCTAAATTCCAATTTCATCCAATCCAATTTTAATAATTCCATTACAATACTACTAACACAATTACACCATAAAACAAGAAAATCTTACCTTAATTTTCTCAGAGGAATTTCTACTCTTAATTGCTCCAATTTCTCAATTTTCTTCTTCCTCGATTCAATATCCAACGTTGCTATCACCTCCTTGAACTTGAAAATCATCTTGGAATTAAATCAAGGCAACAAAAAAAACAAAATTTTCTTGGCCATGGCTAGCCGTGAGCAGCAGCCATGGCCATGCCTTTTTTGTTTTTTAAGCTTTGCAAGAACAAAAATTAAGTGATGAATTATTCATCACTCAATTTTGTTCATATATGCTTCCTCTTGTCTTGACACGTTAGTGTCTTAAATGCAGCCCACATGGTGACCACGTGGCAGCCCACTTGATGCCACGTGGCAGCCCATTGCAACCCCCCTTTTTTTTCCGGGTGGGGCCCACAAGACTTAATTAAATTAATTAATCACTAATCCCTTACTTAATAATCTAATCAAAATTAATTAGTTTATAATCTCCAATAATATTTTTACACTAAATAAAATTTATTAACAATTTATGTTCTAATTAGCATTGAAAATTAAAGGTTCGTATTTCATGTCCGAAAATAATTCCGCCTCCAACTTGAGTCGATTTACTTGCGAATAATTCGACATATAAATATACGGGGTATAACATCCTTCCCCCCTTTAGAACATTTGTCCTCGAATGTTAAACTGATCCGGAATTCCCAATACTTTCTCAAGTGTTCTATTATTTAATTATACCCTTCACATACCTCTTCCATTGGTCGATTCACTATGATTCATTATAACGCATTCCAGGCCCCTACATAGTTATTCCTGTAATATCTCCTCTTTCTGTTGTTTCCCGTGGTAATAATTCCACGTCATTGCCTTTACTCTTATCTTACTTCGCACTCCGTTGTCAGTTGTGTTGCGAGCTCTTCCACTGAAATCTTATTTTCTTCCTTGTGTGCTTAGTCTTAAGTTGACTCCTTCCTCTCCTATAGTTATTCCCTTAAGATATCATTTCCTTCATCTTACCTCTTTAAAAACGCACAGACGTCCCTCGTCAATTCATTAGACTTTAATATCCTTGAAGTGTTGCATGCCTCTGGTAACCTGTAGACCCATCGCAGGTTCTATGTATAAAACGAAATTTCCCAGAGGGTAACATTTTTGTACTCCAATATCTTTTCTTTACTCCGCTGTGACTGTCCGTGTTCTGAAATCCTCAGCATCATGTGTCACTTTCTGACTTTCTTTTAAAGGTCTTCAACTTCTTGTCTCTTTTACGGGATTTCTTTTAAAAGTCTTCAACTTCTTTTACGGGATTTCACTTTCTGAAATCTCGATCTTTAGGGTTGGCTATCAAATAGCGCTAGGGTCCCCTCATATTATAGCTTTACTGTCATCCAGTAACCAGTAACCTGCTTGTCCTAATTGTCTCGGTTAAATCATTTTGTGATTTCCCTTAACGTAACTGGCACTACTTTAGGCATATTATCTCGTGTTGTTTCTCTATTTACGACTCAACTCTTCTATTGCCTTTTTACTCAAATTTGCTCTTAGTTCTCCTACCACGCATCCTATTGCAATCTTTACAAGAGTATGTGTAGGTGCTCAAATTAGCCCGGAAAATACCTTAGCGTTGCCTCGCTAGTCTTTATGCAGACCCTATATTCTTCTTTTATATCTTTCAATTGATATCAAGGCTCAACTATGGCTTTTGCCCTTAGTACTAATTATATCTCCGTAGTTTTACCTCAACCCATCATATACCTTTCCTTGATGTATCCAAAATATCGCAACCACATTGTTGTTACTGAATTCTTACTTCTCTTATCAGGTACTCACTTGGTCTCATTCTTAGCATACAAATATTCGTAGGTTGCATAAATATTCTCGTACAATTTGTACAAAGTGCATTCAATCCTAGTCATAGTCTTTCCTTCTCCTAGCTTATTCTGCTTTACATATCTTATTGTACTAACACTCACTTGCTGTCTATTTCGCCATACTCCTTTCCCTTCCTCTATTCACCATTTGGTTTTCTCATATCCTTCTATAGGAAAGTGTTCCTATCCTTTCTCCTTTGCTACTTATGTGTCACAATATCATTAGCCAATAACTCAGTTGCCAACATTTTAACCTCTAATCCAGTATAGCCTTGCTATCCTTTACAATACCTTTTAAGTTACTCGTTACCATTTTCTTGTCGTATTCTTCCTTTTTATAAGCCTCCAACTTCTGATGTCATATTATCCAAGGTCTTTACCAATAATTCTCAGCACTGTCTCAAATCTTACTAACTTGTTTCAGCAAGGAATCTCACTTAAAGTTTAAGTATTCACATTAAACGTGTTGTAGTGCTAGTTGATTTCATCTTACACTTGCATTTCTCTCATCCGCTTCCCCCCTTTTGGGTGTACTCACATCATTATCTATTTATACTCTGCTCTATGTCCCTATTTCTAATCTCACATTCATCCGATCCCTTTTTCCAATTCACTTGGTATACTGCACCATCCTCATGTCTTTCTTTATAATTTATAACTTGATTATCCACGTACAAAACCTTAACGCAATCACGAGGTGATGAGAACTCTCGATATATAGTACAAAATCTCATCTGATGGTCGGTACTCGAGTAATATAATTAATGTAGCAATTTATCCGAAGCCACATTCCATTCATTCCAATCAATAATTAGCTAGTGCTTATAGTCGTTTCAAATTCTTATTTAGGTAGCACTTGTATTCTAATGATAAGTGTACCAAGCTTTCTTATAATACTATCTTTATCCCAACGGATATCACCTGTTTCCTCTAGTAAACTCACAATGCATCAGTTGTTTCACAAATCCACAATCCTTGTCCTTTAAGGATTTCACTATTTTCGAGGTGAGGTCACATATATGCAGTACCCCTTTATGCCTCATACTCTTTCTCTCTTGTTATATATCCAACGCTAACTTCTAACTTACTCAAAATCATATCAAATTCGTCTTAATAGTTGTCTTGTCCTATCACCTTGTCGTTATACTATACCTCTATCTTCATAGCTTTATATTTCCCTTTTTATCCTATACTCATACTCAATTAATTACGTATGTCTTGAGTGCTTACTTTGGTATTCCTTTCATTTCTCCAGTCTATGCCCATCTTTTATTTTGTGCACGAGAAATCTCATGCTACCCTTATATCCTTCGGAAACACTACTCCGACATAACCCCTTTCTCATTTTCATAGTATATTCTGTTCATCCCCATATATTCTTATCATACCTCATTTCTGGCATTCATTCTGTCTCGTTGCTCATCTCCCTTTAGGTTGGTCTTTCACAATTCCGTCACTTATATTACCCGTCTTCTTAGGTATACACGTCATAACACCTCGCTACACTGTAATCCCACTCGCCTTCTTTCTATCTTCTTCTTTCAATCACTTCTTCTCTTTCTGCGCTCGCTTCTACTTTCATTTCCAATTGATCTCTATTCTGAACTTTCTCTATAGGACTTGGTAGGTCTTCCTTATTCGTTCTATATTTGCTTTTCCGTTTCCCACTAATCACATCATATCCTTTAGTTACTTCCTCGCTAGGCTTTACTCATTTCTATAACAATCCTTATGGTATTCACATTGCATCCTGTTCGTAATCCATCCTATAACGCAACACGTCTTAATCTTATTCATGATTCTTACTATGTTTTAATTACACTCTGTGCGCTAGGCGTACTTAACCCTTCACCCTTTCTGATCAATCTTACCCTCAATATCTCACAAGCTGTCTTATCAATACCTTCATAATTTGTCATAATTCTTCCTCCTCCGTACTTTTATCTCAATCATACTATTACTCCTTTTACTGTAAACTCGTTGTAATTTATCTCTACTTATCAGTTCACTCGATACCTCAATAAAACATTCAGTTAAGACTTGCCTCCTTTTTTTTATATCATCCCTTAGTATCACAAGCCCTTCCGAATCATCCTAGCATTTCATCAATAACACATGGAACACATGATCCATGACAGCCCGCAAGTTTAAGTTTTCCTTCTACAAATTCCATCTCCAATTAGTTGGTTAAGAACTAATGAAATGTTACTATGAAGCGTTCTCCAACCACCACCAGAAGAGAACTAGAATCTGACAAGCACCACAGGACTTCTTAGTGCTTGATTCACATGATTTACCTCCAGGTTTATTCTTGAGTCGTGAACGAATCATTTAGTTCATAAACTACTGGCTGTATGCTTTGTACTTTTCACAAAAGTGAAACTTAATTACTAGACGTTTTTACCCTTCAACATGAGCTTTTCTAAGGCAAAATGTGGTTGGAAAGTATTCAGGTCCGTCCAAATGAATTCCAAACTTTACTGCTCATATATGCTTTTTCGAAATAAAATTGTCCAGATAAGAATGGTGCCCCTTACGGATTACATGGAGGGTGTCTCTTAAAGCTTTAGTCCAACATAATAAATTTACCCTATCGGTATCAACTTTCAAGACATGTTACGAACCTATATCTCATTCTCTTCTTTTTCCTTTTTCTGGGAAAATTTAGACGGAGTTTCCTCTGTATTTCTTACTATCCCAGAACCTGCACGTAGGAAATACCAACAATGCCTCACAAGGCCAACATATATACATATATATCATATCGTACCATAGTCACACAGGGCTCCCAATTTCCAGAAAAAAGTATAGAGGTGTCGGGACTTACCTCACATATCGCACCTCGAGACGTACCTGATCCTTTAACAATCTGTTCTATTATACTTTCCTATTCAGCTTCTCTTTCGTCCTCCAACTTTACATTTCAATCATATTTCAATATTCCAACCTTATCCCACATACCTCTTTCGCACCGTTACTTACCTGTGTACTTTGTAACTGCCAATATCATCAGTCGCTTTCTTCTGTCGAAGTCGTTCTTCAGCTGAAATCAAAGGTTAGTACAAAGAATTTCATTTTCTATGGCTGGGCTCTATCGCACGATCTTAGAGATGAAAGAAAGGAGACATCCTAAATGTCCTGTAGCTTCCTGTTTATAGATGTGGTGCACAACACACCGATAAACAAGACTCTACTAGACACGGTCTGTAGACACTCCGAAGATGAACTGCTCTGATACCACTTTTGTCACGACCCAACCCCGTGGGCCATGACTAGTGCCCGAACTGGACACCCGTATACGAACCTGTTACATATAATCAAACTGAATCTATGAGTAGTATGGAAACTTGCAGAAGAACTCCAACGGTTCATAACGTCCCCACATATGTATATTCAGATAAACTGTCTCCCGAGGAGTCACAACGAATCAAATCATAAAGGGATACGCAAGCCAACGAGGCTGCCACTACACATCAACATCATGTCATATACAAGCCGACAAGGCTGCCACTACAGACGGACATCATACCATAGCACATCGGATAGACACAGCTGAACATAACTTATACACAACCCACACATATGTCTACAGACCCCTAAGAGTACGAATAGCGAAATATGACGGGACAGGGCCCCGTCGTACCCCTGGATAAACATAAATATATATCATAAGATCTGTACCAAAAGTCTAAACTCCGGAACAACGGAGCTCTCCAAGACGGCTGAATAGAAGTCCTATGCTGAAGAGTCACCAAACCGACTATCTGTACCTGTGGGCATGAAACGCAGCCCCCCGAAGAAAGGAGGTCAGTACGGAATATGTACTGAGTATATAAAGCATGAAATACAGTAAAAAGGATCATAACTGAAATAAGGAGTACAGAAAACAAGTACAATGTCCAGACTATCAAAACACTTGCCTTTGAAACATAAATCATGCATGTCAATATCATATATCATACCCGGCCCATTATGGGACTCGGTGACATAATCATATCATCATCATATACATATATACCGTACCCGGCCCTCTAGTGAGGGACTCGGTGAATAAAGTCAGCATATGCCCTCCTGGCCACCATAACATATCATCATATCATCATATCATCATATATATATATACCGTACCCGGCCCTCTAGTGAGTGTTATGTCCCGTGTTTTCGTATAATTGGAAATTGAGAAATAATTGCGATTTGTGTGTTAAAAAGGAAATGATTTGATTTTCGTGAATATGACTATGTGGGTTATGGAATTTTTAATGTTAAGACCTCGGGGAAGGCCGAGGATAAATTTGGAATTTCGGAAATTAGTTTCGGGAATTACAAAACGAGACTTTAGCTAATTGGGCCAACAATTGAAGGGGGTCGGCCATGTCTATTGGCCCAAGCCACTTTAAAAGGGTCATGTGCTATGCACATGACCCCTAAAAGGATATATACTATGTATGCTTAGCCATTATCAAGAAAACAAAAATCAAAAATCAAGAACACCCCAAAAATAAGGGTTCGGCCGAGAATAAGGAAAGGAGAGAAAGAAATTTCCCAAGCCTTGTTTGTGATCCAAAAATCATAGTCTCTACATAATTGTGAAGTACTCAAGGCCCTCTTCAACGGGGTATAATTAGTTTGGCGCAAGAACGACGTTTACGACAAGTCGGGTTTTCAAGAAAAGGTAAGAATTTTGCCCCTTTAAGGTTATAGAATTGATGTGAATATGTTAAGGATTGGAAATAGAGGGAAATCCCGTAATTTTGATGTAAATAGAAAGTCGTGGGTGTGTGTGTATAGAGTGTATTGGCCGTGAGCCATAGAGAGGAAAAAATGATGTGAATTCATCTTGGTTAAGTTGGTATAATGTGTTGTTGTGACCCTTATGTCGTAAATGATTAATTGATGAATGAAATTGGCGTTGAAAAATGATTTTGGATATTATCGGAAAGCGTATACCTTCGGTATCACTATGTATATCATTGTATATTTTGGGTGCTAGAGACTTTAGATGTGGAGTTATAATGATGTTAATGAATTCGGAATGAAACGACGTGAATTAGAATGTTCGTCGTGAATTTTGATGTTTTAAAGAATTCTGGAAAATAATGGATTTTGGTGTAATTTCGTGTATGGCTTGGATTGTAGTTAGGATGTGATTGTATAAGTTTGAATGTAGAAATGAATTCGATTATGTAGAGTTAGAATTGGAGTTTTGAAAGTTTGAATGAAAGTTGCCAACTTAGATAACAAAGTAGATCTTTGAAGCTAGAATGGTTTGATTGTTGTTTGTGTTGTTTGTTGACATGTGGGCTGTTGTGGTGGATGTATTTTGAGCCGAGCTAAGCCTCGGGGATGTTAGATTTATAGGGGAAATGCTGCTGAAATTTCGGTAGGCAAAAATTGAAGTTAAAGGCATTTTTAAGCCTAAGAATCTCAATTGGTAACTTTGACCATTTGCTGATTTTTGACGAAACGGGACTGGACTTTCGGGAGAGCTTACGACATCTGTGAGGTATGTAAAGCTTCCCACTCCTTCATTTGGCATATCTTAGTGTGTTAGACGAATATGAGAACTTCCGGAGCATTTCTGCTCCTCGAAACCCGATCCACAGAAAAGTTACTATTCATTCAATTCGATTGAAGCCTAAGGGCTCTATTTTGGCTAGAATGCCACCAATCGTCCGAAACCTATCGAAATGTGATCGGGTCACCTGGTAATGATTATGTATGACCTTTTGGCCTGTTAATGTTCGTGAATTATGTTCGCCACCTCAATTTGACTCGAGGTGGGCCCGCTAACCCCGAGACACCCTATTTGTCCTATCGGGCTCTCCTTTGGAATAAGATTTGATATGAACCCTTTGATTTTGAAACGTTCTGCTATGGGCTATGTTTTGAATATTATGATATGCTAAGTTACGCTTTGAGCCATACGTAATATTTTGGAAACGTTTTGTGAAATGAAACTTTGTATCGACTAAGTATTCGATTATTTTGTACTATGAAATGACGTATGAGACTACTAAGTTTTGAAAGGCTATTTTGAAATATGGATTGCATTTGTTTGCTCACGACTCCGCTCGTGCCTTATGATGACTTCGTTCACCGGTTCCCGGGCCGGTTATGATTCGTGCGCCTTGTAATAATTCGGCCGTATGCTGTGTTACGGTTCCCGAGGCTTCGCCATAGGGCCGGGTCCCGTTTGGAGTTATGCTGTGATATGGCTCGTGATGCGATACGCTCACCTATGATTATGCTTGTGTTCGGGCATGTACGGAGATTTGAAACCTTCTGGTGTTATGCTGTGTGTGGCGCCAGCGTCGGAGTGGCGACCACGTTCCTAAGCGTTTGCATGATTTCATTTGCATTATGTATACGTATATGATTTCGATATAGATTTTGACCTACCCATTTGTACTCCACTTTGACATTTGATTTGCTATCGGTTTTGATCCATATTTCTGTACTCCGTGCTTTACATACTCAGTACATATTTCGTACTGACCCCCTTTCTTCGGGGGCTGCATTTTATGCCCGCAGGTGCAGATATCGGTGATCCTCCGCAGTAGGCTTCACTTGTTGCTATTCCGGAGTACTCCTATTTGATCCGGAGTCCACTTTTGGTACAGACTCTTTTTGCTTTGTATATATTCGGTATATTTGACTATTTGGGTACGGCGGGGCCCTGTCTCGCCATATGTCTTTGTTTTGAGTTCGTAGAGGCCTGTAGTCATATATGTGGGGCGAGGGTCCTATGTATGTTTGTCTGATTCCGTTTTCTGGTATTTAGGCGGTCTGTTTGTTATGTTGGCCCCAAATGGCCCTTATGCTTATATTTGCACTTGTGACCGGCGATGTCCATTCCGCCGCTCAGTTTGTATTTGATATGATATTTTGATTTGGCACGACCGCTTAAGACATATTTGATATCAATTATGTTCGATATGATTTCGAAAAATTATGAAATAAGTTTGGATTTGAAAATGAATGTGTGATTCGGTCTGGGTACCCAGGTAGGGTGCCAGTCGCGGCCCACGGGGCTGGGTCGTGACAAAGGTGGTATCAGAGCGGTTTGTCCTCGGAATGTCTACAGGCCGTGTCTCGTAGAGTCTTGTTTATCGATGTGTTGTGCACCACATCCATAAACAGGAAGCTACAGGGCATTTAGGATGTTACTTTCTTTGGAATCTTAGATCGTGCGATAGAGCTGTGCTATTAGGATGATTTTGATCTGACTCGCCTTTGTGTTTGCAGTGATGCCTCCGAAGAAGGCAACGGCGGCCCAGAAGGGCAAGGCGAGGATTGGAGAGACTAGTCAGGCACAGCGAGCTACCCGGGCTCGTGTTTATGATTTGCCTGAGGGTGTGCCTCATTCTGAGGGGTCTGCTACACCCCCACTAGTACAGCCTGGAGCAGGACCTTCAGCAGCTCCAGAGGTCCGTGTACCCGCACCCGAGACTCCAGCTCCTCAGCCAGGGGCGAAGGATAGGACCTTGAGAGAGGCTGTACAGTTGTTGACTACCTTGGTGGCAGGACAGGCTCGCAGACGCGGGCGGAGGGA
Source organism: Lycium barbarum (assembly GCF_019175385.1). NCBI lineage: Eukaryota > Viridiplantae > Streptophyta > Magnoliopsida > Solanales > Solanaceae > Lycium > Lycium barbarum. The sequence continues at coordinate 19,410,908 of NC_083348.1, read as the reverse complement.
CGACGATGACGATGACAGGCGGGATAGCCTGAGAGTTCGGGAGTTTTTTCTATGTGACCCTCCAGAGTTCTTCGGGTCTAAGCCCGATGAGGACCCCCATGACTTTATTCGGGGGATGCGACGCTCACTGGATTTGGTCAGGGCTTCAGAGACCGAGTCAGTTGAGCTGGCTTCGCACAGGCTTCGAGATGTGGCTACCCACTGGTACGAGACTTGGGAGCTGTCTAGGGGAGAGGGTGCCCCTCCAGCCACTTGGGATCAGTTTGTGACAGCATTCACCCGCCACTTTTTGCCCGCAGAGTTACGGCGGGCGCGGGCTGATCGATTCTTACGTCTGCAGCAGAGGGGTCGGAGTGTTCGCGAGTATAACCTTGAATTTGATTCTCTGGCCCGATATGCACCGGCCGTGGTAGCAGATATGTCCGATCGGATGCACAGATATGTTATGGGATTGGACTAGTATTTGGTTGATAGCTGTAGGAAATTATGTGATTAAGCTTAGATTCTTGAAAAGCTTGAAATTGACAATTGGTAAACATGACCATTTGTAGATTCTGGACGAAATTGGAATTGAAGCCAAGCGAGCATAAGGCGCAATCGAGGTATGTAAAGCCTTCCCCTTTGTTCTTTGGCATGTCCTACGTGTGCTAGGTGGAGATTTTAGCCTCGGGGGCAATTCTGCTCATCGGAAACCCAGATTGATTTCATGGTACTATTCATTCAATTCAATTGAACTTCAAAAGGTGCTTTTGTTGAAAAAAAGTGGTTAAACCTCCATAACTTTCACAAATGTAATCCAATCACTCCGAAACTTTCCTGGATGACTCCGTAGAGTCTAATGGGCGTGATTCATGTCCGCCACCCCGACTTGACCCGAGGTGGGCCCGTTACCCCCGGTGCCCCTCCTATGGTTTTGTTTGTCTCACTTCGGTGCGACAAGTCTAGGGACTTATGGCTATTGTCCCGACTACTAAACGGGAGATATTTTATCTATCCTGAGACGGATTTTAATTATTATTGAACCAACTGCGGGGACAGAAACCCTGATATGTGCTGTATGGCTTTAGCCAATGTACTCTTGTCCGGAGTTCGCAGGTAACTCCTGGTTATTATGCTGTTTACTATACGATAGGTGTTATGACCACCTTCATGAGCGTTATAAAATGTTTTTGACATCTAAAACGTTTTGAAAACCTTACCCTGATAATTTGGATAAACTACTTATCTTCTGTATTTTCTGATATACGATTTTGGCATACCTGAATCTTGTGTGATGCATCATCCTGGCACGTGTGATTTATGTTTGGGAAGTAGTGATTTGGTATCCTGTATGGTTGTTTTCTGTTTCACCGAGTCCCGGGCCGGTTATGTGAATATGCGCATATGTAATATTGGCCGCTGGACACTCGACCGCGGCGTGTCCGACATTGACAGCTGGACCCTTGACCGCGTCATGCCGGACGTGTGGCATTGACTGCTGGACCCTTGACCGCGTCTGCCGCACTTGTGATTGTGCCTGACATAGACCGCTGGACCCTTGACCGCGGTATGTCAAATGTGTGATTGTGACCGCTGGACCCTCGACCGCGGTATGTGTGATTATTACCGCTGGACCCTCGACCGCGGTACGTGTGATAGTGACCGCTGGGTACTTGGCCGCGGTATGCGTGGTAGCGACCGCTGGACTTATGGCCGCGGAAATTGTGCGTTGATTCTTTTATATGTGTGAAACAAAAATGTTATTCAAAAGAAAGTAAAGCATTTTGACATTCTAACTGCCGTATTTGCCTGCTGGAACCTCTTGGGTATGACTTGTGCACTAGAGGCGACCCTGTGGCGACCTGGTTACTCGTGCACACCCCAGTGCACTGTCCATTGCGCCCCTCACTAAAGGGACGAAACCTGAGGTAAATGTATACTACCTGTGCTTGTGTAAGTTTATGATTCTGCATGCATGGTTCTGCCTGTTACATTTCTGGACAGCGGATTCGGAGAATGATTCTGTTGGTGTTTCTTCTGCATGATTGAGCCGGACTATGCTTCATTCGGCTATAGTTCTACACCCCTAGCTTCGGTTGCGGGTATGTCAGTCGCACTCTGTGCCCAGATCCGCATGATGATCCTGCCAGTTAGGCTTTGTACCTCTGTTTCATATCACGATTCAGACGGCTACACCCCGTGCTTATGATATATATCGTGGTCCTGGCCACACACTCTGTATTTCCGTTTCGGACTCGGATCCGATACTACCTGTTCTATTTCTATACTTCTGGCTCGGTTTTGCTTATATTGTTATATTTCCGCTTTGCATACTCGGTACATTTCCGTACTGACCCCCTGTTCTTCGGGGGCTGCGTTTCATGCCGCGCAGGTACTCCCAGTTGAGTTGAGGATAGATGGAAGATGTTCCAGTGCAGATGGCAAGCTCCATTTGTTCCCAGAGTGCTGCCGAGTCAGATTCTGTATGTTATGCTTTTGGGATCTTACTAGAGGCTTTGCAGACAGTGTCGTGGGTATTGGTTGTCGGTCTGTGTACGTAATGAATTTTGTATGATCACAAATTTGTTCAGCTTGAAAGCCACGAGAAAGAAAAGTTTTGCTATGTACTTTATTATTTGTTTTAAAGAAAAAAAAAGAGTTGACGTGATTTTATGTGCAGCGAGAGTCTGAGGGTTCGCTCGGCCCTAAGTAAGGGTCGGGTGCCCATCACACCCCAGTGAGGTCGGGGTGTGACAGAGTGGTATCAGAGCAGGTCTTTCCTAGGGGTTGTCTGCAAAGTCGTGTCTGGTAGAGTCCTGTTTATGGTGTGTTGCGCGCCACATCTATAAACAAGAGACTACGGGGCATCTAGGGATTGTTGATCTTCTTTGAATCCTGGATCGTGCGATAGAGCCAGCTGTAGGAAAGGAATTTCCTTTTTACTAACCCTTGATTTCAGCTGAAGAACGGTATCGACAGAAGAAAGTGGCCGATGATATTGGAAGCTACACTGTACACAGGTAAGCAACAGTGCGAAAGGGGCATGTTGGATAAGGTAAGAATATTGAGATATGATTGAAAAATAAGGTTGAAGAATGAAAGATAAGGTAGGTAGGAAAGTAAACAGGAAAGTGTAACAGGTGCAGTTTGAATTGGACATGTGAGGTAAGTCTCGACATCTTTATACTTTTACTTGAAATTGTTAGGCCTGTGTGGCTATGATACGATATGATATATATACGTATATATGTTGGCCCTGTGAGGCATTGTTGGTATTTCCTGCGTGCAGGTTTTGGGATAGTAAGAAGTACAGAAGAACCTCTACCCAAATTTTCCCAGAAATATAAAAAGGGTAAGAATTCAATAACAATAGTGCGGTTGCAATATTTTGGATACGTCAAAGAAAGGTGTAAGGTGGTTTAAGGCAAAACTACAGAGACATCATTAGTACGGAGAGCAAAAGCCATAATTGGGCCCCGATACTATTGGAAGGTATGAAGGAAGAATGTAAAGTAAAGCATAAAGACTAGTGAGACAACGCTAAGATATTTTCTGGGCTGATTTGAGTACCTACACATACTCGTGTAAAGCTTGCAATAAGATGCATGATAGGAGAACTAAGAGCAAATCTGAGTAAAGAGGCAATAGAAGAGTTGAGTCAAAATAGAGAAACGACACGAGATAATATGCTTAAAGTGTTATAAGTGGGATTAAGGGAAATTTCAAAATGACTTAAGTGAGATGGTCAGAACGAGCTAGTTACAAGAAGACAGTGAATTTAAAGAGGACGATCAAGAAGAACTCGACTTAAGCTTCAAGTGTAGATGGACATGGTAAGTTGCAGTCGATTACAGAGGTAGCTAAATAGTGTCTACTATATTTGGAAGATCAATATTAACAGATGTCAGGTGGAGAATGGAATTAGGCTAAGTAAAGAAAGGCACAGCATGATAGATGAGTTCAAGTAACAAATGATTCGTTATAACATCACCAGAAGCAGTATACTTATGTAGGACTAATTTGACATTCAGGGACGAATGTTCCTAAGGGGGGAAGGATGTTATACCCCGTAAGAGTCCGTGCTATTTTAATTAAGACAAGAAAGAATGAGTTAAGAAAGTTCAAGGAAAGTTAATCGAGTTAGTAAGAATATCGTTATATATATATGGTTGCCTTAAGTATCCCGAGGTGACATCGTAACCTAAAGGATTTGAAATCGCGTTATGAACGTATATGAGTATGTATATGTATGTATAAGAGGTTACATGAGGGTCGGAAGAGGATTAGAAGTTAAACGAAGCTGAACGAAATGAATCCAAACAACTTCAGAAAATATCTCGGACCAGATTTTTAGCCCATCTTGTTGGAGGCATATCTCCTAGTATATGAGGATTTTTAAGGTGTTTCAAAATTCTAAAATGCATTTCATCGAGTATAGTTTCTAACGCAACAAACCGCTCGTCAAAATGATATCTGGATAAGCAGATATGGACGATACAAGTTGGGCTGGCGGGGCAGAAAATTGTGACCCGATCCAAACATTCACCTTTCGGCCCATGAGGCCCATTAACGTCAAGTATATAAGGAAAAATTATTTGAGGGCTTTTCATTTAACATAAAATCTTCCAAGAACATTAGAGAGAGAGAGAGAGAAAACTTCAAGGCTAAGAAGGTCATTTTAATCAAAATCCGAGCCCCGAATCCCGAAGCTCATGAAGAGAAAAGCATTGTACGTTGAGTTGCCTTCAATTTGAGCTAAATATTGGTCTTGGGGAATGAAATTTTCGTGTTTGAGCTGCTTCTAAGGTATTTATAAGATTCATTTTATGTTATTAAAGTGTTTATTTAGAGTTTTAACGAATTAGAACGGAGAAAACAACATTATAAACTCGTTTGTTGTTTTGTTGAGATTTATGGATTAGGGGCTGTTTTAATTGAAATTGATGGACTGATTTGAATTAATATTTTGGTTGTTGTAATCATAGATTATGTGATGAGAATGAAGGAATTTGAAGGTTAGAGTTGGAGTTAAAAATTGTTGTGGGTTGTTGTAAGGATTATAGAGATAATAATGTGGTTTAGTTGCATATGAATAGATGATGTGGTGTCGTGTGGCTGCTGTTGTATTTCTCAGAAATTTGCTGAAAAGATTGCATGGAATAAGGTATAAGAAGTGCATACGGGCTGCTTGGTGTATTGCAAGTGTTCGTTAGAATTTCGGGCATCGTTATGTTATAGTTGGGGGCTGTTTTGATATGTTGTTGTTCTTGTTGAAATAAAAGAATTGAAGATATGGTTGTGTCCATATGTGATTGTTGGTATTTCTGTGTCAACAGGAGAGCAATTGGAAATTCGGATAGGCGAGTTTATAGGGGAAATGCTGCCGAATTTTCGGTAGGCAATTATGTGATTAAGCTTAGATTCTTGAAAATCTTGAAATTGACAATTGGTAAACATGACCATTTGTAGATTCTGGACGAAATTGAAATTGATGCCAAGCGAGCATAAGGCGCAATCGAGGTATGTAAAGCCTTCCCCTTTGTTCTTTGGCATGTCCTAGGTGTGCTAGGTGGAGATTTTAGCCTCGGGGGCAATTCTGCTCATCGGAAACCGAGATTGATTTCTTGGTACTATTCATTCAATTCAATTGAACTTCAAAAGGTGCTTTTGTTGAAAAAAAGTGGTTAAACCTCCATAACTTTCACAAATGTAATCCAATCACTCCGAAACTTTCCTGGATGACTCCGTGGAGTCTAATGGGCGTGATTCATGTCCGCCACCCCGACTTGATCCGAGGTGGGCCCGTTACCCTCGGCGCCCCTCCTATGGTTTTGTTTGTCTCACTTCGGTGCGACAAGTCTAGGGACTTATGGCTATTGTCCCGACTACTAAACGGGAGATATTTTATCTATCCTGAGACGGATTTTAATTATTATTGAACCAACTGCGGGGACAGAAACCCTGATATGTGCTGTATGGCTTTAGCCAATGTACTCTTGTCCGGAGTTCGCAGGTAACTCCTGGTTATTATGCTGTTTACTATACGATAGGTGTTATGACCACCTTCATGAGCGTTATAAAATGTTTTTGACATCTAAAACGTTTTGAAAACCTTACCCTGATAATTTGGATAAACTACTTATCTTCTGTATTTTCTGATATACGATTTTGGCATACCTGAATCTTGTGTGATGCATCATCCTGGCACGTGTGATTTATGTTTGGGAAGTAGTGATTTGGTATCCTGTATGGTTGTTTTCTGTTTCACCGAGTCCCGGGCCGGTTATGTGAATATGCACATATGTAATATTGGCCGCTGGACCCTCGACCGCGGCGTGTCCGACATTGACAGCTGGACCCTTGACCGCGTCATGCCGGACGTGTGGCATTGACTGCTGGACCCTTGACCGCGTCTGCCGTACTTGTGATTGTGCCTGACATAGACCGCTGGACCCTTGACCGCGGTATGTCAAATGTGTGATTGTGACCGCTGGACCCTCGACCGCGGTATGTGTGATTATAACCGCTGGACCCTTGGCCGCGGTACGTGTGATAGTGACCGCTGGGTACTTGGCCGCGGTATGCGTGGTAGCGACCGCTGGACTTATGGCCGCGGAAATTGTGCGTTGATTCTTTTATATGTGTGAAACAAAAATGTTTTTCAAAAGAAAGTAAAGCATTTTGACATTCTAACTGCCGTATTTGCCTGCTGGAACCTCTTGGGTATGACTTGTGCACTAGAGGCGACCCTGTGGCGACCTGGTAATTCGTGCACACCCCAGTGCACTGTCCATTGCGCCCCTCACTAAAGGGACGAAACCTGAGGTAAATGTATACTACCTGTGCTTGTGTAAGTTTATGATTCTGCATGCATGGTTCTGCCTGTTACATTTCTGGACAGCGGATTCGGAGAATGATTCTGTTGGTGTTGCTTCTGCATGATTGAGCCGGACTATGCTTCATTCGGCTATAGTTCTACACCCCTAGCTTCGGTTGCGGGTATGTCAGTCGCACTCTGTGCCCCGATCCGCACGATGATCCTGCCAGTTAGGCTTTGTACCTCTGTTTCATATCACGATTCAGACGGCTACACCCCGTGCTTATGATATATATCGTGGTCCTGGCCACACACTCTGTATTTCCGTTTCAGACTCGGATCCGATACTACCTGTTCTATTTCTATACTTCTAGCTCGGTTTTGCTTATATTGTTATATTTCCGCTTTGCATACTCGGTACATTTCCGTACTGACCCCCTGTTCTTCGGGGGCTGCGTTTCATGCCGCGCAGGTACTCCCAGTTGAGTTGAGGACAGATGGAAGATGTTCCAGTGCAGATGGCAAGCTCCATTTGTTCCCAGAGTGCTGCCGAGTCAGATTCTGTATGTTATGCTTTTGGGATCTTACTAGAGGCTTTGCAGACAGTGTCGTGGGTATTGGTTGTCGGTATGTGTACGTAATGAATTTTGTATGATAACAAATTTGTTCGGCTTGAAAGCCACGAGAAAGAATATTTCTGAAAGAAAAGTTTTGCTATGTACTTTATTATTTGTTTTAAAGAAAAAAAAAGAGTTGACGTGATTTTATGTGCAGCGAGAGTCTGAGGGTTCGCTCGGCCCTAAGTAAGGGTCGGGTGCCCATCACACCCCAGCGAGGTCGGGGTGTGACAGTTATCGAGTGACTGGAGCTTGCTTTTCGTGTGGTGGTCAGGGCCACTTTATGAGGGACTGTCCATTGGCTAGCGGTTCTGGTAGTGCTGCTCAGCAGACAGGGTCAGCCGCCGGTTCTTCTTCTGCTCCATCAGTTGCACGCCCTGGAGGGCGAGGTATTTCAGCACCGGCAGGACGCGGTCGAGGCCGCGGTGGCGCTTCATGTTCTAGCGGTCCCTCGAACCGCATATATGCTTTGGCTAGCCGCCAGGATCAGGAGGCTTCGCCAAATGTCGTCACAGGTACATTGCTGGTTTTCTCCAGATCTGTATATGCATTGATTGACCCTGGCTCTACTTTATCATATATCTCCCCGCTTGTTGCTAGTAAAATTGGGATAGTGTCTGAGCCTATAGAGCCGTTTGAGGTAGCTACGCCAGTTGGGGATTTTGTTATAGCAAGACAGATCTATAGAGATTGTTCTGTGACCATTTATGATCGTAGCACTGAGGCTGATCTGATAGAGTTAGATATGCTTGAGTTTGACGTCATTATGGGCATGGACTGGTTGTCTTCCTGTTATGCTAATGTCGACTGCCAGAAAAAGGTAGTCCGTTTTCAGTTTCCAGGGGAACCAGTCATAGAGTGGTTCGGATCTACAGCATCGCCGAGGGGTAAGTTTATTTCATACCTCAAGGCTAAGAAGATGATCCAGAAGGGGTATATCTATCATTTGGTTCGTGTGCACGATACTGCCGCGGAGGTACCTACCCTTCAGTCCGTTCCGGTCGTCAGTGAGTTTCCAGATGTTTTTCCTGACGAGCTTCCTGGCCTTCCGCCTGAGCGGGAGATTGATTTCACTATAGAGTTGATGCCGGATACGCAGCCTATATCTATTCCTCCGTACAGGATGGCACCAGCTGAGTTGAAGAAGTTGAAGGAGCAGCTGAAAGTTTTGCTAGATAAGGGCTTTGTTAGACCCAGCACATCACCCTAGGAAGCGCCGGTACTGTTTGTCAGAAAGAAAGATGGGTCATTGCGGATGTGTATCGACTACCGGCAGCTGAATAAGGTGACTATTAAGAATAAATATCCCCTTCCCCGGATTGATGATTTGTTTGACCAGCTGCAGGGTGCTAGACATTTTTCAAAGATAGATCTGCGTTCTGGTTATCATCAGGTGCGAGTACGGGAGTCATATATCCCGAAGACTGCTTTCAGGACCCGGTACGGGCATTATGAGTTCAGGGTTATGTCTTTCGGGCTGACTAATGCTCCAGCAGTATTTATGGATCTGATGAACCGGGTATTTCGGCCTTTTCTGGATATGTTTGTTATTGTGTTTATCGATGATATTCTGATTTACTCGCGATCAGCCGAGGAGCATTCAGATCATTTGAGGACGGTACTTGGTGTTCTCCGTCAGCAGAAGTTATATGCTAAGTTCTCTAAGTGTGAGTTCTGGTTGACTTCTGTGGCATTCTTGGGCCATATTGTCGGCGCAGATGGTATTCGGGTCGACACGCAGAAGATTGAGGCTGTGCAGAATTGGCCCAGGCCTACTACACCGACAGAGGTGCGCAGTTTTCTTGGATTGGCTGGGTATTACCGCAGGTTCGTGGAGGATTTCTCTTCTATTTCAGCACCACAGACGAGGCTTACCCAAAAAGCAGCAAAATTCCAGTGGTCGGATGCCTGCGAGCGCAGCTTTCAGATGCTGAAGGAGAGATTCATTACAGCACCAGTTCTGGCTCTTCCAGAGGGATCTGACGGGTATGTTGTCTATTGTGACGCCTCTGGTATTGGGATAGGATGTGTATTGATGCAGCACGGTCGAGTCATAGCCTATGCTTCCCGGCAGCTCAGACCGCACGAGAAGAACTATCCCACTCATGATCTTGAGTTGGCCGTGGTGATTCATGCCTTGAAGATTTGGCGGCATTATTTATATGGGGTCCATGTGGATATCTATACGGACCATAAGAGTCTCCAGTATATTTTTAAGCAGAAGGAGCTAAATTTGCGACAGCGGAGATGGCTTGAGTTACTAAAGGATTACGACGTCGATATTCTGTACCACCCAGGGAAAGCCAACGTGGTAGCTGATGCGCTTAGCCGCAAGTCCGTGGGCAGTCTGGCTGATGTTCCATCTGATAAGAGAGATTTGGTTCATGATATTCATCAGCTGGCCAGCCTCGGAGTTCGTTTGGTGGATTCTGGAGATTCTGGGATTTCTGTTCGTCCAGTTGCTGAGTCATCTATTATTCAGGAGGTAAAGCAGCGCCAGTTTGAGGATCCTCTTTTGATTCAGTACAGAGATGTGGCCCTTAATAAAGCAAAAACTCAGTTTGAGATCTCGCCTGACGGAGTATTATTATATGACGGCATGAAGTCAATAAAATAAGGGAAATGCTGCCCAAATTTCGTTAGCTCGTTAATTAAGCTAGTTTGAACTTAAGAGTGTTTTCAAGTCTTAACATAATGTATGGTTGATAAAAGTTCTTCATGGTGATGATGATGATGGTTCCATTTCCAAAGATACCAAAGCTTATACTTTTTGATGCTCTTATGCTATTATTGAGCTTGCTCCATGATTATTGATTTTATTCATTGTTGTTGATCTCACCTTATGGTAGTTGTTCTTTCAAGGTGGGATATAGCGATAATGATGATTCCATAATAGAAATCGAAGGTTTTCCGACCTTATGTCACTCCAATAGAGGGGTAACATTCTATTTTGGCTCTAATGCATTCTTTATATATATGTATGTATTTCTCACACCGCGTCGCGCTATAAATGGCCAGGCAAATGGGCAGATGTACAAACCACTGTAGTGGGCAGCTTGTGGTATCATCCCGGATGCGGGATGATGGATCGGGCTGCGCGTTCCGCGGCAATATATATAGATGATATGATATATGGATCGGGCAGCGTGTTCCTCAGAAATATATATATATATATATATATATATATATATATATATATAGATGATATGATATGATATATGGATCGGGCTGCACGTTCCCCAGCAACATTTATATATATGTAAATATGAAAAATATTTTTGTTAAAAAGCTAAGCATGCGTGACATCCGCCGTAAGAGGCATCCAGATGTACAGGTTATCTCTCTTATCTCATATTACTTTCCATATCATTATTATATTGCTATGCATGCCTTACATACTCAGTACATTATTTGTACATCCAGATGTACATTATTTTTTTTGTGGACGCTGCGTTCATACCCGCAGGTAGGTAGGGAGACGGATCAGATTCTTAGGTGCTTCATCTGCTATCTCTTAGGAGCGCTCCATTTGCCTCGGAGTTGCAGTCTAGTGGTATTATTCTTTTGTGTACATATGGGCATGGCGGGGTCCTGTCCCATCCTTGTGATTTTACGCACTCCTTGTAGAGGCTCGTAGATAGACGTGTATAGTTAGATGTCTTATAACCTTATCGGCTTATTTTCTGTATATCATTTTGGCAGCCTTGTCGGCTTGCATATGTACAGGCCTAGTTGATGATGTTCATAGAGAGACCTATTATTATTGCGGATTCATGCCCTTGTAAATCCTGATATTTTATCTTTCATGGTCCACCTAGAATGATAATGAGAGGTATGCTAAGAGGTGCTCGGTAGGTTAGCTCCAGGTACCCGTCATGGCCCTCCGTTTGGGTCGTGACATTATTAATGGTGAAATTGATGGGGTCTATGCTAGATTTTGATGAATCTAAGGTTGTTAATTATATATCTTCCATTATTAGAGTTGAATTCCTGAATCAAAGAGTTAGGGTTTATACTCAAATTTGGGGGTTTTCTTCAATTTCGAAATTAGGCTAATCCATGAGCTAAATCAACAATTAATGGTTGAGTTATGATCACCTAATGCTTATTTTGATATTTTGCTCCCGAATTTCCCGTTTTGACCATATGGGCCCCGTTTTCCCAAATTCTAGGGTTAGATTGACCTAAATTGAAAGATAGCAATGTTATTATCATTCTTCATGATTTCTAATCTAAGTGTCGAATATGCCTAGACTTTATTGATCTTGAGGCTCAACGGAAGGGGAAGGCGAAAGAGTGATTTGTTGGTATTTGTTGTTCGGTCATCCAAGTAGGTTATGACTTACCCTTAGTAAGACTTCGTATAGCAAAGCATATATTTAGATTATATTGTTGGAGAAAGCACGTAAACCTTTGGGTATAAAGTTGAGTTGGATATCGTCTTAGGTTGGGCCCTGTTGCGTGATTGGGGGTAGCCACCCCATTGTGTTGTGATTAATTGTTCTATTGTATTGGCATGAAGCCATGTGTTGTTGGTAGATATTGGAATCTATTTTTCCATCTTGATTATGATATTGTTGGCATACCCACTATTGGTACTTGTGATATTGAGCATGATTATTGAGGTCGATACATTCATTGCACGCACTCTCATTCTTCATGATCTACTGTTGAGACACTATTGGTACTTGATGAAACACTGTGATGAGCTAGGCGCAGTTTTTAAATGAGAGTGTGATATTAGATGTTATTTTTAGAATCGTGGATTGAGTGAGTGGATGGACTCCGCGGGTCCCCCAGAGTGGTGCCCGTGAGAACCCCTCGTGGGAAAATATTTGGGGTCTTGTCTGTCAGTTGTGCAAAGATCTGGGAAAAGTGGCACTTACACATCGCGAGTCACTTTTTCTTATGCTACCGAGAGGTCGATATTTCCGTCCGGAGTACATGTGTACACAGCATTTGCATGGCATTGTATTGCGTCCATACATTATTGCATTGCATTGAACCATGGCTTATATTGAGATGTTTTGATGTTGTACTTGTGATGTTGGATTCGGACTTGATATATTGAGACTTGGCACATTTGGGATTAGATGCTCTACTTAGGCGATGACGTGTACTTGGCTTTGATTATGTTTGATTTATACTTGATGGTTTATCTTCCTAGCTTGTTTTATTATCTGAATTGTGTTAGTTATGCTTAGTCGGCCGATGATGCCTACCAGTACTGTTGTATTGTACTGACCTGCACTTGCTGCATTCCTTTATGAATACAGAGTATCAGGTTGGGTCTGCTTCCTTCTCTCGTGGCAAATTGTCATCTTCAGCATTGTTGCGAGTTTCCAGGGTGAGCATGGATGTTCACTGCCTTGAAGACTCTTCCCATTTTATGTCTTATTTTTGTTATTATGAGACATAGACAGATTTATGTATTATTATTCCAGACTTGTATATTTTCATCAGAAGCTCTTGTATGACTTAGACTAGACCCTGGGAGTATTTCTTATTCTGCACTATCCTATTATATAATATTGTGAGACTTGCGTATTATTCTTTTCCGCTTGCTCGATTATTTATTCTTGTCTTTATTGATCGTTGGGTTAAGGGTTCGCTTACCGAGGTGCGGAAGTTATGTGCCCGCACGACTTATGCCAAATTGGGTAGTGACATATAACAATACTGTTAACCGATGGGCTTCAAATTAACAACAATAAAAACGTAGTTGAACAAATAAAGAAAGAAAAAAGCTCAATTATAATTAGCACAATCAATAATTCATCCAACGATTTATTCCATGAATATCCTAGATTAGAAAATTAGATCATAGTATTTTTTCAAAAGCACAAAAACTATAATTCATAATCAACAAGAAAAACAGAAGAAGGTGAAACTCATTACCGACTACTATTAGCCCTTGCTCCTCGTTTGTTCTTACCGTTAAAAATCGTTAGTCACGCTCCAAAGTCGTTTATTTATATATGACCTAGGTTTTATAGGTCATCGCCCATGCTAATCTGTAACGACCCGCTAGGTTGTTATGAGCTTTTTGACTCTTATTTCCTGAAATGACCCTTCCCATAGCTTTAGATTTGTGTTTTTGACTTGCAAGGATGTGTGGCACGGTTACCGAGGCAATTAGGTAAATATCGGAGAGGAATGACCAATACTGGAAATTATTAAGTTAATGGAATCAGAAAGTTTGATCAAAGTCATCATCGGAGGTTAATGAACTCGGATCAGAGTTTCGTCAACTTTATGAGGTGAGGTATGCAATTTATGACATAGTTGTGTTATCTGATGGATCTTGAGGGGCTTGGGAATGATTTGGATCTTTGATTGAAACTACTTAAGTTAAATGATTGGAGTTGTTGCGGTTAACATCGGGTCAAGACGACCCCGAATTAGTGATCTGAGTTCGCGAGCAGGTTCGTAGCTTATCTTATGACTAAAATGCGCTTTTGATTTGTGTCTGGGAGGTTCTGGATGAGTTTCAGGTATTCAACGGTAGTTCGTGGGATATGGGTGATTGTTGATTTTTCTGGTGCTAAGCATCCATCTTCACGAGAGTACCACGACCCAACCGAAGGGCCATGACGGGCACCCGGAGCAAGCCTACCGAGCACCTCTTAGCATGTTTCTTCTAATCGTTTCTCGGTGGACCACCTATCTAACACACAATTATCATAACCCGGATGGGCACAAATTCTCAAATAAAATCTCATTTATACACTTATCATCAACTCTGCTCCATTGATATATATACAAGCCCACAAGGGTACAAAAAAAATATATATACAAGATATGAACCGATGAGGGTATGAGACGTCTAACTTGTACACACACACACACACATGTCTACAATCCTCTACACAAAATGCTAAAAGTCATAAAGACGGGACAGGAACCCTCCATGCCCAATCATGTATAAAAAAGAGTAATACCAATAGACTGCAGCTCCAAAGCAAGTGGAACGCTCCTGAGAATTCGATGATAAAGCTCCTAAGAATCTGATTCGTCTCTCTGTCTACCTGCGGGAATGAACTCAGTGTCCACAAGCAAAAGGACGTCAGTACGAATAATGTACTGGGTATGTAAAGCATGGACAACAACATAATAAAGATATGAGGAACATGAGATAAAGAGATAACCTATACATCTGATTGCCACTCAAGGCGGATATCATGCATGCTTAATTTATCTTTTCAAAACCGCATCCATATATATATATATATATATATATATATTGCTGCGGAACGTACAGTCCGATCCATATATCATATCATCATTATATATATTGCTGCAGAACCTGCAGCCCGATTCATATATAGATATTGTTGTGAACGTGCATCCCGATAAATATATGGATATTGATGCGGAACGTGCAGCCCAATGCATGTATAGATATTGCTGCAGAACGTGCAGCCCTATCCATATACCCCGTGTCCGGGCATCCCGCGTCCGGAACAATATCATAAGTTGCCCATTGCAATGCTGTGTACATCTATATGTCTGTTCGGCCGGCTATAGCACGGCATGGTGTAAGAAAATACATACATATATATAAATCATGCACGAGAGCCCAAATAAAATGTTACTACTCTATCGGAGTGACGTAAGGTTGGTAAACCTCCGATTTCTATTATTAAATCATCATCTTTGCCATATCCCACCTTGGAAGAACAACTATTATAAGAAGGGATCAACAACAATGAATACAATCGATAATCTTGTGACAAACTCAATAGTATCATGAGAACATTAAGAACTTCAAGCTTTGGAATTTCTAGAATTGAAATCATTAATCGTCATCATTTTCATTACACAGATCACTATCAACTATATCATAAGTACAATGAAAATTATGGGCTTCCAGTGTATCTAGGAATAGTTATATTGCGGATGTCATGTGTAGGTTGACAATTATGGAATTATGCCTTTAGAAATAAAAGGGTTAGCTTTACATACCTTCACGTCTTCTTAACTACTAAACGTTTCCTCCCAAGCCCGCAAAATCTGCATTTAAGAGGATTCATAACAAGGTTAAGTCTTGAAAACATGCTTAAGTTCAAACTAGAGCAACTAAAAGGCTAACGGAATTTGGTCAGCACTTCCCCTATTTCATCAACTTCCACCATATTATAAAACATCTCCCAACAACAATAACAACATCCATAATATCATAATCAAGAAATTATATTCAATTTAATCTCAAATTTAACCAAAATCCCCTTTTTGAGTTCACCTCATAGTCATCTTCTTCATTACAACCCTCATAGCTTCTCCACTTTAATTCTTTTCCTTTTTAAGGGGTAATAAACCTTTACATCAACTCAACCATCTAAATAGGATGAAGAAAATACCTTATAATCAAGGGAATTCACCTTACTCAACTCCATCCAAGATCAAGTTCATCACAACTTTGAAAGGAAGCAAGAATCTTCACCTTCCATGGATTTTCCTTGAGGTCTTGATGTTTGATCCTCTCTCTTGGTGATATAGAAAGGTGTGGAGTGATGCAGGACCTTCAATAACTCTTAGGAAGCCTCTAAAAGTGTGGGGAAATAAATGTGGGAAGTTGGAATCAAATTGGGGTCTCTTGGGGATTTAAAAAGGTGGAAATTTCGCACCCCGCTCCAATTGGCAGTGAGTATACGACCTAGCATACTAAGTACGCGGCCGCATACTCCCTCCACCACTTGGGGGTGATGTTGGACGGTGATTGCACCCAAAATAGGGTGTTGGCGGCCAGTATGCGACCACATACTACCCAAATTTCTCCGGTTTGGCGAAATCGCGTTCTTCTGGATTCGTTTGACCTCCAATCCTCACGGAACCTTCTTGGTACTTGTATAAAACTTCATTAACCATATAAGGGGCCCTATAGCTCCCCCTCAAGGTAATTCTAAGCAATTTATAACTCAAATGATACAAAATCTTCCCAAACATGACTCAATTCTTCCAACTCTCAACAAACTTACTTCCACCGCTTTATATGAATCTAGAACCTTAAGATACCTACTTATAATTATTGGAAACCCTCCTTAACGTTCTAAGGTCTTCATGACCACTTTGAGCTTACGTTAGCTTACTCATGATGCAACAACACGAAATTTCCAAGATGTAACATTCCTCACCCCTTAGGAACATTCGTCCTCGAATGTTAAGTTATTAGGGATTCTACAAAAATTTCGCTAGATTTCCCCCTGTAAATATGCCACTACCATCCTATCACAATAACCCACAATATACAATACCTTATAGGGCTACAAAACAATAACAATAGTGGCCACACACGACCAAGAAATTATCAAAAGAAAACATTATAGACCTGGAGACAATTGTGCCTCTATTTGAAGCTCTTCTGGGGGTGAAAATAAATGCGGATACCCGTATTTCATATCTTCCACAACTTCCCAAGTCACTTCTTCCCTGTTGTTGTTTCTCCATAAAACTTTAACTGAAGCTACATCTTTGGTTCTGAGTCTCCGAACTTGTCTATCTAAAATAGCAATGGGAACTTTTTCATAGGATAATTGCTCTGTGACCTAAACATCATCCATAGGTACAATTCTAGAAGGATCTCCAATGCACTTGAGAAGCATTGAGACATGGAAAACTGGGTGAACTGACTCCAAGTCCAAAGGCAAATCTAACTCATAAGCCACTTGGCCTACCTTGGGCACAATCTTGTAAAGTCCAATATATCAAGGACTAAGCTTGCCCTTCTTACCAAATCTCATCACACCCTTCATAGGCGGCACCTTCAAGAATACCTAATCATTAACTTGGAATTCCATATTTCGATGGCGATTGTCCGCATAAGATTTCTGTCGACTCTGGGCTGTCAACAACTCGTCTTGGATAAGTTTAATCTTCTCCAATGCTTGCTGGATCAAGTATAGGCCCACTAACTTTGTCTCCCCTACTTCGAACCATCCAATTGGCGATCTACACTTCCTCCTATATAGAGCTTTATACAAGGTCATTTGAATGCTAGAGTGATAACTATTGTCATATGCAAATTCAATGAGTGGCAAATGATCATCCCAGCTACCTACGAAGTCTAATACACATGCCCGTAGCATATCTTCGAGGGTCTGAATAGTGCGCTCAGGTTGTCCATCAGTCTGTGGATGAAATGTTATGCTAAGTCTTACCTGAGTTCCCAAACTTTCTTGAAAGGACTTGAAGAAATTAGCGGTAAATTGTGCTCCTCTATCAGTGATAATGGATACTGAAACACCATGAAGTCGTACTATCTCTTTAATATACAGCTTTGCATAATCTTCTGCTGAGAACGTAGTTCTGACTGGTATAAAATCAGATGACTTGGTAAATCTATCCACAACTACCGATATAGAGTCATACTTACGCTGAGAACGAGGCAAGCCTGTAATGAAGTCCATATTAGCCACTTCCCATTTTCAAGTTGGAATTTCTATAACTTGTAACAATCCACCGGGCTTTTGATGCTCAATCTTTACCTGTTGACAGTTAGGACATTGAACTACGAACTTTGCTATGTCTTTCTTCATTCCGTCCTACCAATATATGGATTTGAGATCATGGTACATCTTTGTCGATCCTAGATGAACAGAATAACGAGAATAATGGGCTTCCTCCAAAATCTATCGACGTAACCCTGCAATATCAGGAACACATAATCTGCCTTGATATTTGAGAAATCCATCTATAGAAATCTCAAATAGTGACTTTTTTTTCTGAGGAAGTATATCTATGAAATGAATTAACATAGGGTCCTTATATTAGCGCTCTCTCACCTCTACTACTAAAGATGAGACAGCTGAGTTATGAACGGTAACTCCCGCGTTGCCCGAGTCTATCAAGCGAACTCCTACGCTAGCTAGTTGTTGAAGCTCATGAGCTAACTCCCTCTTCTTCGGCTGAATATCACATAGACTGCCCATGGATTTGCGGCTAAGAGCATCAGCTACTACGTTCGCCTTCCCAGGATGATATAAGATACTCACATCATAATCTTTCAATAGCTCCAACCACCGCCTTTGTCGTAGATTCAGCTCCTTCTGTTTGAAGATATACTGGAGGCTCTTGTGATCTGTATAAATATCAACATGAACACCATATAAATAATGCCTTCACATCTTTAATGCATGAATAACCGCAACTAATTCAAGATCATCGGTCGGGTAGAGCTCCTCATGTTTCCGCAACTACCTTGAAGCGTAAGCAATAACTTTACCATGCTGCATCAATACACAACCCAACCCAACATTGGAAGCACCACAATAAACAACATAGACTTCTGATCCTTCTGGAAGTGTCAGGACCGGAATCGAAATCAACCTATCTTTTAGCTCCTGAAAACTGTGCTCACAAGCATCGATCCATTGGAATTTTGTCAATTTCTGAGTTAGCTTCATCAATGGTGCAGAAATAGAAGAAATTCCTTCTACAAATCGTCTGTAATAACCTGCCAAGCCCAGAAAACTATGAACCTCCGTAGGAGTTGTAGGCCTTGGCCAAGTCTTCACAACTTCAATCTTATGGGTATCTACTCGAATACCATCAGCTGAAATAATATGCCCCGGAAAATTTACAGAATTCAACCAGAATGCACATTTTGAGAATTTTGCATATAGCTCCCGAGTCTGAAGAACTTTAAGAACAGTACGTAAACGTTCTGCATGCTCTGCCTCCGATCGAGAATATACCAGGATATCATCGATGAACACAATCACAAATAGATCTAGGAAAGGTCTGAACACATTATTCATCAAATTCATGAATACCGCTGGGGCGTTGGTCAATCCAAACGACATTACCCAAACCTCGTAATGACCATATCTAGTTCTGAAGGCTATTTTTGGAATGTCCTCTTCCCTGACTCTCACTTGGTGATCACCTTATTCAATAGTCTGTAGTCAATACACAACCGCAGGGAACCATCTTTCTTTCTTACGAACAATACAGGTGCCCCCCATGGCGATGAACTAGGCCGAATAAAGCCTTTTTCAAGCAGATATTTTAATTGCTCCTTCAATTCCCTCAATTCTGCAGGATCCATCCTATAAGAAGGAATAGATATGGGCTTGGTATCCGACAACACATCAATGGTAAAATCAATCTCCCGTTCTGGTGGAAGGCCGAGAAGCTCATCCTGAAACACATCTGGAAACTCATTCACTACCGGAACAGATTGAAGGGTTAGAGGCTTTGCCTCTATATCTTGAACTCAGACTAAATAATATATACATCCTTTAGAAATCATCTTCCTCTCCTTGAGATAGAAAATAAACCTATCTCGCCAGGATGTTGTATTACCTTTCCATTCTAAAACTGGTTCTCCTGGAAATTGGAAACGAACCATTTTTGTTCTGCAATTAACATTGGTGTAACAGGAGGCCAGCCAATCCATACCCATAATGAAATCAAAATCTACCATCTTCAGCTCAATCAAATCAGCCAGTGTATGACAGTCACAAACTACAACCACACAATTTTTATATATCCGTCTAGCTACCACTGGGTCACCAACAGGTGTAGACACCTCAAAAGGTTTGATTGGATTGGGTTTCACCCCAATATGATCAGCAATATAAGGATTAATATATGACAAGGTAGAACCTGGATCAATCAATGCATATACATTATGAGAGGATACTGATAATATACCTGTGACAACATCAAGGGAAGACTCAAGATCTTGTCGCCCAACTAGCGCATAGATACGGTTCTGAGGGCCGCTCGAACTAGATGCTCCCCCTCTGCTTCTACCACGACCTGTTGGTGCCTACGAACCTTGCCCAAAGGGCGTACAGACGATGAAGAACCAATCGATGATCCTGTGGGCTGGGCCCTACCTCTACCACCCCTCGATGGACAAACACGCAACATATGCCCAGTCTGACCGTAGGCATAACAAGTGCCAGAACCTAGGCGGCACTATCCCAAATGTAGCCTACCACATTGATTGCATTGTGGTAGGGGTGGCCTCATCTGACTAGAATCACCTATATTCTGAGAATTCAAAACTCTGGAGCTCTGACCCGGTCCAGAATAAATAAGGTGATCAAATTTCTTGCCTGCAAATCGAGGTGCACTAGCCGCTGATTGTCCTGATTGCTTGGAATACTACTGCCTCTGACCTCCTCTGTACTCACTAATAGCACCGGAATATCTGTCCCTCTTACCATAACCTCTATCATAATCACGCTCACCGCTTTGCGGCTGTTGCTGTTCTTTCAGATTCTAGGCATGGGCCTGAATGTGAGAAATATCCATCCCTTCCAGAAGTGAGGCCGTCAAGCACTCCTTAATCAAATATGGTCCCAAACCACTCACAAACATGTGTACACGGTCCCCCATATCAGCTACCATGCCTGGAGCATACCTAGCCAAAGAATTAAACCGAAGGCTATACTCTCGAGCACTCATATTCCCTTGTCTAAGATTTAGGAAACTGTCGGCTCTGGCCCGTCAAACCTCTGATGGCAATTAATGTCCTAATTCACCGTTAAACTAATTGGTGGCGACTCCTTAAAATAAACAAAATAGGAATCACCAATATGTTGTACTCTACTTTGACCCGTTTAAATGGGGTATAACAGCTTGGCGACTTCACTGGGGAATTTAGGTTCTTAACCATAACAACTTAGGTTAATAAATAATTTGTTGGATGTTTTGTTTGTTTTCTTTATTTTGCCTTTATTGTTGCTTTATATGCTTTTAAATGTTTATATTATTGTTTTATTCCTTATGTGTATTTTTCTATGTAATATGTATATTTTTGCTTTTCTTAAATTGGCATGCCGCTCATACTTCCTCCACTCCTGGAATATTCACACAAATTCACACACTTAAAGTAGTTTCGCGGTTCGCGGCCGTGCACTAATAAATCACCCTTTTAGTTGGATCGATCTTGTGGATTTAGTCGATCGGCGGTGCAGTCGACAGCCACGGACTTTCCACTCCCAAGGTGTCATAGGAAACCAACTCCTAGTCAGCCTAAGATAGAGCTAAACCAAAACCCTCTTTAAGGACATGCATCACGCAAAACTAGGAGGCTTAATACCCAAGGTGTATTAAGTCCATTAGTCAACCTGGTCCAAATGTCCGAGTGGGTTTATGACCCCAAGCGACAGTTATCACGTTATGTGTATTGATTTGAAGGATAAACATGCGTATTATGTGGACCATGTGCTATTTAGGTAGAACTAACCGTTTGTGAACGCAGGTAGCCATGAGTCAGCACAATATTTATCCAAGGTTTAGCATGGTTTTGAGCGTCCCTCCTCAACTAAAAGCATGGTGGATTGATTTGGGGGACTACGGACAGCGGGTGGTACGTGGAGCGTTGGGGCACTTACCGTCTTTAATGGATATCCAACCATGTAGAGACATCATCGAGGCAGCGACTGTGTTTTGGGATTAGAAGAGGGTTGTGTTTAGATTCGGCAACATTGAAATGACCCCATTGTTAGAGGAAATAGGTGGCTATGTAGAAAATGCTGCTTTGTTACATAAAAAGAAAAAATGGCAAAATTGTGGCATGATTATTCCAAAGGAACCTCTACCAAAAGAATTTGTTGACAGTTTCGGATTCAGGAAGGGTAAAGGTGTAGAATGCTTACAAGGGTCTACGATATCGTTTGATTACTTGTATCATAGATTTGGCTATCAAAAAAGCTTCACCAATCATCAAGATGAATTTTTCTCGAATGACTCTTGCAAGCAAAAACGGTGTTTCGCTTTCGCAGTGTGTTTTTTGAGAACTATGGTGTTCTCTAAAGGAACAACAAGAGATATTCACACCCGTCTCATTACTGTAACTGAAGCTCTATTTGGTGGCATTGACGGGAAATACTACACTGTGGTCCCTATGGTCATGGCAAATATCTATCGAGCGTTAGGACGTTGCAAACACGGGTACAAGCATTTTGAGGGATGCAACTTGCTTTTACAGATTTGGTTGATGGAACATCTTCAAAAGCTCAACAGAGGTCTAGCATTTTGAAAGCCGATGGGTGAAAATCACATTCTTGGACGCGTTCCGGACGCTATTTTGACTAATAGATCATTTGAAAAGCCAAATTGTGTAGAAGGGTGGATAAGACTTCTTAGCCATTTAACGATGATTCAATTCAGTGGATGTTCAGTTAGTTTCCATTCGAGGGTTTGGTGTTTCGTACGAAGATCGGGCCATTTTTAGTTTTGATGGGACTTCGGGGCTTACAACCTTATGCCCCACTGAGAGTTTTAAGGCAATCTGGAAGAAAGCAAAACATACCTTTAGTGGCAGACATGGATCATTATCGAGCCGACTACAAAGAGAGAAAAATTCCTTTTGCAAAAGAAGTTATAAGCATGTGGAAATCGAGGGAAACCATGAAAGCAGATTCAATTGAGCCAAACAGATACCAAGCTGGATGTGAGGATAATTATTTGGAGTGGCTGACCGCTAACTTGGAAGGATCAATTAAATCTGGTGTTAACCTGAGGGAACAAATTAAGGATTGAGAAGCATAAGCACACATCTTACTCCGGCAACTGCGTAAGAAAAATCTTGTCTCTGAAGCCGAGCACCATGCACAACTTGAGGAAAAGGAAAAGGAAACAGAGAAATGGAAGCAGCAGGCACTTAGTTACGAGCAAAGCATGCAAGAATTAGATACACTTCTAGCTGAGCAAGGAGACACTTGCATCAAGGAAGGCATCAAAAAGGGAGGAGTTCTAGCTATGTAATACCTTGTCCAGAATCACCGAAAGATTGGTCAATCAATCCAAGCAACCAAGAGACTCAAGAATGACGAAGGGCCTTCCTCATGTTAATTAGCTTATGAAATCAAGTAGCAGTTGTAATAATTTCTTTTGTATCAGGATTTAAATTTTCAAACATTGTATGTTTTGGGGGGTCTTCAATTAATAGCACAATGGGATGACATATAATTACATGTTTTATCCTTCAGATCCGCGCTAGGCCTACCTTTGGCACAAAAGACGTCCCGTGCATAATAGGTCGCGCTATGTTTGCTATATTTCTCTTTTACTATATGATTTGTTTGCTATGCAATATGTGTTTCTTTCAACCTTATTTGCCCAATGATCGCATTATTTTATTTAAAGCAGCAATCATTCGCATTATACTAACGCAGTTTTCTTCATTTTTGAAGGTTATATTTTATTTTGATTATTTCCCCCAAAGGTTGATTCGTGTTGACTGCGAACTGGCAGACCACCCGTACTTCACAAGATCAAAAGCACGAGCGTCCAAAGATATGAATGATTCAGGGGCGTTCGAACAGACTGGCTTGGGACTTATCACCATTCCGAGAGACGAACCTGAGGCTTCGGGAGGAGGAAATAATGAACTTATCACCCAATTGGTGCAGCAAATAACCAACATGCAAAGTGAAATTGAGCGACTGCGAAATCTTACCAACCTCTCCATTACCTTCAACACGCTTCACCACGAACAAAGAACAAGTGCAACAATCCCACTATCTTTTTTGCCTGTTGACTCGCCCGCCCCTCAGCCTTTTCCCTCAAACCCTCCACTTCACACAGTCAATCCATGCACTACCAATTCACCCCCCATCCCACAACAAACTAGTCTACAACAAACCATTTCACAGCAATCAAATCCACAACAAGCCATTCCACCACCGATCAACTCACAACAAACCATCCTGCAACAAACCAACATACAACAAACCATCCCGCAACAAAACGACCCGCAACAAGCCAACCCCCAACAAATTAACTTCTAACAAACCAATCTGCCACCTTTCACCACTCCCTATATTCCTCAGCCTACAGTTATCCAAACTACCCCACTTACCCAAAACTACCAAACAACTCAACACATACCATTGGCACACACCGCTAACCATAACACGCAGTATGTGCCACCGGTATATGCAGCAAAAGCTCAACCTTTCACTACCCAACTGCAGGCCGTGCAGCATCCAGAGGTTGACCCTTTTGAGGAGATGGAAAGGGAAGCCAGGGCGAAAGCAGATGAGAACGTAGCAAAGGATATTCGCAGTCTGAAAGAAGACGTTAGAAGCATCCAAACCCATAAGGGATATGAAGGACTGGAGTACGAGAATCTGTGTATTCATCCTGACATCGAGTTGCCTGCTGGATATAAAGTACTGAAGTTTGATATGTTTGATGGGAAAGGAAATCCTCGGGCTCACTTAAGGTGATACTGTGATAAGCTTGTTGGAGTGGGGAAAGATCAAGCTATAAGGATGAAGTTGTTTATAAGGAGTTTGACAGGAGAAGTGCTCGATTGGTACACATGCCAAGACCCGCAGAAATGGCATAGTTGGGGAGGCCCAAGAGTTCATGGATAGGTTCAGGTTCACCACTGAGACTGTCCTAGACCGATTCTATTTGATGAAGTTAGAAAGGAAGTCGACAGAAACTTTCAGAGAGTATGCTATGTGCTGGAGAGCGGAAGCCGCAAAAGTCCAGCCCCCAATGGCGGATAGTGAGATGACTACGCATTTTGTACAGTCTTTAAAAGATGCCACATACTATGAAAGACTGTTAAGTGTCATCGGACAAAAGTTTTCTGAAGTCATTAGAATGGGAGATTTCATAGAAGAAGGAATCAAGACAGGGAGAGTCACAAATCTTGCAGCCTTGCAAGCAACAAGTAAGGCAATTCAATCAGATTCAGCTAAGAAGAAGAGGGACGGAGTGTCCGCGGTCATGACCATCCAGGAACGAAAACCGAACCAAATGTTAACCTACCAATACCCTTCATCCCAGCCTTCATACTTAGCCAATACACCCAAGCCCCTCAGCCTTATTACCAACCTCCACCCACTCCCCATCCTGTTTACCATACCTAACCAGCATATTACCCACCCCAAACACCTGCCCATCAAAGCCCATCCCAATACCAGCCAACCTACTCACCTCAACCCCAATACCAATCACCAAACCGTCCACAAAATGCACCCAAACCTCCCCCAAATTTTGAAAGAAAGCCAACCAAAACTTACACACCGTTAGCCGAACCCTTAGCCTAACTGTATGAAAGATTGAGAGCCGCAGGGATACTACAACCAATTCAGGGAAGAGTTCCTAATCCCCTTCCTGGATGGTATGACGGGACTAAACGTTGCGCGTATCACTCAGGAGTTACTGGACATGATACTGAAAGGTACCTTACTCTCAAAATCAAAATCGAAGCATTAATCAAAGAAGGGGTCATCCAGCTCAAAGGAGCTCCCCCAAATATAGAACGAATAACAACAAGAATCATGCCAAAGGAAGAAAGGTTTGCGTTATATACCTTATTTACGCCTCAAGCTAATCCAAGAGCCCCCTCCCGAGCTTAGTCAACTAGAATACAATCAACAATATAGGGATTAAGACTAGGCCAACAACATTATTCTAACTAATAATTTATGCTTTCGCCTAACGGGATTTGGACAGCATCTCCTCTATAATCCTACCAACCCAATAATTCAAAATTCAGCTAATAACCAACAACAACAACAAATCTAACAATTTACAAACATTATATAACTAAAATCATCTTACAATTCCATCCAAAACAGCCCCTAAACGACAACGCCTTAATATTCGGTATACGATAATTATAACTATATTCCTAACACTTTAATCCGTTAAATCTCTACATAATCATCTCAATAACAAAGATGAGAAGATAGTACATACCTTAGCAGCAGCTCAACCACAAAAATATCATCCCCCAACCTCAATATTTAGCTTAAAACGACGACGACAGTCGTACTACACTTTATCCTTCACGAGCCTCGGCATTCGGGGCCTCGAACTTGATCGAACCCTGGTTTTATCTCTCTAACTCTCCTCACACTCTCTCTAATATGTTCTGGATATTTTGGAATGAAATGAGGATGACAAGGGTGAAAACTTTCCTTCAATAGAAACGGAAGGTATTTCATATCTACGACTTTCATTTTGTGCGGTTTCCCAAATTCTAAACTTATAATGGCGTGTTGACCTCGTAATGCTAGATCACTCAAAAACGTACCCCTAAATCATCCTTTTGGTGTGCTTATGCTCATATTTTGCTTAAGCGACCTTCTTAAGAATTGATCAACTTCCCATGAACTATTCATTTAACTTGTCATATACCCTTTATAAAATCCCAACAGGTGGGCCCCACCTCAGTTACGAGGGCTATATATCTTTTAACATATCATTCCAATCATATTGTACGAATTCCAAATATCATACTCATGCTATCCTCATGCTAATATAGTAGAATTTCATCCTTTATACTTGTAATATTTGCTCCTTCTTGAGCTCACATTAAGCTGTCTGCAGCCTTAGTAACGCGAAATTTTCTGGGGTGTAACATCCTTCCCCTCTTACAAACTTTCTTCCTCGAATGTTAAATGAAGACTTATACTCGTATCCAATTCCAACACCTACTAATATCTCTCACCCCTTCACAATTCCTAAGGTCCTTTTCCATACTTATCTTTCCTTCATCAGCTTCACCTTCCCTTAACCTCATTGATACTTTCAGTTATATTGATTTCTATGAGGGACACATTACTCCCTTTCCTCAAATACATATAATCGTGTTTCTTTCCCTTCCTTGTTTAATTTTTTTCTCATTTAAGCTTAGTCTTTTTTATACTAACTCACCTCTCAAATAACTCCTTGCTTATCATTGCGTTCCCTCTCATGTCCCTTCTAATAATCTTATCACATTATTCAAATCACATTAATCTTAGTTCATCAACCTTACTTCTAATCCCCAAGAGAATTTAACTGTTATGTCCCGTATTTTCGTATAACGGGAAATCAAGAAATAAAGAAGACTTGTGTGTTGAGGAAATATTTTGATTTTGGTGAATATGAATATGTTGGTTATGGAGTTATTAATGTTAAGACGTCGGGGAAGGCCGAGGGTAAATTTGGAACTTCGGAAATTAGTTTCGGGAATTACAAAACGGGACATTTTATGAATTGGGCTAAGAAAATGGAATACAAAAATTGAGGCCCAAAGGAAGTGAATTGGCCGGCCCAAGGGAGCAAGTCCAAGTTCATTTATTAAGGTCATGTGCTATGCACATGACCTAGGAGTGGATATATATGATATATGTTAGCTTTATCAAGATCAAAAAAAAAATCTCAAGAACACCATTGAAGGTGCTCTCGGCCGAAAAAGAAAGAGAAAGAAAAAAAAATTTCGTGGCTTGTTTCTAATCCAATCACCTAGTGTCTTTTGGAATGATTGATGAGTTCGAGGTGCTCTTCGTGGTGGTATAATTAGATTGGCGCAAGGTGCTCGTTTGCGGCAAATCGGAAATTCAAGAAAAAGGTAAGATCTTTATGTTTTAATGCTATGAAATGGATACATATGTGTTAGTGATTGAATTGGCATGAAGATTTTGGAATGGTGTTGTGTTTGTGCATGGCGTGTGTGTGCAAAAAGAGTGTGTTTGGCCGTGGGTTTTATAAGGTTTAAGGCATAAGAATTTGATCTTATTTAGCTTGAATGATGTGTTGTTGTGGTCATTATGTTGTAAAGGATTGATTAAGGAATTGAATTGGTGTTAGAAATAATTTCGGATGTTATCGGAAAGTGTATACCTTTGGTATATTTGTGTATATCATAGTATATATATGATACTAAAGACTTTAAATATGATTTATGGTTGATGATAATGAGTTTGGAATGAAACGACGCAAGTTAGAACGTTCGTCGTAACTTTTGGTGTTTTGAATGAAAATGGGAAAGTAGTGAACTTTGGGGATGTTTGTATGTGGTTTGGAACTTGTTTGTTATGTAATGGAATAATCTTGAATGAATGAATACAATAATGTGGATATGAGTTGAAATTGTGAAGTTTGGAAATAGGATTACCAACTTATGGAATGAGGTGCAATTGTGAAGTTAGTGTGTTTGATTGTGATTCGTATTGTGTATTGATGTTTGGGTTGTTGATGTTGTTATATTTTGAGCCGAGCTAAGTCTCGGGGGTGTTAGATTTATAGGGGAAGTGCTGCCGAAATTTCGGTAGCCAAATATAGCCCAAAGACTAAAATGTTAATTCTCATGAATAGTAACTGGTAAAAGTGACCATTTGCAGTTTCTGGACGAAACGGGAATTGCGATTTGAGGAGCGTAAGGCGCCAACCAGGTATGTAAAGCCTACCTATCATTCTTTTGGCATGTCCTAGACATACTAGGTTAAGATCGGCCCCTCGGGAATAATCCTACTCTTGGAAATCGAAGTTCAAGTTCGAGCACTATTCACTCAGCGCGATTGAACCCTTTTTGTCGCATTTGGTTAAAAGAATGTTCGTACCTCCATAACTTGTGCTGTTGTGTCCGAAACTCTTCGAAACTTTTGCAGATGGCTCTATGGAGCCGAAAGTCTGTGATTTGTGTCCGCCACCTCAATTTGACTCGAGGTGGGCCCGCGAGCCCCGAGGCTCCCCTTATTCGGTTTGTTTGATTCGTTTGTGTCCGTTATGATCCGCAACCGTCTGTTTAGGACCCAAGGATGTGTTTGAAACTTCCTATGCCATTAATGTACGTTCTATACTTTGAATGATGTGAGATTTTCGAAAAATGATTTATGAACAGTTTTCTTGCGATTTTGGCAGTTTGGAACTTCGTAACTTTTATACGCATACTTTGATCAGTCTGATTCCTACTCCGATCCTTCGGGCGTCAGTATATACCTCTACGTAAACTATATGTTAAGTCCGACAAATTATTTTTGATATGCATATGATTTCTGCACTACTCTGTTCGTGCTGTCTGCTATGATTTCGTTCGTCGGTACCCGGGCCGACTTTGTGATCGTGCGCACTATAATATATTCGGGAGTTATGATGTGTTACGGTTTCCGAGGCCTCGCCATAGGGCCGGTTACCGTTTATGGAGTTATGATGTGATATGGCATTTGATACGTTCTGATGATATGATGTGTGTGTGATATGATGTGTCTGGAGATTGTACGGAGATTTGAAACCTTCTGGAGTTATGATGTGTTGTGGCACCAGCGTCGGGGGGTGACCACGTTCCTAAACCCTATACATGATTTGATTTGCATTTGTACGTTCGCCTCCCGCACAGGTTGGCTTTGTTTGCGATGTTGGTGTGTTGGTTCTTTCTGACTCCAGCTGTGTTTGTGATTTCTGTACCTTCTGCTTTACATACTCAGTACTTCTCCCGTACTGACCCCCGTTTCTTCGGGGGCTGTGTTTCATGCCCGCAGGTACAGAAGCTCGTTTGGGTGGTCCTCCAGTTTAGGCTACTCATTCTGCTGTGTTGGAGAGCTCCCCTTTGATCCGGAGCCTACTTTGGTACATATCTTTTGTTGTGTCTGTATTCTGTATATTTGGATGAGTGGGTACGGCGGGCCCCTGTCCCGTCCTATGTTCTTATGTTCTGTTTTGTCTAGAGGCCTGTAGTCAGATTTGTGGGTCGTGGGTCCGGTGTGTTTGCATGTGAGTCTGTTTTACGATGTTAAGCGGCCCGTACGCTGCTATGGCCAAGTCGGCCTCTGAGTTTGTATGTATGTGTATGCATTTGGGGGCGATGTGCATTCCGCCACCCTTCTGATGTGTGTGTGTGAAATTTGGCGATGTACATTCCGCTTCCTTTCTGATTTGTGATTTGTCTGATCTGTACGGGCGACTGCTTAGGATAAGTGTTCGGTAGATGTCTGATTACGATGTTGAGTTCGAATAATGTACGTTGAGTTTGGACGAGTCTGATTACGATGGTCTGGGTGTGAGTTCGTTTGGGGTGTCCCAGAAGGACACCAGTCGCGGCCCACGGGGCTGGGTCGTGACAAAAGTGGTATCAGAGCGGTTTGTCCTCGGAATGTCTACAGGCCGTGTCTAGTAGAGTCTTGTTTATCGATGTGTTGTGCACCACATCTATAAACAAGGAGCTACAGGACATCTAGGATGTTGTGTTACCCTTTCTTGGGATCTTAGATCGTGCGATAAAGCTATACTGTTAGGATGGTTCCTCCCAACGAATTGCTGTGTTCACAGCAAGGCTCCGAAAAGAGTGTTAGCGTCAGTATTTTGGGAAATTATTTCTTACCCTCTCCGTGCAGGTGATTGTAGGTTGGTGAAGGATGAAGAGGACGGCTTCCGACGATGAGGATGGGGGTGCCAAGAAGGCCCCCAGGCTGTCACCGGGGCCGAGTAGGCAGGGCCCCAGTTACTCGATCGAGACGGATCCTTCGGAGGATTCCCCGGAGGATAGCTACGATACGGATCCGTCGGAGGACCCCTCTACGACTCCTCCAGAGTGCCCGATTCCTCGGGCGGAGGATCCCGTGGAGGATGGCTACGACACAGATATCTCAGGGGATCTGGCGATGACCCCTCCGGAGCTTCTTACCTCCGCGCAGGAGGATAGTGATGAGGCAGGCCTATCGGAGCATTCTTCTGGGATGACTCAGGAGGAGATTTTCAAATATGCGCCAGCTCTTATCGTTAGGGAGAACCCTGATAGCCCATCCACCTCGGAGAGCGCTATGGATTTCTCCGGTTCTTGGCCTGGGTCGTCAGTGAGCCGGGATTTGACTGATCGTCCGTATCCCTCCGATTCAGATGCGGGTGATAATGGAGACCGGATAGGCAGGGAGCAGACAGATGTGGATGATAGTGGACATACCTCTCACGGCAGCTCCCCAGGTCAGACCCGATATTGATTATTTATAAGTGTATGAGTTTTTAGAATTTTCTATATGTGTATGATATTCGCAAAACGTTGTCCTATGAAGACGACGGAAATTTAAAGGAATTAGAGACCGGGTGACCCAAGGCAAGGGCGACTAAATATCCCCACCGTCCGAGTGATTTTGGAAATCCTGGATGAAGGTAAACAGGAAAACGCCTCCAATGCCGTTCGAGTTGGGCACGTGTGGTAAGTGTCGACGATGTTATAATTCCTATTTGAAGTCATCAGCCCTGTGTGGCTGCGTTACGACGTGATATGATGTGTATGTGTGTACATATGTGTTGGCCCTGTGAGGCGTGGTTGGTATTTCTGGTGTACAGGTTTCGGATAGTAAGAAATACAGAGGAAACTCTGCCCAAATTTTTCCAGAAATATAGAAGTAAATATGTAGACTAAGTACAAAAGGCCCCGCGATACTTATCGGGCTTTAGTTTTCTTCTGTCGGTGGCCAGAGAACACCTTACGGTGGCATTTCTATCGGAT
Organism: Lycium barbarum; assembly: GCF_019175385.1. NCBI lineage: Eukaryota > Viridiplantae > Streptophyta > Magnoliopsida > Solanales > Solanaceae > Lycium > Lycium barbarum. The sequence goes on along the minus strand of NC_083348.1, from coordinate 19,379,302 downwards.
CACATCGACTATTTGGAGGCTTAAATTCGTGGGTTAGTTGTGATCATATGCATATGTGTATGAAAGTGAATGTTGGAAATTCAGAAAGGCGACAAGGTAATGGTACGGCTTAGCCGAGAGTGGGACCCGCTACGAAAAATTTCCGGAAGATTTGCTAAGACCCCGTTTGGCCTAAAATTGCGTGACAAAGGTCGTGCAGGGCAATTGATGGAATTATATCAGCCCTAACGCATCAAAATGCGTGAAAGTTTCGGGGTTAAGCGTGCTCAAGCCAGAGCAATTCTGGGATGGGTGACCCCCTGGGAAGTAATGCAAAGTTTTCATAAGTGTAAGTATGATTAATGTAGATGGGAATTTGAGGTAACCAAAAGGTAATAGGATGTGTGTGGAGTAATTAGTGCCCTTTCGAGAGTCGCGCGGAATGAGGCAGACTAAATGGGCAAAAAGGAAAGGGTACAACACTTCTTGGGAAATTGAACGAATTTGAATAACAGCCAGAGATTTTCTCCAGTAAGGTCCGAATAAGTGTGTGTGTGTGTACGTGTATGTGTATGTGTGTGTATGATTTTCATTCAGTGCCATGTGGGTTAAGAGCCGAGCCCCGGAAACTGATGTTGTGATAAATAAAAGATAAGCAGTGTGAGTAATTGGAATCCTTGAAGGAGTTGGTACGTAAGACGCAAGGTAAATTGTGTGACGACTTGGTGAATGAGTTTGCAAATCAAGGGGCATTCTCATGAATTATTGGAGCTTTAATATGAATGATTTGATTCTAAATTGACATCCCATCTGTGGTGCTTCTGCACTTCCGATTCCGATGAGGCTCTACGTAGTACACCTCTGTACTTCTGCGCTCGACTAGGTTCCCGTCCGATGAACCTTTTGTGCGCTTTGATTCCGAATCCGTTTCTGTCTGGCGCACCTCTGTGGGTCTGACCCTGGATATAAATCCGTCTGATATGCTTCGATGCGTTTGATTTTGACCGCGTGTGTGTTTGATACCCTTCGGTTTGTCTGATCACGATTCGGTATGAAACCACTCTGTATGTTTGCTTCTGAATTCGGGTTTGTTCGATATGATTCCGTACGACTGCTTTGATTGTGAATCTGTTTGGTATATCTTAGTGTGTCTGATTCTGCCTACGAGTTCGTTTGATACGCCTTTATACGTCTGACTCCGATCTCAGATGTGTCTGATATGCTTCCGTACCTTCGATGTTGACTACGAATCCAACCGCCATAGTTGAGTATGTCTGCTTCCGATTATGAATCCGTTCGGTTTTAGTTCTGAATCTGTTGGGCATGAAGTGTCTGATATGAAGTAAAGTGAGATTACAACGATGTGGTAAGGAAACTCAGGAGTGTGAAAAGAAGATGATATTGACGATGATGTCTGGAAAGCGTCCGTCCCTTACGAGAATGTAGTGCAGAGTTCGGTGATTACGTAGAGTATGAGAAAATGTATTATGAAGGTATTTGGGTCAGTGATGTGAAAAATCTACCCTAGTATTGGTAAAGAAGACATGTCGGAGAAATCAATAAAGGACCTATCAAGAGAACCCTCCCGGAGTAGTACGACACCCTTGAGGTCGATTCAACATTCGAGGACGAATGTTCTAAAGGGGGGGAGAATGTTATGTCCCGTATTTTCGTATAACGGGAAATCAAGAAATAAAGAAGACTTGTGTGTTGAGGAAATATTTTGATTTTGGTGAATATGAATATGTTGGTTATGGAGTTATTAATGTTAAGACGTCGGGGAAGGCCGAGGGTAAATTTGGAACTTCGGAAATTAGTTTCGGGAATTACAAAACGGGACATTTTATGAATTGGGCTAAGAAAATTGAATACAAAAATTGAGGCCCAAAGGAATTGAATTGGCCGGCCCAAGGGAGCAAGTCCAAGTTCATTTATTAAGGTCATGTGCTATGCACATGACCTAGGAGTGGATATATATGATATATGTTAGCTTTATCAAGATCAAAAAAAAAATCTCAAGAACACCATTGAAGGTGCTCTCGGCCGAAAAAGAAAGAGAAAGAAAAACAATTTCGTGGCTTGTTTCTAATCCAATCACCTAGTCTCTTTTGGAATGATTGATGAGTTCGAGGTGCTCTTCGTGGTGGTATAATTAGATTGGCGCAAGGTGCTCGTTTGCGGCAAATCGGAAATTCAAGAAAAAGGTAAGATCTTTATGTTTTAATGCTATGAAATGGATACATATGTGTTAGTGATTGAATTGGCATGAAGATTTTGGAATGGTGTTGTGTTTGTGCATGGCGTGTGTGTGCAAAAAGAGTCTGTTTGGCCGTGGGTTTTATAAGGTTTAAGGGATAAGAATTTGATCTTATTTAGCTTGAATGATGTGTTGTTGTGGTCATTATGTTGTAAAGGATTGATTAAGGAATTGAATTGGTGTTAGAAATAATTTCGGACGTTATCGGAAAGTGTATACCTTTGGTATATTTGTGTATATCATAGTATATATATGATACTAAAGACTTAAAATATGATTTATGGTTGATGATAATGAGTTTGGAATGAAACGACGCAAGTTAGAACGTTCGTCGTAACTTTTGGTGTTTTGAATGAAAATGGGAAAGTAGTGAACTTTGGGGATGTTTGTATGTGGTTTGGAACTTGTTTGTTATGTAATGGAATAATCTTGAATGAATGAATACAATAATGTGGATATGAGTTGAAATTGTGAAGTTTGGAAATAGGATTACCAACTTATGGAATGAGGTGCAATTGTGAAGTTAGTGTGTTTGATTGTGATTCGTATTGTGTATTGATGTTTGGGCTGTTGATGTTGTTATATTTTGAGCCGAGCTAAGTCTCGGGGGTGTTAGATTTATAGGGGAAGTGCTGCCGAAATTTCGGTAGCCAAATATAGCCCAAAGACTAAAATGTTAATTCTCATGAATAGTAACTGGTAAAAGTGACCATTTGCAGTTTCTGGACGAAACGGGAATTGCGATTTGAGGAGCGTAAGGCCCCAACCAGGTATGTAAAGCCTACCTATCATTCTTTTGGCATGTCCTAGACATACTAGGTTAAGATCGGCCCCTCGGGAATAATCCTACTCTTGGAAATCGAAGTTCAAGTTCGAGCACTATTCACTCAGCGCGATTGAACCCTTTTTGTCGCATTTGGTTAAAAGAATGTTCGTACCTCCATAACTTGTGCTGTTGTGTCCGAAACTCTTCGAAACTTTTGCAGATGGCTCTATGGAGCCGAAAGTCTGTGATTTGTGTCCGCCACCTCAATTTGACTCGAGGTGGGCCCGCGAGCCCCGAGGCTCCCCTTATTCGGTTTGTTTGATTCGTTTGTGTCCGTTATGATCCGCAACCGTCTGTTTAGGACCCAAGGATGTGTTTGAAACTTCCTATGCCATTAATGTACGTTCTATACTTTGAATGATGTGAGATTTTCGGAAAATGACTTATGAACAGTTTTCTTGCGATTTTGGCAGTTTGGAACTTCGTAACTTTTATACGCATACTTTGATCAGTCTGATTCCTACTCCGATCCTTCGGGCGTCAGTATATACCTCTACGTAAACTATATGTTAAGTCCGACAAATTATTTTTGATATGCATATGATTTCTGCACTACTCTGTTCGTGCTGTCTGCTATGATTTCGTTCGTCGGTACCCGGGCCGACTTTGTGATCGTGCGCACTATAATATATTCGGGAGTTATGATGTGTTACGGTTTCCGAGGCCTCGCCATAGGGCCGGTTACCGTTTATGGAGTTATGATGTGATATGGCATTTGATACGTTCTGATGATATGATGTGTGTGTGATATGATGTGTCTGGAGATTGTACGGAGATTTGAAACCTTCTGGAGTTATGATGTGTTGTGGCACCAGCGTCGGGGGGTGACCACGTTCCTAAACCCTATACATGATTTGATTTGCATTTGTACGTTCGCCTCCCGCACAGGTTGGCTTTGTTTGCGATGTTGGTGTGTTGGTTCTTTCTGACTCCAGCTGTGTTTGTGATTTCTGTACCTTCTGCTTTACATACTCAGTACTTCTCCCGTACTGACCCCCGTTTCTTCGGGGGCTGTGTTTCATGCCCGCAGGTACAGAAGCTCGTTTGGGTGGTCCTCCAGTTTAGGCTACTCATTCTGCTGTGTTGGAGAGCTCCCCTTTGATCCGGAGCCTACTTTGGTACATATCTTTTGTTGTGTCTGTATTCTGTATATTTGGATGAGTGGGTACGGCGGGGCCCTGTCCCGTCCTATGTTCTTATGTTCTGTTTTGTCTAGAGGCCTGTAGTCAGATTTGTGGGTCGTGGGTCCGGTGTGTTTGCATGTGAGTCTGTTTTACGATCTTAAGCGGCCCGTACGCTGCTATGGCCAAGTCGGCCTCTGAGTTTTTATGTATGTGTATGCATTTGGGGGCGATGTGCATTCCGCCACCCTTCTGATGTGTGTGTGTGAAATTTGGCGATGTACATTCCGCTTCCTTTCTGATTTGTGATTTGTCTGATCTGTACGGGCGACTGCTTAGGATAAGTGTTCGGTAGATGTCTGATTACGATGTTGAGTTCGAATAATGTACGTTGAGTTTGGACGAGTCTGATTACGATGGTCTGGGTGTGAGTTCGTTTGGGGTGTCCCAGAAGGACACCAGTCGCGGCCCACGGGGCTGGGTCGTAACATTAACTTAACCCTCGACTCACTTATATATCTTCGAGTAATTTCAACCTAACTCTCAAACTCATTCTGAATCCATCTTATAATCCTCTTTTCAGTCGATTTACAACTATTATTAACCTTTCATTCTTCCGTTTACCCTTGTGTATCTTACTGATCATAGCACACATATATATACCGATCACAATCAATTTTAACAAAATTTTGGTAGAACCTCCTCTGTAATTTGTACTACCCACCTGTTCACAGCTAACCAACAGGCCTCACAGGGCAACAATCAAAATATATCAACATGCCTCACAGGGCGGCAATCATATTACAACACTCTATATATACCTGTATAAATGCTCTTCTCAATGGCATTCTCAATTCGATAAGAAGCATACCTTTCTTACTGCAATCCTTAACCTGCAGCACTTACCTCAAATAATAATCATTAATCATTAGAGAACATACCTTTCTTACGAACAATTCTAATTTCGCAATCATGGCTGCACTTTACAATCACTTAATCAAAATTCAAATCTTAAAGTTAGCGGCAAGGATTCAAGACCTATAACACAACACTATAGCACAATCTACGATTTTAACAAAGGGAAACCATCCTAGATGCCCTGTAGCCTCCTGTTCATAAGCGTGGTCGACAACACACCCATGAACAAGACTCTATCTGACAGGACTTTGCAGACAAACCCTAGAACGAACTGCTCTGATGCCACTTTGTCACACCCTAGCAATGGTAGGGAATGACAGGCACCTGACTCTCATCAGAGTCGAGCGAGCCCTTACACATTCACTCTATCAAAACCTGTCATTTCAAAAACTTTTAAAAACATAAAACTTTTCCAAATATAAATCATTATCTTTATAACGATTATGAAAACTTTCAATCAAATAAGTACTTTAAACCAATTGAAATCATCTAAAATACATACTCTTTTAAAATACATAAAATTACTCAACTGACATCACTTTGTCGACATCTCGACAAACATACCACAGGACACTGTCTGCAGAAGTCTCTAAGAAGTAAACTGAACATTATGTGTCAGGACAGGGCCCTGACATACCCATAATCATACATATCTATAGTTGACTCAGCACAGCTCCAGAATGAGGTGGAACTTGCCAATCCCAGCTGACGTCCAAGCATCCTAGCTATACACTTAACCTGCCAAAACATTTGGAGCTGCGGGCATGAACGCAGCGTCCCCAGGCAAAAGGATGTCACAAACAATGTACTGACTATGTAAGGTGGTAACCTGTCATAAACATAATTTGACTTAGGAGAGAAGAAACCACAATCTATCTCAATACCTGCAGTCTTCGCTGGAAGAAACATAAATAGGCGCACAAAGTTTTAAAACAATCTTTAAGTAAATAATGCAATCCAACACACATGCCGCTTCCGACATGTTAACAGAATGGTCTATTCGGATAACCGCTTCCGGCTAGTATCACAATAGTCTCTTAGGACGGCCGCTTCCGGCATAATAATGATGGCCCTTTCGGGCAGCCGTTTCCGGCTTAATATCACCATCATATCAACACAAACTCAATCCATAAATATCAATTTCAATTCATATCATAAGTCACTAATCAATTCATCACAATCTAGTTGTTAGCCTTAGTCTCTCTTAAGAAGTTATTAAATTTGTATCTCACTAGACTTAGGAGGACATACTTCAAGGTTTGAGGGTAGAATTGTTATGAAATTCTTACCACTTATATTCTACTCAATTTCATCTTATTTCCCTATCCAAAGAATAAATGATCATATCTCAAATTCTACAGGATCAAACCTATGGGACTTAAGGAATGATATAAAAAAAAGAGGGAAAGTATTCATATTAAATAAATATGTATACAAATGGATGATGCTATGGAATGTAAACATAAATCGAAAATGAAATGAAGTAGTAAAATCTCACACCCCCTTCGGAGTTGTTTTGAAAATCAAACTTTATGTTTCCTTTAGTATAAAACTCATTTCCTCGAATCATTAGTAAAACCATATACACAACTCTACTTGGCACCTTATGGGTGTTCCCTTCGGAACAGAATAGGAGTACAATATCAATAAGCCATCACAAGAAACATTTACACCTTACTCGTCTAAGAATGGAATCATATGTAGTACATATAGAACGAATAACAACAAGAATCATGCCAAAGGAAGAAAGGTTTGCCTTACATACTTTATTTACGCCTCAAGCTAATCCTCGAGTCCCCTCCCGAGCTTAGTCAACTAGAATACAATCAACAGTATAGGGATTCAGACTAGGCAATAAGTTTTTTTTTTTGGCAAAGCCACCAGAAAGGTGGAAATTTATTGATAAAGAAAATATGTACATATCAATCCAAAAGTGATTGATCAAATAACTAAAAACAGCAAATGAAAGAAAATGACCAAGTGGAAATGGAAATATAGATTTTGGTTTTAAACTAGACTAAACAGCTATTAATCCAAGGGCCTTGACTTGAAAACATCTATAACACCTTCAAAGTCTCACAGGTGGCATGTGTCAAATCAGATGAATCATTCTTCAGACCACTTAAATGTAGTTGTGATCTTCTTGTTCAAACCAGAATCTGCAAGGAGCCAGCACCACTCTCACCTTTGTACCATTGTCCAAGTGCATGAATCCTATCTTGGATATGTGTAGCAAATATATCTGGACATCTTAATATGTTTTCTGTATCTGAACATGCTAGTTCATATAGCATTTGAATCTTCTTTCAACTACTGTACTTTTCCTTTCAATGTTGCAGCTGTCCATAGCATAAATTTTTGCATAAAATCAGGTCTGTATGGTACATGAACCGTAATTAATACATTCTGCTACTTATGTGTTGAGTATCACACCATTTATACCAAGGAATGAGCATGCCAAGCATACTAATACCACCCTAATACAACTGCTGCAAGTACTTACAAACAGTTGGCAGAATGTACTCAGTAATATTTGCAGCATTGATGTCAATCTGGTGCTTTGTCTTGAAGGGTTCTTATTCTCAAGTTTGGAATTCCTCTCTTCTCCATATTCAGAATCCTCTTAGCTTGACTGGGTAATTCCTGAAAACTATGAAACTGAACTGAACCTGCAAAAACAAAAACCAAGTTAGCTAAAAAATATGCAAGCCCATTTCCTTCTCTATGTATATGTTCCACGGATACTATTTGATCCTCCATCATCCTCGTTATATCCTCCACCAACATTGAAATGCTCCAAGGGACCTTCCATTCAGCATTTAAGATCATCTTCATGGTCATGGAATCAGTCTCTATGATCAATGGAAAAAGCTACTTTTCTACACAGTGGCTTAGTCCCATTCTAATAGCTTCAGCCTCAGCCACAATATTTGTTCCATCTGTCAACATTTTAGAAGCTGTATACACCAAATCTCCCTCTTCATTTCTTATACAAAAGGAGCAGAACATGGACCTGGATTTCCTTTAGCATCCCCATCAGTATTACACTTATAAACTCCATATGCAGGTCTCCTCCATGTAATAATTTTGCATATAACAGTAGGCTTATATCCTTCAAAGAACTGAACATTCTGATGCCATATAGTTGGAATATTCAGCCCATGAAACTGAACTTTACATAACATATGAATGTTCATATTTATGTCATATAGCACTCTATTCAGATTCATAATACCACCATGAAGCCTATTGTTTCTCCACTTACATATTTGCCATATAATAAAAGCAGGCACTGCTTTGTATATTGTCTTCATTTTGAAATGGCATTTTGCTTCCCACCAACTTCTTATAGCATGTTTAACCTGAACACAATTCAAGCTCAATCCATCCCCTATATTGAAGTATCTCCATACCATTGCAGTCAAATCTCCACACAGAAATAGATGGTTTATTGTCTCTATCTGAGCATTATGACAGCAGCAACACTTTGAAACTAATGGAATGCCAATACTTGCCACCACTTCATCAATTGGGACTTTAAACTTCCACAATCTCCACATGAAGAATGATATTTTAAAAGGTACACCTTTGATCCACATATGCTGAAATGGCACTATTACATTAGCTTTTTGTCTCAGCAAGTGCCATGCACTACTTACTGTAAACTTACCTGTGCTTGTCATCATCCACCAAGGTCTATCCCATTCATTTGATGCACATTAAATGTCAATTTCTTGTAATATATGCTGCATAATATCTTCAGGAAACATCTGTATGAGTTTGTTGACATTCCATCTTCCATCTGTCATAAGTTCAGAAACATCTTCAGCATGCTCATTGATGTGCCAGGACTGGGGAACCACATAACTAAGAGCACCTAGCTTAGTCCAATTGTCAAACCAAATGTTTGAACTTCCACTCTTTGGCTCCCACCAGATTTCCTGTTCTATACTTTCCCTTGCTTCCAACATCATCTTCCAGACTTATGACCCTCCCTTCCATTGAACCAGCTGAGGAATTTGTTTTTTGCAGTACTTATTCCACATGAAATTGGCCCATAGTGAACTAGTGGTTCTAAACTTCCACCATAGTTTAGCACATAAAGCTTTAGATGTGTCATGAATAGATCTGAATCCCAACCCACCTTCATGTTTGGGAATACACATGTTAAGCCAAGCTGCCCAGTGTCTACATCTACCTTCCTCTTTATTATTCCAAAAGAACCTGGTAAAGATCCTGTGTAGTTCCTTTATAACACATTTAGGAGGCCTTATAGCAGATAAAACATGAATTGGAATACTTTGAAGGACACTTGTAATCAACACAACTTTTCCTCCATAAGACAATAACTTGCCTTTCCAAGTTTGTAACCTGTCTTCGACTTTCTTCAATAATTCAGTATAATCCACTTTCCTTTTTCTGGCATGAGTAATTGGTACTCCAATATATGTAAAAGGAAATTGTCCTCTCACAAATCTTGTAACAATTGCAACCTGCTAACTAACCTCATGTGATACTTTCCTGAACATATAAAAGGAACTTTTGCTCTTGTTTATCAGCTGTCCAGATACCTTCTTATATTCCTGTAGAGTATTCATGATCATCTGTAATGACTGGTTATCTGCTGAAGAAACGATGATTGTATCATCTGCATATGCTAGGTGATTCAAATCAGCACTCCACTTTGGCATCCCATACCCAACAAAACCAGGCTGATCAAACAAAGAATTTAGTGCCCTTGAAAAACCCTCTGCAGCAATAATGAAAAGAGCAGGAGAAAGTGGATCCCCTTGCTTGACTCCCCTTGTACAATGGAAGAAACCATGTGCCTGGCCATTTAGGAGAACAAAATACCAATTATTTGCCAACAGTCTCCATATAAGATCAATGAAAAAGGGAGAAAATCCCATCTTTCCCATCACTTTACAAAGGTACAACCATGAGACCCTACCATATGCTTTTCCCATATCTAACTTGATCACAACATTTGCTGGTTTTCCTCTCTTCCTTATTATGCTTTTCAATTATATTCCTTCCTTTCACAAAGCCAGACTGATTTGGAGAGATCACCTTTGTAAGTAGCTTGTCTAGCCTATCATGAACTACTCTTGATATGACCTTATTGATAAAGTTGCTAAGACTTATAGGTCTCATATCAGAAAATGCCTCAACAATATTTTTCTTTGGTAACAAAACCATATTAGTGTGAGTGATGGATTTGGGAAGAGTTTGTCCTTCAAAGAAAGCTTTAACAACACTATATACATCAGCCTTTATCACCTCCCAACACTTCTGATAAAATATACCAGAAAATCCATCAGGGCCACAAGCACTGTCCCCATTTAATTCAAATACAACCCTTTTTACTTCCTCTATAGTAGGTTGAGCAGCAAGTAGTATATTATCCTCCTCTTTGATCAGCTCTTGAATATGATGAAAAATTGGAGAATCTTCACTAACCCCCTCATGAGTACATTGCTTATGGAAAAAGTTGACAGCTTGAGCAGCAACACTATCAACATCCTCAATCCAATTTCCAGCATCATCTTTAATCCTCCTAATCTAGATTCTTTTTCTTCTTCCTTTTACCAGACTATGGAAATATCTGGTATTCCTATCACCTTTTGACAAACAATCCATCCTGGCTTTTTGCCTCCAGAATTCCTCCTCATAGTGAAGATACAATTTAAGTTCAGCTTGTGCCCTTTGCATGACCATTCTATTTTCTGCTGATGGAGTTTCTTCAAACAATTGCTCTTTAATCTTAACTATTTCCTCTCTGATAACAAGTTGTTTAAAAATGTCCCCAAAAGTATTCTTACTCCATGTGCTTAAAGCTATTTTTAGTTTCTTCATTTTGAGCTTAAATGACAGAAATACATCATCTGTTAAGGCTGTTTCCCACTGTTGTTTAACAAAATCAAGAAAAGTATCATGTTCCACCCAGAATTTGAGAAATCTGAATGGTTTGATAAACTTTTCCCCCATATCTCCACATGATACAAGTAATGGTGCATGGTCAGAACCAGTCCTTGACAGATGTTCCACTTCTAATTGCCCAAACCAATTCTGAAATGCATCATTATATACAATCCTGTCCAATCTCTTAAATATATAGTCATTAGCAGCCCTACCATTCCACCATGTGAAAGGACTCCCTTTGAAAGGAATCTCATGCAACTCACAGGAATTCAGACAAAAGGCAAAGTCTTCATATTCTTGTGGCAAAACTTGTAGACCTCCTATTTTCTCTTCTTCATTCAGTATAACATTGAAATCATCTCCAACCAGCCAAGGAGCTGTCATATTATTAGCCAAGAGGTATAAAATGTCCCACAACTGCATTCTCTCCACATCTGAACATTTAGCATACACCATTGTAACCACCATTTCTTTATTGAAATCTTGAAACTGCAGCTTTACAGTAATAGCCTGCTCAGTATCCAATAGAACCTCAACATCAACATTATGTTGCACAAAGAACCAGATTTTTCCATTACAGTTGGAATTAGCATAAGTCATTCCAAGTTTCCTTCTATATTTCTGAATTTGGTTCTGATGTTGAAAAGGCTCCATCAGAGCTACCAAAAAGAACTTATGATGCTTGTTTAACATTTGAACTCTATGAAATGCTTGTTGAGACTTTACTGATCTTATGTTCCAGAATAAAGTTTTAACAATCATTTAACATATTTCTTAAGGTTACTCCTTGTTGAATACCTCACAGTTTGAGGAACCTCTGAGTTTTGCTTTCTTCCTTTCTTTGGACCTTTGCCTTGTGATTTTGGAGATACTCCTGCCTCTACACATATCTGCTATAGTTTCATATCAATAGCATCACCTTCAGCATCTTCCTTCTTATTGGTGATCAAATTCACCTTATCATGTTCATCATGTACCTTGTGAGAGATTACATCATGTAACACCTTGTTAGGTGATACCCTTACAACAACATTCAGAGGCTGCATATCTCTAATATCAGGAATAATGGCCAAGGCTAAATTCCTTTGCTCAGCATCAGCAACTTTCTCAGGATAATAACCAATCAGCTGCAAGTTACAGTTAGAGCTATGTACCTCCTAATCAGTAATATCCTTCAGAATTACTGCTTGAGTAAACTCCTTCTGATCCATGGAAACATCCATGTCTTGCATCTTTTCAACACAACCTTCATTCAAATACAGATCACCTGCTTGAGTACTTTCAGACATCTGATTTTCCAAAGAACTTTCATAGGCCACATATCCATCTTGACTCCTGTTACTATTAATTCTTTGTTGAGCATCTGCATCTGCATCCCTAATTCCAGTATTTTCAACTTCTTATTAGTGATTATCTTCCTCATTTCTTTTCTGCCCCATTTCAGCCTTTTGATCATCTGTAGATAATTCAGTATTCTCATCGTCCTGACAACTATTAGACTTCTTTGAACCATAAACCTCTTCAACCTCCATAGAATCTGCATTACCATCCAGCTGTGGACTATCAATAGCTATTACACTGTAATTAACAGCTTCACTTTTGTGCACCTTAGCAGTATCATTCTCATAGACTTCACCCTCTTCTATAGGTTTGGTTCCATTTGTAGCCTGATGTTCATCCATACCCAAATTTGCAGCATCTACACCAGCACACTCCTTGCTATGATTCTCCTTGTCATCTATACAGTCAGCTGCAACCCCTTGTTCTATATAATGCTCATCTTGATTATTACTGAGCCTACTAATATCAACATCCTCTACTCTTTGATTAAGTAACTCAAATTTGTTTGATACCATAACTTCTTTGTTTCCATCATTCCTCCCATTTGTATTCACTTTGTTCTTGACCTGCCCTTTGTTTCCAGGATAAGTTACCACAGTACCACTGGATAATACCTTTGGTAAGTATTGTTGCACTGGTTTTTTCCACCCCCTATTCCTTCTATATCCTCCTTGTTGGATTTTCCCTTGCTTACTTGTTCCAGGCTCATTTACTACAACTGCAGCCTTTCCTTTGTTTTGAGTCCCTTCCCCAATATCTATCACCTCCTTTTCCAACAGTTCTGGATGTAGCACCCAACATTCCTCATTAGAGTGACTTTGTAAACAGCACTTTGTGCAATAATTTGGTAAGTAGTCATATTGAATATTAACTTTAATCGACCTGATATCCTTTGTAATATCATCTTCAATCTCCATCCACACAAACTTAGGCAAATCTGCAAGGAAATCAACCTGCACTTTGACTTTTGCACAGTTTGGTCTGGTCTTGTTGATTGTAGCAGCATCTAGCTGGATTGGCTTACCCACAGCAGAAGCCAATGTAAACAAGGATTCCTTGACAAAAAAAATAGGGAGAAGGTTTGGAAACGAAATCCAAGCCATAGCAATTGAAGTCTCCTTTTCCACACTAAATTTAGAGTCATATATTTATGGCCTCATTTGATAAGAATGTCCATCTTTTGCCTTCAACCAAAAGAAGCTTTTTGAAGATATATTAATAAAATCTTCCTTCAGATCACATCTTATCAATACATGCCTATCTCTCAAAAAGCCTACACGAACGTTACCCTTTACGCCACACTGAAGAGGTATAATAGATCGCAACTTTTCTAGTTCAAGCCATCCATACGAAAACTTACCAACAATGGCATATTGTAGATTTTCAATCCTTTCCATTCGTAGTACTTCAGACGATGACCATCTTACAACGTGTTTACCATCTATAATCTCAACCATCTTCATAGGAATGGATTCACACGTGTGCATGGGATCTTTACCAGTTTCATGCATTAAAGTTTGACGATAATTCTGTGTTGTGGACGTAGGGACTGTTTGTAACTGTTGAGCAGTGCTGGACGAAGGAGGAAGAAGGGAGAGTGGAGGGAAATATTGAGGAGAGAAAGCCTGACCAGCCACCAGATGCGGCGGCTGGCCAGTGGCCGGAGTGGCCATAGTATTGTTAGGGTTTCAAGCTAGGGTTTGCATGGGAGGAAAGAGAAGAGAGCGTATCACTTAAATCGATTTGCTTGCGAATGACTAGGCAATAAGATTATTCTAACTAATAATTTATTCTTTCGCCTAACGGGATTTGGACAACATCTTCTCTATAATCCTACCAACCCAATAATTCCAAATTCAGCTAATAACCAACAACAACAACAACAACAAATCTAACAATTTACAACAATAATATATCTAAACTCACCTTACAATTCCATCCAAAACAACCCCTAAACCACAACGCCTTAATATTCGGTATACGATAATTATGGCTATATTTCTAACACTTTAATCCGTTAAATCTCTACGTAATCATCTCAATAACAAAGATGAGAAGATAATACATACCTTAGCAGCAACTCAACCACGAAAATATCATCCCCAAGCTCAATATTTAGCTTAAAACGATGACGACAATCGTACTACACTTTATCATTCACAAGCCTCGGGATTCGGGGCCTCGAACTTGGTCGAACCCTTGCTTTATCTCTCTAACTCTCCTCACTCTCTCTCTAATATGTTATAGAGCTTTTGTTATGAAATGAGGAAGATAAGGGTGAAAACTTTCCTTAAATAGCAAGGGAAGTGAGCCTGACCCGACTTGGAGTCGGGTTGGGCTGAGCCCATTGCCCAGTTTGACCTTTTTTCCTTAAAACGTCCATAACTTTGTGTCACACCCTAATCCCGCTAGGGTGTGATGGGCACCCGACCCCATACTCGGAGCCGAGCAAACCCGCTGACTCTTATTACACACATAATCTTTTGGGCTTTTAAATCAAATGAAGATGAAACGCATAGCACAACTTTCAGAAATATTCTTTTTCGTTGCTTTAAAATCAAACAAAATCTGTAATCATATATAACTTGTATCATAACACAAATGACACGTCGGCTGATGGAGCCGCTTACAGAACTGACAATCAATGCCCACGACTCTGTCTGCAAAGTCTCTAACATTAATCTGACATCATAGCACACCTACTCTGACTCGGCAGCACTCCAGAAACAAGTGGAGTTTTGCCAACTCCGCTGGAACATCTTCTATAATAGCTTCAGCTCATCTGGGTGTACCTGCGCGGCATGAAACGCAGCCCCCAAAGAAAGGGGGTCAGTACGGAAGATGTACTGAGCATGTAAGACAAGAATCATAGTAAAAGAATCATAAATGATACAAGAGCTGCAGAAACTTATACAATGTCCAGAATACCAAAACTCTTGCCTTTGGAGCATAATTATGCATATCATTATCACATAACGTACCTGGCCCGTTATGGGACTCGGTGGATAAAATCATATCATCATACTTTTTGTATCATCATGCATACATATACATATACATATATATACCGTACCCGACCCTCTAGTGAGGGACTCGGTGAATGAAGTCATACTGTACCCGGCCCATTAAGGGACTTGGTGAATAGAATCATGCATGTGAACAAAATATATCATATACATACCGTACCCGGCCCTCTAGTGAAGGACTCAGTATCATACCGTACCCGGCCCATTAAGGGACTCGGTGAATCAAATCATCATATGCCCTCCTGGCCACCATAACACATTATCATCATCATCATATCATCATAAACATATATCGTACCCGGCCCTCTAATGAGGGACTCGGTGAACAATGCAGAGGAGTGCGCACGATAACATACCCGGCCCGGGACTTGGTGAATAGACATATTAAGGCGTGCACGAGCAGAGTAGTGAGAAACTATATGCATGTAAATCAAGACTCGATAAATAAGTATACTTACCGACATCGGAGGGCTCCGAAACAAGTTTCGAGTCAATCCGACTTAGTATGAGAAATTTATGAGCGTTTGAAGTACAGAAGCTTCTACGAACATTTCAGAAGCCATTTTTGGATAATCGAAGCAACAATCATATCAAGTATCTTTCGGATATCGTATGGATCAAATCAAATAGAGCCTTTAGAATCATGTGTACATATCAAAGTGTATCAAAGACTTAGCGGAATAATCAGACGTGCCATCATTTGAAAATCAAGACATAAGCCATATCACTTTTCTTTCGAATGCCAATTCGGAAACATATCAAACAAACTTCGGACATTATGGATACACATCAAAACCATATGAAACAGCTTATGGAAGTCAAGAATATTAGCCATCCTAGTGGCTCTAAGAATAGGAAATTCTTTGAATTCATACATATACGTCATTTGCTCGTTTCATAGAGATCATGCCAAAAGAAAGAAAGGTAAGCCTTACATACCTGCCCCACGACTAACTAGCCACGCTTATTTGTCCAAACTTGCTAGTCTACATTCAAGAGAATTGACATAATCATTAGATTCATTGACATATACTCGTCTTAGTCTTTCAAATGAGTTCATTTATATACTACCGAAATTTCGGCAGCATTTCCCCTGTAAATACGTCATCCCCGAGAATCTAACTCGGCCAAATCATCAACAACAATCTGAGAATTCAACTCGGCCAAACTATCAACAACAATACCAACAATTGTGCCAACAACATCAACAATCAATTCAAGACGCATTCTAACATTAACAACCTTTGTCATACAATTCAACGACATTTCATTTTTATTCAATTCAATTCACTTAGCATTCAAAACGACTCAATCAACATACTACTTCACCCGAAGCCTTCCAAATTCAACAAGAACAATAAAAACCTATTTCCTTCTTTCAAATTCAACCATAACAACCCAACTTACAATTTTCCAACACATGTCTTACTTCCAAATTCATGAATTATGTCAACAACCCATACATTAACAAATTTATTCTTACAAATATAAGAAACCACACTAATGTCACACTAACTTCTTCAATAATGCACAAACAATTTCAAATTCATTTCAAGCCACCAAACCTTCATTTTACATCATGGAATCCACAACACAACAATCGAACTACTAAATAAAATTAATTCATCACTTCTACACAGCATGCTCTACATTCGGCCATGACCCTTATATCCATATTCCATGAATTTCATCCATTTCTACCTTCTACAATACTCACAAATCATCCATAAAACATGTAAGAGAAGTTTGAACACATACCTTTTTCGCTTATCTCTTCACTCGGCTAGGGGCATATATTGCACAAATGAATGATTTAATTGCTCCAACAACTCCTTCATGTTAATAAGGACCTTCCAATTTCTTGGAACACTAGGAGAAAATAATATTTCTTGATGAATTTCCATGGCACCAAATTTCTTGCCATGGCCGAATACCACTATATTTCTCTTTCTTGATGTTTTTTGAACTTGTGAAGAAGATTATGTCTTATTGTGTGAGAAATTTTCCAATATATATTTAGCCTCATCAAATAGAATGTGGACACATGCCCCCCTTCTCCTTTTTTCTTGAAACTTCTTAAAATAAAGAATAATTATATCCTTAATTTGTCATCTTTAACTACATATGTTATTAGTCCATATGGGCCAAGGCCCATATCTACCTTGGCCCATTTCATAAATTTTCTTGAAGTTTTTATGAAATTCCCATTTTGCCCCTAGTCTTTCACAATATTATCATAAGCCATTTTACGAATTTCCCCTTTTTCCCTTAGCCTTTCTCAATATTTCCATACTAATAATATTCATAAATAATATTCATAACAACTTGTACATTAAAATAATTGTTTTGAAAATGGTCTTGCCCTTAACTTACCACGACTAGCTCGAATTATCCGAACATACAAAATACGGGCTATAACACTTTGTATCCCTACGTCGCATGAAGGCCCACAACCTATGGTTGGAAAGGTATTTCAATTATCTACAACTTTCATTTTGTGCAGTTTCTCAAATTCTAAACTTATAATGGCGGGTTGGCCTCGTAAAGCTAGATCACCCAAAAACGTACCCTTAAATCATCCTTTTGGAGTGCTTGTGCTCATATTTGGCTTAAGCGACCTTCTTAAGAATTGATCAACTTCCCATGTACTATTCATATAACTTGTCATATTCCCGTTATAAAATCCCAACAGGTGGGCCCTACCTCAGCTTACGGTTACGAGGGCTATATATCTCTTAACGTATCATTCCAATCATATTGTACGAATTCCAAATATCATACTCATGCTATCCTCATGCTAATATAGTAGAATTTCATCCTTTATACTTGTAATATTTGCTCCTCCTTGAGCTCACATTAAGCCGTCTGCAGCCTTAGTAACGCGAAATTTTCTGTGGTGTACACGTTTGCTCGCTTGTTGGTTCATATCATAAGATCATGCCTAAGTGAAAGCAAGGATAGCCTTAACATACCTTAACGTCTCCTTAATCACTTAACGTTCTCCTTCCAATTCGCAAAGACTACATTCAAGAGGATCATACTAAGGTTAAGTCTTGGAAAGCACTCATAAGAAAACACTCTTAAGCTCAAACTGGCATAATTAACGAGTTAGCGAAATTGGCACTTCCCCAATTTTATCAACTTCCACCATATGGAAAAACAACTCCCAAACAACAATAACAATATCCATAATATCACAATTAAGAAGTTTTATTCAATTTAATCTCAAGTTTAGCAAAAATCCCCTTTTTTAGTTCACTCATAGTCATCTTCTTCATTACACCATCCATGGCTTTTCCACTTTAATTCTTTTCCTTTCTAAGGGTTGCTAAACCTTTACGCCAACTCTGTCACGACCCAACTAGAGGGCCATAACGGGTACCCGGAGCTAGCCCACTGAGCACCACCTTTTAGACTTATCATCAAACTCAACCTGAACATACACAAGTCCCAACACAAGCTCATTATGAAATGATCCTCCAATAACACTCAAAACATATAAATACATAAGCCCACAAGGCTACAAAGTGATATACAGATTATACAATGAAGTGGTTGCATCACATCTACTACCCACACATAAGTATCTACAAGCCCCTAACTGGAGTACTAAAATCATAAAGAGTGGACAGGACCCCGCCATGCCCCAAATATGTACACAAAAGAATATACCAAGAAGTGGCAACTCTAGAGTAGTGGAATGATCTTGTATGTCTGCTGAATAAGCTCCTAAGTATCCGGACCGTATCCCTATCTACCTGTGGGTATGAACGCATCATACATAAAAGAAAAGGGCGTCAGTGCGAACAATGTACTGAGTATGTAAGGCATGTACAACAACATAATAAGGAAATAAAAGAGCATAAGATGAAGAGTAAACCTGTAACTGATTGCCTCTTAAGGCGGAATCATGCATGCTAGCTTTTATATCAAAAATAATATCGTATCATAGATGTATAAATACATAAGCTGCCCGACAATATAGGTAAGGTGTGATCATCATTAGCTCGCGTCCGGGCCCTCCGCGTCCGGGGTAACCATCATCATGCTGCCCACTGGTGGTGTCTGCCCGGCCAATAAGGCACGATGGAATATCATCATAGCTGCCCACTACGCTTATCGTAGTGTCTGCTCGGCCAACTAGGCATGGTGTAATTATCATCATATACATAACATAAAGCATGCATCAGAGCTCGAATAAAAGCCATAACTCTATCAGAGTGACGTAAGGTGGGTAACCTCCGATCACATTATGGAATATTCATCATCGTTATGTCTCACCTTGAAGGAGCTAATATCATAAGGTGAGACTTCAACAAGAAATGACATCAATGGGACCATAAGAATAAGACCATCAAGTTCATAATAACATCATCATCATCATCTTTAGCTCATAAGAAACTCTTAAGAATCATAAACTTTCAACATTTGGGGGATGTAAGAAGGTCATGGAAACATATAAGAGATGGTGATATAAGAGTCATGCCTTTTTGAAAGAAACGGGCCAAGCCTTACATACCTTTGCGCCTTCTTAACAAGTAAACGTTCTCTTTCCAAGCTCACAACTCTACATTTAAGAGAATTAGCACAAAAATTAGATCATTAGAAACACGCTTAAGTTTAAACTAAAGCGACTAAAAGGGTAACGAAAATTGGGCAACATTTCCTTTGTTTCAACAACTTTCTCCATATACTAAACAACTCCCAAACATCAATAGCAACACCCATAATATCGTAATCAATAAACTTCTTCAAGTTAAAGATTGTTCAACCCTCAAAACTCCTTTTCAAAGTCATTCATAACCATAATTACAACACAACACCATATTCGTTTACCTAATACTTCCTCAACGACATTAGCATCATTCATAACAAGATTATATTCATCTCATACTAAGAATCATGACTCAAATTAACTCACTACTCAAAATACCATTATTTTCATATTTGAGCTCATATTCTACTTCTTCTCTAATCCAAGTCTTTCAACCACTCAATGCTTTTAATAACATGAAATCAATGTAAAACTCACCTTTGATTATATAGGAATGATCTTTGGATGAAGATACTTCAATTGAGAAAACCCCAACTTCAATTCCAAAGGAAACCTTGACTTCGACAACCCTAGTGAGCACCCATACACCTTATTTTACTAATTCTTGGTGTTTAATCTTTTATTTCTCTTGGATATGTGTTAATATGGTGTATGGAATATTCTAGAGGTTTCAATACTGATGGAGAAGATGAGAAATGAGAAATTAGAACTTGGGTCCTCTTTTTATAAAAGAAATAAAAGCTGCCCGACATGGTTTATACGGACACTTATACAGTCCGTATAACTTATACAGTTCGTATAAGTGACCGTATAATACCACCAATGAGTGACCCTTCTCTGGACAGGTTATACGAACCCTTATACGGACCGTACAAGTTATACGAACCGATAAGTGGTCGTATAGCTCACATTTTTCCGAAATTGTTCCCGTTGCTTCGTTTGACTTCCAAACCATGTGGAACCTTCTTGGCACTTGTATAATACTTCACTAACCATCTAGGGAGCCTTATAGCCCCTCCTCAATACATTACCAAATCAACATTAGCTCGGTTGTTACAAAACTTTCCCGAACACAACTTATACTTCACTTTCTTCAACGAACTTAGATTCACCGATTCATATAGCTTCAAAATCTTGTAGTACGCACTCTAAGGCTATCAAGTATTCTCCTTAAGGTCATATGGACTCCATGTTCTCCTTGAGCTCTCGTTAATCCGTTCACAGCATATCACCACAAAATGTTCGAGGTGTAACAAACTCAATCATATAAATAGGATGGAAGACATACCTTATTATGAAAGAGCTTCACTTCACTTAACTTCCTACAAGATCAAGTTCACCATAACTTTGAAGAGAAACAAGAACAATCACCTTTCTTGGATTACCTTTGAGTTTGGATGTTGATTCTCTCCTTGGATGATATGGAAAGATGGGGAGTGAGTGGGAACCTTCAAGAAATCTTAGGAAGCCTCTAGAAAGGTAGGGAAATAAGTGTGGAAAGGTGGAAATGAAGTTGGGGTCGTTTGGAACTTAAAAAGGTGGCCAAATCACACCCCGACTAACTTGGCGGAGTGTATGCGACCTTGCACACGGAGTGTGCGGCCGCACACTCTCCCCACCACTTAGGGGTGGTGTTGGCCAGTGAGTATGCCCAAAATGGGCAGTTGTCATGCAGTGTGCGGGTCAGCACACTCAATGCGCAACCGTACACTACCCTACTTTCCCCGATTTTGCAAAATCGCATTCTATTCGATTCGTTTGACGTCCAATCCTTATGGAACGCTCTTGGAACTTTTCTAGAACTTCATTAACCATCTAAGGGGCCTTATATCTCTCCCTCAAAGAGATTCTAGGAAAAGTGTAACTCACATGCAGTGAAAGCTTTCCAAATATGACTCAACCTAAACTTTCTCCGACGAACTTACTTCCATTGCTTCATATAACTCTGAAACCTTAGGGCATACACTTAGCATTATAAAATACCCTTCTTAACCTTACAAGGGCTTCATGTCCACTTTAGGTTTACATTAGCATATTCATCATGCGAGCGACACGAAATTTCCAAGATGTAACAATCGTACCTACAGGAACTTATGATTAACTATTTACTAAATTAAACGATACTAATTATCTACACAAGAAGCAAAATCCAAAGTTATTATATTTATAAGCTAACTAAAAATAAAATAAAGAAAATAATGAACTTCAACCAAGAACGAACGGATTTTTATCGGAGAAGAGATAGATCTATGGCTATGACCACTAACAATCCAGTTGAGTCTTCAAATCAGTCTACCTATGGGTTACTAGTTGATGGGTTGATTATAATTTTATAAGTATCTTCCGAGTTTCTCACAAGCCTGTAGATGCTACTATAACGCCTATATCCCTATGGTCGTCAGCGGTAACAAGAACGCATTTACTTCTCCGTATTCAACTAAGCAAGGCTAAAAGGTATATTTCTATCCTCATTAGCAAAACGATTATATCGAACAAACCCTATTTATTCTTATTACGCATGCAAATTCCCTATCCATAGTTCAATATACACGCCACAGATAGTGCCTAATTAGTGATCAAGTAATTAAACAATTAAGCACAAGAATAAATAAGCAATCCAAAAATATGAAAATTTAATAGATAGAAACGACGATCAAACGTCAACTTTCATGTTTGTGTTAAAGCCTTAGAACTAAAGAGTTTAGCTCCACATAGATATGGAGGAAAAACATCAAATCATCCGAATAAAAACGTAAAAATGAGTAATACAGAGAAGAAACGGTAAAACCATGTAACTCCGGCCTCCACGGCGGCTCCGAGCTCTCTCTAGGTCAAAAGTTCTGAACTAAAGGTTTCAAGCTATCCCAAAGTTATGTAAAAACCGTGTAGAATATGTATTTATAGGGTATCAAAAGGCCTGGACTTTTAAAAATCAAATCTAACTCAGATCGGGAAAAAATAGCTGGGGCGTGTCACACCCGCGTCGCGGGTGCAACGCGCACAACAAAATTAAAATCAGAGACCTATTTTCATCGGGTTGGCAGTGCGATGCGCCCTGAACACCTGATTGCGCTGGTGCATTTTTTTTTTCTTTTCTCTATTACAATTTCATGTACTCTTTCCTTTGTCTTCACTTTGGCACATATATACTTCATCAATCATGGCTCATCATTATGTCCCCCTCTTGTCTCCTTTCATTCTTTTCTTTTTACGCATTTTGTTAAATTTTGCTCCAAATTTCTTTATCTTTGCACCACTTTATTCCTATATAGTAAAAAATATAATAATAACACAAATCACTATAATTCGTATTCAAAAGACGATTAAAAGTATAAGAATGTAAGGCAATAATAACTAATTATATGCATTTTTGGCCGAACATCAATCTACATCAGTTAAGAGTTAATAAGTAATTGTGAATGAAAAGAAATAAAAGTTCTTGATAAACTAAAATTTGAATGACTTGAGATTAAACCTCTGCTTATACAATAAATAAGGCCTTAGACTATTATTGTTGTAATTTTGTATGCTATTGTATAATTTCTGAAATAACTGATGTATTTATATTTATCTTTATAATCACTGTCGTCCAAAGCCTGCTTTGCTCCTATCAAGCTTTTACATCACTGACCATTTTCTTTCACAAAATATTCGATCCTAAACTAACTAAATTAAAGGGCAGTTCAGTGCACAAAGTATTTCGCATTAACAGGGGCCCTGGAAGGGACACAGTTTAAGGAGTGTGTTGTAAACAGCCTATTCTAATGCAATTAGCGGCTCCTTTCATGGCTTGAATCCGTAACCCATAAATCACACGGATAACTTTAGGCCTCCCTTCAGAACTATCACTCACTCAGCCGGCTTCGTAGCAACATCCGAAAGAAAAAGAAATTGAGATTCGATTAACCTAATCCAGCTTCCTTTCTTCTGGAAAACACGCGTCTGTTCCTGAGTGGTATTTGGTAATCTTTTATGAGTTTACTGCCAAAAGAAGCATCATCAAACTAATTTACGAAAGAATGAGAGAGCAGCGAGTTGCACTTTCACAAGGTTAACTAACAACCCAATTCCATGGATAGAATTAAGCACCAACTCATTATTCTTATATGACTTTAATTTAATTGAAACCTAAACGTAACTTTAGCATCCTTTATAAAACCGACTTACTTTTGACTCTTTTTTTTCCTTCTATAGCAATTTGTTTGTAGTCTAATATTTTTCCACCCTATAATTAAATAAATTTTACATAATTAGGTTTATTTATGTATAAAAGACAAGGAATATTCTATAGAGCAGTTAACTATTTTTCACTGTATAATAGATTCAAATTAAATTCACTTGGTCATATTTTTCTTTGTACTTGACGAATACTTGTACTAAAATAACTAAAAGGAACTCCGTTCGTCCCAATTTAAGTGTTTTACTTTTGTTTTTGGTATGTCCCCAAAAAAGTATCTCTTTCTGTGTTTAGTAAATTAACAATTCAAACATGTTACATGACAAGTTTATAGCCACAAGATTAAGACCGACATTTTAATATATTACACAAATCTTTAATTTAGAATTAAAAGATTCAAAAGTCTCTCTTTATCTTTTAAATTTCGTGCCTAATCAATCTTTATCTTTTAAATTTCGTGCCTAATCAAACTAAATCACTTAAAAATGGGACGGAGGGGAGGGAGTAATTCATTATTCATATTTCCCTTACCTAGTAGTATTAAATTAGTGATGGAACCAGGCCCTTTTTTGACTGGGACGAAATTTCGTTAAGGGTGTGGAGCCATAATATTTTTGAAAAAGAAATGGGAAGCAGAAGTCAAATCTATAAAGTTGGGACGGCAGCTTCCACTTTTTTTTTTCTTTTGAGTTAAAAAGGGATTTTCATTGGGTACTTGACTAGTTTCATGCTCCGACATTGTTGTTGCCAGTTGGAAACCCCCAACATTTTGAATAACGTAAGATTAACACGTGGTAACCTATCTTTCTGACCTTCTAATAGCTTATAAAAATGTCTACAGAATTGAAGATAATTTTGTTTTTGGTCCCAAGTGTGTGGGTAGTGTAAATAGAAGATTTCTTTTCCCAAACAACTAAGCAATATTTTAGTGGGCTAGATGTAGCCACTATCTGCACGTAGAAATTCAAGAGCAGAATTATACAGGTTATTTTTTTATCGAATAAATATCCAGATGGTCGATGTCCTTTTTAAGCATGCACAATTCATGTTCGTGTAGTTTCTATCTGAACTCCTATTCTCATATTTTTAAGATAGTCATAAAGATAGACCAACAACTCAAATTAAGTCCCGCTCTAACCACGGAAAAGATTTTTCTCAACGAGCTAGTGTTGGATTATCACTGTTTTAGGCACTAAAAACGTGAGATCAGAATGTTAAATAAACGCGTCAAAAAGTAAATTTGTATAGTTTATAGTCATTCAAAGGTACCACAAATGGGAAATTACTATTACACCTCCCATTTTATTTCGAGGAGATTTTGGCTTATTGGTGGTGTATACCTTGGGTACGGTAGTCCGCACCAGAGGTTTGGTGATGAGATATTCTGCTCGGTATATGTACAGGTGTAAAAGTATGTATTCTTGACATTTCGAGGAAATTGGAAGTGAAACGAATCGAATCGGAGCGAAGCGAAGCAGTTCAGGAAAATTGCTGACACCAGTCAGCGTCGACGGCCCAAGGGACGGACCGTCAACACGTCGACGAGCCGTCGCCTGACACCGTCGATGAGGTTCTGCGATCAGACATCTCAGGCGGAGAATCAACGGCGCACGTCAACGAGCCGTCGACCCTGCTCGTCGACCCGCGGATCTGGAAGCTTCTAGCCCTGATTATAAATATAAGCTCCCACAATTTATTTCATTATTTTTCCCAAGAACAGACCCTATATCTCTCTAGAACCCTCTAAAACTCTCTCTCTATTTCTACAACAATCTATACCAAGAAATCAAGAGCAAAAGCCAAGATCTAAGAGATTCATATACTAAGAAGCCTATTAGGGTTTGTGGAGAGTGAGAATTTCTTTGGCATGCAAGTGAAGGGTTCCATTCTAATGGAGTAGAGTGACTCAAGGCTTGTTCCCAAGTGTTTAAGGTGAGTTTTATGTTTATTTCTTATTATTGAGGGTATTGAGGGGTTGAAAGACTTGGATTATGGAAGAACATAGAATATGGAGCTTAAATGTTGAATCAATGGTATTCTTGAATAATAGTTGACATGAATCACGACTCTTGATTGTCACGACCCAGCTAGGGGCCGCGACGGGTACCCGGGGCTAACCACCGAGCACCGCTCATTCTACAACTCATCATGCTCATTAACTACTTTTTTATCGATTTTTATACTCAAATCATAAGAAAGTCATGTTTCATTCGTGAACATAAATGGTTTCATATACATAAGCCCTTTAGGCTATCAAAATAGTATATATATATATATATATATATATATATACAATTATACCACAGTGACTTTATCCGGCCACATAACCCACACTGAGTATCTACGAGCCTCTACTAAAATACAAAACGCATAGACGGGACAAGACCCCGTCGAGCCCAACATATACAAATATACAAATATACACAAAATAATGGTCAAGCACCTCCGGAACAAAGGAGTGCTTTCAATCAGCTAGCAGCTCTTACGAGTCTGGCTCAAGCTCGCCTCCCTGTCTACCTGTGGGCATGAACACAGCGTCCAAAGAAAACGGACGTCAGTACGAACATTGTACTGAGTATGTAAGGCAAGAATGAAATAAATATAATAGGAGGATCATGAGCCATAAGAGAAAGATATAACCTGCAAGAGTGTCATAAGCAATTACATTTCGTACATATATCATGTTTTACATAATCATGGTACATATGTCATCACATCACTTATCTCGCCACATCACATATCTCGTCACATCACCTATCCTCATCGTTATCCCGCGTCCGGGTAACCATCATATGCCGCCCACTAGTGGTGATCATGCTCGGCCCTCTAGGCTCGGTGTAACATCGCAGCCCGCCTTAGCGGTGACATGCCCGGCCATCTAGGCACGATGGAACCATATGCAGCCCGCCTTAGCGGTGACATGCCCGACCATCTAGGCACAGTGGAATCTCATCATCACAAAATCAATCATTACCCATCACTATTGCACATCTCATGAACGTATCACAATCTTATCATAGCTTGGCATGTTCATACATAACATAGGCATATAACAAGCTAGCATTATTGCTCATCTTATAAACATATCATGACTTTACATCATTCACATTTAGCATTAGGAACGTACATTAGACTTTGAAGACAACCATAGCTATGTCGGGGTGACGTAAGGTCGTAAACCCCCGATTACATTACGAACATTTATGAGTACTTTTCCTCACCTTGAAGGAAATAGTGCATAAGGTGAGTATTAACTACAATGACATCACTAGCGTTATGGGATCATCATATCATGAACTATCGAATCTCTATACTTTAACTCATTATCATCATTATCATGCTCGTATGTAATTTAGTATATTTAAGAGCTCATAAGTTCCATCATATAGGAGGATCATGGAAAACTTGAAAGATTCATGCCTTTGAAATAAGGGATAAGACTTACATACCTTTGACGTTTAACTAAGCTATTGCTTGCGTGTTCTCCTTTAATGCACACGTTCTACCTTCAAGAGGATTTATATCGTCATTAGCTAAGCAATTATAAGAACGGGATTTCTAAAGCTAGGAAAATTTGGGAAGCACTTCCTTTGTTTATACTACTTTTCCCATAGTCTATATCAATTCCCAAACGCTCACAACAACATTCACAATATTGCAATCAACAATCATCATTCATATACATTGACCACAATCCACCATTTCTCTTCAATTTCTCCACATTTATGGTTATAGCTTACTATCGCGTTTTATCATGTATCACCCTTGTTTCATGTTCTAAATGTCATTTATGACGTATTCATAATCACAACACCCCAACATTTATGATTCAATCCAACTACCATCCAAACATGACACTATTCACTCATTAATGACCCATTTCCTATGTCTTTTTACAATTCAAGTATCTTAACCTTCCAATACCTTAAACAACATGTTTTAGTCATGAAACTTACCTTAGATGATGGTTGAACAAGTCTTGAGTGGAGTTTCTCCTCTAGCACCAAAACCCTATCTCACCTCTTTTGGTTTTCTTTGAGGAAGATAAACTTTACTTGGGTTTCATACACTTTGTTTCATGGTTTTGGTGTTGTTGATCTTGGTTTTCCTTTGGTTCTCTTGTGGAAGAATATTAGAGAGTATTCTAGATGTTTCTTGAGGTGTGGAGTGAGAATGAAATGAGATGGAATGAAAAAGGGTCCCTTATACCTAACTTAAAAAGCTGGCCGACCAACATTATACGGACCAACATACGTTCCGTACTATTTATACGAACTGTATGTGTGGCCGTATGTTTGGTCTAGTAGCTGCTGCCCTCCTTGGCCAATTATACGGTCCAACATACGGCTGGTACAATTTATACGGTCCGTAGGTTGGGCCGTATAATGCCCAGTGGTTCCGTTTTCGTTCTCGTCGACTCGTTTGATCTCCGATCCATATGGAACCTTCTTGGCACTTGTTTAACACCTCAATACCAATATAAGGGACGTTATTACTCTTCTCTAAGACATCATTATGCCATCATAGGCTCGTTGCTCGATATTCTTATCCAATACACAAAATATGATTCACTTTCCTTAGCAACTTTCTTCCCTTGCATTATATGCCTTTGAAATCTCGTTGAGGGTCATCAAATACTATTTCTTACTCATCAAAACATCGTATACGCTATGTCCTTTGTTATCCTATTCACTGTACATATACAGGGGATTTTCCAAGGTGTAACATTGATGTATTATGAATAGAATCTTATTACAAATGACATTGAGAACATGGGATAACATTATATGTGAGTAAATGTAGTAGTGCATTATGACCATGATTATGGATGGCTTGAAATGAAATTGGGAAATGTGGATGATGTAAGTGAATGGAGATTATTGATTAGGATATTGTGAATATTATTATAGACGTTTGGGAGTTGATATATGATACGGAGAAAGTTGTACAAACAAAGGAAATGCTGCCCAATTTCTCTAGCCTTAGTTAGGCATGTTCATGTGATCGATTAGCTAATGTTAATATGAACTCTCTTGAAGGTAGAGACGTGAGCATTGGAAGAGAACGTTCAAGTGATAGAGTAGCCAAACGAAAAGGTATGTAAGCCTAGTCCCTTCCTTCTAAGGCATGATTCTCATGAAATGAATTCCCGTTTTTTTCCATGACTTTCTTACATTCTGGAAAATATGAGTCAACGTTATATAGTGCTCCTTCTGAGACAAAGAATAAGAGATGAGTTTTGACATCGATAATGGTAATGAGAAGCCTAAGTCTAGAGATTCTAAAGCCTATGATATGACGTTAATTATTATTGCTAGACCCACCTTATGGTACTAGTTCATTCAAGGTGAGGTACGATGATTATGATTTTCCCATAATAGAATCTGGGGTTCTCGACCTTACGTCACCCCGATATGGTTATAGATTATCTTGGGACTCTAATGTATGTTTATGAGATGTATGCGATGATACAATTCCACCGTGCCTAGCTAGCCGGACATTTAACCATGAAGGCAGGCTGCATATGATTCCACCGCGCCTAGATGGCCAGACATGTCACCGCTAATGCGGGCTGCTTATGATTACACCGTGCCTAGAGGGCCGGACATGACACCACTAGTGGGCGGCGTATGATGGTACCCGGACGCGGGTAATGAGGATTATATATGTGATAGGTCAATGTATGTGATCTGTTTAAAATGCATTTACTCATAAAGGCTAAGCAGGTTATGTTTTCACCTTATGTTTCATGATTTCTTTATTATGCTCATTTTATTTAAGCCTTACATACTCAGTACAATGCTTGTACTGACGTCCTTTTCTTTGGACGTTGTTTTCATGCCCACAGGTAGACAGGGAGGTGATCCAGACTCGTATGAGCTATCAACAGATTTTGAGAGCACTTAATTATTTCGGAGGTGCTACTGATTTACTATTTTGTGTGTATATATGTTTTGGGCACGACGGGGTCCTGTCCCGTCCATATGTCTAGTACTCTAGTAGCGGCTCGTAGATACGTACGTGTGGGTAGTATGGTTTCAATATTTCCCATTTGTATATGTATATTCCTTTGATCGCCAAAGGGCTTATACATATAAAAGTAATTTTGTTTCAATGTGAAAATGGTTTCCTTATGATTAGAAGCATAAGATTAATGAATAAGCGCAAGATGAGTATGATGAATAGTAGTACGAGCGGTGCTCGGTGGTTAGCCCGGGTACCCGTCATGGCCCCTAGTCGGGTCGTGACAAAAGTGATATCAGAGCGGTTCAGTCCTAGGAATTGTCTACGAGCCGTGTCTAGTAGAGTCTTGTTTATGGTGTGTTGCGCGCCACATTTATAAACAAGAGTCTACAGGGCATTTAGGAAAAATGACCATTCTTTTTTCTTATGAAATCGTGCGATAGAGCCATGTTATAAGATTTTCTCCTCCCTAATAATGTGTTATGATTTTAGCTATGCCGGTAAAGAGAAAAGTTACCGCCGCCTAGAAGGGCAGGGCTATGACATAAAGGCGATTAGAAAGGGAGCCGCCAACTAATGTTGAAGAAGGTGGATCACATAGTGAGGCTCCATCTAATACCTCTCATACTCCGCCTATTATAGAAGAACAAGAGGAGGCTTCAGCTCCAGCCCCCATGCCTCCAGTTCCTCTACCAGCTACTTTGGGTTAACAAATGACCGAAACTATCCATCTATTGACACAGTTAGTTGCCGCCCAGGCACAACGGCAGAGTTCGGGCCCGAGTGATAGGGCAGTTAGTACTAGGGCCCGAGTGATAGGGCAGTTAGTACTAGAGCCCGTGATTTCATGAGTTTAAATCCTCCGGAGTTTTTCGGGTCGAGGCCGGATGAAGACCCGCAAGATTTTATTGTTGAAATGTTGAGAACATTGAAGATTATTCACGCCTCCGAAACTGAATTTGTGGAGTTAGCATCTTATAGACTCCGGGATGTGGTGGTCTTATGGTATAATAATTGGATATATTCAAGAAAAGAGAATGCACCACCTCTGGTTTGGCAAGAATTTGTAGATGCCTTCATCCGCCACTATTTGCCACCCGATGTCCGTCGAGCTAGAGCGGATAGATTCTTAAATTTGAAGCAAGGAAATATGAGTTCCCGAGAGTATAGCCTTCAGTTTAATTCATTGGGTAGGTATGCTCCGACCATGGTGGCCGGCATGGGGGATAGAGTGCACAGATTTATGAGTGGGTTAGGGCCACATTTGTTCAAGGACTGCTTGACTGCAAGATGGGATGGATATTTCCCGCATTCAGGCCCATGCCCAGAATTTAGAAGAACAACAACATCCGCAAAGGGGTGAACGTGATATTGATCGACGGCAGAGTAAAAGGGCCAGATCCACGGGTGTCGGTAGCGACTATAGAGGGGGATCGAGGCAGTCATATTCCAGATAGTCAGGCCAGTCGGTGACTAGTGCACTTCCACGACGTGCAGGTAGGAGATTTGACCTCTCCATTCGTTCAGGGCAGGGTCAGATCTCGAGAGCTTCAGGTTCCCAGTTTGGGGGTTATTATAACCAGAGGAGACCACCAGTTTCATGATGTAGTCAGTGCAGAAAGTTACATTCGGGGCCACGTCGCCAAGGTACAAATGCTTGTTATGTTTGTGGACAGACGGGGCACGTCATGTGTGATTGTCCTACGAGGTACGGTAGAGGTGGAGTTCAGCCCACAGGTTCAGCGACTGGTTCTTCTTCTGTGGGCCCGATAGAGCAGACTTGTCACGACCCAACCGGAGGGCCGCGACGGGCACCTGGTGCTATCCCACCCGGGCAACCCTTATCATACACTTAAACTTACATCTAGGCGAGCCACATATTAAATCATACATTCCCATCCATCAATCATAATAGTCCCATTGGACAACAAATACCTTTATATCATCATTGGCATTTTATGCCATATCCATGTATATAAGCCGACAAGGCTAACAAAATGATATACAACATATAGGCCGACAAGGCCAAACACATCTAACCACATACACATGTCTATGAGCCTCTAAGGAGAGTATGTCATAACATATAGGTGGGACAGGACCCCATTGTGCCCATAATTATGTACAAAAAAGAATCAATACCAAAAAGTATAGCTCCGAATGAAATGGAGCTCCGCTATGTAGTCCCCGAGAAATGTAGCTATGGATCAAGTCTGTCTCCCTGGCCACCTGCGGGCATGACGCAACGTCCACAAACAAAAGGACGTCAGTACGAAGAATGTACTGAGTATGTAAAGCATGATCAATAACAATATAGAAGTATAATAAGCAACATGAGAAATAGCATAAGACGGGGGACAGTAGTATCATTGTCATAAGCACTTACTTGCCTTTCATAAGGACTTTCCATTTCTAACGCATATTAGTGTACATACATCCGTATCCGTTTCACATTCATATTCATATTTATATCGTATACATAACCATAACATATACATAGCATGCCCGACCACGAAGGTTCGGTGTTTCATACATACTTGGCCAACCAAAGCTCAAGGTTACACATACCTGGCCCTACCAAGGCCTCAGGGTTACATCTACCTGGCCCTACCAAGGCTTCAGGGTTATCCGTACCATCTGTAGAGGTGTGCGCACGTTACGTAAATGGATACATATTCTACCCGGCCTCATAAGCTCGGGGTTCCATAATAGTCATACATAGATACACATACATAATAGCTCATAAGCAACTTAATATTATCATCACTATCATTATCGTCGTCGTTATCGTCATCGCCATTATCATCGTTATCATTATCGTTATCACTATCATCGTCGTTCATTACATCTATCCTTATAGGATTACTCGTCATATGAGGAACTTAGTACAATCGTAATACATATCGAGAGTCATAAGCTTAGTAGCTTTGAACACAGAATCATTTGGAATATGTCATAGACTTATAGAAGATTTAGATGATTGGCCAAAGAACCATGCCTTATGAAAGAAATGGTTAGCCTTACATACCTTTTCGTTCAACTATTTTACCACTTGCACGTTCTCCTTCAACGCTCACGTTTCTACCTTCATTAAAGTTATACTATCATTAGAAATCAATAGCTAGCATACACGACTAAGGCTAGAGAAAATTTGGGCAGCACCTCCTTTATTTATACAACATTCTTCCCTATCATATATCAACTCCCAAACATCAATAATAACTTTCACAACATCACCGCAATAGCCTTTATTCAACTACATTATCCTTACTTCTCCATTCACTTCAATTCATCCACATTCTTGGTCATATCAGACAATTTCGTTCGTTCATAAACAAGGTTTATTCCATGTTCTCAATATCATTTATAACACGATTATAATCATAATGTATCAAGAATCATAACTCAATCCAAACTTTTACTCAAAAGTGACACTATTCCCACATTAATGACCCATTTTCTATTTCCTTATATAATCCAAGTATTTCAACTCTCAAATACCTTAAACAACAAGGAAATGTCATAAAACTTTCCTTAGATGGTGTAGGAATGCACCTTGGGTGCAAACACTTCACTTGAGAAAAACCCTAGTTTCACCTTCACTTGGATTTCTTACTTTGGATGGACTTTAATGGGTTTCTTACACTTAATTCACTTAGTTTGATGTAGATGATCACTAATATCTCTTGAATTTGTATGGGAGAAATGTTCTAGAGAGTTCTAGAGAGAAGGAGTGAAATGTGGAAATAAAATAATGAACTTGGTCCCCTTTTTAATAACCCAAAAATCTGATCTATCGGGACATTATACAGACACTTATACGGTCCGTATAATTGACCGTGAAATGGACCTTTCATTCACTCGTCTATGTGACCATTATACGGTCCATTATACAGGCCGTATAAATTTATACAGTCCGTATAACTGACCGTATAATCCCACCAGTGAGTGATCTTTACTGTGATGGTTCTGCGGTCCATTATACGGTCCGTATAACATTTTACGATCCGTATAATGAGCCGTATAACCCATCAGTCCACTGAACTTGTGCTCGCTACTTCGTGTGATCTTCAATCCTTATGGGATCTTCTTAACACTTGTTTAACACTTCATTAATAATCTAAGGGACATTATAACTCTTCCCCAAAACATTATTAAACCGTCATCAACTTGTTACTCATAATTCTCAGTCGATACCTATTGTATGCCTTGCCTTCTCTTGGCAACTTTCTTGTCTAACATCGGATGTCTTTGAAATCATACTTAGGGTCATCAAATGTCATTCCTTACTTAATGAAATATCGTATACTCGTACTCTTCGTTATTCTATTCACTTGTGCATTAACGGAGAATTTTCCGAGGTATAACATTCTTCCCCCCTTAAGGACATTCGTCCTAGAATGTTAAGCACTCGGGGATTCTATAAAAATTTCACCAGATTTTCTCCTGTAATATGGCACTGCCATCCCGTCACAACAACCCATAATAACAATGCCTCACAGGGCCACAACATAATAGCAATAGAATTTAGCCACACACGACCCAAAAGCATAAAAGGAAAACATACATACCTTATGTTCTTGATATCTCATCTTGGATTTCTTCTAAGGGCTGAAATAAACGTGGGTACTTGGATCGCATAATTTCTTCCGCTTCCCATGTCATTTCTTCTCGTTTATTGCTTCTCCATAAAACCTTAACTGAGGTCACTTCTTTGTTTCTAAGCCTCCGTACTTGCCTATCTAATATGGAAATGGGTACCTCTTCATAAGTCAGCTTTTCCGTCACTTGCACATCATTTATTGGCACGATCCTATTAGGATCTCCAACACACTTTCGAAGCATCGAGACATGGAAAACTGGATGGACTAACTCTAAATTCGGAGGTAGATATAATTCGTAGGCCACTTTGCCTACCTTGTACACAATCTCATAGGGCCCAATGTACCAGGGACTAAGCTTCCCTTTTTTGCCAAATCTCATTACACCCTTCATTGGTGACACTTTCAAGAATACCCAATCTTTCACTTGGAACTCTAAGTCCCTTCGACGATTATCCGCATAGGAATTTTGACGACTTTGAACCTCTAACAACCAATCTCGTATGAGCTTCACTTTCTCTATGGCTTGCTGGACCAAGTCTGGCCCTATCAGTTTAGTCTCTCCTACCTCGAACCACCCAATCGGGGATCTACATTTTCGCCCATATAGAGCCTCATGCGGTGCCATCTGGATGCTAGAATGATAACTATTTTTATAAGCAAACTCAATGAAGGGTAAGTGATCATCCCAATTTCCTCCAAAATCTATCATACATGCCTACAACATATCTTCAAGAGTCTAAATGGTATGCTCAGCTTGTCCATCAGTCTGCGGGTGAAATGTCGTGCTAAGGCCCACTTGGGTCCCTAAACCCTCTTGGAAGGACTTCCAAAATTTGGCTGTAAACTGAGTCCTCCTATCAGAGATAATAGCTGCTGGGACACCATAGAGTCGTACTATCTCTTTAACATAAAGTTTTGCATAATCTTCCGCCACATATGTCGTTCTGACTGGTAAGAAATGAGCTGATTTCGTGAGTCTATCCACAATCACCCATAGGAATCATACTTACGTCGAGAACGGGGTAAGCCTGTAATGAAATCCATGTTAATTACTTCCCACTTCCATGTCGGAATTTCTATGGCTTGCAACAATCCGCCCGACTTTTGGTGCTCGATTTTCACTTGTTGACAGTTAGGACATTGAGTTACAAATTCCGCTATATCTTTCTTCATCCCACTCCACCAATATATAGACTTAAGATCATGGTACATTTTCGTTGCTCCGGGGTGGACAGAATAACGGGAGCAATGGGCTTCTCTCAATATTTGGTGGCGTAGACCTGCCACGTTGGGAACACATAATCTTCCCTGGCATTGAAGAACTCCGTCTTCTGAAAGCTCAAATGATGATTCCTCCTTCTGAGGGAGTGTATCTCTGTAATGCCTTAGCATGGAATCTTCGTATTGTCGCTCTTTCACTTCCGCTACTAGTGACGAGACTACTGAATTCTGAATGGTAGTTCCCCTGCTACCTGAGTCCACCACTCGAACTCCTAGGCTAGCTAACTGCTGGAGCTCACGAGCCATTTATCTCTTCTATGGTCGTACATCACACAAACTTCCTATAGATCTGCGGCTAAGAGCATCAGCCACAACATTTGCCTTCCCGGAGTGATAGAGGATATCAACCTCATAATCCTTTCGCAACTCCAGCCATCGTCGTTGCCGCAAATGCAACTCTTTCTGCTTGAAGATATACTGAAGACTCTTATGATCTGTATAAATATCCACATGGACACCATATAAATAATGTCTCCATATCTTTAATGCATGAACCACTGCAGCCAATTCTAGATCATGGGTTGGGTAATTCTTCTCATGTTTCCATAATTGCCTTGAAGTATATGCAATCACTTGACCATATTGCATCAACACACAGCCTAGCCCAACGCCTGAAGCATCGCAATAAACAACATATCCTTCCAGTCCCTCTGGAAGTGTCAGGACTGGGGCAGAGTCAATCTATCTTTCAACTCTTGGAAACTACGTTCACAAGCATCTGTCTATTGAAACTTTGCTGATCTCTGGGTCAACTTTGTGAGTGGTGCAGAAATAGAAGAAAAACCCTCAACAAATCTCCTGTAATAACCTGCTAAGCCCAGAAAGCTACGAACCTCCATAGGAGTTGTGGGCCTTGGCCAAGTCTTCACGGCCTCAATCTTTTGGCTATCCACTCGACTACCATCAGCTGCAAAAATGTGCCTCTAAAACGTCACTGAGTTCAACCAAAATTCACACTTAGAATTTTATCATGTTACGCCGCCCACTAGTGGTGTCATGTCCGGCCGAATCGGCACGGTGTTACCATAAGCCGCCCGCCTTAGCGGTGTCATGTCCGGCCATCTAGGCATGGTGTATCGTAAGCCGCCCGCCTTAGTGGTGTCATGTCTGGCCATCTAGGCATGGTGTAATCTCATCATTATATACTTATCATAAAGCATGCATATGAACACAAGTAAAAGCTACAACTCTATTAGGGTCACGTAAGGTCGAGGATCCCCGATACCATTATGGAGTAGTCATGATTATCTTGTCTCACCTTGAAGGAACTAGAATCATAAGGTGAGTCTAACAACAATGAATAACATCAATGAACCATATAAGAATCATTAGGTTCATAGGAATATCATATCATAAGCTTAGGACCTCTAAACGTGGATTCGTCATCATCATTATCATATTCATACCCCTCTGTTATTTTTGTCTTATGAGAAGCTTTTGGTAATCATAGACTCATAGTTTCCGGGACACAACAGAGTCACGGAGAGATAAAGAAAGTCATATAATAGGAATCATGCCTTAAGAAAAGAAGGGATTAGCCTCACATACATTTACGTCTCTCTAACCTTATCAATTAAACGCTTCCCTCCAATGTTCACGATTCTACATTCAAGAGAGTTCGTACTAAAGTTAGATAATCAGAAACATACTCAAGCTTACGCTAAAGCTAATGAAAATTGGGTAGCACTTCCTTTTTTTCTAGAAATTTCTCCATATAATACAACAATTCCCAAACATCAATAATCAACATTCATAATATCATAATCTATTACTTTTTCAAGTTTAACATTATCCAATTCCCACAATTCCCTACCATAATGATTCGTGACCATACCTATGACATAACACCGTATTCGTTCTCATATAATACATCTTTAACGTCATTTGTATCAATTACAACAAGATTATACTCATAGCATGTCAAGAACTATGATTCAAGTGAAGTCACTATTCAAGAATACCATTATTCCCATATTTGAACTCCATATTCTACTTTATTCCTCAATCCAAGTCTTTCAAACCTTCAACATTCTTAATAACATGTAATGATCATAAAACTCACCTTTGATTATGTAGGAATGAGCCTTGGATGAAAATGCTTCACTTGGAGAAAACCCTAACTTCAATTCCAAAGAAATATCTAGCTTCCATCAACCCTAGTTAGCATTCTTGCACTTGATTCCACTAGTTTTTGGTAATTGATCTTTGATTTCCCTTGAATTTATGTAAATGAAGTGTATGGAATATTCTAGAGGTTTAGAGAGAAGTGGAGGAAATGAGAAATGAGAAATAAGACTTGGAGTCATCTTTTTATAAAAAAAAAAAAAAAACTGCCCGACGGGAGTTATACAGACCCTTATACGGTCCGTATAATATTATTCGGTCCGTACAAGTGACCGTATAACTCCATCAGTGATGCCCCTTCACTGTAACGGTTATACGGATCGTATAAATGGTTGTATAATCGACCTTCTCTCTGAACTTGTTCTTGTCGTTTCGTTTGATCTCCAATCCTTATGGAACCTTCTTAGCACTTGTTTAACACTTTATTAACAACCTAAGGGGTGTCATAACTCTTCCTCAAGACATCATTAAGTCAACATTAGTTCGGTACTTTGCAAAACCCTTCCAAAACATGACTTATACCTTGCCTTCCTCAACGAACTTTCTTCTCTTGCCCCAAATGTCTTTGGAATCTTTATTAGAACCGCCAAGTAACCTTTCTTACTTATAAGGACATCACATACATCTCACCCTGCATTAGTCTATCTACCACACGACGTCAGGAAAATTTTCGAGGTGTAACACTAGATCTCAAGTCTATCTTTGAAAACTATTTGGCACCTCGTAATTGGTCAAATAAGTCATCAATCCTTGGGAGTGGATATTTATTCTTGATTGTCACCTTATTCAATTGCCGATAGTCCATGCACATTCGCAAGGAGCCATCTTTCTTCCTCACAAACAACACGGGTGCTCCCCACGGGGAAGAACTAGGCCTACTAAAACCTTTCTGAAGCAAGTCCTTCAATTGCTCCTTTAACTCTTTCAACTCTGCAGGAGCCATCCTATAAGGAGGAATAGATATGGGTTTTTTATCCAGTAGGACATCACAATCTCCCGTTCAGGAGGGATTGCTGGAAGCTCATCCGAGAATACATCCGGAAACTCATTCACTACTGGGACAGACTGAAGAGTTGGCGATTTAGCTTCTACGTCTTAAACCCGAACTAGATGGTAAATACAACCTTTAGCAATCATTTTCCTTGCCTTGAGATATGAAATAAACCTACCTCTCGGAGACGCCGTATTTCCTTTCCATTCCAAAACTGGTTCTTTTGGAAATTGGAAGTGAACCATCTTCGTTCTACAATCAACATTGGCATAGCAAGAAGCAAATCAACCATGCCCATGATAACATCAAAGTCAACAATTTTCAACTCATGTAAATTGTCCATAGTACGATGGTCACAAATCATAACTACGCAGTTTCTATATAATCGGCAAGCCATTACTGGCTCACCAACGGGTGTGGATACCTCAAAAGGTTTGATCAACTCTGGTTTGACCACAAATTGATCCACAATATATGGAGTAACATATGATAGTGTGGAACCGGGATATATCAAAGCATATACATAAAGAGAAAATATCGATAGTATACCTGTGATGACATCAGGGGAAGACTCAAGATCTTGTCGTCCAGTCAAAACATAAATACGGTGCTGGGGACTACTAGAACTAGGAGCTCTCCCTCTACCTCTACCATGGCTGACCGGCGCCTATGAACCTTGCCTAGAGGGCAGATAGATGATGAAGACTCTGCTGCCGACCCTAAAGGCTGGACTCTGCCCCTTGCCCAACCGAGGGGCAGTCACGCATGATATGGCCCGGCCGACCACATACATAGCAAACATCTGATCCTAGTCGACACTGGCCCCAATTTAGTTTCCCGCACTGAGAACATCGTGGCACGGGTGGCCTTGCCTGACCCGAATCGCCTCTGAACTGAGAACCTGAAGCCCTAAAACTCTGACTCAGCCCGGAATAAGTAGACCTATCAAATCTCTGCCCTATAAACCGTGGAGGCACACTAGTCATAGAATGGCCTGAATGCCTAGAAAACTGCTGTCTTTGCCCCCTTTTAAACTCATTCGTCGGACCCGAAGATCTATCCCTCTTGCTATGCCCTCTGTCCTGCGCACTTCTTTGTTGTTGGCTTTCCTCTAAATTCTTGGCATGGGCTTGAATGCGTGAAATATCCATGTTTTCCTGAAGGGACGCAGTCAAGCATTTATCCATCAAATGTGGCCCCAAGCCGCTCACAAATCGGTGCACTCGATCACCCATATCCGCTACCATGGCCGGAGCATACCTAGCCAAAGAATTGAAGGGGAGACTATACTTTAGGGCACTCATACTTCCTTGCTTAAGATTCAGGAACTTGTCGGCTCTAGCCCGCCGAACCTCTGGGGGAAAGTAGTGTCAGAGCAAGGTATCCACAAATTTTTGCCATACCGGGGGAGGTGCACTGACTCCCCGAGAAGCCATTCAAATCGTGTACCAATGAGCTGTAACATCCTGCAATCTATAGGACGCTAACTCTTCCGATTCAATGTCTGAAGCATGCATCAACCGAAGTGTCCTCAATATCCCATCAATAATGTTTTGGGGGTCCTCGTCCGGCTTTGACCCCAAAAACTCTGGAGGATTCAAGATAATAAAATCACGAGCTCTTGCACTAAAAGCCCTATCACCTTTACCTGTACCTTGCCGCTGGGTCTTAGCGGCAACCAACTGAGTAATTAAATGAATGGCCTCTTTCACATCTTGGCCTGAAGCATCTGGTAGATGAGCTGGGGCTGAGGCTCCCTCATGCTCCCCAGAAATGGTATAAGTGTTGCGCGCAACACACCCATAAATAAGACTCTACTGGACACGGCTGGTAGACACACCCTAGGAAAGAACTGCTCTGATACAACCTTTCTCATGACCTAACCGGAGGGCCACGACGGGCACCCGGTGCTAACCCACCCGGGCACCTCTTATCGTACTTTCCTATTCACATCTAGGTGAGCCACATAGCCTATTCATAATATCCATACATCAATAATACCAATCTCAATAGGCAGCAACACATTTATATCATCATCGACAACAATGCCCATATCTATATACACAAGCCGACAAGGCTAACACAATAATATACAAAATATGTGCCGACAAGGCTACAAGACATCTAACCATACACAACTATCTACGAGCCTCTAAAGAGAGTATATAACACCATATAGGCGGGACAGGACCTCTCCATGCCTATATGTATATACATAAAAGAAAAATACCAATAGCTGTAGCTTTGGATGAAATGGAGCTCCTCTAAGCAGTCTCTGAACAGGCAGTCTATGGGTCGAGTCTACCTCCCTGTCCACCTGCGGGCATGACGCAACATCCACAACAAAAAGGACGTTAGTATGAATAATGGACTGAGTATATAAAGCATGATCAACATCATAGTAGAAGCATAAGAGATAGCATAAGAATTAGCATTAGCTAGAAGAATCAGGAGGTAATAGAACCAATTGTACCTCTAGTGGCCATCGTCATATTTACTTACTTTTCTATCATAGAGACCTTCCATTTCAAATGCTTACTCATATGTATATACATATATATTTATTAGTATCATACCCGACCATGAAGGTTCGGTGTTTCATGTACCCGGCCATTACAAGGCTTGGTGTTATAATACCTGGCCCTACCAAGGCTTAGGGTTATCTGTACCTAATTGCAGAGGTGCGCGCGCGATAAGTATCATACCCAGCCATATAAGCTCGGTGTTACATAATAATCATACATACTTAGACACGTATACATAAGAGTCCATAAGTATCATCAACCTCATTACCATCAACACTTTTGTTACATCTATCCTTAGAGAATCAACTATCATATTAGGGAGGTAATAGATTCGTGAAAGTATCGAGGATCATGAGCTTTAGTTACTTTAGAGATAGAGTCATTTGGAAGACATTATGGAGCTCATGAGAGGGTATATAGCAAAGGAATCATGCCGTAATGAAAGAATGGTTAGCCTTACATACCTTTTTGTCTTCTTAACTAATTAACGTTCATCGTCGAAGCTTGAACAATCTACATTTAGAAGGATTCATACCATAGTTAAGCCTTAATGATGCTCTTCAATCCAAACTAGAATAATTCGTGATATAATGAAAATTGGGCAGCATTTCCCCTATTTTGTCAACTTCCTCCTTATTACAAAACAACTCCTAAACAACCACAATATCATAATCAATTAATCAGATTCCATTAAGCCTTCACGATTCATTCTCATGCTCAACTTATACTAATAACTTCACACCCATTCTTAGCACATTTTCATACAATGCTTCCTCGTCACTATAACTACCTTCCATAACAGGATCATACCCATATCATACTAAGAATCATGACTCAAGTTAGCTTGCTACTCAAAAACATCATAAAAGCTACATTTAGACCTCATTTTCTACTTTCTTCTTCTACCCAAGTTGTTCAACAACCAATAATATATGATAACATGAAATAAGCATGAAAACAAACCTTTTATATCAAGGGAATGAGCTTTGGAGCAGCTATCAACTTATGTGAAAACCCTAGCTTCAATACCCAAGAATTTCTTGTTGTCTACTAACCCTAGAAAGGCTTCTAACACATGGATATCTTGATTCTTGCCTCTTGATCTTTGTTTTATCTTGAGTTGGAGTGGAATATGTTTGGAGAAGGTTTTGGAGCTCTCTAGACTTGTGGAAATGTGAAAAAATGAAATAAAGGAACAAAGGGCATCTATTTATACAATAAATAGAAATCTGCCCGATAGACTTATACGGACCACTTATATGGTCCGTATAATATTATACGGTCCGTATAAGTGGACCTTATAATACCACCATGGAAATGTCCCTTTCTGTAAAAGTGGACCTTATAATACCACCATGAAATGTCCCCCCTTATACGGACCGTATAAAGTTATACGGACCATATAAGTGGTCGTATAACTCGCAGTTTTCCGAAACTTTGTCCCGTTGATTCGTTTGACTTCCAATCCTTGTGGAACCTTCTTGGAACTTACATAACACTTCATTAACCGTACAATAGGCCCTATAGCAGCCCCTCAAGATATTACCAAATAAATATTAGCTCAATCATAGCAAAAACCTATTCGAACACGACTTACCTTTCACTTCCTTCAACAAACTAAATTTCACATATTCATATAACTTTGAAATCTTATGGTGCACAATTTAAGCTATCTAATACTTCCCTTAATCTCGTAAGGATTTTATAATCACCTTAAGATCACATTAGCCTATTTACAAGGCAACAAATCTGAAATTTCTGAGGTGTAACACTTGTGTGGCTTGTAGGAGCCTCCAAAGGCCTTCAATGCCATCCTTATCATCCATGCCGCTTATAGAGCTTGAAGTTCCATAACTTGGCTTTGAATGCAACTCTTTAAATGAAGCGTGCTATGTAGAATCATATCAGATATGACCGAGTCCCGAAAGGACCGGGTACGGATGTTACTGAGCCTATATGGCTGGGTACGACATTGTAATGTTTTGTGTTATATGATATTGTATAGGTATGTGGATGTATGAAATGTTCCATATAGAAAAAGGCTAAGTGAGCATGATGAATGACTTAAAAGGTTTCATGAGGTAAAAACAACTATTTTATCTTACGCTATCCTCTGTGCTTTTATCATATTACTAATCATGCCTTACATACTCAATACATTGTTCGTACTGACATCCTTTCTTGTGGACGATGCGTTCATGACCGCAGGTAGACAGGTAGATGGACCAGGCCCTTAGGAGCTCCATCAGCTGAATCTCAGTGGTGCTCCAGTTGTTTCGGAGTCGCAGTTATTGGTACTACTCTTTTGTAAACATATACTAGGGTATGGTAGAGGCCCGCCCCGTCCCAATGGATTCATGTAATCTATTTAGAGGCTCATAGACAATTATATGTAGCTAGATGTTATTTACCTTTAACAGTTCTTATTGTTGTATAATATTTTGGTTGCCTTGTTGGCTTATGCTCATGGGCATCGTTGTTGATGACTGTACTAAGTGTGATATTCACGAGCTATCTATATGGCCCAGCTAGAAATGCTTATGGAATGTTAGAATAGAGGTGCCCGGTGGGCTAGTACTAGGTACCCGTCATAGCCCTCTAGTTGGGTTGTGACATTACTGTAACGATCCGTCCGATCATTATTTAATACTTCGCGAAACCATGCCCAATCTAGGTCTATGATCATAAATAGTAGGCCTCATGGGGTGTTTTAACGGTTAATAGTGAGAAAAATTAGTTTCGAAAAGAGTCAAAATTCGTGGGCCTAGGGCAGGAAGTGGACTGCTATAGCGGCCAAGGGATTGCCACAGCGGTACTGCTATAGCGATACTTTGTCCGCCACAGCGGTCCCGCTATAGAGAGACTTCGTCCGCCGCAACAGACGAGGCAGGGCAGTAGAAGCGTTTTAGATACTCAGTTTTATATTTCACCCTCTTTTTTAATAAAAGATCCTCCAAGGCTGCTATTAGGTTCTCGCAAGAAGAAAAATCCTTGACACAAAGAGAAGAGGCTTTTTCCAACATTCTCCATATCTTTCCCCACAACTATCATCTCTCATGGCGTCAGATAAGGGCTAGGAAGGCGA
The DNA here is from genome assembly GCF_019175385.1 of Lycium barbarum. Classification (NCBI taxonomy): domain Eukaryota; kingdom Viridiplantae; phylum Streptophyta; class Magnoliopsida; order Solanales; family Solanaceae; genus Lycium; species Lycium barbarum. The sequence goes on along the minus strand of NC_083348.1, from coordinate 19,334,606 downwards.
GCAATTCATGGAATTTCAAATAGCTATTCTCCATCGAGGTAGGTTATGGCTTACTTGAGTTAGACTTTTATTAGTGAATCATATACACATTTAGAGTTGATGGGAGATTGCATGATTAGGTCTTCGGACATGGAGTTTGGATGGATATATTCGAAACTAACGAAAGTTATGTGTAAATAGTAACTAGGGTAACAACGAGTAATTATTTAAGTGGTGAATGCTACTAACATTGAGGGTTATGTGTTACGGGATTGAAAGTGATTATTTGTCATGACTAGGAAGGGGTATTTCGTTGTTCAGAACATGTATTCCCAGGTAGATTTTATTTCCATCTTTATTTCCAAGTATATTGAAATATTCATATGATCGTCATTCTTGTTAATAAAGAGGGTTGCATTGGGAGGACTGAAGGAAATCGTAGTAGTGCTACGCCCATCAAGGGCATGATTCATGACATTGTTTCATTCATTGGCATCATTGCATACATTGCATGTGGTTATGAGGTAATACATGGACCATAAAGTCTGAGTACGTGCCAGTCGTGTTACCCGGTCGTATGACCGATATGGGTTGAAGGAGGTACGATTTGATAGCCAATCATTGGCAATAATGTAAAGGTATGTATATCAATATGATGTGGATCCGCATCAGAGGTTCTTTCCGGAGCGAAAGATTTACGGCTCGGATCCGATGAGTATCCGGAACGAGTGGTACATAGACACCATGTGTCCCCTGCAGGTCATGACTACTGAATAATGACATTAGTTAGCATGTATGTATAGTGTGATTGGGCCCTTGCATTGCATCTGTATTGCTTTACATCTCATACTGCTATGTCCTTATGTTTATGTGCTGTCAGTCTGTTATATTGCATTGTACATCTCTTATGATTTTGTTGAGGTTGTGTGAAGTGGTGATTATTATGAAGGTAAGTGTAAGAACGAATTTCTAAGTGGTAAGTTTGTTCCATGGGTACATCATATCTTAGTAAGTGAACTAGATAGAAAAGCTCTACGGCTAAAAGTTAGGAATTAGATATTAGTGTAAATGAGGAGATGAGACTTAATTAATTGGCTTAAAGGAATATTGATTGGGACTTCATCGACTAACCGGATAACCAGTATTATTAGGGATTAGAAAGCTAAATTCGTGACGGTGTAATAATCTATGTGTTACACCTCGGAAAATTTCCCGTTGGTACGCAAGTAAACGAACTAGTGATGTGTGCGAGGAGTGCGAGTGTATAATGTTTCATGAGCAATGTGCGTATATAGACGAGAATGATTAGAATGAAAAGTCGAGAAATGTGAAAAGTTGAAAGTTGGCAAAACTGCCCAGTGGTCGTAAAGTGCAAAATACGGACCGTAAAATGAAATACGGTCCGTAAACTGGCAGTCGTAAATTGGCATGCAAAAACTTCAACTTTCTGCCAGTCGAGTAAATGGTTAAAAATGACCTGGTGGACGGACCGTAAAGTGATTTACGGCCCGTAAACCATGGTCGTAAATCACCATGCATGCAGCCAAAGTTTCTGGTTCTGCTTAGGGTTAAAGACGACCACGAGGGATGGTCCGTAAACTGGAATACAGACCGTAAACCTCCATGGACGACCACTGTTCACCTCAGCACAGATTTTCAATTCATTAAATATGAGGACCAAGACTTGATTTATTTCATTTCTACATTACACCACTTCTCTCTAGAATCATCTCTCTACATTTATTTCATAAGTTTTCAAGGATTATAAGTCTCCAACAACATAAATAAGTGAATCAAGTGTAAGCAAGCCATTAAATACCATTCAAGTCAAGAAGTGCAAATGGAGAAAAACTAGGGTTTTGCTCAAAGTGAAGTATTATCAACCAAAGCTTGTTCCTACAACTTCTAAGGTAAGATTCATGATTTTTACATGATGTTTAAGGTATTGAAGAGTTGAAATACATGAATTGTAGAAAATATGGTCAAGTAGGTTATGAATGATGAATAGTGACATTTTGAGGAATAATTTGAATTAAATTATGAATGTTGTCGTGTTGTGATATAAATGCATTATAAATGGTACTAAGATCATGAACTAGAAACTTTAGACGAATGGACGAAGTTGGATGTTATGACCATGAATATGGGTGAATTAGAGGCAAATTATGGAATCTAGATAATGTTGATAATGTGAATGACTAATGGCCATCGTTATGATATTAATGAAGGTATAGACGCTAGCATTGGAAGGAAGCGTTCAAGTGTAGAATAGTCCGACGAAAAGGTATGTAAGGCTAACCCTTCTTTCATAAGGCATAGTTCCTTGGCCAAACTCTTAAATCCTCTATATGAGTATGTTGTATTCAAACGATTGACACTCCGAGCTCATAAGCTCACGATCCTCGATATGTGCTACAATTATACTACGCACCCCATATGACGAGTAAGCATAAGATATAGACGTAGCGAAAATGATGATGATAGTGATGACGATGATAATAATAATGATGCTAAAGGTGCCTACGGGCTACTATACTTACATGTGCCTATGAAGGGCTATAATGACACCCCGAACTTATAACGCCGGGTAGGATATATGTATATGAATATGTATAAAGTATGTATACGATTTTGAAACGCGCGCACACCTCTGCAGATGGTACGGATAACCCTGAAGCCTTGGTAGGGCCAGGTATGAGTAACCTTGAGCCTTGGTTGGCCAAGTATGTATGAAACACCGATCCTATGAGGTCGGGTATGCTATGTAAAATTCTATGTATATGAAATGACTAAATATATAATATGAATATGAATGTGATAAGACTATGTATAAGAATACGAATAAGGATATGTATACGAATATGAGCACAAGTATGGTACGAGTACTATTATGTAATACGGATGATGACATAGGTGTACAAATACGTATGAAAAATGGAAAGTCCTACGAAAGGCAGGTAAGTGCTATGACTATGATATTATTGTCTCCCCTCCTACGCTATTTCATAGGTTGTTCATTATGCTTATATATCGATGTTGATCATGCTTTACATACTCAGAACATTCTTCGTACTGACGTGCTTTTGTTTGGGGACGCTGCGTCATGCCCGCAGGTGCACAGGGAGACAGACTTGATCCATAGCTGCCTATTCGGAGATTACATAGAGAGCTCCATTTCCTTCGAAGCCATATTGTTACACCTCGGAAATTTCACCGTACTTGTATAATAAATGGAATGATGAAAATTGGGTGAATGATATTTTATTAAGTCGGGAATGGCTAATTAAGAATTTTTGGAAATAAGAGAGTCGCGGAACATTTTTCAGCCCAGTGGTCGTATATGGCACTATACGGACCGTATAGTGCAGTCGTCCTCCAGCTTGTCAAAAATCTCAACTTTCTGTAAATGTTGAATATGGTTAAATACGACCCAGTTTACGGCCCGTAAACTGGTTTACGGACCGTAAACCAGGTCGTAAACTACCATGTCCATCAGCCAAAACTTTCTGTCTTTGAAATGGTTAAACACGACTTGGAGGACGACCCGTAAACCTCAGTCGTAAATCGCCATAATCCCCAGCCAAACTTTCTGTTTTTGGAATGCTTAAAAACGACCACAGTGGATGGACCGTAAATCAAAATACGGTTCGTATATGGTGGTTTACGACCACTGTTCATCCCGACAAGAATTCATTAAAGATCAGATTTGTGATTTTTAAAGGGGACCTAAGCCTCATTTCAACTCATTATTCATTCAACCAACTCAAGAGACTTCTAGAACCCTCCAAATATTTCCTCCACAAGAATTCAAGAGAATCAAAGGAGATATCAAGAGTATCAAAACCAAATTCATAAAAGTAAGTGTAAGAACAAATCAAAGGATCTTCTAAGTCAAGAAATTCCCAAGAAGGTGAAACCAGGGTTTTGGCTAATTGAAGTATTTCAACTTAAGGATTGTTCAACCATCATCCAATGTAAGTTTCATGATTATTCCATGTTGTTTGAAGTATTGGAAAGCTTAGACACTTGAAATGTAGAAGAACATAGAAATGGGTCATTATTGAGTGAATAGTGACATAAATGAATGATAGTGGAATTGGACTATGAATATTGAAGTGTTGTGCGTACTAATACGTTATAAATGATGTTTATATCATGAAACAAGCATTAAATGCATGAAAACGCAAGGATGAGCTAGAAGTAGAAATAAGGGAAAATTTGAGGAAAATGGTGGATTTTGCCAAATGTACGTAAATGACGATTGTCGATCATGATATTGCGAATAATATTATGAATATTGGTAGTTGATATAGAACGCGAGAAACGTAGTATGAGCGAAGGAAGCGTTGTCCGACATCTCCTAGAATTAGCGACGCGTTCTTATAGTTAGCTCACTTGTTGATACGAATTCTCTTATGAAGGTAACGACGTGATGTCGATGGAGAACAAGTGAGAAATATCTTAGCTAAGCGACCAAGGTATGTGAGGCTAGTCCTTCTTTCTAATGGCATGAATCCTTTAACTTGAATCCCTATTCCTTTCATAAGTTCTTGCATTCTAAGAAGTTAAAAGCTTATACTTATGAATGTCTATATGAGATGAGTTATACGATATGATGACACTAGAATGATGATGATGTTATTCCTTGCCTACACTCATCTTAGGTACTAGTCCTTTCAAGGTGGGGCGGAATGTCCATGATGGTTTCATAATGTAATCGGGGGATCACGACCTTACGTCACCCCGATAGAGTAAAGTTGATCATGAGTCTTATATACGTATTATGATAAGATAAGTATTTTATGATAAGCATATTACTATGAGCATTTATATTGAGCATTTCACACCGGGCCTAGTTGGCCGGGCAGACACCGCTTCGGCGGGCGGCGATACGGATACACCACGACCTACGGGTCTGGGCAGACACCACTAGTGGGCGGCATGAGATGGTACCCCGGACGCGGGAGGCCTGGACGTGGGCTAATATTATTGATTATCACACCGTTCCGATAAGGACGGGCAGCATGCACATAATGCATACATGTTATGATGATGAGTATGAGTAAGATAGCATGCATTACTTCATTTATGATTATCAGTCAGATCCATATGTCTCATGTTGATGTTATTCCCATATTACTGATGTCTCCTTTCATTATGTATGCCTCTCGTACTCGGTACAATATTCGTACTGACGTCCTTTCTTCGGATGTTGTGTTCATGCCCATAGGTAGACAGGGATGAGAGCTTGGCCCAGGTCCTCAGTAGCTGTCAGCTGATAGATAGCACTCCATTGTTCGGAGGTGCTTCTGACTATTATTTTGATGTACATTCATATATGCATATTTTGGGCATGACAGAGTCTTGTTTCGTCCATGTATTCATTAGGTTAGTAGAGGCTCGTAGATACGCAGTGTGGGTTAGATGATCTTACAAGATGTTTTCACATGTATGTATATTATTTTGATGGCCAAGGGGCAAATGTATATAAAGTATTTATATTTTGATTAAATATGATTTTCCTACAATTGGTATGTAAAATTGATAAAAGAGTATTAAATGAGCGAGACCAGCGGTGCTCGGTAATTGCTCCGGGTACCCGTCGCGGCCCCTAGCTGGGTCGTGACAGAAGTGGTATCAGAGCATTTCGCCCTAGGAAGTGTCTACGAGCCGTGTCTAGTAGAGCCTTGTTTATGGTGTGTTGCGCCACGCTAATAAACAAGAGGCTACAGGGCATTAGGAAAATGACCATCCTTCTTCTCATGAATCGTGCGATAGAGCCATGTCTAGGTTTATATCATCCCTAAAAGTGCGTTATGGTTTCAGAAAAATGCCGCCGAAAGGAAAGGCTACAGCTGCCCCGAAAGGCAAAGCTACGACGAAGAAGCGGGCCGAAAGGGAGCCTCCGGCAGGGGTAGAGGAAAGTGAATCGCAAAGTGAGGTCGTGCCCAATGTAGAAGAGCAGGGAGGAGCCTCAACTCCGATTCCTCCACCGGGTGCTTCGGGTCAACAAGTGTCCGAGGCTATACATTTATTGACGCAGTTGGTTGCCGCTCAGGCACAACGACAGAATGCGGGCCTAAGTGATCGTTCAGCTAGTACAAGAGCCCGTGATTTCCTTACTCTAAATCCTCCAGAATTTTTTGGGTCAGAGCCGGATGAGGACCCACAAGGTTTTATCGATGAAATGCTGAGGACGCTAACACTTATGCATGCTTCTGAGACTGAATCTGTAGAGTTGGCCTCATATAGACTTCGCGACGTGGAGGTACTATGGTATAAGAATTGGGTGATAACAAGAGGGAAGAATGCACCACCTCCTGTGTGGCAAGAGTTTGTAGATACCTTTATTCGTCACTACTTGCCACCTGAAGTCTGCCGAGCTAGAACGGACAGGTTCTTGAATTTGAAACAGGGAAGCATGAGTGCCCGAGAGTATAGTATGCAATTCAATTCATTGGCCCGGTATGCTCCGACTATGGTGGCTGACATGAGAGACCGAGTCTATAGATTTGTGTGTGGTACAGGACCACACTTGTTCAGAGATTGCCTGACAGCCTCTTTGCAAGACGGGATGGATATTTCCCGGATACAGGCCCATGCTCAGAACCTCAAGGAACGACAACGACAGCAGAGAAGTGATCGTGAGGGTGACAGAAGATAAGGTAAGATGGCTAGATCTATGGGGGAGAGCAGTGAGTACCGAGGGGGACTGAGACAGACATATTCTAGGCACTCAGGTCAGTCAGTGACTAGTGCACCTCCAAGATTCTCAGATAGGAGGGTTGATCGCTCTACTCATTCAGGCCAGGGGCAGAGTTCGAGGGCTTCAGATTCGCAGCCTAGGGGAGACTTTAGCCAGAGGAGACCTCCAGTGCCGCGGTGTAGCCAGTGTGGCAAATTACATTCTGGACATTGTCATCAGGGTTCGAATGCTTGTTATGCTTGTGGGCAAGTCGGTCACATGATGAGAGATTTCCCCTCAGCAAGAGATAGAGCTGGGACTCAGCCTACAGGTTCAGCAGCGGGTTCTTCTTTAGCACGCCCGACAGCACAGACTCCTCAGACTACAGCAGGTAGAGGCAGAGGTAGAGGGGGAGCATCTACTTCAGGTGCTGTTCAGCCCCGTGTGTATGCTTTAGCTGGGCGACAGGATCTTAAGTCTTCCCCAGATGTTGTCACAGGTACCCTGACTATATTTTCCCATGATGTATATGCTCTGATTGATCCGGGTTCTACCTTCTCATATATTACTCCATATGTCGCTGATTATGTTGGGGTGAGACCTGAGCCAATTAAACCTTTCGAAGTATTCACTCCGGTTGGTGATCCCGTAATAGCGAGACAAGTATATAAGAACTGTGTGGTCATTATATGTGACCGTCAGACAAGGGCCGACCTAATTGAACTTGAGATGATAGATTTTGACGTAATTATGGGTATGTACTGGTTGGCATCATGCTATGCTAATGTTTGTTGCCGGACAAAGGTAATTCGATTCCAATTTCCGGGAGAGCCCATACCTTAAGGCGAGGAAGATGATAGCCAAGGGTTATATTTGTCATCTAGTTCGGGTTCGTGACACGGAAGCGGAAGTGCCAACTTTCCAGTCTGTCCCGGTAGTGAATGAATTCCCAGATGTGTTTCCCGACGAGTTACCAGGCCTTCCTCCAGAAAGGGAGATCGACTTTGCTATTTATGTACTACTAGACACCGAGCCTATTTCTATTCCTCCGTATCGGATGGCTCCAGCAGAACTGAAAGAGCTAAAAGCACAGCTAAAGGATTTACTTGAGAAGGGGTTTATAAGGCCTAGTTCCTCGCCATGGGGAGCACCAGTCTTGTTCGTAAGGAAGAAAGACGGATCGCTACGATTGTGCATCGACTACAGGCAGTTGAACAAAGTGACGGTGAAGAACAGATATCCCCTTCCTAGAATTGATGACTTGTTCGATCAGTTGCAAGGTGCTAAATGGTTTTCCAAGATAGATCTGAGATCGGGTTATCATCAGGTGAGAATTAGGGAAGCAGATATTCCCAAGACTGCCTTCAGGACAAGATATGGTCACTACGAGTTTTGAGTAATGTCGTTCGGATTGACGAATGCCCCGACAGTGTTCATGAATTTAATGAATAATGTGTTCAGGACGTTCTTGGACTTTTTTGTGATAGTGTTCATCGACGATATTTTGGTATACTCTCGCACAGAATCAGAACATGCAGATTATCTAAGAATTGTTCTTGGCGTTCTTCGAGATCGAGAATTGTATGCAAAGTTTTCGAAGTGCGAGTTTTGGCTTAATTCTGTTGCATTCCTGGGTCATGTTATTTCAGATGATGGTGTTCGAGTTGACACTCAGAAAATAGAAGCTGTGAAGACTTGGCCAAGGCCTACGACGCCTACAGAAGTTCGTAGTTTTCTGGGTTTGGCAGGTTATTATCGAAGATTCGTAGAGGGCTTCTCATCTATTTCTGCCCTATTGACAAAGTTAACCCAGAAGTCGGCTAAATTCCAGTGGAGTGATGCCTGTGAGCGTAGCTTCCAAGAGTTGAAAAACAGGCTGACCTCAGCGCCAGTGCTAACACTTCCAGAAGGATCAGATGGCTATGTAGTATATTATGACGCCTCCGGTATGGGATTAGGATGTGTGTTGATGCAGAATGGAAAAGTTATTGCTTATGCTTCGAGACAGTTGCGAAAACATGAACAAAATTATCCCACTCAAGATCTTGAGCTAGCTGCGGTCTTTTATGCGTTGAAAATATGGAGACACTACTTATATGGTGTGCACGTGGACGTCTATACGGATCACAAAAGCCTTCAATATATTTTCAAATAGAAGGAGTTGAACCTGCGGCAAAGGAGATGGTTAGAATTACTGAAGGATTATGATGTGAACATTCTATATCATCCAGGGAAGGCGAATGTAGGTGCAGATGCACTTAGCCGCCGATTAATGGGTAGTTTATGTGGAGTTCCTTCAGAAAAGCGAGAAATGGTTCGTGAAGTCCATCGGTTAGCAAGTCTCGGCGTACGACCCATTGATTCAGGAAATGCAGGTATTAGCGTCAATGACCCCACTGTTTCATCCTTGAATCTAGAAGTGAAGGACCGGCAGAATGAAGATCCTCAGTTAAGCCACTATCGAGATCTATCTCAGGAAAAGGAAGAGTCTCCATTCGAAGTTTCCATAGAAGGGGTTCTTAGATATCGAGGCCGGCTATGTGTACCGAATGTGGCAAACTTGCGCCAACGGATTTTAGAGGAAGCACACTATTCCCGGTATTCTATTCATCCAGGTGCAACCAAGATGTACCACGATCTCAAATTGGTATACTGGTGGGATGGCATGAAGCGAGACATAGCAGAATTTGTAGCACAGTGTCCGAATTGCCAGCAAGTAAAGGTCGAGCATCAAAAGCCAGGAGGGTTATTGCAAGCAATGGAAATTCCTACGCGGAAATGGGAAGAAATTAACATGGATTTTGTGGTGGGATTACCCCGTACGCGAGGGACGTATGATTCTATATGGGTGATCATGGATAGACTCACGAAAGCAGCTCATTTTCTCCCCGTTAGGACCATATATTCAACGGAAGATTATGCTAAATTGTATCTCAAGGAGATTGTACGACTTCACGGTATTCCTTTGGCCATTATCTCAAACAGAGGGGCACAGTTCACAGCCAAGTTCTGGAAGTCCTTTCAAGAAGGTCTAGGTACCCAAGTTAAGCTCAGCACGACGTTCCATCCACAGACTGACGGACAAGCCGAGAGCACTATTCAGACCTTAGAGGATACGCTACGGGCATGTGTATAACAGCTATCATTCCAGCATTCAAATGGCCCCGTATGAAGCCTTATATGAAAGAAAATGCAGATCTCCAATTGGATGGTTTGAAACCGGAGAAGTACAATTGATAGGCCCCGAGTTGATCCAACAAGCAGTTGAAAGGGTTAAAGTGATTCGAGACCGACTGTTAACAGCTCAAAGTCGCCAAAAGTCTTATGCAGATAATCGCGGACGAGATTTGGAATTTCAGGTGGGCGATTGGGTGTTCCTGAAGGTATCGCCGATGAAGGGAGTGATGAGATTTGGCAAGAAAGGAAAGCAAAGTCCCAGATATATCGGACCCTACCAAATCATTCGCAAGGTGGGTCGAGTAGCCTACGAATTGGACTTGCCTTCAGAGCTCGAATCCGTGCATCCAGTATTCCATGTTTCGATGCTCCGCAAGTGTATTGGAGACCCAACAAGAATAGTCCCGATTGATGATGTGCAAGTAACAGAGGAGCTAACATACGAGGAGATGCCCATTGCCATTTTGGATAGACAAGTACGAAGGCTTCGGAATAAAGAGGTTGCTTCAGTCAAAGTTCTAGGGCGGAACAATAATCGGGAAGAAATGACTTGGGAAGCGGAGGATAAGATGAAATCCATGTACCTCCATTTGTTCCAATCCCCAGAAGAGATTCAAGATGAGACGTCGATGGTGTAAGGTACGTATGTTTTAGTTTTGTGTTTTTGGCCGTGTGTGGCCATAAATGTGTTGATATTGTGATATAGCCCTGTGAGGCAAAGATATTGTGGGTGTTGTAATGGAAAGGTAGTATCCAACTTACAAAGGAAACTCTGGCAAAATTTTTCCAGAATCCCCGAGTGTCGAACATTCGAGGACGAATGTTCCAAAAGGGGGGAAGAATGTTACACCTCGGAAATTTCTCTGTACTTGTATGATGAGTGGAATGATGAAAATTGAGTGAATGATGTTTTATTAAGTCAGGAATGGATAATTAAGAATTTTTGGAAATAAGAAAGTCGCGGAAAAATTTTCAGCCCAGTGGTCGTATATGGCACTATACGACCCGTAAAGTAATTTACGGACCGTATAGTGCAGTCGTCCTCCAGCTTGTCAAAAATCTAAACTTTCTGTAAATGTTGAATATGGTTAAATACGACCCAGTTTACGGCCCGTAAACTGGTTTTCAGACCGTAAACCAGGTCGTAAACTACCATGTCCATCAGCCAAAACTTTTTGTCTTTGAAATGGTTAAACACGACTTAGAGGACGGCCCGTAAACCTCAGTCGTAAATCGCCATAATCCCCAGCCAAACTTTCTGTTTTTGGAATGCTTAAAAACGACCACAGTGGACGAACCGTAAATCAAAATACGGTTCGTATATGGTGGTTTACGACCACTGTTCATCCCGACAAGAATTCATTAAAGATCAGATTTGTGATTTTTAAAGGGGACCTAAGCCTCATTTCAACTCATTATTCATTCAACCAACTCAAGAGACTTCTAGAACCCTCCAAATATTTCCTCCACAAGAATTCAAGAGAATCAAAGGAGATATCAAGATTATCAAAACCAAATTCATAAAAGTAAGTGTAAGAACAAATCAAAGGATCTTCTAAGTCAAGAAATTCCCAAGAAGGTGAAACCAGGGTTTTGGCTAATTGAAGTATTTCAACTTAAGGATTGTTCAACCATCATCCAAGGTAAGTTTCATGATTATTCCGTGTTGTTTGAAGTATTGGAAAGCTTAGACACTTGAAATGTAGAAGAACATAGAAATGAGTCATTATTGAGTGAATAGTGACATAAATGAATGATAGTGGAATTGGACTATGAATATTGAAGTGTTCTGAGTACTAATACGTTATAAATGATGTTTATATCATGAAACAAGCATTAAATGCATGAAAACGCAAGGATGAGCTAGAAGTAGAAATAAGGGAAAATTTGAGGAAAATGGTGGATTTTGCCAAATGTACGTAAATGACGATTGTCGATCATGATATTGCGAATAATATTATGAATATTGGGAGTTGATATAGAATGCGAGAAAAGTAGTATGAGCGAAGGAAGCGTTGTCCGACTTCTCCTAGAATTAGCGACGCGTTCTTATAGTTAGCTCACTAATGTTGATACGAATTCTCTTATGAAGGTAACGACGTGATGTGGACGGAGAACAAGTGAACAATATCTTAGCTAAGCGACCAAGGTATGTGAGGCTAGTCCTTCTTTCTAATGGCATGAATCCTTTAACTTGAATCCCTATTCCTTTCATAAGTTCTTGCATTCTAAGAAGTTAAAAGCTTATACTTATGAATGTCTATATGAGATGAGTTATACGATATGATGACACTAGAATGATGATGATGTTATTCCTTGCCTACACTCATCTTAGGTACTAGTCCTTTCAAGGTGGGGCGGAATGTCCATGATGGTTTCATAATGTAATCGGGGGATCACGACCTTACGTCTCCCCGATAGAGTAAAGTTGTTCATGAGTCTTATATACGTATTATGATAAGATAAGTATTTTATGATAAGCATATTACTATGAGCATTTATATTTAGCATGTCATGAGCATTTCACACCGGTCCTAGTTGGCCGGGCAGACACCGCTTCGGCGGGCGGCGATTCAGATACACCACGACCTACGGGCGTGGGCAGACACCACTAGTAGGCGGCATGAGATGGTACCCCGGACGCGGGAGGCCTGGACGCGGGCTAATATTATTGATTATCACACCGTTCCGACATAGACGGGCAGCTTGCACATGATGCATACATGTTATGATGATGAGTATGAGTAAGATAGCATGCATTACTTCATTTATGATTATCAGTCAGATCCATATGTCTCATGTTGATGTTATTCCCATATTACTGATGTCTCCTTTCATTATGTATGCCTCTCATACTCGGTACAATATTCGTACTGACGTCCTTTCTTCGGACGCTGTGTTCATGCCCACAGGTAGACAGGGAGGAGAGCTTGGCCCAGGTCCTCAGTAGCTGTAAGCTGATAGATAGCACTCCATTATTCGGAGGTGCTTATGACTATTCTTTTGATGTACATTCATATATGCATATTTTGGGCATGACGGAGTCTTGTTTCGTCCATGTATTCATTAGGTTAGTAGAGGCTCGTAGATACGCAGTGTGGGTTAGATGGTCTCACAAGATGTTTTCACATGTATGTATATTATTTTGATGGCCAAGGGGCAAATGTATATAAAGGATTTATATTTTGATTAAATATGATTTTCCTACAATTGGTATGTAAATTTGATAAAAGAGTATTAAATGAGCGAGACCAGCGGTAGAGTAAGCGGTGCTCGGTAATTGCTCCGGGTACCCGTCGCGGCCCCTAGCTGGGTCGTGACACATATCTTTTGGGTACTCATTCTTTTGTGTATATAATTATGGGCATAGCGGGGTCCTGTCCCGCTAATGTGTTATGTTATACTCTTAGAGGCTCGTAGACATGTATGTGTGTGTGTGGGTAGATGTGTTTGGCCTTGTTGGCCTATGTTTTGTATATCATTTTGTCGGCCACGTTGGCCCATGTACATTGATGTGGCATATATGCCTATGATGATATAAATGTGCTGTTGTCCAAATGGGACTAGTTGACGAATGAATGGAAATGCATGTATAATTATGTGGCTCACCTAGATGTAAGCATAAGAGTAAGCTAAGAGGGTGCCCGGGTGGGCTAGCACCGGGTGCTCGTCGCGGCCCCGAGTCGGGTCGTGACACTATGTTAGAAATCTTGAGGGTCGTTGACTTATCTGCTTATCTTATTGACTTTATATTGTGTTGTGTTAACTAATCTTAATCGGCCTATGATGCTTACCAGTACGTTTGGTGTACTAGTACAGCTCTTGCTACACTCTTTTTGGGTGTAGGTATGTTGCAGGTTAAAGTTGAAGTTTATTTATTTTTTATTTATCCCTGTGTAATAGGAGCTCATGTACCTGTCCAGACTAGATCCTGGGTAGTTTTCTAGTTTTCTTGTATCAACAAAAGAGCGTGTTGAGCATTTAATTTCTAAATATTGTGATCATTAAGAAATTGTTAATTATAAAATTGGCTAATTATTGGGTTGGTTGATAAGGGTTCGCCTACTAGTTAGTAACATCGTAGGTGCCCGCACGACTCGTAAGTTGGGGTCGTGACAGTTGGTATCAGAGCCTAGGTTACCGGTCTCACAAGTATAAGAGCAAATGTCCGAGTCTTGTGGAATGGTACGATGACGTCCGTACCCATCTGCAAAAGGCTATAAGACATCTAGAAGTTTCCCTTCATTCGTTCTATCGTGCTACCCCAAATACGCCATCTCCTAGTTGAATCCAATTGGTATCTTGACGGGCTAATTGGTATCAGTCGATTCCAATTGGTGTCTCTCTATATTGACTCAAGAAAGACCTTCTATGAGTAGGTCCATGTTAATCGTGAGAACAAACGAAAAAATCCCGTGCTAGTATAAGGTGTTTCGAATTTTGTGCTTGATTTAGGAAGATTAGAAGGTTAATAGTTCATTCGTACTTGTTAAGTGAAAACCATGTTGATACGCACCAAGCAAATGAGCGAGCCCCTACGTGACTCGGATTGGTGGGAAAGTTTTCCCCTACTGGCACTGTAGCAATGTTGTAGCGGTATGGGAACTGCTACAGAGGGCTCGCTATAGTGAGCATCGGTCTGCTATAGGGGATCCAAGCTTTTGCACAGTCCTGCTATAGCGAGGCTGTCATCGCCATAGCGGTATCGCCGCAACGATCAAGTGAACGCCGTAGCGGTACCATGGACTAGTAGCTCCCCTCTATGCTGCCTGTTTTCCCAACCTGTCTAATTCATCAATAAGTGAAGAACAAGCCATTTCGAAAGCAAATACCTACATAAAAACATCCTTCCGACTAGGGCAATTTTCTTACGAGTACCCTTTAACCGGAGCACCCGCACAAGAGCAACAAAAAGAAAATTATCCAAACATTCCAAAACAAACCAAAAGCAAGAAATTGTCTGAACATAAATCCTTGCCAAGGAAAGGGATAACCAAAGCTGATATAAAAAGGGGGGTTCTCTAAGCCACTCCTCGACTAGCTGCCTTGTCACCACCATCCTCCAAGTCGCTAAAGTCATCGCTGCCGAGTTCGGATGCGCTAAGGAAATAGAACTGGGGGCATCTTTGATGGTCACCTTGGGATGCTTCGCCTTCAGGACTAGGGTCTTCAAAAGGCTTTTGATACCTTTCAACATTCTCATTAACAACTTGTCCCTAGCCCGACTTTTCTTCTTCTCCCGGTCTAAGTCCTCCCGGCGATACACATGGGCCTGGGCCAAAGATCCATAGGCGCCCTGCAAGGCATCCACAGCATCACCCATCCTAGTCTGGGAATCCATATAGCTCTTCATCTGATCAGGAGTGAAATAGCCAGTACTAGCAGCACCACTAGACGAACCAATCTCCATGGAAGGCCGTGAAAACCCCATCATAGCCGCCTTCACCGCAGCCATATTTGCCTCCATACGCTCCAATGTACCCGGGGTCTGTGAATGACCAATCCCATAACCTCCCTGATGGCTATCGTTGTCATCCGAGTCAACCCTCCTTCTCTTGCCCCTACCCTATGCTCCCTTGACCTTCAATGGGTCAAAAGGGACATCACACTCAAAATAGCGGTCCCCAGGCTCCATAAGCACCTTAGGATTATGGCATAGATAGGTAATCAGGGAGGGAAACATCAAACTCGGGCCATCCTTGGCCATAAAACTTTGCCACTCCTTGATCACCTGTATCCCCACATTCATGGTCAAGCCATCCAAAATGCAAGCCACCACAAAGACCCGTAGGTAAGTGACATTAGTAGTATTTCTCTAAGGGTGAACCTGTAGGGCAACGATGTTCAGCTACGCCGATCCTCTAAAGTAAAGTGACGGCTCTTAATGGCAGAATGAGTGACACCCTATGTAGCCTTCCTCCTCTTGGATTATTTCACTAGCATACTCACCAAACATGGTCCGTTCCCCTCGTGGTCCTTGGCCCGAAGCTCAACTTGTGAAGGGTTGGGCAGCCTATGAATAACACTAATGGCCTCAGCACCCATCTTTATGTTGACCCCACTGATAATAATCTTCGGCTCTAGGGCAGTCCAATCAACTGTAGGGCGCATAGTATAGAATTTGCTAACCCAGTTGCAGCTAACATTCCCCAGCTCCTCGACTCGCGAACCCCAACCCAAGCGATGTAGAAGCAAATACAACTCCGGGGCCAGCTCTTCCACCCGGTCCATAAGGAAGGCCCGCTCGTCGAGCAGGCCCTTAGTCTGCTATTCCATGTAACGCCTCCTGCAAGCATGGGAAGAAAACCTAACGTATACGGGGGGAGCTGGTGGTTGTTGTCTTTGTTGTTGTTGTCCCGGTTGTTGTTGTTCTTGTAGTTGTTGTGCGTTATCCATAGCAGAATGAGAGAGTTAACCTGAAAAGGGAAGACCGAGTTAGAATAATATGGCCCTAAGATTTAGCAGTGGTACGGCATGCATGAAGTAGTTGAAAACCCAAATTTTAGTTTCTGCTTCAGGCAGCTTCGCTGCGGCTGTGGGATGATCGCTGCAGCGAAGTCGCTATAGCGACCAAAGGGCCGCTACAGCGGACAAGGATCCGCCATGGTGTTGCCTCATCACTGTAGCGGGCTCGCTTTAGCGAGCAGGGGCCCGCTACAGCGGGTACCTCCTAGTAGATAGAATTAATACAGTGACCAGCCATTGCCGCAGTGGGACCGCTGTAGCGATGGAAGGCCCGCCACAGCGGAGCCGTCTTCCCCAGAACGAAACCCTCCCAAACACAACTTTTAGGAAACCCAAATTTTCACCATCGTTTCCCTATTTTTGTCAAGGATCAAGTATTATGATAGCATGCATGACTTTTACAACCTATGTCACCCTATTCCAACTACAATAGGCACCAAACAACAACACCGAAAAATTGCACCACTACAAAAAACCATCACCCCAACATTAACTACCCTATTTTAAGCAGATCTTTAGTATAAAGTGTTGCTAGAGAAATATGAACAATCAAATAACCCTCCATGATCTAAGAAACATCCCACCCCAAGAAATCAAAACCCTTGTTCAAGGAAACAAATTTTTTCTCTAATCTAGTAAGTTAAGCATGTAAATTTCGAAATAGAAGGCCATAACCAAGTTGTAGGATAGTGAAAGAGAGTACATACCTCGAAATAGCAAGAGATCTGCAAGCTTTGGCACAAAAATGGACCTTGGGGTGCAGAGAATTTTTTCTCTTTTCTTTAGAATATAAGTAGTGTTTAAGGAAATGGAGGTGGTGGAGTGGTTAAAAGGGGAGTGGGGAGCGAGGTGAGAGAACCAGGTTGTTGAATAGGGAGAGAAAATTTCATGGGAGGGGAGGGGTTTTCAGTTATGGAAATGAATGGGAAGTGGGAGGGGTGAACTTAATTCACCCCATTTTTAAATCTGGTCGATGACTGCTGCGGCGGTGGATTTACCACTGCAGCGGTACCGCTATAGCGGTCATCTGACCGCTGTAGCGGGCTACGTTTTTCCAACTTTGTTGAAATTTTTCCTTTTTCGTAACAATAACTCAAAATCCTGCATCCTATGGTGTAGGGCCTAGGAGTGTGACCATTACCTCACCCCATGCCGTTCGAGGACGAACGGTGGTTTAATTGGTATCTAGTGTAACGAACCGTCCAGTCGTTAGTTAATACTTCATGAAACCATGCCCAATCAAGGTCTATGATCATAAATAGTAAGCCCCACGGGGTGTTTTAATGGTTAATAGTGAGAAAAATCAGTTTTGGAAAGAGTTAAAAGTCGTTGGCCCGGGGCAGGAAGTGGACCACCACAACGGCCAAGGGACCGCCATAGCGGTACCACTATAGCGATACTTCGTCCGCTACAGCGGTCCCACTATAGCGAGACTTCACCCGCGGCAGCGGACGAGGCGGGGCAGCAAATGCGTTTTTGATACTTAGTTTATATTTCACCCTCCTTTTTAATAATAGACCCTCCAAAACTGCTATTAGGTTTTCACAAGAAGAAAAACCCTTGACACAAAGAGAAGAAGCTTTTTCCACATCTTTCCCCAAAACTATCATCTCTCATGAACTCGAATAAGGGCTAGGAAGGCGAGCAATTCATGGAATTTCAAATAGTTGTTCGCCATCATAGTAGGTTATGGATTACATGAGTTAGACTTTGATTAGTGAATCGTATACACATTTAGAGTTGACGGGAGATTGCATGATTAGGCCTTCAGACACAGAGTTTGGATGGATATAGTTATGTGTAAATAGTAACTAGGGTAACAACGAGTAATTATTTGAGTGGTGAATGCTACTAACGTTGAGGGTTATGTGTTACGCGATTGAAAGTGATTATTTGTCATGACTAGGAAGGGGTATTTCATTGTTGAGAACACGTATTCCTCAGTATATTTGATTTCAGTCTTTATTTCCAAGTATATTGAAATATTCATATGATCGTCATTCTTGTTTACAAAGAGGGTTGCATGGGAGGACTGAAGGAAATCATAGTAGTGCTACGCCCATCAAGGGCATGATTCATGATATTGTTTCATTCATTGGCATCATTGCATACATTGCATGTGGTTATGAGGTAATACATGGAGCAGAAAGTCTGAGTACGTACCAGTCGTGTTACCCGGTTGTATAATCGATTTGGGTTGAATGACGTACGATTTGACAGCTAATCATTGGCAGCAATGTAAAGGTAAGTATATCTATATGATGTGGATCCGCGTCCGAGGTTCTTTCCGGAGCGAAGGATTTATAGCTTGGGTCCGATGAGTATCCGGAACGAGTGGTACATGGACACCACGGGACATCTCGACGCACTGTCCACAGGACACTGTCGACATCTCGACGCACTGTCCACAGGACACTGTCTGCAAAAGCCTCTAAGAAGGACCAAGGTACCATAACATAAGTTGAGACAGGGCCCCAACATACCCGTAATACATCTGACTCGAGGAGATACATAAGTACTCTGACTCGGCAACACTCCGAATAGAAATGGAGTGCACCAATCCAGCTGATAACCCGGGAACATCCTATGGCATGTGTCCTCTACTCAACGGTATGCACCTGTGTGGCATGAAACACAGCTCCCCCAGGAAAAGGGACGTCAGTACGAATAATGTACCGAGTATGTAAGGCCGAATTGAAACAATATATCCCGACTCGAATGATAAAAAGAGTAACAGACTCAATCTGTACCTTTAACCCACATTGATAACCATGTATGTCCATATGAATTTTTACAACATCATGTGTATATACATATAATGCATACCTTCACCCTGCACGCAGCTTCTTCGGGCATAATAACATAATGGCCCCATCGGGCGGCCCCTTTGGGCATCATAATCATCGTGGATCAACTGATCGGGCGGTTTGCGTATATAACGCCATAGCCTTTCCCATTCCCCATAAAATCATGTCATACATATATATAATTATGCAAATGCATGATAATATTTGTAAAACATCAAAAGACTCCCTTCGGAGCAACATTTAGTTCAAAATAGGAACTTCTTCCCCTTTTCATTTGTCTCATTTGAGGCTTAAAAATCAAATATGAAATGCATATGAATAAAGAAGCCAAATGAATGTCCCCTTCGGGATTTTGACATCATTATGAAAATGTACAACTTATGGATGCCCCTTCGGGACTTAAGAAGCCAAGGAACTCAGGATATGAACAACACCAATGCCAACATAAGAACGTAAACTCCTACATCTAGGAGTGGATTCATTATGGATATCATTACGTTTTGCACTTGTCCTAGATCATGCCAAAATGAAAGAAGGAATAACCTTAACATTACTTTTTGGTCTCCTACTACTTAACTCTTATCCTTCCAAGCTCGTAAATCTACATTCAAAAGAATTCATACTACTGTTAGACTTATCGGCATATGCTTATCTTAAGTCTTCACATTAAACCCCTTTAGAATCTGCCAAAATTCGGGCAGCATCTCCCCTGTTTATATCCCTAGCCCGAAATCACAAAACCAACAACCTACACAACAACAAAAACACTAACACCAAAAGCATCATCATCAATATAAAAATATTCCATAAAACATCCCACACGATGTTTATCAACACACTATAACAATATACACTTCCTTTCTTCCCAATCAAGGAGCATATTCTCATCAACACGCCAACAAGATTAGATACCATCCATATACAAGGAAATTAGCTCAACAACACAGCCACAACCTGCTCAAAATAGTCCATAAACTCAACAACGTCAACACAACACTTTATAACCTTTCCTCCATAACTATTTTCTCTTTTAAGACTTTCTAAACCTTCAAATAAACTTAACATAAGAGATGGGATGAAGAACATACCTTATACTTGAAGAAATTTAGACACACCAACTTTCTTCAAGACCAAACTCACCAAAACATCAAGTAGAAACAAGAACAATCACTTTTCATGAACTAGTTTGGTGTAATCTTATTGGATTCTTGATTTAAGGGTTTATAAGTGTTTAAGAGAAGTGTGTGGATGTTTCTAGAGCTCACAAGAAGTGTAAATGATGAAAAAAAGGGAATAATAGGGTATTTATACCCCTTAAGAGTCGGTTCCACCGACTTTCCCAGTGGGGCCCGCGGGGAGCCATTTGGCAACTTGGAGGCTTATCTTGAAATGCCCATAGCTCCCTACTCTGATGTCGTTTTGATGAGCGGTTTGTTGCGTTGGAAACTAGACTTCCAGAACTTCAATTTAGGATTTTTTTTTTCACTTCAAAACTCCTAATATACTAGGAGATATACTTCTCGAAAATTCACCCAGAATTTCTGTCCAAAATTTTGCCTAATTTTCCAAATTTTTGACAAACTTATTTTATTCTATTTGCTTGGTCCCGGAATCTTCCAAAACTCTCCATACAGGATGTTTATCATTAATTATACTTTATAATGGTCATGTCCTTTGGTTCCAAGTTTGTCCTTCCCGGTTACGACTTACGAGATCGTAATTCATCCTTTACTTCATTGCTGCGTACTTCCCATGGCTTGTACCTTTCAAACTTCATGGGACGTCTCCAATACTCCATTAATACGGTGAAATATGCGGCATTCTCATGATTTGAAAGTGCGAGGTGTAACATTCTTCCCCCCTTAGAAACATTCGTCCTCGAATGTTGTAGCTTGTGAGCTTACGATGCTATCATTAATTTCTTAAAATGGTCATCCTCCTTTAGACCCTGATCTTCATACTCTTATAATATGAGTTCATCAGTCTTCTTTCATTTCCTCCCAATTCTTTGTCGAACTTATTCATTAGTTCCATATCCACATGTTCTTACGTATGTACCCAGTGGTCAACTAGTATCTACCTACCGTCCTGGGACTTATTGCCATTAAAATGATCTTGACTCATGATTGCCATGGCTCACTGCTGATCTGTGAGCACTCTTAATTGTCGTACTCTTTGCCTTGCTCCTTATCTCTCTACTAATAGACAAACTCTCTTGTTCAGTTATAGCACCTTTCCTTGCTTGCTTCTCTGGTGCTATTTTAGATTATCCCATTTTGTACTAGTCGACCTTATATAGATACCATATCATCTCCTTTTAATTCCTTGTTCAGACTCTTTAATTCCTTACAATATCATCACAGTTCCACCTATAGTAGCGCCCAGATGATTTGCAATAGCATTCCTTGCTAGTGGCTTATTATTCCCAGTCATTATTTTATTTTAGATTGTCCCTTATACTTATCCCTAGTCACATGTGGGCTTTCTTACTCCTTCTATTATCCCTTGGAGTACTTTACTGCATATTTAAATGTACTTAAAATTTCTTCGATGCGAGTGATTCGAGTCATAGACTGGAATACAACGTATCACGTTGATGAAACTTATTCTCTTTCCATATTTCTCTCATGATATACTTGCATTTAATCCAGTCTCACTTTTCTTTAGCACATTCTTGGCATATCGGTTCATCTCGAAATTTGACTCCTTCAATCCAGTATATTTCCCTGTTTTGAGCTTGGGAATATTGTAGTTCATCTTAGAACTGAATTTGTTCTTTTTAAAATGTCCTCATATACCAGTAACCTTCGAGTATTAACCGTCTGTAGTAGTCTTCTGGCCGACCTTAGCGATCCTTAAACTCCTCTATTCCATATAATGTCGGTGTTCTTTTCATCGCATGGTTTAACTTATTTCCTTTTTGCTAGTTGAGTTCTTGTATCCAATCAAAATGCTTATACATATCGGATACAATTTAGATGCCTTCTTTATTGTCTTTTCACTTCCATCTTTCAGGACTAGTAGTCCCCTAGGCTAATGAATTAATGGGGACATCAGAATTCATTAGGCCCCTTATGGAGTGTTCGATTATACCACGCTCCTTTAGCCCTAGTCTTTCTCCACGACTATCTTCTTAATATCCTTGAAATTCTCCTTGCTCTAGGTTCCCAATTCCGATTTATGTCTATACTGTACCATTAAAAGTTGATACTCCACCCCATCCATTTCCACGACTCGTCCTTTCATTAGCATAGCTCATTTTGTCCCGCAATTCTTCTTAACTACTTGTTTGTATCACAGCCATGCATCATAGTCCTTCTAGTACCCTGTTGGTTCTTGTTCTTATCATTAAATCCTCACCAAGTACACCTTTTCCTTTCTTCTTTCGTCGAGTCGTCATCTTCCTTTATGATACTACAACTTGTACATGTATATATATATATGCATATATCTCGAATTTTCTCAGTTTTCTTCATGATGGTATCTTTGCATCTTTCACACAACCATAGTTTTATAATTTCAATTTTTTCCTTTGGGCAAGCCTAATGACTCATTAAGCTTCTCCTTGTTATCGGTGGCCATATAATTCCCTTCATTCTTCCTCTATAGCATAGACATTCAAACAATTCAATTTGTAAAAATTTCGGGAGAGTTTCCTCTATACTTCTTACTGCTTTATTCCTGCACACAGCCCAGAGAACACATCTGATGCCTCGCAGGGCGATCACAAATACCCGTAACATTTAGGTTAAGTTCTTATATCAAAGTCTATCAATATCAATAAGGCAGGAAACATACCTTTCGGAGTAACAACGTCAATTCTCCTCAATTACTTCATAGCAGCATAATCAACGACTTATCCATAATAAAAACATTTAGGATTAGAACAAGGGACATCACATTCTATATTTTAGCTCTACGGCAAGATCTAAGATGAGAAGGAAAGGTCAATGGTTCCTAAATGCCCTGCAGCCTCTTGTTTATAAGTGTGGCATACTTCACACCCATAAACAAGACTCTACTGGACCCGGCTTTGCAGATAACCCCTAGGACGAACTGCTCTGATACTACTTCGGTTACGACCCAAATTGGAGGGCCACGACTGACACCCAAGACCCGACTCAGCTGAGTGCCATACTACCATTCTATTCATAAGCCACAACTTTTTGTGAACCTTTAAATTACGAAATGATGCCTCCGTCAAGTAAAACATGAAAACTTTTTTTAGAACTCTTTCATCGTGTCAGGGACTTCTCCCTTATCGTTAGGTCAAAGAAAACCTTTAGTCACAATAAAATCTTTAAACCAATGCATATGAACACATCGACCTATGTGGCCGCCTTACATAATTGTCGACACCTAGACGCACTGTCCACAAGACACTGTCTACAAAAGCCACTTACAAGGACCAAGTTAACATAACATAAGTTGAGACAGGGCCCCAACATAACCGTAATGCATCTGACTCGAGGAGGTACATAAGTACTCTGACTCGGCAACACTCCGAATAGAAATGGAGTTCACCAATCCAGCTGATAGCCCGGGAACATCCTATGGCATGTGTCCTCTACTCAACTGTCTGCACCTGTGTGGTATGAAACATAGCTCCCCAAGGAAAAGGGACATCAGTACAAATAATGTACCGAGTATGTAAGGCCGAATTGAAACAATATATCCCGACTCGAATGATAAAAAGAGTAATAGACTCAATCTGTACCTTTAACCCACACTGATAACCATGTATGTGCATATGAATTTTTACAACATCATGTGTATATACATATAATGCATACCTTCGCCGTGCTCGCAGCCCCTTCGGGCATAATAGCATAATGGCCCCATCGGGCAGCCCCTTCAGGAAACATAATCATTGTGGACCAACTGATCAGGCGGTTTGCGTATATAACGCCACAGCCCTTCCCATTCCCCATAAAATCATTTCGTACATATATATAAGTATGAAAATGCATGATAATATTTTTAAACCATCAAAAGACTCCCTTCGGAGCAACCTTTAGTTCAAAATGGGAACTTCTTCCCCTTTCCATTTGTCTCCTTCGAGACTTAAAAATTAAACATGAAATACATATGAATAAAGAAGCCTTATCAATGTCCCCTTCGGGATTTAGACATCATTATGAAAATGTACAACTTATGGATGCCCCTTCGGGACTTAAGAAGTCAAGGAACTCAAGATATGAACAACACCAATACCTACATAAGAACGTAAACTCCTACATCTAGGAGTGGATTCATTATGGGTATCATTACGTTTTGCACTTGTCATAGATCATACCAAAATGAAAGAAGGAATAACCTAACATGCCCTTTTGGAATTTGCCAAAATTCGGGCAGCATCTCCTCTATTTATATCCCTAGCCCGAAATCACAATACCAACAGCCAACACAATACCAACAACAACACTAACACCAACAACATCATCATCAATACCAAAATATTCCATAAAACATCCCCCACGAGGTTTATCAACACAGAATTACAATATACACTACATTTCTTAACAATCAAGGAGCATAATCTCATCAACACACTAACAACATTAGATACCATCCATATACATGGAAATTAGCTCAACAACAAAGACAAAACATGCTCAAAATAGTCCATAAACTCAACAACGTCAACACAACACTTTATAACCTTTCCTCCATAACTATTTTCTCTTTTAAGACTTTCTAAACCTTCAAATCAACTTAACATAAGAGATGGGATGAAGAACATACCTTATACTTCAATAACTTTAGCCACACCAACTTTCTTCAAGACCAAACTCACCACAACATCAAGTAGAACCAAGAACAATCACTTTTCATGACCTAGTTTGGTGTAATCTTGTTGAATTTTTTATTTAAGGGGTTATAAGTTTTTAAGAGAAGTGTGTGGATGATTCTAGAGCTCACAAGAACTATATATGATGAAAAAAAGGGAATAATAGGGTATTTACATCCCTTAAGAGTCGGTTCCACCGACTTTCCAAGTGGGGCCCACGGGGAGCAATTTGGCAGCTTGGAGGCTTATCTTGAAATGCACATAACTCCCTACTCCAATATCGTTTTGATGAACGGTTTGTTGCGTTGGAAACTAGACTTCTTGAAATTCAATTTAGGATTTTGTTTCACTTCAAAACTCCTGATATACTAGGAGATATACTTCTCTAAAATTGACCCAGAAGTTCTGTCAAAAATTCTGACGAATTTTTCAAAATTTCGACAAACTTATTTTCTTTGATTTGCTTGGTCCCGGAATCTTCCAAAACTATCCATACATGATTTTTATCATTAATTATACTTGATAATGGTCATGTCCTTTTGTCCAAGGTTGTCCTTCCCGGTTATGACTTACGAGATCGTAATTCATCCTTTACTTCATTGCTACGTACTTCCCACGGCTTTTGCCTTTCAAACTTCATGGGACGTCTCCGATACTCCATTAATACGGTGAAATACGCGACATGCTCATGCTCTGAAAGTGCGAGGTGTAACACTTGCATTGCATATGTATTGTATTATATCCCATACTGCTATGTCCTTATGTGTTTGTCCTGTCAGTCTGTTATATTGTGTTGTGCATCTCTTATGATTTTGTTGAGGTTGTGTGAGGTGGTGATTATTGTGAAGGTAAGTGTAAGAATGAATTTCTAAATGGTAATTTTGTTCAGTGGATGCATCATATCTTAGTAAGTGAATTGGATAGAAAAGCTCTGCGGCTAAAAGTAAGGAATTAGATGTTAGTGTAAATGAGGAGATGAGACTTAAGTAATTGGCTTAAGGGAATATGGATTGGACATCATGAACTAACCGGATAACCGGTATTTTGATGGGAGTAGAAAGGTATCTATGTTAGAAATCTTGAGCGTCATTGACTTATCTGCTTATCTTATTGACTTTATATTATGTTGTATGAACTAATATTAGTCGACCTATGATGCTTACCAGTGCATGTGTTGCACTGATACTACTCTTGATACACCCTTTATGGGTGTAGGTATGTTCCAGGATAAAGTTGAAGTTTCTTTGTGTGGATTACCGGACATCCTCCTACAGTCTGGCTCATCTCATTCTAGGTAGAGGCTGGGTCATTTATTTTTATGTATCCCTGTGTAATAGGAGTTCTTGTACCTGTCTAGACTAGATCCCGGGGAGTTTTCCAGTTTTCTTGTATCAACAAAAGAGTCTGCTGAGCATTTACTTTTTACATATTGTGATCATTAAGAAATTGTTAATTATAAAACTAGTTGATTATTGGGTTGGTTGGTCACCTACTAGTTAGTAACATGGCAGGTGCCCGCACGACCCATAAGTTAGGGTCATGACATTACTTCTTTTGAAATGATTTCCATTGATGGTTATTAAGTTTGATGATTTATCCTATCTCTGAATTTTATACTGCTTTAATTGACAATGTTTTTAACAACCCTTATTATATTATTTTGTTATATTAACTATTGTCCCAGAGACACTCATTGAGTACCCAGTACTCAGGCATACCAATGTAGTTTTTTATGGTGTGTCAGGTAATGTTGAGGATCAAGTTCGTGACACGCGTGCGGACTAATAGAGATTGCTATTTGCAGACTTTTGTTGAGCCCACACCCTTGTTCGTGGGACACCCCTATCTTACTTATTGCTTTTAGATTTCGGGCTGCGTCTGGATGTTAGATTATGATTTATTTATCATCTTAGAGGCACCATAGATAAAGGTTAATACTTTAGGTAGTTGTTGAAGTCATTGTTTGATTCATTTGGGATGTAATTTCATTTTACGAGGACATATTCATATTAAACTTCCGCTGATTTTATTTCATAATGGTAACTATGATCTTTTAGCAATTTATAACTTGTTGGACTGAATGATGAAGGATTATTAAAAGAAACTTAATGTTTTATAGTTCATAAGGTGCTTCCGATGTTGTTTATAGCATCAGATGCCTGTTATGTCCTGGTTCGAGTTTGGGGTATAATAGATATAACTCAATAAACCAACCTAATACATCAATCTAGACTTTTGAACTGGGAAACATTATTCAGTAAAACAGCTCCATCGGTCCCTCTCTGGGTAAAAAGGACGCAATCCAAGATTCTTGAATATTTTTGGATATAACTTATTCACATAATATTCTAAATTCTCTCTTTATGGGTGCACAAACTTCTTTTTGGAAAGACCTGGATATATATAGCCCTTGATGATCCACAGGAAAGTGAATGCAAAACCCTGTCTTAGTCGGTCAATGACATGTAATAGGGTTTGTGTAATACTTAGATTCCTTGTTAAGTCTGCTTCTAAAACGTGTAGAAGGTATACTAATCCCTATAATTATGGAAAGGTGTTACACCTTGGAAAACTCCCCATTAACGTACAATGAATAGGCTAGCGAAGGGCATGACATATACGATGTTGTGATACGAAAGAAATAGCATTTGATGATTCTAAATGAGATTTCAAAGACATTCGAAGTAAGAGAAGAAGCTTGTCAAGGAAAGCAAAGGATATGTTGCATGTCGGGTAAAAATTATGGGCGACGAATTAATAATGGTGTAATGATGTCTTGGAGAAGAGTGATAATGTCCTTTAGATTGGTATTGAGGTGTTAATCAAGTGTCAAGAAGGTTCCATAAGGACTAGAGATCAAACGAGTTGACGAGAACGAAATCGGAACAGCTGGGCATTATACGGCCCAATATACTGGCCGTATAAATTATACTGGCCGTATGGTAGGACGTATATTTATCCAAGATGGGAAACCCTCACTGGACCAAAAACACAGCCCATATAAAATATACGGACAGTATGTTGGTCCGTATATCCTTGACGGGTCAGATTTTGTGTATTAATAAGGGACCCAAGTTCATTTCATTTCATTTCCCTTTTCACTCCCCTTCTCTCTAGAACTCTCTAGAATTCTCTCCACTCTCCATCCACAAGAAACCAAGAGAAATCTATGATCAACTACATCAAATCCACAAAATCAAGTGTATGAAACCTAATAAAAGTTCATCTACACCAAGAAAACTCAAGGGAAGTGAGCCAGGATTTTGGTGCAAGAAGATAAGTTCCACTCAAGTCTTATTCTCCCATCATCTAAGGTTAGTTTTATGATCATTCCATGTTGTTTAAGGTATTGGAAGGCTAAGACACGTGAATTGTAGAATGATATAGAAAATTGGTCATGAATGTGTGAATAGTATCATTGTGGAGTAGTAGTTTGGGGTGAATTATGAATATTGGTATGTTGTGATTGTAAGTATGTTGTGAACGACTTTTAGAACATGGAATAAGGATTATATGTGAGAAAATGCGATAATGAACTATGACCATGATTATGCAGGAATTGGAGTGAAATGGTGGAATGTGGGTAATGTAGATGAATGATGATTATTGTTTGCGATATTGTGAATGTTGTTATGAATGTTTGGGAGTTAATATAGAATATGGGGAAAGTAGTATAAACAAAGGAAATGCTTCGCAAATTTCTTTAGCTTTATTAAGCACGTTTAAGTAATCGATTAGCTAATGTTGATGCAAATTCTCTTGAAGGTAAAAAAGTGGGTATTGAAGGAGAACAAGCAAGCGAAAAATTCGTTAAACGAAAAAGGTATGTGAGGCTAGTCCTTTCTTTCTATGTCATGAATCCTATGGCATGATTTATCCTTCATGAATAGCCATATGAGATAAGAGATACATTACGAGCCCAATAATGATGTTGTTTATTATATACACTCACCTTATATATTATTCCCTTCAAGGTGAGGCAGAATGCTTATAAATGCTCCATAATGGAATTGGGGGTTCATGACCTTATGTCACCCCGATAGATTATAGTTGTCTTAAGTTCCCAGTTATGCATTATGATAATAGTGTGATGAGAATATGATAAGTCTATGATGAGTACATGTTGATGATATTACACCGTGTCTATATGGCACGGGTAGCACCGCTAAGGCGGGCGGCATATATATGATTACATCGTGTCTATATGGCACGGGCAGCACCACTAGCGGGCGGCATGATATGGTACCCCGGACGCGGGAGACCTGGACGCAGGCTGTTGATTATCACACCGTACCTATATGGACGGGCAGCTTATACTTTTATGCATACATGATATGACGATGATTATGAAGTAAGCCAGCATGCATTATTTCTTTTATAATTAACAGTAAGTTACAGTTGCTCCTCATTTGATGCTTCTTTTATCTCATTGACGTATTATTATTATTTATGCCTCTCATACTCAGTACGATGTTCGTACTGACGTCCGTTTTCTTTGGACTCTGTGTTCATGCCCACAGGTAGACAGGGAGGTGATCTTGATCCAGACTCATAGGAGCTATTAGCCGACTTGAGAGCACTCCATTGTTCCGGTGGTGCCTTTGATTATTCTTTTGTGTATATATGTATATTTTGGGCATGACGGGGTCCTGTCCCGTCCCTATGTCTAGCACTCTAGTAGAGGCTCGTAGATACGCAGGTGTGGGTTATATGGTCTCACGATGTTACTACTATATATATATATATATATATATATATATATATATATATATATATATATATATATATATATATATATATATATATATATATATATATATATATATTATCATTCTGATAGCCGAAGGGCTTATGTATATAAAAGTATTTATGTTCTCAAATGAAAAATGATTTTTCCTATGATTTGAGTATGATGAGTAGTAGAACGAGCGGTGCTCGGTGGTTAGCCCCAGGTACCCGTTACGGCCCCTAGTCGGGTCGTGACAAAAGTGGTATCAGAGCAGTTCAGTCCTAGGAAGTGTCTACAAGCCGTGTCTTGTAGAGTCTTGTTTATGGTGTGTTGCGCGCCACACTAATAAACAGGAGGCTACAGGGAATTTAGGAAAAATGACCATCTTTCATCTTAAGAGATCGTGCGATAGAGTTGTGTTATAAGATTTTCTCCTCCTTAATAGTGTGCTATGATTTCAGCAAGGCTGATGAAAGGAAAAGCTAGGGCAGCCCGGAAGGGCAAGATAGTGGTTGAAGAAGGGCTTGAACGGGAGCCGTCTATAGATATGGAGGAGGCGAACCCTAGAATAAGGCCCCACCACGGTTTTCCCATACTGCACCCCCCGTTCCTTCACCAGACGCCTCGGGCCAAGAGATGAGACAGGCCATTCTTCTACTGACTCAATTGGTAGCCGCTCAAGCTCAGCGGCAGGATGTGGGCCTCAATAACAGGGGTTGGAGAAAGAGAGTTAGTTCTTCAGGGTTTGATCATGAGTGTAGGGGTGCTCCGAGGCAACAATTCTCTAGGCACGCAGTTCGTTCAACAAGTGTTGCTCCTCCGCAGTTTCCTAGACCCAGATTTGATGGATCTACTTATTCTAGGTCACCCCAGTGTCTCAGAGTTTCCAGTTCTCGGATTCAGAGTGGTCTAGTCAGACGAGATGTACTGGTGTTCTAGGTTACATTGGGGATCGTGTCGCTTGGGCTCAGATGTTTGTTATACCTGTGCTCGGCCAGGCCATCTCATGCGGGACTGCCCAGATGTTAGTAGGTGGTGATAGAGACCAAAGAGGAACGCCCAGTCCAAGTGGATCCCAGCATTATACCCATGCGTTAGCGAAGCGACAGGATCTTGAGTCTTCCCCCGATATTGTCCCAGGTATATTGTCAGTATCCTTTTTATGATATGTACGCATCGATTGATTCGGGTCCTACGCCATCATATATTACTTCTGATGTTATTGACTGTGTTGGAGTAAAATTCTGGGCCAATCAAGCAAATTGAGATGTCTACACTTGTTAGTGACCCAGTGATAGCCAGAATCATAATTTATGAATAAGTTGCTTGACCGTGTGTACAAAATGTATATACATATATTGGAGTTCTAGACAGGGTTTGCAGGCACAACTTATGAGACAAGCTCTATTATTTATATCCTTTAATGGTAAGTGATCTTGTGTGGCTGAGTTGCGTATTATGTGTGTCCCGGTATATGTCCTATTGAGACATCGGACGTGTTTTTTGGGCTATGTGCAGGTTTGGGATTGTTATGCTTACAAGATAAACTCTGTCGAAATTTTCCTAGAATCTAAAAGAGATAAGATATAAGCTTGTAATATGTCCTAACGAGAAAAGATGTTATGCAACAAGGTAATGGCAGGACGAGATTAAATTAGGATTATCATTAACAACTACACGAGATAAGTTAAATACTATTGAATTGATAGTAACAGTAGTTATAAGAGTGACATTGATACGGTAAAGAGAAATTCTTGGTAGTACTAAAACATGACATGGAAGAGAAAGGATAACTCCAATAGAGTGTGATACTGGAGTATTGATTGGACGGATAAGTGCGAGTAAGATACGATAAGTTTTCTTGCAAATAAAGTAACAGCACCCGGAGACAAAGGTACGAAGATAAAGGGTTATAATGAATGTGAATATGTTGGTAAAACAATTTATATGGTAAGTGTAATAGAACTGATTAGAAAGAATAACAGGTCGAGTATGCTTACTTCGCAAGGTTTATTCTATTTTACGAGTAGGCTTGCGAACGAGGTAAAGAAGTGGCACTCTATAGCGTTGATTATGATCAAGGTATAATGAGAACATAACAAGAACTGTAATACAAAGAATGGCGAGGAAATGACCAAAGATGTGACATGTTCTATATGAATAAAGAGCGAATGCAAGTGTGAAGCAAACAGGCGAGCCATGGGGCAGTAGATGAGAAAGCTTATAAGACTTTGTTAAGGGAGAGTCCAGCATAGAGGTTCCTCAATGAAAACAATGATAGCAAGCAAAAGGGGGAAATCAACTTGAAAAAAAACAAGTCAGAGAAATATGATATGGCAAAGTAGTAGTAGTTTGTGATTGGTATAATCGAGAGTATGAGTGATATCTTTAGCTGGATGTAAAAGACTAAGACTACAGAAATATGAATAACGAAATAGGACAATTATTAGGAAGAGGACCAACACAATACGGATGAGAGGGGATGATAAGAATGAACAAAATAAGTTTTGTAAGCAAAGAATGGATTGTACAAATGTAGTATATTCTAAAGGACAAAGCGATACTAAGTTAAGGATAGGGTTTCTCATACGAAGAATAAAGGATTGATTATAAAATGGGAGAAAGCAAGATAAATTGAGGAGGAAGGAATGTAAGGGGATGAGAATGAGAATAGAGAGAAAAGGAAATACACGAAGTACGCGTGCTTAAAAAGTAGTTGTGTTATGATTAAAGGAAGGTGCATCTCCTACGAATATCCTATACCAAGTTAGAACGAGTAAAGTATATGAAGTAAAGAGTTGAAAAGAAAAAGATGATCATGAGTTATGAGTTTACCGTACGACGATAAAGCGATAGAGTAAAGCTATCATCGACGACAAATATAATACGATTACGATTGGTTTTGAAATAAATGTTGAGTGCAACAAAAGAGTAGAAGAGTATGAGGCATGAGGGGTATTAGTGGCGCATAAGAATTAGGCCCTGGAAAACAAAGATGACGTTACAAGTGAACTTTGAGCGCCGAAGAAGAGGGCATGGGACATTATATGGATGGCATGGATAATTAGACCTACCACTATTGTGAACATCCCTATGGGACAAAAGTTGGAAAATTGGAGCGGATTTAGACATTGACTCATAACTACTAAATGAGCTAAGTAAAAAAATACATCCTTGTTCGGATTGCTATATCGGTTGTATTATTTGGTTACAAGACTGCAAGGTGAGTATGTTAAGATTTCACAAATGAATTGTCATAGCTATGAATTACGAGAAACGACATGAATAAGATGTAGTATAGCGATGGGTATATGAATGCAAGATTTGAAGGTGAGGCAACATATTTGGGAATGGTACAAGTAAAACCCTTAAAGGGGGGAAGCGAATAAAGAGGATACAAGTGTGGAGATTGAAATGATGGACCCTAAGATGTGACAGATATAGACTCTAAAACAAAGAGTGGGAGTTATGCAGAAATGAGTGTAATGACTAGTAAATAAACGAACACGAATTGAGCAGGCATATGAGACTGTACGGGAAACCATTCGCGAAGACCTTGAACCACATGACATTGAGAGCAAATAACTTAAGGGATATTGTAAAAGATAGCGATGTTATACTGGAATGGAGAAAAAGGCACTAATGGTAGAGTCGTTGTTAATGATATTGCTATTTATGAGTGACAATTAAGAAAGGGACCTAAGGTTTTCTACAGTAGAACATAAGATATGATAATCAAGGGAAAAATATAAAGGATGGAAGAGAGCATGACGAGATAAGTCATAATAGATAGATAAAAGACTTTTGGTATGAATGACACCGAACCTTGTCGTGGCCGGATATGCAAAAACCACCGAACCTTCAAAGTCGGGTGTGCTATGGATATGAACATGGACACGAATATGTATACGGATGTGGATCTATGTAACTTACAAGTATTTATACGTCGCCAATGCAACCAAGTGGGTACTTAAAACAGGAGTAGGAGGTAAACAAGGATAGTGTAGTCATGATACTCCGGGTCAGTTGAAGGAAAATATATGGTAAATTGAGTTGAAATGTTGAGTCGGGGTTATCGTTAGGGATAAATAGGACAATTACTTGGAATATGACATAAGTACATGCTATACGCTTCCTACGGTAGCCTTGGGGTGTGACAACTTACGAATGCAATAAGATCACTGAATGAAGGGGGAGCTTAGTCCCCAATACATTAGGCCTTATGAGGTGGTGCGCCAATAGGCCAGGTGGCTTATGAATTAAATCTACCTCCTAGTTTGGAGTCAGTTCACCCAGTTTTACATGTCTTGATATGGCGTAAATATGTTTGAAATCCTACTAGGATCATGCCAGTAAATGATGTTCAAGTGACATAAAAGTTGATTTATGAAGAGATACCCATTGCCATATTAGATAGGCAAGTACGGAGACTTCGAAATATAGAAGTGGCCTCAGTTAAGGTCTCATGGAAAAATAACAACCGAGAAGAATGACTCGGGAAGCGGAAGAAAATATGAAATCCAAGTGTCCGCACTTATTTAAGCCCAGAAGACATTTAAGACGAAACATCAAGATTACGAGGTATGTATGCTTTTGTTCATGCTTTTTGTCATGTGTGGCCAATTTATAGTGCTATTGTGTTGTGGCCCGATGAGGCAATGTTATTATGGGTTGTTGTGGCAGGATGGTAGTGCCATATTACAGGGGAAATTCTGGCGAAATTTTCATAGAATCCCCGAGTGTTTAACATTCAAGGACAAATGTTCCAAAAGGGGGAAGAATGTTATACCTTGGAAAATTCTCCATTAACGTACAGTGAATAGGCTAGCGAAGGTCACGACGTATACGATGTTTTGATACGAAAGAAATAGCATTTGATGATTCTAAATGAGATTTCAAAGATATTCGAAGTAAGAGAAGAAGGTTGTCAAGGAAAGCAAATGATATGTCGCGTGTCGGGTTAAAATTATGAGCGACGAATTAATGATGGCATAATGATTTCTTGGAGAAGAGTGATAATGTCCCTTAGATTGGTATTGAGGTGTTAATTAAGTGTCAAGAAGGTTCCACAAGGATTGGAGATCAAACGAGTCGACGAGAACGAAATCAGAACAGCTGGGCATTATACGGCTTAACATACTGGCCGTATAAATTATACTGGCCATATGTTAGGCCCTATATTTAGCCAAGACGGGAAACCCTCACTGGACTAAACATACGGCCCGTATAAAAGATACGGACAGAATGTTGGTCTGTATATCCTTGACGGGTCAGATTTTGTGTATTAATAAGGGACCTAAGTTCATTTCATTTCATTTCCCTTTTCACTCCCCTTCTCTCTAGAACACTCTAGAATTTTCTCCACTCTCTATCCACAAGAAACCAAGAGAAATCTATGATCAACTACATCAAATCCACAAAATCAAGTGTATGAAACCTAATAAAAGTTCATCTACACCAAGAAAACTCAAGGGAAGTGAGCTAGGGTTTTGGTGCAAGAAGATAAGTTCCACTCAAGTCTTATTCTCCCATCATCTAAGGTGAGTTTTATGATCATTCCATGTTGTTTAAGGTATTGGAAGGCTATGACACTTGAATTGTAGAAAGATATAGAAAATGGGTCATGAATGTGTGAATAGTGTCATTGTGGAGAAGTAGTTTGGGGTGAATTATGAATATTTGTATGTTGTGAATGACATTTAGAACATGGAATAAGTATTATATGTGATAAAATGCGATAATGAACTATGACCAGGATTATGGAGAAATTGAAGTGAAATGGTGGAATGTGGGTAATGTAGGTGAATGATGATTATTGTTTGTGATATTGTGAATGTTGTTATGAATGTTTAGGAGTTGATATAGAATATGGGTAAATTAGTATAAACAAAGGAAATGCTGCCCAATTTTCTTTAGCTTTAGTAAGCACGTCTACGTAATCGATTAGCTAATGTTGATGTGAATTCTCTTGAAGGTAAAAACGTGGGTATTGAAGGAGAACAAACAAGCGATAAATTAGTTAAACGAAAAAGGTATGTGAGGCTAGTCCTTTCTTTCTATGGAATGAATCCTGTGGCATGATTTATCCTTCTTCTCCATGAATCCTCTATATCTCGGAAAACTAAGAGTCTTTGTTCGTGAATAGCCATATGAGATAAGAGATACATTACGAGCCCAATAATGATGTTATTTATTGTATACACTGACCTTATATATTATTTCCTTCAAGGTGAGGCAGAATGCTTATAAATTCTCCATAAAGAAATTGGGGGTTCATGACCTTATGTCACCCCGATTGAGTATAGTTGTCTTAAGTTCCCAGTTATGCATTATGATAATAGTATGATGAGAATATGATAACTCTATGATGAGTACATGTTGATGATATTACACCGTGTCTATGTGGAACGGGCAGCACCGCTAAGGCGAGCGGCTTATAGATGATTACATCATGTCTATATGGCACGGGCAGCACCAGTAGTGGGCGCCATGATATGGTACCCCGGACGCGGGAGGCCTGGACGCAGGCTATTGATTATCACACCGTACCTATATGGACTAGCAACTTATACATTTTTGCATACATGATATGACGATGATTATGCAGTAAACCAGCATGCATTATTTCTTTTATAATTGACAGTTAGTTACAATTGCTCCTCATTTGATGCTTCCTTTATCTCATTGACATATTATTATTATTTATGCCTCTCATACTCAGTACAATGTTCGTACTGATGTCTGGTTTCTTTGGATGTTGTGTTCATGCCCACAGGTAGACAGAGAGGTGATCTTGATCCAGACTCGTA
Organism: Lycium barbarum; assembly: GCF_019175385.1. Classification (NCBI taxonomy): domain Eukaryota; kingdom Viridiplantae; phylum Streptophyta; class Magnoliopsida; order Solanales; family Solanaceae; genus Lycium; species Lycium barbarum. The sequence continues at coordinate 19,298,164 of NC_083348.1, read as the reverse complement.
GGAGCTATTAGCCGACTTGCGAGCACTCCATTGTTCCGGAGGTGCCTGTGATTATTCTTTTGTGTATATATGTATATTATGGGCACGATGGGGTCCTGTCCCGTCCCTATGTCCTGCACTCTAGTAGAGGCTCGTAGATACGCAGGTGTGGGTTATATGGTCTCACAATGTTACTACTATATATATAAATATATTTTCATTTTGATAGCCAAAGGGGTTATGTATATTAAAGTATTTATGTTCTCAAAGGAAAAATGATTTTTCTTATAATTTGAGTATGATGAGTAGTAGAACGAGTGGTGCTCGGTGGTTAGCCCCGGGTACCCGTCACGGCCCCTAGTCTGGTCGTGACACAAGGAATCTTTCTTATTGACCATAAATATTTTTCCATAATTCTGCAAATCCTAGTTGCGGTAGGACTTGCCCGGGAACATGTTCACTAACCTGTTTCATCCACCTGGTTTGTCTGTCTCTGAATCTCTGCATTGTTTAAGATTTAACATGTTCACAAACCTATTTCATCATCCCTTTCTCGTTCATACTTATGACTTCTTCTTGTGTCTAGTTTTGGTATGGATGATGGATCATGTTGACAGACTTATTTTATTGATCGTGTGTAGTCCTATGTCTGTTTTTTCACATGCATTTATTCTTTGACAGAATAACTCACGTGTTCAACCTTGACTCACTCTTTGACTTCTTATTTTATTCCTTCTCTATGATGGAACATGTTTGCAGACCTGGTTCTTCTGTTAAACTGATACACATGCTTTGTCTGCAAACTCTTTAGCGACACAACTTCTTTTTTCTAAACATGTCTTCTGAGTCTAAGTCACTTCACCTCTTTCCTCAGCCTAATTCCTTCTTCATTATCTCTGTTCCTCTAATTTCTTCATTGCTTACCTGTCTTTGCATTTACACACACATGTCTTGCAATCTTGGTTTGTGCCCATGTGTCTGCATTCTGCTGCTTTGTTGCAATGGAACATGTCTATAGACATGTTCTAGACTTGGTTTCTGTGCCTCGTACATGCACTTTGTCAATCATCAAAACTTCACACATAGCTTTATGCCAACAATGTTCCTCGTAGCTTGAGAGACAGGAACAGGGAGGAGTTCTCCACCCTAGAGTAGAGAGGGTTATCTGTTGTGGAGTACGAGACTAGATTTCATGTCTTTGCCTATTATGCAGTGTTGTTACTCCCCATTGAGGCAGATAGAGTGAGGCTGTTTGTTAAGGGTTTGGCCCTTCCACTTTGATTGACAGCCTTGTAGGTAGTAGCTTTTGGGGCTTTGGTTCAGGCAGTGATGGATCATGCCAAGGAGTTCAAGTCTGTGATATGTCAGGCTCAGAGTATAGGTAATGACTAGACGGCCCGCAAGTTTTGCAGTTTTGGGGGTTCTTATTCTAGATGCGAGGGACACTATGACCTTGTCTATCATCAACATTCCAGTCGCCCTATTCAGTCATCAATTCAAATTTTAGTGAGAGGTTCTTAGGCATAATTAATATAGTTTCGGATAGATATCTTGGGGTTCTTATTCCGATACTCAGACCATGGAGGGCATTTGGGTCTTTTGTATCAGTTCAGTAGCCTATGACTAGTAGGGCATGCAATGAGTGTGGTGACCTAGGGCATTTCAGAAGGGAATGCCCCAGATTCAGATAGGGTGGGGCCCAACAGAGCTCTTAGGTTCAGGAACTTAGGCCTCCAGCGCCGTTAGCTAGAGGATGAAGGATATTCTGGTAGACGAGTTTGCAGCCTGGTTGAGGCGGTCATTAGTCTGGTAGGGGTAGTTCTCAATTAGTGAAGGGTGGAGTTCAGTTAGGCCATGGTGGTAGTGGCGGTACGCAATCCGAGGGTGGACGTGGCTATTTCTATGATTTCCCTAGTAGGCCAGAGGCTGAGGCTTCTGATGCGGTCATCACATGTGCTATTTCAGTTTATCGGTGTTGTCACATCCCATACTTTTGTACGTTGAATTTGTCATAAGTTTATCGACATAAGTTCAAAGACAAGACTATTTTTGAAGTTATAAGAATTTGTGCTATGTTTAACAAGTGATAAGTAAGTGTTGTGAATGTTAGAGGTTAAGCGAATCAAAGAGAATAAGTTTCGTCAATATAATGCCCTGTGCATTTGCCTTATGGTTTGAACTGCTCGACCTATATAAGTAGACCCGAGCCCTGGAGAATTTCTGTCATATTCAAGTATGCAGACTCATAGCTCAGTGTATGAAAGGACGAAGTCCCAAAATGTTTTAACACTTTAAGGTGTGATGATGATGATCAGGAATAATATTTTGTGTGTGCCAAAAGAGGATATGGACTAGTGTTATATCACATGATCATGATAATGAGTATAGGAAGTGTTTTAAAAATGACTACTATTTAAGTGAATGGAGATCAAAGAATTCATTGCGGGTAGAATTGGTTAAATGTGGAATATAGTGGAGGATTAAGGGAGTTAACTGAAGTTTTAATTGGATAAGTGCTAAGATCCCATCTTTCCACATGGTGTATTATCATAAAGTGAGGAAGATGACTCATTTATATATAGATACACATGGATGTAAAGGTGGGTGCCTCTAGGATTAAATGGCCTCTTATGAATGTAATAATTAAGTGGGGCCCACATTTTATTTAAGGGAGGCCACTTTTGATATCTCATATGAATTAAGAGAATCATATTGAGAGGAAGAGGGCATCAATTAACCTAGCAAGATTGGTAGGCAGCAATACTTTCAATTTGGAGAACTATTATTTCACTTTGAGATTTCTTCTTGAAAGGTACCTTGTCTTTTAATCAATTGTTGAGCATCATTAAACAAGCCAGCAGCCATGTCTTTTACTTCTTGGAATATTAGCACGTTGTAAAAAAATTCTGTGTTTTCTGCAATTCAAGTAATAAAGATTACTAAGAACAAAATACGGATTTTGCTCATCGCTTCGATCTCGTTGTTCCATTTTTCATCACAGTGAGATTGACGTTCATTTAGTTGTTGGGAACTCAGGGTACTTTCATTAATGCGAAAATAGTTCGAGGTATGTAAAGCTTCTCCCTACCTTCGTCTATAAGAGTTATGAGTATTCTACATATATTATGGATAGAATTCATATATCAGTGGTCGAAAGTTGAATAAGAATTGTTATAGTTGCTGGACTATTTTGAGGTTCTTCTTATGGTACTTTTTGGCTGGAAATTGATTAAATAACTTGCATATGTTGTTGTTGATGTTGTTCTTGTTGATTTTGGTGTTGGTTTGAGTTGGAAGGAAGTGAAAGATATAGGGGAAATGATGCTCAATTTTCTACAAATTAGCTACTAGCTTAGTAGTGTGTTTTATGTCTTCCTATGGTTTAACCTTAGCACCATTATCAATATTGTAGATTGAAGGGCTATGCGCAGAGTACATTGAGTCGTAAAGTAAACACTAAAGGTATGTAAAGGTTGTTCCTTCTTTCTTTGGCATGATTCCATAAATAGTAAAAGCGTAAAAAAACTCTTGAATATAGACTTGTCGAGTACAACTTGTTTTATAGAAATATTGTAACCTGAGAGTTGCGTTACACTTCCGAATGATCATCATCTTCTTATATATTTGGTACTCGCAGCATATACATGATATACACATATTTGCTTTAGCCTAGCCATTTGGTTAGTGAGACATTATTGCCTCGCTACTGGGTGAGTGAGACATTATTGCCTGGCCGCTGGGTCAGTGAGATGTTATTGCCTGGCTGCTAGGTTAGTGAGATGTTATTGTTTGGCCGACGGGTCAGTGAGACATTATTGCCGGCCGCTGGGTTAGTGAGACATTATTGTCTGGCCGACGGGTCAGAAAGACATTATTGCCTGACCGACGGGACAGTGAGACATTATTGCCTGGCCTCATGGTCAGTGAGATTTTACAGTTGCCTGACCACTTGGTCAGTGAGACATACATTATTACTATAATTGCATTTCGTATGAGACAGATCAAGTGAGACATTTCAGGGTATTCTTTGGCCTCCAGATTGCTATACTTTCAGTTTTAGTTATTCTATTATCTTACATACTCAGAACATTATTTCGTACTGATGTCCCTTTTCCCGGAGGCGCTGTATTCATGCCTACAGGTGCTAATAGATAGACTGATAGACCTCCTCAGTAGGTAGGACCAGATAGCAGCTGATTGGCGAGCTCCCTTTGTCTTGAGTTGCTAGGTCCATTTGGAGTCTTTCTTTTGTGTATATAATCTTGATGGGTAGCCTGGCCACTTGGTCAGTGAGACATTATGGCCTGGCTCCTGGGTCAGTGAGACATTAGTGCCTGGCCGCTGGGTCAGTGGGACATTATTGCCTGGCGGACGGGTCACTAAGAAATTATTGCCTGGCCGACAAGTCGGTGAGACATTGTTGTCTGGCCTCATGGTCAGTGAGATTTTACAGTTTCCTAACCATTTGGTCAGTGAGACATAAATTATTTCTATATTGCATTTCACATGAGATAGATCAGGTGAGACATTTCAGGGTATTCTTTGGCCTCCAGGTTGATATACTTTAGGTTTAGTTTCAGTTTCAATTTTTCTATTGCCTTACATACTCGGTACATTATTCCCTACTGATGTCCCTTTTGTCGGGGGTGTTGCATTTATGTCTGTAGGTGCTGATAGATAGACTAATAGACCTCCTTAGTAGGCGGGACCAGATGCCAGCTGATTGGCGAGCTCCCTTTGTCCGAAGTTTCCAAGTCCATTTGGAGTCTTTCTTTTGTGTACATAGACATGATGGGTAGGCTGAGGCCCTATCCCGACCATGATACAGTCATGTTATTCCTTAGAGGCTTATAGACGAATCTTGTATATAGTATGTTAGTATTGTATCCTTGTTGGCTTTGTATATGTCTATTTTGATACTGTTGGTTATGTATGTTCGTAGTAGCCTCGTCGGCTTGCTCGGTTATATATATGTTTTGGGTGTGTGTGCCCCGTTCAGATGGGATAGCCAGTCTTTATGTATATACAGAGTGTGCCCTTATCGGCATTGTTGGCACCGTCTATTTGTTGGTAGGCCATGTCGACCTAAGTTAAAGGTTACCCCCCTCCAGAGTTACAAGTTCAGAGTGGTTCGCTCGGTCCAAGTATGGCACCGGGTGCCGGCCACGCCTCTCTAGATTTAGGATATGACAAACTATATATCAGAGAAGGTCTGTCCTAGGAAGTTTACAAGCCATGTGTAGTAGAATCTTGTTTATAAATGTGTTCTGCACCACATTAGATAAACAGGGAGCTACAGGACAATTTGGAGTCTGTTACCCTTCTTTCAAATCCAAATCGTGCTATAGAGCTGAGTTATAAGAGTTTGAGTCAGGATTTACGTTTTCTATAACTACACAGATATGCTTGCAATCAGAAAGGTTAGAGCTATCCAAATGGTTAATACAGCAGCAGGTAAGAGCACTAGCAGAGTGTCAAGACCAAAAATAGCTTAGTCATGCGGGCACCGACCCTTTTCCCACGTTTGTAGGCGAACCCTTCCCAAATCATTAATTCAACAACATTGAAGTAAATAGGATGATAGAAATATAAGTCTCAAACATAAATATAAATAAGTGCAGAATACAATACTAATACAGCCCAAGGAATCTGGTCTTAAGGCGGTACAAGAGCCACTACTACATCGACTAGTCTGGAATAAGTACAAGCCTCAAAATAAGAAATACTGTCTCAGAATGAAAGAAAAAGACAAATATTAAGAAAGAGTCTCCGGGCTGCGGATCCATCAAGAATGATCACCCTAGACACTCAACAGCAAAGCCTCAGGAATCAATCACGAGGAGTTGATATGGAACCTGTCACGTACTCTGCACTCATAAAAGAATGTAGCAAGGTAGTATCAGTACAAACATTATGTACTTGTAGGTATCATTGGCCGATAATAATTAGCTAAAATATATAAAGTAAGAGACTGAAGAATAGACATGCTCACAATCAAGTATAAACATGACACAGTTAAATAATAACTACTCAAGTACAAAAATATCAAGTCAGAATTCAACAAGTAAATGTAATAATGAATGCATATGCAATGCAATGATATGCAATGACCAATGTAATCTCCGTACACACATGCTCCGGGCGGAATACCTCTACACCTTGACAGTCATGACCCATGGGGGACCTGCGAAGTCCATGTACCACTCTTCCGATCTCGGTATAGACCTCAGGCATCAGCCTCTCATCTCTCTCATTATCATCAGTACCAAGTCTCAGCTCATAACAATGTATCATGAAAGATCAGAATGAGTGTTATGCATAATATCAATGATCAATGATAACATGTCAAAATCAATCGTGCCACATGTGGACACATATCTCAATATCAATAATAAGTGAAGTTCTTTCCACTATCCAAGATTAGACCCAATAAGTGAGGGATTGCAGTTTCACAATCACGATAAGGTGACTAAGTATCAAGTATAATATCACACATGTGGTAACAAGCCAATAGATCACAACAAGGCAACAAGCCCAAAATCAAACAACAGTACCAGCCTAGGTAATCCATCCCATCTTTATACCCGAATGCGTAACGTTCTTTTTTCGACAATCACTAACTCTAAATATTCTTCGCTAATCGAAGTTTAATCATAAGGTAAATCATGCCCTACTTGGCAGCCAAGCGGGAGCCACGAACAATCAAACCTTCGCCTTGCCTTTCTATAAGCCTCCAAGTACTCAAAGTCTATCCATTATCGAATTCTAAGTTAGAACTAAGAAACAACGATACCCACATTGCTATACTATCTTTCAAATAAAAATCAACTATGAAAGTGAGGGAAAACGGGCCCATAAGGGCAAAATAGGTATTTCAAAGGTGAAATTGGCAACCCAACATTCTAGAGGTTCAATTCTACTCTTCAACTGCTAAATTAACTCAAGATTAGGTCAATTTAATCATTCAAATCAAAACACCCAATTTGGGTATAAACCCTATGTCACGCCCTAAATATAGAGCAGCGTGACTGGCACTCGGTGCCAAACTAGGCCCAAGTGAACCACTCTAAATCTGAAACTCTGATAAGGCCTGCCAGCATACAGACAATACCAACAAGCCAGCGAGGCCGTAATCTATATATATATATATATATGTTGGCTATCTCGTCTGAACTGGGCACACACACACCCAAAACATATATACGCAACTGAGCAAGACAACGAGGCTGCTATGTATGTTGTATAACAAAAATAGGAGCCGATAAGGCTACATAACATTCCAACTACGTACAAATGTCTACAGACCTCTAGGGAACATGAGCTGTTTTAAGGATAGGACGAGGCCCCATTATACCTATATAAATATGTCAAAATAGCATACCAAAAGGGACTGCATCTCCGAACCAAGTGGAGCGCCCTGACTGCAACTGAGAGGAAGACCTACTGAGCTGGATCGTCTGTCAGGCTACCTGAACCTACGGCCATGAACACAGCGCCCCTAAGAAAAAGGGACGTCAGTACGAAACAATGTACTAAGTATGTAAGTCAATGGAATAAATGAAACTAAACTTAAAATAGTACAATTTGGAGGCCAAACAATGCCCTAAAAATCTCACCTCCTGTCTCATATGAAATGCAATATAATTGTTACACCTCGAAAAATTTCCCGTCAACGTACAGTGATTAGACTAACGAAGGGCACGAGGTATATGATGTTTCGACAAGTAAGAAATAGTTTGATGATCCTACTTGAGATTTCAAAGACATTCGAAGTAAAAGAAGAAAGTTTGCCAAGAAAGACAAGGTATACGTTATGTATTGAGAAGGATTTACGAGTACCGAGTTAGTGATGGATTAAGAATGTTTTGGAGAAGAGTTATAACGTCCTTTATATTGGTAATGAGGTGTTAAACAAGTGTTAAGAAGGTTCTATAAGAATTGGAGATCAAACGAGTCGACGAGAATGAATTCCGGAAAGTTGGGCAACATACGATCCAACATACTGGTTGTATGTCTGGCCGTATGTTCTACCCATAATGGGTCTTTCACTGGACCAAATCTACGGCTAGACATACGGCCAGTAGAAAAGATACGGATCGTATGTTGGTCCGTAGATTGGTGTCGGGACAGATTTTTAAAAATGATATAAGGACCCAACCCCATCCAATTTATTTCATTTCTCCTCTCCACACTTGAAGAACATTCTAGGGAGCTCTCCACTCTTCATCCACAAGAAGTCAAGAGTGATTTGTGATCAACTTCATCAAACCAACAAAATCAAGTGTATGAAACTCATTGAAGTTCATACAAGCTAAGAAATTCTAATGGAAGTGAACTAGGGTTTTGGTGTAAGAGGAGTATTTCTGCTTAAGGCTTATTCCTACACTATCTAAGGTAAGTTTTATGATCTTTCCATGTTGTTTAAGGTAATGAGAGGTTGAAAGACATAGATTATGAAAGGAGATAGAAAATGGGTCACAAAGATGAGAATAATGAGATTTTCAGTAGTAGTTTGGAATGAGTCATGAATATTGATATGTTGAGTTGTAAGTATGCTATAAGTGACATTTAGAACATGGGATAAGTATTATATGTGAGAAAATGCAATAGTGAACTATGACCATGATTATGGAGGAGTTGAAGTGAAATTGTGAAATGTGGATAATGTAGATGAATGATGCTTGTTGCTTATAATATTGTGAATGTTTTATGGATGTTTGGGAGTTGATATGTAATATGAGAAAAGTTGTATAAACAAAGGAAATGCTGCCCAATTTTCTCTAGCATTAGTAAGCAGGTTCATATAATTGATTAGCTAATGTTGATGCGAATTCCCTTGAAGGTAGAAACGTAAGCGTTGAAGGAGAACGATCAAGCGATAGAATAGCTAAGCAGAAAAAGGTATGTAAGGCTAATCCTTTCCTTCTATGGCATGACTCCTAGGGCATGAATCCTCCTATTCTCCCATAATCTTTCTAAATAAAGAAAACTATGAGTCTGTGACTGTAACGAGCTATATGTGTATAAGCTAAAGAAAAGAGATACGATACGAGCATGACAATGATGATGATGAGTTTAAGTACAAAGAATGTTAAAGTGGGGTACGATTTCCACGAGGTTAATGATCCTAAGTATAGTTCCATTGCTGCTTTTCCTTGTGTGCACTCACCTTAAAATGTTAGTCCTTTCAAGGTGAGAGATGACGATTATATAAGACTTGAAGGCCGGACATGATCACCACTAGTGGGCGGCATATGATGGTTACCCGGACGCGGGTTAACGATGATGATATATATATTATACGATGATGTATGCGCTATACTGATACAAGTACTACGATTATATATGATATATGTGTGAAATGTATCCACCGTTAAAAGTCATGCAGGTTATATCTTCATCTTATGTATTATGATTTCTCTATTATGTTCATTCCATTCATGCCTTACATACTCAGTACAATGTTCGTACTAACGTCCATTTCCTTTGGACGCTGTGTTCATGCCCACAGGTAGACAGGGAGGTGATCCAGACTCGTAGGAGCTATTAGCAGACTTTGGGAGAACCCCATTATTCTGGAGGTGCCATTGATTTATTCTTTTGTGTATATATATGTTTTGGGCATGACGGGGTCCTGTCCCGCCCCTATGTCTAGCACTCTAGTAGAGATTCGTAGATACGCATGTGTGGGTAGTATGGTCTCACGATGTCCTTATTGTGTGTATATTATTTTGATTGCTGAAGGGCTTCTGTACATAAAGGTAATTATGTTTCAAAGTGAAAAATGGTTTTCCTATGATTTGAGTATAAGATTAGTGAATGGACGCTTGATGTGTACGACGCGTAATGGTATGAGCGGTGCTCGGTGGTTAGCCCCGGGTACCCGTCATGGCCCCTAGTCAGGTCGTGACAAAAGTGGTATCAGAGCAGTTCAGTCCTAGGAAGTGTCTACGAGCCGTGTCTGGTAGAGTCTTGTTTATGGTGTGTTGTGCGCCACACTACTAAACAGGAGGCTACAGGGCATTTAGGAAAAATTACCATTCTTCTTCTTATGAGATCGTGCGATAGAGCCGTGTATAAGATTTGCTCCTCCCTAATAGTGTGTTATGATTTCAGAGATGCCGCCAAAGGGAAAAGCTACAGCTGCCCAGAAGGGCAAGATTACGATGAAAAGACGGGTAGAAAGGGAGCTGCCAATGAATGTAGAAGAGGGTGAATCATATAATGAGGCTCCATCTAATACTTCTCCTACTCCGCCTATTATAGAAGAACAAGTGGAAGCTTCAGCTCCAGCTCCTATACCTCCAGTTCCTCCACCGGCCACTTCGGGTCAACAAGTGACCGAGCCTATTCATCTATTGACGCGGTTAGTTGCCGCTCAGGCACAGCGACAGGGTTCGAGTTCAAGTGACAGGGCCGTTAGTACTAGAGCCCGTGATTTCATGAGTTTGAATCCTCCGGAGTTTTTCGGGTCAAAGTCGGATGAAGACCCACAAAGTTTTATTGATGAAATGTTGAGAACATTGAAGATTATTCATGCCTCTGAAACTGAATCTGTGGAGTTGGCATCTTATAGACTCCGAAATGTGGCGGTATTATGGTACAATAATTGGATATCATCAAGAAAAGAGAATGCGCCTCCTCCCGTTTGGCAAGAATTTATAGATGCCTTCACCCGCCACTATTTTCCACCCGAGGTCCGCCGTGCTAGAGTGGACAGATTTTTAAATTTGAAACAAGGAAATATGAGTGCTCGGGAGTATAGCCTTCAGTTTAATTCATCGGCTAGATATGCCAAGACTATGGTGGCCGACATGGGGGATAGAGGGCACAGATTCGTGAGTGGATTAGGGCGAAATTTGTTCAAGGATTGTTTGACGGCTTCGTTGTAAGATGGGATGGATATTTCCCGCATTCAAGACTATGTCCAGAATTTAGAAGGACAACAACATTTGCAAAAGGGTGATCGTGATATTGATAGAGGGCAAAGCAAGAGGGGCAGATCTCTGGGGGTAGGTAGTGATTATAGAGGGGGATCGAGGCAGTCATATCCTAGACACTCAGGCCAGTCGGCGACTAGTGCACCTCTACGATTTGCAGGTAGGAGATTTGATCGCTCCATTCCTTCAGGACAGGGTCAAAGTTTGAGAGCTTCAGGTTCCCAGTTTGGGGGTGATTATAATCGAAGGAGACCACCAGTTCCACGATGTAGTAAGTAAGGAAAATTACATTCTGGGCCATGTCGCCAGGGCACAGATGCTTTCTATGTTTGTGGACCGACTGGGTACTTGATGCGTGATTGTCCCTCGAGGTATGGTAGATGTAGGGTTCAGCCCACAGGATCAGCAACTGATTCCTCTTCAGTGCGCCTGGTAAGGCAGACTCCCCAGATTCAAGCGGGTCGAGGTAGAGGCAGAGGGGGAGCATCTACTTCAGGTGCCACTCAACCCCGTATGTATGCTTTAGCCGGACGACAGGATCTTGAGTCCTCCCCGGATGTGGTTACAGGTACATTATCCTTATTTTCCCATGATGTGTATGCATTGATAGATCTGGGTTCTACCCTATCTTATATTAATTCGTATGTTGCTGGTCGTATGGGGTGAAACCTGAGCCAATTAAACCTTTTGAGGTAACTACTCCGGTTAGTGATCCCATGATAGTTAGACAAGTGTATAAAAATTGTGTAATTGTGATATGCGACCGCCAGACTAAAGCTGATTTAGTTGAGCTGGAGATTATAGATTTCGATGTGATTATGGGTATGGATTGGTTGGCCTCATGTTATGCTAATGTTGACTGCCGAATAAAAGTAGTTCGATTTTAGTTTTTGGGAGAGCCCGTGCTTGAATGGAAGGGTAACACAGCATCTCCCAGGGGTAGGTTTATTTCCTACCTTAAGGCAAGAAAGATGATAGCTAAGGGCTATATTTATCACTTAGTCCGAGTTCATGATACCGAAGCAAAGTCGCCAACTTTCCAATCCGTTTCGGTAGTGAATGAATTTCCGGATGTATTTCCAGATGAACTTCCAGGCTTTCCTCCGGAAAGAGAAATTGATTTCGCTATTGATGTGTTGCTGAACACTAAGCCTATTTCTATTCCTCCTTACCGAATGGCTCCGGCAGAATTGAAAGAGCTAAAGGCACAGTTAAAAGATTTTCTTGAGAAGGGGTTTATTAGACCCAGTTCATCACTGTGGGGAGCACTTGTCCTATTTGTATGAAAGAAAGAGGGGTCCCTACGAATGTGCATCGAGTATACGCAGTTGAATAAGGTGATGATAAAGAACAAATATCCTCTTCCGAGAATTGATGATTTATTTGACCAACTACCGGGTACCAAGTGGTTTTCCAAAATAGACTTGAGGTCAGGTTATCATCAAGTGAGAGTTAGAGAAGAAGATATTCCCAAATAGCTTTCAGAATGAGATATGGCCATTATGAATTCCGAGTGATGTCATTTGGGTTAACTAATACCCCGACAGTGTTCATGAATTTGATGAATAATGTATTCAGGCCACTCTTGGATTTATTCGTAATAGTATTCATTGACGATATTCTGGGATACTCTCGCATAGAATCAGAACATGTAGACCATTTACGTATTGTTCTTGGAATTCTTCGAACTCGAGAATTGTATGCAAAATTTTCAAAGTGCGAGTTTTGGCTGAATTCTGTGACATTTTTGGATCATGTTATTTCAAATGATGGCATTAGAGTTGATACTCAGAAAATTGAAGCTGTGAAGACTTGGCCAAGGCCTATGATGCCTACAGAAGTTCGTAGTTTTCTGGGATTGGCAGGTTAGTATAGAAGGTTCGTAGATAGATTTTCCTCTATTTCAGCCCTATTGACGAAGCTAACCCAGAAGTCAGCTAAATTTCAGTGGAATGATGCTTGTGAGCGTAGCTTTCAAGAATTGAAAGATAGGTTAACTTCAGCTCCGCTCTTAACACTCCCAGAAGGGCTAGATAGTTATGTTGTATATTGTGATGCTTCCGGTGTTGGGTTAGGATGTGTGTTACTGCAATATGGTAAAGTCATCGCTTATGCTTCGAGGCAGCTACGGAAACATGAAAAGAACTACCCAACTCATGATCTCGAATTGGCTGCAGTTATTCATGCATTAAAGATGTGGAGACATTACTTGTATAGTGTGCATGCCGATATTTATACGGACCACAAGAGTTTTCAATACATTTTCAAACAGAAGGAGTTGAATCTGCGGCAGAGGCGGTGGTTAGAATTATTGAAAGATTATGATGTGAGTATTTTATACCACCCCGGAAAGGCAAATGTGGTAGCTAATGTGCTTAGCCGCCGATCGATGGGCAGCCTATGTGAAGTTCCTCCGAAAAAGAAAGAATTAATTCATGAGCTCCACCAACTAGCTAATCTTGGAGTACGTCTAATTGATGCAGGTAGTGCAGGAATTAGTATTAATAATTCCAAAGTTTCATCCCTGAATATGGAAGTGAAATAGCGTCAATATGAAGATCCTCAGTTTAGCCGTTATATAGACACATTTCATGAAAAAGAGAAGTCTCCATTTGAAAATTCTATAGAGGGAGTACTTAGATACCGAGGCAGGTTATGTGTTCCGAATGTTGCAGAATTACGTCGCTGAATTCTAGACGAAGCTCATTATTCTCGGTATTCTATTCATCCAGGAGCAACAAAGATGTATCATGATCTCAAGTTAATTTATTGGTGGGATGGAATGAAGAAAGACATAGCAAAATTTGTAGCTCAATGTCCAAACTGCCAGCAAGTGAAAATCGAACATCAAAAGCCAGGAGGATTACTGTAAGCAATGGAAATCCCTACTTGGAAATAGGAAGTGATCAACATGGATTTTATTGTGGGGTTACCCCGTTCCCGAGGCAAGTACGACTCCATATGGGTGATTGTGGACAGAATCACGAAAGCATCTCATTTTCTTCCAGTCAAAACTACGTACTCAGCAGAAGATTATGCAAGGTTGTATCTAAAGGAGATTATGCGACTCCATGGTATTCCGATATCCGTTATCACAGGAGCGCAATTTATAGCTAAGTTCTGGAAATCCTTCTAAGAAAGTTTGGGTACTCAAGTAAAGCTTAGCGCGACGTTTCATCCATAAACTGATGGGCAGGCTGAACGTACCATTTAGACCTTGGAAGATATGCTACGAGCATGTGATCTAGATTTCGGTGGTAGTTGGGATGACCACTTACCCTTTATTGAGTTTGCATATAATAACAGCTACCATTCCAGTATTCAAATAGCTCCTCATGAAGCTTTATATGGAAGGAAGTGCAGGTCTCCAATTGGATGGTTTGAAATAGGAGAAGTACAGCTAATAGGCCCTGAGTTGATTCAACAATCAGTAGAAAAAGTCAAGGTGATCCAAGATCGATTGTTGACAGCCCAAAGTCGCCAAAAATCTTATGCGAACAACCGCCGGTGAGACTTAGAATTTCAAGTTGATGATTGGGTATTCTTAAAGGTGTCGCCAATGAAGGGAGTGATGAGATTTGGTAAGAAAGGAAAGTTAAGTCCTCGATACAATGGACCCTATAAGATAATCCGCAAGGTGGGTCAAGTAGCTTCTGAATTGGACTTGCCTCTAGAACTTGAATTTGTCTATCCAGTTTTTCATGTCTCAATGCTCTGCAAGTGTGTTGGAGATCCTACGAGGATTGTTCCAATAGATGATATTCAAGTGACAGAAAAGCTAGTGTATGAAGAAGTGCCCATTGCCATATTCGACAGGCGGGTATAGAGACTCCGAAATAAGGAAGTAGCCTCAGTTAAAGTCTTGTGGCGAAATAACAACCGAGAAGAAATGACTTGGGAGGCGGAAGAGAAGATGAAATCTAAATACCCGCACTAATTTGAGCCCCCGGAAGAGATCCATGATGAAACATCAAGATTTTGAGATATGTATGTTTTCTTTTTATGCATATGGGTAGTGTGTGGCCAAATTATATTGTTATTATGTTGTGGCCCTGTGAGGCATTGTTATTATAGGCTGTTGTGATAGGATGGTAGTGTCATATTACAGGGGAAACTCTTGCGAAATTTTCGTAGAATTCCTGAGTGCTTAACATTCGAGGACGAATGTTCCAAAAGGGGGGAAGAATGTTACACCTCGAAAAATTTCCCGTTAACGTACAGTGAATAGACTAATGAAGGGCACGAGGTATACGATGTTTCGATAAGTAAGAAATAGCATTTTATGAACCTAATTGAGATTTCAAAGACATTCGAAGTAAGAGAAGAAAGTTTGCCAAGAAAGACAAGGTATACATTATGTATTGAGAAGGATTTACGAGTACCAAGTTAGTGATGGCTTAAGGATGTTTTGGAGAAGAGTTATAACGTCCCTTAGATTGGTAATGAGATGTTAAACAAGTGTTAAGAAGGTCCCATAAGAATTGGAGATCAAACGAGTCGACGAGAATGAATTCCGGAAGGTTGGGCAACATACGGTCATACATACTGGCCGTATGTCTATCCGTATGTTCTGCATAGAATGGGTCTTTCACTGGACCAAATCTACAGCCAGACATACGTCCAGTAGAAAAGATACAGATCGTATGTTGGTCTGTAGATTGGTGTCGGGACAGATTTTTAAAAATGATATAAGGACCCAACCCCATCCAATTTATTTCATTTCTCCTCTCCACACTTCAACAAAATTCTAGAGAGCTCTCCACTCTTAATCCACAAGAAGTCAAGAGAGATTTGTGATCAACTTCATCAAGCCAACAAAATCAAGTGCATGAAACTCATTGACGTTCATACAAGCCAAGACATTCCAACAGAAGTGAACTAGGGTTTTGGTGTAAGAGGAGTATTTTCGCTCAAGGCTTATTCCTACACTATATAAGGTAAGTTTTATTATCTTTCCATGTTTTTTAAGGTAATGAGAGGTTGAAAGACTTAGATTATGAAAGGAGATAGAAAATGGGTCACAAAGAT
Organism: Lycium barbarum; assembly: GCF_019175385.1. Lineage (NCBI taxonomy): Eukaryota > Viridiplantae > Streptophyta > Magnoliopsida > Solanales > Solanaceae > Lycium > Lycium barbarum. The sequence goes on along the minus strand of NC_083348.1, from coordinate 19,282,217 downwards.
GAGAATAATGAGATTTTGAGTAGTAGTTTGGAATGAGTCATGAATATTGATATGTTGAGATTGTAAGTATGCTATAAGTGACATTTAGAACATGGGATAAGTATTATATGTGAGAAAACGTAATAGTGAACTATGACCATGATTATGGAGGAGTTGAAGTGAAATTGTGAAATGTGGATAATGTAGATGAATGATGATTGTTGCTTATAATATTGTGAATATTGTTATGGATGTTTGGGAGTTGATATGTAATGTGAGAAAAGTTGTATAAACAAAGGAAATTTTGCCCAATTTTCTCTAGCATTAGTAAGCACGTTCATATAATTGATTAACTATATGTATAAGCTAAAGAAAAGAGATACGATACGAGCATGACAATGATGATGATGAGTTTAAGTACAAAGAATCTTAAAGTGGGGTACGATGTCCATGAGGTTAATGATCCTAAGTATAGTTCCATTGATGTTTTTCCTTGTTTGCACTCACCTTAAAATGTTAGTCCCTTCAAGGTGAGATATGACGATTATGATCACTCCATAATGTAATCGGGGGTTCACGACCTTATGTCACCCCGACATAGCCATAGTTGCCTTCAAGTTCTAATGTATGTTTTGATGATAAAGATATGATGAGGCTAAGTTATGATATGTCTATGATGTGCTCACGATGATACAATAGCACCATGCCTAATGGCCGGACATGTCACCGCAAAGACGGGCTGCTTGTGATTCCACCGTGCCCAAGTGGCCGGACATGTCACCACTAAGGCGGGCTGCTTATGATTCCACTACGCCCAAATGGCCGGATATGTTGCCGCTAAGACGGGCTTCTTATGATTCCACCGCTCCTAAAAAGCCGGAAATGATCAACACTAGTGGGCGGCATATGATAGTTACCCAGACGCGGGTTAACGATGATGATATATATATATATATGATACGATGATGTATGCGCTATGATGATACATGTACTACGATTATATATGATATATGTGTGAAATGTATCCACCCTTAAAAGTCACGCAGGTTATACCTACATCTGACGTCCGTTTTCTTTGGACGCTGTGTTCATGCCCACAGGTAGACAGGGAGGTGATCCAGACTCGTAGGAGCTATTAGCAGACTTTAAGAGAACCCCATTATTCGGAGGTGCCATTGATTTATTCTTTTGTGTATATATATGTTTTAGGCCTGACGGGGTCCTGTCCCGTCCCTATGTCTAGCACTGTAGTAGAGGCTCATAGATATGCATGTGTGGGTAGTATTGTTACACCTCGGAAACTTCCCCGTGAACGTACAACGAATAGACCAACGAAGAGTATGAGTGTACGATGTTTTACTAAGGAGGGGATGACTACTTCTGAGTTTTGAAAATGAGAAAGTTGCAGATTTGCACTTCGACCCTGTTGGCTGTAAAATAGAATACGGCCCGTAATGTGGTTTACGGACCGTAAACTGCTATCGTGCTTCAACATTCTAATAACTTTAACTTTCTGCCAAATGACGAAATGGTTAAATATGACTCAGAATACGGACCGTAAATCAAAATACGGCCGGTAAACTGTGACCGTAAACCACCATGACTCCAGCAAACCTTTCTGTTTCTAATATGCTTAAATACGGTCGTGAAGGACGGACCGTAAACCAGAATACGGTCCGTAAACTGGGTTTACAGCCACTGTGCACCCGACTACTGTTCATTAAAAATCCAGTTTTGAGTTTTTAAAAGGGACCCTAAGCTCATTTATTCATTTCTCATCTACACGACTCAAGAAGTCTCTAGAACACTCTAAACACTTCATTCACAAGAATTCAAGATGACCAAAGGAAAATCAAGATCAACAACACTAAATCCATGAAATCAAGAGTGTGAAACTCATCAAAGTCCATTCACACCAAGAAATGGCAAAGGAAGTGAAGTAGGGGTTTTTGGCATAGAAGAGTTTTGCTACTCAAGGCTCATTCCTACCACATCTAAGGTAAGTTTTATGACTTCCTCATGATGATTGAAGTATTTATACGTTGAAACACTTGGATTATAGAAGAGTGTAGTAAATGGGTCATAAAGTGTGAATAGTTCCATAGTTGAATGATAGTTGGATTGAATTATGAATGTTGATGAGTTGGGAGTATAAATATGTTATAAATGACGTGTAGACCATAAAATAGGTGTGATGTACGAGAAAATGTGATGATGAGATAAAACCCATAAATGTGGAGAAATTCGAGAAAAATGGTGGAATGTGGTAAATGTAGATAAATGACGATTGTTGATACGATATTGTGAGTGTTGTTGTGAATGTTTGGTAGTTGAAATGAAACATGGGAAAAGTAGTAGAAACAAAGGAAATGCTGCCCAATTTTCCCTAGAAAATAGTCACGCGTTCTTATAGTCGATTAACTGACGTTGATGCGAATTCTCTTGAAGGTAAAGACCCGAATATTTAAGAGGAACGATCAAGCGGTAGAATAGCTAAAGGAAAAGGTATGTAAGGCTTATCTTTTCTTTCAAAAGGCTTGAATCCTTCAAGTCTTATATAATCCTTCTACAAAATGAAGCCTATGAGTCCTTCAATATATTGAATTACATATGAATATGATGGTGATGATAATGAGTTAGAGTATAGCGATTCAAGAAATTGTGGCCTGATGTTCCTATAAGGCTAATGATGCTATCTTTGTTAACACTCGCCTTATGCTCTATTTCCTTCAAGGCGAGTCACGATACTCATAAACGTTCATAATATAACCGGGGGCTCTCGACCTTACGTCACCCGACATTGTTATGGATTGTTCATAAGCCTCAATGCATGTCCTATGACCAATGTTTCGGGAAACTACGAGTCTATGTTCATAAAGGAATTCATATGAGATAAAGATAAGAGATACGCTATAGAAATGATAATGGAAATGATGAGCTTAAGCCCAAAGATTATAAAGACTATCATACGATATTTATACGAAATTCATGCTACGAATATGATGTGATTTTCATAGATTGTCCTTAAATTTGAATGTGTGCATTAATGAAAGGTCACAATAAGCTTATAAGATGTATGTGATGGAAATGATAATGATGAGATATATTGATCCTTGTATGATGCATGTGATATGGTCGAGCCACTACGTGGCCGAATATGGAAGATATGTATGTGATATTGTCGAGCCACTACGTGGCCGAATACGGATATTGTCGAGCCACCATGTGGCCGAATACGGATATTGTCGAGCCCTACGTGGCCAAATTCGGATAATGTTTTATGTGTATGAGAAGCTACGGCACTACGATGATGAATTATATGACATGATGAAGTATACGCTATGATGGTTTATGTACGACGATTATGTATATGTGATATATGTATAAAAGGCATTCACCCTTAAAGGTCGCGCAGGTTATGCCTTCACCTCATGACTTATGATTTCTCTATTATGTTTGTTTCATTCGTGCCTTACATACTCAGTAGAATATTCGTACTGACGTCCGTTTTATTTGGACGTTGTGTTCATGCCCACAGGTAGACAGGGAGACGGCGCAGACCTCTAGGAGCTATCCGCAGATTTGCAGAAGCACTCCATTATTCCGGAGGTGCAAATCGGGTTTACACTTTTGTTTATATATATATGTATAAGTATTTTTCGCACGACGGGGTCTTGTCCCGTCCATATGTCTAGTACTCTAGTAGAGGCTCGTAGATACGTATGTGTGGGTTATATGGTCTCACAAGGTCAGTACTGTATATAGATGTAGATATGTGTACATTATCTTTTGATAGCCAAAGGGCTTATGTATACAAAAGTATTTATGTTCTTTAATGAAAATGATTTTCTTATGATTATGTGATTATAAACGAAAAAGGAGGCTTAATGAGTATGATGAGCAGTAGAACGAGCGGTGCTCGGTGGTCAGCCCCGGGTACCCGTCACTGCCCCTAGCTGGGTCGTGACAGAAGTGGTATCAGAGCAGTTCAGTCCTAGGAAGTGTCTACGAGCCGTGTCTAGTAGAGTCTTATTTATGGTGTGTTGCGCGCCACATCAATAAACAAGGGGCAACAGGGTATTTAGGAAAAATGACCATCTTTCTTCTTATGAGATCGTGCGATAGAGCCGTGTATAAGATTTAATCCTCCCTAATAGTGCATTATGATTTCAGAATGCCGCCAAAGGGAAAAGCTACAGCCGCCCAGAAGGGAAAAACTACGGCAAAGAGGCGGGTAGAAAGAGGGCCACCGATGAACATAGAAGAAGGCGAATCACATAATGAAGCCTTATCTAATACTTCCTCCACCCCGCCTGATGTGGACGAACAAGGAGGAGCTTGTTATATCCCGTGTTTCGCGTGTTCAAAAAAAATTTGGAATAATTGTGACTTGTAAAGAATAAGGCCACATTTTGATTTCATTTGACATATATGTTGTTGTTTATGAAAAGTGTTGACGCGGAGACATCGGGGAAGGCCAAGGGCAAAAATTGGAATTTTGGAAATTTATTTCGGGAATTACAAAATGAGAATTCTAATAAAATGGGCTCAAAATGGAAGAGAAAATTTAGGCCCAATCCACATAGGGTGGCCAGCCATGGTCCATAATGTGGCAAGCCCATGAATTAAATTGATCATGTGATGATCATGTGACTAATTAATTAAGGAAGCATATTATATATTCAAGTTCATCCTTAGAATGTTCAAGAAAAAAATCAAAGAAAGAAAGAAAGAGCAAGAAGGGAGGGTTCGGCTCCCTTCAAGAAAGGAAAAAAAAACTTCCAAGTCTTAGACTTTGATCCAAAAATCTTGTTCTTCTTGAATTCTTAGTAAATTCAAGATGCTCTTCAACTTGGTATAATTTTTAAGGCAAGAAAGTGCTTGTGTTGGCAAGTAAAAGTTTGAAGAAAAAGGTAAAATTTCTACTCTTTTGTGTTATGGAATAAATATATATGTTGTAAGGATTGGAATTTGATGAGAATTGTGGAGTTGTGATATGTGTGTGAAGCCGTGTGTGTGTGGGGGGGATGGTGTATGGCCGTGTGCCATGGTGTTGGTGGAAAGCGGTGAGTTAAATTTTATTTAGTCCGTTAGTTGCGTCGTTGTGACCATTGTGACGCAAATGAAGGTTTAACGACTTGAATTAGCCTTGAATTTGCTTGTATGTAATTATGAGAAATTATGTAAATTTTGCATGACTTTTATATAAGTATGGAAGTAAGATTCAAATGTGAATTTGGTTGTTGTTAATGAGTTAGAAAGGAAAACAATGTGAGTTGGAAGTTTCGTTACATTTGTAGAAACATCGGATGGAATATGAAATTAGCGGGAATACTTGAATTCATGAATATTGTTTGGAATGCTATTGAATGTATTTGGATGATCTTGAACTAGCTAATGAATATGGAAAATGTTGATGTTAGTTGGATAATGGGAAGTGGGATAGAAAAGTAGACTATTGTTGATATAATGCATTTTTGTGATGATTGTTGGCATTGTTGATGTTGTTGGGTTGTTGTTTCTGCTATTTGAGCCGAGATGATTCTCGGGGGTGCTATATTTATAGGGGAGGTGCTGCCGAAATTTCGGTAGACAACTATGACTTTAAGTTGAATCCTTAGAATCCATAACTTACAATTGGTAACTTTGACCATTTGTAGATTCCGGGCGAAACGGGATTTGAGTTTAAGCGAGCGAAAGACGCACGTAAGGTATGTAAAGCTAACCCATTCCTTCTTTTGGCATGTCCTAAGTATACTAGGTCGATACTTGATCCTCGGGGACAATTCCGTTCATGGAAATTCAAATTTGAATTTGAGTACTATTCATTCAATCTAATTGAATTAGAAAACCTCACATTTTGTTGGAAAATGATCAAACGTCCGAAACTTTGGTAAATGTAATAGAATCGCTTCGAAACTTCCATTGATGATTCCATAGATCCTAATACTTGTGATTCAGGTCCGCCACCTCGACATGACCCGAGGTGGGCCCACTAATCCCGAGACTCCTTTGTTTGTTCTAATAGGCGTATTTTTGTATAGTGTCGGAAAAAGACTATTGTTTATGACTCTGGCTATCATAGAATAATGTCTTGACTGTCCATGACGTTCTAAATTATATTTCGAACTATAAATGTAACTTTGGAAGTACTTTCGTGAAATAAATCCTGTATTGATCAATTGTTCGAACTAGTTTGACTACTGAGCTGATATATGATTATATCAAGTTTTATAACTATTTCGATTTATAAATTGTATTAGTCGCTCATGACTCTGCTCGTGCCCCTTTATTACGATATCGTTCACCGGTTCCCGGGCCGGTTATTGATCACGCGCACTATGACAATTCGACCGTATGCCCTTTTGTTGACATGAGTATCCGGGCATAGGTGTTCCGATACAAGTACTCCGCTAGAAGTATTTTGATATAAGTATTCCGATATAAATATTTTGATATAAGTAATCTGATGTAAGTATTTTGATATAAGTATCCGGATAAAGTATTATGATATGAGTCTTCTGAAATAACTATTCGACATAAGCATTCTGAAATAAGATTGCTGATGTAAGTGTTCTATTATAAGTATTCTTCTATGAGTATTCTGATAGAAGTACTCTGATGTGAGTATCCAATATGAATGTTCTCTGTAAGCTTTAGCGTCTCCAACTTTCGTATACGACATCGGATTGTTTAGAAGTGTCCGAAGAGGTTCCGGTACCAAAAACATTCATGATCTTTCTGTATGTACATATGGTTCCAAAATCTCCGTTTGATCTGATTCGTAAGGACATCTGAAGGTGCCTGGTATGACTATGACTCTGATTCTCCGAAAAAGGCTTTTGAAATGCTTATAAAGCGTTCTGTACTTCAAACGCTCGTAACTTTCTCATACTACGTTGGATTGACCTGAAATTTGTTCCAAGCCTCCAGGTATCGGTAAGGACGCTTGTCTGTCGATTCTTGGTTTCTATGTGCATCTGGTTTCTCACTACTCTGCTCGTGCGAGCCTTAGTATGTCTATTCACTGAGCCGGGCTAGGATATGTTATCGTGCGCTGTTCCCCGATGTTGTCTACTGTGTTCTGAAATAAAACCGTGAGGGGTGGTCTGGGCTGAGCTCGATCCCCAAAGCGGAAAGTATCTGCGCTGCATAATCTGATACCAGGCAGACGCGTTGGGAGTGTACTGGGCAGAGCTCGAGCTCCCGAGACTGATCCGTGACCCGTGTACTGGGCAGAGCTCGAGCGAGAAAAACGGGCAGTTCCTGCATGGGATGACCACTGTACTGGGCCGAGCTCGAGGTGGCATACCCCTTGTAGGCGCGTGTTCTGATATGATAAGATACGATCTGATATGATATACTCCGGCTGTACGCCGCCTGATACGATACGTTTATGTATGATGTGACCACTGTACTAGGCTGAGCTCGAGGTGTCACACTCCTTGTAGACATCATATGATTCGCCGGTTACAACGTCTGATCCGATACGCTACGGCGTCCTGCTATGGCATATGACTTTAATGTGCACTATGTGTGATCTGCGTCTGGAAAGTAAGTTCTGATACTCTGTACGTCCTGTATTCCAACCGGTATACTATATCATCTGAGTATTCTGTATGTTATACACTCCGTCTGACACATGAACTAGGTAGGCACAAGTTGCGTCTGGAAACTCTGTTCGTTTGGCAACCCTTCTGACAGGTTATATCGGTTTATATGATATGTGATGATTTGTATGACCTGGGTCTGGGAAGTGAGTGATTTTGATATTCTGGACGATGTCCTTATTCTTTTACCGCATGTTTCGACTATAGTTCTGATTTCTATATTCCGTGCTTTACATACTCAATACATATTCCGTACTGACCCCCTTTCTTCGGGGGCTGCGTTTCATGCCCGCTGGTACAGACGCTCATTGTGGTGATCCGCCAGCCTAGGGTACACAGTCTGCTGTTTGGAGTGCTCCTTTGATCCGGAGCCCATACTTTTGGTACAGAACTCTTTGTTGTATATGGTTTCGTGCTTATGGTTATTTTTGGGTACGACGGGGCCCTATCCCGTCATATGATTCTGTTGTCTGTATTAGAGGCCTGTAGACATGTATGTGGGTCATGGGTCGTGTTTGGTCCGTGATGTCTGCTTGGTTTGTGCTCGGTTTACCCCTACGCTACATTAATATGATCGATCTATGTTTTATGATATAAATAATGGTTTAAATGATATGTTTATAATCTGGGACGCACGAGATTCATAATATGTAGGCACACGTGAAATTTGGTCAGCATGTATGTACGAGTGTCCATGTCGGGCACTAGTCGCGGCCTACGGGGTTGGGTCGTGACAGAGCTCCAGCTCCAATTCCTCCCCGGTTGCTTCGGGCCAACAAGTGACCGAGGCTATCCGCTTATTGACACAGCTAGTTGCCACCCAGGAACAACTACAGAGTTCAGGTTCAAGTGACAGGGTCGTTAGTACTAGAGCCCGCGATTTTATGACTTTAAATCCTCCGGAGTTCTTTGGGTCAAAGCCGGACGAAGACCCGCAAGGCTTTATTGATTAGATGTTGAGGACTTTGAAATTTATCGGTGCCTCCGAGACAGAATCCGTGGAGTTAGCATCTTATAGACACCGGGACGTGGAAGTCTTATGGTATAATAATTGAGTATTATCAAGAGGAGAGAATTCACATGCTCCGGTTTGGCAAGAATTTGTAGATGCCTTCATTCGCCACTACTTGCCACCCGAGGTTCGCCGAGGTAGAGCGGATAGGTTCTTAAATCTGAAATAAGAAAATATGAGTGCTCGGGAGTATAGCCTTCAATTCAATTCGTTGGCTAGATATGCCCCGGCTATGGTGGCCGATATGGGAGATAGAGTGCATAGGTATGTGAGTGGCCTAGGGCCACATTTGTTTAGAGATTGCTTAACGGCGTCATTGCAAGACGGAATGGATATCTCCCACATACAAGCCCAAGCTCAAAATCTTGAAGAGCAACGACATCCGCAAAGGGGCGAGCGTGATATGGATCAGGGGCCAAGTAAGAGGGCCAGATCCATAGGTGCTGATAGCGACCATAGAAGGGGATCCAGGAAGACGTATTCTAGGCACTCAGGTCAGTCGGTGACTAGTATACCTCCACGAGTTGCAGACCAGGAGTCCGACTTCTCTAGTCATCCCAAACCGGATCAGAGTTTCACCGAGTCGGGCTCTCGGTATAGGAGTGATTCAGGCCAGAGGAGATCAACTACACCATAATGTACCCAGTGCGGTAAGCTACATTGGGGACCATGCCGATTGGGCTTGGATGTTTGTTATTTTTGCGGCCAGTCAGGTCACATTATGAGAGAGTGCCCGTTTCGAGGCGGTAGGCAAGCGGTTCAGCCCGCAGGATCTGTTGCTGGTTCCTCTTCGCTGCGCTCGGGAGGGCAGACTTCCCCGGTTCCGGCAGGGTGCGGTAAGGGCAGAGGGGGAGCAACTACATCAGGTGCCACCCAGCCCCGTATATATGCTTTAGCTAAGCGACAAGATCCAGAGTCATTTCCCGATGCCGTCACAGGTATATATGTACCCTTGATAATGTGTGAAAGGAGAAATAAACATTTATCGTATTAAACAAGTATAAAATGAGAGGTTTCATACTATGTAGCGATGGTAATCGGTAAAGTACGATATGTGGTATTAACAATTTTTATCTATATATCCTTGAGGATATTATTTATCCACCACTGGTAATCCATATGAAATACCTTTAGAAATACTACCGATAAGACTTAAAGGGGATTGTGAGGAAAATATACGAGACATGAGTTATAGCACTTTAGAAGTTACCACTACAGGATTATGGAGTTAGTAGTGAGAGGCTGCATAATCAATAAAGGACATGAGAGATGTCCTAGAAGAATTTACTGTATGATGAAAAGGGAATGGGAGAGATTTAAGCTAAGAACCAAGCTTGAAAAAAGGTATGTACGTTTTCTTTTCATGCTTTTGGGTCGTGTGTGGCCATAAATATGTTGCTATTACGTTGTAGCCCTGTGAGGCGATGATATTATGGGTTGTTGTGACAGGGTGGTAGTACCATATTACAAGGGAAACTCTGGCGAATTTTTCATGGAATCCCGAGCGATTAACATTCGAGGACGAATGTACTAAAAGGGGGGAAGAATGTTACACCTCGAAAACTTCTCCGTGAACGTACAATGAAAAGACCAACGAAGAGTATGAGTGTACGATGTTTTACTAAGGAGGGGATGACTACTTGTGAGTTTTGAAAATGCGAAAGTTGCAGATTTGCACTTCGACCCTGTTGGTCGTAAAATAGAATACGACCCGTAAAGTGGTTTACGGATCGTAAACTGCTATCGTCCTTCAACATTGCAAAAACTTGAACTTTCTGCCAAAAGACGAAATGGTTAAATACGACTCAGAATACGGACCGTAAATCGAAATGCGGCCCGTAAACTGTGACCGTAAACCACCATGACTCCAGCAAAACCTTTCTGTTTCTGATATGCTTAAATACTGTCGTGAAGGACGGACCGTAAACCAGAATACGGTCCGTAAACTGGGTTTACGGCCACTGTGCACCCGACTACTGTTCATTAAACTGGGACCCTAAGCTCATTTATTCATTTCTCATCGACACGACTCAAGAAGTCTCTAGAACACTCTAAACACTTCATTCACAAGAATTCAAGAGGACCAAAGGAAAATCAAGATCAATAACACTAAATCCATGAAATCAAGTGTGTGAAACTCATCAAAGTCCATTTAAACCAAGAAATGGCAAAGGAAGTGAAGTAGGGTTTTCGGCATAGAAGAGTATTGCTACTCAAGGCTCATTCCTACACATCTAAGGTAAGTTTTATGAATTCCTCATTATTATTGAAGTATTTATACGTTGAAACACATGGATTATAGAAGAGTAGTAAATGGGTCATAAAGTGTGAATAGTTCCATAGTTGAATGATAGTTGGATTGAATTATGAATGTTGATGAGTTGGTAGTATAAATATGTTATAAATGACGTGTAGACCATAAAATAGGTGTGATGTATGAGAAAATGTGATGATGAGCTAAAACCCATAAATGTGGAGAAATTCGAGAAAAATGGTGGAATGTGGTAAATGTAGATAAATGACGATTGTTTATACGATATTGTGAGTGTTGTTGTGAATGTTTGGTAGTTGAAATGAAACATGGGAAAAGTAGTAGAAACAAAGGAAATGTTGCTCAATTTTCCCTAGAAAATAGTCACGCGTTCTTATAGACGATTAACTGACGTTGATGCGAATTCTCTTGAAGGTAAAGACGCGAATATTGAAGAGGAACGATCAAGCGGTAGAATAGATAAAGGAAAAGATATGTAAGGCTTATCTTTTCTTTCAAAAGGCATGAATCCTTCAAGTCTTATATAATCCTTCTACAAAACGAAGCCTATGAGTCCTTCAATATATTGAATTACATATGAATATGATGGTGATGATAATGAGTTAGAGTATAGCGATTCAAGAAATTATGGCCTGATGTTCCTATAAGGCTAATGATGTTATCTTTGTTAACACTCACCTTATGCTCTATTTCCTTAAAGGTGAGGCACGATACTCATAAACGTTCATAATATAAGCGGGGGGATCTCGACCTTACGTCACCCCGACATTGTTATGGATTGTTCATAAGCCTCAATACATGTCCTATGACCAATGTTTCGGGAAACTACGAGTCTATGTTCATAAAGGATTTCATATGAGATAAAGATAAGAGATACGCTATAGAAATGATAATGGAAATGATGAGCTTAAGCCCAAAGATTATAAAGACTATCATACGATATTTATACGAAATTCATGCTACGAATATGATGTGATTTTCATAGATTGTCCTTAAATTTAAATGTGTGCATTAATGAAAGGTTACGATAAGCTTATAAGATGTATGTGATGGCAATGATAATGATGAGATATATTGATCCTTGTATGATGCATGTGATATGGTCGATCCACTACGTGGCCGAATATGGAAGATATGTATGTGATATGGTCGAGCCACTACGTGGCCGAATACGGATATTGTCGAGCCACCATGTGGCCGAATACGGATATTGTCGAGCCCTACGTGGCTGAATACGAATAATGTTTTATGTGTATGAGAAGTTACGGCACTACGATGATGAATTATATGACATGACGAAGAATACGCTGTGATGGTTTATGTACGACGATTATGTATATGTGATATATGTACGAAAGGCATTCACCCTTAAAGGTCGCTCAGGATTTGCCTTCACCTCATGACTTATGATTTCTCTATTATGTTTGTTTCATTCATGCCTTCCATACTCAGTACAATATTCATACTGACATCCGTTTTCTTTGGACGCTGTGTTCATGCCCACAGATAGACAGGGAGACGACACAGACCTCTAGGAGCTATCAGCAGATTTATACCGGAGGTGCTAATAGGGTTTATACTTTTGTGTATATATATATGTATAAGTATTTTGGGCACGACGGGGTCTTGTCCCATCCATATGTCTAGTACTCTAGTAGAGGCTCGTAAATACGTATGTGTGGGTTATATGGTCTCACAAGGTCACTACTGTATATGTGTAGATATGTGTACATTATCTTTTGATAGCCAAAGGGCTTATGTATACAAAAGTATTTATGTTCTTTAATGAAAATGATTTTCTTATGATTATGAGATTATGAACGAAAAATGAGGCTTAATGAGTATGATGAGTAGTAGAACGAGCAGTGCTCGGTGGTCAGCCCCGGGTACCCGTCACGGCCCGTAGCTGAGTCATGGCAGAAGTGGTATCAGAGCAGTTCAGTCCTAGGAAGTGTCTACGAACCGTGTCTAGTAGAGTCTTGTTTATGGTGTGTTGCGCGCCACATCAATAAACAAGGGGCTATAGGGCATTTAGGAAAAATGACCATCTTTCTTCTTATGAGATCGTGCGATAGAGCCGTGTAAAAGATTTAATCCTCCCTAATAGTGCGTTATGATTTCAGAATTGCCGCCAAAGGGAAAAGCTACAGCCGCCCAGAAGGGCAAAACTACGGCAAAGAGGCGGGTAGAAAGACGGCCTCCGATGAACATAGAATAAGGCGAATCACATAATGAAGCCTTATCTAATACTTCCTCCACCCCGCTTGATGTGGAAGAACAAGGAGAAGCTCCAGCTCTAATTCCTCCCCGGTTGCTTTGGCCCAACAAGTGACCGAGGTTATCCGCTTATTGACACAGCTAGTTGCCGCCCAGGCACAGCTACAGGGTTCGGGTTCAAGTGACAGGGCCGCTAGTACTAGAGCCCGCGATTTTATGACTTTAAATCCTCTAGATTTCTTTGGGTCAAAGCCGAACAAAGACCCGCAAGGCTTTATTGATGAGATGTTGAGGACATTGAAATTTATCCATGCCTCCGAGACTGAATCCGTGGAGTTAGCATCTTATAGACTCCGGGACGTGGCAGTCTTATGGTATAATAATTGAGTATTATCAATAGGAGAAAATGCACCTCCTCCGGTTTGGCAAGAATTTGTAGATGCCATCATTCGCCACTACTTGCCACCCGAGGTCCGGCGAGCTAGAGCGGATAGCTTCTTAAATCTGAAACAAGGACATATGAGTCCTCGGGAGTATATCCTTCAATTCAATTCCTTAGCTAGATATGCCCCGGCTATGGTTGCCGATATGGGAGATAGATTGCATAGCTTTGTGAGTGGCGTAGGGACACATTTGTTCAAAGATTGCTTAACGGCTTCATTGCAAGACGGGATGGATATCTCCCGTATTCAAGCCAATGCTCAAAATCTAGAAGAGCAACGACATGCGCAAAAGGGCGAGCGTGATATGGATCAGGGGCCAAGTAAGAGAGCCAGATCCATAGGTGCTGATAGCGACAATAGAAGGGGATCGAGGCATACGCATTCTAGGTACTCAGGTCAGTCGGTGACTAGTATACCTCCACGAGTTGCAGACCAGGGGTCCGACTTCTCTAGTCATCCCGGACCGGATCAGATTTTCACCGAGTCGGGCTCTCGGTATAGGAGTGATTCAGGCCAGAGGAGATCATCTATACCACAATGTACCCAGTGCGGTAAGCTACATTGGGGACCATGCCAATTGGGCTCGGATGTTTGTTATGTTTGCGGCCAGCCAGGTCACATTATGAGAGAGTGCCCATTTCGAGGCGGTAGGCACGCGGTTCAGCCGGCAGGATCAGCCGCTGGTTCCTCTTCGGTGCGCTCGGGATGGCAGACTTCCCCGGTTTCGGCAGGGCGAGGTAAGGGCAGAGGGGGAGCAACTACTTCAGGTGCCACCCAGCCCCGTATATATGCTTTAGCTAAGCGACAAGATCCAGAGTCATTTCCCGATGCCGTCACAGGTATATCTGTACCCTTGATAATGTGTGAAAGGAGAAACAAACATTTATCGTATTAAACAAGTATAAAATGAGAGGTTTTATACTATGTAGCGATGGTAATCGGTAAAGTACGATATGTGGTATTAACAGTTTTTATATGTATATCCTTGAGGATAGTATTGATCCACCACTGGTAATCTATATGAAATACGTTTAGAAATACTACCGATAAGACTTAAAGGGGATTGTGAGGAAAATATACGAGACATGAGTTATAGCAATTTAGAAGTTACCACTACAGGATTATGGAATTAGTAGTACGAGGATTCATAATCAATAAAGAACATGAGAGATGTCCTAGAAGAATTTACTATATGATGAAAAGAGAATGGGAGAGATGTAAGTTAAGAACCAAGCTTGAAAAAAGGTATGTACGTTTTCTTTTCATGCTTTTGGGTCGTGTGTGGCCATAAATATGTTGCTATTACGTTGTGGCCCTGTGAGGCGATGATATTATGGGTTATTGTGACAGGGTGGTAGTACCATATTACAAAGGTAACTCTGGCGAATTTTTCGTAGAATCCCGAGCGATTAACATTCGAGGACGAATGTTCTAAAATGGGGGAAGAATGTTACACCTCGGAAACTTCCCCGTGAACGTACAATGAATAGACCACCGAAGAGTATGAGTGTACGATGTTTTACTAAGGAGGGGATGACTACTTGCGAGTTTTGAAAATGCGAAAGTTGCAGATTTGCACTTCGACCCAGTTGGTCGTAAAATTGAATACGGCCCGTAAAGTGGTTTACGGACCGTAAACTGCTATCGTCCTTCAACATTCCAAAAACATCAACTTTCTGCCAAATGATGAAATGGTTAAATACGACTCAGAATGCGGACAGTAAATCGAAATACAGCCCGTAAAGTATGACCGTAAAACACCATGACTCCAGAAAATCTTTCTGTTTCTGATATGCTTAAATACGGTCGCGAAAGACGGACCGTAAACCATAATACGGTCCGTAAATTGGGTTTACGGCCACTGTGCACCCGACTACTGTTCATTAAAAATCAGGTTTTGAGTTATTAAAAGGGATCCTAAGCTCGTTTATTCATTTCTCATCTACACGACTCAAGAAGTGTCTAGAACACTCTAAACACTTCATTCACAAGAATTCAAGAGGACCAAAGGAAAATCAAGATCAACAACACTAAATCCATGAAATCAAGAGTGTGAAACTCATCAAAGTCCATTTACACCAAGAAATGGCAAAGGAAGTGAAGTAGGGTTTTTGGCATAGAAGAGTATTGCTACTCAAGGCTCATTCCTACCACATCTAAGGTAAGTTTTATGACTTCCTCATGATGATTGAAGTATTTATACGTTGAAACACTTGGATTATCGAAGAGTGTAGTAAATGGGTCATAAAGTGTGAATAGTGCCATAGTTGAATGATAGTTGGATTGAATTATGAATGTTGATGAGTTGGGAGTATAAATATGTTATAAATGACGTGTAGACCATAAAATAGGTGTGATGTATGAGAAAATGTGATGATTAGCTAAAACCCATAAATGTGGAGAAATTCGAGAAAAATGGTGGAATGTAATAAATGTAGATAAATGACGATTGTTGATACGATATTGTGAGTGTTGTTGTGAATGTTTGGTAGTTGAAATGAAACATGGGAAAAGTAGTAGAAACAAAGGAAATGCTGCCCAATTTTCCCTAGAAAATAGTCACGCGTTCTTATAGTCGATTAACTGACATTGATGTGAATTATCTTGAAGGTAAAGACGCGAATATTGAAGAGGAACGATCAAACGGTAGAATTGCTAAAGGAAAAGGTATGTAAGGCTTATATTTTCTTTCAAAAGGCATGAATCCTTCAAGTCTTATATAATCCTTCTACTAAACGAAGCCTATGAGTCCTTCAATATATTGAATTACATATGAATATGATGGTGATGATAATGAGTTAGAGTATAGCGATTCAAGAAATTGTGGCCTGATGTTCCTATAAGGCTAATGATGTTATCCTTGTTAACACTCGCCATATGCTCTATTTCCTTTAAGGCGAGGCCCGATACTCATAAACGTTCATAATATAAGCGGGGGCTCTCGACCTTACGTCACCCCGACATTGTTATAGATTGTTCATAAGCCTCAATGCATGTCCTATGACCAATGTTTCGGGAAACTACGAGTCTATGTTCATAAAGGATTTCATATGAGATAAAGATAAGAGATACGCTATAGAAATGATAATGGAAATGATGAGCTTAACCCCAAAGATTATAAAAAATATCATACGATATTTATACGAAATTCATGCTACGAATATGCTGTGATTTTCATGGATTGTCCTTAAATTTAAATGTGTGCATTAATGAAAGGTTACGATAAGCTTATAAGATGTATGTGATGGCAATGATAATAATGAGACACATTGATCCTTGTATGATGCATGTGATATGGTCGAGCCACTACGTGGCCGAATATGGAAGATATGTATGTGATATTGTCGAGCCACTACGTGGCCGAATATGGATACTGTTGAGCCACCATGTGGCCGAATACGGATATTGTCGAGCCCTACGTGGCCGAATATGGATAATGTTTTATGTGTATGAGATGCTACGGCACTACGATGATGAATTATATGGCATGATTAAGTATACGCTTTGATGGTTTATGTATGACGATTATGTATATGTGATATATGTATGAAAGGCATTCACCCTTAAAGGTCGCGCAGGTTTTTCCTTCACCTCATGACTTATGATTTCTCTATTATGTTTGTTTCATTCATGCCTTACATACTCAGTACAATATTCGTACTGACGTTCGTTTTCTTTGGACGCTGTGTTCATGCCCACAAGTAGACAGGGAGACGGCGCAGACCTCTAGGAGCTATCAACAGATTTGCAGAAGCACTCCATTATTCCGGAGGTGCTAATTGGGTTTATACTTTCGTGTAGATATATATGTATAAGTATTTTGGGCACGACGGGGTCTTGTCCCGTCCATATGTCTAGTACTCTAGTAGAGGCTCGTAGATATGTATATGTGGGTTATATGGTCTCACAAGGTCACTACTGTATATATGTAGATATGTGTACATTATCTTTTGATAGCCAAAGGGCTTATGTATAGAAAAGTATTTATGTTCTTTAATGAAAATGATTTTCTTATGATTATGAGATTATGAACGAAAAAGGAGGCTTAATGAGTATGATGAGTAGTAGAACGAGCGGTGCTCGGTGGTCAGCCCCGGGTACCCGTCACGGCCCCTAGCTGGGTCGTGACAAGTATGGTCTCACGATGTCCTTATTGTGTGTATATTATTTTGATAGCCGAAGGGCTTATGTACATAAAGGTAATTATGTTTCAAAGTGAAAAATGGTTTTCCTATGATTTGAGTATAAGATTAGTGAATGGACGCTTGATGTGTACGATGGATAATGGTATGGGAGGTGCTTGGTGGTTAGCCCCGGACACCCATCAAGGCCCCTAATTGGGTCGTGACAATAATACTATTATATATCTCACTGACCAAGGGGCCAGGCAACTGAGAATTCTTACTGACCCGTCGGCCAGGCAATCTATCTCACTGACCCGTCTGCCAGGCATTCTGTCTCGCTGACCCGTAGGCCAGGCATATCTGTCTCACTGACCCGTTAGCCAGACATGTCTGTCTCACTGACCAGTAGGCCAGGCATGTCTGTCTCACTGACCAAGTAGCCAAGCTAAAGAAAATGTCTCACTGACCAAGTGACCAGGCGAAAAAAAATATATATGTATATCATGCAGTATCACATTCATATGATGAAAAATACTGATACTGTAGCATGTCTCTCCTGTTTTTCTATAAACTCAAGGACGTAGGGAGGGGATATGAGACCTCAGAAAGAATAACTTAACACTCGGAAACTATGCAATAACATGACAAGCTCTACTTTGACAAATCTCTAGTCATAAGATTCTTTACGCTCCTACCATATATGGAATCATGCCAAGAAGAGAAGGAACAACCTTATCATACCTGGACGTTTACTTCTCTACTTTCCAACCTACCTCTTATCTTGCGATCTACTTAAGATCATTCGTAGTCTCGTAATGTACATATAAAACCATTCATACTATTGTTAGGCTCATCGTCATATGCTTGTCTTAAGCCTTCAAATTAAATCCCCTTAAAATCTGCCGAAATTCAGGCAGCATCTCCCCTGTTTATACCCCTAGCCCGAAATTACAATACCAACAAAATAACAACAATAGCAACACCAATATCAACAACATCATCATCATCATCAACATCAATATGCTCAATAAAACATCCCACACGATGTGTCCCCAATTTCTCAACCAATCACTAGACTTTACAATGATTTAACAACTAAATTTCCACGGTACAATTCATAATACCCATAGTAAAGAATATCCTTACCTCATTCAAGGTTGGTAGGGCTTGAAATCTTATTTATCTGCGGCGGCCTCCTTTTATTCATTGTTTAGAACAAGAACTACAAGACCTTATACGCTTCCCGAGCCTAAATCCCGGGGTTTCACTTGATTTGGGCTAAAATTCTATGAACGAAGTTAGGATAATGTTCTAGGGGTTTAGGGATGGTTTTAGGGGTGTTTGGATGAAAAAATAAGGGGTAAAACCCCTTTTATAATATTCTCTGCTAGCCTGACCTATAACGTCCATAATTCTCTACTCTGACGTCATATCGACGAGCGGTTTGTTGCGTTGGAAACTAGACTTTGAACTTCAATTTAGGCTTTTGCTTTACTTCAAAACTCTTCGTATACTAAAAGATATTCTTTCCCCAAGTTGGCTCATCCTTATTGTTCAAAGTAGCGCTCACCTTCTTCCAAAGTCATACTACCTCAACTTCTTCCACTCATTTCCTTGTAGGACCTTCCGGAATTCCTCATATGCATCCTTTACTCATAAAATGTACTTAATAATGCTTCGTCTCTTATACTCCAAAGTTGTTTTACATAGCCATAGTTCAACATACTTACGCTCAAATTTGATAAGTGCTTCTCCGCAAGTACAGGGTGTAACAACCAAACTTTCAAACTTTCAATTCATCAACATAAATGGAAGATTCAAGACTATTATTAGTCACTAATTCATCAAATTCCATGCTTCGATTAGTTAATCCACTAACAAACCTTATTTAGAAAGACTAAAACTCAAATAATGAAGTAAACATCAAATCCCATCTTTCTTCTTAAGTTCTATAGATTTTCTAGCATGGATTCAAGCTTAAGAAAGGTAAAAGAATGAAATTTAGGCTAGAGAACTTAGCCACAAGAGAATCAGCCAAGAACTTCCTCAAATCGCCTCAAAGATGCATAGGAATAATAAATGACAGGACAGGAAATGAAGAGTTTAACTAGGCATTATGTAGAACCTAGTCCACATAGAAATGAAGGGTTTTAACTAGGCATTAACTAGGCAATAAGTAGAAATCAAGGGTTTTAACCTGCCACAACGGCCCTCCTCTCGCTATCATGAATCCGCCACGGTGGATTCCCGTTCGCTGTGGCGACTCACCACGAACTCCACAGACTCATCATAGCGGCCAGGCCTCACTACAGCATGACCGCTACTGCGCAAGTGATGTCGCTACGGCGGACACCAAACACCAGAATAATCCAGGCTTTTCACAAACTCAATCCCAAAATCCGACAATCACCCGAGACCCCCAAAATACAATCCTGACATGCAATCATACATAAAAATATGCTATAGACTCACTCGTGGTCTCGAAATTCTCAACGGAGGTCTATTTGACCAAGTCAACACCCAATGACCTGAGACTAACTTTCCAACAAATAATCCAAAACACTCCAGATTACCTTGAGAACCAAAATGAACATCCCACCACATCATAATAGACCATTCGGACCCCTCAGAATTGACAAATTTTCTAAAAGGTTCCGCTTATCCAAAAGTCAACTATTGGTTAGATGTTTTTCACTTTAAGACTCTATTTCACATAAGACATCATAAATCCCGCCCGATCACCTCGAGAATCATACCACCTATCCCTGCGGGTTAAATTGAACTAATAGGGCTCGGGGAAGGGTAAATGGGTCAAAAGTGCTATAACGACCAAACGGGTCGATACATCAGATACCAATTAAACAAGCGCTCATCCTCAAGCGACAAGGAAAGAAACGGGGGAAAAATACCTGAGTCAGCAAACAACTGGGATATCTGGAACTCATATCAGACTCAGTCTCCCATGTGGCCTCCTCAACAGGACAATGCTTCCATTACACCTTAACTGAAGCTATCTCCTTGGACCTCAACTTCCTAACCTGCCAATCCAAAATCGCAATAGGCTCCTCCTTATACTCATCAAGCAACACAGAATC
Organism: Lycium barbarum; assembly: GCF_019175385.1. NCBI lineage: Eukaryota > Viridiplantae > Streptophyta > Magnoliopsida > Solanales > Solanaceae > Lycium > Lycium barbarum. Next base: position 19,261,465 of record NC_083348.1, on the reverse strand, counting down.
CCAACGAATGATATAAGACCCATCTGAATGGTACCTCTTCAGCATAGAAACACAAAAAATCGGATGAATACCTGACAGGCCTGGTGGCAAGGCTAACTCATAAACAACATCGCCAATACGACGGAGAATCTCGAGTAGACCAATGTACCTCGGGCTCAACTTGTTGCTCTTCCCAAATTGTATAACACCCTGCATGGCCAAAATCTTCAGAAGAACCTACTCACCCTCCATAAACTCTATGTCTCGGACCTTCTAGTCCACATACATCTACTACCTACTCTGAGCTACCAGAAGCTTTTCCTGAATAAGCTTCACTTTCTCCAAAAACTCCCTCACCAAATTTGTACCCCAAGGTTGAACCTCAAAAGCATCAAACCACCCAATAGGAGAACGTCACCTCCTCGCATATAAAGCCTCGAATGGAGCCATATCAATACTCGAATGATAGATATTGTTGCACATAAACTCGGCTAAGGGTAAGAACTAGTCCCAATGACCACCACAATCAATCACACAGGCTCTCAATATATCCTCGAGCACCTGAATAGTCCTCTCGGACTAACCATCACTCTGAGGATGAAATGTGGTGCTAAGTTCTAATTGAGTACCCAACTCTACCTGCAACGTCCTCTAGAATTTGGAGGTAAACTGAGTACCTCAGTTGAAAATGATGGAACTAGGAACCCCGTGCAATCGTACTATTTCCCAGATGTAAATCTTGGCCCACTTCTTTGCATTACAAGTAATCTGAACTGGGATGAAATGAGTAGACTTAGTCAACAGATCAACAATAACCCAAATTGAATCAAACTTTCCCTGGATCTTCTAAAGACCCACAACAAAATCCATGGCAATCCTCTCTCATGTCCACTCAGGAATGGGCATCCTCTAAAGCGCACCACCAGGTCTCTGGTGCTCATACTTGACTTGCTAGCAATTCCCACACTGAGCAATGAAATCTGCAATATCTCTCTTCATCTGTCCCGATTAGTAGTGCTGTCTCAAATCACAATACATCTTAGTTGCCCCCGGATGTATAGAATACATGGAGCTATGAGAATCCTCCAATATCAATCGAATTAGACAACCCACACGAGAAACGTACACATGGCCTTTGATCCTCAAAATCCCCTAATCATCAAGCATGTCCTTAGCCTCACCTCTCAAAACCTTATCACGAATCTTACACAACTTAGCATCATCAAATTGCTGAGCCTTGATCTACTCCGAGAGAGACGACCTCGCCTCAACATACGCTAAAACTGTGCCCGGATATGAAATATCAAAAAGCACAAGACTGTTAGCCAGAGTCTGAACCTCCATGACTAAAGGATACTCCGAAGCAATCAACCAAGCTAGATTGCCCATACTCACTGCCTTTCGGCTCAAAATATCAGCTACCACATTAGCTTTACTTTGATGGTAAAAAATAGTGATATCATAATCCTTCAGTAGCTCCATCGAACTACGCTGCCTAGAATTAAGATCCCTCTAACTGAACATGTGGTGAAGGCTGCGGTGATCGGTGTACACCTCACAATGGACCCTATATAGATAATGCCTCCGAATCTTCAAAGCGAAGACTACTGCTGCCACTCCAAATCATGAGTAGGGTAGTTCTTCTCATGGATCTTCAATTGCCTAGATGCATATGAAATGTCATTTCTTTTTTCTAATAACATAGCGCCCAAACCAACACGGGACACATCACAATAAACTGAGGAATCCTTACCCTGCACGGGTAATGACAAAGCGTAGTCAACAATGTCTTAAGCTTTTGGAAGCTCTTTTCATAAGCATCAGACCACTGGAATGGAACCTCCTTCTGAGTCAATCTAGTCAAGTGAGAAGGAATAGAACCAAACCCTTTCACGAACTGATAGTAGTAACTAGACAAACCCACAAAGCTATGAATCTTAGTCAATGTAGTGGGCCTCGCCCAATCCGTAACGGCCTCAATCTTCTTGGGATCAACCATGATCCCCTCCTTTGACACCACGTGGCCCAAGAATGCCACTGAATTAAGCTAGAAATCACATTTCAAAAACTTGGCATAATGATCTTTCTCTCTCAATAACCCAAGGACAATCCTCAAATGGCGCTCACGCTCCTCTCTACTCTTCGAATAAACCAAGATATCATCGATGAAAAGTATGATGAAGGAATCCAGATATGGCTTAAAAATGCAATTCATCAAGTCCATGAACGCTGTCGGGGCATTTGTAAGCCCAAATGACATAACAAGGAATTTGTAATGACCATAACAAGTCCTAAAGGCCGTCTTCAAAATCTTCAACCTGAATCTTCTGCTGGTGATAGCCTGACCTCAAATCAATCTTCAAAAAGATAGAAACTCCCAAAAGCTGGTCGACCAAGTCATTCATGCGAGGAATAAGTTACTTATTGCAAATGATGACCTTGTTCAACTGACAGTAATATATGCACATCCTCATCACCCCATCCTTCTTCTTCACAAATAATACGGGAGCGCTCCAAGGGGCGTCGCTCGGTCTAATGAACCCCTTACATAGAAGATCCTGCAAGGGCTCCTTTAACTCTTTCAACTTAGCGAATACCATCCTATATGGTGGAATGGAAATAGGGTGAGTGCCAGGATCTAAGTCGATGTAGAAGTCAATAAAATGATAGGGTGGCATACCCAGCAAATCAGAAAGGAATACCTCCGCGAACTCACACTCAATGGGTACAGACTCAAGGGGCGGAGAATCAACACTAGTAACACGAACATAGGCCAAGTAGGCTAAACACCCATTGTCGACTAATTTCTTCATGTAGAGATAGGAAATGATCTTCTTCGGAGCGGGACTCGGAGTACCCCTCCACTTAAGTCTAGGAATCCCAGGCATGGCTAAGGTGATTGTCTTGGCATGATAGTCCAAGATCGCATGGTACAGCAACAACCAACTCATACCTAAAATAATACCAAAATATACCATATCTAAAGTCATCAAGTTTACCCACTTATCGTACCCTATAAAAGTAACATAGAAAGACCGATAGACTCGATCAACCACAACTGAATCTTCAACCGAAGTAGACACGTGAATAGGTACATCAAGACGGTTACAAGTCAAATCCCAACCAATAGAACGATAAGTAGACACATATGAGAAAGTAGAACCCGGATCAAATAAGCCTAAAGCTGCCCAATAATGAACAAAAATGGTACGTAACACCACAACGTCGGATGCCTCGGACTGATGTCCACCCCTCGAGACCTGGGAACTACCCCTTCCTGACTGATGTCCATCCCTAGATGAATGCAAACCACCGCGGCCAGAATGTGCATTGCCTCTAGTTGAAGAACCACCCCGGCTACCAGAAGATGCCGGCGTCCTAAGGGTTTAGAACCGGGAGCCCTGCTGGGTCCTACCTTATCTAGGTCAGGTGCACTCTCTCGCGATACGATCGGGATCACCACAAACCAAACACTCTCTAGATGCTGGAGGCTGATACACTGATACTGAAGAACCAGTAGGACTACCTCGATCAGCCGATAGAACAAATCAACCTTCGGAAGCCTGCTCAACCCATAACCACTTTGTCTAGAACGGCCACCAGAAGATGCCTGATGTACAAAATAAATGAGGCAGCTGGGGTGTGCTGATAGATCCTTGAAGACTAACCCCCGCCTCTAGAACTGGAACCACTGTATTCGCCATACTTATGAGGCCTCTTCTTACTAGACCCTCCAAAAAATAGAGCCATGGTCAACTCGACACCCAAAGCATGATCCACTACCGCCTAAAAGGAAGACCCTAAGGCTATAACCTGAAGACAAAAAATATGAAGTGGAAGCACAAGTCCACCTACAGATCTATGAACCCTCTCTGCCTCTGTCGGAATCAACTGTGTCGCATAATGAGCTAAAAATAGGAATCGGGCCTGATACCCTGCCACTGACATACCTCTCTGCTATAAATGAGTGAACTCATCCCTGCGTTAATCCCTCAATGTACATGGCACACATGTCTCCAAGAAAGCCTGGTGAAACTGTGCCCAGGTGAGTGGAGGTGAACCAACAGATCTGCACCCAATAAAATACCTCTACCACATCTTCGCATCGCCACAAAGCTGGAAAGACACATAATACACACCATGCGACTTCGTGACTCGTCGCTAGGCGTGCCAATAAATCTGAGGGGCTCTATCGTCAAGAATCTGCCAACAAGTTGTTGATCCCTAAGTATCAACACCTGGACTGCTACTGCCTTAGGAGCACCCTCAAGGGCTGGTCTATCATCAATATGCGGGGCCATGGCAGTAGCAGGATACATCCACAGTGTCTATCCCTGCTCAGGAGTCCATACTCCTACTCTAGTCTATGAACCACCTGGAGTAGCGGCACTACCCACGACATGCTGGCATCGAGATAAAGAAGGTTGTGGGCTATAATGTCTTGGAATACCGGATCAGACATGACCTCGGTGTGAGTCTGGGTTGGCCCCATACGTCCCCCATCTGCCTGATCTCTAGCGGGTAGGCACTCTGGCTGATGCTCTGGAGAAGCTGATAGATCGCGCCCCTGTCTAGCCACAGTGGCCCTGCCCCTAGCCGGTGCAGCAACATGGCCTCTAGCTTAGCTGCAGCCTCTATCCTGTGCTCGTCCTCTCGTGCCGGCCCCAGCAGTGGGCTCGGGCACTTCGTCCCTCGCGATAGTAACTCATGTCCTCACCATCTGTGCAAGAATAAAAATGAATCAGATACAAATTCGAATGTTCTAGATACTAATTTGAATAAAGTAGCATGAAAGAATTTGAAGTTTCCTAATATTACACCTCTCGTTTTCGTCATAAGAAAGTCCATGGCTTATGAGTGGTTTATACCCTTAGTATGGAGATCTGTACCCAAGTTTTTGAGATATTAAGTGCCTTACCTGTCACGACCCAAACTGATGGGCCGTAACAAGTGCCCGACCACTACTGGCCAAGCACTCCTATGCTTGCATTTACTTCTCACTGACTATCCTGGGCCCATACACAATCTGTAACTGAGCTGTACTGTCTCCCGAACAATCAACATAAGAGACACTGCATCGGGAACTCACGGCCAACACATACATATAAACATAAACACTGAGAGTAGCAGCGCCAGCCGATTTGGCCGCCACACACACACACACACACACACACACAGATATATATATATATATATATATATATATATATTGTACAACAAAATAAACGCCGACGAGACTACATAACATCACGACTACACATCACTGTCTACAGACCTCTATGGAGTACTAACTATAGAAAGGATAGGACAAGGCCCTGCTTTACCCATATATTTACATAACATCTTAGCATACCAAAAGGGCTGTAGCTCCGGATCAATGGAGTGTACTGACTGCCGCTGAGGGAAGGCCCTACTGCAGTGGATCGTCCGACTGGCTACCTGATCCTGCGGGCATAAACGCAGCCTCCACAAGAAAGGACGTCAGTACGAGTAATGTACCGAGTATGTAAGGTATGAATAATAACATAGTAAGGGATATAAAGTATGAATGATAACAGAATGGAAATATAGAGTGTATCGTAAGATAAAAGAATAACCTATACATATGAGTGCCTCTTAGGGCGGATGTCATGCATGCTTAGCGTTCTTTGAAAAACATTTCTTGTTCATGTATACATAAAATAGAACATATCATGTTGCCGAGGTGTCGGCTCCGATCCATTTAACCACATATGTCCCGCGGCCGGGCATTCCGCGTCCGGGATGATATCATGTCATATTATACCAGTTGATCAGGTGGCCATGCTTCTATAGCGCCTCGCCATTTTTCCCATATTCCCCATATACATATACATATACATATACATATATCATGTTCATATATCATATAAACAGCATGCAAGAGAGCCCAAGAAAAAACTATGTCTCTATCGGAGTGACGTAAGGTCGGTAACCTCCGATTACATTATGGAATAATCATGATCGTCATGTCTCACCTTGAAGGAACAATTATTATAAGGTGAGACCATCAATGAAGAATACCATCAAGATAAAACATAGAATAAGGTCATAAATCTCATAAGACGTCAATTCATATACTTTGAAGTCTTTAGAAAATAGAGTCATTATCAAGGAATAAAATTGAGGATCAAGAAATAGGTCAATATTCTCATATTCGTATTGAATCCACAACTTGAGACTTTCAAACATGAAACCATTCTTATCATAATCATCATAGACATATTCTCATCTTTGACATCATCGTTGTCATTACAAAAACATGTCCGTCGTTGTAGTCATAAAATCTTACAACATCATGAACCTTTGTTTTGGGAAAAATACGGACATTTTGGAAAACATTTACGGGTTATCAGGAAGGGAATCATGCCTTGGAATCATAGACTTTTAACTTTTGATAACAAGGAAGATATAGAAACATTTATAAAGTCATAACATAGGAATCATGCCTTTGAAGGAAAGGGACGAGCCTTAACATACCTGTTCAGCCTCCAATTATCCACACTTATTTGTCTGAATTCGTGAGTCTACATTTAAGAGGACTCACACTATCATTAGACTCATCATAGAATATTTGTGCTAAGCTTTCAAGTCAAACTATTTTATATCCTGCTGAAAATCGGGCAGCATCTCCCCTGTTTATATGCCTAGCCCGAAATCTCAATTCAGCAACCAACAAAAACAACAACAATACCAACATCAATAACATCATTTCCAACATCAATATATACCATAAAACAACCCACACGCTCTTTTCCAACCTCCATAATTCACCAACTTACTACACAATTATTTAATGACTTTATCTCCGTAAATAAGCCTTAAATAATACCAAAAGAGAAAGATTCATACCTTTTTTTCTTGTTAAGACCGCAATATCCTTAATATCCATGCTAAAATCCACCGCAAAACAATACTAGAATCATAACCATGCGTTACCCGGACCTAAACTACTACTCCGCTACTTGAAAATTGCTCACTTTTTGTTTCCCTCACTCTCTCTCTTCAATTTCTGGAATTTTCTAGCAAAATCTGATGAAAAAAGGGGTTATTACCCTTTATATAGGGGTCAAATTCGGGTCGGGTTCACTGTAGCATTTTACTATAGCAGTACTGTAGCAGTACTGTAGCATGTGTTTCTGCTCTGTCAGCGGAACTTGTAACGTCCATAATTCTCTACTCCGATGTCCTATCGACGAGCAGTTTGTTGCGTTAGAAACTAGACTCGACAAACTTCATTTTATGATTTTGTTTCACTTCAAAACGCTTCATATGCTAAGAGATATTTGTCCCTCAAGTTGGACCAAAATTTTCACACGAAACTTTACCCATCCTTTCTCCAAAGTCGTACTACTCCATTTCTTCCACTAATTTCCTTATAAAACCTTCCGGTATACCTTGTATACACCCTTCACTCATTAAATGTACTTGATAATGCTTGCTTATATTTCAAAGTGGTTTTACTTAACCGTAACTCAACGTACTTATGTTTCAAATTTGATAAGTGCTTCTTCGAAGATACGGGGTGTAACATTGCCTTGCATGTACCAAATTTTAAGTATATGTTATTTGCAATACGATAGGATTAGAAGTTAAGCGAATCGAATCGACGCGAATTGGAACGACTCAGGAAAAACCTGTAGAACCAGTCACCTTTGACGGACCGTCAACACATTGATGAGCCATTGTTGTACACGTCGACAAGCCGCCACCTTTGAATTTCTAGGTGGCAAGTCGACGGAGCATGTCGACGAGCCGTCGACCCATCCGTCAACCCGCATCGCTGGAACTTTATAGTTCCACCTATATATATGCAACCCCACGTTTTAATTCATTATTTTCCATTCCCCAAACCAGAGAAAAACCCTAACATAAATCCTCTCAACATTTCCATCAAATTTGTCAAGTTCTAGCAAGATCCGAGTCCGTGAACCCGAGCTAGTGAAAGGAAAGTTGTTCATAGGGTTCCATTGGAATTATTGACCTTTAGAGTTGGAGTTGAAACTTGATTTTTGGATGTTATAGTCTCTTCAAGGTATGTATATGATTCTTACTTTTGTGTTTGAGTTGATTATCAAGAATTTTAGTAGTTTGAGGTGAAGGAGATGGTGTTGGGGAGGCATAACTTAGTTTGTTGATATGGTTGCCTTGTGGGGTGATTTTGACTAGAATTTTGGAGAGATTCTTGCTTGTTTATGTTGCTATATGACCTGCTGTAGATGATCCTATACCCTTTTATGATTGTCCCTTTTGTTCTTGGGTCCTGAGATTTCGTATATTGATGATGTTAGCTCAAAAGATGTCTATCGGAGGTAGTACGACCTTATGTCACTCCGAGAGTTCTAGTTACTCATTATACTTATGCATTACATTCATTATACATAGGCATATTGACCCATGACCAGAAGGCATTATATACGCGTATATTATATATATATATATATATATATATATATATATATATATAGGGTATGGGGAAAGGGATATGCGTTATATACGCATTACCACCTGATCAGCTGGTGCACAGTGATGATGATGATGTTTATGGCCGCAGAGAGGCCGATGAGATATGATGTATGGATCGGGTTGTACGTTCCTCAGCACTAACATATGATATATGGATCGGGTTGTACGTTCCTCAGCACTAACATATGATATATGGATCGGGCTATACGTTCCTCAGCACTAACAGTTATATTATGACCTATGCATATCATACGCTCTCAGAGGCACTTTCATTATATATAGAGTTATATAGATGTTCCCAGATATTCAGCCACAAACGCATTCAAATATTGAGATTCGTTTCATGTTTCAGATGTCTTACATGATCTTATATACTTCTTCTTCTTATACCTTACATACTCGGTATATTTTCCGTGCTGACTCCCATATCGCTCGGGAGGCCACGTTTATGCCCGCAGGTTCAGGTAGACAGAGAGGCGGTCTAGCTCAGTAAGACTTCTATTCAGCGGTAGTCGGTGCACTCCACTTGGTTCTGAGCTGCAGTTCATTTTTGGTATGATATTTTTGACATGTATATATGGGTATGACGGGGCCCTGTCCCATCCTTTCTATAACCTGTTTTTCTATTAGAGGTCTGTAGAAAGTTGTATGTAGTTGGGATGTTGTGTAGCCTTGTCGGCTCCTATTCTTTTGTGCACAGCATATGTAGCGCCCTAGTCGGCTTGCACTGTTCTTTTCAGTATTTATATACACAGGTGGTTGTGAGTTCTTGATATATAACTCTTGATGTTCTTCTTACAGAGTCAGCACAATTTAGTTATGAGTCTGATATGGGCCACCCTATTGTTCTGTGATAGCTAAGCAAGTGTAGGGGTGTCTGTTCAATAGAGGTCAGGCACTCGTCATGACTCAACAGCGTGGGTCGTGACACCTAAATATCCATAGACTCTTGCAGATATGTACGGAGGTCATCATACCGATCCGCAAGACTCTACTAGACATGCTCTTGCACTTATAGACTAGGTAACCTAGGGCTCTGATACTAACTTGTCACGATCCAAAATAGCTTAGTTGTGCGGGCGGGCACCTACCCTTGTCCCACCTTAGTAGGCAAACCCTTCACAAATCATTAATTGAACAACAATGAAGCAAATAGGATAATAGAAATATAAGTCTCAAACATAAATATAAATAAGTGCGGAATACAATACTAATACAACCTCAAGGAATCTAGTCTGAAAGTTGTACAAGAGCAACTACTACTGTCACGACCCAGCTAGGGGCTGCGACGGGTACCCGGGGCTAACCATTGAGCACCACTCGTTCTATTGCTCATTATACTCATCCGACATTTCTTTATCAATTTCATACTCAAATTTTAAGAAAGTCACCTTCCATTTCAAACATATTACCCTTTTACATACATAAGCCATTAGGCTATCAAAATAATATATATATGCATATACATGATGGCAACCTCGTGAAACCACATAACCCACACTGCGTATCTACGAGCCTCTACTGAAGTACTAGACATGTAGACAGGACAGGACCCCGTTGTGCCCACATATACAAATGTACACAAAAGAATAACCAAGCACCTCCGGAACAAAGGAGTGCTCTCAATCGGCTAACAGCTCCTACGAGTCTGGCTCGAGCTCGTCTACCTGTGGGCATGAACACAGCGTCCAAAGAAAACGGACGTCAGTACGAATATTGTACTGAGTATGTAAGACAAGAATGAAATAAATATAATAGGAGGATCGTGAGCCATAAGAGAAAGATATAACCTGCAAGAGTGTCACAAGCAAATACATTTCATACATATATCATATTTTACATAATCATGGTATATATGTCATCACATCACATATCTCGTCATATCACAATCCTCATCGTTATCCCGCGTCCGGGTAACAATCATATGCCGCCCACTGGTGGTGATCATGCCCGGCCCTCTAGGCTCGGTGTAACATCGCAGCCCGTCTTAGCGGTGACATGCCCGGCCATCTAGGCACGGTGGAACCATATGCATCCCGCCTTAGCGGTGAGATGCCCGGCCATTCTGGCGCGGGGGAATTTTATCATGACATAATCAATCATAAACCATCACTATTGCACATTTCACGAACGTATCATAATCTTATCATAGCTGGACATGTTCATACGTAACATAGGCATATTATAAGCTAGCATTTTTGATCATCTTGTAGACATACCATGACTCTACATCATTTCACATTTAGCATTAGTAGTATACGTTAGGCTTTGAAGACAACCATGGCTATGTCGGGGTGACGTAAGGTCGTAAACCCCCGATTATATTATGAACATTTATGAGTATCCTGCCTCACCTTGAATAAAATAATACATAAGGTGAGTGTGAGCAATAATATCATGAACTCTCGAATCACTATACTTTAACTCGTCATCATCACTATCATGCTCGTATGTAATGTAGTATATTTACGGACTCATAAGCTCCATCATATAGGAGGATCATGGAAAAACTTGGAAGATTCATGCCTTTGAAGGAAGGGATAAGCCTTACATACCTTTGTCGTTTAATTAGCCTAGCGTTTGCTTGTTCTCCTTCATTGTCACGTTCTACCTTCAAGAGAATTTGTACTAACGTTAGTTAATTCAACTATAAAAACGCATGACTATTTCTAAGAAAATTGGGCAGCACTTCCTCTGTTTATACTACTTTTCCCATATGCTATATCAACTCCCACACGCTCACAACAACATTCACAATATCGCAATCAACAATCATCATTTATATACATTGACCACAATTCACCATTTCTCTTCAATTTCTCCACATTTATGGTTATAGCTCACTATCGCGTTTCCTCATATATGATACTCATTTCATGGTCTTGATGTCATTTATAACGTATTCATAATCACAACACACCAACATCCATGATTCAACCCAACTACCATCCAACTATGACACTATTCACTCATTAATGACCCATTTCCTATGTCTTTCTACAATTCAAGTATCTTAACCTTCCAATACTTTAAACAACATGGTTTAGTCATGAAACTTACCTTATATGATGGTTGAACAAGCCTTGAATGGAATCACTCCTCTAGCACCAAAACCCTACTTCACTTCCTTTAGGTTTTCTTGAGAGAGATGAACTTTAGCTAGGTTTCATACACTTTGTTTCATGGATTTGGTGTTATTGATCATGGATTTCCTTTGATTTTCTTGTAATGAAGAGTGGAGAGTATTCTAGAGGTTTCTAGAGAGAAGTATCGTAGAAATGAAATGAATTTAATGAGCTTGGGTCTCCTTTTAATGACTTAAAATCTTATCCGGAATGAACAGTAGTTGAAGTGTACAGTGGTCGTAAACCCATTTTACGGTCCGTATTCCAGTTTACAGGCCGTATTTCGTGGTCGTATTTAAGTATAACAAAACCAGAAAGGTATGCTGGGGACCATGGTGATTTACGATCGCAGTTTACTGGCCGTATTTCAATTTACGGTCCGTATTCCAAGTCGTATTTAACCATTTGATCATTTGGCAGAAAGTTGATGTTTTGTAAGTTGAAATACGACATGGTAGTTTACGGGACGTATACCACTTTACGGTCCGTATTTCATTTTACGATCGACTGGGCCAAAGTGCAAATCTATAACTTTTGACATTTTCAAGACCCATATGTAGTCGTTGTGGAGCATGACCTATCTCTTATTGCAATTACCTTTGAACTCTTACTCAGGGTCGTCAAACGTCGTTCCCATCTTATTAAAACATCATATACTCGTATTCTTCATTAGTCTATTCGTTGTATGTTCACGGGGAAATTTTTGAGGTGTAACAACTACATCAACTAGTCTAGAATACGTACAAGTCTCAAAATATAAAATACTATCTCAGAATGCAGGAAAAGACAAGTATAAAGAAATAGTTTCCGAGCTGCAGATCCATCAAGCATGCTCACCCTAGACACTCAACCGGAGTAGTTAGCACAAAAGGTTTAATTGGCTCAGGTTTCACCCCAATACAACCAGCAACATACAGAGTAATATAAGAGAATGAAGAACCCAGATCTATCAATACATACACATCATGGGAAAATACAGATAATGTACCTGTAACCACATCTGGGGAGGACTCTAAATCCTGTCGTCTGGCTAAAGCATATACACGGGGCTGAGTGGCACCTGAAGTAGATCCTCCCCATCTGCCTCTACCTCGACCTGCTGACATCTGGGGAGTCTGCCCTACCGGGCCCACTGAAGATGAGCCAGCCACTGATCCTGTGGGCTGAACCCCAACTCCACCACTCATCGACGAGCAATCTCGCATCATATGCCCAACCTGGCCACAGGCATAGCAAGCATCTGAACCTTGGCGACATTGTCCGGAATGTAGTTTACCGCACCGGCTGCACCGCGGTACTGGGGGTCTCCTCTGATTATAATCTTCCCTGAACTGAGAATCTGAGACCCTCGAACTCTGACCCTGTCCTGAACGAAAGGAGCGATCAAATCTCCTACCTGCAAGTCGTGGTGGTGCACTAGTCACCGATTGGCCTAAATGTCTGGAATAAGCTTGCCTAAATCCCCTTTTATAATCATTGTCTGCCCCCATAGATCTGGCCCTCTTGCTTTGCCTCCTATCAATATCACGATCACCCCTTTGTGGTTGCTGTCGTCCCTCTAAGTTCTGGGCATGGGCTTGTATTCAGGATATATCCATTCCATCTTGCAACGAAGCCGTCAAACAATCCTTGAACAAATGTGGCCCCAAGCCACTCACAAACCTATGTACCGTGTCTCGCATATCGGCTACCATAGTCGGGGCATATCTAGCCAAGGAATTAAATTGAAGGCTATACACTCGGGCACTCGTATTTCCTTGCTTCAAATTTAAAAATCTTTCCGCTCTAGCTCGGCGGACTTCGGGTGGAAAATAGTGACGGATGAAAGCATCTACAAATTTTTGCCACGCGGGAGGAGGCGCATTTTCTTTTCTTGATGCTAGCAAATTATTGTACCACAATACCGCCACATCTCGGAGTCTATAAGATGCCAACTCCACAAATTCAGTTTTGGAGGCATGAATAGTCTTCAATGTTCTCCGCATCTCATCAATAAAACCTTACGGGTCTTCATCCGGCTTTGACCCGAAAAACTCCGGAGGATTCAAACTCATAAAATGACGGGCTCTGGTACTGGCTTCCCGATCACTTGAACTCACATTCTGCCGCTGTGCCTGGGCAGCAACTAACTGTGTCAATAGATGAATGGCCTCGGTCACTTGTTGACCTGAAGCTACCGGTGGGGGAATTGGAGCTGAAGCTCCTCCTTGTTCTTCGACATTGGGCGAGGTAGAGGAAGTATTAGATGGAGCCTCATTATGTGACTCGCCCTCTTCTACATTCATGGGTGGTTCTCTTTCTATCCGCCTTTTCATCATAGTCTTGCCCTTCTGGGTAGCTGTAGCTTTTCACTTTGGCGGCATTTATGAAATCATGGCACACTATTAGGAGGGGAAATTCTTATAACACAGCTCTATCGCACGATCTCTTAAGATGAAAGATGGTCATTTTTCCTCAATGCCCTGTAGCCTCCTGTTTATTAGTGTGGTGCGCAACACACAATAAACAAGACTCTACTAGACACGGCTCGTAGACACTTCCTAGGATTGAACTGCTCTGATACCACTTTTGTCATGACCCGACTAGGGGCCGTGACGGGTACCCGGGGCTAACCACCGAGCACCACTCATTCCATTACTCATCATAGTCATTATACACTTCTTTACCATTCATATACTCATAATCATAAGACAATCATTTTTCATTTGAAAACATAATTAATTTTATATACATAAGCCCTTCGGCTACAAAAATAATATATATATATATATATATATATATATATATATATATATATATATATATATATATATATATATATATATATATATATATATATATACAATCATAGCATTGTGAGACCATACTACCCACACATGCGTATCTACGAGCCTCTACTAGAGTGCTAGACATATGGACGGGACAAGACCCCGTCGTGCCCAAAATACATATACATATATATATACACAAAAGAATGAACCAAGTAGCACCTCCAGAACAATGGAGTGCTCTCAGTTCAGCTGATAGCTCCTACGAGTCTGGATCAAGATCACCTCCCTGTCTACATGTGGGCATGAACACAGCGTCCAAAGAAAACAGACGTCAGTACGAACATTGTACTGAGTATGAGAGGCATAAACAATAATGATACGTCAATGGAATAAAGGAAGCATCAATAAGGAACATTTGTATCTGACTGTCACTTATAAAAGAAATAACACATGCTGGCTTTCTTCATAATCATCATCATATCATATATGCATAAATATATAAGCTGCCCGTCTATATCGGATCGGTGTGATAATCATTAGCCTGCGTCCAGGCCTCCCGCGTCCGGGGTACCATCTCGTGCCGCCCACTAGTGGTGTCTGCCATGCCATCTAGACATGGTGTATACATATAGCTGCCCGCCTTAGCGGTGTCTGCCCGGCCATATAGGCGCGGTGTAATATCATCAACATATACTCATCATAATGCATGCATAGAGACTCAAGATAGCTATACTTTATCGAGGTGACATAAGGTTGTGAACCCCCGATTCCATTATGGAACATTTATAAACATTCTGCCTCACCTTGAAGGAAATAGTAAATAAGGTGAGTTTATACAATAAACGCCATCATTAACTCTATAGGAACATCATATCATGAACATCTAGAATCTTTAGACTTAAACTCATCATCATCATTATTGATCTCATAGTATGTCTCTCATCTCGTATGGCTTTTCATGAACATAGGCTATTAGTTTTCCGGAATGTAGGAAATTCATGAAGGGGAAGGAAAGGTCATACTATAGGATTCATGCCATAGAAAGAAAGGACTAGCCTCACATACCTTTTTTGTCTAGCTACTCTATCGCTTGAACGCTCCTCTTCAATATTCAGGATTCTACCTTCAAGAGAAGTCGCACGAATATTAGCTAATTGATCACTTAAACGTGCTTACTAAAGCTAAAGAAAATTGGGCAGCATTTCCTTTGTTTCTACTACTTTCCCCATATTCTATATCAATTCCCAAACATTTACAACAACATCCACAATATCGCAACCAACAATCATCATTCACCCATATTATCCACATTTCGTAATTCACTCTAATTTCTCCATAATCATGGTTATAGTTCATTATTGCATTTTCTCACATATAACACTTATCCCACATTCACATTCTAAATGTCATTCATAACATATTTACATTCACAGCATATCGATATTCATGACTCAATTCAAACCTTTACTTAATAATGTCACTATTCCCACATTTATGACCCATTTCCGATATCTTTCTACAATCCAAGTGTTTTGAAATTTCAACACCTTAAACAGCAAGGAATGATGAACAACACTTGAGTGGAACTTTTCTTTTTGCACCAAAACCCAAACACACTTCCCTTGATTTTTTTTGGTGTAGATGAACTTTTATTAGGTTTCCTACACTTGATTTCATGGTTTTGATGTAGATGATCATGGATTTCCCTTGATTTCTTGTGGATGAATAATGGAGAAAGTTCTAGAGGTTTCTTGGTGTGTGGAGAAGTGGAAATGAAATGAATTAAAATGAGAGAAGGGTCCTTATATTAAATCTTGAAATTAGTCCCGACCGAGATATATGGTACGATCGACGAAGCTTTGATCAGATCGACGGAACGTCGATCTGACTGTTGAAGTCGTGAAATTTCGAGTGAGCAACCTTTCGTTTCCTTTCATTCTACGGTGAGAAGGACGGTCCGTCGAACTGATCGATGGAGCGTCGATCTTCTCCATTGAATGGTCGTTGCGCTAACTCAATTCTACAGCACAATCGACAAAGCGTCGACCAGTCCGACGGTACAAAGAACGATCGTCGAACCACCCTTTCGCAGAACTGCAATGAAGTTTCATTTGACGAACTTTCCTCCCTTGCCTCAAACTTTTTTGGAATCTTAATTAGGATCATTAAGCATCCCTTCTTACTTGTAGGGACATCATGTACACCTTAACTTACGTTAGTCCATTCATGCTCAGCAACCCAAAGTTTTGAGGTGTAACATTACAGGGGAAACTCTGGTGAATTTTTTTTAGAATTCCTAAGAGTCTAACATTCGAAGACGAATGTTTGTAATGGGGGAGGAATGGGTCACGACCCAAACCGATGAGTCATGACGAGTGTCTAACCTCTAGCGACCAAACACCCATAAACACATATCTGAACCATACTGAACATCAAGGGCCCATAAATGGCATAAACTGGTCTCATAAAAAGGAAACATCAAGACTCTGTACAATCTGTATATACACATACATACTGGAAAATAGTGCAGGCCAGCTAGGCCGCTACATATACTGTACACAAAAGAATGGGAGCCAAGAAGGCTACATCATCTGACCAATCCATACAATTGTCAACAGACCTCTACTGGAATAAAGCTGTAGAAAGGACGGGACAGGGCTCCGTCATACCCATATGCATACATATCTGAAAAGGGTGGCATACCAAAACTGACTACAACTCCGGATCAAATGGAGCGCACTGACCACTGCTAGACCTAGAGGTCCTAGTGAGCTTGACCACCTGTCACGACCCAAACCGATGGGCCATGACTAGTGCCCTAGCTGGGCACCCATATACGACCCGCTAGATATAATCAGACTGATACTGAAACAACATGGCACTCTGTAAAAGCATACTGTGAACTCATCATATCATACATCAGAAAGAACCTGTCTCCTGAGAAGTCACAGTTAACTAAAACATCACAAATATGCAAGCCGACAAGGTTGCCGCTATACACGGGGACGTCCAAGACGAACTACATCGATATAGCTGACCAAATCATATATACACAACCCACATATGTCTACAGACCTCTAAGAATATAGCAGAACCTTTGTCAAAAGGATCTGTACCCAAAATATCTCAAGCTCCGGAACAATGGAGCTCTCCAAGCAGCTGGGCAGAAGTCCTAAGCCGGAGCATCACCAAACTGAGTGTTTGTACCTGCGGGCATGAAACGCAAGCCCCGAAGAAAGGGGGTCAGTACGGAAAATGTGCTGAGTATGTAAAGCATGAAGTACATTAATGGAGATCATGACTGAGTAAAAGATGACAAAAGACAAATATGATAATCAAGTAATACCAAATCATCTGTACCTTATGAAATGAGTCATGCATATATATATAATATACCGTACCCGGCCCATTATGGGACTCGGTGAATGAAGTCATATACATATATACCGTACTCAGCCCTCTAGTGAGGGACTCGGTGAAATCATCATATATATACCGTACCCGGCCCTCTAGTGAGGGACTCGGTGAAATCATCATATATATACCGTACCCGGCCCTCTAGTGAGGGACTCAGTGAAATCATTATATATATACCGTACCCGGCCCTCTAGTGAGGGACTCGGTGAAATCATCATAGATATACTGTACTCGGCCCTCTAGTGAGGGACTCGGTGAACAATGCAATGAAACTGTGCATGAATACGTACCCGGCCCGGGACTCGGTGAATGATATATTAACGTTATGCATAAGTAGAATATCATGAGCAACCATATGCAAATTAAATCGTCATTTGAGACTCAACAGAATAATCAGAATGAACCAACACTTGATAATCAAAGACAACTATCATGTCAAGTACCACTGAGAATTAGAGTTCATTGGAGTCATGTATGATCGTCGTTTGCTCATTTTATGTAGTTCATGCCATAAAGAAAGAAGGGATAGCTTTACATTGTTATATCCCATACTTTTGTACGCTTGATTTGTCGTAAGTTAATCGACATAAGTTTAAGGGCAAGATTAATTCCTTTTGAGGTTCTAAGTATTTATGTGACGCTTAACAAGTGTGATGACGGTGATTGAGAATAATATTTTATGTGTACCAAAAGGGATTATGGACTAATGCTATATCACATAATTGTGATAATAAGTATATGAAGTGTGTTAAAAGTGGTTCATATTTAAGTGGATTGAGATCAAGAAATTAGTTATGTGGATAATTGGTTAAAAGTGGAATAAAGTGGGAGAGTATAAAATTAAATGTGGTGTTAATTAAAAAAATTAGTGGATAAGTGTTAAAGGTTAACCATTTCCACGTGTGTACCAGCCACAAAGCAGCCAAGTGACCCACACATCCATATATCCTTTTGATGACACGTATGGGGTAAGTTTTTTCCTTTTTATAAAGATATATATGGTGGGCCGTGAGTTATAAAAGGATTGCAATCTTGGGGATTTAATTTTCAGCAAAACATTTTCATCTAATGAAAATTAGAGCAGCAACGTACTGCCATAAACATTAGATTTTCATCTAATGAAAATCAGTACTTAAAAGATTAAGCAAGCAGCAACGTTATTTAATTTTGTGACGGGTTTCGCTCACCGCTTCGATCTCGTCGTTTGTTTTGTCGTGTTGTTGAGTTCGGGCTTTCTTTGAAGTGAAGTAAGGTGGAAGAATATTATTTCTTGGCATATAAGGTAAGAATTATCCTCTCCTAATTATATTTAAATTCGTTGAAGTTATAGCTAAATCGTGTGATGAGAAATACGAGAATTATACCATAAACCGTATTTGATGTTGTTGGCTCGTGGGCTGTTTGTTAGACTGTTTTGTGGGCTATGCAGATGTTGTCATGGATGGAAATTATGGGAAATAGCGTGAATAATACGTTCTTGATGCTGCTATATATGTCTATAAGTTTATAGAGAGAATCGCTGGAAGATTTGTCAATATAGATTTGGACTAAAACTGGAGGAAAGAGATTTTGTGTTCTTGAATTAGTTGAAAAGGGATTGTGGCATAATTATTACTTTGTTTGATATGGAAACTTGTATGTACGATTGTTGCTAATGTTGTTACAATTGATTGGGAGTTGTTTAAAGTTGGGGTGGAGCGGGTAACATAGAGGAAATGCTGCCCGATTTCCGTTAAGTTCTTACTAATCAAAATACTACTCAAGAAGTATAAACTAAGAAGTGATTCCCATAAGTGAATGGTTGTATATTTATAAGTTTGGGAAATTGTAGTTTATTAACAATAGTATTACTCTCATATTAAATAGGCTAAAAGAGCAACGAAGTATGCTTGGGTACGGTTGATCTACGACAGGTATGTAAGGCTACCCTATTCCTTCTTTTGGCATGTCCTAGGTATACTAGGTTGATATTTAAGCCCCGGGGGCAATTCTGTTCCTTGAAATCCGAATTGGAAATCGAGTACTATTCATTCAATCTAATTGAACTATAAAACACTTGTTTTGTTGGAAGAGTGATTATATGTCCGAAACTTTTGCAAATGTAATCGAATCGCTTCGAAACTTCCATGTATGGTTCCATTGACCTCAAATGTCCGTAATTCATGTCCGCCACCTTGACTTGACCCGAGGTGGGCCCGCTAACTCCGAGATTCTTTCGTTTACTCTATAAGGCTCATTTTTGTGTAATGTCGGCAAAAAGGGCTTTTGCTTATGAATTTGGCTACCGTAAAATAATGTTTTGATTGCCACGATATTCTAAATTATATTTTGAATCATAATTACCATTTCAGAAATACTTTTGTGAAATGAACCCCGTTTTGGTTAATTGTTCGAACTATTTTGACTAATGAGTCAACATGTGATTTTATCAAGTTTGCAAAAGTACTTTGATATATAAATTGCATTGTTTTCTCACGACTCCGCTCGTGCCCTTATTATGATTTCGTTCACCGGTTCCCGGGCCGGTTATGGTTCGTGCGCGCTATGATAAATTCGGCCGTATGCTGTGTTACGGTTCCCGAGACCTCGCCATAGGGCCGGGTTCCGTTTGGAGTTATGCTATGATATGGCTGGCGATATGCTATGATGATATGTGTGTTCGGGGATGTACGGAGATTTGAACCTTCTGGTGTTATGCTGTGTGTGGCACCAGCGTCGGAGTGGTGACCACGTTCCTGAGCTTTGCATGATTTTATCTGCATTATGTATACATATGTTTTGGTACAGATTTTGATATACTGGTCAGTATTCTCTTTTTGTATCTGGTTGTTTTCAGTTACGGTTTACATTTCTGTACTCTATGCTTTACATACTCAGTACATTTTTCGTACTGACCCCCTTTCTTCGGGGGGCTGCGTTTCATGCCCGCAGGTACAGACGCCGGTGACCCACCACTGTAGGCTCCACGTCCTACTATCACAGAGTGCTCCTTTAGATTCGGAGCCCATATGTCGGTATATATCTTTTGTGATGTATATGCATATGTATATTTGACTATTTAGGGTACGGCGGGGCCCTGTCCCGTCATATGTCTTCGTTTTGTATTTGTAGAGGCCTGTAGTCATATATGTGGGTCGAGGGTCCTATATGTGTCTGCTTTGTTTACGATTTGTGTCTTAATGCGGTCCGTCTGTTATGGTGGCCAAAATGGCCCATATGTTTGTATCTGTACATATGACCGGCGATGTGCATTCCGCTGCTCCTTCTGTTTTGATATGATATTTTGGTATGCGCGACCGCTTAAGACAAGCTTTGATTTGAAATATGTATAAAATAACTATCATGAAATCTGAGTTAAGCTTTGATATGACGATTTGGCTGATATGTCCGTTTGGGGTGTCCAAGTAGGGCGCCAGTCGCGGCCCACGGGGCTGGGTCGTGACATACATACACTTTGGAGCCTCTAGAAGTAGAGTCATCATCCTAAAATCATTCTTATCCTCCACATCATGAGAAGCTTTAAGAACCATGGACTTTTAGTTTTTGAAAACAAGAAGGTTACGGAAACATTTATGAAATTATACCATAGGAATCATGCCTTTGAAAGAAAGGGACGAGCCTTGTCATACCTGTTCCACCTCCTATTGGCTACGCTTATTTGTCCAAGCTCGCAAGTCTACATTTAAGAGGATTTACACAATCGTTAGACTCATTGTTATACGCTTGTCTTAGTCCTTCAAATAAATCCACTTATAATCTGCCGAAATTCGGGCAGCACCTCCCCTGTTTATATGCCTAGCCCGAAATCACAATACCAACAAAACAACAACTACAACAGCACCAACATCAACAACATCATCATCAATACCAAAATATTCCATAAAACATCCCACGCGATGTTTGTCTAATTTCTCAACCAACAACTTTATTATACAACCATTTCATCACTCTATCTTCGTAAATAAACCAAAAGTAATATTAAGGAGAGATTCATACCTTATTTTTGTTAAAAACAGCGATATCTTCAATATCCACCATGAATCCACCGCAAAACCATACTAGAATCACATCTATGCGTTTATCCAAGCTTCGATTAATACTCCGTCACTTGAACATTGCTTACTTTTTGTTTCCATCTCTCTCTCTCTCTTCAATTTCTAGAAATTTCTGGGCTAAAATTTGGTGAAAAAAAGAGGATCTTACCCTTTTTATAAGGTTCAAATTCGGATCGGGTTCACTGCAGCATTATACTGTAGCAGCACTGTAGTAGGTCGGTACTGTAGTAGTACTGTAGCACGTGTTTCTGCTTTATCAGCTAAACTTGTAACGTCCATAATTCTCTACTCCGAAGTCCAATCGACGAGCGGTTTGTTGCGTTAGAAACTAGACTCGACGAACTTCATTTTAGGATTTAGTTTCACCTTAAAACACTTGATATGCTAAGAGATATTCGTCCACAAAGTTGGACCAAAATTTTCACACAAAACATTACCCATTCTCTCTCCAACGTTGTACTACTTAATTTCTTCCACTCATTTCCTTATAAAACCTTCCGGTATATACATCCTTCACTCATTAAATATACTTAATAATGCTTGCTTCTTATATTCCAAAGTGGTTTTACTTAACCATAACTCAACGTACTTATGTTTCAAATTTGACAAGTGCTTCTTCGAAGATACAGGGTGTAACATCCTTCCCCCCTTAAAAACAGTTGTCCTCGAATGTTGTAGTGCGTCGATCCTCAATATCCTCATTGAATTTTTGTTCAATTCCTATATACTTATACTATAATTTGGTCAGTTTTGTCTTGCTCTTTCTTAGCTCCTTATCAAATTCATTTGTGAGTCGTACAGTCTTCAATCCTCATGTCTACAAGTTAGCCAGTATTTCATTCTCATTCTACCTTACTTCCTGTGGTTTAACTAGCCACGCCACAGTTACTCACCGTCTTACGAGCGTCCTTCCTCTTCGTTCCTCATTTCTTTATTAACGGATAACTCCCTTGCTCGAATGCCACACTTTCTTCTTTCTCTTGTTGACTCCTCCGATGATATCTTGGCTATCCCTACTTGTACTTGTTGAGCTAAGATATGTGCTAGATTATCCCCTCCGCTATTATGATAGAAAATATTGAGAGAGAAAATATTAGGGTTTTTATGACTTGGAATGGAGGAAAATAAGAAATAAGGTCGTGATCCACATATTTATACTCGGAATTAAAAAGGCTACAGCGGTCCAGTTCTACGAGTGGGTCGACCGCCCGTGGACTTGTCGACAATCCATCGACTTGCTCCGTCGACCTGTGCCTGCAGATGCAGGACTGCAGGACCCTGTCGACGCCACACATCGACGTTCCGTCGACCATGTCGATGACCTATCGATGATGACTAGAGTCTGCAGATTTTTTCTGATTCAGTTCAGATCACTTCGATTCGATTCGCTCAACTTCTAATCCTGTAAATTGCCATGAATACCTGCTTGTACCCTTGTACACAGGGTAATACACTTTCTATCTTCAAAACTCAGGCTCGGGTCTCTATTCCAAAGGCATACCCGACTAGGAAACCATAGGTTCTAATACTACGAAAATGAGGGGTGTAACAGAATGTTACATCTTGGGAATTTTGCATCGTTGCATTATGAGTACACTAACGCAAGACTAAAGTACACGTGAAGTCCTTATAAGGTTAAGTAGGGTATTTGGTAACTTTAGGTGCGTACCTTAAGGTTTTGGAGTCATATGAATAGGTGGGAGTGAGTTCGTCGATGGTATTGGAATTTGAGTCATGATTTGGGAAGATTTTTGCATCATTTGTGCTATACATTGTTTAGTAATGCCTTGAGGGGGATCTATAAGGCCCCTTAGATGGTTTATGAAGTTTTACACAAGTACCAAGAGGATTCCATACGGATTGGAAGGATTGGAGGTTAAACCAAATCAAAGAGAGCAAGTTAGCGGAAGGGCATTTTGACGATCCATTTGATGGACCGTAGGATGTTTGACGGCCCATCAAATGGTGGAGCCACCACCATGAAATGATCATAGAGAGGTATGTTTGTTTGGGATATTTGACGGACTGCAAGATGTTTGACGGTCCGTCAAAATGGCAGTCAAAGTTGTCAGTGGCATTTTAAGTGAAGCTTTATATATTTTGTTTTTCCGCATTCGGGTTCATTATTTCCCAATTTCAAACCCTATAGCTCTCCAAAACCCTATCCCCATGTTTATGTACTAATCCATACCAAACCCAAGAGGATCAAGAGATTCAAGTGCTAGAAAGATTACTAGGGTTTGTGAAGCTCAAGATTTCCTTTGGTGTTGAAGTTGGAGGTTTCCCTTCTAGTGGAGTAATTTTATCCAAGTCTTGTTCTTATGTGATTAAGTTAAGTTTTTACATCTATTGCATATAGTTAAGGTTGTTTGATTGTTATACAACTTGGTTGAAGGAGGAAAATGAAAAGAGAGTTCAAATATGAATTTGAGGATATTTTGAGCTATAAATTAACTTGAGTTATAATTTTTGGCATGTTATGAGTATAATATTGTTATGGATGGTAATAATTATGATGAGGAAGTGTTGTATACAAGCGCATATGGTGTTGTGTTGTAGTTATTGTTATGGGTTGATTATGACAAGGAGTTTTGGGGATTGAATGGAGCATAACGTGAATGAAGTCTCTTAATTATAGTTTTGTTGATAATGTCATTGTTGATTGGGAGTTGTTTTGGAATTTGGTAGAGGTAGATGAAATAGGGGAAATGGTTCCCAATTTTCGCTAGCTCACAAATTATACTAGTTTGAACTTAAGAGTGTCTTTGAGACCTAACCTCGGTATGAATCCTCTTGAATGTAGATTTTTTTGGACTTTGGAGGAGAACGTTAAGTAGTTAAGAAAACGAAAAGGTATGTAAGGCTAACCCTTATTTCTAAAGGCATGATTGCCTTATTGTGAATCCATTTACGATATTCAAAATGTCTTATTCCTAGAGACGCTAGAAGCTCATGATTCTCAAAGTTCTCATGATTTAGTTGATCTTGCTTATCGTCGTCGATCTCGTCTATGACAGTTGACCCTCTAGGGAAAGATATAGTGATGATTATGAAGATGATGTTTATCTTATTTATGGATTCCTATATTTAGATATATATATATATATATATATGAAGTGGTGCTGTGACATTGAGCCTATATGGTCGGGTATGATATTTATTGCACGCACACCACTGATCAGTTGGGTACAGATAACACCGAGCCTTGTTATGGCCGGGTACGGATGACACCGAACCTACATCGTCGGGTATGGTATCACTATAGGTATATGTATATTTATGGAAGGTCTTATTTAGAGAAAGGGCAAGTAAGTATGATGAACGTCTAAAGAGGTATAAATGGTTCTTTTATCTTATGTTATCCTTCATGTTTTTATCATGTTATGCCTGACATACTTAGTACATTGTCCGTACTGACGTCTTTTTGTTTATGGACGCTGCGTTCATGCTTGCAGGCGAACAGGGAGACAGACTCGACCCTTAGGCTATTTCATCAGTGATTGCCTAGAAGAGCTCCATTTGATTCATAGCTGTTGCAGTTTGTACTATTCTTTTGTGTACATATATGGGCATGGAGGTGTCCTGTCCCGTCTTTATGATGTCACATACTCTTTGTAGAGGCTCGTAGACAGATGTGTGTAGCTAGATATCGTTCAGCCTTGTTGGCTCATATTTTGTATATCATTTTGATAGCCTTGCCGGCTTATGTATATATATACATGGGCTTAGTTAATGATGTTATATGGACGTGCCGATGTTTGATGGCACATGTGCCCTTCTTGGTTCATGGTAGTTATGAGTTAGATATGTCGCCCACCTAGATGTTATTGTGAGAATATGTTAAGAGGTGCTCAGCAAGTTGGCTCTGAGTCCACGTCACGGCCCTCCGGTTGGGTCGTGACATGAGCAAAGCTTCATTTCCGCCATTTCCGACCAACTGTTCGCAATAATGTCTTAAGTGGGCCCTGGGATTGCCCGATCCATTGAAATGGTTGAATTTGGGAATTTTAAACCCTTCTGGTAAACCCAAGTCTAGATGTATTCACAAATCAGAGTATCTTAGACCCTATTGCTTTTTAGAGCCATGTTCTAGTTCAGCAATTTTCTTCCCCACCTATTTCTTGATTTTGTCTATTCTAGGCTCAAAGAACATTTCCATGTTCTCTAGTTCTGGTGAGGAGTCAATATAGGTGACATGGTCTTGAAAGGTAACATTTGGTTGCACGGGGTGGATTGCAGGAATTCCTGATGCTCGAGGGGCTTGATAAGTGTTTGTGTTATGAGATGTTGTAGCGTGAGCAGGTAGTTAGAAAGATGGTATTTGGTGGGAGGAATCTCCCACATGGGTGGTGTTTCGGCATAGTGGAGTTTAAAAAGTAGCACCAGTCTGAGTTTGTGGGAAATGGTCAGGGATTGGTAAGTCCAAATTTAGGAAAATGGGTGCAGGCCTTCTAGCCTCAGTATTAGTAGCATTTTCCTTTTCAGCTCTCAAGCGGGCTGCTTCTTCTCTAGCTTCAGCCAATTACCTCATTAGCAGGTTAATGGCCTCTTCCAAAGGCATTCCAGCTAAGTCAGCGGTTGGGGTACCCTCGACTAAGGCAGTTCTATTCTGGTTGTTGATTGGTGGCAGAGTCTCAGACATGTTTTCTTCTTGAGGGTTTAAGGACGTTGCAACAACTTTTGATCGAGTAACTGGTGCCAGCAAATCGACCCCTGTCTATAAGAGAAAACAACTCAAAGGCTCCTAATGTAGTGTTAGTTTAGGCAAAAAATACAAAATATCACATTGTACGCAGTTTATAGCACAAAGATTCATATATCTTATTTCAACTCTTGATTTATTTGCGTTCCGAAGGTACTTTGGTCTTTTTGTGTTCTTAGGAATATTAACTGTTGGTAAATGGTATTCATCGTTGATTTTCTTCTACCCATCCTGTACTAAGGGGGATTTTATTTTTTATTATAAAAGGACCGAGTCTTAAGTAGATTGCCTATGTATCCCACAAAAGGGAAATCAGGTCCATTCGTAGTTCAGGAATACACAGAAAATGATTTTTTCCTATGCTACCCGAAACATAGTTTTCTACCCTGACCAGACCTTATGTAGGCTTCCCACGTATCCCCAATGGGACATCAGGTCGGCGTGGTTCCGTTTCGTAAAAAGGGAAAGTGATATTCTATCTTATTGAAAGCAGTAAAGGGATATTTATGTTTTTCTACCCAACCATACTATGCAAGTATTCATTGTCTCTTCTTAATATTCATCGTCTAACCTTGTCTTCCTGCGACAACCTAAACGTGGCCCTCATTCACGAGGCGTTCCAATTCAAGCTTGAAATCCACACATTCCTCAATATCGTGGCCAGGGTGACCATGATGAAATATGCAAACCCTTTCTCTTGGGGTCTTGGGCGACCCTGATAGGTTTGCGGCACTACTCTTATCTTCTTTACACTACACAGTAGGGAGTGAATCCTGGCATATGACTCCTCAAATTTGGAGAAGTCGCTCCTCCAGAACTTAACCCTTGATATATTTTCTGGATGATTTTTCCCTTGGTCATAGGTCAGGAAAGAGTGGGGCCCCCATAGTTGGCTAATTCTTCCTTGGTCAATCCATTGGATCAGCATCCTTTCCAACACTCCACACTCATCGGTTGTATGACCCGACTGACTTCGGTGGTAGAGTCACTTTCTGTAAGTCATAGAAGGAGCACACAGCGGCAACAGATTTAGGCTTTGCGCGTACACTCCAAAACTCCCCAAAGTCTCTAAGAGTTCTTGTTTGGACATTTCTACTGGCGTACCCCAATTGTGCGATCTTGTACCCTTGAGAACAATTGTGCATGAAACCGGAGGTTCCTCGAGCTGAGATTCGCGCGGGTCTCCATAGACTTTCAAATTGGGGATAAGTAGTTCGTCATCTCTATAAGGTATGGGGTCAAGCCCTTCTTGTTGACTGAGTGAGACATAAATCCCAAGCGGTGTTTCAGCTGTCTTCCCCCGTTTTACCCGATTGGCAAGGTGTTGCTTAGTTAGTTCCTCAACATAAGCTAGGAGAGTTTCAGCTTCTTTCATCTTCACATTAGCCGCCTTAGTGGTTTGGACAGCTTCTTCCATTCTAGCAGTAGCCAGGGCCATACTATCGTCCCACTATCGGTTTTCTTACTTGTCACTTCTATGTTCTCATCGTCACTGACTAGGTTAACATAAGGAGATGCCGCACTCATGCTGTCTGGAGTCTCCATTTCCTATTAGCAAATCAACCTTATAAAAGTGGAGCTAAATTTAGTTTTAGGGGTTATTTTCTTGGTTTTTCTTTTGGGTAGTGTCCGGAATGTGGACCCATCAAGAGTTTTAATAATATATATGCTTTTAACGCTAAGCAGTTATATCATATAAGCATTTAGACAGTATATAATTCGTGTTCCTATACCTCGTTACTCCAAGGCTACTAACGCATGTAGCAAAAATTGTGCCATAGGTAAAACAAAATTGTTGTTTCCCAAAAAATAAAAATCCCAACGTTTTCACTGATAATATCTTCCCATGTGGGATTAAAAGGCTTTAAAGTTAATAAATACAAAACATCAAAAGAAGTCCACTCCTTGGATCGAAATCTACTCTCTCTTAGTCTGTGCTTTCTTGGCCCTTCGAAGGGGGGTCTGAATGGCTATATGGGTTGGCATCAATGCTGTCCCGATCCACTGACCCCTCTGATCATCAGTCAATGACATCTCTGTATATATGGCTCCCCTAAAAAAAGTGTCAAGCCATTCGAAGCTTTTCAATGAGGCATCCGCCTCGTCTGTTAAACTCTTAATTATCTCTTGGTCATATTTTGTCTTTGCTTGATGATCTTCTTCTCTTCCTTCTACCCGTCATTTCAGTCTTCTAACCTGAATTGCATTCTCGGCTTCTCTATCTACGGGAAACTTGTACAGATATGGTCCTGGAGTAGCAATACCAGCTAGCTCAGCCCTAAGCCACTCGTAGTAGTCTTCGTCATGACTTGGATTGTTTGGATCCTCATTTAACTTATCTTCCCTTATCACATTCTTCCAATATTTCCTAGCATCCTTTATACCCTCGATATGACCTTCTTCGTAATCTCGTACAAAATCTCCCTTATCTCCCACATTTGGGATAACTTGTCTCATACCAAACTGTCTAAGTACTCTCAATGGTGCGTAGGGTGTGATTTCCCTAATTCCCATAAGTGGTAAAGAGGGACGCCTACGGCTCTTAACACAAACAGTTTTGGAATAAAAATCAAGTACTCTCCACCTGATATGCTCTTCTCTTATTCGGGAAAATATGTGAGCCTATCCTCTTTTATCTTGAACCCCACAAGACACAACAGTTACTCCCAAATTGTCGTATCTCAGGGCTGGATCTCGACGGGCAGATAAACCACTCCTATCTAAATGTTTAAGTATCAACTATTGGACTAAGATGTTGCAACCCTGGAAGTAATAATAGTAGTTGCGGTACTTTCCTAAAGCTCGGTATATATCTGATAGGATAATGTGAAAATATTTGGTAAGCCCATTTGTTGTAACTCCCCTAAGAACAACATGGGCAATAAAGACAACTCAGGTATCGATAGCTAGGGACACATTTAGCGGAAATACCATGGTTCCCAATAAGCAGGTGATAAAGGCTACTATTTGGTTAGCTTCCCAGGACTGGAGTGAAGAAAACTCGAGAATATGGTTTTCATACCCCTTTTGGATGAATACCTCACATATAACTCTCTAAATACTATAGTGGGTCCCTGTGCCCAATCAGCTTTGTTGATAACAAACATGTCTTTAATTTCTTTTGGAGTAGGTTTGTGAGGGATGATGATATTTTGAGCTAACTTCTTTTTGGACCTGTTAGCGCTTCCCACACTTTCAAAGACATCTCTTATCTCTTCTAAAGTGAGAGTCATCTCTATTTCTCCAAATCTGTACACCATTCTGTCATTATCCCAATAACCAGTAATAATCTCTAGCAAACCTGGATCCCCAGTCATGCTCATCAACGAAGGTAGATGCCCTATACAACCCTTTATTTCTTTCTTCTGATCATTAGTCAAACCTTCCCACCACATTACTAAACCTGGTGGTGGACCCACAATCATATCGAACTGCACATTAGGAGACACCTGCAACACAAAATACTATTAGTTCCCTGCCCCCAAGAACAGAAATTTATTTCACACAAGGCACAATAATGCTTCCAAATAGCAAGTAGTGTGATGCAGTGTCTTCAGGTTTTTACACCGTCTGAACACAGTAAGGTGTCTATCCTGTCCGATTCAGGTAGATCTGAGATACCCAAACTGATCTATGGTCAATATGTGCTATATCAATAAAGATTTGGTTTTCTCTCTACTCTAGTTATTCTAAAGTGTTTTTCAAGCAAATGACACAGGTTACCCAAGCGGACAAGCTGGGGGTGGGCTCTCTAAGGCTGTGGGATGACCGGATGCCCACTCGACCTTATAGACCTCTAAAGAATATAGCAAAAGGTTTTTTTCGCGAAGGTTCGACCGCAGCTCATCCCAAGTCGTCACCCTTAAAAAAAGTGTAAAATAAATTGCAGGAGTGACAGAGTATGCATGCATGAATGACAGTTACATTTTGCGGGCATTTAGACAATTAAATAGTTTATATCACTTAGATAATTTATATCATACAAAGAAAAAAAATTATTGGAACTCTTATGGTTAGAACCTTAAATTGTCCCCAGCAGAGTCACTATCTATAGCGTTTCTATTTTTCCGATTCGTATTTACACTTGCCTCATTTGAAAAGGAAAGTGTCCCGGGGAAGTACGGTTGTCAGTCGTAGCGGGAAAAATGAAAAAATATACTCCTACATGGATGGTACTCTAAATGGATATTATTTTAGAGTCGCCACCTAAATTTTAGGAAATTAGGAAAACCAGTTCGAAAAGGGTTCATTTAAAACGGTCAAGGGTTCTGGTGACCCCCTGGGGAAGGTGTTAGGCACCCCGGTATTAAGGATCCGTAAAATACGGTTGACCTACGGGTTCTAATAGAGTATTTTTTGCAAATATAAACTGTTTGTGATAAAACTATTTTTGTCTACATTTCTGCAAATAAAAGTTACTCATTCATGCAAAATATCACATTTTTAAAGAAATGAAAATGGTAGAGTTTTGCTCAAAAGTGGAAGTTGGGTTTCAGACTAGAACACCTAGGTTAACTCCCGAAAGCCTTTAACCTAAGTAGAACACCACGTAAGCCCACCCGAGTTTTAGAAAAGAGTTTTTAGTTTAAGTTTTACAAAAATCATTTTTTGGCATACTATTATTATCCATATTTTAACCATACTTTACATTTTTTAAATTTTTAGTCTTCTAGTCCAAATTAATTCAAAAAAGTGTAAGTACATATTTTATCCAAAATGTCCACATGTACACGGTCCACAATCATTTTTTTGTCTCAAGTCTATGAAATTAGTCATGTCCATTTTTTTCCAAAAATCATGTTTTCATTTAAAGGAAATGTTCATTTTTATTCATAAGTAACAATTTTAGTCTCAAAAACGTTTTTGCATGCTAGTATTTGTCAAAAATCAATTTTGTATTTAAAAAATGATTTTTTTGGTGATTCTAGTACGTGACAATTTTTATCGGTTCCAATAAGGTACATTTTTCATCAATTTTGACAAATAAGTAATAAGAGATAGGGAGTTGGGCCTACCAAGCCCAACAAAAAAAATGCGTATAAAAAATATGTCCGCTCCAAATGCTTAGTCCATCCATGGTTGAGGTCGACTTGATCTAGGAATATTAGCGGGCCTCGTTAGGGCCCACCAACGGGTTTGGGTGGACAAGGATGCAAATGGATATACATGATATTAGTATACGTTCACAAATTAAACTAAGTACAAAATTAAAGAGCTATAATAATTATTACAATGCCAAAAAATGAATTACATCATATTTGGGCCAAGCCCATATGATAATGAATTGCTGAGACAGAACCTAAACAAATAATGATGGCCCAAGTTTTAAAAGTGCGGATAATAGGCCCAATTACGAATAACAAGCCCAAGCTATCTTCTTCTCAAATTTTCTAAGTGTCAAGCTGTGGTATACATAGTATACCACTAATATACTTACTAAGATAGGGAGCAAAACCCATGAAAGGCATACCCTCTATACACCTCAATATACACCATACACCCAACACATATAAATCCTCCAATACCAACTTAGATCACACAGGAAATTTCAATTCTACCCAGCAAATCCCATAATTCCCAAACATAGATATTTAGCTACTAATTAAGGCTAAACAAACAACTAAAGCTATCTATAAATAATAGTTTCAAGACTAATGAACACATACTAAAAACATGAATGTCATAGAGTAATTCAACTAGCAAAGGAAGAAAAACCAAGAAATTTCAAACCAAACAAGTTATGCAGGATCCAAGTTTAAAACAATCTTTAATGCAGAACAATGACATAAAAGTGAATTATCACCTAGGACTATAACTAGCAGAGGGCAAATTCAGCCAAAAGTGAGACAAAATCAGTTTAGTCTCAAAATGCTGCTGTTGTTCAATTCTTGATTAGAAAGTGATAACCCAAGCCATTAGATAATAATCACACAATAATTTTCATAACCCACCCACTATTGAAGGTCTATTAAGTTCTAGGGTTACTAGACTCAATTCATGATTATAGACCTATTAGAATAATGATAATCTTAGAGATGAATGCGTAATGAAGGAAGGATGGGTTGAGACATACCTCTCAAGAATAGTCTTGCCCTAGCCTTAGAATTTCGCCCTAGGTGCTCCTTGTAAACTGTGCTGGAGTTTTATGAATAAAGAATTCGGACTAAGTGTTTAAAAATACGGTTTACTGTTCCCGTCGGCCGTTGCGGTGGTTGTTCTGTCGCTATAGTAGTCTGGCTATAACGGGTAAGGGCCTGCTGTAATGGACCTCCACTAATTGCTCACTTTCGATGTGGCGAGCATGGACCCGCCGTAGCGCAACCGTTATAGCAGTCCAGTGTCCGCCATAGTGGACACGCTCCTTTCCCTTTCCCTCGCGGCAGCGACAGGTCCGTCGCCACCGCGGTCTCGCTGCAGCAGCACTTTGTCCATCACAGTGACAACCCAAACCTGTGAGCTCGGTTTTTTTAACCAGTTTTCCTCTCTACGACACAACACTTCATCTGAGGCCTCACAAACACAAACAAAACATGCACCTCAATGTAAAAACACCATACGGA
The DNA here is from genome assembly GCF_019175385.1 of Lycium barbarum. Taxonomy (NCBI): domain Eukaryota; kingdom Viridiplantae; phylum Streptophyta; class Magnoliopsida; order Solanales; family Solanaceae; genus Lycium; species Lycium barbarum. The sequence continues at coordinate 19,228,372 of NC_083348.1, read as the reverse complement.
CTCACCCGTGGCCTCGGAATCCCCCACGGAGGTCTAATTTCCTACGTCACCCCCAATGGACTCGATACAATCAAGTAATAATCATAAACAAGACAAGTTTTCAGTTCTTAGACTTCTACATTTGAGTTTCTATTAGCTCGTTCTACCCTTGGAAGTGATCTATTTGGTAGGGTGATCCTAGATTTTCCATAATGACCGGAAGGGTGGTTACATCAGATACCAATAGAAACAACATTCGTCCCCAAACTGACAAGGATGAGGAATCTAGGAAAAGGTACCTGTCTCGACGAATAGCTGAGGATGCTTGCCATGCATATCCGATTCTATTTCCCAAGTAGCTTCCTCAATTGGGCGATTCTTCCACTGAACTTTCACATAGGCTATTTCCTTCAACCTCAATTTGCGAAATTCTCTATCTAAGATAGCAATAGGCTCTTCCTCATAAGTCAAGTTCTCATCTAATTAAATCAAATTCCAATGGATTATGTACGAACTATCGCCATGATACTTCTTCAACATCAAAACGTGAAATATCGGGTGAACACCTGATAAGCCTGGTGGCAAAGCCAACTCATAAGCTACCTCCCCTACACGCTTGAGAATCTCGAATGGCCCAATAAATCTCAGGCTGAGCTTGCCCCTCTTCCCAAACCTCATCATACCCTTTATGGGTGAAATTTTCAACAAAACCTGCTATCCCTCCATAAACTCAAGATCTCAGACATTTCGGTCTGCATACCCCTTCTGGCCGGCTGTTGCTTTTCTTTTTACCGACATCGCCGATATCATAGCGCACAATTAGGGATAAAGGAAATCTTATACCATGGCTCTATCGCATGATCGATGAAGAAGAAAAAACGGTCATTGTTCCTAAATGCCCCGCAGCCTCTCGTTTATAAGTGTGGCGCGTTTCACACCCATAAACAAGACTCTACCGGACCCGGCTCATAGACACACCATAGGACAGAACTGCTCTAATACCACTTTTGTTACGACCCAACCAGGGGCCATGACGGATACCCGGAGCTGACTACCGAGCACCACTTATTATACTGACTATCATACTCATCCTGGGCACATATTATTCTAGACACAAACTTATCATGAAACAATCTCCAAACATCTCCCAAAACATATATAAGCATGGACCCATAAGGCTACAAAAATGATGTACAAAATCTACAATGAAGAAGTCACATAACACCTACATCCCACACATAATTATCGACGAGCCTCTAACTGAAGACTGAAATCATAAGGACGGGACAGGACTCCGCCATGCCCCAAATAGGTACCCAAAAGAATATACCACTAGGCTGCACCTCCGGAGTAGTAGGGTGCTCCAGTACAACTACTGAGTAAGCTCCTAAGTGTCCGCACCATCTCCTTGTCTACCTATGGGCATGAACACACCGTCTATAAAGAAAAGGAATTCAGTACAAACAATGTACTGAGTATGTAAGGCATATATGATAATATAATAAGGAAATATAGAAAGCATAAGAAGAAAAGACAACTATAACTGCTTGCCTCTTGAGGCGGAGTCATGCATGCTCACTTTTACCTTTAAAATATCACATACATACATAAACAGTCTGAATCAATAATATCATTAGCCCGCGTCCGAGTTAACCATCTCATGCGGCCCACTAGTGATGCTGCTCGTGCCATATAGACATGGTGTAATCATCCATAAGCCGCCTACTATGCTCACCGTAGTGGTGCTTCCCGGCTATATAGGCGCGGTATAATCTTACATAAACTAAAGCATACATGGGAGCTCAAATAAAAGCTATCACTTCATCGGAGTGACGTAAGATTGGGAATCTCGGATTACATTATGGAACATCATCATCACTATGCCTCGCCTTGAAGAATTAATATCATGAGGTGAGGCAACAACAAGGAATAACATCAATGAAATCATAAACATGGGATTATCAAGCTTATGAAAGCATCATTATCATAGAATATATCTTCTCTCTATCTCATAAGGAGTTCTTATGGATCTTTAACTTTCATCTTTAAGGATGTAAGAAGATCATGGGAATATAAGGAAGAAATCACAATGTAAGAGTCATGCCTTGGAAAGAAGGGGAATAGCCTCACATACCTTTATGTCTCTTTAATTCTACCGTCTAATTGTTTGCCTTTCAAGCTGGCGATTCTACCTTCAAGAAAATTTGTACTAAGATTAGATAACCGGAAACATACTTAAGTTTGAGCTAAAGCAACTAAGGGCTAATGAAGATTTGGCAACATTTCCTTTGTTTCGACAACTTCCTCCATAAAATAAGACAACTCCCAAACACCAATAAGAACACCCATAATAACATAATCAATAAATTCTTCAAGTTAAACATTGTTTACTTCTCCAATCCACCCTCAAAGTTATCCATAACCATACCTATAATACAACATCATATTTATTCTTCACATAACACTCTATTCATCCCCATATAATACTCCTTTAACATCATTTGTATTATTCATCACAAAATTGTACTCATAACAAGTCAAGAACTATAATTCAAGTCAAGCCATCATTCAAGAATATCACTATTTCCATATTTACACTCCATATTCTTCTTCTTTCCACAAGCCTAGTCATTCAACCACTCAAAGTTTTCAATAACATGAAATAAGTGCAAAACTCACCTTTGAATGTGTAGGAATGGTCTTTGGATGATGATATTCCACTTGAGAAAAACCCCAACTTCAACACTAATGAATTTCTTAATTTCCACAAACCCTAGAGAGCATCCTTGCACTTGATTCTACTAGTTTTGGTATTTGATCTTTGATTTACCTAGGATTTATGCTAGAGAAGTGTAGGAAATGTTCTAGAGCCTTCAACACTTGTGAGAAGGGCGAAATCTGAAAAATAAGAGCATGGTTCATCTATTTATAGCTGAAACAAAAATATTCCATAGAGGCGGTTCGACGACCGTCGAATTGTCGACGGTCCGTCGATGTGTCGACGGTTCATCGACTGGCTCCGTTGACTTAAGCCTTCAAATACCTGATTGCAGAAACGCAGGGACTGTACACATTGATGGTCCGTCGACATTTCGACGACCCGTCGACCATGACTGGTGCATGCAAACTTTTCCTGATTCAGTTCAGATTTCGCCGATTCGATTCGATCCATTCAACTTTTAATTCTATAAATCACCAGGAATATCTGCTGGTACAGTGATATACGGGGTAAGGCACTTTCTACCTAAACTTCCTCTAACAAGCTTTCTTCTCTCCCCTCAAATGTCTTTAGAATCTTAATTAGGATCATTAAGTATCCCTTCTTACTTGTAGTGACATGATAACACCATAACTTACGTTAGTCTGTCTATTGCGCAATAACCCAAAATTTTGAGGTGTAACAGTACGTTCCTCGGCATTATTATTATATGATATATGGATCGGGTCGTACGTTCCTCGGCATTATTATTATATGATATATGGATCGGTTCGTACGTTCCTCGACATTACTATTATATGGGATATGGATCGGGCTGAACGTTTCTTAACACTATGACCTATATTTATATACATGAGCGTGATTATCATTGAGAGCATGTAGATTATGCGCCCACAAAGGCATTGTCAGTTATATAGATACTTGTTCATACAAATCTATGCAGACAGTCAGTTCAGCTTTGAGTTCCAGATTTCGTTCATGATTCTTATGCTTATACTTATGATACTCTTATGCCTTACATACCCAGTACATTATCCGTACTGACGCCCCTATTGCTCGAGGAGGGTGGGCTGCGTTCATGCCCACAGGTTCAGGTAGACAGACAGGTGGTCCAGCTCCGCAGGACCTCTATATCCAGTAGTGGTCAATGTGCTCCATTTGATCCGGAGCTGCAGTCTATTTTGGTATGCCATTCTTTTGAGATATATATGCATATGGGTATGACGGGGCCTGTCCCGTCCTTTCTACTGCTTGATATTCCAGTAGTGGTCTGTAGACAGATGTATACGTATGTCAGGTGATGTAGCCTTGTCGGCTCCTTTGTGTACAGTATATGTAGCGGCCTAGTTGGCTTGCATTGTTCTTTCATCTTGTATGTATGTAAATGTACAGAGTTCATGATAGATCAGTTTAAGTCACTTATGGGCCCTTGATGTTCAGTATGGTTCAGATATGAGTATAGGGATGTTTGGTCACTAGAGGTCAGACACTCGTCACGACTCATCGGTTTGGGATGTGACAGGAACCATGAGAGCTCGTAATAGGGCCGAAAAGCCCTCTCAAAGCTGGCCGTAAATCGGCATTAAAGGCGTAACCCTAGTAGCCTGAAATCTCCTCTCATCAGAGGTGGAGGGAAGGGTCGGGGAGAGAATGAAAAATTGGGGGGGGGGGGGGGGGGGGTGGAAGTTATTTTAAAAAACTCCCCCCCCCCCCCCCCCTCTTTTTTAATAAATTCCCCCCTCCTATTTTTAAAAAATGCTAAATGAGCCCCTCTTTAAAACATTATACCCATTTTTTAAATTAAAATACATACTCATAAAAATACGTATTCGTCCAAAACTCCTTCGCAAAAATAACTTTGACAAAAACAAGATTTATAATGCATAGTTTTAAAATACGAACTTTAATACGAGCCCAATATTGACTTAGTTTCTTGCAATATTTTAAAATATGAAAATACGGTCAAAATGATTCGTAATCATATGTCGTCTTAATTAAGAATTTTCCCGAGTTAGATGGAGTAAGATACATATCTTCTTTTTAAATCAAATTTGTGAAAGTAAATAACTCGTAATTTTCTTGTAATTGTCAATTTTTATTAAATAATAATTAAATGTCAATTTCTGCAAGTTTCTCGGGATTTTTGAATTTTTTGATTTTTTTAAGAGCATCCTTACTCCGTCTTGGACTCGGGAACTTTGAAAATTAAAATACGAATTTTATGAGGTGAAAATTAGGTGTCAACGTCAACTACACTTGGTCGGCCAATGATACCTACCAATACTGTTGTTTTGTACTGACCTGTACTTGCTGCATTCTTTTATGAATATAGAATATCAGGTTGGGTCTGCTTCCATCTCCCGTGGCTGATAGTTGCCGTCAATGCAGCTTCAAGTTTCTAGGGTGAGCACGAGATGTTCGCTGCCTTGATGACTCTTCCTATTTATGTCTTACTATTTCTATTCTGAGACATAGACAAATTTATGTATTATTATATTCCAGACTTGTATATTTTTCATTAGATGCTCTTGTATGGCTTAGACCAGACCCTGGGGGTATTTTTCTTATTTCCACGCTATTTATATTATATATTATTGTGAGACTTACGTAATTATTCTCTTCCACATGATTTAATTATTTACTTATGTCTTTATTTCCATTGAGTTGAGCGTTTTCTTACCGAGGTGAGAAAGGTAAGTGCCGACACGACTTAAATAAATTGGGTCGTCACAAAAGTGGGACAAAGAAAGAGGAGCTAAAAGCGATAGAGTGTCTTGTTGAAGTTTGTAGAATAAAGTAAGAGATGGGAACATTGGCAAGAGGATAATAGGAGGATAAGCGAAGCATTACGAGTAAAATATGATAAATCAGTGATAATGGTAAGTCAGAATATGGCAGGATGATGAAGTTCGTGGCCAAGTACGAGAAGAGACAAGAGAAGGCGGATCTTGAGGTCATGAGAGAGTATAATACATAAGGTTATATCCATATTTTGAGAAACGAATTGGAGACTCCAGCAAGATTATCGGAAGGCTAAGTTAGATTCCCGAGGTAACATAAATCAGTATGGGCTAGTAAATAAGATAACCGAATAGGAATTAGGGACCAGGAGGATTTCAATAATAGTTGGCATCGAGAGAATTAGAGATCGCTTTCCAGAAATAATAGAATGGGCGACACAAAAGTAACTATTAAAGGTCATTGAAAATGTGACAACACGCTAAAGATGAAGAGGTAAACATCTACAAGTAGAACTCCAGAGCATTAAAAGTTAGTATTCCCCTAAAGGGGGAAAGATGATGCGATATGGTATTAAGTCGGGATTAAGCGTCCATCTAACTATAAAATGGTGAAGGAAGAGTGTAACAAAAGGCGAAACAAACGAGGTTATATTTAGTCAGACACTACAAATAATATGTCACAGCCCCAGAATGTTATCAAAGTATGACGTCAAAAAAAGAGGCAATAAAGGTTCCCGAAAAGGGGTGCCAATTGATAGTAAGCACACACAGATACTTGATACATAAGGAGCTAGTAAGAGAGGCAAACAAAGATAAAAGTAGAATTCAGAATAGGTTACCCGAAACATAAATACGAGAGCGGACCGCCAATTGGTTAGTAATTGATTTATGAGGAGCCTAGTTATGGCAAGCAAGAGACCACAGGTAAATCATCAGATTATGCAGAATAGCATAGTGAACACCAGCATATGAATTTCAGTCTCACAAATAAGATCATATTCCTCGAGACGTGTTCAGATAGGAGTTGTATTAGATAAGTGTCAGAAGTAGAAAAAAATGCCACTAGGCCTACAGAAGAGGTAGACAATAAGAATTTGAGTTCAAAACTAACCCTCTAAGCACAAAGGCCCAAATGTAAGAAATTAAGAATGATTATTGGCGAGTACAATCGTCGCGAATTCCGTCAGGTTACGACATAATGGACCGCAGTTTTACAAGTATCAGAGGGTCTCTCCTAAGTACTACAATTAAAGACTAGCCGGGGAAGTGAGAGAGAAGGTATGGAGACTTGAACCCAATGTTATAAAAAAGGTGACCTTTAAGGAATGTCTCATTAGAATATTGTATGTATTCCATAAGGGAGTGGCGCCTATTGTGGCTAATGAATGGAGAAGAAGAATTAAGAGTAATATTAGAGATCATATGAGTTACAAGAAGTCCTAGGGTGTGTGGGCACTAAGATAAGTCAAGTATCCAGGCTGCAAGTGACAGAACGAACAAGAAAGATTTAAGTTAGCTAACGCCGTAAACTGCAAATTGAAAGGCAGCTTAGGCTTACTTAAAACCCAGAGGGAAGAGGAAGCTCGGGAGTTACACCAACTAAGCAAATCAAAAGTATGATTATAAGACCCAGATGATTACATAAATTGTGACCTAGAGTATTGACGAATCACCCTTTATAGCAAAAGTACATAAAGACAATACAGCGGGCCTATCCCATAACAGCTCTAAGATAAAGCATAATTAGGGCGCTATCCTTGGGGATAATAAAGACATAGTGGAAATGTCGAGGCTAAGTATGTGTCCCCTCTGTTGCGGGACATCATAATAACACAATGGTTGAGAGCATCATTCTTACCATTCGATTGAGACGCACAGACGACAGTAGAGTTGTAATCTAGAGTACTACAGTAAATAAAAGAGATGATCTAAGACGAGAGCCATCATGTGATCAACAGTCTGGAGATGATAGCAGGATATATAACGTGGACGAACGAATCTCCAAATTGCCTTTGTTCAGTTCAAAAGAGTCCGTTAGGACAAGCTATGATAAGTAAAAATGGGCGAATTTTCGCAGAAGTATGATAATCTAGAAGATCAAAATGTGAATGGGCTAAGATGGCAAGTTAAGCTTAAATTTTCATGAGAGTGAGCTAGAAAATTAGAATGAAGAGTTGAAACTCGTCCTAACTCATTCGCTCCTTAAGCAAAGTGGAAATATATGTGTATCTTTATACGAGGAGCCATAGGAGGTTAAATACAAGTACTGAAGCCAAAGATCAATGACTAAGTTTTAGAAATATATATATATATATATATATTGTCACATCACTTTCAATGATCGATTATCAAGTAGTATCTCATTTTCATCAAAAAGATCATATTAACTTCTCACCACAATTGTCATCAAAATATAGATCACAACACATCGAATAATGGCATTAAGCCCACATTATCACTCAAACAATAGCATATAGGAATTCCAACCACACATTATCTCCGAAGACTAGACATGCTTTCTCCTATCAATCTCATAACACATACAATCAACTAATCAATGTCTAACTCCAGTAGACCGTAACCTACCTCAACTGCAGAGCTGCAATAATGCGAATTACTCTGTTATAGCCTTTCCCTTCTGTAATACCTCAGAACGCTCAAAGTCTAGAAATTAAGATGCTAAATAAGTCACAATAACTCTACTCAACAATATCAATTCAATGAACACCCTTCCACTTTACCCTTTCTAATGGGTGAATGCTTACTAGGTGTAAATCATCCTAACATTGGCCTTAGCAACCATAAACTATAAATTCATAAGGTTATTCATTCAAGTTATCTTTTAACGGTTCAATTCTTGATTAGAAAGTGATAACCCAAGCCTTTAGATGATAATCACACAATAATATTCATAATCCACCCACTATTGAAGGTCTATTAAGTTCTAGGGTTACTAGACTCAATTCACCATTATAGACCCATTAGAATGATGATAATCTTAGAGATGAATACGTAATGAAGGAAGGAAGGGTTGAGACTTACCTCTAAAGAATATTCTTGCCCTAGCCTTAGAATTTCGCCCTAGGTGCTCCTTGGAAACTATGTTGGAGTTTTATGAATAAAGAATTCTGACAAAGTGTTTAAAAATATAGTTTACTATTCCCGTCGACCGTTGTGGTAGTTATTCTGTCACTACAGTAGTCTGGTTATAGCAGGTAAGGGCCTACTGTAATGGACCTCCACTAATTTCTCACTTCTTATGTGGCGAGCACGGACCCGCCATAGCGCAACCGCTATAGCAGTCCAGTGTCCGCCATAGTGGACATGCCCCTTTCTCTTTCCCTCGTGGCAGCAACCGGTTCGTCGCCACCGCGGTCTCGCTGCAGCAGCACTTTGTCGGCCGCAGTGACAACCCAAGCCAGTGAGCTCAATTTTTTCACAAGTTTTCCACTCTACCACACAACACTTCATCTGAGGCCTCACAAACACAAACAAAACATACACCTTAATGTAAAAACACCGTACGGACTCACCAATGGCCTCGGAATCCCCCACGGAGGTCTAATTTCCTACGTCACCCCCAATGGACTCGATACAATCAAACAATAATCATAAACAAGAAAAGTTTTCAGTTCTTAGACTTCTACATTTGAGTTTCTATTAGCTCATTCTACCCTTGGAAGAGTTCTATTTGGTAGGGTGATCCTAGATTTTCCATAATGATCGGAAGGGTGGTTACATTAGATACCAATTAAAACAACATTCATCCCTAAACTGACAAGAATGAGGAATCTAGGAAAAGGTACCCGTCTCGACGAATAGATGAGGATACTTGCCATGCATATCTGATTCTATTTCCCAAGTAGCTTCCTCAATTGGGCGATTCTTCCACTGAACTTTCACAGAGGATATTTCCTTCAACCTCAATTTGCGAAATTCTCTATCTAAGATATCAATAGGCTCTTCCTCATAAGTCAAGTTCTCATCTAGTGAAATCGAATCCCAATGGATTATATACGAACCATCGCCATGCTACTTCTCAACATCAAAACGTGAAATATCGGATGAACAACTAATAAGCCCGAAGGTAAAGCCATCTCATAAGCTACCTCCCTTACACGCTAGAGAATCTCAAATGGCCCAATAAATTTCAAGCTAGGCTTGCCCCTCATCCTAAACCTTATCACACCCTTTATGGGTGAAATTTTTAACAAAACTTGCTCTCCCTCCATAAACTCAAGATCTCGGACCTTTCGGTCCACATACTCCTTTTGCCTAGCCTGTGCTACAAAAATCTTAGCTTGAATCACCTTTACCTTCTCTTAGGACTCTCTCAGAAGGTCCGTACTCCAAGGTCTCACCTCAAATGCATCGAACTAACTAATAGGAGACCTATACCTCCTCCTATACAAAGCCTCAAATGGAGCCATTCGATGCTCGAGCTGTAGCTATTGTTATATGCGAACTCTACCAATGGTAAGAACTGATCCCAATGACCACCAAAATATATCACACAAGCCCGAAGAATATCCTCAAGAAACTTAATAGTCTGCTCAGACTGCCTGTTATTCTGAGGGTGGAAAGCTGTACTAAGGTCCAACCTAGTACCTAATTCCAAATGTAGATACTTCCAGAACCGACATGTAAACGTCGTGCCCCTATAGGATATGATGGAAATAGGAACCCCATGTAGTATAACAACTTCACGAATGTAGATCTTGGCTAATTTCTCAGCGTCATAAGTTACCCAAACTGGAATAAAATTAGCAAACTTAGTCAACCTGCCAACGATACATCTTGGTAGCGCCAGGATGAATGGAATACCTCAAACTGTGAGCCTCTGCTAGAATAGTCTTGATCAAATCACCCACACGTGGCACGCAAACTCGTTCCTTAATCCGTAACACCCCCTCTTAGTCGACCACGACTTTCTTGGCCTCACCACGCAACACCTTGTCACGAATTTTACACATCTTTGCATGCTCAAACTGTTTAGCCTTAATCTACTCCAGAAACGATGACCTAGCCTCAACACAAGGCAACACGCTACCCGTGGTAGACATATCCAGCCTCATAAAACTATTAGCTAGAGTCTGAACTTCTCTAGCTAATGGACGATCCGAAGAGATCTAACAATCCAAAGTTCCCATACTGGCTGACTTCCTACTCAACACATCAGCCACCACATTCGGCTTACTAGGATGATATAGAATGGTGATGTCATAATCCTTCAGCAACTCCATCCATCTCCACAGCCTAGAGTTCAGATGTTACACCCCGTAGTTTCATATCATGAGATTCGAGCTACCTTTCAGGAAGTATGTGAGCTTATATGTGTTTAACTTATGGCTATAAGGGTTTAAGTTCATAGAGTAAGCTATCGAAGGATTGATGGGAAAGTGAATTAAGGAAATTAAATTTGTTGGAACTTAGAAGAAAATATGAGGGGCAATTTTATCCTAACTTGGTGAAAGAATATCTTTTAGTAGATGAGGAATTTTGAAGCAAAGTAAAAGCCTAAAATAAAGTTCGTCATGTCTAGTTTCCAACGCAACAAACCACTCGTCGATACGGCATCGAAGTGGAGAATTATGACTGTTACAAGTTAGGCTGACAGAACAGAAATGCTGCTACAGTAACCGGGTTGCTACAGTACCGACTTGCTACAGTGACCCGGCCATAATTTGACCCACTATTTAAGGATCAAATCTGATCCTAAACCTCATTTTTAAGCCTAAAACTACTCCAAATATTTCCAAAATGTTCTAGAAAATTCTCCCAACTTCCGTTCACTAGATTTTAACGCAAATTAAGTGAAACCCCCGAATTTAAGTTCGGACAACAGATAGCTGCGATTATAATATCGAATTGCGGCGAAACCTGGCTTGGATTCAAGGTGATAATCAAATATATTGCAATTCTAGCGGGTGAAAGGTATGAATCTTTCCTTGTTAGTATTGATTTAAGCTTATTTACGGAGGAAAAGTTACTAAATGAGCGTATCATGAATTTATGGGTCGAGAAATTGGATAAAACATCGTGTGGGATGTTTATGGAATATTTTGGTGTTGATAATATTGTTGTTGAGGTTGGTATTGTTGTTGTTGTTGATTGGTTGCTGAATTGTGATTTCGGGCTGGGCATATAAACAGGGGAGATGCTGCTCGAATTTCGGCAGATTTTAAATGGATTTAAATTGAAGGCTTAAGAAAATTGCATGATGGTGAGCCTAATAATAGTATGAATGGTTTTATATGTAGATTTCAAGACAGGAGGTAGGTTGGAAATGTTACACCTCGGATTCTTTTTTCCGTACTTGTGTGATGAGTAGAACGATGAAGGGCTTGAGTGTATGATGTTTCACTAAGTCGGGAATGGCTAATTATGCATTTTTGAAAATAAAGAAGTTGTGGAAAAATTTTCAGCCCAGTGGTCGTATATGGCACTATACGGCCCGTAAAGTGATTTACGGACCGTATAGTGCAATCGTATTCCATCGTTCCAAAAGAATCAACTTTCTGTTCAGCGTTAATATGGTTAAATACGACTCAGAATACGGCCCGTAAACTGGTTTACGGACCGTAAACCAGGTCGTAAACTACCATGTTCTTCAGCCAAAACTTTCTATTTTTCATATGCTTAAAAACGACCACAGTGGACGGACCGTAAATCAAAATACGGTCCGTAAATGGTGGTTTACGACCACTGTTCATCCCGACAAGAATTCATTAAAGATCAGATTTTGTGATTTTTAAAAGGGACTTAAGCTCATTTCATTTTTCATCAAGACAACTCAAGAGACTTCTAGAACTCTCCAAATATTTCCTCCACAAGAATTCAAGAGAATTAAAGGGAATATCAAGACCAACAACACTAATTTCAAGGAATCAAGTGTAAGAACGCAATAAAGGATCATCTAAGTGAAGAAATTCCAAAGAAGGTGGAACTAGGGTTTTGTCTAAATGAAGCATTTCAACTCAAGATTGTTCAACCATCATTCAAGGTAAGTTCCACGACAAATTCATGTTGTTTGAGGCATTGAAAGGTTCACATACTTGAAATATAGAAGAACATAGAAATGGGTCATTATTGAGTAAATAGTGACATAAAAGTGTGATAGTGGAATTGAATCATGAAAGTTGAAGAGTTGTCATCACGAATACGTTTTGAATGATGTTTATATCATGAAACAAGTGTTAAATGTTTGGAAACACAAAAATGAGCTAGAAGTAGAAATATAAGAGAATTGGAGGATAATGGTGGATTTTAATAATTGTGCATGAATGATGATTGTTGATTGTGATATTGAGAGTAGTATGGTGAATGTAGGGAGTTAATATAAAACATGGGAAAAATAGTATAAACAAGAGAAGTGCTGCCCAATTCTTCCTAGACCTGACGATGCGGTTGTAGACGATTAACTAATGTTAGTACGAATTCTCTCATGAAGGTAACGACGTTGTATTGAAGGAGAGCAAGTGAGCGATAGCCTAGCGGAACGACCAAGGTATGTGAGGCTAGTCCTTTATTTCCAATGGCATGAATTTTATAGTCCGAATTACCACCTTTCCATGAGCTTCTACATTCCAAAAAGTTAAATGTTCATATGAGATAAGTTATACGATATGATGATGTTAGTCCTTGCCTACACTCACCTTATGTACTAGTCCTTTCGAGATGAGGCAGAATGTCCGTAATTGCTCCATAAAGTAATCGGGGGGTCACGACCTTACGTCACCCCGATAGAGTAAAGTAGTTCTCAAACTTCATGCATGTGTTATGATAAGGTAAATATTTTTACAATAAGCACATTATTATGACTATTTTATGATAAGCATGGCATGAGCATTGCATACCGGGCCTAGTTGGCCGGGCAGACACCGCTTCGGCGGGCGGCGATACGGATACACCACGACCTTCGGGCGTGGGCAGACACCACTAGTGGGCGGCATGAGATGGTACCCCGGACGCGGGAGGCCTGGACACGGGCGTATATTATTGATTATCACACCGTTCCAACATAGGCAGACAGCTTGCATATGATGCATACATGTTACGATGATAAGTATGAGTAAGACAGCATGCATTATTCCATGTATGATTATCAGTCAGATCCATATGCTTTATATTGATGCTCTCATTATATTATTGATGCCTTTATTCACTGTTCATGCCTCTCCTACTCAGTACAATATTCGTACTGACGTCCCTTCTTTGGACGCTGTGTTCATGCCCACAGGTAGACAGGGAGGCGAGCTTGATCCAGATACTTAGGAGTTGTCAGCTGTTGAGAGCACTCCATTGTTCGGAGGTGCTTGTGATTTCTCTTTTGGTACATATGTATATATATATTCTGGGCATGGCAGAGTCTTGTTCCGTCCATTGTATAGTATGTCAGTAGAGGCTCGTAGATACGTAGTGTGGGTAGCATGGTCTCACATCTTTCATGTATACGTGCACTCATTATTTTGATGTACCAAACTTTTCTATAAACACAAGTATTTATGTTTCCATATAAGTTATGATCTTTTTCCGTGTTTTGAGCATAAATGTGATGATAAGGCATTAATCGAGTAAGGAGGGTAATAGAGCGAGCGGTGCTCGGCGGTTAGCCCCGGATACCCGTCGCGTCCCCTAGTTGGGTCGTGACAGAAGTGGTATCAGAGAAGTTCGTCCTAGGAAGTGTCTACGAGCCATGTCTAGCAGAGTCTTGTTTATGGTGTGTTGTGCGCCACGCCAATAAACAAGAGGCTACCGGGCATTTCGGAAAATGACCATCTTTCTTTTCACTAGATCGTGCGATAGAGCCATGCCTAGGATTTTATCCTTTCCTAAAGAGTGTGTTATGATTTCAGAAGATGCCGCCAAAGGGAAAAGCTACCGCCGCCCAGAAGGGAAAAGCTACGACAAAGAGGCAGGCGGAAAGAGAGCCTCCGGCAAATGTAGAGGAAAGTGAATCGCAATGTGAGGCCGCGCCCAATGTAGAAGAGCAGGGAGGAGCCTCAGCTCCGATTCCTCCACCGGGTGCTTCGGGTCAACAAGTGTCCGAGGCCATACATTTATTGACACAGTTGGTCGCCGCTCAGGCACAACGACAGAATGCGGGCCCAAGTGATCGATCAGCCAGTACGAGAGCCTGTGATTTCTTGACTTTAAATCCTCCGGAATTTTTTGGGTCGAAGCAGGATGAGGACCCCCAAGGCTTTGTTGATGAGATGTCGAGGACGCTGAAACTTATGCATGCTTCTGAGACCGAATTGGTAGAGTTGGCCTCTTACAGACTCCGCGATGTGGCGGTGCTATGGTACAAAAATTGGATGATATCAAGGGGAGAGAATGCACCACATCCCGTTTGGTAAGAATTTGTGGATGCCTTTATTCGTCATTACTTGCCGCCTGAGGTCCGCCGAGCTAGAGCGGACAAGTTCTTGAATTTAAAGCAAGGAAGTATGAGTGCCCGAGAGTATAGTATGCAGTTTAATTCTCTGGCCAGGTATGCCCCGACTATGGTGGCTGATATGGGCGATCGTGTTCATAGATTTGTGAGTGGTTTGGGGCCACACCTATTTAAAGATTGCTTGACAGCCTCCTTGAAAGACGGGATGGATATTTCCCGAATACAGGCACATGCTCAGAACCTGGAGGAATGACAACAGCAGCAAAGAAGTGATCGGGATAGTGACCGAAGGCAAGGTAAGAGAGCTAGATCTACGGGGGCAAGCAGTGAGTATAGAGGGGGATCGAGACAGATGCATTCTAGGCACTCAGGTCAGCAGTTGAGTCTTCTTCAATGCGCCCGACAGCGCAGACTTCTCAGACTACAGTAGGTAGAGGCAGAGCAGAGGGGGAGCATCTACTTCAGGAGTTGTTCAGCCCCGCGTATATGCTTTAGCTAGGCGACAGGATCTTGAGTCTTCCCCAGATGTTGTCACAGGTACTCTGACTATATTCTCCCGTGACGTATATGTTTTGATTGATCCAGGCTCTACTTTCTCTTATGTTACCCCATATGTTGCTGATTGTATTGGGGTGAAGCCTGAGCCAATTAAACCTTTCGAGGTGTTCACTCCGGTTAGTGATCCCGTAATAGCGAGGAAAGTATATAAAAATTGTGTTGTTGTGATATGTGACCGCCAGACTCAAGCTGACTTGATCGAGCTAGAAATGATAGACTTTGATGTAATAATGGGAATGGATTGGTTGGCCTCGTGCTATGCTAATGTCGATTGCAGGACAAAAATGGTTCGATTCCAGTTTCCGGGAGAGCCCGTACTTGAATGGAAGGGTAACACAGCATCCCCTAAGGGTAGGTTTATTTCCTACCTCAAGGCGAGAAAGATGATAGCCAAGGGCTATATTTATCATCTAGTTCGGGTTCATGATACGGAGGCAAGGCCACCAGTTTTCCAATCTGTCCCCGTAGTAAATGAATTTCCAGACGAACTTCCAGGTCTTCCTCCGGAAAGGGAAATTGATTTCGCTATTGATGTATTGCCGGACACGGAGCCCATTTCTATTCCTCCTTATCGAATGGCTCCGGTAGAATTGAAGGAGCTAAAGGCATAGTTGAAAGACTTGCTCGAGAAGGGTTTCATTAGGCCCAGTTCATCACCGTGGGGAGCGCCGGTCTTGTTTGTGAGAAAGAAAGATGGGTCGCTACAAATGTGTATTGATTATAGACAGCTAAATAAGGTGACAGAATCCCCTCCCCAGAATTGACGACTTGTTCGATCAATTGCAAGGTGCTAAGTGGTTTTCTAAGATAGACCTAAGATCGGGTTATCATCAAGTGAGAATCAGAGAAGAAGACATTCCAAAGACAGCCTTCAGAAAGAGGTACGGCCATTATGAGTTCCGAATGATGTCGTTCGGGTTGACGAATGCCCCGGCAGTGTTCATGAATTTAATGAATAATGTGTTCAGGCCGTTCTTGGACCTTTTTGTGATAGTGTTCATCGACGATATTTTGGTGTACTCCCGCACAGATTCAGAACACGCAGATCATCTAAGGATTGTTCTTGGCGTTATTCGAGATCGAGAATTGTATGCAAAGTTTTCAAAGTGCGAGTTTTGGCTTAATTCTGTTTCATTCCTGGGTCATGTTATTTCAGATGATGGTATCCGAGTCGACACTCAGAAAATAGAAGCTGTGAAGACTTGGCCAAGGCCTACGACACCCATAGAAGTTCGTAGTTTCCTTGGGTTAGCAGGATACTATAGAAGATTTGTAGAGGGCTTCTCATCTATTTTAGCCCCATTGACAAAGTTAACCCAGAAGTCGGCTAAATTCCAGTGGAGTGATGCCTGTGAGCGTAGCTTCCAAGAGTTGAAAAACAGGTTGACCTCAGCGCCAGTGCTAACACTTCCAGAAGGGCCGGATGGTTATGTCATGTATTGTGACGCTTCCGGTGTGGGACTAGGATGTGTGCTGATGCAGCATGGCAAGGTTATTGCATATGCTTCGAGACAGTTGTGAAAACATGAACAGAATTATCCGACTCATGATCTCGAATTGGCTGCGGTTATTCATGCCTTAAAGATATGGAGGCATTATCTGTACGGTGTGCATGTCGATATCTATACAGATCACAAGAGTCTTCAACATATTTTTAAGTAGAAGGAGTTGAACCTATGACAGAGGCGGTGTTTGGAATTGTTGAAGGATTATGACGTGAATATTTTATACCACCCCGGGAAAGCGAATGTGGTAGCAGACGCGCTTAGCCGCCGATCAATGGGCAGTTTAAGTGAAGTCCCTTCAGAAAAGAGAGAAATGGTCCGTGAGCTCTATCAACTAGCAAATCTTAGGGTACGTGTAATTGATTCGGGTAAGGCAGGAATTAGTGTTAATGATCCTGCGGTCTCGCCCTTGAATGCGGAGATAAAAGAATGCCAGTATGAGGATCCACAAATGTGTCGTCACAGGTATGTATCCCGTGGAAAAGAGAAGTCTCCTTTTGAAGATTCCGTAGATGGAGTTCTTAGATACCGAGACAGATTGTGTGTACCGGATGTGGCGAGACTACGCCAGCGAATTTTAGAGGAAGCGCACCATTCTCGGTATTCCATTCATCCAGGAGCAACTAAGATGTATCATGACCTTAAGTTGCTATGTTGGTGGGATGGCATGAAATGAGACATAGCATCATTTGTGGCACAGTGCCCGAATTGCCAGCAAGTGAAAGCAGAACATCAGAAGCCAGGAGGCCTATTGCAAGCAATGGAAATTCCTACTTGGAAATGGGAAGAGATTAATATGGATTTTATTGTGGGATTACCTCGTTCCCGAGGCAAATATGACTCTATATGGGTGATCGTGGACAGACTCACGAAAGCAGCATATTTCCTCCCAGTTAGAACCACGTATTCGGCTGAAGACTATGCCAGGTTATATTTAAAGGAAATTGGGCGCCTTCATGGGATCCCTTTGGCCATTATTATAGACAGAGGGGACCAGTTTACAGCTAAGTTTTGGAAATCTTTTCAAGAATGGTTAGGTACTCAGGTCAAATTTAGCACAGCATTTCATCCACAAACGGACGGACAAGCCGAGCGCACCATTCGGACCTTGGAGGATATGCTCCGAGCGTGTGTGTTGGATTTTGGGGGTAGTTGGGATGAGCATTTACCCCTTATCGAATTTTCTTATAACAATAGCTACCATTCCGGTATTCAAATGGCCCCGTATGAAGCATTATATGGAAGAAAATGTAGATCTCCAATTGGATGGTTTGAAACCGGAGAAGTACAATTGATAGGCCTCGATTTTATCCAACAAGCAGTTGAAAAGGTTATAGTGATTTGAGACCGACTGTTAACAGCTCAAAGTCGCCAAAAGTCTTATGCAGACAACCGCCGATGGGATTTAGAATTCCAGGTAAATGACTGGGTATTTCTGAAGGTATCGCCAATGAAAGAGGTGATGAGATTTGGCAAAAAGGGGAAGTTGAGTCCAAGATACATCGGACCTTATAAAATTGTCCGTAAGGTGGGACAGGTAGCATATGAATTGGATTTACCTTCGGAGTTTCAATCAGTTCACCCGGTATTCCATGTTTCGATGCTCCGCAAGTGTATTGGGGATCCTACAAGAATAGTCCCGGTGGACGATGTGCAAGTGACAGAGAAGCTGACGTATGAAGAAATACCTATTGCTATTTTAGACAGACAAGTGCGGAGACTTCAGAATAAAGAAGTCGCTTCAGTCAAAGTTCGATGGCGAAACAACAACAAGGAAGAGATGACTTGGGAAGCGGAAGAGAAGATGAAAGTCAAGTACCCCCATTTGTTCCAATCCCCAGAAGAGATTCAAGATGAGACGTCGACGATATAAGGTATGTATGTTTTAGTTTTATGCTTTTGGTCGTGTCTGGCCATAGATGTGTTGATATTGTGATATGGCCCTATGAGGCGAAGATATGGTGGGTTGTTGTAATGGGAAGGTAGTTCCCAAATTTCAAAGGAAACTCTGGCAAAATTTTCTAGAATCCCCAAGTGTCGAACATTCGAGGACGAATGTTCTAAAGGGGGGGAGAATGTTACACCTCGGAATTTTTTTCCATGCTTGTGTGATGAGTAGAACGATGAAGGGCTTGAGTGTATGATGTTTCACTAAGTCGGGAATGGCTAATTATGCATTTTTAGAAATAAAGAAGTTGCGGAAAAATTTTCAGCCCAGTGGTCATATATGGCACTATACGGCCCGTAAAGTGATTTACGGACCGTAGAGTGCAATCGTATTCAATCGTTCCAAAAGAATCAACTTTCTGTCCAGCGTTAATATGGTTAAATACGACCCAGAATACGGCCCGTAAACTGATTTATGGACCGTAAACCAGGTCGTAAACTACCATGTTCTTCAGCCAAAACTTTCTGTTTTTCATGTGCTTAAAAACGACCACAGTGGACGGACCGTAAATCAAAATACGGTCCGTAAATGGTGGTTTACGACCACTGTTCATCCCGACAAGAATTCATTAATGATCAGATTTTGTGATTTTTAAAAGGGACTTAATCTCATTTCATTTCATTTTTCATCAAGACAACTCAAGAGACTTCTAGAACTCTCCAAATATTTCCTCCACAAGAATTCAAGAGAATTAAAGGGAATATCAAGACCAACAATACTAATTTCATGGAATCAAGTGTAAGAACGCAATAAAGGATCATCTAAGTGAAGAAATTCTAAAGAAGGTGGAACTAGGGTTTTGTCTAAGTGAAGCATTTCAACTCAAGATTGTTCAACCATCATTCAAGGTAAGTTCCACGACAAATTCATGTTGTTTGAGGCATTGAAAGGTTCACATACTTGAAATATAGAAGAACATAGAAATGGGTCATTATTGAGTAAATAGTGACATAAGTGTGTGATAGTGGAATTGAATCATGAAAGTTGAAGAGTTGTCATCACGAATACGTTATGAATGATGTTTATATCATGAAACAAGTGTTAAATGCGTGGAAACACAAAGATGAGCTAGAAGTAGAAATATAAGAGAATTGGAGGAAAATGGTGGATTTTACTAATTGTGCATGAATGATGATTGTTGATTGTGATATTGTGAGTAGTATGGTGAATGTAGGGAGTTAATATAAAACATGGGAAAAATAGTATAAACAATAGAAGTGCTGCCCAATTCTTCCTAGACCTGACGATGTGTTTGTAGACAATTAACTAATGTTAGTACGAATTTTCTCATGAAGGTAACGACGTGGTATTGAAGGAGAGCAAGTGAGCGATAGCCTAACGGAACGACCAAGGTATGTGAGGCTAGTACTTTCTTTCCAATGGCATGAATCTTATAGTCCGAATTACCACCTTTCCATGAGCTTCTACATTCCAAAAAGTTAAATGTCCATATGAGATAAGTCATACGATATGATGATGTTAGTCCTTGCCTACACTCACCTTATGTACTAGTCCTTTCGAGGTGAGGCAGAATGTCCGTAATTGCTCCATAAAGTAATCGGGGGGTCACGACCTTACGTCACCCCGATAGAGTAAAGTAGTTCTCAAACCTCATGCATGTGTTATGATAAGGTAAATATTTTTACAATAAGCACATTATTATGACTATTTTATGATAAGCATGGCATGAGCATTGTATACCGGGCCTAGATGGCCGGGCAGACACCGCTTCGGCGGTGTCACGACCCAGCCCCGTGGGCCGCGACTGGCACCCTACCTGGGTACCCAGACCAAATCGCATATTCATTTCCGAACTCAAATTTATTTCAGAATTTTACAAAAATTATATCAAACATAATTTATATCGAAAATATGTCTTAAGCGGTCATATCAAATCAAATTCACACAAAGCGGCGGAATAGGCATCGCCGGTCAAAATACAAATATATACATAAGGGCCATTTGGGGCCATCAGATCAAACAGACCGCTTTAAGACCCGAAAGCAAAATCATACAATGTACACATAGGACCCTCGCCCCACAAAGATGACTACAGGCCTCTACGAATTCAAAACATAACATATGGCGAGACAGGGCCCCGCCGTACCCAAACTGTCAAATATCCAAAATATATTCGGAGTAGAGGAGTCTGTACCAAGAGTGGACTCCGAATCGAATAAGAGTACTCCGAGAAAGCAAAAAGTGGAGCCTACTGCGGAGGATCACCAAGATCTGCACCTGCGGGCATAAAACGCAGCCCCCGGAGAGAGGGGGTCAGTACGGAATATGTACTGAGTATGCAAAGCACGGAGTACAGAAATATGAATCAAAATCGAAAGCAAATCAGATGTCAAAGTCTGTATCGAAATCATATACATATATATTATGCAAGTAAAATCATGCAAACGCTTAAGAACGTGGTCGCCACTCCGACGCTGGCGCCACACACAGCATAACACCAGAAGGTTTCAAATCTCCGTACATCCCTGAACATAATCATAATCATCGGTGAGCGTATCGCATCCCGAGCCATATCACAGCATAACTCCAAACGGAACCCGGCCCTATGGCGAAGCCTTGGGAACCGTAACACAGCATACGGCCGAATTTGTCATTAGGCGCACGAATCAAAACCGGCCCGGGAACCGGCGAACGAAGTCATAATAAGGCACGAACGGAGTCGTGAGCAAACAAATGCAAATCGTCTTTCAAAATAGTGTTTCAAAACAAAGTAAATTCATAAATCATATCATATTACAAAATAGTCGAATACTTAGTCGACATAAAGTTTCATTTCGCAAAACGTTTCCAAAATGGTCCATATAATTCAAAACATAGGTTAGCGTATCGAATTGCCCAAACCTACCCCGTAGGAGGATGTTCCAAAGATCCGAAGTAGTATGTACAAATTTATTATCAAAGGTGGCCCGAAGGGCAAATCGGGCATTTTGGGGTAGCGGGCCCACCTCGAGTCGAAGTGAGGTGGCGAACGTGTTTCTACGAGCATTTATATGCCAAAGGTCATACATTATCATTCCTAGGTTACCCGACCACATTTCGATAGGTTTCGGACGAATAGTGGCATTCTAGCCAAATTGGAGCCTTTAGGCTTCAATAGAATTGAATGAATAGTAACTTTTCTGTGGATCGGGTTTCGAGGAGCAGAAATGCTCCGAAAGGTCTCCTATTCGACTGACACATTAAGATATGCCAAATGAAAGAGTGGGAGGCTTTACATACCTCACAGACGTCGTAAGCTCTTCCAAATGTCTCGTCCCGTTTCGTCAAAAATCTGCAAATGGTCAAAGTTACCAAATGAGATCCTTAGGCTTAGAAATGCCTTTAACTTCACAATTGCCTACCGAAATTTCGGCAGCACTTCCCCTATAAATCTAACATCCCCGAGGCATAGCTCGGCTCAAATTAACCTACTACAACAGCCCACACATCAACAACCAAAACAAACAACAATAACACCATTCTAGTTTCAAAGTTTTTCATGACTTCTTAAGTTGGCAACTTTTCATTCAAACTTTCACAACTCCAATTCTATACTTACATAATTGTATGTATTCCCACATTCAAACTTATACAATCACATTCTAATTACAAACCATGCCATACACGAAATTGCATAAAAATCCATTATTTCCCAAATTCTTCAAAACATCTAAAATGCACTTACGAACATTCTAACTCACGTAGTTTCATTCCGAATTCATCAACATCGATATAGATTCACATTTAAAGTCCATAACACCCAAGATATACATTGATATACATAAAGATACCGAAGGTATACGCTTTCCGATAATATTCAAAATCATTTTTTTTTTAAAAGCCAATTTCATTCACCAATTAATCATTTACGATATAAGGGCCACAACAACACATTCTACCAACTTAAACAAGATCAATTCACACCAATTTTCCCATTTATGGCTCACGGCCAAACCTACTACAAACACACACCCACACGTTTCCATTTATGTCCAAATTACGGGATTCTCGTCTACTTCCAATCCTTAACCCATTCATAGCAATTCTATAACATTAGAGGGTAAGAATTCATACCTTTCTTGAAACCCCGACTTGTCGAAAACGCCGTCCTCGTGCCAAACTAATTATACCCCGTTGAAGAGGGCCTTGAGTACTTCACAAGTATGTAAAGAACAAGATTTTTAAGCCACAACACAAGCTAGGAAAATTTTTCTTTTCTTTTCCTCTATGGTTCGGCCGAACCCTCTCTCTCTTGGTGTTCTTGATTTTATGATCTTTTCCTTGAATAATACAAGTATTCCTCATATATATCCACTTAGGGGTCATGTGCTTAGCACATGCCCCTTTTAAAAATGGATTTGGGCCTCACCATGGCCGGCCCCCATTTGATCTTGGGCCTTAGTTTTGCATTGCATTTTTCTTGGCCCAATCCGAGGAAAGTCCCGTTTTGTAATTCCCGAAACTAATTTCCGAAATTCCAAATTTACCCTCGGCCTTCCCCGAGGTCTTGACATTAATAATTCCATATCCAACATAGTCATATTCTCAAAAATTAATTTATGTCCTTCTAACACCCGAGTCATAGTTATTTCTCGATTTCCAATTGTACGAACACACGGGGCCTAACATTCTCCCCCCCTTAGGAACATTCGTCCCCGAATGTTAAATAAATTTTATAAAGGCTCACAAGCATAACGGAAAAACCATTTTATATACAAATAGCACACATGGTCCATCCGTTCATTGGTACAACAAATACAAAAGTTTAGATTACAGGAGGCGTAGGGAATAAATGGGGAAATCTCTTCTTCATCTCATCCTCTGCCTCCCAAGTCATCTCTTCACGGTTGTTATTGCGCCACAGAACCTTGACCGAAGGTACCTCCTTAGTGCGCAATCTCCTCACCTGACGATCCAGAATAGATACCGGCTGCTCGTCATAAGATAGCTGCTCCGTCACCTGAAGATCATCTACTGGGAATATCCTTGAAGGGTCACCAATACACTTCCGCAGCATAGACACATGAAACACCGGGTGCACGGACTCCAAATCGGATGGCAAGTCTAGCTCGTAGGCGACTGCGCCAATCCTCCGAACAATCTGGTATGGCCCGATGTACCGCGGACTCAGCTTGCCCTTCCTGCCAAATCTCATAACGCCCTTCATAGGCGAAACCTTCAGGAATACCCAGTCACCACTCTGAAACTCCAACGGTCGACGCCGTTTATCAGCATAAGCTTTCTGTCGACTCTGGGCAGCTAACAGTCGCTCCCGAATAAGCTTCACCTTATCTACAGCCTCCTGGATCACATCTGGCCCAATCAGCTTAGTCTCGCCCACGTCAAACCAGCCAATAGGAGATCTGCATCTCCTGCCATAAAGGGCCTCATACGGGGCCATCTGAATGCTGGAGTGATAACTGTTATTGTAGGCAAACTCTATAAGCGGCAAATGATCATCCCAGCTGCCCCTGAAGTCAATAACACAGGCCCGTAACATATCCTCGAGCGTCTGAATAGTGCGCTCAGCCTGGCCGTCGGTCTGAGGATGAAATGCTGTACTGAGGGTCACCTGGGTCCCTAATCCCTCCTGAAATGACCTCCAAAAATTAGCTGTGAACTGAGCACCTCGGTCAGTGATAATAGATATAGGGACCCCGTGAAGTCTGACTATCTCTCTGATATATAATCTGGCATAGTCCTCAGCCGAAAATGTGGTCCGGACCGGAAGGAAATGGGCTGATTTCGTCAGCCTGTCCACAATAACCCAAATGGAGTCGTACCTGCGTAGAGTACGCGGCAACCCAACAATGAAGTCCATATTAATCATCTCCCATTTCCAGGCTGGAATCTCCATCTCCTGTAACAACCCACCGGGCTTCTGATGTTCAACCTTGACCTGCTGACAGTTCGGGCATTGACTGACAAATTCAGCAATGTCTTTCTTCATGCCGTCCCACCAATACAAACATCGAAGATCCCGATACATCTTAGTGGAACCAGGATGAACAGAATACCGGGCACAATGTGCCTCGCCCATAATCTGCCGTCGTAAGCCCGCAACGTCCGGTACACAGAACCTGCCGTCGTACAATAATACTCCCTCAGGGGAGATCTCAAACTGGGTCTTTGTCTTATTAAGGGCCGCCTCTCTGTACTGAATCAAAATAGGATCCTCAAACTGGCGCTGCTTTACCTCCTGAATAATAGATGACTCAGCAACCGGGCGAACAGAAACCCCAGAATCTCCAGAATCTATCAAACGGACTCCGAGGCTGGCCAGCTGATGAATATCACGAACCAGATCTCTCTTATCAGATGGGACATCCGCTAGGCTGCCTACGGACTTGCGGCTAAGCGCATCAGCTACCACGTTGGCTTTCCCTGGATGGTACAGAATATCAACATCGTAATCCTTTAGTAGCTCCAGCCACCTCCGCTGCCGCAAGTTTAGCTCCTTCTGCTTAAAAATATACTGAAGGCTCTTATGGTCCGTATAGATATCAACGTGGACCCCATATAAATAATGCCGCCAAATCTTCAAGGCATGAATCACCGCGGCCAACTCAAGATCATGAGTGGGATAGTTCTTCTCGTGCGGTCTGAGCTGCCGGGAAGCATAGGCTATAACTCGACCGTGCTGCATCAATACGCACCCTATCCCAATACCAGAGGCGTCACAATATACAACGTACCCATCAGATCCCTCTGGCAGAGCCAAAACTGGCGCTGTAATCAATCTCTCCTTCAGCATCTGAAAGCTGCGCTCGCAGGCATCTGACCACTGGAATTTTGCTGCTTTCTGGGTAAGCCTCGTCAGTGGTGCTGCAATAGAAGAGAAGTCCTCCACAAACCTGCGATAATACCCAGCCAATCCCAGAAAACTGCGCACCTCAGTCGGTGTAGTAGGCCTGGGCCAATTCTGCACAGCCTCAATCTTCTGCGTATCGACCCGAATACCGTCTGCGCCGACAATATGACCCAAGAATGCCACAGAAGTCAACCAGAACTCGCATTTAGAGAATTTAGCATATAACTTATGCTGACGGAGAATGCCAAGTACCGTCCGCAAATGATCTGAATGCTCCTCGGCTGATCGCGAGTAAATCAGGATATCATCAATAAATACTATAACAAACATATCCAGGAAAGGCCGAAATACCCGGTTCATCAGATCCATAAATACTGCAGGAGCATTAGTCAGCCCGAAAGACATAACTCTGAACTCATAGTGCCCGTACCGGGTCCTGAAAGCAGTCTTCGGGATATCAGACTCCCGTACTCGCACCTGGTGATAGCCTGAGCGCAGATCTATTTTTGAAAAATGCCTAGCACCCTGCAGCTGGTCAAACAAATCATCAATCCGGGGAAGGGGGTATTTATTCTTAATAGTCACCTTATTCTGCTGCCGGTAGTCAATACACATCCGCAGCGACC
This sequence comes from Lycium barbarum, assembly GCF_019175385.1. NCBI lineage: Eukaryota > Viridiplantae > Streptophyta > Magnoliopsida > Solanales > Solanaceae > Lycium > Lycium barbarum. The sequence goes on along the minus strand of NC_083348.1, from coordinate 19,202,088 downwards.
CATCCTTCTTTTTGACAAACAATACCGGCGCTCCCCAGGGTGACGTGCTGGGTCTGATAAAACCCTTATCCAGCAAATCTTTCAGCTGCTCCTTCAACTCCTTCAGCTCTGCTGGTGCCATCCTATACGGAGGAATAGATATAGGCTGCGTATCCGGCATCAACTCGATAGAAAAATCAATCTCCCGCTCAGGCGGAAGGCCAGGAAGCTCCTCAGGAAAAACATCTGGAAACTCACTGACGACCGGGACAGACTGAAGGGTAGGTACCTCTGCTGCAGTATCGTGCACACGGACCAAATGATAGATATAACCCTTCTGGATCATCTTCTTAGCCTTGAGGTATGAAATAAACTTACCCCTCGGCGATGCAGTCGATCCGAACCACTCTATAACTGGTTCCCCCGGAAACTGGAAACGGACTACCTTTTTCTGGCAGTCGACATTAGCATAACAGGAAGACAACCAGTCCATACCCATAATGACGTCAAACTCAAACATGTCTAGCTCTACCAAATCAGCCTTAGTGGTACGATCATAAATGGTCACAGAACAATCCCTATAGATCTGTCTCGCTACAATAAAATCCCCAACTGGCGTAGCTACCTCGAATGGCTCTATAGGCTCAGACACGATCCCAATCTTACTAGCAACGAGCGGGGAAATATATGATAAAGTAGAGCCAGGGTCAATCAATGCATATACAGATCTGGAGAAAACCAGTAATGTACCTGTGACAACGTTTGGCGAAGCCTCCTGATCCTGGCGGCTGGCCAAAGCATATATGCGGTTCGAGGGACCGCTAGATCCTGAAGCGCCTCCGCGGCCTCGACCGCGTCCTGCCGGTGCTGGAATACCCCGCCCTCCAGGGCGTGCAACAGATGGAACGGAAGAAGAACCGGCGGCTGACCCTGTCTGCTGAGCCGCATTACCCGAACCACTGGCCAATGGGCAGTCTCTCATAAAGTGGCCCTGACCGCCACAAGTAAAACAAGCTCCCGTCGCTCGGTAACACTCCCCGGGGTGAGACTTCCCGCAATGTGGACAACGGGGTCTAGGTGGTCTGGCCTGACTGGGACCCCTGGATACCTGCGATCCTGCCACTCTGGAGCCCTGACCGGCCCCAGACGATCCCATACTGTCGAATCTCCGGCTACCTGACTGAGTACCCCGGCCGGAAGGAGGGAAATATCTATCGGACTGCTGCTGCTGCTGAGGCTGTCCGCCTCGAGAATCTGCTGAATAACCCACGGATCTAGCCCTCTTGGGCGGCCTCCTGTCTCTATCTCTGCCAGCAGGATCAGATCTGCGACGGTCCTCCATACCCATCGCATAGGCCTGAAGCCGAGAAATATCCATGTCTGTCTGCAGTGACACGGCCATACAACTGTCTACCAAATACCGGTCCAATCCCATAACATAGCGGTGCATCCGATCGGACATATCTGCTACCACGGCTGGTGCATATCGGGCCAGAGAATCAAACTCAAGGCTATACTCGCGAACACTCCGACCCCTCTGCTGCAGACGTAAAAATCGATCAGCCCGTGCCCGCCGCAACTCTGGTGGCAAAAAGTGGCGGGTGAATGCTGTCACAAACTGATCCCAAGTGGCTGGAGGGGCACCCTCTCCCCTAGACAGCTCCCAAGTCTCATACCAGTGGGTAGCCACATCTCGAAGCCTGTGCGACGCCAGCTCAACCGACTCGGTCTCAGAAGCCCTGACTAGGTCCAGTGAGCGTCGCATCCCCCGAATAAAGTCATGGGGGTCCTCGTCGGGCTTAGACCCGAAGAACTCTGGAGGGCCACATAGCAGAAACTCCCGAACTCGCAGGCTGTCCCGCCTGTCATCATCATCATCATCCCTATGCCCGCGCCTGCGAGCCTGTCCTGCCACCAGCGTAGTCAGTAACTGCACAGCCTCCCTCAGGGTCCGATCCTCCGCCCCTGGCTGAGGAGCTGGAGCCTCAGGTGCGGGTACACGAACCTCTGGAGCTGCTGAAGGTCCTACTCTAGGCTGTACTGGTGGGGGTGTAGCAGACCCCTCAGACTGTGGCACATCCTCAGGCAAATCATAAACACGAGCCCGGGTAGCTCGCTGTGCCTGGCTAGCCTCTCCAATCCTCGCCTTGCCCTTCTGGGCCGCCGTTGCCTTCTTCGGAGGCATCACTGCAAACACGAAGGCGAGTCAGATCAACATCATCCTAATAGCACAGCTCTATCGCACGATCTAAGATTACAAAGAGAGTAACGTCCTAAATGCCCTGTAGCTTCCCGTTTATAGATGTGGTGCACAACACATCGATAAACAAGACTCTACGAGACACGGCCTGTAGACATTCCAAGGACAAACCGCTCTGATACCACTTTTGTCACGACCCAGCCCCGTGGGCCGCGACTGGCACCCTACCTGGGTACCCAGACCAAATCGCATATTCATTTCCGAACGCAAATTTATTTCAGAATTTTACAAAAATTATATCAAACATAATTTATATCGAAAATATGTCTTAAGCGGTCATATCAAATCAAATTCACACAAAGCGGCGGAATAGGCATCGCCGGTCAAAATACAAATATATACATAAGGGCCATTTGGGGCCATCAGATCAAACAGACCGCTTTAAGACCCGAAAGCAAAATCATACAATGTACACATAGGACCCTCGCCCCACAAAGATGACTACAGGCCTCTACGAATTCAAAACATAACATATGGCGAGACAGGGCCCCGCCGTACCCAAACTGTCAAATATCCAAAATATATACGGAGTAGAGGAGTCTGTACCAAGAGTGGACTCCGAATCGAATAAGAGTACTCCGAGAAAGCAAAAAGTGGAGCCTACTGCGGAGGATCACCAAGATCTGCACCTGCGGGCATAAAACGCAGCCCCCGGAGAGAGGGGGTCAGTACGGAATATGTACTGAGTATGAAAAGCACGGAGTACAGAAATATGAATCAAAATCGAAAGCAAATCAGATGTCAAAGTCTGTATCGAAATCATATACATATATATTATGCAAGTAAAATCATGCAAACGCTTAAGAACGTGGTCGCCACTCCGACGCTGGCGCCACACACAGCATAACACCAGAAGGTTTCAAATCTCCGTACATCCCTGAACATAATCATAATCATCGGTGAGCGTATCGCATCCCGAGCCATATCACAGCATAACTCCAAACGGAACCCGGCCCTATGGCGAAGCCTTGGGAACCGTAACACAGCATACGGCCGAATTTGTCATTAGGCGCACGAATCAAAACCGGCCCGGGAACCGGCGAACGAAGTCATAATAAGGCACGAACGGAGTCGTGAGCAAACAAATGCAAATCGTCTTTCAAAATAGTGTTTCAAAACAAAGTAAATTCATAAATCATATCATATTACAAAATAGTCGAATACTTAGTCGACATAAAGTTTCATTTCGCAAAACGTTTCCAAAATGGTCCATATAATTCAAAACATAGGTTAGCGTATCGAATTGCCCAAACCTACCCCGTAGGAGGATGTTCCAAAGATCCGAAGTAGTATGTACAAATTTATTATCAAAGGTGGCCCGAAGGGCAAATCGGGCATTTTGGGGTAGCGGGCCCACCTCGAGTCGAAGTGAGGTGGCGAACGTGTTTCTACGAGCATTTATATGCCAAAGGTCATACATTATCATTCCTAGGTTACCCGACCACATTTCGATAGGTTTCGGACGAATAGTGGCATTCTAGCCAAATTGGAGCCTTTAGGCTTCAATAGAATTGAATGAATAGTAACTTTTCTGTGGATCGGGTTTCGAGGAGCAGAAATGCTCCGAAAGGTCTCCTATTCGACTGACACATTAAGATATGCCAAATGAAAGAGTGGGAGGCTTTACATACCTCACAGACGTCGTAAGCTCTTCCAAATGTCTCGTCCCGTTTCGTCAAAAATCTGCAAATGGTCAAAGTTACCAAATGAGATCCTTAGGCTTAGAAATGCCTTTAACTTCACAATTGCCTACCGAAATTTCGGCAGCACTTCCCCTATAAATCTAACATCCCCGAGGCATAGCTCGGCTCAAATTAACCAACTACAACAGCCCACACATCAACAACCAAAACAAACAACAATAACACCATTCTAGTTTCAAAGTTTTTCATGACTTCTTAAGTTGGCAACTTTTCATTCAAACTTTCACAACTCCAATTCTATACTTACATAATTGTATGTATTCCCACATTCAAACTTATACAATCACATTCTAATTACAAACCATGCCATACACGAAATTGCATAAAAATCCATTATTTCCCAAATTCTTCAAAACATCTAAAATGCACTTACGAACATTCTAACTCACGTAGTTTCATTCCGAATTCATCAACATCGATATAGATTCACATTTAAAGTCCATAACACCCAAGATATACATTGATATACATAAAGATACCGAAGGTATACGCTTTCCGATAATATTCAAAATCATTTTTTTTTTAAAAGCCAATTTCATTCACCAATTAATCATTTACGATATAAGGGCCACAACAACACATTCTACCAACTTAAACAAGATCAATTCACACCAATTTTCCCATTTATGGCTCACGGCCAAACCTACTACAAACACACACCCACACGTTTCCATTTATGTCCAAATTACGGGATTCTCGTCTACTTCCAATCCTTAACCCATTCATAGCAATTCTATAACATTAGAGGGTAAGAATTCATACCTTTCTTGAAACCCCGACTTGTCGAAAACGCCGTCCTCGTGCCAAACTAATTATACCCCGTTGAAGAGGGCCTTGAGTACTTCACAAGTATGTAAAGAACAAGATTTTTAAGCCACAACACAAGCTAGGAAAATTTTTCTTTTCTTTTCCTCTATGGTTCGGCCGAACCCTCTCTCTCTTGGTGTTCTTGATTTTATGATCTTTTCCTTGAATAATACAAGTATTCCTCATATATATCCACTTAGGGGTCATGTGCTTAGCACATGCCCCTTTTAAAAATGGATTTGGGCCTCACCATGGCCGGCCCCCATTTGATCTTGGGCCTTAGTTTTGCATTGCATTTTTCTTGGCCCAATCCGAGGAAAGTCCCGTTTTGTAATTCCCGAAACTAATTTCCGAAATTCCAAATTTACCCTCGGCCTTCCCCGAGGTCTTGACATTAATAATTCCATATCCAACATAGTCATATTCTCAAAAATTAATTTATGTCCTTCTAACACCCGAGTCATAGTTATTTCTCGATTTCCAATTGTACGAACACACGGGGCCTAACAGGCGGGTGGCGATACGGATACACCACGACCTTCGGACGTGGGCAGACACCACTAGTGGGCGGCATGAGATGGTACCCCAGACACGGGAGGCCTGGACGCGGGCGTATATTATTGATTATCACACCGTTACGACATGGGCGGGCAGCTTGCATATGATGCATACATGTTACGATGATAAGTATGAGTAAGACAGCATGCATTATTCCATGTATGATTATCAGTCAGATCCATATGCTTTATATTGATGCTCTCATTATATTATTGATGCCTTTCTTCACTGTTCATGCCTCTCATGCTCAGTACAATATTCGTACTGACGTCCCTTCTTTGGACGCTGTGTTCATGCCCACAGGTAGACAGAGAGGCGAGCTTGATCCAGATACTTAGGAGTTGTCAGCTGTTGAGAGCACTCCATTTTTCGGAGGTGCTTGTGATTTCTCTTTTGGTACATATGTATATATATATTCTGGGCATGACGGAGTCTTGTTCCGTCCATTGTATAGTATGTCAGTAGAGGCTCGTAGATACGTAGTGTGGGTAGCATGGTCTCACATCTTTCATGTATACGTACACTCATTATTTTGATGTACCAAACTTTTCTATATACCCAAGTATTTATGTTTCCATATAAGTTATGATCTTTTTCCATGTTTTGAGCATAAATGTGATGATAAGGCACTAATCGAGTAAGGAGGGTAATAGAGCGAGCGGTGCTCAGCGGTTAGGCCCTGGTACCCATCGCGGCCCCTAGTTGGGTCGTGACAGGAAATTTAAAAAGCGAGCTTCCAGGTATGTTAAGGCTATCATTTCCTTCTTTTTGGCATGATCTATGACAAGCGTGAAGCGTAATGATATCCATAATGAATCCACTCCTAGATGTAGAATATCCTGAGTTCCTTGACTTCTTAAGCCCGAAGGGGCATCCATAAGTTGTACGATTTCATAACGATATCTAACTCTTGAAGGAGACATTCATAAGGTTTCCTTATTTCTATGCATTTCACATTTGATTTTTGAGTCTCGAAGGAGAAAAATGAAAAGGGGAAGAAGTTTCCATTTTTAAGAAAAAGGGGAAGAAGTTCCCATTTTTGAGAAAAGGGAAGAAGTTCCCGTCTTGAACTAAAAGTTGCTCCAAATGGAGTCTTTTGATGGTTTCCAAAGATTTTCATGCATTTGCATATTTATATACATGCATGACATCATTTCATGGGGATGGGGAAATGGGCTAAGGCGTTATATACGCAAACCAACTGATCAGCTGGTATACGATGATTATGATGCCCGAAGGAGCCATTATGTTATTATGCCCGAAGGGGCTGCGAGCAGGGCGAAGGCATGCATTATATATATATATATATATATACATACATACATACATACATACATACATACATACATATGTATACTCATGATGCATTAAATGTTCATATGCATGTACATAATTTGCAGTGTTGGCTACAGGTACAGATTGAGTCTATTACATCCTTATTACTTGAGTTTAGATATATTGCTTCAGATCTGCCTTACATACTCGGTACATTATTCGTACTGATGTCCCTTTCCCTAGGGGCGCTGCGTTTCGTGCCACGCAAGTGGATAAAAATGAGTAGAAGACATTGGCTATAGGACGATGTTCCCAGGTTATCAGCCGGATTGGTAAGCTCCATCTCAGTTCGGAGTGTTGCCGAGTCAAAATACTTATGTTATGGTATCTCGTGTATGTTAGAGATTTTTGCAGACAGTGTCCTGTGGATAGTGCGTCGAGATGCCGACTGTTGTGTAAAGCGACCATGCAGGTCGATGTGTTTTATGCTTTTTTTTAAAGATTTTATTGTGACTAAAGGTTTTATTCGAATTAACGATAAGGGAGAAGTCCCTGATTTGACGAAAGAGTTTTATTGAAAAGTTTATCCTGTTTTACTTGACGGAAGAGCTATTTCATAAATTGAAGGTTCACAAAAAGTTGTGACTCATGGATGGAATAGTAGTATGGCACTCAGCCGAGTAGGGTCTTGGGTGTCAGTCGCGGCCCTCCGGTTTTGGTCATGACATCAGATCCCCCTGAGTGAACACATGTTGTACGCTACGATGATCAGTGTACACCTCACAACGGACACCATACAGGTAGTGCCTCCATTTTCAGCGCATACACCACTGCTGCCAATTCCAAGTCATGAGTAGGATAGTTCTTCACATGCACTTTTAACTGTCTAGAAGCGTAAGCAATCACCTTCTTTTCCTGCATCAAAACAGCACCCAAACCAAAGCGTGAAGCATCACAATAAACAGCAAAATTCTTGCCCTCCACGGGCAATACTAGAATAGGAGTTGTCGTCAACAAGGTCTTGAGCTTTTGAAATCTCTCCTCACACTCGTCGAACCACTAAAATGGTACCTATTTCTGAGTCATACAGGTCAAATGAAAAGCAATAGAGGCAAACCCCTTCACAAATCGACGATAATAGCTAGCCAGACCCACGAAACTACGGATTTTGGTCACTAACATAGGCCTATCCCATTCCCTGACTGCCAGAATTTTCTGCGGGTCCACCATAATACCCTCCTTCGAAATTACATGCCCGAAGAAGGACACAGAAGACAACTAAAATTCACACTTGGAGAACTTAGCATACAAATTCTTTTCCCGCAATACCCCAAGAGCAATCCTCAAATGTTTCTCAAGATCCTCCTTACTTCTAGAATACACCAGGATATCACTAATGAACACTATCACAAAGGAATCCAAATAGGGCTTAAAAACACTGTTCATCGGATCCATAAATGCAGCTAGGGCATTAGTAAGCACAAAAGACATAACCTAGAACTCATAGTGTCCATACCTGGTCCTGAAGGCTGTCTTAGGAACATCTTCTGCCCGAATCTTTAACTGGTGATACCCTGACCTTAAGTCAATTTTAGAGAACACATAAGCTCCATGTAGCTGATCAAACAAATCATCAATACGGGGGATGGGATACTTGTTTTGGATAGTAACCTTATTCAGCTGACGATAATCAATACACATGCGCATAGACTCGTCATTCTTTTTAACATACAATACAGGAGCACTCCAAGGAGAGGCACTAGGGAGAATAAACCCGTTACTTATGAGATCTTGCAACTACTCTTTCAATTCCGTTAACTCTGTTGGCGCCATCCTATAGGGTGGAATAGAGATAGGATGAGTCCCTAGGTTTAAATCAATCCGGAAGTCAATGTCATGGTCAAGTGGCACACTTGGCAAGTCCCGGGATACACATCCGCAAACTCACGTACCACTGGAGCTGAATCAATAGGTGCAGTATCTGTACTGGTATCACGAATATGTGCCAAATAAGCTAAACAACCCCTCTCTCTGTCCGCACTTGTGGCCGCCATCCCTGCATCCCTACCTGCTAGAACGGCCGGTATCGCTCCAGTCTGTGCTAACCCGAGTAACTAGTTCAGCACCTGAGCCATTGCATCTGGTAAACCTGGAGCAGCTGCAGCCCTTGGCAGAGCTGGCACTGCCGCTGGCTGAGCTGGTGCGGCTGCATTTTTTGCGACCTCATTAAGGGCCACTGGAGGCACGGGATCAACTACTGAAACTCCGCCCCCAACCGGCGTTGCCCCTCTACCTACTCTTCTGTCTCCACCTCTATATCTGGCTGCTGCCGCACGTGTTCTCACCATTTGCGAGAGAATGAAGGATAGTCAGATACCAATTTGAATCATCCAGATACCAATTGGAATCCAGGAGCACGAAAGAAAAAAAGGAAGGGACTTTTCCTAATATCCAGTAGCCTCTCGAAGATAAGTACAGACGTCTCCATACCTATACGCAAGACTCTACTAGACATGTCCTTGTATGATGAGATCGATGAACCTAATGGTCTGATGCCAACTCTGTCATGACCCAACCCGCCATGACTGGCATCCCACACTAACTCCTAGTGGGCGAACCAATACGTTTAACCATCTACTCATTCAAGTCCATTTATTTTTACTTAGTCAATTGATTTAGTTCACAATAAATTAAACACATGATTAAATCAAAATTAGTCATGCCATAGAACAATAATGTAAGTGTGGAAGTCCTAACTATTACAACACAAAAATCCAAAAGTCACCGTACAAGGATTCTAATCCAAAACTGTAACTGTTTGGTCGTTATTGTATTTTTTATCCTTTGGACCCTTTTCTAACCTTAGTTAGCTCACTTTTGACCCGAGGTGTCACAGTACCCGACCTGGACACCCGTATACATACCTATCAGATATAGTCAAACTGAAACTACGAACAATATGGAACTTTACAAAAGAAATCCGAAAGTTCATAGCGTCATCATATATGTGTATTCAGATAAATTGTCTCATGAGAAGTCACAACTGATCAAATCATAGAATGATACGCAAGCCGACAAGGCTGCCACTACATATCAATATTATGTCATGTGCAAGCCGGCAAGGCTGCCACTACAGACGGACATCATATCATAGCACATCATATAGACACAGCTGAACAGAACTTATACACAACCCATGTATGTCTACAGACCTCTAGGAGTACGAATAGCGAAATATGACGGGACAGGGCGTCGTCGTACCCCTGGATAACATATACATATATATATCATAAGACCTGTACTAAAAGTCTAGACTCCGGAACAACGGAGCACTCCAAAACAGCTGAGTAGTAGTCCTATGCTGAAGGGTCACAAAATCGACTATCTGTACCTGCGGGCATGAAACGCAGCCCCCCGAAGAAAGGGGGTCAGTACGGAATATGTACTGAGTATATAAAGCATGAAATACAATAAGGAAGATCATAACTGAAGTAGAGATTCCAGGAGACAAGTATGATACTCAAAAAATCACTGTACCTGTGCCTTACGAAACAAAGTCATGCATATCATTATCATATACCGTACCAGGCCCATTATGGGACTTAGTGAATAAAATCATATCATCATGTCATCATACCATCATATACATATACCGTACCCGGCCCTCTAGTGAGGGACTCGGTGAATAAAGTCGTGTACACGTACACCGTACCCGGCCCATCATGGGACCCGGTGCCGTAATCATATCATCGTATCATCACATCATCATATCATCATATAACGTACCCAGCTCTCTAGTGAGGGACTCGGTGAACAATGCAGTGAAACTGTGCACGAATACATACCCGGCCTGGGACTCGGTGAATGATACAATAACAGTAAGCACGAGTAAAATATCATGAGCAACTATATGCAACTACATCATCACCTGAGACTCAACAAAATAAGTAGACTGACTAACACTCGAATATCACGGCAATAGTCATGTTAAGTACTCTTTGAATGTCAATATGAACTATATCAAATAGAGCCTCAGGAATCACATGTCATGTTTCAAGATAATGCGAAACAGCTATTGAAAGTAAAGGACATTAATCATCATAGAGTCTTTAAGAATAGGAACTTTCACATCCCAACTACTCTCCAACGTATAGCGGACTCGAGGGGCAGTAGCTCAATTACTTAAGATTTATAATATCAAGAAGTGAATAAGAATCATGAATTACACTGAAGACTTATGAATAGGATTACCCCAAAGCTCATATCATCCATCACTTAAATCTAAGACATTCCAAAAGAAAGAAGGGACAGCTTTACATACCTGTTAATGATTAATCGCGAACCCGTTCGCTTTGTCGCTCTTTTAGCCTATTTAATATACAAGTAATGTTATCGTCAGTAACCATACTTTCTAGTTCGTAAACCGTAACCCATCACTTTATAGAACTTATTCTTTAATTTATACTTCTCCTTTAGGGTTGTTCACTATTCAAGGACTTAACGGAAATCGGGCAGCATTTCCCTTATATATTCGCCTAAACCGAATTTTCAATTATTCTCCTGTCAACACAGAAATACCAACAACAACAATATACACATAAAATTCTCACAACTCAGCCCATAACAATTCTAAATCCATTTCAACCCACGATTTCGAATATTAACAATTTCATGTATTTTCTTACTTCGGATTTTGTCTAATCCAATTTTAATAACTCCATTACAACACTATTAACACAATTATACCATAAAACAAGAAAATCCTACCAAAATTTTCTCGGAGGAATTTCTACTCTTAATTGCTCCAATTTCGCAATTTTTCTTCCTCGATTCAATATCCAATGTTGCTATCACCTCCTTGAACTTGTAAATCACCTTGGAATTAAATCAAAGCAAATTTATTTTTTAAACATTCATGGCTGGCCGTGAACAGTAGCATCCATGGCTGCTCCTTTTGTTTTTTCTTTTTTCTCTTAAGCTTCAATTTGCAAAAAAAATGAAAATGGATGCTAACTTTGATCATTAGCTAGGCTATTTATATGAATTCTAATGTCCCTCCACGTGCCCACCATGGTGAATCATCACCTTGATAGATTTTTTTTTATTATTATTATTATTATTATTATTATTATTATTATTATTATTATTATTATTATTAATTCTTTTAATTAAAGAATCGTGTGGGGCCCACTTTAATTATATAATTAGCCAACTTAATTAATCTTAATTAATCACTAATACCTACAATTAATGTTCTAATTAAAATTGAAAATTAAAGATTTCTATTTCGTGTCCGAAAATGATTCTGCCTTTAACTTGAGTCGATTTGCTTGCGAATAATTCGACGTATAAATATACGGGGTATAACATTCTTCCCCCCTTTAGAACATTCGTCCTCGAATGTTAAACTGATCCTGAGTTCCCAATACTTTCTCAAGTGTCCTCTTATTCAATTACGCCCTTCACATACCTCTTCCATTGGTCGATTCGCTAAGACTCATTATAACGCAATCCAGGCCTCTACATAGTCATTCCTGTAATATCTCCTCCGTCTGTTGCTTCACGAGGTAATAATTCCACGTCATTGCCTTTACCCTCCTCTTACTTCGCGTTCCATCGTCAGTTGTATTGTGAGCTCTTCCGTTGAAATCTTACTTTCTTCCTTGTGCATTTATTCTTAACTTGGCCCCTTCTTCTCCTATAGTTATTCCCTTAAGGCATCGTTTCCTTTATCTTACCTCTCAATCTTTAAATATGATTTTAATAACGCGCAGACGTCTTTTGTCGGTTCATTAGACTTTAATATCCCTGGAGTATTGCATGCCTCTGGTAACCTGTAGACCCTTCACAGGTTTTACAAGTAAAACGAAATCTCCCAGAGGGTAACATTTTTGTACTCCAATATCCTTGCTTTACTCTGCTATTACAGTCCGTATTCTGGAACCCTCAGCATCATGCATCACTTTCTGACTTTCTTTTGAAGGTCTTTAACTATCACTTGTTTTTACTTGTTGATCTCGATCTTTAGGGTCGGCTATCAAATAGCGCCAGGGTCCAATCATATTATAACTTTACTGTCATCCAGTAACCAGTAACCCGCTTGTTCTAATTGTCTCGGTTAAATCATTTCGTAATTTCCCTTAACCTGACCGGCAATACTTTAGGCATATCATCTCGTGTCGTTTCTTTATTTTTGACTCAAACTCTTCTATTGCCCCTTTACTCAACTTTGATCTTAGCTCACCTATCACATATCTTATTGCAATCTTTACACGAGTACGTGTAGGTGCTCAAATCAGCCCAGAAAATACCTTAGTGTCGCCTCGCTAGTCTTTATGCAAACCCTATATTCTTCTCTTATCTCTTTCAATGGATGTTAGGGCTCAACTATGGCTTTTGCCCTCAGTACTAATTTCATCTCTGTAGTTTTGCTTCAAACCATCTTACACCTTTCTTTGATGTACCCAAAATATTGCAACCGTATTGTTGTTATTGAATTCTTACCCTTCTTATCAAGTACTTACTTGGTCTCATCCTTAGCATACAAATAGGCGTAGGTTGCATAACTACTTTTGTACAATTCGTACAAAGTGCATCCAATTTTAGTCATAGTCTTTCCTTCCCCTGGTTTATTCTGCTCTACATATCTTATTGTACTAAAACTCACTTGCTGCCTATTTTGTCATACTCCTTTCCCTTCCTTTACTTACCATTAAATTCTCTCATATTCTACTATAGGAGATTCCCTATCCTCTCTCCTTTGCTACTTATATGTCACATTATCATTAGCCAATAACTCCGTTGTCAGCATCTTAACCTCTAATCCAGTATAGCCTTGCTATCCTTTATAATATCTTTTAAGTTACTCGTTACCATTCTCTTGTCATATTCTTCCCTTTTTATAAGCACCTACTTTCTAATATCCTATCATTCAAGATCTTTACAAACAATTCCTCAGCACTGTCTCAAGTACCATCCTGAATTCTCCCCTTTATTGCTGGTTTTCAGATCTTACTAACTTGTTTCAGCAAGGGTTCTCACTTGAAGTTTAAGCATCCATAGCAAATATATTGCGGTGTCAATTATTTCCATCTTACACTTGCATTTATCTCACTCGCTTCCCCCTTAATGGTGTACTTATACCTATTTCCAATCTCAAATTCATCTGATCCTCTTTCCAATTCACTTGGTATACTGTACCATATCCATGTCTTTTCTTTATAATTTATAACTTTGATTATCCACGTACAAAACCTTAACAAAATCACGAAGGTACGAGAACTCTCGATATATAGTACAAAATCTTATCTGATGGTTGGCACTCGAGTAATGTAATTAATGTAGAAATTTATCCGAAGCCACATTCCATTCATTCCAATCAGTAATTAGCTAGTGCCTATAGTCATTTCAAATTCTCCATTCGGTAGCACTTATATTCTAATGGTAAGTGTCCCAAGCCTTCTTATAACACTATCTTTATCCCAACGGATATCAACTGTTTCCTCTAATAACCTCACAATACATCAGGTGTTTCGCAAATCTACAATCCTTGTCCTTTAGGGATTTCTCTATTTTCCGAGGTGAAGTCACATACACGCAGTACTCCTTTATGCCTCACACTCTTTCATTCTTGTTGTATACCCAACGCTAACTTCTAAATTACTCAAAATCATATCAAAGTCGTCTTAATAGTGGTCTTGTCTTATCATCTTCTCGTCGTACTACACCTTAAGTTCGTAGCTATATATTTCCCTTTTATTCTATACCCATACTCAATTAATTACGTCTGTCTTGGGTACTTCCTTTAGTATCCCTTTCATTTCTCCAGTTTATGTCCATCTTTTATTCTATGCATGAGGAATCTCATGCTACTCTTGTATCCTTCGGAAAACACTACTTCTACATAACCCCTTTCTCATTTTTGAAACATATTCTGTTCATCTCTATTTGTTCTTATCATACCAGTCATTTCTGGTATTTATTCTGTCTCATTACTCATCTTCCTTTAGGTAGGTCTTTCACAATTATGTCACTTATTTTACTCGTTTTCTTAGCTATACACATCATAACACTTCGCTACACTGTAATTCCCACTCGCTTGCTTCTTATCTTCTTCCTTCTATTAACTCCTTCTCTTCCTGAGCTCGCTTCCACTTTCGTTACTACTTGATCTCTATTCTGAGCTTTCCCTGTAGGACCTTATAAATTCCTTCTTATTTGTTCTACATTTGATTTTCCGTTTCACACTGATCACATCATACCCTTTAGTTACTTCCTCACTAGGCTTTACTCATTTCTATAACAATCCTTATGGTATTCACATTACATCCTGTTAGTAATCCACCTATAACGTAACACTTCTTAACCTTATTCGCGATTCTTACTATGTTTTAATTACACTCTGTGGACAAGGCGTATTTAAATCTTCACCCTTTTTGATCAATCTTATCCTTGATATCTCACAAGCTGTCTTATCAATACCTTCATAATTTATCATAATTCTTCCTCCTCCGTACTTTTTTCTCAATCATACTACTACTCCTTTTAACTATAAACTCGTCGTAGTTTATCCCTACTTATCGGTTCACTCGATACCTCAATAAAATATTTTGTTGAAATTTGCCACCTTTTTCTAAATCACCCCTTAGTATCACAAGCCCTTCCGAATTGTCCTAGCATTGCATCAACAACACGTGGAACACATGATCCATAACAGCTCACAAGTTGAGTTTTCCTTCCACAAATTCTATCTTCAATTAGTTGATTAAAAACTAATAAACTCAAGGACATGATGAAATGTTACCTCACGAACACTAGAACACTCCCACTCCAAGATTATGTCACCATGAAGCGTCCTTCGAAACCACACAAGAAGAACTAGAATTCGACAATCACCACGAGACTTTTATTGCTTAATTCACATGGTTTACCTCCCGATTTATTCTTGAGTCGTGAACGAATCATTTAGTCCATAAACTACTGGTTGTATGCTTTGTACTTTTCAATAAAAGTGAAACTCAATTACCGGACGTTTTTTCCCTTCAACGTGAGCCTTTTTCTAAGGCAAAATGTGGTTGGAAAGTATTCTGGTCCGTTTAAATGAATTCCAAACTTTGCGACTCCTATATGCTTTTTTGAAATAACATTTTCCAAATAAGAACGGTGCCTCTTACGGATGACATGGAAGGTATCTCTTAAACTTTAATCCAACATGATAAATTTACCATATCGATACCGACCTCATAATTACTATTACTATCAATTCAACGGTTAACTTATTCCTCGAAGTCAGCTGTACTCACCACTTAGTCAAATCCTATCACTATCGACACGACCTTTCAAGAATATTACGAACTTATACCTCATTCCCTTTTCATTTCTAGGAAAATTTTGGCAGAGTTTTCTCTGTATTTCTTACTATCTCAAAACATGCACGCAGGAAATACCAACAATGCCTCACAGGGCCAACATGTATACGTATATACCATATCGTATCATAGCCACACAGGGCTCCCAATTTCCCAAAAAAGTATAAAGGTGTCGGGACTTACCTCACATATCGCACCTCGAGACGTACCTGATCCTTTAACGATCTGTTCTGTTATACTTTTCTATCCACCTTCGCTTTCATCCTCCAACTTTACATTTCAATCATATTTCAATATTCTCACCTTATCCAACATGCCTCTTTCGCACCGTTACTTACCTGTGTACTGTGTAGCTTCCAATATCATCAGTCGCTTTCTTCTGTCGATGTCGTTCTTCAGCTGAAATCAAAGGTTAGTATAAGGAATTTCATTTCCTATGGCTGGGCTCTATCGCACGATCTTAGATATGAAAGAAAGGTAACATCCTAAATGTCCTGTAGCTTCCTGTTTATAGATGTGGTGCACAACACACCGATAAACAAGACTCTACTAGACACGATCTGTAGACATTCCGAGGAGGAACTGCTCTGATACCACTTTTGTCACGACCCAACCCCGTAGGCCATAACTAGTGCCCGACCTGGACACCCGTATACATACCTATCAGATATAGTCAAACTGAAACTATGAACAATATGGAACTTTACAAAAGAACTCCGAAAGTTCATAGCGTCATCATATATGTATATTCAGATAAATTGTCTCCTAAGAAGTCACAACTGATCAAATCATAGAATGATATGCAAGCCGACAAGGCTGCCACTACATATCAATATCATGTCATGTGCAAGCCGGCAAGGCTGCTACTACAGACTGACATCATATCATAGCACATCGTATAGACACAGCTGAACAAAACTTATACACAACCCACACATATGACGGGACAGGGCCCCGTCGTACCCCTGGATAACATATACATATATATATATATCATAAGATCTGTACTAAAAGTCTAGACTCCGGAACAACGGAGCTCTCCAAAATAGCTGAGTAGTAGTCCTATGCTAAAGGGTCGCCTAACCGACTATCTGTACCTGCGGGCATGAAACGCAGCCCCCCGAAGAAAGGGGTCAGTACAGAATATGTACTGAGTATATAAAGTATGAAATACAATAAGGAAGATCATAACTGAAGTTGAGATTCCAGGAGACAAGTATGATACTCAAGAAATCACTGTACCTGTGCCTTACGAAACAAAGTCATGCATATCATTATCATATACCGTACCCGGCCCATTATGGGACTCGGTGAATAAAATCATATCATCATGTCATCATACCATCATATCATCATATACATATACCGTACCCGGCCCTCTAGTGAGGGACTCGGTGAATAAAGTCGTGTACACGTATACCGTACCCGGCCCATCCTGGGAATCGGTGCCATAATCATATCATCGTATCATCACATCATCATATCATCATATAACGTACCCGGCCCTCTAGTGAGGGACTCGGTGAACAATGCAGTGAAACTGTGCACGAATACATACCCGGCCCGGGACTCGGTGAATGATACAATAACAGTAAGCACGAGTAGAATATCATGAGCAACTATATGCAACGACATCATCACCTGAGACTCAATAGAATAAGTAGACTGACTAACACTCGAATATCACGGCAATAGTCATGTTAAGTACTCTTTGAATATCAATATGAACTATATCAAATAGAGCCTCAGGAATCACATGTCATGTATCAAGATAATGCGAAACAGCTATTGAAAGTCAAGGACATTAATCATCATAGAGTCTTTAAGAATAGGACCTTTCACATCCCAACTACTCTCCAACGTATAGCGGACTCGAGGGGCAGTAGCTCAATTACTTAAGATTTATAATATCAAGAAGTGAATAAGAATCATGAATTACACTGAAGACTTATGAATAGGATTACCCCAAAGCTCATATCATCCATCACTTAAATCTAAGACATTCCAAAAGAAAGAAGGGACAGCTTTACATACCTGTTAATGATTAATCGCGAACCCGTTCGCTTTGTCGCTCTTTTAGCCTATTTAATATACAAGTAATGTTATCGTCAGTAACCATACTTTCTAGTTCGTAAACCGTAGCCCATCACTTTATAGAACTTATTCTTTAATTTATACTTCTCCTTTAGGGTTGTTCACTATTCAAGGACTTAACGGAAATCGGGCAGCATTTCCTTTATATATTCGCCTAACCCGAATTTTCAATTATTCTCCTGTCAACACAGAAATACCAACAACAACAATATACACATAAAATTCTCACAACTCAGCCCATAACAATTCTAAATCCATTTCAACCCACGATTTCACATAATAACAATTTCATGTATTTTCTTACTTCCGATTTCGTCCAATCCAATTTTAATAACTCCATTACAACACTATTAACACAATTACACCATAAAACAAGAAAATTTTACCAAAATTTTCTCGGAGGAATTTCTACTCTTAATTGCTCCAATTTTGCAATTTCTTCTTCCTCGATTCAATATCCAATGTTGCTACCACCTCCTTGAACTTGTAAATCACCTTGGAATTAAATCAAAGAATTTTTTTTTTTTTAAACAGCCATGCCTTGGAATTAAATCAAAGCAAATTTTTTTTTTTTTTAAACAGCCATGGCTGGCCGTGAACAGTAGCAGCCATGGCTGCTCCTTTTGTTTTATTTTTTCTCTCTTAAGCTTCA
Organism: Lycium barbarum; assembly: GCF_019175385.1. Taxonomy (NCBI): domain Eukaryota; kingdom Viridiplantae; phylum Streptophyta; class Magnoliopsida; order Solanales; family Solanaceae; genus Lycium; species Lycium barbarum. The sequence continues at coordinate 19,183,392 of NC_083348.1, read as the reverse complement.
ATTTGCAAAAAAAAAATGAAAATGAATGCTAACTTTGATCATTAGCTAGGCTATTTATATGAATTCTAATGTCCCTCCACGTGCCCACCATGGTGAATCATCACCTTGATACATTCTTTTTTATTGTTATTATTATTTCTTTTAATTAAAGAATCGGATGGGGCCAACTTTAATTATATAATTAGCCGACTTAATTAATCTTAATTAATCACTAATCCCTACTTAATTATTTAATCATAATTAATTAATCCCTAATCTCCCATAATATGTTTACACTAATTAAAATTTATAAACAATTTATGTTCTAATTAAAATTGAAAATTAAAGATTTCTATTTCGTGTTCGAAAATGATTCTGCCTTTAACTTGAGTCAATTTGCTTGCGAATAATTCGACGTATAAATATACGGGGTATAACACGAGGGGACAGTTCACAGGCTTCCCGAGGTGTTCGGGGGTTGATTTTGATGACTTTGTGGGAAAATTAGCTTTAAGCAAAAAAGAGTTGACTCAAAGTTGACTTTTGGATAAACGGACCTTTTTTATAAATTCGCTGATTTCGAGAAGGCCGGATGGTCATTAAGAACTTATGTGTACAGCTAGTTCGATTCTCAATGCACTCGAATACATTTTTGGACTAGGGTTGGGAAGCTGGAATTGAGGTACCAGGGGTTGATTTGGTCAATGAGACCTCCGTTAGGAATTTAGAGGCCACGGGTGAGTTCGTAGCATGTTTTTATATGTGGTATATGGTTTGTGAGTAGATGGCCTCAGGAGTTAGTCAAAATTTCAGGTTGAGTTGTGAAACTTGGAAAAATTTTCTGGTGTCTGGTGCCCGCTTTGGCGGCACCAGCACCATGGCAGCGGTACCGCTATAGTGGTTACCTTACCGCTGAAGTGGTCTGTGCCATTTGGACATGACTGTTGTAGCGGTCATGGGACCGCTGGAGTGGCAATCTTGTCGAGGAAGCGGGTGACGAACAGTTAGTTCATTAAAATGAAGTGTTAAAAGCCCTTAGTCTCTCATTTATTTCTATTCCGAAAATTGAGCTCTTGGGAACAATGCTAGAGGATTCTTAGTGGTAAGTCCTTCTAATCTCTTTGCTATTCCATTATTCCTAATCATCTTAGACTCCCTTCTCTTGTTAGTTCATTAAGTAATGGAAGATTAATGATTTGTTGGTTGGGTTAGCTTCAATAAGCATTGAATTGATGAGTAGAACCCTTATTTCATAACTTCTTCCTAATTAGAGGCTAATTTGTGGATTTAGGAGTTAGGGTTTATACCCAATTTCGAGGGTTTTACCTTGAGTACGAATTAGAGTAAATTGTTGATTATTCTAGTTGGCTAATGATGGGAATTTATCATCTAGAGGTTTAATTTCATGTTGGGACCTTTAGATCTCTAATTTCACCCTTCTTGTTCATACACCCTATTCCATAGGTTTGAAATTTGGGTCTTGATAGAAGTAGGGTTGATTTTGATGTTCTTCTTGATTCTAATTCTATTATTCGAATATGCTTCGACTTTCTTGATATTGAGGCTCAGCAGAAAGGGAAAGCTAAGGAGTGATTGTTGGTGTTATTGTTGTTCGGACTTCCAGGTAGGTTATGGTTTACCCTATAGTGAGACTTCGTTTAACGAAGCATATATTAAGATGATATTATCGGAGAAAGCATGTAAACCTTCGGTTATGAAGTTGGGTTGGATATTGTTTAAGGTTAGGCCCTGTTGTGTGATTGGGGCTAGCCACCCCATTATGTTGTGACTTGATTTTTTCTATTGTTGTTGGCTTGATGCCATGTAGTGATAGCAATATTGGTGACTCTTGATATATCTTGATCATGATATCATAGTATCTTGCTTGTTGACATTTGATATGAAGATAGTGTTCTATATGACTAGTGTAGTTTTTCATGATATTGTTGGCGTACCCATGCTTGGTACTTGTGATATTGATATGATTATTGATGTTGACTCATGAATTACACGCATTCTCATCCTTCATGATATACTGTTGATACATTGATGATACTTTAGGAAACACTATGATGAGCTGGGCTCAGTTTGGATGAGAGTGACGTGAGGTCCGGTTTCGATGGCTGTCTCAAAATCGTGGTTGAGTGGTAGCGATTGCCGAGGTTTGTGCAAGAGCCGTGAGGTACATGGACTCCGCTGGTCCCTCATAGGATGTGCTGATGAAAGTCCTCCGTGGGCAAAGATTCGGAGTCTCGTCCGTCCGTTAGGCAAAGATCTGGAACGAATGGTACATTGGACTTTACGAGTCCCCATGGGTTGCGCTTCGGAGACGTTGATACTTTCGTTCGGAGTACAAGTGTACACCGCATTGCATTTGCATTCATACATTATCGCATTGCATTGCATTATGGTTTATATTGTGATGGTCTAGAGATGTACGTGTGTTGTTTGGATTCAGATTGGATATATTGAGACTTGGCACACTTGGGTTTAGATGCTACCACCTAGGTGATGACGTGTATTGGGTTCTGACTTATACTTGATGATTTATCTGCTTATCTTACTTTATTGTTTGCATTTTGTTAGCTATACTTAGTCGGCCTATGATACCTACCAGTACTGTGGTTTTGTACTTACCTGTACTTGCTGCATTCTTTTATGAATGCAGAATTCCAAGTTGGATCTACTTCGTTTTCTCATGGCTGATAGTCGCTTCGGGATTTTCTGAGCGTCTATAGGGTGAGCACAAGACGTCCGCTGCCTTGAAGATTCTTCTTTATCTATGTCTTATTTTCCATTCTGAGACATATCAGACTTGATGTATTATTGACATTCCAGACTTGTATATTTCTAGCTAGATGCTCATGTATGGATTAGACCAGACTCTAGGGTGTATTTCCTTATTTTGCGCATTTTTTGTATATTATTAGCGTCAGACTTACGTGAAGTATTCTCTTTCGCTTATTTAACTATTTATTTATGTTTTTACTATCGTTGGGTTGAGGGTTCGCTTATCGACGTAGGAAAGGTAAGTGCCCGTATGACTCAGCTAAATTGGGTCGTGACAAGTTGGTATCAGAGCCCTAGGTTACCTGATCTATAATACAAGAACGTGTCTAATAGAGTCTCATGGATCGGTGCGATGAGCTTCGTACTTATTTGTGAGAGGCTATAGGACATTTAGGAAATCTCACTTTCTTTCATTCTCTCGTGCGACTTTATTCAAATTGGTATCTAGTCGATTCTAATTGGTATCTAGACCTTCTTATCTCGATCATCCTCGAAAGATGAAAATTTGTCCTTAATTTCTTACGCGAATGGTTGATCTATGACGTGTCGTGGTATGGTACAAGATGTGTTATCCTGATTCCGACTTATGATCCAGTTTAGTTACTAGTTATGGCCTGAGGTTTTGATTGTGTGGAGTCGCGGTTAGACTAGGTTGCTATGTGGAGTCACGATTAGACTCGTTTATTGTGAAAGTTCATGAGAAATGGGAAGATAGTTCAGGGTTACAGGGTCTCCATGTTTCAGCGCTGGCTTGCTTAGAAGTGACAAAGTGCATTTATGGCTTAACAACAGTGGGTTACTCGATGATATGATCGGTTTGACTTTAGCTTCGTCAAGGTTTAATGATGGTGTCCATGATACTGGTGAACCAATGGCTGGTCGATGATCAAGCAACGGTAGAATAATAGACGTTGTTATGTGAGAACAAGTGTAAGTTCGGTGATGACATCGAATGTGGGCAAACGTATCGCGATCGTGGGTAATAAAGAAAAGACGTTGACAATAAGGACATGAAGGAAGAATTTTGTGGAAAGCACATAGCGAAGTGAGACCTCATAGATTATCTTGGACATTAGTACTTTTCGAGAGATTGGCAAGGGAAAAATTGGTATCTAGCATGGTTGTCGGGATAAGGTTGGGACTGGTATTAAAGGTTATTCTTGATATAAGGTAGTTGATGTTAAAGGACAACTCGATTATTAAGTAATTGCTATGGGCACATCGTTTGATCGGTAAATTTGATTAGGTTGTAGGCTTTGAAGAGTTAGTAAACGACTGATAGAAATGACTTCAAATAGTATGTGATAAGTTAATGACTTGAGGAGCTACTGGTTGTTCACTTACATGGGAGGAGAAGCATTGATATTGTTTTGTGGTTGTCGGGCTTAAATGGATGATTAGTTTAGAGGATCGAATGTAGCGTTTGTTGGTTGACAATGATAAAAGTAAATTGAAATGAAATACAAGAATTGAAGGATTACCATGAGACATCTTGCTATCGGTTCCAGTGGATTAAGGTTCGTAAGACTTGAGGTGAGGTAATATGGGTTCTTGAGTCGTGTTTGGACAGTGGAGACATTATACCATGACGTTCAGTAAAAAGGCTGGCCGATGAGTTTGATTGATGTCTTCGAGGATAAGGGAAGAAAGGAAATCGTTGAAACACGAATTAGTGATGTGAGAGCTTGTGTTACATCTCTGAGATTTCGGAATATTGCATTGTGAGTAGTCTAATGCAAGCTTAAGGTGAATATGAATTCCTTACGATATTAAGGAGAGTATTAGGTAGCTTAAAGTGCATACCATAAGATTTTGAAGTCATATGAATATGTGAAACTATGTTCGTTGAAGGAAGTGAAATGTAAGTCATGTTTGGAAAGGTTTTCGCAATAATTGAGTTAGTATTTATTTAGTAATGTTTTGGGGAAGAGCTATAAGGCTTCTTAGATGGTTAATGAAGTGTTAATAAGGTTCCACAAGGATTGGAAATCAAACGAATCAACGAGAGAAAGTTAAAAAAACTAATGAGTTATACGACCACCTATACGGTCCGTATAACTTTATACGGTCCTTATAACCTTTCCAGAGAAGACCAATCCCTGGTGGGATTATACGGTCACTTATACGGACCGTATAAAGTTATGCGGACCGTATAAGTGTCCGTATAACCAAGTCGGGTCACTTTTTCCAGATTTTTCCTTTTTATATATATATGACCCAAGTTCATATTTTTCATTTCCCACATTCTCCACACACCCTTGAGAGCTCTAGAACCTTCTCCCAAACATATTCCACTCAAACCCAAGAGAAATCGAAGATCAAGAGGCAAGAATCAAGATATCCATGTGTTGTAAGACTTGCTAGGGTTGGTAGACTTCAAGAATTTCTTGGGTATTGAAGCTAGGGTTTTTATACAAGTTGATAACTTGCTCCAAAGCTCATTCCTTTAAGATAAAAGGTTAGTTTTCATGCTTATCCCATGTTATTATGAATGCTTAGTTGTTGAAAAACTTGGGTGAAAGGAGAAAGTAGGAGATGAGGTCTAAATGTATATTTCATGATATTTTTTCGTAGTAAGCTAACTTGAGTCATGATTCTTAGTATGCTATGGATATAATCTTGCTATTAAGGGTATTAATGATGACAAGGAAGTGTTGTATAAGATTGTGCAAAGGGTTGGTATGAAATTATTGACATAGGTTGAGTATGAGAATGCATTTTAAGACTTAATTGAATATGACTACTTGAGTATGATATTGTGGATGTTATTATAGTGGTTTGGGAGATGTTTTTCCTTATGGTGGAAGTCGATGAAAAAGGGGAAATGCTGCCCAAATATTTGTTAGCTCATGAGTTATTCTAGTTTGAATTCATTAGTGTGTTTAAGACTTAACCATGGTCTGAATCCTTTTAAATGTAGATTTCTCAAGTCTTGGCGGTGAAAGTTAGATAGTTAAGAAGACAAAGAGGTATGTAAAGCTAACCCTTCTTTCTTAAGGCATGATCCCACTGATGTATACCTTCACGTGAATTCCATAATGTCTCCCATGATGACTACATTCCTAGAGTCACTAAAAGCTCATAGTTCTTGATATTCTTGTGATACAATTGGTTCCATCCTGTGATAGTTGATCCTTTAGGGCAAAGACATAGTGAAAATGATGATGACGATGATAACACTCCCACTTATGTAGCTCTCTCTCTCTCTCTCTCTCTCTCTCTCTCTCTATATATATATATATATATATATATATATATATATATATATATATCCTCCAAGGCAAAGAGATAGTGAAAATGATGATGACGATGATAACACTCCCACTTATGTAGCTCTGTCTCTCTCTCTCTCTCCCTCTCTCTCTCTCTCTCTCTCTCTCTCTCTCTCTCTCTCTCTCTCCCTCTCTCTCTCTCTCTCTCTCTCTCTCTCTCTATATATATATATATATATATATATATATATATATATGTATAAAGCTATGTTGTAACACCGAGTCCCTTTGAGGCCGGGTATGATATCTATTGTGTGCACACCACTGCAGTTGGGTATGGATAACCCTGAGCCTTGGTTGGGCCAGGTTTGTACAACACCAAAACTTGTCATGGTCGGGTACGTAAGACACCGAACCTCAATGGTCGGGTACAATACTACTATATATGTGTAAGTGTATGTAACGAAAGGTTCCCATTAGAAAAAAGGGTAAGTAAACATGATGAACGTCGCTAGAGGTATAATTGGCTATATCAGCGCATGACTCTTCCATCTTATGTAATTTTTCATGCTTTTATTATACTATTGATTATGCTTTGCATACTCAGTACATTATTCGTGCTGACATCCTTTTGTTTGTGGACACTGTGTCATGCCGCAGGTGGATAGGGAGATAGACTTGATCCTTAGGCTGCTTATTCAGAGACTGCTTAGAGGAGCTCCACTTGATTCAGAGCTGCAACTGTTGATGCTATTCTTTTGTGTATATATGGGCATGTCGGGGACCTGTCCTGTCTATATGATGTTTCATACTCTTCTTAGAGGCTCGTAGACAGTTGTGTACAGTTAGATGTCTCTTAGCCTTGTCGGCTTATATTTTGTATATCATTTTGTTATTCTCGTCAGCTTGTGTATATGTATATAGGCATAGTTGTTGACATTGATATAAAAGTGTTTTAGCCGTTGGAAATGGTACTATTGAGGTATAGAGTTTATTAATAAGCCATGTGGCTCACCTAGATATGAATGTGAAATTATGATGAGAGGTTCCCGGTGGGTTAGCTCCGGGTGCCCGTCATGGCCCTCTGGTTGGGTAGTGACAAAAGTGGTGTCAGAGCAGTTTCGTCCTAGGGTGTGTCTACGAGCCGTGTCCAGTAGAGTCTTGTTTGTAGGTGTGTTGCACGCCACACTTATAAACAGGAGGCTACGGGCATGTAGGAATGAATTACCTTCTTTCTATCCTATATCGTGCAATAGATTTAAGTCACAGGATATAATATTTCCAATGCTAACCTTAATTATTTTGTAGTTATGAGATGGTTTCTACAAAAAAGAAAACTAGTAGTTCAGGGGCTTCCAGAGCCAGTCATTCTTATGATACAGACCCATCGGAGAATGTTCCCTCTATCGAGACAGATCCATCGGAAGTCATGTCCTCCATAGAGACAGATCCGTCTGTGACCCAGGAGGAACACGCTGAACATGTAAGGGATAGACAATTATTAGGAGATGACTATCTATGCAATTCCAGAGTGATGGTATCTGCAGAACGAGGGTCAAATGAGAATAGTGGTAAGCTTGGGAGAGTCTGTATAATTGGCACATTTGTAAACGGTGTGGGTGTCGTAGAACAACCTGCAGAAGAGCAACCAGGTGAAGAACTCCCCCAACCCCTATTGGACCGAATTGTACTGGATAAAAGTTCTTGAGTAGGACCAAGGTAAGGATTTTCGTTGTTGGATCTTCAGGATGCCAGTGCTTATTTAAGAAAGTAAAGTGTATCGTTCAGTCATTTTGGAATATTACAAGTAAGTTATATAATATGATTTTTAATTGTAATAGTAAATCCAGATTGACCTATAAGGTGTTAAAGAACAGCAAGATAAGGGGAAGTATGATTTACGAGTACGTAAACCTCCGTGAAGGGAGTTGAATGATGGAATGTTTATAAGAAGAAAAGATGGAATTGTAGAGAAAGTGTTTAGGTTTGGGATTGTTCTGTTTACGGAGGAAACTCTGTCGAAATTTTCTGGGAATCTAAGAGGAATTGTGGAAACTCTTAAGTAGGATTATGGCGAGAAGAAAGAAAAGGGCCTAGTAGTGAGTGATTAGAAATGAAGTTAGTAGTCAATTGCGGGATACATGTAGCAAGTATACATCAAGCTAAGAGGAATGATGATTAGGTCCAGATAGGATAAAAAACATGCGAAGGAAAAAATGTTGTGCTTGGGGTAGAAAAAAAAGGTTTTATATACCGAGGAGAACAAAAGAGATGAGCATTCTAGAAAAATTTTGCAAGTTAGAAGAATTTGGCTAGCCGTTTCATGTCTTGGAAGGTTGAGTTATGAAATGAACTTGATACATACGTATAGGCCTATGCATGTAACACCTATCCAGATTACCAAGTTGGATTTCACCCGATGATTCTAGCGGGGGAAAACTTTTATGTCACTATGAGCCAGCCGTATTGACCCTAGTGATACCTCGAGGTAATAGATAGAAATGGATATGCTTAATAAATCTCCTTTCCTAGCAATTTGTTGATCTTATGACGGCGGTTGTGTTCTGTGTTATAGTTCAGGTTATTTATCCTGGAACTTACCTGAACGGTTACACGATAGGAGTTCGTTATTACTAATGTGAAGGAAAGTGAGGGATGCAAAAAAGAAGGGATTCATACTATGTTAATGAGATAGGGTTGATCAACCAATTAGAAGAAAGATAAGTGACGAAAGTCCAGGATGTGTGATAGGCGTGATAAGAAAGAAAAAGACATGCTGGAAGCAGAGAAGGAAAGATAGAAGTGGGGCAAATAAAAGGAATGTCTACTAAAGCAATAACCCGATGAACAAAGTGCGAGAGAGAATCAAACCCTGTGGATATCCCATTACTAAGTGAGAATATTAATAGATGTTATGAAATGATTGGGATTTTGAATCGTATTATAATAAACGTGCGACTAATTAGATTATGACAAGGAATTTGAGACTATTTGTGGAGTATGTTATCTTATGCATAAGGAGTGACTTCACGCACGATACCTCTTCAAAGAATTCCAAAAGGACCATATATTACCCTGTTATCAATATATTGAGACAGCAGAGAACAATGCTTCTATGATAGTGTGAATTGATTAAAGAAGGGTATGGAGTGATTGACGTTGGATCTTAAGTCATAGTTTTATTAGAAGGAAGTCTATGGTATTATGAAATATGCTTAGGAATATTTTACTATGAACAAAATCATTTGATGAAAAGGATAAGAAGTAAGATAAAACAAGAAACAAGATCTGATTGTGAATGATTAGTGAACTGACTTTACAGGTATATCAGTGAACTGACTTTACAGGTATGTCAGGACGACAACAAATGGAATCGCATCCCCGGTGAGTTATGCGGCAAATGCTCCAAGGAAAGAATATTGAGGAAAGGTAAGGCAAGAGATGACGAGTTTGTGCACGATGCGGTACAGGGAACATAGGTTAGTTATGGGATGTATCGATGAAAATGACTAATATGTAAGAAGATCTATGGGTCTTAATAGGATTGTGGAAAGAAGCATTAGGGCGAAGGAAATTCCAACATGGTTAAATGGTTGTAGAAATTAGACGACAATCAAAGGGCAACTAAAGAATTAGTCTTCAATTGTCCGAGGTAATGTGGCAAGTGGAGTCGTAAGGATGAGACAATACAAGATATGGGCCGTAGAACGGAGGAGGGGCAAAACGTTCAACATGATGATTGTACAATAAGGTAGATTATGAGACAGAGTTAAAGGATGGGCATATGATGGAGAAGCGGTACTAACCTTAAGATGATGAAAAGTGCAGTACAAAGAAAATTTCCTATATCGGTGCAGATTTAGTATGTGGATACAAGTGGTTACTAGAGATAGTAATTTTTATAAGGCCTATTGTAGGGCATGATCATCACATAATTTAAAAACCCTTGAAATGATAAATCATGTGAGTATTACGGCTTTTGATCAGCCGTAAGATAAATGAGAATGAGACAGTATCCCATGCAACAAAGGGTTCGTAGGTATGATTTCATAATGGAGATATACAGGTAATGATTATAAGATTAAGACTAAGGGGGGAAGTAAAGGTATCTTTAGTGGTTAACAGAGATAGCATATGTATTATAGATCTCGACAAACTCAGAATGAGGATGGATTTCAATAATGACTCACAAGAAATGTGTAGTACTTGATAAGCTTGGCGAAAAGTACCAAGAGATATGGCGACGCCAGTAATAAGAAAATGAAAAGGTAAGTGTTGAACAAGTAACTCAGTAGAAGATGGAAAGTACACAGGACAGACAAAGTGGTAAACAGGAGAAAGAAGCAAAGCTAGCGACAGGGAGTCATCTAGCTAGTTAAGATAGAGCATCAAAACTTTGAGGCTTATTACAGGCCATCAAGGTTCCAATATGGAAATGGGAAGTCATTAATATGGAATTCATTATAGGTTTACCTTGTTCCCAACATAAGTATGATTATATATGGGTAATTATGGATAGACTTACGAAGTCAGCTCATCTCCTACCGGTCAAAACTACATACGCAGCGGAAGATTATGCAAAGCTCTATGTCAAAGAGATAGTACGACTTCATGGTGTTCCAGTATCTATTATTTCTGATAGAGGGGACACAGGTTAACGCCGATATCTGGAAGTCCTTTCAAGAAGGTTTGGGGACTCAGGTGAGTCTTAGTACAACATTTCATCCACAGACATATGGACAAGCTGAGCGTACCATCCAAACTCTTGAGGAGATGCTACAGGAATATGTGTTGGATTATGGAGCTAGTTGGGATGATCACTTACTATTTATTAAAAATTTCTTATGACAACAGTTGTCATTCTAGCATCCAAATGGCCCCGCATGAGGCTTTATATGGGCACAGGTGCAGATCACCAATTGGTTGGTTCGAAGTAGGAGAAACTAAACTCATAGGGCCATACTTGGTCTAGCAAACTATAGAAAAGGTCAAGCTTATACAGGATCGACTATTAATAGCTCAGAGTAGTCAGAAATCCTATGTAAATAATCGTCGACGAGATTTAGAGTTCCAAGTGAAAGATTGGGTATTCTTGAAGGTGTCGCCAATGAAGGGCATCATGAGATATAGCAAAAAGCGCAAGCTTAGTCCCTGGTACATAGGACCTTATAAGATTGTACGCAAGGTAGGCCAAGTGTCTTCTGAACTAGATCTACCTTCGGATTTAGAGTCAGTCCATCTGATTTTTCATGTATCGATACTTCGTAAGTGCATTGAAGACCCTTCCAAGATTGTACCAGTACATGATGTCCAAGTCGCTGAACAATTGTCTTATGAAGAAGTTCCCATTGCCATTCTAGATAGGCAAGTACGGAGACTCAGAACCAAATATGTGGCTTCAGTTAATGTATTATGGAGGAATAATAATAGAGAGGAAATGACCTGGGAGGCAGAAGAAGATATGAGGTTTAGGTACCCATACTTATTTCAACTCCCAAAGGAGACTCAGACAGAGGCACCATTGTCCTCAGGTATGTAATGCTTTCCTTGATGCTTTCTTGGTCGTGTGTGGCCATTGTTGTTGATATTGTTGTTGTAGCCCTGTGAGGTGATATATTTTGGGTTGCTGTGACAGGACGGTAGTGCTGTATTATAGGGGAAACTCTGGCGAAATTTTTATAGGATCCCCAAATGGTCTAACATTCGAGGAAGAATGTTTCTAAGGGGGGAAGAATGTTACACCTCTAAGATTTTAGACTATTGCATTGTGAGTAGACTAATGCGAGCTTAAGGTGAATATGAAGTCCTTATGAGTTTAGGGAGAGTATTAGGTAGCTTAAAGTGCATACCATAAGATTTTGGAATCATATGAATATGTGAAACTAAGTTCGTTGAAGGAAGTGAAATGTAAGTCACGTTTGGAAAGGTTTTCGCAATAATTTAGTTAGTATTTATTAAGTAATATTTTGGGGGAAGAGCTATAAGGCCTCTAAGAAGCTTAATGAAGTGTTATGTAAATGTTAATAAGGTTTCACAAGGATTGAAAGTCAAACGAATCAACGATAGAAAGTTTGGAAAAATAGTGAGTTATACGACCACTTATACGGTCTGTATAAGGGTCCGTATAACCTTTCCAAAGAAGACCAATCCCTGGTGGGATTATACGGTCACTTATACGGATCGCATAAAGTTATACAGACCCTATGAGTGTTCGTATAACCAAGTCGGGTCACTTTTTCCAGATTTTTCCTTTCTATATATATATGACCCAAGTTCATATTTTTCATTTCCCACATTCTCCACAAACCCTTGAGAGCTCTAGAACCTTCTCCCAAACATATTCCACTCAAACCCAAGAGAAATCGAAGATCAAAAGGTAAGAATCAAGATAACCATGTGTTGTAAGACTTGCTAGGGTTGGTAGACTTCAAGAATTTCTTGGGTATTGAAGCTAGGGTTTTTATACAAGTTGATACCTTGCTCCAAAGCACATTCCTCTGAGATAAAAGGTTAGTTTTCATGCTTATCCCACATTATTAAGAATTCTTAGTTGTAGAATAATTTGGGTGAAAGGAGAAAGTAGAAGATGAGGTCTATTTCATGATATTTTTTAGTAGTAAACTAACTTGAGTCATGATTCTTAGTATGATATGGATATAATCATGCTATGAAGGGTATTAATGATGACAAGGAAGTGTTTTATAAAATTGTGCAAAGGGTTGGTATGAAGTTATTGACATAGGTTGAGCATGAGAATGAATTTTAAGACTTAATTGAATATGACTACTTGAGTATGATATTGTGGATGTTAGATGTTATTATAGTTGTTTGGGAGTTGTTTTTCCTTATGGTGGAAGTCGATGAAATAGGGGAAATGTTGCCTAAATTTTTGTTAGCTCATGAGTTGTTCTAGTTTTAATTCAATAGTGTCTTTAAGACTTAACCATGGTATGAATCCTTTTAAATGTAGATTTCTCAAGTCTTGGCGGCCAACGTTAGATAGTTAAGAGGACAAAGAGGTATGTAAAGCTAACCCTTCTTTCTTAAGGCATGATCCCATTGATGTATACCTTCACGTGAATTTCATAATGTCTCCCATGAGGACTACGTTCCTAGAGCACTAAAAGCTCATAGTTCTTGATTTTCCTATTATACCATTTGTTACACCCTATGATAATTGATCCTCTAAGGCAAAGATATAGTGAAAATGATGATGACGATGATAACGCTCCCACTTATGTAACTCAATATATATATATATATATATATATATATATATATATATAAGTATAAAGCTATGTTGTAACACCGAGTCCCTTTGAGGATGGGTATGCTCCACACCGAGTCCTATAAGGCCGGGTATGATATCTATTATGCGCACACCACTGCAGTTGGGCACGGATAACCCTGACCCTTGGTAGGGCCAGGTATATACAACACTGAACCTTGTCATGGTCGGGTACGTAAGACACCGAACCTCTATAGTCGGGTACGATACTACTATATATGTGTAAATGTATGTAATGGAAGGTTCCCATTAGAAAAAAGGGTAAGTAAACATGATGAACGTCGCTAGAGGTATAATTGGCTCTATAATCCCATGACTCTTCCATTTTATGTCATTTTCATGCTTCTATTATACTACTGATTATGCTTTACATACTCAGTACATTATTCGTACTAACGTCCTTTTGTTTGTAGACGTTGTGTCATGCCGCAGGTGGACAGGGAGATAGACTTTATCCTTAGGCTGCTTATTCAGAGACTACTTAGAGGAACTCCACTTGATTCGGAGCTGCGGCTGTTGGTGCTATTCTTTTGTGTATATATGGGCATAGCGGGGCTCTGTCACATCTATATGATGTTTCATACTCTTCTTAGAGGCTCGTAGACAGTTGTGTACAGTTAGATGTCTCTTAGCCTTGTTGGCTTATATTTTGTATATCATTTTATTAGCCTCGTAAGCTTGTGTATATGTGTATGGGCATGGGCGTAGTTGTTGACATTGATATAAAAGTGTTTTAGCCGTTGGAAATGGTATTATTGAGGCATAGAGTTTGTTAATAAGTCATGTGGCTCACCTAGATATGAATGTGATAGTATGATGAGAGGTGCCCGGTAGGTTAGCTCCGGGTGTCCGTCATGGCCCTATGGTTGGGTCGTGACAGCTTGGTTGCCTTTGTACAGTGTAGAGTAGGCTTGAGAGTTTATGGATGAGTTGGAATGTTCATTTATATCATAGACTAATAGAGATTAATGGTGGACTAAGGTTGGGAACCTTGTATTCATTGTGTAAAAAAATTGGCTAGATCCCCCTACTAGTGGTGTTATTACTCGGCTTGGATGATTGAATAAAAAGGGATAACCGTGCAAATGGTTAGAGGTATTTAGATTCAATAGTTGAGGTGATTCGTCGAGAACTAGTAACATTAAGGATTTGAATAAGGGATTAGTAAACCTGGGTACTCAAAATGATAAAATATAGGATGATGGGTTAACTGAGTTAAGTTCGGTATACATTTCGAAAATTGAGTAAGGCAATTCGGGCAAGGACGATTCAATGGGATACATAAGGATATTAGTGATACTGTTGTGTGATACGAGGGATTTAGAGAGTGCTAAGCTTAGAGTGGTAAGCGTTAAGGAAACGATAACAGATAGAGTTGTGGCCAACTATTACCTTCAGATGTGATTCAGTTAGTGTATGAGACTTATTGTTATGTGATAGACTACTGAGTGGGTTTGAGTAATGGTCAGACGATGGTGGTATAAGTGAACTAATGGAGATTGAGGAATTGAAGAGTCAAGAAAACGTATAGTTGCTTGAGAGTCGACAAGAACGAGTTACACCTTGGGATTACTTAAGTCTATTTAGATTGTGGCATCGTTGTCGTGCATATTCAGATGAAGTGTGATTATTGCGTGAGCTTAAGGAAGGAAGTCTATAGATGGACTAAGTGATATGAGGAAAATTTCGTAAGATTTGCGATCGGAAGCTAGTAATAAGCATATTTAGTGAACCGACATGCTGCGATTTATAAGAAGTGGAATGGTGGTATACCGTTGGGAAAGTTCGTAACATTCTACAGTGAATAAGTCAGCGTGCTTTAAGAGAAAGGATCGTGAAATTCCTATCATGTGAGGCTAGAGTTATAGTTCCAGGGAGGGATCTTGCTCGTGGTAATACAGTATAATTGCAAGTAATATTGGCTGGACAGTTTGGGTAAGAGCTTTTGGTTATTAAAGACTTGGGGGTAATTACGTGACATTTCGAGCGGTAGTGTAAGATTGGATACCTTCGGAGAATTTACGAGCATATCGAGGTGATACTTTGAGAGGTTCGATGGTTATATAATTAATATATGAAGCTTAAGGTATGCACTAAAAAGTTCAGGGCTGTATCGGATTCTCGTATTGGGTAAAGGTTGAGAAACATGAAGTTTGAAATCGTAAGGTATAGCTCTTTGGTACTAAGTTGATAACTGGGATAGGACTCAACTTGTGGAGTCGAAAGTGATAGAAAGGATTTGTTATGCGTGGTATGGCTTTGATTGGTTTCAGAATTCGGAGTCAGTTCTAATGACTATTGGTGATATTCGAGAGTTGTGCATTCACTCAGGGTCAGCATTGTTCAAGTTAAGCTTAAAGGTCTATGATTACACTTCCAGCAACATATTTAAAGATTCGAAGCGTTTCGGCTCAGATTTGAGGTATGACAGATTTACTGAGCTTTGTCAAGGTTTTCTAGTGGATTTGACGATACTTTCTGAGAACAGTTATTCGGGACAAAATAAGAGTATACAATGAGCCTAGTACAGATTGAGGAGGAACTGTTGTGCGAGAGGTCTCTATTGTAATCAGTTGTTTGCTCGATAAGATATTCAGTGGTATGGTTCCTGTATTGTGATTTGAAAGTTTAAGAAGATTTGGAACTAGCCAAGATAGCTGTCGGTAAGATCAGTTTGATGGAATTGCGTAGAAATCGCAGATGAACCAAGGATTCTTTCTGGCGAGAGTAAGTTAAGGTTTTAGAATTTTGGTATGTGCGTTCATATGTTTCTAAGAAATCGTGGTGCGAGTAATGGCTTCAGAAGATGTGGGAAAAGGAGTTAGCGGAATCAGAGTATTTTATCGGTTCAAAATGGGCTGTGGTTTGTGACCATGTTTTAGAGGATTGCGTTTGTTTGGGAAGTGTTTGTGGTGCCTATTGATCTCGTTCAGGGTTGCGGTTTTATCCAATTAGAGAATTCGAGTAAAAGCAAATTGTTTTTCGAGGATCATTTGTGAAGGGAATTTGAATGCGGAGATACGAGGATTGGAGCATGAGCTAAGTAGATAGTTGGGACTGGTAGAGTGAACGATCAGGTTTTAACGTTACACCCGGCAAGGGTGTCTTGCGATTTAGGAAGGAAGGCAAGTGAGCCCGAGGTGTATTGGCTATTGAGACTACCCGTTGTTGGACCCTTATGCTATGAGTTAGTTTTTCACCAGATCTATAGAATTTTCATCTGATTCTCCATGTTTCTGTGTTAGAGAAGTAGCGCTCTGGTGGTTTCTGTATCATTCGTTGGGATTCAGTTTTGTTCGATGAGAATCTTTCCTGTAAGGAGAAGTCCGTCATGCTTAGCCGATAACTTCAGTTATTACCGATTCAAACATTTTTTCGTCCTCTCTTCCTTGTCGCTCGAGGATGACTGATTGTTTAATTGGTATATAATATAATGACCCATTTGGTCGTTATTGCATTTCCAACCCTTTTGACCCTTTCCCGACCTTGGTTGTTGATTTTGGTGACTTTGTGGGAAAAACTGGCTTAAAGCGAAAAAAAGTTGACTCAAAGCTGACTTTGGGTAAATGGAACTTTTTCAAAAATTCATCAATTCCGTGAGGTCCAGATGGTCATTTAGAACTTGTTAGTCGGAAATTCGGGTTGAGTTGTGAAACTTGGGAAATTTTCTGGTGTCTAGTGCCCGCTTTGGCGGCAACGGTACCGCAATAGCGGTTACCCTGCCGCTAAAGCAGTCTGTACCATTTGGGCATGACCGCTGTAGCGGTCATGGGACCACTGGGGGGCGCCGCATGTAGCGGTCATGGGATCGCTGGGGCGGCACCGCAGGAGCGGCAATCATGTCGCGGAAGCGGGTGACGGGTAGTTAGTTCATTAAAATGTAGTGTAAAAAGCCCTTAGTCCCTCATTTATTTCTATTCCAAAAATTGAGCACTCGGGAACAATGCTAGAGAATTCTTGGAGAAGATTCTTGGTGGTAAGTCCTTCTAATCTCTTTGCTATTCCATTATTCCTAATAATCTTAGAATCCCTTCTCTTGTTAGTTCATTAAGTAATGGAAGATTAAAGTGGGTTTAATGGATATTTTATCTAGGCTTCTAAATCATGATTTGTTGGTTGGGTTAGCTTCAATAAGCATTGAATTGGTGAGTAGAACCCTTATTTCATAACTTCTTCCTAATTAGAGACTAATTTGTGGATTTAGGAGTTAGGGTTTATACCAAATTTTGGGGGTTTTGCCTAGAATCCGAATTAGAGTAAATTATTGATTATTCTAGCTTACTAATGATGGGAATTCATCATCTAGAGGTTTAATTCCATGTTAGGACCTTTAGATCCCTAATTTCACCCTTCTAGTTCATAAAACCTATTCCATAGGTTGGGGATTTGGGTCTTGATAGAAGTAGGGTTGGTTTTGATGTTCTTCTTGATTCTAGTTCCATTATTCGAATATGCTTAGACTTTCTTGATGTTGTGGCTTAGCGGAAAGGGAAGGCTAAGGAGTGATTGTTGGTATTATTGTTGTTACACCTCGAATATTTTGTACGTTGAGTTGTGAATAGACTAACGCAAGCTCAAGGAGAACATGATGCCGTTATGACATTGAGGAGAATATTAAGTAGCTTTGAAGTATATACAATAAGATTTTGAGTTCATATGTGTCACGACCCAACCCTAAGGGCCATGACTGGTGCCTGAGCTGGACACTCATATACGTACCTGTTAGGTATAGTCAAACCGAATCTATGAAACAATATGGAAACTTGCATAAGAATTCCAAAGGTTCATAACGTCATCATATATATACATACTCGGATAACCTATCTCTTGAGGAGTCACAACTAATCAAAACATAATATGATACGCAAGCCGACAAGGCTGCCACAGTATATCAACATGATACGAAGGCCGACAAGGCTGCCACAATATACCAACATTATACGCAAGCCGACAAGGCTGCCATTACATATCAACACCATACGTAAGCCGACAATGCAGCCATTACAGACGAACATATCCATAACACATCGTATAGACATAGCTGAACAAAACTTATACACAACCCACACATATGTCTACAGAACTCTAAGAGTATCGATAGTGAAATATGACGGGACAGGGCCCCGCCGTACCCCTAGGTAAACATATACGTACATTATAAGATTTGTACCAATGTCTAGGCTCCGGAGCAACAAAGCTCTCCAAAATAGTTGAGTGGAAGTCCTATGCTGAAGGGTCACCAAACCGACTATCTGTACCTGCGGGCATGAAATGCAGCCCCCCCCCCCCCCCCCCGAAGAAAGGGGGTCAGTACGAGATATGTACTGAGTATATAAAGCATGAAATGCATTAAGGAAGATCATAATTGAAGTAGAGATTCCAGGAGACAAGTATGATAATCAAGAAATCACTGTACCTGTGCCATACGGAACAAAATCAAGCATATCCTTATCATATACCATACCCGGCCCATTATGGGACTCGGTGAATAAAGTCGTGTACATGTATACCATACCCGGCCCATCATGGGACTCGGTGCCATAATCATATCATCATATACATATACCGTACCCGGCCCTCTAGTGAGGGACTCGGTGAACAATGCAGTGAAACTGTGCACGAATACCTTGCCCGGGACTCGGTGAACGACACAATAACAGTATGCACGAGTAGAGTATCATGAGTAACCACGTGCAACTAAATCATCATCTGAGACTTAATAGAATAAGTGGAATAACTAACACTCGAGTATCAAAGGCGATAGTCATGTTGAATACCCTTTAAATGTCACTATGGACTATATCAAATAGAGCCTCAGGAATCACAAACATGTATCAAGATAATATGAACTAGCTTATAGAAGTCAAGGACATTAGTCATTGTAGAGTCTCTAAGAATAGGAGCTTTTACATACCGACTACTATCCAACGTATAGAAGACTTGAGAGGCAATAGCTCAATTACCTTAAGAGTTCTAACATCAAGAAGTGAATAAGGATCATGAATCATACTCGAAACTTATGAATAGAATTACCCCAAAGCTCATATGATACGTCACTTATATTTAAGGCATGCCAAAAGAAAGAAGGGATAGCTTTACATACCAGTCGTAGATCAACCGTAACCAAGCTTACTTCGTTACTTCTTTAGCCTATTTAATATGAAAGTAACGCTATCGTTAGTAAACAATACTTTCTAGCTTATAAATCTACAACCAATCGCTTATAGGAACCATTCTTTAGTTCATACTTCCTTGATTAAGGTTTTTGTTAGTTAAGAACTTAACGGAAATCGGGCAGCATTTCCTCTATATAACTCGCCTAACCCGAACTTCCAATTAATCTCCTGTTATCACAGCAATACCAACAACGACAGTAATAGAAATATTCATATCATATCCTTACAATCCAGCCCATAAACAACTCAAACAACCCAATAACCTTTTTTAATCCTTTTCCAATCCAAATCATGAACATTTAAGAGTATACACCAAACAGACCAACATACACTTTGTATACGATACGTTATACACTTCTTTCTTCCAAATTTAGAAGCCATATCAATGACAACACGACAACTACACAAACAACAACATATGAACATAAACCACACTTTTAATCTTTTCAACTCAACAATTCCACATAAAACCTACAACTCCCAATATCAATGAATTCATGCAATTTCTTACTTCCAATTTCATCTAATACAATTTTAATCTTTCCATTACAATACCATTAATCCAATTATACCATAAAATGAGAAAATCTTACCTTAATTTAATCGGAGCAATATCTACACTCACTTGCACCAATTTCACTATTCCTTCTTCCTCAATTTAAACTCTAACGTTGCCGCTCCCTTGCACACATAAAGCACCGTGGGATTTTTTTTTTTAATGATGGACTGCCATGGCCATGAGCTGCCATGGCAGCCATGGCTATTGTTTTTTTTTTTCTCCCAACTAAGTTGAAGGTGAAATGAATTATGGCAATGAAATGAATTATGGCAAAGGTTAGTCATCACCTACAATGTATATATGCAGCCTACTATATTTACACGTGCCCCACTTCATGCTTTATCATCATATATTTTTTTATTATTATTCTTTTTTTTTTTAATTAAAAACGGGTGGGGCCCACTCAAGGTATAATTAACTTAATTAATCACTAATTCCTACTTAATAATCCAATCATAGTTAATTAGTCCCTAATATCCAATAATATTTCTATACTAATTGAAATTTATAAACAAATTGTGCACTAATTAAAATCGAGAATTAAAGGCACTTATTTTATATCCCAAAATAATCCCATCCTTAACTTATGTCGATTAGCTTACGAATAATTCGACGTATAAAAATTCGGGATATAACATCCTTCCCCTCTTTAGAACATTCGTCCTCGAATGTTAAACTAGTCCTGCACTCCCAATATTTCCTTGAATGTTCTCTTACTGAACTATACTCCTCACATGCCTCTTTCGTTGGTCGATTTCCTCCAATCTGTTATAATGTATTTCAGATCTCTACGTAACCATTCCTGTAATATTTTCTCTTTCTGTTGTTTTTTCGAGGTAATAATTCCACGTCATTGTCTTTACTCTCCTCTTTATTTCGCAGTCGGTTGTCAGTTGTATTGCGAGCTCTTCTGTTGAAATGTTACTGTTTCTCCTATCTGCATACTATTCAGTTGTACTGTCACTGATTGATTCGGACTTGTACTCATGGTGCACGTAGTCATGACTCGACCTTTTCTTTTTCTATAGTTACTCCTTTAAGATGATGTATCATTCATTTCACTTTACCTTCTAATCTTTACAATTCTTGGAGTATTTCATACCTCTGGTAACTTGTAGACCCTTCACAGACTCTACGCATAAAACGTCATTTCCCAAGGTGTAACATTATTTTACTCCAATAACCTTGCATTGCTCTGCTGTTACAGTCCATATTCTGGAATCTTCCGCATCATGTGTCACTTCTCGACTTTCTTTTTAAAAGATTTTAACTGTCACTTTGCTTCTAGCTCTTGATCTCAATCTTTAGAGTTGGCTATCAAGTAGCGCTAGAGCTTCCTCTTATAATAACTCTACGTAGTCGCTCTGTGATCTGACTATCATTAACTGGTATAATTCTGAAAGAATTTTTGATCTGACATCTAAATTCACCATCTTCTAGTAATCAGCTCATTCTGATCGTCTTACTTAAACCATTTCACAATTTCCCTTAACCCAACTTGTAACACTTTAGGTATATTACCTCGTGTTGTTTCTTTTATCTTTAGTTCAAACTCTTCTATTGTCTCTTTACTCAGATTTTACTCTTAGTTCTCTTATCACGCGTCAAACTATGTGTAAGTGCTCAAATCAGCCCGAAAAATACCTTAGCGTCGTTTCACTAGTCTTTATGCAGACCTTACATTCTTCTCTTATATCTTTCGATTGATATCGGGCCTCAACTATGGCTTTTGCCCTTAGTACTAATTCTATCTCGGTAGTTTGGTCCAAACCATCTTATACCTTTCCCTAATGCACCCGAAATATCGTAACCACATTATCATTACTGAATCCGTATTCTTCTCATCAAGTACTCACTTGGTCTCATTCTTAGCGTACAAATATTTGTAGGTTGTATAACTATTCTTGTATAATTTGTACAAAGTATATCCAATCCTAGTTATAGTCCTTTCCCTTTCTTTATTCACCTCTTTGACTCTCTCACATCCTGCTATAGGAGATTTTCTATCCTTTCACTTTGTTCCTTATAAGTCGCAATATCATTCGCGCACAACCCTATTGCCAAATCTTAACCTCTAATCTAGTATAGCATTGCTGCCCTTTATAATACCTCTTAAGTTACTCGCTACCATTCTCTTGTCGTATTCTTCCTTTTTATAAGCATTCACTTTCTAATGTCATATTGTCCAAGATCTTTACAAATAATTCTCAGCACTGTCTCAAATACCATCTTGACTACTATCCATTTATCGCTAGCCTTCAAATCTTGCCAACTTGTTTCAGCATGGGATCTCACTTGAGGTTTAAGTATCCACATTAAATGCATTGCTGTGTCAGTTGTTTTCATCTTACATTTGCATTTCTCTCATCCGCTTCCCCCCTTTTGGGTGTACTTACATCATTATCTATTTATACTCTGCTCTATGTCCCTATTTCTAATTTTCAAATTCATATGATTCTTTTTCCAATACAATTGGTATACTGCACCATATCCATGTCTTTTCTTTATCGTCTATAACTTAGATTACCAATGTACGAAACCTTAACACAATCACGAGGCGATGAGAACTTTTCTATATACAGTACAAAATCTCATCTAACCATCTATACTCGAGTAATGCAACCCATGTAGGAACTCATCTAAGGCCACATTCCACTTACTCCAATTCATAATTAATCAGTACCTATAGTCGTTCCAAATGCTCAATTGGTTAGCACTTATATTCCGATGATAAGTGTCCAAAGTTCTTGTAATATTATCTTTATCCCAACCTATATCATCTGTTCCCTTTAATAAATTTACAACACATTATTTGTTCCTCAGGCCTACAGTCCTTGTCCTTTAAGGATTTCACTATTTCCGAGGTGAAATCATATACGCAGCACTCCTTTGTACCTTATGCTCTTTTACCCTTGTTGTGTACCCAACACAAGCTTCTAACTTACTCAAAATCACAACAAGTTCATCTTAATAATGGTCTTATCTTATCACCTTGTCGTCGTATTACACCTTTAAGTTCATAGCTATATATTTCCTTTTTGTTCTATACTTGTACTCAATTTATCACGTCTATCTTAGGTGTTTCCTTTAGTATTCCCTTACTATTTCTCCAGTCTATGTCTATCTTTTATTCCGTGCACGAGGAATCTCATGCTATCTCTGTATCCTTCGAAAAAACAGTACTTCTGCATAATCCCTTTCTCATTCTCAAAACATATTCTGTTCATCCCTATTTGTTCTTACCATCCCGGTCATTTCTGGCACTCATTCTGCCTCGTTGCTCATCTTTCTATAGTTTAGTCTTTCACAACTCTGTCACTTATATTACTCATGTTCTCGGCTATATGTTACACCTCGGAAATTTTTTGTGAGCCAACAATGAATAGACCAACGAAGGGCATGAGTGTGCGATGTTTTATTAAGTAGGGAATGACTATTTATGAACTTTGGAATTAAGAAAGTTGTAGAATTTCATTTTAGCCAGTGGTCGTAAAATGGAATACGGCCAGTAAAGTGATTTACGGACCGTAAAGTGCCATCGTCCTTCAACATTTCAAAAAAATTTCAACTTTCTGTCAAATGCTTCAAATAGTTAAAAACGACTTGGAATACGGACCGTAAATTGAAATACGGCCCGTAAACTGAGTCGTAAACTGCCATGATCTTCAACCAACCTTTTTGTTTCTGATATGCTTAAATACGGTCGCGAAGGACGGACTGTAAACCAGTATACGGCCCGTAAAGTGGGGTTTACGACCACTGTGCATTTCGACCACTGTTCATAAAAATCAGATTTTAGCTTTTAAAAAGGAGGGACCCAAGTTCATTTTCTCATTTCATCTTCACGAAATTCCTCCCTAGAAATCTCTAGAACACTCCAAACACTTCAACTACAAGAATACCAAGGAAATCAATGATCATCAACACCAAATATATGAAACAAAGTGTATGAAACCTAATTGGAAATCATCTCCTTCAAGAAATTCCAAAAGAGGTGAAGAAGGGTTTTGGTGCTAAAGAAGTGATTCCACTCCAGGCTTGTCCCGCCATCATCTAAGGTATGTTTCATAAATTTATCATGTCATTTAAGGTATTGGAAATCTAAGATGCTTGAAATGTAGAAGAACATAGAAAATGGGCCATTACTGAGTGAATAGTGTCACAATTGAATGATAGTTGAATGGAATCATGAACGTTGATATGTTGTGATGATGAATACGTTATAAATGGCGTATATACCATGGAATAGGTGTGAAGTAAGAAAAATTATGATGATGAGCTAAAACCATTAAATGTGGAGAAATTGGAGAAAAATGGTGGATTTTGCTAGATATAGATAAGTGATGAATGTTGATACGATATTGTGAGTGTTGTTGTAAATGTTTGGGAGTTCAAATAGAACATGAGAAAAGTAGTACAAACAAAGGAAACGCTGCCCAATTTTCTCTAGAAATAACGATGCGTTCTTATGGTCGATTGACTAACTATAATGTGTATTCTCTCGTGAAGGTAACAACGTGATATTGAAGGAGAACAAGTGAACGATAGCTTAACTAAGCGACAAAGGTATGCGAGGCTAATCCTTTTCTTTCTATGGCATGAATCCCATGATATGATTCTTTTTCCTCTCCATGATTCTCCTATATTCTGGAAAGCCAAGAGCTTAAGATCATGAATAGCTATATGAGTCAAGAGACATGATATGACGTTCCTATAAAGTAAATGATGTCGTCCATTTTATACACTCACCTTACATACTAATCCCTTCAAGGTGAGGCAGAATGTTCATGAATGACCATAATGGAATCGAGGGTTCACGACCTTACATCACCTCGATAAAATACACTTATTCTAGAGTCCCTATGCATGCACAATTGTGAGCATATTTTGATAAGCATATTATTATAAGTATTTCATAATGAGCATGTCATAATCATATTACACCGGGCCTAGTTGGCCGGGCAGTCACCGCGAAAGCGGGTAGCTATACGATACACCATGGCCAGTTGGCATGGGCAGACACCACTAGTGGGTGGCATGAGATGGTACCCCGGACGCGGGAGGCCTGGACGCGGGAGGCCTGGACGTGGGCTAATGTTACTGATTATCACACCGCACCAATATGGTCGGGAAGTTTTTATATATATTGTTATGTCCCGTATTTTCGTATAACGGGAAATCAAGAAATAAAGAAGACTTGTGTGTTGAGGAAATATTTTGATTTTGGTGAATATGAATATGTTGGTTATGGAGTTATTAATGTTAAGACGTCGGGGAAGGCCGAGGGTAAATTTGGAACTTCGGAAATTAGTTTCGGGAATTACAAAACGGGACATTTTATGAATTGGGCTAAGAAAATGGAATACAAAAATTGAGGCCCAAAGGAAGTGAATTGGCCGGCCCAAGGGAGCAAGTCCAAGTCCATTTATTAAGGTCATGTGCTATGCACATGACCTAGGAGTGGATATATATGATATATGTTAGCTTTATCAAGATCAAAAAAAAAAAAATCTCAAGAACACCATTGAAGGTGCTCTCGGCCGCAAAAGAAAGAGAAAGAAAAAAAAAATTCGTGGCTTGTTTCTAATCCAATCACCTAGTCTCTTTTGGAATGATTGATGAGTTCGAGGTGCTCTTCGTGGTGGTATAATTAGATTGGCGCAAGGTGCTCGTTTGCGGCAAATCGGAAATTCAAGAAAAAGGTAAGATCTTTATGTTTTAATGCTATGAAATGGATACATATGTGTTAGTGATTGAATTGGCATGAAGATTTTGGAATGGTGTTGTGTTTGTGCATGGCGTGTGTGTGCAAAAAGAGTGTGTTTGGCCGTGGGTTTTATAAGGTTTAAGGCATAAGAATTTGATCTTATTTAGCTTGAATGATGTGTTGTTGTGGTCATTATGTTGTAAAGGATTGATTAAGGAATTGAGTTGGTGTTAGAAAATAATTTCGGACGTTATCGGAAAGTGTATACCTTTGGTATATTTGTGTATATCATAGTATATATATGATACTAAAGACTTTAAATATGATTTATGGTTGATGATAATGAGTTTGGAATGAAACGACGCAAGTTAGAACGTTCGTCGTAACTTTTGGTGTTTTGAATGAAAATGGGAAAGTAGTGAACTTTGGGGATGTTTGTATGTGGTTTGGAACTTGTTTGTTATGTAATGGAATAATCTTGAATGAATGAATACAATAATGTGGATATGAGTTGAAATTGTGAAGTTTGGAAATAGGATTACCAACTTATGGAATGAGGTGCAATTGTGAAGTTAGTGTGTTTGATTGTGATTCGTATTGTGTATTGATGTTTGGGCTGTTGATGTTGTTATATTTTGAGCCGAGCTAAGTCTCGGGGGTGTTAGATTTATAGGGGAAGTGCTGCCGAAATTTCGGTAGCCAAATATAGCCCAAAGACTAAAATGTTAATTCTCATGAATAGTAACTGGTAAAAGTGACCATTTGCAGTTTCTGGACGAAACGGGAATTGCGATTTGAGGAGCGTAAGGCGCCAACCAGGTATGTAAAGTGTTACATCTGACATTTTTGTTTATTCGAAAAATTCAAGATAAATGGACTTTTGATGAATAAGGCCACAATTGGACACTACTTGGTGTGAATGTGTGAGTCATGAAGTCAATGGTATAAGAATTACGAAAGGTGGCCAAGGGCAAAAATTGGAATTTTGGGAACTTGTTCCATAAATTGCAAAATCTAGCCATTTTGGGTTCAAAAAAAATAAGTGGAGAAAGGCCCAACTTAAGGGGGCCCAACCGGCCAAAGGAGTCCAAGCCCATGGAATAATTAAATTCCATGGGGAATTATATATGTATTGATAAGTATTGAGAAGGTTCAAGAAACAAAACAAAAGCCAAGAACAAAAAAAAAGAGGAGCCATTTCGGGTGAGAAAGAGGAGAAAAGAAAAAGAAAGAAAAAAATTTTGGAGCCAATTCTTGGGTTCAAAAATTCATCCCTTGTGAGGTTATGACTAAGTGCAAGGCCCTCTTCAAGTTGGTATAAATATTGTGGCAAGAAAACAATTTTTATCTCCAAGTGAAGGGCTTGAAGAAAGGTGAGAATTTCATGCTTTTGTTGTGCTAAAAATGATATATGTATGTTGTAGTATGTGTGAATGAATGAAAAACATGGAAATTTTGTGTGTTGGAATTTAGGGTGTGTTGGCCGAAAATGTATATGCAATTGCATGATTTCAATGGCTTGAATTCTTGTTGTAATCTAGTTGTAATATGATGGGAATTTTATTAGAAAGGAAGTGGAATGAATTAGTAAAAAAAAAAATTGGAAGTGTGGGAGATGGCCGTGTGGTGCTAGGTTTGATATGGAATATGAATTTGATCTTGGTTGTATGCTAATTGAGTTATGGTGAAGTGAATGGAAAGATAACAATTTTTATTGTCTTGGAAAAATGGTTATCAAGTTGTTGTAGGAAAGTATGCAACTTTGTTATGTTTATGTAAAAAAATGGAAATGAATGTATCAAGAGACGAATCATGATTATTGTTGATGAACTTGGAATATGGAAAAATGTGTTTATGAACTTGTATGTTGAAGGTTGGAAAAATTGGATAAGTAGTGGCTCTAATGGAAAGTTGGTATGTTTGTATATCGTGTGAAAATGATAAGATATGCCTCCGACGTATGTTGGAATTACTTCGATAGGTAATGAATATGAAAATAATAAGTTTGGTTTGAAAGTGTAAGTTTGAAACGAAAGATGTTTCGTTATGTCGAAAGATGGCTAATAATGCCATAGTGTATGATTTAGTATCTATTGATGTTTGTTGTTGTTTGGATGTTATCTTTGGGTTGTTGTGTTGATAAATTAAGCCGAGCCAAGTCTCGGGGATGTCGTATATACAGAGGAAATGCTGCCGAAATTTCGGTAGGCAATTATGTGTAAAGTTAGAATATTGAAAGAGTGGAACTAACCAAATGGTAAACTTGACCATTTCCAGATTTTGGACGAAATTTGGATTGACGCCGAGCGAGCATAAGGCGCCATCGAGGTATGTGAAGCACTTCTCTACGTTCCTAGGCATGTTCTGGATGTGGTAGGCTCGGCCGCGAGCCTTAGGTCCGACTCCGTCCCCCGGAATTCGAGACGGAAAACCGCTCCAATTCCTTCAATTCAATTGAACCTATTTTCTTACAAATTGCCTTAAAGTGAGATTTTGTACAAAACTTCCCCAAACGGAGTCGGAACACTCCCGAACGAGTATGGGTGACCTCATAAGGTCAAACATCAGTAATTTACGTACATAACCTCGAGTTGGTCCGAGGCGGGCCCACAAGGCCCGATACTCCCGATACGATTTTAATTACTTCCATTTTGGTCCGATTTTCTCTAAAAACTTCTGAACTATTATTTTGTGTATGATAAGTATATTTTGTGCATTTTATACAAATGATTTCTGAGCATCTGGATATCTGATTCTGATCATAATCTGTCGTGCCTTCACAACTAGAATATAGGCGCGTACTATGCATACCATCTGGATATTCTGATTTTGGCTCGCCGTTTGGCACCCTTCTGATTAATCGAGTCTGTATGTTGAGTCTGTAGGTAGGTGGTTTCTCATTTATCGATTCGTGTCTGTCTCAATGCATTCTTTCACTGCGACCCGGGCCAGGTTCTGTTATCGTGCATATTTCTCTGCATTGTTCACTGCGTCCCTCGGCGTACGGGCCGGGATCTGTATGTCTGTATGATCTGTGTATGGGGATGGCGGCCAGGATGGCATATGATCTGATTTGATTCTGTCTGTCCACCGCGTCCCGTACTAAGAGGGCCGGGTTCTGTTACCGCGCCCCCAGACAGGGCCGGGATCTGTATGAATATATGCGTGTGCCATCTGTATTTATAAAGCACACGCCTTTGTATGATTTTGTATGACTCTGTGCTACTCTGCATGCATAATTCTGTCCGTCATACTACTGTCTGTCCGTCTGTGTTACAACTATTTCTGTATGTCCGTATGGCTTCTGCTTCTGTATGTCCGTATGGATTCAGATTCTGCTCGTCTGTCCGTATTATGACTCCGTCTGTCTGTCCGAACTATAATTCTGTTCATTTGTGTGTAACACGATTCTGTATGTCTGTCTGGATCATAACTCTGTCCGTTAGTTGACTTATGATTTTGCCCGTTATATTTCTGTGATTCTAGTTCGGACTATGTTTATATCTGTTACGTTTCTGCTTTACATACTCGGTACATTTTTCGTACTGACCCCCGTTCGTCGGGGGCTGCGCTACATGCCCGCAGGTACAGACGCACCAGGTGATACGCCGCCCGCGTAGGTTTCCGACTCTGCTACTTGAAGAGCTCCTTTGACTCGGAGCATATATCTTTGGTATATACCTTCTGTCTTTGTGTACTCCGTATGTATGTATATTCTGGGTACGGCGGGGCCCTGTCCCGTCATATGACTCTGTATGTCTGTAGAGGCCTGTAGATAGATGTGTGGGTTACGGGTTTCGTATGTATGTTAGCCTTATCGGCTTGCTTGTAAATGTCTGTGTGTTCAGGTATATGTATATATATATATATATGTATGCTTGCGTGCGTGCCGTATTTGTACCGGCCTATTTCTGTACTTCTGTTTTTTTAAAAAAAAAAAAAAAAAAAAAAAAAAAAAATCTGTATGATTCGATTTCGGTCGGGTAGGTACGTATAGGTACCCAGTTAGGGTACCAGTCGCGGCCCACGGGGTTTGGGTCGTGACAAAAGTGGTATCAGAGCGGTTAGTCCTCGGTATGTCTACAGGCCGTGTCTAGTAGAGTCTTGTTTATCGATGTGTTGTGCACCACATCTATAAACAGGAAACTACAGGGCATTTAGGATGTTACCCTTCTTTGGATTCTTAGATCGTGCGATAGAACCGTATTAGTAGGATGATCCTCTCCTAACGATCTGCTATGTTCCAGCAATGCCTCCGAGGAAGGCAACAGCCGCCCAGAAGGGCAAGGCGAGGATTGAAGCAGGAGAGACTAGCCAGGCCCCGAGGGTTACCAGGGCCAGTGTTCAGCCTGCACTTGAGGATGTGCCCCCGTCGTCTGGGTCTGTTACACCCCCTTCGCGAGAGGATATCAGAACAGCAGGGGCTGCTAATCGGGAGACGGCTCCACCGCAAGCTCCTGAGGTTCCAGCGCCCGAGCCTCCAGCTCCACCGGCAGGGGCGGAAAGTAGGGCCATGCGAGATGCGGTTCAGTTATTAACCACACTAATGGCGGAACAGGTTCGCAGGCATGGATTTGGGGGTGGTCGTGCAGACAGGTATGAGAGCTCCAGGGCTCGTGAGTTTTTGACATGTAGTCCTCCAGAATTCTCCGGGACAAAATCTGAGGAGGACCCCCAGGAGTTCATCAGAAAGATGGAGAGCACACTGCGATTGATTAAGGCTTCGCCGACTGAGTCTGTGGAGTTGGCTTCGTATCGATTGTATGAGGTGGCAGCAAATTGGTATGAGTCTTGGCAGCTCTCCAGGGGTGCCGATGCGCCCGCAGCGGTATGGGCCGAATTTACTAAGGCCTTTCTTGACCATTTTCTACCACCAGAGCTACGAAGAGCTAGGGTTGATCGGTTCTTGAATTTGAGGCAGAATGGTAGAAGTGTTCGCGAGTACAGCCTAGAGTTCGATTCACTGGCTAGGTATGCACCCACCATAGTAGCTGAGATGGCCGACAGGTTGCACAGGTATGTGATGGGACTGGACTCTTATCTGATTGATGGTTGTTTGGCCGTGGCTGCTCAGCCAGGGATGCATGTAGCCCGGGTACAGGCACACGCCCAGGGCATGGAGGACCGACGTAGGGAACGTCGGCCTGATAGGAGTTACGACAGGGGCCGGCCTAAGAGGGCCAGATCGGCTGGGTATTCAGAGGGGTTCCAGGGCGAGCCTTCCCAGCGGCAGGGTAACAGGTACTCGTCCCAGCCAGCCTACAGTACGCCCCCACAGTTCGCAGGACAGAGCTCCAGAGGTCCCGGTCAGTCGAGGCCACCCATACCCCCGTGTTCTTACTGTGGGAGATCCCACCCGGGGGAGTGCTACCGCGCTACGGGCGCTTGTTATTTTTGTGGGAGCCCAGACCATCGAGTCAGAGAGTGCCCACTTAAGGGCAGTTCGGGTTCAGCCCGGCCTGCTGGGTCCGTTGCAGGCTCATCTTCTCCTTCAGCAGCCATGCGCCCTGCGGGGCGAGGAGCACCAGCACCAGCGCCAGCGGGTCGTGGCAGAGGACGAGGTGCAGCTTCTGGTTACAGCGGTCCTTCGAACCGCGTGTTTGCTTTAACCGGCCGGCAGGATCCAGGAGCGTCTTCGAGTGCACGCCCAGGTACGCCAGCCAATCCTTTTTGAGAAGTGTATGTATGGATAATTTTGTATTTTGTTGAATCACGTGATCTCATACTTCTGGGTACTAGAAATAGTAAGATAAATGTTAATTTGGTGGATACCGAGATTCAGAAAAGCAATATGGTAATGGTATGACTTAGCCGGGGGTGGGACCCGCTACCAAAATTTTTCCGAAAATTTGCGAAGACCCCGATTTGCTCTAAAATTACGTGACAAAGGTCGTACGGGGCGATCGACGAAACTATATCCGTCCTAACGCGTCGAAATGCATGAAAGTTTCGGAGTTAAGCGTGCTCAGGCCAGAGCAATTCTGGGATGGGTGACCCCCTGGGAAGGAATGCAGAGTTTTGCACAAGTGTAGGTATGACTGATATAAATGAAAATTTGGGGTAATCTAAAGGTGAAGGAGAATGTGTGGAGTAATCAGAGCCTTTACAAAAATCACACAGTCCGACGCGGATTAAATGGGCAAAAAGAAAAGGTGCGATACCGCTCGGAAAATTGAGCGAATCTGGATAATAGTTAGCGACGACCCGAATGTTGTCAGGGGATAGAGAAAGCCCAATTACCTCATAAGTTAGTCTGGTATAACGATGGTTGTAAAAAGAAAGAGTGTATGGATGGTAGGGAAGAAGAGAGATAAGAAGGGCAAATAAGCAGAATCCTTGAAAAAGTCGATAAGCGACACCCAAGACGATTTGTATGATTGATTCTGAATATGTTTCTGTCTGACATATCTCTGTACGATTAACCCTGATTACGAATCTGTCTGACACACCTCTGTATGTCTGACTCTGGATATAAATCCGTCTGGTGTGCCTCCGTACGTCTAATTTTGGTCACGCATCTGTCTGATACATCTCCGCATGTCTGATTCTAAGTGTGACTCTGTATGATACATTTCTGTAAGCCTGATTCCGATTTCGAAATCCGTCCGATACATTTTTATACATCTGACTCTGATCTTAGATCTGTCTGACATATTTCTGTATCTCTTCTTTTGATTATGAATCCATCCGCCAGAGTTTAACATGTCTGCTTCCGATTACGAATCCGTCCGATATGCTTCGACGTGTCCGATCCCAGTCCTGAATCTGTTGGTAAGAAGTGTCTGGTATGAAGTGGGATTACGAAAATGCGGTAGGAATTCAGGAGTGTAATAGGAAATGAGGTGGACTATGATGTTTAGGAAACGTTCGTCGGTTACAAGAATATAGCTTATGGTTCGACGATTGCGTGGGGTACGAGAAGATATATTATGAAGGCATTTAAATCGGTGATGTGAAAAATTACCCCATAATGTTGGCAAAGCAGCCATGTCGGAAAATCAGCAAAGGACGACTATAAAGAGAACCCTCCCGGAGTGGTATGGCGCCCCATAAGGTCGATTTAACATTCGAGGACGAATGTTCTAAAGGGGGGAAGAATGTTACATCTGACATTTTTGTTTATTCGAAAAATTCAAGATAAATGGACTTTTGATGAATAAGGCCACAATTGGACACTACTTGGTGTGAATGTGTGAGTCATGAAGTCAATGGTATAAGAATTACGAAAGGTGGCCAAGGGCAAAAATTGGAATTTTGGGAACTTGTTCCATAAATTGCAAAATCTAGCCATTTTGGGTTCAAAAAAAATAAGTGGAGAAAGGCCCAACTTAAGGGGGCCCAACCGGCCAAAGGAGTCCAAGCCCATGGAATAATTAAATTCCATGGGGAATTATATATGTATTGATAAGTATTGAGAAGGTTCAAGAAACAAAACAAAAGCCAAGAACAAAAAAAAAGAGGAGCCATTTCGGGTGAGAAAGAGGAGAAAAGAAAAAGAAAGAAAAAAATTTTGGAGCCAATTCTTGGGTTCAAAAATTCATCCCTTGTGAGGTTATGACTAAGTGCAAGGCCCTCTTCAAGTTGGTATAAATATTGTGGCAAGAAAACAATTTTTATCTCCAAGTGAAGGGCTTGAAGAAAGGTGAGAATTTCATGCTTTTGTTGTGCTAAAAATGATATATGTATGTTGTAGTATGTGTGAATGAATGAAAAACATGGAAATTTTGTGTGTTGGAATTTAGGGTGTGTTGGCCGAAAATGTATATGCAATTGCATGATTTCAATGGCTTGAATTCTTGTTGTAATCTAGTTGTAATATGATGGGAATTTTATTAGAAAGGAAGTGGAATGAATTAGTAAAAAAAAAAATTGGAAGTGTGGGAGATGGCCGTGTGGTGCTAGGTTTGATATGGAATATGAATTTGATCTTGGTTGTATGCTAATTGAGTTATGGTGAAGTGAATGGAAAGATAACAATTTTTATTGTCTTGGAAAAATGGTTATCAAGTTGTTGTAGGAAAGTATGCAACTTTGTTATGTTTATGTAAAAAAATGGAAATGAATGTATCAAGAGACGAATCATGATTATTGTTGATGAACTTGGAATATGGAAAAATGTGTTTATGAACTTGTATGTTGAAGGTTGGAAAAATTGGATAAGTAGTGGCTCTAATGGAAAGTTGGTATGTTTGTATATCGTGTGAAAATGATAAGATATGCCTCCGACGTATGTTGGAATTACTTCGATAGGTAATGAATATGAAAATAATAAGTTTGGTTTGAAAGTGTAAGTTTGAAACGAAAGATGTTTCGTTATGTCGAAAGATGGCTAATAATGCCATAGTGTATGATTTAGTATCTATTGATGTTTGTTGTTGTTTGGATGTTATCTTTGGGTTGTTGTGTTGATAAATTAAGCCGAGCCAAGTCTCGGGGATGTCGTATATACAGAGGAAATGCTGCCGAAATTTCGGTAGGCAATTATGTGTAAAGTTAGAATATTGAAAGAGTGGAACTAACCAAATGGTAAACTTGACCATTTCCAGATTTTGGACGAAATTTGGATTGACGCCGAGCGAGCATAAGGCGCCATCGAGGTATGTGAAGCACTTCTCTACGTTCCTAGGCATGTTCTGGATGTGGTAGGCTCGGCCGCGAGCCTTAGGTCCGACTCCGTCCCCCGGAATTCGAGACGGAAAACCGCTCCAATTCCTTCAATTCAATTGAACCTATTTTCTTACAAATTGCCTTAAAGTGAGATTTTGTACAAAACTTCCCCAAACGGAGTCGGAACACTCCCGAACGAGTATGGGTGACCTCATAAGGTCAAACATCAGTAATTTACGTACATAACCTCGAGTTGGTCCGAGGCGGGCCCACAAGGCCCGATACTCCCGATACGATTTTAATTACTTCCATTTTGGTCCGATTTTCTCTAAAAACTTCTGAACTATTATTTTGTGTATGATAAGTATATTTTGTGCATTTTATACAAATGATTTCTGAGCATCTGGATATCTGATTCTGATCATAATCTGTCGTGCCTTCACAACTAGAATATAGGCGCGTACTATGCATACCATCTGGATATTCTGATTTTGGCTCGCCGTTTGGCACCCTTCTGATTAATCGAGTCTGTATGTTGAGTCTGTAGGTAGGTGGTTTCTCATTTATCGATTCGTGTCTGTCTCAATGCATTCTTTCACTGCGACCCGGGCCAGGTTCTGTTATCGTGCATATTTCTCTGCATTGTTCACTGCGTCCCTCGGCGTACGGGCCGGGATCTGTATGTCTGTATGATCTGTGTATGGGGATGGCGGCCAGGATGGCATATGATCTGATTTGATTCTGTCTGTCCACCGCGTCCCGTACTAAGAGGGCCGGGTTCTGTTACCGCGCCCCCAGACAGGGCCGGGATCTGTATGAATATATGCGTGTGCCATCTGTATTTATAAAGCACACGCCTTTGTATGATTTTGTATGACTCTGTGCTACTCTGCATGCATAATTCTGTCCGTCATACTACTGTCTGTCCGTCTGTGTTACAACTATTTCTGTATGTCCGTATGGCTTCTGCTTCTGTATGTCCGTATGGATTCAGATTCTGCTCGTCTGTCCGTATTATGACTCCGTCTGTCTGTCCGAACTATAATTCTGTTCATTTGTGTGTAACACGATTCTGTATGTCTGTCTGGATCATAACTCTGTCCGTTAGTTGACTTATGATTTTGCCCGTTATATTTCTGTGATTCTAGTTCGGACTATGTTTATATCTGTTACGTTTCTGCTTTACATACTCGGTACATTTTTCGTACTGACCCCCGTTCGTCGGGGGCTGCGCTACATGCCCGCAGGTACAGACGCACCAGGTGATACGCCGCCCGCGTAGGTTTCCGACTCTGCTACTTGAAGAGCTCCTTTGACTCGGAGCATATATCTTTGGTATATACCTTCTGTCTTTGTGTACTCCGTATGTATGTATATTCTGGGTACGGCGGGGCCCTGTCCCGTCATATGACTCTGTATGTCTGTAGAGGCCTGTAGATAGATGTGTGGGTTACGGGTTTCGTATGTATGTTAGCCTTATCGGCTTGCTTGTAAATGTCTGTGTGTTCAGGTATATGTATATATATATATATATGTATGCTTGCGTGCGTGCCGTATTTGTACCGGCCTATTTCTGTACTTCTGTTTTTTTAAAAAAAAAAAAAAAAAAAAAAAAAAAAAAAAAAATCTGTATGATTCGATTTCGGTCGGGTAGGTACGTATAGGTACCCAGTTAGGGTACCAGTCGCGGCCCACGGGGTTTGGGTCGTGACAAAAGTGGTATCAGAGCGGTTAGTCCTCGGTATGTCTACAGGCCGTGTCTAGTAGAGTCTTGTTTATCGATGTGTTGTGCACCACATCTATAAACAGGAAACTACAGGGCATTTAGGATGTTACCCTTCTTTGGATTCTTAGATCGTGCGATAGAACCGTATTAGTAGGATGATCCTCTCCTAACGATCTGCTATGTTCCAGCAATGCCTCCGAGGAAGGCAACAGCCGCCCAGAAGGGCAAGGCGAGGATTGAAGCAGGAGAGACTAGCCAGGCCCCGAGGGTTACCAGGGCCAGTGTTCAGCCTGCACTTGAGGATGTGCCCCCGTCGTCTGGGTCTGTTACACCCCCTTCGCGAGAGGATATCAGAACAGCAGGGGCTGCTAATCGGGAGACGGCTCCACCGCAAGCTCCTGAGGTTCCAGCGCCCGAGCCTCCAGCTCCACCGGCAGGGGCGGAAAGTAGGGCCATGCGAGATGCGGTTCAGTTATTAACCACACTAATGGCGGAACAGGTTCGCAGGCATGGATTTGGGGGTGGTCGTGCAGACAGGTATGAGAGCTCCAGGGCTCGTGAGTTTTTGACATGTAGTCCTCCAGAATTCTCCGGGACAAAATCTGAGGAGGACCCCCAGGAGTTCATCAGAAAGATGGAGAGCACACTGCGATTGATTAAGGCTTCGCCGACTGAGTCTGTGGAGTTGGCTTCGTATCGATTGTATGAGGTGGCAGCAAATTGGTATGAGTCTTGGCAGCTCTCCAGGGGTGCCGATGCGCCCGCAGCGGTATGGGCCGAATTTACTAAGGCCTTTCTTGACCATTTTCTACCACCAGAGCTACGAAGAGCTAGGGTTGATCGGTTCTTGAATTTGAGGCAGAATGGTAGAAGTGTTCGCGAGTACAGCCTAGAGTTCGATTCACTGGCTAGGTATGCACCCACCATAGTAGCTGAGATGGCCGACAGGTTGCACAGGTATGTGATGGGACTGGACTCTTATCTGATTGATGGTTGTTTGGCCGTGGCTGCTCAGCCAGGGATGCATGTAGCCCGGGTACAGGCACACGCCCAGGGCATGGAGGACCGACGTAGGGAACGTCGGCCTGATAGGAGTTACGACAGGGGCCGGCCTAAGAGGGCCAGATCGGCTGGGTATTCAGAGGGGTTCCAGGGCGAGCCTTCCCAGCGGCAGGGTAACAGGTACTCGTCCCAGCCAGCCTACAGTACGCCCCCACAGTTCGCAGGACAGAGCTCCAGAGGTCCCGGTCAGTCGAGGCCACCCATACCCCCGTGTTCTTACTGTGGGAGATCCCACCCGGGGGAGTGCTACCGCGCTACGGGCGCTTGTTATTTTTGTGGGAGCCCAGACCATCGAGTCAGAGAGTGCCCACTTAAGGGCAGTTCGGGTTCAGCCCGGCCTGCTGGGTCCGTTGCAGGCTCATCTTCTCCTTCAGCAGCCATGCGCCCTGCGGGGCGAGGAGCACCAGCACCAGCGCCAGCGGGTCGTGGCAGAGGACGAGGTGCAGCTTCTGGTTACAGCGGTCCTTCGAACCGCGTGTTTGCTTTAACCGGCCGGCAGGATCCAGGAGCGTCTTCGAGTGCACGCCCAGGTACGCCAGCCAATCCTTTTTGAGAAGTGTATGTATGGATAATTTTGTATTTTGTTGAATCACGTGATCTCATACTTCTGGGTACTAGAAATAGTAAGATAAATGTTAATTTGGTGGATACCGAGATTCAGAAAAGCAATATGGTAATGGTATGACTTAGCCGGGGGTGGGACCCGCTACCAAAATTTTTCCGAAAATTTGCGAAGACCCCGATTTGCTCTAAAATTACGTGACAAAGGTCGTACGGGGCGATCGACGAAACTATATCCGTCCTAACGCGTCGAAATGCATGAAAGTTTCGGAGTTAAGCGTGCTCAGGCCAGAGCAATTCTGGGATGGGTGACCCCCTGGGAAGGAATGCAGAGTTTTGCACAAGTGTAGGTATGACTGATATAAATGAAAATTTGGGGTAATCTAAAGGTGAAGGAGAATGTGTGGAGTAATCAGAGCCTTTACAAAAATCACACAGTCCGACGCGGATTAAATGGGCAAAAAGAAAAGGTGCGATACCGCTCGGAAAATTGAGCGAATCTGGATAATAGTTAGCGACGACCCGAATGTTGTCAGGGGATAGAGAAAGCCCAATTACCTCATAAGTTAGTCTGGTATAACGATGGTTGTAAAAAGAAAGAGTGTATGGATGGTAGGGAAGAAGAGAGATAAGAAGGGCAAATAAGCAGAATCCTTGAAAAAGTCGATAAGCGACACCCAAGACGATTTGTATGATTGATTCTGAATATGTTTCTGTCTGACATATCTCTGTACGATTAACCCTGATTACGAATCTGTCTGACACACCTCTGTATGTCTGACTCTGGATATAAATCCGTCTGGTGTGCCTCCGTACGTCTAATTTTGGTCACGCATCTGTCTGATACATCTCCGCATGTCTGATTCTAAGTGTGACTCTGTATGATACATTTCTGTAAGCCTGATTCCGATTTCGAAATCCGTCCGATACATTTTTATACATCTGACTCTGATCTTAGATCTGTCTGACATATTTCTGTATCTCTTCTTTTGATTATGAATCCATCCGCCAGAGTTTAACATGTCTGCTTCCGATTACGAATCCGTCCGATATGCTTCGACGTGTCCGATCCCAGTCCTGAATCTGTTGGTAAGAAGTGTCTGGTATGAAGTGGGATTACGAAAATGCGGTAGGAATTCAGGAGTGTAATAGGAAATGAGGTGGACTATGATGTTTAGGAAACGTTCGTCGGTTACAAGAATATAGCTTATGGTTCGACGATTGCGTGGGGTACGAGAAGATATATTATGAAGGCATTTAAATCGGTGATGTGAAAAATTACCCCATAATGTTGGCAAAGCAGCCATGTCGGAAAATCAGCAAAGGACGACTATAAAGAGAACCCTCCCGGAGTGGTATGGCGCCCCATAAGGTCGATTTAACATTCGAGGACGAATGTTCTAAAGGGGGGAAGAATGTTACATCTGACATTTTTGTTTATTCGAAAAATTCAAGATAAATGGACTTTTGATGAATAAGGCCACAATTGGACACTACTTGGTGTGAATGTGTGAGTCATGAAGTCAATGGTATAAGAATTACGAAAGGTGGCCAAGGGCAAAAATTGGAATTTTGGGAACTTGTTCCATAAATTGCAAAATCTAGCCATTTTGGGTTCAAAAAAAATAAGTGGAGAAAGGCCCAACTTAAGGGGGCCCAACCGGCCAAAGGAGTCCAAGCCCATGGAATAATTAAATTCCATGGGGAATTATATATGTATTGATAAGTATTGAGAAGGTTCAAGAAACAAAACAAAAGCCAAGAACAAAAAAAAAGAGGAGCCATTTCGGGTGAGAAAGAGGAGAAAAGAAAAAGAAAGAAAAAAATTTTGGAGCCAATTCTTGGGTTCAAAAATTCATCCCTTGTGAGGTTATGACTAAGTGCAAGGCCCTCTTCAAGTTGGTATAAATATTGTGGCAAGAAAACAATTTTTATCTCCAAGTGAAGGGCTTGAAGAAAGGTGAGAATTTCATGCTTTTGTTGTGCTAAAAATGATATATGTATGTTGTAGTATGTGTGAATGAATGAAAAACATGGAAATTTTGTGTGTTGGAATTTAGGGTGTGTTGGCCGAAAATGTATATGCAATTGCATGATTTCAATGGCTTGAATTCTTGTTGTAATCTAGTTGTAATATGATGGGAATTTTATTAGAAAGGAAGTGGAATGAATTAGTAAAAAAAAAAATTGGAAGTGTGGGAGATGGCCGTGTGGTGCTAGGTTTGATATGGAATATGAATTTGATCTTGGTTGTATGCTAATTGAGTTATGGTGAAGTGAATGGAAAGATAACAATTTTTATTGTCTTGGAAAAATGGTTATCAAGTTGTTGTAGGAAAGTATGCAACTTTGTTATGTTTATGTAAAAAAATGGAAATGAATGTATCAAGAGACGAATCATGATTATTGTTGATGAACTTGGAATATGGAAAAATGTGTTTATGAACTTGTATGTTGAAGGTTGGAAAAATTGGATAAGTAGTGGCTCTAATGGAAAGTTGGTATGTTTGTATATCGTGTGAAAATGATAAGATATGCCTCCGACGTATGTTGGAATTACTTCGATAGGTAATGAATATGAAAATAATAAGTTTGGTTTGAAAGTGTAAGTTTGAAACGAAAGATGTTTCGTTATGTCGAAAGATGGCTAATAATGCCATAGTGTATGATTTAGTATCTATTGATGTTTGTTGTTGTTTGGATGTTATCTTTGGGTTGTTGTGTTGATAAATTAAGCCGAGCCAAGTCTCGGGGATGTCGTATATACAGAGGAAATGCTGCCGAAATTTCGGTAGGCAATTATGTGTAAAGTTAGAATATTGAAAGAGTGGAACTAACCAAATGGTAAACTTGACCATTTCCAGATTTTGGACGAAATTTGGATTGACGCCGAGCGAGCATAAGGCGCCATCGAGGTATGTGAAGCACTTCTCTACGTTCCTAGGCATGTTCTGGATGTGGTAGGCTCGGCCGCGAGCCTTAGGTCCGACTCCGTCCCCCGGAATTCGAGACGGAAAACCGCTCCAATTCCTTCAATTCAATTGAACCTATTTTCTTACAAATTGCCTTAAAGTGAGATTTTGTACAAAACTTCCCCAAACGGAGTCGGAACACTCCCGAACGAGTATGGGTGACCTCATAAGGTCAAACATCAGTAATTTACGTACATAACCTCGAGTTGGTCCGAGGCGGGCCCACAAGGCCCGATACTCCCGATACGATTTTAATTACTTCCATTTTGGTCCGATTTTCTCTAAAAACTTCTGAACTATTATTTTGTGTATGATAAGTATATTTTGTGCATTTTATACAAATGATTTCTGAGCATCTGGATATCTGATTCTGATCATAATCTGTCGTGCCTTCACAACTAGAATATAGGCGCGTACTATGCATACCATCTGGATATTCTGATTTTGGCTCGCCGTTTGGCACCCTTCTGATTGATCGAGTCTGTATGTTGAGTCTGTAGGTAGGTGGTTTCTCATTTATCGATTCGTGTCTGTCTCAATGCATTCTTTCACTGCGACCCGGGCCAGGTTCTGTTATCGTGCATATTTCTCTGCATTGTTCACCGCGTCCCTCGGCGTACGGGCCGGGATCTGTATGTCTGTATGATCTTTGTATGGGGATGGCGGCCAGGATGGCATATGATCTGATTTGATTCTGTCTGTCCACCGCGTCCCGTACTAAGAGGGCCGGGTTCTGTTACCGCGCCCCCAGACAGGGCCGGGATCTGTATGAATATATGCGTGTGCCATCTGTATTTATAAAGCACACGCCTTTGTATGATTTTGTATGACTCTGTGCTACTCTGCATGCATAATTCTGTCCGTCATACTACTGTCTGTCCGTCTGTGTTACAACTATTTCTGTATGTCCGTATGGCTTCTGCTTCTGTATGTCCGTATGGATTCAGATTCTGCTCGTCTGTCCGTATTATGACTCCGTCTGTCTGTCCGAACTATAATTCTGTTCATTTGTGTGTAACACGATTCTGTATGTCTGTCTGGATCATAACTCTGTCCGTTAGTTGACTTATGATTTTGCCCGTTATATTTCTGTGATTCTAGTTCGGACTATGTTTATATCTGTTACGTTTCTGCTTTACATACTCGGTACATTTTTCGTACTGACCCCCGTTCGTCGGGGGCTGCGCTACATGCCCGCAGGTACAGACGCACCAGGTGATACGCCGCCCGCGTAGGTTTCCGACTCTGCTACTTGAAGAGCTCCTTTGACTCGGAGCATATATCTTTGGTTTATACCTTCTGTCTTTGTGTACTCCGTATGTATGTATATTCTGGGTACGGCGGGGCCCTGTCCCGTCATATGACTC
This sequence comes from Lycium barbarum, assembly GCF_019175385.1. Lineage (NCBI taxonomy): Eukaryota > Viridiplantae > Streptophyta > Magnoliopsida > Solanales > Solanaceae > Lycium > Lycium barbarum. Next base: position 19,141,386 of record NC_083348.1, on the reverse strand, counting down.
TGTATGTCTGTAGAGGCCTGTAGATAGATGTGTGGGTTACGGGTTTCGTATGTATGTTAGCCTTATCGGCTTGCTTGTAAATGTCTGTGTGTTCAGGTATATGTATATATATATATATGTATGCTTGCGTGCGTGCCGTATTTGTACCGGCCTATTTCTGTACTTCTGTTTTAAAAAAAAAAAAAAAAAAAAAAAAAAAAAAAAAAATCTGTATGATTCGATTTCGGTCGGGTAGGTACGTATGGGTACCCAGTTAGGGTACCAGTCGCGGCCCACGGGGTTTGGGTCGTGACATAAAGCCTACCTATCATTCTTTTGGCATGTCCTAGATATACTAGGTTAAGATCGGCCCCTCGGGAATAATCCTACTCTTGGAAATCGAGGTTCAAGTTCGAGCACTATTCACTCAGCGCGATTGAACCCTCTTTGTCACATTTGGTTAAAAGAATGTTCGTACCTCCATAACTTGTGTTGTTGTGTCCGAAACTCTTCGAAACTTTTGTAGATGGCTCTATGGAGCCGAAAGTCTGTGATTTGTGTCCGCCACCTCAATTTGACTCGAGGTGGGCCCGCGAGCCCCGAGGCTCCCCTTATTCGGTTTGTTTGATTCATTTGTGTCTGTTATGATCCGCAACCGTCTGTTTAGGACCCAAGGATGTGTTTGAAACTTTCTATGCCATTAATGTACGTTCTGTGCTTTGAATGATGTGAGATTTTCGGAAAATGACTTATGAACAGTTTTCTTGCGAATTTGGCAGTTTGGAACTTCGTAACTTTTATACGCATACTTTGATCAGTCTGATTCCTACTCCGATCCTTCGGGCGTCAGTATATACCTCTACGTAAACTATATGTTAAGTCCGACAAATTATTTTTGATATGCATATGATTTCTGCACTACTCTGTTCGTGCTGCCTGCTATGACTTCGTTCGTCGGTACCCGGGCCGACTTTGTGATCGTGCGCACTATAATATATTCGGGAGTTATGATGTGTTACGGTTTCCGAGGCCTCGCCATAGGGCCGGTTACCGTTTATGGAGTTATGATGTGATATGGCATTTGATACGTTCTGATGATATGATGTGTGTGTGATATGATGTGTCTGGAGATTGTACGGAGATTTGAAACCTTCTGGAGTTATGATGTGTTGTGGCACCAGCGTCGGGGGGTGACCACGTTCCTAAACCCTATACATGATTTGAATTGCATTTGTACGTTCGCCTCCCGCACAGGTTTGCTTTGTTTGCGATGTTGGTGTGTTGGTTCTTTCTGACTCCAGCTGTGTTTGTGATTTCTGTACCTTCTGCTTTACATACTCAGTACTTCTCCCGTACTGACCCCCGTTTCTTCGGGGGCTGTGTTTCATACCCGCAGGTACAGAAGCTCGTTTGGGTGGTCCTCCAGTTTAGGCTACTCATTCTGCTGTGTTGGAGAGCTCCCCTTTGATCCGGAGCCTACTTTGGTACATGTCTTTTGTTGTGTCTGTATTCTGTACATTTGTGGATGTGTGGGTACGGCGGGGCCCTGTCCCGTCGTATGTTCATATGTTCTGTTTTGTCTAGAGGCCTGTAGTCAGATTTGTGGGTCGTGGGTCCGGTGTGTTTGCATGTGAGTCTGTTTTGCATTCTTAAGCGGCCCGTACGCTGCTATGGCCAAGTCGGCCTCTGAGTTTGTATGTATGTGTATGTACATGGGGGCGATGTGCATTCCGCCACCCTTCTGATGTGTGTGTGTGAAATTTGGCGATGTATATTCCGCCTCCTTTCTGATTTGTGATTTGTCTGATCTGTACGGGCGACTGCTTAGGATAAGTGTTCGGTAGAGATCTGATTACGATGTTGAGTTCGCATAATGTACGTTGAGTTTGGTCGAGTCTGATTACGATGATCTGGGTGTGAGTTCGTTTGGGGTGTCCCGGAAGGGCACCAGTCGCGGCCCACTGGGCTGGGTCGTGACAAAAGTGGTATCAGAGCGGTTTATCCTCGGAATGTCTACAGGCCGTGTCTAGTAGAGTCTTGTTTATCGATGTGTTGTGCACCACATCTATAAACAAGGAGCTACAGGACATCTAGGATGTTGTGTTGCCCTTTCTTTGGAATCTTAGATCGTGCGATAGAGCTGTGTTAATAGGGTCATTCTGATTTGACCCGTTGTTGTGTTTGCAGTGATGCCTCCGAAGAAGGCAACGGCGGCCCAGAAGGGCAAGGCGAAGATGGGAGAGACCAGTCAGGCACAACGGGCTACTCGGGCTCGTGTTTATGATTTGCCGGGGGTTACACCTCATTCTGAGGGGTCTGCTACACCCCCATTAGTACAGCCTGGAGCGGGACCTTCAGCAGCTCCAGAGGTCCGTGTACCCGCTCCTGAGACTCCAGCTCCTCAGCCAGGGGCGGAGGATAGGACCCTGAGGGAGGCTATACAGTTGCTGACCACGATTGTAGCCGGACAGGCTCGCAGGCGCGGGCGGAGGGACGATGATGATGAGGACAGGCGGGAAAGCCTGAGAGTTCGGGAGTTCTTGTTATGCGGCCCTCCAGAGTTTTTCGGGTCTAAGCCCGACGAGGACCCCCATGACTTCATTCGGGGGATGCGGCGTGCATTAGACTTGGTCAGGGCTTCAGAGACCGAGTCGGTTGAGCTAGCTTCGCATAGACTTCGGGATGTTGCCGCGCATTGGTATGAGACTTGGGAGCTATCCCGGGGTGAGGGTGCTCCTCCAGCTATGTGGGATCAGTTTGTGACTGCTTTCACCCGCCACTCTCTGCCCCCAGAGTTACGACGGGAGCGAGCTGATCGGTTTTTGCATCTGCAGCAGAGGGGTCGGAGCGTCCGTGAATATAATTTGGAGTTTGATTCCCTGGCCCGGTATGCCCCTGCCGTGGTGGCAGATATGACAGATCGGATGCATAGGTATGTTATGGGGCTGGATCGTTACTTGATTGACGGGTGCATGGCGGTATCATTGCAGACAGATATGGACATTGCCCGTCTACAGGCCTACGCCCAGGGGATGGAGAACCGGCACCGAGCAGATCGGCCCAGCCGAGAGTATGATGGGAGACGGCCCAAGAGGGCCAGATCAGCGGGGTATCCTGGAGATTCACGGGGCGGGCAGCCGCAGTATCAGTCCAGCGGGCACTTTCCGCCGTCAGGCCGGGACACACAGTCTATTGGTAAGAGGTTTGATGGAGCAGGACCGTCCAGGGCAGACCAGAGTTCCAGAGCCCCAGGTCCTCAGTCGAGCAGGGGTCCCAGTCAGTTTAGGCCACCCATACCCCAGTGTTCGTATTGCGGAAGATCGCACCCAGGGGAGTGCTTCAGGGCCACGGGGGCATGTTTTGCTTGCGGCCGCCAGGGCCATATCATGCGGGATTGTCCGTGGGCAGGCGGTTCCGGCAGCGCAGCACCGCCGATGAGATCCGTTGCTGGTTCGTCATCTACCCCTTCGGCCACGCGCTCTACGGGGCGAGGTATGCCAGCACCAGCGGGCCGCGGTAGAGGCCATGGTGGGGCTTCAGATTCTAGCGGTCCCTCGAACCGCATCTATGCTCTGACTGGTCATCGGGACCCAGAGGCACCCCCAGACGCAGACCCAGGTATATTACTAACCTTTTTGTTTAATGAATATGTGCAATGGTAGGTTTGTACCTCAGTATTATGAGATATACTTTTTTTGTGTGTGTCAGTAAAGGTAAGGTAAGAATCCGAATTAATGAAAATATCCGAGGCAGTTATCTGTACATGTGGGAGGAAAATATATGGGATTTGGAAGACTAGAACGATAGACTTCACAGCCAGAAAAGCAAACGACCTCTTTGGGTGAGAATGGGACCCGCTACGAAAAATTTCCGAAAAATTTGCTAAGACCCCGTTTGGCCTAAAATTACGTGACAAAGGTCGTGCGAGGCAATTGGCGAAATTATATCAGCCCTAACGCGTCAAAATGTGTAAAAGTTTCAGGGTTAAGCGTGCTCAAGCCAGAGCAATTCTGGGATGGGTGACCCCCTGGGAAGTAACGCAAAATGTTGCACAAGTGTAAGTATGATTAACGTAAATGGGAATTTGGGGTAACCAAAGGTGAATAGAATGTGTGGAGAATAATTAGTGCCCTTTCGAGAGTCGCGCGGAACGAGGCGGACTAAATGGGCGAAAAGGAAAGGATACAACACCTCTTGGGAAATTGAACGAATTTGAATAACAGCCAGAGATGTTCGCCGGTAAGGTATGAGTAAACGTGTGTAGGTGTATATGTATGTGTATGTGTGTGTATGATTCTCATTTGGTGCCTAGGAGGGCTAAAAGCTGAGCCCGGCGACTAATGTTGTGATAAAGAAAAGATAAGCAGTGTGAGTAATTGGAAATTTGAAGGAATCGATACGTAAGACGCAAGGTAAATTGTGTGACGACTTGGTGAATGAGTTTGCAAATCAAGGGGCATTCTCATGAATTATTGGAGCTTTAATATGAATGATTTGATTCTAAATTGACATCCCATCTGTGGTGCTTCTGCACTTCCGATTCCGATGAGGCTCTACCTAGTACACCTCTGTACTTCTGCGCTCGACTAGGTTCCCGTCCGATGAACCTTTTGTGCGCTTTGATTCCGAATCCGTTTCTGTCTGGCGCACCTCTGTGGGTCTGACTCTGGATATAAATCCGTCTGATATGCTTCGATGCGTTTGATTTTGACCGCGTGTGTGTTTGATACCCTTCGGTTTGTCTGATCACGATTCGGTATGAAACCACTCTGTATGTTTGCTTCTGAATTCGGGTTTGTTCGATATGATTCCGTACGACTGGCTTTGATTGTGAATCTGTTTGGTATATCTTAGTGTGTCTGATTCTGCCTACGAGTTCGTTTGATACGCCTTTATACGTCTGACTCCGATCTCAGATGTGTCTGATATGCTTCCGTACCTTCGATGTTGACTACGAATCCAACCGCCATAGTTGAGTATGTCTGCTTCCGATTATGAATCCGTTCGGTTTTAGTTCTGAATCTGTTGGGCATGAAGTGTCTGATATGAAGTAAAGTGAGATTACGACGATGTGGTAAGGAAACTCAGGAGTGTGAAAAGAAGATGATATTGACGATGATGTCTGGAAAGCGTCCGTCCCTTACGAGAATATAGTGCAGAGTTCGGTGATTACGTAGAGTATGAGAAAATGTATTATGAAGGTATTTGGGTCAGTGATGTGAAAAATCTACCCTAGTATTGGTAAAGAAGACATGTCGGAGAAATCAATAAAGGACCTATCAAGAGAACCCTCCCGGAGTAGTACGACACCCTTGAGGTCGATTCAACATTCGAGGACGAATGTTCTAAAGGGGGCGAGAATGTTATGTCCCGTATTTTCGTATAACGGGAAATCAAGAAATAAAGAAGACTTGTGTGTTGAGGAAATATTTTGATTTTGGTGAATATGAATATGTTGGTTATGGAGTTATTAATGTTAAGACGTCGGGGAAGGCCGAGGGTAAATTTGGAACTTCGGAAATTAGTTTCGGGAATTACAAAACGGGACATTTTATGAATTGGGCTAAGAAAATGGAATACAAAAATTGAGGCCCAAAGGAAGTGAATTGGCCGGCCCAAGGGAGCAAGTCCAAGTCCATTTATTAAGGTCATGTGCTATGCACACGACCTAGGAGTGGATATATATATGATATATGTTAGCTTTATCAAGATCAAAAAAAAAAAATCTCAAGAACACCATTGAAGGTGCTCTCGGCCGAAAAAGAAAGAGAAAGAAAAAAACATTTCGTGGCTTGTTTCTAATCCAATCACCTAGTCTCTTTTGGAATGATTGATGAGTTCGAGGTGCTCTTCGTGGTGGTATAATTAGATTGGCGCAAGGTGCTCGTTTGCGGCAAATCGGAAATTCAAGAAAAAGGTAAGATCTTTATGTTTTAATGCTATGAAATGGATACATATGTGTTAGTGATTGAATTGGCATGAAGATTTTGGAATGGTGTTGTGTTTGTGCATGGCGTGTGTGTGCAAAAAGAGTGTGTTTGGCCGTGGGTTTTATAAGGTTTAAGGCATAAGAATTTGATCTTATTTAGCTTGAATGATGTGTTGTTGTGGTCATTATGTTGTAAAGGATTGATTAAGGAATTGAGTTGGTGTTAGAAAATAATTTCGGACGTTATCGGAAAGTGTATACCTTTGGTATATTTGTGTATATCATAGTATATATATGATACTAAAGACTTTAAATATGATTTATGGTTGATGATAATGAGTTTGGAATGAAACGACGCAAGTTAGAACGTTCGTCGTAACTTTTGGTGTTTTGAATGAAAATGGGAAAGTAGTGAACTTTGGGGATGTTTGTATGTGGTTTGGAACTTGTTTGTTATGTAATGGAATAATCTTGAATGAATGAATACAATAATGTGGATATGAGTTGAAATTGTGAAGTTTGGAAATAGGATTACCAACTTATGGAATGAGGTGCAATTGTGAAGTTAGTGTGTTTGATTGTGATTCGTATTGTGTATTGATGTTTGGGTTGTTGATGTTGTTATATTTTGAGCCGAGCTAAGTCTCGGGGGTGTTAGATTTATAGGGGAAGTGCTGCCGAAATTTCGGTAGCCAAATATAGCCCAAAGACTAAAATGTTAATTCTCATGAATAGTAACTGGTAAAAGTGACCATTTGCAGTTTCTGGACGAAACTGGAATTGCGATTTGAGGAGCGTAAGGCGCCAACCAGGTATGTAAAGCCTACCTATCATTCTTTTGGCATGTCCTAGATATACTAGGTTAAGATCGGCCCCTCGGGAATAATCCTACTCTTGGAAATCGAGGTTCAAGTTCGAGCACTATTCACTCAGCGCGATTGAACCCTCTTTGTCACATTTGGTTAAAAGAATGTTCGTACCTCCATAACTTGTGTTGTTGTGTCCGAAACTCTTCGAAACTTTTGTAGATGGCTCTATGGAGCCGAAAGTCTGTGATTTGTGTCCGCCACCTCAATTTGACTCGAGGTGGGCCCGCGAGCCCCGAGGCTCCCCTTATTCGGTTTGTTTGATTCATTTGTGTCCGTTATGATCAGCAACCGTCTGTTTAGGACCCAAGGATGTGTTTGAAACTTTCTATGCCATTAATGTACGTTCTGTACTTTGAATGATGTGAGATTTTCGGAAAATGACTTATGAACAGTTTTCTTGCGAATTTGGCAGTTTGGAACTTCGTAACTTTTATACGCATACTTTGATCAGTCTGATTCCTACTCCGATCCTTCGGGCGTCAGTATATACCTCTACGTAAACTATATGTTAAGTCCGACAAATTATTTTTGATATGCATATGATTTCTGCACTACTCTGTTCGTGCTGCCTGCTATGACTTCGTTCGTCGGTACCCGGGCCGACTTTGTGATCGTGCGCACTATAATATATTCGGGAGTTATGATGTGTTACGGTTTTCGAGGCCTCGCCATAGGGCCGGTTACCGTTTATGGAGTTATGATGTGATATGGCATTTGATACGTTCTGATGATATGATGTGTGTGTGATATGATGTGTCTGGAGATTGTACGGAGATTTGAAACCTTCTGGAGTTATGATGTGTTGTGGCACCAGCGTCGGGGGGTGACCACGTTCCTAAACCCTATACATGATTTGATTTGCATTTGTACGTTCGCCTCCCGCACAGGTTTGCTTTGTTTGCGATGTTGGTGTGTTGGTTCTTTCTGACTCCAGCTGTGTTTGTGATTTCTGTACCTTCTGCTTTACATACTCAGTACTTCTCCCGTACTGACCCCCGTTTCTTCGGGGGCTGTGTTTCATGCCCGCAGGTACAGAAGCTCGTTTGGGTGGTCCTCCAGTTTAGGCTACTCATTCTGCTGTGTTGGAGAGCTCCCCTTTGATCCGGAGCCTACTTTGGTACATGTCTTTTGTTGTGTCTGTATTCTGTACATTTGTGGATGTGTGGGTACGGCGGGGCCCTGTCCCGTCGTATGTTCATATGTTCTGTTTTGTCTAGAGGCCTGTAGTCAGATTTGTGGGTCGTGGGTCCGGTGTGTTTGCATGTGAGTCTGTTTTGCATTCTTAAGCGGCCCGTACGCTGCTATGGCCAAGTCGGCCTCTGAGTTTGTATGTATGTGTATGTACTTGGGGGCGATGTGCATTCCGCCACCCTTCTGATGTGTGTGTGTGAAATTTGGTGATGTATATTCCGCCTCCTTTCTGATTTGTGATTTGTCTGATCTGTACGGGCGACTGCTTAGGATAAGTGTTCGGTAGAGATCTGATTACGATGTTGAGTTCGCATAATGTACGTTGAGTTTGGTCGAGTCTGATTACGATGATCTGGGTGTGAGTTCGTTTGGGGTGTCCCGGAAGGGCACCAGTCGCGGCCCACGGGACTGGGTCGTGACATATATATATATATATATATATATATATATATATATATATATATATATATATATATATATGGTATGCATACATGAGATGATGATAAGCTTAAAAGTAAGTCAGCATGCATTACTTTTCATGTAATTTCCAGTCAGGTACAGTTGCTCCTTACTTGATGTCTCCCGTATTTCCTTGATGTATTATTATTGTTCATGCCTCTCATACTCAGTACAATATTCGTACTGACGTCCGTTTTCTTTGGACACTGTGTTCATGCCCACAGGTAGACAGGGAGGTGAGCTCAATCCAGATTCTTAGTAGCTGCCAGCTGATTGCGAGCACTCCATTGTCCGGAGCTGCTCATGATTATTCTTTTGGTATATGTATATTTTGGGCATGGTGGAGTCTTGTTCCACCTATATGTATAATATATCAGTAGAGGCTGGTAGATGCGTAGTGTGGGTTAGATGGTCTCACAAGTCTATTATAGCATGCATGTATATAATATATATATTATTTTGATGGCCGAGAGGCTTATGTATATAAAAGTATTTTTATGTTCTCAAATGAAAAGATGATTTTCTTATGTCCTAAGCATGAATTGATAAAAGAGAATTAAATGGGTAAGGTGAGTAGCAGAACGAGTGGTGCTCGGTGGCTAGCCCCGGGTACCCGTCACGGCCCCTAGCTGGGTCGTGACACTATACATGCCGTAACCTATTACTGCACTGTTATCTCGCTCGCTTCCTTTTTATTTCCTTCTTTCAATTAACTCCTTCTTTTCTTGTGCTCGCTTTCATTTCCGTTACCACATAATCTGTATTCTGAACCTTTCCTATAAAAGGACTTTATAAGTCTTTCTTATTCGTTCTATACCTTGCCTTTTCATTTCACATTTGCCTTTATACCTCAGTCGCATAGACCACGTCATATCCTTTAGTCACTTCCTCACTAGGCTTTATTCATTTTCATAACAATCCTTATTGTATTCACATAATATCCTGTTCGTAATTAATCCTATGGTGTAACACTTCTTAACCTTAAGGATTCACGATTCTTACTATGGTTTAATTACACTCTGTGGAGTAGGCGTACTTAACCCTTTTACCCTTTCTGACTAATCTTAGCTTTAATACCTCACAGGCTGTCTTATCAATACATTCGTATTCGCCACAATTCTTCCTCCTCCGTACTCTTGTCTCAATCATACAATTACTCCTTTTAACTATAGACTCGTCGTAATTTATTCCTACTGATCAATTCGCTCGATACCTCAATAAAACGTTCTGTTACGATTTTTCACCTTTTTCTAAATCATCCCTTAGTGTCACAAGCCCTTTCCAAACTATCCTAGCATTTCATAAACAACGCATGAAACACATGAACTAAGACATCCCACAAGTTTGAGTTTTCCTTCTACAAATTCCATTTCTAATTAGTTGATTAAGAACTAATAAACTCAAGGACATAAAGATAAGGTGAAATGTTACCTCAAGAACACAAAAACGCTCCAACTCCAAGATTACGTTACCACGAAGCATCCTCCAAAATCACCACAAGAAGAATAACTAGAATCTGACAAGCACCACGAGATTTCTAATTCTTAATTCACATAGTTTACTTCCAGATTCTGTCATGACCCAACCCCGTGGGCCGTGACTAGTGCCCGAGCTGGACACCCATACACACCCACTTACCAGAACCGACATACAAATGGCAAATCCAGATTCGGCGTACACTGACTTATACAGATACAAAGGTCAGATGTCATCTTAAGCGGTCACATGTAACAAATGTATCACATAGAAGCCGGCAAGGCTGTCGTAAAGCACATCGCCCCAAACATATACATACATATACGTACATACAAGCCGTTAAGGCTGTCATATAAAACGGATCCGTTTAGACGCAAGCCACACAGACGTAATTGGACCATAACGACCCATGACCCACATACATGTCTACAGGCCTCTAACAAAGACAACAAAATCATATGACGGGACAGGGCCCCGTCGTACCCTAATTAGACATATACATATATATTATAGAAGGATCTGTACCAAAAGTAGGGGCTCCGGAACAAGGGAGCACTTCAAAGTAGCAGAGTAGATGTCCTAAGCTGGTGGATCACCGCAACGAGCGTTTGTACCTGCAGGTATGAAACGCAGCCCCCGAAAAAGAGAGGGTCAGTATGGAATATGTACTGAGTATGTAAGGCATGAAATGCAACTGAAGAGATCATAACTGAAATAGAGATTCTAGGAGACAAGTATGATAATAAAGAAACCGCTGTACCTGTGCAGTACGAAACAGAATCAAACATACTAATACCACATACCGTACCCGGCACATTATGGGACTCGGTGAATAAAATCATGTCATTACGTCATCATGAATATATGTATACATATACCGTACCCGGCCCTCTAGTGAGGGACTTGGTGAGTAAAGCCATGCATGTCAACATCATATATCATATATATATATATATACCGTACCCGGCCCTCTAGTGAGGGACTCGGTGAATGAAGTCATGTCATCATGTCAACATGCTATCATATCATCATGCATATACATATATACATACCGTACCCGGCCCTCTAGTGAGGGACTCGGTGAATCAAATCATCATATGCCCTCTTGGCCGCCGTAACATATCATCATCTCATCATCTCATCATATACATATAACGTACCCGGCCCTCTAATGAGGGACTCGGCGAACAATGTAGTGGAGTGCGCGCGATAACATACCCGGCCCTGGACTCGGTGAGAGACATATAGAGGCATGCACGAGCAGAGTAGTGAGAAACTATATGCATATAAATCAAGACTCGATAGGTAGGTATGCAAATCGACACTTAAGGATCATAAACACGTTTCGAGTCAATCCGGTTTAGTATGAGAAAGTTATGGACACTTTTACCACAGAACCTTTACGAACGTTTCCAAAGCAATCCAAGACTGTATACAAAAGTCAGAGACATTATACTTACAGAATTCTTTTAGAGACATGAACTCTTTATACTTTACTCGTTATCCAACCATACATTAAGCTCAACTATACCGAGCGTACTCATATCAAGAAGTGAATAAGAATCATAGGCAAACTTGGAGACATATCAAATAGAGCTTCGGACATCATAGATACGTATCAAAACCATATGAAGTAGCTTATGGAAATCAAGAATATTAGCCATCCTAGTGGCTCTAAGAATAGGAATTTCTTTGGAATCATATATATACACCGTCTGTTAGTTTCATAAGGATCATGCCAAAAGAAAGAAAGGGTAAGCCTTACATACCTTGCCCGCTTCCTACACTAATCCGAACTTAAGTCTTTGGCTTCGCAAGATCTACAACAATATTAGTGTATACCAAACATTAGCTATAGATACTTGGAGGTTCAATCTTCAACCAACACTTTATTTGCAGAAATTTCGGCAGCATTTCCCCTGTAAATACAACTAACCCCGAGAATCCAACTCGGCCAAATCATCAACAACAAATCCGGGAATTCAACTTGGCCAAATTATCAACAACAATACCAACAGTCATTCTAACAATAACAACAATCAATTCAAAACGCATTCCAACGTTAACAACTTCTTTCTCAACACTTCGACGGCGTTTCATTTATGTTCAATTCATAATTGCTTACATATTCAAGTATCAATCCGAAACCATTCAAACAATATTCAAGAACACTTCAAACAATCCGCACAATATTCAAAATAATCTAACCAATATGCCACTCCACCCGAAACCTTCCAAATGCAACAAGAACAATAACAACACATTTCCTTCCTTCAAATTTATGAACTACACCAACAATTCACACACTAACAACATTATTTTCCATAAACACAAGAAACTACCTTCAAATCACATTGGCTTCTAAAACAACTCTCCAACACTTACAACTTCAACTAGAATCATCAAACTTTCATTATCAACATAGAATCCACAACAACAACAACCAAAACACTAGATAAAATAATTGGTTCATCATTCCTACATAACACACATATGCTCGCCCAAGCTTCACACTACACGGCTCAACCCCCAACACACAAAACATCACACATTTCACTCATTTCTACATACTACAACATACGCAATCATCCATAACATATAAAAGAAGATTAAATCTTACCTCTTCCACTTAACTCCACACTTGGCTAGGATTTGTAACTTGCAAGAATTGTTGTTTTACTTGCTCCAATGACTACTTCACTTTGCTAGGGACCTTCCAATTGGTTGTTTAGCTAGAAGAAAATAATTTTTGTGATCAATGTTTCCAAGGTTCTTGTTTGATAGCTATGGCCGAATAGCCCCTTATGTTTCTTCTCCAAGTTTCTTCAATGTTCTTAAGTTATAAAGATGAAAAACAATGTGCTCTATTTATCATCTTTTATCCATTAATATTGGGCTCCCATGTGGGCCTTGGCCCACTTCACCAGGACGGCCACATGGCCTTTATTTCAAGACCACTCTTTTTTTTTTTTTTTAAATCATGAAAAATTATTCTCCAAATTCCAAATTTTCCCTAGCCTTGCTCAATATTACCATGAACCACCTTGTGAATTTCCCTTTTTACCCCTAGCCTTTCTTAATATTTCCACATCAAAATTTTCATATACAACTTATATATTAAACAAGATCAAAATATAGCCTTGCCCTTAACTTCTTGCAATTGTCTTGAATTATCCGAATGTACAAAATGTGGGATATAACATCCTCCCCCCCTTTTGAACATTCGTCCTCGAATGTTGTACTGGCCTCATGGTGTATTATAATACTTCGGGGAGGTCTCCTTTATAGTTGTCACATACGGTCATTTAACATATCCGTTTTAGAAGCTTAGATTGCTTGTAGGAGTAGGAGATAATTAGGGATACTTCCTCTTCATCTCTTCTTTCGGCTTCCCAGGTCGTCTCCTATCTATTATTGTTTCACCACAATACCTTAACCGGAACCACGTCTTTGGTACGCAATCTTTTCACCTGATGATCCAGTATGATCATTGGTTGTTCCCGCATGGCTTCACTTTATCTACCGCTTGTTGAACCATGTCCGGGCCAATTAACTTAGTTTCGTCAACATCGAACCAACCGATCAGTGACCTGTACTTCCTGCCATACAAAGCCTCACATGGTGCTGTTTCGGGCTGTCCTTTGTTATATTTGTTGACCTCTCTAGGTGTCTTCCATATTTTCTCCCTATGTCTATCTCATAGTACACTTATTGTCAATTCATTTCTACGTTCTTTCGTAACCTTCACGATATGCCAACATACCCCGAACTCTGGCCCCGAGCTAATAAGTCTCATTTCCTAGAGCTTGAATCGTCATAGTTCATTTTAAGCTTAGTATGTTCTCCCCCCCCCCCCCCCCTTTATTAAGAGGTCTATATACGCCTATGCCCTTTTAAGTAACCCTCGCCTTCCGCGGTCTTCTTACAATTGAAGTTCCTTCATCGCAGAGTCTGTCATGTCCATCTCCTTGCTAACTACGTTCTCGTATTTAATCAAAATACTTATGAGGGCATCTATTTCCGCCGCTTACTTTTTCCATTTTGACATACCTCTGTCCTTTATGTCTAACAGTGTCATTACCCTTTTGATGCGTATCCGTTTCCAGTTACTTTCTTCCTAACCACTCTCTTTTTCCTTCAATCAAGCCATCAGTATCCTTAATCTTTCTTAGGGAGTAGCTTTCTTCTCTTGTTGTTTGTAGCATCGGCTCTGAAGTTCGCAAGGTATTCTTTTATACGCACGAATCAGTTCCATTCTTAAGTCACCCTCCAGGAAGGCTTCTCTATGTTCGAAGCAACCATATTGATATGGCTACGCATTTATCCTTTCGTAATTATATCCTTCTATAATAGAGGATTCGGCCAAGTTTTCCATTCCTTCATGCCCGTTTCTTATCTTTCATCCTGTTTTCTTTGTATAATCGAACCTCTCGGTCTTCACATGAATCCTCATTCCATATCATGGGTTTTTCTAGTCAACTGCGCCAACTCATTATCTTAGTCTTTTAAATTTCTACGCAAATAGTTTTCGTGTTGTGCCCGTCGGCTCTCCTGAGGCTTTACTCCCCCATATTCCTTTGACACTTCTGATACTTCGAAGCTCCTTACCCTTCACGTACTGGCTTTCTTTCTGTTCCTGAATATCATTGTATTAGGACTTTCTAGCCCTAACTAGTGGTAGATCCAGTATTAGTTTACCTTGTAACATCTATACTATATCTTTCGCTTTGTCTCTTAAATTCCGTTCAGTTAGTATCTTCCATACATCGCAACACTGGTTGCTGGGATTCACCTATCGATCGATACAGTCATACATAAGATATCATATGCATACATATATGTCTATCATCATCTCGCTTACAAATATTTCCAAACGCTATTCAAACTTACTCTAATTCCAGAGCTACGTTGCGCTTTCTTCCTCTGTACCGATTTAGTCCGCCTTAGCCTACCCGACTTCTTTAAGATTTCTAACCACTCCGCATATTCTAGTTTCCTTTAGGATACCCTAATTTCACATTTGTCTCTTATATCTACATTTATGGAGCCTTTAGTGCACTTCCCAGGGGCTCACCCATCCTAAAATTTCTCTCGCCCTAACATGCTTAACCTCAGAACTCCGATGAATTTTGGTGCGTTAATGCTAGTATAATTGCATCCACTTCCCCGCACGACCTTTATCACGTAATCTAGGGCAAGTCGGGGTCTTAACAACTTCCAAACTATTCTCGTAACGTATCTCAGTCTGATCTAGAGAGGGTCTTTTACTTTTATGACTATACAGTTATTGGGTTAGCATTTTAAATCCTTAACATTCACTTTTCATCTGCATGTATGACTACCTTAGACGGTTCTATCGAATCGGGTTTTTATCCCAATTCTGCTAGTAACCAGGAGGGGAAAATATATGATAAAGTAGAGTCTAGACCTATCAATGCATATACATCTCGGGAAAAGACCAATAATATACCTGTGTCCACGTTTGGTGGCGCCTCTGGGTCCTGTTGGCTGGCTAAAGCATATATGCGGTTTGAAGGACCGCTAGAACTGGGAGCTCCGCCACGACCTCTACCGCCGCCCGCTGGTGTCGGCATACCCTGCTCCGTAGGGCGCATGGCTACAGAAGAGGAACATGAGCCAGCAACTGACCCAGTGAACTGGGCTGAACCACCTGGACCACCCCTAAACGGGCACTCCCTCATAACATGGCCTTGGCGGCTGCAAGTAAAGCAAGCACCTGTAGAAAAATGACATTCCCCGGAATGGGGCCTACCACAACGAGAACACCGAGGCAGAGGTGGCCTCATCTGGCTGATCCCTCTGCTCAACTGCGAAACCGAAGCCCTGGAGCTTCGACCAGCCTCTGAATATACTGTGCTATTAAGTCGCTTACCAGTAGACTGTGGGGTGCACTCCGTGCTAGCTGGGAAGGATGTCTAGTATGCTTTTGAGGCTGCCCGCCTCGAAAATCCCCAGAATAACCAGTGGACCTGGCCCTCTTGGGCTGCCTCCTATCACGATCTCTATTGGGCTGGCGCCCTCTATGTCAATCCTCCATTCCTTGTGCGTACGCCTGCACCCGAGCAATATCCATCCCAGGCTGAGATGCCACCGCCATACAGCTATCCACCAGATAATGATCTAACCCCATCACATATCGGTGCATCCTGTCAGTCATATCGGCTACAATAGTGGGTGCATATCTAGCCAAAGAGTCGAACTCTAAACTGTACTCCCGAACGCTTCTGCCCCTCTGTCTCAACTGTAAAAATCTGTCAACCCTAGCTCGCCGCGCCTCGGGAGGCAGAAAGTGGCCAAGAAAGGCCTCTGTAAACTAGGCCCACACCGCTGGGGGAGCATCCTCACCCCTAGATAGCTCCCAGGACTCGTACCAATTAACAACTACATCGCGCAACCGATACGAAGCCAGCTCGACAGACTCAGTCTCAGAAGCTCTGACTAACCTCAGCGTACGCTGCATCTGTCGAATAAAGTCCTGGGGATCCTCCTCGGGCTTTGACCTGTAGAACTCTGGGGGATTACAAGTCAAGAAGTCACGAACCCTCAAGCTGTCATGTCTATCCACATCATTACCCCCTAGCCCGCGTCTGCGAGCCTGCCCTGCTACTAAACTTGTCAGCAACTGTACGGCATCTCTCATCGCCCTATCCTCCGCCCCTGGCTGAGGAGCTGGAGGCTCGGGCGTTGGAGCCTCCGGAGCTAACGGTGGATCCGCCCCTGGTCCATAGCGGCAGCGGCTGCTGCTCTAGGCTCCTCTGATGATGGCGGCGTAGCAGAGCCCGCTGACTGGGGCATAATCTCGGGCATAGTCTGGGCACGGGCCCGAGTAACTCTCCGAGTCTGACTGGTCTCTCCTGCTACCGCTTTGCCCTTCTGGGCAGCTGTGGCCTTCTTTGGAGGCATCGTTGTAAACATAGCAATTTGTCAGAAAGGAACCATCCTAATAATACAGCTCTATCGCACGATCTAAGATCGAAAGAAAAGTGACATCCTAAATGTCCTGTACCCTCCTGTTTATAGATGTGGTGCACAACACACCGATAAACAAGACTCTACTAGACACGACCTGTAGACATTCCGAGGACGAACTGCTCTGATACCACTTTTGTCATCACCCAACCCCGTGAGCCGTGACTAGTGCCCGAGCTGGACACCCATACACACCCACTTACCAGAACCGGCATACAAATGGCAAATCCAGATTCGGCGTGCACTGACTTATACAGATACAAAGGTCAGATGTTGTCTTAAGCGGTAACATGTAACAAATGTATCACATAGAAGCCGGCAAGGCTGTCGTAAAACACATCGCCCCAAACATATAAATACATGTACGTACATACAAGCCGTTAAGACTGTCATAGCAAATGGATCCGCTTAGACGCAAGCCACACAGACGTAACTGGACCATAACGACCCATGACCCACATATATGTCTACAGGCCTCTAACAAAGACAACAGAATCATATGACGGGACAGGGCCCCGCCGTACCCTAATTAGACATATACATATAGATACAATAGAAGGATCTGTACCAAAAGTAGGGGCTCCGGAACAAGGGAGCACTTCAAAGTAGCAGAGTAGATGTCCTAAGCTGGCGGATCACCGCAACGAGCGTCTGTACCTGCGGGTATGAAACGCAGCCCCCGAAGAAGAGAGGGTCAGTACGGAATATGTACTGAGTATGTAAGGCATGAAATGCAACTGAAGAGATCATAACTGAAATAGAGATTCCAGGAGACAAGTATGATAATAAAAAAACCGTTGTACCTGTGCAGTACGAAACAGAATCAAACATACTAATACCACATACCGTACCCGGCCCATTATGGGACTCGGTGAATAAAATCATGTCATTATGTCATCATGAATATGTGTATACATATACCGTACCCGACCCTCTAGTGAGGGACTCGGTGAGTAAAGCCATGCATGTCAACATCATATATCATATATATATATATATATACCATACCCGGCCCTCTAGTGAGGGACTCGGTGAATGAAGTCATGTCATCACGTCAGCATGCTATCATATCATCATGCATATACATATATACATACCGTACCCGGCCCTCTAGTGAGGGACTCAGTGAATCAAATCATCATATGCCCTCTTGGCCGCCGTAACATATCATCATCTCATCATGTCATCATATACATATACCGTACCCGACCCTCTAATGAGGGACTCGGTGAACAATGCAGTGGAGTGCGCACGATAACATACCCGGCCCTGGACTCGGTGAAAGACATATTGACGCATGCACGAGCAGAGTGGTGAGAAACTATATGCATATAAATCAAGACTCGATAGGTAGGTATGCAAATCGACACTTAAGGATCATAAACACGTTTCGAGTCAATCCGGTTTAGTATGAGAAAGTTATGGACACTTTTACCACAGAACCTTTACGAATGTTTCCAAAGCAATCCAAGACTGTATACAAAAGTCAGAGACATTATACTTACAGAATTCTTTTAGAGACATGAACTCTATATACTTTACTCGTTATCCAACCATACATTAAGCTCAACTATACCGAGCGTACTCATATCAAGAAGTGAATAAGAATCATAGGCAAACTTGGAGACATATCAAATAGAGCTTCGGACATCATAGATACGTATCAAAACCATATGAAGTAGCTTATTGAAATCAAGAATATTAGCCATCCTAGTGGCTCTAAGAATTGGAATTTCTTTGGAATCATATATATACGCCGTCTGTTAGTTTCATAAGGATCATGCCAAAAGAAAGAAAGGGTAAGCCTTACATACCTTGCCCGCTTCCTACGCTAATTCGAACTTAAGTCTTTGGGTTCGCAAGATCTACAACAATATTAGTGTATACCAAACATTAGCTATAGATACATGGAGGTTCAATCTTCAACCAACACTTTATTTGCAGAAATTTCGGCAGCATTTCCCCTGTAAATACAACTAACCTCGAGAATCCAACTCGGCCAAATCATCAACAACAAATCCGAGAATTCAACTCGGCCAAATTATCAACAACAATACCAACAGTCATTCTAACAATATCAACAATCAATTCAAAACGCATTCCAACGTTAACAACTTCTTTCTCAACACTTCGACGGCGTTTCATTTATGTTCAATTAATAATTGCTTACATATTCAAGTATCAATCTGAAACCATTCAAACAATATTCAAGAACACTTCAAACAATCCGCACAATATTCAAAATAATCTAACCAATATGCCACTCCACCCGAAACTTTCCAAATGCAACAAGAACAATAACAACACATTTCCTTCCTTCAAATTCATGAACTACACCAACAATTCACACACTAACAACATTATTTTCCATAAACACAAGAAACTACCTTCAAATCACATTGGCTTCTAAAACAACTCTCCAACACTTACAACTTCAACTAGAATCATCAAACTTTCATTATCAACATAGAATCCACAACAACAACAACCAAAACACTAGATAAAATAATTGGTTCATCATTCCTACATAACACACATATGCTCGCCCAAGCTTCACAATACACGACTCAACCCCCAACATACAAAACATCACAAATTTCACTCATTTCTACATACTACAACATACGCAATCATCCATAACATATAAAAGAAGATTAAATCTTACCTCTTCCAGTTAACTCCACACTTGGCTAGGATTTGTAACTTGCAAGAATTGCTGTTTTACTTGCTCCAATGACTACTTCACTTTGCTAGGGACCTTCCAATTGGTTGTTTAGCTAGAAGAAAATAATTTTTGTGATCAATTTTTCCAAGGTTCTTGTTTGATAGCTATGGCCGAATAGCCCCTTATGTTTCTTCTCCAAGTTTCTTCAATGTTATTAAGTTATAAAGATGAAAAAAAATGTGCTCTATTTATCAATTTTTTATCCATTAATATTGGGCTCCCATGTGGGCCTTGGCCCACTTCACTTGGACGGCCACATGGCCTTTACTTCAAGACCACTCTTTTTTTTTTGTTTTGTAAATCATGAAAAATTATTCTCCAAATTCCAAATTTTCCCTAGCCTTCCTCAATATTACCATGAACCACCTTGTGAATTTTCCTTTTTACCCCAAGCCTTTCTTAATATTTCCACATCAAAATTTTCATAAACAACTTATATATTAAACAAGATCAAAATATAGCCTTCACCTTAAATTCTTGCAATTGTCTTGAATTATCCGAATGTACAAAATGCGGGATATAACAGATTCGTTCTTGGATCATGAACAAACTATTTAGTTCATAAACTACTTGTTGTATGCTTTGTACTCTTCAAATAAAAGTGAAACTTGATTGTGGACGTTTTTGCTCTTCAACATGAGCCTCTTCTATGGTTACATGTGGCTGGAAAGTATCCTGGTCAATTCAAATGAATTCCAAACTTTGCTTCTCGTATATGCTTCTTCGAAATAGAATTTCCCAAATAAGAATGATGCCTCTTACGGATGACATGGGGGTATCTCTTAAAGCGTTAATCCAACACGATAAATTTACCCCATCGATATCGACCTCATAATTACTATTACTATCAATTCAATAGTTAACTTCATCTCTCGAAGTCAGACTTGCAACTTGGTCAAATCCTATTATTACTGTTGACACGGCCTTTCAAGAATATCTCATTCTCTTTTTATCTCTAGGAAACTTTTGGCAGAGTTTCCTCTGTATTTCTTACTTATCCAAAACCTGCACATAGGAAATACACACAATGCCTCATAGGGCCAACATATATACGTATATATCATATCATATCATAGCCACACAGGGCTCCCAATTTCAAGTAAAAGTATAAAGATGTCGAAACTTACCTCATATATCACACCTCGAGACGTACCTGATCTTTTAACGACCCGTCCTGTTATACCTTCCTATCTACCTTCCCTTTCATTCTTCAACTTTACATTTCAATCATACTTCAATATTCTTTCCTTATCCGACATGCATCTTTCGCACTGTTGCTTACCTGTGTACTTTGTGACTTCTAATATCATCAGTCACTTTCTTCGGTTGATGCCGTTCTTTAGCTGAAATCAAGGGTTAGTATATAAGGTATATCATTTCCTATCTATTGGCTCTATCGCACGATCTAGAATAAGAAGGAAAGGTAACATCCTAAATGTCCTGTAGCTTCCTGTTTATAGATGTGGCGCACAACACACCGATAAACAAGACTCTACTAGACACGTTCTGTAGACACTCCAAGGATGAACTGCTCTGATACCACTTCTGCCACGACCCAACCCCATGGGCCATGACTAGTGCCTGAACTGGACACTCATATACGTACCTGTTAGGTATAGTCAAACCGAATCTATGAAACAATATGGAAACTTGCATAAGAATTCCAAAGGTTGATAACGTCATCATATATATACATACTCGGATAACCTGTCTCTTGAGGAGTCACAACTAATCAAAACATAATATGATATGCAAGCCGACAAGGCTGCCACAGTATACCAACATGATACGCAAGCCGACAAGGCTGCCATTACAGACGAACATATCCATAGCACATCGTATAGACATAGCTGAACAAAACTTATACACAACCCACACATATGTCTACAGACCTCTAAGAGTATCGATAGCGAAATATGACGGGACAGGGCCCCGCCGTACCCCTGGGTAAACATATACGTACATCATAAGATCTGTACCAAAGTCTAGTCTCCAAAGCAACAGAGCTCTCCAAAACAGCTGAGTGGAAGTCCTATGCTGAAGGGTCACCAAACCGACTATCTGTACCTGCGGGCATGAAATGCAGCCCCCCCCCCCCCCCCGAAGAAAGGGGGTCAGTACGAGATATGTACTGAGTATATAAAGCATGAAATGCATTAAGGAAGATCATAACTGAAGTAGAGATTCCAGGAGACAAGTATGATAATCAAGAAATTACTGTACATGTGCCTTACGGAACAAAATCATGCATATCCTTATCATATACCATACCCGGTCCATTATGGGACTCGGTGAATAAAGTCGTGTACATGTATACTATACCCGGCCCATCATGGGACTCGGTGCCATAATCATATCATCATATACATATACCGTACCCGGCCCTCTAGTGAGGGACTCGGTGAACAATGCAGTGAAACTGTGCATGAATACATACCCAGCCCGGGACTCGGTGAACGACACAATAACAGTATGCACGAGTAGAGTATCATGAGTAACCACATGCAACTAAATCATTATCTGAGACTCAATAGAATAAGTGGAATAACTAACACTCGAGTATCAAAGGCGATAGTCATGTTGAGTACCCTTTAAATGTCACTTTGGACAATATCAAATAGAGCCTCAGGAATCATAGACATGTATCAAGATAATATGAACTAGCTTATAGAAGTCAAGGACATTAGTCATTGGAGAGTCTCTAAGAATAGGAGCTTATACATACCGACTACTATCCAACGTATAGAAGACTTGAGAGGCAATAGCTCAATTACCTTAAGAGTTCTAACGTCAAGAAGTGAATGAGGATCATGAATCACGCTCGAAACTTATGAATAGAATTACCCCAAAGCTCATATCATACGTCACTTATATCTAAGACATGCCAAAAGAAAGAAGGGATAGCTTCACATACCTGTCGTAGATCAACTGTAACCAAGCTTACTTCGTTGCTTCTTTAGCCTATTTAATATGAAAGTAACGCTATCGTTAGTAAACTATACTTTCTAGGTTTATAAATCTACAACCAATCGCTTATAGGAACCATTCTTTAGTTCATACTTCCTTGATTAAGGTTTTTGTTAGTTAAGAACTTAACGGAAATCGGGCAGCATTTCCCCTATATAACTCGCCTAACCCGAACTTCCAATTAATCTCCTGTTATCACAGCAATACCAACAACGACAGTAATAGAAATATTCATATCGTATCCTTACAATCCAGCCCATAAACAACTCAAACATCCCAATAACTTTTCTTAATCCTTTTCCAATCCAAATCATTAACATTTAAGATTATACACCAAACAGACCAACATACGCTTTGTGTACGATACGTTATACACTTCTTTCTTCCAAATTTAGAAGCCATATCAACAACCACATGACAACTACACGAACAACAACATATGAACATAAACCACACTTTTAATCTTTTCAACTCAACAATTCCACATAACAACTACAACTCCCAATATCAATGAATTCATGCAATTTCTTACTTCCAATTTCATCTAATAAAATTTTAATCTTTCCATTACAATACCATTAATCCAGTTATACAATAAAATGAGAAAATCTTACCTTAATTTAATCGGAGCAATTTCTACACTCACTTGCACCAATTTCACTATTCCTTCTTCCTCAATTTAAACTCTAACGTTGCCGCTCCCTTGCACACATAAAGCATCGTGGGATTTTTTTTTTTTTAATGATGGACTGCCATGGCCGTGAGCTGCCATGGCTATTGTTTGTTTTTCTCCCAACTAAGTTGAAGGTGAAATCAATTATGGCAATGAAATGAATTATGGCAAAGGTTAGTCATCACCTACAATGTATATATGCAGCCTACTATAGTTACACGTGCCCCACTTCATGCTTTATCATCATGTATTTTTTTATTTATTATTCTTTTTATTATTTTTTTTTAATTAAAAACGAGTGGGGCCCACTGAATGTATAATTAACTTAATTAATTACTAATTCCTACTTAATAATACAATCGTAGTTAATTAGTCCATAATCTCCAATAATATTTCTATACTAATTGAAATTTATAAACAAATTGTGCACTAATTAAAATCGAGAATTAAAGGCACTTATTTTATATCCCAAAATGATCCTGTCCTTAACTTATGTCGATTAGCTTACGAATAATTTGACATATAAAAATTCAGGATATAACAATATGACTCGAAGAAACTATGTTTGTCGAGGAGAAGTGAAGTATAAGTTGTGTTTGGGAAAGGTCTGGCTAGTTATCGAGTTAAGGATTACTTAGTAATGTCTTGAGGGGAAGTTATAAGGCTCCTTAGATGGTTAATGAAGTATTATACAAGTGCCAAGAAGGGCCCACAAGGACCGGAAGTCAAACGAAGCGATGGGAACAACTTCGGAAAAATGTGAGTTATACGACCACTTAAACGGTCCGTATAACTTATATGATCCGTATAAGGGGTCCGTATAACCTGTCTAGAGAGGGTTATCTTCGGGTGGTATTATACAGTCACTTATATGGACCGTATAAGTTATATAGACCGTATAAGTGTCTGTATAAACCTTGACGGGCAGCTTTTAAATTTTTATATAAAGAGGACCCAAGTTCATTTTTCTCAATTCTCGCCTTCTCCCCACTTCATGAGACCTCTAGAATACTCCATACACCTTATTAACATAAATTCAAGAGAGATCAAAGATTTATCATCAAAACCAAGAGAATCAAGGGTAGAGAAGATTACTAGGGTTTGTGGAAGCCAAGGATTCCTTTTGTATTGAAGTTGGGGTTTTTCTCAAGTGGAGTATTTTCATCCAAAGGCCATTCCTACATAATCAAAAGTGAGTTTTACATCTATTTCATGTAATTACAAGTATTAAGTGGTTGAAAGACTTGGATTAGAGAAACAGGTAGAGTGTGGAGCCGAAATGTGGAAATAAGGACATTCTTGAATAGTAACTTTACTTGAATCATAGTTCTTGATATGCCATGAGTATAATCTTGTTGTGAATGATACAAATGACGTTAAAGAATTATCATATGAGAATGAATATGGTGTTGTGTTGTAGCTATATGTTATGTCTCGTGTTTTCGTATAAGTGGAAATCGAGAAATAATTAAGATTTGTGCCTTATGAGGAAATATTTTGATTTTAGTAAATATGACTATGTTGGTTATGGGATCATTAATGTTAAGACATCGGGGAAGGCCGAGGGTAAATTTGGAATTTCGGAAATTAGTTTCGGGAATTATAAAACGGGACTTTTAATGAATTGGGCCAAGAAAAATTGAACCACAATTGAGGCCCAAGAAGAAAGGGTTGGCCGGCCAAAGGCCAAGGCCCAAACCCAATTTTAAGAGTCATGTGCTATGCACATGACCTCTATATGGATATATACCAATGTAATCCTTAGCAATTATCAAGATCAACACAAAAAAATTGAGCAACTCCACTAAATAGAGCTCTCGGCCGAATAAGAGAAAGGAAAAGAAAAAAAAATTCTAGCCTTTGTTTTTGATCCAAAAATCTCGTTCTTTCCATAATTGTAGTGTACTCAAGACGCTCTTCAACGTGACACAATTTATTTGACGGAAGAATCACGTTTGCGGAAAGTCGGAATTTCAAGTAAAGGTAAGAATTTTGCCCTTTTAATGTTATGGAATTTGTATGAATATGATAAGGATTGAGAATAGACGAGAATTTCGTAGTTTTGATGTGTGTATGAAGCCGTGGGTGTGTGTGTATATTGCATGTTGGCCGTGAGCCCTAGGAAGAAGAAAGTGGTGTGAATTGATCTTGTTTAGTTGGTATAATGTGTTGTTGTGATCTTTATGTCGTAAATGATCGATTGATGAATAAAATTGGCATTGGAAAATGATTTCGGACATTATCGGAAAGCGTATACCTTTGGTATCATTGTGTATATCATTGTATATTTAGGGTGTTAAAGACTTTAAATATGAATTTATAGTTGATGTTAATGAAGTCGGAATGAAACGACGCAAGTTAGAATGTTTGTTGTAAGTTTTGGTGTTTTGGGAGAATTATAGAAAGTAATGGATTCTGGGCAATTTCGTGTATGGCTTGGAATGTATTTTGAATGTGATGGCATCATCTTGAATGAGTGAATGAATACAATAATATGGATATAGATTTGGAATTTTGAAGTTTGAATGAAAAATTTCCAACTTGTGTAGTAAGGTAGGTTTTTGAAGTTTGAATATGGTTTATATTGTTGAATGATGTTTGGGTTGTTGTTGTTGATGTATTTTGGACCGAGCTAAGTCTCGGGGATGTTAGATTTATAGGGGAAATGCTGCCGAAATTTTGGTAGGAAAAAAAAAATGAAGTTAAAGGCATTCTTAAGCCTAAGAATCTCAATTGGTAACTTTGACCATTTGCAGATTTCAGACGAAACGGGACTTGACTTTTGGGAGAGCGTAAGTTGTCTGTAAGGTATGTAAAGCTTCCCACTCCTTTGTTTGGCATATCTTAGTATGATAGGCGAATATGAGAACTTCCGGAGCATTCCTGCTCCTCGAAACCCGATCCACAGAAAAGTTACTATTCATTCAATTCAATTGAAGCCTAAGGGCTCTATTTTGGCTAGAATGCCACCACTCGTCCGAAACCTATCGAAATGTGGTCGGGTAACTTAGAAATGATTATGTGTGACCCTTTGGCCTATAAATGTTCAGAAAATATGTTCGCCACCTCAATTTGACTCGAGGTGGGCCCGCTAACCCCGATACGCCCTATTTGCCTTATTGGGCTATCTTTGTGAATAAAGTTGGATATGATACTTTCGATTTTGGAACTCCCTCCTATTAGATATATTTGGAATATTATGATATGCTAAGTTACGTTTTGAGCCATACGTACCATTTTGGAAACTTTTGTGAAACGGATCTTTGTATCGACTAAGTATTAGCTTATTTTGTGCTATGGAACGATTTGTAAAACTATTATGTTTTGAAAGACTATTTTGAAGTATGATTTGCATTTGTTTGCTCACGACTCCGCTCGTGCCTTATTATGACTTCGTTCACCGGTTCCCGGGCCGGTTATGATTCGTGCGCCTTACGATAATTCGGCCGTATGCTGTGTTACGGTTCCCGAGGCTTCGCCATAGGGCCGGGTTCCGTTTGGAGTTATGCTGTGATATGGCTCGTGATGCGATACGCTCACCTATGTTTGTGTTTGTGTTCGGGGATACGGAGATTTGAAGCCTTCTGGTGTTATGCTGTGTGTGGCGCCAGCGTCGGAGTGGCGACCACGTTCTTAAGCGTTTGCATGATTTCTTTTGCATTATGTATACGTATATGATTTTGATACGGATTTTGACATCCTGATTTGTACTCCACTTTGTTAACTGATTTGCTTTCAGTTTTGATCCATATTTCTGTACTCCGTGCTTTACATACTCAGTACATATTTCGTACTGACCCCCTTTCTTCGGGGGCTGCGTTTCATGCCCGCAGGTGCAGATATTGGTGATCCTCCACAGTAGGCTTCCCTCTTTGCTATTTCGGAGTACTCCTTCTTGACTCGGAGTCCACCTTTGGTACAGACTTCTTTTGCTATGTATATATTCTGTACATTTGACTATTTGGGTACGGCGGGGCCCTGTCTCGCCATATGTCTTTGTTTTGAATTCGTAGAGGCCTGTAGTCATATATGTGGGGCGAGGGTCCTATGTATGTTTGTTTGATTTTGTTTTCTGGTCTTACAGCGGTCAGTTTGTTATGATGGCCCCAAATGGCCCTTATGCTTACGTTTGCACTTTTGACCGGCGATGTCTATTCCGCCGCTCAGTTTGTATTTGATATGGCATTTTGATTTGGTGCGACCGCTTAAGACATGTTTTGATATAAATTACGTTTGATATGATTTCGTAAAATTCGGAAATAAGTTTGGATTTGATAATGAATATGTGATTCGGTCTGGGTACCCAGGTAGGGTGCTAGTCGCGGCCCACGGGGCTGGGTCGTGACACTATAGTTGTGGATGATTTGAAAGAGAAGTGTGAGGATTGGATAATGTTTAACTTGAAGAAGTTTATTGATTATGATATTATGGGTGTTGTTATTAATGCTTGGGAGTTGTTTGTTATATGGAGAATGTTGTTGAAACAAAGGAAATGCTGCCCAATTTTCGTTAGCTCTTAGTTGCTTTAGTTTAGACTCAAACATGTTTCGAATGATCTAACCTTAATACGAATTCCCTTGAATGTAGAATCGTGAACTCGGAAGGAAAGCGCTTAGTTGGTAGAGTAAAGAGGCGTAAAGGTAAGTAAGGTTAGTCCCCTTCTTTCAAAGGCATGAATTCTATATTATGTTTCCTTTTTATATTTCCATGATCTTCTTACATCCCAAAAGCTGAAAGTCAAAGACTCTTAAGAGCTTCTTATGTGAAAGAGATGAGATATGTTCTATGATAATGATGATGATGATGATGCTATCATGAGCTTGATAATGCTTTCTTTATGATTTCATTGGTGTTAATTCTTGTTGTTGTCTCACCTCATGATATTAGTTCCTTCAAGGTGAGGCATAGTGATGATGATTAGTCCATAATGTACTCGGAAGTTCCCGACCTTACGTCACTCCGATAGAGTTACAGCTTTTACTTGAGCTTTCAAGCATGCTTCATATTACGTATATGTAAGATTACACCACGCCTATTTGGCTGGGCAATCACCAATATGCTGGGCATAAGTGGGCAGCTACGATGATGATTACACCGTGCCTACATGGCCGGGCAGACACCACTAGTGGGCGGCTTGAGATGTTTACCCCAGACGCGGGCTAATTGTTATACCCCGTATTTTTGTACGTCAAATTATTCATAAGCTAATCGACATAAGTTAAGGACGGGATTATTTTTGGATATGAAATAGGAATTTTTAATTCTCAATTTTAATTAGTACACAAATTGCTTATAAATTTTATTTAGTGTAGAAATATTATTGGATATTAGGGACTAATTAATTATGATTAGATTATTAAGTAGGGATTAGAAATTAATTAAAATTAATTAAGTTTATTATAATTTGTGGGCCCCACCCGTAATAAAAAAAAAGATAAATCAAGAAATCAAATTGGTGAGTCATAAGGGGGGGGGGGGGGGGGGGGCACGTGTCCATTTGAGGGGCACCATATATAGATAGTTGGATGATGAACAAATTAGCAAGTTAATTTCATTTCACAAGTTAAAAAAAAAATAGAAGAGAAAGAACATTTCCATGGCTACCAAGCTCTCGGCCAGCCATGGTTGTTGAGCAAAAATATTTTGTTGCTCATATTGATTAAGTTCCAAGTGATTTGCAAGTTCAAGGAGGTGATAGCAACATGGATATTGAATTGAAGAAAAAGAAATAGTGAAATTGGAGCAAATAAGTGTAGAAATTCCTCCAAGTAAATTAAGGTAAGATTTTATTATTTTGTGGTATAATTGTATTAATGGTGTTGTAATGGAAGGATTAAAATTAGATTGGATGAAATTGGAAGTAAGAAATTGCATGAAATCGTTGATATTAAGAGCTGTAGTTTTTATATGGAATTGTTGAGTTGAAAGGATTAAAAGTATGATTTATGTTCGTATGTTGTTGTTCGTGTTGTGGTCGTGTTGTCATTGATGTGGATTCTAAATTTGGAAGAAAGAAGTGTATAACGTATCGTATACAAAGCGTATGTTGGTTTGCTTGGTGTATAATCTTAAAACGTTAATGATTTGGATTGGAAAAGGATTAAGAAGGGTTGTTGGATTGTTTGAGTTGTTTATAGGACGAATTGTAAGGGTTTTATATGCATATCTCTATTGCTGTCATTGTTGGTATTGCTGTGATAACAGGAGGTTAATTGGAAGTTCGGGTTAGGCGAGTATATAGGGGAAATGCTGCCCGATTTCCGTTAAGTTCTTAACTAGTGAAAATCCTAATCAAGAAAGTATGAATTAAAGAATGAGTCCTATAAGTGATTGGTTACAGATTTATAAGCTAGGAAGTATAGTTTACTAACGATAGCGTTACTTTCATATTAAATAGGCTAAAGGGGCGACGAAGCGAACTTGATTACGATTAACCTTTAACAGGTATGTAAAGTTATCCTTTCTTTCTTTTTGGGCATGATCTTTATGAAACAACAGACGACGTGTATATGATTCCAAAGAGGTTCCTATTCTTAGAGCCACTAGGATGGCTAATGTTCTTGATTCCCAGAACTTACTTTATTATGTCTTGATACGTATTTCTGAAGTTCTATTTGATATGTTCCCTAGTAACAATCGAAGCATACTTGATATGACAATTGTCTTGATTGTCAAATGATGGTTCATTTTGATTATTCCATTGAGTCTCAGATATGATTTAATTTGCACATGGTTGCTCACTACTCTGCTCGTGCATGCCTCAATACGTCTTTCACCGAGTCCCGGGCCGGGTATGTTATCGTGCACAATTTCACTGCATTATTCACTGAGTCCCTCACTAGAGGGCCGGGTACGGTATATATATATATATATATATGATATGATGATGGCGGCCAGGATGGTATATGATGACTTTATTCACCAAGTCCCATAATGGGCCGGGTATGATATATGATATTAATATGCATGATTTATGGTTCAAAAGGCAAGCGTTTTGGTATTCTGGATGTTATACTTGTCTCCTGTACTCCCTATTTCAATTGTGATCCTCTTTACTGTATTTCATGCTTTGTATACTCAGTACATATTCCGTACTGACCCCCTTTCTTCGGGGGGCTGCGTTTCATGCCCGCAGGTACAGATAGTCGGTTGGTGACCCTTGAGCATAGGACTTCTACTCAGCTATCTTGGAGAGCTCCGTTGTTCCAGAGCCTAGACTTTTGGTACATATCTTATGGTGTATATATATATATATATATATATATATATATATATATATATGTTTATCCAGGGGTACGGCGGGGGCCCTGTCCCATCATATTTCGCTATCAGTATTCTTAGAGGTCTGTAGGCATATGTGTGGGTTGTGTATAAGTTCTGTTCAGCTGTGTCTATACGATGTGCTATGATATGATGTTCGTCTGTAGTGGTAATCTTGTCGGCTTGCATATGATATTGATATGTCATGGCAGCCTTGTCGGCTTGCGTAACATTTTATGATTTGATTAGTTGTGACACCTCAGAAGTCAGTTTATCTATATATATATATATATATATAGATATATATATATATACGACGACGTTATGAACCTCAGAGTTCTTTTGCAAGTTTCCATATTGTTCATAGTTTCAATTTGGCTATATCTAATAGGTACGTATATGAGTGTCCAGCTCGGGCACTAGTCATGGCCCACGGAGTTGGGTCGTGACACTAATGATGATCACACTGTACCTATATGGTCGGGCAATTTATATATATGTATACATGATATGATGTTTCCTTTTGTTAGCATGCATGATTCCGCCTTAAGAGGCAATCAGTTGCAGGTTATCCTTTCACCTTATGTTCTCTCATTTCCTTATTATGGTTGTTATGCATGCCTTACATACTCAGTACATTGTTCGTACTGATGTCCTTTTATTTTATGGACGCTATGTTCATGCCCACAGGTAGACAGAGAGATGGACCAGACACTTTGGAGCCTTATCAGCAATTGTACAGGAGCACCCCACTACTCCGGAGGTGCAGCCTATTGGTATATTCTTTTGCGTACATATTTGGCATGGCGGGGTCCTGTCCCGTCCTTATGATTACAGTGTTCCAGTTAGAGGCTCGTAGATACATATGTGTGGGTAGTAGATGCTTGGAGAGATATTCGAAGTCCGTTTCTTGATAAGTTTTGTGTTGAGAATGATGTACGTTCAGGTTGAGTATGATAGATAGCATGATGGGTGGTGCTTGGTAGTCAGCTCCGCGTACCCGTAATGGCCCACTAGTTGGGTTGTGACAATTGTTGTTCGGCCTTCGAGGCAGGTTATGGTTTACCCTATGGTGTGACTGTGTTTAGCGAAGCATATATTTAGATGATATTGTCGGAGAAAGCATGTAAACCTTCGGGTATGAAGTTGGGTCGGATATTGTCTTAGGTTGGGCCCTGTTGTGTGATTGGGGCTAGCCACCCCGTTGTGTTGTGACTTTATTTATTCTATTGTTGTTGGCTTGATTCCACGTAGTGATAGCAATATTTGCGACTATTGATATATCTTGATCATGATATCGTAGTATCTTGCTTGTTGACATTTGATACGAAGATAGTGTTCTATATGACTGGTGTAATCTTTCATGATATTATTGGCATACCCATGCTTGGTACGTGTGATATTGATCTGATTATTGATGTTGACTCATACATTGGCTTTATTCTCTTCCTTCATGACATATTGTTGATACATTGATGATACTTAAGGAAACACTGTGATGGGCTGGGCTCAGTTTGTATGAGAGTGACGTGAGGTCCGATATCCGATGGTTGTCCCGAAATCGTGGTTGAGTAGTAGCGGCTGCCGAGGTTTGTGCCGGAACCGTGAGGTATATGGACTCCGCAGGTCCCCCATGGGATGTGCTGATGAAAATCCTCCGTGGGAAAAGATCCGGAGTCTCGTTCGGCCGTTAGGCAAAGATCTGGAACGAGTGGTACATTGGACTTCGCGAGTCCCCATGGGTTGTGCTACCGAGATGTGGATACTTCCGTCCGGAGTATATGTGTACACAGCATTGAATTTGCATTCTTACATTATCGCATAGTATTGCATTATGGTTTATATTGTGATGTTCAAGAGATATACTTGTGTTATTTGGATTCAGATTGGATATATTGAGACTTGGCACACTTGGGTTTAGATGCTACCTCCTAGGTGATGACGTGTATTAGGTTCTGACTTATACTTGATGATTTATCCGCTTATCTTACTTTATTTTCTGAATTATATTAGCTATACTTGGTCGGCCTATGATACCTACCAGTACTGTGGTTTTGTACTGACCTGCACTTGCTGCATTCTTTTATGAATGCAGAATTTCATGTTGGATCTACTTTTATTTCTCGTGGCTGATAGTCGCTTCGAGATTTGCTTAGAGTCTATAGGGTGAGCACGAGCCGTCCGCTGCCTTGAAGATTCTTCTTTATTTATATCTTATTTTCCATTCTGAGACATATCAGACTTGATGTTTTATTGACATTCGAGACTTGTATATTTCTAGCTAGATGCTCTTGTATGGATTAGACAAGACTCTGGGGTGTATTTCCTTATTTCCGCACTTTTTCTATATTATTATCGTCACACTTACGTGAAGTATTATCTTTCGCTTATTTAATTAATTATTTATGTTTTTAGTATCGTTGGGTTGAGGGTTCGCTTATCGAGGTGGGAAAGGTAAGTGCCCGTATGACTCAGCTAAATTGGGTCGTGACAAAAACATGTCTAAGGAATTCATACTGTCTGAAATAAATAACATCAATGTTTGGAATGGAAATAGACATTCGATAAAGGAAGATCTCTGGGCGGCCTGACATGGATAGAAGCTCACCCTCAATCTGTCAGCAAATGGCCTCAAGCTAAATATGAGGTCAAGTAGCAGACTCTGGATCACAATTTGCACTCAACAGAATGCAACAGGATTATATTAGTACAAACACTATATACTGGTAGATATCATAGGTCTACTAAGATTAGTATCATGCGTGAATCATACAATCAATAAAATAGACAGACTAGTCAACAACACATAACCAGATAGCCAACACCAAGTAAATCAATGGTATTAATAAATCAGGTCCATCAATGATATTATCAATCAAGTCCACCAATGATATTAACAATCAAGTCAACCAATGTTATTATCAATCAAGTCAACCAATGATATTAACAATCAAGTCAACGGAAGCAAGCAATCGAATAAACCTCCCAACAAAATTCTCACTTACTCAGTCACTGATCACTCATGTACATACATGCTAATTGGTGTCTTTGCCCAATAGCTATGCCCTGCAGGGGTCCCATGGTGTCCATGTACTACTCGCTCCAAAAATGACCTCGGATCACGAGCCCATAATCTAGGTCACATCCTCACCCCTGTCAAATGTGCCTTTTCATATATATATATATATATATATATATATATATATATAGATCACAACATATATATATATATATAGTCACATCACTTCCAATGATCAATTATCAAGTATTATCTCATTTTCATCAAGAAGATCATATTAACTCACCACAATTGTCATCAAAATATAGATCACAACACATCGAATAAGGGAATTAAGACCGCATTATCACTCAATCAATAGCATATAGGAATTCCAACCACACATTGTGCCCGAAGACTAGACATGCTTTCCTTTATCAATCTCTTAACACATACAATCAACTAATTAAAGTCTAACTTAAGTAAACCATAACCTACCTCAACTGTAGAGCTAGAACAATTCGAATCACTCCGCTATAGCTTTCCCTTCTGTAATGCCTCAGAACGCTCAAAGTCTAGCAATTAAGATGCTAAATAAGCACAATCCCTCTAGTCAACAATATCAATTCAATAAACACCCTCCCACTTTACCCTTTTCTAATAGGTGAATACTTACTAGGTGTAAATCATCCTAACATTGTCCTTAGCAACCACAAGTTATCAATTCATAAGGTTATTCATTCAAGTTATCTCTTACAAGCAATTTCTATGGTCAAGCTACCATCTTTATGAACCCTAAGTCTCAATTCACTTAGTTCATGTCTCTAACGATTCAATTCTTGATTAGAAAATGATAACCCAAGACTTTAGATGATAATCACATAATAATATTTATAACCCATCCACTATTGAAGGTTTATTAAGTTTTAGGGTTACTAGTCTCAATTCACCATTGTAGACCCATTAGAATGATGATAATCTTGGAGATGAATGTGTAATGAAGGAAGAGAGGGTTAAGACTTACCTCTCAAGAATATTCTTGCCATAACCTTAGAATTTCTCCCTAGGTCCTCCTTGGAAACTGTGTTGGAGTTTTATGAATAAAGAATTCAGACCAAGTATTTAAAAACACGATTCACTGTTCTCGTCAACCGGTGCGGCGGTTGTTCTGTCACTGCAAAGGTCTCGCTATAGCGGGCAAGGGCCCACTATAGTGGACCTCCACTAATTGCTCATTTCCGCTGTGGCGAGCATGGACCCACCATAGTGCAACCGCTGTAGCGGTCCAGTGTCCGCTATAGCAGACACGCCCCTTTCCCTTTCTCTCGCAGCAGCGATCGGTCTGTCGCTACCACGGTCTCACTGTAGCGGGACTTTGTTCGCCACAACAATAACCCAAACAAGTGAGCTCGGTTTTTCTCACCAGTTTTCCACTCTACCAAACAACACTTCCTCTGAGGCCTCACAAACACAAAAAAAATATGTACCTTAATGTAAAAACACCATGCGGACTCACCCGTGGCCTTGGAATCCCCTACGGAGGTCTAATTTCCTACGTCACCCCCCAATGGACTCAATACAATCAAACAATAATCAGAAACAAGCCAACTTTTAATTTCTTAGTGTAACGACTCTTCCGGTCGTTATGGGAAATGTAGGATCACCCCACCAAGTGTAACCTTTCCAAGGGTAGAACGAACCAGTAGAAACTCAATCGTGTAAGCTTGTGAGCTGAAACTTGACTTGTTTGTGGTTGTTACTTGATTTCCTTGAGTCCGTTGGGGGTTGCGTAGAAAATTAGAACTCCGTTGGGAATTCTGAGGCCACGGGTGGATTCGTAGGGTGTCATTAGGTGAGTTTTATATTCATTCCATGTTATTAAAAGTATTTGGTTGTTGAATAACTTGGATGAGGGAAGAATGTAGAAGATGGAGTTCAAATATGGATTTAATGATATTTTTGGGTAGTAACTTAACTTGAGTCATAATTCTTAGTATGCTATGAGTATAATCTTGTTGTGGGTGGTACTAATGATGTTGAGGAAGTATTATATGTAAATGAATATGGTGTTGTGTGGTAATTATTGTTGTGGATGACTTTGAAAGGGAGTTTTGGTAATTGAACAATGCTTAACTTGAAGAAGTCTATTTATTATGGTACTATGGGTGTTGCTATTGATGTTTGGGAGTTGTTTATTATATGGAGAAAGTTAACGAAATGAGGGGAATATTGCCCAAATTCCGTTAACTCCTAGTCGCTTTAGTTTAAACTTAAGCATGTCTTCAATGACCTAACCTTAGTACGAACTCTCTTGAATGTAGAGTCGTGAGCCTGGAAGGAGAACTTTTAGTCATTAAGAGGACACAAAGGTATGTACGGCTAACCCTTTCTTTTAAAAGGCATGATTCCTATGCAAAGGTTCCATATATGCTATCCATGTTACCCTTACTCCTAAAACGCGAGAAGTCCATCATTCTGAAGATCCTTATGATGACTCCATGTTTAGTGATACCAAAGCCTAAAGTTCTAGATTTTCCCATGATATGATTGAGCTTACTATATAACTCTTGATTACATTCATGACAATTGGCCCCACCTTATGTTATCGTTCCTTCAAAGTGAGACAAAATAGTGATGATTATTATGATGATGATTAGGATGATGGTTTCCATTCTAGAAAAGCCAAAGCTTAAAGTTCTTAAAGGTTTCATGATATTATTGAGCTTGTCACATGATTACCAACTTTATCTATTATTGTTGATCTCACCTTATGATAGTTGTTCCTTCAAGGTGAGATATAGTGATGGTGATGATTCCATAATGACACATCAGAGGTTAACGACCTTACGTCACTCTGATAGAGTAGTAGCATTTTGTTTGGGCTCTCATGCATGCTCGGTGCGATTATAAATATATATATGGATCGGGTCGTACGTCCCTCGGCACTATTATAAATATATATATGGATCGGGCCGGACGTTCCTCGGCACTACTATAAATATATATGGATTAGGTTGTACGTTCCTCGGCACTATCATAAATATATATATGTATATGGATCGGGTCGTACGCTCCTCGGCATTATTATAAATATATATATATATATATATATATATATATATATATATATATATATATATATATATACATAGATCGGGTTGTTCGTTCCACAACAATATACTACATATTTATACATATGGACGATATTTTGAAAAGATAAGTTAAAGCATGCATGATATCCGCCTTAAGAGGCAATCAGATGCTCAGGTTATCTCTTTATCTCCTGCTCCTTATATCTTTATTATGTTGTTATTCATGTCTTACATACTCGGTACATTATTTGTACTGACGTCCCTTTCTTGTGGACGCTGCGTTCATTCCCGCAGGTAGATAGGGAGACGGTCCAGATTCCTAGGAGCTAATTCAGGGGACTTACAGCAACACTCCACTACTCTGGAGTTGCATCTTATTGGTATATTCTTTTTGTCACGACCCAACCCCGTGGGCCGCGACTGGTACCCTAACTGGGTACCCATACGTACCTACCTGATCGAATTCGAATCATACAGATTTTTTTTTTTTTGTGAAAACAGAAGTTACCGAAGTAGGCTGATACAGATACGGCACGCGCGCAAACATATATATATATATAGCTAAACATGCAGACATTTACAGGTAAGCCGATAAGGCTAACATACAGACGAAACCCGTAACCCACACATCTATCTACAGGCCTCTACAGACATACAGAATCATATGACGGGACAGGGCCCCGCCGTACCCAGAATTTCCATACATACAGAACATACGGAAGAACAGAAGATATATACCAAAAGTATATGCTCCGGATCGAAGGAGCTCTTCAAACAGCAGAGTCAGAAACCTACGCTGGCGGCGTATCACCTGGTGCGTCTGTACCTGCGGGCATGTAGCGCAGCCCCCGAAGAACGGGGGTCAGTACGAAAAATGTACCGAGTATGTAAAGCAGAAATATAACAGATATAATCATAGTCCGAACCGGAGTCACAGAAATATAACGGACAGAACCATAAATCAGACTGACGAACAGAGTCATGATCCAGACAGACATACAGAATCGTGTTCCATACAGATAAATAGAATCATGGTTCGGACAGACAGACGGAATCATAATACGGACAGACGAGCAGAATCAGTATCCATACAGACGTACAGAATCGGAATCCATACGGGCGTACCGAATAAAAATCCATACGGACATACAGAATCAGAATCCATACGAACATACAGACATAGTCGTAATTCAGACGGACAGACAGAAGTATGTCGGACAGAATTATGCATGCAGAGTAGTACAGAGTCATACAGAATCATACAGAGGCATGTGCTTATATAAATACAGATGGCACACGCATACATTCAAACAGATCCCGGCCCTGTCTGGGGGCGCGTTAACAGAACCCGGCCCTCTTAGTACGGGACGCGGTGGACAGACAGAATCAGATCAGATCATATGCCATCCTGGCCGCCATCCCCATACACAGATCATAATATCATACAGACATACAGATCCTGGCCCGCACGCCGAGGGACGCGGTGAACAATGCAGAGAAATATGCACGATAACAGAACCTGGCCCGGGACGCAGTGAAAGAATGCATTGAGACAGACACGAACCGATAAATGAGAAACTACTTACATACAGACTCAACATACAGACTCAATCAAACTGAAGGGTGCCAAACGACGAGCCAAAATCAGAATATCCAGATAGTATGCATAGTACGCGCCTATATCCTAGTTGGGAAGGCACGACAGATTATTATCAGAATCAGATTCTCAGATGTTCAGAAATCATTTTGTAAAAGTTGCATAAAAATGGTCATATCATACACAAAAAAAATAATCCAGAGGTTTTTAGAGAAAATCGGACCAAAACGGAAGTATTTACAATTATACAGAAGGTACCGGGCCTTGTGGGCCTGCCTCGGACCAACTCGAGGCTACATAGGTAAATTATTGCTAATAGACCTTATGAGGTCATCCATAGTCGTTTGGAAGTGTTCCGACTCCGTTTAGGGAAGTTTTGTACAAAAATTCACTTTAAAGGCAATTTGTAAGAAAATAGCTTCAATTGGATTGAAGGAATTGGAGCGGTTTTCCGTCTCGAATTCCGGGGAACGGAGTCGTACTTACGGCTCTTGGCCGAGCCTATCACATCCAGAACATGCCTAGGAACAAAGGGAAATGCTTCACATACCTCGATGGCGCCTTATGCTCGCTTGGCGTCAATCCAAATTTCGTCCAAAATCTGGAAATGGTCAAGTTTACCATTTGTTAGTTTCAAACTTTCAATATTCCAACTTTACACATACTTGCCTACCGAAATTTCGGCAGCATTTCCTCTGTATATAAGACATCCCCGAGACTTAGCTCGGCTCAATTCATCAACACAACAACCCAGAAATGACATCAAAACATCAATAGACATTAAAACATACACTATGGCATCGTTAGCCATCTTTCGACATAACGGAACGTCTTTCGTTTCAAACTTACATTTCCAAACCAAACTCATTATTTTCATATTCATCATCCGTCAAATTCATTACGACATACATCGGAGGCCTCCATACCATTTTCACACAATATTCATAAGATACGCAAACATTCAAACTTTCCGTTAAGTCACTACTTTTCCAATTTTTCCTAACCTTCCACATACAAGTTCATTATACAATTCCATCTTCCAAATTCATCAACAATGATCATAATTTGCCTCTTGATACTTTCATTTCCATTTTTACATAAATCCTAACAAAGTTGCATATTCTCCTACAACAACTTAATAACCATTTTTTTCCAAGATAATAAAGATTGTCATCTTTCCATTCACTTCACCATAACACACTTAGCATGAAAACAATATCAAATTCATATTCCATACTCAACATAGCACCACACGGCCACCTCCTATATTTTCCAATTTTCACTAATCCATTCCACTT
This sequence comes from Lycium barbarum, assembly GCF_019175385.1. Classification (NCBI taxonomy): domain Eukaryota; kingdom Viridiplantae; phylum Streptophyta; class Magnoliopsida; order Solanales; family Solanaceae; genus Lycium; species Lycium barbarum. The sequence continues at coordinate 19,101,883 of NC_083348.1, read as the reverse complement.
TCATTTCTAACACAATTTCCATCATGCTACAACTAAATTACAACATGAATTCAAGCCATCTTAAACATACAATTCATGCATAAATTCGGCCAACATGCATGATTTTCAACTCACAAAATTTCCATGTTTTTCACTCATTCACACATACTACAACATACATATACCATTCATAACATAGCAAAAGCATGAAATCCTTACCTTTCTTCAAGTTCTTCACTTGGAGGTTAAAATTGTTTTCTTGCCACAATACTTATATTAACTTGTAGAGGACCTTGAGCTTAGTACTAATCTCACAAGACTTGGATTTTTAAATCAAAGATTTGGCTCCCAAAATTTTTCTTTCTTTGCTCTTTTCTTTTCTCCTCAAACCCGAATGCTCCCTCTCTCTCTTTTGTTTGTTCTTATTTCCTTTTTCTTGAAGCTTCTCTATACTTATCCATTTTATATAATTTCCCATGGAATTTATTTAATCCATGGGCTTGGATGTGTGGTGGCCGGTTGGGCCTATCCCACTTGGGCCTCATTTTTATTTTATTTTGTTGAGCCCACTTTGGCTATATTTTGCAATTCATAAGGCAAGTTTCCAAAATTCCAATTTTGCCCTTGGCCACCTTTCGTAATTCCACACCATTGTATTCACAACCTACACCTTCATACCAAGTAAGGGTCAATTGTGGCCTTATTCATCACAAGTCAATTTATCTTGAATTTTTCGAATAAGAGAAAATGTCGGATGTAACATCCTCCCCCCCCCCCCCCTTTAGAAACATTCGTCCTCTAATGTTAAATTTACCTTATGGGGCGTCATACTACTTCGGGAGGGTTCTCTTTCTAATTGTCCTTCGTGGACTTTCCGACATGGCTTCTTCACCCACATGAAAGGGTAATTCTTCTCGACAATGATTCAAATGCCTTCATGATTTATTATCTCATACCCCACATAATTATCGGACCATAAACTATATTCTCGTGACAGACGGATGCTTTTCAGGCATTATAGTTAACATCACTTCTTGTCACACTTCTGAGTTCCTTACCACATTATCGAAATCGCACTTCATACCCGATACTTCATACCAAATGGATTCAGAACTAGGACCGGATGCGTAGAAGCATATCGGACGGATTCGTAATCGGAGGCAGACGTACTAAACCGTGGCGGACGGATTCATAGTCAAAGTCAGGGGTACGGAAGTATGTCCGACGAATCTGAGATCGGGGTCAGACGTATGGAGAGGTATCAGACAGATTCGAAATCAGAATCAGACATACAGAAATGTATCATACAGAGTCGTGATCCCAAATCAGACAGACAGAAATGCGTCAGACAGAGTCATAATTAGAATCAGACATACGGAGATGTATCAGACAGACACGTGATCGAAATCAGACGTACAGAGGCACATAAGACAGATTCATATCCGGAGTCAGACATACAGAGGTGTGTCAGACAGATTCGTAATCAGAGTTAATCGTACAGAGATATGTCAGACAGAAACGTATTCAGAATCGATCATACAGAGGTATGTCAACCAGGAACATATTCAGAATCAGACATACAAAGATTTATCAGATTGGAAACATAATCGAGTTCAGAAGTACAGAGACGTAATAGGCAGAGCCTTATCAGAATCGGGAGGGTAGAAGTAAAACAGGTAGAATCTGAGTTAGAATCAGATCACTCCTATTAAGGCTCCAGTGATTTAAGGAAATTTCCATCTATTTGAAAGCTTGTTCGCCGAGTGGTCATACAAATCGTCTTGCGTGTCGCTTATCGACTCTTTCAGAGATTCGGCTTATTCGCACTTCTTATCTTCCATCATTCCTACTATCCATACTCATTTTTTTTTCAGACATCGTCATACCAGACTGAGTTATAATGGAATAGGGGTTTTTCTAGTCCTTGACAACATTTGTGTCCTCACCCCCGCTTCGCTTCATGTATTCGGTTTAGTAAAACCTTTCGTCTATCACAACGTTAGTTGCCGGGACTCGGCTCTTAACCCACATGGGCACCAAACTAAAATCATACACACGCACATACACACATACGGATACCTTTACTACTATCTTACTGGCGAACGTCTCTGACTGTTATTCGAATTCGCTCAATTTCCCGAGCGGTATCGCACCTTTCCTTTTTGCCCATTTAATTCCGCGTCGGTCTGTGTGGCTTTTGTAAAGGCACTAATTACTCCACACATTCTCTTTTCTTTTAGATTACCCCAAATTTTCATTTATATCCATCATACCTACACTTGTGCAAAACTTTGCGTTACTTTCCAGGGGGTCACCCATCCCAGAATTGCTCTGGCTTGAGCACGCTTAACTCCGAAACTTTCATGCATTTCGACGCGTTAGGGCTGATATAATTTCGTCGATCGCCCCGCACGACCTTTGTCACGTAATTTTAGAGCAGATCGGGGTCTTAGCAAATTTTTGGAAAATTGTTTTGTAGCGGGTCCCACCCCCGGCTAAGTCATACAATTACCACATTGCCTTTCTGAATCTTGGTACCTACCAAGTTAACATTTACCTTACTATTTCTAATACCCAGAAGTATAAGATCACGTAATGCAACAAAATACAGAATTATCCATACATACATCTCTCAAAAAGAATCGCTGGCGTACCTGGGCGTGCGCTCGCAGACGCTCCTGGGTCCTGCCGGTCGGTTAAAGCAAACACGCGGTTCGAAGGACCGCTGTAACCAGAAGCTGCACCACGTCCTCTGCCACGACCCGCTGGCGCTGGTACTGGTGTCGGTGCTCCTCGCCCCGTGGGGCGCATGGCCGCCGAAGGAGAAGATGAGCCTGCAACGGACCCAGCAGGCCGGGCTGAACCTGAACTGCCCTTAAGCAGGCACTCTCTGACTCGATGGTCTGGGCTCCCACAAAAATAACAAGCGCCCGTATCGCGATAACACTCCCCCGGGTGGGGTCTCCCACAGTAAGAACATGGGGGTATGGGTGGCCTCGACTGACCGGGACCTCTGCTCACCTGTGGGCCTGGGACTCTGGAGCGCTGTCCCGTGAACTGTGGGGGTGTACTGTAGGCTGGCTGGGACGAATACCTGTTACCCTGCCGCTGGGAAGGCTCACCCTGAAATCCCCCTGAATATCCAGCCGATCTGGCTCTCTTAGGCCGGCCCCTGTCGTAACCCCTATCAGGCCGACGCTCCCTACGTCGGTCCTCCATGCCCTGGGCGTATGCCTGTACCCGGGCTACATGCATCCCTGGCTGAGAAGCCATGGCCAAGCAACCGTCAATCAGATAAGGGTCTAGTCCCATCACATACCTGTGCACCCTATCGGCCATCTCGGCTACTATGGCGGGCGCATACCTAGCCAGTGAGTCGAACTCTAGGCTGTACTCGCGAACACTTCTACCATTCTGTCTCAGGTTCAAGAACCGATCAACCCTAGCTCTCCGTAGCTCTGGTGGTAGAAAATGATCAAAAAAGGCCTTAGTAAACTCGGCCCATACCGCTGGGGGAGCATCGTCACCCCTGGAGAGCTGCCAAGACTCATACCAATTTGCCGCCACCTCATATAATCGATACGAAGCCAACTCCACAGACTCAATCGGCGAAGGCTTAATCAATCGTATTGTACTCTCCATCTTTCTAATGAACTCCTGGGGGTCCTCCTCAGGTTTTGTCCCGGAGAATTCTGGAGGATTACATGTCAAAAACTCACGAGCCCTGGAGCTCTCATACCTGTCCACATGACCACCCCCAAATCCATGCCTGCGAACCTGCTCCGCCATCAATGTGGTCAATAACTGAACCGCATCTCGCATGGCCCTACCCTCCGCCCCTGCCTGTGGAGCTGGAGGCTCGGGCACTGGAACCTTAGGAGCTTGCGGTGAAGCCGTCTCCCGATTAGCAGCTTCTGCTGCTCTGATATCCTCCGGCAAGGGGGGTGTAACAGATCCAGACGACGGGCGCACATCCTCAAGTGCAGGCTGCACACTGGCCCTGGTAACCCTCAGGGCCCGGCTGGTCTCTCCTGTCTCTATCCTCGCCTTGCCCTTCTGGGCAGCTGTTGCCTTCTTCGGAGGCATCACTAAAACATAGCAGATCGTTAGGAGAGGATCATCCTACTAATACAGTTCTATCGCACGATCTAAGAATCCAAAGAAGGGTAACATCCTAAATGCCCTGTAGCTTCCTGTTTATAGATGTGGTGCACAACACATGGATAAACAAGACTCTACTAGACACGGCCTGTAGACATACCGAGGACTAACCGCTCTGATACCACTTCTGTCACGACCCAACCCCGTGGGCCGCGACTGGTACCCTAACTGGGTACCCATACGTACCTACCTGATCGAATTCGAATCATACAGATTTTTTTTTTTGTGAAAACAGAAGTTACCGAAGTAGGCTGATACAGATACGGCACGCGCGCAAACATATATATATATAGCTAAACATGCAGACATTTACAGGTAAGCCGATAAGGCTAACATATAGACGAAACCCGTAACCCACACATCTATCTACAGGCCTCTACAGACATACAGAATCATATGACGGGACAGGGCCCCGCCGTACCCAGAATTTCCATACATACAGAACATACGGAAGAACAGAAGATATATACCAAAAGTATATGCTCCGGATCGAAGGAGCTCTTCAAACAGCAGAGTCAGAAACCTACGCTGGCGGCGTATCACCTGGTGCGTCTGTACCTGCGGGCATGTAGCGCAGCCCCCGAAGAACGGGGGTCAGTACGAAAAATGTACCGAGTATGTAAAGCAGAAATATAACAGATATAATCATAGTCCGAACCGGAGTCACAGAAATATAACGGACAGAACCATAAATCAGACTGACGGACAGAGTCATGATCCAGACAGACATACAAAATCGTGTTCCACACAGATAAACAGAATCATGGTTCGGACAGACAGACGGAATCATAATACGGACAGACGAGCAGAATCAGTATCCATACAGACGTACAGAATCGGAATCCATACGGGCGTACCGAATAAAAATCCATACGGACATACAGAATCAGAAACCATACGAACATACAGACATAGTTGTAATTCAGACGGACAGACAGAAGTATGTCGGACAGAATTATGCATGCAGAGTAGTACAGAGTCATACAAAATCATACAGAGGCATGTGCTTATATAAATACAGATGGCACACGCATACATTCATACAGATCCCGGCCCTGTCTGGGGGCGCGGTAACAGAATTCGGCCCTCTTAGTACGGGACGCGGTGGACAGACAGAATCAGATCAGATCATATGCCATCCTGGCCGCCATCCCCATACACAGATCATAATATCATACAAACATACAGATCCCGGCCCGCACGCCGAGGGATGCGGTGAACAATGCAGAGAAATATGCACGATAACAGAACCTGGCCCGGGACGCAGTGAAAGAATGCATTGAGACAGACACGAACCGATAAATGAGAAACTACTTACATACAGACTCAACATACAGACTCAATCAAACTGAAGGGTGCCAAACGGCGAGCCAAAATCAGAATATCCAGATAGTATGCATAGTACGCGCCTATATCCTAGTTGGGAAGGCACGACAGATTATTATCAGAATCAGATTCTCAGATGTTTAGAAATCATTTTGTAAAAGTTGCATAAAAATGGTCATATCATAGACAAAAAAAATAGTCCAGAGGTTTTTAGAGAAAATCGGACCAAAACGGAAGTATTTACAATTATACAGAAGGTACCGGGCCTTGTGGGCCCGCCTCGGACCAACTCGAGGCTACATAGGTAAATTATTGCTAATAGACCTTATGAGGTCATCCATAGTCGTTTGGAAGTGTTCTGACTCCGTTTAGGGAAGTTTTGTACAAAAATTCACTTTAAAGGCAATTTGTAAGAAAATAGCTTCAATTGGATTGAAGGAATTGGAGCGGTTTTCCGTCTCGAATTCCGGGGAACGGAGTCGTACTTACGGCTCGTGGCCGAGCCTATCACATCCAGAACATGCCTAGGAACAAAGGGAAATGCTTCACATACCTTGATGGCGCCTTATGCTCGCTTGGCGTCAATCCAAATTTCGTCCAAAATCTGGAAATGGTCAAGTTTACCATTTGTTAGTTTCAAACTTTCAATATTCCAACTTTACACATACTTGCCTACCGAAATTTCGGCAGCATTTCCTCTGTATATAAGACATCCCCGAGACTTAGCTCGGCTCAATTCATCAACACAACAACCCAGAAATGACATCAAAACATCAATAGACATTAAAACATACACTATGGCATCATTAGCCATCTTTCGACATAACGGAACGTCTTTCGTTTCAAACTTACATTTCCAAACCAAACTCATTATTTTCATATTCATCATCCGTCAAATTCATTACGACATACATCGGAGGCCTCCATACCATTTTCACACAATATTCATAAGATACGCAAACATTCAAACTTTCCGTTAAGTCACTACTTTTCCAATTTTTCCTAACCTTCCACATACAAGTTCATTATACAATTCCATCTTCCAAATTCATCAACAATGATCATAATTTGCCTCTTGATACTTTCATTTCCATTTTTACATAAATCCTAACAAAGTTGCATATTCTCCTACAACAACTTAATAACCATGTTATTCCAAGATAATAAAGATTGTCATCTTTCCATTCACTTCACCATAACACACTTAGCATGAAAACAAGATCAAATTCATATTCCATACTCAACATAGCACCACACGGCCACCTCCTATATTTTCCAATTTTCACTAATCCATTCCACTTTCATTTCTAACACAATTTCCATCATGCTACAACTAAATTACAACATGAATTCAAGCCATCTTAAACATACAATTCATGCATAAATTCAGCCAACATGCATGATTTTCAACTCACAAAATTTCCATGTTTTTCACTCATTCACACATACTACAACATACATATACCATTCATAACATAGCAAAAGCATGAAATCCTTACCTTTCTTCAAGTTCTTCACTTGGAGGTTAAAATTGTTTTCTTGCCACAATACTTATATTAACTTGTAGAGGACCTTGAGCTTAGTACTAATCTCACAAGACTTGGATTTTTAAATCAAAGATTTGGCTCCCAAAATTTTTCTTTCTTTGCTCTTTTCTTTTCTCCTCAAACCCGAATGCTCCCTCTCTCTCTTTTGTTTGTTCTTATTTTCTTTTTCTTGAAGCTTCTCTATACTTATCCATTTTATATAATTTCCCATGGAATTTATTTAATCCATGGGCTTGGATGTGTGGTGGCCGGTTGGGCCTATCCCACTTGGGCCTCATTTTTATTTTATTTTGTTGAGCCCACTTTGGCTATATTTTGCAATTCATAAGGCAAGTTTCCAAAATTCCAATTTTTCCCTTGGCCACCTTTCGTAATTCCACACCATTGTATTCACAACCTACACCTTCATACCAAGTAAGGGTCAATTGTGGCCTTATTCATCACAAGTCAATTTATGTTGAATTTTTCGAATAAGCGAAAATGTCGGATGTAACACTTTTGTGTACATAAAGGGGCATGCCGGGGTCCTGTCCCGTCCTCATCATTTTTAGTATTCCAGTTAGAGGCTCGTAGACATATGTGGATATTAGATGTCTTATGATCTCTTTAGTGTATGTCTTGTATATTATTTTGTAGCTTCGTGGGCTTATACATTTGTATATATATGTTTTCAGGAGTAACGGAAGACTGTTCCACATTAAGTGTTGTCTTCGGAATTGTATTTATTCAGGATGAGGTAGATGATAAAAGGATAGGTGGTGCTCAGTAGGCTAGCTCCGGGTATCCGTCATGGCCCTCTAGTTGGGTCGTGATAGATTGTTATCCCCTTTGTGGGTCTTTAATGGTGAAATTGAAATATAAACCCTACAATGTTAATAAACTTTCTAAACTTGATGGGTTATGGTTATTATCACTTAGTTATCATCTAAAGGTTGGGTTAGTTTCTCTTAATCATGAATTAAACACTTAGAGTCATAAACTAAGGGAGTGGAGACTTAGGGTTCTATAAAAATGGTGTCTTGATCATAAAAACTACTTGTAATGGGAATATTGACAGAGTGTTGTTATAATTTGATGATTAATGATTACTAAGGCCCTTGATAAGTTGTTTAACACCTAGGAAATCATCCACCCCTTGGAATGGGATAAAGGGAAGGGTATGCTTGCATTGGTACTTGTGATTTGAGTAATTGTGACTCATTGAGCCTTCTATTTCTAGACTTTGAGCGTTCTGAGGCTTTAAGGAAAGGAAAGGCTATAGCAGAGTGACTTGCGTTGTCCCAACTCTATATTGAAGTAGGTTACGGTCTACTTGAGTTAGACTTTGGTTAGTTGATTGTATGTTTGTGAATTCTTTAGGAGAAAGCATGTCTAGTTTTCAAGCATGATATTGTGTGGCTAAACTCCTATTATGTAGGCTTCATGCCACTATTCCTGTGTGTTGATTCTGCAATGAATGTTTTGTGATTAGAAGCTAATATGATCTTCTCGACGGTATTGTGACATGGAATGATGATTTGAGTACTGATATTGAGAAGGTAAGAAACACTGTTCTGTAAATAGGCATGGAAAGGCACATATGTTACCTAGATTATGGGCTCGTGGTCCGAGGTTAGTTCTAGAAACAAGAGGTGCGTTGATATGTCCAGTGTCTGAGGTTCGTTCCGGAGCGGAGGTTTGTGCTCGGGTTTGAGAAGTATTCTGGAATGAGTGGTACATGGACACCATGGGTCCCCTGCAGGTCATGACTACTGAGCAATAACATCAGTTAACATGTGTGTACAGTGAGTGTGGTCATTGTGGAGAACATATTTTCGTTGTGGCTTACGTGTTTGTGATTCTTGGCATTCTTGGTGATTTGATTGTGATTATCTTTGGTTGACTTGCTGTGGTTTATTGATATTCATGTCTATTGACTGGCTTGTTTATTCTATTAATTTTATGAAATATGCATGATACTAATCTTAGTCGGCCTATGGTAGCTACCGGTACATAGTGTTTGTACTGATACTACCTTGGTCCATTCTTTTGAGTACAGATTGTGATACGGAGACTGTTACCCGCCCTCACATCTAGCATGGAGAACGTTTGCAGATAGATTTAAGGTGAGCTTCTACCCATACCAGGCCGCCCGCAGATCTTCTTCTTATGATGTCTTTTCTTATTCTGGACATTATGGATTTATTAGTCAGATTCCATTCCTTAGATATGTTTTAGATTAGAGTCTTGTATGATAACTTTCAGATTTTGGGGATTTTGTGTTATGTCCCGTGTTTTCGCATATTTGGAAATCGAGAAAAATGAATAAGACTTGTGTGTTATAAGAAAATATTTTGATTCTAGATAATATGACTATGTTGGTTGCGAAATTATTGGTGTAAATACATTGGGGAAGGCCGAGGGTAAATTTGGAACTTTGGAAATTAGTTTCGGGAATTACAAAACGGGATTATAATGAATTAGGCCAAGGAAAAATTGAACAAAAATTTAGGCCCAAAGAGGTGGGGTGACCGGCCACTAGGCTTGGTCCAAGCCCACTTTTAAAAGTCATGTGTTATGCACATGACCTTTATGTGGATATATATCAGTGAATTCATTTGGAATTATCAAGAAAAAAAATCATAACTCAACTTTGAGCTCAAAAGCTCACTCGGCCGAACCTCACTTTGCCAACCAAAAAAACAAATCTCCAAGCCTTGATTTTGATCCAAAAGTTTTGTTCTTTCCATAATTGTAGAGTACTCAAGACGCTCTTCAACGGGGTACAATTAGTTTGGTGAAAGGAGCACGTTCGCGGCAAGTCGGAAATTCAAGAAAAGGTAAGAATTTTGCTATTTTAATGTTATGGAATTGGTATGAATGTGTTAAGGATTGAGAATAGACGAGAATTCCGTAGTATTGATGTGTGAATAAAACCGTAGGTGTGTGTATATATGTTGTTGTGGCCGTGACTTATATGGTTTGGAAAGGAAGGCGAATCGAATTCTATTTAGTTCGTTAGTTGCGTCGTTGTGACCTTTATAACGTAAATGAATGTTTAACGAATTGAGTTGGTGTTGAAAATGATTGCGGATTATTATGGGAAAGTATATAATTTCGGTATATTTGTGTATATCGTTGTATAATTATGATATTAAGGCTTTTAATGTGATTTATGGTTGTTGTTAATGAATTTGGAATGAAACAATGCGAGTTAGTACGTTCGTCGTAAGTGTTGATGTTTTGGATGAAATATGGAAAGTAAGGAACTTCTTGAAATTATGTATAGTGTGTGGAATATAATTGGGATGTGTTTGAATGACCTTGAATGGGTGAATGAATACAATAAGGTGAACATTAGTTTGGTATTGTGAAGTTTGAATGAAAGTTTTCAACTTATATAGTAAGGAAGAATATTGAAGTTAAAGTGATTTAGTTGTGGTTTGTGTTGTTTGTGATGTTTGGGTTGTTGTTGATGTATTTTGAGGCGAGCTAAGTCTTGGGGGTGTTAGATATATAGGGGAAATGCTGCCGAAATTTCGGTAGGCAAAAAATGAAGTTAATGGGATTTTTAAGCTTAAGAATCTCTAATAGGTAACTTTGACCATTTGCAGATTCTAGACGAATCGGGATTTGAGTTTGGGGTGAGCATAAGACGTTTATAAGGTATGTAAAGCTTCCCACCTCTTCTTTTGGCATGTCTTAGTATGTTAGGTTGATATCGGAACCCCGGGAGCATTTCCACTCCTCAAAATCCGATCTATAGAATGGCTACTATTCATTCAATTCAATTGAAGCCTAATGTTCCTATTTTGGCTAGAAAGCAATCAAACGTCCGAAACTTATGAAAATGCAATCGGATTGCTTTGAAATCTTTATGTATGATCCTATAGACCCGAAATGCTCATAAATTATGTTTGCCACCTCGACTTGACCCGAGGTGGGCCCGCTAACCCCGAGATGCCTTATTTGTCCTACTAGGCTCTTTTTTTTTTGAAGCTTCGATAAAGAATCTTCGAATTTGGAATTTATCTTTTATGAAATAATGTTTTGAACACCATGAGATACTAAGTTATGTTTTGAGCCATATGTACCACTTTGGAAATATTTTGTGAAATAGACTTTCGTACTAATTAATTATTTGACTATTTTGGTTAATGAATTGACTTATGAAGTAATCAAGTTTTGAAAGGCTATTTTGATATACAAATTGCATTGTTTGCTCACGACTCCGCTCGTGCCTTATTATGACTTCGTTCACCGGTTCCCGGGCCGGTTATGATTCGTGCGCTCTATGATGATTCAGCCGTATGCTGTGTTACGATTCCCCGAGGCCTCGCCATAGGGCCGGGTTCCGTTTGGAGTTATGCTGTGATATGCCTGTGAAGTGATACGCTGATATGTGTGTGTTCGGGGATGTACGGAGATTTGAACCTTCTGGTGTTATGCTGTGTGTGGCACCAGCGTCGGAGTGGTGACCACGTTCCTGAGCTTTGCATGATTTTGTTTGCATTATGTATATATGATTTTGATAAACATTTTGATATACTGTTCGGCATTTCTCTCTTTGGTATTCTGTTCGCTTTCAGTTGCGGCCTATATTTTTGTACTCCATGCTTTACCTGCTCAGTACATCTTTCGTACTGACCCCCTTCCTTCGGGGGGGGGGGCTGCGTTTCATGCCCGCAGGTGCAGACGCCGGTGATCCAGCACTGTAGGCTTCACTTCTGCTATTTCAGAGTACTCCCTTGATTCGAAGTCCACTTTTGGTATATATATCTTTCGCCATGTATATATTTCTGCATATCTGACTATTTGGGTACGGCGGGGCCCTGTCCCGTCATATGATTCTGTCGGTTAGTTTAGAGGTATGTGGACATGTTTGTGGGTTATGGTCTGTCTGTATGCTTATGTGTATATGCTGTTAGGGCGATTCCATACGCCGAGGCGGCCGGCCGCATATGTTTGTGCATTGCTTTGATTAGCCCTGTGTGGCCTCTGTTGGTGTTTGCTGTGTACAGGGTTATTCTGGTTAGTCCGAAAAACAAAGGAAACTCTGCCAAAAATTTTCTGGAAATTATCTGTATTTGGAATATAGCCTTGTCGGCTACCGCTATATATTTGAATACGTTTGATAGATGGGTTTGGGTGCCCAGATCGGGCACTAGTCACGGCCTACGGGGTTGGGTCGTGACAAAAGTGGTATCAGAGCAGTTTGTCCTCGGAATGTCCACAGGCCGTCTCTCGTAGAGTCTTGTTTATCGGTGTGTTGTGCACCACATCTATAAACAGGAGGCTACAGGGCATTTAGGGTGTTACTTTTCTTTGGAATCTTAGATCGTGCGTTAGAGCTGTGCTATTAGGATGATTTTGATCTGATTCGTTATTGTGTTTGCAGTGATGCCTCCGAAGAAGGCAACGGCAGCCCAGAAGGGCAAGGCAGGGATAGCAGGGACTAGTCAGGCACAGCGAGTTACTCGGGCTCATGTTTATGATTTGCCCGAGGTTGTGCCCCATTCAGAGGGATCCGCTACACCACCACAGGCGGAGCCTGGAGCAGGTCCATCAGCAGCTCCAGGGGCCCGAGTACCCGCTCCCGAGACTCCAGCTCCTCGGCCAGGGGCGGAGGACAGGACCCTGAGGGAGGCTGTATAGTTGCTGACCACATTGGTAGCGGGGCAGGCTCGCAGAAGCGGGCGGAGGGACGATGATGATGATGACAGGCGTGACAGCCTGCGGGTTCGAGAGTTCTTATTGTGTGGCCCTCCAGAGTTTTTCGGGTCTAAGCCCGATGAGGACCCCCATGACTTTATTCGGGGGATGCGGCGCTCACTAGACTTGGTCAGGGCTTCAGAGACCGAGTCGGTCGAGTTGGCCTCGCATAGACTACGGGATGTTGCTGCTCTCTGGTATGAGTCCTGGGAGCTATCCAGGGGTGAGGGTGCTCCTCCAGCTACTTGGGACGAGTTTGTGACTGCTTTTACCCGCCACTTTCTGCCCCCAGAGTTGCGGCGGGCACGGGCTGATCGATTTTTACATCTGCAGCAGAGGGGTCGGAGCGTTTCGCGAGTATAATCTGGACTTTGATTCCCTGGCCCGGTATGCACCTGCCGTAGTAGCAGATATGTCCGATCGGATGCACAAATATGTTATGGGGTTGGATCGTTATTTGATCGACGGCTGTATGGCAGTGTCATTACAGACAGATATGGATATTGCCAGACTTCAGGCTTACGCGCTGGGTATGGAGGACCGTCACAGGTCTGATTATTCTAGCAGAGATCGAGACAGGAGGCCGCCCAAGAGGGCTAGGTCCGCGGGATATTCTGGAGATTCTCGAGGCAGGCAGCCTCAGTAGTAGCAGACAGGCAGACAGCTTCCTCCGTCCGGCCGGAGTACTCAGTCTGGCGGCAGGAGGTTTGATAGTGCAGGACCGTCTGGGGCCGGTCAGGGCTCTAGGGCGGCAGGTTCACAGGTATCTAGAGGCCCCAGCCAGGCCATACCACCCAGGCCCCGTTGTTCTCATTGCGGGAAGTCTCATCCTGGGGAGTGCTATCGAGCTACTGGAGCTTATTTTTCGTGCGGTGGTCAGGGCCATTTTATGCGAGATTGTCCGTTGGCTAGCGGTTCTGGTAGTGTGGCTCAGCCAACAGGGTCAGCCGCCGGTTCATCATCTGCTCCATCTGTTGCACGCCCTGCAGGGCGAGGTGCGCCGACACCGGCGGGACGCGGTCGAGGCCGCGGTGGTGTTTCAGGTTCTAGCAGTCCCTCGAACGGCATATACGCATTGGCCAGCCGCCAGGATCAGGAGGCTTCGCTGAATGTCGTCACAGGTACATTACTGGTTTTCTCCAGATCTGTATATGCATTGATTGACCCTGGTTCTACTTTATCGTATATTTCCCCGCTTGTTGCTAGTAAAATGGGGATAGTGTCTGAGCCTATAGAGCCATTTGAGGTCGCTACACCAGTCGGGGATTGTATTATAGCGAGGCAGGTATATAGGGATTGTTCTGTGACTATATGTGATCGCTGCACTAAAGCTGATTTGATAGAATTAGATATGCTGGAATTCGACGTCATTATGGGTATGGACTGGTTAGCTTCCTATTATGCTAATGTTGACTGCCAGAAAAAGGTAGTCCGTTTTCAGTTTCCAGGGGAACCAGTTATAGAGTGGTTCGGGTCTACAGCATCACCGAGGGGTAAGTTTATTTCGTACCTCAAGGCTAAGAAGATGATTCAGAAAGGCTATATCTATCACTTGGTTCGTGTGCATGACACTACAGCTCAGGCACCTACTATTCAGTCTGTTCCGGTCGTTAATGAATTCCCAGATGTATTTCCTGATGAGCTTCCGGGTCTTCCGCCCGAGCGGGAGATAGATTTTACCATAGAGCTGTTGCCGGATACGCAGCCTATATCTATTCCTCCGTACAGAATGGCACCGCCTGAATTGAAGGAATTGAAAGAGCAGCTGAAAGATTTGTTGGATAAGGGTTTTATCAGACCCAGTACATCACCCTGGGGAGCGCCGGTATTATTTGTGAGAAATAAAGATGGGTCACTGCGGAAGTGTATTGATTATCGGCAACTGAATAAGGTGACTATAAAGAATAAATATCCCCTCCCCCGGATTGATGATTTGTTTGATCAGTTGCAGGGTGCTAAATATTTTTCGAAGGTAGATCTGCGCTCAGGTTATCATCAGGTGCGAGTGCGAGAATCAGATATCCCGAAGACTGCTTTCAGGACCCGGTACGGGCATTATGAATTCAGAGTTATGTCTTTCGGGTTGACTAATGCTCCAGCGGTATTTATGGATCTCGTGAATCGGGTATTTCGGCCTTTCTTGGATATGTTTGTTATTGTGTTCATTGACGATATTCTGATTTACTCGCGATCAGCCGAGGAGCATTCGGATCATTTGAGGACAGTACTTGGTATTCTCCGTCAGCAGAAATTATATGTTAAATTCTCCAAATGTGAATTTTGGTTAACTTCTGTGGCATTCTTGGGCCATATTGTCGGCGCAGACGGTATTCGGGTCGATACGCAGAAGATTGAGGCTGTGCAGAATTGGCCCAGGCCTACTACACCGACAGAGGTGCGCAGTTTTCTGGGATTAGCCAGGTATTATCGCAGGTTCATGGAGAATTTTTCTTCTATTGCAGCACCACTGACGAAGCTTACTCAGAAAGCAGCGAAATTTCTGTGGAACGATGTCTGCGAGCGCAGCTTCCAGATGTTGAAAGAAAAGTTAGTTTCAGCACCAGTTTTGACTCTTCCAGAGGGATCAGATGGGTATGTTGTCTATTGTGACTCCTCTGGTATTGGGATAGGTTGTGTGTTGATGCAGCACGGTCGAGTCATAGCCTATGCTTCCCGGCAGCTCAGACCGCACGAGAAGAATTATCCCACTCATGATCTTGATTTGGCGGCATTATTTATATGGGGTCCACGTTGATATTTATACGGACCATAAAAGTCTCCAGTATATTTTTAAGCAGAAAGAATTGAATTTGCGGCAGAGAAGATGGCTTGAATTATTGAAAGATTATGACGTTGATATTCTGTATCATCCTGGAAAAGCCAATGTGGTAGCGGATGCACTTAGCCGCAAGTCCATGGGCAGTTTAGCTGATGTACCATCTGATAAGAAAGACTTGGTTCGTGAAATTCATCAGTTGGCCAGCCTTGGAGTTCGTTTGGCGGATTCTGGAGATTCTGGGATTTCTGTTCGTGCAGTTGCTGAATCATCTATTATAGCAGAGGTAAAGCAGCGTCAGTTCGAAGATCCTATTCTGATTCAGTACAGAGATGTGGCCCTTAATAAAGCAAAGACTCCGTTTGAAATCTCGCCTGAAGGGGTATTATTATATGAAGGCAGATTCTGTGTACCAGATGTTGCAGGCCTACGGCGACAGATTATGGGCGAGGCGCATAATGCACGGTATTCTGTTCATCCTGGTTCCACTAAAATGTATCATGATCTCAGAAGTTTGTATTGGTGGGACGGTATGAAGAAAGATATTGCAGAGTACGTTAGTCAGTGCCCGAATTGCCAGCAGGTTAAAATTGAACACCAGAAGCCCGGTGGGTTATTACAAGAGATGGAAATTCCAGCCTGGAAATGGGAGATGATTAATATGGATTTCGTCGTTGGGTTACCGCGTACTCCACGCAGGTATGATTCTATTTGGGTTATTGTTGACAGATTGACGAAATCAGCCCATTTTCTTCCAGTCCGGACTACTTATTCGGCTGAGGACTATGCTAGACTGTATATCAGAGAGATAGTCAGACTTCACGGAGTCCCTGTATCCATTATTACTGACCGAGGTGCCCAGTTCACGGCAAATTTCTAGAGGTCATTTCAGGAGGGATTAGGGACTCAGGTGAGCCTCAGTACAACCTTTCATCCTCAGTCTGACGGGCAGGCCGAGCGCACTATTCAGACGCTGGAAGATATGTTACGGGCCTGCGTTATTGATTTCAGGGGCAGCTGGGATGATCATTTTCCGCTTATTGAGTTTGCCTATAATAATAGTTATCAATCCAGCATTCAGATGGCACCGTATGAAGCCCTTTATGGCAGAAGATGCAGATCTCCTATTGGTTGGTTCGACGTGGGCGAGACTAAGTTAATCGGGCCAGATGTGATCCAGGAAGCAGTAGATAAGGTAAAGCTTATTCGGGAGCGATTATTGGCTGCACAGAGTCGGCAGAAAGCATATGCAGACAGACGACGTCGACCACTAGAGTTCCACATTGGCGACTGGGTATTTCTGAAGGTGTCGCCTATGAAGGGTGTCATGAGATTCGGTAGAAAGGGTAAGTTGAGCCCCCGGTACATTGGGCCGTATCAGATCGTTCGAAAGATAGGCGAGGTCGCCTACGAGCTAGATTTACCATCCGACTTGGAGGCCGTACACCCGGTTTTTCATGTGTCTATGTTGCGGAAATGTATTGGTGATCCTTCCAGGATATTTCCAGTGGATGACATTCAGGTAACGGAGCCGTTGTCTTATGATGAGCAGCCTGTATCTATTCTGGATCGACAGGTGAGGAGACTACGCACTAAAGAAGTGCCCTCCGTTAAAGTCCTGTGGCGCAACAACAATCGGGAGGAGATGACTTGGGAAGCGGAGGACGAGATGAAGAAGAAATACCCCCATTTGTTCCCGACGTCCACAGGTAATCTAAACTCTTCAAATTTGTTGTATTGATTGACGAATGAATTGTGTGTGCTGACTATAAAGGGAGACTCCCCGTTATATTATAAGACTAATTTAACATTCGAGGACGAATGTTCTTAAGGGGGGGAGAATGTTATGTCCCGTGTTTTCGCATATTTGGAAATCGAGAAAAATGAATAAGACTTGTGTGTTATAAGGAAATATTTTGATTCTAGATAATATGACTATGTTGGTTGCGAAATTATTGGTGTAAATACATTGGGGAAGGCCGAGGGTAAATTTGGAATTTCGGAAATTAGTTTCGGGAATTACAAAACGGGATTATAATGAATTGGGCCAAGGAAAAATTGAACAAAAATTTTGGCCCAAAGAGGTGGGGTGGCCGGCCACTAGGCTTGGTCCAAGCCCACTTTTAAAAGTCATGTGTTATGCACATGACCTTTATGTGGATATATATCAATGAATTCATTTGGAATTATCAAGAAAAAAAATCATAACTCAACTTTGAGCTCAAAAGCTCACTCGGCCGAACCTCACTTTGCCAACCAAAAAACAAATTCTCCAAGCCTTGATTTTCATCCAAAAGTTTTGTTCTTTCCATAATTGTAGAGTACTCAAGACGCTCTTCAACGGGGTACAATTAGTTTGGTGAAAGGAGCACGTTCGCGGCAAGTCGGAAATTCAAGAAAAGGTAAGAATTTTGCTATTTTAATGTTATGGAATTGGTATGAATGTGTTAAGGATTGAGAATAGACGAGAATTCCGTAGTATTGATGTGTGAATAAAACCGTGGGTGTGTGTATATATGTTGTTGTGGCCGTGACTTATATGGTTTGGAAAGGAAGGCGAATCGAATTCTATTTAGTTCGTTAGTTGCGTTGTTGTGACCTTTATAACGTAAATGAATGTTTAACGAATTGAGTTGGTGTTGAAAATGATTGCGGATTATTATGGGAAAGTATATAATTTCGGTATATTTGTGTATATCGTTGTATAATTATGATATTAAGGCTTTTAATGTGATTTATGGTTGTTGTTAATGAATTTGGAATGAAACAATGCGAGTTAGTACGTTCGTCGTAAGTGCTGATGTTTTGGATGAAATATGGAAAGTAAGGAACTTCATGAAATTATGTATAGTGTGTGGAATATAATTGGGATGTGTTTGAATGACCTTGAATGGGTGAATGAATACAATAAGGTGAACATTAGTTTCGTATTGTGAAGTTTGAATGAAAGTTGTCAACTTATATAGTAAGGAAGAATATTGAAGTTAAAGTGCTTTAGTTGTGGTTTGTGTTGTTTGTGATGTTTGGGTTGTTGTTGATGTATTTTGAGGCGAGCTAAGTCTCGGGGGTGTTAGATATATAGGGGAAATGCTGCCGAAATTTCGGTAGGCAAAAAATGAAGTTAATGGGATTTTTAAGCTTAAGAATCTCTAATAGGTAACTTTGACCATTTGCAGATTCTGGACGAATCGGGGTTTGAGTTTGGGGTGAGCATAAGACGTTTATAAGGTATGTAAAGCTTCCCATTTCTTCTTTTGGCATGTCTTAGTATGTTAGGTTGATATCGGAACCCCGGGAGCATTTCCGCTCCTCAAAATCTGATCTATAGAATGGCTACTATTCATTCAATTCAATTGAACCCTAATGTTCCTATTTTGGCTAGAAAGCAATCAAACGTCCGAAACTTATGAAAATGCAATCGGATTGCTTTGAAATCTTTATGTATGATCCTATAGACCCGAAATGCTCATAAATTATGTTTGCCACCTCGACTTGACCCGAGGTGGGCCCGCTAACCCCGTGATGCCTTATTTGTCCTACTAGGCTCTTTTTTTTTTTGATAAGCTTCGATAAAGAATCTTCGAATTTGGAATTTATCTTTTATGAAATAATGTTTTGAACACCATGAGATACTAAGTTATGTTTTGAGCCATATGTACCACTTTGGAAATATTTTGTGAAATAGACTTTCGTACTAATTAATTATTTGACTATTTTGGTTAATGAATTGACTTATGAAGTAATCAAATTTTGAAAGGCTATTTTGATATACAAATTGCATTGTTTGCTCACGACTCCGCTCGTGCCTTATTATGACTTCGTTCACCGGTTCCCGGGCCGGTTATGATTCGTGCGCTCTATGATGATTCGGCCGTATGCTGTGTTACGGTTCCCCGAGGCCTCGCCATAGAGCCGGGTTCTGTTTGGAGTTATGCTGTGATATGGCTGTGATGTGATACGCTGATATGTGTGTGTTCGGGGATGTACGGAGATTTGAACCTTCTGGTGTTATGCTGTGTGTGGCACCAGCGTCGGAGTGGTGACCACATTCCTGAGCTTTGCATGATTTTGTTTGCATTATGTATATATGATTTTGATAAACATTTTGATATACTGTTCGGCATTTCTCTCTTTGGTATTCTGTTCGCTTTCAGTTGCGGCCTATATTTTTGTACTCCATGCTTTACCTGCTCAGTATATCTTTCGTACTGACCCCCTTCCTTCGGGGGGGCTGCGTTTCATGCCCGCAGGTGCAGACGCCGGTGATCCACCACTGTAGGCTTCACTTCTGCTATTTCAGAGTACTCCCTTGATTCGGAGTCCACTTTTGGTATATATATCTTTCGCCATGTATATATTTCTGCATATCTGACTATTTGGGTACGGCGGGGCCCTGTCCCGTCATATGATTCTGTCGGTTAGTTTAGAGGTCTGTGGACATGTTTGTGGGTTATGGTCTGTCTGTATGCTTATGTGTATATGCTGTTTGGGCGATTCCATACGCCGAGGCGGCCGGTCCGCATATGTTTGTGCATTGCTTTGATTAGCCCTGTGTGGCCTCTGTTGGTGTTTGCTGTGTACAGGGTTATTCTGGTTAGTCCGAAAAACAAAGGAAACTCTGCCGAAATTTTTCTGGAAATTATCTGTATTTGGAATATAGCCTTGTCGGCTTCCGCTATATATTTGAATACGTTTGATAGATGGGTTTGGGTGCCCAGATCGGGCACTAGTCACGGCCTACGGGGTTGGGTCGTGACATTTTGTAATAGTTAGAAATTCCGCACTTATTTCAGTATTTTATAGCATGGCTTATTTTGTTCTTTTAATGTTTGAATGAGTAATAACTGATTAGCTTGGTTAATATAAAATCGGATTTTAATGGATAGACGTCTTGTGTGTTGGTTTGCCCACTATGATTTAGTTGGGTGCCAGTCATGGCGGGTTGGGTCATGACACTTAGACTTCTACATTTGAGTTTCTATTAGCGCATTCTACCCTTGGAAGGGTTCTATTTGGTAGGGTGATCCTAGATATTTCATAGCGACCGGAAGGGTCATTGCAAAAGGTGTAAAGGTGCACAAAACCTTGCAAATTATACAATGGACAAGTCAGATGACTTATGAGGTAGAGTTACCTTCGAAGTTAGGGTTCGATATTCTGTGGGGCAATTTCAGAAGTGCATTAGTAACTTTCCTCAGATTATTCTAGCAGACACCTTTTAAATTACAGGAGACTCGTCTAATGAGACTGGCCCAGTAACTATCTTAGATCGACAAATCAGATGTGATTACCTTAACAGTACTATGGAAGTGTAAGGATACCATAAGATTATAGTTCAGTCATATGCTCTTCACTCAAACCATAGCACGTTATACTAGCCCCGTCTTATGACTAGATGATACTCGAGTTTAGAAGTCACAGCATAGCCGCCGGTACAAGCCAGTAGATCTTGAGGTGAGATCTTATTTATGATTTGCAGTACTTATGGTTGACGGTTGTCTGAGGCCAAGTGTTGTTGTTTATAGATATTGGCCCTGCATTGCATGTATAGTGTGTTTCCTGGCTGCGTACAGGTTGGGTTTTAGTTAGATTCTGGCAAATTTTCGCGAATCTCTAAGAGTTAACATTCGAGGACGAATGTTTCTAAAGGGGGAAGGATGTTACATCTCATACTTTTGTACGTTGAATTTGTCGTTAGTTGATCGACATAAGTTCAAGGAAAAGATTATTTTTGAGGTTATAAGCATTTATTCTATGTTTAACAAGTGAAAGTAAGTGTCGTGAAGGATAGACGTTAAGCGAATCAAAGAGAATAGTTTCATCAATATAATACCCCATGATTTTGCCCTATGGTTTGGACCACTCGACCTATGTAAGTAGACCCAAGCCATGGAGAATTTTGGTCATATTCAAGTATCCAGACCCATAGCTCAGTGTATGAAAGGACAAAGTCCCGAAATGTTTTAACACTTCAAGTATGATGACGATGATTAGGAATAATATTTTTTGTGTGCCAAAAAAGGCAATGGACTAGTTTATATCACAGGATCATGATAATGACTATAGGAAGTGTGTTAAAAATTACTACTATTTAAGTTAATGGCGATCAAAGAATTCATTATGGGTGTAATTGGTTAAATGTGGAATATAGTGGAGGATTAAGGGAGCTAATTAAAGTTTTAATTGGATAAGTGCTAAGTTCCCATCTTTCCACGTGGAGTATTATCATAAAGTGAGGAAAATGACTCATTTATATGTAGATACACATGGATGTAAAGATGGCTGCCTCTAGGATTAAATGGCCTCTTATGAATGTAATAATTTGGTGGGGCCCATGTTTCATTTAAGGGAGGTCACTTTTGATATCTCATATGAATTAAGAGAATCATATTGAGAGGAAGAGGGTAGAAAAGAACCTAGCAAGATAGATAGGCAGCAATACTTTTATTTTGGAGAACTATAATTTCACTTTGAGATTTCTTCTTGAAAGGTAACCTAGTCTTTTAATAAATTGTTGAACGTCATTAAACAAGGAAGCAGCCACGGATTTCACTTCTTTGAAGATTAGCATGTTGTAAAAAAATTATGTGTTTTCTTCAATTCAAGTAAGAAAAATGTAATATTTCTCAAGACCAAAATACTGGTTTTGTTCATCGCTTCAATCTCGTTGTTCCATTTTTCATCACTGTGAGATTGACGTTCATTTAGTTGTTGGGAACTTGCGGTACTTTCACTGATGCAGAAATAGGTCAAGATATGTAAAGCTTTTTCCCTACCTTCGTCTATAAGAGTTATGAGTATTCGACATATATAATGGATAGAATTCACATATCAGTGGTCGAAAGTTAAATATGAATTGTTATAGTTGCTGGACTTTTATTAGGTTGCTCTTGTGGTATTTTATGGTTGGAAATAGATGGAATAACTTGGATATGTTGTTGCTCTTGTTGATTTTGGTGATAGGGGAAATGCTGCCCAATTTTCTAGAAATAAGATACTAGCTTAGTAGTGTGTTTTAAGTCTTCCTATGGTTTAACCTTAGCCCTATTATCAATATTGTAGATTGAAGGGCTACGGGCAGAGTACGTTGAGTAGTAAAGTAAACGCTAAAGGTATGTAAAGGTTGCTCCTCCTTTCTTTGGCATGATTCCATAAATATTAAAAGCGTAACAAACCTCTTGAATAGAGACTTGCCGAGTAGAGCTTGTTTTAGAGACATAAGGTAATTTGAGAGTTGTGCTATACTTCCGAAAGTCCTTATCATTTTCTTATATCTTTGGTACTAGAAAGAGATAGAGAGAGACATGTTATAGTTTTACACTCTCATCATATACATGATATACAACATGATATACATATATTTTCTTGGTCAGTGAGACATATTTCCTGGCCGACGGATCAGTGAGACATTATTGCCTGGCGACGGGTCAGTGAGATTTTACAGTTGCCTGACCACTTGGTCAGTGAGATAAACATTATTACTATATTGCATTTCACATTAGACAGATCAAGTGAGACATTTCAGGGTATTCTTTGGCCTCCAGATTGTTATACTTTCAGTTTAGTTTCAGTTTCACTGATTTTATTGCCTTACATACTCGGTACGCTATTTCATATTGACATCCCTTTTGTCGGGGGCGCTTTATTCATGCCTGCAGGTGCTGATAGATAGACTGACAAACCTCCTCAGTAGGCGAGACCAGATAACAGCTGATTGGCGAGCTCCCTTTGTCTGGAGTTGCCAGGTCCATTTGAAGTCTTCCTTTTGTGTATATAGACTTGACGGGTAGGCTGGGGCCCTATTTTGACCATGATACAGTCAAGTTATTCCTTAGAGGCTTGTAGACGAGTCCTGCATATAGTATGAGTATTGTATCCCTGTTGGCTTTATATATGTCTATTTCGATACTATTGGTTATGTGTGTTCATAGCATCCTCGTCGGCTTGCTCAGTTATATATATGTTTTGGGTGTGTGTGCCCCGTTCAGATAGGATAGCCAATCTTTATATATATACAGAGTGTGGCCATGTAGGCATTGTTGGTATCGTATGTTTGTTGGTTGGCCCTGTTGGCCTAAGTTAAAGGTTACCCCCTCTAGAGTTACAAGTTCAGAGTGGTTCGCTCGGGCTGAGTATGGCACTAGATGCCGGCCAAGTCTCTCCAGATTTAGGGCGTGACATTATTTGATCCAAGCTCTACATACTCTTATCTGTCTAATTATTTCTCTTTGGGTCTGGATATGTTATATGAGTCGCTTCTTTTTCCTGATACTATTTCTATTATCGTTGGGGATTCTGTAATGGTGCATCGAGTATATCAAAATTGCGTTGTTACCTTGATGGGATATGACACTTGGGCTGATTTGATGATTGTAGACATGGTAGATTTTGACATTATTTTAGGCATGGATTGGTTGTCCCCTTATCATCTGATCTTGGACTGTCATGACAAGACAGTTACGTTCGCTATGCCGGGAGTTCCTAGGTTGGAGTGGAAGGGTGCTATTAGTCAGGCACCGAGGAGTGTTATATCTTTCCTTAGAGCTCGGCAGATGGTTTAGAAGGGATGTTTCGCCTATTTAGCTTATGTTCGGGACAATAGTACAATACTCCACCACTTGAGTCAGTGCTAGTAGTTATCATTTTCATTGATGTTATTTTTACACTCTCATAGTAAAAAGGAGCAAGAGTAGCATTTGAGGATGGTGTTTGGGATTCTTAAGGAGAAGCAACTCTACGCTAAGTTTTTGAAGTGTGAGTTTTGGCTTAGTTATGTGGTGTTCTTGGGACATATAGTGCCCAAGGATGGTATTATGGTGGACTACGAATATTGAGGCAGTTCATGATTGGGATAGACCTATTTTGGTCACCGAGATTCAGAGTTTCATTTGCTTCTCTAGTTATTATCGGTGCTTTGTGGAGGGATTCTCATCTATTGCATCTCCTTTGACCAAATTGACTCAAAACAATGTGGCTTCCAGTAGTTGGACGAGTGTGAGGTGAGTTTTCAAAAGCTCAAAACTTTGTTCACTACGGCCCGATTTTGACTTTAACCGTGGAGGGAGAGGGCTTTACTATATATCGTGATGCTTTACGGATTGACTTCGAGTGTGTTTTGATGTAGAAAGGGAGGGTTATGTCCTATGCTTCGAGGCAGTTGAAGTTTTCACGAGAATAAATATCCCAGTCACGATGTGGAAGCAGCGGTGGTTTTTGTATTGAAGATTTGGAGGCATTGTCTTTATGGGGTTCATTGTGAGGTGTTTACTAATCATCGCAGCCTTCAACACATTTTCAATTAGAAGGATATCAATTTGATGCAACGGAAATGGTTGGAGTTTCTGAAGGACCACGAAATGACTATTCTTTATCTTCCTGGCAAGACCAATATAGTGGCGGAGGCCTTGAGCCAAAAGGTGATAAGTATGGCTAACCTAGTCTGGTTGCTGGTAGGAAAGCATCCTTTGGCTATGACTGTTCTATCTTTGGTAAATATCATGGTGAGACTTAATATTTCGGAACCTGGCAAGGCTCTAGCTTGTGTGGATGCACAGTGTTCCTTATTAGAGCAAATTAGGGCTCGGCAGTTTGATGATGCGAAGTTGTGTAAAATCCGAGACAAAGTGTTACAAGGAAAGGACAAGGAGGAAATTTTATATGATGAGGGCGTTTTGAGAATCAAAGGTCGCATATGTGTTCCTCAAGTGGGGAATTTGAATAGATCGATCATGGAAGAGGCCGACAGTTTGAGGTACTTTATTAATCTGGGGGCTTCAAAGATGTATCGGGATTTGAAATAGCATTATTGGTGGTGAGTGTGAAAAGGGATATTATTAGATGTATCTCAGTGTTTGAACTATCAAAAAGTGAAATAAAAGCACCAAATTCGGGTGGGATTACTTAGAATGACCATACCCGAGTAGAAGTGGGAATAAATTGCTATAGACTTCGTGATAGGGTTACCATAAACCTTGGGAAAGTTTGATGCTATTTGGGTCATTGTCGACCGTTTTACTAATTCTGGTCATTTCGTACGGGTTCAGATTACTTAAAATTTGGAAATGTTGGCCAGAATCACATCCGAGCAGTGGTTCGTTTGCAGGGGGTTCCCATTTCGATCATTTTGGACCGAGGGACGCAGTTTACATCTCATTTCTGGCAGTCTATGTAGAAGGAGTTGGTACCCGGTGGATCTTATTACAACGTTTCACCCTCGGCCTAATGGTCTGTCCAGCGGACTATTCAGGTTCTTGAGGATATATTACGGGCCTGTGTGATTGATTTTGGTGGTCGTTGGGATCAGTTCTTGCCTTTGGTGGAGTTTGCTTACAACAATAGTTACTATTCAAGCGTTGAGATGGCATTATTTGAGGCATTGTATGGTAGGAGATATGGTTCTCCAATTGGTTGGTTGGTTCGATGCATTTGAGGTTAGGCCTTAGGGTACAGACTTGCTACGGGATTCTTTGGAAAAGGTCAAGTTGATGCAGGGTAGGCTTCTCACGGCTCAGAGTATGCATAAGAGTTGTGGGGACTGAAAGGTTCGAGATTTGGAGTTCGTGATTAGTAAGCCGATTTTGTTGAAGGTTTCACCCATGAAGGGTGTGATGAGGATCGGGAAGAAATGCAAGTTAAGCCCGAGGTACATTGGTCCTTTTAAGATTGTTCATCGTATTGGTGAGGTAGCATATGAGTTAGCTTTACCCCTGGTCTATTGGGTGTTCATCCCCCATTTCATATTCTGATGCTCAAGAAGTACCATACGGATGGTTCTCGTGTGATTCAATGGGATTCTGTTTCGCTTGATCAGAATTTGAGCTTTGGGAAAGAGTCGGTTGCTAGTCTAGATAGGCAGATTCGAAAGTTGAGATCCAAAGAGATAGCTTCGGTGAAGGTTTAATGGAAGTATCGTCCGATCGATGAGGCTATTTGGGAGACTGAGTCATACATGCAGAGTAGATATTCCCAGCATTTTGTCGATTCAGGTACTTCATTTCTCTTTAGGTTCGAGGACGAGCATGTGTTTAAGTGTGGATGATGTAACGACCCATTAGGTCATTTTTTAGGATTTTACTCCTTGCCCAAACGACCTCTCCTCTAGATTTATTGTTATACCCCGTATTTTTATACGTCGAATTATTCGCAAGCAAATCGACTCAAGTTAAAGACAGGATTATTTCCGGACATGAAATAGGAACCTTTAATTTTCAATTTTAATTAAGCACATAAATTGTTTATAAATTTTATTTAGTGTAAAAATATTATTGGAGATTAGGAATTAATTAATTGTGATTAGATTACTAAATGAGAATTAGTGATTAATTAAATTAATTAAGCTTAATTATTAAAGTGGGCCCCACCCGAAATTAATTATTTTAAAAAATATATATAAATAAATAAAATATGTTCAAGAAAGTGGAATAATGACTCACAAGGGGGGGGGGGACACGTGTCCCCCTAGGATCAAGCATATATATACATTAGATTTAGTGAATAAGTTTCATTTTTACAACATTTTCACAAAAATTCAAAAAAAAAAGGAAAGGAAATCAGCCATGGCTGCTCTCGGCCTGCCATGGTGGTGAAAAAAAATTGTTGTCTTTGAATATTTGGATCAAATTCAAGTGAATTACAAGTTCAAGGAGGTGATAGCAACATTGGATATTGAATCGAGGAAGAAGAAATTGCGAAATTGGAGCAATTAAGAGTAGAAATTCCTCCGAGAAAATTAAGGTAAGATTTTCTTGTTCTATGGTGTAATTGTGTTAATAGTGTTGTAATGGAGCTAATAAAATTGGGTTGGACGAAATTGGAAGTAAGAAAATGCATGAAATTGTTATTTTGTGAAATCGTGGGCTAAAATGGATTTAGAATTGTTATGGGCTGAGTTGTGAGAATTTTATGTGTATATCGTTGTTGTTGGTATTTCTGTGTTGACAGGAGGATAATTAGAAATTCGGGTTAGGAGAATATATAGGGGAAATGCTGCCCGATTTTTGTTAAGTCCTTGAATAATGAGAAAAACCTTAAACGAGGAATATAAGTTAAAATAATAAGTTCTATAAGCGATGGCCTACGGATTTATGAACTAGAGAATATAGTTACTAACGATAACGTTACTCTTATATTAAATAGGCTAAAAGAGCGACGAGGCGAACGGATTTACGAATAGTCGCTAACAGGTATGTAAAGCTGTCCCTTCTTTCTTTTGGCATGTCTTAGATTTAAGTGATGAATGATATGAGCTTTGGGGTAATTCTATTCATAAGTTTCGAGTGTGATTCATGATTCTTATTCACTTGTTGATGTTAGAACTCTTAAGTGATTGAGCCTCCCTCTTCAGTTTCCTATATGTTGGATAGTAGTCGATATATATAAGCTCCTATTCTCAGAAACTCTACGATAATTGATGTCCTTGACTTCTATAAGCTATTTCATACTATGTTGACATGTGTCTGTGAGTCCTAAGGCTCTTTCGATATTATTTATGATGACATTCGAGGGATATTGATATGATTGTCGTTATTGATACTCAGGTGTTAACCCCTTCTTCTTATTCTGTTTGAGTCTTGATAATGTTTTAAATTGCATATGGTTTCTCACTACTCTGCTCGTGCATACCTCAATATGTCTTTCACCAAGTCCCGGGCCGGGTATGTTATCGTGCACA
The DNA here is from genome assembly GCF_019175385.1 of Lycium barbarum. Lineage (NCBI taxonomy): Eukaryota > Viridiplantae > Streptophyta > Magnoliopsida > Solanales > Solanaceae > Lycium > Lycium barbarum. The sequence goes on along the minus strand of NC_083348.1, from coordinate 19,073,733 downwards.
GTTTCACTGCATTGTTCACCGAGTCCCTCACTAGAGGGCCGGGTACGGTATATATATATGATAGAGTTATGCTGTGTTTATGGAGTTATGTTGTGTTATGGCGTTATGTTGTGTTTATGGAGTTATGCTGTGTTATGGCGTTATGCTGTGTTTACGGAGTTATGTTGTGTTTATGGAGTTATGCTGTGTTATGGCGCCAAAGACGGGGTGGCGACCATGTTCACCGAGTCCCATAATGGGCCGGGTATGACATATGATATTGACATGCATGATTTATGTTTCAAAAGGGCAAGTGTTTTGATATTCTGAACATTGTACTTGTCTTCTGTACTCCCTATTTCGGCTATGATTCTTTTACTGTATTTCATGCTTTATATACTCAGTACATATTCCGTACTGACCCCCTTTCTTCGGGGGGCTGCGTTTCATGCCCGCAGGTACAGATAGTCAGTTTGGTGACCCTTCAGCATAGGACTTCTACTCAGCTGCCTTGGAGAGCTCCGTTGTTCCGGAGTTTAGAATTTTGGTACAGATCTTATGATATATATATATATGTATGTTTATCTAGTGGTACGACGGGGCCCTGTCCCGTCATATTTCACTGTTAGTACTCTTAGAGGTCTGTAGACATATGTGTGGGTTGTGTATAAGTTCTGTTCAGCTGTGTCTACACGATGTGCTATGATATGATGTCCGTCTGTAGTGGCAGCCTTGCCGGCTTGCATATGACATGATATTGATGTGTAGTGGCAGCCTTGTCGGCTTGCCTATCATTTTATGATTTGATCAGTTGTGACTCCTCAGGAGACAATTTATCTGAATATACATATATGATGACGCTAAGAACCTTCGGAGTTCTTTTGTAAAGTTCCATATTGTTCGTAGTTTCAGTTTGACTATATCTGATAGGTATGTATACGGGTGTCCAGGTCGGGCACTAGTCATGGCCTACGGGGTTGGGTCGTGACAAAAGTGGTATCAGAGCAGTTCATCCTCGGAGTGTCTACAGACCGTGTCTAGTAGAGTCTTGTTTATTGGTGTGTTGTGCAGCACATCTATAAACAGGAAGCTATAGAACATTTAGGATGTTACCTTTCTTTCATATCTAAGATCGTGCGATAGATCCCAACCATAGGAAATGAAATTCCTTATACTAACCTTTGATTTCAGCTGAAGAACTACATCAACAGAAGAAAGCGACCGATGATATTGGAAGTTACAAAGTACACAGGTAAGTAACGGTACGAAAGAAGCATGTCAGATAAGGTAAGAATATTGAAATATGATTGAAATGTAATGTTGGAGGATGAAAGAAAAGGTGGATAGGAAAGTATAATAGAACAGATCATTAAAGGATCAGGTACGTCTCGAGGTGCGATATGTGAGGTAAGTCCCGACACCTTTATACTTTTTACTGGAAATTAGGAGCCCTGTGTGGCTATGATACGATATGATATATATGTATATATGTTGGCCCTGTGAGGCATTGTTGGTATTTCCTGCGTGAAATTTTTGGGATAGTAAGAAGTACAGAGGTAACTCTGCCCAAATTTTCCCAGAAATAGGAAAAAGGGAGAGAATGAGATATAAGTTCATAATATGTCTTGAAAATCGATACCGATGGGGTAAATTTGATATGGTGGACTAAAGCTTTAAGAGATACCCTCCATGTTATCCGTAAAGGGCACCATTCTTATCTGGAAAATGTTATTTCGAAAAAGCATATATGAGCAGCAAAGTTTGGAATTCATTTGGACGGACGTTCCAACCACATTTTGCCTTAGAAAAAGCTCATGTTGTAGGGAAAAAACGTCCAGCAATTAAGTTTCACTTTATTGGAAGTGTACAAGGCATACAACAAGTAGTTATGAACTAAATAATTCGTTCACGACTCAAGAATAAACCTGGAGGTAAACCATGTGAATCAAGCACTAAGAAGTCCTGTGGTGCTTGTCGGATTCTAGTTTTCTTCTGGTGGTGGTTGGAGAATGCTTCATAGTAACATTTTATTAGTTCTTAATCAACTAATTGGAAAACTTAAACTTATGAGCTATCATGGATCATGTGTTCCACGTGTTATTGATGAAATGCTAGGATGATTCGGAAGGGCTTGTGATACTAGGGGATGATTTAGAAAAATGCGGCAACTCGTAACAGAACATTTTATTGAGGTTTCGAGTGAACCGATCAGTAGGGATAAATTACGACGAGTTTACAGTTAAAAGGAGTAATAGTATGATTTAGATAAAAGTACGGAGGAGGAAGAGTTACGAAAAATTATGAAGGTATTGATAAGACAGCATGTGAGATAATAAGGGTAAGATCGATCAGAAAGGGTAAAGGGTTAAGTACGCCTAGTCAACAGAGTGTAATTAAAACATAGTAAGAATCGTGAATAAGATTAAGAAGTGTTACATTATAGGATGGATTACGAACTGGATGTAATGTGAGTACCATAAGGATTGTAATAGAGATGAGTAAAGACTAGCAAGGAAGTACCTAAAGGATATGATGTGATTAGTATGAAACAGAAAAGCAAATGTAGAACGAATATGTAAGACTTACAAAGTCCTATGGGGACAGTTCAGAATAGATATCAAATGGTAATGAAAGTGAAAGCGAGCGCAGGAAGAGAAGGGGATAATAGAAGGAAGAAGATAAGAAGAAAGCGAGTGGGATTACAGTGCAGCGATGTGTTATGACGAGTATAGCTAAGAAAACGAGTAATATAAGCGATAGAATTATGAAAGACCAACCTAAAGGAAGATGAGCAACGAGACAGAATGAATGCCAGAAAGGACCGGTACGATAAGAACAAATAGGGATGAACAGAATATGTTTTGAAAATGAGAAAGGGGTTATGTAGAAATAGTGTTTATCGAAGGATACAGGAGTAGCATGAGATTCCTCGTGCACAAAATAAAAGATGGACATAGACTGGAGAAATGAAAGGAATACTAAAGGAAGCACCCAAGACAGACGTAATTGATTGAGTACGGGTAAAAAAATAAAAGAGAAATATATAGCTACGAACTTAAAGGTGTATACGACAACAAGGTGATAAGATAAGACCATTATTAAGATGAACTTGCTTCAATTTTGAATAAGTTAGAAGTTGGTACTGGGTACACAACAAGGGTAAAAGAGTATAAGGCATATAGAAGTGCTATATGTATACGACTTCACCTCGGGAATAGTGAAATCCTTAAAGGATAGGGACTGTAGGTTGAGGAACAAATGATGTATTGTAAATTCATTAGAGGAAACAAATGATACAAGTTGGGATAAAGATAATTTTACAAAAAGGACTTTGGACACTTATCATCGGAATATAAGTGCTACCCAATTGGGAATTTGGAATGACTACAGGTTCTAATTAATTATTGATTGGAGTAAGTGGAATGTGGCCTTGGATGAGTTGCTGCATTGATTGCATTACTCAAGTACAGATTATCAGATGAGATTTTATACTATATATAGAAAGGTTCTCGTCACTTCGTGATTTTGTTAAGGTCTCGTACGAGGATAATCAAAGTTATAAATTATAAAGAAAGGACATGAATATGATACAGTATACCAAGTGAATTGGAAAAGAGTCAGATGAATTTGAGATTGAAAATGGGGACATAAAGCAGAATATAAAGAAATAATGGTATAAGTACAACCCCAAAGGGGGGAAACAGGTGAGAGCAAAGTAAGTGTAAGATGGAAACGATTGACGCTACAATATATTTGATATGGATGCTTAAACTTCAAGTGAGATCCCATGTTGAAACACGTTGGTAAGATCTGAAAGCCAGCGATAAACGGATAGAAGCCAAGATGGTATTTGAGATAGTGCTGAGAATTATTGGAAAAGATCTTGGATAATATGACACCAGAAGATGGATGCTTATGAAAAGGGAGAATACGACAAGAGAATGGTAACGAATAACTTAAGAGATGTTATGAAGGATAGCAATGGTATACTGGATTAAAGGTTAACATATTGGCAACGGAGTTATTGGCTAATGATATGGTTACAAATAAGTAGCAAAGGAGAAAGGATAGGAAACCTCTCCTATAGTAGGATATGAGAAAACCAAATGGTAAATAGAGGAAGGGAAAGGAGTATGGCGAAATAGAAAGCAAGTGAGTGTTAGTACAATAAGATATGTAGAGCAAAATAAACCAGGAGAAGGAAAGACTATGACTAAGATTGCATGCACTTTGTACGAATTGTACAAGAAGAGTTATGCAACCTACGAATATTTGTATGCTAAGAATGAGACCAAGAGAATTCTTGATACGAAGAGTAAGAATTCAGTAACAACAATGCGGTTGCGATGTTTTGGATACATCAAGGAAAGGTGTAAGATGGTTTGAGGCAAAACTACGGAGATATAGTTAGTACTGAGGGAAAAAGCCATAGTTGAGCCTTAATATCAATTGAAAGATATAAGAGAAGAATATAGGGTCTACATAAAGACTAGCGAGGCGACGATAAGGTATTTTCCGGGCTGATTTGAGTACCTATACATACTCGTGTAAAGATTGCAATAGGATGCGTGATAGGAGAACTAAAAGCAAATTTGAGTAAAGGGGCAATCGAAGAGTTTGAGTCAAAAATACAGAAACGACACAAGATAATATGCCTAGAGTATTGACAGTTAGGGTAAAGGAAATTACGAAATGATTTAACCGAGACAATCAGAACGAACGGGTTACTGGTTACTGGATGACAGTAAAGTTATGATATGAGGGGACCCTAGCGCTATTTGATAACCAACCCTAAAGATCGAGATCAAGAAGTGAAAACGAGTGATAGTTAAAGACCATCAAATGAAAGTCAGAAAGTGACACATGAGGCTGAGGATTCCAGAATACGGACTGTCACAGCGGAGTAAAGCAAGGATATTAGAGTACAAAAATGATACCCGCTGGGAAATTTCGTTTTACTCGTAGAACCCGTGAAGGGTCTATAGGTTACCAGAGGCATGCAATACTCCAGGGATATTAAAGTCTAATGAAATGATGGAGGATGTCTGCGCGTCACAAGATGGTGTTTAAAGATAAGAAGGTAAAGTGAAGTGAATGATACTGTTATATCTCGCATTTTGTATAATCGGATAATTCAAGACAATCGCAGGAGGACGACAAGCAAGGCCATATTTTATTTTGTTTGGCATATGAGTTGCTTATAAAAAAAAAATTTAGAAGTGGAAATGATGAGGAAGGCCAAGGGCATAAAAAGTAAATTCGCAATATGACTCGTGGAAACGTGGAGGAAGACGAAGGGCAAATTTGGAATTTGGGAAATAATTTTTCATGAATTCTAGAACTCAAAAAAAAAAAGAGAGAAAAAAAAAAAGAAGTGGGCTAGGGTTGGGCCATGTTGGCCGTCCACCTCTTGGTGGGCTTAAGCCCACATGGTATTTTCATTTCATCCATTTAAAGGATGACTAAGTCATCTTATTCCACAATTTTCTAGAAATTTCAAGACAAGCAAGAACAAGAGAACAAGGAGAAAAATTTGAAGGGCCATTCGGCCACCCCTATGCCCACAAGAACCTTGGAAATTTTTCATCCAAAAATCATTCTTTTCTAGCCAAACAATCCCTTGAAGGATCCTAAGAAAAGTGGGGTGATTGGTGGAGCAAGAAAACATATATTCATATGGTTGCAAATTCTAGCCAAGTGAAGAATTAAGGAAGAAGGTAAGAATTCACTTCTTTTTTTAGATGTTATGAATATTTATGCATGTTGTAGTATGTGAAAGTGGATGAAATTCATGGAAATATTGATGTTGTGTTGTAGCCGTGAGGTGTAGCATGTGTATATATGTGTAGGAATCATATTTCAATTATTTTGTCTAGTGTTTGGTTGTTATGATTGTGAATGATATGTGGAAAATGGAAGTTTAATGAATTTGGAGAGAATGTAGATGTGCATGCATGTTGTGGCCGTGAGTTGTGGCATGTATATGTGGCCGTGTGTACATGATGTATGGCCGTGTATATTGGTGAGTTGTGAAAGAATAATGAGCAAGTTATAATTAATGTTTTGGTTGTTGTGTTGTAGATTTTATATTGCAATAAAGGCTTGATAAGTTTGGTGAAGTATTGATAATTGGAAGATTATGTATATTGAAAGACAATGTTCTTGCATGGATAGCATGTAATGGTATTAGTATGATGTTGTTGGAATATATATTATCAGGTTGCTATTGTGTTCATTGAAGTTGGAAGGCTTTGAAGAAAGTGGTAAATTGAGATCATGCATCTTGAATGAAATATGTGAATCGCTAGTGTAGTTGTTGAATTATGTTAATAGTTTGGCCGGGTTTGAATTCCCGGATTGTGATTGATGAGAATTCGGTTGTGTTGAATGTTGAGGATGGTATATTTACAGAGGAAATGCTGCCGAAATTTCGGTAGCCAAGTGTTTCCTTAAGATTCTAACTCTAAGTATCCTAATAAGAGTTTTGGTAAACATGACCAATTCACAGATTTTGACGAGATTGCAACGTGAATTTGGAACAGCAAAAGGAGCAGAAAGTGGTATGTAAGGCTTTACCCTTCCTTCTATGGCATGTCTTAGATATAATAAGTTGGGTACGAGCCTCGGGGACAACTCTGTTCCCCGGAATCCGCACCTAAAGTTTTCTCCTTTTTGTTCAATAGAATTGAACTAGAAAGTGTGCAAAATGATGGAAAGACCCCTTAAACTCCTAGAACTTGCATAAATGGGACCCGATTACCCTAGAACCCCCACAAGTAACGCCATGACATGTAACATATGCAAATAGTATACGCTACCTCATCCGGCCGAGGCGGGCCCGTTACTCTCGGATTTTCCTTACAGCCTTGTTGGACTTACTAGAAGTTGAATCCAAGGGAATCCTTTGATCCCGATTTCGTTACCAAATGATAAGTACTATAAATACTCTAACAAGGAGACTTCCATGATGATAATGATGACAATGATGTTAGACAAGAGGATTTGCCTATGATAAGTACTACCGGAACGATTCTATGACTAACATTCCTGATCTAAGTATTCTATGTGAATACGAAAGTGATAAACTAATTCTTGAATCTTATTTATATCCCCTAGCTATGACTTTACTTTCTAAAGACTCTCAAGCCTATGAACCGTCATCTATGACGCCTACGATTTCATTCTACGTTTACTTTAATACTATTCTCCGTTGACCATCTCACCTTAAAATATTCGTCCCTTCGAGGTGAGACAAAAGCGATCACGAGTATTCCATAATGTAATCGGAGGTCACCGACCTTACGTCACTCCGATGGCTACATGATTTTTCCTTGGGCTCCCTTGTGTGCTTATATATATATATATATATACATATAAAACATGTATAATATATATATATATATATATATATATATATATATAACATGTATATGTATATAAGATAGGTATAAGTATATAAAATATGTATATGTATATAAGATAAGTAAATGTATATAAGACATGTATATGTATACAAGCTATGTATATGAATACAAAAATATGTGTACGTATATAAGATGTGTATATGCATACAAAGTACATATATGCAAGCTACGTATATGAACCTGGGCTGGGGGGAAAGGATACATGGGGGAATGGGAAGGGCAATATGTTTCACTGCCACCTGATCAGCTGGCGTATCATCCCGGACGCGGGGTGCCCGGACGCGGGATATATGGGTGAGCCGGTGTATATAGGCGCTATGTGGGTGAGCCGACATTGTTCGGTGCTATGATATGACCTACCATGTCATGACCAGACATGCTATGATAAGATATGCTATGGTGAGCTATACTATGACAAGATATGCTATGATCTGCCACGACAGGACATGATGTGACAAGCTACGCTATGATATGATACGCTATGACATGCTATGCTATGGTATAACATGCTATGACACGACACGCTATAACATGCTATGCTATGATATGATATACTATAGCCTGACATACTATGACACGATATACTATGACGCGATATGCTACGACAAGACAAGATAAGATATGATACGATATGATAGGATATGATAATACATGACATGATATAAGTTCTATTTTCTATGTCCTATGACTCCATGACATTATTAATCATACACTATGTTATTGCTTATGTTATCTTCCATGCCTTACATACTCGGTACACTATTCGTACTGACGTCCCTTCTTGTGGACGCTGCGTTTCATGCCGCGCAGGTCAGCAGACAGGGGGACTTGATCCTTATGAACTCTACCAGTGGTACTCCACAGCGCTCCAGTTGTTCCGGAGCCTCACTTCAGTGGTACTATTTTTGTGTAGGTATTCTCGGGCACGACAGTACTTGGCCCTTTCTATGTATAAATGTACTATGTCTAGAGGCTCGTAGACAGATATGCACAGTCAGTTATGTACAGTTAGATATGTGGTATTTTGGCATCTTAATGCTGCTATGTAAAGTGATAGCGAAGTTTACTAGTCTATGTTCATAATGACGCTACTAATGTTGATGTTAAAAAAACAAATATAATAAACATATGGCACAGTTCATACGGCCTGCTAAGAGGTAAAAGTAAAACGATAGACAAGGGGTGCTCGGTACAAGTATCGGGTACTCGTCACGGCCCCTAGTCGGGTCGTGACAGAAGTGGTATCAGAGTAGTTCGGTCCTAGGGGTTTGTCTACGAGCCGTGTCCAGTAGAGTCTTGTTTATGGGTGTGTAGCGCGCCACACTTATAAACAGGAGGCTACAGGACATTTAGGAAATATGACCTTCCTTGTATTCTAAGATCGTGCGATAGAGCTATGCTACCAGGTTTCCACATTCCTTTCCTAATCCTATGCTATGGTTTCAGTACTGTCGATGAAGAGATCAGCTTCAGATGATGGGGGCACCAGTAAGGCCCCTAGAGTATCTCCAGAACCGAGTAGGGGGAGCCTCGGCTATTCGATTGAGTCAAACCCGTCAGAGGACCCAGCCACAACTCCTCCAGATTTTCTGACTGCCAGAGCGGAGGACCCCGCGGAGGACAGCTATGATACGGATCCGTCGGAGGACCCAGCGACGATTCCTCCAGAGATTCTGACCCCTAGGGCAGGGGACTCCACAGACAGTGGCTATGATACAGATCCCTCAGTGGATTCGACGATGACTCCCCCAGAGCTTCTTACCTCCAGGGAGGAGGGTAGTCATGGCACAGACCCGTCAAAGCACTCTTCTGGGACGACGGATGAGGAGACTTCCGGGGGCACGCCAGTTACCCCCGTGATGGAGGACCGTGCCAGTCCGGCCACCTCGGAGAGTGCTACGGATTTCTTCTGTCCCTAATTCCGGACATCAGAGAACCAGGAATCACCGCTATTCTCTTCGAATTCGGACGCGAGAAATGACGAGGGTCGGGCGAGCGATGAGCAGACAGACGAGAATGAAGAACATACTTCACGTGGTAACTCCCCGGGCCAGGCTCGAGATTGATCAGCTACAGGTATATGAGATTTTATTTAAAACTTTCTATGTATACGTAACCTCTGCAGGAACACTAATTAATAACGGCAGGTAGAAATTCAAAAAGGGGTCAAAGGTTTAGCGGTTATAAGTATTGGCGACTGAGATGTCCCCGCCACCAGTGTGAATTTAGAAACCCCGGTAAAAGATAGTTATATGAATGGATAGGAGTAAATAGCGAAGATTTAAGCAGAGGCAATATGGTAGTTGTATGGTTAGGAAAGTGAAGATAGGAGCGGGACCCGCCGTGAGGACGTTTTGGGAGCTGTTAGGACCCCGACTTACTTTAAATATTGTGACAAAGGCCGTACGGGGAATTCGGTAAAATTACACCAGCGTTCGCGTATTAAAATGCACCAGAGTTTCAAGGTTAAGCGTGCTCAGGTGGGAGCAGTCTCAGAATGGGTGACCCCCTGGGAAATATGCTGAAATTTCATAAATGCGGGAAAAAGAGACGAGGGTAAAATTAGGCGGCCCAAAGTAAATTGGAGTGCGTAGAGTGGTTAGAAACCCCATGGGAGTCATGCAGGCCGAGATGGACTGGACTAGTGGAATGAGAGGAAGCATGACAGAGCTTCAGGACTAAAGGAAGTTCGATTAGCTTCTGGAAGTAACATGGTGGTGGAAATGTATATAAGCACATGACATCTTATCTGTGACCATAGAACCCTAACAACCAGTGTCGCGATGCATGGAACATGTTAGTTGAATGAAACTCAAAGGACGCGACGAAGGAAAAAGGGTATAGATGTCACAGGGTGAGACCGATATTGATTCCACACTAGCTAATGCAAGGAATCCACGATATGGCGATATACGGGAACATTTCTAGTGAGGGGATGGATGCGGCAGACTATACGGAGAAGGAATTACAACTGTAAGGATCGCAAGAGGCGACGATCATCTAAAGGGCAGGGGCGTGCGTAGGCCCCTTAATAAAGGGGGGGGGCGGGGGGAGAGCATGTTGGACCTAAAGTGGACTATGATGATTCAAGATCCAATAAAGGAGACTTATTAATGCAGGGCCAGCGTTCGGAACTAACTTTAATGACCTACGACATAAAGGCAACCTAAGCTCCTAAAATGGATATGCTAAGCGACCTGTAAGGTATTTATGAAAGAAACCTCCCCGAAGTATTATACTAAGCTATGAGGCCAGTTTAGCATTCGAGGACGAATGTTCTAAAGGGGGGGGGGGGGGGGGGAGGATGTTATATCCCGCATTTTGTATAATCGGATCATTCAAGACAATCGCGGGAGGACGACAAGCAAGGCCATATTTTATTTTGTTTGGCATATGAGTTGCTTATAAAAAAAAAATTAGAAGTGGAAATGACGAGGAAGTAAGGGCATAAAAAGGAAATTCACAATATGACTCGTGGAAATAATTTGGGATGAATTCTAGAACTCAATAATTTTTCATGAATTCTAGAACTCAAAAAAAAAAAAGAAAAAAAAAAAAAGAAGTGAGCTAGGGTTGGGCCATGTTGGCCGTCCACCTCTTGGTGGGCTTAAGCCCACATGGTATTTTAATTTCATCCATTTAAAGGATGACTAAGTCATCTTATTCCACAATTTTTTAGAAATTTCAAGACAAGCAAGAACAAGAGAACACGGAGAAAAATTTGAAGGGCCATTCGGCCACCCCTATGCCCACAAGAACCTTGGATATTTTTCATCCAAAAATCTTTCTTTTCTAGCCAAACAATCCCTTGAAGGATCCTAAGTAAAGTGGGGTGATTGGTGGAGCAAGAAAACCTATATTCATATGGTTGCAAATTCTAGCCAATTGAAGAATTAAGGAAGAAGGTAAGAATTCACTTCTTTTTTTAGATGTTATGAATATTTATGCATGTTGTAGTATGTGAAAGTGGATGAAATTCATGGAAATATTGATGTTGTGTTGTAGCCGTGAGGTGTAGCATGTGTATATATGTGTAGGAATCATATTTCAATTATTTTGTCTAGTGTTTGGTTGTTATTATTGTGAATGATATGTGGAAAATGGAAGTTTAATGAATTTGGAGAAAATGTAGATGTGCATGCATGTTGTGGCCGTGAGTTGTGGCATGTATATGTGGCCGTGTGTACATGATGTATGGCCGTGTATATTGGTGAGTTGTGAAAGAATAATGTGCAAGTTATAATTAATGTTTTGGTTGTTGTGTTGTAGATTTTATATTGCAAATAAAGGCTTGATAAGTTTGGTGAAGTATTGATAATTGGAAGATTATGTATATTGAAAGACAATGTTCTTGCATGGATAGCATGTAATGGTATTAGTATGATGTTGTTGGAATATATATTATAAGGTTGCTATTGTGTTCATTGAAGTTGGAAGGCTTGTAGAAAGTGGTAAATTGAGATCATGCATCTTGAATGAAATATGTGAATCCCTATTGTAGTTGTTGAATTATGTTAATAGTTTGGCCGGGTTTGAATTCCCGGATTGTGATTGATGAGAATTCGGTTGTGTTGAATGTCGAGGATGGTATATTTACAGAGGAAATGCTGCCGAAATTTCGGTAGCCAAGTGTTTCCTTATGATTCTGACTCTAAGTATCCTAATAAGAGTTTTGGTAAACATGACCAATTCGCAGATTTTGACGAGATTGCAACGTGAATTTGGAACAGCAAAAGGAGCAGAAAGAGATATGTAAGGCTTTACCCTTCCTTCTATGGCATGTCTTAGATATAATAAGTTGGGTACGAGCCTCGGGGACAACTCTGTTCCCCGGAATCCGCACCTAAAGTTTTCTCCTTTTTGTTCAATAGAATTGAACTAGAAAGTGTGCAAAATGATGGAAAGACCCCTTAAACTCCTAGAACTTGCATAAATGGGACCCAATTACCCTATAACCCCCACAAGTAACGCCATGACATGTAACATATGCAAATAGTATACGCTACCTCATCCGGCCGAGGCGGGCCCGTTACTCTCGGATTTTCCTTACAGCCTTGTTGGACTTACTAGAAGTTGAATCCAAGGGAATCCTTTGATCCCGATTTCGTTACCAAATGATAAGTACTATAAGTACTCTAACGAGGAGACTTCCATGATGATAATGATGACAATGATGTTAGACAAGAGGATATGCCTATGATAAGTACTACCGGAACGATTCTATGACTAAGATTCCTGAGCTAAGTATTCTATGTGAATACGAAAGTGATAAACTAATTCTTGAATCTTATTTATATCCCCTAGCTATGACTTTACTTTCTAAAGACTTCCAAGCCTATGAACTGTCATCTATGACGCCCACGATTTCATTCTACGTTTACTTTAATACTATTCTCCGTTGACCATCTCACCTTAAAATATTCGTCCCTTCGAGGTGAGACAAAAGCGATCACGAGTCTTATATGATATATATAAAACATGTATATTTATAATATATATATATATATATATATATATATATATATATATATATATATATATATATATATAAAACATGTACATGTATATAAAACATGTACATGTACGACAAGAAAAGATAAGATATGATACGATATGATACGATATGATAATACATGACATGATATAAGTTCTATTTTCTATGTCCTATGACTCCATGACATTATTAATCATACACTATGTTATTGCTTGTGTTATCTTCCATGCCTTACATACTCGGTACACGACAAGAAAAGATAAGATATGATACGATATGATACGATACGATAATACATGACATGATATAAGTTCTATTTTCTATGTCCTATGACTCCATGACATTATTAATCATACACTATGTTATTGCTTGTGTTATCTTCCTATGAACTGTCATCTATGACGCCCACGATTTCATTCTACGTTTACTTTAATACTATTCTCCGTTGACCATCTCACCTTAAAATATTCGTCCCTTCGAGGTGAGACAAAAGCGATCACGAGTCTTATATGATATATATAAAACATGTATATTTATAATATATATATATATATATATATATATATATAAAACATGTACATAACACAAGCGATCACGAGTATTCCATAATGTAATCGGAAGTCACCGACCTTACGTCACTCCGATGGCTACATGATTTTTTCTTGGGCTCCCTTGTGTGCTTATATGATATATATATATATATATATAAAACATGTATATTTATATAATATATATATATATATATATATATATATATATATATATATATATAAAACATGTATATGTATATAAGATAGGTATAAGTATATAAAATATGTATATGTATATAAGATAAGTAAATGTATATAAGACATGTATATGTATACAAGTTATGTATATGAATAAAAAAATATGTGTACGTATATAAGATGTGTATATGCATACAAAGTACATATATGCAAGCTATGTATATGAACCTGGGCTGGGGGGAAAGGATACATGGGGGAATGGGAAGGGCAATATGTTTCACTGCCACCTGATCAGCTGGCGTATCGTCCCGGACGCGGGGTGCCCGGACGCGGGATTTATGGGTGAGCCGGTGTATATCGGCGCTATGTGGGTGAGCCGACATTGTTCGGTGCTATGATATGACCTACCATGTCATGACCAGACATGCTATGATAAGATATGCTATGGTGAGCTATACTATGAAATGCTATGCTATGATCTGCCACTACAGGACATGATGTGACAAGCTACGCTATGATATGATACGCTATGACATGCTATGCTATGGTAAAACATGCTATGACACGCTATGCTATGACACGACACGTTATAACATGCTATGCTATGATATGATATACTATAGCCTGACATACTATGACACGATATACTATGACGCGATATGCTACGACAAGACAAAATAAGATATGATACGATATGATACGATATGATAATACATGACATGATATAAGTTCTATTTTCTATGTCTTATGACTCCATGACATTATTAATCATACACTATGTTATTGCTTATGTTATCTTCCATGCCTTACATACTCGGTACACTATTCGTACTGACGTCCCTTCTTGTGGACGCTGCGTTTCATGCCGCGCAGGTCAGCAGACAGGGGGACTTGATCCTTAGGAGCTCTACCAGTGGTACTCCACAGCGCTCCAGTTGTTCCGGAGCCTCACTTCAGTGGTACTATTTTTGTGTAGGTATTCTCGGGCACGACTGTACTTGGCCCTTTCTATGTATAAATGTACTATGTCTAGAGGCTCGTAGACAGATATGCACAGTCAGTTATGTACAGTTAGATATGTGGTATTTTGGCATCTTAATGCTGCTATGTAAAGTGATAGCGAAGTTTACTAGTCTATGTTCATAATGACGCTGCTAATGTTGATGTTAAAAAAAAAAATATAATAAACATATGGCACAGTTCATACGGCCTGCTAAGAGGTAAAAGTAAAACGATAGACAAGGGGTGCTCGGTACAAGTATCGAGTACTCGTCACGGCCCCTAGTCGGGTCGTGACAGAAGTGGTATCAGAGCAGTTCGGTCCTAGGGGTTTGTCTACGAGCCGTGTCCAGTAGAGTCTTGTTTATGGGTGTGTAGCGCGCCACACTTATAAACAGGAGGCTACAGGACATTTAGGAATTATGACCTTCCTTGTATTCTAAGATCGTGCGATATAGCTATGCTACCAGGTTTCCACATTCCTTTCCTAATCCTATGCTATGGTTTCAGTACTGTCGATGAAGAGATCAGCTTCAGATGATGGGGGCACCAGTAAGGCCCCTAGAGTATCTCCAGAACCGAGTAGGGGGAGCCTCGGCTATTCGATTGAGTCAGACCCGTCAGAGGACCCAGCCACAACTCCTCCAGATTTTCTGACTGCCAGAGCGGAGGACCCCCCGGAGGACAGCTATGATACGGATCCGTCGGAGGACCCAGCGACGATTCCTCCAGAGATTCTGACCCCTAGGGCAGGGGACTCCACAGACAGTGGCTATGATACAGATCCCTCAGAGGATTCGACGATGACTCCCCCAGAGCTTCTTACCTCCAGGGAGGAGGATAGTCATGGCATAGACCCGTCAAAGCACTCTTCTGGGACGACGGATGAGGAGACTTCCGGGGGCACGCCAGTTACCCCCGTGATGGAGGACCGTGCCATTCCGGCCACCTCGGAGAGTGCTACGGATTTCTTCTGTCCCTTGTTCCGACCATCAGAGAACCAGGAATCACCGCTATTCTCTTCGGATTCGGACGCGAGAAATGACGAGGGTCGGGCGAGCGATGAGCAGACAGACGAGAATGAAGAACATACTTCACGTGGTAGCTCCCCGGGCCAGGCTCGAGATTGATCAGCTACAGGTATATGAGGTTTTATTTAAAACTTTCTATGTATAAGTAATCTCTGCAGGAACACTAATTAATAACGGCAGGTAGAAATTCAAAAAGGGGTCAAAGGTTTAGCGGTTATAAGTAATGACGACTGAGATGTCCCCGCCACCAGTGTGAATTTAGAAACCCCGGTAAAAGATAGTTATATGAATGGATAGGAGTAAATAGCGAAGATTTAAGCAGAGGCAATATGGTAGTTGTATGGTTAGGAAAGTGAAGATAGGAGCGGGACCCGCCGTGAGGACGTTTTGGGAGCTGTTAGGACCCCGACTTACTTTAAATATTGTGACAAAGGCCGTACGGGGCAGTCGGTAAAATTACACCAGCGTTCGCGTATTAAAATGCACCAGAGTTTCAAGGTTAAGCGTGCTCAGGTGGGAGCAGTCTCAGAATGGGTGACCCCGTGGGAAATATGCTGAAATTTCATAAATGCGGGAACAAGAGACGAGGGTAAAATTAGGCGGCCCAAAGTAAATTGGAGTGCGTAGAGTGGTTAGAAACCCCATGGGAGTCATGCAGGCCGAGATGGACTGGACTAGTGGAATGAGAGGAAGCATGACAGAGCTTCAGGACTAAAGGAAGTTCGATTAGCTTCTGGAAGTAACATGGTGGTGGAAATGTATATAAGCACATGACATCTTATCTGTGACCATAGAACCCTAACAACCAGTGTCGCGATGCATGGAACATGTTAGTTGAATGAAACTCAAAGGACGCGACGAAGGAAAAGGGGTATAGATGTCACAGGGTGAGACCGATATTGATTCCACACTAGGTAATGCAAGGAATGCACGATATGGCGATATACGGGAACATGTATAGTCAGGGGATGGATGCGGCAGACTATACGGAGAAGGAATTACAACTGTAAGGATCGCAAGAGGCGACGATCATCTAAAGGGCAGAGGCGTGCGTAGGCCCCTTAATAAAGGGGGGGGGGGAGAGCATGTTGGACCTGAAGTGGACTATGATGATTCAAGATCCAATAAAGGAGACTTATTAACGCAGGGCCAACGTTCGGAACTAACATAAATGACCTACGACATAAAGGCAACCTAAGCTCCTAAAATGGATATGCTAAGCGACCTGTAAGGTATTTATGAAAGAAACCTCCCCGAAGTATTATACTAAGCTATGAGGCCAGTTTAACATTCAAGGACGAATGTTCTAAAGGGGGGGAGGATGTTATATCCCGCATTTTGTATAATCGGATAATTCAAGACAATCGCGGGAGGACGACAAGCAAGGCCATATTTTATTTTGTTTGGCATATGAGTTGCTTATAAAAAAATAATAATTTAGAAGTGGAAATGATGAGGAAGGTCAAGGGCATAAAAAGTAAATTCGCAATATGACTCGTGGAAACGTTGAGGAAGACGAAGGGCAAATTTGGAATTTGGGAAATAATTTTTCATGAATTCTAGAACTCAAAAAAAAAAAAGAAAAAAAAAAGAAAGAAGTGGGCTAGGGTTGGGCCATGTTGGCCGTCCACCTCTTGGTGGGCTTAAGCCCACATGGTATTTTAATTTTATCCATTTAAAGGATGACTAAGTCATCTTATTCCACAATTTTCTAGAAATTTCAAGACAAGCAAGAACAAGAGAACAAGGAGAAAAATTTGAAGGGCCATTCGGCCACCCCTATGCCCACAAGAACCTTGGAAATTTTTCATCCAAAAATCTTTCTTTTCTAGCCAAACAATCCCTTGAAGGATCCTAAGCAAAGTGGGGTGATTGGTGGAGCGAGAAAACCTATATTCATATGGTTGCAAATTCTAGCCAAGTGAAGAATTAAGGAAGAAGGTAAGAATTCACTTCTTTTTTTAGATGTTATGAATATTTATGCATGTTGTAGTATGTGAAAGTGGATGAAATTCATGGAAATATTGATGTTGTGTTGTAGCCGTGAGGTGTAGCATGTGTATATATGTGTAGGAATCATATTTCAATTATTTTGTCTAGTGTTTGGTTGTTATGATTGTGAATGATATGTGGAAAATGGATGTTTAATCAATTTGGAGAGAATGTAGATGTGCATGCATGTTGTGGCCGTGAGTTGTGGCATGTATATGTGGCCGTGTGTACATGATGTATGGCCGTGTATATTGGTGAGTTGTGAAAGAATAATGAGCAAGTTATAATTAATGTTTTGGTTGTTGTGTTGTAGATTTTATATTGCAAATAAAGGCTTGATAAGTTTGGTGAAGTATTGATAATTGGAAGATTATGTATATTGAAAGACAATGTTCTTGCATGGATAGCATGTAATGGTATTAGTATGATGTTGTTGGAATATATATTATAAGGTTGCTATTGTGTTCATTGAAGTTGGAAGGCTTTGAAGAAAGTGGTAAATTGAGATCATGCATCTTGAATGAAATATGTGAATCGCTAGTGTAGTTGTTGAATTATGTTAATAGTTTGGCCGGGTTTGAATTCCCGGATTGTGATTGATGAGAATTCGTTTATGTTGAATGTTGAGGATGGTATATTTACAGAGGAAATGCCGCCGAAATTTCGGTAGCCAAGTGTTTCCTTAAGATTCTAACTCTAAGTATCCTAATAAGAGTTTTGGTAAACATGACCAATTCGTAGATTTTGACGAGATTGCAACGTGAATTTGGAACAGCAAAAGGAGCAGAAAGAGGTATGTAAGTCTTTACCCTTACTTCTATGGCATGTCTTAGATATAATAAGTTGGGTACGAGCCTCGGGGACAACTCTGTTCCCCGGAATCCGCACCTAAAGTTTTCTCCTTTTTGTTCAATAGAATTGAACTAGAAAGTGTGCAAAATGATGGAAAGACCCCTTAAACTCCTAGAACTTGCATAAATGGGACCCGATTACCCTAGAACCCCCACAAGTAACGCCATGACATGTAACATATGAAAATAGTATACGCTACCTCATCCGGCCGAGGCGGTCCCGTTACTCTCGGATTTTCCTTACAGCCTTGTTGGACTTACTAGAAGTTGTATCCAAGGGAATCCTTTGATCCCGATTTCGTTACCAAATGATAAGTACTATAAGTACTCTAACGAGGAGACTTCCATGATGATAATGATGACAATGATGTTAGACAAGAGGATATGCCTATGATAAGTACTACCGGAACGATTCTATGACTAAGATTCCTGAGCTAAGTATTCTATGTGAATACGAAAGTGATAAACTAATTCTTGAATCTTATTTATATCCCCTAGCTATGACTTTACTTTCTAAAGACTCCCAAGCCTATGAACTGTCATCTATGACGCCCACGATTTCATTCTACGTTTACTTTAATACTATTCTCCGTTCACCATCTCACCTTAAAATATTCGTCCCTTCGAGGTGAGACAAAAACGATCACGAGTATTCCATAATGTAATCGGAGGTCACCGACCTTACGTCACTCCGATGGCTACATGATTTTTCCTTGGGCTCCCTTGTGTGCTTATATGATATATATATATATATATATAAAACATGTATATGTATATAAGATAGGTATAAGTATATAAAATATGTATATGTATATAAGATAAGTAAATGTATATAAGACATGTATATGTATACAAGCTATGTATATGAATACAAAAATATGTGTACGTATATAAGATGTGTATATGCATACAAAGTACATATATGCAAGCTATGTATATGAACCTGGGCTGGGGGGAAAGGATACATGGGGGAATGGGAAGGGAAAAATGTTTCACTGCCACCTGATCAGCTGGCGTATCATCCCGGACGCGGGGTGCCCGGACGCGGGATATATAGGTGAGCCGGTGTATATCGGCACTATGTGGGTGAGCCGACATTGTTCGGTGCTATGATATGACCTACCATGTCATGACCAGACATGCTATGATAAGATATGCTATGGTGAGCTATACTATGACATGATATGCTATGATCTGCCACGACAGGACATGATGTGACAAGCTACGCTATGATATGATACGCTATGACATGCTATGCTATGGTAAAACATGCTATGACACGCTATGCTATGACACGACACGCTATAACATGCTATGCTATGATATGATATACTATAGCCTGACATACTATGACACGATATACTATGACGCGATATGCTACGACAAGACAAGATAAGATATGATACGATATGATACGATATGATAATACATGACATGATATAAGTTCTATTTTCTATGTCCTATGACTCCATGACATTATTAATCATACACTATGTTATTGCTTGTGTTATCTTCCATGCTTTACATACTCGGTACACTATTCGTACTGACATCCCTTCTTGTGAACGCTGCGTTTCATGCCGCGCAGGTCAGCAGACAGGGGGACTTGCTCCTTAGGAGCTCTACCAGTGGTACTCCACAGCGCTCCAGTTGTTCCGGAGCCTCACTTCAGTGGTACTATTTTTGTGTAGGTATTCTCGGGACGACAGTACTTGGCCCTTTCTATGTATAAATGTACTATGTCTAGAGGCTCGTAGACAGATATGCACAGTCAGTTATGTACAGTTTGATATGTGGTATTTTGGCATCTTAATGCTGCTATGTAAAGTGATAGCGAAGTTTACTAGTCTATGTTCATAATGACGCTGCTAATGTTAATGTTAAAAAAAAATATAATAAACATATGGCACAGTTCATACGGCCTGCTAAGAGGTAAAAGTAAAACGATAGACAAGGGGTGCTCGGTACAAGTATCGGGTACTCGTCACGGCCCCTAGTCGGGTCATGACAGAAGTGGTATCAGAGCAGTTCGGTCCAAGGGGTTTGTCTACGAGCCGTGTCCAGTAGAGTCTTGTTTATGGGTGTGTAGCGTCCCACACTTATAAACAGGAGGCTACAGGACATTTAGGAAATATGACCTTCCTTGTATTCTAAGATCGTGCGATAGAGCTATGCTACTAGGTTTCCACATTCCTTTCCTAATCCTATGCTATGGTTTCAGTACTGTCGATGAAGAGATCAGCGTTAGATGATGGGGGCACCAGTAAGGCCCCTAGAGTATCTCCAGAACCGAGTAGGGGGAGCCTCGGCTATTCGATTGAGTCAGACCCGTCAGAGGACCCAGCCACAACTCCTCCAGATTTTCTGACTGCCAGAGCGGAGGACCCCGCGGAGGACAGCTATGATACGGATCCGTCGGAGGACCCAGCGACGATTCCTCCAGAGATTCTAACCCCTAGGGCAGGGGACTCCACAAAAAGTGGCTATGATACTGATCCCTCAGAGGATTCGACGATGACTCCCCCAGAGCTTCTTACCTCCAGGGAGGAGGATAGTCATGGCACAGACCCGTCAAAGCACTCTTCTGGGACGACGGATGAGGAGACTTCCGGGGGCACGCCAGTTACCCCCGTGATGGAGGACCGTGCCAGTCCGGCCACCTCGGAGAGTGCTACGGATTTCTTCTATCCCTTGTTCCGGCCATCAGAGAACCAGGAATCACCGCTATTCTCTACGGATTCAGATGCGAGAAATGACGAGGGTCGGGCGAGCGATGAGCAGACAGACGAGAATGAAGAACATACTTCACGTGGTAGCTCCCCGGGTCAGGCTCGAGATTGATCAGCTATAGGTATATGAGATTTTATTTAAAACTTTCTATGTATACGTAACCTCTGCAGGAACACTAATTAATAACGGCAGGTAGAAATTCAAAAAGGGGTCAAAGGTTTAGCGGTTATAAGTAATGGCGACTGAGATGTCCCCGCCACCAGTGTGAATTTAGAAACCCCGGTAAAAGATAGTTATATGAATGGATCGGAGTAAATAGCGAAGATTTAAGCAGAGGCAATATGGTAGTTGTATGGTTAGGAAAGTGAAGATAGGAGCGGGACCCGCCGGGAAGACGTTTTGGGAGCTGTTAGGACCCCGACTTACTTTAAATATTGTGACAAAGGCCGTACGGGGCAGTCGGTAAAATTACACCAGCGTTCGCGTATTAAAATGCACCAGAGTTTCAAGGTTAAGCGTGCTCAGGTGGGAGCAGTCTCAGAATGGGTGACCCCGTGGGAAATATGCTGAAATTTCATAAATGCGGGAACAAGAGACGAGGGTAAAATTAGGCGGCCCAAAGTAAATTGGAGTGCGTAGAGTGGTTAGAAACCCCATGGGAGTCATGCAGGCCGAGATGGACTGGACTAGTGGAATGAGAGGAAGCATGACAGAGCTTCAGGACTAAAGGAAGTTCGATTAGCTTCTGGAAGTAACATGGTGGTGGAAATGGATATAAGCACATGACATCTTATCTGTGACCATAGAACCCTAACAACCAGTGTCGCGATACATGGAACATGTTAGTTGAATGAAACTCAAAGGACGCGACGAAGGAAAAAGGGTATAGATGTCACAGGGTGAGACCGATATTGATTCCACACTAGCTAATGCAAGGAATCCACGATATGGAAATATACGGGAACATGTCTAGTGAGGGGATGGATGCGGCAGACTATACGGAGAAGGAATTACAACTGTAAGGATCGCAAGAGGCGACGATCATCTAAAGGGCAGAGGCGTGCGTAGGCCCCTCAATAAAGGGGGGGGGGGGGAGAGCATGTTGGACCTAAAGTGGACTATGATGATTCAAGATCCAATAAAGGAGACTTATTAACGCAGGGCCAGCGTTCGGAACTAACTTAAATGACCTACGACATAAAGGCAACCTAAAATCCTAAAATGGATATGCTAAGCGACCTGTAAGGTATTTATGAAAGAAACCTCCCCGAAGTATTATACTAAGCTATGAGGCCAGTTTAACATTCGAGGACGAATGTTCTAAAGGGGGGGAGGATGTTATATCCCGCATTTTGTATAATCGGATAATTCAAGACAATCGTGGGAGGACGACAAGCAAGGCCATATTTTATTTTGTTTGGCATATGAGTTGCTTATAAAAAAAAAATTAGAAGTGGAAATGATGAGGAAGGTCAAGGGCATAAAAAGGAAATTCGCAATATGACTCGTGGAAACGTGGAGGAAGATGAAGGGCAAATTTGGAATTTGGGAAATAATTTTTCATGAATTCTAGAACTCAAAAAAAAAAAAGAAAAAAAAAAAGAAAGAAGTGGGCTAGGGTTGGGCCATGTTGGCCGTCCACCTCTTGGTGGGCTTAAGCCCACATGGTATTTTAATTTCATCCATTTAAAGGATGACTAAGTCATCTTATTCCGCAATTTTCTAGAAATTTCAAGACAAGCAAGAACAAGAGAACAAGGAGAAAAATTTGAAGGGCCATTCGGCCACCCCTATGCCCACAAGAACCTTGGAAATTTTTCATCCAAAAATCTTTCTTTTCTAGCCAAACAATCCCTTGAAGGATCCTAAGCAAAGTGGGGTGATTGGTGGAGCAAGAAAACCTATATTCATATGGTTGGAAATTCTAGCCAAGTGAAGAATTAAGGAAGAAGGTAAGAATTCACTTCTTTTTTTAGATGTTACGAATATTTATGCATGTTGTAGTATGTGAAAGTGGATGAAATTCATGGAAATATTGATGTTGTGTTGTAGCCGTGAGGTGTAGCATGTGTATATATGTGTAGGAATCATATTTCAATTATTTTGTCTAGTGTTTGGTTGTTATGATTGTGAATGATATGTGGAAAATGGAAGTTTAATGAATTTGGAGAGAATGTAGATGTGCATGCATGTTGTGGCCGTGAGTTGTGGCATGTATATGTGGCCGTGTGTACATGATGTATGGCCGTGTATATTGGTGAGTTGTGAAAGAATAATGAGCAAGTTATAATTAATGTTTTGGTTTTTGTGTTGTAGATTTTATATTGCAAATAAAGGCTTGATAAGTTTGGTGAAGTATTGATAATTGGAAGATTATGTATATTGAAAGACAATGTTCTTGCATGGATAGCATGTAATGGTATTAGTATGATGTTGTTGGAATATATATTATAAGGTTGCTATTGTGTTCATTGAAGTTGGAAGGCTTTGAAGAAAGTGGTAAATTGAGATCATGCATCTTGAATGAAATATGTGAATCGCTAGTGTAGTTGTTGAATTATGTTAATAGTTTGGCCGGGTTTGAATTCCCGGATTGTGATTGATGAGAATTCGGTTGTGTTGAATGTTGAGGATGGTATATTTACAGAGGAAATGCTGCCGAAATTTCGGTAGCCAAGTGTTTCCTTAAGATTCTAACTCTAAGTATCCTAATAAGAGTTTTGGTAAACATGACCAATTCGCAGATTTTGACGAGATTGCAACGTGAATTTGGAACAGCAAAAGGAGCAGAAAGAGGTATGTAAGGCTTTACCCTTAATTCTATGGCATGTCTTAGATATAATAAGTTGGGTACGAGTCTCGGGGACAACTCTGTTCCCCAGAATCCGCACCTAAAGTTTTCTCCTTTTTGTTCAATAGAATTGAACTAGAAAGTGTGCAAAATGATGGAAAGACCCCTTAAACTCCTAGAACTTGCATAAATGGGACCCGATTACCCTAGAACCCCCACAAGTAATGCCATGACATGTAACATATGAAAATAGTATACGCTACCTCATCCGGCTGAGGCGGTCCCGTTACTCTCGGATTTTCCTTATAGCCTTGTTGGACTTACTAGAAGTTGAATCCAAGGGAATCCTTTGATGCCGATTTCGTTACCAAATGATAAGTACTATAAGTACTCTAACGAGGAGACTTCCATGATGATAATGATGACAATGATGTTAGACAAGAGGATATGCCTATGATAAGTACTACCGGAACGATTCTATGAGTAAGATTCCTGAGCTAAGTATTCTATGTGAATACGAAAGTGATAAACTAATTCTTGAATCTTATTTATATCCCCTAGCTATGACTTTACTTTCTAAAGACTCCCAAGCCTATGCACTGTCATCTATGACGCCCACGATTTCATTCTACGTTTACTTTAATACTATTCTCCGTTGACCATCTCACCTTAAAATATTCGTCCCTTCGAGGTGAGACAAAAGCGATCACGAGTATTCCATAATGTAATCGGAGGTCACCGACCTTACGTCACTCCGATGGCTACATGATTTTTCCTTGGGCTCCCTTGTGTGCTTATATGATATATATATAAATATAAAACATGTATATTTATATAATATATATATATATATATATATATATATATATATATATATATATATATATATATATATATATATATATATATATATATATGAAACATGTATATGTATATAAGATAGGTATAAGTATATAAAATATGTATATGTATATAAGATAAGTAAATGTATATAAGACATGTATATGTATACAAGCTATGTATATGAATACAAAAATATGTGTACGTATATAAGATGTATATATGCATACAAAGTACATATATGCAAGCTATGTATATGAACCTGGGCTGGGGGGAAAGGATACATGGGGGAATGGGAAGGGAAATATGTTTCACTGCCACCTGATCAGCTGGCGTATCATCCCGGACGCGGGGTGCCCGGACGCGGGATATATGGGTGAGCCGGTGTATATCGGCGCTATGTGGGTGAGCCGACATTGTTCGGTGCTATAATATGACCTACCATGTCATGACCAGACATACTATGATAAGATATGCTATGGTGAGCTATACTATGACATGATATGCTATGATCTGCCACGACAGGACATGATGTGACAAGCTACGCTATGATATGATACGCTATGACATGCTATGCTATGGTAAGACATGCTATGACACGCTATGCTATGACACGACACGCTATAACATGCTATGCTATGATATGATATACTATAGCCTGACATACTATGACACGATATACTATGACGCGATATGCTACGACAAGACAAGATAAGATATGATACGATATGATACGATATGATAATACATGACATGATATAAGTTCTATTTTCTATGTCCTATGACTCCATGACATTATTAATCATACACTATGTTATTGCTTGTGTTATCTTCCATGCCTTACATACTCGGTACACTATTCGTACTGACGTCCCTTCTTGTGGACGCTGCATTTCATGCCGCGCAGGTCAGCAGACAGGGGGACTTGATTCTTAGGAGCTCTACCAGCGGTACTCCACAGCGCTCCAGTTGTTCCGAAGCCTCACTTCAGTGGTACTATTTTTGTGTAGGTATTCTCGGGCACGACAGTACTTGGCCCTTTCTATGTATAAATGTACTATGTCTAGAGGCTCGTAGACAGATATGCACAGTCAGTTATGTACAGTTAGATATGTGGTATTTTGGCATCTTAATGCTGCTATGTAAAGTGATAGCGAAGTTTACTAGTCTATGTTCATAATGACGCTGCTAATGTTAATGTTCAAAAAAAAAATATAATAAACATATGGCACAGTTCATACGGCCTGCTAAGAGGTAAAAGTAAAACGATAGACAAGGGGTGCTCGGTACAAGTATCGGGTACTCGTCACGGCCCCTAGTCGGGTCGTGACAGATACATTATCTTAAAGAAGTAAGTATAGAAAGAAAAAGAGTCGAGTTATGACTACGTGCACCATGAGTACAAGTCTGAAACAATCAGTGACAATACAGCTGAACAGTATACAGACAAGAAAGACAGTAACACTTTAGCAGAACAGCTCGAAATACAGCTGACAACCAACTATGAAATAAAGAGAAGAGCAAAGATAACGACATGGAATAATTACCTCGGGAAGCAACAGAAAGAGGAGATATTACAGGAATGACTATGTAAAGACCTGGTATGCGTTATAATGAATTAAAGCGAATCGACAAACGGAAGAGGTATGTGAAGGGCATAATTAACTAAGAGACCACTTGAGAAAGTATTGGGAATTCAGAATCAGTCCAACATTCGAGGACGAATGTTCTAAAGGGGGGAAGGATGTTATACCCCGTATTTTTATACGTCGAATTATTCGCAAGAAAATCGACTCAAGTTAAAGACAGGATTATTTTCGGACATGAAATAGGAACCTTTAATTTTCAATTTTAATTAAGCACATAAATTGTTTATAAATTTTATTTAGTGTAAAAATATTATTGGAGATTAGGAATTAATTAATTGTGATTAGATTACTAAATGAGAATTAGTGATTAATTAAATTAATTAAGCTTAATTATTAAAGTGGGCCCCACCCGAAATTAATTATTTTAAAAAATATATATAAATAAATAAAATATGTTCAAGAAAGTGGAATAATGACTCACAAGGGGGGGGGGGGCACGTGTCCCCCAAGGATCAAGCATATATATACATGAGATTTAGTGAATAAGTTTCATTTTTACAACTTTTTCAAAAAACATCAAAAAAAAAAAGGAAAGGAAATCAGCCATGGCTGCTCTCGGCCAGCCATGGTGGTGAAAAACAATTGTTGTATTTGAATATTTGGATCAAATTCAAGTGAATTACAAGTTCAAGGAGGTGATAGCAACATTGGATATTGAATCGAGGAAGAAGAAATTGCGAAATTGGAGTAATTAAGAGTAGAAATTCCTCCGAGAAAATTAAGGTAAGATTTTCTTGTTCTATGGTGTAATTTTGTTAATAGTGTTATAATGGAGCTAATAAAATTGGGTTGGACGAAATTGGAAGTAAGAAAATGCATGAAATTGTTATTTTGTGAAATCGTGGGTTGAAATGGATTTAGAATTGTTATCGGCTGAGTTGTGAGAATTTTATGTGTATATCGTTGTTGTTGGTATTTCTGTGTTGACAGGAGGACAATTAGAAATTCGGGTTAGGCGAATATATAGGGGAAATGCTGCCTGATTTTTGTTAAGTCCTTGAATAATGAGAAAACCCCTAAACAAGGAATATAAGTTAAAAGAATAAGTTCTATAAGCGATGGCCTACGGATTTATGAACTAGAGAATATAGTTACTAACGATAACGTTACTCTTATATTAAATAGGCTAAAAGAGCGACGAGGCGAACGGATTTACGAATAGTCGCTAACAGGTATGTAAAGCTGTCCCTTCTTTCTTTTGGCATGTCTTAGATTTAAGTGATGAATGATATGAGCTTTGGGGTAATTCTATTCATAAGTTTCGAGTGTGATTCATGATTCTTATTCACTTGTTGATGTTAGAACTCTTAAGTGATTGAGCCTCCCTCTTCAGTTTCCTATACGTTGGATAGTTGTCGATATATATAAGCTCCTATTCTTAGAAACTCTACCATAACTGATGTCCTTGACTTCTATAAGCTATTTCATACTATGTTGACATGTGTCTGTGATTCCTAAGGCTCTTTCGATATTTTTTATGAGACATTCGAGGGATATTTGATATGATTGTCGTTATTGATACTCAGGTGTTAACCCCTTCTTCTTATTCTGTTTGAGTCTTGATAATGTTTTAAATTGCATATGGTTGCTCACTACTCTGCTCGTGCATACGTCAATATGTCTTTCACCGAGTCCTGGGCCGGGTATGTTATTGTGCACAGTTTCACTGTATTGTTCACCGAGTCCCTCACTAGAGGGCCGGGTACGGTATATATATATATATATATGATGGAGTTATGTTGTGTTTATGGAGTTATGCTGTGTTATGGCGTTATGTTCGTTTATGGAGTTATGTTGTGTTATGGCGTTATGCTGTGTTTACGGAGTTATGCTATGATTATGTAGTTATGCTGTGTTATGGCGCCAAAGGCGGGGTGGTGACCATGTTCACCGAGTCCTATAATGGGCCGGGTATGATATATGATATTGACATGCATGATTTATGTTTCAAAAGGGAAAGTGTTTTGATATTCTGAACATTGTACTTGTCTTCCGTACTCTCTATTTCGGCTATGATTCTTTTACTATATTTCATGCTTTATATGCTCAGTACATATTCCGTACTGACCCCCTTTCTTCGGGGGGCTGCGTTTCATGCCCGCAGGTATAGATAGTCAGTTTGGTGACCCTTCAGCATAGGACTTCTACTCAGCTGTCTTGGAGAGCTCCGTTGTTCCAGAGTTTAGACTTTTGGTACAGAACACATGATATATATATGTATGTTTATCCAGGGGTACGACGGGGCCCTTTCCCGTCATATTTCACTGTTAGTACTCTTAGAGGTCTGTAGACATAGGTGTGGGTTGGGTATAAGTTCTGTTCAGCTGTGTCTACACGATGTGCTATGATATGATGTCCGTCTGTAGTGGCAGCCTTGCCGGCTTGCATATGACATGACATTGATGTGTAGTGGCAGCCTTGTCGGCTTGCCTATCATTTTATGACTTGATCAGTTGTGACTCCTCAGGAGACAATTTATCTGAATATACATATATGATGACACTATGAATTTTCGGAGTTCTTTTGTAAAGTTCCATATTGTTCGTAGTTTCAGTTTGACTATATCTGATAGGTATGTATACGGGTGTCCAGGTTGGGCACTAGTCATGGCTACGGGGTTGGGTCGTGATATTTATTATGGCGCATTTGACTTGCTAGGATGTGTGGCATGAATACTGAGGAAATCAGATTAGTACAGGAGAAGAAAATCCTAGTTTTTAGTTTCTTAGATTTTAACTTTGGGAAGCTTTGGCCAATAGTTGACTTTTGGGTAAACGTGTCCGGAATCAAATTCCGATAGTTATGTTAGGTTCGGAACGTGAGTTTTTGCTTAGTTGGGTAGTTGGTACGTGACCTGAGAGGTTCAAGAAGGTCGTGAGTGCGTAGTTGCTAAATTTAGGTTTTTGACAAAGTTGGAGTGATTTTGTGGTAAAATGTGTCTTAATGATGTCGGATAAGTGTTTTGAATGCGCGAGCAAGTTCATTGCCCGTTTACGCATGGGTAGCTTTTTTAGTTTGTGTTTAGGACGTTCCGAATTAATTTCAGGCGTTGGATCGAAGTTTTTGGGGAATTCATTGTTGTCAGTTTTTGGTGCTTCGCACCTACGCAGGCATGGGTAGACCTACGAACCGCACATGCGCGAGGTGGGCCACAGGTGCCAGGTTTTCCTTGGAAGGCAGATTGCCGCACCTATGAGATTTTTGTCGCATGAACGACATCGTGTCACGACCTATTTTGCCTAAGTCGTGCGGGCACTTAGCTTCCCACCTCGGTAAGCAAACTCTCCACCTAACACATGAATAAATACACAAAAGAATTAAATTAAGCAATGGAATAGAATAGATACATAAGTCTCCCGATATATATATATATATATAGAAGTAGTAGAATAGTGCGCAATATTAACAACACCCCCAGGGTCTAGTCTGAATAATACAAGAGCATCTAAGGGAAATAATACAATCTAGAATACTAATACATAAGTGTATATGTCTCTGAATAAAATAGGACATAAGATAGGAAAGTCTTCAAGGCAGCGGACGACCATGCTCACCCTAGAAACTCGAGAATAGAGCTGAGGCGACTATCAACCACGCGTCACAGAAGTGGATCCGTCCTGATACTCTGCACTAATAAACGAATGCAGCAAGTGCAGGTCAGTACAAGACAATAGTACTGGTAGGCATCATCGGCCGACTAAGCATAGCTAACACAATTCAGATAATAATGAAGATAAGCATATAAACCAACAAGTGTAAGACAATATAATCAATTCCAAGTATCCGTCATCGCCTATGTAAAGCATCTAATCCCAAATATGTCAAGTCTGAATATATATCCAATTTAATCCAACATCCCAATACAATCACCAAGCATCTCAATTAAATCATAATGCAATGCAATGCAATAATGGTATGAATGCAATGCAATGACATGCAAATGCAGTGTACACATGTACTCCGGACGGAAATATCGACATCTCGGTAGCACAACCCAACGTGACTCACGAAGTCTAAGTGCCACCCGTCCTGGATCTTTGCCAAACAGACAGATGGGACCCCGAATCTTTGCCCACGGGGGGCTTTCACCGGCACCACCCTGGGGGACCCGCGAAGTCTATGCACTAACAACGATTCTGGAACTAACATCGGATATCGGCCATGCAACAACGATTCCAGAATCAATCATCGGCCATCTCACGTCACTCAAGTAAAAGAGTTTTATCAAGTATCATTTTCACTCAATCAACGATTTCGGGATGAACATCGGACATCGGCCATCTCAAGTCACTCAAGTAAAAATGAGCCCAGCTCATCAAGTGTTTCATCAAATATCATCAATATCTCAACAGTGTATCATGAAAATGAGAGTGCGTGTAATGCATGAATCACATCAACAATCAGGCTCAATATCACAAGTACCAACAATGGGTACGCCAACAATGTATCCGAATCACGAGTACCAACAGTGGGTATGCCAATAAAATAACCGAATCACAAGTACCAACAGTGGGTACGCCAATAATATATCCAAGTACAAATACCAACAATGGGTATGCCACCTATATCATAATCAAGAGGATAAAAGAGAATTCAATATCTACCAACAACTCATGGCCTCAAGCCGGCACAATAGAACAATCAAATCACACATAACGGGGTGGTTAGCCCCAACACACAACAGGGCCCAACCTAAGGCAATATCCAACCCGACATCATACCCGAAGGTTCACATGCTGTCTCCAATGATATAATCTAAATATGTGCTTCGCTATACGAAGTCTCACCAAAGGTAAGCCATAACCTACCTCGATAACCGAATCGCAACACCAACAACTCACTTTTTTTCCTTGCCTTTCCGCTGAACCTCAGAACCAAAGTAGTCTAAGCATAATCGAATTCTCGATTAGAAATCATCAGGAATGATACTAATATTGCTACTATTCAAATTAGATGAACGCTAGCCCTAGAAATTGGGGAAACGGTCCCACAAAGGCAAAACAGGAAATTCGGAAGCAAAATGCCAAATTAAGTACTAGGTGATCATAACTCAACCACTAATTGCTGATTTTAACTCAAAGATTAGCCTAATTTATGATTTCAAGCAAAACCCCCAAATTGGGTATAAACCCTAACCCTTTGATTCCGAAATTCAACACTAGAAGGGAAGATTTATGATAAACAAGCTTAGATTCATCAAAATCTATCATAAACACCATCAATTTATCATTACTAAGCCTAGAGAAAGTGTTCATCAAAACCCTCTTCCAACTTCCATAACTAAGGGATTATTAAAAGGTAAGGGGGGAATCTAGGATAATTATGATTAAAGTAAGAGTAAAGGAACAAGTAAGATTTACCTCCTAGAATGTCTCCAAAATATCTCCAAGAACTGTTCCCCAAGGCTCTAATTTCGAAATGGGAAATAATGAGGGTCTAAGGACTTTTAACACTATATTAATTTTTACAAACTGCCCGTCACCGCTTTAGCGGCACTGGGACCGCCCTAGTGGCTCCGCTTCAGCGGTCAAGCCTACAACGCTTGGGCAGCTACAGCAGCAGGGTTACCGCTCCAGCAGTACCACTACCGCGGTGATGGTGCCTCCAAAGCGGGCACCAGACACTAGAACTTCCTAAGTTTTACAATTTAATCCGATTTTCCGACTAGTTTCCAAGGCCATTTGCTCTCATACCATGCACATAGACACATATAAAAACGCGCTACGGACGCATCTTTGGCCTCAAAATTCCCAATGAAGGTCTCGTTGACCGAGTCAACCCCCGATGCCTTAATTCCAATTTCCCAACCCAAGTCCCGAAATGCATCCGAGTGCATTGGTAACCGAACCAAATACACACCTAAGTTCTAAAAGACCCCTCAGACCTCTCTGTATCGACGAAATTCTAAACAAAAGGTTCGTTTACCCAAAAGTCAACTTTGGGTCAACCATTTTTCACTTTAAGCCTATATTTCACAAGGGTTGCCCGAATCCGATCTAAACACTTCGAGAAGCGTTCCAACAATCCCCTCGGGCCAAAATTAAGCTAATCAATGCTCAAAAAGGTAAAAAATGCCCGAAAGACTATAACGACCAAGCAGGTCGTTACATATCGCAGTTGCAACCTTGGGAGCAATTAAGCAGGGCTTGCTTCTTGCGATTTTGTCTGCACAAGCAGCTTCGCAAAGCGAGGAAAGCATCGCACCAACACATATCGCTAGGAAGAAACCCATTTAATCCCCAACTTCTAACTTAGACTCCAATTTCACATATCTCAAGTTCTAGAGCTCGTATTTGGTTTAATTCAAGTGCTTTCTTCGAGATTCAACCTTGGGGTAAGATTCTAATCTTCGTTTAAGTATTTCCCCATGTATCCATCCTTTATATATCGATTCCTTCCATGATTTTATTTTGTAGAATAAAGGTTTTTCCATAGAAATGGGTTTAGTGAAAATGATAAAATTGAGGGTCCATTTAGGATTATATTTCCATGATTTTTAGGATTCTTATTATTTAGACTATGGGTAAGATGAATTTAAGTTGAATTTCCATTTTTTTCTCTTGGGGGTCGAGTTTGACTATTTCAGGGCGTTTTTGGTCCGAGTTGAATTCTAGCAATATGGGTGTCTACGGACTCGTGTGTTAATGTAAAATTCGTATTTGATAGGCTTTGATCATCTTGGAGTCACTTCGTAAGGGGAAGGCTCAGGTTTGAGTGTTTGCAGCTCTCGCTTGACCTTCGAGGTAGGTTATGGTTTATTCTTTAGACTCCAATTGGAGGACATATATAGTTTGCAATCACTGAAGGGTTATGGGGCGTAAAAGGAGGTCGCACACTATTGACTATGATGAGCACTTGTGTGAGTACCGGTGTATCTGTACGGGTAATTAATTTAAAAAGGAATGAGTTGTGACGGGGAATGCATGTTGAGCCTACGAAAATTGGAGGTGGTGATAAATCCACTGGTTTGGTATTGTTGTTGTCTATGTGGGTTATGATAGCCATGTTTGACTAATACTTGTGAATATTGAATCATTTTACTTTCAACAGGTCACATCTCATCAAATTTATGAAAGAGGAATGATTTTTGATATTGAGTTGATATTATGTAATTGCATGGTGTATGCATATCCATTTCATACTTCATGATATTGTTGGCATATGATAACCTGCATGTTGTATTTATTCATACATATATACTTCATGGATAAGTGGTAGAAAGAAATATGAGGTGGTTTATATAGCCAAAACAAGGTAAGAATATATGGAATTGGGTTGTCACACGACAAAGCAACAATATCTTCCCCAAAGAAAAGAAGGATTATATAGAGAAAGACTTTCAGGCCATCCAGAAGAATGCGATGGCCAAGAAGATACTTATTTGTCACCTAAAGAATACAACAAAATCTTCTCTTGTAAAACGTCTAAGAAGTATGGGACAACCTACAGACCACATATGAGCAAACCAATCAGGTAATAAAATCCAAGATATTTATATTAAATCGACAGTATGAATCATTCAGGATGAACAAATGAGAATCCATCGACGAGATGTTCAACAGGTTCACTAATATAACTAATAAATTGGAATCTTTTGGTGTGGATATCCCTCAAGAAAAATAATTGAAAAATTACTCGGTATTCTACTGATTCACGGAAGAGGGAAAGTTAATGTCATCATGGAGTCCAAAGACCTGGATTAATGACCATGGAAGACCTCACAGGAAACTTGAAAACCTATGAGATGAGGAAGCTTCAGGTACAGAAAAATATTCCATCAATTAGAGATGTGAACCTGGTCCTTGCAGCTACTCACAATAAGTATCTCGATGAAGAAGACACTGTGCTGCTTACCAGAAGATTCCAAAAGCTTATTAGAAAAAGAAGATTCCAAAAACAAAGGAAGCTCCATAATATCAAGAGGGCCAGATAGAAGCAATCAAGATGGATGCTTCAGAGTACAACCACTTTGTAAGAGAACAAATGAAGAAGAAGTAAATCTGACAGAAGGAGGAAGGAATAGGTTCCTAGAAACATAATATGCACTGGACAAGCTGACCAAATCATAAGAAAGGCCTTAGCAGTGATGGGAAACTCCTCAAGTGATGATGAATATGAGAGAGACACCCAAATATATCTTTGATGGTAATAGAAGAGTCAGAAGCAGAAGATACATTGACACTTATGGCAAATTCTAACTCAGAATATGAAGATGAGGAACTCAAGGTAGAATTCTCAAAATTCAATGAAGATGTTCAAAAACTGTCTAGAGAAAAACTACAACAGGTGGTCTATATTGTCATTGATGCCTATGAAATCATGAAAGGGCATAAAGAAATATAAAGGAAACAATGGACTCCCTTCAAATGGATCTTATAAAAGAAGAGGAACAACAAGAGAACCTAGCAGAGATGATTGATGGCCTAAGGGAATAGGTTCTTACAATAAGCTAGGAGAAGCATACTCTGGAACGTGAGAAGGAAGAGCTTGGTTTAACCATCAAAACGATGAAAGACCAAGGTGAGCAATCCCGAGGGATCAAAAGGGCTCACTCAAGCAGTAAGAAGGGAGTTGTAGGATGAGTTTGATAAAAGTGAAACTCTACTAGAGGAGCTAGAGAAAAATGAAAGAAGAAAGAAGAAAGAAGAAATAAAGTACCATAGGTATAAGTACTCAAAACATAAGAACTTGTGTATTCCTATCTCACACAAATGCAAAAGCTCTTAGAACTCATGTCTGACAAAGGTCAGCACAAATCAAAAGGGTATGCATCACCTTGAGAAAAGAAGACAAAATGAACTGGATCTACATCAAAGAGTACAGAGTTGATGAAAGAATGTCCAAATCAACTTCAACCCAGAAGAAAGGGACCCAAGAAATACTGGGTCCCTAATAACAATGCTTGATCAAAATAAACAAGCTTAAGTGAGACAATACAAGAACAAGTATGGATGATCTGAACATATGGCAATAGAAAATAATAAATCCTATCACTAAATTTCAAGCATAAAAGGAGCTTGAAACTATGAAATATAAACTCCTATGTAGAAGAAGGAGATCAGTCTTGACAAAGACACACTCTAAATATATAAAAGAAGATACCAGGATCTGTTTTCCCAAATATCATAACTAGAAACCTAATTTATAGAAGAAAAGATAGAGCAGGAGGATGAGCCTAGAAAAATAAACCATAAAGTCCTTGTAATGGGTGAAGAAGTGAGATTCCAAGACAATCTATCAAGAAGAACACTGGCAAAGAAACTGTTCTCTTAGCCAAAGAGAGAATTATTAAGAAACATTTTAATTGAGAAAAAAAAGGTGTTGAAGAAGCATGAGTAAAGCAAACCTACAATTGATAGAAGAAGCAGCTGAAGCAGCAGAAGTTGGAAGATGAACTAACTACAGGAGACCTCTCATGAAAATTGACTATGAAAAGGAGCGATGGAGACGGATATAGATGTAACAATGTCTCACTCAGTCTTATACCTTAACTCTAATGGACTCATGGCATGATCAATTGAGCACAGATAACACATACATCGAGAAAACTAGTCAAAGAACCCGGTTCTTATAACTATCACGTAAGCACCTCTTTTATAATTAAAAGTTGCTTAAATATATCTATACCGCCAATCCACCCGAGCCAGTTACAAAACATATTTCTTGAAAGACACCAACTTGAGTTGCCCTAACCCAAGTACCCAACATCACGAATCCCCTCTTTATTTGCAATTCCATATCTATTGGTCAGAAGACACATCAAGCCACATCAGACGATCACCAATAAAAGAATCCAAAAGTCTCATATGCTAAGAAATTTAAATATTTGTTACTACAGAACACAAGCAGCGACCTAGGAGGGAATGATATAGTGAGAGTTTCAAAGACGAAGAGGTAAATGCTGAACATGGAGAAATATTGGAAGAGTTAGTGACAAGGGTGTAAAAGGATTAAGAAGAAAGAAGTTCTCAAACTAGAATTGAAAAAAAAATTGAGTTGACTCTAATTAATGTCGGTAGGTCTGAAGAAAGAAGAAGACTAGGATAATTGAGAGGGGGAATTACATTGAATTAAAAGAGTATCAAAAAGGGGGATATATGTGCTCACCTCACATAGGGACTTACTTAAAAAATTGAGCTTAACAAGAGAACCAGGTCCATATCTCCTCATAGTCAAAACCAAGCCTGAATCATACCAAATATGACCTGATTTTCGTATCTCTTCTGGCAGTAGTAGATATGTAGCAATGTTTTGGCTTGTGTCTTATGACTTAATGCGGTGTATGTGAATATTCCTCCTAAGGTTGTAACTAGATTATGCTGAGCCTGAGTGGCCATGATTTTAATATTGAACGACTACACTAGATCTTGTTGATACACTTACTCCATGATGATTTCAAAAGGGAAGATTCAGATCATATTCATATAGATTATGTTCCAACATCAGATATATCAGGTAGATACACTACATGACCACATGAAAATTGAAGATGGTCCAAGATGTTAATGATTGAAAGTTCCACTGCTCTATGTCCAGTTGCCGATTAGGATTCATTATAAAGCAATTGGTTCTTATTTATAAAAGAACTCGG
This sequence comes from Lycium barbarum, assembly GCF_019175385.1. Classification (NCBI taxonomy): domain Eukaryota; kingdom Viridiplantae; phylum Streptophyta; class Magnoliopsida; order Solanales; family Solanaceae; genus Lycium; species Lycium barbarum. Next base: position 19,036,634 of record NC_083348.1, on the reverse strand, counting down.
TCCTATTAGAAGACACTGGATAGAGAGATATAACAGGGAAAAAGCAAATGTAATGAGCTTTAAAAAACTAGTCCTTATATATCACTGGCACATTTTACAGGTTCCACATAACCTAGCGGCTATAGGGTTACAATGAGTGAAAAGTTAGCCCCCAAAAAATTAAGTAGGCCATCGTACTTGCTTAGTCATGCAACCTAACCATCAGGCAGTCTGCAATGAATGGAATGTGTAAAGTAGTTGTTGGCTTAATAATTATGATTGATGCATTAATATTTTGATGATTTGAAAAACAATGTACCCAAGACAATCAACTGGATAAATAAGGAGGAAATCATTTGAAGAACCAGGCATCCAATCAGAGGTCCAACAGACTTAGTGAAGAAGTCAGAACATTCAACAAGAACTGCTCAAAGGAACTGGTCCTTACACAGACCAACTTAGAGGAAACAGATTCCTATTCGATGAAGATAAGGCTTTTAGTTATGGCAATATTCTAAAATATAGCATAAGTTGAATAACATGAAAATTAGCATTCAAGTAGGACAAGAAACCTAACACACTAACAAGGAAAGAATCGAAGATCAAAGTTTTACAAGGTTTGATTTCGGGTACAATTAATGAAACCAAAAGCTTCACAGATTCAAGAATCAAAGGCGGCAACCAACTACTATACATACAACACGATCAAGCTTTGGAGCTATGGAATCTACAACTACAGAAACTCCAACGACGAGAGAAGTGTTAGCACAGTCAACACCTTCATCTTAAGAAGAGCTAACTATCGCAAACAACAAAGAACCCTAGCTTATAAAAATTTATCCCTTCTAGTTCTTTAGTTGTAGTTGGGTTCTTTTGTGGTTTCCAAATATTTTGCCTTTACAAGTATTTGTAATAGATGTCGTTAGTTTCAAAATTGTTTCAAGATTAACATAGGTGGACTGTTCAAGGTACAGGTCCTTCAGGTTTGACAAGGAAGTTGTAAACCTGTTATCGCTCCAGATTTCATGCCAACTAACAGATGATGGAATATTAACTCATTCCTCATTCGATGAAAGGTTGGATTTCAAATTATGAAAATATTACCATAAGTTGATCAACATGGAATTAGCATTGAAGTTGGAGAAGAATAGCCGACGGGCATACAAGGAAAAAAGAAAGATCCAAGTCAAACAAGATTGATTTTTGGGTACAATTTTGAAACCCATGCTAGCTTAGATTCAACTATTCAAGGTCGACAACTACTTATTTATATACATAGAACGAACAAACTTTGGAGCATAACCAAAATCACCACATTTCAACGAGAGGCAGAGTGAGTGGAGTCAACACTTAGACTCAAGAAAACTCATTTGTATATAAACAAAGAACCAAAGCATATTAATACTTATCATTAAGTTCTTTAAGTTGTAAAATTTAGGTTCTGTTGTGGTTCCATATATTTACCTTTGCAAGTATTGTGTAATAGGTGCTTCGTTGGTTACCGAGTTGTAAGAGATCTCTTGACTATGTAGAGTCTTGAGATAGATTATTGTATAAGATGGTAAAGGCGGGATTATTTGAGGAACAATAGGTATTGCAAGGAATATTGTAAGCCTTAAATTGCTCGTGTTAAGTGAAGTTGAGAAAATCTTATAGAGATAGTTCGTGGTTTTTTTCTCGCTTGAGCAAGGAGTTTTCCATGTAGAATTCTTGTGTTGATTTTATATTTTTGCAGCATTACCTTCTTGTGTAGTTTCTCTAAGCACTTGTTTCTTAGAGTGCATAGGAGTATCCTGATCCTAACAAAGTGAGATCTAATTTCCTAAAATTAGGGCAACAATTTGCGACTAGGATAAGAATATACTTAGTCACAACACTAAATCAAATATTGTGAACTTTATACATTAATAATACAGAAATTTCATAGAAATATAGGTGGTGATCTATTTTTAATAGGCGAGTAGTAATTCGGGAGAATACAACGAGTATTAATAATCCAGTTAATTAGGAATTGTCGAGAACTCAAATTAGGGGAAGTAGTTTGTTAACTCAATAGGATTGGTGAAGCAAATACAATCCTGGAATATTCATCTTTATATGTATTGACTCCTAAGCCTTGCACTCTCGTCCTTGATCATTTGTTAGAATAGAGTACTTAGTTTTACATTTTTTTATAGTAGTTAATTAACAACAATGGGCTTTTGAAGAAAATTCTTGATTAAATTAATTAGTAGTTGTTAAGTCTGATAATTGTTGATCATGAGTCACTATTGGTACGACACTCTATATCGTCGCTATATGAATCGGCGACCACGTATACACATGTGTGTGTTTGGAAGGAACTCACCTCTCACTCTTAGGATACTGACAATGTGACATCTTCAGGTCCCAAGGCTACCCCACCCGATGTCGTGAGATATTCACGATATTTCTGGCATGTAAGATGTCTCTATGGACGAACAAATGATACACACATGAGTACAAGTGTTCTACAAAAGATGATGACTGTGGTTTTTTCCTTTAAATTTTATGGCCCATAGGTCTCACAAACATATTCGATAATTGGTTCTTAAGTGGAAAAATTATGATTTAAAGTACAAGGCAGAATTGTCACTCTTCGAATCTGGGCCTGGACGTAATACGACACTCAGTGCCTGATTGCATATGACCGAGCGAACCACATGGCTTGCTGAATCAACATGAGATATGTACTGATGCGAATTATAAATTAAGACATGAACAGTTAGAATAAAACATTTGATAGCATAATATTACTAATTATAGTGTTTTAAAACATAACTGAAATAGTCTAGAAATGTGATCGTGTAGCCCATAAGGCTGAACACAACTGAATATCTAACATGACATGACTGACTAGTCTGTGAAACCTCTGACATGAGTATGTAATACTGAACTGCTGTTGGGATAAGGCCCCCAGCACACCTGACTATCTAACATAACATGACTACTGAAAATAAAAACAGTGCCCGAAGGAAGTGGGGCTTACCAATTAGGTGATACGTGTGAATCCTAACGTGCAGTCCTGTCATCTTGTAAATTAGTACATGTATAGTGAAATGCAGGCCTCGGGCAAACGAGACGTAACTATATTTGAATTGTACCTGTATGTAAAACAAACTAAATGAATAAATAGTTGTAGGGTGTTCGAGGGAATGGGCAACCCAAATCATAAACGTAAGTCATAATAGAATAATGAAACTGAAACTGAAACTGAAACACACTGATACTAGAACTGAACAAGATAAAAATAGAAATAAGTACTCTCTGTTCCGAATATGAAATCACCTGTTTTAAACTGAGTTTGTATTCTACGGCCTTGGCCAAGAATAAGTGCACAAATTGGTGGCCTCGGCCCAAGTAAGTGTATCCAGCTATGGCCTCGTCCAAGTATATGTATACATTAAGTTGCGACCCTCGGGCCCAAATACAGGTGCTTAATATGACACAATTTATATTAAGGAACTGAGAATAATAATGTAATGCATAACGCTGGAATACTGAACATTACTATGCTAAGACATGAAATCGTAATTACGTATTGATATAGAGTACTGACTATCACTATACTGAACTGAGACATGAATTCATACTGAGGTTCTGATATGGAGTACGGACTATTGCTATACTGAACTGAGACATGAATTCATACTGAGATTTTGATATGGAGTACTGACTATTACTATACTGAACCGAGACATGGATTCATACTGAGATTTTGATATAGAGTATGGACTATTACTATACTGAACTGAAACATGAATTCATACTGAGACTCTGATATGGAGTACTGACTATTACTGTACTGAACTGAGACATGGATTCATGAACTATTTATGGGATTTAAAGTAATACTTTAACATAAGCATTTTGTGGTCTGTGACTAAGACTCACAGGATATCAAACATGAACTTATACTGATTTCATACTGAGTTCACAATATTTAGAATGATAATCATGAACAACTACGAAACTATATTCTCAAATGATAGAAGTTCTGAACTTTTCATTAACTAGGGAATAATCTCTATTTCGTATGTAATTCGTAGTAATCATGATGATCGAGGCATGGGAAAGATCAATAACATTCCCACACATAGAGAGTTAGCCTTACATACCTGTAATCACTCCAATCTAACGAACTAAACTGCTTCTCTGACAAAGAACACCAAAACCCTAGCTTTGAATCGCTTGAGAAGGATTTTCTATGGAAATCCTATGTTTTGGTTGAAGAATCACGTTACTAATCATGAATTAATCTTATCATTGCTTAGGAATTGTTAGAAAGATCTTACCTTGACGTTGTAGGATGAGGAGAGGAGAAAAACGGTTGCTTAGAGCTTTAAAACAAAGTTGGAACGTCAAAATGACATAAAATCGTCTAAGGGTCGCTTTTATAGGCCTGGGGCGAAGTACCCCTTGGCTCACTGAACGAGCTCACCCCTCGCTCTGGACCTCATGGATAAATTTCCAAGGTAAGCTCAAGCCTCACTTTGGCACTTGCTCAGTGAGCTCCCCGCTCGCTTTGAGGCCTGCCGAGCGCGCTTCAGTAAAACGGGCATAACTCTTCGTACAGAGATCCATTTTCCCTCCCCCTTATATGGATGGAAAGATATTTCAAATGGATACAAATTTCATAAGGAATTTTTCCTAAATTCCCAACTGATTTTCATTAAATTTGGCTGGAAGACAGACCTATCAAAAACTTAGCCGATTCTATCAAATCATACGCACCTCGCTATCCGTCTTGATTCTGAGACAATTATTTCCACCCAAACTCATCCTGATGGGACTTCATATGGTTAAAATGTCATGTTAACACTCATTTAACACGTTCATACCTAACCCAAATTTATGGAGTGTTACGAGAATAATAAGCAGACCCTTAAACCTGCCCATTGTTTCCCTTTAGACACCTTAACTAAGGGAACCTTTTGAGCACCTAATGTTAGTAAAAAAAATGTGTCTATCAAACCCTTCCATGATAGACATTGAAACAATCTTTTTGTGTGAATAGAAACCATATCTAATATGTAAAATTACAATTGCAAAAATGACACATGGTTATTTCGTTTTTATTTGTTTCCCTCATTTCTCTTCTCTTCTTTTAAATTTTTTCTTTGTCTTCTTGTTCTTAATCTGCCATCGTTGGGCCTATAATTATGTTTCATTTTCTTAATATTTTAAGGGTTCTTTCTTCTTTAATCAATAACATTATTATTAATATTATTATTATTATTATTCGTCATCCTCCTCCTCCTCTTTCTATTCCTCTTCCTCCTCCTCCTACTCCGTCTCCTCTTCCTCCTCCTCCTCCTCCTCCTCACCGACTTCCTCATCTTTCTATTGTTTGCCCTTTTTATCTTCTTCCTCGTCTCTTTGTATTCTTCTTCCTCCTCCTCCTCCTCCTCCTCCTCCTCCTTATCCTTCTCTTCTTTCTCTTCTTCTTCTTGTCCCTCCTCCTATTCTTCTTCTTCTTCACCCTATTCCTCCTCCACCTCATATTTCTCCTCCTTATCCTCTTCCTCATCCTCTTCATCTTTCTTAGACTCCTCCCTCACCTCCTTCATCACCTCCTTCCTCGTCTTCTTCCTTTCCCTCTTTTTCTTCCTCTTCCTCCTTGTCCTCCCTATTCTTCTTACTCTTCCTCTTCTTCTTCCTTCTTCCTTGTTCTGTTTCTTTAACCTCTTCTTCTTATTCCTCTTTTTCGATCCTCCTCTTCTTCCTCCTCATCCGATTCTCCTCCTTATCTTCTTCTTCCCCCTCCTTCTCCTCCTACTCCTTCCTCCTCCTCTTTTCTCCTCCTCCTCCTTCTCCTTCTCCTCCTCCTTCTACTCCTCGTCCTCCATCGTCTCCTTTACAATATGAATACTTTCAACAACATTAATGACAACACAAGCCACACTCTCTAGTTTTTTCCTGGAGTAAGTATGAATGTCATTCTTGATCTCAGAAAGTTTTACCTCACAAATGTCATCTTCAGAGTTTTGAGTAAGAATTGTCCTTTAGTGCTAAAATATTCTCTAAGCTAATTCTTCTTTGACTATTAAGGATTGGTTAAGCTCTTTATCTTCATCATCCTCATCATCACTTGAGGAGTGTCTGATGGTAGCAAATTCTTTTCTTGTTACTTAGTCCACTTGCCTAGTAATTATTTTGTTCTTGGAGAATTGGTCCCTACTTCCTTTTTCAGAAACATTCCTTCTCCGTTCAATCTCCTTTTTTGGGCATTTACTGATAAAGTGGCCAGGACTTCCACACTTGTGGCATACCTCAGAGTTCCCCTTATCATGTGCTCTTGAATTTGAGGTGTTGTCTCTATTGGAGAACCCTCCACTCGTAATCATCCTTTGGAACCTCCAGATTAGCAGTGTCATATTTTCTTTATCAAAATCATAGTTCTGGGTTGTTGTAAGGACAAGGTTCAAATCTTGACTTGGTGGACCATTCTTTTGGTTTTGGAGTGTCATGACCCGATTTCACAAGTCGCGCGTGTTGACACCTAATTTTTGACCTCCCATAATTTATTTTAATTACTCAGAGTCCTTGGATGACAAACAAAGATGAATCATGCATTTAAAAGGGTCAAACGGATTTTTATAAAATTATTTGGGTCAATATTCACCCCTTTCGACTGGTGAAATAATTTCTATAATATTAGAAATCATCTAGAAATTAATTGGTATATTTTATGACATTAATAGTATATTTTTAGATTTGATCAGAGAAAATCAATTTTAAATAATTATTTATTTAATTATTTTACTACACCTCCCGTTTTCAATGCAAGAAAGTCTTTGGCTTATTGGTGGGTTATACCCTTAGTATAGAAACCCACACCGAAGTTTATGAGATATTAAGTGCTTTACCTTGCGTGTACAAAAGTATAAGTATGCATTATTTGCAATACGCTAGGATTAGAAGTGAAACAGATCGAATTGACGCGAACTAGGCGACTCGGGGAATTCAGGACTCAAAGCACATTGACAGTGCAAAGGGACGGCCCGTCAACATGTTGACGCCGGCGTCCTTCACACCATCAACTAGCAGCAGCCCCTGAATCTCAAGTGGTAAGGGGACGGTGCAAGTCAATGGTCGTCGACGTGTCAACGGGACCGTCGACCCGCAACCACTGGGGTTGTTTTGTCCCACCTATATACATGGAGACCTCACATTTTATTTCATTATTTTCCACTCCCCAATCATAGCAAACCCTAGAATATTTCCCCTTTACCATTCCTATCATATTGGAGGAATTCTAGTAAGATCTGAGCCCCGTAAACCCGAGCCTTTGAAGAAGAAAGTTGTTCCTAGGGTTTCATTAAAGTATTGAATCTTGGGAAGTTGGAGTTGAAGTTGATCCTTGAAATCTTAGACCCCTCAAGGTATGTAAATGATTTCTACCTTTGTATTTAAGTTAATTATTAAGAGTTTTAGTGGTTTTAAATAAAGAGAAGATAGTTATGAAAGTTGTAAGTTGATGAAGGGTAAGATGGGGATTAGGGAATATTTTAAGAGATGATTTGGAATGGATTTTATTATATCTTGATATGTAAGTGTTGACATTGTTGTTGTTGATATTGTGGTTGATGTTGGGTTGAATCGGAAGTTGGAGGATTGTTAAGCTTACAAGGGAAATGTTGTTCGCAATTCGTTAAGCTCTTTTTGTATTTAAAATGGTTAGTAAGTGAGGTAAATAGTCTAATTAAGGCCTATATTATCTTGATTGTAGACTTACAAGTTCGAGAAGTAGAAGTTGGACGATTAGATACACTTCCAGGTATGTTAAGGCTAACTTTTCTATCATTATTGGCATGATCTTATGATATGACCGAACAAGTGAGTAAACGAACTTCCATATTACTTTAGTCTTAGAAGCCCTAGGAGTGCTTCAGTCTTTGATGTTCCTATACTCCGTCTATGATTGTTCCTTCTGTTTATGGGTCTTGAGATTTCTTATATTAATGATGTTAGCTCAAAGAATGTTCATCGGAGATAGTACAATCTCAAGTCACTCCAAGAGTTCTATGTATTCATTTCATTTATGCATTGCATCCATATTCATATGCACATTGACCCGTGACCAGAAGGCGTTATATACGCGTATATTATATGTATGTGGGGTATTGGGAAAGGGATAGGCGTTATGTACGCATTACCACCTGATCAGCTGGTGCACCATGGTGATGATATATGGATTGGGCTGCACGTTCCGCAGCAATGTATATGATGATGATGATGGCCGCAAAGAAGCCGATGGGATATGAGATAATGGATCGGGTTGAACGTTCCTCAGCACTATAACAAATTATTCCAATAAACAAAAATTAAGGATTGAGTGGTAAAGTGGTCAATTCTTATACAGATTAAAAGAATTGACCACTTTGCCCCTCAATCCTTAATTTTTGTGTATTGGCATAATTTGTTAAAATTAATTATAATTGTTTCTGGTATCTAATTAGAATAATTAGTTAATTAGAGGGTTATTATTGCAAATTGATTTTTAATTGTTTAATTGATTTAGTTATGGCCACGATTGAATTAATCAATTCATGGTTAAAGCAATTGGGGTCATTTTGCTTTCAATGGCCTTAGTTGAAATGGCCAAATTTATTCGGGCTCAAATTAATTTAGCTCATTAATGTAATTAAACTTTAACTGACTAATTAAGCTAAAAAAAGTCCGTAATTGCGACAATCAATTAAGCTTGAAATCAATTAAGGCTGTATTTGCTAATTAAGTTCATTTACAAGATTAACCGCATTTTAAATTAATTAGTAGGTTAATTACGTCCTAAATTGGTTATAATTAGAATATTACGATCAATGATCAATGTTTTGATTTTTACCCATTTTTCCCTTTTTGTACGTTTATACTCTTAATGTACGTGTATATACGTTTATAATATACAGGACCCCTTTCCTTTTCTTTAAATTACGGACCGAGCCCAGTCCATTAAATTGGACTGGCCTAGCCCAACACTCACATCAGGCTAAGAGGGGTAACACCCCTCACCATTCTCAATTTTTTCCTCACGCCAAACATCCCATTTTCCATATCCCCTATCCTTCCCTTTCCTCTTTGATGAAACCTTAGGGAGCGCCGCCTCACTTTCTTCTCTCTCTTCACTTAAAATGGTAAAAACACAGAGGGGTTTAGACGCGGTGCAGTTGTGTGTGTTCGTTTGTGGAAAAAATTTAATGTTCCCACTCGTTTTTATCCAAACAATGCCTACAAGGTAAATTACACTCTTATTTTTCACTTTTCTCTGTCAAAACATACAGATTATGACGTTGTTTTTGTTGTTTTTGAATTTTCAAAGCTTAATTCCTATTGGCTCTTGAAGTTATGTCACGGATCGATCTAGAACTAGATGAATCTGACCGTATATGTTTTGTTTTCTCCAATCCTAATCGTTGAATCTATATACAAACATTTTTACACCCAGAAATCAGGTTGTCCCATATCGGAGCCTCAAAGGTTTGGGATAACTTGGGGGTTCTATAAATAGAATCCCAACCTCACTATTTCACAAGTTTCAGAAATCTAAAAGAATGAGATTTGAATTAAAAAAGTCGAAACTTGAGCTTACCAGTATAATTTTAGGCTTTAACTTTAAGGTTGAAGTCTTCCAAGTTCTAAAATTTATTTTCTTTGTGTTTTGTGAGGCTGAGTGTGGGATTTGGAAGCACAAAGGGTCTTCAAATCCATTCTTGTACACGGCTGTGCATAAAAAAGGTAACCCTTTAATCTTGTTATTTATTTTGTTATGTTTAGTAGTTCTGTAATGTGATAATATCTTGTTTTGTTGCTAGTTTTGTTTTGGTCAGCTTAGTGGTAATTTGCTGCCTTAGTGGTGCTTAAAGTTTATCAAGAATTTGAGATAGACATTAGAGACTTTGGTAACCTTCTAGATTAATGCTAAACCTGTTAACAAGTATAAGATTACTAGAAAACTGTAATGATCCAAGTTGAATAGTTCAAGGTCTTAATGAGGATTGAATAAGTTCTCTTTGGCAGTATACTTGAATATAGAGATTTAGTTCTAGTTGTTTAGAGGACACAGAGATCATTACTGGACTATTTGAGTATTAACTTGTATTGTAGGACTTGTTGATGAGACTGATTAGCTTTAGGTGCCTATATGACATGTTTATTAGATCACTACTTGATTACTTGTCCTCTTAATGTAGTAACACTTGTTGGTAAAGTCCAATGGCTTAAAAACCCTCTGAATGTTGTTGTATGACCCCTGTCTTGGACTATTGAGTGTGTCTGTAGCTCTAACATGTCTAGCTTGTGCTACTTCTCTTCCTAAGCTGTGATACTGTGATATTTTAAACCTGTATCCCTAAATTGGAAGCATCCTAACTCTGCACATGATAATCTATGTATGAAATGCTCTGTCTATTCTTGATTTCTATTGATACTGTGTTGTTGTATAATGTGAAGTTTTGGCACTTTTCTGTAGTTTGCTTATGTACTTACTAATTTAGTGGGATCATGATGTGTAATAGATCATTGTTTTGCTGACAAGCATGATTAAGGGTGGGGTTAATAAGTGAGAATTGATTAAGCTAAGAAAACCATGTTATATTTAGTGTATGTGGGAATTACATGTCCAATTTAGAGATCTATCTAACTTCATTTAAAAAGCTAAAGATAAACCAATATGAAAATGAAATATTGAGATCACTGATGTCTTGTTAGGAGGCTATAAAAGCTTAAGACCTCAATTTGACCATGACCTTTAGGCTGAATTTGACTAGGGAAGTTAGTTGGCCTTGTTATAGAAACTTAGGTTGGTTGATTGATAGGAAAATGGAACTAGGAAGTGTGTATGAATGAGTTTTAAGTCACATGACCTTGAGGAATTCTTTTAAAGGCACCTTGGAGTAGGGATTGGGAAGAAAATATCAAACTTGGTTCATAGAACCTTTCCCTCAAATAAGGGGTGCCATGGCATGCCTTGTCACGACCCGACTAGGGCCGCGACGAGCACCCGGTGCAATCCCACCCGGGCACCCCTTATCATACACTTACATTTACATCTAGGTGAGCTACATAATAAAACATATATTTCTATTTATCTGTCATGCTAGTCACATTGGACAACAACATCTTTTATATCGTTATAGGCATCCATGCCGTACCCATGTACATAAGCTGACAAGGCTAAAAAATGATATACAAAATATAGGCTGACAAGGACAAACATATCTAACCATATACACATGTCTACGAGCCTCTAAGGAGAGTATGTCATAAAACATAAGCGGGACAGGACCCCGCTATGCCCATAATTATGTACACAAAAGAATAAGTACCCAAAAGCTATAGCTCCGAATGAAATGGAGCTCCGCTATGTAGTCCCTGAGAATGTAGCTATGGATCAAATCTGTCTCCCTGTGCACCTGCGGGCATGACACAGCGTCCACAAACAAAAGGACGTCAGTACGAAGAATGTACTGAATATGTAAAGCATGATCAATATCAACATAGAAGCATAATATACAACACAAGGAAATAGCACAGGATGGGAGATAGTAATATCATCGTCATAAGCACTTACTTGCCTTTCATAGGGACTTTCCAATTCAAATGCGTATTTGTGTACATACATCCATATCCGTATCCATATTCGTATCCGTACCCAATTACGTGTCCTTATTCACATTCACATCATGTACATATTCTCAATCGTTGTTGTATCGTATTCGCAATCATTCTCATATCTATATCATATACATCATCATATCATATACATAGCATTTACATAGCATACCCGACCATGAAGGATCGATGTTTCATACATACTTGGCCAGCCAAGGCTCAAGGTTACACATACCTGGCCCTACCAAGGATTCAGGGTTATCCGTACCATCTGCAGAGGTGTGCGTGCATTACATAGTCATATACATACTTACTCTACCTGGCCTTATAAGCTCGGGGTTACATAATCGTCATACATAGATACATATACATAATAGCTCGTAAGCCTCTTTACTATTATCATTACTATCATCATCGCTATCGTTATCGTCATTGCTACTATCGTCGTTATCATTATCGTTATCACTATCATCGTAATTCATTACATCTATATTTATAGGCTTACTCGCCGTATGAGGAACTTAGTACAATCGTAGCATATCAAGAATCGTGAGCTCACTAGCTCGGAAGATCGAATCATTTGAAGGACATTATAGTCTTATAGAAGATTTAGATGTTTGGCCAAAGAACCATGCCTTACGAAAGAAGGGTTAGCCTTGCATACCTTTCCGTTCAACTATTTACCACTTGCATGTTCTCCTTCAACGCTCGCGTTTCTACCTTCATTGAAGTCATACTATCATTAGAAATCAATAACTAGCATACATGACCAAAACTAGAGAAAATCGGGCAGCATCTCCTTTATTTATACGACATTCGTCCATAGCGTATATCAACTCCCAAACGTCAATAATGCATTCACAATATCATAACATTAGCCATTATTCATCCACATTATCCACATTTCTCAATTCACTTTCAATTACTCATATCCATGGATATAACACACGACTACGTTCATTCACATACATTACCTATCCCGTGTTATCAACATCATTTATAACATATTTATATCACAACACATCAAGAATCATGACTCAATTCAAGTTATTACTCAAAATGGCACTATTCCACATTCATGACCCATTTATCTATACCCTTCTACAATCCAAGTATTTCAACTCTCAAATACCTTGAACAACATGGAAATATCATAAATCTTACCTTAGATGTTGTAGGAACAAGCCTTGGTTGGTAATACTTCACTTGAGAAAAAACCCTAGTTCATCTCCAATGAGATTCCTTGACTTGAATGATCTTTAATGGGTTTTCTTACACTTGATTCACTTGGTTTGTGTTGTTGATCACTAATAATCCTTGAATTCTTGTGGAATAAATGTAGAGAGATGTTTTAGAGAGAAGGGATGTGATATAGAAGTGAAATGAAATAAGACTTGGTCCCTTTAATTAATGAGCCATTTCAGTCCCGACCGTATATACGGACCAACATACAGTCCGTATAATTTATACGGGCCGTATGTTTGGCCATATATTTGGTCCAGAAATTTATGCCATTTTGGGTTGATTATACGGTCCCAAACATACGGACCGAATAATTTATACGGCCAGTATGTTTGGCCGTATAATCCCAGTGATTCCGAAGCTAGTTTCGTCGACTCGTTTGATCTCCAATCCTTGTGGAACCTTCTTAGCACTCTTTCAACACCTCAATACCAATATAATGGACGTTATCACTCTTCTCCAAGACATCATTAAGTCCTCATTAACTCGTTACTCGTAATTCCTCTCCAATACCTATCGTATTCCTTGCCTGCTCTTGACAACTTTCTCGTCTAACATCGGATGTCTTTGAAATCTTACTTAGGGTCGCCAAATGTCATTTATTACTCATTGAAGTACCGTATACTCGTACTCTTCACTACTCTATTCACTTGTGCATCAGCGGAATATTTTCCGAGGTGTAACATTTTTCCCCCCTTAAGAACATTCGTCCTCAAATGTTAAGCGCTCGGGGATTCTACGAAAATTTCGCCAGAGTCTCCCCTATAATAAAGCACTACCATCCTGTCACAACAAACCATAATAACAATGCCTCACAGGGCCACAACATAATAGCAATAAAATTTGGCCACTCACCACCAAGAAGCATAAAAGGAAAATATACATACCTCATGATCTTGACGTCTCATCGTGGATCTCTTCCAAGGGCTGAAACAAATGCGGGTATCTGGATTGCATACTTTCTTCCGCTTCCCATGTCATTTCTTCTCGCTTACTACTTCTCCATAAACCTTAACTGAGGCCACTTCTTTATTTCTAAGCCTCCGTACTTGCCTATCTAGTATGGCAATGGGTACCTCTTTATAAGTCAACTTCTCTGTCACTTGTACATCACCTGTTGGCACGATCCTGGTAGGATCTCCAACGCATTTTCGAAGCATCGAGACATGGAAAACTGGATGGACTGACTCAAAATCCGGAGGTAGATCTAATTCATAGGCCACTTTGCCTACTTTGCGCACGATCTCATAAGGCCCAATATATCGGGGACTAAGCTTCCCTTTTTTGCCAAATCTCATAACGCCCTTCATTGGCGGCACTTTCAAGAATACCCAATCTTTAACTTGGGACTCTAAGTCTCTTCGGCGATTATCCGCATAGGACTTCTGATGACTTTGGGCTGCTAACAACCGATCTTGTATGAGCTTGACTTCCTCTATGGCCTGCTGGACCAAGTCTGGCCCTATCAATTTAGCCTCTCCTGTTTCAAACCACCCAATTGGGGATCTACACTTTCGCCAATATAACGCTTCATACGGTGCCATTTGAATGCTAGACTGATAACTATTGTTATAAGCAAATTCAATGAGTGGTAAGTGATCCTCCCAGTTACCTCTAAAATCTATCATACATGCCCGCAACATATCTTCAAGAGTCTGAATGGTACGCTCAGCTTGTCCATCAGTCTGCGGGTGAAATGTCGTGTTAAGGCTCACTTGGGTCCCTAAACCCTCTTGGAAAGACTTCCAAAAATTAGCTGTAAACTGAGTCCCTTTATCGGAGATAATAGATGCTGGGACACCATGGAGTCTCACTATCTCCTTAACATAAAGCCTTCCATAATCTTCTGCCACATATGTCGTTCTGACTGGTAAGAAATGAGTTGACTTTGTGAGTCTATCCACAATCACCCATATGGAATCATACTTACATCGAGAACGGGGCAAGACTGTAATGAAGTCCATGTTAATTACTTCCCACTTCCAAGTTGGAATTTCTATAGCTTGCAATAATCCACCCGGATTTTGATGCTTGATTTTCACTTGTTGACAATTGGGACATTGAGCTACAAACCTCGCTATATCTTTCTTCATCCCCTTCCACCAATATATATAAGATCATGATACATTTTCGTCGCACCGGGTTGAACAATGAGCTTCTCTCAATATCTGGTGGCGTAAACCTGCCACATCAGGAACCCATAATCTGCCTCGGCATCGGAGAACTCCGTCTCCTGAAATATCAAATGATGACTCCCCTCTCTGAGGGAGTGTATCTCTGTCATGAATTAGCATGGAGTCTTCGGATTGTCGCTCTTTCACTCCCGCTACTAGCGACGAGACTGCCGAATTCTGAATAGTAGTTCCCCTACTGCCTGAGTTCACTACTCGAACTCCTAGGCTAGCTAACTACTGGAGCTCACGGACCATTTCTCTCTTTTCTGGTCGAACATCACACAAACTTCCCATAGATCTACGGCTAAGAGCATCAGCCACAACATTCACCTTTCCGGGGTGATATAGGATATCAACATCATAATCCTTTAGAAATTCCAACCATCGTCGTTGCCGAAAATTCAACTCTTTATATTTGAAGATATACTGAAGACTCTTATGATCTGTATAAACATCCACATGGACACCGTATAAATAATGTCTCCATATCTTTAACGCATGAACCACGGCAGCCAATTCTAGATCATGGGTTGGATAATTTTTCTCATGTTTCCGCAATTGCCTTGAAGCATACACAACCACCTTACCATGTTGCATCAACACACAGCCTAGCCCAATGCCTGAGGCATCGCAATAAACAACAAATCCTTTCAATCCCTCGAGAAGTGTCAAGACTGGGGCTGAAGTCAATCTATCTTTCAACTCTAGGAAGCTACATTCACAAGCATCTGTCTGTTGGAACTTTGCTGATTTCTGGGTCAACTTCGTGAGTGGTGCAGAAATAGAAGAAAAACCTTCAACAAATCTCCTGTAATAACCTGCTAAGCCCAAAAAGCTACGAACCTCCGTAGGGGTTGTGGGCCTTGGCCAAGTCTTCACAGCCTCAATCTTTTGGCTATCCACTCGAATACCATCGGTTGCAACAATGTGTCCCAAAAACGTCACTGAGTTCAACCAAAACTCACATTTAGAAAATTTTGCAACCAACTCTCGAGTTCGAAGAACTCTAAGGACAGTACGCAAATGGTCCGCATGTTCTGCCTCGGACCTGGAATACACCAAGATATCGTCGATGAATACAATCACAAACAGATCTAAGAAGGGCCTCAACACATTGTTCATCAAATCCATAAACATTGCCGGTGCGTTAGTTAGTCCAAATGACATTACCCGGAAGTCAAAATGACCATATCTTGTTCTGAAGGCTGTCTTAGGGATATCTTTCTCCCTAACTCTCACTTGATGATACCCGGACCTCAAATCTATCTTTGAAAACCATCTGGCGCCTTGTAACTGATCAAACAGGTCATCAATCCTCGGAAGAGGATATTTATTCTTAATCGTCACCTTATTCAATTGCCGATAGTCGATGCACATTCTCAAGGAGCCATCTTTCTTTCGGACAAACAATCGGGTGCTCCCCACGGGGATGAACTAGGCCTAATAAAGCCTTTCTCAAGCAAGTCTTTCAATTGCTCCTTCAACTCTCTCAATTATGCGGGAGCCATTCTATAGGGAGGAATAGATATAGGCTTAGTGTCTGGCAATACATCAATAGCGAAATCAATCTCCCGCTCAGGAGGAAGGCCTGGAAGCTCTTCCAGAAACACATTCGGAAACTCATTCACCACGGGAACTGACTGAAGAGTGGGCGATTCAGCTTCTACATCTTGAACCCGAACTAGATGATAAATACACCCTTTTGTGATCATTTTCCTTGCCTTTAGGTAGGAAATAAACCTACCTTTTGGTGACGCCGTATTCCTTTTCAATTCTAAGACTGGTTCTCCCGGAAATTGGAAACGAACCATTTTCATGCTACAATCAACATTGGCGTACCAAGAAGCCAACCAATCCATGCCCATAATAACATCAAAATCCACTATTTCTAACTCATGCAAGTCAATCATAGTACGACGATCACAAATCACAACTATATAGTTTCTATGTACTCGGCTAGCTATTACCGATTCACCAATGGGTGTAGACACCTCAAAAGGTTTGATCAACTCCGGTTCGACTCTAAATCGACCCGCAATATACAGAGTAACGTATGACAATGTGGAGCCCGGATCAATCAAAGCATATAAATCATGAGAAAATACCGATAATATACTTGTGACCACATCAGGAGAAGACTCAAGATCTTGGCATCCAGCCAAAGCATAAATACGGTGATGAGGACGGCTAGAACTGGGAACTCTCCCTTTGCCTCTACCATGGTCGACTGGTGCATGTGAACCTGGCCCTATAGGGCGCACAGATACTAAAGACCCGGCTACCGACCCTGATGGCTGCGTCCTACCTCTACCATGAACTGAGGGGCAACCACGCATAATATGGCCTAGTCGACCACATGAATAGCAAACATCTGAACCCAATCGGGATCGACCCCAATGTAACTTCCCACACTGGGAACATCATGGTACGGGTGGCCTTGCCTGACCCGAATCATCTTTGAACTGAGACCCCGAAAAACTCTAACTCGGCCCGGAACGAGTAGATCTATCGAATCTCTGGCCTGAAAATCGTGGAGGCGCACTAGTCATAGAATAGCCCGAGTGCCTAGAAATCTGCTGTCTGTGCCCATCTCTGAACTCACTCACCGGACCTGAAGATCTGGCTCTCTTGCTATGTCCTCTATCATGCTCGCGTTCGCTTCTCTGTTGTTGTAAACTTTCTTCTGAGCATGAGCCTGAATGCGTGCAATATCCATATTGTCCTGAAGGGACGCAGTCAAACACCTATCCATCAAATACGGCCCTAGGCCTTTCACAAATCGGTGTACCCGGTCACCCATATCTGTTACCATGGTCGAAGCATACCTAGCCAAAGAATTGAAGCGAAGACTATACTCTAAAGCACTCATGCTACCTTGCCTCAAATTTAAGAACTTATCCGGTCTAGCTCGCCGAACTTCCGGAGGCATATAGTGGCAGAGGAAAGCATCAACAAACTCTTGCCATACCGGGGGAGGTGCATTGGCTCCCCGTCAAGCCATCCAAACCGTGTACCATTGGATCGAGACATCTCTCAATCTATACGACGCTAACTCTAAAGATTCGGTGTCCGAAGCATGTATCAATCGAAGCATCCTCAACATACCATCAATAAAATCCTGAGGGTCCTCATCCGGCTTTGATCCAAAGAATTTCGGAGTGTTTAAGGTAACGAAGTCACGGGCCCTTGCACTAACATCCCTATCACCCTGCCCTGTACTCTGCCGCTGAGTCTGAGCAGCAACCAACTGAGTAAGCAAATGTATGGCCTCTTTTATATCTTGGCCTGAAGCATCCGGTGGAGGAGCCGGAGGTGCTGGAGCTGGGGCTGAGGCTCCCTAACACTCCTCTAATATAGGTACTAAACGGGAGGACTGAGATTGAGCCGCACTCTGGGACTCACTTTCCTCTACTACCAGTGGCGGTGCCTTTTCAGCCCGCTTTTCTGTCACCGTCTTGCCCTTTTGGGCTGCTGTAGCCTTTCTCTTTACAGGCATTTCTGAAATACACAACACACGGTTAAGGAACAAGAAGTTCTTAAATCATAGCTCTATCGCACGATTCTTATGAAGAAAGAAGGTCATTTATTACTAAACTGCCCGTAGCTTCTTATTTATAAGTGTGGCGCTCAACACACCCATAACCAAGACTCTACTAGACACGGCTCGTAGACACACCCTAGGACTGAACTGCTCTGATACCACTTTTGTCACGACCCGACTAGGGCCGCGACGAGCACCCGGTGCTATCCCACCCGGGCACCCCTTATCATACACTTACACTTACATCTAGGTGAGCCACATAATAAAACATATATTTCTATTTATCCGTCATGCTAGTCACATTGGACAACAACATCTTTTATATCATTATAGGCATCCATGCCGTACCCATGTACATAAGCCGACAAGGCTACAAAATGATATACAAAATATAGGCTGACAAGGCCAAACATATCTAACTATATACACATGTCTACGAGCCTCTAAGGAGAGTATGTCATAACACATAAGCGGGACAGGACCCGCTATGCCCATGATTATGTACACAAAAGAATAAGTACCCAAAAGCAATAGCTCCAAATGAAATGGAGCTCCGCTAGTCCCTGAGAATGTAGATATGGATCAAATCTATCTCTCTGTGCACCTGCGGGTATGACGCAGCGTCCACAAACAAAAGGATGTCAGTACGAAGAATGTACTGAATATGTAAAGCATGATCAATATCAACTTAGAAACATAATATACAACACAAGGAAATAGCACAGGATAGGAGATAGTAATATCATCGTCATAAGCACTTACTTACCATTCATAGGGACTTTCCAATTCAAATGCGTATTTGTGTACATACATCCATATCCGTATCCATATTCGTATTCGTACCCAATTACGTGTCCTTATTCACATTCACATCATGTACATATTCTTATTCGTGGTCGTATCGTATTCGCATTCATTCTCATATCTATATCATATACATCATCATATCATATACATAGCATACCCGACCATGAAGGATCGGTGTTTCATACATACTTGGCCAGCCAAGGCTCAAGGTTACACATACCTGACCCTACCAAGGCTTCAGGGTTATCCATACCATTTGCAGAGGTGTGTGTGCATTACATAGTCATATACATACTTACTCTACCTAGCCTTATAAGCTCGGGGTTCCATAATCGTCATACATAGATACATATACATAATAGCTCGTAAGCCTCTTTACTATTATCATTACTATCATCATCGTCATCGTTATCGTCATTGCTACTATCGTCGTTATCATTATCGTTATCACTATCATCATCATTCATTAAATCTACCTTAATAGGTTACTCACCGTATGAGGAACTTAGTACAATCGTAGCATATCAAGAATCGTGAGCTCACTAGCTCGGAAGATCGAATCATTTGAAGGGCATTATAGTCTTATAGAAGATTTAGATGTTTGGCCAAAGAACTATGCCTTATGAAAGAAGGGTTAGCCTTGCATACCTTTCCGATCAACTATTTACCACTTGCACGTTCTCCTTCAACGCTCGCATTTCTACCTTCATTGAAGTCATACTATCATTAGAAATCGATAACTAGCATACATGACTAAAACTAGAGAAAATCGGGCAGCGTCTCCTTTATTTATATGACATTCCTCCATAGCGTATATCAACTCCCAAACGTCAATAATGCATTCACAATATCATAACATTAGCCATTATTTATCCACATTATCCACATTTCTCAATTCACTCTCAATTACTCATATCCATGGCTATAACACCAGACTATGTTCATTCACATACATTTCCTATCCCGTGTTCTCAACATCATTTATAACATATTTATATCACAACACATCAATAATCGTGACTCAATTCAAGTTATTACTCAAAATGGCACTATTCCACATTCATGACCCATTTATCTATACCCTTCTACAATCCAAGTATTTCAACTCTCAAATACCTTGAACAACATGGAAATATCATAAATCTTACCTTAGATGTTGTAGGAACAAGCCTTGGTTGGTAATACTTCACTTGAGAAAAAACCCTAGTTCATCTCCAATGAGATTCCTTGACTTGAATGATCTTTAATGGGTTTTCTTACACTTGATTCACTTGGTTTGTGTTGTTGATCACTAATAATCCTTGAATTCTTGTGGAATAAATGTAGAGAGATGTTTTAGAGAGAAGGGATGTGATATAGAAGTGAAATGAAATAAGACTTGGTCCCTTTAATTAATGAGCCATTTCAGTCCCGACCGTATATATGGACCAACATACAGTTCGTATAATTTATACGGTCCGTATGTTTGGCCGTATAATCCGAGTGATTCCGAAGCTCGTTTCGTCGACTCATTTGATCTACAATACTTGTGGAACCTTCTTAGCACTCTTTCAACACATCAATACCAATATAAGGGACGTTATCACTCTTCTCCAAGACATCAGTAAGTCCTCATTAACTCATTACTCGTAATTCCTCTCCAATACCTATCGTATGCCTTGCCTTCTCTTGACAACTTTCTCGTCTAACATCGGATGTCTTTGAAATATTACTAATGTCATTTATTACTCATTAAAGTATCGTATACTCGTACTCTTCACTAGTATATTCACTTGTGCATTAGCGGAAGATTTTCCGAGGTGTAACATGCCTCAAGGGTCTGTGGGGCATATGCTCACTATGCATGCCTTCCTGATTCTCATCCTTATTAATAAACCAAGGGAAAAGAGGGGCATGTCTAAAACTGTTTTGTGTCAGTTGTGTTTGATAGAGCTTAATAGATTACTTTTGTGTAAATAGATTAATTTTGGACTAGAAGAAAGGGATTTAATCAAGAAGGTAGTTTGGATGCCAAACTAATTCAGGTAAAGAATAAAAGACCAAGAGATCATGGAGACTCCTTAAAATCCCTCATGCTAGTTGTCTTCCTTTTTTTGAGATACTGATAATACTTAAGTACATAACTGTTTTGCTTATTTCCTTCATAGTTCATTGCAATCACAGCAGGCTTGAAGTTCTGAATCATCATCTGAGCATCTTTTCCATTCATTTAATCTTGGTTGAGACCTCAAAGGTCAACTCTGTGACATTCTTCAAAAACTGAAGTCTGATTGCATTATATTACTATCAAATTGCCTCTGTCTATTCATGCTATAAGCCCTCATCATGATCTTGAGTATTATTGCTAAATGCCTGCTTTGGTTCAAATATGGAATTGTTTCTGTGTTGAATCCATTAGACAATTCCCAAGCTTGACAAGTAAGAATTTTTGTGATTAATCAATATGTGAAAGCCCCTCCCCTTGGTCTCCCCTCTTTTCCCTGCCATGAAGTTTGTTCTCCCTAGTATATATGTGCCCATTTCCACTTCTGCTAAGAGGGAGTAATTTGTCAAGTTTGCAGGTTTGCATGAATTGTCTGAATATGCTTAAAGAATCAACACCTGATCCTACACAATTTGTTAGCATTGCACGAAAAGGGGATAAAGATTAAGTAAGAATAGATCTTAACCTTGAAGCCATAGGAACTGAATTATCTAGACCACAAGAATCATTCAGGATCTTTGCATTCATGGTATAACTAATCACTTACCTTGTGCCATATCATTCAAATTGAATCATAATCAAATATGTGTATGGATTGTGTCTTTCTCCCAAATTTGGCTAAGGCATAATGATTGTTGTCATGATTCTGATTATTTGAACCTGCCTATGTCCTGTCCAGTCTGTGATGCTTGTTTGAACTAAAGACCCTACACTTGGTATTGGAATTAATTTAAATTTCAAGACCAACTTTCATGGCTGTTCCTTTTGGTTGCAAGCATGTTGGCCTACTCGTTAATAGAATTGCATTTACTAGTATATCCCCATATTTGCCACAATAAGTTGCTTAAATCTGAACCTAAGGACTGAACTTATGTGTTACGAATGACTTTAACTTGGTTTTGGGAATAACACATTTGATATACTAATGGTAAGTATGGGACTTAGAACCTGTTCTGATGCTTAGTATACATAGAATATACCCCAGGTCATTAATAAAGAAGAAGGCATACACATGGAATATTCATGGTATACACATTACATGTGCATATCATAGGTATATTGAGTGTATATAAGTAAGCAGGCCAATCATATATAAGGTATATAGACATTAAATGATAAAAGAGGGATAGGAATCCCATTAAGCATTAATTTTTTAGCTTAACTTCATTTTAGAAGATAGATGGGCCTAGCCCTGTTCAAATTCAATTAAGAGTGGACCAGATTTCATTGAAGTCCCAAAAGTAAGAAAAAAAGAGTGACTCTATTTTGGTTCATTTCATGATTAAAGTGTTTTGGTGTTGTTTCTATTTTTCTTATATTTACATGTTGCAGTCTTTGTTTTGGTTCCATTTTTATGACCATGAGTTTGGTTTTGGCCTTTATTCATGTTACACCTCGGAAATTTCTCCGTGAACGTACAATGAATAGACCAACAAAGAGTATGAGTGTATGATGTTTTACTAAGAAGTGGATGACTACTTATGAGTTTTGAAAATGCGAAAGTCGCAGATTTGCATTTTTGGCCCAGTCGACCGTAAAGTAGTATACGGCCCCGTAAACCACCATGTCGGATTCCAACATACAAAACTTCAACTTTCTGTCAAATGTCTAAATGGTTAAATACAACTCAGAATACGGACCGTAAATTGAAATACGGCCCGTAAACCGCGATCGTAAATCGCCATGATCCTTAGCATACCTTTCTGGTTTTGATATGCTTAAATACGACCACGATATATGGCCCGTAAACTGGGTTTACGACCACTGTGCACTTCGACTACTGTTCATTCCGGATCAGATTTTAAGTTATTAAAAGGAGACCCAAGCTCATTAAATTCATTTCATCTTCACGATATTTCCCTCTAGAAACCTCTAGAATACTCTCTACTCTTCAACTACAAGAATTCAAAGGAAAATAGTGATCAGCTACATGAAACCCACGAAATCAAGTGTAAGAATCACACTAAAGTTCATCTTTCTCAAGGAAACCCAAAGGAAGTGAAGTAGGGTTTTGGTGCTAGAGGAGAAACTCCACTCGAGACTTGTTCAACCATCATCTAAGGTAAGTTTCATGACTAAACCATGTTGTTTAAGGTATTGGAAGGTTAAGATACTTGAATTGTAGAAAGACATACGAAATGGGTCATTAATGAGTGAATAGTGCCATGTTTGGATGGTAGTTGGATTGAATCATAAATGTTGGTGTGTTGCGATTATGAATACATCATAAATGACATTTAGACCATGAAATAAGTGTGATACATGAGAGAACGCGATAGTAAGCTATAACCATAAATGTGGAGAAATTGAAGAGAAATGGTGGATTGTGGTCAATGTATATAAATGATGATTGTTGATTGCAATATTGTAAATGTTGTTGTGAGCGTTTGGGAGTTGATATAGACTATGGGAGAAGTAGTATAAACAAAGGAAGTGCTGTCTAATTTTCCCTAGCTTTAGAAAGCCCGTCCTTATAATTGCTCAGCTAATGACGATATAAATTCTCTTGAAGGTAGAACGTGTGCATTAAAGGAGAACACGCAAGCGATAGATTAGCTAAACGTCAAAGGTATGTAAGGCTTATCCCTTCCTTCAAAGGCATGAATCTTTCAAACTTTCCATGATCCCCCTATGTACTAGAACTTATGAGTCCTTAATTATACTAAATTACATATGAGCATGTTAATGATGATAATGAGTTGAAGTATAGAGATTCGATAGTTCATGCTATGATGATCCCATAACGCTGATGATGTCATTATTGTTAACACTCACCTTATGCACTCTTTCCTTCAAGGTGAGGCAAGGTACTCATAAATGTTCATAATACAATCGGGGGCTTACGACCTTACGTCACCCCGACATAGCCATGGTTGCCTTCAAAGTCTAATGTATGTTCCTAATGATAAGTGTGAAATAATGCTAAGTCATGATATGTCCACAAGATGACTAATAATGCTAGCTTATAAAATGCTTATGTTATGTATGAAAATGCCGAGCTATGAGAAGATTGTGATATGTTCATGAGATGTGTAATAATGATGGGCTATGATTGACTATGTGATGATATAATTCCACCATGCCAATATGGCCAGGCATGTCACCGCTAAGCGGGCTGCATATGATTCCACCGTGCCTAGATGACCAGGCATGTCACCGCCAAGGCGGGCTGCGAGGTTACACCGAGCCTAGAGGGGTCGGGCATGATCACCACTAGTGGGCGGCATACGATGGTTACCCGGACGCGGGATAACGATGAGATATGTGATGTGACGAGACATATGATGTGACGAGATATGTAATGTGATGACATATGTACTATGATTGTGTAAAATATGATATATGTACGAGATGTATTTGCTTATGACACTCTTGCAGGTTATATCTTTCTCTTATGGCTCATGCTCCTCCTATTATATTTATTTCATTCTTGTCTTACATACTCAGTACAATATTCGTACTGACGTCCATTTTCTTTGGACGCTGTGTTCATGCCCACAGGTAGACAGGGAGGAGAGCTTGACCCAGATTCATAGTAGCTGTCAGCCGATTGAAAGCACTCCTTTTGTCACGACCCAGCCCCGTGGGCCGCGACTGGTGCCCTACTGGGACACCCCAACGAACTCACACCCAGATCATCATAATCAGACTCGTCCAAACACAATATACGATACTCAAACTCAACATCGTAATCAGACATCTACCGAACACTCATCCTAAGCAGTCGCCCGTACAAATCAAACAAATCACAAATCAGAAAAGAGGCGGAAAATACATCGCCAAATTTTCACACACACACATCCGAAGGGTGGCGGAATGCACATCGCCCCCAGAAGCATACACATACATACACAATCAGAGGCCGACTTGGCCATAGTAGTGTACGGGCCGCTTAAGAACACAAAACTGACTCACATGCGAACACACCGGACCCACGACCCACAAATCTGACTACAGGCCTCTAGACAAACAGAACATAAGACATATGAACCTAGGACGGGACAGGGCCCCGCCGTACCCACTCATCCAAGTATGCAGAATACAGACACAACAAAAGATATGTACCAAAAGTAGGCTCCGGATCAAGGGGAGCTCTCCAACACAGCAGACTGAGTAGCCTAAATCGGAGGACCACCCAGACGAGCTTCTGTACCTGCGGGCATGAAACACAGCCCCCGAAGAAACGGGGGTCAGTACGGGAGAAGTACTGAGTATGTAAAGCAGAGGGTACAGAAATCACAAACACAGCGGGAGTCAGAAGGAACAAACACACCGTTATCGCAACAAAGCAAACCTGTGCGAGAGGCGAACGTACAAATGCAAATCAAATCATGTATAGGGTTTAGGAACGTGGTCACCCCCCGACGCTGGTGCCACAACACATCATAGCTCCAGAAGTTTTCAAATCTCCGTACAATCTCCAGACACATCATATCACACACACATCATATCGTCAGAACATATCAAATGCCATATCACATCATAACTCCATAAACGGTAACCGGCCCTATGGCGAGGCCTCGGAAACCGTAACACATCATAACTCCCGAATATAACATAGTGCGCACGATCACAAAGTCGGCCCGGGTACCGACGAGCGAAATCATAGCAGACAGCACGAACAGAGTAGTGCAGAAACCATATGCATATCAAAAATAATTTATCGAACTCAACATATAGTTTACATATAAGTATACACTGACACCAAGAGGCTCGAAGTAGGAATCGGATTGATAAAAGTAGGCATATAGAGGTTACGAAGTTCCGAGCTGTCAAATTTGTAAGAAAACTGTTCATGAGTCACTCTTTCGGAATTCTCACATCATCCAAAGTACAGAACGTGCATTAATGGCACAGGAAGTTTCCAACGCATCCTTGGGTCATAAACAAACAGTCGCAGATTAAAACAGACACAAACGAATCAAACAAACCGAATAAGGGGAGCCTCGGGGCTCGCGGGCCCACCTCGGGTCAAATTGAGGCGGCGGACACAAATCGCAGGTTTTTTTTTTTTGGCTTCATATAGTCATTTACAAAAGTTTCGAAGAGTTTCGGACTCAACAGCACAAGTTATGGAGGTACGAGCGTTCTTTTACCCAAATGGGACCAAAAGGTTTCAATCGCGCTGAATGAATAGTGCTTGAACTTGAACCTCGATTTCCGAGAGCAAAGTTATTCCCGAGATTCTGAAATTTACCTAGTAGGTCTAGGACATGCCAAAAGAATAAGAGGTAGGCTTTACATACCTGGTTGGCGCCTTACGCTCCTCAAATCGCAGTTCCCGTTTCGTCCAGAAACTGCAAATGGTCACTTTTACCAGTTACTATTCATGAGAATTAACATATTCATCTTTGGGGCTAAACTTGGCTACCGAAATTTCGGCAGCACTTCCCCTATAAATCAAACACCCCCGAGACTTAGCTCGGCTCAAAATACAACAACAACAACAACCCACACATCATTACACAATACGAATCACAATCAAACACACTAACTTCACAATTGCACCTTATTTCATAAGTTGGTAATCCTATTTCCAAACTTCACAATTTCAACTTATATCCACATTATTGTATTCATTCATTCAAGATTATTCCATTACATAACAAACAAGTTCCAAACCGCATACAAGCATCCCCAAAGTTCACTACTTTCCAATTTTCATTCAAACACCAAAAGTTACGACGAACGTTCTAATTTGCGTCGTTTCATTCCAAACTCATTTTCATCAACCATGAATCATATTCAAAGTCTTTAGTATCATAAATATACTATGATATACACAAATATACCAAGGGTATACACTTTCCGATAACGTCAAAAATTATTTTCTAATACCAACTCAATTCCTTAATCAATCCTTTACAACATAATGACCACAACAACACATTATTCAAACTAAACAAGCTCAAATTCTTAGGCCTTTCACCTCCCTCACTTTCGGCCAAACACACCCTTTATACACACACACACCATGCACAAACACAACCCCATTCCAAAATCTTTACACTAATTCAATCAACAACACATATACATCCATTTCATATCATTAAAACATAAAAATCTTACCTTTTTCTTGAGTTTCCGCCTTGCCGCAAACGTCGCTCTTTCTCCGAACTAATTGTATCACGTCGGAGAGCGTCTTGAGCACTTCACCACTATGTAAAACTCAAGATTTTTGAAACAACAACCAAGGTTGGAAATTTTTTCCTTCTTTTTCTCTCTAGTGGCCGAAACCCCCTAACTTTGTGTTCTTTGATTTTTTTCTTGTTATGGTCTTGATAAGGCCAAGCCTAAATCATATATATCCACTTATAGGTCATGTGCATAGCACATGACCTTAATGAAATGGACTTGGGTTTTCTCCTTTGGGCCGGCCAATACTCAATTGGGCCTCAATTTTTGTATTGCATTTTTCTTGGCCCAATTCACTAAACGCCTCGTTTTGTAATTCCCGAAACAAATTTCCGAAATTCCAAATTTACCCTCGGCCTTCCCCGAGGTCTTAACATTTATGACTCCATAACCAACATGTTCATATTCACCAAAATCAAAATATTTCCTCAACGCACACAAGTCTTCTTTCTTTCTTGATTTCCCGTTATACGAAAATACGGGACATAACATTCCTCCCCCCTTAAGAACATTCGTCCTCGAATGTTGAATCGAACTCATGGGTGTCGTACTACTCCGGGAGGGTTCTCTTGATAGTTGTCCTTTATTGATTTCTCTGACATGTCTTCTTTACCAATACTAGGGTAGATTCTTCACATCACTGACTCAAATACCTTCATAGTACCTTTTCTCATACTCTACGTAATCACCGAACTCTGCATTATATTCTTGTAAGGGACGGACACTTTCCAGACATCGTCGTCAATATCATCTTCTTTTCACACTCCTGAGTTTCCTTACCTCATCGTCGTAATCTCACTTTACTTCATATCAGACACTTCATGCCAAATAGATTCAGAACTAAAGCCGGACACGCATAAACATATCGGACGGATTCATAATTGGAGGCAGACATACTCAACTATGGCGGACGGATTCGTAGTCAACATCAAGGGGTACGGAAGCATATCAGACACATCTGAGATCGGAGTCAAACGTACAAAGGTGTAACAAACAAATTCGTAGACGGAATCAGACACACGGGGATATACTAAACGGATTCACAATCAAGCCAGACGTACGGATTCATATCGAACAAACCCGAAATCAGAAGCATACCGAATCGTGATCAGACAAACCGAAATGTATCAAACACACGCACGGTCAAAATCAAACGCACCGAATCATATCAGATGGATGTATATCCAGAGTCAGACCCACAGAGGTGTGCCAGACAGAAACGGATTCAGAATCAAACGCACAAAAGGTTCATCGGACGGAACACAGTCGAACGCAGGAATACAGAGGCGTACTAGGCAGAGCCTCATCGGGATCGGGAGTGCAGAAGCACCACAGATAGATTGTCAATTTAGGATCAAATTATTCATATTAAGGCTCCAATAATTCATGAGAATTTCCCTTTATTTGCAAACTCACTCACCAAATCATCACACAATTCGTCTTGCGTCTTACGTATCGACTTCCTTCAAAATTCCACTTACTCACACTGCTTATCTTCTATTTACCACAACATTAGTTTCCGGGCTCGGCTCTTAGCCCTCATGGCCCTGAATGAAAATCATACACACACACATACACATACACATACACGTACACACGTTTACTCATACCTTACTGGCGAACATCTCTGGCTGTTATTCGAATTTGTTTAATTTCCCAAGAGGGGTCGTACCCTTTTCTTCTTGCCCATTTAGTCCGCCTCGTTCCGCGTGACTCTCGAAAGGGCACTAATTATTCCACACTCATTCTATTTACCTTTGGTTACCCCAAGTTTTCATTTTCCTTAATCATACTTACACTTGTGCAAAATTTTACATTACTTCCCAGGGGGTCACCCATCCAGGATTGCTCTGGCTTGAGCACGCTTAACTCCGAAACTTTCGCGCATTTTGACACGTTAAGGCTGATATAATTTCGTCAATTGCCCCGCACGACCTTTGTCACGTAATTTTAGGCCAAACGGGGCCTTAACAAATTTTTCGGAAATTTTTCGTAGCGGGTCCCACACCCGGCTAAGTCGTACCATTACCTTGTCGCCTTTCTGAATCTCAAACATTCGCTCTCATACACCTATGCATATGATCACGGCCAACCCACGAATTTAAGCCTCCAAATAATCGATGTGATCCGATAAAATACCACCGTAAGGTGTTCTCTGGCCACCGACAGAAGAGAACTAAAGTCCGATAGGTATCGCGGGGCCTTTTGTACTTAGTCTACATATTTACTTCCATACTTCTGGAAAAATTTGGGCAGAGTTTCCTCTGTATTTCTTACTGTCTGAAACCTGTACACCAGAAATACCAACCACGCCGCACAGGGCTAACACACATATACTCACATATATACCATATCATGTCGTAACGCAGCCACACAGGGCCAATAACTTCAAATGAGAATTATAACGTCGTCGACACTTACCACACGTGCCCAACTCAAACGGCATCGGAGGCACTTTCCTGTTTACCTTCCTCCAGAATTTCCAAAATCACTCGGACGGTGGGGACATTTAGTCACCCTTACCTTGGGTCACTAGATCTCTAATTCCTTTAAATTTCCGTCGTCTTCATAGAACAACGTTTCGCGAATAACATACACATATAGAAAATTCTAAAAACTCATACACTTATAAATAATCAATATCGGGTCTGACCTGGGGAGCTGCCGTGAGAGGTATGTCCACTATCATCCACGTCTGTCTGCTCCCTGGCTATCTGGTCTCCATTATCACTTGCATCTGAATCGGAGGGGTACGGACGGTCAGACAAATCCCGGCTCACAGGCGACCCAGGCCAAGAACCGGAGAAATCCATAGCACTCTCCGAGGTGGCCGGGCTATCACGGTCCTCCCTAATAACCAGAGCTCGTGCATACTCAAAAATATCCTCCTGCGTCGTCCCAGAAGAATGCTCCGATGGGTCTGCCTCATCACTATCTTCCTCCGCGGAGGTAAGAAGCTCCGGAGGGGTCATTGCCAGACCCTCCGAGATATCTGTGTCATAGCCATCCTCCACGGGATCCTCCGCCCCAGGGATCGGAGACTCTGGAGGAATCGTAGAGGGGTCCTCCGACGGATCCGTGTCATAGCTATCCTCCGGGGAATCCTCCGAAGGATCCGTCTCGATCGAGTAACTGGGGCCCTGCCTACTTGGCCCTGGTGACAGCCTGGGGGCCTTCTTGGCACCCCCATCCTCATCGTCAGACGCCGTCCTCTTCATCCTTCACCAACCTACAATCACCTGCAGGAAGAGGGTCAGAATCATCTTTCCCCAAATACCGACACTCCTGCTCCCTGGAGCCTTGCTGTAGGAACAGTAATTCGTAAGGGAGAATCATTCTAATCATACAACTTTATCGCACGATCTGAGAATACAAAGAAGGGTAACATCCTAAATGCCCTGTAGCTTCCCGTCTATAGATGTGGTGCACAACACATCGATAAACAAGACTCTACTAGACACGGCCTGTAGACATTCCGAGGACAAACCGCTCTGATACCACTTTTGTCACGACCCAGCCCCGTGGGCCGCGACTGGTGCCCTACTGGGACACCCCAACGAACTCACACCCAGATCATCATAATCAGACTCGTCCAAACACAATATACGATACTCAAACTCAACATCATAATCAGACATCTACCGAACACTCATCCTAAGCAGTCGCCCGTACAAATCAAACAAATCACAAATCAGAAAAGAGGCGGAAAATACATCGCCAAATTTTCACACACACACATCCGAAGGGTGGCGGAATGCACATCGCCCCCAGAAGCATACACATACATACACAATCAGAGGCCGACTTGGCCATAGTAGTGTACGGGCCGCTTAAGAACACAAAACTGACTCACATGCGAACACACCGGACCCACGACCCACAAATCTGACTACAGGCCTCTAGACAAACAGAACATAAGACATATGAACCTAGGACGGGACAGGGCCCCGCCGTACCCACTCATCCAAGTATGCAGAATACAGACACAACAAAAGATATGTACCAAAAGTAGGCTCCGGATCAAGGGGAGCTCTCCAACACAGCAGACTGAGTAGCCTAAATCGGAGGACCACCCAGACGAGCTTCTGTACCTGCGGGCATGAAACACAGCCCCCGAAAAAACGGGGGTCAGTACGGGAGAAGTACTGAGTATGTAAAGCAGAGGGTACAGAAATCACAAACACAGCGGGAGTCAGAAGGAACAAACACACCGTTATCGCAACAAAGCAAACCTGTGCGGGAGGCGAACGTACAAATGCAAATAAAATCATGTATAGGGTTTAGGAACGTGGTCACCCCCCGACGCTGGTGCCACAACACATCATAGCTCCAGAAGTTTTCAAATCTCCGTACAATCTCCAGACACATCATATCACACACACATCATATCGTCAGAACATATCAAATGCCATATCACATCATAACTCCATAAACGGTAACCGGCCCTATGCCGAGGCCTCGGAAACCGTAACACATCATAACTCCCGAATATAACATAGTGCGCACGATCACAAAGTCGGCCCGGGTACCGACGAGCGAAATCATAGCAGACAGCACGAACAGAGTAGTGCAGAAACCATATGCATATCAAAAATAATTTATCGAACTCAACATATAGTTTACATATAAGTATACACTGACACCAAGAGGCTCGAAGTAGGAATCGGATTGATAAAAGTAGGCATATAGAGGTTACGAAGTTCCGAGCTGTCAAATTCGTAAGAAAACTGTTCATGAGTCACTCTTTCGGAATTCTCACATCATCCAAAGTACAGAACGTGCATTAATGGCACAGGAAGTTTCCAACGCATCCTTGGGTCATAAACAAACAGTCGCAGATTAAAACAGACACAAACGAATCAAACAAACCGAATAAGGGGAGCCTCGGGGCTCGCGGGCCCACCTCGGGTCAAATTGAGGCGGCGGACACAAATCGCAGGTTTTTTTTTTTGGCTTCATATAGTCATTTACAAAAGTTTCGAAGAGTTTCGGACTCAACAGCACAAGTTATGGAGGTACGAGCGTTCTTTTACCCAAATGGGACCAAAAGGTTTCAATCGCGCTGAATGAATAGTGCTTGAACTTGAACCTCGATTTCCGAGAGCAAAGTTATTCCCGAGATTCTGAAATTTACCTAGTAGGTCTAGGACATGCCAAAAGAATAAGAGGTAGGCTTTACATACCTGGTTGGCGCCTTACGCTCCTCAAATCGCAGTTCCCGTTTCGTCCAGAAACTGCAAATGGTCACTTTTACCAGTTACTATTCATGAGAATTAACATATTCATCTTTGGGGCTAAACTTGGCTACCGAAATTTCGGCAGCACTTCCCCTATAAATCAAACACCCCCGAGACTTAGCTCGGCTCAAAATACAACAACAACAACAACCCACACATCATTACACAATACGAATCACAATCAAACACACTAACTTCACAATTGCACCTTATTTCATAAGTTGGTAATCCTATTTCCAAACTTCACAATTTCAACTTATATCCACATTATTGTATTCATTCATTCAAGATTATTCCATTACATAACAAACAAGTTCCAAACCGCATACAAGCATCCCCAAAGTTCACTACTTTCCAATTTTCATTCAAACACCAAAAGTTACGACGAACGTTCTAATTTGCGTCGTTTCATTCCAAACTCATTTTCATCAACCATGAATCATATTCAAAGTCTTTAGTATCATAAATATACTATGATATACACAAATATACCAAGGGTATACACTTTCCGATAACGTCAAAAATTATTTTCTAATACCAACTCAATTCCTTAATCAATCCTTTACAACATAATGACCACAACAACACATTATTCAAACTGAACAAGCTCAAATTCTTAGGCCTTTCACCTCCCTCACTTTCGGCCAAACACACCCTTTATACACACACACACCATGCACAAACACAACCCCATTCCAAAATCTTTACACTAATTCAATCAACAACACATATACATCCATTTCATATCATTAAAACATAAAAATCTTACCTTTTTCTTGAGTTTCCGCCTTGCCGCAAACGTCGCTCTTTCTCCGAACTAATTGTATCACGTCGGAGAGCGTCTTGAGCACTTCACCACTATGTAAAACTCAAGATTTTTGAAACAACAACCAAGGTTGGAAATTTTTTCCTTCTTTTTCTCTCTAGTGGCCGAAACCCCCTAACTTTGTGTTCTTTGATTTTTTTCTTGTTATGGTCTTGATAAGGCCAAGCCTAAATCATATATATCCACTTATAGGTCATGTGCATAGCACATGACCTTAATGAAATGGACTTGGGTTTTCTCCTTTGGGCCGGCCAATACTCAATTGGGCCTCAATTTTTGTATTGCATTTTTCTTGGCCCAATTCACTAAACGCCTCGTTTTGTAATTCCCGAAACAAATTTCCGAAATTCCAAATTTACCCTCGGCCTTCCCCGAGGTCTTAACATTTATGACTCCATAACCAACATGTTCATATTCACCAAAATCAAAATATTTCCTCAACGCACACAAGTCTTCTTTCTTTCTTGATTTCCCGTTATACGAAAATACGGGACATAACACCTTTGTACCGGAGGTGCTTGATTACTCTTTTGTGTATATCTGTATATGTTGGGCTCAACGGCGTCCTGTCCCGTCTATGCGTTTTGTACTTCCTTAGAGGCTCGTAGATACACAGTGTGGGTTATGTGGTCTGATAGGGTCACTATGGTGTAATTGTATATATTATTTTGTTAGCCTAAAGGGCTTATGTATATGAAACTATTTATGTTCACAAATGAAAGATGACTTTCTTATGATTTGAGT
Source organism: Lycium barbarum (assembly GCF_019175385.1). Taxonomy (NCBI): domain Eukaryota; kingdom Viridiplantae; phylum Streptophyta; class Magnoliopsida; order Solanales; family Solanaceae; genus Lycium; species Lycium barbarum. The sequence continues at coordinate 19,002,115 of NC_083348.1, read as the reverse complement.
ATAAAAATCGATAAAAGAGTAGTTAATGAGCATGATGAGTAGTAGAACAAGCGGTGCTCGGTGGTTACCCCCGGGTACCCGTCGCGGCCCCTAGCTGGGTCGTGACAATTCACCTTATGTCCACATACTGCAGTTTGTTTTGATTACTCTATATCCATGTGACTTTGGTATGCTTTTGTTCACATTATACCTGCTGGCTCTAGTATTGTTTGTAATTACATTATATCCACACATGTTGATCCATACCATACTTGTGCAAGATTATGGGATTCTGATTTATCCTATGGCTGTACTTGTTTGGGATGCCGAGCTGATTTGGGGCCCGGTCTTAGCCTTCGCCCCCCCCCCCCCCCCACATATCCTACCATACCGGGGGTTCATGAAACCCCTTGGATCTTGTGCGGCGTCAGAAATACGGATGGTGACGACTTTCCCCATTTTACTGTTTAAATCTCTACTAGTAAAATCCAATAGCATATAATCGAATACCTTAATTGTATAACTTATAAATTTGATATATATATATATTGTTATATCCCGTATTTTTGAACGTCAGATTATTTGCTGAGGTGGGACCCACACATCGAGATTTTTTTTGGGACATCTGAAAACTCATATGAATCACATATGAGAAGTTAAACACAACTCAAGAAGGACCCTTGGGCCAAATCAAAGTGGAAGTCCTCCAAACGAATATTTTAAGAAAACATTTTCGGGTGATCTGACTTCAAGGGGCAAAAACGGTATTATAAGTTTGGAATTTGGAAAGGTACCAAGAACTAGACGTTGTAGATAATTGAATTAGCTTTCCAACCATAGGTCGTGGGTGCCCAGGTGACGTCGGTACAAGGAGATATGAACGTTTTAAGGTCGAAAGGTCAGTGGGCTAGGCCCAACTCGGGACCAAACCGAGTTGGCCCAAAACAAATCAAAAAAAATAATAAGGCCCAAATTTGTGAGGCCCAACCGGCCATGGTTATGGCCCAAGCCCATATTAAATAAAATTTGGTCAATAAATAAGATGACTAAGTCATCTTATTCCACATAATGTTCTAGAAATTTCAAGAAAAGCAAGAACAAGAGAGAGGAGAAAAACTTAAGGCCATTTCGGCCAAGAACAATTTTCACAAGAAAAATTTGCAAAAATTCTCCAAAAATCATTTTCTACCAAGTAAAGGGTGATTAACAAGGTGGAGTTGTTGTTGGAGCAAGAAAAATTCAAAATCATACAAGTTGTCAAGTTGTAGTCAAGTGAGAAGTTGAAGAAGAAAGGTGAGTTTTGATCTTGTTTTATGTGTTATATATGGTTTATATGTGTTGTAGTATGCTAAAATGGATGAAATTCATGAAGGAGAGAAATATAGTATATGGCCGTGTATATATATATGTGTGTGGGAGTCATGCTTCAATTATTTTAATTAGTGTTTAGTTGTTATTGTTGTGAATGATATGTGGAAAATGGAAGTTGAATGAGTTTGGAGAGATTGTAGTGGTGTATACATGTTGGAGCCGTGTGAGTGTGCATGGTATATGTGGCCATGTATACCTGATGTATAGTCGTGTATATTGGTGAGTTGTGAAAGAATAATGAGCGAGTTGTAATTAATATCTTAATCGTTGTGTTGTAGATGTTATATCGCAAATAAAGACTTGACAAGTTTGGTGAAGTATTGGCAATTGGAAGTTTGTGTAAATTGAAAATAATGTTTTTGTATGGAAGACATGTAATGGTATTACTCTGATGTTGTTGGAATATATGTATTATAAGGTTATTGTTGTTTCATTGGAATTGGAGAGTATTGAAGGAGGTAGAATGTTAATTGAAGTGTTGGAATGCACCTTGAATGGAATATGTCAATTTTTAGTGTGATTGTTGAATTATGTTAATAGTTTGGCCGGGTTTGAATTCCCGGATTGTGATTGATGAGAATTTGGCTATGTTGAATGTTGAGGATGGTATATTTACAGAGGAAGTGCTGCCGAAATTTCGGTAGCCAAGTGGTTCCTTAAGATTCTAACTCTAAGTACCCTAATGAAAGTTTGGGTAAATGTGACCAATTTGCAGATTTTGACGAGATTGCAACGTGAATTCGGAATAGCAAAAGAAGCGGAAAGAGGTATGTAAGGCTTCACCATTCTCTCTATGGCATGTCTTAGTTGAAATAAGTTGGGTACGAGCCTCGGGGACAACTCGGTTCCCCGGAATCCGCACCTAAAGTTTTCCACTTTTTGTTCAATAGAATTGAACTAGAAAGTGTGCCAATTGTTGGAAAAACCTCCTACACCCTTAGAACTTGTATAAATGGGACCCGATTACCCTAAGACCCTCACAAGTAACGCTATGACACGTAACATACGTAATTCGTATACGCTACCTCATCCGGCCCGAGGTGGGCCCGCTACTCTCGGATTTTTCCTTACAGTCTTGCTTGACTTACTTGAAGTGAATCCAAAGGGAACCTTTGATCCCGATTTCGATACCAAATGATAAATACTATGACTCCTCTAACGAGGGCACTTTCATGACGATAATGATAACAATGATGTTAGATAAGAGAATATGCCTATGATACGTACTACCGGAACGACTCTATGACTAAGATGACTAAGCTAAGTATCTTATGTAAACATGAAAATGATAAACTAATTTTTGAATATTATTTATATTTCCTAGCTATGACTTTATTTTCTAAAAGATTTCAAAGTCTATGAACTGTCATCTATGATGCCCCGATTTCATTCTACGTTTACTTTAATATTATTCCCCGTTGATAGTCTCACCTTAAAATACTCGTTCCTTCAAGGTGAGACAAAGCGATCACGAGTATTCTATAATGTAATCGGAGGTTACTGACTTTACGTCACTCCGATGACTACATGATGCTTCTTTGGGCTCTCCTGCGTGCATATGAGATATATGTTTATAGGATACGTAAATGCATATAAGACATGTAAATGTATGTAGGATATGCGTATATATTTTTAAAAATATGCACATGACAAAAGAGCTAGAGCGCTATAGACGCTGATGTACCTACATGACACACGTATATGTATATGATAAAAGAGCTAGAGCGCTATAGACGTTGATATATGTACATGATATATGCATATGTATACGGGGGAAATGGAGGTAAGGGCAGAGCGTTATGAACGCATATCCACCTGATCAGTTGGCATTACATGATATGATATCGTCCCGGACGCGGGATGGGTATATTTATGGTTAAATGGATCGGCTGCCGACGCCTCGGCAATATGAGATGTCCTATTTTATATGTATATGTATATGAATAAGGAAAGATTCTTAAAGGAAAGCTAAGTACGCATAGCACCTGCCAAGGGTATATATATATATACAGGTTATGTTTCTATCCCAGGACATGTGTTGTAACTCTCTTATGTCATTATACATGATTCATATTTTCTGTATATTACTATTCATGCCTTACATACTCGGTACACTATTCGTACTGACGTCCCTTCTTGTGGACGTTGCGTTTCATGCCGCGCAGGTCAGCAGACAGGCGGATTTGATCCTTAGAAGCTCTACCAGCAGTGTTGACAGTGCTCCAGTTATTCCGGAGCCTCACTTCCTTGGTACTATTTTTTGTATATATATTCGGGCACGGCAGTACTCAGCCCTTTCTATGTATAAGTGTACTACGTCTAGAGGCTCGTAGACAGTTATGTACAGTCAGTTAAGTACAGTTAGATATATGGTGTTTTGGCTTGTTAATGTTAATGTATAAGTGATAACGAAGTTTATTAGTCTATGTTCAGAATGACGCCGCTAATGTTAATGTTCAAAAAAAAAATGGCTCTGTTTACATGGCTTGCTAAGAGGTAAAGGTAAAACGATAGACAAGGGGTGCTCGGTACAAGTATCGGGTACTCGTCACGGCCCCTAGACGGGTCGTGACAGAAGTGGTATCAGAGCAGTTCGGTCCTAGGAGTTTGTCTACGAGCCGTGTCCAGTAGAGTCTTGTTTATGGGTGTGTTGCGCGTCACACTTATAAACAGGAGGCTACAGGGCATTTAGGAAATGTGACCTTCTTTGCATTCTGAAATCATGCGATAGAGCTAAGTTGCCAGGCTTCCATATTCCTTTTCCTAAACCTGTGTTATGGTTTCAGTAATGCCGCCGAAGAAAAAGGCTACGATAGCCGAGAAAGCCAAGGGGGTGGCGGCCAGCAGAGTTGAACGGGAGCTAGAAGAAGAAGAATCTCATAATGAGGCTCCCCCTCAGACTGTTCCTGCTCCCCCTGCACCAGCAGAGCAGGAAAGAGTTCCAGCTCCAGCCCCCGCACCTCCAGTTCCACCGCCAGCAGTTCCGGGCCAGCAGATGGCAGAGGCCATCCAGTTATTAACCCAGCTCGTTGCCGCACAGGCTCAGCGGCAAGATATAGACCTGGGAGGCAGAGCGCTAAGTGCAAGGGCCCGCGACTTTATCACCCTGAAGCCTCCAGAGTTTTATGGATCAAAACCAGAGGAGGACCCGCAGAGTTTTATAGATGAGATGCTGAGGACTCTGGGGATCATACATGCTTCGGATACGGAGTCCGTAGAGTTGGCTTCATACAGGCTGCGGGATGTGGAAGTTCTGTGGTACAGTAGCTGGATATCATCGAGGGGAGCAAATGCACCCCCTCCGGTTTGGCAGGAGTTCACTGAGGCGTTCCTGCGACATTTCCTACCGCCAGAGGTTCGACGGGCTCGAGCCGATATGTTCTTGAACCTGAGACAGGGAAATATGAGCGTTCGAGAATACAACCTCCGTTTTAATTCATTAGCCAGGTATGCCCCAGCCATGATAGCGGATAAGGGAGATCATGTACACCGATTTGTGAGTGGGCTAGGGCCACATTTGGTTAAGGAATGTTTGACAGCTTCACTCCAGGACGGGATGACTATTACTCGAATCCAAGCCCACGCCCAAAATCTGGAGGAACAATATCAGCCACGGCGAGAGGAGCGTTACCCAGATAGGGGTTCCAGAAAAAAGGGCAGGTTTTCCAGGACTAGAAACGAGTACAGAGGGGGATAGGCACAAGAGCTATTCAGGCATTCAGAACAACCGGCGGCCAGTGCACCGCCTCGATTTACGGATAGGGGACTTGACCGTTCTACTCACTCACGACCAGATCAGGGTACTAAGGCGTCAGGATCCCAATATAGAGCTGATTCTAGCAGGATGATGCCACCCCCGCCACGGTGTGCGCGATGTGGTAGACCACATTCTGGAGAGTGTCGCGCAGGTACAGGTGCATGTTATACTTGTGGGCGGGTTGGCCATTTGATGCGTGATTGCCCACTGAGGTATGAGGGAGACCAAGCCCAGCCCGTCGGGTCCGCGGTTGGTTCATCGTCGACCGTATGCCCTCTTGGACAGACCTCCCAAGCTCCAGCGGGCCGCGGCCGCGGTAGAGGAGGGACACCTAGTTCAGCTGGTCCTCCGCACCACCTATATGCATTGACAGGACGACAGGACCCTGAGCCTTCCGCAGACGCGGCCACAGATACTTTTTCGGCACCATCTATGATGTGTATGTTAATTGATTCGGATTCTATCCTATCCTACGTTGCCTTTATATTGCTGATCATATTAAGAATTTAGAAATTAGGACGAAAGGTAGCCATACGCACAGGTAAAAAGACGAATACTAGAGATTGCGGAGGTTAGAACCGTAAATAAAAGAAGAGATGTGTTACGCGGCGTTTCGAAAACTGCTAAGACCCCAACTCGTTCCATAATATGTGATATAAGTAGTGCGAGGGAGTGGGGGCGAAAATACTAACGCTAAGACGCTGAAATGCACTAAAGTTTCAAGGTTAAGCGTGCTAGGGTGAGAGTAATTTCATGATGGGTGACCCCCTGGGAAATATGCTGAAATTTTCACAAATGTGGGAACAAGAGACGAATGTGAAGCTAGGTAGTCCAATGTAAATTAGAGTGTGTGGAGTGGTTACAAACCCTATAAAAGTCATGTAGGCTGAGACGGACAAGACTAACGGAAGAGGAGAAAGCGTGACAGAAAGGGGACTTATTAACGTAGGACCAACGTTCGGAGCTTACTCAATGGACTTACGACATAAAAGCGACCTAAGCGACATGTGAGATGTCTACGAAGGAGACCTCCCCGAAGTATTATGATACACTATGAGGCCAGTTTAACATTCGAGGACGAATGTTCTAAAGGGGGGGAGAATGTTATATCCCGTATTTTTTAACGTCAGATTATTTGCTGAGGTGGGACCCACACATCGAGATTTTTTTTGGGACATCTGAAAACTCATATGAATCACATATGAGAAGTTAAACACAACTCAAGAAGGACCCTTGGGCCAAATCAAAGTGGAAGTCCTCCAAACGAATATTTTAAGAAAACGTTTTCGGGTGATCTGACTTCAAGGGGCAAAAACGGTATTATAAGTTTGGAATTTGGAAAAGTACCAAGAACTAGACGTTGTAGATAATTGAATTAGCTTTCCAACCATAGGTCGTGGGTGCCCAGGTGACGTCGGTACAAGGAGATATGAACGTTTTAAGGTCAAAAGGTCAGTGGGCTAGGCCCAACTCGGGACCAAACCGAGTTGGCCCAAAAAAAATAAAAAAAAAATAATAAGGCCCAAATTTGTGAGGCCCAACCGGCCATGGTTATGGCCCAAGCCCATATTAAATAAAATTTGGTCAATAAGTAAGATGACTAAGTCATCTTATTCCACATAATGTTCTAGAAATTTCAAGAAAAGCAAGAACAAGAGAGAGAGGAGAAAAACTTAAGGCCATTTCGGCCAAGAGCAATTTTCACAAGAAAAATTTGCAAAAATTCTCCAAAAATCATTTTCTACCAAGTAAAGGGTGATTAACAAGGTGGAGTTGTTGTTGGAGCAAGAAAAATTCAAAATCATACAAGTTGTCAAGTTGTAGTCAAGTGAGAAGTTGAAGAAGAAAGGTGAGTTTTGATCTTGTTTTATGTGTTATATATGGTTTATATGTGTTGTAGTATGCTAAAATGGATGAAATTCATGAAGGAGAGAAATATAGTATATGGCCGTGTATATATATATGTGTGTGGGAGTCATGCTTCAATTATTTTAATTAGTGTTTAGTTGTTATTGTTGTGAATGATATGTGGAAAATGGAAGTTGAATGAGTTTGGAGAGATTGTAGTGGTGTATACATGTTGGAGCCATGTGAGTGTGCATGGTATATGTGGCCGTGTATACTTGATGTATAGTCGTGTATATTGGTGAGTTGTGAAAGAATAATGAGCGAGTTGTAATTAATATCTTAATCGTTGTGTTGTAGATGTTATATCGCAAATAAAGACTTGACAAGTTTGGTGAAGTATTGGCAATTGGAAGTTTGTGTAAATTGAAAATAATGTTTTTGTATGGAAGACATGTAATGGTATTACTATGATGTTGTTGGAATATATGTATTATAAGGTTATTGTTGTTTCATTGGAATTGGAGAGTATTGAAGGAGGTAGAATGTTAATTGAAGTGTTGGAATGCACCTTGAATGGAATATTTGAATTTTTAGTGTGATTGTTGAATTATGTTAATAGTGTGGCCGGGTTTGAATTCCCGGATTGTGATTGATGAGAATTTGGCTATGTTGAATGTTGAGGATGGTATATTTACAGAGGAAGTGCTGCCTAAATTTCGGTAGCCAAGTGGTTCCTTAAGATTCTAACTCTAAGTACCCTAATGAAAGTTTGGGTAAATGTGACCAATTTGCAGATTTTGACGAGATTGCAACGTGAATTCGGAATAGCAAAAGAAGCGGAAAGAGGTATGTAAGGCTTCACCCTTCTTTCTATGGCATGTCTTAGTTGAAATAAGTTGGGTACGAGCCTCGGGGACAACTCGGTTCCCCGGAATCCGCACCTAAAGTTTTCCACTTTTTGTTCAATAGAATTGAACTAGAAAGTGTGCCAATTGTTGGAAAAACCTCCTACACCCTTAGAACTTGTATAAATGGGACCCGATTACCCTAAGACCCTCACAAGTAACGCTATGACACGTAACATACGTAAATCGTATACGCTACCTCATCCGGCCTGAGGTGGGCCCGCTACTCTCGGAATTTTCCTTACAGTCTTTCTTGACTTACTTGAAGTGAATCCAAAGGGAACCTTTAATCCCGATTTCGATACCAAATGATAAATACTATGACTCCTCTAACGAGGGCAGTTCCATGACGATAATGATAACAATGATGTTAGATAAGAGAATATGCCTATGATACGTACTACCGGAACGACTCTATGACTAAGATGACTAAGCTAAGTATCTTATGTAAACATGAAAATGATAAACTAATTTTTGAATATTATTTATATTTCCTAGCTATGACTTTATTTTCTAAAAGATTTCAAAGTCTATGAACTGTCATCTATGATGCCCCGATTTCATTCTACGTTTACTTTAATATTATTCCCCGTTGATAGTCTCACCTTAAAATACTCGTTCCTTCAAGGTGAGACAAAGCGATCACGAGTATTCTATAATCTAATCGGAGGTTACCGACTTTACGTCACTCCGATGACTACATGATGCTTCTTTGGGCTCTCCTGCGTGCATATGAGATATATGTTTATAGGATACGTAAATGCATATAAGACATGTAAATGTATGTAGGATATGCGTATATATTTTTAAAAATATGCACATGACGAAAGAGCTAGAGCGCTATAGACGCTGATGTACCTACATGACACACGTATATGTATATGATAAAAGAGCTAGAGCGCTATAGACGTTGATATATGTACATGATATATGCATATGTATACGGGGGAAATGGAGGTAAGGGCAGAGCGTTATGAATGCATATCCACCTGATCAGTTGGCATTACATGATATGATATCGTCCCGGACGCGGGATGCCCGGACGCGGGATGGGTATATTTATGGTTAAATGGATCGGCTGCCGACGCCTCGGCAATATGAGATGTCCTATTTTATATGTATATGTATATGAACAAGGAAAGATTCTTAAAGGAAAGCTAAGTACGCATAGCACCTGCCAAGGGTATATATATATACAAGTTATGTTTCTATCCCAGGACATGTGTTGTAACTCTCTTATGTCATTATACATGATTCATATTTTCTGTATATTACTATTCATGCCTTACATACTCGGTACACTATTCGTACTAACGTCCCTTCTTGTGGACGCTGCGTTTCATGTCGCGCAGGTCAGCAGACAGGCGGATTTGATCCTTAGAAGCTCTACCAGCAGTGTTGACAGTGCTCCAGTTATTCCGGAGCCTCACTTCCTTGGTACTATTTTGTGTATATATATTCGGGCATGGCAGTACTCAGCCCTTTCTATGTATAAGTGTACTACGTCTAGAGGATCGTAGACAGTTATGTACAGTCAGTTAAGTACAGTTAGATATATGGTGTTTTGGCATGTTAATGTTGATGTATAAGTGATAACGAAGTTTATTAGTCTATGTTCAGAATGACGCCGCTAATGTTAATGTTCAAAAAAAAAATGGCTCTGTTTACATGGCTTGCTAAGAGGTAAAGGTAAAACGATAGACAAGGGGTGCTCGGTACAAGTATCGGGTACTCGTCACGGCCCCTAGACGGGTCGTGACATATATGTGCATAGTTATATACGTGATAAGTTCAGTAAATATAACTAACCGGGGTCCTTTGTTTTTTTTACTCCTCCACCACTGTATGGCCATTTGGGCCGAGTCACGTACCAACCTGTTGGGCCAAGGCCCAACATGCAATTCTTTTGAGTCATGATCGAGCCCAGCGAAGAAATGGAAGCTAACATATGTATTAATCGCGTAGAATGCCCAGCCATGTGAAAATGGCCAACTAGGGGCTTGGTACGCCCCTAACCTATCCTCCACTCTATTTATTTTCTTGGTACTCGCACCACGATTCCTTAGAAACACAAAAACACGTACCGCAAGCCCGAAACCATGACTTACTCTTGCCAGAAATGTACCCTGGCTCCATATGAGAATTCTACGCAACCCTATCAAAATTGATCTTACTCACAGCCAGCATGGCTATTTCCAAGTTTTTTAACCCTCAAATCACAATACAGGAACAAACCACTGAATACCTTACCAACCAAGTACAAACCACTGAATACCTTACCAACCAAGTTCGTAGGAAACCATCAGATCACTCTAAAGACATATCTCAGCCATGGCACCTACTCAGTCATTACCAAGCCCATTGTAACCATATAGTACCCGAATAACTGACGTCAGTAACAATATCCTCAAATTCCCTTGTAAACCTTGATAAAACTCGATAAACCTTCAATACATTACATCTGAATCGAAACACATAAAATCATTATAGGTATTTTACTGGAAACCCCGAGATCCTGTTAGGAAGATTAACATAGCCCAACAAGCTTAACTCGAATAATTTTGACCCTAAATGAATGTACCACACTTGAATACCACTAATAGTCACTTGAACTGACCCTAATTTTCCGAAACCAATCACAGTCCTATCGCCCATCGATGGCGGCCCATTCTAATCGTTTCCTCATGCATAACAAATCATGTCTATCGCTCGACTCCCAAAAGCTGAATCATAACCAATTTGTCCACTAAGTATCAAAGAACTAAATCTTGTGAATGCAACTTCGAGCTTCTAAACTTTACCCAATATGCACACCTGATACAACCCGAACCTTCCGACGCTAAAAACCTATTATCTCAGATAAAAACCCTTTAACTATCAAGCTTTCCATTGTAATACCTCGACAACCCATAACATTTCCGAGAGTATCAGACCTCGCAACCTCTTGTGCCAACTCAGCACAACCATTCCCAAGTCCTTAATATCACCCAAGCTATTTAGTCAATATTACTAGCAACATAATTCACTACCACGAATATGGTATCATCTCGGAAATATAACTCTAGCCTTAACATGCCGGTTACCTGAAATATGCTTCTCACTAGACACTGATCACGAACCTCACGAAACTCTGTCATATCACGTAGTCGATTCCTGTAGATTTCCCTCTTAAGCTCACACAACAATCACACCTCATCTGAATCTGCAAGACAATAACGCCACAATCTAAATAGGCTCAAGTAACCCTAAGATGTACTTCATTCTTGCCGACTCTCGATCAACCATACCGTAATCAATCCACGAATCCACGCCATCGAATACCATATAATCATAAATCTTGCAGATAGGATTGTACCATACACTCTGCACATTAGAGTTTCCTTAATGCTTACCACTCTAAACTGAACACTCTCTAAATCCAACATATCACATAACAGTCTTAATAATATCCTCATGTATCTCACTGAAGCATCCTTTCCCGAATTGCCCTACTCACTTTCCGAATTGTTATTCCGAACTTAACTCAGTTAATCCGTCATTGATTTACCATTTCAAGTACCCATATTTGTGAATCCCTTACTCAAATCCTTAACATTACTACTTCTCGAAGAATCACCTCTTACCTCAATTATCGAATCTGAACAGCTCTAACCAGTCGCACGCCAATCTTTTTTATTCAATCACATAAGTCAAGTCCTAACACCATTAGTAGCGGGATCTAGTCAAATTGACACAATGAATACAAGGTTCCCAACCTTAGTCCACCACTGTCTATTAGTCTATGACATAACCAAACATACATCTTATCCATAAAGTCTCAAGCCCACTCTACACTGTCCAATCGCAACCAAGCTCTCACATCACTAACTATTGCTTCAACGATTTCCTTTCTGCCCTTAACCTCGAAGACACCAATCAACCTCATCGGTCACACCCCTTACTGTACGTCATGATATAATGTTCTCGCAATCCAAACACGACTCAAGTACCCGTATTACCTCACCTCAAGTCTTACAAACCTTAATTCCCTGAAACCGATAGCAAGAAGCCTCATCGCAATCCTTCAGTTCCTATATTTCATTTCAAATCTCTTTATCACTATCAATCAACAAACACTCAAATCCACTCGATCCTTTAAACTAATCATCCATCTAAGCTAGACAAACTACAAAATAATGTCCATATTTCTCCGCAAATCTGTTACACCTCAGAAAAGTCCCCGTACAAGTACAATGAATAGACCAACGAAGGGTATGAGTGTACGACATTTTACTAAGTAGGGAATGGTGATTCATGAATTTTTTTAGAAATAAGAAAGTTGTAGAATTTCAATTCAGCCAGTGGTCGTAAAACAGAATACGGCCTGTAAAGTGATTTACGGACCGTACAATGCCATCTTCCTCCAACGTTCCAAAAATTTCAACTTTCTGTCCAAAGTTTAAATGGTAAAACACGACCCAGTTTACGGACCGTAAACTGAAATACGACCCGTAAACTGTGGCCGTAAACCATCATGACCTCCAGCAAACCTTTCTGTTTTGATATGCTTAAATACGACCACGTTATACGGCCCGTAAACTAGTATACGGTCCATAAATTGTGTTTTACGACCACTGTACACCCCGATGACTATTCATTAAAAATCAAATTTTGTGATTATTATAAGTGACTTTCTCATTCATTTTCATTCATACTTCATCTATAACCTTCAAGAAATCTCTAGAACACTCCAAACACTTCAACCACAAGAATACTAAGGAAATCAATGATCATCAACACCAAATCTATGAAACAAAGTGTATGAAACCTAATTGGAAGTCATCTCCTTCAAGAAATTCCAAAAGAGGTGAAGAAGGGTTTTGGTGCTAAAGAAGTGATTCCACTCTAGGCTTGTTCCACCATCATCTAAGGTATGCTTCATGACTTTATGATGTTATTTAAGGTATTGGAAAGCTAAGATGCTTGAAATGTAGAAGAACATAGAAAATGGGCCATTACTGAGTGAATAGTGTCACAATTGAATGATAGTTGAATGGAATCATGAACGTTGATATGTTGTGATGATGAATACATTATAAATGGCGTATAGACCATGGAATAGGTGTGAAGTAAGCAAAATTATGATGATGAGCTAAAACCATTAAATGTGGAGAAATTGAAGAAAAATGGTGGATCTTGCTAAATATAGATAAGTGATGAATGTTGATACGATATTGTGAGTGTTGTTGTAAATGTTGGGAGTTGAAATAGAACATGAGAAAAGTAGTAGAAACAAAGGAAACGCTGCCCAATTTTCTCCAGAAATAAAGATGCGTTCTTATGGTCGATTGACTAACTGTAATGCGTATTCTCTCGTGAAGGTAACAACGTGATATTGAAGGAGAACAAGTGAACGATAGCATAGCTAAATGACAAAGGTATGTGAGGCTAGTCCTTTCCTTTCTATGGAATGAATCCTATGACATGATTCTTCTCCCTTTTCATGATTCTCCTATATCCCGGAAAGCCAAGAGCCTAAGATCATGCATAGCTACATGAGTCAAGATATATGATGTGACGTTCTTATAAAGTAAATGATGTTGTTCCTTGTATACACTCACCTTATATCCTAATCCCTTCTAGGTGAGGCAGAATGTTCATAAATGCTCATAATGGAATCGAGGGTTCACGACCTTACGTCACCTCGATAGAATGTAGTTGTTCTAAAGTCCTTGTGCATGTATGATGATAAGTATATTTTGATAAGCATATCATTATAAATATTTTATGATGAGCATGTCATGATTGCATCACACCGGGCCTAGTTGGTCGGGCAGTCACCGCGAAAGCGGACTGCTATACGATACACCATGGCCAGTTGGCATGGGCAGACACCACTAGTGGGCGGCATGAGATGGTACCCCAGACGCGGGAGGCCTGGACGCGGGCTAATGTTACTGATTATCACACCGTACCTATATGGTCAGGCAGTTTAGATATATATATATATATATATATACATTTGATATGCATACATGAGATGATGATAAGCATAAAAGTAAGTCAGCATGCATTACTTTTCATATGATTCCCAGTCAGGTACAGTTGCTCCATACTTGATGCCTCCTTTACTTTCTTGATGTGTTGTTTTTGTTCATGCCTCTCATACTCAGTACAACATTCGTACTGACGTCCGTTTTCTTTGGACGTTGTGTTCATGCCTACAGGTAGGCAGGGAGGCGAGCTCGATCCAGATTCTTAGGAGCTGTCAGTTGATTGAAAGCACTCCATTGTCCGAAGGTGCTTATGATTATCCTTTTGGTACATGTGTATATTTTGGGCATGACGGAGTCTTGTTTCGTCTACATGTATAGTATGTCAGTAGAGGCTCGTAGATGCGTAGTGTGGGTTAGATGGTCTCACAAGTTTATTACAACATGCATGTATATATTATATATATTATTTTGATGGACTAATGAGGCATCTATATATGTATATAGACTAGTTGTGTTTTCCACCCAAAAATGATTTTCGTACAATCATGAATGATAAAGAAGTGTAAATGACTATGACAAGGGAGGAAATAAGGGGTGATCGGTGGTCAGCCTCGGGTACCCGTCGCGGCCTTAGCTGGGTCGTGACAAAATCTAAGTGAAACAATCAGTAACTTGTTAAGTCATTAACTCATCGCATTCGCTCATAATTGAAGTCACTTCTATCAGTTGATTACTAGCTCCTCAGAGGTCTACAACCCAATCAAATTTACCGATCAACGATGTGCCCATCCCATTCACTTAATAATAGAGTACTCCTTTAACATCAACGAGCTTATATCAAGAATAACCTTTAGTACCATATTCCCGAGATATCACATGAACCTGTAAGTATGACTGTTACCAAACCATGCCAAATTATTTCCACAAGATTCAATACTCTATAATAATCATAGCTCAAATGACCACTTCTATCGGTACCGTTCTGTCATGCCGAACTCCCTTTACTTTTCACAACCGAACATGAATTTTGCCCTCACATCAATAGCAACCTTATCCTGACAACTATGTCAAATACCAATTTTTTCCCTTCCCAATCTCACGAAAAGTACTCATGTCTAAGATGTTCTGTGAAGTCTCACTTTGCTACACGCTTTTCACAAAAGTCTTCCTTCATGTCCTTACTATCAACTTCTTTTCTTTATTACACGCGATCACAATACGGTTTCCCAAATTCAATGGTCATCACCGAACTTAAACTTGTCCTCACATGCTGAAGTCTTGTACTCTACAATTGTTGAATCGCCGACCTACCATTGGTTCGCCAGTGTCACGCACACCATCATAAAGCCTTGACAAAGTTGAAGTCAAATGGATCATATCATCGAGCAACCCACTATTGTTAAGACATCAATGCACTTTGTCACTTCTGAACAACCCAACGCTAAAACGCGGAGAGCATGTAACCCTCTGAACTATCTTTCCCATTTTTCATGAACTCCCACAATAAACGAGTCTAATCATGACTCCACACAATCGAATCCTCAGGCCATAACTAGAGACTGAACTGGATCACGTGTCCGAATCAGGATAACACCTCTCGTACCATTCCACAACACATCATAGATCGACCATTTGCATAAGAATTCGAGGACGAGTTTCCATCCTCTGTGGGTGATTGAGATAAGAAAGTTCATATAGCAATTGGAATCGGCTAGATACCATTTTGAATGAAGTCGCACAAGAGAATGAAAAAATTGGAAGTTTCCTAAATGTTTTTTAGCCTCTCACAGATAAGTACGGAGCTCATCGTACCAATCCACGAGACTCCACTTGACATTCTCTTGTATTGTAGACCAGGTAACCTAGGGCTTTGATACCAACTTATCACGACCCAATTTCACAAGTCGCACGGGCACCTACCAATCCCACCTTGGTAGGCGAACCCTTATCCCAACATTCACAAACACAGTATAAATAGCGGAAGAAAATAAAGTAACGTAAGTCTGACATATGAATATATAATAGGTGCAGAAGTAAAATAAAACCACCCCAGTATCTGGTCTGATCATACAAGAGTATCTAACTAAAATCTAGCGAAAAGGGTTCAAAACACACTCTAACTTTGGCCGAAATTGCTATAACACACTCCAACTTTGCGGGGGTCCTATGACCCCCCTGGACTATTTTTTTGTGTATTATTGATGCTATTATCAGGTGATGTGGACAAGCAAGTGAGCATATGTTGGTTGAGCGCGCAAGGGTGGACTTAAAACTAAACAGACCCGTCTCTATTTGCCATGTTGAATTCCAAATAATCCTTCTTTATGTGCTCACTTCTTATCCATATCACCCGATAATAGCATCAATAATACACAAAAAAATAGTCCGGGGGTGTCATAGGACCCTCGCAAAGTTGGAGTGTGTTTTGTAACCTTTTCCCTAAAATCTATATGTCTGAAAGTATTAATAATACATCAGTCGTCTCAATAATGTCTCCGAATAGCAAAGTAAGACATAATAGAAGAAGAGTCTTTGGGTAGCGAAGCGTCCACATGCTCACTCCAACAGACTCGAATCAGCAGCCTCAAACTCTCAGCCACGAGGGATAGACATTGATCTCACCTGATACTCTGCATTCATAAAAGAATGCAACAAGTGCAGGTCAGTACAAACAACAAGTACTGGTAGGTATCATAGGCCGACTAAGGTTAGCTAACATATACCAAGATAATAAAGTAAGATAATCAGGTAAATCAACAAGGTATAAGTCAACACGAGCCAGTAACCAAGTACAAGTCATCACCTATGTTATAACATCTAAACCCAACTGTGCCAAGTCTCACTACATTCAATTCGAAGCAGTATATCACGATCATATCACAACAATATGACAAGAAACCAAGGTACAATGCAATGCAATAATGTAGGAAATAGGGATGTAATGCATATGCACCGATACACATGTACTCCGATGATGAAACATCACATCTCGGCAGCACAACCCATGGAGGACCCGTGAAGTCCATGTACCAATCCTCACGATTCTGGCAAAGACCTCAGCAATCGCTACCAGCACTCATACCTCAATTCCGAGATAAACATCGGACATCGGTCCTCACGTCACTCTCATCCAACTGAGCCCAACTCATAACAGTGTTTCCTGGTATATCATCAATGTATTAACAGTATATCATGAAGGATGAGAATATGTGCAATATATGAGTTCAATGTCAATAATCAAATCAATCTCAACAGTACCACACATGGGCACACCAACAATATCAATGAAAGGCTACATAATAAGCCACAATAGTATCACAATCCTCGTCTCAAAAAAATAACAAGCCACAATAGTATCACAATCCTCATCTCAAAACAGTAACAAGGTATTACAATACCATCACCAAGATATATCACTAGTCACCAATATCTACTATCTCCATGTGGCAACAAGCCAACGATAAATAAAACAAGATAAGTCACGACACAACGGGGTGGCTAGCCCCAAATCATATAACAAGGCCCAACCTAAGGCAATATCCAACCCAACTACATAGCCGAAGGTTTACATGCATTCACCGACAATCTAAATATATGTTTGCTAATCAAAGTCTCACCATAGGGTAAACCATAACCTACCTGAAAGGCTAAACAGCAAATTCTCCAATAATCACACCTTAGTCTTTCCTTTCCTTTGAGTCTCGTGATAATGGAAGTCACAAAGATTTTCCCCAAGAATCATCTTGAAATGCTCCCAATAACTGTAAAGTCAAAATAATAATGAATGAGAGACTTATGGCTTTTAACACTCATTTAATGAATCTATCTACCCGATACCTGCTTCTGTGACAAAGAGAACATCGCGGTGGTCCCGCTTTGGTGCTCCCTCAGACCGCTGCGGTAGTCAGCCAATCAATACACTGAACCGCCTCTGCGGAACGGCCACCACTATAGCGGTGCCGCTGTTGCGGTAATAATGCCGCTATAGCGGGGCACCAGAACCAAAAACTCCACAAGAATCACAATCTCAACCCAAAATCCCGACTATCACCCAAGGTTATCTGCTCACATACCGCATAAGCAGACACACATAAAAACACGCTACGAACGCACTCGTGGCCTCGGAATTCCCATTGAGGGTCTCATTGACCCAGTTAACCCCCGATACCTCAAATCCAATTTCCCAACCCAAGCCCCAAAATGCACTCGAGTGCATTGGGAACCGAACCAATATACGCACAAGTTCTAAAATACCAACCGAACCTCTCGGAGTTGACAGATTTTTGAAAAAGTTCTATTTACCCAAAAGTCAACTTTGATTCACCTTTTTTTTGCTTTAAGCCCAAATTTTCAAAAACTCGCTAGAATCGTATCCAAACACCTCAAGAAGAGTGGAAACTATCCCCTCGGTTCAAACGTGAGCTAAACAATCTCAAGAAAGGGTCAAAAGTACCAAAAAGACTATAATGACTAAACGAGTCGTTACAAAGAGTCTCTTCATCTCACAAGTTTTTAAATTTCTCATGAGTTCATCCATTGTCATAGTCTCTAAGTTTCCTCTGCTTTTGCATTAGTCTTGCTTTATGAAGAATTAGGCAGAATATCCAACAACTTCTCAATTCTCTTGCCTAAAGAAATTACTTCTCCGAAAGAGTTCATTTCATTAGTAATATCAGTAAATCTGTTGAATATCTCTTAAAGGGATTATCCTTCATTCATCTTGAAAAACTTATATTGCCTTTTTAAGAATGTAATATTTGACTTCTTGACCTGACTTATTCCATCATAAGTGGTTCGTAAGGTAACTCACACCTCCTTGCCAGTTCTACAAAAGAGATGCTATTATATTAGGTCCAATTCCACAAATAACATTTTTTTGTCTTGGCATTCTTTTGGACTGTCTTGATGTTGTCATCATCATCATATTTCTCTCTTTCTCTTGAAACATCTTTTTCCCTTCATCACATGTAGTCGTGGGGATTTTACGACCATCCATAATGGTGCTCCATAGTTCAAGATCTCTCCAACAACAAAGTCTTTCATTCTTGTCTATTTTTCCATTGAAGGGCGGTGGTCTTATGGTTGATTGTCCTTCTTGAACTCTTGGTGGTGCAACCATCTCTTGGCCCTTCAAGGTGTTAACCTTAATTAAAAACTACTGTAATACCAATTGATAGTTTATGCTATCAACATATACTAAAGAACCAAGTTCTTTAGCAGCTAAAAAATAAGTGAATTGCAGAATAATAAATCACACAAGAATTGTTACACGGAAAACTCCTTGCTCATGGAAGGAAAACATCACGACCTATCTCTAATCGGATTTCCTCAAATCTCCACTAATAACTCGAGCGGTTTTAAGGTTACAAATGATTGCACCTAAGGAATTGACCACTACAACACTTATCACCCTTCTACTCTTCTCTCTAAGTGAATATAACTTCCTCAAAGACTCTACCCAGTCTAAAAATCCCCTTACAACTCTGTGCAACCTAATATATAGCTTCAAGTAAGGTAAATAGGTTTACAATATAAACAAAAGAATTTAAATATTACAACTTGAAAAAACGAATGAATAAATTTAGATAGGAATAGGTTTTTTTTCTTTACAGTTGACTATCTCTCTCGTTTGAAGATATTCTGAATAGATCTCTTTATGTGCTCTCGAGTTCTTATCTTCAATATCATCAATGTGATATTTTATATAAGAGTAGGATGACACTTATTGTTCTCTTGATCCTTGTAGAATAAGTTCAAGAATCCATGAACATAGTCCATGTTTGACTTGGTTTCAGTTCCTCTTCGGCCATCAATTATTTTCTCCTATTTCAAAACTAATTATATATGCTCAATTATGGTAATTTTTCATGTCTTGAACTTATATTCCTTGTATAACTGAATTAAGACTTAATCTAAATTCTTCATGGTTTCCGTTTTTGCACGTGGAACAACTTTTCATGCTTGGACTAAACAGTCTCCAGTTCTTCTGCAAAGGATCTAGTTCCTTCAAGTGTTTGTGTGTCCATGTTACCAGCTTTATCAGTTCTATTTAGATGTTAAGGATCTATTTCTAGTATATATTTTTTCATCCTTTTGAATGTTGATTGTCAATTATACATTATTTGTCATTTATAAAAACTTCATAAGATCTTGACTTGAAATTCAGATCAAAACAACTCAACAATAAGAATCTTGAATCTTAAGATACTTAAAGTACTGGTGTTTTCCCTTGTACTGGTTTCTCCTATTATTCATCAAAAGCAACACGAACACCTTCAACACTAAGTTACTTGAATGAGAACCTCCCTTTTAAAAAACAAAAGGCTACATTAGACCTGTCATGAAACATCGACAGCTTGACCTGAACTTCAAATGTGATAGAGTAATTTAGTGAACCCCTAAAACTACTTATCCATTTAGAACTCAAACACAATGTAGATGCTAATATGCCTAAATTTTAGGATTTCCACTCATTTCCAGTTGTAAATAATGAACCCTAACCTCTACTTAGGTAGTTCCGACAGATTCAATCTATTGAAATTAAAAAACAAATGTCATTGTGCATACAACAAACAAGAAGATAAGTAAAGTTAACTACTTATAAAGGCATTATAGAAATACAAGAGGGAATTGTCTGACAATGAGAATGAAGTGTTATGGGAGGAAAGAATCCAAGTTAATAACTTTAAGGTAGAAAGATGCTACAAATCTAGTTACTCTCATGCCATGTTATCTTTCTAAAAAAAAATATATAATTACAACAAAATAAATAATATGCAGTCAAATTGAGTTTCTTGAATTGAATATAAATCGTATGGACTTCAGTAAATTAATATTGAAAAAGACCTTTATATTATCTATAACGACCCGTCTGGTCTTTATTATACTTTTCTCCGCTCGTGTACAAAATCTAAGTTGATTTGTTGTACGATTAGATTTTGAGATGAAAAACTTCATTAAATTTTAACTATAGTCGAGTCAATCGAGAAAAATGGTGTGGGGCCCGGTGGACGCGCTTCTTCGCGGCAGTTGATGAATCGCCGTAGCGAGTCCGTCCCAGCAAACAGAGGACCGTTGCAGTGGTCGGCTTGAACCAAACCCAGTTAAAAACCTTATCTCGTGATTTAATCCCACTTTTCCACCAAACCTTCTTCTAAGCTGTCACTTGGGAGAAATTCTAGGCAGAGCACATAGAGGATTGAGTAAGGTAGCCTTTCTAACCCTTCCTTTTGTTATCTTTTCTACAGTTAATTCCCCCCCCCCCCCCCGCTAGGTTTAACCTCCGGATGATAATAAACATGGAGTTCTTAAATTGCTCACGCATTAGAGGGATGAAATAGGCAACATAAAACTGTAAATTGGTAGTTCGCTAAATCTTATTATAGATTATTATTCTAGGAAGATAAACGGAACCCAAAGGATAGCGATTTTGATAGGGGTTGGGAATTGAGTTCTTGAATGAGAAATAGGAAGGCAGGGGTAGTCAACTATAGGATCTAGATTAATGTGCATGATTTATTTTGACTCTCGTTATTGAAATTTGTGCTACTCCTAGACTTCTCCGTCGTGGTCTCTAGATTTGAAAATAAAAGATGAAGACCCCATTATGGTTCGTGGCACCTGCTCGGCCTAAAGGTAGGTTTTGGTTTACTTGAGTTATACTTTGATTAGAGAAATGTATATATTTTATAGAATCGATGGGAGAAAGCATGATTAGCACTTCGGACGCGGACTTCGGTTGGATATTAGATAGATTGATGTAAATTGTTAAATTACGTGGGCTTGTCTCCATTGAGTGTGTAGTTGAACCAAGGTGAATAGTCGTTATTCTTGAGGGAATATGGTGGTGTTCATGTTCTTAGAGTGATTAAGTTAGAAGGTGGTGATTCGCATACGTACTAAGTTGATCATTATAAAGCTTGTCGTACTAATGGGCGGGGTGACTTGTGTGGTAATTGCATGTGTCTTCACTAGAGTATTCATGTCTTGATTTAGCGAATTTCATATTTGTGTGATTAATGAGAGAAGTTATTTGGGTCTTGTAATGACTCATGGCATGATGCCTTGTTATCTTAATATTGATATTGTTGATTGATCATACTTCATAATTACTGATGAACTGGAAATACGTGAGATACACATTGTGGTGAGAAATAGCATATATACATATATATATATATATATATATATATATATATATATATATATATATATATATATACGAGAAGGCACATTTGACAGGGGGTGAGGATATGGCCTGGTTATGGCTCGTGATCCGAGGTCAGTTCCGGAGTGAGTGGTACATGTACACCATGGGTCTCTTGCAGGTCATGGCTATTTGGGCAAATAATACCATTTAGCATGTGTGTACGGATATGATACTAACTCGGGTTGCATTACATTTTACTTACTTATATTCGTGTGATAGAGGTGATACTTGTCTTGGCTGCATTACATTGAATCATGACTCATTCTTGAGATTTCATATTTGATTTTCCTGGTTGTTGAGCTATTGTGTTTACACGTAACTTCATGATCTTGTTTGAGAAATGAAGGGGGGTTGTTGAAATGATCCCACTAGAATGTCTAAGGTTGGAACGTACGAGAGAAATATTATCGTCACCCGCATTGCTTGTGCTTACTCTTATTGTTTAATTGATAAATTATTACCGACTGATGTCTATTTTGAATTGTTATGGGGTTGAGACTACCCGTCAAACTATGAGTCCATTAGATCGCTGAAAGAAGGGCATGGTTTACTGATTTCGAACGGAATGATTTAACCTGATGGGTCTTGCCCAGACTTATTTATTATTGAGGATCGGGTGGTCTAGGAGTCCTTCCGAACTGAAACCGATTGTTGCCTGTTAGTCTTTATTTTCTGTTATTATGTTGATATGGTAAAGGTAAGAGGATACGAGTATGCTCAGGGTAAAGTTGTCACGTGTGGGGGCAGGATTCATAAAGATGTACAATTGTTCTTATTTGTTTATCCTATTGATTTTATAATGTATTGCGTGAACTACTCTTAGTCGGCCTATGATGCTTACCAATACGTGTGGTGTACTGATACTACTTTTACTACATCCTTGTGGGGTGTAGATGTATTTTAGGCTATTGCTTGAAGATTTCATAGGTCGGAGTGGCGGACATCTTCCTACAGCTTCTGTGCATCTCATTCCAAGGCAGAAGTTGTATCATTTTATTTTAGGTTTATTACTCTGTATTGTAGAAGCTTTTGTGCACGTGTAGACTAGGTCCCGAGAAATTGTAAACTATAATTTTATAAAGAGTGCCATTCATGTTTTTCTCACTTAATGTTTATGGTTTCTTGGTGAGGGTTCGCCTACTAGGAGGTAATTAGGTAGGTACCCGCACGATCCGTAATTTGGGTCGTGACATCATCAGAAGAAAAATTTCCTGATAACTGTTTTAGAATTCGAAAATCATCAATTTAAGAAGAAGCAACTATGAGAGATCCATAAAAACTCTTTCTTTTTTAATTATGATTATACAACAACATATATGAGTTAAGGAAAATGACATTTTAACGGAACATTCACCCAAAAATAGAGGTAAAACTTAGGCATAACCAAGATGTAAAAAGGAGGAGAAAAAAATTATGCAAAAAATATTCAAGAGATAAATAGAACGCTAATGACCCACAATGGACATAATTAACACCCGAATTAGTTAAATTTAAAGCGCTGATTAAACACAACCATAAAGAAACTGCTCGGGAAAGAGAGACAGAGACAGAGAAGAGAAATGGAAGGCATAGTTGTCTACATGTTTCTTCAACTATAAATCTGCACGGTAATAATAAAAATCATTGCCATTCAAATAGTGTTACGCCTCGGAAAATTCATGTCGTAGTGCTGTGAAGAGACTAACGCGAACTTAAGGAGAACATGAAGTTCTTATGACATTAAGGAGAGTATATGGTAGCTTCAAAGTGCATACGATAAGATTTTAAAGTTATATGAATCGGTGAAACTAAGTTCGTCGAAGGAAGGGAAGTATAAGTTGTGTTTGGGAAGGTTTCGCAAGCTATCAAGTTAAGGATTAGTTAGAAATTTCTTGAGAAATAGTTACATAGCTTCGTAGATGGTTAATGAAGTGTTAAACGATTCCCAAGAAGATTCTATAAGGATTGGAGATCAAATGAATCGACGAGAATAATTTCGGAATGATGTGAGTTGTACGACCACTTATACGGTCCGTATAACTTTATACGGCCGTATAACAGTGACAGTGAGGGGTAATTCCTCATGAGGTCCGTATAAGTGACCGTAGAATTGCACCAACAACCAGCCCATTCTGTAACTTATATATATGAGACCCAAGTTCTTATTTTTCATTTCTCACCTTCTCCACACCTCTTGAAACCTCTAGAATATTCCACACACCATATTAACACATATCCAAGAGAAATCAAAGATTAAACACTAAGAATTGGTAAAATCAAGTGTATGGATGCTAACTAGGGTTTGTAGAAATCAAGAATTCCTTTTGTATTGAAGTTGGGGTTTTTCTCAAGTGGAGTATCTTCATCCAAAGGCCATTCCTACCTAATCAAAGGTGAGTTTTACATTTATTTCATGTTATTAAAGGTATTGAGTGGTTGAAAGACTTTGATTAGAGAAGAATGTAGATATGAGCTCAAATATGGAAATGAGGGTATTTTGAGTAATAAGTTAGTTTGAGTCATGGTTCTTAGTATTAAATGAGTATAATATTGTCATGAATGATGCTAATGTTGTTGAGGAAGTATTATGTGAAGAATGAGTATAGTGTTGTATTGTAGTCATGGTTATGGATGGCTTGGAAGTGAAATTGAGAGGTGAACAATGTTTAACTTGAGAAATCTATTGATTATGATATTATGGGTGTTTTTATTCATATTTGGGAGTTGTTTATTATATGGGGAAAGTTGTTGAAATAAAGGAAATGCTGCCCAATTTTCGTTAGCTCTTAGTCACTTTAGATTAGACTTAGGCGTGTTTTTAGCGATTTAATTTAGTACGAATTCTCTTGTATGTAGAATTGTGAGCTTGGAAGGAAGTCGATAAAGTAAAGAGACGAAACGGTATGTAAGGCTAGTCCCCTTCTTTCAAAGGCATGACTTCTATATTATGATTTCTACTCTATATTTTCATGATCTTCTTACATCCTAAAAAAAATGAAAGTTAAAGATTCTTAAGAGCTTCTTATGAGATAGAGATGGGATACGTTCCATGATAACGATGATGATAATGATGCTATCATGAGATTGATAATCCTATCTTTATGATTTCATTGGTGTTATTTCTTGTTGATGCCTCCCCTCATGATATTAGTTCTTTCAAGGTGAGACATAGCGATGATGATTATTCCATAATGTAATCGGAGGTCACCGACCTTACGTCACTCCGATAGAGTTATAGCTTTCACTTGGGCTCTCATGCATGCTTTACACTATGTATATGTTTAATTACACCGCGCCTATTTGTCCGGGCAGTCACCACTACGCTGGGCGTAGTGGGCAGCTATGATGATGATTACACCGTGCCTATATGGCCGGGTAGACACCACTAGTGGGCGGCTTGAGATGTTTACCCCGGAGACAGGCTAATGATGATCACACCGTAGCTATATGGTCGGGCAACTTATATATATATATATATGATATGATGTTTTTTTATAAAAGCTAGCATGCATGAATCCGCCTTAAGATGCAGTCAGTTACAGGTTTACTCTTCATTTTGCGCTCTTTATATCTTTATTATGCTATTGTACATGCCTTACATACTTAGTACATTGTTCATACTGACGTCCTTTTCTTTTATGGACGTTGTGTTCATGCCCACGGGTAGACAGGTAGACAAACCGTATTCCTAGGAGCCTTATCAGCAGTTGTACAGGAGCAACCCACTACTCCAGCAGATGATCGAGCCTATTCAGTTATTGACCCAGCTAGTTGCTGCTCAAGCTCAGCAGCATAGTGCGGGTCCAGGTGATAGAGCGGCTAGTACCAGAGCTCGTGATTTTATGAGTTTGAATCCTCCAAAAAATTTCGGGTCAAAGCTGGATGAAGACCCGCAGGGCTTTATAGATGAGATGCTGAGGATGCTGAGAATAATACATGTTTTTGATACTGAGTTAGTGGAGTTGGCGTCCTATAGATTGCGGGATGTAGTCGTTCTATGGTATAATAATTGGATATCTTTGAGGAAGGAAAATGCACCTCCCCCGGTTTGGTAGGATTTATAGATGCTTTCAATCGCCACTATTTGCCACCCGAGGTTCGAAGGGCCCGAGCTTACAGGTTCTTGAATCTCAAGCAAGGAAATATGAGTGCTCGGGAGTATAGTCTTCATTTCAATTCATTGGACCGGTATGCTCCGACCATGGTAGCCGATATGGGAGATCGAGTACATTAATTTGTGAGTGGTTTAGGGCCACATTTGATTAAGGATTGCCTGACAGCTTCGCTCCAGGAGGGGATGGACATTTCCCGTATTCAGGCCCATGCCTAAAATTTGAAAGAGCAACAATAGCCGCAAAAGGGTGAGCGTGATATGGACAGAGGGCATAGTAAGAGGGCTAGATCTGCCGGTGCTAGTAGCGAGTATAGAGGGGGCCAGAAGTAACAGTATTCCGAATATTCGAGCCATTCTGTGACTAATGCACCTCCTCGATTTGCGGGCAGGAGATTTGATCGCCCTATTTATTAAGGACCGGGCCAGAGTTTGAGAGTTTCGGGTTCCCAGTTTGGAGGTGATCCCATTCAGAGGAGACCACCATTACCACGATGTAGCCAGTGCTGTAGATTATATTCGGTGTCGCTGAGGTTCAGATGCTTGTTACGCTTGGGTGGTAGAGTTGAGGCTCAGCCTACAGGATCAGCAGTGTTATATCCCGTATTTTATACGTTTGGATATTTCATGGCGGTCGCGGTAAGTTAAGGGAACGACCATCTTCCAAATGCAATTTAATGTACAAGTTGGTTATAAATATTATTTACGAAGATTGGTAGTATGGAAATATTGAGAAAGGTTAAGGGTAGAAAGAGGAATTCACAAAATGGAAAGAATTCTCTAGGAAAATAAAGAAAGGAGTATGTGGTCATTTCATAAGTGAAGGGGGGCTAATTATAAATAATGAAAGAATGCATGGACCAAGGTTTACTTAAGAAGACTCTTAGACTTCTTTGACCATATGAGAAAATTCAAGAAATAGAAGGAAAACTCTAGAAAGGGGGCATGTGCCCCTCACATGCCTATACTAATTATATATGTGTGAGTTCTTCCTTCAAATTCAAGACAAAAGAAAGAACAAAAAAAAAAAGAGGAGAAGGAGCAAGACTAAGGGCCTATTCGGCCCTAGCTTGCAAAATTTCAAGATCAAAAATCTTGATCCAAAAAATTATTTCATCATATATCCCTACTAATTCAAGGGTCCTCTTCGACGTGGTATAATTGTTGGAGCAAGAAAAGCATTCTTTGTTGCAAGATCACAACCTTTGCCAAGTGAGGAGTTGAAGGAGAAAGGTAAGGAATTAATTCTCTACATGTGTTATGGATGGTTTGTGAGTATTATAGTGTGTGAAAATGGAAGAAATTCATGAAATGAATGCATGTTGGTTGTAGCCGTGTGGGGTGTTGACTTATGTAGAAGTGATTAACTAATTTTTCTTAGTACTATGATTGTTGTGGTTATAGATGATTCATGCATGTTGTGGTATGTTGAAGTGAATGAAATCCATGAGAATATGGAATTTGTGGTGTGGCCGAAAATAGGGGCTGCCCTAGTTGGGTGTTGTGATAATTTTATTTAGTATTCTAATTGTTGTTGTGTTATGAATCTTATGATGAAAAATGAATTTAATGATTGAAAATGAAGTTGGAATCGTTTGTAGGTTGTTGGAGAAGATAATGTGATTTTTATATAGTTCTTGTGTTATTGAGGATAATATTGTCAATGTGTGGAATGTTGATGTAGTTTATGGATTTGGAAGGTGTTGGACGAAGCAGTATGTTGATTAAATCGTTTTCGAAAGTTATGTGAATTGAATGTTGAAGTGTTGCTAGAAGGAATTGCTAATATTGCTGTTGGTTTGGCCGAGTTCCATTCTCGGATTGTTGTTGTTAATTTGGGGCCGAGCCGTATTCTCGGGGATGGTGTATTTACAGAGGAAATGCTGCCGAAATTTCGGTAGCAAAGTGTTTCCTTAAGATTTTAACTAAAAGTATACTAATGAAAGTTTTGGTAAAAATGACCAATTCGCAGATTTCGACGAGATTGTGACGTGAATTTGGAATAGCAAAAGGAGCGGAAAGAGGTATGTGAGGCTTCACCCTTCTTTCTATGGCATGTCTTAGTTGTACTAAGTCGGGTACGAGCCTCGGGGACAACCCTATTCCCCGGAACCCGCACCTAAAGTTTTCTACTTTTTGCTCACTAGAATTGAACTAGAAAGGTGCCAAATGATTAAAAGACCTCCTAGACCCCTATAACGTGTATAAATGGGACCCGATTACCCTAAGACCCTCACAAGCAACGCTGTGACACGTGACATGCGTAAATCGTACACGCTACCTCATCCGGCCCGAGGTGGGCCCGTTACCCCCGGATTTTCCTATAATCCTGGTTAATTTACTCGAAGTGAGTCCAAAGGGGACTTTTGATCCCGATCTCCTCACCGAATGATAAGTACTATGACTACTCTTCCGAGAATGTTTCAATGGGGATAATGATAACGACAATGTTAGACAAGAGAATGTGCTCATGATAAGTACGACCGGAACGGTCCTATGACTGAGATTTCTAAACTAAGTATCCAATATGAATATGAAATTGATAGACTAATTTCTAAATCGTATTTATATTTCCTAGTTATAACTTTATTTTCTAAGACTCCAAGGCCTATAACTGTCATCCATAATGTCCCCGATTTCATTCCGCGGTTACTGTAACACTATTCTCCGTTGATAGTCTCGCCTTAAAATACTTGTTCCTTCAAGGTGAGACAAAGTTATAACTAGCATTCCATAACGTAATCGGAGGTCACCGACCTTACGTCACTCCGATGGATATATGATTTTCCTTGGCTCTTGTGTGCTTATATGATATATGTATAATAAACAGGGATATGTATATATAAATAAGATAAGTAATTGTATATGAGACATGTATATGTATAACAGATAAGCAAATGTATATGTATATGTGTATGGGGAAAGGGGAAGGGCCACTGTTATATCACCACCTGATTCAGCTGGATTCCATCCTGGACGCGGGATGCCCGGACGCGGGATATGGGAGAGCCGTACGCGGCGTCTGTATATATATAATGTATGGTATATGTATGATATGATATGATGGGACACCGTTGGGGAGGGGGTTGGGAGAGCCGATTGTGTTCGGCGTCTGTAAATGTGAATGAAAGATACCGTTATTGAAATGTACTGTTTTCTGCACACGAGAATAAGAAATATAAAAATGTTGACTCTTATGCCCATGAAAAGAAACGTTTCAAAGATGAAAAGACAAGCCTACATGACAGCCGGCCTAAAGAGGGGCCTTCCTATGTACAGGTTACGTTCTTGCCTCGTTATACGCCCTATGGCTCCGTGATATTATTATTGATTGTACTCTTTGTTACTGCTTGCATTGTTTTCCATGCCTTACATACTCGGTACATTATTCGTACTGACGTCCCTTCTTGTGGACGCTGCGTTCATGCCGCGCAGGTTAGCAGGTATACGGACCGGGTCTCTAGGGCTCTATCTGCAGCATTGGGCAGCGCTCCAGTCGTTCCGGAGCCTCATATCATTGGTACTATTTTGTGTATGTATTTTCGGCGCGACAGCACTCGGCCCTTTCTATGTATAAAGGTACTATGTCTAGAGGCTCGTAGACAGATATACACAGTCAGCTATGTACAGTTAAACGTATTGTATTTTGAATGGTTCGCGTCCCGGTGTAACGCGATATTAGAAAGTTTACTGCTTATGTTAATGAAAAAAAAATGTGCCACTATTCATACAGGATAGCGAAGGGGTGCTCGGTACAAGTATCGGGTACTCGTCACGGCCCCTAGTCGGGTCGTGACAGAAGTGGTATCAGAGCAGTTCGGTCCTAGGGTTTGTCTACGAGCCGTGTCCAGTAGAGTCCTGTTTATGGTGTGTTGCCGGGCACATTTATAAACAGAAGGCTACCGGGCATTTAGGAATTGTTGACCTTCTTTCTGTCTCAGATCGTGCGATAGAGCCAAGTACTAGGAAATGAGATTTCTGATGTGAGCCTTACATACGACGGAAAAGGTAAGTGGTGATACGGAAGGTCACAAGGATAAGTACTGACGTATTTGATCTGTTATCTGGAATGAGCAGCTTCGGATGGCCAGAACGTGGCATAGTTGTATGTTCTGTAAGGTGCCACTGGTATTTGCTGCGTACAGGAGTATGGTATAAGAAAGACAAGGTCGGATGGAGGACTCGAAAAGTTGATAACTAATCTTGCTACAGGTCACTGTGCAAAAATGGTGAGTAAGATATTCGAACAGACTGATATCGGGGCATCCATAAAATAATGGCAACGAAGGCGTAACTATTATCATCAGGGGCCTGGGAACCCAGGATGAAAAGTAATTATACATGGAAGTGAAAGATGAGCTCTGAGGCCCAAAAAGGGTAAAGTGGTAATTATGAAAGAAAAGACGCATTACGAGGGTGTCCCGGGATCTGTAAGACCTCGACTAGCCTCAAATTATGTAGTAAAGATCATGCGCGGAAGTCGACGCGAAAATATCAGCATTAAGGCATCAGATCCCAACAAAGTTTCAAGGTTAAGCGTGCTCAGGTGGGAGCAATCCTGGGATGAGTGACCCCCTGGGAAGTTTTCAAGAAATTCTACATGTTTTGACATAACAGACAAATGGAAAATCAGAATAGTCTAAGTGAAACTATAGTATATGGGATGACTGGAAACCTTAAAGAAGATGTGTAGAACGAGGCAGCTCAGCTCGGTAAAGAGACAAAGAGTACCTCACAGCTCGGGAATTCGGATAGGCTTGAATAGC
The DNA here is from genome assembly GCF_019175385.1 of Lycium barbarum. Lineage (NCBI taxonomy): Eukaryota > Viridiplantae > Streptophyta > Magnoliopsida > Solanales > Solanaceae > Lycium > Lycium barbarum. Next base: position 18,971,215 of record NC_083348.1, on the reverse strand, counting down.
GTCTGGAAGTGTTTTGTGGATTAGTGGTATTGATCATGTGTGTATGTGCAGATGAACATGTGTGATATCTCGTGTGTGAAGGTATCAGTGGACACGTGTGTCCCAACGATCGATGCTACGACAGAAAGAGGGATACCGGAACCTGAACGGTAACGAAACAAATAGTGCAAGCGCCACGAGATAAGCCGCTACTTTCGTTATGGATTAGGGATAGAAAAGTCTGAATATTATGATGTTTGAAGAAGAAAATGGGTAAGTAGGTGGAAGCTAAGGAGACTAAATATCCGAAAGGAGTGAAAGATGAGAAACATGAATGGGCAAGACCTCCAAAAAGGGGGAATAATTGGAAGCACACGGAATTATCTGAGATGAACTTGAAAGTATAGGTGCGTAAAAAGGAACAAGTGTGGCAACATGAACAAAGGAAGAGTGTGTAAGGATTGGAGACCGATCTGAATAAGTAGGGCCAAAGGAATAGTTCACGAGCTGTAGAACCCATATGAAGAAATAGCAAGAGAAAGAAGGTACTCGAAGACGGTTGGCATATAAGGAGCCCCCTAAAGGGGGGGAGGCCATATTGTAGTAAGCCTAAAAAGGGATCGCAACACCATCAAGTGTCAGAAAAGGAAATCTATTAGTTTGGAATTAGAGTTGAAAATATGTCGGCGTGTCGCAAGAATACTTGGGAGAAGAGTAGAAGCGAAATAACAATGAGCATACTAAGAGATAGGCTTGAGGATAAAGAAACAGTTTACGGCTACATTGAACCGTTGAGTAAATATTGTGTACTAAGACATGACTTCCGTTAAGGTACGGTAAAGAGACTATAATAGAAAAGGAAGGACCCGGAAAGAACAAGGATAATGGGGTGACACAGTGAGTTAGAAAAACCTATGACATGGAGCAGTGACTCATGAAAGGTCAAGGAGTCCGATTATAAGGAAAATAAGGTAAAGGATAAGGGACGGGCATGATGGAAGAGCAGCTATAAAAAAAAAAAAAAAAACCATGACATAGAATGAGGACTCATGTAGGGATCCAGGAGTTTGATAGTAAGGAAAGTAGGATAACAAATATGGAATGGACATGGAGAAGAGGGCAGCTATAAAGGAACCCCCTCCCGAAGTGTTACAAGACCCCACAAGGTTAGTTGAACATTCGAGGACGAATGTTCTAAAGGGGGGGAGGATGTTATATCCCGTATTTTATACGTTTGGATATTTCATGGCGGTCGCGGTAAGTTAAAGGAACGACCATCTTCCAAATGCAATTTAATGTACAAGTTGGTTATAAATATTATTTACGAAGATTGGTAGTATGGAAATATTGAGAAAGGTTAAGGGTAGAAAGAGGAATTCACAAAATGGAAAGAATTCTCTAGGAAAATAAAGAAAGGAGTATGTGGCCATTTCATAAGTGAAGGGGGGCTAATTATAAATAATGAAAGAATGCATGGACCAAGGTTTACTTAAGAAGACTCTTAGTCTCCTTTGACCATATGAGAAAATTCAAGAAATAGAAGGAAAACTCTAGAAAGGGGGCATGTGCCCCTCACATGCCTATACTAATTATATATGTGTGAGTTCTTCCTTCAAATTCAAGACAAAAGAAAGAACAAAAAAAAAGGAGGAGAAGGAGCAAGACTAAGGGCCTATTCGGCCCTAGCTTGCAAAATTTCAAGATCAAAAATCTTGATCCAAAAAATTATTTCATCATATATCCCTACTAATTCAAGGGTCCTCTTCGACGTGGTATAATTGTAGGAGCAAGAAAAGCATTCTTTGTTGCAAGATCACAACCTTTGCCAAGTGAGGAGTTGAAGGAGAAAGGTAAGGAATTAATTCTCTACATGTGTTATGGATGGTTTGTGAGTATTATAGTGTGTGAAAATGGAAGAAATTCATGAAATTAATGCATGTTGGTTGTAGCCGTGTGGGGTGTTGACTTATGTAGAAGTGATGAACTAATTTTTCTTAGTACTATGATTGTTGTGGTTATAGATGATTCATGCATGTTGTGGTATGTTGAAGTGAATGAAATCCATGAGAATATGGAATTTGTGGTGTGGCCGAAAATAGGGGCTGCCCTAGTTGGGTGTTGTGATGATTTTATTTAGTATTCTAATTGTTGTTGTGTTATGAATCTTATGATGAAAAATGAATTTAATGATTGAAAATGAAGTTGGAATCGTTTGTAGGTTGTTGGAGAAGATAATGTGATTTTTATATAGTTCTTGTGTTATTGAGGATAATATTGTCAATGTGTGGAATGTTGATGTAGTTTATGGATTTGGAAGGTGTTGGACGAAGCAGTATGTTGATTAAATCGTTTTCGAAAGTTATGTGAATTGAATGTTGAAGTGTTGCTAGAAGGAATTGCTAATATTGTTGTTGGTTTGGCCGAGTTCCATTCTCGGATTGTTGTTGTTAATTTGGGGCCGAGCCGTATTCTCGGGGATGGTGTATTTACAGAGGAAATGCTGCTGAAATTTCGGTAGCAAAGCGTTTCCTTAAGATTTTAACTAAAAGTATACTAATGAAAGTTTTGGTAAAAATGACCAATTCGCAGATTTCGACGAGATTGTGACGTGAATTTGGAATAGCAAAAGGAGCGGAAAGAGGTATGTGAGGCTGCACCCTTCTTTCTATGGCATGTCTTAGTTGTACTAAGTCGGGTACGAGCCTCGGGGACAACCCTATTCCCCGGAACCCGCACCTAAAGTTTTCTACTTTTTGCTCACTAGAATTGAACAAGAAAGGTGCCAAATGATTAAAAGACCTCCTAGACCCCTATAACGTGTATAAATGGGACCCGATTACCCTAAGACCCTCACAAGCAACGCTGTGACACGTGACATGCGTAAATCGTACACGCTACCTCATCCGGCCTGAGGTGGGCCCGTTACCCCCGGATTTTCCTATAATCCTGTTAATTTACTCGAACTGAGTCCAAAGGGGACTTTTGATCCCGATCTCCTCACCGAATGATAAGTACTATGACTACTCTTCCGAGAATGTTTCAATGGGGATAATGATAACGACAATGTTAGACAAGAGAATGTGCTCATGATAAGTACGACCGCAACGGTCCTATGACTGAGATTTCTAAACTAAGTATCCAATATGAATATGAAATTGATAGACTAATTTCTAAATCGTATTTATATTTCCTAGTTATAACTTTATTTCCTAAGACTCCAAGGCCTATAACTGTCATCCATAATGTCCCCGATTTCATTCCGTGGTTACTGTAACACTATTCTCCGTTGATAGTCTCGCCTTAAAATACTTGTTCCTTCAAGGTGAGACAAAGTTATAACAAGAATTCCATAACGTAATCGGAGGTCACCGACCTTACGTCACTCCGATGGATATATGATTTTCCTTGGCTCTTGTGTGCTTATATGATATATGTATAATAAACAGGGATATGTATATATAAATAAGATAAGTAATTGTATATGAGACGTGTATATGTATAACAGATAAGCAAATGTATATGTATATGTGTATGGGGAAAGGGGAAGGGCCACTGTTATATCACCACCTGATTCAGCTGGATTCCATCCTGGACGCGGGATGCCCGGACGCGGGATATGGGAGAGCCGTACGCGGCGTCTGTATATATATAATGTATGGTATATGTATGATATGATATGATGGGACACCGTTGGGGAGGGGGTTGGGAGAGCCGATTGTGTTCGGCGTCTGTAAATGTGAATGAAAGATACCGTTATTGAAATGTACTGTTTTCTGCACACGAGAATAAGAAATATAAAAATGTTGACTCTTATGCCCATGAAAAGAAACGTTTCAAAGATGAAAAGACAAGCCTACATGACAGCCGGCCTAAAGAGGGGCCTTCCTATGTACAGGTTACGTTCTTGCCTCGTTATACGCCCTATGGCTCCGTGATATTATTATTGATTGTACTCTTTGTTACTGCTTGCATTGTTTTCCATGCCTTACATACTCGGTACATTATTCGTACTGACGTCACTTCTTGTGGACGCTGCGTTCATGCCGCGCAGGTTAGCAGGTATACGGACCGGGTCTCTAGGGCTCTATCTGCAGCATTGGGCAGCGCTCCAGTCGTTCCGGAGCCTCATATCATTGGTACTATTTTGTGTATGTATTTTCGGCGCGACAGCACTCGGCCCTTTCTATGTATAAAGGTACTATGTCTAGAGGCTCGTAGACAGATATACACAGTCAGCTATGTACAGTAAAACGTATTGTATTTTGAATGGTTCGGGTCCCGGTGTAACGCGATATTAGAAAGTTTACTGCTAATGTTAATGAAAACAAATGTGCCACTATTCATACAGGATAGCGAAGGGGTGCTCGGTACAAGTATCGGGTACTCGTCACGGCCCCTAGTCGGGTCGTGACAAGCAGCCGGTTCTTCTTCGTCTGTGCGCCCTGTAGGGCAGACTCCTCAGACTTCTGCAGGCCATGGCAGAGGCAGAGGGGTAGCATCCAGTTCAGGTGGTACTCAGCCTCGTATTTATGCATTGGCCGGACGACAGGATCTTGAGTCTTCCTTTGACGTTGTCACTAGTATATTATCCATATTCTCCTATGATGTCTATGTAATTATTGATCTGGGTTCTACCTTGTCATATATATTGCTGGTTGTATTGGGGTGAAACCCGAGCCAATCAAACCTTTTGAGGTGTTTACTCCTATTGGCGATCTAGTAATAGCTAGCCAAGTATATAGAAATTGTGTGATTATGGTATGTGGTCGTCACGTCGTAGCGGATTTGATTGAATTGGAAATGTTGGACTTTGATGTCATTATGGGCATGGATTGGTTGGCTTCGTGTTATGCTAGTGTGGATTGTAGAACGAAGATGGTTCAATTCCAATTCCCGGGAGAACCAATGCTTGAATGGAAAGGTAATACCGCATCTCCAAGAGGTAGGTTTATTTCTTATCTCAAGGCGAGGAATATGATCGCTAAGGGATATATTTATCATTTAGTTCGGGTTTATGACACCGAAGCAAAGCCGCCAACTATTCAGTCTGTCCCGGTAGTAAATGAGTTTTCAGACGTATTTCCAGATGAACCTCCAAGCCTTCCACCAGAGCGGGAGATTGATTTTACTATTGATGTGTTGCCGGACACCGAACCCATATCTATTCCTCCTTACAGAATGGCTCTCGCAGAACTGAAAGTGCTAAAGGCACAGCTGAAGGATTTGCTCGAGAAGGGATTTATTAGACCCAGTTCATCGCCATGGGGAGCACCAATCTTGTTCGTAAGAAATAAAGATGGTTCTTTGCGAATGTGTATTGACTATAGGCAGTTTAACAAGGCGACGATAAAGAATAAGTATCCGCTTCCGAGAATCGATGATTTGTTTGATCAGCTACAAGGTTCTAAGTGGTTTTCCAAGATAGACCTGAGGTCAAGATATCACCAGGTGAGAGTTAGAGAAGCGGATGTTTCAAAAACGGCCTTCAGAACCAGATATGGCCATTATGAATTTCAAGTAATGTCATTTGGGTTAACTAACTGTCACGACCCAACCACGTAGGCCGCGACTCATGTCCGAGCAGGACACCTTACGTACCCAGTAACCCCAAACCAACATATAAATTAGATACATAAATATATAAAGTCAAACGGAGTCACAAGCTATCGTACATATGCAGATGTAGCGCACAGAAGCCGATAAGGCCATCACAAAATACGTATTTCCCAGAACATATACACAACCCACATATGTGTCTACAGACCTCTACGAACAGTAATAACAGAAACATAAGACGGGACAGGGCCCCATCGTACCGCTGAATAGCGTACATATATACAATAGCAGAATACTATACCAAAATATAGGCTCCGGATAAAAGAGCGCTCCAAAATAGCAGAACAAAGTCCTAAGCGGGCGGATCAGCAAACCTGTCGTCTGTACCTGCGCGGCATGAAAACGCAGCCCCCGAAGAAAGGGGGTCAGTACGGAATATGTACTGAGTTGTAAAGCATGAAGTACAGTAGACGAAATCATAACCGGAACAGAAAATACAGAGAATGAGTGCAAAGTCCAGGATATCAAAATGTATACTTACAAAACGTAAATAATGCATGTAGAAACATATGCCAAATCCGGCCCCAATACGGGACCCGGTGAACAGAACGTGGCGCCACCCCGTCACTGGCGCCACAACACATCATACTTCAGAGTAGGGAATAGCTCCTTAACATATCATAACATATCAGATGGCCACATCATATCATATCATATCATATCATATCATATCATATCATATCATATCATATCATATCATATCATATCAGAACATAGGTGTACATGGCACATCATACTCCGGACCCATGTACATGTCATACCTGCCCCCTCACATCGAGGCACGGCGAACAATGCAGTGGAATACGCTTGATAACAAATCCTGGCCCGGGCTCAGTGAAGGAAGCATTGAGGCATCCACGAGTGGAGTAGTGAGAAACTTATGCATCATAAAATATTTACAAAGACTCGACAGAATAATCCGAATGACAGGTCATTTAAGAAAGAAATCAGACGATAGTCATAGCACGTACCTTTCGGATGTCGCGGGGGATTATATCGAATTAAAGCTTTTGGGATTGTTTGAACATATCAAAATATAACATTTACAGAATCTCGATAGCATAACTCAGATGGAAAATCATATAAAAGAGATTGAACGGTAATCATAGCGTATGCCTTTCGGATGTCACGATGGTTTATATCAAAATAAGCTTTCTGAAATCGTTTTCATGTTTCAAAATGCATTATGGAACTCAACAAAATAATTCAAACAAACGTCATATGGTAGTTAGAATAGTAACCAAGAGTTTCCTTTGAATTCTACTTCAGAACAAGTCAAACGGAACAAATCAGAAAAATCCGGGAGTAGTGGGCCCACCTCGGGTCAAACGAGGTGGCGGACACAAGGTATGTGTAATAAACTTTATGGAGTCTCTTATGAGGGTTTTAAGGTAATCGGATTTTATTTACACAAGTTCTAGGTATTTAAACAACTTTCCTAACCATTTGCAACATAATTAGTTCAATTCCACTGAATGGAAAAGGGGCAAATTTAGACGCGGATTCCGAAGAGTAGAGTAGTCCCCGAGGTCCAACTTCAAACCTAATACATCTAGGACATGCCAAGAGAAGGAAAGGGTGAGCTTTACATACCTTATTCGCTCCTTACACCTCTCCAAATTCAAATCCCGTTTCGTCCAAAATCTACATTTGGTCACATTTACCAAATATTAATCATAAGGTTTAAAAGTTCAATCTTAATCAATACTTGTCTACAGAAATTTGGGCAGCATCTCCCCTATACATACAACATCCCCGAGATTCAACTCGGCTCAAATAGCAACAACCATACCAAACAACAATACCAAATAGTCATCAATGATCGACTAAAACGCATTCTAACATAAATAGTCTTCTTTTCCGAATAATGCAACAACTTCCAAACCAACTTTACACTTTCAAGTCAATATCAATATTTCCATATTCATACACTAATTTAAGATCATACAAACATAGGCCAAGAATATTCCAAGCCATATATCCAATATTCCATAATTCCATCAATTCCATATTTCACCCAAAAGTCTTACATATACAACAAAACCATCAAAACACATTTTCTACTTGCAAATTCATGATCAACAACATCAATCCATACTTTCACAACTTCATTTTCCATAATATCATAAAATCACACTAAAATGACATAACCTTCTACAATCCATTTTATTGCCAACTTAAACCATTTAGCCCTCGTTTACATCATAAGGATCACAACAACACAACTAACACATTAAACAAAATTAATCCATTTCCATTCCAATTCCATACATCACACGGCCAACACCTATATTTCCAACTTCAACCAAATTCATTCAACTTTCATTTCCAATATAAATTCCACCTTAACCACAACTAGAATACAACACAAAAATTCAACTCATCATATCTATACATTAACACACACACACGGCCACCTTCATATAAACACACCCACTTTGCAAACTTCCATATTTTCATAAATTCTACTCATTTCTACATACTACAACATAAACCAAACTTCATAACATAAGAAAAATTAATTGATTCTTACCTTTTTCCACAATCTTCTTCACTTGACCAAGTTGTCAACTTGAAGAAACAAATGCCCTTTCTTCCAAAACAACTACACCAAGTTGTAAAGGACCCTTGAATTAGTGGAAATACCACAAGAAAACAATTTTTGGAGAAAGATTTCAAAGAGCTAAATTTTTCTATGGCCAAAGCCGTATAGGCTCTTCTTGCTCTTGTTATTCTTGTTTTTCTCCTTGTCTAATTCTCTTGAAGCTTCTAATGAAGTATGACTCATTTATGGTCCTTTATTTTAATTTAGCACATGGAAATTTATAAAATTCCATGGGCTTGGGCCATGTTGGCCGGCCACCCCATCTCTTTTGGGCCTTAATTCCTTTTTATTTATTTTTTTGGGCCAACCCGGTTGGTCCCGAGTTGGGCCTAGCCCACTGACCTTTCGACCTTAAAACGTCCATATCTCCTTGTACCGACGTCACCTGGGAACCCACGATCTATGGTTGGAAAGGTAATTCAATTATCTACAACTTCTATTTCTTGGTATTTTTCCAAATTCCAAACTTATAATACCGTTTTTACCCCTCAAAGTCAGGTCACCCGAAAACGTTTTCTTAAAAATATTCGTTTGGAGGGCTTCCACTTTGATTTGGCCCAAGGGCCCTTCACGAGTTGTGTTTAACTTTACATATGTGATTCATATAACTTGTCACATGTTCCAAAAAAAAATCTTGACGTGTGGGCCCCACCTCAGCTTACAAATAATCTGACGTTCGAAAATACGGGATATAACACTAACGCTCCGGCAGTGTTTATGAATTTGATGAATAATTTATTCAGGCCTTTTCTAGATCTATTCGTGATCGTATTTGTCGATGATATTCTAGTATATTCTCGGTCAGAAGCAGAGCGTGCTGATCATTTGCGTACTGTCCTTAGAATTCTTCAAACTCAAGAATTATATGCAAAATTTTCAAATTTGAGTTCTAGTTGAATTTTGTAACTTTTCTGGGCCATATTATCTCAACTGATGGTATCCGAGTGGATATTCAGAGAATTGAGGCCGTGAGGACTTGGCCAAGACCTACAACAGCTACAGAGGTCCGTAGTTTCTTGGGATTAGCGGGTTATTATAGAAGATTTGTGGAAGGATATTCTTCTATTTCAGCACCATTGACGAAGCTAACTAAGAAATTAGCAAAATTTTAATGGACCGATGCTTGTGAGCGTAGCTTCCAGGAATGGAAAGATATATTGACTTTAGCCTAGTCCTGACACTTCCAGAAGGACTGGAAGGCTATGTTGTTTATTGTGATACCTCCGGTGTTGGGTTGGGCTGTGTGTTGATGCAGCACGGTAAGGTTATTACTTATGCTTCCAGGCAGTTGCGGAAATATGAGAAGAATTACCGGACCCATGATCTTGAATTAGCTGCGGTTATTCATGCACTAAAGGTATGGAGACATTATTTGTATGGCGTTCATGTTGATATTTATACAGATCACAAAAGTCTCCAGTATATTTTCAAGCAGAAGGAGTCCGCTTAATGGAGTCGGGCAATACAAAAGTTACTGTTCATAACCCAATTGTTTCATCCTTAGATATGGAAGTGAAAAAGCTCCAATATGAAGACCCTAAGTTGAGTCATTAAAGAGATACACTTCCCCAGAAGGAAAAGTCACCATTTGAGGTTTTTGCAGATGGGGTTCTTAGGTATCGAAGCAGGTTATGTGTCCCGAATGTTGTAGGATTACGTCGACGGATTCTGGAAGAATCCCATTACTCCCATTATTTCGTTCATCCAGGAGCGACAAAGATGTACCATGACCTTAAGTTAGTGTATTGGTGGGATGGTATGAAGAAAGATATAGTAAAATTGGTAACTCAATGCCCAAATTGCCAACAAGTGAAAATCGAGCATCAAAAGCCAGGAGGATTGTTGCAGGCTATGGAAATTCCAACCTGGAAATGGGAGGTGATCAACATGGATTTTATTGTAGGTTTGCCTCGTTCTCGGCGTAAGTATGACTCCATATGGGTGATTATTGACAGGCTCACGAAGTCAGCTCATTTCCTACTAGTTAGAACTACATACTCAGCAGAAGATTATGCAAGACTGTATCTGAAAGAGGTAGTGCGACTCAATGGTGTCCCTGTATCTATTATCACAGATAGAGGAGCACAATTTATAGCTAAATTCTGGAAGTCTTTTCAAGAAGGCTTGGGTACTCAAGTGAGACTTAGCACGGCATTTCATCCACAGACTGATGGACAAGCTGAATGCACTATTCAGACCTTGGAAGATATGTTGCGGGTATGTGTATTAGATTTCGGAGGTAATTGGGATGATCATTTGCCACTTATTGAATTTGCGTACAACAATAGTTATCATTCTAGTATCCAGATGGCCCCGTATGAAGCTCTGTACAGAAGAAAGTGTAGATCTCCAATTGGATGGTTTGAAGTAGGAGAGACACAACTAATAGGTCCAGAATTGATTCAACAAGCAGTGGAAAAGATTAAGCTCAGTCGAGACCGGTTATTGACAGCCCAGAGTCGTCAGAAATCGTATGCAGACAATCGTCGACGAGACTTGGAATTTTAAGTTAATGATTAGGTATTCCTAAAGGTGTCACCGATGAAAGGTGTGATGAGATTCGGAAAGAAGGGCAAGCTTAGTCCTCGATATATTGGACCATACAAGATTGTGCACAAAGTGGGCCAAGTGGCTTATGAGCTGGACTTACCTTCAGAACTTGAGTCAGTCCATCCAGTTTTTCATGTGTCGATGCTCCAAAAGTGTGTTTGAGATCCTTCCAGAGTCGTGCCTGTAGATGATGTTCAAGTTACAGAGAAGTTGTCTTATGAAGAAATACCCATTTCCATACTAAATAGGCAAGTGCGGAAACTCAGAACTATGAATGTAGCTTCAGTTAAGGTTCTGTGGAGAAACAATAAAAGAGAGGAAATGACTTGGGAAGCGGAATAAGATATGAAGTCCAGATATCCACATTTGTTTCTACCCCCAGAAGAGGCTCAAGATGAGATGCCATTGTCATAAGGTATGTAATGCTTTCTTTTGATACTTTTGGTCGTGTGTGGCCATGTGTTCTTGCCATTGTTGTGGTAGCCCTGTTAGGCGATGTTATTGTGGGTTGCTGTGACAGGATGGTAGTGCCATTTTACAAGGGAACTCTGGCGAAATTCTTGTAGAATTCCCGAGAACTTAACATTCGAGGACGAATGTTCTTAAGGGGGGGGGGGGGGGAGAGTGTTACGCCTCAAACATTTCATGTCGTGGTACTGTAAAGATACTAACGCTAACTTAAGGAGAACATGAAGTTATTATGACATTAAGGAGAGTATGTAGTAGCTTCAAAGCGTATACAATAAGATTTTAAAGTTATATGAATCGGTGAAACTAAGTTCGTCGAAGGAAGGGAAGTATAAGTTGTGTTTGGGAAGGTTTTGCAAGCTATCAAGTTAAGGATTAGTTAGTAATGTCCTGAGAAATAGTTACAGTGCTCCATAGATGGTCAATGAAGTGTTAAACGAGTGCCAAGAAGATTATATAAGGATTGGAGATCAAATGAATCGACGAGAACAATATCGGAAAAATGTGAGTTGTACGACCATTTATACGGTCCGTATAACGGTGCCAGAGAGGGGTAATTCCTGATGAGATTATACGGTCACTTATACGGACTGTATAACTGTCCGTATAACAATTACAGAATGGGCTGGTTGTTGGTGCGATTCTACGGTCACTTATACGGACCGTATAAGTGTCCGTATAAATCATGTCGGGTCAGATTTTATAATTTATATATATGAGACCCAACTTCTTATTTTTCATTTCTCACCTTCTCCACACCTCTTGAAACATCTAGAATATTCCACACACCATATTAACACATATCCAAGAGAAATCAAAGATTAAACACTAAGAATTGGTAAAATCAAGTGTACGGATGCTCACTAGGGTTTGTAGAAATCAAGAATTCCTTTTGTATTGAAGTTGAGGTTTTTCTCAAGTGGAGTATCTTCATCCAACGGCCATTCCTACCTAATCAAAGGTGAGTTTTACATTTATTTCATGTTGTTAAAGGTATTGAGTTGTTGAAAGACTTGGATTAGAGAAGAATGTAGAATATGAGCTCAAACATGGAAATGAGGGTATTTTGAGTAATAAGTTAGTTTGAGTCATGATTCTTAGTATTAAATGAGTATAATCTTGTCATGAATGATGCTAATGTCATTGAGCAAGTATTATGTGAAGAATGAGTATAGTGTTGTATTGTAGTCATGCTTATGGATGGCTTTGAAGTGAAATTGAGAGGTGAACAATGTTTAACTTGAGAAATCTATTGATTATGATATTATGGGTGTTGCTATTCCTATTTGGGAGTTGTTTATTATATGGGGAAAGTTGCTGAAACAAAGGAAATGCTGCCCAATTTTCGTTAGCTCTAAGTCACTTTAGATTAGACTTAGGCGTGTTTTTAGCGATCTAATCTAGTACGAATTCTCTTGTATGTAGAATTGTGAGCTTGGAAGGAAGTCGATAAAGTAAAGAGACGAAAAGGTATGTAAGGCTATTCCCCTTCTTTCAAAGGCATGACTTCTATATTATGATTTCTTCTCTATATTTCCATGATCTTCTTACATCCCAAAAAAATGAAAGTTAAAGATTCTTAAGAGCTTCTTATCAGATAGAGATGGGATATGTTCCATGATAACGATGATGATAATGATGCTATCATGAGCTTGATAATCCTATCTTTGTGATTTCATTGATGTTATTTCTTGTTCATGCCTCACCTCATGATATTAGTTCTTTCAAGGTGAGACATAGCGATGATGATTATTCCATAATGTAATCGGAGGTTACCGTCCTTACGCCACTCCGATAGAGTTATAGCTTTCACTTGGGTTCTCATGCATGCTTTACACTATTTATATGTTTAATTACACCGCGCCTATTTGGTCGGGAAGTCACCACTACGCTGGGCGTAGTGGGCAGCTATGATGATGATTACATCGTGCCTGTATGACCGAGCAGACACCACTAGTGAGCAGCTTGAGATGTTTACCCCGGACGCGAGAGGCCCGGACGCGAGAGGCCCGGACGCGGGCTAATAATGATCACACCGTACCTATATAGTCGGGCAGCTTATATATATATATGATGTTTTTTTATAAAAACTAGCATGCATGACTCCGCCTTAAGAGGCAAGCAGTTACAGGTTTACTCTTCATTTTACGCTCTTTATATCTTTATTATGCTATTGTAAATGCCTTATATATTCAGTACATTTTTCGTACTGATGTCCTTTTCTTTTATGGACGCTGTGCTCATGCCCACAGGGAGACGGACCGGATTGTACAGGAGCACCTCACTACTCCAGAGGTGCAGCCTATTAGTATATTCTTTTCGCATACATATTCCTGTCCCGTCCTTATGATTACAGTTTCCAGTTAGAGGCTCGTAGATACATATGTGTGGGTAGTAGAGGTCTCATGCTCTTCTTACTGTATATTATGTATATCATTTTGTAGTCTTATGGGCCTATGTATATAAGCATGTTCTTGGGAGATGTTTGGTGATTATTTCATTGTAAGTATGTCTTTGGGAAGCTATGTCTGTTCAGGAGGGGAGTGATAGCTAGCATGATAAGTGGTGCTCGGTAGTCGGCTCCGGGTACCCGTCATGGCCCCCTTGTCGAGCCGTGACAAATAGATAATTCTCACATAAAACAACTTAAGAACCAACAAAAAAATCGGAATCATGGCGTAGAAATTTGAAAATTGTGATGAAGTTTTATTAACCAATAAGTATTCACAAAATATTCCATATCAAATAGTATTACTATCCATTATTGTTACACCTCAATTTTTTTCGCGTCGTTTGTATCGTAAGACAACTCATGTGATCCCCGAGAAGTCATGAAACCCCTACAAGACTAAGGATGGTATTAAACAAATGTAAAGCATGTACCATAACATTTTGGGGTTAAATGAATCAAAGATGTTATACCCTGTACTTTTGGGTTAAACTAGGAGTGCTTAATATGCTAAGGAGGTAATTTTTTAAGGTAATTGAATCATATAATATTCGTATGTTTAGTTTTGGAGTCAAGAAAGTTGTAAAATAAAAGTCGGCAAAAGTTATCGCAAGTTACGTTCATAATTTTGCTGAAATTTCGGTCTAATGCCACTGAGCTTTGCTCCCAAATACTTAGAGTTACAGGGTATTCCACCCACTAAATTTAAGGTCTAAAATTCTAGTTTCCAACGCATTAAACCGTTCATCGATGAGACGTCGGAGTAGAGAGATATTCGCGTTTTCATGAGACTGCACAGGCAGCCCCTTTTGGGACCCACTATGGAGGTGGCCGACCTTACTTTTCATAAAACGATTTGGGGACTCATTTATCATCATTTTCAACCAAATTCCGTCCACATACTCCTCATAAACCGTCCTAACAATTTCTTAAGGCTTCAAGGTGAATCGAAGGTGATTTAACTTAGACACAACATCAAAGTTAGCCAAAGGTGAAGAATAAGCCCTCTATGGTGTTGTGATGTGAATAAGGATGATGGTGAGCTACGTTAAGCTTAGGGTCCGAATTGTATCTACTACCTAAGTATTTTTAACATCTTGTTGGTTGTGTTTAAGGTTAATTACATGTTGGTTGTGGTGTTTGAGTGAAATATTACAAAATAGCACTTGAAAGGGAAAATTATGTTGTTATCTTTTTGTTGGACTGTTTTAAGGCTATTTATGTGGTTTGTTGTGGCTGAAACTTATGAGATATAATTTTATTATGTTATGGTTGTTGTTGTTAAGCTTAACTATGTTTTAATTAAGTTGGTTGAAGAAGAAAACATGGAAAACAAGAGATTGAGGATAAAGGTTAAGGTGCTAGGCGTGTGGACTGTTTGTGAAGATTATTCTTATGATGTTTTCGGTTGAAAATAATATGCTAAGCATAAGTATGATGTTATAGATGTTGTAGGCAGATTCATGGAATAAGAATTGGATTCAAATTATATTTTGTTAATCGTAAATCGAGCTTGCCGCTCAAAATGGTTGTTGAAGTAATCGGAAAGCTTATTGTGAATTGTATTGTTGTTGTTTGGGATGTTTGGTGACTTTTAGTAACTTATGGGATGTAGTATAAACAAGGGAGTGCTGTCCATTTTCTAGTAGAATATTGTTGTCGAACTATGAGAGTTACAACGCTTATATGATGACGACGAAGTCTTTTTACTCATGGTAGACGTAGGAAGATCATATTGAGCTTGGTTGACGATTGGAGAGGAGATTGAAAATGTATGTTAAGGCTAATCCTTCTTCTTTTGGCATGTTCCGAAGTGATACAAAACATAAATGAAACGTTATTCCATAATGGTTCTACTCTTAGTAGTTAGGGATGTCCATGTTGTTCATTCCCTTATGGTACTGTTTTCAAGAATGTTCATATGTATGATTCCTAAGTCCCATTGAGGCACATAATGATGAAGTTGATGTTCATAACAAAATCGGAGAATGAATGACTCTAAGTCACTCCGAAAGTTGTTCTAATATTTCATAAAATCTTCATGCATTGTGTGTGTGTGTACGTATATATGTGTGTGTGTGTGTGTGTGTTTACTATGATCAATGGCGTTATATACATACATATGATATCTATATGGGTTATGGGGAAGGAAATGGCGTTATATACGCACGACCACCTGATCAGCTGGTTACATGATGATGATTATGCCCACGGAGGTTGTTATCGTAAGAAAGATGCCCAATGAGGCCAATGGCGTTATATACGCATATATATAAGTATAATAGTATAAGTGTACATGTCCATAGCCACAGTGGAGCCCAAAGGTAAAGGTTGATGCTTATGTCTCTCTCATTAATGATGTCTTATTGTTATGTTTCATTTCTGCCTTACATATTCAGTACATCATTCGTACTGACGTCTCTTTGCCTGGGGGCACTGTATTTCATGTTGTACAGGTTCAGGTAGACAAGTAGAGGACCCTCCACTGTAGGCACTCCCCGGATATCAGCTTTTGGGTTGGTGAGTTCCATTTTATTTTGCAGCATTACCGAGTCAGGGTACACTATATATGTCATTTTTCTTATGCGTATGTCGAGGGTCCTATCTTGACTTATATGTATGATGGTTATGTTTCCTCTTAGAGGATTTACATACAGTGTCATGTGTACAAATGTGGTTGTGTCATGTTAGTTTATTATGGCGGCCTTATCGGCCCACATATGTATATATATCTTTTGGCTTTGCCTGTTCATATGGAATCTTTCCTCTCCTTTTATGGATACATGTTAATATGGACTTGTCGGCCAACGACTAGTCTGATAATAAATGGATAGTGATGTACGTTGGCGCTCGATTGAGTAAGGCCCGGGTGCCTGTCGCGGCCTTCCAGTTTAGATCGTGACAATTATTCTCCAGAAGAATAATGAACCAAAACAAATGCGAACCATAAGACCACATTTCTATTTTAATAACTTTTTCTTCAAGACCTTTAACTTAATCAGTGTATATGCAAAATCAAATCAAATAGTACTACTATCGATATTTTAAATTAAGTCAAGGAATCTTCTTGATAACTCAAAAGATACACAATTATTTTCTTCCGAAAGATGTCACGGCCCATTTTAGTAGGCCGTGCGGGCACCTATCATTCCCGCCGCGATAGGTGAACCCTTATCCCAACATAACTAATTCAAGTAAAGGCGGAAAAATAAATATAGAATACGTCTCAAATCATCCACGTAAGATAAAGTGCAGAAATGCTAAATACAACCCCGTAGATCTGGTTTGATTCATACAAGAGCATTAAATAATTACAACAAGTCTGAGAGATGGTAAAGTCTCATAATACAACTGTCTCGAAATAAGAGTAAGACAAGTAAGTAAAGAAAAGAAAATCTGGGCAGCGGCCGTCATCGTGCTCACAATGGAATGACTCTACAGCAGCCTCGCCAATCAACCACGAGGGGAAAGAATGGAACCTGTCTAATACTCTGCATCCATAAATAATGCAACAAGCGTAGGTCAGTACAAAACAACGGTACTGGTTGGTATCATCGGCCGACTAAGTATAGATAACATAATTCATACAATAAAGCAGGATAAGCAGATAAATCAACAAGTACCAGTCAGAATACAATCAGAATCAAGTATCCGTCATCACCTAGGTCAAAGCATCTAAACCCAAGTATGTCAAGTCTCAGTATATATACAATCCGAAAATCAAATAATAGAAGAACAACACTGAATCATCACAATATAAGCCAAGATGCAATGCAATGCAATGCGATAATGTATGAATGCAATGCAATGCCATGCAAATGCTGTGTACACATGTACTCTGGACGAAAATATCAACATCTCGATAGCACAACCCAAGGTTACTCGAAAATTCTAAGTGCCACTCATCCCGGATCTTTGCCCAATAGACAGACGAGACCTCGGATTTTTACCCACGGGGGGTTCTCACTGGCACTGCCCTGGGGGACCCACGAAGTCTATGCACTCACTCAATCCATGATTTTGGAATGAACATCGAATATTGGACTCTCACATCACTCAAGTAAAAAGAGTTTTCATCAAGTATCAATTCACTCAATCCACGAATCCAGGACGAACATCGGATATCGGTGTTACATCTCAGGAAAAATTTCGGACTGTTGCCTTGTGAATAGGCTAACGTGAGCTTAAGGTGATTATGAAATCCTTACAAGATTAAGGGAAGTATTATATAGCTTAAAGTACATGCTATAAGATTTTGAAGTTATATGAATATGCGAAATTTAGTTTGTTGAAGGAAGTGAAATGTAAGTCGTGTTCGGAAAGGTTTTAACTATGATTGAACTAATAATTATTTGGTAATATCTTGAGGGACTGTTATAGGGCCTATTGTATGGTTAATGAAGTGTTATATGAGTTCCAAGAAGGTTCCACAAGGATTGGAAGTCAAACGAATCAATGAGAGAAAGTTTCGTATAACTGTGAGTTATACGGTCCGTATAACTTTATACGGTCTGTATAAGGGGTTCCATATAACATGAACTTTTACATAAAGGGACTTTTCCATGGTGGTGTTATACGTTCCACTTATACGGACCGTATAAGTGGTCCGTATAAGTCCATCGGGCCGAGTTTTATTTTTTGTATAAATAGATGCCCTTGCTCTTTTATTTCATTTTTCATATTTACACAAGTCTTGAGAGCTCTAAATCCTTCTCCAAGCATATTACACTCCAACCCAATAGAAAACAAAGATCAAGAGGCAAGAATCAATATATCCATGTGTTAAAAGCCTTGCTAGGGTTAGTAGACAATAAAGATTCTTGTGTATTGAAGCTAGGGTTTTCACATAAGTTCATAGCTGATCCAAAGCTCATTCCCTTGCGATAAATGGTTAATTTGCATGCTTATTTCATGTTATCAGGAATGTTTGGTTGTTGAAAAACTTGGGTAGAAGAAGAAAGTAGAAAATGAGGTCTAAATGTAGCTTTTATGATGTTTTTGAGTAGTAAGCTAACTTGAGTCATGATTCTTAGTATGATATGGGTATGATCTTGTTATGGTAGGTAGCAATAGTGACAAGGAAGCATTGTATGAAAATGTGCTATGAATGGGTGTGAAGTTGTTAGTATAAGTTGAGCATGAGAATGAATTTTGAAGGCTTAATGGGATGTGATTACTTGATTATGATATTGTGGATGTTATTGTGGTTGTTTGGGAGTTGTTTTGTAATATGGTGGAAGTTGACGAAATAGGGGAAATTCTGCCTAATTTTCATTAGATCATGAATTATTCTAGTTCGAATTTAAGAGTATCATTAAGGCTTAACCATGGTATGAATCCTTCTAAATGTAGATTGTTCAAGCTTCAACGGCGAACGTTAAGTAGTTAAGAAAACCAAGAGGTATGTAAGGCTACCCCATTTTCATTAAGGCATGATTCCTTTGATATATACCCATTCATGAGTTCCATAATGTCTTTCAAATGACTCTGTCTCTAAAGCTACTAAAGCTCATGATCCTCGATACTTTCACGATTCTATTACCTCTCTAATATGATATTTGACCCTCTAAGGATAGATGTAATGAAAACGATGATGGAAATGATGTTAATGATGCTTATGGACTCTTATGTATACATATCTAAATATGTATGACTATTATGTAACATCGAGCTTATATGTCCGGGTATGATGCTTATCGCGCGCTGTCACGACCCAACCACAGGGTCATGACGGGCACCTGGTGCTATCCCACCCAGGTACCTCTTGTCGTACTCTGATATTCAAATCTAGGTGAGCCACATGGCTTACTCATAATTTACATACATCAATAGTGCTAATCTCGTTGGGCAACAACACATTTATATCATCATCAATAACAATGCCATATCCATATACACAAGTCGACGAGGCTATCAAAATGATATACAAAATATGAGCGTACAAGGCTGCATAACATCTAACCATACACAACTGTCTACGAGCCTCTAAGAATAGTATGTCACATCATATAGGCGGGACAGGACCCCACCTTGCCCGTAGGTATGCACAAAAAAGAATAATACCAAAAGCTATAGCTCCAGATGAAGTGGAGCTCCTCTATGCAGTCCCTGAATAAAATATCTATGGATCAATCCTGTCCCCCTGTCCACCTGCGGGCATGACGCATCCACAAACAAAAGGATGTCAGTACGAATAATGTACTAACTATGTAAAGCATAATCAACATCATAATAGGAGCATATGAGACAGCATAAGAAATAGCATAAGATGGGAGAATCAGGGGATAGTAGCCATCATCGTAATTACTTCCTTCTCTTTCATAGGGATCTTCCATTTCTAATGCATGCTCGTGTACATACATATGTACATATACATATATCCATATCTGTATCCATATTCGTATCCATATTCATATACATATTCGTATCCATAGCATCCCTGACCATGAAGGTTCGGTGGTTTCATATACTCGGCCATAACAAGCTCGTTGTCATACATACCTGGCCCTAAAAAGGCTCAGTGTTATCCATACCCAACTGCAGTGGTGTGCACACAATAGGTATCATACTCGGCCATATAATCTCGGTGTTACATAATAGTCATACATACTTAAATCCGTATAAGTAGGAGTTTATGAGTATCATCGTCATCATTGACATCATCATTTTTGTTATATCTATCCTTAGAGTATCAACTATCATAAAAAGAGGCAATAGAATCGTGAACGTATCGGGAATCGTAAACTTTGGTAATCTTAGAGTTAGAGTCATTTGGAAGACATTATGGAACTCATGAAAGGATATATATATATATATATATATATATATATATAGCAAGGAACCATGCCTTAATGAAAGAAGGGTTGGCCTTACATACCTCTTCGACTTCTTAACTATTTAGCGTTCACCGCTGAATCTTGAATCATCTACATTTAGAAGGATTCATACCATAGTTAGGCTTTAGAGACAATCTTAAATTCAAACCAGAACAATATATGTTCTAATGAAAATTGGGCAGCATTTCCCCTATTTCGTTAACTTCCACCATATTACCAATCAACTCCCAAACATCCATACTACCCTCACTATATCATAATCAAGCAATCACATTCCATTAAACCTTTAAAATTCATCCTTATGTTCAACTTATGCCAACAACTTCACACCCATTTTAGCGCATTTTCATATAATGCCTCTTCACTACCATTATTACCTTCCATAACATGATTATGTCCATATCATACTAAGAATCATGACTCAATTTAGTTTACTACTCATAAACATCATAAAAGCTACATTTAGAACTCATCTTCTACTTTCTCCTTCTACCCAAGTTGTTCAACAACTAAACATTCTTGATAACATGTAATAAGTATGAAAACTAACCTTTTACGACATAAGAATGAGCTTTGGAGAAAGCTATCAACTTATATGAAAACCCTAGCTTCAATATCCAAAGAATTCTTGAAGTCTACTAACCCTAGCAAGGCTTCTAACACATGGGTATCTTGATTCTTGCCTCTTGATATTAAATCTCCCTTGGATTTTGGCTTGGATTAGTTTATGGAGTTGAAGAGAGGGTTTTTGGAGAGATTTTGGATCTGATTTGGTAAAATAAAATGTCCAAATGAAGTGGAGTGAAATATATAAAGTGTAACTTAAAATCCTGTCGGGCAATTCTGCGCCCATTTTGACGGGCCGTCAAAATTCCTACGGACCGTCAAAATGGTCCGTAGAACTGCCCAGTCAAATATGGTTCACTGTAACCATTTTACGTTGGGCTGGTGCAATTTGATGGACTGCAGAAATTTCTGCGGTCTGTCAAAATTCCTGCGGGGCGTTAAACGGTTCGGCAAAATTTTCTGCTCAGACAGTCTATCTTGAAACACCCATTACTTTTTACTCCGATGTCACATTGACTAATGGTTTGTTGCGTTGGAAACTAGACTCGATGAACTTCAATTTGGATAAAATAAACACACCAAAACTCCTCATATTCATGGAGATATGCCTCCCCCAATCTGGACTAAAATCCTGTCTGAATATTTTGCCAAGTTTTCCCAAAGTTTCGACAAACTCCACTCCTTAATTTGCTGGTTCTTAAATCCTTACATAGCTTATTTCATGGGCTTACACCCCCCATAACCATAATATGGGAATATATATGTAATCTCATTTATACTAAGGTAACTCCAGTTTCCACGATTAGGACAACTAACACCTAACGAATCTCAACGGATGAAACCACGAGGTGTAACATTCTCCCCCTCTTAGGAACATTCGTCCTCGAATGATAGACTCTTGGGGATTCTACAAAACCTTTCGCCAGAGTTTCCCCTGTAATATGGCACTACCATCCTGTCACAGCAACCAAAAATATATATATCGCCTCACAGGGCTACAACAACAACATCAACAACCATGGCCACACACGACTAAGAAAATATTGAACAAAGTATCACATAGCTGGGGTCAATGGCGTCTCTGCCTGAGTCTCCTCTGAAGGTGGAAATAAATGCGGGTACCTGAACTTCATGTCTTCTTCCGCCTCCCATGTCATTTCCTCTCTGTTAATATTTCTCCATAAGACTTTAACTGAAGCTACATCTTTGGTTCTGAGTCTTCGTACTTGCCTATCTAGAATGGCAATGGGAACTTCTTCATAGGATAATTGCTCAGTGACTTGCACATCATCTACCGGTACAACTCTAGAAGGATCTCCATTGCACTTACGAAGCATCGATACATGAAAAACTGGATGGACTGACTCTAAATCCGCAGGTAGGTCTAATTCATAAGCCACTTGGCCTACCTTGCGTACAATCTCATAAGGTCCAATGTACCGGGGACTAAGCTTGCCCTTTTTGCCAAAAATCTCATGATGCCCTTCATTGGCGACACCTTCAAGAATACCCAATCTTTCACTTGGAATTCTAAGTCTCTTCGACGATTATCTGCGTAGGATTTCTAATGACTCTAAGCTGTTAATAATCGATCCTGTATAAGCTTGACTTTCTCTATAGCTTGCTGGACCAAGTCTGGCCCTATTAATTTGGTCTCTCCCACTTCGAGGCACCCAATTGGAGATCTAAACTTTCTCCCATATAAAGCATCATACGGGGCCATTTGGATGATAGAATGATAACTATTGTTATAAGAAAATTCAATAAGTGGTAAGTGATCATCCCAACTACCTCCAAAATCCAATACACATGCCCATAACATATCCTCAAGAGTCCGAATGGTACATTCAGCTTGTCCATCCGTTTGAGGGTGAAATGCTATGCTAAGGCTCACTTGAGTCCCCAAACCTTCTTGGAAAGATTTCCAAAAATTGGCTGTAAATTGAGTCCCTCTTTCGGAGATAATAGATACTGGAACACCGTGAAGTCGCACTATCTCTTTAACATAAAGCTTTGTATAACCTTCTGCCGCATATGTAGCTCTGCCAGGTAAGAAATGAGCTGACTTCGTGAGTCTATCCACAAACACCCATATAGAATCATACTTACGTTTAGAATGGGGTAAGCCTGTAATGAAGTCCATGTTAATTACTTCCCATTTCCAAGTTGGAATTTCTATAACTTGCAATAATCCACCCGGCCTTTGGTGCTCAATTTTCACTTGCTGACAGTTAGGACATTGAGCTACGAATTCCGCTATATATTTCTTCATCCCATTCCACCAATATATAGATTTAAGATCATGATACATTTTCGTTGCTCCTAGGTGAACAGAATAACGGGAACAATGGGCTTCTCTCAATATTTGGTGGCGTAATCCTACAATATCAGGAACACATAACCTACCTCGGTATCGGAGAACTCCATCTCCAGAAATCTCGAATGATGACTTCTTCTTCTGAGGGAGTGTATTTCTGTAATGAATTAGCATGGGATCAACGTATTAACGCTCTTTCACTTCCACTACTGTCACGACCCAGCCCCGTGGGCCGCGACTGGCACCCTACCTGGGTGCCCAGACCGAATCACACATTCATTATAAGGTCCAAACTTATTTCCGAATTTTTACGAAATCATATCAAACATAATTTATATGAAAATATGTCTTAAGCGGTCACGCCAAATCAAAATACCATATCAAATACAAACTGAGCGGCGGAATAGACATCGCCGGTCAAAAGGGTAAACATAAGCATAAGGGCCATTTGGGGCCATCATAACAAACAGACCGCTTTTAGACCAGAAAACGAAATCAAACCAACATATACAGGACCCTCACCCCACATATATGACTACAGGCCTCTACGAATTCAAAACAAAGACATATGGTGAGACAGGGCCCCGCCGTACCCAAATAGTCAAATGTACAGAACATATATACAAAGCAAAAGGAGTCTGTACCAAAAGTGGACTCCGGGTCAAAGAGGAGTACTCCGGAACGGCAAAGAGTGAAGCCTACTGTGGAGGATCACCAATGTCTGTACCTGCAGGCATAAAACGCAGCCCCCGAAGAAAGGGGGTCAGTACGAAATATGTACTGAGTATGTAAAGCACGGAGTACAGAAATATGGATCAAAACCGAAAGCAAATCAGATAACAAAGTGGAATACAAATCGGTATGTCAAAATCCGTATCAAAATCATATACGTATATACAATGCAAACGAAATCATGCAAACGCTTAGGAACATGGTCGCCACTCCGACGCTGGCGCCACACACAACATATCACCAGAAGGTTTCAAATCTCCGTACATCCCTGAACACAAACATAATCATAGGCGAGCGTATCGCATCACGAGCCATATCACAGCATAACTCCAAACGGAACCCGGCCCTATGGCGAGGCCTCGGGAACCGTAACACAGCATACGGCCGAATTATCATAAAGCGCACGAATCAAAACCGGCCCGGGAACCGGTGAACGAAGTCATAACAAGGCACGAGTGGAGTCGTGAGCAGACAAATGCAAATCGTATTTCAAAATTAGCTCAATTGGTAAGAGGCGATTCCCTTTGGGGAATGTAAAGGAGCCAGAGGTTCCGGGTTCGATACCCCGTAGCGCTGCAGCGTGAAGAGGGATAATGGGGCGAGCCCCTGTGCGGACTGGCTGTACCCTGGCATAGACAATACCTTGAGTAGTGGGTCCCCAAAGGGGGTTGTCACAAAAAAGGCGCCTTTTTTTGTGAGGCATCCCCTCTGGGTCCTGAGTATGTGTAGGACCCAGAGGGGATGCCTCACAAAAAAAAAACTTTCAAAACATAATAGTCTCATAACTCATTTCATAATACAAAATAATCGCATACTTAGTCGATATAAAGTTTCATTCCACAAAACATTTCCAAAGTAGTACGTATAGCTCAAAACGTAACTTAGCGTATCGTAATATTCAAAACATATCCCGTAGGAGGAAATTCCAGAATCGAAAGTATCATTCCAACTTTATTCAAAAGGACAGCCCCATAAGACAAATAGGGCGTCTCGGGGTTAGCGGGCCCACCTCGAGTCAAATTGAGGTGGCGAACATATTTTCGGAACATTTATAGGCCAAAGGGTCATACATAATCATTTCTAAGTTACCCGACCACATTTCGATAGGTTTCGGACGAGTGGTGGCATTCTAGCCAAAATAGAGCCCTTAGGCTTCAATTGAATTGAATGAATAGTAACTTTTTTGTGGATCGGGTTTCGAGGAGCAGAAATGCTCCGGAAGTTCTCATATCCGCCTATCATACTAAGATATGCCAAACGAAGGAGTGGGAAGCTTTACATACCTTACGGACGTCTTACGCTCTCCCAAAAGTCAAGTCCCGTTTCGTCTGAAATCTGCAAATGGTCAAAGTTACCAATTGAGATTCTTAGGCTTAAAAATGCCTTTAACTTCATTTTCTGTCTACCGACATTTCGGCAGCATTTCCCCTATAAATCTAACATCCCCGAGACTTAGCTCGGCTCAAAATACATCAACACAACAGCCCACACATCATCACACAACACAAGTAATAATCAAATCACTCTAGCTTCAAAGTTCAACTTTATTACTTAAGTTGGCAACTTTCATTCAAACTTCCAAGACTCCAACTCTATATCTACATAATTGTATTCATTTGCTCACTCAAACTTATACAGTCACATCCCAAATACAATCCAAGCCATACACGAAATTGCCCCAAAATCCATTACTTTCCATAATTCTTCAAAACATCGAAAATTCACGACGAACATTCTAACTTGCGTCGTTTCATTCCGAATTCATTAATATCATTATAAATTCATATTTAAAGTCTCTAGCACCCTAAATATCCAATGATATACACAATTATACCGAAAGTATACGCTTTTCGATAATATCCGAAATCATTTTCCAACGCCAATTTAATTCATCAATCAATCATTTACGACACCATGATCACAACAACTCATTATACCAACTAAACAAGATCAATTCACCTCACTTTCTTCTCCCTATGGCTCACGGCCAACACACAATATACACACACACCCACGGCTTTCTATTTACATCAAAGTTACGGGATTCTCGTCTATTCCCAATCCTTAACATATTCATATCAATTCTATAACATTAAAGGGGCAAAATTCTTACCTTTTCTTGAAAACCCGACTTGTCGTAAACGTAGTTCTTGTGCCAAACTAATTATACCCCGTTGAAGAGGGCCTTGAGTACTTCACAACTATGTAAGAGTTGAGATTTTTGGATCAATAAACAAGTTTGGATATTTTTCTTTCTCCTTTCTCTTAGCTTCGGCCGAACCCTCTTGTTTGTGGTGTTCTTGAATTTAATTTTTGATCTTGAAAGATACTAAGTGTTGTTGATATATATCCACATAATTGATCATGTGCTATGCACATGATCACTAAGGAAGAGGCTTGGGCCTTGTACATGGCCGGCCACTTCCATTCTTTGGGCCTCAATTTTTGTGTTGCATTTTTCCTTGGCCCAATTCATAAAATGTCCCGTTTTGTAATTTCCGAAACTAATTTCCGAAATTTCAAATTTATTCTCGGCCTTCCCCGAGGTCTTAACATTAATAATTCCATAACCAACATAGTCATATTCACTAAAATCAAATTATGTCCTTATAACACACAAGTCGTAATTATTTCTCGATTTCCAATTATACGAAAACACGGGACATAACATTCTCCCCCCCCCCCCCCTTAAGAACATTCGTCCCCGAATGTTAAATTAATCTTATAAGGTCTTATGATCAAGGCAGGAGTGTCCCTTTTTAATAATGACATACATAATTCATTTTATCAATCAACACAACAAACTGAAAAAAAAAATTAGATTACCTGTGGACGTCGGGAACAAGTGAGGGTATCTCCTTTTCATCTCGTCCTCCGTCTCCCAAGTCATCTCCTCCCGATTATTGTTGCGCCACAGGACTTTGACGGAGGACACTTCTTTAGTGCGTAGTCTCTGCACCTGTCGATCCAGAATAGATACAGGCTGCTCGTCATAGGATAACTGCTCCGTCACCTGAATGTCATCAACTGGGAATATCCTGGAAGGATCACCAATACATTTCCGCAACATAGACACATGAAACACCGGGTGTACGGCTTCCAAGTCGGATGGTAAGTCTAGCTCGTAGGCGACCTCGCCTATCTTTCGAACGATCTGATACGGCCCAATGTACCGGGGGCTCAACTTACCCTTTCTACCGAATCTCATGACACCCTTCATGGGCGACACCTTCAGGAATACCCAGTCGCCAATCTGGAACTCTAACGGTCGACGTCGTCTATCTGCATAAGCTTTCTGTCGACTCTGAGCAGCCAATAATCGTTCTCTAATAAGCTTTACCTTATCTACAGCTTCCTGGATCACATCTGGCCCAATCAGCTTAGTCTCGCCCACGTCAAACCAACCAATAGGAGATCTGCATTTCCTGCCATAAAGGGCCTCGTACGGAGCCATCTGGATGCTGGAGTGATAACTGTTATTATAGGCAAACTCAATAAGCGGCAAATGATCATCCCAGCTGCCCCTGAAATCAATAACGCAGGCCCGCAACATATCTTCGAGCGTCTGAATAGTGCGCTCGGCCTGTCCGTCGGACTGAGGGTGAAAAGCTGTACTGAGGCTCACCTGAGTCCCTAATCCCTCCTGAAATGACCTCCAGAAATTAGTTGTAAACTGGGCACCTCGGTCAGTAATAATAGATACAGGGACTCCGTGAAGTCTGACTATCTCTCTGATATATAATCTGGCATAGTCCTCAGCCGAATAAGTAGTCCAGACCGGAAGGAAATGGGCTGATTTCGTCAGCCTGTCCACAATAACCCAAATAGAGTCGTACCTGCGTAGAGTACGCGGCAACCCAACAATGAAGTCCATATTAATCATCTCCCATTTCCAGGCTGGAATCTCCATCTCCTGTAACAATCCACCGGGCTTTTGATGCTCGATCTTAACTTGCTGGCAGTTCGGGCACTGACTAACAAACTCGGCAATATCTTTCTTCATGCCGTCCCACTAATACAAACACCTGAGATCCCGATACATCTTAGTGGAACCAGGATGAACAGAATACCGTGCATTATGTGCCTCGCGCATAATCTGCCGCCGTAAGCCCGCAACGTCCGGTACACAGAATCTGCCGTCGTACAATAATACTCCTTCAGGCGAGATTTCAAATTGATTCTTTGCTTTATTAAGGGCCACATCTCTGTACTGAATCAAAAGAGGATCCTCAAACTGGCGCTGCTTTACCTCCTGAATAATAGATGACTCAGCAACTGGACGAACAGAAATCCCAGAATCTCCAGAATCCGCCAAACGAACTCCGAGGCTGGCCAGCTGACCAATGTCACGAACCAAATCTTTCTTACCAGACGGTACATCAGCCAAGCTGCCCATAGACTTGCGGCTAAGTGCATCTGCTACCATATTGGCTTTCCCCGGATGGTACAGAATATCAACGTCGTAATCCTTTAGTAGCTCAAGCCATCTCCGCTGCCGCAAATTTAGCTCCTTCTGCTTAAAAATATACTGGAGACTCTTATGGTCCGTATAGATATCAGCATGGACCCCATATAAATAATGCCGCCAAATCTTCAAAGCATGAATCAGCGCGGCCAATTCAAGATCATGAGTGGGATAGTTCTTCTCGTGCGGTCTGAGCTGCCGGGAAGCATAGGCTATGACTCGACCGTGCTGCATCAATACACATCCTATCCCAATACCAGAGGCGTCACAATAGACAACATACCCATCAGATCCCTCTGGAAGAGCCAAAACTGGTGCTGTAATCAATCTGTCCTTCAGCATCTGAAAGCTGCGCTCGCAGGCATCTGTCCACTGGAATTTTGCTGCTTTCTGGGTAAGCCTCGTCAGTGGTGCTGCAATAGAAGAGAAATCCTCCACGAACCTGCGATAATACCCAGCCAATCCCAGAAAACTGCGCACCTCTGTCGGTGTAGTAGGCCTGGGCCAATTCTGCACCGCCTCAATCTTCTGCGTATCGACCCGAATACCGTCTGCGCCGACAATATGGCCCAAAAATGCCACAGAAGTCAACCAGAACTCACACTTAGAGAATTTAGCATATAACTTCTGCTGACGGAGAATGCCAAGTACCGTCCTCAAATGATCTGAATGCTCCTCGGCTGATCGCGAGTAAATCAAGATATCATCAATAAACACAAAAACAAACATACCCAGAAAAGGCCGAAATACCCGATTCATCAGATCCATAAATACCGCTGGAGCATTAGTCAGCCCGAAAGACATAACTCTGAACTCATAATGCCCGTACCGGGTCCTGAAAGCAGTCTTCAGGATATCTGACTCCCGTACTCGCACCTGATGATAACCTGAGCGCAGATCTATCTTTGAAAAATGTCTAGCACCCTGCAGCTGATCAAACAAATCATCAATCCGGGGAAGGGGATACTTATTCTTAATAGTCACCTTATTTAGCTGCCGGTAGTCGATACACATCCGCAATGACCCATCTTTCTTTCTGACAAACAATACCGGCGCTCCCTAGGGTGATGTGCTGGGTCTGATAAAGCCCTTATCCAACAAATCTTTCAGCTGCTCTTTCAACTCCTTCAGCTCAGCTGGTGCCATCCTGTACGGAGGAATAGATATAGGCTGTGTATCCGGCATCAGCTCTATAGTGAAATCAATCTCCCGCTCAGGCGGAAGGCCAGGAAGCTCGTCAGGAAAAACATCTGGAAACTCACTGACGACCGGAACAGAATGAAGGGTAGGTACCTCCACGGCAGTATCGTGCACACGAACCAAATGATAGATATAACCCTTCTGGATCATCTTCTTAGCCTTGAGGTATGAAATAAACTTACCCCTCGGCGAGGCAGTAGATCCGAACCACTCTATGACTGGTTCCCCTGGAAACTGAAAACGGACTACCTTTTTCTGGCAGTCGACATTAGCATAACAGGAAGACAACCAGTCCATGCCCATAATGACGTCAAACTCAAGCATGTCTAACTCTATCAAATCAGCCTTAGTGCTACGATCATAAATGGTCACAGAACAATCTCTATAGATCTGTCTCGCTACAATAAAATCCCCAACTGGCGTAGCTACCTGAAATGGCTCTATAGGCTCAGACACTATCCCAATCTTACTAGCAACGAGCGGGGAAATATATGATAAAGTAGAGCCAGGGTCAATCAATGCATATACAGATCTGGAGAAAACTAGTAATGTACCTGTGACGACGTTTGGCGAAGCCTCCTGATCCTGGCGGCTGGCCAAAGCATATATGCGGTTCGAGGGACCGCTAGAACCTGAAGCACCACCGCGGCCTCGACCGCGTCCTGCCGGTGCTGGCATACCTCGCCCTCCAGGGCGTGCAACAGATGGAGCAGAAGAAGAACCGGCGGCTGACCCTGTCGGCTGAGCCACACTTCCAGAACCGCTCGCCAACGGACAGTCTCTCATAAAGTGGCCCTGACCACCACATGAAAAGCAAGCTCCAGTAGCTCAATAACACTCCCCGGGATGAGACTTCCCGCAATGAGGACAACGGGGCCTGGGTGGTCTGGCCTGGCTGGGGCCCCTGGATACCTGCGAACCTGCCACTCTGGAGCCCTGACCGGCCCCAGACGGTCCCGTACTATCGAATCTCCGGCTGCCTGACTGAGTACTCTGGCCGGAGGGAGGAAAAGGTCTATCTGACTGCTGCTGCTGAGGCTGTCCGCCTCGGGAATCTCCAGAATAACCTGCGGACCTATCCCTCTTGGGCGGCCTCCTATCTCGATCTCTGCCAGAAGGATCATACCTGCGACGGTCCTCGATACCCATCGCATAGGCCTGAAGTCGGGCAATGTCCATTTCTGCCTGCAATGACACTGCCATACAGCTATCAACCAAATACCGGTCCAATCCCATAACATATCTGTGCAACCGATCGGACATATCTGCTACCACGGCCGGTGCATATCGGGCCAGAGAATCAAACTCAAGGTTATACTCGTGAACACTCCGACCCCTCTGCTGCAGACGTAAGAATCGATCAGCCCACGCCCGCCGTAACTCTGGGGGCAAAAAGTGGCGGGTGAATGCTGTCACAAACTGATCCCAAGTGGCTGGAGGGGCACCCTCTCCCCTAGACAGCTCCCAAGTCTCGTACCAGTGGGTAGCCACATCTCGAAGCTTGTGCGAAGCCAGCTCAACCGACTCGGTCTCTGAAGCCCTGACCAAGTCCAGTGAGCGTCGCATCCCCCGGATAAAGTCATGGGGGTCCTCGTCGGGCTTAGACCCGAAAAACTCTAGAGGGCCACATAACAGAAACTCCCGAACTCTCAGGCTGTCCCGCCTATCATCGTCATCATCGTCCCTCCGCCCGCGTCTGCGAGCCTGTCCTGCTACCAGTGTAGTCAACAGCTGTACAGCCTCTCTCAGGGTCCTATCCTCCGCCCCTGGCTGAGGATCTGGAGTCTCAGGTGCGGGTACACGGACCTCTGGAGCTGCTGAAGGTCCTGCTCCAGGCTGTACTAGTGGGGGTGTAGCAGACCCCTCAGAATGAGGCACAACCTCGGGCAAATCATAGACACGAGCCCGTGTAGCGCGCTGTGCCTGACTAGTCTCTCCCATCCTCGCTTTGCCCTTCTGGGCCGCCGTTGCCTTCTTCGGAGGCATCACTGCAAACACAATAGCGAGTCAGATCAAAATCACCCTAACAGCACAGCTCTATCGCACGATCTAAGATTCCAAAGAAAGTAACATCCTAAATGCCTTGTAGCTTCCTGTTTATAGATGTGGTGCACAACACATCGATAAACAAGACTCTACGAGACACGGCCTGTAGACATTCCGAGGACAAACCGCTCTGATACCACTTTTGTCACGACCCAGCCCCGTGGGCCGCGACTGGCACCCTACCTGGGTGCCCAGACCGAATCACACATTCATTATAAGGTCCAAACTTATTTCCGAATTTTTACGAAATCATATCAAACATAATTTATATGAAAATATGTCTTAAGCGGTCACGCCAAATCAAAATACCATATCAAATACAAACTGAGCGGCGGAATAGACATCGCCGGTCAAAAAGGGTAAACATAAGCATAAGGGCCATTTGGGGCCATCATAACAAACAGACCGCTTTTAGACCAGAAAACGAAATCAAACCAACATATACAGGACCCTCACCCCACATATATGACTACAGGCCTCTACGAATTCAAAACAAAGACATATGGCGAGACAGGGCCCCGCCGTACCCAAATAGTCAAATGTACAGAACATATATACAAAGCAAAAGGAGTCTGTACCAAAAGTGGACTCCGGGTCAAAGAGGAGTACTGTCACGACCCAAACCCCGTGGGCCGCGACTGGTACCCTAACTGGGTACCCATCCGTACCTACCTGATCGAATTCGAACCATACAGATTTTTTTTTTTTTTTTTTGTTTCAAAACGGAAGTACGGAAGTAGGCCGATACAAATACGGCACGCGCGTAACATACGTATATATACATATATACATGAACATACAGACATTTACAAGTAAGCCGATAAGGCTAACATACAGATGAAACCCGTAACCCACACATCTATCTACAGGCCTCTACAGACATACAGAATCATATGACGGGACAGGGCCCCGCCGTACCCAAAATATACAGACATACGGAGTACACAAAGACAAAAGATATATACCAAAAGATATGCTCCGAGTCGAAGGAGCTCTGCAGGTAGCAAAGTCGGAAACCTACGCTGGCGGCGTCTCACCTGGGGCGTCTGTACCTGCGGGCATGTAGCGCAGCCCCCGGAGGACCGGGGGTCAGTACAAAAATGTACCGAGTATGTAAAGGAGAAATATATATATCAAACATAATGATGATCTGGTCCAGAAACACAGAATCGTAACTAGCCAGGCCTATAATCCGGACAGACATACAGAAGCGTAACCCGTCGGCCAAATAATCCAGACGGACAGACAGACAGAATCACACATGAGTACAGGAACGTGGTCGCCACTCCTGCCATTGGCACCACCATACGTCAGATATCAGACATCATTCTCCGATCTCCGTCACACATCATAACATAACCACGGTACCCGGGGGCGGACAGATAACACAGCGCCCCGAGCCCGGACACATCATGCTTCGTAATATACCCTCGGTAACCGGGGACGAACATATAACACAGTACCCCAGAACCGGACACATCATACTTCGGAATTCACATATAGGGCTCGGCGGCCCACCGCACGATATACGTACCGGCCCGGGATCCGGTGAGAGGAACCATAGCATGTGCACGAACTGATTGATAAGAAACCACATACATACAGACTCACAGAATAGAAGTAGGCCAACTGGCTGATCGAACCAAAGTATCCGGATAATTTTTCAGACTAAGCGCCTACACGACACTTGGGGAGGCACGACAGATTATAACCAGAATCAGATTCTTCAGATGGCAAAGGTTATTTTGTGAGATTTGCATAGACACAGTCATATCGTGAGCAAAATAGTCGTCCAGATGTCTTCTAAGAAAAATCAGGCAAAACTAAAGTAATTAAGACCATACAGAAGATATCGGGCCTCGTGGGCCCGCCTCGGGTCAACTCGAGGCGACATATGTAAATTACCGATAGTAGACCTTATGAGGTCATCCATAATCATCTGGAAGTGTTCCGACTCCGTTTGGAAAGGTTTCGTGCAAAAGTTTACTTTAAAGGCATTTTACAAGAAAAGGGTTTCAATTGTACTGAAGGAATTGGAGCGTATTTCCGTCTCGGATTCCGAGGAATGGAGTCGTACTTAAGGCTCGCGGCTGAGCCTATCACGTCCAGAACATGCCTAGGAACAAAGGGAAATGCTTCACATACCTTGATGGCGTCTTATGCTCGCTTGGCGTCAATCCAAATTTCGTCCAGAAACTGCAAATGGTCACTTTTACCAGTTACTATTCATGAGAATTAACATTTTAGTCTTTGGGCTATATTTGGCTACCGAAATTTCGGCAGCACTTCCCCTATAGATCTAACACCCCCGAGACTTAGCTCGGCTCAAAATATAACAACATCAACAGCCCAAACATCATTACATAATACGAATCACAATCAAACATACTAACTTCACAATCGCACCTTATTTCATAAGTTGGTAATCCTATTTCCAAACTTCCCAATTTCAACTCATATCCACATTATTGTATTCATTCATTCAAGATTATCCCACTACATAACAAACAAATTCCAAATCATTTACAAAGTTTCCCAAAATCCATTACTTTCCATTTTTCATTCAACACACCAAAAGTTACGACGAACGTTCTAACTTGCGTCGTTTCATTCCAAATTCGTTATCATCAACCATAAATCTTATTTAAGGTCTTTAGTATCACAAATATTCTATGATATACACAAATACACCAAAGATATACATTTTTCCGATAACGTCCGAAATCATTTTCTAACACCAAATCAATTCTCTAATCGATCCTTTACAACATAAAGATCACCACAACACATTATTCAAACTAAACAAGATGAAATTCTTAGGGCTTGCACCACATGGATCCCACGGCCAACACACCCTCTTTTACACACACACACCATGCACAAACACAACCCCAACCCACAATCCTCATGCTAATCCAATCACTAACACATATACATCAATTTCATACCATTAAAACATAAAAATCTTACCTTGTTCTTAAGATTCCGATTCGCCGCAAACGTCGCCCTTTCGTCAAACTAATTGTACCACCACGAAGAGGGGCTCGAGTATTTCATATTATGTGAAGAACAAGGATTCCTTTGGATCAAACACAAGGCTAGAATTTTTTTTTCTTTCTCTAAACCCTTCGGCCGAGAGCTACCTTTGATGCCCCTTCTCTTTTTTTTGTTTTTGATCTAATTCTTGATAACTCCAACTTGAGCTAATATATATCCACTCTTTAGAGGTCATGTGCATAGCACATGACCTTTAAAATATGGGTTTGGGCCTATCAAACATGGCCGGCCACCCCTAACATCTTGGGCCCAATTTCTTTGTTCAATTTCTTGGCCCAATTCATGAACGTTCCGTTTTGTAATTCCCGAAACTAATTTCCGAAATTCCAAATTTACCCTCGGCCTTCCCCGAGGTCTTGACATCAATGATTTCATAATCAACATGAGCATAGAAACTTGAATCAAAATATTTCCTCAACACACACAAGTCTCATTTATTTCTTGATTTCCCGTTATACGAAAATACGGGACATAACATTCTCCCCCCCCTTAAGAACATTCGTCCCCGAATGTGGAATCGACCTTATGGGTGTCGTACTACTCCGGGAGGGTTCTCTTGATAGTTGTCCTTTATTGATTTCTCCGACATGGCTTCTTTACCGATACTAGGGGTATACTTCTCACGTCACCGATTCACATGCCTTCATAATACATTTTCTCCTACTCTTCGTAACCACCGAACTCTGCACTATATTCTTGTAATGGACGGACGCCTTCCAGACATCATCGTCAATATCATCTTCTTTTCACACTCCTGAGTTCCCTTACCACATCGTCGTAATATCTCTTCACTTCATATCAGACACTCCATACTGAACAGATCCAGAACTAGAACCGAACGGATTCATAATCGGAGGCAGACATACTCAACTATGGCGGTCGGATTCGTAGTCAACATCAAAGGTACGGGAGCATATCAGACACATCTGAGATCGGAGTCGGACGTACAAAGGCGTATCAAACGAACTCGTAGGCAGGATCAGACACACTAAGATATACTAAACAGATTCACAATCAAAGCCAATCGTACGGAATCATATCGAACAAACCCGAATTCAGAAGCAAACATACAGAGTTGTGTCATACCGAATCGTGATCAGACAAACCAAAATGTATCACACACACACGCGGTCAGAATCAAACGCACGGAAGCATATCAGATGGATTTATATCCAGAGTCAGACCCACAGAGGTGTGCCAGACAGAAACGGATTCAGAATCAAACACACAAAAGGTTCATCGAACAGGAACGTAGTCGAACTCAGAAATATAGAGGCGTACTAGGTAGAGCCTCATCGGCATCGGAAGTGCAGAAGCACTATGGACTGAATGTCATTTTAGGATTAAATCATTCATATTAAGGCTCCAAGAATTTATGAGAATTTTCCTCTATTTGCAAACTCACTCATCAGTCGTCACACAATTTACCTTGCGTCTTACGTATCGACTCCTTCAAAAATTCCAACTACTCACACTGCTTATCTTTTACTTATCACAACATCAGTTTCCGGGGCTCGGCTCCTAGCCCACATAGGCACCCAATGAGAATCATACACACACATACACATACACGTACACATACACACACTTATTCGAACCTTACTGGATAAAATCTCTGGCTGTCATTCAAGTTCATTCAACTTCCCAAGCAGTGTCATACCCTTTTTCTTTTTGCCCGTTTAGTCCGCCTCGTTCCGCGCGACTCTCAAAAGGGCACTAATTATTCCACACTCATTCTATTTACCTTTTGGTTACTCCAAATTTTCATTTATTTTGGTCACACTCTTCCTCAGGAAAAACTTTACATTACTTCCCAGGGGGTCACCCATCCCAGAATCGCTCTAGCTTGAGCACGCTTAACCCTGAAACTTTTACACATTTTGACGCGTTAGGGCTGATATAATTTCGCCAATTTCCTCGCACGACCTTTGTCACGTAATTTTAGGCCAAACGGGGTCTTAGCAAATTTTTCGGAAATTTTTTTCGTAGCGGGTCCCACCCCCGGCTAAGTCATACCATTACCATACTGCCTTTCTGAATCTCGGTATCTACAAAATTAACATTTATCTTACTATTCCTAATACCCAGAAGTATAAGATCACGTAATTCAGCAAAATACAAAATTATCCATACATACATTTCTCAAAAGGATTTGCTGGCGTACCTGGGCGTGCACTGGAAGACGCTCCTGGGTCCTGTCGGACGGTCAAAGCAAACACGCGGTTCGAAGGACCGCTGTAACCAGAAGCTGCACCACGTCCTCTGCCACGACCCGCTGGCGCTGGTGCTGGTGCTCCTCGCCCCGCAGGGCGCATGGCCGCCAAAGGAGGGGATGAGCCAGTAACTGACCCGGTAAGCTGGGTTGAACCACCTGGACCACCCCTATATGGACATTCTCTCATCGTATGGCCTTGCTGGCCACAAGAATAGCAGGCACCAGTGGCACGATAACACTCGCCGGGGTGGCGCCTCCTACAATGAGGACATCGAGGTATGGATGGCCCCATCTGACTGAAACTTCCATCTACTCGCGAACTCGAGGCCATGAGGTTCCGTCCCGAAAACTGTGGGGGCGTACTGTACGCTGGCTGGGACGGATACCTGTTACCTTGCCGCTGGGAAGGCTCACCCTGAAACCCTTCTGAATACCCAGCCGATCTGGCTCTCTTAGGCCGGCCCCTGTCGTAACCCCTGTCAGGCCGACGTTCCCTACGTCGGTCCTCCATGCCCTGGGCGTGTGCCTGTACCCGGGCTACATGCATCCCTGGCTGAGCGGCCACAGCTAAACAACCATCAATCAGATAAGAGTCCAGTCCCATCACATACCTGTGCACCCTGTCGGCCATGTCAGCTACTATGGTGGGTGCATACCTAGCCAGTGAATCGAACTCTAGGCTATACTCGCGAACACTTCTACCATTCTGCCTCAAATTCAAGAACCGATCGACCCTAGCTCTTCGTAGCTCCGGTGGTAGAAAATGGTCAAGAAAGGCCCTAGTAAATTCGGCCCATACCGCTGGGGGCGCATCGTCGCCCCTAGAGAGCTGCCAAGACTCATACCAATTTGCTGCCACCTCATGCAATCGATACGAAGCCAACTCCACAGACTCAGTCGACGAAGCCTTAATCAATTGCAGTGTGCTCTCCATCTTTCTCACGAACTCCTGGGGGTCCTCCTCAGACTTGGTCCCGAAAAATTCTGGAGGACCACATGTCAGAAACTCGCGAGCCCTGGAGCTCTCATACCTGTCCATACGACCACCCCCAAATCCAGGCCTGCGAACCTGCTCCGCCATTAACGTGGTCAACAACTGGACCGCATCTCGCATGGCCCTACCCTCCGCTCCTGCCTGTGGAGCTGGCGGCTCGGGCACTGGAACCTCAGGAGCTCGCGGTGGAGCCGTCTCCCGATTAGCAGCTCCTGCTGCTCTGATGCCCTCCCGCAAGGGGGGTGTAACAGACCCAGATGACGGGGGCACATCCTCAAGTGCAGGCTGTACACTGGCCCTGGTAACCCTCGGGGCCTGGCTGGTCTCTCCTGCCTCAATCCTCGCCTTGCCCTTCTGGGCAGCCGTTGCCTTCCTCGGAGGCATCACTGAAACATAGCAGATCGTTAGGAGAGGATCATCCTACTAATATAGTTCTATCGCACGATCTAAGAATCCAAAGAAGGGTAACATCCTAAATGCCCTGTAGCTTCCTGTTTATAGATGTGGTGCACAACACATCGATAAACAAGACTCTACTAGACACGGCCTGTAGACATTCCGAGGACTAACCTGGCTCTGATACCACTTTTGTCACGACCCAAACCCCGTGGGCCGCGACTGGTACCCTAACTGGGTACCCATCCGTACCTACCTGATCGAATTCGAACCATACAGATTTTTTTTTTTTTTTTTTTTGTTTCAAAACGGAAGTACGGAAGTAGGCCGATACAAATACGGCACGCGCGTAACATACGTATATATACATATATACATGAACATACAGACATTTACAAGTAAGCCGATAAGGCTAACATACAGATGAAACCCGTAACCCACACATCTATCTACAGGCCTCTACAGACATACAGAATCATATGACGGGACAGGGCCCCGCCGTACCCAAAATATACAGACATACGGAGTACACAAAGACAAAAGATATATACCAAAAGATATGCTCCGAGTCGAAGGAGCTCTGCAGGTAGCAAAGTCGGAAACCTACGCTGGCGGCGTCTCACCTGGGGCGTCTGTACCTGCGGGCATGTAGCGCAGCCCCCGGAGGACCGAGGGTCAGTACAAAAATGTACCGAGTATGTAAAGCAGAAATATATATATCAAACATAATGATGATCTGGTCCAGAAACACAGAATCGTAACTAGCCAGGCCTATAATCCGGACAGACATACAGAAGCGTAACCCGTCGGCCAAATAATCCAGACGGACAGACAGATAGAATCACACATGAGTACAGGAACGTGGTCGCCACTCCTGCCATTGGCACCACCATACGTCAGATATCAGACATCATTCTCCGATCTCCGTCACACATCATAACATAACCACGGTACCCGGGGGCGGACAGATAACACAGCGCCCCGAGCCCGGACACATCATGCTTCGTAATATACCCTCGGTAACCGGGGACGAACATATAACACAGTACCCCAGAACCGGACACATCATACTTCGGAATTCACATATAGGGCTCGGCGGCCCACCGCACGATATACGTACCGGCCCGGGATCCGGTGAGAGGAACCATAGCATGTGCACGAACTGATTGATAAGAAACCACATACATACAGACTCACAGAATAGAAGTAGGCCAACTGGCTGATCGAACCAAAGTATCCGGATAATTTTTCAGACTAAGCGCCTACACGACACTTGGGGAGGCACGACAGATTATAACCAGAATCAGATTCTTCAGATGGCAAAGGTTATTTTGTGAGATTTGCATAGACACAGTCATATCGTGAGCAAAATAGTCGTCCAGATGTCTTCTAAGAAAAATCAGGCAAAACTAAAGTAATTAAGACCATACAGAAGATATCGGGCCTCGTGGGCCCGCCTCGGGTCAACTCGAGGCGACATATGTAAATTACCGATAGTAGACCTTATGAGGTCATCCATAATCATCTGGAAGTGTTCCGACTCCGTTTGGAAAGGTTTCGTGCAAAAGTTTACTTTAAAGGCATTTTACAAGAAAAGGGTTTCAATTGTACTGAAGGAATTGGAGCGGATTTCCGTCTCGGATTCCGAGGAATGGAGTCGTACTTAAGGCTCGCGGCTGAGCCTATCACGTCCAGAACATGCCTAGGAACAAAGGGAAATGCTTCACATACCTTGATGGCGTCTTATGCTCGCTTGGCGTCAATCCAAATTTCGTCCAGAAACTGCAAATGGTCACTTTTACCAGTTACTATTCATGAGAATTAACATTTTAGTCTTTGGGCTATATTTGGCTACCGAAATTTCGGCAGCACTTCCCCTATAGATCTAACACCCCCGAGACTTAGCTCGGCTCAAAATATAACAACATCA
Organism: Lycium barbarum; assembly: GCF_019175385.1. Taxonomy (NCBI): domain Eukaryota; kingdom Viridiplantae; phylum Streptophyta; class Magnoliopsida; order Solanales; family Solanaceae; genus Lycium; species Lycium barbarum. The sequence goes on along the minus strand of NC_083348.1, from coordinate 18,930,793 downwards.
ACAGCCCAAACATCATTACATAATACGAATCACAATCAAACATACTAACTTCACAATCGCACCTTATTTCATAAGTTGGTAATCCTATTTCCAAACTTCCCAATTTCAACTCATATCCACATTATTGTATTCATTCATTCAAGATTATCCCACTACATAACAAACAAATTCCAAATCATTTACAAAGTTTCCCAAAATCCATTACTTTCCATTTTTCATTCAACACACCAAAAGTTACGACGAACGTTCTAACTTGCGTCGTTTCATTCCAAATTCGTTATCATCAACCATAAATCTTATTTAAGGTCTTTAGTATCACAAATATTCTATGATATACACAAATACACCAAAGATATACATTTTTCCGATAACGTCCGAAATCATTTTCTAACACCAAATCAATTCTCTAATCGATCCTTTACAACATAAAGATCACCACAACACATTATTCAAACTAAACAAGATGAAATTCTTAGGGCTTGCACCACATGGATCCCACGGCCAACACACCCTCTTTTACACACACACACCATGCACAAACACAACCCCAACCCACAATCCTCATGCTAATCCAATCACTAACACATATACATCAATTTCATACCATTAAAACATAAAAATCTTACCTTGTTCTTAAGATTCCGATTCGCCGCAAACGTCGCCCTTTCGTCAAACTAATTGTACCACCACGAAGAGGGGCTCGAGTATTTCATATTATGTGAAGAACAAGGATTCCTTTGGATCAAACACAAGGCTAGAATTTTTTTTTTCTTTCTCTAAACCCTTCGGCCGAGAGCTACCTTTGATGCCCCTTCTCTTTTTTTTTGTTTTTGATCTAATTCTTGATAACTCCAACTTGAGCTAATATATATCCACTCTTTAGAGGTCATGTGCATAGCACATGACCTTTAAAATATGGGTTTGGGCCTATCAAACATGGCCGGCCACCCCTAACATCTTGGGCCCAATTTCTTTGTTCAATTTCTTGGCCCAATTCATGAACGTTCCGTTTTGTAATTCCCGAAACTAATTTCCGAAATTCCAAATTTACCCTCGGCCTTCCCCGAGGTCTTGACATCAATGATTTCATAATCAACATGAGCATAGAAACTTGAATCAAAATATTTCCTCAACACACACAAGTGTCATTTATTTCTTGATTTCCCGTTATACGAAAATACGGGACATAACAAGTACTCCGGAACGGCAAAGAGTGAAGCCTACTATGGAGGATCACCAATGTCTGTACCTGCGGGCATAAAACGCAGCCCCTGAAGAAAGGGGGTCAGTACGAAATATGTACTGAGTATGTAAAGCATGGAGTACAGAAATATGGATCAAAACCGAAAGCAAATCAGATAACAAAGTGGAATACAAATCGGTATGTCAAAATCCGTATCAAAATCATATACGTATATATAATGCAAACGAAATCATGCAAACGCTTAGGAACATGGTCGCCATTCCGACGCTGGCGCCACACACAACATATCACCAGAAGGTTTCAAATCTCCGTACATCCCCGAACACAAACATAATCATAGGCGAGCGTATCGCATCACGAGCCATATCACAGCATAACTCCAAACGGAACCCGGCCCTATGGCGAGGCCTCGGGAACCGTAACACAGCATACGGCCGAATTATCATAAAGCGCACGAATCAAAACCGGCCCGGGAACCGGTGAACGAAGTCATAACAGGGCACGAGCGGAGTCGTGAGCAGACAAATGCAAATCGTATTTCAAAATAGTCTTTCAAAACATAATAGTCTCATAACTCATTTCATAATACAAAATAATCGCATACTTAGTCGATATAAAGTTTCATTCCACAAAACATTTCCAAAGTAGTACGTATAGCTCAAAACGTAACTTAGCGTATCGTAATATTCAAAACATATCCCGTAGGAGGAAATTCCAGAATCGAAAGTATCATTCCAACTTTATTCAAAAGGACAGCCCCATAAGACAAATAGGGCGTCTCGGGGTTAGCGGGCCCACCTCGAGTCAAATTGAGGTGGCGAACATATTTTCTGAACATTTATAGGCCAAAGGGTCATACATAATCATTTCTAAGTTACCCGACCACATTTCGATAGGTTTCGGACGAGTGGTGGCATTCTAGCCAAAATAGAGCCCTTAGGCTTCAATTGAATTGAATGAATAGTAACTTTTCTGTGGATCGGGTTTCGAGGAGCAGAAATGCTCCGGAAGTTCTCATATCCGCCTATCATACTAAGATATGCCAAACGAAGGAGTGGGAAGCTTTACATACCTTACGGACGTCTTACGCTCTCCCAAAAGTCAAGTCCCGTTTCGTCTGAAATCTGCAAATGGTCAGAGTTACCAATTGAGATTCTTAGGCTTAAAAATGCCTTTAACTTCATTTTCTGTCTACCGACATTTCGGCAGCATTTCCCCTATAAATCTAACATCTCCGAGACTTAGCTCGGCTCAAAATACATCAACCCAACAGCCCACACATCATCACACAACACAAGTAATAATCAAATCACTCTAGCTTCAAAGTTCAACTTTATTACTTAAGTTGGCAACTTTCATTCAAACTTCCAAGACTCCAACTCTATATCTACATAATTGTATTCATTTCCTCACTCAAACTTATACAGTCACATCCCAAATACAATCCAAGCCATACACGAAATTGCCCCAAAATCCATTACTTTCCATAATTCTTCAAAACATCGAAAATTCACGACGAACATTCTAACTTGCGTCGTTTCATTCCGAATTCATTAATATCATTATAAATTCATATTTAAAGTCTCTAGCACCCTAAATATCCAATGATATACACAATTATACCGAAAGTATACGCTTTCCGATAATATCCGAAATCATTTTCCAACGCCAATTTAATTCATCAATCAATCATTTACGACACCATGATCACAACAACACATTATACCAACTAAACAAGATCAATTCACCTCACTTTCTTCTCCCTATGGCTCACGGCCAACACACAATATACACACACACCCACGGCTTTCTATTTACCTCAAAGTTACGGGATTCTCGTCTATTCCCAATCCTTAACATATTCATATCAATTCTATAACATTAAAGGGGCAAAATTCTTACCTTTTCTTGAAAACCCGACTTGTCGTAAACGTAGTTCTTGTGCCAAACTAATTATACCCCGTTTAAGAGGGCCTTGAGTACTTCACAACTATGTAAGAGTTGAGATTTTTGGATCAATAAACAAGCTTGGATATTTTTCTTTCTCCTTTCTCTTAGCTTCGGCCGAACCCTCTTGTTTGTGGTGTTCTTGAATTTAATTTTTGATCTTGAAAGATACTAAGTGTTGTTGATATATATCCACATAATTGATCATGTGCTATGCACATGATCACTAAGGAAGAGGCTTGGGCCTTGTACATGGCCGGCCACTTCCATTCTTTGGGCCTCAAATTTTGTGTTGCATTTTTCCTTGGCCCAATTCATAAAATGTCCCGTTTTGTAATTCCCGAAACTAATTTCCGAAATTCCAAATTTATTCTCGGCCTTCCCCGAGGTCTTAACATTAATAATTCCATAACCAACATAGTCATATTCACTAAAATCAAATTATGTCCTTATAACACACAAGTCGTAATTATTTCTCGATTTCCAATTATACGAAAACACGGGACATAACAACTACTAGTGACGAGACCGCTGCATTTTGAATGATAGCTCCCATACTGCCTGAGTCCACTACTCGAACTCCTAGGCTAGCTAACTGCTGGAGCTCACGAGCTATCTCTCTTTTCTCTGGCTGAACATCACATAAACTTCCCATAGATCTACGGCTAAGAGCATCAGCCACCACATTTGCTTTCCCGGGATGATACAAGATATCAACATCATAGTCTTTCAACAACTCCAACCATCGTTGTTGCCGTAAATTCAATTCTTTCTGCTTGAAGATATACTGAAGGCTCTTATGATCTGTATAAATATCAACGTGAATGCCATACAAGTAATGTCTCCACATCTTCAATGCATGAATCACTGCAGCCAATTCAAGATCATGGGTCGGATAATTTTTCTCATGTTTCCGTAACTGCCTTGAAGCATACGCAATCACCTTACCATGTTGCATCAACACACAACCTAGCCCAATGCCTGAAGCATCGTAGTACACAACATAACCTTCTAATCCCTCTGGAAGTGTCAAGGCTGGGGCAGAAGTTAATCTATCCTTTAGCACTTGGAAACTACGTTCACAAGCATCTGTCCATTGAAACTTAGCTAATTTAAGAAGGGCTTGAACACATTGTTCATCAAATCCATAAATATTGTTGGTGCATTAGTTAGCCCGAATGACATTAATCGGAACTCAAAATGGTCGTATCTGGTTCTGAAGGCTATCTTAGGAATATCTTTCTCCCTAACTCGCACTTGATGATACCCGTATCTCAAATCTATCATTGAAAACCATTTGGCGCCTTGCAATTGGTAAAATAAATCATCAATCCTCATAGGCGAATATTTATTCTTGATTGTCACCTTATTTAGCTGTCGATAGTCAATGCACATTCGCAAGGAACCATCTTTCTTTCGCACAAACAACACGGGTGCTCCCCACGGGGAAGAACTAGGCCTAATAAAACCTTTTTCAATCAAGTCCTTCAATTGTTCCTTCAACTCCTTTAACTCCGCGGGAGCCATCCTGTAAGGAGGAATGGATATGGGTTTTGTGTCCAGTAGCACATCAATAGAAAAATCAATCTCTCGTTCGGGAGAGAGACCTGGAAGCTCTTCTGGGAATACATCCAGAAACTCATTCACCACTGGGACAGACTGAAGAGTTGGCGATTCAACTTCTACATCTTGAACCTGAACTAGATGGTAAATACAACCTTTTGCGTTCATTTTCCTTGCCTTGAGATAGGAAATAAACCTATCTTTCGGGGACGCAGTATTTCCTTTCCATTCTAAAACTGGTTCTCCCGGAAACTGGAAGCGAACCATTTTCATTCTACAACCAACATTGGCATAGCAAGAAGCCAACCAATCCATGCCCAAGATAACATCAAAGTCCACTATTTTTAACTCATGTAAATAAACCATAGTACAATGGTCACAAATCACAACTACACAATTTCTATATACTCGACTCGCGATTACCGGTTCACCAACAGGTGTAGATACCTCAAAAGGTTTGATCTACTTCGGTTTGACCCCAAACCGACCCGCAATATATGGAGTAACATATAAAAATGTGGAGCCTGGATCTATCAAAGCATATACATCATGAGAAAATACCGATAATATACCTATGACAACATGATGAGAAGAATCAAGATCTTGGCGTCCAGCCAAATCATAAATACGGTGTTGAGGACCACTAGAATTAGGAGCTCTCCTTCTACCTCTACCATGGCTGACCGGCGCCTGTGAACCTTGCCCCATAGGGCATATCGATGATGAAGACCCGGCTGCCGATCCTGAAGGTTGGACTCTACCCCTACCACCAACCGAGGGGCAATCACGCATGATATGGCCTGGCCGACCGCATGTATAGCAAACCTCTGAACTTGGTCGACACTGGCCCTAATGTAACTTCCCACACTGGGAACACCGTGGCACGGGTGGCCTAGCCTAACCCTAATCACCCCTGAACTGAGAATCTGAATCCTTGAAACTCTGACTCGACCCAGAATGAGTAGATCTATCAAATCTCTGGCCTGTAAACCGTGGAGGCACGCTAGTCATAAAATGGCCTGAATTCCTAGAAAACTGTTGTCTTTGCCCGCCTCTAAACTCACTCGTCGGACCCGAAGATCTAGCCCTCTTGCTATACCCTCTGTCATGCTCACGCTCACTTCTTTGTTGTTGTTGGCTTTCCTCTAAATTCAAGGCATGGGCTTGAATGCGTGAAATATCCATGTTGTCCTGAAGGAACGCAGTCAAGCACCTATCCACCAAATATGGCCCTAGGCCTCTCACAAATCAGTGCACTCAATCACCCATATCCGCTACCATGGTCGGAGCATACCTAGCCAAAGAATTGAAGCGGAGACTATACTCTAAGGCACTCATACTTCCTTTCCTAAGATTGAAAAACTTATCGGCTCTAGCCCGCCGAACCTCTGGAGGCAAGTAGTGTCGGAGGAAGGCATCCACGAATTTTTTCCATACTGAGGGAGGTGCATTGACTCCCCGTGAAGCCATCCAAACTGTGTACCAATGAACCGCTACATCCCTCAATCTATAAGATGCTAACTCCACCGATTCAATGTCCGAAACATGCATTAACTGAAGTGTCCTCAACATCCCATCAATAAAGTTCTGGGGGTCCTCATCCGGCTTCGACCCAAAGAATTCCGAAGGGTTCAAGCTAATAAAATCACGGGCCCTTGCACTAACAACCCTATCACCTTGCCCGGTACCTTGTCGTTGAGTTTGAGCGGCAACCAACTGAGTAAGTAAATGAATAGCCTCTTTCACATCTTCGCCTGAAGCGTCCGGTGGAGGAGCTGGAGGTGATGGAGCTGGGGCTGAGGCTCCCTCATGCTTCTCAGAAATAGGCATTGAGTGGGAGGACTGAGATTAAGCCGCATTTTGGGACTCACTTTCCTCTACAACTGTTGGCGGTGCTCGTTCAACCCACTTTCCTGCCACTGTCCTGCCCTTTTGGGCTACCGTAGCTTTTCTCTTTACAGGCATTTCTGAAATACATAATACACGGTTAGGGAAAGATAAATCCTTATATCATGGCTTTATCGCACGACCTTATGAAGAAAGAAGGTCATTCATTCCTAAAATGCTCGCAGCCTCCTGTTTATAAGTATGGCGCATAACATACCCATAAACAAGACTCTACTGGACACGGCAAGTAGACACACCCTAGGAGAGATGTTATATCCCGTATTTTCGAACGTCGGATTATTTGTAAGCTGAGGTGGGGCCCACACGTCAAGATTTGTTTTGGAACATGTGACAAGTTATATGAATCGCATATGTAAAATTAAACACAACTCGTGAAGGGCTCCAAACGAATATTTTTTAAGAAAACGTTTTCGGGTGACTTGACTTCGAGGAGCAAAAACGGTATTATACGTTTGGAATTTGGAAAAATACCAAGAAATAGAAGTTGTAGGTAATTGAATTAGCTTTCCAACCATACGTCGTGGGTTCCCAGGAAACGTCGATACAAGGAGATATGGACGTTTTAAGGTCGAAAGGTCAGTGGGCTAGGCCCAACTCGTGACCAACCGGGTTGGCCCAAAAAAAAAAATAAGAGAAGAGGCCCAAATTTGAGGGGAGTGGCCGGCCAAGAGACCTTGGCCCAAGCCCACAAATTAATCATGTGATTAATTATATAGAAGGAACTTATCATCTTCAAGAAGCTTCAAGAAATCAAAACAAAAACAAGAGCAAAAGAGAAAGAGAGGCTCACGGCCAAAAAGGAAAAAAAAAAATTTCCAAGCCTTCAACTTTGATTCAAGAATTATAAATTCCTTGTATTCCTACTAAGTTCAAGATTCTCTACAAAGTGGTATAATTATCTTGGCAAGAAAGTGACTTTGGTGGCAAGGAGAACTTATTGGAAAAAGGTAAGGATCTTATGTTTCTTTTATGTTATGGAAGAATTATATATGTTATAGTATGTAGAAATGAATGAAAAGTATGAAAATTTTAGGTGTTGTGGATATGGGTGTTTGGCCGTGTGCATCAAATTGGAAGGGGGAATATGAATTAAATTATTTAGTATGTTAATTGTGTTGTTGTAGCCTTGTGATGAAAATAGAAGATAAATGGTTCTTGTTGTTATGGAAAATTTGTTGTAAGGTTGTTGTAGGAAAATATGCAACTTTATTGTAGTTTATGTAAATATGGAAATGAAAGTGGTAAGGTGCAAATTATGAATATTGTTGATGAAATTGGAAGGTGAAAATATGTTATGAATATGTATGTTGAAGATTGGAAGTTTCGGATGAATTATGGTTTTGGTGGAAAATTTGTATATTTTGTGAATATTTTGTAAAATGACATAAAATGTTTCCGAATTGTATTGGAGCGATCTTGATTAGTAAATGAATGTGAGAAGGTTGCTATTGAATTGGAAATGTGAAGTTGAAATGAGAGTTATTGCACTATGTTGGAAAGAGGACTAGCTAGTCTATGTTGTGTTTTGTGGTGATTGTTGTTATTGTTGGTATCGTTGTTGGTTTGGTTGATGTTTGGAGCCGAGTTAAATCTCGGGGATGCTGTATGTATAGGGGAGATGCTGCCCAAATTTTTGTAGAAAAGTATCAGTTAAGATTCGAGTTTTAAAGGCCTGAAATTTCTAATTGGTAAACATGACCATTTGTAGATTTTGGGCGAAACGGGAATTGAACTTGGACGAGCGTAAGGCGCAACTAAGGTATGTAAAGCTACCCCTTTTCTTCTCTTAGCATGTCCTAGGTGTACTAGATTCGGATTTGAGCCTCGTAGGTTATTCTGCTCATAGAAAAGCGAGTCTGAATTTTGGTACTAATCATTCAGCACAATTGAATTATAGTCCTTAAGTTTTGTTGGAAAACTGTTCAAACATCCATAACCCGTACAGACGTGATCGGCTCACTTTGAAACCTTCATGGATGACTCCATAAAGTCCAATGTTTGTAATTTATATCCGCCACCTCCACTTGAACCGAGGTGGGCCCACAAGATAGGCTACTTACCTTCTGTATTTTTCCTGATGTACGATTCTTGTGTGATGCATGATTCTGGCATGTGTGATTTATGTTTGGAAAGTAATAAAGTTGACATTTATATTATTGTGCGCACTATGTGATATTGACCGCTGGACCCCTGACCGCGGTGTGTACGACATTGACCGCTGGACCCCTGACCGCGGTATGCCGCACTATATGATGTTGACCGCTGGACCCCTGACCGCGGCTTCTGCGACATTGACCGCTGGACCCCTTGGTCGCGGTATGTGTGATAGTGACCGCTGGACTTTTGGCTGCGGTAATTGTGTGTTTGATTTTCTGTGTGTATGAGACGGAAATGTTTTTCAAAAGAAAGCAAAGTATTTTGGCATTTTGATTGTCGTAGTTGTCTTCCGGAACCTTTTATGTATGATTTGTAGGTCAGATGCAACACTTTGGTATTCTGGCTATTGTGCTCACCTTCTGTACATTTTACTTCGGTTATGTCTTCGTTTTCTGTACTTCATGCTTTGCATACTCAGTACATCTTTCGTACTGACCCCCTTTCTTCGGGGGCTGCGTTTCATGCCCGCAGATACAGATTCACGTTTTGGTGACCCACCGGCGTAGGATTTCCCTTTTGCGGTTCGGAGTGCTCCCTTTGTTCCGGAGCCGACGTTTTGGGTACATACTCTTCCGATGTATATGTTTATGTTTATTCAGGGTACGGCGGGGCCCTGTCCCGCCATCTGATTCTGTTGTTCCGTGTTAGAGGTCTGTAGACATAGACGTGGGTAATGTACAGTTTTGTTTGGACGCGTTGTGTGAATTGGGTTTGGGCGGCTCATCCGCCGTGGCAGCCCTATCGGCCGCGTGTATGTATACTTTGGTTCGTTATGTATAGTATGATAGCCTTGCCGGCTTCTATGCAGTATATATGGTTGCAGGCACCAGTGTGGAGCCACGTCTGATATTCATTATGTACGAGTCGTCTATATGCTGAATCTGGTACATGAGCGCGTAGGGGTGCCCAGCTCGGGCACTAGTCACGGCCTACGGGGATAGGTCGTGACAACAGAACTGCTCTGATACCACTTTTGTCACTACCCAACCGGAGGGTCATGACGGGCACCTGGTGCTAACCCACCTGGGGTACCTCTTGTCGTACTCTTATATGCATATCTAGGTAAGCCACATGGCTTACTCATAATTTACATACATCAATAGTGCTAATCTCGTTGGGCAACAACACATTTATATCATCATCAATAACAATGCCCATATCCATATACACAAGCCGATGAAATAATATACAAAATATGAGCCGACAAGGCTGCACGACATCTAACCATACACAACTGTCTACGAGCCTCTAAGAAGAGTATGTCACATCATATAGGCGGGACAGGACCCCGCCTTGCCCGTAGGTATGCACACAAAAGAATAATACCAAAAGTTGTAGCTCCGGATGAAGTAGAGCTCCTCTATGCAGTCCCTGAATAAGATATCTATGGATCAAGCCTGTCCCCCTGTCCACCTGCGGGCATAACGCAGCGTCCATAAACAAAAGGACGTCAGTACGAATAATGTACTGAGTATGTAAAGCATAATCAACATCATAATAGGAGCATATGAGCCAGCATAAGAAATAGCATAAGATGAGAGACTCAAGGGATAGTAGCCATCATCGTAATTACTTACTTGTCTTTCATAGGGATCTTCCATTTCTAATGCGTGCTCATGTACATACATATATACATATACATATATCCATATCCGTATCCATATTCGTATCCGTATTCATATACGCATTCGTATCCATAGCATACTCGACCATGAAGGTTCGGAGGTTTCACATAACCGGCCATGAGAAGGCTCGGTGTCATACATACCTGGCCCTACCAAGGCTCAGTGTTATCCGTACCCAACTGCAGTGGTGTGCGCGCAATAGGTATCATACCCGGGCATATAAGCTCGGTGTTACATAATAGTCATACATACTTAAATCCGTATACGTAGGAGTTCATGAGTATCATCGTCATCATTGACATCATCATTTTCGTTATATCTATCCTTAGAGGATCAACTATCATATAAAAGAGGCAATAGAATCATAAACGTATCGGGAATTATAAACTTTGGTAATCTTAGAGTTAGAGTCATTTGGAAGACATTATGGAACTCGTGAAAAGATACATACATACATACATACATACATATATATATATATATATATATATGTGTGTGTGTGTGTGTGTGTGTGTGTATCAAGGAACCAATGAAAGAAGGGTTGGCCTTACTATTTAGCGTTCACCGCTGAAGCTTGAATCATCTACATTTAGAAGGATTCATACCATGGTTAGGCTTTAGTGACACTGTTAAATTCAAACCAGAACAATTATATATATATATATATATATATATATATATATATATATATATATCTGTGTGTGTGTGTGTGTAGCAAGGAACCAATGAAAGAAGGGTTGGCCTTACATACCTCTTCGACTTCATAACTATTTAGCGTTCACCGCTGAAGCTTGAATCATCTACATTTAGAAGGATTCATACCATGGTTAGGCTTTTCTAACACTCTTAAATTCAAACCAGAACAATTTATGATATAATGAAAATTGGGCAGCATTTCCCCTATTTCGTCAACTTCCACCATATTACCAAACAACTCCCAAACATCCATAATACTCTCACAATATCATAATCATGCAATCACATTCCATTAAACCTTCAAAATTCATCCTTATGTTTAACTTATGCCAACAACTTCACACCCATTTTAGCTCATTTTCATATAATTCCTCTTCATCACCATTATTACCTTCCATAACATGATTATATCCATATCATACTAAGAATCATGACTCAATTTAGTTTACTACTCATAAACATCATAAAAGCTACAGTTAGAACTCATCTTCTACTTTCTTCTTCTACCCAAGTTGTTCAACAACTAAACATTCTTGAAAACATGTAATAAGTAAGAAAACTAACCTTTTACCTTATAAGAATGAGATTTGGAGCAAGCTATCAACTTATATGAAAACCCTAGCTTCAATATCCAAAGAATTCTTGAAGTCTACTAACCCTAGCAAGGCTTCTAACACATGGGTATCTTGATTCTTGCATCTTGATATTAAATCTCCCTTGGATTTTGGCTTGGATTAGTTTATGGAGTTGAAGAGAGGGTTTTTGGAGAGCTTTCAGATCTGATTTGGTAAAATAAAATGTCCAAATGAAGTGGAGTGAAATATGTAAAGTGTAACTTAAAATTCCATCGGGCAATTCTGCGCCCATTTTGACGGGCCGTCAATATTCCTACGAACCGTCAAAATGGTCCGTAGAACTGCCCAGTCAAATATGGTTCACTGTAACCATTTTACACTGGGCTGTTGCAATTTGATGGGCCACAGAAATTGCTGCAGTCCGTCAAAATTCCTGTGGGATGTCAAACAGTCTGTCAAAATTTTCTGCTCAGACAGTCTGTCTTGAAGCACCCATAACTTTTTACTCCGATGTCACATTGACGAACGGTTTGTTGCGTTGGAAACTAGACTCGATGAAATTCAATTTGGATAAAAGAAACACACCAAAACTCGTCATATTCTAGGAGATATTCCTCCCCCAATCTGGACCAAAATCCTATCAGAAAATTTTGCCAAGTTTTCCAAAAGTTCCGACAAACTCCACTCCTTAATTTGTTTGTTCTTAAATCCTTCCATAGCTTATTTCATGGGCTTAAACCCCCATAACCATAATATGGAAATATATATGTAATCTCATTTATCCTAAGGTAACTCCAGTTTCCACGATTAGGAAAACTAACACCTAACGAATCTCAACGGATGAAACCACGAGGTGTAACACGCGCGCACCTCTGCAGTTGGTTACGGATAACCCAGAGCCTTGGTAGGGTCAGGTATGTATAACACCAAGCCTTGTCATGGCCGAGTATGTGAAACACCGAACCTTCATGGTCAAGTATGATACTCAAATATATATGTATATGTACATGAGTAAGCATTACAAAAGAAAGGTTCCTACGAGAGACAAGTAAGTAAAAGTGATGATGGCCACTAGAGGTACAAATGGCTCTATTACCTCCTGATTCTTCTATCTTATGCTATTTCTTATGCTCCTACTATGATGTTGATTATGCTTTACATACTCTGTACATTATTCGTACTGACGTCCTTTTGTTTATAGACATTGCGTCATGCCCCCCGGTGGATAGGGAGGCAGTCTTGATCCATAGATTGTTTGTTCAGGGGTTGCATAGAGGAGCTCCATTTCATCCGGAGCTACAACTGTTGGTACTATTCTTTTGTGTACATACATCTGGGCATGGCGGGGTCCTGTCCCGTCTATATGATGTTACATACTCTTCTTAGAGGCTCGTAGATAGTTGTGTATGGTTAGATGTCTTTTAGCCTTGTCGGCTTATATTTTGTATGTCGTTTTATTAGCCTAGTCGGCTTGTGTATATGGATATGGGGGCATTGTTGTCGATGATGATATAAATGTGTTGCTGCCCAATGAGATTAGTATTGTTGATGTATAGAAATTATGAATAAGCTATGTGGCTCACCTAGATGTGAATGGGAAAGTACGCTAAGAGGTGCCCGGGTGGGTTAGCACCGGGTGCCCGTCATGGCCCTCCGGTTGGATCGTGACAAAAGTGGTATCAGAGCAGTTCTATCCTAGGGTGTGTCTATGGGTCGTGTCCAGTAGAGTCTTTTTTCTGGGTGTGTTGTGCGCCACACTTATAAACAGGAGGCTGCGGGCATTTTAGGGATGAATGACCTTTTTTCTTCATAAAAATCGTGCGATAGAGCCCTGATATAAGGATTCCTCTTTCCTTAACTATGTATTATGTATTTCGGAAATGCCTGTAAAGAGAAAAGTTACGGCAGCCCAAAAGGGCAAGACAGTGGCAGAAAAGCGGGCTGAAAGAGTACCGCCAACGGATATTGAGGAAGGTGAGTTCCAGAATGCGGCTCAATCTCAGTGCCCTCGCTCATTGCCGATTTTTGAGGAGCATGAGGGAGCCTCAGCCCCAGCTCCTCCACCAGATGCTTCGGGCCAAGATGTGAAAGAGGCCATTCATTTACTTACTCAGTTGATTGCCACTCAGACCCAGCGGCAATGTGTAGGGCAAGGTGATAGGGTCGGTAGTGCAAGGGCCTGTGATTTTATTAGTTTGAACCCTCCGGAGTTTTTCGGGTCAAAGTCGAATGAGGACCCTCAAAACTTTATTGATGGGATGTTGAGGACACTTCGGTTGATGCATGCTTCAGACATTGAATCGGTAGAGTTAGCGTCCTACAGATTGCGGGATGTTGCGGTTCATTGGTACACTGTTTGGATGGCTTCACGGGGAGTCAATGTACCTCCCCCGGTATGGTAAGAATTTGTGGATGCCTTCCTACGACACTACTTGCCCCCAGAGGTTTGGCGGGCTAGAGCCGACAAGTTCCTGAATCTTAGGCAAGAAAGTATGAGTGCCTTAGAGTATAGTCTCCACTTTAATTCTTTGGCTAGGTATGCTCCGTCCATGGTAGCGGATATGGGTGATCGAGTGCACCGATTTGTGAGAGGTCTACAGCCACATTTGATGGATAGGTGCTTGACTGCGTCCCTTCAGGACAACACGGACATTTCACGCATTCAAGACCATGCCCAGAATTTAGAGGAAAGCCAACAACAGCAAAGAAGTGAGCAGGACAGAGGGTATAGCAAGAGGGCTAGATCTTCGGGTCCGACGAGTGAGTTTAGAGGAGGGTAAAGGCAGCAGTTTCCTAGGCATTCATGCCGTTCTATGACTAGTGCACCTCCATGGTTTACAGGCTATAGATTTGATAGATCTACTTATTCCGGGCCGAGTCAGAGTTTTAGGGCTCTAGGTTCTCATTTCAGAGGTGATTCGGGTCAGGCAAGGCCACCCATGCCACGATGTTCTCAGTGCGGGAAGCTACATTGGGGCCAGTGTCGATTAGGGTCAGATGGTTGTTATGCATGTGGTCGGTCGGGCCATATCATGCGTGACTGCCCCTCTGTTGGTGGGCAGAGTCCAGCCTTCAAGGTCGGCAACCTGGTCTTCATCATCTATACGCCCTATGGGACCAGGTTCACATACGCCAGTCAGCCATAGTAGAGGTAAAGAGAGAGCTCCCAGTGCTAATGGTCCCCAGCACCGTATTTATGCTTTGGCTGGACGCTTGGATGTTGAGTCTTCCCCCGATGTCGTCATAGGTATATTATCAGTACTTTCTCATGATGTATATGCTTTGATAGATTCGAGCTCCACATTGTCATATGTTACTGCATATATTGCGGGTCGGTTTGGGGTCAAACCGGAGTCGATCAAACCTTTTGGGATATCTACACTCGTTAGTGAACCGGTAATAGCTAGCCATGTATATAGGAATTGTGTAGTTGTGATTTGTTACCATCGTACTATGGTTGATTTGCATGAGTTAAAAATGGTGGACTTTGATGTTATCATGGGCATGGATTGGTTGGCTCCTTGCTATGCCAACGTTAATTGTAGAATGAAGTTTGCTTCTAGTTTCCGGGAGAACTAGTTTTAGAATGGAAAGGAAATACTGCGTCCCCGAAAGGTAGGTTTATTTCCTATCTCAAGGCAAGGAAAATGATCGCAAAAGGTTGTATTTATCATCTAGTTCGGGTTTATGATGTAGAAGTCAGTCTGTCCCCGTGGTGAATGAGTTTCCGGATGTATTCCCGGAAGAGCTTCCAGGCCTCCCTTCAGAGCGGGAGATTGATTTCGCTATAGATGTGCTACCAGATACCAAGCCTATATCTACTCCTCCTCACCGAATGGCTCCCGCGTAGTAGAAGGAATTGAAGGAGCAATTGAAGGACTTGCTTGAGAAAGGTTTTATTAGACCTAGTTCTTCCGCGTGGGGAGCACCCGTGTTGTTTGTGAGGAAGAAAGATGGCTCATTGCGAATGTGCATTGATTACAGACAATTGAATAAAGTGACAATCAAGAACAAATATCCGCTTCCAAGGATTGATGACTTATTTCATCAATTGCAGGGTGCCAAGTGATTCTCAAAAATATATTTGAGATCCGAGTATCATCAGGTGAGAGTTAAGGAGAAAGATATTCCTAAGACAGCCTTCAGAACCAGATATGGCCATTTTAAGTTACTAGTAATGTCATATGTGCTAACTAATGCGCCGACAGTATTTATGGATTTGATGAACAATGTGTTCAGGCCTTTCCTAGATTTATTTGTGATCGTGTTCATCGACGATATCCTGGTATATTCTCAATCTGAAGCAGAACATGCGAATCATCTGCGTACCGTCCTTAAGGTTCTCCAGACTCGAGAGTTATTTGCAAAATTTTTGAAGTGTGAATTTTGGTTGCGCTCGGTGACCTTTTTGGGGCATATTATTTCAGCCGATGGCATTCGGGTAGATACCCAAAAGATTGTGGTTGTGAAGACTTGGCCAAGGCCCACAACCCTTACGGAGGTTTGTAGTTTTCTGAGCTTAGCAGGTTATTACAGGAGATTTGTAGAAGGATTTTCTTCTATTTCTGCACCACTCAGGAAGTTGACCCAGAAATCAGCTAAATTTCAATGGACAGATGCTTGTGAACGTAGTTTCCAAGAGCTGAAGGATAGATTAACTTCTGCTCCTGTCCTGACACTTCCAGAGGGGTCGGAAGGTTATGTTGTCTATTGTGATGCTTCAGGCGTTGGGTTAGGCTGTGTGTTAATGCAACATGGTAAGGTGATTGTGTATGCTTCAAGACAGTTGCGGAAACATGAGAAACATTATCCGACCCATGACCTTGAATTGGCTACAGTAATTCATGCATTGAAAATGTGGAGAAATTATTTGTATGGCATCCACGTTGATATTTATACATATCATAAGAGCCTTCAGTATATCTTCAAGCAGAAAGAATTGAATTTACGGCAACGGCGATGGCTGGAACGGTTGAAAGACTATGACGTTAACATCCTATATCATCCCGGGAAGGCGAACGTTATGACGGATGCTCTTAGCCGTAGATCCATGGGAAGTTTATGTGACATTCAGCCAGAGAAAAGGGAGATAGCTCATGAGCTCCAACAGTTAGCTAGCCTAGGAGTTCGAGTAGTGGACTCAGGTAGTATGGGAGCTATCATTCAAAATTCAGCGATCTCGTCGTTGGTAGTTGAAGTGAAAGAGCATCAATACGAGGACCCCATGCTAGTTCATTATAGAAATACACTCCCTCAGAAGAAGAAGTCGTCCTTTGAGATTTCTAGACATGGAGTTCTCCGATGCCGAGGTAGGTTATGTCTTCCTGATGTTGCAGGATTACGCCACCAAATATTGAAAGAAGCTCATTGTTCCCGTTGTTCCGTTCACCCTGGAGCAACGAAAATGTATCATGATCTTAAATCTATATATTGGTGGAATGGAATGAAGAAGGACATAGCAGGATTCGTGGCCCAATGTCCTAACTGCCAGCAAGTGAAAATAGAGCACCAAAATCCCGGAGGATTGTTACAAGCTATAGAAATTCCAACTTGGAAATGGGAAGTGATTAATATGGACTTCATTGCAGGCTAGCCCCGTTCTCGACGTAAGTATGATTCTGTTTGGGTGATTGTAGATAGACTCACGAAGTCAGCTCATTTCTTACCGGTCAGAACTATGTATGTAGCAGAAGATTATGCAAAGCTTTATGTTAAAGAGATAGTGCGACTTCACGGTGTCCCAGTATCTATTATATCCGATAGAGGGACTCATTTATAGTCAATTTCTGGAAAACTTTCCAAGAAGGTTTGGGGACTCCAGTGAGTCTTAGCACAGCATTTCACCCATAGACTGACGGGCAAGCTGAACGTACCATTCAGACCCTTGAGGATATGCTACGGGCATGTATATTGGATTTTGGAGGTAGTTGGGATGATCACTTACCACTTATTGAATTTGCTTATAACAATAGTTATCATTCTAGCATCCAAATGGCCCCGTATGAGGCTTTATATGGGCGCAAGTGTAGATCTCCAATTGGGTGGTTCAAAGTAGGAGAGGCTAAATTTATAGGGCCAGACTTGGTCGGAGAGGCTAAATTGATAGGGCCGGACTTGGTCCAACAAGCTATAGAGAAAGTCAGGCTTATACAGGATCGATTATTAACGGCTCAGAGTCATCAGAAATCCTATGCAGATAATCGTCGAAGGGACTTAGAGTTCTAAGTGAAAGATTGGGTATTCTTGAAGGTGTCTCCAATGAAGGGCGTCATGAGATTTGGTACGAAGGGCAAGCTTAGCCCTCGGTACATTGGACCTTATGAGATTATACGCAAGGTAGTCCAAGTGGCTTACGAATTGGATCTACCTCCTGATCTAGAGTCAGTTCACCCAGTTTTCCATGTATCGATGCTTCGTAAGTGCATTGGAGATCCTTCCAGAATTGTACCAATAGACGATGTCCAAGTTACCAAAAAATTGTCTTATGAAGAAGTCCCCATTGCCATTCTAGTTAGGCAAGTACGGAAGCTCAGAACCAAAGAGGTAGCTTCAGTAAAAGTTTTATGGAGAAATAATAATAGAGAGGAAATGACTTGGGAAGCAGAAGAAGACATGAAGTTTAAGTACCCGCATTTATTTTCACCCCCATAGGAGACTCAGGCAGAGACGCCATTATCCTCAGGTATGTAATGATTTCCTTGATGCTTTCCTGGTCGTGTGTGGCCACGGGTTTTGATTTTGTTGTTGTAGCCCTGTGAAGCGATGTATTTTGGGTTGGTGTTGCAGGATGGTAGTGCCATATTATAGGGGAAACTCTAGCGAAATTTTTATAGAATCCCCAAGAACCTAACATTCTAGGATGAATATTCCTAGGGGGGGGGGGGGGGGGGGAATGTTACATCTCAGAAAAATTTCGGATTGTTGCCTTGTGAATAGGCTAACGTGTGTTTAAGGTGATTATGAATTCCTTCCAAGATTAAGGGAAGTATTAGATAGCTTAAAGTGCATGCTATAAGATTTTGAAGTTATATGAATATGC
Source organism: Lycium barbarum (assembly GCF_019175385.1). Lineage (NCBI taxonomy): Eukaryota > Viridiplantae > Streptophyta > Magnoliopsida > Solanales > Solanaceae > Lycium > Lycium barbarum. Next base: position 18,912,079 of record NC_083348.1, on the reverse strand, counting down.
GAAATTTAGTTTGTTGAAGAAAGTGAAATGTAAGTCGTGTTCGGAAAGGTTTTAACTATGATTGAACTAATAATTATTTGGAATGTCTTGAGGGGCTTCTATAGGGCCTATTGTATGGTTAATGAAGTGTTATATGAGTGCCAAGAATGTTCCACAAGTATTGGAAGTCAAACGAATCAACGAGAGAAAGTTTCGTATAACTGTGAGTTATACGGCCACTTATACGGTCCGTATAAGGGGGTCCGTATAACATGACCTTTTACATAAAGGGACTTTCTGTCATGACCCGACTAGGGGCCGTGACGGGTACCCGGGGGATAACCACCGAGCACCACTCGTTCCCTTACTTATCATATTCACATCATAAAAAAGTCATTTTCTCATTTGAACACATAATCACTTTACATATATATATATATATATATATATATATATATACATAAGCTCTTCGGCTATAAAAATAATATAAACATATACATTAGAAACATTGTGAGACCATACTACCCACACATGCATATCTACAAGCCTCTACTAGAGTGCTAGACATAAGGCCAGGACAGAACCCCGTCGTGCTCAAAATATACATATATACACAAAAGAATGATCAAAGGCACCTCCGGAACAATGGAGTGCTCTCAATTCAGCTAACAGCTCCTACGAGTCTGGATCGAGCTCACCTCCCTGTCTACCTGTGGGCATGAACACAGCGTCCAAAGAAAACGGACGTCTGGACGAACATTATACTGAGTATGTAAGGCAAGAATGAAATGAACATAATAGAAGAATCATAAGCCATGGGAGGAAGATATAACTTGCATGAGTTTCATAGGTGAATACATTTCATACATATATCGTATATTATATAATCATAGTACATGTGTCATCATGGCGCATGTATCATCGCATCATAATCCTTATTGTTAACCCGCGTCCGGGTAACCATCATATGCCGCCCACTAGTGGTGTCATGTCTGGCCCTCTAGGCACAGTGTAATCATAACAGCCCGCATTAGTGGTGACATTTTCGGCCATCTAGGCACGGTGTAATCATAAGCAGCCCGCATTAGCGGTCACATGTCCGGCCATCTAGGCACGGTGTAATCATATCGTCATATACCCATCGTAACTCAACATTTTCATACATGGCATAGTCATATTATAACTTACATTATTGATCATCTCATAGACATATCATGACTTAGCATCATTATACATTTATCATTAAAAACATACATTAGAACTCGAAGGCAACTATGGCTATGTCGGGGTGACATAAGGTCGTGAACCCCCGATTCCATTATGGAGCATTTATAAGTATTCTACCTCACCATGAAGGAAATAGTATATAAGGCGAGTGTACACAATAAACGACATCATTAACTATATAAGAACATCGTATCATGAACTCTAGAATCTTTAGACTTAAGCTCATCATCGTCATTATTGGGCTCGTAATGTATCTCTTATCTCATGTAGCTATTCATGAACATAGACTCTTAGCTTTCAGGGATATAGAGGATTCATGGAGAGGAAATAAAATCATGCCATAGGATTCATGCCATAGAAAGAAGGAATATCCCCACATACTTTTTTCGTTTAACTAATCTATCACTTGCTTGTTCTCCTTCGATGCTCGCGTTTCTACCTTCAAGAGAAGTCGCATGAACATTAGCTAATCGATTACTTAAACATGCTTACTAAAGCTAAAGAAAATTGGGCAGCATTTCCTTTGTTTATGCTACTTACCCATATTCTACATCAACACCCAAACGTTCATAACAACATTCACAATATCGCAAACAACAATCATCATTCATCTACATTATCCGCATTTCACAATTCCTCTTCAATTTTTCCATAATTGTGGTTATAGTTCACTATCGCGTTTTCTCATATATAATACTTATTCCATGGTCTAAATTTCATTCACAACATACTTACAACCGCAACATACCAATATTCATAATTCAATCCAAACCTTCACCCAACAATGTCACTATTCCCACATTTATGACCCACTTTCTATATCTTTCTACAATCCATGTGTTTTTTTTAACTTTCAACACCTTAAACAACCAAGAATGATCATGAAACTCACCTTAGATAATGGATGAATAAGCCTTGAGTGGGAATCCTCTTCTTGCACAAAAACCCTAGTCCACTTCCTTTGAGATTTTTTGGTGTAGATCAACTTTTATTAGGTTTCATACACTTGATTTCGTGGATTTGGTACAGTTGATCATGGTTTTCCCTTGGTTTCTTGTGGATGAATAATGGAGAAAGTTCTAGAGGTTTCTTGGTGTGTGGAGAAGTGAAGATGAAATGAATTAATGAGAGAGGGTCCTTATATTTTAACACTTAAAATCTGTCCCGACCGAGATATACGGACCAACATACGGTCCGTACATTTTATACGGGCAGTATATTTGGCCGTATGTTTGGTCCAGTGAGGTATGATATTCTGGGCTAATTATAAGGCCAGACATACGGCTAGTATAATTTATACGGCCAGTATGTTGGGCCGTATAATGCCCAGTTCATCCGAACTCGTTCTCCTTGACTCGTTTGATCTCCAATCCTTATGGAACCTTCTTGACACTTGTTTAACACCTCAATGTCAATCTAAGGGACATTATCACTCTTCTCTAAGACATCATTACACCATCGTTAACTCGTCTCTCATAATTCTTGCCCGACACGCAACATATTCTTTGCTTTCCTTAACAACCTTCTTCTCTTACGAGAAATGTCTTTGAATCTCAATTAGAACCATAAAATGCTATTTCTTTCTTATCGAAATATTGTATACGTCATACCCTTCGTTAGCCTATTCACTGTATGTTAATGGGGAGTTTTTCCAAGGTGTAACATTCTTCCCCCTTTTGGAACATTCGTCCTCGAATGTTAAACACTCGGGAATTCTACAAAAATTTTGCAAGAGTTTCCCCTGTAATATGGCACTACTGTCCTGTCACAACAACCCATAATAATATTTCCTCACAGGGCTACAACACGATAGCAATATAAATTGGCCACACACGACCAACAGTATGAAAAGAAAGTATACATACCTCATAATGTTAGTGTTTCATCTTGAATCTCTCCTGGGGGTTGGAATAAGTGCCGGTACTTGGACTTCATACTCTCTTCTGCTTCCCAAGTCATTTCTTCCCGGTTGTTAGTTCGCCACAAGACTTTGACTGAAACTACTTCCTTATTTCGAAGTCTTCGTACTTGCCTGTCTAAGATGGCAATGGGCACTTCTTCATATGCTAGCTTTTCTGTCACTTGAACATCATCTATTGAAACAATTTTCGTGGGATCTCCAACACACTTGTGGAGCATAGAAACATGGAAGACTGGATAAACTAATTCAAACTCTGAAGGCAAGTCCAATTCATAGGCTACATGACCCACCTTGCAGATAATTTTTTAAGGTCCAATGTATCAAGGAATTAACTTTCCTTTCTTGTCAAATCTCATCACCCCTTTCATTGGCGACACCTTCAAAAATACCCGATCATCGACCTGAAATTCCAAGTCTCGTCGGCGGTTATCCGCATAAGATTTTTGGCGACTTTGGGCTGTCAACAATCGATCTTGGATCACCTTGACTTTTTCTACCGCTTGCTGAATCAATTCAGGGCCTATCAACTGTACTTCTCCTATTTCAAACCATCCAATTGGGGATCTGCACTTCCTTCCATATAATGCTTCATACGGAGCCATTTGGATACTGGAATGATAGCTATTGTTATATGTAAACTCGATTAGAGGTGAGTGATCATCCCAACTACCATCGAAATCTATAACATAGGCCCTTAGCATATCCTCCAAGGTCTGAATAGTACGTTCGGCTTGTCCATCAGTCTGCGGATGAAATGCCGTGCTAAGCTTCACTTGAGTAACTAGACCTTCTTGGAAGGACTTCCAGAACTTGGCTGTAAACTATGCTCCTCTACCTATGATAATGGATATTGGAATACCATGGAGTCGCACAATCTCTTTGAGATACAACCTCGCATAATCTTCTGCTGAGTATGTGGTTCTGACTGGAAGAAGATGAGCTGCTTTTGTTAATCTGTCCACAATCACCCATATAGAATCATACTTGCCTCGAGAACGAGGTAACCCCACAATAAAATCCATGTCGATCACTTCCCATTTCCAGGTAGGGATTTCCATTGCTTGCAATAATCCTCCTGGCTTTTGATGTTCGATTTTCACTTGTTGGCAATTTGGACACTGAGCTACAAATTCTGCTATGTCTCTCTTCATGCCGTCCCACCAATATATCAACTTGATATGATGATACATCTTGGTTGCACCTGGGTGAATAGAATACCAAGAATAATGAGCTTCTTCCAGAATTCGACGGCGCAACTCCGCAGCATTCGGCACACATAGCCTGCCTCGGTATCTAAGAATTCCATCCACAGAATTTCAAATGGGGACTTCTCTTTTTCATGAGATGTGTCCCTTTAATGGCACAAATGAGGATCTTCATACTGACGCTCTTTCACTTCCATATTCAGGGACAAAACTGTGGGATCAGTTATATCAATTCCTGCATTATCCGAATCAATTACACGTACTCCAAGATTAGCTAGTCGATGGAGCTCATGAATTAATTCATTCTTTTTCGGAGGAACTTAGCATAAACGGCCCATTGATCGACGGCTAAGAGCATCGGCTACTACATTTGCTTTTCTGGGGTGGTATAAAATATTCACATCGTAATCTTTCAATAACTCTAACCACCGCCTCTGCCGCAGATTTAACTCCTCCTTTTGTTTGAAAATGTACTGAAGACTCTTGTGATCTGTATAGATATCAACATGCACACCATACAAGTAATGTCTCCACATCTTTAATGACAGAATAACTGCAGCTAATTCGAGGTCATGAGTTGGATAGTTCCTTTCATGTTTCCGCAGCTGTCTCGAAGCAAAAGCAATGAGTCTACCGTGCTGCATTAACAAGCATCCTAACCCAACGCCAAAAGCATCACAGTACACCACATAACCATCTAACCCTTCTGGAAGTGTTAAGACCGGAGCTGAGGTTAATCTGTCCTTCAACTCTTGGAAGCTGCGTTCACAAGCATCATTCCACTAAAATTTAACTGACTTCTGGGTTAGCTTCGTCAATGGGGCCGAAATAGACGAAAACCCTTCTACCAACCTTCTATAGTAACCTGCCAATCCCAAAAAACTACGGACTTTTGTAGGCGTCGTAGGGCTTGGCCAAGTCTTCACAGCTTCGATTTTCTGAGTATCAACTCGAATACCATCATCTGAAATAACGTGACCCAAAAATGTCACAGAATTCAGCCAAAACTCACACTTTGAAAATTTTGCATACAATTCTCGGGCTCGAAGAATTCCAAGAACAATATGTAAGTGATCGGCATGTTCTGATTCTGTGCGAGAGTATACCAGAATATCGTCAATGAATACTATCACAAATAAATCTAAGAGGGGCCTGAATACATTATTCATCAAATTCATCAACACTGCCGAAATCCGAACGACATCACCCGAAATGCATAATGGTCATTTAGGAATATCCGCTTCTCGAACTCTCACTTGATGATAACCCGACCTCAAGTCTATTTTAGAAAACCACTTGGCACCCTGTAGTTGATCAAATAAATCATCAATCATTGGGAGAGGATATTTGTTCTTTATTGTCACCTTGTTCAACTGCCTATAATCAATAGACATTCGTAGGGAACCATCCTTCTTTCTCACGAACAAAACTGGTGCTCCCCACGGTGATGAACTGGGTCTAATAAACCCCTTCTCAAGCAAATCTTTCAACTGTGCCTTTAGCTCTTTCAATTCTGCCGGAGCCATTCAGTAAGGAGGAATAGAAATAGGCTTGATGTCCGGCAACACATCAATAGCGAAGTCAATATCTCTTTCTCGAGGAAGACCTGGAAGTTCATCTGGAAATACATCCGGAAATTCATTCACTACCAGAACAGATTGGAAAGTTGGCGACTTTGCTTCGGTGTCATGTACTCGGACTAAGTGATAAATGTAGCCCTTAGCTATCATATTTCTTGCCTTAAGGTAGAAAATAAACCTACCTTTTGGAGATGCTGTATTACCCTTCCATTCAAGCACGGGCTCTCCCGGAAATTGGAATCGAACCACTTTCATTCAGCAATCAACATTAGCATAGCATAAGGACAACCAATCCATACCCATAATCACATCAAAATCTAACATTTCCAGCTCGATCAAATCAGCTTTAGTCTGACGGTCGCATATCACAATTACACAATTTTTATACACTTGTCTAGCTATCACGGGATCACCAACCAGAGTAGATACCTCAAAAGGTTTTATTGGCTCAGGTTTCACCCCAATACGACCAGCAACATACGGAGTAATATAAGATAGAGTAGAACTCGGATCTATCAATGCATATACATCATAGGAAAATATGGATAATGTACCTGTAACCACATCCGGGGAGGACTCAAGATCCGGTCGTCCGGCTAAAGCATATACACGGGGTTGAGTGGCACCTGAAGTAGATGCTCCCCCTCTGCCTCTACCTCGACCTGCTGACATTTGGGGAGTCTGTCCTATCGGGCGCACTGAAGAGGAACCAGCTGCTGATCCTGTGGGATGAGCCCCACCTCTGCCATACCTCGAGGGACAATCTCGCATCAAGTGCCCAGTCTGTCCACAAACATAGCAAGCATATGTGCCCTGGCGGTATGGCCTCAAGTGTAATTTCCTGCACTAGCTATATCGTGGAACTAGTGGTCTCCTCTGACTATAATCACCCCTAAACTGAGAACCCGAAGCTCTCGAACTCTGACCCTGTCCTGAAGGAAATGAGCTATCAAATCTCCTATCTGCAAATCGTGGAGGCGCACTAGTCACCGACTGGCCTGAATGTCTGGAATAAGTCTGCCTCGATCCCCCTCTATAATCGCTACTTGCCCCCATAGATCTGACTCTCTTGCTTTGCCTTCTATCAATGTCACGATCACCCCTTTGCGTATGTCGTTGTCCTTCTAAATTCTGGGCATGTGCTTGTATTCGGGAAATATCCATCCCGTCTTGCAAGGAAGCCGTCAAATAATCCTTAAATAAATGTGGCCCTAAGCCACTCACAAACATGTGCACTCTATCTCCCATATCGGCCACCATAGTCGGGGCATATCTAGCCAATGAATTGAATTGCAAGCTATACTCCCGAGCACTCATATTCCCTTGTTTCAAATTTAAAAATCTATCCGCTCTAGCTCGGCGGAGCTCAGGTGACAAATAATGGCGGATGAAGGCATCCACAAATTCTTACCACACGGGAGGAGGCGCATTTTCTTTTTTTGATGCTAGCCAATTGTTGTACCACAATACTGCCACATCTCGGAGTCTATAAGATGCCTACTCCACAGATTCGGTTTCAGAGCCATGAATAATCCTCAATGTTCTCAGCATCTCATTAATAAAACCTTTCGGGTCTTCATCCGGCTTTGACCCGAAAAACTACGGAGGATTCAAACTCATAAAATCACGGGCTCTGGTACTAGCTGCCTGATCACTTGAACTCACATTCTGCCGCTATGCCTAGGCGGAAACTAACTGTGTCAATAAATGAATGGCCTCGGTCACTTGTTGACCCGAAGCAACCAGTGGAGGAACTGGAGTTGAAGCTCCTCCTTGTTCTTCTTCATTAGGCGGGGTGGAGGAAGTATTAAATAGAGCATCATTATGTGACTCGCCCTCTTCTGCATTCATAGGCGGCTCTCTTTCTACCCGCCTTTTCATCGTAGTCTTGCCCTTTTGAGCGGTTGTAGCTTTTCCCTTTGGCGGCATTTCTGAAATCATAACACACTAATAGGTAGGAGAAAATCTTATAACACAGTTCTATCGCACGATCTCTTAAGATAAAAGATGGCCATTTTTCCTAAATGCCCTGTAGCCTCCTGTTTATTAGTGTGGCGCGTAACACACCATAAACAAGACTCTACTAGACACGGCTCGTCGACACTTTCTAGGACTGAACTGCTCTGATACCACTTTTGTCACGACCCGACTAGGGACCGTGACGGGTACCCGGGGGCTAACCACCGAGCACCACTCGTTCCCTTACTTATCATATTCACATCATAAGAAAGTCATTTTCTCATTTGAACACATAATCACTTTACATATATATATACATAAGCCCTTCGGCTATCAAAATAATATAAACATATACATTAGAAACATTGTGAGACCATACTACCCACACATGCGTATCTACGAGCCTCTACTAGAGTGCTAGACATAAGGACGGGACAGGACCCCGTCGTGCCCAAAATATACATATATACATAAAAGAATGATCAAAGGCACCTCCGGAAAAATGGAGTGCTCTCAAGTCAGCTAACAGCTCCTACGAGTCTGGATCAAGCTCACCTCCCTGTCTACCTGTGGGCATGAACACAGCGTCCAAAGAAAACGGACGTCAGTATGAACATTGTACTGAGTATGTAAGGCAAGAATGAAATGAACATAATAGAAGAATCATAAGCCATAGGAGAAAGATATAACCTGCATGAGTTTCATAGGTGAATACATTTCATACATATATCGTATATTTATATAATCATAGTACATGTGTCATGATGGCGCATATATCATCGCATCATAATCCTCATCGTTAACCCGCGTCCGGGTAACCATCATATGCCGCCCACTAGTGGTGTCATGTCCGGCCCTCTAGGCACGGTGTAATCATAAGCAGCCCGCATTAGCGCACATGTCCGATCATCTAGGCACGGTGTAATCATAAACAGCCCACATTAGCGGTCACATGTCCGGCCATCTAGGCATGGTGTAATCATATCCTCATATACCCATCGTAACTCAACATTTTCATACATGGCATAGGCATATTATAACTTACATTATTGATCATCTCATAGACATATCATGACTTAGCATCATTATACATTTATCATTAAAAAAATACATTAGAACTCGAAGGAAACTATGGCTATGTCGAGGTGACATAAGGTCGTGAACCCCCGATTCCATTATGGAGCATTTATATGTATTCTACCTCACCTTGAAGGAAATAGTATATAAGGCGAGTGTACACAATAAACGACATCATTAACTATATAAGAACATCATATCATGAACTCTATAATCTTTATACTTAAGCTCATCATCGTCATTATTGGGCTCGTAATGTATCTCTTATCTCATGTAGCTATTCATGAACATAGACTCTTAGCTTTCCAGGATATAGAGGATTCATGGAGAGGAAAGAAAATCATGCCATATGATTCAAGCCATATAAATAAAGGAATATCCCCACATACCTTTTTCATTTAACTAATCTCTCCCTTGCTTGGTCTCCTTCGATGCCCACGTTTCTACCTTCAAGAGAAGTCGCATGAACATTACCTAATTGATTACTTAAACGTGCTTACTAAAGCTAAAGAAAATTGGGCAGCATTTCCTTTGTTTATGTTACTTTCCCATATTCTACATCAACTCCCAAACGTTCATAACAACATTCACAATATCGCAAACAACAATCATCATTCATCTACATTATCCGCATTTCACAATTCCTCTTCAATTTCTCCATAATTGTGGTTATAGTTCACTATCGCGTTTTCTCATATATAATACTTATTCCATGGCCTAAATGTCATTCATAACATACTTACAACCGCAACATACCAATATTCATAATTCAATCCAAACCTTCACCCAACAATGTCACTATTCCCACATTTATGACCCACTTTCTATATCTTTCTACAATCCATGTGTTTTTTTTAACTTTCAACACCTTAAACAACCAAGAATGATCATGAAACTCACCTTAGATAATGGATGAATAATCCTTGAGTAGGAATCCTCTTCTTGCACAAAAACCCTAGTCCACTTCCTTTGAGATTTCTTGGTGTAGATGAACTTTTATTAGGTTTCATACACTTGATTTCGTGGATTTGGTATAGTTGTGTCACGACCCAGCCCCGTGGGCCGCGACTGGCACCCTACCTGGGTACCCAGACCAAATCGCATATTCATTTTCGAATCCAAACTTATTTCAGAATTTTCAAGAAGTTATATCAAACATAATTTATATCGAAAATATGTCTTAAGCGGTCATATCAAAGCAAACTCAAACAAAGCGGCGGAATAGACATCGCCGGTCAAAATACAAATATATACAAAAGGGCCATTTGGGGCCATCATATCAAACAGACCGCTTTAAGACCCGAAAGCAAAATCAGACAATAAACACATAGGACCCTCGCCCCACATATATGACTACAGGCCTCTACGAACTAAAAACAAAAACATATGGCGAGACAGGGCCCCGCCGTACCCAGATAGTCAAATATACCGAATATATATACAAAGCGAAAGAGTCTGTACCAAAAGTGGACTCCGGATCAAATAAGAGTACTCCGGAATAGCAAGAAGTGAAGCCTACTGCGGAGGATCACCGATATCTGCACCTGCGGACATAAAACGCAGCCCCCGAGGAAAGGGGGTCAGTACGAAATATGTACTGAGTATGCAAAGCACGGAGTACAGAATTATGGATCAAAACCAAAAGCAAATCAAATGTCAAAGTGGGGTACAACTGGTATGTCAAAATCTGTATCGAAATCATATACATGTATTTTATGCAAACAAAATCATGCAAACGCTTAAGAACGTGGTCGCCACTCCGACGCTGGCGCCACATACAGCATAACACCAGAAGGTTTCAAATCTCCGTACATCCCCGAACACAAGCATAATCATAGGTAAGCGTATCGCATCACGAGCCATATCACAGCATAACTCCAAACGGAACCCGGCCCTATGGCGAAGCCTTGGGAACCGTAACACAGCATACGGCCGAATTATCATAAAACGCACGAATCAAAACCGGCCCGGGAACCGGTGAACGAAGTCATAATAAGGCACGAGCGGAGTCGTGAGCAAACAAATGCAAATCGTATTTCAAAATAGTGTTTCAAAACAAAGTAAACTCATAAATCATATCCTATTACAAAATAGTCGAATACTTAGTCGACATAAGGTTTCATTTTGCAAAACGATTCCAAAATGGTCCATATAGTTCAAAACCTGGATTAGTGCATCGAATAGTCCAAACATACCCCGTGGAAGGATGTTCCAAAGATCAGAAGTGGTACGTTCAACTCTATTCTCAAAGATGGCCCGAAGGGCAAATCGGGCATTTTGGGGTAGCGGACCCACCTCGAGTCGAAGTGAGGTGGCGAACATATTTTTACGAGCAGTAATATGCCAAGGGTCATACATAATCATTTCTAGGTTACCCGACCACATTTCGATAGGTTTCGGACGAATAATGGCATTCTAGCCAAAAGGGAGCCTTTAGGCTTCAATCGAATTGAATGAATAGTAACTTTCCTGTGGATCGGGTTTCGAGGAGCAGAAATGCTCCGGAAGGTCTCATATTCAACTAACACACTAAGATATGCCAAATAAAGAATTGGGAAGCTTTACATACCTCACAGACGTCGTATGCTCTTCCAAAAGTCCAGTCCCGTTTCGTCAAAAATCTGCAAATGGTCAAAGTTACCAATTGAGATTCTTAGGCTCAAAAATGCCTTTAACTCCATATTTGCCTACCGAAATTTCGGCAGCATTTCCCCTATAAATCTAACATCCCCGAGGCGTAGCTCGGCTCAAATTAACCAACCACAACAGCCCACACATCAACCAAACAATGTAAACAACAATCAATTCACTCTAGCTTCAAAGTCCTACATGATTTCTTAAGTTGGCAACTTTCCATTCAAACTTTCAAAATTCCAATTCTATATCTACCTATTTGTATTCATTCCCACATTCAAACTTATACAACCACATTCTCATTACAATTCAAACCATACACGAAATTGCACCAAAATCCATTAGTTCCATAATTCTTCAAAACATTAAAATTCACGACGAACATTCTAACTAACGTCGTTTCAATCTGAATTCGTCAACATCGATATAGATTCATATCTAAAGTCTATAGCACCCCAAAATATACATTGATATACATAAGAATACCAAGGATATACACTTTCCGATAATATCCGAATTCGTTTTCCACCGCCAATTTAATTCAACAATCAATCAATTACGATCTAAGGGTCACAACAACACATTATGCCAACTTAAACAAGATCAATTCAAACCATTTCTTTCCTTCCATAACTCACGGCCAAACACACTACACACACACACCCACGACTTTCTATTTACGTTAAAATTACGGGATCTCCATCTACTTCCAATGCTTAACACATTCACATCAATTCTATAACATAAAAGGGGCAAAATTCTTACCTTTCCTTGAAAACCCGACTTGTCAAAAACGTCGTCCTCGTGCCAAACTATTTATACCACGTCGGAGAGCGTCTTGAGTACTTCACAAATATGTGGCAACCAAGATTTTTGAATCACCACACAAGCTTGGAATTTTCTCTTCTTTTCCCTTTTCACTTCGGCCGAACCCCTTTTTTTGGTGAGTTCTTGATTTATGATTTGTTTCTTGGATATTTCTAAGTGTTCACTAGTATATATCCTTTTAGGGGTCATGTGCATAGCACATGACCCTTTTAAAATGGCTTGGGCCTAAAGACATGGCCGGCCCCCTTTATTCTTTTTGGGCTTCATTTAAGTTGTAATTTCTTTGGCCCAATTCTTGAAATGCCCCGTTTTGTAATTCCCGAAACTAATTTACGAAGTTCCAAATTTATCCTCGGCCTTCCCCGAGGTCTTAGCATTTAAAGATTTCACAACCAACATAGTCATATTCACAAAAATTAAATCATTTCCTTTTTAACACACAAATCGCAATTATTTTCTCGATTTCCAATTATACGAAAACACGGGACATAACATTCTCCCCCCCTTAAGAACATTCGTCCCCGAATGTTAGATTAATCTTATAAGGTCTTATGATCAAGGCAGGAGTGTCCCTTTTTAATAATGACATACATAATTTATTTTATCAATCAACACAACAAACTGAAAAAAGAAATTAGATTACCTGTGGATGTCGGAAACAAGTGGGGATATTTCTTCTTCATCTCGTCCTCCGCCTCCCAAGTCATCTCCTCCCGATTATTGTTGCGCCACAGGACTTTGACGGAGGGCACTTCTTTAGTGCGTAGTCTCCGCACCTGTCGATCCAGAATAGATACAGGCTGCTCGTCATAAGATAACTGCTCCGTCACCTGAATGTCGTCTACTGGGAATATCCTGGCAGGATCACCAATACACTTCTGCAGCATAGACACATGAAACACCGGGTGCACGGACTCCAAGTCGGATGGTAAGTCTAGCTCATAGGCGACCTCTCCTATCTTTCGCACGATCTGATACGGCCCAATGTACCGGGGGCTCAACTTACCCTTTCTACCGAATCTCATGACACCCTTCATGGGCGACACCTTCAGGAATACCCAGTCGCCAATCCGGAACTCTAACGGTCGACGTCGTCTATCTGCATAAGCTTTCTGTCGACTCTGAGCAGCCAATAATCGTTCTCGAATAAGCTTTACCTTATCTACAGCCTCCTGGATCACGTCTGGGCCAATCAACTTAGTCTCGCCCACGTCAAACCAGCCAATAGGAGACCTGCATCTCCTGCCATAAAGGGCCTCGTACGGAGCCATCTGGATGCTGGAGTGATAACTGTTATTATAGGCAAACTCAATAAGCGGCAAATGATCATCCCAGCTGCCCCTGAAATCAATAACGCAGGCCCGCAACATATCTTCGAGCGTCTGAATAGTGCGCTCGGCCTGCCCGTCGGACTGAGGGTGAAAAGCTGTACTGAGACTCACCTGAGTCCCTAATCCCTCCTGAAATGACCTCCAGAAATTTGCTGTAAACTGGGTACCTCGGTCAGTAATAATAGATATAGGGACTCCGTGAAGTCTGACTATCTCTCTGATATACAATCTGGCATAGTCCTCAGCCGAATAAGTAGTCCAAACCGGAAGGAAATGGGCTGATTTCGTCAGCCTGTCAACAACAACCCAGATAGAGTCGTACCTGCGTGGAGTGCGCGGTAATCCAACAACAAAATCCATATTAATCATCTCCCATTTCCAGGCTGGAATTTCCATCTCCTGTAATAATCCACCGGGCTTCTGATGCTTGATCTTAACTTGCTGGCAGTTCGGGCACTGACTAACAAACTCAGCAATATCTTTCTTCATGCCGTCCCACCAATACAAACACCTGAGGTCCCGATACATTTTAGTGGAACCAGGATGAACAGAATACCGTGCATTATGGGCCTCGCCCATAATCTGTCGCCGTAAGCCCGCAACGTCCGGTACACAGAATCTGCCGTCATACAATAATACTCCTTCAGGCGAGATTTCAAACTGAGTCTTTGCTTTATTAAGGGCCACATCTCTGTACTGAATCAAAAGAGGATCCTCAAACTGGCGCTGCTTTACCTCCTGAATAATAGATGACTCAGCAACTGGACGAACAGAAATCCCAGAATCTCCAGAATCCGCCAAACGAACTCCGAGGCTGGCCAACTGATGAATATCGCGAACCAAATCCCTCTTATCAGATGGAACATCAGCCAGACTGCCTACGGACTTGCGGCTAAGCGCATCAGCTACCACGTTGGCTTTCCCTGGGTGATACAGAATATCAACGTCGTAGTCCTTTAGTAACTCAAGCCATCTCCGCTGCCGCAAATTCAGTTCCTTCTGCCTAAAAATATACTGGAGACTCTTATGGTCCGTATAGATATCAACATGGACCCCATATAAATAATGCCGCCAAATCTTCAAAGCATGAATCACCGCGGCCAACTCAAGATCATGAGTGGGATAGTTCTTCTCGTGCGGTCTGAGCTGTCGGGAAGCATAGGCTATAACTCGACCGTGCTGCATCAATACACATCCTATCCCAATACCAGAGGCGTCACAATAGATAACATACCCGTCAGATCCCTCTGGAAGAGCCAAAACTGGTGCTGTAATCAATCTCTCCTTCAGCATCTGAAAGCTGCGCTCGCAGGCATCCGACCACTGGAATTTTGCTGCTTTCTGGGTAAGCCTCGTCAGTGGTGCTGAAATAGAAGAGAAATCCTCCACGAACCTGCGGTAATACCCAGCCAATCCAAGAAAACTACGCACCTCTGTCGGTGTAGTAGGCCTGGGCCAATTCTGCACAGCCTCAATCTTCTGCGTGTCGACCCGAATACCATCTGCGCCGACAATATGGCCCAAGAATGCCACAGAAGTCAACCAGAACTCACACTTAGAGAATTTAGCATATAACTTCTGCTGACGGAGGATGCCAAGTACCGTCCTCAAATGATCTGAATGCTCCTCGGCTGATCGCGAGTAAATCAGGATATCATCAATAAACACAATAACAAACATATCCAGGAAAGGCCGAAATACCCGGTTCATCAGATCCATAAATACTGCTGGAGCATTAGTCAGCCCGAAAGACATAACTCTGAACTCATAATGCCCGTACCGAGTCCTGAAAGCAATCTTCGGGATATCTGACTCCCGTACTCGCACCTGATGATAACCAGAACGCAGATCTATCTTTGAAAAATGTCTAGCACCCTGCAGCTGATCAAACAAGTCATCGATCCGGGGAAGGGGATATTTATTCTTAATAGTCACCTTATTCAGTTGCCGGTAGTCAATACACATCCGCAACGACCCATCCTTCTTTCTGACAAACAATACCGGCGCTCCCCAGGGTGATGTGCTGGGCCTGATAAAACCCTTATCCAGCAAATCTTTCAGCTGCTCCTTCAACTCCTTCAACTCAGCCGGTGCCATCCTGTACGGAGGAATAGATATAGGCTGCGTATCCGGCATCAACTCTATAGAAAAATCAATCTCCCGCTCAGGCGGAAGGCCAGGAAGCTCATCAGGAAAAACATCTGGAAACTCACTGACGACCGGAACAGACTGAAGGGTAGGTACCTCCGCGGCAGTATCGTGCACACGAACCAAATGATAGATATACCCCTTCTGGATCATCTTCTTAGCCTTGAGGTATGAAATAAACTTACCCCTCGGCGATGCTGTAGATCCGAACCACTCTATGACTGGTTCTCCTGGAAACTGAAAACGGACTACCTTTTTCTGGCAGTCGACATTAGCATAACAGGAAGACAACCAGTCCATGCCCATAATGACGTCAAACTCAAGCATGTCTAACTCTATCAAATCAGCCTTAGTGCTACGATCATAAATGGTCACAGAACAATCCTTATAAATCTGCCTCGCTATAATAAAATCCCCAACTGGCGTAGCTACCTCAAATGGTTTTATAGGCTCAGACACTATCCCAATCTTACTAGCAACGAGCGGGGAAATATATGATAAAGTAGAGCCAGGGTCAATCAATGCATATACAGATCTGGAGAAAACCAGCAATGTACCTGTGACGACATTTGGCCAAGCCTCCTGATCCTGGCGGCTGGCCAAAGCATATATGCGGTTCGAGGGACCGCTAGAACCTGAAGTGCCACCGCGGCCTCGACCGCGTCCTGCCGGTGCTGAAATACCTCGCCCTCCAGGGCGTGCAACTGATGGAGCAGAAGAAGAACCGGCGGCTGACCCTGTCTGCTGAGAAGCACTACCAGAACCGCTAGCCAATGGACAATCTCTCATAAAGTGGCCCTGACCACCACACGAAAAGCAAGCTCCAGTCGCTCGGTAACACTCCCCGGGATGAGACTTCCCGCAATGAGGACAACGGGGCCTGGGTGGTCTGGCCTGGCTGGGACCCCTGGGTACCTGTGAACCTGCCACTCTGGAGCTCTGACCGGCCCCAGACGGTCCTGTACTATCGAATCTCCGGCTACCTGACTGAGTACCCCGGCCGGAAGGAGGAAAATACCTGTCAGACTGCTGCTGCTGCTGAGGCTGTCCGCCTCGAGAATCCCCTGAATAACCCACGGATCTAGCCCTCTTGGGCGGCCTCCTGTCTCGATCTCTGCCAGCAGGATCGGATCTGCGACGGTCCTCCATACCCATCGCATAGGCCTGAAGCCGGGAAATGTCCATGTCTGCCTGCAATGACACTGCCATACAACTATCAACCAAATACCGGTCCAATCCCATAACATATCTGTGCATCCGATCGGACATATCTGCTACCACGGCCGGTGCATATCGGGCCAGAGAATCAAACTCAAGGTTATACTCAAGAACACTCCGACCCCTCTGCTGCAGACGTAAGAATCGATCAGCCCGTGCCCGCCGTAACTCTGGGGGCAAAAAGTGGCGGGTGAATGCTGTCACAAACTGATCCCAAGTGGCTGGAGGGGCACCCTCTCCTCTAGACAGCTCCCAAGTCTCGTACTAGTGGGTAGCCACATCTCGAAGCCGGTGCGAAGCCAGCTCAACTGACTCGGTCTCTGAAGCCCTGACCAAGTCCAGTGAGCGTCGCATCCCCCGAATAAAGTCGTGGGGGTCCTCGTCGGGCTTAGACCCGAAGAACTCTGGAGGGCCACATAGCAAAAACTCCCGAACTCTCAGGCTGTCCCGCCTGTCATCATCATCGTCGTCCCTCCGCCCGCGCCTGCGAGCCTGTCCTGCTACCAGTGTAGTCAGCAGCTGTACAGCCTCCCTCAGGGTCCTATCCTCCGCCCCTGGCTGAGGAGCTGGGGTCTCAGGTGCGGGTACACGGACCTCTGGAGCTGCTGAAGGTCCTGCTCCAGGCTGTACTAGTGGGGGTGTAGCAGACCCCTCAGAATGAGGCACATCCTCGGGCAAATCATAGACACGAGCCCGGGTAGCTCGTTGTTCCTGGCTAGTCTCTCCAATCCTCGCCTTGCCCTTCTGGGCCGCCGTTGCCTTCTTCGGAGGCATCACTGCAAACACGAAGGCGAGTCAGATCAAAATCATCCTAATAGCTCAGCTCTATCGCACGATCTAAGATTACAAAGAAAGTAACATCCTAAATGCCCTGTAGCTTCCCGTTTATAGATGTGGTGCACAACACATCGATAAACAAGACTCTACGAGACACGGCCTATAGACATTCCGAGGACAAACCGCTCTGATACCACTTTTGTCACGACCCAGCCCCGTGGGCCGCGACTGGCACCCTACCTGGGTACCCAGACCAAATCGCATATTCATTTCCGAATCCAAACTTATTTCAGAATTTTCAAGAAGTTATATCAAACATAATTTATATCGAAAATATGTCTTAAGCGGTCATATCAAAGCAAACTCAAACAAAGCGGCGGAATAGACATCGCCGGTCAAAATACAAATATATACAAAAGGGCCATTTGGGGCCATCATATCAAACAGACCGCTTTAAGACCCGAAAGCAAAATCAGACAATAAACACATAGGACCCTCGCCCCACATATATGACTACAGGCCTCTACGAACTAAAAACAAAAACATATGGCGAGACAGGGCCCCGCCGTACCCAGATAGTCAAATATACCGAATATATATACAAAGCGAAAGAGTCTGTACCAAAAGTGGACTCCGGATCAAATAAGAGTACTCCGGAATAGCAAGAAGTGAAGCCTACTGCGGAGGATCACCGATATCTGCACCTGCGGACATAAAACGCAGCCCCCGAGGAAAGGGGGTCAGTACGAAATATGTACCGAGTATGCAAAGCACGGAGTACAGAATTATGGATCAAAACCAAAAGCAAATCAAATGTCAAAGTGGGGTACAACTGGTATGTCAAAATCTGTATCGAAATCATATACATGTATTTTATGCAAACAAAATCATGCAAACGCTTAAGAACGTGGTCGCCACTCCGACGCTGGCGCCACACACAGCATAACACCAGAAGGTTTCAAATCTCCGTACATCCCCGAACACAAGCATAATCATAGGTGAGCGTATCGCATCACGAGCCATATCACAGCATAACTCCAAACAGAACCCGGCCCTATGGCGAAGCCTTGGGAACCGTAACACAGCATACGGCCGAATTATCATAAAACGCACGAATCAAAACCGGCCCGGGAACCGGTGAACGAAGTCATAATAAGGCACGAGCGGAGTCGTGAGCAAACAAATGCAAATCGTATTTCAAAATAGTGTTTCAAAACAAAGTAAACTCATAAATCATATCCTATTACAAAATAGTCGAATACTTAGTCGACATAAGGTTTCATTTTGCAAAACGATTCCAAAATGGTCCATATAGTTCAAAACCTGGATTAGTGCATCGAATAGTCCAAACATACCCCGTGGAAGGATGTTCCAAAGATCAGAAGTGGTACGTTCAACTCTATTCTCAAAGATGGCCCGAAGGGCAAATCGGGCATTTTGGGGTAGCGGACCCACCTCGAGTCGAAGTGAGGTGGCGAACATATTTTTACGAGCAGTAATATGCCAAGGGTCATACATAATCATTTCTAGGTTACCCGACCACATTTCGATAGGTTTCGGACGAATAATGGCATTCTAGCCAAAAGGGAGCCTTTAGGCTTCAATCGAATTGAATGAATAGTAACTTTCCTGTGGATCGGGTTTCGAGGAGCAGAAATGCTCCGGAAGGTCTCATATTCAACTAACACACTAAGATATGCCAAATAAAGAATTGGGAAGCTTTACATACCTCACAGACGTCGTATGCTCTTCCAAAAGTCCAGTCCCGTTTCGTCAAAAATCTGCAAATGGTCAAAGTTACCAATTGAGATTCTTAGGCTCAAAAATGCCTTTAACTCCATATTTGCCTACCGAAATTTCGGCAGCATTTCCCCTATAAATCTAACATCCCCGAGGCGTAGCTCGGCTCAAATTAACCAACCACAACAGCCCACACATCAACCAAACAATGTAAACAACAATCAATTCACTCTAGCTTCAAAGTCCTACATGATTTCTTAAGTTGGCAACTTTCCATTCAAACTTTCAAAATTCCAATTCTATATCTACCTATTTGTATTCATTCCCACATTCAAACTTATACAACCACATTCTCATTACAATTCAAACCATACACGAAATTGCACCAAAATCCATTAGTTCCATAATTCTTCAAAACATTAAAATTCACGACGAACATTCTAACTAACGTCGTTTCGATCCGAATTCGTCAACATCGATATAGATTCATATCTAAAGTCTATAGCACCCCAAAATATACATTGATATACATAAGAATACCAAGGATATACACTTTCCGATAATATCCGAATTCGTTTTCCACCGCCAATTTAATTCAACAATCAATCAATTACGATCTAAGGGTCACAACAACACATTATGCCAACTTAAACAAGATCAATTCAAACCATTTCTTTCCTTCCATAACTCACGGCCAAACACACTACACACACACACCCACGACTTTCTATTTACGTTAAAATTACGGGATCTCCATCTACTTCCAATGCTTAACACATTCACATCAATTCTATAACATAAAAGGGGCAAAATTCTTACCTTTCCTTGAAAACCCGACTTGTCAAAAACGTCGTCCTCGTGCCAAACTATTTATACCACGTCGGAGAGCGTCTTGAGTACTTCACAAATATGTGGCAACCAAGATTTTTGAATCACCACACAAGCTTGGAATTTTTCTCTTCTTTTCCCTTTTCACTTCGGCCGAACCCCTTTTTTTGGTGAGTTCTTGATTTATGATTTGTTTCTTGGATATTTCTAAGTGTTCACTAGTATATATCCTTTTAGGGGTCATGTGCATAGCACATGACCCTTTTAAAATGGCTTGGGCCTAAAGACATGGCCGGCCCCCTTTATTCTTTTTGGGCTTCATTTAAGTTGTAATTTCTTTGGCCCAATTCTTGAAATGCCCCGTTTTGTAATTCCCGAAACTAATTTACGAAGTTCCAAATTTATCCTCGGCCTTCCCCGAGGTCTTAGCATTTAAAGATTTCACAACCAACATAGTCATATTCACAAAAATTAAATCATTTCCTTTTTAACACACAAATCGCAATTATTTTCTCGATTTCCAATTATACGAAAACACGGGACATAACAAGTTGATCATGGTTTTCCCTTGGTTTCTTGTGGATGAATAATGGAGAAAGTTCTAGAGGTTTCTTGGTGTGTGGGGAAGTGAAGATGAAATGAATTAATGAGAGAGGGTCCTTATATTTTAACACTTAAAATATGTCCCGACCGAGATATACGGACCAACATACGGTCCGTACATTTTATACGGGCCGTATGTTTGGTCCAGTGAGGTATGATATTCTGGTCTAATTATACGGCCAGTATAATTTATACAGCCAGTATGTTGGGCCGTATAATGCCCAGTTCATCCGAACTCTTTCTCGTTGACTCGTTTGATCTCCAATCCTTATGGAACCTTCTTGACGCTTGTTTAACACCTCAATACTAATCTAAGGGAAATTATCACTCTTCTCAAAGACATCATTACGCCATCGTTAACTCGTCGCTCATAATTCTTACCCGACACGCAACATATCCTTTACTTTCCTTAACAACATTCTTCCCTTACGTCAAATGTCTTTGAATCTCGATTAGGACCATCAAATCTATTTCTTTGTTATCGAAACATCATATACGTCATGTCCTTCGTTATCCTATTCACTGTACGTTAATGGGGAGTTTTTCCAAGGTGTAACACTTTCCCATGGTGGTGTTATACAGACCGTATAAGTGGTCCGTATAAGTCCATCGGGCTGAGTTTTATTTTTTGTATAAATAGATGCCCTTGCTCTTTTATTTCATTTTTCATATTTCCACAAGTCTTGAGAGCTCTAAACCCTTCTCAAAGCATATTCCACTCCAACCCAATAGAAAACAAAGATCAAGAGGCAAGAATCAATATATCCATGTGTTAAAAGCCTTGCTAGGGTTAGTAGATAATAAAAGATTCTTGGGTATTGAAGCAAGGGTTTTCACATAAGTTCATAGCTGCTCCAAAGCTCATTCCCTTGAGATAAAAGGTTAGTTTGCATGCTTATTTCATGTTATCAGAAATGTTTGGTTGTTGAACAACTTGGGTAGAAGAAGAAAGTAGAAAATGAGGTCTAAATGTAGCTTTTATGATGTTTTTGAGTAGTAAGCTAACTTGAGTCATGATTCTTAGTATGATATGGGTATGATCTTGTTATGGAAGGTAGCAATAGTGACAAGGAAGCATTGTATGAAAATATGCTAAGAATGGGTGTGAAGTTGTTAGTATAAGGTGAGCATGAGAATGAATTTTGAAGGCTTAATGGGATGTGATTACTTGATTATGATATTGTGGATGTTATTGTGGTTGTTTGGGAATTGTTTTGTAATATGGTGGAAGTTGACGAAATAGGGGAAATGCTGCCCAATTTTCATTAGATCATGAATTATTCTAGTTCGAATTTAAGAGTATCATTAAAGCTTAACCATAGTATGAATCCTTCTAAATGTAGATTGTTCAAGCTTCAACGGCGAATGTTAAGTAGTTAAGAAGACCAAGAGGTATGTAAGGCTACCCCTTCTTTTATTAAGGCATGATTTCTTTGATATATACCCTTTCATGAGTTCCATAATGTCTTCCAAATGACTCTGTCTCTAAAGCTACTAAAGCTCATGATCCTCGATACTTTCACGATTCTATTACCTCCCTAATATGATAGTTGATCCTCTAAGGATATATGTAATGAAAACGATGATGGAAATGATGTTGATGATGCTTATGGACTCTTATATATACGTATCTAAGTATGTATGACTATTATGTAACACCGAGATTATATGGCTGGGTATGATGCTTATCGTGCGCGCACCTCTGCAGTTAGGTACGGATAACCTTGAGCCTTGGTAGGGCCAGGCATGTATAACACCAAGCCTTGTCATGACCAGGTACGTGAAACACCGAACCTTCATGGTCGGGTATGATACTCAAATATATATGTACATGTACATGAGTAAGCATTAGAAATGAAAGGCTCCTACAAGAGACAAGTAAGTAAATATGATGATGGCCACTAGAGGCACAAATGGCTCTATTACCTCCTGATTCTTCTATCTTATGCTATTTCTTATGCTCCCACCATGATGTTGATTATGCTTTACATACTCAGTGCATTATTCGTACTGACGTTCTTTTGTTTGTGGACGCTGCGTCATGCCCCCAGGTGGACAGGGAGGCAGGCTTGATCGATAGATTGTTTGTTCAGGGGTTGCATAGAGGTGCTCCATTTCATCCGGAGCTACAGCTGTTGGTACTATTCTTTTGTGTACATACATATGGGCATGGCGGGGTCCTGTCCCGTCTATATGATGTTACATACTCTTCTTAAAGGCTCGTAGACAGTTGTGTATGGTTAGATGTCTTTTAGCCTTGTCGGCTTATATTTTATATGTCGTTTTATTAGCCTAGTCGGCTTGTGTATATGGATATGGGGGCATGTTGTAGATGATGATATAAATGTGTTGCTGCCCAATGAGATTAATATTATTGATGTATAGAAATTATGAATAAGCTATGTGGCTCACCTATATGTGAATGGGAAAGTATGATAAGAGGTGCCCGAGTGGGTTAGCACCGGGTGCCCGTCATGGCCCTCCGGTTGGGTCGTGGAAATCGGTGTCACGATCCAAGCCGATGAGCCATGACGAGTGCTTGACCACTAATAACCAAGCACCCCTAAACTCATACTCGCATCTCACTAAGCAACATGGTGTCCCATATATATAATTTATAACTGAGCTATACTAAATCCTGTATGCATCAAGAACCCGCAACCAGCATATATATATATATATATATATATATATATATATATGTATATACGTACTGAGGATAACAGTGCAAGCCGACTAGGCCGCTACATATACTGTACAGCAAAATAGGAGCCGACAAGGCTACATAACATCCTAACTACATACAACTATCTACAAACCTCTATGGAACTCGAACAGTAGAAGAGACAGGACAAGGCCCCGTCATACCCATATATATACATGTCAAAGTGGCATACCAAAAGAACTGCAGCTCCGAACCAAGTGGAGCGCACTGACTGCAGCTGAGTGGAAGACCTACTGAGCTGGATCACTGGTTTGGCTACCTGAACCTGCGGGCATGAACGCAGCGTCCACAAAAAAGGACGTCAGTACAAATAATGTACTGAGTATGTAAGGCATGAATAACAACATAACACGGGATATGGAACATAACATGTGATAAAGAGATAACCTGTACATCTGGTTGCCTCTTAAGGTGGATATCATGCATGCTTAGCTTTTTAAATAAAACATTTTTCATACATACATAACAAAATAGTGCTGCGGAACGTGCAGCCCAATCCATAAATATTTTATATTTCTGCGGAACGTGCAGCCCGATCTATATATCATATCATCATTATATAAATATTACCGCGGAACAAACGGCCCGATCCATTTATCCATATATCCCGCGTCTGGGCATCACGCGTCCGGGACGATGTCATAGTACACCAACTGATCAGGTGGTTATGCGTATATAACGCCTCGCCCTTTTCCCATCTCCCATATATATATATATATATATATATATATATATATATATATATATAATATAAATATAATTAGCATGCATGAGAGCCCAAATAAAAGCTATAAATCTATCGGAGTGACGTAAGGTCGGTAACCTCCGATTTATATTATGTAACAATCATCATCGCTATATCTCACCTTAAAGGAACAATTATCATAAGGTGAGATCAACAACAATGAATAAAATCAAGAAAATCATGAAATATGCTCAATAATCTCATAATAGCATCAAAACCATAAACTTTAGAATATCTAGAAATGAGATCATCATCATTATCATCATAGAAATCATCTATCTTTAGCATCATAAGAACTGAGAGAATCATGAACTTCTAGCTTTTGGGGAGTAAGGATATTATGGAAAACATTTATGGATTCATAAGAAGAGAATCATGCCTTTAGAATGAATGGGACTAGCCTTAACATATCTTTTTGGTCTCCTACTACTTAACGCTTATCCTCCCAAGCTCGTAAATCTACATTCAAGAGAATTCATACTATTGTTAGGCTTATCGTCGTATGCTTATCTCAAGCCTTCAAATTAAATCCTATTAAAATCTGCCGAAATTCGGGCAGTATCTCCCCTGTTTATATCTCTAGCCCGAAATCACAATACCATTAACCAACAACAACCGAAATCACAGTACCATTAACCAACAACAACAACAATACTAACATCAACAACAGCATCATCAATACCAAAATACTCCATAAAACATCCCACATGATGTTTATTCGATTTCTTAACCACTAGTTCATTATACGATCATTTAATAGCTCTATCTCCGTAAATAAACCTAAATCATTATTAATAAGGAAAGATTCTTAACCTATGCCCACATATCCGCCTTGAATCCAAGCCAAGATTCATCGCAACACGATACTATAATCACAACTATACTCTATCCGAACCTAAATCCCGAGATTTCACTTGATTTGGGCTAAAATTTTATGGGCGGAAGTTTGGAGAAAGTTCCAAAGGGTTTGGAATGTTTTTTAAGGGTGGTTAAGTGCAAATGAGGCGGTAATCCCCTTTTTATAATGTTTTAGAGTCGGTTTGCACCGACCTAAAATTTGCTCAGCGCGATCGCGCACTACGTTGGTGCGTTCGAGCACTGTAGCTGGACGCGCCTCTGCGCATTCTCGCACTGCGCTTGCGCATTCTTGTAGAGTAATCTCTGCTCCGCTGGCCTAACTTGTAACGTTCATAACTCTCTACTCCAATGTCATATCGACGAGCGGTTTGTTGCGTTAGAAACTAGACTTCATGAACTTCATTCTAGGATTTCGTTTCACTTCAAAAATCCTGATATACTAGGAGATATACCTCTCTAAAGTTGACCCAAAATTTCTACCAAAAATTCTGCCAAATTTTCCCAAATTTTTGACAAATTTATTTTCTTCGATTTGCTTGATTTTGGAACCTTTAGACACTTACTTAACACTTGTTGAGAGTATTCCTTAACCTTCTAGGGGTTCTATGACCTCTCCGAGCTTACGTTAGTTTACTCACAACGCAAACGACGCGAAAGTTTTCGAGGTGTAATCAAACTCTCACGTCACTCAAGTAAAAACCGAGCCTAGCTCATCACAGTGTTTCATCAAGTATTATCAACAGTGTATCATGAATGGATGAGAATGCGTGCAATGCATGTGTCAACATCAATAATCTGATCAATATCACAAGTACCAAAATGGGTACGCCAACAATATAAGCAATGTCACAAATACTAACATGGGTACGCCAATAACATATCAAAGTCACAAGTACCAACATGGGTACGCCAATAATATATGTGTCACAAGTACCAACATGGTTATGCCAATAATATATGTGTCACAAGTACCAACATGGGTATGCCAACATTGTAACACTCCGTAAATTCGGGTTAGGTGTGAATATGTAAAAATCTAATGTTAAGATGATATTATACCTATACGAATCCATTCTTGATGAATTCAAGTGGAAGATGGTCATTTTGAAGTCAAACCAACAATTGAAGTTCTTAAGGGCTCTTAAATTCGCCTAAGTTTTAGTAGGTCTGTCTTCTAGGCGATTTTCATGAAAATGTGTTGTGAATTTGGAAAATCTTCCTTGATAAAAGTTGTAGATCTTTGAAATAGCTTTCCAATGGTAGGCCGCCCAGCCCGAGAAAAGTCATGTACATAAGGTTATGTCTGTTTTACTGAAGGGCGCAAAAGCTGGAGATTTCGCCCAAAGTACGCCCAGAATGTACGGGATGTCCTTTAAAGTACGGGACATCCTTTTAGGACGTACTTCTTCCATTTCTGGAAGAAAATTGGGTTTAAAATTGGTATGGTCTTATTTTGTTCCCATTTTTTTCATCCTTCCAAACCCTAGGGACGAAAATCATCCCTCCAAGTCTTCAAATCAAAGGTAAGAACACCCTTAATATTACTAATCTATTCTAACATCAAACCCATGATTCTTAATATGATTCTTGTGACCAAATCCTAGGATTTGCAGCATAATTCTTCCTAAAGTGATTCAAGCTAGGGTTTGGGTGTTCTTCATTAGGAAAGTGAATTGTTAAACTTTGTTTAACATATTAAGGTATGTCTCTCTTTTGAAAACTTATTTTGAATGAAAATCACTTTTGAAACTATTGTTGGAAGTATAAATTTTATTCAAGATTCTTTAATAAATGAAAGGAAAAGTATTTTTTTTATATTTCTTGAACTCCAATTCATGTCTAAATGGGTTTTAAACCCACATTAAACCTAGATTGCAACAAACCCTATATATGTATGTGATATTATGAATGTTTTCCTCTATAAGAGATGCTTAATAATGATGGTTAAGGGTTGGTAATGATATTCTCATTGATGAATCAGGACATGGAAATCTTTGGTAAAGAAGTTATACGTTTTCAAAACATTGGTTGGAATGACTTATTCTTTCAATATGGCATAATGAACCGTAATGACAAGTTGACTATAAAGATGATTTGTATGTCTCTTTTAAAAAGCCTTTTTTACTATGAAGGTGATTTGTATGTTTATATTTCAAAATTCGTCTTTTCATGTATGTCAAGATTTTCCCAAAAATCTTTCTTGAAGTATGTCTATATTCCAAAAATCATCATTTCAACTATGTCTACTTGTGAAGTACGTTTATATTGTGAAAGCATGAATTGTATTTGAGAATCCTTCCGTGATTGTTTGTATAATTTATAACTCTTGTTTGGTGGAATTTATTTTGGAATTAAAGATGATTTCTTTTAGACAAGGTCATGCGTGTGTAGGGTCAAGCCCGCATAGAACCTTATACGAACTATACTGCTTTGTGAAACTCGCTTTTCCCGTTATTGGATGATTGAACTTATTTTTCTAAAGGTTGGACCTTAAACTTGTTTTGTTGTTGAATGGGTTTGTGGAACTTGAAATTGAATAAGAGATTTGAATAAGATTCCAAATCGGTTATGACTTGAAATGCCTCAATTTTGAGATGATGACTTGAGAAGTGAAATTCAGCTCTAAACCATGATTGATGATTTGGTAATATGCCATGATTTATATTTTGTTTGTGTTTGGGCCTGTATGGGCAAGCTGTGCTAGTCCATAGAATGATTAGCCATTATGGATCCTAACGTATCGATACGAGTATTGTTGTGTCAGTCCAGAGGACGATTGACCTCCGTTGCTTCCTAGCCCGGAGTATCTATTGTTGTGCTAGTCCAGAGGACGATTAGCCTCCATATCTTCCTAGACCGGAGTATCTTCAGTTGTGGTAGTCTAGAGGACGATTAGCCTTCATTGCTTCCTAGCCCGGAGTATCTATTGTTGTGCTAGTCCAGAGGATGATTAGCCTCCGTGGTTTCCTAACCCGGAGTATCATGTTACACCTCGGAAGATTCCCCGTACAGGTACTGTGAATATGACAACGAAGGTCATGGCGTATACGGTATTTTGATGAGTGAGAAATAGTATTTGATGACCCTAAACGAGATTTCAAAACCATCCGAGATAAGGAAAGGAAGTTGTTAAGGAAAGCGAGTCGTATGTTGTATATCGGATAAGAATAACGAGCAACGGTTTGGTGAGGGCATAATGGTGTCTTAGAGACATGCAATGACGTCCCTTAGATTGGTATTGAAGTGTTAAACAAGTGTTAAGAAGGTTCCATAGGGATCGGGGATCAAACGAGTCGACGAAAACAAAGTTGGTTCAGTGAGGCATTATACGGCCAAACATACTGGCCGTATAAATTGTACCAGCCATATGTTTGACCGTATAATTGGCCAAAGGGAGGACCAGCCACTGGACCAAATATACGGCCACACATACGGTCCGTATAAATAGTACGGACCGTATGTTGGTTCGTATAAGTTGGCTCGGTCAGCTTTTAAGTTTAAGTGTAAGGGTCCATTTTCATTTCATCCATTTCATTTCCTCCACCCTCCACAACTCAAGAAAACTCTAGAAGTCTCCAAACACTTCAACCACAAAAATACCAAGGAAATCAATGATCAACAACACCAAATTTGTGAAACAAAGTGTATGAAACCTAATTGGAAGTCATCTCCTTCAAGAAATTCCAAAAGAGGTGAAGGAGGGTTTTGGTGCTAGAGGAGTAATTCTACTCTAGACTTGTTCCACCATCATCTAAGGTAAGTTTCATGACTTCATCATGTTGTTTAAGGTATTAGGAGGCTAAGAAGCTTGAATTGAAGGAAGACATGGAAAATGGGTCTTGAATGAGTGAATAGTGGCACCATTGAATGATATAATTGAATGGAATCACGAAAGTTGGTACGTTATGATTATTAATATGCTATAAATGATGTTTAGACCATGGAATAGGTGTGAAGTAAGCAAAATTATGACGATGAACTAAAACCATTAAATGTGAAAAAATTGGAGAAAAATGATGGATTTTGTTAAGTGTAGATAAGTGAGGAATGTTGATATTATATTGTGAGGGTTGTTGTAAATGTTTGGGAGTTGAAATAGAACACGGGAAAAGTAGTAGAAACAAAGGAAATGCTGCCCAATTTTCTCTAGAAATAGCTACGCGTTTTTATGGTCGATTGACTAACTATAATGCGCATTCTCTCGTGAAGGTAACGACGTGATACCGAAGGAGAACGAGTGAACGATAGCTTAACTGAGCGACAAAGGTATGTGAGGCTAGTCCTTTTCTTTCTGTGGCATGAATCCCATGATATGATTTTTCGTTCCCTTTCCATGATTCTCCTATACTCCGGAAAGCCAAGAGCCTAAGATGATGAATAGCTATATGAGTCAAGAGATATGATATGGCCTTCTTATAAAGTAAATGATGTTGTTCCTTGTATACACTCACCTTACATACTAATCCCTCCAAGGTGAGGTAGAATGCTCATATATGTTCATAATGGAATCGAGGGTTTACGACCTTACGTCACCTCGATACAACACAGTTGTTCTAGAGTCCTTATGCATGCATGATGATAAGCATATTATGATAAGCATATTATTATAAGTATTTTATAATGAGCATGTTATCATAATATTACACCGGGCCTAGTTGGTTGGGCAGTCACCGTGAAAGCGGGCAGCTATACGATATACCATGGCCAGTTGGCATGGGCAGACACCACTAGTGGGCGGCATGAGATGGTACCCCGGACGCGGGAGGCCTGGACGCGGGCTAATGTTACTGATTATCACACCGCACCTATATGGTCGAGCAGTTTAGATATATATACACATATGATATGCATACATGAGATGATGATAAGCATAAAAGTAAGTCAACATGCATTACTTTTCATATGATTCCCAGTCAGGTACAGTTGCTCTATATTTGATGCCTCCTTTACTTTCTTGATGTGTTGTTATTGTTCGTGCCTCTCATACTCAGTACAACATTCGTACTGACGTCCGTTTTCTTTGGACACTGTGTTCATGCCCACAGGTAGACAGGGAGGCGACCTCGGTCAGGATTCTTAGGAGCTGTCAGCTGATTGAAAGTACTCCATTGTCCGGAGGTGCTTATGATTATCCTTTTTGTATATATGTATATTTTGGGCACGACGGAGTCTTGTTCCGTCTACATGTTTAGTATGTCAGTAGAGCCTCGTAGATGCGTAGTGTGGGTTAGATGGTCTCACAAGTTTATTACAGCATGCAGGTATATATTATATATATTATCTTAATGGCCTAATGAGGCATTTGTACATATATATAGACTAATTGTGTTTTCCACCCAAAAAAAAATGAATTTCATACAATCGTGAATGATAAAGAAGCGTAAGTGACTATGACAAATGAGGAAATAAGGGGTGCTCGGTGGTCAGCCTCGGGTACCCGTCGCGGCCCCTAGCTGGGTCGTGACATATCGATTGACTGATTTTCCTGTGAGCGGCTTGTTTCGTACTTTGATTAGCCTGTGAGTGGCTTGTTTCGTATCTTGTTTCCTGGGAATGGCTTGTGGTGATATTAAATTCGTAAGTGAAATACGTGGCATGGTAAATTGTAAGGAGTTAAGTTAATGTGTCTTTCGTTGTTGGATTCTCTAATGACTCTTTAATGTTGCTGACTTACGTTATTCCTGGGTTTGAATTGTGATTTTCATTGATGTCATTTTATTGATTTTATTCATCATATCTTTTTTTGTTAACTATTGCCCCTTACACACTCACTGAGTACGAAGTACTCAGGCATACCATTGTTGTTTTTTATGGTATGTTAGGTAACGGAGAAGAGCAGGTTCTTGATACTCGAAACGCTTAGAAAGGACTTGTTGTTGCTGCTGACTTGGTGAGCCCATATGTTCATTCGTGGGACACCCCTTATCATATTTATTTACTATTCTAGTTTTTCGGGATGCGTCCCGATGTGTCAGACAAATTATTCCTTTATCTTAGAAGCTCCATAGTATACATTCTTGTGGGTAGTTTTTGAGTTTTGTGTAACTCTTGGGTGTTCATCACGTTTTGATTAAGTTTTATGATATTAAAGACTTCCGCTGATTTAATTCATATATCATGATTTGATTGTATTTATTTTATAAACTGTTGAAGGTGAATATTGAACCTAGCGGGTTCAAGTGTTGTTATTGCATCTTTTAGGCTCTTCCGATGTTGTTCATGACGTCGGATGCCGGTCACGTCTAGGGTGGTTTTGGGGCGTGACAACAATATCAGTTAAGACTACACAAGTCATATAGAACTCTATCCTCTATCGACATCAAGTCATAAGATACTACAATATCACAATCAAGATGGACAACAGATTCCAATATCTACTAACAACACGTGGCATCAAGCCAACACAATAGAACAATCAAGTCACAACACAACGGGGTGGCTAGCCCCAATCACGCAACAAGGCCCAACCTAAGACAATATCAAACCCAACTTTACACCCGAAGGTTTACATGTTTTCTCCGACAATATAATCTAAATATATGTTTCTCTATACGAAGTCTCACCAAGGGTAAGCCATAACCTACCTGGATGGCTGAACAACAAACACCAACAATCGCCCCTTCGCTTTCCCTTTCCGCTGAGCCTCAAGATCAAGGAAGTCTAGGAATATTCAAAATCTAGATTAGAAATCATGAAGATCGATACCTATATTGCTATCATTCAAATTAGGTCAAAACCAACCCTAGAATTTGGGGAAACGGGGCCCACAAGGGCAAAACAGGAAATTTGGGGGTAAAATATCAAATTAAACACTAGGTGATCAAAACCCATCAACTAATTGCTAGATTAACTCAAAGATTCACCCAATTTCGAAATTCAACCAAAACCTCCAATTTTGGGTATAAACCCTAACTCTTAAATTCAAGAATCCAACACGAATAATGGAAGAAGATATATGATTAACAACCATAGATACATCATAATCTAGCATAACCCAATCAATTTCATCATTAAAAAGCCTAGAAAGAAGAACTCATAAAAACTCTCTTTTAATCCACAAGTTCTTAAAGAAACTAGCAAATTTTATAGATTTTCCTATGATGATTAATGGAATAAGGAATGGTAATGAAGATGGAAGAACTTACCACAATGATTCTCCCCCAAGAAATTCCTTGAAATGCTCCCAAAAGCTCAATTTGGAGTTGGTAATGAATGAAAGACTTAGGGCCTTTTAGAAAGAAAATCTGGTTCGTTGGTCGCTTCCGCGGGCAGGCCAGCGCTTTCGCTCTACCGCTTTGGCGGTTCGGCCAGCACTTTTGCGCTACCGCTTCAGCGGTTCGGCCGTGCTTTCGCTCTCGCTTCCGCGCTACCGCTTTGGTACCAAAGCGGTCACCAGACACCAGATTTTTCTGGTGTCTTCCAAACTTGAAATCGACCCTCGGAACCATCCCGGAACCTTTCAAAAACAAATCAAATATGAAGATATGCATAAAAACACACTACCAACGCATTCGTGGCCTCGGAATTCCCATTAGAGATCTCGTTAACCGAGTCAACCCCCGATACCTCAAAACTAACCAAGTCCCAAAATGCACCTGAGTGCATTGGGAACCGAACCAAATATGCACACAAGTTATAAATGACCATCCAGACCTCTCGGAATCGACGAATTTCAGAAAAAGGTCCGTTTACCCAAAAGTAACTTTGAGTCCCCATTTTTCGCTTTAAGCCCAATTTTCACAAAAAGTCACCCGAATCAAATTTAAACACCTCGAGAAGCGTGTCAACAGTCCCCTCGGGTCAAATGTGAGCTAACCAAGCTCAGAAAAGGGTCAAAAGGGTCGGAGATGCAATAACGACCCCAAACGGGTCGTTACATCAGATACCAATTAATCAATCGCTCATCCTCAAGCGACAAAAAAGAGAGGATGGAAAAAAATGCTCGAATCGGCAATAACTGAAGATATCGGCTATGCATGTTAGACTTCTCCTTACAGTAAAGATTCTCAACGAACAAAACTGAATCCCAACGAATGATACAGAAACCACCTGAACGGTACTTCTCCAACACAGAACCGTGGAAAATCAGATGAACATTCGACAGATCTGGTGAAAAACTAACTCATAGAACAAGGGGCCCAACAACAGGTAATCTCAAACAAGACAAAGCACCTCGGCTCATGTACCAGTCACAAATCTCTAAGCTTAGCTCAAGCTCCAAATCTCATATCTCCATATTCGGCTTTTCCTCGCAACTAATCCTCTAATAAACGAATCGTTTTACTCGAATTCTCTGGTTTGGATAAAACTACAACTCTGAACGCAATCGATAGGCCCCACAAACACTTTCCCAAACCAACACAATCCTCTGAAACATGGTAACAAACCGTAGCCCATTCCGAACCCATGAATATACTCTGATTCCGCTAACCTTTCTTTCACACTTACTAGAGTCGTTTCTCGTACCGCGATTCCTTAGAAACATATGAACACACATACCAAAATTCTGAACCCATAACTTACCTTCGCTAGAAAGAATCCTTGATTCATCTTTGATCTCTACGCAATTCCATCAAAAC
Organism: Lycium barbarum; assembly: GCF_019175385.1. NCBI lineage: Eukaryota > Viridiplantae > Streptophyta > Magnoliopsida > Solanales > Solanaceae > Lycium > Lycium barbarum. The sequence goes on along the minus strand of NC_083348.1, from coordinate 18,878,117 downwards.
TAATCTTACCGGCGGCCAACTCGGCATGTTCCAAGTCTTCTTAAACCTTCAAATCACAATACGGAAACCATACCACTGAATATCTTGTCAAGCAAACAACTGATCACTATAGAGACCTTTCGCACAACAGTTCCCCCTCAAATCTATACTAGGCTCATTGTAAACTATTATTCTGCATAAGTAACTGTTCTCAGAAAATAAGAACAGAAAATACCGTCAAATCCACTGGGTAACCCTAACAAAGCTCGGTAAATCTGTCATACCTCATATCTGAGCCGAAACACATCGAATCTTTAAATCTCTTCCTAGAAATATAACCCTAGACCATCAAGCTAAACTCGAACCATGCTGACACTGAATGAATGCCCAGCTCTCGGATGCCACTAATAATCATTAGAACTGACTTCGAATTTCGAAACCAATCACAGCCATACCACGCATAACAAATCCCGTCCATCACTTTCGGCTCCACAAGTTGAGTCCTATCTCAGTTATCAACTTAGTACCGAAGAGCTATACCTTACGATTTCAATCTTCACGTTTCTCGACCTTTACCCGATACGCAAATCCGATTCAACCCCGAACTTTCAATGCAAAACCTGAAGCCTAATATAGTAATTATATAACATTGAACCTCTCATAGTATCACCTCGATATGTTCGTAAATTCACCGAAAGTATCCAATCTTACACTGCCGCTTGAAATCTCACGCAATTACCCCTAAGTCCATAATAACCAAAGCGCTTACCAAAACTGTCGAGTCAATATTATTTGCATTCATACTATATCACCACGAGCAAGGTCCCTCCCCGAAAATATAACTCAAGCCTCACATGATAGGAATTTCACCATCCTTTCTCTAAGGCACACTAACTCATTCACTGTATAATGTTACGAACTTTTCCAACGGTGTACCATCCCGTCACTTCTTATAATCTCAACAAGTCGGTTCGCTGAATATGCTTATTACTAGCTGCCGATCGCGAATCTTACAAAATTTTCCTCATATCACTTAGTCCATCTATAGACTACCTTCCTTAAGCTCACGCAACCATCACACCTCATCTGAATATGCAAAACCACGATGCACAATCCAAATAGACTCGTAATCCCAAGATGTATCTCATTCTTGCCGACCCTCGATCAACCATACCTTTTCTCGACTCGTCAATTTCCCAATTTATAATTAATTCACGATCACCAATACCGTAGTCAATCCTCGAATCCACTCAATCGAACACCGCATAATCATAAGTCTTACAAACTAGCCGAATTAACCCTGGGGATAGGATCGTACCACACCCTCTGCACATTAGCGTTTCCTTAATGCTCACCACTCTGAACTGACCACTCTCTAAATCCGGCGTATCACACAACAGTATCACTAATATCCTTATACATCCCACTGAATCATCCTTGCCCGAATTGCCTTACTCAATTTCCGAATTGTATACCGAACTTAACTCAGTTAACCAATCATCGTCTATTCTATCATTTCAAATACCCATGTTTAATAATCCCTTACTCAAAGCCTTAACGTTATTAGTCCTCGAAAAATCGCCTCTTACCTAAATTATCGAATCTGAATACCTCTAACCACTTGCATGACTATCCCCATTTTTTTTTTCAATCACCCAAGCCGAGAAATAACACACTAGTAGAGGGATCTAGCCAATAACACAATGAATACAGGGTCCCCACAATCCAAACATGACTCGAAAACCCATATTACCTCACCTCAAGTCTTACGAACCTTAACCCCCTGAACCCAACAGCCACAAAACATTATCAATGCTTCTCTTCCCATTTAAATGAACAACCAGTAACTCCTCAAGTCATTAACTTGTCGCATACGCCCCATAATTGAAGTCACTTCCATCAGTCGATTACTAACTTCTCAGAAGTCTACAACTGTCACGACCGAGCTGGACACTCGTATACGTACCTGTTAGATATAGTCAAACTGAATCTAAGAACAATATGGAAACTTGCTGTTATATCCCGTATTTCATACGTTCGGATATCCTAAAGTAGTCGTGACGAAGTAAAGGGAATGACCATTTTCAAAAATTTATTATAATGTATAAGTTGTTGTGAATATTATTTACGAACATTGGTAGTATGGAAATAGTGAGGAAGACTAAGGGTAAAAAAGAAAATTCGCGAAAAGGGTTCATGGAAAATATTGCGAAGGACTAAGGGCAAAATGGGAATTTCACAAAAAATATCAAGAATGTTCTTGAAGGGCCCTTGGCCGTGTGGCATGCCCCTATATGTCCACATTTTTATTAATTAATAAGGGCTAATGGTAAATTATAACAACATAACGGGCAAAGCTTGCCAAAGAAGACATTAGTCTTCTTTGTTAAAATTTCAAGAAAACTCTAGAACAAAAATGACAAATAAGTCATCTTTGCCACCAAATTAAGAAGAATCTAGAGATGGATAGGTGGCCACATAAGATTGGATGAGACTATATATATATATAAAAGGAGAGGACTAATTCATCAATTTGGAGAGTTGAAGAAACAAAGAAAAAAGAAGACACTTTGGAAGAAAAACAAAGGGCCAATTTCGGCCAAGCTTGGAGGAAACAAGAACCTTGGAAAAATTTCTCAAAAATTACTCTCTACTAATTGGAAGGTCCCTAGCAAGGAGAAGAGGTCATTGGAACAAGTAGAACATTTATTGTTGCAAGATCAACATTCTAGCCAAGTGGGAAATTGAAGAAAAAGGGTAAGAACTTAATCTTCTTTTATATTTTATGTATGGTTGTATATGTTGTGGTGTGTGGGAGTGAATGGAACTCATGAAGATTATGAAAATATGGATGTTGAATAGTTGTCCGTGTATATGTAGTTGTGGTCGTGTGGTCATAGTGTGATTTGGAAGAGAATGGATTAATTCTATGTAGTATGTTAGTTGTTGTTGCAATGTATGGAAAAGGATGGAAATTCATGAAAATAGGGGTGTAGTTGTTGTGGCCGAGAATGTTATTGTGTGGTAAGCTATGATGAATTGATTTCATGTAATATTCTTGTTGATGTCGTTGCGGATTCTATGATATTATATGAAGGTTTAAAGGGTTGGAACGAAATGGAAATTGGTTGTAGATTGGTGGAGAAGTTAATGTAATATTAGTATGCTTCTTTATGTTTGTATGAATATGATGTTAGCAATGCATGGTTTTAATGTGGGTTATGAATCTAGAATAAAAATTTGTGGTTACACTTTTGTTGAAGTTTTCGGGTAGCATTAAATCATTGTGAATATTGTGAATGTTGTCGGACTATGTAGGAAGAGCGCTTAATATTAGAATGTATTCTTGAATTGATTATTGACGTTATAGCTTGGTTGTTTGTTGGGTTGCTGTTGAATTGGGCCGAGCCATATTCTCGGGGGTGGCATATTACAGGGGAAATGCTGCCGAAATTTCGGCAGACAAAGTGTTACTTTAAAGAATCAACTTCTAAAGGCTCTAATCAAATTTTGGTAAACATGACCAATTTGTAGATTTTGGCGGATTTGGAACGTGAATTTGGAGTCGCATAAGAAGTAGAAAAGGTATGTAAGGCTTCACCCTTCTTTCTATGGTATGTCTTAGACGGAATATGTTGGATATGAGCCTCGGGAATAACTCTACCCTCCGGAATCCGCGCCTAAAGTTTTCTTTTTTTTCAATCAGTAGAATTGAACTAAAAAGTGTGCAAAATGTTGGAAGAATTTCCTAAACCTCCAGAACTCGCATAAATAGGACCCGACTACCCTAAAACCCTCACAAGTAACGCCATGACATGTAATATATGTAAATTTGGTACGCCGCCTCATTTGACCCGAGGTGGGCCCATGGTCCCCGGATTTTCCTTATTGTTCCGTTTGATCTATTTTGAAGCAGAATCCAAAGAAAACTTTTGATCCTTATCCCGTTCACCGAGTGACAAGTACTGTAACTATTCTAATGAGGATACTTCTATGATGACAATGATAATAATGATGTTAAGAAAGGGAATATGCCTATGATAAGTATGACAAAGATGATTCCATGACTAAGATGATGAATATGATCTTATAATGATAACGATGTAGTCCAAGATGAGAAAATGCCTACGGTAGATGTGTTGGCAAAATGTTCTGCTATGAAAAGGAAAATATGGAAACGTTAAACTAATTCTTGATATCTCAACTCTATTACAGGTAATGACTACTCTAAAAGGTCCTATGTATATGAAACTGTACCCTATGACCCTATTTGATGTTTTCCTCATAATGACACTTTTCATTGGTAGTCTCGCCTCATAATACTCGTTCTTTCAATGTGAGACAAAGCGACTATGGTTGTTCCATAATGTAATCGGAGGCTACCGACCTTCCGTCACTCCGATGGACACATGACTTTCTTTGAGCTCTCATGCATGCCAATGGTATGACATATGTATATGAATGTGAATATGTATATGTATATGTATACGGGGAAAAGGGAAAGGGCCACTGTTATATCACCACCTGATTCAGCTAGATTTCGTCCCGGACGCGGGATGCCCGGACGCGGGATATGGGAGAGCCGGATACGGCCTCTGTATATGTGATATATATATATTTATATATAATATGTTGGGACACTGTTGGGGAGGGGGGTGGGAGAGCCGATGTACTCGGCGTCTGTAAATGTGAATAAAGGATACCGTTTTCTGAAATGTTCTGTTTTATGTACATGTAAGTAAGAAGTACTGTTTTTCTGAAAAAGGGACTAAGCATGCATGGCATCTGCCTGAAAGGCATTCATATGTACAGGTTACTTCTGTCCAAGATAATCTCCATATGTCTATTCCGTTATTAATCATACTGTATATTCTTTTATTATGTCACTATTCATGCCTTACATACTCAGTACATTACTCGTACTGACCCCTCTTCTTCGGGGGCTGCGTTCATGTCGCGCAGGTACACCAGATGAGCCACAGCTATCATAGAAGATGTTCCAGCGAAGTTGGCAGGCTCCACTTGTTCTGGAGTGCTGCCGAGTCAGAGTGTCTGAGCCATGATGTTTGTTTGATGTTAGAGACTTTGCAGACAGAGTCGTGGGTATAGAGTGTCGATAATATGTTGTATCATAAAGTCCATGTGATTGCAGATTCTGTTTTACTTGAGTACGATGGAAAAAAAATCTCTTGAAAGTTTTACTATGTTTTCCATTTTTATTGATATAAGAGTCTAAGAAAGTTAAGTATGTAACAAGAGTCAGCGGGTTCGCTCGGCTCCAGATATGGGGTCGGGTGCCCATCACACCCTAGTAAGGTCGGGGTGTGACAAAGTGGTATCAGAGCAGGTCGGTCCAAGGGGTTGTCTGCAAAGTCGTTGTCACGACCTGTCTAGGGGCCGTGACGAGTACCCGATACTTGTACCGAGCACCCCTTGTCTATCGTTTTACCTTTACCTCTTAGCAAGCCATGTAAACAGAGCCATTTTGTTTTTAACATTAACATTAGCGGCGTCGTTCTGAACATAGACTAATAAACTTCGTTATCACTTATACATCAACATTAGCATGCCAAAACACCATATACCTACTGTACTTAACTGACTGTACATATCTTACATACATTTACATGTCTTATATGCATTTACGTATCCTATATACATATGTCTCATAGGCACGCAGGAAAGCCCAAAGAAGAATCATGTAGTCATCGGAGTGACGTAATGGTCGGTGACCTCCGGTTATATTATAGAATACTCGTGATCGCTTTGTCTCACCTTGAAGGAATGAGTATTTTAAGGTGAGACTACCAACGGGGAATAATATTAAAGTAAACGTAGAATGAAATCGGGGCATCATAGATGACAGTTCATAGACTTTGAAATCTTTTAGAAAATAAAGTCATAGCTAGGAAATATAAATAAGATTCAAAAATTAGTTTATCAGTTTCATATTTACATAAGATACTTAGCTTAGTCATCTTAGTCATAGAGTCGTTCCGGTAGTACGTATCATAGGCATATTCTCTTATCTAACATCATTGTTATCATTATCGTCATGGAAGTGCCCTCATTAGAGGAGTCATAGTATTTATCATTTGGTAACGAAATCAGGATCAAAGGTTCCTTTTGGATTCACTTCAAGTAAGTCAAGCAAGACTGTAAGGAAAATCCGAGAGTAGCGGGCCCACCTCGGGCCGGATGGGGTGACGTATATGATTTACATATATTACGTGTCATGTCATTACTTGTGAGGGTCCTAGGGTAATCGGGTCCCACTTATGCAAGTTCTAGGGGTTTAAGAGGTCTTTCCATCATTTGCACACTTTCTAATTCAACTCTATTGAACAAAAAGTGAAAAACTTTGGATGCGGATTCCGGGGAAGAGAGTTGTCCCCGAGGCGCGTACCCAACTTATTAAGTCTAAGACATGCCATAGAAAGAAGGGTGAAACCTTACATACCTCTTTCCGCTTCTTTTGCTATTCCGAATTCACGTTGCAATCTCGTCAAAATCTGCAAATTGGTCATGTTTACCAAAACTCTTATTAGGATACTTAGAGTTGAATTCTTAAGGAAACATTTGGCTACCGAAATTTCGGCAGCACTTCCCCTATAAATACTCCATCCCACCAAGTTCAACTTGGCTAATTCCAATCAACAACAATCCCGGGAATTCAAACCCGGCCAAAATATCAACCACAATTCCAACAACAACAATACTAACAACTTCCATATTCAATCAACTTACTACTTCTTCCAAAAACTTTCTAACTTTAATGAAAACAATAACAACCTCATGATCTATATTCCAACAACATCATACTAACCACATTACCTTCCATGCATGCAAGAACATTACATTCAATTCACATAACTTCTAAAACAAACCTCCACCTACTTCAACTTCACAAGATTATTATGCATTCATTAGCAATCTAGCATCCACAATTCAACTACAACCAAAGCATCAAATAGAATTGACTCCTTTTCTTCCATATTACTCTACAACTACACGGCCAACATCAAGCATACACTACAACCTCTCCAAATTTATTCAACATCCATTTTCCACATATCATTCACAACAATAACAATCAAACACTAGATAAATTAATTAAAACACAATTTCTACACACATATACATGTTCCATACCTCACGGCCACACCCCTATTTTTATCTCTTTCATGAATTTCATCTATTTTAACATACTACAACACATATAAACCATTCATAACACATAAAGAAAGATCAAAACTCACCTTTCTTCTTCAACTTCTCACTTGACTACAACTTGGCAAATTGTATGATTTTGAATCTTTCTTGCTCCAACAACAACTCCACCTTGTTAAGCACCCTTTACTTTGTAGGGATTGATTTTTGAAGAATTTTTATCAATTTTTCTCATGGACTTTCTCTATGGCCGAAATGGCCTTAAGCTTTTCTCTCTTCTTTCTCTTGTTCTTCTTTTCTTGAAACCTCTAGAACTTATTGTGATAAGGATGACTTAGTCATCCTTTTATTGACCAAATTTTATTTAATATTGGCTTCGGCCATAACCATGGCCGGTTGGGCCTCACAAATTTGGGCCTTATTATTTTTTTTTGATTTTTTTGGGCCAACTCGGTTTGGTCCCGAGTTGGGCCTAGTCCACTGACCTTTCGACCTTAAAACGTTCATATCTCCTTGTGCCGACGTCACCTGGGGACCCAAAACCTATGGTTGGAAAGCTAATTCAATTATCTACAACTTCTATTTCTTAGTACATTTCCAAATTCCAAACTTATAATACCGTTTTTGCCCCTTGAAATCAGATCACCCGAACACGTTTTCTTAAAAATATTCGTTTGGAGGACTTCCACTTTGATTTGGCCCAAGGGTCCTTCTTGAGTCGTGTTCAACTTCTCATATGTGATTCATATGAATTTTCAGATGTCCCAAAAAAAATCTCGATGTGTGGGTCCCACCTCAGCAAATAATCTGACGTTCAAAAATACGGGATATAACAGTCGTGTCCAGTAGAGTCCTGTTTATGGGTGTGAAGCCGGCCACATTTATAAACAGGAGGCTGCGAGACATCTAGGAAATATTGACCTTCTTTCTGTCTTAGATCGTGCGATAGAGCCAAGTCATAAGGAATAAGGTTTCCCTATATGAGCTATATGTATAACGAAAGAAAACGAGCAAGGCTGCGGAAGCTTATGAAGGTAAGTCCCGACGTAATTGTTCTGTTACCTGAACTGGAAGTATTGGATGGCGGGAATGTGCCATATAGTCGTACGTTCTGTGAGGCCTTGATGGCATTGGCCGCATGCAAGTTTTGAATAATAGAAACAGTAAAAGAGGTTCTGCCAGAACGGGTACGTCCCACAGGAAGAGGTATGGGAAAGAGATACTGTGAATAGGTAATAATTGAAATGCGTTAGTTCAGAAAGGTTATGGCCTTGGACGTGGCGACGAAGGTGGGGTCGCTATCATCGGGAATCTGGAAGTCCGGGACAGGAGGTAGACATACACACAGGTGAAAGGTGAACAATGGGAACCAAGAAGGGTAAAATGGTAATTAAGAAAGAACGGACGTGTTACGGAAATGTCCCGGAGCTTGTAATACTTCGGTTTGCTTCAGAATATGTAATAAAGGTCATGTGAGGAAGCGGACGCGAAAATATCAGCATTAAGACATTGAATTCCAGTGAAGTCTTGAGGTTAAGCGTGCTCAGGTGGGAGCAATTCCATGATAGGTGACCCCCTGGGAAGTTTACAGGATATTCTACATATGCGGACATAAGAGACAAATGAGTAGATAGAGTAACCTAAGGAAAACTATAGTATATGGGACGGTTGGAAACCATAAGAAGATGCGTGAAACAAAGCAGACTAGCTCGGTGAAAGGACAGAAAGTGCACCACAGTCCCGGGATTAGGATAGGCTTGAACAGTGCTTGGAAGTATTTGGTGAACTAGTTGACAGTGAATATGTATGTATATATGAATGTATAAGATATCCCGCACACGACTGTATCGGTGGCGTGCGAGCCCCAAAAACCGAGACTACGGGAGGAAAGGTATTGATTACGCAAAGGTGCCGAAGTACGAGTGACAACAAGAATAAATGGTACAAGTGCGGCGAGTGAACTGTTATTATTTTACTATAGGTTGAGGTCGGAAATTCCAATATAACGATACTCGGAAAAGAAAGAGAGTGTGAGTAAATGGAAGATAGGAAGCTTAAATGTCGGAAAAGGGGAAAGTTAAGAAAACCTTAGTAAGTGAAACCCCCGCGAGAAATTAATGGTAAAAGTACGAGACCACTAGGATGAAAATTCAAGTAGGCATGTGAGACGAGATAGAGTGAGGTAAAAGGAAACAAGGAGAAATGTGGAGCGGTTGAGAGTTGATTTCAACAAGTAGGTCTAAGAGAATGGTGACCAGGGTAGAGGAATGTGAAGTAAGAAAAGGAATGCTCAGGATGGTGATGGTGTTGAGGTGACAGATCTGTAAAAGGACAAGTATGTAGCCATAGTAATATGCTTAGAGGTTTAAGAGAGTAACGGAACGTTTAAGCAATATGGACGCACAACTACAATACGAACACGTAGTTAAGAAAGAATTACGAGCAAGAGAGCTGAGCAAGTGAAAGGACGAATAAAGGATAGAAAGGCATGGAAATAAGGACAAATGAGGACCTAGACAGGAAGTAAAAGAAGAGCTTAAGATAAGAAGTTTTCGATATGTAGGCACAAAGTTGGAAAAGGAGGTGAGGAATAAGGTATAAGCGAAGACTTCATAAAGGACTATCAGCATATAAGGAACCCCTTAAAGGGGGGGGGGGGGGGGGGGGAGGCCATATCAGGCTTACAAGGAATAACGATGAATGAAATGAGCACCAACACATGAAGTCAAAGACAAGTACACCTGTATCAAGAAGGTACGAAAGGAGACTGAAGAAGAATTGTAGTAAGAATCCAAAGGTGTGGCTTTTGTTAAGATATGGTCACGAAACAGTAACGGAAAAGAGATGATCTGAGAAAGACAGGGATAATACGTTGGCCCAACAAAGTAGAAACTCCACGACACGGGAAGAAGATTCATGTAAAAACCGAGAAGTTCGATTATAAAAGGAATGAGGTAAAGGATAAAGAGTGAGCGTGAAGGAAAGGACGACTACAAAGGGACCCACCCGAAATATTATGACACTCCATAAGACCAGTTGAACATTCGAGGACGAATGTTCTAAAGGGGGGGAGGATGTTATATCCCGTATTTCGTACGTTCGGATATCCCAAAGTAGTCGTGACGAAGTAAAGGGAATGACCATTTTCAAAAATTTTATTATAATGTATAAGTTGTTGTGTATATTATTTACGAACATTGGTAGTATGGAAATAGTGAGGAAGACTAAGGGTAAAAAAGAAAATTCGCGAAAAGGGTTCATGGAAAATATTGCGAAGGACTAAGGGCAAAATGGGAATTTCACAAAAAATATCAAGAATGTTCTTGAAGGGCCCTTGGCCGTGTGGCAAGCCCCTATATGTCCACATTTTTATTAATTAATAAGGGCTAATGGTAAATTATAACAACATAAGGGGCAAAGCTTGCCAAAGAAGACATTAGTCTTCTTTGTTAAAATTTCAAGAAAACTCTAGAAAACAAAATGACAAATAAGTCATCTTTGCCACCAAATTAAGAAGAATCTAGAGATGGATAGGTGGCCACATAATATTGGAGGAGACTATATATATATATAAAAGGAGAGGACTAATTCATCAATTTGGAGAGTTGAAGAAACAAAGAAAAAAGAAGACACTTTGGAAGAAAAACAAAGGGCCAATTTCGGCCAAGCTTGGAGGAAACAAGAACCTTGGAAAAATTTCTCAAAAATTACTCTCTACTAATTGGAAGGTCCCTAGCAAGGAGAAGAGGTCATTGGAACAAGTAGAACATTTATTGTTGCAAGATCAACATTCTAGCCAAGTGGGAAATTGAAGAAAAAGGGTAAGAACTTAATCTTCTTTTATATTTTATGTATGGTTGTATATGTTGTGGTGTGTGGGAGTGAATGGAACTCATGAAGATTATGAAAATATGGATGTTGAATAGTTGTCCGTGTATATGTAGTTGTGGCCGTGTGGTCATAGTGTGATTTGGAAGAGAATGGATTAATTCTATGTAGTATGTTAGTTGTTGTTGCAATGTATGGAAAAGGATGGAAATTCATGAAAATAGGGGTGTAGTTGTTGTGGCCGAGAAGGTTATTGTGTGGTAAGCTATGATGAATTGATTTCATGTAATATTCTAGTCGATGTCGTTTCGGATTCTATGATATTATATGAAGGTTTAAAGGGTTGGAACGAAATGGAAATTGGTTGTAGATTGGTGGAGAAGTTAATGTAATATTAGTATGCTTCTTTATGTTTGTATGAATATGATGTTAGCAATGCATGGTTTTAATGTGGGTGATGAATCTAGAATAAAAATGTGTGGTTACACTTTTGTTGAAGTTTTCGGGTAGCATTAAATCATTGTGAATATTGTGAATGTTGTCGGAATATGTAGGAAGAGAGCTTAATATTAGAATGTATTCTTGAATTGATTATTGACGTTATAGCTTGGTTGTTGGTTGGGTAGCTGTTGAATTGGGCCGAGCCATATTCTCGGGGGTGGCATATTACAGGGGAAATGCTGCCGAAATTTTGGAAGACAAAGTGTTACTTTAAAGAATCAACTTCTAAAGGCTCTAATCAAGTTTTGGTAAACATGACCAATTTGTAGATTTTGGCGGATTTGGAACGTGAATTTGGAGTCGCATAAGAAGCAGAAAAGGTATGTAAGGCTTCACCCTTCTTTCTATGGCATGTCTTAGACGGAATATGTTGGATATGAGCCTCGGGAATAACTCTACCCTCCGGAATCCGCGCCTAAAGTTTTCTTTTTTTCAATCAGTAGAATTGAACTAAAAAGTGTGCAAAATGTTGGAAGAATTTCCTAAACCTCCAGAACTCGCATAAATAGGACCCGACTACCCTAAAACCCTCACAAGTAACGCCATGACATGTAACATATGTAAATTTGGTACGCCGCCTCATTTGACCCGAGGTGGGCCCATGGTCCCCGGATTTTCCTTATTGTTCCGTTTGATCTATTTTGAAGCAGAATCCAAAGAAAACTTTTGATCCTTATCCCGTTCACCGAGTGACAAGTACTGTAACTATGCTAATGAGGATACTTCTATGATGACAATGATAATGATGATGTTAAGAAAGGGAATATGCCTATGATAAGTATGACAAAGATGATTCCATGACTAAGATGATGAATATGATCTTATAATGATAACGATGTAGTCCAAGATGAGAAAATGCCTACGGTAGATGTGTTGGCAAAATGTTCTGCTATGAAAAGGAAAATATGGAAACGTTAAACTAATTCTTGATATCTCAACTCTATTATAGGTAATGACTACTCTAAAAGGTCCTATGTATATGAAACTGTACCCTATGACCCTATTTGATGTTTTCCTCATAATGACACTTTTCATTGGTAGTCTCGCCTCATAATACTCGTTCCTTCAAGGTGAGACAAAGCGACGATGGTTGTTCCATAATGTAATCGGAGGCTACCGACCTTCCGTCACTCCGATGGACACATGACTTTCTTTGAGCTCTCATGCATGCCAATGGTATGACATATGTATATGAATGTGAATATGTATATGTATATGTATACGGGGAAAAGGGAAAGGGCCACTGTTATATCACCACCTGATTCAGCTGGATTTCGTCCCGGACGCGGGATATGGGAGAGCCGGATACGGCGTCTGTATATGTGATATATATATTTATATATAATATGTTAGGACACTGTTGGGGAGGGGGGTGGGAGAGCCGATGTACTCGGCGTCTGTAAATGTGAATAAAGGATACCGTTTTCTGAAATGTTCTGTTTTATGTACATGTAAGTAAGAAGTACTGTTTTTCTGAAAAAGGGACTAAGCATGCATGGCATCTGCCTGAAAGGCATTCTTATGTACAGGTTACTTCTGTCCAAGATAATCTCCATATGTCTATTTCGTTATTAATCATACTGTATATTCCTTTATTATGTCACTATTCATGCCTTACATACTCAGTACATTACTCGTACTGACCCCTCTTCTTCGGGGGCTGCGTTCATGCCGCGCAGGTACACCAGATGAGCCACAGCTATCATAGAAGATGTTCCAGCGGAGTTGGCAGGCTCCACTTGTTCTGGAGTGCTGCCGAGTCAGAGTGTTTGAGCCATGATGTTTGTTTGATGTTAGAGACTTTGCAGACAGAGTCGTGGGTATAGAGTGTCGATAATATGTTGTATAATAAAGTCCATGTGATTGCAGATTCTGTTTGACTTGAGTACGATGGAAAAAAAAATCTCTTGAAAGTTTTACTATGTTTTCCATTTTTATTGATATAAGAGTCTAAGAAAGTTAAGTATGTAACAAGAGTCAGCGGGTTCGTTCGGCTCCAGATATGGGGTCGGGTGCCCATCACACCCTAGTAAGGTCGGGGTGTGACACTTGCAAAAGAACTCCAAAGGTTCATAACATCATCATATATATATCCCGATAACCTGTTTCTTGAGGAGTCACAACTAATCAAAACATAATATGATACGTAAGCCGACAAGGCTGCCACTACATGTCAATATGATACGCAAGCCGACAAGGCTACCACTACATGTCAATATCATACGCAAGCCGACAAGGCTGCCACTACATGTCAATATCATACGCATAGCACATCATATAGACACAGCTGAACAAAACTTATACACAACCCACACATATGTCTACAGACCTCTAAGAGTATCAACAGTGAAATATGACGGAACAGGGCCCCGTCGTACCCCTGGATAAACATACATATATATATCATAAGATATGTACCAAAAGTCTAAACTCCGGAACAACGGAGCTCTCCGAGGCAGCTGAGTAGAAGTCCTATGCTGAAGGGTCACCAAACCGACTATCTGTACCTGCGGGCATGAAACGCAGCCCCCCGAAGAAAGGGGGATCAGTACGGAATATGTACTGAGTATATAAAGCATGAAATACAGTAGAGAGGATCATAACTGAAATAGAGATTATCAGAAACAAGTATGACTTTTTAAACATCAATACACTTGCCTTATGAAATGAAAATCATGCATATCAATATCATATATCATATATATAACGTGTCCCGGCCCTCTACTGAGGGACTCGGTGAATAAGGTCGCCACATACCATCCTTCGCGCCATAATCACATCATCACACCATCACATCATCACACCATCATATCATCACATCATATATATATATATATATATATATATATATATATATATATATATATATATATATATATATATATATATATATAACGTGTCCCGGCCCTCTAGTGAGGGACTCGGTGAACAATGCAGTGAAACTGTGCACGAAAACGTGTCCTGGCCCTGGACTCAGTGAGAGACATATTGATTCACGCACGAGCAGAGTAGTGAGCAACTATATGCAATTTAAATCATATCTGAGACTTAATGGAATAATGAAAATGAACCATCCCTTGCAAATCAAGACAATAGTCATATCAAATACCTTTCGAATGTCACTGTGAATTATATCAAAATAGAACTCTGGAACCATATGTACGTATCAAAACATAATAAAGTAAGTTCTGGGAATCAAGAATATTAGCCATCCTAGTGGCTCTAAGAATAGGAATTTCTTTGGAACCATATACACATCGTCTGTTCGTTTCATAAAATCATGCCCAAAGAAAGAAGGGTTAACTTTACATACCTCAATTCCTTCCTGGGCTAACAAGAGTGCCACGAGTCCCAGATGACCCAACGAACATTAATCTACACCATATAAATCTTTTACGTCACAATCGAACCGAAATTTCAAGAATTGGGTCACTACTACATTTCACTGAATATCTAGTGGGCTTAAAGCTTAACTACGTTCAACAGTGGTCTTTCAACACTTAATACCCATTATGCTTTCCAATATAAGATACCATTTTTAGATATATAACAATCTGTTTCATCATCTAGGAGTCAAAAAATTTACTCCAACCCATAACTCAGGAGTTCAAATCATTTCTCCTTTTAAGAACCCAAATCATTAATACCCATTGCAATAGCTGGTATAAAACTCAAATCAAATATTTCAAATACTTATCCATAATCATATTTGAGAGTAGGGTAGAGAATTTACTTCTTGGGGTTCCAACACTAAGATTAAACTTTGAAACTAACTCTTGAAGATTTCTTCTGGTTGTTGCCATTCCTTGAGGTTGTTTCCACGGACAGCCCTCCTATTTTTCACGTCACCACGAGCTTGGAAATAATAAGAGTAGCTGCTACGTTATTTTAGAGAAAATGGCCAAAACAGAGGGTCGTTCTCCTTCTAAGAAGGACAAAATGAGGCTTGGATACATCTTTGTGTTCACTGAAATGGTCTATTTTCCTCTATGTATAGCCCATGTTTATCTCTATGTATATATGTGCCTTTGGGAAACCACTTAATTGCTGGCACCACTTGAAGAGTGCACAGCTAAATTACTTCCAAGTGTACAAAGTTTGGCCTTTTTAAATGATTAAAACATTAACCCTGTCCCTTTTCCTTTATGCCACCGTTTATATACTTTGAGCCAATGACCACTTTCACCAATATTCCTCATTCTTGGATTTATTAATCAATACTTGTGTAATGTTAAATCATACACGACTGCTACAAAATTTGTAATTAAAAATTCTAAAATGTGATTGACATCTCCCCATTTGACCGGTTACACACATATTTGATTTCTTGATCTCAGTTCACTTTAACCACAATTATTTTTAATACACTTCATATAATCATTACCATGATTATGTGACATAGCACTAGTCCATAGTCCCTTTTGGTACACATAAAATATTATTCTCAGTCACCGTGGTCACATTTGTTAAGTCCTAAATTATTTCGGGACCTCAAACTTGTTATACCCCGTATTTTGCACGTCGGAATATTTTAAGTTGGTTGCGGCGAGTCATGGGAAAGACTCTTAATTTTCGGTTTTGTTGATTTTGTTTTAATGCACAAGTTGCATATTTATCCTTTCATTGATGTGGAGTGTTAAGGGTAAATTTGGAATAAGGAAAATTTGGGATTAAAAGTGAATTTTGGAAAGTTCAGCAATTCATGAAAATTTAGGGCTAGAAGTGAAATTTTGGAAACTAAATATTTCATGAAAAGGACCATATGTGGCCATGTGTGTGGTGTGGGCCATGGGACATTTGGATGAATTATATATGGCATAATATATGACAAAGCAAGTCATAATTCATCATTCTTACAAGTCTAGAACCTTGGAGAAATATGGAGAAAAAAAAAAGGGAGCATGTTCGGCCATAGATGCCCACAAATTCAAGACCAATTTTAAGCCATCAAAAAAATAATTTCTTCAAGCAAACTTGCTAATTGAATGGCGCTTGTTAACGTGGAAGTGTTGTTAGAAGCGTTAGATTGCTCGTTTTCTCTATCTACCACTTTAGGCAAGTTGTGGAATTGAAGAAGAAAGGTGAGTTCTAATCTTGTTTTATGTGTTATGAATGGTTTATATGTGTTGTTGTATGCTAAAATGGAAGAAATTCATGATAGGAGTCAAGTTGAAGTTGGGTCGTGTGGAAGGTGTTTGGTCGTGTGTGTATGTTGTGTTTAAAGTGATGTATTAGTTCTAGTTGGCATGTTTTGATTGTTGTAGAGTGAAGAAAAGAATGAAAACCATCTTTGTGTGCATGTATGATGTGGGCCGAATGGTCCCCCTTTGTGTAGTTGAGAATGAATAAATCGTCGATAGCATTTTAATTGTCGTCGTTGTGGATTCTATGAAGAAAGATGCAAGTTTAATGACTCAAAGTGATGTTGTGGTGGTTATGGGTTGATTTGGAAGTTAATGTGAATTTTATGTAATTTTTGTATTTGTGAGGATTGCATTGTTAATGTGTGGATTAATGGAGTAAGTCATGAATTTGGAAGGAATGAATGTGTTATAGTTGAGGTTCTCGGGTTTGGGGCAATTTCGGGTGAGTTGGAGTATTATTTTGGATGTTTGAAAAATTATGTGAATTGTTTGAAATGCTCTTGAATGTTGTTGGCATGAGTTCGGGCTAATATTTGAGTGTATAGGCATTGATGTTGGCTTGAACGTATGCCATTAAATTGAACATAGTGAATATTGTTGGATTATGTAGAATGAGTATTTGATGCTAGAGTGCATTGTAAATTGGTTATTGATGTTGCCAGATTGGTTTTTGGTGTTATTGTTGTTGAGTTGGCCGAGTTGAACTCTCGGGGATGCTATATGTATAGGGGAAATGCTGCCGAAATTTCGGTAGATAAACATGAATTCAAGTTGAACTCTTAGGAGCTATAACTCACAATTGGTAAATATGACCATTTGTAGATTTTGAGCGAAACGGGAATTGAACTTGGACGAGCGTAAGGCGCAATCAAGGTATGTAAAGCTATCCCTTTTCTTCTTTTGGCATATCCTGGGTGTGCTAGGTTCGGATTTGAGCCTCGTCGGTTATTCTGCTCATAGGAATGCGAGTCTGAATTTTGGTACTATTCATTCAGTACAATTGAATTAAAGCCCTTGAGTTTTGTTGGAAAACTGTTTTAAACATCCATAACCCGTACCGACGTGATAGGATCGCTTTGAACCCTTCATGGATGACTCCATAGAGTCCAATGTTTGCAATTTATATCCGCCACCTCGACTGACCCGAGGTGGGCCCACGAGTTCTGAAACTTCCTTCGTTTGTCTGACTGAGCTATTTTGTACGGTATAAAAGCAAGACCCTCGTCTATGATTCATATTTGCTTTTGATGTTGACATCCTTATATGGTTAGGCTATGGTCCGTATGTCTTCGATCTGATCGGATTTGAAACGTTGTGTAAACAGTTTGTTTCCAAAAGAGTTTTGTTCCCTAATAATTTCAAAACTACGAACATCCGTACCTTTCACAGAAAAGCTCGGATCGCTTCGATACTTTTGCAAATGACTTTATAACTTATGATGATCTTAACCTTCATAGGCGGGCACGGATTGGGTTGACGCTCGTCCGTGGGTCCCGCGACTTTCTATGTTGGTTTTAACAACCTATTTTTGAAAGAATTTAATGTGGCTTTGATTCCGACCCCCGAGTATGATTACTTATTTGTCTGTCGAGTTTGAGATAAGGATTTGTATGTATGAGACTTTGATACGTGACTATGGTTTCTGAAGTTCGGTTAATATGCTCCCGAGTGATACTTGGAAGAAAGTCTGATTTGACTGTTGTTCCGGTTTTGAACTAACAGTTCGTTTGATTTATCCTGTTGGGTTGTGGTAAGTGATTTGTATGTATATGGTTATTTACGATTCCTCTTGTGCCTTCTGTTATTATCTCTTTCGCCGAGTCCCGGGACGGTTATATTATTGTGCGCACTATGTGACATTGACCGCTGGACCCCTGACCGCGGAATGTCGGATATGTGATATTGACCGCTGGACTCCTGACCGCGGTATATACGACACTGACCGCTGGACCCCTGACCGCGGTATGTCGGATTGTGATACTGACCGCTAGACCCCTGACCGCGGTATGTATGACACTGACCGCTGGACCCCTGACCGCGGTATGTCGGATTCATGTTATTGGCCGCTGGGTTTCTTGGCCGCGGCATAAGTGTGATCTTGATCGCAGTGCATGTGTTTGATTTTCCGTGTGTATGAGACATAAATGTTTTTCAAAGAAAGCAAAGCATTTTGGCCTTTCGATTGCCGCATTTGTCTTTCGGTACCTCTTATGTAAGATTTGCACGCCAGATGCAAATACTTGGGTATTCTGCTTATGGTGCTAACCTTCTGTACATCTTACTTCGATTATGACTTCGTTTCTGTATTTTCTGCTTTACACACTCAGTACATATTCCATACTGACCCCCTTTCTTCGGGGGCTGCGTTTTATGCCACGCAGGTACCCACAGATGGATAGATGATGTAGCAGAAGATGTCCCAGCTGGATTGGCGAGCTCCTTTCTCTCCGGAGCGCTGCCGCGTCCGAGTGCTTTTGGTATGGTATCTGAGGTTATGTTAGAGACTTTGCAGACAGTGTCGTGAGTATAAGATGTCGGTTTGTAAGCGGCTAAGTAAGCCGGTGTTTTATTATGCTCTATGTTACAGATTTGTTATGATTAATGATTTTATTTGATTCGAAAAAGACGTAAACATGTTGTTCTTTGAAAAAATTTCTTTGTGCATTTTTGACATGGTTTGCGGGCCCAGTATGATTACGAGTATTATGAAAGTCTGCGGGTTCGCTCGGCCCTAGGTAAGGGTCGGGTGCCCATCACGCCCCATCGGAATTGGGGTGTGACAAAGTGGTATCAGAGCAGGTCTGTCCTAGGGGTTGTCTGCAAAGTCGTGTCCAGTAGAGTCCTGTTTATGGTGTGTTGCGCGCCACATTTATAAACAGGAGGCTACGGGGCATCTAGGGAGGTTACTCTTCCTTCACATCTGAGATCGTGTTATAGAGCCAAGTCATAGGGAACGGGATTCCTCATCCTGATTTTTGGTTGCAGCAGAAGAATGACATCGATAGAAGGAAGTAATTGATGATGTTAGGAAATACAAAGCACGTAGGTAAGCGCGGATATGAAAGATATGTGTCATGTAAGATATTGAAATACGATTGAAATACGAGTTGAAGGTTAAAAGAGAAGAGGAACAAGAAAGTGTAACAAATGCAGTTGAGCTGTGCATACGAGGTATGTTCGTCATTTTCGTATTGTTGTTGATATTGGGAGCCCTGTGAGGCCGTGATATGATATGATATGCATATATGTATGTTGGCCCTGTGAGGTACTGTTGGTATTCTCTGCGTACAGGTTTTGAGATAGTAATAATTACAGAGGAAACTCTGCAGGAATATTCCCAACAAAAAAAAAAAGAAAAAAGGAGGATGAGATATAAATTGGTAATACGACTTGAAAGGTCGTGCCGACAGTAATGATAAGATCTGACTAAGCTACGAGTACGGCTGATATCGAGAAGGAAGTAATAGTATGCGTAAGATAAGAGGAAGGAGGGGTAAAATGGTAAATGTGAAGGATAAGGTACGGGCATGGAGGAAAGGACAACGATAAAAGCGACCCCTCCCGAAGTGTTACAAGACCCTACAAGGTCAGTTGAACATTCAAGGACGAATGTTCTAAAGGGGGGGAGAATGTTATACCCCGTATTTTGCACGTCGGAATATTTTAAGTTGGTTGCGGCGAGTCATGGGAAAGACTCTTAATTTTCGGTTTTGTTGATTTTGTTTTAATGCACAAGTTGCATATTTTTCCTTTCATTGATGTGGAGTGTTAAGGGTAAATTTGGAATAAGGAAAATTTGGGATTAAAAGTGGATTTTGGAAAGTTGAGCAATTCATGAAAATTTAGGGCTAGAAGTGAAATTTTGGAAACTAAATATTTCATGAAAAGGACCATATGTGGCCATGTGTGTGGTGTGGGCCATGGGACATTTGGATGAATTATATATGGCATAATATATGACAAAGCAAGTCATAATTCATCATTCTTACAAGTCTAGAACCTTGGAGAAATATGGAGAAAAAAAAAAGGGAGCATGTTCGGCCATAGATGCCCACAAATTCAAGACCAATTTTAAGCCATCAAAAAAATAATTTCTTCAAGCAAACTTTCTAATTGAAGGGCGCTTGTTAACGTGGAAGTGTTGTTAGAAGCGTTAGATTGCTCGTTTTCTCTATCTACCACTTTAGGCAAGTTGTGGAATTGAAGAAGAAAGGTGAGTTCTAATCTTGTTTTATGTGTTATGAATGGTTTATATGTCTTGTTGTATGCTAAAATGGAAGAAATTCATGATAGGAGTCAAATTGAAGTTGGGTCGTGTGGAAGGTGTTTGGCCGTGTGTGTATGTTGTGTTTAAAGTGATGTATTAGTTCTAGTTGGCATGTTCTGATTGTTGTAGAGTGAAGAAAAGAATGAAAACCATCTTTGTGTGCATGTATGATGTGGGCCGAATGGTCCCCCTTTGTGTAGTTGAGAATGAATAAATCGTCGATAGCATTTTAGTTGTCGTCGTTGTGGATTCTATGAAGAAAGATGCAAGTTTAATGACTCAAAGTGATGTTGTGGTGGTTATGGGTTGATTTGGAAGTTAATGTGAATTTTATGTAATTTTTGTATTTGTGAGGATTGCATTGTTAATGTGTGGATTAATGGAGTAAGTCATGAATTTGGAAGGAATGAATGTGTTATAGTTGAGGTTCTCGGGTTTGGGGCAATTTCGGGTGAGTTGGAGTATTATTTTGGATGTTTGAAAAAATATGTGAATTGTTCGAAATGCTCTTGAATGTTGTTGGCATGAGTTCGGGCTAATATTTGAGTGTATAGGCATTGATGTTGGCTTGAAGGTATGCCATTAAATTGAACATAGTGAATATTGTTGGATTATGTAGAATGAGTATTTGATGCTAGAGTGCATTGTAAATTGGTTATTGATGTTGCCAGATTGGTTTTTGGTGTTATTGTTGTTGAGTTGGCCGAGTTGAACTCTCGGGGATGCTATATGTATAGGGGAAATGCTGCCGAAATTTCGGTAGATAAACATGAATTCAAGTTGAACTCTTAGGAGCTATAACTCACAATTGGTAAATATGACCATTTGTAGATTTTGAGCGAAACGGGAATTGAACTTGGACGAGCGTAAGGCGCAATCAAGGTATGTAAAGCTATCCCTTTTCTTCTTTTGGCATATCCTGGGTGTGCTAAGTTCGGATTTGAGCCTCGTCGGTTATTCTGCTCATAGGAATGCGAGTCTGAATTTTGGTACTATTCATTCAGTACAATTGAATTAAAGCCCTTGAGTTTTGTTGGAAAACTGTTTTAAACATCCATAACCCGTACCGACGTGATAGGATCGCTTTGAACCCTTCATGGATGACTCCATAGAGTCCAATGTTTGCAATTTATATCCGCCACCTCGACTGACCCGAGGTGGGCCCACGAGTTCTGAAACTTCCTTCGTTTGTCTGACTGAGCTATATTGTACGGTATAAAAGCAAGACCCTCGTCTATGATTCATATTTGCTTTTGTTGTTGACATCCTTATATGGTTAGGCTATGGTCCGTATGTCTTCGATCTGATCGGATTTGAAACGTTGTGTAAACAGTTTGTTTCCAAAAGAGTTTTGTTCCCTAATAATTTCAAAACTACGAACATCCGTACCTTTCACAGAAAAGCTCGGATCGCTTCGATACTTTTGCAAATGACTTTATAACTTATGATGATCATAACCTTCATAGGCGGGCCCGGATTGGGTCGACGCTCGTCCGTGGGTCCCGCGACTTTCTATGTTGGTTTTAACAACCTATTTTTGAAAGAATTTAATGTGGCTTTGATTCCGACCCCCGAGTATGATTACTTATTTGTCTGTCGAGTTTGAGATAAGGATTTGTATGTATGAGACTTTGATACGCGACTATGGTTTCTGAAGTTCGGTTAATATGCTCCCGAGTGATACTTGGAAGAAAGTCTGATTTGACTGTTGTTCCGGTTTTGAACTAACAGTTCGTTTGATTTATCCTGTTGGGTTGTGGTAAGTGATTTGTATGTATATGGTTATTTACGATTCCTCTTGTGCCTTCTGTTATTATATCTTTCGCCGAGTCCCGGGACGGTTATATTATTGTGCGGACTATGTGACATTGACCGCTGGACCCCTGACCGCGGATTGTGGGATATGTGATATTGACCGCTGGACTCCTGACCGCGGTATATACGACACTGACCGCTGGACCCCTTACCGCGGTATGTCGGATTGTGATACTGACCGCTGGACCTCTGACCGCGGTATGTATGACACTGACCGCTGGACCCCTGACCGCGGTATGTCGGATTCATGTTATTGGCCGCTGGGTTTCTTGGCCGCGGCATAAGTGTGATCTTGATCGCAGTGCATGTGTTTGATTTTCCGTGTGTATGAGACATAAATGTTTTTCAAAGAAATCAAAGCATTTTGGCCTTTCGATTGCTGCATTTGTCTTTTGGTACCTCTTATGTAAGATTTGCACGCCAGATGCAAATACTTGGGTATTCTGGTTATGGTGCTAACCTTCTGTACATCTTACTTCGATTATGACTTCGTTTCTGTATTTTCTGCTTTACACACTCAGTACATATTCCGTACTGACCCCCTTTCTTCGGGGGCTGCGTTTTATGCCACGCAGGTACCCACAGATGGATAGATGATGTAGCAGAAGATGTCCCAGCTGGATTGGCGAGCTCCTTTCTCTCCGGAGCGTTGCCGCGTCCGAGTGCTTTTGGTATGGTATCTAAGGTTATGTTAGAGACTTTGCAGACAGTGTCGTGAGTATAAGATGTCGGTTTGTAAGCGGCTAAGTAAGTCGGTGTTTTATTATGCTCTATGTTACAGATTTGTTATGATTACTGATTTTATTTGATTCGAAAAAGACGTAAACATGTTGTTCTTTGAAAAAAATTCTTTGTGCATTTATGACATGGTTAGCGGGCCCAGTATGATTACGAGTATTACGAAAATCTGCGGGTTCGCTCGGCCCTAGGAAAGGGTCGGGTGCCCATCACGCCCCATCGGAATTGGGGTGTGACAAAACTCTTTGTACACCGAGCTCTCGATTTTCATCCTTGAATATCATCGAATTCTCCAGGCTCGAGTAATTTTGCTCATATTGGACGATAAATTTTTCCATTCCAACAATACGGGTTATTATAGCTTGGACCGTATTTCGTCAAATAAGTTTCGAACCTCGACAAAACTTATTTTTTTAGATTTGTTTAACTTCATAACACATCTGTGCCATTACTCTAACCACCTATAAGCTTGAGGAATAACCTCGTTTCCATTACTAATTTTATTTAACTCGCACGCTTTCCATTGCATGAAAACACGGGATGTAACAACCCGTAATAAAATTTAATAACGGTGTTGTATATATGTTCATTGAATAACGTTGCTGCAAAGGTTACTAAAAATTCCTAAGCTAGATGAAGCTTTATAGGTTGCTATTCACGTTTTTATCAAGAGAAATCATTTAAAAAAAATGAAACATCAAATGTCATAAGTACTTAATGGACCGTGGGGTCCATTCTTTTATCCAGGAATTGTGAATTGGACACCTCCTAAGAGTAAGAAAACAGATCACTTAATGTATAAAGGTGACTCATGTCCTCACTTTTCTATAGAGTATCCACGTGTAAAGCTTGTCTCCATTAATTATCTAGTAACATTACTTTCCTCCTGTTTCTTGTTCCCCTACACCCTAAAAAAATTTAACTAATTACACACATAATTAATTCTTGGTCTCAATTTACTTAAATAATGAATCACTTCTAACACATTTCGTATACTCATTATCATGATCTCGTAATAGAATACTAGTCCATAGCCTCTTTTGTCATACACAATACTTTCCAATCACCGTCGTCATACTTCAGAGTCTTAAATTATTTCGAGACTCCGCATTTTTATACAGCGAGCTCTTTATTTGTATACTTTAATATGACAAAAATTATCCAAAGCTCGGATCTACTTAAATATGTCGAGCAGTTCGAACCATATCCCGAAACCTCGAGGTATTACATTGATGAAACTTGCCCTCCTTCGCTTAACTTCTAACCTTCATGACACTTACTTACTTATAATCTCAAAAGTAATCTTGTCTTGAACTTATATCAATTAACTTACAACAAATCCAACGTACAAAAGTACGGGATGTAACATCCTTCCCTCCTTTAGAACATTCGTCCTCGAATGTTAAACTAGTCATGCGCTCCCAATACTTCCTTAAATGTTCTTTTACTGAATTATTCTCTTCATATGCCTCTTTACTCAGATTTTGCTCTTAATTTTTCTGTCACACATTATGTTGCAATCTTTACAAGAATATGCAAAGGTGCTCAAATTGGCCCAAGAAATACCTTTACGTCGTTTCGCTAGTTTTCATGTTTTACCTTGCATTCTCCTCTCGTACCTTACAATTGGTATCGGGGTAAATCTTCGGCTCAACCCTGGCCATGTCCTATTTTCCCTCAGTACTAATTCTATTCTCGGTAATTTGGCTCAAACCATCTTACACCTTCCGTTAATGTATCCAAAATATCACAACCGCGTTGTTATTACTGAATCCTTATTCTTCTTATCAAGTATTCACTTGGTCTCATTCTGTCACGACCCGACTAGGGGCCGTGACGAGTACCCTGTACTTGTACCGAGCACCCCTTATCTTGTCTCATATCCTTATTACTAAGTGGGTCGTATGACCTATACATTTTTTTTTTGTTACTTAACATTAACATTAGTAGCATAGTTATGAACCTAGGCGAACAACCTTTACTAACACATTATACATCGACTAGGACTTCTAAAAGTACAAAACATTTAACTGTACACATCTGTCTACGAGCCTCTAGACATAATACACATATACACAAGAAGGGCCGAGCACTGTCACGCCCGAATATATATATATACACAAAATAGTAGCAATAAACAGTGGCTCCAGAACAACTGGAGCACTCTCTATGAACCGCTGGTGGAGCTTCTAAGAACCGGATCCGTCTACCTGCTTACCTGCGCGGCATGAAACGCAGCGTCCACAAGAAGGGACATCAGTACGAATAGTGTACCGAGTATGTAAGGCATGAAAATAGTAAAGAGAGGAATATAAATTGCAACCAATACATAATGAAATCATAGGTCATATAGAGCGATAATAGAGTAACCTGTACATGTATGTGCCACCCAGGGCAGATGCCATGCATGCTAAGCTGTCTTTTAAAAAAAACATTTCGTGTTCATATATGAAAATAAAACATAATATATATTGCCGAGGCGTCGGCAGCCGATCCATTTAACCATGAATGTGTGTAAATATCCCGCGTCCGGGCATCCCGCGTCCGGGATGATATCAAGTCAAATACGGCTACATGTACCGTGTGTAACCCCGCGTCTATAGCGCTCTGCCCTGCTCCCTTCTTCCCCGTGTACATATACATATATACATATATACCATAGCATGCAAGCGAGCCCAAAACGAAGCTATAACGTTATCGGAGTGACGTAAGGTCGGTAGCCTCCGATTACATTATGAAATCGTCATGGTCGTCAGGTCTCACCTTGAGGGAACAACAATTATAAGGTGAGACTATCCATAAAGGATAACATCATGAGAGAACATAGAACAGGATCATAAGGTATCGTTTCATGTACTTTGGAATCTTTAATCATGGAATCATCATTGTCGTATTCATCATATGAACATTTCCTTCCCTGACATCATCCATGACATTGTAGAACATACTCATCGTAATTGACAAAAAAACTTACTTTGCCACAGACTTTGTTTTGGGAAAATGCGGGCGTTTGGAAAACTTTTTGAGCTATTGGGGAGAAGATCATACCTTAGGTTCAATAGATTAGTTAAACAACTATTGTTTAGTAGTCGGAATAGTAATCTAAAAGTTCCCCTTGATTATAGTACGGAAATAAGCTAAATGGAACAATAGGAGGGAATTTGGGAATAGTGGGCCCACCTCGGGTCAACCGGGGTGGCGTATCCAAATTGCATATAATAAGGTTCATGGAGTCACTTATGAAGGTTTTATCAAAATCCGGTTTCATTTGGCAAGTTATAGAAGTAGGGGCCATTGTTTCAACAAGATATGAAAAATTTAAGTCAATTCTATTGAATGAAAAAGGGTTAATTTCAATCTCGGGTTTCTAGGAATAGGATCATCCCCGAAGTTTGTATTCAACCCTATTATGTCTAAGACATGCCGAAGAAGGAAAGTGAGACCTTACATACCTCTTTCCGCTCCTTTGGCTATCCCGAATTCAACTCGCAAATCCGCCAAAATCTACAAATTGGTCAAGTTCACCAAACATGATTAGTGCCTTTAGAATTGAATTCTTAAATGATACTTGGCTACCGAAATTTTGGCAGCACTTCCCCTGTAAACTACTCCATCCCACCAAGTTCAACTTGGCCAATTTCAATCAACAACAATCCGGGAATTCGACCCGGCCAAACTAACAACACAATATCAACGACCATACTAAAAATTTCCATATTCATTCCAAGTTACATTGTAACAACTCAATCAATATACTACTTCCTTCAAAACCTTCCAACTCCAATAAGAACATTAACAACATTATAATTCATATACCAACAACACCACACTAACAACATTATCTTCCATACATTCAAGAACATTATTTTCAATTTACATAATCTCTAAAGCAAGTCTCCAACTACCATGATTTCTCTAAGATCATTAAGCTTTTCATTAGCAATCTAGAATCCACAATCAACACAATTTCAATCCTTAACCATTAAATCCTTATTTTACATCATGGAACTTACCATAACAACAATTACAATACTAAGTAAAATTAATTCACCACACCTTTCCATAACCCACACCATTCGGCCAACACACCCCATATACATATTTTCATGAATTTCCATATTTTCTACACTTTACAACAATAACCAACACACAACATAACACAACACAACACACAACACACACACACGGCTTGACTATGCAAGTCACGGCCACACGCATACACACTTCCATCACATAAATTTCATCCATTTTCATACACCACCACATACTTACGCATCCACAACACATAAGAAAAAGTTCAAACCTCACCTTTTTACTTTGAACCTTCACTTGGATTACTATTGAAGACTTGTCAAGCTTTGTATTTTCCTTGCTCCAAAGAACTCTTCACTATGTTAAGAACCCTTCAAGGAATTGTTTAGCTAGAAGAGGTAGATTTTTGATGAAAAATTCCCAAAGTTCTTGTTGCTCTTGTTATGGCCGAAATGGCCTTTGAAGTGTTTCTCCCTCTCTCTTATTCTTCAAGACTCTTGAAATTTCTAGAGAATTATGACAAATAAAGATGACTTAGTCATCTTTTAAATTTGTTCATTAAAGCCCCATGTGGGCTTAAGCCCACTACTAGGTGGATGGCCAAACATGGCCCAATTAGCCAAGCCTATTTTTTTTGTGTTTTGCACTTCATGAAAATTTATTTTTTTCCAAATTCCAAATTTACCTTTCGTCTTCCTCCGTATATCCACGAGTCATATTGCAAATTTCCCTTTATGCCCTTGACCTTCCTCATTATTTCCACTTCTAAATTTTTCATAAGCAACTCATATGCCAAACAAAATAAAATATGGCCTTGCTTGTTGTCTTCCTGCAATTGTCTTGAATTATCCGATTGCACAAAATGCGGGATATAACATCCTCCCCCCCTTTAGAACATTCGTCCTCGAATGTTAAACGGCCTCATAGTGTATTATAGTACTTCGGGGAGGTCTCCTTCGTAGATATCTCACATGTCGCTTAGCATGTCCATTTTAGGAGCTTAGATTGCCTTTATGTCGCATGCCAATTGAGCTAGCTCCGAACGCTGGCTCTGCGCCAACAAGTCCCTTTTGTTGGTTCTTGAATCGTCATAGTCCATTTTAGGTCCAACATGTTCTCCCCTCCTTTATTAAGAGGGCCTACACACGCCTATGCCCTTTAAGCAATCGTTGTCTTCCGCGATCTTTTACAGTCGTAATTCCCTCTGCATAGGGTTTGTCACGTTTATCCCCTTGTTAGATATGTTCCCGTATATCATCGCATTAGGCCGTTCTAGCCTTGTGGGTGCGGCATCGGTCTTACCCGGTGGCATCCATACTCATACCCTTCATTACGTCCTTTGAATTTCATTCAGCTAGCACATTCTATGCATCGCGACACTGCTTGTTAGGGTTCTACAGTCACAGATAAGATGTCATGTTCGTATATACCTTTCCACCATTATTTTTTTTCTTTACAATCACTTCTAAACACTAATCAACTTTCTTTAATCCTGAAGCTCTGTCATGCTTTCTCTTCTTCTGCTAGTCTAGTCCGTCTCAGCTTACATGACTTCTGTAGGGTTTCTAATCACTCCACACACTCTCATTTACATTGGGCTACCTAATTTCACATTCGTCTCTTGTTTCCACATTTATGAAATTTTCAGCATTTTTTCCCAGGGGGTCACCCATCTTGATATTGCTCTCACCCTAGCACGCTTAACCTTGAAACTTTGGTGCATTTTAGTGCGTGAATGCTGGTATAATTATATCAACTGCCCCACACTACCTATATCACCTAATATGGGACAAGTTGGGGTCTTAGCAGTTTTCAAAACGTCCGCGTAACACATCTTTTCTTTTAATTACAATTCTAACCTCCGCAGTCCCCAGTATTCGTCCTTTTTCCTATGTGTATGGCTAATTTTTGTCCTAAATCTCCACATTCCCAGTAGTGGCGAAAACACCTTAGTCGCAACAGGCATAGACATCCCAGCTCGTTTGATTTAGCTCGGGTTTCCCCTCCCTAATATGTTCAGCGATTTAGGGTGCGATATCTGACACGTAGAACCTGGATCAATCGATACTTGTACATTGTAGAAAAATACTGATAATATACCTGGAACGACATCAGGGGATGGCTCAGGATCCTGTCGGCCAGCTAGTGCATAGGTATGATGCTGGGGTGCACTCGAACTGTGTGTTCCTTCTCGGCCTCTTTCGCTGCCTACTGCTATCTGGGACCTTTGCATTAGAGGGTGCGCCAATGATTGTGAGTCGCATGTTACCTCCGTGGGCTGAACCCTCCCTCTGTCACGGCGAAATGGGCAGTCGCGCATATAATGACCTGAGTTAGCACAAGTATAACAAATACCCAAACCCGCGCGACACGGCCCTGCATGGAATCTACAGCACTGAGGGCAGCGTGATACGGGTGGTCTCCGCTGATTAAGCTCACCGCCACACTGGGAACCCAAAACTCCATAGCCCTGACCTGATCTGGCGGGCAGAGTTTGGTCTCTGTCGTACCTCCGTGGGCAATCACGCATCAAATGGTCAGCCCGACCACAGACAAAACAGGCATCTGTATCTAAGTAACACTGCCCAGAGTGTGGCCTGCCACATCGCGCGCACCGGGTGGGGGTAGCCCCGTGCTACTAACGTTGGCTCTATACCGGGGCCCCGAAACTCGAGCACTCTGATCTGGTCCTGAATACCCCGACTGCTGCGGTGCCTGCCTCCTTCTATACTCACTTCTCGTTCCGGAAGGTCTAGCCCTTTTTCTGCGATCCTTATTACCAGAATCTATGCCTTGTTGTTGGGCTTGAGTAGCTACTATCTGAGTTAGCAGAAGGATGGCCTGTCTCATCTCCTGAAGTGAAGCATCAGGTAGGGGAGCGGGGAGTGCTGAAACTGGAATGGAAATCCCTTCTTGCTCCCCTAATGTCTACGGAGTGCGATCAGCACGAGAGGGGACCTTACTATGAGATTCGCCTTCTTCAATATTTACCGGTGACTCCCATTCAGTCCGCCTTTCCGCTACCGTCTTGCCCTTCTCTGCGGCTGTCGCTTTCATCTTCGCAGGTATCGCTGAAAATATAACACCGGATTAGGAAGAAGGAAAAACCCTTACTATAGCTCTATCACACGATCTAGAATGCAAAGAAGGTCATATTTCCTAAATGCCCCGCAGCCTCCTGCCTATAAGTGTGGCGCGCTACACATCCATAAACAGGACTCTACTGGACACGGCTCGTAGACAAACCCCTAGGATCAAACTGCTCTGATACCACTTCTGTCACGACCCGACTAGGGGCCGTGACGAGTACCCGGTACTTGTACCGAGCACCCCTTATCTTGTCTCATATCCTTATTACTAAGTGGGCCGTATGACCTATACCATTTTGTTTTTGTTACTTAACATTAACATTAGTAGCATAGTTATGAACCTAGGCGAACAACCTTTACTAACACATTATACATCGACTAGGACTTCTAAAAGTACAAAACATTTAACTGTACACATCTGTCTACGAGCCTCTAGACATAATACACATATACACAAGAAGGGCCGAGCACTGTCACGCCCGAATATATATATATACACAAAATAGTAGCAATAAACAGTGGCTCCAGAACAACTGGAGCACTCTCTATGAAACGCTGGTGGAGCTTCTAAGAACCGGATCCGTCTACCTGCTTACCTGCGCGGCATGAAACGCAGCGTCCACAAGAAGGGACGTCAGTACGAATAGTGTACCGAGTATGTAAGGCATGAAAATAGTAAAGAGAGGAATATAAATTGCAACCAATACATAATGAAATCATAGGTCATATAGAGCGATAATAGAGTAACCTGTACATGTATGTGCCACCCAGGGCAGATGCCATGCATGCTAAGCTGTCTTTTAAAAAAAACATTTCGTGTTCATATATGAAAATAAAACATAATATATATTGCCGAGGCGTCGGCAGCCGATCCATTTAACCATGAATGTGTGTAAATATCCCGCGTCCGGGATGATATCAAGTCAAATACGGCTACATGTACCGTGTGTAACCCCGCGTCTATAGCGCTCTGCCCTGCTCCCTTCTTCCCCGTGTACATATACATATATACATATATACCTTAGCATGCAAGCGAGCCCAAAAAGAAGCTATAACGTTATCGGAGTGACGTAAGGTCGGTAGCCTCCGATTACATTATGAAATCGTCATAGTCGTCAGGTCTCACCTTGAGGGAACAACAATTATAAGGTGAGACTATCCATAAAGGATAACATCATGAGAGAACATAGAACAGGATCATAAGGTATCGTTTCATGTACTTTGGAATCTTTAATCATGGAATCATCATTGTCGTATTCATCATATGAACATTTCCTTCCCTGACATCATCCATGTCATTGTAGAACATACTCATCGTAATTGACAAAAAAACTTACTTTGCCACAGACTTTGTTTTGGGAAAATGCGGGCGTTTGGAAAACTTTTTGAGCTATTGGGGAGAAGATCATACCTTAGGGTCAATAGATTAGTTAAACAACTATTGTTTAGTAGTCGGAATAGTAATATAAAAGTTCCCCTTGATTATAGTACGGAAATAAGCTAAATGGAACAATAGGAGGGAATTTGGGAATAGTGGGCCCACCTCGGGTCAACCGGGGTGGCGTATCCAAATTGCATATAATAAGGTTCATGGAGTCACTTATGAAGGTTTTATCAAAATCCGGTTTCATTTGGCAAGTTGTAGAAGTAGGGGCCATTGTTTCAACAAGATATGAAAATTTTAAGTCAATTCTATTGAATGAAAAAGGGTTAATTTCAATCTCGGGTTTCTAGGAATAGGATCATCCCCGAAGTTTGTATTCAACCCTATTATGTCTAAGACATGCCGAAGAAGGAAAGTGAGA
This sequence comes from Lycium barbarum, assembly GCF_019175385.1. Classification (NCBI taxonomy): domain Eukaryota; kingdom Viridiplantae; phylum Streptophyta; class Magnoliopsida; order Solanales; family Solanaceae; genus Lycium; species Lycium barbarum. Next base: position 18,845,749 of record NC_083348.1, on the reverse strand, counting down.
CCTTACATACCTCTTTCCGCTCCTTTGGCTATCCCGAATTCAACTCGCAAATCCGCCAAAATCTACAAATTGGTCAAGTTCACCAAACATGATTAGTGCCTTTAGAATTGAATTCTTAAATGATACTTGGCTACCGAAATTTTGGCAGCACTTCCCCTGTAAACTACTCCATCCCACCAAGTTCAACTTGGCCAATTTCAATCAACAACAATCCGGGAATTCGACCCGGCCAAACTAACAACACAATATCAACGACCATACTAAAAATTTCCATATTCATTCCAAGTTACATTGTAACAACTCAATCAATATACTACTTCCTTCAAAACCTTCCAACTCCAATAAGAACATTAACAACATTATAATTCATATACCAACAACACCACACTAACAACATTATCTTCCATACATTCAAGAACATTATTTTCAATTTACATAATCTCTAAAGCAAGTCTCCAACTACCATGATTTCTCTAAGATCATTAAGCTTTTCATTAGCAATCTAGAATCCACAATCAACACAATTTCACTCCTTAACCATTAAATCCTTATTTTACATCATGGAACTTACCATAACAACAATTACAATACTAAGTAAAATTAATTCACCACACCTTTCCATAACCCACACCATTCGGCCAACACACCCCATATACATATTTTCATGAATTTCCATATTTTCTACACTTTACAACAATAACCAACACACAACATAACACAACACAACACACAACACACACACACGGCTTGACTATGCAAGTCACGGCCACACGCATACACACTTCCATCACATAAATTTCATCCATTTTCATACACCACCACATACTTACGCATCCACAACACATAAGAAAAAGTTCAAACCTCACCTTTTTACTTTGAACCTTCACTTGGATTACTATTGAAGACTTGTCAAGCTTTGTATTTTCCTTGCTCCAAAGAACTCTTCACTATGTTAAGAACCCTTCAAGGAATTGTTTAGCTAGAAGAGGTAGATTTTTGATGAAAAATTCCCAAAGTTCTTGTTGCTCTTGTTATGGCCGAAATGGCCTTTGAAGTGTTTCTCCCTCTCTCTTATTCTTCAAGACTCTTGAAATTTCTAGAGAATTATGACAAATAAAGATGACTTAGTCATCTTTTAAATTTGTTCATTAAAGCCCCATGTGGGCTTAAGCCCACTACTAGGTGGATGGCCAAACATGGCCCAATTAGCCAAGCCTATTTTTTTTGTGTTTTGCACTTCATGAAAATTTATTTTTTTCCAAATTCCAAATTTACCTTTCGTCTTCCTCCGTATATCCACGAGTCATATTGCAAATTTCCCTTTATGCCCTTGACCTTCCTCATTATTTCCACTTCTAAATTTTTCATAAGCAACTCATATGCCAAACAAAATAAAATATGGCCTTGCTTGTTGTCTTCCTGCAATTGTCTTGAATTATCCGATTGCACAAAATGCGGGATATAACATCCTCCCCCCCTTTAGAACATTCGTCCTCGAATGTTAAACGGCCTCATAGTGTATTATAGTACTTCGGGGAGGTCTCCTTCGTAGATATCTCACATGTCGCTTAGCATGTCCATTTTAGGAGCTTAGATTGCCTTTATGTCGCATGCCAATTGAGCTAGCTCCGAACGCTGGCTCTGCGCCAACAAGTCCCTTTTGTTGGTTCTTGAATCGTCATAGTCCATTTTAGGTCCAACATGTTCTCCCCTCCTTTATTAAGAGGGCCTACACACGCCTATGCCCTTTAAGCAATCGTTGTCTTCCGCGATCTTTTACAGTCGTAATTCCCTCTGCATAGGGTTTGTCACGTTTATCCCCTTGTTAGATATGTTCCCGTATATCATCGCATTAGGCCGTTCTAGCCTTGTGGGTGCGGCATCGGTCTTACCCGGTGGCATCCATACTCATACCCTTCATTACGTCCTTTGAATTTCATTCAGCTAGCACATTCTATGCATCGCGACACTGCTTGTTAGGGTTCTACAGTCACAGATAAGATGTCATGTTCGTATATACCTTTCCACCATTATTTTTTTTCTTTACAATCACTTCTAAACACTAATCAACTTTCTTTAATCCTGAAGCTCTGTCATGCTTTCTCTTCTTCTGCTAGTCTAGTCCGTCTCAGCTTACATGACTTCTGTAGGGTTTCTAATCACTCCACACACTCTCATTTACATTGGGCTACCTAATTTCACATTCGTCTCTTGTTTCCACATTTATGAAATTTTCAGCATTTTTTCCCAGGGGGTCACCCATCTTGATATTGCTCTCACCCTAGCACGCTTAACCTTGAAACTTTGGTGCATTTTAGTGCGTGAATGCTGGTATAATTATATCAACTGCCCCACACTACCTATATCACCTAATATGGGACAAGTTGGGGTCTTAGCAGTTTTCAAAACGTCCGCGTAACACATCTTTTCTTTTAATTACAATTCTAACCTCCGCAGTCCCCAGTATTCGTCCTTTTTCCTATGTGTATGGCTAATTTTTGTCCTAAATCTCCACATTCCCAGTAGTGGCGAAAACACCTTAGTCGCAACAGGCATAGACATCCCAGCTCGTTTGATTTAGCTCGGGTTTCCCCTCCCTAATATGTTCAGCGATTTAGGGTGCGATATCTGACACGTAGAACCTGGATCAATCGATACTTGTACATTGTAGAAAAATACTGATAATATACCTGGAACGACATCAGGGGATGGCTCAGGATCCTGTCGGCCAGCTAGTGCATAGGTATGATGCTGGGGTGCACTCGAACTGTGTGTTCCTTCTCGGCCTCTTTCGCTGCCTACTGCTATCTGGGACCTTTGCATTAGAGGGTGCGCCAATGATTGTGAGTCGCATGTTACCTCCGTGGGCTGAACCCTCCCTCTGTCACGGCGAAATGGGCAGTCGCGCATATAATGACCTGAGTTAGCACAAGTATAACAAATACCCAAACCCGCGCGACACGGCCCTGCATGGAATCTACAGCACTGAGGGCAGCGTGATACGGGTGGTCTCCGCTGATTAAGCTCACCGCCACACTGGGAACCCAAAACTCCATAGCCCTGACCTGATCTGGCGGGCAGAGTTTGGTCTCTGTCGTACCTCCGTGGGCAATCACGCATCAAATGGTCAGCCCGACCACAGACAAAACAGGCATCTGTATCTAAGTAACACTGCCCAGAGTGTGGCCTGCCACATCGCGCGCACCGGGTGGGGGTAGCCCCGTGCTACTAACGTTGGCTCTATACCGGGGCCCCGAAACTCGAGCACTCTGATCTGGTCCTGAATACCCCGACTGCTGCGGTGCCTGCCTCCTTCTATACTCACTTCTCGTTCCGGAAGGTCTAGCCCTTTTTCTGCGATCCTTATTACCAGAATCTATGCCTTGTTGTTGGGCTTGAGTAGCTACTATCTGAGTTAGCAGAAGGATGGCCTGTCTCATCTCCTGAAGTGAAGCATCAGGTAGGGGAGCGGGGAGTGCTGAAACTGGAATGGAAATCCCTTCTTGCTCCCCTAATGTCTACGGAGTGCGATCAGCACGAGAGGGGACCTTACTATGAGATTCGCCTTCTTCAATATTTACCGGTGACTCCCATTCAGTCCGCCTTTCCGCTACCGTCTTGCCCTTCTCTGCGGCTGTCGCTTTCATCTTCGCAGGTATCGCTGAAAATATAACACCGGATTAGGAAGAAGGAAAAACCCTTACTATAGCTCTATCACACGATCTAGAATGCAAAGAAGGTCATATTTCCTAAATGCCCCGCAGCCTCCTGCCTATAAGTGTGGCGCGCTACACATCCATAAACAGGACTCTACTGGACACGGCTCGTAGACAAACCCCTAGGATCAAACTGCTCTGATACCACTTCTGTCACGACCCGACTAGGGGCCGTGACGAGTACCCGGTACTTGTACCGAGCACCCCTTATCTTGTCTCATATCCTTATTACTAAGTGGGCCGTATGACCTATACCATTTTGTTTTTGTTACTTAACATTAACATTAGTAGCATAGTTATGAACCTAGGCGAACAACCTTTACTAACACATTATACATCGACTAGGACTTCTAAAAGTACAAAACATTTAACTGTACACATCTGTCTACGAGCCTCTAGACATAATACACATATACACAAGAAGGGCCGAGCACTGTCACGCCCGAATATATATATATACACAAAATAGTAGCAATAAACAGTGGCTCCAGAACAACTGGAGCACTCTCTATGAACCGCTGGTGGAGCTTCTAAGAACCGGATCCGTCTACCTGCTTACCTGCGCGGCATGAAACGCAGCGTCCACAAGAAGGGACGTCAGTACGAATAGTGTACCGAGTATGTAAGGCATGAAAATAGTAAAGAGAGGAATATAAATTGCAACCAATACATAATGAAATCATAGGTCATATAGAGCGATAATAGAGTAACCTGTACATGTATGTGCCACCCAGGGCAGATGCCATGCATGCTAAGCTGTCTTTTAAAAAAAACATTTCGTGTTCATATATGAAAATAAAACATAATATATATTGCCGAGGCGTCGGCAGCCGATCCATTTAACCATGAATGTGTGTAAATATCCCGCGTCCGGGATGATATCAAGTCAAATACGGCTACATGTACCGTGTGTAACCCCGCGTCTATAGCGCTCTGCCCTGCTCCCTTCTTCCCCGTGTACATATACATATATACATATATACCTTAGCATGCAAGCGAGCCCAAAAAGAAGCTATAACGTTATCGGAGTGACGTAAGGTCGGTAGCCTCCGATTACATTATGAAATCGTCATAGTCGTCAGGTCTCACCTTGAGGGAACAACAATTATAAGGTGAGACTATCCATAAAGGATAACATCATGAGAGAACATAGAACAGGATCATAAGGTATCGTTTCATGTACTTTGGAATCTTTAATCATGGAATCATCATTGTCGTATTCATCATATGAACATTTCCTTCCCTGACATCATCCATGTCATTGTAGAACATACTCATCGTAATTGACAAAAAAACTTACTTTGCCACAGACTTTGTTTTGGGAAAATGCGGGCGTTTGGAAAACTTTTTGAGCTATTGGGGAGAAGATCATACCTTAGGGTCAATAGATTAGTTAAACAACTATTGTTTAGTAGTCGGAATAGTAATATAAAAGTTCCCCTTGATTATAGTACGGAAATAAGCTAAATGGAACAATAGGAGGGAATTTGGGAATAGTGGGCCCACCTCGGGTCAACCGGGGTGGCGTATCCAAATTGCATATAATAAGGTTCATGGAGTCACTTATGAAGGTTTTATCAAAATCCGGTTTCATTTGGCAAGTTGTAGAAGTAGGGGCCATTGTTTCAACAAGATATGAAAATTTTAAGTCAATTCTATTGAATGAAAAAGGGTTAATTTCAATCTCGGGTTTCTAGGAATAGGATCATCCCCGAAGTTTGTATTCAACCCTATTATGTCTAAGACATGCCGAAGAAGGAAAGTGAGACCTTACATACCTCTTTCCGCTCCTTTGGCTATCCCGAATTCAACTCGCAAATCCGCCAAAATCTACAAATTGGTCAAGTTCACCAAACATGATTAGTGCCTTTAGAATTGAATTCTTAAATGATACTTGGCTACCGAAATTTTGGCAGCACTTCCCCTGTAAACTACTCCATCCCACCAAGTTCAACTTGGCCAATTTCAATCAACAACAATCCGGGAATTCGACCCGGCCAAACTAACAACACAATATCAACGACCATACTAAAAATTTCCATATTCATTCCAAGTTACATTGTAACAACTCAATCAATATACTACTTCCTTCAAAACCTTCCAACTCCAATAAGAACATTAACAACATTATAATTCATATACCAACAACACCACACTAACAACATTATCTTCCATACATTCAAGAACATTATTTTCAATTTACATAATCTCTAAAGCAAGTCTCCAACTACCATGATTTCTCTAAGATCATTAAGCTTTTCATTAGCAATCTAGAATCCACAATCAACACAATTTCACTCCTTAACCATTAAATCCTTATTTTACATCATGGAACTTACCATAACAACAATTACAATACTAAGTAAAATTAATTCACCACACCTTTCCATAACCCACACCATTCGGCCAACACACCCCATATACATATTTTCATGAATTTCCATATTTTCTACACTTTACAACAATAACCAACACACAACATAACACAACACAACACACAACACACACACACGGCTTGACTATGCAAGTCACGGCCACACGCATACACACTTCCATCACATAAATTTCATCCATTTTCATACACCACCACATACTTACGCATCCACAACACATAAGAAAAAGTTCAAACCTCACCTTTTTACTTTGAACCTTCACTTGGATTACTATTGAAGACTTGTCAAGCTTTGTATTTTCCTTGCTCCAAAGAACTCTTCACTATGTTAAGAACCCTTCAAGGAATTGTTTAGCTAGAAGAGGTAGATTTTTGATGAAAAATTCCCAAAGTTCTTGTTGCTCTTGTTATGGCCGAAATGGCCTTTGAAGTGTTTCTCCCTCTCTCTTATTCTTCAAGACTCTTGAAATTTCTAGAGAATTATGACAAATAAAGATGACTTAGTCATCTTTTAAATTTGTTCATTAAAGCCCCATGTGGGCTTAAGCCCACTACTAGGTGGATGGCCAAACATGGCCCAATTAGCCAAGCCCATTTTTTTTGTGTTTTGCACTTCAGGAAAATTTATTTTTTTCCAAATTCCAAATTTACCGTTCGTCTTCCTCCGTATATCCACGAGTCATATTGTAAATTTCCCTTTATGCCCTTGACCTTCCTCATTATTTTCACTTCTAAATTTTTCATAAGCAACTCATATGCCAAACAAAATAAAATATGGCCTTGCTTGTTGTCTTCCCGCAATTGTCTTGAATTATCCGATTGCACAAAATGCGGGATATAACACATTCTTAGGATACAAATATTCGTAGGTTGCATAACTATTCTTGTACAACTTGTGTAAAATATATCCAATCTTAGTCATAGTCTTTCCTTCTCCTGGTTCATTATGCTTTCCATAACTCATCCGTACTAAAACTCGCTCGTAGCCTATCTTGTTATACTCCTTTCCCTTCCTTTATTCGCCCCTTTGATTTTTTTTTTCATATCCTACTATAGGAGATTTTCTATCCCTTCCCTTTGCTACTTATAAGTCGCAATATTACTAGCGCACAACTATACTGCCAAATCTTAGCCTCTAATCTAGTATAGCATTTCTATCCTTTACAATATCTCTTAAGTTACTCGTTACCATTCTCTTATCGTACTTTTTCTTTTTATAAGCACCCACTTTTAATGTCATACAATTCAAGACCTTTACAAGTGATTCTCAGCACCGTCTCAAATATCATCCTGACTTCATCCTTTTATTGCTGGCTTTCAGATCATACTAACTTGTTTCAGCAAGGGATCTCATTTGAAGTTTAAGGCAGTGTCAATTGTTTCCATTTTACACTTGCTTTTCTCACACCCGCTTCCCCCTTTTAGGGTGTTCTTATACCATTATCTGTTTATATTCCGCTCTACGTCCCTATTTCCAATCTTCAAATTCATCTGATCTCCCTTTTGTTTTCCAATTCACTTGGCACACTATACCATATCCATATCTTTTCTTTATAATTTATGATTTTGATTATCCACGTACGAAACCTTGACAAAATCGTGACGCGGCGAGAACCTTTCTACATATAGTATAAAATCTCATCTGACCATCTGTACTCAAGTAATGCAACCCACGTAGCAACTTATCCAAGGCCACATTCCACTTACTTTGATCAGTAATTAGTTAGTACTTATAGTCGTTCCAAATTCTCAATTAGGTAGCACTTATATTCCGATGATAAGTGCCCAAAGTTCTCTTGTAAAATTATTTTTATCCCAACCTGTATCATCTGTTTCCTCTAATGAATTTACAATACATCATTTGTCCCTCAACCTACAGTCCTTGTCCGTTAAGGATTTCACTGTTCCCGAGGTGAAATCGTATACATGTAGTTCCTTTATGCCTTAAGCTCTTTTACCCTTGTTGTGTACCCGGTACCGACTTCTAACTTACTCAAATTCATATCAGGTTCATCTAAATGACAATCTTATCTTATAACCTCATCATTGTACTATACCTTTAAGCTCGTAGCTATATATTTCCCTTTCGTTCTATACCCATACTCAATTAATTACATCTATCTTGGGTGCTTCCTTTAGAATTCTCTTACCATTTCTCCAGTCTATAACCATCTTTTATTCTATGCACAAGAAATCTTAAGCTACCACTTATATCCTTCGGAAAACATTACTTCTACATGACCCCTTTCTCATTCTCAAAACGCACTCTACTTATCCCTGTCTATTCTTATCATAGCAGTCATTTTCTGGCATTTATTTTACCTCGTTGCTCATCTTTCTATAGTTTGGTCTTTCATAATTCCGTCACTTATATTGCTCGTGTTCCCTGCTATACATGTCATAACCTATTATTGCATTGTTATCTCGCTTTCTTCTTATTTCCTTCCTTCAATTAACTCCTTCTTCTCTTGTACTCGCTACCATTTCCGTTATCAGATAATCTTTATTCTGAACTTTTCCTATAGAAGAACTTCATAAGTCTTTCTTATTCATTCTATAGCTCGCCTTTATACTTTAATCACATAAATCACGTCATATCCTTTAGTCACTTCCTCGCTAGGCTTTACTCATTTTCATAACAACCCTTATGATATTTACATTACATCCTATTCGTAATCAATCCTACAGCGTAACACTTCTTAATACCTCACAAGCTATCTTATCAATACGTTCATATTCGTCACAATTCTTCTTCCTCTGTACTCTTGCCTCAATCATATTATTACTTCTTCTAGCTATAAACTCATCGTAATTTATCCCTACTTATTAGTTCACTCGATACCTCAATAAAACATTCTGTTAAGATTTGCCACCTTTTTCTAAATTATCCCTCAGAGTCACAAGCCCTTTCCAAATTATCCTAGCATTTCATCAACAACACATGAAACACACGATCTAAGACAGCCCACAAGTTTGAGTTTTCCTTCTACAAATTCCATCTCCAATTAGTTGATTAAGAACTAATAAACTCAAGAACATAAAGATATGATGAAATGTTACCTCAAGAACACAAGAACGCTCCAACTCCAAGATTACGTCACCATGAAGCATCCTCCAAAACCACCACATGAAGAAGAGCTAGAATCCGACAAGCACCACGGGACTTCTAATGCTTGATTCACATAGTTTACCTTCAGATTTGTTCTTGGGTCATAAACGAACTATTCAGTTCGTAAACTACTTGCTGTGTGCTTTGTACTCTTCAAATAAAAATTGAAACTTAATTGTGGGCGTTTTTGCTCTTCAACATGAGCCTCTTCTAAGGTAAAATGTGTCTGGAAAGTATTTCGGTCCGTCCAAATGAATTCCAAACTTTGCTGCTCATATATGCTTCTTCGAAATAAAATTTCCCAAATAAGAATGATGCCTCTTACGGATGACATGGAGGGTATCTCTTAAAGCTTTAATCCAACCTGATAAATTTACCCTATCGATATTGACCTCATAATTACTATTAATATCAATTCAACAGTTAACTTTATTTCTCGAAGTCAGACTTGCAACTTTGTCAAATCCTATTATTACTGTTGACACGACCTTTCAAGACATATTACGAACTTATATCTCATTCCCTTTTTATTTCTAAGAAAATTTTGGCAGAGTTTCCTCTATTTTTCTCACTATCCCAAAACCTGCACGCAGGAAATACCAACAATGCCTCACAGGGCCAACATATATACGTATATATCATATCATATCATAGCCACACAGGGCTCCCAATTTCAAGTAAAGGTATAAAGATGTCGAAACTTACCTCATATATCACACCTCAAGACGTACCTATTCTTTAACGATCTGTCCTGTTATACCTTCCTATCTACCTTCCCTTCCATTCTTCAACTTTACATTTCAATCATACTTCAATATTCTTACCTTATCCGACATGCATCTTTCGCACTGTTGCTTACCTGTGTACTTTGTAACTTCCAATATCATCAGTCACTTTCTTCTGTCGATGCCATTCTTCAGCTGAAATCAAGGGTTAGTATAAGGAATTTCATTTCCTATGGCTGGGCTCTATCGCACGATCTTAGTTATGAAAGAAAGGTAACATCCTAAATGTCCTGTAGCTTCCTGTTTGTAGATGTGGTGCACAACACATCGATAAACAAGACTCTACTAGACACGGTCTGTAGACACTCCGAGGATGAACTGCTCTGATACCACTTTTGTCACGACCCATCCCCGTGGGCCATGACTAGTGCCCGAGCTGGACACTCGTATACGTACCTGTTAGATATAGTCAAACTGAATCTAAGAACAATATGGAAACTTGCAAAAGAACTCCAAAGGTTCATAACATCATCATATATATATCCCGATAACCTGTTTCTTGAGGAGTAACAACTAATCAAAACATAATATGATACGTAAGCCGACAAGGCTGCCACTACATGTCAATATGATACGCAAGCCGACAAGGCTGCCACTACATGTAATATCATACGCATAGCACATCATATAGACACAGCTGAACAAAACTTATACACAACCCACACATATGTCTACAAACCTCTAAGAGTATCAACAGTGAAATATGACGGGACAGGGCCCCGCCGTACCCCTGGATAAACATACATATATATATCATAAGATCTATACCAAAAGTCTAAACTCCGGAACAACGGAGCTCTCCGAGGCAGCTGAGTAGAAGTCCTATGCTGAAGGGTCACCAAACCGACTATCTTTACCTGCGGGCATGAAACGCAGCCCCCCCGAAGAAAGGGGGATCAGTACGGAATATGTACTGAGTATATAAAGCATGAAATACAGTAGAGAGGATCATAACTGAAATAGAGATTATCAGAAACAAGAATGACTTTTTAAACATCAATACACTTGCCTTATGAAATGAAAATCACGCATATCAATATCATATATCATATATATAACGAGTCCCGACCCTCTAGTGAGGGACTCAGTGAATAAGGTCGCCACATACCATCCTTGGCGCATAATCACATCATCACACCATCACATCATCACACCATCATATCATCACATCATATATATATATATATATATATATATATATATATATATATATATATAACGTGTCCCGGCCCTCTAGTGAGGGACTCGGTGAACAATGCAGTGAAACTGTGCACGAAAACGTGTCCTGGCCCAGGACTCAGTGAGAGACATATTGAGGCACACACGAGCAGAGTAGTGAGAAACTATATGCAATTTAAATCATATCTGAGACTTAATGGAATAATCAAAACGAACCATCCCTTGCAAATCAAGACAATAGTCATATCAAATACCTTTCGAATGTCACTGTGAATTATATCAAAATAGAACTCTGGAACCATATGTACGTATCAAAACATAATAAAGTAAGTTCTGGGAATCAAGAACATTAGCCATCCTAGTGGCTCTAAGAATAGGAATTTCTTTGGAACCATATACACATCGTCTGTTCGTTTCATAAAGATCATGCCCAAAGAAAGAAGGGTTAACTTTACATACCTCAATTCCTTCCTGGGCTAACGAGAGTGCCACGAGTCCCAGATGACCCAACGAACATTAATCTACACCATATAAATCTTTTACGTCACAATCGAACCGAAATTTCAAGAATTGGGTCACTACTACATTTCACCGAATATCTAGTGGGCTTAAAGCTTAACTACGTTCAACAGTGGTCTTTCAACACTTAATACCCATTATGCTTTCCAACATAAGATACCATTTTTAGATATATAGCAATCTGTTTCATCATCTAGGAGTCAAACAATTTACTCCAACCCATAACTCAGCAGTTCAAATCATTTCTCCTTTTAAGAACCCAAATCATTAATACCCATTGCAATAGCTGGTATAAAACTCAAATCAAATATTTCAAATACTTATCCATAATCATATTTGAGAGTAGGGTAGAGAATTTACTTCTTGGGGTTCCAACACTAAGATTAAACTTTGAAACTAAAATTTACTTCTTGGGGTTCCAACACTAAGATTAAACTTTGAAACTAACTCTTCAAGATTTCTTCTGGTTGTTGCCATTCCTTGAGGTTGTTTCCACGGACAGCCCTCCTATTTTTCACGTCACCACGAGCTTGGAAATAATAAGAGTAGCTGTTGCGTTATTTCAGAGAAAATGGCCAAAACAGAGGGTCGTTCTCCTTCTAAGAAGGACAAAATGAGGCTTGGATACATCTTTGTGTTCACTGAAATGGTCTATTTTCCTCTATGTATAGCCTATGTTTATCTCTATGTATATATGTGCCTTTGGGCAACCACTTAATTGCTGGCACCACTTGAAGAGTGCACAGCTAAATTACTTCCAAGTGTACAAAGTTTGGCCTTTTAAAATGATTAAAACATTAACCTTGTCCCTTTTCCTTTATGCCACCGTTTATATACTTTGAGTCAATGACCACTTTCACCAATATTCCTCATTCTTGGATTTATTAATCAATACTTGTGTAATGTTAAATCATACACGACTGCTACAAAATTTGTAATTAAAAATTCTAAAATGTGATTGACATCTCCCCATTTGACCGGTTACACACATATTTGATTTCTTGATCTCAGTTCACTTTAATCACAATTATTTTTAATACACTTCATATAATCATTGCCATGATTATGTGACATAACACTAGTCCATATTCCCTTTTGGTACACATAAAATATTATTCTCAGTCACCGTGGTCACACTTGTTAAGTCCTAAATTATTTCGGGACCTCAAACTCTTTGTACACCGAGCTCTCGATTTTCATCCTTGAATATCATCGAATTCTCCAGGCTCGAGTAATTTTGCTCATATTGGACGATTAAATTTTTCCATTCCAACAATACGGGATATTATAGCTTGGACCGTATTTCGTCAAATAAGTTTCGAACCTCGACAAAACTTATTTTTTTAGATTTGTTTAACTTCATAACACATCTGTGCCATTACTCTAACCACCTATAAGCTTGAGGAATAACCTCGTTTCCATTACTAATTTTATTTAACTCGCACGCTTTCCATTGCATGAAAACACGGGATGTAACAACCCGTAATAAAATTTAATAACGGTGTTGTATATATGTTCATTGAATAACGTTGCTGCAAAGGTTACTAAAAATTCCTAAGCTAGATGAAGCTTTATAGGTTGCTATTCACGTTTTTATCAAGAGAAATCATTTTAAAAAAATGAAACATCAAATGTCATAAGTACTTAATGGACCGTGGGGTCCATTCTTTTATCCAGGAATTGTGAATTGGACACCTCCTAAGAGTAAGAAAACAAATCACTTAATGTATAAAGGTGACTCATGTCCTCACTTTTCTATAGAGTATCCACGTGTAAAGCTTGTCTCCATTAATTATCTAGTAACATTACTTTCCTCCTGTTTCTTGTTCCCCTACACCCTAAAAAAATTTAACTAATTACACACATAATTAATTCTTGGTCTCAATTTACTTAAATAATGAATCACTTCTAACACATTTCGTATAGTCATTATCATGATCTCGTAATAGAATACTAGTCCATAGCCTCTTTTGTCATACACAATACTTTCCAGTCACCGTCGTCATACTTCAGAGTCTTAAATCATTTCGGGACTCCGCATTTTTATACAGCGAGCTCTTTATTTGTATACTTTAATATGACAAAAATTATCCAAAGCTCGGGTCTACTTAAATATGTCGAGCAGTTCGAACCATAACCCGAAACCTCGAGGTATTACATTGATGAAACTTGCCCTCCTTCGCTTAACCTCTAACCTTCATGACACTTACTTACTTATAATCTCAAAAGTAATCTTGTCTTGAACTTATATCAATTAACTTACAACAAATCCAACGTACAAAAGTACGGGATGTAACAACAACCCAGTCAATTTACCGATCAAATGATGTGCCCATAGCATTCACTTAATCACCGAGTAGTCTTTTAACATCAACGAGCTCATTTCAAGAATAACTTTTTGCACCAGTCGCAACCTTATTCTAACATCCGTGTCAGATACCAATTTTTCCTTTCCCAATCTCACGAAAAGTACACATGTCCCAGATATTCTATGAAGTCTCACTTTGCTACGCGCTTTCCACAATAGACTTCCTTCATGTCCTTATTATCAACTTCTTTTCTTTATTACCCGCGATCACAATACGTTTGCCCACATTTGTTGGTCATCACTGAACTTACACTTGTTCTCACATACTGAAGTCTAATACCTCTACCGTCACTGAATCGTCAACCCGTTATTGTTTCACTAGTGTCACGCACATCATCATAAAGCCTTGACGAAGCTGAAATCAAACCGATCATATTATCGAGAACCCACTATTGTTAGCCCTCAATGCACTTTGTCACTTCCGAGCAACGCAACGCTGAAACGCAGAGACCATGTAACCCTCTGAACTATCTTTTAATTCCTCACGAACTTCCACAATAAACGAGTCTAATCGCAACTCCACACAGCAACCGAGTCTAGTCGCAACTCCACACAATCGAAACCTCAGGCCATAACTAGTGATTGAACTGAATCACGCATCCGAATCAGGATAACCAATCTCGTACCATTCCACAACACCTCATAGACCAACCGTTCGCGTAAAATTTTAAGGAAGGATGTTTATCTTCCGAGGACGATCAAGATAAGAAGGTCCAGATACCAATTAGAATCGACTAGATACCAATTTGAATAAAGTCGCACGAGAGAATGAAAGAATTTGAAGTTTCCTAAATGTCTTATAGCCTCTCGCAGATAAGTACCGAACTCATCATACCGATCTACGAGACTCTACTAGACACGCTCTTGTATTATAGACCGGGTAACCTAGGGCTCTGATACCAACTTGTCATGACCCATTTTACTAGGCCATGCGGGCACCTATCATTCCCGCCGCGATAGGCAGACCCTTATCCCAACATAACCAATTCAAGTAAAGGCGAAAAAATAAATATAGAATAAGTCTCAAATCATTCACGTAAGATAAAGTGCGGAAATGCTAAATACAACCCCAGAGATCTGGTTTGATTTATACAAGAGCACTAACTAAATACTACAAGTCTGACAGATGGTAAAGTCTCATAATACAACTGTCTCGAAATAAGAGTAAGACAAGTAAGTAAAGGAAAGGACATCCGGGCAGCGGCCGTCATCGTGGTCACCCTGGAAGGACTCTACAGCAACCTCGCCAATCAACCATGAGGGGAAAGAATGGAACCTATCTAATACTCTGCATCCATAAGGAATGCAGCAAGCGTAGGTCAGTACAAGACAACGGTATTGGTAGTATCATCGGCCGACTAAGTATAGATAACATAATTCAGACATAAAGCAGGATAGGCAGATAAATCAACAAGTATCAGTCAAAACACAATCAGAATCAAGTATCCGTCATCACCTAGGTCGAAGCATCTAAACCCAAGTATATCAAGTCTCAGTATATATACAATCCGAAAATCAAATAATAGAAGAACAAGACTGAATCATCACAATATAAGCCAAGATGCATGAATGCAATGCAATTCCATGTAAATGTTGTATACACATGTACTCCGGACAGAAATATCGACGTCTCGGTAGCACAACTCAAGGTGACTCGCGAAGTCTAAGTGTCACTCGTCCCGGATCTTTGCCCAATAGACAGACGAGACCCCGGATCGTGAGGAAAAGGATGTTTCTATGGTTCCATTTAACCACAGCGACACAATTACTGTTTTGCCCTTAAGGGTGTGTTTGGTATGATGAAAAATGAAAATATTTTTTCGGAAAATAAGTGGTTTTCCTACTCATTTTGTTGTGTTTGGTACGGAAGTTGGAAAATATCATTTTAAGAGCATTTGCATATACTCAAAGTAAAACTATTATGATTTTTTTAAATTCGGAGTGTTACTTTTGGGAGTATGTGTTGGGAGGTGGGGTAGGCTGCGGGTGGGGAGGTTAGGGTAAGAAAAAAAATTATAAATTTTTTATAAAAGCAGAAAAATATATAAGATAGAAAATTCGGGGGGTGGGGGCTTGGTTTAAAAAAACCTAAAATAAAACTTTAAAAAACCTTTTTTTAAAAAATTAAATTGTTTTTGGAGATGGTGTAAAAGACGAAAAAAAAAACTTTTAAAAACTTTTTAATTTTTATATTTTTGGAAGGGTGGGGTGCGTGGGTTGGGTGGTGTGTTGTAAGAATTGTTTTTTAATTTTCATAAAAGTAAAAAAAAATATATGAAAAGGAAAATTTGAAGGGGTGGTGGAAGGTATGGTGGGTGGTTTGGAGTGGGGTCTGGGGGAGGTGGGGTTGGCTTTGTGGGGATGGGGGTGGAGTTGGGGGTGGTGGTAGGCGTGGGCTGTGGGGCGTGCGGGGGTGGATTGGGAAATGCATTGGCGTGTTTTTATTAATTCAAAAAATGCTCCCTCAAATCTTATGGAAAACATTTTCTTCTATTTTGAGGAAAACATTTTTCAAAATAGGAAAACAATTTTGGAAAACATATTCAAATGAAGCTAGATTTGCAGAAATGCCACTGATGGGACCATCTTCATGCTTCTATAAAAATAAAAAAAAATAAAAAAAGGGAGTGGGTCAACGTAAACTATATATAGGGAAGAAATCAGGGGTTTTAGAGTAAGAGTGTTGAGCATCCCAATATTTGATTGAAGGAGTGTATCATGAAACGTTTTCTGGTACGATCACTTGCCCAATTCCTGATTTAAATTTATAATACATCATTTGCCGTTACAATCATTTTCTATCTTTTTAACTGTTGTGCAGAGGAAATTATTAAACTCGGATGAAAAACCCTTAATTCCGGTATTAGCTTTGGCTGCAGCTGGATCAGCCCTACTTTCTACTAGCAATGAAACTAGTTCAAGTGAGCCATTTTAATAGTAAGAATTTTGCTGAGCATAACTTTTAATTAAGAATTCTGATAAACCCTTAATTCATTTCCAGGAACATCAATTTTAGTTTCGGTACCCAAACCCTTAAAAGATTCTTTCACATTACGTTGGAAAGACAGTCTTCTTCGTCCTGCTTTTCTTTCGCCCTACCAATCTCAACTTTGTAAGTTGTCATAAATAAAATTTGTTTACCCATCTCTAATTTTTATTTATCTTGCTATTTTGCTGTCGGTATTTTCCTTTATATCATGCTTTGATTATACTTGTTTGAGCTGAGGGTTAAGGTTTGCGTACATCCTAACCTACGCAGACCCAACTCGTGGGATTACATTGGGTATGTTGTTGTTGTAGTTTCCGCTATTATTATTAAAGTTCAAGTGTTACCACTTAATTGTAGGTATTTTCCCATTATCTTTTGCTAGACGTGGTTTGGACTCACCTGGGAATGTGAAGGAAGACAGTTCTGGGGAAGATGGAGATGGTGAGAAACATAAATGTTGTAATTGCTTCGGACGAGATACTATTGCCAATGCAGCTGCCACGGCTGGTCCTGCTGTTGTTAATATCTCTGTTTCAAGGGGTATTTGCTTCTTACTCCTCCATTTCAATTTATATCATATTAGGATGTCCTAAGATGTTGACATAAACCATTTTTGTACAACTTTTTAAAATCGAAGTTATTAAAGTAATCAAATTTTAACTTTGATGTAATATGTTGTCTATCAGACTAAGTTTTAACCATATCTTGTATATTCTTCTACAATCATATTTTGTATAATAGAACCGTGCAAAATGTGATGGACAGACTATATGAATATGGGGATTGCCTGCAGCATGCTATAATGTATATTGTTGGTCCACGTGTAGGCTTTCACGGATTGAGCACCGGAAGGAGTATAGGATCAGGAACTATAATAGATGCTGATGGCACTATTTTGACTTGTGCTCATGTGGTTGATTTTCAAGGCTTGAGTATTTCATCAAAAGGAAAGGTCAGTGGTTGTAAAGTATTTTTGCAGGCACCTTTAGCATCATTCCTGTCATATTACCACATCACTGTTACATTCAATTAGTTCTGTCCAATTACGCTTATGTTAGAAATGGTTGTGTTTGTGTTTAGCTTTCTGATCAGAATGAGCTCTTTTCTCTCATATTTTCATCAAGTAGACTTTGATATAGGTTATACTTGCTACTTTCTGCTTCAAATGTGCATGGAACTTTGTACTATTGATTCACACTTCTTCAACTGAAACTACTTTTATATTCTTGTTGCGTATTCTAGTCCCGATTCCTAGGACTAAGAATAGGTGTGCAGGTCAATTTTGGACTGTGTTCCCTTCCTCTGTTTTTTTGGTGGTAATTAGTGTATTTGATGTTTTGTGTTGGACCTTGATATTCGAAGGATGATCCTCTTCCTTTTTTTTCTTTTTCTTTTAGAGTGATATGCATGGTTCATTATGTTAAAGTCTTGTCCATATCAATCTCGATATTATCTGTATCCTTTTGCTGTTGTCCTTTTTCACTTGTGTACAAGTCAATTTTGAAAACCTATTTTTGTAGGTTGATGTGACTTTGCAAGATGGCCGTGTATTTGAGGGCACAGTGGTCAATGCGGATTTGCATTCTGATATTGCAATTGTAAAGATAAAATCTAGAACTCCACTTCCAACTGCAAAACTTGGCACTTCAAACAAGCTTCGCCCTGGGGATTGGGTGGTGGCTATGGGTTGCCCCCTCTCCCTTCAAAATACAATTACAGCTGGCATTGTGAGGTAACATAAGCAGAATGCAACATGGAGTTTCTTCTATTTCATTTAGTACTGGTGTGAACCTATTTGGTCCATAAATTCTATCATAAATCTAAGTTTTTATGGGCATGTTGAATAAAATAACTGGAGAAACGTGCACTGCTGTCAGACCTAATTATCTTTACTTTGAGTTGATGTTGCATAAACGAAAAATCTTTATTGATCTTTCTAATCATTTGATCTTTTTCTGTTCCATGTAGCTGTGTCGATCGTAAAAGTAGTGATCTTGGACTTGGAGGCATGCGGCGAGAGTATCTACAGACTGATTGTGCTATTAATGCTGTAAGTTACTCAATTCATGTATTTATTTGTTTATTTCTAATGCTCCTTGCTTTTTTCGATTTCCTTTTTAGACGTTTCTAAAATTCAAGCCATCTCTTAGTTTTTCCATGAGTAGCACATCAAACTTTGTTTGAGCTTTTCAAGCCATTATTATCAACAACTGTTGTCGCCATACGCTAGAGTGCATAATGTTCTTTAAAAGGAGATTGGGTGTCAATAAAATTTGTGCATCTCGAATTCTCTTCCTTTCCTTCTCACAGCAAGAAGCTTCAGTAGAGAATTGTGGCCTTAGTCATACCACCTCAACAACCTACCTTCTCATCAGGTTTAGCACATGGGATTACTAATTATCTATATAGTCCTCTTCCCTAAAGTTAGTAGATTTTGTTTTTTGTAATTCTATATGAACTGCAGGGTTTGAGGGATATACAATTGCATAATGCTAAAGCCAATCAGATAAATAACATAGCTAGGGCTGGGCATAAAATACCGAAAACCGAAAACCGAATTACTGAACCGAACCGGGTATTTCGGTATTTCGGTTTTCGGGAATAAAATTAAAATATTCGGTATTCGGTTGAGCTAATTATACCGTTCGGTAATACCGAATACCGAAATAAATACTAAATAAAGGCCCATTATACTAAATTAATAGTCCAGCCCAATATGCGTCAATAGCAATCAGTTCAGCCCATTACCTAAAATCCATAATCTTTTGACTTTCAAGAACATTTGTCATCTTTTTCACTCCAGTCTCCACCGACAACCTCCTCTCTCACAAGTCACACCAACACCAATGAGCACCCACCTGCCACCCCCACCGCCTCTCTCCCCTACCTTCTAGCTTTATTCTCGAAATATATCTTCCTCTGAAATCAAGCAATCAATTTTCAAGGTACTTTAACTTGTCACCTTTTTTGTATTCCTTAAGTAGATATTTTTATTTCAGTTGCTTTTAAATGATTTTAGTTCCCTTAGCTTGTCCAATATTTTTGAGTATATTAGTATAATGAATATAGCTCTGCTGTATATGGTCTGAATGGAACCGAGCAGAAATTCTGGAAAAGACACTGTGAAGTGTCTATCGAATTGGTTTAATGCAATTTAAGCACACATATCCTAAAGGGTATTATTCACTTCTTTGCTCTTTTTCTTTGTAACGTTCAGTTAATGTGATTTCATGGGCTTCATTGATTTGGGAATTTTGATCATTTCTTAGTTTTTTCCTTGACTGAAGTTCACCAATTCTTGAAGGGATTTGTTGTATCATTTTTCTTCTAGCATATCATCTATCTGTGCTTGTTATCTAACCATTGATGTAATACAGTGAACTCGACTTAATATGGTATTACCGAATACCGTAACGAACCGAAGTTTGATTTATCGATTACCGAATTACCGAACCGAAGTTTGAAAGTTTGGTGTTTGGTATCTACTTTCAATTACCAATTACCGAGCCCGAACTTTGAAAATACCCGAACTGAATACCGAATGCCCATCCCTAAACATAGCTTTGCATTGGTCTAATTCACGTAAAACCTTAGCACCCTGTGCCCTGTAGTGTTGATTGTCCCCTCTTACGTGGATTTTCTTGAGAAATGGTAAGTGTAATATAATATGGTTATGGTACAAGGAGGTGCTGTCAAAAATATTTACAAGATACCAACAGAATATCCCTCCCTATCCTTAAAGGGATTATATGAGTTCGATCAATACATTTTTTATTGAAATAGGAAGTGATATATCACTATTTCGGCATCATTTACAAAATTCTGTTTACACCAAAAAAGAAACAAAAGTAAACAGTTCTTGATCTTCTGAATAGAGTTTCCTTCATCTTCAAAACACCTAGCGTTTCGCTTCCTCCACACTGTCCACCATATGCAAGTTGGAATCGTTTACCACCATTTTCTTTGATTGGAATTCTTATCTCTGATGCTCCAACATTTCAGTAGCTCGTAAGTATACCCTGGCATGCTCCATTTTAGTCCCACCATATTAAGAAAGAGTTGCCATATCCGTAAGATGACAGTGCAAAAATAATTGATTGATACCCAAGCTTACGTGGATTTACAGCTTCTTAGAAACAATACTTCTGGTTATTTAATGTCTTTTTGCAGAAGACAATCACCAGTTGAGATTTAGGCACTTAGAGAACTTTAGTACTACTTCCTCTGGATCAATCATGACGTCCAAAAGCAACATAATCTGCAGCCATATCTGATTAGAATTTGGAATGAAGTCTGGGCTAGTAATGACTAAGATACCGAAGGTGTTTCTTTCACATGACTCTGCATGACTAATTCATGCAATTGTGCAAGTTTGTCAAATGTGTGTTGCTGAGAAGAACATTTGCGCATGCAGAACTTTCCATCATCAGGTGCAGTTTGATGTTTTTTAGAATTTAGTACTCCCATTTCATTTTATGCGATAGTGTTTGACATGGATTTTAGGATGTTACTTTGACTTATATATTATATATAAGTATTGTAAAAAATATTAAAGGAACAATTGATTAGATTAGTAGAGAACATTACATCAAAGTTTAAAATTTGAATAATTATATGAATTTGGATTCTTGAAAGTTGTATTGAACCATATTATTAGTGGAATAGTGTCAACATTTTGGAATGTCCCAAAATAGAAAGAGTATCATATAAATTGGAACCGGGGAGCAAAATGTAGCTGCTCCAATTATATTATCTAGCTGTGAATTTAAGAATGAGGATAACTCGGATTTATATTAAGTATCTTAATAATCCTAACTTAATTTTTTATAAATCAAATGTATTTTACCGATATGCACCAAGATAATGTCATAAAAGAAGTTGTACTACAAGATTGCATTAATACTCCGAAAAACTTGCTCGGACTCTGGAAAAATGTTGCTGCACTGTGTCGGATCCTCCAAAATATATTACTTTTGGATGATCCAACACGCACCCGTCAACATTTTTGAAGAGTCCAAATAACATAGCAAAATATTCCACCAACTATGTATGAAAATGTTATATCATGTTTACACCTAAAAAGTAAATGAAATAAGATTTCTTTTGAGTCTTTGTACAGAATTCTCAAGTCCTTTAGAAGTTCTTCTATTCCTCTCTTTCATATTATCCAAAGAATAAATAAGGATACATAATTACATAATGGGGTGCTGTTCCATATCTTTCTTCTTCTTGCATCCAATTTGCTTACATATGTCTCTTTTAAATACTTCAGACTTACTATCTGTATAGTTAAATTTCAGTGGCTTAAATTTTTCGGTGACAAAGAGTTGAGACATTGATATATAGTCTTTAATTCCAGGAAATGACATCTGAGTATCTGCTAAAGATTTCCTTCAAATTTATTTGTGCCTACTAAGATACGGTGCAACAGTAAAGGACAGAGACAATAAACAAATGCTCCCTCTACCCCAGAACACAACATATAACTCTCCTTTTTGGGTTATCTAAATATATTTCTATTTTCCAAGAGAAAGAACTTTGTTCTTATGCTTTTGCATATTTTATAACTCATACTGCCTAAAAGGTAAATGTAAACCATTTATGTACTAAAAAAAAATCAATTTATCAAGAACTACTTTATATCTGCTTATGATGTTCCTCACATTTGAATATGGTAAACTTCCACTCTTGCTTTAACAGCCCTGGCCTATAACTAAGATGCCAGATTTAGGTTTTGGGGCTAGGAGCAGTTTTCTCGAATCTGCCAGAAAACATGTGGCCTCCAAAATTGCTGCTCTGAAAGTCCCTTTGAATAAAAAACTGTTGCTTATTTGCACACTATTCTTTCTTACCAGTTAATTGCAATTAATCTTAGTTGTTATTGTTGCACGTAGATTGTTTGTTTTTATCTAGTGTTTGTCAGATGCTTTAGTTTGGTTAGAGACCTGTGTTGAATAATTGGGAGATTTAAAGAATCTTAATTTGAAATAAAAACTCCCAATTTGCCTTAAACCACTGTGTATATTCAACATTGGAATGAGGGGTCCGAACAGAGTTCAATGGATATAGAGGATTTGTATATTCGATCCAACTAGTTGGGGATTGAAATGGTAATTGTTAATAGCTTGATACCTTTTGAGACTAAGAGGCAATGGGTCGTACTGGTCTACTTACAGTTGCATATGGGAAGGAGAAAATCAGTGGTTGATATGAAAGCTTTAGGGCATTGAATTTTGTACCTGCTTAAGGGCAGGAAAAGGAGATAGTATTGTTACTTTCTTATTTCTAAAAAAAGACAGGCATAGGAGCAATATATCAGGAGGAAGCAGAAAAAGTTGATTGTTGACGAGTGTGTGGAATGGCATTGTAAGACAGTTTGTCCATTAACATTATTTATATTACAAAAATAGGTCAGTTTGTCCATTAATGTCAGAATTTCTTCATGCCTTATAATTGGGCTAATTTCCTGCATAATGCAATCCCGTGAAGTATGTAAGTTAGTCAAACAGCTGTTTGCCAGCTCAAACAGTAGAAAAATGTTCTAATTCTCGTAATGCCTGCATGGATCTATGATAATCTTGAGAAGCATGTCTTGCTTTATATTCTCTTCCACATCAACTAGATTATGATCAAAAGGTTCCTCGTTTAAGCTTCAGTTTTCAATATATGACGCTACCTATTTTGTTGACATATACAGCATAATTTTGTCTTCCGCCAATGTAGGGAAATTCTGGAGGACCTCTTGTAAATGTCGATGGAGAAGTAATCGGAGTTAGTATCATGAAAGTATTGGCAGCTGATGGTTTGGGCTTTGCTGTACCAATTGACTCTGTTATCAAGATTATAGACAACTTCAAGAAAAGGGGGTATGTATTAGAACACTATAGCTCTATTGAAAAATCCAAATGCAAACACAGAGTCTCTGTCACTGTATTGAGCGGACATTTGCAGATTTCTTTAGCATGTCTACCATAATAATTAGACATCTCTTTCCTTACTCATGCATGCCTTTCATTCTTTTTTTATCTCTATCGCCTTTCAAGGACACTCTTCTTGTCTCACAAACATATACTAATTGGATAAGAACCCATAAGTTCTGTTTCCTTTTAATCATTCTTCTTGCGTGGTCATTTAAGAAATATTCCTTCTTTTTCTAATATCAGTGGTCTTTGAGACTTCCTTATTGGATTGATTTAGAGACTTTTCTTTAAAACATTTTAGTAGTGGATTTTGATCTTACACAGGAGAGTTATTCGACCTTGGTTGGGTTTGAAAATGCTCGATCTAAACGATATAGTTGTTGCACAGCTTCAGGAAAGAGATCCATCTTTTCCAAAAGTCAACAAGGGAGTTCTTGTATCAATGGTATGATATCTTGTGTTTTTCCACTTCTTCTCTTATTTATATGACTGTCAACGTACATAAATAATAGAAATCACACGCAAATTTT
The DNA here is from genome assembly GCF_019175385.1 of Lycium barbarum. Classification (NCBI taxonomy): domain Eukaryota; kingdom Viridiplantae; phylum Streptophyta; class Magnoliopsida; order Solanales; family Solanaceae; genus Lycium; species Lycium barbarum. The sequence continues at coordinate 18,821,242 of NC_083348.1, read as the reverse complement.
AACAAGGTCTTGAAGCAAAAGGATCACTATCTTTAATTTATTTTTTCTGTTAATGAAGACTCTGAAGCGAAGGGAGGTGGTCTCGAGCATAGCATCAGGTGACCAAGTATGCGATCCTATCTGTGCAGATTTCCCAACAGCACCAATAAAAAGTAAAATACAAATAAGAGTTATGGCATTCAATCTCATCTGGTTTGAAATGGCAAATATCGATGCTGCCACGTGCTATGTGGGGACAACTTGTAGTTTAGCATAGTTGGATCTGGGCAGCTGGCAACATGACAGCTTTGTTGCTTCGCCAACTTTGTAGATTGTTCTTTTCTGGTGCAGGAGTAGGTTCACTTTTACAGATCCTTAGGCCAGATATTATGTGCACTACACCTGTGCAAGGGCAACTCTGGTAGTTGTCACAACCCTTTGTAACCCTGTTTATAAAAGGTTAAAGAATCTTTCCATTTAAAGTGACGGTTTCGAATAGAAGATTATTTATTTGATGGAGTCGCCACGAATTGAGTTTTGGTATTCCAAGTCACTTGAATCCCTAATTAGAAGGATAGTTTGACTCCTTAAATTATGGTCCGCATATTAGAAATCCAGGTAAGGAATTATGTTGATCGGAGAAGTTGTTAAGCACCCCTCTAGTCCCGGGGTTGTTTGCGTGGTTTTTTAGGTGAACTTCCAGTGGGTTTAGTCGGGCTCCATGGTGTTTAAGGTGGCTCAAAGAGGAGGGAGTTCGCTGGTGGTGGTGCTCGAGGATCTCTGTATTTGAGATGATGGAATCTGTGGGTTTGCCGGTGAAGCTGCCGGCATTGTGAGATCTGCTGCTGCTTTTATCAGTTTCTAGGTTTTTTTTCTAGTCTAGGTTTAGGTTTTTTTCATATTGTTTTTGATATGCTTGTCCCTATCTGACCTTTTGCCTTGTTTTCCTCTCTTGAGCCGAGGGTCTTTCGGAAACAGCCGCCCTACCTTTCAAGGTGGGGGTTAGGTCTGCGTACACTCTACCCTCCCCAGACCCCACATTGTGGGATTCTACTGGGCTTGTTGTTGTTGTTGTTGTTGATCAATTATATCGGGCACTGCAGTTTTTCAATGACAATAAAATTCATCTTGTCTTGTTTCTCCTCATATCCTAGTACCTTCTCTGAACAAATCTCCATGTTACTTAAAACCGTGAGGAGCACCAGGTGGGAGGTACATGTGTTCGCCATTTGTTTGTGTGTGGGGTTTGAATCGTGACATTGAACTTCATGTTAATATTTTTCATGGATTCAAGGTACTACTGCTTCAGTACATAGCTTTAGTCTTTAGATATTCATCCTTTTGATGCTTCGGTGTTATCAAGAGACCAATAATTTTCGCTGTAATTTACTATCTAAGATGGATGCTAATGTAGTAAAATAGCTAGACATACATGTTCGTCCTTTTCTGATATGCACATAACTTATTGTTTCTCTTTGGACCTTTGCATGTTCGTCCGTTTAATGTGCTTTTGAGACAGTAAGCATTTCTTCCTTTTTTTTTTTTTTAGCTGATGAAGTAAGCATTTCTTTTCACAGGTGACTCCAGGGTCTCCTGCTGATCGTGCTGGATTTCACCCTAGCGACGTGGTGGTTGAATTTGATGGAAAGCCCGTTGGGACTATAAAGGAGGTAAAATCACCTTAAGAGCCACAATGTTAATGACTTCCGGGAGGAGGGACCAAAAGGACAAAATGAAAAGAATAAAATATAGATAATCTTACACCTGTCGAGTAGGTGATCCACAAGTATCAAAGTGTTATTTTTTGTAGTACCTTCTTTGGAGGTTCATTTTACTGGTTAATAACAGATGGCATTTGATTGTCTCCTCCAAGTTATTCTGCAGTAAAAACCTGATTTCACTGAGCTGACTACTTGCTATATGCCGTAATAATCCCTGGTCTGAATTTGTAGCCATTACCTTCTGATTTCACTCACTGGCACTTTGAGCTTCTTTCTTTAGGATTTTGTTTCATGTTAAGATAACTCTACCCTTTCTTCCTCTTTGTTAGTATTTGTTCCACCCTAGCATGCACAAACCTCCTTTGGAATTGTCTCATACGCAAACACCAAATAAAGAGAAATCACCAAGTACTCGAACAAGGCAATGGTGGGGTGCTTTTGGTACTGCTTTCTGTTTCTTTTGGGGTTGGGGTTGGGGGGGGGGGGGGGGGGTAGGTGGGTTGAATGTGGCGTTGTGATGCTGGGGGGCAGTAGGCTCAGGAAAACGGGATGAGAGTTAGGTGTCAATGTCCTTGTGTCAGAGCGGTTGTGCAGCAGCATAGAGGAAGATGATGAGATTGTTGTAATTCCATCTCGTGTCCAGCAAAGATTTTTCATACTGACAATTATTCTTTGATGAAAAATCTAATTCCAACAAATTGAAACTCCAAAAGTGGTTGCATAGCCTTCAGTTTCTTCCTTATTGGTGTGGCGTCGAAGGAGTAAATGAGCAGGTATTGATAAAGTATTTTGATTGTGGCAGTGCAGATGCCATGGTTACTCTGGCAAAAATATTGTAGTTGAAACTCTGAAAAACAAAATGATGAATATTTGTTTGACGGATGAGAAATTAAGACATTCATGTAAAGTGCAAATTTTGAAACCCAAGTGATGCTGTACAATGAATATTATGCTGTATAATGAATTTTACCTGCAAGATATTTCTACCTGTAACTGGTTGATTGACTCATATGATGTTACTGGCATTACTCTTTAGTAAGCAGTAGTGACTTTTTATTCTCTGATTTTGCTACAGATAATTGATATAATGGGTGACAACATTGGGAAACAATTGAAAGCAGTGGTGAAAAGAGCCAATGATGTTACTGCTACGTTGACTGTGATTCCTGAAGAAGCTAATCCTGACATGTGAAATATCCATTTTGATTTTGTTCCTATAATTTTTTCTCTAAGTTCCAACCACTTGAACCTCACTGGCCTGCTTACCTCATTCTTTTGAGATTCAGAACCAATTCCATGTGTATCAATTTCTGAAGTACATATTTTTCTACTATGTATAGTTGTACTGTGACAATGGTTTTTCTTTCTTCTGCTAATGTTGCGTTACGCCACATCTATATCTATATATCTATATGAAGCAGCGGCAAAAAAGCTAATGTGGTACTTCCCAACGACCAGGAATTAGATTATCTCTTTTCTCCTTTTTTGCAATTTTGCTTTCATTTCCCCTTTGTGTTACTCAAAGAAAATACAATAAAACCTAAGAAGGCTCGACTGTGAAACATGGTAATCGGGGTATCATTATTTTCTCCTCCATGTTTTCGCTTAATCTTGGAGTCAATGAATTTGTCAGTGATGATTTGCTGTTTTTATGTCTTTACAGTTTTTGTTAGTTCCGTCAGTCTATGAACATCAGTGTCGTTTCACAATGTCTGTAACCAAGGCAAATACTTTTGACTCTCTCCAGGTGGATTCTCAAGAAACTAAACCAAAAAATGAAGTCCACTCTAATTTACGCTCATGGAGTTCAGTAATGAGCAGTTCCATAGAAAACCTTCAAGCTCAACCCTTTTTAAATTAAGAGTCTGTTTGGATGGGCTTAAAATAAGCAGCTTATAAGTTGTTTTCAGCTTATAAGCCAAAAAAAAAAAAAAAAATTGGGGTAAGCTAACTTATTTTTATTTTTTTATTTTTTTGGCTTATAAGCTGCTTTAGATAAGCTAAGCCAAACAAGCTCAATTATTTTTTTGGGCTTATTTTATGCACAAAATGACTTTAAGCTGGCCAGCCAAACATTCAAAAAAGCTAAAAACAGCTTATAAGTCAATCCAAACGGGCTCTAAGTCGTTCTTTGCATTTGTATGGAGACTAAATCTTGTACTTTTGGCAAAAAAAAAAAAAGAGACCTACACTTGTCCAAGTACGATAGAATTGGACTTCACAGCTTAAACAACATACTGGGAAGGTAACTTCACAAATTCCTTTTTGATTTTAGTTTTAATAGTAAATGTTTTAAAAAGGCATAATACATAGATAGACACTTTAACTTGGCCTCAACTAACAACTAAACACTCCAACTTGGAGAATGCACATCTAAACGGTAAAGGGATTGATCGTTCCCTTCGCATTATATTCATTTATGATTTTGTTCTGCTCACTGGATTGGCTTTAGTGATACAACCAGACCATTGTACTTGGCTTGTCCGGCAAAGGATAGAGATCATTTTATGTTGTTCCATTTATTCATGACATGTGTGTTGCAGATTAGTTCATTCTTTGCCATGAGAGATTTGCACACCTTAGCAATTTCCGTTGACTCGCACATTATCAGAAAGCATATATTATTTTTATGTTGGGCCTAGAACTACTTGATTTAGTCAGTTGAGCCACCCATTAATTTGATCTCTGTGCTCAAGTTCATTTGTATCTATTATCTCTGGCTTTTGCACAAGATTGGTTTCTCTTGGTGTTGTGGTTACTATATGGCTTGGGTAGTGAAATAACCAAGGGGGAGTTGGATGAAGACCTGGAGATGTATTGATTTTGGGTGGAGAAAGAGGACTGGTGAGGGAGCCAGCACCTTAACTTTACTTCTCTAAAATATTGATCTGTGGTATATACTTAGGGAATACATAATCAGGGGATTACTGATATCATTCATATATGTATGTGGCATGCCAATATGGATAACTTTTTCATTCTGAAGGATGTATTCCATCCAGGGGATTGAATTTTTGAAAAATTTCAATTAGGAAAAATAAATTTGGTGATCCGAATATTAATTTTTTTTGTTTCTTTGTTTATATGTGGCAACGTAATAAACATGTGATTCTTTCATTCCGTGGACGTTGCTCTACTCTTTATATTCAAATCATAATTTTATGACGTGGAAGAACCTAATCCTTAGTTATGTTGTCATTCGAATGAGAGCTATACATTTTGTTGCATTAGTCCAAGTGATTTCCTTCTGATGAATTTCAAGCATTTGCAGATGAGCTAGGTATCCCTTTCCTTGAGACAAGTGCAAAAAACTCTCATTAATGTGGAGCAGGCATTGACGATGGACGGAGGAAAAAATAAGTTGGCGAAATTTCCTTTTCATGTCTTTAACCGGTCTGTAAAAGTATTCACACCATTTATTCTCAACCATAAGTCATTTTCTCAGATCTGCTGCTCGTTACGACTATATTCCGTATGCTTAATAATGATAACATTGAGAGCATTATGTAAACAGTGACATTAACGATAATAGAATTTGTCTATGCTACCCTGAACTACATTTTCCAAATTGTGTTTGTGCGGAATGGGTAACCAACCAGTTAGAATGAAGAACTCAGGTAGCGGTGTTCAGATTAAGGGACAACTGATTGAGCAGAAGAGCAACTGTTGTGGTTAACTGCTAAGTCTATACCTTTAAGTTTGCTCCCTTGCACTTGTGAAAATTGCGCGCAGAGGCACACCTAACTTTAAGCTGTTATAGCATGCCCAAGATGCAGTATCCATAACCATCTGTTAGAATTGTTGGCCTTGCTATGATTGCTTGGTTAATAAATCTTCTGTTCTCAACACGGTCAACAAATGTGGCCTAGCAATTTCTTTTCATTGTCTCAAGTCTTAAGACTTATTAGTGGCAAAGTTACCAGGTATTTGAGGCTACACAATTTCTTTTCACTTGCCTAAGCCCTAGTGGCAAAGTTATCACGTATTTGTGCTGGTTGAAGATAACAAGTACTCAATGACAATGAATCAATCGAGGTTTACACAAACTGGACCGGACATTACCATTATTAAATAAATAAATACAATAAATGTTAGAGTCCGGAGCCTAAAGGGCACAAAATAAACTAAAAGGGGTGCTCCATTCCATAATATACCAAAAGGGGTATAACGTGGAGGGGCCAACGTTATACCCAAAAAACATTTCACCGTCAGAACAAAAAAAATAATAATTTAAAAGTATAACGTGGATTGATCCATGTTATACAATCCTTATTCATCCTATAGAAGCAAACATCATTGTCATTGTCATATATATTGTATAACGTGGACTGATCCACGATATACAAAATTATATTTGTATAACGTGGATCAGTCCACGTTATACAATATATATATTTTACCCCCCAACGTTTTACAAAAATAGTTTGTAAAACATTGGCTAGATTTAAATCATATCTGGCTATTTTTTTAATAAAAAAAATTCAGTGATTTTTTAATTTTTAACTCAAACATACGCCACAAGTCATATAATAATTAACTCAAACAAATATTTTAACTCATACAATAATTAAATATGTGTTATATATGCGAACATAAAAAAAATACTAAAATATAAGTTAAATAAACGTCACACATTAACTGAGTAGTAAATGTTAAATTACATACGTTATTAAACGGCACAAGACATGTTATATATTCTTGGAAGATTACATAAGGAAACAACGATCGTACAACTTAGGAAAAAACATAAGAACCAACAAGCAACAACAATTACTGATTTCTGTCGGGGAAGCGATTCTTGTTATAACCTGTTTGCTTGCATGGCTAGGAAGTGTAGTACGTGCAAGCTTGGTCATAACAAGAATCGCTGCCCCGACAAAAATTAGTAGTTGTTGTTACTTGTTGATTCTTATGTTTTTTCTTAAGTTGTACGAGCGTTGTTTCCTTATGTAATCTTCCAAGAATATATAATATGTCTTGTGCCGTTTAATAACGTATGTAATTTAACATTTACTAATCAGTTAATGTGTGACGTTTATTTAACTTATATTTTAGTATTTTTTTATGTTTGCATATATAACACATATTTAATTATTGTATGAGTTAAACTATTTGTTTGAGTTAATTATTATATGACTTGTGGCGTATGTTTGAGTTAAAAATTAAAAAATCACTGATTGTTTTTTAATTAAAAAAAACAGCCGGATATGATTTAAATCAGGCCAGCGTTTTATAAACTATTTTTGTAAAACGTTGGGGGGTAAAATATATATATTGTATAACGTGGACTGATCCACGTTATACAAAGTTTATGTATAATTTTGTATAACGTAGATCAGTCCACGTTATACAATATATATGACAATGACAATGATGTTTGCTTCTGAAGGATGAATAAGGATTGTATAACATGGACTGATCTGCGTTATACAAAATTTAAATTTTGTATATATAACGTGGATCAGTCCACGTTATACTTTAAAATTATTATTTTTTTTGGTCTGACAGTGAATATTTTTGGGGGGTATAACGTTGGCCCCTCCACGTTATACCCCTTTTGGTATATTGTGGAATGGAGCATCCCTTTTGATTTATTTTGTGCATTTTAGTGCCCTATAGGCTCCGGACTCGTAAATGTTACTCCTTAGAATAAGTGGCTTCTGTGAATTGAATGCTAAGTATTATCTCTAAAACTGGATAGTCACAGGTCACTTGCAAGAGTGTTGTAGGTTTCATTCCCATTACTCGAGAATTGCTTAATTGCTTGGGAAGGATAACTCGTAATACTCGAAGTGTGAGCAGTTCTATTTGACCCCAATCAAGAACAAGTTCAAAATTTAATTACAATAACTATAACAAAAGGATCAAGACACTGGTAGGAAATATAAAACAAATAAGTTCAAAAATTAATAATAATTATAACAAAAGTATAAAAGCAATCGACTGAAAATAAGGAATCAAACAGCGGATTGAAAGAACTTATGATCATTAAGATGCAGAGCAGCATGCTTTCTTGGTGTTTATCTCATCTGCTCCAACAACAAGAGTCTTTCCTTCTTTAATGTTAGCAGGTGCTGGGTCTTCTGAAGAGAGCGACTTCTTACTGATTATCCTATAAATTTCTGAAAGATTTACCTGGAAAGCCTTCTCAACATTTGTTGCCTCCAAGGCAGATGTTTCGATGAAAGAAAGCCCTTCTCTTTCAGCATAACTTTGAGCATCCTCTGTAGCAACAGCTCGGAGATGCTTCAGATCAGTCTTGTTCCCAATGAGCATAATCACAATGTTGGAGTCTGCATGATCCCTCAGTTCCTTTAACCACCGGCTGACATTTTCAAAGGAGGTAGGTTTGGTCACATCATATACCAGAAGGGCACCAAGAGCCCCCCTATAGTACGCACTGGTAATAGCTCTATATCTCTCCTGTCCAGCAGTGTCCCAGATCTGAGACTTGATGATCCTTCCCTCGACCTATGCATATATGATATATCATCAGTTTAGCAATGTTTCTCCAAGCGTACAGTTCTAAAAACAAGGACGACTAGAAACACCTAAAAGAATCACGACTTACATTTGCTAATTCAACAAACAAGAAGAAAATTGACGTAAATTTGCTTACAGCATGTAAGAAGCTCTCTTGTGAATATTAAAATCCATGCAAAATATCATGGCATCTACACAAAGGTAGAGTTCATTTAAATGGTTGCTGGAAATCATGTTTGACCTCCTAGTACTTGGAGCAATACACATAACCTCAACTATTAATTCTGATAATCCTGGCTACTTTTCTGAGTTTTCCTGTTGAGATAACTGTTCTGTGCATCACATACTCAATTTGCAAATTGTTTATCATTTTTTTTTTGACAAGGTAACAACAAATTGTTTATCATTAGAAATGCCCCTTTTTATTTTTCCTACTCGTGTCCAAAGTCCAACCAAAAATAAGAACATAGGACAAAATTATAGTTAAGTACAAAGGATTAATAAAAAGTGTTTCCACAAAGAATTTCATGCTAATAGTAAAAGGCAGCTGTTAGGTCAAGAGAGGAAAATTTCTTCATTGAACAATTTTCTTTTAATGAGCGCCCTCCATTAATAGTTGGGGACACCTATGCCGCTACAGTTACAAAATTGGCTCAATAATGCCATTATTAAACGGACCTACTTAAGTCTCTAAATAGCCAGTGTAGTCCAATCAAAAAACACATCTCTAGTTAAACTCCCCTTTTCCCAGTTCCCCCCTCCCCCTTTTCACCTACAATACAACCTCACCACCTTCCTTTCCCACCAAAAAAACATAAAGAAACACCATTAACGACCCTATGCCTCCCACCTTCACTGTAAAACTGCGCATTCAACTCAAATTAAACCCTTCTCCATTCTTCCTTTCATCAACTTAGACCCACCTACAAACAACCATTAAAACAACATGTATCCCCACAATCAACCACCGTTCACCATAACCAAGCCCCAAGGTGGTTGTCCCACAACCACCACATCATTCTCCTCCATCTTTCAAAAACCTCATTGTCATCCCTTCTCCCCCATCAGTCAGTCCGCATCCACCATTCCACCTTCAAGGGGAAGGACCTTCAACGAAGAAGAAATTGAAGCCATCACCATCGGTGCCACTGCCACCACTCGACAAATTGAAGGATCTAGCATCAAGTTCTCCCTCTTCCTCAAATTCCTAATTTGTTTAGTTCTTTTAGACTTTCATAGGGCTTTGAACCAAACATTACCAGGTATAATTGAGATGGAAAACAATGAGGTGCTTGACGGTAGACTTGAGTGGATCCGATTCTTTTAGTAGATCTGATTGATCCTTTTCCTTTTTGTGAGTGAAATTTTATGTCCCACATCGGTGGGCATAATGTGCTTATGTGGGTTTAAATAGCCTTGGGCTCTCCCACCTTAATAGCTAGCTTTTGGGGTGTGAGTTAGGTCCAAGCTTGTTACAAATGGTATCAGAGCCATCCACCGCCCTTCGTGTCAGTCGTGCCTTGGATGGTGACGCCGGTATCGCAGTGTTCGCCCGGGGCTAGTAATGTATAGCGCATAGCCGTCGAGGACGACGGATGCGGAGCGTGGTCGTTTGTTATGTCCCACATCGGTGGGCATAATGTGCTTATGTGGGTTTAAATAGCCTTGGGCTCTCCCACCTTAATAGCTAGCTTTTGGGGTGTAAGTTAGGTTCAAGGTTGTTACATGAAACGGTGGTGCTTATTGGTGGTTAGAAATAAGGGAGAGGTAGCTAGATGATGAAGGAGGTGGTGGTTGATGACAAATAGATGAGATCATTAGTGGAACTGTGTGTTGTCTCTTCCTGGGTGCTCGTTCTGTGTTTGTAAAGATGTATGCGTATGTGAGAGCATGTGATATAGATAGGAGAAAACATCTATTTTTGAATTGATCAGGAAATAAAAGGAGTGTGTGTCATGCCAGCAATGACACTGGCACTCTAACTAAAATTTTGGCTTAATACATACTTTGCCCCCACCTTGTTGACAAATCCTTTAAACACACGCCAATCTCACACGCAACCTTTTACAAACCAAACATTTTCTCAAAACATATCTAAGAGACACAACTTTTGTGTTTGACCACTTTTCTTAACAAGTGAGTGCGATGCACCATAAGGTTCATGTGTCATTAGCTATTCTTTCAAAAACACGAAAATTAAATGTATACCCCCATCTTCTTCATCTTCCCCCTACCATGGCTACCATACACCATGATTGTAACAACCATGTCAATCGATGCTTCATTCAAAACTCACCCATGCACAGAAAAATTGACCAATCTCAAAAACGAATATTGGTTAATACACGCATGCTAAGTCAAAGAAACCAACAAAATAATTTAGAAGGGTATGCCAGAGCCCATAAGAGAATCTGGTTCGGAGTACAGTCTAAAGAATGGGAAAAGTTGAGTTTTATCTATCATTCAATTTCTACTATCTATCTAGTACAACAACACTACATCGCTCTGCAAGAGATTCATTGGGCATAATCAACTATGACCATCCGAACATGTATTTCGACTTCCAGAAAAGTTTAGTTAATGCGGTATCGAGGTGTTAGCCTCTATTCTCTGCCAGGTGGTCAATTTTTTGTTGAAGTTGAAGTTTTTAGGTAATTGCCATGGGTGATGCTGGTTAAAGCTATTGAAGGAATAGGTTTGGATAGGAAAATTTTGATGGTTTCTGTTAAAGAGAGATAGGGTGGAAAAAGAAAGATGATGATTGAAAAATAAAATTGATAAAGTTGGACTATGCAATCCTTATAAGGCTTTAGACACATAATATTTTGTACTCGCCGCTTTTCTGTGTAGAACACGCAAGTGCTACTTAGCCAAAGCGGTGTGACTTAGACACATCTAGCAAAAGATTTGGTGCATAAAAGGTTGCCTGTGAAATTGAGGTGTGTCAAAGGGATTTGCGTACAAGTTGAGGGGGCAAAGTATATATTAGGCCTCTTTTTATCTATAGGCAAATTCGTTTAGGCAATATAAGGATATTCACTGAAAGAGATTTATTTTCCTTCCCTTACCTACCTTGGACAAATATATAAGTATGGAATGTGAGTTAATAGTGATGATTTTATTGCACCCCACCCCACCCTCTCTCTGTCTCTCGCTTTCCATCTCTTTCTCACCCTAAAAAATATCCTGACTAAAGGAACCTTATCACTCCCTTTTCACTTTTCTTTAATCTAAGACATCCATAATGGACTTCTAAGACTATCTACAACCATGTAAACTATAAAGGTTAATGTAAGCTGAGTTTGGTACATTTGAATTAACTAAAAGATATGTAATACCAAATAAGCCTAGTTAACATGAACAAAAATACAATCATAGTGGTGGTATCAACATAGTTATGCAAACCATGTCATTCAAAATGCGCGTTTATGTTTTTAGCTTGTCAATTTCTTCACTTTGAATATGCATTCTAATTTTTTAAACACACTTATTTAAGAAAAAGTATTTTTAAACCACACTCAAGGGTGTTTGGACTTTATTACTAATAGTTCCAACTGTAAAATAGATGTGCCAACTTTTGTAGCTACTTATTAAACCACACACAGAGTGATCAATGCTCTTTCCTTTTCTCCATCACTAATTCTTTTTCTTAATCCTGCACTCTTACTTTTCCTTGTTTCTGTTTCTTCAAATCCAAACATCTAGCATTGTAAAAGACGATTTGAACAAATTACTGGTGGAGCCCCAGTAGATTATTAGGGCCGCTAGTACTTGCAAATACTCCTTCCCAATTTGTTTGTCTGGTTTTGACAGAGTTTAAGAAAGTAAAGAAGACTTTTGAATCTTTTCGTCTCAAATTAAGGATAGGTAAAATGTACCAAAATGCCCTTTAATCTTGCGGTCTTAAACATGCCATGTGGAAAAAGTAGGAATTAAAGAGTTGGCAAAAAAGAAAAGATGCATTCTTTTTTAAACGGACTAAAAAGAAAAGTAAGACATTAAAATTGAAACAGAGGGTATATTAGTATGGCATTTTTAAAACTGAGCTTCAGTAATTGAACATGATATGAAACATTGAGATCCTGGTGTGAAGGTAAATTTCAGGTGAAAAAACTCACAAATCTTCAAGCTTTACAATTATTTTCCCATGTATAAAATTTCTTACTCTTTTTTTTTTTTCCAACTTCAACTCAATTATTATTCAAAACTAACATGTTGCAAATACAAAAAGTACGGATCTTGCTGGATTTCAAAGATGTGGCAAGTAGGAAGAAGGCTGTATTGCCAGATCTCAAAAGATTAGAAATGTGATTCAAGCGCAAGTGCATTACTTAATCTAAATCCCGAAACCTAAATCCATGGCACAAAACAAGGGAGTGACTTCAGCAAATAACACATGCACACACACAAAATCCAGATCTTAAGTAGGCAGATGAAAATGAGAGTTGAGTGATGCATTGTTCAGAAGTTGAGCTAATATGTGCAGAAGTGCACTCGAGAGTGTAAGCTAGGGGACACAGAGATCAGCAGTATAAGAAAATGGATTCGGTTTAATTTAAGAGTAATTGAGAGAGAGAACCTGGAGAGTACGAGTGGCGAATTCAACGCCAATAGTAGATTTAGACTCCAAACAGAACTCATTTCTAGTGAATCTGGAGAGCAAGTTTGATTTCCCAACTCCTGAATCTCCTATTAACACTATCTTGAACAAGTAATCATACTCCTCGTCCGCTCTTCTACCCATTTTTTTTCTCTCACTGTCTCTCTACTTCTGGAAGAGAAAGATCAAGCACTCACTCTCCCTGTATAATTGTGGTGAACGTGAGATGCAATGAAGAGAAAACTTTCGCTTTATGACCAAAATGACCCTGGGATCTGAATATGCGGCTTGGACTTGTGTATGACTCCTTTGGATCTCTGTTTTGAAAGCTTCTTGACGTATCACAGATTATTGGACAAGCGCTCATTTAGCGGAAGACAACGTCACACTTACGCCACTCAATTGGGTTCAACACCTTTTTCAAACAAATACTGTAGTTTTAATAAACCAAAAAATATTAATTGGCCGTTTCCAGCGCATCAACTGCAATATATTGCTTTAATTCAGCTTTAAATTCAAATGGAATATATCGGTTCTCCCAAATTCAGTTTTCGCTACATTTTCTCCCTTTCTTTGTCACTTAAAATAAAGAGATTAACTAATATTCTCTGTCAGTGTAAAGTTTTTTTACACATTCACGTAACTTTTACTGGCAATCGGTGGTTACCAATCCTTCTAATAAATTTTAGTTTTATTTCTCTCTCTATCTCTTAACCCTTGCCAATACTTGCCCTTCTAACTCTTCAGTTCTATTTTTATGTTCTCTCTCCTCATCTATGGCTTTCATCATCCTTCCAACTCCGTCAAAGTAATCAGAGCTTTATTTTAACTCCAACACAATCTACTCATGTTTGGACTCTTTTTTGTATATCATTTATTTTTTATTGAAACCATCATGTGATTGCAAGTTTTTGTGAATTTTCTCTTCTTTGTTTGAAAAGTCAAAACTCATATAAAGAGACTAGTTTCTTTTCCCATATGCATTTCTTTTTATGCTAATTTATGTTCATTTACAACAATTAAGTTTGAGATTCCTTGTGGTATTGCAACCAGTTGGCTTTCTCGTATCCGCTCTCTCTTCACACCCAAACTTTTTACTTGATCTTATTGATTATATTGTAGATAAATCACAAAACTAGTTATTCAGCATGAATAATTGATTATAATGCTATAACTTTTTCCTGAAAAATATATATCAGAAAAGGCTAAAGGGATTCAAGTCTAAGCTAATAATGGATTTTTTGCACACTGTACGTCAATATATACATAGAGAAAATGATCAAAATGGTCCTTAATGTATGAGGGTTGGATTGTTTTGGTCCTTGATATATTCACTTGATTGAAATAGTCCTTGATGTTTCGAGAAAATGATCAAAATGGTCCTTAATGTATGAGGGTTGGATTGTTTTGGTCCTTGATATATTCACTTGATTGAAATAGTCCTTGATGTATGCAAAATGTGGATGGTTTTGGTCCTAAATCCTAAATATAATGCCGTAACATTATTCAAATGTTTGACACAAAAAATCCATCAAATGTAAGTGAAATTTTTTTAATTTTTTTAATTTTTACTTTTTTATTATTTTTATTTTTAAAATGTATTATTCTTTTTATATTATTTATTTTTCATTTTCTTTCTTTTCATTCCCAACCTTTACTTCTTATGATTCCATGTAATTGCTCGTATTTTTTTATTTTATTCATTTAGCATAACCGTGTTATTATTCTAATATTTGAAACTACACCTCTTAATATTGAAAAGAATGAGTTATTAACAAACTTGACATATAACGGGTGACGTTATTAAAGTAGAATTTCATTGTGAATGGGGTTATAAACTTATATTTTTCCTTTCTTTTGAATTATTTACTTAAGTTACGTTAAAACTTACTTATGTAATGTTATGAATAATACTCATATGTCAAATTCTAACATTACATAAGTAAGTTTCAACGTAACTTAAGTAAATAATTCAAAAGAAAGGAAAAATATAAGTTTATAATAACACGGTTATGCTAACACGGTTATGCTAAATGAATAAAATAAAAAAATACGAGCAATTACATGGAATAATAAGAAGTAAAGGTTGGGAATGAAAAGAAAGAAAATGAAAAATAAATAATATAAAAAGAATAATACATTTTAATTCTGAGGGCCATCGGACTGGGGTAAAACCCTGAATTAACCGTGGTGCACTTGCGGGAAACTCCTTGCCGAGGACTTGTGCACCCCCGGAATTAGTCGGGGCTCAAAGAGACCCGGAACACCCGGTACTTAATAAAAAATAAATAATACATTTTAAAAATAAAAATAATAAAAAAGTAAAAATAGAAAAAAAAAATTCACTTACATTTGATGGATTTTTTGTGTCAAACATTTGAATAATGTTACGACATTATATTTAGGATTTAGGACCAAAACCATCAACATTTTGCATACATCAAGGACTATTTCAATCAAGTGAATATATCAAGGACCAAAACAATCCAACCCTCATACATTAAGGACCATTTTGATCATTTTCTCGAAACATCAAGGACTATTTCAATCAAGTGAATATATCAAGGACCAAAACAATCCAACCCTCATACATTAAGGACCATTTTGATCATTTTCTCTATATACATATATAATGTATGTGATTGCTTTAATAGTGTTGAAAAGATGGTAAAAATGAAAGTGATAGAAGATAAAGAAGAGGCAGGAGTGGGTGGAAATTTTGATAAACAGAGTTATAATCCTAATTAAATTATGGTAGAATAAATGTAGTGTCCAAGTTGGCTTCCTCTTCAAACTTCTCTGGAACCTTCTGCGAGGACGAGCACGGAACGATTTAACGAGGTCATCAGTAGACATATCAAGAAGAGCATCAAGAAGCTGAACTTCTTGAATGTTCTCTTCTTTGGTTGTTGTCCAGTGACCGTGCCTAAGTTTTTCGTTGAGAAACTTGAAGGGCAAAGAAGGTCACGATTAAAGGTATGGTGTTTCAAGAAAGCCAAGAGTATTTATGTCTCAAAGGAGGGATAACAAGAAAAAGTGTTATGTTATAAAAGTATACAACGACAAGTTGTTGAAAATAATTCGATCATATTGCAAATCGAAACCTGTTAAAAATCCCGTGTAATTACTATTCAAGATGTGACAAGGTTATAGTCAAAACTAGTAAGTGTTTGAAGCAAGTGAATAGGAAATTAAAAACAAACAAAAGAACAACAACAACAACCCAGTGAAATCCCACAACGTGGTATCTGTGGAGGGTAGAGTGTACGCAGACCTTACTCCTATCAAGGTAGGACGACTGTTTCCGAAAGACCCTCGGCTCAATAAAAAGCATAAAAAGAGGTCAGATAATGCTAAGAAATTCAAAGCGATATGGAAATGCAAATAACGAAAGCGACACAGATAAAATAGAATAATCAAAGTACAGGAAATAACAGATAATAGCAGAAATCAGAGCACAAGAAATTATACTGCGATAATGCGCCTACTAATAAGGAAGGATAACGAGACTATCTACTAGTCTTCTACCCTAATGTGGGTCCTCCAAACCCTCCTATCTAAGGTCATGTCCTCGCTAAGCTGTAACTGCGCCATGTCCTGTCTAATCACCTCTCCCCAATGTTTCTTCGCCCTACCCCTACCTCTTCTGAAACCATCCATGGCCAACCTCTCACACCTCCGCACTGGCGCATCCGTGTCTCTCCTCTTCACATGCTCAAACCATCTCAGTCTCGCTTCCCGCATCTTGTCTTCCACCGAGGCCACTCCCACCTTGTCCCGAATAGCCTCATTCCTAATCCTGTTACTCCTGATGTGCCCACACATCTATCTCAACATTCTCATCTCGGCAACTTTCATCTTTTGAACGTGAGAGATCTTAACTGGCCAACACTCCGCCCCATACAACATAGTCGGTCTAACCACCACTTTGTAGAACATGCCCTTAAGTTGTGGTGGCACCTTCTTGTCACATAGCACTCCGGAAGCGAGCCTCCATTTCATCCACCCTGCCCTAATACGATGTGTGACATCATCGTCAATCTCCCCGCTACCTTGCATGATAGACCCAAGATACTTGAAACTACTTTTCTTCTGGATGGCCTGGGTACCAAGCCTAACTTCCACGCCATCCTCCTGAGGTGCTTCACTGAACTTGCACTCCAAGTACTTTGTCTTGGTCCTACTCAGCTTAAACCCTTTAGACTCCAAGGTATGTCTCCAACCCTCCAGCTTAGCGTTAACTCCGCTACGAGTCTCGTCGATCAGAACTATGTCATCCGCGAAAAGCATACACCATGGCACCTCACCTTGAATTTGTCGCGTCAATCCATCCATCACCAAGGCAAATAAAAACGGACTAAGAGCTGATCCTTGATGCAACCCCATCACAACTGGGAAGTGCTCTGAGTCCCCTCCTACTGTCCTTACCCTGGTTTTAGCTCCCTCATACATGTCCTTGATCACTCTAATGTACGCCACAGGTACACCTTTAGCCTCCAAACATCTCCATAGGATCTCTCTTGGAACTTTATCGTAAGCCTTTTCTAGGTCGATGAATACCATGTGTAAATCCTTCTTCCTCTCCCTATACTGCTCCACCAGTCTCCTCACAAGATGGATGGCTTCTGTAGTTGAGCGTCCCGGCATGAATCCGAACTGGTTCTCTGAAATAGACACGCCTCTCCTCACCTTCATCTCCACCACCCTTTCCCACACTTTCATAGTATGGCTTAGAAGCTTGATACCTCTATAGTTGTTGCAACTCTGGATATCCCCCTTGTTGTTGTATAGAGGGATCATTACGCTCGACCTCTATTCTTCGGGCATCCTTGCTGTCTTAAAGATGACATTAAACAACCTAGTCAGCCACTCCAAACCTACCGAGCTCGCGCTCTTCCAAAATTCCCCAGGAATCTCGTCCGGTCCGGTCGCTCTTCCCCTGCGCATCCTATGAACAACACTCTTAACCTCCTCAACCTTAATACTCCTACAATACCCAAAATCGTGACGCCTCCCTGTATGTTCCAAATCTCCCAACACAATGTCTCTATCCCCTTATTCATTCAAGAGTTTGTGGAAATATGACTGTCATCTCCGTCTAATGAGAGTCTCCTCTACCAATACTTTTCCATGCTCGACCTTGATGCACTTCACCTGATCCACATCGCATGCCCTTCTCTCCCTCGCCTTGGCTAGCCTGAACAATTTCTGATCCCCGCCTTTCTCTTCTAGTCCAGCATAAAGACGTTCAAAAGCTACCGTTTTTACTGTTGAAACCGCCAACTTCGCCTCCTTCCTCGCTATCTTATAAAGTTCCCTATTCGTCCACTTCTCCACCTCATCCTTGCTTTCTATCAACTTCGCATATGCCACCTTCTTTGCTTCCACCTTCCCTTGCACTTCTCCATTCCACCACCAGTCCCCTCAATGCCGACCACGGCTACCTGTCGAGACCCCCAAAACTTCCCTTGCTACAACCCTAATGCAACTAGCCATCCTATCCCACATACTGGTCGCATCCCTACTACTATCCCAGGCCCCCATATCCTTCAATTTCTTTGCCATCTCCAGGGCACTAGTCGTGGTCAAACTCCCCCATCTGATCCTAGGTCGGTTAACCCCGACCCTCTTCTTCCTCGTCATCTTGATCCCTAAATCCATCACTAAGAGCTTATGTCAGGTTGTAAGGTTGTCGCTCAGAATGACCTTACAGTCCTTGCACAGACCTTTATTATCCTTCCTAAGGAGTAAAAACTCTATCTCAGTCTTAGCCACCAAACTACGGAAGGTTACTAGGTGCTCCTCCTTCTTTGGGAAACTCGAATTGGCTATCACCAACCCCAAAGCCCTTGCAAAATCCAAAAGTGAAACTTCTCTTCCATTTCTGTCCCCAAAGCCAAAGCCTCCATGCACATCATCATAACCTCCCGAAATAGACCCGATGTGCCCGTTGAAATCCCCTCCTATGAAAAGCTTCTCAGTAGGCGGTATGCCTCCCACTAACTCATCCAAATCCTCCCAAAAGTGCCTCTTCTCCTCTTTGCTTAAGCCCGCTTGCGGCGCATATGCACTAATAATGTTCAAAGTGAGCCCTTCCACGACCACCTTAATCAACATCATCCTATCAGTGACTCTCCTAACCTACCACCTGATCCCTTAAATCACTATCTACTAAAATGCCTACCCCATTCCTATACTTTGTTCTACTAGAGAACTAAAGCTTATACCTGTCTACCTCCTTAGCTTTAGAACCTACCCATTTGGTCTCTTGGACACAAGATATATTAATCTTCCTCCTCTTAAGAATCTTAACTAGCTCTATGGATTTCCCCGTTAACGTCCCAATGTTCCAAGAGCCTGCTCTCAGCCTAGACGCTCCTTTAACCTACTTACCCCTCCTAACCCTCGTCCCCATCCCCGAACGAGAACATGACCCTAGTCTACCATCAATACCCAAAGCCACGAAAACGAGTATGAACTAATAAATTATTCAAAGGTCTAAAGTCAGCAAAATGTAACTACAAGTGTATGAGCAAATAATAGATATAGCAACCGGAGGTACCAACTCCAGCTGAACTGAACCTGTTCGTCGCCGGAAAACACTGTTCAACGTCAGAGTACTGTTCACTGTTAAGGTATTGTTCACCACGACCTGAAAGGGAGAAGAGAAGAGGGAGGACATGAAGGAAAAATGAGAGAGAAAGAGAGGACTGGCCGGAAAAAGATACCGGAAAAGTCGCTATCGACGGAGCAGCGGCGTTCTGGCAGCGCCAGAAATAGATAAAAAAGGGGAAAAAAAGGAGAAGAGAAGAAGAAGAGGAGAAGAAGAAAAGGGAAGAGAGAAGAAAAGTAAATCTGGCCGGCATTACCTGGTCGCAGGCGTTACCTGAACGTGACAGTGGCCGGAAAATCGTTACCTGGGTCTGAACAGTGAATCTTACCGTTGGGTTGGGTGAGAAGAGGAGAGAGGAGAGAGAAAGTAACTTAAACCTATAGGAAATTAAAAACAAACAAAAGAACGTGAAGAGCAAATACGAAATCTAATTCTCTGGAGTTGTTCCAGCAGTAGGCGCTGACCCAGAATCTTCACTCTTTGGATCATTCATCTCAGGATCCTGGATGTCCTCGAGAGCCATCTCCGCAGCTCCCAAATCAATTTCTCCTTCAAGGAGCGATGTGGAAAGATCAAAATCAAGAGCACTCACCTCTTCAAGATATTTCTCCTAGTCTCCAGAATAGCCAGGTCGTGTCGGAGCCGTAATTTCTGACATCGGACCCTAAGTCACGGGAAATATCCATGTTGAGAAGCTGACTCCGGATATTGTTCACATCATTCTAAAGCCGGGCAACTTTATTTTGAATTCCTACATAAGAGGAAGTCAGAGTTTGAAGAGAATTTTCCCAATCCCGTAGCGAGTTGGCCGCATCCTCCAAACGTATTCTCAATGAAGCTTAGAGGGAATCTGAGTAGCGGATCTCAGCCTGCAACCTCTCCACTTCTACTTGAAGGCAATCATTACCCTTCTTAAGTTTGACTTCCTGACGGGAAGGAGCAACGGAACGTGCAAGCTCAGTAGTGGAAGTGGCAGCTACGTGATCCTAAAAACACGATTTTTATTGAGGTTATTTAGAGATACCGGGGACCGGTGGAAAATTCATAAGTGATGATGAAGTAAGTAACTGGAGGAACAAATTGGAAAGGTGAGCAAGAGAGGAATCCAAATTGGCGACCGGAGGCTTAGGACGCGGAGACGAACCCGAGGTTCCAGCTTCATCCAGAGGAATATAACTTCTTTTCGATGGCTTGCAGACTAGAGGAGTTGGACTTTTTTGGCACTGGTTGGCGGGAGGAGTCTTAGCTTCGCCCGACGCTTTGCTGGAATCATCAGGAAATGGATCCAGGGCACCGTTAGCCTGAGCCTGCTCTCGTCATCATCGTCAATCAAAACTAACCCGGGAGTCTCCTCCTATTGAGCTTTACACCAAGCCTCTATGAGAAAGTGACGACTGCGCACCCTGGAGCCAATTCCTACCGGAGAGACGGATGCATCTTTTGTTTTGCGCTTCTGGCTGGAAGAAGCAGCCTTGACGATGTTGGAAGAGCGGCTTTCTGAGTATGGACCTTCCGAAGGGGTAGGCCTCCACACCGGAAGGCCTATATAGAGACAACAGAAAGTATTATTAAAATTAAAAAGGATGTAATAAGAAATCTTTAAGATCATGAGGAGAAAGCCTTACTAGGGTTCTTCCCTGTCCACCAGCTGGATGTCATGCTCCTCCAGGATCGAGTTAGGTCGGGAGAAGCACTTAGTAGTGATACCACCCACTCAAAGATCCCGACCAAGAGCTCAGGTTCAACCGGGACCGCTAAGGGAAAAGGAAAATTTCAAGAGAAGTGAATAAAATATAACCACGGGAGAAACGCAAGAAAGAAAACAAGTCTTGTTGAAAAACTTACGAGTTGGATTCTATGCCTCCGAAAAAGGTTCAGGTTTGAACTGGTAGAGATGACTGGTTCGGATCTTAATAAACTGGTGCATCCAGCCCCGGTCATAATCATCCTCAAGATTAATAAGGCTACATTTTCCTCGAGGGTAAAGATGAAGTAACCCTTCTCGGAAAACCCTAGGGGCGTAAAAATGTATCAAGTGGTCAAGAGTGAACGGAATACCAGTGTTACACCTCGAAAATTTTTTCGTTGGTACGCAAGAGAATGAACTAGTGATGAATATGAGTGCATGATGTCCATGAGCAAGAAACGACGTTTGATGACCTTAGGCGAGATTTCGAAAGTATCCGATGTGAGACGAGGAAGTTGGCTAAGTTAAGATGAGATATAAGGTGAGCAATGCATGTGTATGGACGAGGGTGATTAAAATGAGAAGTCTAAGAAATATGGGAAGTTGCAGAATTGTAACTGCCCAGTGGTCGTAAATTGCAAAATACGGACCGTAAATTACTATACGGTCCGTAAACTGGCAGTCGTAAACTGCCATGCAAAAGCTTCAGCTTTCTGCCCAGCCGAGAAATGGTAAAATACGACCAGGTTTACGGACCACAAAGTGATTTACGGCCCATAAACCATGGTCGTAAATCACCATGCATGCAGCCTTAAGTTTCTGGTTCTGCTTAAGCTTAAAGATGACCACGAGGGACGGTCCGTAAACTGAAATACGGACCGTAAACCTCCATGGACGACCACTGTTCACCCAGCACAGATTTTTCAATTCATTAAATATGAGGATCAAGACTTGTTTTATTTCATTTCCATATTACACCACTTCTCTCTAGAATCATCTCTCTACATTTATTTCATAAGTTTCAAGGATTATAAGTCCCCAACAACATAAGCAAGTGAATCAAGTGTAAGCAAACCATTAAATACCATTCAAGTCAAGAAATGCAAATGGAGAAAAACTAGGGTTTGGCTCAAAGTGGGGTATTATTAACCAAAGCTTGTTCCTACAACTTCTAAGGTAAGATTCATGATTTTTACATGATGTTTAAGGTATTGAAGAGTTGGAATACATGGATTGTAGAAAATATGGTCAAGTAGGTCATGAATGATGAATAGTGACATTTTGTGGAATAGTTGGAATTGAATCATGAATGTTGTTGTGTTGTGATATGAATGCATTATAAATGGTACTAAGATCATAAACTAGACACTTTAGACGAATGGACGAAGTTGGATGTTATGACCATGAATATGGGTGAATTAGAGGAAAATTGAGAAATCTAGATAATGTGGATGATGTGAATGACTAATGGCCATTGTTATGATATTAATGAAGGTATAGACGCTAGCATTGGAAGGAAACGTGCAAGTGTAGAATAGTCCGACGAAAAGGTATGTAAGGCTAACCCTTCTTTCATAAGGCATGGTTCCTTGGCCAAACTCTTAAATCCTCTATACGAGTATGTTGTATTCAAGTGATTGACACTCCGAGCTCATAAGCTCACGACCCTTGATACGTGCTACGAATGTACTACGCACCCCCATTGACGAGTAAGCATAAGATAAAGATGTATCAAAAACAATGATGATAGTGATGACGATGATAATAATAATGATGCTAAAGGTGCCTACGGGCTATTATATTCACATGTGCCTATGAAGGGCTATAATGACACCCCGAGCTTATAATGCCGGGTAGAATATATGTATATGGATGTATATATGTATGTATGTATGTATATGATTACGTAACGTGCGCACACGTCTGCAGATGGTACGGATAACCCTGAAGCCTTGGTAGGGCCAGGTAGAAATAACATTGAGCCTTGGTTGGCTAAGTACGTATGAAACACCGAACCTTATGGTCGGGCACACTATGTATGTATATAAGTGTATGGCTATGTATATAATATGAATATGAATGTGAAAAGACTATGTATACGAATGCGAATAAGGACATGTATACGAATATGAGCACAAGTATGGTACGAGTACTATTATGGAATACGGATGATGACGTAGGTGTACAAATACGTATGAAAAATGGAAAGTCCTACGAAAGGCAGGTAAGCGCTATGACAATGATATTATTGTCTCCCCCCTCGTATGCTATTTCATATGTTGTCTATGATGCTTCTATATTGATGTTAATCATGCTTTACATACTCAGTACATTCTTCGTACTGACGTCCTTTTGTTTGTGGATGCTGCGTCATGCCCGCAGGTGCACAGGGAGACAGACTTGATCCATAGTTGCTTATCCAGAGATTGCATAGCAGAGCTCCATTTCTTTCGGAGCCGCAGCTTTTGCGTACTCATTCTTTTGTGTATAATTATGGGCATAGCGAGGTCTTGTCCCGCTAATGTGATATGTCATACTCTTAGAGGCTCGTAGTCATGTGTATGTGGGTAGAGATGTTCGGCCATGTCGGCCCATGTTTTGTATATCTTTTGTTGGCCTCGTCGGCCTTGTACTTATGATGTGGCATAGATGCCTATGATATGTTAAATGATGATGGTCGTCTAATGGGATCAATATGATTAACGATAAGAAAAGCACGAATTGACTTATGGTTCACCTAGATGTTATGTTATGTACGATAAGGGGGTGCCCGGGTGGGGTAGCACCGGGTGCTCGTCGCGGCCCCCTAGCCGGGTCGTGACAAAAGTTGTATCAGAGCAGTTCAGTCATAGGATGTGTCTACGAGCCGTGTCTAGTAGAGTCTTGGTTATGGGTGTGTTGCGCGCCACACTTATAAACAGGAAGCTGCGGACATTTTAGGAATATATGACCTTCTTTCTTCATAAGAATCATGCGATAGAGCTATGATGTAAGAAATTCTTGTTCCTAAATCGTGTGTTGTGTATTTCAGAGATGCTTAAAAAGGGAAAGGCTACGGAAGCCCAAAAGGGCAAGACGGTGGTAGAAAAGCGGGCTGAAAGAGCACCGCCACCGGTAATAGAGGAAGATGAGTCCCAGAGTGCGGCTCAATCTCAGTCCTCCCAGACAGTGCCTATTACCGAGGAGCACGTGGGAGCCTCAGCCCCAGCTCCAGCTCCTCCACCGAATGCTTCGGGCCAAGATGTGAGAGAGGCCATTAATTTGTTGACTCAGTTGGTTGCGGCCCAGACTCAGAGGCCAAGCGCAGGGCAAGGTGACAGGGCTGTTAGTGCAAGGGCCCGTGACTTCATTGCTTTGAAACCCCCGGAATTCTTTGGGTCGAAACCGGAGGAGGATCCTCAGGACTTCATTGACGGTATGTTGAAGACGCTCCGATTGATACATGCTTCAGACACCGAGTCGGTGGAGATAGCGTCGTATAGATTGAGGGACGTCTCAATCCAGTGGTATACGGTTTGGATGGCTTCACGGGGAGCCAATGCACCTCCGCCGGTATGGCAAGATTTTGTCGATGCTTTTCTTCGTCATTACATGCCTCCAGAAGTTCGGCGAGCTAGGGCCGATAAATTCTTGAATTTGAGGCAAGGTAACATGAGCGCTACAGAGTATAGTCTCCGCTTTAACTCCTTGGCTAGGTATGCTTCGGCCATGGTAGCGGATATGGGCGATCGGGTGCACCGATTTTGTGAAAGGCCTAGGGCCACACTTGATGGATAAATGCTTGACTGCGTCCCTTCAGGATGGCATGGATATTGCACGCATTCAGGCATATGCTCAGGAATTAGAGGAACACTTACAGCAGCGGAGAAATGAACGTGAGCAAGATAGGGGGCATAACAAGAGGGCTAGACCTTCGGGTTCGAGGGGTGAGTCCAGAGGCGGACACAGGCAGCAGTTTCCCAGCCATTCGGGCTATTCCATGACCAGTCCACCTCTACGGTTTTCAGGCCAAGGCCTTGATAGATCTGTTCGTTCAGGGCCGAGTCAGAGTTATTCAGGGTCCCAGTTCAGAGGTGATTCAGGCCAGTCAAGGCCGCCTGTGCCACGATGTTCCCAGTGTGGGAAGTCGCATTGGGGTCAGTGCCAATTGGGTTCAGATGTTTGCTATTCATGTGGTCGACCGGGCCATATTATGCGTGATTGCCCCTCAGTGCATGGTAGAGGTAGGACCCAGCCATCAGGGTCGGTAGCCGGATCTTCGGCATCTGTACGCCCTACGGGGCCAGGTTCACATGCGCCAGTCGGCCATGGTAGAGGTAGAGGCAGAGCTCCCAGTACTAGCGGTTCTCAGCACCGTATTTATGCTTTGGCTGGACGCCAAGATCTTGAGTCTTCTCCTGATGTGGTCACAGGTATATTATCGGTATTCTCTCATGATGTATATGCTTTGATTGATCCGGGCTCCACATTATCATAAGTTACTCCATATATTGCGGGTCGATTTATAATTGAGCCGGAGTCTATCAAACCTTTTGAGGTGTCTACACCCGTGGGTGACTCGGTAATAGCTAGCCGAGTATATAGGAATTGTGTGATTGTGATTTGTGATCGTCGTACCATGATTGATTTGCATGAGCTAGAGATGGTAGATTTTAATGTCATTATGGGCATGGATTGGTTGGCTTCTTGTTATGCCAATGTTGATTGTAGAATGAAGATGGTTCGTTTCCAATTTCTGGGAGAACCAGTCTTAGAATGGGAAGGAAATACGGCATCACCAAAAGGTAGGTTTATTTCCTATCTAAAGGCAAGGAAGATGATCACGAAAGGGTGCATTTATCACCTAATGCGAGTTCAAGATGTAGAAGCTGAGTCGCCGACTCTACAGTCAGTTCCAGTGGTGAACGAATTTTCGGATGTGTTCCCGGAAGAGCTTTCAGGCCTTCCTCCCGAGCGAGAGATCGATTTTGCGATTGATGTGTTGCCAGACACTAAACCCATATCTATTCCTCCCTATAGAATGGCACCCGCAGAGTTGAAAGAGTTGCAGGAGCAATTGAAAGACTTGCTTGAAAAAAGGCTTCATTAGGCCTAGTTCGTCCCCGTGGGGAGCGCCTGTACTGTTTGTTCGAAAGAAAGATGGATCCTTGAGGATGTGCATCGATTATCGGCAATTGAATAAAGTGACGATTAAGAACAAGTATCCTCTCCCGAGGGTCGATGACGTATTTGATCAATTGCAAGGTGCCAAGTGGTTTTCAAAGATTGATTTGAGGTCTGGGTATCATCAAGTGAGAGTCAGGGAAAGAGATATCCCTAAGACGACCTTTAGAACATGATACGGTCACTTCGAGTTTCGAGTGATGTCGTTTGGGTTAACTAATGCCCCAGCAGTGTTTATGGACCTAATGAACAATGTATTCAGACCTTTTCTGGATCTATTTATAATTGTATTCATCGACGACATCTTAGTGTATTCTAGATCCGAGGACGAGCATGCGGATCATTTGCGAATTGTCCTTGGAGTTCTTCGAGCTCGAGAGTTGTTTGCAAAATTCTCCAAGTGTGAGTTTTGGTTGAACTCGGTATCATTTCTGGGCCATATCGTTGCAGCCGATGGTATTCGAGTGGATAGCCAAAAGATCGAGGCCGTGAAGACTTGGCCAAGGCCCACGACTCCTACGGAGGTTCGTAGCTTTTTGGGCTTAGCAGGCTATTACAGAAGATTTGTTGAGGGTTTTTCTTCTATTTCCGCGCCACTCACCATGTTGACTCAGAAGTCAGCTAAGTTTCAATGGACAGATGCTTGCGAGCGTAGTTTCCAAGAGTTGAAAGACCGATTGACTTCAGCCCCAGTCTTGACATTTCCAGAGGGATTGGAAGGATATGTTATTTATTGTGATGCTTCAGGCGTCGGGCTAGGCTGTGTATTGATGCAACATGGCAAGGTGGTTGCGTATGCTTCCAGGCAGTTATGGAAACATGAGCAGAATTATCCTACCCATGACTTAGAATTGGCCACGGTGGTCCATGCATTAAAGATATGGAGACATTACTTATATGGTGTCCACGTGGATATTTATACAGATCATAAGAGTCTCCAGTACATCTTCAAGCAGAAAGAGTTGAATTTGCGGCAACGACGATGGCTAGAGTTGCTAAAAGACTATGATGTTAAGATCATGTACCACCCCGGAAAGGCAAATGTTGTGGCTGATGCTCTTAGCCGTAGGTCGATGGGAAGTCTAAGTGATGTACGACTAGAAAAGAAAGAGATGGCCCGTGATCTTCAGCAGTTAGCTAGCCTAGGAGTCCGAGTGGCGGACTCAGGTAGCAGCGGAGCTACTATTCAGAATTCAGCAGTTTCATCGCTAGTAGCAGAAGTAAAAGAGCGACAATATGAGGATCCCATGCTAATGCAGTACAGAGATACACTCCCTCAGAAGGAGGAGTCATCATTTGATATTTCGGAAGACGGAGTTCTCCGATGTCGAGGCAGGTTATGTGTTCCCGATGTGGTAGGTCTACGTCACCAAATATTGAGGGAAGCTCGTTGTTCCCGTTACTCCGTTCACCCTGGAGCGACGAAAATGTATCATGATCTTAAGTCTATATATTGGTGGAATGGGATGAAGAAAGACGTAGTGGAATTTGTAGCTCAATGTCCTAATTGCCAACAAGTGAAGATCGAGCACCAAAAGCCGGGTGGCTTGTTGCAAGCTATAGAAATCCCGACGTGTAAGTGGGAAGTGATTAATATGGACTTCATCACAGGGTTACCCCGTTCCCGACGTAAATATGATTCTATATGGGTGATCGTGGATAGACTCACAAAGTCAGCGCATTTCTTACCGGTCAGGACGACCTATGTGGCAGAAGATTATGCGAAGCTTTATCTTAAAGAGATAGTGAAACTCATGGCGTTCCAGTATCTATTATCTCCGATAGAGGGACCCAGTTTACAACAACGTTTTGGAGATAGTTCCAAGAGGGTCTAGGGACCCAAGTGCGCCTAAGCACGGCATTTCACCCACAGACCGATGGGCAAGCTGAACGCACTATTCAGACTCTCGAGGATATGTTACGAGCATGTATGTTAGATTTTGGAGGAAATTGGGATGATCATTTGCCACTCATTGAATTTGCTTACAATAATAGTTACCATTCCAGCATTCAAATGGCACCGTATGAAGCTCTATATGGGCGAAAGTGTAGATCCCCAATTGGGTGGTTTGAAACCGGAGAAACTAAGTTGATAGGGCCAGACTTGGTCCAGCAAACAATAGAGAAAGTTAAGCTCATACAAGATCGGTTGCTAGCGGCTCAAAGTCGTCAAAAGTCCTATGCGGATAATCATCGAAGAGACTTAGAGTTCGAAGTGAAAGATTGGGTATTCTTGAAAGTGTCGCCGATGAAGGGCGTAATGAGATTTGGCAAAAAGGGGAAGCTCAGTCCCCGGTATATTTGGCAAAAAGGGGAAGCTCAGTCCCCGGTATATTGGGCCATACGAAATTGTACGCAAGATAGGCAAAGTGGCCTATGAGTTAAATCTACCTCCAGACTTGGAGTCAGTTCATCTAGTATTTCATGTTTCGATGCTTCGGAAATGTGTTGGAGATCCTACTAGGATCGTCCCAGTGAATGATGTGCAAGTGACAGAGAAATTGACTTATGAAGAGATACCCATTGCCATACTAGATAGGCAAGTACGGAGACTTAGAAACAAAGAAGTGGCCTCAGTTAAGGTCTTATGGAGGAACAACAATCGAGAGGAAATGACGTGGGAAGCAGAAGAGAGTATGCGATCCAAATACCCATATCTATTTCAGCCCTTGGAAGAAGTACAAAATGAGACGTCGAGATCATAAGGTATGCATGTTTTTCTTTTATGCTTTTGGGTCGTGTGTGGCCAACTTTTATGTTATTATGTAGTGGCGCTGTGTGGCATCGATATTATGGGCTGTTGTGGCAGGATGGCAGTGCCATAATGTAGGGGAAACTCTGGCGAAATTTTTATAGAATCCTCGAAGACTTTAACATTCGAGGACGAATGTTCTTAATGGGGGGAGAATGTTACACCTCGAAAAATTTTCCGTTGGTACGCAAGAGAATGAACTAGTGATGAATATGAGTGCATGATGTCCATGAGCAAGAAACGACGTTTGATGACCTTAGGCGAGATTTCGAAAGTATCTGATGTGAGACGAGAAAGTTGGCTAAGTTAAGATGAGATATAAGGTGAGCAATGCATGTGTATGGACGAGGGTGATTAAAATGAGAAGTCTAAGAAATATGGGAAGTTGCTGAATTGCAACTGCCCAGTGGTCGTAAATTGCAAAATACGGACCGTAAATTACTATACGGTCCATAAACTGGCAGTTGTAAACTGCCATGCAAAAGCTTCAGCTTTCTGCCCAGCCGAGAAATGGTAAAATACGACCAGGTTTATGGACCGTAAAGTGATTTACGGCCCGTAAATCATGGTCGTAAATCACCATGCATGCAGCCTTAAGTTTCTGGTTCTGCTTAAGCTTAAAGACGAACACGAGGGACGGTCCGTAAACTGACATACGGACCGTAAACCTCCATGGACGACCACTGTTTACCCAGCACAAATTTTTCAATTCATTAAATATGAGGATCAAGACTTGTTTTATTTCATTTCCACATTACACCACTTCTCTGTAGAATCATCTCTCTACATTTATTTCATAAGTTTCAAGGATTATAAGTCCCCAACAACATAAGCAAGTGAATCAAGTGTAAGCAAGCCATTAAATACCATTCAAGTAAAGAAATGCAAATGGAGAAAAACTAGGGTTTGGCTCAAAGTGGGGTATTATTAACCAAAGCTTGTTCCTACAACTTCTAAGGTAAGATTCATGATTTTTACATGATGTTTAAGGTATTGAAGAGTTGGAATACAAGGATTGTAGAAAATATGGTCAAGTAGGTCATGAATGATGAATAGTGACATTTTGTGGAATAGTTGGAATTGAATCATGAATGTTGTTGTGTTGTGATATGAATGCATTATAAATGGTACTAAGATCATGAACTAGACACTTTAGACGAATGGACAAAGTTGGATGTTATGACCATGAATATGGGTGAATTAGAGGCAAATTGAGAAATCTAGATAATGTGGATGATGTGAATGACTAATGGCCATTGTTATGATATTAATGAAGGTATAGACGCTAGCATTGGAAGGAAACGTGCAAGTGTAGAATAGTCCGACGAAAAGGTATGTAAGGCTAACCCTTCTTTCATAAGGCATGGTTCCTTGGCCAAACTCTTAAATCCTCTATACGAGTATGTTGTATTCAAGTGATTGACACTCCGAGCTCATAAGCTCACGACCCTTGATACGTGCTACGAATGTACTACGCACCCCATTGACGAGTAAGCATAAGATAGAGATGTAGCGAAAACGATGATGATAGTGATGACGATGATAATAATAATGATGCTAAAGGTGCCTACGGGCTATTATATTCACATGTGCCTATGAAGGGCTATAATGACACCCCGAGCTTATAATGCCGGGTAGAATATATGTATATGGATGTATATATGTATGTATGTATATGATTACGTAACGCGCGCACACGTCTGCAGATGGTACGGATAACCCTGAAGCCTTGGTAGGGCCAGATAGAAATAACATTGAGCCTTGGTTGGCTAAGTACGTATGAAACACCGAACCTTATGGTCGGGCACGCTATGTATGTATATAAGTGTATGGCTATGTATATAATATGAATATGAATGTGAAAAGACTATGTATATGAATGCGAATAAGGACATGTATACGAATATGAGCACAAGTATGGTACGAGTACTATTATGGAATACGGATGATGACGTAGGTGTAAAAATACGTATGAAAAATGGAAAGTCCTACGAAAGGCCGGTAAGCGCTATGACGATGATATTATTGTCTCCCCCTTCCTATGCTATTTCATATGTTGTCTGTGATGCTTCTATATTGATGTTAATCATGCTTTACATACTCAGTACATTCTTCGTACTGACGTCCTTTTGTTTGTGGACGTTGCGTCATGCCCGCAGGTGCACAGGGAGACAGACTTGATCCATAGCTACTTATCCAGAGATTGCATAGCAGAGCTCCATTTCTTTCGGAGCCGTAGATTTTGGGTACTCATTCTTTTGTGTAAAATTATGGGCATAGCGGGTTCCGGTCCCGCTAATGTGATATGTCATACTCTTAGAGGCTCGTAGTCATGTGTATGTGGGTAGAGATGTTCGGCCATGTCGGCCCATGTTTTGTATATCTTTTGTTGGCCTCGTCGGCCTTGTACTTATGATGTGGCATAGATGCCTATGATATGTTAAATGATGATGGTCGTCTAATGGGATCAATATGATTAACGATAAGAAAAGCACGAATTGACTTATGGTTCACCTAGATGTTATGTTATGTACGATAAGGGGGTGCCCGGGTGGGGTAGCACCGGGTGCTCGTCGCGGCCCCCTAGCCGGGTCGTGACAACCAGCCTGATAGGACATTAGTTGTATGTAGTATAAAAGACGCCATATTTAAGGAGCTACCTGATCGATAAACACTTGATATTAGCTGCAAAAATCCCAGTTTATTTGAGGAACGGGGAGCCTGAAACCTATCGCGAAGGGATAGGTGTAAGTCATGAAAAAACCCTCCGAGTAGTGGTTCATCCTGGCATTAGGATCGACAACAACAATGGCAACTTCAGGAATGAAGTTACAGTCAATACAAACTTTGGGAATAGTCTCGGCGGTGATAAACGACTCCAACCCTTCAACAGATTGGTGGTGGCTAAAAGTGACAAAATTATTGTAGTGTTTGAAACCCACGGGTAGGATGCCTGCAGCATGGGAGTGTAGATAAATTTCTTGACTTATGGGAGAAATTGGAGCCTTCCCAGAACGACGCCCAGGAGATGGAGTATCGTTATGAGAAGAGTGGTTGGGCGATGAAGAAGGAGTTGAAATTGTTAGAATTTTGCGGAGAAGAAAGAGTTGCAAAAGCAAGAGTCTTGTTCTTCTAAATGGAAAGGAAAATTTGGTTGAGTATGGGATTGATTTCTTGCCTTATTTATAATTTAAATGGGGGAGATGAAGCATTTGGTATTCGAAAGGTGACAACTTCCAAAAAGGTTGTAGCTTTATGTCAATCGTTTTGATTGAAGAGTCGCCGATGCTTCCTAGTAGTCGCATTGATTACGAATTTGATGGGTGATTTTTTAAATGAATCAGTGGGGAGATTCGTTTTCCTGTCATTACATGGTAGCAAAATCAGAATGATTTCAAATGCACTCCCCGATATTCATTCATCCTAGCAGAGAGTGGGGGAACTATCTGTATACATGGCAATATATAGCTTGACACGTGTCGAAATAGTATTGGGACACGTGGCAGAGGAAGATGAAATGTTTCTAGTCACAACATTTAATACGAGTAAGAAGGCCCGATTGTATCCGGAGTAAAATTACAAGGAACAGCCACACCAGGTAATTAAAAGCGGAATAACGTTATAAGACCGGACTGAATCTGAAGCAGACGTTACAATTTAGAATTAAAGACAATATTCATTGCTCATTATTATTCATTATTAGGATTTAATTACTGGTTAAAAGGTCCATCTATTTGTACTATAAAAGGAGCTCAACAACCCAAAAGAAGGATGATCGAATAACACTGATTGCACGCTATTCTTACAAGCTTTACTGTTCACATTTATTCTTGTCACGACCCAAAATCGTTTAGTCATGCGGGCACCTACCATTTCCCACCTTGGTAGGCGAACCCTTCCCTTACCCAACATGTAATCTATCAATGCGGAAGAAAATGTAATAATAATAAATCTTAAGATCAATTAAAATAGAATAAGTGCAGAATACATCTTCTACCCAAGGCACCTGGTCTAAGTCAGCACAAGAGCTACTAATAAACACATAGTTTTGAATATATAACAAGAACTATATGAATATTGCCATACAAGGCTCATAACATGAAAAAGAATACTATCTGGAAATAGATGACAAGTATAAGAAGAAGGGAACCTCGGGCTGCAGATCTGGCAATAGCTCACCCCAAGTCTCCAACAACACCGACTCGAGAAACACTCTCGAGGATCAGAAATAGAATATGTAATCGACTCTGCACTCAAAAGAAGAGTACAACAAGGGTAGCATCAGTACAAACAACAGGTACTGAGTAAGCATCATAGGCTGACTAAGATTATTTCACGCATATAAGCATAAAATCAACAAGATAAGTAGATAGGCACATAATATCCAAGCCAAGTCACAGAATATCCCAGAACCGAATCACAACCTACGATGAAACTTATAAACCATAAGTCTGTCGAGTCTTAATAATCTCAAACGATAATCACAAAAACCAAGTTCTGAACCTAGTCAGAGTCACTACTCCGCAATCTGACCCAGTACATAATCCAATCTATGCCACCACAGTGATACGAACAAACCATACCAAATCAGACGTGAAGATGATGCAGAATAAAATACAATGTTGTGCAATGCAATGCACTGGCCAAATACCTCAAATATGTACACACATGCTAAAGGCATTGTTCGCTCAATATTCATGACCCATAGGGGCCACGCAAAGTCCATATGCCCCTCTCTCAGGATTATACCTTGGATCACGAGTCTACTCACTTCGAAACAAACCTCGGATCATGAGTTCACAAATAGGCCACATCCTCGCCATATATATATATATCACAACATAGGCCACTACCTTTGTCATATGTGCCTTATATACATATCTTGTATGCAAGATGAGTATTCAAACTAGGGTTCAAGTGTAGAACACCAATATGAAACACCAACTCAAAAGTAAGCATAATAAATCAATGCAATCAAATGCCAATGAAAGTACGAGTCACAATGCCATGAGCCATATCAGGACTTAGATAAATCAGCTCAACCATGGAATGAATCGTACAAACCATCTCAATCAACACAAAGAGTCTATGACACCGTTTACTTCCAAATATAACAAGTACACCTCACAACTAAGTCTTGTGTCACCAAAGTGCTCCATTTTCTCATGTATCATCATCAGTACCAAGTCATAATTCAATATCAATATACATGTGAAATGAGAATGTATGCCATGTATGATATCATTATAATTATACAACACGATTCAGGCCTAATCTCATTATCGTTCCTTTCTCCGATGATAAATGACACAACAAGAGAGAAATGAGCGCAACCCATATCACAACACAACAATTAAGGCAACAAAACTAATCACATATACAGGGAAACAAGCCACAATCAACCAACCTAATAGAATATCATT
The DNA here is from genome assembly GCF_019175385.1 of Lycium barbarum. Taxonomy (NCBI): domain Eukaryota; kingdom Viridiplantae; phylum Streptophyta; class Magnoliopsida; order Solanales; family Solanaceae; genus Lycium; species Lycium barbarum. The sequence goes on along the minus strand of NC_083348.1, from coordinate 18,786,821 downwards.
CCAAATCACCATAGTACGAATACAAATACACCATCACAATGCGTAAATAACGACGACAAGCCCACATAGTCAGAAGTCATACCAACCTAGGTAATATCCAACCAGGAATCATGTCCGAAGACCTAATCATGCTCTCTCCCGTCAATTCTATACAATATGTACGTTTCGCTAATCAAAGTCTAACTTAGGTAAGCCATAACCTACCTCGAATGTAGAACAAGCCACAAACTACTCCACACAAGCCTTCTATTTCCGAAGTGCCTCAGAATGATGGTAGTCTAGTAAATAACATTGCAAGAAAGTAAATGACCACACCAACCAACTAATCGAAAGAGAAATCAATTCGAGAAAGGTTACCCAAAATACCCCTAATGAGTCACGATGGCAAAACGGGAAATTAAGGGTGAAATTATCTTAACCATAGTCCCAAAAATCATAATCCTTAAATTCATGGGTTTCTAATCACATTAGACCCTTCAATTTCATCAATTAGTCAAAACCCCCAAATTTGGGTAAAACCCTAAGTTTCATAATTAGATTCTCGGACTATCAAGAAATTCAACCCCAGAATGTATTAATCTACACTTCTAGAATATATAAACAGTAAGTAATTAACAATAATCAATTTATACTAAGGGTTTCATGATTAGGAGCCTATGTCTCATCACCCACCACTCTGGGACCTTAAACCACCATGGAAACTCAAAGAAGAAAGGTAAATAAGAAAGATAATGGGTTGGAACTTACCCCCAAAGATAATACCACCAAGTTTCTTCAATATTTGCCTCTCCAAGCTCTTAGAATTAGGTTTTAGAAGTTTCTGGACTAATGATTCAAACTTAGGAATATAAAATGAGTTTCTGGCCCCGTCACTCCGCCACATCGGTCACATGGATCGCTATGCGGTCAGACGATATGCTATGGCGAAAATCATTAAAAACCAGTCCCTCGCATTGGCGATCAAGACTACGCCATGACGGTCTGCTATGGTGGCCAGACCATCCGCCATGGCGGAATCACATTAAGTTCAGGCCATCGCCAGGGCAGTCAAGACTGTTGACACCTAATTTTTTACTTCCCGTAATTTATTTTAAGTACTCGGAGTCCTTGGAAAATAAATAAAATAAGTTGTGCACCCTAAAGTGTCTAAATAATTTTTTATAAAATTATTCAAGACAATATTTCACCCCTTTAAATTGATGAAGAGATTTTTAGGACATTATAAATTATGTGAAAATTAATTGATGTTTTATGGCATTTATGGAGTGTTTTATTGGAATTAATTAAAAGCAAAACAATTTTGAATATTTATTTACTTAATTGTTGAATTAAGGAAAAACTTAGATTAATAAATGATTGATTCTATTTATTGTCCAAGCTAATTTGAGTAATTAAAGGAATTGACAATTTTACCCCTCAAAATCTGATTTTGTGTGTTTGCTTAGTTGTTTAATTAATAAATTGCCTTGGTAATTAATTTGATTAATTATTGGGGCCATATCTGCAAAATGGTTTTAATAGTCGTGTTTTAAATTAATTGAGTCTAATTTGATCATGCTTAAAATAATTTGTTAATAATTGATTTTTTTTCAGTCTGGGCCATTTATTGGACTGCATTTTTGACCATCCATACATATATATACACTATGTATATGCAAATATACATTGTGTGTGTGTGTGTGTGTATGGACCAGACTCAGTGCATGAAACTTTTAAAAGGGGGGTTACGTATAACCTCCCCCTCATTTTATTCCACAGACCCTAGGGGTCTCATTTGCAAAGAAAGAAAAGGGAGGCGGCTAGGGCAAAACCCTAGCGCTGCCTCCACCACTGCCCCTCACCCTCGCTATTCCTTATCGCGTTCCATCGTATTTAGAGTGTGTGACGCGGGAAATCAGAGGAGAGGACGAAGCATTAATGGCTTCGTTCTTTTCCACACATTTTTTCCGCAAAATCTGGCCAAACACCCCCTTAAGGTACAAACTTTTCCATTTCTTTTATTTTCAGTCGATTTACAGTAGTATAGAATGAAAATGAACCGTTGACTTTGTTTTCTTTCAATCTGGACCGTGTATGTTTGAATTCAAGTGAGGACTTGTGGAAATCCCACAAGTCCCACATCGTTTTATAAATTCTGAGACAAGCTTTGGGGGTTCTATACATAGAACCTCATCTTTCACTAAAAAAACTAGTTTGACACCCTTTAAGAAGCTTCAACTTTGAGTTTTGCTCAAGATTTAAGTTTCATCAGTGTTATTAGGCTTTAACTGAAAAAGTTCGAGCTTTTCCTAGTTCTAAAAATTTGATTTGTTTTCTCTGCCTGGTATTTGGTGGCTGAGCTTGGTTTAGAAGCAAAAAGTAGGCTCCAAGTCCATTTGTGCTCCGGTTGCACTCAAAAAAGGTAATAATTTATTATTTTATTGCTTTATTTAAGTTTTTGTCTATACTAATGGTAGCTTGGTATGGATGAGTTATATGTGTAGCTAAATGTAGTTTAGTACTAGTGATATGCTTATTTTGATGTTTGAGCAATGATTTCTGGGCTTGAGTTTTTTTTTTTTTGAGTTAAAACTACCAAGCAGATTGCCTGATAGTGCTTTATTAAAAATCAAGTTTTGTACAAAAGCTAAAATGCAGAAAATAAAGGAATATAATACATGAATCCAAACTAAAGGAAGTTTAAAAGCTTGTCTATTGCAAATCCTTTGGCCTTGACTTGATACCATGTTGACACCTCAAGCTCTCACCAGGTGCTATGGATCCATAGTTCATTGAATTAAAATTCAGGCTTCAAGGATGGAGTAGAATTCTTTTAGAAAGTTCCGTATGTTCAGCTGTTTCTGTGTTTGATCCAGGCCTATGTAATGTTGACCTTTCCCTTCAAGAATGATTGTATAAAAGTATCCTTTGGACAAGTGACAGCAGAATAAGCATGTAATCACACTAATACCACTGTTGTAACCTGTCCAAAAGTCCTTATATTCAATCTGCTAAATCTGTTCTAGGCCTGATTACTGCAGTTTTGACATACTGCAGAATCCTCATTGCCTGTGTTAATCTCCTGGAATCTGATGATCTTTGGCTTGCTTGATTCTGATGTATGGCATCTGTGCTTTTTTAGTATTCAAAATCTGTCTTGCTTTCCTTGGAAGTGATTGGTAATTATTGAAATGATGTTCACCTGCAAAATAAAAAACAAAGTTAGTCAAAAAAATCTGCCAATCCATTTCCTCCCCTCAATACATGCTCCACTCTCACTTCCTTATCGCTCCTCAACCTTGTAATATCCTTTATGATCAAAGAGATACTCCATGGTACTTCCAATTGTCATGTCACGATCATTTTAAGAGTCATTGAATCAGTCTCCAAGATTACAAGCAATAGATCATTTGTCACACAGTATTTAATCCCCTCCTGTAATGCCATTGCTTCAGCAACTAAATTTGATCCATCTGATATTCTTCTAGCTGCAGCATGCACCAGGTTTCCCTCAGAGTTCCTAATACAAAATGCCACTGAGCTTGGCCGTGGATTGCCTCTAGAAGCACCATCTGAGTTACACTTAAACCACCCTGGCATAGGCAAATTCCATCTCACTATCTTGCTCACTAAATGTGGTCTGTATGTTTCAAACATCTGCATAATCTGTGGAAGAGACTTTGGTACTTGCATTCTTGGATTTCTAACTCTGCACATTTGATGTATGGTCAAATTTATTTCATATATCACCTTATTGATTGTCATCTTCCCTCTATGCACCACAGTGTTTCTCCACTTCCATATTTGCCACATTGTGATCACTGGTATGGCTCTAATAATATATTTGAACTTAGATGAAAAATCAGCATTCCACCAGACCTGTATCACTTGTTTCACCTGAAGCAAACTTGTTGTGATTTCTACAGCAGCTTTAACATATCTCCAGACATGTGAAGCAATTTTTCCTGTGACAAATAGATGATCTACAGTTTCACATTGTTTAGGATCACAATAATATCATTTTCCTTCTGTATCAATCACAATCCTTCTCACTATATCCCCTACTGGTAGTTTGCATTTCTACAATCTTCAGAAAAAGAATGAGATTTTGAAAGGCAAACCTGGTATCCACATGCTTTTGTATATATCAGACTTCCCAGCCTTCCTTCTTAAGAGTACCCATGCACTTCCAACTGTAAATTTACCAGATGCTGTCATCATCCACCTTGGTTTATCCCATTCTTTTGTAGATTCATGAAAGTCTAATTCTTTCAGTAAATGATCAACAATATCAGTAGGAAAAAGCTGTTGTAGTTTACTCATGTTCCACCCATCGTAATTTCTCAATTGCTTCATATCTTGTACTGTTTCATCCACAACAAACTCATCAGGAACTAAGTAGTATAAAGCTCCAAGTTTTGTCCAATTATCAAACCAGCTATTAGTAGTTGCACTTCTTTGCTCCCACCACATTTCATGCTCCATGTTGTCTCTAGCTTTTAACATCATTTTCCAGACCTGAGAGTCTCCTTTCCAAGGCACATACTGATGGTAGCGCCTTTTACAATACTTGTTCCACATATAATTTGAACATAGAGTATGTGTAGTTCTAAATTTCCACCAGAGTTTAGCACACAGTGCTTTAGAAACATCAAATAAGGATCTGAAGCCAACTCCACCTTCCTCCTTTGGCAAGCACAGATTCATCCATGAAGACCAATGTCTTCTTCTTCCTTCTTCACTATTATTCTAGAAAAATCTTGCAAACACCCTATGCAGGTCATATATAACACCTTTTGGAGGTCAGATAGCTAAGAGTAGGTGAATTGGCATACTCAGTAAAACACTGTTGATCAAAACAACTTTTCCTCCAAAAGATAAAAGTTTTCCTTTCCAAGCTGCCAATTTGTCCTTCACTTTTTTGATCAAGTCACTATAATCAGCCTTTCTCTTTCTTGCATGTATGATTGGGCAGCCTAAGTATGTGAAAGGGAAAGATACCATAGTAAAACCAGTAATAGCCTCCACCTGTTGCACTATCACATTTTCCACTTTACTATGCATGTAGAAGGAACTTTTTACTTTGTTGATAAGCTGCCCTGACATCTGCTCATACTCCTGTAATATTCCCATGATCGGCTGCAATGAAGTATCATCTGCAGATGAGAATATAATAGTATCATCTACATAAGCAAGATGATTCAAATTAGCACTCCATTTAGGCATTCCATAGCTTCGAGAGCCATTGTCCTCAAATAAAGAGTTCAATGCTCTAGACAGCACTTCTGCAGACAAAATAAACAAAGAAGGAGAGAGTGGATCTCCTTGCTTAACACCTCTTGTTGAGTGGAAAAATCCAAAAGCTTGTCCATTGAATAGAACTGAGTACCAATTGTTTGCTATCAATCTCCATATCATATCTATAAATACTTCTGCAAATCCCATTTTCCTCAGAACACTTGCTAAAAAAATCCCATGACACTCTATCATAGGCCTTAGTCATATCCAGTTTAAGCACCACATTAGCTGGTTTTCCCCTAAGTCTTATATCTGATACCACCTCTTGAGTTAACAGTACATTCTTAATAATACATGTTCCCTTTACAAAACCATACTGATTAGCAGATATCAAAGAAGGCAAAACATTTTCAAGTTTATTTTGCACCACTCTAGAGATCACTTTGTTAATAAAATTATTGAGACTTATGGGCCTCATATCTGCAAAGGTCTCAACATTATTCTTCTTTGGGATCAGAACCAGAGTTGTATGAGTTATGGACTTTGGCAAAGTATGTGTCACGACCCAGCTAGGGGCCGCGACGGGTACCCGGGGCTAACCACCGAGCACCGCTCGTTCAATTTCTCATCATGCTCATTTAGCCCTTTTATCACATTTATACTCAAATTGTAGGAAAATCATATTTCATATGGAAACATAAATACTTTTATATACATATGCCTCTCGGTCATCAAAATAATATATATACATAATAATCTCTCGTGAGACCATCTAACCCACATTGTGTATCTACGAGCCTCTACTGGAATGCTAAACATAAGGACGGGACAAGACCCCGTCATGCCCAAAATACATATACACGAATATACACAAAAGAATCATCATAAGCACCTCCGAACAATGGAGTGCTCTCAATCAGCTACTAGCTTCTACGAATCAGGATCAAGCTCACCTCCCTGTCTACCTGTGGGCATGAACACAACGTCTAAAGAAAACGGACGTCATTACGAACATTGTACTGAGTATGAGAGGCATAAACAATGAAATAAGACAATCATATAAAAAAAATATCAATATGGAACATCTGTATCTGACTGTCAAGTACAAAGGAAATAATGCATGCTGGTTTACTCATAATCATCATCATGTCGTGTATGCATAAATGTATAAGCTACTCGTCCATATAGGTACGGTGTGATAATCATAACATTAGCATGCGTCCAGGCCTCCCGCGTCCGGGGTACCATCTCATGCCGCCCACTAGTGGCGTCTGCCCATGCCATCAGGCCATGGTGTAGACGCTGCCCGCCTTAGCGGTGACTGCCCGGCTATATAGGCGCGGTGTTATATCATCATCATACATGCTCATCATAGTATTCTTATCATAATATACTTATCATAATATGTTTGTCATAGTACATGCATAGGGCTCAAGAACAACTACACTTTATCGGGGTGACGTAAGGTCGTGATCCCCCGATTTCATTATGGAACATTCTGCCTCACCTTGAAGGAACTAACGTATAAGGTGAGTGTGAGCAATAAATAACATCATTATCATTATAGGATCATCATATCATACATTTTAGAATCTTTATGCTTTAACTCGTCACCATCATTATAGGTCTCAAAACATGTCTCTTATCTTATATAGCTATTCATAGACATAGGCTTTTAGCTTTCTGGGATATAGGAACTCATGAAGAGGAAAGAGAGTCATGATATAGGATTCATGCCATTAGAAAGAAAGGACTAGCCTCACATACCTTTGTCGTTTACTAATCTATCGCTTGCTTGTTCTCCTTTAGTGCGTACGTTCTACCTTCAGGAGAATTTGTATCGACATTAGCTAGCGATTATAAAAACAGCTTACTAACGCTAGAGAAAATTGGACAACATTTCCTTTCGTTTATGCAACTCTTCCCATATTCTATATCAACTCTCAAACGTTCATAACAACATTCTCAATATGATAGACAACACTCATCATTCATTTACAATATCCGTATTTCACAATTTGTCTTCAATTTCTCCATAATCATGGTCATGGTTCATCGTTGCATTTTTCTCACATAGGATACTTATTCCATGTTCTAAATGTCATTCCTAACATTTTTATAATCACAAATTATCAATGATCACGGCTCAATTCAAACCTTTACTCAACATTGCTACTATTCACACTTTCATGACCCATTTCTTACATCCTTCTATAATCCAAGTGTTTCAGCTCTTCCATACCCTAAATAACATGTAAATGCCATAGAACTTACCTTGGATGTTGTAGGAACAAGCCTTGAGTGGTATTACTCTTCTTGCACCAAAACCCTAGTTTGCTTCTCTTGAAATTTCTTAACTTGGATGAGTTTCATACACTTGATTCACTTGGATTCTTGATATTGATCTTTGATTTCCTTAGTTTTCTTGTAGATGAAGAGTGGAGAATATTCTAGAGGTTTCTAGAGAGGAGTATCGTGGAAATGAAATGAATTAATGAGCTTGGGTCTTTTTTTTAATGACTTAAAATCTGATCCGAAATGAACAGTAGTTGAAGTGCACAGTGGTCGTAAACCCAGTTTACGGTCCGTATTCCAGTTTACGGCCCGTATTCTGTGGACGTATTAAAGCATAACAGAACCAGAAAGTCAGGCTGAGGACATGGTGGTTTACGACTCAGTTTATGGTCCGTATTTCAAGTCGTTTTTAACCATTCAAGTCTTTGGCAGAAAGTTGAAGTTTTGTAAGTTGAAATAAGACATGGTAGTTTACGGGCCGTATACCACTTTACGGTCCGTATTTCATTTTACGATCGACTGGGCCAAAGTGCAAATCTGCAACTTTCACGTCTTCAAAACCTATAATTAGTCATTGTGGAGCATAACCTATCTCTTGTTCCCATTGCGTTTGAAATCTTACTTAGGGTCGTCAAATGTCATTCCCTTATGATTAAAACATCATATACTCGTATTCTTCGTTAGTCTATTCATTGTACGTTCACGGGGAAATTTCTGAGGTGTAACATTCTTCCCCCTTTTTGGAACATTCGTCCTCGAATGTTAAGTCATCGGGGATTCTAGAAATATTTCGCCTGAGTTTCCCCTGTAATATGGCACTACCATCCTGTCATATCAACCCATAATATCATTGCCTCACAGGGCTACATCACAATATCAACATATCTATGGCCACACACGACCAAAAGCATGAAAAGTAAGCATATATACCTTATATCGTTGGCGTTTCATCTTGAATCTCTCCTGGGAGTTGAAATAAATGCGGGTACTTGGACTTCATACTCTCTTCCGCTTCCCAAGTCATTTCTTCTCGGTTATTGTTTCGCCACAAGACTTTAACTGAAGCTACCTCTTTATTTCGAAGTTTTCACACTTGCCTGTCTAGAATAGCAATAGGCACTTCTTCATAGGTCAGCTTTTCTGTCACTTGCACATCATCTATCGGGACAATCTTTGTGGGATCTCCAATACCCTTGCGGAGCATCGAAATGTGAAAGACTGGATGGACTGATTCAAGCTCCGAAGGCAAGTCCAATTCATAGGCGACATGACCCACCTTGCGGATAATTTTATAGGGTCCAGTATATCTAGGACTTAACTTCCCTCTCTTGCCAAATCTCATCACCCCTTTCATTGGCTACACTTTCAAAAATACCCAATCATCAGCCTGGAATTCCAAGTCTCATCGGCGATTGTCCGCATAAGACTTTTGGCAACTTTGGGTTGTCAACAATCGATCTCGGACCACCTTAACTTTTTCCACCGCTTGCTGAATCAATTCGGGACCTACTAGCTGTACTTCTCCTATTTCAAACCATCCAATTGGGGATCTACATTTCCTCCCATATAAAGCTTCATATGGAGCCATTTGAATACTGGAATGATCGATTGTTGTATGCAAATTCGATTAGCGGCAAATGGTCGTCCCAACTACCACCAAAATCCAGCATACATGCTCGTAGCATATCTTCCAAGGTCTGAATAGTACGCTCGGCTTGTCCATCGATCTGCGGATGAAATGCCGTGCTAAGCTTCACTTGAGTGCCTAGACCTTCTTGGAAGGACTTCTGGAACTTGGCTGTAAACTGTGCTCCTTTGTCTGTGATAATAGATAATGGAATACCATGAAGTCGCACAATTTCTTTGAGATATAACCTCGCATAGTCTTCTGCTGAGTACATGGTTCTAACTGGAAGAAAATGGGCTGCTTTCGTCAATCTATCCACGATCACCCATATAGAATCATATTTGCCACGGGAACGGGGTAACCCCACAATAAAATCCATCTTGATTACTTCCCATTTCCAAGTAGGGATTTCCATTGCTTGCAATAAGCCTCCTGGCTTTTGATATTCAATCTTTACTTATTGACAGTTTGGACATTGTGCTACAAATTTCGCTATTTCTCTCTTCATGCCATCCCACCAATACATCATCTTGAGATCATGATACATTTTGGTTACGCCTGGGTGAATGGAATACCGAGAATAATGTACTTCTTCTAGAATTCGTCGGCGCAATTCTGCCACGTCCGGCACACATAGCCTGCTCCGGTATCTAAGAATTCCATCCGTGGAAACTTCAAATGGAGACTTCTCTTTGTCATGAGACGTGTCTTTGTAATGGCACAATTTAGGATCTTCATACTGGTGCTCTTTCACTTCCATGTTCAAGGACGAAACTGTGGGATCATTAATACCAATCCCTGCACTACCTGAATCAATCACACGCACTCCAAGATTAGCTAATTGGTGGAGCTCATGAACCATCTCTTTCTTTTCCGGAGGGACTTCACATAAACTACCCATTGATCGGCGACTAAGCGCATCGGCTACCACATTTGCTTTTCCGGGGTGGTATAAGATATTCACATCATAATCTTTCAACAATTCTAACCACCGCCTTTGTCGCAGATTTAACTCCTTCTGTTTGAAAATGTACTGGAGGCTTTTATGATCGGTATAGATGTCAACATGCACACCATACAAATAATGTCTCCACATTTTCAATGGATGAATAACCGCAGCTAATTCAAGATCATGAGTTGGATAGTTCTTTTCATGTTTCTGCAGCTGCCTCGAAGCATATGTAATAACTCTACCGTGCTGCATTAATACGCATCCTAACCCAACACCCGAAGTATCACAATACACGACGTAGCCATCTGTCCCTTCTGGAAGTGTTAAAACCGGAGCTGAGGTTAATCTGTCTTTCAACTCTTGGAAGCTGCGCTCACAAGCATCATTCCATTGAAATTTAGCCGACTTCTGGGTTAGCTTCGTCAATAGGGCCGAAATAGATGAAAATCCCTCTACGAATCTCCTATAATAGCCTGCCAATCCCAGAAAACTACGAACTTCTGTAGGCGTTGTAGGCCTTGGCCAAGTCTTTACGGCTTCAATTTTCTGAGTGTCGACTCGAATGCCATCATCTGAAATAACATGGCCCAGAAATGTTATAGAATTTAGCCAAAACTCACACTTTGAAAATTTTGCATACCATTCTCGGGCTCGAAGGATGCCAAGAACAATTCGCAAATGATCTGCATGTTCTGATTCTGTGCGAGAGTATACCAAGATATCATCGATGAATACTATCACGAATAAATCCATGAGTGGCCTGAATACATTATTCATCAAATTTATAAACACGGCCGGAGAATTAGTTAATCTAAACGACATCACCCGGAATTCATAGTGGCCATATCTCGTTCTGAAGGCTGTTTTGGGAATATCTTCTTCTTTAACCCTCACTTGATGATAGCCCGATCTCAAGTCTATTTTTGAAAACCATTTGGCACCCTGTAGCTGATCAAATAAATCATCAATCCTCGGAAGAGGATATTTGTTCTTTATCGTCACTTTGTTCAATTGCCTATAATCGATGCACATTCGTAGGGATCCGTCTTTCTTTCTCACGAACAAGATTGGTGCTCCCCACAGTGATGAACTAGGTCTAATAAACCCCTTTTCAAGCAAATCTTTCAACTGTGCTTTTAGCTCTTTCAATTCTGCCGGAGCCATTCGATACAGAGGAATAGAAATAGGCTTGGTGTCCAGCAACACATTAATGGCGAAGTCAATCTCTCTTTCTGGAGGAAGACCTGGAAGTTCGTCTGGAAATACATCCGGAAATTCATTCACTACCGGAACGGATTGGAAAGCTGGCGACTTTGCCTCAGTGTCATGTACTCGGACTAGATGATAAATATAGCCTTTTGCTACCATTTTTCTTGCCTTAAGGTAGGAAATAAACTTGCCTTTCGGAGATGCTGCATTACCCTTCCATTCAAGCACGGGCTCTCCCGGAAATTGGAATCGAACTACTTTCGTTCGACAATCAACATTAGCATAGCATGAGGCCAACCAATCCATACCCATAATTACATCGAAATCTATCATTTCCAACTCAATTAGGTCAGCTTTTGTCTGGCGATCACATATCACAATTACACAATTTTTATACACTTGTCTAGCTATCACGGGATCACCAACCGGAGTAGATACCTCAAAAGGTTTGATTGGCTCAGGTTTCACCCCAATACAACCAGCAACATACAGGGTAATATAGGAAATAGTAGAACTCGGATCTATCAGTGCATATACATCACGGGAGGATATAGACAATGTACCGGTAACCACATCTGGGGAGGACTTAAGATCCTGTCATCCGACTAAAGAATATACACGGGGCCGCATGGCACCTGAAGTCGATGTTGCCCCTTTGCCTCTGCCTCGACCTGCTGACATCTAAGGAGTCTGCCCTACCGGGCGCACTGAGGAAGAACCAGTTGCTGAACCTGTAGGCTGAACCCCAACTCTACCACTCATCGACGGGCAATCTCTCATCATGTGCCCAACCTAGCCACAAGTATAACAAGCATCCGAACCCTGGCGACACTGTCTGGAATGTAATCTACCGCACTGGCTGCATCGCGGTACTGGGGGTCTCCTCTGGCTATAATCTTCCTTGAAATGGGAATCTGAGGCCCTCGAACTCTGGCCTTGTCCTGGACGGAAGGAGTGATCAAATCTCCTAACTGTGAATCGAGGAGATGCACTCGTCATCGACTGGCCGGAGTACCTAGAATATGTCTGTCTTGATCCCCCTCTATAATCACTGCCCGCTCCTATAGATCTGGCCCTCTTGCTTTGCCTTCTAGCACTGTCACGATCACTTCTTTGTGATTGTTGTCGCCCCTCTAGATTCTAGGCATGATCCTGTATCTGGGAAATATCCATCCCATCTTATAATGAAGCTGTCAAGCAATATTTGAATAAATGTGGCCCTAAGCCACTCACGAATCTATGTACCCGGTCTCCCATGTCGGCCACCATAGTCGGGGCATACCTAGACAATGAATTAAATTGAAGGCTATATTCCCGGGCACTCATATTTCCTTGCCTCAAATTTAGAAATCTATCCGCTCTAGCTCGGCGGACCTCGGGTGACAAATAGTGACGAATAAAAGTATTCACGAATTCTTGCCAAACCGGAGGAGGCGCATTTTCTCCTCTCGATAATACCCAGTTAATATACCATAAGACTGCCACGTCCCAGAGTCTTTAAGAGGCCAACTCCACGAATTCAGCCTCAGAGGCATGAATAATCTTTAGGGTCCTCAACATCTCATCAATAAAGCCTTGCGGATCTTCATCCGGCTTCGACCCGAAGAGCTCTGGAGGATTTAAAGTCATGAAATCACGGGCTCTAGTACTGGCTGACCGATCACTTGGGCCCTCATTTTGCCGCTGTGCCTGGGCGGCAACCAACTGTGTTAATAACTGAATGGCCTCGGTCACTTGTTGACCCAAAGCACCCGGTGGGGGAATTGGAGCTGGAGCTCCTCCTTGTTCGTCCACATTAGGCGGGGTGGAGGAAGTATTAGACAAGGCCTCATTATGCGATTCACCCTCTTCAATATTCATCGGGGGCTCTCTTTCTACCTGCCTCTTTGTCGTAGTCCTGCCCTTCTGGGTGGCTGTAGCTTTTCCCTTTGGCGGCATTTCTAGAATGACAACACACTATTAGGAGGATAAAATCTTATACATGGCTCTATCGCACGATCTCATAGGAAGAAAGATGACCATTTTCCCTAAATGCCCTGTAGCCTCTTGTTTATTAGCGTGGCGCACAGCACACCATAAACAAGACTCTACTAGACACGACTCGTAGACACTTCCTAGGACTAAACTGCTATGATACCACTTTTGTCACGACCCAGCTAGGGGCCGCGACGGGTACCCGGGGCTAACCACCGAGCACCGCTCGTTCTATTTCTAATCATGCTCATTTAGCTCTTTTATCACATTTATACTCAAATTGTAGGAAAATCATATTTCATATGGAAACATAAATACTTTTATATACATATGCCTCTCGGTCATCAAAATAATATATATACATAATAATCTCTCGTGAGACCATCTAACCCACACTGCGTATCTACGAGCCTCTACTGGAATGCTAAACATAAGGACGGGACAAGACCCCATCATGCCCAAAATACATATACACGAATATACACAAAAGAATCATCACAAGCACCTCCGAACAATGGAGTGCTCTCAATCAGCTACTAGCTTCTACGAATCAGGATCAAGCTCACCTCCCTGTCTACCTGTGGGCATGAACACACCGTCTAAAGAAAACGGACGTCAGTACGAACATTGTACAGAGTATGAGAGGCATAAACAATGAAATAAGACAATGATATAAAAGAATATCAATATGGAACATCTGTATCTGACTGTCAAGTACAAAGGAAGTAATGCATGCTGGCTTACTCATAATCATCATCATGTCATGTATGCATAAATGTATAAGCTGCCCGTCCATATAGGTACGGTGTGATAATCATAACATTAGCCTGCGTCTAGGCCTCCTGCGTCCGGGGTACCATCTCATGCCACCCACTAGTGGTGTCTGCCCATGCCATCTGGCCATGGTGTATACGCTGCCCGCCTTAGCGGTGATTGCCCGGCCATATAGGCGCGGTGTTATATCATCATCATACATGCAGATCATAGTATGCTTATCATAATAGACTTATCATAATATGTTTGTCATAGTACATGCATAGGGCTCAAGAACAACTACACTTTATCGGGGTGACGTAAGGTCGTGACCCCCGATTTCATTATGGAACATTCTTTGACATTCTGCCTCACCTTGAAGGAACTAACGTATAAGGTGAGTGTGAGCAATAAATAATATCATTATCATTATAGGATTATCATATCATACATTTTAGAATCTTTATGCTTTAATTCGTCACCATCATTATAGGTCTCATAACATGTCTCTTATCTTATATAGCTATTCATAGACATAGGCTTTTAGCTTTCTGGGATATAGGAACTCATGAAGAGGAAAGAGAGTCATGATATAGGATTCATGCCATTAGAAAGAAAGGACTAGCCTCACATACCTTTGTCGTTTACTAATCTATCGCTTACTTGTTCTCCTTTAGTGCGTACGTTCTACCTTCAAGAGAATTTGTATCGACATTAGCTAGCGATTATAAAAACAGCTTACTAATGCTAGAGAAAATTAGACAACATTTCCTTTCGTTTATGCAACTCTTCCCATATTCTATATCAACTCTCAAACGTTCATAACAACATTCTCAATATGATAGACAACACTCATCATTCATTTACAATATCCGTATTTCATAATTTGTCTTCAATTTCTCCATAATCATGGTCATGGTTCATTGTTGCATTTTTGTCACATAGGATACTTATTCCATGTTCTAAATGTCATTCATAACATTTTTATAATCACAAATTATCAATGATCACGGCTCAATTCAAACCTTTACTCAACATTGCTACTATTCACACTTTCATGACCCATTTCTTACATCCTTCTATAATCCAAGTGTTTCAGCTCTTCCATACCCTAAATAACATGTAAATGCCATAGAACTTACCTTGGATGTTGTAGGAACAAGCCTTGAGTGGTATTACTTTTCTTGCACCAAAACCCTAGTTTGTTTCTCTTGAAATTTCTTAACTTGGATGAACTTTGATGAGTTTCATACACTTGATTCACTTGGATTCTTGATATTGATCTTTGATTTCCTTTGTTTTCTTGTAGATGAAGAGTCGAGAATATTCTAGAGGTATCTAGAGAGGAGTATCGTGGAAATGAAATGAATTAATGAGCTTGGGTCTCTTTTTTAATGACTTAAAATATGATCCGAAATGAACAGTAGTTGAAGTGCACAGTGGTCGTAAACCCAGTTTGCGGTCCGTATTCCAGTTTACGGCCCGTATTCTGTGGACGTATTAAAGCATAACAGAACCAGAAAGTCAGGCTGAGGACATGGTGGTTTACGACTCAGTTTACGGGCCGTATTTTAGTTTACGGTCTGTATTTCAAGTCATTTTTAACCATTCAAGTCTTTGGCAGAAAGTTGATGTTTTGTAAGTTGAAATACGACATGGTAGTTTACGGGCCGTATACCACTTTACGGTCCGTATTTCATTTTACGATCGACTGGGCGAAAGTGCAAATCTGCAACTTTCACATCTTCAAAACCTATAATTAGTCATTGTGGAGCATAACCTATCTCTTGTTCCCATTGCCTTTGAAATCTTACTTAGGGTCGTCAAACGTCATTCCCTTCTGATTAAAACATCATATACTCTTATTCTTCGTTAGTCTATTCGTTGTACGTTCACGAGGAAATTTCCGAGGTGTAACATTCTTCCCCCCTTTTGGAACATTCGTCCTCGAATGTTAAGTCATCGGGGATTCTAGAAAAATTTCGCCTGAGTTTCCCCTCAGAAAAGCAAGTAAAATGAGATTTTTGTCTCCAGAACTCCTCCTCATAATGCATATACTTCTTCAATTCTGCTTGTGCTAGTTGGAGTACCTTCCTGTTTGCAGGAGAATGATCATCTTCAAAAAGCTATTCTTTAAATCTCACAATATACTTCCTTTACTACCAGTTGCTTGAAGATATCCCCAGAGGTAGCTTTACTCCATTCTGATAAAACAGACTTAACTTTTTTAAGCTTCAGTTTAAAAGTAATGAGTTCATCTGCTTCAAAATCAGTATTCCCCCCTTGATTCACAACCTCTAAGAAGGATTCATGTTCTATCCAAAACTTTAGAAATCTGAAAGGTTTCCTTACATGTTGAGATGAATTTCCACAAGTAAGTAGAAGAGGAGCATGATCAGATCAGTTCTAGATAAATGTTCAACTTCCATGTGACCAAACCAATCCTGTAGTTTTGAATTAGTGAGCATTCTGTCCAACCTTTTAAAAATACAATCCCTACCAGCTCTACCATTCCACCATGTGAATAAGCTCCCTTTAAAAGAAGCTTCAAATAGTTCACTTGAATTCACATAGAATGCAAAATCTTCATACTCATCTGGATAAACTGGTAGACCCCCTATTTTCTCATCTTCATGCATAATGACATTGAAATCCCCTCCCACATGCCAGGGCACTTCCATTTGATCAGCCAGGTTATACAAGTTATCCCAAAGACTAATTCTTTTCAATGCTTCACACTTTGCATAAATCATAGTAGTCATAAGAGTCTGGTTATCCTCTTGAAAGATTAGCTTAACTGTAATCTGTTGATCTGTATCCTGAATCACCTCTACATCTATATTATCATTTATAAGGAACCAAATTATATCATTGCAGTTATGATGTGCATATCTTATGCCCAATCTCCTTCTAAATCATTGAATGTGTCTAAAATGCTAAAAATGGTTCCATCAAAGCAATGATGGAGAATTTATGATGCCTATTATAATTTGCACTCTATGAAAAGCTTGCTGCGAATTCACAGACCTGATATTCCAAAATAGAGTCTTCATAAAGATTTATTGACATTCTTCACAACTCTATTTGTCAATATTCTTATAGGTTGAATATCCACTACACTTTGTTGTTTGCCCTTCTTACTCCCTTTCTGCATGGACTTTGGAGAAATATCAGGTTCCTTAGCTACCTGATTAAACACTTGCTCTATGGCTTCCTCATCTACCCCATCTTTAGCACTGCTACTTACATCAAGCTGCTCAAGTACTGCCATATCTGCTAGATTATGGGACACTACATCATGCAGTTCCTTCAAAGGAGAAGGTTTCTTCAGGGATAGAATTTGTTGATCTTGACCTTTTTCCACCAGATCCACATGCAAATCATCAAGTTCCTCCCTTTCAGATGGGCAGGATCCCACTCCATCATGATTTATAGAAAAATTCAACTGATCCTCCTGTCTGAGTACAATTGGAAGAGGAAATTCCTTCTGAGTATGCTCTTGATTAAAGGCTGTGTTACTTAGCTCATGATCCTGAGCTAACTTGTCCACACAATCATTTAATTTCTGCTTCTCTCCATCTTCTACATGTTCTTGGCTATCTGCTACTTTGTCTCCTCCATCAGCTTGAGAATCATCTACGTTGTTAGTCTTTTCTTCAGGACCCTTATAAATAACTATCTCAGAACCTGCCCTATCTTCTACTTGTTCTTAGCTATCTGCTACTTTGTCTCCTTCATCAATAACTGTCTCTTGAGGATCATCTATATTGTTAATCTTTTCTTCAGGGCCCTTGTAAATAACTATCTCAGTACCCACACTTGCCTTCCCATTCTCAGCCTGCATTCCAATATATCCTTCTTTCCTAGTTACTTTCAAACTTTCATCAGATTTGTCAACATCTTCTGCCTCCTTGATTAAAACATTTGGCTCTTTGGGTGTCCCTACTGACTCAGTAGGAACCAAATCCTTTGTGTTGTCATTACCCACCCCTTCTTCTACATTGTCATTCAATACTTCAAAATTATTTTGAAGTGAGACTCCTTCTGGTTGCTTGTCTTTCCCTGCATGACCATCCTCCTTCCTCTTCTTTCCCATGTTAGTAGCATTTGGATAAGTAACAACTTTCCCACTAGACAACACCTTTGGCAAATATACAGGATGTCTCTATCTATTATACCTATTATACCTTCCTGGATATTGAAATACCTTAGATGTTGTTGGTAATATTTGTTTGTCAGTTGTCACTACCTCACTCATCTTCAGTTCTGCCCCTCCTTCATAGACATCCTCTTTCTTTTCTGCCTTCAACTCAGGATGTAACACTCTACACTCTTCCTTTGAATGTCCTTATAATTTACATTCAGTACAATACTTAGGCAAATGATCATATTGAATCTTTACTTTCATAACATCCACTTCCTTGGTTTGGTCATCTTCAATCTCCATCATAACAAACTTAGGAAGATCTGATAATAAATCCAGTTGCACCTTTACCCTAGCACAATTAGGCCTGGTTTTATTAATAGTAGCCATGTCCAATAACAATGGTTTCCCAACTGCCGATGCTAAGGTAAACAAAGATTCCTTAACAAAGAAAGTAGGCAGTAAATAAGGGAAAGATATCCATGCCATTGCAATTGAAGTCTCTTCGTCAACCCTAAAATGGGAATCATATATGAGAGGTCTCATCTGATAAGACTTACCATCCTTAGACTTCAACCAAAAGACACTCTTAGAAGAGATGTTTATGAAGTCTTCTATTAAAGAACATCTAATCAAAACATGTCGATCTCTTAGGAATCTGACTTGACACTTTCCCTTATCACCACATATCTCTCAACTCATCTATTTCTGGCCAGCCATATGAGAACTTACCTACAATAACATGCTTTAAATTCTCTATTTGCTCCATTCTTGATACTTCTGACGTATTCCAACGCACCACTGGGATACCATCAACATATTGAACCTCATTGATAGGTATATGATCAATAATGGGGTTGGTAGTAGGGGTACATTCATGCACAAGAGTCTGCATGTAGGTTGTAGGGTTTGTATCTTTTACTGATAGAAGCGGTACAATAGGCTGAGAAGCGAGTATTTTCATATTGGTAAGGGGAGGGTAGTGATCTAGGTTGGAATTTGATGGAGGTTGGCCAGCCGCCGTTGACGGCTGACCAGTGGCCGGAGTGGCCACAGTGTGGAAGTAGGTTTAGTTTAGGGTTTGCATGGGAATAGGAGGAGAGAGAAGAGAGCTTTTTATGCATCAACCGAGGAGAAAGATGAATTTCCTAAATTTTGATTTGGGCTTGAGTTATGATTAAAGGTTCATTAAGTAATATGCTTGGTTTGATTCTGTTCATTCTATTTGGTTGGTAATGTGCTTGGTTTAGAGGTTGGTTTAAAGGTTGATATTTTATTCTATATTAATAATGTGCTTAGTTTGATGTTTTAAGCAATGGTTTATGGGGCTTGAATTATGATTAAAGTGTTCATTAATCCCACACTAGTTTGATTGCTCCAGATTGTGGCAATTTGGTTTAGATAATGGCTATTAGGACTTGTTTGAACTGATCTTTGAGTGGTGTTGTTTGAATAAGAATGCATTTGGGTGGTTTGAAGGGTCTTTGACACTATTAATGAAACTGGACTCAGGACAGCCTCAAGATGGTCTTTTCTTGTCTAAAATGGTCAACCAACTAGTGAAATATGTTTTGTTAAAGTGGTGACAATAGTTGTGCTTGATTTAACTTAGTGGTGAGATGCCAAATCCTAAAAAATGGCATTAAAAAGAACTTTAAAGATTGATAGGCTAACTGTTATATCCCGTATTTTTATACGTCGAGTTATTCTTAAGAGAATCGACTCAAGTTAAAGACGGAATCATTTTCGGACACGAAATAGAAATTCTTAATTTTCGGTTTTTATTAGAACATAACTTGTTTATAAATTTTACTTAGTATAAAAATATTATTGGAGATTAGGGATTAATTAACCATGATTAGATTATTAAAGTGGGGATTAAGAATTTAATTATTCATTAATTGGCCATTAGTGGCCGTGTGGGCCCCACCCATGGCATGGCCAAATTTGATTGGCTCAAGCCATGAGTGGGACATGTGTCCAACTTGTAAGCATCATATTTAAGTCAAATGGATGACTAAGAGCTCATTTCTTCACCTTCAACATTACAAGAATATAGAGATAGAGAGAGATGAAACATTCGGCCATGGCTAACCATGGAAGGCCTCAAGTTTTGTGATAAAAAAAAATAATATTACAAGGTAATTCAACCCTTTAGAAGGTCCATAGCAACGTGGGATTGATCCTAGGGGTAGCAAGATTGAGTTAATTAAAGTCATCAAATTTCAACCAAGTTGAGAAGCCAATTAGTTACGGTAAGGGCTGATTGTTTTCTACACGTTTTTAGTTGGAATTTGGACGTATTGTGAATATGTAAATGTGAATTTCATGTATGGAATTATGTGTGTTGATGTTGAAGCATGGTTGGAGCCATGAAATTATGTGTGTTGATGTTGAAGCATGGTTGTAACTTGGTGAACATGTTGTTGTTCTTCTTGAAATGTAAATTGAGAACGTGTAGGGACTGTTTTGTGTAGAAGGTGGTGAACTGATTTTACTTGGTATTTTGATTGTTGTTGTTATGAATTTTATGATGAGAATGAAGGTATTTAATGGTTAGAGTTGGAGTTAAATTTGTTTGTGGGCTGTTGTAAGGATTATAGTGATAATAATGTAGCTTACTTGCATATGAATAGATGGTGTAATTGTCGTGTGGCTGCTGTGTAATTGTCCTGTGACTGCTGTTGTATTTCACCAAAATTAGATGAAAAGATTGTATGAAACAACGTGTAAGAATTGTATGTGGTTTACTTGGTGTGTTCGTAAGAATTCGCAAGATTTTCGAGCACCTTTTACATCGTAGTTAGGGGCTGTTTTGATATGTTGTTGTTGATCTTGTTGAGCTGGGAAGATTAATGATAGTTAAGATTATACATTGTGTTTATGTTGGTTAGACTGTTGTAAGTTGTGTCGATGAAAACGTTAAGACTATGGATCATTAAAGATAACTTGAATAAGTAGTAGTCGTATGTGGATTGTATTCGAACATTTTGAATGTGGGCTGTTTGGAATATGGTGCGGGTTGTCCGGGGTGTTCTCGAGCCTTGTTTGAATAGTCTCGGGTTGGTATTGAACGTATGATTATTGATGTTGGCTTGGTTATATGTAGCTGATTTGAATATAAGGAAATCGTCGTCTAAACATCTAGAAAGGAGTTACTAACGCTAGAATACGTTTTGAATCTCTCCGTAGCTTAACCGTAGTTCTTGAGGTCCTAATATAGGTTGAGATATTATTGGGCAGCGTATACGTGTTGTGTGGCGAATAAACGCTAAAGGTATGTAAAGTTAACCCTTCTTTCTTCTTGGCATGATCCTTATGAAACGAATAGACGATATGCATATGATTCCAAAGAAGTTCTTACTCTTAGAGCCACTAGGATGGCTACTGTTCTTGATTTCCAGAAGCTACTTTATTATGTCTTGTTACGTATACATGATTCCAGGAGTTCTATTTTGATATAGCCCGTTGTGACATTCGAAAGGTATTTGATATGACTATTGTCTTGATTTTCAAATGATAGTTCGTTTTGGTTATTCCATTGGGTCTTTGATAATGTTTTAAATTGCATATGGTTTCTCACTACTCTGCTCGTGCATGCCTCAATATTTCTTTCACCGAGTTCCGGGCCGGGTATGTTATCGTGCACAGTTTCACTGCATTGTTCATTAAGTCCCTCACTAGAGGGCCGGGTATGGTATATATATATGATGATATGATGATATGATGACATGTTATGGCGGCCAGGAGGGCATATGATGACTTTATTCACCGAGTCCCTCACTAGAGGGCTGGGTACGGTATATATGTACATGATATATGATATTGACATGCATGATTTATGTTTCAAAGGCAAGTGTTTTGGTATTCTGAACATTGTACTTGTTTCCTGTACTTCTTATTTCAGTTATGATCCTTTTTCTGTATTTCATGCTTTACATGCTCAGTACATATTCCGTACTGACCCCCTTTTTTTTTGGGGGGGGGGGGCTGCGTTTCATGCCCGTAGGTGCAGATACTCACCTTGGTGATCCGCCAGCTTAGGTTTCCCTTCCTGCTGTCTTAGAGAGCTCCGTCGTTCCGGAGCCTAGATTTTGGTACAGACTTCCTGATATGTATATATATATATATATATATATATATATATATATATATATATATATATATATATATATATATATATATGTTATTGTCCAGGGGTATAACGGGGCCCTGTCCCGTCATATGTTACTGTGATACTGTTAGAGGTCTGTAGACATGTATGTGGGTTGTGTCCAGATGTGGTCAGTTGTGCTTATATGGTCATTATGGATGTTCTAGCGCTGTAGCAGCCTTGCCGGCTTATATATATTATCGTTTTGTTGTGGCAGCCTTGCCGGCTTGCATATATAATTGTTCTGTTGTAGTAGCCTTGCTGGCTTGCATATATCATCGTTTTGTAGTGGCAGCCTTGTCGGCTTGCATAATATTCTGATGTGTAGTGGCAGCCTTGTCGGCTTGCGTAGAATAATAATATATATCGTGGCAGCCTCGTCGGCGTGCGTATGTTATTACGTTGTGATTGATTGAGGACCTATAGTATCAGTCTGACTATGTTGACAGGTACATATGGGTGTCCAGCTCGGGCACTAGTCACGGTCCACGGGGCTGGGTCGTGACATTAACATAAAACATGTGTGTGCTAAAGATTAATCATGTGTGAGTCTGTCTTGTTTCACGATTTGTGGAAGTGCCTATGTGTATAAAAATCACCTTTCCAAGACTGATCACCTAACACTTGAGAATTAAGAAGATAAAAAAGAAAGGGGAATAATGGAAAAGCCTTGATACAAGTCTGTCTAGGCCTCTTTGTGAAGTTGTTTGGTACTGTTTTTTTTTTTTGGATGTTGTGGATTAAATTTCTTTAAATGAATAAGTAGTCATGGCTAAGAAGAAGACTAATGGTGATGTTTAGGCTTCTGTAAAGTCAAGGTGGTTGTGTTTGGTTCTATCTTGCTTTATCATGTGTGAGCCTAGTCCTAAATAAGGGTATGTATGCTTTGAGATGCTGTCTGGTATAAAAGAACAAAAATCATTTCATAATTAGAACTTTGGATTGAGATTGCCTTTGAATATTAGTCTATGTCATTGTCATCTAAATACTTATGTTGGGTCTGTTTCAGTGATCATGCTTGTAACATGGCCATAAAATCTTTAAAGTTTGTATAGAGTTCAATCAGTCAACTGTGGTAATCTTGTGATAGTGTTAAGTTGTCCTAAACCTTCCCATGGACCTTAGTGTTGTCACTCGGGTATGAGGATGAGATCATAAGAGGGGGGAAGGTCTTGGGAGAGTAAAAGGTGAGCCTGGGCATGAACTGGAGGTAGTGACCAGTGGAACCCAAGATCCTTTTTTACTGAAAGAAGATTCAGGAAAAGGAGATGGGGAGGTGATGATCCCACCCTGTCTTGCTTCCCTTTCAGGACCTCGAGGCTTCTTTTCATTCTTTTGAACTTTTTTCTCATGGTCCTGGGACACACAAGGACCTCAGGTGGATTAGGAAGGCTTAACCATATCTGGGGGAAAGGGTACACCCAGAGTTGAATAATATTTTGCCAAGTGCTTGTAAAGTTTAAGCCTGTGTCTTGACTATGTCTTCTGAAAAGGGGTTTTAATCTGGGGGATTTAGTTGTCTGTGTTTTGTTGTTTGAGTTAAGTGTCGGTAAGGAAATAGGATTGGGGAGTGTACTGGTGGTGATCCAAGCCAGTGTCATAGAGGGACTAAGTATCAACCTTGGTGCTTGTCACTTGCTTCTACCTATGATTATGTGCCTTCTAATTCTTTTTAACTTGTGCACCTATATTTTGCACCTGGGACCCTGTCTCTCGGTGATGATGATTGATTCCTTGATTGTTGAAACCTGACTATGCTATAAACCTGCCTCCCTTTCTTCTTGTTTCTTTTGAAAGGATTTGTTTAGATTAAACAGTTGAAGAGCCATTACTAAGAACTAAAATTGTTTCAAGACTGTTTTGACTAATTTCTAACATAATATGCTCCTGAAGTCCATTTTCCTTATTGAATGCCTTGAATGTACATCTATGGGTGAATTGACATTAGTCCTAGTTAGCAGCCATGTTTGTTATATGCTGGGATTTTGTAAAAAACGTTGTGAGCTGAAACCGCTAAGTCTAAATATGTGCTCTAAGTCACAGACTCTTCCAAAGCTCCTTTTCCTGAAATAAATTAATGTAATATCCAAGGTCTTAACTTGCCTGCTATGTCCTCTCTAGACCCTTTTGTACCTATGATTTGGGATTCTGATGGTTTGCTTTCATGGTTAGCGTCACTACTTGAATGTTTGGCATTATGCCTCTATGATAATGCTTTGTCTGTGTGCTGAACTACTATTTGCTTGCTAATTGTGCACATCCGCGGGGTTGGTTTGAATGGGGCTTATGATATGGCTTGACTTATGTAGACTATATATGGTAAGACTGCAAATTCATAAGGGTTTGAGTAACCCGATGCCTCTGAATTAGTTTAAGTGGTGCCTTGAGGAGTTGGAGAAATGGTCATGACTTTAGTGAAAATGGATAGGTCTGCTTTGGTGAACATGTATACTTGAAACCTTTTGGAATTGAATTTTGGGTTGTGAATAATTTAAGAAACAAGTACCCATATGATCACAAGGGGGGTTGAAAGTGAAATAAGGCCATATTGTCACGACCCAACTAGGGGCCGCGACGGGTACCCGGCTCTAGCTACCGAGCACCGCTCGCTCTACTACTCGTCTTACTCATTTAATACTCTTTTTGCAAATTTTATACATGAAAGTATAAGAAAACATATTTTTGTATAGAAACGTAAATGCTTTATATTCATTGCCTCTCGGCCATCAAAATAATATAGATACGCGTGATAACATCTTGTGAGACCATCTAACCCACACTGCGTATCTACGAGCCTCTACTGACATACTGTATAAATATAGACGGAACACGACTCCGTCGTTCCCAAAATATGCATATGTACCCAAAAAAATAACCGTAAGCACCTCCGAACAATGGAGTGCTCCCTATCAACTGACAGCTACTGAGGATCTGGGCCAAGCTCACCTCCCTGTCTACCTAGGGGCATGAACACAACGTCCAAAGAAAACGGACGTAAGTACGAGTATTGTACTGAGTATGAGAGGCATAAACAATGAAGAAGACATCAATAATGTAATGAGAACATCAATATGAAACATCTGGATCTGAATGACAATCATAAGGGAAGTAATGCATGTTGTCTTACTCATACTTATCATCATGTCATATATGCATAATATGCAAGCTGCCCGTCCATGTCGGAACGGTGTGATAATCAATAACATTAGCCCGCGTCCAGGCCTCCCGCGCTCGGGGTACCATCTCATGCCGCCCACTAGTGGTGTCTGCCCATGCCAAAAGGTTATGGTGTATCCGTATAGCTGTCCGCCTTGGCGGTGACTGCCCGACCAACTAGGAACGGTGTGAAATGCTCGTGTCATGCTTATCATAAAATACTTATAGTAATATGCTTATCTTATCATAGTACGTGCATAAGGCTCAAGATCAGCTTTACTCTATCGGTGTGACGTAAGGTTGTGATCCCCCGATCCCATTATGGAGCAATTACTGACATTCTGCCTCACCTTGAAGGAACTAGCACATAAGGTGAGTGTAGGCAATAAATAACATCATTATCATTATAGCATCATCATACCATGTCTCTTATCTTATATAGACATTTATGCATATAGGCTTTCAACTTTCCGGAAAATGGGAACCCACGGAGAGGGTAAAGAGTTTACACTATAGGATTCATGCCATTAAAAGGATAGGACTAGCCTCACATACCTTGGTCGTTTAACTAAGCTATCGCTCACTTGTCCTCCTTCGACATCACGTCGTTACCTTCATGAGAGAATTCGAATTAGCATTAGTTAATTGACTAGAAGAACGCATCGTTAATTCTAGGAAAAATTGGGAAGCACTTCCTTTGTTCATACTAATTTTCCCATGTTCTATATCAACTCCCAACATTCACAATAATACTTACAATATCACAATCAACAATCATCGTTTATGTATATTTAGCAAAATCCACCATTTTCCTCCAATTTTCCCATATTTCTCCTTATAACTCATCTTTGTGTTTTCACGCATTTAATACTTGTTTCATGATATAAAAATCATTATAACATATTCATAATCACAACACTTCAACTTTCATGATTCAATTCCACTATCATTCAATTATGTCACTATTCACTCAGTAATAACCCACTTTCTATGTTTTTCTACATTTCAAGTATCTAAGCCTTCCAATACCTTAAGCAACATGAAATGATCATGAAACTTACCTTGGATGATGGTTGAACAAGTCTTGAGTTGAAATACTGCTCCTAGACAAAACCCTAGTTCCACCTTCTTTGGAATTCCTTGACTTAGATGAACTATGAGGAGTTTCACACTCTTGATTTCATGAATTTGGGTGTTATTGATCTAGATTTTCACTTGAATTCTTGGTTTGGAAGTGTTTGGAAGTTTCTAGAGAGAGATTGGGTCGTGTAGTGAGAAGGAGAAATAATAAAAATGAACTTGGATCATATTTTTATAAATACAAAACCAGTCCCGATGGAATTATACGGTCCGTATAATTGACAGTAAAACTGACTCAGTGATCACCCCTTTCTGTGTCAACTTGACGGTTCATTTGACGGGCCGTATAATTTTATACGGTCCGTATAATATACCGTAAAACCCACTTTTCCTCAACTTCTCTCTGTGATACTTTAACGGTTCATTATACGGCCGTAAAACCATTATACGGTCCGTATAACCTACCGTATAATTCTCCAGTTCACTGAGTCTTATTTTGTCGCTTCGTTTAATCTCCGATCCTTACGGGACCTTCTTAATAGTTTTTCAACACCTCGATACCAATCCAATGAACGTTACCACTCGTCTCTACAACATCGTATACACTATATCCTTGTTAGCCTATTCACTGTACGCTTAACGGGAAAATTTCCGGGGTGTAACATTCTTCCCCCCTTTTGGAACATTCGTCCTCGAATGTTAAACACTCGGGATTCTATAAAAAAAAATTTCGCCAGAGTTTCCCCTATAATCTGGCACTACTGACCTGTCACAGCAACCCATAATATCATCGCCTCACAGGGCTACATCACAATATCAACACATCTATGGCCACACACGACCAAAAACATAAAAATAAAGCACACATACCTTATATCGTCGACGTTTCATCCTGAATCTCTTCCGGGGATTGGAACAAATGGGGGTACATGGATCTCATCTTCTCCTCTGCTTCCCAAGTCATTTCTTCCCGGTTGTTGTTCCGCCATAGAACTTTGACTGAAGCAACCTCTTTACTCCGAAGCCTTCGCACTTGCCTATCTAGAATAGCAATAGGCACTTCTTCGTATGTTAGCTTCTCTGTCACTTGCACATACTCTACCGGAACTATTCTCGTTGGGTCTCCAATGCACTTCCGGAGCATCGAAACATGGAATACTACATGGACCGATTCAAGCTCCGAAGGCAGTTTCAATTCATAAGCTGTCTGACCCACCTTATTAATGATTTCATAGGGTCCGATGTATCTAGGGCTTAACTTCCCTTTCTTGCCAAATCTCATCACCCCCTTCATCGGTGACACTTTCAGGAACACCTAATCGCCAACTTGAAATTCCAAATCTCGTCGGCGATTGTCTGCATAAGACTTTTGGCGGCTTTGGGCTGTTAGTAATCGATCTCGGATCACCTTAACCTTTTCTACCGCTTGCTGAATCAATTCGGGGCCTATCAATTGTGCTTCTCCTGTTTCAAACCATCCAACTGGAGATCTACATTTC
Source organism: Lycium barbarum (assembly GCF_019175385.1). Taxonomy (NCBI): domain Eukaryota; kingdom Viridiplantae; phylum Streptophyta; class Magnoliopsida; order Solanales; family Solanaceae; genus Lycium; species Lycium barbarum. The sequence continues at coordinate 18,758,762 of NC_083348.1, read as the reverse complement.
CTTCCATATAAGGCCTCGTATGGAGCCATTTGAATGCTGGAATGATAGCTATTGTTATACGCAAATTCAATTAGCGGTAAGTGATCATCCCAACTTCCACCGAAATCCAGCACACATGCTCGAAGCATATCCTCTAAGGTCTGAATAGTGCGCTCGGCTTGTCCATCAGCCTGCGGGTGAAATGTCGTGCTAAGCTTTACTTGAGTGCCTAGATCTTCTTGAAAAGACTTCCAAAACTTGGCTGTAAACTGTGCCCCTCTGTCTGTGATAATGGCCAAAGGAATTCCATGAAGTCGCACAATTTCCTTGAGGCATAACCTCGCATAATCTTCGGCTGAGTAGGTAATCCTAACTGGGAGAAAATGGGCTGCTTTTGTCAATCTATCCACGATCACCCATATAGAATCATACTTCCCTCGTGAACGGGGTAATCTCACAACAAAATCCATGTTAATGATTTCCCATTTCCACGTAGGAATTTCCATTGCTTGCAATAAACCTCCTGGATTTTGATGTTCGGTCTTTACTTGCTGGCAATTCGGACATTGTGCCACAAATTATGCTATGTCTCGCTTCATGCCATCCCACCAATATATCAATTTAAGATCATGGTACATCTTGGTTGCACCTGGATGAATAGAATACCGGGAATAATGTGCTTCCTCTAAGATCCGTTGGCGAAAATTTGCCACATCCGGTACACATAGCCTATCCCGATATCTAAGAATCCCATCTATACAAACTTCAAATGGAAACTTTTCCTTTTCATGAGATAGATCTCGGTAGCGGTTTAACTGGGAATCTTCGTATTGCCGTTCCTTCACTTCTATATTCAAAGATGAAACTGTGGGGTCATTGATGCTAATCCCTGCGTCACCCGAATCCATTACACGTACTCCAAGGTTAGATGGTTGGTGGAGCTCACGAGCCATTTCTTGCTTCTCTGAAGGAACTCCACGTAAACTACCTATTGATCGACAGCTAAGTGCATCTGCTACTACATTTGCCTTTCCGGGGTGGTATAAAATATTCACATCATAATCTTTTAACAATTCTAACCACCGCCTCTGCCGCAAGTTCAACTCCTTTTGCTTGAAAATATATTGAAGACTTTTGTGATCTGTATAAATATCGACGTGCACACCATACAAATAATGTCTCCATATCTTCAAGGCATGAATAACCGTAGCTAATTCAAGATCATGAGTTGGATAATTCCTTTCATGTTTCCGCAACTGTCTCGAAGCATATGCAACAACCTTCCCATGCTGCATCAATACACATCCTAGTCCGACACCGGAAGCATCACAATATACGATATAGCCATCCGACCCTTCTGGAAGTGTTAACACTAGGCTGAGGTCAATTTATCTTTCAGCTCTTGGAAGCTACGCTCACAAGCATCACTCCGCTGGAATTTAGCTGACTTCTGTGTTAGTTTCGTCAATGGAGCTGAATAGATGAGAATCCCTCTACAAATCTTCTATAGTAGCCTGCCAGTCCAAGGAAACTACGAACTTCCGTGGGTGTTGTAGGCCTTGGCCAAGTCTTTACCGCTTCAATTTTCTGAGTGTCGACTCGAATGCCATCATCTGAAATAACATGACCCAGGAATGCCACAGAATTAAGCCAAAACTCACACTTTGAAAACTTTGCATATAATTCCCAAGCTCGAAGAACGCCAAGAACAATTCTTAAATGATCTGCATGTTCTGATTCTGTACGAGAATACACCAGAATATCATCGATAAATACTATCACAAAGAGATCCAAGAATGGTCTGAACACATTATTCATTAAATTCATGAACACCGCCGGGGCATTCGTCAACCCAAATGACATTACTCGAAACTCATAGTGCCCATACCTCGTCCTGAAAGCCGTTTTGGGGATATCTTCTTCTCTAATTCTCACTTGATGATAACCCGATCTTAGATCTATCTTGGAAAACCACTTAGCACCTTGCAATTGATCGAACAAGTCGTCAATTATGGGGAGGGGATATCTGTTCTTTACCGTCACTTTGTTCAACTGTCTATAATCAATACACATTTGTAGCGAACCTTCTTTTTTTCTCACGAACAAGACCGGTGCTCTCCACGATGATGAGCTGGGCCTAATGAAACCCTTCTCAAGCAAGTCTTTCAACTGTGCCTTTAGCGCTTTCAATTCTGCTGGGGCCATCCGATAAGGAGGAATAGAAATGGGCTTGGTGTCCGGCAATACATCAATGACAAAATCAATTTCCCTCTCTGGAGGAAGACCTGGTAGTTCATCTGGAAATACATCTGGGAATTCACTCACTACCAGAACTGATTGAAAAGCTAGTGGCTTGGCCTCGGTATCATGAACTCGAACTAAGTGACAAATATAACCCTTAGCTATCATCTTCCTTGCCTTAAGGTAGGAAATAAACCTGCCCTTTGGAGAAGCTGTATTACCCTTCTATTCAAGTACGGGCTCTCCCGGAAATTGGAATCGAACTACTTTTGTCCGGAAACAAACATTAGCATAGCACGATGCCAACCAATCCATACCCTTAATTACATCAAAATCTATCATCTCAAGTTCAATTAGATCAGCTTTTGTCTGACGATCACATATAACAACTACATAATTCTTATATACTCGTCTCGCTATTACGGGATCACCAACTGGAGTGAACACCTCAAAAGGTTTAATTGGCTCGGGTCTCACCCCAATACAATCAGCAATATACGGAGTAATATATGAGAAAGTAGAACCCGGATAAATCAGAGCATATACATCACGGGAAAATATAGCCAATGTACCTGTGACAACATCTGGGGAGGACTCAAGATCCTGTCGCCCAGCTAGAGCATATACGCGGGGCTGGACAGCACCTGAAGTAGATGCTCCCCCTCTGCCTCTACCTCTACCTGCTGAAGTCTGGGGAATCTGTGCTGTCGAGTGTACTGAAGAAGAACCCGCTGCTGAACCTCTAGGCTGAGTCCCAGCCCTATCTCTCGCTGAAAGACAGTCTCTCATCATGTGACCAACTTGCCCCTAGGCATAACAGGCATCTGAACCCTGACGACACTGTCCGGAATGCAATTTGCCGCACTGGCTGCACCGCGGTACTGGAGGTCTCCTCTGACTAGAATCTCCCCTGAACTGAGAATATGGGGCCCTCGAACTATGGCCCTGTCCTGACTGAAAAGAACGGTCAAACTTCCTGTCTGAGAATCTGGGAGGCGCACTGGTCGCTGACTGACCTGAGTGCCTAGAATGCATCTGTCTCGGTCCCCCTCTATACTCACTGCTCATTCCCATAGATCTAACCCTCTTACCTTGTCTCCGATCATTATCACGATCACTCCTCTGCTGCTGTTGTCGTTCCTCAAGATTCTGAACATGAGCCTGTATCCAGGAAATATCCATCCCGTCTTGCAAAGAGGCCGTCAAACAGTCTCTAAACAAGTGTGGCCCCAGACCGCTCACAAATCTATAGACCCGGTCTCCCACGTCGACCACCATAGTTGGAGCATACCTAGCCAAAGAATTGAATTGCATACTATACTCTCGAGCACTCATGCTTCCTTGTTTTAAATTCAAGAACCTGTCCGCTCTAGCTCGGCGGACCTCGGGTGGCAAGTAATGACGAATAAAGGCATCCACAAATTCTTGCCAAACGGGAGGTGGTGCATTCTCTCCTCTTGATGCCATCCAATTTTTGTACCATAACACCGCCACATCGCGGAGTCTATAAGAGGCCAACTCCACGGATTCAGTCTCGGAGGCATGAATAATCTTTAAGGTCCTCAACATTTCATCAATGAAGTTATGCGGATCTTCATCCGGCTTCGACCCAAAGAATTCCAGGGGATTTAAGGTCATAAAATCACGGGCTCTCGTATTAGCTGAACGATCACTTGGGCTCGCATTCTGTCATTGTGCCTGAACGGCAACCAATTGTGTCAATAAATGTATGGCCTCGGATACTTGTTGACCCGAAGCACCCGGTGGCGGAATCAGAGCCGAGGCTCCCCCTTGCTCTTCTATATCGGGCACGGCCTCATTTTGCGATTCACCTTCCTCTACATTCATCGGAAGTTCTCGTTCTGCCCGCCTTTTTGTCGTAGTCTTTCCCTTCTGGGCGGCGGTAGCTTTTCCCTTTGGCGGCATTTTTCTGAAACCATAACACACTTTTAGGAAGGATGTAATCTTAGGCATGACTCTATCACACGATCTCATGAGAATAAGGATGGTCATTTTCCTAAATGCCCTGTAGCCTCTTGTTAATTAGCGTGGCGCGCAACACACCATAAACAAGACTCTACTCGACACGGCTCGTAGACACTTCCTAGGACGAACTGCTCTGATGCCACTTCTGTCATGACCCAACTAGGGGCCGCAACGGGTACCCGGCGCTAGCTACCGAGCACCGCTCGCTCTACTACTCGTCTTACTCATTTAATACTTTTTTTGAAAATTTTATACATGAAAGTATAAGAAAACATATTTTTGTATAGAAACGTAAATGCTTTATATTCATTTACCTCTCGGCCATCAAAATAATATATATACGCGTGATAACATCTTGTGAGACCATCTAACCCACACTGCGTATCTACGAGCCTCTACTGACATACTGTATATATATAGACGGAACAAGACTCCGTCGTGCCCAAAATATGCATATGTACCCAAAAAAATAACCGTAAGCACCTCCGAACAATGGAGTGCTCCCTATCAGCTGGCAGCTATTGAGGATCTGGGCCAACGTCACCTCCTTGTCTACCTATGGGCATGAACACAGCGTCCAAAGAAAATGGATGTTAGTACGAATATTGTACTGAGTATGAGAGGCATAAACAATGAAGAAGACCGTCACGACTCGGCTAGGGGGCCGCGACGAGTACCCGGTGCTACCCCACCCGGGCACCCCCTTATCGTACATAACATAACATCTAGGTGAACCATAAGTCAATTCGTGCTTTTTCTTTTATCGTTAACCATATTGATCCCATTAGACGACCATCATCATTTAACATATCATAGGCATCTATGCCACATCATACGTACAAGGCCGACGAGGCCAACAAAAGATATACAAAACATGGGCCGACATGGCCGAACATCTCTACCCACATACACATGACTACGAGCCTCTAAGAGTAAGACATATCGTATGAGCGGGACAGGACCCCGCTATGCCCATAATTACATGCATAAAAGAATGAGTACCCAAAAGCTATGGCTCCGAAGGAAATGGAGCTTTGCTATGCAATCTCTGGATAAGCAGCTATGGATCAAGCCTGTCTCCCTGTGCACCTGCGGGCATGACGCAGTGTCCACAAACAAAAGGACGTCAGTACGAAGAATGTACTGAGTATGTAAAGCATGATCAACATCGATATATACATAAGCATAATATATAACAGAAGAAATATCGTAGGAGGGGAGACAATAATGACATCGTCATGACACTTACTTACCTTTCGTAGGACTTTCCATTTTTCATACGTATTTGTACACCTACGTCATCATCCGTATTCCATAATAGTACTCGTACCATACTTGTGCTCATATTCATATACATGTCCTTATTCGCATTCGTATACGTAGTCTTTTCACGTTCATATTCATATTATATACATAGCCATACACTTATATACATACATAGCGTGCCCGATCATAAGGTTCGGTGTTTCATACGTACTTAGCCAACCAAGGCTCAATGTTATTTCTACCTGGCCCTACCAAGGCTTCAGGGTTATCCGTACCATCTGCAGAGGTGTGCGCGCGTTACGTAATCGTATACATACTTTATACATAATCATATACATATATACATCCATATACATATATTCTACCTGAAATTATAAGCTCGGGGTGTCATTATAGCCCTTCATAGGCACATGTGAATATAATAGCCCGTAGGCACCTTTATATCATTATTATTATCATCGTCATCACTATCATCGTCATTGTTGCTACATCCATATCTTAGGCTTACTCGTCATATGAGGGGCGTAGTACAATCGTAGTACATGTTAATGATCGTGAGCTTATGAGCTCGGAGTGTCAATCATTTGAATACAACATACTCATATAGAGGAGTTAGAAATTTGGCCAAGAACCATGCCTTATGAAAGAAGGGTTAGCCTTACATACCTTTTCGTCGAACTATTCTACACTTGCACGTTCCCTTCCAATGCTAGCGTCTATACCTTCATTAATATCATAACAATGGCCATTAGTCATTTACATTATCCACATTATCTAGATTCCTCAATTTGCCTCTAATTCACCCACATTCATGGCCATAACACCCAACTTCGTCCATTCGTCCAAAGTGTCTAGTTCATGATCTTAATACTATTTATAACACATTCATATCACAACACAACAACATTCATAACTCAATTCAAACTATTTCTCAAAATGTCACTATTCATCATTCATGACCTAGTTGACCATATTTTCTACAATCCATGTATTTTAATTCTCCAATACCTTAAACATCTTGTAAAAATCATGAATCTTACCTTAGAAGTTGTAGGAACAAGCTTTGGTTGATAATACTCCTCTTTGAGCAAAACCCTAGTTTATCTCCATTTGGATTTCTTGACCTTGGATGATCCTTGATGATTTCCTTACTCTTGATTCACTTGTTTAATGTTGTTGATGACTTATAATACTTGAAAACTCATATAGTAAATGTAGAGAGAAGTTTTAGAGAGAAGTGGTGTAATGTTGAAATGAAATAAGACAAGTCTTGATCCTCACATTTAATGAATTGAAAAATCTGTGCTGGGTGAACAGTGGTCGTCCATGGAGGTTTACGGCCCGTATTCCACTATACGGCTCGTCCTCTATGGGCGTAATTAACCATTTCCAGAACCAGAAGCTGGGCTGCCTTCATGGTGGTTTACGACCATGGTTTACGGGCCGTAAATCACTTTACGGTCCGTATTCTAGGTCGTATTATACCTTTTCCTCAGCTGGCAGAAAGTTGAAGTTTGGCATGCCAGTTTACGACCTGGCAGTTTACGGACCATATTGCACTTTTCGGTCCGTATTTTGCAATATACGGCCACTGGGCAGTTGCAATTCTGCAACTTCCCATATTTCTTAGACTTCTCATTTTAATCACCCCCGTCCATGCACATGCATTGCTCACCTTGTATCTCATCTTAACTTATCCAACTTCCTCGTCTCACATCGGATACTTTCGAAATCTCGCCTAAGGTCATCAAACGTCGTTTCTTGCTCATAGACATCGTGTACTCATATTCATCACTAGTTCATTCTCTTGCGTACCAACAAAATTTTTTTCGAGGTGTAACAAAGACATCAATAATGTAATGAGAACATCAATATGAAACATCTGGATCTGAATGACAATCATAAGGGAAGTAATGCATGCTGTCTTACTCATAGTCATCATCATGTCATAGATGCATAATATGCAAGCTGCCCGTCCATGTCGGAACGGTGTGATAATCAATAACATTAGCCCGTGTCCAGGCATCCCGCGTCCGGGGTACCATCTCATGCCACCCATTAGTGGTGTCTGCCCATGCCCAAAGGTCATGGTGTATCCGTATAGCTGCCCGCCTTGGCGGTGACTACCCGGCCAACTAGGAACGGTGTGAAATGCTCATGTCATGCTTATCATAAAATACTTATAGTAATATGCTCATCTTATCATAGTACGTGCATAAGGCTCAAGATCAACTTTACTCTATCGGGGTGACGTAAGGTCGTGATCCCCCGATCCCATTATGGAGCAATTACTGACATTCTGCCTCACCTTGAAGGAACTAGCACATAAGGTGAGTGTAGGCAATAAATAACATCATTATCATTATAGCATCATCATACCATGTCTCTTATCTTATATAGACATTTATGCATATAGGCTTTCAACTTTCCGAAAAATGGGAACTCATGGAGAGGGTAAAGAGTTTACACTATAGGATTCATGCCATTAGAATGAAAGGACTAGCCTCACATACCTTTGTCGTTTAACTAAGCTATCGCTCACTTGTCCTCCTTCGACATCACGTCATTACCTTCATGAGAGAATTCGAATTAGCATTAGTTAATTGACTACAGGAACGCATCGTTAATTCTAGGAAAAATTGGGCAACACTTCCTTTGTTCATACTACTTTTCCCATGTTCTATATCAACTCCCAACATTCACAATACTACTCACAATATCACAATCAACAATCATCACTTATGTATATTTAGCAAAATCCACCATTTTCCTCCAATTTTCCCATATTTCTCCTTATAACTCATCTTTGTGTTTTCAAGCATTTAATACTTGTTTCATGATATAAACATCATTATAACGTATTCATAATCACAACTCTTCAACTTTCATGATTCAATTCCACTATCATTCAATTATGTCACTATTCACTCAGTAATGACCCACTTTCTATGTTTTTCTACATTTCAAGTATCTAAGCCTTCCAATACCTTAAGCAACATGAAATGATCATGAAACTTACCTTGGATGATGGTTGAACAAGTCTTGAGTTGAAATACTTCTCCTAGACAAAACCCTAGTTCCACCTTCTTTGGAATTCCTTGACTTAGATGAACTATGAGGAGTTTCACACTCTTGATTTCATGAATTTGGGTGTTATTGATCTAGATTTTCACTTGAATTCTTGGTTTGGAAATGTTTGGAAGTTTCTAGAGAGAGATTGGGTCGTGTAGTGAGAAGGAGAACTAATAAAAATGAATTTGGATCATATTTTTATAAATACAAAACCAGTCCCGATGCCATTATACGGTCCATTATACGGTCCGTATAATTGACCGTAAAACTGACTCAGTGATCACCCCTTTCTGTGTCAACTTGACGGTTCATTTGACGGGCCATATAATTTTATACGGTCCGTATAATATACCGTAAAACCCACTTTTCCTCAACTTCTTTCTGTGACACTTTAACGGTTCATTATACGGCCGTAAAACCATTATACAGTCCGTATAACCTACCGTATAATTCGCCAGTTCACTGAGTCTTATTTTGTCGCTTCGTTTAATCTCCGATCCTTACGGGACCTTCTTAACAGTTGTTCAACACCTCGATACCAATCAAATGAACGTTACCACTCGTCTCTACAACATCGTATACACTATATCCTTGTTAGCCTATTCACTGTACGCTTAACGGGAAAAGTTTTGGGGTGTAACACATATGGCCTAAGATGAGTCTTTTAAAGGTGCCCTGGAGAAAGGAGAAAGGGAAAATCAAGCCCAACCTGGTTTATAACATCGTTTCCCTTAGATAAAGGGCCCCATGGCACTTCTATGGCCTGTGAGGGCTGTATGTTCATTACAAAGAACCTTGGGATTATATGGATTCTGCTCCTAGAACAAATGAGGCCCCAGATTAGAGTTTAGTGTACTGTTAGGAGTGATGGATGACCTTACCAAATGAAGAGTAAGTGTGCATATGTGTTTAAGTCAGACACAAGGCGAAGGGATTAGTGGAAGTGTGAAACTGAGATGTTAACTTGACTTGTCCATGTCTTATCTCAGTGTCTTAGCTGTATTAACCACTTTTGTATGAACCTATGTCCTGTACATGATAACTGTTACGACCCAACCCCATGGGTCATGACTAGTGCCCGAACTGGACACTCGTATACGAACCTGTCGAATATAGTCAAACTGAAACTAAGGACAATATGAAAACTTATAAAAACAAACGAAGGATTCACAACGCCACATATCATAAACCTGTCTCCCCTGTAGTCATGGCTAACCACAGCATAACAATAACACAATACACAAGCCGAAAAGGCTGCCACTATACACGGGGATATCCAAAGCAAACCATATAGACTCATCTGACCAAAACCTATATACAACCCACACATGTCTACAGACCTCTAAGAGTATAAAAGTGAAATATGACAGGACAGGGCTCCACCGTACCCCTAGACATATACATAGGTCTATATCAAAAGATCTGTACCAAAATAGTCTAGGCTCCGGAACAATGGAGCTCTCCAAACAGCTGAGCAGAAGTCCTAAGCTGGAGGATCACCAAATCGAGTATCTGTACCTGCGGGCATGAAACGCAACCCCCCGAAGAAAGGGGGTCAGTACGAGATATGTACTAAGTATATAAAACATGAAATACAATAAAGAGAATCATAACTAAATAGAAGATTACAGAAGGAAAGTATGATAATCAAAGATACCAATGCACCTGTGCCTTACAAGATAAGAATCATGCATGTCTATACCATATACCATATCCGGCCCATTATGGGACTCGGTGAATAAAGTCATCATATACCATACTCGGCGCCATAATCACATCATATATATATATATATATATATATATATATATATATATATATACAGTACCCGGCCCTCTAGTGAGGGACTCGGTGAACAATGCAGTGAAACTGTGCATGAAAACATACCCGGCCCGGGACTCGGTGAAAGATATATTAACAGCATGCACGAGCAGAGTAGTGAGCAACCATATAAAAACTAAATCATCATCCGAGACTCAATAGAATAAGTAGAATGAACTAATACTTGAGCATCAAAAACAACAGTCTTATCAAGTACCTCTCGAATGTCACTATGGATTAAATCAAATAGAACTTCAAGAATCATAGACACGTATCAAGACAATGTGAAATAGATTCTGGATATCAAGAACATTAGCCATCCTAGTGTCTCTAAGAATAGGAGTTTCTTTGGGGCTTATACATTCGTCAACTGTTTGTCTCACATAGATCATGCCAAAAGGAAAGAAGGGATAGCTTCACATACCTGTTATAGATCAACCGTAACCAAGCTTGCCTCGTCGCCCCTTTAGCCTATTAATATGAGAGTAACACTATTGTTAATAAACTACGACTTCCGAAACTTATAATTCTACAACCAATCACTTATGGGAATCACTTTTTAGTTCATACTTCTTGATTCATATTTTAATTAGTTAAGAACTTAACGGAAATCGGGCAGCATTTCCTCTATATAATTCGCCTAACTCGAACTTCCAATAAACCTCCGATTAGCACAACAATATCAACAACAACGATAACAACCCAATAACCTCCCTTAATCCTTTTTCAATTCAAATCGTTAACATCTAAGAATATACATCAACCAAACCAACCTACGCTTCATATACGATACGTTATACACTTGTTTCTTCCCAAGTTTATGAGCCAAATCAACAATAACACGACAACAACACACAACACCAATTACTCAAATACAAGAAAACTATCTTAATATCACAATAAGTTCTAAAACAGCCCATAAGATATATACAAGTTCTAGCGTGATTTAAACTTTCCTTTCACAAATTCCATATCCATCAAATTGTACAAAAACCACACCAACTCTAGAACATGTAGGAGGGAATAAACCTTACAATAACATGCCCCAAGCAGCCCATCAACTGCAACAAGAACAGCTCCTAACCTCATGAACGTCTAATCCAATTCATATCTCAACAATTCCATATAAACAACTACAACTTTAATTATCATGATTCGTTCAATTTTAACACACAATCAACGACACCAACAACAATCAAACTCGATTAAATTGAAACAACTCCAATTCAGCCCAACTTACAATACCAACGAATTCATGCAATTTTCTTACTTCCAATTTCGCCTAATACATACTAATATTTCCATTACAACATCATTAACTCCAATTACACCATAAAAATAGAAGATCTTACCTTAATTTAGTTAGGACAGATCCTATACTCACTTGCACCAATTGCACCACTTCTTCTTCCTCAATACAATATCCTTATGTTGCTGCCTCCTTGCACACGTAAAACACCCTTGGGATTTAATTTTTTGCTATCAAAATCTAAAGTTTGATTGTGGACTGCCATGGCTTGTGCTATGAATTTTCGCTTCAAGAAATTGTGAAGATGGAGTTGTGATCAGATGAGTCATCAAATGGCTTATATATGCAACCAACCCATTAAACATGTGTCCCACTATGGCATGGACCAATCAGATTTGGCCATGCTGTAGTGGGGTCCATTCAGCACATTAATTAGTTTAATTAACCATTAATTCCCCACTTAATAATCTAATCATGGTTAATTAATCCCTAATCTCCACTAATATTTATACACTAATTATAATTTACAAGAAAGTCGTGCACTTATTAAAATCGGGATTAAAAAGTCCTTGTCTCATATCTCAAAATAATCTTGTCCTTTGAACTTATGTCGATTAACTTACAAATAATCCAACGTACAAAAATACGAGGTACAACAATAACTTAGACATAGGAGGGGTCCTAGTCCTGCCTCTATCCCTGTTATGCCTACTTGTCTTAGCCTTCCATGTGTGCCTCTTATTTGCAAGGTGTAAACTGCTTCAACCACTTCATGGTGATGTGCTTTAGTATTAGCTTGCCTCTCTTGTGAGTTACAGTTTGTGTGTGTCCCCCATGATTTCTTATTCTTGTCCACCTCTCACATGTATACCATAGTCTATGCTGCCTTATCAAGGATCATGCGCCTTGTCCCTTTGCTTTACTTATCATTATATTGGTGTGCTGTAGTTATGTGTTGTTCCCCCCATAGCTGCATACTTTGGTCTTTTGTGTTTGTTTACTTTACCTTGTTTTAGGCCCCTTCTATGTTGTGTGTTTGGTTCTGCTCCTGTTGCTTCAAGTCTGTGTCCTGGAATTCTGTTTGATTAATCTTTGGTCATATATTCTTGACTTGTATTTGTTCATCTTGTGCTCATTAAGGCCAGCCTGCTTCTGGCTGCAGTGTGTTTATGTACATGGCTAGCTATGTTATGTGTGGTCCAGGGATCTACCTATTTTTCTTGTGGCTACATTGGTGGGGATTGAGGTAATTTGGGGTGGGGACCTAGTCTTAGCCTTCCCCCTGGTGTCCAGCCATGCCAGGGGTTCACGAAACCCCTTGGAACTTGTGCGGCTTTGGGAATACGGGGGGCGATGACTCTCCCCTCCCCTTGTTAACACAACACCTGCCAGTGGGACCTTGTAGTATACATATATATACACATACATAGTTGCCTTACTTTATTGACTTATGAAATTGTTTAATACATATATACATATGTGATACATGTGATTTTTGTATAAATACATATATACATATCCGAATCCAACATGTTGGGTCAAGGCCTAAAAGGCAATTCCTATAAATATTCATCGAATCCGAGAAAAATAAAAGGGAAGCTGCTATCAAAAGGAGAATGCGTAGAAGGCCCATCCATGGGTGAAAATGGCTAACTAGGGGCTTGGTACGCCCCTAGCCATCCCCTTCCCATTATTTAATTAATTACTTGTGCTCTCACTTTGTTTATAAGTTCGTTGTAATTGTAATTGCAAACTTGCAAAAACTCACACTATATTGGAATCATTTATGATTAGAATTAGACGTCCTAGGACAACGGTACTTTCGCCATTTAGTCGACTTTAGGTCCCCCAAACCACTTTTTTCAAAATCAGATTCAGCAAAACGATTTTGACAAAATTAAAATAGATGAAACAACCAAACTATTTTTGACAAGGTCTAAGTTTAACAAGAACAAGAGGATGTTTTCAAAATCACAAGTGTTACAATTCTATTAAAAATGGACTGAGATTTAAAACCCAAAGCACATATTCTTTATAAGAATTAAACCAAGTTTTGTTTTTTTTTTCAAAATAAGGCCAAGGATAAATGTTTTTGATCAAATTAATGATAAAATCTGGCAAAGTATTGGGCCAAAAGCCCGCTGAGTTTTAGAAAGAATAAGGCCAAGTTCAGCAAAAACAAAAAGGGGAATTTTGGGCTGAAGCCCACTCGTGGAAAAAGAGTTGTGACATCGGGTATTTTAAAGTTTTATGCACAAATTCATTTGGCCCAAGCCCAGAAGGAAAACTAACAGATCTTTTAGATGGAAAATTGTAATTTTTGGCTACAAGCCCCAATTCGAGACCAATTTCATAACGTATAACAAAGACGTATATTTTAAAACAAAAAACATTCGTATATACGAGCTCTTGACTAAAGCATTCCAAACGTATTAACGAATCGATCCAAAGAAAGTATGAGTTAAGCATGGACAAAATTACACACTCAAAACATAACAAGTTCATGTTTTAAAATAACATGTGTAAAAGGATGAAAACCTTTATACTCACTTTACAAACGAAATACATCGCCCTTGTATACAAAAGGGAGATTATTTTATCCGGATATTATAAATCCAAATCTATGTACCCTATATATAATGGGAACGTATTCAAATTCTTTTCTCCAAATGATATGCAAATTACAAGATTTTATGCGGGAATAAACACTAAATAGACAGTTCATGCAAATACTCATACATTGGAATTCGAAGGTCAACCGTATAGTACGGATCCTTAAAACTGGGATGCCTAACACATTCCCCAGGGGATCATCAGAACCATTACCTAGAACTCTGGATTACGAAGGATTTTTCACGGTATTTGAATAAACCCTTTGTCACAACCCAAACCGATGAGCCGCGACGAGCACCCGACCACTACTGATCGAGCACCCCTAAACTCACTCCCACTCTGTACTAAACAACTTGGTGGCCCACTTTGACTGATATTCAACTGTTACCGTTCGCGGTAGAATTTATACGATAGATCTTATCTCAGAATTCCACGAAACATGCCTAAGGATGTTTATATGTAATCATATTAGCAGAGAATGACAATGCAGACCAACTTGGTCATCGTATATACTATTCACAAAATTAAGGGACAACTGAAAGCACATGACAACCCCCACTATATATATACACTGTCTACAGACCTCTATGGAAAATAGACTACAAAAAGGACAGGACAAGGCCCTGCCATACCTATATATCCGCATAATAGAAATAGTATACCAAAAGGGCTGCAACTCCGGATCGAGTGGAGCGCACGAACTGCGGCTAGTAGGAGATCCTACTGGTCTAGCTCTTCTGGGTGATTACCTGAACCTGTGGGCATGAATGCAGCGTCCACAAGAAGGGACGTCCGTACGAGTAATGTACCGAGTATGTAAGGCATGAATAATAATATAGTAAGTGATACTGAACATGAAAAATAACATAAGGAGAAATATAGAGCATAACATGAGGTAAGGAAATAACCTGTACATATGATTGCCTCTTAAGGCAGATACCATGCATGCTTAACTTTAAAGAAAACATTTCTCATATACATATATGTAGAATAATCATTAGCCCACGTCCGGACCTCCCGCGTCCCACTAGTGGTGCTTCCTGTGCCATATAGACACGGTGTATAAGCCGCCCGCCTTAGCGGTGCTGCCCGACCATCTAGGCACGGTGTATAAGCCGCTTTCCTTAGCGGTGCCGCCCGGCCATCTAGGCACGGTGTATAAGGCGCCCGCTTTAGCGGTGCTGTCCGGCCATCTAGGCACGGTGTAATCATCATCATATACTTATCATGAAGCATGCATAGGAGCTCAAATAAAAACTGTAACTTTATTAGAGTGACGTAAGGTTAGCAGCCTCCGATTGTATTATGGAACATCATGATCGTCATGTCTCACCTTGAAGGAGCTAGCTTTATGAGGTGAGACTATCAATGAAGGATAACATCAAGGGAAAAACATAGAATAAGATCATAAATCTCATAAAGCGTCAACTCATACACTTTGGAATCTTTAGAAATAGAGTCATCATCAATGAATAAAATTGAGAAAATCAAGAAATAGCTCAACATTCTCATGTTCACATTAAAATCATAAGCATGGCACCTTTAAACATGAAATCGTCATCGTCATCATAATCATCATAGAAAACATCTCATCTTTGGTATCATAAGAAACTTCTTAGGAATCATGAACTTCTAACTTTCGGAGGTAAGAAGGGGATGGAAACATATGTGGAATCATAACATAGGAATCATGCCTTTGAAAGAAAGGGACGAGTCTTAACATACCTGAAAATTCATGTCTCGGCTCTTCCACCTATTTCTGGTCTCGCAATCTACATATAAGACCATTCATGCTATAATTAGGTCTATTGTTATATACTTATCCTAAGCCTCCAAATAAATCTTTCTAGAATCTGCCGAAATTTCGGCAGCATCTCATCTGTTTATATGCCGAGCCCAAAATCGTAATTCCGCAACCAACAACAACAACATCAATACCAGCATTAACAAAATCACTTTCAAAACCAACATGAGCCATAAAACAATCCACACACTGTTTTCCAACTTCCATAACTAACCAACTTACTATACAATTATTTAACGACTTTGTCTCCGAGAATAAACTGATATTAACGTAAATAGAAAGAGATTCATACCTTATTCTTGTTAAAACAGAAATATCCTCGATATCTACTTGAATCCACGCTAAAATCCATCGCAAAACAATACTAGAATCACAACCATGCGTTATTCGGGCCTTGATTAACGCTTCACCACCTGAAAATTACTCAAACCCTCAACTTTTTTTATGACAAAATTGCCCTTTGTGTGCTGAGATACCAATCTAATTTTTTTGGTGAGAAAAATGGGGGTTTTCCCCTTTTATAAGGTTCAAATTCGGGTCGGGTCACTGTAGCAGTTACTGTAGCACGTGTTTCTACTTTGTCAGCCGAACTTGTAACGTCCATAATTCTCTACTCCGATGTCCTATCTATGAGAGGTTTATTGAGTTGGAAACTAGACCCGACGAACTTCATTTTAGGCTTTTGTTTCACTTCAAAACACTTCATATGGTAAGAGATATTCTTCCCTCAATTTGGACCAAAATTTTCACACGAAATTTTACCCATCCTTTATCCAAAGTCGTACTACTCCATTTCTTCCTCTTATTTCGTTATAAAACCTTCCGGTATACCTTATATACATCTGTCACTCATTAAATACACTTAATAATGCTTTCTCTTTATATTCGAAAGTGGTTTTACTTAACCATAACTCAACGTACTTATGTTTCAAATTTGATAAGTGCTTCTTCGAAGATACACAGTGTAACATCCTTCCCCCCTTTAAAACATTCATCCTCGAATGTTGTAATGCGCCGATCCTCAATAGCCTCATTGAATTTTTTTTTCAACTACCGTATACTTATACTTTAATTTGGTCAGTTTTATCTTGTTCTTCTTAGCTTTTTATCAAATTCATTTGTGAGTTGTAGTGTCCTCAATCCTCATATATATAATCACAAATCAACTAGTATTCCGTTCTCATTCTGTCTCCATTCCTGTGGTTTAACTGGCCACGCCACGACTACTCGCCGTCCTGCGAGCGTCCTTCCTCTTCGTTCCTTATTTATTTATTAACGGATAACTCCCTTGCTCGAATACAACACTTTCTTTTGTTGACTCCTCCGATACTATCTTAGCTATCCCTACTTGTACTCATTGAGCTTAGATACGTGGTAGATTATCCCCTCGTAATTCATCAGCCAAGCTCTCTGATTCATCGTAAATTTTCTTATACTAACATCCAATTGCTTGTTCAGCGGTACTCTACTACTGACAAATCCTTACTCTTAACGGTTACGTTTCTTCAACCATCCGTCTTAATTCCTTTCCATGATCAGTTATAGCCATATCCTCAATACAATCTCTGAACGGTTCCTAATGTTCCATCACCATCTTTATTATTCCTCGTAGCAAGATTATATATTGCGATGAACCAATAATCATAGTTTGAACTAGTCTATAGCTCACAATATCTTCGAATTCTTGTCAAACTCTTTCTTTAATTCGTTTTCCTCAAATCTTGTAATATAACTTTTAATTATAAAGTTAGGGCAATTCTCACTTTACCACAACTTCTCTTCTAACATCAGTATGGTATACTTACCCTTGACTTCCTTATTCCAGTGATCACTTAGTTAGCTGTTATTCGTTGTTGGCTTTCCGGTGTGTCCATTCCCATATGCGGGGCATAACCTTACGCTGATGGTTCATATAATTCTATAATACATACCTTTATACTCAGTATGGTTAGTGACTCGTGATGTACTTTCTAATTTCTGGTGATGCTGCTGCCTTTCTATTTGCACCCACACCGTTCTTCCTCTCTTAGAGATCGCCACACCGCTTATCGCTAATCCTTTTGTTAAGATTCTCATATTTTTCCTTTAATATCAAGATTTTCTTCCGTTGTAACCCAAAGTGTCCTTTGTACTCATCATCCATTTCGTCATTCTCTTTGTAGTTAGCTTGCAGACCTTTCTTAGTCTCCTTATTACTCTTTAGGATACGTCGCTGCCTATTTAGGTGCGACACAAATTTCCCTGGTCTAGAAATATCATATCTCACGCCCGCATGAAGTATTCTCTTGATCCATTTTAATTCCTTTTCATACCTGCTTTGCGGTATGCTTATCATTAATTCATTTCTGCTCCCTCTTAATGCATTCTTGATATGCCACTACGTCCCGAATTTTGGCCTCTTTAAGCTAACATCTTTCTTTCCTTGGAATTTTGACAATGCCATACCTCGTTTCAGGACTAGATCTGCTCTTCCTCCCTTTTTAAGGGTGTTCTTATACACTAGTAACTCCCGAGTATCAGTAGTCATCGGCCAACCCTAACAATCCTCCAACTCTTTAGGTCTCTTATAATACCAGAATTCTCTCATTGTATAGCTTGACTTATTTTTCCTTTCTGCTCATCGAGGGCTTTGCATTTAAACGAAGCGCTTATGCATTATAGATCCATTCTCGCTGCATTTTTTTAAGGCCCTTCTACTTATACCTTTTATGACTGAATTTTTCCAGAATCAACGGGTTAATGGGGACATTGGAATCCATCAAAACATTCTATGGAGCGTTTGGTCACACTTTGCTCTTTTTATCCCTCGTCTTCCTCCATAACTATTATCACTGAAATTCTTCTTACTCCGAGTTTCCGGTTTCACTTTACGTCTACAATATATCATTGAGAGTTAATATGATGCACTCTTCCACTTCCACTATCAATCCTTTTATTCACTTAGCTCACTTATCCGAAATTTTCCTTGACTACTTATTTGCATCCCACCAATGCGTTGTAGTTCTTCCAATGTTCTGCCACTTTTTGTTCGTGTCGTGAAATCCTTGCAAATATACTCTCTTCTTTCTTCTTCTTCCTGCCGCCAAGGCTAGTCCATATTCATGAATATTTCCCATACATCCTTCTATTTCCTTTATATTTGAATCTCAGTATTCCTTATCCTCATCCCATGTCATTGATGTACTACCTCTCGGTTAGCTTTGTTAGTTCATTATCCTCTCGCTTGTCCTTGGTGATTGCTCAAGTTTTCTTTTCTTTCCTTTTTCTTCTCTCCTCTCCTTTTGACCAGCCCATTAGTGTACCTTTCCTACTTTAATTCTCAAGCCTTCCTTGAGTTCCTTCCTCCCCGAGCGCCCTTCTCCACTTGTTATTTTATAGTATTGACCCTGAAGTTCCTGAAATATTCCTTTAAACATGCAAATCCATTCTACTTTTAAATCATCTTCTAGGAAAGCTTCTCCGTTTTCGAGGCAACCGTGTCAGTATGACTACACATTTATCCCTTTATATACCTCTCGAGAGCTGGAAATCTCTTAGTATCGTTGCAAGGCCTGATCATTCTCTCTCTTACTTCACATCCCTATTTGTGGTTACTATCCTTTAGTCCCACTTATCGAAGTCTGTTCGCTGACCCCACAGATTAATCTTTTGTTCAATACTACCATACTTTATCCCTTTCGCATGCCTACCTTCGAATTTTACCCAAATAGTCCCTTGCCTTGCCCGTCGTCTCTCTTGGAAGCTTCACTCACCCTTATTTCGTACACTTTTTTTTCCTTTTCTCAAGACATTCCAATCTCTTTACCTTCTATGTACTCACTTTCTTCCTTTCCCTGATGTTATTGCATTAGGACTTTCCAACTCTAACCTATAGTGAAAATAACATCAACTTACCTTGTAACATTTGTACCACTTTTATCACTTGAACTTCATTACTCTGTTCGATTAATGCCTTCATTATATAGCAACGTCGGTTGCTGGGACACACATATCGGTTGGCGCAGCCACATATGGGATGTCATACACATACATACATACATACATACATACATATATATATATATATATATATATATATATATATATATATATATATATATATATATATATATATATATATATATACATACATACACATACATACTAACGCCTCACTTACAAAGTATTTCCAAATACTATTCAAACTTATTCTAATTCTAGAGCTGTGATGCACCTTCTTCCTCTTTGCCGGTCTAGTCCGCCTCATCCTTCGCGATCTTTTAGGGTTTCCAACCACTCCGCATACTCCAATTTCCCTTAGGTTACTCTAGCTTCTCATCTGTCTCTTATGTCTGAATTTATAGGACTCTTAGTACACTTTCCAGAGGGTCACCCATTCTAGTATTACTCTCACC
The DNA here is from genome assembly GCF_019175385.1 of Lycium barbarum. Lineage (NCBI taxonomy): Eukaryota > Viridiplantae > Streptophyta > Magnoliopsida > Solanales > Solanaceae > Lycium > Lycium barbarum. The sequence continues at coordinate 18,738,337 of NC_083348.1, read as the reverse complement.
CCAACACGCTTAACATTGGAGTGATAATGGGATCCGGTGCGTTAGTGTTGGTACGATCGCATCCACCCTACTGCGTGACCTTTATCGCATGACCTAGAACAACTTGAAGTTCTAACAGATTCCAATAAATTCTTGTAATGCATCTCCCTCCAGATTAAAAGGGATCTCTTACGCTTCCGACTAAGCAAATGCTAATTTGTCCTTTGAAATCCTCAATATTCACCTTCAGTCAGCATGTATGACTACTTTTCATCCCAAATTTCAAGATTCCCAATGGTGGAGAAAACACCTTGATTGTAGTTACTTATAAATACTTTGGTTATTGGTCCCTTTAGGATTTTCTCTCACTGTTATTAAGTAATAACCTATAGCAAATGCACACACATAGGAAATTCTAATAAAAGACTCATATACCTGTAGCCAATCGGTCCTTAGCCTGATTTGGTGGGCTATAAAGTGAAGTGCGCTCTTCATCATTGTCTTCCCACCATCTCCTAGTCTGGCCTTCGTCATCTCCCCCATCCGAATCAGAAGGATACGGATAATCTGGCAGTTCCCGGTTTACTGACGGCCATGATAAAGGGCTAGAGTAATCAGTAACGCTCACCGGGGTAGCTGGTCTGACGTAATACTCTACCATAGGAGTAGCTGGTACGGCCTCGGGAATATCCTCCTCCAGTGTCCCATACGAACCCTCAGACGGGTCCGTGCCATAACTGTCCTTCGATGGATCCTCCTCTATAGAAGTCAGCAACTCTGGAGGAATCGTCGTTGGGTCCTCAGAGGGATCAGTCTCGATGGAATAGCTAAGGCTCTTCCTACTCGGTCCCGGAGCCTGTGGTCCTGAATCTACTCTAGGGGTCTTCTTAGCACCCCTACTATCTGAGGCTGATCTCTTCATCTTTATCAATCTGTGCTTACCTACAGGAAAAAAGGGTCAGAAGCGATCTTTCCTAGACTCTAGCTCTATCGCACAATCTAAGATAGATAGAAAGGTCAATGATTCCTAAATGCCCTGCAACCTCCTATTTATAAGTGTGGCCGGCTTCACACCCATAAACAGGACTCTACCGGACACGGTCTGTAGACAATCCCTTGGACAAACTACTCTGATACCACTTTTGTCGCGACCCAAACAGATGAGCCGCGACGAGCACCCGACCACTACTGATTGAGCACCCCTAAACTCACTCCCACTCTGTACTAAACAACTTGGTGGCCCACTTTGACTGATATTCCACTGGTACCGTTCGCGGTAGCATTTATACGATAGATCTTACCTCAGAATTCCATGAAACATGCATATGGATATTTATTGTAATCATATTAGCAGAGGATGACAACGCAGACCAACTTGGTCACCGTATATACTGTTCACAAAATTAAGGGACAACTGAAAGCACATGACGACCCCCACTATATATATACACTGTCTACAGACCTCTATGGAATATAGACTACAAAAAGGACAGGACAAGGCCCTGCCATACCCATATATCCGCATACCAAAAATAGTATACCAAAAGGGCTGCAACTCCGAATCGAGTGAAGCGCACAAACTGCGGCTGGGAGGAGATCCTACTGGTCTGGCTTGTCCGGGTGATTACCTGAACCTGCGGGCATGAACGTAGCATCCACAAGAAGGGACGTCAGTACGAGTAATGTACCGAGTATGTAAGGCATGAATAATAATATAGTAAGTGATACCGAACATGAAAAATAACATAATGAGAAATATAGAGCACAACATGAGGTAAGGAAATAACTTATACATATGATTGCCTCTTAAGGCAGATACCATGCATGCTTAACTTTAAAGAAAAAATTTCTCATATACATATATGTAGCATAGTCATTAGCCGGCGTCCGGGATAACCATCTCACGCCGCCCACTAGTGGTGCTACCCGTGCCATATAGATATGGTGTATAAGCCGCCCGCCTTAGCGGTGCTGCTTAGCCATCTAGGCACGATGTATAAGTCGCCCGCCTTAGCGGTGCTGCCCGGGCATCTAGGCACGGTGTAATCATCATCATATACTTATCATGAAACATGCATAGGAGCTCAAATAAAAACTGTAACTCTATCGGAGTGATGTAAGGTCGGTAACCTCCGATTATATTATGGAACATCATGATCGTCATGTCTCACCATCAAGGAACTAGCTTTATGAGGTGAGACTATCAATGAAGGATAACATCAAGGGAAAAACATAGAATAAGATCATAAATCTCATAAAACGTCAACTCATACACTTTGGAATCTTTAGAAATAGAGTCATTATCAATGAATAAAATTGAGAAAATCAAGAAATAGCTCAGCATTCTCATATTCACATTGAAAGCATAAGCCTGGGACCTTTAAACATGAAATCATCATCGTCATCATAATCATCATAGAAAACATCTCATCTTTGGTATCATAAGAAACTTCTTAGGAATCATGAACGTCTAACTTTCGGAGGTGAGCAGGGATGGAAACATATGTGGAATCATAACATAGGAATCATGCCTTTGAAAGAAAGGGACGAGCCCTAACATACCTGAAAATTCACTTCTCAGCTCTTCCACCTATTTTTGGTCTCGCAATCTACATATAAGACCATTCATGCTATAATTAGGTCTATTGTTATATACTTATCCTAAGCCTCCAAATAAATCTTTCTAGAATCTGCCGAAATTTCGGCAGCATCTCCTTTGTTTATATGCCTAGCCCAAAATCGTAATTTCGCAACCAACAATAACAACATCAATACCAACATTAACAACATCACTTTCAACACCAACATGTGCCATAAAACAGCCACACGCTGTTTTCCAACTTCCATAACTAACCAACTTACTATACAATTATTTAACGACTTTGTCTCCGAGAATAAATCGGTATTAACGTAAATAGAAAGAGACTCATACCTTATTCTTGTTAAAACATCAATATCCTTGATATCCACTTGAATCCACACAAAAATTCACCGCAAAACAATACTAGAATCACAACCATGCGTTATCCGAGCCTTGATTAACGCTTCACCACTTGAAAATCACTCAAGCTCTCAACTTTTTTTATGAAAAAATTGCCCTTTGTGTGCTGAGCTACCAATCTGATTTTTTTTTTGGTGAAAAAAATGGGGGTTTTCCCCTTTTATAAGGTTCAAATTCGGTTCGGGTCACTGTAGCTGGTCGGTTACTGTAGCAGTTAGAGCCTGTTTGGATGGGCTTAAAAAAGCAGCTTATAAGCTGAAAATAGTTTTTAAGCCAAAAAAAATAAAAATTGGGTAGTCCAACTTATTTCTTTTTGGCTTATAAGCTGTTTTCAGCTTATAAGCTGCTTTAGATAAGCTAAGCCAAATGGGCCCAATTAATTTTTAGGCTTATTTTAAGCACAAAATGGCTTTAAGTTGGCCAGCCAAACACTCAAAGCTGAAAACAAATTATAGGAAACTTATAAGCCAATCCAAACGGGCTCTTACTGTAGCACGCGTTTGTGCTTTGTCCGCTGAACTTGTAACGTCCATAATTCTTTACTCCGATGTCTTATCTATGAGCGATTTATTGCGTTGGAAACTAGACTCAGCAAACTTCATTTTAGGCTCTTGTTTCACTTTAAAACACTTCATATGCTAAGAGATATTCTTCCCTCAAGTTGGATCAATTTTTTCACACGAAATTTTACCCATCCTTTCTCCAAAGTCGCACTACTCCATTTCTTCCACTCATTTCCTTATAAAACCTTCCGGTATACCTTATATACATCCTTCACTCATTAAATATACTTAATAATGCTTGCTCCTTATATTCCAAAGTGGTTTTACTTAACCATAACTCAACGTACTTATGTTTCAAATTTGATAAGTGCTTTTTCAAAGATACGGGGTGTAACAGTGCGAGAATCAATGAGGAAGCATGTTTGTGCCTATGTGATGAATCATTAATCCTATAGGGATGGGGGAATCTTAACTGTGTTTTGTTTTGTAGATGGAGCGCCGAATCCGTTTTGACATCGTCACTGAGGCTCCAGAGTTGCTGGGAGCTTGGTATGAATGGTTGGGTGATACTCACCAGAGAACAATTAGTTGCACTGTAGGACACTTACCCTCCATCATGACAATAAAAGGGCGGCCGAAATTGATAGAGGTATTGGCTGGGTATTGGGATAACAAGGAAATGCTATTCCATTTCGGTGATATTAAGATGACTCCAACCCTAGAGGAAATTAGGGATGCCATAGACAGAAATGGAACCTGTCTAAGGAGGCAACACAAGCCAAATCACAATCTGTTATTTCCACAAAACCCTACTAGCTATCAAATCATGAAGTTTCTTGCCTTAACTGAGGCATCCTGGGCATAAGGGCCCACCATAGCCTTCAGGGATCTATACTGAAGATTCGGGGATATCACCGGGTACACTCTATATCAAAGGGAATTCAAGAGTCGGGAAGATTGGGAGACCGCTAGGCCTTTAGCTTTCGCCATAGCCTTGTTAGGCACCATGGTGTTTCCATAGGATGGGTCATTGGCCATAGACATCCGCGTGATCTACCTAGCCCATGCAATCTTCCACGGCATAACCGAAGACCAAGAAATAAGATATTTTGACCTGGCACCTATCATATTGGCTGACATCTTCCGTGCCCTAGACAGATGCCGAAATCATTCCCGATACTTCCAGGGATGCAATATGTTGCTACAATGGTGGATTATCAAATACCTTAACATGGCCAATGAGGTTCAGGGTTGGAGTCGACAAAACCGGATAGATTGCCTCGTGGACTACTGCCCAACTCTCGGGTTTATGTCCAAAAATTCTTGGGTTGATTTCTTCACCGACTTGATGGAAGATCAGAACCATTAAATGTTTCGTGACTTTATATCCGAGAATATGGTGGTTCAAGGAAAGAATTTCCCCTTTGTGCCAATAGCCGGGGTTCGAGGGATCCGTCCTTATTACCCGTCCTTGGTTCTCAGGCAGTTCAGTAGGAGGCAAGTGATACCCCAGGTAGGGAACCCCGAGCGATTCATCATTGAGCACACATAACAGAAAATCAAGCACGCGGGCGTAATCCTCAGGGAATAGAATGGCCGCGCAAGTTGAGGCCCAAAAACTTTAGTTCCAGACAGGTTCGAAGCAGGGTGTGACCCAGGGTATCATGCATGGCTACAGGGACACTTGGCTGGTATACTTACACAAGGTCCCACACCTCTCCAGGAGACCCAAGAAGAGGAGCGTATAAAAGAATGTCTGGAGGGTACAAACGAGCATTTGGCCAGGATCATGGAAGAAGCAGACCCGGTGATTGTTAGAATGGAGCTATATCAGGCACGCCTTCATATCTAGACCACCATTCGAAGTGTCAAGAAGGACAGGACCAGCCAAGCCTCGACAATAGCCATTGGAGGACCTCCTTGATTACTGCTTTTGTTATTATAAGCCCCATGTCGGTTTTATCATCACTTTTGTAATCCCTTCGAGGAAGATATTATTACTATGATTTATTAAATCATGATGACTTTTTTGGGGAAATGGTTCATCTTCACAAATGGCACCTACATGTTTCAGACGACTAAGAAAGCCTTAACTCAAAAGGCCTTAGGAACACGAGTAATATAAATATCTGTAAATTACGTGCTTGCTTGCTATATGCTTCACATGCCTACTTGATATATGTGTAGTAACATATTAAAGCTTGAGTAAAATTGGTCCGATGATCTAAAATACATACCCGAAAGAAAAACCATAAGGCTTAAAACTTACCCCAATTAAAGATTGACTTATTACGATGGCGAATCAACCAGGCTAGGAAGCGCGGACTTTAGGGGAGAGAAATGAGATGCTGCGGGACACGGTGCTACAGATGGAAAAACACCTCCAGAAAATAGGAAAGAAAATTGAGGAGGTAGACAGATTACTGGGCATGGTTGGGAACCCGCTGGAAGGCATACCCCAAGAGCAATACTATGAAAATGTCCCTGAAGAGGTCAAGGAACTGGTGCTAAACTACATACCACTAGAGAGAAGGTCTGTAACACCCAGAGAAGGAACCCCAAAAGGGACAAATGAGGAACGAGGAATCGGGTCGGATTAGTGGGTGTTTGCATCAGAACCACAAGAGGAGACAGAACCCCAAAGGGAGGATCCTGAGCCCATTGAAGAAGAAGAGCCAGAGGAAGAAAAAGAAGAGCCAGAAGAGGAAGAATAAGAGCCTCAGGACATGTAGGAATCAGAGCCGGTCGACATAAGGTCTGAAGGTGGGGAGAACCCATTTGATATGTTCACCGAAATTCAAGGAAATGATTCGGAGGACAAATTTGGTCATTATGCCCCCACAGAAGAGGGAACGTGTCACGACCCAGCTAGGGGCCGCGACGGGTACCCGAGGCTGACCACCGAGCACCCCTTATTTCCTCACTTGTCATAGTCATTTACGCTTCTTTATCATTCATGATTGTACGAAAATCATTTTTGGGTGGAAAGCACAATTAGTCAATATATATATACAAATGCCTCATTAGGCCATCAAAATAATATATATAATATATACATGCATGCTGTAATAAACTTGTGAGACCATCTAACCCACACTACGCATCTACGAGCCTCTACTGACATACTATACATGTAGACGGAACAAGACTCCGTCATGCCCAATATATACATATACCAAGAGAATAATCATGAGCACCTCCGGACAATGGAGTGCTCACAATCAGTTGGCAGCTACTAAGAATCTGGATCGAGCTCACCTTCCTGTCTACCTGTGGGGATGAACACAGCGTCCAAAGAAAACGGACGTCAGTACGAATATTGTACTGAGTATGAGAGGCATGAACAATAATAATGCATCAAGGAAACAAGGGAGGCATCAAGAATGGAGCAACTGTACCTGACTGGGAATTACATGAAAAGTAATGCATGTTGACTTACTTTTAAGCTTATCATCATCTCATGTATACATATCATATATATATAAACTGCCCGACCATATAGGTGCGGTGTGATAATCAGTAACAATAGCCCGCGTCCAGGCCTCCCGCGCCCGGGGTACCATCTCATGCCACCCACTAGTGGTGTCTGCCCATGCCAACTGGCCATGGTGTATCATATAGCTGTCCGCTTTCGCGGTGACTGCCCGGCCAACTAGGCCCGGTGTGATGCAATCATGACATGCTCATCATAAAATACTTATAATAATTATGCTTATCAAAATATACTTGTCATTGTACATGCATAAAGACTCTAGAACAACTGCATTCTATCGAGGTGACGTAAGGTCATGAACCCTCGATTTCATTATGAACATATATGAACATTCTGCCTCACCTTGAAGGGATTAGTATATAAGGTGAGTGTATACAAGGAACAAAATCATTTACTTTATAAGAACGTCATATCATATCTCTTGACTCATATAGCTATTCATGATCTTAGGCTCTTGGCTTTCCGGGTTATAGGAATCATGGAAAGGGAAAAGAGTCATATCATGGGATTTATGCCATAGAAAGAAAAGAACTAGCCTCACATACCTTTGTCTCTTAGTTAAGCTATCGTTCACCTGTTCTCCTTCAATATCACGTTGTTACCTTCATGAGAGAATACACATTATAGTTAGTCAATCGACCATAAGAACGCATCGTTATTTCTAGAGAAAACTGGGCAGCGTTTCCTTTGTTTCTACTACTTTTCTCATGTTCTATTTCAACACCCAAGCATTTACAACAATACTCACAATATCGTATCAACATTCATCACTTATCTATATTTAGCAAAATCCACCATTTTTCTCCAATTTCTCCACATTTAATGGTTTTAGCTCATCATCATAATTTTGCTTACTTCACACCTATTCCATGGTCTATACGCCATTTATAACATATTCATCATCACAACATATCAACGTTCATGATTCCATTCAACTATCATTCAATTGTGACACTATTCACTCAATAATGGCCCATTTTCTATGTTCTTCTACATTTCAAGCATCTTAGCTTTCCAACACCTTAAATAACATGATAAAGTCATGAAACATACCTTAGATGATGGTGGAACAAGCCTACAGTGGAATCACTTCTTTAGCACCAAAACCCTTCTTCACCTCTTTTGGAATTTCTTGAAGGAGATGTCTTCCAATTAGGTTTCATACACTTTGTTTCATAGATTTGGTGTTGATGATCATTGATTTCCTTGGTATTCTTGTGGTTGAAGTGTTTGGAGTGTTCTAGAGATTTCTAGGCAGGAATTTCGTGAAGATGAAATGAGAAAATTAACTTGGGTCCCTCCTTTTAATAGCTAAAATCTGATTTTTATGAACAGTGGTCGTAAACCCCACTTTATGGGCCGTATACTGGTTTACGGTCCGTCCTTCGCGACCGTATTTAAGCATATCAGAAACAGAAATGTTTGCTGAAGATCATGGCAGTTTACGACTCAGTTTACGGGCCGTATTTCAATTTACGGTCCGTATTCCAAGTCGTTTTTAACCATTCGAAGCATTTGACAGAAAGTTGAAATTTCTGAAATGTTGAAGGACGATGGCACTTTACGGTCCGTAAATCACTTTACGGGCCGTATTCCATTTTACGACCACTAGCTGAAATGAAATTCAGCAACTTTCTTAATTCCAAAGTTCATAAATAGTCATTCCCTACTTAGTAAAACGTCGCACACTCATACCCTTCGTTGGTCTATTCATTGTTGGCTCACGAAAAATTTTCAAGGTGTGACATTCTTCCCCCCTTTTGGAACATTCGTCGTCGAATGTTAAACACTTGGAATTCTACGAAAATTTCAGCAGAGTTTCCCATGTAATTTGACACTACCAGCCTGTCATAACAACCCATAATATCATCGCCTCACAGGGCTACATCACAATATCAACATATCCATGGCCACACACGACCAAAAGCATAAAAATGAAGCGTACATACCTCATATCGTCGGCATTTCATCTTGGATCTCTCCCGGGGGTTGGAATAAGTGTGGGTACTTGGATTTCATGCTCTCTTCTACTTCCCAAGTCATTTCTTCGCGATTGTTGGTTCGCCACAATACTTTGACTGACGCTACCTCTTTATTTCGAAGTTTGAGCACTTGCTTATCTAGGATGGCGATAGGTACATCTTCATTGGTTAGCTTTTCTGTTATTTGCACATCAGCTACCGGGACAATCTTGGTGGGGTCTCCAACACACTTGTGGAGCATCGAAACATGGAAGACTGGATGGACTGATTCAAGCTCCGAAGGCAATTCCAATTCATAGGCCACCTGACCCACCTTGCGGATGATTTTGTAGGGTCCAATGTATCTGGGACTTAGCTTCCCTTTCTTACCAAATCTCATCACCCCTTTCATTGGCGACACTTTCAAGAACACCCAATCACCGGCTTGAAATTCCAAGTCTTATCGGCGATTGTCCGCATAGGACTTTTGGCGACTTTGGGCTGTCAACAACCGATCTTGGATCACCTTGACTTTTTCTATTGCTTGTTGGATCAATTCAGGGCCCACTAGTTGTGCTTCTCCTATTTCGAACCATCCGATTGGAGATCTACATTTAGTTCCATATAAAGCTTCATATGGAGCCATTTGTATACTGGAATGATAGCGGTTGTTATATGCAAATTCAATTAGCGGTAAATGATCGTCCCAACTTCCACCAAAATCCTGCACACATGCTCGTAACATATCCTCCAAGGTCTGAATAGTACGCTCGGCTTGTCCGTCAGTCTATGGATGAAATGCCGTGCTAAGCTTCACTTGAGTGCCTAGACCTTTTTGAAAGGATTTCCAGAATTTGGCTGTAAACTGTGCCCCTCTGTCTGTGATGATAGATAATGGGATTCCATGGAGTCGCACAATTTCTTTGAGATACAACCTTGCATAGTCTTCTGCTGAGTACGTGGTCTTGACTGGAAGAAAATGGGCTGCTTTCGTCAGCCTATCTACAATCACCCATATAGAGTCATACCTGCCACGGGAACGGGGTAATCCCACGATGAAATCCATGTTTATCACTTCCCATTTCCAAGTAGGGATTTCTATTGCCTGTAACAAGCCCCCTGGCTTCTGATGTTCAGCTTTTACCTATTGGCAATTCGGACATTGTGCTACAAAATCTGCTATGTCCCTCTTCATGCCATCCCACCAGTATATAAATTTGAGGTCATGATACATTTTAGTTGCACCGGAGTGAATAGAATACCGAGAATAGTGTGCTTTCTCTAAACTCCCTTTGCGCAATTTTGCCACATCCGGTACGCATAGCCTGCCTCGATATCTAAGGATCCCATCTATGGAAACTTCAAATGGAGACTTTTCCTTTTCACGAGATAGATCTCGGTATCGGCTTAATTGAGAATCTTCATATTGTCGTTCCTTAACTTCTATATTCAAGGATCAAACTGTGGGGTCATTAATGCTGATGCCTGTACTACCCGAATCAATTGCACGTATTCCAAGACTTGTTAATCGATGAAGCTTCTGAACCATATCCTTCTTTTCTGAAGGAACTTCACGTAAGCTACCCTAAGCGCATCGGCTACTACGTTAGCTTTTCCGGGGTGGTACAAAATGTCCACATCATAGTCTTTCAACAATTCTAACCACCGCATCTGCCACAGGTTCAACTCCTTCTATTTGAAGATATGCTGGAGACTCTTGTGATCTGTATAGATATCGACGTGCACACCATACAAATAATGCCTCCATATCTTTAAGGCATGAATAACCGCGGCCAATTCGAGATCATGAGTTGGATAATTCTTCTCATGTTTCCGTAACTGTCTCGAAGCATATGCAATCACCTTCCCATGCTGCATCAATACACATCCTAGTCCCACACCAGAAGCATCACAATACACAACATAGCCATTTGGCCCTTCTGGAAGTGTTAGTACTGGAGCTGAGGTCAACCTGTCTTTCAACTCTTGGAAACTACGCTCGCATGCATCGTTCCACTGAAATTTCGCCGACATCTGGGTTAGCTTCGTCAATGGAGCTGAAATAGATGAAAAGCCCTCTACAAACCTTCTATAATAACCTGCCAAACCCAGAAAACTACGAACTTCTGTAGGCATTGTAGGACTTGGCCAAGTCTTCACAGCTTCTATTTTATGAGTGTCAACTCGGATTCCACCATCTAAAATAACATGACCTAGGAATGCCACATAATTTAGCCAAAACTCGCACTTTGAGAATTTTGCATATAATTCCCGAGCTCGAAGAATGCCAAGAACAATTCTTAGATGATCTGCATGTTCTGTTTCTGTGCGAGAATACACTAGAATATCATCAATAAATACTATCACGAAGAGATCCAAAAATGGCCTGAACACATTATTCATTAGATTCATGAACACTGCCGGGGCATTTGTCAACCCAAACGACATCACTCGGAACTCATAGTGGCCATACCTCGTTCTGAAGGCTGTTTTGGGAATATCTCCTTCTCTAATTCTCACTTGATGATAACTAGATCTCAGATGTATCTTGGAGAACCACTTAGCACCCTGTAATTGGTCAAACAAATCGTCAGTTCTGGGGAGGGGATACTTGTTTTTTATTGTTACCTTGTTCAGCTGTCTATAATCGATGCACATCCGTAGAGATCCGTCCTTCTTTCTCACGAACAAGACTGGTGCTCCCCACGACGATGAACTGGGCCTTATAAATCCCTTTTCGAGCAAGTCCTTCAACTGTGCCTTCAGCTCTTTCAATTCTGCCGGAGCCATTCGATAAGGAGGAATAGAAATGGGCTCAGTCTCTGGCAATACATCAATGGTGAAGTCAATTTCCCTCTCAGGAGGAAGACCTGGTAGTTCGTCTGGAAATACATCTAGGAATTCATTCACTACCGGAACAGATTGGAAAGCTGGCAACTTTACCTCGGTGTCATGAACCCGAACTAGATAATAAATATAGCCTTTAGCTATCATCTTTCTTGCCTTAAGGTAGGAAATAAACCTACCCTTTGGGGATGCCGTATTACCCTTCCATTCAAGTACGGGCTCTCCCGGAAATTGAAAACGAACCATTTTCGTTCGGCAATCAACATTAGCATAGCACAACGCCAACCAATCCATGCCCATGATTACATCGAAATCTACCATTTCAAGCTCAATCAAATCGGCTTTGGTCTAGCGATCACATATCACAACGACACAACTCTTATACACTTTCCTCGCTATCACGGAATCGCCAACCGGAGTGAATACCTCGAAAGGTTTAATTGGCTCGGGTTTCACCCCAATACAATCAACAACATATGGAGTAACATACGAGAAAGTAGAACCCGGATCGGTCAAAGCATACACATCACGGGAAAATATAGTCAGTGTACCTGTGACAACATCCGGGGAGGACTCAAGATCCTGTCACCCAGCTAAAGCATACACACGGGGCTGAACAGCACTCGAAGTAGATGCTCCCCCTCTGCCTCTGCCTCTACCTACCGACGTCTGAGGAGTCTGTGCTGTAGGGCGTACTGAAGAAGATCCCGCTGCTGATCCTGTAGGCTGAGTCCCAACTCTACCTCTTGCTGAAGGGCAATCTCTCATCATATGACCAACCTGCCCGCAGGCATAGCAAGTATCCGAACCCTGACGGCACTGTCCGGAATGCAGTCTACCGCACTGGCTGCACCGCGGTACTGAGGGTCTCCTCCGACTAGAATCTCCCCTAAACTGAGAATCTGAGGCCCTCGAACTCTGGCCCTGTCCTGTCCGAAAAGAACGATCAAACCTCCTATCTGAGAATTTGGGAGGCGCACTAGTCGCTGACTGACCTGAGTGCCTAGAATGCATCTGTCTCGGTCCCCCTCTATATTCACTGCTCGCTCCCATAGATCTAGCTCTCTTACCTTGCCTTTTGTCATTATCACGATCACTTCTCTGCAGCTGTTGTCGTTCCTCAAGAGTCTGAGCATGTGCCTATATTCGGGAAATGTCCATCCCATCTTGCGAAGAGGCCGTCAGACAATCTCTAAACAAATGTGGCCCCAAACCACTCACAAATCTGTGTACACGATCGCCCATATCGACCACCATAGTCGGGGCATACCTGGCCAGAGAATTAAACTGCATGCTATACTCCCGAGCACTCATGCTTCCTTGCTTCAGATTCAAGAACATGTCCGCTCTAGCTCGGCGGACCTCGGGCGGCAAATAATGGCGAATGAAAGCATCAACAAACTCTTGCCAAATGGGGGGAGGTGCATTTTCTGTCCTCGATGCTATCCAGTTGTTATACCACAATACCGCCACATCGCGGAGTCTATAAGAAGCCAACTCTACCGATTCGGTCTCAGAAACATGCATAAGTTTCAACGTCTTTAGCATCTCTTCAATGAAGCCTTGTGGGTCCTCACCTGGCTTCGACCCGAAAAATTCCGGAGGATTTAAAGTCAGGAAATCATGGGCTCTCGTACTAGCAGAACGATCACTCAGGCCCGCATTTTGTCGTTGTGCCTGGGCGGCAACCAATTGCGTCAATATATGAATAGCTTCGGTCACTTGTTGACCCGAAGCAGCTGGCGGAGGAATTTGAGCGGAGGCTCCTCCTTGCTCTTCTACATTGGGCAAGGCCTCATTTTGTGATTCACCCTCGTCTACATTCATTTGAGGATCTCTTTCCGCCCGCCTCTTTGTCGTAGCTTTGCCCTTTTGGGTGGCTGTAGCTTTTCCCTTTGGCAGCACTCTAAAATCACAACACACTTTTAGGAGGGATATAATCTTAGGCATGGCTCTATCGCACGATCTCATAGGAAGAAAGATGGTCGTCTTCCTAAATGCCCTGTAGCCTCTTGTTTATTAGCGTGACGCGCAACACACCATAAACAAGACTCTACTAGACACGGCTCGTAGAAACTTCCTAGGACTGAACCGCTCTGATACCACTTCTGTCACGACCCAGCTAGGGGCCGCGACGGGTACCCGAGGCTGACCACCGAGCACCCCTTATTTCCGCACTTGTCGTAGTCATTTATGCTTCTTTATCATTCATGATTGTACGAAAATCATTTTTGGGTGGAAAGCACAATTAGTCTATATATATATATACAAATGCCTCATTAGGCCATCAAAACAATATATATAATATATACATGCATGATGTAATAAACTTGTGAGACCCTCTAACCCACACTACGCATCTACGAGCCTCTACTGACATACTATACATGTAGACGGAACAAGACTCTGCCATGCCCAAAATATACATATACTCAGAGAATAATCATGAGCACCTCCGGACAATGGAGTGCTCGCAATCAGCTGGCAACTACTAAGAATCTGGATCGAGCTCACCTCCCTGTCTACCTGTGGGGATGAACACAGCGTCCAAAGAAAACGGACGTCAGTACGAATATTGTACTGAGTATGAGAGGCATGAACAATAATAATGCATCAAGGAAACAAGGGAGGCATCAAGAATGGAGAAACTGTACCTGACTGGGAATTACATGAAAAGTAATGCATGTTGACTTACTTTTAAGCTTATCATCATCTCATGTATGCATATCATATATATATAAACTGCCCGACCATATAGGTGCGGTGTGATAATCAGTAACATTAGCTCGCGTCCAGGCCTCCCGCGTCCGGGGTACCATCTCATGCCGCCCAATAGTGGTGTCTGCCCATGCCAACTGGCCATGGTGTATCGTATAGCTACCCGCTTTCGCGGTGACTGCCCGGCCAACTAGGCCCTGTATGATGCAATCATGACATGCTCATCATAAAATACTTATAATAGTTATGCTTATCAAAATATACTTGTCATCGTACATGCATAAAGACTCAAGAACAACTGCATTCTATCGAGGTGACGTAAGGTCATGAACCTTCGATTTAATTATGAACATGTATGAACATTCTGCCTCACCTTGAAGGGATTAGTATATAAGGTGACTGTATACAAGGAACAACATCATTTATTTATAAGAACGTCATATCATATCTCTTGACTCATATAGCTATTCATGATCTTAGGCTCTTGGCTTTCCGGGTTATAGGCATCATGGAAAGGGAAAAGAATCATATCATGGGATTCATGCCATAGAAAGAAAAGGACTAGCCTCACATACCTTTGTCTCTTAGTTAAGCTATCGTTCACTTGTTCTCCTTCAATATCACGTTGTTACCTTCATGAGAGAATACGCATTATAGTTAGTCAATCGACCATAAGAACGCACAACAACACTCACAATATCGTATCAACATTCATCACTTATCTATATTTAGCAAAATCCACCATTTTTCTCCAATTTCTCCACATTTAATGGTTTTAGCTCATCATCATAATTTTTCTTACTTCACACCTATTCCATGGTCTATACGCCAATTATAACGTATTCATCATCACAACATATCAACGTTCATGATTCCATTCAACTATCATTCAATTGTGACACTATTCACTCAGTAATGGCCCATTTTCTATGTTCGTCTACATTTCAAGCATCTTAGCTTTCCAATACCTTAAATAACATGATAAAGTCATGAAACATACCTTAGATGATGGTGGAACAAGCCTAGAGTGGAATCACTTCTTTAGCACCAAAACCCTTCTTCACCTCTTTTGGAATTTCTTGAAGGAGATGACTTCCAATTAGGTTTCATACACTATATTTCACAGATTTGGTGTTGATGATCATTTATTTCCTTGGTATTCTTGTGGTTGAAGTGTTTGGAGTGTTCTAGAGATTTCCAGGGAGGAATTTCGTAAAGATGAAATGAGAAAATGAACTTGGGTCCCTCCTTTTTAATAGCTAAAATCTGATTTTTATGAACAGTGGTCGAAATGCACAGTGGTCGTAAACCCCACTTTACGGGCCGTATGCTGGTTTACGGTCCGTCCTTCGCGACCGTATTTAAGCATATTAGAAACAGAAAGGTTGGCTGAAGATCATGGCAGTTTACGACTCAGTTTACGGGCCGTATTTCAATTTACGGTCCGTATTCCAAGTTGTTTTTAACCATTCGAAGCATTTGACAGAAAGTTGAAATTTCTGAAATATTGAAGGACGATGGCACTTTACGGTCCGTAAATCACTTTACGGGCCGGGCCGTATTCCATTTTGTCACGACCCAGCCCTGTGGGCCGCGACTGGCACCCTATCTGGGTACCCAGACCAAACCGCATATTCATTTACCAAATCCGAGCATATTCCAAAATTCATAAAGGTCATATCAAACTGAATCTTTATCAAATATGTCTTAAGCGGTCGCACAAATCAAAATGTCATATCAAATCCAAACGGAGCGGCGGAATAGACATCGCCGGTCAGAAGTGCAAATATAAGCATAAGGGCCATTTAGGGCCATCAAAACAAACGGACCGCTTTAAGACCAGAAAACAAAATCAAACAAACATATATAGGACCCTCGCCCCACATATATGACTACAGGCCTCTACGAACTCAAAACAAAGACATATGGCGAGACAGGGCCCCGCCGTACCCAAATCGTCAAATATACAGAGCATATACATAGCAAAAAAGAGTCTGTACCAAAAGTGGACTCCGAATCAGAAGGAGTACTCCAAAATAGCAGAAAGTGAAGCCTAAAGTGGAGGATCACCAATGTCTGTACCTGCGGGCATGAAACGCAGCCCCCGAAGAAAGAGGGTCAGTACGAAATATGTACTGAGTATGCAAAGCACGGAGTACAGAAATATGGATAAAAACCGAAAGCAAACCAGATACAAAATGGAGTACAAATCGGTATGTCAAAATCCGTATCGAAATGATATACGTATACATAATGCAAACGAAATCATGCAAACGCTTAGGAACGTGGTCGCCACTCCGACGCTGGCGCCACACACAGCATAACACCAGAAGGTTTCAAATCTCCGTACATCCCCGAACACAAACATAATCAGAGGTGAGCGTATCGCATCACGAGCCATATCACAGCATAACTCCAAACGGAACCCGGCCCTATGGCGAAGCCTCGGGAACCGTAACACAGCATACGACCGAATTATGATAAGGCGCACAAATCAAAACCGGCCCGGGAACCGGTGAACGAGGTCATAATAAGGCACGAGCGGAGTCGTGAGCAAACAAATGCAATTCATATTTCAAAATAGCCTTCCAAAACTGAGTAGTCTCATAAGTCATTTCATAGTACAAAATAATCGAATACTTAGTCGATACAAAGTTTCATTTCACAAAACGTTTCCAAAATATTACGTATGGCTCAAAACGTAACTTAGCATATCATAATATTCAAAACATATCTCGTAGGAGGAAGTTCCAAAACCGAAAGTATCATATCAAACTTTATTCAAAAGGACAGCCCAATAAGACAAATAGGGCGTCTCGGGGTTAGTGGGTCCACCTCGAGTCAAATTGAGGTGGCGAACATAATTTACGAACATTTAGGGGCCAAAGGTTCATACATAATCATTTCTAAGTTACCCGACCACATTTCGATAGGTTTCGGACGATTGGTGGCATTCTAGCCAAAATAGAGCCCTTAGGCTTCAATTGAATTGAATGAATAGTAACTTTTCTGTGGATCGGGTTTCGAGGAGCAGAAATGCTCCGGAGATTCCGATATTCACCTAGCATACTATGACATGCCAAACGAAGAAGTGGGAAGCTTTACATACCTTATAGACGTCTTATGCTCTCCTTAAAATCAAATCCCGTTTCGTCCGAAATCTGCAAATGGTCAAAGTTACCAATTTGAGATTCATAGGCTTAAAAATGCCATTAACTTCATTTTTGTCTACCAAAATTTCGGCAGCATTTCCCCTATAAATCTAACATCCCCGAGACTTAGCTCGGCTCGAAAATACATCAACAACAACAGCCCACACATCATCAAACAACACAAATCATAATCAAACCACTCTAGCTTCAAAGTTCTGCCTTACTACTTAAGTTGGCAACTTTTCATTCAAACTTCCAAAATTCCAAATCTATGCCCACATTATTGTATTCATTCACTCATTCACAATTGTTCAAACACACCCCAAATATATTCCAAACCATATACAAAGTTTCCCAAAATTCATTACTTTCCATATTTCTTTCAAAACATCAAAACTCACAACGAACGTTCTAACTTGCGTCGTTTCATTCCGAATTCATTAACATCAACCATAAGTCAAATTCAAAGTCTTTAGCACCCTAAATATACAATGATATACACAAATATACCAAAGGTGTATACTTTCCGATACGTTCCGAAATCATTTTCCAACTCCAATTCAATTCATTAATCATTCATTTATGACATAAAGGTCACAACGACGCATTAAACAAACTAAACAAGATCAAATTCATATTCTTTCCCCTTCTATGGGCACACGGCCAAACACACCCTTTTTCCCACACACACGCCATGCACAAACACAACACCATTCTATAATCTTCACGCAACATCAATCACTAAAACATGTAAACCCATTCCATAACATAAAAACATAGATTTCTCACCTTTTTCTTGAAATCCCGATTTGCCGCAAACGTCGCTCTTCCGCCAAACTACTTGTATCACGTCGGAGAGCGTCTTGAGTACTTTACAACTATGTGGAAACGAATATTTTTGGATCACAACAAGGGCTTGGGAATTTTTTTTCTCTTTCTCCTAGCCTTCGGCCGAATGGGTTTTTGTTGGAGTCAAAGTTGAAATGTGATTTTTCTAGATAAGTCTAAGTGTTGAATTGGTATATATCCATATATAGAGGTCATGTGCATAGCACATGACTTTTAAAATTGGGTTTGGGCCTCTCCAATGGCCGTCCATCCCAACTCTTTGGGCCTCAATTTTGTATTCAATTTTTCTTGGCCCAATTCATTAAAAGTCCCGCTTTATAATTCCCGAAACTAATTTCCGAAATTCTAAATTTATCCTCGGCCTCCCCCGATGTATTAACATTAATAATTCCATAACCAACATAGTCATATTCACTAAAATCAAAATATCTCTTCATAACACACAAGTCTTACTTATTTCTCGAATTCCAATTATACAAAAGCACGGGACATAACACATTTTACGACCACTGGCTGAAATGAAATTCTGCAACTTTCTTAATTCCAAAGTTCATAAATAGTCATTCCCTACTTAGTAAAACGTCGCACACTCATACCCTTCGTTGGTCTATTCATTGTTGGCTCACGAAAAATTTTCGAGGTGTGACAGAACGGATTTCTATGCACCTTCACCCATGCTGATGCTCGTTGCCTCTACTATGGCTTCGAAGAACTTTGGAAGGGCAAACCTTCCTACGCTGGCTCCATGGACCATATCGTTTAGAGCCCGATCTTCCCTATCCAGAGTAGCTCCGTTACCCATCACTTGCAAGGAATTGTTCAGAAAGATGATGGCCGCTGGATGGATTGCACCACTAGGGCTAGGCTACTAGTCCCTCACTTGGTGTATTCTTACAAAAGATGCCCGTTCTACCTTAATTAGGTGGGCCATACCCTGAACGAATGTTTGGCGTTAAGGAAAAGAATTATTAGTTTGATCGACGATAAGATCATCGGGACTTTGTGGGGATCGCATACCTTGTTGGTCCATGACCCTATTATCCCGGGAGAGGGAGTTACCCCCGAGACTCAAGTTTGACGGTATGATTTCACACTTTTTGAGGAGTTATACGCTCGCCTTTTCTCGATTTTGGCCTCATTGAACAAGATCAGACCCGCGGAACTCGTTTACGAGCCCGCACCATTAGAGCCCAACAGAAACAAGTTCTGCTTAACCAAATTTGAGCCAGGGGACATAATATTGAAGGATGCCATGCCTTCAAACTTGAGCTCAAAAATATGATCAGGACCGGAAAAATCTTGATCCTACTCCTACCGTGGTTTCTGAGGAGAAGAAAGATTCAGCATGAGAAAGCAAGTTCGTAAGGACAACAACTTGCAGAGCTATACTTTTGGGTAGATATTAGGTGTCCCCTTATTTTGCACAAATGTTACCCCCACCCTCATAAGTGTATAGGAACCGCGCCGACCTGATATCCCCATGCAGGGGTACGCGGGAAGCCCTAATCGGGCCTGGTCTGGGGATGTTTGTAGTTTGGATTAACCAAAGGATATTTAGGAAGAAATGTATATCCTTCTTTTGTAATCGAACTGTCACGACCCAGCCCCGTGGGCCGCGACTGGCGCCCTACTTGGGCACCCAGACCTGGTTACATATTCCAGTTACATACAAACGATTAGCCAAAGCCAGTAAGGCTACATAAACAGTCTTGGACCATTTCCAGGAAAATTTCGGCAGCATTTCCCCTATAAATCTAACACCCCCGAGACTTAGCTCGGCTCAAAATACACCAACTACAACAACCCAAACGTCACAGCAACGCAACTACAATTTAAAGCATTCTAGTTTCAAGATTCTACCTTAATACACAAGTCGACAATTTTCATTCAAATTTCACAATTTCTAAACTTATGTCTACATTATGGTATTCATTCACTCACTTAAAATTATTCAATCACATTCCAACTACAATCCAAGCCATACACCAAAAAATTGCTCCAAGACCCACAACTTCCCCATAACCATCGAAACTCACAACAAACGTTCTAACTTGTGTCATTTCATTCCGAATTCATTAATATCAACCATAAATCATATTTAAAGCCTTTAGCATCAAAGATATACAATGATATACACAGTTATACCGAAGGTATACACTTTCCGATAACGTCCAAAACCATTTCCCAACGCCACTTTAGTTCATCAATCGATTATTTATGACATAAAAGTCACGACGACGCATTAAGCAGACTAAGCAAGATCAATTCACATTTATTTCCTCTTCTTAAGGGCACACGGCCACCACACCAATCACACACACACACACGGCTTCATACACACCATCAAACAACGGAATTCTCGTCTATTACCAATCCTTAACACATTTATGTCAATTCCATAACATTAAAAGGGCCAAATTCTTACCTTTCCTTGAAATTTCAATTCGCCGCACACGTCGCTCTTTCGCCAAACCAATTATATCAAGTTGGAGAGCGTCTCGAACTTACTACGAATATGAGAGAAACAAGATTTTTAGATTAAACACAAGGCAAGAAAAAAAAATTTGAAGGAGGGGAAAGGGGTTCGGCCGAGAGGGAGTATTATGATTTCTTGGAAATTTTAATCTTGTTTTCTAGAAAATCCCAAGCATTTGCATCATATATATCCACTTAATAGTCATGTGCATAACACATGACATAAACTAATGGATTTGGGCTTTGCCATGGCCGGCCCTCACTTGATTTTTGGGCCTTGTTTTTGCATTGAATTATCTTGGGCCCAATTCTTAAAATGCCCCGTTTTGAAATTCCCGAAACTAATTTACGGAGTTCCAAATTTATCCTTGGCCCTTCCCGAGGTTTTAGCATTTAAAGATTCCACAACCAACATAGCCATATTCACAAAAATTAAATTAGGTCCTTCTAACACCCGAGTCATAATTATTTCACGATTTTTAATTATACGAAAACGCGGGATATAACATTCTCCCCCCCTTAAGAACATTCGTCCCCGAATGTTAAACAATTCTTACGAAGGCTCACAAACATAACGGGAAAACCATCTTTATATAGCACAAATGGTCCATCCGTTCATTAATATAACAAATTCAAAAGTTTACATTACTAGAGGCGTAGGGAATAAATGGGGGTATTTCTTCTTCATCTCATCCTCCGCCTCCCAAGTCATCTCCTCCCGATTATTGTTGCGCCACAGGACTTTGACAGAAGGCACCTCCTTAGTGCGCAACCTCCTCACCTGACGATCCAGGATAGATACAGGCTGCTCGTCATAAGACAATTGCTCCGTCACCTGAAGATCATCTACTGGGAATATCCTGGAAGGATCACCAATACATTTCCGCAGCATAGACACATGAAATACCGGGTGTACGGCCTCCAAGTCGGATGGTAAGTCTAGCTCATAGGCGACCTCGCCTATCTTTCGAACAATCTGATACGGCCCAATGTACCGGGGGCTCAACTTACCCTTCCTACCGAACCTCATAACACCCTTCATGGGCGATACCTTCAGGAATACCCAGTCGCCAATCTGGAACTCTAACGGTCGACGTCGTCTATCTGCATAAGCTTTCTGTCGACTCTGAGCAGCCAATAGTCGTTCCCGAATAAGTTTTACCTTATCTACAGCTTCCTGGATCACATCAGGCCCAATCAGCTTAGTCTCGCCGACGTCAAACCAGCCAATGGGAGACCTGCATCTCCTGCCATAGAGGGCCTCGTACGGAGCCATCTGAATACTGGAATGATAACTGTTATTATAAGCGAACTCAATAAGCGGCAAATGATCATCCCAGCTGCCCCTGAAATCAATAACGCAGGCCCGTAACATATCCTCGAGCGTCTGAATAGTGCGCTCGGCCTGCCCGTCGGACTGAGGGTGAAAAGCTGTACTAAGACTCACCTGAGTCCCTAGTCCCTCCTGAAATGACCTCCAGAAATTTGCTGTAAACTGGGCACCTCGGTCAGTAATAATAGATATAGGGACTCCGTGAAGTCTGACTATCTCTCTGATATATAATCTGGCATAGTCCTCAGCCGAATAAGTAGTCCGAACCGGGAGGAAATGGGCCGATTTCGTCAGCCTGTCAACAATAACCCAAATAGAATCATACCTGCGTGGAGTACGCGGTAACCCAACGACGAAATCCATATTAATCAACTCCCATTTCCAGGCTGGAATTTCCATCTCCTGTAACAATCCACCGGGCTTCTGATGCTCGATCTTAACTTGCTGGCAGTTCGGGCACTGACTAACAAACTCAGCAATATCTTTCTTCATGCCGTCCCACCAATACAAACACCTGAGGTCCCGATACATTTTAGTGGAACCAGGATGAACAGAATACCGTGCATTATGGGCCTCGCCCATAATCTGCCGCCGTAAGCCCGCAACGTCCGGTACACAGAATCTGCCGTCATATAATAATACTCCGTCAGGCGAGATCTCAAACTGAGTCTTGGCTCTATTAAGAGCCACATCTCTGTACTGAATCAAAAGAGGATCCTCAAATTGGCGCTGCTTTACCTCCTGAATAATAGATGACTCGGCAACTGGAGGAACAGAAATCCCAGAATCTCCAGAATCTGCCAAACGAACTCCAAGGCTGGCCAGCTGATGAATATCACGAACCAAGTCTTTCTTACCAGACGGTACATCAGCCAAGCTGCCCATAGACTTGCGGCTAAGCGCATCTGCTACTACATTGGCTTTCCCCGGATGGTACAGAATATCAACGTCGTAATCCTTTAGTAGCTCCAACCATCTCCGCTGCCGTAAATTTAGCTCCTTCTGCTTAAAAATATACTGGAGACTCTTATGGTCCGTATAGATATCAACATGGACCCCATATAAATAATGCCGCCAAATCTTCAAAGCATGAATCACTGCGGCCAACTCAAGGTCATGAGTGGGATAGTTCCTCTCGTGCGGTCTGAGCTGCCGGGAAGCATAGGCTATGACTCGACCGTGCTGCATCAATACACAACCTACCCCAATACCAGAGGCGTCACAATAAACAACATACCCATCAGATCCCTCTGGAAGAGCCAAAACTGGAGCTGTAATCAATTTTTCTTTCAGCATCTGAAAGCTGCGCTCACAGGCATCTGTCCACTGGAACTTTGCTGCTTTCTGGGTGAGCCTCGTCAGTGGTGCTGCAATAGAAGAAAAATCCTCCACGAACCTGCGATAATACCCAGCCAATCCCAGAAAACTGCGCACCTCTGTCGGTGTAGTAGGCCTGGGCCAATTCTGTACAGCCTCTATCTTCTGCGTATCGACCCGAATACCATCTGCGCTGACAATATGGCCCAAGAATGCCACAGAAGTTAACCAGAATTCACATTTGGAGAATTTAGCGTATAACTGCTGTTGACGGAGAATACCAAGCACCGTCCTCAGATGATCTGAATGCTCCTCGGCTGATCGCGAGTAAATCAGAATGTCATCAATAAACACAATAACGAACATATCCAGAAAAGGCCGAAATACCCGATTCATCAGATCCATAAATACCGCTGGAGCATTAGTCAGCCCGAAAGACATAACTCTGAACTCATAATGCCCGTACCGGGTCCTGAAAGCAGTCTTCGGGATATCTGACTCCCGCACTCGCACCTGATGATAGCCTGAGCGCAAATCTATCTTTGAAAAATGTCTGGCTCCCTGCAACTGATCAAACAAATCATCGATCCGGGGAAGGGGATATTTATTCTTTATAGTCACCTTATTTAGCTGCCGGTAATCAATACACATCCGTAGTGACCCATCTTTCTTTCTGACAAACAATACCGGTGCTCCCCAGGGTGATGTGCTGGGTCTAATAAAGCCCTTATCCAGCAAATCTTTCAGCTGCTCTTTCAACTCCTTCAACTCGGCTGGTGCCATCCTGTACGGAGGAATAGATATAGGCTGCGTATCCGGCATCAACTCTATAGCGAAATCGATCTCCCGCTCAGGCGGAAGGCCAGGAAGCTCGTCAGGAAAAACATCTGGAAACTCACTGACGACCGGAACAGACTGAAGGGTAGGTACCTCAGCTGCAGTATCGTGCACACGAACCAAATGATAGATATACCCCTTCTGGATCATCTTCTTAGCCTTGAGGTATGAAATAAACTTACCCCTCGGCGATGCTGTAGATCCGAACCACTCTATAACTGGTTCCCCTGGAAACTGAAAACGGACTACCTTTTTCTGGCAGTCCACATTAGCATAACAGGAAGCTAACCAGTCCATACCCATAATAACATCAAACTCGAGCATGTCTAACTCTACCAAATCAGCCTTAGTGCTACGATCATATATAGTCACAGGACAATCCCTATAAACCTGCCTCGCTATAACATAATCCCCAACTGGCGTAGCTACCTCAAATGGCTCTATAGGCTCAGACACTACTCCAATTTTACTAGCTACGAGCGGGGAAATATATGATAAAGTAGAACCAGGGTCAATCAATGCATATACAGATCTGGAGAAAACCAGCAATGTACCTGTGACGACGTTTGGCGAAGCCTCCTGATCCTGGCGGCTGGCCAAAGCATATATGCGGTTCGAAGGACCGCTAGAACCTGCAACGCCACCGCGGCCTCGACCGCGTCCCGCCGATGTCGGCACACCTCGCCCTGCAGGGCGTGCAACAGATGGAGCAGATGATGAACCGGCGGCTGACCCTGTCGGCTGAGCCACACTACCGGAACCGCTGGCCAACGGACAATCTCTCATAAAATGGCCCTGACCGCCGCACGTAAAACAAGCTCCTGTAGCTCGATAACACTCCCCTGGATGAGACTTCCCGCAATGAGAACAACGGGGCCTAGGTAGTCTGGGCTGGCTGGGGCCTCTGGACACCTGTGGACCTGCCGCTCTGGAGCCCTGACCGGCCCCAGACGGTCCCGCACTATCAAATCTCCGACCGCCTGACTGAGTACTCTGGCCGGGTGGAGGTAGCTGTCTGCCTGACTGCCGCTGCTGAGGCTGTCCGCCTCGAGAATCCCCGGAATAACCTGCGAACCTAGCCCTCTTGGGCGGCCTCCTGTCACGATCTCTAGTGGACTGATCTGCTCGGTACCTGTCCTCCATCCCCTGAGCATACGCCTGTAATCTGGCGATATCCATATCTGTCCGTGATGCCATCGACATACAGGACTCAACTAAGTAACGGTCCAGCCCGATCACATATCGGTGCATCCGGTCAGCCATCTCTGCCACTATAGCCGGAGCATATCGGGCCAGTGAATCAAACTCCAGGTTATACTCACGAACACTCCGGCCCCTCTGTCGAATCTGCAAAAACCTGTCCACTCTCGCCCTCCGCAACTCTGGAGGCAAAAAGTGGCTGAGAAAAGCAGCCTCAAACTCGTCCCAAGTGGCTGGGGAAGCACCCCGGCCTCTAGCTAGCTCCCAAGACTCGTACCAGTGAGCAGCAACATCCCGTAGCCTGTGCGAAGCCAGCTCAACAGACTCGGTCTCTGAAGCCCTGACCAAATCTACTGAGCGTCGCATCCCCCTAATAAAGTCATGAGGGTCCTCGTCGGGCTTAGACCCGGAAAACTCTGGAGGGCCACATAATAAGAACTCCCGAACCCTCAGGCTGTCCCGCCTGCCATCATCATCATCCCTCCGGCCGTGTCTCTGAGCCTGTCCCGCTACCAGGGTAGTCAGTAACTGCACAGCCTCTGTCAATGTCCTGTCATCCGCCCCTGACTGAGGAGCTGGAGCTGCGGGCGCTGGAGTCGCTGGAGCTGCTGAGGGACCTGCTCCAGGCTCTGCCGGTGGTGTAATGGATCCCTCTGACTGAAGTGTAATACCGGGCATAGTCTGAGCTCGAGCTCGGGTAACGGTGACTCTCGGTGCCCGACTAGTCTCTGCCACTTTCGCCTTGCCCTTCTGGGCCGCCGTTGCCTTTTTCGGAGGCATCACTGCAAACATAACAACGAATTAGATCAGAATCACCCTAATAGCACAGCTCTATCGCACGATCTAAGATTTCGAATGAAAGTAACATCCTAAATGTCCTGTAGCCTCCCGTTTATAGATGTGGTGCACAACACACCGATAAACAAGACTCTACTAGACACGATCTGTGGACACTCCGAGGACAAACCGCTCTGATACCACTTTTGTCACGACCCAGCCCCGTGGGCCGCGACTGGCGCCCTACTTGGGCACCCAGACCTGGTTACATATTCCAGTTACATACAAACGATTAGCCAAAGCCAGTAAGGCTACATAAACAGTCTTGGACCATTTCCAGGAAAATTTCGGCAGCATTTCCCCTATAAATCTAACACCCCCGAGACTTAGCTCGGCTCAAAATACACCAACTACAACAACCCAAACGTCACAGCAACGCAACTACAATTTAAAGCATTCTAGTTTCAAGATTCTACCTTAATACACAAGTCGACAATTTTCATTCAAATTTCACAATTTCTAAACTTATGTCTACATTATGGTATTCATTCACTCACTTAAAATTATTCAATCACATTCCAACTACAATCCAAGCCATACACCAAAAAATTGCTCCAAGACCCACAACTTCCCCATAACCATCGAAACTCACAACAAACGTTCTAACTTGTGTCATTTCATTCCGAATTCATTAATATCAACCATAAATCATATTTAAAGCCTTTAGCATCAAAGATATACAATGATATACACAGTTATACCGAAGGTATACACTTTCCGATAACGTCCAAAACCATTTCCCAACGCCACTTTAGTTCATCAATCGATTATTTATGACATAAAAGTCACGACGACGCATTAAGCAGACTAAGCAAGATCAATTCACATTTATTTCCTCTTCTTAAGGGCACACGGCCACCACACCAATCACACACACACACACGGCTTCATACACACCATCAAACAACGGAATTCTCGTCTATTACCAATCCTTAACACATTTATGTCAATTCCATAACATTAAAAGGGCCAAATTCTTACCTTTCCTTGAAATTTCAATTCGCCGCACACGTCGCTCTTTCGCCAAACCAATTATATCAAGTTGGAGAGCGTCTCGAACTTACTACGAATATGAGAGAAACAAGATTTTTAGATTAAACACAAGGCAAGAAAAAAAAATTTGAAGGAGGGGAAAGGGGTTCGGCCGAGAGGGAGTATTATGATTTCTTGGAAATTTTAATCTTGTTTTCTAGAAAATCCCAAGCATTTGCATCATATATATCCACTTAATAGTCATGTGCATAGCACATGACATAAACTAATGGATTTGGGCTTTGCCATGGCCGGCCCTCACTTGATTTTTGGGCCTTGTTTTTGCATTGAATTATCTTGGGCCCAATTCTTAAAATGCCCCGTTTTGAAATTCCCGAAACTAATTTACGGAGTTCCAAATTTATCCTTGGCCCTTCCCGAGGTTTTAGCATTTAAAGATTCCACAACCAACATAGCCATATTCACAAAAATTAAATTAGGTCCTTCTAACACCCGAGTCATAATTATTTCACGATTTTTAATTATACGAAAACGCGGGATATAACACGAACTACGTAGGGCCTGATTTCCCCCGGCAGGATACATATGCAGTCTACGTAAGACTCGGTCCCTTCATGATTTAAATTATAATACCCTCCCCCCCCCCCCCCCCCCCCCTAAATTTTTATGACAAGTCAAAAGGTTTGCCATAGTAAGCCAACTGCATGACCACCAGACCAAGATCCACCCAAACATAAAAAGCCCGTAATATCCAAACCTTTAGAACATCAGATCAAAAGTACTCAAGCTTCAATATATGACCATGTATGCTACTTGCGCTTTAACTACCCGTATGTGATATTTTGCCTTTAGATTTGATGTCCAGAAACTAACTTTCTTTACCGTTGAGTTATTCTTGTCTTATAGAAAGGGGCCAATTAGTGTAACGTCGAAAGCTGGCATAATTCATGAGATCCAAGGTTAGGTTAGCATCCCTCTCCAACAAAGGAAAAGACAAAATGACTGGTACCCCCGAAGAACAAGAAAGGAGCTCGCTCTCCGCAATGGAGACACCCAGGACTCACAAGAGGCAGTAATCCAGGAGCATGTGATTGCAACATTGTTAAATACCGTCACCACTCTCCAAGAAAAGGTAGCTAGAAAGGAGGCGACCGATGCGGAAAAGAATGGCTTCACCGAAGGAAGGAGGCCCCCCTCCTCCCTTCCCCTCGTTGAGCTCTCCAGTGGCTGACCACTTTTCTGTTTACCCACCAGAAACCCTACACCCTCCACCAAACACCGCCAATCCAAAACTGGCCCCTCTTACTGTAACCAGCCACCAGCTAAGAACACCCAAGTTCTAAGAACCACCCATTCGGTACCCTCATACCAAATCCCTCAGCCGGTATTCTTCAACCCGGCGAGCCAAGCACACGTACTAGCCCCACCGGCGAGGCAAAACACCACCATCCCATTTAACCATCCCACTCACTAAGTGTCCTTCTTCACTCCCAATATCACAAACAAGACCCCCCAGGGCACAAGGAGGTGGATCATTACGAGGAAATGGAAAGGACTTGGAGAGCTGAACAAGACAGACGTGAGAAGGACGTGGAGAGGAAGATGGAGGAGTTGCTGGAAAAATCCAACAGGTCCGCAAGAAAGGCCACAGGCCTAAGGTACGACGACTTATGCATGCACCCAGATTTGGACCTGCCAGAAGGGTTCAAAATCCCCAAATTTGAAATGTTCAACGGGACAGGGAATCCCAAAGCACACCTCCGTTCTTACTACGACCAGTTGATTGGAGTAAAGAAGAATGAACCTTTAATCATGTGACTATTCAGTCATGGCCTGACTGGCGAGGCGGTCGAAACATGCGCCAATTGCTTCTTTGGGAAGGCTTGGTGAAATCCTTCATGGAGAGATTTAATTTCAATATCGAGACCGTACAGGACCGCTATTATCTCGAGAAGGTCAAGAAAAATTCAACAGAGAACTATAGAGAATTCCCAGCAGATGGAGGGCTGAAGCACCGTGTGCAGCCGCCAATGTGTGAGGGAGCGCTAGTCCCTGTGTTCATCAGGTTACAAGAGCCAGATTTCTATGATAGGATGTTGTCCATGGCCGGGAGACCATTTTCTGAGTTGGTATAAATGGGAGAGGCCATAGAAGATGGTCTCAAATCTGGAAAGATCGTCAGTATCTTCGACAAAGCGTCTGGACAGGCCGCTGCGGGAGTCTTCCGCAAAAATAAAGAGGACGTGGCAAGCATATCCCACATTCCGAACCAAAGCCCAAAAGGACCACCACCTTCTAGCCAAACTCCGCCCCTCGTGAATTACGCTGCCCCTCAATATAGCCCAGTACTCGTATATAACGCACAACCAGCCTTCACTACTACTGTACCAGCATACGCGGCTCCGCCCAATGTCCGTGTGTTCGCTCCTGTTTATCAACTACCACCGCAATAAACATGCCAACCACCACCCCAGCAAAACTACCGTCCACCTCAAAACAACCCTCCACAAGCCTATCAACCCCAAAATTACCAAAATCAACCACCACCCCCAGCATATAATGCTCCACATCCAGCTTTCGAGAAAAAATGATTAAGAGAATTCACGACGCTCCTCGAATCGAGGGCTCAATTTTTTAAGAGACTACTAACTGCGGGATTGATTCAGAGAGCCCTACAAAAACTAGCGCAGCCCGGAGGCAGGTTCTACAGGGCTGATCATACGTGTGCCTATCATTCAGGAGGGAATGGACATAGCACGGAAGATTGCATAAACCTAAAACATAAAATCCAAGATCTGATTGACAAAAGAGAAATCATCCTGGAAACTGTAGCTCCCAATATAAACACGAACCTGCTGCCGAATCATGGAAACAGCGGGGTCCACATGATACAGAGAGATAAAGACTGGGAAGTTTGCAGAGCGTTGTCTCCCAAAATGACCGAGCCTCTTAAACAGACAGTTACTTCCCCCACACTCCAAGAACATCCCAAATTCGAAGTCTTGATCCCCATTTCGGTAGTTCCTAAGGCTATACCAATGTTCAGGACTTTAGTTCCAGCACCCGTGATCACCCACGGTGGCACAACAGATTGTGCCTAACCCCAAAAGGCCAATCACTGTGTAGGACACTTTGACCCAAAGTATGACTCGTTCAGGAAGATGCTATACTCCTAAAGAATTAGCCCAAAACTCCATGAGGAAGGAAAATACCCAGAAAAGTGCGATAATCGAAGGAGAAGCCAAAGATTTTTGGCGGCGCATGCAACCAAAATATGATTTCATTATTGAGCATTTAAAGAAAATGCCGGCACAAATCTCGGTGCTCTTATTGTTGGCTAGCTCACCGTCACATAGGAATGCCCTCATGACGGTATTGGATAACGCACATGTACTGGCGGGTACAAGTAGTGAAGATTTGGCTAGGCTAGTAGCCCATATTATTGGGGAACATTAAATCTGCTTCTCCAAAGAAGAATTGCCAGTCGAAGGAACCTCTCACAGCAGCGCCCTCCATATCACCCTAGAATGTCGTGACAAGGCCGTAGGAAGAGTACTTGTAGATAATAGGTTGGGCCTCAACATTGTCCTCGTAACCACATTAACACAGCTTGGCATTGACATAGGCAAAATTCGCCAGAGCAGGATGAATGTCAGGGGATTTGATGGATCCTTAAGTGATTTCTTGGGGGAGATAGGCCTACAAATCTAGGTTGGATCTACCTCCTTCACAGCAGAATTTCAGGTGATAGCAATCACTGCCAATTACAACATGCTCTTGGTAAGACCCTGGATCCACTTCGCTGGCGCGGTACCATCAAGTCTGCACCAGGCCATAAAATTTGAATGGCAAGGCCAGAAAATTGTGGTGGAAGCTGAGAAGGATACCCAGAAGCATCCTCACAATATTATACCAGCAATCGAAGGGAGTCCCAACAGATCAAACTTCCATGTGGTGGAATACGTCGGGGCCACACACCCAGAAGGGGAGGTCGATAGACCAATACCAGCAGTCAATAGAATGATTGCGGCTACAATGCTGAGAAATGATTTTGAAACTGGAAAAGGCCTAGGAATGGACCTTGAAGGGATAACAGAGCCTGTGCCGATCTCGAAATAAAATTACCACTTTGGCCTAGGGTATGCTCCTCGCAAGGACGAGTTCGCACAGGCTATTTAGAGAGAACTTAGAATAGGGGATCTATCACATCCAATTCCGAGGTTATACCAGTCATTTCTCAACAAAATACTGATGCCGAATGGAGAAGAAGTTGATAGGGGTCTCGAGTTGCTATTTTGAGAAGAGGGGTACTACACGATCACCGAGAAAAGCCAGGTGGCACTCACCATACGCAGTCTGAGGCCAGGAGAGCGCGTGAACAATTGGACATCTTCTCCCCTCTTAGCTCCTCGATAGAGAGATAGATTTTTCCTTAAAAATATCTTTTGCTAAAAAGCGACTACGTCTGCTGAGGTCCGAACGACCACCGTTTATAAAAATGCTTTGTGACGTTCAAAAATGGAAATCTGCTGGCCTCGTTCTGAACTAATACCACAGTTTATAACCTATTACTTTTGAATTAACGAAAAGCCTAGGTCTGCGCAAAACTACTATTCTTATTAGATAACAAGCGAACATTTTCTGACTAATCATGCATAACAAATGATGAATAAGCCTAACTTTACTTTGCCTCACCTTTTCAGTAGTAATCATAATAAAAAAAACCAAAAATGTCATGACGTGTCGCGAAACAAATGAGGAAAATAGTCAGCAGGAGTATGAGGAGTATGGCGAATGATGATGATGCCAGAAGGGGTGGCAGAGGAATTGGAAGACTTAGAAGAAAAGAAGAAGCCAAATATGGATGAAATTGAGGCAATCAACCTCGACAACGAAGAGGATGTCAAAGAAACACGAATCAGTGCTCACTTGGGAGCTCCACAAAAGGAAGAGCTCATAGCTCTGCTGAAGGAATATGCGGACGTCTTCGCCTGGTCGTACACAGATATGCCGGGGTTGAGCACTGAAATAGTGACCCACATATTACCTATCAAGGAGGCTTTTATCCCGATTAAACAAAAGACGCGAACATCTAAGCCAGACATGAGTATCAGGATAAAGGATGAAGTAGAGAAGCAGATCAAGTCTGGAATAGTAGAAGTGACATCCTACCCCACTTGGGTGGCCAACATAGTGCTGGTACCCAAGAAGGACGAGAAGATTCGAATCTGTGTGGACAATCGAGATCTCAATCGGGCCAGTCCAAAGGACAATTTTCCCTTCCCAAACATCCACATTCTGATTGACAACTGCGCCAAGCACAAGCTGCAATGTTCATGGATTGTTTCAGCGAGTACCATCAAATACTCATGAGCCAAGAAGACGTTGAGAAGACTATCATGACCCAACTAGTGGGCCATGAAGGGCACTCGGAGCGGACTATAGAGCACCACTCATCATGCTATCCATCGTACTCACCCTGGACATACATCAATTTCAATGCAAGACTTATCATGAAACCATATATATATATATATATATATATATATATGCATAAGCCCACGAGGCTACAAAAATGATGTACAAAGTATATACCGAAAAAGTCCCATAACATCTACAACCCACATATAAGTATCAACGAGCCTCTACCTGTAGTACATAAGTCATAAGGACGGGACAGGACCCCACCATGCCCCAATATGTACACAAAAGAATATACCGAGAAATGGCGACTCTGGAGTAGTGGAATGCTTCTACAAATCTTGCTGAAAAAGCTCCTAAGCGTCTACACCGTCTTTCTGTCTACCTATGGGCATGAACACATCGTCCATAAAAGGAAAAGGACGTCAGTACGAACAATGTACTGAGTATGTAAGGCATGTATGTCAACATAATAAAGAAGTAAGAGAACATGAGATGAAGAGATAACCTGTAACTGAATACCTCTTAAGGCGGAATCATGCATGCTAACTTTCATAATAAACAACATCATATCATGTATAACTATATAAACTGCCCGTCCGTATAGGTACGGTGTGATCATCATTAGCCCGCGTCCGGGGTACAACATCTCAAGCCACCCACTAGTGGTGTCTGCCCATGCCATATAGGAATAGTGTAGTCATCTTATCTGCCCACTACGCCCATCGTAGTGGTGACTGCCCGGCCATATAGGCGCGGTGTAATCGTATGTACACATAACATAATGCATGCATGAGAGCTCAAGAAAAGATATAACTCTATCGAAGTGACATAAGGTCGGTAGCCTCCGATTATGTTATGGAATAGTCATGATCGTCATATCTCACCTTGAAGGAACTAGTAGCATGAGGTGAGACTAACAACAATGAACAATCGTTAAGGAAACATAGAATAAGATCATAAACCTTATAAAAACATCAATTCATAAACTTTGGAACCTTTAGGATTAGAACCATCAACCTCATCATTATCATAAAGCACATCTCGCCTCTATCTCATAAGGAGCTCTTACGAACCTTAACTTTCCTCTTTTGAGATATAAGAAAGTCATGTAAACATAGAAAAGAAATCATAATATAAGAGTCATGCCTTTGAAGGAAGGGGACTAGCCTTACATACCTTTACATATCCTTAATGACTAAGCGCTCTTCTTCCAAACTCACAACTCTACATTCAAAAGAATT
Organism: Lycium barbarum; assembly: GCF_019175385.1. NCBI lineage: Eukaryota > Viridiplantae > Streptophyta > Magnoliopsida > Solanales > Solanaceae > Lycium > Lycium barbarum. The sequence continues at coordinate 18,704,177 of NC_083348.1, read as the reverse complement.
CGCACTACATTAGATCATTAGGAACGTGCTTGAAGCTAAGCTAAGGCGACTAATGGCTAGCGAAAATTGGGCAGCACTTCCTTTGTTTCTACAACTTTCTCCATATAATATAACAACTCCCAAACATCAATAACAACACCCATAATGTCATAATGAATAAACTTTGTTAAGCTAGACATTATTCAATTCTCAAAATTTCCTCTCAAAGTCATCCAGAACCATAGTTATCACCCAACGTCGTATTCATTCACATACAATTCTTCCTCAACATTCTTAATATTATTCATAACAAGATTATACCCCTAAAATGTCAAGAACTATCATTCAAGTCAAGTCACTATTCAAGAATACCACTATTTCCATATTTGAACTCCATATTCTACCTTCTTCCTCAATCCAAGTCATTCAACCATTCAATACTCTTATTAGCATAAAATGAATACAAAACTCACCTTTGATTATGTAGGAATGGGATTTGGATGAAAATACTTCACTTGGAGAAAACCCTAACTTCAATTCCAAAGGAATTTCTAGCTTCCCATAGGATTTGGTATTTGATCATTGATCTCTCTTGAATTTGTGTTGGTATGGTGTATGGAATGTTCTAGAGCTCTTGAGAGGTGTGGAGAAGATGGAAAATGAAAAATATGAACTAGGGACTTATATTTATAAAAAGTACAAAGCTGCTCGTCAAGAATTATATGGACACTTATACGGCCCGTATAATTTTATACGGTCCGTATAAGTGACCGTATAAATCTTCTAGTGATCATCCCTCACTGTGACTATTATATGGACCATTATACAGACCGTATAAAGTTTTACGGACCGTATAAATGGTCGTATAACCCACCTTTTTCCGAAGTCGTTCTCATTGATTCGTTTGATCTCTAATCCTTATGGAACCTTTTTAACACTTGTTTAACACTTCATCAACAACCTAAGGAGCATTATAACTCTTTCTCAAGACATTTTTAAATCAACATTAGAATCGTTAAGTACCCCTTCTTACTTGTAGGGACATCATATACATCTTACCTTGAATTAGTCTATTTACTGCACAACGACATGAAATCTTCTGAGGTGTAACAAAGACAACCTTTATCACCCCTTGGGGAGTCTACCATTATAAGGTAATGTCGTTCGACCTAAAAAATGTCGGCGCCACATACACGAGAGCTATGAAAACCCTGTTCCATGATATGATGCATCGAGAGATTGAAGTCTATGTAGATGATGTCATCATAAAATCAAAGGAAAGTTCAAAACATACCATGCACTTGCACAAGTTCTTAGACAGACTCCGCAAGTTCAATCTGAGGCTGAACCCCGCAAAGTGCGCATTTGGAGTGCCCTCAGGGAAGTTGCTAGGATTCATAGTCAGCCGCAGGGGTATTGAACTGGATCCTACCAAAATCAATGCAATTCAGGACTTGCCGCCACCCAAGAGCAAGAAAGAAGTCATGAGTTTCTTGGGAAGGTTAAATTACATCGGGCGGTTTATAGCCCAGTCAACTGTGATTATGGAGCCAATCCTTAAATTTCTCATGAAAGATGCTCCCACGAATTGGTTGGAGGATTGCCAAGAGGAATTTGACAAAATTAAAAGATATCTTTTCAATCCTCCCGTCTTAGTGTCGCCCAGGCAAGGGAGTCCTCTGTTACTGTACCTGTCAGTATCAGAAAATGCTTTCGGGTGCATGTACGACCAGCATGGTGAAGAGGACAAAAAGGAACGCGCCATCTACTACCTAAGTAAGAAGTTTACATCCTGCGAGTCACGATATACACTTGTAGAGAAAACCTGTTGTGCTTTGACCTGGATCGCCTAAAAGCTAAGGCACTACCTATCGATGTTCACCACTCACGTTATATCCAGAATGGATCCATTGAGATACATTTTCTGGCAACCAATGGCTGTGGGAAAGTTGTCTAAATGGACGATGCTACTAAGTGAATTCGACATCATATACGTAGCGCAAAACGCAATCAAAGGACAAGCCCTAGCTGAATTGCTGGCGGAAAGCCCTATCGATGATGAGCTTAAACCTTTATGGACTTTCTTCCTAGATGAGGAAGTAATGGCTATGGAAGAAGAGGTGACAGAATCATACTCATGTTGGATACTGTTCTTTGATTGAGTAGCCAATTACAAAGGTCAGGCGTCGGAGCGGTGTTAATATCAGAAACAAGACAACACTATCCGAAGGCCACAAAGCTCAACTTCAGGTGTACCAAAAATATGGCGGAGTACGAAGCATGTGTCCACGGCCTCAGGATGGCGCTGGACATGAACATACAAGAGTTGCTGGTAATTGGGGACTCTAATTTTCTCAAAAATCAAGTGAAAGGGAATTGGGCGATCAAAAATGATAAAATACTCCCATATGTAAATCTAGTGCAAAGATTGTGCGGGAGATTCAAGGATATCGATTTCAGGCATACCCCGAGGGCTCAAAATGAGTTTGCAGACGCATTGGCTATGATAGCCTCTATGATCCAGCACCCCGAGAGTGCTCACATCGACCCGCTAGAGATTACACTGAGAGAAGAACAGGCTCACTGCGCCCACGTCGAGGCCGACTCTGATAGCCAACCATGGTATGCCGACATCAAGACATACCTAGAGAGGGGAGGGTACCCCCAGAGACTTCAACAAATCAGAAGAAGACCATCAGGAGGTTGGCTAATGGTTTCTTCCTAAACAAAGAAGTATTGTACAAAAGGACACCTAACCTTAGGTTACTCAGGTGGGTGGATGCCGAAAAGGCTACAAAATTTCTAAAAGAGGTGCACGCAGGGGCTTACGGACCCTGCATGAATGGATTAATCCTCGCAAAGAAAATCTTGAGGACATGATATTATTGGATGACCATGGATCATGATTCGTACAAATTCGTACAGAAATACCATCAGTGCCAGATACATGGAGATTTGATCAAGGTTCCTCCCATAGAATTACATGCGATGAGCTCACATGGCTGTTCGTGGCATGGGAAACGGACATCATTGGAACTATCGAGCCTCCAGCTTCCAATGGACATTATTTTATCTTAGTCGCCATCGACTAATTTACCAAAAGGGTAGAAGCAACTTCACACAAATCAGTAACCAAGAAAGTCATGGCTGATTTAGTCAAAAATAATCTGATATGTCGCTTTTGTGTACCGAAATCCGTCATCACAGATAATGGTGCCAATCTGTTTGATAAAGGACATTTGCGAACAATTCAACATAACCACAGGAACTCTACTGCCTACCGGCCGCATATGAATGGAGCCGTAGAGGCTACCAACAAGAACATTAAGAGGATCCTGAGAAAAATGATCGACAACTACAGGAATTGGCACAAGCAGCTGCCTTATGCTTTGTTGGGGTACAGAACGACAACCCGAACTTCCACCGGGGCAGCCCCGTACCTTCTTGTCTATGGTACAGTGGCAGTCAGAGATTCCTTCACTCAGAATCATCCAAGAGGCATAGCTGAATGATGCAGAATGGGTTAGAAATCGCTACAAGTAGCTAACCATGATAGATGAAATAAGAATGGTGGCGGTATGCCATGGACAGTTATATAGAAAAAGTATGTCTCGAGCCTTCAACAAGCGGGTCAGAGCCCGACTCTTTCAAATTGGACAACTCGTGCTCAACCGAGTCTTTCTTTACCAAGAAGAATACAAAGGAAAATTTGCGCCAAACTGGCAAGGACTATACATGGTCAGGAAGGTTCTATCGGGAGGAGCCGTAGTCCTAGCTGAGATGGACGGGCAAGAGTGGCCCAAATCCATCAATGCGGACGCACTCAAAAGATACTATGTTTAGGACTCCATTTTCTTGTAATCGCAATATCATTTCCATGGGATCATATCTTTTTCTTGTAATCGTATCTTGTAATAGATAAAGAAAAACAAATCAGCTATGTAATGAACTACACAATGACCTAACTTCCCTATAGTGGGATATGTAGGCAGTCTATATCGGACCCAGTCACCTTATTAGTAAAACCAAACTCAGTTACTTTATTCTGAACTACGTTCGACTTGAATTCCTGCTGCGACAGGATACGTAGGCCCTTTCGAGCTCGGTCATCATAAAAGAAAAACTCAAGAAACCCTTAGGAAAACCTCAGAGACAATAAAGCAGAAGGAATCAACGAGATGGCCATTGCACGTTTACTTTCGTGTTGCCGAGAGGGCCATTGCACATTTACTTTCTTATTGTTGAGAGGGCCATTGTACGTTTACTTTCCTGTTGCCAAGAGGGGCTATTCATACAAACTGCCAAGAGGGCCATTGCACGTTTACTTTCCTGTTGCCGAGATGCCATTCATACAAACTGCCTAGAGGGCCATTGCATGTTTGCTTTCCTATTACCAAGAGGGCCATTGCACGTTTGCTTTCCTGTCGCCAAGAGGGCCATTCATACAAACTCCCAAGAGGGCCATTGCACGATTACTTTCCTGTTGCCAAGAGGGCCATTGCACGTTTACTTTCCTGTCGCCAAGAGGGGCTATTCATACAAACTGCCTAGAGGGCCATTGCACGTTTACTTTCCTGTTGCCGAGATGCCATTCATACAAACTGCCTAGAGGCCATTGCACGTTTACTTTCCTGTCACCAAGAGGGCCATTCATACAAACTTCCAAGAGGGCCATTGCATGTTTACTTTCCTGTTACCGAGAGAGTCATTCATACAAACTGCTAAGAGGGCCATTGCATATTTACTTTCCTATTGCTAAGAGGGCCATTCATACAAACTGCCGAGAGGACCATTACACGTTTACTTTCCTATTGCCGAGAGGGTTATTCATACAAATCACCAAGAGGGCCATTGCACGTTTACTTTCCTGTTGCCGAGAGGGCCATTCATACAAACTGTCAGGAGCTCCATTGCACGTTTACTTTTTTATCGCTAAGAGGGCCATTCATACAAATTGCCGAGAGGACCATTCATTAAAATATCATGAAAATATTTTCAATATTATCGAATTTCGAAAGTAGGTGCACAGCCCCCAAAAAGGAGCCTGCTCGCTGAACCAGATCCTGACGAATTGCGGAGCAAACGCGAAACTTTTTCTTATGCAACTGGTCAAGACAGGGTGCCCATGAGAGTCAAGCTCTCCGGCCAGGACTTGGAAGCCATCCAATTATAGACATAGCCGTAATCTATCTATTTAAAAAAAAAACCCCGACCGGTCGGATACACACCAGAGAAATCTAAAAGTAGTCCCGCAAAAGGGACATACTCTTCTCCAGCGAATTGAACTACATGTGGCCTAATTCCTAGAGACCGGGGATATGTAGGCGAGCGAAACAGCGGAGAGTCGGCCACACTCTAACCACCGTCCAGGGAAAACTTGGTCACAACACCAGGAATCTCAGGACTTTCCTGCTAAATCACTTAAAAGTCTTAACTAAGTCAAACTATAGGTGGCCTGATGTTACATCTTTGAGATTTCAGATTGTAGCATTATGAGTGGACTAGCGCGAGTTTTAGGTGAACACGAAGTCCTTATGCGATTAAGGAGATTATTTGATAGCTTTAAGAGCGTACCATAAGATTTTAAAGTCATATGAATCGGTGGACTTAAGTTCGTCAAAGGAAGTGAAATGCAAGTCATGTTTGGAAAGGTTTTCGCAATAATTGAGCTAATAATTGTTTATTAATGTCTTGAGTAGGATATATAGGGCTTCTTAGATGGTTAATGAAGTGTTATATAAGTGTCAATAAGGTTCCATAAGGATTGGGATTTGAACGAATCGACGCGAGAAAGTTTAGGAAGTTTTGGGTTGTACGACCACTTATACGGACTTATACAGCCTGTTTAATGGTCTGTATAACCATTCCAGAGAAGGGTGCAACCATGGTTGGATTATACGGTTAAGTTATACGGACCGTATAAATAGCTGTATAATCGGGTCGGGCAACTTTTTTCTTTTTATATATATGGACGACCCTTGTTAGTTTTTTTTTCACTTCCCATGTCCCCCAAACTCTTAAAAGCCCTATAACCTTTCCCCAAGCATATCAACACAAATCTAAAGTGAAATCATGGATAAAGAGGCCAATATCAAGAGATTCAAGTGTTAAGAAGCTTGCTAGGGTTTGTGAAACTCAAGTTTTCCTATGGTGTTGGTGTTGGAGACGTCAATTTAGTGGAGTAAGTTGATCCAAGACTTGTTCTTGAGTGATTAAGGTAAGATTTTACATCTTTTTCATATGGTTAAGGTTATTTAATTGTTATATCATGTGGTTGGAGGAAGAAAAAAAATGAAAATAGAGTTCAAGAATGAACTTGAGGATATTGTGAGCTATAAGTTAATTTGAATTATGATTCTTAGCGTGCTATGAATATAATCTTATTGTGTGTGGTATAATGATGTTGAGGAAGTATTGTATGTAAGTAAATATGGTGTGGTGTTGTAGCTATGGTTATAAATGATCTTGGAAAGGAGTTTTGAGGGTTGGATGATGCTTAACTTGAATGAAGCCTTTTGATTATGGTATTGTTGATAATTTCATTATTTTTGGGAGTTGTTTTGGAAATTGGTAAGAAGTAGATGAAATAAGGGAAATGCTGCCAAATTTTTGCTAGCTCATGAATTGTTCTAGTTTGAACTTAAGAGTGTCGTTAAGACCTAACCTTGGTATGAATCCTTTTAAGTGTAGATTTCTCAAGCTTTGGAGGTGAACGTTAAGTAGTTAAGAAGACGTAAAGGTATGTAAGACTAACCCTTCTTTATTAAGGCATGATCCCATTGTGGTATACTTTCACCTGAAATCCATAACGTTGTCCACGATGACCTCCTTCCTAGAATTACGAAAGCTTATAGTCCTTGATATTCTCATGATATCACTGGTTCCATCCTATGATAGTTGATCCTCTCAGGAAAGAGATAATGAAAATGATGATGATGATGATACTTATGTACTCCTATGTATATGTATATATTTATGGATGGCTATTATGTAACACTGAGCTTATATGGCCGGGTATGATATTCATCGCGCGCAGACCACTGCAGTTGGGTATGGACAACACTGAGCCTTTCCATGGCCGGGTATGTGTAACACCGAACCTCTTTGGTCGAGTATGGTACTACTATATATTTATGCGTATGTAATAAAAGGTTTCTATTAGAAAAGGGTAAGTAAGTATGATGAACGTCGATAGAGGTATCTATGGCTCTACTATCCCATGACTCTTCCATCTCATGTTATCCTTCATGCTATTATTATGTTATTGCTTATGTCTTACATGCTCAGTACATTGTTCGTGCTGACGTCCTTTGGTTTGTGGACGTTGCCTCATACCTGCAGATGGACATGGAGATAGACTTGATCCTTACGCTGTTTATCCAGAGACCGCTTAGAGGAGCTCCATTTGATTTGGAGCTGCAGCTGTTGGTACTATTATTTTGTGTATATGTATATGGGCATGGTGGGGCCCTGTCCCTTCTTTATGATGTTACATACTCTTTCTAGAGGCTGGTAGATAGTTGTGTATAGCTAGATGTCTCTTAGCCTTGTCGGCTCATATTGTTTTATATATCATTTTGCTAGCCTTGTCGGCTTGTGTATATGTAAATGGGCTTAGTTGATGATGTTGATGTAAAAGTGCTCAGCCCGATGGAAATTGTATTATTGATTCATAAGATTGCGAGTTAGCCATGTGGCTCACCTAGATATGATTGTGAAAGTATGATGAGACGTGCCCGGTGGGTTAGCTCTGGGTGCCCGTCATGGCCCTTCGGTTGGGTCATGACATCTGAATTCTCATATAGCCCGAGATATGTAGGAAACCCAGAAGCTAGGGTCTTGCCGCGTATGTGAATTGCATGAAATTGAAGGGTAAGGCGAGTCAGGTCTATCAAAGATTAGGGTTAGTAAAATTTCATTGCTCGGGGATGGTCCCGCCATCCCCGAACACCGAAGGGGCAGTTGTTGACACCTAATTTTTAACCTCCTGTAATTTATTTTAAGTACTTGGAGTCCTTGGACAATAAATAAAATAAGCTGTTCACCCTAAAGGGTCTAAATAATTTTTTATAAAATTATTCAAGATAATATTTCACCCCTTTAAATTGATGAAGAGATTTTCAGGACATTATATATTCTGTGAAAATTAATTGATGTTTTATGGCATTTATGGATTGTTTTGTGAAAATGAACCGTTAATATTGTTTTCTTTCAATCTAGACGTGTATGTTTGAATTCAAGTGAGGACTTGTGGTAATCCCACAAGTCCCACATCATTTTGTGAGTTTTGAGACAAGCTTTGGGGGTTCTATACATAGAACCTCATCCTTCACTGAAAAAACAAGTTTGACACCCTTGAAGAAGCTTCAACTTTGAGTTTTGCTCAAGATTTAAGTTTCATCGGTGTTATTAGGCTTTAACTGAAAAAGTTCGAGTCTTTCCTAGTTCTAAATTTTTTATTTCTTTGTTGTGTCTCGTATTTGGTGGCTGAGCTTGGTTTGGAAGCACAAAGTACGCTCTAAGTCCATTCGTGCTCTAGTTGCACTCAAAAAAGGTAATAATTTATTATTTTATTACTTTATTTAAGTTTCTATCGAAATTAATGGTCGGTTGGTATGGATGAGTGTTATATGTGTAGCTAAATGTAGTTTAGTACTAGTGATATGCTTATTTTGATGTTTGAGCAATGATTTCTGGGCTTGAGTTATGATTAAAGGTTCATTAAGTAATATACTTGGTTTGATTTTGTTCATTCTATTTGGTAATGTGCTTGGTTTAAAGGTTTAAAGGTTGACATTTTATTCTATATTAATAATGTGCATAATTTGATGGTTTAAGCAATGGTTTCTGGGGCTTGAATTATGATTAAACTGTTCATTAATCCCATACTTGTTTGATTGCTCTTGATTGTGGCAATTTGGTTTAGATAATTACTATTAGGTCTTGTTTGAATAAGAATGCATTTAGGTGGTTTGAAGGGTCTTTGACACTGTTAATGAAAGTGGACAGCCTTAAGATGGCCTTTTCTTGTCTAAAATGGTCAACCAACTAGTGAAATATGTTTTGTTGAAGTGGTGACAATAGTTGTACTTGATTTAACTTAGTGGTGAGATGCTAAATCCTAAAAAATGGCATTAAAAAGAACTTTAAGGATTGGCAGGTTAACATAAAACATGTGTGTGCTAAAGATTAATCATGTATGAGTCTGTCTTATTTCACCATGTGTGGAAGTGCCTATGTGTATAAAAATCACCTTTCCAAGATTGATCACCTAACACTTGAGAATTAAAAGGATAAAAAAGAAAGGGGAATAATGGAAAAGCCTTGGTACAAGTCTGTCTAGGCCTCTTTGTGAAGCTGTTTGGTACTGTTTTTTTTTTTTTTTTTTGAATGTTATGGATTAAATTTCTTTAAATGAATAAGCAGTCATGGCTAAGAAGAAGACTAGTGGTGATGTTTAGGATTCTGTAAAGTCAAGGTGGTTGTGTTTGGTTCTATCTTGCTTTATCATGTGTGAGCCTAGTCCTAAAGAGGGCATGTATGCTTTGAGATGTTGTGTGTTATAAAAGAACAAAAATCATTTCATAATTAGAACCTTGGATTGAGATTTCCTTTGAATATTAGTCTATGTCATTGTCATCTAAATACTTATGTTGGGTCTGTTTCAGTGATCATGCTTGTAACTTGGCCATAAAATCTTTAAAGTTTGTATAGAGTTTAATGAGTCAACTGTGGTAATCTTGTGATAGTGTTAAGTTGTCCTAAACCTTCCCATAGACCTTAGTGTTGTCACTCGGGTATGAGGATGAGATCATAAGAGGGGGGAAAGGTCTTGGGAGAGTAAAAGGTGAGCCTGGGCATGAACTGGAGGTAGTGACCAGTGGAACCCAAGATCCCTTTCTTACTGAAAGGAGATTCAGGAAAAGGAGATGGGGAGGTGATGATCCCACCCTGTCCTGCTTCCCTTTCAGGACCCTGAGGCTTCTTCTTATTCTTTTGAACTTTTTTCTCATGGTCCTGGGACACATAAGGACCTCAGGTGGATTAGGAAGGCTTAACCATTTCTGGGAGAAATGGTACACTAGAGTTGAATAATATTTTGCCAACTGCTTGTAAAGTTTAAGCCCTGTGTCTTGACTATGTCTTCTGAAAAGGGTTTTTAATCTGGGGGATTTGGTTGTCTGTGTTTTGTTGTTTGAGTTAGGTGTTTGTAGGGAAATAGGCTTAGGGAGTGTACTAGTGGTGATCCAAGCCAGTGTCATAAAGGGACTGAGTATCAACCTTGGTGGTTGCCACTTGCTTCTACCTATGATCATGTGCCTTCTAATTCTCCTTAACTTGTGCACCTATATTTTGCACCTGGGAACTTGTCTCTCGGTGATGATGATTGAGTCCTTGATTGTTAAAACCTGACTATGCTATAAAACTGCCTCACTTTCTTCTTGTTTCTTTTGAAAGGATTTGTATAGATTAAATAGTTGAAGAGCCATTACTAGGAACTAAAAAATTTTCAAGACTGTTTTGACTGATTGCTTACATAATATGCTCCTGAAGTCCATTTTCCTTACTGACTGTCTTGAGTGTACATCTATATGTGAATTGACATTAGTCCTAGTTAGCAGCCATATTTGTTATATGCTGGGATTTTGTAAAAAGAGTTGTGAGCTGAAACCGCTTAATCTAAATATGTGCTCTAAGTCACAGACTCTTCAAAATCTCCTTTTCTTGAAATAAATTAATGTAATATCCAAGGTCTTTACTTGCCTGCTGTGTCCTCTCTAGACCCTTTTGTACCTCTGATTTAGGATTCTGATGGTTTGTTTCCATGGTTAGTGTCACTACTTGAATGTTTGGCATTAGGCCTCTATGAGAATGCTTTGTATGTGTGCTGAACTACTATTTGCTTACTAATTGTGTGTCACGACCCAAATCGATGAGTCATGACGAGTGCCTGACCTCTACTCGCCAAGCACCCCTATACTCATACCTGGAGCTCACTGAAGGATAGGGTGGCCCATACATGACTTATAACTGAACTATACTGACTTGAAAGGAAGACTTCATGAACTCTGTATCAGGATCTCTCAACCATCCGTATAAATACATGCTGAAAAGAACAGTGCAAGCCAACTAGGCCGCTACATATGTTGTACACAAAAGAATAGGAGCCGACAAGGCTACATCACATGTCAAATACATACAACTGTCGATAGACCTCTAATAGAATAAAAAGTTGTAGAAAGGACGGGACAGGGGCCCGTCATACCCATATATATATATATATATATATACATCTCAAAAATGGCATACTAAAAATAGACTGCAGCTCCGGATCAAGTGGAGCGCACCGACTACTGCTGGGTGGAAGTCCTACTGAACTGGATCGCCTGTCTGTCTACCTGAAACTGCAGGCATGAACGCAGCCCCCCGAGCAATAGGGGAGTCAGTACGAATAATGTACTGAGTATATAGAGCATAAGAATAACATATACATAAGAGTCTTGAAAGAAATCTGAAACTCAAAGGACAAACCGACTATCTGAATACATCTACATGTTTGCACATCTGAAAGTATCTATATAACTCTGTCTAACTGAAAGTGCCTCTGAGGGCGTATGATATGCATGCTCTCTATGAAAATCATGTATGTATATACGTCATAGTACTGAGGAACGTTCAGCCCGATCCATATCTCATATCCCCTCGGCCTCTCTATAGCCATCATCAATATCATCGTCATTGTGCACCAGCTGATTAGGTAGTAATGCGTATATAACGCCTATCCCTTTCCCTCATACCTCATACCCTATATATATATACTATATGCGTATATAACGCCTTCTGGTCACGGGTCAATGTGCATATATATGTATGAATGCAATGCATAAGTAAAATGAGAAAGTAGAACTCTCGGAGTGACATAAGGTTGTACTACCTCCGATAGACATCTTTTGAGCTAACATCATCAAATATACATAATCTCAAGAACCATGAACAGAAGGAACAATCATAACAAGGGGTATAGGATCATCAAAGACTGAGGCACTCTTAGTGCTTCTAAGAGTAGAGTAATATGGAAGCTCATTTACACGTTTGTTCGCTCATATCATAAGAACATGCCAAAATGAAAGAAAGGATAGCCTTAATATACCTTGGAGCGTATCTAATCAACCAACGTCTACTTCACGAACTAGTAAGTCTATAATCAAGATAACATAGGCCACAATTATACCATTTACATGACTTACTAACCAATTCAATTACGAAATGAGGTAAACGAATTTCCTTTTTAAACCCAACAATCCCTCAACAAAAACATCAACAACAACATCAACATCAGATGGCAACATAAACAAGTAAGAATCTCCCCAATAATCTAATCAAAACTAGCCTAAAAGGTAACCATATCAAAAAACTAGTTTATGCCTTCACAACACCATCTCCTCCATCTTAAACCACTAAACTTCTTGATAATTAACTCAACACAAAAGTAGGTATCATATAATACCTTGAGGGAACTAGAATTCCATGAATCAAACTTCAACTCCAACTCCTAAGCTCAACAACTTCAATGGAACCCTAGGAACGACTTTCCCTTCATAACCTCGGGTTTACGGGGGCTCGGATCTTGCTAAAACTCCTCCAATATGATGGAAAATGTTGAGAGGAAATATCTCAGGGTTTTCTCTGATTTTAGGAATGAAAAATGAGGAAATAAAACGTGGGGCTTCATATATAGGTGGAACAAGAAACTTCCAGTGGTGCGGCTTAACAGAAGGGTTGACGCTCGTCGACGTGCTCCGTCGATGTCCACCTGAAAATTCAAGGGCTGCCGCACGTCGATGGCATACAATGTTGGCTTGTCGACTTGTCGACGGCCCGTCAAAGAAGATTGGTTTCTGCAGGTTTTCCTGAGTCGCTCCGATTCGCGTCGGTTCGATTCGTTTAACTCCTAGTCCTATCGTACTGCAAGGAAGATATACTGGTACTTCGGTATACGCGAGGTCAGGCACTTAATAATAGCCGTACTAAGTCTATATTCAACTAGGAAACCATGGGTTTTCTTACGACGAAAACGAGAGGCGTAACATTCCCCCTCCCCCCCCCCCCCCCCCCTGGAAACATTCATCCTCGAATGTTCATACAAGTCAAGGGTTATAAGATTTTTGGCAGTGTCTCCCCTGTAAGTATACAAATCCAACCTGTACACATCAACCAAAATACGCACTAAAACATACCACATTATGGCCTTACACGACCAATCACAATAGCTATAAATAAATCCAATACCTGGGGGTGATGATGCCTCTGATTGAGCCTCGTGAGATGACGGAAACAAATACGGGTACTTAGTTTTTATCTCTTCTTCTTCTTCCCAAGTAATTTCTTCCACATTATTATTCCTCCAAAGCACTTTAACGGAGGCCACATCCTTAGTCCACAATCAATGAACTTGTCTATCTAATATGGCCACCGGGGCTTCATCGTATGACAACTGCTCGGTCACCTGGATATTTTATATCGGTACAAGACTCGAGGGAACTCCTATACACTTACGGGAGCATGGACACATGAAATACTGGATGCACAGATTCTAAATCAGAAGGTAGTTCTAACTCATATGATACCTTACGCATGGTGCGAATGATTCAATATGGCCCAATATATCGAGGGCTCAACTTACCCTTCATGCAAAATCTCATCACTCCTTTCATAGGCGAGACTTTCAGGAAGACCCAATCGCCTACCTCAAACTCTAACTTACGTTGCCGATTATCTGTATAGGATTTCTGTCAACTCTGTGCTGCTAGTAACCTTTCTTGAATCATTTTCACTTTTTTGACTACATGTTGTATTATGTCTGGGCCTATTAGTTGAGTCTCTCCAACATCAAACCATCCGATAGGTGATCTACATCTCCGCCCATATAAAGCCTCATAAGGAGCCATCTGGATACTGGAATGGTAACTATTATTATATGCAAACTCAATAAGAGGTAAATGATCATCCCATCTTCTTGGAAAATCAAGTACACAAGCTCTCAGCATATCCTCAAGTGTTTGTATAGTACGCTCAGCTTGTCCATCTGTCTGTGGATGAAATGCAGTACTAAGACTCACCTGAGCAACAAACTCCGCTATGTCATTCTTCAAACCATCCCACCAATACACTTCCTAGACATCACGATACATCTTTGTTATGCCTGGATGGATAGAATAATGAGAATAGTGGGCTTCCCCCATAACTTGCCGACGAAGCCCTGCAACATTAGGAACACATAATCTACCTCGATACCTGAGTACTCGATATCCTGTGATCACGAAGGGTGTCTTTTCTTTCCGAGGAGCCATATCTCGGTGACGAACTAAAATAGGATCCTCGTACTGTCTCTTCTTTATCTCAGCTACCAAAGATGACATCGTTGTATCCTGAACTGTAACTCCTGTATCACCTGAGTCTGCCAACCGAACTCCCAAACTAGCTAGCTGACAAACATCACGAGCTAGCTCTCTCTTCTCTGGTTGAAAATGTGACAGGATACCCATGGATTTATGACTAAGAGCATCACCTATTACATTGGCCTTCCCAGGATGGTACAGAATATCAACATCATAATCTTTTAACAACTCTAGCTGTTACCTCTGACGTTAGTTCAAGTCTTTCTGCTTAAAGATGTACTGGAGGCTCTTATGGTCGGTATAGATATCAAAATGGACACCGTATAAATAGTGCCTCCACATTTTCAAAGCATAGATCAATGCAGCTAATTCAAGATTTTAAGTTGGATAGTTCTTCTGGTGCTTCTTCAGCTGTCTAAAAGCATAAGAAACAACCTTGCCGTGATGCATTAATACATAACCCAATCCAATACCTGAAGCATCACAATATATGACATAGCCATCTGTTCCTTCTGGGAGAGTCAAGTCGGTGCTGAGGTCAACTTGTCCTTCAATATCTGAAAACTCCACTCACGTGCATCCATCCATTGAAACTTGGCTGATTTATGAGTCAACTTAGTCAACGGGGATGAAAGAGAAGAACATCCCTCTACGAACCTCCTATAATATCCTTCCAGACCTAAGAAACTACATATCTCTGTTGGTGTCGTGGACCTTGGCCAATTTCTCACAGCCTCAATCTTTTGAGTATCCACTCTGATGCCTTCATCTAAAATAATGTGACCAAGAAAAGCCACAGAGTTCAACCATAACTGACACTTGGAAAACTTTCCAGAATATCATCTATAAACACAATCACGAACAAATCTAGTAAGGGTCTGAATACACGATTCATGAAGTCCATGAGTATAGCTGGAGCAATAGTTAACCCGAATGACATGACACGGAACTCATAATACCCATATCTAGTCCTGAATGCCGTCTTTGGAATGTCTTCCTCCTTCACCCTAACCTGATGATACCTCAATCTCAAGTCTATCTTCAAAAAATATTTGGCGCCCTGTAGCTAATCAAATAAGTCATCAATCCTCAGAAGTGGATACTTATTCTTTATAGTCACCTTATTCAATTGCCTATAGTCAATACACATTCGCAAGGAGCTATCCTTATTCCTTACAATTAATACCGTCACTCCCCACGATGATGCTCTGGGCCTAATAAAGCCCTTCTCGAGTAAATCCCTCAATTTCTCCTTCAATTCTTTCAACTCTGCAGGTGTCATTCTATAAGGGGAATGGATATTAGCTGAGTATCTGGTAATAGATCAATAGTAAAATCAATCTCCCGTTCCGGCGGAATGCCTGGAAGCTCATGTGGAAATACTTCTGGGAATTCATTAGCCACAGGCATAGATTGAAGGGTCGGTGACTCTTCTTGTACATCCTGAACCCGAACCAGGTGATAAATATACCCTTTTCTGATCATCTTTCTTGCCTTAAGGTAGGAAATAAACCTACCCCTTGGCAAAGCAGTGTTACCCTTCCACTATAGGACTGGCTCGTCGGGAAACTAAAATCGAACTATCTTCGTTCTGCACTCAACATTAGCATAATAGGAAGCCAACCAATCCATACCCATAATAACACCAAAATCAATCATGTCTAACTCAATCAAATCTGCTAGGGTATGGTGATTACAAACTATCACTACACAACCTCGATATACTCGCCTAGCTATGACTGGATCACCAACTGGCATAGACACCTCAAAAGGTTTAATCGACTCAGGCTCTATCCCAAACTTTCCATCGACAAGTGGAGTAACATAGGATAAGGTGGAACCTGGGTCAATCAGTGCATATACATCATAGGAGGAGACTGGGCCTATTAGCTGAGTCTCTCCAACATCAAACCATCCGATAGGTGATCTACATCTCCGCCCATGTAAAGCCTCATAAGGAGCTATCTAGATACTGGAATGGTAACTATTATTATATGAAAACTCAATAAGAGTTAAATGATCATCCAATCTTCTGGAAAATCAAGTACACAAGCTCTCAGCATATCCTCAAGTGTTTGTATAGTACGCGCTGCTTGTCTATCTGTCTGTGGATGAAATGCAGTACTAAGACTCACCTGAGTCCCCAATCCGTTCTGGAAAGATCTCCAGAAGTTAGTTGTGAACTGCGCCCTCTATATGAAATAATAGCTACAGGAATCCTACTAAGTCGTACAATAACTCTAAGGTAGAGCTTCGCATAATCTTCCGCTGAATAAGTTGTTCTGACAGGTAGAAAATGAGCTGACTTTGTAAGCTTATCAACTATGATCCATATTGAATCAAACTTTCGTTGGGTACGGGGCAAACCTATAATGAAATCCATATTAATTACCTCCCATTTCTATGTCGGGATCTCAATGGCCTGCAATAAACCTCCGGGCTTCTGGTGCTCTATCTTAACTTGCTGGAAATTTGGATACTGAGCAACAAACTCCACCAATACACTCCTTCTTCATACCATCCCACCAATACACTTCCTAGACATCACGATACATCTCTATTGTGCCCTGATGGATAGAATAACGAGAATAGTGGGCTTCCCCCATAACTTGCCGACGAAGCCCTGTAACATTAGGAACACATTATCTACCTCGATACCTGAGTACTCCATCTCCTGTGATCACGAAGGGTGTCTTTTCTTTTCGAGAAGCCATATCTCGGTAACGAACTAAAATAGGATCCTCGTACTGACGCTTCTTTATCTCAGCTACCAAAGATGACATCGCTGTATCATGAACTGTAACTCCTGTATCACCTGAGTCTTCCAACCGAACTCCCAAACTAGCTAGCTGACAAACATCACGGGCTAGCTCTCTCTTCTCTGGCTGCAAATATGACAAGCTGTGATCACGAGATAAAGGAGCGTCAGTACGAGGATCCTATGCTCAAAGATCTGACGTAAGTTCAAGTCTTTATGCTTAAAGATGTACTGGAGGCTCTTATGGTCGATATAGATATAAACATGGACACCATATAAATAGTGCCTCCAAATTTTCAAAGCATAGATCACTGCAGCTAATTCAATATCATGAGTTGGATAGTTCTTCTGGTGCTTCTTTAGCTGTCTAGAAGCATAAGCAACAACCTTGCCGTGCTGCATTAATACACAACCCAATCCAATACCTGAAGCATCACAATATATGACATAGCCATCTATTCTCTCTGGGAGAGTCAAGACGGGTGCTAAGGTCAACTTGTCTTTCAATATTTGAAAACTCCGCTCACATGCATCCGTCCATTGAAATGTGGCTGATTTCTGAGTCAACTTTGTCAACGGGGCTGAAAGAGAAGAAAATCCCTCTACGAACCTCCTATAATATCCTGCCAGACCCAAGAAACTACATATCTCTGTTGGTGTCGTAGGCCTTGGCCAATTTCTCATAGCCTCAATCTTTTGAGTATCTACTCTGATGCCTTCATCTGAAATAATGTGACTACGAAAAGCCACAGAGTTAAACCAGAACTCACACTTGGAAAACTTTCCATACAACTCTCTATCTCGAAGAACTCGAAGCACTGCACGTAAATGATCTGCATGTTCAGCCTCTGACTGTGAATAAACAAGAATATCATCTATAAACACAATCACAAACAAATCTAGGAAGGGTTTGAATACACGATTCATCATGTCCATGAATACAGCTGGAGCATTAGTTAACCCGAATGACATGACACAGAACTCATAGTGCCCATATCTAGTCCTGAATTCGTCTTCGGAATGTCTTCCTCTTTCACCCTAACCTGATGATGCCCCGATCTCAAGTCTATCTTCGAGAATTATTTGGCGCCCTATAGCTGATCAAATAATTCATCAATCCTTTGAAGTGGATACTTATTCTTTATAGTCACCTTATTCAATTGTCAATAGTCAATACACATTCGCAAGGAGCCATATTTCTTCCTTTCAAATAATACCGGTGTTAGACCCCGTATTTTATACGTCGAGTTATTCGCGAAGGAATCGACGTGAGATAGAAACCTCAGATTCTTAATTTCTAAACTAGAACTAATCGGTTATAAATTTTACTTAGTATAAAAATGTTATTGGATATTAGGAACTACTTAATTGTGGTGTTAATTAAAATTTTGTGACAACCATGAACTAAGAAGGAACACCAACGTGCAATACACAAAAGATGACTCAAAGTCATCTAAAACAAGGCTATTATGGAAGACATACACATATGCATTTAATGTTGATTCATCCACTACACTTTCATTATATTGTGGAAAATTAAATTGGAAGAAATATACATGTAATACTCGGCCAAGATGGCTGAAAATTGGAGGAGAAAAAGTTGAAGCATGCAATTGAATATTGAAGCATCCATTACTTTATGAAAGCATGCATTATTTTATGAAGACATAACATGGTGGAGGAATCATTTCACATTAAATATTGACCATTCATCTTGTATGATTACAATGGACAAGGGTTAGTGTATGAATCATCAAATACACATTCAATTGTCTTGTAAACAATTGAAAAGAAAGAAGAAAGGAAACAAAGATGGACAATTCAGCCATATGCTAGCCGAAAGTAGGAGAAAAAGAAATGAAATTTTTGTGTAAAGTTAATGGAGTGACTCATTGTCATGAGTGGAGTATGTGGCCACCTTATAGGCATCATAGTTTAACCAAATAAGGACTAAGGAGATCAGCAAATACATTCATTTCAACCACACAACACAAAGAAAGAAAACATAGAACCTAGAGAGAGAGAGAGTCTCGGCCAAGGGGCTGATTTTTGAGCTCTTTGAGTCTTGATCCAAAACTTATTTTCCAAGGTGTTTCAACCCTTATAAGGTCCCTAGAAACAAGAACCATTTTCATTTCAATTCACAAACTCTAGCCAAGTTGAGAAGTCAAGTTGTCAAGGTAAGATCTAACTTTCTTTTTCATGTATTAAGGGTGATGTAGATGTGTAAATATAGGTTGTATGCATGAAATAAGGTGGTTGATGTGGGAACATGATAGTAACCATGAGGTTATAGGTGTTGATGTTGAAGTATGGTTGTAACTTGATGAACATGAATCGCATGCATAAAATCATGAATGTTGGTGTTGGAATGACTATGTGGTCGAGGGGACTGTTTTGGTGGAATTAATGGACTAATTTTCTTTAATAAATACGGTTGTTACTATCATATATCTCATGGTAAAAAGAATGAAAAGAATTGGAAGGTTAAAGGTGAAGATGTGTTAGTATGAAAATAATTGAATCTATGATTTTATGTGAGTGATGTTGAAGCATGTTGAAACCGTGTATGGACTGTTTTTGTAAGAAGTTAGTGAACTGATTTTACTTGATATTTTGATTGTTATTGTCATGAATTTTATGATGGAAATAAAGGTGTTTAATGGGTGGATTTGGAACTAAAGTCGTTTGTGAGTTGTTGTAAGGATTATAGAAATGACGATATAGCTTAGTTGCGTATGAATTGATGTTGT
Organism: Lycium barbarum; assembly: GCF_019175385.1. Taxonomy (NCBI): domain Eukaryota; kingdom Viridiplantae; phylum Streptophyta; class Magnoliopsida; order Solanales; family Solanaceae; genus Lycium; species Lycium barbarum. Next base: position 18,684,288 of record NC_083348.1, on the reverse strand, counting down.
ACTTGTCGTGTGGATAGCTGGTCATAACTTACTGAAATTATATGAAAATAAGACATGAAATAATGTGTAAAAATCGTATGTGGTTGGCTTAGTATGTTCGTAAACGTTTGCAAGAATTCCGAGCATTGTTTAGGGACTGTTTTGGACATGTTGTTGGACTGTTTTGGACATGTTGTGGTAATGGACTGTTTTGGACTTGTTGTTTTCATTAAGTTGAAAAAAACAATTATAGTTAAGAGTATACATCATGTTGTCATAGTGGTTGGGCTATTATAGAATCTCTTCGACGAAATATTATGACTATAGACTAACAAGAATAAATTGGATGTGTCATAATCGCATGTACACTATTATCTAGTGTTATAAGGTACGGGCTGTTTTGACAAGTTGTTGTTGTTCTTATTGAGCTTGAAAGATTATTGATAATTAAGATTATGCATTGTGTTGTATGTTGGATGGGCTGTTATAAGTAGTTACATGCAAACGTTAAGACTACGAACTATTAGAAGTAACTTGAGAATGTAGTAGCCGTATGTGAATTGTTATTGCATGTTATGAATGTGGTCTGTTTGGAATGTTGTGTGGGCTATCCGGATTGGTATTGAACATATAATTATTGATATTGGATTGGTTGTGTGTGGTGGGTTTGCATACAAGAGAAAACGTCGCCTAAACATCTAGAAAGGAGTTACTAATATTAGAATACGTTTTGAATCTCCCCGTAGCTTAACCGTAGTTGTTGGCGTCTTAATATAGGTTGAAGTATTATTGGGCAGCGTATACTTATTGTGTGGCGAATACGAGCTAAAGGTATGTGAAGCTAACCCTTTTTTCTTTTTGGCATGATCGTTGTGAAATGAATATACGATATATATATATATATATATACGATTCCAAAGGAAATTCCTCTTCTTAGAGCCACTAGGATGGCTATTGATCTTGATTCTCATAATGTATGTTTTGTTTTATATATATTGATATGTACACATGATTTCAAAGTTCCATTTTGATATGATCCACAGTGACATCCGAAAGGTATATGGTATGACTATTATTTGAAATTCCGAACGATGGTTCGTGTTGACTACCCTATTGAGTCCTTAAAAATGTTTTGAATTGCATATTGTTTCTCACTACTCTGCTTGTGCATACCTCAATATATCTTTCATCGAGTCCCGGGCCGGGTATGTTATCGTGCACACTTCCACTGCATTGTTCGCCGAGTCCCTCATTAAGGACCGGGTACAATATATATATATATATATATGTATATTCTGGAGTTATGCTGTGTTATGGCGTTATGCTGTGTTATGATGTTATGCTGTGTTACGGAGTTATATTATATTCTGGAGTATGCTGTGTTATGGCGCCAGAGACGGGGTGGCGACCATGTTCACCGAGTCCCATAATGGGGCCGGATCTGACATATGATATTGATGTGCATGAGTTATGTTTCAAAAGCAAGTACTTGGTATTCTGGTCAATGTACTCATTTTCTGTACCTCTTATTTCAGTTATGATCCCGTTTACTGTATTTCATGCTTTACATGCTCGGTACATATTCCGTACTGACCCCCTTTCTTCGGGGGGCTGCGTTTCATGCCCGCAGGTGCAGATACTCGCTTTGGTGATCCGACAGCTTAAGATTCCCCTCCTGCTATTTTGGAGAGTTCCGTTGTTCCGGAGCCCAGATTTGGTATAGATCTTTTCTAATCTAAATATATGCATATGTTGACTAAGGGTACGACGGGGCCCTGTCCCATCATATTTACTGTTGAAACTCTTAGAGGTCTGTGGACATATGTGTTGGTTGTGTATGGGTTCTGTTTAGCTGTGTCTATACGATGTGCTATGGTATGATGTTCGTCTATAATGGCAGCCTTGTTGGCTTGCATATGATATTGATATGTGGTGGCAGCCTTGTCGGCTTGCTTTTATATGTATAATTATGCGACAAATCTGAGACCATGGTTGGTCGTTATAAGATCCATATTGAGTTTGTTGTGAAAAGAACATATAGCTAAAGAATATGTATACGGGTGTCCAGGTCGGGCACCAGTCACGGCCTACGAGGTTGGGTCGTGACAACCGGCACTCCCTACGGCGATTTACTGGGCCTAATAAAGCCTTTCTTGAGTAAATCCCTCAATTGCTCCTTCAATTCTTTCAACTCTACAGGTGCCATTCTATAAGGGGGAAATGATATTGGCTGAGTATCTCGTAATAGATCAATAGTAAAATCAATCTCCAGTTCCGGCGGAATGCCTGGAATTCATTAGCCACAGGAATAGATTGAAGGATCGGTGACTCTGCTTGCACATCCTGAACCTGAACCAGGTGATAAATATACCTTTTTCTGATCATCTTTCTTGCCTTAAGGTACGATATAAACCTACCCCTCGGCGAAGCAGTGTTACCCTTCCATTTTGGGACTGGCTCGTCGGGAAACTGAAATCGAACTATCTTCGTTCTGTAATCAACATTAGCAAAACAGGAAGCCAACCAATCCATACCCATAATAACATCAAAATTAATCATGTCTAACTCAATCAAATCTGCTAGGGTATGACGATTGCAAACTATCATTACACAACCTCGATATACTCGCCTAGCTATGACTGGGTCACCAACTGGCGTAGACACCTCAAAAGGTTTAATCGACTCAGGCTCTATCTCAAACTTTCCAGCAACAAATAGGGTAACATACGATAAGGTGGAACCTGGGTCAATCAGTGCATATACATCATAGGAGGAGACTGATAATGTCACGACCCAAATTGATGAGCCGTGTCGAATGCCTCATCTTTAGTGACCACACACCCCTATACTCGTGTTTGTATAACAAGGGCTCATACATAACTCAAATTGAACTTATACTGACCCATGAAAGCATGACATCATGAACTCTGTACAATCTGTATATATAAATATATGCTAAAAGAACGGTGCAAGCCAACCAGGACGCTACATATACTGTAAACAAATGAATAGAAGCCGACAAGGCCACATCATCTGTCAGATACATACAACTATCTACAGACCTCTACTAGAGTATAAAGCTGTAGAAAGGATGGGACAGGGCCAGTCATACCCATATGCTTATACTTCTCAAAAGAATGGCATACCAAAATAGACTGCAGCTCCGGATAAAATGGAGCGCACTGACCACCGCTGGGTAGAGGTCCTACTAAGCTGGACCACCTGTTTGTCTACCTGAACCTGCGGGCATGAACGCAGCCCCCCGAGCAATAGGGGAGTTAGTACAGATAATGTACCGAGTATGTAAAGCATAAGTGTAACATGAACATAAGAATCATGAACGGAGTCCGAAACTCAAAAGTCAACTGACTTTCTGAATGCATCTGTATGGCTGAGAATCTGAAAGTATCTGCATAAATCTGTATAACTGACAATGCCTCTATAGGTGTACAATATGCATGCTCTCAATGATAATCATGCTCATGTATATATAGGTCATAGTGCCGAGGAACGTTCAGCCCGATCCATTATCTCATATCCCATCGGCCTTTCTGCGGCCAGCATTATCATCATATACATTGCTGCGGAACGTGCAGCCCGATCCATATATCATCATCATGGTGCACCAACTGATCATGTGGTAATGCGTATATAACGCCTATCCCTTTCTCCATACCCCATATAAATATAATATACGCGTATATAACGCCTTCTGGTCACAGGTCAATATGCATATGAATATATGAATGCAATGTATGTATAAACTGAATACATAGAACTCTCGGACTGACACAAGGTCGTACTATCTCGGATGAACATCTTTTGAGCTAACATCATCAATATAATAAATCTCAAGACCCATGAACAGAAGGAACAATCATAAACGGGGTATAGGAACATGAAAGACTGAAGTACTCCTAATTCTTCTAAGAGTAGAGTAATATGGAAGCTCATTTACTCGCTTGCTCGTTCATATCATAAGATCATGCCAAAATGAAAGAAAGGATAGCCTTACATACCTTAACGTATCCTTAATCACTTAACGTTCTCCTTCCAAGTTCGCAAAGTCAACATTCAAGAGGATTCACAATGAAGTAAAGTCTTAAAACATGCTTAAGTTCAAACTAGAGCGACTAAGAGGCTAACAAAATTTGGGTAGCACTTATCCTATTTCATCAACTTCCACCATATGGAAAAAAAACTCCTAAACAACAATAACAACATCCATAATATCACAATCAAGAAGTTATATTCAATTAATCCCAAGTTTAGCCAAAATCCCCTTTTTTAGTTCACCTTATAGTCATCTTCTTTATTACACCATCCATGACTTCTTCACTTTAATTCTTTTCCTTTCTAAGGAGTACTAAACCTTTATATAAACTCAACCATAAGAATAAGATGGAAAACATACCTTGTAATCAAATAACTTCACCTCACTCAACTTTCTCCAAGATCAAGTTCACCACAACTTTAGAGAGAAACAAGAACAATCACCTTTCTTGGATTACCTTTGAGTTTTGATGTTGATTCTCTCCTTGGATGATATGGAATGGTGGGGAGTGAATAGGAACCTTCAAGAGCTCTTAGGAAGCCTCTAGAAAGGCAGGGAAATAAGTGTGGAAGGGTGGAAATGAATCTGAGTCGTTTGATACTTAAAAAGGTGGCCAAATCACACCCTGACTCACTTGGCGGAGAGTATGCGACCTTGCACACTGACTGTGGGGCCGCACACTCTCCCCATCATTTAGGGGTGGTGTTGGCCAGTGAGTATGCCCAAAATGGGCAGTTGTCATGCAGTGTGCAGGTCATCACACTCAATGCGCGACCGCACACTACCCCGCTTTCCCCGATTTTGTGAAATCGCATTCTATTCGATTTGTTTGACCTCCAATCCTTATGGAACCTTCTTGGCACTTGTCTAGAGCTTCATTAACCGTCTATGGGGCCTTATATCTCTCCCTCAAAGTGATGCTATGAAATGTGCAACTCACATGGTGTGAAAGCTCTCCAACATGACCCAACTTAAGCTATCTCCGACGAACTTACTTCCATTGCTCCATATAACTTTGAAAACTTAAGGTATACACTTAGTATTATAAAATACCCTCCTTAACCTTACAAGGGATTCATGTCCACTTTAGTTTTACATTTGCATAATCATAATGCGAGCGACACAAATTTTCCAAGGTGTAACATTCCTCCCCCCTTAAGAACATTCGTCATCGAATGTTGAACTCTTAAGGATTTTACAGAAATTTCGCCAGAGTTTCCCCTGTAAATATACCAATCCATCCTGTACACAGCAACCCCAAATAATACTACACAGGGCCACATACTAAAATATACAACACCATGGCCTCACACGACTAATTACAATAACTATAAATAAAAGCTATACCTGGGGATGATGCTGCTTCACATTGAGCCTCTTGGGACAACGGAAATAAGTACGGGTACTTATTCTTCATCTCTTCTTCAGCCTCCCAAGTCATCTATTTAATATTATTGTTTCCCCAAAACACTTTAACCGAGGCCACATCCATAGTCCGCAATCGAAGAACTTGTATATCCAATATAGCTATAGAGACCTCCCCGTACGATAACTTCTCGGTCACCTGGATATCATCTACCGGTACGACTCTCGAAGGATCTCCTATACACTTACGGAGCATGGATACATGAAATACCGGGTGCACAGGCTCCAACTCAGAAGGTAGCTCCAACTCATAGGCCTTCTTACCCACTGTACGAATAATTCTATATGGTCCAATATATCGCTGGCTCAGCTTACCCTTCTTAAAAAATATCATCACTCCCTTCATAGGTGAAACTTTCAGGGAAACCCAATCGCCTACTTCAAACTCTAACTTGCGTCGCCGATTATCTGCATAGGATTTTTGGCGACTCTGTGCAGCTAGTAATTTTTCTTGAATTACTTTCACTTTGTCAATTGCTTGCTGTATAAAATTTGGACCAACTAACTGATTTTCTCCAACCTCAAACCATCCTATAGGGGATCTACATCTTCACCCATATAAAGCCTCATAAGGAGCCATCTGAATACTGGAATTGTAACTGTTATTAAATGCAAACTCTATAAGAGGCAAATGATCATCCCAATTACCTCGAAAGTCAATCACGCAAGCTCTCAACATATCCTTAAGTGCCTGTATAGTACGCTTCGCTTGTCCATCTGTCTGCGGGTGAAATGTAGTACTAAGACTCACCTGAGTTCCTAATCCATTCTGAAAAGATTTCCAAAAGTTAGTTATGAACTGCGCTCCGCTATTTGAAATAATGGTTGTAGGAACACCATGAAGTCACACAATCTCTCTACATTTGCCTTCCCACGATGGTACAGAATATCAACATCATAATCCTTTAGCAACTCTAGCCATCGCCTTTGACGTAATTTCAAGTCCTTATGCTTAAAGATGTATTGGAGTCTTTTATGGTCGGTATAGATATCAACTTGGATGCCATATAAATAATGTCTCCACATTTTGAAAGCATGGATCACCGCGGCTAACTCAAGATCATGGGTGGGATAATTCTTCTCATACTTCTTCAGCTGTCTAGAAGCATAAGCAACAACCTCACCGTGCTGCATCAATGCACAGCCTAACCCAATACCTGAAGCATCACAATAAATCACATAGCCATTTTCTCCCTCGAGAAGGGTCAAAATGGGTGCTGAGGTAAACTTATCTTTCAATATATGAAAACTCTGCTCACACGCATCCGTCAACTGAAACTTAGTTGATTTCTGAGTCAGCTTAGTCAACGGGGGTGAAAGAGAAGAAAATCCCTCTACGAGCCTTCTATAATAACTAGCCAAACCCAAGAAACTACGTATCTCCATTGGTGTCGTGGGCCTTGGCCAATTCTTCACAGCTTCAATCTTTTGAGCATCTACTCGAATGCCTTCGTCTGAAATAATGTGGCCCAGAAAAGCCACAGAGTTCAACCAGAACTCGCACTTGTAGAACTTGGCATACAACTCTCTACCTCTAGATGTTCTGCATGCTCAGCCTCTAACAGTGAATAAACCAGAATATCATCTATAAACACAATCATGAACAGATCTGGGAAGGGCCTGAATACGCGATTTATCAAGTCCATGAACACAGCTAGAGCATTAGTTAACCCAAACGACATAACACGAAACTCCTAGTGCCCATATCTAGTTCTAAATGCCATTTTCGGGATGTCTTCCTCCTTCACCCTAACCTGATGATATCTAGATCTCAATTCTATCTTTGAGAAGTAGTTGGCGCCTTGTAGTTGATCAAACAAGGCATCAATCCTCGGGAGTGGATATTTATTCTTCACAATCACTTTATTCAACTGCCGGTAATCAATACACATTCGCAAGGAGCCATCCTTCTTTCTTACAAATAATACCGGCGCTCCCCACGGCGATGTATTGGGCCTAATAAAGCCCTTCTCAAGTAGATCCTTCAACTTCTCCTTCAATTCTTTCAACCCCGCAGATGCCATTCTATAAGGAGAAATAGATATTGGCTGAGTATCTGGTAATAGATCGATAGTAAAATCAATCTCGCGCTCTGGAGGAATGCCTGAGAGCTCATCTGGAAACACTTCTGGAACTCATTAACCACAGGAACAGACTGAAAGGTCGGTGACTCTGCTTGTACATCCTAAACCCGAACCAGGTGATAAATATACCCTTTTCTGATCATCTTTCGTGCCTTAAGGTACGAAATAAATCTACCCCTCAACGAAGTAGCATTACCCTTCCACTTTAGGACTGGCTCGCCTGGGAACTAAATTCGAACTATCTTCGTTCGACAATCAACATTAGCATAATAGGAAGCCAACCAATCCATACCCATAATAACATCAAAATCAATAATGTCTAACTCAATCAAATCTGCTAGGGTATGGCGATTACAAACTATCACTACGCAACCTCGATATATTTGCTTGGCTATAACTGGAGCACCAACTGGCGTAGACATCTCCAAAGGTTGAATCAACTCAGGCTCTATCCCAAACTTGCCAGCAATAAATGGAGTAACATATGATAAAGTAGATCCTAGATCAATCAGTGCATACATATCATAGAAGGAAACTGATAATATACCTGTGGTGACATCAGGAGACGACTCACTATCTTGCCTACCAGCTAATACATATACGCGATGCTGAGGCCCGCTCGAGCTAAATGCTCCAGTCCTCTCTCTACCACGTCTTGCCGGTACATGAGAACCTTGCCCTGAAGGGCGTACTGTAGAAGAAGAACCAGCTACAGATCCTGTAGGCTGAACCATACCCCCACTATTTCTCATCGGACACTGCCGCATCTTATGACCTGGCTGGCCACAAGCATAACAAGCGTCTGATCCCAGTCGACACTGACCTGCGTGTAAATTGCCACACTGGGCACACCGCATATAAAGGGGGTCTCATCTGGCCTGACTCCGGTCTATGTTGAGAACCCGAAGCTCCAGAACACTGACCCGCCCCAAAATAAGAATACTGATCAAATCTCGAACCTGAAAACTACGGAGGTCCACTCCCTGCTGAATGGAATGGATACCGGGAATACTGCTGTCTCTATGCTCCTCTGAACTCACCCCCGATATCTAAAGATCTAGCCCTCTTACCATGGCCTCAGTCACGCTCACGCTCTGTCTTCCGCTGATATTTACGGTCCTCCAAATTCTGTGCATATGCCTGGATACGGGAAATGTCCATGCCCGGCTGTAATGCAGCAGTCGTACACTCATCTATCAAATGTGGCCCTAGACCAGCCACAAAACGATGAACTCTGTCCTCTATCTCAGCCACCATGGCTGGGGCATATATAGCCAAAGAATTGAAATACACATAATACTCCTGAACGCTCCTACTACCTTGCTCAATAGGCAAAAACCTATCTGCTCGGGCTCGCCGAACTTTTGGTGGTAAATAATGGCGAATAAAAGCATCTGAAAACTCTCACCGAACAGCTAGAGGGGCATTCTCTCCCCTAGATAGCTCCCATGTCTGATACCACTGCACTACAATATCACAAAGCCTATACAAAGCTAACTCCACTGACTTGACCTCATCAGCGTGCATAACCCTCAAGGTCCTCTGTATACCATCAATGAAATCCTAGGGGTCCATATTTTTCTTCAAGACTGAAAACCCTCTAACCCGAGGAAAGTCTTAACCCTCAAACTACTACCCCGGTCTACCTGATCAACACCAGCTCTCTGTTGCTGAGCCTGAGAGGCTACCAATCTGGTCAATAACTATATAGCATCCCACACATCTTGGCCCGGTGCATCTGGCTGAGGAACTGGGGGCACTTGGGCAGGTGCTTGTCACGCCCTAAATTTGGAGCAGCGTGACCGGCACTCGATGCCAAACTAGGCCCCGAGCGAACCACTCTAAATCTAAAACTCTTCTAAGGCCTACCTGCACACCGACAATATCAACCAGCCGGTGAGGCCGTAATCTGGATATATATAAACAAATGCTGTCTATCTCGTCTGAACTGGGCACACACACACACCCAAAATATGTATACACAACTGAGCAAGCTGACGAGGCTGCTATGTAAGCTAAACAACAAAACTGAGAGCCAACATGGCTACATAATATCCCAACTACATACAACTATCTACAGACCTCTAGGGAACACGAGATGCAGAAAGGACAGGACAAGGCCCCGTCACACCCATATATAAATGTCAAAATAGCATACCACCAAAGGGACTGCAGCTCCGAACCAAGTGGAGTGCACTGAAAGCGGCTGAGTGGAAGGCTTACTAAGCTGAATCATCTATCCGACTACCTGAACCTGCGGGCATGAACGCAGCGCCCCCAGACAAAGAGACGTCAGTACGAATAACGTACTGAATATCTAAGGCAAGATAACAACTGAAATGAAATAACAAACTATACTCTGATATTCGAAGAAAGCATCTGGAGGTGCTCTACCTGGGTTGCCTCTCATCTAAAGCAAGATAACATCACTCTACAGATTAACTCTATAACTCGAAGGATAACATAACTCTATAAATATAACTCTGTGACCCATAGGCCAGGTATAATCAACTCCATGACTCATAGGTCAGGTATAATCAACTCTATGACCCGTAGGTCAGGTATAATCAACTCCATGGCCCGTAGGTCATGTATAATCAACTCCATGACTCGTAGGTCAGGTATGCGCATCTCCGTGACCCATCGGTCAGGAAACTACTCCATGACCCGTAGGCCAGGCGATAACTCCATGACCCGTAGGCCAGGCTTATACATATAATGATAGCTCGAAGGCAACATAATAGCCTATAAACAACATATACACTAATTATACCTCCTGACGTTGAATCATTCTTATGTAACTCAACTATTTTATACTAGCTTTTAACTGGAGGGGAGTACTACAATAGGGTTATGGTAACCCAAGTATAATCTTTGTGAATAGCACATCTTTGTGCGAATAGTCAAAGAGGTATCAATCGTAGGAATCTTAAGAAATGGAATCATCATCATTATTACCATCAATGAAACATCTATCTTTAGCATCATAAGAACCTTGAGAATCATGAACTTAGAGCTTTTTGGAAATAAGGATATTATGGAATCCATGTATACGTTCATAGGAAAAAGAATCATGCCTTTAGAAAGAAAGGAAGTAGCCTTAACATACCTGGAAGCTTACTTCTCGACTTTTCCAACTTACTTTCTGTCTTGCAATCTACATAAGATCATTCATAGTCTTTTAATCTACATATAAAGCCATTTATACTATCGTTAGGCTCATTATCATATTCTTTTCTTAAGCCTTCAATTTAAATTCTCTTAAAATTTGCCGAAATCAGGCAACATCTCCCTGTTTATATCCCTAGCCCGAAATCTCAATACCAGCAAAACAACAACAATGCTAACATCAACAACATCATCATCAATACCAAAATATACTCAATAAAACATCCCACATGATGTTTACCCAATTTCTCAACCAATCAATCGACTTTACGAAGCTTTAACAACTAAATCTCCTTGATACAATTCGTAATATCAATAATAAGGAATATCCTTACCTCAATCAAGATTGGAAGAACTTGAAATCTTATTTATCTTCAATAGGATCCTATGATCCGTCAAGATTTGATGTATAAAATAAGAACTACAAAACTCTCTACGCTTCCCGAGCCTCGGATGTAGTCCCGTTACTTTAATCCGCTAAAACAAATGATCCTTCAATTTTTCTTGGGTCTCTTGGAAGATTTTTGGTGGACAGGAGTGGAGAAAATGAAGCCAAAGACCAGATTTTGGTCTTAAATAGGAGCTCCAGGTCGATACTATAGCACCACTGTAGCAAGTCGGTACTGTAGCAATTACTGTAGCACGCGGTTCTGCTCTGTCAGCCTAACGTGTAACGTCCATAATTCTCTACGCCGATGTCGTATCGATGAGAGGTTTATTGAATTGGAAACTAGACTCGATGAAATTCATTTTAGGCTTTTGTTTCACCTCAAAACTCCTCATACTCTAAAAGATATTCCTTCCCCAAGTTGGACCAGAATTATCGTACGAAACCTTTCCCAAAATATAATTTTTTCTACTCATTTCCTTATAGGATCTTCGGGTATTCCTTATATACATCCTTTACTCATAAAATATACTTAATAATGCTTCGCTTCATATATTACAAAGTTATTTTACTTAGCCATAGCTCGATATACTTACGCTTAAATTTAACAAGTGCTTCTTCAGAAGTATGGGATGTAACAGTGCTGGAGGCGGGGTATGTGAAGTCTCAGACGGGCTCTCACTTTGAATCTCATCTCGAGCCCTAGTAGCCTGCTGGGTACAACTAGTGCCCTCATCAGCCGCTCTCTTACCCTTCTGGGCAGCTGTAGCTTTCTTACGAGGCATTGCTGAAATCAGAACAAATCATCAGAAGGCAAACTCTCAACACAAGGATCCATCGCACGATCTAAGAGAGAAAGAATGGAAATTTCCTAAATGTCCTGTAGCCTCCTATTTATAAGTGTGGTGCACAACACTCCCATAAATAAGACTCTACTAGACACGGTCATGGAACTACTCTGATATCACTTCTGTCATGACCCAAACCGATGAGCCGTGACGAGTGTCTGATCTCTAGTGACCACACACCACTATCCTCGTATTTGGATAACAAGGGTCCATACATAACTCAAACTGAACTTATACTGACCCATGAAAGCATGACATCATGAACTCTGTACAATATGTATATATAAATATATGCTAAAAGAACGGTGCAAGTCGACCAGGCCGCTACATATACTGTACACAAAAGAATAGAAGCCGACAAGGCTACATCATCTGTCAGATACATACAATTGTCTACAGACCTCTACTGGAGTATAAAGCTATAAAAAGGACGAGACAGAGCCTCGTCATACCCATATGCATATACATCTCAAAATAATGGCATACCAAAATAGACTGCAACTCCGGATCAAATGAAGCACACTGACCATCGTTGGGTAGAGGTCCTACTAAGTTGGACCGCCTGTCTATCTACCTGAACCTGCCGGCATGAACGCTGCCCCCCCCCCCCCCCCCGAGCAATGTAATGAGTATGTAAAGCATAAGAATAACATGAACATAAGAATCATGAGCGGAGTCCGAAACTCAAAAGTCAACTGACTGTCTGAATGCATCTGTATAACAGAGAATCTGAAAGTATCTGCATAAATCTGTATAACTGACAATGTCTCTGTGGGTGTATAATATGCAAGCTCTCAATGATAATCATGCTCATGTATATATAGGTCATAGTGCTGAGGAACGTTCAACCCGATCCATTATCTCATATCCCATCGGCCTCTCTACGGCCATCATTATCATCACATACATTGATGTGGAACGTGCAGCCCGATCCATATATCATCATCATGGGGCACCAGCTGATCAGGTGGCAATGCGTATATAACACCTATCCCTTTCCCCATACCCTATATACATATAATATGCGCGTATATAACGCCTTCTGGTCACGGGTCAATATACATATGAATGCAATGTATGTATAAACTGAATACATAGAACTCTCAGAGTGACACAAGGTCGTACTATCTCCGACGAACATCTTTTGAGCTAACATCGTCAATCTAAGAAATCTCAAGACCCATGAACAGAAGTAACAATCATAAACGGGGTATAGGAACATCAAAGACTAAAGTACTCCTAATGCTTCTAAGAGTAGAGTAATATGGAAGCTTATTTACTCGCTTGCTCGTTCAAATCATAAGATCATGCCAAAATGAAAGAAAGGATAGCCTTACATACCTTAACGTATCCTTAATCACTTAACGTTCTCCTTCCAAGTCCGCAAAGTCTACATTTAAGAGGATTCACAATGAAGTTAAGTCTTAAAACATGCTTAAGTTCAAACTAGAGCGACTAAGAGGCTAACAAAATTTGGGCAGCACTTACCCTATTTCATCAACTTCCACCATATGGCAAAAAAACTCCCAAACAAAAATAACAACATCCATAATATCACAATCATGAAGTTATATTAAATTAATCCCAAGTTTATCCAAAATCCCCTTTTTGAGTTAACCTTATAGTCATCTTCTTCATTACACCATCCATGGCTTCTCCACATTAATTCTTTTCCTTTCCAAGAAGTACTAAACCTTTGTGTCAACTCAACCATAAGAAAAAGATGGGAAACATATCTTGTAATCAAATAACTTCACCTCACTCAATTTTCTCCAAGATCAAGCTCACCACAACTCTAGAGAGAAACAAGAACAATCACCTTCCTTGGATTACCTTTGAGTTTTGATGTTGATTCTCTTCTTGGATGATATGGAATAGTGGGGAGTGAGTAGGAACCTTCAAGAACTCTTAGAAAGCCTCTAGAAAGGTAGGGAAATAAGTGTGGAAGGGTGGAATTGAATTTGAGGTCATTTGATACTTAAAAAGGTGGCCAAATCACACCCCGACTCACTTGGCGCAGAGTATGCAACCTTGCACACTGAGTGTGCGGCCGAACACTCTCCACACCACTTAGGGGTGGTTTTGGTGAGTTAGTATGCCTAAAATGGGTAGTCGGAGTGTAGTGTGCAGTGTGCAGGTCAGCACTGTAGCATCCCCTTTGGGAGGATACCACTTACGAAACAAAAGCTAATTTCACACTTACAACGTTTAGAAGAAATTTATGCCAAAAGATATTCACAAAAACATTTAATAGCGGAAATAGGCCCATCCGAAAAAGTGTTCAAAGTGCGACATTTTTTTTTCCATTGTACCCTTCGAAATTTTTTTTTAGATGAAATACAATATCAGAGTACCAATTTAAAATGGTAATGCCCTTCTCAAATAGTCAACACATTTAAGAAACTTCGTTTTGAAATTATATTTTCAAATCAATACCACTGCGGGTCCATAAGATACACGAAACTCAAACTTGCGATTATCAGAGAAACTAGTATTTTCCTTTGTACATAATTACAAGGCAAAATGTAAACCCAGTACATGGCATGACTTGGGTTGAAAACACAACCTAAAATAGCCAAACAAATCACCAAGTTGAAGCTACAAGCATATGGTCTTGAGTCCAAAAAGCCTAAAATATTTCATACATAAGTGTTACATATGGATCATGTACAAGTCCCTAAAATTTTACAAGACCTAGATGCATATGCAAATGTGATCTTCACTAAGGCTCCCAAAAAGTTTACTACAAATGGTCATCTTCAAATCTCTTCCTGTACATTACCTACGATAGAAAACAACTATCGCTAAGCATAAAGCTTAGTGGTGTATAAACATTGGGCTTGGAGCCATTAGATTCTCCAATTCCCTTATCCGTCGTAGGTAGCTCAATGAGATGAAAATAAATCAAGTAAACAAGTATATCGAAAGTATGAAATACCAAACCTTGAAGAGTTTCAAAATATCGATATCAATATTCGAAGGCTCAAGTGTCAAGAAAGCTTATAATTCAATTCAAGAGAGTTTGTCAAATAACCAATTTCTCCCAATATGTACGTTATGCCATCACACCAAGTACAATCAATATCAAGATGGACCGAAGCCCAAATCAAGAAGGGTCGTCACCTAATAATCAAGAGAATCAAGAGCCATGTTGAAAGTGGCTTTCCACTAGTACTCGAAAATGGACGAAAATCCATCATCAAGACAAAATGTAAATCCAAGGTCAAGATGGGAAAGATCCGAATCAAGAGTCATGCCGATATCGGTGACAAAGTCACCGTAACAAGAAGGACAAAGTCCCAACAAGAATGCAAAATGATCAAGCAATTTGTACAAGTGGGCAATTTAGCGAAAGTTTTGCAATACTTGAGATAATAGCCATACAATGATATAAGATGAAGAGTAAGGAAACAACCCATCAAGATACTTCAAAACTTCCAGAAAATAAAGATATTCCAAGCTCAATTTTATACACAAACCTTGGCGTTTTAACATACAATAAGTTGTACCACAGCTCGAGGAGTTCAAATCGTCTACGCCATAGACCAACCAAAGTCCACTTCGTCAAATAATTCCTCTTAGCTTGTACAAGGGAATATATACCTTAAATACACAATCAAATATCTACTTAAGGTCAATGGTATCAGCACGTCGAAAATAAACATAAAATCAGTGAAAATCACCCTAAACTATCAAAACAGGAATTCTGGACAGTACTACTGTCTTGTATTGTGGCTCAGTTTCAAAGGGGTAAACGGCAAAAATTGACTTTGTGGCCTTAATGAAAGTTGTAGATATATGTCTTGGGGTTCCAGAGGAATTTAAGTCACTCCTATATCAGTTTTTACTACAAGATATGCTCAAAAGGTTTGCAAAACAGAAATCTGGGCAGCACCTGCCCTGTACTTCATCACCCCTTTTCGAGTAAATACAAGCAAAAATGGGTTTTGGAGCTTGAACGAAAGTTGTAGGACTATGAAATAGCTTTCTAGAACATCCTTATTCACTTTAAAATAAGCTTTATTCAAGGAATTATGCTGAAAACACTAAGAACAGTCCAGTTCAAAAATGGGTTTGTAACTTACCTCAATCGTGTGGAGTTGTTTGGGGCTCAACCAAAGCTAGCCTTGATGATTGAATTAGTGGATGAATATTATGAGAGGAGAGAGGTTTTGGTGTTTTTATTTCCTTGGAGAAAAACGATATTGGGGGGTGGTGGAGAGGATAAGAGCCAAAAGGGTATATATCTTACTTGGGATAAAGATGAAAAAAATAATAAAATAAAAAAAGGGGCTGCCCACTTTTATATATATCTAATCCATTTAATAAATCACTAGATAAGCATTGTAGGAGTAGTCTATATAACTACACTGTAACACTTCAAATAAGTTTCAAATATCGTCAAGTTCACATTCAGGAAGTGCGAAGTAAAATATACCTTTACTATCAAGATATGGTCAATCAAAAATTCAAGAGTTAGCTTAAAAAACATTCGGGGTGTTATAACTCTTCCCCCCTTAAGAAATTTCGTCTCGAAATTTACCTTATACTAGCCTCAAAGCAACTGTGGATATTGAATTCTCATATCCTCTTCTCGCTCCCAGGTAGCTTCTTTGCCAGAATGATTTCTCCAAAGGACTTTTACTAAAGGACTTTTCTTGTTTCTAAGATCTTTTGTCTCATGCGCCATGATTTGGATAGGTTCTTCTTCATATGTTAAGTCAGGACTGACCTTAATGGATTCAACAGGAAGAACATGAGATGGATCTGAGCGATATCTTCTAAGCATAGAAATATGGAAGACTTGTGGATCTTATGTAACTCCGGTGGAAGAGCTAGTTTACATGCAACTGGACCAACTCTCTCAAGTAGTTCATATGGTCCAATAAATCGAGGACTAAGTTTTCCTTTTTGGCCAAATCTCATAATCTTCTTCCATGGAGAAACCTTTAAAAATACCTTATCTCCCACTTGATGTTCAATTTCACGCCTCTTAAGATCAACATAAGACTTTTGTCTATCCGAGGCAATTTTTAGATGATCCTTGATGATTTTTACCTTATCTTCAGTTTGTTGCACAATCTCAGGACCAGCCAATTTTCTTTCACCAACTTCACTCCAACAAAGAGGAGTTCTACACTTTCTCCTATATAATGCTTCGTAGGGAGGCATGCCAATACTTGATTGGTAGCTATTATTGTAAGCGAATTCTATCAAGGCTAGGTGTCTGTCCCAACTACCCTCAAATTCCATAATGCAAGCTCGAAGCATATCTTCCAAGATTTGAATCACCCTCTCGGACTGGCCGTCTGTCTGAGGATGGAAAGAAGTACTAAAGTTCAACCTATTTCCCAAATCTTCTTGCAAGCTAGTCTAGAATCTGGATGTAAACCTTAGGTTTCGGTCAGATACAATAGAAATAGGAACTCCATGCAGCCTCACAATTTCATTAACGTATAATTCTGCTAAACGATCAAGTGGGTAGTCCATTCTGATGGCCATGAAATGAGCACTTTTGGTTACCATATCAACTATAACCGAAATTACATCATGATTTCTTTGGGTGCGTGGAAGTCCAAAAATAAAGTCCATAGTTATTCTTTCCCATTTCCACTCATGTATCGATAAGGGTTTTAACAAACCAGTTGGGACTTGATGCTCGACCTTTATTTGTTGACAAGTTAAGCATTTAGAAATAAATTCCGCAATGTCCTTCTTCATACCATTCCACCAGTAGTGTTCTTTGATGGTTTGGTACATTTTAGTACCTCCAAGATGCATCGCATATGCTGAAGTATGTGCTTCATTCAAAATTTCTTTCCTCAAGTTGTCATCTTTAGGAACACATAACCTATTTCCATAAAATAGAACACCATCCTCCCTTAATTTAAAACCAAGCTTTCCTCCAGTTTGAACTTCTTTGATCAATTTCACAAGCTTCTCATCTAACTTTTGTGCTTCTTTCACCTGTTCAAGAAGAACTGGCTTGACTTGCAAACTAGCAAAAATAGAGCCATCAGAATTAAATGCAAGACAAGCATTCACGTCTCTCAATTCAAGAAATACAACCAAAGGACTTAGAGACAAACTAGCAAAGGCTTTGCGACTTAGAGCATCTGCAACCACATTGGCTTTACCCGGATGATAGTCAATGATACAGTCATAATGTTTAATGAGTTCAAGCCATCTACGTTGTCTCAAATTCAACTCTTTCCGTGTACCCAAGTACTTCAAACTCTTGTGATCAATAAATATGTGACACTTTTTGCAATATAAGTAATGCCTCCAAATTTTCAAAGAAAACACTATGGTAGCGAGCTCAAGGTCATGAGTAGGATAGTTCAATTCATGTGGTTTCAATTTTCGAGAGGCATACGCAGCCACTTTCCTTTCTTGCATCAGGACACAACCTAAACCATGATGAGAAGCTTCACTATGGTAGCGAGCTCAAGGTCATGACTTGTGAACACCACCGGCTTTGGAATTATTAAACCTTCCCCTTTTAGATGGACCTCCTAAATCTGCATCAGCTTTTCTGAACTTGTTTTCATTTCTACTAGCTTGTTCCTTGCCGATCCTTTCCCAAGTAAGAGCAGCTGAAACTAATTTACAAAAGTTTTCATGTTGTAGGACCGTCACAGATTCTCTAATGGAATTATTCAAACCATCTTTGAATCGCCGGCACTTATCTTTTTCGTTATTAATAATACCACCAGCATAACGAGAAAGCATGAGAAACTTTTGTTGATATTCAGCAATAGACATACTCCCTTGCTCTAGATTCAAGAACTCCTTTTTCTTTGCATCATGATAAGCAGGTGGGACATACTTCATATGAAATTCTTTCGTAAAATCATTCCAAGTAAGAACAGGAGGTTTTGCCCTGGCATTCGGTACACTTACCCAGCAGTCATAAGCATCATTTTGTAACAGTGCGATAGCATACTTAAATTTGGCAGCGTCTGAACACTCCAATTGCTCAAATAATCTTTTGTCACGACCTAAACCCATGGACCGTGACGGGTGCCCGATCACTGCTGACCAAGCACCCCTAAAATCACACTTGCCATATGCTGAATAACCTTGTGGCCTATTTCTAACTCATATATGAGCGATAGCATCTGCTGCAAAATTTATGCAACAAACTATTTCTCGAAAAACTCATAATATATACACGTGGATGTGTATATATAGGCATACGTGCAATGGATGACAACACAGTCCGACATGGCCACTACATGCGTTGTACGGAAAATAGGAGACCACAAAGCTACATGATATTCCCACTATATACAACTGTCTATAGACCTCTATGGAGTCTAGCTGTAGAAAGACAGGACAAGGCCCTATCATACGCACATTTGTACACCTCATAAATAGCATACCAACAGCCGCAGCTCTGGATCAAGTGGAGCGCACTGACTGCGGCTGAGGAGATCCTACCGGTCTGGCTCATCCGGATGACTACCTGAACCTGCGGGCATAAATGTAGCGTCCACAAGAAGGGACGTCAGTACAAACAACATACTGAGTATGTAAGGCATGAATAGTAACATAGTAAGAGACACCGAACATGGAAAATAACATAATGAAAAATATAGAGCATAACAACCAAAATTGGGCAGCATCTCCCCTGTTTATATGCCTAGCTCAAAATCTCAATTCAACAACCAACAATAATACCAACATCAATCATAATATTCTCAATACCAAAATACTCCATAAACATTCCATATGGGGTTTATCCCATATTTCCACCAACAAAACTATTATACGGCTATCTGACAGTTCTATCTCCGTAAATAAACAAAGATTAACATTAATAATAATAGATTCATACCTTTCTCCCAATAATATTGTTATATCTTCACTTCTCCACCCTGAATTTAAGGCGAACTCTACCGCAAAATGATGCTATAAGCACAACTATGCACCACCCGAGCCTTGATTAACTAAAATTACTCAAATCTCCCAACTTTTTATGACCAAAATAACCCTATATGTGCTGAGCTCTAAAATCTGATTTTTGGTGAAAAAAATGGGGTTTTGACCCTTTTATAAGGTTCTAAATTCGGTTAGGGTCGCTGTAGCAGTACTATAGCAAGTCGGACTGTAGCAGTTACTGTAGCACGCGTTTCTGCTCTGTCAGCCTGACTTGTAACGTCCCTAATTCTCTACTACAATATCATATCAATGAGCGATTTGTTACGTTGGAAGCTAGACTCGACGAACTTCATTTTAGGCTTTTGAAACACCTTAAAACTTTTAATATACTAGGAGATATACCCCTCCAAAGTTGACTAAAAATCTGCCCAAAATCCTGCTAACTTTTTCCAAATTTTCATCAAAATTATTTTCTTCGATTTGCTTGATCCCGGAATCTTCCGAAACTCTCCATACATGATATTTATCATTAATCATATTTGATAATGGTTAAAAATGCTTCGTTCCTCACAATCCAAAGTTGTTTTACCTAGCCATAGCTCGACATACTTACATTCAAATTTAACCAGTACTTCTCCGAGGTACGGGGTGTAACATCTTTCCATGCGCTCCAACCACTGCTCGGCCTCCGTAGGATCAACAATGCCTTCAAACTCAGCTCCACCCATTTTTCTCATTTTGTCAAAGTTCATTTCATTAGGGTTGGGCATTCTTCTAGCCATGTGACGAAAGAAATCAACCATTGTTTTGAAAAGGAGGATCAACAGCAGGAGTACTATGACTCATTTGAGGATGTGGCCCAACTCTTGTACCCTGATTATTTCCCAGTTCAGATCCACTAGTACGAGGAAGATTAGAATCAGAAAAATGTTCTCCAACCCCTTCTTGTAAGTGAGGTTGGGCATTAGAGTTATTTAAACCCTCACGAGCGGCTTCGATAGGTCTATTAGAGGAAGAAGAGGCCATAACTTAATTCCTACGTAAGGGAATATCACATTGCATTAGGGACATGTACATGATGCATATGCGCAATACACTCAACAAAACATGTTAAAAAAAGGAACAAGTATACCAACAAGTCACTACAAAAGTCCTAAAATCACAAACCTAGGCTCTGATACCAAAACTTGTAGCATCCCCTTTGGGAGGATACCACTTACGAAACAAAAGCTAATTTCACAATTACAGCATTTAGAAGAAATTTATGCCAAAAGATATTCCCAAAAATATTTAATAGCGGAAATAGGCCCATGCGAAAAACGGTTGAAAGTGCGACATTTTCTTTCCATTGTACCGTCCGAAAAATTTCTTAGATGAAATACAATATCAGAGTATATTTTTAAAATGGTAATGCCTTTCTCAAATAGTCAGCACATTTAAGAAACTTCGTTTTAAAATTATATTTTCAAATCAACACCACTGCGAGTCCATAAGATACACGAAACTCAAACTTGTGATTATCACAGAAACTAGTATCTTCCTTTGTACATAATTACAAGGAAAAATGTAAACCCAGTACATGGCATGACTTGGGTTGAAAGCACACTCTAAAATAGCAAAACAAGCCACCAAGTTCAAGCTACAAGCATATGGTCTTGTGTCCAACAAGCCTCCAAAATTTCATACATAAGTGTTACATATGGATCATGTACAAGTCTCCAAAATTTTACAAGACCTAGATGCATATGCAAATGTGATATTCACTAAGGCTCCCAAAAAGTCTACTCCAAATGGCCATCTTCAAATCTCTTCCCATACATTACCTACGATAGAAAACAACTATCACTAAGCATAAAGTTTAGTGCTGTATAAACTTTGGGCTTGGAGCCATTAGATTCTCCAATTCCCTTATCCGTCGTAGGTAGCTCAATGAGATAAAAATAAATCAAGTAACCAAGTATATCGAAAGTATCAAATACCAAACCTTGAAGAGTTTCAAAATATCGATATCAACATTCGAAGGCTCAAGTGTCAAGAAAGCTTATAATTCAATTAAAGAGCGTTTGTCAAATAACCAATTTCGCCCAATATGTATGTCATGCCATCAAACCAAGCACAATAAATATCAAGATAGACCGAAGCATCAAATCAAGAAGGGTCGTCACCCAATAATCAAGAGAATCAAGAGCCATGTTGAAAGTGGCTTTCTACTCATACTCGAAAAGAAACAAAAGTCCATCATCAAGAGGAAATGTAAATCCAAGGTCAAGATGGGAAAGATCTGAATCAAGAGGCATGCCGATATCGGTGACAAAGTCACCGTAACAAGAAGGACAAAGTCCCAACAAGAATGCAAAATGATCAAGCAATTCGTACAAGTGGGATATTTAGCAAAAGTTTTGCAATACTTGAGATAATAACCATACAATGATATAAGATGAAGAGTAAGGAAACAACCAATCTAGATAGTTCAAAACTTCCAGAAAATAAAGATATTCCAAGTTCAAGTTCATACACAAACCTTGGCGTTTTAACACACAACAAGTTGTACCACAACTCGAGGAGTTCAAATCATCTACGCCATAGACCAACCAAAGTCTACTTCGTCAAACGATTCCTCTTAGTTTGTACAAGGGAATATATACCTTAAAAATGCAATCAAATATCTACTTAAGTTCAATGGTTTCAGCACGTCAAAACTAAACATGAAAATCACCCTAAACTATCAAAACAAGAATTATGGACAGTACTACTGTCTTGTATTATGGCTCAGTTTCAAAGGGGTAAACGGAAAAAATATGTCACGACCCAGCCCCGTGGGCCGCGACTGGTGCCCTTCTGGGACACCCCAAACGAACTCAACATCACAATCAGACATCTACCGAACACTTATTCTAAGCAGTCGCCCGTACAAATCAGACAAATTCACAGATCAGAAAGGAGGCGGAATATACTTCGCCAAATTTCACACACACACATCAGAGGGGTGGCGGAATGTACATCGCCCCCAAATGCATACACACACATACAAACTCAGAGGCCGTCTTGGCCATAGTAGCGTACGGGCCGCTCAGGAACGCAAAACAGACTCACATGCGAACACACCGGACCCACGACCCACAAATCTGACTACAGGCCTCTAAACAAAACAGAACATATGAACAGATGACGGGACAGGGCCCCGCCGTACCCACACATCCACAAATGTACCGAACACACACATACAACAGAAGATATGTACCAAAAGTAGGCTCCGAATCAAGGGGAGCTCTCCAACACAGCAGAATGAGTAGCCTAAACTGGAGGACCACCCAAACGAGCTTCTGTACCTGCGGGCATGAAACACAGCCCCCGAAGAAACGGGGGTCAGTACGGGAGAAGTACTGAGTATGTAAAGCAGAAGGTACAGAAATCACAAACACAGCTGGAGTCAGAAAGAACAAACACACCGCCAACGTAAACAAAGCAACCTGTGCGGGAGGCCAACGTACAAATGCAATCAAATCATGTATAGGGTTTAGGAACGTGGTCACCCCCCGACGCTGGTGCCACAACACATCATAACTCTAGAAGTTTTCAAATCTCCGTACAGTCTCCAGACACATCATATCACACACACATCACATCATCAGAACATATCAAATGCCATATCACATCATAACTCCATAAACGGTAACCGACCCTATGGCGAGGCCTCGGAAACCGTAACACATCATGACTCCCGAATATGTTATAGCGCGCACGATCACAAAGTCGGCCCGGGTACCGACGAACGAAATCATAGCAGACAGCACGAACAGAGTAGTGCAGAAACCATATGCATATCAAAAATAATTTACCGGACTCAACATATAGTTTACATATAGGTATATACCGACGCCAGAAGGCTCGGAGTAGGAATCAGAGTAAGCAAAATTTGCGGGAAAAAGGTACGAAGTTCCAAACTGCCAAATCTTTAGAGAAAACTGTTTATAGGTCATTTTCCGAAAACCTCACATTATTCAAAGTACAAAACGTTCACTAATGGCATAGGAAGTTTCAAACGCAGCATTGGGTCATAAACAAACGATCGCTGATCATAGCGGACGCAAACGAACCAAACAGACCGAATAAGGGAAGTCTCGGGGCTTGCGGGCCCACCTCGAGTCAAATTGAGGCGGCGGACACAAATCACAGACTTTAGGCTCCCTAGAGCCATCTACGAAAGTTTCGGAGAGTTTCGGACACAACAGCAAAAGTTATGGAGGTTCGAACACTCTTCTAACCAAATACAACAAAAAGGGTTCAATTGCGCTGAATGAATAGTACTCCAATTTGAACCTAGATTTCCAAGAGCAGAGTTACCCCTGAGATTCCGATCTTAACCTAGTATGACTAGGACATGCCAAAAGAAGGATAGGTAGGCTTTACATACCTGGTTGGCGCCTTACGCTCCTCAAATCGGAATTCCCGTTTCGTCCAGAAACTGCAAATGGTCACTTTTACCAGTTACTATTCATGAGAATTAACATTTTAGTCTTTGGGCTATATTTGGCTACCGAAATTTCGGCAACACTTCCCCTATAAATCTAACACCCCCGAGACTTAGCTCGGCTCAAAATACAACAACAACAACAGCCCAAACATCATTAAACCATACAAACCACAATCATACTACATTAACTTCAAAATTTCACTTTAATACATAAGTTGGCAAATTCTTGATTCAACTTCAAAATTCCAAATCTATTTCCACATTAGTCCATTCATTCACTCATTCACAATTATTCAAACACACCACCAACAAGTTCCAAACCGCAGACAAACATCCCCAAAGTTCACTACTTTCCAATTTTCATTCAAAATACCAAAAGTTACGACGAACGCTCTAACTTGCGTCGTTTCATTCCAAATTCGTTATCATCAACCATAAATCTTATTTAAGGTCTTTAGTATCATAAATATACTATGATATACCCAAATATACCAAAGGTATACACTTTCCGATAACGTCCGAAATTATTTTCTAACACCAACTCAATTCTTTAATCAATCCTCTACAACATAAAGATCACAACAACACATTATTCAAACTAAACAAGATAAAATTCTTATGCCTTGCACTACATGGGACTCACGGCCAAACACACCCTTTATACACACACACACCATGCACAAACACAACACCATCCCACAATCCTCATGCAACATCAATCACTATAACATGTAAATCCATTTCATAACACAAAAACATAGATTTCTTACCTTAATCTTAAGATTCCGATTCGCCGCAAACGTCGTCCTTTCGTCGAACTAATTGTACCACCACGAAAAGGGTCTTGAGTACTTCACCACTATGCAAAACTCAAGATTTTTAAGGCTAAGATCAAAGCTTGCCAATTTTTTTTTCTCTTCCTATACCCACTTCGGCCGAGAGCCTTATTTGATGCCCCTTCTTTTTTTTTCTTTTTGTTTTTGATCTTAATTCTTGATAATTCAAAGGGTAAGTTGATATATATCCACATCTAGTCATGTGCTTAGCACATGACATTATAAATGGGTTTGGGCCAAAGGCTATGGCCGGCCACCCTCAAGGACTTGGGCTTCAATTTTTTTTGTTGTCCAATTCTTGGCCCAATTCATTAAAAGTCCCGTTTTGTAATTCCCGAAACAAATTCTAAAATTCCAAATTTACCCTCGGCCTTCCCCGAGGTCTTGACATCAATGATTTCATAATCAACATGAGCCTAGCAGCTTGAATCAAAATATCTCCTCAACACACACAAGTCTTATTTATTTCTTGATTTCCCGTTATACGAAAATACGGGACATAACAAAATAGACTTTGTGGCCTTAATGAAAGTTGTAGATACATGTCTTGGGGTTTCAGCAAAATTTAAATCACTCATATATCAGTTTTTTACTACAAGATATGCTCAAAATACTAACAGTAGTCCATGTAGGGTTTGCAAAACAGAAATCTGGGTAGCACCTGCCCAGTACTTCATCACCCCTTTTCGAGTAAATACAAGCAAAACTAGGTTTTGGCGCCTGAAGAAAGTTATAGGGCTATGAAATAGATTTCTAGAACATCTTGAATCACTTAAAACTAAGCTTTATAAAAGGAATTATGCTGAAAACACTAACAGCAGTCCAGTTCAAAAACGGGTTTGTAACTTACCTCAATCGTGTGGAGTTGTTTAGGGCTCAACCAAAGAAAGTCTTGATGATTGATTTAGTGGATGAATATTATGAGAGGAGATAGGTTTTGGTGTTTTTATTTCCTTGGAGAAATGCGAAATTGGGGGGTAGTGGAGAGGATAAGAGCCAAAAGGGTATATATCTTACTTGGGATAAGGATGAAAAAAACAAGGGCAGCCCACTTTTATATATATCTAATCCATTTAATAAATTATTAAGATAATCATAGTAGGAGTAGTTTATATAACTACACAACACTTCAAACAAGTTTCAAATATCGTCAAGTTCACATTCAGGAAGTGCAAAGTAAAATATACCCTTACTATCAAGATATGGTCAATCAAAAATTCAAGAGTTTGCTTAAAAAAAATTCGGGGTGTTACAAGCACACTCAATGTGCGACCGCACACTACCCCACTTTCCCCGATTTTGCGAAATCACATTCTATTTGATTCGTTTGACCTCCAATCCTTATGGAACCTTCTTGGCACTTTTATAGAACTTCATTAACCATCTAAGGGGCCTTATATCTCTCCCTCAAAGTGATGCTATGCAATGTGCAACTCACATCGTGTGAAAGATCTCCAACACGACCCAACTTAAGCTTTCTCCGACGAACTTACTTCTATTGCTCCACATAACTTCAAAACCTTAAGGTATACACTTAACATTATAAAATACCCTCCTTAACCTTACAAGGGCTTCATGTCCACTTTAGGTTTACATTAGCATAATAATAATGCGAGCGACTCGAATTTTCCAAGGTGTAACATATAACATACCTGTGACAACATCAAAAGACGACTCACCATCCTGTCTACCAGCTAATGCATAAATGCGGTGTTGAGCTCCGCTCGAGCTAGATGCTCCACTTCTTCCTCTACCACATCCTGCTGGTGTCTAGGAACCTTGCCCTAAGGGGCGTACAGATGAAGAAGAACCAGCTATGGACGTTGTGGGCTAAACTATACCCACACCCTCTCTCAATGGGCACTACCGCATTATATGACCTGGCTGGCCATAAGCATAACTAGCATCTAATCCAATCGACACTGTCCCGTGTGTAATTTACCACACTGGGCCCACTGCGGTAAAGGTGGTCTCATCTTGCCTGACTCCGATCTATGCTGAGAACCCGAAGCTCTAGAACTCTGACCCGCTCCGGAATAAAAAGACCAATCAAACCTCTAGCCTGAAAACTGCGAAGGTGCAGTCCTTGCTGAATTGAATAGATACCGGGAATACTGCGGTCTCTGTCCTCCTCTAAACTCACTAGCAATATTTAAAGATCTAACCCTCTTGCCATGGCCTCGGTCGCGCTCATGCTGTCCTTCGCTAATGCTTACGATCCTCCAGATTCTGTGTATATGCCTGTATACGGGAAATATCCATACCCGACAGTAACGCAGCTGTCATCCACTCATCATTTAGATGTGACCCTAGACCGATCACGAAACGGTGAACTCGATCCTCCATCTCAGCCACCATAGCTGGGGCATATTTAGCCAATGAATCAAAGTATACACTGTACTCCTGAACACTCATACTGTCCTGTTGAATGTGTAAAAACCTGTCTGCTCGGGCCCGCCAAACCTCTGGCGGTAAATAATAGCGAATAAAAGCATCTGAAAACTCTTGCCAAACGGTTGGAGGGGCAACCTCTCCCCTAGATATCTTCCATACCTGATACCACTGCACTGCAACATCATGGAGCTAATAAGAAGCCAACTCCACTAACTTAACCTCATCCGTGTGCATGACCCTCAAAGTCCTCTACATACCATCAATGAAATCCTTGGGGTCCATATTTTGCCTCAACACGGAGAATTCTGAGGGATCTAAACCAAGAAAATTCTTAACCCTCGCACTACTAGCTCGATCTGCCTGATCAACACCAACTCCCTGACGCTGAGCCTGAGCGGCTACCAATCTAGTCAATAACTGTATAGCATCCTGCATATCCTAGCCCGATGTATCTGGCTAAGGGACTAGAGGCACTAGGGCAGGTGCTGGAGGCGGGGTATGCGAAGTCTCAGATGGGGTCTCACTCTGGGACTCGCCTCGAGCCCTGGTAGACCGCTAAGTATGGCTAGTGGCCTCACCAGCCACTCCCTTCCCCTTCTGGGCAGCTATAGCTTTCTTGCGAGGCATCGCTGAAATCAGAACAAATCATTAGAAATTGATTTCTTATCACACGGCTCTATCGCATGATCTAAGATAGGAAGAATGACAACATTCTAAATGTCCTGCAGCCTCCTGTTTATAAGTGTGGTGCACAACACACCCATAAATAAGACTCTACTAGACACGATCTATAGAAAACCCCAGGACTAAACTGCTCTGATACCACTTCTGTTATGACCCAAACCGATGAGTCGTGACGAGTGTCTGACCTCTATTGACCAAGCACCCCTATACTCGTACCTGGAGTTCACTGAAGGATATGGTGGCCCATACATAACTTATAACTAAATTGTACTGACTTGAAAGGACGACTTCATGAACTCTGTATTAGGATCTCTCAACCATCCGTATGTATATACATGTTGAAAAGAACAGTGCAAGCCGACTAAGCTGCTACATATGTTGTACACAAAAGAATAGGAGCCGACAAGGCTACATCACATGTCAAATACATACAATTGTGTACAGACCTCTCATAGAATAAAAAGCTATAGAAAGGACGGGACAGGGCCCCATCATACCCATATATATATATATATACATCTCAAAAATGGCATACCAAAAATAGACTGCAGCTCCGGATCAAGGGGAGCGCACCAACTACTGGTGGGTGAAAGTCCTACTGAGCTGGATCACCTGTTTGTCTACCTGAACCTGCGGGCAAGAACGCAGCCCCCCGAGCAATAGGGGAGTCAGTACGAATAATGTACTGAGTATGTAAGGCGTAAGAGTAACATATACATAAGATTCATGAAAGAAATCTGAAACTCAAAGGCCAAACCGACTATCGGAATATATCTGCATGTCTCCACATCTGAAAGTAGCTATATAACTGAAAGTGTCTTTGAGGGCGTATGATATGCATGCTCTCCATAAAAATCATGTATGTATATAGGTCGTAGCGTTGAGTAACATTCAGCCCGATCCATATCTCATATCCCCTCGGCCTCTATGCGGCCATCATCACTGTGCACCAGTTGATCAGGTGGTAATGTGTATATAATGCCTATCCCTTTCCCTCATACCCCATATATATATACTGTACGTGTATATAACACCTTCTGGTCATAGGCCAATATGCATATATATATACACATTGACCCATGACCAGAAGGTGTTATATATATATATATATGAATGCAATGCATAAGTAAAATGAGAAAGTAGAACTCTCGGAGTGACATAAGGTCGTACTACCTGCGATAGACATCTTTTGAGCTACCATAATCAAATATACATAATCTCAAGACCCATGAACAGAAGGAACAATCATAACAAGGGGTATAGGATCATCAAAGACTGAGGTACTTGCCACGACCCGACTAGGGCCGCGACGGGTACCCGGGGCTAACCACCGAGCACCGCTTAATTCCTCACTCGTCATAGTCATTTTACCCCTTTTTATCATCCATAATCTCATAATCATAAGGCAATCATTTTCGGTTGAAAACACAATTGAATTTATATACATACGCCTCTTTAGGCTACCAAAATAATATATACCAATATACTGTAGTAACCTTGTGAGACCATCTAACCCACACTGTGCATCTACGAGCCTCTATTAACATACTATACATATAGACGGAACAAGCCTCCGTCCTGCCCAGAATATACATACATATACCAAAAGAACAATCATATGCACCTCCGGACAATGGAGTGCTCTCAATCAGCTGACAGCTACTAAGAATCTGGATCAAGCTCACCTCCCTGTCTACCTATGGGCATGAACACAACGTCCAAAGAAAACAGACGTTAGTACGAATATTGTACTGAGTGTGAGAGGCATAAACAATAACAATACATCAAGGAAATAAGGGAGGCACCAAATATAGAGCAGACTATAACTGACTATGAATCATATAAGAAGTAATGCATGCTGACTTACTTTTATACTCATCATCGTCTCATGTATATATATATATATATATATATATATATATATATATATATATATATATATAAACTGCCTGACCATATAGGTGCGGTGTGATAATCAATAACATGAGCCCGCGTCCGGGCTATCATCTCATGTCACCCACTAGTGGTGTCTGCCCATGCCAACTGGCCATGGTGTATAAGTTGCCCGCCTTAGCGGTGACTGCCCGGCCAACTAGGCGCGGTGTAATATCATCATACATGCTCATCATAATGTGCTCATCATAATATGCTTATCATAATATGCTCATCATAATGCATACATGAAGACTCTAGGACAACTATATTTTATCGAGGTGACATAAGGTCGTGAACCCTCGATTCCATTATGAACGTTTATAAACATTCTGCCTCACCTTGAAGGAATTAGTATATAAGGTGAGTGTATACAATGAATGACGTCATTTACCTTATGGGAATATCATATCGTTACTACACTCATAACATATCTCTTGTCTCATATAGCTATTCATGATCTTAGACTCTTGGCTTCTCGAAATATAGGGGAATCATAGAGAGGAAAGAAGAATCATGTCATAGGATTCATGCCATGGAAATAAAGGACTAGCCTCACATACCTTTGTCGTTTAGCTAAGCTAGCGTTCACTTGTTCTCCTTCAATGTCACGTTGCTACCTTCACGAGAGAATTCGTATTAACGTTAGTTAATCGACTAAAAGAACGCGCTACTATTTCTAGGGAAAAATTGGGCAGCATTTCCTTTGTTTCTACTACTCTTCCCCTATCCAATCAACTCCCAAACATCCACAACAACACTCACAATATTTCAATCAACAATCATCATTTATGTACATTGAGCAAAATCCACCATTTTTCTCCAATTTCTTCCACATTTATGATTATAGCTCGTTATCGCGTTTTCTCCTACATAATACTTATTTCATGGTCTAAACATCATTTACAACGTATTTATAATCATAACATATCAACATCTATGGTTCCATTCAACTACCATTCAATTGTGACACTATTCACCCATTTAAGACCCATCTTCTATGTCCTTCTACAATTCAAGCATTTTAGCTTTCTAATACCGTAAACAACATGATGGAGTCATGAAACTTACCCTGGATGATGGTTGAACAAGCCTTGAATGAAATTACTCCTTTAGCACCAAAACCCTACTTTGCCTCTTTTGGGGTTTTCTTGAGAAGGATGAACTTTAGTGTGATCCCTACACTTGATTTTGTGGGTTTCATGTAGTTGATCCTTAATCTCCTTGGTCTTCTCTTGGTTGAAGTGTTTGGAGTGTTCTAGAGATTTCTAGGGAGAAATTTCGTAAAGATTAAATGAGAAAATGAACTTGTGTCCCCCCTTTTAATAGCTAAAAATCTAATTTTTATGAACAGTGGTTGAAATGCACAGTGGCCGTAAACCCAGTTTACGAGCCATATACTGGTTTACGGTCCGTCCTTCACGACCGTGTTTTAGTATATGAGAAATAGAAAGGGTTGTTGTAGGTCATGGTGGTTTACGATCGAGGTTTACGGGCCGTATTTCAGTTTACGGTCCGTATTATGAGTCGTATTTTACCATTTAAACATTTGACAGAAAGTTAAAGTTTTGATAGTTGAAAGACGATGGCACTTTACGGGCCGTATTCCATTTTACGACCACTGGGCTGAAATGCAAATTCGTAACTTTCTCATTTTCAAAACTCATAAGTAGTATTCCCTTCTTAGTAAATCATCATACTCTCGTATCCGTTGTTGGCCTTATTCATCGTACGTTCACGGGGAATCTTCCCCCCTTTTTGGAACATTCGTCCTCGAATGTTAGGTCATCGGGGATTATAGAAATTTTTTGCCAGAGTTTCCCCTGTAATATGGCACTACCATCCTGTCACAGCATCCCATAATATCATACCACTGCCTCACAGGGCCATAACATAAAAGCAACATATTTATGGCCACACACGACCAAAGGCATAGAAGTAAGCATACATACCTTATAATCTCGGCGCATCATCATGAACCTCATCTGGAGATTGGAATAGATGCGGAGATTTGGCTTTCATATTTTCTTCTGCTTCCCAAGTCATCTCTTCCCTGTTGTTGTTTCGCCATAAAATTTTGACTGAAGCGACCTCTTTATTTCGAAGTCTTCGCACCTGTCTATCTAAAATAGCAACAGGCACTTCTTCATATTCCAGTTTTCCTGTCACTTGGACATCATCACCCGAAACTATTCTTATTGGGTCTCCAATACACTTGCGGAGCATTGAAACATGAAAAACTGGGTGTACGGACTCAAGCTCTGAAGGCAAGTCCAATTCATAGACTACATGACCCACCTTATGGATAATTTTGTAGGGCCCAATGTATCTAGGACTTAACTTTCCTTTCTTGCAAAATCTCATCACCCCTTTCATTGCCGATACTTTCAGAAATACCCAATCATTAACTTGGAATTCCATGTCTCGTCGAAGGTTATCTGCATAAGACTTTTGGCGACTTTGGGCAGTCAACAGTCGATCTCGGATCACCTTAACCTTCTCTACCGCTTGTTGAATTAATTCGGGGCCTATTAATTGTGTTTCTCCGGTTTCAAACCATCCAATTGGAGATCTACACTTTCTTCCATATAATGCTTTATATGGAGCCATTTGAATACCGGAATGGTAGCTGTTGTTATATGCAAATTCAATTAGCGGCAAATGATCGTCCCAACTTCCACAAAAATCCAGCACACATGCTCGTAACATATCTTCCAAGGTTTGAATGGTACGCTCGGCTTGCCCATCCGTCTGGGGATGAAATGCCGTGCTAAGCTTCACTTGAGTGCCTAGACCTTCTTGAAAGGACTTCCAGAACTTGGTCGTAAACTGTGCTCCCGTATCTGTAATAATAGCTAATGGAATACCATGAAGTCGCACAATTTCCTTGAGATATAACCTCGTATAATATTCCGCTGAGTATGTAGTCCTAACTGGGAGAAAATGGGTTGCCTTCGTCAATCTGTCCACGATCACCCATTTGGAATCATACTTGCCACGGGAACGAGGTAATCCCACTATAAAATCCATGTTTATCACTTCCCATTTCCAAGTAGGGAATTCTATTACCTGTAACAAGCCCCCTGGCTTCTGATGTTCAGCTTTTACTTGTTGGTAATTTGGACACTGTGCCACAAACTCGGCTATGTCTCTCTTCATGCCATCCCACCAATACATCGTCTTGAGATCACGATACATTTTGGTTGCACCTGGGTGTATAGAATACCGAGAACAATGTGCTTCTTCTAGAATTTATCGGCGCAATTCTGCTACATTCGGCACACATAACCTGCCTCGGTATCTAAGAATTCTATCCATAGAGACTTCAAACGGAGACTTTTCCTTTCCATGAGACGTGTCTCTGTAATGACACAATTGAGGATCTCCATATTGCCGTTCTTTCACTTCCATGTCCAGGGACGAAATTGTGGGGTCATTGATGCCAATCCCTGCATTACCTGAATCAATCACCCCCACTCCAAGATTAGCTAATTGGCGGAGCTCATGGACCATCTCTTTCTTTTCCGGAGGGACTTCGCATAATCTGCCCATTGATCGGCGGCTAAGCGCATCAGCTACTACATTCGCTTTTCCGGGGTGGTAAAAAATATTCACATCATAATGTTTCAACAATTCTAACCACCGCCTCTACCGCAGATTTAACTCCTTTTGCTTAAAAATGTACTGAAGACTTTTGTGATCTGTAAAAATATCAACATGTACACCATACAAATAATGCCTCCATATTTTTAAGGCATGAATAACCGCAGCCAATTCGAGAATATGAGTCTGATAATTCTTTTCATGCTTCCGTCATTATCTCGAAGCATATGCAATAACTTTACCATGCTACATCAATACGCACCCTAGTCCAACACCGGAAGCGTCACAATATACAACATAGCCATCTGGCCCTTCTGGAAGTGTTAAGATCGGAGCTGAGGTCAATCTGTCTTTCAACTCTTGGAAGCTGCGTTCGCAAGCATCATTCCATTGAAATTTGGCTGACTTCTAGGTTAGCCTCGTCAATGGGGCTGAAATAGATGAAAAGCCCTCTACGAATCTTCTATAGTATCCTGCCATACCCAGAAAACTACGAACTTCTGTAGGCGTCGTAGGCCTTGGCCAAGTCTTCACAGCTTCAATTTTCTAAGTGTCGACTCGAATGCCATCATCCGAAATAACATGGCCCAGAAATGTCACAGAGTTTAGCCAGAACTCGCACTTTGAGAACTTTGCATATAATTCTCGAGCTTGAAGAATTCCAAGGACAATTCGCAAATGATCTGCATGTTCTGATTCTGTGCGTGAGTACACCAGAATATCATCAATAAGTACTATCACAAAGAGATCCAAAAATGGCCGGAACACATTATTCATTAAATTCATGAACACCGCCGGGGCATTTGTTAATCCAAACGACATCACTCGGAACTCATAGTGGCCATACCTTGTCCTGAAAGCAGTTTTTGGGATATCCGCTTCCCTAACTCTCACTTGATGGTAAACCGATCGCAAATCTATTTTAGAAAACCATTTGGCACCCTGCAGCCGATCAAACAAATCATCGATTCTGGGAAGAGGGTATTTATTCTTTATTGTCACCTTATTTAATTGCCTATAATCAATGCACATTCGGAGGAAACTGTCTTTCTTT
The DNA here is from genome assembly GCF_019175385.1 of Lycium barbarum. Classification (NCBI taxonomy): domain Eukaryota; kingdom Viridiplantae; phylum Streptophyta; class Magnoliopsida; order Solanales; family Solanaceae; genus Lycium; species Lycium barbarum. The sequence continues at coordinate 18,649,481 of NC_083348.1, read as the reverse complement.
CTCACGAACAAGACTGGTGCTCCCCACGGTGATGAACTGAGCCTTATAAATCCCTTTTCAAGCAAATCCTTCAACTGTACCTTCAGCTCTTTCAACTCTGCCGGAGCCATTCGATAAGGAGGAATAGAAATGGGCTCGGTGTCCGGCAACACATCAATAGCGAAATCAATTTCCCTTTCTAGGGGAAGACCTGGAAGTTAATCTGGAAATACGTCCGGAAATTCATTCACCACTGGGACAGATTGAAATGTTGGCGACTCTGCTTCTGTGTCACGTACTCGTACTAGATGATAAATATAGCCCTGGGCTATCATCTTCCTCGCCTTAAGGTAGGAAATAAACCGACCCTTTAGGGATGCTGTATTGCCCTTCCATTCAAGTACGGGCTCTCCCGGAAATTAAAATCTAACCACTTTCATTCGGCAATCAACATTAGCATAGAATGATGCCAGCCAATCCATACCCATAATCACATCAAAATCTGTCATTTCTAGCTCAATCAAGCCAGCTTCAGTTTGACGATCGCATATCACAATGACACAATTTTTATACACTAGCCTCGCGATCACGGGATCACCCACCGGAGTGAATACCTCAAATGTTTTAATTGGCTCGGGTTTCACCCCAATTCAATCAGCAACATACGGAGTAACATAAGAGAAAGTAGAACCCGGATCGATCAAAGCATATACATCACGGGAAAATATAGTCAGTGTACGTGTGACAATATCTGGGGAGGACTCAAGATCCTGTCGCCCAGCTAAAGCATGTACGCTGGGCTGAACAACACCTGAAGTAGATACTCCCCCTCTGCCTCTACCTCTACCTACCGGAGTCTGGGGAATCTGTGCTGTGGGGCGTACCAAAGAAGATCCCGCTGCTAAACCCGTGGGCTGAGTCCCAACTCTATCTCTCATCGACGGGTAATCTCTCATCATGTGCCCAGTCTAGCCACAAGCATAACAAGCGTTCATACCCTGATAGCATCGTCCGGAATGTAATCTACCGCACTGGCTGCACCGCGGTACCGGGGGTATCCTCTGACTAAAATCTCCCCTGAACTGAGAATCTGAGGCCCTCGAACTCTGGCCCTGTCCTGACTGTGAAGAACGATCAAACCTTCTATCTGAAAATCTAGGAGGCGCACTAGTCACTGACTGGCCTGAATGTCGGGAGTATGTCTGCCTCGATCCCCCTCTATACTCACTTCTTGCTCCCATAGATCTAGCCCTCTTACCTTGTCTTCTGTCAATATCACGATCACTTCTTTGCGGCTGTTGTCGTCCCTCCAGATTCTGAGCATGGGCTTGTATTCGGGAAATGTCCATCCCATCTTGTAATGAAGCCGTCAAACAATCTTTGAACAAGTGCGGCCGTAAACCACTCACAAATCTATGCACTCGATCCCCCATGTCGGCCATGATAGCCGGGGCATATCTAGCCAAAGAATTAAATTGCATGCTATACTCCCGAGCACTCATTCTCCCTTGCTTTAGATTCAAAAACCTGTCCGCTCTGGTGGCAAATAATGATGAATGAAAGCGTCAACAAACTCTTGCCAAATAGGAGGAGGTGCATTTTCTTATCTCGATGCTATCCAATTGTTGTACCATAATACCGCCACATCTCGAAGTCTATACGATGTCAACTCCACCAATTCAGTTTCAGAGGCATGGACAATCTTCAATGTCCTCAACACCTCATCTATGAAACCTTGCGGGTCTTCATCCGGCTTTGACCTGAAAAACTCCGGAGGATTTAGGCTCATAAAATCTCGGGCTTTGGTACTTGCTGCCCGGTCACTTGAACCCCCACTTTGTCGTTGTGCCTGTGCGGCAACCAATTGTGTCAATAACTGGATGGCCTCGGTCACTTGTTGACCCAAAGCAACCGGTGGAGGAATTGGAGCTGGAGCTCCTCCTTGCCCTTCCACGTTAGGCAGGGTAGAAAAAGTATTAGATAAGACCTCATTATGTGATTCGCCTTCTTCGATATTCATCGGAGGCTCTCTTTCTATCCGCCCCTTTATCGTAGTCTTGCCCTTCTGGGCGACTGTAGCCTTCCCCTTTGGAGGTATTCTGAAATCACAACACACTATTAGGGAGGATAAAATCATATACACTGCACCGCTTAATTCCTCACTCGTCATAGTCATTTTACCGCTTTTTATCATCCATAATCTCATAATCATAAGGCAATCATTTTTGGTGGAAAACACAATTGAATTTATATACATTCGCCTCTTTAGGCTACCAAAATAATATATACAATATACTGTAGTAACCTTGTGAGACCATCTAACCCACACTGCGCATCTACGAGCCTCTACTGACATACTATACATATAGACGGAACAAGACTCCGTCGTGCCCAGAATATACATACATATACCAAAAGAACAATCATAAGCACCTCCGGACAATGGAGTGCTCTCAATCAGCTGACAGCTACTAAGAATCTAGATCAAGCTCACCTCCCTGTCTACCTGTGGGCATGAACACAGCGTCCAAAGAAAACGAACGTCAGTACGAATATTGTACTGAGTGTGAGAAGCATAAACAATAACAATACATCAAGGAAATAAGGGAGGCATCAAATATAGAGCAGACTATAACTGACTGTGAATCATATAAGAAGTAATGCATGCTGAATTACTTTTATACTCATCATCGTCTCATGTATGCATATATATATATATATATATATATATATATATATATATATATATATATATATATACATATATAAAATGCCCGACCATATAGGTGCGGTGCGATAATCAATAACATTAGCCCTCGTCCAGGCCTCCCGCGTCCGGGGTATCATCTCATGCCGCCCACTAGTGGTGTCTGCCCATGCCAACTGGCCATGGTGTATAAGCTGCCCGCCTTAGCGGTGACTGCCCGGCCAACTAGGTGCGGTGTAATATCATCATACGTGCTCATCATAATGTGCTCGTCATAATATGCTTATCATAATATGCTCATCATAATGCATGCATGAAGACTCTAGGACAACTATACTTTATCGAGGTGACATAAGGTCGTGAACCCTCGATTCCATTATGAACGTTTATAAACATTCTGCCTCACCTTGAAGGAATTAGTATATAAAGTGAGTGTATACAATGAATGACGTCATTTACCTTACGGGAATATCTATCACACCCCAACCTTACAAGGGTGCGATGGGCACCCGACCCCATATTCGGAGCCGAGCGAACCCGCTAACTCTTATTACATAGTTAATCTCTTCAGATTCTTACATCAATAAGAAATGAAAAACATAGTTAAGCCTCCAGAATCTCTTTTTTTTCGTTGTTCTCAAGTCAAACAATATCTGTGTTCATGTGGAGTGTGTAACATAAATATAAAGACACATCGGCTGGTGAAGCCGCTTTCAAGACTGACATACTACACCCACGACTCTGTCTGCAAAGTCTCTAACTTCGAACAAGACATCATAGCATAGTACTCTGACCCGACAACACTCCAGAGCAAATGGAGCTTGCCAACTCCGCTGGAACATCTTTTATAATAGCTTCTACTCATCTGGGTGTACCTGCGCGGCATGAAACGCAGCGTCCACAGGAAGGGACGTCAGTACGAGCAATGTACTGAGTATGTAAGGCATGAATGATAACATGACAATATGGACAGAACATGAATAACAACATAATAAGGAAATATGGATGATAAAGGAAAAGGTATGACTGTAACTGCTGGCCTCTTAAGGCGGAATCATGCATGCTCACTTTTACTTTCATGCATACATAAACTGTCTGAATCAAATAACATCATTAGCCCGCGTCCGGGGTAATCATCTCATGCCGCCCACTAGTGGTGTTGCCCGTGCCATATAGACACGGTGTTATTATCCATAAGCCGCCCGCCTTAGCGGTGCTGCCCGGCCGTATAGGCGCGATGTAATCATCCATATGCCGCCCGCCTTAGCGGTGCTGCCCGGCCGTATAGGCGCGGTGTAATCATCACAACTTAAGCATGCATAAGAGCCCAATCAAAAGCTATAACTCCATTGGAGTGACGTAAGGTCGGTTACCTCCGATTTCATTATGGAATAATCATCATAACTTTGTCTCACCTTGAAGGAACAATTATTATAAGATGAGACTAGCAACGAATAACAGCGTTAAGAGAACATGGAATAAGATCATAAGTCTCATAAGGCGTCGCTTCATAAACATATGCACATGGAACAAATTTTTAAGACTCGATGGGTACGTACATAAATCGACACCTGAAAGCTCAAAAACAAGTTTCGGGTCAATCCGATTTAGTATAAGAAAGTTATGAGCGTTTGAAGTACAGAACCTTCTACGAACGTTTCAGAAGCCATTTTTGGAAAATTATTCTTATCATAGTCATCATAGAAATATGCTCATCCTTGATATCATCATTGTCATTGTGAAACATATCCATCGTTATTGTCATAAGAGCTTACAAAATCATGAACCTCTGTTTTGGTAGAATACAGACACTTTGGAAAAACATTTACGAGTTATCGGGAAGAGAATCATGCCTTAGAATCATAAACATCTAACTTTTGAAAACAAGGAAAATATGGAAGCAATTATGAAATCATAGCATCGGAATAATGCCTTGAAAGAAAGGACGAGCCTTACATACCTGCCCCACGTCCTATTAGCTACGCTTAATTGTCCAAGCTCGTTATCGCTAGTCTACATTCAAGAAGATTTACATAATCATTAGATTCATCGCCACACACACTTGTCTTAATCTTTCAAATGAATTCATTTATATTCTACCGAACTTTCGGCAACATTTCCCCTGTAAATACATGTTACACCCCGCGTTTTCAGAGCAGGAGTATGACATTTACCTCACCGTAGTAAGGGAGTGGCGGAGACGTCCCATAATGTTTTGAAAAGCACAAGCCATGGAAAGTACGTAACAACGAAGAAAGAGGGTGAATTACGATCTCGTAAGTCGTAATCGGGAAAGAGTATTTTGAAACACGAGAACATGATCATTATTAGTATAATAAGTGATAAATATCATGTATGGAGAGTTTCGGAATATTTCGAGATCGAGCAAATTGAAGAAAATAAGTTCGATGAAAAATTTGAGAAATGCTGGAAGGATTTTTATTCAACTTTGGAGGGGTATATCTCCATGTATAGTTGGAGTTTTAAGGCGTTTCAAAAGCCTAAAATGCAGTTCGTCGAGTCTAGTTTATAATGTAACAAACCGCTCGTTGATAGGACCTCGGAGGAGAGAATTATAGACGTTACAAACTGAACTGTCGCGCAGAAACAGCACTGCTACAATACCGCTACAGTACTGCAGCAGTACTGTAGCTACAGTACGCCGACCCAATTTAATATAAAAGGGGCAAAAACCCATTTTTCTTCATCAAAAACCCCTGAAAATTTCCAGAAAGTTCAGCCATCAAAGGGCTCTCAAATATCATACAAAATCAAAGATTTTGAGCAAAATTTCAAGCTACAAGTACTAATCGAAGTCCGGGCAACGCATAGTCACAAATATAATTTCATTTTGGAGTTGGAGGAGCTTGGGAGCAAGTGAAAAATTGAAGATTTTGTTACTTTGGTAAATACAAGGTATGAATCGTTAAATTTATTTCTTTATCAACATGGATTAAGAAATAATTGCAAGAATAAGGTGATAGTTTGTTGTATTGATGTTGTTGAATTATGGATTGAGGTTTGAAGAAAATTTTGGATAAAATATGTATATAATCATCTTGTAGAATGTTGAAGATGTTGTTATTGATGTGTTGGCATTAATTTCAACTTCCTTACGAAAGTAAAGATTATTAAATAGTTGTATCACAAGTGGGTTGGTTGAGAAATTTGGAAAATAGTGTGTGGGTTGTTTTATGGCATATGTAGTCGTGTATATGTGTTGAATTGTTGAAGAATAATGAGCAAGTTATATTTAGTGTTTTAGTTGTTGTGTTGTAGATTGCATATAGCAAGTAAAGACTTGATAAGTGTGGTAAAGTATTGGTAATTGGAAGATTATGTATATTGAAGAATAATGTTCTTGCATGGATAGTATGTAATGATATTGGTATGATGTCGTTGGAATATATACTATAAGGTTGTTATCGTGTTCATTGGAGTCGGAAGGTTTTGAAGAAGGTAATAAATTGAAATCATGCATCTTGGATGAAATTTGTGAATTGCTAGTGCGATTGTTGATTATGTTAATAGTTTGGCCGGGTTTGAATTCCCGGATTGTGTTGGTTGAGAATTTGGCTATGTTGAATGTTGAGGATGGTATATTTACAGAGGAAATGCTGCCGAAATTTCGGTAGCCAAGTGTTTCCTTAAGATTTCAACTCTAAGTATACTAATGAGAGTTTTGGTAAAAACGACCAATTTGCAGGTTTTGACGAAATTGTGACGTGAATTTGGAATAGCAAAAGGAGTGGAAAGAGGTATGTAAGGCTTCACCCTTCTTTCTATGGCATGTCTTAGGTGTAATAAGTCGGGTACGAGCCTCGGGGACAACTCTGTTCCCCGGAATCCGCACCTAAAGTTTTCTCCTTTTTGTTCAATAGAATTGAATTAGAAAGTGTGCCAATTGTGGGAAAAACCTCCTAAACCCTTAGCACTTGTATAAATGGGACCCGATTACCCTAAGATCCTCACAAGTAACGCTATGACACGTAATATATGTAAATCGTATACGCTACCTCATCCGGCCCGAGGTGGGCCCGTTACTCTCGGATTTTCCTTATAGTCTTGCTTGACTTACTTGAAGTGAATCTAAAGGGAAACTTTAATCCCGATTTCGTTACCAAATGATAAGTACTATGACTCCTCTAACGAGGATACTTCCATGACGATAATGATAAACTAATTTTCGAATCCTATTTATATTCCCTAGCTATGACTTCCCTTTCTAAAGACTTCCAAGCCTATGAACTGTCATCTATGACGCCCACGATTTCATTCTACGTTTACTTTAATACTATTCTCCGTTGACCATCTCACCTTAAAATATTCGTCCCTTCGAGGTGAGACAAGAGCGATCATGAGTATTCCATAATGTACTCGGAGGTCACCGACCTTACGTCACTCCGATGGCTACATGATTTTCCCTTGGGCTCCCTTGTGTGCTTATATGATGTATATTTATATAAAACATGTATATTTATATAAGATATGTATATATATATATAAAACATGTATATGTATATAAGATATATATAAGTATATAAAATATGTATATGTATATAAGATAAGTAAATGTATATAAGATGTGTATATGCACACAAAGTACATATATGCAAGCTATGTATATGAACCTGGGCTGGGGGGAAGGGATACATGGGGGAATGGGAAGGGAAACATGTTTCATTGCTACCTGATCAGCTGGCTTATCATCCCGGACGCGGGGTGCCCGGACGCGGGATATATGGGTGAGTCGGTGTATATCGGCGCTATGTGGGTGAGCCGACATTGCTCGGCGCTATGATATGGCCTACCATGTCATGACCAGACATGCTATGATAAGATATGCTATGGTAAGCTATACTATGACATGATATGCTATGATCTACCACGACAGGACATGATATGACAAGCTATGCTATGCTATGATACGCTATGACATGCTATGCTATGGTGAGACATGCTATGACACGCTATGCTATGACACGACACGCTATAACATGCTATGCTATGATATGATGAACTATGATATGATATACTATAGCCTGACATACTATGACATGATATATTATAACGCGATGTGCTACGACAAGACAAGATAAGATATGATACGATATGATAATACATGACATGGTATAAGTTCTATTTTCTATGTCCTATGACTCCATGACATTATTAATTATACACTATGTTATTGCTTGTGTTATCTTCCATGTCTTACATACTCGGTACACTATTCGTACTGACGTTCCTTCTTGTGGACGCTGTGTTTCATGCCGCGCAGGTCGGCAGACAGGTGGACTTGATCCTTAGGAGCTCTACCAGCGGTATTCTACAGCGCTCCAGTTGTTCCGGAGCCTCACTTCAGTGGTACTATTTTGTGGATGTATTCTTGGCACGACAGTACTCGGCCCTTTCTATGTATAAGCGTACTATGTCTAGAGGCGCGTAGACAGATATGTACAGTCAGTCAGGTACAGTTAGATATATGGTGTTTTAGTATGTTAATGTTGTTGTATAAAGTGATAACGAAGTTTACTAGTCTATGTTCATAATGACGCTGCTAATGTTAATGTTCAAAAAAATATATATATGGCACCGTTCATACGGCTTGCTAAGAGGTAAAGGCAAAACGATAGACAAGGGGTGCTCGGTACAAGTATCGGGTACTCGTCACGGCCCCTAGTTGGGTCGTGACAATACACCATCCCCGAGAATCTAACTCGGCCAATTTATCAACAACAATCCTAGAATTCAACTCGGCCACATTATCAACAACAATACCAACAATCATACTAACAACTTTACTAATCAATCCAAAATATATTCTAACATTAACAACTCTTGTCGCACAATTCAACGACATTTCATTTCTATTCAATTCCATCACATATAGTCAAGCCAACATCAATGCTTACTCATTCAAATACTTGCCCAAGACTTTACAAACACAATTCAAGAATACTTCAAGCAAGTCATACAATATTCAAAACAATCTAGCCAATATGCCATTTCACCAGAAACCTTCCAAATGCAACAAGAACCATAACAACACACTTCCTTCTTTCAAATTCAATTACAACAACCCAACTTACAATCTTCCAAACACATGTCTCATTTCCAAATTCATGAAGTATATTTACAACCTACACATTAGCAACTCTATTCTTAAAATTATAAGGAACCATGCTAATGTCACATTAACTTCTTCCACGACACCACAACGATTACAACTTCATTTCAAGCCATTAAATCCTCATTTTACATCATGGAATCCACAACACAACAATCAAACTACTAAATAAAATCACTTCATTTGTTCTACACAATGCAACTATATTCGGCCAACACCCCAACATACCAAATTCATGAGTGTTTGGAGTGTTCTTGGTTGAAGTGTTTGGAGTGTTCTAGAGATTTCTAGGGAGAAATTTCGTAAAGATGAAATGAGAAAATGAACTTGGGTCCCCCTTTTTAATAGCTAAAAATCTGATTTTTATGAACAGTGGTTGAAATGCATAGTGGCCGTAAACCCAGTTTACGGGCCGTATACTGGTTTACGGTCCGTCCTTCACAACCGTGTTTAAGCATATCAGAAACAGAAAGGGTTGCTGTAGGTCATGGTGGTTTACGATCGAGTTTTACGGGCCGTATTTCAGTTTACGATCCGTATTATGAGTCGTATTTTACCATTTAAACATTTGACAGAAAGTTGAAGTCTTGATAGTTGAAAGACGATGGCACTTTACGGTCCGTAAATCACTTTACGGGCCGTATTCCATTTTACGACCACTGGGCCGAAATGCAAATTCGTAACTTTCTCATTTTCACAACTCATAAGTAGTATTCCCTTCTTAGTAAAACATCATACACTCGTATCCGTTGTTGGCCTTATTCATCGTACGTTCACGGGGACTCTTCCGAGGTGTAACAGTACTCCTAGTGCTTCTAAGAGTAGAGTAATATGGAAGCTCGTTTACACGTTAGTTCGTTCATATCATAAGATCATGCCAAAATGAATGAAAGGATATCCTTAACATACCTTGGAGCATATCTAATTGTCCAACGTCTACTTCACGAACTCGTAAGTCTACAATCAAGATAACATGGGCCACAATTATACCATTTACATGACTTACTAACCAATTCAAGTACCAAAGGAGCTTAACGAATTTCCTTTGTAAACCCAACTATCCCTTAATTTCCAATTCAACCCAAACATCAATAACAACATCAACAACAACAACATATGGAAACATAAACAAGTAAGAATCTCCCCAAAAATCTCTTCAAAATCAGCCCACAAGGCAACCATATCAACAAACTAGTTTATGCCTTCACAACACCATCTCCTCCATCTTAAACCACTAAAACTCTTGATAATTAACTCAACACAAAGGTAGGAATCATATACATACCTTGAGGGAACTATAATTCCAAGAATCAAACTTCAACTCCAACTCCTAAGCTCAACAACTTTAATGGAACCCTAGGAGCGACTTTCCCTTCGTAGGCTCGGGTTTTAGGGAGGTTCGGATCTTGCTAAAACTCCTCCAATATGATGGAAAATATTGAGAGGAAATATATTAGGGTTTTCTTTTATTTTGGGAATGAAAAATGATAAAACAAAACGTGGGGCTTGATATATATAGGTGGAACAAGAAAGTTCCAGCGGTGCCGTTTGACGGAAGGGTCGACGCTCATTGACGTGTCGACGGCCCATCGACGTGCTCTGTCGATCTCCACCTGAAAATTCAGGGGCTACCGTACGTCGACGGTGTACAATGATGACTCATCGACGTGTCGATGGCCCGTCAAAGAAGATTGGTTTCTGCAGGTTTTCCTGAGTCATTCCGACTCGCGTCGATTCGATTTGTTTAACTCCTAGTCCTATAGTACGGCAAGGAACATATACTGGTACTTTGGTATACGCGAGTTAAAGCACTTAATATCTCAAAAACCTAGGTACGGATCTCCGTACTAAGGGTATATTTAACTAGGAAACTATGGGCTTTTTTATGATAAAAACGAGAGGCGTAACATTGTGCACATCGCTGGGGTTGGTTTGAATGGGACTTATGATATGGCATGACTTATGTAGACCCATATGTGGTATGATTGTGAAGTAAAAAGGGCTTGAGTAACCTGACGCCTCTGAATTAGTTTAAGTGGTGCCTTGAGGAGTTTGATAAATGGTCATGACTTTAGTGAAAACGGATAGGTCTGCTTAGGTGAACATATATACTTGAAACCTTTTGGAATTGAATTTTGGGTTGTGAATAATTTATGAAACAAGTCCCTATATGATCATAAGGGGGGTTAAAAGTTAACTAAGGCCACATGGCCTCAGATGAGTCTTTTAAAGGTTCCTTGGAGAAAGAAGAAAGGAAAATCAGGCCCATCCTGGTTTATAACACCTTTTCCCTCAGATAAAGGGCCCCATGGCACTTCTATGGCATGTGGGGGCTATATGATCATTACAAAGAACCTTGGGATTATATGGATTCAACTCCTAGACCAAATGAGGCCCCAAATTAGAGTTAAGTGTACTGTTAGGAGTGATGGATGACCTGACCAAATAAAGGGTAAGTGTGCATATGTGTTTAAGTCAGACACAAGGGGAAAGGATTAGTGGAAGTGTGAAACTGGAATGTTAATCTGACTTTTCCATGTCTTATCTTAGTGTCTTAGCTGTATTAACCACTTTTGTATGATCCCATGCCCTGTACATGATAACATAGACATAGGAGGGGTCCTAGTTCTGCCTCTATCCTTATTATGCCCACCTATCTTAGCCTGCCTTGTGCGCCTCTTATTTGCAAGATGTAACCTGCTTCAACCACTTCATGGTGATGTGCTTTAGTATTAGCTTGCCTCTCTTGTGAGTTATAGTTTGTGTGTGTCCGCCATGGTTGTGTGGTCTGATTTCTTATTCTTGTCCACCTCACACCTGTATACCATAGTCTATGCTGCCTTATCAAGGATCATGTGCCTTGTCCCTTTGCTTTACTTATCATTATATTGGTGTGTTGTAGTTCTGTGTTTCTCCCCCCATAGCTGCATACTTTGATCTTTTGTATTTGTTCACTTTAGCTTGTTTTAGGCCCCTTCCATGTTATGTGTTTGGTTCTGCTCTTGTTTCTTCAAGTCTGTGTCCTAGAATTCTGTTTGATTAATCTTTGGTCATATATTCTTGACTTGTATTTGTTCATCTTGTGCTTATTAAGGCCAGCCTGCTTCTGGCTGCAGTGTGTTTATGTACATGGCTAGCTATGTTATGTGTGGTCCATGGATCTGCCTATTTTGCTTATGGCTACATTGGTGGGGATTGCGATAATTTGGGGTAGGGGCCTAGTGTTAGCCTTCCACCTGGTGTCCAGCCATGCCTGGGGTTCACAAAACCCCTTGGAACTTGTGGGACATCGGGAACACGAGATCGGGGGGTGGCGACTTTCCCCTCCCCTTGTTATCAAAACACCTGCCAGTGGGGCCTTGTAGTATACATATATATACTCATATATAGTTGCCTTACTTTATTGACTTATGAATTTGTTTAAAAATACATGTATACATATGTGATACATGTGATTTGTTGTGTAAATATAATCGTGATAAGTTCAGTGGCCTTAAACTCCCCGGGTCTTTTTTTCCTTTCCCCTCTCCTCTACCACAGGTCCCTTGGGCTGGGTCCGAAGCCAACCTGTTGGGCCAAGGTCCAGTAGGCAATTCTATAAACATTCCCTGAGTCCAGAAAAATAAAAAGGAAGCTGCTATCAAAAGGATAATGCGTAGAAGGCCCAGCCATGGGTGAAAATGGCTAACTAGGGGCTTGGCACACCCCTAGCCATCCCCTTCCCTTTATTTAATTAATTACTTATGCTCTCACTTTGTTTATAATTTCGTTGTAATGGTATTTGCAAACTTGTAAAAACTCACACTATATTGGAATCGTTTATGATTAGAATTAGACGTCCTAGGACGGTCATGACCTATTTTGCCTAAGCCGTGCGGGCACTTACCTTCTCACCTCGATAAGCGAACCCTCAACCAACAATGGATAAATACATAAAAGAATGAAATTAAGCAACGGAATAGGATAAATACGTAAGTCCCACGATATATATATATATAAGTAGTAGAATAGTGCGGAATGACAATAACACCCCAGGGTCTAGTCTGAATAACACAAGAGCATCTAGAAGGGAAATAATACAATTTTGGAATACTAATACATAAAGTATCTATGTCTCTGAATAGAATAAGACATAAAGATAGAAAAGTCTTCAAGGCAGCGAACGGCCATGCTCACCCTAGAGACTCGAAGATAATGCTGAAGAGACTATCAGCCACGCGTCACAGAAGTGGATCCAACCTGGTATTGTGCATTCATAAAAGAATGCAACAAGTGCAGGTCAGTACAAAACAACTGGTAGGCATCATCGGCCGACTAAGCATAACTAACACAACTCAGATAATAAAGCAGATAAACCAACAAGTATAAGTCAATGTAATCAAGTCCAAGTATCCGTCATCACCTATGTAAATCATCTAATCTCAAATGTGCCAAGTCTGAATATATCCGATCCAAATCCAATATCACAAGTACAACACCAAACATCTCGAAATCAAGTCATAATGCAATGCAATGCAGTAGTGTATGAATGCAATGCAAGGCTATTCCATGCAAATATTGTGTACACATGTACTTCAGACGGAAATATCGACATCTCGATAGCAAAACCCAGTGTGACTCGCGAAGTCTAAGTGCCACCCGTCACAGATCTTTGCCCACGGGTGGTTCTCACCGGCACCACCTGTTACACCTCGAAAATTCCGTATGTGTTGCCTTGTGGATAGGATAATATGAGCTTATGGTGATTATGAAATCCCTACGAGGTTAAGCAAAGGATTAGATAGCTTGATGTTCATATTTTGAAGTTCTATGAATATGTTAAGTTTAGTTTGATGAAGGGAGCGAAACGTAAGTCGTGTTTGGAAGGGTTCTGTTGTGATTGAGCTAATGTTTAAGTGGTGATGTTTTGAAGGGCTGCTATAGAGCCTATTTTATGGTTAATGAAGTATTATAAAAGTGTTAAGAAGGTTCCATAAGGATTGGAGATCGAACGAAACGACGGAAACCATTTCAGGGAAGTGGCGTTATACGACCACTTATACGGTCCGTATAACTTTATACAGTTCGTATAAGGTGTCCGTATAACTCCCAGCAGGGAGTTGATTTGCTGTTTGGTGAACCACGACCACTTATACGGGCCGTACAATACTATACGGACCGTATAACTGTCTATGGAAGTCCCGACGGGCTGATTTTCAATGTTTGTATAAATAGATGCCTTGGGTTCTTTTACTTCATTTTTCATATTCTACAAGTGTTGAGAGCTCAAAAAAACCCTCCTCTAAGCATATTCCACTCAAGTTCAAGAGAACGCAAATATCAAATACTAGAATCGAGTGTTTATGTGTTAGAAAGCTTCCAAGGGTTAGAGGACCACAAGAAATTCCATTGGAGGAGAACTAGGGTTTGGTTCAAGTGAAGTATTTACACTCAAGATTCATGCCCACACCCTCTAAGGTAAGTTTTATGGTATTTCCATGTTGTTTAAGTTGTTTGAAAGTTGAAACACTTGGATTGTAAAAGAATATAGAAAATGGGTCTTGAATGTGGGAATAGTGTCATCCTTGAGTAATAGTTTGGATTGAGAAATAATTCGTGATATGATATGATTACAATCATGTTGTAAATAATGCTAAGAACATGGGATAGGCATTGTATATGACCGGATGTAATTGTGTGTTATGACCATGAATATGGATGAATTGGAAGTGAATTGAGAAGTAAGGATAATGTATGTGAATAAAGAGTATTGTTATGATATTGTGAATGTTATGATTGATGCTTGGGAGTTGATGTACGATATGGAGGCAGCCGTATAAATAAAGGAGATGCTGCCCAATTTTCTCTAGTGTTAGTCATGTATGCTAGTTATCGATTTTCTAATGATAGTATAACTCCAATGAATGTAGAAACGTGAGCATTGAAGGAGAACGTGCAAGTGTAGAATAGTTGAACGGGAAGGTATGTAAGGCTAACCCTTCTTTCATAAGGCATGGTTCTTTGGCCAAATATCTATTCTTCTATGAGCCTATGATGCTCTCCAAATGATTCTATATTCAAAAAGCTACAAAGCTTATAATCTTTGATATGTATTACGATTGTACTAAATTCCTCATATGACGAATAATCCTATAAGGATAGTGTTACACCTCGGAAAATTTTTCCGTTGGTACGTAAGTGAACGAACTAGTGATAAGTATGAGTGCATGATGTCCATGAGCAAGAAACGACGTTTGATGACCTTAGGCGAGATTTCAAAGGTATCCGATGTGAGATGAGAAAGTTGGCTAAATTAAGATGAGATATAAGGTGAGCAATGCATGTGCATGGACGTGGGTGATTAAAATGAGAAGTCTAAGAAATATGGGAAGTTGCAGAATTGCAACTGCCCAGTGGTGTAAAGTGATAGGATGGACCGTAAACTGGTATACGGTCCGTAAACTAGCAGGTCGTAAACTGCCATACAAGGCTTCAACTTTCTGCCAGCCGAGAAATGGTAAAATACGACCTGGAGGACGGACCGTAAAGTGATTTACGGCCCGTAAACCATGGTCGTAAATCACCATGCTAGCAGCCAAAGCTTCTGGTTCTGGAAATGGTTAAAGACGATCGCGAGGGACGGTCCGTAAACTGCAATACGGGCCGTAAACCATGATGGACGACCACTGTTCACCTCAGTACAGATTTTGCAAGTCATTAAATAAAGGGACCAACACTTGTTTTATTTCATTACAACATTACACCACTTCTCTCTAAAACCTCTCTCTACATTTATTATACAAGTTTTCAAGGATATTTGAGGATCAACAACATAAGACAAGGTGAATCAAGAGTAAGAACATCATCAAAGATCATCTAGGTCAAGAAATCCAAATGGAGAAAAACTAGGGTTTTGCTCAAAGTGGTGCATTATTAACCAAAGCTTGTTCCTACAACTTCTAAGGTAAGATTCATGATTTTTACATGATGTTTAAGGTATTGAAGAGTTGAAATACATGGATTGTAGAAAATATGGTCAAGTAGGTCATGAATGATGAATAGTGACATTTTGAGGAATAGTTTGAATTGAATCATGAATGTTGTTGTGTTGTTATATGAATGCATTATAAATGGTACTAAGATCATGAACTAGACACTTTAGATGAATGGACGAAGTTGGATGTTATGACCATGAATATGGGTGAATTAGAGGCAAATTAAGGAATCTAGATAATGTTGATAATGTGAATGACTAATGGCCATTGTTATGATATTAATGAAGGTATAGACGCTAGCATTGTAAGGAAGCGTGCAAGTGTAGAATAGTCTGATGAAAAGGTATGTAAGGCTAACCCTTCTTTCATAAGGCATGGTTCCTTGGCCAAACTCTTAAATCCTTTATATGAGTATGTTGTATTCAAATGATTGACACTCCAAGCTCATAAGCTCACGATCCTCGATATGTGCTACGATTGTACTACGCACCCCATATGACGAGTAAGCATAAGATATAGATGTAGCGAAAATGATGATGATAGTGATGAAGATGATAATAATAATGATGCTAAAGGTGCCTACGGGCTATTATACTTACATGTGCCTATGAAGGGCTATAATGACACCCCGAGCTTATAACGCCGGGTAGGATATATGTATATGAATATGTATAAAGTATGTATACGATTACGAAACGCGCGCACACCTCTGCAGATGGTACGGATAACCCTGAAGCCTTGGTAGGGCCAGGTATGAGTAACATTGAGCCTTGGTTGGCCAAGTATGTATGAAACACCGATCCTATGAGGTCGGGTATGCTATGTAAATGCTATGTATATCAAATGACTATGTATATAATATGAATATGAATGTGATAAGACTATGTATAAGAATATGAATAAGGACATGTATACGAATATGAGCAAAAGTATGGTACGAGTACTATTATGGAATACGGATGATGACGTAGGTGTATAAATACGTATGAAAAATGGAAAGTCCTACGAAAGGCAGGTAAGTGTTATGACGATGATGTTATTGTCTCCCCCTCCTATGCTATTTCATATGTTGTTCATGATGCTTATTTATTGATGTTGCTCATGCTTTACATACTCAGTACATTCTTCGTACTGACGCCCTTTTGTTTGTGGACACTGCGTCATGCCCGCAGGTGTACAGGGAGACAGACTTGATCCATAGCTGCCTATTCGGAGATTACATAGAGAGATCCATTTCCTTCGGAGCCATATCTTTTGGGTACTCATTCTTTTGTGTATATAATTATGGGCATAGCGGGGTCCTGTCCCACTAATGTGATATGTTATACTCTTAGAGGCTCGTAGACATGTGTGTGTGGGGGTAGATGTGTTTGGCCTTGTCGGCCTATGTTTTGTATATTATTTTGTCGGCCACATTGGCCCATGTACATTGATGTGGCATAGATGCCTATGATGATATAAATGTGTTGTTGTCCAAATGGGACTAGTTGACGAATGAATGGAAATGCATGTATAATTATGTGGCTCACCTAGATGTAAGCATAAGAGTAAGCTAAGAGGGTGCACGGGTGGGCTAGCACCGGGTGCTCGTCGCGGCCCCGAGTCGGGTCGTGACAGATAGACGTAATGAATGACGATAATGGTAATGATGATGATGATGATGATGATGGCGATAATAGCGATAACGATAATGATGATGATGATAGTAATGATAATGCTAAAGATGCCTATGAGCTTATATGTATGTGTGCCTATGTATAGCTATTATGAAACCCCGAGCTTATATGGCAAGGTAGAATATATAGATGTATATAGATATATATGACGATACGCGCGCACCACTGCCGTTGGGTACGGACAACACTGAGCCTTGGTAGGGCCAGGTATGTGTAACACTGAGCCTTGATTGGCCAGGTATGTATGATCCCCGAGCCTAACCATGGTCGGGTACGTGAAACACCGAACCTTCGTGGTCGGGTATGCTATGTAAATGATATGTATATGATATGGATATGTATATGATATAGATATGAGTATGAATACGGACATGATACAAATATGAATAAGAATATGTATATGAATACGATTATGGATACGAATGTAAATGAGTACGGATATGAATACGGATACGGATATGGATATATGTACACCATCACGCACTAGAAATGGAAAGTTCCTATGAAAGCCAAGTAAGTGCTTACGACGATGACACTACTATCTCCCATCTTATGCTACTTCTTGTGTTGCTTATCATGCTTCTATATTGATATTGATCATGCTTTACATACTCAGTACATTCTTCGTACTGACGTCCTTTTGTTTGTGGACGCTGCGTCATGCCCGCAGGTGGCCAGGGAGACAGGCTTGATCCATAGCTATATTTCTCAGGGACTACATAGCGGAGCTCCATCTCATTCGGAGCTATAGCTTTTGGTACTTATTCTTTTGTGAACATATTTATGGGCATAGCGGGGTCCTGTCGCGCCTACATGATATGACATACTCTCTTTAGAGGCTCGTAGACATGTGTATATTGTTAGATGTGTTTGACCTTGTCGACCTATATTTTGGATATCATTTTGTTAGCGTCGTCGGCTTACGTACATTGATATGGGCATAGTTGCTAATGATGAATACAAATGTATTGATTGTCCAATGGGATTAGAATGATTGATGGATAGAATGTATGATTTAATATGTGGCTCACCTAGATATAAATGTAAAGGTATGTTAGAGGAGCCCGGGTGGGCTAGCACCGGGGTGCCGGTCACGGCCCTCCGGTTGGGTCGTGACACCACCCTGGGGACCCGAGGAGTCCATGCACTATCAACGATTCCGGAACTAACATCGGATATCGGCCATACAATCAACGATTCCGGGATAAATATTGGACATCGGCCATCTCACGTCACTCAAGTAGAAGAGTTTTATCAAGTATCAATTTCACTCAATCAACGATTCCGGGATGAACCTCGGATATCGGCCATGCAATAGGGTATCATGAAATGAGAGTGCATGCAATGCATAGATCAACATCGATAATCATGCTCAATATCACAAGTACCAACAATGGGTATGCCAACAATATATACGAATCACAAAACCAACAGTGGGTATACCAATAATATAACCGAATCACAAGTACGAGCAGTGGGTATGCCAATAATATAACCGAATCACAAATACCAACAGTGGGTATGCCAATAATATAACTGAATCACAAGTACCAACAGTGGGTACACCAACTATATCGTAATCAAGATAATAAAACAGAATCCAATATCTATCAACAACTCATGGGATTAAGCCGGCACAATGGAACAATCAAATCACAACACCAAGGGGTGGCTAGCCCCAACACACAACAGGGCCCAACCTAAGGTAATATCCATTCCAACTTCATACCCGAAGGTTCACATGCTGTCTCCGACAATATAATCTAAATATGCGCTTCGCTATACGAAGTCTCACCAAGGGTAAGCCATAAACTACCTGGATGGCCGAACCGCAACACTAACAACTCACTCTTTTTCCTTGCCTTTCCGCTGAACCTCAGAACCAAAGTAGTCTAAGCATAATCTAATCCTAGATTAGAAATCATGAAGAATGATACTAATATTGCTACTATTCAAATTAGGTCAATTCTAACCCTAGAAATTGGGGAACGGGCCCACAGAGGCCAAACGGGAAATTCGGAAGGAAAATATCAAATTCGGCACTAGGTGATCATAACCCAACCATTACTTGCTGATTTAACTCAAGGATTAGCCTAATTTGTAATTTCAAGTAAAACCCCCAATTTGGGTATAAACCCTAACTATTTGATTCCGAAATTCAACACTAGAAATAGAAGATATATGATTAATAAGCTTAGATTCATCAAAGTCTAACATAAACATCATCAATTTCCTCATTAATGAGCCTAAGGAAACGTTCACTAAAACCCTCTTTCAACTTCCATCACTAAGGGATTATTAAAGGGAAGGGGGAATCTAAGATGGTAATGATTAAAGGAAGAGTAAAGGAACAAGCAAGATTTACCTCTAAGAATATCTCCAAGAACTATTCCCTAAAGCTCTAATTTCGAAATGGAAAATAATGAGGGTCTAAGGGATTTTAATACTTCATTAATTTAAACTGCCTATCACCCGCTTTAGCGGCACTGGTACCGCCCCAGTGGTGCCGCTTCAGCGGTCATACAACTGCTTTAGCGGTCAAGGCAAAAAGCCTTGGACCTCTCTAGTGGCAGGGCAACCGCTCCCACGGTGCCGCCAAAGCGGGCACCAGACACCAGAAAATTCTCCCAAGTTTCACCAATTAATCCGATTTTTCGTCTAGTTTCCGGGGCCATCTGCTCACATATCATACACGTAAACACACATAAAAATGCGCTACGAATGCGCCCGTGGCCTTGGAATTCCCAACGAAAGTTTCATTGACCGAGTCAACCCCCGATGCTTAAATTCTGATTTCCCAACCCAAGTCCCAAAATGCATCTGAATGCATTGGGAAATGAACCGAATAGACACACAAGTTCTAAACGAACATCCAGACCTCTTGGCATCGACGAAATTCCGAAAAAAGTCCGTTTACCCAAAAGTCAACTTTAGATCAACCAATTTTCACTTGAAGCCTATATTTCACAAAAGTTACCTGAATCCGGTCTAGACACCTCGAGAAGTGTGCCAACGATCTCCTCTGGTAAAAAATGAGCTAACCAAGGCTCGGGAACTGGCGAAAATGCCGAAAAGGCTATAACGACTAAATGGGTTGTTACAAGGCCAACGGTACTTACGCCGTTTAGTAGACTTTAGGTCCCCCTAACCTCTTTTTTCAAAACCAGATTCAGCGAAAAGATTTTGAAAAAATTAAAATAGATGAATCAGCCAAACTATTTTTGACACAGTCTAAGTTTAACAAGAACAAGAGGATATTTTCAAAATCACAAGGGTTACAATTCTATTAATAACAGACTGAGTTTTAATACCCAAAGGACATCTTCTTTATAAGAATTAAGCCAAGTTTTGTTTTTTTTTTCGAAATAAGGCGAAGGATAAATATGTTTGATCAAATTAATGATAAAATGAAGTATTGGGCCAAAAGCCCGCTGAGTTTTAGAAAGAATAAGGCCAAGTTTAGCAAAAACAAAACGAGCATTTCGAGCCAAAGCCCACTCGTGGAAAAAGCGTTGTGACATCGGGTATTTTAAAGTTTTATGCACAAATTCATTTGGGCCAAGCCCAGAAGGAAAAAAGATAGATCTTTTAGATGGAAAATTGTAATTTTTGGCTACAAGCCCCAATCCGAGACGAATTTCATAACTTATAACAAAGACATATATTTTAAAACAAAAAACATTCGCATATACGAGCTCTTTAATAAAGCGTTCCAAACGTATTAACGAATCGATCCAAACAAAGTATGAGTTAAGCATGGACAAAATTACACACTCAAAACATAACAAGTTCATATTTTAAACTAACATGTGTAAAATGATGACAACTTTTATACTCACTTTACAAATGAAATACATCATCCTTGTATACAAAAGGGAGATTATTTTATCCGGATATTATAAATCCAAATCTATGTACCCTATATATAAAGGGAACGTATTCGAATTCTTTTCTCAAAATGATATGCAAATGACCAGATTTTTTGCGGGAATAAACACTAAATAGACAGTTCATGCAAATACTCATACATTGGAATTTGAAGGTCAACCGTATAATACGGATCCTCAATACTGGGGTGCCTAACACTTTTCTCAGGGAATCATCAGAACCCTTACCTAGAACTCTGGACTTCACAGAACCGACGAAAATCTGAATAGGTTCATTCACCTAATAGTCAACTATAAGTCAAACACTTTTACTTAAGGATTCCAAATCCTTCAGTTTTCACTAGAAATGCTTTATGATCTCGGGAATTGGTCAACAGGGCCAAAATGGTCAAAAGTCACATAACTAGATCGTTACATTAGCTACCAATTAAACAGTTTTCATCCTCGAATGAACAAAGAGAGTACGATAACCAAGGAACCTGTCTCATAACCACCCGGAAACCTCTATGAGAAGAAGTATGTTAAAACACTTCCCGTTCACCTTATCAATCAAACTTTTTTAATTAGCTCAAGATCCATTTTCCTAAACTCGAATTTCCATCACAATTGATCCCCGAATATTAGAACTGTTTCTGCTAGAATTCTCTGATTGGATAAATCCATACCTCTGAACGTGACCAATAGGTCCCACAACATTTCTCAAAATAACCCGAACCTTGGGATATAAACACATTCATAGCCCACTCTGAACCGGTAAAATACTCTGATTCTGCTAACCATTCTTTCTGTCACACCCCACCCTTGGTAAGGCGTGACTGGCACCCGGCATCTTACGGAAACCGAGCGAACCAACTTATAACCCATATTTTCTGTACCTCGAAAGTCAACATAAGACCAAGGTACCATAAACCATAGGGGCACAAGCCTAAAAGATAACATACTTACGTCTTCAAACTAATTCTCGAGTGCATATACCGGTAAGGCTATCCATAATAATGATACAACATAGAGTAAGTCGAGATGATCACAAAATATCTAACTGTTCATATCTATCTACGAGACTCTACAGGAGTACATGACATAAAATAAAATGGCCGGAACAGGGCCCCGCCATACCCACCCTAATGCATATGTAGCCATGCTGACTCACAGGGCATCACCGAAGCAAGTGGAGTGCCATGACTCTGCCTGCTGAGCTGGTATTCTTATTGAAAGATCCGTCAAGCTGTATCTCAAGACCTGCGGGTATGAAACGTAGTGTCCACATGAAGGGACATCAGTACGAGCAAAGTACTGAGTATGTAAGGCAGAAAGTGCAACAAAATAGCCATATACTAAAGATGAGAAGAATAAGAATCAACCTGGCATTTCTGAACTACCGACGAAAATCTAGCATACGTATACATACCTCTTCATCTTTTTGCAATCTTTATGAGGTCTGTATACCTTACCATGGCCCTGGTTAACTTATCATCAAACATTATCCGAACATACGTTGCGGCATGCAACCCGATCCATAGATAATACATGTCTCTCTATACTCTCGCATGCTTAACCATATCTATGTACAGTACTGTGCCTTTATCTTACTAATCATCCTATACTAACTGCCCAACTGATTAGTGCTCACATCTGTATTCTTCGTGCAATCTTTAGAGTCGTAAATAACTCATCCTCTTATCAACGCAAGTGTTGCAGGTGTGCAACCCGATCCATATATAATACATGTGCAAGTGCTACGGTACGTGTAGCCTGATTCACTGATATGCATGTCTCTCTGTACTCGCCTATGCTTAACTACATGTATATGCAATACTGTATCTCTATCTTACTAATCGTCTTGTACTAACTACCCAACTGATCAGTGGCAACTTCTCGACCGGCTGCAGCCCAGTGGTAATAACTGCCCATTCGATTATTGCCCGACGGTAGAGCGCAACTGCCCGACTGATCAGCGGTAACTGCCCGACTGACCGTAGCACTGTGGAAACTACCTGATTAGCTGCAGTCCAGTGGTAAATATATATCTGCCCAACCGGCCGTAGCACGGTGTTACTATCTGCCCGACTGGTCGTAGACCAGTCGTAAATATAATCAACATCATAACTAAACTTCTACAAGTAATCTCTATACACTTCCCATGGTCATCACTTAATCCATAGGGTCTACATAATCATATAAGACTTATGAGCACAGCTCAGGCCATTAGTACTTCTTCCCACTTGACTAGACTATAACCAAATCCTAAGATACAACATGAACCTCTCTTTGAACATTAAATACCTCATTAGAGATCCTCTGCTAGCACTCTACTCATGTCCTATAAGACATTCCTTAAGAACCTGTTCCTAAATTCATTGTATTATTATTATGGAACCGTCATCATGAACATGTCTCACCTTGGAGGAACAAAGTCATAAGATGAGATCAACATCAATGAATAACATCAATAGCCATGAAACAAGCTCAAGAATATCACAAAAACATCAGGAACTGTAAGCTTTGGTACTTTTAGAAACAAGGTTATTGAAGATGTCATATATAGGTTCACAACAAAGGAATCATGCCTTAAGAAAGAAAGGTTTAGCCTTAACATACCTGGAAGCTTACTTTCTGACTCTCCAACCTACCTCATGTCTTGCAATCTAGTTATGATCGTTCGGAGTCTCATAATCTACATATAAGACCATTCATACTATTGTTAGGCGCACCATCATACACTTACCTGAAGCCTTTAATTAAAATCCCTTTAGAATCTGCCGAAATTCAGGCAGCATCTCCTCTGTTTATATGCCTAACCCGAAACCATAATCCAGTAACCAACAATAATAACAAAAATACTAACATCAACCATAATATTATCAATACCAATATATTCCATAAAATATTCCACACGACATTTGTCTAATTTTTCCACCAACAAATCAACTATACAATTATTTAACAACTCTACTTTCATAAATAAACTTATATCCATATCAATAAGGAGAGATTCATACCTTATTCTCGCTAGTACCGCGATATCTCCAATATTTGCCTTGAATTCTAACTAGGATTCACCGCAATACGATAGTATGATCGAAACTACGCGCTGTCTGAACTTAAATCCGGAGATTATACTTAATTCGCGTTAAAAGTTTGTGGAGGAAAGGTTGGGGGAAATCTCTAGAAAGTTTGGGAGATTTTGAGAGGTGTTTTTGGATGAACAATGAGGGGTAAAACCCCTTTTATAAGGTCCCAAAGTCGGTTCGGTACTGTAGTAGTACTGTAGCAGGTACTTAGCAGTTACTGTAGCAGCGCGACTACTGTAGCACATTGGTTACTATAGCACGCGTTTCTGCTCTTTCAGCCTGACTTGCAACGTACATAATTCTCTGCTCCGATGTCGTATTGACGAGTAATTTGTTCTGTTGGAAACTAGACTCGACGAACTTTGTTTTAGGTTTTTGCTTTGCTTCAAAACTTCTCATATACTACAAGATATTCTTTCTCAAAGTTGGACCAAAACTTGTCCCTCATATTTTCCGTAAAATCCAAGGTCTCAATAGCTTATTTCTTCAACTTTATTTGGTCGTGAGACTGCCCGGTACTCCTCATATATCACTTTATCCATAAGTATACCTAATAATTATACCATTCCTTAAACCCGAAAGATGGCTCATCTTGATCATAATTCCACGTACTTGTACTTAAACTCAACGAACGTTTATCTGGAAGTACGGGGTGGGTGTAACACTTTCACCCTTCTAAAGTCGTTCTTCACTCCACGATTTATTGGAAGCACACGAACACAAGCCCAAAACCATGACTTACTCTAGCCAGAAAAGAATACTTGCTTCATCGGAGCAACTTTAAGCAATTCTTTCAAACTGATCTTACTCATAGCCGACGTCACTAGTTCCAAGTCTTCTTAAACCTTCAAATTACCATACTGGAACTATAACGACCCGCTAGGTCGTTAGAAGTGTTTTGAATATTTTACCCTTGTTGAGTCACTATTGAGACTAGGCGTAAGTCTAATGAAAACTTAAAGAGTTAGAATTCAAAAAATTGAGGCATTTGATTGTATGTTGTGCATTGTTTGGAAATTGGTTTTTATTTCTGTTGGGGGGTGACTTACTAAATTAGACCTCCGCTGGGAATTCTGAGGCTATAGGTAAGTCCGTAGTGCATTTTTACTTATGTGTGCATGTCTGGTTTGTGTGTAGGGCCTCGAATTGATGTCGGGATTTTAGGTGGAAACTTGATGAAAAATAGAGTTTCTGGTTCTGATGCGACCACTACAGTGGACGGGGTCCGCCACAGCGGGGCGCCAGTAGCCGCCGAGGGATTGGGAGTTAATGAGGTCCACCGTAGCAGTGGGTCAGACCGCTACAGTGAGGCCGCTGCAGCGGTCGACGGGAGGCAGAAACCCATTTTTGTATTAACAATTTCTAGTCATTGGTCCCATAACTCCAAAAACAGTTTCCAAGAGAGAAAGTGGAAAATATTCTATAGCTTTGGTGGATTCTCCTTGGGGGTAAGTATTAACCATTACTTGTTCTGTTACCTTACTTCTTTAAGTTTCCATAGTTAGTTTTAAGGTCCATTAATGGTGGGTGAAAGCTCTAGAACCCTAAATTCATGAAACCCTTATTGGAAATTGTGGAATATGGTTTATATTACTATTTATATCATCTAGAAGTGTAGGTTATCACCTCCCAAGATGGGAATTTTGTAATCATTGTGAAAATTATATATTAAGACGAATGGCCTTTACCGTGATTTCCTCGAGTATCGCAACCCAAGCCGTCTTTTGATCAGTGTTACTTAGTCACGGGGAGAAATTATCCTATTAAATTGACCCAAAACCATGGTGGAAAGGTTTAAAATCGTAAAGGACCACTAGGGCCCAGAAAAGCGCTATAGCGGCAAGAGAACCTCCATGGTGCTACTGCCACAACCACCTTCCTAACCACCATAGTGGTATTTTCAATTCTTGCATATGACCGCCACAGCGGCCTCTCGACCCGGCATAACGTGACCACTGTGGTGGATATGCAACCCGCCACGGCGGGTATTGCAGTTTTCTCTACTATTTAAACCCTACTTTGGGATTTGACCCCATTTTAATCGAACCCTAAATCTCAGCCGCCACTTGGGGTATTTGGAAGGCAACTGTCACACCCCGACTTTACTAGGGTGTGATGGGCACCCGACCCCATATCTGGAGCCGAGCGAACCCGCTGACTCTTGTTACATATAGAAACTCTTGAATCAATTAAGAAAGAAATACATAGCAAGCTCTCCCATATATGTTTTTTTCATAAGTAAAATCTGATATCATATAAGACTCGTGACATGAAACATAATAACATATCGGCTGCTGGAGCCGCTTACAGACTGACAACCCAATACCTACGACTCTGTCTGCAAAGTCTCTACCATCAAACAAACATCATAGCTCAGATACTCTGACTCAGCAACACTAAAGAACAAGTGGAGCCTGCCAACTCCGCTGGATCATCTTCTATGATAGTTGTGGCTCGTCTGGTGTACCTGCGCGGCATGAACGCAGCCCCCGAAGAAGAGGTGTCAGTACGAGTAATGTACTGAGTATGTAAGGCATGAATAGTAACATAATAAAAGAATATACAGTATGAATAATAACGGAATAGACATATGGAGATTATCCTGGGACAGATGTAACCTGTACATATGAATGCCTTTCTGCGAATCCCAGGCATGCTTAGTTTCTTATTCAGAAAAACGGTGCTTCTTATTTACATATACAGAAAACAGAACATTTCAGAAAACGGTGTTCTTTATTTACATTCACAGACGCCGAGTACATCGGCTCTCCCACCCCCCTCCCCAACAGTGTCCCAACATATTATATATATATATATATATATATATATATATATATATATATCACATATACAGACGCCGTATCCGGCTCTCCCATATCCCGCGTCTGGGCATCCCGCGTCCGGGACGAAATCCAGCTGAATCAGGTGGTGATATAACAGTGGCCCTTCCCCTTTCCCCATATACATATACATATACATATTCACATTCATATGCATATGTCATACAATTGGCATGCATGAGAGCCCAAAGAAAGTCATGTGTCCATCGGAGTGACATAAGGTCGGTGACCTCCGATTACAATATGGAATAATCACGGTCACTTTGTCTCACCTTGAAGGGACGAGTATTTTAAGGAGAGACTACCAACGGAAAATAGCCTTAAGAGAGAGCATAGAATGAAATCATGGACATTATAACCGCCAATTCATGTGCTTTGAAGTCTTTTAGAAACTAGTGTCATAGCTAAGGAATAGAATTAAGGTTCAAGAACTAGTATAACACTTTCACATTCACATTAAATTCTTAGCTCAAGACTCTTAATCATGGAATCATTCTTATTGTACTTATCATAGGCATATTCTCTTTCTTAACATCATCATTATCATTGTCATCATAGGAGTATCCCCGTTAGCATAGTTACAGTACTTGTCATTCGATGAACGGAATAAGGATCAAAAGTCTTCTTTGGATTCTGCTTCAAAATAGGTCAAACGGAACAATAAGGAAAATTCGGGGACAATGGGCCCACCTCGGGTCAAATGAGGCGGCGTACCAAATTTACGTACATTACACTTCATGACGTCACTTGTGAGGGTTTTAGGGTAGTCGGATCTCATTGGTGCAATTTCTAGTTGTTTAGGTAGTTTCCCAACAGCTGATAACATTTTGAATTCAATCTTATTGAATGAAAAAGGGCCAAATTCAATTTCGGATTTCTAGGGATAGGATCGTCCCCGAGGCCTGTATCCAATCCTATTACATCTAAGACATGCCAAAGAAGGAAGGGTAAACCTTACATACCTTTTCTGCTTCTTATGCGACTCCAAATTCAAGTTCCAAATCCGCCAAAATCTACAAATTGGTCACATTTACCAAACCTTAATTAGAACATTTAGAAGTGGAATCTTAAGGCAACATTTGTCTACCGAAATTTCGGCAGCATTTCCCCTGTAAATACATCATCCCCAAGAATCTATCTTGGCCAATTTCAATCAACAACAATCCGGGAATTCAACCCGGCCAAACAATCAACAATACCAACAATTTTTCTAGCAACATTTCAATATCCAACTCAATCCAATTCAATTCACACAATCTTTCAACAACACAATCAACATATTACTTTACCGAAACCTTCCAATTCAACAACAACCATGCACGTCATCATAATTCATGTACACTTACTTTGACAACAGCCTTCATTCTATATCACATAATCCATAACAATCCAATTGCTAAATAAAACTAATTCATCACATTCTACCATCACCACTTCCATGCATATTTCCATAACTTTTTCATTCATTTCTTAATATTCCAATGACAACCAACATGCTACATACACTTCATGCATATTTCTATGAATTCTCATCCTTTTTATACATTATAACAACAAACAACATACTACATAAAATCATTCCAACACAACACAACACCACACAACACACGGCCAATACCATACATGCACGGCCACACTTCAACATCATTGATTTCATGTTTTTCATGCATTTCTCCATATCACAACATGTACCAAGCATCCATAACACATAAAGGAAGATTAGTTCTTACCTTTTTCCTTCAACTTCCCACTTGACTATAGCTATGAACTTGCACCAAAGAGGGGATTTCTTGCTCCAACACTTGCACCATGTTAAAGAGGACCTTCAACTTAGTAGGAATACTAGAAGAAATAATTTTTTGGAACAAGATTTCAAGGGGTCAAAATCCCCTAGCCATGGCCGAAAACCTCTCTTTTTCTCCACTCTCCTCATTTTTTTTTTGTTCTTCTTTTTGTCTTGAATTAGAAGGTAAACTCATATATATATATATATATATATATATATATATATATATATATATCTCCAAGCATGTGAGGGGCACATGCCCCTCTCTAGAAATTTCTTGACTTTTCCAACCTTGTTCTTGAAATTAAAGAAAGAAGACTAAGTGTCTTTTTGTGTACACCTTAGTCCCCATTAATTAAAAATGTGCACATATTCCACACAAGTCACACGGCCAACATGTCCTTTCAAGAACCTTCATGAAATATTTGTGACATTCCCGTCTTGCCCTCCGACTTTCCTTGATATTACCATTTACCATTTTGTGAGTTTCTCTTTTTACCCTTAACCTTTCTCAATATTTCCATACAATAATATTCATAAATAATATCCATAACCAACTTGTACATTAAAATAATTGTTGAAAATGGTCTCGCCCTTAACTTTCCACGATGACTTTGGAATTTCCAAACACACAAGATACGGGCTATAACATCCTCCCCCCCCTTTAGAACATTCGTCCTCGAATGTTCAACTGACCTCGTGGGGTCTTGTAGCACTTCGGAAGGGGGTTCCTTTATAATTTCCCATTTCTCCATGTCCACTCTCTATCTGTTATCCTACTTTCCTTACTATCAAACTCCTGGATCCTTACATGAGTCCTCATTCCATGTCATGGGTTTCTTTTATAGCTGCTCTTTCCATTATGCCCGTTCCTTATCCCTTACCTTGTTTTCCTTATAATCGACGGAATACAGAATGTACAGATGATGTCATATATCGGACGGAATACAGAACGTACAGATGATGTCGTATATCGGACGGAATGCAGAACATACAGAATACTCAGATGATGTCAGAACATACAAAATACTCAGAATCGTATGTCACATATGCGTATAACAGAACCCGGCCCTGTGATAAGGGACGCGGTAAACAGAATCATCATATATCAAATTCATGTATCATATATGCATATATCAGAACCCGACCCTCCAGTGAGGGGTGCGGTAACAGAGCCCGGCCCTCTAGTACGGGACGCGGTGAACAGACAGATGATATGCCATCCTGGCCACCACCCCATATCATCAAACCATATAACAGAGCCCGGCCCGCCTATGAGGGACGCGGTGAACAATGCAGAGGAATGCGCACAATAACAGAACCTGGCCCGGGACGCAGTGAAGGATACATTGAGTCATGCACGAGCAGAGTCGTGAGAAACCACATGCACAGGAATCAAGACTCGACAGACCAGTATACTTACCGATACCTGGGGGCTCGGAACAGATTTCAGGTCAATCCGACGTAGTATGAGAAAGTTACGTGCGTTCGAAGTACAGAACACTTTATAAGCGTTTCAGAAGCCTTTTTCGGGGAATCAGAGTCATAGTCATATCAGGCACCTTCGGATGTCCTTACGAATCAGATCAAATAGAGATTTTGGAACCACACTTACGTATAAGAAAATTATGGACGTCTTGATACAGAAACCTCTTCGAACATTTCAGAGCAATCCGAGATCGTACACGGAAGTTAGGGACGTTAAATCTTACAGAAGTTCTCGAACCAAAATAAACATATCAGAACGCTCATATCAGAATACTGATTTCGGAATTCTCATATCAGGATACTCATATCAGAATGCTTATATCAGCAAACTTACATCGGAATACTTATATCAAAATACTCGTATCGAAATACTTATATCAAGGACTGACATCAAAATACTTATATCAAAATATTTATATCAAAATACTTACATCAGAATACTTATGTCAAAATGCGGATATCAGAATACTTGTACCAGAATACTTATATCAAAATACTTATATCAAATACTTATATCAGGGGATGAACTAGGATCACAAACTCAGGTCAAGAAGTGAATTAGAATCATAATCAGACTCAGAATCACAGAACAGAGTTACCCCAAGGCAGCATATCACATTATACCTTACTTGGCTCTAGGACATGCCAAAGAAAAAAAGGTAAGCCTTACATACCTGTGCTGCGACCAACTAGTTACGCTTGTGCATCCAACTTGTTTGTCTACATGCAAGAAAGTTCATCCCTTCATTAGTTCCATTATCATATACTTGCTTTAACCTTTCAAACACATTTACTTATATTCTGCCAGAATTTCGGCAGCATGTCCCCTGTAAACATACCAACCCCGAGAATATGGCTCGGCTCCAAATCAACAACAACAATCCGGGAATTTAACCCGGCCAAATCAACAACAATACTAACAATTATGCTAGCAATATTCCAACATTCAATTCAATTCAATTTAATTCACACCATATTCCAACAACTTAATCAATATACTATTTCATCCGAAACCTTCAACTTCAATCCCAACCATACATTTACTTATCGTTCGTATACCTTAACTTCGACGACACCCTTCATTCAATATCACATAATTCATAACGGCGACAACTAGAATATCAAATTACATCAATTCACCTTAACTTACCAAACAACACCATTCTCGACCACAATGACTCCTTACATATTTTCATACAATTTCTTCCATCTCTACATGTTACAACAACAACATGCTACATAAAATTCATTCATTCATTTCCATATAACACAATTCACACACACGGCCAACTTAGACCACACAACACACAACACAACACACGACTTCCACCATATACATGTGTTCCATATTTCTCATCCATTTTGCATTATGGAATTCACAACACAACCATCAAACTACTAAATAAAAATCATTTCATCTTTTCTATACAATCAACACCTCATTCGGCCAACACCACAACACACCCACTCCATGATTTTCATTCATTTTTTTTTATACATTACAACACTACATAATCATGTTGAATACACTTAATTCATTACTCCTACACATTTCACACAACACACGGCCCAACTTGTACATGCAATATTTCATGAATTCCCATCACTTCTACATTCAATAACATACATAAACCATTCATAACACATAAAAGAGAAGGTTAAACCTCACCTCCTTCTTCACCCTTTTTCCACTCGGCTTGCTTGCTAAAACGCAACAACGAGCGGTTCTCTTGTTCTAACAACTTCTCCACGTTGACGAGGACCTCTCAATCACTCTAAATGCAAGAAGAAAAAGAATTTTCTCCATCAAATTCCCATGGCTCATTTTTAAGAGCCATGGCCGAAACCCCCTCTCATCTCTTTCTTCTTTCTTTTGTTTTGTCTTTTTTTCTTTCTTCTCCAATTCTTAAATAAGGATGAACTAGTCATCTTTCCATATTTATATTTTAGTCCCTTCCAATCATAAAATTTTCACATGTCCCCCCTTCTTTTATTCTCTAGAGTCTTCTTAAAAGAAGACTAATTAATTTAATTTAATTATTTTTTTTTCCTTTCCTTTTCTAGAATTTTCTTCTTCTTTTTCTTTTCTTTTCTTGAATTGTTTTATTTGGTCAAAGAAGACCAAATGTTTTCCTTGGTACACTTTAGCCCCCAAAGCAATGTGGGCATATACCTATGCCACACAACCAACATGGAAATTTTATGAACTTTCAAGACTTTTGTGAAATTCCCATTTTACCCCTAGCTTTCCATAATATCACCATGGTTCTATTTTGCGAATTTCTCTTTTTTTTTCGCCCTCAACCTTTCTTAATATTTCCATAATACTAATGTTGTGAATAATATTTATAACCCACTTGTTCATTGAAATACATTTGGAAAATGGTCATTCCCTTAACTTCGTTACGACTACCTTGGAATATCCGAACGTATAAAATACGGGATATAACATCCTCCCCCCCTTTAGAACATTCGTCCTCCAATGTTCAACCGATCTTATGGGGTGTTATAATACATCGGGAGGATCTCTTTTGTATTCGTCCTTTCCTTCATGCTCGTTCCTTATCTTTCATCTTACTCTCTTTGGCCTTTACACAAATCCTCAGTTTATGTCATAAGTTTCCCTTCTGGTACTTGAGGATATGGTAATCCCTTTTTGGTCTAATATAATGCGGTCTCCCCCCCTTTAAGGGGCTCCTCATATGCCAACGGTTCTTCTTCTCGACTACGTGCACAACATAGCAAAATTCCGTATCATGAGTTTTCCTTTCATTTTCCGTCGATACCCTCACATATGAGATATCATACATGTTCATATACATATACACATATAATTAGTATCAACTAACCTGCAAAATACTTTCAGACGCTATTCAAGCCTATCCAAATTCCAAAACTGCACTGCACTTCCTATCTTTTTTTTTTCTAGTCTAGCATGTCGCGTGCCACATGGCTTTTTACATTCTCCAACCATTCCGTATACTCCAATTTCACTTAGGTTGTTCTAGTTTTCCATTTGTCTCTGATAGCTAAATCTTTGGAATTTCCTGCATACTTCCCAGGGGGTCACCCATCCTGAAATTGCTCCCACCTAAGCACGCTTAACCTCAAAACCTTGGTGGAATTTGGCGCCTTAACGCTGATATAATCACGTCCACTTCCTCGTATGTCCTTTACTACGTAATCTGGAGCAAGTCAAGGTTTTACAGATTCTGAGACACATTCGTAACACGTCCTTTCTTGTGAAATTACTATTTTACCCTCTTCGGTCTTCTATACCACCTTTACAAATTCTTATCATTCGAAATATGTACGCAGCAAATATCAACAATACCTTACAGAGCATACGGCTATATATCACATCCTAGCCGCCCAGAACATTCTGTTTCAGGTAACAGAACGAATATCTCCAGACTTGCCCTTGTGACCTTTCCATATCATTTCCCAACTTCTTCCATAGTATGTAAGGCTTGCATACAAGGGATCTCATGCCCTATGACTTGGCTCTATTGCACGATCTATGACAGAAAGAAGGTCAACAATCCCTAGATACCCCGTAGCCTCCTGTTTATAAGTGTGGCGCGCTACACACCCATAAACAAGACTCTACCGGGCACGACTTTGCAGACAACCCTTAGACCGACCTGCTCTGATACCACTTTCTCATGACCCAACCCCGTAGGCTGTGACTAGTATAACACTTTCACATTCACATTAAATTCTTAGCTCAAGACTCTTAATCATGGAATCATTCTTATCGTACATATCATAGGCATATTCTCTTTCTTAACATCATCATTATCATTGTCATCATAGGAGTATCCCCGTTAGTATAGTTACAGTACTTGTCATTCGATGAACGGAATAAGGATCAAAAGTCTTCTTTGGATTCTGCTTCAAAATAGGTCAAACGGAACAATAAGGAAAATCCGGGGACAATGGGCCCACCTCGGGTCAAATGAGGCAGCGTACCAAATTTACGTACATTACACTTCATGACGTCACTTGTGAGGGTTTTAGGGTAGTCGGATCTCATTGGTGCAATTTCTAGTTGTTTAGGTAGTTTCCCAACATCTGATAACATTTTGAATTCAATCTTACTGAATGAAAAAGGGCCAAATTCAATTTCGGATTTCTAGGGATAGGATCGTCCCCGAGGCCCGTATCCAATCCTATTACATCTAAGACATGCCAAAGAAGGAAGGGTAAACCTTACATACCTTTTCTGCTTCTCATGCGACTCCAAATTCAAGTTCCAAATCCGCCAAAATCTACAAATTGGTCACATTTACCAAACCTTAATTAGAACATTTAGAAGTGGAATCTTAAGGCAACATTTGTCTACCGAAATTTCGGCAGCATTTCCCCTGTAAATACATCGTCCCCAAGAATCTATCTTGGCCAATTTCAATCAACAACAATCCAGGAATTCAACCCGGCCAAACAATCAACAATACCAACAATTTTTCTAGCAACATTTCAATATCCAACTCAATCCAATTCAATTCACACAATCTTTCAACAACATAATCAACATATTACTTTACCGAAACCTTCCAATTCAACAACAACCATGCACGTCATCATAATTCATGTACACTTACTTTAACAACAACCTTCATTCTATATCACATAATCCATAACAATCCAATTGCTAAATAAAACTAATTCATCACATTCTACCATCACCACTTCCATGCATATTTCCATAACTTTTTCATTCATTTCTTAATATTCCAATGACAACCAACATGCTACATACACTTCATGCATATTTCTATGAATTCTCATCCTTTTTATACATTGTAACAACAAACAACATACTACATAAAATCATTCCAACACTACACAACACCACACAACACACGGCCAATACCATACATGCACGGCCACACTTCAACATCATTGATTTCATGTTTTTCATGCATTTCTCCATATCACAACATTTACCAAGCATCCATAACACATAAAGGAAGATTAGTTCTTACCTTTTTCCTTCAACTTCCCACTTGACTATAGCTATGACCTTGCACCAAGGAGGGGATTTCTTGCTCCAACACTTGCACCATGTTAAAGAGGACCTTCAACTTAGTAGGAATACTAGAAGAAATAATTTTTTGGAACAAGATTTCAAGGGGTCAAAATCCCCTAGCCATGGCCGAAACCCTCTCTTTTTCTCCACTCTCCTCATTTTTTTTTTGTTCTTCTTTTTGTCTTGAATTAGAAGGTAAACTCATATATATATATATCTCCAAGCATGTGAGGGGCACATGCCCCTCTCTAGAAATTTCTTGACTTTTCCCACCTTTTTCTTGAAATTAAAGAAAGAAGACTAAGTGTCTTCTTGTGTACACCTTAGTCCCCATTAATTAAAAATGTGCACATATTCCACACAAGTCACACGGCCAACATGTCCTTTCAAGAACCTTCATGAAAATTTTGTGACATTCCCGTCTTGCCCTCCGACTTTCCTTGATATTACCATTTACCATTTTGTGAGTTTCTCTTTTTACCCTTAACCTTTCTCAATATTTCCATACAATAATATTCATAAATAATATCCATAACCAACTTGTACATTAAAATAATTGTTGAAAATGGTCTCGCCCTTAACTTTCCACGATGACTTTGGAATTTCCAAACACACAAGATACGGGCTATAACATCCTCCCCCCCTTTAGAACATTCGTCCTCGAATGTTCAACTGACCTTGTGGGGTCTTGTAGCACTTCGGAAGGGGGTTCCTTTATAATTGCCCTTTTCTCCATGTCCACTCTCTATCTGTTATCCTACTTTCCTTACTATCAAACTCCTGGATCCTTACATGAGTCCTCATTCCATGTCATGGGTTTCTTTTATAGCTGCTCTTTCCATTATGTCTGTTCCTTATCCCTTACCTTGTTTTCCTTATAATCGAACTCCTTGACCCCTCACGAGTTATTGCTCCATGTCATAGGTTTTTCTAACTCACTGTGTCACCTCATTATCCTTGTTCTTTCCGGGCCTTTCCTTTTCTACTATTGTCTCGTCACCGAACCTTAATGGAAGCCATGTCTTTGTACACAATCCTTACTTAACAATTCAGTGTAGCCGTAGGCTATTTCTTTATCCTCGGATCTATCTCTTAGTATACTCATTGTTATTTCGCTTCTACTCGTCTCCCAAGTATTCTTGCGACACGCCGACGTTTTCTAAACTCTAATTCCAAGCTAATAGATTTCCTTTTCTGACACTTGATAGTGTTGCAATTCCTTTTTAGGTCTACTATAATATGGCCTCCCCCCCCCCCCCCCCCCCCACCCCCTTTAGGGGGCTCCTTATATGCCAACAGTCCTTCTACGAAATCTTGGTCTATCCCTTATCCCCTATCTTCTTGAGGTTTCTTACCTTTCACCTACCTACGATACTTTGATCTCTTTGTTTTCCATCTACTCACTCTTTATTTTCCAAATGTTGTTATACTAGAATTTCCAATCTTTACCTATAGTAGAACAATAATAATTTACCCGGCAACACTTTCACCGTTCAGCTTTACCACCCTTCGAACTTCGGTACCCTTACGTGATCAATGCCCCTTTTTCCGTAGCTCTGGTCGCTGGGACTCACATCTCCTCCGATACAATCATATATGGGATACGCTACACCTTTATATATTTATATATATATATATATATATATATATATATATATATATATATATATATATATATATATATATATATATATTATCTACTAGCCCACAAAATACTTCCAAACGCGGTTCAAGCTTAGCCTAATTCCAGGGCTGTGATCCCTTTTCTGTCTCTTCACCGAGCTAGTCTGCCTCGTCCCACGTGTCTTCTTATAATCTCCAACCATTCCGTATATCCTAGTGTTCCTTAGACTACCCTAGCTTTTCATTTGTCTCTTATGTCTCAATATATAGAATTTCTTGCCAACTTCCCAGGGGGTCACCCATCATGAAATTGCTCCCACTGAGCACGCTTAACCCAAAAACTTCATTGGAATTCGGTATCTTAATGCTGACATTTTCGCGTCCGCTTTCTCACATGACCTTTATTGCATGTTCTGGAGCAAGTCGAAATCTTACAGGTTTCGAAACATTTTCGTAACACGTCCTTTCTTTTATAATTACCGTTTTGCCCTTCTCGATTTCCAATGTTCACCTTCCGTCTGTGTGTATGGTTACCTCCTCTCCTGGACTTCCAGATTCCTGATTGTAGTGATCGCACCTTTGTCGTCATGCCAAACCCATAACTTTTCTGAACCGACACATCTCACTTATTACCTATTTACAGTATCTTCTGTCCCCGTTTCTTCCTGTTGGGCGAATCTATTTTGACAGAACCTCCTTTGCCATTCTTACTTTTCAAAATCTGTACGTAACAAATATCGATAATACTTCACAGAACATGCGGCTATATGACATATTCCCGCCGTCCAGAACTTCCAGTTTCGAGTAACAGAGCAAATATCCAGTCTTACCTCTATGACTTGCCATATCGTCATTCGCCTTTTTCCATCGCTACTGGACGTCTACAAAAATCGACGGTTAGTATAAGGAATCTTATTTCCTATGACTTGGCTCTATCGCACGATCTAAGACAGAAAGAAGGTCAACATTTCCTAGATGCCCCGCAGCCTCCTATTTATAAATGTGGCCGGCTTCACACCAATAAACAGGACTCTACCGGACACGACTTTGCAGACAACCCCTTAGATTAACCTGCTCTGATACCACTCTGTCACACCTCGACTTTACTAGGGTGTGATGTGCACCCGACCCCATATCTGGAGCCGAGCGAACCCGCTGACTCTTGTTACATATAGAAACTCTTGAATCAATTAAGAAAGAAATACATAGCAAGCTCTCCCATATATTTTTTTTTCATAAGTAAAATCTGATATCATATAAGACTCGTGACATGAAACATAATAACATATCGGCTGCTGGAGCCGCTTACAGACTGACAACCCAATACCTACGACTCTGTCTGCAAAGTCTTTAACATCAAACAAACATCATAGCTCAGATACTCTGACTCAGCAACACTCCAGAACTAGTGGAGCCTGCCAACTCCGCTGGATCATCTTCTATGATAGCTGTGGCTCGTCTGGTGTACCTGCGCGGCATGAACGCAGCCCCCGAAGAAGAGGGGTCAGTACGAGTAATGTACTGAGTATGTAAGGCATGAATAGTAACATAATAAAGGAATATACAGTATGAATAATAACGGAATAGACATATGGAGATTATCCTGGGACAGATGTAACCTGTACATATGAATGCCTTTCTGCGGATGCCATGCATGCTTAGTTTCTTATTCAGAAAACGGAACATTTCAGAAAATGGTGTTCTTTATTTACATTCACAGACGCCGAGTACATCGGCTCTCCCACCCCCCTCCCCAACAGTGTCCCAACATATATATATATATCACATATACAGACGCCGTATCCGGCTCTCCCATATCCCGCGTTCGGGCATCCCGCGTCCGGGACGAAATCCAGCTGAATCAGGTGGTGATATAACAGTGGCCCTTCCCCTTTCCCCATATACATATACATATACATATTCGCATTCATATACATATGTCATACAATTGGCATGCATGAGAGCCCAAATAAAGTCATGTGTCCATCGGAGTGACATAAGGTCGGTGACCTCCGATTACATTATGGAATAATCACGGTCACTTTGTCTCACCTTGAAGGGACGAGTATTTTAAGGCGAGACTACCAACGGAAAATAGCCTTAAGAGAGAGCATAGAATGAAATCATGGACATTATAACCGCCAATTCATATGCTTTGAAGTCTTTTAGAAACTAGTGTCATAGCTAAGGAATAGAATTGAGGTTCAAGAACTAGTATAACATTTTCACATTCACATTAAATTCTTAGCTCAAGACTCTTAATCATGGAATCATTCTTATCGTACTTATCATAGGCATATTCTCTTTCTTAACATCATCATTATCATTGTCATCATAGGAGTATCCCCGTTAGCATAGTTACAGTACTTGTCATTCGATGAACGGAATAAGGATCAAAAGTCTTCTTTGGATTCTGCTTCAAAATAGGTCAAACGGAACAATAAGGAAAATCCGGGGACAATGGGCCCACCTCGGGTCAAATGAGGCGGCGTACCAAATTTACGTACATTACACTTCATGACGTCACTTGTGAGGGTTTTAGGGTAGTCGGATCTCATTGGTGCAATTTCTAGTTGTTTAGGTAGTTTCCCAACATCTGATAACATTTTGAATTCAATCTTACTGAATGAAAAAGGGCCAAATTCAATTTCGGATTTCTAGGGATAGGATCGTCCCCGAGGCCCGTATCCAATCCTATTACATCTAAGACATGCCAAAGAAGGAAGGGTAAACCTTACATACCTTTTCTGCTTCTCATGCGACTCCAAATTCAAGTTCCAAATCCGCCAAAATCTACAAATTGGTCACATTTACCAAACCTTAATTAGAACATTTAGAAGTGGAATCTTAAGGCAACATTTGTCTACCGAAATTGCGGCAGCATTTCCCCTGTAAATACATCGTCCCCAAGAATCTATCTTGGCCAATTTCAATCAACAACAATCCAGGAATTCAACCCGGCCAAACAATCAACAATACCAACAATATTTCTAGCAACATTTCAATATCCAACTCAATCCAATTCAATTCACACAATCTTTCAACAACACAATCAACATATTACTTTACCGAAACCTTCCAATTCAACAACAACCATGCACGTCATCATAATTCATGTACACTTACTTTAACAACAGCCTTCATTCTATATCACATAATCCATAACAATCCAATTGCTAAATAAAACTAATTCATCACATTCTACCATCACCACTTCCATGCATATTTCCATAAATGTTTCATTCATTTCTTAATATTCCAATGACAACCAACATGCTACATACACTTCATGCATATTTCTATGAATTCTCATCCTTTTTATACATTATAACAACAAACAACATACTACATAAAATCATTCCAGCACAACACAACACCACACAACACACGGCCAATACCATACATGCACGGCCACACTTCAACATCATTGATTTCTTTTTTTCCATGCATTTCTCCATATCACAACATGTACCAAGCATCCATAACACATAAAGGAAGATTAGTTCTTACCTTTTTCCTTCAACTTCCCACTTGACTATAGCTATGAACTTGCACCAAGGACGGGATTTCTTGCTCCAACACTTGCACCATGTTAAAGAGGACCTTCAACTTAGTAGGAATACTAGAAGAAATAATTTTTTGGAACAAGATTTCAAGGGGTCAAAATCCCCTAGCCATGGCCGAAACCCTCTCTTTTTCTCCACTCTCCTCATTTTTTTTTTTTGTTCTTCTTTTTGTCTTGAATTAGAAGGTAAACTCATATATATATATATATCTCCAAGCATGTGAGGGGCACATGCCCCTCTCTAGAAATTTCTTGACTTTTCCCACCTTTTTCTTGAAATTAAAGAAAGAAGACTAAGTGTCTTCTTGTGTACACCTTAGTCCCCATTAATTAAAAATGTGCACATATTCCACACAAGTCACACGGCCAACATGTCCTTTCAAGAACCTTCATGAAATTTTTGTGACATTCCCGTCTTGCCCTCCGACTTTCCTTGATATTACCATTTACCATTTTGTGAGTTTCTCTTTTTACCCTTAACTTTTCTCAATATTTCCATACAATAATATTCATAAATAATATCCATAACCAACTTGTACATTAAAATAATTTTTGAAAATGGTCTCGCCCTTAACTTTCCACGATGACTTTGGAATTTCCAAACACACAAGATACGGGCTATAACAGCAACTATCATGGTTTCATGGAATAGGTAACCTCCCTATCTCATTACTTCATCCCTCTTCCATTTCAATGTTCTTTTTCACTAAGAATTTATCTTCCAAACCAATAAAAATAGAGGTTCTCTACTTTTCAAGTCTAAGATGACCAAAATGAAATCTCTAAGCTTAAAAGCTAGACATTCTTGGGATAATCCTTCAAGTTCTTAAATTAGGAGGATTGACCATCTCTAACTTTTGAGTTTTCCTCTCTTGTTGTAAATAGGTTTCGACTATATTCTCTAGATTGGAGTTTTATGAAGGAAAGAATATATTTTATGACTTAGGTGACTTATTTAGCAATAAAACCTGATTTATTAACTCATGAAAACCTAGAAAATCTTGTTGAGAATAAATTCCAATCTTTCTTTTGCAAACCCGAAATTCAAATAACATTTCTAGATTATTGACCCTTGTTCTTTCGGGTTTCCTTGATATTCTAAGGCCCTTCGTTGCGGGTCACAGTTCGAAAGTGTGAAGTTGAAGATCAACGAGATGTTCGTTGCACCTGTTCGGCCTCGAGGTATGTTATGACTTTTCCTTTTAGGTA
The DNA here is from genome assembly GCF_019175385.1 of Lycium barbarum. NCBI lineage: Eukaryota > Viridiplantae > Streptophyta > Magnoliopsida > Solanales > Solanaceae > Lycium > Lycium barbarum. The sequence continues at coordinate 18,607,514 of NC_083348.1, read as the reverse complement.
GACTTTGGTTAGAGTTCCATATATGTACGATAGATAAAACGGAGAATGCATGCCTAGGTCATTGGACACGGATGTCGGGATGGTTATATTAGGTTGGTATTGTGGTGTTGAATTGTCTCTTGCAATACTTGTTGCTACGGTAGTAATGCTGTGTTACCTTTTTGGTTAGACTCCGGTTAGCGACCCGCATGTTGTACTAGGGAATTGTTAAAGACATCATGTGAACCTTCGGGTATGAAGTTTAGGGTGGAATTCTTAAGATTGGTACTGTTGTGTGACTTGTGTGTTCAGACTCGTGGATCGTAGATTCCTAAAGTTATGCTTGTCTTTTCTTATGTGAATTGGTGGTTCCTTTATGTTATGGGAGATCGAATGGAAGGAACGGATTCATGTGATACTTGTACTATGATGGCTGTCCTTGTAAAAAATTGAATGAAATCCATATGTTGTTTAGGATATTCTCATTGCATGACATACTTTTTTATATCTATGATATATTTGTCTTGATCTTGATCTTGATATTGTGGAAGGGTGATGACGGAGGTAAGTATGATTCATGCGACATTACTATATTTGCATAGCCATCTCTATGCTATGTGATATGGAGTGGTTAGCATTGATAGTGGATGAAGGACTCATTCTAGGCTGTGTGATACGGAATGACGGTATATGGACTTAGTGGTCCCCCATGGGTCATGACTACCGAGAAGTGGATATCGTCCCCTTGGAGCATGTGTGTATTATTGCATGTGCATTTCATTCATACCATAAACATTTTGCATTGTACCTTATTATCTCTTATGCGTGATTATGATATGGGTTTGTGATTGTATTTCTCTAAGACTTGGAACGATTAGGCTTAGTAGATATAACCATAGGCTAGGATTTGTGATTGATTAAGTGTGACTGAATTGTCCATGGTATATGGGAATGACCTAGTGGGCGTGACTGTGTTCGAGTATTTGAATGGTGAGAAGGTCTGTCATTCCATTTTAGTCCAAACCTATTGAGTATTATGTTGTATTGTGAGTGTTAAGTATATGAGCATCCTTGAGGGCATTAACAATTGATGTGGGGATTGGGAAAGGTAATCCTAGTGGCACAATTGCGTTAAATGTGGGGAAAACACACAAATGGTAGGTGTTAGGGAAATTAAATACCTTGAGCGACTTGTTTTCACCGAGTATCAAATTGAGTTTGGATGATACTTATTTTTGATATACATAGTGTTTGACTTAAAATCTGCCTACTATATTTATTTGTGTTATCTATTTGTCGTTATGTTAGCCTAACCATTGTCAACCTATGATGCTTACCAGTACTAGTGTTGTACTGATACTATTCTTGCTACATCCCATTCGGGGTGTAGAGTCTTACTGTCACGACCCGACTAGGGGCCGTGACGAGTACCCGATACTTGTACCGAGCACCCCTTAGCTATCCTGTATAGACAGTGCCATATTTTTATTTCTAAACACTAACATTTGCAGTAAACTTTCTAATATCGCGTTACACCAGAACGCGAACCATTCGGAATACAATACATTAAACTGTACATAGCTGACGGTGTATATCTGTCTACGAGCCTCTAGACATAGTACATTTATACATAGGAAGGGCCGAGTACTGTCACGCCCAAAAATACATACACAAAATAGTACCGATGATATAAGGCTCCGGAACAACTGGAGCGCTGTCGAATGCTGCTGATAGGGCGCTAGGAATCTGGTCTGTATACCTGCTGACCTGCGCGGCATGAAACGCAGCGTCCACAAGAAGGGACGTCAGTACGAATAATGTACCGAGTATGTAAGGCATGGAAAACAATGCAAGCAGTAACATAAAGTACGATCAATAATAATATCACGGAGCCATAGGGCGTATAACGAGGCAAGAACGTAACCTGTACATAGGAAGGCCCCTCTTTAGGCCGGCTGTCATGTAGGCTTGTCTTTTCATCTTTGAAACGTTTCTTTTCATAGGCATAGGAGTCAACATTTTTTTATATTTCTTATTCTCGTGTGCAGAAAACAGTACATTTTAATAACGGTAGCTTTTACTCACGTTTTCGGACGCCGAATACAATCGGCTCTCCCAACCCCCTCGGTGTCCCTTATTCATGTATACAGAAAACAGTACAATTCAGTAGACAGTATCTTTCATTTACAGTTACAGATGCCGAATACAATCGGCTCTCCCAACCCCCTCCCCAACGATGACCCAACATATTACATCACATATGTATCACACATTATATATATATATATACAGACGCCGCGTACGGCTCATCCCATATCCCGCGTCCGGGCATCCCGCGTCCAGGATGGAATCCAGCTGAATCAGGTGGTGATATAACAGTGGCCCTTCCCTTCTTCCCCACATACACGTACATTTACTCATCCTTTATGCATATACATGTCTTATATACAGTTACTTTGTCATATATATATACATACCCATACACGTATACCCGTTTTATATATATACATATGTCATATAAGCGCACAAGAGAGCCAAGGAAAATCATGTATCCATCGGAGTGACATAAGGTCGGTGACCTCCGATTACATTACGGAATGCTAGTGATAGCTTTGTCTCACCTTGAAGGAACAAGTATTTTAAGGCGAAACTATCAACGGAAAATAGTGTTACAGTAACCGAAAATGAAATCTTAGGTATTTTAGAAAATAAGTTATAACTAGAAAATATAAATATGATTCCAAAAATTAGTTTATCGCTTTCATGTTTATATGAAGTACTTGGCTTAGTCGTAGAGTCGTTCCGGTCGTACTTATCATAGCTACATTCTCTTGTCCGACATTGTCATTATCATTATCATCATAGAAACACTCCCGCTGGAGTAGTCATAGTACTTATCACTTGGTGACGAAATCGGGATCAAAGGCCCCCTTTGGATTCACTTCAAGTATGTTAACCAAGATTATAGGAAGATCCGAGAGTAACGGGCCCACCTCGGGCCGGACGAGGTAGCGTATACAATTTACCCATATTACGTGTCATAGCATTACTTGTATGAGTCTTAGGGTAATCGGGTCCCACTTAGGCAAGTTATAGGGGTCTAGAAGGTCTTTTCATCATTTTGCACACTTTTTACTTCAATTCAATTGAACGAAAAGTTGAAAACTTTAGGTGCGGATTTCGGGGATTAGGGTTGTCCTCGAGACTCGTACCCGACTTCTTTTAGTTAAGACATGCCATAGAAAGAAGGGTGAAGCCTTACATACCTCTTTCCGCTCCTTTAGCTATTCCAAATTCACGTCTCAATTTCGTCAAAATCTGCGAATTGGTCATTTTTACCAAAACTTCCATTAGTATGCTTAGAGTCAAAACCTTAAGGAAACATTTTGCTACCGAAATTTCGGCAGCATTTCCCCTGTAAATGTACCATCCTCGACATTCAATTTAGTCAAATTCTCATCAAACACAATCCGGGAATTCAAACCCGGCCAAACTATTAACATAATTCAACAATCACACTAGAAATTCACATATTCAATTCAAGGTACATTCCAACACTTCAATTAGCCTTCTACTTCCTTCAAGACTCTCCAAGTCCAATGAAACAACAATAACCTTATAATACATATATTCCAACAACATCATAGTAATACCATTACATGTCTTCCATACAAGAAACTTATTTTCAATTTACACAAACTTCCATCTACTAATACTTCACCATGCTTATAAATTCTTCATTTGCGATATAAAATCCACAACACAACAACTAAGATACTAGATAAAACTTGCTCACTATCCATTCATCAAGCAACACACACACGGCCATTTGCAACTACACACTACGCGGCCATACCATGCACACACACAACTTCAATTTTTCCATTTTCCACATCTCATCCACAACAATAGCAACCAAACACTTGACAACAATTGAAATACAATTCCTACACCTATATGTACATACACGGCCATATACTATATTCCTCTACTTCAAGAATTTCATCCATTTTTGCCTACTACAACACATATAATCTATGCATAACACATAAAACAAGGTTAGAATTTACCTTTCTTCTTCAACTTCTCACTTGCCTAACTCTTGGCAACTTGGATGATTTTGAACCTTTCTTGCTCCAACAACAACTCTACCTTGTTAAGCACCCTTTGCTTGGTAGGAAATGATTTTTGGAGGGATTTTATCAATTTTTCTTGGAAAATATTTCTATGGCCGAAAGCCTCCAAGGCTTTTGCTCTCAATTCTTTTTCTTTCTTCTTTCTTGAAAGTTCTTGAATAATGTTAAGTGATAAGTCTCCCTTAATTTATTTATTCACTTGGATTAAATCAAGACATGGGCTTGGGCCAATTTTTGCTTGCCATGGCCGGTTGGGCCTCAATTTTGTCTTAAACAAATGTTTCAAGCCCACTTGAATTTTTAGCTAGTTTATGTAATTCATGAAGCATTTTTCCAACTTCCAAATTTGCCCTTCGCCTTTCTCCATATTTCCACTTCAAAATGTTTTATAAACAACTTGTACACCAAACAAGATCAAAATTATAATCTTGCTCTTAATCTCCCGCAATTACCTTAAATTATCTGAATGCGAAAAATGCGGGATATAACACTTACAGGTGGATAGCTTGATTTGAGAGTTTCCGGAAGATGCGCGGTGCTATTCTTGAAGACCTAAATATTCTTCATCCCTAGATGTAGGTTGAGTTCTATTTTATTTATTATGAGTATTGTACCTTCGAATTTTAGTCACTCTTGTACTAGTCTAGACTAGCTTTTGGGAAGGTTATTATGTTTACACCACTTTTGTAATTAATTCCGCTTATTTAATAAAAGAGTTACTTCCGCTTGATTATGTTTATAACTTAATATTGAATGAATCCTATTTATGATAGGAAATGGAATATGATTGTGTTTAAGGGTTTGCCTACCGAGGTGGGAATGGTAGGTGCCCCCGCGATCCTAAAATGGGTCGGGATAAAATTATATATTAAGACTTAGGGTTCAACCCAAATTGGGGGTTTTGCCTAAAATCTTATTTGAAGGTGTAACACCTCGTAAAATCCGTACTAAACCATATTCATGATTCTGGAGGTTAGTGTTACACTTGGGAAAATTCCCCGTTAACGTACAGTGAATAAGCTAGCAAAGGGCGCGACGTATACGATGATTTGATAAGTAAGAGATGGCATTTGATGATTCCAATTGAGATCCAAAGGAATTTAACGGAAATGAAGAAGTTTGTCAAAGGAAGTAAAGAATATATTATGTGTCGGGTAATAATTATGGACGACGAGTTAATGATGGCATAATGATGTCTTGGAGACGAGTGACAACTTCCATTAGATCGGTATTGAGGTGTTAAACAAGTGTCACGAAGGTTCCATAAGGATTGGAGATCAAACGAGTTGACGAGAACGAAATCGGAACAGCTGGGCACTATAAAGACTAACATACGGACCGTATAAATTATACTGGCCGTATGTTAGGCCGTATAATTAGTCAAGAGGAGCATCATATTCTGGACCAAACATACGGCTACGCATACGGCCCGTATAAAATGTATGGACCGTATGTTGGTCCGTATATTTGGGTCGGAACAGGTTTTAATTTAATATAAGGACCTCTCTCCTTCATTTTATTTTATTTCACTTCACTCCTCTACACTTCAAGAAAACTCTAGAACACTCTCTAACATTCATCCACAAGAAAATCAAAGGAAATCCATGATCAACTACTTCAATCCATGAAAACAAGTGTATGAAACCTAGTGAAAGTCATCCAAGCCAAGAAATCCCAAGAGAAGTGAAATAGGGTTTTGGTGCTAGAAGAGTATTTACATTAAAGGCTTGTTTCTACACTATCTAAGGTAAGTTTCATGGTATTTTCATGATGTTTGAAGTATTGATAAGCTCAAACACTTGGATTGTAGAAGAGTATAGAAAATGGGTCATAAATGAGTGAATAGTGTCATTGTTGAACAATAGTTGGATTGAATTATGAATATTGGTATATTGAGATTGTAAATATGTTATGAATGACCTATAGACCATGGAATAAGTATTATATATGAGAAAACGTGATAACGAGCTATGACCATAATTGTGGAGAAATTGAAGGGAAATGGTGAATTGTGGTAAATGTAGATAAATGATGATTTTGGTTTGCGATATTGTGAATGTTGTTATGAACGTTTGGGAGTTGATATAGAATATGTTATATCCCGCATTTCGTACGTTCGGATAATTCAAGATAATTGTGCGAAGTTAAGGGCGAGGCTATATTTCGATCTTGTTTAATATGCAAGTTGTTTATGAATATTATTGGCATGGAAATATTGAGAAAGGCAAAGGGTAAAAAGGGAAATTCGCAAGATGACTCATAGAAATACGGAGGAAGGCTAAGGGTAAATCCGGAATTTGGAAAATATGTTTCGTGAATTACAAGACTAAATACAAACAAAAAAAAAAAAAAAGAAAAAAAAGTGGGCTTGAATAAAAAGGGCCATGTTGGCCGTGCACTTGGGGTGGGCTTGGCCCAATTGAATTAATTATCCATTTGTATAATTAGATGACCAAGTGGTCATATTTGTTATTTTAAGAAGCTTCAAGAAAGAGGGCATGTGCCCTTCACATGCTTGTAGGAGCTATATATATAGGCAATCTTATAAAACAAGACAAGTTATTCATTCCAACATTAAGGAAACTTCAAGAAAAATTTATAGCCATGTTCGGCCATGGCCATCAAAATTGGTCTATGGAGATTGATCAAGAAAAGAATATTTTCTCCTAGTATTCCAACTAATTTGAAGGCCCTAATTAACATGGAGAGGTTGCTGGAGCAACAAAATCATTCACTTGTGCAATATCCAACCATGGCCGAAAAGAGGAGACAAAGAATAAAGGTAAGGTTTAACCCCTTCTTACATGTGTTATAGATGATTTATGAATGTTGAAATATGTAGAAGAGGGTGAAATTCATGAAATATATGTGTGTGTAGTATGGCCGAATATAGTGGTGTCATGTAGAATAAATGACATGATTTTATTTAGCATTTTGATTGTTCTTGTGTTGTGGATTTTATGATGTTAAATGAAGATTTAATGATTGGAAGTGAGGTTGAAATCGTTTGTGGATTGTGGAAGAAGCTAATGTGATATTAGTATGGTTCCTTATAATTATAAGAATAAAGTTGCTAATGTGTAAGTTGCAAATATAATTCATGAATTTGGAAGGTGAGACATGTGGTTGGAAGATTGTAAGTTGGGTTATTGTGTTTGAATTTGAAATAAGGAAATGTGTTGTTATTGTCCTTATTGAATTTGGAAGGCTTTGGGGGAAGTAGAATATTAATTGGGTTGTCTTGCATATTATGAGAATTGAATTGAATGTAAATGGAATGTCGTTGAATCATATGACAAAGGTTGTTAATATTAGAATGTACTTTGGATTGATTGTTGAAGTTGTTGGTATTGTTGTCGGTAATTTGGCCGAGTTGCATTTTCGGATTGTTGTTGATAAAATTGGCAGAGTTAGATTCTCGGGGATGTTGTATTTACATGGGAAATGCTGCCGAAATTTCTGTAGAATATAAATGAATTCATTTGAAAGAATAAGACGAGTATATGTCGATGAATCTAATGATTATGTCAACTTTCTTGAATGTAGACTAGAAAGTTTGGATAAATAAGAGTAGCTAATAAGGTGTGGCACAGGTATGTAAGGCTTACCTTTTCTTTCTTTGGCATGTCCTAGAGCCACATAAGGTATGATGTGATATGCACTTTGGGGGTAATTCTACTCTTGGATTCTGAGTTTTGTCCCTAAAAAGTTTTGTATGCGTTAATGTCCGTAGTTCTGTTTGATATGTTTTCGAATGGCATTCGAAAGATAATTGGTACGATCAATGTTTTGATTTTCAAATGATAGTACGTTTGATTATTCCATTGAGTCTTTGATAAACTTTGATATATACATATGATTCTAAAAGTTATATTTGATTTGATCTATATGATATCCGAAAGATACTTGATATGATTATTTCTTCGATTTTTCAAAAATGGCTTCTGAAACGCTCGTAGAAGGTTCTGTACTTCAAACGTCCATAGCTTTCTCATGCTAAGTCGGATTGACCCGAAACTTGTCTCTGAGCCTTCAGGATTCGGTAAGTATGATTGTCTATCGAGTCTTGATTTGTGTGCATATGGTTGCGCATTATTCTGTTCGTGCAAGCCTCAGTTTGGATTTCACTGAGCCCGGGCCAGGATATGTTCTCGTGCGTACTCCTCTGCATTGTTCACCGCGTCCCTCTCACTTGCGGACCGGGGCACGTATATATATGATGATATGATGACGGGGTGGTGGCCAAGATGGCATATGATGACTCTATTCACCGCGTTCCGCAAAAGAGGGCCGGGGCACGTTATATGCATATATGATATGTGATTCTGTCATGCATGGTCCGTGTCTGGAAAGTGAGCCCTTTTGGCACTCTGGATGACTCACTTATTTTCTGTACTTTTTCTGACCTACGACATCGGTATACATGATTCGTGTCTGGAAGGTAAACATTTTGGTAATCTGTATAATGTACTCACTCTTGTGCTGTTTGCTTCGGATATGGTTCTATTTTCTGTGTTTCATGCTTTACATACTCAGTACATATTCCATACTGACCCCCTTTCTTCGGGGGCTGCGTTTCATGCCGCGCAGGTATACCCAGATGAGTTGAATCTATTATAGAAGATGTCCCAGTGGAGACGGCAAGCTCCATTTGCTCCTGGAGTGTTGCCGAGTCAGAGTTTGTATGATAATATGCTTTCTGGATTGATGTTAGAGACTTTGCAGACAGAGTCGTGGGTATTGTTTGTTAGTTCTGTAAGTGGCTCCATCAGCCGATGTGTCATTCTGTATTATGTGATAAACTCTATTTGATTACAAACTTTATTTGATTTAAAAGCTTACTATACACTTCATCATTATTTGATTTAAAGGTCCAAAGAGTTATGTGTGTAGTAAGAGTCTGTGGGTTCGCTCGGCTCCGGATATGGGGTCGGGTGCCCATCACACCCTAGCGGGATTAAGGTGTGACAGAATATGGAAAAGTTGTATAAACAAAGGAAATGCTGCCCAATTTTCCTTAGCTTTGATAAGCATGTTCTTATAATCGCTTAGCTAATGTTAATGTGAATTATTTTGAAGGTAAAGACGTGAGCATTAAAGGAGGACGAACAAGCAATAGAGTAGTTAAACGCCAAAGGTATGTGAGGCTAGTCCTTTCTTTCTAAGGCATGAATCTTATGGCATGAATTTCCTCCTTCTTCATGAGTTTCCTATCTTCAAGAAAACTAAGAGTCCTTGTTCATGAATAGCCATATGAAATAAGAAATACACAATGGGTACGATAACGATGATGATAAGTGAGTCTAAAGAAATCTAGAATCCATGATATGATGATCCTATAAAGCTAATGATGCTATCTTGTCACAACCCGTCTAGGGGCCGCGACGGGCACCCGGTGCTAGCCCACCCGGGCACCCTTTGACTTATGCTTACTCTTACATATAGGTGAGCCATATAATTAAACATACATTTCTATTCATCGTTCATGCTAGTCCCATTGGACGACAACGTTTTTATATCATGTTGACATTTATGCCACGTCAATGTACATAAGCCGACAAGGCTATCAAAATGAAACACAAAAATTTAGGCCAACAAAGCCAGACATATCTATCCATATACACATATCTACGAGCCTCTAAAGGGAGTATAACATATCACATAAGCGGGACAGGACCCCGCTATGCCCATAATTATATACACAAAAGAATAAGTACCCAAAAGCTATGGCTCTGAATGAAATGGAGCTCTGCTATGTAGTCTCGGAGAATATAGCTATGGATAGAGCCTGTCTTCCTGTGCACCTGCGGACATGATGCAGCGTCCACAAATGAAAGGCCGTCAGTACGAAGAATGTACTAAGTATGTAAAGCATGATCAATATCAATATAGAAGCATATTAAGCAACATAAGAAATAGCACAAGATGGGAGATTGTAATATCATCGTCATAGGCACTTACTTGCCTTACATAGGATCTTCCCATTTCTAATGCGTATTTACGTACATACATCCGTATTCGTTCCATGTTTGTACTCGTATTCGTATACATGCCCTTATTCACATTCATATCGTATCATATTTGTATTCATACTCGTATCCATGTCATATACGTAATCATATCATATGCATAATCATATCATATACATAATCATATCTTATACATAGCATTTACATAGCATACCCGACCATGCAGGATCGGTGTTTCATACATACTTGGCCAACCAAGGCTCAAGGTTACTCATACCTGGCCCTACCAAGGCTTCAGGGTTACATCTACCTGGCCCTACCAAGGCGTCAGGGTTATCCGTACCATCTGCAGAGGTGTATGCGCATTACGTAATCATATACATACTTATTTACATATCTTACCCGGCCTCATAAGCTCGGGGTTCCATAATAGTCATACATGGATACATATACATAATAGCTCATAATCATCTTTACTATTTACATCATTATCATAATCGTCATCAACATCATCATTACTATTATCGTCATTCACCACGTTTATCTTCATAGGCTTACTCATCATACGAGGGATTTAGTACAATCGTGGCGTATCAAGAACCGTGAGCTTACTAGCTCAGAAGATCAAATCATTTGAAGGATATCATAGTCTCATAGAAGATTTAGATATTTGGCCAAAGGACTATGCCTTATGAAAGAAGGGTTAGCCTTACATACCTTTTTCGTTCAACTATTCTACACTTGCGCTTTCTCCTCCAATGCTAGCGTTTCTACCTTCATTAAAGTCATACTATCATTAGAATCGATAGCTAGCATATATGACTAAAGCTAGAGAAAATCGGACAGCTCCTTTATTTATACGACATTCCTCCATAACGTCTATCAACTGCCAAACGTCAACAACACATTCACAATACCATAACGATAGTCATTATTCCTCCATATTATCCACATTTCTCAATTTTCTTTCAATTACTCATATCCATGGCTATAAAACACAACTCTGTCCATTCACGTACATTGCTCATCTTATGTTCTCAACATCATTTATAACACATTTACATCACAATACGTCAAGACTCATAACTCAATTCAAACTATTTCTCAAAATGGCACTATTCCACATTCATGACCCATTTTGCCATACCTTTCTACAATCCAAGTATTTCAACTCTTAAATACATTAAAAACATAGAAATGCCATGAATCTTACCTTAGATGTCGTAGGAACAATCCTTGGTTTATAATACCCCACTTGAGCAAAACCCTAGTTTATCTCCAATGAGATTTCTTGACTTGAATGATCTTTGATGGGTTTTCTTACTCTTGATTCACTTGGTTTATGTTGTTGATCACTAATAATCCTTGAATTTGTGTGAAATAAATGTAGAGAGATGTTTTATAGAGAAGGGGTGAAATGTGGAAATGAAATAATAAGCTTGGTCCCCTTTTTAATAAACCAAAATCTGATCTGAAATCAACAGTCGTCGAAAGTGCACACTGGTCGTAAACCCAGTTTACGGACCGTATTCCAGTTTACGGTCTGTATTCTGTGGGCATATTTAAGCATAATAGAACCAGAAAGTATGCTGGGGATCATGGTGATTTACAATCGTAGTTTACGGGTCGTATTTCAATTTACGGTCCGTATTCCAAGTCGTATTTAACCATTTGAACATTTGACAGAAAGTTGAAGTTTTGGAAGTTAAAATACGACATGGCAATTTATGGGCCGTATACCACTTTACGGTCCGTATTTCATTTTACGTCCAACTGGCCAAAATGCAAATCTGCAATTTTCCACATTTTCAGAACCTATAATTAGTCATTATGGAGCATAACCTATCTCTTATTGCGATTGCCTTTGAAATCTTACTTAAGGCCATCAGTTGTCATTTCTTACTCATGGAAATATCGTATACTCGTACTCCTCACTAGTTCATTCATTTGAGCAAGAAAGGAAGATTTTCCGAGGTGTAACATTCTCCCCCCCCCCCCCCCCCCTTAAGAACATTCGTCCTCGAATGTTAAGGTCTTCGGGGATTCTATAAAAAATTCGCCAGAGTCTCCCCTATAATATGGCACTACCATCCTGTCACATCAACCCACAATATAATCGCCTCATAGGGCTACATCACAATATCAACATATCTATGGCCACACACGACCAAAAGCATGAAAAGTACATATATATACCTTATGTCGTTAGCGTTTCATCTAGAATCTCTTTTGGGGGTTGGAATAAATGCGGGTATCTGGATCGCATACTCTCTTCCGCTTCCCATGTCATTTCTTCTCGTTTACTTTTCCTCCATAAAACCTTAACTGAGGTCACTTCTTAATTTCTAAGCCTCCGTACTTGCCTATCTATTATGGCAATGGGCACTTCTTCATAAGTCAACTTTTCTGTCACTTGCACATCCCTTATTGGCACGATCGTAGTAGGGTCTCCAACACATTTTTGAAGTATCGAGACATGGAAAACTGGATGGACTGATTCCAAATCCGGAGGTAGGTCTAGCTCATAGGCCACTTTGCCTATCTTTCGCACAATCTCATAAGGTCCAATGTATCGGGGACTAAGCTTCCCCTTTTTGCCAAATCTCATTACACCCTTCATCGGTGACACTTTCAAGAATACTCAATCTTTCACTTGGAACTCTAAGTCTCTTCGACGATTATCCGCATAGGACTTTTGACGACTTTGGGATGCTAACAACCGATCCTGTATGAGCTTGACTTTCCCTATGGCTTGCTGGACCAAGTCTGGCCCTATCAATCTAGCCTCTCCTGTTTCGAACCACCCAATTGGGGATCTACACTTTCGCCCATACAAAGCTTTGTACGGTGCCATCTAAATGCTAGAATGATAACTGTTATTGTAAGCAAATTCAATGAATGGCAAATAATCCTCCTAATTACCTCCAAAATCTATCATACATGCCCGTAACATATCGTCAAGAGTCTGAATGGTGCGCTCAGCTTGCCCATCGGTCTGCGGGTGAAATGCCGTGCTAAGGCTCACTTGGGTCCCCAAACCCTCTTAGAAAGACTTCCAAAAATTAGCTGTAAACTGAGTTCCTCTGTCTGAGATAATAGATACTGGAACACCATGGAGTCTTACTATCTCTTTAAGATAAAGCTTTGCATAATCTTCTTCCACATACGCCATTTTGACTGGTAAGAAATGAGCTGACTTGGTGAGTCTATCCACGATCACCCATATGGAATCATACTTACGTCGAGAACGGGGTAAGCCTGTAATGAAGTCCATGTTAATTACTTCCCACTTCCAAGTTGGAATTTCTATAGCTTGCAACAATCCACCCGGCTTTTGGTGCTCGATTTTCACTTGTTGACAATTAGGACATTGAGCTACGAATGCTGATATGTCTTTCTTCATGCCATTCCACCAATCTGCCTCGGCATCGGAGAACTCCGTCTCCTGAAAGCCCAAATCATGACTCCTCTTTCTGAGGGAGTGTATCTCTGTACTGTATTAGCATGGAATCTTCATATTGTCGCTCTTTCACTTCTGCTACTAGCGACGAGACTGCTGAATTCTGAATAGTGGCTCCCCTGTTACCCGAGTCCACTACTCGAACTCCTAGGCTAGCTAGCTGCTGGAGCTCACGGGCCATTTCTCTCTTTTCTGGTCGAACATCACACAAACTTCCCATAGATCTACGGCTGAGAGCATCAGCCACAACATTCGCCTTTCCAGGGTGATACAAGATATCGACATCATAATATTTTAGCAATTCTAACCATCGTCGTTGCCGTAAATTCAACTATTTCTGCTTGAAGATATACTGAAGACTCTTATGATCTGTATAAATATCCACATGGACACCATATAAATAATGTCTCCATATCTTTAACGCATGAACCACTGCGGCCAATTCTAAATCATGGGTTGGATAATTCCGCTCATGTTTCCGTAATTGCCTTGAAGCATATACAATCACCTTACCATGTTGCATCAATACACAGCCTAGCCCAACACCTGAAGCATCGCAATAAACAACATATCCTTCCAACCCCTCTAGAAGTGTCAAGACTGGGGCGGAAGTCAATCTACTTTTCAACTCTTGGAAGCTACGCTCACAAACATCTGTCCATTGAAACTTTGCTGATTTCTGGGTCAACTTTGTGAGTGGTGCATAAATAGAAGAAAAGCTCTCAATGAATCTCCTGTAATAACCTGCTAAGCCCAGAAAACTACGAACCTCCGTAGGAGTTGTGGGCCTTGGCCAAGTTTTCACGGCCTCAATCTTTTGACTGTCCACTTGAATACCATCGGCTGCCACAATATGCCCCAGAAATGCCACAGAGTTCAACCAAAACTCGCATTTAGAAAACTTTGCAAATAACTCTCGAGTTCGAAGAACTCCGAGGATAGTACGCAAATGATCCGCATGTTCTGCCGCGCATCTAGAATATACCAAGATGTCGTCAATAAATATGATCACAAATAAATCCAGGAAGGGCCTGAACACATTGTTCATCAAATCCATAAATGCCGCTGGTGCATTAGTTAGCCCAAATGACATTACCCGGAACTCAAAAGGACCATATCTTGTTCTGAAGGCTGTCTTAGGGATGTCTTTCTCCCTAACTCTCACTTGATGATACCCGGACCTCAAATCAATCTTTGAAAACCATTTGGCGCCTTGCAATTGATCAAATAAATCATCAATCCTCGGAAGAAGATACTTTTTCTTAGTCGTCACCTTATTCAATTGTCGGTAATCAATGCACATTCTCAAAGAGCCATCTTTCTTTCGGACGAACAATACGGGTGCTCCCCACGGGGATGAACTAGGCCTAATAAAGCCATTTTCAAGAAAGTCTTTCAATTGCTCCTTCAACTCTTTCAATTCTGTGGGAGCCATTTTATAAGGAGGAATGGATATAGGCTTAGTGCCTGGCAACACATCAATGGCAAAATCAATGTCCCGCTCGGGAGGGAGGCCTGGAAGATCCTCCGGGAACACATCCGAAAATTCATTTACTACGGGAACTGACTGAAGAGTCGGCGATTCATCTTCTACATCTTGAACTCGAACTAGATGATAGATACACCCTTTTGTGATCATTTTCCTTGCCTTCACATAGGAAATAAACCTACCTTTTGGTGACGTCGTATTCCCTTTCCATTCTAGGACTGGTTCTCCCGGAAACTGGAAACGAACCAATTTCATTCTACAATCAACATTGGCATAACAAGAAGCCAACCAATCCATGCCCATAATAACATCCAAATCCACCATTTCTAGCTCATGCAAATCAATCATGGTACGACGATCACAAATCACAATTACACAATTTTTATATACTCGGCTAGCTATTACCGATTCACCAACGGGGGTAGACACCTCAAAAGGTTTAATCGATTCCGGCTCGACTCTAAATCGACCCGCAACATACGGAGTAACATATGACAATGTGGAGCTCGGATCAATCAAAGCATATACATCATGAGAAAACATCAATAATATACCTGTGACCACGTCAGGAGAAGACTCAAGATCTTGGCGTCCAGCTAAAGAATAAACACGGTGCTGAGGACCGCTAGAACTGGGAACTCTCCCTCTGCCTCAACCATGGCCGACTGGCGCATGTGAACCTGGCCCCATAGGGTGTACAGATGCTGAAGATCCGGCTACCGACCCTGTAGGCTGGGTCCTACCTTTACCATGAACTGAGGGGCAATCACGCATGATATGGCCTGGTCGACCACATGAATAGCAAACATCTGAACCCATTCGGCATCGACCCCAACGCAACTTCCCACACTGGGAACATCGTCATACTGGTGGCTTTGCCTGACCTGAATCATCTCTAAACTGAGACCCCGAATAGCTTTGACTCGGCCCGGAACGAGGAGGCTTATCGAATCTCTGGCCGGAAAACCGTGGAGGTGCACTCGTCATAGAATAGCCTGAGTGCCTGGAAATCTGCTGTCTGTGCCCACCTCTAAACTCACTCATCGGGCCTGAAGATCTGGCCCTCTTGCTATGACCCCTATCCTACTCGCGTTCACTTCTCTGCTGTTGTAAACTTTCTTCTAAGTTCTGAGCATGAGCCTGAATGCGTGCAATATCCATATTGTCTTGAAGGGACGCAGTCAAGCACCTATCCATCAAATGTGTCCCTAGGAATTTAACAAATCGGTGTACTCTGTCACCCTTATCCACTACCATAGCCGAGGCATATCTAGCCAAAGAATTGAAGCGGAGACTATACTCTAGATTACTCATGCTACCTTGCCTCAAATTTAAGAACTTATCGGCTCTAGCTCGCCGAACTTCTGGAGGCATATAGTGTTGGAGAAAAGCATCCACAAACTCTTTCCATACCGGGGGAGGTACATTGGCTCCCCGTGAAGCGATCCAAACCGTATACCATTGGATCAAGACATCTCTCAATCTATACGACGTTAACTCCACCGACTCGGTGTCTGAAGCATGTATCAATCTAAGTGTCCTCAACATACCATCAATAAAATCCTGAGGGTCCTCCTCCGGCTTTGACCCAAAGAATTCTGGAGGGTTCAAAGTAATGAAGTCACAGGCTCTTGCACTAACAGCCCTGTCACCTTGCCCTGTATTTTGCTGCTGAGTCTGGGCAGCAACCAACTGGGTAAGCAAATATATGGCCTCTTTCACATCTTGGCCTGAAGCATCCGGTGGAGGAGCCGGAGGTGCTGGAGCTGGGGCTGAGGCTCCCTCAAGCTCCTATAATATAGGTACTGAACGGGAGGACTGAGATTGAGCCGCACTCTGGGACTCACTTTCCTCTAATACCAGTGGCGGTGCTCTTTCAGCCTGCTTTTCTTCCACCGTCTTGCCCTTTTGGGCTGCTGTAGCCTTTCTCTTTCCAAGCATTTCTGAAATACACAACACACGGTTAAGAAACAAGAATTTCTTATATCATAGCTCTATCGCACGATTCTTATGAAGAAAGACGGTCATTTATTCCTAAAATGTCCGCAGCTTCTTGTTTATAAATGTGGCGTGCAACACACCCATAACCAAGACTCTACTAGACACGGCTCGTAGACACACCCTAGGACTGAACTGCTCTAATACCACTTTTGTCACGACCCGTCTAGGGGCCGCGACGGGCACCCGGTGTTAGCCCACCCAAGCACCCTTTGACTTATGCATACTCTTACATATAGGTGAGCCACATAATTAAACATATATTTCTATTCATCGTTCATGCTAGTCCCATTGGACGATAACGTTTTTATATCATGTTGGCATCTGTACCATGTCAATGTACATGAGCCGACAAGGCTATCAAAATGATAAACAAAAATATAGGCCGACAAGGACAGACATATCTATCCATAAACATATATCTACGAGCCTCTAAGGGGAGTATAACCTATCACATAAGCGGGACAGGACCCCTCTATGCCCATAATTATATACACAAAAGAATAAGTACCCAAAAGCTATGGCTCCGAATGAAATGGAGCTCTGCTATGTAGTCTTTGAGAATATAGCTATGGATCGAGCCTGTCTCCGTGTGCACCTGCGGCCATGACGCAGTTTCCACAAACGAAAGGCCATCAGTACGAAGAATGTACTGAGTATGTAAAGCATGATCAATATCAATATAGAAGCATATTAAGCAACATAAGAAATAGCACAAGATGGGAGATTGTAATATCATCGTCATAGGCACTTACTTGCCTTACATAGGATCTTTCCATTTCTAATGCGTATTTACGTACATACTGTCACGACCCAACCCCGTAGGCCGTGACTAGTGCCCGATCTGGGCACTCAAACACATTCTAATATACAGCAGAAGCCGACGAGGCTTTATTTCAAATTTAGCTAATTTTAAGAAAAAAATTTCGGCAGAGTTTCCTTTGTTTTACGGACTATCCCATATACCCTGCACGCAGAAAATACCAACAAAGGCCACACAGGGCCAACAGAGTAACATTTAAATATATGCGGACCGGCCACCGCGGCGAATGGGATCGCCCAAACACAACATATACACATAGCTGTACAGAAGGATCCCAACCCACAAACATGTCTACAGACCTCTAAATAGACCAACAGAATCATATGGCGGGACAGGGCCCCGCCGTACCCATGAACGAGAATATACACATATAGAAGTAACAGACTGTACCAAAAGATGGCTCTGAATAAAAGAGCGCTCCAAAAATTGCAGAATGAGATCCTAAGCGGACGGATCAGCAAACCTGTCGTCGGTACCTGCGCGGCATGAAGACGCAGCCCCCGACGAAAGGGGGTCAGTACGAAATATGTACTGAATATGTAAAGCCTGAGTTACAGAAACAAAATCATAACTGGTGCAGAACATACAGAAGGTGAGCAGAAAATCCCAAAGTATCAAATACATATTTTCAAAACATGCAGAGTGTGTACAGAAACATATGTCATATCAAATCTGGCCCCTGCCAAGGGACTCGGCAGACAGAACGTGGCCACCCTCCCGACGCTGGTGCCACAACACAGAAGAATCAGAATAGGGGCATAACCCCGTAACATAGTATGTCATATCAGATGGCCATAGCAAATCATATCAGAACGAGCGTACATGGCACAGCATACTCCAAATACCCATGTACGCGTATACCTGCCCCCTCACATCGAGGCACGGCGAACAATGCAGAGGATCACGCTTGACAACATATCCTGGCCCGGGCTCAGTGTGGGAATCATTGGGGCATCCACGAATGGAGTAGTGAGAGACTAATGCAATTAAAATATCATAAATGTTTTCAAGGACTCAATGAGGCATATCAAGGGCAAACAAATCCAATGAAGTCAGACGGGATCATAATAAAAGCATTTCGGACATCATAATAAATTATAGAAGTATAACCCTCCTGAAGTCGTTCCGAGTGTCAAAATGATTTATCAGACTTAATAGAATATTAAAAACCATATTCGTTAGGTAATTAAAAGGGTAGTAGAAACGTTTCTTTCAAATATCGTTCGAAAAGGAGACTTTAGTACATTAAGGGCAAAACCGGGAATAGCGGGCCCACCTCGGAACAAGCAAGGCGGTGGGCTCAAGTTATGCCCTTTGAGCTTATGGGGTCACCTATAAAGGTTCTACGGACATTCTATAGCTTTTCAAGGAGTTTAGAGAAAGTTTACATAATTTCAGGAAAAGCGTATCAAAATGGTTCAATTCTACTGAAGGAAAAACTGAGATTTTCTCTTGCGGATTCCGATGGCCAAAAAGGTCTTTTGAGGCCCGAATCCGATCCTAAAACACTTAGACATGCCAAAAGAAGGATTGGGGTAGCTTTACATACCTTTCAAGCTCCTTACGCCTTTCCAAACTCACTTCCCGTTTCGTCAAAAATCTGCAAATGGTCACATTTACCAATTGTAAGCTATAGATGCTCCGAATTCAATTCAACTCATATTTGTCTACCGAAGTTTCGGCAGCACTTCCCCTATACATATAGCACCCCCGAGAACTTAACTCCGCTCACAATCATCAACAAAAACCCAAACAACAACATCAACATCAACAACAAACATTAGAAACACAATATGGCAACACTAGTTCTACTTGCCGACATAATGCCATTATCTTCATTTCAACTTCAATTTCCAAACCAATTTCAATGATTTCACATTCATTATCAAACTAGATCATCACAACATATTTTAGAAGCGTTTCATATCGTTTCCTTAAATTATACACACGATATACATAATATACGAACTTTCCGCCGAAGTCATAACTCATTCAAAACTTCTAATCTTTGGCATACATATTCACGACATGTTTTCATCTTCCAAATTCATCAATACTCATCATAATTTGCAACTTAATAACTTCATTTTCATAATGTCATAAAATCATTCTAAAACGACATAAACTTCTACATTCCATTTCATAACAAACTTATATCGTTTTACTTTCATGTACCTTGCAAACATCACAACAACACTACTAACTTGCTAAACAAAATTGATTCATTCTCATTATACCAAAGACACCCCACGGCTACATCACTATTTTTCAACTTCTATCAAATTCATTCAACTTTCATTTCCAATATGCATTTCACCCCAACCACAACTAGAATATGATATAAATTCAACACATTATAATTATACACATACATATATACACGGCCACATGCCTATATACATACCCACTTGGTAAACTTCCATTTTTCCGTACAATCAACTCATTCCCACATACTACAACACAAACAAAACTTAATAACACAAAGATAAGGGATAAATTCTCACCTTCTCCACTAGTCTTCTTCACTTGAATGAATGATCACTTTGAAGAATCAAGACCTCCTTCCTCCAAACCAACTATACCAAGTTACAAAGGGACCTTGAATTAGTGGAAATTCAACAAGGGAAAAATTTTAGAAGCAAGATTTTTGGTGGCTAATTTTTTGCCCTCAAACCCGAGACCCTCTCTCTCTTTTTCTTGTTCTTGGCTTCTTATCCTAAGTCTTCTAATTTCTTGAGTCTTCTAATGTATAATAAGAAGACTTGGTCACATGACCAAGCACATGACCAAGTAAAAATGGGCTTGGATCATGGCCATGTTGGCCGGCCATGATCCCTTCTTTGGGCCTCAATTCCACTTCAATTTGTTTTTGAGCCCAATGACTTGCGAATCAAATTTTGTAATTCCCGAAACTAATTTTCAAAATTCCAAATTTGTCCTTGGCCTTATTCGACACTTTCACATTAATATTCTTTCATACACAACTCCTATGTCAAATAAAAGTTAGTTATGGCCTTATTTCTTACAAGTCAAGAATATTTCCAAATTTTTCCAACGTGTTAAAACACGGGATATAACATCCTCCCCCCCTTTTGAACATTCGTCCTCGAATGTTAAATTAATCTTATAGGGTCTGAGAATACTTTGGGGGAGTTTATGTTTATAGTCAGCACATATGACGCACATTCATTATTGAAACAGAATTAAGTAAGGATTCAAGATTACCTGTGGCCGTAGGGAACAAATGAGGATATTTCTTCTTCATCTCCTCTTCGGCCTCCCAGGTCATTTCCTCCCTATTATCGTTCCGCCACAGCACCTTAACAGATGCTACATCTTTGTTCCGGAGCTTTCTTACCTGGCGGTCTAAAATAGCTACGGGCTGCTCCTCATAAGATAACTGCTCTGTCACCTGAATATCATCCGCAGGAAATATTCTGGAGGGATCACCAATGCATTTGCGGAGCATAGACACATGGAATACCGGATGTACCGCTTCCAAATCAGATGGCAGGTCTAACTCATAGGCGACATTTCCAATTTTCCGCACAATCAGATAAGGCCCAATATAACGCGGACTAAGTTTGCCCTTTCTGCCGAACCGCATTACGCCTTTCATAGGCGATACCTTCAGAAATACCCAATCACCAACCTGGAATTCCAAAGGACGACGCCGTTTATCAGCGTATGATTTCTGTCGACTCTAGGCTACCAATAGTCGTTCCCGGATAAGTTTCACCTTATCAACGGCCTGCTGAATCATATCCGGGCCGATTAACTCTGTCTCGCCAATATCAAACCAGCCGATAGGTGACCTGCATTTCCTACCATACAGAGCCTCGTACGGAGCCATCTGGATGCTGGAATGGTAGCTGTTGTTGTAAGTAAATTCAATCAATGGCAAGTGATACTCCCAGCTACCTCTGAAATCAATAACACAGGCCCGCAACATATCTTCAAGTGTCTGGATAGTGCGCTCGGCCTGTCCGTCACTCTGAGGATGAAAAGCTGTGCTCAGGCTCAGCTGAGTCCCTAATCCTTCCTGAAAAGATCTCCAGAAGTTCGCTGTGAACTGAGCACCTCTGTCAGTGATAATAGATATAGGAACTCCATGAAGCTTCACTATTTCTTTAATATAAAGCCTGGCATAATCCTCGGCGGAATAAGTAGTTCTGACGGGGAGAAAATGGGCTGATTTTGTCAGCCTATCAACAATAACCCAGATGGAATCATACTTCCGTGGAGTGCGAGGCAACCCTGTAATGAAGTCCATATTAATGATCTCCCACTTCCACGTCGGAATTTCCATTTCCTGTAACAGTCCACCCGGTTTCTGATGTTCAATCTTGACCTGCTGACAATTGGGACATTGGGCGACGAACTCGGCGATGTCCCGTTTCATGCCATCCCACCAGTATAAGCATCGGAGATCATGGTACATCTTCGTAGACCTAGGATGGACCGAATAGCGAGCATAATGTGCCTCGCTCATAACCTGCTGCCGAAGGCCTGCAATATCAGGTACACACAACCTGCCCTTAAATAATAAAGTCCCGTCCGGAGTGAACTCGAACGGAGTCTTCTCCTTATCATAGGCTGTGTCTCTGTATCGTGCCAAAACAGGATCTTCATATTGATGCTGCTTGATATCTTCCTTAATAGATGATTCAGAAACCCCTCAGACAGAAATCCGTGTACCTCCAGAATCGGCCAGACGAACCCCAAGATTAGCCAACTGATAAATGTCACGTACTATCTCTCTCCTGTCTGGCTGTAAATCTACCAAGCTGCCCATAGATTTCCAGCTAAGCGCATCAGCAACAACATTAGCCTTGCCCGGATGATACAGAATATCCACATCATAGTCTTTCAGGAGCTCCAGCCACCTCCGCTGCCGCAAATTAAGCTCTTTCTGCCTGAAAATATACTGGAGACTCTTATGATCTGTATAGATATCAACATGAACGCCATATAAATAATGTCTCCATATCTTCAGGGCATGAATCACCGCTGCAAGCTCCAGATCGTGGGTAGGATAATTCTTTTCATGCTTTTTGAGCTGCCGGGAAGCATAAGCTATAACTCGGCCGTGCTGCATCAATACACAGCCTAACCCCACACCAGAAGCATCACAATAAATAACATATCCATCGGGTCCCTCTGGAAGAGTCAGAACTGGGGCTGTAGTCAGCTTCTCTTTCAGCAACTGGAAGCTTCGTTCACAAGCATCAGTCCACTGGAACTTGGCTCCCTTTTGAGTTAGCCTTGTCAAAGGCACTGAAATCGAAGCAAACGTTTCCACAAATCTTCTGTAATAGCCAGCTAACCCCAGTAAACTACGTACCTCTGTGGGCGTCGTGGGTCTGGGCTAATTTTTCACGGCCTCAATCTTCTGTGTATCCACCCGGACACCATCAGCTGCAATTATATGCCCCAGGAATGCCACTGAAGCCAGCCAGAATTCACATTTAGAAAATTTTGCATATAATTTCCGATGCCGAAGTACCCCAAGTACCGCTCTCAGATGATCTGCGTGCTCTGCCTCGGACCGAGAATAAACCAGGATATCATCGATAAATACAATTACGAACATGTCTAAGAATGGCCTGAATACCCGGTTCATTAAATCCATGAATACCGCAGGAGCATTAGTCAGCCCGAAAGACATAACTCTGAATTCATAATGCCCATATCTGGTCCGGAATGCTGTCTTAGGAATATCGGCCTCTCGTACCCGTACCTGATGATAGCCTGACCGAAGATCTATCTTCGAAAAATATCTGGCGCCCTGCAACTGATCAAACAAGTCATCAATTCTGGGGAGGGGGTATTTATTCTTTATAGTTACCTTATTCAGCTGCCGATAATCAATACACATACGCAGCGACCCGTCTTTCTTACGCACAAATAATACCGGGGCCCCCCAAGGCGAAGTACTGGGCCTGATAAAGCCTTTTTCTAACAGATCCTTCAACTGCTCTTTCAGTTCTTTCAATTCTGCCGGTGCCATTCTGTACGGGGGAATAGATATCGGCTGAGTATCTGGAAGCAAATCAATAGAAAAATCTAGCTCCCGCTCCGGAGGAAGGCTTGGAAGCTCATCTGGGAATACATCCGGAAATTCATTAACCACGGGAACTGACTGAAGAGTCGGCGTTTCTGCTGTCAAGTCTTGTACCCGAACCAGATGATAAAAATAACCCTTTCTGATCATTTTCTTCGCCTTAAGGTATGAAATAAACTTACCTTTCGGCGATGCTGTATTACCGGCCCATTCTATAACTGGCTCCCCGGGAAACTGGAAACGAACTACCTTATTGTGGCAGTCAACATTAGCATAACAGGAGGCTAGCCAGTCCATTCCCATAATAACATCGAACTCGACCATATCTAACTCCACCAGATCTGCCTTAGTGTCACGGCCACATACAATTACGGAACAGTTTTTATATACCTGCTTTGCTACAATAAAGTCCCCAATCGGTGTGGCTACCTCAAACGGCTCTATAGGTTCAGATGTTATACCAATTTTACTAGCAACCAGAGGAGAAATATATGACAAGGTCGAACCTGGATCAATCAATGCATACACAGACCGAGAGAAAACCAATAATGTACCTGTAACGACATTAGGCGATGCCTCCTGATCCTGGCAACTGGACAGAGCATAAATGCAGTTCGAAGGACCTCTAGTACTAGAAGCTCCACCACGGCCTCTGCCGTGACCCGCTGGTGCTGAAGTACCCGGCCCCGTAGGGCGCATAGCCACTGATGAAGATGAAGACCTGGCGGCTGATCCGGTAGGCTGCGCTGCACCACCCGAACTACCCTTATACGGGCAATCTCTCACAGAATGGCCCTGGCGGCCACAAGAAAAACATGCACCGGTGGCTCTGTAGCACTCCCCAGGATGGTATCTGCCACAGTAAGAACACTGAGGCCTAGGTGGCCTCGTCTGACCAGAACCCCTGTCTGTCCGCGAACCTGAAGCCCTGGAGCTCTGACCTGCTCCTGAATACCCTGGGCTATCAAATTTGCGACCTGTAGGCTGTGAAGGTGCGCTCTGTGCCAACTTGGATAGATGTCTGCTAGGCTGCTGCGGCTGCTGAGGCTGTCTGCCCCGAAAATCTCCAGAATACCCAGATGATCTGGCCCTCTTGGGCTGTCTCCGATCCTGACTCCTATCAGGCTGACGCTCCCTATGCCGGTCCTCCATGCCCTGGGCGTGCGCCTGAATCCGGGCAATATCCATGCCGGGCTGAGCAGCCAATACCAAACAGCTGTCGACAAAATAACGGTCCAGCCCCATAATGTACCTGTGCATCCTGTCAGCCATAGTAGCTACCACAGCAGGTGCGTATCGGGCCAATGAGTCGAACTCCATACTGTACTCTCGAACACTGCGACCCCTCTGTCTCAGCAATAAGAATTTGTCAGCCTTGGCCCGCCATAACTCCGGAGGCAGAAAATGGCTAAGAAAAGCCTGAGAAAAATCATCCCAAACTACTGGGGGAGCGCCGTCGCCTCTGGATAACTCCCATGACTCGTACCAATTTGCCGCTACATCATACAACCGGTACGAAGCCAATGTGACTGACTCTGTCGCGGAAGCATTAATAAACTGTAAGGTGCGCCGCATCTTCCTGATAAACTCCTCGGGATCCTCCTCGGGCTTTGTCCCGAAGAACTCTGGAGGGCCACAAGTCAAGAACTCACGAGCTCTCGAACTGTCGCGCCTATAAGCCCGGTCACCTCCCAGTCCGTGCCCCTGAACCTGTCCTGCCACAAGTCTGGTCAATAGTTGGACTGCCTCTCTCATGGACTGATCCTCAGTGCCTGGCCGTGGAGCTGGGGGCTCAGGTACTGGAATCTCGGGAGCTGGCGGTGGAGCTGCCCCCCGACCTGCAGCTGCTGCTACTCCAATCTCCTCTACATGTGGCGGTGTGGAAGAGCCCTCTGCCGGGGGCAAAATATCAGGAGCAATATGAGCATGGGCCCTGGGAACCCTCTGGGCCCGACTAGTCTCTCCCACAGCTGCTGCCTTGGCCTTTTGGGCCGCTGTCGCCTTTTTTGGAGGCATAACTGCAAATGTAACAATTCGTTAGGGAGGAATCATCCTGATAACACAGCTCTATCGCACGATCTAAGACAGAAAGAAGGGTAGTATCCTAAATGCCCTGTATCCTCCTGTTTATAGGTGTGGTGCACGACACACCGATAAACAAGACTCTACTAGACACGGTCTGTAGACATTCCGAGGACGAACCGCTCTGATACCACTTTTGTCACGACCCAACCCCGTAGGCCGTGACTAGTGCCCGATCTGGGCACTCAGACACATTCTAATATACAGCAGAAGCCGACGAGGCTTTATTTCAAATTTAGCTAATTTCCAGAAAAATATTTTGGCAGAGTTTCCTTTGTTTTACGGACTATCCCATATACCCTGCACACAGAAAATACCAACAAAGGCCACACAGGGCCAACAGAGTAACATTTAAATATATGCGTACCGGCCGCCGCGGCGAATGGGATCGCCCAAACACAACATATACACACAGCTGTACAGAAGGATCCCAACCCACAAACATGTCTACAGACCTCTAAATGGACCAACAGAATCATATGGCGGGACAGGGCCCCGCCGTACCCATGAACGAGAATATACACATATAGAAGTAACAGACTGTACCAAAAGATGGCTCTGAATAAAAGAGCGCTCCAAAAATAGCAGAATGAGATCCTAAGCGGACGGATCAGCAAACCTGTCGTCGGTACCTGCGCGATATGAAGACGCAGCCCCCGAGGAAAGGGGTTCAGTACGAAATATGTACTGAATATGTAAAGCCTGAGTTACAAAAACAAAATCATAACTGGTGCAGAACATACAGAAGGTGAGCAGAAAATCCCAAAGTATCAAATACATATTTTCAAAACATGCAGAGTGTGTACAGAAACATATGTCATATCAAATCTGGCCCCTGCCAAGGGACTCGGCAGACAGAACGTGGCCACCCTCCCGACGCTGGTGCCACAACATAGAAGAATCAGAATAGGGGCATAACCCCGTAACATAGTATGTCATATCAGATGGCCATAGAAAATCATATCAGAACGAGCGTACATGGCACAGCATACTCCACAAACCCATGTACGCGTATACCTGCCCCCTCACATCGAGGCACGGCGAACAATGCAGAGGATCACGCTTGACAACATATCCTGGCCCGGGCTCAGTGTGGGAATCATTGGGGCATCCACAAATGGAGTAGTGAGAGACTAATGCAATTAAAATATCATAAATGTTTTCAAGGACTCAATGAGGCATATCAAGGGCAAACAAATCCAATGAAGTCAGACGGGATCATAATAAAAGCATTTCGGACATCATAATAAATTATAGAAGTATATCCCTCCTGAAGTCGTTCCGAGTGTCAAAATGATTTATCAGACTCAATAGAATATTTAAAACCATATTCGTTAGGTAATTAAAAGGGTAGTCGAAACGTTTCTTTCAAAAATCATTCGAAAAGGAAACTTTAGTACATTAAGGGCAAAACCGGGAATAGCGGGCCCACCTCGGAACAAGCAAGGCGGTGGGCTCAAGTTACGCCCTTTGAGCTTATGGGGTCACCTATAAAGGTTCTACGGACATTCTATAGCTTTTCAAGGAGTTTAGAGAAAGTTTACATAATTTCAGGAAAAGCGTATCAAAATGGTTCAATTCTACTGAAGGAAAAACTGAGATTTTCTCTTGCGGATTCCGATGGCCAAAAAGGTCTTTTGAGGCCCGAATCCGATCCTAAAACACTTAGACATGCCAAAAGAAGGATCGGGGTAGCTTTACATACCTTTCAAGCTCCTTACGCCTTTCCAAACTCACTTCTCGTTTCGTCAAAAATCTGCAAATGGTCATATTTACCAATTGTAAGCTATAGATGCTCCGAATTCAATTCAACTCATATTTGTCTACCGAAATTTCGGCAGCACTTCTCCTATACATATAGCACCCCCGAGAACTTAACTCGGCTCACAATCATCAACAACAACCCAAACAACAACATCAACATCAACAACAAACATTAGAAACACAATATGGCAACACTAGTTCTACTTGCCGACATAATGCCATTATCTTCATTTCAACATCAATTTCCAAACCAATTTCAATGATTTCACATTCATTATCAAACTAGATCATCACAACATAGTTTAGAAGCGTTTCATATCGTTTCCTTAAATTATACACATGATATACATAATATACGAACTTTCCGCCGAAGTCATAACTCATTCAAAACTTCTAATCTTTGGCATACATATTCACGACATGTTTTCATCTTCCAAATTCATCAATACTCATCATAATTTGCAACTTAATAACTTCATTTTCATAATGTCGTAAAATCATTCTAAAACGACATAAACTTCTACATTACATTTCATAACAAACTTATATCATTTTACTTTCATGTACCTTGCAAACATCACAACAACACTACTAACTTGCTAAACAAAATTGATTCATTCTCATTATACCAAAGACACCCCACGGCTACATCACTATTTTTCAACTTCTATCAAATTCATTCAACTTTCATTTCCAATATGCATTTCACCCCAACCACAACTAGAATATGATATAAATTCAACACATTATAATTATACACATACATATATACACGGCCACATGCCTATATACATACCCACTAGGTAAACTTCCATTTTTCCGTACAATCAACTCATTCCCACATACTACAACACAAACAAAACTTAATAACACAAAGATAAGGGATAAATTCTCACCTTCTCCACTAGTCTTCTTCACTTGAATGAATGATCACTTTGAAGAATCAAGACCTCCTTCCTCCAAACCAACTATACCAAGTTACAAAGGGACCTTGAATTAGTGGAAATTCAACAAGGGAAAAATTTTAGAAGCAAGATTTTTGGTGGCTAATTTTTTGCCCTCAAACCCGAGACCCTCTCTCTCTTTTTCTTGTTCTTGGCTTCTTATCCTAAGTCTTCTAATTTCTTGAGTCTTCTAATGTATAATAAGAAGACTTGGTCACATGACCAAGCACATGACCAAGTAAAAATGGGCTTGGATCATGGCCATGTTGGCCGGCCATGATCCCTTCTTTGGGCCTCAATTCCACTTCAATTTTTTTTTTGAGCCCAATGACTTGTGAATCAAATTTTGTAATTTCCGAAACTAATATCCAAAATTCCAAATTTGTCCTTGGCCTTATTCGACACTTTCACATTAATATTCTTTCATACACAACTCCTATGTCAAATAAAAGTTAGTTATGGCCTTATTTCTTACAAGTCAAGAATATTTCCAAATTTTTTCAACGTGTTAAAACACGGGATATAACACATACATCCGTATCCGTTCCATGTTTGTACTCGTATTCGTATACATGCCCTTAGTCACATTCATATCGTATCATATTCGTATTCATACTCGTATCCATGTCATATACGTAATCATATCATATGCATAATCATATCATATAAATAATTATATCTTATACATAGCATTTACATAGCATACCCGACCATGCAGGATCGGTGTTTCATACATACTTGGCCAACCAAGGCTCAAGGTTACTCATACCTGTCCCTACAAAGGCTTCAGGGTTACATCTACCTGGCCCTACCAAGGCGTCAGGGTTATCCGTACCATCTGCAGAGGTGTGCGTGCATTACGTAATCATATACATACTTATTTACAAATCTTACCCGGCCTCATAAGCTCAGGGTTCCATAATAGTCATACATGGATACATATACCTAATAGCTCATAAGCATCTTTACTATTTACATCATTATCATAATCGTCATCAACATCATCATTACTAATATCATCATTAACCACATTTATCTTCATAGGCTTACTCATCATACGAGGGATTTAGTACAATCGTGGCGTATCAAGAATCGTGAGCTTACTAGCTCAGAAGATCAAATCATTTGAAGGATATCATAGTCTCATAGAAGATTTAAATATTTGGCCAAATGACCATGCCTTATGAAAGAAGGGTTAGCTTTACAAACCTTTTTCGTTCAACTATTCTACACTTGCGCTTTCTCCTCCAATGTTAGCGTTTCTACCTTCATTAAAGTCATACTATCATTAGAATCGATAGCTAGCATACATGACTAAAGCTAGAGAAAATCGGACAGCTCCTTTATTTATACGACATTCCTCCATAACGTCTATCAACTCCCAAACGTCAACAACACATTCACAATACCATAACGATAGTCATTATTCATCCACGTTATCCACATTTCTCAATGTGCTTTCAATTACTCATATCCATGGCTATAACACACAACTATGACCATTCACGTACATTGCTCATATTATGTTATCAACATCATTTATAACAAATTTACATCACAATATGTCAAGACTCATAACTCAATTCAAACTATTTCTCAAAATGGCACTATTCCACATTCATGACCCATTTTGCCATACCTTTCTACAATCCAAGTATTTCAACTCTTAAATACATTAAACAACATAAAAATGCCATGAATCTTACCTTAGTTGTCGTAGGAACAAGCCTTGGTTGATAATACCCCACTTGAGCAAAATCTTAGTTTATCTCCAATGAGATTTCTTGACTTGAATGATCTTTGATGGGTTTTCTTACTCTTGATTCACTTGGTTTATGTTGTTGATCACTAATAATCCTTGAATTTGTGTGAAATAAATTTAGAGAGATGTTTTAGAGAGAAGGGGTGAAATGTGGAAATGAAATAATAAGCTTGGTCCCCTTTTTAATAACCTAAAATCTGATCTGAAATCAACAGTCGTCGAAAGTGCACACTGGTCATAAACCCAGTTTACAGGCCGTATTCTAGTTTACAGTCTGTATTCTGTGGGTGTATTTAAGCATAACCGAACCAGAAAGTATGCTGGGGATCATGGTGATTTACGATTGCAGTTTACGGGCCGTATTTCAATTTACGGTCCGTATTCCAAGTCGTATTTAACCATTTGAACATTTGACAGAAAGTTGATGTTTTGGAAGTCATAATATGACATGGCAGTTTACGGGCCGTATACCACTTTACGGTCCGTATTTCATTTTACGTCCAACTGGCCAAAATGCAAATCTGCAACTTTTCACATTTTCAGAACCTATAATTAGTCATTATGGAGCATAACCTATCTCTTATTGCGATTGCCTTTGAAAGCTTACTTAAGGCCATCAATTGTCATTTCTTACTCATGGAAATATCGTATACTCGTACTCCTCACTAGTTCATTCATTTGAGCAATAAAGGAAGATTTTCCGAGGTGTAACATATCTATAACCCATTGATGCCGTTATTGTATACACTCACCTTATATGCTAATCCCTTCAAGGTGAGGCAGAATGTCAATGAATGCTCCATAATGAAATGGGGGGATCACGACCTTACGTCACCCCGATAAAGTATAGCTATCCTTGAGCTATTATGCATGCATTATGATAATAGTATGATAGGCCTATGATATGCACATTATGATGATATTACACCGGGCCTATATTGCCGGGCAGACACCGCTAAGGCGGGAAAACACACACCACTATAGTGGGCAGCTTATGCCCCGGACGCGGGAGGCCTGGACGCAGGCTTATACATTATCACACCGTACCTATATGTACGGGCAGCTTATACATTATCACACCGCCTATATGGACGGGCAGCTTATACATTATTGCATACATGAGATGATGATGATTAGGAGTAAGTCAGCATGTGCTATTTCTTCTATAAGTTATAGTTGCTCCTTGTTGATGCTTCCTTTATCTCATTGATGTATCATTATTTTTTATGCCTCTCATACTCAGTACAATATTCGTACTAACGTCCGTTTTCTTTGGACGCTGTGTTCATGCCCCCAGGTAAACAAGGAGGCGACCCAGACTCATAGTAGCCACTCGCTGATTTGAAGAGTACTCCATCTTCCGGAGGTGCCATTGATTATTCTTTTGGTATATATGTATATGTATGTTTTGGTCACGACGGGGTCCTGTCCCGTCCTTATGTCTAGTACTCCAGTAAAGGCTCGTAGATACGTAGTGTGAGTTATATGGTCTCACGAGATTGCTACTATGTATATATATTATTTTGATGGCCTAAAGGCTTATGTATATATATGTATTTATGTTTTCAAATTAAATATGACTTTCTCATGATTTGAGTATAAATTTGATAAAAGAACGTTAAATGAGTATGATGAGTAGCAGAACGAGCGGTGCTCGGTGGTTAGCCCCGGGTACCCGTCGCAGCCCCTAGTCGGGTCGTGACAAAAGTGATATTGGAGCAGTTCAGTCCTAGGAAGTGTCTACGAGCCGTGTCTAGTAGAGTCTTGTTTTTGGTGTGTTGCGCGCCACGCTAATAAATAGGAGGCTACAGGGCATTTAGGAAAAATGACCATCTTTCATCTTAAGAGATCGTGCGATAGAGCTGTGTTATAAGATTTTCCCCTCTTAATAGTGTGTGGTGATTTCAGAAATTCCGCCAAAGGGAAAAAATCCACGGCAGCCCAGAAAGGAAAGATAGTGGTTGAAGAAGGGCTTGAACAGGAGTTGCCTATAGATATGAAAAAGGGCGAGCCCCAGAAAGAGGCCCCATCTCGGTTTTCCCATATTTCGCCCACTGTAAAGGATCACAGGGGAGCCTTAATGTTATCCCCAGCACCCCCCATTCCTCCACTAGATTCCTCGGGCCAAGAGATGAGACAGGCTATTCTTTTACTGACTCAATTGGTAGCCGCTCAAGTTCAGCGGCAAGATGTGGGCCATGATAACAGGGGTTGGAGAAAGGGAACTAATTCTTCAGGGTTTGATCATGATTTTAGGTGCGCTCCAAGGCAACAATTCTCTAGGAACTCAGTTTGTTAAACAAGTGGTGCTCCTCCGCAGTTTTTTAGACCCGGATTTGATGGGTCTACTTATTCAAGATCACCCTAGAGTCTCAGAGTTTCCAGTTCTCGGATTCGGAGTGGTTCTAGTCAGATGAGATCCTCGGTACCGCGATGTACTTAGTGTCACAAGTTACATTCTGGACCGTGCCGCTTGGGCTCGGATGGTTGTTATACATGTGCTTGGCCAGGCCATATTATGCGTGATTGCCCATGGAGGCGTGGTAGACATAAGGTTCGACCTATGGGGTTAGTAGCTGGCTTTTCATCATTGATACGCCCCCAAGGCCAAGGCCACAGATGTTAGTAGGTGGTGGTAGAGACCAAAGAGGAACGCTTAGTCCAAGTGGATCCCGGCATCATATCCATGCGTTAGCCGAGCGACAGGGTTCTGATTCTTCCCCTAATATTGTTCCAGGTATATTGTTAGTATCCTCTTATGATATGTGTGCATCGATTGATTCAGATCGTATGCTGTCATGTATCACCCCCGTTGTGATGATTGTGTTGAGGTGAAAATCTGAACCAACCCGACAATTTGAGATGGCTATATTTGTTAGTAACCTAGTGATAACCAGGACTGTGAGATACGAGTAAGCTGATTGACAAGGAGTGAATATAAATAATATGTGTATGTATATAGATATTGGAATCCTAGACTGAGTGTGCAGGCACACCTTATGAGACAAGCACCACTATTTATATCCTTTAATGGTAAGTAATCTTGTGTTCTTCGTTTACGTATTATGTGTGTTCCGATATATGTCCCATTGAGACATCGGACGTGTTTCTGGGCTATGTGCAGGTTTGGGATTGTTATGTTTACAAGAGAAACTTTGCCGAAATTTTTCCTAGAATCTAAAGGAGATAAGATATAAGCCTGTAATATGTCCTGGCGGGAAAAGATGTTGTGCAAAAATGTAATGGTAGGACGAGATTAAGCTGGGATTATCGTCAACAACTACAAGAGGTGAGTTAATACTATTGAATTGATAGTAACAATAGTTATAAGATCGGCATTGATATGGTAAAGAGAAATGCTAGAGTAAATTTAGGAGATTGGTAGCACTAAAACCTGACATGGAAGAGACAGGATAACTCCAATAGAGTGTGTTTCTGGGGTATTGATTTGGCAGATAAGTGCGAGTAAGATACGATAAGTTTACTAGCAAATAAAGTAACAGTACCCGGAGACAGAGGTATGAATACAAAGGGTTATGGTGAATGAGAATACGTTGGTAAAACAATTTATATGGTAAGCATAATAGAACTGATTAGAAAGAGTAACAGGTCGAGTATGCTTACTTCGCAAGATTTATTTTATTTTATGAGCAGTCTTGCAAACAAAGTAAAGAAGTGTCACTCTATAGCGTCGATTATGATCAAGGTATAATGAGAACGTAACAAGAACTGTAATACAAAGTATCATGAGGAAACGACTAAGGGTGTGGCATGTTCGACATGAATAAAGAGTGAATGCAAGGGTGAAACCAGCAAGCGAGCCACGGGGCAGTAGACGAGAAAGCTTAAAAGACCTTGTTAGGGGAAAGTCCAGCATAGGGATTCCTCAATGATAGAAATAATAGCCAGCAAAAAGGGGAAGTCAACTTGAAAAAGAATCGAAAAGAAGTGGTATGGCAAAATACCAAGACTACAAGAAGATGAATAACGAAAGGATTTTCCATAAAAGGGGGAGGAAATAAGATTAATTGAGGAGGAAGGAATGTAAAGGAATAATAATGAGAATAGAGAGAAAAAGAAATATTCGAAGTACGCGCACTTAAGAAGTAGTCGTGTTATGACTAAAAGAAAAATGTATCTCCTACGAATATCCTGTACCAAGTTAGAACGAGTAAAGTATATGAAGTAAAGAGTTGAAAAGAAAAAGATGATCATGAGTTATGAGTATACAGTACGACAATAAAGCGATAGAGTAAAGCTATCATCAACGACAAGTATACTACGATTATGATTGCTTTTGAAGTCAGTGTTGAGTGCAAAACAAGAGTAAAAGAATATGAGGCATAAGGGGTATTAGCGGCGTATGAGACTTAGGCCCTAGAAAACAAAGATGACGTTACAAGTGAACTTTGAGCACCGAAAAAGAGGGCAAGTGACATTATATGGATGGTATGGATAACTAGACCTACTACTATTGTGAGCATCCCTATGGGGCAGAAAGTTGTTAATTGGAGCGGATTCAGATATTGACTTATAGCTACCAAATGAGCTAATTAGAACACATTCTTGTTCGGATTGTTAGGCCGGTTGTATTACTTGGTTAAAAAAATAGCACGATGAGTATGTTAAGGTCTCCCACATGAATTATCGTAGTTATAAATTATGGGAAACTGCATAAATGAAATGTAGTAGAGTAAGGGATACATGAATTCAAGCTTTGAAGGTGAGGCAACAGATTTGAGGATGGTACAAGTAAAACCCTTAAAGGGGGGAAGCGAGGAAGGAAAATACGAGTGTAGAAATTGAAACGATGAACCTGATGATGTGATAGATATAGGCTCTAAAACATAAGTGACAGTTATGTAGGAACGAGTCTAATAACCAGTGAATAAACAGACACGAATTGAGCGGACATCTGAGACTGTACGAGAAACCATTCGCGAAGACCTTGAGCCCCGTGATATTGAGAGCAAATAACTCAAAGGATATTGTAAAAGATGGCGATACTATATTAGAACAGAAGAAAAGGTACTAGCGGTTAAGATGTTGTTAGTAATATTGCTACTTCTAAGCGACAATTAAGAAAGAGACCTAAGGTTTTCTATAGCAGGACGCTAGATACGATAATCAAGGAAAGAAAGATAAAGGAAGGAAGAGAGTACGATGAGATAAGTTACTACAGATAGCCAAAAGACTTTTGGTATGAACGACACCGAGCCTAGTTATGGTCGGGTGTGCGGAACACCGAACCTTCGTGGTCGGCATGCTATGTAAATGATATGTATATGAATATGACCATGGATATGATAGGTAAATGAGTATGATTATGAATACGGATGCAGATATGGATACGTGTATACGTATTGATGTGTATGTAACTTGCAAGTAATTATACGTCGCAAATGAAACTAAGTGGGTACTTAAGAAGAGGAGTAAGAGGTAAACAAGAATAGTGTGGTCATGATACCCCCGGGTGAGTTGAAGGAAAATATATGGTAAATTGAGTTGAAATGTTGAGTTGGGATTATTGTTAGGGATAAATAGGATAATTACTTCGAATGTGACATAAGTGCTTACTACAGTAGCCCTGGGGTGTGACAACTTATGAATGCAATAGGATCACTGAATGAAAGGGAAGCTTAGTCCCCGATGCATTAGGCCTTATGAGATTGTATGCAAAATAGGCAAGATGTCTTATGAGTTAGATCTACCATCCATGCCTCGATGCTTCGTAAATATGTTGGAAATCCTACTAGGATCGTGCGAGTAAATGAAGTTCAAGTGACGGAAAAGTTGATTTATGAGGAGGTACCCATTGCCGTATTAGATAGGCAAAGATGAAGACTTCGGTATAAAGGAATGGCCTTAGTTAAAGTCTTATGGAAAAATAACAACCGAGAAGAATGACTTGGGAAGCGAAAGATAAAATAAAATCCACATATCCGCACTTATTGCATCCCCTAGGAGAGATTCATGATGAAACACCAAGACCATGAGGTATGTATGCTTTCCTTGTTTATGCATATTGGTCGTGTGTGACCAAATTTTAGTTCTGTTGCGTTGCGGCCCTGTGAGGCAATATTATTGTGGGTTGCTATGACAGGATGGTAATGCCATATTATAGGGGAAACTCTGGCGAAACTTTCGTAGAATTCCCGAGTATTTAACATTCGAGGACGAATGTTCCAAAAGGGGGAGGAATGTTACACTTGGGAAAATTCCCCGTTAACGTACAGTGAATAAGCTAGCGAAGGGCACGACGTATACGATGATTTGATAAGTAAGAGATGGCATTTGATGATTCCAATTGAGATCCAAAGGCATTTAACGGAAATGAAGAAGTTTGTCAAAGGAAGTAAAGGATATATTATGTGTCGGGTAAGAATTATGGACGAAGAGTTAATGGCGGCATAATGATGTCTTGAAGATGAGTGATAACGTCCCTTAGATCAGTATTGAGGTGTTAAACAGGTGTCAAGAAGGTTCCATAAGGATTGGAGTTCAAACGAGTCGACGAGACCGAAATCGGAACAACTGGGCACTATACGGCCCAACATACGGACCGTATAAATTATACTAGCCATATGTTAGGACGTATAATTAGCCAAGAGGAGAATCATATTCTGGACCAAACATACGGCCACACATACGGCCCGCATAAAATATACGGACCGTATGTTGGTCCGTATATTTGGGTCGGGAGAGGTTTCAATTTAATATAAGGACCTCTCTCCTTCTTTTTATTTAATTTCAATTCACTCCTCTACACTTCAAGAAAACTCTAGAACACTCTCTAACATTCATCCACAATAAAATCAAAGGAAATCCATGATCAACTACTTCAATCCATTAAAACAAGTGTATGAAACCTAGTGAAAGTCATCCAAGCCAAGAAATCCCAAGAGAAGTGAAATAGGGTTTTGGTGCTAAAAGAGTATTTCCATTCAAGGATTGTTTCTACACTGTCTAAGGTAAGTTTCATGCTATTTTCATGATGTTTAAAGTATTGATAAGCTGAAACACTTGGATTGTAGAAGAGTATAGAAAATGGGTCATAAATGAGTGAATAGTGTCATTGTTGAACAATAGTTGGATTGAATTATGAATATTGGTATGTTGAGATTGTAAATATGTTATGAATGACCTATAGACCATGGAATAAGTATTATATATGAGAAAACGTGATAATGAGCTATGACCATAATTGTGGAGAAATTGAAGGGAAATGGTGAATTGTGGTAAATGTAGATAAATGATGATTTTGGTTTGCGATATTGTGAATGTTGTTATGAACGTTTGGGAGTTGATATAGAATATGGAAAAGTTGTATAAACAAAGGAAATGCTGCCCAATTTTCCTTAAGTTCGATAAGCACATTCTTATAATCGCTTAGCTAATGTTAATGCGAATTCTTTTGAAGGTAAAGACGTGAGCATTAAAGGAGGACGAACAAGCAATAGAGTAGTTAAACGCCAAAGGTATGTGAGGCTAGTCCTTTCTTTCTAAGGCATGAATCTTATGGCATGAATTTCCTCCTTCTTCATGACTTTCCTATCTTCAAGAAAACTAAGAGTCCTTGTTCATGAATAGCCATATGAAATAAGAGATACACTATGGATACGATAACGATGATGATAAGTGAGTCTAAAGAAATCTATAATCCATGATATGATGATCCTATAAAGCTAATGATCCTATCTATAACCCATTGATGTTGTTATTGTATACACTCACCTTATATGCTAATCCCTTCAAGGTGAATCAGAATGTCAATGAATGCTCCATAATGAAATGGGGGGATCACGACCTTACGACACCCCGATAAAGTATAGCTATCCTTGAGCTATTATGCATGCATTATGATAATAGTATGATAGGCCTATGATATGCACATGATGATGATATTACACCGTGCCTATATAGCCGGGAAGACACCGCTAAGGCGGGTAGACACATACCACTATAGTGGGCAGCTTATGCCCCGGACGCGGGAGGCCTGGACGCAAGCTTATACATTATCACACCGTACCTATATGGACGGGAAGCTTATACATTATCACACCTTACCTATATGGACAGGCAGCTTATACATTATTGCATACATGAGATGATGATTATTAGGAATAAGTCAGCATGTGCTATTTCTTCTAGAAGTTATAGTTTCTCCTTGTTGATGCTTCCTTTATCTCATTGATGTATCATTCTTTTTTATGCCTCTCATACTCAGTACAATATTCGTACTGACGTCCGTTTTGTTTGGACGCTGTGTTCATGCCCACAGGTAGACAGGGAGGCGACCCAGACTCGTAGGAGCCACTCGCTGATTTGAAGAGCACTCCATCTTTGGGAGGTGCCATTGATGATTCTTTTGGTATATATGTATATGTATGTTTTGGGCACGACAGGGTCCTGTCCCATACTTATGTCTAGTACTCTAGTAGAGGCTCGTAGATACGCAGTGTGGGTTATATGGTCTCAAGAGATTACTACTATGTATATATATTATTTTGATGGCCGAAAGGCTTGTGTATATAAAAGTATTTATGTTTTCAAATGAAATATGACTTTCTCATGATTTGAGTATAAATTTGATAAAAGAACGTTAAATGAGTATGATGAGTGGCAGAACGAGCGGTGCTCGGTGGTTAGCCCCGGGTACCCTTCGCGACCCCTAGTCGGGTCGTGACAAAAGTGGTATCGGAGCAATTCAGTCCTAGGAAGTGTCTACGAGCCGTCTCTAGTAGAGTCTTGTTTATGGTGTGTTGCGCGCCACGCTAATAAACAGGAGGCTACATGACATTTAGGAAAAATGACCATCTTTCATCTTAAGAGATCGTGCGATAGAGCTGTGTTATAAGATTTTCCCCTCTTAATAGTGTGTGGTGATTTCAGAAATGCCGCCAAAGGGAAAAGCCACGGCAGCCCAGAAAGGAAAGATAGTGGTTGAAGAAGGGCTTGAACAGGAGCCGCCTATAGATATGAAAGAGGGAGAGCCCCAGAAAGAGGCCCCACCTCGATTTTCCCATATT
This sequence comes from Lycium barbarum, assembly GCF_019175385.1. Lineage (NCBI taxonomy): Eukaryota > Viridiplantae > Streptophyta > Magnoliopsida > Solanales > Solanaceae > Lycium > Lycium barbarum. The sequence goes on along the minus strand of NC_083348.1, from coordinate 18,568,015 downwards.
TCGCCCACTGTAAAGGATCACAGGGGAGCCTTAATTTTAGCCCCAGCACCCCCCGTTCCTCCACCAGATGCCTGGGGCCAAGAGATGAGACAGGCTATTCTTTTACTGACTCAATTGGTAGCCGCTCAAGTTCAGCGGCAAGATGTGGGCCACGATAACAGGGGTTGGAGAAAGGGAACTAATTCTTCAGGGTTTGATCATGAGTTTAGGTGCGCTCCAAGGCAACAATTCTCTAGGAACTCAGTTCGTTCAACAAGTGGTGCTCCTCCGCAGGTTTTTAGACCCGGATTTGATGGGTCTACTTATTCAAGGTCACCCCAGAGTCTCACAGTTTCCAGTTCTCGAATTCAGAGTGGTTCTAGTCCGATGAGATCCTCGGTACCACGATGTACTCAATGTCGCAAGTTACATTCTGGACCGTGCCGCTTGGGCTCGGATGTTTGTTATACCTGTGCTCGGTCAGGCCATATTATGCGTGACTGCCCATGGAGGCATAGTAGAGATAAGGTTCGACCTATGGGGTTAGTAGCTGACTCTTCATCATTGATACGCCCCCCAAGGCCAAGGCCACAGATGTTAGTAGGTGGTTGTTATGTCCCGTGTTTCGTATAAGTAAAAATCGGGAAATAATCACGACTTGTGTGTTATAAGGAGATATTTTAATTTTGGTGAAAATGACTAGGTTGGTTATGGAATCACTAATGTTAAGGCATCGGGGAAGGCCGAGGGTAAATTTGAAATTTCGGAAATTAGTTTCGGGAATTACAAAACGGGACGTTTAGTGGATTGGGGCTAAGAAAAATGCAACACAAAATTGAGGCCCAAAACATTGAAGTGGCCGGCCAAGAGGCAAGCCCAAGCCCACTTTTAAAGAGTCATGTGCTATGCACATGACTCCTATTTGGATATATATCATGCTAGCCTTTAGAATTATCAAGAACCACAACAAATTCAAGAACACCCAAGAAAGAGGCATTCGGCCGTAGGAGAGAAAGAGAGAAAAAGAAAATTTCCAAGCTTGGTTATTGATCCAAAAATTCTTGTTCTTCACATATTATGAAGTACTCGAGCCCCTCTTCAACGGGGTACAATTAGTTTGGCGTAAGGTGCTCGTTTGCGGCAAATCGGAATTTCAAGAAAAAGGTAAGAAATCTATGTTTTTATGTTATGAAATGGATTTATATGTTATAGTGATTGATGTTGCATGAAGATTGTGGGATGGTGTTGTGTTTGTGCATGGCGTGTGTGTGTAGAAAGGGTGTGTTTGGCCGTGAGTTTCATGAAGTGCAAGGCATAGGAATTTTATCTTGTTTAGTTTGAATAATGTGTTGTTGTGAACTTTATGTCGTAAAGGATTGATTAAAGAATTGAGTTGGCGTTAGAAAATGATTTCGGATATTATCGGAAAGTGTATACCTTTGGTATCATGGTGTATATCATTGTATATTTAGGGTGCTAAAGACTTTAAATGTGAACTTACAATGATGTTAATGAATTCGGAATGAAACGACGCAAGTTAGAACGTTCGTTGTAAGTTTTGAAGTTTTGAAAGAAATATGGGAAGTAATGAGTTTTGAGGAACCTTGTATATGGTTTGGAACTTGTTTGTAATGCGATTGGATAATCTTGAATGAATACAATAATATGGATGTAGATTTGGAATTTTGAAGTTTGAATATAGAATTACCAACTTATGTAATAAGGTGAAATTTTGAAGCTAGTGCGGTTTGATTGTGGTTTGTATTGTGTAATGATGTTTGGGGTTGTTGTTGTTGTTGTATTTTGAGCCGAGCTAAGTCTCGGGGGTGTTAGATTTATAGGGGAAATGCTGCCGAAATTTCGGTAGCCAAGTATAGCCCAAAGATGAAAATGTTAACCTTCATGAATAGTAACTGGTAAAAGTGACCATTTGCAGTTTTCGGACGAAACGGGAATTGCGATTTGACGAGCGTAAGGCGCCAACCAGGTATGTAAAGCCTACCTATCCTTCTTTTGGCATGTCCTAGTCATACTAGGTTAAGATCGGACCCTCGGGGATAACTCTGCTCTTGGAAATCTAGGTTCAAGTTTGGGTACTATTCATCCAGCGTAATTGAACCCTTTTTGTTGCATTTGGTTAAAAGAATGTTCGAACCTTCGTAACTTTTGTTGTTGTGTCCGAAACTCTCCGAAACTTTTGTGGATGGCTCTATGGAGCCTAAAGTCTGTGATTTGTGTCCGCCGCCTCAATTTGACTCGAAGTGGGCCGGCAAGCCCCGAGGCTTCCCTTATTTGGTTCGTTTGGCTCATTTTCGTCCGATATGAAAGGCAATCGTTTGTGTATGACTTAAGGGTCCGTTTGAAATTCCCTACGCCGTTATTGAACGTTTTGCACTTTGAATGATGTTAGATTTGCGGAAAATGACTTGTGAATTGTTTTTCAAAGACTTTGCAGTTTGGAACTCCGTAACTATTACCTACTAAATTTTATTGTCCTGACTCCTACTCCGAGCCTTTTACGTCAAGTATATGCCATGGATAATCATGTGTTGAGTTCGGTAATTTACTTTTAATTTGCATATGGTTTCTACACTACTCCGTTCGTGCCATTTACTATGATTTTGTTCGTTGGTACCCGGGCCGGCTTTGTGATCGTGCGCGCTATAACATATTCGGAAGTTATGATGTGTTGCGGTTCCCGAGGCCTCGCCATAGGGCCGGTTACCGTCTATGGAGTTATGATGTGATATGGCATTTGATATGTTCTGATGATGTGATATGTGTGTGATATGATGTGTCTGGCGACTGTACGAAGATTTGAAAACTTCTGGAGTTATGATGTGTTGTGGCACCAGCGTCGGGGGTGACCACGTTCCTAAACCCTATACATGATTTGATTTGCATTTGTACATTTTCCTTCGGCACAGGTTTGCTTTGCTACGATGACGTTCGTGTTTGTTTCTTCTAACTCCAGTTGTGTTGGTGATTACTGTACCTTCTGCTTTACATACTCAGTACTTCTCCCGTACTGACCCCCGTTTCTTCGGGGGCTGTGTTTCATGCCCGAGGTACAGAAGCTCGTTTGGGTGGTCCTCCAGTTTAGGCTACTCATTCTGCTGTGTTGGAGAGCTCCCCTTGATCCGGAGCCTACTTTTGGTACATACCTTTTGTTGTGTGTGTGTTCGGTACATTTGTGGATGTGTGGGTACGGCGGGGCCCTGTCCCGTCATATATTCATATGTTCTGTTTTGTCTAGAGGCCTGTAGTCACATTTGTGGGTCGTGGGTCCGGTGTGTTTGTGTGTGGGTCTGTTTTGCGTTCTTAAGCGGCCCGTACGCTACTATGGCCAAGATGGCCTTTGCGTTTGTACGTGTGTGTGTGCATTTGGGCGACGTACATTCCGCCCCTTTTCTGATGTGTGTTTGTGCATTTGGGCGACGTATATTCCGCCACCTTTCTGATTTTGATTTGATTAATCTGAACGGGCGACCGCTTAAGATAAGTGTTCGATAAATGTTTGCGCCTAGCGTCTGTTGTTCATTTTCAGTTCGAATAACGCATGTTGAGTTTGAATGAGTCTGAATACGATGATCTGGTTGTGACTCTGGTTGGGGTGCCTAAGTAGGGCACCAGTCGCGGCCCACGGGGTTGGGTCGTGACAAAAGTGGTATCAGAGCGGTTTGTCCTCGGAATGTCTACAGGCCGTGTCTAGTAGAGTCTTGTTTATCGATGTGTTGTGCACCACATCTATAAACAGGAGGCTACGGGGCATTTAGGATGTTACTTTCTTTGGAATCTTAGATCGTGCGATAGAGCTGTGCTATTAGAGTCATTCTGATCTGACCCGTTGTTGTGTTTGCAGTAATGCCTCCGAAGAAGGCAACGGCGGCCCAGAAGGGCAAGGCGAAGATGGGAGAGACTAGCCAGGCACAACGAGCTACCCGGGCTCGTGTCTATGATTTGCCTGAGGTTGCACCTCATTCTGAGGGGTCTGCTATACCCCCATTAGTACAGCCTGGAGCAGGACCTTCAGCAGCTCCAGAGGTCCGTGTACCCGCTCCTGAGACTCCAGCTCCTCAGCCAGGGGCGGAGGATAGGACCTTGAGGGAGGCTGTACAGTTGTTGACCACGATAGTAACGGGGCAGGCTCGCAGTCGCGGGCGGAGGGACGATGATGATGAGGACAGGCGGGACAGCCTGAGAGTTTGGGAGTTCTTATTATGTGGCCCTCCAGAGTTTTTCGGGTCTAAGCCCGACGAGGACCCCCATGACTTTATTCGGGGGATGCGACGTGCATTAGACTTGGTTAGGGCTTCAGAGACCGACTCGGTTGAGCTGGCTTCGCATAGACTTCGGGATGTTGCCGCGCACTGGTATGAGACTTGGGAGTTATCCAGGGGTGAGGGTGCTCCTCCAGCTGTATGGGATCAGTTTGTGACTGTTTTCACCCGCCACTTTCTGCCCCCAGAGTGACGACGGGAGCGAGCTGATCGGTTTTTACATCTACAACAGAGGGATCGAAGCGTTCGTGAATATAATTTGGAGTTTGATTCCCTGGCCCGGTATGCCCCTGCCGTGGTGGCAGATATGACAGATCGGATGCATAGATATGTTATGGGGTTGGATCGTTACCTGATTGACGGCTGTATGGCAGTGTCATTGGAGACAGATATGGACATTGCCCGTCTACAGGCCTACGCCCAGGGGATGGAGAACCGGCACCGAGCAGATCGGCCCAGCAGAGAGTATGATGGGAGACGGCCCAAGAGGGCCAGATCAGCGGGGTATTCTGGAGATTCTCGGGGCGGGCAGCCTCAGTATCAGTCCAGTGGGTACTTCCCTCCGTCAGGCCGGGACACACAGTTTGTTAGTAAGAGGTTTGATGGCGCAGGACCGTCCAGGGCAGACCAGAGTTCCAGAGCCCCAGGTCCTCAGACGAGCAGGGGTCCCAGTCAGACTAGGCGACCTATGCCCCCGTGTTCGTATTGTGGAAGATCGCACCCAGGTGAGTGCTTCAGGGCCACAGGGGCCTGTTTTGCTTGCGGCCGCCAAGGCCACATCATGCGGGATTGTCCGTGGGCAGGCGGTTCCGGTAGCGCAGCACCGCCGATGAGATCCGTTGCTGGTTCGTCATCTACCCCTTCGGCCACGCGCTCCACGGGGCGAGGTATGCCAGCACCGGCAGGCCGCGGTAGAGGCCGTGGTGGGGGTTCAGATTCTAGCGGTCCCTCGAACCGCATCTATGCTTTGACTGGTCGGCGGGACCCAGAGGCATCCCCAGACGCAGACCCAGGTATATTACTAACCTTTTTCTGAATGAGTATGTGCAATGATAGGCCTGCATTCCAGTATATTATGCGATATTCTCTTTCTGTGTGTCAGTAAAACTAGGGTAAGAATCCGAATTAATGAAATATCCGAGGCAGTTATCTATACATGTGGGAGGCGAATATATGGAATTTGGAAGGCTAAAACGATAAACCACATAGCCAGAAGAGCAAACGACCTCTTCGGGTCAGAGTGGGACCCGCTATAAAAACTTCCCGAAAAATTTGCTAAGATACCGTTTGGCCCTAAAATCACGTGACAAGGTCGTGTGGGGCAATCGATGAAGTTATATCAGCCCTAACGCGGCAAAATGCATGAAAGTTTCGGGGTTAAGCGTGCTCAAGCCAGAGCAATTCTGGGATGGGTGACCCCCTGGGAAGTAATGCAAAGTTTTTCATAAGTGAGAGTGTGATAAATATAAATAGAAACTTGGGGTAATCATCAGGTAAATAGAATGTGTGTGGAGTAATTAGTGCCCTTACAGGAGTCGCGCGGAGCGAGGCGGACTAAATGGGTACAACACCGCTTGGGAAATTGAACGAATTTGAATAACAGCCATAGATGTTCGCCAGTAAGGTCTGAATAAGTGTGTGTATGTGTATGTGTATGTGTGTGTGTATGATTTTCGTTTGGTGCCCATATGGATTAAGAGCCGAGCCCCGGCAACTAATGTTGCGATAGATGAAAGGTAAGCAGTGTGAATAAATAGAATCTTTGAAAGAGTCGGTACGCGAGACGCAAGATAATTTGTGTGACAACTTGGCGAATAAGTTTACCAATAAAGGGAAATTCCCATGAAGCATTCGAGCCTTAATATGAACGATTCGATTCTAAATTGACATTCTATCTGTTGTGCTTCTGCACTTCCGATTCTGATAAGGCTCTGCCTAGTACGCCTTTGTATTTCTGAGCTCGATGATGTTCCCGTCCGATGAATCTTTGTGCGTTTGATTCTGGATACGTTTCTGTCTGGCACACCTCTGTATGTCTGACTCTGGATATCAATCTGTTTGATATGTCTCTGTGCGTTTGATTTTGATCGTGCGTATGTTTGATACATTTCGGTTTGTCTGATCACGACTCTGTATGAAATAATTCTGTATATTTGATTCTGATTTCGAATCTGTCCGATGTGATTCCGTACGTCTGACCCCGATTATAAGTCTGTCTGATATGTCTTCGTATGTTCGGTTCTGATCATGACCCGTCTTATACGCCTTTGTATGTCTGACTCCGACCTCAGATTTGTCTGATCTACTTCCGTGCCTTTGATGTTGACTATGATGTCTGGGAAGTGTTCGTCCATTACGAGAATATAGTGTCTGGTTCGGGGATTGCGTGGAATATGAGAAAATGTATTATGAAGGCATTTGAATCAGTGACGTGAAAAATTTACCCCCCCCCCCCCTAAAGTTAGTAAAGGAGCCGTGTCGGAAAAATCAAAAAGGATAACTATAAAGAGAACCCTCCCAGAATAGTATGACGCCCCATGAGATCAATTCAACATTCGGGGACGAATGTTCTTAAGGGGGGGAGAATGTTATGTCCCGTGTTTCGTATAAGTAAAAATCGGGAAATAATCACGACTTGTGTGTTATAAGGAAATATTTTAATTTTGGTGAAAATGACTAGGTTGGTTATGGAATCACTAATGTTAAGGCATCGGGGAAGGCCGAGGGTAAATTTGAAATTTCAGAAATTAGTTTCGGGAATTACAAAACGGGACGTTTAGTGGATTGGGGCTAAGAAAAATGCAACACAAAATTGAGGCCCAAAACATTGAAGTGGCCGGCCAAGAGGCAAGCCCAAGCCCACTTTTAAAGAGTCATGTGCTATGCACATGACTCCTATTTGGATATATATCATGCTAGCCTTTAGAATTATCAAGAACCACAACAAATTCAAGAACACCCAAGAAAGAGGCATTCGGCCGTAGGAGAGAAAGAGAGAAAAAGAAAATTTCCAAGCTTGGTTATTGATCCAAAAATTCTTGTTCTTCACATATTATGAAGTACTCGAGCCCCTCTTCAACGAGGTACAATTAGTTTGGCGTAAGGTGCTCGTTTGCGGCAAATCGGAATTTCAAGAAAAGGGTAAGAAATCTATGTTTTTATGTTATGAAATGGATTTATATGTTATAGTGATTGATGTTGCATGAAGATTGTGGGATGGTGTTGTGTTTGTGCATGGCGTGTGTGTGTAGAAAGGGTGTGTTTGGCCGTGAGTTTCATGAAGTGCAAGGCATAGGAATTTTATCTTGTTTAGTTTGAATAATGTGTTGTTGTGATCTTTATGTCGTAAAGGATTGATTAAAGAATTGAGTTGGCGTTAGAAAATGATTTCGGATATTATCGAAAAGTGTATACCTTTGGTATCATGGTGTATATCATTGTATATTTAGGGTGCTAAAGACTTTAAATGTGAACTTACAATGATGTTAATGAATTCGGAATGAAACGACGCAAGTTAGAACGTTCGTTGTAAGTTTTGAAGTTTTGAAAGAAATATGGGAAGTAATGAGTTTTGAGGAACCTTGTATATGGTTTGGAACTTGTTTGTAATGCGATCGAATAATCTTGAATGAATACAATAATATGGATGTAGATTTGGAATTTTGAAGTTTGAATATAGAATTACCAACTTATGTAATAAGGTGAAATTTTGAAGCTAGTGCGGTTTGATTGTGGTTTGTATTGTGTAATGATGTTTGGGGTTGTTGTTGTTGTTGTATTTTGAGCCGAGCTAAGTCTCGGGGGTGTTATATTTATAGGGGAAATGCTGCCGAAATTTCGGTAGCCAAGTATAGCCCAAAGATGAAAATGTTAACTTTCATGAATAGTAACTGGTAAAAGTGACCATTTGCAGTTTTCGGACGAAATGGGAATTGCGATTTGACGAGCGTAAGGCGCCAACCAGGTATGTAAAGCCTACCTATCCTTCTTTTGGCATGTCCTAGTCATAATAGGTTAAGATCGGACCCTCGGGGATAACTCTGCTCTTGGAAATCTAGGTTCAAGTTTGGGTACTATTCATCCAGCGTAATTGAACCCTTTTTGTTGCATTTGGTTAAAAGAATGTTCGAACCTTCGTAACTTTTGTTGTTGTGTCCGAAACTCTCCGAAACTTTTGTGGATGGCTCTATGGAGCCTAAAGTCTGTGATTTGTGTCTGCCGCCTCAATTTGACTCGAAGTGGGCCCGCAAGCCCCGAGGCTTCCCTTATTTGGTTCGTTTGGCTCATTTTCGTCCGATATGAAAGGCAATCGTTTGTGTATGACTTAAGGGTCCGTTTGAAATTCCCTACGCCGTTATTGAACGTTTTGCACTTTGAATGATGTTAGATTTGCGGAAAATGACTTGTGAATTGTTTTTCAAAGACTTTGCAGTTTGGAACTCCGTAACTATTACCTACTAAATTTTATTGTCCTGACTCCTACTCCGAGCCTTTTACGTCAAGTATATGCCATGGATAATCATGTGTTGAGTTCGGTAATTTACTTTTAATTTGCATATGGTTTCTGCACTACTCCGTTCGTGCCATTTACTATGATTTCGTTCGTCGGTACCCGTGCCGGCTTTGTGATCGTGCGCGCTATAACATATTCGGAAGTTATGATGTGTTGCGGTTCCCGAGGCCTCGCCATAGGGCCGGTTACCGTCTATGGAGTTATGATGTGATATGGCATTTGATATGTTCTGATGATGTGATATGTGTGTGATATGATGTGTCTGGAGACTGTACGGAGATTTGAAAACTTCTGGAGTTATGATGTGTTGTGGCACCAGCGTCGGGGGTGACCACGTTCCTAAACCCTATACATGATTTGATTTGCATTTGTACATTTGCCTTCAGCACAGGTTTGCTTTGCTACGATGACGTTCGTGTTTGTTTCTTCTAACTCCAGTTGTGTTGGTGATTACTGTACCTTCTGCTTTACATACTCAGTACTTCTCCCGTACTGACCCCCGTTTCTTCGGGGGCTGTGTTTCATGCCCGCATGTACAGAAGCTCGTTTGGGTGGTCCTCCAGTTTAGGCTACTCATTCTGCTGTGTTGGAGAGCTCCCCTTGATCCGGAGCCTACTTTTGGTACATACCTTCTGTTGTGTGTGTGTTCGGTACATTTGTGGATATGTGGGTACGGCGGGGCCCTGTCCCGTCATATGTTCATATGTTCTGTTTTGTCTAGAGGCCTGTAGTCACATTTGTGGGTCGTGGGTCCGGTGTGTTTGTATGTGGGTCTGTTTTGCGTTCTTAAGCGGCCCGTACACTACTATGGCCAAGATGGCCTTTGAGTTTGTACGTGTGTGTGTGCATTTGGGCGACGTACATTCCGCCCCCTTTCTGATGTGTGTTTGTGCATTTGGGCGACGTATATTCCGCCACCTTTCTAATTTTGATTTGATTAATCTGAACGGGCGACCGCTTAAGATAAGTGTTCGATAAATGTTTGCGTCTGGCGTCTGTTGTTCATTTTCAGTTCGAATAACGCATGTTGAGTTTGAATGAGTCTGAATACGATGATCTGGTTGTGAGTCTGGTTGGGGTGCCTAAGTAGGGCACCAGTCGCGGCCCACGGGGTTGGGTCGTGACAGTGGTGGTAGAGACCAAAGAGGAACGCTTAGTCCAAGTGGATCCCGGCATCATATCCATGCGTTAGCCAAGTGACAGGGTCCTGAGTCTTCCCCTGATATTGTTCCACGTCTATTATTAGTATCCTCTTATGATTTGTGTGCATCGATTGATTCGGATCCTATGCTGTCATGTATCACCCCCGTTGTGATGATTATGTTGAGGTGAAAATCTGAGCAAACCCGACAATTTGATATGGCTATAATTGTTAGTAACCTAGTGATAGCCAGGACTGTGAGATACGAGTAAGTTGATTGACAGGGAGTGAATATAAATATTATGTGTATGTATATAGATATTGGAATCCTAGACTGAGTGTGCAGGCACAACTTATGAGACAAGCACCACTATTTATATCCTTTAATGGTAAGTGATCTTGTGTTGTTCGTTTACGTATTATATGTGTTCGGATATATGTCCCATCGAGACATCGGACTTGTTTTCTGGGCTATGTGCAGGTTTGGGATTGTTATGTTTACAAGAGAAACTCTGCCGAAATTTTTCCTAGAATCTAAAGGAGATAAGATATAAGCCTTTAATATGTCCTGGTGGGAAAAGATGTTGTGCAAAAAAGTAATGGTAGGACGAGATTAAGCTAGGAGTATCGTCAACAACTACAAGAGGTGAGTTAATACTATTGAATTGATAGTAACAATAGTTATAAGATCGGCATTGATACGGTAAAGAGAAATGCTAGAGTAAATTTAGGAGATTGGTAGCACTAAAACCTGACATGGAAGAGACTGGATAACTCCAATAGAGTGTGTTACTGGGGTATTGATTGGTCGGATAAGTGCGAGTAAGATACGATAAGTTTACTAGCAAATAAAGTTACAGTACCCCGAGACAGAGGTACGAATACGAAGGGTTATGGTGAATGAGAATACGTTGGTAAAACAATTTATATGGTAAGCGTAATAGAACTTATTAGAAAGATTACAGGTCGAGTATGCTTACTTCAAAATATTTATTTTATTTTATGAGCAGGCTTGCGAACGAAGTAAAGAAGTGTCACTCTATAGCGTCGATTATGATCAAGGTATAATGAGAAGGTAACAAGAACTGTAATACAAAGTATCGTAAGGAAACGACTAAGGATGTGGCATGTTCCACATGAATAAAGAGTGAATGCAAGGGCGAAACCAGCAAGCGAGCCACGGGGCGGTAGACGAGAAAGCTCAAAAGACCTTGTTTGGGGAAAGTCCAGCATAGGGATTCCGCAATGATAGAAATAATAGCCAGCGAAAAGGGGGAAGTCAACTTGAAAAAGAATCGAAAAGAAATGGTATGGCAAAGTAGTAGTAGTTTATGATTGGTATAGTCGAGAGTATGGGTGATACCTTTAGTTGAATGTAAAAGACCAAGACTACAAGAAGATGAATAACGAAAGGATTAGCCATAAAAGGGGGAGAAAATAAGATTAATTGAGGAGGAAGGAATGTAAAGGAATAAGAATGAGAATAGAGAGAAACATGAGTTATGAGTATACAGTACGACAATAAAGCGATAGAGTAAAGCTATCATCAACGACAAGTATACTACGATTATGATTGGTTTTGAAGTCAGTGTTGAGTGCAAAACAAGAGTAAAAGAATATGAGGCATAAGGGGTATTAGGGGCGTATGAGACTTAGGCCCTGGAAAACAAAGATGACGTTATAAGTGAACTTTGAGCACCGAAGAAGAGGGCAAGTGACATTATATGGATGGTATGGATAACTAAACCTACTACTATTGTGAGCATCCCTATGGGGCAGAATTTTTTTAATTGGAGTGGATTTAGATATTGACTTATAAATACCAAATGAGCTAATTAGAACACATTCTTGTTCGGATTGCTATGCCGGTTGTATTACTTGGTTAAACAAAAACAGCAAGATGAGTATGTTAAGGTCTCCCACATGAATTATCGTAGTTATAAATTATGGGAAACGGCATAAATGAGATGTAGTATAGTAAGGGATACATGAATTCAAGCTTTGAAGGTGAGGCAACGGATTTGAGGATGGTACAAGTAAAACCCTTAAAGGGGGGAAGCGAGTAAGGAAAATCTTATATGCCGTATTTTTGCACATTCGGATAATTTGAGATAATTGGACTAGTAAGAGATAAGGCAATATTTCGATTTTATTTAATACATAAGTTGTTCACGAAAATATTGATGCGGAAATATTGAGGAAGGCCAAGGGAAAAATTGGAATTTTGGAAAATAGTTTCATGAATTACAAAAATTAGTCATGGGATAGTTGAGCTTGAAAAACAAAAAAAAAAGAAATAGGCCCAAGTGTGGCCGCCCAAGGTATGGGCCAAGGCCCACTTGGGAATTTAACTCTAGTAATAAAAAGGGTGGCTCATTATTTATCACCTCATTTCCAGAACATTCAAGAAAAATAAAGTGAGAGCAAGAGAGAAAGGCCATTTCGGCCAAGAACAAGAAAAAAGAAAAAACATTTGAAGCTATCAATCTTGATCCAAAAAAATTGATTCTTCAAGTATTCCTACTAATTCAAAGGTCCTCTTTAACGTGGCATAATTGTTGGAGCAAGAAAACTACTTTTGTTGCAAGTCCAAATTTCTAGTCAAGTGGGAAATTAAGGAAAAAGGTAAGAATTCTTATTCTTTTATATGTTATGGAAGGTTTATGCATGTTGTAGTATGTAGAAAAGAATGAAAATCATGGAAATAATGTGTGTGGTATGTGGCCGTGTGGGTGTGTGTGTGTAATTGTAGCCGTGTGGGTGTTGTAGGGCGGAGAAGAAATGAATTAATTTTACTTAGTGTGTTAGTTGTGTTGTTGTGGACTATATGTTGCCAATGAAGGTTTAATGGTTCAAGTCGGCATTGAAATTGGTTGTGGGTTGTTGTAGGAATTAATGTGATTTTAATATGGTTTTATGTAATTGTGAGAAGCAAGTTGCTAAAGTATGAATTGTTGTTGTAGTTTATGAATTTGAAAGAAGAAAATGTGTTGTTGTAGCTTTTGTTGCGTTTGTAGAGTTTCGGGTGGAATAGAGTTTGGTTGGATTGTTTTGAATGTTGTGCGGGTTACTAATGTTAGAATATGTTTCAAATTGATTGTTGGTATTGTTGAAATAATTGTTGGTATGGTTGTTGATAAATTTGGCCGAGTTAGATTCTCGGGGTTGTTGTATTTACAGGGAGATGCTGCCGAAATTTCTGTAGACAAGTGCTAGTTAGGATTGAATTCCTAAGTACTTGTAGCTAACGTTTGGTAATTAATAACGTTATTGTAGATCTTGGGGAGCCCGAGACTTGAGTTGGAATTAGCTTAGGAGGCGAGCGAGGTATGTAAGGCCTAATCTTTTCTTCTTTGGCATTATCCTTATGAAATAAGTATATGATATATATATAGGTATGGTTTCGAAAAGATTCTTATTCTTAGAGCCACTAGGATGGCTAACGTTCTTGATTTCCATAAGCTGTTTCGTATGGTTTCAATGCGTGTCTATAATGTCTGAAGTTTGGCCAATATGTTCCGGATGGTATTCGAGAAATGAATGATTTGACCAAAGTCTTAAACTTTCAAATGCTAGCACGAGCGATTATTCTATCGAGTCTTTGACATACTTGATACGTACATATGATTCTAAAATTTCTATTTGATATGATCCATAACAATATCGGAGAGGTACTTGACATGATTTTGGCCTTAATTTTCCAAAAATGGCTTCTGAAATGCTTATAGAACGTTCGGTACTTCAAACACTCGTAACTTTCTCATACTAAGTCGGATTGACCTGAAACTTATTTCTGAGCCTTCAGGGGTCGGTAAGTATACATATCCATCGAGTCTTGATTTATGTGTATATGGTTTCTCACTACTCTGCTCGTGCATACTACTATTATATCATTCGCCGGGTCCCGGGCCGGTTTTGTTATCATGCGCACTATGTTACATTCGGCAGTATGATGTGTTACGGTTCCCGAGTCCTTTGCCATAGGGCCGGGTACCGCTTATATACGGCGTTATGATGTGATATGGCATATGATGTGTATGATGTTATGATGTGCTATGATGATACGATATGTTCGGGATTGTACGGAGATTTGAAACCTTCTGGAGTATGATGTGTTGTGGCGCCAGTGTCGGAGTGGCGACCACGTTCCTGAGCCCTATGCATGACTCTTATATATGCATCATTTGCGTTTTAAAACGAGCTTCTTGGTATATTGATTTTTATACTCATTTTTCGTACTTGGTATTTCCGTTATGATTTTGGATAGTGTATTTCATGCTTTACATACTCAGTACCTATTTCGTACTGACCCCCTTTCTTCGGGGGCTGCGTTTCATGCCCGCTGGTACAGACGTTCGTTCTGGTGACCCGCCAGTGTAGGATACCTATTCTGCTACTCTGGAGTGCTCCTTTGATCTGGAGCCCATACTTTTGGTACAGATCTTTCATTGTACATGTTTCTGTATATATATATGTATGACTATTTGGGGTACGGCGGGGCCCTGTCCCGTCATATGTTTCTGTTGTTGTTTGTAGAGGCCTGTAGACATATATGTGGGTCATGGGTCATTATTGTTCGTTTATGTCTGTGATTTGTGTCTTAAGCGGTTCCGTTTGCGGTGATGGCCGAAAAGGCCCATATGTGTGGGTATGGATGTATATATTTGGGCGATGTGTTTTCCGCCAGCCTCATCGGCTTTTGTATGATATTTTGCTATATATGACCGCTTAAGACGACATCTGATTCCAGTATCTGTATAGCTTAATGTATGTTGAATACGGATAAGTCTTTGATATATCGATTTGGTAAGTGATTGTGTATGGGTGTCCAGCTCGGGCACCAGTCGCGGTTCACGGGGTTGGGTCGTGACAAAAGTGGTATCAGAGCGGTTTGTCCTCGGAATGTCTACAGGCCGTGTCTAGTAGAGTCTTGTTTATCGGTGTGTTCTGCACCACATCTATAAACATGAGGCTATATGACATTTACGGTGTTACCTTTCTTTTGATCTTAGATCGTGCGATAGAGTTGTACTGTTAGGATGATTTCTTTCTGACCGATTGTTATGTTTACAGTGATGCCTCCGAAGAAGGCGACGGCGGCCCAGAAGGGCAAAGCAGTGGCAGAAGAGACCAGCCAGATACAGAGAGTCACTCGGGCTCGTGCTCAGACTATGCCCGATATTGCACCCCAGTCAGCGGGTTCTGCCACACCCCCACCATTAGAGAAGCCTGAAGCAGCAGCCGCTGCCACCATGGATCAGGGGGCAGCTCCACCATTAGCTCCGGAGGCCCCAGCGCCCGAGCCTCCAGCTCCTCAGCCAGGGGCGGAGGACAGGGCGATGAGAGATGTGGTACAGCTATTGACGAGATTAGTAGCAGGACAGGCTCGCAGACGCGAGCTAGGGGGTGATGATGTAGACAGACATGACAGTTTGAGGGTTCGTGATTTCTTGACCTGTAATCCCCCAGAGTTCTACGGGTCTAAGCCCGAGGAGGATCCCCAGGATTTTATTCGACAGATGCAGCGTACGCTGAGACTAGTCAGGGCTTCTGAGACTGAGTGTGTCGAGCTGGCTTCACATAGACTGCGGGATGTAGCGATTAATTGGTATGAGTCCTGGGAGCTGTTTAGAGGCGAGGATGCTCCTCCAGTCGTGTGGGATGAGTTTACAGCAGCTTTTCTTAGCCACTTTCTGCCTCCAGAGTTGCGGCGAGCGAGAGTTGACAAATTTTTGCAGCTGAGACAGAGGGGCAGGAGTGTTCGGGAGTACAGTCTAGTGTTTGACTCCCTGGCCAGATATGCACCTACCATTGTAGTTGATATGGCTGACAGGATGCATCGGTACGTGATAGGGTTGGATCATTATTTAGTGGATAGTTGTA
Organism: Lycium barbarum; assembly: GCF_019175385.1. NCBI lineage: Eukaryota > Viridiplantae > Streptophyta > Magnoliopsida > Solanales > Solanaceae > Lycium > Lycium barbarum. The sequence continues at coordinate 18,552,219 of NC_083348.1, read as the reverse complement.
TGCCAATGGCATCGCAGACTGGTATGGACATTGCCCGGTTACAGGCACATGCACAAGGAATGGAGGACCGGCATAGAGGGGGCCAGCCCAATAGAGATCATGATAGGAGGCAGCCCAACAGGGATAGATTAGCTGGACATTCTAGAGAGTTTTGAGGCGGGCAGCCTCAGCAGCAGCATAGCAGATATCCTCCTCAGCCAGGTCGGAGTACACATCCACAGTCTACAGGCACACGATTCGATGGTGCAGGGCACTCAGGAGCAGGCCAGAGTTCCAGATCCTCGGGTTCGCAGGTGAGCAGAGGTTCCATCCAGGCGAGGCCACCTATGCCTCGATGTTATTATTGTGGGAGGTCGCACCCAGGAGAGTGTTATCGATCCACGGGTGCCTGTTTTTCTTGTGGCCGCCAGGGCCATATTATGAGAGATTGTCCGTTGGTGGGTGGTTCTAGTGGTGCAGCTCAGCTGACGGGATTAGCTGCTGGTTCGTCCTCCACTTCTGTAGCGATGCGCCCTATGGGGCGGGGTATGCCAGCACCAGCGGGCCGCGGTAGAGGTCACGACGGAGTTTCTGATTCTAGCGGTCCCTCGAACCGCATATATGCCTTGGCCAGCCGCCAGGATCAGGAGGCGTCGCCAAATGTAGTTACAGGTACATTATTGGTCTTCTCTCGAGCTGTATATGCATTGATAGACCCAGGTTCTACTTTATCATATATTTCTCCCCTTATCGCTAGTAAAATTGGGATAACACCTGAACCGATAGAACCGTTCGAGGTAGCTACACCGGTCGGGGATTTTATTATAGCGAGGCAGGTATATAAGGATTGTTCTGTAATTATATGTGGCCGTTGCACCAAGGACGATTTGGTAGAATTAGATATGACAGAATTCGATGTTATTATGGGCATTGATTGGTTAGCCTCTTGTTATGCTAACGTTGACTGTCAAAAAAAGGTAGTTCGCTTCCAATTTCCAGGGGAACCAGTTATAGAATGGACAGGAAATACAGCATCGCCGAGGGGTAAGTTTATTTCATACCTCAAGGCCAGGAAGATGATTCAGAAAGGGTATATTTATCATCTGGTTCGCGTGCATGATACTAAAGCAGAAACACCTACTCTCCAGTCAGTCCCGGTTGTCAATGAATTTCCAGATGTATTTCCGGACGAGCTTCCAGGTCTTCCACCTGAACGGGAGATAGAGTTCACGATAGATGTGCTTCCAGATACTCAGCCTATATCTATTCCTCCTTACAGGATGGCACCTGCAGAACTGAAAGAATTGAAGGAGCAGCTGAAAGATTTACTAGAAAAAGGCTTCATCAGACCCAGTACGTCACCTTGGGGAGCACCAGTATTGTTTGTAAGGAAGAAAGACGGGTCGCTGCGGATGTGCATTGATTACAGACAGCTGAATAAGGTGACCATAAAGAATAAATATCCCCTCCCCCGGATAGATGATTTATTTGACCAGTTGCAGGGTGCTAAATATTTTTCGAAGATAGATTTGCGCTCGGTCTATCATCAGGTGCGGGTCAGAGAGGCAGATATTCCAAAGACTGCGTTCAGGACCCGATATGGACACTATGAGTTCAGGGTGATGTCTTTAGGGCTAACTAATGCTCCAGCAGTGTTTATGGATTTGATGAATCGGGTATTCAGGCCGTTTCTAGACATGTTTGTGATCGTGTTTATTGATGATATTCTGGTTTATTCACGATCAGCAGAAGAGCATTCAGATCATCGGAGGACAGTACTTGGCACACTCCGGCAACAGAAATTATATGCTAAGTTCTCCAAATATGAATTTTGGTTAACTTCAGTGGCATTCTTGGGGCATATCGTCGGAGCAGATCGTATTCGGGTTGATACATAGAAGATCGAGGCCGTAAAGAATTGGCCTAGGCCTACGACGCCGACTGAGGTACACAGTTTTCTGGGTTTAGCAGGGTATTACAGGAGGTTTGTGGAGAATTGTGCTTCGATTACAGCACCATTAACGAAGCTAACTCAGAAGGCAGCAAAATTTCAGTGGACCGATGCTTATGAACGCAGCTTCCAGTTGCTGAAGGAAAAGTTGATTACAGCTCTGGTTCTAACTCTTCCCAAGGAGTCAGACGGGTATGTCATTTATTGTGATGCTTCCGGTATTGGGATAGGTTGTGTATTAATGCAGCATGGTTGAGTTATAGCCTATGCCTCCCGGCAGCTCAGACCGCACGAGAGAAATTATCCTACTCATGATCTGGATCTAGCCGCGGTAATTCATGCTTTGAAGATATGGCGGCATTACTTATATGGGGTTCATGTTGATATTTATACGGATCACAAAAGCCTTCAGTACATCTTTAAGCAAAAGTAGTTGAATTTGCGCCAAAGAAGATGGCTCGAGTTATTGAAAGATTATGATGTTGACATTTTATATCATCCGGGAAAAGCCAATGTTGTAGCAGATGCACTTAGCCGCAAGTCCATGGGCAGTTTGACCGACGTGCAGCCAGAAAGGAAAGAACTAGTTCGCGAAATTCATCAGCTAGCCAGTCTTGGAGTCCGTTTGGCCGATTCTGCAAATATTGGGGTTTCTGTCCGAGAAGTTGCTGAATCGTCTATTATGTAAGAAGTAAAACGACGCCAATACGAGGATCCTATTCTGGTACAGTACAGAGATGCAGCCCTTGATAAGGAGAAGACCCAGTTCGAGATTTCACCTGACGGAGTATTATTATATGGAGGCAGGTTATGTGTACCTGACGTTGCAGGGCTGCGGCGACAGATTATAGGAGAGGCACATTATGCTCGGTATTCTGTTCATCTCGGATCCACAAAAATGTACCATGATCTCAGATGTTTATATTGGTGGGATGGTATGAAAAGGGACATCGCAGAGTTCGTTGCTCAGTGTCCAAATTGCCAACAGGTTAAGATCGAGCATCAAAAGCCCGGTAGGTTGTTACAGGAAATGGAAATTCCAGCTTGGAAATGGGAAATAATTAATATGGATTTCATTACAGGTTTACCACGCACTTCTCGGAAGTATGATTCCATATGGGTTATTGATGATAGGCTGACAAAATCAGCCCATTTTCTTCCGGTCAAGACCACTTATTCGGCTGAGGATTATGCTCGGTTGTATATTAAGGAGATAGTAAGACTTCACGAAGTTCCCATATCTATTATATCCGACAGAGGTGCTCAGCTTACAGCTAATTTCTGGAGGTCATTTCCGGAAGGATTGGGGACTCAGGTGAGTCTTAGCACCGCGTTCCATCCTCAGTCTGACGGACAGGCCGAGCGTACTATTCCGACACTAGAAGATATGCTACAGGCCTGTGCTATTGATTTCAGAGGTAGCTGGGATGATCATTTGCCGCTTATTGAGTTCGCTTATAATAATAGTTATCATTCCAGCATCCAGATGGCACCGTATGAAGCCCTATATGGTAGAAAATGCAGATCTCCAATTGGTTGGTTCGATGTGGGTGAAACTAAATTAATTGGTCCAGATATGATCCAGCAAGCAGTCGATAAGGTGAAACTCATTCGGGAACGGTTATTAGCAGCCCAGAGTCGACAGAAATCATATGCAGATAGTCGACGTCGACACTTGGAATTCCAGATTGGTGACTGGGTATTTCTGAAAGTGTCACCTATGAAGGGTGTAATGAGATTCGGCAGAAAAGGAAAGCTCAGTCCGAGATATATTGGGCCTTATCAGATTGTTCGAAAGATAGGCAAGGTCGCCTACGAGTTAGACTTACCATCTGATCTGGAAGCAGTACATCCGGTATTTCATGTATCAATGCTCCGCAAATGTATTGGTGATCCTTCCAGAATATTTCCCATAGAAGATATCCAGGTGACAGAGGAGTTGTCCTACGAAGAACAGCCAATAGCCATCCTAGATCGTCAGGTGAGGAGACTGCGTACCAAAGATGTGCCTTCTGTTAAGGTCTTGTGGCGGAACAATAACCGAGAGGAAATGACCTGGGAAGCGGAGGACGAGATGAAGAAGAAGTATCCCCACTTGTTTCCTATGCCTACAGGTAATCTAAATTCCTTAATTGGTTATATTGATTGGTGAATGAATTATATGTGATGTCAATAAAAAGAAACTCCCCCGAAATGCTTACAAGACCCTATAAGACTAGTTTAACATTCGAGCACGAATATTCTAAAGGGGTGGAGGATGTTATTTCCCGTATTTTTGCACATTCGAATAATTTGAGATAATTGGACTAGTGAGAGATAAGGAAATATTTCGATTTTATTTAATACATAAGTTGTTCACGAAAATATTGATGCGGAAATTTTGAGGAAGGCCAAGGGCAAAATTGGAATTTTGGAAAATAGTTTCATGAATTACAAAAATTAGTCATGGGATAGTTGGGCTTGAAAAACAAAAAAAAAAATAGGCCCAAGTGTGGCCGACCAAGGTATGGGCCAAGGCCCACTTGGGAATTTAACTCTAGTAAATAAAAAGGGTGGCTCATTATTTATCACCTCATTTCAAGAACATTCAAGAAAAAGAAAGTGAGAGCAAAAGAGAAAGGCCATTTCGGCCAAGAACAAGAAAAAGAAAAAAAATTGAAGCTATCAATCTTTATCCAAAAAAATTGATTCTTCTAGTATTCCTACTAATTCAAAGGTCCTCTTTAACGTGGCATAATTGTTGGAGCAAGAAAACTACTTTTGTTGCAAGTCCAAATTTCTAGTCAAGTGGGAAATTAAGGAAAAAGGTAAGAATTCTTATTCTTTTATATGTTATGGAAGGTTTATGCATGTTGTAGTATGTAGAAAAGAATGAAAATCATGGAAATAATGTATGTGGTATGTGGCCGTGTGGGTGTGTGTGTGTAATTGTGGTCGTGTGGGTGTTGTAGGGCGGAAAAGAAATGAATTAATTTTACTTAGTGTGTTAGTTGTGTTATTGTGGACCTTATGATGCCAATGAAGGTTTAATGGTTCAAGTCGGCATTGAAATTGGTTGTGGGTTGTTGTAGGAATTAATGTGATTTTAATATGGTTTTATGTAATTGTGAGAAGGAAGTTGCTAAAGTATGAATTGTTGTTGTAGTTTATGAATTTGAAAGAAGAAAATGTGTTGTTGTAGCTTTTGTTGCATTTGTAGACTTTCGGGTGGAATAGAGTTTAGTTGGATTGTTATGAATGTTGTGCGGGTTACTAATGTTAGAATATGTTTCAAATTGATTGTTGGTATTGTTGAAATAATTGTTGGTATGGTTGTTGATAAATTTGGCCGAGTTAGATTCTCGGGGTTGTTGTATTTTCAGGGGAGATGCTGCCGAAATTTCTGTAGACAAGAGCTAGTTAGAATTGAATTCCTAAGTACTTGTAGCTAACGTTTGGTAATTAATAACGTTATTGTAGATCTTGGGGAGCCCGAGACTTGAGTTGGAATTAGCTTAGGAGGCGAGCGAGGTATGTAAGGCCTAATCTTTTCTTCTTTGGCATGATCCTTATGAAATAAGTATATGATATATATATAGGTATGGTTTCGAAAAGATTCTTATTCTTAGAGCCACTAGGATGGCTAACGTTCTTGATTTCCATAAGCTGTTTCGTATGGTTTCAATGCGTGTCTATAATGTCTGAAGTTTGGCCAATATGTTCCGAATGGTATTCGAGAAATGAATGATTTGACCAAAGTCTTAAACTTTCAAATGCTAGCACGAGCGATTATTCTATCGAGTCTTTGACATACTTGATACGTACATATGATTCTAAAATTTCTATTTGATATGATCCATAACAATATCGGAGAGGTACTTGACACGATTTTGGCCTTAATTTTCCAAAAATGGCTTCTGAAATGCTTATAGAACGTTCTGTACTTCAAACACTCGTAACTTTCTCATACTATGTCGGATTGACCTGAAACTTATTTCTGAGCCTTCAGGGGTCGGTAAGTATACATATCTATCGAGTCTTGATTTATGTGTATATGGTTTCTCACTACTCTGCTCGTGCATACTACTATTATATCGTTCGCCGGGTCCCGGGCCGGTTTTGTTATCATGCGCACTATGTTACATTCGGCAGTATGATGTGTTACGGTTCCCGAGTCCTTTGCCATAGGGCCGGGTACCGCTTATATACGACGTTATGATGTGATATGGCATATGATGTGTATGATGTTATGATGTGCTGTGATGATACGATATGTTCGGGATTGTACGGAGATTTGAAACCTTCTAGAGTATGATGTGTTGTGGCGCCAGTGTCGGAGTGGCGACCACGTTCCTGAGCCCTATGCATGACTCTTATATATGCATCATTTGCGTTTTAAAACGAGTATGGATGTATATATTTGGGCGATGTGTTTTCCGCCAGCCTCGTCGGCTTCTATATGATATTTTGCTATATATGACCGCTTAAGACGACATCTGATTCCAGTATCTGTATAGCTTAATGTATGTTGAATATAGATAAGTCTTTGATATATCGATTTGGTAAGTGATTGTGTATGGGTGTCCAGATCGGGCACCAGTCACGTCCCACGGGGTTGGGTCGTGACAGAAAATACGAGTGTAGAAATTGAAACGATGAACCCGATGATGTGATAGATAGAGACTCTAAAACAAAAGTGAGAGTTATGCAGGAACGGGTCTAATAACCAGTAAATAAACGGACACGAATTGAGCGGACATCTGAGACTGTACGAGAAACCATTCGCGAAGACCTTGAGCCCCGTGATATTGAGAGCAAATAACTCAAGGGATATTGTAAAAGATGGCGATACTATATTAGAATAGAAGAAAAGGTACTAGCGGTTAAGTCGTTGTTAGTAATATTGCTACTTCTAAGCGACAATTAAGAGAGAGACCTAAGGTTTTCTATAGCAGGACGCTAGATACGATAATCAAGGAAAGCAAGATAAAGGAAGGAAGAGAGTACGATGAGATAAGTTACTACAGATAGCCAAAAGACTTTTGGTATGAACGACACCGAGCCTAGTTATGGTCGGGTGCGCGGAACACCGAATCTTCGTGGTCGGCATGCTATGTAAATGATATGTATATAAATATGACCATGGATATGATAGGTAAATGAGTACGATTATTAATACGGATGCAGATGTGGATACATGTATACGTATAGATGTGTATGTAACTTGCAAGTAATTATACGTTGCCAATGAAACCAAGTGGGTACTTAAAAATAGGAGTAAGAGGTTAACAAGAATAGTGTGGTCATGATACCCCCGGGTGAGTTGAAGGAAAATATATGGTAAATTGAGTTGAAATGTTGAGTTGGGATTATTGTTAGGGATTAATAGGATAATTACTTCGAATGTGACATAAGTGCTTACTACAGTAGCCCTGGGTGTGACAACTTACGAATGCAATAGGATCACTGAATGAAAAGGAAGCTTAGTCCCCGATGCATTAGGCCTTATGAGATTGTATGCAAAATAGGCAAGATGGATTATGAGTTAGATCTACCATCCATGCGTCGATGCTTCGTAAATATGTTGGAAATCCTACTAGGATCGTGCCAGTAAATGATGTTCAAGTGACAGAAAAGTTGATTTATGAGGAGGTACCCATTGCCGTATTAGATAGGCAAAGATGGAGACTTCGGTATAAAGGAGTGGCCTCAGTTAAGGTCTTATGGAAAAATAACAACCGAGAAGAATGAATTGGGAAGCGGAAGATAAAATGAAATCCACATATCCGCACTTATTCCATCCCCCAGGAGAGATTCATGATGAAACACCAAGACCATGAGGTATGTATGCTTTCCTTGTTTATGCATATTGGTCGTGTGTGGCCAAATTTTAATTCTGTTGCGTTGCGGCCCTGTGAGGCAATATTATTATGGGTTGCTGTGACAGGATGGTAATGCCATATTATCGGGGAAACTCTGGCGAAACTTTCGTAGAATTCCCGAGTATTTAACATTCGAGGACGAATGTTCCAAAAGGGGGGAGGAATGTTACACTTGGGAAAATTCCCCGTTACCGTACAGTGAATAAGCTAGCGAAGGGCACGACGTATACGATGATTTGATAAGTAAGAGATGGCATTTGATGATTCCAATTGAGATCCAAAGGCATTTAACGGAAATGAAGAAGTTTGTCAAAGGAAGTAAAGGATATATTATGTGTCGGGTAAGAATTATGGAGGAAGAGTTAATGATGGCATAATGATGTCTTGGAGATGAGTGATAACGTCCCTTAGATCGGTATTGAGGTGTTAAACAGGTGTCAAGAAGGTTCCATAAGGATTGGAGTTCAAACGAGTCGACGAGACCGAAATCGGAACAACTGGGCACTATACGGCCCAACATACGGACCGTATAAATTATACTGGCCATATGTTAGGCCGTATAATTAGCCAAGAGGAGCATCATATTCTGGACCAAACATACGGCCATACATACGGCCCGCATAAAATGTACGGACCGTATGTTGGTCCGTATATTTGGGTCGGGACAAGTTTCAATTTAATATAAGGACCTCTCTCCTTCTTTTTATTTTATTTCAGTTCACTCCTCTACACTTCAAGAAAACTCTAGAACACTCTCTAACATTCATCCACAATAAAATCAATGGAAATCCATGATCAACTACTTCAATCCATTAAAACAAGTGTATGAAACCTAGTGAAAGTCATCCAAGCCAAGAAATCCCAAGAGAAGTGAAATAGCGTTTTGGTGCTAGAAGAGTATTTCCATTCAAGGCTTGTTTCTACACTGTCTAAGGTAAGTTTCATGGTATTTTCATGATTTTTGAAGTATTGATAAGCTGAAACACTTGGATTGTAGAAGAGTATAGAAAATGGGTCATAAATGAGTGAATAGTGTCATTGTTGAACAATAGTTGGATTGAATTATGAATATTGGTATGTTGAGATTGTAAATATGTTATGAATGACTTATAGACCATGGAATAAGTATTATAAATGAGAAAACGTGATAATGAGCTATGACCATAATTGTGGAGAAATTCAAGGGAAATGGTGAATTTTGGTAAATGTAGATAAATGATGATTTTGGTTTGCGATATTGTGAATGTTGTTATGAACGTTTGGGAGTTGATATAGAATATGGAAAAGTTGTATAAAAAAAGGAAATGCTGCCCAATTTTCCTTAGCTTCGATAAGCACGTTCTTATAATCGCTTAGCTAATGTTAATGCGAATTCTTTTGAAGGTAAAGACGTGAGCATTAAAGGAGGACGAACAAGCAATAGAGTAGTTAAACGCCAAAAGTATGTGAGGCTAGACCTTTCTTTCTAAGGCATGAATCTTATGGCATGAATTTCCTCCTTCTTCATTACTTTCCTATCTTCAAGAAAACTAAGAGTCCTTGTTCATGAATAGCCATATGAAATAAGAGATACACTATGGGTACGATAACGATGATGATAAGTGAGTCTAAAGAAATCTAGAATCCATGATATGATGATCCTATAAAGCTAATGATGCTATCTATAACCCATTGATGCCGTTATTGTATACACTCACCTTATATGCTAATCCCTTCAAGGTGAGGCAGAATGTCAATGAATGCTCCATAATGAAATGGGGGAATCACGACCTTACGTCACCTCGATAAAGTATAGCTATCCTTGAGCTATTATGCATGCATTATGATAATAGTATGATAGGCCTATAATATCATGATGATGATATTACACCATGCCTATATGGCGGGCAGATACCGCTAAGGCGGGCAGACACCGCTAAGGCGGGCAGACACACACCACTATAGTGGGCAGCTTATGCCCCGGACGCGAGAGGCCTGGACGCAGGCTTATACATTATCACACTGTACCTATATGGACGGGCAGCTTATACATTATCACACCGTACATATATGGACGGGCAACTTATACATTATTGCATACATGAGATGATGATGATTAGGAGTAAGTCAGCATGTCCTATTTCTTCTATAAGTTACAGTTGCTCCTTGTTGATGCTTCCTTTATCTCATTGATGTATCATTATTGTTTATGCCTCTCATACTCAGTAAAATATTCGTACTGACGTCCATTTTCTTTGGATATTGTGTTCATGCCCATAAGTAAACAGGGAGGCGACCCAGACTCGTAGGAGCCACTCGCTGATTTGAAGAGCACTCCATCTTCCGGAGGTGCCATTGATTATTCTTCTGGTATATATGTATATGTATGTTTTGGGCACGACGGGGTCCTGTCCCATCCTTATGTCTAGTACTCCAGTAGAGGCTCGTAGATACGCAGTGTGGGTTATATGGTCTCACGAGATTTCTACTATGTATATATATTATTTTGATGGCCGAAAGGCTTATGTATATAAAAGTATTTATATTTTCAAATTAAATATGACTTTCTCATGATTTGAGTATAAATTTGATAAAAGAACGTTAAATGAGTATGATGAGTAGCAGAACGAGCGGTGCTCGGTGGTTAGCCCCGGGTACCCGTCGCGACCCCTAGTCGGGTCGTGACAGTTAGAAACCCAAGATGGAGAGTGTTGGAACCGAAAATATGCTTCATGAAGTTAGGTTGGATATTGCCTTAAGTTGGGCCTTGTTGTATGATTTAGGGGCCAGCCACCCCATTGTATTGATTTGCTTATCTTGTACTATTTATGTTACACCTCATAGTTTTGGACGTTGAGGTTCGTTCGGTGTTAGTTGTTTAATTGCGAACACTAGAGTGATATGCGCCTATCTTATGCTTCTGAGGGTTTAAGATCATGTATGACAAGTATGGAGGGATTGAATGTCGAACGGGTGAAAAATGAACATTTGGACAAACTGGCCAGAATTGCCCTACGCGTTCGCGACAGAGACTCGCGTTCGTGATGGCCATGGAATTTCGAAACCATCGTGTTCGCGAGAGGCCATCGCGTTCGCGAGGGGTTAATTTTAAGTCGGTTCCACCGACTTTATCCCCATATATAAAGGTCAACACCCCTCATTTTTCACCCCAGATATTTCCCAAAACTCAAAAAACATATAGGAGTGTGAGTATATCATACAATAAAGGGTTGTGAGTGATTTTCAAGTGGCGGAGTATTAGTTTAGGTTCGGATAGCGCACAACTGTGATTATAGTATCGGGCTAGGAGTATAAACAGGGGAGATGCTGACCAAATTTCGGCAGATTCTAAAAAAAAAATTGAAGGCTTAAAACAAGCATATGAAGATAAGCCTAACAATGGTATGAATTCTCTTAAATGTAGATTTACGAGCTTGGGAGGATAAGCGTAAGTAGTTAAGGAGACCAAAAAGGTATGTTGAGGCTGTCCCTTCTTTCATTTTTGGCATGATCCTATGATATGAACGAACAAGCGAGTAAACGAGATTCCATGTTACTCTACTCTTAGAAGCACTAGGAGTACTTCAGTATTTGATTATCCTGTACCCCTGTTATTATGTTCCTTCTATTCATGGGTCTTGAGATTTCATGTATTATTAATATTAGCTCAGTAGTTGTCCACCAGAGTTAGTGTGACATCATATTATTATGAGAGTTTTATTATTTCATCTTACATATGCATTGCATTCATTAAACATATGCATATTGACCCTTTACCATAAAGCGTTATACACGCGTATATTATATGTATAGTGGGTATGGGGAAAGGGATAAGCATTATATATGCATTACCACCTGATCAACTGGTGCACCATGATGATGATAGATGGATCGGGTTGCACGTTCCGCAGCAATGTATGTGATAATTATGATGATGGCGGCATAGAGGCCGATTGGATATGAACTAATGGATCGGGCTAAATGTTCCTCATCACTATGACCTATATATATACATGAGCATAATTATTATTGAGAGAATGCATGCTATGCGCCCACAGAGCCATTTTCAGTATATAGATTTATGTAAATACTTTCAGATACTCAGTCATACAGATGCATACAGATAGTCAGTTGGCTTTTGAGTTCAGATTCAGTTCATGATTCTTATGTTTATGTTACTTCTATGCCTTACATACTCAGTACATTTTATGTACTCTCTCCCCTATTGCTCGGGGAGGGGGGGGGGTGCTGCGTTCATGCCTGTAGGTTCAGGTAGACAGAGAGACGATCCAGCTCAGTAGGACTTCCCCTCAGCTGTAGTCGGTGCGCTCCACTCGATCCGGTTCTGCGGTCTATTTTGGTATGCTATTTTGTGATGTATATGTATATATGGGTATAACGGGAACCCTGTCCCGTCCTCTCTACAGCTTGTACGTTATTAGAGGTCTGTAGACAGTTGTACATAGTTGGGATGTTATGTAGCCTTGACGACTCTTATTTTGTTGCACAGCATATGTAGCGGCCTAATCAGCTTGCATCATTCTTTCCATCTTATAGATGTACAGATTGTGCAGAGTTCATGATGACGTCCTTTCATGAGTCAGTATAAGTTCGGTCTGAGCTAGTTATGGGCCCTTGCTGTTTAATGTTATTCAGATACGAGTATAGGGGTGTTTTGTCACTAGAGATCAGGCACTTGTCATGACTCATCGATTTGGATCAGTTGAGGATTATGCAAAGCTCTATCTTAGAGATATTTTACGACTTCATGGTGTTCATACAACCATTATTTCAGATAGAGGAGCATAATTTACAGCTAAGTTCTGGAAATCTTTCCAGAAAGGATTAGGAACTCAGCTCAGTCTTAGTACCGCATTTCATCTGCAGACAGATGGACAAGCGGATCTTACTATACAAACACTTGAGGACAAGCTGAGAGCTTGTGTGATCGACTTTCGAGGTAGTTGGGATGATCATTTGACTCTTATTAAGTTTGCATATAATAAAAGTTTCCATTCCAGCATCTCGATGGATCCTTATAAGGCTTTTTATGGGCGGAGATGTTAATCACCCATAGAATGGTATGAGGTTTGAGAGAATAGATTAGTAGGCCCAAACTTAATACAACAAGCAGTTGACAAAGTGAAAGTGATTCAAGAAAGGCTATTAGCAGCGCAGAGTCGACAGAAATCCTATGGAGATAATCGGCGGCGTAAGCTAGAGTTTGAAGTAGATGATTGGGTTTTCTTAAAGATCCCTCCTATGAAGGGAGTGATGAGATTTAGTAAAAGGGTAAGTTGAGCCCTCGATACATTGGGCCATATAGAATTATTCGTACAGTGGGTAAGGTAGCATATGAGCTAGAGCTACCTTCTGATCTGGAGTCTATACATCCAGTATTCCATGTGTCCATGCTCCGTAAGTGCATAGGAGATCCCTCAAGATTTGTACCAGTAGATGATATCCAGGTGAATGAGCAATTATCATCTGAGAAAATCCCTATGGCTATAATAGATAGGAAAGTTCGTCGGCTACGAACCAAGGATGTGGTTTCTGTTAAAGTACTCTGGAGAAATTATAATGTCAAGGAGATAACTTGGGAGGCGGAAGAGAAGATGAATACTAAGTACCCGCACTTGTTTCTGTTGTCCCAAGAGGCCCAGTTAGAGACATCATCATCCCTAGGTATTAGATTTATTTATATCTATTGTGATTGGTAGTGTGATGCCACATTGTTGTATATTTTAGTATGTGGCCCTGTGCGGAATTATTTTTGGTTGCTGTGCAGGATGGTAGTGGTATAGTTACAGGGGAAACTCTGGCAAAATTTTCGTAGAATTCCTAAAAGTTTTAACATTCGAGGACGAATATTCCTAGGGGGTGGGGGTGGGGAGGATGTTACACCTCGTAGTTTTGGACGTTGAGGTTCGTTAGGTGTTACTTGTTTAATTGCAAAAACTAGAGTGATATGCGCCTATCTTATGGTTATGAGGGTTTAAGATCATGTATGATAAGTATCGGAGGGATTGAAGGTCGAACGGGCAAAAACCAAACATGGACGAACTAGCCAGAATTGCCCTATGCGTTCGCGATAGAGACTCGCGTTCGCGATGGCCATGGAATATCCAAACCATCGCGTTCGCGAAGGGTTAATTTTAAGTCGGTACCACCGACTTTATCCCCCTATAAAGAGGTCAAAACCCCTCATTTTTCACCCCCAATATTTTTCAAAACTCAGAAAACATATAGAAGTGTGAGTATATCATAAAATCAAGGGTTGAGAGTGATTTTCAAGTGGCGCCCACAGAGGCATTGTCAGTATACAGATTTATGTAAATACTTTCAGATACTCAGTCATACAGATGCATACAGACAGTCAGTTGGATTTTGAGTTCAGATTCAGTTCATGATTCTTATGTTTATGTTACTTCTATGCCTTACATACTCAGTAGATTTTCTGTAGTAACTCCCCTATTTCTCGGGAGGGGGGCTGTATTCATGCCCACAGGTTCAGGTAGACAGAGAGACGATCCTGCTCAGTAAGACTTCCCCTCAACTGTAGTCGGTGCGCTCCACTCAATTTGGAGTTGCGGTCTATTTTGGTATGCTATTTTTGATGTATATGTATATATGGGTATGACACGAACCCTGTCCCGTCCTCTCTACAGCTTGTACTTTATTAGAGGTCTGTAGACAGTTGTACATAGTTGGGATGTTATGTAGCCTCGACGGCTCTTATTTTGTTGCACAACATATGTAGCGGCCTAATCGGCTTGCATTGTTCTTTCCATCTTATATATGTACAGATTGTGCAGTGTTCATGATGACATCCTTTCATGAGTCAGTATAAGTTCGGTCTGAGCTAGTTATGGGACCTTGCTGTTTAATGTTATTCAAATACGAGTATAGAGGTGTTTGGTTACTAGAGATCAGGCAGTCGTCACGAATCATCAATTTGTGTCGTGAAAATTTACTTATTGGCTCGTTGCCACGTTAAGACATTAGGTAATTGTAACTAGTGATATATCATGACTATGGTATTGCGGTACTTTACTTGATCGGTATTCAGATGAGATTGTGATTTCATTCTTGCTTATTATGTAGCCTTAATATTGATACTACTTGTCTGCCCTGGGTAATACTGTTTGGGATGGAATTGGTTGTTGAAATTACCATGCATCGTATACATACTCATTTCCATGATTCATTTATATTGCATAGTTATGGTGCTGATGATGGTAAGTGAAAGAGTGTACCCCCGAGGTCATTGTCGGACAGCGTAAATAGATGTATGACCGGACCAGTTACTGGGGTGTATTTCTTTTACTTCCGCATTTTCTTATATTATTATCGTGAGACTTACGGTATTCTATCTTCTTTCGCTTTATTTATTATTTTATGATTATTGGGATAAGGGTTCGCTTACCGAGGTGGGAATGGTAGGTACCCGCACGACTTAGTGAAAATGGGGCGTGACAAGTTGGTATCAGAGCCCTAGGTTACTCGGACTGTAATATAAGAGTGTGTCTAGTAGAGTCTCGGGGATTGGTATGAGGAGCTCCGTACTTATCTACGAGATGCTATAGGACATTTAAGAAACTTCACTTTCTTTCATTCTTTCGTGCTACTTTATTCTAATTGGTATCTAGAACAATCAAACTGGTATATGATTCTTATCTCTTCTCTCATAGATGGTGAGGACTCAAAGCATGATAGCCTAAGACCGGAGCCTGCAGCTACGGCTGGCAATAGGGAATGAGTGACAGTTAGAGGACGTGGTCGAGCTAGATGCCGCGGGGCTGGGCTCCTGCGGTAGGGCAGCAGTGTGAGAGATATCCATCTCCAGAGCCTGAGGTTCAGCAGGTTCGAGATCAGGCCGTCGGGATTGATGTGGCTGCATCACGGGCACACCCTGAGGCCACTTCAGAGCAGATGATGCAGGATACTGTGGCTCGTGTTCCACTTCACTTTGATGCCCAGCAGGCTGCTGGTGGTGTTACTTCTTAGGGCAGAGGATCACAGACTAAAGGTGCGAGGCAGACCCCTGAACATAGGTAGACCAGTGCAGCGCATCCTGCTGCGGCTGTAGCTCCACGGATGGATGCAGTGCTATCCCTGGCAGATGATATTAGAGCCAGTGCAGGCCCTGTTATGACATTGACTGATCAGGACTTGGTAGGGAGATTCAGAAAGATGGAGCCGCTAAGATTTGCTGGTACTTCTGGACAGGATGCATATGAGTTTATATTGGACATGCACGAGTTATTGCATAGGATGGGGATTGTTGAGACCCATGGGGTTGATTATGTGTCATACCAGTTTCGCGGAGACGCGAAGGCTCGGCAGAGGTACTACATTTCTTGCAGACTAGAGGATTCTCCTCCACTTACTTGGACACTGTTTCATCGGGCCTTTCTTGAGAAGTATGTGCCCCGGGCTTTGAGAGAGGCATGTAGAGATGAGTTCCTCCACCCGCAGCAGGGGGGATTATCCGTAGATACATATGTGACTCGCTATTTGTATTTAGCCCGTTATTCATCACCCCTAACTCCTACTAAGCCCGACAGGATTTGACGACTTATTGGTGGGCTCGCTACTTCTCTTCAGATTCCATGCCTTCAACTTGAGGCCATGGGTGCTTCCTTCCAGTCCATTGTTGAGCATTATTTCTTAGTCAAGGCTGCTAAGGCCTGTATATTTGGAGGGGTTAGTGAGAAGAGGCAGAGACAGTTTAGGGGTTATAGTGGTTCCAGCTCGAGGGGTGTCGGACAGTTTTCTAGCCAGTATCAGCCCTATTCCGGCCTCCCTGTGCATTCAGGTTTGCAGGCTTCCTCTAGTGGGCCATCCAGGTAGAGAGCTTCTGAGAGCTCATTCTCTCAGCCCGCAGACAGAGTTGTTCCAGCTGGGTCTTTATTTTTGATTTATCAGTCTCTGCCTTCTAAGGCTTGTTTTACGTATGTAGCGCCTGGTCATATCGCTCGAGAGTGTCCACGATCCAGGCAGGGTTATCAGCCCCAGAGGACTCCGGTATCTTCAGGTAGCCGTGGTGATGCTTTTTCTAGAGAAGGTGCTCAGTCAGGCCGCGGTGGTCTACAGATTTCAGGGGTGGGTCCCAGGCCAATAGAGGTGGGTCTCGGAGTTCGAGAGGTAGATCACAGTCTTGTCGTGGTAGGGCCAATTGTTATTCTTTCCCAGGTAGACTCAAGGCGGAGTCCTCAGATACTGTCATAGCAGGTATCGTTTCTGTCCGACATAGAGCAGCATCTGTATTATTTGATCTTCGAACTTATTCATATTTTTCTGCATATCATGCTATTAGTTGGGACTTGACTCGTGATAGCATAACGGTACCTATTCATGTGTCTACTCCAGTCGGAGATTCTGTTGTGGTTAATCGACTCTATCGATCGTGCTTGGTTACTTTTATGAGTTATGACACGTGGGTAGACTTGATGATACTTGATTTGGTGGATTTCGATATTATCTTGGGTGTGACCTGGCTTTCTCCTCATCATGTGATCCTGGACTGTCATGCCAAGAGAGTCACTTTAGCCATGCCGGGCATTCCTAGACTTGAGTAGAGGGGTACTCTTAGCCACGCTTCGAAGAAGATTATTTCCTTTCTTCAGGCAATGAAATTAATCAACAAGAGGTGTTTGGCTTATCTAACTCATGTGGGTGACACAACTGTTGCATCTCCACCTCTTGAGTCCATTCCTATTGTGAGCGAGTTCGCGGAGGTAATCCCGTCTAATCTGCCGGGTAAGCCACCCGATCGCGAGATTGAATTCTGTATTGACTTAGATCCAAGCACCCGCCCTATTTCTATTTCTCCATATCAGATGGCACCCGCCGACTTGAGAGAGCTTAAAAAGTAGATGTATGATTTATTGAGCAAGGGGTTCATTAGATCGAGTGTCTCCCCTTAGGGTGCTCCTGTGTTGTTTTTGAAGAAGAAAGATAGATCTATGAGGATTTGCATCGATTATCTGTCACGACCCAACCCCGTGGGCAGCGACTGGTACCCTAACTGGGTACCCGTACATACCTACCTGACCGAATTTCGTATCATACAGATTTTTTTTTTTTTAAACAGATGTTACAGAAGTAGGCCGATACAGGTACGGCACGCGCGCAAACATATATATATATATATACCTGAACATGCAGACATTTACAGATAAGCCGATAAGGCTAACATACAGACGAAACCAGTAACCCACACATCTATCTACAGGTCTCTACAGACATACAGAATCAGATGACGAGACAGGGCCCCGCCGTACCCCAAAATACCATACATACAGAGTCTACAGATAACAGAAGATATATACCAAAAGTATTTGCTCCGGATCGAAGGAGCTCTTCAGAATAGCAGAATCCGAGCCCTAGACTGGCGGCGTATCACCAAGTGCGCCTGTACCTGCGGGCATGTAACGCAGCCCCCGAAGAACCGGGGGTCAGTACGAAAAATGTACCGAGTATGTAAAGCAGAAATATATCAAACATAATCATGATCTGGATCGGAAGCACAGAAGTATAATAGACAGGCTCATAAGCCGGACGGACAGAGTCATAGTCCCGACAAACGGACAGAA
Source organism: Lycium barbarum (assembly GCF_019175385.1). Classification (NCBI taxonomy): domain Eukaryota; kingdom Viridiplantae; phylum Streptophyta; class Magnoliopsida; order Solanales; family Solanaceae; genus Lycium; species Lycium barbarum. The sequence continues at coordinate 18,533,851 of NC_083348.1, read as the reverse complement.
TCATGGTCCAGACAGACAGAATCAGAATTCATACGGACATACAGAATCGGAACCCGTCGGCCAGATAATCCAGACGGACAGACGGAATCGTAACCGGTTGGACAGATAATCCGGACGGATATACAGAAGCATAACCAGTCGGACAGATAATCTGGACGGGCATATAGAAGCATAAGTCATACAGACAGAAAGAATCACACATAGGGTGCAGGAACGTGGTCGCCACTCCTGCCATTGGCACCACAACACGTCAGATATCAGAAATTCTTCTCCGATCTCCGTCACACATCATAACATAACCACGGTACCCGGGGGCGGACAGATAACACAGCACCCCGAGCCCGGACACATCATACTTCGTAATATATCCTCGGTAACCGGGGACGGACATATAACACAGTACCCCGGAACCGGACACATCATACTTCAGAATTCACATATGGGGCTCGTTGGCCCACCGCACGATATACGTACCGGCCCGGGATCCGGTGAAAGGAATCATAGCATGTGCACGAACTGATTAATGAGGAACCACATACATACAGACCCAACAGAACAGAAGTAGGCCAACTGGCCGATCGAACCAAGTATTCGGATAGTTTTCAAGGTACGTGCCTACACGTCACTTGGGGAGGCACGACAGATTATAACCAGAACCAGATTTCCAAATGTCAAAAAGTATTTTGTAAGGTTTGTATAAAAACAGTCGTATCGTGATCAGAATAGTAGTCCAGGTGTTTTCTCAGAAAATCGGGCAAAACTAAAGTAATTAAGATCATACAGAAGGTATCGGGGCTCCGTGGGCCCACCTCGGACTAACTCGGGGCGACATCCACAAATTATTGCTAATAGACCTTATGAGGTCATTTGTAATCATATGGAAGTATTCTGACTCCGTTTAGGAAAGTTTTATACAAAAGTTCACTTTAAAGACAAGTTATAAGAAAAATGATTCAATCTTACTGAAGGAATTGGAGCGGATTTCCATCTCGAATTCCGAGGAACGGAGTCGTACTTAGGGCTCGCGGCCGAGCCTATTACGTTCAGAACATGCCTAAGAACGAAGGGATAGGCTTTACATACCTTGGTTGCGTCCTACGCTCGTCCAAACTCGATTTCTGTTTCGCTCAGAAACTGCAAATGGTCACATTTACCAGTTACTATTCATGAGACTTAACATTTCTAATCTTAACCAATACTTGTCTATAAGAATTTGGGCAGCACCTCCCCTATACATATAGCCTCCCCGAGATTCAACTCGGCTCCAAACAACCAACAACAACCCAACAACAACATCAACAACATCAACAATTATCATAATTCATAATATACACAAGATATACAAACATGCCAACTTTCCATCAAGGCCATAATCTATCCAATTCTCCTAATCTTTAACATACTAGTTCATAACACATTTCCATCTTCCAAGTCTATCAACGTTAACCATCATTTGCACCTTAACCACTTCATTTTCTTAATTTCAAAAGATCATACTAAACGACATACCTTCCGACAACAACTTAACAACAAATTCTTCACGTTGGCTTAACCCTTTATTCTTCAATCTACTTCACAAAACCATAACAACACAATTAACATACCAAACAAAATTTAATTCATTTTCCACCATCAACACAACACCACACGGCTACATTCCATATTTCCAATTTTCGTCGAATTCATTCAACTTTCATTTCTAATACAATTTTCACCATAACTACAACTAGAATACAACATAAAAATTCAACTCATTACATCAATACATCAACACACACACACACGGCCACTTTCCAGCAAACACACCCACTTTGTAAACTTCCATATTTTCACAAATTCTATTCATTTCTACATTCCACAACATGAACAAAGCTCCATAACATAATAAAAAGGGGTGGATTCTTACCTTTTCCCAACTATTCCACTTGCCACAATTGGTAGTTTCTTGCCACAATAATTATATCAACTTGTAGAGGGCCTTGATCTTAGTACTAATCTCACAAGACTTGGATATTTGCATCAAGGATTTGGCTCCCAAATTTTTTTTCTTTCTTTTCTCTTTTCTTTTCTCTTCACCCGAATTGGTCTTCCTTTTCTTTCTCTTATTTTGTTCTTTGTTCTTCTTGTTTTCTCTAGAAGGTCCTTAATATATGGATGACTTATAACATAATTTGTCACATGGAAAATAATTCCATGGACTTGGGCTCAAGCTTGGCCGGTTGGGCCTCTCCCATTTGGGCCTTGTTTCCTTATTTTTTTTGAGTCCAACTTGTAGGCTAAATAAATTGTAATTCATGGAACAAGTTTCCAAAAATTCCAATTTTCGCCCTTGGCCACCTTTCGTAATTCCACACCATTGTATTCATAGCCTACATATTCATACCAAGTAATGTCCAAATGTGGCCTTATTTATTACAAGTCAAGTTATCTCAAATTTTTCGAATATGCAAAAATGTCGGATGTAACATTATCGCTAGCTGAACAAGGTTACTATTCGAAGCAACTGTCTTATGCCTCATATCGATGACATATTTGACCAGCTTCAAGGAGCTTCAGTGTTCTCGAAGATTGACTTGCGTTTAGGCTACCATCAGTTGAAGATTAAGGCTGAGGATATTCCAAAGATAGCTTTTCAGATGAGATATGGGTATTATGAGTTTCTGGTGATGTCATTTGGGCTTACCAATGCCCCCGGCTACATTCATGACTTTGTTGAATGGCATCTTTAGGCCATTCCTTGACTCCTTTGTGATTGTGTTTATTGATAATATCTTGGTGTAATCTAAGAGTAAAGAGGAAGCATGAGAGAATTCTTCGCAGTGTACTTAGGTTGTTGAAAAAAAATAGTTGTTTGCTAAGTTATCGAAGTGCGAGTTTTGGTTAGAGTCTGTGGCGTTCTTGGGCCATATTGTGTCTTAAGAGAGGATCATGATTGTTTCTCAGAAGATTGAAGCTGTAAAGGATTGGAAGAGGCCCATTACTATGATCGAGATCCGTAGTTTTGAGGGGTTGGCCAGTTACTAATGTCGATTTGTGAAGGGTTTTTCTTTTATTGCTTCTTCATTGACCAGATTGACTCAAAATGATATTCCCTTCCAGTGGTCCGATGATTGCAAGGAGAGCTTTCAAAAGCTCAAGACACTTTTGACTTCAGCCCCGATTCTAGCATTATTCGTGAAGGGTAAGGATTTAGCTTGTGCATAGAAGAGATTGTCCTTGCTAGATTAGATCAGGACTTATCAGCCAAAGAGGCCATGATTGATTCTGAGGGTACTTTAAGGATTAAGAGGTGTGTGTGCATTCCTCATTTTGGTGAATTGATTCATTTGATTTTGACTGAGCCCCATAGCTCTCGATATTCCATTCATCCAGGAGCGACTAAAATGTATCGGGACTTGAGGCAGCATTACTGGTGGCATCGTATGAAGAGGGATAGAGCCGCTTTTGGGGCTAACTGTGGTAATTGTCAACAAGTTAAATATGACCACCAGCGACTCGGTGGGGTGCTTCAGAGGATGCCCATTTCCGAGTGGAAGTGGGAGAGGATTGCCATAGATTTCATTGTGGGCCTTCTGAAAACCCTTGGTAAGTTTGATTCGATTTGGCTGATAGTTGATCGGTTGACTAAGTCCGCTCATTTCATTCCAGTGCAGGTTTCTTGTTCTTCGGAGAAGTTAGCCAAGTTGTACATTCGTGATATTATGAGATTATATGTGGTTCCTATTTCTATCATATCTTATCGGGGTACTATCTTCACTTCCCATTTTGTGAAAAGCTTTTCATGATGAGTTGGGTACCCGAGTAGATCTTAGTACGACTTTCCACCCTCAGACTGATGGGCAGTCCGAGCAGACCATCCAGGTGCCTAAGGATATGTTGAGGTCTTGCGTTATAGACTTTGGCGGTCATTGGGATCAGTACTTGCCATCAGCAGAGTTTGTGTATAACAACAGTTATCACTCGAGTATCGACATGACGCCTTTTGAGGCTTTGTATAGTAGGAGATGTAGATCTCTAGTTAGTTAGTTTGATGCATTTGAGGTTTGACCTTGGGGTATGGATCTTTTTAGAGAGTCTTGAGAAGGTGAGGGTCATTCAGGCCAAGCTTGCGGTAGCTCAGAGTCGACAGAAGATGTATGTGGATCGGAAGGTCTGAGATTTAGAGTTTGCCATTGGTGATCAGGTTTTATTGAAGATTTCACTTATGAAAGGTGTTATGAGGTTTGGGAAGAGAGGTAAGTTGAGTCTGAGGTATATTGGGCCATTTGAGATCCTTGATCGGGCGGACGATGTTGCTTATGGGTTGGCTTTGCCACCACGGCGTCCATGTAGTTTTCCATGTGTCTATGCTAAAGAAGAATCATACCGATGGTACTTATATTGTTCGTTGGGACTCGGTATTGCTTGATGCGAATTTGACTTACGAGGAGGAGCCTATTGCGATTTTTGATAGGTAGGTTTGAAAGTTGAGGTCTAAGGAGATAGCTTTTGTGAAGGTGCAATGGAAGCATCGTCCTATTGAGGAGGCCACTTGGAGGCTGAGTCAAACATGCGTAGCTGATATCCACAGTTGTTTACTAATTCTAGTACTTTTCCATTCTTTTCCAGTCGTCGCTCGAGGACAAGCGATGGTTTAATTGGTATCTGATGTAACGACCCGTTTGGTCGTTATAGTATTTTCGGTACCTTTGACCCTTCCCTGAGCTCATTTATCTCGCATTTGACTTGAAGGGACCATTGACACGCTTCCCGAGGTGTTTGGATAAGATTTGGTGATTTTTGGGCAATTTGGGCTTAAAGTGAAAAAGAGTTGACTCAAATTTGACTTTTGGGTAAATAGATGTTTTTCGGGAATCCGTCGATTCAGAGAGGTCCGGATGGTCTTTTAAAACTTGTGCGTATATTTGGTCCGGTTCCCAACACACTCGGGTGCATTTTGGGACTTGGGTGGGGAAGTTGGATTTGAGGTATCGGGGATGGACTCGGCAACGAGACCTCTGTTGGGAATTCCGAGGCCATGAGCATGTTCGTAGCATGGTTTTATGTATGTCTGCATATATGGTATGTGAGCAGATGCCCTCAGGTGATAGTCAAGATTTCGGGTTCAGATTGTGAAACTTAGCGATTTTCTGGTGTCTGGTGCCCCGCTGTAACGGCATTAGAACCGCAATAGTGGCACCGCTATAGTGGTGGCCATGCCGCAAAAGCAGCCTAGTGCATTCACTAGTTGATCGCCGTAGCGGTTTGAGGGAATGCTAAAGTGGGACCGCCGCAACAGTCTTGTTGTCGCAGAAGCTGTGTCAGGCAGTTAGATTCATTAAATGAGTGTTAAAAGCCCTAAGTTCCTCATTTATTACCATTCCGAAACTGAGCTATTAGGAGCATTTCAAGGCAATTCTTGGGGGGGAAATCATTGTAGTAAGTCCCTTCACTTTCCTTTACATTCCATGATTACATTATCACCTTAGAATTCCATTATCATACTAGTTTTATTAAGAGCTTGAGGATTAAAATAGGGTTCAATGGGTTCTACATTTTAGGCTATTAAATCTTTATTTATTGATTGGGTTAGCTTCATTAAGCATGGAATTGATAATTAGAATCTATTATTGCATGATTCCTTCCTAATTAGTTGCTAATTTCTGAGATTGGGAGGGTTCATACCCAAATTTGCGGGTTTTGCCTAGAATCTGAATTTAAGTGTCTTGTTAGTTCTCCTAGCATAAAATTGATGGAATTGATCACGTAGAATATTAATTTCATGTTGGGACCTAGAGATTCCTTATTCCATATTTCTAGTTCATAAACCCTTTTCCATAGGTTGGGATTTGGGTCTTGAATAGAAGTAACGTTTGAATGATGTTCTTCTGGATTCTAATTTCATGATTCGGATATGTTTAGACTTCCATTATCTCAAGGCTCAAAGGAAAGGGAAGACTAAGGTTTGATTTTTGAGACTTTTCTGTTCGGCTCTCCAGGTAGGTTATGGTTTACCTTATGGTGAGACTTCGATTAGCGTAGCGTATGTTTATATGATATTGTCGGTGAATGCATGTAAACCTTAGGGTGTGAACTTGGGTTGGATATTGTCACGACCCAGCCCCGTGGGCCGCGACTGGCACCCTACCTGGGTACCCAGACCGAATCACACATTCATTTTCAAATCCAAACTTATTTCATAATTTTTCGAAATCATATCGAACATAATTGATATCAAATATGTCTTAAGCGGTCGTGCCAAATCAAAATATCATATCAGATACAAACTGAGCGGCGGAATGGACATCGCCGGTCAAAAGTGCAAATATCAGCATAAGGGCCATTTGGGGCCAGCATAACAAACAGACCGCCTAAAGACCAGAAAACGGAATCAGACAAACATACATAGGACCCTCGCCCCACATATATGACTACAGGCCTCTACGAACTCAAAACAAAGACATATGGCGAGACAGGGCCCCGCCGTACCCAAATAGTCAAATATACCGAATATATACAAAGCAAAAAGAGTCTGTACCAAAAGTGGACTCCGGATCAAATAGGAGTACTCCGGAATAGCAAGAAGTGAAGCCTACTGCGGAGGATCACCGATATCTGCACCTGCGGGCATAAAACGCAGCCCCCGAAGAAAGGGGGTCAGTATGAAATATGTACTGAGTATGTAAAGCACGGAGTACAGAAATAAGGATCAAAACCGATAGCAAATCAAATGTCAAAGTGGAGTACAAATGGGTAGGTCAAAATCTATATCGAAATCATATACGTATACATAATGCAAATGAAATCATGCAAACGCTTAGGAACGTGGTCGCCACTCCGACGCTGGCGCCACACACAGCATAACACCAGAAGGTTTCAAATCTCCGTACATCCCCGAACACAAGCATAATCATAGGTGAGCGTATCGCATCACGAGCCATATCACAGCATAACTCCAAACGGAACCCGGCCCTATGGCGAAGCCTCGGGAACCGTAACACAGCATACGGCCGAATTATTATAAGGCGCACGAATCATAACCGGCCCGGGAACCGGTGAACGAAGTCATCATAAGGCACGAGCGGAGTCGTGAGCAAACAAATGCAATCCATATTTCAAAATAGCCTTTCAAAACTTAGTAGTCTCATAAGTCATTTCATAGTACAAAATAATCGAATACTTAGTCGATACAAAGTTTCATTTCACAAAACGTTTCCAAAATATTACGTATGGCTCAAAACGTAACTTAGCATATCATAATATTCAAAACATAGCCCATAGCAGAACGTTTCAAAATCAAAGGGTTCATATCAAATCTTATTCCAAAGGAGAGCCCGATAGGACAAATAGGGCGTCTCAGGGTTAGCGGGCCCACCTCGAGTCAAATTGAGGTGGCGAACATAATTCACGAACAGTAACAGGCCAAAAGGTCATACATAATCATTACCAGGTGACCCGATCACATTTCGATAGGTTTCGGACGATTGGTGGCATTCTAGCCAAAATAGAGCCTTTAGGCTTCAATCGAATTGAATGAATAGTAACTTTTATGTGGATCGGGTTTCGAGGAGCAGAAATGCTCCGGAAGTTCTCATATTCGTCTAACACACTAAGATATGCCAAATGAAGGAGTGGGAAGCTTTACATACCTCACAGATGTCGTAAGCTCTCCCGAAAGTCCAGTCCCGTTTCGTCAAAAATCTGCAAATGGTCAAAGTTACCAATTGAGATTCTTAGGCTTAAAAATGCCTTTAACTTCAATTTTTGCCTACCAAAATTTCGGCAGCATTTCCCCTATAAATCTAACATCCCCGAGGCTTAGCTCGGCTCAAAATACATCCACCACAACAGCCCACGCGTCAACAAACAACACAAACAACAATCAAACCATTCTAGCTTCAAAGATCTACTTTGTTATCTAAGTTGGCAACTTTCATTCAAACTTTCAAAACTCCAATTCTAACTCTACATAATCGAATTCATTTCTACCTTCAAACTTATACAATCACATCCTAACTACAATCCAAGCCATACACGAAATTACACCAAAATCCATTATTTTCCAGAATTCTTTAAAACATCAAAATTCACGACGAACATTCTAATTCACGTCGTTTCATTCTGAATTCATTAACATCATTATAACTCCACATCTAAAGTCTCTAGCACCCAAAATATACAATGATATACATAGTGATACCGAAGGTATACGCTTTCCGATAATATCCAAAATCATTTTTCAACGCCAATTTCATTCATCAATTAATCATTTACGACATAAGGGTCACAACAACACATTATACCAACTTAACCAAGATCAATTCACATCATTTTTTCCTCTCTATGGCTCACGGCCAATACACTCTATACACACACACCCACGGCTTTCTATTTACATCAAAATTACGGGATTTCCCTCTATTTCCAATCCTTAACATATTCACATCAATTCTATAACCTTAAAGGGGCAAAATTCTTACCTTTTCTTGAAAACCCGACTTGTCGTAAACGTCGTTCTTGCGCCAAACTAATTATACCCCGTTGAAGAGGGCCTTGAGTACTTCACAATTATGTAGAGACTATGATTTTTGGATCACAAACAAGGCTTGGGAAATTTCTTTCTCTCCTTTCCTTATTCTCGGCCGAACCCTTATTTTTGGGGTGTTCTTGATTTTTGATTTTTGTTTTCTTGATAATGGCTAAGCATACATAGTATATATCCTTTTAGGGGTCATGTGCATAGCACATGACCCTTTTAAAGTGGCTTGGGCCAATAGACATGGCCGGCCCCCTTCAATTGTTGGGCTTCATCTTTGGGTCAAAATTTTCCTTGGCCCAATTAGCTAAAGTCTCGTTTTGTAATTCCCGAAACTAATTTCCGAAATTCCAAATTTATCCTCGGCCTTCCCCGAGGTCTTAACATTAAAAATTCCATAACCCACATAGTCATATTCACGAAAATCAAATCATTTCCTTTTTAACACACAAATCGCAATTATTTCTCGATTTCCAATTATACGAAAACACGGGACATAACAGATATTGTCTTAGGTTGGGCCTTGTTGTATGCTTTGGGAGCTAGCCACACATGTGTTGATTTACTTATCTTGTACTATTTACTTATTGGCTCATGGCCACGTTGAGACATTGGGTAATTGTGACTAGTGATATATTATGACTATAGTATTGCAGTACTTTACTTGATCGATATTGAGATGAGATTGTGATTTCATTGTGGCTTATTGTGTAGCCTTATTATTGATACTACTTATCTGCCGTGGGTGGTACTGTTTGGGATAGAATTGGTTGTTGACATTACCATGCATCATATTCATTACTCATTTCTATGATTCATTGATATTGCATGGTTATGGTGCTGATGATGGTAAGTGATAGAGTGTAGCCTCTGAGGTCTTTGCCGGAGAGCGTAAATCAGAGATGAGTATGTTGCTCGAGGTTTCTTGTCGGGAACGATTGAGTGTCCAATGCCCGAGGTCTTTGCCGAGATCGTGAGAGTGGTACACGGACTTCGCGGGTTCCCCATGGGTCACGATCGCTGAGACGTGGAGTTATTCCGTCCGGGATATGTTGTACAAAGGTGCATATGCATTGCATTCATCATACATACATTATTGCATTGCATTGTACTTTCTAGTTTCTGCTGAGATGTTGTGATACTATCATGATATACTGATTCAGATAGATTACTGAGACTTGGCATAGTTGGTTTTAGATGCTATAACATAGGTGATGACTTGTACTATGGATATGAATTCGTGTTGAATTATACTTGTTGGTTTATGTATTTATCTTGCTTTTTGTCTTTATATACGTTAGCGAGTCTTAGTCGGCCTATGATACCTACTAGTACTTGTTGTTTGTACTAACCTGCACTTGCTGCATTCTTTTATGAATGCAGAGTACCAGGTGGGATCGACGTCTACTCCTCGTGGCTGATATTGAGGATTGTTGATTCGACTCTTTCAGGGTAAGCATGAGGGCATTCGCTACCCGAAGACTCTTGCTATATTATTGTGTCTTTATTTCCTTTCTGAGACATTATTTTGAGACTATTGATGTATTATTATTATTCAGACTTGTAGTATTTAGTTAGATGCTCTTGTATGACTAGACCAGATACTAGGGTGTATTTCTTTTACTTCCGCATTTTCTTATATTATTATCGTGAGACCTACGTTATTCTATCTTCTTCCGCTTAATTTATTCTTTTATGATTGTTAGGATAAGGGTTCGCTTACCGAGGTGGGAATGGTAGGTGCCCGTACGACTTAGTGAAAATGGGTTGTGACACTTCCTTAAGCGTACTCACGATCACACCTCGTCAGAAATATGTAAGACAACATCTCCACTACCTATATTGACCCAAGTAATCCTGAAGATGTACCTTATTTTTACCGATTCTCGATCAACTATACTTTTTACCGACTCTTCAATCCCCCAATTCTAATCAAATCACAATCATCGTCACCGTCTAACCATTTTTCAAACCCACTGAATAGAATAACGCAAAATCATAAGTCTTGCAAACTAGCCGAGTCAATCCTGAAGATAGTAACATGTCACACATTCTACACCCTAGAGTTCCCTTAACTCACTCCACTCTAAAACTAAAAACTTTCTAAATCCAGCATATCACATAAACAGGCCTACTACTGCTCTGATGTATAACCACCAAGGTGCCTTTGCTGAAATTCCCTTAACTCAAATTCCGAAATGTTATCTGCAACTCCAATTAATTCTAACCTTACCATTAATTTTCCACTTTAACGCCTTTAAACACTACAAACCCCCCGAAGAACCACCTCTTGCCTTACTTGTTGAAACAGAACGCCTCTACCATTCGCACGATAGTCCCTTTCATTCGATCAACTCAACCGAGTAGTAACACAAGTAGTAGAAACTAGCCGAACTTACACAATGGGTACAAGGCTCTCAATCCTAATCCAATATTATATGCAACACCCGATAGTTCCTTGAGTACTAAAAATTTGCACTTAACCAACACTAAAGTCGTTCTTATTAGTCAACCACTGGCTCTAACCAAACCTACCAACTTGACACAGAACCCTTATGTCTATTCTACCATGCATGACTGCAACATAATCCTCAAATCAACTAGCTCTCGATTCCACGATATCCTTGTCCTTCTTCTAAACACGAAGACCCGGTGAACATACCCTTTACTGAAGGACTGGGAACACAACTGTCCAACAACTTAAGTCTCCACTCATCACAAATAACATTTCCTTCTGATCTAAAATCGATAACCACCTTCTTGAAAGAATCCACAAACCATTACCATACATTCACGTTGAAACCCAACTAACTTTTCACAACCGAATACTAAATCCACTCTCGTACAAATTGCAACCTTAACCTGGCGAGCACGTCAGACACCAATTGTTCCCTTCTTAAAGGCGGAGATTAATCTATCCAAATCCTCTTTCTTACACCTCTGTCCCATTAATACGAAAGTGCTTATACCCAAATACCCTAAGAAATCTTACTTTGCTATGTGTTTCCAATAAAAGTCATCCTTCAAGTCCTTATTCTCAACTTCTCTTCTTTATTACACATGGTCACTATACTTTTGCCCAAATCCGATGATCCTCGTGCCATGCACACCATCATAATACCCTGACGAAGTTGAAACTTCTTCGCAAAACCAATGATATCTCTAACAAATCATTCTTGTTAAGTCATAAATGTACTTCTGCGACTTCCGAGAAACGCAACGCTGAAAACATGGAAATCTTGTGACCCTTTGTACCATCTCCCCTATTTCTCAAGACAACCCACATAATGAACTAGTCTCAACCACCATCCCACACAACGAGAACTTCAAGTCCTAGCTGGATACTGAACTTAGTCACGCGTCTGAATCAGGAAGACACATCTAGTACCTTACCAAGCCATGTTATAACAAAACCACTCGCATAAGAGTTTAGGAAATGAGCTTCCACTATTCGTGGGAGAATAAGACAAGAAAAATCAGCTACCAATTGGAATCGAGTAGATACCAATTTGAATGAAGTAGCACGAAAGAATGAAAGAATTGAAAGTTTCCTAAATATCCTATGGCCTCTCACATATAAGTATGGAGCTCATCGTACCGATTCGCAAGACTCTACTAGACATGCTCTTGTAATTGTAAGACTGATAACCTAGGGCTCTGATACCAACTTGTCACGACCCAAAATCTCTAAGTCGTGCGGGCACTTACCATTTCCCACCTTGGTAGGCGAACCTTTCCCTTACCCAACATGCAATTTATCAATGCAGAAATGTAATAATAATAAATCTCAAGATCAATTAAAAGAGAATAAGTGCGGAATAAATCTTCTACCGATGGCGTCTGGTCTAAGCCAGCACAAGAGTTACTAATAAACATGTAAGTCTGAATATAAAACAAGAACTATCTGAATGTTGCCATACAAGGCTCATAACATCAAAAGGAATACTATCTGGAAATAGATGACAAGTATACGAAGAATGTAAACTCAGGCTGCAGATCTGTCAGTACTCACCCTAAGTCTTCAACAACACCGTCTCGGGAAACACTGTCAAGGATCAGAAATAGAACCTGTAATAGAATCTGTACTCAAAAGAAGAGTACAACAAGAGTAGCATCAGTACAAACAACAAGTACTGAGTAAGCATCATAGGCCGACTAAGATTAGTTCACGCATATAAGCATAAAATCAAAAAGATAAGAAGATAGGCACGTAATACCCAAACCAAGGTCACAGAATATCCCATAACTGAATCACAACCTAAGATGATACTTCTAAACTACAAGTCTTTCGAGTCTCAATAATCTCAAACGATAATCACAAAAACCAAGTTCTGAACCTAGTCAAAGTCACTACTCCGCAATCTGACCCAGTCCCTAATCCAATCTATGCCACCATAATGATATGAACAAACCATACCAAATCAGACATGAAAATCCATATGATGATGCCTAATAAATTGCAATGTTATGTAATGCAATGCACTGGCCAAATACCTCAAACCTGTATACACATGCTAAAGGCATTGTTCGCTCAATAGTCATGACCCATGGGGGACCCGCAAGGTCCATGTACTCCTTGCTTCGGAATATACCACGGATTACGAGTCCACTCGCTCCGGAACAAATCTCGGATCACGATTTCACAAATAGGCCACATCCTCACTCACTGTCAAATGTGTCATATATATATATATATATATATATATATATATATATATATATATATATATCACAAAATAGGTCATATCCTCACCCCTTGTCAGATGTACCTTATATACATATATTGTATGCATGATGAGTATTCAAAATGGGGTTCAAGTCTAGAATCCCAATATGAAACACTAACTCCAAAGTAAGCATGATAAATCTATGAAATCAAATGCCAATGAAAATACTAGTACAATGCCATTAGCCATATCAGGACTTAGATAAATTAGCTCAACCATGGAATGAATCATACAAACCATCTCAATCAACATAAAGAATCTATGACACCCTTTACTTTCAAATATAACAAGTACACCTCATAACTAAGTTTTGTGTCAACAAAGTGCTCCATTTTCTCATTTATCATCATCAGTACCAAGTCACAATTCGATATCAATATATATGTGAAATGGGAATGTATGCCATGCATAATATCATCATAATACACGATTCAGGCCAAATCTCATTATCCTTCCTTTCTTCGATGATAAATGACACAACAAGAGAGAAATGAGTGCAACATGTATCACAACACAACAATTAAGGCAACAAGCCTAATCACAATAATAGGGCAACAAGCCACAATAAACCAACCTAATAGAATACCATCTCAAATCACCACAATACGAATACAAATACATCATCACAATGCGTAAATAACGGCGACAATCCCATATAGTCAGAAGTTATCGCAACCTAGGTAATATCCAACCAGACATCATGTCCGAAGACCTAATCATGCTCTCTCCCGTAAATTCTACACGATATATACGTTTCACTAATCAAAGTCTAACTAAGGTAAGCCGTAACCTACCTCGAATGCAGAACAGGAGCCATGAACTTCTCCACACGAGCCTTCTATTTTTGAAGTGCCTCAGAATGATGGTAGTCTAGTAAATAACATCACAAGTAAGTAAATGACCACGACAACCAACTAATCGAACGAGAAATCAAATCGGGAAAGGTTACTAAAAATACCCAAAATACCCCTAACGAGTCACAAAGGTAATATGGGAAATTAAGGGCGAAATTATCTTACCCATAGTCCCAATAATCATAATCCTTAAATTCATGGGTTTCTAATCACATTAGACCCTTCAATTTCATCAATTAGTCAAAACCCCCAAATTTGGGTGAAACCCTAAGTCTCATAATTAGATTCTTCGACTATCAAGCAATTCAACCCTAGAATGTGTTAATCTACACTTCTAAATGATATAAACAGTAAGTTAATAAAAATAATCAATTTATACTAAGGGTTTCATGATTAGGAGCCTAGGTCTCATCACCCACCACTCTAGAACCTTAAACCACCATGGAAACTCAAAGAAGAAAGGTAAATAAGCAAGATAATGGGTTGGAACTTACCCCCAAAGATGATACCACCAAGTTTTTTCAATATTCGCCTCCCCAAGCTCTTAGAATTAGGTTTTAGAATTTTTTGGACTAATGATTCGAACTTAGGAATATAAAATGAGTTCCTGGCCCCGTCGATCCGCCACAGGGGTCACATGGATCGCCATCGCAGTCCCGCCGTGGCGGTCAGACCATTCGCTATGGAGAAAATCATTAAAAACCAGTCCCTCGCAATGGCGGTCAAGACTGCGCCATGGCGGTCCCTCCATGGCGGCCAGACCATCCACCATGGCGGCCAGACCATCCACCATGGCGGAATCACATTAATTTCAAGCCATCGCCATGGCGGTCCTGCTATGGCAGCACTAAGCCCGCTATGGCGGTCACACCAGAACCAGCAAAATCTAATTTTTCACAAGTTTATCCCAAAATTCTGTCATCAATCGGAGGCCCCCATACACAAACTAGATATGCACACACACATAAAAACATGCTAAGAACTCACCCCTGGCCTCGCATTTTACAACGGAAGTCTAATTTACCAAGTCAACCCCCAAACGGATAAAATCAAGTTTCCAACCAATTACCCAAAACGCAACCAAACACCTCGGAAACCAAACCATCCATCCCACCAAGTCATAATCGACCCTCCAGACCTCACGGAATGGACGAAAATCCGAGTAAGGTTCATTTACTCAAAAGTCAACTATAGGTCAAACACTTTCACTTAAGGATTCTAAATTCTTCAGTTTTCACTAGAAACGCTTTATTATCTCAGGAATTGGTCAACAGTGAAAAAATGGTCAAAAAGCACATAATGACCTAACGGGTCGTTACAATTATTTTAAATTGCTCTTTTGCTCCAGATTTGTATACTTGTTCTTAGAAAGCTTAAGGAATTTACAGTTCCACTTGTGCAAACCTATCAAAGGATTTTCTTTCAAAATCTTTCAAACCCAGGATCAATTGCTTTATATTTAATTTCTTTTAGTCAATTAATTCATCTATTTTCATATTAGTTTGTTTATTTTCACTGCTTATAACAAAATCAAATCACATATCCTTTAAACCACTAAACAAATTTAATTGTTCTCTTTTTAAGGTAAACAACATATATACTTCTAACTTTAAGTTAATTTATAGTAGCCAAGGATTATTGAATAGATCAAAAACACTATAAGGACATAAGATTAAGATGTGTACCTATTACGCCGTTTTGTCAATCAATGCGAAAGTGCCTATTAAGTTGTTTTGTTAATCAATGTGGAAGTGCATTCCAGATGTATGAAACGATTGACTAGGTCTTCCTCTCATTGCTCCTCCACTAAGTGGAGGCCGAATGGGACGACTGTCTTAAGGTTGAGAAGATCAGAGGGAACCTAGACATAAAGATATAGGGATCAAGTCTTGACCTAATGGACCTCCTCATAAAAGGCTTATTAGGTTTTCAACAAGCACTACTGCCGACGCACATCTATACATGAAGTGATTTGGGCCCAACAATGAACCCAACATATAATAGGCCCAAGTCATATCCACCCTATATTTGTTTAGCCCGTTTTGTAAACCCTAATAATCAAATTAATGTTAGTCCATATTCAGTAAATTCCAACACTAACAACATTTGAAGATAAGGAAGATAAAATCCATTCCAACTTGTGATCGATCGATCGATAAATCCACATTTTCCCTTTGTTAATACATATGTGAAATCCCCAAATTATTTAACTACTAGTACAGTTTTGGACTAAAGATGTATTAACAAGTTAATCGTCGAACATACTTGACTTCTTAACATTTGTTTCTTTTCCTAGCTTGAATAAGTCCCATATCAGTAGTTAATGGGATGGATGGTATTATTATATGGTCTTGTGCAATCCTCTTTCATGAGCTAGATTTTGAGGTCGAGAGTTGGGACAAATGGAGTATCTACTTAATATTCATTTCATTTAATGTGTCTTAGCCTCTCAGTTTGATTTGATCACGGAAATTTACAAAAAGTTACCGAGACTTTTGGATCATGCGATCGTAAATTGAAGATGTATAAAATGTACCAAAATACTTTTTGGAGATTGTGGTTTAAACATGTCATATGGGTTTCAGGATTAAAGAGTTTATTACATACTCCATCCATCTCAAATTTTTTCGCGGTTACTAAAAATAGTTGTCTCAAATTATTTTTCATTTTAGAAGTTCAAGGCACAATTACTAATTTTTACCCATTTTACCCTTCGTAGAATTTACTCATTAATGAAGATGACACATAAATAGAATAAATATTCAACGGGGAGATATTATAATTTAGACATAAATAAGGGTAACGTTAGTCAAATATAACAAAAACAACATAACTAGTGTAATCCAACAAGTGGGGTCTCAGGAGAGTTGAGTGAACGCAGACCTTACCCTACCTTCGGAGGTAGAAGTTGAATTACCAAAATGTCTATTAGAAGTTCAAGACTTTTTTGCCCTTCATTTAAATACCACTACTATAGCATTTTTGTACCAAAAAGTAAAAACAACTAACAACAAATTCAGTCGTTTCTACTACACCTAACATCTCATTAAATTGGATCTTTTCTATTGCTCCTAACATCTCATAATAAATTGGGTCTTTTCTACTACTTATTATATAAAAACATAAAATCCAACGTATAATGGTCAAAGCACTTTTTGGCACTTACAAAATCTTTTTTGTATTCCCACAAAACCCATCTGATGTTCATTTTGTTGGAAAAATTATTCGCAGCTTCTTGAGTGTTCTACTAGGATGATCAATTTGAGGAGGTTCTTCCTTTTCACTTTTCTCGGATAAAATTATGGTCTCCTTAACAAGATTAAAAATTTGGCATGTTATTTTTGCTTATTAGCTCACATGTTTATCCAAAAATTTATGTGCACTTACAAAAAATTGCTATCTTTAGTTTTCTATGTTATGCTTTCTATATAGGGTTGTATACTAATTCTTTGAATTGTTTATATAGGTTGTGAGGAAAACAACGAACCAAGTTAACCTAACAGGTACAAGTTTATTTCAGGCAAATTTGAGATATTTTCATATTTTAATTCAGTTCAAAAGTTAGATAATTTGATGACTAGATGTGCTTGCTTCTGGGAACGATCAATGGCCCCTAAAAGAAGTAAAATGGTGATTTATTTATTTTATGTAAATAAATTTTTTATTATTATTTGATTTGGCTATGGTTACAATGGAAGAAGAGAGTGTAAATGCGAAAGTTTGACTATGAAAAAAATGTATGCTAACTTGAGTTTTCATTGAATTCATCAGTAGAATGAATCCAAATAAGATTCTCTTATAAAATTTTATCTCAAGTAAAGTTCTCTAAAAGAAAATTAATATGAATTCTGAAGCCAATATTTATTTGTTTCAATTATCATAAAGTTATGTTAATCCGAAGAAATAAAAAAAAAATATTCTAAAGTATAATCTCAAGATGATAAACTTCTAGAAGGCCCTAGCTGGATCATAACTATTGATAACATATCAATTAAACCTTTTGTCATTTTTTGTTAGAGAATTTGTAAGAAAATCCAACTCAAATTCATAAAATCAAGGCTAAGTCATTAATGTTTTTCCCCAAAAATCAACTCCGGAAAATAGAAGTAAATTTCAGATTTTCTCTATATTTTGAAAAAAATGTATGATGACCTAATATATTTAAGTTTGCTTGTCCTATATACTAACACAAGGTTTCTTGAACATTTTGTCTGTTGTTACTTTCACAAATAGTAGTGACTAAAGAGTCAAATGTATCTCTAACTGTTTTTTTTTTTTTTTTCAATAAATGTTTATTCAATACTCACCCAAATGCCACCCACTCAAAAGAAATTAAAATGGATAAATAACTCGAAAGTAAAAGAAACAAAGTACGTATCTGATGTATATTTACACAAAACTTTTAGATGCATGATATTTATTTATTTGATATTATTTAATCATAATTAAATAATATGGACTCAATTGTCAAGTTTTATTTTTACAATTAAGTTACTTAAATCAATATGGAAGTAACTATTTTCTTAGAATGAGAGAGTCATAAATGAAATATAATTGCGCCTCTTATAACCCTCCAGCTCATTAGGAGATATATGTGTTGAAATAGGGTGCTAAATCTCATGAGAGGTAAAAGTTTAAAAGTATTAAATATTTACATCAAATTAATATATGCATAGATTTACTTACACATAGATTTTTCTCACTTAATTATGATTAATTAATATATATTCGAACTTTTTTAATTATTATTAGCGATATATACCGTGTCAAATGTTTTGTAAAAGTACTTTAAATCAAGGATAATCAAAACCATCTACTAGATAATTCATCATTTAATAATGTCAAATAAATATTTAAAGAGTTGTTGACTACCCAAAAAATATTTGTTATACACACTATTTAAGAGAGATCAAACACAAAGCAAAAGCAATACAAAAGCGTTCATTCTAAGTCTTCTTTTTCCCTTTCAGTGTGTATTTTAGCAAGACCAAGCAAATGGCGAGCAACTCAAGCTCAAATAGAACTGATCAAATGATGACAAGGTATGATCAGTGCCTAAACCTGCCCTGCCCCTCACGGGTTCAAAGTCACCCTCCCCCGTACCTTCACTGCCATATTGCCATCCCTGTGGGAGGGTATGGTAAGTTCCTTAAAAATCATACTATTAGGCTTGGTCAGTATTTGCTCGATGGATGATGTATGTTTGCAAAGAGTGGTGAGGATGGAACTAAAGGAGCATACATTTGTGCTAAGTGTGGGTGTTTAAGGAGCTTTCATCGCATCCATAATCCCCATTACACCATAATCAAGGAACGAGATTTTGCTTCTTTCACCATTATGTTCATCCACACGGCAGAAACGAGTCCCTAACGCCTATTTTTCATCCTTTGACGACTCATCAAATTATGCCAACTAGTAGTACTAGTGAATCACATTTCTTAGCATCTACTCTTGTGCTAAACAAGAAAAGATCTCCAGTTATGGAGTCACTTCAAGAGAATGGTCCTGCTGATGGAACTACACCTATCACCATCCACAATATTTAATATAGGAATACTGCTAAGGAATTCATCAAGACCTTCGAAAAACCCAATTACTTCAACAGTATCAACCTCTACTTCATTTTCTCGACCCATCTGAACAATAGGCTCTTCAACCTCATAACTGAACTCCACATTCATATCCAAATTGCCGAAGTGTTTTGCAACCCTCCCAGGTCGAAACCTCTGTTACTTCACTCAACTGTTTCAATATGGGACATTTCTACACCACATTGAGTTGCTAAACTATCTTGCAAATTGACATCAGTATCCCCTTCAACAATTTTTTCCTTATCAACATGTTGTTTCTTGGCATTTTTACTTGGGGTTCTAGTGCTTGCACTCTTTCGCTTCTGTAATGACCCGTTAGGTCGTTTTAGCACTTGTGACCTTTCCCCTAGCTTCATTATGATATATTTGACTTGTGGGAATAGGTGGTATAATTCTCGAGGCAATAGTATGTGATTTGAGTGAGAAAATGAGAGTTTTTGCATTTCATAAGTGTTGGGTTGACTAAAGTCAACATCGGGGGGAATTGTGTCATTTTTGGAATTTTGTCCATTCCATTAGCTTCGAAACATCGAATATAGGTTGGTTGTGTATTTGATTCAGTTCTCGAGGGTCTTGGGGGGCATTTTGGACATTTAGTTGGAAAGGTAGTTTTTGGCCGTTCGGGGTTGACTTGTCAACGAGACCTCTTTTGGGAATTTTGAGTGCGCAACTGAGCTCGTAGCGTGTTTTTATGTGGGGTTGCATATTTGGTTTGTATCGGGGAGGTTCCGGGAGAGTCTCGGGATTTGGGGTGTGAGAGTCAAAAACCTGATTTTTGCTGGTTCTGGTGTACTCGCCCCTGCTGTGTGGCTTATATGGAAGGAGGCTCATCGGGGCAACGTGTAACGAGCCCCCGGTCGTTATGAAAAATCTAGGAACACCCTACCAAATAGAACCTTTCCAAGGGTAGAACGAGTTAATAGAAACTCAAAATGTAGAAGTCTTAGAACTGAAAACTTGGCTTGTTGTGATTATTGTTTGGTTGTGTTGAGTACATTGGGGGGTGACATAGGAAATTAGACCTCTGTTGGGAATTTCGAGGCTACGGGTGAGTGCGTAATTCCATATGGTGTTTCTACATTAATGTGCATGTTTTGTTTGTGTTTGTGAGGCCTCGGATGAAGTGTTGGGTGGTGGAGTGAAAAACTGTGGGAATTAACGAGCTTACTGGCTCAGTGGTACCACTGTAGCAGCAGACCTCTCGCCGTCGCGATCAGTCCGATTTTGGCATGTCCGCTATGGTGGGCACTGGGCGGCTGTAGCGCTTACACTATAACGGGACCAGGCTCACCACAGGGGAGGGAAGCCTGGTCTTACACATTGCTTTCTTCCAAATTCATGAACTACACCAACAATCTACACATTAACAACTTCATCAATCAATTCAAAATACATTCTAACATTAGTAACTTTTTTTACATGATTCGACAACATTTTACTTATATTCAATTCAATCACAACAACCAACTTACAATCTTCCAAACTCAATAAAATCAACACATTTCTCACCTCCAAATCCATGCATTATATCTACAACCACACGTTGACAACTTTATCTTCGCAAACACAAGAAACCATGCTAGTGTCATAGTAATTTCTTCAATAATCCCACAATGATCACAACTTCATTTCAAGTTATCAAACCTTCATTTTCATCATGAAATCCACAACTACAACAATCAAAATACTAAATAAAATCAATATGGTGTGTGTTGTGTAGGAGTGATGAATTGATTTTATTTAGTATTTTGATTGTTGTAGTTGTGGATTTCATGATGAAAATGAAGGTTTGATAACTTGAAATGAAGTTGTGATCATTGTGGGATTATTGAAGAAATTAATATGACACTAGCATGGTTTCTTGTGTTTGCGAAGATAAAGTTTTCAACGTGTGGTTGTAGATATAATGCATGGATTTGGAGGTGAGAAATGTGTTGATTTTATTGAGTTTGGAAGATTGTAAGTTGGTTGTTGTTATTGAATTGAATATAAGTAAAATGTTGTCGAATCATGTAAAAGAAGTTACTAACGGTAGAATGTATTTTGAATTGATTGATGAAGTTGTTAATGTGTAGATTGTTGGTGTAGTTCATGAATTTGGAAGAAAGCAATGTGTAAGCGCATGTAAAAGAACAAGATATCAATACTTACCCCTGTGACTTTCCATATCACCACTTACCTTCTTCCGTCGTATGTAAGGCTTATATAAGGAATCTCATTCCCTATGACTTGGCTCTATCGCACGATCTAAGACAGAAAGAAGGTCAACAATCCCTAGATGCCCCGTAGCCTCCTGTTTATAAATGTGGCCAGCTTCACACCCATAAACAGGACTCTACTGGACACGACTTTGCAGACAACCCCTAGGACAACCTGCTCTGATACCACTTTATCACACCCTAATCTTACTGGGGTGTGATGGGCACCCGACCCCATATTCGGAGCCGAGCGAACCCGCTGACTCTTATTACATACATAATCTCTTTGGACTCTTAAATCAAATAAGAATGAAATACATAGTAAAGCTTTCAGAAACTTTCTTTTCATCGTGCTCAAATCAAGTAGGATCTGTAATCATAGCATATAATGACACGTCGGATGATGGAGCCGCTTACAAAACTGACATCCTATACCCACGACTCTGTCTGCAAAGTCTCTAACGTCGAACAAGACATCATAGCATAATACTCTGACCCGGCAACACTCCAGGGGCAAATGGAGCTTGCCAACTCCGCTGGAACATCCTCTATAATGGCTTCTATTCATCTGGGTGTCCCTGCGCGGCATGAAACGCATCCCCCGAAGAAAGAGGTTCAGTACGGAATATGTACTGAGCATGTAAGGCATGAAATGTAGTAAATAGGATCATAGCTGAGACAAAGATTTACCAGAACAAACATGACTTTTAAAACATCAATACACTTGCCTTTTTGAATGAAAATCATGCATATCCACATCATATATCAGGTATACATATAACGTGTCCCGGCCCTCCAGTGAGGGACTCGGTGGATAAAATCGTGCATGTCAACAGCATATATCTTATATGCATATAACGTGTCCCGGTCCTCTATTGCGGGTCTCGGTGAATGAAGCCATCATATGCCATCCTGGCCGCCATCCCTGTATCATCATATCATCATATACATATACATATACATATACATATAACGTGTCCCGGCCCGCAAGTGAGAGGGACTCGGTGAACAATGCAGTGGAGTACGCACGAGAACATGTCCTGGCCCGGGACTCAGTGAAGGACATATTGAGGCATGCACGAGAAGAGTAGTAAGAAACTATATGCATATAAAACAATTTTTAAGACTCGATAGGTAAGTACACAAATTGACACTTGCGGATCATAAACACGTTTCGACTCAATCCGAGTTAGTATGAGAAAGTTATGGACGTTGTCCCTTAGAGAAACCTCTTTGAACGTTTCAGAAGCTATCTTTGGAAAATCAAAGCAATAGTCATACCAAATACCTTTCGAATATCACTATGGATCAAATCAAAATAGAACTTTTGGAACCATACAAACGTATCAAGACATAGCAAAACAGTTTTCGGAAGCCAAGAACATTAGCCATCCTAGTGTCTCTAAGAATAGGAGTTTCTTTGAAATCATACATATACATTGTCTGTTTGTTTCACAAGGATCATGCCAAAAGAAAGAAAGAAAGAAAGGGTAAGCCTTACATACCTGCTCCACGTCCTATTAGCTACGCTTATTTATCCAAGCTTGCTAGTCTACATTCAAAAGAATCGACAAAATCATTAGACTCATCGTCATATACTTGTCTTAGTCCTTCAAATGAATTCATTTATAATCTGCCGAAATTTCGGCAGCATCTCCCCTGTAAAATACAACCATCCCCGAGAATCTAACTCGGCCAAATCATCAACAACAAACCCGAGAATGCAACTCGGCCAATTTATCAACAATAATCCGAGAATTCCACTCGGCCACATTATCAACAATAATCCGAAATCTTCCAAACTTAATAAGGACAACAACAACACATTGCTTTCTTCCAAATTCACGAACTACACCAACAATCTACACATTAACAACTTCATCAATCAATTCAAAATACAATCTAACGTTAGTAACTTCTTTTACATGATTCGACAACATTTTACTTATATTCAATTCAATCACAACAACCAACTTACAATCTTCCAAACTCAATAAAATCAACACATTTCTCACCTCCAAATCCATGCATTATATCTACAACCACACGTTGACAACTTTATCTTCGCAAACACAAGAAACCATGCTAGTGTCATATTAATTTCTTCAATAATCCCACAATGATCAAAACTTCGTTTCAAGTTATCAAACCTTCATTTTCATCATGAAATCCACAACTACAACAATCAAAATACTAAATAAAATCAATTCATCACTCCTACACAACACACACCTACATGGCCACAATCCACATACACATGTACCATGAATTCCATCCATTTCTACATACTTCAATATACATAAATCATCCATAACACATGTAAAAGAAGATTGAACACATACCTTCCTCACTCCACTTGTTAACTTGGCTAGAGTTGTAAACTTGCACAAATGAATGGTTTGCTTTCTTCAACAACCACCCCACATTAATTAGGGCCTTCAAATTAGTTGGAAAACTAGAAGAAAATAATTTTGCTTGATCAATTTCCATGAGCCAAATATTTGGAACCATGGTCGAATGGCCCCTATTTTCTTCTCCAAGTTTTTCTTCTCCAAGATTCTTGATTTAGAAGATAAATATGCCTTATTTTGTCATCAATTATATATATATATATATATATATGGCTTCTACCAATACAAAGTGGACACATGTCCCCTTCTCCCTTTTTCTTGAACTTTCTCAAAATAGACAAAGATGAATATTTGTCTTGTTATGTAAGCTTTGGTCCATATATATTTATAATTAGCTCCATTTAATAAAAATGTGGACATATGCCACACGGCCAACATGGCCCCTTCAAGAACCTTCTTGAATATTTTGTGAAATTCCCATTTTGCCCCTAGCCTTTCACAATATTACCATGAACCTTCTTGTAAATTTCCCCTTTTTACCCTTAGCCTTTCTCAATATTTCCATACTAATAAACAACTTGTATATTAAAATAACTTTGGAAAATAGTCTTGCCCTTAACTTACCACGGCTGCCTTGAGATATTCGAATGTACAAAATTCAGGCTATAACAGATAACTTGATTTAATAACCTTTTAAATTGATAGTTTGTGGCTGCTAACGCTAATGTTAAGATGATTTACGCCTAGTAATCATTCATCCATTAGAAAGGGGTAAGGTGGAAGGGTGTTCATTGAATTGATATTGTTGACTCGAGTGATTGTGACTTATTTAGCATCTTAATTGCTAGACTCTGAGCATTCCGAGGCATTACGGAAGGGAAAGGCTATAGCGGAGTGATTTCCATTATTCCAGCTCTGCAGTTGAGGTAGGTTACGGTCTACTTGAGTTAGACTTTGATTTGTTGATTGTATGTTTTATGAGATGGATAGGAGAAAGCATGTCTAGTTTTCAGGCATAATGTGTTGTTAGAATTCCTATATGCTGTTGATTGAGTGATTATGTGGGCTTAGTCCCACTATTCGATGTGTTGTGACCTACAGTTTGATGATAATTATGGTGAGAAGTTAATATAATCTTCTTGATGAAATTGAGTTACGAATTGATAATCGATCATTGAAAGTGATGTGACAATAAATATATTTATATGAAAAGGCACATTTGACAGGGGGTAAGGATGTGGCCTAGATATGAAATGGCATATTTGACAGGGGGTGAGAATATGGCCTAGTTGTGAGCTCGTGGTCTGAGGTTCGTTCCGGAATGAGTGGTACACCGTGGGTTCCCTGCAGGTCATGGCTATTGGGCAAAGACACCAATTAGCATATATGTACATGAGTGATCAGTGGCTGAGTAAGGGAGACTGTTGTTGGGAGGTTTATTTCATTGTTTGCTTCCGTTGACTTGATTGTTAATATCATTAGTTGACTTGACTGTGAATATCATTGGTTGACTTTGTTGTTTATATCATTGATTGACTTGATGTTGGCTATTTGATTATGTGTTGTTGACTGATTTGTCTATTTTATTGATTTTGTGATTCATGCATGATACTAATCTTAGTCGGCCTATGATATCTACCAATACATAGTGTTTGTACTGATAGTACCTTGCTACATTCTTTTGGGTGCAGATTCTGATCCAGAGACTGTCACTCAACCTCACATTTAGCGTTGAGGCCATTTGCTGACAGATTGAGGGTGAGCTTCTATCCATGCCAGGCCGCCCGAAGATCTTCGTTATCTAATGTCTATTTCCATTCCAAACATTGATGTTTGTTTATTTCAAACAGTATAAATTCCTTAGACATGATCTGGATTAGAGTCCTTATACGGTGACTTTCGAATTTTGGGGTTGTAATAGTTAGTACTTCCGCATTTACGTTATTGTTTTATTGGCATGGCTACTTTTGATTAATCTTACGTTTACTTTGTTATGAATTGGATAAATAAAAATGACTTTGAATGAGTAGATGGTTAGCGTATTGGTTCGCCCACTAGGAGTTAGTGTAGGTGCCAGTCATGGCGGGTTGGGTCATGACACGAGGTTCGGGAAATGATGTTGGCTCTCGCTGGTACGAAGATATGTTTGCAGAAGCGGAGTCGCCCCTATGTGGATTGGTCCGCAGGAGCGCACCTCCGAGATCTTAAGTGATTTCTCCCCTACGGTGTATTGTCTGCAGGAGCGAACTCGCGAGTGTGAGGAAATTTTTGTTGGTGCGCTATTCGCTGAACAGGTTTGGATATTTATTCCCCATTTCGTTATTAGACCTTTCATTCCCATAGTTGGAGTTTGGGAGCTCGGCTAAGGGTGATTTTTGAGAGATTCTTCAAGGTTCTCCAAGTGGGAAAGTTCCTAATCACTCCTTTATGGTTATATCATATAATATTATGCAAATTCATGCTAGAAATCATGTTGTAAGAAGGGGAAATTGTGGGTGTTGGAACCCTAACTTAAGAGATTAAGATCCTTTCAATTAAGCATGAATGTGATGATAGGTTTGGCTGAATTTTGAGTTATGGAATCTATAAATCTTGGGTAACCTGATTTTGGAACGAATTTTCTATTTTGTCCTTCGTGGCACGGGATCCCAATTTTAGGGCCTAATTTGGGTTTGGATTATGTCACAACCCAAGCCGATAAGCCGTGATGAGTGACCGACCACTACTGACCAAGCACCCCTAAACTCGTACTTGCACTATACAGAGTAACCTGGTGGCTCATTTTTACTTATATTTGAGCTATGCCAACTTCTGTAAAATTAACACAACAAACTTTACATTGAAACTCATAAACCATGCATACGGATATATAAGTGTACGTGCTACGGATAACAACGCAGGCCGACTTGGCCGCTACATGTGCTATACACAAAATAATAAATGACAGAACTACACGACGTTTCAACTATATACAACTATCTACAGACCTCTATGGAATATAAACTGTAGAAAAGATAGGACTGTCACGACCCAGCTAGGGGCCGCGACGGGTACCCGGAGCTAGCCACCGAGCACCGCTTGGTCTACTACTCATCTTACTCACTTAATGCCCTTTTTATCAACTTGTACATGAAATTATAGGAAAACATATTTTATATAGAAACATAGATGCTTTATATACATTTGCCTCTCGGCCATCAAAAAAAAAAAATATATATATATATATATATATATATATATATATGATAACATCTTGTGAGACCATCTAACCCACACTGCGTATCTACGAGCCTCTACTGACATACTGTATACATAGACGGAACAAGACTCCATCGTGCCCAAAATATGCATATATATATATATATATACCAAAAGAATAATCATAAGGACCTCCAGACAATGGAGTGCTTCAAATCAGCTGACAGCTCCTAATAATCTGGATCAAGCTCGCCTCCCTGTCTACCTGTGGGCATGAACACAGCGTCCAAAGAAAACGGACGTCAGTACGAATATTGTACTGAGTATGAGAGGCATAAACAATGAAAAAAGACAACAATAATATAATGAAAAACATCAATATGAAACATCTGGATCCGAATGACCATCATAAAGGAAGTAATGCATGTTGTCTTACTCATACTCATTATTGTGTCATGTATGCATAATATGTAAGCTGCCCGTCCATGTCGGAACGGTGTGATAATCAATAACATTAGCCCCTCGTCCAGGCCTCCCGCGTCCGGGGTACCATCCCATGCCGCCCACTAGTGGTGTCTGCCCATGCCAAAAGGTCATGGTGTATCCGTATAGCTGCCCGCCTTGGCAGTGACTGCCCGGCCAATTAGGCCCGGTGTGATGCAATCATGACATGCTCATAATAAAATGATTATAATAATATGCTCATCAAAATATACTTGTCACCATACATGCATAAAGGCTCTAGACAACTGTGCTCTATCGAGGTGACGTAAGGTCGTGAACCCTCGATTCCATTATGGATATATATGAGCATTCTGCCTCACCTTGAAGGAAGTAGTACTTAAGGTGAGTGTGAGCAATAAATAACATCATTATCAATATGGCACCATCATATCATATCTCTTTATCTTATATGAGCACTTATGGATATAGGCTTTTAGCTTTCCGGAATATAGGAACTCCTGAAGAGGAAAGGAATTCATGATACACGATTCATGCCATTAGAAAGAAAGGGCTAGCCTCACATACCTTTGTCGCTTAGTTTCGCTATCGTTCACTCGTTCTCCTTTCAGTATCACGTCGCTACCTTCACGAGAGGATGCGCATTATAATTAGTCAATCGACCATAAGAACGCATCATTATTTCTAGAGAAAATTGGGCAGCATCTCCTTTGTTTCTACTACTTTTCCCATGTTCTATTTCATCTCCCAAACATTTACAACAACACTCACACTATAGTATCAACGTTCCTCGCTCATACACATTAAGAGAAATCCACCATTTTTCTCCAATTTTTTCACATTTAATGATTTTAGCTCGTTATCGCATTTTATCATGTATAATACTTGTATCATGGTCTAAACATCATTTATAGCATATTCATAATCATAACGTACCAACTTTCATGATTCCATTCCATTATCATTCAATGGCGACTCTGTTCACTCATTCAAGACCCACTTTCCATGTCCTTCTACAATTCAAGCTTTTTAGCCTTTTAATACCTTAAAAAACATGCTAAAGTCATGAAACTTACCTTAGATGATAGTTGAACAAGCCTTGAATGATAATACTCCTCTAGCACCAAAACCCTATCTCACCTCCTTTGATTTTCTTTGATGAAGATGAACTCTACTTGGGTTTCATACACTTTGATTCATGAATTTGATGTTGTTGATCATTGATTTCCTTGGTATCTTCGTGGTTGAAGTGTTTTGAGACTTTTCTAGAGAGTTCTTGAGTTGGAGAGTGGAGGAAATGAAATGGATGAAATAAAATGGACCCTTACACTTAAACTTAAAAGTTGGCCGAGCCAACTTATACGGACCAACATACGGTCCGTACTATTTATACGGACCGTATGTTTGGGCGTACATTTGGTCCAGTGGCTGGTCCCTCCTTTGGCCAATTATACGGCCAAATCTACGGCTGGTATAATTTATACGGTCCGTAGATTGGACCGTATAATGCCCAGTGGTTCCGTTTTTGTTCTCGTCGATTCGTTTGATCCCCGACCCTTATGGAACCTTCTTAACACTTGTTTAACACTTCAATACCAATCTAAAGGACGTCATTCCATGTCTCTAAGACACCATTATGCCCTCACCACATCGTTGCTCGTTATTCTTATCCGATATACAACATACGACTCGCTTTCCTTAACAACTTCCTTCCCTCATCTCGGATGGTTTTGAAATCTCGTTTGGGGTTATCAAATACTATTCCTCACTCATCGAAATGCCGTATACGCCATGACCTTCGTTGTCCTGTTCACTATACATGTACGGGGAATTTCCCAAGGTGTAACATTCTTCCCCCCTTTTGGAACATTCGTCCTCGAATGTTAAACAGTCGAGATTCTACAAAAATTTCGCCAGAGTTTCCCCTGTAATTTGGCGCTACCAACCTGTCACAACAACCCATAATATCATCGACTCACAGGGATACATCACAATATCACATATCTATGGCCACACACTACCAAAAGCATAAAGGTAAGCATACATACCTTGCGATCTCGGCGTGTCATCACGAACCTCTTCTGGAAATTGGAATAGATACGGATATTTGGCTTTCACCTTCTCTTCCGCTTCCCAAGTCATTTCTTCCCTGTTGTTGTTTCGCCATAGAACCTTGACTGAAGTGACCTCTTTATTCCGAAGCCTTCGCACCTGTCTATCTAGGATAGCAACCGGCACTTCTTCATATGTCAATTTTTCTGTCACCTGGACATCATCCACCGGAACTATTCTTATGGGGTCTCCGATGCACTTGCGGAGCATTGAAACATGAAAAACTGGGTGTACGGACTCGAGTTCTGAGGCAAAGTCCAGTTCATAGGCTACTCGACCCACCTTGCAGATGATTCGATAAGGTCC
Organism: Lycium barbarum; assembly: GCF_019175385.1. Lineage (NCBI taxonomy): Eukaryota > Viridiplantae > Streptophyta > Magnoliopsida > Solanales > Solanaceae > Lycium > Lycium barbarum. The sequence goes on along the minus strand of NC_083348.1, from coordinate 18,503,537 downwards.
AATGTATCTTGGACTCAACTTCCCCTTTTTACCAAATCTCATTACTCCTTTCATAGGCGAGACTTTCAAAAATACCCAATCATTAGCTTGAAATTCCAAGTCTCGTCGGCGGTTGTCTGCATAAAACTTTTGACGACTTTGGGCTGTTAATAGTCGGTCTCGAATCACTTTAACCTTTTCGACTGCTTTTTGGATCAAGTCGGGGCCTATCAATTGTGTTTCTCCGGTTTCAAACCATCCAATTGGAAATCTACATTTCCTTCCATACAAAGCTTCATACGGAGCCATTTGAATACTGGAATGATAGTTGTTGTTATAGGCAAATTCAATAAGGGGCAAATGCTCATCCCAACTACCACCAAAGTCCAGCACACATGCTCGTAGCATATCTTCCAAGGTCTGAATAGTGCGCTCGGCTTTCCCGTCGGTCTGTGGATGAAACGTCGTGCTGAGCTTAACTTGAGTACCTAGACCTTCTTGAAAGGACTTCCAAAACTTGGCTGTAAACAGTGCCCGTCTGTCTGTAATAATGGCCAAAGGAATTCCATGAAGTCGCACAATTTCTTTTAGGTACAACCTGGCATAGTCTTCTGCCGAATACGTGGTTCTGACTGGGAGGAAATGAGCTGCTTTCGTGAGTCTGTCCCCGATCACCCATATTGAATCGTACCTGCCACGGGAACAGGGTAATCCCGCGATGAAATCCATGTTGATCACTTCCCATTTCCAAGTAGGAATTTCCATTGCTTGCAACAAGCCCCCTGGCTTCTGATGTTCGGCTTTTACCTGTTGGCAATTCGAACATTGTGCCACAAAATCTGCTATGTCCCTCTTCATGTCATCCCACCAGTATATCAATTTGAGGTCATGATACATTTTAGTTGCACCGTGATGAATAGAATACCGAGAATAGTGTGCTTCCTCTAAAATCCGTTGGAGCAGTTTTGCCACATCCGGTACACATAGCCTGCCTCGATATCTAAGGATCCCATCTACGGAAACTTCAAATGGAGACTTTTCTTTTTCAAGAGACAGGTCTCGGTATCGGCTTAATTGAGAATCTTCATATTACCGTTCCTTCACTTCTATATTCAAGGATGAAACTGTGGGGTCATTAATGTTGATGCCGGTATTACCCAAATCAATTGCACGTATTCCAAGACTTGTTAATCGATGGAGCTCGCGAACCATCTCCTTCTTTTCTGGAGGAACTTCACATAAGCTACCCATTGATTGACGGCTAAGCGCATCGGCTACTACATTAGCTTTTCCAGGGTGGTACAAAATGTCCACATCATAGTCTTTCAACAATTCTAACCACCGCCTCTGCCGCAGGTTCAACTTCTTCTGTTTGAAAATATGCTGGAGACTCTTGTGATCTGTATAGATATCGACGTGCACACCATACAAATAATGCCTCCATATCTTTAAGGCGTGAATAACCGCGGCCAATTCGAGATCATGGGTTGGATAATTCTTCTCATGTTTCCGCAACTGTCTTGAAGCGTATGCAATAACTTTCCCATGCTGCATTAATACACATTCTAGTCCCACACCGGAAGCATCACAATACATAACATAGCCATCTGGCCCTTCTGGAAGTGTTAGTACTGAAGCTGAGGTCAACCTGTCCTTCAACTCTTGGAAACTACGCTCGCATGCATGGTTCCACTGAAATTTTGCCGACTTCTGGGTTAGCTTCGTCAATGGAGCTGAAATAGATGAAAAACCCTCTACAAACCTTCTATAATAACCTGCCAAACCCAGAAAACTACGAACTTCCGTAGGCGTTGTAGGCCTTGGCCAAGTCTTCACAACTTCTATTTTCTGAGTGTCAACTCGGATGCCATCATCTGAAATAATATGACCCAGGAATGCCACAGAATTTAGCCAAAACTCGCACTTAGAGAATTTTGCATATAATTTCCGGACTCGAAGAACTCCCAGGAAAATTCGCAAGTGATCTGCATGTTCTGATTCTGTGCGGGAATACACTAGAATATCGTCAATAAATACTATCACGAAGAGATCCAGAAATAGCCTGAACACATTATTCATTAGATTCATAAACACTGTCGGAGCATTCGTCAACCCAAACGACATCACTCGAAACTCATAGTGGCCATACCTCGTTCTGAAAGCGGTTTTGGGAATATCTTCTTCTCTAATTCTCACTTGATGATAACCAAATCTCAGATCTATCTTAGAGAACCACTTGGCACCCTGTAATTGGTCAAATAAATCGTCAATTCTGGGGAGAGGATACTTGTTCTTTATTGTTGTCGCGACCCAACACCGTAGGCTGTGACTAGTGCCCGAGTTGGACACTCATACCACCTGTTAACTATGATCATCTACTGCTAGCATATCGAGAACTTATTTGTATAAAAAGGTAAGACGTTATTTTAAAGTTGCCTCATATATGCATGTCATAGCCACCTGTCTCCTGAGGAGTTACAATTTCCAACAACAAACATATATATATCTACGCAAGTCGACAAGGCTGCCACTACACGCAACATCCCAAACATATATATATATGTGCAAGCCGACAAGGCTGCCACTACGAATGGGTACGCCCCAAACATAAGTCATATCCATACAACGAAACAACAACTACATACAGACCCACACAAATGTCCACAGACCTCTAAGAGTAATGACAGTGTCATATGACGGGACAGGGCCCCGCCGTACCCCGAATAAACACATATATATACAACAAAAGGGATTTATACCACAAGCTAGGCTCCGGAACAAAGGAGCTTCCCAAAGTAGCTGGATAGATATCCTAGGCTGGCGGATCTCCAAAACGAGCGTCTGTACCTGCGGGCATGAACGCAGCCCCCCGAAGAAAGGGGGGTCAGTACGGAATATGTACTGAGCATGTAAAGCGTGAAATATAGTAAATAGAATCATACTGAGACAAGGAGTGTAGGATCTAATGCAACAAACAGAAATCCATAAAACTTACCTTTGAACATAATTCATATTTATCAACCTCATACCAATATCAATATAGAGTTTAGTAGTCAAAGCTGAATAATCATTCTATACATAACATATATAACGTGTCCCGGCCCTCTAGTGAGGGGCTCGGTAATTAAAATCATAGCATTATAAACATGTACATATACGTGTCCCGGCCCTCTAGTGAGGGACTCGGTGAAATAATGATCATATGCCCTCCTGGACGCCGTCCCCATATCATCATAACATCATATCATCATGTATATATATAACGTGTCCCGGCCCTCTAGTGAGGGACTCGGTGAGTAATATAGTAAATATAAGCACGAAAACGTATCCTGGCCCGGGACTCAGTGAAGGATGTAACGGTAAGTACGAGCAGAATAATAAGCAACCACATACATGCAAATCATCTTTGGAGGCTCAATAGATAAGTAACTAATTAGCTTTCAAGTGTCAGGATAATAATCATATTAAGTTCTTTCTAAATCTTATTACAAACCATAGCAAGGAACGTTTCAGGATTCATATACATGTATCAATTTAGCATGATATAGCTTTTGAAGGTCAAGTATGACTCTAATTATGAAATTCTTTTAGAGTAGGAATTTCCATACATCATTTGTTAGTCAATCATATAGTAGGCTCATGACAATAACATTAAGGAATGAATAGAATCATAAGTCATGCTTGAAACTAGAGAGTAGAGTTTACCCCAAGGCTCATATCATTTCTTACTTACATCTAGGACATGCCAAAAGAAGGAAGGATTAGGCTTTACATACCTTTAGCGTTTAGTCGTATTATAACTCGTACTCGCTGCCCAATAGTACCTTATCCTATATCAAGATATCAAGAGTTACGATTAGTCCACGAGGGAATTCAATACGTATTTTAACGTTAATAATCCCTTTCTAACATTTAGACGACGTTTCGTTAGCATTCAACCCAACTAGTACTCCAAGCTAATATTGCTAGTCATACTTTCAAGTACCAACCCGGGATTATTTAAAACAGTCCCCTATTCACGGCCAAACAGTCCACACAACATTACCATTTTCAATTCGAAATTTTCCAACTTCAACTACAACGACAACAACACGTTTAACAACATTACTTATACGATTATTGGAACTGTTTTAGCATCATATTAACTCCTACAACAGCCCACAAACCATCTCAATTCAACTTGAATCATTGAACTTCATCTTCACTATACGTCCATAACAACAATCAACGTTCAAAATACACTAATATACCCCTTTCATTAAAACAGTCCACGGTTTGGACTGTTTTTCTACTTCAACATAAATAATTTCTTTTACACCTCAACTCACATATTCATAAGGCATACAATGCACCACAATGTCCATAACAACAACAATTAAAGCATCACATAAGACAGTCCATTAATTCCTCTAAACCAGCCCCTACACGGCTTCAACACAACTACAACAACTTCATGATTTTCATCCATTTATTCATACTATAACACATTCCTTCCATTCCTAATACATGTAAAATAAGATTAAGCATTATTTCCTATAAACCTATAGCACACGGCCCACTTCAACTTCAACAACAACAATCCAATACCAACATGCACAATCATATACATTCAATTCACCATAAAATATATGAGAAGTGATCAATTCTTACCTTGTCACTCAATCCCTCAATCGGCTAGCCCTTCAAATTCACTTCTTGAATTTTAACACTTGTTCTTGCTATTCCAATGAATGCTACACGTTATTATGCACCTTCAAAGGAGTTGAATTGCTTAAGAAACTGATTTTTTTTTTATCAATTTCACAACTCCATTCTCGGCTAACTCTAGCCGAGACCCTCTCTCTCTATCTCTAATGTTCTTGACTTTGTGAAGATGAAAATGGTTTGGTTAGTGATGAATGAATCAACATTCTTACTATATATATGATGTTCATGGGTTGGACATGTGTCCCACTCAATATTTGAGTCAATTATCATTGACCATCTCCACATATATACATGGCCACACTTGGCTTTGTTTAATGGAATGATTTAGTTTTTAATCCCACTTAATAATCTAATCATGGTTAATTTAATCCCAACTTTATATTAATACTACTATACCAAACGAAATTTATAGGCAACTTGTGACTTGAAACGAAACCGGAAGTTAAAGTCTCTACTTCGTACCTTAAAATAGTCTTGTTTTTAACTTGTCGCGTTTAGTTTAAAATGTCTCAATGTATAAAAATACGGGATATAACAATTGTTACCTTGTTTAACTGTCTGTAATCGATACACATCCGTAGAGATCCGTCCTTCTTTCTCACGAACAAGACTGGTGCTCCCCACGGCGATGAACTGGGCCTTATAAACCCCTTTTCAAGCAAATCCTTCAACTGTGCCTTCAGCTCCTTCAATTCTGCCGGAGCCATTCGATAAGGAGGAATAGAAATGGGCTCAGTGTCCGGCAATACATCAATAGTGAAATCAATTTCCCTCTCAGGAGGAAGACCTGGTAGTTCGTCTGGAAATACATCTGGGAATTCATTCACTACCGGAACAGATTGAAAAGCTGGCGACCTTGCCTCGGTGTCATGAACCTGAACTAGATGATAAATATAGCCTTTAGCTATCATTTTTCTTGCCTTAAGGTAGGAAATAAACCTACCCTTTGGGGATGCCGTATTACCCTTCCATTCAAGTACGGGCTCTCCCGGGAATTGGAATCGAACCATTTTTGTTCGGCAATCCACATTAGCATAACATGAGGCCAACCAATCCATACCCATAATTACATCGAAATCTATCATTTCAAGCTCAATAAAATCGACTTTAGTCTGGCGATCACATATCACAATGACACAATTTTTGTACACTTTCCTTGTTATTACCGGGTCACCAACCGGAGTGAATACCTCAAAAGGTTTAATGGGCTCGGGTTTCACCCCAATACAATCTGTGACATACGGAGTAACGTAAGAGAAGTAGAACCCGGATCGATCAAAGCATATACATCATGGGAAAATATAGCCAATGTACCTGTAACAACATCTGGGGAGGACTCAAGATCCAGTCGCCCAGCCAAGGCATATACGTGGGGCTGAACGGCACCTGAAATGGATGCTCCCCCTCTGCCTCTGCCTTTACCTGCTGTAGTCTGAGGAGTCTGTGCTATTGGACGTACTGAAGAAGACCCAGCTGCTGATCCCGTAGGCTGAGTCCCAACTCTACCTCTTGCTGAAGGGCAATCTCTCATCACACACGATATTTTTCCCAAATTCTCAACCAACCATAAGAATATTCACAATATCATAATCAAAGAATTATATTCCATTTAATCTCAAATTAATCCAAAATCTCCTTTCAAATTCATTCCATAGTAATCACCTTCACTTTAATACTTTGCAAATTCTCTACTGTGATTCTCTTCTTTTATAGGACTTGCTAAACCTTCAAATCAACTTAATCATGAGAAATAGGATGGAAAACATACCTTACACTAGAAGAACTTCACCCCTCTCAACTTCTTCCAAGACCAACACTAAGTAGAGACAAGAACAATCCTTCTCCATGACTTAGCTTGGGGTTTTGGAGTTTAATCCTCTTTTGTGATGATATAGAATGTTCATTAAGTGGAGACCAGAACAATCCTTCTCCTTGAATTAGCTTGGGGGTTTGGAATTTAATCCTCTTTTGTGACTGTATGGAATGTTTTGGAATGGTGGAGAACCCTCTAGAACACTCTTATAATAGAGAGAGAAGTGTGAGAATTTCTAGAGAGGTGTGGAGATGTTAGGACAGTTCTAGAGGGTTGTGGAGTTGAAGAAAATGACTAAAATGACGTGTAGAGGCCCTTTTATAGGTGCCAAACTCGTATTGGGCCGGGTCAAAACATAAGTGGGCTTTTAAGTGAACTTTCCGAATTTTCCGCCCAGGTTCGGGTTCCTCTGACTGTCCGTTTTAAAACGCCCGTAACACCCTGCTCCAATGTCGTATTGAAGAACGGTTTGCTACGTTGGAAACTAGACTCAACGAAATTCATTTAGGCTTTTGAAACACTTTAAAACTCCTAATATACCCAGAGATATACCCCTCCAAAGTTGACCCAATATTCTGTCTAAAATTATGCCAACGTTTTTTTCAAATTTTATACAAACTTATTTTCTTCGATTTGCTTGGTCCCGGAATCTTCCGAAACTCTCCATACATGATATTTATCATTAATCATACTTGATAATAGTCATGTCCTTTGGTTCCAAGGTTATCCTTCCCGGTTACGACTTACGAGATCGTAATTCATCCTTTACTTTATTGTTACGTACTTCCCGTGGCTTGTTCATTCCAAAACTTCATGAGACATCTCCAATACTCCATTAATACGGTGAAGTACACGGCATAATCATGCTATGAAAGTGTGAGCTGTAACATCCTTCCCCCCTTAGAAACATTCGTCCTCGAATTTTGTAGCTACGATGCTATTATTAATTTTTTGAAATGGTTGTCCTCCCTTAGTTCCTGATCTCCATGTTCTTATACTATAGGCTCATTAGTCTTCTTCCATACTCTTCCAATTCTTTGTCGAACTCATTCATTAGTTCCATATCCTCTTGTTCTTATGTATGTACCCAGTGGTCGACAGATATCTAGCTACCGTCCTGGGACCTATTGCCATGAAGATGGTCTTAACTCATGATTACTACGGCTCCCTGTCGATCTGTGAGCACTCTTAATTGTTGTACTCCTTAGCCTTGCTCTTTATTTCTCTACTAGTAAACAAATTCTATAGTTCAGATATGACACCTTTCCTTGCTTGCTTCTTTGGTGCTATTTTAGATTATCCCTTTTTGTACTCGCCGACCTTATATACATACCATAGCATCCCCTTTTAATGCCTTGGTCAAACCCCCCTTAAATCCTTACAATATCATCATATTCATATTTGAACTTTTCCTCTAATTTCCTCTCCTCAGTTTTTGCATAATTACAAAATAAACTCATGAACATGGAACTAAGGTAAAGCCCTACTTAATCATAATTTCCTCCCAATACGAGTATGCTTCCCTCCTTAAGTCCTTGCCTCTCATATACCGGTGACTAATTGAGACTTAAACTAACCTCCATTCTTCTTCGGCTCCTTATCGTCGTCCTTGCACCATTCTGTTAGCCATTTCATCATGGCGATTGTTTGTATGGTTCTATGTCATACACTCTCACAATTGATATAACCAACAGCTTGGAATTTCATAACTTACAAGGTACTCCCTAATCTCAGGCAGTACTGCTGTCTTGCTATCTATAGGCACACTATCTTCCTTTCCTTTGAAGATTATTGAACTTCTTATAAATATTCCACTTTTAAAGCTTTCATCTCTTCTAGTGCTACAAGTTTTTTTTTAGTAATCCCAATTGTCCCTTATACTTATCCCTGGTCACATGCAGCCTTCCTCACTCCTTCTGCTACCCCTTGGAGTACTTTACTGCATATCTAAATGTACCTAAAATTTCTTCGGCGTGAGTGATTCGAGTCATAGTCCGGAATGCAACGTATCGCATTGGCGAAACTTATTCTCCTTCCCATATTTGTCTCATAATATACCTGCATTTAATCCATTCTCACTTTTCTTTAGCACATTCTTGACATATCGGTTCATCTCGAAATTTGACTCCTTCAATCTAATATATTTCCCTCTTTTGAGCTTGGAAATATTGTAGCTCATCTTAGAACTGAATTTATTCTTCCCCCTTTTAGAGGATGTTCTCATATACCAGTAACCTTCGAGTATTAACCGTCATTGATAATCATCTGGCTGACCTTAACGATCCTTCACTCCTCTGTTCCTGATAATGTCGGAGTTCTTGTATCAAATCAAAATTCTCATACATATCAGATCCAATTCAGATACCTTTTTTATTGTCTTTTCACTTCTACCTTTCATGGCTAGTATTTCCCTGGGCTAATGAATTAATAGGGACATCGAAATTCATTAGGCCCTTTACGGAGTGTCCGACTATACCATGCTCCTTTAATCATAGTCTTTCTCCACGACTATCTTCTTAATATCCTTGAAATTCTTCTTACTCTGTGTTCCCAATTCCGATTTATGTCTATACTACACCATTAAAAGTTGATATTTCATACCATCCATTCCCACAACTCGTCCTTTCATTAGCTTAGATTATTTTTTTCCCGTAATTCTTCTTAACTACTTGTTTGCATCACAGCCAGGCATCATAGCCCTTTTGATCTTCTACCGGCTCCCGTCCTTACCATGAAATCCTCCCGAAATACACCCTTTTCTTTTTTCCTTGGTTGAGTTCTCACCTTTCTTTCTGACTCTAAGGCAGGTTCGTATTCATGCATTTCCCCCATACATCATTCTATTTCTTTTATAATCGAATCCCTGTACACTTTATCAAGATTCTTATCCCATGTTACTAATGTTTTGCCTCTTGGTCAGATTTGTTAATTTATTATCCTCCCTCCTGTCATTGGTGATTGCCCGACTTTCTTTAACCAATCCATTAGTGTACCTTTCTTACTTTCACTTTCAGGGCCTTTCTTGATTTCCTTTGCTCATAAGTGCTCTTCTTCACTTGCCATTTTATAGTATTGACCCTGAAGTTCGTAGAATATCCTATTAGAAGTACAAATCCATTCTATTTCTAAAGTCGTCTTTTGTGAGGGATTTTCCATTTCCGAGGAAGTCGTGCTGTGTCAGTATGACTGCGCATTCACCTCTTCGGACACCCCTCAAGAGTCAGAAACACCTTAACATCTTTGCAAAACCTGCTTATTCTTTCCCGCTTCACATCCCTATTCATTGTTATTGCCCTTCAATCCCTCTTATCAACATCTATTTTCGAACCCTGGGCATTCATCTTTTGTTCCATACTACCATACTCTATTCTTTCGGTATACTTACTTTCGAGATTCATCCGAATGGTCCTTTACCTCTACTGTCGTCCTAAACTCTCTCTTGGAAGCTTTACTTGACCCTCGTTAGCAACATACTTCCCTTGCTCACACTTCTTCTCTTCTCAAGACATCATAATCTTCTTACTCTTGTCTACTCACTTCCTTCTCTTCCCTAATATTCTTGCATCATAATTATCCAACTTTAACCTTTAGAGGAAACAATGTCAACCTGCCCTATAACACTTACTACTTGAACTTCAATACCCCGTCCAATCAATACCTTTAACATATCGTAACATCAGTTACCAGAGCACACATACTGGTTAATGTGATCACACATGAGTTATCATGTATATCGTTTACTAACACCTTACTTACGAAGTACCCCCAATGCTATTTAAACTTGTCCTAAATCTATGGTTTTAACACATCTTCTCTTTCTTCGCCACGCTAGCCCGTCTTACATCTCACAATCATTTAAAATTTTCCAACAGCAAGTCTCACATGCTTCTAATTTCCCTCGGGCTATTTTAGTTCCTCATACTTCTCATATGTCTAAGTCTGCGGGACTTCGTAACACATTTCCAAAGTTTTTGATTATCTATTTCTGGCAATATAGGCTTAATAATCGATCTCCACTCAAACACCAACTCTCTTTTCCTTTTTATTCATAAGTCGACGTCACTTTTTTTTTTTATTGCCAAATAACCTTTATCACCTTTTTCTAATAATTCAAGGTGCCCCTACTTATAAGAATCACATTTGTCTTGCTGCGTGGCCTTTTTATCATATAACTTAGAAAAAAACAATTTGAAGTTCTAATGGATCCCAAGTAAAATTATGTAATGCATCTCCCTCCAGGTTGGAAAAGTCCCTTACTCTCCTGGCTAGGCAAATGCTATCTTAAACTTTGGAACTCCCAATAATAACCATCAATCAACGCACACGACTACTTTCCATTCCTAATTCCAAGATTCCTAGTGGTGGTAAAAACATCTTCGTCGCAGTTACCTATAAATACTTTGCTTATAGGTTCTTTTAGAATTCCCATTCGCCAACTATTAAATGCTATCCTGCAATAATTGTACACACATAAGAAATTTTAGTAAAAGACCCATATACCTGTAGCCGGCCTGTCCTGATCCTGGTCTGGAGAACTGTAAAGTGAAGTATCCTTCTCATCGTCCTCCTACCATCTACTGGTCTGGCCCTCCTCATCTCCCCTATCTGAGTCCGAGGGATACGAATATTCTGGCAGCTCCTGATTTACCGAAGGCTAAGATAGAGGGCTAAAATACTCGGTAACACTCACACTCGTGGCTGCCCTAACATAATGCTCCATCATAAGAGAAGCTGGAGGGGTCAACACTAGTGCAGCCTCGGGAGCCTCTTGCTCCACTGACGTCTCATACTAACCTTCAGTCGGGTCCGTCTTGTAACTATCTTTTGACAGATCTTCTTCCATGGAAGTCACGAGCTCTAGGGGGATCATCTCGATGTCTTCGGAAGGATCTGTCTCAATAGAATAGCTAGGACTCCTCCTACTCGGTCCTAGGATCTGTAGTCCCGAATCCACCCTGGGGGCCTTCCGTGCACCCCCACTGTCTGAAGCCGATCTCTTTATCTCTGTCAATCTGCACTTACCTACAGGGAGAGAGTGTCAGAAACGATCTTTCCTAGACTCTAGCTCTATCGCACGATCTAAGAAAAAAAAGGTTAATGATTCTTAAATGCCCCGCAGCCTCATGTTTATAAGTGTGGCGCACTTCACACCCATAATCAAGACTCTACTGGAGACGGTCTATAGACAACCCTAGGACTAACTGCTCTGATACCACTTTTGTCACGACCCATGCAGATGAGCCATGACGAGTGCCCGACCACTACTGACCAAGCACCCCTAAACTCATACATGCACTATTCTGAGTAACCTGGTGGCCCATTTTTACTTATATCTGAGCTATGCCAACTTCTGTAAAATCAATACAACAAACTTTACATTGAAACTCATAAACCATGCATATGGATATATAAGCGTACGTGCTAAGGATAACAACGCAGGCCGACTTGGCTGCTACATGTGTTGTACACAAAATAATAGATGATTGAACTACACGACATTTCAACTATATATGTTACACCTCGGAAATTTTTCCGCGAACGTACAATGAAAAGTTGCAGGTTTGCACTTTGACCCAGTTGGTCGTAAAGTGGAATACGGCCCGTAAAGTGATTTACGGACCGTAAACTGCTATCGTCCTCCAACCTTCCAAAATTTCAACTTTCTATCAAATGCTTCAAATGGTTAAAAACGACTTGGAATACGGACCGTAAATTGGAATACGGCTCGTAAACTGAGTCATAAACTGCCATGATCTTCAGCCAACCTTTCTGTTTCTGATATGCTTAAATACGACCATGGGGGACGGACCGTAAACCAGTATACGACCCATAAAGTGGGGTTTACGACCACTGTGCATTTCGACCGCTGTTCATAAAAATCAGATTTTAGCTATTAAAAAGGAGGGATCCCAGTTCATTTTCTCATTTCATCTTCACGAAACTTCTCCCTAGAAATCTCTAGAACACTCCAAACACTTCAACCACAAGAATACCAAGGAAATCAATGATTATCAACACCAAATCTATGAAACAAAGTGTATGAGACCTAATTGGAAGTCATCTCCTACAAGAAAATCCCAAGGAAGGTGAAGAAGGGTTTTGGTGAAAAAGGAAGGATTCAACTCTAAGCTTGTTCCACCATCATCCAAGGTAAGTTTCATGACCATTTCATGTTGTTTAAGGTATTGGAAGGTTAAGATACCCGAATTGTAGAAAAGCATAGCAAATAGGTCATTCAAGAGTGAATAGTGTCATGATTGAATGGTAGTCAAATTGAATCATGAATGTTAGTGTGTTGCAAGTATGAATACGTTGTAAATGACATGTAGACCATGAGATATGTGTGATACATGGGAAAATACGATAGCGAACCCAAGCCATTAAATGTGGAGAAATTGGAGGGAATTGGTGGATTTTGCCAAATGTATATAAATGGTGATTGTTGGTCTCTATATTGTGATTATTGTTGCGAATGCTTGGGAGCTGAAATAGAATATGGGAAACGTAGTAGAAACAAAGGAAATACTGCCCAATTTTCCCTAGAACTAGTTGTCACGACCCAACCCCGTAAGCCGTGACTGGTGCCCGACATAGACACCCGTATACATACTCTTTAGCTATATGTTCATTTCACATCAAACTCAATATGGACCTTATAACGACCAAACCATGGTCTCAAAACTGTCACATAAATATTCATATAAATGCAAGCCGACAAGGCTGCCATAATATAATATCATATGCAAGCCGACAAGGCCGCCATCATATACGAACATCATACCACAGCACATCGTATAGACACAGCTTAACAAAACCCATACACAACCCACACATATGTCCACATACCTCTAAGAGTATCAACAGTAACGTAACATATGACGGGACAGGGCCCCGTCGTACCCATAGTCAACATATGCATATATATATATATATATATATATATATATCTCCGAGAAGGATTTGTACCAAAATCTGGACTCCGGAACAACGGAGCTCTCCAAAATAGCAGAAGGGGAATCCTAAGCTGTCGCATCACCAAAGCGAGTATCTGCACCTGCGGGCATGAAACGCAGCCCCCCCCCAAGAAAGGGGGACAGTACGGAATATGTACCGAGCATGTAAAGCATGAAATATAGAAAACGGGATCATAATTGAAATAAGAAGTACAGAAAATGAGTAGAATAACCAGAATACCAAGTACTTGCTTTCGAAACATAAATCATGCATGTCAATATCATATATCATATCCGGCCCCATTATGGGACTCGGTGAACATGGTCGCCACCCCGTCTCTAGCGCCATAACACAGCATAACTTCAGAATATAATATATATCTCTGTAACACAGCATATCTCCGTAACACAGCATAACTCCATAACACAGCATAACTTCATATCACAGCATAACTTCATAACACGGCATAACTTCAGAATATACATATATATATATTGTACCCGGCCCTTTAATGAGAGACTCGGCGAACAATACAGTGAAAGTGAGCACGATAACTGTTATATCCCGTATTTCGTACGTTTGGATATCCCAAAGTAGTCGTGACGAAGTAAAGGGAATGACCATTTTCAAAAATTTATTATAATGTATAAGTTGTTGTGAATATTATTTACGAACATTGGTAGTATGGAAATAGTGAGGAAGACTAAGGGTAAAAAAGAAAATTCGCGAAAAGGGTTCATGGAAAGTATTGCGAAGGACTAAGGGCAAAATGGGAATTTCACAAAAAATATCAAGAATGTTCTTGAAGGGCCCTTGGCCGTGTGGCATGCCCCTATATGCCCACATTTTTATTAATTAATAAAGGCTAATGGTAAATTATAACAACATAAGGGGCAAAGCTTGCCAAAGAAGACATTAGTCTTCTTTGTTAAAATTTCAAGAAAACTCTAGAAAAAAAAATGACAAATAAGTCATCTTTGCCACCAAATTAAGAAGAATCTAGAGATGGATAGGTGGCCACATAAGATTGGAGGAGAGTATATATATATATATATATATATATATATATATATATAAGGAGAGGACTAATTCATCAATTTGGAGAGTTGAAGAAACAAAGAAAAAAGAAGACACTTTGGAAGAAAAACAAAGGGCCAATTTCGGCCAAGCTTGGAGGAAACAAGAACCTTGGAAAAATTTCTCAAAAATTACTCTCTACTAATTGGAAGGTCCCTAGCAAGGAGAAGAGGTCATTGGAACAAGTAGAACATTTATTGTTGCAAGATCAACATTCTAGCCAAGTGGGAAATTGAAGAAAAAGGGTAAGAACTTAATCTTCTTTTATATTTTATGTATGGTTGTATATGTTGTGGTGTGTGGGAGTGAATGGAACTCATGAATATTATGAAAATATGGATGTTGAATAGTTGTCCGTGTATATGTAGTTGTGGCCGTGTGGTCATAGTGTGATTTGGAAGAGAATGGATTAATTCTATGTAGTATGTTAGTTGTTGTTGCAATGTATGGAAAAGGATGGAAATTCATGAAAATAGGGGTGTAGTTGTTGTGGCCGAGAAGGTTATTGTGTGGTAAGCTATGATGAATTGATTTCATGTAATATTCTAGTCGATGTCGTTGCGGATTCTATGATATTATATGAAGGTTTAAAGGGTTGGAACGAAATGGAAATTGGTTGTAGATTGGTGGAGAAGTTAATGTAATATTAGTATGCTTCTTTATGTTTGTATGAATATGATGTTAGCAATGCATGGTTTTAATGTGGGTTATGAATCTAGAATAAAAATGTGTGGCTACACTTTTGTTGAAGTTTTCGGGTAGCATTAAATCATTGTGAATATTGTGAATGTTGTCGGACTATGTAGGAAGAGCGCTTAATGTTAGAATGTATTCTTGAATTGATTATTGACTTTATAGCTTGGTTGTTGGTTGGGTTGCTGTTGAATTGGGCCGAGCCATATTCTCGGGGGTGGCATATTACAGGGAAAATGCTGCCGAAATTTCGGCAGACAAAGTGTTACTTTAAAGAATCAACTTCTAAAGGCTCTAATCAAGTTTTGGTAAACATGACCAATTTGTAGATTTTGGCGGATTTGGAACGTGAATTTGGAGTCGCATAAGAAGCAGAAAAGGTATGTAAGGCTTCACCCTTCTTTCTATGGCATGTCTTAGACGGAATATGTTGGATATGAGCCTCGGGAATAACTCTACCCTCCGGAATCCGCGCCTAAAGTTTTCTCTTTTTCAATCAGTAGAATTGAACTAAAAAGTGTGCAAAATGTTGGAAGAATTTCCTAAACCTCCAGAACTCGCATAAATAGGACCCGACTACCCTAAAACCCTCACAAGTAACGCCATGACATGTAACTTATGTAAATTTGGTACGCCGCCTCATTTGACCCGAGGTGGGCCCATGGTCCCCGGATTTTCCTTATTGTTCCGTTTGATCTATTTTGAAGCAGAATCCAAAGAAAACTTTTGATCCTTATCCCGTTCACCGAGTGACAAGTACTGTAACTATGCTAATGAGGATACTTCTATGATGACAATGATAATGATGATGTTAAGAAAGGGAATATGCCTATGATAAGTATGACAAAGATGATTCCATGACTAAG
The DNA here is from genome assembly GCF_019175385.1 of Lycium barbarum. Taxonomy (NCBI): domain Eukaryota; kingdom Viridiplantae; phylum Streptophyta; class Magnoliopsida; order Solanales; family Solanaceae; genus Lycium; species Lycium barbarum. The sequence goes on along the minus strand of NC_083348.1, from coordinate 18,487,448 downwards.
ATGATGAATATGATCTTATAATGATAACGATGTAGTCCAAGATGAGAAAATGCCTACGGTAGATGTGTTGGCAAAATGTTCTGCTATGAAAAGGAAAATATGGAAACGTTAAACTAATTCTTGATATCTCAACTCTATTACAGGTAATGACTACTCTAAAAGGTCCCTATGTATATGAAACTGTACCCTATGACCCTATTTGATGTTTTCCTCATAATGACACTTTTCATTGGTAGTCTCGCCTCATAATACTCGTTCCTTCAAGGTGAGACAAAGCGACTATGGTTGTTCCATAATGTAATCGGAGGCTACCGACCTTCCGTCACTCCGATGGACACATGACTTTCTTTGAGCTCTCATGCATGCCAATGGTATGACATATGTATATGAATGTGAACATGTATATGTATATGTATACGGGGAAAAGGGAAAGGGCCACTGTTATATCACCACCTGATTCAGCTGGATTTCGTCCCGGACGCGGGATATGGGAGAGCCGGATACGGCGTCTGTATATGTGATATATATATTTATATATAATATGTTGGGACACTGTTGGGGAGGGGGGTGGGAGAGCCGATGTACTCGGCGTCTGTAAATGTGAATAAAGGATACCGTTTTCTGAAATGTTCTGTTTTATGTACATGTAAGTAAGAAGTACTGTTTTTCTGAAAAAGGGACTAAGCATGCATGGCATCTGCCTGAAAGGCATTCATATGTACAGGTAACTTCTGTCCAAGATAATCTCCATATGTCTATTCCGTTATTAATCATACTGTATATTCCTTTATTATGTCACTATTCATGCCTTACATACTCCGTACATTACTCGTACTGACCCCTCTTCTTCGGGGGCTGCGTTCATGTCGCGCAGGTACACCAGATGAGCCACAGCTATCATAGAAGATGTTCCAGCGGAGTTGGCAGGCTCCACTTGTTCTGGAGTGCTGCCGAGTCAGAGTGTCTGAGCCATGATGTTTTTTTGATGTTAGAGACTTTGCAGACAGAGTCGTGGGTATAGAGTGTCGATAATATGTTGTATCATAAAGTCCATGTGATTGCAGATTCTGTTTGACTTGAGTACGATGGAAAAAAAAATCTTGAAAGTTTTACTATGTTTTCCATTTTTATTGATATAAGAGTCTAAGAAAGTTAAGTATGTAACAAGAGTCAGCGGGTTCGCTCGGCTCCAGATATGGGGTCGGGTGCCCATCACACCCTAGTAAGGTCGGGGTGTGACAAAGTGGTATCAGAGTTGGTCGGTCCAAGGGGTTGTCTGCAAAGTCGTGTCCAGTAGAGTCCTGTTTATGGGTGTGAAGTCGGCCACATTTATAAACAGGAGGCTGCGGGACATCTAGGAAATATTGACCTTCTTTCTGTCTTAGATCGTGCGATAGAGCCAAGTCATAAGGAATAAGGTTTCCCTATATGAGCTATATGTATAACGAAAGAAAACGAGCAAGGCTGCGGAAGCTTATGAAGGTAAGTCCCGACGTAATTGTTCTGTTACCTGAACTGGAAGTATTGGATGGCGGGAATGTGCCATATAGTCGTACGTTCTGTGAGGCCTTGATGACATTGGCCGCATGCAGGTTTTGAATAATAGAAACAGTAAAAGAGGTTCTGCCAGAACGGGTGTGAATAGGTAGTAATTGAGATGCGTTAGTTCAGAAAGGTTATGGCCTTGGACGTGGCGACGAAGGTGGGGTCGCTATCATGGGGAATCTGGAAGTCCGGGACAGGAGGTAGCCATACACACGGGTGAAAGGTGAACAATGGGAACCAAGAAGGGTAAAATGGTAATTAAGAAAGAACGGACGTGTTACGGAAATGTCCCGGAGCTTGTAATACTTCGGTTTGCTTCAGAATATGTAATAAAGGTCATGTGAGGAAGCGGACGCGAAAATATCAGCATTAAGACATCGAATTCCAGTGAAGTCTTGTGGTTAAGCGTGCTCAGGTGGGAGCAATTCCATGATGGGTGACCCCCTGGGAAGTTTACAGGAAATTCTACATATGCGGACATAAGAGACAAATGAGTAGATAGAGTAACCTAAGGAAAACTATAGTATATGGGACGGTTGGAAACCATAAGAAGACGCGTGAAACAAAGCAGACTAGCTCGGTGAAAGGACAGAAAGTGCACCACAGTCCCGGGATTAGGATAGGCTTGAACAGCGCTTGGAAGTATTTGGTGAACTAGTTGACAGTGAATATGTATGTATATGTGAATGTATAAGATATCCCGCACACGACTGTATCGGTGGCGTGCGAGCCCCAAAAACCGAGACTACGGGAGGAAAGGTATTAATTACGCAAAGATGCCGAAGTACGAGTGACAACAAGAATAAATGGTACAAGTGCGGCGAGTGAACTGTTATTATTTTACGATAGGTTGAGGTTGGAAATTACAATATAACGATACTCGGAAAAGAAAGAGAGTGTGAGTAAATGGAAGATAGGAAGCTTAAATGTCGGAAAAGGGGAAAGTTAAGAAAACCTTAGTAAGTGAAACCCCCGCGAGAAATTAATGGTAAAAGTACGAGACCACTAGGATGAAAATTCAAGTAGGCATGTGAGATGAGATAGAGTGAGGTAAAAGGAAACAAGGAGAAATGTGGAGCGGTTAAGAGTTGATTTCAACAAGTAGGTCTAAGAGAATGGTGACCAGGGTAGAGGAATGTGAAGTAAGAAAAGGAATGCTCAGGATGGTGATGGTGTTGAGGTGACAGGTCTGTAAAAGGACAAGTATGTAGCCATAGTAATATACTTAGAGGTTTAAGAGAGTAACGGAACGTTTAAGCAATATGGACGCACAACTACAATACGAACACGTAGTTAAGAAAGAATTACGAGCAAGAGAGCTAAGCAAGTGAAAGGACGAATAAAGGATAGAAAGGCATGGAAATGTGGACAAATGAGGACCTAGACAGGAAGTAAAAGAAGAGCTTAAGATAAGAAGTTTTCGATATGTAGGCACAAAGTTGGAAAAGGAGGTGAGGAATAAGGTATAAGCGAAGACTTCATAAAGGACTATCAGCATATAAGGAACCCCTTAAAGGGGGGGGGGGGGGGAAGCCATATCAGGCTTACAAGGAATAACGATGAATGAAATGAGCACCAACACATGAAGTCAAAGACAAGTACACCTGTATCAAGAAGGTACGAAAGGAGACTGAAGAAGAATTGTAGTAAGAATCCAAAGGTGTGGCTTTTGTTAAGATATGGTCACGAAACAGTAACGGAAAAGAGATGATCTGAGAAAGACAGGGATAATACGTTGGCCCAACAAAGTAGAAAATCCACGACACGGGAAGAAGATTCATGTAAAAACCGAGAAGTTCGATTATAAAAGGAATGAGGTAAAGGATAAGGAGTGAGCGTGAAGGAAAGGACGACTACAAAGGGACCCACCTGAAATATTATGACACTCCATAAGACCAGTTGAACATTCGAGGATGAATGTTCTAAAGGGGGGGAGGATGTTATATCCCATATTTCGTACGTTCGGATATCCCAAAGTAGTCGTGACGAAGTAAAGGGAATGACCATTTTCAAAAATTTATTATAATGTATAAGTTGTTGTGAATATTATTTACGAACATTGGTAGTATGGAAATAGTGAGGAAGACTAAGGGTAAAAAAGAAAATTCGCGAAAAGGGTTCATGGAAAATATTGCGAAGGACTAAGGGCAAAATGGGAATTTCACAAAAAATATCAAGAATGTTCTTGAAGGGCCCTTGGCCTTGTGGCATGCCCCTATATGCCCACATTTTTATTAATTAATAAGGGCTAATGGTAAATTATAACAACATAAGGGGCAAAGCTTGCCAAAGAAGACATTAGTCTTCTTTGTTAAAATTTCAAGAAAACTCTAGAAAAACAAAATGACAAATAAGTCATCTTTGCCACCAAATTAAGAAGAATCTAGAGATGGATAGGTGGCCACATAAGATTGGAGGAGAGTATATATATATGTATATATATATATATATATATATATATATATATATATAAGGAGAGGACTAATTCATCAATTTGGAGAGTTGAAGAAACAAAGAAAAAAGAAGACACTTTGGAAGAAAAACAAAGGGCCAATTTCGGCCAAGCTTGGAGGAAACAAGAACCTTGGAAAAATTTCTCAAAAATTACTCTCTACTAATTGGAAGGTCCCTAGCAAGGAGAAGAGGTCATTGGAACAAGTAGAACATTTATTGTTGCAAGATCAACATTCTAGCCAAGTGGGAAATTGAAGAAAAAGGGTAAGAACTTAATCTTCTTTTATATTTTATGTATGGTTGTATATGTTGTGGTGTGTGGGAGTGAATGGAACTCATGAATATTATGAAAATATGGATGTTGAATAGTTGTCCGTGTATATGTAGTTGTGGCCGTGTGGTCATAGTGTGATTTGGAAGAGAATGGATTAATTCTATGTAGTATGTTAGTTGTTGTTGCAATGTATGGAAAAGGATGGAAATTCATGAAAATAGGGGTGTAGTTGTTGTGGCCGAGAAGGTTATTGTGTGGTAAGCTATGATGAATTGATTTCATGTAATATTCTAGTCGATGTCGTTGCGGATTCTATGATATTATATGAAGGTTTAAAGGGTTGGAACGAAATGGAAATTGGTTGTAGATTGGTGGAGAAGTTAATGTAATATTAGTATGCTTCTTTATGTTTGTATGAATATGATGTTAGCAATGCATGGTTTTAATGTGGGTTATGAATCTAGAATAAAAATGTGTGGCTACACTTTTGTTGAAGTTTTCGGGTAGCATTAAATCATTGTGAATATTGTGAATGTTGTCGGACTATGTAGGAAGAGCGCTTAATGTTAGAATGTATTCTTGAATTGATTATTGACTTTATAGCTTGGTTGTTGGTTGGGTTGCTGTTGAATTGGGCCGAGCCATATTCTCGGGGGTGGCATATTACAGGGAAAATGCTGCCGAAATTTCGGCAGACAAAGTGTTACTTTAAAGAATCAACTTCTAAAGGCTCTAATCAAGTTTTGGTAAACATGACCAATTTGTAGATTTTGGCGGATTTGGAACGTGAATTTGGAGTCGCATAAGAAGCAGAAAAGGTATGTAAGGCTTCACCCTTCTTTCTATGGCATGTCTTAGACGGAATATGTTGGATATGAGCCTCGGGAATAACTCTACCCTCCGGAATCCGCGCCTAAAGTTTTCTCTTTTTCAATCAGTAGAATTGAACTAAAAAGTGTGCAAAATGTTGGAAGAATTTCCTAAACCTCCAGAACTCGCATAAATAGGACCCGACTACCCTAAAACCCTCACAAGTAACGCCATGACATGTAACTTATGTAAATTTGGTACGCCGCCTCATTTGACCCGAGGTGGGCCCATGGTCCCCGGATTTTCCTTATTGTTCCGTTTGATCTATTTTGAAGCAGAATCCAAAGAAAACTTTTGATCCTTATCCCGTTCACCGAGTGACAAGTACTGTAACTATGCTAATGAGGATACTTCTATGATGACAATGATAATGATGATGTTAAGAAAGGGAATATGCCTATGATAAGTATGACAAAGATGATTCCATGACTAAGATGATGAATATGATCTTATAATGATAACGATGTAGTCCAAGATGAGAAAATGCCTACGGTAGATGTGTTGGCAAAATGTTCTGCTATGAAAAGGAAAATATGGAAACGTTAAACTAATTCTTGATATCTCAACTCTATTACAGGTAATGACTACTCTAAAAGGTCCCTATGTATATGAAACTGTACCCTATGACCCTATTTGATGTTTTCCTCATAATGACACTTTTCATTGGTAGTCTCGCCTCATAATACTCGTTCCTTCAAGGTGAGACAAAGCGACTATGGTTGTTCCATAATGTAATCGGAGGCTACCGACCTTCCGTCACTCCGATGGACACATGACTTTCTTTGAGCTCTCATGCATGCCAATGGTATGACATATGTATATGAATGTGAACATGTATATGTATATGTATACGGGGAAAAGGGAAAGGGCCACTGTTATATCACCACCTGATTCAGCTGGATTTCGTCCCGGACGCGGGATATGGGAGAGCCGGATACGGCGTCTGTATATGTGATATATATATTTATATATAATATGTTGGGACACTGTTGGGGAGGGGGGTGGGAGAGCCGATGTACTCGGCGTCTGTAAATGTGAATAAAGGATACCGTTTTCTGAAATGTTCTATTTTTTGTACATGTAAGTAAGAAGTACTGTTTTTCTGAAAAAGGGACTAAGCATGCATGGCATCTGCCTGAAAGGCCTTCATATGTACAGGTTACTTCTGTCCAAGATAATCTCCATATGTCTATTCCGTTATTAATCATACTGTATATTCCTTTATTATGTCACTATTCATGCCTTACATACTCAGTACATTACTCGTACTGACCCCTCTTCTTCGGGGGCTGCGTTCATGTCGCGCAGGTACACCAGATGAGCCACAGCTATCATAGAAGATGTTCCAGCGGAGTTGGCAGGCTCCACTTGTTCTGGAGTGCTGCCGAGTCAGAGTGTCTGAGCCATGATGTTTTTTTGATGTTAGAGACTTTGCAGACAGAGTCGTGGGTATAGAGTGTCGATAATATGTTGTATCATAAAGTCCATGTGATTGCAGATTCTGTTTGACTTGAGTACGATGGAAAAAAAAAATCTCTTGAAAGTTTTACTATGTTTTCCATTTTTATTGATATAAGAGTCTAAGAAAGTTAAGTATGTAACAAGAGTCAGCGGGTTCGCTCGGCTCCAGATATGGGGTCGGGTGCCCATCACACCCTAGTAAGGTCGGGGTGTGACAATAACATACCCGGCCCGGGACTCGGTGAAAGATATATTGAGATATGCACGAGCAGAGTAATGGGAAACTATATGCAATTCAAAACATTTTTAAAGACTCAATAGAATAGTCAACACGAACCATCGTTCGCAATTTCAAATAATAGTCATCTCATATACCTTTCGGATGTCCCTGTGGATTATATCAAAATGAATCTTTGAAATCATGTGTACACATTAATATAGATGAATCAAAACATAAGTTATGGGAATCAAAAATCAATAGCCATCCTAGTGTCTCTAGGAATAGGAGTTTCCTTTGGAATCGTATATATATCGTATATTCATTTCACAACGATCATGCCAAAAAGAAAGAAGAGTTAGCTTCACATACCTTTAGCGCTTATTCGTCACACAATATGTATACGCTGCCCAGTAATACTTCAACCTATATTAAGATGCCAACAACTACGTTTATGTTACGGGGAGATTCAAAACGTATTCTAACGTTAATAACTCCTTTCTAGATGTTTAGGCGACGTTTGCTCTTGTATCCAAACCAAGTACATACAACCAACCCAACATCAATAATTATATGTTCAATATCAAACCGGACAGCCCACACAATATTCCAAACAGCCCACATTCACAACATGCAATAACGATTCACATACGGCTACTACATTCTCAAATTACTTCTAATAGTTTTGTAGCCTTAACGTTTGCATGTAATAACTTATAACAGCCCATCCAACATACAATATTATGTATACTCTTAACTTATAATTAGTCTTTCCAACTTAATGAAAACACTAGTCCAAAACAGTCCCTAACCAACAACACATCCAAAACAGTCCCTAACCGACAACATAACAGTGTTCGGAATTCTTGCAAACGTTTACGAACATACTAAGCCAACCACATACGATTTTTACACATCATTTCATGTCTTCTTTTCATATAATTTCAGTAAGTTATGACCAGCTATCCACACGACAAGTACAACATCAATTCATACGCAACTACGCTATATCGTCATTTCTATAATCCTTACAACAATTCTCAAACGACTTTAGTTTCAACTCCAATCATTAAACACCTTCATTTACATCATAAATTTCATTATAATAACAATCAAAATATCAAGTAAAAACAGTTCATTAACTTCCTCACAAAACAGTCCACACACGGTTTCAACATGCTTCAACATCACTTCACATAAAATCATAGATTCACTTTATTTTCATACTAACACAACTTCACCTTTAACCTTCCAATTCTTTTCATTTTTTTTTACCATGAGATCTATGATAGTAACAACCATATTTATTAAAGAAAATCAGTCTATTAATTCCACCAAAACAGTCCCTATGGCCAACTAACATTCCAACACCAACTTTCATGATTTTATGCATGCGATTCATGTTCATCAAGTTACAACCATACTTCAACTTCAACACATATAGCCCCATAACTACTATCATGTTACAACATCAACACACATCATTTCATGTATACAACTTATATTTAATCATCTACATCACCCTTAATACAAGCAAAAGAAAGTTAGATCTTACCTTGACAACTTGACTTCTCTACTTTGCTAAAGTTTGTGACTTGAGATGAAAATGGTTCTTGTTTCTCCAAAAAATATCTTCACGTTATAGGGACCTTCTAAAGGGTTGAAACACCTTGGAAAATAATTTTTGGATCAAGACTCAAAGGGCTCAAAAATCATCCAAGGTGGCCGAATGCTTCTCTCTCTAGATTTAGGTTTTTCTTCCTTTGTGTTGTGTAGTTGAAATGAATGTATTTTCTGATTTCCTTAGTTATTATTTGGTTCACTATAATTCCTACAAGTTGGACACAACACATGCTCCATCATGACCATGATTCACTCCATTAACTTTACACCAAAACTCAATATTTTTTCTCACAACTTTCGGCTAAGTGTGTTGCCTGATTTTTCATCTTTGTTTCCTTTCTTCTTTCTTTTAAATTGTTTTACAAGACAATCTCATGTGTGTTGAATGATTCATACACCACCCTTTGTCTATTTTAATCATGCCAAGATGGATGAGCAATATTTAATGTGAAGTGATCCCTCCATCATGTTATGTCCTCCTAAAATAATGTATACTTTCATAAAGTAGTGGATGCCCAAATATTCAATTGTAGGCTTCAACTTTTTCCTCCTCAAATTTTTCAGTCCTATGGCCGAATGTAACATGCATATTTATTCCAATTTAATTGTCCACAATATATTGAAAATGTAGTGGATGAATCAACATTTATTTGCACATTTGTATGTCTTCCATTAGCCTTATTTTAGATGACTTTGAGTCATCCTTTTACCTTGGACGTTGATGCTCTTGTTGACTCACTATTGTCACAAATTTTTACTTAACACCACAATTAAGTAATTCCTAATCTCCAATAACATTTTTATACTAAGTAAAATTTATAACCGATTAGTTCTAGTTTAGAAATTAAAAATCCGAGGTTTCTATCTCACGTCGATTCCTCCGTGAATAACTCGACGTATAAAATACGGGGTCTAACACTAGTAGTTCGTTCTTATAATTGTTTAGCTAATGACGACATGAATTCTCTTGAAGGTATACACGAGTGCATTGAAGGGGAACGAACAAGCGATACGAGTAGTAAACCTCAAAGGTATGTTAAGGCTCGTCCCTTTCTTTAAAGGCATGATTCCTATGATTATAATTCCATAAATGTTTTCATAGCCTCCTTATTTCCAAAAGTTAGATGTTCATGATTCCAAGGCATAACGCCTTTCCTAATAATTCATGAATGTTTTCCAAAATGTTCGTATTTCCTAAACCAGAGGTTTATGACTCCGTAAGCTTTTATGACAACAACGATGGCTATGTTTTACAATGACGACGATGATGTAAAGGGTGAGAATATTTCTATGATGACTATGATGAGAATGATTTCATGTTGAAGGGTTCCAAGTAATGATTTCAGTGACGACATAAGAATGTTGAGTTATTTCTTGGCTTCTCAATTTTATTCACGGATAATGACTACTCCTTAAGAATTTCTAAATGTATGAATAAATGTCTTATGAGATTATGATTTTATTTTATGTTTTCCCTTAGTGCCATTGTTCATTGATAGTCTCACCTTATAATGATTGTTCCTTCAAGGTGAGACGCGACGATCGTGAGTATTCCATAATATAATCGGAGGTTAACAACCATACGTCACCCCGCTAGATACATGGATTTCTTTGGGCTCTCATGCGTGCTGCATATATGACACATGTATATGATATATGTATATATATATATGGGGAAAAGGGACACATGTTGCGCTATAGACGCATTGCCACCTGATCAGTTGGTATCAAACCCAGTGGTGGGGCAAACCTCAACAAAGACGCTGAGTCCCAAGGGGGGTGAGCGTAAGGGCTTGCCTTAGGCGAATCCCACATCGTTTAATATCACCCCGGACGCGGGAGGCCTGGACGCGGGCTTACACACCGATCCTATATGGACGGGCAGCTTATTCACTGTTGTATGCATGAGATGTTGATGGTTATGGGTAAGTCAGCATGTGCTACTCTCTTCTATAAGTTACAATCATATACAGTTGCTCCTTATTGATGTTTCCTTTATTTCATTCATATATCATTACTGTTTATGCCTCTCATACTCAGTACAATATTCGTACTGACGTCCGTTTTCTTTGGACGCTGTGTTCATGCCCACAGGGAGACAGGGAGGCGACCCAGACTTATAGGAGCTACCAGCTGATTGAGGAGCACTCCATCTTCCGGAGGTGCCTTGATTATTCTTTTGATATATTTATATATATGCATGTTTTGGGGCACGGCAGGGTCCTGTCCCGTCCTTATGTCTACCACTCCAGTAGAGGCTCGTAGATACGCAGTGTGGGTAGTATAGTATGGTCTCACAGTTTTCATGTATATGTAGTATTATCATTTTGACAGCCGAGAGGCCTATGTATATAATAGTGGTTATGTTCCAAATGAAGTGTGATCTCTATTATGGTTTGTACATGGATTCGGTAAACGAGGGTTAATGAGTATAATGAGTAGCAGAATGAGTGGTGCTTGGTGGTTAGCCCCGGGTACCCGTCGCGGCCCCTAGCTGGGTCGTGACAATATACAACTGTCTACAGACCTCTATGAAATATAAATTGTAGAAAAGACAGGACAAGGCCCTGTCATACTGTTATAACCCGTGTTTTGTGCATTCGGAAAATTTGAAATGATTTTGACTTGAAAGAAATAAGGCTATGTTTTATTTTATCTAACGTATGTGTGATATTCATGAAAAATATTGATGTGGAAATACGGAAGAAGGCCAAGGGCAAAAATGGAATTTTGGAAACTAGTTTCGGGAATTACAAAATGTGATCCAAAAGTCATTAGGCTCAAAAACAAAAGAGAACAAGAAGCCCAAAAGAGAGGGGTGGCCGGCCATCTTATGGCCCAAGCCCACAAAACTAATAAATTTTCCATGTGCCAAATTAATATAAGGATCATTATCCTTAGAAACTTCAAGAAAATAAGACAAGGAGAAAAACAAAAGCAAGAAGAGCAAAAATGAAGGCCATTCGGCCATAGCTCCAAAGTTTTGCCCCTTTGAAATCTTCTCCCAAAAATTATTTTCTTGTGGTATTCCCACTAATTCAAGGGTCCTTTACAACTTGGGGTAATTATTTTGGAAGATAGGGAACTTGTTTCATCAATTTAACACCTTAGCCAAGTGAAGAAGCTTGGACAAAAAGGTAAGAATTAATTCCTTTTTATCATGTTATGAAGGTTTGTTTATGTTGTGGTAGGTGGAAATGAGTAGAATTTATGGAAATATGGAAGTTTGCAAAATGGGTGTGCATGTGTGCATGTGGCCGTGTGTGTGTATTGTTGTGTAGTTAAGATGAGTTGAATTTTATGTATTATTCTAGTTGTGGTTATGGTGGAATTCATATTGGAAATGAAAGTTGAATGAGTTTGATTGAGGTTGGAAATATGGAATGTAGCCGTGTGGTGTAGGGAGGTAGAATGGAAATGGATTAATTTTGTTTAGTATGTTAGTTGTTTTGTTGTGATCCTTATAATGTAAATGAAGGCTAAATGGTTTAATTTGGCATTGAAGTTGATTGTAGAAGATTATGTTATTTTAGTATGATTTTATGATATTATGGAAATGAAGTTGTTAAAGTGTGGATTATTGTTGTTGGTTATGAATTTGTAAGTAGAAAATGTGTCGTGATGGTTTTGTTGCATATGTAGGAATTTTGGGTGGAATATGGAATTGATGGAATTGTTGAATATTGGATATATGGCTTGGAATATCCTTGGCCTATGTTTGAATGACCTTAAACTTGTATATGGACATGCAAATATTAATATAGATTTGAAAGTGCAAGTTGGATTGGAAGTTGTTGCATTACTTGGAAAAGAATGCTATTTATGTTAGAATGCGTTTCTAGTCGATTGTTGATGTTGTTAGTGTTGTTGTTGGTATGGTTGCTGCTAATTTGGCCGAGTTTAAATCTCGGGGATGTTGTATGTATAGGGGAGATGCTGCCCAAATTTCTGTAGACAAAAATTGGTCAAGATTGAATTCTTAAAGCCTTATGATTAATATTTGGTAAATATGACGAATTGTAGATTTCGGACGAAACGGGATTTGAGTTTGGGCGAGCGTAAGGCGCAAGTAAGGTATGTAAAGCTATCCCTTTCCTTCTTTTGGCATGTCCTAAACATACTAGGTTGAGATTTGAGCCTCGGGGGCAATTCTGTTCATGGAAATCCGAGTCCGATTTTAGGTACTATTCATTCAATGTAATTGAATTATAATTCTTATGTTTTGTTGGAAAACTATTCGAACATCCATAATTTGCACAAATGTGATAGAATCGTTTTGAAACTTACATGGATGACTCCATGGAGTCCAATGTTCGTAATTTATGTTCGCCACCTCGACTTGACCCGAGGTGGGCCCACTAGCCCCGAGACTTCCTTCGTTTGTCTTACTTAATCTACTTTCGTATGATATAAAGAGGGGACTTTTGCCTATGAATTGAAGGCTCCGTTTGATTTGTTCCATAAGTTATTTGAAAGCTCCTAAATGTGAACGACACTAAATTTTCAGAAAATGACTTATGAGGTATTTTTCGAAAGTATTGTAAATTTGAAGGCTCATATCTTTTGTATACTAATTCTGACAGACTCGATACTTATTTTGAACTTTCTGATCTCAATATATATATATATATATATGTATTTATTTGTCAAGTCTTGGAATTTAATTGTGTATATGCATATGGTTTCCGCACTACTCTGCTCGTGCCTATTACTATGATATCGTTCGCCGGTTTCCGGGCTGGTTTGTGATCGTGCGCACTATGACAAATTCGGCAGTATGATGTGTTACGGTTCCCGAGACCTCGCCATAGGGCCGGGTTCCGTTTATGGAGTTATGCTGTGATATGGCTTATGATATGTTTTGATGATATGATATGATGTGATCATATGTTGTGTCCGGGGTTGTACGGAGATTTGAAACCTTCTGGAGTATGCTGTGTTGTGGCACCAGCGTCGGAGTGGTGACCACGTTCCTGAGCCTTATGCATGATTTTCTATTTGCATTATGTACATGTGTCTTCAGTACAGATTTCGATATTTTGATCCAGTATTCTCTCTCTGTACCCTTCACTTCAGTTATAGTTTGGTTTTCTGTATCTTATGCTTTACATACTCAGTACATCTTTCGTACTGACCCCCTTTCTTCGGGGGCTGCGTTTCATGCCCGCAGGTACAGAGGTTCGTGATCTGTCAGTGTAGGCCACACGTTCTGCTGTTACAGAGTGCTCCTCTTGATCCGAAGCCCATATATTGGTACATATCTTTTGTGATGTATACGCTTCTGTATATTTGATTATTTGGGGTACGGCGGGGCCCTGTCCCGTCATATGATTCCGTTTTGGTTTGTAGAGGCCTGTAGTCAAATATGTGGGTAATGGGTCATATGTGTGTTCGTTTGTCTATGATCTACGTCTTAATGCGGTCCCGTTTGCTATTATGGCCAAAACGGCCTAATTGTCTGTATACGTGCATGTATCTGGCGATGTATATTCCGCCAATCCATCAGATTTGGATGCGGCCTAAATGGTTTGTATGTTTGTATATGTGTATATATTCGGCGACGTGTATTCTGCCGTCCCTTCTAACTTGATGTGATATTGTTGCACGTGCGACCGCTTAAGATAATCTTTGTTTCCAATCTGTTAAAATGATTTATAAGAAATCTGAGATAAATTAGAAAATGACGAGTTGGTATGTGAGTTTATTTGGGGTGTCCAAATAGGGCACCAGTCGCGGCTCACGGAGCTGGGTCGTGACACATACCCACATAGCTACATATCAAAATAGCATACCAAAAAGGGCTGCAGCTCCGAACCAAATGGAGCGCACTGATTGCGGCTGAGGGGAGGTCCTACTGGTCTGGATCGTCTGGCTGACTACCTGAACCTGCGAGTATGAACGCAGCGTCTACAAGAAAGGACGTCAGTACGAACAGTGTACTGAGTATGTAAGGCATAAATAATAGCATAATAAGAATATATAACATAACAGGAGATCAAGATAACCTGTACATCTTATTGCCTCATAAGGCGAGAACCATGCATGCTTAGCTTTCAAAAGAAAACATGTCTCATATACATATATAACATAATCATTAGCCCGCGTCCGGGCCTCCCGAGTCCGGGGTAACCATCTCTCGCCGCCCACTAGTGGTGCAACCCAGCCGTATAGGCACGGTGTTACAATCATTATCCATAGCCGCCCACCGAAGTGGTGCTGCCCGACCGTATAGGCACGGTGTTAATATCTTACATCAAGCATGCATGAGAGCCCAACTAAAAGCTACGTCTCTATCGAAGTGACGTAAGGTCGGTAACCTCCGATTTATATTATGGAACAATCATCATCACTATATCTTACCTTGAAGGAACAATTATTATAAAGTGAGATCAACAACAATGAATAAAATCGAGAAAATCATGAAATAAGCTCAATAATCTCATTATAGCATTAAAATCATAAGCTTTGGAATTTCTAGAATTAAAATCATCATCACCATGTTCATCATAGAAAACTTCTCATTTTTAGTCTCATAAGAAGCTTTTAAGAATCATGAACTTCTAACTTTTGGAAGTAAGAAGGTTATGGAAACATATATGGAATCATAACATAGGAATCATGCCTTTTGAAAGAAAGGGACTAGCCTTAACATACCTGTTCGGTCGCCTTAACTTAACTACTTAACGCTTGTCCTCCTAAGCTCGTAAATCTACATTCAAGAGAGTTCATACCACTGTTAAGCTTATCGTCATATGCTTATCTTAAGTCTTTAAATTAATTCCTTTTAAAATCTACCGAAATTCGGGCAGCATCTCCCCTGTTTATATCCCTAGCCCGAAATCAAAATACCAACAAAACAACAACAATAGCAATACTAATATCAACAATATCATCATCGACACCAATATACTCCATAAAACATCACACACGATGTTTTTCCCAATTTCTCAACCAACCATAAGAATATCCACAATATCATAATCAAAGAATTATATTCAATTTAATCTCAAATTAATCCAAAATCTCCTTTCAAATTCATTCCATAGTCATCACCTTCACTTTAATACTTTGCAACTTCTCTACTATGATTCTCTTCTTTTATAGGACTTGCTAAACCTTCAAATCAACTTAATCATGAGAAATAGGATGGAAAACATACCTTACACTAGAAGAACTTCACCCCAATCAACTTCATCCAAGACCAACATTAAGTAGAGACAAGAACAATCCTTCTCCATGACTTAGCTTGGGGTTTTGGAGTTTAATCCTCTTTTGTGATGGTATAGAATGTTTTGGAATGGTGGAGAACCTTCAAGAACACTCTTATAATGGAGAGAGAAGTGTGGGAAATTCTAGAGAGGTGTGGAGATGTTAGGAGAGTTCTAGAGGGTTGTGGAGTTGAAGAAAATCACTAAAATGAAGTGTAGAGGCCCTTTTATAGGTGCCAAACTCGGATTGGGTTGGGTCAAAACATAAGTGGGCTTTTAAGTGAACTTTCCGTATTTTCCGCCCAGGTTCGGGTTCCTCTGACTGTCCGTTTTAAAACGCCCGTAACTCCCTGTTCCGATGTCGTATTGACGAACGGTTTATTGTGTTGGAAACTAGACTCGACGAAATTCATTTTAGGCTTTTGATACACCTTAAAACTCCTAATATACCCAGAGATATACCCCTCCAAAGTTGACCCAAAATTCTGTCCAAAATTCTGCTAACTTTTTTTCCAAATTTTCGACAAACTTATTTTCTTTGATTTGCTTGGTCTCGGAACCTTCCGAAACTCTCCATACATGATATTTATTATTAATCATGCTTGATAATTGTCATGTCCTTTTGTTCCAAGGTTATCCTTCTCGGTTAGGACTTACGAGATCTTAATTCATCCTTTACTTCATTGTTACATACTTTCCATGGCTTGTTCATTCCAAAACTTCATGGGACGTCTCCGATACTCCATTTATACGGTGAACTACGTGGCATGCTCATGCTATGAAAGTGCGAGGTGTAATAGATTAGAATGCCCTTATGGGTATCAATGGATTCGTATGACTTCCTAGAATACTAATTAGACCACATTGAAACCATTTTCCAATAAAATTATGAAATTGACCTTTGGAACGGGGTCTATGGGTTGACTCTTTGGACCCAAATCTTTTATAAGGTAATATGAGCGTCGTTTGTCTAGTATTTGAGCAGATTGGATCGTTCGGAAGCTCTACCCAAGGGCAAGGTTCTGCTATTATTTGGTTGGACTTCTTAACAGGCCTGTTGAGACTTTAAACTCTAACTTAAGCGTTGTGGTTGATAAATTGGACTAAATGAGAGGGTGTAACGGGGATAATATGGGGGTCCCGATACTCATGAGGTGACGAGAACTTGTATTGGGTACTAGTGACATGTTATGGGAACTTGTGCAATTTAAATTATATAATTGGTCTGGATGCCATGTATTTGGTATTAGCTGGTAGATAGTATGATCCTATGGATATGTGAGTGGGGTATATAGCTCGTATTTTCTATCTCTTTGATTGTGTGTCTGTCTTGTTTGTTATGTGTGGTACTCCTCACTCCTAAATGCTCGTCGAAAAGTGGAAAAAATGTCAAGATAATGACTTTATTGCGTAATCAACTAAAAATAGACCTTTACAGCTTATAATGAAAAAAGATGATATCTTTTACTGTATTTATTAGCTTCTTGTTATTGTGCATGTCATAATCATACTTCATTTGGTATCTCATGCTTTATATATATTTGAGTATACATATGGGGGTCTGAGGGGAAATGTTTCCGGACGAAGTGATGATGATATCTTGAGATAGAACTTTATTGTGTATAAGAAGCTAAAGGTGGAACCTTTGTGATTATGAGAACTTGAAAAAGGGAATGTTATGTGTATTCATGCTTCTTATTGTGATGCATGCCATATCCATGCTTATCATATATCTCCTGCATACTTATCATGACTAAATATAAGGTCTTTTATTATATGCATTGATTTCTTGTTGCTGATCATGTCCCATTCATATTTATCATGGTATCTCATATGCATTGATGGCACTAATGAAAGGTCCGAAGGGAGATGATTCCTAATGAAGTAATGATGATTATGAGCCAATGGGCTAGTTGACAGGTATATGAGCCTAAAGGGCTAAGACATGAATTATACGAGCCTAAGGGACTGAGATGTGATATGTGGAGACCGTGATCCAAGGATTTATCGGAGCGGTGGTACAAGGACCTCGCGAGTCCCCCATGGATCATGATTCGTTGATATTCGAAAATGTGTATACCGGGTGATGGAAAGGCCTTTCATTGCATTGCATGGCATTACATACATTTGCCCTTTATATCATATCAGTCATCCTATCTCCTTTGTTGTATAATGGTTTGAACAAATTGATTGTCTACTATGCCTTTATTGTGGTTTGGATTGCCTTTTTCGGCGTTTGATGATTGACGGGTTAAGGACTTGGGTGCTTATTTGTTTTCTTGATAGACTAAGGACTTAGTTGCTTATTTGGTTACCTGATGTATTTATGGATTAGAAGCTTCACATAGACTTGAACTGAGATGTTATATCTCGTAATTTCGCACATTTGGATAAATCGAAATAATTGTGACTAGTAAGAGATAAGGAAATATTTTGATTTTATTTAATATAGATGTTGTTATGAAAATATTGATGCGGAAATATCGAGGAAGGCTAAGGGCAAAATTGGAATTTCGGAAATTAGTTTCGTGAATTACAAAATATGAACCAAAAGTAATTGGGCTAGCAAAAATCAAAAAAAAAAAAAAACAAAGAGGCCCAAGGTGTGTGTGTGGCCGGCCATAGAAGGGAAAAAGGGCCCAAGCCCATGTGCTAAATTTAATTGATCAAATAAATATATAAAGAGGGCCACCATTTGTCTTCATCTAGAATCTTCAAGAGAAACAAGACTTGAGAGCACAAAGAGAAGGGCCATTCGGCCAACACAAGGAAAAAAATAATTTAGCTCATCAATCCTTGGTCCAAAAACTATAATTTTCTAGTATTCCTACTAAGCTCAAGACTCACTTCAACGTGGTATAATTTTTTAGGCAAGAAAATCACTTTAGTGGCAAGTGAAGAATTTGAAGGAAAAAGGTGAAAAAATTTATCTTTTTTTATGGAAGATTTATATATGTTATAGTGAGTAGAATTGAATGGAAAATATGGAGATGTTGTGTGTAGTGTGTGAGCCGTGTGTGTGTGTATGTGTGTGTGTTATGGCCGTGTGGTGTCTTTTGGTGAAGGAGGATGAATTAAATTTATTTAGTATGAAATTTGTGTGTTATGGCCTTGTGATGTAAATGGAAGAATAATAGTTCAAGTTGGCATGAAAATTTGTTGTTAAGTTGTTGTAGGAAAGTATGTGATTTTATTATAGTTTATGTAATTATGGGAATGGAGTTGTTAAGGTGCAAATTGTTGTTGTTGTTGATGAAAGTGGAAGAAGAAAATGCGACGTTGTGACTTTGTCACATTTGTGGAGATTTCGAATGGAATATGGTGATAGTGGGATTGTAGAATATTTGGTGGAATTGTATGAAATGCTTTTGAATTGTATTTGGTTGATCTTGAATTAATAATGAATATGTGAGCCTTGGAATTGGCTTGAAAATGCGTAGTTGAATTGAATAATGATGAAATATGTAGAAAGGAAAGTTATTAATGTTAGAATGAGTTTAAATTGATTCTTGATGACTATTATTATGGTTGTTGGTATTGTTGGTGTGGTTGTTGATGAATTTGGCCGAATTAAATTCTCGGGGATGTTGAATTTACAGGGGAGATGCTGCCGAAATTTTTGTAGACAAGTACTAGTTAGAATTGAAGTTCTAAGTACTTGTAGCTAATGTTTGGCAATTGATAACGTTATTGTAGATATTGGAGAGCCCGAGACTTGAGTCGGGATTTGTTTAGCGAGCGATCGAGGTATGTAAAGTCTACCTTTCTTTCTTTTGGCATGACCTTTATGAAATGAACGAATGACATATGTGTGTGCTTCTAAAGAAAAATTCTATTCTTAGCGCCACTAGGATGGCCGACGTCTTTGATCTCCATGAGTTGTTCCATATGATTTGCTACGCATTTATGATGTTCGAAAGATTCTAGTTGGTATACTTCCGAATGATGTCCGAAAAATATTTGATATGGCTAAAGTTTTGGATACATGTATTTTGATATGTACATATGATTCTAAGACCCCATTTGATTTGCTCCTTAGCGATAGTTGAAAGTTCCCTAATATGATTGCTACTGGAAATTTCTAAAAAGAGCTTCTGAAATGCTTTTAGCAAGTTCTGTACCTCAAAAGTTTGTAACTTTCGCATACTAACTCCGATTGACCCGAAACTGATTTCTGAACCTTCGGATGTCGTGAATGTATTTGTCCATCGAGTCTTGGAATTTATTTATTCAGTTACATGCATATAGTTTTAATACGTATCTATGACTTTTGAAGCTCTATTTGAGATTTTTGCGAGTTGTCCACGATTTTGTTCACATTCGATATGAGTACGCTCGACATAATGGAGCTTATTATATGAATGAATAACAACATAAGCATAAAGAATTTTGTTCCTAAAGAGTTCTGTAAGTCTGGATATCCCTAACTTCCGTAAGTAATCTCGGATTTGCTTTGAATGTCCGTAAAAGTTATGTGATAAAAAGATTGTCCGTAACTTTCACATACAAACTCTGATTGGTTCAGAACGTGTTTATGATCTTCAAATGTCGGTAAATGTATGTATCTGTCGAGTCTGGATATGTGTGCATATGGTTTCTCACTGCTCTGTTCGTGCAAGCCTCAGTATGTTATTCACTGCGCCCGGGCCAGGTTCTGTTATGTTATCGTGCATCTTCCTCTACATTGTTCACCGCGTCCCTCTCCCTTGCAGCCGGGTTCTGTTATATGTATGTCTGTAGATGATGATATGGGGATGGCGGCCAGGATGGCACATGATAATTCTGTTCACCGCGTTCCGCAATAGAGGGTCGGGATCTGTTATCTGCATATACGGTACATGATTCTGACATGCATTGATTACTCTGTCCACCGCGTCCCTCACTAAAGGGCCGGGATCTGTTACATGCATATATGGTATCCGATTTTGGCATCTGATGATTCTGTCCACCGCGTCCCTTACCAGAGGGCCGGGATCTGTTACATGATTCTGTCCACCGCGTCCCTTACCAGGTGGGCCGGGATCTGTTATATGTGTATATACGATATATGACTCTGATATGTTTGGTTTGTGTTCGGAAAGTAAGCATTTTGGCATTCTGTATCCTCTGTACTTCTCCTGACATACGATATCAGCATACATGATCTGTGTCTGGAAAGAAAATATTCTGACGCTCCGGATCCTTACTTTTTCTGACATAAGACCTCAGCATATACGATCCGCGTGTGGAAGCAATCATTCTGATATTCTGAGTCTGCACTTTTCTGACATATGATATCTGCATATATGATTTGTGACTGGGTAAAACAGCGCTTTGGTAATCTGGGTAATGTACTTATTTTTGTACCGTTGTTCCGGTTATGGTTCTGTTTTCTATACTTCATGCTTTACATACTCAGTACATATTCCGTACTGACCCTCTTTCTTCGGGGGCTGCGTTTCATGCCCGCAGGTACAGACATTTATTGTGGTGATCCGCCAGTCTAGGGTGCCGTTCTGCTACTTGGAGTGCTCCTTTGATCCGGAGCCCACACTTTTGGTACAGATCTTTCCGTTTTACATATTTTTGTGTATGTGACTATTCAGGGGTACGGCGGGGCCCTGTCCTGTCATATGTTTCTGTTATGGTTTGTAGAGGCCTGTAGACATGTATGTGGGTCGTGGGTCGCATTAGTTCTGTGATGTATGTATGGTTTGCGTCCGGCTTTCTTATATACTACGATAACCTGATTTATTTAGGTGTTATAATGTAATCGACGACCTAAGTGATATGTATATGGTTTTGTATGCACGAAACCCTTAATATGTAAACGCAAGTAAAATATGCTAACCGACAAGGTCGCTACAACATCACGAGTATCATAAAGCCGGCAAGGCTAACAAGAAAGCATCCCAGACCAAAACATGGCCAACATGACCATACACAATATTTACATATCCCACTATGTCTATGAGCCTCTGAGAGTGTACATTGAATATGTATTACACTAGCAGAAAAGTACCAAAAGATAGAAATGTTACACCCTGGAACATTTCGCGCTACCTAGACTGTAGACAGCTTAGTGTGAGCCCGAACAAGAGTAAAGTTATACAGGGATTAAGGAGGAAGGTTATATTATAAGAGTGTAATAATATGCATATATGATATGTGGAGACCATATGGGGTGAATCGGTTCATATATCACTTGACGAAAAGCCCTCGTTACTCTAAGCTAAGTGGGGCCCACACATCGGGAGTTTTATAAAGGACATATGAGGAGATATATGAGTAGTTCATGGGAAGTTGAGCAAGTCCTAAGACGGACCCTTAAGCCAAATATGGGCATAAGCCCTCCAAAAAGACGATTTAAGGAAACATTTTCGGATAATCTGACTTGGAGGGGCCAAAACGCTATTATAAGTTTGGAATTTGGACAAACACCAAGAATGAAAGTTGTCGATAATTGAAATATCTTTCCAAACATAGGTCGTGGGCCCTCACACAATATCGGGATCAAGAGTTATGACCTTTTTACTAAATGAACGCGCAGTCAGGAAAATTAGGCCTGCGCGAACGCGCCCAAAGGGGGCGCAATCGCGCTGAAGGAATTTTAAGTCGGTCCAGGCAGAACCTGGACCGCAATTTAAGGGGCTTACCCCTTATTTTCCCCAACAAACACCTCAAATATTCTCCAAAAATCTGGAGAATTCTCCCCAAACCCCCAAGCCAACTTTTTAGCCCAAACCAGGTAAAAATTCCCAAATTCCAGTCCAGGCGACGTATAGTTACAACTACAAAATTGTATAGTAATGCATTTTGGCTTAATTCTATGGTGGATAAGTGAAGATATTGCAGTATTACCAAGAGAGAGGTATGAATCTCTTTCTATTTATGTTAATACCGACTTATTTATAAAGAAAGCGTGGTTAAATAATTGTATAATGGGTTGGTTAGTTATGGAAGTTAGAAAACAGTGTGTGGGCTGTTCTATGGAATAATTTGGTGTTGAAAATGATGCTATTGATGTTGGTATTGTTGTTATTGTTGGTTGTTGAATTGAGAATTCGGGCTAGGCGTATAAACAGGGGAGATGCTGCCCGATTTTCGGCAGAATATAGAATAGTTTGATTTGAAACTTGGTACAACTGTGCGATGAAGAGGCTAACGTTAGTGTAAATCCTCTTAAATATAGACTTGCGAGATCAGACGCATAAGCGTAGCTAGTAGGAGGTCGAACAGGTATGTTAAGGCTCGTCCCTTTCTTTCAAAGGCATAATTCCTATGTTATGATTCCATAAATGTTTCCATAACCGCCTTGTTTTCAAAAGCTCGAAGTTCATGACTCTTAAAGCCTCTTATGATGTTAAATGGAATATGTTCTATGATGATTGTGATGATGATGATGATGATTCTCTTCGTTTGAAACTCCGAAGCTATGATTTGAAGGCATTATGAGACTATTGAGCCATTCCATGAATCCCTTAACCATACTTATTGTTGATGGTCTCACCTCATGTTACTCGTTCATTCGAGGTGAGACATAGCGATGATAACGATTCTATTTCCAGTATTACCTAAGTTCATGATTCTCGAGACTCCCGTGACATCGTCGATTTCATCTTACG
This sequence comes from Lycium barbarum, assembly GCF_019175385.1. Lineage (NCBI taxonomy): Eukaryota > Viridiplantae > Streptophyta > Magnoliopsida > Solanales > Solanaceae > Lycium > Lycium barbarum. The sequence goes on along the minus strand of NC_083348.1, from coordinate 18,464,192 downwards.
ATGGTTGATCCTTCAAGTAATGATATAGTAACAATGGTAATGCTAATGATGATGTTGATTTCATTTATGTATTTTTATGTGTATGTATGTATGTATGTATGAATTGCATCCCACTGATCAGTTGGGGATAACATCGAGTCCCGAAAGGGCCGGGTAAGATAACACCGAGTCCCGAAAGGGCCGGGTAAGATAATACCATGTAAGATGCTATATGTATATAAATATATGTATCTATATACATATTACCGCGCCTCAACGACCGGACGAGATATTATATATGTATGGATATATATGGAAAAATTCTTAAAAAGCTAAGCATGCACGACATTCGCCTTAAAAGGGCATTCAAAGGCACAGGTTGATCTTGTTTATGTTACTTTATCCCCATACGTTCATTATATGCATTTTCCGTGTTCGGTATTTCTTAATATGTTACTATTCATGCCTTACATACTCAGTACATTGTTCGTACTGATGTCCCTTCTTGTGGGCGCTGCGTTTATGCCCGCAGGTGTAGATAGACGAGACAAAGATCTTCCATAGAAGGCTGCCTTTAGGTACCAGTTCTGATTGGTGATCTCCATCTCTTCCTGGAGCACTACCGAGTATAGATATATAAACATATGTATGATTTTGTTCAGGGTATGTCGGGGGCCCAGTCCCGACTTGTATACTTCAGTCATGTTCATAGAGGCTTTGCAGACAGTTCCTGTGTACGTCTTAGTCATAGTGTGACGATATTAATGTTGTCATCATGGGTCCAATGTACATATACTCATGCATGATATTATGTTCGCATTTAGCCTCTCGATCCAATTGTTTCCATTTGAGACACAAAGGATGTAAGTTATAAGTTGGTTCGCTCGGTTTCCGTAAGGTGCCAGGTGCCAATCACGCCCTACCAAGGGTAGGGTGTGATAAATTGGTATCAGAGCAGTTCTGTCCTAGGGTTGTCTGCAAGACGTGTCTATCACAGTCCTGTTTATGGGTGTGAAGCCGGCCACATTTATAAACTGGAGGCTGCAGGGCATCTAGGAATCATTGACCTTTCTTTCCATCTTAGATAGTGCAATAGAGCTAGAGTCTAAGAAAGATCGCTTCTGATCCTTTTCCTGCAGGTAAGTGCAGACTGACAAGAGATGAAGAGATCATCTTCAGACAGTGGGCGTGCTAAGAAGGCCCCTAGAGTATATCCAGGACTCCAGGCTCCAGGACCGAGTCGGAGGAGCCTCAATTATTCCATTGAGACTGATCCCTCGGAGGACCCAGCAGCGATTCCTCTAGAGTTTTTGACTCCCAGGGAGGAGGAGCCCCCAGAGGACAGCTATGATACAGATCCATCTGAGTATTTGTCTGAGACACCGGAGAAGGAGATCCCTGAGGTCGTACCAGCTGCTCCTATAGTAGAGCACTACGTCAGACCAGCCTCCCCGGTGAGTGTTACGAATTACTCTAGCCCTCTATCCTGGCCGTCGGTAAACCAGGAGTTACCCGGTTATCTATATCCCTCGGACTCAGATGAGAGAGATGATAAAGGCCAGACGAGCAGATAGTGGGTAGACGATGATGAGGAGTACACTTCACCTTATAGTCCACCAGATCAGACCAGAGACCGACCGGCTATAGGTTTATGGGCCTTTATTGGAATTTTCTATGTGTGTGTATTTGCTATAAATTATTAATTAAAAGCGGCGAGCGGAAATCCAAAGGGGCCGATAACCAAGTATTTATAAGTAACGGCGACCAAGGTGTTTTCGCCACCATTGGGGATCTGGAAATCTAGGACGGAAAGTAGTCATACATATAGGTGAAAGGTGAATGTTGAGGATTGAAAAGGCCGAAATAGTAATCCTGTAGTTGGAAGAGTAAGAGACCCTTTCTAATCCGGAGGGAGATGTGTTATGAGAATGTTTTGGAATCTGTTAAGACTTCAACCTGCTCCAGATTATGTGATGAAGGTCATGCGGTGAGGTGGATGCGATCATACCAGCATTAACGCATCGGATTTCATCAGAGTTTTGAGGTTAAGCGTGCTGGAGTGAGAGAAATATTAGGATGGGTGACCCCCTGGGAAGTGTACTAAAGGTCCTATAAATTCAGACATAGGAGACAAATGAGAAGCTAGAGTAGTCTAAAGGAAATTGGAGTATACAGAATGGTTGCAAACCATAAGAGGTCGCGTAGGACGAGGCAGACTAGACCGGTGAAGAGAAAGAAGGTGCATCACAACTCTAGAATTAGGATGAGTTTGAATAGTGTTCGGAAATACCTTGTAAGCGAGGCGTAGAAAATATATATATGAATGCGTATGATACCCCATATATGGCTGTATCAGCGGGTATGTGTATCCCAGCAACCGGTGTTGCGGTATATTGAAGGCATTGATCGAACAGGGTAATAAAGTTCAAGTGACAGAAGAACGTTACCAATTAAGTTGACGTTACTTTCACTACCGGATAGGTTTGGAGAGTTCTAATGCAATGACATTTGGAAAAGAAAGAAAGTGAATATATGGAAGGTAAGGAGATCAAAGTGTCGAAAAAGTAAAAAGTAAGAAACATGAGTAAGTGAAGCCTCCGAGAGAGACGACGGGCAAAGGCGAGACTATTTGGGTAAACATTCAAAGGTAGGCATGTGAAAGGGATTAAAGTGTGGTAGTATGGAACAAAAGAGGAATGTGTGGGGTCAGAAAACAAATTTCGATAAGTGGGCCTAAAAGGATAGTGCCCACGATGAGGAATGTGAAGTAAGAAAAAGAATGATTAGGCCTTGCAACGATGCTAAGAGATTTCCAACTCTCGAAAGATATATATATATATAAACGGATAAATCTGTAGTCATATTGATATGGTTGCCTCAGATATAGAGAAGCTTTCTTAAAGGATGACTTAAAAATAGGACGGATTCGCACGTTTAAAGGAATATCTCATGAACTTCAGGGGCGATACTGTAAATAACAAGAGGAGAAGAACGCTCGAGAAGGAAGGAACCCAAGGAAGGTTAAGGATGAAAATAGGAAAGGTATACCAATGGGCTGATCGGAAAAAAAAAAAAAAAAAAAAAAAAAAAAAAAAAAGGAGAGCATTTAGCAGCAAAGTAACTGGAAATCTTTAACCATGGAAGTAAGAAGGATACTTTAACGAGTTGGCGGTAGGAAACCGATCAATCACCGAGATAAGAACGAGGATGGTGGGCCGATACATATGATTAGAAAATTAATGACATGAGGCAAGAATTCCTGTAAAGACCGAGAGATTCAATTATAAAGGGAATAAAGTGTAATGTAGGGAACGTGCATAGAGGACAACCTGGCCGTGACATCAGAAAGACGGATGAAGACTCGATGAACGAGGATAGAGATAGTGTACATTGTAAGAATTCTATGCTAAGAGCAAAAAGTAGCAGGACACTTGGAAAACGTGGATGCACAGCTGCAACACAAACGCGTAGTTAAGAAGAATTATAAATAAGTGAGTTAAACGGGCGAAAGGACTAGTGATGGATGGAAGGGTATGGAAATATTGACAAAAGAATGATGGTATAAATGGAAGAAGAACTCAGGGTAAGAAGTTTTAGATATGTTATAAATAAAGTCGGGAAAAGAGACGAGGAATAAGGTATAATCGAAGACTTCATAAATGACGCGGTGAATCTCAATGTCCCCATTAACTTGCGGGTCTAGGAACCGTTAGTCATAAAAGACAGAGGTGTGAAAAGACGGAAAAGAAGGCATTAGAATTGGACCTAACCCTTAAAAGTATTCCAATTGAATACGAGAGTGTAACTAGCGAAAAGATAGATAAGTCAGACCATACGATGGCGAAAACGCAGCCTTGGGAAGATCGTGAAGGGCGGCAGATAAGTAGTGAAGACGTTGGATACTCGAAGACGCTAATTTTTTATGGCATTCAAAATGGACCATCACAATTAGTTTGCCTCGATTTCAACCTAACTCGATTCAGTTATGAATTCTTACTAGATATTTTCTTTCATTAGAGCTTGTTTCATTTCAATATTCTACATTTTTAGCATATGTTCACTATCAGCTTGGCTAATTAATCCTCAACTCTACTATTACATGACAGTTTATTCTATAGCATGCTTGAAAAAATATATAGTATAATCGAAAAAAATTAGTAGCAATTTTTTCTTCATTTGAAAACTCTTTAAATTTTAATTTATATTTCTTATTTTACCCTTATGACATGCTCTTATAATAGTAGAAACGTCGTGTGACCTATTTCTGTCACAAGCTCTAAGTATATATAATGAATAAGTCCGTCTTTTCTCTTTTAACGGTGCCCGGTCAAAAGACAATGCTATAAAATGAAAACGAATGAGTACCAAATTAATAGGTTTGCTGAATCTCACATGGATGACTATAGAAGCTTGTAAGAAAGAGAAAACACATCAAAAGCATGCATGAACACACAAAATTAGGTCAAAAGGTTTCTGGCAAAAATAAAAAATGCCCAAAAAATACCAACTGAAAGACAACCAAAGAAAGTCTCTTCTCTTTTTCTTAATTCTTCACCCCCAACCCATGGGAACAGAAGAGCCTAAGAAAAAAATTCTTTGTGCAATCTTCTAATAGTCAATAATGATCGATTAAGTATTTATAGTGGCAACATTTTATGGCTGCCTATTGCACCACCCAGCTAAATCATTCTTCTGCAATTACATTCACAATTACACCGTTCTCAAGATGATATGAACACCACTGTCGGTTTCCACGATGTCACTTATCTCGCCAACTTTTAGAGCATAAGTTGCCTCTTCAAAAGGTTTCTGCATCTGACCTTTGCCAAATGGACCTGAACATGAATTCTTCAGAGGTTAGTATAGCTTGATAACCAGTGCAAGCAATTTCCAAGGCAAAAAAGATCATTAACGAACCAAAACTATGCCGTGGGAGTAAAAAAAATACGCATGTCTATTAAAAGCATTGGCAATCAAAGCGTTTGCTCAGATCCATTCGATGTTATAGAGCAGTATCTGTGCTTTATGTAGTAGGTTAGTTCTGCAAGGCCCCTGCAACAGCAGCTGATTCAGAATTACATAATTTCTTTTTTCAGTATATGCGACCCGGAACTAAGTTATCCACCAAGAATCAAAGTTACTCCATATTTGTGGCTTTTAAGAAGCCATAAGAACCCAAAAGAAGCGAGACAAAATTAACACCCGCAACATCTTTGTTGACAGATGCTGAGCTTTGGAATCGGGCAACATCTTATAGAGAAAATTACTATACAAAACTTGACCTGCATGAATCTGGATACAACTTTTTCCTTTTCTTTTTTGACAAGTGCGAACAACTTATTTGTCATCTTTCAAACATTCAGTTAGCGAGAAAAAATGTATCAGATTGCTCTATTCCACAGCTCCAGAAGCTCAAAGCCTTTCAATTTTTTATTTTTATTTTTATTTTTTTGAATAAGGTAACAGACTTTCAATGCCACATTTAGAACATCTTAGTACATGCACAGGAGGCAGCCCTTCTCAAGTGAAAGAAACAATTAGGTGCCGTTGACAACTTGACATATTTCTTCCTTAATAATCATCTCCTTGTAGGAATTTTCATTTAACCAAAATTTCTTGACAGATAAATAGGATAAATGACTGTGAAATGCCTCCGGCGAGTAAGATAACAATGTAATTGTGTGTCAAAGATGTAGTAGTCACAATGACTTTTTTTAAAATGCATTACAAGCCTACGAGAATTAAAATGGAATTATTAGGAGAGCATGGATTAGGTCACCATGCGACAATTAGTAAGTTAAATTTACCGCATATCAAGGAAAATACCAATTTGTCTATTCATCCATTCATTATGATAGCTTTAAAATTTGCTACCTTGGTGTAAGTGCAATCAAAATATAAGTCCGGCCATTAAATCCTCTTCATTGCTTCTCTTTTAGAGGAAATGGCTATATTGGGCACTATTTTAGAATACAGAGTGTTTGCAAAAAACAGGGCTTTGAGTTCATTACACAACTTGTAATGAGGCTTTTCCTAAAAGAGGCTTTCCTCTGTAAATTCTTGCCAGCAGTTTTGCTGCTTACCAATACAATACCCTTTACCAATCCAAAGAAAAGACAAAGCGAAAAAAAAAAAGGACTTTTAATAACAATCAAATTTTACTATTTTAGTTAAAACTGCTAGTTGCCAAAATAGTGCCCAAATACATAACACCTGTAGAAGTTTTCCTAAACCTTGGGCATGCTATGCAGTATGCAGAGTGGAAAGTCTGTGCATGAAGAAAGAGATGGAATTTCATGACACCAAATTACATAAACTGTCAGACGAGGAATAGAAGTTGAGCCACCTTTTGGAGTACTGTAAAGTTCCTCAGGAAAAGAGATAAAGACAGCATTCTTGCTGCTTGACAAAAAAAAGGTGCTTATTTCATCAAATAAAACTGCAGAATAAACATATACCAAAGTTTAAACAGAACTCTGCAATCATGAAGTTTGATTGCAGTTGGCAGCAGCTTGCTGTGAACATCAAAATACATTCAGTCGAACACTCATCTTTCATGTAGATTGCTACATTTTAAATCCTTGCAAGGTTAAGATTAATATACCCTCCATTCCGCTTTGTACTACCACTTCTATTCTTGTACTATGTTCTACAAATATTGGCCTATCTTCTAGTGACAAAATCACAACCTTCAAAGATTAAAACATATGAGAGTTATTGCTTTGTATTATTTTACACTTCCAATGACCTCCTTACCCTCTCCTAACATTTTCACCCATTATTTAAACATATTTCTGAATGTAATAATTCATGCAACTTTCTTCTTTTAATTGTTGCATTAGTCAAACAAAATTCATGGGGAAACAGTAGAAAGCATCTAAAAGCAGAATCTTAAGATTATAACTTTTTCTTGAAAAAATAAACTTAAGACATAGAAGCACAAAATAAAGCATATCAAATAACACACAAACTAAGGAGAGTTGAAAAACATTTAATGCACCTGAAATACTAAGATACAAAAAGTAAGAATTGAAACAGATTATGCTTTATAGCTCAATACATGTAGGGGAACATCATGAAACCAAATGGAGCCTTAAGAACGAGGTCAAAAACCCTTATCTCCAGATCTTACATGGTGTACCATTGAACACCTCCAACAAACGCATAGCAGACAAGATACTGAAGAACATGAGGTACTGACTCTTTAGAAGCAAGAGATGTTTTACAAAAGACAGGAAATCTCATCCCTTTAAGATCATGTTTTATCATGTAAAAACAATGCTAACATAGTTAATGAAGAAAAGAGGGGGAGAGAGGAGGAAACAGACAATATCTCTAGCCCCTATGGGTTCTCCACTTCGTCATTTAGTTAGTTTCTACCAAAGTTGGAATAGATATTTATCAAGAAGCAGAAGACTATCTGGCTAGAGAGTGATGATTATCCTGCTCCCAAAGATTGAGATAAGATAGATTGGTTGGATTGAATAAAATTCAACCGGAACTGCTCTTTACATCCAAGATAGAGAGATAAGGCGTCCAAGGAACTGCTCTTTACATCCAAGATTGGTTGGACCATTCAAAGTACTTGAAAAGATCAATGACAATGCCTACAAGATCGACTTGCCAAGTGAGTATAATGTTCATAATGTTTTCAATGTGAGTGATCTTTCCTCTTGTGTTGTAGGTATGCCCTTAGATTCGAGGACAAATCTTCTCCAAGAAGGGGAGGATGATATGAACCCAACAAACACAAGGCCTTTCACTAGAAGTCAAGCAAGAGAACTTCAAGAGTTGCAAGCCTTGTTCATGAAAAAGGATGCCTTGGAGGAGATTGGAGAGAAGACTTCGCGGATTTACAACGTTTGGGAGTTGGCATTGGAAGAGTTGCAAAGTGGCTAGAAGCACAAAATGGCTAAAGTTGCAACTATGGGGCTAAGAGTGCAATTGGAGGTCATACTTGCAAGTTATGGGGTTAGAATGGCAATTGGAGGTCATAATTGCAAGTTATGAGGCTTTGGAGGCAATTGAAGACCCATGTGGGCATTTTTGCGAAAGAGCCACTTTAGGGCCTTTTGGTGTAATAGACATTAGTATAAATAGTTCTTTTCATCCATTTGGAAGTTAGCTTGGATATTGTGTGAATCTATATTTTGAGAGATTAGTTAATAGATAGTTTGTTTGGTTGATTATTGACTAAGTGTAATTTCTTAGGTGTGCATTGAATTGCAAGTTCCATTGAATTCATATTAGGTTGCTCATTTGTGGAATCACTTGAGTCCTTTCTTTGAATTCAAATTACTTAGGTTCTTAGGGTTGAATCAAATTGGGAGGGATTGGGTTTGATATACCCAATTTTGCCCATAGATTTACTATCCTTTGGGTCTAGTATCTATCCTTCTATCTCCTCTTTTCCAATTTTCCAAGTTCCTTTTATTTTCTTGTTTTTGAATTCTTAGAGTTTCCTTAGATTGAATCTTATCACTAGAAGCAGTACTGCCACTCTTTGCTGGGGAGGGTTTTTATTCTTTTTGGTTAGATACTGTGTATGCCAGTGTAGGGATATGTTTGAGATTTAGAGAAGCACTACATAGTTTGTCCTGTAAGACAACTTGAGCATTGAAATGAAATTAGCCCAAATAGAGCAAAACTGATTCAGATACCCGACCCCAACTAGTCTGGGATGGAGAGGCATAGTTATTTGTGTCGTTTGCATTAGTTCTTATGGGAAAGCATGCAAACAAAGGGCAGGGATCCGATTCAAAATATAATGGGAGGTGACACTGGGGAGGACAAGAAAAGGAAAGAAGATGGTGACCAACTTTGCCCTCTACAACTAAGTAGAAACTACACAGGAAACAATATTACACAAGGAGACTGAGGGTCTCTAAATATATGTCCTCATGGGGCTCAAAGAATGAATTGGCTTTTTTCTTTTTGCACATTTTTCATGGCAAGTTCTTTTTCCAAAAACAAAAATAAAAGTCTTATGCAGGGATTTCATGCTCACATGACAATTTAGGAAACTAAATCAACCAAGTCAAAAATGCAAAGATTATTTTTCCTTAAGAGTAACTGAACTAAAAGAACCATCACTTGCTTCCATAGATCAAGTCAAATAACATAGACGGAAGAAAATGCAAAGACAAGACAACCCAACTAAGAATGTATTGAATCAGAAACCACTTGGTCATGAAGCCTTAAGCAAGTAAATGGGTTTCCCATAATGGAAAAACAAGAAACTTAAAAAAAGTCCTCATGGTGACTCTATCACTTCACAAGAGTAATTCAAAGTATAAACAGTTCAAAAACTTCTCCCATTTTTCTATATAGTTGATGGATAACTAGCAAAATAGTACTCCAATAGAAGGGGGTTTAGTTCACCAAAATCCCTCAGATCCTATATGACACTATTACTATTTACAAAGTCCAACAATTTTCCTTTAACTACGAACTTTTTCATATAATTTCAAGTAATTCTATTTTTCTCACCAATTCTTCTATGTATACTAGTTATAAAAGAAATTGGCCTACTTTCCTGTAGCTTCTAAATAGGCGTTTGGCCATAGAAAACAAGTATTTTTCACTTTATGTGGAATTTTTGAAGTTGAAGAGGGAGTGTTTGGTTATATAGATTTCGCAAAGAATATTTTGTTGTTTGAAATATACTGAAAGTGAAAAAAAGTGAAAACGGGGTATTAGGTGCTTTCCAAATTCCAAATAACTTCAAGTTGTATTTAAAATTTTCATGGCCAGACGCTAGGACCCGTTTGGCCATGAGAATTTTTCACTTTTTTCCAAAAATTTGTTTCACTTCATTTGAAAATCAGCGTTTGGCCATAAAAATTCCAAGTTGTAAGTTGTATTTGGTTTGGAAAGCACCTCAAACCCTGTATTCACTTTTTTCACTTTCTAGACATTAAAACAACCAAATATTCTTTGCAAAAAACTATAACCAAACACCTTCAACTTCAAAATTTTCAAATAAAGTTAAAAAATGTTCTACTTTCTATGGACAAACGCCTACTTAGAATTTTCATGCCAAACACTAATTTTCAAATAAAATGATTAAAATAAAGTGATTAATTCTCATGGTCAAACGTTTCCTCATGAATTGATTAAATGACCTTCTACAAAATATAATAGATCGCCTCTCTGTTATTACATAATCGCCCATGCATACCTAAATTCATTTTGTAAAGACCCCTTTTAACTAATTTCCACGCAAATTAATCCCATCAGCATATTTCGCGCACAAACAGGAACAACACAAAAGCGGAAAAAAAAAAAGAGGGGCGGACGTAAAAGGAGTGTAGGGTTTATACTAACCCAAATCACCACCACGTTTGGCAGAATTACAATGAGAATAACTCTTTGCTACATCCTCAAACTTAGCTTTACCAGACACAATATCTTCACGTAGAGATTTCAGTTGAGATATAGCAGCATCTTTAGTGGTGTTGGAAATAACACGACCTTCTGGATCCTTCCACGATGCCTTACGACGAGAACCTTGATGCTTAATGAGTATGTGTGATGCCTTCACTTTTTCAGATGAGGAGGACATTTTGGACTTTTTCTTGTGCTTATCTGGTGGTCGATCTGTTGAAGAGATCGATGTCTTCAACTTCCTTTTCCGATCTGACTCTATTTTTACTGACTTTGTGGTATACGATTTGTAAGAGTGGAGCCGAGAATTGCAAAGTATTTTGGGGTTTTGTTGTTGCTGAGTCTTGAGAACGCGTATATGACTGTACGTGTATTAAAGTTATTGTCACTTTCCTCTTTCGATTCACTGGATTCACAACATTTCCGCGGATCTAAAGATGACAATTGCTCTAGTTAATTTAAATTAAATGTCCAAAGATCAAATTAGTCTGATTTCCTTTTAATTAATTTTTTTTGGAGAAGGTCGTAGTGGTTGATCTATTTATGACTTGTGACTGGGGTGAGCGTTCGGTTTTTCGGTTCGGTTTTATCAAATTTCGGTTTGGCTATTTCGGGTTCGGTTTTTTTAAGGTGGACACCAAACACTGAACCGAACTAATTCGGTTCGGTTTCGATTTTTTAAAGTTCCGTTCGGTTTCGGTTTTTTTAATATAATATTAGAAGTGATTCCATTGACACTAATTCATATTCTCAAAAGCAATAAAACATAAAACTGATAAATTGAAATCAAAATCAAACAAACAGGATACACAAGAACAGAAAACTATAATCATGACATAGGATTACTAGGTGTTTTATACATACCGTAAGAATAATTAAGAAAACACATAAAGGACATACATTAATCCTAAAGAGACATCCTAGTTACCTTTCTTTGTTAAGGATATTTGATTTTTTTAATTGAAGTGGAAAATTAGGGATACAAATGCAAAAGAGGACTTATTACAATTGAGTTTTTTTTTTTGCTTTAATTAATGGGCCTGGACTTTTTAAATTTTTTTGGGTAATGTATTAAATTTCGGTGCGCGTTCGATTTTTCGGTTCGGTTTTATTAAACTTCGGTTCGGCTATTTCGGTTTCGGTTTTTTGACGATGGACACCAAACACCAAACCAAACTAGTTCGGTTCGGTTCGGTTCGGTTTGATTCGGTTTTTCGATTTTCGGTATTTATGCCCAGCCCTACTTGTGACTGTTGTGAGTACCTTAATTCATCTAGTGACGGAAAAAAGTTAATTCCAATTCATTTGGATTAGCTGAGGGTAAATGGTGAGTCTCAAAGTGTTGAAAAATGTTTTAAAGTGTAGCAATTGATTTTATAAATAAATAATTACGTACATTTTGAATATAAATATTTAAACAGATAATGAGCAGTTGATGTGCTTGTTAAAAAATACTAACGAACTGTTCCTTTACTAACATGACTAAGATACCCTTAAAAATTTTACAAAAACATTATAAGTTTAAGGGTTTAAATTACACAGGGTAACGAGAAAGTCAGAGATTTTTTTAGACGTATTTTGAGAATTAAAAAAAATGTTAAAGATAAAATAGTAAAAGTAAACTTGAATAAACTAAGAGCTTGCTTGGTCAAGTAGTTAAAAATTGTATTTATTTTGAGAATCACTTTTGTCAAAACAACTTTCAAAAATTATTTCCGGAGAAAAACAGTTTGTGTTTGGCCAATTCATTTGAGAAATACTTTTTTCAGTATTTGATTAGTAGATTGTATTTGATCAAGTTTTTTTAAAGTGCTTTTGAGTGTCAAAATATGAAAAAGACAAACAGGCTCATAGTACTCGCCCCGTTCAAATAAGTGTCCACTTACTATTTTTATTTTGGTTCAAAATAAGTGTCCACTTACATAATCAAGAAGAATTTAACTTTATTTTTTCAGATTTTCCCCTTATTTACTCAAGACATTATATAAGCAAGAGTCTTATTAATTAAGGATAGTTTAGTCAAAATATCTATTTTTTTTTAAAAATTAGTGTTTTCTTATAAAATTTAGTATTTTTCTTAAGGAGCGTCAAAAAAAATTAAGTATACGCTTATTTTGAAGTGGATGGCTTACTAGTTTGTAGACCCTTTAGCACACGAAAACATTATTTCAAAACTTCATCCGCACACTTTTTACTAATTATTACGAGACTTCCATTTTTACCCTTTCTCGAAAATAAAAAGCCTCCAAATAGAAGACAAAAATAGCCAAAAAAAGTAAAAGAAAAAGAAAAAGAAAATATAAAGAAGAGAAAGGAAAAAACCTACACAACAAACACGAACCGTTAGATCAAACTCGATCCATCGGCAGAGACACTGAAAGAATTAGCCCTAAGTTGTATTAAGTTCGCGGCACTCGTCTTGTTTGATTTCCCAATAGTACGTTTACAGACTCCACAATTCACCGAGCTGCAAACTACAATCTAGCCAGAGTAGCATTACCTCGCAATGAGTCGTAGTTTGGGCATACCGGTGAAACTTCTACACGAAGCAACAGGGCATATAGTGACTGTAGAGATGAAGAGCGGTGAAGTTTACAGAGGAAGTATGGTGGAATGTGAGGATAACTGGAATTGCCAGCTTGAAAGCATCACTTACACTGCTAAAGTATGAGTTTAGTATATTTTCGTTTGATTTCCTGTTTTAGTTTAACTTTTTTGTTAATGCCGTGTTTGCCTGTTTCTTAAATCTAAAACCCTAGTTCTTATAGTAATCTTTGTGTAGTTTTGTATTAGGTGCTTATCATTATTTTGGATAGTGAAGTAGTGTAGCGCGAGGACAACTGGAATAACCAGCTCGAAAGCATCACTTACAATGCTAAAGTATGGGTTTTATACATGTTCGTAATTCATTTGATTTCCTGACCCTACCTCTTAAATATAAAACCCGTTGTGCTTATAATATTACGTGATTCAAAGTGTTCTTTGTGTAGTTTCGAATTAGGTAAGTTTGTTTTAGAAAAATTGAAGAACTATTCCAAATTCAGATGGAAAATTATGTCTTTATCATTGTTTTGGATAGTGAAGTAGTTGAGTGCGAGGACGAATGGAATAGCTAGCTTGAGAACATCACTTACACTGCTAATGTACGATTTTTTAACGTGCAAATTCCTGATTATTTGTCTCTGGCTATGTAAATGTTTAGTTAAGGAAGTGAAAGAGGGATATCCGATTTCACACAAAAAGTTTGATGCTTAAACCCCTGGTAGTCTTAGTCATCATATGTTTGGACAGTAGGAGCAGTTAATAAAAAATACCTACTTGAGTATCAGTAAGAGAACATAGATCCGAGTTCAGTATTTTGTGGGAGGTAGTTATAGGCTTATATCATTGGACCAACTTCCTTATTGTTACTGGGACAATCACGGGCCACTGGGATTTCTGGTTCTGGGCCAAAGTTAAAGAATCTCATTGACTTATATGAAATATTTCTCATTAATTGGATTAGTTTCAATCTCTTGGTGTTTGTTGTACTGTTGTTTTCTGTTACAAGTTAATATCTAGTTTTCTCCTAAATTTATGTTGTGTTCAAATGAAGGATTATGTAGTGTTTTCTGAAAACAAAAGTGTCTTTACTGCCAAAACAGCTCCATTTTATGAAAACGAAGGACTTTTTTTTTTAAGCCAAACATGGCCTAAGTGCCTGTTTGGTTTATTGAAACATTTTCTGTTTCCATTCTTCAAGAAAGTTATTGTTTTTAATACTTTCTCCATAGAGTTGTTGGAAAAGTTGTTTGGTATTAGAAAACGAAAACAGCTCTCCCGCTGATGTCCAACCATCTTCCATTAGCTAAACAGAAGCGGAAATCTTCAATGCATAAATGTTTTTATCGTTTAAGCAATTTTATTGGTTACCAGCAACAAGAGAATGCTGGTATGTGTTTACAAGGATAACATCATTTCAAGTTGTGTAATGAGCTAAAAAAGTTAAATGTCTACCATGGCTTCTTCAATGCTTAATTTGGCACATGAAATAATCAATATCACAGGTGAAAGTGATTGAAAAGTGAAAACTAAATATGGAAACATAAGCAGAGAGGCAGAACCATCTGCTAAACTTGTCTGATTTTCTAAATTAATGAGGATCTTCGGATGTCAAGTAGAGATGGAGCCGTGGAGGTGAGACCAGTAGACAGTAGTTAGGATTTTGCAGGCTCTTTTCTCAAGGTAAATGTGGATAATAATCTGGTGCTCCTCCTTCTGTCAATTCCATGTAAACTGATGATCTCTCCCGTATTCCATTGAAAAACAAATGATGAGGAAAAAGGTGTAAATAGAGTTAGAGCTAAGATGTCATTTCATTCTATTTTATGAGTGTGCCTTATAAACATATTTTCAGCGTGGGAAAGATGGCCATGCTGGAGATTCTCAACTCTCAGGTTCGTATTGAGAGATTTTAAGAGATAGAGGGAGGGAGTGGGGTGGAGAGAGGAAGAGAGAGGGAGGCCAGATGGGTTTAAGTTTGTATCTAGCTACCTATTAATGAATAATTACGCCCTTGATCTTATTATAAGAAATAAACAACTTCCAAGCTTTGTTTTCCAGGAATTTTCAGGAACTTGACCCCTTTACCAACGAACAGATTTTCCACAATTCCCTCTTTCCCTGGCAAAGGATAATTGAGGACAAGGAAATGTCTACAAAACACTATTAACTTTTCCTTTTTCTTTAGGTTCGCAAATACTCCATTGCAATTTACAAAAATTAACCAAGTATGTGAAGGCTTTAATATACTGAAAACTTTTGTTTACCAATATTTAATATTGTATTGCCCATGTCCAGCAGGTTAGAAGGTTGTTGTTTTCTTTTTCATACAGTGGTGTCCGAGTCAGCTTGCACACACCCCAACTAATCCCCACTAGGTACCTGCTATCTCCGTTTGCGTAGATCACTTAAGTTTTTGCCTTTGTTGAGATTTGAACCTTGGTTAACCCATGATCCATCTCAGTTTCATTGATCATTAGGTCACCCTTTGACTGAATAATGGCTAAAATTGCATTACCACAACTTTTCCAGTTTCATGCGTCTTACAAGGTCATTATCCAAACTTGCAACCCAGAAGGCTAAAGTACGTGCTACACAAATCATTTCGCATCACACTCTAAGGACTTGAATAGCAATTTCCAACACAACCCAACCATAAAACCATGGATTTATATGGAAAAAGGTCTCACATACCACACAATAAGGCGACAACAAGTCAACAAACAATAATATAAGTACGTCTTAGTCCCAAACAAGAAGGGTACGTTTAATAGAAGTTTGTCCTCCTTCCATATCCATTTATTTATTTTATGATCGAGAAATGCCCGAGGGTCATTGGTTTACTGTTTGAAATTCGGTGGATCATTGGCCCATCCCTCTATCCTTATCCACTGAAATACTAGGGTTTTTGTCTGCAATAGGATTCGAACCCGTGATGTGCACCTTAACCCACACATTGCGTGTTGCGGTCTTACCACTAGCGCAAAGCCCTATGACCAAATCCATTTATAAATATGGATGACCAGATCGTACTGTAAATAAGTAATACATAAATGACACCACAAACATAGCAACTATTCGTATATGAAACTTCTAGCTTCTGAGGTTAGTCTTATTTATTTGGCTTTCTGATGTTGTATTAGATCAAGTGTGTATTTTTGGTAGTAAAAGTGTGCGCAAGCTGACATGGACACCACAGTTTTTTTTTTTAAAAGTGTGTAGTCCTGGTAGTAAAGGTGCTAAGAAGAGGTTTAGAATTTGTGACATTTTGCTGTCATGTTTTGGTTGCGCTTTTTCCATTTGTGTTTCGCAGGTTCCCCCTTTTTTTGTTTCTTCACTTCCAATTTCTTGTGGGGTGCAACTTACTCTCCAGTGCATTAGCAGTACAGGGAAACAATACCAAATAGGTTTTACACTGCTGTCCCTGTCCTTGATATTTTCTTTAACTTTGTCATTGAAGAAAAAGCATCAAGATATATCAGACAAAGCATCCAAATCTTACTGAACCTTTGCCAAAGAGAAAGAGTGATTTTTGCGATCCTTGTGTTGAAACTTTGAACCGATAATTGTTGATATGCCTGGCTACTTGAGAAGGTTTGGTAAAACAAAATAAGAAACCAGTAAAAGCTGATTTAGCAATACATCGAAGTCGTGTTTTGCATTCATAACTGCATGCTTGGTATTGGACTAAGTTACTCGGACTGGGGTGCGGGTGTCCAATATGTGTGCGGATCTAGATGTCGGATCCTTCATGATCTAAATTTTAAGATTCAGGGATATGGATCCAGTTATGGATACGGGTGCGGGGATTCGGCTAAAAAAGTTCAAATATCTAAAGAAAGAGTTATAAAAACTAAATTATGGAATATTATGTGGAAAACTTGAGGAAAAAATATTGATCAAGAGGAGAATCCCCAAAGGAGATGAAAGGAAACAGAGTGACAGAGAAATTTTTATATACAAGGTATTCCATTTTCTTCAATTTCACCTCAGCTTTAGTTTTGATTAAAGAAATCATTGAATCTGTCCAGAATTTCTATGTCGATTTAAGTCAAAGTACCCAAAATCGGTTGACCGAATCGGGTACGGATCCCACAGCCACACCCATGTCGTGTCGACACGGGTGCAGCACCGAAAGTGAAGAGTCCGAGTAACATAGGTATTGGATGCATGATTCACCTTCTAAGCATTTGGTTCTTTCTCCAGTTACTCATGGAAAAAGAAATGTAGGTTTCTGTATAGGATCTTCCTTCTATGTTTTTTTTTTTCTAAAAAAATATTGACCCTAGTTTCTAATTTTTGATCAATGCAGGATGGAAGGGTGTCACAACTAGAACATGTTTTTATTAGAGGCAGTAAAGTCAGGTGTATAGAAATATAGATTCCTATTGCATGATTTTAGGCTGTTTCCTGGTAAGATCATAGCTGAACTTTAATTTCTACCAGGTTCATGATAATTCCAGATATGCTTAAGAATGCTCCTATGTTCAAGCGCCTAGAAGCAAGAATTAAGGTACTTTACTATAGCATCCGTCTTTGTTTGTTCTTGTTCTTTACTTACTTTAAGTATTTTGCTTATGTTTAATTTCACTTTTGAAGGGCAAAGGTTCATCACTTGGTGTTGGACGTGGACGTGCTATGGCAATGCGAGCTAAAGTGAGTGTTGAAGCATCCCTTCTACTTATTTTTTCTGTTCGAGGCCAACTAGTAAAACTTAACCACATACTATCTCTCGTAGAATTAGGTATATGCAGTTAATTTGCTTGATTTTGCAAAATGGTGGGGCCAATTCCATGTTTGGTTCAAAGAAAAGGGAGGTTTTTTTTTTTTTGTGGGTTTGGAGGGGGGGGGGGGGGGGGGGGGGTTATGGTGAAGGGAGAGACTTCTACTTTGTTCCTAGTTTTGCTTCTCAGAGAAAGTTGAACTTATTTATCTCTCGGTTTGTCCAATTTAAGAAAGTTGTCAACTCCTATTACATTTACTTCTACCCGCCATTTCACCAAAACTATACTAGAAGTCCCTTGCTGGTTGCTCTAGGTTGTGAGTTGGGAATTGTTATCCTCCCAAGAACTTAAGTGGGATTTATCCGACTTCTCTTTTGCTGGAGGGAAGGAGTGGATACGGTGAAGGGAGAGACTTCTACTTTGTTCCTAGTTTTGCTTCTCAGAGAAAGTTGAACTTATTTATCTCTCGGTTCGTCCAATTTAAGAAAGTTGTCAACTCCTATTACATTTACTTCTACCCGCCATTTCACCGAAACTATACTAGAAGTCCCTTGCTGGTTGCTCTAGGTTGTGAGTTGGGAATTGTTATCCTCCCAAGAACTTAAGTGGGATTTATCCGGCTTTTCTTTTGCTGGAGGGAAGGAGTGGAGAGGATGTTATGTAAAATTGCTTTATTAAAAAAAAAAAAATAGAAGGATGTCATGAAGAATTTGCTGTGGTGGCTCAGTTGGTTGAGCATGGGGCTTCCATAATGGAGGTCTCAGGTTCGAAACTCCCTGCCTACGACAATAGAGGATTTGCCTTCTGGGTCGACCGGTCGAGCTCGTCGGACGGGGCTTGCCTAGTGCAGGTTATCTCTCATGTGGTTTGTGGGCTATTGCACAGGAGCGGGATTTACCTTGTGGGCACCCGAAAGGCAGTGGCTGCGGGTTCCGTTGTCATAAAAAAAAATTGTTGTGTTTTAGCTAGCCCATGTTGTACTCTTAGTGAGAAATGAAATGTACCTGATTATAAATGTCTCCTTTGCAGGCTCATGCCGCAGGTCGTGGAGCAGCACCTGGTCGGGGTGTTGTACCCCTTGTAAGAAGATGATTGCCCCTTGCGGGATTTTGTATGATCTGGTTTTGAGTTCATAAATTCATTGTATTGGCAGTAAGCTTCTGTTCCCTTGTAATTCTAAGGAGTATGGAACATTTGGTGTAGAATTTTAACTTTTCTGGTCTAGATATGACTTGAGTGAGCTGGAAAATCGAGTGACTTTCGGATGGCCGCTATAGATTATGGTAATATGGATTGGTCTAGTTTCTCATTCAACATTTTGTGCTCCAGGAGTACTTTGCTGTGCCTCTGTGTAGTGATGGGTTATGCATTTTTTCCTAGCGTTTTTAATGCAAATAGTCCCTTGTTGATTGGCTATAACCTCATCCGGTGCTTAGCTTGACTGGTTCGCCGGAATATCCTGTATCAATCTCTTGCTGTCAAGAAACCTTTTCTTAAATATTTTCATTAGGATGCTTTCATGAACCTTAATAAAATGTTGATTGCTTTTCTTTGTGAGGTCAATAGCTGTAGCGAGCAGACAAAATTATATTTTAGGACGGAAAAACAGATATTCAGGTTGAACCATTGGTAAATAACTTCTGGAACTTGAATTGGATAGAGTTCTGCGTCAGTTTCAGTTGGAAATCCGTTTCATAAAGTGTCCTAGTAGAGCAACATGTCGCTTTTGTCCAGGAAAACATATATTCTTGGTTTATATTTTCTCCATATGCGGTTGTAGTAAAATCATAGAGTAATTTTTTTACAGTGTGTTTAAGCTATAGCTTGTGCGTAGTAAATCATGAGTAAAAATATGGTTAGTTAAACAAAGAAAGCAGTAACTTATACACCTGTTATGCTAAAATTGCAGTTCGTATGGTTTCAAATGATTGTTTTACTGACTTGATTGAATCTCAGAGAGAGAGAGAGGTGGCGAGGGCGTGGGGGTGGGGGTTTTGGGGGGGGGGGGTGTCTGTGAAGCCTATATTAGTTTATCATATCCAGAGCCGTTTAAAAACAGCGTGAACCTGAACACAGGCTTTTGTAGTTGTGCACTTGTTAGCACAAAGAGTTATGCTAGCGGTCAACTATGGGGATAAAAACTAGCGAAAAGAACATCAATGTCTATTATACGCAAAATATTTACCCTTTCATGACCTTTTTACTTTCATACCCCAAAAATACTCATTTGCTTTTGTAGGTAATTGTGTCTTTTTTTTTCTCTCTACTGATTATCTTTTTTCTCCTTTTTATTCATTTTTTTTCCAAATAATACTATTTTTTTTCTCCAAATAATAATAGACTCGGATGTCCCCATAATAAAATAAAATAAAATAAAAAATAGTATTATTTCGAAGCAACCATCGACATCCGAGTCTGTCCCCATATCTCACCCTCCCTAGGCATGCAATCAGTGAGCCTAGTCAACTCCTCCTGATACGACGGCGACGGCTGAGGCTCCTCAGTATATAATGGGCGTCCATCTACTTGTAGCCCATACATGACCTCCACATCCTAAAGCGTGATAGTGTCCTCACCAGTGCGGAGATAAATGTGTGGGTCTCCGATCGTCATCGCTCAACCATGATCGTCACAAGAGCACTATCATGTTATACCCGACTAGCAGCGACGCAATGTTAGATACCGACCCGATAAAGTATACGTAAGATGCGAGGATGTGGGGGTCGAGCCCCTAAAAGATCCCACGCGTGTTCCACCCAACGAGGACGGAACAACATACTGGAATCTATCAACTCATCCCATAACAGTTGGGACCTATGAGTAGCCTGCAGATAAATTATTGATGGATCGAAGGGCCGAGGATGAAGGTTGGGATCCATGGAGGTGTCGTATTTGTATTAATAATTTTTAATTAATCATTAACATGTAATATTAATTATGTAATCCTTTATCGAAAATATACTAACTAACTAATCCTTTAACGAAAAATTATATTAACTATCTAAATTTGCAAATTAATAATTGTTAGTTAATTATTATACTAACTATAATTAACTAACTAATATTATATTAATGGTATTTTTAATCCTAAACTAAGGATGTTTAATCCTAGACTAAGGATTAACTATTTCTAATATATAATTATTACACTAACTAAAATTAACTAACTAATATTATATTAATGATATTTTTATCCTAAACTAAGGATGTTCAATCCTAAATCAAGGATTAACTATTTCTAATTAATAATTGTTAATTAATTATGAATTATTAATTAATTATGATTCTAACTATAATTAACTAACTAATATTATATTACTGATATTTTTAATCCCAAACTAAGGATGTTCAATCTAAACTAAGGATTAACTATTTCTAATTAATAGTTGTTAATTAATTATTATACTAACTACAATTAACTAAAAAATATAATATTAATGATATTTTTAATCCTAAACTAATGATGGTTAATCCTAAACTAAGGATATTCAATTTATAATTAATAATTATTAATTAATTATTATACTAACTAAAATTATCTAACAAATATAATATTAAGGATTAACTATTTCTAATTAACAATTGATAATAAATTAGATAACTAATTAGCACATTAACACATAAAATTAGATAACTAATTAACACATAAAATTAGATAACTAATTAGCAAATAAAATTAGACTAACACGTACAATTAGATAGCTAATTAGCACATTCATAATTAACATGGATTAAACAATTTTACAAATAAATAAATTAACAATGAGATAATTAACAAATAAAGATATTATTAGGAGATTAGTATATTTTCCTATAATCAAACAATTAACAAATCATCAACAAATAATTTAAAATAAACAAATCATTAACAAATAAAAAAATAAAAAAGGGGCCCTATTGCGCATTAGTCATGCTTAGGGTGCAAAATTCATAGTAAAATACCTAGATTAAATGTTGTTTTTGAGTTTTTGAAATCGAGTTCTACGGTGCTTTATTTCGAAATTCAAGCTTCGAAACTTGTTTCTTGACTTGAATATACCGAGAATATTGACTTTCAGGTTAAAAAATAACACGAAAATGACACTTTTGGAACGTGGGACCTCGGAAATTGTTTGTTAATGGCAAAAAATATAAGGGGGACCGATCGGGTGGGGAAGACTGTCGGGTGTTTTATTAAACCCCTATTGCGCACAAATTTTGTGCGCAATAGGATTTAACGGTGACCGTTACCGTTAACTGCTATTGAGCAGAAAATTTGTGCGCAAAAGGCACTTTTGTAACCTTTTTTTATTTTTTTTTTATTTTTTTTATGTCGGTTATTTTGTATCAAAATCCCACTTTTGGGATCATTTATGTTGCGGACTCAGAAAAAAAGGAGAATTAAAGTTATTGTCACTTTGCTTTTTCGATTATCACTAGATTTACATCATTCCGCGTATCTAAAGAGGACTATTGCTCTAGTCAGTTTTGTTTACCCTTAAAAAAGGTAACAATTAAATTTGTAAGTGGTTGATAGGATATGTGGTTAGATGAATAGATTACGTATAACAATAGTATGCAAATGATAATATATTGATGAATGATAGTAAATAAAACTTAAGAAACCGAATATGTAAACTCTGAGAACTGATCCGGGTGTCATGACCCAACCGGAGGGCCATGACGGGCACCCGGTGCTAGCCCACTCGGGCACCTCTTATCGTACATTCATATTCACATCTAGGTGAGCCACATGGCCTACACATAATTTCTATGCATCAATAATTCTACTCTCAGTGGGCAATGACACATTTATATCATCATCAACAACTATGCCCATATCCATATACACAAGTCGACGAGGCTAACAAAATAATATACGAAATATAAGCCGACAAGGCTAAAAGACATCCAACTAAACACAACTGTCTACGAGCCTCTAAAGAGAGTATGTACCATCATATAGACGGGACAGGACCCCGCCATGCCCATATGTATGTACACAAAAGAATAATACCAACAACTGCAGCTCCAGATCAAATGGAGCTCCTCTATGCAGTCTCTGAACAAGTAATCTATGGATCAAGTTTGTCTCCCTGTCCACCTACGGGCATGACGCAGCGTCCACAAACAAAAGGACGTCAGTACGAATAATGTACTGAGTATGTAAAGCATAATCAACAGCACAATGGAAGCATGACAAAATAACATAAGATAGAAGAGTCATGAGAGGATAGAGCCATTTATACCTCTAGCGACGTTCATCGTATTTACTTACCCTTTTTCTAATGGGAACCTTCCACTTTATACCTTTATACTTATAGACCATAGAGGTTCGGGGTCTTACATACCCGACCATGATAAGGTTCGGTGATATACATACCTGGACCTACCTGTCACGACCCAACCCCGTGGGCCGCGACTGGTACCCTAACTGGGTACCCGTACATACCTACCCGACCGACTTTCGAATCATACGATTTTTTTTTTGTTTTTAACAGAAGTTACATAAGTAGGTCGATACAAATACGGCACGCGCGCAAACATACATATATATACATACATACCTGAACATACAGACATTTACATATAAGCCGATAAGGCTAACATACCAACGAAACCCGTAACCGACACATCTATCTACAGGCCTCTACAGACATACAGAATCATATGACGGGACAGGGCCCCGCCGTACCCAGAATTTCCGTACATACAGAATATACGGAAGAACAGAAGATATATACCAAAAGTATATGCTCCGGATCGAAGGAGCTCTTCAAACAGCAGAGTCAGAAACCTACGCTGGCGGCGTATCACCTGGTGCGTCTGTACCTGCGGGCATGTAGCGCAACCCCCGAAGAGCGGGGCTCAGTACGAAAAATGTACCGAGTATGTAAAGCAGAAACATAGCAGATATAAACATAGTCCGAACCGGAGTCACAGAAATATAACAGACAGAACCATAAATCAGACGGACGGACAGAGTCATGATCCAGACGGACATACAGAGTCGTGGTTCATACAGATAAACAGAATCATGGTTCGGACAGACAGACGGAATCATAATACGGACAGACGAGCAGAATCAGTATCCATACAGACGTACAGAATCGGAGTCCATACGGGCGTACCGAATAAAAATCCATACGGACATACAGAATCAGAATACATACGGACATACAGAATCAGAAGCCATACGGACCTACAGAATCAGAATCCATACGGACCTACAGAATCAGAATCCATACGGACATACAGACATAGTCGTAATCCAGACGGACAGACAACAGTATGCCGGACAGAATTATGCATGCAGAGTAGTACAGAGTCATACAGAATCATACAGAGGCATGTGCTTAAATAAATACAGATGGCACACGCATACATTCATACAGATCCCGGCCCTGTCTGGGGGCGCGGTAACAGAACCCGGCCCTCTTAGTACGAGACGCGGTGGACAGACAGAATCAGATCAGATCATATGCCATCCTGGCCGCCATCCCCATACACAGATCATAATATCATACAGACATACAGATCCCGGCCCGCACGCCGAGGGACGCGGTGAACAATGCAGAGAAATATGCACGATAACAGAACCTGGCCCGGGACGCAGTGAAGGAATGCATTGAGACAGACACGAACCGATAAATGAGAAACTACTTACATACAGACTCAGTCAAACTGAAGGGTGCCAAACGGCGAGTCAAAATCAGAGTATACGGATAGTATGCATAGTACGCGCCTATATCCTACTTGGGAAGGCACGACAGATTATTATCAGAATCAGATTCTCAGATGTTCTGAAATCATTTTGTAAGAATTTCATAAAAATAGTTGTATCATAATCAAAATAATAGTTCAGATGGTTTCTGAGAAAATCGGACAAAACGGAAGTATTTAAAGTATTACAGAAGATATCGGGCCTTGCGGGCCCGCCTCGGGCCAACTCGAGGCAACATAGGTAAATTATCGCTAATAGACCTTATGAGGTCATCCATAATCGTTTGGAAGTGTTCCGACTCCGTTTAGGGAAGTTTTGTACAAAAACCCACTTTAAAGGCAATTTGTAAGAAAATAGCTTCAATTGTATTGAAGGAATTGGAGCGGTTTTCCGTCTCGAATTCCGGGGAACGGAGTCGTACTTAAGGCTCGCGGCCGAGCCTATCACATCCAGAACATGCCTAGGAACAAAGGGAAATGCTTCACATACCTCGATAGCGCCTTACGCTCGCTTGGCGTCGACTTCAATTTCGTCCAAAATCTAGAAATGGTCAAGTTTACCATTTGTTAGTTTCAAACTTTTCAATAATTCAACTTAACACAGACTTGCCTACCGAAATTTCGGCAGCATTTCCTCTGTATATAAGACATCCCCGAGACTTAGCTAGGCTCAATTCCTCATCACAACAACCCAGAAATAGCATCAATAACAACAATATGCATTAAACATACGATATGGCATCACTAGCCATCCTTTTGACATAACGAAATATTTTGCGTTTCAACCTTACATTTCCAACCCAAACTTATTATTCTCATATTCATCATCCATCAAAATCATTACAACATACGTCGGAGGCATATCATACCATTTCCACACAATATACACAAGATATGCAAAACATACCAACTTTCCATTAAGCCACTACTTGTCCAATTTTTCCTAACTTTCAACATACAAGTTAATTATACAATTCCATCTTCCAAATTCATCAACATTACTCATAATTTGCCTCTTAACACTTCCATTTCCATTTTTACATAAGCTATAACAAGGTTGCATAATTTCCTTCAACAACTTAGTAACCATTTTTCCATGACAACAAAGACTATTATTTTTCCATTCATTTCACCATAACACACTTAACATATTAACAAGATTATATTCATATTCCATCACCACACAACACCACACGGCTACAACCTATGTTTCTCCAACTTCCACAATTCATTCCACTTTCTTTTCTAATACAATTTCTACCACACTACAACTAAATTTCAACATGAATTCAAGTCACCATAATCATGCAATATATATGCTTATATTCGGCCAACATACATACAACCACAACACACAAAATTTTCATATTTTTCATTCATTCCCACACACTACAACATATATACATATATTCCATGACTTAAAAATGGTAAAATTCTTACCTTTTCTCAACTCTTCCACTTGCCACAAATGGTAGTTTCTTGCCAAAATAATTGTATCACCTTGAAGAGAATCTTGAGCTAAGTAGAAATTCCAAAAGAGATGGATTTTTGAACCAAGAATCAAGCTCCAAGATTGTTTTTTTCTTTTTCTCTTTCTCTTTCTCTTTGGCCGTGGCCTTTTTCTCCTCCTCTCTCTCTCTCTCTCAATTTTTCTTGAATGTTCCAAAAGATGAACATTGATCCATGTATATACTTATCCCTTTTGTTAATTTGTCACATGGAATAATATTCCATGGACTTGGGCCATGAAGTGTGGCCGGTTGGGCTCCCTTAGTTGGGCCTCATTTTATTATTTTTTTTTAGCCCAATTCATCAAGAATTCTTATTTTGTAATTTCCGAAACAAATTTCCAAAATTCCAATTTTTCCCTTGGCCTCCTTTCGTAATTCCACACCAATGTATTCATAGCCGACACATTCATACCAAGTAAGGTCCAAATATGGCCTCATTCATTACAAGTCAAGTTATCTCGAATTTTTCGAATGAACAAAAATGCCGGATGTAACACTACCAAGGCTCAGTGTCATCCGTACCCTGCTGCAGTGGTGTGCACGCGATAGATATCATACCTGGTCATCTAAGCTTGGTGTTCTTACTAGTCATACTTATATATATATATATATATATATATAGGAGTACACAAGTATCCTCGACATCTTCATCATCATAACCATTTTCATTATATCCTTCCTTAGAGCATCAACTATCATAGAACGAGACTAATGGCATTGTGATAATATCAAGAATCATGAGCTTTAGTGATTCTAGGAATGAAATCATCATGGAAGATACTATGGATTTCACATGAAGGTATACATCGATGGGATAATGCCTTAAGAAAGAAGGGTTAGCCTTACATGCCTCTTTGCCTTCTTAACTACTTAACGTTCACTGTCGAAGCTTGGAAAATCTACATTTAAAGGATTCATACCATAGTTAAGCCTTAATGATACTCTTAAATTCAAACTAGAATAATTCATGAGTTAACGAAAATTGGGCAGTATTTCCCCTATTTCATCTACTTCCACCATATTACAAAACAACTCCAAACATCCATAATAACATCCACAATATCATAATCAAGTAATCACATTCCATTAAGTCTTCAAAATTCAGTCTCATATTCAACTTATACTACCAACTTCACATCAACCCTTAGCACATTTTCATACAACGCTTCCTCATCATCATCATTACCTTTTATAACAAGAATATATCTATATCATACTAAGAATCATGATTCAAGTTGGCTTACTGCTCAAAAACATCATGAAAACTATATTTAGACCTCATCTTCTACTTTCTCATTCTACCCAAGTTGTTCAACAACTAAGCACTCTTAATAACATGAAATTAGCATGAAAACTAATCTTTTATCTCATAATAATGAGCTTTGGAGCAGCTATCAACTTATATGAAAAACCTAACTTCAATGCCCAAGAATTTCTTGTAGTCTACTAACCCTAGCAAGACTTCTAACACATGGATATCTTGATTCTTGCCTCTTGATATTTGTTTTCTCTTGGGTTGGAGTGGAATATACTTGGAGAAGGGTTTTGGAGCTCTCCATGACTTTTGGAAATGAAATAAAAGAACAAAGGTCATCTATTTATACAAAAAATTAAAAAGTTGCCCGATGGACTTATACGGACCACTTATACGGTCCATATAATACCACCAAGAAATTACCCCTCTCTTTAAGGGTCATGTTATACGGACCGTATAAAGTTATACGGACCGTATAAGTGGTCGTATAACCCACAGTTATCCGAAACTTTCTCTCGTTGATTCGTTTGACTTCCAATCCTTGTGGAAGCTTCTTTGCACTTCTATAACACTTGATTAACCATACAATAGACCCTATAGCATCCCCTAAAGATATTACCAAATAAATATTAGCTCAATTATAGCGAAAACCTTTCCAAACACGACTTACATTTCACTTCCTTCAACAAACTAAATTTCACATATTCATATGACTTCAAAATCTTACAGTATGCACCTTAAGCCCTCTAATACTTCCCTTTATCTCGCAAGGATTTCATAATCACCTTAAGCTCACGTTAGCCTACTCACAAGGCAACAATCCGAAATTTTCGAGATGTAACACCGAGTTTAAGAGATTGCCTCTTTAACCAGAGCCAAACACTAAGAATATTCCACCCTCTTTAACCCGAGCCACACACTAAGAAAATTCCACTGCCTCTTTTTCAGATTACAAGTGTGATGGATAATGAAAATATAACCCTAAAATGAAGGGGGTACACCCTTATTTATAGCTACAAATAGATGTGCCTTAGTACAATCTAAAAAAGTCCTTTCTAAGAAAACCCTAAAATGGATAAGGCGGCGTCCGTATGGGTACTCTGACACCCATATTGTTGTCAGTGCACATGGCGGAACGGTCAGATGACGCGTGGCCTGGCCAATAATGGATACTCTGAGCCTATGTTGATTGTCTTCGCCTTAGGCTCGGGTTTTCTGCGCTTATCAATATGCCCTCGATTTTGACACTCAATTGGATGAACTCACAACCCCTCGGTCCTCATTCCCTTTGATGGCCAACGACCTCGTTCTTCTTCGATCTCGTACAGGATAGCTGTAACATTTACTCTGATTCTTATCGAATACAAATTGCTTCAATTTTTACCGTATACAGATAGTCCCCATACTTCTCGGATCGAAGTTTCATCGAAGTGACGGGAAGTGGAACGATTACCTCGGTGCCTTAGTAAGCCTCTTCTTTGAAAATATGCAGGAAATGAAACGTCCTTTCATGTTACGTCTCTCTCACTTCAAACACGTGTCTCCTTTTGTTTGGACGACTTCGGTAACCGCCTCAAAATTTCCTCTATAAAAGGCGTTACAGTGATTTTATTTTTCACTTTTCACCTTTCACTTCTCTTTTTTCATTCTTCACATCTTGATCGTCTCACTTACCTTGTTGTGTTCTTGCTTCCTTTTGAATCTTTGTTCCGAAATTTTGTGTCTTCAAAAATTTGTTGAGAAAATTTATCCGAGGTCCCAAATCCTTCTCTAATTGTTTCTGGAAAATTCTCTTCAAGTCTTCACAAGTTCATCCTTTCCGTCTTCAAATCTTCATACTTTCCTCTTCGAATCTTCAAATCTTCATATTTTCCTCTTTAAGTCCTCAAAATGGCAACAAACACTGATCCTATTCATGAAGATGCCCCTTCGGTTAGCTCTCTGAATACCGACATTGTCGCTAGCCCTGGTGGCAAATCACAAACCAGTTCCTTCGAACCCCAGGCCAAAGACATAATTCCCTCGAAATATAACTTCAACCACGAGTTCGCCGTTGAAAAGGCTGTTGTTGACACCTAATTTTTGACCTCCCGTAATTTATTTTAGTCACTCGGAATCCTTGGATATCAAACAGAGTGAAATACGTATTTTAGAAGCTAAATGATTTTATAAAAAATTATTCAGATAATATTTCATCATTCTTAATTGGTAAGATAATTTCTATAAATATTATAAATCATTTATTGTTAAAATGTCAATTTGCAAGTATTTTACTATGTTCAATGCAAGGAATTTGGTTAATTAAATAAATTAATCATTTTACCTCTCAATTATTGTTTAATCAATCTATTATAATTTTATCATAATTATTTATGATTAATTCTGAAGATTGCCAATTAAATGGCTATAATTGAAATAATCAATCAATAGTCCAATTATGGCCCAATTGAAAATGAATTTCCTTAATTGGGGTCATTATTGCAAAATTAGTCTTTTTAATCGTTATTTAGTTTAATTGTAACTTTATATGAAAGGGCCAAAATCATTGGTTTGAGTAATTAAGGTCATTATTGCAAATTTTGCCCTAAGTTGGCTAATTGGACCAAATAAGGCCATAAGTAAAATAGCGTGGTCTTAAAATTAAGCCAATTAAGGCCATTATTTACAAGATTAGTTTTAGTTTCTTAATTAACCTGTTTTAATTGTAAGTGAGAGTCTAAATTAATTAGTCTTTACTTAATTTTGGTTATTTATTAAAACGAGTATCAAAACCTGGCATATATACACGTATATACACGGATATACATGTAATATAGATGTATATCACATGTATATATACATGTATACGGCCAAGGCCCTTTTATATTTTAAATGGGATCGAGCCAGCCCAATAATGAGGGGCATGATCCGGCCCAATACGGGTTATAAAGGGGCAAAACCCCACCTTTCTTTTATTTTCCTCACAACAACACGACTAAACACACCCTATCTCTCATCTTTCCCCTTTCCCTTTGAAACCCTAGTGCCGCACTATTACTTTCTCTCTCTCCTCGTCACTTTAGCGCCTAAAATGGCAACGCACAGAGCCCCATCGCTTTATTGCAGTGGGTGTTCAACTATTTTGAGTAAGCATTTAATGTCTCGTACCCGTTTCCACCTAAGTTCTACCAAACGAGGTATGAATATCCATTCCTTGATTACTTTTTCTGTAAATTCAAACGGGCATGACTGAGAAACCTTAATGGGTTTTATTGTATTTGATTTTGAATGCTTGATTTCTATTGGATCTTGAAGGACCCTACGGATCGATTTTTGTTGGCCTATTCCTGGCCTTTGATGTTTAAATTGATCGAATCGTAGCCCTACAATGCTATGTGGTGAGGAGCAAACCCTAAAATTGGGTTTATCCCACATCGGTGAACTTAAGGTTTAAGCGATTTAGGGATTCCTATATAAAGGGTCCTCTATTTGCATTTAAGGGGGGCATCTGATTTTCACTTGCAAAAAATTCGAATACCTAAGGAATTCTAGCATATTTTGCTTGAGACCTTAAATTTTCGATTGAGTTCAAATTTAAAAGTTTATTTCTTTTCGTTTGTGTGTGGTTCTCTGTGATTCCGAGCATTTGGGAGAAGCTTGAAGTTTTCCAAGTCCAAATCTCGATTCAAAGGCTGCACATAAGAAAGGTAATTCCCCTTCCCATTCATTTAGCATTTCCTTTTAGGTATCTATAGGTATATGTGTTTATGTGCTAGTTTTAGTTAGTTGAATATGTTTTCCTATATTAGTTTGGTTTAATAGTTAAGCATGTTTTATATGTTAGTTTTTAGTTAGTCCTGTATATTAGCTTAGCTTAGTCCTATAAAATATTGTTTGAATATGCCTTGTATGAATTTCTCTTGTTTTTGGTTTAAAAGTTGTTACTTAAGGTTTCATCTAAAACTGTTTTACTAAAACTTGTATACTGTTGCATATTGGTCCTGCATATTGTTGGCTGGGCTTTGAGTCTATTATTGCCAGCCCATATGAGATTTTGAATAATAAGAACCCTCAGCATGTTTTCCTGTAGCTCTTCTCTCAATATATTGGTTTTCTGCCCTATATACCAAGTGATATACCAAGGTATACAGAGTATATTCATCTCTGTACCCTCACAGGTGTATAGAGGTAGGTATATTTAGTATATCTAAGGTATATCACTCCTACAACTTATTAATATGGACTAACATTGTGCCAGTTTGGTCTTCTGGGCCGAATGCTTTTATCTAATCATCGGGTCTTGTCTTGCATGCTAAATATGCTTTGTACTTCGGCTGAATTTTTTTCCTGATTTTGTTAAGTGACCCATCTGGGCTTTGGACTTCTTTTTTTTTTACTTTGGGCCTTAGCTGTTTCTCCTAAATACCATGCTGTCACTGAATGACTTATTTGCTCAACTTGTGAGCTTGCTTAGCTTAAATGAAAATTGTTTATGCCTTAGTACCAATACTTAGACGTATACTAATCCTCTTTCTTTTATGTGCTCCATGTGAACCAATTCTGCCCCATTCTGCCCGTCTCTTGCATTAAAACTTGGTTGGGCCAGAGGCCTAACACTATTTCTTTTATCGAGTCCGAACGAAAAAAAGGGAAGCTAATATTGTTTGAAGGCCTAGTCATGGGTGAAAATGACATGAAGGCTCAACTATGGGTGAAAATAGTAACTGGGGGGATTAGGTGGGCCCACCAGCTTAAACCCTTTCCTTTTATATATTCATTTTATGTGAAAAATTGTATTTGTTAAGAAGACTTGATAATTATTGAAACCCATGTGAATGCTAGAACTTAGGAGATGATTAGATAGGAAAGTCGCCAAAATTGATTTCTAAACTCGGCTAATAACCATTTTAAAACTTAATCATAAATGATTTTAAATTGTTTCAAAATCACGATAAGGCATAAGAACAAGGAAGTGGGATTTAATTAAGTTAAACGGGTTTGGGTTAAATAAGATGAGTGTGTTCTTTTTCTACTGATAAATAACAGATTCTGGGTCTTAAGCCGATAATTAAAATATGAAACTGTTGGAAAGTTGTAATTGACAAAAACTGACTTTGAAATTGGACTCTAAACTACTTGCAAATTTCACACTTTGAGACTTGCAACAGTTTGGCCAGCCTGAGAATTGGGCTTGGAAATAATTCTGGAAAAGAAAAAATCTTTGGGCTTGGAAGGCCAACACTGAATTTGGACCGAAAAATCGGCTTAATGGACTGAACTCGAGGGCGAGATGGATTTGGACTTAGAATTGTATTGACCTGGTGGGCTTCAATGTTAAAACCGGACATGAATTAACACCTGTAAATTTCTTTATATATATATACATATACATACACGTAATAAAAATCGGAGATATACTCCATATTTTTATGTATACGAATAAGTAAAACCCGAAAGAATTAAACTCATTTTATTAGGACTAGAATAATAGTGATTCTGCTCGGGAGAAATTCCGGGTGTGTTCTAGTTCGGCAATAAAGGGAGTTGAACACTAACGCAGATTTTCAAACCATAACCCCTTTTTTTAAGGGGACTTTTTGCCGATTTTTTTTTTGAAATTATGATATGATATAAAATAACATTTATTGCGGAAAATTTAAAAACTTTTAAACAAATAAGTACATTAATCACACAATGAAGTTCATAGGTCAACCGTATTTTACGGATCTTTAATAATAGGGTGCGTAAAATCTTCCCTAGGGGATGATTACCAGAATCCTTACCTTGAACTTTGGTCCAAAAGATTTTCTTTAAGAAAAAATCTTTAAATCAGGTTTTCCTAGTTTTCCATAAATAAATTAGGTGGCGACTCTAAAAATACTAAAATTCAATTAGAGTACCAACAACCTCGTAGTAACTTTTATGCCTTGGCCCGCGTAAAAGCGAACCGTAACAGCTGTAAAGAAATCTGATCGAGGTTACGATGTGAGGCCTTACCCATCATCGATTAAGGAGGTGCACCTTCGCCGAGTCCGAACTGAGTGCGGTTGGGATAACCGCCCCATAGAGATTATTGCTCCCGGTGATGACGAAGCAATCACCGACTTTAGGGAGGGGTTTTCATATATTCACAC
This sequence comes from Lycium barbarum, assembly GCF_019175385.1. Taxonomy (NCBI): domain Eukaryota; kingdom Viridiplantae; phylum Streptophyta; class Magnoliopsida; order Solanales; family Solanaceae; genus Lycium; species Lycium barbarum. The sequence continues at coordinate 18,430,981 of NC_083348.1, read as the reverse complement.
ATACCCTTTCACTTTCAAGCTTAACCCTCTAATAGATCTGGTTATCCTTGAGATGTGCTGGACATATAAAGTGTGCCTCGCTCAAGTAGGCCCAAACATATGGAGGATCGTGGCCTGCCTCCCTCTTTTGGCCGGTAATGCCAAAGTTAACTTCACCTTGCACCATCTGATTCAGCTATATTGCCCGAGGATCTTCCGTGGCAGAGTTATAAAGCTCTCTAAACGAAGAAGGAACCCCATTCTCTCCTGTGCCGATGAGAACAGAGATCAGGGCTGGTATGAGCGTTTTGTCCGGGTTAGGACCGAGGATATTATACCGGAGGAGTACATTCCTTTCCTCGAAAGGTGGAATGACAAATGTAAGTTTTATAGGACTTATCTCCCTTTTACGTACCTTTGGGCATTTTTTTCTAACTATTTTTGATGTTTCAGCTGATGGATGGCTTCCGGATGCGATCCCCGGATTTACTAGGTGGATCGAAAGTATTATCAGCCAACATCCGCGCCAAGAGCGGACATGGAAAGATCTGTCCCGCGACCGGTGGGCAGCACAAAATCATGGTATCTTTCTCTTCCCTTAGCTTCTTGTTATTTTCTTTTGTTCAACCTTCTTCTAGTTTTTATCCTTCTATTCCCGGCTCATTGCCGAGGATGAAAAGAAGAAGAAAAAACCCAAGTCTAAGGGTCAGAAAAGAAAGAAGAGCTTGAAGGATGGTGCAGGTACATCCGCAGTTCGAGGTTTGAGGGATGACCCCGATGATGATATTTGGGTTGCGAGCATCGGATCAGACCCTTATGTTGCTGCTGCTGCTATCGGGACTGAGAGAACTTCGGTGGACGTCCCGGAGAGTGTTGCAGCTGATTTGCTGAGCTCTGCCACGGGTGGGGAAATTGAGACGCCTTTACCTCCGGTAACCGAATATCTCCAAGCCTCGGTTCCCATAAAGGCCATCGAGCTGATAGACGTTATGGGCGACACTTCACCCGAGGCGGTGCCTTTGGCAAAAGGACCGAAACTATTCCAGCACCTCCTCCTGATCAATCTACTTCACCACTTCCTTCTGCTCCATCTTCGTAGTAGGAGAATTTTGATGACATGTTCACAGATAATCCTCCTGCAAAGGCAGCAGCCTCGAGGTTCGGACATCTCCCTATTCCTCAAGCATCGAGGAGGCCTACTCGATTTACTGAGTCTAGTTTGAGGTCTCGACTTACAGATATTTTTTCGGCCCTAAGTGCAGAGCCGAAAAGGACCTGGTCGGCCATAATCACCGTACCTGAAGATTGCAAATTTTTTTCCCGCCCCGTGGGGATGGCCAGCTATCTCCGACCTCTTATGTCGGAGTCCGACAAAGAGACGATGACAGGACTCTCGTGGCAGTGTGTCACACCCCGACTTTACTAGGGTGTGATGGGCACCCGACCCCATATCTGGAGCCGAGCGAACCCGCTGACTCTTATTACATAGATAAACTCTTGTATCAATTCAGAAATAAATACATGGTAAGCCCTCCAATATTTTTTTTCATATGTAATGTCTATCATCATATGGGACCCGCGACATGAAACATAATAACATTGTGACGGTTGAAGCCGTCTACCAAGCTGACACTCAATACTCATGACTCTGTCTGCAAAGTCTCTAACATTGAACAAACACCATAGCTCATATACTCTGACTCGGCAGCACTCCAGAACAAGTGGAGCCCGCCAACTCCGCTGGAACATCTTCTATGATAACTGTGGCTCAGCTGGTGTACCTGCGCGGCATGAACGCAGCCCCCGAAGGTCGGTGACCTCCGATTACATTATGGAATAATCATGGTCACTTTGTCTCACCTTGAAGGAACGAGTATTTTAAGGCGAGACTACCAACGGAAAATAGCCTTAAGAGAGAGCATAGAATGAAATCATGGACATTATAACCGCCAACTAATATGCTTTGAAGTCTTTTAGAAACTAGTGTCATAGCTAAAGAATAGAATTGAGGTTCAAGAACTAGTATAACACTTTCATATTCACATAGGATTCTTAGCTCAAGACTCTTAGTCATGGAATCATTCTTGTCGTACTTATCGTAGGCATATTCTCTTTCTCAACATCATCATTATCATTGTCATCATAGGAGTATCTTCGTTAGCATAGTTACAGTACTTGTCATTCGGTGAACGGAATACGGATCAAGGGTTTCTTTGGATTCTGCTTCAAAATAAATCAAACGGAACAATAAGGAAAATCCGGGGACCATGGGCCCACCTCGGGTCAAATGAGGTGGCGTACCAAATTTACATATGTTACATGTCATGGCGTTACTTGTGAGGGTTTTAGGGTAGTCGGGTCCTATTTATGCGAGTTCTAGAGGTTTAGGAAGTTCTTTCAACATTTTACACAATTTTTAATTCAATTCTACTGAATGAAAAAGGGGAAACTTTAAGCGCGGATTCCGGAGGGTAGAGTTATCCCCGAGGCTCATATCCAACATATTACATCTAAGACATGCCATAGAAGGAAGGGTGAAGCCTTACATACCTTTTATGCTTCTTATGCGACTCCAAATTCACGTTCCAAATCCGCCAAAATCTACAAATTGGTCATGTTTACCAAAACTTGATTAGAGCCTTTAGAAGTTGATTCTTTAAAGTAACACTTTGTCTGCCGAAATTTCGGCAGCATTTCCCCTGTAAATGTACCAACCCCGAGAGTAAGGCTCGGCCCCAAATCGATGACAACAATCCGGGAATTTGACCCGGCCAAACCAACAACAATACTAGCAATTATCCCAGCAACAATTGAATTAAATTCACTTCAATTCAATTCTCATAATCTTCCAACAACTTAATAAACATATATAATCAATCCAAAACCATACAAACATGATTCCATAACATTTCCAACAATCCACAAAATTTTCCAACACAACCCGAAACCTTCCAAGTCCAAGGAAATATCACAACACATTTCTTTCTTCAAAATTCACAAACTACACCAACAAACCACACTTTAACAACATTATTATCATAATTACAAGAAACTACATTTGATTCAAATTGGCTTACAAAAACAGCCCGCAACAACTACGACACCAACTTGGATCATTAAACTCTCATTTACATCACATAATCCACAACACAACAACCCAAACATACTAAATAAAATTAGTCCATTCTTTGACATGCAAAACAGTCCATTTTCGGCCACAACAACTACACCCCTATTTTCATGAATTTCCATCCTTTTCCATACATTGCAACAACAACTAACATACTACATAGAATTAATCCATTCTCTTCCAAATCACACTATGACCACACGGCCACAACTACATATACACGGACAACTATTCAACATCCATATTTTCATAATTTTCATGAGTTTCATTCGCTCCTACACACCACAACATACACAACCATACATAACATATAAAAGAAGATTAAGTTCTTACCCTTTTTCTTCAATTTCCCACTTGGCTAGAATGTTGATCTTGCAACAATAAATGTTCTACTTGTTCCAATGACCTCTTCTCCTTGCTAGGGACCTTCCAATTAGTAGAGAGTAATTTTTTGAGAAATTTTTCCAAGGTTCTTGTTTCCTCCAAGCTTGGCCGAAATTGGCCCTTTAATTTTCTTCCAAAGTGTCTTCTTTTTTTTTCTTTGTTTCTCTTGAAATTTCTAGAGTTGTAAATGATAAATTGTCTTGTTTTTTCAAGACTCATACATATATATATATATAGTTATAGTGGCATGTGAGGGGCACATGCCTCTCTCTAGATTTTTCTCTTTTTTTTTTTTTTCCATTTTTCCTTTTCTAGAGTTTTCTTGAAAAAGATGACTTGGTTGGCTTCTCTTGCAAGCTTTGTCCATACATGTACATAATTAACCCCCATTAAATAAAAATGTGGACATATAGGGGCATGCCACACGGCCAAGGGCCCTTCAAGAACATTCTTGATTTTTTTATTTTTTTTGTGAAATTCCCATTTTGCCCCTATTCTTTCCGCAATTTTACCATGAACCCTTTTGCGAATTTTCTTTCTTACCCTTGGCCTTTCTTAACATTTCCATTCTAGTAATGTCCATAATTGATATTTATAACCAACTTGTACATTAACATAATTTTTGAAAATAGCCTTACCCTTAACTTGCCACGACTACCTTGGAATATCCGAACGTTTAAAATACGGGATATAACATCCTCCCCCCCTTTAGAACATTCGTTCTCGAATGTTCAACTGGTCTTACGGGGTGTCATAATATTTCCGGAGGATCCCTTTGTAGTCGTCCTTTCCTTCATGCTCACTCCTTGTCCTTTACCTCATTCCTTTCATAATCGAACTTCTCGGTTTTTACATGAATCTTCTTCCCGTGTCTTGGGCTTTCTACTTTGTTGGGCCAACGTATTATCCTTGTCCTTCTCAGATCATCTCTTTTCTTGTTACTGTTTCATAACCATTTCTTAACAAAAACCACACCTTTAGATTCTTGCTACAACTCTTCTTTAGTCTCTTTTTGTATCTCTTGATACATGTATACTTGTCCTTGGCTTCATGTGTTGGTGCTCATTTCGTTCATCGTTATTCCTCGTAAGCCTAATATGGCCTCCCCCCCTTTAAGGGGTTCCTTATATGCTCATAGTCCTTTATGAAGTCTTCGCTTATACCTTTATCCCTCACCTTCTTTTCCAGCTTTGTGCTTAACATATCGAAAACTTCTTATCTTAAGCTTTTCTTTTACTTCATGTCTAGGTCCTCATTTGTCCACATTTCCATACCTTTCTATCCTTTATTCGTTCTTTCACTTGCTGAGCTCTCTTGCTCGTAATTCTTTCTAACCACGTGTTCGTGTTGTAGCTGTGTGCCCATATTTCTTAAACGTTTCGATACTCTCTTGAACCTCTAAGCATATTACTATGGTTACATACTTGTCCTTTTACAGATCTGTCAACTCAACACCATCACCATCCTAAGCATTCTTTCTCTTACTTCACATTCCTCTACCCTGGTCACCATTCTCTTAGACCTACTTGTTGAAATCAACTCTCAACCTCTCCACATTGCTCCTTGTTTCCTTTTACCTCACTCTATCTCGTCTCACATGCCTACTTGAATTCTCATCCTAGTGGTCTCGTACTTTTACCATTAATTTCTCGCGGGGGTTTCACTTACTAAGGTTTTCTTAACTTTCCTCTTTTCCGACATTTAAGCTTCCTATCTTCCCTTTACTCACACTCTCTTTATTTTCCGAGTATCGTTATACTGGAATTTCCGACCTCAACCTACAGTAAAATAATAACAGTTCACTCGCCGCACTTGTACCATTTATTCTTGCGGTCACTCGTACTTTTGCACCTTTGCGTGATCAATACCTTTCTTCCCGTAGTTTCGGTTACTAGGCTCGCACGCCACCGATACAATCATATACGGGATATCTTACACATTCATATATACATACATATTCACTATCAACTAGTTCACAAAATACTTCTAAGCGCTATTCAAGCCTATCCTAATTCTAGGGCTATGATGCATTTTCTGTCTCTTTACCGGGCTAGTCTGCCTTGTTTCACGCGTCTTCTTATGGTCTCTAATCATCCCATACACTTTAATGTTTCCTTAGACTACTCTAGCTTTTCATTTGTCTCTTATGTCTCAATTCATAAAATTTCTCATCAACTTCCCAGGGGGTCACCCATCATGGAATTGCTCCCACCTGAGCACGCTTAACCCAAAAGCTTCACTGAAATTCGGTGCCTTAATGCCGATATTTTCGCGTCAGCTTCCTCACATGACCTTTATTGCATGCTCTGGATCAAGTCGAAGTCTTACAGGCTCCGAAACATTTTCGTAACATGTCCTTTCTTTTATAATTACCGTTTTGCCCTCTTTGATTTCCAATGTTCACCTTCCGCCTGTGTATATGGCTACCCCCTATTCTGGACTTCCGGGTTCTCGATAGTAACGTTCACACCTCCGTTGCCATACCAAATCCACGACCTTTCTGGAACAACGCATCTTACCTATTGCCGGTTTGCAATATTTCCTTTCCACGCGCCTTCCTGTTAGGCGTATCCATTCTTACAGAATCTCCTTTACCATTCCCACTCTTCACAGTCTGTACGTAACAATTATCGACGATACTTTACAGAACATACAGCTGTATGACATATTCCAGCCATTCAGAACTTCCTGTCCCAAGTAACAGAACAAATATCCCAACTTACCTCTGTGTCTTACCGTGTCGTCATTCGCCTTTCTCCGTCGCTATTGGACGTCTGCGAAAATTAACGATTAGTACCAGGAATCTCATTTCCTATGGCTTAGCTCTATCGCACGATCTAAGACTGAATGAAGGTCAACATTTCCTAGATGCCCCGCAGCCTCCTATTTATAAATGTGGCCGGCTTCACACCCATAAACAGGACTCTACTGAACACGACTTTGCAGACAACCCTTAGACCGACCTGCTCTGATACCACTCTGTCACACCCCGACTTTACTAGGGTTTGATGGGCACCCGACCCCATATCTGGAGCCGAGCGAACCCGCTGACTCTTATTACATAGATAAACTCTTGTATCAATTAAGAAATAAATACATGGTAAGCCCTCCAATATTTTTTTTCATAAGTAATGTCTATCATCATATGGGACCCGCAACATGAAACATAATAACATTGTGACGGTTGAAGCCGTCTACCAAGCTGACACTCTATACTCATGACTCTATCTGCAAAGTCTCTAACATTGAACAAACACCATAGCTCATATACTCTGACTCGGCAGCACTCCAGAACAAGTGGAACCCGCCAACTCCGCTGGAACATCTTCTATGATAACTGTGGCTCAGCTGGTGTACCTGCGCGGCATGAACGCAGCCCCCGAAGAAGAGGGGTCAGTACGAGTAATGTACTGAGTATGTAAGGCATGAATAGTGACATAATAAAGGAATATATAGTATGAATAATAACGGAATAGACATATGGAGCTTATCTTGGAACAGAAGTAACCTGTACATATGAATGCCTTTCAGGCAGATGCCATGCATGCTTAGTCTTTTTTTTTTTTTCAGAAAACAGTACTTCTTATTTACATGTACAGAAAACAGAACGTTTCAGAAAACGGTATCCTTTATTCACATTTACAGACGCCGAGTACATCGGCTCTCCCACCCCCCTCCCCAACAGTGTCCCAACATATCATATATAAATGTATATAACATATACAGACGCCGTATCGGGCTCTCCCATATCCCGCGTCCGGGACGAAATCCAGCTGAATCAGGTGGTGATGTAACAGTGGCCCTTCCCCTTTTCCTCATACACATATTCACATTCATATACATATGTCATACAATTGGCATGCATGAGAGCCCAAAGAAAGTCATGTGTCCATCGGAGTGACGTAAGGTCGGTGACCTCCGATTACATTATGGAATAATCATGGTCACTTTGTCTCACCTTGAAGGAACGAGTATTTTAAGGCGAGACTACCAACGGAAAATAGCCTTAAGAGAGAGCATAGAATGAAATCATGGACATTATAACCGCCAACTAATATGCTTTGAAGTCTTTTAGAAACTAGTGTCATAGCTAAGGAATAGAATTGAGGTTCAAGAACTAGTATAACACTTTCATATTCACATAGGATTCTTAGCTCAAGACTCTTAGTCATGGAATCATTCTTGTCGTACTTATCGTAGGCATATTCTCTTTCTCAACATCATCATTATCATTGTCATCATAGGAGTATCTTCGTTAGCATAGTTACAGTACTTGTCATTCGGTGAACGGAATACGGATCAAGGGTTTCTTTGGATTCTGCTTCAAAATAAATCAAACGGAACAATAAGGAAAATCCGGGGACCATGGGCCCACCTCGGGTCAAATGAGGCGGCGTACCAAATTTACATATGTTACATGTCATGGCGTTACTTGTGAGGGTTTTAGGGTAGTCGGGTCCTATTTATGCGAGTTCTAGAGGTTTAGGAAGTTCTTTCAACATTTTACACAATTTTTAATTCAATTCTACTGAATGAAAAAGGGGAAACTTTAAGCGCGGATTCCGGAGGGTAGAGTTATCCCCGAGGCTCATATCCAACATATTACATCTAAGACATGCCATAGAAGGAAGGGTGAAGCCTTACATACCTTTTATGCTTCTTATGCGACTCCAAATTCACGTTCCAAATCCGCCAAAATCTACAAATTGGTCATGTTTACCAAAACTTGATTAGAGCCTTTAGAAGTTGATTCTTTAAAGTAACACTTTGTCTGCCGAAATTTCGGCAGCATTTCCCCTGTAAATGTACCAACCCCGAGAGTAAGGCTCGGCCCCAAATCGATGACAACAATCCGGGAATTTGACCCGGCCAAACCAACAACAATACTAGCAATTATCCCAGCAACAATTGAATTAAATTCACTTCAATTCAATTCTCATAATCTTCCAACAACTTAATAAACATATATAATCAATCCAAAACCATACAAACATGATTCCATAACATTTCCAACAATCCACAAAATTTTCCAACACAACCCGAAACCTTCCAAGTCCAAGGAAATATCACAACACATTTCTTTCTTCAAAATTCACAAACTACACCAACAAACCACACTTTAACAACATTATTATCATAATTACAAGAAACTACATTTGATTCAAATTGGCTTACAAAAACAGCCCGCAACAACTACGACACCAACTTGGATCATTAAACTCTCATTTACATCACATAATCCACAACACAACAACCCAAACATACTAAATAAAATTAGTCCATTCTTTGACATGCAAAACAGTCCATTTTCGGCCACAACAACTACACCCCTATTTTCATGAATTTCCATCCTTTTTCATACATTGCAACAACAACTAACATACTACATAGAATTAATCCATTCTCTTCCAAATCACACTATGACCACACGGCCACAACTACATATACACGGACAACTATTCAACATCCATATTTTCATAATTTTCATGAGTTTCATTCGCTCCTACACACCACAACATACACAACCATACATAACATATAAAAGAAGATTAAGTTCTTACCCTTTTTCTTCAATTTCCCACTTGGCTAGAATGTTGATCTTGCAACAATAAATGTTCTACTTGTTCCAATGACCTCTTCTCCTTGCTAGGGACCTTCCAATTAGTAGAGAGTAATTTTTTGAGAAATTTTTCCAAGGTTCTTGTTTCCTCCAAGCTTGGCCGAAATTGGCCCTTTAATTTTCTTCCAAAGTGTCTTCTTTTTTTTTCTTTGTTTCTCTTGAAATTTCTAGAGTTGTAAATGATAAATTGTCTTGTTTTTTCAAGACTCATACATATATATATATAGTTATAGTGGCATGTGAGGGGCACATGCCTCTCTCTAGATTTTTCTCTTTTTTTTTTCTTTTTCCATTTTTCCTTTTCTAGAGTTTTCTTGAAAAAGATGACTTGGTTGGCTTCTCTTGCAAGCTTTGTCCATACATGTACATAATTAACCCCCATTAAATAAAAATGTGGACATATAGGGGCATGCCACACGGCCAAGGGCCCTTCAAGAACATTCTTGATTTTTTTATTTTTTTTGTGAAATTCCCATTTTGCCCCTATTCTTTCCGCAATTTTACCATGAACCCTTTTGCGAATTTTCCTTCTTACCCTTGGCCTTTCTTAACATTTCCATTCTAGTAATGTCCATAATTGATATTTATAACCAACTTGTACATTAACATAATTTTTGAAAATAGCCTTACCCTTAACTTGCCACAACTACCTTGGAATATCCGAACGTTTAAAATACGGGATATAACAAAGTGCATATTTTCTAAAAAAAAAAAGGGGGGGGGGGGGGGGTTAATATCCCCGCCCCCCAATTTATTTCTCATTTTTACGCGTCATTTTAATTTTTACCCTAAACATTTCCTTTCTCTCTCTTTGAGAGAAACCGATGGCGGCGCAAGGGTTTTATTTTGGTACCATCACTAGCCACCGTTCCACCACCATTTTTTAGCCATGTTAGGTATTTCCCCACCATCTCTCGTGGTGTGGGATGCCCTGGGCTGAGCCTTGAGCTCTTAGCCATCCGGTGCCACCACACCACACATGAGAGATGGCGTTGTGGTGATTTGCTCGACACCTGGCTACGAAATTCGTCCTTTGTACTACTTTACAAGACGTGTAAGGCTTGGATTAATTTACAACGATCCTTTTTTGGATAAATTTCGGGTACAATTTGTTTGTTTGTGTGATTAGGCGTACGATTTGTGATTTCTGTTATTTTTGTGCACTGGTTTGGGTTCGTTTTTGTCCCTCTGGTGTACAATCACGCGTGATTTTGCAATTGGTACGATTTGGATAAAATTCCTTTTGTCTTTACTGATTTTTGAATTCTGATTTGATTATTTGGAACTTAAGGGAAAATTTCGTGGATGACACTTAGTTTAGGTCGATTATACCCCTAAGGTTATTATTTGGCATCCTGTAAATACATAGTATGGGTGACATTATAAGGGGCCAGATTTTTATTTATTTTTTAGTTCAAAAAACCTCTCATGGACAGCTAGGGTTTGATTGTCACATTGATTTTTCCATCCTACTGTTATATTACTACTATATTACCTAAATAATTTATTATTATTATACTACTACACTGATATTATACAAAAAATACTATTATTACTCTGAAAAATTCAAGAACAAGGGACCGTTTTGTTACACCTCAGAAATTTTTCGTGAGCCAACAATGAATAGACCAACGAAGAGCATGAGTGTGCGATGTTTTACTAAGTAGGGAATGACTATTTATGAACTTTGAAATTAAGAAAGTTGCAGAATTTCATTTCAGCCAGTGGTCGTAAAATGGAATACGGCCCGTAAAGTAATTTACGGACCGTAAAGTTCCATCGTCCTTCAACATTTCAAAAATTTCAACTTTCTGTCAAATGCTTCGAATGGTTAAAAACGACTTGGAATACGGACCGTAAATTGAAATACGGCCCGTAAACTGAGTTGTAAACCGCCATGATCTTCAGCTAAACTTTCTGTTCTTGATATGCTTAAATACGGTCGTGGGGGACGGACCGTAAACCAGTATAAGGCCCGTAAAGTGGGGTTTACGACCACTGTGCATTTCGACCACTGTTCATAAAAATTAGATTTTAGCTATTAAAAAGGAGGGACCCAAGTTCATTTTCTCATTTCATCTTCACGAAGTTTCTCCCATGAAATCTCTAGAACACTCCAAACACTTCAACCACAAGAATACCAAGGAAATCAATGATCATCAACACCAAATCTATGAAACAAAGTGTATGAAACCTAATTGGAAGTCATCTCCTTCAAGAAATTCCAAAAGAGGTGAAGAAGGGTTTTGGTGCTAAATGAGTGATTCCACTCTAGGCTTGTTCCACCATCATCTAAGGTATGTTTCATGACTTTATCATGTTATTTAAGGTATTGGAAAGCTAAGATGCTTGAAATGTAGAAGAACATAGAAAATGGGTCATTACTGAGTGAATAGTGTCACAATTGAATGATAGTTGGATGGAATCATGAACGTTGATATGTTGTGATGATGAATACGTTATAAGTGGCGTATAGACCATGGAATAGGTGTGAAGTAAGCAAAATTATGATGATGAGCTAAAACCATTAAATGTGGAGAAATTGGAGGAAAATGGTGGATTTTGCTAAATATAGATAAGTGATGAATGTTGATACGATATTGTGAGTGTTGTTGTAAATGTTTGGGAGTTGAAATAGAACATGAGAAAAGTAGTAGAAACAAAGGAAACGCTGCCCAATTTTCTCTAGAAATAAGATGCGTTCTTATGGTCGATTGACTAACTATAATGCGTATTCTCTCGTGAAGGTAGCAACGTGATATTGAAGGAGAACGAGTGAATGATAGCTTAACTAAGCGACAAAGGTATGTGAGGCTAATCCTTTTCTTTCTATGGCATGAATCCCATGGTATGATTCTTCTTCCTCTCCATGATTCTCCTATATTCCGGAAAGCCAAGAGCTTAAGATCATGAATAGCTATATGAGTCAAGAGATATGATACGACGTTCCTATAAAGTAAATGATGTCGTCCATTTTATACACTCACCTTACATACTAATCCCTTCAAGGTGAGGCAGAATGTTCATGAATGCCCATAGTGGAATCGAGGGTTCACGACCTTACGTCACCTCGATAATATACACTTGTTCTAGAGTCCCTATGCATGCACAATTGTGAGCATATTTTGATAAGCATATTATTATAAGTATTTCATAATGAGCATGTCATAATCATATTACACCGGGCCTAGTTGGCCGGGCAGTCACCGCAAAAGCGGGCATCTATACGATACACCATGGCCAGTTGGCATGGGCAGACACCACTAGTGGGCAGCATGAGATGGTATCCCGGACGCGGGAGGCCTGGACGCGGGCTAATGTTACTGATTATCACACCGCACCTATATGGTCGGGCAGTTTATATATATATATATATATATATATATATATATATATATATATATATATATATGATATGCATACATGAGTTGATGATAAGCATAAAAGTAAGTCAACATGCATTACTTTTCATACGATTCCTAGCCAGGTAAAGTTGCTCCCTTTATTTTCTTGATGTGTTGTTATTGTTCATGTCTCTCATACTCAGTACAACATTCGTATTGACGTCCATTTTCTTTGGATACTGTGTTCATGCCCACAAGTAGGTAGGGAGGCGAGCTCGATCCGAATTCTTAGGAGCTGTCAGCTGATTGAAAGCACTCCATTGTTCGGAGGTGCTTATGATTATTCTTTTCGTAGATGCGTAGTGTGGGTTAGATGGTCTCACAAGTCTACTACGGTATGCATAAATATATTACATATATTATTTTGATAGTCTACTGAGGCATTTATATATATATATATATATATGTATGACTAATTGTCCCCACGATGTGGGATTTCGCTGGGTTGTTGTTGTTGTTGTTGATGTATGGACTAATTGTGCTTTCCACCGAAAAATGATTGTCATGCGATTATGAATTTGTGAATGATAAAGAAGCGTAAATGACTATGATAAGTGAGTGAATAAGGGGTGCTCGGTGGTCAGTATCGGGTACCCGTCGCGGCCCCCGGCCGGGTCGTGACACGTTTAAGGTCTTTGGGTGTTGGTGTTTGAAGTTTGTGATCCATTTCCTCCATTTTGACCTTTTGGTTGCCCCATAAAAAGGTAATATCGTTTTCTAGCTTATTTATATGTATTAAGTTGTTTTATGTTTGTTTAAAGTTGTTTTAGTTACTGTTCCATAGAGTCTAGTTTACTTGTATGTTTTAATACTGTTTATGTTTGTTTAAAAGCTGCTTAGTTACTATTTTATTGAGTTTATTAAGTTACTGTGTTAGAATGCTAAAATGATGAAGGTTAATGTTTAAGTATTGACTAGTAGGTATCAAGGTCAAACAAGGTCCAAAATGAAGTAGATTTGTTTTTTTGATCATTGGTTATTATTATATTGGCATGGTTGAGGGTTCTAAGGCACTTTTCCCATTTTTTGTGTTGTTTTGCTCTTGTTTGAGGATCCTGTGTTCTTTTGATCCTGTGTTGAGTTGTTTTAAGTTCAAATTAGGGCATTAATCTAAGGCATAATGATCTTTAAACAAAGCATAGGCATTAAGTTTGGTTTATGGATGGTTGTCAGATGTTCTTTGTCCAAAACTGTGTTGAAAATTTAAAATGAGACTGTGTTCTTGTGCTTATGGTTAATAGTTGAAATCAAGTCCAAATGATGTCTTAAATGATGTCAACATCTTTTGAAATGATTAAATAACTTCAAATTAAAACTTGTTTAAGTATGAAGCCTGAGTCTATATTTTTTCTTTTGGTTAGCTTGTTTGTGCATATTTTTAGAGTCTTGAACGGATGCTACATGTCCTGATCGTACATGGTCCTCTTGAATAAATTTTGAGCTAAAAAATAACTACAAAACTGGAATGTGTTGTTTGTTTCTGTATATTTTTCACATGGAGTTGGATTAGAGAGTATTTGAATCTCTGTATTCTTGTGTTATCTGTGCCTAGGCTTGTTTTTATCCTTTAAAGACTTGATTATTTTCAAAATTTGCAAGAAATGGTCCTAAAAAATCTACAAATCTATAAATTTTCTAAACTTGAACCTCTGAACTTCCTACATTTTGACTAAATGATTATTAAAGGCTATAAAAGGGACATGTATGTTCTTGTGACTGCCTTGTCCCACTTATATACATTTATAACCTCTGAATCTTAATAAAGCTTTAGAAGAAGCAAAAAACGAACCTCTTAGTTTGCTTGGTGTACTCTGAGATTGCTAAGTATGAATTAAAGCCTCTAAAACTGAAAATCTGTCTAAAAATGAGAACTTGATGGGTTTATAACTTGTCTTGCTGTTTTAGGGAATAATTTGAGTTATATCTAGTATTGTGATTGTGTTAACCACTTGTTTTGGGAACTGTGATAGGAAAGAAGTAATGGGAAGGGAGAGAACATGTTTTCTTGTTTAAAAAACTAAAAAATAGAAAAATAGGCTAGTGTCTTTGGGGCTATGGTGATTGTTTGTGATCTTACTGTAACCTGCCTTCTTTTTTAGCCCTTTTTTTTGTATGATTGACATCGGAGCTTGCATGCTCTATTCATTGCATTGTTTGAACCATACTATGTCTTGATAGGCCAAAAACATAACCTAAAAGATTAGCCTGCACCTTCTTTGATTACCACTTGGGCATTTGGCCATTTTTTGTGCACTATCTTTAGTTATTTGCCTACTATAAGCAGTGCATATTGTTTCTGCATGTATTGTTGGATCATGCTAAGTTCTTGAGATTTGGTTATGATTGAACTGCCCCCTTTAGGCTTGATTAGAACTTGTGACACCTATTGCAACTTGGACTTGTGCCTTGATTTGTTCTCTCTCCTAAAAAATGAAATCTTGAGTAGATAATGTATCACCCTGCCTTATTAACCATTGATTTTCCTAAAAACAACTAAGATTTTAAGTAGGGTGACTGTGACTTTGCCTTGGTTTTTTTTTTTTTTTTGCTTCACTCTTAATTTTGCACTGCTTTGGTTTTCCTTACTCCCATTTGCTGTTGTTTCTTGTTTAACCATCCTGAAACTTGTCACGCCCTCTTGGCTATGCCATTGCTATTCTGCCTGAGTTATGACACTTGTTGTGCTTTCGCATTACTTGCCTTAGCATTGCTTGGAACTACTTGGTTTTCTTCTTGTTGTTGCTTGCTATGTGACTCTGTGACAACCTTGTTCTGTGTTCTTAACTAGTCCTGAAACTATGTTTGCTTGCATGGCCTTACTTAATAGTTAAAACATGAGTTGAAACTGAGAGACTACTGGGTTTTCTGTGAGATGTTTAAAGGTTAATATCAGTTGAGTATATATGGTATACTAGGGTGTATAGAGGGTATGCCTTCCCATGGGTTTTGCTCTCTATTTTTAGAAGTATATCAGCAGTTTATCATGTATACCATGGCCTGACACTTAGAAAAATTGGAAGAAAAATGACTTGCTTGTGTTTTGGGCCTATTGTTTTTGGGCCCTCCTTATTGGAGATAGTCGTTGTTACGGTTCATTGCGTATGGGCTTGGCCCAATAAAAATGTTGTAGTTCATTTTTTTGGCTAGGTAATACTTATGTAGGCTTTTAATTTTGCACTTAGCTTGAATTATGAATGTGTTCTAATGTCAAGTATACTCGTTTGCAATTTTGTCCACCCAAACCCGTTGGTGGTCCCCAACGGGGCCCATTAACGTATCTACATCGAGTCAACCTTTCTCTTGGAGCATACGCAATTTTGGACCCGAAGTTACCCCGTTGCATAACATCTCTATTTGGGCTTGGTCGGTCCAATTTCCCATCTCTTTATTACTTATGCCTTTAAATTCTTATTTGCGTATTTATTTATAAATTGGAACCCTTAAAGATTATCCCACATTTAAAGTCACCTAAATTAGATTTTAAAACTCTACAAAACCGGTTTTGGAAACTTTAATATAAGTTGTGATTTTAAACAGACTGATTTAGTATAATTTGGACTAAAAATGCTCAATTTCATAAATTATGGGACTGATTTGAACATTTTTGAAACATGTGGACTGATATGAACTTGTGAACTATATGGACTGTTTTGACCATCTTAATAACTTGGACTATTTTGGACTAAAATTGGCTAAAAATCTAAAAAATATAAAATATGGATAATAATAGTATGCCAAAAATGATTTTATAAAACTTGAAACTAAAAACCTTTTTCTAAACTCGGGTGGGTTTATGTAGTGTTCTACTTAGGTTAACGCCTTCAGGTTTTGACCTAGGTGTTCTAGTCCGAAACCCAAAAACGCCCAATTTTAGGCAGAACTTTACCATTTTTATTTCTTGGAAAATGAGTATTTCTTGCATAAATGACCAACCTTGATTTGCGGAATTATAAACAAAAGCAGTTTTTACCAAAAACAACTTATATCTACGAGGCAAACTATTAGAACCCGTAGGTCAACTGTCACGACTCAAACCGAAGGGCCGTGACTAACACCCAAGACCCTACTCGGCTGAGTGTCATACTACCATGCTATTCATAAGTCACACCTTATTGTGAACCTTTAAATTATGACATGATGCATCCGTCAAGTAAAATATGAAAACTTTTTAATAGAACTCTTTCATCATTTCAGGGACTTCTCCCTTATCGTTTAGTCAAAGGAAACCTTTAGTCACAATAAAATCTTTAAATCAGTGCATATGAACACATCGACCTATGTGACCGCCTTACACAACTGTCGACATCTTGACGCACTATCCACAGGACACTGTCGGCAAAGTCTCTAACATGAACCAAGATACCATAACATAGGTCGGGACAGGGCCCCAACGTACCCACAATGCATATGACACATATGTATACATATGTACTCCGACTCGGAAATACTCCGAATAGAAATGGAGTTCACCCAAACTAGCTGATAGCCCAAGAACATCCCATGGCAAGCGTCCTCTACTCAACTGTCTGCACCTGTGTCGCATGAAACACCGCGCCCCCAGGCAAAGGGACATCAGTATGAATAATGTACCGAGTATGTAAGGCAAAAATGAAACAACATATCAAAATTCAAAGGATAAAAAGAATGTAGGAGTCAACCTGTACCTGTGACTGTCGCTAAGGACCATGAATATGCATAATGCACATTTGAAAACATGTATATATGTATATGCACCTTTACCCATTCGCTCATTCGAGCTTCGCCCCGTCGGGCATCATATCATAATGGCCCCATCGAGCATCTCAATCATAATATACAGCTGATCAGGTGGTTTGAATATATAACGCCATAGCCCTTTCCCCTTCCCCATAAAATAATGATACATGATAATTTTTGTAAAATATCAAAAGACTCCCCTCGGAGCAACTTTTAGTTCAAAATGGGAACTTCTTCCCCTTTTTTATTTGTCTCCTTCGAGACTTAAAAATCAAATATGAAATGCATATGAATAAAGAAACCTCATGAACGTTACCTTCGTGATTTACACACCATCATGGAAACATACAACTTATTGATGCCCTTTCGGGACTTAGGAGGTCAAGGATACGCTAAATCCTATACCATCTAAGAGTAGAGTCTTTGGAACTCGTTTGCTCACTCTGTTCGTTCGTAAGATAAGAATCATGCAAAAAGAATAGAAAGGACAGCCTTAACATACCTTGGAAGCTCGTTTCTCGACTTTCCAACCTACCTCCTGTGTTGAAATCTACATATAAAACCATTCATACTATTTTTAGGCCCATCGTCATACGCTTGTCTTAAGCCTTCAATTTAAATCCTTTTGAATCTGCCAAAATTCGGGCAGCCTCTCCCCTGTTTATATCACTACCCCGAAATAACAATACCAGTAACCAACAACAACAATAACAACATAATTACCATGGTTACTCCACCTTAAAAATACTCAGCCAAACATCTTCAAGAAGAGGAGACAAGTGTAGACCTCACTTGGAACCCTTAACCACTTTAGTCTTCATTTTGATCCTTGGTTTAGGCTTGGAAATATGTTGGAATATGTTTGGAGAAGTTTCTAGGACTTCCTAGGACTTGGGGCTATGCTAAAAATGAAATAACAATGACCAAAATTATCATATAGACTTGTAGGAATATTCATGTATGTTGTGGAGTTGGAGGAAGGTTCTAGAGGATTTGGGAAGGTTTGGGGAGGTTTTGAATATTGGATGAATGTTGTGCGAAGTTCTAGAGAGGTGTGGAGATGAAAAATTAAATGATTTAGATGACTGAAAGGGTATATATAGTAGTCCAATTCGGTTTGGGGTAATGGGTCGGAATTGGTGGGCTTTTAAATGATTTTCTAGAATTTTCGTGTAGGTTCGCGGGCTTCTAGCAGTCCGTTTTAAAACACCCATAACTTCCTACTCCGATGTCGTATTGACAAACGGTTTGTTGCGTTGGAACTAGACTCGACGAAATTCATTTTAGGCTTTTGAAACACCTCAAAACTCCTGATGTACCAGGAGATATACCTCTCTGAACTCGACCCAAAATTGTCCCCCATCTTTTCTCCAAAATTCCAGCAAACTTAATTTCCTTAATTCACTTGTCCTCCAATCCTTTCATAGCTTATTATATGAACTTAAACCCTCATAACCATAAGATAGGTGCATATAATCTCATATATCCTTAAAGGTAACTCCAGTGTCCATACTTAAAACAACCAACACCTAACGAATTTCAACGTACAAAACTACGGGGTGTAACAACTTAGCCATAGTTCAACATACTTACGTTCAAGTTTGATAAGTGCTTCTCCGAAAGTACAGGGTGTGACATCAACCGTATTTTCGGATCCTTAATACTAGGGTGCCTAACACCTTCCCCGAGGGATCATTATAACCCTTACCCAAACTCTGGTATAAATGGTTTCTTTTAAAAACTTAGTCGTTTTAAATGAACCCTTTCAAACGGGTTTTCCTAACTTACCTACAAGTTAGGTGGTGACTCTAAAACGATGTCCATTTAGAGCACCATCCACATAGAAGTATATTTTTTTCTTTTTCCCGGTACGATTGCCAACCCTACTTTCCTGGGACACTTTCCTTTTTAAATGAGGCAAGTGCAAATACGAATCGAAAAAAATATGACCCGCTATAGATGGCGACTCTGCTAGGGACAATTTAAGGTTCTAACCATAAGGGTTCCAATAATTTGTTTGCTTTGTATGATATAAATTGTCTAAATGATATAAACTGTTTATGTGTTTAAATTCTCGCAAAATAACTATCATTCATGCATGGATACTCCGTCATTCCTAGCATTTATTTTGCACTTTTTCCGAGTGTGACGACATGGGATGAGCTGCGGTCATACCTTCACTAAAAAAAACCTTTGCTATATTCTTTGGAGGTCTCTAAGGTCGAGTGGGCATGTGGTCATCCCACAGCTTTAGAGATCCCACCCCCAGCTTGTCCGCTTGGGTAGCCTGTGTCATTTGCTTAAAAGACCACTCTAGAATAACTAGTGTAGAACAAAGCCAAATACTCACTGATATAGTGCATACTGACCATAGACCGGTTTGGGTATCTCATACCTACTTGAATCGGACAGGACAGACACCTTACTGTGTTCAGATGGTGTAAAAACCTGATGACACTGCTTCCCACTACTTGCTATTTGGAAGTACTATTGTGCCTTGTATGAAATAAATTACTGTTCCTGGGGGCGGGGAACTAAAAATGTTCTGTGTTGCAGATGTCTCCTAATGTGCAGTTGGATATGATTATGGGTCCACTACTAGGTTTAGTGATGTGGTGGGAAGGTTTGACTAATGATCAGAAGAAATAGATAAAGGGCTGCATAGGGCATCTACCTTCATTGATGAATATGACTGAGGATTCGGGTTTGCTAGAGATTATTACTAGTTATTGGGATAATGACAGAATGGTGTTCAGGTTTGGACAAATAGAGATGACTCCTACTTTAGAAGAAATTAGAGATGTCTTGGAAAGCGTGGGAAGCGCTAACAGGTCCAAAAAGAAGTTAGCTCAAAATATCCTCATCCCTCATAAACCTATCCTAAAAGAAATTAAAGACATGTTTGCTGTCAACAAAGTTGATTGGGCACAGGGACCCACTATAGCCTTTAGAGAGTTATATGCCGTATTCATCCAAACAGGGGTACGAAAACCACATCCTTGAGTTTTCTTCACTCCAGTCCTGGGAAGCTAACCAAACACTAGCCTTTATCACCTGCCTATGGGGAACCACGGTATTTCCACTAAATTCCTCCCTAGCCATCGACACCCGGGTTGTCTTTGTTGCCCATGCTGTTCTTGTGGTAGTTACAACAAATGGGCTTACCAAATATTTTGACATTATCCCTATCATCCTATCAGATATATACCGAGCTTTAGGAAAGTGTCGCAACCATTATTATTACTTCCAGGGTTACAACCTCTTAGTCCAGTGGTGGGTACTTAAAAATTTAGATAGGAGTGGTTTATCTTCCCACCGAGATCCGACCCAGAGAAAACATGATTTGGGAGTCACTGTTGTGCCTTGTGAGGTTCAAGATAAAAGAGGATGGGCTCACATCTTTTCCAGACTAAGAAAAGAACATATCAGGTAAAGAGTACTTGATTTTCATTCTAAGGCTGTTTGTGTTAAGAGCCATAGGCGTCCCTATTTACTGCTTATGGGCATTAGGGGGATCAGACCCTACGTACCATTGAGAGTACTTAGACAGTTTAGTATGAGACAGGTTATCCCAAATGTGGGAGATATAGGAGAGTTTGTAAGAGATTATGAAGAAGAAAGTATCGAGGGTATTCAGGACGCTAGAAAAGATTAGAAGAACGTAATGAGAGAAGATAAGTTGGATGAGGATCCAAATAATCCAGTCATGATGAAGATTACTACAAGTGGCTTAGGGCTGAGTTAGCACGTACTGCCACTCCAGGACCATACCTTTATAAGTTTTCTGAGGATAGAGAAGCCGCGAATGCGATTCAGGTTAGAAGGATGAAACGACGAGCATAAGAAAGGACAGCAAACTGTCAGGCAAAGACAGAATACGACCAAAATGTGATAGAAAGGTTGATAAGTGAGGCGGATGCCTCATTGACGAGCTTGGAGTGGCTCGACTCCTTTATTAGAGGAGCCATAGGTACCGAGACGTCATTGACGGATGTTCATAGGGGCCAATGGGTAGGGAAAACATTGATGCCAACCCACATAGCCATTCAGACCCCCCTACGAAGGGTTAAGAAGGCATGGACTGAGAGGGAGCAGATTTCGATCCGAGGAGTGGACTTCTTTTGATATTATTGCAATCATTTACTTTAAAGCATTATCATCCCACTTGGGAAAGATATTATCAATGAAAAGCATTAGGATTTTTATTTTTGGGAAACAATAAAGTTGTTTTACATATGGCACAATTTTGCTTCATACGCTAGTAGCCTTGCAGCAACGAGGTATAGGAAAACGAATTATTTACTGTCTAAATGCTTATCTGATATAACTGCTTTGTGTGAAAACTATATATATTATTAAACTCTTGATTGGTTTGCATTCTGGACACTACCTAAAATAAAAACCAAGAAAAACCCCTAAAACTAAATTTTGCTCCACTTTTAAAAGGTTGATTTGCTAATAGGAAATGGAGACTCCAGACAACATGAGTGCGACTTCTCCTTACGTCAACCTAGTCAGTGACGATGAGAACATAGAAGCGACATGTAAGAAAAATCGACAGTCGGACAATTACCTAGCTCTAGCTACTGCTAGAATGAAAGAAGCTGTCCAAACCGCTAGGGCAGCCAATGAGAAAATGAAAGAAGCTGAAACTCTCTTAGCCTATGTTGAAGAACTAACTAAACAACACCCTGGAAATCGGTAAAACGGGGAAAGGCACCTGAAACGCCACTTGGGAGTTATGTCCCACTCAGTCAACAAGAAGGGCTTGACCCCATACCTTACGGAGATGACGAACTACTTATCCCCAATTTGAAGCGATAAGTCTTTGGAGACTCGTGCGAATCTCAGCTCGAGAAACCTCCCGTTTCATGGACAATTATTCTCAAGGGCAAAAGATCACATAATTGGGGTATGCCAGTAGAAATGTCGAAACAAGAACTCTTAGAGACTTTGGGGAACTTTGCAGTTTACGCGCAAAGCCCAAATCTGTTGCCATCGCGTGCTCTTTCCATGATCTATAAAAAATGCCTTCACCACCGAAGTCAGTCAGGGCATACATCTAATGAATGTGGAGCGCTGGAAAGAAAGTTGATCCAATGGATTGACCAAGGAAGAATTAGCCAACTATAGGGGCCCACTCTTTCCTGACCCATGACCAAGGAAAAAATCATCCAGAAAAGATATTAAGGGCTAGGTTCTGGATAAGCGACTTCTCCAAATTCGAGGAGTCATATGCCAGGATTCACTCCTTACTGTATAGTGTGAAGAAGATAAGAGCAGTGCCGCAAACCTATCAGGGTCACCCAGGACCTCCAAGAGAAAGGGTTTGTGTATTTCATCATAGTCGCCCTGGCCACGACATTGAGGAATGTGTGGATTTCAAGCTTGAATTGGAACGCCTCGTGAATGAAGGCCACGTTTGGATTGTCGTAGGAAGACAAGGTTAGAAGATGAAGATGAAGAAGACAATGAAGACCTTCTTAGCATGGTTGGGCAGAAAAACATAAGTATCCCTTTACTGCTTTCAATAAGATAGAATATCCCTTTCCTTTTTTATGTAAATGGAACCACGTTGACCTGATATCCCATCGGGGATACGTGGGAAGCCTATCAATAAGATAGAATATCCCTTTCCCTTTTTATGTAAATGGAACCACACCGACCTGATATCCCATCGGGGATATGTGGGAAGCCTACATAAGGCCTGGTCAGGGTAGAAAACTAAGTTTTGGGTGGCATAAGAAAAAAACTTTTCTGTGTATTCCTGAACTACGTATTGACCTGATTTCCCTTTGGTGGGATACTTAGGCAGTCTATTTAAGACTCGGTCCTTTTATAATAAAAATTAAAATCCCCCTTAGTACAGGATGGGTAGAAGAAAATCAACCATGAAGACCACTTACCAAAAATCAATATTCCTAGAACACAAAAAGACCAAAATTCCCTCAAAATGTCGATCAATCAAGAGTTGAAATAAGATATATGAATCTATGTGCTATAAACTGCGAACAACGTAATATTTTGTATTTTGTGCCTAAACTAACTTGGGAGCCTTTGAGTTTCTTTCTCTTATTGACAGGGGTCGATTCGCTGGAACCAGTTACTCGATCAAAAGCTGCTGCAGCGTCCTTAAACCCTCCACAAGAAGAAAACATGTCTGAGACTCCGCCACCAAACAACAACTAGAACATAACTGTTTTAGTCGAGGGTACCCCAACAATTGACATAGCTGGAATGCCTTTGGAAGAGGCTGTTAACCTGCTAATAAGGCAATTAGCTGAGGCTAGAGAAGAAGCAGTCCGCCTGAGAGCTGAAAAAGAAAATACTACTAATACTGAGGCTAGACGGCCTGCACCTATTTTCCCAAAGTTGGACTTACCAATCTCTGACCATTTCCCACAAACTCAGACTGGGGCTACTTTTCAAACTTCACTGCGCCAAAACACCACCCATGTGGGGGATTCCTCCCACCAAACACTAGTTTTCTAAACACCTGCTCACGCTACAACATCTCATAACACAAACACTTATCAAGCCCCTCGGGCAGCGGGAATTCCTACAATCCGCCCCATGTAACCAAATGTTACTTTTCAAGACCATGTCACCCATATTGACTCCTCACCAGAACTGGAGAACATAGAAATGTTCTTTGAGCCAAGAATAGACAAAATCGAGAAGGAGATGGGGAAGAAAATTGCTGAATTAGAACATGGCTCTAAAAAAAAGAGGGGCTAAGGTACTCTAATTTTGTGCATACATACAGACTTGGGTCTACCAGAAGGTTTTAAAATTCCCAAATTCGACCATTTCAATGGATCGGGCAATCCTAAGGCCCACTTAAGAGCTTATTGCGACCAGTTGGTAGGAAATGGTGGAAATGAAGCTTTGCTCATGAGATTATTCAGTCGAAGTCTGTCAAGAACAACCATGGAGTGGTTTATCTCACAAACATGAGTCAATGGAAGACAAGGGAAAAAAAGTTAATTCATGGAAAGATTCCGCTTCAATGTGGAAAACGTGCCCGATCGCTTCTCATTGGAGAAAATTCATCAGTAATCAACTGAAATCTATAGAGAATATGTCAGTCGTTGAACAGATGAGGTGGTGCATATGCAACCACCTATGAATGAAGCTGAGTTGGTGGCTGTATTTATACGGTACCAAGAAGCTGATTGTTTTGACAAAATGATAACTATGAAAGGGAGCTCCTATGCAGATTTAGTCGCCGTTGGGGAAGACATAGAAGGTGGCCTCAAGACCTGCAGGATTGTCAATGTATTAAATAGAGCAGGTGCGTCCAGCGCCGCTAGTGGAAAAAAGAAGAGAGCAGATGTGGCTTATGTTTCTAGAGCTACTAGCCCAAAAATTCGAGGAAAAGAGAGAACCCATAAAAATCAAGACAACTACCTATCGCCTCCACCAACCAGCTATATAACCACTTCACCCCAATATAGCCCGATATCTGTGTGCTACGCACAACCTGGCTACCAAGATCTATAACCAAATTACCAAATGCCAGCACCTAGCAACTAAGCTCCACGACCAAATTATCGAATGCCAACACCCAATAACCAAGCTCCACAAAACCAGACTTTCCAAAACCAGCCTCCACCAGCAAACTATAAGGCACCCCAAAAGAAACCTCCGAGAGTATTCACTCCATTACTAGAATCAAAGGCTAGTTTGTTCGCCAAATTAAGAAAAGTCGGTCGAATGAATGTTGTTCCACCAAAACCTGAAACCCCAAGGATTGATGGTGCATGCCAAATTTCACTTGCGCCTATCATTATAACCAAGTTGGCCATACTACCGAATATTGCATAAACTTAAGGCACAAGCTACAAGATATGATTGACAATCATGAGCTGATCCTGGAGCTAACACCTCTAAATGTGGACATAAATCCTCTCCCGAAGCATGGAGGGAATCAAATTCACATGATAGAAAGAGGTGATGAATAGGAAGAGAGCCCTGCGATCATTTGTCTAGATATTGAAGGATTGGAGAGCATCGTCGCATTGTTGTCCTTACAAGAGCAAAAAGAAGTGTTAGGCCCCATGACAAGGAAATCTTAGATGTCCCAGTCATTTGTTGTAGCCAAAAAAGAGCCCTTCGTGCTCAAATATCCCTCAACAGTTGCTCGAATTCAAAACGAGCCGTTCGTACTCAAAACATCAGGGCCAGTTGAGACTGCACCTTTTGTGATCAAATCACCGCACCTGATGATGGTCAAAGGAAAAGAGGTAGCCGCTGTGGTTCAGGGTATGACCAGGTCTGGAAGGTGTTACACTCCAGAAGAGCCCGTACTCGAAGCGCCACATTGTGAAATTCCCCAGAAAAGACTAGTCACTAAAGGTGAAGCTGAAAACTTTTGGAGACAAATGCTAGTCAAGGTTTTTCGATTGTTAAGCACTTGCATAAGACTCCTGTAGCGGGTCGATATTTTTTCCGATTCATATTTGCACTTGCCTCATTTAAAAAGGAAAGTGTCTCGGGAAAGTACGGTTGTCAATCGTACTGGGAAAAAGAAAAAATATACCTCTACGTGATGGTGCTCTAAATGGATATTGTGTAGAGTCGCCACCTAATTTTTAGGAAATTAGGCAAACCAATTCGAAAAGAGTTCATTTAAAACGGCTAAATTTTAAAAGAAACCACTAACCAAAGTATGGGTAAGAGTTTTGGTGATCCTCCGGGAAAGGTGTTAGGCACCCCGGTATTAAGGATTCGTAAAATATGGTTGACCTACGGGTTCTAATAGTATGCCTTATAAATATAAATTATTTTTGATAAAAACTGCTTTTTTTGGATTTCCGTGATAAAAGGTTGGTCATTCATGCAAAAATACAACACTTTCAAAAAAAAAAAGTGGTAGAATTTTGCCCAAAATTGGGTGTTTTGGGTTTCAGACTAGAACACCTACGTTAAAACCCGAAGGCGTTAACCTAAGTAGAACACTACGTAAGTCCACCCGAGTTATTGGAAGTTTTTTAGTTTAAGTTAAGTTTTAAGAAAATCATTTTTTGGCATACTATTGTTAACCATATTTTAACCGCATTTTATTATTATTCTTTTTAGATTTTTAGCCAATTTTAGTCCAAAATAGTCCAAGTTACTAAAAATGGTCAAAACAGTTCATAAAGTCTTAAATCAGTCCACATAGTCCATAGGTTCATATTAGTCCACAGGTTTCAAAAATGTTCAAATCAATCCCATAATTTATGAAATTGGTCATTTTTAGTCCAAATCATACTAGATCAATCTGTTTGAAGTCACAAGTTATATTAAAGATTCCAAAATCGGTTTTGCACAGTTTTAGAAATCGAGTTTAGGCGACTTTAAATGTGGGATAATCTTAAAGGTTCCAATTTATAGGTAAATACAGAAGTATAGAATTTAAATGCATAAATAAAGAGATAGGGATATTGGGCCGACCAAGCCCAACAAGAATATGTTATGCATTTGGGAAAATCCTCGGGTCCAAAACGTATGCTTCATTTTTTTCTTCAAGTTGGGTTGACTCGATCTAGGTACATTGGTGGTGCCTTGCTGGGGCCCACCAACGGGTTTAGGTGGACAAGGATACAAATGGGTATACATGATATTAGTACACATTCATGAATTAAACTAAGTACAAAATTAAGAATACAATAATTATTACAAAGCAAAAAGTGAATTACAATTTATTGGGCCTAGCCCACTTAATAATCCACGACTTCAAATAACCAAAATGGCGCAGATGTGGAATAGGCCCAAAAATAATAGCAATAATAAGTCAAGTAACAAGTGACAGACCCAAGCCATGAGCCAAAGCCCTTTTCTTCTAAAGTTTTTTTTCTCAGTGTTAAGATGTGGTATTCATAATATACCGCTGGTATACTCCCCCATTTTTCTCAAATTTTCCTAAGTGTCAAAACTCTAAGATACGTGATATACTGCCAGTATACCACTCAATCAAAATTTCTAAGTGTCAAGACTGTGTATACAAGACATACTCTAATGATATACGACTAATGGTAGCAAAAACCCATATGACATACTTTCCATATACCCAATATACACTCCTTATATGCACCATGGGAGAGTAAAACCTTAAGGCATACCCTCCCAATTCACTTAATATCCATTTTTAACTCAAACAGATTTTCCAGAAGGCCAAAAGCCAATTCACACATTTATTCTAGGACTAGTATTTAGTTCATTAGTTGGTTTAGGAGGAATGGAAATTCCTAGAAACAAGCAAGCTAAGGGGATGACAGCAACAACAAGCAAAAGCAAAAAAAAAAACACATAGTTCAACAAATCTTTTAGTAATGTAACTTAGGCTCATGAGTCACAGGGAGTGTCAAGATGGCCAAGGAAATAAGCAGCAGCCATATCAAGGGGATAAGGGGACAAAGGAACATGAAATCATGCACAACAAGATGGGGAATACACAAACAGGCTACCAAACACACCCTCATGTTTCTATCTCCAGTTTTAAAAAGCTAGCAATCAAAGAAGAGGTAAACCTAAAGGTTAAATGCCTTAAAAGTCACACCTGTCCAGTGATGAACTAATTCAAATACCAAAACCATTCTTTAAATCTGGTTGTTATCAACAAGGATGTCACAGAAGCAAATTTACAAGGCCATGGTTATTCTAGCTTAGTATACCACAGACACACCCTTGATTTTCCTTCTCTAAGTGTTAAGGCAGCACAGTGTATTGCTAATATATGAAGAGCAAAACTTCCTCAAAGAGGCATACCATCCTTACATATACCTGATATACTTTACAATATTCGTTGGATACTAAACCATAAAACACTCACACAAATCACTTAAAGAACTCCAATTTTTTTTTAGAAAAAACCTCACAATCTTAGTGCTGGGAACTTATCGTAACAGTTGAGGTTAACAATAAAACCTCTATAATATGACAATTTTCCATACGTACAAAGTAGAAATGTCACAGGAAAGTTTACTGGATCAAGAAGAGAGATCAAGCAGCCTTAAAACAGGATGAGAGTATGTCAAGTGTTGCAAGTTCAGAGGTAAACAGTGCAAACAAGGGAAGTATAATATATTTTTGGCACCATAGCAAGTGGTAGTAGCAGTAAAGGGATAAGAGGCAAAGCAACACGAGATTAAGAGAAGAAGAAGGAAGAAACAAGCTAAGGCATCAGTCATATATTCATAGTTCTGGTTTTTGCATTTTTCAGAGGGGAATCAACTATTAACAAAGGCAAAGTACCAAATTATTCTATCAAAAGTGCCCCTCAGTAAACAAGAAGGCTTAAACCAGTGACAAAATATAATTTTAAGCTAGTTTTATTAATCAAGCGAAACACAGAAGCAAGTCCTAGGATTCAAAGATCATTTTTATATCAAATTTTAGCTCAAATTGTCTAAGTATCTAGCATGTTCAAAGTTGCAAGTTTACAGATGACCCATAAGTTCCCAAATGCTAGTTTTAAGTTTAAATACCACAAACAAATAGAGTTCTAGTTGTTTTTAAATCGAAATATGCAGAAAACAAAGGACAAGTCTCATATTCCAAAGTTTCAAATTAGTTTTCAAAGCCAGACAGTCTCCAGAGGGTCATTTAAAGCTAACACACAGGCAGTTTTGAAGAAGTATACACAAGTATACTCTTTTAAGAAGAAAATCAAGACTTAGGTTCATTTTAGGACCTGTTCTTGTCATGTGGTCATTTTAAACCATCTTAAGGCATCATTTAGGCTAAGTCTAGTCTACAGATAATTAACAAAGAACCAGAGGCCATTTGTACCCTTTGAAGCAGCTTTGGTAAAGAGCGTTGATGATAAACCATAAGCATCACATACTCATTTTTCACTCAAGATCAATATATAAGATTAATAACTTAAAATGATCTTAAAACAGTCAGTATGAGGCTAAAGTGAACACAGAATCCACAGGAAATCAGCAAAACACATAGGAAAATTGAAAAAATGCTTCAGAAACCTTGAAATGATCCGTGAAACAACAACTATGGTTTAAGACTGACATTTCTATCTCATTTCAAACCTATTTGAACCTTAATATTATTAGTTAATGCTCTTAAAACCCCCTTTTACACCTTGTTATAGTAATACTACGACATAACAGCCTCAAAACTTCCAGTGAGCAGTAAACAAAGATCCAAAACCAACATCTGGTTCTTTGATTCTTTACTTTTTAGCCTTAACACCTAATAGTTAGTGGTGAATTCCTTTGAACCTCATATTGCTAATATCATAACACCATAACATGATAAACTTAGGTGCCGTTTGGCCATAAAAATTATTCACTTTTTTCCGAAATTTTTTTCACTTTTGGGCGTTTGGCCATAAATATTCCGAATACAACTTGAAGTTGTATTCCGGAATACCAAAAACTCAAAAAACTTGTTTTTAAAAAAAAATCATTTTTTTCTCTTTTTTACAACTACATTTCACCAAAAATTACAATTGCAAAAACTATGGCCAAACACAACTCCAACTCCAACTTCAAAAATTCAAAAAAAGTGAATTTATTTTTGGTATCTATGGCCAAACGCCTACTTAATGAAATAGCAAACCAACTGCCTTTGTATCAATACAAACAATACTTAAACAAGCATACATACTAGATTCTACAAAAACAGTAACTTGGAACATCTTTAGACAAATATAATCAAGTTAATGCATAAAACAAACTAGAAATAAGAATGAAGTGAACTAAAATAGGGTATTAGCTTATTGTAGGTCAACCTAAAGATCAAAGCGGAGGGGTCGGATCAACACTTCAACACCAACACTTAATCCTTGAAAGAACTACCTTTGTTTTTTATTTTTTCTAATATATTGTAGTATATATGTAGATAATATATGTATAGTATTGATATATTGTGGTAATTTCAGTAGTGTATATATATATATAATATATTTGGTATCTAAAATAGGATTGTGGTAATGAGAATTTAGAACCCTTTTTAATTCTTTGAAAATTTTTCGAAAAAAAAAGGAACCTCTTGAAGTGTCACCAAACCCTTCTATTTATAGCACAAAATGGGGGTGAGGACCAAAAATGGAAGGTTCTAGGCTTCTTCCCTTACCTGAATCCCCCCCCCCCCCCCCCCCCAATTTCAAGACCTTATCCTAAAACCAATTCAAATTCAATAGAAAACAAAATGAATTTTCAACAATTTTGTACTAATTCGTATTATATCCCATCAAAAATCAACATTAAATCACATAATACAACAAAAATCTAACAAACTGTACCGTAAAATACAAATAAAATCTAATAAAACAGTCAAATACTAGGATAGTATTCCTAGTCATCAAATAAAATAAATTCGACGCATTTTAACGGTACAATTGTATCCAAGTAGATAAAATCCCCAAAAATAGTACTCGATTTTTGAAAGAATCTTATAGGAAATTACCCTAGGTCCTTCACCTTTTATACGTAGCGCAAAAGTTGGCCAAAGGCTCGAGACCTCGCCCATGGCTACTATGTACGTGAAAAGACCCGAGCAACATCCTAAGTCAAATTCGAGACCCTCAATGAAAATTACACGAAGTTAACCTGCGAATCGCCAGGGACTCACGACTGGGAACAAAACCCTCAACAATCCGGCATAAAACAGCCATGGACTGGTCGTGAAATTGATCGCCATAGGTAACCCTAGAAAAAATCACAAAATCGCCTGAGAAGGTGAAGAAAATGTCGGGCATTCAAAAATGAAAAGTTGGGGGGGAGGGGGTGAAAGTTTTATTTTATTAAACTTTCACTCCCCTTTTTAATAAACCTCACCCCCCCCCCCCCCCCCCCCCCCCCCTCACCCCAAAAGTTTTTAAAAGGTTTTAATTAACCCTTCTAAACATTGTACTCATTTAATAAAATACATATTCTTTAAAAACGTATTCGTCTAAAACTTTCTCGTCAAATAACTTTTTGACGAAAACAAGATTTATAATACGTAGTTTTAAAATACAAGCTTTAAAACAAGCCCCGTATTGACATAGTTTCGAGCAATGTTTAAAAATGCGGTCAAAATGAGCCTTACTTCATGCGTCGTCTTAATTAACAATTTTCCCGAGTTTGACGAAGCGGGATACATATCTTCTTTTCAGATCATATTTGTGAAAGTAAATAACCAACAATTTTCTTGTAGTTGTTAATTTTTTACATATCTTCTTTTCAGATCATATTTGTGAAAGTAAATAACTAGCAATTTTCTTGTAGTTGTCAATTTTTTATGAAATAATAACTAAATGTCAATTTTTTGCAATTTTCTCAGGATTTTTTAAAATTTTGATTTTTAAGGTGCACCCTTACTCCGTCTTGGATTTGGGAATTTTGCAAATTAAAATATGCATCTTATGAGGTGAAAATTAGGTGTCAACAACTCCTGCCAGGATATCAGTAATGTCATTATTACTCAGTTCGTCTCCACATCACTTAGCCTTGATGAAAGCTTTGGATGAAGTCCAAGTACCCGTCGGCACTACAAGTGAAACATTGGCCGAGATTGTAGGCTATCATTTTCTGATGATGAATTACCAAGAGAGGGTAACACCTATAACAAGGCCTTACACATGCCAGTCAAATTCCACGATAAGATTATCCCTCAAGTGTTGATTGACGGAGGGGCTTGGTTGAATGTATGCCCCGTAACGACTTTGAAATAGCTTGGATATGATGTTGGTAAAATTCACCAGAGTCGACAAAATGTAAAAGCTTATGATGGCGCAACCAGTAACCCAATTAGAGAAATAGATCTACACATACAAATGGGTCCCACAAAGTTCGTGATGAAGTTCCTCATCATGGATATCAAAACGAGCTACAACTTATTATTGGGACGAGCATGTTGCACACCGCTGGAGTCGTGGCATCATCATTGCACCAGACTCTCAAATTTATATGGGATGATCAAGAAGTCGTGATTCACGGTAAGGGAAGTATCCACAACTATCCGGACAATTCGGTACCGATCATAGAGAAGTCACCAGTTGGTACTGATTTCCACACCGTCGAATTATCCATGATAGATCGCAGGGGAGATAATGAAGATATCCTTATGCCACCGGTCTACAAAATGGTTGCTACGACTATGATAAGAAGTGGGTTTGAGCCCAGGAAAGGTCTGGAAGGAACTTACAAGGAATAAAAGAACCAGTGACTATAAAAAATGGGAAATATCGTTTTGGGGTTGGATACAAGCCGTGTGAGACGGAAGAAGAAGAAGCAGAACATGGACCAAGAGGTCCTGTTGAAATGAGAAAGTCATTTCCTTGTCTATACCAGTCCTTCACAACATGCCTATTGAGTCACAACGACGAAGAGGGTTTAAGGACGTTGTTTTGGGAAGAGGAATGTGCAACCATCATTGAAGAATGCTTTGAAGCATTGGAGATTCGTCGTGCTGAGCCAGGAGAAACGACAAGTGGATGGACTTCTGCCCCGTTATTCACTCTGCGGTTGAAAGAATGCAGGATCGGCTTGTCACCTTTCCATGTTTTCTTATTACGTGTTGTTTAATAATGGAAATGGCTCAATGTTCCATTCCGAGTTAGGACCAAAATTTGTATCACTCTTTTAAAATTTCAACGAAAAAGCCTCAAAGTTTTCAATAAGACAAAATTGTTTTACTTTACCTATATATATATATAAATACATAATTGAGATTGCTTTTATATGATTGATAATCATGCTATTTTACGTTACAGTAAAAATACAGAAGCCATAAATAATGTCATGACATGTTACGAAACAAGTAAACACAATGACGAACAAAACAACGATCAAGAAGAAGAGATAACTCAACCAGAAGGATTGATAGACATTGACGAGGAATATAAAAATAGGCCAACACCAAACCTAGAGGAAATAGAGGCAGTTAATCTAGGGAATAAGGAATTGGTTCGGGAAACCAGAATAAGTATACATCTGACAGGGATTGAGAAAGAAGGGTATCAGAGCTTGTTGAAAGGGTATGAAGATGTTTTCGCTTGTTCATACGCTGATATGCCAGGTTTGAGTACGAACATTGTTGCCCATAGGTCGCAGATCCTAGAGGGATTCACCCCGATAAAACAGAAAATCAGGCAGCTTAAGCCTGATGTCAGCATTCGAATTAAAGAAGAAGTAGAAAAACAGATTCAGTCGGGAGTTGTGGAAGTGACACCATACCCGACATGGTTAGCGAACATAGTCCCGGTACCAAAGAAAGATGGGAAAATAAGGATATTTGTGGACTATCGTGATCTCAACCGCGCTAGTCTAAAGGATACTTTTCCACTCCCACACATTCACATACTTATTGACAATTGTGCCTAGCATGAGGTGCAATATTTTGTGGATTATTACGCGGGCTATCATCAGATATTGATGGATGAGGAAGATACTCCGAAGACGGCGTTCATCACACCATGGGGGGTATATCATTAAAGGGTAATGCCTTTTGGGCTCATGAATGCCGGCGCTACTTACATGAGGGCGATGACCGCTATCTTTCATGATATGATGCATAGAGAGATTAAGGTATATGTGGACGACGTCGTCATCAAGTCCCGAGTGGGTGATGATCATCTTGAGCACTTAAGAAAGTTCTTTGACAGACTCTGCAAGTATGATTTGAAGTTGAATCCTACAAAATGCACATTTGGACTGCCCAC
The DNA here is from genome assembly GCF_019175385.1 of Lycium barbarum. Taxonomy (NCBI): domain Eukaryota; kingdom Viridiplantae; phylum Streptophyta; class Magnoliopsida; order Solanales; family Solanaceae; genus Lycium; species Lycium barbarum. Next base: position 18,397,097 of record NC_083348.1, on the reverse strand, counting down.
TGGGAAGTTGCTAGGATTCATAGTCAGTCATCGGGTATTGAGTTGATCCCACAAAGATCAAAGCAATTCAAGAACTCCCACCACCAATGACAAAGAAAGAGGTCATGAGTTTCCTAGGAAGATTGAATTACATTGGGCACTTCATTGCCCAGTCCACAGTAATTGTAGAACCAATTCTCAAACTCCTCAAGAAAGATGCTCCAACTAAATGGACAGAGGATTTTCAGATAGCTTTCAACACAATCAAAAGATACTTGTCAAATCCACCCGTTTTGGTCCCGCCAAGACCGAGAACCCCTTTACTGTTGTACATGTCAGTATCAGATAATGCATGTTGGCACAAAATGACGAAACAGGAAAGAAAGAGAAAGTCGTCTATTATATCAGTAAGAAGTTCACACCCTGTGAATCCAGATATTCTTTGGTGGAAAAGTAGTGTTGCGCTCTAACCTGGGTGTCTTAGAAATTAAAGCATTATATGGCTGCATACACGACTCATTTGATCTCAAGAATGGACCCCTTTAAGGTACATCTTTTGCCAACCTATGCCGATAGGAAAGCTAGCCAAATGGCAAATGCTATTGAGTGAGTTCGACATCCAGTGCGTCGCACAGAAAGCAGTTAATGGGCAAGCATTAGCAGATTTACTGGCAGGAAGCCTGGTAGATGACAACCCCGTACCTTTATGGACTTACTTCTCGGATGAAGAAGTGATGACAATTGAGGGAGAAGAAAATGAAATTGAATTAGGCTGGAAAGTATACTTTGATGGAGCGGCCAACTTTAAAGGATCAGGAATCGGAGCCATTTTGGTTTCAGACTCAGGCCAATATTATCCAGTGGCCGCCAAGTTAAACTTCAGCTGCACCAACAACATGGTTGAATACGAAGCTTGAATTATAGGTCTTCGATTAGCCCAGGACATGGATATTCGAAACCTTCGGGTAATTGTTGACTCGGTTTGTTGATTCATCAGGTTCGAGTCCACCAAAAACGAGAAGATCATACCGTATGTTGGACTTGTTCAAAGACTGGCGAATCAGTTCCAAGAAGTCAAGTTCAAACTTATACCAAGAACCTAGAATAATTTTGCTGATGTATTGGCGACAATAGCATCCATGATTCCGCATCCTGACAGTAAATACATTGATCCGGTCAGAGTTGAAATCAGATCAACCAGCTCACTATGCTTTTATAGAAGCAGAGATTGATGGAAAACCTTGGTACGTTGGCATTAAAACGTACTTGGAGAAAGGAGAATATCCTGAAGGAATCACCATCAATCATAGGAAGACTATCAGGAAGTTAGCGAATGGTTTTTTCCTCAATAAAAATGTTTTATACAAAAGAACCCCGGATCAGGGATTCCTTAGATATGTTGACTCCGTCGAAGCCACGAGATTGATTGAAGAAGTGCATGCTGGAACCTGTGGGACTCACATGAATGGGTTCTTGCTAGCAAAGAAAATCTTAAGAACAGGTTATTACTGGATAACCATAGAGAATGATTGTAGCAAATTCGTCTAGAAATGCCACAAGTGTCAAATTCATGGAGACTTGATAAAGGTCCCTCCAATAGAATTGAATGTTATGACATCACCTTGGCCATTCACCATTTAGGGCATGGATGTCATAGGACCAATTGAGCCAGTTGCGTCAAACAAGCACCATTTTATTTTGGTCACCATAGACTACTTCACCAAGTGGGTGGAAGCGGCATCTTATGCGTCAGTAACAAAGAAGGTAGTGGCAGATTTTGTGCGCAACAACATCATATGCCGATTTTTCATCCCAGAATCGATCATAACAGAAAATGAGGCTAATTTGAACAACCACTTAATGAAAGAAATGTGAGCGCAATTCCGAATCACTCATCGGAATTCGATTGCAAACCGGCGACAAATGAATAGAACTGTGGAAGCCCCCAACAAAACCATCAAGAAAATCCTCAGAAAGATGATTGATAATTACAAAGACTGGCATGAACAATTGCCATATGCATTATTGGGATATCGTACAACCGCCAGAACTTTAACCGGAGCCATCCCATATCTGTTGGTCTACAACACTGAGGTGGTGATACCGACTGAAGTAGAAATCCCTTCATTTCGAATCATACAAGAAGCTGAATTAGACGACGCGGAATGGATCCGCAAGAGGTATGAACAATTAGGTTTGATAGATGAAAATAGGATGATTGTCGTTTGCCACGGTCAGCTGTACCAACAAATAATGGCGCGAGCTTTCAACAAACATGTAAGGACTAGACTTTTTCAAGTAGAACAATTGGTGCTCAAACGGATATTCCCAAATCAAGAAGAATACAAAGGGAAGTTCGCGCCAAACTGGCAAGGTCCTTATATGGTGCAAAAAGTGTTATCAGGAGGAGCAGTTGTCCTCGCTGAAATAGACGGCCAAGAGTGGCTGAGAGCAATCAATTAAGACGTCATCAAGAGATACTGCGTTTGAGAAAAAAACGACTTCAGAGATTCCTAGATTTAGTTTTATTTGCTTGTAATTGCATTTCCATTCCTTGTGATATTTCATTTTTAGTAGAAAAAATACGTAGGCGCTTTTCCAAGCTCGGTCGCTTTAACCCAAAAATCCAAAATTATGTGTTTCTGAACTACGTTATGACCTGATTCACATTTGGGATACGTAGGCGCTCTTTGAGTTCGATCTCACCAATAAAAAAAATTACCCCGAACTATGTTTCGACCTGATTCTCGAAACGGGATACATAGGCGCTCTTCCGAGCTCGGTCATCCCAAACATAAATTCCCAATAAACCCTAAGAAACCTTAGAGATGCCTTGGCAAAAAAAAGACAAAGATAACCCCACATGAAAACTGGGGCGGAATTTTCGAGAGGACCTCAAGAATTCTTTTGATATACCACTTCAAAGGAACAAACTGATTAGGATTTCTACACTGGGGCAGAATTTTTAAGAAGGATCTCAAAAATTCCTTCGACGCAAATAGATCCAGAATCAACTAGTACACCCTTACACTGGGGCAGAATTTTTGAGAAGGTCTAAAAAATTCCATTGACATGGCAAAATCTGGTTTTATACAAAGATGTATATAAACTGGGGCAAAATTTTCAAAAAGGATTCAAAAATTTTAGTGCAAGACAAGATCAAGACGAAGAAGAAGTGATAGATGACTTTGTTCGAGTAACCAATGTCATGACATTAAAAGGCTGCGTATAAAATATATCATTTTCAAAATAATATATATATATATATATATATATATATATATATATATATATATATATACTACAGATTTATTACTACAAATATATATGTTTTCAAAAAATCACCACCCAAAGAATTTCCTCTTAGCGAAAACAAAAGATTTTCAAGGAAAATGAGCATTCTTTCCTACCAAAGTGTGAACTATAGAAATCCACATGTAGGAAGAGCGATCGACTAGATAGGAAACTGACAAATTTTTCTGTGGGTGCAGGAACAAACAAACAAGGATTTTTACATTAACTTGTTTGCTAAAGATGTTTGAAACAGGAATAACAACGATGAAACAAAAATGAAGAAGACATTTAAAAAAAAAAGGCGGAGAAGAGCATACAAAAAGGGTAATGAAATCCTCCCTAAGTAAAATTGTTTTACGCTAATAAGTTTGTTTGTTTTGCAGAGCACAAAGATTTCTATAAAATTTATTTTAAGACTACTAAGAGATATAATCACGGTTTACCGAAGTCTGGTCTCGACTAAATAGTATTGTGTCAAGGTATTGAGACCTCGGCCTAAACGTCGCATGGCTTACCTTGATACATTGACTGATTAGACGTCTTAAATTTGGTAAGCACAGTTCTCGCCTGAATCAGGTGACATAATTTTGACATCAAATTTAAGATCATCGACATAGAATGTCAGCAAAGATGAATTAATTCTGGCCCGAAGGGTGGTTACAGTTTTCATCATAACAATCTATGATTTGAAGACAAAATGTTAATATCAGCATTGTAGTGTCATATTCATTGAGAAAGAGTCTAGTCCTTTGGAAGATGTGAACCCTGTTAACGGGCGGGTATTCTTCCCCATAGTCAAAAAAGGAAATTGTCAATCATACCACCGAGGTAAGATTCGTTCCTCAAAACGATGATATGGAGTAAACGACTACGTGCCGAAGGGGCTGAGTCGTCCTCCATATTTATAGCCAAAAATAGGTAGTATAATTTCGAGGTTGATGTCCACAATCATTGAAATACGAATGTGATTCCTACATCAAGATTGCGGTCGCTACTGTAGTTTACCTCAAGTTGATGTAATTCTGGTTCAGGGGTAGCAGTTGTCATGAGAAAAGGCCCGCACTTGAGTATACAGTCGTTAACTTGAATACCCTGACTAAATGTTGTAATTCTGGACACAGAGGTTAGTGGTTATCATGAAAGGAATATGATACTTCACTCTGATGTGCAGTCTTCATTTGGGTATTTTTGACTATAAGTGATGTAGTCCCGAACTGGTATAACGCAGACTTCGTATGAGGATAATGATGCAGTCGACACTAGATTTACGATAGTCACCGCAGTATGTGAAAATGATGTGATCCCAAATTTTCAGGGGTAGCGGATGTCATGAGAAACAAAAATGACCCCGCACTTGAAAACATGGTCTTCATTAATAGCACCCTGCTCACAAAAACAAAATCGGACTGGGTTGTGAAGGTTTCGAAAGAATGCAGTGTAGCCTGACCTAGATCCTAACGGAAGTTATCATTGAACAATGAAAACATCTGAAAATGACAAGAAAGGAGCCGGCAAAAGTGTCACGATCCTTATTCGAAGTAGTCAAAAAGTTATTTTTCAAAAATACACTAAACCACACACTTCAAGGAAAGAAGAAAGAAAACGGACAGGCATTTGCGAAAAGATGGACATAATATCGGAGGATGACAAGTCAACGTCAGCAAAATAGCAAAATGCCACCTAGGTATGACTACGTTAAGATCAAATTTTTGATTAACTAACATGCAAGACTCAGTATTTGGAGACGAGACGTAGGACTCAGCATTTAGAGACGAGCTAGAAGCTACGGAGGACGGAAGCAAAAAGCCGGATTCAGAACATGCGGAGCATAAGTGAAACTTTTTCTTAGGCAACCGGTAAGAAACTGTACGAGAGTCAAGCTTTCTATACCAGGGATTGAAAAATCACTTCAAGCACCAACACTAATAAATCTGTTTCAAAAAGTCACTTTCGGTTCGAATTTTCAACAGGAAATAGTCAAAGGTATTCCCACATAAAGGGATATTCTTTTTTGAACTATCGAGTCGAACTAGAATTGTCCTGATTCTCCGAGCCAGGGATATGTAGGCTACTCAAGTTTCGAGGATCGGCCATATTCCTATAATTATCTCGGGACATCCTGAGATAGTTTAAAGAAAGTTCTTTACGTTGTAGTCCTCGTAGAGTCAGAACTACAAACGACTTGAATTCTCATGCAATATGAGATATATAGGAAGCCTAGAAACCAGGGTCCGGCCATACTTTCAAAATTTGTGCGAAAACGAGTCATGAATTCTATTATCTGGTAAAAATTAGGATTGTCAAATTCGTAGCTCAAGGATGACGTTGCCATCCTCGAACTCTGAAGGGGAAGTTCTTGACACCTAATTTTTACCGCTTAAGAGTCATATTTTAATTTTCGCAAATTACCGAGTCGAAGACGGAGAAAGGATATTTTTTAGAATTTTAAAGTAAGTAATATTTCAAAAATCTCGATAAAATTGCAAAATTGACGTTTGAATTAGTAGTTAGTGAAAACCGACGATTACGAGACATGACGAGTAATTTAATTTACAAGCATGTGTTAAAATTAAGACAAATATCCCGCTCCGTCTAATTCGGAAAAATCGCTAATTAAAAGGCGACGTATGAATTACGTCTCATTTAACCGCATTTTTTACATATTTGAAATATTAGTCGAAACTATGTTAATATTGGGCTCATTTTAAAGCTCGTATTTTAAAACTGCGTATTATAAATCTTATTCTTGTCAAATGTTATTTTACGAGGGATTTTTAAACTAGTATGTGATTTTTCAAAGTATGTATTTCATTTTAAAGTGGGTATAATATTTTAAAAGTGCATATTTTAAAGTATGTATTTCTCATTTTTATGCGTCAATTTTATTTTTACCCTAAACATTTCCTTTCTCTCTCTTTGAGAGAAACCGATGGCGGCGCTAGGGTTTTGCTTTGGTACCACCACTAGCCACCGTTCCACCACTATTTCTCCACCATTTTTGAGCCATTGTTGGGTATTTCCCCACCATCTCTCGTAGTGTTGGATGCCCTGGGTGGAGCCTTGAGCTCTTAGCCATCTGGAGCCACCACACCACACATGAGAGATGGTATTGTGGTGATTTGCTCGACACCTGGCTACGAAATTCATCCTTTGTACTGGCTTGCACGACGTGTAAGGCTTGGATTAATTTATAACGGTCCTTTTTCGATCGATTTCGGGTACAATTTGTTTGTTTGTGTGATTAGGCGTACGAGTTGTGATTTCTGTTATTTTTGTGCACTGATTTGGGTTCGTTTTTTGTCCCTCTGGTGTACAATCACGCGTGATTTTGCAATTGGTACGATTTGGATAAAATTCCTTTTGTCTTTACTGATTTTTGAATTCTGATTTGATTATTTGGAATTTGAGGGAAAATTTCGTCGATGAAACTCAATTTAGGTCGATTATACCCCTAAGATTCTTATTTGGCATCCTATAAATACATAGCATGGGTGACATAAAAACCTCTCATGGACAACTAGGGTTTGATTGTCACATTGATCTTGTCATCCTACTGTTATATTACTACTATATTACCTAAAACAATTATTATTATTACACTACTACACTGATATTATACCAAAAAAAATATTATTACTTTGAAAAATTCAAGAACAATGGGCTGTTTAAGGTCTTCGGGTGTTGGTGCTTGAAGTTTGTGATCTAATTCCTCCATTTTGACCTTCTGGGTTCCCCATAAAAAGGTAATATATTTTTCTAGCTTATTTCATTCCTTTTTCTAGCTTATTTATATGAATTAACTTGTTTTATGTTTGTTTAAAGTTGTTTTAGTTACTGTTCCATAGAGTCTAGTTTACTTGTATGTTTTAATGTTGTTTATGTTTGTTTAAAAGCTGCTTAGTTACTGTTTTATTGAGTTTATTAAGTTACTGTGTTATAATGTTAAAATGATAAAGGTTAAAGGTTTGTTTAAGTATTAACTAGAAGGTATCAAGGTCAAACAAGGTCCAAAATGAAGTCGATTTGTTTGTTTTGATCATTGGTTATTATTATATTGGCATGGTTGAGGGTTCGGAGGCACTTTTCCCATTTTTTTTGTTGTTTCGCTACTGTCTAAGGATCATGCGTTCTTTTGATCCTGTGTTGAGTTGTTTTAAGTTCAAATTAGGTCATTAATCTAAGGCATAATGATCTTTAAACAAAGTATAGGCATTATGTTTGGTTTATGGATGGTTGTCATATGTTCTTTGTCCAAAACTGTGTTGAAAACTTAAAATGAGACTGTGTTCTTGTGCTTATGGTTAATAGTTGAAATCGAATCCAAATGATGTGTTAAATGATGTCAACATCTTTTGAAATGATTAAATAACCTTCAAATCAAAACTGGTTTAAGTATGGAGCCTGAGTCTATATTTTTTCTTTTGGTTAGCTTGTTTGTGCATATTTTTAGAGTCTTCAAGGGATGCTACATGTCTTGACCTTATATGGTCCTCTTGAATAAATTTTGAGCTAAAAAATAACTGCAAAACTGGAATGTGTTGTTTGTTTCTATATATTTTTCATATGGAGTTGGATTAAAGAGTATTTGAATCTCTGTATTCTTGTGTTATCTGTGTCTAGGCTTGTTTTTATCCTTTAAAGACTTGATTCTTTTCAAAATTTGCAAGAAATGGTTCTCAAATATCTGCAAATCGATAAATTTTCTAAACTTGAACATCTGTACTTCCTACATTTTGACTAAATGATTATTAAAGGCTATAAAAGGGACCTGTATGTTCTTATGATTGCCTTGTCCCACTTATATACATTTATAACCTCTGAATCTTGCTAAAGCTCTAGAAGAAGCAAAAAACGAACCTCTTAGTTTGCTTGGTGTACTCTGAGATTGCTAAGTATGACTTGAAGCCTCTAAAACTGAAAATCTATCTAAAAATTAGAACTTGATGGGTTGATAACTTGTCTTGCTATTTTAGGGAATAATTTGAGTTATATCTAGTATTGCAATTGTGTTAACCACTTGTTTTGGGAACTGTGATAGGAAAGAAGTAATGGGAAAGGAGAGAACCTGTTTTCTTGTTTAAAAAACTAAAAAAATAGAAAACTAGGCTAGTGTCTTTGGGGCTATGGTGATTGTTTGTGATCTTGCTGCAACCTGCCTTCTTTTTAAGCCCTGATTTTTTTTTTGTATGATTGACATTGGAGCTTGCATGCTCTATTCATTGCATTGTTTGAACCATACTATGTCTTGATAGGCCAAAAACATAACCTAAAAGATTAGCCTGCACCTTCTTTGATTACCACTTGGGCATTTGGCCATTTTTTGCGCATTGTCTTTATTTATTTGCCTACTATAAGCAGTGCATATTGTTTCTGCCTGTATTGTTGGATCATGCTACGTTCCTGAGATTTGGTTATGATTGAACTGCCCCTTTTAGGATTGATAGAACTTGTGACATCTATTGCAACTTGGATTTGTGCCTTGATTTGTTCTTCGGCCTAAAAAATGAAATCTTCACTAGATAATGTATCACCCTGCCTTATTAACCACTGATTTTCCTAAAAACAACTAAGATTTTAAGTAGGGTGACTATGACTTTGCCTTGGTTTTTTTGCTTCACTTTTAATTTTGTACTGCTTTGGTTTTCCTTACTCCCATTTGCTGTTGTTTCTTGTTTAACCATTGTGAAACTTGTCACACCCTCTTGGGTATGCCATTACTGTTTTGCCAGAGTTATGACACTTGTTGTGCTTTCGCATTACTTGCCCTAGCATTACTTGAAACTGCTTGGTTTTTTTCTTTTTGTTGCTTGCTAAGTGACTCTGTGATACCCTTTTTCTGTGTTCTTTACTAGTCCTGAAACTATGCTTGCTTGCATGGCCTTACTTAATAGTTAAAACATGAGTTGAAACTGAGGGACTACTGGGAATATTTGAAGGGTTTTCTGTGAGCTGTTTAAGGGTTAATATCAGTTGAGTATATATGGTATATTAAGGTGTATAGAGGGTATGCCTTCATATAGGTTTTGCTCTCTATTTTTCTTAGTATATCAGCAGTATATCATGTATACCATGGCCTGACACTTAGAAAAATGACTTACTTGTGTTCTGGGCCTATTGTTTTTAGGCCCTTCTTATTGGAGATAGCCGCTGTTACGGTTCATTGCATATGGGCTTGGCCCAATAAAAATGTTGTAATTCATTTTTTAGCTACGTAATACTTATGTAGGCTTTTAATTTTGCACTTAGCTTAAATTATGAATGTGTTCTAATGTCATGTTTACTCGTTTGCATTTTTGTCCACCCAAACCCGTTGGTGGTCCCCAACGGGGCCCACTAACGTATCTACATCAAGTCAGCCTTTCTCTTGGAGCATACGTGGAGCATACGCAATTTTGGACCCGAAGTTACCCCATTGCATAACATCTCTATTTGGGCTTGGTCAGCCCAATTTCCCATCTCTTTATTACTTATGCCTTTAAATTCTTATTTGCGTATTTATTTATAAATTGGAACCCTTAAAGATTATCCCACATTTAAAGTTGCCTAAATTAGATTTTAAAACTCTACAAAACCAGTTTTGGAAACTTTAATATAAGTTGTGATTTTAAACGGACTGATTTAATATAATTTGGACTAAAAATGATCAATTTCATAAATTATGGGACTAATTTGAACATTTTTGAAACTTGTGGACTGATATGAACTTATGAACTATATGGACTGATTTAAAGACTTTATGGACTGTTTTGACCATCTTAATAACTTGGACTATTTTGGACTAAAATTGGCTAAAAATCTAAAAATATAAAATATGGATAATAATAGTATGCCAAAAATAATTTTATAAAACGTGAAACTAAAAACCTTTTTCTAAACTCAGGTGGGCTTACGTAGTGTTCTATTTAGGTTAATGCCTTTGGGTTTTAACCTAGGTGTTCCAGTTCGAAACCCAAAAAACGCCCAATTTTGGGCAAAACTTTATCATTTTTATTTCTTGAAAAATGAGTATTTCTTGGATAAATGACCAACCTTGATTTGCACAAATATAAATAATTTATCAAAAATAACTTATATCTACAAGGCATACTATTAGAACCCGTAAATCAACCGTGTTTTACGGATCCTTAATGCCGGGGTGCCTAACACCTTGCCCGGGGGATCACCAGAACCCTTACCCAAACTTTGGTATAGATTGGTTTCTTTTAAAAACTTAGCCGTTTTAAATGAACCCTTTCGAACTGATTTTCCAAACTTACCTATAAGTTAGGTGGAGACTCTAAACAATGTCCATAGAGCACTATCCATGTAGAAGTATATTTTTTTTCTTTTTCTCGGTACGATTGACAACCGTACTTTCCCGGGACACTTTCCTTTTTAAATGAGGCAAGTGCAAATACGAATTTAAAAAAATATGACCCGCTACACTCCTTCTCTTTGACTTTCTCAAAATCCTGCGCTTCAACCCATTTGGAAAAATAGTTAGTCATAAACAAAATGAACCGAGCCTTACCTGGAGCCCATGGAAAAGGACTGAAAATGTCCATCCCCAATTTCATGAATGGCCAAGGGGATAGAACCGGATGAAGCAACTCCCCCGACTGGTGTATTATCGGTGCGTGCCTTTGGCATCCATCACATTTCGGACAAAATGTTTTGCGTCTTCCTCTGTCTAATTCCAGTAATACCCTGCACTAATTATCTTTCGGATTAAATCTTTGGCTTCCTAATGATTACCACAGGTCCCTTCGTGGACTTCCCGCATCATATAATCCGTTTCTCCGGGCCCCAAATATTTAGCCAAAGGTCTGTAGAAAGATCGGCAATACAACTGGTCATTGACCAAGCAGAATCTTGCAGCTTTGGTTCGAAGGGACCTCGATTCCTTAGGGTCTGTTGGGAGCTTTCCTTCTCATAGGTAGTCTATGTATTTATTGCGCCAATCCCATGTCAGGCTCATTGTATTTATGACGGTGTGGCCTTTTTCCACTGTCGAATTCATCAACTGAATGACTGTGCCAGAATTGAATTCCTCCACTCCAACTGACGAACCTAAGTTGGCCAATGCATCTGCTTCATTGTTCTGTTCCCTCTCCCGTATTTTGCGTATTCGGATAATTCAAGATAATTGCGAGAAGTTAAGGGCAAGGCCATATTTTTTATCTTGTTTAACACACAAGTTGGTTGTGAAAATTATTGATGTGGAAATATTAAGAAAGGCTAGGGGCAAAAAGGGAAATTCACAAGATGGCTCATAAAAAATATGGAGGAAGGCTAAGGGCAAATTTGGAATTTGAAAAATAATTTTTCATGCATTCCAAAACAAAAAAAAAATATAATGGTCTTGAAAAGGCCAAGTGGGCCGTCCAAGTTGGGTGGGCTAAAGCCCACATGGGAATTAAATAAAAGTGAATAAAGATGACTCATTTGCTCATTTTTCATCTTCATCCTTAGAGAGAATTCAAGAAGCTTGGAGAAGACAAAACAAGAAGGCCATATTCGGCCAAGCTATGCAAAAATTGACCCCTTGAAAATCTTGATCAAAAATTATTTTCTCCTAGCATTCCTACTAATTTGAAGGTCCTCTTTAACGTGGTATAATTGTTGGAGCAAGTAGATCCCTCTTTGTTGCAAGTTCACAACCAAAGCCAAGTGAGAAGTTAAGGGAAAAAGGTAAGATTTAATCTTCTTTTATATAGTATGGATGGTTGTGTATGTTGTAGTATGTAGAAAATGGGTGAAATTCATGAAAATATGGATGTTGGTTGTGGCCGTGTATATGTGTGTTGTGTAGGAAGGTGAGTCAATTATTTTATCTAGTGTTTTGATTGTTGTTGTGGATTCTATGTTGAGAAAGAAAGTTTAATGATTCTAGTAAAGTTGTATTGGTTGGAGAGTTGCTTTAGAAGTTAATGTGATTTGAATATAGTTTTCTTGTAATTATGGAAAACAATGTTGTTAGTATGTGGATTGTTGGTATAATTCATGAATTTGAAGGAAGAAAATGTGTCGTTATTGTTCTTGTTGCATTTGGGAGGTTTCGGGTGGTATTGTGCATTGGTTGGGTTGTTTTGGTCATTTCGCGGATTGTTTGAAGTGTTCTTGAGTCTTGTTTGTAAGGTCTTGGGCAAGTATTTGAACGTGTGAGCATTTATGTTGGCTTGATCGTATGGTTGAATTGAATATAAATGAAATGCCATCGAATTGTGAAGAAGGGATTGCTAGTGTTAGAATGCGTTTGAAATAATTGTTGAAGTTGAAGACATGATTGTTGGTATTGTTGTTGATAATTTGGCCGAGTTGAATTCTCGAATTTGTTGTTGATAAATTGGCCGAGTTAGATTCTCGGGGATGGTATATTTACAGGGGAAATGCTGCCGAAATTTCGGCAGATTATAAATGAATGTATTTGGAAGACTAAGGTAAGTGTGTGATGGTGTGTTTAATGATTGTGTAATCTTCTTGAATGTAGACTAGCGATAGCGAGCTTGGACAAAAAGCGTAGCTAATAGGACGTGGAACAGGTATGTAAAGCTTACCTTTTCTTTCTTTGGCATGTCGTAGAGCTAAGTAAGCTATGATACTTATCTTGGGGTAACTCTATTCTCGATTCCGAGCTTGTTAATGATTATTATTCACTTCTTGACGTGAGTATACTTAGTATAGCCGAGCTTATTGTTTGATTGAATAACAAGAAAAGTCTAAAGAATTCTGTAAGTAGTAATGTCCCTAACTTTCGTAGACGGTCTCGGATTGCTTGAAGATGGTTGTAGAGGTTCCTAAAATGAATAACGTTCATAACCTTCATGTGCTAATTCGGATTGTTTGGGAAATGCTCGTAGAGGTTTCTATAATGAATAACGTTCATAAATCTCATAATAAACTCGGATTGTTTTAGAAACGTTCATGGGGGGTTTTATAATGAATGATGTCCATAACGATATATGAAAGCTACTTGGTATGATTGTTGCTTTAATTTTTCAAAAATAGCTTCTGAAACGCTCATAACTTTTTCATACTAAGTCGGATTGACCCGAAACTTGTTTCTGAGCCTTCAGGCGTCGGTAAGTATACGTATACATCGAGTCTTAAAAGTTGATTTATGCACACTTAGTTTCCCATTACTCTGTTCGGGCATAGGGTTGTTAACTTTCTTATACTAACCCGGATTTACTTGAGACGTGTTTGTGGTTTATTAATGATTTCAAGAAAATTAGTTTTGTACTAAAGGAAACATAAAGTCGATTTTCAAAACCACTCCGAAGGGGGTGCGAGATTTTATTATTTAGATTTTCAAAACCACTCCGAAGGGGGTGCGAGATCTTACTATTTGTTTCATTTACGATTTTATGTTTACACTCCATAACGGTATCTCTTTGTATTGATATTTGTGGATTGTGTAGTGTAGACACCATCATTAGTATTATGTCGCAAGTGGCATGCCCGAAGGGGCCAGGACCAGTATTATTATGTCACGAATGGCATGCCCAAAGGGGCTAGGACTATTATTATGTCGCAAGCAGCATGCCCGAAGGGGCCAGGACTAGTATTATTATGTTGCAAGCGGCATGCCCGAAGGGGCCATCATTATCATAATGCCGGACGCGGCATTCCCGAAGGGGCCATCATCATTATTATTATGTCGGGACCGGCATGCCCGAAGGGGCCAGGGTAGTATTATGTCGGAACCGGCATGCCCGAAGGGGCCATCATTATTATTATGTCGGGACTGGCATGCCCGAAGGGGCCAGGGTAGTATTATGTCGGAACCGGCCTGCCCGAAGGGGCCATCATCATTATTATTATGTCGGAACCGGCATGCCCGAAGGGGCCAGGACTAGCATTATTATGCCGGCGGCATGCCCGAAGGGGCCATCATTGTTACTCTGCCGGAAGCGGCCGTCTGAAGGGACTATTATGATACTATATTCACATTGTGTATTCTAGAATTTGGGTATGTTGTACTTATATTGTGTGCTAGAATTTGTGTAAGGCACTACATGGCACGGTTCAAAATGTTGTTCCAGGTTACTCCGGGTTGCCTCTAAACTGGTTTACTGTTACGCCTTTCCTTGTTTATGATTCAGTGATGCTTTACATATTCAGTACATATTCCGTACTGACCCCCTTTCTTCGGGGGCTGCGTTTCATGCCACGCAGGTACACCCAGATGAGTAGAAGGCTTTGCTAAAGGTGTTCCAGCGGGATTGGCGAGCTCCATCTCAGTTCGGAGTGTTGCCGGGTCAAAGTACTTATGTCATGGTATTTTGTATATGTTAGAGACTTTGCAGACAGTGTCCTGTGGATAGGGCGTCGAGAAGTACGAATCATTTGTAGATGTTATAAGAGTATGTATTTTCGGATGATTTTAGTTGGTAAAAAGTACGAAATTGATTGAAAGTTTTTCATAATCTGTATAAAGATAATGACCTCTATTTGGAATAGTTTCACGTTTTAAAAGTTTTTTTTGAAATGACAGATTTTGGTAAAGTGAACGTTTAAGGGTTCGCTCGACTCTGATGAGCGTCGGGTGCCCATCATGCCCTATCAAGATTAGGGTGTGACAACATGTTGCATAGTCCATTCTTTGAACCGGTGTAAGATTACTTGAATTTTTTTCAAGCATTTCCGCATTCGCTCGTCTTTGACCTCGAAAGCACCATTGACTTGATTCAGGTCCAGAAGGGACTCGCACTTTGCTTTGATGACTTCAGCCCCTAAGCTTCGAGCTAATTCCAAACCTGCAATCATAGCCTTATACTCGGCTTCATTGTTAGTCAATTTTAAAGTCCTGATAAATTGTCGAATACAATCACCTGCGGGGGCCTTAAGAACAATTCCCAAACCGGACCCTTTCACATTCGATGCTCCATCCGTGTACAAGGTCCAGATCCCTGCGGTTTTTCCCAAGGTTAGCAAAAGCTCTTTTTCTACCTCGGGAACTATTGCAAGTGTAAAGTCCGCCACAAAGTCGGCTAGAATTTGAGATTTTATAGCACTTCTAGGTTTGTACTCAAAGTCATAACCGCTTATTTCTACGGCCCACTTCATCAATCTACTCGACAACTCTGGTTTATGCATAATCCTTTTTAACGGGTAAGTGGTCACTACACATATGGGGTGGCATTGGAAATAAAGTTTCAGTTTCCTAGAAGCACTTATCAAGGCTAATGCTAATTTTTCAAGGTGAGGATAACGAGTCTCTATATCCCCTAATGTTCTACTCACATAATAGATAGGGAATTACGTACCTTCTTCTTCTCGGACCAAAACGCCACTTACCGCAACCTCGGATACTGCTAGATATAAGAAAAGTTGTTCATCTACCTTCGGTGTGTGCAGCAAAGGTGGGCTCGACAGGTACTGTTTCAAATCTTCCAAAGCTCTTTAACATTTCGGTGTCCACACGAAGTCATTCTTCTTCCGTAGCAATGAAAAGAAACAGTGATTTTTATCCAAGGACCTTGAAATGAACCGGCTCAGAGCCGTTATTCTTCCGGTCAACCTTTGTACTGCTTTTACGTTGTTAACCACTTCGATGTCTTCAATGGCCTTAATTTTGTCTAGGTTGATTTCTATTCCTCGATTCGACACCATAAAACCCAAGAACTTACCCGATCTAACCCTGAAGGCACACTTTTTCGGGTTCAGCTTCATGTTGTATTTGCGAAGTACGTTGAAGGTTTCCTGCAAATGCTTTAAATGGTCCTCTATTTCTAGGGACTTAACTAGCATGTCATCAATATAAACCTCCATTGTTTTACCTATTTGTTCTTCGAACATTCGGTTAACTAGGCGTTGGTAAGTTGCAACGGCGTTTTTTAATCTGAATGGCATTACATTCTAGTAATAAGTCCCGTATCGGGTTATATAAGAAGTTTTCTCTTGATCCTCCGGGTCTATCCGAATCTGATTGTACCCGAAGTAGGCATCAAGAAAACTTAACATCTCATGCCCGGCCGTCGCATCGATCATTCGATCAATGTGAGGCATAGTAAATGAATCCTTCAGGCACGCTTTGTTCAAGTCCTTATAATCAATACACATTCTAAATTTATTACCTTTCTTCGGCACGACAACGACATTCGCTAACCAGTTCAGGTATTTAACCTCCCGGATAGAACTTATTTTCAAAAGCTTTGTTACGTCTTCTTTGACGAAGGCATGCTTTACTTCGGCCATCGGCCTCCTTTTCTGCTTCACTGGGGAAATTTTTTATCGAGGCTTAACTTATGCGCCATTACTTCCGGTGGCATACCTGTCATGTCTAAATGGGACCATGCAAAACAACCGGCGTTAGCTTGAAGAAATTTAATTAATTTACGACTGAGTTCCGAGGTTAACCCCGTGCCCAGTTATACCTTTCTGTCAGGCAAGTGCACAAATAAGATCATCTGCTCCAGCTCCTCTATGGTAGACGTGGTTGCGTTCGAATCATCTGGTAACACGAATGATCTGGGCACACCGAAATCATCTTCTTCGAAGTTTGGGCTCATCTCTTCCTTTTCTTCACCCCGAGGAGACCGCGCCCCTATTCTTTAATTGCAATTTAGTATCTTTGCCTTGGTTGATTCAACATCTTTTTAAACCGGTTCATTCTGAGTGAGGGGTGCTTCTTCGACCGCGAACATCTCCCTCACTGCGGGTTGTTCACCACATACCGTTTTTATCCCTTCCGATGTCAAAAATTTTAACATTTGATGCAATGTCGAGGATACTGCTCTCATGCTATGAATCCATGGTCTGCCGAGCAATGCATTATACTTCATCTCACTCTCGATGACATAGAACACCGTTTTCTGAATAGACCCGGCGATGTTGACCGGTAAAGAGATTTCTCCCTTAGTATTTTCGCTTGCCATTTGAATCGCTGAGAACCCGAGCTACCAACACAATTTGGTCCAACAGCCCCAGTTGTTCTACCACTCTCTATCAGATAATATTGGCCGAACCACGTTTAACTTAAGATTTAAAAAATGGATAGAAATTACCAACATATCATTGTGTGGTTGAATAATTCCTTCTGCATCCTCATCGTTGAAGAAAATAGATCCTTCGCGTACATAATCCCTGGTCCGCTTCTCTCAAACAACTGAAACCTTTGTCCTTTTCATCATCGGACCTCGTGGTGCTTTCGTTCCTCCGATTATCATATTGATCACGTGTTGTGGCTCCATGGGATCGGCCTGTTTGTGATTTTCCCTGCCTTTGTAGTGTCCTTTGGCTCGATCACTTATGAATTTGCAAAGGTGGCCGTTTTTCAACAACCGAGCCACCTCTTCTCTCAATTAGCGACAGTCCTCGGTCCTATGACCATGAGTTCCAATACTCACACATTACGCTTGGATCTCTTTGAGCTGGATCAGATCTTAATGGTCTCAGCCACCTGGCATCCTTGATATGGCCAATGGCCGAGACAAGATCTATGGTATTAATATTGAAATTGTACTCTGATAACCTCGGGCTGTCCCCATTGTTGGCTGACCCACCGATGGTATCACTTCTAAACAGAAAACCTTGACTGCTTGATCCGCGTTCAACTCGTCGATCACTCCTACTCGAATGATGACTAGGGTCGTTTCTTCCCCTATCCGATCTAAAGCTGGACTTCTCCGATTGAGCATAGGGTCGGTATCTATCCTTCGATGGTCTTATTTTCGTCGATCACCACGCGATTGCAAAGAGTGAAAGCTACCCGATCGGGTTAACACCTTTGCGATCGCTAAGCACCGCGACTGACCCACTTTCACACATGCATCCATGTGATCGCGGGACCTCACCACGTGATTGTGAGGGGTGTTGTTTCCATCAGGCTCACGGCCGCGACGCCTTCTTCGTGATAGCAAAGAAGGACACCAGCAATAGCTGAAACCAAATTTTCTGGTTTTTTACTCCAATTCCCCTGACCACCCTTGTTTGAGTCTGGGGAAAAACCTCTTAATATGCCCTAGTTCACCACACTCTAAGCATGAACGGTCCAACGTAGGTCGCTAAACCAAATTTGATGAAGCGGTGTAGCCCCCATGCTGACTCGAAGAATGATAATTGGCCCCTGATGGGCCCCTAGCAGACACCTGCATAGCGGACTGAACCGAACGCCCTGAATACACCTGAGAACTCTGACCCCTAGAGAAAGATATAGTTGCTGAAACTTCCACCCCTTTTGGGCCTTCTTCTCTGCCTGCTTTGCGTAACCCTCCTGTCTAATCCCCTCAACAACACGGACATGCTTCACTACCTCCTGAAATGAAGCCCCTGTGGCTACAAGCTGAAGAGCTGATAGTTGAAGTCCAGTGTTCAATCCTTTCACAAAACGTCGGATCCTTTCCTCCTTAGTGGGCAGCAACTGAAGAGCATATCGGGACAAAGAGTGAAAATGGGACCCATAAACAGCAACAGACGAGTTTCTTTGATCAATATTAGCAAACTCATCCTTCTTCATGTCCCTCAGAGTACGCGAGACATACTTCTCTAGAAACACTGAATAGAATTGAACCTAAGTTAACGGAGGTGACCCAGCTGGCCTGCACTCCACATATGCCCTCCACCACAACTTGGCATCACCCAAGAATAGAAAAGTCACAAATTCAACACGATACTTGTCCACTGACCCCATCTCATAGAGCCTCTCATGACAATCTATGATGAACTCGTACGCATCCTCCAACTTTGTGCCATAGAAAATCAGAGGCTTCATCTTAGTGAACCTCCAAAATAAATCATGCTCCTCTCCGGTCATCACCGGCCCTGTAACTGGCCTCGGAAATGCCTCAAAACCCGGAACTTCATCCAAGCGAAGAGCCACTGCTGCGGCATGCTGAACTCCCGGAGCCTGAACTCTATCCGGACCTGGGGCTGCTATCCCTACACTTCTACCTGTAAGAACTCCCGGTATCGCTCCGGTCTGGGCCAACCCATGTAACTAGTTCAGCACCTGAGCCATCGCATTCGGTAACCTGGAGCAGCTGCAGCCCTTGGCGGAGCTGGCACTGCCTCTGGCTGAGCTGGCGTGGCTGCATCTCCCGCGACCTCATTAGGAGCCACTGGAGGCACAAGGTCAACTGCTGGGACTCCGCCCCCAACCGGTGCTGCCTCTCTACCTGCTCCTCTACCTCCACCTCCTGCCGCGCATGTTCTCGCCATCTGCGAGAGAATGAAGGATAGTCAGCTACCAATTTGAATCACCCAGATACCAATTGGAATCAAGTAGCACGAAGGAAAGAAAGAAAAAAAAAGGGAATTTTCCTAGTGTCTGGTAGCCTCCCGAAGATAAGTACAGACGTCTCCATACTGATCCGCAAGACTCTACTAGTCTTGTCCTTGTACGACGAAATCGATGAATCTAAGGCTCTGATACCAACTTTGTCACGACGCAATCCGCCATGACTGGCACCCACACTAATTCCTAGTGGGCGAACCAATACACCTAACCATCTACTCCTTCAAAGTCCATTTTTATTTAACCAATTCCATCAGTTCATAAAAATTTAAACACAAGATTAATCAAAAGTAGTCATGCCAATAAAACAATAATGTAAATGCGGAAGTCCTAACTATTACAACCCCAAAATTCGAAAGTCACGGTACAAGGACTCTAATCCAAAACATGTCTAAGGAAGGTATACTGTCAGAAATAAATAAACATCTATCTCTAAAATGGAAATAGACATTAGATAAGGAAGATCTTCGAACGGCCTGACATGGATAGAAGCACACTCTCAATCTGTCAGCAAATGGCCTCAACGCTAGATGTGAGGTCGGGTAGCAGTCCCTGGATCACAATCTGCACTCAAAAGAATGCAGCAGGGCGGTATCAGTACAAACACTATGTACTAGTAGATATCATAGGCTGACTAAGATTAGTATCATGCATGAATCATAAAATCAATAAAATAGGCAGACCAGTCAACAACACATAATCAAATAGCCAACACCAAGTAAATCAATGAAATTAACAAATCAGGCCAACCAATGATATTAACAACTAAGTCAACGGAAACAAGCAATGAAATAAACCTCCCAACAACATTCTCACTTACTCAGCCACTGATCACTCATGTACATACATGCTAATTGGTGTCTTTACCCAATAGTCATGACCTGCAGGAGATCCATGGTGTCTATGTACCACTCGTTACGGAACGAATCTTGGACCACGAGCTCACAACTAGGCTACATCCTCACCCCTGTCAAATGTTCCTTTTCATATCTAGGCCACATCCTCACCCCCGATCAAATGTGCCTTTTCATATATATATATATATATATATATATATATATATATATATATATATATATATATATATATATATATATATTGTCACATCACTTTCAATGATCGATTATTAAGTAGTATCTCAATTTCATCAAGAAGATCATGTTAACTTCTCACCACAATTGTCATCAAAAGATACATCACACACATCGAATAATGGCATTAAGCCCACATCATCACTCAATAAATAACATATAGGAATTCCAACCATACATTTCCTGAAGATAGACATGCTTTCTCCTATCAATCTCATAACATATACAATCAACTAATCAAAGTCTACCTCAAGTAGACCGTAACCTACCTCAACTGTTGAGCTGGAACAATGCGAATCACTTCGCTATAGCCTTTCCCTTTCGTAATGCCTCGGAACGCTCAAAGTCTAGCAATTAAGATGCTAAATAAGTCACAAACACTCTAGTCAACAATATCAATACAATGAACACCCTTTCCACCTTACCCCATTTTCATGGGTGAATGATTACTAAGTGTCAATCATCCTAACATTGGCCTTAGCAACCATAAACTATTGATTCATAAGGTTATTCAATCAAGTTATCTCTTACAAGCAGTTTCTATGGTCAAGCTACCATTTTTATGAAACCCTAAGTCTCAAATCACTTAGTTCATGCCTCTAATGGTTCAATTCTTGATTAGAAAGTGATAAACCCAAACCTTTAGATGATAATCACATAATAATACTCATAACCCACCAACTATTGAAGGCCTATTAAGTTCTAGGGTTACTATTCTCAATTCACCATTGTAGACCCATTAGAACGATGACAATCTTAGAGATGAAAGCGCAATGAAGGAAGGAATGATTGAGACTTACCTCTTGAGAATATTCTTGCCCTAGCTTTAGAATTTCGCCCTAGGTACTCCTTGGAAACTGTTTTGGAGTTTTATGAATAAAGAATTCGGTTTTATGAATAAAGAATTCGGAACTGAGTGTTTAAAACCCGAGATTCTGTCTCCATCGACCGCTGTGACAATTATTATGCCGCTGCAGCGGTCTCGCTAGAGCGGGCAAGTGCCCATTGTAGCGGACCTAATAGAATGTTTCCCTCCGTTGTGGCGAGCCTAGTTCCGCTACAGCACAAGTGCTGCAGCGGTCCAGTGCCCGCCATAGCGGACACCCCAATTTCCTGTCTGACCGCGGCGACGAGAGGTCTGCCGCTACAGCGGTCCCGCCACAACGGTACTTTATCCGCTGCAGCGGTACCACTGAGCCAGTAGACTCGCTAATTTCCATAGTTTTTCACCCTACCACCCAACACTTCATCCGAGGCCTCACAAACACAAACAAAACATGCACACTAATGTAAAAACACCATACGGACTCACTCGTGGCCTCGGAATTCCCAACAGAGGTTTAATTTCTTACGTCAGCCCCAAACAGACTCAACACAACCAAACAATAATCACGACAAGCCAATTTTCCAATTCTTAGACTTTTACACTTCAGTTTCTATTAGCTCGTTCTACCCTTGGAAAGATTCTATTTGGTAGGGTGATCCTAAATTTTCCTTAACGACCAGGAGGGTCGTTACAAAAAGTTAGTGTTTTTCTTAAGAGGTGTGAAAAAGGCTAAGTATACACTTATTTTGAAGGGAAAATGACATAGGGTACCTACTTAAGCCTCTGTATTATAAAATATATAGATAGTTTTCCGTATTTATAAAACATAATGATATTTTACGAAACATGATGGATTTTCATATATTTTTTGTTTTTTTATTTTTTTTAGAAAAATATATTTTTTTTAAAATAATTTTTTTCAAAGAATATATTTTTTTTAAATTTAATTTTTGTTTTTGCTCAATGTCTTAAAAAATTAGCTCAATTTGTTTTGTATGAAGTGTGTATGTGTGAGCGAAATTTTAAATATAGTTTCATAACAAAATTGTGAGCGAAAGCTTTAAGCCTTGAATATTGTATGAAAGTTGTTACAATGTTGTTGTAGTTGTACATTAATTTTCTAGAAACCTAATATGAAATTTTGAGCGTTGAATAAGATATACACATTTCATATCGTTTCACACCCTAAATTTTGAGCGAAAAAATGATTTTTTTTAAAAAGTTTTTTTTTTTTTTGTAAAATAATTTTTTTTTTTTAAAAGTATGTTTTGTATATGATTTGTAATGTTGTGTTTTGTAAATAGAAAACTATCGTCACGTTTCATAAATATCTCTCCTTAATATGTATATATACGTACTTTACCCAATTTTGAACCAGAGAGCTTACTAGTTTGTAGACCATTTAGCACACGGAAACATTATTTCTAATCTTCATCGGCGCACTTTTTACTAACGGAAAAGGGCCAAAATTACCCCTGAACTTTGAAAAATAGTTCATTCATGCCCTTCGTTATACTTTAGGGCCAATTATACCCTTACCGTTATACTTTGGGCCAAATATACCCTTGAGTATAACGGCGTGCCACGTGTCAAAATCTCAGTGACCAACTTATTTTCCCTCTTTTATTTTTCATCCGGATGCCTACTCCTTCAGATCCGACCCAATTAATTTATTACCCAACCCGTAAAATAACCCAAATAAGCCAAACCTAACCCGTATAACATATCTATAGCTTGCCTCTCTCTCTCTCTCTCTCTCTCTCTCTCTCTAAAAAAAACGCAGATCATCTTCAACCTCTTCAAATGGAAGCTGCAATTATGATTTAGTGGGTTTTATTGTTACCTTTTTGCTTGGTGATTTAGTGGTTTTTCTGCATACCCTTTTGCTTATTTTGTGGTTTGGATTTTGAGTTTTCATATTTTTTGTTTTGGGATGTAGATCGTCTTCAGATGGGTGAAGTAGTTTCCACTATTCCAAGTAGGTTCTCTTCTTTATTTCCTTTTTTTTTGTTTCAATATTTTAGTGAAGTGAATAATTACTTGTGTGTTGAAAAACAAAATGATTACTTGTGTCACTCTTCCTCTAGATTTATTTGTTGCCTTTGTTAAATCTTACCAAATTTTCAAACTAAACCAAATATACCTATTCTACTTAAAAAGAAATAAGATGTTCAAATTGACATAGAGTTAGTATAACTGGCAATTTTTCGTATACCAATGACCATAGATCTGTCTTTAAATCTGTTTTTTTATCTGTTTTTAAATCTGTTTTTTAAATCTGTTTTTAAATCTGTTTTTTTATCTGTTTTTTAAATCTGTTTTTTTTTTTAAATCTGTTTTTAAATCTTTTTTGTAAATCTGTTTTTTTTAAATCTGTTTTTAAATCTGTTTTGTATCTGTTTTGTAAATCTGTTTGTTTTTTTAAATCTGTTTTTAAAATCTGTTTTTTTTATCTTTTTTGTAGATCTGTTTTTTTTTAATCTGTGTAAATATTGAGCATTATTTTTTTTTAAATCTGATTTTCAGTGAAGTCTTACAATGTCCGAAATTAGTTGTAATTCAACGAAGAAGTGTCACTGTGGTGAAATTGCAGTTACTACCAGTCTCATTAACAAGCTTAACTTGGCAAGGGAATGATGCAGTTACTACCAGCCAGTTGGAGGCTACAGCTCAAGAAAGGATTGGGAAGTTGAATCCAAGAAGCGGACCTAACAATTGATTTAGCTTTATGAAATGTTATTGTTTTTTGTGAATTATGGTGATGTATTTACTGCTTATGACAGTACTCTTAATTTGCTAATTATGTAATGGTCAAACTAAATGGATGCCACATTATGACTTGGGATGTATTAGTTTTTGGGGTTATAGTGTGGCATCCATACAACTATTGGCTTATTTTGTGCTGTGGTTGACAGTTTCTATAGCATATTTATGGTGTTTGAAATGTCCAGTTGTTTTGTCGAATTGGATTATGTTTAGTTTGACTGAAATGTGTATGAAGTGTAGTGAATTGAGATGTGCAGAAAGTGTGCAAAACTGTGTTGAAATGTACATCATATAAGTTTGCAGCTAAATACAACCTTCATTTCACCATAAAACTATATAGTTGACAAGAAGCGTAGGACTTAGTGTTCACTAAAAACTGAATTGTCTTTGATATTTTCTAAGTAGGTGATTTTCTTTTCCAGTTTGGGACATTCGAGTCAAGGAAACATGGTAGTATCAGTACTTCTGAAAAGATCAAATGCTCTTTGAGACTGCTGTAGAAATGATGAATTTCAAACCAATTATTTTAGCATGGACTTTACTATACCAATACCATTCACTCTTTATCAAGTCCAACAATCAGCAAATATGTTCTATGTACCTGCAAACATTTTAGAATCTAATATAAATGAAAAAATGGACTAACTAGCTTACATATCAAGACTATACCTTTGTTACACAGAAAGATTAATAGCCCCATGAGTCCAACAGAGAGAAAAAATGGATTTCTTATTAGCAACATTAAATTAGCAAGTTTACACATACAATAACAACAACAAACTAGCTTACATAGCAAGACTTCAACTCCTAAACAAACACTTCTACTCCTACACATCGTCATCTACCAAAACAAGCCTTTCACTTCTATTACTAGACCAAGCATAATTCATCCCAAATTAGCGACAAAAAAATTCAACTAATACGGACAATGAAATCATAAACATCTTCAACTTCAACATCTTCTCTTCCAATTCCCTTGATTTGCTCACTTGAGAGTTATTTATAGCCTCCAAGTTATGCACCTTTTTCTTCAAGTTGTCTCTTTCGAGCTTAACCGCATTCAACGACTCTCTTAAATTGTCCATCTTCGTCGTAGCCACTTCCAATTTACCCTTCAAATCACTTATTTCCAATAAAGCATTGTCTAGAAAATTATCTTGCCACTCCCAAAAACCACAATTTTCAGCCTGTCCAAACCAATAAAATACGAAAAAATGATCAACACTTTAATGAAACAATCTCTGGACAAATAATTCAATAATAACACTTACCTTAAGTTTAGGAGACTTATAGAATATCCTACCAGGATTTGAAGGTGTTTTCGAATTGAAACAACGAGCAATTTCACCACAGTGACACTTCTTCGTTGAATTACAACTAATTTCGGACATTGTAAGACTTCACTGAAAATCAGATTTAAAAAAAAATAATGCTCAATATTTACACAGATTTAAAAAAAAAAAAAAAACAGATCTACAAAAAAGATAAAAAAAACAGATTTAAAAAAACAAACAGATTTAAAAACAGATACAAAACAGATTTAAAAACAGATTTTAAAAAAACAGATTTACAAAACAGATAAAAAACAGATTTAAAAAAAAATTAGATTTAAAAAACAGATTTAAAAACAGATAAAAAAACAGATTTAAAAAAAAAACAGATTTAAAAACAGATAAAAAAAACAGATTAAAAAAACAGATTTAAAAACAGATAAAAAAACAGATTTAAAAAACAGATTTAAAGACAGATCTATGGTCATTGGTATACGAAAAATTGTCAGTTATACTAACTCTATGTCAATTTGAACATCTTATTTCTTTTTAAGTAGAATAGGTATATTTGGTTTAGTTTAAAAATTTGGTAAGATTTAACAAAGGGAACAAATAAATCTAGAGGAAGAGTGACACAAGTAATCATTTTGTTTTTCAACACACAAGTAATTATTCACTTCACTAAAATATTGAAACAAAAAAAAAAAGGAAATAAAGAAGAGAACCTACTTGAAATAGTGGAAACTACTTCACCCATCTGAAGACGATCTGCGTCCCAAAACAAAAAATATGAAAACTCAAAATCCAAACCACAAAATAAGCAAAAGGGTATGCAGAAAAACCACTAAATCACCAAGCAAAAAGGTAACAATAAAACCCACTAAATCACAATTGCAGCTTCCATTTGAAGAGGTTGAAGATGATCTGCGTTTTTTTTTTAGAGAGAGAGAGAGAGAGAGAGGCAGGCTATAGATATGTTATACGGGTTAGGTTTGGCTTATTTGGGTTATTTTACGGGTTGAGTAATAAATTAATTGGGTCGGATCTGAAGGAGTAGGCATCCGGATGAAAAATAAAAGAGGGAAAATAAGTTGGTCACTGAGATTTTGACACGTGGCACGCCGTTATACTCAAGGGTATATTTGGCCCAAAGTATAACGGTAAGGGTATAATTGGCCCTAAAGTATAACGAAGGGCATGAATGAACTATTTTTTCCTTTTCCGTTTTACTAATTATTATAGACTTACACTTTTTACCCTTTCTCGAAAATAAAAAGCCTCCAAATAGAAGACAAAAATAACCAAAAAGAAAAAGAAAATATAAAGAAGAGAAAAGAAAAAACCTACACAACAAACACGAACCGTTAGATCAAACTCGATCCATCGGCAGGGACACTGAAAGAATTAGCCCTAAGTTGTATTAAGTTCGCGGCACTCGTCTTGTTTGATTTCCCAATAATACGTTTACAGACTCCACAAATCACCGAGCTGCAAACTACAATCTAGCCAGAGTAGCATTACCTCGCAATGAGTCGCAGCTTAGGCATACCGGTGAAGCTTCTACACGAAGCAACAGGGCATATAGTGACTGTAGAGATGAAGAGCGGTGAAGTTTACAGAGGAAGTATGGTGGAGTGTGAGGATAACTGGAATTGCCAGCTTGAAAGCATTACTTACACTGCTAAAGTATGGGTTTAGTATATTTTCGTTTGATTTCCTGTTTTAGTTGAACTTTCTTGTTAATGCCGTGTTTGCCTGTTTCTCAAATCTAAAACCCTAGTTCTTATGGTAATCTTTGTGTAGTTTTGTATTAGGTAAATTTATTTTAGGTGCTTATCATTATTTTGGATAGTGAAGTAGTATAGCGCGAGGACAACTGGAATAACCAGCTCGAAAGCATCACTTACAATGCTAAAGTATGGATTTTATACATGTTCGCAATTCATTTGATTTCCTGACCCTAGCTCTTAAATATAAAACCCTTTGTTCTTATAATATTACGTGATTCAAAGTGTTCTCTGTGTAGTTTCGAATTAGGTAAGTTTGTTTTAGAAAAATTGAAGAACTATTCCAAATTCAGATGGAAAATTATGTCTTTATCATTGTTTTGGATAGTGAAGTAGTTGAGTGCGAGGACGAATGGAATAACTAGCTTGAGAACATCACTTACACTGCTAATGTACGATTTTTTAACGTGCAAATTCCTGATTATTTGTCTCTGGCTATGTAAATGTTTAGTTAAGGAAGTGAAAGAGGGATATCCGATTTCACACAAAAAGTTTGATGCTTAAACCCCTGGTAGTCTTAGTCTGGTAGTCTTAGTCATCGTATGTTTGGACAGTAGGAGCAGTTAATAAAAAATACCTACTTGAGTATCAGTAAGAGAACATAGATCCGAGTTCAGTATTTTGTGGGAGGTAGTTATAGGCTTATAGCATTGGACCAACTTCCTTATTGTTACTGGGACAATCACGGGCCACTGGGATTTCTGGTTCTGGGCCAAAGTTAAAGAATCTCATTGACTTATATGAAATATTTCTCATTAATTGGATTAGTTTCAATCTCTTGGTCTTTGTTGTCCTGTTGTTTTCTGTTACAAGTTAATATCTAGTTTTCTCCTAAATTTATGTTGTGTTCAAATGAAGGATTATGTAGTGTTTTCTGAAAACAAAAGTGTCTTTACTGACAAACAGCTTCACTTTATGAAAATGAATGACTTTTTTTTTAGCCAAACATGGCCTAAGTGCCTGTTTGGTTTATTGAAACATTTTATGTTTCCATTCTTCAAGAAAGTTATTGTTTTTTTATATTTTCTCCATAGAGTTGTAGGAAAAGTTGTTTGGTATTAGAAAACGAAAGCAGCTCTCGCGCTGATGTCCAACTATCTTCCATTAGCTAAACAGAAGCGGAAATCTTCAATGCATAAATGCTATTACTGTTTAAAGCAATTTATTGGTTACCAGCAACAAGAGAATAGCAGGTTTTTGTTTTCTTTTTCATACAGTGGTGTGCGAGTCAGCTTGCACACACCCCAACTAATCCCCACTAGGTACCTGCTATCTCCGTTTGCACAGATCACTTAAGTTTTTGCCTTTGTTGAGATTTGAACCTTGGTTAACCCATGATCCATCTCAGTTTCATTGATCATTAGGTCACCCTTTGACTGGATGATGGCTAAAATTGCATGACCAAAACTTTTCTAGTTTCATGGGTCTTAAAAGGTCATTATCCAAACTTGCACCCCAGAAGGCTAAAGTACGTGCTACACAAATCATTTCGCATCACACTCAAGGACTTGAATACCAATTTCCAACACAACCCAACCATAAAAACATGGATTTTCATGGAAAAAAAATCTCATGTAAACAGACAATAATATAAGTACGCCTTAGTCCCAAACAATAAGGTTACGGTTGATAGAAGTTTGTCTTCCTTCCATATCCATTTATTTATTTTATGATCGAGAAATGCCCGAGGGTCATTGGTTTACTGTTTGAAATTCGGTGGATCATTGGCCCATCCCTCTATCCTTATCCACTTAAATACTAGGGTTTTTGTCTGCAATAGGATTTGAACCCGTGATGTGCACCTTAACCCACACATTGCGTGTTGCGGTCTTACCACTAGAGCAAAGCCCTATGACCATATCCATTATAAATATGGATGACCAGATCCTACTGTAAATAATTAATGCATAAATGACACCACAAACATAGCAACAATTCGTATATGAAACTTCTAGCTTCTGAGGTTAGTCTTATTTATTTGGCTTTCTGATGTTCTATAAGATCAAGTGTGTATTTTTGGTAGTAAGGTGTGCGCAAGCTGACATGGACACCACAGTTTTTTTAAAAAAGTTCCTGGTAGTAAAGGTGCTAAGAAGAGGTTTTAGAATTTGTGATATTTTGCTGTCATGTTTTTTTTTGCGCTTTCCATTTGTGTTTTGCAGGTTCCCCCTTTTTTTGGTTCTTCACTTCCAATTTCTTGTGGGGTGCAACTTACTCTCCAGTGCATTAGTAGTACAGGGAAACAAAACCAAATTGGTTTTACACTGCTGTCCCTGCCATTGATATTTTCTTTAACTTTGTCATTGAAGAAAAGCATCAAGCTATATCAGATACATCCAAATCCTACTGAACCTTTGCCAAAGAGAAAGAGTGATTTTTGCGATCCTTGAGTTGAAACTCTGAACGGATAGTTGTTGATATGCCTGGCTACTTGAGAAGGTTTGGTAAAACAAAATAAGAAACCAGTAAAAGCTGATTTAGCAATACGTCGGAGTCGTGTTTTGCATTCATAACTGTATTCTAGGTATTGGGTGCATGATTCACCTTCTAAGTTGTAGTATTTGGTTCTTTCTCCAGTTACTTATGAAAAAAGAAATGTAGGTTTCTGTATAGGACCTTCCTTCTATGTTTTTTTTATATATATTGACCCTAGTTTCTAATTTTTAATCAATGCAGGATGGAAGGGTGTCACAACTAGAACATGTTTTTATTAGAGGCAGTAAAGTCAGGTATATAGAAATGTAGATTCCTATTGCATGATTTTAGTCTGTTTCCTGGTAAGATCATAGCTGAACTTTAATTTCTACCAGGTTCATGATAATTCCAGATATGCTTAAGAATGCTCCTATGTTCAAGCGCCTAGAAGCAAGAATTAAGGTACTTTACTATAGCATCCGTCTTTGTTTGTTCTTGTTCTTTACTTTAAGTATTTTGCTTATGTTTAATTTCACTTTTGAAGGGAAAAGGTTCATCACTTGGTGTTGGACGTGGACGTGCTATGGCAATGCGAGCTAAAGTGAGTGTTGAAGCATCCCTTCTACTTATTTTTTCTGTTCGAGGCCAACTACTGAAACTTAACCACATATTATCTCTTGTAGAATTTAGGTATATGCGGTTAATTTGCTTGATTTTGCAAAATGGTGGGGCCAATTCCATATTTGGTTCAAAGAAAAGGGAGTTTTTTTTTTGGGGGGTGGGGTGGGGGTGGGGGGGGGGGGGGTTTATGGTTTGTTCCTTAGTTTTGCTTCTTAGAGAAAGTTGAACTTATTTATCTCTCAGTTTGTCCAATTTAAGAAAGTTGTCAACTCCTGTTACATTTACTTCTACCCGCCATTTCACCGAAACTATATTAGATGTCAATTGCTGGTTGCTCTAGGTTATGAGTTGGGAATTGTTATCCTCCCAAGAACTTAAGTGGGATTTATCCGGCTTTTCTTTTGCTGGAGGGAAGGAGTGGAGAGGATGTTATGTAGAATTGCTCTGTTAAAAAAAATTTAGAAGGATGTCATGAAGAATTTGTTGTGGTGGCTCAGTTGGTTGAGCATGGGACTTCCATAATGGAGGTCTCAGGTTCGAAACCCCCTGCCTACAACAGAAGGGGATTTACCTTCTGGGTCGAGCTCGTCGCACGGGGCTTGCCTAGTGCGGTTTATCTCTCTTGTTGGTTGCGGGCTATTGCACAGGAGCGGGATTTACCCTGTGCGCATCCGAAGGGTAGCGGCTGCGGGTTCCGTTGTCATAAAAAAATTGTTGTGTTTTAGCTAGCCAATGTTGTACTCTTAGTGAGAAATGAAATGTCTCCTTTGCAGGCTCAGGCAGCAGGTCGTGGAGCAGCACCTGGTCGGGGTGTTGTACCCCCTGTAAGAAGATGATTGCCGCTTGCGGGATTTTATATGATCTGGTTTTGAGTTCATAAGTTCATTGTATTGGCAGTAAGCTTCTGTTCCCTTGTAATCTAAGAAGTATGGAACATTCGGGGTAGAATTTTAACTTTTCTGGTCTAGATATGACTTGAGTGAGCTGGAAAATCGAGTGACTTTCGGATGGCCGCTATAGATTATGGTAATATGGATTGGTCTAGTTTCTCGTTCAACATTTTGTGGTCCAGGAGTACTTTGCTGTGCCTCTGTTTAGTGATGGGTTATGATTTTTTTTCCTAGCGTTTTTAATGCAAATAGTCCCTTTTTGATTCGCTATAACCTCTTCCGGTGCTTAGCTTGACTGGTTCGTATCAATCTCTTGCTGTCAAGAAACCTTTTCTTAAATATTTTCATTAGGATGCTTTCATGAACCTTAATAAAATGTTGATTGCTTTTCCTTGTGAGGTCAATAGCTGAAGCGAGCAGGCAAAATTATATTTTAGGACGGAAAAGCAGATATTCGGGTTGAACCATTGGTAAATAACCTCTGGAACTTGAGTTGGATAGAGTTCTGCGTCAGTTTCAGTTGGAAATCCGTTTCTTAAAGTGTCCTAGTAGAACAACATAACTTGTCGCTTTTGTCCAGGCAAACATATATTCTTGGTTTATATTTTCTCCATATGCGGTTGTAGTAGAATCAGGAGTAATTTTTTACGGTGCGTTCAAGCTATAGCTTGTGCGTAGTAAATCATGAGTAAAATATGGTTAGTTAAACAAAGAAAGCAGTAATTTATACACCTGTTATACTAAAATTGCAGTTCCTAATGATTGTTTTACTGCCTTGATTGAATATCGCGCGGGCGGGGCGGGGGAGGGGGTGCGGGGTGTTGTTGAAGCCTATATTAGTTTATCATATCCAGAGCCGTTTAAAAACAGCGTGAACCTGAACATAGGCTTTTGTAGTTGTGCACTTGTTAGCACAAAGAATTACGCTAGTGGCCAAATGTGGGGATAAAAACTAAAGCGAAATGAACATCAATGTCCACTATATGCAAAATATTTACCCCTTTACTTTCATACTCCAAAACTATTTATCCTTTCTACCCATGATAGCTTTTGTAGGTAATTGTATTTTTTTTCTTCTTTTCTTTTTTTATTTCTCTACTTCTTATCTTCTTTTCTTTTTCTCCTTTTTATTCATTTATTTTTTCCCCCAAATAATACTATTGTTTTATTTTATTTTTCACCATAATCTAATTCCATATTTACTTCTAGCTCCTTTTCGTGTTTTTTTCTCTCTATTTTCTTTCCTTTTTTTTTATTTCTTTATTTCTTGTTCCTTTTTTATTTTATTTTAATTTCATTTCTTTCTTTTCTTTTCTTTTCTTCTTTTTCATCTCCATAATCTAATTTCATTACCTTATTTGCTATTTTTATTTATTCTTCTTTTTTAATATCTGGTGATTTTCATTTACTTTTTTCTCCTCCCTCTATTTTTTTTTCATAATCTAATTCTACACACCCTTTGGTTCTTTTTTATTTTTTTTATATCAATAAAATGGTTAAGTGATATATTATCTTTTATTTATTTTATTTTTTTCTATATCTCAAAACTCAATTAATTCTAGCATATAGTATATCAAATCAGACAGTTGAAGTATAATGCTGCAGTATACTATGATACCTACATCGTATATATCATATAGGACTGACAATTTATTGTTTCAACAAAAACACTCAGTCCTCTATGATGCTAACATGGTATATATCTTATACTGACAGAATATCATAGAGGACTAATTCAATCCTACAAGAAAAACACAACTCAATCCTCTATGATACACACATACTATATCATATACTGACAGGGTATCATAGAAGATCGATTTATTCCTTCAAAAAATACTACTCAGTCCTCTATGATACCCACATGGTATATCATATACCGACAAGGTATTATAGAGGGCTGATTGTTCATTCTTTCAAGAAAAACAATTAGTCCTCCATGATACCAAGTTGATATATATCAAATACTAATATGGTATCATAGATAACAAATTCATTCCAACACTACTCAATCCTCTATAATGCACACGTGGTATATATCATATACTGATAGGGTATCACAGAGAAATGGTTCGTTTCTTCAAGAAAAGCACTCCTCAGTCCTCTATGATACCCCCATGGTATATATCATATATTGACAGGGTATCATAGAGGGCTAGTTTATTTTTTCAAGAAAAATACCCCTCAATCCTCTATAATACCCTTAGTGGTCGTTTGGTTTGAGGTCAAAATAGTCCCGGGATTACAATCCCGGGACTAATTTATACCATCTGATGGTATTATTTTATACCATCTGAAAGATGGTATAAAATAATACCAGTATAAGTGGGTTAAGAAGGTATAAGTTGAGTTATTCCAGCACTAATTTTTATACCACGTTTGGTACAAGGTATAAAATAATCCCGGGATAAATCTATACCTTATACCAAACGTGGTATAAAAATTAGTACCGGTATAACCCATGTTATACCTTAAACCAAACGACCACTTATGGTATAGTGTCGGGTATCATAGATGATTGGTTCATTCCTTCAAGAAAAACACAACTCAATTCTCTATGATATCACATGGTATATATCTTATACTAATAGGGTATCATGGATAAATGATCCACATGATATATCATATATTGATAAAATATCATAGAAAACCGACTCATTCTTCAAAAAAGAGCTCAATCGTCTATGATGTCCACATGGTATCATATACTGATAGGGTATCACAGAGATTGGTTCATTCGTTCAAGAAAAACACAAGTTAATCGTCTATGATACCCATATGGTATATATCATATACTGACAGGATATCACAGAATTTGGTCCATCATTCAAGAAAAAACACAACTCAATCCTCTATGATACCCCACATGGTATATATCATATACTAACAGGGTATCATAGGGACTAGTTCATTTCTTTGAAAAAAGCTTAATCATCTATGATACCTACATGGTATATATCATATACTAACATGATATCATGAATAACTGACCCCTCATAATATATCATATGCTAACAAGATATCATAGGTGACTGATTCATTCATTTGAAAAAGATTTCAGTCATCCATGATACCCACATGGTATATATAATATACTGACAACGTATCATAGAAACTGGTTCGTTTCTTAAACAATCATTTATGATAATCACATGATATATATCATACACTGATTCATTCTTTCAAAAAAGCTTCTCGGTCCTTTATGATACCCACGTGCTATATATGCTCTACCGACAAGGTATCATAAAGGACAAATTCATTCCCGCAAAAGGAAAAAATTATTAAAAAATCAATAAAAAGAGTTTAAGCTTAATTTTAATATTTTAATTTAAATCATTTTCAGCAAGGTAATTTTTGATAAAAATATTTTAAAAAATTAGATTCATATTTTAGATATAAGTTTTGTTTTTATTTGCAAAAGGAAAAATTATAAGAATATGTTTTATATTAATTTATATTTTAATAAGTAAATAGTGATTTTAGTATTTTTTTTTAAAATTATTTCTTGTTGTAGTCTAATTATTTAATTTTCTTATATTTTTTAAAAAAGGGTTAGTTAATAAATTGGTCTTTCTATTTTGTTTTTATCTTTGAAAAGAAAAATAAAAAGATTAGAAAAAGAAAGAGAAAAAGCAAACTTAAGAAAAGACAAATGGACAAAGAGAAGTACTACAGTGGTACGAAAGCATGAGCTAAAGGTTGCATTAAACGGCCAAAAAATAAAGGGCTTTTTTTTTTGGCGCGTGGGTAGGGGGGGTGTTTAGTTTAGTTATTAAATTTTATAGGGGCTGGCCGGCAGGGGTGGTTAAATATTTTGTTTGTATGGGTATTTTATAGGGAAAATGACCTAATAATACCTATTTAAGACTCTATATTATAAAATATAAAGATACTTTTTTTTATTTACAAAACATACCAACAAAATTACAAAGTATACCAGATTTAGGCTTAATGGGATACCCACGATTTTAGGCTTTTTTTAAGGAAGAAAATCCAATTTTAAATGTGGACTTAATTCTAGGTTAGTTACCATTGAATTTTTTCTTCTTTTTAAAAATATTTCTCTCTCTTTGTCTCTCTCTCTCCCTCTATGATAGACACCATTTTCATACCTAAAATCCATCTTCTCTCATAGTATAAATTTTTAAACTAATATTACAAAGTATTTTTGATTACTAACTTGTGTATTAGTTGTATATAAAAATTGATTTGTATCGTTTTGAGATATACATGATCATTGTGTGTTTTGAAAATCTTTATAAATTATATAAACTATAGTTTTAGAAAATGTTGAAAACTAATATATGTATGAAATGTGTATGGAGTCTGCTATATGTCATTTTTTAGATATATGCGGCACAATGTGCATGAAATGCAAACAAATTTGATATCAATTAGTCTTAAAAATGTTGAAAACTGATGTGTATGAAATGTGGATGGAATTTGGTTTGTATCAATCAGAAAACTTATTATACATATATATTTTCTTATGATCTATACATACTTTGATTAGACTTTATACAATTTATATGTACTTTATCATAATCACAATATACATACAACTTTTATACATATTTCATACGTAGAAGTTATAACGAATCTATACATTTATACATATTGCATACAAAAATAAATATATATTTATTTCTGGTGTATGAACTTTGTATGGAATCTGGTTTGTATCAATTACAAGTTTATTATACATATTTTTCTCAAAATTTATACATACTTTGATTAGATTTTATACAATTTATATGTACTTTATAATAATCAAAATACACATACAATTTCTATACATATTTCATATATAAAAATTATAACAATCTATACAGTTATACATATTGCATACGAAAATTATACATGGCGTATGAATTTTGTACATAAACATTACCAATCATAATAGACTTTTTGAGTAAAAGTTGGAGAAAATTAGGTAACAATATCTCTTAATTTTGAATGGGGAGAGAAAAGTGGATGAAATAAGTAAGCAAAAGTTGGAGAAAATTAGGCAATTATATCTCTAAATTTTGAATGGAGAGAGAAAAGTGGATATATTAAGTAAAATGATTTCCTTACCTTATTTAATGTGTTTTATTTGCTTCTTTTTAATTTACCTAATTCGTACAGATTTTGTAACAAGTCTATTGATATATTTTGTAAATTGAAAAATATCGTCATGTTCTGTAAATATACCCTCTTATCACGTACATATATGTTTTTGCCCTTTTTTATATTGTTTTCCCTAAAACCTAGAGCCGTCAAAATAGACTTGGCCTATGAGGCTAGCCCAACCCAACCCGCTACTTGATAGGATTGGGTTACAATTTTTGAGCCCATTTGAAACCGAGGTTTATAGACGGGATACAAGTTAGCTCACAGACCTTGAGGCTTGACCTAGGCCTACTCGTGGGCCAAAATAATTTAATTGAAATTTAATATTTGAAGAAAAAGTAAAAACTAAAAAGAGTTGCTAATACTTAAGTGTTGATATTTTCCTCTTTTGTTATGTAAGAGTAGATGAAGTAAATATTGTCCTCTTTTGTTATGTAATGTTTTGTTATTTGTGATGTTAGTAGTTTGTTTGATTAATGTTCTGCATCAGTTTTAAAGTCTTTATACACTATTTAAGAAATTAAAGTTAGAAACTAATGCAACATTTAGTGGAGTTTCAAGCCAGTATTTCTTTTTTAAAATATTATTTATACGATAGGGGATTATGCTACAAAAAAAATTTGAACTGGGTTGGGCTGGCCATTTTAAGGCCCTTTCAAATGGAGGGCTGGCCCATCCTATAGCCCATGAAATTCCTTGGCCCATGAGGCTTGGGATGGGCTGACCTGTTTTGACAGTTTCAACGAAAACTAAAAAGGACTAAAGTTCAAATTTCAATAAAATAAAAACTTAAAATCAATTTCTTTCATTTGCTGAAGCTTTGATGAGTAGAGTTAAATGAAAAGTAGCAAGTACTTCTCAGAATACCTCCAAATATATGCCTTGTCCGGTATAATTCTGTAGAAATTAAGTTATCCCCCCTTAAGCAAAAAACGATAAAAATACGAAAATTGAACTCTAAAATGACGGAAAAATTATTTGCATATAAATTATATACGTTGTATCAATTATTCTACAAATTCATTTTTTGCTTTACATACTTTTTAAAGAAAATCAGTTTCTTGACCAAATTCTTTTACGAGCTTCACCTATACTTTACTAATA
Organism: Lycium barbarum; assembly: GCF_019175385.1. NCBI lineage: Eukaryota > Viridiplantae > Streptophyta > Magnoliopsida > Solanales > Solanaceae > Lycium > Lycium barbarum. Next base: position 18,359,722 of record NC_083348.1, on the reverse strand, counting down.
CGAAACTCAAAGTTAGAGAAATGCATCTAAGTAAGTGTGAATTTAATCCATTTGAATTTGAAGAGAACTAAGTGTTAGTAATATTTATAATTTAAAAAATCTCGTACTCCAATATTATTAAAAATATTGTAAATTCAAATGAAGTCCTTATTACAGGGTGAAGTGCCGACTATTCACTAGTTTTATATTAAATGGATAACGAGTAGCAATAACCATGACCAAATTGGTTCACGTTATAGTAAAATAGGGCAATTCGCACGATTGCCTATCTTGGGGCGGTCTTTAATTTTTGCCCCTCAAATCGCTGGTCTTTAATTTTCGTCCTTCAGCACTTTAAGTAATAAAAAAGTGATCGGAAATACACTTGACATTCTGGGTTTGAACCTCAGTAGAGTAAAAATAATAATAATTTCATAAGGCAAGGTTTCATAGAAATATGCCTATTCGGGCAAAGTTACATAGAAACTATACCTTTTCTGGCATAGTTCTGTAGGATAACTTAATTTCTACAGAACTATACCAGACAAGGCATAGTTTCTATGTAACTTTGCTTGAATAGGCATAGTTTCTATGAAACCTTGCCGTGCGAAATTGTTTTTTTTGTCTTTGCTGTGGTTTGAATCCAGAATCTCTTGTTTCATAGACCAGTGAATAAAGGTACTTTGGCCCACAAATTTTCATCAATGAGAAGTAGGAACAAAAATTAAAGACAAGCAATTTGAGAGGCAAAAATTAGGGCAATTTGCAGGATTGCTCTTCTCTGGGGGTGGTCTTTAATTTTTACCCTCTGCTTTTGCAAATTTTGCCTTAAGGCAGACTTTCGCAAGACAGAATTCTGCCCATGCAATGCAGAATTTGGACCTTAAGGTGGAATTTGCATGAGCAGTGTTTGCAAAACTTAAAGACCACTAATTCGAAGGGCAAAACTAAAGACCACCCAAATGAAGGACAATCCGTGCATAAAAAAGCAAATATTAAAGACCAGTCCATATGAAGGGCAATCTGCACAAAACTAGTAGAAAGGGTGGCAATGGGGACTAGGGACTCGTTGGGCTTGTACTGACTACTGATGAGCCTGTTGATATTGGGTTATAACTTATAATTGGCCTTTATTCAATAAATAATTCGATATTTAGTATATATCGAACAATACTAGTGTCTTGTACCGAGCGCGAAACTGAAAATATGAAATTCTGAAATTTTACTTTCGAATATCGTATTGGATACCAAATTACCAAAATTTTCAATTCGGTTTGGTAATTTGATTTTCGGTGTTTTAAGCCCGACCCTAGCTGTGAGGCATCCCCATGAGGACAGTTTATGAGTCAACGGGTAAAAAGCAACAATTGGAATTTTGAATCGTTAGTCAATAGCTAAACAGTCTCAGCCAAACAGGAAGGGATTAATGCATGTTTGATGGATTCAGAAAAGTTTTGAATGTTTCTTTTTCTATCCATCTAAATTCTGGAAAGGGTCCATCAACAAATGAGATAATCTTTAAAAGAATCAAACATTTTTGAGGTTGCTAAGCTATGACTAGTGATCATCAATCATCAATGCTTGCTAATTGCATCTTTGTACGATGGTACTGTTTCTGTCCCGTGTTGTATATACAATTAATATTCCTTTCCCATTCATTATCAATTACTAACAGTTTCTCCAAAACATTCGGGAAGGTCAATGTACTTTTTCTCTTAACACAAACAGTCAAATTCTACGTTGAAAACCTTGACAAAATTCGTCTAAGACATAGTAAAGCTTGACTATATGAGCAAATCATGATTCTGTAAAATATATCCCAACCTTTTAAGCTCAATGCTATTAAATGTTTTCACCCAACTTAATGGTTGCTGAGTTAATTAAAAGAGTCTCCAAGCTACTACAATTCTTAATGAGTGCAGCACTTAGAGGGGGTTAGGCTCGACCTTTACCATGTCTATTAATCGCAAAAAGTTACATATGTTAGAGGGGGACATGGACCAAACCTCTAACCATAGGAGCCATTCTAAAATCTAGCAAAAGAAATGAAGGATTAGCCTATTCAATGTCCTTCACTATACATCAATATACACAATTAACTTACAAAAAAATTGCATTTCTCATATCTTTTTCTCATGGTAGGAAATTGCCACCTATCTAGTTGAATTAAACCTTTGTATCTCTTGAGGTCGATGTTGTGAAGAGGGGAAAAATGTTTCATTTCCACTATTAGAGGCCATTTTAGCAAAAGAGTCTGCTGCCATGTTGGATTCGCTGAGACAATGTGTGAAGCTGATTGATTAGTTGTTGGCATCCTGTATGAGGCTCTTCAGATTGAGATTCTCTGTGGACTTGTTTTGGAGCATGTTAACAATAACCAAAGAGTCCATTTCTAATGTGAAACTGTCAAATCCTTTTTGCAAACACCATTGCATAACAAATTTTTCTTCTGTTGCCTTTATTTGAATACTGCTTCTACATTGAATTGATTTTGAAAAAGACAATATGAAGTTGCCATTGTGGTCTCTGATGATCCCCCCAATACTAGCTTGTACATTCCCATGATTAAAGCTCTCATCCACATTCACTTTGTATTTTCCCATATCTGGGTTTTGCCAAGTAATCTATTGAATATTCACCGTGGGTTGAAGTCTTTCAATAAGGTGAAACATCTCAGACCAATTCCCATTAACTGTCACAGTTGGGAATACGCACTTCAGTATAGTCAAAATATTCCAAATGACTTGATATTCGATCATGTTATGGTACATTTTCTTTTGTTCTGCAAATTTACAAGCTGTCCAGCGTTTGCAAATTTCTCAGCTTATGAAAATTGGTATAACTTGTTTCACCATCTTGTGGACACTATTGGCAGTTTTTATACTCCACGAATTGTTGAAGATTCTTCTTATATGTCCTGGTTGGTGCATAATTCCCATAACTGCCCCAAAATATTTCCATATGTGCGTAGCTGCCTCCCCTTGAGTGAAAGTATGCTGGAAAGGATCTGCCATTGGATTCGTGCAATATAAAGAATCAGTATTAGTATGGATACCAAATCTAGCAATAGCCTCCCTAAAAGGTAGTTTTCCTTGGCACGGTCTCCATGTTAAGAATGAGATTTCAAATGGTACAACTTTATGCCAAAGACTGTTCAAGAATTCATTCTTTTGGTTGAAAGTTCTACTCAAATTCCATGTTGTTTTGTTGGAATAGTGACCATCCTCAGTGATATTCCAAATAGCTTCATCCTCTTGATCTGCTGGTCCAATTTGAATGCTCATGATACTCTGACCAGTATGAGTAGGAAGAATAATAACAATATTCTTTCATCCCATTGCATGTTTCCCATAAACTCTTTAACAGTGTGTTTAGCTAGAAGACCATCACATTGGATATTGGGAATCTTAGCCAAAGGACTATGATCATTCCATATATCCCACCAAAAGTTACTATCTCTGTTACACCCCGTATCTTCGAAGAGCACTTATCAAATTTGAAACATAAGTACGTTGAGTTAGGGTTAAGTAAAACCACTTTGGAATATAAGGAGCAAGCATTATTAAGTATATTTAATGAGTGAAGGATGTATATAAGGTATACCGGAAGGTTTTATAAGGAAATGAGTGGAGGAAATGGAGTAGTATGACTTTAGAGAAAGGACGGGTAAAGTTTCATGAGAAGATTTTGGTCCAACTTGAGGGAAGAATATCTCTTAGCATATGAAGTGTTTTAAGGTGTTTCAAAAGCCTAAAATGAAGTTCGTCGAGTCTAGTTTCCAACACAACAACCCGTTCGTCGATAGGACTTCGGAGTGGAGAATTATGGACGTTACAAGTTCAGATGACAGAGCAGAAACGCTTGCTACAGTATTGCTACAGTACCGACTTGCTACAGTAAAATGCTACAGTGACCCGACCCGAATTTGACCCTTATATAAAGGGTAATAACCTTTTTTTTTTTTCATCAGATTTGCCTAGAAAATTCCAGAAAAATAGTTGAGGGTGTGAGAATATCAAAAAAATGAGCAATTTTCAAGTGACGGAATATTAGTTTAGGTCCGAATAGCGCGTGGTTGTGATTGTAGTCTTGTTTTGCGGTGGATTTTGACGTGGATTCAAAGCGGATATCGGGGATATTGCTAATTCAACAAGAGTAAGGTATTAATCTTTCTCTTTTGGTATTATTTAAGGCTTATTCTCGGAGACAAAATCGTTAAATAATTATGTAGTAAGTTGGTTAGTTATGGAAGTTGGAAAACAGCGTGTGGGCTGTTTTATGGTACATATTGGTGTTGGAAATGATGTTATTGATGTTGGTATTGTTGTTGTTGTTGTTGGTTGCTGAATTGAGATTCCGGGCTAGGCATATAAAAAGGGGAGATGCTGCTCGATTTTCAGCAGGATATAAAATAGTTTGACTTGAAAGCTTAGCATAGATATACTATGATGAGTCTAACGATTGTGTGAATCCTCTTAAATGTAGACTTACGAGCTCGGACGAATAAGTGTAGATAATTGGAGGCTGAACAAGTATGTTAAGGCTGGTCCCTTTCTTTCAAAAGGCATGATTCCTATGTTATGATTCCATAGATGTTTCCATAACCTTCTTTTCTTACGAATCCACACAAGTTTTCTATACCATCCTTTTTTTTTTCCAAAAGTTAGAAGTTCATGATTCTTAAAAGCTTCTTATGATACTAAATATGATATGTTTTCTATGATGAACATGATGATGATGATTTTAATTCTAGAAATTCCAAAGCTTATGATTTTAATGCTAAGATGAGATTACTGAGCTTATTTCATGATTTTCTTGATTCCACTCATTGTTGTTGATCTCACCTTATAATCATTGTTCCTTCAAGGTGAGGTAAAGCGATGATAATTGTTCCATAATATAAATCAGAGGCTACCGACCTTACGTCACTCCGATAAAGTGATAACTTTTACTTGGGCTCTCATGCATGCTACGTATGTTATATATGTATATGATATATATATTTATATGTATATATGGGGTAAGGGGAAATGTGAGGCGTTATATACGCATAGCCACCTGATCTGCTAGATATTGTCCTGGACGAGGGATATATGGGATAAATGGATCGGGCCATTCGTTCCATGACAATATATATGCAAGATGATGATATGATATGGATCGGGCTACACGTTCCGCAGCAATATAAAATATTTATGAATGGGGCTGCACGTTCCGCAACACTATTATTTATTTATGGATCGGGCTGCACGTTCATTATTTGCATATATATATATATATATGAGGAGTGTTTTTTTTAAAAGAAAGCTAAGCATGCATGGTATCCGCCTTATGAGGCAATTAGATATACAGGTTATTTTTATTTCATGTTATGTTCTATATTTCCTATTATGTTGTTATTCATGCCTTACGTACTCAGTACATCGTTCGTACTGACGTCCCTTCTTGTGGATGCTGCGTTCATGCCCGCAGGTGTAGATAGACAAGACGAGGATCTTTCATCGTAGGCTACTTTCAGGTACCAGTTATGATTGGTGAGCTCCACTTCTTCCTGGAGTGCTGCCGAGTCTGGATGTATATATGTTTGTATGATTTTTTTTCAGGGCATGTCGGGGGCCCTATCCCGACTTGTATACTTCAGTCATGTTCATAGAGGCTTTGCAGACAGATCATGTGTATAACTTCGTTATGTTCTGTCGGTCGTTATATTGGCGTCGTGGGTCCATTGGACATATATTTATACATGATATTACATTCATATCTAGCCTTAGCCTTATTTTGTCATTCGAGACATAAAGAATACAATTTATAAGTTGGTTCGCTCGGTTTCCGTAAGGTGCCGGGTGCCAATCACGCCTTACCAAGGGTGGGGTGTGCCAATCTCCCTTTGATAAGCTCAAGTGCATTCGTGTTTTAATGATTGTCAAACTAATTCAGAACCAGATAAAGACTTGGTCTGTGATATGCTCTCTGTGCATCTTTCATGGTAAGCAGAGACAGCTGTAAAGCCGAGCTACTCACTGCACACAAGTACAACAGTTGAGCTTGCCCGTGCTTTAGGTCAAATATTGATGAGTGGTTTACATATACAACAAAGTATTTTACAAGTTGTTTACATATACAACAAAATATACATAACATATACAACAAAATATACATAACATACAAATATAAAAAATGGAAAAGAGAAAAGTTAGGTTGTTGGGCCTACCTAAGCCCACCAGTTAACCATTTTCACTCATGGTTGGACCTTCTAAATATCGGACTCAATGAAGGAATAGTGTCACGCCCCAAAACCACCCTAGACGTGACCGGCATCCGATGTCATGAACAACATCGAAAGAACCTAAACGACATAATAATAACACTTGAACCCGCCAGGTTCAATATTCGGCTCCAACAGTTTATAAAATAAATGTAACATCAAATTCCTTTTTAATAATCTTTCCTTATTAAATTAAACAAAGTTATAAGTAACTGCATATATCATGATCATAATTATGAAATAAAATCAGCGGAAGTCTAATATAAGTAAATAGTCATAAATGTGGCAAACACCCATTAAGTCGTACGAGACTTTGACAATCTACCCACAATTCTGACAACTATCTATGGAGCTTCTAAGAGACACAACAATCATATAACTTCGGGACGCAGCCCGGAAATCTAGAATAATAAATGAAATAGGAAGTGTCCCACGAACAAGGATGTGGGCTCACCAAATCAACAGCAGCAGCAAGTTCTCCTAAGCGTCGAGAGTATCACGAACCGGCTCTTCTCTGTTACCTAACATACCATAAAAAACAACAATGGTATGCCTGAGTACTTTCGTACTCAGTGAGTGCCTCAAGGACAACAAGAAATATAAAAATAAAATATAATAATACATAAAGAAATCAGTTCTGAAAAGATAGTATAAAAATAGTTATTCAACTTTGTGATTCTTAATATCATTTGTTAAACAGTTTACAAAGCCATTTCAAAATCCCAGTTTCAATTATGCTTTAAATCAATCAGGCATAAATACCAGTTCCATAATAAAGACGGATATCACAATCGTCCATATAGGCCCAACTCAATATCAACAACACTGCGCAATACACAGGAATATGGATTCACGGTGGCTACTCTTCCTCCCGAATAGCAAGGCACACTACGCAATACACCGGAATATGGATTCACGGTGGCTACTCTTCCTCCCGAATAACAAGGCAATTAATACACCCCAGTTAGCGAACCCAGAAGTGACCACTCTTCCCCCCGAATGTCAAGACAAATTAATACACTAGGATCCATAGTGGCTACTCTTCCTCCCGAATAGCAAAGCAAACACAACAACAAGGTCCATGGCATAGAAGCCGATTCACAATTTATCTCAAAGTAGTCACACCATCAATAACATTAAAGTTCATTAAGCCATATCGAAAGAATAAGTCATTCCAATCAACGTTTTGAAAACATATAACTTCTTTACAAAAGATTTCCATGTCCCAATTCATCAATGAGAATGTTATTACCAACTCTTAACCATCATTATTAAGCATCTCTCATAGAGGAAAACGTTCATAATATCTTATACATATGTAGGTTTTGTTACAATCTAGGTTTAATGTGGGTTTGTCTCCTCACACACATTAACCACCATTTAGACATGAATTAGGGTTCAAGAAACATGAAAAAATTACTTTTTCTTTCATTCATTAAAGAATCTTGAATAAAATTTATACTTCCAACAATAGTTTCAAAAGTGATTTTCATTCAGAGTAAGTTTTCAAAAGAGAGACATACAAATCACCTTTATAGTCAAAAATGATTTTAAAAGAGATATACAAATCACAACCAAAGAGTTCGTAAAAACTGATAGAAACAGTATGTTCAAAAGAGACATACCTTAAATCCCGTTAAAATATTCCAAACGTAAGCTCCATGCTTCAAAGAATCATTCTACATCTAATTGAGGTTTGTATGACGAATAAACTATAGATATTCACCAAATCCGCAGCTACTGTTCATAGCTGGAAACGCACAGCTACAGACCTCGAAATCCGATCTTCACTGTTCACATTTGAAACCTATATGTTGGGACCACTTAGTTAAAATTTGGGCTAGATCCAACGGTTAGATAAGCAGGAAACGTCAATTTAATAGGGCTGGTCGGAGGAAATTCTACAGCAAAAATACTAGGGTTTTGTTTTTAATAAAGTGCATCTAAACCAATCCTATTTCATGATTCTACCAACTATTCCATGTCTAAAACATAGTAATAATTCTATATATCCATAAAAGTGTGAGGGTGTTACCTTTTTGAAGAAATCCCAAAGCTTCATCCCATATTTGACCTTGAATGGAGTTTCCACAATCTATCGATTTCATATAATGATTCGGTGTTAATCTAGTGATCAGTTAAGGAAATTAACTGAGGCATTTGAGTAAAAACTCACCTTAGAGAGATGATATATGGCTCTGGTGGAAAAACTCTCTCCTTGGACGTTTTTGGGGTGTATTTATTGGTTATCATAAAGGCTTGGGCTTTAAAACCTAATTCTACAAGAATCGGGATTTCTATTTTGCATGTATTCTGTAAAACAGGCATAACTTTTTACTCACATGTCTGTTTGGGCTGCATAATATATTTTTGAAAAGGTATTGTAATTCCCTACAACTTATATGTTTTGAGTTTTTCCAAATGTCAAACGCAAATACCCGCAAACTGGACATAACTGAAAACTGTCTCAAACTTGACGAATTTAAAGATTTCTAAGGAACTTCCTTATCTCATTTGACCCCGAAAAGATTATTTAACACCATTATCCATCCCAAGGGATCCAAAAGGTTAAAATGACATCTAAACCCTAATTATTTCACATTGACACCTAACTCGGATTTACGGAATGTTACATTATCTCCCACTTAGGATCATTCGTCCTCGAATAAAAGTTATGGCCTAAGTTTTCCACTAAACCTCAAGTCTTAGAAATTTTCGCTCGAGTTATTTTGTATAGAAAGATATCACATCATAAGACTCTGTTAATACCATAATTAATACCATAAAATTAAAAATATAGTTCTCACAAGGACTCCCACAACTACAACGAAAAAGCCTAAACATAAAATAAGAGATTCACCTTTAGTCTACACTTTCCCTAGGATTCGATAACAAGAAGGTTCAACACATATATGGTTTGACTAGAAAGCTCACAATATATCAATCTAGACAATATAATCTGACAAAGAGGCTAATTTAATAACAAGTGATACAAGCCTAACTTACCTTATATCAAAGCCAAGAATAACAAATTAACGCCTAAATCAACTCCATCATCTTCTTAAATCATTCTTCCACAAGCGGTAGTTCTCCAATTTCAAGCCCACAGTATAGTCCTTCCACTAAACATCTAAGCAATATAGATTTTTTAACCCAATATGAATATAGACTCAATGTGTAATAATTCTTAATTCACTACAAGATACCTTCAATTGTTCCCTTCATCCTAACCTCCAGTACTTGAAATATATCACTAACATAATTATTCCCTTAAGCTTAACAAGACTTTGTAACAAGGACTACTTCTGTTTCTAAATCTGTCTCAATTTATCAACAACCAAACCCTAAAACGACCATATATATACCAAACACCTACAATGCAATTCCTGTGACTATGTACCATCCCTCAAATTACACATCACAACATGTGCACTCCATAATACCATTGTCCACTGGATTAACATATGCAACACGGATTAAGGTCATCTCCATAAGCACGAGTGAAAAACGCGTCAGAAAGATCCTAAAAGAAGTTCAAGCTCTATCGCACAATCTAGAATCAAGAAGAATAAGAAACACCTAAAATGTCCTGGTAGTCACACATCCATACAGGTGGCCAGTCTGCATGAAGAGGACTCCACTAGAAACAGCTCCAAAGAAAAATCCTAGGACACTTCTAAACCTAAGCTCTGATACCAAACTTGTCACGCCTCAAAACCCACCTTAGACGTGACCTTCATCCGACGTCATGAACAACATCAGAAGAACCTAAACGACATAATAATAACACTTGAACCCGCCAGGTTAAATATTCGCCTCCAATATTTTATAAAATAAATGTAACATCAAATTCCTTTTTAATAATCTTTCCTTATTAAATTAAACAAAGTTATAAGTAACTGCATATATCAGGATCACAATTATGAAATAAAATCAGCGGAAGTCTAATATAAGTAAATAGTCATAAACGTAGCAAACACCCATTAAGTCGTACTAGACTTTGACAATCTACCCACAATTCTGACAACTATCTATGGAGCTTCTAAGAGACACAACAATCATCTAACTTCGGGACGCAACCCGGAAATCTAGAATAATAAATGAAATAGGAAGTGCCCCACGAACAAGGATGTGGGCTCACCAAATCAACAGCAGCAGCAAGTTCTCCTAAGCGTCGAGAGTATCACGAACCTGGTCTTCTCCGTTATCTAACATACCATTAAAAACAACAATGGTATGCCTGAGTACTTTCGTACTCAGTGAGTGCCTCGAGGACAACAAGTAATATAAAAATAAATATAATAATACATAAATAAATCAGTTCTGAAAAGATAGTATAAAAACAGTTATTCCACTTTGTGATTCTTAATATCATTTGTTAAATTGTTTACAAAGCCATTTCAAAATCCAGTTTCAATTATGCTTTAAATCAATCAGGCATAAATACTAGTTCCATAATAAAGATGGATATCACAATCACCCATATAGGCCCAACTCAATATCAACAGCACTGCGCAATACACCGGAATATGGATTTACGGTGGCTACTCTTCCTCCCGAATAGCAAGGCACACTACGCAATACACTGGAATATGGATTCACGGAGCCTACTTTTCCTCCCGAATAGCAAGGCAATTAATACACCCTAGGTAGCGAACCCGGAAGTGGCCACTCTTCCCCCCGAATGGCAAGACAATTAATATACTAGGATCCATAGTGGCAACTCTTCCTCCTGAATAGCAAGGCAAACACAACAACAAGGTCCAAGGCATAGAAGCCGATTCACAATTTATCTCAAAGTAGTCACACCATTAATAACATTAAAGTTCATTAAGCCATATCGAAAGAATAAGTCATTCCAATCAACGTTTTGAAAACATATAACTTCTTTACAAAATATTTCCATGTCCCAATTCATCAATGAGAATGTCATTAGCAACTCTTAACCATCATTATTAAGCATATCTCATAGAGGAAAACGTTCATAATATCTTATACATATGTAGGTTTTGTTACAATCTAGGTTTAATGTGGGTTTGTCTCCTCACACACATTAACCACCATTTAGACATGAATTAGGGTTCAAGAAACATGAAAAGATTACTTTTCCTTTCATTCATTAAAGAATCTTGAATAAAATTTATATTTCCAACAATAGTTTCAAAAAGTGATTTTCATTCAGAATAAGTTTTCAAAAGAGAGACATACGAGTCACCTTTATAGTCAAAAATGATTTTAAAAGAGACATACAAATCACAATCAAAGAGTTCGTAAAAACCGATAAAAACAGTATGTTTAAAAGAGACATACCTAAAATCTCGTTCAAATATTCCAAACGTAAGCTCCATGCTTCAAAGAATCATTCTACATCTAATTGAGGTTTGTATGACTAATAAACTATAGATATTCACCAAATTCGAAGCTACTGTTCATACTTGGAAACGCACAGCTACAGACCTCGAAATCCGATCTTCACAGTTCACATTTCAAAACCTATATGTTGGGACCACTTAGTTAAAATTTGGGCTCGATCCAACGGTTAGATAAGCGGAAAACGTCAATTTAATAGGGTTGGTCGGAGGAAATTCTACAGCAAAAATACTAGGGTTTTGGGATATACAAGGGTCTAGGTACTACTGCCAAAAGGTCAGAGATACTATCATTTAACACATAGACTCAGTAAGAACAAACTTCAATAGAATCCTCTACTTTATTCAAGGTTCAGTGATAAGCATGTTTTCAAGTCAAAGGATACAAATGAAACATATCAACATGAGAGAATTTAAGTATCACGACAATTGAGTTGGAGATTCGCACACATCATTATGCAAAATTCAAGTGCAAAACAATCAAAGTTTATTATTTCAAATCAAGTAATCAGGTAAGCATGCTATACAATCTTACAGAATCATTATTTAGGATTCACATGCTCATATCAGACTAATAAACAATGTTTTAGCGGGGGTATAGTCTCTCTTTCACATTTAATCCTATCACAGAAGCAAAAAAAAATGCTAGGCATAGCAATAATGGATGTACAATTAGCCATTCACACTAAGCAAACCATCATGAGACCTCACACAAACAATTATTCACATTTGGATACATGAACTGTCATTATAGGTGCAAACCAACATTTGTACTTAGGTGTGAGACTTAACAGGATGCTTAAAGGACATACCCAAGCACAAGCCAGACAAAGGGTAAAAGGTAAGAGGTATAGAATTAGGTCCAAAAGGAGGAGACAAAGGCAAAGAGAGGATGAATGCTACAAAAAAACTCTCATCCTTTACCTTAGATACTCACAAGAGCACTTCTCCTTATTTTAGAGATCATTTTGCAGTCTTACCAATCTCATGTTAATAACAGGAATAGCTACAAGAATGAATGTGTAACGACCCACTTGGTCGTTATTGTCTTTTCAACACCTTTGACATTTTCTCGAGCTTTTTTAGCTCACATTTGATTCTGGGGGACTGTTGACACGCTTCCCAAGGTGGTTGGATGTGATTCGAGTAACTTTTTGGGAAAACTAGTCCTTGAGCAAAAAGATTTGACTCAAAGTTGACTTTTGGGTAAACGAACATTTTTCAAAAATTCGTCGATTCCGAGAGGTATGGATGGTCATTTAGAACTTATGTGCATATCTAGTTCGGTTTCCAATGCACTTGAGCGCATTTTGGGACTTGGGTTGGGAAGTTAGAATTGAGGTATCAGGGGTTGATTCGGTCAACGAGACCTTCGTTGGGAATTCCGATGCCATGAGTGCATTCGTGTTTTTATGTATGTCTGCATAGTTGGTATGTGAGCAGATGACCTTGAGAGATTGTCAGAAATTCGGGTTGAGTTGTGAAAATATTGGGATCTTGTAGTGCCTGGTGCACGCTTTGGCGGCACCAGGTACTACTATAGTGGTCACCCTGCCGCTAAAGCGGCCAGTGTGATTTTGGCCATGACCGCTCATGGGACCGCCGAAGCGGCCTGCTGGTTGCGGAAGCGGGTGCCGGGTAGTTAGTTTCATTAAATGAAGTGTTAAAAGCCCTCAGTCCCTCATTTATTACTATTCCGAAATCTGAGCTATTGAGAGCTTTTCAAGGTGATCCTTGGGGAAAATCTTGGTGGTAAGTCCTTCTATCTTCTTTCCTATTCCATGATTTTATTATCATCTTAGGATTTCTTAATCATGCTAGTTCATCATGAATTCTAGAATTAAAAGAGGGTTCAATGAGTTATTCTTCTAGGATTTTTAATCTTGATTTAATTGTTGGGTTAGCTACTTTAAGCATGAAATGGATGATTAGAACCTTTTATTTCATAAATTCTTCCTAATTAGTGATTAATTTATGGGATTGGAAGTTAGGGTTTATACCCAAATTTGGGAGTTTTGTATAGAATTCAAATTCAAGTAAATTGTTGGTTGTTCTAGCTTGATATTGATGGGAATTGATCAACTGGAGCTTTAATTTCTTGTTGGGACCTTTAGATCCCTAATTTCACCCTTCTAGTTCATAAAACCCATTCTATAGGTTGGGGATTTGGTTCTTGAATAGAAGTAAGGTTTGATCCATGTTCTTCTTGATTCTAATTTCTTGATTCGAATATGCTTAGGTTTTCTTTAATAGAAGTAAGGATTGATCGATTCCTTGATATATGTTAGCTAATCTTAGTCGGCTTATGATACCTATCAGTACTTGTTGTTTGTATTGACCTGCACTTGTTGTATTCTTTTATGACTACAGAGTTCCAGGTGGGTTCGACCTCTACTCCTCGTGGCTGATAGTAATTCGAGGGTTGCTGATTAGAGTCTCACAGGGTGAGCACGAGGACGTTCACTGCCTTGAAGATTCTTCCTTTATTTATGTCTTATTTTGATATTCTGAGACATATTGGGACTTGTGATGTATTATTTTCATTTACAGACTTATAGATTCTAGTTAGAGGCTCTTGTATGATTAGACTAGATTCTAGGGTTGTTTTGATGTATTCCTTACTTGCATAAATTTTTTATATCATTATCTTCAGACTTACGTATTTCTATTCCTTTCGCTTATTTGTTATGTTTTTAAGTGTTTATGAATTGTTGGGATAAGAGTTCGCCTACCGAGGTGAGAAAGGTAGGTGCCCGTGCGACTTAGCGAAATTAGGTCGTGATAAGTTAGTATCAGAGACCTAGGTTACCCGGTCTATAATACAAAAGCGTGTCTAGTAGAGTCTCGTGATCGGTACGATGAGCTCCGTACTTATCTACAAGAGGCTATAGGACATTTAGGAAATTTAACTTTCTTTCATTCTTTCGTGCTACTTTATTCTAATTGGTATATGGAAAAATCGAATTGGTATCTGACTGTTGTCTATTCTCTCACAGATGGTGAGGACTCGAGCTACGATAGCCCGAGCCTAGGTGCCACAGCCCGCAACTATGGCTAGCACTAGAGGGCGAGTGACAGCCAGAGGGCGCGGCCGAGCTAGAGGCCGCGGGGCTGCCCTAGCCAGGGGAAAGGCTCCTGTGGTAGGTAAGAGGCGTGAGAGATCTCCGTCTCCAAAGCCTGAGGTGCAGCAGGTTCGAGACTAGGCTGCCGAGAATGATGTGGCTCGATCACGGGCACACCTCGAGGCCACTTCAGAGTAGATAATGCATGATACTATGGCTCGTGTTCTAGTGCACCAAGATACCCAGCTGGCTGCCACTGGTGTTACTTCTCCGGGCAGAGGATCGCAGACTAGAGTTGGGGCGCAGACCCCTGAGCAGAGACCGACTGGTGCAGTGCACCCTGATGCGGCTATGGCTTCCCGAATTGATACAGTGCCAGCCTCGGAAGATGATCTTTGACCCATGGCGGACCTTGTTATGACCTTGAGTGATCAGGAAGTTGGAGCCGCCGAGATTCTCAAGTACTTTTGGAGAGGATGCGTATGAGTTCATCTTAGACATGCATGAGTTGTTACATAGGATGAGGATTGTTGCACCCTATGGAGTTGACTATGTGTCCCACCAGTTTCGCGGAGACGCGAAGACCTGGTGGAGGTATTTTATTGCTTACAGACCTAAGGGTTCTCCTCCATTGACTTGGACATAGTTTCATCGGGTCTTCCTTCAAAAGTATGTGCCCCAGGCTTCGAGAGAGGCACATAGGGATGAGTTTCTACATCTACATCAGAGGGGATTGTATGTGGAGGCGTATGTCACTCGCTACTTACATTTGGCTCATTATTCAGCTCCTTTGATTCCTACTGAGCCTAATAGGATTCAGCGCCTTGTTGGTGGGCTCGTTGGTTCTCTTCAGATTCCTTGTGTTCAGCTTGAGGCTATGGGGGCTTCCTTCCAGTCCATTGTTGAGCATGATTCTTTAATTGAGGCCTCTAAGGCCCGTGCATTTTGAGGGAGTAGTGAGAAGAAGCAATGATAGTTTGGGAGCTATGGTGGTTCCAGCTCGAGGGGCGTCAGTCAGTCTTCTAGGCCGTATCAGCCCTATTCCAGCTGCCCTGTGCATTAAACTTTGCAGGCTTCCTCTAGTGAGCCACCCAGGCAAAGAGCTTCTGAGAGCTCATTCTCTCGACCAGCAGACAGGGTTGTTCCAGCCAAATCTTCAGCTTCAATCTATTAGTTTTTGCTCTCTAAGGTATGTTTTGCATGTGCAGAGTTCAGTCATTTTGCTAGGGACTATCCCTGACCTAGGCAGGGTCATCAGTCCCAGAGGACTCCGACATCTTCACGTAACGGAGGAGGTGCTTCTCAGAAGGGCGGTATTCAGTCAGGCCGCAGCGGTTCTATGATTTCTAGGGGTGGATCCTTGGATGGTAGAGGTGGGTCCCAGAGTTCGAGAGGTGGATCTCAATCTGGACGTAGTGGGGCCCAGTGTTACTCATTCCCAGGTAGATCCGAGGCAGAGACCTCAGATGCTGTTATTTCAGTTACCGTTCTCTCTGACGTAGAGCAGCAAATGTGTTATTTGATCCGGGATTCACTTATTCGTATGTTTCTGCATATCATGCTGTTGATTGGGGTTTATCTTGTGATAGCATAGCTGTGCCAGTTCATGTGTCTACTCCGGTCGGAGATTTTGTTCTGGTTGATCGAGTTTATTGGTTGTGATTGGTTACTTTTATGGGTTATGACACTTGGGTAGATTTGATGATTCTTGATATGGTGGATTTTAATATTATCTTGGGTATGAACTAACTTTCTCCTTATCATGCGATCTTGGACTGTCATGCCAATACAGTAACGTTAGCCATGCCGGTTATTCCTAGACTTGAGTGGAGGGGTACTCCTAGCCCCGCTCCGAAGAAGATCATTTCCTTCATTTAGGCAAAGAAATTAGTCCACAAGGGGTGTTTAGCTTATCTGGCTCACATGCGTGACACTACTGTTGCTCCTCCACACCTTGAGTCCATTGCCATCATGAGCGAGTTCTCGGAGGTATTCCTGAACGATTTGTCGGGTATGCCACTCGATCGCAACATTGGCTTGGATTGGGGCACTCACCCTATTTTTATTCTGCCATATCAGATGGCACCTGCCGAGTTAAGAGAGCTTAAGGAGAAGTTACAGGATTTATTGAGCAAGAGGTTCATTAGACCAGGTGTCTCCCTTTGGGGTGCTCCTGTGTTATTTGTGAAGAAGAAATATGGATCTATGAGGATGTGCATTGATTATTGCCACCTGAACAAGGTTACTATCAGGAACAAATATCCGATACCTTGTATTGATGATTTATTTGACCAGCTTCAGGATGCTTCAGTGTTCTCGAAGATTGACTTGTGTTCAGGCTACCACCAGCTGAGGATCAGGGCTAAGGATATTCCGAAGACAACCTTTCGGACGAGCTATGGGCAGTATGAGTCTCTGGTGCTGTCATTGGGGCTTACCAATGACCCGATTGCATTCATGGCTTTGATGAATGACATCTTTAGGCCATTACTTGATTCCTTTATGATTGTATTTATTGATGATATCTTGGTGTATTCCAAGAGTAAAGAGGAGCATGAGAGCCATCTTCGCACTGTACATAGGTTGTTGAAGAAAAATAGCTTGTTTGCTAAGTTTTGAAAGTGCGAGTTTTGGTTGGAGTCTGTTGCATTCTTGGGCCATGTTGTGTCTAAGGACGGGATCATGGTTGATCCTCAGAATATTGAGATTTTAAGGGATTGGGCGAGGCCCACTACTGTGACCGAGATCCGTAGTTTTGTTGGTTTGGCCAGCTATTACCTCCGATTTGTGAAGGGTTTTGTTTTTATTGCTTCATCTTTGACCAGATTGACTCAGAAAGATATTCCCTTCCAATGGTGCGATGATTGTGAGGAGAGCTTTCAAAAGCTCAAGACTCTTTTGACTTCAGCCCTAATTCTAGCATTACCCGTGGAGGGTAAGGATTTCTCAGTCTATTGCGATGCATCCAGTGTGGGTTTGGGTGCTGTGTTGATGCAGAAGGATAGAGTCATAGCCTATGCTTCCCACCAGTTGAAGATCCATGAGAAGAATTGCCCTACCCATATTTGGAGTTGTTAACCATAGTCTTTGCTTTGAAGATTTGGAGGCATTACTTGTATGGTGTCCATTGTGAGGTTTTCACCAATCACCATTGCCTTCAGCATGTGTTTACCCAGAGAGATCTTAATTCCAGGCAAAGTCGATGGATGGAGCTCCTGAAGGACTATGACATCTCTATTCTTTATCATCTAGTGAAAGCAAATGTGGTTGCTGATGCCTTGAGTCACAAGGCCACAAGTATGGAGAGCTTAGCCCCTTTGGTTGTTTCGAGCTTCCGTTGGCCATGGAGGTTCAGACTCTGGCCAACAATTTTGTTCGTCCTGATATTTCAACCCCAGGCAGATTTTTGTCTTGTGTAAAGGCGAGATCATCCTTGTTAGATCAGATCAGGACTCACCAGTTTGAGGATCCTCAATTGAGCAAGATTCGAGATAGAGTTTTGAGGGGTGAGGCCAAGGAGGCCATGATTGATTGTGAGGGTACTTTTAGGATTAAGGGGCGCGTGTGCATTCCTCATGTTGGTGACTTGATTCATTTGATTTTGACTGAGGCCCATAGCTCTCGATATTCCATTCATCTAGGGGTGACTAAGATTCATCGTGATTTGAGGCAACACTATTGGTAGAATCGAATGAAGAGCAAAATTGCCAATTTCGTGGCTAAGCATGGTAATTGTCAGCAAGTTAAGCATGAGCACCAGTGACCCGGTGGTGTAATTCAGAGGATGCCTATTCCCGAGTGGAAGCGGGAGTGAATTGCCATGGATTTCGTAGTGGGTCTTCCAAAGACCCTAGGTAAGTTTGATTCGATTTGGATGATAGTTGTATGTTTGTGATATTATGAGATTGCATGGGATTCCTAGTTCTATCATATCTTATCGAGGTACTATCTTCACTTCCTATTTCTGTTGGGATTTTCATGATGAGTTGGGTACCCGATTGGATCTTAGTACAACTTTTCACCCCCAGACCAATGGGCAGTCTGCGTGGACCATTCAGGTGCTCGAGGATATATTTAGAGCTTGCATTATAGACTTTAGCCGTCATTGGGATCAGTTATTACCGTTGGCAGAGTTTGCATATAACAATAGTTATCACTCGAGTATCGACATGACGTCTTTTTGAGGCTCTGTATGGTAGGAGATGTAGATCTCCGATTGGCTAGTTTGATGCATTGAGGTCCAACCTTGGGGTACGGATCTATTGAGAGAGTCTCTTTAGAAGGTGAGGGTCACTCAGGCCAAGCTTTTGGTAGCTCAGAATCGACAGAAGATGTATACGGATCGGAAGGTCTGAGATTTAAAGTCTGTCGTTGGTGATCAGGTTCTTTTGAAGATTTCACCCGTGAAGGGTATTATGAGGATTAGGAAGAGAGGCAAGTTGAGTCCGAGGTATGTTGGGCCATTTGAGATTCTTCATCGTGTGGGCATTGTTGCTTATGAGTTGGCCTTGCCGCCATGCTTGGCAGGAGTTCATCCAGTTTTTCATGTGTCTATGCTGAAAAAGTACCATGCCGATGGTACATATATTATTCGTTGGGACTCAATTTTGCTTGATGAGAATTTGACCTATGAGGAGGGGCCTATTGCGATTTTGGACAGGCAGGTTCGAAAGTTGAGGTCTTAGAAGATTACTTCTGTGAAGGTGCAATGGAAGCATCGTCCTGTTGAGGAGGCCACTTGGGAGACTGAGTCTGATATGCGTGGCCGACATCCTCAGTTGTTCGGCGATTCAGGTACTTCTTAGTCCCTTTCTCTTCATCGCTTGAGGACGACGATGGTTTAATTGGTATATGATGTAACGATCCGCTTGATCGTTATAGTATTTTCGACATCTTTGACCTTTTCCCGAGCATGTTTAGCTCACATTTGAACCGAGGGGATCGTTGACACATTTCTCTAGGTGGTTGGATGTGATTCAGGTGACTTTTTAGAAAAATTGGGCTTTAAGCGAAAAAAATTGACTCAACGTTGACTTTTGGGTAAATGAATCTTTTTTGAAAATTCGTCAATTTAAAGATGTCCGGATGGTTATTTAGAACTTGTGTGTATATCTGGTTCAGTTCCCAATGCACTCAGGTGTATTTTGGAACTTGGATTGAAAAGTTGGAATTGAGGTATCAGGATTGACTCGGTTAACGAGACCTCCATTGGGAATTATGAGGCAACGAGTGCGTTCGTATCGTATTTTTAATTATGTTTGTTTAGTTGGTATGTGAGTAGATGGCCTCAGGAGATTGTCAGAAATTTGAGTTGAGGTGTGAAAATCATGGGATCTTCTAGTGTCTAGTGCCGCGGTAGCGGTACCGCTATATCAGTTACCCTGCCGCTGAAGCAGCTAGTGTGATTTTGGGCATGACCGCTGTAGAGGTCATGGGATCGCCGGAGCGGTGGCGCTGAAGCTGCCTGCTAGTCGCGGAAGCGGGTGTCGGGCAGTTAATTTAATTAATGTATTGTTAAAAGCCCCAAGTCTTTCATTTATTACTATTTCGAAATCTCCGCTATCGAGAGCTTTTCAAGGTGATTCTTCGGGGAAAATATTGGTGGTAAGTCCTTCGATCTTCTTTCCTATTTGATGGTTTCATTATCATCTTAGGATTTCTGTATCATGCTAGTTCACTAAGAATACTAGAATTAAAAGAGGGTTCAATGAGTTCTTCTTCTAGGCTTTGTAATCTTGATTTAATTGTTGGGTTTGCTTCTTTAAACATGAAATTATTGATTCGAACCTTTTATTTCATAATTTTTCCCTAGTTAGTGGCTAATTTATGGGATTGGAAATTAGGGTTTATACCCAAATTTAGGGGTTTTGCATAAAATCTGAATTTAAGTAAATTGTTGGTTGTTCTAGCTTGATATTGATGGGAATTGATCACCTAGAGCTTTAATTTCTTGTTGGAACCTTTAGATTTCTAATTTCACCCTTCTAGTTCATAAAACCCGTTCCATAGGTTGGGGATTTGGTTCTTGAATAGAAGTAAGGTTTGATTGATATCCTTCTTGATTCTAATTTCTTGATTTGAATATGCTTAGACTTTCTTTATCTCGAGGCTCAAAGGAAAGGGAAGAAGGTGTGATTGTGGAGACCTTGCTGTTCGACCTTCCAGGTAGGTTACTGTTTACCCTATGGTGAGGCTTCTTTTAGCGAAACATATATTTAAACGACATTGTCGGAGAATGCATGTAAACCTTCGGGTATGAAGTTGGATTGGATATTTTTTTAGGTTGGGCCCTGTTGTGTGATTGAGGCTAGCCACCCTGTTGTGTTGTGACTTATCTTATTCTGTTGTTATTGGCTCGATTCCACGTTGTGATAGTAGATATTGGTGACTATTGATATATCTTGATTACGATATTGTAGCATCTTACTTCTTGTCACTTGAGATGAGGGCAGTGATTCTATTATGGCTTATTGTGTAGCCTTTTATTGATATTGCTAGTGTGCCCATGTGTGGTACTTTTGATATTGGTTTGATTATTGGCATTGAACTTATACATTGCACGCATTCTCATCCTTCATGATATATTGTTGATACATTGACGATATACAAGGGAACACTGTTATGAGCTGGGCTCAGTTGGATGAGAGTGACGTGAGGACCGACGTCTGATGGTTATCCCGAAATCGAGGTATGAGTGCTGTAGCGATTGTCGAGGTCGTTGTCGGAATAGTGAGGGTACATGGAATTTGCGGGTCCCCCATGGGTTGTGCTGCCGAGATGTGATGTTCCGTCATCTGAGTACATGTGTACGGTGCATAAGTATTGCATTCACACTTCATACATTATTTCATTGCATTGCACTATGGCTTCTATTGTGATATTCTTGTGATGTACTTGTGATATGCGGATTCGGGTCGAGTATATTGAGACTTGACACATTTAGGGTTTAGATGCTATAACATAGGTGATGACGTGTACTTGGTTACTAGCTCGTGATTGTCTTAAACTGTATTTTCGCCTGTTCCTGAGCATTGATTAGCTCAATTTTGACCCGAGAGGATTGCTGGCACGCTTCCCGATGTGTCTAGACCAGATTCGGGTAACTTTTGCGAAATATAGGCTTAAAGTGAAAATTAGTTGACCCGATGTTGACTTTTGGGTAGACGGACCTTTTTCAGAATTTCATCAATTCCAAGAGGTCTGGAGGGTTGTTTAGAACATGAGTGTATATTTGGTTCGATTCCCAATGCATTCGGATGCATTTCGGGACTTGGGTTGGAAATTAGAACTAAGGCATCGGGGATTGACTCGGGCAAAAAGGTCTCCGTTGGGAATTTCGAGGCCACGGACGTGTTCTTAGTGCGTTTTTATGTGTGTCTATGTGTATGGTATGTGAGCAGATGGCCTCGGAAACTAGTTGAAAAATTGGCTCGAATTGTGAAACTTGAGAAGTTTTCTGGTGTCTGATGCCCGCTTTGGCGGCCCCAGCACCGCGACAGAGGTACCGCTGGAGCAGTAACCCTGCCAATGTAGTGGCCCAAGCGTTTTAGGCTTGACCCTTGAAGCGGTCAGGTGACCGCTGAGGCGGCGCTGCTGGGGCTGTCCCAGTACCGCTAAAGCGGGTGACGGGCTGTTTGTAAAATTAATAAAGTGTTAAAAGCCTTTCGACCCTCATTATTTCTCCTTTCGAAATTAGAGCCTCGGGGAACAGTTCTTGGAGATAATTTGGAGACATTCTTGGAGGTAAATCTTACTTGTTCCTTTACTCTTCCTTTAACCATAATCATCTTAGATTTCCCCGTTCCCTTTAATAAACCCATAGTGATGGAAGTTGAAAGAGGGTTTTGATGAACATTGTCCCTAGGCTTATTAATGATAAATTGATCATGTTTATGTTAGACTTTAATGAATCTGGGCTTGTTAATCATATATCCTTCTTAGTGTTGAATTTCGGAATCAAAGAGTTAGGGTTTATACCCAATTTGGGAGTTTTGCTTGAAATCAGAAATTAGGCTAATTCTTGAGTTAAATCAGCAATTAGTGGTTGGGTTATGATCATCTAGTACTTAATTTGACATTTTGCTTCCGAATTTTTCGTTTTGCCCTTATGGGTCCCGTTTTCCCAATTTCTAGGGCTAGAATTGGCCTGATTTAAATAGTAGCAATACTAGTATCATTCTTCATGATTTCTAATCTAGAATTCGATTATGCTTAGACTACTGTGGTTCTGAGGTTCAGTGGAAAGGCAAGGCAAATGAGTGAGTTGTTGGTGTTGCGGTTCGACCATCCAGATAGGTTATGGCTTACCCTTGGTGAGACTTCGTATAGCGAAGCGCATATTTAGATTATATTGTCGGAGACAGCAAGTGAACCTTCAATTATGAAGTTGTGTTGGATATTGCCTTAGGTTAGGCCCTGTTGTGTATTTGGGGCTAGCCACCCCCTTACGTGTTATTTGATTGTTCTATTGTGGCGGCTTGATGCCATGAGTCGTTGGTAGATGTTGGATTCTGTTTTATCATCTTGAGGTCGGATATATTGTTGGCGTACCCACTGTTGGTACTTGTGATTCGGTTATATTATTTGCATACCCATTGTCGGTATTTGTGATTCAGATATATTGTTGGTGTACCCTTTGTTGGTACTTGTGATATTAAGCATGATAATTGATGTGGTTCATGCATTGCACGCATTCTCATTTTCATGATACATTGTTGAGATATTGATGACATTGATGAAACACTTGATGAGCTGGGCTCAGTTTTACTTGAGTGACGTGAGAGGTCGATGTCCAATGTTCATTCCGGAATCGTTGATTGAGTGAAATTGATATTTGAGAGAACTATTTTACTTAAGTGACGTAAGAGTCTGATGTCCGATGTCTATCCCGGAATCGTTGATTGCATGGCCGATATTCGATGTTATTTTCAGAATCGTTGATAGTGCATGGACTCCGTGGGTCCCCCAGGTTGGTGCCGGTGAAAACCCCCAGTGGGGAAAGATCCGGGATCCTGTCTGTTTGTTGGGCAAAGATCCGAGAGGGGTGGTACTTAGACTTCGCGAGTCACGCTGGGTTGTGCTGCCGAGACGTCGATATTTTCGTATGGAGTACATGTGTACACCTCATTTGCATGGCATTGCATTGCATTCATACACTACTGCATTGCATTGCATTATGACTTGATTGAGATGTTTGGTGTGTATTGCGGTGATTGGATTGGATTGGATATGTTGGACTTGGCACACTTGGGATCAGATGCTTTTCATAGGCGATGACGGATACTTGGATTTGATTACATTGACTTATACTTGTTGGTTTATTTTGCTTATCTGCTTTATTATCTGAGTTGTGTTAGCTATGCTTAGTCGGCCGATGATGCCTACCAGTACTGTTGTTGTACTGACCTACACTTGCTGCATTCTTTTATGAATGCAGAGTATCATGTCGGATCCACTTCCGTGACGCATGGCTGATAGTCGCTTCAGCTTCCTCTTCGAGCTTCCAGAGTGAGCATGGCCGTCCGCTGCCTTGAAGACTTTTCTATCTTTATGTCCTATTCTATTCAGAGACATAGACACTTTATGTATTAGTATTTTTGGATTGTATTATTTCCCTGTTAGATGCTCTTGTGTTATTCAGACTAGACCCTGGGGGTGTTGTTATTATTCCGCACTATTCTACTACTTCTATATCTATATCGTGAGACTTACATGTCTGTACTATTCTGCTGCTTCATTTCATTCTTTTACGTATTTACATATTGTTGGGTTGAGGGTTCGCTTACCGAGATTGGAAGGTAAGTGCCCGCATGGCTTAGGCAAAATAGGTCGTGACATATACCTTGTTGGTTTACCTGTTTATCTTACTTTATTGCCTTGTTATATGTTAGCTAATCTTAGTCGGCCCACCTACTAGTACTTGTTGTTTGTACTGACCTGCACTTGCTGCATTCTTTTATGAATGCAGAGTTCCAGGTGGGTTCGACCTCTACTCCTCGTGGTTGATAGTAGGTTGAGGGTTGCTGATTAGAGTCTTACAGGGTGAGCACGAGGACGTTCGCCGCCTTGAAGACTCTTTCTTTATTTAAGTCTTATTTTGATATTTTGAGACATATTGAGACTTTTGATGTATTATTATCATTTCAAGACTTGTAGATTCTAGTTTGAGGCTCTTCTATGATTAGACTAGATTCTGGGGTTGTTTTGATGTATTCCTTCTATAAATTTTCTATATCATTATCGTCAGACTTACGTATTTCTAATGCTTCTATTTGTTTGTTATCTTTTTAAGTGTTTATGAATTGTTGGGATATGGGTTCGCCTACCGAGGTGGAAAAGGTAGGCCCCCGCGCAACTTAGCGAAATTAGGTCGTGACAGAACGCTTCTCAGCAAACATCAAATTTCATCAAACAAACAAGAACTTGCACTTGTAAACATGATGTGTCACTGGTCCTATTACATGATATCTTGGCTTATTCATATACAAAATATATATAGGGATATACATAGGCTGAGACAATTTTGAACCAAACAAGAAAGGATACTTGAGCATATCCTAAACCATTCTAAGTGGGGTTTGAAACCAAATGGGTCATAACATACACACATTGACAATATGATTACTTTAAAACAACCAGACTTGAACAAAACAGTCACATATTTTGACCAAAGGATATTCATGCTTCAGATGAGAACATTAATATTTTAACATAGCAAGCAGGGTACATACATATTCATAACTTAACATCAAACTTACATAGTATTTAAGCTATTCAAGTTAAGGGTCAATCTTAAACCTTATACTTAAAGCTTTCCAGTTGATTGTCAATGAGCTAATGCAGATTATAAATCAAGACTAACAAAGACTTTATGAATCACGGTTCGGTCTGTTGCACATGCTGAGAGACCAAGCTACACAAATTGGCACACTACTCGCATATCAATTAGACTATATTAAAACAAACAGAACAAACATGGCATTTACTATGAACGAGAACCCTTTGGCCAACAACAAACACAATGCAACTGCTATTGTACTAAATAAGCATAAAAAACTATTAATGCCTCAAACAGTGACCATTGAGTCTGAAAACTAAGCATAAGGAAGATATCTACACCTATTAATGACCCCAAGTTGTATTTTTAAACTTCAATTAGACAGGAATTAAGCAACTTTAGCATGCTGAGTCCCTTTAAGCAAACACTTCCTTAATCATAAAAGACTGAGTCAAATCAAATCACACAATATGCATCATAACCAGGCTAGACAGTGATTTAACTGAAGTTGCAGGTATGTTAATCAATTAATCACAATGAGAGACTAGAACAGAATAAGGATTAATCTGTATTTCTAACAGCTGAGGTTGAGCTAAATCTAACACCATATTAACTATCTATTGACATATACCATCTGAGGAACAACATTTACTAACACATGCCTTTTATAATCTAATCTAACTAAGCAAACACATAATGACATACTTAAAACTAATCTAAACTAGCACAAAATAAACAAGGAAAAACAGAAATAGACATATGTTACCACTAACACACCAAATGAATATATGAACAGAAAAAATAAATGAAAAGGAAAATAATTTACCTCTTTCAGGTGCAGCCTTGGTCGAGCAACGGAATTGGAGCTCCTTTAAGCTCCTTAGCCACTCAACTCAGCCACAAACCAAAAGAAAAATTTAAATTTAAAAAAAAAACTAAAACTTGGTAAAGGTAAATTAAAGGTTCCAAGAAAATTGCTAGATCACTAGGCATACCATGTATATTTTCTGATTTTCAGATTTTTTTCTCCAGTATGTAGTGTGTGAAATAGTGACATATGGGGTTCTTTATATAGAACCCCAAATTTGAAAACTCAAACCCTAGTTTTCGATGTGGGACTAAGAAATTAGGGGGAAAACCCTCTTGGATTGCCCCTCAAATCAGCAAAAACCAATGAAAAATGAGTTTTTGAAATCAGATCCCGAAAGCAATTAAAGATTTTCAGTCTTCTTGACCATGGAATCGCAGAAAAAGTAAAGAAAGTGGAAGGTCATACCTTGTTTGGTTGAGACTCGGTGGAAGTAGGCATGAAGCAATTAATGCTTGCTCGAAATGGTGGTACAACGTCTATATAGGCAATTGTACACTGCAATTTTGCCGTCTTCGGCAACGATGACACAAGTGAGAGAATGTTAATTGCGGCTGTTACGGTTCACTTTTACGCGGGTGCATAAAATCTATTAAGAGGTTGTGGACTCTATTCGGATTTTATATTTTTAGAGTCGCCACCTAATTTTATAAAGGAAATTAGGAAAACCGAGTTAAAAGAGTTTCGTCAAACAAGAGGTAAATCCATTTAAAATCAGAGTTCGAGATAAGGGTTCTGGTGATCCCCTAGGGAAGGTTTTAAGCACCCTAGGATTAAGGATCGGTAGAATACGGTTGACCTACGAGATTCAATATGTGATTAATTATGATTATTTGCTAAAATATTTTCTTTCTTGCAAAAAGTTGTCATTTCCATATCGAAACACCACTATTTGGCAATATATATATATATATATATATATATATATATATATATATATATATATATATATATATATATATATATATATATATATATATATAAGGAAAAAGAGATGGTTTCTTTCGAAAGTATTATAAAGGCGCAAGTCATTTCATCTCCGGACCAAAACACACTTAAGATTTTCTCTTAAGTAGAGTTCCTGCTAATATGGTCCTAATGTCGTGATTTTGTCTTTATAAATTTATATATGTATACATAAGAAAATAAATGGAATATATCTCCCTTTGAAATAATAGGATAGGTTTATATAAGTATGAGCAGAGAAACGACTTTATTCATTTCTTTTTCCATTTTTAGCTCATTGGGTCAACCATACTACAGTTGACACCTAATTTTTGACCTCCGATAATTTTATTTAGTTATTCGAAGTCCCCGAACCGCTGATGGAGTAGAATATGCGTTACATAAATTCAAAGTAATTTTACAAAATTGTTCCGGTGACATTTTGCCATTACATTTGGCAAAAACATCGACAAGAGTATAACCGTGTCTCATTCTACATTTTTTCGTACATTTTTAAGAAATTCGAGAACATTCATTTTTTCTCATAAAAGAGGAAAAAAATTACGAGTAATTTATTTTAAGCAATTGCAATTGATCATTAAGTATTCTACTCCATCAACATCAAGGGACTTGAATTAATTAAGTAAAAGAATAAGTGAATTTCGATTTTTAACAGTTAAGCATGCGAATTTGAGTTTAATTATTTTCATGGAGTTTAGCTTAGTTTTAATTAAAACAATTAGAACTAAATGAGAACCCTTTAGTTTTCTAATCGTGGTGTTTAAAATTTTCCCCAAATACGCTGTATATACAACATATATGCGTGTGTATACATCAAGGATATACACATCACATATATGTGTTTAGCAAAGGTCCAGGCCCTTCATTTATTTGGTCTGCTGGGTCCAGCCCAAATTAGGCTGACCCTACCCAAGAGCAACTTGCTATATAAACACACAACTTCAACCAAACTAACCCTTAAAGGGGCTGGACACCATCACGGCTAGGGTTTCACTAACCCTAGCACCACCCTTCGCTCCTTTCTCTCTCCTTCATCATCTCGTTGCCAAAAATGGCATAGGCGCAGAGGCTCCAGCATCGTTCAGGCTCTGTATAGCCTATTTTAGCAAAGCATTTAATGTTTCATGCAGTACCACCCTTTTTTCACCTTATGTCACCCCAAAATCGGTATAACTTCCACTTTCTTCCATTATGGGATTTGTCTTGGTTCATTTTGAATTCACTCATTCTATTGGTTCGGCTAGAGCCAACTGGATTGATCCGAGTTGGTCAAAATCCGGTCGTTTATTTGTTGTTTAGCTTTAATCGTAGCCGCAGATTGTTGAATCAAGGTGAAATTTCCATAAATTTTAGAAGTCCCTCATCGGTGGATTTAGGGCTTCTAAGTATTTTGGGGTTCTATAATTAGAACCCTATTTCTCACAATATACACACGAAAAATGCACAAGAAACTTGATTTTGAGTTTTCACACTTGAAATTTGGGATTCTTAGTTCAAATTTTAACTTAGCCTCTAGGTTGAGTTTTCAGTTTAAAGTTTTAATTTGTTTATTGTCTTGTGTGGCTTAATTTTATCTTGGGATGCAAAAAAGAGGCTCCAAGTCCATTCTTGTACACAAAAGGTATATTCCTATCTTGTTGCTTATTTTATTTTTGCTTAGTCTAAATGCAGTTATGGAAGTATTCTTGTTTTGTTTGGATTGCTGTTTTGTATGGTGTTTTGTTTAGTTAAGTTATGTTTTGCTTAATTTAGCATTATGCTAATAATGGCTTATTTTGTTTAAGTACTCTAATTGTATCCCTAGTTGTTCTCTTTGGCACATTTAGGTATATTTGTTTGAATATGGATCTGGATGTTTGGTCTAAACTAGGTGTGATTATGATTAGTGGAATCAGTTCATGAATGATTAATCACCTTAAATGGAGGGAACTTGAATAACTAAAGGCTAATTACTTGAGTTTAGAAACTAAGAAATGAAAGATGTGAGTGTTCATTCATTGTGGTGGTTAAAAAATGGTTTAAAATGGTTCTTTAACTAGTAAACATAGGATCATTAGGCTATGATATCCCCTAGCTTAAACTAGTTTAAACTAAAACTAGGATTACATATATGTCTTATCAACTATGAGTGAAATGACTAGTAGTTTAAAGAATGAGGATTGACATGGTTGCTTGTAATCTAGAGTGCCCAGGTTCTTTCTTTAGTTCATTTGTCCTGAATGGGTGAATGTTAATGACTTCACTTTGGTTTTGCCTATGTCATCAGATCTTGTTTTCTTGTAACTTAATCCATATACAAATCCTAAAGGACCTTGGTTAAACTGAAAATGAAGGGTGGACTTTTTTAAAAGCTCAAATTTGGTTCTAGCTATTAAAACAAGTTGTACAGATCCTAGGGATATCCCATTTGGTTTGACTTTTTGACTCAGAACACTATAATCCTTCGGTCACTTTAAAATGATCATAGTAACTTTAAATGAGTTGGTTGCTTGATATTGATGCTATACTGTTTCATCAAAGTTGCAGCATTTAGTCTTCAAAGGGGTTTAAAAGATAACAAAATAAAGGCATGGTCTCCAATGAATCTGTTTATTTGATAAATAAATTGATGTGATTAATTTGAGGCTAAAGGTTAAGAAGTATAGATATTGTGAATCTGTGTTTGAACCTGTTCCTTCCCCCAACTCTGTATATATCCTTGTCAATCCTGGATGATTTGAATCATAGGATAAATTTTATGATAAGAAGTCTTTAAGCTTGTCTAAATTGTTTTGAATAAACTGCCTATGTCATTTTAGTAAAACTGTTATTCAAATGCTTAAATATATGTTGACCACAGATAAAATAGAGGTTCAGAATGGTATTTCAAAGGGAAATGTGTTATATCCTGGTCCTGTTTTAATCTATTAGGGAGTTTAATTTGTTCTGATGGTTGGAAGTTGAAAAAGTCATGTATCTATTGAGACTGTGTCCTGGTATTGCTTTAACATGCATTGAGAACTAGAATGTTAACTAAACTGGGCCAAAGAAATCTGCCTTAGAGAAATTTAAGTGGGGCTGGTCCTAAACTTAAGTTATCCTTTCCCTTAGATTATTTGAATTGGATTAATGAAGGGATATGAGGACGATGTGTGTGGATAGGAAAGCTAAGAACCCCCATGACATGGGGAGCCTTTTTAAAGACACCTTATGGAAAGGACAGAAGAAGGACCAAGTACTACTTGGCCCATAACATCTTCCTTTAAAAAATAAGAGGTGTCATGGCATACCTTTGAGTCTGTGGAGGTGCTGCTTTGTTATAGATGCACCCTCAACCTCCCACTTCATCATTGAACCACGTAGATTGCTCAATATAAGCATGCCTTACATGAAATGGTTGTCCTAGACCTGGGGTTAATCTGTGAACTCTTTAAAAAACTGGTTCACATTGATACTTTCCCACCTCAGTAGGCGAACCTTTATCCCAACAATTGTAAAGTCATAAATAGAAAAATAACAAGCGGAAGAGATAAGAATCACGTAAGTCTGGCGATAATCATATAGGAATGTGCGGAAGTAAGAAAATACATCAAATTCACCCAGAGTCTGGTCTAACCATACAAGAGCCTCTAACTAGATACTATAAGTTTGAAAGTAAGATGATACATCAAAATTATGAATATGTCTCGGAATATGAAATAAGACATAGATTAAGGAAGAATCTCCAAGGCGGCGGACATCCCCGTGCTCACCCTGTAAGACTCTAAGTTGCAACTGTCGATTTGCTATCAGCCACGAGAAATAGAGGTCGATCCTATCTAGAACTCTACATTCATAAAAGAATGCAGCAAGTGCAGGTCAGTACAATAACAAGTACTGGTAGGTATCACAGGCCGACTAAGTTTAGCTAACACATATCAAGTCAATAAAGTAAGATAAGCAGGTAAATCAACAAGGTATAAGTCAGACACGAGCTAAAATCCAAATACACGTTATCACCTATGTTTAGCATCTAAACCCAATTATGTAAAGTCTCGACTACTCAGTCCGAATCCGTATATCACAACACATTACAAGAATATTACCATAGAAGCCATAGAGAAATGTAATGCAATAATGTATGAAATGTGAATGCAATGCAATGCTGTGTACACATGTACTCTGACGATGGAACATCACATCTTGGTAGCTCAACCCATGGGGGACCCGCAAAGTCCATGTACCTCCGGCTTCGGCAACAACCTCGGCAACCGCTACCTCACGATTCCGGCAAAAACCTCTACAATCTCTACGCACAATCTCGATTCCGAGACAACCATCGGATATCGGTCCTCACGTCACTCTCATCCAACTGAGCCCAGCTCATCACAGTGTTTCCTTAAGTATCATCAATGTATCAACAGTATATCACGAAGGATGAGAATGCGTGCAATTTATGAGTTCAATGTCAATAATCAAATCAATATCACAAGTACCACGCATGGGCACACCAACAATATCATGAAAAGGCTATAAAATAAGCCATAATAGAACACTATCCAACGTCAAAAAGTAAGATACTTCCATATCATGATCAAGATATATCAATAGTCTCCAATATCTACCATTTCCATGTGGCTTCAATCCAATAACAATAGAACAAGATAAGTCACAACACAACGGGGTGGCTAACCCCAATCACACAACAAGGCCCAACCTAAGACAATATCCAACCCAACTTCATACTCGAAAGGTTTACATGCTTTCTCTGACAATATCATCTAAATATATGCTTCGCAAAATGAAGTCTCATCATAGGGTAAACCGTAACCTACATGGAAGGTCGAACAGCAATATCACCAACAATTAGACTTTAGCCTTTCCTTTCCTTTGAGCCTCGAGATCAAGAAAATCTAAGCATATTAAAATCATGGAATTAGAATCAAGAAGAACATCAAACGAACCCTACTTCTATTCAAGACCTGAATCCCCAACCTATAGAATAGGGTTTACGAACTAGAAGGGTGAAATTAGAAATCTAAAGGTCCCAATAAGAATTAAGACTCTAGGTGATCAATTCCCAACGATAGCAAGCTAGAATAATCAACAATTCACTCAATTTTGGATTCTAGGCAAAACCCACAAATTTGGGTATAAATCCTAACTTCCAATTCTATAAATTAGCCACTAATTAGGAAGAAGTTATGAAATAAAGGATTCTAATCATCAATTCAATGCTTAAAGAAGCTAACCAACCAACAAATCATGGTTTAGAAGCCTAGAAGAATAGCTCATTAAACCTACTTTTAATCTTCAATCACTTAATGAAATATCAAGATAAATGGATTCTAAGGTGATTAAGTACAATGGAATAGTAAAGGGATTAGAAGAGCTTACCACCAAGAATATCCTAGATTGCTTCCTGTTACACCCCGGAAAATTTCGTGTTACCAAGACTGTCGACGGCTTAGTATGAGCTCAAGGGAGAGCAAAGTTATACAAGGATTAGGGATGAAGATTATATTATCTGAGTATAAGAATATATATGACATTTGGAGATCGTATGGAGTAAATCAGTTAACAAGTTACTTGATGATAGCCCTCGTAACCATAAATTAAGGTGGGGCCCATATGAAGGGATTTTATAAAGGACATGTGAAGAGATATATGAGTAGTACATGTGAAGTTGAGCAAGTCCTAAGAAGAACCCTTAAGCCAAATATGGGCATAAGCCCTCCAAAAGGATGATTTAAAGATACGTTTTCGGATGACCTGACTTGGAGGGGCCACAATGCTATTATAAGTTTGGAATTTGGAAAAACACAAAGAATAAAAGTTGTATATAATTGAAAGATCTTTCCAACCGTAGGTCGTGGGACCTCACACCATATCGGGATCAAATCTTATGGAAATTTTAATAGCAAGACCCTAAGCTGCCAAAAAGAGCTCCGCGGGCCCCACATGAGGAGGTCGGTGAAACCGACCTAGGAGGGGTATAAATACCCCATTAACCTCATTTGTTCAGCAAAGTAACATTCCAAAAGGTCCTAGAAAATTCTCCACACCTCCCCCAAACATTATAGTCCGATAAATCAAGAATTTAACAAGATTACGCCAAACTAGTCCGTGAAAGGCGATTGTTCTTGCTTCTACTTAAGTTTGGCGTTGGAGAAATTTGATGTGGCTGAGTTTCTTCAGGTATAAGGTATGTTATTCATCCCATCTCTTATGTTGAGTTTATTTGAAGGCCTAGCAAGCCTTAAAAATGAAAATAGTTATGGAGGAAAGGTCATAAAGTGTTGTGTTGTAGTTGTTGTGTTTATGGGCTGTTTTGAACATGTTGTGGCCGTGTGGATGGACTGATTTATGCGTATAAAAATGGTATCTAACATTGTTGGTGTGTTGATGATATTATACTCCTTGATTGGGATGGAAGAAAGTGTATGTTGTTGTTGTATGTTGAAAAACATCGTGAGGGATGTTTATGGAATATATTGGTATGGATAATAGTGTTGTTGATGTTGGTATTGTTGTTGTTGTTGATTGGTTGCTGAATTGTAATTATGGGCTAGGCATATAAACAGGGGAGATGCTGCCGAAATTTCGACAGATTATAAATGAATTTATTTGAAGGACTAAGATAAGCGTATAACGATGAGTCTAATGATTGTGTAAATCCTCTTAAATGTAGACTTGAGAGCTTGGAAAAATAGGCGTAGCTAGTAGGAGGTGGAACATGTATGTTAAGGCTCGTCCCTTTCTTTCAAAGGCATGATTCCTATGTTATGATTCCATAAATGTTTCCGTAATAGCCTTGTTTTCAAAAGCTCGAAGTTCATGACTCTTAAAGCCTTTTATGACGTTAAATGGAATATGTTCTATGATGATTGTGACGATGATGATGATTCTCTTCTTTGAAATTCCGAAGCTATGATTTGAGCGTTTTATGTGATTGTTGAGTCATTCCATGAATCCCTCAACCGTACTTATTGTTGATGGTCTCACCTCATGTTACTCGTTCCTTCGAGGTGAGATATAGCGATGATAACTATTCCATTTCCAGTGCTACCTAAGTTCATGATTCTCGAGACTCCCGTGACATCGTCGATTTCATCTCGCGATGGTTGATCTTTTAAGGAATGATATAGTGACAATGGTAAAGCTAATGATGATGTTGGTTTCATTTATGTATTTGTATGTATGTATGTATGTATGTATGTATGTATGTATGTATGTATGTATGTATGCATTGCATCCCACTGATCAGTTGGGCATAAGACCGAATCCCGGAAGGGCCGGGTACGGATAGCACCGAGTCCCGAAAGGGCCGGGTACGGATAACACCGAGTCCCGAAAGGGCCGGGTACGGATAACACCAAGTCCCGAAAGGGCCAAGTACGGATAACACTGAGTCCTGAAAGGGCCGGGTACGGATAACACCGAGTCTCGAAAGGGCCGGGTACGAATAACACCGAGTCCCGAAAGAGCCGGGTACGGATAACACCGAGTCCTGAAAGGGCCGGGTACGGATAACACCGAGTCCTGAAAAGGCCGGGTACGGATATGATGGACGTATGTATAATAAGTGTATGTGAATGTATATGTGTATATGTTGTATATGGATGTGTATGACATGTTCTTCCTATAGACGAGTAGTTTACATGATAGAGACCTTAAGAGGAGTACGAGGTACAATCATTTACTTTATCTTATGTCACTTTCACTCTGATATCATTTTACTATTCATGCCTTACATACTCAGTACATTGTTCGTACTGACGTCCCTTCTTGTGGACGCCGCGTTCATGCCCGCAGGTGCAAGTAGACGAGACGAGGATCTTTCGCAGTAGGTTACTTCCAGGTACCAGTTTTGATTGGTGAGCTCCACTTCTTCCTGGAGCACCGCCGAGTCCAGATATATATATATATATATATATATGTATGTATGATTTTTTCCAGGGTATGTCGGGGGCCCTGTCCCGACTTGTATACTTAAGTCGTGTTCATAGAGGCTTTGCAGACAGTTTCTGTGGATAGCTCAGTCCTAGTGTGACAGTAGTAATGTTGGCATCATAGGTCTATTGTACATTTACTTATGCATGATATTATGTCCGTATTAAGCCTCTTGATCCTATTGTTTCCATTGGAGACACGAACGGTGTAAGTGATAAGTTGGTTCGCTTGGTTCCTGTAAGGTGCCGGGTGCCAGTCACGCCTTACCAATCAAAACTGGTACCTGGAAGTAGCCTACTGCGAAAGATCCTCGTCTCGTCTACTTGCACCTGCGGGCATGAACGCAGCGTCCACAAGAAGGGACGTCAGTACGAACAATGTACTGAGTATGTAAGGCATGAATAGTAAAATGATATCAGAGTGAAAGTGACATAAGATAAAGTAAACGATTGTACCTCGTACTCCTCTTAAGGTCTCTATCATGTAAACTACTCGTCTATAGGAAGAACATGTCATACACATCCATATACAACATATACACATATACATTCACATACACTTATTATACATACGTCCATCATATCCGTACCCGGCCCTTTCGGGACTCGGTGTTATCCGTACTCGGCCCTTTCGGGACTCGGTGTTATCCGTACCCGGCCCTTTCAGGACTCGGCGTTATCCGTACCCGACCCTTTCGGGACTCGGTGTTATCCGTACCCGGCCCTTTCGGGACTCGGTGTTATGCCCAACTGATCAGTGGGATGCAATGCATGCATACATACATACATACATACATACAAATACATAAATGAAACCAACATCATCATTAGCTTTACCATTGTCACTATATCATTCCTTAAAAGATCAACCATCGCGAGATGAAATCGACGATGTCACGGGAGTCTCGAGAATCATGAACTTAGGTAGCACTGGAAATGGAATAGTTATCATCGCTATATCTCACCTCGAAGGAACGAGTAACATGAGGTGAGACCATCAACAATAAGTACGGTTTAGGGATTCATGGAATGACTCAACAATCACATAAAACGCTCAAATCATAGCTTCGGAATTTCAAAGAATAGAATCATAATCATCGTCACAATCATCATAGAACATATTCCATTTAACGTCATAAGAGGCTTTAAGAGTCATGAACTTCGAGCTTTTGAAAACAAGGCTATTACGGAAACATTTATGGAATCATAACATAGGAATCATGCCTTTGAAAGAAAGGGACGAGCCTTAACATACCTGTTGCACCTCCTACTAGCTACGCTTATTTTTCCAAGCTCGCAAGTCTACATTTAAGAGGATTTACACA
Organism: Lycium barbarum; assembly: GCF_019175385.1. NCBI lineage: Eukaryota > Viridiplantae > Streptophyta > Magnoliopsida > Solanales > Solanaceae > Lycium > Lycium barbarum. Next base: position 18,323,201 of record NC_083348.1, on the reverse strand, counting down.
ATCATTAGACTCATCGTTATACGCTTGTCTTAGTCCTTCAAATAAATTCATTTATAATCTGCTGAAATTTCGACAGCATCTCCCCTGTTTATATGCCTAGCCCAGAATTACAATTCAGCAACCAATCAACAACAACAACAATACCAACATCAACAACACTATTATCCATACCAATATATTCCATAAACATCCCTCACGATGTTTTTCAACATACAACAACAACATACACTTTCTTCCATCCCAATCAAGGAGTATAATATCATCAACACACCAACAATGTTAGATACCATTTTTATACGCATAAATAATTCCATCCACACGACCACAACATGTTCAAAATAGCCCATAAACACAACAACTACAACACAACACTTTATGACCTTTCCTCCATAACTATTTTCATTTTTAAGGCTTGCTAGACCTTCAAATAAACTCAACATAAGAGATGGGATGAATAACATACCTTATAATTGAAGAAACTCAGCCACATCAAATTTCTCCAACGCCAAACTTAAGTAGAAGCAAGAACAATCGCCTGTCATGGACTAGTTTGGCGTAATCTTGTTAAATTCTTGATTTATCGGACTATAATGTTTGGGGGAGGTGTGGAGAATTTTCTAGGACCTTTTAGAATGTTGCTTTGCTGAACAAATGAGGTTAATGGGGTATTTATACCCCTCCTAGGTCGGTTTCACCGACCTCCTCATGTGGGGCCCGCGGAGCCCTTTTTGGCAGTTTAGGGTCTTGCTCTTAAAATGGCCATAAGATTTGATCCCGATATGGTGTGAGGGCCCACGACCTACGGTTGGAAATATATTTCAATTATCTACAACTTTTATTCTTTGTGTTTTTCCAAATTCCAAACTTATAATAGCGTTTTGGCCCCTCCAAGTTAGGTCATCCGAAAACGTATCTTTAAATCATCCTTTTGGAGGGCTTATGCCCATATTTGGCTTAAGGGTCCTTCTTAGGACTTTCTCAACTTCACATGTTCTACTCATATATCTCTTCACATGTCCTTTATAAAATCCCGACATGTGGGCCCCACCTTAATTTATGGTTATGAGGGTTATCATCAAGTAACTTGTTAAATGATTTACTCCATACGATCTCCAAATGTCATATATATATTCTTATACTCAGATAATATAATCTTCATCCCTAATCATTGTATAACTTTGCTCTCCCTTGAGCTCATACTAAGCCGTCGACAGTCTTGGTAACGCGAAATCTTCTGGGGTGTAACATCCTTCCCCCCCTTAGAAACATTCGTCCTCGAATGTTGCAGTATTGCTAACCCACAACACCATCTTTGATTCCTTAGAACCGTTATTCTTCCCTCAGAGCCCAATTACTGTTTGCTTAGACTATAACTTGATTCAATATCTTCTCATCTTCCCTTAACCTTTTTTTTATTGCCTTTAGTCATCTTCTTTCACTTCCTTGTCCTCATGTACATGGTTGAAAATTAACTAGCATCTCACTCTCATTTTGTCTCCACTATTGTAGTCTTGACTTATCGTGCCATAACTATTTATTGGCCCGTAAGTATTTCTCTTTTTCTCGTGCCTTTCTTGCGTTTATCCCTTCGGTACTAAAATCCTTTTTTTGTTGTCATGTTTGGATCCATCATCCTCTCTGTCATCCTTGTGAACTTGGCTTGGAGATATTTCTTCCTCTTTTTATTACCCTTATAGGCGTACCACTGCATACTTAGGTACGACACAATTCTACTCGATGCGAGGGATTCAAATCATGATCTAGAAATATTGTAGCTCATGTCGGCGTGAAGCAATCTCTTAAGGTGTCCTCCATACTTCCTTCCTATGCTTGTCTCATGGCTTCACTTATTGTCAATTTGTTTCTGCTTCTTTCTGGTACCTTCCTGATATGCCAATACGCCTCGAGCTAATAAATTTCTTCTTCCGGATCTTGAAAACATCATAAGTCCTTTTAGGTCTAATATGTTCTTCCCCCCTTATTAAGGAGGTCCTTATACGCCAATAGTCTTCGAGTACCCATCGTTTTCGATAATTATCTACCGCCCATCACTATCTTCTTAAGGCCGGGGTTCCGTCATTGTACGGTCTGACTTATCTATCTTTTTGCTAGTTACACTCTTGTATTCAATCGGAATACTTATAAAGGTTAGATCCAATTCCGATGCCTTCTTTTCTGCCTTTGCACACCTCTGTCTTTTATGACTAATGATTCCCGATCCGCAAGTTAATGGGGATATTGAGATTCACCACGTCCTTTATGGAGTCTTTGGTTATGCCTTACTCCTCGTCTCTCTTCCCGACTTTACTTATAACATCTCTAAAACTTCTTACCCTGAGTTCTTCTTCCATTTATGTCTATATCATCGTGCTTGTCAATGTTTCCATACCTTTCCATCCACTACTAGTCCTTTCGCCCGTTTAGCTCACTTACTCATACTTCTTCTTGTATTTCCTTATTATATTTCTTCATAGCTCTCTATTGCCTTTTAATTGCCCCATTATCTTATGCTATCAATATCTACCTTTAACGTAGGCTTCACTTTACCCCAGTACAATCGAAAATATAGAAATAATATATATAACAAAATGGAATCTGAATCGAACACTACATATATACACCATGGGAAGACATTGATGCTATACCTGTTACGGCATTAGAGAAAGGCTCATGATCCTATTGCTTGGCTAATGTATAATCACGGTTCCGAGGCCAGCTTGAACTAGATACTCTTCCTGTGCTTCTAGCACGACCTACTGGTACCTGCGACCCTTGTCCCGGAGGGTGTATCGATAATGATGAACCCATTACTGATCCGGTAGGCCGGGCCATATCCCTACTACCTCGGGATGGACACTGGCGCATAATATGGCCTGTCTGGCCGCAAGCATAGCAAACATCTAAACCTAATCGGCATGGTCCCCAATGTAGTCTACCACACTGAGTGCATCGTGGTGCGGGTGGCCTCATATGGCTCGAGTCACCTTTATTTTGTATACCTAAGCTTTTGGAACTCTGGCTCGGTTCGAAATGGATAGAGGGATCAAATCTCTTACTTACAAATCGGGAATGCGCACTAGTCGCTGGCTGGCGTAGCTGCCTGGAATACTGCGGCTCCTGTCCTCCTCTAAACTCACTAATAGTTCCTGAAGATCTGGCCCTCTTACTGTCACCTCTATCATAATCGCGCTCACCCTCTTGCAGCTGTCGTTGTTCTTCCAAATTCTGAGCGTGTGCTTGAATACGAGAAATGTCCATCCCCTCCTGAAGTGAGGCCGTCAAGCATTCCTTAAGAAAATGTGGCCCCAAACCACTCACAAGTCGATGTACGCGGTCTCCCATATCTGCTACCATGGCTGGGGCATACCTAGCCAACGAATTAAAATGAAGACTATACTCGCGGGCACTCATATTCCCTTGTCTGAGATTCAAAAACTGATCTGCTCTGGCCCGCCGAACCTCTGGCGGCAGATAACGGGGCTAAGGGCTTTTCATACACAATTAATGAAATAACCAGGCCCAATACTGTTTTTGCGGCAACAGGACTGCTACAGCGGTCCCGCTTTGACGGTCTCTCAGACCGCCATGACGGTCGGCCCTCAATGCCTTTGGCCGCTGTGGCGGCCTATCCCACCTCCATGGCGGTACCGCTGAGGCGGTAAGGGTGCCGGCAAAGCAGACACCAGCACTAGATTTCCCCCAAAAATTATCTCAATCCGAAATCTTGTTTAATACCTGAGGCCATCCACTTATAAACCATATACACAAACATGCACAAAAACACGCTACGAACACAGTCGTAGCCTCAGAATTCCCAATGAAAGTCTCGTTGATCGAATCAACCCCCGATACCTCATATTCAAACTTTCTAACCCAAGTCCCAAAATGCACCTGATTGCATTGGGAACCAAACCAGATATGCACATAAGTTCTAAATGACCATCCGGATCTCTCGGAATCGACGAATTTCGAAAAAGGTCCGTTTACCTAAAAGTCAATGTTGAGTCAACTCTCTTTTCTCTTAAAGATAATTTTCCCACAACGTCACCCAAATAAAATCTAAAGACCTCAGGAAGCGCGTCAATGGTTGTCACGTCCTGTTTTGCCTAGGTCTTGTGGGCACTTACCTTCCCACCTCGGTAAGCGAACCCTCAACCCAACATTGAATAAATACATAAAAGAATGAAATTATGCCACGGAATGGAATAAATACGTACGTCTCAATATATATATATATATATATATATATATATATATATATATATATATATAAGTAGCAGAATAGTGCGAAATGACGATAAACATCCCCAGGGTCTAGTCCGAATAACACAAGAGCATCTAAAAGGAAATAATACAATCTGGAATACTAATACATAAAGTGTCTATGTCTCTGAATAGAATAGGACGTTAAGATAGAAAGTCTTCAAGGCAGAGGATGGCCATGCTCACCCTGGAAACTCAAGAGAAAGCAGAAACGGCGATCAACCAAGCGTCACGGAAGTGGATCCGACCTGATACTCTACATTCATAAAAGAATGCAGCAAGTGCAGGTCAGTACAAACAACAATACTGGTAGGCATCATCGGCCGACTAAGCATATCTAACACAATTCAGATAATAAAGTAGATAAGCAAATAAATCAACAAGTATAAGTCAACTACAAACAAAACCAAATATTCTTCATCACCTATATAAAGTATCTAATCCCCAAATGTGACAAATCTTTATATATCCGATCCAATCCAACATCACAATACAACACGAAACATCCCAATCAAGTCATAATGCAATGCAATGATGGTATGAATGAAATTCAATGCCATACAAATGCGGTGTACACATATACCCCGAACAGAAATATCGAAACCTCGATAGCACAACCCAGCGTGACTCGCGAAGTCTAAGTGCCACCCGTCCCGGATCTTTACCCAATAGACAGACCGAACCCCAAATCTTTGCCCGGGGAGGGGGGGGGGGGGGGGGGGGGGAGGACCGGACCCGCCCTGGGGGACCCGCGGAGTCCATGCACTAACAATGATTCCCGAACTAACATCGGATATCGACCATGCAACAACAGTTTTGGAATTGATCATCGGACATCGACCTCTCACATCACTCAAGTAAAAGAGTTTCATCAAGTATCTATTTCACACAATCAACGATTCCGGAATGAACATCGGATATCGGCCACCTCACATCACTCAAATAAAACAGTTTTATCAAGTATCAGTTTCACTTAACAATGATTTCGGGATGAACCCCGGATATCGGCCATGCAGTAGTGTATCACAAAAATGAGAATGCATGCAATGCATGGATCAACATCAATAATCATGTCCAATATCACAAGTATCAATAATGGGTAACCACAATATATCCGAAGCACAAATATAAACAGTGGGTATGCCAATAATATAACCGAATCACAAGAACCAACAGTGGGTATACCAATAATATAACTGAACCACAAATACCAACAATGGGTACACCAACAGTATGTCCGAATCAACATTACCAACGGTGGGTATGCTAACAATATATATAAATCACAAATACCAACAATAGGTATGCCAAAAATATCGTAATCAAGACGATAACAAAATCCAATATCTATTAACAACTCATGGCTGCAAGCCAACACAATAGAACAATCAAATATAATACAACGGGGTGGCCAGTCCCAACACACAACAGGGCCCAACCTAAGGCAATATCCAACCTAACTTCATACCCGAAGGTTCACATGCTGTCTCCGCCAATATAATCTAAATATGTGCTTCGCTATACGAAGCCACACTATGAGTAAGCCATAACCTACCTGGATGGCTGTTATATCCCGTATTTTATACGTTCGGATATTTCAAGGTAGTCGTGGCAAAGCTAAGGGAATGACCATCTCCCAAAATTATTTTAATGTATAAGTTGGTTATGAATATGAGTAGTATGGAAATATCGGGAAAGGCTAAGGGTAAAAAGAGGAATTCGCAAAATGGTTCATGGAAACAATGCGGAAGGCCAGGGGCAAAACGGGAATTTCACACAAGGATCAGGGATAAAGATTATATTATCTGAGTATGAGAATGTATATATATGGCATTTGGAGAGCGTAGGAAGTAAATCGGTTAACGTGATCACTCGAGGACAGCCCTCTTAACCATAAGCCAAGGTGGGGCCCACCCATCGAGATTTTATTAAAGACATATAGAGAGATATATAGGTAGTACATGTGAAGTTGAGCAAGTCCTAAGAAGGACCCATAAGCCAAAAATGAGTGTAAGCCCTCCAAAAGGACGATTTAAGAAAACGTTTTCGGATGACCTGACTTGGAGGGGAAAAAACGGCATTATACGTTTGGAATTTGGAAAACCCCCAGAAATAAAAGTTGTAGATAATTGAATTATCTTTCCAACGGTAGGTTGTGGACCCTCACACGATGTCGGAATCAAAAGTTATGGCCATTTTAAGAGAGAGACCTTAAGCTGCCAAAAAAAGAAGAGAAACCGCGGGCCCCACGTTGGGAGGTCGGTGAAACCGACCTAGGGGGCCTATAAATACCCCATAAATCTGTTATTTTCAGCAAATTAACCTTTCAAAAGTCCTAGAATCCTCTCAAAACCTCTCCCAAATATTATTATCCAATAAATCAAGAATTTGGCAAAATTACGCCAAACTAGTCCATGAAAGGTGATTGTTCTTCCTTCTACTCAAGTGTGGCGTTGGAGAAAATTTATGTGGCTGAGTTTCTTCAAGTATAAGGTATTCTATTCAACCCATCTTTTGTGTTTAGTTTATTTTAAGGTCTAGCAAGCTTTAAAAACGAAAATAGTTATGAAGAAGGGTCATAAAGTGTTGTGTTGAAGTTATTGTGTTTATGGGCTGTTTGAACATGTTGTGGCCGTGTGTATGGACTGATTTATATATGTACAGATGGTATATAATGTTTTTAGTTTGTTGACGAGATTATACTACTCGATTGGGACGAAAGGAAGTGCATATTGTTGTTGTATGTTGAAAAACATTGTGTGGGATGTTTATGAAATATATTGGTATGAATAATAGTGTTGTGATGTTGATATTGTTGGAATAATTGTTGGTATTGTTGTTGGTTTGACCGGGTTGAATTCCCGGATTGTTGTTGATTAAAATTAGCCGAGCTAGAATCTCGGGGATGGTGTATTTACAGGGGAGATGCTGCCGAAATTTCGGCAGATTATAAATGAATTCATTTGAAGGGTTAAGACAAGTGTATGATGATGAGTCTAATGATTATGTCAATCTTCTTGAATGTAGACAAACAAGTTGGACGAATAGGCGTAGCTAGTAAGGCGCGGCACAGGTAGGTTAAGGCTCGACCCTTTTCTTCCTTGGCATGATCTCTATGTCGCAAGTTTACGAATGTTTCCATAGTTTCCTTATCTTCAAAAGTTATAAGCCTATAACACTAAGGTATAAGTCTTTCCCTAATAGTTTACAAACTGTTTTCCAAAATACCCATATTTTTCCAAAAACCAAGTTTTAAGAAGTTGAAAGCTTTTATGACTAGAACGACGAATATGATTCTTATAATGACAATGATAATGCCAGATATGAGAAAACGTCTATGATGAGTATGTTAAGAATGGTTCCATGTTGGAAAATCCTAAGTTATGGGTTCGATACGAAAATGGGAATATTGAGTTATTTCTTGATTCTCAACTTTACTCCTTGATAACAATTCTATTTTCTTCCAAAAACTTTAAAGCATATGATTCAACGTCTTATGAAATTTATGATCTTATCCTATGTTATTTGCCATTAGTCTCATCTTATATAATTGTTCCTTCAAGGTGAGACGTGACGACCATGATGATTCCATAATATAATCGGAGGTTACCGACCTTACGTCACTCTGATAGAGTTGTAGTTTTTCTTTGGGCTCTCCTGCATGTTATGATATGATATAAGTATATATATGTATATGGGGAAGATGGGAAAAAGGGCAGAGCGCTATAGACGCTGGGATATACACACGGTACATGTATCCGTATTTGACATGATATCATCCCGGATGCGGGGTGCCCGGACGCGGGATATATATAAATAATTATGGTTAAATGGATCGGCTGCCGACGCCTCGGCAACATGACATGTTCTATTTTCATACATATATGAACAAGAAATGCCTTTCAAAGGAAAGATAAGCATGCATGGCATCCGCCCTCAGAGGCACTCACATGTACAGGTTATTCCCTTATCTTATGATATTCACATATACAGGTTATTCCTTTACCTTATGATATGTTCTATGCTTCCATACAGTTAATATTCATATATTCATCTCTTACTATGTTTCTATTTATGCCTTACATACTCAGTACATTGCTCGTACTGACCCCTCTTCTTCGGGGGTTGCGTTTCGTGCCGCGCAGGTACACCCAGACGAGCAGAAGCTAGTATAGAAGGGGTTCCAGTGAAGTTGGTAGATCCCACTTGGTCCTGGGAGTGCTGCCGAGTCAGAGCTTGTGTGCTAGAATTTCTGAGTCGATGTTAGAGACTTTGCAGACAGAGTCGTGGGTATCGGGAGTCAGTCTATCAGCGGCTCCATCAGCCGATGTGTCAGTTTGTATTATGATATAAGTTTTACACAGCTACAGATTTTATTTGATTTAAGAGTAGCAAAAAAAAAGGGAAAATACTTCAGTAAGCTTTATTATATATACCTGATTTAGAGGTTCAAAGGATTATCTATGTAAGGTGAGTCAGCGGGTTCGCTCAGCTCCGAATATGGGGTCGGGTGCCCATCACACCCTAGTAAAGTCGGGGTGTGACGATGGCCGAACCGCAGCACCAACAACTCACTCCTTTGCCTTGTCTTTCCGCTGAACCTCAGAACCAAAGTAGTCTAAGCATAATCGAATTCTAGATTAGAAATCATAAAGAATAATACTAATATTGCTACTATTCCAATTAGGTCAATTCTAGCCCTAGAAATTGGAGAAACGGGCTCACAAAGGCAAAACGGGAAATTCAAAAGCAAAATGCCAAATTAAGTACTAGGTGATCATAACACAACCACTAATTGTTGATTTAACTCAAAGATTAGCCTAATTTCTGATTCCGAGCAAAACCCCCCAAATTAGGTATAAACCTTAAGTCTTTGATTCTGAATTTCAACACTAGAAGTGGGAGATATATGATTAATAAGCTTAGTTTAGTCAAAATCTAACATAAACATCATCGATTTCCTCATACATGAGCCTAAGGGAAAGTTCATCAAAATCCTCTTTCAACTTTCGTCACTAAGAGATTATTAAAGGGAGGGGGAAATCTAGGATGATTGTGATTAAGGAAGAGTAAAGGAATAGGTTAGATTTACCTCTAAGAATGTCTCCAAAATATCCCCAAGAACTATTCCCCAAGCTCTAATTTCGAAATGGGAAATAATGAGGGTCTAAGGGCTTATTTAAATCACACTTAATAAAAATACCTGGCCCGTCACTGCCACGACGGTAACGGGGCCACTATAACACCCTTAAGGCCGCCGTGGCGGTCTGGTCAATAATACACATGGCCGCCCCAGCGGCCAACACACCGCAACAGCGGTGCCGCTGGGACGGCACTGGTACCGCCATAGCGGGCACCAGGTACCAGAACCCCTCCGATTTTTCTAAGCCTTCAATCGAGATCCCAAGCCATTCCCATGGCCATCTGCTCACAAACCATACACACAGACCCACACAAAGATATGCTACGAACGTGCTCGTGGCCTCGGAATTTTCAACGGAGGCCTCGTTGACCGAGTCAACCCTCGACGCCTTAGTTCTAATTTCCAACCCAAGTCCCAAAATGCATGCAAGTACATTGGAAACCGAACCAAATATACACACAAGTCATAAACAACCATCCGGACCTCTCAACATTGACAGATTTCCAAAAGAGGTTCGCTTACCTAGAAGTCAATTTCAAGTCAAAATGCGCCAGTCAATGCTTGAAAAAGGTAAAAGTGCCGAAAAGACTATAACGACCAAACGGATCGTTACATCAGATACCAATTGAAACGTCACTCGTCCTCGAACGAAGTAAAGAAGGAAATTGGGGAAATACCCGAAGTAGTAAATAACTGAGGATAGGCTACGCATGTCGTTCTCGGTCTCCTAAGTAGCCTCCTCAATAGGACGGTGCTTCCATTGCACTTTCACCGAAGCAATCTCTTTCGACCTTAACTTTCGAACCTACCTATCCAAGATCGCTATAGGCTCCTCCTCATAAGTCAAATTCTCATCAAGCAATATAGAATCCCAACGGACAATGTAGGTACCGTCGGCATGGTACTTCTTCAGCATCGAAACATGAAAAATTAGATGAATTCTAGCCAAGCCTAGAGGCAATGCCAACTCATAAGCTACATCACCGATACAATCCACAATTTCAAACGGGCCAATATACCTGGGGCTCAAATTGCCCCTCTTACCAAACCTCATAACACCCTTCATGGGTGATACCTTCAATAGAACCTGGTGACCAATAGCAAACTTTAAATATCGGACCTTCCGATCCGCATACATCTTTTGCCGACTCTGAGCTGCCAAAAGCTTGGCCTGAATAACTATCACTCTATCAAGGGACTCTCTCAATAGATTTGTGCTCTAAGGTTGACCTTGAACCCATCAAACCAACCAATCGGAGATCTGCATCTCCTACCATATAAGGGCTCAAAAGGCGCAATACCAATACTCGAATGAAAACTGTTGTACGCAAACTCTACCAATGGTAAGTGCTGATCCCAATGACCTCCAAAATCAATAACACACGCTCTCAACATGTTCCCGAGCACCTGAATGGTCCGCTCGGACTAACCATCAGTCTGGGGGTGAAAAGCCATGTTGAGATCCAACTGGGTACCTAACTCTTCATGAAACGCCCTTCAGAATCGGGAAGTGAAAATCGTACCCCGATCAGACACAACAGAAATAGGAACCCTATGCAACCTCACAATATCCTGAAAGTACATCTTGGCTAACTTCTCCGTGGTATAGGAAACCTGAACTGGAACAAAGTGAGCGGACTTAGTCGATCGATCAACTATCACCCAAATAGAATCAAACTTGCCAATATTTTTTGGAAGACCCATGACAAAATCCATGGTAATCCTCTCATACTTCTACTAGGGAATGGGCATCCTCTGAAGCACCCCACCGGGTCGTTGGTGCTCATACTTTACTTGTTGACAATTTTAACACTTAGCCACAAAATCAACTATATCTCTCTCCATCTGACGCCACCAATAGTGCTGTCTCAAGTCACGGTACATCTTAGTCGCTCCCGGATGAATGGAATAGCGAGAGCTATGAGCCTTAGACAAGATCAGCTGAATCATATCACCAACACGAGGAACACAAACGCGTCCTCTAATTCTCAGAATGCCATCGGAATCAATCACAGCCTCCTTAGCCTCACCTTTCAAAACACTATCTCGTATCTTGCTCAACTGAGCAACCTCAAACTGATGAATCCTGATCTGATCCAATAAAGACGACCTCGCCTCTATACAAGACAAAATCCTGCCCGGGACTGAAATATCAAGACGAACGAAACTATTGGCCAGAGTCTGAACCTCCATGGCCAACGGCCGCTCGGAAACAATCAATCGAGCTAAACTCCCCATCTCACTGCCTTGCCACTCAAGGCATCAGCCATCACATTGGCTTTTCCGGGATGATACAGAATAGAGATGTCACAGTCCTTCAGGAGCTCCATCCATCGGCACTCCCTGGAATTAAGATCTCAATGGGTAAACACATGCTGAAGGATACAATGATTGGTGAAAACCTCACAATGGACACAAATAATGCCTCCAAAACTTCAAAGCAAAGACTTGGGCCAACAGCTCCAAATCATGGGTAGGATAATTCTTCTCATGAACCTTTAACTGACGGGAAGCATACGCTATCACTCTACCCTCCTGCATCAACACCGCACCCAAACCCATACGGGAGGCATCACAATAGATAGAAAAATCCTTACCCTCCACGGATAATGCTAAGATCGGGGCTGTAGTCAAAAGGAGCTTGAGATTTTGAAAGCTCTTCTCACAATCATCCGTCCACTGGAAGGGAACATCCTTCTGGGTCAATCTGGTCAAGGACGAAGCAATGACAACAAAACCCTTCATAAAGTGAAGGTAATAACTGGCCAAACCCACAAAACTACGAATCTCAGTAACAGTAGTGGGCCTCGCCCAACCGCTCACAGCCTCAATCTTCTGTGGATCAACCATAATCCCATCCTGAGACACCACATGGCCCAAGAATGCTACAGATGCCAACCAGAACTAACACTTAGAAAACTTAGAAAACAAGCTACGTTTCTTCAACAACCCAAGCATAGTACGAAGATGGCCCTCATGCTCCTCTCTACTCTTGGAATACACCAAGATGTCATCAATAAACACAATCACAAAGGAGTTAAGAAATGGTCTAAAGATGCCGTTCATCAAGGTCATAAACGCAGCCGGGGTATTTGTAAGCCCAAAAAACATCAATAGAAACTCATAGTAGCCATATCTCATCCGAAATGCTGTCTTCGGAATATCCTCTTTGCCCAGATCTTGAACTAGTGATAGCCGGAACATAAAATCAATCTTCGAAAACACCAAAGCCCTCTGAAGCTATCAAACAGATCATCAATACGAGGCTTAGGGAAATTGTTCCAAATAGTGACCTTGTTCAACTGTCGGTAATCAATACACATCCTCATGGTCCCATCTTTCTTCTTCACAAATAACACAAGAGCACCCAAAGGGGAGACACTCGGTCTAATGAACCCTTTGCTCAACAGATCCTATAACTGCTCCTTAAGCTCTCTCAACTCGGCAGCGGCCATCCGATATGGTGGGATGAAAATAGGATGAGTGCTCGAGTCCACCTCTATTCAGAACAATATTGCGATCGGGTGGCATACCCGGCAGATCCTACGGAAATACCTCCGCGAACTCGCTCATAATAGGGATAGACTCAAGGGGTGGAGATGCAACTGTCATATCACGAACATGAGCTAAATAAGCTAGACACCCCTTATTTACTAACTTCTTCGCCCGAAGAAATGAAATGATCTTTTTCGGAGCGGGACTAGAAGTACCCCTCCACCCAAGCCTAAATACCCGACATGTCTAGGGTAACTGTCTTGGCGTGGCAGTCCAAGATTGCATGATAAGGAGAAAGCCTGGACATACCCAGTATACTATCAAAGTCCACCATATCGAGAATTATCAAATCTACCCAAGTATCATACCCCATAAAAGTAACCAAACAAGACTGGTAGACTCGATCAATAATCACAGAATCTCCGACTGGAGTAGACACATGAACAAGTATATCTATGCTATCACAAGGAAAATCCAAACTAATGGCATGAAATACAGATGCTGCTCTATGATGGACAGAAATAGTACCTGAGATCAAAGCATCTGAGGCCTCTGCCTCAGGCCTACCAGACAATGAGTAACAATGGGCTCCACCACGCCCAGTCTGAGATCCCCCTATCATACTCTAGGAACCACCTCTAGAACCATGGGAAGCACCGCGGCCTGAGTGAGCACCGCCTCTCTGAGAAGTCCCACCGCCACCACCAAATGACATAGGAGTCCTCGGTGACTGATAGTTCTGCCTGTGTCGGGGACACCTCCTAGCGACATTTCCAACCTCTTCACAAGAATAACAGGTAAAAGGAGTCGAATGCTGAAACACGGAAGCTGAAGACCTAGATGAAGTAGCCCTGTCCACTGGTCTGGTGAACGAACTCTCTAGAGCTCTCTGCCTAGGTGGCTCACTAGAGGAAGCCGGTAACGCTGAATGTACGGGACGATCGGAATATGGCTGAGGTGGCCTCGAAAACTGACCGGCGCCCCTCGAACCAAAACCCCCAAAACTTCTAGTCTGACGTGGCCTCTTGTCACTACCACCAAAAGCACAGGCCTTAGCGCCCTCAACCATAGAAGCATGATCGATAATGCATTGGAAGGATGTCCCCATAGACTCTATCTGAAGAAAAAGAATCTATAGAGAGCCTACCAGTCCTCCCACAAAGCGCCTGATCCTATCGGCCTCAGTAGGGATCAACGGAGTAGAATCACTGGACAGGTAAAGGAAACGGGTCACATAGGACTCCAAAGACATGCCTCTTTGCTCAAGGTGTAAAAACTGCTCTCTACGCGCCTCTCTCAATGACCGGGGCACATACTTCTCAAGGAAGGCCCGGTAGAACTGAGTCCAAGTCAAAGGAGGAGAACCCTCTGGTCTGCACGCTACAAAATACCTCCACCACGTCTTCGCGTCGCTGCTATCACGACCCAACTAGGGGGCCATGACGAGTACCCAGAGCTAACCTACCGAGCACCACTCATCATGCTCATTATCATATTCAACCTGGATTAACACAACTCTCAAGCAAAGCTTACTATGGAACGATCTTCAATTACTCCTCAAAATATGCATATAAGTACAAGCCCACGAGGCTACAAATGATATGCAAGATATACGCTAAGAAGATCACGAGACATCTACTACCCACACATAAGTATCTACGAGCCTCTAACTGGAGTACTGAAATTATAAGGACGGAGACAAGACCCCGCCATGCCCCAAATATGCACATAAAAGAATCTACCAATAAGCGGCAACTCCGGAGTAGTGGAGTGCTCCTATATATCTGCTGATAAAGCTGCTAAGTATCTGTCCCGTCTCCCTGTCTACCTGCGGGCATGAACGCAGCGTCCATAAAAGTAAGAACGTCAGTACGAATAATGTACTGAGTATGTAAGGCATGTATAACAACGTAATCAAGAAATAAGAGAGCATAAGATGAAGAGATAACCTGTAACTGATTGCCTTTTTAGGCAGAGTCATGCATGCTAACTTTTACTCTTAAGTCAAAATCATATCACATATATATGTACATAAGTAGACTGTCGGAGTCATATATCATCATTATCCCGCGTCCGGGGTAATCATCTCACGCTTCCCACTAGTGGTGACTGCCTGGCCAACTAGGCCCAGTGTAATCGTTATCCATAAGCCGCCCACTACGCCCAGCGTAGTGGTGTCTGCTCGGCCAACAAGGCCCGGTGTAAATCATACATATACACAACGTAAAGCATGCATGAGAGCCCAAATAAAAGCTACAACCCTATCAGAGTGTCGTAACGTCAGTAACCTCCGATTATATTTTGGAGCAATCATCATCGCTATGTCTCACCTTGAAGGAACTAGTATCATGAGGTAAGATCATCAACAATGAACAACATCAAGGAAATCATAAAATAAGGTCATTAGTCTCATAATAGCATCAATTCTTAAGATTTGGAATCTCTCAAAATAGAATCATCATCATCATCATTATCACAGAACACATCTTATCTCTTTCTCATAAGAAGCTCTTAAGAATCTTTAACTTTCAACCTTTGGGATGTAAAGAGGTCATGAGAACATATGTAGGAAATGGTGATATAGGAGTCATGCCTTTGAAAGAAAGGGACTAGCTTTACATACCTTCACATCTTCTTAACGACTAAACGTTCTCCTTCCAAGCTCACAATTCTACATTAAAGGGAATTCGCACTAAATTAGATCTTTTAAACGTACTTAAGTCTAAACTAAAGTGACTAAGAGCTATCGAAAATTGGGCAGCATTTCCCTTGTTTCAACAACTTTCTCAATATAATAAACAACTCCCAAACATCAATAGCAACACCCACAATACCATAATCAATAGACTTTTTCAAGTTAAACATTGTTCGATCCTCAAAACCCCTTTTTCAAAGTCATTCATAATCATAACTACAACACAACACCATTTCTATTTACACATAATACTTCCTCAACATCACTAGTGTTACCCATAACAAGATTATACTCATGGTATACTAAGAATCATGACTCAAGTTAATTTACTACTCAAGAATATCATTAAATCCATATTAGAACTTCATATTCTACTTTCTTCCCTCCTCCAAGTCATTCAACAAGAAAATACTCTTAATAATATAAGATGAATGTAAAACTCACCTTTGATCATATAAGGATGAACTTTGGATAAATATACTTCACTTGAGAGAAACCCTAACTTCAATACCAAAGGAAATCTTGACTTCTAAAAACCCTAGTGAGCCTTTCTTCATTTGATTCTCTAAATTCTTGGTAATTAATCCTTGATTTCTATTGGGTTTGTGTTAATACGGTGTGAGGAACTTTCTAGAGCTCTCAAGAAGTGTGGAGAAGATAGGAAATGAGAAATAAGAACTTGGGTCATCTATTTATAAGTGGAGAAAAATCTAACCCGAATGAGTTATACAGACACTTATACGGTCTGTATAATTTTATACGGTCCGTATAAGTGACTGTATATTACTACCAGGGACTGATCTTCTCTGTAACTGTTATACGGACCGTATAAATGGTCGTATAACTCCCTTTTTCCGAAGTTGTTCTTGTCCATTCGTTTGATCTCAAATCCTTATAAGTCCTTCTTGGCACTTGTGTAACACTTCATTAACCATCTAAGGAGATCTATAACTTCTCCTCAAGACATTACTAAATAATCATTAACTAGATAATCGCTAAACCTTCCTAACACAACTTATGCTTCACTTCGTTTAACAAACTTAATTTTTCCGGTTCATATGACTTTAAAATCTTGTAGTATACACTTTAAACTACCAATTACTCTCCTTCATGTCATAAGGAATTCATGTTCACCTTAAGCTTGCGTTAGTCTATTCACAGCACAATAACTCAAAATTTCTGAGGTGTAACAGCTGCGAAACTGGTAGGATACATAATCAACGCCGTGGGTCTCCACTATCCCCATACGGTGCAGCAACTCATGCATATCAAGAATAAAATCATAGGCATCCTCAGACGAAGTATCAGAGAACCTCGGTGGCTCAATCTTCCTAAATCTCCTAACCAGGTCCTTATCAGTAGCAATCATAACAGTGCCCTCAATGGGCCTAATATCCTCACTAGGGGCGGGTATCATATCAATGCGAGGAGCCATAGCTACGGCGGGATGTGCTACCCGTGTAGGCCCTTGCTCAGGGGTCTGCGCCCCAACCCTAGTATGTGAACAGCCGCCGGGAGTAGTAACACTGGCAGTCGCCTGCTGGGCATCAAGGTGAAGTAGAATCCTAGCCATAGTGTCATGCACGACTTGGTCAGAAGTAACCTCAGGTTGTGTCCGTGCTGGGGCCACACCATCCTCTGCGGCCTGGTCTTTACTCGGCTGATACTCGGGCTCGGAAGATGGAGACCTCTCACGACGCTGGCCCAGCATAGGAGCTCTGCCCCTGGCTGGGGCGCTCTGCCGCGTCCCCTAGCTGTAGCGCGCCCTCCAGTGCCAGCCATAGCTGCGGGCTTTGGCACCTGACCTCGGGCCATCGTAGCTCGAGTACTCACTATCTGTGAGAGAAGAGAAGAGAGTCTGATACCAATTTGATCTTTTCAGATACCAAATTGATATAAGTAGCACGTAGAATGGAAAGAAAGTGAGATTTCCTAAATGTCGTATAACCTCCCACAGACAAGTACGGAGCTCATCGTACCGATCCATGAGACTCTACTACACGCTCTTGTGTTAAAGACCGGGTGACCTAGGGATCTGATACCAACTTCGTCACGACCTTTTTGCCTAGGTCGTGCGGCACTTACCTTCCCACCTCGGTAAGTGAACCCTCAACCCAACATTGAATAAATGCATAAAAGAATGAAATTAAGCCACGGAATGGAATAAATACGTAAGTCTCACGATATATATATATATATATATATATATATATATATATATATATATATATATATATAAGTAGCAGAATAGTGCGAAATGACGATAAACACCCCCAGGGTCTAGTCTGAATAACACAAGAGCATGTAAAGGGAAATAATGCAATCTGGAATACTAATACATAAAGTGTCTATGTCTCTAAAAAGAATAGGACTTAAAGATAGAAAGTCTTCAAGGCAGCGGATGACCATGCTCACCCTGGAAACTCAAGAGAAAGCTGAAGCAACGATTAGCCATGCGTCACGGAAGTGGATCCGACCAGATACTCTACGTTCATAAAAGAATGCAGCAAGTGCAGGTCAGTGCAAACAACTGCACTGGCAGGCATCATCGGCCGACTAAGCATAGCTAACACAATTAAGATAATAAAGCAGATAAGTCAACCACAAACAAAACCAAATATTCGTCATCACCTATGTAAAGCATCTAATCCCCAAATGTGCCAAATCTCTATATATCCGATCCAATCCAACAACACCAAACATCTCAATCAAGTCATAATGCAATGCAATGATGGTATGAATGAAATTCAATGCCATACAAATGCGGTGTACACATATACCCCGAACAGAAATATCGACATCTCGGTAGCACAACCCAGCGTGACTCGCGAAGTCTAAGTGCCACCCGTCCCGGATCTTTACCCAATAGACAGACGGTACCCCGAATCTTTGCCCGGGGGGGAGGAGTTCTCACCGGCCCCACCCTGGGTGACCCGCGGAGTCCATGCACTAACAATAATTTTCAAACTAACATCGGATATCGACCATGCAACAACAATTTTGGAATTGATCATCGGACATCGGCCACTCACATCACTCAAGTAAAAGAGTTTCATCAAGTATCCATTTCACACAATCGACGATTCCGGAATGAACATCGGATATCGGTCACCTCACATCACTCAAGTAAAAGAGTTTTATCAAGTATCAGTTTCACTTAACAATGATTTCGGGATGAACCTCGGATATCAGCTATGCAGTAGTGTATCATGAAAATAAGAGTGAATGCAATGCATGGATCAACATCAATAATCATGTCCAATATCATAAGTACCATCAATGGGTTAGCCACAGTATATCCGACGCACAAATACCAACAGTGGGTATGCCAATAATATAACCAAATCACAAGAACCAACAGTGGGTATACCAATAATATCACCGAATCACAAATACCAACAGTGAGTACGCCAACAGTATGTCCGAATCAACATTACCAACGGTGGGTATGCCAACAATACATATAAATCACAAATACCAACAATGGGTATGCCAACAATATCGTAATCAAGACGATAAACAAAATCCAATATCTTTACGGCTGCAAGCCAAAACAATAGAATAATCAAACATAATACAACGGGGTGGCCAGTCCCCACACACAACAGGGCCCAACCTAAGGCAATATCCAACCCAACTTCATACCCGAAGGTTCACATGCTATCTCCGACAATATAATCTAAATATGTGCTTCGCTCTACGAAGTCTCACCAAGGGTAAGCCATAACCTACCTGAATGGCCGAACCGCAACACCAACTTACCCCTTTTCTTTGCCTTTCCGCTGAACCTCAGAACTAAAGTAGTCTAAGCATAATCAAATTCTAGATTATAAATCATGAAGAATGATATTAATATTTTTACTATTCAAATTAGGTCAATTCTAGCCCTAGAAATTGGGGAAACGGGCCCACAAGGGCAAAACGGGGAATTCAAAAGCAAAATGCCAAATTAAGTACTAGGTGATCATAACCCAACCACTAATTGCTGATTTAACTCAAAGATTAGCCTAATTTCTGATTTCGAGCAAAACCCTCAAATTGGGTATAAACCCTAAGTCTTTGATTTCGAAATTCAACACTAGAAGTGGAAGATATATGATTAATAAGCTTTGTTTAGTCAAAATCTAGCATAAACATCATCAATTTCCTCAAACATGAGCCTAAGGGAAAGTTCATCAAAATCCTTTTTCAACTTCCATCACTAAGGGATTATTAAAGGGAAGGGGGAAATCTAGGATGATTGTGATTAAGGAAGAGTAAAGGAATAGGCAAGATTTACCTTCAAAAATGTCTCTAAAATATCTCCAAGAACTGTTCCCCAAGCTCTAATTTTGAAATAGGAAATAATGCGGGTCTAAGGGCTTATTTAAATAACACTTAATGAAAATACCTGGCTCGTCACCTCCACAACAGTAACGGGGCCGCTACAGCTCCCTTAAGGCCGCCATGGTGGTCTAGCCAAAAATACGCATGGCCACCCCAGCGGCCAACACATCGTAACAGCGGTGCCGCTGGGACGGCACTGGTGCCGCCATAGCAGGCACCAAGTTCCAGAACCCCTCCAATTTTTCTAAGTCTTCAATCGAGATCCCAGGCCATTCCCGAGGCCATCTACTCAAAAACCATACACACAGACCCACACAAAGGTACGCTACGAACGGACTCGTGGCCTCAGAATTTCCAACGGAGGCCTCGTTGACCGATTCAACCCTCGACGCTTTAGTTCTAATTTCCAACCCAAGTCCTAATTGGGAACCAAACCAAATATACACACAAGTCATAAACAACCATCCGGACTTCTCGGAATTGATAGATTTTCGAAAAAGGTCTGTTTACCCAGAAGTCAACTTCGAGTCAAAATGCGCTAGTCAATGCTCGAAAAAAGGTAAAAATGTCAAAAAGACTATACAATGGTCCCCTCGGGTCAAATGTGAGCTAAACAAGCTCGAGGATAGTTACATCGGATACCTATTGAACCATCGCTCGTCCTTGAGTGAAGAAGGGAAAGAAACGGGGAAGTACCTAAATCAGCGAACATATGGGGACATCGCCTACGTATCGGACTCACTCTCTCAAGAGACTCTCAACAGATCCGTACCCGAAGGTCGAACCTCAAATGCATCAAACCAGCCAACCGGAGACCTGCATCTCTTACCATACAAACCCTCAAAAGGCGCCATGTCGATACTCGAGTGATAATGGTTGTTGTATGCAAACTCTGCCAACAGAAAGTTGCTGATCCCAATGACCACCAAAATCAATAACACAAGCTCTCAACATATCCTCAAGCACCTGAATGGTCCGCTCGGGCTGCCTATCGGTCTGGGGGTGGAAATATGTACTAAGATCTAATCGGTGTCACGACCAAACCGGAGGGCCTTGACGGGTACCCGGTGCTAACCCACCCGGGCACCTCTTATCATACATTCACATTTACATCTAGGTGAGCCACATAGCTTAATCATACTTTCTATCCATC
Source organism: Lycium barbarum (assembly GCF_019175385.1). Classification (NCBI taxonomy): domain Eukaryota; kingdom Viridiplantae; phylum Streptophyta; class Magnoliopsida; order Solanales; family Solanaceae; genus Lycium; species Lycium barbarum. The sequence continues at coordinate 18,302,126 of NC_083348.1, read as the reverse complement.
ACTCATACTAACCTCATTGGAAACAATACATTTATATCACCATCAACAACTATGTCCATATCAATGTACATAAGCCGACGAGGCTATCAAAATAATATAAAAATGTAAGCCGACAAGGCTAAAGACATCTAACCATATACACATATCTACGAGCCTCTAAGAAGAGTATGTCACATCATATAGGCAGGACAGGACCCCGCCATGCCCATAAGTATGTACACAAAAGAATAGATACCAAAAGCTATAGCTTCGAATGAAATGGAGCTCCGCTACGTAGTCCCTGAGTAATAAAGCTATGGATCAAGCTTGTCTCCCTGGCCATCTGCCGGCATGACGCAGCGTCCACAAAAAAAAAGACGTCAGTACGAAGAATGTACTGAGTATGTAAAGCATAATCAACATCATTAAAGAAGCATAAGAGACAACATAAGAAATAGCATAAGATGGGAGGTAGTAGAACCATCGTCATAAATACTTACTTGTCTTTCATAGGGACCTTCCATTTCTAATATGTGTTTGTGTACATACATATGTACATATCCATACATCCATATCCGTATCTGTATTCGTATCCGTATTTATATACATTTTCATATCCATATTCATATTCATAATCGTATTCATAGCATACCCGACCATGAAGGTTCAGTGTTTCACATACCTGGCCATGGCAAGGCTCGGTGATTATACATACCTGGCCCTACCAAGGCTCAGGGTTATCCGTACCCAACTGCAGTGGTGTGCGCGCAATAAATATCATACCCGACCTTATAAGCTCGGTGTTACATAATAGTCATACATAGACACATATACATAAGAGCTCATAAGCATATTCGAAATCATTACTATCATCATTTCATAACATCTATCCTTAGAGGATCACCCATCATATAAGGAATTTAGTAGAATCGTAAACACAATGAGAATCATGAGCTTTAGTAGCTTGAAAGGTAGAATCATTTGGAGGACATTATAGACTAATGAAAGGATAGGTATATAGATAAGGAACCATGCCTTATTGAAAGAAGGGTTAGCCTTACATACCCTTTTCGTTTAGCTTTTCTACCACTTGAACGTTATCCTTCAATGCTCACGTTTCTACCTTCATTAGAGTTTATACTAACATTAGATAATCGATAGCTTAGCATACTTGACTAAAGCTAGAGAAAATTGGGCATCTCCTTTGTTTATACAACTTTCTCCATATCATATATCAACTCCCAAACATCTATAGCAACACTCACAACATCATACGCAATAGTCTTTATTCACCTACATTATCCATATTTCCCAATTCACTTCAAATCATCCATATCCATGGTCATAACACACTATTACATTCACTCATATACAATGTCTATCCCATGTTCTTATTATCATTTGTAACATAATTATAATCACAACATATCAAGAATCATGACTCATTCCAAACTGCTACTCAAAAATGCCACTATTCTCACATTCATGACCCATTTTCTATCTTCTTTTACAATCCAAGTATTTCAACCTCTCAATACATTAAACAACATGGAATGACCATAAAAATTACCTTAGATGTTGTAGGAATGGACCTTTGGCGGAAACAATTCACTTTGAGCAAAACCCTAGTTCCACTTCTACTTGGATTTCTTGTCTTGGATGAGCCTTAATGAGTCTCTTCCCCTTGATTCTCTTGGTTTGATGAAGTTGATCATCAATTTCTCTTAGTTTTTGTGGATGAAGTGTGGAGAAATATTCTAGAGAGTTCTTAAGAGAAGGGGAGTGAAAATGAAATGAATTTGGGTCCCTTTTATTAATTTAGAACCTGTCCCGACTCAGTTCTATGGACTAACATACGGTCCGTATAATTTATATGGACCGTATGTGTGGCCGTAGATTTGGTCCAGTGAGGGATGCATTTCTGGGTAGAATATACGGCCTAATATACGGCCAGTATGTTGGACCGTATAATGCCCAGCTATTCCGAAACTCGTTCTCGTTGACTCGTTCGATCTCCAATCCTTATGGAACCTTCTTAACACTTGTTTAACACCTCATTAACAATCTAGGGAACGTTATAACTCTTCTCCAAGACATCATTAAGTCATCATTAACTTTTTACTCGTAAATCCTTTCCGATACATAACGTATACCTTGCCTTTCTTGCCAAACTTTCTTCTCTTACCTTGAATGTCATTGGAATCTCAATTAGGATCATCAAATGCTATTTCTTACTTATTGAAACATTGTATACTTCGTTCCCTTCGTTAGTCTATCCACTGTGCATTAACGAATTTTATTTCGAGGTGTAACATTTTTTCCCCCTTTAAGAACATTCGTCCTCGAATGTTGAGTGCTCGGGAATTCTATGAAAATTTTGCCAGAGTTTCCCCTGTAATATGGCGCTACCATCCTGTCGCAACAGCCCATAATAACAATGCCTCACAGGGCCACAACATCATAGCAATAAATTTTGGCCACAGACGACCCAAATGCATAGAAAAGAGAACATACATACCTCATGATCTTGATGTGTCATCTTGGATCTCTTCCGGGGGTTGAAATAAGTGCGGGTACTTGGACTTCATACTTTCTTCCGCTTCCCAAGTCATTTCTTCTCGGTTGTTGTTTCTCCCCAAACCTTAACTGAGGCCACTTCTTTATTTCTAAGCCTCCGTACTTGTCTATCTAATTTGGCAATGGGTACCTCTTCATAAGTCACTTGAACATCATCTACTGGCACGATCCTAGTAGGATCTCCGATAGACTTACAGAGCATTGAGACATAGAAAACCAGATGGACTGACTCCAAATCAAGAGGTAGATCTAATTTGTAAGCCACTTCGCCTACCTTGCGTATAATCTCATAAGGCCCAATATACCGGGGACTAAGCTTCTCCTTTTTGCCAAATCTCATAACGTCCTTCATTGGCGACACTTTAAGAATATCCAATCTTTCACTTAGAACTCTAAGTCCCTTCGACGATTATCTACATAGGATTATTGACGACTCTGAGCTGTCAACAATCGATCCTGTATAAGCTTGACTTTCTCTATAGCTTGTTGGACCAAGTCTGGCCCTATCAGTTTAGTTTCTCCTAGCTCAGACCACCCAATTGGGGATCTACACTTTCGCCCATATAAAGCCTCATACGGTGCCATTTGGATGCTAGAATGATAACTATTGTTATAAGCAAATTCAACTACCTCCAAAATCCAGTATACATGCCTGTAGCATATCCTCAAGGGTCTGAATGGTACGCTCAGCTTGTCCATCAGTCTGTGGGTGAAATGCTGTGCTAAGACTCACCGTGAAGTCGCACTATCTCTTGGATATAAACTGATTCCTTCTATCAGAGATAATAGATACTGGAACACCGTGAAGTCACACTATCTCTTTAACATAAAGCTTTGCATAATCTTCTGCCACATATGTAGTTCTGACTGGTAAGAAATGAGCTGACTTCGTGAGTCTATCCACAATCACCCATATAGAATCATACTTACGTCGAGAACGGGGTAAGCCTGTAATGAAGCCCATGTCAATTACTTCCCACTTCCAAGTTGGACTTTCTGTAGCTTGCAACAATCCGCCCGGCTTTTGGTGCTCGATTTTCACTTGTTGACAGTTGGGACATTAAGCTACAAATTCCTCTATATCCTTCTTCATTCCATTCCACCAATATATATATTTAAGATCATGATACATTTTCATTGCTCCAGGGAGAACAAAATAACGGGAGCAATGGGTTTCTCTCAATATTTGGTGGCGTAAACCTGCCACATAAGGAACACATAATCTGCCTCGGCATCGGAGAACTCCATCTCCAGAAATCTCGAATGATGACTTCTCCTTCTCAGGGAGTGTATCTCTGTAATGAATTAGCATGGGATCTCCATATTGCCGCTTCTTCACTTCCACTACTAGCAATGAGACTGCTGAATTCTGAATGGTAGCTCCCATACTACCTGAATCTACTCGAACTCCTAGGCTAGCTAACTGCTGGAGCTCACGAGCCATTTCTCTTTTCTCTGGCCGAACATCAGACAAACTTCCCATAGATCTACGGCTAGGAGCATCAGCCACAATATTCCTTTCCGGGGTAATATAGGATATCAACATCATAATCTTTTAGCAATTCCAACCATCATCATTGCCGCAAATTAAACTCTTTCTACTTGAAGATATACTGAAGGCTTTTATGATCTGTATAAATATCCACATGTACACCATACAAATAATGTCTCCATATCTTTAATGCATGAATCACTGCAGGCAATTCATAGCCATGGGTTGGATAATTTTTCTCATGTTTACATAATTGACTTGAAGCATAAGCAATCACCTTACCATGTTGCATCAACACACAGCCTAGCCCAATGCCCGAAGCGTCGCAATAAACAACATAACCTTCCAATCCCTCTAGAAGTGTCAGGATTGGGGCAGAAGTTAATCTATCCTTTAGCTCTGGGAAACTACGTTCACAAGCATCTGTCCATTGAAACTTAGCTGATTTCTGGGTTAGCTTTGTGAGTGGTGCAGAAATAGAAGAAAAGCCTTCTACAAATCTCCTGTAATAACCTGCTAAGTCCAGAAAAATTACGAACCTCCGTAGGAGTCGTGGACCTTGGCCAAGTATTCAAGTCGCGACCCAACTAGGGGCCGTGACGGGTACCCAGGGCTAACCACCGAGCACCCCTCGTTCTACTACTTATCATGCTCATTAAACGTTATTTTATCAAAATCATACTCAAATTATAAGAAAATCATCTTTCATTCGGAAACATAAATACTTTTATGTGCACAAGCCTCTTGGTCATTGAAATAATATATATATATATATATACATACATGGTAGCATCCTCGCGAGACCATACCACCCACACTGCGTATCGACAAGCCTCTACTAGAGTACTAGACATATGGATGGGACAGGACCCCGTCATGACCAAAACATACATATACACATAAACCAAAAGAATAATCAATGGAACCTCCGGAAAATGGAGTGCTCTTCAAGTCAGCTAATAGCTCCTACGAATTTGGAAAAAGATCACCTCCCTGTCTACCTGTGGGCTTGACACAGTGTCCAAAGAAAACGGACGTCAGTACGAACATTGTACTGAGTAAGAGAGGCATAAACAATAATAATACGTCAATGAATTAAAGGAAGCATTAATAAAGAACGTCTGTGTCTGACAGTCAAAAATAAAGGGAATGATGCATGCTGGCTTACTCATAGTCATCATCATGTCATATATGCATAAATATATAAGTTGCCCGTCCATATCGGATTGGTGTAATAATCATTAGCCTGCGTCCGGGGTATCATCGCATGCCGCCCACTAGTGGTGTCTGCCCATGCCATCTGGCCATGGTGTATACGCTTCCCGCCTTAGCGGTGACTGCCCGGCCAAATGGGCGTGATGTTTTATCATCATCATAATATGCTCATCATAGTGCATGCATGAATACTCAAGGACAACTATGCTTTATCGGGGTGACGTAAGGTCGTGATCCCCCGATTTCCTTATAGAGCACTCATTAACATCCCGCCTCACCTTGAAGGGAATAGTGTATGAGGTGAGTGTAAGCAATAAATAACATCATTAACATTTTAGGAACATCATATCATGAACATCTGGAACCTGTATACTTTAACTCTTACCTTGTGTAGCTATTTAGGAACATAGGCTCATATTTTCCGGAATTTAAGAGATTCATGGAGAGGAAGGAAAGTCATACTATAGGATTCATTCCATAGAAAGAAAGGACTAGCCTCACATACCTTTGTCGTTTAAATATTCTATCTCTTGATCGTCCTCCTTCGATGCTCGCGTTTCTACCTTCAAGAGGATTCGCATTAACATTAGTTACTCGACTATAAGAACATTTTACTATTTCTAGGGAAAATTAGGCAGCATTTCCTTTGTTTCTACTAATTTTCCCACATTCTATATCAACTCCCAAACGTACATAACAACATTCACAATGTCACAACAACAATCATCATTCATCTACATTTACCACAATTCACAATTTCCTTTCAATTTCTCCACAATTATGGTTATAGCTCACTATCGCGTTTTCTTATATACAATACTTATTCCGTGGTCTAAGTGTCATTAATAACATATTCACAATCACAACATACCAACATTCATAATTCATCCCAACTATTGTTCAACAATGACACTATTCACTCATTCATGACCCACTTCCTATGTCTTTCTATAATCCAAGTGTTTCAACTTTCAACACCTTAAATAACATGTAAATACCATGAAACTCACCTTGGATAACAACCTTTGAGTGGAACTTCTCTTCTTGCACCAAAACCCTAACTCCATTCTCTTGAGTTTTCTTGGCTTAGGTGACCTTTTAATGGGTTTCATACACTTGATTTCATGGATTTGACCTTTTAATGAAATGCAAGTATTCATATTTTTGGCGTTTCATATTTTTGGATACTTGCATTTCATTTTCTCTTCCGCTTCCCAAGTCATCTCTTTTCTATTGTTATTCCGCCATAAGACCTTAACTGAAGCCACTTCCTTGTTTCGAAGTCTTCGTACTTGCCTGTCTAAGATGGCAATGGGTACTTCTTCATATGCTAACTTTTCTGTCACTTGCACATCATCTATTGGAACAATTCTCTTGGAATCTCCAATACACTTGCGGAGCATTGAGACATGAAAAACTGGGTGAAATGATTCAAGCTCCGAAGGCAAGTCTAATTCATAGGCTACTTGGCCCACCTTACGGATAATTTTATAGGGTCCAATGTAGCGAGGAATCAATTTCCCTTTCTTGCCAAATCTCATCACTCCCTTCATTGGCGATACCTTCAAAAATACCCAATCATCAACCTGAAATTCCAAGTCTCGTCGGCGGTTGTCCGCGTAAGACTTTTGGCGACTTTGGGCTGTCAGCAATCGATCTCGAATCACTTTGACTTTTTCTACCGCTTGCTGAACCAATTCAGGGCCTATTAACTGTAACTTCCCCTATTTCGAACCATCCAATTGGGGACCTACACTTTCTTCCATATAAAACTTCGTACGGGGCCATTGGAATACTGGAATGGTAACTATTGTTATATGCAAACTTAATAAGGGGTAGGTGATCATCCCAACTACCACCGAAATCCAGCACACATGCTCGGAGCATATCTTCCAAAGTCTGAATAGTACGTTCGGCTTGTCCATCGGTTTGCGGATGAAATGCCGTGCTGAGCCTTACTTGAGTACCCAAACCTTCCTGGAAAGATTTCCAGAACTTGGCTGTAAATTGTGCTCCTCTATCCATGATAATGGATAATGGAACACCATGAAGTCACATAATTTCCTTGAGATACAACCTCGCATAATCTTCTGCGGAGTATGTGGTCCATACTGGAAGAAAATGATATGTCTTTGTTAATCTGTCCACGATTACCCATATAGAATCACACTTGCCTCGGGAACGGGGTAATCCTATAATAAAATCCATATTGATAATTTCCCATTTCCACGTAGGAATTTCCATCGCTTGCAATAACCCTCCTGGCTTCTGATGTTCGATCTTTACTTGTTGGCAATTTAGACATTGGGCTACAGATTCTGCTATGTCTCTCTTCATGCCATCCCACCAATATAGCAATTTGAGATCGTGATACATCTTTGTTGCACCTGGGTGAATAGAATACTGAGAATAATGGGCTTCTTCCAGAATTCGTCAGCGCAATTCTGCAACATTCGGAACACATAGCCTGCCTTGGTATCTAAGAACCTCATCCATCAAAGTTTTAAATGGAGATCTCTCTTCATCATAAAGTGCGTCTCTATACTGGCTCAACTGAGGATCTTCATAGTGACGCTCTTTCACTTCCACATTCAGGGACGAAACGGTGGGATTGTTAACACTAACTTCTGCACTACCTGAATCGATTAGACGTACTCCAAGGTTAGCTAGCTGATGGAGCTCATGAACCATCTCTTTCTTTTCCGGAGGAACTTCACATAAACTGTCCATTGATCGGCGGCTAAGCGCATCGGCTACTACATTTGCTTTTCCGGGATGGTACAAAATATTCACATCATAATCTTTCAACAATTCTAACCAGTGCCTCTGCCGCAGATTTAACTCCTTCTGCTTGAAAATGTATTGAAGACTCTTGTGGTCTGTTTAGATATCAACATGTACGCCATACAAGTAATGTCTCCATATCTTTAATGCATGAACAACTGCAGCCAATTCAAGATCATGGGTTGGATAGTTCTTTTCATGTTTTCGCAGCTGTCTCGAAGCATAAGCAATGACTCTACCATGCTGCGTTAACACACATCCTAACCCAACACCGGAAGCATCACAGTACACCACATACCCATCTGACCCTTCTGGAAGTGTTAAGACTGGAGCTGAGGTTAATATGTCCTTCAACTCTTGGAAGCTGCGTTCACAAGCATCATTCCATTGAAATTTAGCTGTCTTCTGGGTTAGCTTCGTCAATGGAGCTGAAATAGATGAGAATCCCTCTACGAATCTTCTGTAATAACCTGCCAATCCCAGAAAATTACGAACTTCGGTAGGCGTCGTAGGCCTTGGCCAATTCTTCACAGCTTCAATTTTCTGAGTATCAACTCGAATACCGTTATCTGAAATAACATGGCCTAGAAATGTTACGGAATTCAGCCAAAACTCGCACTTTGAAAATTTTACATATAATTCTCGAGCACGAAGAATTTCAAGTACGATACGTAAATGATCTGCATGCTCTGATTCTGTGCGAGAATACACCAGAATATCATCAATGAATACTATCACGAATAATTCCAAGAGTGGCATGAATACATTATTCATCAGATTCATGAACACTGCCGGGGCATTAGTCAGCCTAAACGACATCACTCAGAATTCATAGATGGCCATATCTTGCTCTGAAAGCTGTTTTGGGAATATCTTCTTCTCTAACCCTCACTTGATGATAACCCGACCTCAAGTCTATTTTAGAAAACCACTTGGCACCCTGCAGCTGATCGAATAAATCGTCAATCCTTGGGAGGGGATATTTGTTCTTTATCGTCACCTGGTTCAGCTGCCTATAATCGATGCACATTTGTAGGGAACCATCTTTCTTTCTGACGAACAAGACTGGTGCTCCCCACGGCGATGACTTGGGTCTAATAAACCCCTTCTTAAGCAAATCTTTTAGCTGCACCTTTAGCTCTTTCAATTCTGCCGGAGCCATTCGATAAGGAGGAATAGAAATAGGCTTGGTATCCGGCAGCACATCAATGACGAAGTCAATCTCTCTTTCTGGAGGAAGACCTGGAAGTTCATCTGCAAATACATCGGGAAATTCATTCACTACCTGTCACGACCCAAATCATGGATCATGCGGGCACCCACACTAACCCTCCCTAGTGGGCGAACCCTTCAGGTAACTACCTTAATTTGATACAACATGCGGAATAAATACTTTTATTATAAGAAATTCCCAAAATCTGGTCTAGACTCATACAAGAGCTTCTAAGAAGTTTACAATTTGAAGTAGATAACAGACTCAAACTGGATACGACTTCTATTTAAGGATAGAGAACAATAGAAATCTAAGGAGAGCCTATGGGTTGCAAGATCTCAATAACTCACTCAAACGCCTTTGACGAATGCCTCGAAACGGTCGTGAGACTCCGAACATCACCTGAAAATAACTCTACACTCCACAAGGAGTGTAGCAAGAGTAGTATGAGCACAACACAAGGCTCGTAGGTATCATAGGCCGACAATGGTTAGTTCACGCATATAAACAAGAAGCAACTAACAAGTAAGAAGATAAGTAATCAAACACAGTCACAACTCTAGCACATATGAAAGTCTTGCAGTAACGATAGTCACACGGGATTTCAATATCTCAGGTTATAAGTCTAGGGGGAAATCTCTAAACTTCGAGTCCATCAAGCCTCTAAAATAAATACTTACAAACAACAACTCAATAGTTTACAAATCAAGAATTAATCAGCAAATGTACCATGCAATGACATGAATAGCAATTCAAATAGAGTGTTATGCAATGCAATGTCGTGCTATGTAAATGTTATGCGATGCAGTAGTCACCTCTCACGCTCCACTCTCGTACACACATGCTATGGAAATGCCTCATAGTCATGACCCATGGGGGACCCGCGAAGTCCATGTACCACTCGTGCTCTCCAGCAGAAACCTCGGAGGCTATCAATCATAATCAATATCCGACAAAGACCTCGGAGTCTCTCTGTCACTCTCAATCTCCGGTAAAGACCTCGGAGTCTCTGTCACTCTCAATCTCCGGCAAAGACCTCGGAGTCTCTCAATCACTCTCCTCACCATTAGGACAACATAAAAGTAATATGGAAGCATGTCATGCATGATATCAGTCTCAACTATATCACCAATATGCAATAAACAAGTACAAGTCATATTATTGTCCATGGCTCAATAATCAATATTACCCTTCCCTTTCATAAGGTGAGTGAGCTAGTATGTGATAAAGATACAACTAGGTGATAATTACATCACATAGCACATAGAATATGAGATGCGTGCCTCGCATGAAATGAACCTCAATAATCACCACAGTCATAGGTTCCATAGATTGATACTAGGAAGTGTAATTCAATAGTCAATTTCTCAGTAATAACCTTCCTCTTCCATATGACCAGTGAGATAACTAGAGAGAGGAAATTATATCAAGTACATGAAATCACAATACAATGACAAGCTCACATAACAATATCGCAATAATGGCGACGAGCCCACATAACAGTATCACAATAATGGCGACAAGCCCACGTAACAGCTGACAATATCAACCTAGATGGAATTTACTTCCACACCATGCCTGAAGACCTATCAGGCTTTCCCCGTCATCACTACTATCTACATACGTTTTGCTAACCAGATTCTAGACATAAAGTAAGCCGTAACCTACCTTAATGCCGAACAAGTGTCACGAACTTCCACGCCAAAGCTTTGTCCTTTTGAATTGCTTCCGAACGGAAAAAGTCTTAATGTAATTAGGACAGAGCCTATAATCACTTGCACCAATTACACCGCTTCTTCTTCCTTAATTCAATTTCCTTATGTTGGTGCCTGCTTAGCAAGCTTGGCCTCTTAAAAGTTTTGCTGGAAGTCATAAATCCTCTTCTCAATAAATGAAGCTTAGCCGAGAGCTTCAAAAAACTACAGCCGTATGCAGCTGCTACTAATAGATTTATTCAAAAGGGGTATGAGAGTTAATAGAAATATTTTTCGTTCCTCCAAAGAATAATATTGCTCCTTCAACCAGAAAATGGGATTAATGTTGCTGGAAAACGTTTGTGTCCTTACAAGACAAGTTTCTACTATATAAAATAAGGTGTTGGATTTAATTGGGTCCTTGCACCTAGAAGGACACTTTAGGACCACCTCTAGTCATTAGAGGCTGTCCACCCCCTTAAATCACGTAGCCGCCTAAATTGAATATCAAGCTATTGCTGACGTAAATCATATAAGATTCTTCTAACTTAAGATAAGAAAAAGCATATATCTCTCACTTTATATATATATATATATATATATATATATATATATATATATATATATATATATATATATATATATATAAAACGTGACTGTTGCCTCCTTGTCAACAAAATCCAAAGATATGTTTGCCTTTAATAAAGTACGATAAGAATTGTACACATTAAATGCAAATGGGTCTCATCTAATCATTACATTTTATCTATCTCCCTAAAGTGTCAGATATTAAAATATAGTCATAGTCATCTTTTTGCTGTTATATTTACTAAATGTTGTTGTACGAAATAACATAGTGGCTGCATACACATTTATAACATAAAACGGGGAAATGATATGATATAATATAACTCTATTTTTATTTCTTTAAATGTGGGCTCCAAGTAATACTCACCCACTAATACTCCTTCCTAGGATGCCACCTTTTTCTACATAACCCTTAGTCATTGTTTTGCACCACTTCAACGTGGCAGTGCACTACAATAGCTATCCACAATTGATTAATTAAATGATTAATCTCCCATAATGATATGTATTCCACAGTTCAACAAAATGTAGTGGGTGGATGATGTCAACTATGGCATTTATCCCTAATCCACTAATTAATTATTTAGTCTCCCACTAAAATCCAATATTTAACCCCTACTCACATAATTTAATTATGGGCTTGTCCTATTACTCCCCAACTAAAATCATTGTCCAAAATAATCTTTTTTCCACCATTTTGTTTTATTTAAAAATTATCCACTCCGTCAAATACCATATTTACCCACTTACACCTTATATGTGTGAAAATAATATTTCTATGAATAAACTATTCACACACTTTAAATACATATATTCTAAAATTTACTCGTCAATTAAATAACCGAATCACCCGTTATCGTAAGCTATAGACACCCTAAAATTAGACCACGAAAAGGGTGTTTTAGGGATATTAGGCCTAAAAGTGCTAAACGACCAAATGGGTCATTACACTACCAGAACGGATTGGAAAGTTGGTGACTTTGCTTCGGTGTCATGACCTCGAACTAGATGATAAATGTATCCTTTGGCTATCATCTTTCTTGCCTTGAGGTAGGAAATAAACCTACCTTTCGGAGATGTTGTATTACCCTTCCATTCAAGCACGGGTTCTCCCCGAAATTGGAATCGGACTATCTTCATTTGGCAATCAACATTACCATAACATAAGGCCAACCAATCCATACCCATAATCACATTGAAATCTAGCATTTCTAGCTCGATTAAATCAGCTTTGGTCTGGCTATTGCATATCACAAGTACACAATTCTTATACACTTGCCTAGCTATCACGGGATCACCAACCGGAGTAGTTACCTCAAAAGGTTTAATTGGCTCAAGTTTCACCCTAATACGACCAGCAACATATGGAGTAATATAGGAGAAAGTAGAACCCGGATCTATCAAGGCGTATACATCATGGGAAAATACAGATAATGTACCTATAACCACATCTGAGGAGGACTCGAGATCCTGTCGTCTGGCTAAAGCATACACACGGGGTTGAGTGGCACCTGAAGTAGGTGCTCCCCCTCTGCCTCTACCTCGACCTGCTGGGATCTGGGGAGTCTGCCCTACTGGGTGCACTGAAGATGAACCCACTGCTGATCCTATGGGCTGAATCCCAACTCTACCGCTCGTCGACGGGTAATCTTGCATCATATGCCCCACCTGGCCACAGGCGTAGAAAGCATCCGAACCTTGGCGACATTTTCCGGAATGTAGTCTACCGCACTGACTGCATCGCGGTACTGAGGGTCTCCTCTGACTATAATCCTTCCTGAACTAAGAATCTAAGGCCCTCGAACTCTAACCCGGTCCTGAACGAAAGGAGCGATCAAATATCCTACCCGTAAATCGAGGAGGTGCACTAGTCACAGACTGGCCTGAATATTGGGAATAAGTCTGCCTCGATCCCCCTCTATAATCACTGCCTTCCCCCATAGATCTGGCCCTCTTGCTTTGCCTTCTATCAATATCACGATCACCTCTTGGTGGTGGTTGTCGTCCCTCTAAGTTCAGGGCATGGGCTTGTATTCGGGAAATATCCATCCCTTCTTGTAGCGAAGCCGTCTAACAATCCTTGAACAAATGTGGCCCCAAGCCACTCACAAACCTGTGCACCCTATCTCCCATATCGGCCACCATAGTCGGGGCATATCTAGCCAAGGAATTAAATTGCAGGCTATACTCCCGGGCACTCATACTCCCTTGCTTCAAATTTAGAAATCTATCTGCTCTAGCTCGGTGGGCCTCGGGTGGCAAATAATGGCGAATGAAAACATCTACGAATTCTTGTCACACGGGAGGAGGCGTATTTTCTCTCCTTAATGCTATCCAATTATTATACCACAATACCGCCACATCTCGGAGTCTATAAGATGCCAACTCCACGGATTCAGTCTCAGAGGCCTGAATGATTCTCAATGTTCTCAGCATCTCATCAATGAAACCTTGCGGGTCTTCATCCGGCTTTGACCCGAAAAAATTCGGAGGATTCAAGCTCATAAAATCACTGGCTCAGGTACTAGCTGACCAATCACTTAGGCTCGCATTCTGCCGCTGTGCCTGGGTGGCAACCAACTGTGTCAATAGATTAATGGCCTTGGTAACTTGTTGACCCGAAGCAACCGGTGGAGGAACTGGAGCTGAAGCTCCTCTTGGTTCTTCTACATTGGGCGGGGTGGAGGAAGTATTAGATAAGGCCTTATTATGTGACTCACCCTCTACTACATTCATTGGCGGCTCTCTTTCTACCCGCCTTTTTGTCGTAGTCTTGCCCTTCTGGGCGGCTGTAGCTTTTCCCTTCGGCGGCATTTCTGAAATCACAACAAACTCTTAAGGATGATGAAATCTTATACACGGCTCTATCTCACGATCTCATAGGAATAAAGATGGTCATTTTTCCTACATGACCTGTAGCCTCCTATTTATTGATGTGGCACATAACACACCATAAACAAGACTCTACTAGACACGGCTCGTAGACACTTCCTAGGACTGGACTGCTCTGATACCACTTTTGTCGCGACCCAACTAGGGGCTGTGACGGGTACCCGAGGCTAACCACCGAGCACCCCTCGTTCTACTACTTATCATGCTCATTAAACATTCTTTTATCAAAATCATACTCAAATTATAAGAAAATCATCTTTCATTCGGAAACATAAATACTTTTATGTGCACAAGCCTTTTGGTCATTAAAATAATATATATATACATACATGGTAGCATCCTCGCGAGACCATACCACCCACGCTGCGTATCTACGAGCCTATACTAGAGTACTAGACATATGGACGGGACAGGACCCCGTCATGCCCAAAACATACATATACACATAAACCAAAAGAATAATCAATGGCACCTCTGGAAAATGGAGTGCTCTTCAAGTCAGCTAATAGCTCCTACGAATCTGGAACAAGATCACCTCCCTGTCTACCTGTGGACATGACACAGCGTCTAAAGAAAATGGACGTCAGTACGAACATTGTACTGAGTAATAGAGGCATAAACAATAATAATACGTCAATGAAGTAAAGGAAGCATCAATAAAGAACGTCTGTGTCTGACTGTCAAATATAAAGGGAATGATGCATGCTGGCTTACTCATAATCATCATCATGTCATATATGCATAAATATATAAGTTGTCCGTCCATATCGGATCGGTGTAATAATCATTAGCCTGCGTCTAGGGTATCATCTCATGTCGCCCACTAGTGGTGCCTGCCCATGCCATCTGGCCATGGTGTATACGTTGCCCGCCTTAGCGGTGACTACCCGGCCAAATAGGCGCGGTGTTATATCATCATCATAATATGCTCATCATAGTGCATGCATGAAGACTCAAGGACAACTATGCTTTATCGGGGTGACGTAAGGTCGTGATCCCCCGATTTCCTTATAGAGCACTCATTAACATCCCTCCTCACCTTGAAGGGAATAGTATATGAGGTGAGTGTAAGCAATAAATAACATCATTAACATTTTAGGAACATCATATCATGAACATCTGGAACCTCTATACTTTAACTCTTACCTTGTGTAGCTATTTATGAACATAGGCTCATATTTTCCGGAATTTAAGAGATTCATGGAGAGGAAGGAAAGTCATACTATAGGATTCATGCCATAGAAAGAAAGGACTAGCCTCACATACCTTTGTCGTTTAACTATTCTATCGCTTGATCGTCCTCCTTCGATGCTCGCGTTTCTACCTTCAAGAGGATTCGCATTAACATTAGTTACTCGGCTATAAGAACATTTTACTATTTCTAGGGAAAATTGGGCAGCATTTCCTTTGTTTCTACTACTTTTCCCACATTCTATATCATCTCCCAAACGTACATAACAACATTCACAATATCACAACAACAATCATCATTCATCTACATTTACCACAATTCACCATTTCCTTTCAATTTCTCCACAATTATGGTTATAGCTCACTATCGCGTTTTCTTATATACAATACTTATTCCATGGTCTAAGTGTCATTAATAACATATTCACAATCACAACATACCAACATTCATAATTCATCCCAACTATTGTTCAACAATGACACTATTCACTCATTCATGACCCACTTCCTATGTCTTTCTATAATCCAAGTGTTTCAACTTTCAACACCTTAAATAACATGTAAATACCATGAAACTCACCTTGGATAACAACCTTTGAGTGGAACTTCTCTTCTTGCACCAAAACCCTAACTCCCTTCTCTTGAGTTTTCTTGGCTTAGGTGACCTTTTAATGGGTTTCATACACTTGATTTCATGGATTTGGTGTAGTTGATCTTGGTGTTCCCTTAGTTTCTTGTGGATGAGTGATGGAGAAGGTTCTAGAGGTTTCTTGGTGTGTGGAGGAGTGAGATAAAAATGAAATAAAATGAAGGAGGGGTCCTTATATTAATTCTCAAAATCAGTCCCGACCGAGATATACGGTACGATCGACGGAGCGTCGATCAGATCAACGGGGCGTCGATCTGATCGTCGAAGTCGTTAAATTTCCAGTGAGCAATCTGCTGTTTCCTCTCATTCTACGGTGAGAAGGACGGTTCGTCGAGCTGATCAACGGAGCGTCGACCTGTTCGTCGAATGGACTTCGCTCTAGCTCAATTCTACGGCACAATCGACGAAGCGTCGACTCGTCCGACGGTACAAAGAACGACCGTCGAACTCCCCTTCACAGAACTGCGGTGAAGTTTCATTTAACGAACTTTTCTCCCTTGCCTTTAACTTCTTTGGAATCTTAATTAGAATTATTAAGTATCCCTTCTTACTTGTACGGACATCATGTACACCATAACTTACGTTAGTCCCTTCACTGCTCAACAACCCAAAATTCCTAGGTATAACACTTCACGGCCTCAATCTTTTGGCTATCTACCCGAATACCATCGGCTGAAACAATATGCCCCAAAAATGTCACTGGGTTCAACCAAAACTCACACTTAAAAAATTTGGCAAATAACTCTCGAGTTTGAAGAACTCTAAGGACAGTTGTCAAATGATCCGCATGCTCTACCTCGGATCTAGAATACACCAAGATATCGTCGATGAATACAATCACAAATAAATCTAGAAAGGGCATAAACATATTGTTCATCAAATTCATAAATACTGTCGGTGCATTAGTTAGCCCAAATGACATTACTCGGAACTCAAAATGGCCATATCCTTTTCTAAAGGTTGTCTTAGGGATATCTTTCTCCCTAACTCTCACTTGATGATACTCGGATCTCAAATCTATCTTTGAAAACCATTTGGCGCCTTGTAATTGGTCAAATAAGTCATCAATCCTCGGAAGAGGATATTTATTCTTAATCGTCACCTTATTCAGTTGCCGATAGTCAATGCACATTCGCAAGGAGCCATCTTTCTTTCGGACAAAACACACGGGTGCTCCCCATGGGGATGAACTAGGCCTAATAAAGCCTTTCTCAAGCAAGTCCTTCAAATGCTCCTTCAATTCTTTTAACTCTGCGGAGCCATTCTATAAGGTGGAATAGTTATAGGCTTGGTGTCTGGCAATACATCAATAGCAAAATCAATCTCTCTTTCCGGAGGAAGGCCTGGAAGTTCATCTGGAAATACATCCGGAAATTCATTCACCACGGGAACAGACTGGAGAGTTGGCGGTTTAGCTTCCACATCTTGAACCCGAACTAGATAATAAATGCAACCTTTTGTGATCATTCTCCTTGCCTTTAGATAGGAAATAAACCTACCCTTTGGTGACGCAGTATTTCCTTTCCATTCAAAAACTGGTTCTCCCAGAAATTGGAAGCGAACCATCTTCATTCTACAATCAACATTGGCATAGCAAGAAGCCAACCAATCCATATCCATGATAACGTCAAAATCCACCATTTTTAACTCATGTAAGTCAACCATAGTACGATGGTCACAAATCACAACTACACAATTTCTATACACTTGGCTAGCTATTACCGATTCACCAACGGGTGTAGATACCTCAAAAGGTTTAATCGACTCCGGTTTGACTCCGAACCGACCCGCAATATATGGAGTAACATATGACAATGTGGAGACCAGATCTATCAAAGCATATACATCATGAGAAAATACTGATAATATACCTGTAACAACATCAGGAGAAGACTCAAGATCTTGGCGTCCAGCCAAAGCATAAATACGATGTTGAGGACCGCTAGAACTGGGGGCTCTTCCTCTGTCTCTACCATGGCCGACTGGCGCATGTGAATCTAGCCCCATAGGGCGTATAGATGACGAAGATCCGGCTACCGACCCTGAAGGCTGGGTCCTATCTCTACCACCAACCGAGGGGCAATCACCCATAATATGGCCTGGCCGACCACATGCATAGCAAACCTCTGAACCTAATCAGCACTGGCCCCAATGTAACTTCCCACACTGAGAACATCGTGGCACAGGTGGCCTCACCTGACCCGAATCACCCCTGAACTGAGAACCGAAAAAACTCTGACTCGGCCCGAAATGAGTAGATCTATCAAATCTCTGGCCTGTAAACCTTGAAGGCACACTAGTCATAGAATGGCCTGAATGCCTAGAAAACTGCTGTTTGTGCCCGCCTCTAAACTCACTCATCGAACCCGAAGATCTAGCCCTCTTGTTATACCCTCTATCATGCTCATGCTCACTTCTTTGTTGTTGTTGGCTTTCCTCTAAATTTTGGGCATGGGCTTGAATGCGTGAAATATCCATGTTGTCTTGAAGGGACGCAGTCAAGCACCTATCAATCAAATATGGCCCTAGGCCTCTCACAAATCGGTGCACTCGGTCACCCATATCCGCTACCATGGCCGAAGCATACCTAGCCAAAGAATTGAAGCGGAGACTGTACTCTAGAGCGCTCATACTCCCTTCCCTAAGATTCAGGAATTTATCGGCTCTAGCCCGTCAAACTTCTGGAGGCAAGTAATGTCGGAGGAAGGCATCTACAAATTCCTATCATACCGGGGGAGGTGCATTGGCTCCCCGTGAAGCCATCCAAACTGTGTACCAATGAACCGCAACATCCCTTAATCTATAAGATGCTAACTCCACCGATTCGATGTCCAAAGCATGTATCAACTGAAGTGTCCTCAACATCCCGTCAATGAAATTTTGAGGGTCCTCATCCGACTTTGATCCGAAGAATTTCGGAGGGTTCAAGATAATAAAATCACGAGCCCTTGCAGTAACAGCCCTATCACCTTGTCCTGTACCTTGCCGCTGAGTCTAGGTGGAAACCAACTGAGTCAGCAAATGAATGGGCTCTTTTACCTGAAGCATCCGGTGGAGAAGCTGGGTCTGAGGCTCCCTCATGCTCCTCAGGAATAGGCACTGAATGAGAGGACTGAGATTGAGCCTCATTCTGGGACTCACTTTCCTCTACAACCGTTGGCGGTGCTATTTCAGCCCGGTTTCCTGCCACTGTCTTGCCCTTTTGGGCTGCCGTAGCTTTTTTCTTTACAGGCATCTCTGAAATACATAATACACAGTTAAGGAAAAGAGAAATCCTTATATTATGGCTCTATCGCACGATCTTATGAAGAAAGAAGGTCATTCATTCCTAAAATGCCCGCAGCCTCCTATTTATAAGCGTGGCGCGCAACACACCCATAAACAAGACTCTACTGGACACAGCTCATAGACACATACTAGAACAGAACTGCTCTGATACCACTTTTATCACGACCCAACCGGCCATGACGGGTACCCGGTGCTAACCCACCCGGGCACCTCTTATCGTACATTCACATTTACATCTAGGTGAGCCGCATAGCTTAATCATACTTTCTATCCATCATTCATACTAACCTCATTGGCAACAATACATTTATATCACCATCAACAACTATGTCCATATACAAATGATATACAAAATGTAAGCCGACAAGGGTAAAGACACCTAACCATATAAACATATCTACGAGCCTCTAAGAAGAGTATGTCATATCATATAGGCGGGACAGGACCCCGCCATGCCCATAAGTATGTACACAAAAGAATAGATACTAAAAGTTGTAGCTCTGAATGAAATGGAGCTCCGCTACGTAGTCCTTGAGTAATAAAGCTATGGATTAAGCCTGTCTCCCTGGCTACCTGCGAGTATAATACAACGTCCACAAACAAAAGGACGTTAGTACGAAGAATGTACTGAGTATGTAAAGCATAATTAACATCATTATAAAAGCATAAGAGACAACATAAGAAATAGCATAAGATGGGAGGTAGTAGAACCATCGTCATAAACACTTACTTGTCTTTCATAGGGACCTTCCATTTCTAATATGTGTTTGTGTACATATATATGGACATATCCCTACATCCATATCTGTATCCTTATTCGTATCCGTATTTATATACATTTTCATATTCATAATTGTATTCATAGCATACCCGACCATGAAGGTTCGGTGTTTCACATACCCGGCCATGGCAAGGCTCGATGATTATACATACCTAGCCCTACCAAGGCTCAGGGTTATCCATACCCAACTGCAGTGGTGTGCGCGCAATAAATATCACACCCGGCCTTATAAGCTTGGTGTTACATAATAGTCATACATAGACACATATACATAAGAGCTCATAAGCATCTTCGACATCATTACTATCATCGTTTCATTACATCTATCCTTAGAGGATCACCCATCATATAAGGAATTTAGTAGAATCGTAAACATAACGAGAATCATGAGCTTTAGTAGCTTTAAAGGTAGAATCATTTTTAGGGCATTATAGACTCATGAAAGGATAGGTATATAGCCAAGGAACCATGCCTTATTGAGAGAAGGGTTAGCCTTACATACCCTTTTCGTTTATCTATTCTACCACTTGAACGTCCTCCTTCAATGCTCACGTTTCTACCTTCATTAGAGTTTATACTAACATTAGATAATCGATAGCTTAGCATACTTGACTAAAGCTAGAGAAAATTGGGCATCTCCTTTTTTTATACAACTTTCTCCATATCATATATCAACTCCCAAACATCTATAGCAACACTCACAACATCATAAGCAATAGTCTTTATTCACCGACATTATCCATATTTCCCAATTCACTTCAAATCATCCATATCCATGGTCATAGAACACTATTACATTCACTCATATACAATGTCTATCCCATTTTATTAATATAGTTTATAACATAATTATAATCACAACATATCAAGAATCATGACTCATTCCAAACTACTACTCAAAAATACCACTATTCTCACATTCGTGACCCATTTTCTATCTCCTTCCACAATCCAAGTCTTTCAACCTCTCAATACCTTAAACAACATGGAATGACCATTAAACTTACCTTAGATGGTGTAGGGATGGACTTTAGGTGGAAACACTTCACTTGAGCAAAACCCTAGTTCCACTTCTACTTGGATTTCTTGTCTTGGATGAACCTTAATGAGTTTCTTGCACTTGATTCTCTTGGTTTGATGAAGTTGATCATTAATTTCTCTTGAGTTCTTATGGAAGAAGTGTGGAGAAATATTCTAGAGAGTTCTTGAGAGAAGGGGAGTGAAAATGAAATGAACTTGGGTCCCTTATATTAATTTAGAACCTGTCCCGACTTAGTTCTACGGACCAACATACGGTCCGTATAATTTATGTGGACCGTATGTGTGGCCGTAGATTTGGTCCAGTGAGGGCTGTATTTCTGGGAAGACTATACGGCCTAACATACGGAAAGTATGTTGGACCGTATAATGCCCAGCTATTCCAAAACTCATGCTCGTCGACTCGTTTGATCTTCAATCCTTATGGAACTTTCTTAACACTTGTTTAACACCTCATTAACAATCTAGGGGACGTTATAACTCTTCTCCAAGACATCATTAAGTCATCATTAACTTGTTACTCATAAATCCTTTCCGATACATAACGTATACCTTGCCTTTCTTGGCAAACTTTCTTCTCTTACCTTGAATGTCTTTGGAATCTCAATTAGGATCATCAAATGTTATTTCTTACTTATTGAAACATCGTATACTTCGTGCCCTTCGTTAGTCTATCCACTGTGCATTAGCAGAAAAATTTTTGTGGTGTAACAATCGGGTACCCAACTCCTCATGAAAAGCCTTCCAAAAATGGAAAGTGAAGATAGTACCCCGATCGGATATGATAGAAATAGGAACCCCATGCAATCTCATAATATCACGAATGTACAACTTGGCTAACTTTTCTGCGGTATAAGAAATCTGTACTAGAATGAAATAAGCGGAGTTAGTCAACCGATCAACTATCACCTAAATCGAGTCAACCTTACCCGGGGTCTTTAGGAGACCCACAACAAAATCCATGGCAATCCTCTCCCACTTCCACTTGGGAATAGGCATCCTCTAAAGGACACCACCGGTCACTGGTGCTGGTACTTAACTTGCCAACAATTACCACAATTAGCCACGCAATCAGATATATCCCTCTTTATCCGATGCCACCAATAGTGCTGCCTCAAATCATGATACATATTAGTCTCCCACGGATGAATGGAATATCGAGAGCTATGGGCTTCAGTCAAGATCAACTGAATCAAATCACTAACACGAGGAAAGCACACGCGCCCCTAAATCCTCAAAGTGACCTCAGAATCAATCATGGCCTCCTTGGCCTCACCCCTCAGAACCCTATCTCGAATCTTGCTCAACTGAGCATCCTCAAACTGATTAGTCCTAATCTGATCAAATAGGGAAGATCTCGCCTCTACACAAGCCAAAACTCTGCCTGGGGCTGAAATATCAAGACGAACGAAACTATTGGCTAGAGTCTGAACCTTCATGGCCAACGGACGCTCGGAAACAATCAAGCGAGCTAAACTCCCCATATTCATTGCCTTGCGACTCAAGGCATCAACTACTAGATTGGCTTTCCCTGGATGATAAAGAATAGAGATTATAGCGGTTCTATTTTTTTCGATTCATATTTGCACTTGCCTCATTTAAAAAGGAAAGTGTCACAGGGAAGTACGGTTGTCAATCGTACCGGGAAAAAGGATAAAATATACTTCTACGTGGATGGTGCTCTGAATGAACTTATTTTAGAGTCGCCACCTAAATTTTAGGAAATTAGGAAAACCAGTTCGAAAAGGGTTCATTCAAAACGGTTAAATTTTAAAAGAATCCTAATCTATCCAAAGTATGGGTAATGGTTCTTGTGATCCCCCCGGAAAGTGTTAGACACCCCGGTATTAAGGATTCATAAAATATGGTTGACCTACGGATTCTAATAGTATGCTTTGTAGATATAAAGTGCTTGTGATAAAAACAGTTTTTGTTTCATATTTCCACAAATAGAAATTAGTCATTCATGCCAAAAACAGTCCTTTTCAAGAAACGAAAAATGGTGGAGTTTTGCCCAAAATTGGGCATTTTTTGGATTTTGGACTAGAACACCTAGGTTAAAACCGGAAGGCGTTAACCCAAGTAGAACACTACGTAAGCCCACCGGAGTTTAGAGAAAGATTTTTTAGAAAAAAAAAATCAATTATAGAAAATAGTTTTTGAAAATGGTTTTTATGGTCATACTAATATACTCCATAGGTTAGCCATATTTTTAGAACTTTTATCCAATTCTTGGTTTTAATCTTTACAAAAAGTCTCAAAGTTAACTCATTAGCCTTTTTAATAGTCAAAATAGTTCACCCAAAATGATAATCCAAGTTTACAAAACATCTTTTCTAACTCAAGTTTCAAATCAATCATAATAGTCCTAAAGTTTTCCTGTAAGTTAAAAATCATATCAAAGGTATCCAAAACCCTCAAAATCATCCGCAATCCTAAATTTGCCTAAACGGTTTTTTTTTTTTTTTTTTAATTTTGAAAATCAATTTTAGAAACTTTTAGGCGTGATAAACTCATTCAGGGTTCCAATTTATAATCAAGCATACATATATATAATCAAGTAAATAATATAAAGATTAGGGAATTGGGCCGACCAAACCCAATAGAAAAATGTATAAATAAATATTTCCGTTCCAAATTATGTTCCAATGTCTTAGTCCTTCCATAATAGAGGTTGACTCGATCTAGAAATGTTAGTGGGCCTCAAAAGATCCACCAACAAATTGGGGAGGTCACAAAAGATAGGTGTACAAAACATTAGTAATAGGCCGAGATCAATTATTTAACTTACAAATCCAAAAAAATGAATACTTTTAAACCAAGACCATAATTACCATACTTATAAATAAAATGAAAATTTATGCAAAAGGCCCAATAATTGCTATGAATTAGTAACAAACTCATAAGAACTAAGGTTTTTTTTAAAAAAAAATATATCAAAAGCTAACAAGAATGAATAAATCACACTAAACCTATCAACACAATGTCAAAATTCTAACTTTAGCTACTATTTTCTCATTTTTATCAATTTTAATAGAAATAAATTCATAGGATACTCACTTAATCATGTAAACGAAGTTAGGCTAGCACATAGTCCTTTTCAACTACACACGCATCATAAATTACATATAATCATAACTTAAAATGAAATAAGGAATGGAATCTCTTTTTCTTATTTTTATCGATTTAACTAACATAAAATCAATTGTCTAAATCAAACTTCTAATTTATTTTTATGTTTTCAAATAGTAATAAATCTATAGGATACTCACTTAATCATGTAAACAAAGTTTGGCTAGCACCTAATCCTTTTCAATAACACAAGCATCATAAATAATATATAGTCATTACTTAAAATGAAATAAAGGATGGAATTGTTTCTTATTTTTATCACTTTAACTAACCTAAAATCACTTAGCATTGGCTAAATCAAACTTCTAATTTATTTTCATTTTTTCAAATGGTATCAAATTCACATAATATCCACTTAATCATCAAGCAAGACTAAGCTAGCAATGAATTATTTTTAACTAACACAAGTATCATAATAAATATATAATCATAACTAGAAATTAAATAAAGGATATCAATTTAACTAACCTAAAATCACTTAACATTGTCTAAATCAAACTTCTAATTTATTTTTATTTTTTCAAATGGTATCAAATTCACATAATATTCACTCAATCATCAAACAAGACTAAGCTAGAAAAGAATTATTTTTAACTAACACAAGTATCATAATAAATATATAATCATAACTAAAAATGAAATAAAGGATAGAATGAGAGGTTAACTTTTGATGGGGCAACCTATAGATCAAAATGAGGATTGATTCAATCTACTTCAAGTACCAAACACTTCACAAATCTTTAAACCCCTTTTTCTTTTAATTTTTTTTTCTATATGTATATCTTATATTTGTATCTTTTGTTGCTAAGCTTTGAATATATCATTCAAACTTTAGCTTTTAAGATGCCAAATTTGAACTCTTTCTTTTTCATTTTTTTTTCTCTTTTTCCCAAAAATAGAAAAAGAAGATTCCCCCTTCTTTTTTTCACTCAAAAACGCCCCCCCCCCCCTCACCCCCCCCCCCCTCCACCAAAAAAAAAAGTGTGTCCTTTTCTTAATGCCTATCCCTTCTATTTGTAGGCAAGCCAATTCAGAATTTCATGGACAAAAATAGGTCATGTGGCCATAGATTTTCCCCCCAAAATCCTTATTCAAATTTTCAAAAATCATCCAACTAAGCAATTAGAATTCTATGGACAAAAATAGGCCACTTGGCCATACTTTTTCCCCCCCAGAAACAGTTATTCAATTTTTCAAGAATCATCCTACTAAGCATTTAGAATTCTATGAATAAAAATAGGCCATTTGGCCGTACTTTTCACCCCAAAATCCTTATTCAAAATTTCAAAGTCATCCAACTAAACATTTAGAATTCTATGGACAAAAATAGGCCACTTGGCCGTACCTCCCCCCCCCACAAAAAAAAAAAGACCTTATCCAAATAGTACCAACAAAGGTACAAATGGATAAAATCCCCTTCTTATTTTTTATAAAAATGTAGCATAGTTTTTATATAGTTGTAGGTTAATTAGTCTAATACTCCCCTCATAAAATAATATTTTGATGAAATAAAAATTATAATACGCCATTTTAAAATACGAGCTTCAAAATAAGCCCAATATTAATATACTTCCTAGCAATATTTAAAAATGCAGTCAAAATGAGCCGTATTTCATACATCATTTTTAATTACAATTTTCCCGAGTTAGACGAAGTGAGATATGTATCTTCTTTTCAAATCACGTTTGTGAAAGTAAATACCTCTTAATTTCTTGTAATTGTTAATTTTTATGAAAATAATAATTAGATGTCAATTTTTGCAATTTTCTCGGGATTTTTAAATTTTTAATTTTTTAAGGGCATCCTTACTCCGTCTTGGACTCAAAAAAATTGAAAATTAAAATACGCGTTTTATGAGATGAAAATTATGTGTCAACAGCTGCCCCTTCGGAGTTCGAGGATGGCAAGTTCATCCTTGAGCTGCAAATTTGACAAACCTAATTTTCACCAAATAAAAGAAATTACTGCCTTCTTTTGCCCATAATTTTGAAAGTATGGCCGGATCCCGGTTTCTGGCCTTCCTACATATCTCAGGCTACATGAGAATTCAGGCCGTTTGTAGTTCTAACTCTATGAGGACTATGAAAAATAAGAGTTTTCTTTAAACTACCTCGAGGCGTCTCGAGATAATTATAGGAATATGATCGAGCCTCGAATTTTGAGTAGCCTACATATCCCTGGCTTTGTGAATCAGGCCAATTATAGTTCGACACGATAGCCCGAAAAGGAATATCCCTTTATGTGGGAATCCCTTTGACTATTTTCGGTCTTAAACCCGACCGGAAGAGGTTTCCAAAAGATTTATGAGTGCAGTTGCTTGAAGTGATGTTTCAATCTCTGTGTAGAAAGCTTGACTCTCGTACACGGTTTTTGACTAGCTGCCCAAGAAAACGTTCCATGTATGCTCCGCATGTTTTGAATCCGGCTTTTGCATCCATCTTTGGTAGCTTCTAGCTCGTTTCCAAATGTTGAGTCCTGCGTGTTAGTTTTTTGAAATTTTTTGATTTTAATGTAGCATTTTGTTGTTTTGTTGACATTGAAGTCATCTTCTGACATTATGTCCGTCTTTTCGCAAATGTTTGTCCGTCTTCTTTCTTTTCTCCCGTAAGTGTGTGTTTTTCGTGTATTTTTTTTTTTGAAAAACTGATCTACTCTGGACAATAATCACGATACTTTGACCGGCTCTTTTTCCGTCATTTTCAAATGTTTTCATTGTTCAATGATAACTTCCGTTGGGATCTGCATCGGGCTATATTGCATTTTTGCGAAACCTACACACCCCAGTCCGGTTGTCATTTTCGTAAGCAAGATACTACTAATGAAAATCATATTTTCAGGTGTGGGGTCATTTTTGTTTCTTATGAAATCCGCCATCCCTGAGAATTTGGACTCACATCATTTTCACATATTGCGGTGACTGTCACAAATCTACTGTCAACTGCATCGTTATCCTCATACGAAGCCCGCGGTACACCAGTTCGGGACTACATCACTTATAGTCAAAAATACCCAACTGTGGACTGTACATCAGAGTGCAGTATCATATTCCTTTCATAATGACTACGAACCTCTGTGTCCAGAATAACAACACTTAGTCAGGATATTCAAGTTAACTATTGCATACTCAAGTGCAGAGACTTTTCTCATGACACCACTATCCCTGAACCATGATTACATTAACTTGAAATAAACTGCAATAGCGACCGCAAATCTTGATGTAGGAATCACATTTGTATTTTAACGATTGTGGACATCAACCTCAGAGTTATGCTACCTATTTTTGGCTATATATATGGCTGACGACTCAGCCCATTCGGCACGTAGTCATTTAATCCATATCATCATCTTGAGGAATGAAGCTTACCTCAGTGGCAAGACTGATACCTTCCTTTTTTTACTCCGGGGAAGAATACCTGCCCGGCGACAGGGTTCACATCTTCCAAAAGGACTAGACTCGATTATGAATATGGAATTTCAATAC
This sequence comes from Lycium barbarum, assembly GCF_019175385.1. NCBI lineage: Eukaryota > Viridiplantae > Streptophyta > Magnoliopsida > Solanales > Solanaceae > Lycium > Lycium barbarum. The sequence continues at coordinate 18,274,132 of NC_083348.1, read as the reverse complement.
TGATATCAATGCGTCGTCTAAAAATTTTATATTTTTGTGATGTCTAATCAGTCAATGTATCAAGGCAATCCATGCGACATCTAGGTCGGGGTCTCAATACCTTGACACAATACTGTTTAGTGGAGACCGGGCTTTTGGTATCGTGATTATATCTTTCAGTAGTCTTAGAATTTTCTTTCGTAAAAATCTTCGTGCTCTGTAAAACGAACAAACTTATCAGCGTAAAACAAACTTTACTTGTGGAGGATTTCGTTAACCTTTCTCGGATGATTTTGGTTTATCATATCTCTTCAGGTTTTTGTCTTCGTTTTGCTTCGTCATAATTATTCCCTTTTCAGATGCTTCTCGCTTTTATTGCTTTGTCTTTGAATTTTTCGTCTTTGAATTTTTCGTCTTTGCTTTTGCTTTTGTTGTTTCGCCTTTGGGTTTTTGCTTTGTTTTGTTCCGCTAAGGCCATTTCCTGTCTCAATCACTGAACAAAAAAGTTAGCAAAAAAACTCCATTTAAATAGCTTTGTTACCCTTTTTGGGTGTTCCTTCGTTGAGTTGCAGCTTCTGTTGTTCTTCCTTTGAATTTTGTCTTAAATGCATGGTCCTCTCGGCATTTTGTTTGAATGAATGGCCCTCTTAGCAATCTGAATGAATGGCCCTCTTGGTTGTATGTGTCATCTCTTTAGCATGTTTAAACGAGAACCATGTGTTTGACATGGTTTATGTCTCATTGTCGATGTGGGTGGCCAAAATGCTCTTCTTTGCTTTGTTTGAAGCCTTTGTTATGTTGCGATTATCTTGATGCCTTTCTGAAATTTGAATTGTATTGCCAAAGTCCGTTCTGATGGTCCTGCCACTTGGGGAAAGGGCTAATGGTATATGCGAACCACCGAGCATCTTTTGCTCGTTATAGAGGCAGGCCGCACTTTCCATGCTTTTTATTCATGGTGGTCCTTGACGCACTTTGTAGGATCTCTACTTTTCCTAAAGAGTTTGGTATTCCTTTTCAACAAATTGTTCCTATTTACGGTCAAGGGAAGTCGTTAATGACTTGATGGTGACTTTCTGCAAAACTTGAAGCAAAAAGGCGTTAAACTAGTCAACAAAAATGACAATGTATTCATAAAGGAGAAGAAGAGAGTTCAAAGTGTAGTTGTTTGGCTTTCGCCATTCGAGAGGTTTTATTTGATTTTTCTTGTCATTGTTGCAGATTTGATATCCACTTTCGTCCGTCATTTTTGGGCATGTCCTCGATGTTTGGCGGCGTCACCTACAAAACCCTTATACTAAAGTTAGTAAGGTATGACAGATAAAGTTGGATATGAAACCGTTTGACGTGGTGACTCTTGTCTAGTTGATGCCTTTGATAATATCATGTCGCTTGGTAACGGTGTTATTCTGAGTCTGAAAAATGGAAATTTTGAGGTTTCCTCAAAATTTCTGCCCCAGTGTAGAAATGTATTCGCTAATTCTTAAACTTTCTGTTCTACCCCAGTTAAAGCTGCATCGGCAACCCATCGTGTCGAGTTTTGAGGAAGTTTTAAGATCTCCCAAAAAGATCTTAAAATTTTTGCCCCGGTTTCAATCTAGGGATATCTACGATTTTCGTTTGGTGCGACCAAACTCGAAAAACGCCTATGTGATCCCACTTTGGGAATTATATCATAAACATAATTGGTGGCAATGTTTTTATGATGTCATCTCTAATTTTCGAGACCAGCGTATCGTCCTATAACAATCCACTTTAGAGATAGACAATGTCTACTTAAGAGGTAAGTGTCACGTTTTTAGGGCGGATGACCCTGTTTATCACGAAGATAATTTTATTTCTATTCTACCATTCTCTCATAGTTATAACCCCTCGATTTTGATTTATAGCTATAACCTTCTTGGTATCGCTTGAGAACGACTTTCTTGGCGTTCTTCATTGCCTTCTTGACTTCTTTGTCGTCATTTCGACCCCCAAGGACTGTGGTTCTCGGTGTTAGATGGTTGTTTTTCCCTTTTTGGCTCTTTTAGGCCGTCTTTACAACACTATGTCTATCTTATAGCCCTTCTTGATGGCATCGCCCTTGTGGCGCTTCGCCTATTTGTAGCTTGTCTTGCTTGATTTTGTTTATAGCCCTTTTGGCTCAATTGTGTCTCCCTTGCGGCGTTTTTTCCTTTTATAGTCCCTTTGGATCAATTGACTGATTTCATTTGAAATTGAGGACGATCACTACTTTGATGCCTCTTAATCTTATAGCAATCACCTGTATTTAAAGAAGATGATTAGTAGTTACGTGGTCGCTTTACTAGTGACTTTAGTCAAGATAATCTAAAAAGGACTTTAGAATGATATACGAAACCGTTGAATAATTGCTTGCTTTTGTAGGGGTAGGCCTTGCTCTCTGTCGGCTTTCTCGATCTTCGACCGTACTTTGTATCCTGATGTGGAGCTCCTATTTTTCGGGAAGATTCAGCATTCCTCCTAAGCAAGTTGTCCCGTTTTGGGGTCGATGGGAGTCATTGATGACTTGAAGTTGACTCTGCAAAATTGTAAAGTAAAGTAGTTAAAAGTAGCCTTTAAAAATTGGGAGAAGAGTTAGAGATGCCGCCGGTTGGCCTGGGCCATTAAAAAGGCTTCTGAGATTTTCAGCCGTCTTTGAAGACTTGATGTTTGTTTTGCTTGTTTTGTGATGATTACGCTCGGGCAAGTGACATTGTTGATCCTTTAGTCTTGATGTGTCAGTCTTTGGTAGTGTTAATGCATGATCCTTGCAATATTCTAAGAGCAAGTGTCAGTGGACATAACGAAGTGAAAGGAATCCAATTTGAAGGCTGAGTTAGAAATGAAGCCGTTTTTGGCTTATAGAGTTGAGGCGATGGTAGGCTCAATAACGCCTTTGATTGGACTTGACGTCGACTTGAGGCTTGTTGTTTTGTCGCTTCCTTGTCCCTATTCTCAATGAACATTTCTTTAGAGTAAAAGTGAATGACTCGTGTTGACCTCACCGAGCGTGTCATGATAGACTGAAGGAAACGGGAATGTGATCCCCGGGATAAGTATTGAGTGAGTCGAAGGCTAAATAACCGATATAGGATGTCACATAAGGCACATTCCATTTTTTTTATTTCTATAAAAGGATGAATCATTCGTTCGAAAGAAGCCACTTACGTTCTTATTTTGGATTCTCATAAGGGAATGAGTTGTTCATTTGATTGGGCAACTCTAATGAATGAAGATATCAGAATTGTCGAACTGTTTTGAACCAGTTGCCCCGGCTTCCAGTCCTAGGGCACTTAGTTCAAGATGTTTGCGCTTGAAAATTTGAATAGCTTGACTGATTCAAAGATATACCCCAGATCTGCTCAGAGAGTCTATATTTTGAAACAGTGGAAGAATGAAGTTTTTGAAGACTGGGTCAAAGACGTACCCTGATTCCTTATCGAGGTTTGTGGTTCGAAACAGTGGAGAGACCGCACCCTTATATAGGATTGCCTACGCATCTTGCTGGAACAAGAATCAGGTCTGACGTAGTTCGGAATTCGAAACTGACGTATTTGGCTTGTCTATCTGAATAGGCGTAGGCTTATCATTTTGGATGTCGGACATTTTAGCGTAGCGCATGGGTGGTCTAAAAAAAGTCGTAATCTTGAATTTTTTAAGGAGTTGTGATTTGGATTTTGTAATATCATGCTAGTGTAGCTCATGGGTGAGCTAAAAAAAGTTGTGATTTGAATTTTGTGAGATCACGATAGCGTAGCACATGGATGGGCTAAAACGGATCATGACTTAAGTTTCATTACCGAAACCTCTCGGTGGTCCCCACAAGTCAATCAAAAGAGAGGAAAAACTCAAGAGGTAAACGTGTTAGTTCGTTAATCATAATAAGACATGTAACATTTGTTTTACTTGAAACATATTGTCCAAACTTCGGCTCACATAGAGACTTTTGGAGATGACCCGGATGGACAGGATTTGCCCATTCGACTAATTTTTGTGCGACTTTGGTAATCTTTATATGTGACAGTGATCTTTGAGGATGACACGGTCAACGAGTATTGGATGATGACTCAACCATTTTGGACTTGAAGTGTTTGGACTTTGAAAGGGCGAAGTATGACATTAATGATCTTTTGGGTCTGATAAGAATGATTTTTTAGGAATGAAGTAGTTGTCGGCAATTTGCGATGGCTGGGCTATTTGTCTTAAAACTTTAGAGGTTGCGAGGACCGAGGGGTGCGTCTCTTACCAATATTGAGTGTAAAAAATGTGCTTTTGGAAATGACGTGGTTCACGTGGATTGGATGATGATCGAACGATGTTTTAGAAGTTTTAGAAAACTTGACTTTTGACGTGGTGTTTCGAGATTTTACTTTGGGGTGCATTTTGACGACATTGTAAGATTTTGGGAACCAAACTATGGACTATTCGTGTTTGAAGCAAAACAAATGTCTTTATATGCATAAATCAAAAATAGGCATGGCAAAGCAGAGTATATAGCACGCAGCATGTAAACAATATATATCATGTAATCAATATATCAACAAAAGTATACTATCGTTTAAAGGATGCAAGTACCGTTAAGACATTTCGTTTGCCCCAATATATACAACATTGACAAATATCGAATGGGTATACATAACAGGGGAATGGGGTATACAGAATATCAGTCCCACGCAGTGGTACAACTCCTAAACTAAATAGTGAAAACCCAAACCCAAGGGCAAACGGTTCATATAACGGCATGTACATCCTTTAATTTTTCACATAGTTGGATGCGGGCAGTCTTCCTGTCCGATTTAGGTAGGTGCGTATGCGCTATACCAGTAGGGATTTGGCTTCGTTCTACACTAGTTATTCTAGAGTAGTTTTTCAAGAAAATGACACAGGTTACCTAAGCAGACAAGCTAGGGGTGGGCTCTCTAAGGTTGTGGGATGATCGCATGCCCACTCGACCTTAGAGACCTCCAAAGAATATAGCAAAAGGTTTTTTTAGTGAAGGTATGACTGCAGCTCATCCCGCGTCGTCACCCTTAGAAAAAATGTAAAATAAATGCCAGAAGTGGCGGAGTATGCATGCATGAATGACAATTATATTTTGCGAAAATTTAAACACATAAAAAATTTATATTACTTAGACAATTTATATCATACAAGACACGCAAATTATTGGAACCCTTATGGTTAGAACCTTAAATTGTCCCCAGCAGAGTCGCCATCTATAGTGGTTCTATTTTTTTCGATTCATATTTGCACTTGCCTTATTTAAAAAGGAAAGTGTCCCGGGGGAGGTACGATTGTCAATCATACCGGGAAAAAGGAAAAAATATACTTATACGTGGATGGTGCTCTAAATGGACTTATTTTAGAGCCGCCACCTAATTTTTAGGAAATTAGGAAAATCAGTTCGAAAAGGGTTCATTCAAAACGGTTAAATTTTAAAAGAATCCTCATCTAAGCAAAGTATGGGTAAGGGTTCTAGTGATCCCCCGGAGAAGGTGTTGGGCACCCCGGTATTAAGGACCCGTAAAATACGGTTGACCTACAGGTTCTAATAGTATGCCTTTATAGATATAAATTATTGTGATAAAAACAGTTTTTGTTTCATATTTCCGCAAATAGAAGTTAGTCATTCATGCCAAAAACACTCGTTTTCAAGAAATGAAAAATGGTAGAGTTTTGCCCACAATTGGGCATTTTTTGGATTTCGGACTAGAACACCTAGGTTAAAACCGGAAGGCGTTAACCCAAGTAGAACACTACGTAAGCCCACCCGAGTTTAGAAAAAGATTTTTTAGAAAAAATGTTTTTAAGTATAGAAAATAGTTTTTGAAAATGGTTGTTATAGGCATAATAATATGCTCCATAGGTTTGCCATATTTTTAGAACTTTTATCTAATTCTTGGTTTAAATCTTTACAAAAAGTTTCAAAGTTAACTCATTAGCCTTTTTAATAGTCAAAACAGTTCACCCAAAATGATAATCCAAGTTTACAAAACATCTTTTCCAACTCAAGTTTCAAATCAATCATAGTAGTCCTAAAGTTTGCCTATAAGTTAAAAATCATATCAAATGTATCCAAAATCCTCAAAATCATTCGCAATCCTAAATTTGCCTAAACGGATATTTTTTTTTAAAATTTTGAAAATCAATTTTAGCAACTCTTAGGCGTGATAATCTCATTCAGGGTTCCAATTTATATTCAAGCATACATATATATAAGGAAAATTTACTTGTCATAGCTACTTCTAAGACCTATTTATGAATACTAACTACCTTTTATTTTATTTATTGTTCATAACTAAAATATTTTCTTATATTACACATCATAACTAGTGTCCTGTATTTCACAAGTTTCTCTTTTAAATTGGTTTTCTCTCACCTCTCAAATCTATTTCTCCCTCACCCTTCTCTTTCTCTCTCTCCGTTCCCTCTCCTGCCCCCATCACAGTTTGCTGATTCCAAGCAGTACCAAAATTCCACGCTTTTCCTTCCATTAGTTTGCTGATTCCAAGTAGTACCAAAAGTAGTGGAGGATCTCCAGCCAATGGCCGAAGCTCAACCATAACAATTTCTTTGCTAAATCTCCATGGATAGGCCGAAATAAGAGGAAAATCCTTCTTATGTTTGCTAATCATATGGTGTTGTTTATCTTATGAGTGATGAAGAATAGTATTGATTATAGCAATATGATATTGTAGCATCATCTAGGAGCAAGAGAATAAGTTGTTGTTGTTGTAGAAACACCATTGATGAGAGTTGTGGAGCTTCACGCTCACTAAGTGTTTGATAAAATGTTTCAGTATATTTCAGTGTGTTGTTTCACTGTATTTAAATGTATTTATCCTTTTTTTTTTTTTTTGTGTAGAGCCTATTTTTGCTCCACTTTGTTTTCACGATTTTTATATTTCACTGTATCTCAATGTAATTCTGCATTTTGTATTTCTAATTTATGAAATAGTTTCTGATATATTTCATTGTATTCCATTATATATACGCATACTACAATTTTATATTTCTTAAATAATCAACCATATTTCATTGTATTCCAACGTATATTTTTCTATATTTGGAAGTTTTCAGATCTTTAGTGGTTTTAGAATTCAAAAAGTTTTGATTGTGATAAAAGTTGAGAGAGATTCGTGAGCTGTTATGGAATGTGTGAAATATGGTTGATTTAATTTAACTTACCATTTAAAAAGAAAAAGAAGAATCTGTTCCAAAAATATAGCCTATTTTTACTCAACCCGATTTTGTATTTTCGTGTATTTCACTATATTTCAAAAAATCTATTCCATAAATAGCTCCTGATTTCACTGAAGTATGTTTAGTGTTCACTGTATTTCTCTGTATTTCAAAAAAACAGAAATACACGCTTTTTTAAAGAAAAGTAGCTACGCTTGGTAATTTTGCATTTTATAGTTATATCTAGTTAGAAGCCAATAAAAGGTAGTTATTTATGTAATCACTTAAATAATATAAAGAGTAGGGAATTGGGCCTACCAAGCCCAATAGAAAAATGCAGAAATAAATATTTCCCCTCCAAATTATGCTCCAATACCTTAGTCCTTCCATGATAGGGGTTCACTCGATTGTTAGTGGGTCTCGAAAGATCAACAAACAAATTGGGGAGGTCATAAAATATAGATGTACAAAACATTAGTAATAGGCCGAGGTCAATTATATAATTTAAAAAGCCAAAAAAAATGAATTACAATACTTTTAAACCAAGCCCATAATTATCATACTTATAAATAAAACGACAATTTATGCAAAAGGCCCAATAGTTGCTATGAATTAGTAACAAACTCACAAGAACTAAGGTTTTTTTTTCCTTTTTTTTTTTTTATATCAAAAGCTAACAAGAATGAATAAATCACACTAAACCTATCAACACAATGTCAAAATTCTAACTTTAGCTACTATTTTCTCATTTTTATCAATTTTAATAGAAATAAATTCATAGGATACTCACTTAATCATGTAAACGAAGTTAGGCTAGCACATAGTCCTTTTCAACTACACACGCATCATAAATTACATATAATCATAACTTAAAATGAAATAAGGAATGGAATCTCTTTTTCTTATTTTTATCGATTTAACTAACATAAAATCAATTGTCTAAATCAAACTTCTAATTTATTTTTATGTTTTCAAATAGTAATAAATCTATAGGATACTCACTTAATCATGTAAACAAAGTTTGGCTAGCACCTAATCCTTTTCAATAACACAAGCATCATAAATAATATATAGTCATTACTTAAAATGAAATAAAGGATGGAATTGTTTCTTATTTTTATCACTTTAACTAACCTAAAATCACTTAGCATTGGCTAAATCAAACTTCTAATTTATTTTCATTTTTTCAAATGGTATCAAATTCACATAATATCCACTTAATCATCAAGCAAGACTAAGCTAGCAATGAATTATTTTTAACTAACACAAGTATCATAATAAATATATAATCATAACTAGAAATTAAATAAAGGATATCAATTTAACTAACCTAAAATCACTTAACATTGTCTAAATCAAACTTCTAATTTATTTTTATTTTTTCAAATGGTATCAAATTCACATAATATTCACTCAATCATCAAACAAGACTAAGCTAGAAAAGGATTATTTTTAACTAACACAAGTATCATAATAAATATATAATCATAACTAAAAATGAAATAAAGGATAGAATGAGAGGTTAACTTTTGATGGGGCAACCTATAGATCAAAATGAGGATTGATTCAATCTACTTCAAGTACCAAACACTTCACAAATCTTTAAACCCCTTTTTCTTTTAATTTTTTTTTCTATATGTATATCTTATATTTGTATCTTTTGTTGCTAAGCTTTGAATATATCATTCAAACTTTAGCTTTTAGGATGCCAAATTTGAACTCTTTCTTTTTCATTTTTCTCTTTTTCCTTTTTTTTCATTTTTTTTCTCTTTTTCCCAAAAATAGGAAAAGAAGATTCCCCCCGTTTTTTTCTCTCAAAAACGTCCCACCAAAAAACAATGTGTGTCATTTTCTTAATATTCATCCCTTCTATTTATAGGCAAGCCAATTTAGAATTCCATGGAAAAAAATAGGTCATGTGGCCATAGCTTTCCCCCTAAAATCCTTATTCAAATTTTCAAAAATCATCCAACTAAGTTCCCCCCCAAAAATCCTTATTCAAATTTTTAAGAATCATCCTACTAAGCATTTAGAATTCTATGGACAAAAATAGGCCACTTGGCCGTACCTTTCCCCCCAAAATCCTTATTCAAATTTTCAAAATCATCCAACTAAGCATTTAGAATTCTATGGACAAAAATAGGCCACTTGAATGTACTTTTCCCCCCAAAAAGACCTTATTCAAATAGCACCAACAAAGGTACAAACGAATAAACTCCCATTCTTATTTTTTGTAAAAATGTAGCATAGTTTTTATATAGTTTTAGGTTAATTAGTCTAATACGCCCCTCGTAAAATAATATTTTGATTAAATAAAAATTTTAATACGTCATTTTAAAATACGAGCTTCAAAATGAGCCCAATATTGATATACTTCCGAGCAATATTTAAAAATGCAGTCAAAATGAGCCCTAATTCATACGTCATTTTTAATTAACAATTTTCCCGAGTTAGACGGAGTGGGATATGTATCTTCTTTTCAAATCACATTTGTGAAAGTAAATAACTCGTAATTTCTTGTAATTGTTAATTTTTATGAAAATAATAATTAAATGTCAATTTTTGCAATTTTCTCAGAATTTTTAATTTTTTAATTTTTTAAGGGCATCCTTACTCCGTCTTGGACTCAGAAAATTTGAAAATTAAAATACGCATTTTATGAGGTGAAAATTAGGTGTCAATAGAGATGTCATAGTCCTTCAGGAGCTCCATTCATCGGCGCTGCCTGGGATTAAGGTCTCTTGAGGTAAACATATGCTGAAGGCTACGGTGATCGGTGAAAACCTCACAATAGACACCATACAAGTAAAGCCTCCAAATCTTCAAAGCACAGACCACGACCAACAACTCCAAATCATGGGTAGGGTAATTATTCTCATGGATATTCAACTGACGGGTAGCATATGCTATAATTCTACCCTCCTGCATCAACACAGTACCCAAACCCGTACAGGATGAATCACGATAGACCGCGAAATTCTTAACCTCCACGGGTAATGCTAAAATCGGGGCTGAAGTCAAAAGAGTCTTGAACTTTTGAAAGCTCTCCTCACAATTATCGGACCACTAGAATAGAACATCCTTTTGAGTCAATATGGTCAATGACGAAGCAATAGAAGTAAAACCCTTTGCAAAGCGGCGGTAGTAGCTGGCCAAGCCTACAAAACTATGGATCTCGGTCACAGAAATGGGCCTCTCCCACCCACTCACAGCCTTAATATTCCTGAGGATCAACCATGATCCCATCCTTAGACACAATATGGCCCAAGAATGCCATAGACTCCAACTAAAACTCACCCTTCGAAAACTTAGTAAACAACCTATTCTTCTTCAACAGCCCAAGTACAGTGCGAATATAGCTCTCATGCTCCTCTCTACTCTTGGAATACACCAAGATATCATCAATAAACATAATCACGAAGGAGTCAAGGAATGGCCTAAAGGTACCATTCATCAAAAGCATGAATGCAACTGGGGCATTGGTAAGCCCAAATGACATCATCAGAAACTCATAGTGCCCATATTTCGTCCGAAAGGCTACCTTCGAAATATCCTCGGTCCTGATCCTCAACTAGTGGTAGCCTGAACGCCAGTCAATGTTCAAAAACACTGAAGCACCCTGAAGCTGGACAAATAAATCATCAATACGAGGCATAGGACACTTGTTCTAAATAGTAACCTTGTTCAGCTGGCGATAATCAATACACATCCTCTTGGTCTAATGAATCCCTTGCTCAATAAATCTTGCAACTACTCCTTAAGCTCTGTCAACTCGGCCGGTGCCATCCGATATGGCGGAATAGAAATAGGGCGAGTGCTCGGATCAAAGTCAATACAGAAGTCAATGTCGCGATCCATTGGCATACCCGGCACATCAGTCGGGAATACCTCTGCGAACTCGCTCACAATAGGAATGGACTTAAGGGGTTGAGATGCAACAGTAGTGTTACACACATGAGCCAGATAAGCTAAACACCCCTTGTGACTAATTTCTTCACCTGAAGGAAGGAAATGATCTTCTTCGGAGCGGGGCTTGTGACGGTTCGCATTTTCGCGGGCGGGTTTACTGCTCGGAAAAGCTACTTCGAAATCGTTGGTGCTCTTTCGGACTTTGTTTTAAAAGAGTCGCCACCTAATTTTTAGGAAGTTAGGAAAATTGGTTTTGAAGGGTTTATTCATACACCGTGAAAAAAATCTTCTTAATCCAAAGTTCTAGGTAAGGGTTCTGGTGATCCCCTAGGGAAGGTGGTAGGCACCCCAGTATTAAGGATCCGTACTATACGGTTGACCTTTGAATTCCAATGTGTGAGTATTCGCATGAACTGTTTACTTAGTGTTTATTTCCTGCAAAGACTGTCGTGTTGCATGTCATTGCTTGATAAAAAAATTGAATATGTCCCCTTTATATATAGGGTATTTAAGTTCGGATTTATAATTTTTGGGTATAATTAATTCCTTTTATACACAAGGACAGTAGTTTTCTAAAAGAATTGGAAATTTTATTTTTTGTTATTGGTTTGAATCCTATTCATGCTTTACTCAAGCACGGACCGGGTCGATCCGCTCAATACGTTTTTAGAATACCTTACCTAAATTTTGGTAAATTAAGCGTAAATTTGGACTGTTTTGACCCCTTTAGGAAAGAACTCTTTTCATTATTTTGCGCGGTTAGTTTTAAAAATGAATCGTTTGTGGCCTAAAAGAAATTCTTATTTGTTTTCCTTTAACAGAATATACTTGCTATATGCATAAAAAGTCCGGATTGTAGTTTCAAAGATAAATTTGGTCTTTTCGAAATCCATTTCGTTTTAATACACTTTACTGAAATTCCTCCAAGCATTAGCCCCCCAAAACTTTGATCATAGGCTTGTTTTAAAGATAAAAATGGGCCTTGACAAAAAAATGTTTCTAAACTCATTTAAAGAAACTGTCCGCGTGGGCCTCGGCCCAAATACTCCCTGTTTGGCCAATTACGTTATGGGCCTTGATCTCTTTTATCAGTCTCTAATTTTATATTAAAAAAAGCATTTAAAAGAAATTTACTAGCCCAAGTGGTGACTTTATACAAATCCATATTTATTAAAAAAAAAAAAAAAAAAAACCAAGTTAGGATGTGTTCCAACCTCAACCCATACCTAAAAATACTCAGTTTTAAAACAAGGCACAGGTGGGTTTTTGACCCCAAAACGTTGTATTTCCCTTTTATTATAACTCATGACCAGAGAAGAAAACATATATATATATATATATATATATATATATATATATATATATATATATATATATATATATATATATATTGACAGTTCTAGAAAAAGTGAAAAGAAATGTTTTGTCCAATCTTCCTAATTTTATACCGCTTAATTATACTATCTTATCTAACATAACCCTTTTGGTTCCTCGTTTATTATTAAGAAAAAAAAGTAGTTTGTTTCTCCATTTTTTACCTCAAAAATCAGTACGCATTCTCAGAGTTTTGAAAAAAGGTTTTTAGGTGCTAACGTCAATCTAAACGACATATGCACCGTTTGCCTAAGATGCCTAATTCATAATAAAGGTTCCAATAATATTTATGGGTTTTACAAATAATAAACACAATACAAACAAGCCAAAGATAACAAAAATATGATGGAATAAAATAAAATGGGGTGTACCAAACCCCAACCATTTTCACCCAAGGTTGGGCCTTCATATCATTTTTACCCATGATTGGGCCTTTAATATATTAGCTTCCCTTTTTTCTTTTTGGACTCGAAGACTTTTGAAATAAATTTTCCCTATTGGGCTAAAAGCCCAATAAGGTGGCTGGACTTCGGCCCAAGTGGCCATGCAGTAGAGAGGGAAAAACAAAAGACCTCAGTTAGTTTATATTTACTGTTCTTGTCATACATATGATATATGCACATAATATACATAGTACACTATTGTTTATAAATCCCATTCTATACATGAATATACAACATATATAAACAACATATCATATTTATTCGCGAGATCATGTGAGGCATATGTGTGTTCCATGTCCTCAAACTCAATATCCCAAACTAGGTAGTGGAAGGCCAAGTCATCACCCCCCTTTAATCCTGATGCTGCACAAGTTCCAAGAGGTTTGATGAACCTCCGGCATGGCTGGTCACCAGGGAAGGGTTCAAACTAGACCCCCCCCCCCCTTCACCTAAACTGCCTCTCATCCCACAAACATGCACGATATAGATTCACATACACCCACACATGGTTCAGAATAAATAGGACATGCCTAATATATATGTGTATAGAATGACTATCAGCCAATAAGAATAAATTAGACAAGTAGAGAAAACATAACTTGAGCATGAAAATAAAGGTAATCTGTATGGGAACAGTATAGCCTAGACTAAACTTAAACCAAACAATCACAACAGATCAGTCACATAGAAATGATGTAGTTCTGAACAACATAGAATCGGGCAGATGTGATAAAGTATAGGGACACACAAGGAAAAAGGGAAAACCATTCTCTAAGCATAGTGTCATCACAACAGGTCGAGTATAAATAAAGCATATCTATAGCTACCCAAGCATAACTCTCAAATGGTTCTAGACATTCTATAGACAATTCAAGTGAATACTCTTGTTATCTTCAGGACACTATATTCCAAGTCGAAATGATTCCTCTTGTGAAGACAAAAATAAACATGAGGATCCAAATTATAACCTTAACAGTTATAGCACAACAAATCCAAGCAGACATAAATCAGGGTCCCTTATTGGTGTGACATCATGTTACTTTCACAGAATCCAATTCAAGACATAAGCAATAATGGAAACCAAGCTAGGATCATCTATAGAACCAACTGCTCAGAGCCCTTTAAGCTATCATGTTCCCATATGGGATATATAAATCTTGGACACAACAGTTACACCTCTATACATGAGTTAAGCAAGTAGGAAGGTCAAAGTCTAAAAAAAAAATGCACAGAGATCTCACATTTGTTTTATTCTAGGTGCCCAAACCTTTAATCTTGATTCTATCTCATTTGCAGGAAAATTTAAATTAACTTTTAAGTGATGCACTTAATTTTAGCTATAACCTTATTCTTAATCTTCATCTTTTCTTCAAAATTGAATAAGTATCACATATCTTTGACTAACTTTATATGTTGCACAGGAGGAAAACAACTTCATTCAAACATAACTAGAATAGCGCCAACTTTATCTGTTGCTGGGCTTTTAGATTAATGGACTCACAATTCAGTTCAAAGAAGGAAATGGAAAGAAAGCACGACTTATTGTTCAAAGGGTCACAGAGAAAAGGGTCAAGTATACCCCCATCAGCCTACATTACTATCTTGACTAAACACAGGACCATTGACTTTCTTACCTTTTAAATGACCCCAATCTGAGATCAATCTCGGTCCTTCTGACCCGGCCCTCCAGTCCAAAAAGGTTCAAATTTCTGCCTATGTCGGCTCGACCTGCTTGTTGGCTCTGATTAGGATCATCAGAACATCCTGAAAGATTCTCTTGAAAAGCTTGACTTACAAGCGGAGAATGACGAGTCTTACCCACTTTTTAGGTCGGCTTCATGATTTTATGCTTGGAAAATGCTCTTGTATCGCTAGGCCCCTTTTCTTTTATCAAAATCGGAGGCACTATTAGGACTTAAGATGCAAGGGAGAACATATCACTTTTCAGAATACAGGTCGAAATCACAATAATGCACACAGAATCTACATAGGGTCCAAATCATGAACCTAACTTAACCAGTTGCTAAAGGTTCTGCCATATACTATCATGTCCTCTTCACAAAAGGGAAAGAACTCTTCTATCTCATTTACCAAAACAAGCAGTGTCCCTTTTAAATAAAAAAATATCTTTTCCCTTTCCAGTTTTATTACAATCTCCAACTGATCCAAATATTTTCTGAAGGCATATCAGGACAGATACAACAAACCCAGGCTGATCAGTTCTAATAGTCCATTAACAGGTGTGTAAGCAATTCCATCTTTTAAGACTCAACAACCTTAACAGAATGACAAGATGACACCAAAGTACAAAGGGTGAGAGGTTATACCCCATAGACTTGAGAGAGATGCCATGACGACCGTTTATTTGGGAGAAAAAAATACTATGGGTCTCTCAATCCTCTCCTAAGATGTCTTTAAAAGACCTTCCCTATCTAGCCAAGTGGTTTTCAACCTCAACCTATACATTTACGACCTTTTATTACCCCCTTCCCCCTCCCCAATCACACACCAAATGAGACTGGGCAGTTTACAGATCAACAGGCAAGTTGTTTTTTCCTTTTAAGTTCTCAAATACTGCTTTCTTATTTCCTATTCCTTCATACTCCTCTTTTACTTAGATTATTATCATGAGGCTTTTCTTTCTATCTGTGCCTATCTTTAAACCTAGGCAGTTTGCAAACAAAGGATTATTATTACTACATCAATTGCTTATACACATAGGAGAACAAAGAAAATATTCATGTCTCAGGGTAAAGCCTTAATCTCTAAATTGTTCAAGACTTAGGCAAATCAAAATCAAGCTGCTTCTTTTCAAGCTTCTTTCAATACTTAAACTCATAAAATTTGAACACCCATGATCCCTTACCAAGTTAAGACCCATACATGGGTGAAGACAGCACACATACAAGAGCATAACATATCAGTCCCTTATTTTTTATAGCATATTACTTCACCTTTAAAATAAAATCACTAATAGGGGCTGTGTCAACAAAAGAAATCACAAATAAGAGAACAGACCTCTTTCTTAGACACCATTTTCAATCCATTTTTATTTTATACCTTTCAGTTTCAACATGACCATGACTAGGTGGCCAGGTTGAAAATTAGCCTATTAACCACCTATCAACTAGATCAACTCTAATTAGCCTTAAATAAGGACTTGATCCTATGGTTTCTATCATTTTTCTCATTTTTTACTTTTTCTTGTTCCATCAAATTCTACACATTTGGGGAGGTAGACTATTTCTAAATGAAGGGCTTGTGGTATAGACTAACATGACAAGTTGTGAACACCATGTGCATAAACAACAAATTTAAGTTGAACTTATTGTACCGACTCTACTTAGGATCATGATCAGTAAACTAGCCACAATATTCAAGAAAAGGCAAGGGAAAGGGAAGGGGACCTTCAAAACACCTTACATACATATCTTTATGGTGGACACAGAACCTCAGACCACATGAACAAACAAGACCAAAAGTAATTCAACAGCTAACTTCTTGAATGAACTTCACAATAACACTTTCCTCAATTCCTATCATGTTTGATGTTAAATAAAGCACATATTAAGTATAGAACCCAAATAAGGCATACCTAGCATCATCAGACATATAAGCATAACTAATCTACAAACATATTCAAACTAGGCAAAATACTAAATACTAAATACAAAAAATGAAATAAATTAAATTAAGGTTTACCTTTTAAGTGCGCAGCCGAGAAAAGAGTGGATTTGGGAGCCTCTGTGCTTCCAAATCTCAGCAACCCTAGCCACACACACGAAGAAAGAAAAAAGTAAGGACCAAATATTGTCTAGGTTTTCAAATTCTTTTTACTAGGAAGCTTTCTGAAAAATCTGAGTTTTTCCAGTTCTTTTCTCCTAAAAATTTCTTTATATATATTTTTCTTGCTATTTTTTCTCAACTTTCAAACTCTTCCTCCTAAAAGAACATGTTTTGCACGAAGGCTGGGATCTTATTTATAGAACCCCAAAGTTCAAACGAAACCCAACAACAGTCGATGTGGGACAAAACCCTCTTTCCTACAATCTAACCAAATAGCCAACAAATCAACAACCCAGATCTGAAATGAGCCAACATACGGTCAGATCTGACCCTCTTGGGTCGATCTGACCCAACAAACATGGACCAATAACAAAATACCAGCAAAAACAAACTTAAAAGCAAAAGATAAAGGCGATTTTGACTAAAAAATTGAAAAAACAGAGTAAAGCAAAGATTTATTACCACATTTGGACAAGAGCAGTCATGGAACCAAGCGTATAATGCGATATTTCATCAATAAGGGCATACATAGGCTGTGAATGTCAGCACATGCCTATAAAAATGCCATTTTTGGCATGATAGAGGAGAGAAACATATGACGGCTACCTAGGGTTTACACGAGAAGGGTAAGAAGAGAGAGAGAGAGAGAGAAGCAGGGTGGGGGGAGGAAAATAAGAAAAGTGAAAAATGAGGGTTTGGGGGGGGGGGGGGGGGTATACGAATAATAATTAAAAGATAGGCCGGGTCACAGCTTGGCTTGGGCTGGACTCGGTCCAAATCTGCATTATAGTTAAAAGGCCTTAATGTATACAACAAGTGTATACATATATATTGGAGGAAATTTTAATAACGGGGAGAATTAGGTCGTACTTATTTTAAAATAATTTTAAAAGTCGATCAAATTATAAAAATGGCCTTAATTAATTATCCTAGCATAATTATTTTGATTATGGCCTTTTTAATCAATTTGTTTTTTGGAGATTAAATTTATCATTTAAAATCAAATGTTAATAAGCTAATTTTGCAAAACAATTCTAATTTCTTTAAATTATGGACTGACTAAATTAATTATAGACAAGACAAAAATATAAAAGCTCAACTTTGCAATCACTCAATTAATTAAGTAATTAACCTAATTAAACATTTAAGGGAAATTATGCTTATTTTATAAAAATTAGAAGTTAAGAAGGTTAGATAGTTAATTACTTAAATCATGTGAATTATTCAAATTTTCAAAGATAAAATAAAATGGAAAGGAGTATTTGCAAAATAATCTCAAATAATAAAATAAGGACCCTTCCTCAATTTCCCCCCTTTTTTTAATTAAATTGAACAAAATATCATAAAAAATGCTCATTAATTTCTAAATAAAATTATGGTGCATGAACAACCTTTTTTTTTTTAATTAAAGGAAAAGAAATATTGATGCTGGATCATTTATAAAGAATCATTAGCTTTTAAAAATGCTCAGCTCATTTATTTATTATCTGGGGATTCTGAGTGACTAAAATAAATTACGGGAGGTCAAAAATTAGGTGTCAACAGGGCTAGGAGTACTCCTCCACTCAAGCCTAGGAATGCCCGGCATGGCTAACGTGGCTGTCTTGGCATGACAGTCCAAGATCGCATGATAAGGAGAAAGCCAGGTCATACCCAAGATAATATCAAAGTCCACCATATCAAGAATCATCAAATCTACCCAAGTGTCATACCCTATAAAAGTAACCAAACACGACCAATAAACTCAATCAACGACAACAGAATCTCCAACCAGAGTAGACACATGAACAAGTATACGTAGGATATCACAAGGTAAATCCTAATCAACGGCATGATAAGCAGACACATACGAATAAGTGGATCCAGGATCAAATAACGTAGATGTTGCTCTATGTCGGATAGAAACGGTGCCTGAAATAACAGTACCTGAGGCCTCTGCCTCGGGTCTACCAGGAAATGAGTAACACTGGGCCCTACCACGTCCAGACTGAGATCCACCTCTCGAACTCTGGGATCCACCTCTAGAAGCATGAGAACCGCCACGGCCTGACTGAGCACCGCCCCTTTGAGAAGTACCTCTTCGACTACCTGACAATGCCGGAGTCCTCTGGGATTGATGATCCTGACTCGATCGAGGACGCCTCTTAGCAATATGACCAAACTTCCCATATACAAAGCAAACCCTAGAAGGCAGAGACTGATATATTAAAGCTGAGGATCCGGTTGGAACAACCCTGTCTACTGGTCGAGAAATCGAGCTCTCATGAGCTCTCGGCATGGGTGGCTCATGAGAGGAAGCCTGGAAAGCTGAATGTACAAGGCGGTCGGAGTATGGCTGATATGGCCTAGAAGACTGACCGATACCTCTCGAGCTCGAAACACCATAACTCTCAATTTGTCGCTGCCTCTTCTCACTACCTCCTCTAAATGCACGGGCCTTAGTGGCCTCGACTAAAGAAGCATGCTCAATGATGGACTGGAAGGAAGCCCCCATAGCCTCCATCTGAAGGCAAGGAATCTGAAGAGAACCAACGAGCCTACCAACAAAGCGCCTAATCCTGTCAGGCTTAGTAGGAATCATAGGAGCTGAATAATGGGCCAGATACAGATAGCGAGTCACATAGGCCTCCACAAACAATCTCGTCTGCTGAAGATGTAGAAACTCATCCTTACGCGCATCTCTCAAAGCTCGAGGCACATACTTCTCAAAGAAGGCCCGGTAGAATTGAGTCCAAGTCAGGGGAGGAGAACGCCCAGGTCTGCAAGAAACAAAATACCTCTACCAAGTCTTCGCGTCTCCATAAAACTGGTAGGACACATAGTCAACTCCATGGAACTCTACGATCCCATCCTATGTGACAACTCATGCATATCCAAGATGAACTCATAAGTGTCCTCTCCAAAAGTACCCGAGAACGCGACGACTCCAACTTTTTAAACCTCCCACCTAGGTCCTGATCCATCAAGGTCATAACAAGGCCCGCCATGGGTCTAAGATCATTCCCTGAGGCTAGCACTGTATCAATCCAGGAAGCCATAGCTACAACAGGGTGTGCTACATGAGTAGGTCTCTACTCAGGGGTCTGCGCCCCAACTCTAGTCTACGAACCTCCGCCCGGAGTAGTAACACCAGCGATAGCCTGCTGGGCAACTAGATAGAGTATAACATGGGCCATAGTATCTTGCATAGCCTGTTATGAAGTGATCTCGGGTTGTGTCCGTGTTGAGGCAACATCATCCTCGGCGGCCTGGTCTCAAACCTGCTGACCCTCAGGCTCTGGAGACGGAGGTCTTTCGCGCCACTGCCTTGCCGCAGGAGTCTTGCCCCTGGCGGGGACAGCCCCGTGGCCTCTAGCTCTACCGCGCCCTCTGGCTGTGGCTCGCCCTTTGGTGCCAGCCGTAGCTACGGGTTCTAGCACCTGGTCTCGGGCTATCGTAGCTCTAGTCCTCACCATCTGTGAGAGAAGAGATAAAAGTCATATACCAATTCGATTGTTCCAGATACCAATTAGAGTAAAGTAGCAAGAAAGAAGGAAAGAAGGTGAAATTTCCTAAATGTCCTATAGCCTCTTTATATAGGTACAGAGCTCATCGTATGGATCCAAAAAACTCTACTAGACACGCTCTTGTATTATAGACCAGGTAACCTAGGACTCTTATACCAACTTGTCACGACCAAATTAAGCTAAGTCGCATGGGCACCTACCTTTCCCACCACGGTAGGCGAACCCTTATCCCAGCAATTGCAAAGTCATGAATAGACAAACAACAAGTGGAAGAGATAAGAATCACGTAAGTCTGATGATAATTATATAAGAATGTGCGGAACTAAGAAAATACATCAAATCCACTCAAAGTCTGGTCTAACCATACAAAGAGCCTCTAACTAGATACTACAAGTCTGAAAGTAACAAAATAGATCAAAAGTATGAATATGTCTCAGATTATGAAATAAGACATAGATAAAGGAAGAATCTCGAAGGCGGCGGACGTCCTCGTGCTCACCCTATAAGACTCTAAGCCGCAACTGTCGATCTGCTATCAGCCACGAGAAACAGAGGTCAATCCTACCTGGAACTTTGCATTCATAAAAGAATGCAACAGGTGCAGGTCAGTACAAGCCAAATTACTGGTAGGTATCATAGGCCGACTAAGTTTAGCTAATACATATAAAGTCAATAAAGTAATATAAGTAGGTAAATCAACAAAGTATAAGTCAAACACGAGCTAGAATCCAAGTACACATCATCACCTATGTTTAGCCTCTAAACCCAATTATGTCAAGTCTCGAATGCTCAGTTCGAATCCGTATATCACAACACATCACAAGAATATCACAATAGAAGCCATAGAGCTATGCAATGCAATAATGTATGAAATATGAATGCAATGCAATGTTTTGTACACATGTACTCTGAGGATGGAACATCACATCTCGGTAGCACAACCCATGGAGGACTCGCAAAGTCCATATACCTCACGGCTCCAGCAATAACCTCGGCAACTGCTACCTCACAATTTCGGCAAAAACATCGGCAATCGCTACACACAACCTCAATTTTGGAACAACCATTGGATATCGGTCCTCAAGTCACTCTCATCCAACTGAGCTCAGCTCATCACAGTGTTTCCTCAAGTATCATCAATGTATTAATAGTATATAATGAAGGATGAGAATGTGTGCAATGTATGAGTTCAATGCACACAATCAAATCAATATCACAAGTACCACGCATGAGCACACTAACAATATCATGAAAAAGCTACATTATAAGCCATAATAGAACACTATTCAACGTCAACAAGTAAGATACTACCATATCAAGATCAAGATATATCAATAGTCTCCAATATCTACCATTTCCACATGGCTTTAAGCCAACAACAATAGAACAAGATAAGTAACAACACAATGGGGTGGCTAACCCCAATCACACAATAGGGCCCAACCTAAGAAAATATCCAACCCACCTTCATACCCAAAAGGTTTACATGCTTTCTTCAAAAATATTGTCTAAATATATCCTCCGCTAAACGAAGTCTCACCATAGGGTAAACCGTAACCTACCTGGAAGGCTGAACAGCAATATCACCAACAATCACACCTTAGCCTTTCCTTTCCTTTGAGCCTCGAGATCAAGAAAGTCAAAGCATATTCGAATCATGGAACTAGAATTAAGAAGAACATCAAACGAACCCTATGTCACGACCCAACCCCGTAGGCCGTGACTAGTGCCCGATCTGGGCACCCAGACACATCTATCAGATGCTATCTCAGATTTTATTAACCGCATTCTAGTATATAGCAGAAGCCGACAAGACTATATTTTAAATTTAGATAATTTCCAGAAAAATTTTGGCAGAGTTTCCTTTGTTTTACGGACTATCCAATATACCCTGCGCACAGAAAATACCAACAAAGGCCACACAGGGCCAACAAAGCAACATTTAAACATATGCGGACCGGCCGCCGCGGCGAATGGGATCGCCCAAACACAACATATACACGCATTCATACAGGAAGACCCCCAACCCACAAACATGTCCACAGACCTCTAAACAGACCGACAGAATCATATGACGGGACAGGGCCCCGTCGTACCCCTGAGTGACGTACATTTATACAATAGCAGGAGACTGTACCAAAAATATAGGCTCCGGATAAGAGAGCGCCTCAGAACAGCGGAATAAGATCCTAAGCGGGCGGATCAGCGAACCTGTCGTATGTACCTGCGCGGCATGAAAACGCAGCCCCCGAAGAAAGGGGGTCAGTACGAAATATGTACTGAATATGTAAAGCCTGAAGTAGAGAAACCAAAATCATAACCGGAAACAGAACGAACAGAAAGGAATGCAAAAATCCAGAATACCAAATGCATATTTCAAAACATAAGGAATGTGTACAAAAACATATGCCATATCATGTCCGGCCCCCGCCAAGGGACTCGGTAGACAGAACGTGGTCACCCTCCCGACGCTGGTGCCACAACACATAAGGATCAGAATAGGGGATAACCCCATAACATAGCATGTCATGTCAAATGGCCATATCGGATCATATCATATCATATCAAAATAGTGTACATGGCACAGCATACTCCACAACCCATGTACACGTATACCTGCCCTCTCACCATCGAGGCACGGCGAACAATGCAGAGGAATACGCTTGACAACATATCCTGGCCCGGGCTCAGTGAAGGAAACATTGAGACATCCACGAGTGGAGTAGTGAGAAACTAATGCAATATGAGACATAATACATTTTACAAGGACTCGATGGAGTATTCCGAACAACAACCCTATTAATGAAACCGCACGATAGTCACGGTGCGTATATTTCGGATAACAAAAATAGATTATGTGATAATAGTCTTCTTGGGATCATTTCCATATTCCAAAATAATTTATAAGACTTAATAGAATAACTTAAACAAGTGTCATTTAGTAGTCAGAAGAGTAGTTAAGACGTTTCCTTTAAAACTTCTCAAAATAGGTTAAAATGCAATAAGAGTGAAATCGAGCATAGTGGGCCCACCTCGGGTCAACTAAAGTGATAGGCTCAATTTACGTACATTAAGTCTATAGAGTCATCCCTGGAGATCTTCGAACAATCTCCTAACTTCCCAAGCAATTTGTGTAAACTTACCAAATTCTTTCAACAAAACGTACTTATAGGATTCAATTCTATTGAATGAAAAATTGACATTTTCAGATTTAGTTTGCTATAAACAGAATATCCCCCGAGGTTCAATTTCAAACCTAGTACATCTAGGACATGCCAAGAGAAAGAAAAGGATAGCTTTACATACCTGTCGACGACTATCCGTGAATCCCTTTTGCCTCATTGCTCTTTTCGCCTATTTATATAAAAGTGACGTTATCGTTAGTAACTATATTTCCTAGTTCGCCACTCTATAGTTCATTCTTCTATAGGACCTACATTCCAGTCTATATATATGTTCTCACTTAAGTATTCTATTATCTAGCATTTTGGCGAAAATTCGGCAGCACTTCCCCTTATAGGTTCACCTATCCAAATTTCCAATTGTGTTCCTGTAGACACAGAAATACCAGCAACAATACATGGGCACACTTATACTTTCAATTCCTTCAATCCAATAAAAAAAAAAGCGACAATATGATCGTATCAACACAATTCCAACTTTAACTTTCCAATCTTTTCGCCATATAGTTCGGGACAACAACAACTATAATTCTACTTAAAATTAACTATCATGCTTGATCAAAAATAACTCCTGCTCACGGCCCAAAACAGCAACATAACATTACCATTTACAATTTCTTGTGATCAACACTTATCTATCAAGTTTACAAAAATCGCAATAACTTGCAATTGTCCAACTCCAACCAAACAACAATAACACGTTTAGCAACATTGTCTATATAACCGCAAGAGACTATATTAATAGCATACTAACTCCTACAACAGCCCATAACGACTTCAACTCCACTTTTTAACCATCGATGTCTTCATTCTTATTTTAGAACCCATGACAACAACAATCAACATTCAAACTAAATTAGCCCATCCATTTACATAAAACAGTCCACGGTTGGACTGTTTTTCCCACTTCCACATATATCATTTCTTTTACATCTTAACTCACATATTTAAAATGCAAACAATACACCACTATGTCCATAACAATCAACAACTAAAGTATCAGATAAAACAGTCCATTAACTCCTTAAATCAACTCCTACACGGCTTCAACACAACCACATACAAAATTCCATAATTTTCATTCCTTTCAAACACACTACATCATTCAAACCATCCTTAATACATGTACAAGAAATTCAAACATTACTTCACATAAGCCCTTCACACGGCTAACTTTAAATTTCAACAACATTCAATACCAACATGCACCATTTCATACATATTCACAATGCATCCAACTCATTCTAAATGTAAAAGAAATAACCAATTCTTACCTTGGATACTTGACCCCAATTTGTGTCTTAAATCTTTATACTTGTTCTTGCTTTTCCACCTCTATCTCCTTGTCTTCTCCTTAGAATTTTATTAAGCTACAAACTGATTTTTTTTTTTAAAACCTCAATCTGGCCGTGAGAAGTCATGCATATGCTTTCTTGTTCTTGAAAGTTGATATCCAACAAATGCATTGGAAAATGTCATTTGCACTTTGCCTTATTCTATGTATATGGTTTCCCACCATGTTACACGTACACCCCCACTTGATGATTCAACATTCCACCTTGTTTTGTTAATTTTCAGATTTGATTCCCCCCCCCCCCTTTTTTTTTTATTCGGGTGGGGCCCACATGGCACCTTAAGCTTAATTAATTAATGAAGTGATTTAAATTTTAATCCCACTTAATAATCTAATCATAGTTAATTTACCCCTAATCTCCAATAATATCTTTATACCAATAAAATTTATACACAATTTATGTTTTAATTAAAATTGAAAATTAACGATTTCTATTTCGTATCCGAAAATAATTCCGCCTTTAACTTGAGTCGATTTGCTTGCGGATAATTCGTCGTATAAATGTACGGGGTATAACACCCTACTTCTATTCAAGACCCGAATCCCCAACCTATGGAATAGGGTTTATGAACGAGAAGGATGAAATTACGAATCTAAAGGTCACAACATGAAATGAAACCTCTAAATGGTCAATTCCCAACAATAGCAAGCTAGAATAATCAACAATTCACTCAATTTCGAATTATAGGCAAAACCCCCAAATTTGGGTATAAACCCTAACTTCCAATTCCATAAATTAACCACTAATTAGGAAGAAGTTATGAAATGAAGGAATCTAATCATCAATTCAATGCTTAAAGAAGCTAACCTAACCAACAAATCATGATTCAGAAGCCTAGATGAATAACTCATTAAACCCACTTTTAATCTTCAATCACTTAATGAACTATCAAGATAAATGTATTCTAAGGTGATTAAGGACAATCGAATAGTAAAGGGATTAGGAGAACTTACCACCAAGAATATCCTAGATTGCTCCCAATAGCTCATATTTCGGAATAGTAATAAATGAGGGATAAGGGCTTTTAACACATAATTAATGAAATAACTAGGCTTGATACCGTTTCTGCGACAGCGGGACCGTTGTAGCCTCTCAGACCGCCGTGACGGTCGGCCCTCAATACACTTGGCCGCTGTGGCGGCCCATCCCACTGCCATGGCCATACCGCTGAGGCGGTAAGGGTGCCGCCAAAGTGGACATCAGCACCAGATTTCCCCCCAAAATAATCTCAATCTTAATCTGAAATCTCGACCAATACCCGAGGCCATCTGCTTACAAATCACCTACACATACATACATAAAAACATGCTACAAACACACTCGTGGCCTCAGAATTCCCAACGGAGGTCTCATTGACCGAGTCAACCCCTGATACCTTAATTTCCAATTTTCCAACCCAAGTCCCAAAATGCACCTGAGTACATTGCAAACCGAACCAGATATGCACATAAGTTCTAAATGACCATCCGTACCTCTCGAAATAGATGAATTTTTGAAAAATGTCCATTTACCCAAAAGTCAACTTTGAGTCGACTCTTTTTCGCTTAAAGCCAATTTTGCCAAAACGTCACCCAAATTAAATCTAAACACCTTGGTAAGCATGTCAATGGTCCTCTCGGGTCAAATGTGAGCTAAATAAGCTTGGAAAAGGATCAAAAGTGTCGAACAGACTATAGCGACCAAGCGGGTCATTATTACCCAAACCTACACTTAGGGTAAAAACAAGGGGAACAAAAGGGGCTGGGTAAGTTCGATCAGCCATATTGGGCTGTCGGGCCCACTTCATGGAATTAAGTATATATGTATATATCCATCTTTATATATGTACATATTGTGTATATGTATATTTGTGATAAGTTCACAAATTGCTATCCGAACCTCAATTACATGTCAAAGTAGAGTTGGGCCCTCTTTTTCTCCTAATTGCGCGAAGATTGTATCCAGTGGATGTTTTCTGACTTCATCTTTGAGAAAGTAGTGGTTCGAGGTAGGAAATGCCCATTTGCACCACTGGTCGGTGTTCGAGGGATTCGCCCTTACTACTCTTCTAGAGTTTTGAGGCAGTTTGGGAGAAGTCAAGTGATACCACAAGTAGGGAATAATGAGAAGTTCACACTTGAGCATACAGATCAGAGAATCCAAAATTTCGGAGAGATACTCTGAGAATGGAATGGTCGCCTGACTTTAGGACCAGACACCTTAGCCCCCGATAGGTTCGGAGCAGGGTGTGACCTGAGATATCACATTTGGCTATAGGGTCACTTTGATGGCACAGCCGTTCTAGGATCGATACTTCATCACACTATCCTTGATTGATCTGCACAAGCTGAGGCCAGAGTCAGCTTGATCGAAAAAAGGGCGAATGATAGTGATGCCTAGTACTTAGAGAAGATCAAGCATGACCAAGGCTATCATAGCCAGGTTGATTCGAGAGGAAGAAAACTTGAGAGAGTGTTTAGAGGGGACGGACGACTGTGTGGTAGGATTCTAGAAGAGTCAGACCCCGTGGTAGCCAGGATGGAGTTGTTCCAGGCACGTCTACATATTCAGATTAAAAACAGACCAAGCCTCGACATCAGCCACCGGAGGAGAGTTCTGCTGATCCTATTTACTTTTTCTGTTATGGCCCCATGTCGGTTTTATTATTATCTCTTGTAATCCCTTAGGGGAAAATATTATTATTAATGAAATTATGATTTTTGGGGAAATGGTTTGGCTTTATAAATGGCACTTGTAGGTTTCAAACGATTAAGACAACCTTGGTTCAAAAGGCCTTAGGAACACGAGTAGTATAACTGCTTACTAAATATGTGATTGCTTGCTACGTACTTCACCTATCTACTTGCTTTGTATGCTATCATGTATTTAAAGCCCAAATGCGATTGATCCAGCGTTCTAAACCACATACCTAAAAGAAAGACTAGTTGATTAAAAAGCTTGCCCTAATTTATCTCCACTAAAAAGGTTGACTTACAATGGCGACCCCAAGAGATCAAGATATGTTTACTCTAGAAGAGACCGCTGAGATGCTGCGACTCAAGGTCCGGCAGATGGAAGAACACCTTGAGCAGATAAGTCAAAAGATCGAGGAGGCCGATAGGTTGCTGGAGTTGGTGGGAAATCCGCCAGAAGGAACACCCGAGGAACAGTATTATGAGGAGAATGTCTCCGAAGAGAAAAGTGAGTTGGTCCAAATCTACGTACCGCTCTAAAGGAGGCAAGAGATGCCAAAGATGGAGGAAGTAACTCTAGAAGAAGAGTTTGAGAACCAAGAAATGGAAACCGACCCATGGGTAATGAAGTAGGATCCTTAAGAAGAGTCGGAGCCTCTAGAGATGGATCCCGAATCACAAGAAGCAGAGAATGAACAACCAGAGGAATATGAGCCTTTGGAGATGGAACCAGAAGAGTCAAAGCATGTCGACATAGAGGCTGAAGAGGACATGGAGCCTCTAGAGATGATCCCCGAATTTCAGGAAGATGGGTTCAATGTCGATGAAATGGAATCTGAGCAGGATGAAAGATTCGACTATTACAAGCCCCCACCAGAGCCGGTGCTGGCCAAATCTACTCAAGTATTGGAGAACTTCAGATGAGCACGCCCCCAGTGGTCCATTTGGTGGGGCGTAGCTCTTAAAGTCGATTCGTGTCCTTGCCAAGTGGATCTTTGACCCGTCAGCTATGAAGACGTGTTCGAAAAGATACAGGCCACCGGAACACCATGTACCACTAGGGCTAGGCTCCCGGTTCCTGAACTGGTGTATGCCTACAAAATCCATTTCACCGAAATTAGCCTGGACGCACACTGAATGAGTGCTTGAGGATGTGAAGGAGAATCGTCGGCCTTATAGACGATAAAATAATCAAAACGCTGTGGGGACCACACACTTTATTGGTCCACGACCCTATTTACCAAAGAGAAGTAGTCACCGCTAAAATATAGATATGGCAGTATGACTTCACAGTGTTCGAAGAGACCTACTCTTGCATCTTTTCAACCTTGGCAATCTTAGGAAGGGCTAGCCTGTGGAACCGGTCCATGAATCCTTCCCAGTGGGGCCCAACAGGAGCAAAAGATGTTTTTTCCACACAGGAGTTATGGGACATAAGATTGAAGAGTGTGATGTTCAAGATCGAACTCGAGCACTTGATCAGAAGTGGGGAGATCTTGGTCATCTTACCCTCATAGTTCTAAAGAAGAATAAGGACATGGGAGAGCGAGTTCGTAAGGGCAACGACTCGCGGAGTTATACTTTTTGCTAGATACTAGGTGTCCCCTCTTTTGCACAAAGATGTTATCTCCCCTCCCCCATAAATATGTAAGGAACCATGCCGACCTGATGTCCCTAAGGAGGGATACGTGGGAAGCCCTCATCAGGCTTGGTCCGGCGAATATGTAGTTAGCTTTAGCCAAAGGATATACATAGGAAAAATATATCCTCCTTTGTAAGCTGAACTAGGGTAGGGCTTGATTTCCCACAGAGGGATACGTAGGCAGTCTATGTAAGACTCGGCCCATATATAATAAAAATTATTACCCCCTCCCCCCCCCCCCCCCCCCCCCCCAAATTTAAACAAAAAGGAAGGGTTGCCAAAATGAGTCAATCGCAAAGCCCATTGGACCAAGATCAACTTAACATAAATTCCCACAATACCCAAACCTTTAGAACAAAGCATCAATCAATTATTCATGTTAAAATACATGAATTTATGTGCTCTGTGCGTTTTAAATACAACATACGTGATATCTTGCTTTAGTATTACTTTCAATAACTAACTTTACCTGCCTTTGAGTTATTTTTTATCTTATAGAACGAGACCGATTAGTTTAGAACGCAAATTGGCGTACTTTATGAGATCCAAAGTTGCGTTAGTATCCTATTCAGAATCAGACAAACGACAGGAAAAAATGACTGGTACCTCAGAAAACGAAAGAAATGAGCTCGTTCTTCGCGAAAGAGATATCCCAGATCCCAAAGAGGCGTCACACTAGGAAGATGTAATTGCAGTATTGCTCAACACTATCACTGGCTTACAGGACAAAGTTGCTAAGGCTGAGACAGCCAATTCCACTAAAGGCACGTCTATCGAGGCAAGGAAGCCCCTGCCTCATTTCCCCTCGCTCATCTCTCTCCATTGCCTGAACAGTTCCAAACTTACCCACCAGGAACTATCCCACATCCACAAAATCCATATAACTCGCATCACATCAGTTACCACACCCCACCTCAAGTCAAATATACTCAAATCTCGGGAACCACTCATTTAGTTGCCTCCTACTAAGCTCGTCAGCTGATTTTCATTGACCCGGCAAGTCGCCCACATATCGCTGCTTTGCCAACAGCACCAATCCCACAAAACCACCCCACCCATCAAACTGTCTCCTTCTGTACTCCCAACATCCCAAATGAGCCCTCTCAAGGTCACAAAGAGCTGGACCGCTATAAGGAAATGGAGAAGGCTTGGAGAGCTGAACACGACAAGCATGAGAAGGACATGGAATGGAAAATGGAGGAGTTATTGTAAAATTCCAACAGAATTGTGAGGAAATCCATAGGTCTAAGCTACGATGACATGTGCATGCACCCGGATTTAGACCTGCCATAAGGGTTCAAGATACCAAAATTTGAAATGTTCAATGGGATAGGGAATCCAGAGGCACATCTCCTTCCTACTGCGACCAGCTAATCAGTGTCAAAAGGAACGAATACTTAATCATGAGGCTATTCAGCCGAAGCTTAACAAGAGAAGGTCGAGTGGTTCACAACCCAAGACATACGCCACTGGCTCACTTGGGAGGATATGGCAGAGTCCTTCATGGAGAGGTTTCGATTCTATGTCAAAACAGTGCTAGATAGATATTACCTTGACAAGGTCAAACAAAAGTCAGCAGAGAACTACCGTGAATTCGCTAGCCGGTGGAGGGCTGAAACAACTCGAGTTCAGCCACCGATGTGCAAAGAAGAGTTGGTTTCCTTATTCATCCGATCCCAAGAACCGAATTTCTACGACCGAATGTTGTCCATGGCTGGGAGGCCATTCTCCAAACTTGTTAAGATTGGAGAGGCCATAGAAGATGGCCTCAAATATGGAAAAATCATTAGCGTGTTCAACAAAACGCCAAGCCAAAATGCTGCTGGAGCCTAATGCAAAAAGAAAGAGGATGTGACAAGCATACCCTACACACTAAGTCCAAATACCAAGAGGCGAGAAGAACCACAATCTTCTTACCAAACCCCATCTTCTACCAGTTATCCAACTTCCCCCTACAGCCCTGTGCCTGTACTTCATGCCCAACCTTGTTTCACGGTCGCTGTGCTAGCTTATACAATTCCGCCACCAAACGTCCAAGCACCCGTACCTACTTACTGACCACCACAACAAAACTACCAAGCAATGGATCATGCCTACCGCCTACCACAAAATAACCCACCACAGAACTACCAAAACCATCCACTTAAAAATTACCAGAACCAACTACCACCTCCGGCGTACAATGCGCCACGTCTGACTTTTGAGAGAAACCTAGCTCGATAATTCACTACATTGCTTGAATCAAGAACCCAACTCTTCGAAAGGCTACATGTTGCATGCTTCATTCAAAAGGTCCCTCCAAAGCCGGCTTAACCCGAAAATAGATTCTTCAGAGCCAATAAAACCTGTGCTAACCACTCAAGAGGTAATGGCCACAACACAGAAGATTGCATCAACCTGAAGCACAAGATTCAGGATTTGATTAACAAAAGAGAAATCACCCTACAAACGGCAAGACCTAATGTGAACACAAACCCTTTGCCAAATTATGGAAACAACATGATTCACATGATTGAGAGGAATGGAGATTGGGTAGACTTCAGAGCTCTAATCCCAAGGACCGTCAAAATAATTGATCAAACAGCAGCTTCACTTACGCTCCAGGAACATCCAAATTTCAAAGTTTTAGTCCCAGTACCGGTGAATCCTCTGGCAATCCCAGACTTCAAAGCATTGATTCCCACTCTGATGGTCGCCCAAATAACTCAGGGAGTTTGTGGTCCCAAGCGACCATGGCACAAAGAATGACTCTCTCAAGGAGATGTTATGCTCCCGGGGAGTTAGTTCAGAATGCCCAAAATAAAAAGGCAATCACTGAAGGAGAAGATGAGGATTTTTGGTAGTGAATGCAGCCAAAAGATTATTCAATTATTGAGCACTTGAAGAAAACACCAGCACAGATATCGGTGTTAGCCTTGCTGGTCAGCTCTCCGCCTCACAGGGAAGCTCTATTGAAAGTATTAGACGAAGCACATATGCCGGCAGGCACAAGCAGTGAAGATCTGACAGGATTAGTGGCCCATGTAATTGGAGAACATGAGATTTGCTTCTCCAAAGAAGAGTTGCCAACAGAAGGAACCACCCATAACAAGGTCATTTACATTACTCTGGAGTGCCCTGACAAGGTGATAGAGCATGTACTTATTGAAAATGGGGCGGGACTCAAAGTTTGTCCCTTGATCACCTTGACGCAACTGGGCTATGACATGGGAAAAATTCGCCAGAGCCTGATCAATGTTAGAGCATTCGATAGGTCTCAGTGTGACTCTCTAGGCGAAGTGGACCTCTACATCTAAATAGGGTCCGCGTCCTTCAAGATTGAGTTTCAAGTCATGGAAATCACAGCCAACTACAATTTGCTTTTGGGAAGACCCTGGATACACTCTGTTGGGCAGTTCCATCAACTCTTCACTAGGCAATGAAATTTATATGGGATAGTCAAGAGATCGTGATTGAAGCTGAAAAGGATACATAGAAATATTCTTACACTACAGTGTCGATGATCGAAGGGAGTCCCAAGGGATCATACTTCCACGTGGTGGAATACAATAGGGCAACCCATCATGAAGAAATGATTCATAAACCCATGCTAACTGTTTACAAAATAATCACCTCCATGATGCTAAAAAATGGATTTGAACCAGGGAAAGGCGTGGGAAAGGGTTTGAATGGTGTGGCAGAGCCTATGCCGATCCCAAAGGAGAACTATTATTTTGGCCTGGGGTACACCTCTACCGAGGGAGAGCTCGCAAGGTCCATCAAGAGAGAATTAAGGGATGAGGAATTGCCTCAACCAATTCCGGGTCTGTACCAATCATTTCCAAACTGAAGGCCACTACCAACTGATGGGGAAGTTAATGAGAGCCTGGAGATGTTGTTCCGAGAGGTATAATGCCATGCCATCATTGAAGAGTGCAAGGAAACACCCACTATCCGCAGCCTGAGGCTAGGAGAGCGCCTAAATAACTGGACGTCCACTCCCCTCCTGGTTTCTCGGTAGAGAGATAGGTCTTTAATCTTTTATCAAAAGCGATGCAATCGACCAAGGCCCGATTGATCACCCTTTTTAGAATTACTTCGTGATGTTTAAAAAATAGAAACGGTCTGATGTTGATCCGAACCAGGACCATAGTTTGTAATCAGCTACTTTCGAATTAATGAAAAGCCTCGATTTACGTAAAACACTCTTTATAACTATGCATGATAATAATAATAACCTGACTTTGCTTTGCCTTTCCTTTTCAGTAATAATAATAACAATAAAACAACTGAAAACATCATGACATGTCGTGAAATGAATGAGAAAAGTGATGAACAAGAGTACGAGGAGTACGACGAGAAGTCGATGATACCAGAATGCCTCATAGAGGAGATAGAGCAATTGAAGGACAAAGAGAAGCCTAATATGGACAAAACCGAGGTGATCAACCTCATAAATGAGGAGAATGTCAAAGAAACAAGAATCAATGCCCATTTGGAAGCGCCGCAGAGAGAAGAGCTCGTAGCTGTGTTAAAGGAACATGTGGACATCTTTGTCTGGTCATATGTTGACATGCCAGGACTTAGCACTGAGATAGTGGCCCACATACTATCCATCAAAGAGGGTTTTGTCCCAGTCAAACAAAAGATTCGACAGCTCAAACAAGATCTGAATATTCGGATAAAGGACAAAATGGAGAAACAAATCAAATCTAGAATAGTAAAGGTAACATCCTACCCCACGTGGCTGGCCAACATAGTGCCAGTAACTAAGAAGAACAGAACGATCCGAATTTGTGTGGACTACTACGATCCCAACCGGGCTTGTCCAAAAGATAACTTTCTGCTTCCGAACATCCATATCCTCATCGATAATTGTGATAAACATGAGCTGCAATCGTTCGTAGATTGTTTCGTGGGGTATCACCAACTACTCATGAGCGAAGAAGATGCCGAGAAAATCGCTTTCATCACCCCTTGGGGAGTCTACCACTACAGAGCGATGTCGTTCGGCCTCAAAAATGCCGGCGCCACATACATGAGAGCAATGACTACCCTATTCCATGATATGATACATCGAGAGATTGAAGTCTATGTGGATGATGTCATCATAAAATCAAAGGAAAGCTCAGAACACACCACACAGTTGCGCAAGTTCTTCGACAGACTTCGCAAGTTCAATATGAAGCTAAACCCGGCGAAGGGCGCATTTGGAGTGTGCGCGGGTAAACTGTTAGGATTCATAGTCAGCCGGAGAGGCATTGACCTAGATCCTACTAAAATCAAAGCTATTTAAGAATTACCACCTCCCAAGACAAAGAAAAAAGCCATGAGTTTCTTGGGAAGGCTGAACTACATTGGGCGATTCATAGCCCAGTCGACTGTGATAGTGGAACCAATCCTCAGGCTACTAAAGAAAGACGCTCCCATAACATGGACAAAAAAGCGCCAATAAGCATTTGATACAATCAAGAGATACCTTTCCAATCCTCTCGTCTTAGTGCCACCCAGGCTGGGGAGTCTATTGTTGTTATACCTATAGATATCAGAAAATGCCTTTGGGTGTATGTTGGCCCAGCATGACGAAGGTGGCAAAAAAGAACATGCTATCTATTACTTGAGAAAGAAATTCACGTCCTGAGAGTCGAGGTACACACTTATAGAAAAAACATGTTGTGCCCTGACATGGGCCACCCAGAAGTTGAGACACTACCTGTCAGTTACACTACCCACCTCATATCAAAGATAGATCCCCAGAAATATATCTTCCGGCAGCTAATGCCCATTGTAAAGTTATCCAAATGGTAGATGCTACTGAGTGAATTTGATATTTTATACGTAGCATAGAAGGCAATCATAGGACAAGCAGTAGGCGATATGTTAGCAGAAAGTCCTGTCGATAACAAACTGGAACCACTACGAACCTTCTTCCCGGACGAAGAAGTAATAGTCGTAGAAGAAGAGGTGATCGAGCCGTACTCGGGATGGAGACTGTTCTTCGATGGAGCAGTCAACTACAAAGGGTCAGGAATAGGAGCAGTACTGGTATCAGAAATAGGACAGCACTACCCAATGGCTGCAAAACTCAATTTTCGATGTACTAATAACATGGCCGAATATGAAACATGTATTCTCGGCCTCAGGATGACATTGGACATGAACGTAATAGAGCTGTCGGTAATCGGAGATTTTGATCTGCTCATCCATCAAGTGAAAGGAGATTGGGCTGCCAAGAATGATAAGATTCTGCCATATGTGAATCTAGTACAAAGGCAGTGCGGATAATTCAAGAATATTGATTTCAAACACACACTGAGGGCTCAGAACGAGTTCGCTGATGCTTTGGCTACCATAGTGTCACGACCCGTCTAGGGGCCGTGACGAGTACCTGATACTTGTACCGAGCACCCCTTGTCTATCGTTTTACCTTTACCTCTTAGCAAGCCATGTAAACAGAGCCATTTTTTTTTTTTAACATTAACATTAGCGGCGTCATTCTGAACATAGACTAATAAACTTCGTTATCAATTATACATCAACATTAGCATGCCAAAACACCATATATCTAACTATACTTAACTGACTGTACATAACTGTCTACGAGCCTCTAGACGTAGTACACTTATACATAGAAAGGGCTGGGTGTTGCCGTGCCCGAATATACATACACAAAATAGTACCGCAGAAGTGAGGCTCCGGAACAACTGGAGCGCTGTCAACACTGCTGGTAAGGCTCCTAAGGATCAAATCCGCCTATCTGCTGACCTGCGCGGCATGAAACGCAGCGTCCACAAGAAGGGACGTCAGTACGAATAGTGTACCGAGTATGTAAGGCATGAAAGATAACACTAGCAGTAACATAATGTATAATTAATAATGTCATGGAGTCACAGAATATAGAAGATAGAACGTATCTCATGTCATATATTATCATCTCGTATCATATCGTATTATATCTTATCTTGTCTTGTCGTAGTATATCACGTCATAGTATATCGTGTCATAGAGTGTCAGGCTATAGTATATCATAACATAGTACCTCATATCGTAGCATGGCATGTTATAGCATGTCGTGTCATAGCATAGCGTGTCATAGCATGTCTTACCATAGCATAGCATATCATAGCGTATCATAGCATAACATAGCTTGTCATATCATGTCCTGTCGTAGCAGATCATAGCATATCATGTCATAGTATAGCTTACCATAGCATATCTTATCATAGCATGTCTGGTCATGACATGGTAGGTCATATCATAGCGCCGATCAATGCCGGCTCACCCACATAGCGCCGATATACACCGGCTCACCCATATATCCCGCGTCCGGGATGATAAGCTAGTTGATCAGGTAGCAATGAAACATGTTTCCCTTCCCATTCCCCCATGTATCCCTTCCCCCCAACCCAGGTTCATATACATAGCTTGCATACATATACATGTCTTATATACATTTACTTATCTTATATACATATATATCTTTTATATACTTATACATATCTTATATACATATACATGTTATATATATATATATATATATATATATATATATATATATATATATATATATATATATATATATATATATATATATATATATATATATATATATATATATATATATATATACATGTCTTATATACATAGACATGTTTTCTATATGTATATATCCTATAAGCACACAAGGGAGCCCAAGGAAAAATCATATAGCCATCGGAGCGGCGTAAGGCCGGTGACCTCCGATTACATTATGGAATACTCGTGATCGCTTTTGTCTCACCTCGAAGGGACGAATATTTTGAGGTGAGATGGTCAATGGAGAATAGTATTAAAGTAAACGTAGAATGAAATTGTGGGCATCATAGATGACAGTTCATAGACTTTGAAATCTTTAGAAAATAAAGTCATAGCTAGGAAATATAAATAAGATTCAAAAATTAATTTAACATTTTCATATTTACATAAGATACTTAGCTTAGTTATCTTGGTCATAGAGTCGTTCCGGTAGCACGTATCATAGGCATATCCTCTTATCTAACGTCATTGTTATCATTACCGTCATGGAAGGATCCTCGTTGGAGGAGTCATAGTACTTATCATTTGGTAACGAAATCGGGATCAAAAGTTCCCTTTGGATTCACTTCTAATAAGTCAAGCAACACTGTAAGGAAAAATCCGAGAGTAGCGGGCCCACCTCGGGCCGGATGGGGTGGCGTATGTTATTTACATATATTACGTGTCATGTCATTACTTGTGAGGGTTCTAGGGTAATCGGGTCCCACTCGTGCAAGTTCTAAGGGTTTAAGAGGTCTTTCCATCATTTGCACACTTTCTAGTTCAATTCTATTGAACAAAAAGTGGAAAACTTTAGGTGCGGATTCCGGGGACTAGGGTTGTCCCCGAGGCTCGTACCCGACTTATTACAGCTAAGACATGCCATAGAAGGGAGGGTGAAGCCTTACATACCTCTTTCCGCTCCTTTTGCTATTCCAAATTCACGTCGCAATCTCGTCAAAATCTGCAAATTGGTCATGTTTACCAAAACTCTTATTAGGGTACTTAGAGTTAGAATCTTAAGGAAACATTTGGCTACCGAAATTTCGGCAGCACTTCCCCTATAAATACTCCATCCCACCAAGTTCAACTTGGCTAATTTCAATCAACAACAATCCCGGGAATTCAAACCCGGCCAAAATATCAACCACAATTCCAACAACAACAATACTAACAACTTCCATATTCAATCAACTTACTACTTCTTCCAAAAACTTTCTAACTTTAATGAAAACAATAACAACCTCATAATCTATATTCCAACAACATCATACTAAATAAAAATGACTCATTCTCTTCCATTTTTTCACCATAACCACACGGCCAACACCAACATACACACTACAACTTCTCAAAATTCATTCAACTTCCATTTTCCACATATCATTCACAACAATAACAACCAAACACTAATTAAAATAATTGAAGCATGACTCCTACACATATATACATACACACGACCATGTACTATATTTCTCTCCTTCATGAATTTCATCCATTTTAGCATACTACAACACATATAAACCATATATAACACATAAAACAAGATCAAAACTCACCTTTATTCTTCAACTTCTCACTTGACTACAACTTGACAACTTGTATGATTTTGAATCTTTCTTGCTCCAACAACAACTCCACCTTGTTAATCACCCTTTACTTGGTAGAAAATGATTTTTGAAGAATTTTTATCAATTTTCTTGTTGGTTTTTGATCTTGGTCGAAATGGCCTTCAAGTTTTTCTCCTCCTTTTCTTGTTCTTACTTTCTTGAAAATTCTAGAGAGTTTGATGAAAAAGATGACTTGGTCATCTCTTTATTTACTCATTAACCTTGATGTGGGCTTAATCCCATACCAAATGGACGTCCAAACAAGGCCCAAACCTTAGCCCACTTATTTTTTTTGATTTTTTTGGGCCAACTCGGTTTGGTCCCGAGTTGGGCCTAGCCCACTGACCTTTCGACCTTAAAACGTCCATATCTCCTTGTACCGACGTCACCTGGGGACCCACGACCTATGGTTGGAAAGCTAATTCAATTATCTACAACTTCTATTTCTTGGTACTTTTCCAAATTCCAAACTTATAATACCGATTTTTGCCCCTTGAAGTCAGATCACCCGAAAACGTTTTCTTAAAAATATTCGTTTGGAGGACTTCCACTTTGATTTGGCCCAAGGGTCCTTCTTGAGTTGTGTTTAACTTCTCACATGTGATTCATATGAATTTTCAGATGTCCCAAAAAAATCTCGATGTGTGGGTCCCACCTCAGCAATTAATCTGACGTTCAAAAATACGGGATATAACACATAGCATCAATGATTCAGCACCCCAAAAGCAGTTACATCGATCCACTGGAGACCATTTTAAAAGAAGAACAGGCTCACTGTGCTCACATCGAGGCAGAGCTGGGTGGTAAACCCTGGTACGCCGACATCAGGCATACTTGGAGAAAGGAGAATACCACCTGATAGTTCAGGAAATTAGAAGAAGACCATCAGGAGGTTGGCTAATGGATTCTTCCTAAACAAAGAAGTACTATACAAAAAGACACCCGGCCTTGGGTTGATCAGATATGAAGGTGCCGAAGAGGTCACGAAGCTGCTGAAAGAGGTACACGCAGGGACATACGGACCTCACATGAATGGATTCATCCTGGCCCAGATATTACTAGATGATCTGGAGGACAATTGCTACAAATTCCTGCAAAAGTGTCACCAATGTCAGATCCACGAAGACCTGATCAAGGTTCCTCCAATAAAGCTACACTCAATGAGCTCACCTTGGCCGTTCGTGGCATGGGGATGGACGTCATCGGACCCATCGAGCCACCGGCATCCAACGGATATCGTTTCATTCTAGTCGCCATCGACTATTTCATTAAATGGGTAGAAGCCACCTCTCACAAGTCAGTAACCAAAAAGGTCATGGCAGACTTTGTGAAGAACAACTTCATATGCCCTTTCGGTGTGCCAGAGTCCATCATTACGGATAATGGAGCTAATCTGAATAGTGATCTAATGAAAGACATTTGCGAACAATTCAAGATAACTTATCGGAACTCTACTGCCTATCAGCCACAGATGAATGGAGCCGTAGAGGCTGCCAACAAGAACATCAAGAGAATCCTTCGGAAAATGATTGACAACTACAAAAATTGGCATGAGCAGTTGCTTTACACTTTGTTGGGATACAAAACTACAACTCGAACATCTACCGGAGCAACTCCATACTTGCTTGTTTACGGTACCAAAGCAGTTATACCCACAGAGGTGGAAATTCCCTAGCTAAGAATCATTCAAGAAGCCAATCTAGATGATGCAGAATGGGTTAGAAGCCGATACGAGCAGCTAACCATGGTAGACGGAAAAAAATGGTTGCAATATGTCACGGACAGTCGTACCATCAAAGAATGTCTTGTGCATTTAACAAACAGGTCAGAGCCCGACTTTTCCAAATAAGACAGCTCGTGCTCAAACGAGTCTTCCCAGATTAAGATGAATACAAAAAGAAATTCGCACCAAATTGGCAAGGACCGTATATGGTCTGAAAAGTACTTTTCGAAAGAGTCGTAGTCCTAGCCGAGATGAATGGACGATAGTGGCCCAAAGCCATCAACGCAGATGCCCTCAAGAGATATTACATTTAGGACTTTCATTTGCTCGTAATCGCATTACTATATTGTAACCGTATTTTTGCTTGTAATCGCACTTTTGTAATAGAATGGAAAAATAATGACTCTATGTAATATGAAAACTACGCAATGACCTAACATCCCCAAAGTGGGATACGTAGGCAGTCCACATCAGACCTGGTTGCATTATTAGAAAAAACCAAAAACTCAATTACTTTATTCCAAACTACGTTCGACTTGATTCCTGCTGTGACAGGATACGTAGGCGCTTTCAAGACGATGCAAAAGTCAAGCAACACAAGACCTGAAACTAGGGAAAATTTTTTAAGAAGGATCTCAAAAATTCTACCGGTTCAGAAATTTAACATCAGAACTTCCCGAAAGACCGGAGAACCTCGTTCGAAAACACATGTCATGACATTAAAATTAAAACAAGATTTTCAAAGAAAACGACAAATATCTTATAACTTTGTCTTTAGATTTGTCAAACAATGATTTCTGTAAGTTTATTCCAAAAAACCATCTCTCGAATACCGAGTTCAAGAGGAGCAGATTCAGAGAAGTAGTCAAGAGAAGGACACCGGGAGGAGAGACGACGCTAATCGGCCTCTTAGGAAACTAACCTATTTTTGTGGATGCAGGTTCCCCAATGTTTTTAGGAAGACAGCTATATCATTAGCCGTGTTCGCTTGTGATGAAAGGGAAAAACAACTCAACAAAATATTAGGCCAAGAGGGTCACAAGACGAACAAAGCGTAAAGACATATCCTACTAAGAAAGTCACAATGAATGAGCATAAAGACATATCCGACCAAGAAGGTTACAGTGGATAAGCATGAAGGAATATCTGACCAAGAAGGTCACAATGAATGAGCATAAGGACACATCAGACCAAGAGGGTCATAACAAAGAACAAAAGGGAATATCTGACCATAAGGGTCACAACCAACACTATAGATGAAAGAAAGATTACCCAGCCACTGCACGCCAAGAGGGCCATTCATACAAACAAATCATCTGCACGCTGAGAGGACCATTCATTCATACAAACAAGCACTACCAAGAAGGCCACACCGAGAAGGCCATTCATTCATACAAATAGGTACTGCCAAGAGGGCCATTCATACAAACAACATTCGCCAAGAGGGTCATTCATACAAACAACATTGGCCAAAAAGGCCATTCATACAAACAACATTTCCAAAAGGGCCATTCAGTTAAAGACGCTTTGCCAAAAGGGTCATTCATTCAAACAGTTTTGCCAAAATGGTCATTCATTTAAACATATTTTGCCAAAGGGCCATTCATTCAAGAAAAGTAGGCCAAAAGGGTCGTTCA
The DNA here is from genome assembly GCF_019175385.1 of Lycium barbarum. Lineage (NCBI taxonomy): Eukaryota > Viridiplantae > Streptophyta > Magnoliopsida > Solanales > Solanaceae > Lycium > Lycium barbarum. The sequence continues at coordinate 18,232,599 of NC_083348.1, read as the reverse complement.
TCAAAGCGATCATGCATAAATCACGTGGTACATCTGCAATGCTGTCAACATACGAAAACAACTATAGAGCCACCAGAAAGGAGAAGGCTCGCTGAACCGGATCCAGACACTTGTGGAGCAGACGTGAAAGTTTTTATTGCGCAACCGGTTAAGATAGGGTGCCCATGAGACTCAATCTCGCCTGCCAGGATTTGGAAGCCATCCGATCTCAGACTCAGCCACAATTCTATCTGTTTGCTTTTCTTTATTTTTAAAAAAACTGCAACCAGTCGGATACACACAGAAAAATTCGAAGACATTCCCACATAAGGGATGTCTTTTTCCCCAGCGAGTCGAACTACATGTGACCTGATTCTCATAAACCTGGGATATGTAGACGGGCTCAAAACTAGAGAGTCAGTCACATTCTAACAAACCATCCTGGGATCTCTGAGTCACGCTGCTGAGAACCTCAGAATTTTCCTTCAAATCACTTAGAATTTTAGTTGAGTCAGAACACAAGTGTCTTGAATTCGCATACAGCCTGAGATATGTAGAAAACCCTGAGACCAGGGTCCAACCATCACTTTGAAAATTTGCATAAAGAGAAAAACACATTGAATTGGTCGACCAAAATCAGGATGTGTCAAATTTCGTTGCCCGCATATGGCTTTACCATCCCCGCATAACGAAGGGGCAATTGTTGACACCTAATTTTTGACCTTCGAATTTATTTAATTATTCGAAGTCCCCAGACTGCAGACGGAGTAGAATATGCATTACATAAATCCAAAGTAATTTTACAAAATTTTCACGATGACATTTTGCCATTACATTTGGCAAAAACATCAACAAGAGTATAACCGTGTCTCATTTTATATTATTTCGTACATTTTTAAGAAATTCAAGAACAATCGTTTATTTTCTCAAAAAAGAGCAAAATAATTACGAGTCATTTATTTTAAGCAATTGCAATTGATCATTAAGTATTCTACTCCTTCAATGTCAAGGGACTTGAATTAATTAAGTGAAATAATAAGTGTTTCAATTTTTAACAGTTAAGCATGCGAATTAGACTTTAATTATTTTCATGGAGTTTAGCTTAGTTTTAATTAAAACAATTAGAACTAAATGAGAACCCGCTACTTTTCTAATCATAGTGTTTAAAATTTCCCCCACATACGATGTATATACAACATATATATGTGTGTATACATCAAAGATGTACACATCATACATATGTGTATAGCAAAAGTCCAGGCCCTTTCTTATTTGGTCCGCCGGCTCCACCCCAAATTAGGCTGACCCGGCCCAAGAGCAACGTGCTAAATAAACACACAACTTCAACCAAACAAACCCCTAAAGAGTCTGAACACCATCACAGCTAGGGTTTCACTAACCCTAGCACCGCCCTTCGCTCCTTTCTCTCTCCTTCATCATCTCGTTGCTAAAAATGGCAAAGACGCAGGGGCTTCAGCATCGATCAGGCTCTGTATAGCCTATTTGAGCAAAGCATTTAATGCTTCATGCAGTACCACCCTCTTTTCACCTTATCTCGCCCCAAACATGATATAAATTCCACTTTCTTCTCTATCTTTTGATTTCTGCTACTGGATAAAGACAAATCTCTTTCTTTTGTCTTGGTTCATTTTGAATTTTCTCATTCTAGTGGTTTGGCTAGAGCCAACTGGATTGATCCGAGCTGGTCAAAATCCAGTTGTTCATTTGTTGTGTTAGCTTTAATCATAGCCGCATATTGTTGAATCAAGGAGAAATTTTTAGAAATTTTAGAAGTCCCACATCAGTGGATTTAGGGTTTCTAAGTATTTTTGGGTTCTATAAATAGAACCCCATTTCTCTCAATATACAAAAATACACAAGAAACCTGATTTTTGAGTTTTCACACTTGAAATTTGGGATTCTTAGTTCAAATTTTTACTTAGCCTCTAGGTTGAATTTTCAGTTTAAAGTTTTAATTTTTTTATTGTCATCTGTGATTGAGTTTGATATTTGGAAGCTCAAAAAGAGGCTCCAAGTCCATTCTTGCATCCGACTGCACACATAAAAGGTAAATTCCTATCTTGTTGTTTATTTTTTGCTTAGTCTAAATGCAGTTAAGGTAGTATTCTTGTTTTGTTTGGATTGCTGTCTTGTATGGAGTTTTGTTTAGTTAAGTTATGTTTTTCTTAATTTAGTATTATGCTGATAATGGCTTGTTTAGTTTAAGTACTCTAGTTGTTCTCCTTGGCACAGTTAGGTGCATTTGTTTGAATATGGATCTGGATGTTTGGTTTAAACCATGTGTGATTGTGATTAGTATGAATCAGTTCCTGAATGATCAACATCTTAAATGGAGGGAACTTGAATAATTAAAGGCTAATGACTTGAGTTTAGAAACAAAGAAATGAAAGATGTGAGTGAACATTCGTTGTTGTTAAAAAATGGTTTTAAATGGTTCTTTAACTAGTAAATATAGGATCATGAGGCTATGATATCACCTTGTTTTAACTAAAACGAGGATCACATAGATTTCTTATCAACTATGAGTGAAATGAGTAGTAGTTTAAAGAATGAGGATTGACATGGTTGCTTGTAATATAGAGTGCCCAAGTTCTTGCTTAAGTTCATTTGTCTTGAATGGGTGAATGCTAATGACTTCACTTTGGTTTTGCCTATGTCATCAGATATTGGTTTCCTCTAACTTAATCCATATTTAAATCCTAAAGGAGTCTAGTAAACTGAAAATGAAGGGATGGAATTTTTAAAAGCTCAAATCTGGTTCTAGATGTTAAAACAATTTATAAAGATCCTAGAGATACTCCATTTGGTTTGATTTTTTGACGCAGAACACTACAATGCTTCGGTCACTTTAAAATGATCATAGTAACTTTAAATGAGTTGGTTGCTTGCTATTGATGCTATATTGTTTCATCAAAGTTGGCCATTTAGTCTTCAAAGGGGTTTAAAGATAACAAAATAAAGGCATGGCCTGCAATGAATCTGTTTTTTTGATAAATAGATTGATGTGATTAATTTGAGGCTAAAGATCAAGAAGTATGGTTGTTGTGAATCTATGTTTGAACCTGTCCCTTTCCCCAACTCTGTATGTATCCTTGTCAATCCTGGATAATTTGAATTATAGGATAGAGCTTAAGATAAGAAGTCTTTAAGCCTGTCTAAATTGTTTTGAATAAACTGCCTATGTCATTTTTGTGAAACTGCTATTCAAATGCTTAAACATATGTTGACCACAGATAAAATAGAGGTTGAGAATGATATTTCAAAGAGAAATGTGTTATATCCTGGCCCTGTTTTAATCTGTTAGTGAGTTTAATTTGTTCTGTTGGTTGGAAGTTGTACAAATCATGTATCCATTGAGGTTGTGTCCTTGCAATACCTTTAACATGCAATGAGAACTAGAATGTAAACTAAACAGGGCCAACGAAATCTGCCTGAGGGAAATTTAAGTGGGACTGTTCCTAAACTTAAGTTATCCTTTCCCTTAGATTATTTGAATTGGATTAATGAAGGGATAGGAGGATGATGTGTGTGGATAGGCAAGCTAAGAACCCCCATGACATGGGAAGCCTTTTTAAAGACACCTTATGAAAAGGACGGAAGAAGGACCAAGTACTACTTGGCCCATAACGTCTTCCTTTCAAAAATAAGAGGTGTCATGGCATACCCTTGAGTCTGTGGAGGTGCTGCTTTGTTATAGATGCACCCTCGACCTCCTGCTTCATCATTGAACCACGCAGATTGTTCAAAATAAGCATGCCTTACATGAAAAAGGTTGTCCTAGCCCTGAGGTGAATTTTTGAACTCTTTAAAAAAAAAACTAGTTCACTTTGATACTTGGTCATTTAGAGTTGTACAGTATCCTCACCCTTTGTCACTTAAGGTTTGAAAAGCTAAAAGGATATTATGATTCTGTGAGAAGGTTGTATCTGAATGAAAGAAGTGATGGGTAAACCTTGCATCTCTTTTTGTATCTCCATGCTCACGGTCAATTTAGTAATCCTGCAAGGCCTAATTAGTGTGGGAAACCCAAACTCATACTTTGGGTAAAAACAAGGGGAACAAGGGCTGGGATAAATTCGATCAGCCATATTGGGCTGCCAGACCCACTTCCTGGAATTAAGTATATATGTATATATCCATCTTTATATATGTACATGTTTTATATATGTATATTTGTGATAAGTTCATAAAATTAATTCGAACCCGATTTTTTCTTTTCCCCCTTTCTCCTCCACCTCGTGGCCCAGTCAAACCTCCCTGTTGGGCTGAGGCTCAACAGGCTCTTCTTTCATAGCAAAGGCAGTTCTCCAACATGAAAGGGAAGCTAATATATACATGATTGTATTGAAGGCCCAACTATGAGTAAAAATGGTCAACTAGTGGCTTGGTAGGCCCCTAGCCTAATCTTCCTTTTATTATTTTTGTTATATATTTCGAGAATGTTATGTTGTATTTGTATATTTGTAAAACTCGCATTTATATTGGAATCCATTATGATTAGAATTAGTCGTCTTAGGACAGTAGTGCTTATGCCGTTTAGTAGACTTTAAGTCCCCAAACGATTTTCAAAACCACGGAATAAACGTGACAACTTTGAAAACTCGAGAACAAAAATGATCTTTTGCAATAGAAGCTTTGATTAAAAGACAAATGATTTCAAAAATCTAACGTGTTATGAATATTAATTTCAAGACCACAAACCGGTTTGATTTATCGAATGGAAAAGGTTTCAAATATATATATATATATATATATATATATATATGAACCGGACTAAATCTGAAAAGAAATTTCTAGGCAGAAGCCTAATCTAAATGAATAAGTATTTTGGGTCAAGACCCAACAACTGTGAACAGGACTTTGGGCCAAGTCCCAACTAAAATACTTTTCATAAACAAAAAATAAGCAGATTTTGAGCCCAAGTCCAACTCAAAGAAAAATCAATTTTGCTTACATATATATGGAGCCGAGAAAAATAAAAAGCCAAATCATTTTTATAAGCCGGACCTATTTAAATAAAAAGAAATGCACTTGTAAATACGAGGATTTAGAATGAGATGTTTTGGAGTAGTGTATGGTCTGATCAAGAATAACAATACGAGAGTTATGCATAGACATAAAAAGGATATATATATATATATATATATATATATATATATATATATATATATATTTATGTATGTATGTATATACACACTTATATGCATATTTACAAATCTAAATGAGTTGTCACTTTTTAAAACAAAATATACTATCCTTATACGTAAAAGGGAATTATTCTTATTCGAATATTATAAATAAAAGAAATATATTCAATCCTTTTCAAAAGAAAAACAAATGATACGTCAAATGACAGTCTTTTATAAATATGAAAAAGTAAACACAAATATAAACAGTTCAAGTATAATTCACACATTGGAATTCGAAGGTCAACTGTATAGTATGGATCCTTAATATTAGGGTGCCTAACACCTTCCCTAGGGGATCAGCAGAACCCTTACTTAGAACTTTGGTTACAAAGGCTTTTTCATGGTGTTTGAATAAATCCTTTAAACTCGATTTTTCTAATTTTCAAAAAATTAGGTGGTGACACTTTTTCCAAAACAAAATTTGAAAGAGCACCAATTACCTCCTAGTAACTTTTCGAGCGCTAACCCCGTCATGAAATGTGAACCGTAACAACTACATACCAAAGCCATCCTACTTCAAACGTAGGTTCTAGTGTATTTCCTTTGTTTTCATACCTTAAGGTTTGGGCCTTACTCGGTGGAAGACAAGATGCGAGAAACGAGATTGAGATGGTTTGGGCATGTGAAGAGGAGAGACACAGATGCCCCAGTGCGGAGGTGTGAGAGGTTGGCCATGGATGGTTTCAGACGAGGTAGGGGTAGGCCGAAGAAGTATTGGGGAGAGGTAATTAGACACGACATGACACAATTGCAGCTTACCGAGGACATGACCTTAGATAGGAGGGTTTGGAGGACTCAAATTAGGGTAGAAGGCTAGTAGATAGTCTCGTTATCCGTTCTTATTAGTAGTCGCAATATCGCAATATAATTTCTTGTGCTCCGATTTATGCTATTATCTGTTATTTCGTGTGCTTTCATTATCCTGTGGTATCTGTGTCGACTGCATTATTTTATTTTATATTATTGTTTTGCCATGTCGCTTTGAATTTCTTAGCCTTATCTGACTTTTTTTATGCTTTTATGCTTTTCTTGAGCCGAGGGTCTTTCGGAAACAGCCGTCCTACCTTGATAGGAGTAAGGTCTGCGTACACTCTACCCTCCCATACCCCACGGTGTGAGATTTCACTGGGTTGTTGTTGTTGTTGTTGTAAGGTTTGGGCCTTAGTCCAAAAGGATTTTGAAAAATACCTTAAATTTAAAAGATGAGTTGCAAATCCCTATTTTACTCTTATGTCTTTCCAAAAAATCTATTTTTTGGTTTTGATTAGTCACATCTTATAAGTTAAGCTTCAAGGAAAATCATTTAAGTACAAATTTTATGATCTCTAAAACAATCTACTTTCCAAATTCTTCTAAGAAGGCTACGACCCAAAACACTTTCATTTATTTTCCAAGTTTAAAAACTAAAACGGGTTTTGATTTATTCAAAGTCATGCATACATATACTAACATAGATATATTCTTGTGGATTTTCCTTTTCTTTTGAAACAAATTAAACTGATAGCCAATAGGAATTGTTGCTTTTTGCAAAATAATAAGACAAACGCCATTATAATTAATTCTTAAGAAAGGAAAAGAAAGAAAGAAAAGGGTTTCTAAGTTGTTTGGGTTGTTCAACGACAGTGTAAGGAGAGAGGATAAGAGCAATTAATGCTCTTACCCCAAATACATGAGCACAGATTGAGACGAAGTAGTGTCGCCTGACATTTACCATTTTCGGCAACGTGGTGATGAGGAGAGAGGTTTTCTACCTCTGGCGACGCTAGGGTTTGAAGGCAAACCCTTGTTAGATTTGTTGATCGGCTGAAAAGGTGTGTTTGTGCATAAGCACAAGGCTTATATATTTCTGGTGTTGGAGCCGGGTCAGTTCAATTAGGCTGGACTTGGCTGAGAAAATAAAGGGGTGGGGAATATGGCCCAATTATGATATGCTTATATATATGTGTATACATGGGTATACGTGTATATTCATGTATACCAGTGTATACACGTGTATATAAGGAGGGGTAAAAAAATACCATTTTCACAAATAGACTAAACTAAATAAATGTCCACTAATTGAACCACTTAATTATGACATCATTATAACTAAAGTTCAATTAGTTAATTTAAAATATGACCATATGCATAAAATGACCAATTTTGCAAATTATGACCTCAATTAACATATAACAATCAATTTCAAATGTCAAAAATTAAATAAAATTAAATATAATTATGGGAGGTTAAAAAATAGGTTTCAACAACGGCAGCTAGGATTTCTTTAAGAGAAACCCTCTTCTATGCATGAAAGGGTGCGTTTGCATATATTGAGTGTATATGTTTGTGGGGACAACGAGGGGATGGGCCGAGTCAGTCCTTGTTGGGCTGGACTCAGTCCTAACTTAAAGGAAAGGGGAAAGCGCCCTGATATACATATGTATATACCTGTTTATAGGTGTATATGTATATGTATATAGGTAGGGAAAAAACGTACAATTGCTTAAATGGCCGATTAAAAGTGGTTATTAATTAGACATTCCTATTATGACCAATTTAAAACTAATTAACCAATTAATCCCTTTGTAAAGTGCGGCTATATGCATAAAGTGACTAATGATGCAAAATATAACCTAATTGACTTAAATCATGTAATTAGCTATTTCAATTATAACCCAATTATCACATAGCAAATAATTTTCAAATATAACCACAATTAAGCATATAATCAATCATAAAAACAAAAATGTGATTATGCAATTTGTATAATTTTAGAGGAAAATTGATTATTTTATTTAATTAATTCTTTTTCTTGAATTAACGGGGTAAAATATTTGTCAGTAATTTAAACAATTAATTGAACAATTGTTTTGAACTATTTTGACTTAATTATAAATACTTTAATATTAATGATAAAATATGCAAAATACTTTTAAATGACTTACAATATATACTTGAAACTTATTTTCCAAATGAAATGACAAAATATTATCGATATAATTTTGTAAAAATTATTTTGGTTTATAAAATACGTATTTCACTCCGTTTGAGATCCAAGAACTCTGACAATTGAATAAAATTATTGGAGGTCAAAAATTAGGTGTCAACAAATCTTAGAAATAATCTTGTTGGACACATTACTTAGACTAATTGGTCCGAAATCTTTAAAAGTAGCAAGAGAATCTACTTTTGGGATTAAAGCCAAATAAGTGTGAGTATAGGACATGGTTAGCCCTTTTCCTCTGAAAAATCCAGCACAAATGCAATGATATCCTTGAAACCATCAGGGCCTGCACTACTTTCAATGCTCATACTACTTCCTTAACCTCCTCTTCATCAGGCATTTTGGTAAGATTTTGGTTCTCCTCAGCGCTGATAATAGTAGGAATACAGTTTAGAACATTACATCCCCTTGTTTGTTGCAGCAAATTGAAAAAGCTTTTGAAGTGCTTGATAGCAGCTTTAGCAATCTTATCTTCTCTTTGTACCCATACACCCTGTGGTTCTTAATAGTATGCATGTGCAACCTTCTTCGCATGTCTCTTAAAATTCTATGAAAATATTTTGAGTTGTAATCCCCTTCCTTGAAGCAATTAGTCTTGGTCTTCTGTTTGAGAAGGTTATCTTATAGTCCCAACCATCTTACATACTCTACATACTTTTTAATCAGCTCTTCTCTACGTTGCTCATTGTTGTTACGTAGATCCATATCCTCACGAATGAGAATTGTGGCCTCCCAAGTGTGACTTCTTCATGAATATCACCAATACTTGCCTTTGAGCATTGGCATAGTCTGGTACTAATCAAATTCAGTTTGCTTCACGAAATCCTCAAGGGATTCCCTTGAACATTGATATCCCAAATTTGTTGAACTACTTCCAGGATATCTGGCTGTTTGGTCTAGAAATTCAGGAATCTAAAATACTTGATATGTTGATGATGATCGCTGTGAGATTTCATTATAAGAGGTCTATGGTCTCATCCAGTTCTGGCTAAGTGTTTGACCTTATTATGATTGAGAAACTGATCCCACTGATCATTTATAAAAATCCTATCTAACCGCTTCCACACTTCCTTTCTTGGGCTTCTGTTGTTGCACCAAGTAAAATTAGGACCACTAGGACCACTGTAACCAATGTCCATAAAACCACATGCTTCCATAATGCTAATAAAGTCCAAATTTTTACTAGCCCTATAAATTTTACCTCCAATCTTTTCAGCAGGATCCATGATGACATTAAAGTCACCCCCAATGCACCCAGGCCCATCTATAGAGTTGTTAAGGTTGTCAATACTGCCCTAAAGATCCCTCCTTTCTGGAGATGTGCACTTTGCATAGACAACACTTATAAAGGAACCAGAATCATCATTGTTATCCTTTGTTTTGAGTGTAATATGTTGTTCCCACAATCTCTGTATGATCTATAAAATCCCAAATAATACCATATTTTCCCATTGGAGTTGGAAAAACAATGTTGGTGTCCAAGAAACTCTTGTATCCTTCTATCTTGCTTTTATCAATAAAAGGTTAAAATATCATTATAAAAACCATTTTGTTAATTTCTGCAAGTAATTTGAGTCTATGAATAGCTTTTTTGGATCTCACTCTCTAATGTTTCAGAAGAGTGTATTAATCATTGAAAACTAGGGGATGGTGATTTTTGTATGTTGTTCCTCCTTTTGAAGGTAGCACTAGCTTTGTCAGTGTCATATTTGTCTCCTTTCATGTTTATGTGTCTTCCTCTAGGATTTACATCCTTACTTTCCTCTTGTTCTTTCTTGTCCTCTTACTAACCATCATTGCCATCTTTTTGTTTCCTTCTTCTACTTTTGTATGTGCTTGTACTTTTTCTACTGGTGTGTTCCTCACTGTTTTGAGTCTGATCACTGTTGTTGCTTTGAGTCATGGACTCTATAGACTCTTTATTTCCATGTTGATCTTCTTCTTCTTGAATATCTCCATGATTTTGTATATTATGAACAACTTGTTGTGATTGAGTCACTGTGTAGGCTTCGTGCCATTATTCCTGTGTGTGGATTCTGTAGTGAATTTGTTGTGATGAGAAGCCAACATGGTCTTCTCGACAGTATTGTGACATGGAATGATGATTTGAGCATTGATATTGAGAAGGTAAGAAACATTGTTCGGTAAGAGGGATGGAAAGGCACATATGTGACCTAATTTATGGGCTCGTGGTCCGAGGTTAGTTCCAAAAATGAGAGGTACATTGATATGTCCGCGTTTGAGGTTTGTTCCGAAGCGGAGGTTTGTGCTCGGGTCCGAAGAGTATTCTAGAACTAGTGGTACATGGACACCATGGGTCCCCCTGCAGGTCATGACTACTGAGCAATGACATCAGTTAGTATGTGTGTATAGTGAGTGTGGTCATCGTGGTAAAATTATTTCCATTGTGGCTTACGTGTTTGTGATTCTTGACATCTTGGTGTTTCAATTGTGATTATCCTTGGTTGACTTGCTGTGATTCTTTGATATTTATGACTGTTTACTGGCTTATTTATTTTATTGATTCTATGAAATATGCATGATACTAATCTTAGTCAGCCTATGATATCTACCGGTACATAGTGTTTGTACTGATACTACCTTGCTGCATTATTTTGAGTGCAGATTGTGATACGGATACTGCTACTCACCCTCACATCTAGCGTGGAGGACGTTTGCTGACAGATTTAAAGGTGAACTTCTTCCCATGCCAGGCCGCCTGAAGATCTTCTTGCTATGATATCTTTTCGTACTTTGGACATTATGGTTATTTATTTGTTAGACTTTAGTTCTTAGACATGTTTTAGATTAGAGTCCTGTACGATGACCTTCGAATTTTGGGGATTTTGTAATAGTTAGAACTTCCGCACTTATTTCAGTATTTTACGGCATGACTTGTTTTGTTCATTTGATGTTTGCATGAGTAATAAATTATTAGATTGGTTAATATAAAATTGAATTTGAATGAATAGATGTCTCGTGTATTGGTTCGCCTACTAGGATTTAGTTGGGTGCCAGTCATGGCGGGTTAGGTCGTGACAGAGTTGGTATCAGAGCTTTAGGTTCATCGATCTCGTCGTACAAGGACATGTCTAGTGCAGTCTTGCGGATCGGTACGGAGACGTCTGCACTTATCTTCAAGAGTTTACCGGGCACTAGGAAAACTCCCTTTTCTTTCTTTCTTTCTTTCGTGCTACTTGATTCCAATTGGTATTTGCTGATTCAAATTGGTATCTGACTATCCTTCATTCTCTCGCAGATGGCAAGAACACGAGCGACAACAGCTAGAGGTAGAGGCGTAGGCAGAGGAGCTGGCAGAAGGGCAACCCAAGATGGGGGCGGCGTCCCAGTGGTTGACCCCGTGCCTCCAGTGGTTCTTAACGAGCCAGCGGGAGATACAGCCGCACCAGCCCAGCCAGCAGCAGTACCAGTTCGACCAGGAGCTGCAGCTGCTCAGGGTATACCAGACGCTATGGCACAGGTGCTGAATTAGTTGCACAGATTAGCACAGGCCGGAGCTATACTAGCCGGTCCAGCAGGTAGGGGTGCAGGAGTAGCAGCCTCAGGTCCGGACAGAGCACAGGCTTCGGGGGTTCAACATACAGCAACAGTGGTACCTCACTTGGAGGAAGTTTCGGGTTTTGAGGCCTTCCCGAGGCCAGTTGCAGGGCCGGTGATGACTGGCGAGGAGCATGATCTGTTTTGGAGGTTCACTAAAATGAAGCCTCCTGTGTTCTATGGTATTGAGTCAGGATGCATATGAGTTCATCATCGACTGTCACGAGAGGCTCCACAAAATGAGGGTCGTGGACAAGTACGGGGTAGAGTTTGTGATCTTCTTGTTCTTGGGTGATGCCAAGCTTTGGTGGAGGCCTTATGCGGAGTGTAGGCCAGCTGGGTCTCCTCCGATAACTTGGGTTCATGTTACACCTCGAAAAATTTCATGTCATCATGTGGTAGATAGACAATGCAGGGTAAGATGTATATTATGTCCCTACAAGTAATAAGGGGTACTAAACAATTCTAATTAAGATTCCATAGACATTTGAGGTAAGAAGAGAAGTTCGTTGAAGAATGTAAAGTATAAGTCGTGTTTTGAAAAGAGTTTGCAAAGTACCGAGCTAATGTTGATTTAATAATTTCTTGAGGAAAAGTTATAACGCTCCCTAGGTTGTTAATGAAGTGTTAAACAAGTGCTAAGAAGGTTCCATAAGGATTGGAGATCAAACGAAACGACGAGATTAACTTTGGAAAAATGGAGTTATACGACCACTTATACGGTCCGTATAAAGGTCTGTATAACCCCAACAGGAAGGGAAAATCCCTGATGGTGAAGTACGGTCATTTATACGGACCGTATAATGTTATACGGACCGTATAAGTGTCCGTATAACATGATCGGGACAGCTTTTTTTTCAAGTATAAATAAGTGATCCAAGTTATTATTTTTCATTTCCCAACTTATCCACCTTTCTCAAGATCTCTAGAATATTCCACATACTTCATTACTATAAACCCAAGGTAAATCAAAGATCAAACACCTATAATTAGTGAAATCAAGTGCAAGGATGCTAACAAGGGTTCATGGAAGCTAGAAATTTCCTTGGAATTGAAGTTAGGGTTTTCTGCAAGTGAAGTATTTTCATCCAAAGCTCATTCCTACCTAATCAAAGGTGAGTTTTATGATCATTTCATGTTATTAAGAATATTGAATGGTTGAAAGACTTGGATTATGGAAGAAAGTAGAAAATGGGTTGCAAATATGAGAATAGTGGAATTTTTGAATGGTAACTTGACTTGAATCATGGTTCTCGACATGTTATGGGTATAATCTTGTTATGAATGATATTAAGAATGTTGAAGAAGCATTATATGTGAATGAATACGACGTTGGGTGATAATCATGGTTATGGATGACTTTGAGAGGAGATTTTGAGAATTGAATAATGACTAACTTAATGAAGTTCATTGATTATGATATTTTGGGCGTGTTGTTGATATTTGGGAGTTGTTATATTATGTGGAGAAAGTTGTAGAAACGAAGGAGATGCTGCTCAATTTTCAATAGTTTTAGCTTAAGTTTAAGTATGTTTTCGGTTATCTAATCTTAGTACGAACTCTCTTGAATGTAGAATCGCAAGCTTGGAAGAAGAGCGTTTAGGGTTAAGGAGATATAAAGGTATATGAGGCTACTCCCTTCTTTTTTCTAAGGCATGACTCCTATAATATGACTTCCTTTAACTTTCTATGATTTTCTTATATTCCGGAAACTATGAGTCCATGATTATTAAGAGCTTCTCTTGAAACAAAGATAAGTGATACGTTGTGAGTATAATGATGATGATGATAAGCCTAAGTCTAGAGATTCCACAACCTATGATATGATATTCTTATGAAGCTAATGATCCTTATATGATTCCTTGATATTATTCATTGTTGCTAGACTCACCGTATAATGCTAGTTCCTCCAAGGTGGGACATGATGATTATGACTACTCTATAATGGAATCGAGGGTTCTCGACCTTATGTCATCCTGCTAGAGTTGTAGTATTTTATTGATTCCTAATGCATGCTTTATGATAAGTATATGATGATGAGATTACACTGTGCTTAGATGGCCGGACATGACACCGCTAAGGCGGGCGGCTTATGATTACACCGTGCCTAGTTGGCCGGACATGACACCGCTAAGGCGGACTGCTTATGATTACACCGTGCCTAAAGGGCCGGACATGACACCACTAGTGGGCGGCGTGCGATAGTTACCCGGACGCGGGTTAACGATGATGGTATATTTGATATGCATAACATGTGTTTTCCTTTAAAAGCTAAGCAGGTTATATCTTCGCCTCATGTTTCATTATTTCTATATTATGCTAGTATTATTCATGCCTTACAAACTCAGTACATTTTTCGTACTGACGTCCTTTTCTTTTTGGACGCTGTGTTCATGTCCACAGGTAGACGGGGAGACGGTGCAGACCCGTATGAGCTTATTCACAGGAGCAGTCCACTACTCCGGAGGTGCTACTTATGGTCATATTCTTTTGTGTATATATTTGGGGTATGACGGGGTCCTGTCCCATCCTTATGTCTCAGTACTCTAGTAGAGGCTCGTAGATACGGATGCGTGAGTAGTTGTTGTCTTATGGATACATCAGTGTATATTTTGTTTATCATTTTTCCAGCCATGAGGGCTTATGTATATTTGTGTATTGCCTTGGAGATTATATGTGTCCAGGATGAGTATGATGATTAGCGTAATGAGTGGTGCTTGGTAGTTAGCTACGGTACCAGTCATGGCACCCTAGTCGGGTCATGATAGTTCAGTTTTACTCTATATTTTTGGATAAGTACGTTCCACGTACTCTGGGGACCTAAAGAAGGATGAGTTTGCTACTATTGATCTGGGGAACTCGTCGGTTGATGTGTGTGAGTCCCGTTTCCACTTCCTGTCCCGTTTCCACTTCCTGTCCCGTTATGCTCTTCAGTTGCTTCCTATTGAGAGGGAGAGGATACGGCGGTTCGTGAAGGGGTTGAACACTGGGCTTCAGTTATCGGCTCTTCAGCTTGTAGCCATTGAGGCTTCATTCCAGGAAGTAGTGGAGCATGTCCGTACTATTGAGGGTATTAGGCAGGAGAGTCATGCGAAACATGTAGAGAAGAAGGCCCATAGGGGTGGGATGTTCAACAACTCCTTCTCGAGGGGTCAGAGTTCACAAGTATATTCAGGGCATCTGGTTCAGTTCGCAATGCAGGTGTCAGCTGGGAGCCCATCAGGGGTAAATTATCAGACTTTCGGTCAGCATGGAGGCTACACTGCTTCATCAGCTTCTGTTTAGCGGCCTACGCTGGACCCTGCTTTCTTTGAGTGTGGTGAGATAGGGCATCTCAAGAGGTACTGTCCCAGACTTAGGCAGAGTCGGCAGGGGACTCAGTATCAAGCTCCCCGAGCTCCGTTTGCACCAGATCGAGGAGGTAAGGATCGCGCACCAGCAGGGCAGGGTGGCCACACCGCGGGTAGGGGTGGTACCCAGCCTAACCGAGGCGGTCCTCAGGCTGGTAGAGGCGGACAGTAGCCCGGCAGGGGCGGGGTTCAGACTGGTAATGGTAATAGGGGTGGTTAACAAGAAACGAGAGGGCACGGTCATTTATATGCTTTCCCAGGTAGACCCGAGGTTGAAGCCTCCGATGCAGTTATCACAGGTACTATCTCAGTTTATGACCGGATGGCTTCTGTTTTGTTTGATCCGGGCTCTACTTTTTCTTATTTATATACCTATTTTGCTGTGGGTCTAGATATGATGTGTGATACCTTTGATGGCCTTATTTATGTATCTACTCATGTTGGGACTCTGTGGTGGTGGATAGCGTTTACCCTTCGTGTGCGATTTCATTTATGGGGTATAGTACTTGGGCGGATTTGATGATCTCAGACATGGTAGATTTCGATGTTATATTGGGTATGAGTTAGTTGTCCCTGCATTATGCTATACTAGATTGCCATTCTAAGACTGTTACACTAGCCATGCCTGGGGCACCTAGACTCGAGTGGAAGGGTAACCTTGGTCCCCTCTCTAAGAAAGTAATATCTTTTGTTCGTGCTAGGAAGCTAGTAGAGAAGGGTTTTTTAGCTTATCTGGCACATATCCGTGACACCAGTGCAGATACTTCATCCCTTAATTCGATTCCAGTGGTACGCGAGTTTGCGAATGTGTTCCCCGCGGACTTGCCTGGTATGCCACCGGATCGTGACATTGACTTCAGGATTGACTTAGACCCAGGGACTCATCCTATCTCTATCCCACCTTATAGAATGGCACCAGTATAACTCAGGGAATTGAAAGAGCAGTTGCAAGATCTTCTGAGTAAGGGGTTTATTCGCTCGAGAGCCTCTCCGTGGGGTGCTCCTGTGTTGTTTGTCAAGAAAAATGATGGGTCCATGCGCATGTGTATTGATTACCGTCAACTAAATAAAGTAACTGTCCGAAATAAGTATCTCATTCCCCGTATTGATGACTTGTTTGATTAGTTACAGGGATCGTCTGTGTTCTCTAAAATTGATTTAAGGTTAGGGTACCATCAGTTGAAGATTCGGGCAGATGATATTCCTAAAACCTCTTTTCGGACCAGGTATGGGCACTATGAATTCTAGGTTATGTCTTTTGGGCTTACAAATTCCCCAGCTGCGCTCATGGATTTGATGAACAGTGTGTTTAAGCCCTATTTAGACTCATTCGTGATAGTGTTCATTGATGATATCTTGGTGTACTCTAGGAGTAAGGAAGAGCATGAAAAACATTTGAGAATTGCTCTTGGGGTATTGCGAGAGAAGGAGCTGTATGCTATATTCTCCATGTGTGAATTCTGGTTGTCTTCTGTGTCTTTCTTGGGGCATGTTATTTCGAAAGAGGGTATTATGGTGGATCCTCAAAATATTCAGGCAGTCAGGGAATGGGCTAGGCCCACATCAGTGATCGAGATCCGTAGTTTTATGGGTCTGGCTAGCTATTATCGTCGGTTTGTGAAAGGGTTTTCCTCTATTGCTTCTCATTTGACTCGCTTGACTCAAAAAGAGGTACCGTTTCAGTGGTCCGACGATTGTGAGGAGAGCTTTCAAAAGCTCAAAACATTGTTAACTACACACCGATTCTAGCATTGCCCGCGGAGGCAAGGATTTGGTTGTTTATTGTAATGCTTCGCGTTCTGGTTTGGGTGCTGTTTTGATATAGGAAAAGAAGGTGATTGCTTATGCTTCTCGGCAGCTGAAGGTGCATGAGAAGAACTATCCTACTCATGATCTAGAGTTGGCAGCGGTGGTGTTTGCGTTGAAAATATGGAGGCACTACTTGTATGGTGTCCATTATAAGGTGTACACAGACCATCGCAGTTTGAAGCATGTGTTCACTTAGAGGGATCTGAACTCTAGGCAGCGGAGATGGATGGAACTGCTAAAAAACTATGACATCACCATTCTGTATCATCCTGGTAAGGCAAACATAGTGGCTGACGCATTTAGTAGGATGTCGACTAGTATGGGAAGTTTGGCTCGTTTGATTTCATCGGAGCGTCCGTTAGCTAGGGTGGTTCAGCCCCTGGCCAACAGTTTTATGAGGTTGGATATTTCTAACACGGGCAAGCTGTTAGCTTGTGTTGAGGCTCGGTCGTCATCTATAGAGCAAATTAAGGCTAAGCAGTTTGAGGATGCTAAGTTGTGCAAAATACGTGGTGAGGCTAAGGAATCCGTGATTGATCAAGAGGGTGTGCTGCGAATCAAAGAGCGAGTATGTGTGCCACGTGTGGGCGTCGTAATCAAGACCATTTTGACAGAGACTCACAGTTCGAGATATTCTATTTATCCTGGTGCCACTAAGATGTATCGTGATTTGAGGCAACATTATTGGTGGACTGGGATGAAGTGTGATATAGTAGAGTTCGTTGCTCAGTTTCTGAATTACCAACAGGTGAAGTATGAACATCAAAAACCTAGGGATACAATGCAGAGGATGCCCATTCCTGAATGAAAGTGGGAAAAAATAGCCATGAATTTCGTGGTGGGTCTTCCGAAGACGCTAGGGAAGTTTGACTCTATCTGGGTTATTGTTGACAGGTTGACTAAGTCTGCCCACTTTATTCTGGTGAAGATAACTTATGATATAGAGAAATTGGCCAAAGTCCAAATTCGTGAGGTGCTTAGACTTCACAGGGTTTCTATCTCCATTGTGTCCGATAGGGGCACCACGTTCACATCCAGGTTTTAGGAATGTTTGCACGAGGAGTTGGGTATGAAGTTAGATCTTAGCACAACCTTCCACCCTCAGACTGATGGGCAGTCTGAGCGGACTATTCAGGTTCTTGAGGATATGCTTTATACATGTGTGATAGATTTCGATGCGCATTGGGATCAATTCTTGCCTTTGGCCGAATTCGCCTACAATAATAACTATCACTCGAGTATTGATATGGCCCCATTTGAGGCGTTGTATGGAAGGAGGTGTAGGTCTCCTATTCGATGATTTACCGCTATGGCGGTACCGTTATAGCGGTGAGTCGACCGCCATAGCGGTGAGCGGGTTTCTTATAGCGGTCGCTTGACAGCTATAGCGGGACTGCTGCAGCGGCGTGATGACCGCTGTAGCGGTTGACGGAAAACAGTAGTCCGAATTTCATATACATAGTTTCATATTCTCTATTTACAAAACACCAACACACTTCACAACAAGCACTTGGGGTGAATTTTCAAGCTAGAGCAAGATACTTTGGAGAGGTAAGTTCCATTGATTCCATTATATCATTCCATTCTACTTCCTTATTGTTATACCTTTCATGGGTCTTTAATGGTGAAATTGAAATAGAAGCCCTAGAATGTTAATAAACCTTCTAAGTTGATGGGTTATGGGTAATATCGCTTAGTTATCATCTGAATGCCTTGGTTAGTTGCTCTTGATCATAGATTGAACATTTAGAGTCATAAACTAAGTGATTGGGGACCTAGGGTTCTACAAAAATGGTGTCTCGACCATAAAAACTGCTTGTAATGGGAATATTGATAGAATGTTATTATAAATTGATGATTAATGATTACGAAGGGCCTTGACAGGTTGTTTATCACCTAGAAACTCATCCACCCCTTGGACGACAAGGCCCACGTGCTGTGCATCTCTGGTATGCTGCTCGTGGGGAGGGATGCGGGAAAGTGGGGTCCTCTCACCTGTGCTCAGTTCCGTTTTAGAAGTCAGATTGGATTTTCAATTGGTGCTCAACAGAAGGGTTCCAAACCTCTGAAAGGCGAGGCAGATTTAACGCTACGCCCTTCCCTTAGCGCCTCCCTCTAGGCGGGGCTCACAACCAAAGGATGCACGGGATCTCTTCGATCCCTTCATTTATGTGCCAGAATAGAGAGAGATTTGGTAGGAAAGTGGAAGAGACCTTTTTGTATATGATAATCAAAGGGAATGGAAAAGCTGCAGTAATTCTTTGGAAAAGATGGGATAAGGGGAAGGGTATTCTTGTAATTGTACTTGTGATTTGAGTATTATGACTCATTGAGCCTTCTATTTCTTGACTTTGAGCGTTCTGAGGCGTTAAGGAAAGGAAAGGTTGTAGCGGAGTGACTTGCGTTGTTCCAGTTCTACATTGAGGTAGGTTATGGTCTACTTGAGTTAGACTTTTGTTAGTTGACTGTATGTTTGTGAATTCTTTAGGTGAAAGCGTGTCTAGTTTTCATGCATGATATTGTGTGGCTGAACTCCTATGTGATTGTGATTTAGTGATTGTGTAGGCTTCGTGCCACTATTCCTGTGTGTGGATTATGCAGTGAATGTGTTGTGATGAGAAGCTAACATGGTCTTCTCGACGGTATTATGATATGGAATGATGATTTGAGTATTGATATTGAGAAGGTAAGAAATATTGTTCGGTAAGAGGGATTGAAAGGCACATATGTGACCTAATTTGTGGGCTCGTGGTCCGAGGTTCATTCCGGAAACAAGAGGTACGTTGATATGTTCGCGACCAACGTTCGTTCCGGAGCGGAGGTTTGTGCTCAGGTCCGAGGAGTATTCCGGAACGAGTGGTACATGGACACCATGGGTCCTCTGCAGGTCATGACTACTGAGCAATGATATCAGTTAGCATATGTGTACAGTGAGTGTGGACATCGTGGTAAACTTATTTCCATTTTAGCATACGTGTTTGTGATTCTTGACATCTTGGTATTTCAATTGTGATTATCCTTGGTTGACTTGCTGTGATTCTTTAATATTCATGAATGTTGGCTGGCTTGTTTATTCTATTGATTTTATGAAATATGCATGACACTAATTTTAGTCGACCTATGATATCTACCGGTACATAGTGTTTGTACTGATACTATCTTGCTACATTATTTTGACTGCAGATTGTGATACGGCTACTGCTACTCGCCCTCACATCTCGCGTGGAGGGCGTTTGCTGATAGATTTTAGTATGAGCTTCTTCCCATGCCAGGCCACCCGAAGATCTTCTTGGTATGATGTCTTTTCATACTCTGGACATTATGGTTATTTATTTGTTAGACTTCAGCTCTTAGATGTGTTTTAGATTAGAGTCCTGTACGATGTCTTTCGGATTTTGGGGATTTTGTAATAGTTAGAACTTCCGCACTTATTTCAGTATTTGATGGCATGACTTATTTTGTTCATTTGATGTTGGAATGAGTATAACTGATTGGCTTGGTTAATATAAAACTGGATTTGAACAAATAGATGTCTCGTGTATTGGTTCGCCCACTAGGATTTAGTTGGGTGCCAGTCATGGCAAGTTGGGTCGTGACAACATATAGATCTATAGCTTTCATATATTTTATTTGCATTGGTAAGCTATCTTAATATTCTTCCCCATCGCATCTGTTTATATTATTCTCCATCTCCATTTCTTAGTTGTCCTGTTCTTTATTCTACTCATCCTTACTGTTGGTTTCATGCTTATTTTTTTCTTCATTATCTGCTACTTCTTCAGGTTTCTTTTATTCACGATATTTTTTATTATCTTGTATGCTACTTTCTTATATTTTCTCCTCCATTTTATTCTCATTGGTGGATTGAGAAATTTCATTCTTTTATATCTCAGTATCACCCTTATCGTCTTTTTTGTATGATATTTCCTCTATGGTCTCTCTCTTTTGTCTTGCTATATTTATTGGCAAAGCAGTTGATACCAAGACAACATTCCTCACCTTAGGCATTTTCTTCTTCTTCTTGTATCTCTTCTTTTTTCCTTTTTTTTTTTCAAGTTCTTACTTTTCTGTTGTGCGCATCCTGCCTTGAATTGTATATTATTGTTCCCTTGCTGATCCTCCTCTTCTACCTTTTCTTCCTCTTGTTGATGTTTCTTATCCTTTCTTTCGAATTGATTTTGGTCTCCTCATCCTCCTTTTCCTGGTTCTTTTCTGTCCCTTTGTCCTTCCCCTTTGCTTTTTCAAAATTCTCAATTTTTTGGTCTTCTTATTCTCCTCTTTCTCGGAGTCCTTCTCTTTGTTTCCATCCCTTTCTTCCTTGTCATCATCTTTAGTCTCCATTTCACTTGTTCCAGCTTGATCTAGAGGTATCTCCTTGTTCACATTAACCTCTTTCTCTTCACTTTTCTTTTGATCAACCCTACTCCATTGAAGAATAGAGTGTCCCAGTATCTTACAATGAGTGCAGAATATAGGAGGATTTTCATATTCAAGCTTCTGAGTAAATTCTTTTTTAGGCCATGATTCATCTTCTGATCCTATCCAAATAGAATTAATTTTTAGCTTGATCAAGTCTATTTCTTCTGATCCTATCCAAAAAGGTGCATGTGGAGCATAAATGATCTAAGTAGGAACCAAATGTGTTTTGGGGGTATAGTCTTGTATGAGGGCCTCTTTTCCCAAATGGTTTTATGCCCTACTTTAATTTGTCACCTCTTCTAAAGGCACTGGAATAAACCACTCACTTTTTCCCTACCCCCAGTGTTCAACTCCTGTTTTCTTTTTATTTTTGTTCCTTAAAATCTATCGTAAAAGAGGTCTTCAAAAGTATAAAATTTGTATACAACTACTTCCGCCATACTGTGTTTTGACTTGACATAAAGTGTAATAGAGAAACTTTTTGGAACGTATGACTTAAATATGTCATATCATTTGCGTGACTCTAAAACTTTTGAAACTTATAGCTTAAAAGTTCCACAACATTTGTGTAGCTATAAAAGCTTTTCATGACAAAAATATGGGAATGTTTCAATTCTTTTGGGATTGCATTAATAAGGAAATAGTGAAATTACTCAACTAAAATTATTTTCGTGTAGGGATTGTGTAAAGACAGTTTAGAGTTTCTTTTCATTAATCTTATAGTGCAATCTGAATTAGCTCAAACAAAAGAAAAGTTTGATTCAGTTATAATATAAGCATAACTCACTTGTTCAAGAAAGCTTTACATCTTAGTCACTGCCTATTTAGTAGGACAATGCTCTTAATAGAAACGTTCGCATTTGAGATGTTCTCTGTATCCAGTCATTGCCCACATTTTTTTTGGACCACCTACATGCATGACACTTGCACATATGATTCAACCAAGAGCCTAATATACTGTATGCACATGAGGTTAAGTTTTATACAATGTCAGTGAAAATAACTTTTTACACCATCAAGATATTCAAAGAATATCTAGAGGTGCGCGTTTCATTAAATTGCAAGATTTGAAATCTTGAAAATAAGATATGTTATATGTTACCACAAATAATGAGTTGATGATGTACAAAGAGTCACATTGACAATGCATATTACTTAGACTTTACGTACTAATATATCGTGGCGCAAATGCATGTTTTGAAATACGCACATGTTATCAATCTCTTGCTATAAGATAAGGTAGGGGCCATTCACCCGAGGGAGTTTGGACCAGGGGGAAGGGGGGCACTTGTAGGTTATTAACACTCCTAAAGACTTCTCAAATCGGTTAGTTGTAGTAAAACATGGTTTTTTACTGTAAAAGCAAAACATAATTAATCAAGCGTAAATGTGAAAATGTAGTTTTCACAAACAATCTATTAATTTGAGCATCGTTAGGTCATCCAACAGAGGTCATATGATAATGCTAGGCTATGATGAAAATGACCACTATTTTCCGGTAAAATCGTTAGCTACCAAAAAGCGAAGTTAGAGATTTGTTTTTAGGGGTTTAAAGACAAGTAGGTCGTATTCAATCTGGAGACCCTCTCGAATGAGCTCGGGGTTTGCTTGTTTTTTCTTATGAGGGATACAAGCAATAATATTTATCTAATTTAATGTAAATGAAAAGTAAGAAAATCACAATAATGATCAGATCTCCGAGATTGAGTATATTTCTTAGCAAAAAATGATAATACAAGAAGTGAGAACTTGGATACAAAAGTGTGATCCCCTTTCTTCTCTCCTAAGTTTCCTTTATGTAGTTAAACTCTTGGTATGCTACTTCCCTAGGTGATGTAAGTTGTGTGACGCAGCTTGGACTCTGTGCACAGTGGCACTCTGCTCGATGACGGCTGATGTGATGGGAGTTGTTGGGAGTAGGAGGTAGCTGTATATATTCGTTTGAGACTCTTGCGACTGCAAAAATTTCTTGCCTACGCTTTGAGTCCTCCGAGCCTGCTTACTCCCAAGTTCCAGCACCCGGCGTCCTCGAACCTCGTGTTCCTCAATACGAGAATACCCTCAGATATTTATTCCCGCATACAAATAGTCCCCTACTTTTCGGAAGCTTGGAGCTAAAGGATCCGGGAAGTGGAAGAATCCATATATACTTTTCCTGAAAAATGACCCTTTGTGCGAAACGAAGCGTTATGACTGGATACAATACAACGTTTTGGGCGGTTACTTACCCCATATGGTCAGTTTTTCCCCAAACGACGGCTACGCTTTAAAAGCACCGATTGACATCTCTCTGATAGGTTGCGTCGCTCCAATACCTGTGTGGCGCCATATATATATATATATATATATATATATATATATATATATATATATATATATATATATATGTCTCAATCCTCCTCCTTCTCTCATTTCAACTTATTCACTCCATTTGTATTAACCGCATTTTCCCTACCTTGCAAACAATGTCTTCTTCTTCGACTTCTGCTTCTTCTGGTGGCATTATCTTGGCCAACATAGCAGCTAAGTTAAGCTCATCTCATCGTTGTCCAACACGAGTGTCTCGCAGGTCATCAATTTAGGATCTGCAGCCTCCGACATTATTCCTCAGAATTTCGTCTTTGAAAGGGACTTTCGTGCCAGCACTCGTCTTGACTAAGTGGAAGATATAATCTCCTTAGTGGATGAGGTTGTCGCTCCCCAAGTCCGTTGAGACTATGGTTGGGGCTTGGATATTGACGTTCACCCCTCCTTTGAATACCAGTATTACTCATCATATCCCCGAGATATCGTTAGTATACTCTTACCACTTCACCATCGGCTTCGGGCTGCCGATTCGTCGAGTTCTTAAGGATTTTTTAAAAAGGTATGGTGTCTGTGTTGGGAAACTGGCCCCACAGGCATAGAGGATAGTACGCTGCCTCCAACATTTTTCCGACGTTGCCCGTTTACCCTTTACCATCGTTTATCTGATTCACCTGCACTGTCCCCGAACTCACCGTGGGGGAGTCATTAACTTTTATTTCAGGGGTTCCAGGGCCTTAATCTCAAATGCAGAAGATCATCACAATTGAGGATGGTATGATCAGTTTATGATGATTCCTACCGACTAACTACGAAGCCTTGGTTCGGACCCCCTTCCCGAGTAGTGGAATAGTTCTCGTAAGTGACCACCCTTCTTTATTTGTTGTCCTTAATTATTTCTCCTTTTGTTCAAGCTGCCGTCTTTTTTTCGCACTGGTCCCGATCATTCCTGAACCGCTACCTGGTATCTTTGAATGGGTAATGGGCTTGCTGAGCATCTCAGGAGTCGAGAGGACCTGGAGGGCCTCTTTGCCTACGAATGGAGAGGAAAAAGTCACGGAGAGTTGCGTGTCACTGAGGCACTCATTACCCTTCTCTTTTTTATTAATAATCTTCTCTTATCTACGTGCAAGGTCTTTCCGCAAGACGGGTCTCGCTAAGGAAGGTACTTACTCCCGTGGAGGTCCGAGCTCGAATTACAGATGTTGTCATAGAGGCCAGATCTATCAAGAAGCGAGGGCTTTCGAGCAACGGTGAGGCGTCCTCCTCAGGGATCGACCAAAGGTTCAGTACACATGGCCGGCTAGGCGGTCCCAGTAGGGGAAATTCCCTCAAAGCAATTTTGGTGGAAGATGACGAAGGGGAAAGGGTCACACTTGGGGGCGCCGAACCCCTATTTGCTGATGCTGCAGGTGAGCCTGGAGATGATATGGGTCGTCCTTCGAGTGCAGGTCGTGGGGATGTGGGAGTTGGCCCTTCCGTCCCCCCGGCACCCGTAGTGGGCTCGTATCCTGATTTTGAAGCCTCCTAGATGTACCTCTCGAACCTCTTCCTTCAGGTATACTCACATATTTCCTGAAATTGCTCTCCTCATACTTATGCTCCTTCATTACCCTCATTCCCTAGGCTTACTGTATTTCTTCTCCCTGTTTTCAGGGCCATGCTGTTGTCGCTTCTACTAGCGAACTTTTTAAGGTTATTTCTTCTTTCTTTCCGGATACAGAAAAAGTTATCGGAAGAGCACCGGTGCCTCTAGAGGAAGTAGTCTAACTTCAAGCTGAACATATTGATCTCTGTGAGAAGAAAATAGTCGCGGAAGGCACCTTGGAGCAGGTGAGACAGGCTTTAGCTGAAAAGGAGGATATGCTCCGTGTTACAAACAGGCTCTAGAGTTGATGGCAGATCGCATGGGACAGGCCGAATTAGACCGTGATACTATGCAAGCCAGGGTTCAAGCCATTGCAGCCTCTCGTGCCCGTATTCGAGGTGGGAACCAGAGGCTGATACTCCACCGAGAGTCCGATCAGCGAAAGGCCACTCTGCTTCATGATTATGTCGTTCTGAAGATTCATCTTGAGGTATTGAAGGAAGTGGAGAAGGGTATGATCGACGTGGCATCGGAACTGGTTGACACCAAAGTTAGCCTAGGGGAAGTGGACATGCATATGGAAGATCTGTGTGGCGAGGCGCCCCCTCTGCAGATGCCTCTGTTGGCTCTCCTGATGAGGATGTTCCTTCCCCTGCTCAGCCGCGATAAACCATTTTTCCTTTTTGTTGCCGTAAATGGGCCTGCGCGCCATTTTTTAGAATATTTATGACTGCTCCGGCCTTCGTGTAGTGCTATTTTGATTTTTTTATGTCCTTATGGATATTCCTGGTTTTCATACCAGCCCGTTCGTGTTAGCTTAATGAGTTTTGCTCATGTTTTTGCTAGAGCCTTCATGGTTCTAGTCGCAATATGTTCTCGGGGTTGTATCCCCACATGTTCTATGGTACCATATGTTTGAGCATTTTGGGAAATGATGATTTACAATTCTCGCTCTTCTTTTACGCTTTGACGTGCGCTTTATTTATTTGCAACGATTATAGCCACTTACCCATCGAGGTGTAACTGCTACGTCCGTCTACCGAAACTATGTGTTTATTTGAGCATTGTTTTTTAAGCTTAAGGGTTGACGATCGGTGCATGTCGTTATGGTACTTTCAGAGTTTTGGTGTTTAAGGTTATCTTGCCTTATCCCAACCCGGGAATGTCACTTCCGAGAACGCTAGTCGAGAAATTATGATCTTATAATGTCCAGTTTCGAAACAAAGCATGGCACTTAGGTGCTGATGGGGAAGACGTCTCAACCCTATGTAAAGGCACAAATTTGGGTTCAAGGAACCCGCACGCCCTGAGACCCTTCCCGCCGTGCCATGTTGTTTGAAGCGATTTTACGGGGCAATATAGCTCATGAGTTCGGTTTTGCCCCGAACGTTTTTACAATGTGTTAAACGTATTTTCCCAGTTTATCTCTAAGCTCTTTTTTTATTTCATTCTTTAAAGTATGCAGGGGACGACTCGCCCTGTAAGTACATGATCTTTCCCGCTTTTGCTTTATAAAATTTTAAGAAAAGAAAGTGATCAAGCAATTTCAGCGATTGCCAGCAGTTTCAGTCTTTGAGCAATCGTCCCAATGTATTGAAGGATCTGGCCACAGGGGGTTGACTTGCCAATCTTTGAAAAATTGTTTTCAAGGGTTTACTTATTAAAAAACTTGCCGGAAAACCCAATCGGGACAAAATCTTGGCCAAGAAAAAGAGTACAATGTGTGCCCGCTTGCTTACAAAACATAGTTCCCCCATTTTGAAGACAGTCTTTGCCAAGGCAAAAGGTGAAACACGTAATCAAAAGGCTATTTAGGAAGGAGCAAAACGTACTTGATTCTCCCTATTCCTAGAGGTAGAATCTTTTCAAGTGGCTAACGTTCCAGCTGTTGCTTAATTCTTTCCCGGATTCATCCTCGAGCCGATATGCTCTTTTTAACGTGATGTTGTTAATTCGGTACGGTCCTTCCCAGTTGGCTAGTAATTTTCCCGCACTCGGATCTTTCGTCGAGAGGGTGACCTTTCTGAGGACGTAATCACCAATTTTAAAATGCCTCAAGTGCATCTTCCTGTTGAAATATCTTTCCACTTTTCGCTTCTGAGCTGCCAGCCGTATGAAAGCCAACTCCTTACATTCTTCCAGCAGCTCCAGCCCTATCGACATTGCTTCTTCATTGGACTCTTCGGTAGCCTGTGAGTATCGAAATCTAGGTTCACCTACTTCTACTTGTATAAGGGCTTCGGCTCCATACACCAGAGAAAAAGGTGTTTCTTCCGTGCTTATTTTAGCCATGGTTCGATATGCCCATAATACTCCCGGCAATTCTTCCGCCCATTTACCCTTTGATTTTTCTAGCCTTTTCTTAAGGTTCTGAACGATAATTTTGTTGGTTGATTGCGCCTATCTGTTTACACACATGTGATACGGTGATGAAGTGATTCTTTTGATATTTAACCCTTTGAGAAACTCCGTGACCTTTTTTCCCACAAACTGTCGGCCGTTGTCACAAGCGATCTCCTTTGGTATCCCGAACCTGTATATGATGTGGTCCCATATGAAGTCGACAACCTGCCTCTCGTGAATCTTCTTGTCATCCTTAGCCTCGACCCGCTACGGGAAATAATCAGTGAGGATCAAGAGAAACCTTTGATCTCTGATGGCTCCCAGTAATGGTCCCACAATATCCATCCCCCATTTCATGAATGGCCAGGGGACTATCACCGAATGGAGCGGTTCAGCCGGTTGATGTATTATTGGTGAATGTTGTTGTCATTTTTTGCATTTTCAGACGTAGGCCTTTGCATCTTCTTCCAACTGGTTCCAATAATACTGTTACACCTCAGACATTTGGTGGTGATGTGCTGTGAATGGACCAACGCAAGCTCAAGGAGAACATGGAGTCCATATGACCTTAAAGAGAGTCCTTGATAGCCTTAGAGTGCATACTACAAGATTTTGAAGCTATATGAATTAGAGAATCTAGGGCTGTTGAAGGAAGTGAAGCATAAGTTGTGTTGAGAAGGTTTAGCGATTATCGAGATAACGATTGTTTAGTAAGGTCTTGAGGAGAAGCTATAGGGAACCCTAGATGGTTAATGAAGTATTATACAAGTGCCAAGAAGGTTCCACAAGGTTTGGAGGTCAAACGAAGCATGGGAGCAATTTCGGAAAATATAAGTTATACGACCACTTATACGGTCCGTATAACTTATACGATCCGTATAAGGGTCCGTATAACTTGTCCAGAGAAGGGTCGCTCACTGGTGGTATTATATGGTCACTTATACAGACCGTATAAGTTATAAGGACCATATAACCGTGTCCGGCAATTTTTAAATTTTTATAAAAAGAGGAACCTAGTTCATAATCTTCATTTCCCTCATTCTCCACACCTCAAGAGAGCTCTAGAACATTCTCCATACCATATCAACACAAATCCAAGGGGAAATCAAAGATCAAACACCAAGAATCAAGAGGATCAAGTGGAAGGAGGCTCACTAGGGTTAATAGAAGTCAAGGTTTCCTTTGGAATTGAAGTTGGGGGGTTTTCTCAAGTGAAATATCTTCATCCAAAGATCATTCCTATATAATCAAAGGTGATTTTTACACCTATTTCATGTTATTAAAAGTATTGAGTGGTTGAAAGACTTAGATTAGAGAAGAAAATAGAATATGAGTTCAAATATGGAAATAAAGGTATTTTGAGTAGTAAATTAATTTGAGTCATGATTCTTAGTATGAGATGGGTATAATCTTGTTATGAATGATGTTAATGTCGTTGAGGAAGTATTATGCGAAGAATTAGTATGGTGTTGTATTGTAGTCATGGTTATGGATGACTTTGAAAGTGAATTTGAGAAGTGAACAATGTTTAACTTGAGAAATCTATTGATTATGATATTATGGGAGTTGTTTATTATATGGAGAAAGTTGTCGAAACAAAGAAAATGTTGCCCAATTTTCGTTAGCTCTTAGTCTTCCTAGTTGAGACCTAAGTATGCTTTCAATTATCTAATTTTAGTACAAATTCTCTTGGATGCAGAATTATGAGCTTGGAAGGGAAACGTTTAGTCGATAAAGCTAAAGAGACGTAGAGGTATGTAAGACTAGTCCTTTTTCTTTCAAAGGAATGACTCCTCTACTATGATTTCCTTTCTTATATTTCCATGACCTTCTTATATTCCAAAGTTGAAAGTCTAAGATTATTAAGAGTTCCTTATGAGCTAGAGATAAGACATGTCCTATGATAATGATGATGCTATTATGAGCTGACAATCTTATTTCATGATCTCATTGATGTTATTTCTTGGTGTTGTCTCACCTCATAATATTGGTTCCTTCAAGGTGAGACCTAGCGATAATGTTTGACCCATAATATAATCGGAGGTTCCCTACCTTACGTCACTCCGATAGAGTTATAGCTTTTACTTAAGCTCTCATGCATACTTCATATTATGTATATGTAAGATTACACCGTGCCTAGTTGTCCGGGCAGTCACCACTACGATAGGCGTAGTGGGCATCTATGATGATGATTACACCATGCCAAATTGTCCGAGCAGACACCACTAGTGGGCGGCTTGAGATGTTTACCCCAGACACGGAAGGCCCGGATGCCGGCTAATGATGATCACACCATACCTATATGGTTAGGCAGTTTATATATGTATACATGATATGATGATGTTTATTATAAAAGTAGTATGCATGATTCCGCCTTAATAGGCAACCAGTTGCAGGTTATCTCTTTATCTTATGATCTCTTATTTCTCTATTATGTTATTGTACATGCCGTACATACTCAGTACATTATTCGTACTGACGTCCTTTTCTTTTATGGAAGCTGTGTTCATGCCCACAGGTAGATAGGGAGACGGACCGGATTCCTAGGAGCTTACTCAGAAGAGATACGGGAGCACTCCACTACTCCGGAGTGTTATATCCCGTATTTTTGAACATCAGATTATTAACTGAGGTGGGGCCCACACGTCAATATTTTTTTTGGGACACGTGACAAGTTATATGAATCGCATACGTAAAGTAAAACACAACTTGTGAAGGGCGTTGGGGCCAAATCAAAGTGGAAGCCCTCCAAACGAATTTTGTTAAGAAAACGTTTTCGGATGACCTGACTTAGAGGGGCGAAAACGGCATTATAAGTCTGGAATTTTGGAAAACGCCCAGAAATAAAAGTTGTAGATAATTGAAATAGCTTTCCAACAGGAGGTCGTGGGCCTATAGGTGACATCGGGATAAGGAGATATGAACATTTTAAGGCGGAAAGGTCAAGCTGGGCAGTGAAATGGGCCCAAATCCGATTCCAATCCGGGTCAAGCCCATTTCCTTGTTATTTAAGGGAGGTTTCAGCCTCCTCCTCCACATTTTCAGATCAGAAAAGATCCAGAAAATTCTATAGAGAGAGAGGGAGGAAAGACTTAGAGAGATAAATAAAGTTTGATCAAAATCTGAGCCCCGAATCCCGAAGCCCATGAAGAGAAAAGTGTTCTACGTCGCGTTGCCTTCGATTTGAGCTAAAAATCAACTAAAAATAAGAGGGTGGACGTGGTAGCTGTGCACTTAAGGTTTGATTAAGGCTCTTTTTCATTGCCAACAAGTTTATTTAAAGTTTCAACGGAATAGAACGGGAAAATAGCGATATAAATTCGTCCGTTGGCATTGAAATTGATTAAAGAAGATTATGTCATTTTAATATGATTTTATGATATTATGGAAATGAAGTTGTTAAGATGTGAATTATGATTATGGTTGATGAAATTGGAAGGTGGAAATATGTTATGAATATCGAAATGTTGATACTAGTTTGGGTTTGTGAAGTTGAAGTGGAAGTTGTTGGACCATGTGGAAAACAAGGCTAGTTATGCCACACTATGTGTTTTGTAATGCTTGTTGTTGTTAGTGATGTTGTTGTTGGGTTGTTGTGTTGATATATTAAGTCGAGCTAAGTCTCGGGGATGTCATATATAAAGGGGAAATGCTGCCGAAATTTCGGTAGGCAATTATGTGATTAAACTTAGATTCTCGAAAAGCTTGAAATTGACAATTGGTAAACATGACCATTTGTAGATTCTGGACGAAATTGGAATTGAAGCCAAGCGAGCGTAAGGCGCAATCGAGGTATGTAAAGTCTTCCCCTTTGTTCTTTGGCATGTCCTAGATGTACTAGGTCAAGATCGGAGCCTCGGGGGCGATTCTGCTCATAGAAACTCGAGATTGATTTTTGGTACTATTCATTCAATTCAATTGAATTTCAAAAGGCGCATTTTGCTAGAAAAGTGGTTAAACCTCCATAACTTGTACAAATGTAACCTGATCACTATGAAACCTTCCTAGATGACTCCGTAGAGTCTAATGGGCGTGATTCTTGTCCGCCGCCTCGACTTGGCCCGAGGTGGGCCCGCTATTCCCCTATGCCTCTCTTATTGTTCTGTCTGTCTTATTCCCATACGATAAGTCGAGAAAACTTATGGCTATTGTTCCGACTACTAAACGAGAGTTATTTTAACGAACCTGAATTGATTTAATGTTCGTGCAAAGAATTACGGGGACAGAAACCCTAATATAAATTCTGTATGGCTTTAGCCAATGTACTCGTGTCCGGAGCTCGCAGGTAGCTCCTGGTTATTATGTTGTTTACTATACGATAGGTGCTATGACCACCTTTATGAGCTTTATAAAATATCTTTTTTGACATCTAAAACGTTTTGAAAATATTACCCTGATATTTTGGATAAACTACTTACCTCCCGTACTTACTGATATACGATTTTGGTATACCTGAATCTTGTGTGATGTATGATCCTGGCGTGTGTGATTATGTTGGGAAAGTGATAATTTGGCATTCTGTATGGTTGTTTTCGGTTTTACCGAGTCCCGGGCCGGTTATGTGAATATGCGCATATGTAATATTGGCCGCTGGACCCTCGACCGCGGCGTGTCCGACATTGACAGCTGGACCCTTGACCGCGTCATGCCGGACGTGTGGCATTGACTGCTGGACCCTTGACCGCGTCTGCCGCACTTGTGATTGTGCCTGACATAGACCGCGGTATGTCAAATGTGTGATTGTGACCGCTGGACCCTTGACCGCGGTATGTCAAATGTGTGATTGTAACCGTTGGACTTTTGGTCGCGGTATGTGTGATTATAACCGCTGGACCCTTGGCCGCGGTACGTGTGATAGTGACCGCTGGGTACTTGGCCGCGGTATGCGTGGTAGCGACCGCTGGACTTATGGCCGCGGAAATTGTGCGTTGATTCCTTTATATGTGTGAAACAAAAATGTTTTTCAAAAGAAAGTAAAGCATTTTGACATTCTAACTGCCGTATTTGCCTGCTGGAACCTCTTGGGTATGACTTGTGCACTAGAGGCGACCCTGTGGCGACCTGGTTATTCGTGCACACCCCAGTGCACTGTCCATTGCGCCCCTCACTAAAGGGCCGAAACCTGAGGTAAATGTATACTACCTGTGCTTGTGTATGTTTATGATTCTGCATGCATGGTTCTGCCTGTTACATTTCTGGACAGCGGATTCGGAGAATGATTCTGTTGGTGTTGCTTCTGCATGATTGAGCCGGACTATGCCTCAGTCGGCTATAGTTCTACACCCCTATCTTCGGTTGCGGGTATGTCAGTCGCACTCTGTGCCCCGATCCGCACGATGATCCTGCCAGTTAGGCTTTGTACCTCTGTTTCATATCACGATTCAGACGGCTACACCCCGTGCTTATGATATATATCGTGGTCCTGGCCATACACTCTGTATTTCCGTTTCGGACTCGGATCCGATACTACCTGTTCTATTTCTATACTTCTGGCTCGGTTTTGCTTATATTGTTATATTTCCGCTTTACATACTCGGTACATTTCCGTACTGACCCCCTGTTCTTCGGGGGCTGCGTTTCATGCCGCGCAGGTACTCCCAGTTGAGTTGAGGACAGATGGAAGATGTTCCAGTGCAGATGGCAAGCTCCATTTGTTCCCGGAGTGCTGCCGAGTCAGATTCTGTATGTTATGCTTTTGGGATCTTACTAGAGACTTTGTAGACAGTGTCGTGGGTATTGGTTGTCGGTCTGTGTACGTAATGAATTTTGTATGATCACAAATTTGTTCGGCTTGAAAGCCACGAGAAAGAATATTTCTGAAAGAAAAGTTTTGCTATGTACTTTATTATTTGTTTTAAAGAAAAAAAAAGAGTTGACGTGATTTTATGTGCAGCGAGAGTCTGAGGGTTCGCTCGGCCCTAAGTAAGGGTCGGGTGCCCATCACACCCCAGCGAGGTCGGGGTGTGACAGAGTGGTATCAGAGCAGGTCTGTCCTAGGGGTTGTCTGCAAAGTCGTGTCCGGTAGAGTCCTGTTTATGGTGTGTTGCGTGCCACATCTATAAACAAGAGACTACGGGGCATATAGGGATTGTTGATCTTCTTTGAATCCTGGACCGTGCGATAGAGCCAGCTGTAGGAAAGGAATTTCCTTTTTACTAACCCTTAATTTCAGCTGGAGAACAGTATCGACGTAAGGCAACAGCTGATGATATTAGAGGCTACACAGTATACCGGTAAGCAATGGTGTGAAAGATGTATGTCGGACAAGGTGTTTGAAGTATGATTGATACGTAAGGGTAAATATTGAAGAGGAGAGTAAACAGGAATGTGTCACCGGTGCCGTTTGAGTTGGGCACGCAAGGTAAGTCTCGACCTCTTTATACTTTCATTTGAAATTGTTAGCCCTGTGTGGCTATGATGCGATATGATGTGATGTATATATACGTATATGTGTTGGCCCTGTGAGGCGTGGTTGGTATTTCATGTGTACAGGTTTTGCGATAGTGAGAAATACAGAGGAACCTCTGCCCAAATTTTTCTAAAAATACGAGGAGGAAAATGAGATATAAATTCTTAACAAGTCTTGAAGGTCGATATCGATAGGGCAAAAAAATGCCTAACGATCAAGTTTTCTCTAATTGGAAGAATGCAAAGTGTATGACGGGCCGTCGAGAATTGAGCAGTTCGCTCACGCCTCAGAAATATATATGTATGCATAGAGGTAAACATTGAGGATTTACGGGGGCGGCCCGGTAACCAGAAAAGTAAAAGAATCTTCTCTAGATCGGGGTGAGACCCGCTACGAGAACGTTTTGAAAGTTGCTAAGACCCCGAGTTGCCTTATATTATGTGACAAAGGTCGTGCGAGACCGTCGATGCAATTATATCAGCATTAACGTGTCAAAATGTGTGAAGGTTACGAAGTTAAGCGTGCTAGGGCCAGAGCAATTTTGGGATGGGTGACCCCCTGGGAAGTATACCAAAATTTTCATGAATGTAGAAGTGAAAGACAGATAGGAAATCTGGGGTAACCCCAAAGGAAAGTAGAAGGCACCGAGCGATTGAAAACCCTAAATAGGTCGGGTAGGCCAAGGCAGACTCGGCTGGTGAAAGAGAAAGGAAACGCAATACAACCCTTGGATTAGAGTAAGTTTGAAAAAGCATTTGGAAATATTTTGTGAGTAAAATGGCAGTAAATGCATAGATATGCATATGATGTCTCGTTCATGACTGTACCAATCTGTAGTGGGCCCCAGCGGCCAGTGTTACGATATCTGAAGAATGTTAGTTAAACAAAATTCGGGAGACAAGTAAAAGGTGGGATGTAGAGATGTCATGAAGTAAACGAGTACTGAACTCGTTACAATAAGAGTGGAAGTTTCTGATGCGACAATATTAATGAAAAGGAGAAAAGTAGGTAAGCGGAGGAAGAAGAGATAGCGATTGCAACTTTTGGAAATCTTCGAAGGAAAGACGGGTACCTCCCCGGATGTATCAGGAGACCCCATAAGGTCAGTTTAACATTCGAGGACGAATGTTCTAAAGGGGGGGAGGATGTTATATCCCGTATTTTTGAACGTCAGATTATTAACTGAGGTGGGGCCCACACGTCAATATTTTTTTTGGGACACGTGACAAGTTATATGAATCGCATACGTAAAGTAAAACACAACTTGTGAAGGGCCTTGGGGCCAAATCAAAGTGGAAGCCCTCCAAACGAATTTTTTTAAGAAAACGTTTTCGGATGACCTGACTTGGAGGGGCAAAAATGGCATTATAAGTATGGAATTTTGGAAAACGCCCAGAAATAAAAGTTGTAGATAATTGAAATAGCTTTCCAACAGGAGGTCGTGGGCCTATAGGTGACATCGGGATAAGGAGATATGAACATTTTAAGGCGGAAAGGTCAAGCTGGGCAGTGAAATGGGCCCAACCCGATTCCAATCCGGGTCAGGCCCATTTCCTTGTTATTTAAGGGAGGTTTCAGCCTCCTCCTCCACATTTTCAGATCAGAAAAGATCCAGAAAATTCTATAGAGAGAGAGGGAGGAAAGACTTAGAGATATAAATAAAGTTTGATCAAAATCTGAGCCCCGAATCCCGAAGCCCATGAAGAGAAAAGTGTTCTACGTCGCGTTGCCTTCGATTTGAGCTAAAAATCAACTAAAAATAAGAGGGTGGACGTGGTAGCTGTGCACTTAAGGTATGATTAAGGCTCTTTTTCATTGCCAACAAGTTTATTTAAAGTTTCAACGGAGTAGAACGGGAAAATAGCGATATAAATTCGTCCGTTGGCATTGAAATTGATTATAGAAGATTATGTCATTTTAATATGATTTTATGATATTATGGAAATGAAGTTGTTAAGATGTGAATTATGATTATGGTTGATGAAATTGGAAGGTGGAAATATGTTATGAATATGGAAATGTTGATACTAGTTTGGGTTTGTGAAGTTGAAGTGGAAGTTGTTGGACCATGTGGAAAACAAGGCTAGTTATGCCACACTATGTGTTTTGTAATGCTTGTTGTTGTTAGTGATGTTGTTGTTGGGTTGCTGTGTTGATATATTAAGCCGAGCTAAGTCTCGGGGATGTCATATATATAGGGGAAATGCTGCCGAAATTTCGGTAGGCAATTATGTGATTAAGCTTAGATTCTCGAAAAGCTTGAAATTGACAATTGGTAAACATGACCATTTGTAGATTCTGGACGAAATTGAAATTGAAGCCAAGCGAGCGTAAGGCGCAATCGAGGTATGTAAAGTCTTCCCCTTTGTTCTTTGGCATGTCCTAGATGTACTAGGTCAAGATCGGAGCCTCGGGGGCGATTCTGCTCATAGAAACTCGAGATTGATTTTTGGTACTATTCATTCAATTCAATTGAATTTCAAAAGGCGCATTTTGCTAGAAAAGTGGTTAAACCTCCATAACTTGTACAAATGTAACCTGATCACTATGAAACCTTCCTAGATGACTCCGTAGAGTCTAATGGGCGTGATTCTTGTCCGCTGCCTCGACTTGGCCCGAGGTGGGCCCGCTATTCCCCTATGCCTCTCTTATTGTTCTGTCTGTCTTATTCCCATACGATAAGTCGAGAAAACTTATGGCTATTGTTCCGACTACTAAACGGGAGTTATTTTAACGAACCTGAATTGATTTAATGTTCATGGAAACAATTACGGGGACAGAAACCCTGATATAAATTCTGTATGGCTTTAGCCAATGTACTCGTGTCCAGAGCTCGCAAGTAGCTCCTGGTTATTATGTTGTTTACTATACGATAGGTGCTATGACCACCTTTATGAGCTTTATAAAATATCTTTTTTGACATCTAAAACGTTTTGAAAATATTACCCTGATATTTTGGATAAACTACTTACCTCCCGTACTTACTGATATACGATTTTGGTATACCTGAATCTTGTGTGATGTATGATCCTGGCGTGTGTGATTATGTTGGGAAAGTGATAATTTGGCATTCTGTATGGTTGTTTTCGGTTTTACCGA
The DNA here is from genome assembly GCF_019175385.1 of Lycium barbarum. Classification (NCBI taxonomy): domain Eukaryota; kingdom Viridiplantae; phylum Streptophyta; class Magnoliopsida; order Solanales; family Solanaceae; genus Lycium; species Lycium barbarum. The sequence goes on along the minus strand of NC_083348.1, from coordinate 18,195,548 downwards.
GTCCCGGGCCGGTTATGTGAATATACGCATATGTAATATTGGCCGCTGGACCCTCGACCGCGGCGTGTCCGACATTGACAACTGGACCCTTGACCGCGTCATGCCGGACGTGTGGCATTGACTGTTGGACCCTTGACCGCGTCTGCCGCACTTGTGATTGTGCCTGACATAGACCGCTGGACCCTTGACCGCGGTATGTCAAATGTGTGATTGTGACCGCTGAACCCTTGACCGCGGTATGTCAAATGTGTGATTGTAACCGCTGGACTTTTGGTCGCGGTATGTGTGATTATAACCGCTGGACCCTTGGCTGCGGTACGTGTGATAGTGACCGCTGGGTACTTGGCCGCGATATGCGTGGTAGCGACCGCTGGACTTATGGCCGCGGAAATTGTGCGTTGATTCCTTTATATGTGTGAAACAAAAATGTTTTTCAAAATAAAGTAAAGCATTTTGACATTCTAACTGCCGTATTTGCCTGCTGGAACCTCTTGGGTATGACTTGTGCACTAGAGGCGACCCTGTGGCGACCTGGTTATTCGTGTACACCCCAGTGCACTGTCCATTGCGCCCCTCACTAAAGGGCCGAAACCTGAGGTAAATGTATACTACCTGTGCTTGTGTATGTTTATGATTCTGCATGCATGGTTCTGCCTGTTACATTTCTGGACAGCGGATTCGGAGAATGATTCTGTTGGTGTTGCTTCTGCATGATTGAGCCGGACTATGCCTCAGTCGGCTATAGTTCTACACCCCTATCTTCGGTTGCTGGTATGTCAGTCGCACTCTGTGCCCCGATCCGCACGATGATCCTGCCAGTTAGGCTTTGTACCTCTGTTTCATATCACGATTCAGACGGCTACACCCCGTGCTTATGATATATATCGTGGTCCTGGCCATACACTCTGTATTTCCGTTTCGGACTCGGATCCGATACTACCTGTTCTATTTCTATACTTCTGGCTCGGTTTTGCTTATATTGTTATATTTCCGCTTTACATACTCGGTACATTTCCGTACTGACCCCCTGTTCTTCGGGGGCTGCGTTTCATGCCGCGCAGGTACTCCCAGTTGAGTTGAGGACAGATGGAAGATGTTCTAGTGCAGATGGCAAGCTCCATTTGTTCCCGGAGTGCTGCCGAGTCAGATTCTGTATGTTATGCTTTTGGGATCTTACTAGAGACTTTGTAGACAGTGTCGTGGGTATTGGTTGTCGGTCTGTGTACGTAATGAATTTTGTATGATCACAAATTTGTTCGGCTTGAAAGCCACGAGAAAGAATATTTCTGAAAGAAAAGTTTTGCTATGTACTTTATTATTTGTTTTAAAGAAAAAAAAAAGAGTTGACGTGATTTTATGTGCAGCGAGAGTCTGAGGGTTCGCTCGGCCCTAAGTAAGGGTCTGGTGCCCATCACACCCCAGCGAGGTCGGGGTGTGCAGAGTGGTATCAGAGCAGGTCTGTCCTAGGGGTTGTCTGCAAAGTCGTGTCCGGTAGAGTCCTGTTTATGGTGTGTTGCGCGCCACATCTATAAACAAGAGACTACGGGGCATATAGGGATTGTTGATCTTCTTTGAATCCTGGACCGTGCGATAGAGCCAGCTGTAGGAAAGGAATTTCCTTTTTACTAACCCTTAATTTCAGCTGGAGAACAGTATCGACGTAAGGCAACAACTGATGATATTAGAGGCTACACAGTATACCGGTAAGCAATGGTGTGCCAGAGGTCCTAGGTAGGATCTTCGGTACAGCTCTTCCTCGTGCATACAATAACTGGCTGCCTTCGTCCTCAATGCCCGAGCTTCTTTTGAAGCTTCTGGGAAGGTCCCCGCCTGTAAATAGTTGATGCTAGCATTTTTCCAGTCCCAGGTTAGGCTTACAGAATTTACTTCGCGCATGCCCGAATCTAGAACGGAATTCAAGAGGTGGACTATGGCATCCGATCCTCCCTGAGTTGTTCCAGACGAAGAGCCCAAGTGGGCCAAAGCATCAGCTTCATAATTCATTTCCCGTAGGATCTGTATCACTTTCCATCTCCGAAAACGGGTTGGTAGGGCGATGGCTTTGCCCAAGTATTCCTGTATCCTGCTGTCTTTGGCTTCATATTTCCCCAGTATTTGATTGACGACCAGCTACGAATAGCTTTTGAGGTCAATATCTTCAGCTCCGAGCTCCTTGGCTAATTCCAGATTTGTAATTGCGGCCTTATATTCAGCCTTATTATTAGTTAAAGAAACACACTTGATGGTCTGCCTAATCGTGGCCCTTGAGGGCGTGATGAGGACAATCCCTAGCCCCATTCCTTTCATACCAGTGGCCCCATCTGTGTATAACACCACTCTCTTCGGTTTATCGGATTGCCTCTGAGTAAGCGAGCGGCATTACACCAGGACTATATTCGGCTACGAAGTCGACCAATGCCTTTGACTTAATTGCGGTTTCGGGGCGGATAGGTAATATCATACATGCACAACTCGATTAACCAACTTACTAATTGACCCGAGAGTTCGGGGTTATGTAGTATGTTCCGCATGAAGGAAAGTGAAAACTACGCATATAGGATGGCATCAGAAGTAAGGCCTCAGCTTTCGGGAAGCTATTACTAAGGCTAAATCCAACTTCTCCAGGTGAGGGTAGCGGGCTTCGACCTCAGTCATGGACTTGCTAATGTAATAAATAGGATATTGCGTACCTTTTTCTCTCTCGAACAAGCACAACACTTACAACGGTTTTGGATACTGTGAGGTAGATCAGCAGCGGCTCCCCTTCTTCTGGTTTTACGAGCAAAGGAGGCTTAGATAGATACCTTTTGAGGTCTCTTAAGGTATGCTGACACTCTGGGGTACTTTGGAAATCTTGCTTCTTTTTAAGCAAGCCGAAGAATTTTTGGCATCGTTCGGACGATCGTGATATGAATCGTCCCAACACTGTTATCCTTCCGGTCAGTTGTTGCACCTCCCGCGAGCAGCTAAGCCACTCAGTTATGTAGTCTATGGCCTGAATGTGATCCGAATTGGCCTCAATCCTCCTGCTAGACACTATGAATCCCAGGAATTTTCCTGAGCTTACTCCAAAAACGCTCCTCTCAGGGTTTAATTTGAAATTATGCTTCCGGAGAATCTCGAACACTTCCTGCAAATTCTTGACATGTTCATCTATTCCTAGGGACTTAACAATTATATCATCCAAATATATTTCCACCTTTCGACTCAACTGGTGGCAAAACATCCGTTGGGTGATTCAGTGAAAAGAAGTCCCGGCATTTTTCAAGTCTAATGGCATGACTTCATAACAATAAGTCCCATACTCTGTTATAAACAAAGTTTTCTCCTGATCTATGGGATCAAGTCGTATTTGACCAAACCCGACGGATAAATCTAGGAAGCTGAGTAGCTCGTGCCTTGTCACTGCGTCAACCACTTGATCCAGACGGGGCATGGGGTGCGAGCTCGTCAAGAAAGCTCTATTCAAATCTTTTAAATCTAAAAACATTTGAAAAGTGTCAGGTTTTTTAGGGAGTACCATTACATTTGCCAGCCAATCCAGGTATCTTACTTCCTAGACTGGCCTCGACTAGACGAGCCGCGCTACCTCCTCTTTGACAAATTGGCTACGCTCTGCTGACACGGGGCATCATTTCTACTTAATCACCAAACAATCGTGAGTCATGTCCATTTTGTGTAGCGCCACCTCCGAAGTTACACCTGTGATATCCAATACCGACAAAGTGAAGCTACTAATATTATTATTATTTAGGAACATAATTAAGTTCTTCCTAAACTCGGGGTTTAGACCTGAACCCAGGTATACCTATTCTCTGAGCCTGTTTCGTCTGAAAAAGGTGAGTTCAAGGTCTTCGGGCGTGAACCTTCCGGCGTCCGATTCCTCAAGCGCGACAAAACCGCGTGGTACCCTATCTGCAGGGCCCTCCGGACGTGAGGCTATTGTTGACCTACATTGCGGCTCGACCCGTGGATTATCATTGGGACAGGCTTCTTGTTATACCCCGTATTTTGCGCGTTCGGATAATTTGAGATAATTGTAACAAGTTAAGGACAAGACTATGTTTTGACTATATTTGGTATACAAGTTGGTTATGAAAATTTTTGGATGTGTTAATATTGGAAAAGGCTAAGGGCAAAATTGAAACTTCGAAAATTAGTTTCATGAATTACAAAATATGGACTAAGTAATTGGGCTTGAAAAAAAAAAAGAACAAAAGAGGCCCAAACTATAGGAGTGGCCGGCCATGGTCCAAGAAGGAGGACCCAAGCCCATGCAAAATTCATCCATGTGATGAATAAATAAAAAGGGGCCATATGTTTATCACATGACACTTAGAACATTCAAGAGAAAACCTAGAAGGAGAAAAACAAAAGAAAGAAGAGCAAAAAAAGAAGGCCATTCGGCCAAGCTTAGGAATTTTTGCCCTTTGAAATCTTGTCCCAAAAATTATTTTCTTCATGTATTCCTACTAATTCAAGGGCCCTCTACAACGTGGTGTAGTTATTTCGGAAGATAGGACGCTTGTTTCATCAATTTAGCACCTTGGTCAAGTGAAGAAGTTAGGAGGAAAAGGTAAGAATTAATCCCTTTTTATTATGTTATGAAGGCTTGTTTATGTTGTAGTATGTAGAAATGGGTGGAACTTATGGAAATATGGAAGTTTGCATAATGGGTGTGTATGTGTGTATATGGCCGTGTGTGTGCATTGTGGTATAGGTAAGATGAGTTGAATTTTATGTAGTATTCTAGTTGTGGTTATTGTGGACTTCATATTGGAAATGAAAGTTGAATGAATTTGGTTGAAGTTGGAAATATGGAGTAGGGCCGTGTGGTGTAGGATGATGAGATGAAAATGAATTAATTTTGTTTAATATGCTAGTTATGTTGTTGTGACCCTTACAATGTAAATGAAGGTTAAATGGTTTAAGTTGGCATTGAAATTGATTGTAGGAAATTATGTCACTTTAGATGATCTTATGATATTATGGAAATGAAGTTGTCAAAGTGTGGATTGTTGTTGATTATGAATTTGAAAGTAGAAGATGTGTTATGGTAGTTTTGTTGCATATGTAGGAATTTTGGGTGAAACATGGAATTGGTGGAATTGCTTGAATATTGTATAGATTGCTTGGAATGTTCTTGACCTACGTTTGAATGACTTTAAATTAGTACATGAACATGAAAACGTTGATATTGGTTCGAATGTGCGTAGTTGGATTGAAAGTTGATGCACTATTTAGAAAAGAAAACAATTTATGTTAGAATGTGTTTCAAATCGATTGTTGATGTTATTGGTATTGTTGTTGGTATGGTTGTTGATATTTTGGCCGAGTTAAAATCTTGGGGATGTTGTATGTATAGGGGAGATGCTGCCCAAATTTTTTGTAGATAAGTATTGGTTAAGATTGAATTCTTAAAGCTTTATGATTAATATTTGGCAAATGTGACCAATTGTAGATTTTGGAGGAAACGGGATTTGAATTTGGATAAGCGTAAAAGGCAAATAAGGTATGTAAAGCTTTGCTTTTCATTCTCTTGGCATGTCCTAGACGTGATAGGTCAAGATACAAGCCTTGGGGACGACTCCACTCTTAGAAATCCGCGCCTAAATTTGCCCTTTTTCATTCAGTAGAATTGAATTAGGTACCTTAGGTTTCGTTGAGAAAATTGTTTAAACATCTATAACTTGCACAAATAAGACCCGACTGCCTTAAAACTATCATAAGTGATGTCATGAAGTTTAACGTACGTAATTTGTGTACGCCATCTCATCTGGTCCGAGGTGGGCCCACTATTCCCGAATTTTTCTTTATTATTCCGTTTAACTTATTTTTGAGTAGAATCAAAAGGAAACTCTTGACTACTCCTCTAACTACTAAAATGAAGTTGTTTAAATTATTTTATTGAGTCCTATAATATATTTTGAAATATGGAAATGATTTCAGAAAGCTTATTTCGACATAAACCATCGTGACATCCGAAAGGGGCATACACTATGATTACCGCTCAATTCCTTTTATATGGTTTGACATCAGAGTTACGCTATCGAGTCTCCGTAAATGTGTTATATTTTGTATTGCATTAGTTTCTCACTACTCCACTCGTGGATGCCTCAATGCTTCCTTCACTGAGCCCGGGCCAGGATATGTTATCACGCGCATTCCACTGCATTGTTCGCCGTGCCTCGATGTGAGGGGGCAGGTATGACATGTACATGGGTTGTGGAGTATGCTGTGCCATGTACTTATATTCTGATATTTGATGATATGATATGATATGGCCATCTGATATGTTATGATATGTTACGGAGCTATTCCCTATTCTGGAGTATAATGTGTTGTGGCGCCAGTGACGGGGTGGCGACCACGTTCTGTTCACCGAGTCCCATAATGGGGCCGAATATGGCATATGTTCTGACTTGCATTACCTATGTTTTATGAGTAAGCATTTTGATACTCCTGTTATTGCATTTATTTTTTGTACTCCCTGCTCAGATTATGATTCTGTTTATTGCATTTCATGTTTTACATACTCAGTACCTATTCCGTACTGACCCCCTTTCTTCGGGGGCTGCGTTTCATGCCGCGCAGGTACACCCAGATGATGTGGACTTATTATAGAGGATATTCCAGCAGAGTTGGCAAGCTCCATTTGCTCCTGGAGTGCTACCGAGTCAGAGTTTGTATATGTGCTTCTTCTGGATTGATGTTAGAGACTTTGCAGACAGAGTCGTGGGTATAGTATGTCAGTTGTGTAAGCGGCTTCATCAGCCGATATGTCATTATGTATTATGTGTTAAATTCTGTATGATCACAGATTCTCTTTGATTTGGAAAGCACCGAAAAAGAATATTTTTTAGAATTCATTATGTATTTTATCTTTATTAGATTTAAAAGCCTAATAAGATTTTGTGTGTCCCGAAGGTCTGTGGGTTCGCTCGGCTTCGGATGTGGGGCCGGGTGCCCATCACACCCTAGTGGAATTAGGGTGTGACACTTCTGTGATTGCTAGCTATCGCTCGCGACCGAGACGCCCTTTCAATCAACCAAGACGATATCTGTCGGGCCACTCTCGACATCTCCCTTCACTAGGGCCACTCCTGAGGATGTCGGGAACTTCTTCACCTAATGATAAGGTGATGGGACAGTCTTCATAGCATGTAACCATGGCCTATCAATCACTATGTTGTACGACATTTCCCCTTCGAGAACGTCGAATAGCGATTTCATTAACACTCCCTGAACGTGCATTTCTAGCTCAATCTACCCCGAGGTTATTTCGCTAGACAAGTTGAATCCAGTCAAAATCCATGTTAGGGGGATCATCAGTTCCGTGAGTTGCATCTCCTTGAGAACTCGGAGTTGTACAACATTGACAGCGCTACCTGGATCAATAAGTACACGCTTAATGTTAAATTGAAATACTTGGATAGATATTACTAAAGTATCGACGTATGGGTCCTCGATGCTTTCTTGTTCCTCCTTGCCGAATGTGACAGGATTGTTGAGCTCAGCCCTCATCCTCTTTTAGGGTATTATTGCGCACATCGGCTGAAGCATTCGAGGCGCTGCCCCGACCATAATCCCTTTTGTTATCATGTTTATCATAAATGGCGAGGTTGGTCGGTCCTGCGGAGCCCCGGTCCATTTTCTCTTGACATACTTGGATCGATTACTGAAAAATTCCTTCAAATGACCCCTCCTCAAGAGGTTTGCCACTTCATATTTTGGGTGTTTTCATTCCTCCATAGAGTGACCCAGGATTCCGTGAAACTCGCACCAGAGTTCTATATCCATACCCTGTTTGTTCGGGTTGGATGATGAAGCCACAACGGCTCTCGACGCATCTACGACCAACGTTATAAGAACAAAACCTGTTGTTCCGGGAGTTGACTTGGCAAAGCTTACGGCATTGGAAAAAGATATACGTGAAATATTGAGCCAGATTCCTGGGGCCCCTCCTATATTGAAAGGGGTTGGAGCAAGGAAATACGGGAAAATACCGTATACGGAAGATGCAGCCCCAGAACTTATTTTGGAAAAGTTTAAGATGCCCGACATACCCAATTATGACAGCATGACGGACCCGGATGAGCACATCGTAACCTTCGAAACAGCAATTAAAGGACACGATTTGTAACAACACCAAGTTAAATCCGCCATGCTGAAAAAGTTCAGCCAAATGCTCACAAAGAGAGCACTCTCTTGGTATACCCTATTAACATAACACTCTATTGATTTGTTTGCTGCTCTTGCAGATGCATTCGTCAAGACCGACACGGGAGCCCGAAAGGTCAAAACTCACAAGGCAGATGTATTTACCATAAACCAAAGAAAGGACGAGCCGCTTCACAACTTTGTGGAGCATTTTTAGTGAGAGAGATGCGGCTGCCTGCGATCTTTGAAAGTTGGGTCGCCGCTGCCTTTGCCGATGGTTTGAACGCTGATGGATTGGACGCGTCACGAAAGCTGAAGAAAAGCTTCAAGGAACACTCGGCTAATTCATGGAATGAAGTAAACAGTAGGTACACTGCCAAGATGAGGATTGAAGCATATCACAATGGCAATAACAGGGGAGGACAGCAGGGCAGACCCTACAATAAGCCTCCATACAGGCAAAGTGATGCTAGGTGGTGGTTTGAGCCTTACTCAACTCAGCCATCACCTAGGTATGAGTGACAAGCAGGAAAGCAGAGGTACGACCAAGGTCAACCCAGAAGGGACAGGGGACCGCCACTAATGAGTCTCGCAAATGACGCAGGACCATCGAGCGTTGCTCTTATAACTTCAATGTGGAGGCTGTGGAGCTGGTCATGGCCGATGAGCTATTGTGTGAGTCCTCTTTACTTTCTATTTTACTCACCCCTGAAGGTATTGTTCCCCTGCCTCGGTTCGCATCATTAGACCGTTCTTCCAAGTCTCGATGTTCTATGAGCGTAAGTGAAACCTCCAATTTTGACTTGTTTCTAACGACATTGTCCTCTTCTACCATATTTTCTTTCAGTGGTGATGTTAGTTCCGAGATTTCAAAGAAAATCAGCTACAGATCGGGACAACTCCACAACTGTCTATCCCCACAGACGGCGCCAAACTGTTTTCCGGTAAAATCGTTAGCTACCAAAAAATGAAGTTAGAGATTTATTTTTACGGGTTTAAAGACAAGTAGGTCGTATTCAATCTAGAGACTCTCTTGAATGAGCTCGGGGTTTGGTTGTTTTTCTTATGAGGGATACAAGCAATAATATTTATCTAAGTTAATAATGTAAATGGCAAGTAAGAAAATCACAATAATGATCAGATCTCCGAGACTGAGTATATTTCTTAGCCAAAAATGACATTACAAGAAGTGAGAACTTGGATACAAAAGTGCTATCACCTTTCTTCTCTCCTAAGCTTCGTTTATGTAGCCAAACCCTTGGTATGCTACTACCCTAGGCGACGTTAGTTGAGTAACGCAGCTTGGACTCTGTGCACAGTGGCACTCTGCTCGATGACGACTGCTGTGATGGGAGTTATGGGAGAGGGAGACAGCTGTATAAATCTGTTTGAGACTCTTGCGACTGAGGAAACTTCTTGCCTACGCTTTGAGTCCTCCGAACCTTCTTACTCCCAATGTTCCGAGACCCGGCGTCCTCGGATCTCGCGTTCCTCGGTACGAAAATACCCTCGGATATTTATTCCCGCATACAACCACTTTGAGAATTATGAAAATACATGGTTAGGATTAATTAGGAATAGAAAAGGTGCCACTTTTGGTGATTCATGTTCGTTGGCTTGGTGATGAAGCTTTGATTACCTTTTAAAGAGAAACCCTCTCTGACTTTAGCGTTCCCATATCTGGTTTAACTCCTAGGAAATTGGAATGCCATTCCAACAAGTTTCGATCACTATAATTGGAAAAATCACGGATACACCTATGATATTGGCAGGGAGTGTTACCTAACATTGTCTATCCAATAAATAACACCAATACATATTAATATTATGTAGTACGTACTATTTTTGTTTAAAAGGACAGACAATTAAACTAGGCAAGTTGCAAAGGTAGTACTAGTCTGGTCAGGCCTGCAAATTGTGTGGTGGAAAAAATAGAGAGAACATGCAACATCAGCCAACCTGGTGGAGGAAAAGATATACTCTCTCTATTTCAATTCATGTGAATTTATTTTCTTTTCAGTCCATGCAAAAATGAATGACCTCTTTCTTAATTTGAAAACAAATTCACTTTGCGAAATGATTTATAACCACACAAATATTCAAGACTTATTTTGAATCACAAATTTCAAAAGTCTTCACTCTTTCTTAAATGTCGTGTCCAGTCAAATGGGTTCACATAAATTGAAACAGAGGGAGTATATATGTATGATTCAGTGCCTACTATGTCCTTCCTATGTACAACCCAATCAATTTAAAGATGCCTTCCCTACGACAATAGTACTAAAGCAGCTAATTGTTTCCTTCTACCAGAACTTTGAAACTAAAGGATCAGCAGGGATCAAGTAGCTCAGTTGATTGACTGTCTGAATTTTCATCTTGTTGGTGAGGGTTTGAATCCCACGTTATAATCCCCTTCACTATTTCCCCCTATGTAATAATAATAAAAAAACTAAAGGATTACGTACAGTCGTACACTTCATAAACGGAGACTAATTACGTAAGTTATATTTATACGACACGTTAGTCAAACGAAAAAAAATTGATTGAGATTAATTCGTATGTCTTTTAAATATTTTAAATATTTAATTATTGTGACTTATAATACTTTTTATTTATTTTTAAATATGTAAATTATTTAAAAAAAAAAAACTTAAATGATATATGTCCTAATTCACGGTCAAATTAAAAAATTTAACTCTCGAATATCCGAACTATGTCATATAAATTGGAACGAAGGGAGTAAGTGTGTATATATAGAGTTGTGAATAATCAGGGTCGGTGCTAGAATTTGGAGTTTGTAATTTCTAAACTTCTCACCAAACGCGCAACTCATTTTAGCTACTGTGTTCACAAATAAATATTTAATGAATTTCCTAATATGAAAAACATGATCTAAGCAAAAAATACTATGTTCTGAGGCATATCTCGCATTATAGTGGGGGTTCAATTGAACTCATAACTTTGACGCCGCTCATCAATTTATATGTAAAATATTACTAACATGGTAATAAATAGTATATATGAACCTTTAACTTTAAAATATAGTGAGTTCAATGCTAAGAATCATAAGATTGAACACATAGGATATAAATCCTGAATCTGCCTCTGACTGAATTCATCGTAACCGTACTTGATATTATAGCTTCGCCCCTGAAAATTGATTTAGTGTGTTTATCACTACAAAAATTAAAGGATATTTTATTAGGAATAAGCATAGAAACACACTTAAACTATAATGACATTGTTAGTTACACTACACTTGAACCACATATGAAGTGGTCTTATGACCCTTGTGAACTTATTTGTTCATATTGTTTACCTCCTCCAATTTTGACTTGGGCTGAAAGGTGAATTCACGTTATAAGAGCGCGTACCAAGTTAAAACCCATATAGTCTTTGAATATTTGCCACGTAAGGATCCAAATAAGAAGCTAGTATCATCTTTGGGAAAAAAAGGTTGCCCCCACCCCCCCCCCCCCCCAAAAAAAAAAAATCCCGTTTTAGCCATTGACGACAAGATTTCTCCACCACTGTTAGAAATACTTGTTGGTTTTGAGAGGTAAGATTATTTTATTGTAAGTTTCAACTCTTATTGTAAGTTTCAACTCTTTATTCTTTTCTAAGTGTTACGTCTTAAAGTTAAGTTTTTTTAATTTGTTCTCAAAATCTGTCTATAATTTTAGAGTTAGCTATTTAACACGCAATAATCCTCGAATCTCATCAAGTTCTGATGAAATTACAACCGCGAATAAGGAAATAAACTTTTGTACATAAGTGGTGTTGATTCCAAAAGAAAAAAAGAAGTAAAGAGGAGATTTTGATCGATAATCGTGAAAGAACGAAGGGGTTGAAAATGGAAGAGGGTCTGGTCGATCTTGGGTCAGAAAGCATCAAATGAATGGATATACGACCCTATTTTTTTTGGGGTCTTGCATAGGCATGCCACGTGTGTATGCACATGTCAAGTTCTAACTTATTTTCGTTACTAGGTCATTACTGGAAGGGAGTAAAATCAGGAAAAAAAAAATCCACGGGGGCATAAGACTCCACATAATTTAAGTGTGTAACCGGTAATTTCAATACTTTTTAGGTGTGTATTTATCTCTTATTTCTTTTTATTTTGTATACACACCTTAATTTAAGTTCACTTTATTGAAAATTCTGTACCAAATAAAACTAGTACACATAAAATTGAAACACAGCGGAGTATATGAGGTACGTATACCTTTCTGTCTTCTTTCTGGAAAGGGTCCATGAACCTATGGTGTTTTCTATAAAGGTCAACTTTTTTTTAGGTTAATTAGTAACAATTACTGGTCACTTGCCCACATGAACTAACCTATGATGTCTTCCAAGAAGTAAACATTTTAGGTTAATTGCTAAACGATTAGTAGTGACTTAGCCTGCCCCAAATTAAATGGTATCAACTAACAAATATGGCATCAAAATTAACTGACTACTTTTCTTGGTACGTTGGTACAGAATCTGTCCCACTATAATCAATTATCAATTGCTTCCCAATGGTCACAGAGTGCTTACTCAACTTGTTGAATAATCTAAAGAACGTACTGGGACGACTCCATATAGTATGAATCATCACGGATTCACGGCCGATTACAATTTAATTAAATCATGTACCACATATTGACCCACCTAACCTATAAGGTGATACAATATTTATTTGACACGAATCACCATTATAATTAGGTGTCAACCAATTTTTAACCCTCAATAATGTCAATATGGTTGGTTGCCCTCTAGCGAATGGCCCAACTGAAGAGTACCTAGGTGTACATTGTTAGTCGGGAGTCGAGACTCTAATTCGAAAGAGAGATATAATTTTTATAACTTCTGAAACATTGGACGAAAGTAAAGATTGATTTAATACCGTATCACAAACATTAGGTATCAGTCGATTTTTAACCCTTAATAGTGTCAATATGATAGGTTGCCCTGTAGCCCATAGACCAACTGATTAGTACTCATAAACTCAGGTACATTGCTACGTTGAGACTTTCTTTCGAAAGTGATTATTTTTTTTTTTTTTTTGCTGAAATGATTGGATGAAAATAAAGATTGATTTAATACTGAACACAGATTTTAGGTGTAAACCATTTTTTAGCCCTCAATAATGTCGATATGGTCGGTTGCCCTCTAGTGAATAGCCCAATTAAATAGTACTTAGGTGCATTGTTAAGTTGAGACTATTTTTTCGAATGTGAGACTTTTTTTTAACTGCTGAAATGATTGGACGAAAGCAAAGATTGTATTAATATGGAATTGCAAATCTTTATAGACGGACTTGATTTCTCGGAAATCCAATCATTAAATCTACGTGTAAACCGAGTGAGAACAAATTTGTGGTTACACCATATAGTGATGATACTCGACTATATGAGCCATTATTATTCTGCAAAACATAACCAAACTTTTAATTTAATGCGTGATGCTACAAAATGTTATCTCTTGCGATACAAAATGGAGAAGTTAACTGAGGAGACTCCAAGATTAGCCTAAATAGCTGAGTATGTCTCCTTAATCATTTCATATGTGGAGTACTTAATGACAAGGACAAAAGGCAGTATACCATATCACAAGAATAAATATTTGCCGTCACCCTATCTTTATACCAAATTATGATAAGTAATCGAAAGTTTGAACGTTTATTTAATAGTTAACTTTATAGTCGAAAAGATTCTATGACAGAGACAGGAAATTGCTCAAAACTAATTATTGGTGTAAAGCATGAAGTAACTAACAGTTTAGGGGGATGTAATGCCTTTAATTTTTGAAAATTTTGTATACGGGTGAAACCGAGTTAATTGATATCCCCGGTTTCCCGACATTAAAAATATGCTCGGTCGACATGAGATCGATCTGATCGGGGATCGAGCAGAATCAGGACATTGAGGCAGGTTGAAGTGGGGGTTAGTCACCATGATAAGAAAACCGAAATATTCGGCTGATGGCGGATATTTCGGCACCGATCACGCCAATAGTTGTCAACAGATTTTATTCAATTTTATTCCTTATTTAGTGTTGTCCTAGGGTTAGGACTCCTCTACTATATAAAGGAGAACCCCCCCCCCCCCCCCCTCTATTTTGGCTAGGTTTTTTTCCCCACAAAGAGAGTAGCATATTCATATTTCAAACAAGCAATAACATCATCAACACTGTTCATCTTCTTTGTTTCACTGTTCAGAATTCACCGTTCAGCCCCGTACATTAACCTCGACCCCGGTATTCGAGGTCAACCGTGCCCTCCATAACTAGATTTATAGTCTGATTTTGTACTATTATTAGCGATAAAATTATAAATTATATTAAATTAAACTGCATATCCTTGGCTTCGTCTATAAATTCAATCGTTATTCATTTTTAGGGTAAACAGTTTGGCGCCCACCGTGGGGCCAGGGATAATAGTAGTGGTTTAATATAAAGTTCTGATTACACTCGATATTTTACACTTGTTCTTTAAGTTTTGATTTCAGGTCTACCAGACACGTCGGACTCCCATTCTGTCAATTTTCAAGTTGAGTCAAGCCATCACGAGCACAACGATGAGGGCATACCTAACAATAACGTACCCCCAGTTAATCCTGACCAAGTCGGGTCATCGGTGGGCAACGTGCCGACTGGCGGGGATAATGGAGCCATGCTGCAACAGCTCCAAAACCAGTTGGACATGGCTATGGCCCAACTACATGCCCAACAAGAGATCATAGCACAATTGCAAAATCGAAATCAAGCACCCGATGTTGCTCCATCGGAACAAACCGAGGAAGCGGAAGAAATGGACGCTGCTCGGAATAATGAGAACCATCTCGGGCAGAGTGTCGAGCTGGTAAGGATGCTCGAAGAATTGACGAAACGAGTCAAATCCGGGGAAAAGAAGATAGAGGCGAACAATGAGAAGGTGGAGAACTACAACTCGAGGGTCGACCAGATTCTTGGGGCACCTCCGGTATTGAAGGGGCCGGATTCGAAAAATTCATCCAAATGCCTTTTCCGCCAAGTGCTGCGCCGATGAAAATCCCGAAGAGATTTCTCATACTCGATATCCCAAAGTATAATGGGACAACAGACCCAGACGAACATGTGACTACACGTGTGCTATTAAAGGCAACGATCTCGCCGACGATGAAAGGGAGTCGGTGCTGCTTAAGAAATTTATGGAAACCCTGTCCAAGGGAGCAATGATATGGTATCACAACTTGCCCGAGCGTTCGATTGATTCATTTGCCATGTTCGCAGATGCTTTTGTCAAAGCTTACGCCGGAGCCATCAAGGTCGAAACCAGAAAATCGGACTTGTTCAATGTTAAGCAGCGAGATGACGAAACCCTCTGCGAGTTTGTGGCCCGGTTTCAAATGGAACGCATGGACTTACCTCCGGTCACTGACGATTGGGCCGTTCAGGCTTTCACTCAAGGGCTCAACTCAAGAAGCTTGATCACATCTATGGAGCTAAAGCAAAATCTGATAGAGTACCCGGTAGTCGCCTAGGCTGATATACACAACAGGTATCAATCGAAGATCAGGGTTGAAGATGATAAGATTCCGAGAGCCGCCTCAGTATCATGGAATTCCGGTAAAGGGAATGATCGATCGAGGAGAACGACAGATTGAGATTCAAGACCATCATATGACAAGTATCAATCTTACCCACCTGATCGAAGGGGCAACAGGCGCAACAACAAATCGAGCAAGAATGATAGGAGGAATGATCGAAGGAATGATCGAGGCCCAGTAATCATGGATTGATGAACAGAAATATTGTCAATAGAACCTCGGGAAATAGAAAATGTTATATCCCGTATTTTTACACATTGGGATATTTTAAGCTAAACGCGACAAGTTGAAGACGAGACTATTTAAGGTACGAGGTAGAGACCTTAACTTTCGATTTTGTTTCAAGGCACAAGTTGCCTATAAATTTTATTTGGTATAAAAATATTAATGGAAATTTAGGATTAAATTACCATGATTAGATTATTAAGTGGGATAAAAATTTGATCACTTACTTAATTAAGCCTAAGGGGCCATGTGGGCCCCACACGATTATAAAAAAATATATATATAAAAAAGAATCAAAATATGAAAATTAACAAAACAAGTGCAATGTTGAATCATCAAGTGGAGGAGTACGTGTAACATGATGGGAAACCATATATATAGAATAAGGCATAGTGCAAATGACACTTTCCAATTCATTTGTGGAAAATCAGCTTTCAAGAACTAAACAAACCAAGAAAAAGAAGAGTTGAAAGAGAAGGAGGTCACGGCCAGATTGGAGAAAACAAAAAAAAAATCCAGTTTTGTGGTTTAATAAAATTCTAAGGAGAAGACAAGGAGAAGGAGGTGGAGAAGCAAGAATGAATATAAGAATTTAAGACACAAATTGGAGCCAAGTATTCAAGGTAAGAATTGGTTATTTCTTTTACATTTAGAATGAGTTGGATGCATTGTGAATATGTATAAAATGGTGCATGTTGGTATTGAATGTTGTTGAAAATTGAAGTTAGCCGTGTAAAGGGCTTATGTGAAGTAATGTTTGAATTTCTTGTACATGTATTAAGGATGATTTGAATGTTGTAGTGTGTTTGAAAGGAATGAAAATTTTGGAATTTTGTATGTTTGGTATTGAAGCCGTGTAGGAGCTGATTTAGGGAAAATTAGTGGACTGATTTATTGATGCCTTAGTTGTTGTTAATGTTAGGGACGTTGTGGTGCATTGTGTGCATAATGAATATGCGAGTTTGAGGTGTAAAAGAAGTGATACATGTTGAAGTAGGAAAACAGTCCAAACCGTGGACTGTTTTAGTAAAGAAGAATGGATTAATTTATTTTGAATGTTGATTGTTATTGTCATGGGTTCTAAAATAAGAATGAGGATATTGATGGTTAAAAATTGGAGTGAAGTCATTATGGGCTGTTTGTAGAAATGAGTATGTTGTTAATATAGTTTCTTACGATTATGAAAACAATGTTGCTAAACGTGTTGTTGTTGTTTTGGTTGGAGTTGGACAATTGCAAGTTGTTGTGGTTCTTGTAAACTTGATAGATATGTGTTGATCACAAGAAATTGTAAATGGTAATGTTATGTTGCTGTTTTGGGCCGTGAGTAGGAGCTGTTTCGATCAAGCATGATAGTTAATTTTAAGTAGAATTATAGTTGTTGTTGTCCCTAACTATATGGCGAAAAGATTGGAAAGTTAAAGTTTAAATTGTGTTGACACAACCATATTGTCGTATTTATTGAATTGAAGGAATTGAAAGTATAAGTGTGCCCATATATTGTTGTTGGTATTTCTGTGCCTACAGGAGCACAATTGGAAATTTGGATAGGTGAACCTATAAGGGGAAGTGCTGCCGAATTTTCGCCAAAATATTAGATAATAGAAAACTTAAAAAAAAGAATATATATAGACTGGAATGTAGGTCCTATAGGAGAATGAACTATAGAGTGGCGGACTAGAAAATATAGTTACTAACGATAGCGTCACTTTTATATAAATAGGCGAAAAGAGAGACGAGGCAAAAAGGATTCACGGATAGTCGTCGATAGGTATGTGAAGCCTATCCCTTCTTTCTTTTCGCATGTCCTAGAAGTAAGTAAGATATGATATGAGCCTTGGGGAAATTCCACTCTCTAATTCCAAGCATGACTCATGATTTTTATTCGTTCTTGATGCTAGAATTTGTAAGATAGTCGAGCTATTGTTTTAATTCTATTATATGATCGACTAATAAATGATGTATAAAAATTCCTACTCTTAAAGAATTGCATAATTAGAAGTATACTTGACTTTCATTAAGCTATATCATGTTAAATTGACACATGTACACGAATCCTGAAACGTTCCTTGGTATAGTTTGCAATGGCATTTAGGGAGAACTTAATATGATTATTATCCTGATGCTTGGGAGCTGATTAGTTTACTTATCTATTGAGTCTCAAAAGATGATTTGTATGTATGTGGTTTCTTATTACTCTGCTCGTGCTTACCGTTACATCCTTCACTGAGTCCCTGGCCAGGACATGTTTTCGTGCGCATATTCACTGCATTATTCACCGAGTCCCTCACTAGAGGGCCGGGACACGTTATATATATATATATATATATATGTATATGATGATATGATGACATGATGATATGGGGATGGCGGTCAGAATGGCATATGATCATTTATTCATCGAGTCCCTCACTAGAGGGCCGGGACACGTTATATGTACATGTATATGATGATTTTATTTATCGAGCCCCTCACTAGAGGGTCGGGACACGTTATATATATATATGCTCATGTACAGTATGATTATCTAGTTATGCTATTAAACCCTATAATGGTATGAGTATGATGTTGACACATATGATTTATGTTCAAAGGTAAGTCTTATGGTTTTCTGGTTGTTGCACTGAGTCCTACACTCCTCATTTCAGATATGATTCTGTTTACTATATTTCATGCTTTACATGCTCAGTACATATTCCGTACTGACCCCCTTTCTTCGGGGGGCTGCGTTTCATGCACGCAGGTACAGACGCTCGTTTTGGAGATCTGCCAGCCTAGGATATCTATTCAGCCACTTTGGAGTGCTCCTTTGTCCCGGAGCCTAGCTTGTGGTATAGATCCCTTTTGTTATATATGTATGTGTTTGTTCAGGGTACGGCAGGGCCCTGTCCCGTCAGATGATACTATCGTTACTCTTAGAGGTCTGTGGACATATGTGTGGGTCTGTATATAGTTGTTGTTTGCTATGTAGACATGACTTATGTTTTTGGGGCGTACCCATTCGTAGTGGCAGCCTTGTCGGCTTGCGTAGACATATATATATATATATTTGATATGAAAGTTGTAACTCCTCAGGAGACAGGTGGCTATGATATGCATATATGCGACAGCGTTAAGGCAACGTCTTACCTTTATATATAAATCCTTGTTATGCTAGCTGTAGATGATTGTGGTTAACAGGTGTATACGAGTGTCCAGCTCGGGCACTAGTCATGGCCTACGGGGTTGGGTCGTGACAGAAAAATTCCAAGGTTATCCGAGTATAATTTATGCATCAATGTAGCGACCATAGCAGCGGCCGTTATCCGTAACAGAGAAACGAGACACCTAAGGCCAATCCAATCTGATCCAAAGAAGTGGGATAAAAGCCTTATTTGCAAATACCATCACACTCACGGCCACCGAACCGAAGATTGTCAGCAGCTGAGAGAGGAGGTTGCCCGTCTGTTTAATTTGGGACACCTTCAAGAATTTCAAAGTGAACGAGCAAAAGCTCACTTCAAGAATGTGGACGCCAACAAGCAAGATAGACCGGAAGAGCCTCAGCAAGTGATACACATGATCATAGGAGGAAAAGACGTTCCCTTAGGGCCGGTAG
This sequence comes from Lycium barbarum, assembly GCF_019175385.1. Lineage (NCBI taxonomy): Eukaryota > Viridiplantae > Streptophyta > Magnoliopsida > Solanales > Solanaceae > Lycium > Lycium barbarum. Next base: position 18,175,994 of record NC_083348.1, on the reverse strand, counting down.
TGAAACGCACCAACGTTTCCATAACAAGAGAAAAGCGTATTCGGAATTATGACCCCGACGGTCCCATCTCGTTCAGTGACGAGGACATGGAAGGCATCGTTCAGCCTCATAACGACGCACTGGTAATATCTGTCCTTGTCAATAAATTTAGAACTAAACATGTGCTAATTGATCCAGGTAGCTTGGCTAATATCATCCGATAGAGAGTTATGGAGCAACTGGGACTAATAGATCAGATCGTGCTAGCAATACGAGTCCTTAATGGATTCAACATGGCCTGCAAAACGACGAAGGGTGAGATCACCTTACCGATCAACACGACAGGAACTACGTAGCAGACAAAATTTTATGTGATAGAGGGAGACATGGGATGCAATGCATTGTTGGGAAGACCGTGGGAGACATGGGATACAATGCATTGTTGGGAAGACCATGGATTCACCTCATGAAAGCGGTCCCTTCAACTATGTATCAGGCGTTGAAATTCCCGACCTCAGAGGGGATCAAAACCGTTCATGGTGAGCAACAGGCCGCAAAGGGAATGTTCGCGGTCAAAGAATCTGTTAAGACGACGAAAATACCGGATTGGAACGAAGGGGAAAGTGCCAAATAGAAATCACAGATTTCGATCTCGGAGTCCTCAGAAGATCGGAATAGGAACACACCAGACGAAGAGTTAGAGTTTGGAGTTCCGAGGACCTTTGTGTTGCCCAATGATTCAGATGCCACTAAATCCACAGTCGAAGAACTCGAGTAAGTCATATTGTTCGTTCATCTGCCGGACAAGAATGTATACCTGCACGGGGCTAACCCCCGAGCTCAGGAAATTTTTTATTGAATTTCTTAAAAATAAATCAGATTGCTTTGCCTGGTCCCATTTAGACATGACAGGTATCCCACTGGAGGTGACAACACACAAGTTGAGTCTGGATCCAAGTTTTCCTCCCGTCAAACAAAAGCGGAGGCCGCAGCCTGAGGTAAAGCATGCATTCGTCAAAAACGAGGTAACTAAGCTCCTTAACATAGGATCCATTCGAGATGTTAAATACCCAGACTGGTTAGCTAATGTTGTAGTAGTGCCTGTTGACACCTAATTTTGCCTCTCCTTTATTCCTATTTATTTCTTTGGGAATAAAAATAAAAAAAGGAAACGAGCCAAATATTTTATTTTCGCCGCGATTTTCTATCCTTACTACTATTAATATTGTTTTTTATTTTCACCATTACCAGCAGTACACTATTTCATCATCATTTTATTTTCTACATATTAATTACTAAGCACATGATGCATATTACACAAATTATATCACCTAGGAGCTAATTACTTATCACAATATGCCAATTTGTGGCCCAAACAGTCAAACCCGTCTCTTTTACAAACCCAAACGTCCAGCCCACATGTTTAATCCGGATTCAGCCCATATTTTCCAACACACCCGTCCAGCCCAACAAACACTTAACCCAGCCCATACTCCTTCACCCGACCCGGCCCACTTCCTCTTAAAACTAATTATCAGTTTCTACCCTAATCCAAAGAAGACGTCGTCTTCTCTCCCCTTCCTTTCCTCTCTCTTCACGCCTCCATGCCCATTTTTAGCAAACCCTACTCTCCCTTTCAACCATGGCAGAGCTTTGTTCCCCCATTTTCGGATTAAGACAGCCGACCCTCATCTCTCTCTTTCCTCTTTCAACATAGAATCGATTTTCCTTCAACAATGGCAGGTTTAAAGCTGTCCATTTCCGAGCAACACAGTTGCCCTCTTCTTCTATTTTAAGTGAAAAAACCAAGCGTCTTTCCCTCCAACTCAAACCGTGCCTTTCCATTTCCTTGAATTTTTTTTTTGCTTTTCAGAAGGTCACTGAAAAGGATCACAAACGGACAGTTTTGTCCAAACTCAAACGGCTATTCACTCAAAATCGTTGACTCAACTTTGAATTGAGTTCAACATCCCGCCCAAATCGAAACCCTACACTTTAAATTTTGCACCTATAAATACCTCGCTAAGTCGGTGAAAGAGGGAGGATTGATTTTTTTAGGGAGTCGGCTGTTTACTCAAATTCCTTACAACTTGACAAATCATTTGGGTTTTCTTGAACATCTGGAGGGTTTTCTCGAGCAGTTGGAATTTTCCGGAAAAAAATACAAAAACAGCCTCACTTTATTTCTTGACGTCGACTTTAAAATACCAACATTTTACTCTGTTTTACTGGAGTATTGCTTTAAATCTGAGTATACGCGAGCTCGGAGGTATTAGCATTCGAGTTTGAATTCGTCGTGTCGACTAGAGATCCGAACCGACGTCCCCAGTTCACTGCACCATTAAAAGGTAATTTTCCTCGTCTTAATCTACATTTCTCTAATTTTGTTACATTAGTGTTGTAGTTCTGCTGCTGTTTAATTTGGTTTAGTTCTGTTATATTAGTGTGGTAGCCCTGTTCCTGCTTAATTAAAATTAACAAGACTATGTGACTAGTGTTAAAAAAATTTGGTATAGTGTAGCTGTTGAGATGGTATAGTCTGAAGAGATGAACTGGTTGATTAAAACTCGTTATTAATTTAGTATGATCCAGTGCACTTATGCTGCTCACTCGTGGTTTGTGTTGAATCACTATATGCTAAGCCGGGATAGTTGTTTAACTCTGAAAAAATGTTAGATATGACTGTAAGTGTGGTGGTTCCATGTCACTTTGTCCATAAGCATTCATGTTATAATCGGATATATCACTTAGTTCTGTTAAATGACGTTTGGTTTGTCCTTTGAAATAAACCTACTGGTTTGAACACTTGTTGAAAGATCCAAAGACGGCGTAGATCCCTTTCTACCCCTCCCCTTCTCCTCTTTGGATACAGTATTGAAGCCTGGAGTTTTGAAGGTGCTATTTTCTTTTGTTTTGAATGGATTCAGGCCTGAAATGAGTTGCCGTAGTATAAACTTTCTGTGAGAATTTTAATCTGATCCAGACCTGCTAATAAGTTATTTCCATTAGGCATGAATTTTAAGTTTCGCGTTTGTTTTAGCCTCAACAATATCTTTAGGACTAAAGCATCAGAATATTTCGGAACATTACCTTCTCTATGTTTAGTTGATTTTCCTTGAATGGTCTTAATGTTGGTCGTACGAATTTAATTCGACAGAATGATTCGAATTTGGGTTCACTAACTTCAAAAATCAGGTTCTGCTTCATGCTTATAGATGGTGGTTGTAAGGTCCTTATTCGAGGTTCTTGGTCTTTATTTTTAACGAATCGAAGTTGGTTTTTCATAAGAAATGGAATCTTAGTATGTCTAAAGATTATTGAAATCTGTCTTTATGCCAAAATGCTACTTCTCTATTGACTAGTCGTGCGTGATCACTCTGTGCTTTCATTAACAGAACTATGACAATAGGAAGATATCTTTGAAATGTTTCGTGATTCCTTGAATCTTTTATGATCTTCAGTTCAGATAATTATGTTTGGAAGGAGCAAAACTCCTAAAGATGCTAAAATTAGTAATGTCATAAGCCCCTGCCGTATGCTAGTGGATGTTCATAATATCAGCCCATTTTGGATAATAATGTTTAAGATATTTCCTATTTATTGCTCCCTGTTTCTGGCTTAAGAAAATATCAGTTCACAAACAAAAAAAGTAATTGGTTAGCTAGTGTCTTCATTGTTTTGATTAACATGAACCGTAAAAGTTTGTTTGTTTAGCATATTCTTTAATTTCCTTTTTTATCCTCTATAATCGTTTTAATCGGGTTCTCTTTCTAATCCTTCATTTTCTTTCCCTTGTTTGCATGAACACCGGAGCCGAAGAGTTTCATTTTGAGACTCAACGACGCCGCTTATGGAGTCCGCATATCTGCACAGATCCTTCTTGCCTCTCAAATATCGATTTATGGAAGGGATTTTGTCCTCCCATTAAAGTCGAACGGGCTACTTAATCGTCCTACTTTTCTCTCTTTGCTTTGCTTGCTTATAGTGGTGAATGATTTTTAGTTTATGTATCTGTTGTTTAAGGTAGAACTATTGCAATTAATTAATGACTAAACCTTAAGAACTATTTAAAGTCCTTGTCTTGCAACGTTATCTTTAGGATTAACAACTCAGTGACTTTAGAATATTGAACATTTACAAGACGTACGGTTTTGAGGGTAATTTGGTGTCAAGCTAAAACAAGTGGTACTTGTTTCTTTTAAATGATGACAAGGATTATAGCAGATTCTCTTAATTTCAAACAGCGTTTTTGTTTTTAGCTTTAGCTCATTTTTAATACTAATTGTTCTTACACAAAAAATGCATTCGGAGACCCACTTAAATCCGAAGCCTCTTCCCACTTTTCAGAGCAGTTAGTTATTAAAGAGTCAGTTATTAAAGTGTCCGCTATTTTAATCAATCTATAGAGTACAAAATAATTCTTTCCAGAAATTAGCTTTGTTGAGCATTCCCTTTCATTGTCTGATTTTGAACGTACTTTAAGCTTTTCATTTACACTTAGCCTAATTAAATTTTAGTCCGGTCGGATTAACCATTATTAATGGAATTTAGAGGATGCCTAATACCTTCCCTCTAGGTTAGTTGAACCCATACCTAGAATCATTTGGTTTCTTAGACGTTAAAATAAAATCAACTTTAGATAATTACTTTAATTAACTTTAGGTGCCCTAATTCACCATAAATAATTAGGTGGCGACTTCTAACTTTAAATAACCCCGGAATTACCGGGATGTTGTAAACAATTTTGACTCTGGTTAAAATAGGGTATAACATCTTGGCGACTCTGCTGGGGACTACTTAGGTTCTAACCATAACGGACTTAGTTTTAATTAGGTTTTGTGTGCTTGTTTTAATTACTTTATTTGTTCTTAACTGTTTGTATATGCTATTAATTGTTTGATATAAACTGTTTAACTATTACTGCTTTGATAAACTGTCATTCCGTATCACTTTTCTCCACATTTGGAAATTCACACTATCACACGTACACGCGAGGTGTGTTTTGCGCACCCGCAAATTTCTTCAAAAAAATACAAAATTTTAGGAGAGTTGGCGTATGCGCGGGGTGTCCGAATACCGATGACCGCGTTGCCTTCTCACTCGAGTCGTCCGCTCGGGAACCTTGCGTCTAGTAAACCCACTCTTAGTCAACCTAGGATAGAGCTAAACCAACACCCTTTATTAAGAGCATACATTTCATGACCTAGGAGGTTTAGTACCCTTGGTGTATTAAACTCATTAGATGACCTTACCCAAACGTCCAAGTGGGTTCACGACCCCAAGTGACACTAATCATACTTTATGTGCATGTTTGAAGGATAACTGTGCCTAAATATTGACTACCTGCTTTAATTAATTAAACTTTAGGAGGGAGGAAATAACTAACATTTCTATGACAGGTATGGATTTACATTGGAGTACATCTGCGAAGACCAAGGACGTCACAAAATGGAGCTGAAAGTTAGACATAGGAAATTATATTTACTTTACTTAGATTAGGAAACATTTTTATGTTGTGCTCATTTGCTATGTAATAATATTACATTACTTCTGTACTTTATTTTGGAATAGAATTGGTTTAATTAATCAAAATAATGGGATGACGTATTATGACACACTTTACCCTTCAAAACAAACGTTAGGCCTACCTCTGGCACAAAGAGGTCACATGCATATTAGGACGCGTTATTGTTTGATATACTCGTTTACATTTGTGTGACAACTTGTTTGACTTTATGAATTATTTGCTACATGACTTACTTGACTTTACGTGATCATGACTTTGCCTAAATGTGCTAATGAAACTAATATCATTTGCATTTTTTATGTTTCCTTTTTCTTTTATTTTATTCCCAAAAGAGTTGATTCGTGTTGACATTCAAGCTGGCCGATCACCCTTACCTCACAAGGTCAAAGACGTCATCATTACCTCGGCGCAGTTGGGCTGTTCAAGGAAAGCAGATTATTATGTCTGATCCAACCGCACCTACTTCAACTGGTTTGGAAAACACCATGATCTCTAGTGATCCCCCCGAGACTTCCGAACATAGAACCACTATTCAACATGACGAACATATCACCTGCTAGACTCAAGAGATTGAGGACCTACGTGGTGAACTAAATCGGGTTAGGGACCTGACCAACTTATCCGTTACACTCCAAAGTCCACCTCCTGAACCCAGAACTGTCGCACCAAATCCACCTCGTTTTCCATCACTTGAATCTCCAGTGCCTGAACACTTTCCTCCACAAAACAATACACCCACCAATAACAACTTTCCTCAAATCACCCTCCCCCCCCCCCCCCCAAATCCACCAAATCCATCATACATCTATACTCCTCCGCAAAGTCAACCACCACCCACCTACACTACCTACGCTACTCCAAATCCACCACCCGTCAACCCACCAAATCAATCACAAGTTTACACTCCTTACATCCCTTTACCCACCAATACTAATCCACCACCTACAACTACTCCTCTAAACCCATCAAACCAACTACCTACGAATACCACCTACAACACACCACCTCCAGTCCAAAACACCCCCACCGTCCATACTTACCCAACCCAGCATATACAAGGGGCACACTTTGTCACCCCTAATGCGCAATATGTTCCTCCGGTATATGCTGCGGAAACACAAGCCTTTACCAACCCAGTAACGGTCAGGTTCCAGCCCGAGGTGGATCAATACGAGGAAATGGAAAAAGAAGCAAAAGCAAGGATAAATTATATGTTGTTAAAAGAGATCCACAGTCTCAAAGAGGCAATCAGAAACCTTCAAGTTGCTAGAGGAAGCAAGAGTGTAGAATATGAATATCTCTGTGTTCAGCCTGACGTCGATTTGCCCGTAGGCTATAAACCGCCGAAATTTGACACATTCAATGGAACAGGCGACCCCTATACACACTTAAGGGCTTATTGTGACAAACAGGTTGGAGTAGGTAGAGACCAGAATATAAGGATGAAACGATTCATCAGAAGCTTATCTGGTGAGGCCCTTACCTGGTATACACAACAAGACGTCCGCAAGTGGCGTGGATGGAGTGACATGGCCCAAGACTTTATGGACCGATTCAGTTTCAACACCGACATCACACCAGACAGAGTCTACATGACTAAGTTAACCAAGAAGTCAACTGAGTCGTTCCGCGAGTATGCGTTACGCTGGAGGTCAGAAGCAGCCAGGGTTCAACCCCCGATGAATGACAGAGAAATGACTGCTACCTTTATTGAATGCCAAGCTGGCATATTTTATGAGAAAATGATAGGTATGATGGGACAGAAATTCACAGAAGTTGTCCGAATGGGAGAAGCCTTAGAAGAAGGCATCAAATTAGGGAAAATTCAGGATCTTACTGCTTTGCAAGCAGTAAATAAGGCTATTCAATCTGGTTCTATCAGTGGAACCAAAAAGAAGAAAGAAGACGTCGCTGCAGTCATGAATGTCCAAGGACATAGGCCAAGCCAAGACATTACATACTTTAACCATCCACAACAACCTTTCTACCCTTACCAATACGCTGAACCCTACCAAGATCCACTATCTCCTTACCTTATCTACAACGCCCAAGCAAACTACTACCAACCCCGAGCACCTCCACATCAAAACCCACGTCCATATCAACCTGTTCAAGCTCCCACTTACCAAAATCGACCACATACCACACCTAAAGCCCGTCCAAACCCTGACATCAAAAACACCCGTAATTACACCCGGTTCGCTGAACCCTTAGCTCAATTGTTTGAAAGAATGAAAGCAGCAGGTGTGATACAACCGATTGAAAGGAAAATTCCTGATCCCATTCCAAGATGGTTTGATGGTTCCAAACGTTGTGCATACCATTCTGGAGTTGCTGGGCACGACACTGAAGATTGCTACGGTCTCAAAAACAAAATCGAAGCCCTGATTAAGGAAGAAGCGATCCAGCTCACTGGAGCTCGGCCCAATGTGGACAATAACCCTCTACCTACTCACGAAAATGCCAACGTGAACATGATAGCTGTGGAAGAAGATAAAGATTTGAAAGAAACCATCATGTCATCAACTTTTGTCGTTCTCTTGGGAACAATCCAAAAACAAGCACCAATGAAGATTGCTGCTACAACTACTCACAACACCGAGACACCGACCATTCAGGGTGCCGAACCAGGAGAAACTCTGAAGAATTGGACTTGTACTCCGTCCCTGGTTCGCCGGGAGTCTTGGTAGATGAACATGTAGTAAACTTTTTGTGACAGCACGATCTTAAAATTGAGGCTTAAATCGTGCCCCAAAACTTTGTTGCCTTGCCTCATTTTTTTGGAAGCTTAAATTGCAAAAACTATGAATGCATTTCTGACTTTCCCTAATCATCTATTATTGTTATTTTCTACTTTATTTGTCAAATCTGCCAACTCTATGATTGTGACAGAAAATGAACGAATGAACCAAGTACACCTCGAGAGAATAATAAAGAAATTAGAGGATAAGACAAGATTACATTTGAAAGAAAACGAAATAGTCGATAGGTGATGACATAAGCCTGAAAGCTAGCAATTCGAGAGGAAATCAAAAGACGACATTAGATTAGATTGTCTAGTTTGCAACCTTTCCTTTAATACATGTACGAACTACGCTGACCTGATTCGTTTGGTGGGATACGTAGGCAGCCCACATAGGGTTCGGTTGCATTACAACAGAAAATCCAAAATCCTTATACAAGGAGAATAACGCATGGCCTGATTCCCTCGGCGGGATTCGTAGACTATCAACATACAAGACAATCATATTTAGATAGAAATCCAACAAACCTTTAGCCATTTACATAACAGAACTACGCTGACCTGATTCCCTTGGTGGGATGCGTAGGCAATCCATATCGGGTTCGGTCCCTTTATTAGAAAATTTCAAACCATTTCTATGTACTTACGAACTACGTTCTGACCTGATTCCTTTGGAGGGATACGTAGGCAACCTATATAAGGTTCGGTCACACCATAACATAGGTTTAGTATACTCTCACGAGGCCAAAACTGGGGCATATTTTGAAAGATTAGACAAGAGAAGAGTTAGACATTGACAAGATTAAGGCTATCAGACAGGAACTATTTTAGACAAATGACCTTTCAATTGTTTCAGAAGTGTCACAATCTGAAGTTGGCAGAAATATTTTACAACTTATATACAAATATTTTTCCTTACATACACACATTTACATATATATATATATATATATATATATATATATATATATATATATATATATATATATATATATATATATATATTTCACAACTTATATACATATAGTTACATTTCCTTATACATATACTTGCATACCTACCTTTCAAGTGAAATACTTTCTTTCAATTGTTTCACTACTATTCATCTACCGAGGCTTGAACGGAGATCACAAGATCCAAACAAACAAGACAAATGGAGCGCCAACAACGTCAAGCTTCGGGTCAACACGAATCAGCTTCCCCCTCCCAAACTAAGAATTTTTCTTTGAGTGCAGGAATTAAAAGACCACGAGGCCAACAGTCAAGTCCATCAATCATGGCCGGAAACATCATTCGGCTCATTATGGCCTCGCCTCAAAAGCCAAACGGCTTTATTTTCAACTTTATCTTTAATTTTATTTTTTATTACAATAACTTTATGAATTTATTAACAAATATACCTATTTTGCAGGTTGTCGAGATTGAAGACGAATTAAATCAGGATTACGTGTCATTAGTTTGGCTTGTCACGATACCGTCCACATCATCAGCCAAACGACTATTCTATCACTTTACTCCATACTTTATCAATTATTTTATCATTCACTTTACCTACTTTAACCACTTTACCCTGAACTTTACAGGAATCAACATCAAGTCTCCGAAGACAATCGGAGGCATCATTTGTCTATTCAGCCTCTTCCGCATTAGCCAAACGGCTACACCATCACTTTACTTTACCAATTACTTTATCATTTACTTTATCAACTTTAACGACTTTATCCTGAACTTTACAGGGATTATCATTAAGTCTCTGAAGACAACCGGGGGCATCATTCGGCTATACAACCTCATATGCATAAGCCAGACGGCTACACTATGACTTTACTCTCTACTTTATCATTCACTTTACCAACTTTAACAACTTTACCCTGAACTTTACAGGAATTATCATTAAGTCTCCGAAGACAATCAGAGACATCATCCACTTTACGACTTTACCCCGGACTTTACGGGAATATGCATCAAAGCCTCCGAAAACAACCAGAAACATCATCCACTTTACGACTTTACCCCGGACTTTACGGGAATCTGCATCAAAGCCTCCGAAGACAACCAGAGACATCATCCACTTTACGACTTTACCCCAGACTTTACGGGAATATTCGGCTGCACTCTTACTTCACTTTCTACTTTATCAATTACCTTATCATTCGCTTTAATAACCTTAACTTAATTTTACAGATATCATCGAGCCCCCGAAATAACCGGAGACACCGCTAGGCCGTATGGCTCATCGACATATCATTTACCATCAAGTCCCCGAAGACAACCAGAGACATCACATGGCTACACGGCCTCATCTGCAGAAGACAAACGGCTACACTTTTACTTTACTCTCTATTTTACTACTTTACTTTACCATCCACTTTACCTACTTTAACGACTTTACATTAAAATTCCACAGACATCGTTTATCATCAAGTCCCGGAAGACAGCCGGAGACTTTATTATTGTCATTGAAGTCACCAAGTACAACTGGAGATATTCTTACATCCTCGGCGTAAACATCACGCATTCATTCAAGTCCCTGAAGACAACCAGAGACAACAGTTGGCCACACGACCTCATTATAAGCCACACGGCTTCATCTTCATTCTCACACTCATATTTACTTTACATTTTCAACTTTACCCAGGATTTTATTACTGATTTTGACATGAATTTCAGTTTTGGCATAAAGTACAATCTACAGAGACACAGCACAACGTGGAACTTTATCTTACGCAGTGAACTGGGGAAAATTTGCTGAAGAGTAATATCAAACTCACAAGCAAAGGTCACGGATCTACTCTCAAACCCGACTCCGCCTACGTCCACAAACACGTGATACGTAGGTTAATTTTTCTTTCACATCCACCGCTAAAACTCTACTCAATCAACTCCTCTCACAATCTTATAAGCCTTTTCTAAATCCCAGTCTCACTATAATTTAACACTAGGGCAAAAAGCGTAGTGTTAAATTATCCGCTTCTTTCGAACCACATACAACTTGATTCTCATAGAACCCGAGATATGTAGGCAACTTGAAATTGGGGTTCGGCCATAATTCCTTCCACCCCATAAAATTTTCCACCAATTCTCCTAACCCATATTTTCTCAAGTTCGTATTCGTTGGTCGGAACAAAATTGGCTAATACGTCAACTTCTTCGCCCGAAAACTCTTACATCGTCTCCGGTCGAAGAGGGGCATCTGTTAACACCCAATTTTCCCCCTCCTTTATTCCTATTTATTTCTTTGGGAATAAAAATAAAAAAAGGAAACGAGCCAAATATTTTATTTTCGCCGCTATTTTCTATCCTTACTACTATTAATATTATTACTTTTATTTTCACCATTACCAGCAGTACGCTATTTCATCATCATTTTATTTTCTACATATTAATTACTAATCACATGATGCATATTACACAAATTATATCACCTAGGAGCTAATTACTTATCACAATATACCAATTTGTGGCCCAAACAGTCAAACCCGTCTCTTTTACAAACCCAAACGTCCAGCCCACATGTTTAATCCGGATTCAGCCCATATTTTCCAACACACCCGTCCAGCCCAACAAACACTTAACCAAGCCCATACTCCTTCACCCGACCCGGCCCACTTCCTCTTAAAACTAATTATCAGTTTCTACCCTAATCCAAAGAAGACGCCGTCTTCTCTCCCCTTCCTTTCCTCTCTCTTCATGCCTCCATGCCCATTTTAGCAAAACCTACTCTCCCTTTCAACCATGGCAGAGCTTTGTTCCCCCATTTTCGGATTAAGACAGCCGACCCTCATCTCTCTCTTTCCTCTTTGAACATAGAATCGATTTTCCTTCAACAATGACAGGTTTAAAGCTGTCAATTTCGGTGCAACATAGCTTCCCTCTTCTTCTATTTTAAGTGAAAAAACCAAGCTTCTTTCCCTCCAACTCAAACCGTGCCTTTCCATTTTCTTGAATTTTTTTTTTTGCTTTTCAGAAGGTCACTGAAAAGGATCACAAACGAACAGTTTTGTCCAAACTCAAATGGCTATTCACTCAAAATCGTTGACTCAACTTTGAATTGAGTTCAACATCCCGCCCAAATCGAAACCCTAGACTTTAAATTTTGCACCTATAAATACCTCGCTAAGTCGGTGGCCGAGGGAGGATTGATTTTTTTTACGGAGTCGGCTGTTTACTCAAATTCCTTACAACTTGACAAATCATTTGGGTTTTCTTGAACATCTGGAGGGTTTTCTCGAGCAGTTGGAATTTTTCGGAAAAAAATACAAAAACAGCCTCACTTTATTTCTTGACGTCGACTTTAGAACACCAACATTTTACTCTGTTTTACTAGAGTATTGTTTTGAATCCGAGTATATGCGAGCTCGGAGGTATTACCATTCGAGTTCGAATTCGTCGTGTCGACTAGAGATCCGAACCGACGTCCCCAGTTCACTGCACCATTAAAAGGTAATTTTCCTCGTCTTAGTCTACATTTCTCTAATTTTGTTACATTAGTGTTGTAGTTCTGCGGCTGTTTAATTTGGTTTAGTTCTGTTATATTAGTGTGGTAGCCCTGTTCCTGCTTAATTAAAATTAACAAGACTATGTGACTAGTGTTAAAAAATTTTGGTATAGTGTAGCTGTTGAGATGGTATAGTCTGAAGAGATGAACTGGTTGATTAAAACTCGATATTAATTTAGTATGATCCAGTGCACTTATGCTGCTCACTCGTGGTTTGTGTTGAATCACTATATGCTAAGCCGGGATAGATGTTTAACTCTGAAAAAATGTTAGATATGACTGTAAGTGTGGTGGTTCCATGTCACTTTGTCCATAAGCATTCATGTTAGAATCGGATATATCACTTAGTTCTGTTAAATGACGTTTGGTTTGTCGTTTGAAATAAACCTACTGGTTTGAACACTTGTTGAAAGATCCAAAGACGGCGTAGATCCCTTTCTACCCTTCCCCTTCTCCTCTTTGGATACAGTATTGATGCCTGGAGTTTTGAAGGTGCTATTTTCTTTTGTTTTGAATGGATTCAGGCCTGAAATGAGTTGCCGTAGTATAAACTTTCTGTGAGAATTTTAATCTGATCCAAACCTGCTAATAAGTTATTTCCATTAGGCATGAATTTTAAGTTTCGTGTTTGTTTTAGCCTCAACAATATCTTTAGGACTAAAGCATCAGAATATTTCGGAACATTACCTTCGCTATGTTTAGTTGATTTTCCTTGAATGGTCTTAATGTTGGTCGTACGAATTTAATTCGATAAAATGATTCCAATTTGGGTTCACTAACTTCAAAAATCAGGTTCTGCTTCATGCTTATAGATGGTGGTTGTAAGGTCCTTATTCGAGGTTCTTGGTCTTTATTTTTAACGAATCGAAGTTGGTTTTTCATAAGAAATGGAATCTTAGCATGTCTAAAGATTATTGAAATCTGTCTTTATGCCAAAATGCTACTTCTCTATTGACTAGTCGTGCGTGATCACTCTGTGCTTTCATTAACAGAACTATGACAATAGGAAGATATCTTTGAAATGTTTCATGATTCCTTGAATCTATTATGATCTTCAGTTCAGATAATTATGTTTGGAAGGAGCAAAACTCCTAAAGATGCTAAAATTAGTAATGTCATAAGCCACTGTCGTATGCTAGTGGATGTTCATAATATCAGCCCATTTTGGATAATAATGTTTAAGATATTTCCTATTTATTGCCCCCTGTTTTTGGCTTAAGAAAATATCAGTTCATAAACAAAAAAAGTAATTGGTTAGCTAGTGTCTTCATTGTTTTGATTAACATGAACCGTAAAAGTTTGTTTGTTTAGCATATTCTTTAATTTCCTTTTTTATCCTCTATAATCGTTTTAATCGGGTTCTCTTTCTAATCCTTCATTTTCTTTCCCTTGTTTGCATGAACACCGGAGCCGAAGAGTTTCATTTTGAGACTCAACGACGCCGCTTATGGAGTCCGCATATCTGCACAGATCCTTCTTGCCTCTCAAATATCGATTTATGGAAGGGATTTTGTCCTCCCATTAAGGTCGAACGGGCTACTTAATCGTCCTACTTTTCTCTCTTTGCTTTGCTTGTTTATAATGGTGAATGATTTTTAGTTTATGTATCTGTTGTTTAAGGTAGAACTATTGCAATTAATTAATGACTAAACCTTAAGAACTATTTAAAGTCCTTGCCTTGCAACGTTATCTTTAGGATTAACAACTCAGTGACTTTAGAATATTGAACATTTACAAGACGTACGGTTTTGAGGGTAATTTGGTGTCAAGCTAAAACAAATAGTACTTATTTCTTTTAAATGATGACAAGGATTATAGCAGATTCTCTTAATTTCAAACAGCGTTTTTGTTTTTAGCTTTAGCTCATTTTTAATACTAATTGTTCTTACACAAAAAATGCATTCGGAGACCCACTTAAATCCGAAGCCTCTTCCCACTTTTCAGAGCAGTTAGTTATTAAAGAGTCAGTTATTAAAGTGTCCGCTATTTTAATCAATCTATAGAGTACAAAATAATTCTTTCCAGAAATTAGCTTTGTTGAGCATTCCCTTTCATTGTCTGATTTTGAACGTACTTTAAGCTTTTCATTTACACTTAGCCTAATTAAATTTTAGTCCGGTCGGATTAACCATTATTAATGGAATTTAGAGGATGCCTAATACCTTCCCTCTAGGTTAGTTGAACCCGTACCTAGAATCATTTGGTTTCGTAGACTTTAAAATAAAATCAACTTTAGATAATTACTTTAATTAACTTTAGGTGCCCTAATTCACCATAAATAATTAGGTGGCGACTCCTAACTTTAAATAACCCCGGAATTACCGGGATGTTGTAAACTATTTTGACTCTGGTTAAAATAGGGTATAACAGTGCCTAAAAAGGGAGATAAATTTAGAATGTGCGTAGACTATAAAGATTTAAATAAGGCTTGCCCGAAGGATTCATTTCCTTTACCCAACATCAATCGCATGATCGACGCTACTGCGTGTCACGATACGCTGAGTTTCCTCGATGCCTACTCCGGGTACAATCAAATACAGATGGACCCGGAGGATAGAGAAAAAACCTCTTTCATAACTAGGTCTGGCACGTATTGGTATAATGTAATGCCCTTCGGCCTAAAAAATGCCGGTGCCACCTATCAGTGGCTGGTCAACCGCATGTTTGAGCACCAAATAGGGAAATCAATGGAAGTTTAAATAGATGACATGGTTGTTAAGTCCCTGCGAGCAGAGGACTATTTAAAGTATTTGCAGGAAACTTTCAGTATATTAAGAAAGTACAACATGAAGCTGAATCCGGAAAAGTGTGCCTTCGGTGTTAGTTCGGGTAAGTTTCTCGGATTCATAGTATCGAATCGAGGGATCAAAATCAACCCGGATAAGATAAAGGCAATTGAAAACATCACCGTGATAAACAACATTAAAGGGGTACAAAGATTGATCGAGCGGATAGCTGCCCTAAGCCGATTCATCTCCAGATCCTCAGACAGAAGTCATCGATTTTTCTCGCTGCTAAAGAAAAAGACCAACTTTGCTTGGACCCCCGAATGTCAGATGGCCTTAGTAGAAATATAGAAGTACTTATCAAGCCCGCCTTTGCTCCACACGCCAAAAGCGAACGAGCAGTTGTATCTGTATTTAGCAGTATCTGAGATAGCGGCAAGTGGTGTCCTGGTTCGAGAGAAGGAAGGTACGTAATACCCGGTTTATTATGTAAGCAGAACCCTAGGTGACGCTGAAACCAGGTACCCGCATTTAGAAAGACTTGCTTTGACTTTATTGAGCGCATCTAGAAAATTAAAACCTTACTTTCAATGTCATCCCATATGCGTCATAACATCATACCCCTCTAAGAATGTCATGCATAAACCCGAACTCTCAGGCCGATTAGCGAAATGGGCTGTGGAGATTAGCGGATATGATATTGAATATAAACCACGAACTGCTATCAAATCCCAAATACTGGCAGACTTCGTAGCCGATTTTGCACCGGCCATGATCCCCAAGGTTGATAAAGAGATGCTTCTTGCCTCGGGGAGTAGTTCGGGAATCTGGACCCTTTACACAGACAGTGCTTCCAATATAAAAGTATCCGGGTTAGGGATCGTTCTCAAACCTCCCTGGGGTGACATAATAAGACAATCTATTAGATCTACTGATTTGACTAACAACGAAGCCAAGTATGAGGCTATAATTGCAGGTTTAGAACTGGCTAAAGGCTTAGGAGCCAAAATCATAGAGGCCAAATGCGATTCTCTCCTGGTGGTCAACCAAGTGAATGGAACATTTGAAGTCGAGGGCGACCGAATGCGGAGATACCTAGAAAAAATGCAAGTCGTCCTTCGCCAGTTCAAGGAATGGACATTGGAACACGTGCCTCGAGACTAAAATAATGAGGCAGATGCCTTTGAAAATTTGGGATCATCCGTAGAATCAGATGGGTTCAATTCTGGAGTTGTGGTATAGTTGATGAGATCGGTCATCGAGACCGGTCACGCCGAGATAAACTTGACCAGCCTTACTTGGGATTGGAGGAACAAATACATAGACTATCTTCAAACAGGAAAGCTACCGTCCGATGCCAAGGAATCAAGGGCCCTCCGAACCAAAGCAGCTAGATTTTGTTTGGTCGATGTCCAGTTACACCGAAGGTCGTTCCACGGCCCCTTGGCGAGATGTCTAGGGCTGGAAGAAACCGACTACGTTATGAGGGAAATTCACGAGGGGACTTGCGGAAACCATTCGGAAGCCAACTCACTGGTCCACAAGCTGATCAGAGCGGGTTACTATTGGAACGAGATGGAGGAGGACGCCAAAGCCTTCGCTCGAAAGTGCAACGAATTCCAAAGACACGCTCTGACAATACGCCAGCCCGGGGAAGAGCTTCATCCGGTCCTTTCTCCATGGCCATTCATGAAATGGGGTATGGACATAATGGGCCTTTGCCATGGGCCCCAGGTAAGACGCAATTTATTTTACTTATGACTGATTATTTCTCTAAATGGGTTGAAGCACATGCACTCGAGAAAGTCAGGGAAAAAGAAGTTAGTGATTTCATTTATGTCCATATAATCTGTCGATTCGGGGTACCCGCGAAAATCGCATGCGATAATGGGAAGCAGTTCATAGGCAGCAAGGTCAGCAAGCTTTTCGAAGAATACAAGATCAAGAAGATCTTGTCCACCCCGTATCACCTAAGCGTGAACGGCCAAGCTGAATCTACCAATAAGATTATACTGCAGAATCTAAAGAAAAGACTAACCTTCTCTAAGAACCGGTGGAAAGATGTTCTGCCCGAGGTCTTATGGGCCTACCGCACAACGGTAAGATCAAGCACCGGGGAAACCCCGTTCTCCCTGGTATACGGAGCTAAGGCTCTAATACCCGTCGAAGTTGGTGAACCAATCGTAAGATTCCAATATGCCACTGAAGACTCGAATCGTGAAGCAATGTCTGCTAGTCTGAATCTCGTGGACGAAAAGAGAGAAGCTGCTCATATCTGAATAGCTACACAAAAACAAAGGATGCAAAGATATTATAACCGAAGGGCTAACTTTAGGCACTTTCAGATTGGGGACTTGGTGCTGAGGAAAGTCACACTCCACACCAAGAACCCCCACGAAGGAAAACTAGCCCCGAATTGGGAAGGGACATATCGAGTCACCGAAATAACCAGGAAAGGTTCCTATCAGCTCGAGAACGAAGACGGAAAATAGTTGAAAAATAACTGGAACATGGCACACTTAAAGAGGTATTATTGTTAAAGATATGAATAACTTTTTTTTTCTCTCGAAATCTAACCATGCAGGCATACAACCTAATGAGCATCGGGAGCAGCACAATGGAAGCCGGGAGAGCCATAGACTTATGACTGAATGCACGTGCTGCACTATTTTTCCCTTCGACCATTTTTGTCCCGAAGTGGGTTTTTCGGTAAGGTTTTTAATGAGGCTGCGCCGAACAGCGTGCTACGCAAATAGAGAAGCCCGATCAAAGATCGGGACTGGAGTTTACACATATCGGACCAATAGTACACGAGCCTCACATTTCGGAATCGAATACTAGGGGACTACTATACCCTGAGCTAAGTGATAACTATGTAAAGCCAAGGCTTGAACGATAGGACCAGATGTAAGGACCAAATGATCGATTGAATCGTGTCCAATTAGTTTGTTCTTTAAACGACAATGATTGTAATTACATCTCCGGTCCATCAATAAAAATCTTGTCCCGATCAAGATAATATAGTATTTCCAATATTGCATTTCGCCGGACCAGACTCCTAAATATGCGAAACACGTAAATATTAAAGACTACGGTCCAAAATACCTTACACAAATTTTAAAGACTATGGTCTGAAGGGTTAAAGACTACGGTCCACAACCAAAAACTACAGTCTACAGTTAAAGATTACGGTCTAAAAACACAAAAATATTGTGATTCAGTTTATCTTGCCATTTATAATAAAATAATGGTCAAAGTCAACACGGACTAAAAACCCGATCATGTCACGCGACTTGGAGACGTCTAAGTTTGCAAATATGGTCGTTCGCATGCCACATACACTAGATCACGATTCATTACCACTTCAAATTTTATTCTTGCTAAAACAATAATGCAAGCCGAGACAATGCCATGAACGAACAAACATCAAACTGAGGAACACTTTATAAAAGGCAACGAAAGGCGATGAATAGGCCGAATGAATTTATATATATATATACATATATACAGAGAGAGAGAGAGAGAGAGGATTTACAAAGGCTCAAACAAATGGCCATAATACAAAAAGAAACATAAAGCTCCTAAGCCTAATCTTCACCCGAACCTTCGGTCTCTTCCTCAGCTGACTCGAGGTCTCTATCTGAATCCTCAGGATCAAACACAGCCTTCGCCTCTGCCTCAATCCTCTTGGCATCCTCGATTAGATCTAATAAATCCACTCCGGTGGCTTGAATTTCTTCGAGGGCCTCTCTTCGAAATAAACACCGCACGTACTCGGCCAGAAAATCACTAGCCTTCTCGGGAGTGGTCACGTCGGCTTTATACTAGTCCAGCATACCGTCGTAGCTCGATATTTAGCCAAGGGCTTTTTTATGTTCAGCCCGCAGATCGGTAATGTCCCGGCCAAGGATATCCCGCTCTGCCTCGGCCGCAGCAAATGCTGACCTGAGTTCGTTAACTTACTCCACCGCCACCCGAAGCTGCTCTTTAAGAGCATCCCGCTCAGCAATAGCACCAGTTGTCGTCTCTTGGAGGGTTTTGAGCTCGGGTCTGATCCCATCAAGCTCCGCCCGAAGTTGATCAATCCGGCTAACATAAGCCCAGGCCTGAGAGGGAGTGGTATTAGCATCGGCTATTAAAGGCTTATTATAAACTTCGAAAGCCCTTACCTTCTCTGCCAGCTGGTCATGTTCCCGCTTGGCCTCGATAGCCTCGTTTCGAGCTGCTACCAAATCTAATTTAAGGGTGGACAGATCCGGGAGAGTTGAGATATATTCCAACTTTTGCCCGTAAATATCCCTGAGCTCATCCACCTCCCCAGTTCTCTTCCTAAGCTCCCCCCTGAGACGATCCACTTCCGACCTAAGTCAATGGAAGCTTGCATGATGAATCACGGAGGCCTATAAGAAAAAGAGAACCAGTTGTTAAGATGAGGCAAGAAAATAGAGCTAAGTGTAAAAACGAAGGAACTGGACATACTAGGTTCAAAGCCTGCTGAGCCTCGTTGAAAAGGCAGGATTCGCTGACTTCAGCCATTTTCTTCCGATCCTCTTGGGACACCAGAGGGTACAGATAGCTGGCCACCCCGACCGGCCCTGACAACATGTTAATATCGACCGGCATCTTAAAAGAGATTAACCTCTTTCGATTCGGGTCGGCACTGGGGGCAGGAAAAAGTTTCTCCAATCTGGGACCAGAGTTAACCCCAAAACGGTTGGCCATGGGGATGGATAAGTGTTCGAAGCCCGACATGCCAGATGCAGGTATTTCGTAATTCCCATAACCGGTTGACTCTTCTGGCCCTATTGGCCCCTCGGTTATTTTGCCTTTGGCTTTAGCATCGTCGGTGGGAATATCCACTAATCGAGGGGGTGAGTCATGTATGCTAATAATGGTCTCAGCCGAAGCCACAACTTGTATCCGGAGGGCAGAACCAGTACCATATAAAGACGGAATGTAATGTACCTTTGAACCCGGTACAGAGGGAGCATCCTTCGATCCAGCGGCTGCGGCCGGGAGGCCTCTCCATCCTCCCCGAGCCTCGAGTGGGCGTTGGCTCTATAGTAGTATCTTCGGACATCCCGATTTTCAACCTGACGCTCCCCATATCCGTCAGTCTTGGGATATCCCTCGAGCCCACGGGCATCAAAATTAAGTTTTCCACCAAGGGTGGAGTAATCTTTATAGAGCCGATCAGCTCTTCGTTGATGCCCTCATCGGTAAGCCGGCACCTGGCCAACACCTGGTCTTCATCATCAGAATGATCTGTTAGTTGACCAAAAACATCGGCGTCCAGGGCCCGGGTCGAGACATCTTCCAAAGAGGTCTCTCTAATTGTAAGCCTCGATCTTTTCCTGGTCTCGAAAGGAGCTTGAGAAGACTCGGAGGACCGTCTTTTCCTCCTCTCAACCTTATCTCTTTGGTCAGGAGCTTCGATGTTTTGTTCATCGGCTGAGGCCTTAGCAACCTCTTATCCCCGGATTTTGGTGGCCTTTAAAAGACCTGTAAAGGAAAGAAGAACTAGTTAGACTTATGAAGCACGGTATAGCACATAAAGAGGACGAAGTGACACTCTAGTGCAAGAACTTACCGTGATTTCCGGCCTCCCACCGGGATCGAGACAAGTGCCGCCAGTTGCGGTCGGCATAGGTAAATTAGGAACAGATCTTCCCGATCCATTCATCAATGTTTGGAACCGCGCTGAGGGTTCAAACAAGTGCTATGAACATACAAGTAAAATTAAAGAGTCAATGTAGGTTCAGACATATGACCATACCGTACCAAAGTAAAGCTACTTACGGATTGGGTTCCATTTCTCGGGGAATGACAACTTTTTAGCAGGAATCAGATCCCCTATTCTGACTCGGACAAATCAGAACGATGTGACATATGTGACCTTGATCTTATCTTCCCATGGGAAGTGTATAGGAGAAGGAACCGAATCACCTCTTTAGATCGCCAAGGCATACGAACCCAATTATTTCCGATCCTGTTTCCCGAATAAGTTCCTAAAGCCCCCCTTTTTCCTATATCAAAACCCTGTAGCGGAGGCCCTGATGAGACCCAGGTCAGGCCTTGGCGCCGATACTACTATGATCAGGTAAAGCTGCCATTCGACCACAAAGGATGCGCTTCTGAACCGATTACGGTCAAGTACAAAGAATAAAATATACAAACGTGGCGGTCAGTAGCGAGGCATTTCAAATTTGGGTGTACTACAGAACGAAATGACAATTGATCAAATATTGCAAAGACATGTACAAGAGCGCAAGTTCAAACAACGCAAATAGAGTACTCAATGAAGTCCGATAAAAAACAATGTCCGCAAAATTCTATTAAAATTGTTCCACTTCGCAAAATCCATACTTTCTCGGATACATTAGTCCATCAGAAAAGAGAAAAAGGCCCTACTCTACGGCCATAAGCTGAAAAAGAAAAGAAAGAAAAATAGCAACACCCCTAACTGGAGTAGTAAGCTGAAGGTTGAGAACTCCGGCCTATCCTATGGGATGCTGCGACGGTACGTGACCATCTAGGTATCCCTAGATCCTTCACCGGAAACGGATGAACCGGGGATACTCGGCTCCAAAAAATCCTCTACATCAAGTACTGTTGTCTGCAGGGTTTCGCCAAAAGGTATTTCTCGACGGTTCTCCATGATATGACGAGTTCGGACCCGAGAGCCAACCCCCGAATCTCTAACTGGGAAGCTTCCAGTCTATCTGCGTCTAGGTAGCCTCGGCGGCGCCGATGTTTTTCTTCCCCGAACGACATCCTCGGCTACGGTTTTTCCCTTAGAAGCTTTTCTCGTCAGAAGTCCTGAAAATCAAATACGCTAGATTGAGATATGATATAGAGAAATGAAAATCGAGTGATAGAATTAAGAAATTACCATGGCTTTTGCCTTTCCACCCTTCGGGTGCCATTCTCCTCCAGGAACGGCCTGAGTTACGCGAAGCTCAGAGAAGGGTAACCACCCATTCATAGATAGTTGTATCAAGCTCAGGTTCAATCGGATTTGGTGATAGGTGCCAGATCTCAGGAAAATCGGTGGACGATGGACGATGAAGTTGAGCTATACGTATCATCACAAACCAATGAAGCCACCCCCATTCATAATCATCCTCGGGGTCAATCAGGTTTCGGTTTGCCCGAGGAAGTAGGTGAACAATCCCCCCTTGAATCACCCGAGATATGTATATATGAAGCAAATGGTCAAGGGTGAAGGCAATCCAGGCCATATTAGCCAACTTCTCCATGCAGTACACAAGTCTCAAAATATGTGGAGCGATCTGGCTGATACATACCCAATACAGACGACAAAAGTCCTCGATCACTCGAGGAACAGGGAGAGTAAACCCGATGGCGAAAGGATAAGTGTATGACAACGAGTAACCAATAACATGGTGATTTATTTTTACCCCATTCCCAACAGGGCGAACGTCAACATCTGCGCCTAAGTTGCAATCTTCTTTGACTACGGTAATGGTGGCATCATCGATACAAGATTCGAAATTCTCCACCGAATCAATATGGTAAGAGATTTTGCAGTCGTTCGCATATTTAAATCCCGATGGAATGATATCAGCAGCGAGAGATTCTAACTCCTTATTAGAACCGGCGGCCCCCGTTGGCGACAGAAACGAAGACTGATCTTCACCTTGTGTTAATAATGGAATATAAGCCATAACGATGACAGGTATAACTTAATAATGGACGATCACACCTTGATGGAAAAAGGTTCAAAGCTCGAGGTAGGCTATGGGCTTGGTGTGGAAATCGCAGCAAGGTTTTAGGGAGAAGCAAGGTTTTGATTTGAAGAGCGCAGATGCATGAAAAAAGAAAATACATAGGCTTTATATAGAAGAGAAATCAAAGGGTCCTGTAGCGTATCAAGGACTCTGACAAAGGGAGGTTTCCCAAAAAAGATTTGGCGGCTGGAATAATGATGAGCCGACATCAGGCAGAGTGCGGAAACTTTGAGAGGACGTCTTTTCCTAGGCTGATAGGGATTGTTCATCTAACTTCATCTGGTTCCATTTCCCATAGTCAGTACCTAACCTCGGTAAATGGGGGGACTATCTATATACGGGTGAAATAGAGGTAATTGATATCCCCGGTTTCCTGACATGAAAACTATGCTCGGTCGATATGAGATCGATCTGATAGGGGATCGAGCAGAATCAGGACATTGAGGCAGGTTGAAGAGGCGGTTAGTTACCATGATAAGAAAACCGAAATATTCGGCTGATGGCGGATATTTTGGCACCGATCATGCCAACAGTTGTCAACAGATTTTATTCAATTTTATTCCTTATTTAGTGTTGTACTAGGGTTGGGACTCCTCTACTATATAAAGGAGAAACTCCCCTTTATTTTGGCTAGGTTTTTTTCCCCACAAAGAGAGTGGCATATTCATATTTCAAACAAGCAATAACATCATCAGCATTGTTCATCTTCTTTGTTTCACTGTTCAGAATCCACCGTTCAGCCCCGTACATTAACCTCGACCCCGGTATTTGAGGCCAACCGATGCCCTCCATAACTAGATTTATAATCTGATTTTATACTATTATTAGCGATAAAATTATAAATTGTATTAAATTAAACCGCATATCCTTGGCTTCGTCTATAAATTCAACGGTTATCCATTTTTCGGGTAAACAAATTTATTTTTCCATAATGATAATTCAAAAGCATGATAGGTTTCATTTCAAACTAATACTCCCTCCGTCTCATTTTAACTGTTGCTTTAGCTCAAAATAATTGTTGCAAAATAATTATCATTTTAGGAATTCAAGACTAAAGTTGGCAATCGTTTTTAAGTATATCCTTAATTTTGAGAATATAATTAAGCATTAAATTTGTGCGTTCTCTAATAGTTTAAGCTTTTAGATGAGATAGTCACACTTTAATATGATATCAGAGTAGACATAGATTCTGGGATCGAATCTCATGGAAAAAAATCAAGCATGCACGTAAGGGGCGTGTTGAGAATATAATTTAGTATGAAAAGTGTTCTCTCTTTAACAACTTAAGTTTTTAGATGAGATGTTCACTAAACTAAGTCATTCTACATCTAATTTATCTTTTAATCTATACTTAATTTTTTTATGATAAAAAATGAAGAAAGAAATCATTGTCTCTTTTGTTAATAACTCTGTTCGATGCACCTTTAATTTGTCCCCATTACAATCAAACTGTCTTCAACTGACAATCTAACACCTCTAGGAGATTATTTGTGTTTTTTAATACAAAATCTGGAGATAGGAATGTTTAGGCATATACTCATTCTGGTCATACAAGCATGTGCTCAAAGATAATATGTTCCCAGTAGTGCAGGTTTATTTTGATCAGTAATTGAGGTCAACATTGCTTACTTTAAAAGAATAAGATGTTGTCAAAAGAGAAATAGTAAAATAATTGAAAAAGTGCACTATCTTAACGTTGATTAGAAAATAAAAGAGTTGAAAAGTGGATGTCAAGTAATATGAATATTTTGTTAATTAATATACAGGCTGATTTGCTTAGAGCCTAACAAAACGTAAAATTAAATAACCATCAGGAAATATAGCAAGATGGATGGTATTCCTTAATACTAAATCAATGATTTTGGATTTCGAGTATTGAGAATGTAGAAAGAGTTATTAGAAAGTGTTTTCTCCCCTTAAATGAATCCTACGCAACATGAATTTA
The DNA here is from genome assembly GCF_019175385.1 of Lycium barbarum. Taxonomy (NCBI): domain Eukaryota; kingdom Viridiplantae; phylum Streptophyta; class Magnoliopsida; order Solanales; family Solanaceae; genus Lycium; species Lycium barbarum. Next base: position 18,150,825 of record NC_083348.1, on the reverse strand, counting down.
ATTTAGCGTCGGCCAATAAATACCGCATACCATAGTTATAGAGAAAACGTAAAACTATACAAACAAACTTTTTCCAAATTGATGGCATCTAGTTCTTACCCATAGATCTTTTTAGTGCCCTTTCTTTATTTTGAGAAGTCAGGTTTGTTAAATTTAAAAGAAATCCTTAAATTTCTCATTCATTCCTCTTAATAAAAAATAAAATAAGAAAAAAGGAAATTATAGCTCTGAGTTCATGACTTGAGTAAACTTATGATCTGAACTTGTCCACTTGGTCCAACTAATAATTCAGAGAAACAACTAATTCATTAGTCATTGTTTACATCTTGATTTTTTATTTATTTTAAATACATCTTTATTAATAATTAATATTTGAACAGTCGGTTATCCACTCATATAATAAACAAAGGGAGTACTGGTTGATTCAATTTTGACTGGTCATCTGTTTTATTTTATTTCCTTTTTTTGGGTCAACCAAAAGAAAATTAATTGATCATACCATTATACTAATAGGAGATGGGAAATGAATCTTTCGTCAAGCTTTTCTTAAAATGTAAAAAGAAATTCCATTTTAAGAGTCTACAGTAGCGGTTTCGGAGTTCTTGTATTATTGTACATTTTTAGGTTGAAAATTGCTTCCTGGAAAAAGAGAACAAAACAAAGAAGAATATTTTTGGAATTTGATTCTCATAACTAATGATTTTACGACGGGTGCAAATTCAGCACCACTGACGAAAATAACGAGTACATGAAACCAAATAACCAATATACAAATTCAACCCCTAAAAGAGTTACAAAGGTGTTCCTTTTCTATTCACGGTTAATTTTAAGTATTCACTTGATTTGCCAGATCTGCCTCTTCTCGAATGCCAAGCATAGCGACAACTTAGTACATCGTATTGCTAGTCAAAACTGGTCAAATCGACTTGGTCAACAACTCAACTGGAGTTTGAAATTAGAGAGCAGAAATGATCTTCATCACAAGGAATAGTAATTCCCATATCATGGTTAAATCCAAACTCTTCTTCAGCCCTTTGAAGCAAGCTTTGAAATCCAGGATGTGTCAGCCAAGAAATGGGAATTATGTATCTGCTCCTATTTTCTCCCACATATACCACAAAATGTCCTTTTGGGACATCATGGGGCAGGCCATTTTCATTTTTTCCAAAGCTAGAACACTTTTTGAGGATTTGTTTGAGTGCTGCTGTTTGAGTTGCTTTCTTTAGAGCCATTTTTTGTTTAATTTGTTTCCTAGGATTATGTTGGAGAGAAATAAAGGGCTTAGAAAAAGTAGAAAAAAGTCACTAGACTTGGTGTGAATTAAGGTTTTGCTTTGGGAATAAATATTAAATATATAAGAGAAAAAAAGGAAAGTAGTATATTTATGAGGGGGAGGGAGAAAAAGGCATGTGGAATATAAAGAATCTAAATAGACAGAAAATGTTTTTGGGGTAGTCATGCATGAGGGCCTCTTTCCCCAAATGGTTTGCCCTACTTTGTTTTGTCACCCCTTCTAAAGACACTAGAATAGACCGCTCACCCTTCCCCACTCCCCAATGTCCAACCCCCGTTTTTTTTTCTTTCTTATTTCTGTTTTAGGAGTAATAAAATATGTATACTGCTATAAAATAATAATAAAAGCACACAACAACAAAATATAGAGCCAAAGAAGCTTGGGGGAAGAGAGATTTTATTGCTCTTCAAATTGATGTGCAAATGAACTGAATTGACTTTCTACTTATAGAAGAAAAGAAGCTAATGCGAGGCTTTTCTGAAGCTGCCTGCTTGAGCAACTCGCAAGCTGCCTATTGATTGCAAGCCTAAGGAAGTTGTTGCAAGACTTTTCAGGGAGCTGCTTGCAACCTGCCTACATGAGCTACTTGCAAACTGCCTGCTTGATTGCAAGTTTATCCAATAGTAAGCTTATCCAGGGAATCGTGTATTTGAATGGACATCCATAATATGACGTATTTATAACACTTCCCTTTGGATGTTCATTAATAGATAATTATGTGCCTCGTAAAAACCTTACTAGGAAAAAACCAGTGAGAGAAAATCCTTGTAAAGGAAAAAAAGTACATGTATCTAATAATACGCATTGCTAGCTACCTCATTAAAAACCTTACCAAGAAAACCCAAATGAGAAAAAAACCTTGGTTAAGTGAAAAAGAGTACAAATTGTATTTTACTCCCCCTGATTAAAGCATCACTGATAAGCTATGCTACTCGTGTTTTGATGATTTGACAAACCTGCTCGAGGAACCAATTATGTCGTTAGAGGGACCAAGTACTCGATCAGGTCCCCTGGGCGTCATATAGTCAACTCTGTAGCTGTAAAGCTGCTGACACAGCATCAATACAGCAGCAGAGTTGTTGCAGCTTGACCAATAGTCCAAGGCTTATGACTTGACACTCTCACCTTGCCTCTCCTCTTATATACACAACTTATCCCAAGGGAAAGATCATTCTTGCAACATCCCAAAATTGTTCAGATCTTGAGTGCAAGTCTCGACCTATCAAGGTGCGTTTGAGAACAGAGCTTCAACTAATCCATGGACTTGTTCCCTACAACTGAAGATGTGTTAAGTCCTAGGATTGTTAAGTTTTTTGTTCCTTTGTTCTATAACTTGTCAACCTACTCTTCTCAAAAAGAAGTCGTGTGTAGGTAACTTGAATTCTCAAAGGTTGTTTGTAGGCTGTCTACGTACTTAAGCTCTTGAGAGGTAAACTTGTCTATAGGTAGTCAAGGTGTATTAGTCATTTTGGCTAGAGCTAGTCAAACTCTGTTGAGTGCTTGGCTAGGGTAGTCAAGAGTTGTAGCTTGCAATAGAGGTATTGTAAGGGTAAGGGATGAAGAGGTTAATTCCTAGGTTATAATAGGTTGTAATCTGAAAGTTGATCAGTGTAGTGGAGTTTGAAATCCTACATGGTAGATCGTGAATTTTAATCCCTTGAGCAAGGAGTTTTCCACGTAAATATTTTGTGTCATTTACTTTCTGCACTGCATAAGGGAACTGGTAGATAACCAGGTCCCTTCATATATTGTTTGGTGGACGCATAGCTTCTAACAATCACATAATTCTTGAAGATGATGTACTCCAATCTTGTATACCAACTTATCATATCTTGAGGTTGTCAGAGCATTTGTGATCAGATTTTTCAAATGATCACTTGACGAAATGGTTGATGATCTACATCTTCATTCCTTAGATAGAGTTGGTTCATCACCATATAGTATTGTTGCAGTCACGTCAAGTACTCTTGACTTGCTTTATAAACGGTTGTTATCTTTCTATGATTTGACTGTCAATTAAATAACATGGTATGACAGTAATCCTTCATGGAAATAGATAACATATCTTGATGGAACTCTTATGTCGATCATATAAATGTCATGTATATCCAAAACACTTGACAATATTTGTTAGGTTAAACACATTCATGTCAGAGCTTTCATTTGCATTTTGCAATTGATCTTCTTTCAATATCTCTATCAAGGATAGAAATTATATCATGCTCATAGTTATAGTTAGATAAATAAATGCATCAATTGCACAAATATATTGTACGCCAGGAAAAATATAATTTTCAGATTTCTACTTCTTTTAGCAGATAATCTACTACTTTTGAAAACTCTTCAAGAGTTCCAAAAATATTCAAGTCATCAACTTGCACAATAATATGAAAGGTTCTGATTATCATAAAGAGACAAGGGTAAACAGGGTCATATTTTTTCCCTTTGTCAATGGATCTTAATTAAGGTGATTAAATCACATTCACCTTACCTGATTTAATCCATATAAAGAATTATGAACAAGTTCCCTAAGAACTTGTATATGCTTCAGGTATTTTGAATCATTCAAAAAATTTTAAATTTTATCAAGTAAGACATATAGACCGCGACAACATCCATTTAGTAAAATGGCGTGACATCTTCTGATCTCTGGACTGCCGGTCCAATAAGATTTACGCTTACTAAGATGCATCATATCACTTGGTAATTATTTCTACATCAACATGCTTTAAGAGACATAGATATTTTATTGTATCAAAGATATCGTCGATAAGATATGATTTTGTATAGATTCGCAATTCGACATTATTCATTGAGATCTAATCACTTCATTATTTTCAAGCACCCGAACCTCCTATAAGGTTTCATGAAGTGTTATTGTCACGACCCGACTAGGGGGCCGCGACGAGCACCCGGTGCTACCCCACCCGGGCACCCCCTTATCGTACATAACATAACATCTAGGTGAACCATAAGTCAATTCGTGCTTTTCTTATCGTTAATCATATTGATCCCATTAGACGACCATCATCATTTAACATATCATAGGCATCTATGCCACATCATAAGTACAAGGCCGACGAGGCCAACCAAAAATATACAAAACATGGGCCGACATGGCCGAACATCTCTACCCACATATACATGACTACGAGCCTCTAAGAGTATGACATATCGCATTAGCGGGACAGGATCCCGCTATGCCCATAATTATATACACAAAAGAATAAGTACCCAAAAGATATGGCTCCGAAGGAAATGGAGCTCTCTATGTAATCTCCGAATAGGCAGCTATGGATCAAGTCTGTCTCCCTGTGCACCTGCGGGCATGACGCAGCGTCCACAAACAAAAGGACGTCAGTACGAAGAATGTACTGAGTATGTAAAGCGTGATTAACATCAATATAGAAGCATCATAGACAATATATGAAGTGGCACAGGAGGGAAGACAATAATATCATCATCATGGCACTTACCTGCCTTTCATAGGAACTTTCCATTTCTCATGCGTATTTCATAATAGTACTCGTACCCTACTTGTGCTCATATTCGCATACATGTCCTTATTCGTATTCGTATACATAGTCTTTTCACATTCATATTCATATTATATACATAGCCATACACTTATATACATACATAGCGTGCCCGACCATAAGGTTCGGTGTTTCGTACGTACTTAGCCAACCAAGGCTCAATGTTATTTCTACCTAGCCCTACCAAGGCTTCAGGGTTATCCGTACCATCTGCAGAGGTGTGCGCGCGTTACGTAATCGTATACATACTTTATACATAATCATATACATATATCCTACCCGGCGTTATAAGCTCGGGGTATCATTATAGCCCTTCATAGGCACATATAAGTATAATAGCCCGTAGGCACCTTTGGCATCATTATTATTATTATCGTCATCACTATCTTCGTCATTATTGCTACATCCATATCTTAGGCTTACTCGTCATATGAGGGCGTAGTACAATTGTAGTACATGTTAAGGATCGTGAGCTTATGAGCTCGGAGTGTCAATCACTTGAATACAACATACTCATATAGAGGAATTAGAAGTTTGGCCAAGAATCATGCCTTATGAAAGAAGGGTTAGCCTTACATACCTTTTCGTCGGACTATTCTACACTTGCACGTTTCCTTCCAATGCTAGCGTCTATACCTTCATTAATATCATAACAATGGCCATTAGTCACTCACATCATCCACATTATCTAGATTTCTCAATTTGCTTCTAATTCTCCCATATTTATGGTCATGACCTCCAACTTCGTCCATTCGTCTAAAGTGTCGAGTTCATGATCTTAGTACCATTTATAATACATTCATATCGTAACACAACAACATTCATAATTCAATTCAAACTATTTCTCAAAATGTCACTATTCACCATTCATGACCTAGTTGACCACATTTTCTACAATCCATGTATTTTAATTCTCCAATACCTTAAACACCTTGTAAAAATCATGAATCTTACCTTAGAAGTTGTAGGAACAAGCTTTGGTTGATAATACTCCACTTTGAGCCAAACCCTAGTTTTTTCTCCATTTGCATTTCTTGACTTGAATGGTATTTAATGGCTTGCTTACACTTGATTCACTTGTTTATGTTGTTGGGGACTTATAATCCTTGAAAACTTATGAAATAAATGTAGAGAGATGATTCTAGAGAGAAGTGGTGTAATGTGGAAATGAAATAAAACAAGTCTTGATCCTCATATTTAATGGATTGAAAAATCTGTGCTGGGTGAACAGTGGTCGTCCATGGAGGTTTACGGTCCGTATTCCACTATACGGCTCGTCCTCCATGGGCGTATTTAACCATTTCCAGAACCAGAAGCTGGGCTGCCTGCATGGTGGTTTACGACCATGGTTTACGGGCCGTAAATCACTTTACAGTCCGTCCACCAGGTCGTATTTAACCATTTCCTCGGCTGGCAGAAAGTTGAAACCTTGCATGGCAGTTTACGACTGCCAATTTACGGACTGCATTGCAATTTACGGTCCGTATTTTGCGATTTACGACCACTGGGCAGTTGCAATTCTGCAACTTCCCATATTTCTTAGACTTCTCATTTTAATCACCCCCGTCCATGCACATGCATTGCTCACCTTGTATCTCATCTTAACTTAGCCAACTTCCTCGTCTCACATCGGATACTTTCGAAATCTCGCCTAAGGTCATCAAACGTCGTTTCTTGCTCATAGACATCGTGCACTCACATTCATCACTAGTTCATCCACTTGCGTACCAACGGAAAATTTTCCGAGGTGTAACATTCTACCCCCCTTAGGAACATTCGTCCTCGAATGTTAAAGGCTTGGGGAATTCTATAAACATTTCGCCAGAGTTTCCTCTGTGATGTGGCACTACCACCCTATCACAACAACCCACAATAACAATGACTCACAGGGCAATAATACAACAACACTAGAAATTTGGCCACACACGACCTGAATGTATAAAAGGGAATCATGCATACCTTATGATCTCGACGTCTCATTTTGTACTTCTTCCAAGGGCTGAAATAAATGTGGGTATTTGGATCGCATACTCTCTTCTGATTCCCACGTCATTTCCTCTCGATTGTTGTTCCTCCATAAGACCTTAACTGAGGCCACTTCTTTGTTTCTAAGTCTCCGTACTTGCCTATCTAGTATGGCAATGGGTATCTCTTCATAAGTCAATTTCTCTGTCACTTGCACATCATTCACTGGGACGATACTAGTAGGATCTCCAACACATTTCCGAAGCATCGAAACATGAAATACTGGATGGACTGACTCCAAATCTGGAGGTAGATCTAGCTCATAGGCCACTTTGCCTATTTTGCGCACAATCTCATAAGGCCCTATATACCGGGCACTAAGCTTCCCCTTTTTGCCAAATCTCATAACGCCCTTCATTGGCGACACTTTCAAGAATACTCGATCTTTCACTTCAAACTCCAAGTCTCTTCGGCGATTATCCGCATAGGACTTTTGACGACTTTGAGCCGCTAGCAACCGACCTTGTATGAGCTTAACTTTCTCTATTGCTTGCTGGACCAAGTCTGGCCCTATCAACTTAGTTTCTCCGGTTTCAAACCACCCAATTGGGGATCTACACTTTCGCCCATATAGAGCCTCATACGGTGCCATTTGAATGCTGGAATGGTAACTATTATTGTAAGAAAATTCAATGAGTGGCAAATGATCATCCCAATTTCCTCCAAAATCTATCATACATGCTCGCAACATATCTTCAAGAGTCTGAATGGTATGTTCGGCCTGCCCATCGGTCTGTGGGTGAAACACCGTGCTAAGGCGTACTTGGGTCCCTAGACCCTCTTGGAACGATCTCCAAAACTTGGCTGTAAACTGGGTCCCTCTATCGGAGATAATAGATACTGGAACGCCATGGAGTTTCACTATCTCTTTAAGATAAAGCTTCGCATAATCTTCTGCCATATAGGTCATTCTAACCGGTAAGAAATGCGCTGACTTTGTGAGTCTATCCACGATCACCCATATAGAATCATACTTACGTCGAGAACGGGGTAACCCTATAATGAAATCCATATTAATCACTTCCCTCTTCCAAGTTGGGATTTCTATAGCTTGCAATAAGCCACCCGGCTTTTGGTACTCGATCTTCACTTGTTGGCAATTAGGACATTGAGCTACAAATTCCGCTACGTCTTTCTTCATCCCATTCCACCAATATATAGACTTAAGATCATGATACATTTTCGTCGCTCCGGGGTGAACGGAGTAACGGGAACAATGAGCTTCCCTCAATATTTGGTGACGTAGACCTACCACATCGGGAACACATAACCTGCCTCGACATCGGAGAACTCCATCTTCCGAAATATCAAATGATGACTCCTCCTTCTGAGGGAGTGTATCTCTGTACTGCATTAGCATGGGATCCTCATATTGTCGCTCTTTTACTTCCGCTACTAGCGATGAAACGGCTGAATTCTAAATAGTAGCTCCGCTGCTACCTGAGTCCACTACTCGGACTCCTAGGCTCGCTAACTGTTGAAGCTCACGGGCCATCTCTTTATTTTCTGGTCGTACATCACTTAGACTTCCCATGGATCTGCGGCTAAGAGCATCAGCCACGACGTTAGCCTTTCCGGGGTGATACAAGATATCAACATCGTAATCCTTTAGCAACTCCAACAATCGTCGTTGTCGCAAATTCAACTCTTTCAGCTTGAAGATATACTGAAGGCTCTTATGATCTGTATAAACATCCACATGGACATATCTTTAATGCATGGACATAAATAATGTCGCCATATCTTTAATGCATGGACCACTGCGGCCAATTCTAAATTGTGGGTTGGATAGTTCTATTCATGTTTCCGTAATTGTCTAGAAGCATACGCAATCACCTTACCATTTTGCATCAATACACAACCTAGCCCGACGCCTGAAGCATCACAATAAATAACATATCCTTCCAATCCCTCTGGAAGTGTCAAGACTGGGGCTGAAGTCAATCGGTCTTTCAACTCTTGGAAACTACGCTCACAAGCATCTGTCCATTGAAACTTAGCTGACATCTGAGTCAACTTGGTGAGTGGCGCAGAAATAGAAGAAAAACCCTCAACAAATCTTCTGTAATAGCTTGCTAAGCCCAAAAAGCTACGAACCTCCATAGGAGTCGTGGGCCTTGGCCAAGTCTTCACGGCCTCAATCTTTTGGCTATCCACTCGAATACCGTCAGCTGCAAAAATGTGGCCCAGAAATGATACCGAGTTCAACCAAAACTCACACTTGGAGAATTTTGCAAACAACTCTCGAGCTCGAAGAACTCCAAGGACAATTCGCAAATGATCCGCATGCTCGTCCTCGGATCTAGAATACACTAAGATGTCGTCGATGAATACAATTACAAATAGAACCAGAAAAGGTCTGAATACATTATTCATTAGGTCCATAAACACTGCCGGGGCATTAGTTAACCCAAACGACATTTCTCGGAACTCGAAATGCCCATATCTTGTTCTGAAAGCTGTCTTAGGGATATCTTTCTCCCTAACTCTTACTTGGTGATACCCGGACCTCAAATCAATCTTTGAAAACCATTTGGCACCTTAAAATTGATCAAATAAATCATCAATCCTCGGGAGGGGATACTTGTTCTTAATCGTCACTTTATTCAATTGCCGATAATCAATGCACATTCTCAAGGAGCCATCCTTCTTTCGGACAAACAATACAGGGGCTCCCCACGGGGATGAACTGGGCCTAATGAAGCCTTTATCAAGCAAGTCCTTCAATTGCTCCTTCAACTCTTTCAGTTCTACGGGCGCCATTCTATAGGGAGGAATAGATATGGGTTTAGTGTCTGGCAACACATCAATCACCAAATCAATCTCCCGCTCGGGAGGAAGGCCTGGAAGCTCTTCCGGGAACACATCCGGAAATTCATTCACTACTGGAACTGACTGAAGAGTCGGCGACTCAGCTTCTACATCTTGAACTCGCACTAAGTGATAGATACACCCTTTCGTGATCATCTTCCTTGCCTTCAGATAGGAAATAAACCTACCTTTTGGTGATACAAAATTTCCTTTCCATTCTAAGACTGGTTCTCTCGGAAATTGGAAACGAATCATCTTCATTCGGCAATCAACATTGGCATAACAAGAAGCCAACCAATCCATGCCCATAATAACGTCAAAATCTACCATTTCTAGCTCATGCAAATCAATCATGGTACGAAGATCACAAATCACAATCACACAATTCCTATATACTCGGCTAGCTATTACCGAGTCACCCACGGGTGTAGACACCTCAAAAGGTTTGATAGACTCCGGCTCAATTATAAAACGACCCGCAATATATGGAGTAACATATGATAACGTGGAGCTCAGATCAATCAAAGCATATACATCCTGAGAGAATACCAATAATATACCTGTGACCACATCAGGAGAAGACTCAAGATCTTGGCATCCAGCCAAAGCATAAATACGGTGCTGAGGACCGCTAGTACTGGGAGCTCTGCCTCTACCTCTACCATGTCCGACTGGCGCATGTGAACCTGGCCCCGTAGGGCGTACAGATGCCGAAGATCCGGCTACCGACCCTGATGGCTGGGTCCTACCTCTACCATGCACTGAGGGGCAATCACGCATAATATGGCCCGGTCGACCACATGAATAGCAAACATCCGAACCCAATCGGCATTGACCCCAATGCGAATTCCCACACTGGGAACATCGTGGTATAGGTGGCCTTGACTGGCCTGAATCACCTCTAAACTGGGACCCCGAATAAATCTGACTCGGCCCGGGATGAGTAGATCTATCAAGGCTCTGGCCTGAAAACCGTGGAGGTACACTGGTCATAGAAATGCCCGAATGTCTAGGGAACTGTTGCCTGTGTCCGTCTCTGGACTCACTTATTGGGCCCGAAGGTCTGGCCCTCTTGTTATGTCCCCTATCCTATTCACGTTCACTTCTCCGCTGCTGTAGGCTTTCCTCTAAGTTCTGAGCATGTGCCTGAATGCGTGCAATATCCATACCGTCCTGAAGGGACGCAATCAAGCATTTGTCCATCAGATGGGGCCCTGGGCCCTTTACAAATCGGTGTACCCGGTCGCCCATATCTGCTACCATGGCCGAAGCATACATGGCCAAGGAGTTAAAACGGAGGCTATACTCTAGGGCACTCATACTGCCTTGCCTCAAATTTAAGAATTTATCGGCCCTAGCTCGCCAAACTTCTGGGGGCATATAATGACGGAGAAAAGCATCAACAAACTCTTGCCATACCGGGGGAGGTGCATTGGCCCCCCGTGAAGCCATCCACACTGTATACCACTGGATCAAGACGTCTCTCAATCTATATGACGCCAGCTCTACCGACTCGGTGTCTGAAGCATGTATCAACCCGAGCGTCCTTAGCATACCATCAATAAAGTCTTAGGGATCCTCCTCCGGTTTTGACCCAAAGAATTCCGGAGGGTTCAAAGTAATGAAATCCCGAGCTCTTGCACTAACAGCCCTATCACCATACCCTGAACTGTGCCCCTGAGCCTGGGCCGCAACCAATTGAGTCAATAAAGTAATGGCATCTTTTACATCTTGGCCCGAAGCATTTGGTGGAGGAGCTGGAGATGGGGCTGAGGCTCCCACGTGCTCCTCGGTAATAGGCATTGTCTGGGAGGACTGAGATTGAGCCGCACTCTGGGACTCATCTTCCTCTACTACTGGTGGCGGTGCTCTTTCAGCCCGCTTTTCTGCCACCGTCTTGTCCTTTTGGGCTGCTGTAGCCTTTCCCTTTTTAGGCATTTCTGAAATACACAATACACGATTTAGGAACAAGAATTTCTTACATCATAGCTCTATCGCACGATTCTTATGAAAAAAGAAGGTCATATATTCCTAAAATGTCCGCAGCTTCTTGTTTATAAGTGTGGCGCGCAACACACCCATAACCAAGACTCTACTAGACACGGCTCGTAGACACATCCTAGGACTGAACTGCTCTGATACCACTTTTGTCACGACCCGGCTAGGAGGCCGCGACGAGCACCCGGTGCTACCCCACCCGGGCACCCCCTTATCGTACATAACATAACATCTAGGTGAACCATAAGTCAATTCGTGCTTTTCTTATCGTTAATCATATTGATCCCATTAGACGACCATCATCATTTAACATATCATAGGCATCTATGCCACATCATAAGTACAAGGCCGACGAGGCCAACCAAAAATATACAAAACATGGGCCGACATGGCCGAACATCTCTACCCACATATACATGACTACGAGCCTCTAAGAGTATGACATATCGCATTAGCGGGACAGGACCCCGCTATTCCCATAATTATATACACAAAAGAATGAGTACCCAAAAGATATGGCTCCGAAGAAAATGGAGCTCTCTATGTAATCTCCGAATAGGCAGCTATGGATCAAGTCTGTCTCCCTGTGCACCTGCGGGCATGACGCAGCGTCCACAAACAAAAGGACGTCAGTACGAAGAATGTACTGAGTATGTAAAGCGTGATTAACATCAATATAGAAGCATCATAGACAATATATGAAGTGGCACAGGAGGGAAGACAATAATATCATCATCATGGCACTTACCTGCCTTTCATAGGAACTTTCCATTTCTCATGCGTATTTCATAATAGTACTCGTACCCTACTTGTGCTCATATTCGCATACATGTCCTTATTCGTATTCGTATACATAGTCTTTTCACATTCATATTCATATTATATACATAGCCATACACTTATATACATACATAGCGTGCCCGACCATAAGGTTCGGTGTTTCGTACGTACTTAGCCAACCAAGGCTCAATGTTATTTCTACCTAGCCCTACCAAGGCTTCAGGGTTATCCGTACCATCTGCAGAGGTGTGCGCGCGTTACGTAATCGTATACATACTTTATACATAATCATATACATATATCCTACCCGGCGTTATAAGCTCGAGGTATCATTATAGCCCTTCATAGGCACATATAAGTATAATAGCCCGTAGGCACCTTTGGCATCATTATTATTATTATCGTCATCACTATCTTCGGCATTATTGCTACATCCATATCTTAGGCTTACTCGTCATATGAGGGCGTAGTACAATTGTAGTACATGTTAAGGATCGTGAGCTTATGAGCTCGGAGTGTCAATCACTTGAATACAACATACTCATATAGAGGAATTAGAAGTATGGCCAAGAATCATGCCTTATGAAAGAAGGGTTAGCCTTACATACCTTTTCGTCGGATTATTCTACCCTTGCACGTTTTTTTCCAATGCTAACGTCTATACCTTCATTAATATCATAACAATGGTCATTAGTCACTCACATCATCCACATTATCTAGATTTCTCAATTTGCTTCTAATTCTCCCATATTTATGGTCATGACCTCCAACTTCGTCCATTCGTCTAAAGTGTCGAGTTCATGATCTTAGTACCATTTATAATACATTCATATCGTAACACAACAACATTCATAATTCAATTCAAACTATTCCTCAAAATGTCACTATTCACCATTCATGACCTAGTTGACCACATTTTCTACAATCCATGTATTTTAATTCTCCAATACCTTAAACATCTTGTAAAAATCATGAATCTTACCTTAGAAGTTGTAGGAACAAGCTTTGGTTGATAATACTCCACTTTGAACCAAACCCTAGTTTTTTCTCCATTTGCATTTCTTGACTTGAATGGTATTTAATGGATTGCTTACACTTGATTCACTTGTTTATGTTGTTGGGGACTTATAATCCTTGAAAACTTATGAAATAAATGTAGAGAGATGATTCTAGAGAGAAGTGGTGTAATGTGGAAATGAAATAAAACAAGTCTTGATCCTCATATTTAATGGATTGAAAAATCTGTGCTGGGTGAACAGTGGTCGTCCATGGAGGTTTACGGTCCGTATTCCACTATACGGCTCGTCCTCCATGGGCGTATTTAACCATTTCCAGAACCAGAAGCTGGGCTGCCTGCATGGTGGTTTACGGGCCGTAAATCACTTTACGGTCCGTCCACCAGGTCGTATTTAACCATTTCCTCGGCTGGCAGAAAGTTGAAACCTTGCATGGCAGTTTACGACTGCTAGTTTACGGACCGTATTGCAATTTACGGTCCGTATTTTGCGATTTACGACCACTGGGCAGTTGCAATTCTGCAACTTCCCATATTTCTTAGACTTCTCATTTTAATCACCCCCGTCCATGCACATGCATTGCTCACCTTGTATCTCATCTTAACTTAGCCAACTTCCTCGTCTCACATCGGATACTTTCGAAATCTCGCCTAAGGTCATCAAACGTCATTTCTTGCTCCTAGACATCGTGCACTCACATTCATCACTAGTTCATCCACTTGCGTACCAACGGAAAATTTTTCGAGGTGTAACAGTTATGTCGTAGGCTCTTCAAGAGAACATTGCCTCCTTATAATGATCATTTTAATCATTTGCTCCTCCTCTTTTTCAAGGATTATTACATTTGAAACTGATTGGTCTACCATGCTCCATGCATGCTATAGACTCTGTCCTTCAGGGACACTAAGAGCATTTTGCAGATAAAATATGAAATATTTGGGTCAGCAAATGCTTCCAACATTTGACTTGAATTATGTGAAGATTATACTGATGATAATTTACAACATATTACGTAGCTTCTTATTTTCTCCTCCTTATGTTAGAAAAACTAACACATATCCCCATTTTCTTTGAGAAATTCATCTGTGTGCCTCATAGTATAGTCATTAATCATATACCATACATCAAAAGTTATAAGATGAAAATATCTAGTTCCTGACCCTAAACCAATTATGGGGGGAGAATTTATCATAATTTATTTGTTTGATGCATACAAGTGTCATTGTATACAATATATCATATCTCTGTCCAACAACTGAAGCTCTGTTCTCATAAGCAATTGTTTGGCTATATTACAGAGGCACCAATTTCCAAACCAGCTTAGATATAAATCATCATTATCAAGATGAATTGTCTTGATTACATATTCTAAAAATTGTGCTTCCAACTCAATTATTTTGAGCAAGCAACTTCGTAATTGTCAAACTTCCAGTTGATAATAAACATACATGTGACCGTCTCATAGATGCATCTATTTAAGACATCACATCGCAAGTGAAGGGGGCCACATTCACCTTTTATATTTTTCAGAATTTAGGGAATTCAATCGCAACATTAGTTGGTGTAATCAACTTATCATGAGAACAAGCAACACAAACAAATTCTTGAAGAATCTTCTAGTTCTTCAATATATTTAGAATACTCAATTAGCACATCATATTTAAATCAAGACGCTCAAAACGGTCATGTCAACTATTAAAATTATTTGTACTAGTAAACTTCAAGTTTACCATGCCATGTACTATTTGTTTTAGTAAACTTCTGGTTTACTATTACATGAGATTTTATATCAATAAACTTCTGGTTTATTGTGGCATGTGATCTCATCATGCTCGGGTAACGTTTCACATATGTATTTTTTATCTGGTAACTTGGAGATATTTTAATCTTCCAATCATTTGCAGTCTCAATATGATAACTATTTTTCTCGCTAGTAAACTTCAAGTTTACTACAATTTTATTTCCGATCGTAACAATTACGATCTAGAATAAATGGTGTAATCGTATATAACCTCTTCGAGAGACTTCAATATCAAATATCTACTACTTCAGGAGTAGATTTCAAGAGTTCTACTGCTTCGGGAGTAGAATTCAGAGTCTTACTACTTCGTGAGTAAGTTGCAGAGTTTTACTAATTCGGGAGTAAACTACTGAATATTAACTACTTCAGAAGTAAATCTCAAAGCTTTACTACTTCAAGAGTAAAGCATAAAATATTCAAAATATTTCTTCTCAAATACCTCTTCCAGAGGTGAGTCATGATATTTTCACAATCAAATGCTCGTCTGTATTGATAAGCTATACTAAATATTATAACATTCACTTCAAGGAATGGATCGATATTTACAGCTTTTATCATAAGTTCTCATTCTTCAGAAATGGTACACAATCATCTGAACATATCAAATTGTGATAGCTTAGAACCTCTTTTAAGTTATTGTTACTTCAGGAGCCAATCGAGCATACATATGATGTAGAAAATTTTTCTTCAACACATCATTAGTTGTAAGCACTACAAGCCTACGTAATATTACTACTCAAGGTAACTATAGGCATATTAGCCACAACAAGGCGTAGGAAATATTGTCACTTCTGGTGACCATATATTTCTTGCAAACTCTCAGTTAGCCATTAAGGGATATGATATCGACATCATAATTCCTCTTAATAATATTGTTTTTCAGGAACAACTTTGAGGCATAAAAGGTCCTGAACCAATTATGTTCCCTCAGATCCACTCAAAACGTGCTTGCGGAAGAATGACCATCTTCAGGTGATCATATCTATCTTTCATATTATTCCACAGCATAAGAGAATCTTTAACAATGAGATATTTCAATTTCAAGCCCTCATCAAGGGGCGGAGGAATATTACTTTGGCACGGTCTTGATTTGATAGTTGATTTTTATCTTTGATGGTGTCTGCCAGCCTCATCACAATAAGATAAATTTCACTATCAAGAACCTAAGGCGAGCCTTTGCCCGCTATACTTATATTTATATGATACAGAGTGCACGAATTAAAAAAAAACAAACAAACAAACAAACAAACAAAACAAAACAAAAAAGGTAATAGCTAATTCAATTGTGCAGAAGGAATTGCTTAGCCTATTAACAGGCCATAGCACCGCTTACCCTTTCTTTATCTTTCTAATGAGTAATTAATAGTATTTGTTTACCTAATGCCTCAAGCTTTGATGCTTTGCTACAAAGTAAGTGAACAAGCTGGTAAGCTTCTGATTTTTCGACTGATGCAAAGTACGCTTTACTTCCAGACCACTTTTTACGTGAGGCACATCCGATTGTTATCCTTTCTTGGCAGAAGTCAAACCTTCTAAATAATATCACTTCATAATAGTGAAAGTAGACTAACAAATACTACAAAATTAATTTTGACACAATAAGAAATTATCGTGTAAGATACTTATTTTGGACTTCTGCCAAACTCCAAAAATTGCACCTAAAATAGCAAATCAAATGAGAGAGACTCGTGCTGATAACGTGTAATAATAATATTATTAATAATAATGATGATGATGATGATGATGATAATAATAATAATAATAATAATAATAATAAGAAATATAGCCAAAGAAGCTGGGGGGGGGGGGGGGGGGGAGATTTTATTGCTATTCAAATTGATGTACATATAAACTAAATTGACTTCCTATTTATAAGAAAAGAAGCTGCTGCGAGGCTTTTCAGAAGCTGCTGACAAGCTGCTTGCTTGAGCTACCTGCTTGAACTACTAGCAAGCTGCCTGCTTGATTGCAAGCCTAAGGAAGCTGCTGTCAGGCTTTTCATGGAGCTGATTGCAACCTGCCGGCGTGAGCTAATTGCAAGTTGCTTACTTGATTGCAAGCTTGTCCAGGAATTCGTGTATTTGAATGGACATTCATAATACGATGTATTTATAACATATACCACTTCTTCTGTTTTACTTTGTTTTTACTTGACACAGTTCAACAAACAAAAAAACTTTGAGAACTGATGATTTAGATGTCATAATATTTGTTTGATTATAAAATTTTATTAATAAAAAATGCATCTTTTTGAGAGACAGAAACCAACGGATTCCGTCAGTCAACTATTCCCTTAAAATGACCGACGAACACTATCGGAAACCAATCAATTTTAATAAAACAACCTTTTAAGAAAATTAGCGGACTCCATTGGTTTTTGTTTAATATTCTTCCCCGGTTGTTAGAAAATATAGTCTTCTTTTTAAGTTAACTAACTGATGAATGTTATCACAAAATTCGAGGGTGTGTGTCTGTTTTCCTTACCAAGGCGGTGATTTTCGCTAGAACGCTTTTGTCGGAAATCCTCATTTACTAACGAATCTCTGTCGGTTTTCTCCCTCAGAAAAATATGTATTGTTAATTGTGTTTTCGAAATTTGTGGCCTTACATTTCATAGCGTTTGTGTGATTATAAAAGGCTTTTCATTTAAAAAAATATAACAATGTGTCATTATTTTGGGAATGTCAAACAAAGTGAATCAAAGAGATTACTTCTCATGCTAAACTATTTTCGTGTAGGGATGTATAGAGATGGTTAAAGTTTCTTTTTATTGAGACCGATATACGAAGACCCTATTCCAGTCTAATTGTAATAATTTAGTCTATTTATGGTACAATTATAATTATGATAAATTATCACTGCCCAATTTCACTAAGTCATGCGAGCACCTACCTTTTCCATCTCGGTAAGCGAACTCTTATCCCAACAATCATAAAAGAATAAATAAAGCTGAAGGGGATAGAATAACATAAGTCTCATGATAATAATAATAATAATAATAATAATAATAATAATAATAATAATAATAATAATAATAATAATAAACTTACGGAGTAGGATCGCGCCGCCGCCGCATGATGTCATCTAGGTAATATTAGTTTTACTAGGTTAGTAACCCTGGCGTTGGGGTTATTCCTACCAAAACAAGTCCCACAAAACCCCCTAAAACCCCATCCTCAGCTAAGCGGGCTAACAACAGGACCACCGCCTGGTTATGAACAGTCTGCCTGGGTCAGTCTCTACCTAACCTTGAACATCATGTTTTGGCTTTGATCATGACGCATTAAAGCATTATTACCATGATCTCAGTAGTCTAGTGTGACGTAATTCAACGAAGTGTTTAGCCTATAAGGCTAAACATGAACTGATTAAAATTTTAAAATTTAAAAAGAAAAATAAAAATTTATACCTTAAGGATAAAGGTTGTGCTCAGCGGAGATGAAATTTGTATAAACAAACTTTTATTTATGAGAGGGGGATATACAAGGGAGAGTGGGAGAGAGCTTGTACTTGGGGGATCCAAGACTTGCCTTCTTCCTAAGAAGAATGATCTTTATATAGCAGAACAAACACACTAAACAACAAAATTAAAAAGAAATGGCCGACAACATTATGGCCAGATAAAAAGTAAAAGCGAAAAGAAAAAGTAAAAGTGGCCGAAAGTGACCAAAAGAAGAAACATAATTATTACAATCTAAATAATTAAAGTTGCTTTATAAAAGCAGATTCTCTCTTTATTAAAGTAGCTTCCTAGTGGCGGGTCCCACCAATTACTTCATCGGTGACTTGCCCTTGTCTTTTGTAGAGCTGGAAGATTCTTCCGGCTGGCCAATGAATTGAGCCATGAATTGTTCGTAGTCCTCGGTATTAGCTGGACTTTGAGATTCTTCTGCTAAGACTTGAGTATTATGGTCTTCCTCTTCTTCATCATCGTTATCAGTGGTATGACCGACAGATGCCATTGATGTATCAGAAATAGCTTCCATATTAAGATGTTGCATTGGATTAGATTTAAATTCCTCTATGTATGTGGCTATGAGCTGTTCTGGGGGAATTACTCCTTTCTTCATTTTAATTTTTCGAGCAATGTGCTCAAAAGGACTAGAAATCTCCTTTTGTCTGGAATTAATACAGTCCTTATAATGTGCAATGGTGGTTTTAATATGATTTATTAAATCTGGTCCTGGGATAGTTCCTTCTTTTGATTTTTGAATCAATTTGTTCCAGAATTTTGTATAAAAAATTCTGTTTAAGCAAGGCATATTTTGGGGGGTATAACCCACTTCAACTAACCATTTCATAATCCATAGAATAGAGAATTCAATGAAGAAATACATATTAGAAATTTCTTCAAAGAAAGTGATATTATTTTCCAAATCTATAATTTTTGGAGAAACATCAACACATTCAGTATCTAAACTCTTAAAGGGTTCTGATAAAGATTTCACGGTTGGACCATAATGGATCCACCATTGATAAAACCAATTTGGAATGCCCTGTTTATAAACATTGGCACATATTTTTATAAACCACGAGTGTTTCCTATTAGGATTCTCATATAGAAAAGCTTTATTAAAGCTCTCAACTTAATCTCAATAATTAAATTTAACTGGGACCTTTTGTTCTGGGTGGATATAATCCCTGTATTTTAATGGACTTATTCCCCATTCATTGGGAGAAAATATCTTTTTTATAATAATTTTTGAAAAGTTATAAACTTTTTTGGTATTAGCAGGATAAAAATGTTGGAATTCAGCTCACCCTGTATATGAAAGGATCATTTCTTAATTCATTCGATATTTATAAGTCGGAGTAGTGTATGACGTTGTATCAAAATACCTTTGCATTATTTGTCGACTCTCATCCTTCCATTAGAGATCATCATTGTCAAGGAGAATTATTAACTCTCGATAAATATTTTCTTCGTACGAATCAGTGTCCTTATAATCATCAACTACGAGAGCACTGGAATATGATGGAGGCATATTATCCCCTTTTTTTTGTGCTTCTATGAAAGCAACATACTCAGCATAAGTGATTTGTTTCTGGGTATTACCAGAAGTTTCTGCAATATTGTCGGCTATTAGCCTTTTATTGCCCATTTGGGCAAGAACAGTGCCTCTGCTCGTTCCTTTTTGTCCTCTTCCCCTTCCTCTATTAGAGGGAGGTGTCAATGTGGGCCTCATCCAGCAAATGAGAAAATGACAATTATGAACTTAAATATTCTCGAGTGAGAAAATCAGGGAGACTATTATCTGATCCCTTTTTATAATGTATTTCAAAATCAAATGGTGCTAAAAGAGCTTGCCATTTGGCAAACATTTGTTTGGAAACGTCATGTTTGCAATCTTTATTAAACATAAACTTAGCTGCTTGGCAATCAGTTTTTGTCAAAAACTTTTGATTATATAAACCACCTTGAAACTTTAGAACACATTTTACAATAGCAAGAATTTCTTTTGCTACAGTAGCATAGTTCTTTTGACTATTATTCCATTTACCAGAATAAAATTGGACTAAATATTCTTGTTTATCATTTGGAAAAAGTTATTTAAGTATTCCTCCATATCCAATATCAGAGGCATCAGTTTCAATAATTGTTTGCCAATTAGGTTTGACTAAAGTAAGACAAGGGAGATTATTAATTTTCCCCTTGATTTTTTGAACTGCTTGCGTATGAGCATCAGTCCAAGGTTAAGGAATTTTCTTTAATCTATCATATAAAATAGATGTATCCTTTGCTAAATCTTTATAAAATGGTGAAATATAATTTAAACTTCCAAGAAATCGTTGGAGTTGAGTTTTATCAGTAATTATACCAGGAAATATAGAAGCAAATTCAATACTTCTCTTAATAGGAATAATTTTTCCTTTCTCAATATTATGACCCAAAAATCTAACTTTTGTTTGAAAAAGAGACATTTTTGGCTTAGAGATAACCAAACCATTTTGTATGATAATTTTCTTGAATATATCAAGATGTTTAAAATGCATTTCAATAGTATTTGAAAATACTAAAATATCATCGATATAAACAATGATAAAGTTACTAAATTCCATAAAAATATCGTTCATAATTTTTTGAAGTTCTGAAGGGGCATTCTTTAGCCCAAAAGGCATAACATTCCATTCAAATTGTCCAATTGGAACATTAAAAGCAGTTTTATATTTATCTGCTTAGGCTATTTGGATTTGCCAATAACCTGATTTTAAATCAAATTTAGAAAATATAATCGCATTATGAAGACGGTCTAATAAATCCTTTTTATTAGAGATCGGATATCTAATCCACTTTAACACTTATCAAGGGGTTTATAATTTATAACCAATCTTGGAACTCCTCGTTCCTGTTCAGCATGTTTATTAACATAAAAAGTTGTACATGACCATGGAGATTTCGAAGATCGTATGAGACGTTTTTGTAAAAGAGAAGAAATATCATTTTTGCATAATTCCAAATATTCGGAATTCATTTGACATGGTCTCGCTTTAGTGGAGATATTATTTTCGGAAAAAGATTCTTCATATGGAAGAGTGACAATATGTCTTTTCCTGTCCCAAAAAGCATTAGGATGATCACTGCAAATTTGTAAAGAAAATTGATTTTTTATAAACTCAATTTTTTCCCGTAATTTAGGATTTTGTAAAACATCTTCAATTTGAAGAGTGTAAATTTCTTGTTTAAGAAAATTAATCTGTTGATGTTTATTAATCGATCTATCTTTAATTTCATTTAAAATCCTTGAAAAAGGTTCAGTTATAGACTGGAATTTTACTGGTTTTTCATCATAGGTTCCTATAAAACCTTTATCATCCATCCATTGAATAGGAAATAATTTATGAATGAATGGAGTACCCAATATGACTTGATTTGAAATATTTTTTACCAATACAAAGTTTTCAGGAATACAAACTTTGTCTTGGCAAATATAAGCTTTGGGTAATTTATAAGTAATACCCATCTTTTGGCCACTAGCAGACCGTAAACTATGAGTAGTTTTTTGAAAATATTTTGAAGGAATTGATACTTCTTGAATACAACTTAAATTGGTTCCGCTATCAACTACAACAGTAAATACATTTTTGAAGTTATAATCAATTAAAAGAGTAATTTTTATAAAACAAAATAAAAGAAGTACTAATATCCAATTTTGTTAAAAAATTGGAACTGGGATTACCACTATTTCCTTCTTCCTCCGTAGCAACAGTTTCTACGGTGTTATCAACTGGAAGGTCTTCGATAGTGTTATAAACTGGTGTGTCTATGACTTGTTTTCCTTTTCCCTCAAATTGCGAGACCCTATGATCTAAAGTAGTCTGGTGTCTCCAAAGGGTGGAAATCTCTTGCTTGAGGTTATGAACCTCTCTCTCCAAATCTTGGGTGGTTGCGGGGGTACCTATGATATTCCGGCATTCTTGGAGGAGTTTTTTTAACTCTAGCCATAGTATAAGGTCCTGTAGGTTCTCTTATTTCTACAGCAGTTGGTTCTTCTTGGGGCTGCTGTTTTGAACCTATTTGGTCTATAATTTAGGACCTAAGATTGGGATCCTTAATATATTTAAGGAGGTCAACAAGGTTATTACTATCTAATACATGAAGACTGGTTTCACTAAACTGGGAAACAAGTTTATAAAACTCATCGTCTTCCTTAGTTTTAACACAAGGTTGCCCTATTTGGCATGGTTGACCCTCACCTGAACTAGAGGAGATATAACTCTCATCATCTAAAACCCTAATATCTTTATCTGAAGAGGGGTTGGAAGAACTATCACTCTCCTTTCAAGAATCATTCTCTGGTTCTCGGTCTGAATTTAACAAAATCTTATATAAAGATTCTCTAAGATCATCATCTATGTTAAGGGCTTTAATCTTTTCCTTAACCTTACAGCTCTTATAAAAATGACCTACTCTACCACACTTATAACAGGATTTTGGGTTTTTGGATTTAATAAAATTCTTTCTTTCTTTGAAAGTCTTTTTGCACCTAGCTTTTTTCTGCAAGCGCTTCTCCTTCCATTGTTGGAAGTTTTTAAGCTTCTTCTTATGCCTATGAGGCTTCTTAGAAGATTGTGAAATGTCCAGTCCAAATTGTCCACAAAATTCTCCTAATTGATATCTTTCATTAAGACCATGGCACTTGATTTGCTGGTTAAGCCTAATTTCATTACACAAGGCTAATCCCTCCTGCATTCAAGTATCAATTAATTTACCATAAGTATAAGAGTCATAATTAGTACTTCTTTCCCCTTTCCTAAGAGCTTTTCTAACTCTTTCTGCAAAAAGAGGAGGTAGTCCATCTATAAATTTGGACTTCCAGTGGGAGTCATTACTCTCTGGTAATTCCATAACCCTGCAAAGAAAAAACATCTTTATACCACCTAAATGAGGTTAGGGTATTACATCTAAGGTTTTGAAGCATGGTACGAATAGATTCACTATTATCCGTCCATCTTCCTGAAAAATGTTCAACAATATTAATACTCAATGTATAAACTGCATTAGCAACAGGTGCTTCATTACCTCCTTCATGTTTAACAGCGGTTAGAATAGAATGACGTCGTGTTGGGGTTAAATAATTATCCCACCAGCCTTTTAATTGACCAATAAAACCAACGATAATCATATCTGCAATAACTCTTTCAGTATTTTGAGGAACTTTGCAGATAGTGTTGTATATCAACATCCTATGAATAGTACAATAAATCTGATGTTCACTATAACCGTCAATATTCCATTCATATATTTCCTTACCACTATAACAGTTGGAAATAACATGCTCATGCTCCTCTAATAAAACATCTTAAGGAGTTGGGCGAGGATAATAATACATCCTATAGGTAGGCTTACCAACATAATATTAATCAATTTTATTAATATCGGATGCTATGCGAGCCTTGTAATCAATATCAGATAAATATGCGTCGTCCTCTGCTATTAAAGGACTGATCTTTAAACCTTTAAATTTTTCATCTAAAAGTTTTTCTAATTCTGATAAAGGTTTTAATTTAAAATCATGAATCTCAGGAGGAGGCTGTATGCTTGGAGTAGCAGCAACTTCCTTCTGTTTATCCTTATCAGATATAGAAGTCTTATTAAGACATGTTAAAAGTTTATCAACTTTTTCATGAAGTGAAATATTTGTTCACCCAAAATATTCATATAAATATTGGAATAATTTTGTTGTCTAACCGTATTATTAATATATTTAGTTATGACAAGTAAATTATCACTTTCAATTAATTTTGAAAAAGCTGCAAAGTGCAAAGTTTTATCATCTTTGCCTATTTGAAAAGTTTGTTGTGGAGGAAATACAGTATGAATGACTTCTCCATTAGTCAATTTATAATCTCTTTCGAGAACAGAAATATAATTAGCCAGATATTTTGCCATAAACCAAGGCACAAAAGATATAATCTTATTTGCTTTGGAAAGATCGTTATAAAATTCATCTTGGAAAATTATTGTTTCCTCAGGTTTAAAACTTTCAAAAAACCATTTTCTAAATGGTATCCATTTAGGAGTATAAAACTCTTTGCTAATTTGTAATATTGCAGGTGATCCCCGACTAAAATCAATTTTTTGGACTTGATCCATTAAATACTTGAAAAATCCATGTTCGACTCAGTTAATTCTGGGTCTTTAATACCAGTTACAATATTATCCTGGTTGATGTTTAAATTACCAATCCTAATAGAATCAGTATCTCTTATTTGAGAAGTAGATGCCCTTGATGGCAACTGCACAATATAATCAATAGTTGATATATAAGATCGACAAGAAGACATAGATCTAAGTAGACTAGAACGAACACTATTATGTTCAATATCTTCCAAAAAAGGTGTAGGTTTATGAAACCTTAATTTAACTGTCCCATCTGGGATCTGTTCAATATCTTTCAAAAAACTACTCATAGTTTACGGTCTTCGAGTGGCCAAAAAATGGATATTACTTATAAATTACCCAAAGCTTATATTTGTCAAGACAAAGTTTGTATTCCTGAAAACTTTGTATTGGTAAAAATTATTTCAAATCAAGTCATATTGGGTACTCTATTCATTCATAAATTATTTCCTATTCAATGGATGGATGATAAAGGTTTTATAGGAACCTATGATGAAAAACCAGTAAAATTCCAGTCTATAACTAAACCTTTTTCAAGGATTTTAAATGAAATTAAAGATAGATTGATTAATAAACATCAACAGATTAATTTTCTTAAACAAGAAATTTACACTCTTCAAATTGAAGATGTTTTACAAAATCCTAAATTACGGGAAAAAATTGAGTTTATAAAAAATTAATTTTCTTTACAAATTTGCAGTGATCATCCTAATGCTTTTTGGGACAGGAAAAGACATATTGTCACTCTTCCATATGAAGAATCTTTTTCCGAAAATAATATCTCCACTAAAGCGAGACCATGTCAAATGAATTCCGAATATTTGGAATTATGCAAAAATGAGATTTCTTCTCTTTTACAAAAACGTCTCATACGATCTTCGAAATCTCCATGGTCATGTACAGCTTTTTATGTTAATAAGCATGCTGAACAGGAACGAGGAGTTCCAAGATTGGTGATAAATTATAAACCCCTTAATAAAGTGTTAAAGCGGATTAGATATCCGATCCCTAATAAAAAGGATTTATTAGACCGTCTTCATAATGCGATTATATTTTCCAAATTTGATTTAAAATCAGGTTATTGGCAAATCCAAATAGCCAAAGCAGATAAATATAAAACTGCTTTTAATGTTCCAATTGGATAATTTGAATGGAATGTTATGCCATTTGGGCTGAAGAATACCCCTTCAGAATTTCAAAAAATTATGAATGATATTTTTATGGACTATAGTAACTTTATCATTGTTTATATCGATGATATTTTAGTATTTTCAAATACTATTGAAATGCACTTTAAACATCTTGATATGTTCAAGAAAATTATCATACAAAATGGTTTGGTTATCTCTAAGCCAAAAATGTCTCTTTTTCAAAAAAAAAAAAAGTTAGATTTTTGGGTCATAACATTGAGAAAGGAAAATTATTCCTATTAATAGAAGTATTGAATTTGCTTAATTTCCTGATATAATTACTGATAAAACTCAACTCCAACGATTTCTTAGAAGTTTAAATTATATTTCACCATTTTATAAAGATTTAGCAAAGGATACATCTATTTTATATGATAGATTAAAGAAAATTCCTAAACCATGGACTGATGCTCATATGCAAGCAGTTCAAAAAATCAAGGGGAAAGTTAATAATCTCCCTTGTATTACTTTAGCCAATCCTAATTGGCAAAAAAATATTGAAACTGATGCCTCTGATATTGGCTATGGAGGAATACTTAAACAACTTTCTCCAAATGATAAACAAGAACATTTAGTCCAATTTTATTCTGGCAAATGGAATAATAGTCAAAAGAACTATGCTACTGTAGCAAAAGATATTCTTGCTATAGTAAAATGTGTTCTAAAGTTCCAAGGTGATTTATATAATCAAAAGTTTTTGATAAAAACTGATTGTCAAGCAGCTAAATTTATGTTTAATAAAGATTGCAAACATGACGTTTCCAAACAAATGTTTGCCAGATGGCAAGCTCTTTTAGCACTATTTAATTTTGAAATACATTATAAAGAGGGATCAGATAATAGTCTCCCTGATTTTCTCATTCGAGAATATTTAAGTTCATAATTTTCATTTTCTCATTTGCAGGATGAGGCCCACATTGACACCTCCCTCTAATAGAGGAAGAAGAAGAGGACAAAAAGGAACGGGCAGAGACACTGTTCTTGCCCAAATGGGCAATAAAAGGCTAATAGCCGACAATATTGCAGAAACTTCTGGTAATACTCATAAACAAATCACTTATGCAGAGTATCTTGCTTTCATAGAAGCACAGAAAAAAAGGGATAATATGCCTCCATCATATTCCAGTGCTCTCGTAGTTGATGATAATGAGGACACTGATTCGTACGAAGAAAATATTCATCAAGAATTAATAATTCTCCTTGAAAATGATGATCTCCAATGAAAGGATGAGCCTTGGCAAATAATGCAAAGGTATTTTGATACAGCGTGATATGCTACGCCGACTTATAAATATCGGATGAATTATGAAATGATCCTTTCATATACAGGGTCAGCTGAATTCCAGCATTTTTATCCTGCTAATACCAAAAAAGTTTATAACTTTTCAAAAATTATTATAAAAAAAATATTATTTCCAAATGAATGGGGAATAATCCCATTAAAAGACAGGGATTATATCCACCCAGAACAAAAGGTCCCAGTTAAATTTAATTATTGAGATTATGTTGAGAGCTTTAATAAAGCTTTTCTATATGAGAATCCTAATAGGAAACACTCGTGGTTTATAAAAATATGTGCCAATGTTTATAAACAGGGCATTCCAAATTGGTTTTATCAATGGTGGATCCATTATGGTCCAACCGTGAAATCTTTACCAGAACCCTTTAAGAGTTTATATACTGAATGGGTTGATGTTTCTCCAAAAATTATAGATTTGGAAAATAATATCACTTTCTCTGAAGAAATTTCTAATATTTATTTCTTCATTGAATTCTCCATTCCATGGATTATGAAATGGTCAGTTGAAGTGGGTTATACCACCCAAAATATGCCTTGCTTCAACAGAATTTTTTATACAAAATTCTAGAAAAAATTGATTCAAAAATCAAAGGAAGGAACTATCCCAGGACCAGATTTAATAAATCAGATTAAAACCACCATTACACATTATAAGGACTCCATTAATTCCAGACAAAAAGAGATTTCTAGTCCTTTTGAGCACATTGCTCGAAAAATTAAAATAAAGAAAGGAGTAATTCCCCTAGAACAGCTCATAGCCACATACATAGAGGAATTTAAATTTAATCTAATGCAGCATCTTAATATGAAAGCTATTTCTGATACATCAATGGCATCTGTCGGTCATACCACTGATAACAATGATGAAGAAGAGGAAGACCATAATACTCAAGTCTTAGCAGGAAAATCTAAAAGTCCATCTAATACCGAGGACTATGAACAATTCATGGCTCAATTCATTGGCCAGCCGGAAGAATCTTCCAGCTCTGCAAAAGACAAGGGCAAGTCACCGATGAAGTAATTGGTGGGACCCGCCACTAGGCAGGTACGTTAATATAGAGGGAATCTGCTTTTATAAAGCAACTTTAATTATTTAGATTGTAATAATTATGTTTCTTCTTTTGGTCACTTTCGGCCACTTTTACTTTTTCTTTCCGCTTTTACTTTTTATCTGGCCATAATGTTGTCGGCCATTTATTTTTAATTTTGTTGTTTAGTGTGTTTGATCCGCTATATAAGGATCATTCTTCTTAGGAAGAAGGCAACTCTTGGATCCCCCAAGTACAAGCTCTCTCCCACTCTCCCTTGTAAATCCCCCTCTCATAAATAAAAGTTTGTTTATACAAATTCCATCTCTGCTGAGCACAACCTTCACCCTTAAGGTATAAATTTTTATTTTTATTTTTAAATTTTAAAATTTTAATCAGTTCATGTTTAGCCTTATAGGCTAAATACTCCGTTGAATTATGTCACACTAGACTACTGAGATCATGGTAATAATGCTTTAATGCGTCATGATCAAAGCCAAAACATGATGTTCAAGGTTAGGTAGAGACTGACCCAGGTGGATTGTTCATAACCAGGCGGTGGTCCTGTTGTTAGCCCGCTTAGCCGAGGATGGCGTTTTAGGGCGTTTGTTAGACTTGTTCTGGTAGGAACAACCCCAATGCCAGGGTTAGTAACCTAGTAAAACTGCTGTTACCTAGATGACATCATGCGGCGGCGGCGCGATCCTGCTCCGTAAGTGGTATCAAGGGGCAAGATCAAATTTTTAGTGATCTTGCCCCTTATAGGGTAACCCATATAGATTCATGCATATTGGGTTAGTGCAGGTTGCATTTAAACCTTTAACCTTGAGAGATTTACCAGAAAGCTTTATAGCAGCTTTAAGAGATGGAAGAAATAGAAACTGAAAGAAATCTCTTATAGGGACAGTTCAAACAAGTTTGGCTTATGGTCCAGTTTATTTTAATGCTTATCCTAACTTGCAGGTATCTTTGCAAGATGATAATTCTTTAGATGCTTTAATATTAAGTATCAAATTGTATGGTTATGATTATATGCCAGGTACAGAGGTAATATGCATCTGTTATAGAATATATTATAAACCATTATATACTATGAATCCTATGTGTAAAATCATGGATTTAAAAAATGAAACTATTTTAATAGAAACTAATTTTGGTAAATCCAAAATTATGACTCGAAGACCTATCAAATGGGATGAAATAGATTTTCCCAAAGAGTGGGTCATTGAAGGAGCAACACCTCCTCAAAATGTTTTTACTGAAATTTCAGAAATTGAACAGATCCCAGATGGGACAGTTAAATTAAGTTTTCATGAACCTACACCTTTTTTGGAAGATATTGAACATAATAGTGTTCGTTCTAGTCTACCTAGATCTATGTCTTCTTGTCGATCTTATATATCTCCTGTTGATTATATTGTGCAGTCGCCATCAAGAGCATCTACTTCTCAAATAAGAGATACTAATTCTAATAGGATTAGTAATTTAAAAATCAACCAGGATAATATTGTAACTGGTATTAAAGACCCATAATTAACTGAGTCGGACATGGATTTTCCAAGTATTTAATGGATCATGTCCAAAAAATTGATTTTAGTCGAGGATCACCCGCAAGATTACAAATTAGCAAAGAGTTTTATACTCCTAAATGGATACCATTTAGAAAATGTTTTTTTGAAAGTTTTAAACCTGAGGAAACAATAATTTTCCAAGATGAATTTTATAACGATCTTTTCAAAGCAAATAAGATTATATCTTTTGTGCCTTGGTTTATGGAAAAATATCAGGCTAATTATACTTTTGTTCTCGAAAGAGATTATAAATTGACTAATGGAGAAGTCGTTCATACTGTATTTCCTCCCCAACAATCTTTTCAAATAGGCAAAGATGATAAAACTTTGCACTTTGCAGCTTTTTCAAAATTAATTGAAAGTTATAATTTACCTCTCATAACTAAATATATTAATAATATGGTTAGACAGCAAAATTATTCCAACATTTATATGAATATTTTGGGTGAACAAATATTTTCACTTCATGAAAAAGTTGATAAACTTTTCACATGTCTTAATAAGACTTCTATTTCTGATAAGGATAAACAGAAGGAAGTTGCTGTTACTCCAAGCATACAGCCTCCTGAGATTCATGATTTTAAATTAAAACCTTTATCAAGATTAGAAAACTTTTCGATGAAAAGTTTAAAGGTTTAAAGATCAGTCCTTTAATAGCAGAGGACGACGCATATTTATCTGATATTGATCATAAGGCTCGCATAGCATCCGATATTAATAAAATTGATGAATATTGTGTTGTTAAGCCTACCCAGAGGATGTATTATTATCCTCGCTCAACTCCTCAAGATGTTTTATTAGAGGAGCATGAGCATGTCATTTCCAACAGTTATAGTGGTAAGGAAATATATTAATGGAATATTGATGCTTATAGTGAACGTCGGATTTATTCTACAATTCATAGGATGTTGATGTACAGCACTATCTGCAAAGTTCATAAAAGTACTGAAAGAGTTATTACAGATATGATTATAGCTGGTTTTACTGGTCAATTAAAAGGTTGTTGGGATAATTATTTAACCCCAACACAGCGTCGTTCTATTCTAACCGCGGTTAAACATGAAGGAGGTAATGAAGCACCTGTTGCTAATGTAGTTTATACACTGGTTATTAATATTGTTGAACATTTTTCAGGAAGATTGACGGATAATAGTGAATCTATTCGTACCATGCTTCAAAACCTTAGATGTAAGACTCTAACCTCATTTAGGTGGTATAAAGATGTTTTCTTTGCAGGGTTATGGAATTACCAGAGAGTAATGACTCCCACTGGAAGTCCAAATTTATAGATAAACTCCCCCCTCTTTTGCAGAAAGATTTAGAAAAGCTCTTAGGAAAGGGGAAAGAAGTATTAATTATGACTCTTATACTTATGGTAAATTAATTGATACTTGTATGCAGGAGGGATTAGCCCTGTGTAATGAAATTAGACTTAACCAGCAAATCAAGCGCCATGGTCTTAATGAAAGACAACAATTAGGAGAATTTTGTGGACAATTTGGAGTGGACATTTCACAATCTTCTAAGAAGCCACATAGACATAAGAAGAAGCATAACGACTTCCAACAATGGAAGGAAAAGCGCTTGCAGAAAAAAGCTAGGCGCAAAAAGACTTTCAAAGAAAGAAATGATTTTATTAAATCCAAAAGTCCAAAGCCTGTTATAAGTGTGGTAGAGTAGGTCATTTTTATAAGAACTGTAAGGTTAAGGAAAAGATTAAAGCCCTTAACATAGATTATGACCTTAGAGAATCTTTATATAAGATTTTGTTAAATTCAGACCAAGAACCAGAGAATGATTCTGGAAAGGAGAGTGATAAGATTCTGGAAAGGAGAGTGATAGTTCTACCAACCCCTCTTCATATGAAGATATTAGGGTTTTAGATGATGAGAGTTATATCTCCTCTAGTTTAGGTGAGTGTCAACCATTCCAAATAGGGTAACCTTGTGTTAAAACTAAGGAAGATGATGAGTTTTATAAACTTGTTTCCTAGTTTAGTGAAACCAGTCTTCATGTTTTAGATGGTAATAACCTTGTTGACCTCCTTAAATATATTAAGGATCCCAATCTTAGGTCCCAAATTATAGACTAAATAGGTTCCAAACAGTAGCCCCAAGAAGAATCAACTGTTGTAGAAATAAGAGAACCTACGGGACCTTATTCTATGGCTGGAGTTAAAACAAAACTCCTTCAAGAACGCCAGAATATCATAAGTACCCCGGCAATCACCCATGATTTGGAGAGAAAGGTTCATAACCTCAAGCACGAGATTTCCACCCTTAGGAGACACCAGACTACTTTAGATCATAGGGTCTCGCAACTTGAAGGAAAAGGAAAACAAGTCATAGACACACCAGTTTATAACACTATCGAAGACCTTCCAGTTGATAACACCGTAGAAACTGTTGCTACGGAGGAAGAAGGAAATAGTGGTAATCCCAGTTCCGGTTTTTTGACAAAATTGGATATTATTACTTCTTTCAAATTTTTTATAAAAATTACTCTTTTAATTGATTATAACTTCAAAAAAGAATTTACTGCTCTAGTTGATAGCGAAGCCGATTTAAGTTGTATTTAAGAAGGATTAATTCCTTCAAAATATTTTCAAAAAACTACTCATAGTTTACGGTCTTCTAGTGGCCAAAAAATGGGTATTACTTATAAATTACCCAAAGCTTATATTTGTCAAGACAAAGTTTGTATTCCTGAAAACTTTGTATTGGTAAAAAATATTTCAAATCAAGTCATATTGGGTACTCTATTCATTCATAAATTATTTCCTATTCAATGGATGGATGAT
The DNA here is from genome assembly GCF_019175385.1 of Lycium barbarum. Lineage (NCBI taxonomy): Eukaryota > Viridiplantae > Streptophyta > Magnoliopsida > Solanales > Solanaceae > Lycium > Lycium barbarum. The sequence continues at coordinate 18,118,053 of NC_083348.1, read as the reverse complement.
AAAGGTTTTATAGGAACCTATGATGAAAAACCAGTAAAATTCCAGTCTATAACTGAACCTTTTTCAAGGATTTTAAATGAAATTAAAGATAGATTGATTAATAAACATCAACAGATTAATTTTCTTAAACAAGAAATTTACACTCTTCAAATTGAAGATGTTTTACAAAATCCTAAATTACGGGAAAAAATTGAGTTTATAAAAAATCAACTTTCTTTACAAATTTGCAGTGATCATCCTAATGCTTTTTGGGATAGAAAAAGACATATTGTCACTCTTCCATATGAAGAATCTTTTTCCGAAAATAATATCCCTACTAAAGCGAGACCATGTCAAAATGAATTCCAAATATTTGAAATTATGCAAAAATGAGATTTCTTCTCTTTTACAAAAACGCCTCATACGATCTTCGAAATCTCCATGGTCATGTACAGCTTTTTATGTTAATAAACAAGCTGGACAGGAACGAGGATTTCCAAGATTGGTGATAAATTATAAACCCTTTAATAAAGTGTTAAAGTGTATTAGATATCCCATCCATAATAAAAAGGATTTATTAGACCGTCTTCATAATGCGATTATATTTTCTAAATTTGATTTAAAATCAGGTTATTGACAAATCCAAATAGCCGAAGCAGATAAATAAAATGCTTTTAATGTTCCAATTGGACAATTTGAATGGAATGTTATGCCTTTTGGGCTGAAGAATGCCCCTTCAGAATTTCAAAAAATTATGATTGTTATTTTTATGGACTATAGTAACTTTATCATTGTTTATATCGATGATATTTTAGTATTTTCAAATACTATTGAAATGCAATTTAAACACCTTGATATATTCAAGAAAATTATCATACAAAATGGTTTGGTTATCTCTAAGCCAAAAATGTCTTTTTTTCAAACAAAAGTTAGATTTTTGGGTCATAATATTGAGAAAGAAAAAATTATTCCTGTTAAGAGAAGTATTGAATTTGCTTCTAAATTTCCTGATATAATTACTGATAAAACTCAACTCCAACGATTTCTTGGAAGTTTAAATTATATTTCACCATTTTATAAAGATTTAGCAAAGGATACATCTATTTTATATGATAGATTAAAGAAAATTCCTAAACCTTGAAACTGATGCCTCTGATATTGGCTATGGAGGAATACTTAAACAACTTTCTCCAAGTGATAAACAAGAATATTTAGTCCAATTTTATTCTGACAAATGGAATAATAGTCAAAAGAACTATGTTACTGTAGCAAAAGAAATTCTTGCTATAGTAAAAAATGTGTTCTAAAGTTCCAAGGTGATTTATATAATCAAAGGTTTTTGATAAAAATTGATTGCCAAGCAGCTAAGTTTATGTTTAATAAAGATTGCAAACATGACGTTTCCAAACAAATGTTTGCCAGATGGAAAGCTCTTTTAGCACCTTTTGATTTTGAAATACATTATAAAAAGGGATCAGATAATAGTCTCCCTGATTTTCTCACTCGAGAATATTTAAGTTCATAATTGTCATTTTCTCATTTGCAAGATGAGGCCCACATTGACACCTCCCTCTAATAGAGGAAGGGGAAGAGGACAAAAAGGAACGGGCAAAGACACTGTTCTTGCCCAAATGGGCAATAAAAGGCTAATAGCCGACAATATTGCAGAAACTTCTGGTAATACCCAGAAACAAATCACTTATGCTGAGTATCTTCCTTTCATAGAAGCACAGAAAAAAGGGAATAATATGCCTCCATCATACTCCAGTGCTCTCGTAGTTGTTGATAATGAGGACACTGATTCGTATGAAGAAAATATTCATCGAGAGTTAATAATTCTCCTTGAAAATGATGATCTCCAATGGAAGGATGAGCCTTGGCAAATAATGCAAAGGTATTTTGATACAGCGTCATATGCTTTATAAATATCGGATGAATTATGAAATGATCCTTTCATATACAGGGTCAGCTGAATTCCAACATTTTTATCCTGCTAATGCCAAAAAAGTTTATAACTTTCAAAAATTATTATAAAAAAGATATTTTCTCCCAATGAATGGGGAATAAGTCCATTAAAAGACAGGGATTAAATCCACCCAGAACAAAAGGTCCCAGTTAAATTCAATTATTGTGATTATGTTGAGAGCTTTAATAAAGCTTTTCTATATGAGAATCCTAATAGGAAACACTCGTGGTTTATAAAAATCTGTGCCAATGTTTATAAACAAGGCATTCCAAATTGGTTTTATCAATGGTGGATCCATTATGGTCCAACTGTGAAATCTTTACCAGAACTCTTTAAGAGTTTATATACTGAATGGGTTGATGTTTCTTTAAAAATTATAGATTTGGAAAATAATATCACTTTCTCTGAAGAAATTTCTAATATGTATTTCTTCATTAAATTCTCTATTCCATGGCTTATGAAATGGTCAGTTGAAGTGGGTTATACCCCCCAAAATATGCCTTGCTTAAACAGAATTTTTTATACAAAATTCTTGAAAAAATTTGATTCAAAAATCAAAGGAAGGAACTATCCCAGGACAAGATTTAATAAATCGGATTAATACCGAGGACTATGAACAATTCATGGCTCAATTCATTGGTCAGCCGGAAGAATCTTCCAACTCTACAAAAGACAAGGGTATGTCACCGATGAAGTAATTGGTGCGACCCGCCACTAGGCAGCTACTTTAATAAAGAGGGAGTCTGCTTTTATAAAGCAACTTTAATTATTTAGATTGTAATAATTATGTTTCTTCTTTTGGTCACTTTCGGCCACTTTCACTTTTCCGCTTTTACTTTTTATCTGGCCATAATGTTTTCAACCATTTCTTTTTAATTTTGTTGTTTAGTGTGCTTGATCTGCTATATAAGGATCATTCTTCTTAGGAAGAAGGCAAGTCTTGAATTCCCCAAGCACAAGCTCTCTCCCACTCTCAAAGCCAAAACATGATGTTCAAGGTTAGGTAGAGATTGACCCAGGCGGGCTGTTCATAACCAGGCGGTGGTCCTGTTGTTAGACCGCTTAGCCGAGGATGGCATTTTAGGGCGTTTGTTGGACTTGTTCCGATAGGAACAACCCCAACACCTAGCTTAGTAACCTAGTAAAACTGCTGTTACCTAGATGACATCATACGGCGGCTACCCCAACGCCAAAAATGTCTCTTTTTCAAACAAAAGTTAGATTTTTGGGTCATAATATTGAGAAAGGAAAAATTATTCCTATTAATAGAAATATTGAATTTGCTTCTAAATTTCCTGATATAATTACTGATAAAACTCAACTCCAACGATTTCCTGGAAGTTTAAATTATATTTCACCATTTTATAAAGATTTAGCAAAGGATACATCTATTTTATATGATAGATTAAAGAAAATTCCTAAACCTTGGACTGATGCTCATACGCAAGCAGTTCAAAAAATCAAAAGGAAAGTTAATAATCTCCCTTATCTTACTTTAGCCAATCCTAATTGGCAAAAAATTATTGAAACTGATAATAATAATAATAATAATAATAATAATAATAATAATAATAATAATAATAATAATAATAATAATAATATATCATTATTATTATTATTATAATAACAATAACAATAACAATAACAACAATAATAATAATAACAACAACAACAACAACAACAACAATAATAATAATAATAATAATAATAATAATAATAATAATAATAATAATAATAATAATAATAATAATAATAATAATAACAATAATAACAATAACAATAACAATAACAACAACGATAATAACAATAACAACAACAACAACAACAACAACAATAATAACAATAACAACAATAATAATAACAATAATAACAACAATAATAACAACAAGAACAACAATAACAACAACAAGAACAATAATAACAACAATAAGAACAACAATAATAACAATAAGAACAACAATAATAATAACAAGAATAACAAGAATAATAATAACAAGATTAATAATAATAAAAATAATAACAAGAACAATAACAATAACAACAACAACAACAACAACAACAAGAACAACAACAACAACAACAACAACAACAATAAATAAAAATAAGAATAATAATAATAATAATAATAATAATAATAATAATAATAATAATAATAATAATAATAATAATAATAACAATAAGAACAACAATAAGAACAATAAGAACAACAATAATAACAATAAGAACAACAATATTTAATAATAATAATAATAATAATAATAATAATAATAATAATAATAATGATAATCATAATGATAATAATGATAATGATAATCATAATCATAATAATAATAATAATCATAATCATAATGATAATAATGATAATGATAATAATAATAATGATAATAATAATAATAATAATAATAATAATAATAATAATAATAATGATAATGATAATGATGATATTGATAATCATGATAATGATAATCATAATAATAATAATAATAATAATAATAATAATAATAATAATAATAATAATAATAATAATAATAATGATAATAATAATGAACTAAATGAAATACACCCTAGTATCTGGTCTGATCATACAAGAGCATCTAATTAAATACTACAAGTCTGAATCATAATAATACACTAATAGTCTTAAAACATGCCTCAGAAAGGAAATAAAGACATAGTAAAAGAAGAGTCTTCAAGGCGGCGAACATATAATAATAATAATAATAATAATAATAATAGTAATAGTAATAGTAATAGTAATAATAACAATAACCGACCCTGGCGGTGGGATTGTTCCGACCAGAACAAGTCCAACAAACGCCCTAAAACGCCATCCTCGGCTAAGCGGGCAAACAACAGGACCACCGCCTGGTTATGAACAGTCCGCCTGGGTCAGCCTCTACCTAACCTTGAACATCATGTTTTGGCTTTGATCATGATGCATTAAAGCATTATTACCATGATCTCAGTAGTCTAGTGTGACATAATCCAACGGAGTATTTGGCCTATAAGGCTAAACGTGAACTGAATAATAAAGAAATTAAAGAAAAGAAAATTAAAAATTATACCTTAAAATATGTAAGTTGTGCTCAGCAGAGGGAGATTTATATGAACAAACTTTTATTTATGAAAGAAAGATTTTTACAAGGGAGAGAGCTTGTGCTTGGGGGACCCCAGACTTGCCTCTCAACTGAGAAGAATGATCCTTATATAACGGATCATGGGTACTAAACAACAAAATGAAAAAGTAAATGGCCGATAACATTATGGCCAGATAAAAGAAAAACGGAAAGTAAAAAGTAAAAGTGGCCGAAAGTGACCAAAGTGGAAAACATAATTATTACAATCCTAATAATTAAAATTGCTTTATTAAAGCAGATTCCTTCTTTATTAAAGTAGCCGCCTAGTGGCGGGTCCCACCAATCACTTCATTGGTGACTTGCCCTTGTCTTTTGCAGAGCTGGAAGATTCTTCCGGTTGGCTAAGAAATTGAGCCGCGAATTAAGCAAAGTCCTCTGTATTAGCTGGACTCTGAGATTCTCCTGCTAAGACCTGTGTATTATAGACTTCATCTTCTTCATTATCATTGTCGGTAGTGTGACCAATAGACGCCATTGATGTATCAGACATGGCTTCCATATTAAGGTGCTGCATTAAATTAGATTTAAATTCCTCCATGCAAGAAGCTATGAGCTGTTCTGGGGGAATTACACCTTTCTTCATCTGAATTTTTCGAGCAATATGCTCAAAAGGACTGGAAACTTCCTTTTGTCTGGAATTAATGGAGTCCTTATAATGGGCAATAGTAGTTTTAATCTGATTTATTAAATCTTGTCCTGGGATGGTTCCATCTTTTGACCTTTGAATCAATTTTTTCCAGAATTTTGTATAAAAAATTATGTTTAAGCAAGGCATATTTTGCAGGGTATAACCCACTTCCACTGACCATTTCATGATCCATGGAATAGAAAATTCAATGAAGAAATACATATTAGAAATTTCTTCAGAGAAAGTAATATTATTTTCCAAATCTATTATTTTTGGAGAAACATCAACCCATTCAGTATATAAACTTTTGAATGGCTCTGGTAAAATTTTCACAGTTGGACCATAATGGATCCACCATTGACAAAACCAATTTGGAATGCCCTGTTTATAAACATTGACACATATTTTTATAAACCAAGAATGTTTTTTATTATCATTCTCGTATAAAAAAGCTTTATTAAAGCTTTCAACATAATCCCAATAATTGAATTTAACTGGGATCTTTTGTTCTGGGTGGATATAATCTCTGTCCTTTAACGGACTTATTCCCCATTCATTTGGAGAAAAGATCATTTTTATAACAATTTTTGAAAAGTTATAAACCTTTTTGGTATTAGCTGGGTAAAAATGCTGAAATTCAGCTGATCCTGTTTATGAAATGATCATTTCATAATTCATCCGATATTTATAAGTCGGAGTAGCGTATGACGCTGTATCAAAATACCTTTGCATTATTTGCCAAGGTTCATCCTTCCATTGGAGATCATCATTCTCGAGGAGAATTATTAACTCTCGATGAGCATTTTCTTCATATGAATCAGTGTCCCCATTATCATCGATTATGAGAGCACTGGAATACGTTGGAGGCATATTACCCCTTTTTTTCTGTGCTTCTATAAAAGCCAGATATTCAGCATAAGTGATTTGCTTCTGGGTATTACCAGAAGTTTCTACAATATTGTCGGCTATTAGCCTTATGTTACCCATTTGGGCAAGAACAGTGCCTCTGCCCGTTCCTTTTTGTCCTCTTCCCCTTCCTCTATTAGAGGGAGGTGTCAATGTGGGTCTCATCCTTCAAATGAGAAAATGATAGTTATGAACTTAAATATTCTCTAGTGAGAAAATCAGGGAGACTACACATTTTACTGTAGCAAGAATTTCTTCTGCTACAGTAGCATAGTTCTTCTGACTATTATTCTATTTGCCAGAATAAAACTGGACTAAATATTCTTGTTTATCATTTGGAGAAAGTTGTTTAAGAATTCCTCCATAGCCAATATCAGAGGCATCAGTTTCTATAATTTTCTGCCAGTTAGGATTGGCTAAAGTAAGACAGGGAAGATTATTAACATAACGTGGCAGGATCGCGCCGCCGCATGATGCCATCTAGGTAACAACAGTTTTACTAGGTTACTGACCCTGGCGTTGGGATTGTTCCGACCAGAACAAGTCCAACAAACGCCCTAAAACGCCATCCTCGGCTAAGCGGGCAAACAACAGGACCACCGCCTGGTTATGAACAGTCCGCCTGGGTCAGCCTCTACCTAACCTTGAACATCATGTTTTGGCTTTGATCATGATGCATTAAAGCATTATTACCATGATCTCAGTAGTCTAGTGTGACGTAATCCAACGGAGTATTTAGCCTATAAGACTAAACATGAACTGAATTATAAATAAAGAAATTAAAGAAAAGAAAATTAAAAATTATACCTTAAATTATGTAAGTTGTGCTCAGCAAAGGGAGATTTATATGAACAAGCTTTTATTTATGAAAGAAAGATTTTTACAAGGGAGAGAGTGGGAGAGAGCTTGTGCTTGGGGGATCCAAGACTTGCCTCTCAACTGAGAAGAATGATCCTTATATAACGGATCATGGGTACTAAACAACAAAATGAAAAAGTAAATGGCCGACAAAATTATGGCCAGATAAAAAGAAAAACGGAAAGTAAAAAGTAAAAGTGGCCGAAAGTGACCAAAGAGGAAAACATAATTATTTAATAATTAAAATTGCTTTATTAAAGCAGATTCCTTCTTTATTAAAACAGATTCCTTCTTTATTAAAGTAGCCGCCTAGTGGCAGGTCCCCCCAATCACTTCATTGGTGACTTGCCCTTGTCTTTTGCAGAGCTGGAAGATTCTTCCGATTGGCTAAGAAATTGAGCCGCAAATTAAGCAAAATCCTCTGTATTAGCTGGACTCTGAGATTCTCCTGCTAAGACCTATATATTATAGTCTTCATCTTTAAGAATTCCTCCACAGCCAATATCAGAGGCATCAGTTTCTATAATTTTCTACCAGTTAGGATTGGCTAAAGTAAGACAGAGAAGATTATTAACTTTCCCCTTAATTGTTTGAACTGCTTGCGTATGAGCATCAGTCCAAGGTTTTGGGATCTTTTTTAATCTATCATATAAAATAGATGTATCTTAGGCCAACCCTTTATAAAATGGTGAAATATAATTCAAACTTCCCATAAATCTTTGGAGTTGAGTTTTATCAGTAATAATATCAGGGAATTTAGAAGCAAATTCTATACTTCTATTAATAGGAATAATTTTTCCCTTTTCAATATTATGACCAAAAAATCTGACTTTTGTTTGAAAAAGAGACATTTTTGGTTTAAATATGACCAAACCATTTAATAATAATAATAATAATAATAATGATAATAATTATCATAATAATACTAATAATAATAATAATAATCATAATAATAATAACAATGATAGTGATAATAATAATGATAATCGTAATGATAATGATAATGATAATAATAATAATAATAATAATAATAATAATAATAATAATAATAATAATAATAATAATAATGATGATGATAATGATGATAATGATAATGATAATTATATGATAATAATAATAATAATAATAATAATAATAATAATAATAATAATAATAATAATAATAATAATAATAATAATAATGATGATGATAATGATAATGAATAATAATAATAATAATAATAATAATAATAATAATAATAATAATAATAATAATAATAATAATAATGATAATAATAATGATATGATAATGATAATGATAATGATAATGATAATGATAATGATAATCACAACAATGATAATGACAATGATAATCACAACAATGATAATGATAACGATCATAATAATGATAATGATAATGATAATAATAATAATAATAATAATAATAATAATAATAATAATAATAATAATAATAATAATAATAATAATAATGATATGATAATGATAATGATAATAATAATAATAATAATAATAATAATAATAATAATGATAATAATGATAATGATAATGATAATTATATGATAATAATAATAATAATAATAATAATAATAATAATAATAATAATAATAATAATAATAATGATGATGAAGATAATGATAATGATAATAATAATGATAATAATAATAATAATAATGATGATAATAATAATGATATGATAATGATAATGATAATGATAATGATAATGATAATCACAACAATGATAATGACAATGATAATCACAACAATGATAATGATAACGATCATAGTAATGATAATGATAATGATAATAGAAAATGTGGAAGTAAAAATACACCCAGTATCTGATCTGGTCATATAAGAGCATCTAACTAAATACTACAAGTCTGAATCAGAATAATACAACAATAGTCTTAAAACATGTCTCAGAAAGGAAATAAAGACATAGTAAAAGAAGAGTCTTCAAGGTGGTGAACGTCCTCGTGCAACAATAACAACAACAACAACAATAATAGAAAATGTGGAAGTAAAAGTACACCCAGTATCTGGTCTGGTCATACAAGAGCATCTAACTACATACTACAAGTCTGAATCAGAATAATACAACAATAGTCTTAAAACATGTCTCAGAAAGGAAATAAAGACATAGTAAAAGAAGAGTCTTCAAGGCGGCGAACGTCCTCGTGCTCACCCTGTAAGACTGAACTAGCAATCCTCTATATCAGCCACGAGGAGTAGAGGTGGATCCCACCGGGAACTCTGCATTCATAAAAGAATGCAGCAAGTGCAAGTCAGTACAAACAAGAAGTACTGATAGGTATCATCGGCCGACTAAGACTAGCTAATGTATATAAAGGCAACAAAGCAAGATAAACACAAAAACCAAAAAGTATAAGTCAACACGAATTCATATCCATAATACAAGTCATCACCTATGTTATAGCATCTAAATCCAATTGTGCCAAGTCTCAGCTAATCAATTCGAACCAGTATATCACGATAGTATCACAACAAGTCCCCAGAAATCAAAAAGTATAATGCAATGCAATAATGTATGTATGATGAATGCAATGCAATAATGTATGTATGATGAATGCAATGCATATACATCTTTGTACAAGATGTCTCGGACATAATAACTCCACGTCTCGGCGATCATGACCCATGGGGGACCCGCGAAGTCCATGTACCACTCTCACAATCCCGACAAAAAACTTGGGCATCAGACACTCAATCATTCCAGGCAAGAAACCTCGGGAAACGTACACTCATCTCTGTTTTACGTTGTCTGTCAAAGACCTCGGAAGCTACACTCTCTCACTTACCATCATCAGTACCATAACCATGCAGTATCAATGAATTATAGAAATAAGTATAAGTGCGATGCAAGGTAAAATCAACAACCAATTCAATCCCAAACAGTACCACCCAGGGCACACAAGTAGTATCAATAATACGACTACACAATAAGCCACAATGAATCACAATCTTATCTCAATACCGAATCAAGTGAAGTACCGCAATGTCATAGTCATGATATATCACTAGTCACAATTTTCCAATTTCTCAACAATGGCCATGAGCCAATAAGTAAATAGAACAAGATAAGTAAATCAACACAACGGGATAGCTAGCCCCCAAATCATACAACAAGGCCCAACCTAAGACAATATCCAACCCAACTTCACACCCGAAGATTTACATGCATTCTCTAACAATATCGTCTAAACATAAGCTTTGCTAATCGAAGTCTCACCATAAGGTACACCATAACCTACCTGGAGAGCCGAACAGCAAAGTCTCCAAAATCAAAACTTAGTCTTCCCCTTCCTTTGAGCCTCGAGATAATAGAAGTCTAAACATATCTGAATCATGAAATTAGAATCAAGAAGAACATCATTCAAACCTTACTTCTATTCAAAACCCAAATTCCCAACCTATGGAATGGGTTTTATGAACTAGAAAGATGGAATAAGGAATCTTTAGGTCACAACATGAAATTAAGGTTCTAGATGATCAATTCCCATCAATAATAAGCTAGGAGAACTAACACAATATTTAAATTCGGATTCTAGGCAAAAACCCCAAATTTGAGTATAAACCCTAACTTCCAATCCCATAAATTAGCCACTAATTAGGAAGGAATCATGCAATAATAGATTCTAATCATCAATTCCATGATTAGTGAAGCTAACCCAATCGATAAATTAAGATTTAATATCCTAACACGATGAACCTAGTGAACCCTCTTTTAATCCTCAAGCTCTTAATGAAACTAGCATGATAATGGATTCCTAAGGTGATAATGTAATGATGGAATGGAAAGGAAAGTGAAGGGACTTACCACAATGAATTTCCCCCAAGAAATGCCTTGAATTGCTCCCAATAACTCTGTTTTCAGAATAGTAATGAATGAGGAACTTAGGGCTTTTAACACTCATTTATTGAATCTAACTGCCTGACACCGCTTCTGCGACAATGAGACCGCTGCGACGGTCCCACTTTAGTGTTCCCTCAGACCGCTGGAGTGGTCAACTAGTGACTGCACTAGGGCACTGTTATGGCATGTCCACCGCTATAGCGGTGCCGCCATTACGGTTCTGGTGCCACCACAGCGGGCACCAGACATCAGAAAACCCCCAAGTTTCGCAATCTTAACCCGAAATTCCGACTATCACCTGAGGCCATCAGCTAACATACCATATATGTTGACATACATAAAAACACACTACAAACGCGCTCGTGGCCTCGAAATTTCAAACAGAGGTCTCGTTGACCGAGTCAACCCCCAATACCTCATATCCAACTTCCCAACCCAAGTCTTAAAATGCACCCCAGTGCATTAGGAGCCAAACCACTTATACATACAAGCTCTAAAAGACCATCCAGACCTCTCGGAATCGACGGATTCCCAAAAAAGGTCTGTTTACCCAAAAGTCAACTTTGAGTCAACTATTTTTTGCTTTAAGGCTAAATTTGCCAAAAAGTCACCCAAATCATATTCAAATAACTCCGGAAGCATGTCAACGGTCCCCTCGGATCAAATGTGAGCTAAATAAGCTCGGGGAAGGGTCAAAAGTACCAAAAAGACTACGGTAAAGGCTCAAATATGCCCCTGAACTAGATGAAATTACACATATTTGCCCGTCATTAAAAGGTTGGTGCAAAGATGCACCTAACGTTATTTTTTGGCTATACATGCCCTTGAGTTAATGGAAAATATTTGAGGGCATATTTGTTCAGTTTCGCATAGTATAGGAGCATAGATCCATTGAAATTCCTGAATAGTATGGCACAAATAGTTCTCAGATTTTTTTGTAGTGCACTTTATGATAGCCAATGATTTATTGGAATTGCATTTTGAAACTCCACACTTATCGTACAACCCCACTTTTCTCTCTTATTCTTTCACTTGTTTATGAAATGTCGGAAGCTTCGAGTTCTTCAAATAGCTGTGGAAGGGTTTGTGGATGTGGATGTGGAGTTGTGGAAGGGTTTGTGGACGTGGAGTTACTGCACTCCATCTCACTTATGGACTTCAAATAATTCTACTAAATTTTGGTTATGTGTGAAATTCGCGAAAGGGACAAACCACATTGAATTTTATGTAAGAAAGCGTATAAATGCTTAAAATGTGATACTCTTTCTATTATTATTATACAAATTTTGAGCACTGCGGGAGACATTTTTTCATGTGTCATAAGTCTAATGTAAGTTATCTCCTTTTTTATGTTTATGTTTTATTGCGGCAATTGTTGCATCCATTATCGTGTAGATATTGGGACTGAGAAGACGAAAAATATCCAGAAAGAACTATCCAGATCATCAACAAATTAAAAAAATAAAAATTGTATTATCATTAGTAAAAAAATATCTTTTGAAAAGTGGAAATGGTGCTCTTATTTGTGAAAACAGTCTTTAAAAGATGGTTGTAATTGCATCTGCTCCTTTAGTTGTATAATTTTAATGTAATGCAATGGTGGATGGATTGTAATTACAAATGATTTTTTATGTTTTGGAATGCAATGATATTTTGTGACATAATATTCAGGAATTTCAATGGATCAAATATGCCCCTATACTATGTGAAACTGAACAAATATGCCCTCCAATATTTTCCATTAACTCAAGGGCATGTATAGCCAAAAAAAATGTTAGGGGCTTCTTTGTACCAACCTTTTAACGACGGGCAAATATGTGCAATTTCGTATAGTTCAGTGGCATATTTGAGCCTTTACCGAAAAGACTATAACGACCAAACGGGTCATTAGGTAAATATAGGATTTGTAGTCCTATTAGAATAGGGTTACTTTATTAGACTAGGGTAAGGAGGAACTTACATCTATATAAGGAGGTCATTATGATGAATACAAAGCAGAAAGAATTCTCTCATTATTCTTGTCTCTCACAAATTCTCGACCCTCCCTCGATTTTAACATGGTATAGAGCCACGTTAGAAAGAGCACAAAAATCCAGAAACAATGGCATGTGACGAAAAGGAAGAAACCGGTGATAAAAGCAAAGGAATCGCCGGTGAAGAAAATAAAATTCGAAGAAAAACAATCTCTCCCTATGACATTACTTCGAATAATAACCTTGGAATTGTGGTGACATAAGTCCAATTGAAGGGTGTGAATTATGAAGAATGGGCTTGATCCATGAGGACAGCCCTAAGAACAATAAAGAAGTTCTGCGTCATCGAAGGTACGATCAAGAAGCCGGATGAAGAGTCACCAGACTTGGAAGATTGGTGGGATATAACCTCACTATTGGTGTCGTGGATTCGCAACACCATAGAACCAACACTTGGCTCAATGATTTCACATAAAAAGGAAGCAGAAGAATTGTGGAGGAGCATCCGAGAGCAGTTCGTCGTTATTAACGACCCTCGGATGCAACAACTGAAGGCAGAACTTTTGGAGTGAAAGCAGAAGGGAAGGACCATGGTGGATTACTATGGAAAACTCACTAAGTAGTGGGAAGAATTGGAAAATTATGAACAGTTACTACTTGTATGTGCATAAAGTGCTCGTGCAATTTAGGAACTGTTCTAGAGTCCAAAAAAGAAGAAGAAAAAGCGCATATTTTCCTCATCGGATTAGATGAGGCAATGTATAGAACGGTGAGGTCAAATATACTAGCCCAGGAACGTTTGTCATTATTGAACAAGGTCTATTTGAAGTTGGTACAAGAAGAGCGTGTGAGAGAAATCGTACAGAAAATAAAAGATCGGAGTGAAACCATTATTTTTGCCGTGCAAGGGAGAAACCCTTTCAGGGACCAAGGTAAAGTGAAAAATGATGGTAGATTCTGCACACATTACAAGAGATCCTGACATGTTATGGATGAATTCTTTTGACTAATTGGTTATCTGGATTGGTGACCGAAAAATCAAAAAAGATATGGAAAAACAGGAGGTAGAGGACATGAACAACAACAACAACAGAGGGGTGAACCAGGATCCAATCATGGAAGAGGAAACCACCGGGCTAACCCCGTGGTATCCAAAGAAGGAATTCAGGTGGAGACTAAACCAATCTCGAAAAACTCATCTTGGATTATTAACCTCGGTGCTACCAACCATATGACAGGTAATTCAGAGGAACTGAGCAATTAGCAGGACATTCCTAAACATCCGGTTGGACTTCCGGGTGGAAGTAGCTCAGTGCTACGAGAGAAGGAACAACCAGCCTAAATGATAGGATATGGTTGGAGGATGTTCTTTACGTTCCGGATTTAACATGCAATTTAATTTTTGTTTCACAATTTGTCGATCATTTAGATTGCGATGTAAAATTTAATAAAAATTATGTGTGCTATACAGGACCCCACCACGAAGAAACTGATTAGAACGGGTGAGCATCGAGGTGGACATTACTATTTCCGGAATGTGCCACAGATATGAGCTATGAAGGCAAAGGCAGTTGATTGGTTTAATCTTTGGCACAAACGGTTGGGTCATCCTTTAGCACAAATAACTAAGTCGATTATGGCATTAGGCCTAAAAGAGAGTAGTATTAGATTGGATAAAGAATGTGATATATGCCTAAGGGCCAAAAAAACAAGGAGTGTTTTTCCTTTAAGTGAAAATATAGCGTCGGATATTTTTGAGATGATTCATTGTGATTTATGGGGACCATATAGAACTCCTTCCGCTTGTGGTGCTTCATAATTTTTTTTACTGTTGTAGATGCTCGTTCGCGAGCCATGTGGATCTTTCCTTTAGTTGATAAGAAAGAAGTGTCCCAAACCTTGAAGAATTTCTTCGCTTTGGTAGATAGGTAGTTTAATTTGGTGAATAGGTGAAGATAGTTAGAAGTGATAACAGAACTAAGTTCACTTGTATGAATAATTACTTCTTCAACATGGAATTCATTTCCAAACTTCTTGCACAGGAACACACCCGTAAAATGGAAGAGTCGAGAGAAAAAATCATCACATTCTCAACATAGCACGAGCACTACGATCTCAGGATCACCTTCCGATTAAATATTGGGGAGAATGTTTTTTGACCCGGGATATTTGATCAACAGAACGCCGTCTTCAATATTGAATGGGAAAACCCCTTATAAAATTTTATACGGGGAGGCGCCTCAGTATGATCACCTAAAGGTGGTAGGGTCTTTGTGCCAAACACACACAAAGGAAAGAACAAGGGACAAGTTTGCGAGTTGGAGTTGTAGGTGTGTTTTCTTGGGATACCCCTACGGAAAGAGGGGTTGGACATTGTTTGACATGGACAACAATGAATATTTGGTCTAAAGAGATATGGACTTCTACGAGAATAAGTTCTCGTTTGTTGTAGGATCTAGTAGCTTGGTAGACAACATATAAGTGATCCCTGACAAAGGAGAATCTACGAAAAAAGGTCTTATGAACGTAAACGAAATAGAGGAAGAAAGAAACCTACACACTTTAGAAGAAGACCGGACAGATAATGTAGGTACGGACGAAACCGGGAGAAACGAAGTCAGGATACCTGTTACTGGACCTACGGACCAACCATATTTAGACCGGACAGATACCTGTCCAGATAGAGAAAATATAGAGGACAAAAGGGGTCCGGACCGCCTAAATGCACCCGGAGGAGCAAATGGGTCGGGGTAAACGTTAGAAGAATGAATCGATTTGGTTGCGTGACTACATCATTGAAACATTCCGGAAACAAAGTCCACAAACTTGTCCACCTCATCCTCAGCAACCCTCAGGTGTGCCTTATCCCATAGCTCACTTTATATTCTATGATATTTTTTCTTGGAAACACCAAAGTTTTCTTACAGCAGTTACCACCGAAAACGAGCCCACAACCTTATCGGATGCAATGAAAAATGAAAATTAGCGGAAAGCCATGCAACAAGTGATCCAAGCATTGGAGGATAATGGAACATGGACTCTAGAAACTTTACCATCGGATAAGAAATCAGTTGGATGTAGATGGGTGTACAAGATCAAGTACAACCTCTGTCGGCACCATCAAACAATATAAAGCTTGTTTGGTCATCTTTGGAAATAAACAGAAAGTAGGAATTGACTACAATGAAACATTTTCTCCATATGCTAAGATAGTAACAGTTCGGACATTCCTGGCAGTTGTGGCTGCGATAAATTGGAAATTGCATCAAATGGACATTCATAATGCTTTCTTACACGGTGACCTTACGGAGGAAGTATATATGAAATTGCCACTGAGATTCCGTGTTCCTAGTCCGGAGAAAGTGTGTTCACTCCGAAAATATTTATATGGATTGAAGCAAGCTCCACGGTGCTGGTTTGTGGAATTGCCATGCGCTTTGCTGAAATATGCGTTCAAACGGACATACTCGGACTACTCTCTGTTCACTGTGCACCGGGAAAGTATGCAACTCAATGTCGTAGTCTATGTGGATGACTTGATTATCTCCAAATATTACCATAATGCCATTGAACAGTTCAAAGACTCCTCTGAAGTGATTTTTAGGAGTTGAAGTTGCATGCGGGCCGACTGGGTTGTTTCTTTGTCAACGAAAATATGTCTTAGATATAATTTCTCAGACCGGATTATTGGAGCTAAACCCATCAACACTCCCATGGAACAAAATAATGGTTTGACATTGGCAAGAGGAGCTAATTTGGGAGATTCAGAACCATACATACATTTGGTCGGCAGATTGATATACCTCAGCTTTACACGAACAGAGTTATCATATTGCGTGCATGTTTTGTCCCAGTTCATGCAGCAACCGAAGGAAGAACACTGGAACGCGGCTCTTCATGTGGTGCTTTACTTGAAGAAGAACCCAGGACAAGCCATAGAGATAAAACAATATTGTGATCTCCGGTTGTATGGATGGTGTGATTCGGACTGGACCGGATGTCCGTTAACCCGAAATCACTTACCGGATGGTTTATCTCACTTGGGAATTCACGCGTGCATCAAAAATCAAGAAGCCTCATATTATCTACCGCTTGTCAGTGCAGGCTGAATACCGATAGATGGTAATGATCGTCTGTGAATTGAAATGGGTAAAGGGAATTTTGCATAGTTTGGGCATTAAACACAAGTCTTCAGTAAAAATGTACTATGACAGTCAAGAAGCTTGTATATTGCCCGAGATCTGGTGTTTTATGAACGGACTAAACACATTGAAGTGGATTGTCACTATGTCCGGGACACAATCAAATCTTGTGCAATATTCCCCAGTCATGTGTCAACCAGTGAGCAGTTGGCCGATGTGTTTACAAAAGCTTTAGAAAAAATAGATCATGAATATTTACTAGGCAAGTTAGGCATTCGAGACCCTCATGCTCCAACTTGAGTGTGTGTAGTGGGGGGTATTGAGACCAGGTATACGAAGACCCTATTCTAGTCTAATTGTGATAGTTTATTTATTTATGGTACAATTGTAATTATGATAAATATAGGATTTGTAATCCTATTAGAATAGGGTTACCTTATTAGACTAAGGTAAGGAGGACCTTACTTCTATATAAAAAGGTTATTATGATGAATACAAAATAGAAGGAATTCTCCCATTATTCTTGTCTCTCACAAATTCTCGTCCCTCCCTCAATTTTAACACTTTTCGTTAATGTTAGTGCAATCTGAAACATCAACTCAAACAAAGAAAAGTTTAAATATTGGGTTAGAATTAGGGCATAACTCACTTCTTCAAGAAAGCCGAACATAGTAGTCACTGCCTATTCAGCAGGACAATGCTCTTAATAGAAACGTTCGCAGTTGACATGTTCTCTGTATCCTGTCATTGGCAACAATTTCAATTTTTTGGACCACCTAGATGCATTACATTTGCATATGTGATTCGGCCAAGAGCCTAATATACCGTACGTACGTGAGGTTAAGTTTTATACAACCTCAATGTGAATAATATTTTACACCATCAGGTCATCCAAAGAATATCTACAGGTGCACGCGCCTCATTAATCTCGCGGGTGGTTGTGAGTCGTGGTCAGACATGTGGAAATCGTAGCTCGTGGCCTAAAAAGTTCACGAACTAAAGTTTTCGAGCGTAGAACACGCTTGGAAACATGTAACCGATCATGTATTAGGTCGTTCAATGGAATAAATGGGCGTTGAGGTTTCCACTTTGGGAGTGGTTGAGGAATGGCCAGTTAAGCTCGTGGCGGGCACGTGCTATTTTCGACCACTTTAATTGTAGCAATCACGGATACACTCCTATGATAGTGACATCGTGTGTTAACTGACATTGTCTATCCAATAAATAAGACACAAACACATATTAGTAGTACTATTTTGTTAAAAAGGACAATTAAACTAGGGAAGTTGCACAAATATAGTACTAGGCTAGTCAGGTCTGCAGATTGTGTGGTGGAAAACATGGAGAGAACATGCAAAATCAGCTAGCCAACCTGATGTAGGAAAAAATATATGTATGGGCAGGAGAATATGGAGGAGTCTCGATCTCAAACTGGTAAATCAGTGCCCACTAAGTCCTTCATACGTACAGTCCAATCAGTGGCGGATCTAACATGCTAGGTGGGGGTTCCATTTGAACCCCCAACTTTCGACGTGGAGCATTAATTTATGTGTAAAAATTTATTAAAACTATAATAAATAGTAGACATGAACCCATAACTTTTAAAATACGACGGGTTTACACTAGGAATCTTAAGGTTGAACTCATAGAGTTTAAGTCCTGGATCCGCCTCTGAGTACAATCAACTTAAAAGATACCTTCCCACGATTAGTAGTTGTTTCCGCTGCCAGAATTTTGAAGCAAAAGGATCACGTACCCTTACAACAAAGGAGACTGTATTGGTAAAAATATGCCGGAAACGAAGACTATTTGACCGAACACGTGGCAAGCGTACCTAGAGAAGATCATAGTACTCAACCTTTAGATTGATCAACGCCAGTCAACCAAGGACTTGTTCGATCATCCGAGAACCATCACTTGGAAGCGCCTCATTAATTAGCACCGGATAGTACAAGCCTGGACCGATCCATCCGGGAAAATTCAGAGTGCCCGGGAAAGGGATAACCCTTATAACGACCAAGCTCCGGGATAACTGAGATTCCATTTGTTTCCATTAATACCCACGATCTTAGCCACTTAAGGATTGAAACGGGCTAGGATCATGAAAGTGGTAATTATTAGCTATCCTATAAAATTCTTCACTTCCCTATTATTGTATCTATCTAATTTTCACCTGATTAGACACAATTTTATTCTGATCTTCTGTGAACATTGTTGTTCACCACTGATCTTCAAATATTTTCATCATATGAGCCAGGAGAATCAATAAGAATTTCGTTATCCATACTTTGTCAATTATTTCACTTTAATTATCCGTGTTGCTATTCATATTACAATATTTTCTTTACATTCACATTGTTAAGGTCTTAACCCAGTTGGAATTAATTCTGTTGCTTCTGTCGAGCTTTTTTTTAATAATTTAACCGGTTGACCTAATAAATGATAAATGACCTAATAAATGCATTTTTGGCTAAACAAAGACTAATTATAGTTAGTCCCTTTTTTATGTGTTTTAGTTTGATTAGACACGAAGCATTAGAAAGTTTAAAAAAATATATATGCATATAATTAATATATCTATCTATATTATTTTAAAAGCATGAATATAAATGTTGGTTGGCTAAAATATCCTTCAAATATTGAATGACTTTTATGCCCTTAGATTTTTAAGTTAAGCTACGATAAAATTGTAATCACAATCAATATTCAATTTTGGATTAACTAAAATTTAGGCTTTTGAGACGTAGAAATTAACAAATTTCTTTTCTTATTGCAGTCAGACTCAAAACGCATTCCGTATATATCTTGGCCATCTAGGAGTTTTACGTATTGAGAGTCTTCTTACATATTCTTAGAGGTATGATAATTCATCTGAGATCAGGTTCTTCTTCTTACGCTGTGCCTTTTTCAATTTTTTTCTTTAATTATTGGCATTAGGTGTGTTTTTGTTTCAAGATGACTCATTAACACGTCGATCTCTTTTCCTGGCAATGTTTATTATCTTTTTAGTGTATGTAAATTTGTTTTTCCAATTGTTCTAATCTACCATTACTTTTAATCAGTGTTATCTTAGGACCAAAAAATTGATCTCCTTTAATCAGGTAAAACGAAAAGCTAACCCTCACCATTTCAGATACCCAGTTCTATTAATTGTATTTGCAATTTGAATTTTTAATTTGGAACAAAAACATGCATCATGGAAATGGAAATGGACATGGAAATTTACGTAATAGAAAATGTATTACTAGAAAACATTCCAATATATATGACGGTTTAGTGATTCTAATTCGTGTTGTTAGACACTTATAACACAAGTACATAGTTCAACAGAAGTTCTTTTAGAGGTATATATCTATGCAGGTTCAAGTATTTCAAGATGTGCTCACTAGATAATGAAGCA
Organism: Lycium barbarum; assembly: GCF_019175385.1. Taxonomy (NCBI): domain Eukaryota; kingdom Viridiplantae; phylum Streptophyta; class Magnoliopsida; order Solanales; family Solanaceae; genus Lycium; species Lycium barbarum. The sequence goes on along the minus strand of NC_083348.1, from coordinate 18,097,191 downwards.
TGAATGTACCTATACAATCAATTTGAAGTAATAATAGAATATTTAAAGCTTGTATTGACAAAACTTGTTTAAAATTTAAAAGTGGCGGTCATCCAAATTTCACAACTAATAGCGTGTTTGACCAAATTTGAGAAAAATATGTTTTTTTTCTTCTAATGAACAGTGTTGGTTAATATGCAAATTCACTTTAGATTACTACTATTTAATTATAATTCTGATATTTTACAAAGCATTTTTTGATTCAAAACACTTGCTAATAATTGATATGGTATTAACGTGCGAGGCACGTTTGTAGAAAATATATATATATATATATATATATATATATATATATATATATATATATATATATATATATATATATATATATATATATCTTTGAATCTTGTGGTCTTAAACAAAACAATATGAGATGTTGGAATTAGAGCGTTACCTAAAGAACAAGACATATTTTTTTTTTGAACAAGCTGAAGAGGAAAATAAGATTCATAAATTGAAATGGAGGGGAAAGTACGTAATCTAAATACTCACCCTATTTCAATTTAAGTGTCTTAGTTTGACTAGTCACGAAGTTTAAAAAAGTAAAAGGAATTTTTTTTAATCTTGTGGTATTAAACTAATTAAAACAATGTGTTATGCACATGTCTTTTGAATCTTGTAATCTTAAACAAGCATGCAGAATGTTGGAATTAAAGAGTTATCAAATGTAGAAAGAAACATTTTTTTAAAACAGATTAAAAGAAAAATAAGACACTTGAATTGACACAAATGGAGTATCATACTATTCTACTAATGGGAAGCCCCAAAATTAAAAAGTTAAATTACCAAAATATTCATCAAAAGTTGAACGAACTTTTTGTCCTTCAACCAAATACCTACTGCAATAGTATTGTATCTACAAAGATGGAATTACGTATTCTAATAAAATAAAATAAAAAGAAAAATCCAGCACATTCAAGTAGGTACATTATAAAGAGAATTAATCATAGTAATAATCTTCTAAAAAACTGATATTTCTTACATTCCCATTTATGATCCATGTCTCTTCAGATTTCTCATATATATATATATATATATATATATATATATATGTCCTTAGTTTTTCTTTCAATAACACTACCTATTTGAGTTTGATAGAGAGCACAAAACTTTGTCCCTTCCCATTCTCAATCGTGCGGCATTAAGCTTTCTTTGTTCTTTTTTTTCCATTTTTCTTCTTACTTCTTATTGATCATATAATTTATGTTGTTTAATTGATGTTTTAAGATTTTGATCTCTCATATAATGATAAATTGCTAAAATTTTGTTTCAATAGCTTATGAGATGATATTCTTTGTCAGGGGAAACCAATTGATCGACGCGGTTCTTCAGTAGACAATTGAATATAATTCTACTTGTGCCAACAATACAAATGAGGTAGGTGACATGTCTTTTTAACATGATTTTTGTTCTGTGGAACATTTTTTTACATCTCTCTTTTTCTTGAATAATATCCTATATGGGGTTATATATATATATATATATATATATATATATATATATATATATATATATATATATATATATATATATATATTATTATTATTTTGGTCATTAGGTCGGGTATATTCAATTTTCAAATGTGTATTTGTATGGTTTATTAGTGCGTGAATCTAATTCAGTATTGAGTATTGAGTTAAATCGACATGACCTAATATATATATATATATTATTATTATTTTGGTCATTAGGTCGGGTATATTCAATTTTCAAATGTGTATTTGTATGGTTTATTAGTGCGTGAATCTAATTCAGTATTGAGTATTGAGTTAAATCGACATAACCTAACAAAAATTAAAGATATATTTGTAAGCTATGGTATGTTGAGAGATTTAACTATTGATTGCCAATTGGCTTTACTACTTTTATCCAAATTCAGATTTTTGGATGGAATTTCATTCTATCGAAAGAAAAAAAGGGAGATACCCATGTTAAAGAAAGAAAGGGAAGAACAAAATCCCACATTTTTTATAACTTGCATATGTTTTGAGAGTATATTTTGATAATTTATCTCATGAAGTGATAATAACTTTCCTATCCTTTTAGTTGATTATTTTGGTTATTTGATCCATAGTTTATCATTCCTTTCCCCTTCAATTTTGTGTTGTTCTTCACTCACACGTTTCAATATTATTTATTCTCATGTACTTTTTGTTTGTCAAGTACAATAATAAGAACTTGAATTTTTCCTCCAACTTTTATTTTATAACTCAAAATAATAATAATAATAATAATAATAATAATAATAATAATACTATATTGGTGTTGCATAAAAAAATCGTATATTCAAATATTGGATCCGTCTTTTATTGACTCATAAGATTAACATTCATCATCTTTAAGAACTTGAATTTTTCCTCCAACTTTTATTTTATAACTCAAAATAATAATAATAATAATAATAATAATAATAATGATGATGATGATGATGATGATGATGATGATGATGATGATGATGGTGATGATGACAATAATAACAACAACAACAACAATATTTATGTGGTTTTTAAACAAATTTGTACTCACTGATAAGGAGTACACGTGCAACGCGTGTGCCCAAATACTAGTATATATATACACATAGGCTTAAGTAATCTGCCGCCACCTAAATCTGTCCGCATTCACTTAGACACATTAACTTACGCTTGTTCCGATTGAACACCTACATTCCTAAAATTGTACCTATTAAAACACTTTTGTTGATGTGATAAAGTGTGTGTAATACACACAAGACAGGCGCTTGAAGGGCATATTTATCCTCTCTCTTTTTTCTATCTCTTCTTCTTCTTCTTCGTGTAATCTCCTTTCCTCCATTGCAACTGCCGACGCAACCGGCCACCGCCGACCATTTTTCTCTTTCCCCTTCTATCTCCAGCCATTCACCTCCTCGATCCATTCATCTCCTCCAGACCACATCGTTTTCCTCCAGATTTGCTACCTTAGCTCGTTCGCCGGAAAAATGAATCTACCACCACCACCTCCCTCCTCCTCTTCTGCCAAAAATTCAAATCTAAACCTAAAGCCAAAACAGATCCAAAAACAAGAAAAAAAAAAAGGAAGAAAATGTGAGGAGATTTTGGTTTGAAAGAACAAGAAGTGCGGATGAAGATGAATTGGGACAACGGCGGTTGCGACATCTTTAGGGTTTAGGTTTAAAATTATTATTATTATTATTATTATTATTATTATTATTATTATTATTTTACTTGCAATTATTTTTAATAATTATTTTGGACCCCAATGCCACATGTCGTCTTTTAATTAGTCATTTTTCCACGTCACCCCCAGTGTATCACACACACTTTTTACTTTTTTGATTATCAAAAGAATGTTAAAAGGTACAAATTTTAATGGGTGTAGGTGTTCAATCGGAACAAGCCTACGTTGAAGTGTCTAAGTGAATTCTGCGGACAAGTTTAGATGGCAGCATCCGGCAGCCGGTAGGTGACTTAATCCTATACACGTATATAAGCTGGGAGTGACATGGTATGTTGATGCACTATCTCCCTTCAACCCTTTGAGTGAAATGCGGCGAAAGAAAAGGAAGGAAAATCCATGGATCGACCCCATCATCTCCACTATAGGAACTACGAGATCACCCCAAGGACGCCTTCGGCATCCAGGGGTCACGGACCGACCATAGAACCCTGTTCAATAAGTGGAACGCATTAGCTGTCCGCTCTCAGGTTAGGCAGTCAGGGTCGGAGAAGGACAATGACTCATTACCTTTTGAGTGAGATTTTGAGAAGAGTTGCTCTTTGGTCCCCACGTAGGATTCGAACCTACGACCAATCGGTTAATAGCTGACCGCTCTACCACTGAGCTATTGCGGAACAACAGGAGATTCAATCTCATAGAGTTCAAGGAAAAGCACTTGCCATTCGTTGGTTATTAGGCGGCATCCCGAAAACGTCCGGGTCGAAATATGGCTTTCAAATTATATGACCATAAGATTCAAAGGGTACTACTTTTATTATATTATGCACACTTTTAATTTAAGGCCACAAGATTTAATTTTAAAAAAATATATTTTTAAATTTTGTTCCAACTAAAACTAGGACACATAAAATTGAAACACAACGAAGTACATAAGGTACTTGTTCCTTTCCATCTTCTTTCTGGAAAGGGTTCATGAATCTATGATGTTGTCTTTCAAAAGTTAATTGTTTTAGGTTAATTCTTTTTTTTTTTTTTGGAAAAGGGTAACTCTTCTTCTGTTAAACTTGGTAAAGGAGTAGATGAATCTTTTTATATATATAAAAATTTACTCTAACAGACTGTTGGTGCCCATTAGAGTTTTTCTTTATTAATAAAACCAGAAAAGTAATATAGTATCCTTACAAAATGATGAATATAATCTGAACTAGATAAAATAAGAAAATTGAACTGTGTATATTGCACAACTGCTCTAAAGAAGGCTAAACTAGTATTCCTCTTGATCAGCTCTAGTGTGTCTGATGCATTGCCCTCCGGAAAACAACTGCAACATAGCTGCAGAAGTAGTATGACTATTCCATGTTGATGATATTTCTTCCTTCTCTAGGCACATCTGCAAAGCTATTCAGTTCCAAGTCTTCATTGTCCAAAGCCTGATTTGCAAGGAAATATGTCAGTTAGTTGCCTTCTCTGAAAGTGTGCATAACTTGACCTTGTATAAATCTTAGGCCCTCTTTGATGTCCTCCAAAATGTCCTTTAACTCCCATGGTGTAGTCCATAAACCCTGCATAATTTTGAGGAGCACTAGGGAGTCTGTTTCTATTTGTATTTATAGTATATTGTTTTCCTTGCAGTATTTCAGAGCTTGTTTGATTGCCTCAGCTTCTGCTTCTGTATTTGTCTTGATCCCAATGTCTTTGGCATGAGCATACACCAAATCTCCTCTGCTATCTCTTATACAGAAATCATATGAACTCCTACCAGGATTGCCTCTACTTGCTCAATCTATGTTGCGATTCAGTCTTCCTGATGGTGGCATTCTCCACAACACCTTAGCAGAATAGAGTTTTGGTCTATATGTGCTAAGTTGCTGATATATTATCTCCCATCATATGATATCTGCATCCATGGAAATCTCAGCTTCCCTAGATGTTGTAAGTTCTGTTGAACTTGTTGAATCATCCTATGCACTGTGACAGTCCCTCCATGCTTGATTGAATTGCTCCTCTTTCATAGTTCCCACATAATAAATGTTGGAATGGCTTTGTACATTGGCCTCAGCTTTTACTTAACATCTGCAATCCACCATGCTAGAATTTGTTGCTGCAAGCGGCTTCTATTTGTTGTAACACATGCACATGAAGCAAACTACCTCCAAAGCTTTACAGCTATGGAGGATGTTAGAAATAAATGTGTCAATGCCTCCTCATTGTGCTCCTCACAACACCAATATTTAGAAGGTAAGTTAATATGCATTCTCTTCAAAATGTCATCATTTGATACTCTAGCCCTCCACACTCTCCATATAAAGAAGCTGATCTTGATAGGAATCCCTTTCTCCCATATATTCCAATAGTTATCTAATTTATTCTCCCTTTTCCTGATGAATTTCCATGCAGATTTAACTGTGAACTGACCACTAAGTTCTAACATCCAACATGGATCATCATCATGCCCCTCTAAAGGTATTCTTGTTGTGTCTATAATGTGTTGAGCCAACTCTAAATTCAGAGTTTATTGTAACAGATCCAAGTATCATTTTCCTTCATGCACAAACTGATTTACTTCTATTTCCTCCACCTCAGCTGCTTCTGGTATGATATAATATAATTGTCACGACCCGACTCGGGGCCGCGACGAGCACCCGGTGCTAGCCCACCAGGGCACCCTCTTAGCTTACTCTTATGCTTACATCTAGGTGAGCCACATAATTATACATGCATTTCCATTCATTCGTCAACTAGTCCCATTTGGACAACAACACATTTATATCATCATAGGCATCTATGCCACATCAATGTACATGGGCCAACGTGGCCGAAAAAATGATATACAAAACATAGGCCGACAAGGCCAAACACATCTACCCACCCACACACATGTCTACGAGCCTCTAAGAGTATAACATATCACATTAGCGGGACAGGACCCCGCTATGCCCATAATTATATACACAAAAGAATGAGTACCCAAAAGATATGGCTCCGAAAGAAATGGAGCTCTCTATGTAATCTCCGAATAGGCAGCTATGGATCAAGTCTGTCTCCCTGTGCACCTGTGAGCATGACGCAGCGTCCACAAACAAAAGGACGTCAGTACGAAGAATGTACTGAGTATGTAAAGCATGAGCAACATCAATAAATAAGCATCATGAACAACATATGAAATAGCATAGGAGGGGGAGACAATAATATCATCGTCATAGCACTTACCTGCCTTTCGTAGGACTTTCCATTTTTTCATACGTATTTGTACACCTACGTCATCATCCGTATTCCATAATAGTACTCGTACCATACTTGTGCTCATATTCGTATACATGTCCTTATTCGTATTCTTATACATAGTCTTATCACATTCATATTCATATTATATACATAGTCATTTCATATTCATATTATATACATAGTCATTTCATATACATAGCATTTACATAGCATACCCGACCTCATAGGATCGGTGTTTCATACATACTTGGCCAACCAAGGCTCAAGGTTACTCATACCTGGCCCTACCAAGGCTTCAGGGTTATCCGTACCATCTGCAGAGGTGTGCGCGCATTTCGTAATCGTATACATACTTTATACATATTCATATATATATATCCTACCCGGCGTTATAAGCTCGGGGTGTCATTATAGCCCTTCATAGGCACATGTAAGTATAATAGCCCGTAGGCACCTTTAGCATCATTATTATTATCATCGTCATCACTATCATCATCATTTTCGCTACACCTATATCTTATGCTTACTCGTCATATGGGGTGCGTAGTACAATCGTAGCACATATCGAGGATCGTGAGCTTATGAGCTCAGAGTGTCAATCATTTGGATACAACATACTCATATAGAGGATTTAAGAGTTTGGCCAAGGAACCATACCTTATGAAAGAAGGGTTAGCCTTACTTACCTTTTCGTCGGACTATTCTACACTTGCACGCTTCCTTCCAATGCTAGCGTCTATACCTTCATTAATATCATAACAATGGTCATTAGTCATTCACATTATCCATATTATCTAGATTCCTTAATTTGCCTCTAATTCACCCATATTCGTGGTCATAACATCCAACTTCTTCCATTCGTCTAAAGTGTCTAGCTCATGATATTAGTACCATTTATAATGCATTCATATCACAACACAACAACATTCATGATTCAATTCAAACTATTCCTCAAAATGTCACTATTCATCATTCATGACCTACTTGACCATATTTTCTACAATCCATGTATTTCAACTCTTTAATACCTTAAACATCATGTAAAAATCATGAATCTTACCTTAGAAGTTGTAGGAACAAGCTTTAGTTAATAATACTCCACTTTGAGCAAAACCCTAGTTTTTCTCCATTTGGATTTCTTGACCTAGATGATCTTTGATGATGTTCTTACTCTTGATTCACCTTGTTTTATGTTGTTGATCCTCAAATATCCTTGAAAACTTGTATAATAAATGTAGAGAGAGGTTTTATAGAGTGTTGCACCTTATTTTTACCAAGGCTAAACAAAGCACAACTTATGGAGCTCTGAAATAATTAATTATGTACAGAGTCGCCACCTAGCATTTAAGGTATACTAGGGTACCTATAAATTATTAATATATGCAGCTTAACATGGTCTACGAAAATAAGTGAGATTCTAGGTAAGTGTTCAAATTATTCCGAAGGGAAGGTGTTAGGCATCCTTCAGAATCCACAAATGTGGTTCCCGGCTGGACCAATTTAACTATACGAGGGACGTGTAAAAAGGCTTGATTATTATTTACAAAAATATTAATGGAATTGAGACTAAAGAATAACTAATATGACTATTCACGTAAATAATCATGCAATACGTATTTTATACACATGTGATATAATAATTATTTAAAAAAGTTATCTGCAACTTAGGAGCTTGGGTATGTGAAAAAGGTATAAGGAATGGACATGAAATTATTTTGCACTCAAGGTGAGTTAACTAATTTAACTAGCTAAGTATGTACGCTTAATCAATTAATTATGAGAGTACATTCTAAAGCCTAAATATTGAGGCAAATCACCCTATTTATTTACTTAAGTGTGCTAAGCTATTGAATTAAAACTCTAGCGAAACATGATAACTATAAGAATATTAGCTACGAAAATAATAACTGTCTAATATTAATTTGTCTAAAACACATAAAATTTAAATCACCTAAGCAGATCATAAATAAATACTACCAACCGGCACCCTAAAAAGTAAAGTTTCACTATATTTTATGCTTGTATAATTTAAGAATGTAAAAAAAATATAAACAGAGAATTTAAGAAGCTATTTGAACTTCTTTTGAGTGTCGTCTTCAAAAAGTAACTCTGGATACCTGCATGAGACTTAATAAAAATGTTAGCAAGATAATAAATAACTATCGGGTCAATTAAAGAAATAATGAATAAACTTAAAATAAAAACCCGTCTTTGTACATGGAAGGCCTTGGAAATCGACGGAAATTTCTTCATCGGCCATGGTGTAGTATATATTCATATCAATGAATATTTCAAGTGTAGCAGTCTGTTCGAATGAATGAAGCACTTGCTCATTATATATATATATATATATATATATATATATATATTTTAACAGGGCAGCAACTCAATCACTCATAGGGCAACAATTTTTACCTCAAACTTAACAGCAGCAATTTTACAATATGCCACAGCAAGCATGTAGCAAACAAGACATTAACTCATAATGGGGGGCATTGAGGTAGAGGTAGATGCCAACCCCTCAAAATAACATTTCAAAGATATAGCAGTTGTGTCCTTTAGTATAGCAGCAGCTATATTTTGCCAACATGAAGTCACAGGCTGGTCCAAGATTCCAACAACGATAAGCTCAACAATGCAGCAACTCAACAAGTCTCAAAATACAGCAGCAAACAGCCAAGAACACAGCAGCGTTTCAGCTAAAAAATGCAGCAACTGTTTGTCTTTAATAACCAACAGCCTATGACCTCAAAGCTGCCCAAAACTTGGCTCAATATCTCAACAGCAACTAGCTAAATATAGCAGCAGTTTCAACCCCGAATGAGCCTCAAAATAGAATGAAAACTCAGCCCCTTAGTGCAGCCATTGCACAGCAACTAAATCACTCAAAGATGGCATTTTTCAGCCCCAAAATACAGTAAACATTCAACAAAAATACTAGCACTAAATCAGTCCCAAACTGAGGTGTAAATGGCCTAAAACACAGTAGAAAATGGCCCAAAAAAAATGCAGCAGCGAAATCAGTCCCAAAATTAATAGAGAGACGACAACCAAACGAAAACGAATTCGTCGGGCCAACGAGTTCGTCGGAGCAGCGAGCTTCGTCGGAGATACCTGGAAACAAGAATACAAGAAGAAAGTGAGGAGAAGAACAGGAGCGAACAGAGAGCAGGTGGTTTCGCGGTGGTGGGTGGCGTTAATGGAGAAAGAGAGAGGAAGACGAAGTGGGGAGAGAAGTGGCGGGGAAGAGGGCTGTTTTTGGGTGCGTCGGAGTTCACCGGAGCTCAAAGCTCCGGCGTGGAGGGGCGGCGGCTAAGAGAAAAGTCGGGGGAGAAAGAAAATGTTTAGGGTTTAGGGGAGAGAAAATAGAAGATCTGATATGTGCTTGTGTGTGTTGTGCAAATATGTGTTGGATCCCAATAAAATTAAACCCCTCCCCTTCTTTTATAACATAAAGTCCAAAAATAAAAAAAATATAGAGTCATACCCCTTTGTCCCCTTATTTCTTTTAACTAATCAAAACCTAACCCATCACCTCAAAATGTCCACTTTTAAAAAAAAGTGACGAGACCTTGATTTGATTGAATTTTGCTCTGCATTTAAAAAAAATAGTTGCTCCGCTTTTCTCTGCACTGTCGGGCTGTATTAAAATATAGTTAATTTATACATGTATAAATAATAATGTAAGTATAAAATATAAATATTAATGTGTAAGATATGAAAAGGTATCGCTATAAAATTAAGAAACAATTATTAATTGCACAAAAAATTGTAGTATGACGCTGTACATGTGCAAAATAATGATTCTTGAAAAATGACAATAAATTGAGAAAATTCCTAAAATATGGATAATCATCAATAAATTGTTGAAAAAATGTAAAAATATGTAAAAATGTATTTTGTGCTCTTTAACGAATCAGGGCCCCCCAAAACGTTAATTTTAAGCACGTCGAGCCAAAATTAGGTGTCAACAGAAAGAAGTGGTGAAATGTTGTAATGAAATAAAACAAGTGTTGGTCCCTTTATTTAATGACTTGCAAAATCTGTGCTGAGGTGAACAGTGGTCGTCCATCATGGTTTACGGCCCGTATTGCAGTTTACGGACCGTCTCTCGCGATCGTCTTTAACCATTTCCAAAACCAGAAGCTTTGGCTGCTTGCATGGTGATTTACGACCATGGTTTACGGGTCGTAAATCACTTTACGGTCCGTCCTCCAGGTCGTATTTTACCATTTCTCGGCTGGCAGAAAGCTGAAGCCTTGCATGGCAGTTTACGACCTGCTAGTTTACGGACCATATACCAGTTTACGGTCCGTCCTAGCACTTTACGACCACTGGGAAGTTGCAATTCTGCAACTTCTCATATTTCTTAGACTTCTCATTTTAATCACCCACGTCCATGCACATGCATTGCTCACCTTATATCTCATCTTAATTTAGCCAACTTTCTCATCTCACATCGGATACCTTCGAAATCTCGCCTAAGGTCATCAAACGTCGTTTCTTGCTCATGGACATCATGCACTCATACCTATCACTAGTTCGTTCACTTACGTACCAACGAAAATTTTTTCCGAGGTGTAACATTCTTCCCCCCTTAAGAACATTCGTCCCCGAATGTTAAAGTACTCGGGAATTCTACAAAAATTTCGCCAGAGTTTCCTTTATAATATGGTGCTACCATCCTGCCACAACAACCCATAATATCGATGCCACACAGGGCCACAACATAACAACATAAAATTTTGGCCACACATGACCCAAAAGCATAAAAGGAAAATATACATACCTTATGATCTTGACGTCTCATCTTGGGCTTCTTCCAAGGGCTGAAATAAATGTGGGTATTTGGATCGAATACTTTCTTTTGTTTCCCATGTCATCTCCTCTAGTTTACTGCTTCTCCATAGAACCTTAACCGAGGCCACCTCTTTGTTTCTAAGCCTCCGTACTTGCCTGTCTAATATGGCAATGGGTACGTCTTCATAAGTCAATTTCTCTGTCACTTGCACATCATTTACTGGGACGATCCTAGTGGGATCTCCAACACATTTTCGAAGCATCGAGACATGAAATACTGGATTGCCTGTCTCTATTTCCGGAGGTAGATCTAACTCATAGGCCACTTTGCCTATTTTGCGCACAATCTCATATGGTCCAATATACCGAGGACTAAGCTTCCCCTTTTTGCCAAATCTCATAACGCCTTTCATTGGCGACACTTTCAAGAATACCCAATCCTTCACTTTGAACTCCAAGTCTCTTCGACGATTATCCGCATAGGACTTCTGACGACTTTGGGCTGCTAGCAACCGATCTTGTATAAGCTTGACTTTCTCCATAGCTTGCTGGACCAAGTCTGGTCCTATCAATTTAGTTTCTCCGGTTTCAAACCACCCAATTGGGGATCTACACTTTCGCCCATATAAAGCTTCATATGGTGCCATTTGAATGTTGGAATGATAACTATTATTGTAAGCAAATTCAATGAGTGGCAAATGATCATCCCAATTTCCTTCAAAATCTATCATACATGCTCGTAACATATCCTCAAGAGTCTGAATAGTACGTTCAGCTTGTCCATCGGTCTGGGGATGAAATGTCGTGCTAAGGCTAACTCGGGTCCCTAAACCCTCTTGGAAGGACCTCCAAAACTTAGCTGTAAATTGAGTCCCTCTGTCGGAGATAATAGATACCGGGACGCCATGGAGTTTTACTATCTCTTTAAGATAAAGCTTCGCATAATCTTCTGCCTCATAGGTCGTCCTGACCGGTAAGAAATGAGCTGACTTGGTGAGTCTATCCACAGTCACCCATATGGAATCATACTTACGTCGAGAACGGGGTAAGCCTGAAATGAAGTCCATGTTAATCACTTCCCACTTCCAAGTTGGGATTTCTATAGCTTGCAACAATCCACCCGGCTTTTGGTGTACAATCTTCACTTGTTGGCAATTAGGACACTGAGCTACGAATTCCACTATATCTTTCTTCATCCCATTCCACCAATATATAGACTTAAGATCATGATACATCTTCGTCGCTCCGGGGTGAACATAATAACGGGAACTATGAGCTTCTCTCAAAATCTGGTGGCGTAAACTTGCCACATCGGGAACACATAATCTTCCTCTACACCGGAGAACTCCGTCTCTTAAAATGTCAAATGATGACTCCTTTCTCTGAGGGAGTGTATTTCTGTACTGCATTAGCATGGGATCCTCATATTGTCGCTTTTTCACTTTTGCAACTAGCGACGAGACTGCTGTATTCTGGATAGTAGCTCCGCTGCTACCTGAGTCCACTACTCGGACTCCTAGGCTATCTAACTGTTGAAGCTCACGGGCCATCTCTTTCTTTTCTGGTCGTACATCACTTAGACTTCCCATCGACCTACGGCTAAGAGCATCAGCCACCACATTTGCCTTTCCGGGGTGGTACAGGATCTCAACATCATAGTCTTTTAGCAACTCTAGCCATCGTCGTTGCCGCAAATTCAACTCTTTCTACTTGAAGATGTATTGAAGACTCTTATGATCTGTGTAAATATCCACGTGGACACCATATAAGTAATGTCTCCATATCTTTAATGCATGGACCACCGCGGCCAATTCTAAGTCATGGGTAGGATAATTCTGCTCATGTTTCCGCAATTGCCTTGAAGCATACGCAATCACTTTGCCATGTTGCATCAACACACAGCCTAGCCCAACAACTGAAGCGTCGCAATACAGAACGTATCCTTCCAATCCCTCTGGAAGTGTCAGAACTGGGGCAGAAGTCAACCGACCCTTTAAATCTTGGAAACTACGTTCACAAGCATCTGTCCATTGAAACTTGGCTGATTTCTGTGTCAACTTTGTGAGTGGTGCAGAAATAGAGGAAAAACCTTCAACGAATCTCCTATGATAACCTGCTAAGCCCAGAAAACTATGAACCTCTGTAGGAGTTGTGGGTCTTGTCCAAGTCTTCACGGCCTCAATCTTTTGACTATTCACTCGAACACCATCGGCTGCCACAATATGCCTTAAAAATGCCACTGAGTTCAACCAGAACTCACATTTGGAAAACTTTGCAAATAATTCTCGAGTTCGAAGAACTCCAAGGACAATACGCAAATGATCCGCATGTTCTGCTTCGGATCTAGAATACACCAAAATATCATCAATGAATACGATTACAAATAAGTCCAGAAAGGACCTGAACACATTATTCATCAAATCCATAAATACCGTTGGCGCATTAGTTAGCCCAAATGACATCACCCGGAATTCAAAATGACCATATCTCGTTCTGAAGGCTGTCTTAGGGATATCTTTCTCCCTAACTCTCACTTGATGATACCCGGACCTCAAATTAATCTTTGAAAACCATTTGGCGCCTTGCAATTGATCAAACAAGTCATCAATCCTTGGGAGAGGATATTTATTCTTAATCGTTACTTTATTCAATTGCCTATAATCAATGCACATTCTCAGGGAGCCATCTTTCTTTCGGACGAACAATACGGGCGCTCCCCACGGGGATGAACTAGGCCTAATGAAGCCTTTATCAAGCAAGTCCTTCAATTACTCCTTCAACTCTTTCAATTCTGCGGGTGCCATTCTATATGGAGGAATAAATATAGGTGTGGTGCCTGGCAACACATCAATGGTAAAATCAATCTCCCGTTCAGGAGGAAGGCCTGGAAGCTCTTCCGGAAACATATCCGGAAATTCGTTCACTACGGGAACTGACTGAAGAGTCGGCGACTCAGCTTCTACATCTTGAACTCGCACTAGATGATAAATGCATCCTTTCATGATCATCTTCCTTGCCTTTAGATAGGAAATAAATCTGCCTTTTGGTGATGCCGCATTCCCTTTCCATTCTAAGACTGGTTCTCCCGGAAACTGGAAACGAACCATCTTCATTCGGCAATCAACATTGGCATAACAAGAAGCCAACCAATCCATGCCCATAATAACATCAAAATCTACCATTTCTAGCTCATGCAAATCAATCATTGTACGACGGTCACAAATCGTGACTATACAATCCCTATATACTCGGCTAGCTATTACCGATTCACCCACGGGTGTGGACACCTCAAAAGGTTTGATCGACTCCGGCTCGACTATAAATTGACCGGCAATATAAGGAGTAACATATGATAACGTGGAGCCCGGATCAATCAAAGCATATACATCATGAGAGAATACCGATAATATACCTGTGACCACGTCAGGAGAACACTCTAGATCTTGGCGTCCAGCCAAGGCACAAATACGGTGCTGAGGGTCGCTAGTACTGGGATCTCTGCCTCTACCTCTACCATGGCCGACTGGCGTATGTGAACCTGGCCCCGTAGGGCGTACAGATGCCGAAGATCCGGCTACCGACCCTGATGGTTGGGTCCTACCTCTACCATGTACTGAGGGGCAATCACGCATAATATGGCCTGGTCGACCGCATGAATAGCAAACATCTGAACCCAATCGGCATTGACCCCAATGCGACTTCCCACACTGGGAACATCGTGGTATAGGTGGCCTTGACTGGCCTGAATCACCTCTAAACTGGGACCCCGAATAACTCTGACTCGGCCCGGGATGAGTAGATCTATCAAGGCTCTGGCCTGAAAACCGTGGAGGTGCACTGGTCATAGAATAGCCCGAATGTCTAGGGAACTGTTGCCTGTGTCCGCCTCTGGACTCACTTATTGGGCCCGAAGATCTGGCCCTCTTGCTATGTCCCCTATCCTGTTCACGTTCACTTCTCCGCTGCTGTAGGCTTTCCTCTAAGTTCTAAGCATGTGCCTGAATGCGTGCAATATCCTTACCGTTCTGAAGGGACGCAGTCAAGCATTTGTCCATCAGATGGGGCCCTAGGCCCTCTACAAATCGGTGTACCCTGTCGCCCATATCTGCTACCACTCCCCCGGTATGGCAACAAACTCTTGCATCAACAAACTTTGCTCCCCGTGAAGCCATCCATACCGTATACCAGTGAATCGAGACATCTCTCAATCTATATGACGCTAACTCCACTGACTTGGTGTCCGAAGCATGTATCAATCGTAGCGTCCTTAGCATACCATCAATAAAATCCTGAGGATCCTCCTCCGGTTTTGACCCAAAGAATTTCGGAGGGTTCAAAGTAATGAAATCACGGGCCCTTGCACTAACAGCCCTATCACCATGCCCTGAACTTTGCCTCTGAGCCTGGGCCGCAACCAACTGAGTCAACAAATTAATGGCCTCTTTCACATCTTGGCCAGAAGCATTCGGTGGAGGAGCTGGAGGTGCTGGAGCTGGGGCTGAGGCTCCCTCATGCTCCTCAGTAATAGGCACTGTCTAGGAGGACTGAGATCGAGCCGCACTCTGGGACTCACTTTCCTCTACTACCGGTGGCGGTGCTCTTTCAGCCCGCTTTTCTGCCACCGTCTTGCCCTTTTGGGTTGCCGTATCCTTTTCATTTTAGGCATCTCTAAAATACACAACATACGATTAAGGAACAAGAATTTCTTACATCATAGCTCTATCGCACGATTCTTATGAAGAAAGAAGGTCATTCATTCCTAAAATGTCTGCAGCTTCTTGTTTATAAGTGTGGCGCGCAACACACCCATAACAAGACTCTACTAGACACGGCTCGTAAACACACCCTAGGGCTGAACTGCTTTGATACCACTTTTGTCACGACCCGACTCGGGGCCGCGATGAGTACCCGGTGCTAGCCCACCCGGGCACCCTCTTAGCTTACTCTTATGCTTACATCTAGGTGAGCCACATAATTATACATGCATTTCCATTCATTCGTTAACTAGTCCCATTTGGACAACAGCACATTTATATCATCATAGGCATCTATGCCACATCAATGTACATGGGCCAACGTGGCCGACAAAATGATATACAAAACATAGGCCGACAAGGCCAAACACATCTACCCACACACACACATGTCTACGAGCCTCTAAGAGTATAACATATCACATTAGCGGGACAGGACCCCGCTATGCCCATAATTATATACTCAAAACAATGAGTACACAAAAGATATGGCTCCGAAGGAAATGGAGCTCTCTATGTAATCTCCGAATAGGCAGCTATGGATCAAGTCTGTCTCCCTGTGCACCTGCGGGCATGACGCAGCGTCCACAAACAAAAGGACGTCAGTACGAAGAATGTACTGAGTATGTAAAGCATGAGCAACATCAATAAATAAGCATCATGAACAACATATGAATTAGCATAGGAGGGGGAGACAATAATATCATCGTCATAGCACTTACCTGCCTTTCGTACGACTTTCCATTTTTTCATACGTATTTGTACTCCTACGTCATCATCTGTATTCCATAATAGTACTCGTACCATACTTGTGCTCATATTCGTATACATGTCCTTATTCGTATTCTTATACATAGTCTTATCACATTCATATTCATATTATATACATAGTCATTTCATATACATAGCATTTACATAGCATACCTGACCTCATAGGATCGGTGTTTCATACATACTTGGCCAACCAAGGCTCAAGGTTACTCATACCTGGCCCTACCAAGGCTTTAGGGTTATCCGTACCATCTGCAGAGGTGTGCGCGCGTTTCATAATCGTATACATACTTTATACATATTTATATACATATATCCTACCCGGCGTTATAAGCTCGGGGTGTCATTATAGCCCTTCATAGGCACATGTAAGTATAATAGCCCGTAGGCACCTTTAGTATCATTATTATTATCATCGTCATCACTATCATCATCATTTTCGCTACATCTATATCTTATGCTTACTCGTCATATGGGGTGCGTAGTACAATCGTAGCACATATCGAGGATCGTGAGCTTATGAGCTCGGAGTGTCAATCATTTGGATACAACATACTCATATAGAGGATTTAAGAGTTTGGCCAAGGAACCATGCCTTATGAAAGAAGGGTTAGCCTTACATACCTTTTCGTCGGACTATTCTACACTTGCACGCTTCCTTCCAATGCTAGCGTCTATACCTTCATTAATATCATAACAATGGCCATTAGTCATTCACATTATCCACATTATCTAGATTCCTTAATTTGCCTCTAATTCACCCATATTCGTGGTCATAACATCCAACTTCGTCCATTCGTCTAAAGTGTCTAGTTCATGATCTTAGTACCATTTATAATGCATTCATATCACAACACAACAACATTCATGATTGAATTCATATTATTCCTCAAAATGTCACTATTCATCATTCATGACCTACTTGACCATATTTTCTACAATCCATGTATTTCAACTCTTCAATACCTTAAACATCATGTAAAAATCATGAATCTTACCTTAGAAGTTGTAGGAACAAGCTTTAGTTAATAATACTCCACTTTGAGCAAAACCCTAGTTTTTCTCCATTTTGATTTCTTGACCTAGATGATCTTTGATGATGTTCTTACTCTTGATTCACCTTGTTTTATGTTGTTGATGCTCAAATATCCTTGAAAACTTGTATAATAAATGTAGAGAGAGGTTTTAGAGAGAAGTGGTGAAATATTGTAATGAAATAAAACAAGTGTTGGTCCCTTTATTTAATGACTTGCAAAATCTGTGCTGAGGTGAACAGTGGTCGTCCATCATGATTTACGGCCCGTATTGCAGTTTACGGACCGTCCCTCGCGATCGTCTTTAACCATTTCCAGAACCAGAAGCTTTGGCTGCTTGCATGGTGATTTACGACCATGGTTTACGGGCCGTAAATCACTTTACGGTCCGTCCTCCAGGTCGTATTTTACCATTTCTCGGCTGGCAGAAAGTTGAAGCCTTGCATGGCAGTTTACAACCTGCTAGTTTACGGACCGTATACCAGTTTACGGTCCATCCTAGCACTTTACGACCACTGGGCAGTTGCAATTCTGCAACTTCCCATATTTCTTAGACTTCTCATTTTAATCACCCACGTCCATGCACATGCATTGCTCACCTTATATCTCATCTTAATTTAGCCAACTTTCTCATCTCACATCGGATACTTTCGAAATCTCGCCTAAGGTCATCAAACGTCGTTTCTTGCTCATGGACATCATGCACTCATACCTATCACTAGTTCGTTCACTTACGTACCAACGGAAAACTTTTCTGAGGTGTAACAATAATGCACCAAGTCCAATCCAATACTTATACCAGAAGCTAGATGCGCCATTATTCATACGCCAAAAAATCTGGGGTTCAACTGCTTCCCTGAGCCTCACCATTTTATTCCATGCATGAGAACCTCATCTATCATAAGCCAATATAGGATGCCATTTTTATAGTATTTTTTCAACATATAACTACTCCATAGACTCCTTCCACATCTGAAATTCCCCCATAATTTAGCAAATAAGGCATCTGAAATGTCAAATAAGGATCTAAAACCTATACCTCTTTCGGCTTTTGGTTGACACAACCTATCCCAAGCCACCCAATGTTTACTTTTAACTCCCACAGTGTTGCTTCAAAAGAATTTAGCAAATATCTTATGTAACTGTTTGATCACTACAGATAGAGGATTCATAGTAGATAATAAGTAAACGGGCATAGTTTGATCTACCAAAAGATAGCATCCCATTCTACTAAGAAAATACCCTCTTCATCACCTTTTTGAGCAGATCTTCATAATATATCAGTTTTCTCCTTCCATAGAACATTAGGTATCGCAAGTATGTGAAAGGAAAAGTTCCTTTTCTTATCCATGTATGCCTTCTGATTCTATTATTGATTCCTGCAGATACCTTATGATGAGTATAAAAAGTGTTTTTCTCATTATTCACCAGTTTTCCAGATGCCTTTTCATAGTTCCTCAAAGTTTTCATTATTTTCTTTACAATATATTTATCTCTAGAACAAAACAGTATAGTGTCATCAGCATAGGCCGAATGTTTTATTTGAGGACTCCACTTAGGCATAGCATAACTTATAAACTTTATTTTCTCATGCAATTTGTGCAGACTTCTTGATAACACTTCAGCAGCTATAATAAACAGTGTAGGTGACAATGGATCTCCTTGTTTTACTCCTCTACTTGACCTGAAAAACCCATAGCTTTGTCCATTGATTAACACTGAATATCAGTTGTTTGAGATCAATCTCCACACCATGTCAATGATTATTTCTCCAAACCAAACTGTCTCAGAACTCTAGTTAGGAAGATCCAAGATAACTTGTCATATGCTTGGACATGTCAAGCTTGATCCCCACATTAGTATTGCTTGCTCTCACATTGTTATCTCTGATGATCTCTTATACCAGTAATACATTCTCAACAATACTCCTTCCCTTCACAAATCCTGTTTGATTGGGAGATATTATCCTAGGAAAACTTCAGATATTCTATTATGAAATACTTTAGACAAAATCTTAGTGGCAAAAGAGCTAAGACTGATTGGCATCATATCACTATAAGTATTAATCACCTTGTTTTTTAGGTAATAATAGTAAATTAGTGTGTGTAATGAACTTTGGGATCTCATATCCATAGAAGAAAGCTCTCACCATCGTAATCACATCCTCCTTAATAGTGTCCCAACATTTTTTGTAAAAGAGTCTTGTAAAGTCATCAGGACCACTAGCACTCTCACTATTAAGAAAAAATACAGCTTCTTTTACCTCTTCTTCTGTTGGAAATTCCTCCATCTTCTTTTGTTAATCTTCTGTGATTAGCTTTGGAATATTCTTCAGTAGAGTAGAGTCTATTTCTGCTTGTTCATTTCAGAACTGTGCCTCAAAAAATCTGACTGCCTTAACTCCCAATTCATATGTTGTTTCTACCCATACTCCATTTTGATCTTGTATCCTCTTGAGGGTCAATTTACTTCTTGTACGTCTTACATATGAATGGAAGAACTTTGTGTTTCTATCTCCTTCATTAAACCACTTCATTCCTGCTTTTTGTTTCCAATACTTTTCCTCTAAGTGCAGGTACCTAGTTAATTTAGCATGTGCTTCTTGTAGAATATTTTTGTTTCTCCTTTGTAGGATTTGTTTCAAACTGCCACTCCTTTACCATTATAGTATCCTATATGGTAACTATCTGTTGAAAGATATTACCATAAGTGTTTCTGCTCCATTGAACCAATGTTTTCTTTAGTTTGATCAACTTATGATGAAAAACATGAAATGGATTTCCACAAAAATCAGCTTCCCAATGCAACTTCACCACATCGATGAATGATTGATGTTTAATCCAGAAGTTCAGAAACTTAAAAGGTTTTCTAATTGGTATATCAATGCTATTACACTCCAGATGTAATGGAGCATGATCTGATCCATGTCTAATCAAATGTGATACAAAAGCGGATGGCATAATATCCAGGAGCTGTTGATTTACCAAAATTCTGTCCAGCCTCTTGAAGATACAATCTTCATTTGTGCTTCTATTCCACCAGGTGAATCTACTCCCAGAGTATTCCACATCTATCAAACTATAAGTTTGAATACAACTTGTAAAGTCTAATATTTCATTAGTTGATACAGGCAATCCACCTTGTTTTTCCTTCTCAGATATTATTACATTAAAATCTCCACCTACAATCTATGGAACATTAAACTGATTGGCTATATCTACCATGGAGCCCCATAATTCTTCCCTCTCTCCTCTGTCACATTTAGCATAAACCACAGTAATCAATACAATCTGAGCAACAGTAGTATGAGAGAGTTGTAGAGTAATTTGTTGACTTGTGTCTGAGATAACTATTCCTTGCCATTCAGATGTCCATAAGATCCAAATCTTTCCTGAACAGTTTACCATGCAATTAGGATATCCTATTTTCCTTCTATAGTCTTCTATCTCTATAGGATTTTGAAATGGTTCCATTAAACCAATGAAAGAATAATGATGGCTCATCTTTAGATCAATCAACCTCTCACAAGATTGTTGAGTATTGATGGATCTAATATTCCAGAATATTGCTTTATCTATCATTGATAATTAATGGATTTGTTCTTTCCCCTCCTTGTTGTAACTCCTGGTGGAACAATGTGAGTCCTTGCAGGCTTTTGTTTATTTGTTGCTAGTTTCAGCTTCTGCACACTTCTTGGATTAGATCTACTTCATTAGATAAGTCATCAATGTTCTGGCTCAAATCATCTACCTTCTGTGTTTCCTGAACTATTTGTGATTCTGCTATTCCTTGATCTAGTTTTTTATTCATATTTTCCTCCACCTTCACTTGTGTATCTTCAACTTCATCATCTGGTGGCCTAGTACCTTCCTCCCTTCTAATATTTGTTGCTTCCAATACTGTATCAACTATGGAAATATCTTCCTCCCCTTCTCTATTATTGTTACTAGTTGCTTGAAATTCTATAACTCCTTTATTAATATTATTGTCATCACCACTAGCAGTTCCCAATCCATCAATCTTTTTTCCCATCACTACTAGCATCATTCACCTTAGGAGTGTCGGTATTTTCCTCATTATTGCTGCTGATCTTTGTCACTGTTATTTCCTCAGTTTGTTTGACAATGTTGCCATTTTGCTTTGCTTCTGAATTCTGCTGAATAATCCCTCCTTTCTCATTAAGTTGCTTTCCAAAACTAGCTTCAACCCATTGCTTTGCTGATTCTTCCTCCACCTAATTCTCAACTTTTGTTTCTTCAACATGTCCTGAAACTTGTGAACTTTCTACTCCCTCCTTTGAATTATCAGCTTTGGTCAAATCTACTACTTCCTCTTCCATGTTCTGCAATGCTGCATATTGATTTGATTGTTGTGATTGATTATATTTTTTCTTTAAATCATGCTCATTCCTTCCTCTTTGATACTGCCACTTATTTTTCTGTTTATGCCTTTTCTCTATGACCTGCATCTCCATCTCCGTTTACCCCTCTGTCTGCAATCTGTTTAGTCTGAGCCTCCTTTTTTTTTTCCTTTTCTATTCCCCTCCTTTATATGTTTCATGATATCAGTTCTATTATTCTGCTTAGATTCAGCCTGGTTGACTAAATCCTTTCCTCCAGTATTCACATCTTTTGCTTGCTTCTCCTTCTTGTCATCTTGTTTCTTATCATCATCTGCATCTTCTTCCTTAGGATATAACTCCGGATGAATGACATAGCAATCTTGTTCATTATGACCTTGTCTCTTGCAACTTTTACAATACTTAGGTACATGATCATAATTAATTTTTATCCATTTATCAATGACCTCTTCATTCTCCTTCTTCATGCCATCATTAATCCTTTGCAGAAACTTTCTCAACAGATCCACCTTGTCACGCCCCGAACCTGGGCCTGGACGTAACACGGCACCCGATGCCTGACTGCATGTGACCGAGCGAACCAACTGGCTGACTGAATCAACATGTCATATCAAAACATAACTGAATGTGGAAACAATTAAACACATGCTGATATACTAAAGGTCTGACTGAAATCATAATGCGGAAATACTTAGACAATCTGAAATATATCTGAAAGTAGCCAACATGGCTAAACCAAAACAACTGAACGACTGAGTATAACTGTCTACAAGGCTAACATAACAAATATTCGACTGTCTGAACTGTGTCTATGAAGCCTCTAAGAGTACTGAATAATATAACTGTCTATAAACTGAATTAACTAGATAGCTGACAACGCCCCGAAGGAATTTGGGGCTCACCAGTAGCTGATACGTGCACTCCTAAATAGCTGAGTCGTCAACCTGTGTATCGTTGCCTGCATCGCGAGATGCAGGCCCCCAAGCAATAAAAAGGGACATCAGCACATTTGAATTGTACTGGTATGTAAAGCAACTGTAGCAATAAAATACTGAAGCTGAAACTGAAACTGATAACTGTAACTGTAATAGCAAGGAAGTAAATATATGAATGCTCCATGCTCTGTATCTGAATCATCTGTATTATCTGTGTTTGTATATGTGGGGCCTCGGCCCAATAATAAATGCACGCTATGGCCTCGGCCTAGTAGTGCGTCAGTCAATGGCCTCGGCCATGTATTCGTATACACAAGACTGTGCTGTGCCCTCGGGCAAAATCACATATGTATAATTATGGTCAATTAATAAGGACTGAGACCATAACAACAATGAACAATTCTGAACTGAAATAGACATGCTGGACTGAATTGAAAACACTGACTGTTTCTGAGCATACTGAATTTCTAGACTGAGACTCATGTGGTAACAATACATAAGTCTATAAAGATTACGTGCTGAGTTCATGATATTCAAATTGATAACCATGAACGAATTCTGTAACTGCAAACCTAGAAGATAACAGTTCTACAACATATCATAAAACTAGGGTTAAACTCTACTTTGAGTCGAATTACTGACAAGTATGAAGAATGAGGCGTAGGGAGAATCATGAACATTCCCTAATGTAGATAGTTAGCCTCACATACCTTAATTCCAGCCTTTGAGCATAATACAATGTTCGTCAACCCTTTCAACTTTGATCTATATCAATACAAGTCAAAGGGATTCTATATTAGCAATAATATTCATGCTTTGGTCATCTAAGCATTTTATCAAACACTTAATGAGCTTGAAGCTCCACAGTCTCCATTAATGGTGATTTCTTCACCCAATTCCCATTCTATTACTTCTAGGTGATTCTACAATCTTAATTAGATGTAATTAACATCATTCTTCATCACCCATATGAATACAACAATCCCAAGTCAACAATCCAAAAACCCTAGCATAGTTCATATAATTCTCTTTATCAAACCCATTTACTATTCTCCCAAGAATTTATCAACACTTTAATCATCATGAAACATCATAAAACTTACCTTAGTTATTGTAGGAATAAGCCTTGAGTTGAAATACTTCACTTGAACAAAACCCTAATTCCACCTTCCATGGAATTTCTTGACTTGAATGGAGTTGATGTGTTTCTCACACTTAGTTTTGTGGATTGATGAAGTGGATCTTTAGTTTCACTTGGATTCTTGAATATGATGTGTTTGGATGGCTCTAGAGAACCCTTGAGTCGTGGAGGAGAAATAGGAATGAAAAAAATGAGCTTGGGTCTCTTATTAACATCTTAAAATCTGATCCGTCGGGCAATTCTACGCCCATTTTTACGTCTCGTACAATTTGTACGGACCGTATATCATTCCGTATAATCATTCCAGTGATTTGGACATTCTGGACCAATTATACGGCTGGAATATACGGCCCGTATAATTTTTACGGTCCGTATGTTCCACCGTATAATTTTTACGGTTCGTATGTTTCCACCGTAATTTACGGTTCGTATGTTTCCACCGAAACTGACAGAACACTGTTTAGTAAAATGGGCATAACTTTATGCACAGATGTCCGTTTGAGGCCCATAATATACCGTTGGAAAGCTATTTCAAAGGGCTACAACTTTCATCAAGGAAGTTTTCCCAAATTCCAAATTAATAATGGGTTTATGGTCATTGGAAGTAAGACCTTCTATAAACTCACTTGTAAACATGCCCCGTAGAGTGGCTTCCAACTTTTCTTTGCCCAAAGACATTTCTTATGACTTAATTGGTTTTCAAAACACTTCCTATAACCCTCATATTGGTTCCATTATATTATCATCTTATGAGTTAAACTTTCGCCCGAAGCTACGAGGTGTTACACACCTCCACTTTCACTCTAGCACAACTTGGCCTAGTCCTATTAACTGTAGCCATATCCACTTGTAGAGGCTTCCCTACTGCTGAAGCTAATGAGAAAACTGCCTCTTTCACAAAGTAATTTGGCGGCAAGTATGGAAGAGATATCCATGCAATTCCTATTGATGTTTCTTCTTCTGGATCAAACCATGGATCCCACTTAAGAGTGTGCATAGGATACGACTAGTTCTTCTCCGTAATATAAAAGGCAGGCTTCGACAACAATGTTACATATCCTCCATTAACGATGCCCTAATATGTACATATCTGTTACTCAATAAACCAATTATACAATCTCCTTTCAACTCATATAGCTTTGGTATTAGGGTTTTTAGTTCTTTAATATCAAGCCAACCATATGAGAATTTTCCGATGACTGCATATTGTAATTTCTCTCGTATGATCATCTGCTGAATCTCCTCTTCATCCCATATCACTCACCCACATAAACCTATGATTTCTTTAAAATGTCAATGTTTTTGGGTTAATTGCTAAACGATTACTAGTGACTTAGCTTGCCCCAAATTAAATGGCATCAACTAAGAAATATGGCATCAAAATTAACTGACTACTTTTCCCCAAGGTCGCAGAGTGCTTACTCAACTTTTTGAATAATCTCAAGAACGTACTGGGACAATTCTATTTAGTGTGAATCATCAAGGCCAAGGACATTTTAATTAAATGATGTACTACATATTGACCCACCTAACCTATAAGGTGATACAATAAATATTTGACACGGATCACCATTATAATTAGATTTTTTTAATTTTAATTTGAGCCTAGTTGTCAACCAATTTTTAACCCTCAATAATGTAATTATGGCCGCCTCGGTTCACTGAATAATACTTGCACATTACTATGTTGAGACTTTCTTTCACCTTTGAAATATTTTTTTCTATCGCTGCTGAAATGATTGGATGAAAGTAAAGATTGATTTAATACCGAATCGCAGATTTTTAAACAAAAATTTTGGTCGGTTGCCCCGTGGCCCATAGTCGAACCGAATGGTACCTAGATGTACATTGGTACGTCAAACCTTTCTTTTAAAGGTGCGATTTTTTCTATAACTGCTGAAATAAATTGAACGAAAGTAAAATGATTTAATACCGGACTGGATATATTTATAGACAAAACTTTGGTCGGTTGCCTCTAGCCAATGCCCACTCAATCTATATATATATATATATATATATATATAAAGTTATGCATAGACAATGTGATGTGATACCTCTTTATGGCCACCGTTCTTATTTATCTATTTTCTCAAATTTTTTACATTTTTCTTAATTTTTCCTATTTATATGATATATTAAAAACCCAAAATCTTAATTACATTCTTTTAAATAACGCAACTCTCTTTCAGTTTAGAAAGCCCAAGAATTATTGTCATTAATTTAGTGATTTAGCGCCAGACTATGAAAGTGGTCGTGAAATTCTCAGGTAACGTATGAAGTAATTTTTAATGGTCAATTAATGCCATTTCAACTCTTCATTTTCCTTATTGATACAATAAAAAGAATCCGCAGCACTTTCCAGTAACACTTGCAAAATTTCTGCCAAAAAAAAAAAAAAAAAAATACTTGCCAAATAGTTTTTAGTACTGGAGACATATTTTAGAAACTCGGTTCATGGTTATTTCCTTTGCGTTCAGTGAAAATGATTATGTCAATAATGGTCAAACTGTATTTCAGAAAAATGTAGCGTATGGAGTCCCATTTGAATTCTCACCAGAGATTTGCAAATGCATTTCCAATTCCAAGTATTGTGGTATTATTGATAACACAAGGCTATACTGCACCAATGTCAACATCAACGGTATTTTTTTTTTATCTCAATCGTATTCATTGTGTTCGACTCTAATAAGATCATTCGTGGCACAAAAATAATACCTACTTATTATAAAAAAAAAAAAAAAAAAAAAGGTCAATTTTAGTGAAGCTTTAAACTCCAATGAATTTACCTTTTCAAATTTTAAATTTATGTCGAGGGTTTACCAGAAACAGCCTCTCTGCCTCGCAAGATAAAGGTAAGGTCTCCAGACCCCATTTTGTGGGATTTCACTGGGGATTTTTTTGTTGTCGTAAATTTCCATATGAGCATAGATAAAATTATATTTATTTTAAAAAGGAAAAGAAAGTCTAAAACTCCCCATTTCATTTTATGTCGTGGTGTCCACACTTTTCGTTTGAATACGTACATAAATCTCTTTAGTGTTTTTGAAACAAAACTTGCGGTATTGGTAAAAAGGATTACGAGATTGTTTTCTCCAATAACCACTCCACGAGGGGTTTTTTGGACAACTGGCTAGATTTGCTTTAACCCAAAAAAGGTAGGAGCCTTTCCAACACAAATTTTTTATTTGCCTTTTTTTAACCTTTGATAATTTTTTATCTGATTTTGCGTGGATTGGCAAAAGTTTTCATGTGATGAGAACTATGAGTTAAGGTATATATCATATGAAAAAAGTACCATATTTCTCTCTATCATGCATGATACAAGCGTTTGGCTACCGGGTGTATAAATTATATTATATTTATTAATATTACTTCAAAAGTTTTCCTTATAATATCTGATGTATTCACTACTTTTCAGTACGTATTTTTGTATATAATTGATGTATCATACCTGAGACCCATCGAAGGCTTCTTCTTTCGGTACATTAATGTCTAAAGTCTATATTTTTCGTTTCAGAAATATATAATAAAGTGGTGGCACCAATGTCAACATCAACGGTATTTTTTTTTTATCTCAATCGTATTCATTGTGTTCGACTCTAATAAGATCATTCGTGGCACAAAAATAATACCTACTTATTATAAAAAAAAAAAAAAAAAAAAAGGTCAATTTTAGTGAAGCTTTAAACTCCAATGAATTTACCTTTTCAAATTTTAAATTTATGTCGAGGGTTTACCAGAAACAGCCTCTCTGCCTCGCAAGATAAAGGTAAGGTCCCCAGACCCCATTTTGTGGGATTTCACTGGGGATTTTTTTGTTGTCGTAAATTTCCATATGAGCATAGATAAAATTATATTTATTTTAAAAAGGAAAAGAAAGTCTAAAACTCCCCATTTCATTTTATGTCGTGGTGTCCACACTTTTCGTTTGAATACGTACATAAATCTCTTTAGTGTTTTTGAAACAAAACTTGCGGTATTGGTAAAAAGGATTACGAGATTGTTTTCTCCAATAACCACTCCACGAGGGGATTTTTGGACAACTGGCTAGATTTGCTTTAACCCAAAAAAGGTAGGAGCCTTTCCAACACAAATTTTTTATTTGCCTTTTTTTAACCTTTGATAATTTTTTATCTGATTTTGCGTGGATTGGCAAAAGTTTTCATGTGATGAGAACTATGAGTTAAGGTATATATCATATGAAAAAAGTACCATATTTCTCTCTATCATGCATGATACAAGCGTTTGGCTACCGGGTGTATAAATTATATTATATTTATTAATATTACTTCAAAAGTTTTCCTTATAATATCTGATGTATTCACTACTTTTCAGTACGTATTTTTGTATATAATTGATGTATCATACCTGAGACCCATCGAAGGCTTCTTCTTTCGGTACATTAATGTCTAAAGTCTATATTTTTCGTTTCAGAAATATATAATAAAGTGGTGGCAGAACTAAAAGGTGGTATAATTTCTGGGTCTAAACATTTTGTAGCTCATATATACCATTTTTCGTATATGCTTTATAACAAGAACTTAAAAGAAATCATTAATCCTACTCGTAGTACGTATACGATTCATTCAAAAATAATTTTCAATACGTATATGTTCTGTACTGAAAACTAAATAAAGCATAGAGCCAATTAAATCGGTCTCCAATATTGAACTATATATATCAGCTCAGCAAAATTTTAATCCTCTTTACTTACCTACCTTTATGCCTTTGCGTATCTTTAATTAGTACCTATTTTTTTCACTTTGAAATTAGAGAAATAAGAAAGAAAAGGCGGGTTTGAAGATGTTTTCATAAAAATGAACAATTTCATAAAAGACTGAGAATTGTCATGTGATAGTAAATTAAAGATAAATATAAAATTAAGTTTTAATAATAAAAAAGATTCAAACTTAAAATAAACATATTTGGATTTGCATAATATATATAGCACCTAAGTTTGTTATAACTGTGCGAAACACGGATAAATTCACTAATTGAATAGTGCACTTAGGTGCACATTGCTACTTTGTGACTTTCTTTCAAAGCTGAATTTGTTTTTTTGTACTGAAATGATTGGACAAAGTAAGACTAATTTAATATCAAACCGCGGATCTTTATAGACAAACTTTGGTCGGAGCCCTCTTAGCCCAACTGAATAGTACTTAGGTGTATGTTACTATGTTGAGACTTTCTTTTGAAGGTGAGATTTTGTTTTTATAACAGCTGAAATGATTGGACGAAAGTAAAGATTGATTTAACAACGAATTGCAAATCTTTATAGATAAACTTAATTTCTCAAATCATCAAATCTACGATGTAAACCTAGCTAGCTAGAATAAATTAGTGGTTACAACACATAGTGATACTCAAATATATGGGCAATTATTATGCAGCAAAATATAACCAACACTACTAAAAATAGAATCCCACCGACATTCAGTGAAAAATTTGTGTTATAAAATATGATTTTCCTACCTCATTTCCACTAACTAACTCACTAGGAAAATGTATGATGGGAAACAGATTCTCATTGAAACGCTGGAAAACTTCCTAATTTTTCCGTGTGAAAGCACTACTCCTTATTTAGGTTTTTCCTACTGACATTCAAAAGAAATAACCATTAAATATTTTTCAATGGAAAATTTTTAATTGGAAAAATAGTAATTTTTTTCGTAGTGCAAGCTTTTAATCTTTAATTTAATGCATCTATAAAATGTTTTCTCTTGCGATACAAAATGGAGAAGTTAATTGAGGAGACTCCAGGATTAGCATAACTAGCTGAGTATCCCTCCTTAAACAAGAATAAAAGACATTACAACAATAAGGTTTCGCCATTACACAGTTTTTATACCAAATCAATAGAAGGTAATCACAAAGTTAAATTGACAGTTTGAGAATTTTAGTCTATTTAATATTTATCTTGATAGTCGAAAAGATTCTATGACAAAGTATAAAATGTTGAAGGGGCAATTGCTAAAAATTAATTAATGGTGTA
Organism: Lycium barbarum; assembly: GCF_019175385.1. Lineage (NCBI taxonomy): Eukaryota > Viridiplantae > Streptophyta > Magnoliopsida > Solanales > Solanaceae > Lycium > Lycium barbarum. Next base: position 18,066,978 of record NC_083348.1, on the reverse strand, counting down.
AAGTATGAAGTAACTAATAAAGTTTAGCTTAGCCATAATGATTATTCAAAAGTATGACAGATTCCATTTCTAAACAATACAAAAGAGTAATTAGATAAATCTATCTCAGAATCTAGGCAGTTAAAGGAGGCGCTTACATCTAATCTATATATAATATAAAGTTAGGCATAAGAGATGTGATGTGGCATGCCTCTAAAGTCAAGAATGACATTTATCTTTTTTCTCTTTTTTTGGCCTTTTTCTTCCCAATTCCTCCTTTTTTGCCTTTTCTTCTAATATATTTCTCTATTTAATCCAATTGTAAGAATTAAAGTCATTAAAACCTAATAATTATAACTCTTCCGTTTCTCCCGTTCATGAACGGAATTTATTTCCTATTTATTAGTCTATTCTAATGTTTCATATAACTGATTCTCTCCCTATTCCCCACTAATTAATGGTCCCTAAACATCTTCCATTTACGTATAATAATCCCTATCATGTGAAACTTTTATCATTTTAGCATACGAAGGGTGAGAAAGAAAATGAAAAAAAGGTTAATCAAATCATATGGTTGCTTTCACGTATAAGAATCATGGTTGGCAAAGCTGCAAAGAATCTAAGGATAGGAATGTTTCTTTTAATTTTCTAAATTAAACTCCTTTCGTTTTAATTTATGTGGTTTTTTTATTTTTTCGAGAGTCAATGATTTTAGTAATCTTTGTAGCTACATTGTATTGTTTTAACTCAAAAATTATATGGAAAGTACTACAAGTTGCATTTTTTTTCATGTTAATACAATGAAAAAATACACATTAATATTAACATGTTGATAGAAGTTACATACTTTAAAATGTTTGTGTGGCATTTTTCGGTCTTCCAAAAGTCAATTTGACTTTGAGCTAACTTGTACTACATTAATTCAATAATTTTAAATTAAAATTTATATATTCAAAAACTATACGAGAAGTACTACAAGTTGCATTTCTTCTCATGTCAATACGATGAAAAAGTACATGTTAAAATGTTGATCGATAGATTAAAATTCAAAAAGCGAAAAATGTCACATAAATTGAGACTGAGAAAATAGATGTCTTTGATCTGATATACTCAACAAAATTTGTTTATTTTCTATTTATGAAGAGTTGCTTGTGCTTTTACAACCTATCACGACCAACAAAATCACAATGCCATTCTACCAAGGTATGATTACTTAAACTGTAAATATTTTTTCTCTTTTTTTTTTTTTTTTTGGGGGGGGGGGGGGGGGGGGGTTGGTGTCACTTTAAAGTTTCAAAATCTGATATCAGGTGGTTAAGGTGAATATCCATTTAAGCTTTTCAGAGTAAGTAACAACTTCTTATAAGTATATTCCTGATTTGGGCAGTAACAACTTCTTATACTTATATTCCTGATTTGTGCTTGTAGGGATGAAGAAGAAAGCTGGGATAGAGGAAGATAGAAAAGCAAAGAAAATTGAGCAAATTCAGAAGAAGATGGTGTAGAGTCTATGATTAAATTATTATTACCGTAATTTTTTCTCTTTGGCTAACACTCCCTCTTCCTTAGTTTCTCTATTTATGTACTCTATTGAAGAACTTAAAAAATGCTTTTTTAAATTCTTTTAATTACACCTCCCTGCTTCCTCTTTTTTTTCTTAAAGTTGTATTTTGAAAACGTAATGGGATGAGAGGACAGGAAAGGCAAATCAAAAGGCTGGGAAAGAGAAACCCGATAATGAGATATTCTCTTTTTTTTTTTTCTTATATATATATAAACACACGCGTATTTCGTTATGTTTAGTTGTAGTTGGTTCTTGTGTTATTTTTACTATGGTAGATTTTCGCTACTATTTTAAAATTTTTGCTACATGATGAAAAAAATTGAAATGCTAATTAATAGAAACAACATATTTTAATTTTTATAGAGAGTTTTCTTATAATGCTGAAAATTCATTTCTTTCACCTTGTGAGTTGTGACTAGCATAGAGAAGATTACCCACTCCATTTGGAATATATTTTTGTATTTGGTTGTATTAAAAAAGTTATTTTTTCAAACGAGATGTTTATCAAAATTAAGACTATAATTGATAAATGTAATTTCTACTCTTAATTGCTATCCATAAATCTTGTGTCTTTCGTTTTTATACTCCTAAACATATTTATTTAATGTATAAAAGATTATAATAAACAGATGTAATAATAAGATATAGCGTGAAAGCTCAAAAGTCTTTATTAAGAAATCATTGTATGCATGGAGAACTAAGTACTCCGATAAAAGAGAGGAAATTAAAACGAAAAATTATACTTGCAACTTAATACAATAAATTGCAGTTTCAACATATAACCTCTTATTCCATTAACTTCGTCACCCATCCACCCTAAATTTTTATTTCTACTTTGTCCCTATGGAAGGCATGTACTTAAAAAGAGTAAAGAATTTTTATTTTGTATACGGGAAGAAGATGGAAGAACAAATTAAAGATCTAGAGCCCGTTTGGATTGGCTTATAAGTTGCTAAGCTGTTTTCAGCTTTTTTGAGTGTTTGACTGGCCAGCTTAAAGTCATTTTGTGCTTAAAATAAGCCCAAAAAAATAATTGGGTCTGTTTGGCTTAGCTTATCTAAAGTAGCTTATAAGCTGAAAACAACTTATAAGCCAAAAAAAATAAGTTGGGCTACCCTAACTTTTTTTTTTTTTTGGCTTATAAGCTGCTTTTTTTAAGCCCATCCAAACAGGCTCCTACTCTTCTTTGCCACTGACACTACTCCTTTCATCAAAATAAGTAATTACAATCTATAGAACTAATGTTTTGTATGTATATATTTTGAAATTTTGTGCAGCTAACTGGAAAAAAATTGATATCAGATAGTTTATAGAATTTAATTTAGATACGTATATATAGTAGATATTTAATAAATTCTTTAATTTTATTTATAACCGCGCGAAGCGCAGATAGATTCACTAGTTTATCTTATAAACTTGATCTTACTTTTTATGATAAAAAATGAAGAAAGAAATCATTGCCTCTTGTTAATAACACTGTTGGCATGTGCACCTTTGTCCCCATTACAATCGATCTTAGTCTTCAACTAACTGCCCTAGGAGATTATTTGTGTTTTTAAATACGAAAGCTAGCGATTGGAATTTTTAGACATATACTCACTAGTCACTATGGTCCTACAAGCATGTGCTCGAAGAGAATATGTTTTCAGTAGTGCAGGTTTTATTTTGATCGGTAATTGAGGTCGAGATTGCTTACTGTAGAAGAATAAGATGTCAAAGCAGAAGTAGTAAAATAATTGAAAAAGTGCACTATCTTAACGTTGATTAGAAAATAAAAGAGGTGAAAAGTGGAGGTCAGGTAATATGAATCTATTTTTTTAATTAATATACAGGCTGATTAATTTGCTTAGAGTCTAACAAGTAAAAAAGCGCAAGATTAAATAACCACCGATGGATGTAGCAAGATGGATGGTATTCTTTAATGCCAGTGATTTGGAATTCGAGCATTGAGATTTGAGAATGTTGAAACAGTTATTAGAAAGTGTTTTCTCTTTTTAGATGAACCCTACATAATGTAAATGTGAATTTGAATTAATCGGCTAATAAATATTGAATACCATAATTATATAAAAATCGTAAAACCAGACAAGCAAACTTTCTCCAAATTGATGGCATCTAGTTCTTATCAATAGATTTTTTTTTTTGAATGACTTGTATTTATTTGAGAAGTGGGGTTTATTAAATTTAAACTGAAATCCTTAAATTTCTTATTATTTCTTCTTAATAAAAAAATACTAGCTAAGATAAGAAAAAAGGAAATATAGTTCCGAGTTCCTGACATGATTAAACTCATGATCTGAACTTGTCCACTTGGTCCAACTAATAATTCAGAGAAGCTCACAATTAATTCATTCGTCATTGTTTACATCTTGATTAATAATAATTTGAACACTCGGTTATCCACTCATATAATAAACAAACGGAGTACTAGTTGAGTCAATTTTGAGCAGGTCATCTGTTTTTCTTTATTTTATTAATCTTTTAAATTATTTTTTTTGGGCAATCATAAAAAAATTAATTAATCATTCTAGTAGGAGTTAGGGAATGAATCTTTTGTCAATCTTTCCTCAAATTGTGAAAAAAGAAAAATCCATTTTTAATTTACCTGAGCAAAGTATCTACGGTAGCGCTTTCTGAGTTCTCGTATTAGTGTACAGTGTACTCCCGCTGTCTCAATATACGTGATACTTTTTCCTTTCGGAAATTTAAATCGTATTAATTTAAACCAACATTTTTAAGATATATTTTTTTTACCAAATATATAAATTTAATTTTGAAATATTGAGTTAATCTAATTTAATTTAGCTTTAAAGTTTAATCAAATTGACTTTTAAAAAACGAAAAAAAAAACACATAAATTGGGATAGAGGTGTATAATTTTGGGTTGAAAATTGCTGCATGGAAAAGGAAAAAAAACAATGAAGAAATATTTTTGGAATTTGATTCTCATAAACAAGTCAAGAATTTTCGACGGGTGCAAATTCAACACCACTGACGAAAATAACAGAGTACATGAACTGAAACCAATATACAAAATTTAAAACTCAACCCCTAAAAGCGTTGCAAGGGATTCCTTTTCTATTCACAGTTAATTTTAGCTATTCACTTGGATTTGCCAGATCCACCACTACTTTAACTTCCTGCATAGCAGTAACTTAGTGCATCAAGAATTGCCGGTCAAAACTGGTCAAATCAACTCAATTTGAGTTTGAAATTAGAGAGCAGAAATAATCTTCATCACAAGGAATGGTAATTCCCATATCATGGTTAAATCCGAACTCTTCTTCAGCCCTTTGAAGCAAGCTTTGAAATCCGGGATGTGTTAACCAAGAAATGGGAATTATGTATCTGCTCCTATTTTCTCCTACATATACCACAAAGTGTCCTTTTGGTACATCATGGGGCAGGCCATTCTCATTTTTCCCAAAACTAGAACACTTTTTGAGGATTTGTTTTAAGGCTGCTGTTTGAGTTACTTTCTTTAGAGCCATTTTTTGGTTTATGTTTTTAGAGAAATGAAGGAAGAAAAAAGAGTATAAAAGAGAGCACCTGATAAGAAGGGAATAGTTTGTGTGTTTGGGAAAGAACTAGCAAAAAAGAGGTGTATTTATTGAGGAAATTAGGAGAACAAAGGCATGTGGAGTGAATGGGGACAAAGAAACTATATAGGGCTGTGGATGTTTTGATGGGGTAATCACTTAAATAGACCACTCACCCCACTCTTAGCCACAAAAGTCCAATTTTTTTTTTTCTTTTGAACCTTTTTTCTATAATAAGACGTCTTCTCCGCGTATTAAATTACACTATTGAATCACATGCCAAAATTTCATTCTATGTCGACTGTAAAGAGATAGGTTTTCGCCTTTTTTCCCATTAATTATGATGCAGTAACTTAAAAAGAAGAGTTTGATTCGATCGGAATTTAAGGCAATATCAATTTATCCGTTAGTAGGACGTTCATAAATAAAGCCAAAAAGTAATGAGCTTATGTGGTTTTGACCAGAGTTCTAATTAATATGATATGCTTTTATACTCTCTCTGTCCCAATTTATATGATATAATTTAGATTTCGAGAGTTAAATAAAAAAATATTTTATTGTAATTTATTTGTATGCTCTTCAAATTGTTAATTTTTTTTTATTTATATTACTTTTTATATAGTTTCTAGATATGAAATTATTTTTCAAAAATCATAAAAATTATATACCTGAATACACTATCAAAATAAATAAAGAAGTTTGACTTTAACAAACAGAACTTCGTCAAATTTCATGCCACAAATAGATTGATAATAATTGAATCATGTAATCTTTTTAGGATGTAGGGGGTAGGAGCCGTTGACCCAAGAGAGTTGGGACGTGGCGGGGGCACGTTATTCACACTGTTTCTAAAAGTAATACTCCCTTCTTTTCATTTTTTTTTATTAATTTAATTTAACACGAAATTTAAAAAATTTAAAAAAAATAAATTATGTGGTTTTAAACTAAAGATACGTCTAATGTATCAAAATGCTCCTTAATTTTGTACTTGCTATGTAAGATGTTGAAATTAAAGAGTTGACAAATATATGAGAGAAACATTCTTTTTTAAAGAGACTAAAAATGAAAATTAGACAAACAAATTAAAATAAATGGAGTATAAAAACTTCTCAATCAATTATAATTAATAGGATTAACATGATTTCTGACCGTTGAAGCATAATATTTTTTTTTCCTTTGAATCATGCATAAATGCAAAAATGTAGGAGTGCTAAGTGTTTGTTCTTTGGATTTTTGCCTTTAAATGGATGAAAATGATCTTTTAAACCAATCATTTTAATCTAATTTTAGGTCTTGAGGTCAGTTTCACCACATAAAAAAAAGAGAAAGAAGAGAAAAAAAAATTATCCTTTATACAGAGTTTTTGTCCGATTGCGCTACTTCAAAATTATGTGCTCCGTTCGTTAACTATTGGATCAAGCTGAAATTTGGCGTTAAAAATCCCAAATTAACTCTATTCTGTAAATTGGACTGGGAAAATCGGGTTTGAAAGATGTCCGGAGTTACATGTTTTAAGTTATGAACAACAATTTACTTTTAGGTGAATCTTTCGCATTCTCGACTTGTTTAGGTTGTCGTTAATATATCTCCTTGTGTGACATTGTAATATGAGTCTTTGACCATTGTAACTGTTTCTAATATAATTATTGGGTATCCAAAGTTTACTAGCCTGATTAAATTAAATTTGCGCCACGTGAGGTCATTAAGAGGAAAATGTTCCCTACTATAAATTTTTCCTTGTTGGCGGATGAACTAATACTATAGTAGAATAAAATAGTTATTAGATGTGATTAAGGGCCCGTTTGGCCATGAGAATTTTTCAATTTTTTTTTTGGGAAAACATTTTCACTTTATTTGGAAATCAATGTTTGGCCATGAAAATTTCAAATACAATTTGAAGTAGTATTTGGAATTTGAAACACACCAAAAAACTTATTTTCACTTTCAATAAATTCAAACAACCAAATATTCTTTGCAAAAACTATAATCAAACACAACTCCATCTTTCACTCCAACTTCTAAATACCAAATAAAGTGAAAAATATTTGGTTTTCATGGCCAAACGCCTACTAAAAATGATTGGTGCAGGATTATGGACACAGAAAATATCGGTAGGACAAGTTCCACTTTTGGTGATTCAAGTTCCTTGGATTTATAAAGTGGAACCCTCTGGTTTATACTCATTTGAATGCCATTTTCCATTTGATTAGATATGGTTTACATTTCCATATGATTTGAGTATTGATGGATACACTTCTTATGTGATATGAACAAAATCTAATTAATTTTCGACATTATATATTGAATAACTAATACACCGATGAATTAACTAATGAATTAATAGATTTCCACAAATTATAGATAAGTTCATATATAATGCTACTCTCCGAGGCTGGATAGTATTCAAATGAGCACATTTCCAACAGTAATATTACTAGTTAAAATCCATGAGTTTGACCACATCAGTCCAATTAGATTTTCTTAAATCTATGTTGACTACATAAAAAACACACTATAATAAATAAATAAATAATGTAATGTCATAAGATTACATTTTGCATATTCGATGTATGTTTGAAGTATGGAATCTGGTTGAATGGACAATACTAAGAAGTGTTGGACCAATAAAAGCTAGTTTGGTAGTCAGAAGCCAATAAGTCATAAACAGAAATTGTGTCAATAACAGTAACAGACAGGAGCACTGCTCTATCAAAGTCGACGAGACCATCAATCAACAATTCAACATAAGTCACAAAGTCAAAAGGTTTTTGTAGATTTTCTGACCTTTGATAGATTCTGTCATTTTGATATCCTTCTTTTAATAATGTTTCTGCAAAATGTTTCCGCATGTCAAGTGAGTTTTTGCCCAATCACCGTGGGGTCGTTTGATAGCTGCGTAGAATTATGCATGTATTGATAATACAAGAATTAATTATAAGGAAATTTATATATTATTTTCTGTAAGAATTAGTTATGTGAGTGTAGTTATTTATATATTATTAATTATCTAATTTTCTATCATGCATAAAATAATACATAAATTTCTCATAATTTATACATATATTAGTTATGCTAATTTTTAAATTTCAAATCAAACACCGTATTAATTTTATACAAAATAACTTATCTCATAACCAGCTGTCAAACGTGGTATTCCTTATGCAGGATTTAGTACCTGCATAACTCACCTTCAAACCAGCTACCAAGCGACTCGTAAGTTCTTCCAGAGCTTTCTTTGAATTAAACAGTACAGTAGGATTTTTTATCCATACAGTTGTCCGTCAAAACAATACTAGCTGACAACTTGATATATATATATATATATATATATATATATATATATATATATATGTCACGACCCAACCAGAGGGCCGCAACGAGCACCCGATGTTAGCCCACCCGGGCATCCCTTAGCGTACCTTTACACTTACATCTAAGTGAGCCACATATCAAAACATACATTTCTATTCATCAATCATACGAATCCCATTGGGCAACAATACCTTTATATCAACATTAGCAACTAAGTCCACATCAATGTACATAAGCCGACGAGGCTAACAAAATGATATACAAAACATAGGCCGACAAGGCCAAACACGACTAACTGTATACACATGTCTACGAGCCTCTAAGGAGAGTATGTCATATCATATAGGCGGGACAGGACCCCGCTATGCCCATAAATATCTACACAAAAGAATAAGTACCAAAAGCTTTAGCTCCGAAAGAAATGGATCTCCGCTAAGCAGTCCCTGAGTAATGTAGCTATGAATCAAGTCCGTCTCCCTAGGCACCTGCGGGCATGACGCAGCGTCCACAAACAAAAGGACGTCAGTACGAAGAATGTATTGAGTATGTAAATCATGATCAATATCAATATGGAAGCATAATAAGCAACATAAGAAATAACATAAGATGGGAGAAAGTAGCATCATCGTCATAACCACTTACTTGCTTGTCATAAGGACTTTCCATTTCTAATGCGAGGTTGTGTACATACATCCATAACCGTTTCCGTATTCGTATCCGTACTCATTTACATTTCGTGTCTATAATCGTATTCATATGCCTATTCTTATTCCTATTCGTATCACGACCGTATTCATACTCTTTTGCATACCATATACATATCCATATCATATACATATTTATATCATAGACATACCTGGCCAACCAAGGCTTCAGGGTTACACATACCTGGCCCTACCAAGGCTTCAGGGTTATATCTACCTGGCCCTACCAAGGCTTCAGGGTTATATAAATATACACATATTCTACCCGGCATTATAAGCTCGGGGTTCCATAATAGTCATACATAGATACATATACATATTAGCTCATAAGCATCTTTACTATTATCATCACTATCATTATCGTCATCGTCATCGTCATCGTCATCGTCATCATCAGCGTCATTACCAATTTAGTCATCATCAATATCATTGTCACTATTATCGTCATTCATTACATCTATCTTTATAGACTTACTCGTCATATGAGGAACTTAGTATAATCGTAACATATCGAGAATCATGAGCTTAATAGCTCGGAAGATAGAATCATTTGAAGGACATCATAGACTTAATAGAAGATTTAAATAATTGGCCAAAGAACCATGCCTTAGGAAAGAAGGGTTAGCCTTACATACCTTTCCGTTCAACTACTTTACCACTTGCATGTTCCCCTTCAACGCTCACGTTCTACCTTCATTAAAGTTATACTATCATTGGAAATCGATAGCTAGCATACACGACTAAAACTAGAGAAAATCGGACAACATCTCCTTTATTTATACGACATTCCTCCATATCGTAAATCAACTCCCAAACGTCAAAAATACATTCACAATATTATAACAATAGTCTTTATTCATCCACATTATCCATATCTCTCAGTTCACTTCTAATTCATCCATATTCATGGTCATAGCACACTATTATATCCACTCATCTATAACGTCTATCCCATGTTCTTAATGGCATACATAACATGATTATAATCATTCCATATCAAGAATCATTACGCAACCCAAACTACTACTCACAAACGTCACTACTCTCACATTCAAGACCCATTTTCCATATCCTTTTCCAATCCAAGTGTTTCAACTTTCAAACATCTTAAACAACATGAAAATACCATAAAACTTACCTTAGATGGTAAGGGAATGAATCTTGAGTGGACATACTTCACTTGAACCAAACCCTAGTTCTCCTCCAATGGAATTTCTTGTGGTCCTCTAACCCTTAGAAGCTTTCTAGCACATAAACACTTGATTTTTGTCTTTTATCTTTGTGTTCTCTTGGACTTGAGTGGAATATGCTTAGAGAAGGGTTTTTGAGCTCTCAACACTTGTAGAATATGAAAAATGAAGTAAAAGAACCCAAGGCATCTATTTATACAAACATTGAAAAACAGCCCATTGGGACTTTCACGGGAACTTATACGGTTCGTATAGTATTGTACGGACCATATAATCGGTCGTGGTTCACCAACCAGCAAACCAACTCCCTGCTGGGAGTTATACGAACACCTTATACGGTCCGTATAAGTCTCCGTGGTTCACCACCATGGAACACTTTGTCGTTGTTGGGTTATACGAACCATTATACGGTCCGTATAACATTCCACGGGCCGTATAATGTGGTCGTGTAACTCACAGTTTTTCCGAAGTTGTTCTCGTCGTTTCGTTCGATCTCCAATCCTTATAAAACCTTCTTAACACTTGTTTAATACTTCATAAACAATCTAAGGGACGTTATAACTCCTCTCCAAGGCACTATTAAATCCTCGTTAACTCGTTACTCGTAATTTCTTTCCGATACCTATCGTATGCCTTGCCTTCTCTTGGCAAACTTTCTTCCCTTATCTCGAACATCTTTAAAATCTTAACTAGGGTCATCGAATGTCATTTCTTACTTATCGAAATACCGTATACTTCGTGCTCTTCGTTAGTCTATTCACTGTGCATCAACGGAAAATTTTCCCAGGTGTAACAATATATATATATACTAGCAAACTATGTTTGTGCGATGCACGGGGCCTAATATGATTAATTTAATTATTCACTTTAGTTAGTCTTTATGATTTGTATATTTTGTAAAGGATACCGCGATTCTCCTTAGTGAGTCTCCGTATTTTTTTTCCCCTTAATTTCTTAATTTTTGTTAAAATTTATGTTATTTTGGTTATGTCTGCCTCTTTTTATATTTAGTAAGTTGACAATTCAAATATCCTACATGTTAAGTTTATAATCACAAGATTCAAAGGATATTTTATTATATTATACAAAAATTTTAATTTAGAATCACAAAATTCAAAAGTCTATCTTTATTTCTTAAATTCCGTGTCTAGTCAAAACTTAGACACTCAAATTGAGACAGAGGGAATATCTGCCAAATGAAGGGAATGAAAGGACAATTGAAACACTGCATTGGACCTAATTAACATAGAAATTTGTAGAATAAACTCACCAAAATTAATAGCAAAATTCTAATTTAAACGGGGAAAATTAAAACAACAAAATCTCAAATTCAAAGTACCAACTATATGAACCACCAAGCAGCCCTCCTTAGTGAGTCTCTGAATTTTGTTTCTTTTCCTCTTATATTTTCCCCTTAATTTCTCAATTGTTGTTAAAATTTATCTTATTTTGATTATGTCCGCCTCTTTTTATATTTAGTAAGTTGACAATTAAAATATGCTACATGTCAAGTTTATAATCACAAGATTTAAGTTTATAATCACACGATTCAAATGATATTTTATTATATTATATACATTTTTAATTTAGAACCACAAGATTTAAAAATCTATTTATTTCTTAAACTCTATGTCTAGTCAAACTTAGACACTTAAATTGAGACAGAGAGAGTATATACCGAATGAAAGGACAATTGAGACACTGCATTAGATCTAATTAACAAAGAAATTTGTAGAATAAACTCATCAAAATTAATATCAAAACTCTAATTTAAACAGGAAAAATTAAAAGAAAATCTCAAATTCAGAGTACCAACTATATGAACCACCAAGCAGTATTTTGTTTCTTTTCCTCTTATTTTTCCCCTTAATTTCCCAATCGTTATTAAAAATTTCTCAATTGTTGTTAAAATTTATCTTATTTTGGTTATGTTCGCCTCTTTTTATATTTAGTAAGTTGACAATTCAAATATCCTACATGTCAAGTTTATAATCACAAGATTCAAAGGATATTTTATTATAATATACACATTTTTAATTTAGAACCACAAGATTCAAAAGTCTATCTTTATTTCTTAAATTCCGCGTGTAGTCAAACTTAGACACTTAAATTGAGGCAGAGGGACTATATGCCAAATGAAGGAAATGAAAGGAAAATTGAGACACAGCGGACACGTGAGACTTAAAAAATAAACACACAAGAGGTAGAATTAATGTTAAACTTCTGAAATGTACACATGTTAGTTCCTGCTTAGAGTACAATTTCATGTGCTTTCTATAATAGAGCAATAAAACGAAGTGTAGACGTAAGAAATATGATAACGTAAAAGTGGAATACACGTGTACAGAGAATAGGTGGCAAACCAAATAGTAGTAATTGTTAAATGAAGTGGACCCACAACTGGAAAAAAAGGAAAGAAACCAAGTACAATTGAAATAAATCCAAATTTAGTGTACAACTCAGACAGCTTTTTGTACAATTAGTTGTTGCTGTGTTAGCCCCTCTTGGACACTTATATATAATAGAAATATTAGAAATTTTTAGTAATGTGGCCAAGTAATATGGGACGGAGGGAGTACTTCATTTATTAATTCTTAAAGAGCGTGAAAAGTCAAAAGTGAACAAGTAAAAGTGCACGGAGGAAATAAATGTGTCGGAGGATTAAAATTGAAGTGCATACGTGTATACATGAGAAGAGAATAAATATTCAGTACTATGATATATGTCCACGAGAGATAAAAAAAATAGTTGATTAAAGTGTACAATTTATATATCTTTTGGTACAAGTATTTATTGCTATGTTAGTCCCATTCGGACACTTATATATAATAGAAATATATTACAATAGAATAAATATTTAGTATCATGATATATGTCCAAGTGGGATGAAAAAGAAATTTGGTTAAAGTGTATAATTTACTAAACTTTTGTACAAACACGTGCTCATTCATCATTAATGAAATTGGCAAAATTTATAGTACAATCTTACATGTCCTTCACCAGTGAAATAGGGTACAATATAAAATGCTCTATGTACAATTTGTTAATGTTGTGTTGGTCCTCCTTTGGCACTTATAAGTTATTTGCTATGTACAATATATATATATATATATATATATAGTACGAAGTAAAATGTTTTTACGGTTAGAAAATATTTCTCTTCAAAATAAGTTATTTGCTAAGTAAGGTGGGAAGGAGACAATTAACATGAAATGTCTCTTATAGAACTTGTTGTTCTATTTCCACTAGAAAAATTGTCTAAAATTTTTTGACTTCTGGTTAATTTTTACCAGATCCAATATGGGATAACTTATACGTCAAAAGCACCTAAACAAACAAAATAATTCTGATTTCATCTTTCTATGAGCCCTTTTGGATTGGCTTACAAGTTGCTGAAAATAGCTTATAAGCTGTTTTTAGCTTTTTTGAGTGTTTGGCTAGCCAGCCTATAAGCCATTTTGTGCTTAAAATAAGTCGAAAAAAATAATTGGGCCCACTTGGCTTAGCTTATTTAAAGCAGCTTATAAGCTGTTTTCAGCTTATAATCTGCTTTTTTAAGCCCATCCAAACAAGCTCTATAACTTATTTACTTCAAAAGTAAGGGCAAAATCGTGAACTTCTTATTACACACTTTATTTTCTAATGCAAAGAACCAATCTTCCCGGAAAAAAAAAAACTTGTATGTTAAATAACAAGCAAAATACATCCAATCACACTTAAACTATACCTAAAATGTCGAGTTCACACTTAAATTATACAGGCGACTTATTATACACCTAAACATCTTAAAAGTGAATTTATTACCACCCTACAAGCTGATGTGACACAAATTATAAAAATAATTAAAAATAAACGTGTTTTAATTAAAAATTATTTATTATTTTCTTTTTTAATTACGAAATACATATTTTTATAATCCCCACCCCACCGTCCCTCTCATCAAATTTTAATTTTTGTGGGTCCCACTTTGACTTTTAACTTTTCATTCTTTTCTCTTTCTTTTTCTCCCATCAATGGCAGTTGGATGACTTGTGCACCTGAGCAGGGTGGTTTTATGGCTGATTTCTGGTGAAGGGTGGTGCTTTAGGTGGGGATATCGATGGAAAAACATAGGAGACAATCAGTCGGGTGCTTGGCTTGTGCTCCGACGGGAAAACAGGGGTTGTTTGGCGGTTTATTGGCGGTGGGCTAGTGTTGAAGGCGGAGGAGGTGGAGAAAGTGAACTACAGCTAATTCCGTCCCCGATTTGTGCATATCTACAAATGAAAAAAATCAAGAACAAAAATGCTCCCATCCATCTTTCTCGTTCTCTATCCCATTTGTCAATCGCTTCATTCTCGTCTCTATCCCATTTCTTTTATTAGTATCTTTTTAAAAGTTGCAGTGAAGAAATTAATAAATGGAGGAAAAGAAATAAGAGAAAGTGGGTGAAGATGAAGAAGAAATATGGGGGAGGGGATTTGTAACTGAAAGTAAGGAGAAGAGAAGGGGGAGGGGTGTGAAGAAGACGAAGGCGTGGGGGTGGGGGTTGCCTAAAATAGGTTTCTTTAAAGGAAAAGGGTCAAATATACCCCTCTACTTTAATTTAATGGTTAAATATACCCTTCATTAGTCAAAATAGATAAAAATATCCCTTCCGTTAGTTAAAGTAGATAAATATACACCTTCTGTTACGAAAGTAAACAACTATACCCCTCAGTTGACAAAATCCCCAATTCCACCATTAATTACCCGGTTTAACTTAAAAAAACCCATGCCCGACCCGCCCCGACCTGCAAATTAAATTCTTTCCACCCAAATATACCCACCACCACTACAACCGACCCAACACAACAATCACCACCCTTTCCACCACCACCGCCACCACTGTTTAGCACTCCTCCTTACCTCTTAAAAAGTTCCGGCAGCAACGGTAAGCTTCTCTATTACTATTTTTCCTTCATTTTTTTTTTATCAACCATGGACCTTAGTTATTGAAAAGTTAAGAAAAAATGAAAAGAAGTCATGACGTTTTTGCTGGAAACGAACAAGAAAGTACAAAATAAAAAAAGAAATAAAAAGATTAAATAAAAAACAGAAGAAAGGTAAAAGAAAGAGAAACGAGAATATTACACAAGAATTTCATGCAATTCGATTTCGTCAATTTGGGGTCAATAAATTCTTTCTTCTTTATTGTGACTAGTTTTCTATACATTCTTTTTAGATTTTAAAGGAGAATAACTCTATTTTGAATGTATTTTAATTCAACTCTCAAACAAATGGTTGTTCTCATTTTACACATTCAGTGGTGGCGGTGGTGGTGGAAGCGGTGGTGGTTGTTGTGTTGGGTCGCTTGTAGTGGTGGTGGGTATATTTGGGTGAAAAGAATTTAATTTGCAGGTAAGACATGAGTTTTTTAAAGTTAAATCGGGTAATTAATGGTGGAATTGGGAATTTTGTCAATTGAGGGGTATATTTGTTTACTTTCTTAACGGAAGGGATATATTTATCTACTTTAACTAACGGAGGTTAAATTTGACCATTAAACTAAAGTAGAGGGGTATATTTGACTCATTTCCCTTTCTTTAATTTAAAAAAGATTATTTAATTTTTTTTTTTGACTCTACTCGCTATTTTTTTATTAGATGACATGGATTTTTCTTTTTAAATATGATATAGTATATGATGTGGCATTGACATGGCGATGATGTGCCGTGAGTGTAAAACACCTCCCATCATGTGATTGATTATATGTGCATTAGAGTGTTAATAAATTTATTTTTAAAATATTTAGATATTTAATAGATCGTCTGTATAGTTTAAGTGTAAAATTGATATTTTGGGTATAGTTTAACTATGATATGACGTATTTTGCCTAAATAAAACCAGTGATTGTTACTGATTGTACTACAATCTTCGTACAATAACGACTGCATTGCTTTTTCTTAGTGTGTGTCAATGTAGTTTTGTTCCATAATTAATGTCAATGTTTGCTTTTCAAAAGTCAATATTTTCCCTTAACTTAATTTGTGAACCACTTGTACTGCTATGAGCTTTGTTCTCTCTAGACCCTCTTATAGTCTTATGTGAATATCTATATCCACATCAGACTGTAATCATTTAGTCAATAGCATACTGTACATAGTACAAATGATTATTTGATTGCCATTGATATGTGAACACATTTCCCTAACATAGCCTTCCTCGTATAGAGTCCGGAACTAAAATGACCTCAAAAAAAATAATTTAAAACTAAAATACCCCAATAAAAAAAGTGATAAAAGTACCCTTAGCGTAATAATTTATTGCGCTAAAGCAGTTTACGGAGACGGAGCCGTTAATTTCTTTAGCGCAATATTTTACTGCGCTAAAGATTTTTTTTTATAGCGCAGTAAAATACTGCGCTATAGCGAGCACTAAAAAAAATTTTGGTAATTTTTTTTTTTGCAATACTTAGTGTATTTTTTCATACTTTGACCAACGATTAGTCGTGTGTCAAGACTCCGAAACGTCAATATTTTATATAGAACCCGATATTTTTTCTGCGTACAATAATGTAGGCTCAATACATTAAGGATACGTAGACATTCGGATCGTCATTTTAGGGGTTGAAAAGGTGCCCGAAGTAAGTTTTGTTTGAAAAAACTTAGTGCTTGACTGTAAGGTTATTTTAGTCAACTTTATATGTCGAGAAAATTAGTCAACTTTATTTTCAAAAATTGAAACCACAGAAGTGAAATTGACATTCACAGCTACATTACCCCGGGATTTTTACGTTGAAATCTATTGCGTATTATCATATTATAAGTAAATAAAACTGAAAATTTCACGTCAATTTGGGGAAAAATTGAAACTGAATGGGATAAAAGGTGTTTTTTTTAAAAATCGGCTCGGCCGTGGTTTGTCCGTATAGATCTCGAAAAAATAAGCAAGTTCAAAAAAAAAAAAAAGCGTAAAACGGACGTCCGAGCGCAAAGTTATGACCATCTAAAGTTTGACCACTTTACAACTAGTTTTTCTCCCTATATTTTTTAGAATTATATTTATATTCAAAATAAAGTTATGTTTTGATTAAAAAATAACACGCTTAAATCAAAACCTTAAAAAATAAAACACTTAAACTTAAAGTTTCCAAACAAAACTTACTTCAGGTACCTTTTTAACCCTTAAAACGACAATCTGAACGTTTACGTATCCTTGATGTATTAAGCCTACATTATAGTACGCAGAAAAAAATACCAGGTTCTATATAAAATATTGACGTTTCGGAGTCTTGACACACGACTAATCATTGGTCAAAGTATGAAAAAAAACACTAAGTGCTGCAAAAAATAAAGTTGACCAATTTTTTTTTTTTTTGGTACTGTTTCTATAACGCAGTATTTTACTGCGTTATAGATTTTTTTTAACTGCTTCTATAACGCAGTAAAATACTGCGCTAAAACAGTTAACGACTCCGTCTCCGTGAACTGCTTTAGCGAAATAAATTATTGCGCTAAAGGTACTTTTATCATTTTTTTTATTGAGGTATTTTGATTCAAAAGGTTTTTTTTGAGGTCATTTTGATTCCGGACTCCCTCGTATATACCCCTAAGAATTTCCACATAGCATGACTTTTCAATGGAAGCAAACCTTATCCAACTTTGTTCTTGACAAATTGTTAGATGACCCCGTTGTCCAAATTAAAGAACTCTCTCGTCTAACAGGACTAACTTTAGTCTGTATTTGTCTCTTATACTACCTCTAGCCTCTGATCGCGAGTATTACTTAATTGTTTTAGAAAGATAAATTTGTTTCAAAGTATTTAGTCATTCACTTTTCTTATCAAATCTACATGTATTGTTTTAATTAATGGAGTGTTAGTTAAGGAGCCGTTTGGACATAATTTAAAATTATGATTGGTCAAATCTATTGACAGACACCTGTAGTCGTCCACTTTTTTCACTTGAACACCTCAAGTGCCCCTTGTTCCATTTAGACATCTGAGGTAGGACTAGATTATGTCATTTAGACACTTTTTGTACAATCAGTCAAATATATAGAGTGAGTGTAACACACTCGCCGATGACGTGCCAAAACAACGAATTAAATGAAGACATGTAGCGTATATACCAAAAATAATTATTAAAAAATAAAATATGAGTAGAAAAATTATTTTAAAACTACCTAGTTAAATTAAAAAAGTAGTGAAAAAAAATTATTTTCTAAGCTCCTCTCACCCACCCTCTTCTTCTTCTTCCCGACAAATTCCCCCCCCCCCCCCCCCCCCCCAAGCTTGTTCGACTCTTCCTCGTATCAATTGTTGAACCGAGATTGGTGAAAAGTTGGCCAAAATTAGAAGATATACACAAGAATCTTTTGTTCTTTGTTCTCTTGAGGCCAAACCCATCGACAGACTTCTGTGGTCGTCCACTTCTTTCACTTGAGCACCTAAAGTGCCCCTTGTTCCATTTAGACACCCGAGGTAGGGTTCGAGTGGGTCATTTAGACATTTTTTGATGACATTGTAACTTGGGTGAATTACACACTAAACAGGCGCGTGAGGAAGTTAAATTTTACGATTTTTTTTTATTCTTTTCTTCTTCCTTCTCCTCCTCTCCTTCGAACAAGTTTTTTTTTTTTTTTTTTAAATTACTTTTTCCTTCTTCTTTTTCATTAGTACAGTAGTACTTCTGAAAGCTTTAGTTTCATTTTTTTTCCTTTTCTTCTTTTCTCTTTGCCTCCTTTTCAGACTCAATTTTGTCACTATTTGAAGTTTGTTGCCAAAAATAGGACTAATGTGTTTAGCTAAGGTGAATCAAATTCTTTGCTACAAGAAAGAGGTGAAGAAGAAGAAGAAAGAATCATGGCTGGATTGAAGAAGTTTTCAGAACTTGTTACTGGACCCAACTATGGAAGAACTTTGTAAAGTACTGGAAAGTATTAATTGTAATCCAAAAAATCTTCATGATTCATAAAGTTATGCTCTCAACTTGGATAATGTAGATGACTGTGTGTGATGAACTTTTGCATAATTTTTCATCTGGGTTTGTTGTTTTTTCTTTGGAATTGCTTGCTTGATAAATTAATCATTGTTGAAAACGAAATGAATCAGTAAGAAAATTAGGAGAGAGAAAATCTAGTAGAAATTTTGATAGTGATAGAGAAGATGGACGAGAGAGAAAAGAAAGAAAAAAACATGGAGGAAGAGGGTGAGGTTGGGGGAACGGAGGTGGAGGACGGAGGGGTTAGGTGGGTGGGGTGAAAATAGGTTTTTTTTTCGCTCCTTTTTCTAATTTACTAAATAGTTTTAAAATAATTTTTCTACTCATATTTTATTCTTTAATAATTATTTTTAGTATATATGCCACATGTCTTCACTTAATTCGTTGTTTTAACACGTCATCGGCGAGTGTATTAGACTCATTCTATATTCTTGACCGATAGTACAAAAAGTGTCTAAGTGGAACAGGAAGTGTTGACCTGAAGTGTCTAAATGGAACAATGGGCGCTTTAGGTGCTCAAGTGAAAGAAATAGGCGACCATAAGTGTCTGCCGTTGGGTTTGGCCTTCTCTTGTTAATGGAGATTTCAAAGATTCAAGCAAAGGAAAAAAGTTGGGGAGGGCGAGACAAAACGGGTCTCAAAAAACTAAAAAAAATAACAAGATCAAAGAATCTTGTGTTCTTATTTTTCTTGTTAATGGAGATTTCTTCTAGAAAGTGGTGGTTTAAGGTGGATGAAAGGTTGGAAGGAGAGAGAAGGAAGAAGTAAAGATTAAACAAAAAAAAATTGTAAAATTTAAGGTCTTCACGCGCCTGTTTGCTGTGCAATTCACCCAAGTTGCTAGGTTAGCAAAAAGTGTTTAAATGACACAGTCTAGCCCTACCTCAGGTGTCTAAATGGAACAAAGGGCACTTGAGGTGTTCAAGTGAAAGAAGTGGACGACCACAGGTGTCTGTCGATGGGTTTGGCCAACCTGATTTGAAACCATGAAATGAAATCATATTTGGACATGCAATTTGAATTTCTTAAGTTGTATTTTTTCTTATAGACATAAAAACCACACAAGTTGTGAAACTATAAAAACTTTCCCAATTCTTATACAATCTTACTAAATGAGCAAGTCATAGTTCAAAACAAAATTAAAACGCCACTAGAAGGCCTTTCTAAAAAATACAACACTAATTTATCAAACTTTAATTCAATAAAAATGAAAATTTACTATGAATAGTAATGTAACTAATCTTTAATATAATCCTCCCACATGGTACGAACATAAATAACGGTTGGTAGAAGTTAATGAGGTTGGTAAATGGTTGGTGGGAGCAATTGCAAAAAATATCTAACAACTTATGGGTTTTTTTTTTTTTTGTAACAAAATATAAATTTATGGGTCAAGTTTTACATTTAAAAATTTTAAAATCATGATTTGAAATCTCAAATCATGCCTTTTTGGATGATTTGGGATTTCATCTCATGAGATGAAATCGCATGTTCAAACACTGATTTCATCTCATGACTTGAAATCATGACATGAAATTGCATGTCCAAACACCTACTTAGGAGCCGTTTGGATATGATTTGAAATCATGAGATGAAATTATGTTTGGACATGCAATTTGGATTTCTTAAGTTGTATTTTTTCTTATGGACATAAAAACCCCACAAGTTGTGAAAACAATAAAAAAAATTTCAATTCTTATAAAATCTTACCAAATGAGCAATTCACAGTTCATAACAAAATTGATACGCTACTAAAAGACCTTTCTAAAAAATACAACATCAATTGATCAAATATTAGTTCAATAAAATGAAAAATTGAATACGAGTTGTAATGTAACTACTTTTTAATATAATTCTCCAACATGATTGGTAAGAGTAATTTTGTTATAAATATACTATTAACTTGTAGATCTTTTAACTTTTGATATAAATGGCTAATAAACATGATTGGTAATCTACCAATTTATGAATTTTTTTACAAAATATAAATTTATGGATCAACTTTTACATTTAGAAAATTTAAAATTTCAAATCATGTCTTTTTGAAAAATTTAAAATTTCATTTCATCAACATCTCATGAGATGAAATCATGAAATAAAATCGCATATCCAAAGGTCAATTTAATTGAGTGAGACTTTCAAGTCAATGAAATAATAGTAGTTTGGACGAATACCTTTAGATAGAATCTTTAAATATCTTTGTTAAAGAGAGTAAAAATGTTAAAAAGACAAATAGTATGAGCTAGACAGTTCATCCTATGTCCTGTTTCTTTCCTTTTATTTAAACAAACAATGGGGAGAGAAAGAGCCGATGGACCCCCTATATATATATATAGATCCCGCTTTATTCAACCCAATAATTTATAGATCCCGCTTTATTCAACCTAATGATTTATCTTTTAAAAAGTGTCAATTCACATAAATGATACTATAATTAAGACTTTTCAGTTTCATGAAGATCCTTCGTGGATAACTGAGTATCGGTTTTCTGGTTCACTCATTATCTTTTGTTCTTTTTCCCTTTCTGTTTCTTTTGTAAATCTTTTGGAGTAAACTGACAACGAGATGTCTCCACATATAAACCTCGCATGTGACCAGAAGTGGCAAACGAGAGGTATTTGGACGGGTGAATAAATGGGTCATTATTTAATGGGCAATTTGCAGAATTTCTTCAGAATTTGCATGGCCAGATATTTTGCATGTGTAGTCCAAATTCTGCCTTAAGGCAGAATTTCATTGGGTAGATTTGTAAATTCTGCCTTGCGATTTTTTTTTTTTTTGAGTTGAGGTTTCAACCCATAATCTCGGGGTGTTAGGCGAGGGGGTAAAACTTAAAGACCACCAATTTTAAGGACAAACGTTAAAGACCACCCCAAATGAAGGCCAATCCACTAAAAAAAAAGTTATTTAATTATGCTCAAAGTTAGTTGGGCTTGAAATAAGTAGGGGTCAACATGGAAGGGAAAAGAACACAAATCCCGCTACACCCTAAATAAAGAACAATTTACACAAATGACTAAACTTTGGATTTTTTTTTTTAGGTATAACTATACTTTTGTTAATTACATTTCGTAGCTATAATAACGTGTATTCAAATTCTGTTGTATTTCAATTAGGCTGTATTTCTCTATATTCAATTCAGATGTATTCATTCGTAGCTACTTTTACACTCTATTCAACTTATGGTATTTAAATTCGGTTGTATTCAAACAACATAAATGCAAAAAAATACAGGGATATTCAGCTGTATTCAAATTTACTGTATTCATTTGTATACAAAAAGATCTCCTTCAAAATACAGACGAAAAATACATAAGAAACACTGTATTTTACACTAAAAAACACTAATACACTCAAATATGAGATACACGAAATAAAATACATTCGGATTTGAGATACAAGAAATAAAATACAATCAGATCTGAGAAACATTCGGTCAATTGGCCATGGATTCTGGCCATAGAAGACGACGGCGGTGGAGGAGAAATGAGGGCTAGAGAAAGAGAATACGATGACAAAGATCTAAGAAAATACAATGAGATATGAGAAAAATTCGATCGATTGGCCATGAATTCCGGCCATAGAAAGCGACGGCGGTGGAGGAGAAATGAGAGAAGATGACGGCATAGCTAGCTCTTATTATTATTTTAGATAGGTATATGCCATAATTTTATCTCCATTTTTCTGTTCATACATCTAGTTGATTTGGGTATACTTTTTTTCTCTGTATAGTTCTGAAAATTCTCACTTTTGTGTGTGTGTGTGTGTTTGTTTCAATAGAGGTATATGCTATGATTTTATCTCCATTTTGCTACTTATATATCTGGTATGGAGCTTTCATTGGTGAATCCATTGTTGAAAAGAGAGAAAAAAATGAGAGAGAGGGAGTGAGGGAGAAGAAAGGGGGGGGGGGGGGGGGGAACCCGAGGGAAAAGATTGGATACAGTGAAATAATTTTGATGCAGTGGAAAGAATCGTATGTTAAGAGGTATTAGTTACCTTATGTAATTGAAATGCAACATTTAGCTACCCGATATAATTAATGTAAAGTATAGTTACTAAATATAAATACCTCTTATATATTCTTTACACCATATAAATTTCTCCTAAATAAATAGCGGCCTTGCCCCCTTATTTTCATACTCTCAAAACTATTTACCTAGATATCTCTAAAACTATGATACCATCGGGATAATTTGCACGATTGCTCTTATTCGGGGTGGTCTTTAATTTTTGCCCCTCAAATTACTGGTCTTTAATTTTTGCCCTTCGCTCTCAATAAAAAAAAAATTAGGCCTATTCGGGCAAAAGCTAGGCCTTAAGGCCTAATTTTGGGCAGAAATTAGGCATAATGACAGAAATTTGCCTTAAGGCCTAATTTGGGCAAAGTTTGCTCACAAATTTCCTCACAAAAACCTCTATGATGTCGTCATGTTATATACATATACTGAGATAATATTATGGAGGACTGCTTCAGTCCTTCAATAAGTACTCTCTGGTCCTCCTTGATACCATTATGGTATATATCATATATTGAGATGGTATCATGGAGGACTGCTTCAGTTCTTCAATAAGGCATTCTGTCACGACCCAGCTAGGGGGCCGCGACGAGCACCCGGTGCTACCCCACCCGGGCACCCCCTTATCGTACATAACATAACATCTAGGTGAACCATAAGTCAATTCGTGCTTTTCTTATCGTTAATCATATTGATCCCATTAGACGACCATCATCATTTAACATATCATAGGCATCTATGCCACATCATAAGTACAAGGCCGACGAGGCCAACTAAAAATATACAAAACATGGGCCGACATGGCCGAACATCTCTACCCACATATACATGACTACGAGCCTCTAAGAGTATGACATATCGCATTAGCGGGACAGGACCCCGCTATGCCCATAATTATATACACAAAAGAATGAGTACCCAAAAGATATGGCTCCGAAGGAAATGGAGCTCTCTATGTAATCTCCGAATAGGCAGCTATGGATCAAGTCTGTCTCCCTGTGCACCTGCGGGCATGACGCAGCGTCCACAAACAAAAGGACGTCAGTACGAAGAATGTACTGAGTATGTAAAGCGTGATTAACATAAATATAGAAGCATCATAGACAATATATGAAGTGGCACAGGAGGGAAGACAATAATATCATCATCATGGCACTTACCTGCCTTTCATAGGAACTTTCCATTTCTCATGCGTATTTCATAATAGTACTCGTACCCTACTTGTGCTCATATTCGCATACATGTCCTTATTCGTATTCGTATACATAGTCTTTTCACATTCATATTCATATTATATACATAGCCATACACTTATATACATACATAGCGTGCCCGACCATAAGGTTCGGTGTTTCGTACGTACTTAGCCATCCAAGGCTCAATGTTATTTCTACCTGGCCCTACCAAGGCTTCAGGGTTATCCGTACCATCTGCAGAGGTGTGCGCGCGTTACGTAATTGTATACATACTTTATACATAATCATATACATATATCCTACCCGGCGTTATAAGCTCGGGGTATCATTATAGCCCTTCATAGGCACATATAAGTATAATAGCCCGTAGGCACCTTTGGCATCATTATTATTATTATCGTCATCACTATCTTCGTCATTATTGCTACATCCATATCTTAGGCTTACTCGTCATATGAGGGCGTAGTACAATCGTAGTACATGTTAAGGATCGTGAGCTTATGAGCTCGGAGTGTCAATCACTTGAATACAACATACTCATATAGAGGAATTAGAAGTTTGGCCAAGAATCATGCCTTATGAAAGAAGGGTTAGCCTTACATACCTTTTCGTCGGACTATTCTACACTTGCACGTTTCCCTCCAATGCTAGCGTCTATACCTTCATTAATATCATAACAATGGCCATTAGTCATTCACATCATCCACATTATCTAGATTTGTCAATTTGCTTCTAATTCTCCCATATTTATGGTCATGACCTCCAACTTCGTCCATTCGTCTAAAGTGTCGAGTTCATGATCTTAGTACCATTTATAATACATTCATATCGTAACACAACAACATTCATAATTCAATTCAAACTATTCCTCAAAATGTCACTATTCACCATTCATGACCTAGTTGACCACATTTTCTACAATCCATGTATTTTAATTCTCCAATACCTTAAACATCTTGTAAAAATCATGAATCTTACCTTAGAAGTTGTCGGAATAAGCTTTGGTTGATAATACTCCTCTTTGAGCAAAACCCTAGGTTTTCTCGATTTGGATTTCTTGACTTGGATGATCCTTGATGATTCCCTTATCCTTGATTCACTTGTCTTAATGTTATTGATGGCTTATAATCCTTGAAAACTCATATAATAAATGTAGAGAGAAGTTTTAGAGAGAAGTGGTGTAATGTTGTAATGAAATAAAACAAGTGTTGGTCCCTTTATTTAATGACTTGAAAAATCTGTGTTGGGTGAACAGTGGTCGTCCATGGAGGTTTACGGTCCGTATTTCAGTTTACGGACCGTCCCTCGTGGTCGTCTTTAAGTTTAAGCAGAACCAGAAACTTAAGGCTGCATGCATGGTGATTTACGACCATGGTTTACGGGCCGTAAATCACTTTACGGTCCGTCCACCAGGTCGTATTTAACCATTTCCTCGGCTGGCAGAAAGGTGAAGCCTTGCATGGCAGTTTACGACTGCCAGTTTACGGACCGTATTGCACTTTACGGTCCGTATTTTGCAATTTACGACCACTGGGCAGTTGCAATTCTGCAACTTCCCATATTTCTTAGACTTATCATTTTAATCACCCCCGTCCATGCGCATGCATTGCTCACCTTGTATCTCATCTTAACTTAGCCAACTTCCTCGTCTCACATCGGATACTTTCGAAATCTCGCCTAAAGTCATCAAACGTCGTTTCTTGCTCATAGACATCGTGCACTCACATTCATCACTAGTTCATCCACTTGCGTACCAACGGAAAATTTTCCGAGGTGTAACATTCTACCCCCCTTAGGAACATTCGTCCTCGAATGTTAAAGGCTTGGGGAATTCTATAAAAATTTCTCCAGAGTTTCCTTTGTAATGTGGCACTACCACCCTTTCACAACAACCCACAATAACAATGCCTCACAGGGCCACAACGTAATAGCATAAAAATTTGGTCACACACGACCCAAAAAGCATAAAAAGGAATACATACATACCTTATGATCTTGACGTCTCATCTTGGACTTCTTCGAAGGGTTGAAATAAATGTGGGTATTTGGACCGCATATTCTCTTCCGCTTCCCATGTCATTTCCTCTCGATTGTTATTTCTCCACAGAACTTTAATTGAGGCCACTTCTTTGTTTCTAAGCCTCCGTACTTGCCTATCTAATATGGCAATGGGTATTTCATCATAAGTTAACTTTTCTGTCACTTGAATATCATTCAATGGGACGATCCTCGTAGGATCTCCAACACACTTCCGAAGCATCGAGACATGAAATACTGGATGGACTGACTCCAAATCTGGAGGTACATCTAGCTCATAGGCCACTTTGCCTATTTTGCGCACAACCTCATAGGGTCCGATATACCGGGGACTGAGCTTCCCCTTTTTGCCAAATCTCATAACGCCTTTCATTGGCGACACTTTCAAGAATACCCAATCCTTAACTTGGAACTCTAAGTCCCTTCGACGATTATCCGCATAGGACTTCTGGCGACTTTGAGCCGCTAACAACCGATCTTGTATGAGCTTAACTTTCTCTATTGCTTGCTAGACCAAGTCTGGCCCTATCAACTTAGCTTCTCCGGTTTCAACCCACCCAATTGGGGATCTACACTTTCGCCCATATAGAGCTTCATACGGTGCCATTTGAATGCTAGAATGATAACTGTTATTGTAAGCAAACTCAATGAGTGGCAAATGGTCATCCCAATTTCCTCCAAAATCTATGATACATGCCCGTAACATATCTTCAAGAGTCTGAATAGTACGTTCAGCTTGCCCATCGGTCTGGGGGTGAAATGCCGTGCTAAGGCGCACTTGGGTCCCTAAACCCTCTTGGAACGAGCTCCAAAACTTGGTTGTAAACTGGGTCCCTCTATCAGAGATAATAGATACTGGAACGCCATGGAGTTTCACTATCTCTTTAAGATAAAGCTTCGCATAATCCTCTGCCACATAGGTCGTCCTGACCGGTAAGAAATGAGCTGACTTTGTGAGTCTATCCACAATCACCCATATGGAGTCATACTTACGTCGAGAACGGGGTAACCCTGTAATGAAATCCATATTAATCACTTCCCACTTCCAAGTTGGGATTTCTATAGCTTGCAATAATCCACGCGGCTTTTGGTGTTCAATCTTCACTTGTTGGCAATTAGGACACTGAACTACGAATTCCGCTATATCTTTCTTCATTCCATTCCACCAGTATATAGACTTAAGATCATGATACATTTTCGTCGCTCCAGGGTGAACGGAGTAACGGGAACAATGAGCTTCCCTCAATATTTGGTGACGTAGACCTACCACATCGGGAACACATAACCTGCCTCGACATCGGAGAACTCCGTCTTCCGAAATATCAAATGATGACTCCTCCTTCTGAGGGAGTGTATCTCTGTACTGCATTAGCATGGGATCCTCATATTGTCGCTCTTTTACTTCCGCTACTAGCGATGAAACTGCTGAATTCTGAATAGTAGCTCCGCTGCTACTTGAGTCCACTACTCGGACTCCTAGGCTCGCTAACTGTTGAAGCTCACGGGCCATCTCTTTCTTTTCTGGTTGTACATCACTTAGACTTTCCATGGATCTGCGGCTAAGGGCGTCAGCCACAACGTTAGCCTTTCCGGGGTGATACAAGATATCAACATCGTAATCCTTTAGCAACTCCAACCATCGTCGTTGTCGCAAATTCAGCTCTTTCTACTTGAAGATATACTGAAGGCTCTTATGATCTGTATAAACATCCACATGGACACCATATAAATAATGTCGTCATATCTTTAATGCATGGACCACTGCGGCTAATTCTAAATCATGGGTCGGGTAATTCTGTTCATGTTTCCGCAATTGCCTAGAAGCGTACGCAATCACCTTACCGTGTTGCATCAGTACACAACCTAGCCCGACGCCTGAAGCATCACAATAAATAACATATCCTTCTAATCCCTCTGGAAGTGTCAAGACCGGGGCTGAAGTCAATCGGTCTTTCAACTCTTGGAAACTACGCTCGCAAGCATCTGTCCATTGAAACTTAGTTGACTTCTGAGTCAACTTGGTGAGTGGTGCAGAAATAGAAGAAAAACCCTCAACAAATCTTCTGTAATAGCCTGCTAAGCCCAAAAAGCTACGAACCTCCGTAGGAGTCATGGGCCTTGGCCAAGTCTTCACGGACTCGATCTTTTGGCTATCCACTCGAATACCATCAGCTGCAACAATATGGCCCAGAAATGATACCGAGTTCAACCAAAACTCACACTTGGAGAATTTTGCAAACAACTCTCGAGCTCGAAGAACTCCAAGGACAATTCGCAAATGATCCGCATGCTCGTCCTCGGATCTAGAATACACTAAGATGTCGTCGATGAATACAATTACAAATAGATCTAGAAAAGGTCTGAATACATTGTTCATTAGGTCCATAAACACTGCCGGGGCATTAGTTAACCCGAACGACATTACTCGGAACTCGAAATGGCCATATCTTGTTCTGAAAGCTGTCTTAGGGATATCTTTCTCCCTAACTCTTACTTGGTGATACCTGGACCTCAAATCAATCTTTGAAAACCATTTGGCACCTTGCAATTGATCAAATAAATCATCAATCCTCGGGAGGGGATACTTGTTCTTAATCGTCACTTTATTCAATTGCCGATAATCAATGCACATTCTCAAGGAACCATCCTTCTTCCGGACGAACAATACGGGTGCTCCCCACGGGGATGAACTAGGCCTAATGAAGCCTTTTTCGAGCAAGTATTTCAATTGCTCCTTCAACTCTTTCAACTCTGCGGGTGCCATTCTATAGGGAGGGATAAATATGGGTTTAGTGTCTGGCAACACATCAATCGCAAAATCGATCTCTCGCTCGGGAGGAAGGCCTGGAAGCTCTTCCGGGAACACATCCGGAAATTCGTTCACTACCGGAACTGACTGAAGAGTCGGCGACTCAGCTTCCACATCTTGAACTCGCACTAGGTGATAAATACACCATTTCGTGATTATCTTCCCTGCCTTTAGATAGGAAATAAACCTACCTTTTGGTGATGCCGAATTTCCTTTCCATTCTAAGACTGGTTCTCCCAGAAATTGGAAACGAACCATCATCATTCGGCAATCAACATTGGCATAACAAGAAGCCAACCAATCCATGCCCATAATAACGTCAAAATCTACCATTTCTAGCTCATGCAAATCAATCATGGTACGACGATCACAAATCACAATCACACAATTCCTATATACTCGGCTAGCTATTACCGAGTCACCCACGGGTGTAGACACCTCAAAAGGTTTGATAGACTCCGGGTCAATTATAAATCGACCCGCAATATATGGAGTAGCATATGATAATGTGGAGCCCGGATCAATCAAAGCATATACATCATGAGAGAATACCGATAATATACCTGTGACCACATCAGGAGAAGACTCAAGATCTTGGCGTCCAGCCAAAGCATAAATACGGTGCTGAGAACCGCTAGTACTGGGAGCTCTGCCCCTACCTCTACCATGGCCGACTGGCGCATGTGAACTTGGCCCCGTAAGGCGTACAGATGCCGAAGATCCGGCTACCGACCCTGATGGCTGGGTCCTACCTCTACCATGCACTGATGGGCAATCACACATAATATGGCCCGGTCGACCACATGAATAGCAAACATCTGACCCCAATCGGCATTGACCCCAATGCGACTTCTCACACTGGGAACATCGTGGTATAGGTGGCCTTGACTGGCCTGAATCACCTCTAAATTGGGACCCCGAATAATTCTGACTCGGCCCGGGATGAGTAGATCTATGAAGGCTCTGGACTGAAAACCGTGGAGGTGCACTGGTCATAGAATAGCCCGAATGTCTAGGGAATTGTTGCCTGTGTCCGCCTCTGGACTCACTTATTGGGCCCGAAGATCTGGCCCTCTTGTTATGTCCCCTATCCTGTTCACGTTCACTTCTTCGCTGCTGTAGGCTTTCCTCTAAGTTCTGAGCGTGTGCCTGAATGCGTGCAATATCCATACCGTCCTGAAGGGACGCAGTCAAGCATTTGTCCATCAGATGGGGCCCTAGGCCCTTTACAAATCGGTGTACCCGATCGCCCATATCTGCTACCATGGCCGAAGCATACCTGGCCAAGGAGTTAAAGCGGAGGCTGTACTCTTGGGCACTTATACTACCCTGCCTCAAGTTCAAAAATTTATCGGCCCTGGCTCGCCGAACTTCTGGAGGCATATAATGACGGAGAAAGGCATCAACAAACTCTTGCCATACCGGGGGAGGTGCATCGGCTCCCCGTGAAGCCATCCATACTGTATACCACTGGATCGAGACATCCGTCAATCTATATGACGCTAGCTCTACCGACTCGGTGTCTGAAGCGTGCATCAATCAGAGCGTCCTTAGCATACCATCGATGAAATCCTGAGGATCCTCCTCCGGCCTTGACCCAAAGAATTCTGGAGGGTTCAAAGTAATAAAATCACGGGCCCTTGAACTAACAGCCCTATCACCATGCCCTGAACGTTTCCTCTAAGCCTGGGCCGCAACCAACTGAGTCAACAAATTAATGGCCTCTTTCACATCTTGGCCAGAAGTATTCGGTGGAGGAGCTGGAGGTGCTGGAGCTGGGGCTGAGGCTTCCTCACGCTCCTCAGTAATAGGCACTGTCTGCGAGGACTGAGATTGAGCCGCACTCTTGGACTCACCTTTCTCTACTACCGGTGGCGGTGCTCTTTCAGCCCGCTTTTCTGCCACCGTCTTGCCTTTTTTGGCTGCTGTAGCCTTTTTCTTTATAGGCATTTCTGAAATACACAACACATGATTAAGGGACAAGAATTTCTTACATCATAGCTCTATCGCACGATTCTTATGAAGAAAGAAGGTCATATATTCCTAAAATGTCTGCAGCTACTTGTTTATAAGTGTGGCGCGCAACACACCCATAACCAAGACTCTACTAGACACGACTCGTAGACATATCCTAGGACTGAACTGCTCTGATACCACTTTTGTCACGATCCGGCTAGGGGGCCGCGACGAGCACCCTGTGCTACTCCACCCGGGCACCCCCTTATCGTACATAACATAACATCTAGGTGAACCATAAGTCAATTTGTGTTTTTCTTGTCGTTAATCATATTGATCCCATTAGACGACCATCATCATTTAACATATCATAGGCATCTATGCCACATCATAAGTACAAGGCCGACGAG
The DNA here is from genome assembly GCF_019175385.1 of Lycium barbarum. Taxonomy (NCBI): domain Eukaryota; kingdom Viridiplantae; phylum Streptophyta; class Magnoliopsida; order Solanales; family Solanaceae; genus Lycium; species Lycium barbarum. Next base: position 18,035,300 of record NC_083348.1, on the reverse strand, counting down.
GCCAACCAATAATATACAAAACATGGGCCGACATGGCCGAACATCTCTACCCACATATACATGACTACGAGCCTCTAAGAGTATGACATATCGCATTAGCAGGACAGGACCCCGCTATGCCCATAATTATATACACAAAAGAATGAGTACCCAAAAGATATGGCTCCGAAGGAAATGGAGCTCTCTATGTAATCTCCGAATAGGCAGCTATGGATCAAGTCTGTCTCCCTGTGCACCTGCGGGCATGACACAGCGTCCACAAACAAAAGGACGTCAGTACGAAGAATGTACTGAGTATGTAAAGCGTGATTAACATAAATATAGAAGCATCATAGACAATAAATGAAGTGGCACATGAGGGAAGACAATAATATCATCATCATGGCACTTACCTGCCTTTCATAGGAACTTTCCATTTCTCATGCGTATTTCATAATAGTACTCATACCCTACTTGTGCTCATATTCGCATACATGTCCTTATTCGTATTCGTATACATAGTCTTTTCACATCATATTCATATTATATACATAGCCATACACTTATATACATACATAGCGTGCCCGACCATAAGGTTCGGTGTTTCGTACGTACTTTGCCAACCAAGGCTCAATGTTATTTCTACCTGGCCCTACCAAGGCTTCAGGGTTATCCGTACCATCTGCAGAGGTGTGCGCGCGTTACGTAATCGTATACATACTTTATACATAATTATATACATATATCCTACCCGGCGTTATAAGCTCGGGGTATCATTATAGCCCTTCATAGGCACATATAAGTATAATAGCCCGTAGGCACCTTTGGCAACATTATTATTATTATTATCGTCATCACTATCTTCGTCATTATTGCTACATCCATATCTTAGGCTTACTCGTCATATGAGGGCGTAGTACAATCGTATTACATGTTAAGGATCGTGAGCTTATGAGCTCGGAGTGTCAATCACTTGAATACAACATACTCATATAGAGGAATTAGAAGTTTGGCCAAGAATCATGCCTTATGAAAGAAGGGTTAGCCTTACATACCTTTTCGTCGGACTATTCTACACTTGCACGTTTCCTTCCAATGCTAGCATCTATACCTTCATTAATATCATAACAATGGCCATTAGTCATTCACATCATCCACATTATCTAGATTTCTCAATTTGCTTCTAATTCTCCCATATTTATGGTCATGACCTCCAACTTTGTCCATTCGTCTAATGTGTCGAGTTCATGATCTTAGTACCATTTATAATACATTCATATCGTAACACAACAACATTCATAATTCAATTCAAACTATTCCTCAAAATGTCACTATTCACCATTCATGACCTAGTTGACCACATTTTCTACAATCCATGTATTTTAATTCTCCAATACCTTAAACATCTTGTAAAAATCATGAATCTTACCTTAGAAGTTGTAGGAACAAGCTTTGGTTGATAATACTCCTCTTTGAGCAAAATCCTAGTTTTTCTCCATTTGGATTTCTTGACTTGGATGATCCTTGATGATTCTCTTATCCTTGATTCACTTGTCTTAATGTTATTGATGGCTTATAATCCTTGAAAACTCATATAATAAATGTAGAGAGAAGTTTTAGAGAGAAGTGGTGTAATGTTGTAATGAAATAAAACAAGTGTTGGTCCCTTTATTTAATTGTTATGTCCCGTGTTTTCGTATAATTGGAAAGCGAGAAATAATTACGATTTATGTGTTATAAGGAAATATTTTGATTTTGGTAAATATGACTATGTTGGTTATGGAATCTTAAATGTTAAGACATCGGTGAAGGCCGAGGGTAAATTTGAAATTTCGGAAATTAGTTTCGGGAATTACAAAACGGGACTTTTCGAGAATTGGGCCAAGGAAAAATTGAACAAGAATTTAGGCCCAAAGTTAATGGGGTGGCCGGCCACTAGGCAAGCCCAAACCCATTTTTAATGTCATGTGCTATGCACATGACCCTTAATAATGGATATATATCAAGTTATCTTGCTAACTATCAAGAACAAAAAAATAAATTGAAGAACACCCAAAGAAGGGCTCTCGGCCGAACAAGAATAGGGAGAAAGAAAAAATTGTGCTAGCTTGTGTTGTGATCCAAAAATCTTGATTTTTGCATAGTTGTGGAGTACTCAAGACCCTCTTCAACGGGGTACAATTAGTTTGGCATAAGGTGCGCGTTTGCGACAAGTCGGGGTTTCAAGAAAAGGTGAGAATTCTTACACTTTTGTGTTATAGAATTGATATGAATGTGTTAAGGATTGAGAATAGACGAGAATCCCGTAACTTTGATGTGTGAATGAAGCCGTGGGTGTGTGTATAGTTTGCAAGGTGGCCGTGTGCCCTTAGGAAGGAGAAATAAATGTGAATTGATCTTGTTTAGTTTGTTTAATGCGTCGTTGTGACCTTTATGTCGTAAATGATTGATTGATGAATTGGATTGGCGTTGGAAAATGATTTCGGAACGTTATCGGAAAGTGTATACCTTTGGTATAATTGTGTATATCATTGTATATTTAGGGTGCTAGAGACTTTAAATATGAATTTATAATGATGTTAATGAATTCGGAATGAACCGACGCGAGTTTGAATGTTCGTCGTGAATTTTCGATGTTTTGAAGAATTTCGGAAAGTAATGGATTTTGGGGCAATTTCGTGTATGGCTTGGATTGTAGTTAGGATGTGATTGTATAAGTTTGAATGAGGAAATGAATACAATTATGTAGATATAGAATTGGAGTTTTGGAAGTTTGAGTGAAAATTGCCAACTTAGGTAACAAAGTAGAACTTTGAAGCTAGAATGATTTGATTATAATTTGTGTTGTTTGATGATGTGTGGGCTGTTGTATTGATGTATTTTGAGCCGAGCTAAGTCTCGGGGATGTTAGATTTATAGGGGAAATGCTGCCGAAATTTCGGTAGACAAAAATGAAGTTAAAGACATTTTAAGCCTAAGAATCTCAATTGGTAACTTTGACCATTTGCAGATTTCGGACGAAACGGGACTTGACTTTTGGGAGAGCATACGACGTCTGTAAGGTATGTAAAGCTTCCCACTCCTTTGTTTGGCATATCTTAGTATGATAGGCGAATATGAGAACTTCCGGAGCATTTCTGCTCCTCGAAACCCGATCCACAGAAAAGTTACTATTCATTCAATTCAATTGAAGCCTAAGGGCTCTATTTTGGCTAGAATGCCATCACTCGTCCGGAACCTATCGAAATGTGGTCGGGTAACCTAGAAATGATTATGTATGACCCTTTGGCCTATAAATGTTCGGAAAATATGTTCGCCACCTCAATTTGACTCGAGGTGGGCCCGCTAACCCCGAGACGCCCTATTTGTCTTATTGGGCTGTCTTTTTGAATAAAGTTTGAAACGATACTTTCGATTTTGGAACTTCCTCCTACGGGATATGTTTTGAATATTACGATACGCTAAGTTACGTTTTGAGCTATACGTACTATTTTGGAAATGTTTGTGAAATGAAACTTTATATCGACTAAGTATGCGATTATTTTGTGTTATGAAATGATTTATGAGATTATTATGTTTTGAAAGACTATTTTGGAATACGATTTGCATTTGTATGCTCACGACTCCGCTCGTGCCTTGTTATGACTTCGTTCACCGGTTCCCGGGCCGGTTTTGATTCGTGCGCCTTATGATAATTCGGCCGTATGCTGTGTTACGGTCCCCGAGGCTTCGCCATAGGGCCGGGTTCCGTTTGGAGTTATGCTGTGATATGGCTCGTGATGCGATACGCTCACCTATGATTATGTTTGTGTTCGGGGATTATGTTTGTGTTCGGGGATGTACGGAGATTTGAAACCTTCTGGTGTTATGCTGTGTGTGGCGCCAGCGTCGGAGTGGCGACCACGTTCCTAAGCGTTTGCATGATTTTCGTTTGCATTATGTATACGTATATGATTTTGACATACCGATTTGTACTCCACTTTGACCTCTGGTTTGCTTTCGGCTTTGATCCATATTTCTGTACTCCGTGCTTTACATACTCAGTACATATTTCGTACTGACCCCCTTTCTCCGGGGGCTGCGTTTTATGCCCGCAGGTGCAGACATTGGTGATCTTCCACAGTAGGCTTCCCTCTTTGCTATTCCGGAGTACTCCTCTTTGATCCGGAGCCCACTTTTGGTACAGACTCCTTTTGCTTTGTATATTTTCTGTACATTTGACTATTTGGGTACGGCGGGGCCCTGTCTCGCCATATGTCTTTGTTTTGAGTTCGTAGAGGCCTGTAGTCATATATGTGGGGTGAGGGTCCTGTATATGTTGGTTTGATTTCGTTTTCTGGTCTTAAAGCGGTTTGTTTGTTATGATGGCCTCAAATGGCCCTTATGCTTATGTTTGCACTTTTGACCGGCGATGTCTATTCCGCCGCTCAGTTTGTATTTGATATGGCATTTTGATTTGGTGCGACCGCTTAAGACATATTTTTGATATAAATTACGTTTGATATGATTTCGTAAAATTCTGAAATAAGTTTGGATTTGATAATGAATGTGCGATTCGGTCTGGGTACCCAGGTAGGGTGCCAGTCGCGGCCCACGGGGCTGGGTCGTGACATTAATGACTTGAAAAATCTGTGCTGGGTGAACAGTGGTCGTCCATGAAGGTTTACGGTCCGTATTTCAGTTTACGGACCGTCCCTCGTGGTCGTCTTTAAGCTTAAGCAGAACCAGAAACTTAAGGCTGCATGCATGGTGATTTACGACCATGGTTTACGGACCGTAAATCACTTTACGGTCCATCCACCAGGTCGTATTTAACCATTTCCTCGGCTGGCAGAAAGTTGAAGCCTTGCATGGCAGTTTACGACTGCCAGTTTACGGACCGTATTGCACTTTACGGTCCGTATTTTGCAATTTACGACCACTGGGCAGTTGCAATTCTGCAACTTCCCATATTTCTTAGACTTCTCATTTTAATCACCCCCGTCCATGCACATGCATTGCTCACCTTGTATTTCATCTTAACTTAGCCATCTTCCTCGTCTCACATCGGATACTTTCGAAATCTAGCTTAAAGTCATCAAACGTCGTTTCTTGCTCATAGACATCGTGCACTCACATTCATCACTAGTTCATCCACTTACGTACCAACGGAAAATTTTACGAGGTGTAACACATTCCCTCCATCCTCCATGATACCATCATGATTTATAAATATACTAAGACAGTATCATGGAGGAGGGATTTGGGAGGGAGTACTCGGGTAAATAGTTTCGGTCAAACTGGGTATAAAAGAAATTACTTTATGAGGGGCGGGGTAGATATTTAGAGCCCATTTGGATTGACTTATAAGTTGCTTATAAGTTGTTTTCAGTTTTTTTGGGTGTTTGGCTGGCCAGCTTATAAGCCATTTTGTGCTAAAATAAGCTAAAAAAATAATTTGACCCGTTTGGCTTAGCTTATCTAAAACAGCTTATAAGCCAAAAAATATAAGTTGGGCTATACCATTTTTTTTTTTACTTATAAACTGTTTTTAGCTTATAAGCAGCTTTTTTTAAACCCATCCAAACAAGCTTTTAGTCTTTTATAGGTATTTTGTGTTGTTTTACCTTTAAATAAGGCCAAATACATGCACATCCCCTTGAACTAAACGGTAATTTCCACTTAAATATCTTAACAAAAGCTTGTTCCTATTGACTCCCTCAACTCCATAAAAAGTGCGCCTATTAAACATAAATTTAGTAAATCCAACTTGATAGGTGTACGTGCAGCTCAGTCTCTTCTGAAATGAAAGATCAAACTAATAAAAAGCAAAAATTAAAAAGGAAGAGAGGCGATAAAAGATTTGACCAAAAAATAAGAAAGATAAAGAAGGTGATTGCCGGAGGCGATGTAGCCGTGGAGGTGGTAGCCGATTCAGTGAGAAAAAAGGACATGAAAAACGCACAAAACAATGCAAAAAAGAAAAAAAAAGTAGCTGCCATAGAAAATAAAATTACAAGGTGATAGAATTACAAGATTCAGAAGATTTTACAAGTTCAGAGATTAAACATTCTGTCTTTATTCTTGTATCATTTTCTAATTATTTTAGCATTATCATGTGTAATATCATCATAGAGTGTGTTATAAACTCTGTGGTAATCATAGCGAGTTCTTTTTTTCTCCATTCCTGTTAGTTTAGAGGTTCTTGCCTCATAGGATTAGTAAGGTAAGGCCTAATCCCCCTTACTTGTACTCTCCCTTTGGGATATTTTTTGCTTTCTAGAAAATTAATAAAACTAGCCCTAGGCCCAAAAAGCCTAGTGGACTTTATTAAAAAAAAAAAAAAAAAACACACCCCTTAGGATCTTGTTGTATACTGTTGAGTCCGGAACCAAAATGCCAAAAAAAAAAAATTTGAACCAAAATACCCAACAAAAAAATTTTTTTTTTACCAAAGTAGCTTTAGCGCAGTATTTTACTGCGCTATAACACTTCACGGAGACGGAGCCGTTAAGTGCTATAACGCAGTAAATACTGCGCTATCCAAAACTTTCTCTCACCTATAGTGCAGTATTTTACTGCGTTATAGGAGTCCGCCATTTTCAATAACATCACATTTTCACTCCTCTTTACGTAGTTTATCTTTTTTACGTAGTTTAGCCGTATATTAATCTTGCTTTGAGATTCCGGAACTTCAATATTTTATATAGAACTCTAGTTATATTTGTACGATTAATAAAACAGGCTCAACACATCAAGAATACGCAATACTTTGGATTGTCATTTTAGTGGTTGAAAAGTGCTCGAAGTCCTTTTTTGTTTGAAGACTTGCAGTCATTTAGCTTTAAGTTATTTATTTTTTAGGGTTTCGTCTTAGTTTTAAATTAATGCTTAATTTTATTTCGAATGTGTCATGTTTTTTTATTATCAATTTAGGATGTGAAACTATAAACAATAATAAAGACTATAATAATATTTATAAATATGCAAAAAATAGATAATATTTACGATAAATTGTACAACACTAATGTATATACACTATCGAGGATGGGTCCCACATGTAGTATGCCGGAGACTATCCCTAGGCCTAAGGCTCATACCATCCCCACCGCCCTCGCCATCGTCTTCATCGCCCTTTTTCATCTTAATAACCGGGCGCTCCAAGCCATGATCATCTCCTCTTCCCCTAGCCCTTGCGCCCTTAACTAGAACGTGCTTCTTCTTGGGATCTGTTCCCGCTGGCACGCTCAGAACCTCAGGCTGAGCTGGGTCTGGAAACTCGACCTCTTTCTCGTCGGGAGTCGCCACCGCAGGCGCCGAAGGATGAACCTGAAAAGTATAAAAATATTAGTACCATTTTTTATTTATATTGAATGCATTAACGTTATTTATTTAATCAAACCTGTGTGTCAACGGGCGCTTGAGTAGGCTGCTGAGATGGGTCTATAGGCTCCTGAGATAGGTGTGGTGGTGAATATGAGGTAGTCTCCTGGACGACATGCTATTCGAAGTCCAAGTAAAGGTTATAAAAATTAAATAAATATTTACCTTATATTGAATAAAATTAGTTTTAAGTAAAAAACTTACATGCGCCTCGGTAGTCTCATGAGAAGACACCTCTGCCTCGGCAGGCTGATGAGAATGCTCCGGAATGGGCAGCTCCTGTGGACCCACTGGCGCCGAATCCTAAAATATGAAAAAAATGAAATAATAAGTACTTTTAATGATCAAATATGTATATTAAATATTGACCTTATATTGAATAAAACTAATTTTAATTAAAAGCTTACATGTGGCTCGACAGTCACATGGGAAGACATCGCTGGTTTGGCAGGCCCATGAGAAAATGCCTGAGTGGGTGGCTCTGATGGACCGCTGACGCCGAAACCTAAAATATAAAACAGCACTAAATAATGAGTAACATATATATATTTGAAATAAATAATTCAAATGAACAAATAAGTATTTTAAATACTAACCGGGATAAAAAACGCATCGAAGTCAAGAATCCGGGCTCCCTCTAAATTCCTCACAGGCCGCTCATCAGCTAATGAAGCGCGTAACGCCGCCCAATAGACGTTATCACGCTCCTCCATGTATGCATCCTGGCTCGGCTGTGATGAAGACCCGGGTATCTCAGCAAGTAAGAGCGCCGGCGTAAACGTAGGTGAGTCCCCAGGTGAGCTGCCACCGGCTTGGAAGGCCTGCGGATGGACTAGACCGTGAACACCCTCTGGAATGGGATCAGCCTCATCCGCTTCATCTTCCAGATGGTGTCCTCCACCACCAGGTCCTCTAGCAGCAGCGCCGCGTCCTCTACGCGCACGGCGTCCTCCGGCAGCATGGCGTCCTCTGCCAGCACGGCCTCCTCTGGGAGCACTCGGTGCTGCCTGATACTCAACCTCCGGAACAGGCTCCGCCATGCTCCTAATCTCGCCTGCCTGCCGGATACCATCCTCGGAAATCCTAACCATCTCCGCGGCAAGCCCCGCAAGCCCAGGGTAAGGCATATGCTCTAACCCCAAGATGCGTAAATGTTGTACGGCCACCAGCTGCATTTGTGTTTAACAGAAACAAAAAAAGTTTATTTTTAAAACGTAACAATTAATGAAATTAGATAAATCTAAATATGATAAACTTACCAATGCCTCGTACTGCCCCGCGAGTGCTGAGTATCCTACATCCCTAGGGGGACGCAGAGCTGGGTTGCCAATCAATCGGCGTGTGATCTGATGATACCAGCGCATGTACTGCTCAATAGGAGTCAAATGGCCGACCACCGCTAAAGTTCCCAACCTGTTCTCCCAACGGTGGAGCTGGACATCCATGAAAGCCAAAAATTCGTATCAACGGCAGCACGATCGTCCCGCTGGTAGTGTCGGAGCTCATGACGGACATCAGGGGGTATACTCTGTGTATGCCCAAACTGTCGTAAGACACGCTCGGGCATGTGATCTTCTACGATGTCCAGGTGTATCAATGGACACCGCGACCTCCAAAACCCCTGACCTGCCCTACAGAAAGGAGGCAAACCATCTAATATAGTAGCGTACGACGTCCATATAAATAGCTGCATAACATATAAATACAAATCAGTGATCACCAAGTAGAAAAGACGTTTAATTAAATTATTAATGTAAATTTAAATAGTTTTACCGCATCGTCCGTCATGTGATCAAGCTGGTCCCGGAATGGAAGAATATTGTGGTGCGTATCGATATCCCGATCAAAACCCGTTGTCCACCACCTCGCATAAGGCATGTCAATCTCGAGGTGATGCCTAGGTACGGGCTGAAAAGGCAGCATCCTCTCCCACGCCCATAACTGTAAGCGATATTAGAAAATACAATTTTTTAGTCGTCCTTTCAAGAGGTTTGTTGACATTAAAGGAACACACACTTAAAATATTACCTGGAGAAGAGCAAAAAATCCACACACATCTCCGACAGCACCAATAGACGCTCGGCACAGGCATCTGTAAAGATACGCCAAAACAGCACCGCCCCAGCTATAGTCTCCCAAGTGATCCAGATGCTCCAAGAAAACCAAGTAACGTAAACTGACAAAGGCACTCGATGAATTCGGGAACAAGATGCCCCAGAATATAATAAGCAGGTACAAACGGGCATGACGATCAACATCGGCCTGCGGGGTGCCGTCGTCAACTGGATCCAGACCCTCCAAATAAGTGTAGAGTGCACTAAGCTGAACCCGACTCTGTCCCGAGATCTGGGCCGCGGCATCAGGCACGAAGTGAGTGAGCCTAGTCAACTCCGTCACCCTTCGCATATGTTCATTTTATTTTTGGTGTTAATATAATGTTTCTCGTTGCTAGATGCTGATATTTCAACTTTTTCAGGTACCCTATTAAAGATTGTATTACAGCCGTCCTGAAAGTATATAGCAAAACTATTACTAGGAGGAAGGCGTATCTTGGGCGTAGGCGTGCACATGAGAAGGTCTACGACAATTGGGAGGGATCTTTCAAGAAGTTGCTGAGATACATGGCGGCTCTACAACACTTCAATCATGGTACTGTTGTTGAATGAAAGCTCAAATCGAAACCTGGTGTGCCCGGTCATATTTTTGATTTTGTGTTTTGGGCATTCAAACCATGCATTGATGGTTTTGCTCATTGTCGACCTGTAATATCAATTGATGGAACACATGTGTACGGGAAGTATGACATAAAGCTGCTGTTGACACCCAATTTTGTCCCGCATCTCCTCCGAAATACCTATTTATACTTCTGGTATTTCGAGAAATTAAAAAAATATGCATTTAAGTTTTACTATAATTATTAGTCTTTTATTAACACCCACGTTTTATTTATTCTTCTGCAGTTTATTATTATCATTATTATTATTATTGTTATTATTATTATTATTATTCTTAAATTATTAATTGTCATTAATTATTATTTCTTGTTATTTCCATTATCATTATCATTATCATTATTATTATTAATTACTAATCATTATTATCAGCGTTATTTGTTATCAATTATTAATCATCATTATCATCGTTATTTTTATTATTAATTATTATCATTATTTTATCAATAATTGTTATTTCTTATTATTATTATCATTATTATTATTTTATTATTACCCCATTATTGTTATTATTATTAATTTATTATCATTTTTTAATTATCAATGTTTGTTATTTACCATTATTATTATATTTATTATCACCATTATCATCAACATTATCATTATTACCATTATCATTGTTATTTAGCAGTATTACTACCGCTATTTATTTGCTACTATTATTTAGTATTATTGAAACTTGCATTTCTCGACATTTCTACTAACTTCCTCACACACATCGCATTTATTTAGCACATTTAAATGATAGCGTTTGTTATTAAATATTATTGCACGGTCATTTGCAACATCATATAATTTTTTACCCGGGTATTTTTATAATTACATATTTCTGTATTAGGTGATATTCTAGCACCCTTAATACATCGTTAATCAAAATGTGTCTCTTATTCAAATTTAGAAGCCAAACTATTTCTTGCACTCAGTCCGTATTTTGACTTACTGGACCCCAAATCAAAGTCCGATTAATTCCTAATATTTTTGGACTAGACCATATTTTTTATCTCAATTTTTAGATCAGTCCATATTTAGTTTACCAATCCATTCTTTTAAATACCCAGTCTAAAATTTGACCCGGTCCACAAATGGACCGGGTCCAATTCATTTTTTTCAGCAAAATGAGGAAGGGTTTCCCCTTCATCTCCTCATTCTTTCCGCCTCTTTCTCTTCTTTTCCTCTTTCCCTTTCCCTCTTTCCCTCATCGCCGCCGCTCCTCCTCGCCGCCGCTCCCACTCACCCCCCTTTCCCTCCTTCTTCTCCGCTCCCCACTCACCCTTGTCCCCCACTTTTCTCACTCTCTTCTCCTTCCTCTCTCTCTTCTCCCACGTTCCTCTCCACCATCCTCATCCCCACGCCTGCTCCCTGCTCATCCACGTTCCCTTGTCCCCTCATCTCCACGCCTCTGCACATCCAGCTATCTTTGTTCCCCACGCTTATGCCGCCTCCACTCTTCTCTGTCCCCCCGCTCCTCTCTCTCATACGCTCCTCCCTTTCCTTTCTTAAACCCCATAAATTGTTGTGCTTGGATGAGGGGCAGTAGGAGGATGGAAGATCGTTTTTAAAAAAAGGGATGGAAGATCGTTTTAAAAAAAAAGAGGGATTTGATGAGCAAGAAAGAAGGAGAAAACAGAAAAAACGAAGGATTTGAAACCCAAAATCCCCCACAAAAACATCAATTTTAATCAACAAAAAACAGTCAACAATTACTCTATTTGTCTTTCCTTGTTTTTGTTTTAAAACTCTAGTTACTTTGCTTATCAAGTTCGAGTTCGTCACGTTCGAGTGTAGATTCGACGACGTCGACGCCTCACTTCACTGCACACAAAACAGGTGAACCTCGATACATTTATCACTTCTAGTCTTTAATTCCTGCTTTTTAGTTAACTTTTAGCTGATTATGCTATTTGGTAGTTATGTAGTTTTTCTGCGTCGTCGTATTATTTCTTTGATGTTTGGGTGCTGTTAGGATAGGTCGATAACTGCTAAAATGAGTTCGAAAGACGTATGCTGTAGTTTGGATGTTTAAATTGAACTTTCAGGATTTAGAACCTATTTAAGGTAGAATATACATAGGATATACAATGATTTATCAAGGTAAGAAGAAAATATACGTTCGATATACATCTGATACACACACCGGGGTGTGTATATCTTAAGTATATCGTATATGTGATCAAAACAGCTCGACATTGTCCCTTTTTTTTCTGTATTTATTCTAAATAACATATTTGATTATGAATATAATTCATCCCACTTTAGATATGATGAAACGATTATACGACGTGTCGAATTAGTCAGCTTGAGATTTATGGCGATCTACAGGGTCATGTCTGTTCGTTTAGGCTGATAGGATTCATATTGAATGGCTAGCTTGAGACTTAGGTCAGCTTACTATATCATCGCTGTGTGTTTTAAGTCGAATTCGATTAACGCTAAATGATAGTTGTTTTGTCTGGTTAGTCACAGTTTTCTTCATCTTAGTTTGTTCTTCATTTAGTTCTGCCCTTTTTTAGATACTCGTAGCTTAGTTCTGTTCTTAATTTTATTTCTGCTTTAGTATGTAATCCTCTTTCAATACAATTTGACCTCAGCATGTGCATGTTCCACTGAACCTATCAATGATGCCTTGCCCTTGATTGATTGATTCCATACCAGCTTTAGAATGAGAGACCTGAGTGTGAACATCCTCTGTCTATGCTTCAATCTATAGCTCATAGTATGTCTTATATCTCTGTGCTGTTTTCATAACTAGTCTGACAACAGAATGCATCTTAATCTTAATCAAATCCTGAAACTTTGTGCACTAGCTGAGTTTTACCATGAAAGGTCGTTTATCTTTTCCTCTGTGGCTACCAATGAGACACAACTTTCATGTATCAGATATTGATCTTATATTGTACATTGTATGTTGTCTCAGTCTTGAAATTTGAACTCTTGGGAACACACCTTCTTCTGTTTCACATCATCTGAACCATTGGAAAGTGTTCTGATTCCATTGCTATATGAATTTTCTTTTTATTTGAGTGCCATGTTCGTTGTATCTCCGATGACATTGGGCTGCTGTGTTCTATCTGTGACTCAATGCTTGTTTCCTTTCTTACACGTTCATGATAAATGAGAAACTGATTGTAAAAGTGGAACTAAGAGGTGCTGATATTTTAATTCTGGCATTGTAAGCCACTGGCAGTGATAGTGTTTTGCTATAAATCATAGTGCTATGCCTTGTCAATATGAAGAACATAAACTGTCCGGGACCTTTAAACGCTCCCTTCTTAGCGACTTTATTCGAAACTGTAATACTGGATCCTTTAGCTTGCCGCTGTCCCTGTTTGGTTTCTCTATATCTGGTTGTTACATTCAAATTCTCTTTTCCCTCTGTTAATTTAAATCAGCACGTCTGGTAGGAGAGCCTCGCGTCACTGTTTTCCAGTTAAAATCCTTCAGGATAGGGCAGTATTTAATCTTTGTTTTCGGGTATGCCATCAGAAGTATAACAATTAGTTGGTTTGTTTTTAACTTATTCAAACAGGCTCCTATATATTATCGTTAAAACATGTTACGGTACTGCACCTGTTAAGGCTCGTATGTTCTGGCATTGTAGATATACTCAAAGATGCCTAGTATATATAAACCATCGCTCTGTTTCCTACGAGTTTGCATTATGTCTAGTTATGTTCATTAATTTCACACTGATTGTTTCCTTTCATTTTTTGTGCATGACCTCCGCGCGCGAGTCCGAAGGGGACTCATCTCCTTCCGCACTTGGCGTTGGGCTAAAGGCCCAACACAATTTCTCTCGAATCAGCCCGTCAGCCATCCGCAACGTCATACTAAAATCTGCTGGGCCGAAGCCCAACAGTAGCGAACAACAGCAATACATGAAATTTGGGCCAAAGCCCACCAGCAAAACAGACTGTAGTAGCAGTCCAAAAAATAGATTAAACCCATTTAAATTTATTGTGTGCTTCAGCTTTATTTTATGCTTAACTTGTATTGTTTTGACTAACACTTTATCTTACTCTTGTTTCTATTTAGCTTAGATGAATTATAAGAGGATTAGCATAGATAGTTTTGGGAATAACGGGTAGTTAATTTAAAGAATACCAATAGTCAATTCTTTAAGATTTCATTCTCTTTTTGTTAGATTATTCATAATATCTACAATATCTACTTTATTAGAATAATAGATTTTCAAATAACATGACTAGATATTTTAATTAAAAAAATTAAAACATTACATATTTTGACACTAATGCTAACTCATTTGAGAAATAAAAAGGGCAAACCAATTTAACAGATAACTCCTTTATTTTACTTTCTTTTCAACATTTGAAACACATATGTGAAACAACCTTTGCATAATATATATTAAACTACTAAGTCTTTATATGAAACCTGTAAAGTTTATTCAACATTAATCTTACAATAATTCTTTTAATTTGTGAGTCGGCATAGCTCATTTTCTCTCCAAATACATATAAACATCATATATTCCGTTTCTTTTAGTTTAATTCAACTAAATTCTTTACGCAAATTATTATGTTTTTATAAATATTATTTTAAACAACACTATTATACTTTCATTTAAAATTTTAACAACGTTTATAAGTCATTTCAAAATAGCATTAAAGTACTCTTTTTTACAAATTATTATTATTTTTTTACAAGTTCTATTTTAAATAGCATTCTTACATATTTATCTATAACTTTAGTCATACTTACAAAGCTACTTTCTTTTTCTATAATATTATATTTACACCTAGCCTAATTAAATTTTAGTCCGGTCGGTTAACCATTGTTAATGGGTCTTAAAGGATGCCTAATACCTTCCCTTTAGACTAATTGAACCCTTACCTAGAATCTTAAGTTTCGCAGACCTTAAACAGAGCTAACTTTAGAAAATGACTTTAATAAACTTTAGGTGTCCTAATTCACCATAAATAATTAGGTGGCGACTCCTTAAAATAAACAAAAAACAGGAATCTCCAATACGTCATACTTCTACTTTAACCTCCGGGTTAAAAAGGGGTGTGACAGCTTGGCGACTCCGCTGGGGATGTACTTAGGTTCTAACCATAACGGACTTAGTTTAAGTAGGCTTTGTGTGCTTATTTTGAAATCGCTTTATTTATTTGTTAATTATTTTTTACATGCTATTAATTGTTTGTTTGATATAAACTGTTTGTTTGATATAAACTGTTTGTCTGATATAAACTGTTTATGTGTTAGTGCTTTGATAAAACTGTCATTCCGTTCATATTTCCTCCACTTCTGGAAAACTCACACATATTCACACACTTAAAACGGCTTCGCGGTTCGCGCCCGTTCACTACTAAATTACCCCTTTAGTTGGATTGATCTTGTGGATTTAGTCGATCAGCGGTGCAGTCGACGGCCACGGACTTTCCACTCCCAAGTTGTCCGCTTGGGGGAACCTTGTGTCGTAAGAAGCCAACTCTTAGTCAGCCTAAGATAGAGCTAAACCAACACACTTTATTAAGAGCATACGTTTCATGACCTAGGAGGTTTAATACCCTTGGTGTATTAAATCCATTAGATGACTTTACCCAAACGTCCGAGTGGGTTCACGACCCCGAGTGACACCAATCATACCTTATATGCATGTTTGAAGGATAACTGTGCCTAAATATTGACTATTTGCTCTAATTAATTAAACTTTAGGAAGTAAGGAATGACTAACGTTTCTATGACAGGTATGCATTTGCATCGGAGTACAACAAATGACGAAGATCAAGGGCATCACAAATGAAGCTAGAAGTTAGGCATAAAAATTTTATTTACTTTATTTAGATTAGGAAACACTTTATGTTGTATTCATTTGACATGTAATAAATATTACATTATTTTTTACTTTTGAGAAATAGAATCTGTTTAATTAATCAAAGCAACGGAATGACATATTATGGCACATTTTATCCTTTAAACAACGTTAGGCCCACCTCTGGCGCAAAGAGGTCACATGCATATTAGGACGTGCTAGTTGTTTTGATATAATCGTTTACATTTGTTTGACAACTTGTTTGACTCTACTTGATAAATTATTCGCTACATGCCTTACTCGACTTTACGTGACCATGACTTTACCTAGATATGTTCATGAGATTAACATCGGTTATACTGTATGTCTATTTTATCTTATTCCCGAACAGAGAGTTGATTCGTGTTGACGCTCGATGGCCGACCATCCTTACATCACGAGATCAAAGACGTCATCGTTACCTGAACGTAGTTGGGCTGTCCAAGGAAATGAAATTACTATGTCTGATCCGGCCGCATCTGTTCCAACTGGTGTAGAAAACCTCGTGATCGCTAGCGATCCGCCTGAAACTTCCGAACATGGAACTATTCAACGGGATGAACATATCGCCCGCCTGACTCAAGAAATTGAGAATCTACGTGGAGAACTAAATCGGGTTAGGGACTTGACCAATTTATCCATCACACTCCAAAATTCACCTCCTGAACCTAGAAATACTGCACCAGACCCACCTCGTTTCCCATCACTCGAATCCCCAGTTCCTGAGCATTTTCCTCCCCAAAACAATGCACCTACCAACAACAACTTACCTCCGATCACCCCCGCAAATCCACCAAATCCATCATCCCTCTATACCCCTCCACAAAGTCAACCACCCACTTACACTAGCTATACTCCTCCACAAAATCAACCACCCACCTACACTACCTATGCTACTCTAAATCCACCACCCATCAACCCACCAAGTCAATCGCTAGTGCACACTCCCTATGTTCCTTTGCCCACCAACACTAATCCACTACCCACAACCACTCCTCTAAATCCATCAAATCAACCACCTATAAACACCAATTATAACACACCACCTCTTGTCCAAAACACCCCCATCGTCCAGACTTATCCAACCCAGCATATGCACGGGGCACACTTTGTCACCCCAAATGCACAATATGTTCCTCCGGTATATGCCACAGAAACACAAACCTTTACCAATCCAATAACAGTCAGGTTCCAACCCGAAGTAGATCAATACGAAGAAATGGAAAAGGATGCAAAGGCAGGGGCAGTTAACATATTGCTAAAAGAGATCCACAGTCTCAAAGAAGCAATGAGAAACCTTCAAGTCGCTAGGGGAACCAAGAGTGTAGAATACGAAGATCTCTGTGTTCAACCTGACGTCGATTTACCCGTGGGCTACAAACCGCCGAAATTTGATACATTCAATGGAACAGGCGACCCTCATACACACTTAAGGGCTTATTGTGACAAACTGGTTGGAGTAGGTAGAGACCAGAACATAAGGATGAAGCTCTTCATAAGAAGCTTATCTGGCGAAGCACTTACTTGGTATACACAACAGGATGTCCGTAAATGGCGTGGTTGGAGTGACATGGCGCAAGACTTTATGGACAGGTTCAGTTTTAACACCGATATCACACCAGATAGAGTTTACATGACTAAGTTAACCAGGAAGTCAACTGAGACGTTCCGCGAATATGCGTTACGTTGGAGGTCAGAAGCAGCCAGGGTTCAACCTCCGATGAATGATAGGGAAATGACTGCTACCTTCATTGAATGCCAGGCTGGCATATTTTACGAGAAAATGATAGGTATGATGGGACAAAAATTCACAGAAGTTGTTCGAATGGGAGAAGCACTGGAAGAAGGAATCAAATCGGGGAAAATTCAGGATCTTATTGCTTTACAAGCAATGAACAAAGCTATACAATCTGGTTCTATCAACGGGATTAAAAAGAAGAAGGAAGATGTCGCTGCAGTCATGAACGCTCAAGGACATGAGCCGAGCCAAGCCATTCCATACTTTAACCACCCACAACAAACTTTCCACCCTTACCACTACCCTGAACCCTACCAAGCTCCACTACCTCCTTACCCCGTTTACAACACCCAAGCAAACTACTACCAACCCCGAGCACCTCCACATCAAAACCCACGTCCGTATCAACCCAACCAAGCTCCAACTTACCAAAATCGACCACATACTATGCCTAGAGCCCGTCCAAACCCTGACACCAAAAACACCCGTAATTACACTCAGATCGCTGAACCCTTGGCTCAATTGTTCGAAAGAATGAAAGCAGCAGGCATAATACGACCGATTGAAGGAAAAATTCCCGAGCCTATCCCAAAATGGTTTGATGGTTCCAAAAGCTGCGCATACCACTCTGGAGTTGTTGGGCACGCCACTGAAGATTGCTATGGGCTTAAAAACAAAATCGAAGCCCTGATTAAGGAAGGAGTAATTCAGCTCGCTGAAGCTAAGCCCAATGTGGTCAACAATCCTTTGCCTGCTCACGGAAATACCAAGATTTAGAGGAGTCCAGTGCGGAAAGAGTCAGATCAACAACTTTGTCGCTCTCGTGGGAACAATCCAATACAACTACTCGCAACACCAAGGCACTGACAATATGGGGCGCCGAACCAGGAAAGACTCTGAAGAATTGGACTTGTACTCCGTCCTCGATCCGTCGGGAGCCTTGGTAGCATGAACATGTAGTGAACTTGTTTTCTTTTATTGATGCTTGAACCGTACTCAAAATTTTGTTTGTTTTGCTTCACCTTGTGGAAGCTTGAATTGCAAAACTATGAATGCATTTCTGATTTTCCTTAATCATCTATTTTCTACTTTATTTATCAAAACTGTCAACTCTACGATTGTGACATGAAATGTACGAATAGACAACACACATTCCGAGAGAGTAACAAAGAAACTAGGGGGACAAGACAAGATTCCACTCACAAGAATTGAAATAGCCGATAGGTGATAACATAAGCCTAAAAGCTAGCAATTCAAGAAGAAATCAAAGTACGACATTAGGTTAGACAACCTAGTTTGCAACCTCTCCTTTAGTTACGAACTACGCTGACCTGATTCCCATGGGGGATACGTAGGCAGCCCACATAGGGTTCGGTTGCTTTACAACAAAAAATCCAAAATATCTTATGCGTACGAACTACGCTTGACCTGATTCCTCGGTGGATACGTAGGCAGCCTACACAGGGACTCGGTCATACTAGATTAGAATTTTTCCCTTTTTGGATCCTTACGAACTACGTTCCGTCCTGATTCCCGGAGTAGGATACGTAGGCAGCCCACATAGGGTTCGGTTGCGCTATAACAGAAAATCCAAAGTCCTTACACAAAGAAAACCACACAGAGCTTGATTCCCTCGGCGGGATTCGTAGACTATTAACATATAGATCCGTCACACCTAGATAAAATCCAACAAATCTTTTACCATTTATATAGCAGAACTACGCCGACCTGATTCCCTTGGTGGGATACGTAGGCAATCCACATCGGGTTCGGTCCTTTATTAGAAAACTTCAGATCATTTTTGTTATGAACTCACGAACTACGTTCTGACCTGATTCCTTGGCGGATACGTAGGCAACCTATACAAGGTTCGGTCACGACATAGCATAGGTTTAGTATACCCTTCTGAATCAAAGCTGGGGCATGTTTTGAAAAGATATAGGCAAAAGAATAATTGTGCATCGACAAGATTAAGACTACCAGACAGGAAGTATTATGAACCAATTACTTTAGAAGTGTCACAATCCGAAGTTGGCAGAATATTTTACAACTTACATACATAAATTTACATGTATATCTTTCCTTACGTACATACATTTACACATACATATTTCTCAACTTATCTACATATAGTTGCATTTCCTTATACATATTCTTATATACCTACCTTTCAAATGAAATACTTTCTTTCAATCATTTTCACTACTGTTCATCTACCGAGGCTTAAACAGAGATCACGAGATCCAAACAAACAAGACAAATGAAGCGCCAACAACGACAAGCTTCGAGTCAACACGAATCAACTTCCCCCTCCCAAACTAAGAATTTTTTCTTTGAGTACAGGAATTAAAGGACCGCAAGATCAATAGTCAAGTCTATCAATCGCGACGAAAAGCATCGTCTGGCTCATTAGGGCCTCGTCTCAAAAGCCAAACGGCTTTATTCCTAACCCTATTTTTAATTTTATTCTATCACAACAACTTTATGACTTCATACATCTTTTTGCAGGTTAAAGACGAATCAAATCAGGATTACGCGTCATTAATTCAGCCTGTCACAATACCGTCGACATCATCAGCCAAACGACTATGCTATCACTTTACTCCATACTTTATTACCTTCTTTACCTGCTTTAACCACTTTGCCCTGAACTTTACAGGAATCAACATTAAGTCCCCGAAGACAACCGGAGACACAACATCAAGTCCCCGAAGACAACCGGAGACATAGCATCAAGTCCCCGAAGACAACCGGGGGCATCATTCGGCTATACAGCCTCACATGCATAAGCCGGACGGCTACACTATGACTTTACCCTCTATTTTATCATTTACTCTACCAACTTTAACAACTTTACCCTGAACTTTACAGGAATTATCATTGGGTCCCCGAAGACAACCGGAGACACAACATCAAAGTCCCCGAAGACAACCGGAGACACAACATCAAGTCCCCGAAGACAACCGGAGACATAGCATCAAGTCCCCGAAGACAACCGGGGGCGTCATTCGGCTATACAGCCTCATATGCATAAGCCAGACGGCTACACTATGACTTTACTCTCTACTTTATCATTCACTTTACCAACTTTAACGACTTTACCCTGAACTTTACAGGGATTATCATTGGAGCCTCCGAAGACAACCGGAGACATCATCCACTTTACAACTTTATCCTGGACTTTACGGGAATCATCATCAAATCTCTGAAGACAACCAGAGACATCGCATGGCCACACGGCCTCATACGCATAAGCCAGACGGCTACACTTTGACTTTACTCTCTACTTTATCATTTACTTTACCAACTTTAACAATTTTACCCTGAACTTTACAGGAATTATCATTGAGCCTCCGAAGACAACCGGAGACATCGTTTGGCTATACAACCTCATCAGCATATCATTGAGTCCCGACAACCATCGGAGACATCACCCGGCTACACGGCCTCACTTGCATAAGCCAAACGGCTACACACTTATTTTTCTCCTTACTTCATTCCTTTATTTCATCATCTACCTTACCGCTTTAATGAATTTACCTTAAAATTCGCAGATATCATTTATCATCGAGTCCCGGAAGACAGCCGGAGACCTTATCACTATCATCTGCAAATGCAACTAGAGATATTATCACATCCTCAACATACGCATCACGCATTCATTCAAGTCCATGAAGACAACCAGAGACAACATTGGCCACACGGCTTCATTTTCATTCCCACACTCATATTTATTATCATTTTACACTCTTTATAATTTTACACTCTCAACGTTATTACTAATTTTGACATGAATTTCAGTTTTGGCAGAAAATACAACCTGCAGGGACGCAACACAACGTGGAACTTTATCTTACGCAGTGAACTGGGGAAAATTTGCTGAAGAGGAATACCAAACTCACAAGCAAAGGTCACGGATCTACTCTCGAACTCGATTCCGCCTATGTCCACAAACACGTGATACGTAGGTTAAATTCTCTTTCACATCCTCCGCTAAAACTCTACTCAATCTACTCTTTTCACAATCTCATATTCCTTTCTACACCCCCAGTGTCTCCATAACTCAACACTGGGGCATCTTTGAAGAATTCACATCGTGCCTAGTAGAGTCCTACTTGAAAGTGTGTTGCGCGCCACATTCATAATTAGGAGGCTATAAGCGTATGTTCCATTCTTGAACGTTCGCGTCACTTGTCTACAACCCCCTGCAAGATTGTGAATCCACAAAAACTTTCGAACTACACATGACCTGATTCTCGTGCAACCCGAGATATGTAGGCAACTCGAAACTGAGATTCGGCCATAATTTTCCATAATTCCTTCGGCCCTCATAACATTTCCCATCAATTTTCCTAAATCATACTTTCTTACAAACTCATACTCGTCAGTCCAAACAAAATTGGCTACTACGTCAACTTCTTCGCCCGAAGATTCTTACATCACCTCCGGTCGAAGAGGGGCATCTGTTGACACCCAATTTTGTCCCGCATCTCCTCCGAAATACCTATTTATACTTCTGGTATTTCGAGAAATTAAAAAAATATGCATTTAAGTTTTACTATAATTATTAGTCTTTTATTAACACCCACGTTTTATTTATTCTTCTGCAGTTTATTATTATCATTATTATTATTATTGTTATTATTATTATTATTATTCTTAAATTATTAATTGTCATTAATTATTATTTCTTGTTATTTCCATTATCATTATCATTATCATTATTATTATTAATTACTAATCATTATTATCAGCGTTATTTGTTATCAATTATTAATCATCATTATCATCGTTATTTTTATTATTAATTATTATCATTATTTTATCAATAATTGTTATTTATTATTATTATTATCATAATTATTATTTCTTATTATTATTATCATTATTATTTTATTATTACCCCATTATTGTTATTATTATTAATTTATTATCATTTTTTAATTATCAATGTTTGTTATTTACCATTATTATTATATTTATTATCACCATTATCATCAACATTATCATTATTACCATTATCATTGTTATTTAGCAGTATTACTACCGCTATTTATTTGCTACTATTATTTAGTATTATTGAAACTTGCATTTCTCGACATTTCTACTAACTTCCTCACACACATCGCATTTATTTAGCACATTTAAATGATAGCGTTTGTTATTAAATATTATTGCACGGTCATTTGCAACATCATATAATTTTTTACCCGGGTATTTTTATAATTACATATTTCTGTATTAGGTGATATTCTAGCACCCTTAATACATCGTTAATCAAAATGTGTCTCTTATTCAAATTTAGAAGCCAAACTATTTCTTGCACTCAGTCCGTATTTTGACTTACTGGACCCCAAATCAAAGTCCGATTAATTCCTAATATTTTTGGACTAGACCATATTTTTTATCTCAATTTTTAGATCAGTCCATATTTAGTTTACCAATCCATTCTTTTAAATACCCAGTCTAAAATTTGACCCGGTCCACAAATGGACCGGGTCCAATTCATTTTTTTCAGCAAAATGAGGAAGGGTTTCCCCTTCATCTCCTCATTCTTTCCGCCTCTTTCTCTTCTTTTCCTCTTTCCCTTTCCCTCTTTCCCTCATCGCCGCCGCTCCTCCTCGCCGCCGCTCCCACTCACCCCCCTTTCCCTCCTTCTTCTCCGCTCCCCACTCACCCTTGTCCCCCACTTTTCTCACTCTCTTCTCCTTCCTCTCTCTCTTCTCCCACGTTCCTCTCCACCATCCTCATCCCCACGCCTGCTCCCTGCTCATCCACGTTCCCTTGTCCCCTCATCTCCACGCCTCTGCACATCCAGCTATCTTTGTTCCCCACGCTTATGCCGCCTCCACTCTTCTCTGTCCCCCCGCTCCTCTCTCTCATACGCTCCTCCCTTTCCTTTCTTAAACCCCATAAATTGTTGTGCTTGGATGGGGGGCAGTAGGAGGATGGAAGATCGTTTTTAAAAAAAGGGATGGAAGATCGTTTTAAAAACAAAGAGGGATTTGATGAGCAAGAAAGAAGGAGAAAACAGAAAAAACGAAGGATTTGAAACCCAAAATCCCCCACAAAAACATCAATTTTAATCAACAAAAAACAGTCAACAATTACTCTATTTGTCTTTCCTTGTTTTTGTTTTAAAACTCTAGTTACTTTGCTTATCAAGTTCGAGTTCGTCGCGTTCGAGTGTAGATTCGACGACGTCGACGCCTCACTTCACTGCACACAAAACAGGTGAACCTCGATACATTTATCACTTCTAGTCTTTAATTCCTGCTTTTTAGTTAACTTTTAGCTGATTATGCTATTTGGTAGTTATGTAGTTTTTCTGCGTCGTCGTATTATTTCTTTGATGTTTGGGTGCAGTTAGGATAGGTCGATAACTGCTAAAATGAGTTCGAAAGACGTATGCTGTAGTTTGGATGTTTAAATTGAACTTTCAGGATTTAGAACCTATTTAAGGTAGAATATACATAGGATATACAATGATTTATCAAGGTAAGAAGAAAATATACGTTCGATATACATCTGATACACACACCGGGGTGTGTATATCTTAAGTATATCGTATATGTGATCAAAACAGCTCGACATTGTCCCTTTTTTTTCTCTATTTATTCTAAATAACATATTTGATTATGAATATAATTCATCCCAGTTTAGATATGATGAAACGATTATACGACGTGTCGAATTAGTCAGCTTGAGATTTATGGCGATCTACAGGGTCATGTCTGTTCGTTTAGGCTGATAGGATTCATATTGAATGGCTAGCTTGAGACTTAGGTCAGCTTACTATATCATCGCTGTGTGTTTTAAGTCGAATTCGATTAACGCTAAATGATAGTTGTTTTGTCTGGTTAGTCATAGTTTTCTTCATCTTAGTTTGTTCTTCATTTAGTTCTGCCCTTTTTTAGATACTCGTAGCTTAGTTCTGTTCTTAATTTTATTTCTGCTTTAGTATGTAATCCTCTTTCAATACAATTTGACCTCAGCATGTGCATGTTCCACTGAACCTATCAATGATGCCTTGCCCTTGATTGATTGATTCCATACCAGCTTTAGAATGAGAGACCTGAGTGTGAACATCCTCTGTCTATGCTTCAATCTATAGCTCATAGTATGTCTTATATCTCTGTGCTGTTTTCATAACTAGTCTGACAACAGAATGCATCTTAATCTTAATCAAATCCTGAAACTTTGTGCACTAGCTGAGTTTTACCATGAAAGGTCGTTTATCTTTTCCTCTGTGGCTACCAATGAGACACAACTTTCATGTATCAGATATTGATCTTATATTGTACATTGTATGTTGTCTCAGTCTTGAAATTTGAACTCTTGGGAACACACCTTCTTCTGTTTCACATCATCTGAACCATTGGAAAGTGTTCTGATTCCATTGCTATATGAATTTTCTTTTTATTTGAGTGCCATGTTCGTTGTATCTCCGATGACATTGGGCTGCTGTGTTCTATCTGTGACTCAATGCTTGTTTCCTTTCTTACACGTTCATGATAAATGAGAAACTGATTGTAAAAGTGGAACTAAGAGGTCCTGATATTTTAATTCTGGCATTGTAAGCCACTGGCAGTGATAGTGTTTTGCTATAAATCATAATGCTATGCCTTGTCAATATGAAGAACATAAACTGTCCGGGACCTTTAAACGCTCCCTTCTTAGCGACTTTATTCGAAACTGTAAGACTGGATCCTTTAGCTTGCCGCTGTCCCTGTTTGGTTTCTCTATATCTGGTTGTTACATTCAAATTCTCTTTTCCCTCTGTTAATTTAAATTTGCACGTCTGGTAGGAGAGCCTCGCGTCACTGTTTTCCAGTTAAAATCCTTCAGGATAGGGCAGTATTTAATCTTTGTTTTCGGGTATGCCATCAGAAGTATAACAATTAGTTGGTTTGTTTTTAACTTATTCAAACAGGCTCCTATATTTTATCGTTAAAACATGTTACGGTACTGCACCTGTTAAGGCTCGTATGTTCTGGCATTGTAGATATACTCAAAGATGCCTAGTATATATAAACCATCGCTCTGTTTCCTACGAGTTTGCATTATGTCTAGTTATGTTCATTAATTTCACACTGATTGTTTCCTTTCATTTTTTGTGCATGACCTCCGCGCGCGAGTCCGAAGGGGACTCATCTCCTTCCGCACTTGGCGTTGGGCTAAAGGCCCAACACAATTTCTCTCGAATC
This sequence comes from Lycium barbarum, assembly GCF_019175385.1. Lineage (NCBI taxonomy): Eukaryota > Viridiplantae > Streptophyta > Magnoliopsida > Solanales > Solanaceae > Lycium > Lycium barbarum. The sequence continues at coordinate 18,009,467 of NC_083348.1, read as the reverse complement.
AGCCCGTCAGCCATCCGCAACGTCATACTAAAATCTGCTGGGCCGAAGCCCAACAGTAGCGAACAACAGCAATACATGAAATTTGGGCCAAAGCCCACCAGCAAAACAGACTGTAGCAGCAGTCCAAAAAATAGATTAAACCCATTTAAATTTATTGTGTGCTTCAGCTTTATTTTATGCTTAACTTGTATTGTTTTGACTAACACTTTATCTTACTCTTGTTTCTATTTAGCTTAGATGAATTATAAGAGGATTAGCATAGATAGTTTTGGGAATAACGGGTAGTTAATTTAAAGAATACCAATAGTCAATTCTTTAAGATTTCATTCTCTTTTTGTTAGATTATTCATAATATCTACAATATCTACTTTATTAGAATAATAGATTTTCAAATAACATGACTAGATATTTTAATTAAAAAAATTAAAACATTACATATTTTGACACTAATGCTAACTCATTTGAGAAATAAAAAGGGCAAACCAATTTAACAGATAACTCCTTTATTTTACTTTCTTTTCAACATTTGAAACACATATGTGAAACAACCTTTGCATAATATATATTAAACTACTAAGTCTTTATATGAAACCTGTAAAGTTTATTCAACATTAATCTTACAATAATTCTTTTAATTTGTGAGTCGGCATAGCTCATTTTCTCTCCAAATACATATAAACATCATATATTCCGTTTCTTTTAGTTTAATTCAACTAAATTCTTTACGCAAATTATTATGTTTTTATAAATATTATTTTAAACAACACTATTATACTTTCATTTAAAATTTTAACAACGTTTATAAGTCATTTCAAAATAGCATTAAAGTACTCTTTTTTACAAATTATTATTATTTTTTACAAGTTCTATTTTAAATAGCATTCTTACATATTTATCTATAACTTTAGTCATACTTACAAAGCTACTTTCTTTTTCTATAATATTATATTTACACCTAGCCTAATTAAATTTTAGTCCGGTCGGTTAACCATTGTTAATGGGTCTTAAAGGATGCCTAATACCTTCCCTTTAGACTAATTGAACCCTTACCTAGAATCTTAAGTTTCGCAGACCTTAAACAGAGCTAACTTTAGAAAATGACTTTAATAAACTTTAGGTGTCCTAATTCACCATAAATAATTAGGTGGCGACTCCTTAAAATAAACAAAAAACAGGAATCTCCAATACGTCATACTTCTACTTTAACCTCCGGGTTAAAAAGGGGTGTGACAGCTGCTAATAGCAGTTGGAATGGATGCAAATGGAGCTATATTCCCTCTAGCTTTTGCAATTGCAGCTAATGAGAGCATTAGTACGTGGGGTATGTTTTTGGACTACTTAAGGCAACACGTTATTAAGGATCGCATGGGAATCTGTGTGATATCAGACAGAAATGCTGGCATATTGCACAATATGTTCAATTTGCAGGGGTGGTAGCCACCGTTTGCCTACCATCGTTATTGTTTAAGGCATTTGAAGGCAAACTTCCAAAAGGCATATCGAATCCCAGCACTTTGCAATTGGATGTGGGCGGCTGCAACAGAGCATCAGGAGAAGAAGATTAACTTGCAGATGGACATTATTAGGCGGGCGAATGAGAAAGCCTTTCACTGGTTGAATGCAATTGATAAAGACAAATGGACATTACACCAGGATGAAGGTAGGCGATGGGGTATGCTGACAACAAATAGCTCTGAGTCATTCAATGTCTTGTTGAAATCTGCACGCGGACTACCGGTCACCGCAATGGTGAGAATGACATTTAAGCAGGTTGTGGAGCGGTTCGTCACAAGATCAAAAGGGGCCAAAGCATATGCAGCAGTAGGTCTAAGGTGGATGCCAAAACCGTCAAAACTGTTCGAGTACCACAAATATAAGGCTCAGAAACATGATCGGATGGAGTACAACCCTGCAGAGCGCATATTTGAACTCACAACAAGTGTGCACCAAGGTAAAGGAGGTAACGTCCACACAATTTGTGAGATTCCAAGAACATGCACATGCGGCAAGTGACAATCATATCACATGCCATGTTCTCATGCCTTTAAGTGTTTTATCACAATAGGAAAGAACGCCTCCTCTTACATGGCTGAGGAATATACAGTTGAAAATTATGCAAGAACGTATGCTGGAAGGTTTTACCCACTTGGCAGTGAGAGTCATTGGCCAGTGGATCCATTTTCAATGGTTATAAATAAAGCATTTATCCGTAAATTCAGAAAGAGTGCATACTCGCGTATTCATAATGAAATGGATGTTCCACCGGGGAGATATACTCGAAAATTCTCATTTTGAAATTATGTTGGTCATGATAAGCACAAGTGTCCCTTACGGCATGGTGGTCAAACTACATCTCGCGGTGGAAGTACCTCTCGTGGTGGAGGAAACTTTCGTGGTGGAAGTACCTCTAGTGGTGGTGGCACATCTAGCGGTGGTGGCGAAATATCAACTCAAGGGCATTAATTGATGAATGTTTTTTAAGTTTTTTTTCTTACTTTGATGATTGTATTTTTAAAAGTTTGGATTTCTCATTAATTAGTATGTTAATTATTTTCATCCACTCAAGGTTATGAATGAATGATGCAATTTAATTAAGTTTTTTTTTTTTTTTGTATGAATGCTGCCATTTTGACTAAAAAAAATTAATTATTAATGAACAAGTTTAAATATTCGTAAAGAACTTAAAGCTAATGACACCAAGCCTTCATACGAAAATGGCGTTCGAGCACTTTTCAACTACTAAAACGGCCATCCGAAAATTTTCTTATCCTTGATGTGTTGATCCTACCTTATTAATCGCACAAAAATAAGTAGGGTTATATACAAAATATTGAAGTTTCGGGGTCCCGAAGCATGATTAATCTATGGTCAAAATACGTTAAAAAGTGTAATGGAAGAAGGGTTAACCAAAAGGGCCGAAAAAAAAAGAGGAGGCACTATAGCGCAGTAAATTACTACGCTATAGCACTTAACGGAGTCGTTCCCGTTAAGTGCTTTAGCGCAGTAATTTACTGCGCTACAGGCATTTTAGTAACTTTTTTTTTTGTTGGGGTATTTTGGTTCAAATTGTTTTTTTGGGGGCCATTTTGGTTCCGAACTCTATACTGTTTAGCTTGCTCCTTCCAATTGATACCCAGATGAAACTTATCCAGTGCAGGTTGTGCAAAATCTCCAATTATGTTGAAAAAATTACTACAAAATTCGGAAATTTAGATTTATATGTAATTTTTTTTTTTTTAAATCATGTGTGTAAAATTGAGAGAATAGAAAGAAATTGGAGGAACTTGTGATTGTATTTCACTGCTCTTCTTTTGTTTACAACTGAGATATTTATACATGTTTTGCTTTATCAGATAACTATGAAAATGAGATAACTATGATACTAAAAGGATAACCACTATAATAATTTACAACATAGAATTCTACTTGTGATAAGTTAGAGCAACAGAGAACAAGAGGCAGAGAAATATAGGGAACTAACACCTCCCCTCAAGCTGATGGCGGAAGGTAGTGAACACGCAGCTTGTCACGAAAATAGAGATATGCTTTTGAACCCAGCGGCTTTGTCAGAATATCAGCAAGTTGGTTAGCATTTGAGATGAATTTTACGACTAAATTGCCAAGCTTTACTTGCTCACGAACAAAATGATAATCCAGCTCCACATGTTTGGTTCGACCATGAAAAATGGGATTCGAAGAAAGGTAAATGGCACCAATGTTGTCGCACCAGAGAGTTGCTGGAAGTGTATTCGAAAATCCAAGCTCCTTAATTAAATAGTTGAGCCACAAAACTTCGGATGCGACGTTAGCCAATGCTTTATATTCACTTTCAATAGATGAACGAGCCACGATGGGTTGCTTTTTCGATGACCATGAAATTAAATTGGACCCCATATACACTAGATATCCGCCGGTGGATCGTCTATCATCTGGGCAGCCAGCCCAGTCACTATCCGAGAAACTTTGGAGCTGCAAGGTTGAATTTTTTGTGAAGAGTAGACCATGAGAACTGGTGCCGCGCAAGTAACAAAGGACTCGTTTGATTGCTTGCCAATGAACATCCGTTGGACAGTGCATAAATTGGGCAAGCTTATTTACTGAGAATGCAATGTCGGGACGGGTAAGAGTGAGGTATTGGAGTGCCCCAACGACCTTTCTGTACTGCTCTGGATTTGCAAGAGGACTGCTCATGAATTTGCTTAGGTTCGGTGAGATAGCCATCGGTATGGAGCATGGTTTTGATGTCTGCATTTTTGTTTCAGTTAGCAAATCTTCTATATATTTCTGTTGAGTGAGCAAGAAGTCTTCAGTGTAGGGCTTTACTTCAATGCCCAAGAAATAATGTAGAGCTCCTAAGTCTTTAACAGGAAAGACCTTTTTGATAGAACCAATGAAGCAGTCCAACTTGCTAGGATCTGAACATGTTAACAAGAGATCATCAACATAAACAAGAATGTAAAACTTCAGATCACCTTGGCAGAGAATGAAGAGGGAGCTGTCAGCTTTTGATGGAGTGAAGCCCGATTGGATTAAGAAAGCTGATAAGCGATGGAACCAAGCTCGCGGAGCTTGTTTGAGGACATAGAGTAACCGATGTAGTTTGCAGACATAATCCGGATAAGAAGAGCATGTAAAACCTGTAGGTTGCTCCATGTAAATCTCATCTTCCAGATGTCCATGCAAGAAAGCATTTGATATATCAATTTGTCTTATGGGCCAGTGATGAACCGTCGCTAGCGAAACCACAGTGCGAACAGTGGTAAATTTAATCACAGGCGAGAAAGTCTCTTGGTAGTCGACACCACTTTGTTGGGAGTAGCCTTTGGCCACTAAGCGAGCCTTGTAACTATCAATATCACCATTGGATTTCCTCTTGATTCGGAATATCCATTTGTTCCCGATAATATTCTTACCAGGTGATACCGAAACTAAAGTCCATGTTTGGTTTTGAAGGAGTGCATTTAGCTCATCTTGCATTGCTTAATGTTTTTGGCTCTGTGTACAGGTAATTTGGACGGGCTATAGCTGTGAAGGCACGTCGTTTGGACATTGTGGTAGGACGCTGTCACGCCCCAAAACCCACTCTAGACGTGACCGACATCCGACGTCATGAACAATATCGGAAGAACCTAAATGATGCAATAATAACACTTGAACCCGCCAGGTTCAACATTCGCCTCCAACAGTTTAATAAAATAAATGCAAACAGATCATGAATATAAGAGTTAAAAATTTAAATAATTCAACCAAAACATGATAGTGTGCCTGAAAGAGTTAAACAACAACTCTTCTTCTACCCACATTCGAATGTATACTAAGGAGCATCTAAGAATAAGGAATAAATGTCTAACTCATTGGGACGCAGCCCGGAAACTAATATAAATAAAAGGAATTAAATAAATAGGGTGTCTCAAGAATGAATGTGTGGGCTCGCCCAATCAGCAGCAACCGCAAGTCCTTCCTAAACGCCCGGAGTATCAAGAACCTGCTCTTCACCGTTACCTAACATACCATCAAAAACAACAATGGTATGCCTGAGTACTTCGTACTCGGTGAGTGCCTCGGGGACAACAAGTAATATGAAAATAAGGTACAATAATACATAAAGAAATCAATCTTGAAAATAATGTGAAACCAATGTAAGAACAATTATTCAATTTGTGTATCTCAATAAGAACTATCAAATATGCCTTTCAATTGATCATAATTAGCAACAACAATGCCATGAGTAAATAAGAATATCACACATGCCAATACAGGTCGAAGAATCAAGCACATCGAAGGGGGTGACCGTAGAGGTTCCCTTGTCACAGCGCACCACACCGAAATATGAAATTCAACGGTGGCTATCCTTCCTCCCGAATATCTAGGCATAATCACACCCCAGGTAGATAACCCGGAAGTGGCCACTCTTCCTCCCGAATAGCTAGGCATTATCACACTAGGATCCATAGTGGCTACCCTTCCTCCCGAGTAGCTAGGCCAAATACAACAATCAAATTCATAGCATGGAAGCTGAATTATATCATAGAAGCTAAATCACAATTATCTCAATGTAGCCACACCATCCATTTGCATTAAATTTCATTATTCCATTACGAAAAATCCATAATTTCATAGATAATCTTGCAAACGTTTTCACTTCTTTAAACAAGATTCCTTTGTCTTAGTTTCTTTGTAAAGTCATCAATACCAACAATTAACCATCATCATTGATCATCTCTTATAGAAGAAAACGATTATGATTCTATATACGTATATAGAGGATAATACAATCAAGGTTTAATGTGGGCTTGTCCGCTCACGCACACCAACCACAAGCAAAGATATGATTAGGGTTTTGCATGAGAAGTTCACCTTGTTATTCAATAAAGAACCTTTAAGAAGAAAACATATATCAATGATAAGGTTTTTAAAAGGGAGACATACCTTAGTGTGTTAAACAAAGTTTAACAATTCACTTTCCTAGTGAAGAACACCCAAATCCTAGCTTGAATCACTTTAGGAAGAATTATTTTGCAAACCCTAGGTTTTAGTCACAAGAATCATGGGTTTGTTGTTAGGATTGATAATCAGTGATTAAGATGTTCTTACCTTAGTGTTGGAGCCCTAGAGAGTTATTTTCATCCTTAGGGTTTTTGAGAGTGAAAAGAATGGAAGAAAAAATGAAATTTTGCAACTTATATAATTTCAGCCCCCCAGGCACAAACGACGGTACAAAGGACGGAGCGTCGAATAGAACGACGAAGCGTCGAATAGAACGACGAAGCGTCGATCTGCTCCGTTGAATGGTCTTTGTGCTAGGTCAATTCGACTGTACAAACGAAGGAGCGTCGAACCGATCTGCTCCGTCAAAGTCATGAAATTTCCAGCGAGCAACTTTCTCTTCCTCACAATCGATGGTGCAAAGGACATAGTGTCGAACAGAACGACGGTACAAAGGATGACCGTCAAACCTCCTTTTCGTGAAACTGTAAAGAATTTTCATTTTGACCATCTCCTCTTGGGTCTTTAGCCTAAAGCCATGCACGTAACCCAATATATAAGGTTCCAAAGAATTCATACAATGCTTTCACACTCAATACGGATTTACGGGATGTTACAAATGCAAGATCATTTCATGAGTTCGAGAAGTAGTGGACTGTGAAGGTGGTTGATGCGGATATTGGTTAGGATCAACGGTGAGATTTAAGGCTCTATTTGTTGTTGGGGTTGAAGATGAGGTAGAAATAGGTGTTTGAATTGATGTAGAGGATAGGGAATGTGATAAATTTTGTTGAGGAAATAAGGGAGCAGAAGGAGAATGATCAATAATAGGATGAGAAGAAGAGGGAATATGAGAGTCGGAGAGATTAGGGTAATTACCTGAAGATGGTGTTGAGGCAGAGTCCAATGAGGAGTGTGCTACGCTGGAAACTTGCAGCCAAGGAGTTGCGACAGTTTCGATTTCTGAAGACTTGGCATTTGCAGCAGTATATGGAAAAATCTTTTCTTGAAAACGAACATGCCTAGCTAAGTAAATCCGACCTGTTTGTTTATCAAAGCATCGATGTGCTGCATGTGTGGGACTAAGACCTAAGAATATGCATGGTGTTGTGCGAAATGAGAATTTGTGTGAATTGTAAGGTCGTAAAAGTGGAAATACCTCACAACCAAACGGTTTCAAAGCAAGGAAATTTGGCTCCTTTTGAAATAATAAATTGTATGGTGATTTATGCTTAAGAACATTGCTAGGTAAAACATTAATCAACATAGCACTTTGTTCTATAGCAAAATTCCAAAACTTTAAAGGTAATTTGGCATGTGCAAGTAAAGTGAGAGTGGTATCGACAAGATGTCGAATTTTCCGTTCGGCCGTTCCATTTTGTTCATGAGTATAGGGGCATGCTATGCAATGTTGAATACCAGCTGATTGAAAATATTTGTTAAGTTTTTTATATTCACCTCCCCAATCTGAATGGAAAGCTCGAATTTTTGCACCAAACTGCCTTTCAATTAACCTTTCGGAATTTATAAAAATGTTATAAACTTCACTCTTCTGTTTTAAAAAATAAAACCATGTAAAACGAGTAAAGTCGTCAACAAATAAAACAAAGTATCGATGACCAAAATGAGATTGAATAGGCGCAGGAACCCATACATCAGAAAATATTATTTCAAAAGGAGCACGACTTTTATGTTCAATAGAAACAATAGGAATGCGAGATAGTTTGCCTAATAAACAACTGGAACATGGAGTTAACTGACTAGAAACACTAGAAATGCTATTATTCTTAACTAAAGAATTTAATTTCTAAGAATTGGGATGTCCAAGCCGCAAATTCCAATCATCAAGTGTCGGGACAGTTGCTACCATGGCTTGCTTGTTGGGGCGTAGAGTATATAAACCCGATTCACTGGGGCCTTGCATCAACACCTTCCTGGTTTGTTGATCCTTAATCAAGAAACAATTAGGCCAAAATTCAAAAAAACATGAGTTGTCAGAGGCAAAACGTTGAACAGATAAAAGATTTTTAACGATGGTGGGTACACAGAGAATACTTTTAAGTTGTAGCGGACCATTAGAAGAATGGAGAGAAGCATTACCAGTGTGAGTTATCTGCAATCCTTGGCCATTACCTACATGAAGAAGATCCGAACCATTGTATTCATTGGTGGCGTTGAGTGATTGGACATCCGGGGTGATGTGATAGTTCGCGGCTGTGTCAGGAAACCACGGCAGTTGCTGTCCTACTGTGGAATAATGCGCTTGAGGCATAAATGGACGTTGTGCTGCCGAAGAAAAATTTTGTGTATTGAAATTGGGACGTTGGAAATTTTGAAAAGACTGATTATTAGAGTGGTAACGCCGACGACAGTTTTTGGCCATGTGATTGCGATAGCCACATATTTGGCAAGGACCATGTGATTTCCGATTGTTGGATCGATATTGGCCTGCGTAATTGGAATTTTCATAGGGGCGGAAGGAAGAAGTTGGTTGTGTGGGTAGAAGTGGATCACTACTTGAGAACCATGTTGGCTGTTGATTCAAGTGAGGTCTTGAGAGGAATTTCATGAGCAATAAGTTGCCAATGGAGCTCATAGAAAGAAACAGGTTCTGCTCTAAGGTTGAGAGCAGTGATGATACTGTGAAAATCTGAACCAATATTGCAATATATTATCGCATTGAATTCAGCAGGTGAAAGGGGCTTACCCGCAGCATGAAGTTCATCAGAGAGAGCTTTCGCCTTTTGAAGGTATTGGGAGACAGAGAGGTTCGTTTTTCTTGAGTTCTTGAAGCTCTATATGAAGCTGAAGCTGTCGATTTTGTGAAATAGATCCAAACGAATTTTCAAGAGCTTGCCAAACTTCACAAGAGGATGACAATCCAATGACATAAGGGAAGATTTCTTCCGTTAAAGAGGAGAAAAGCCATGAAAGGAGCATTTGATCCTTTTTGAACCAGGAATCATAATCAGGATTGGGTTCATGTTCTTGTGGATTAGTGGAAGACTGCTTGGTTTTTGATGGAGCTGGAGAAGTGCCATCGATTAATCCATGAAGATTTTGATAGTTTAAGATGGGAATAAATTGAGTTTTCCATGCTAGGTAGTTTTTGGTTGAAAGTTTTACAGAAAAGGAATGGGTTGAGGAAACAACAGTAGACATGGGAATGGTAGTAGTAGCAGTAGAAGTGGCAGGAACAATTGGATTTGTCATTGCTTATAGACGGAAGAAAAAAAAACAGAGGCTCCGATACCATGTAAAATTGAGAGAAAAGAAAGAAATTGGAGGAATTTATGATTGTATTTCACTGCTCTTCTTTTTGTTTATAGCTGAGATATTTATACATGTTTTGCTTTATCAGATAACTATGAAAATGAGATAACTATGATGCTAAAAGGATAACCACTATAATAATTTACAACATAGAATTCTACTTGTGATAAGCTAGAGCAACAGAGAACAAGAGGTAGAGAAATATAGGAAACTAACAATGTGAAAGTCACGAATTTATTTGAAAAATTGTAGCTGAATGAAAAGTAATATGTAAAAGACAACTTTGAAGAAGAAGTCGATGGTATTTGTGGACTCCGAGCGGAGCAGAAAAAGGGGAAGAGGCAATGGTGGTCGGATTTTGAAGGAAAAGCAAGAGGAGATGGTGATTATGGTAGACGACGGTAGAGATTTTTTTTTATTTGGCAAAAGCTTTGCAAATTCCGTGAGCAACGTACAGAATAGGCTTCTTACGCACCCCGCAAGAGGTGACGAACGCTTATGTGTACATGTCAGCAAATTGCGCTCAATGGACACACATAAGTAAAAGTATGTGTCTAGTTTAAGAAGCTGTCTGTGTATTTGGCCTTTAAATAATGAGTCATAATACAAACGGGATTAAGCTCCTCTCCAATAGCTGATCTCTCCAGTCTGTCCAGTAGGGCCTTAAATTTATTACACGTGTCCGTCTAATAGATAAATGGCATAGATTTGTTCAGTTAACCCAAATATTGCAACCATGGTTAATTGTTCATTCGCTATCACTCTCTCCTCTCCACTGCCGAGTAACAGTAAAAATCCCTTCGATTTCCGTTCAAATCTCTCAAACATGAGAAAATTAACAAACTTGGATGCACTTGGGTAATGAAAATTCACGAAAATTATTGAATTCTTTTCACAAATAAATTTGTAGGGGAGTTTCAAATGATGATATTATTATAGTTGATTGAGTTGCTCATTGGACAGTCTAGTGTCCACCATACACCATAACTGCATAAGCATATACTCTGTTAGACCGCTTCTGCTTCTCCTTTGAAAAATAAAAGTTTCCACTTCTCTCTGTTTTATTTTTTTCGGGTACATCTACTTCTCTTTGTTCTGGACTAGAAAGAAAATTAGAAAAAGATAGCACTTAGTTATTGGAGAAATGTGGATTGATGTGACTTCCACAGATAGTGCTCCTGGGTTTGCCATTTACGGGAATAGGAACCTCGACTTCCGTTCTTCCTCACCGGCCGGATCTCCACGGAAGCAACTTCTATAGTTGATTTCACCAACACTTCAAATCTATCCCTTTCTCAGATGGAGGTTTTTTTTTTTTTTTTTTCCTATTTGGCTAGGTGTTGGAACCTTTTTTCGTGACATTCTTGATAGATTTGGAAAATTGGGTGGAAGGGAAGGGAAGGGAAGGTAATCAGGGATTCGTGTCTGACAATTGAAAAGAGAGAGAAAGAGTTAGAAGATTTCACCATGGTTAAAACGCTGGGGTAAAACCAAACAAATCTGAACCATTTGTTTATTAAAGGGACACCTGTAATATATTCAAGACCCAACTGGACAAACTGGAGAGATCCAAACAAACCATCCAACTCTCACTAATTATTATTATTTTTATTTGTTTTCTTATTTATTTAAATACTAAATTAAATTTATAGTAATATTTTCATATTATAGCTCTATATAATATATCAAACAAAAATATGTTTAAATATTAAGTCCAAATAAACTCAACTTTTCCATGGATTGAATTTAAACGGATTAATGGGTGGAGTTAATAAATGCGAATCATATTTTTTTGGGCTATTTTTGACATATAACTTTACATTACTAAGCAATGTTAAAAAAAAAAAAATATGTCACATATTCTTAGCACAAGAATTAGTATATCAATAGGTAGCCAAAACAAAATTCCCTTATACAGTAGATTCATCCAAAATCGAAACCCCTCACCGAAAATCTCACATATTAATAACCTAGGAGTGTTTCTTAATTGTTTCTTAAAAATCATTACTAGTGTACTTGCTCGTGCTTCGCACGATCATACGAAAAAAGAATTAGATTAATTTTACAAAGGAAATTAATGTTTGCTAATCAAGTATATTTTCATGATTCCCCATTTGTTTTTATATTCTTTTAGCATCCTATATAAAACTCTTTGTCAAAGGAATATGTGGAAAACATTTGACATCAAATATGAACCAACCTAATATGTGAACTTAAATAAAAGAATAGAAAATAAATAATCATGAAAAGAGAAAAAATGGTAATGTAAATGTTTGGAGGATGCAAGCCTGAGATGTTGCCCTTTTCCTCTTCTTCTTCTACGGTATTTTCTTAGAGCCCGTTTGGATTGGCTTACAGCTTAAAGCTGTTTGCAGCTTATAAGCTGAAAAAAATAAGTTGGGGTAGTCCAACTTATTTTTTTTTGGCTTATAAGCTGTTTTCAGCTTATAAGCTGCTTTAGATAAACTAAGTCAAATGAGTCCAATTATTTTTTTGAGCTTATTTTAAGCATAAAATGACTTTAAGCTGGCCAGCCAAACACTCAAAAAAGCTGAAAACAACTTATAAGCTAACTTATAAGCCAATCCAAACGGGCTCTTAGTAAACTTGTGTAATTGAAATTTTTCATCTCTCTCAGATTTTTTTTTTTTTAAATAAAACTAAAAATGAAGGAAACCAAAAAGATAGAGAAATAGCAAAGAGTTAGCAAAGAAAGTTAATTAAATATATTCCATCATTAGATCAAATTTTCTAGTTTGAAAAGATAATTTAAAGTTTCTAACATTTTTCTTTTTATTTCCGTTTCTTTAATTCTTCTTCTTCTTTTTTTTTTTTTTTGCTTCATTTTCTTTCCTTTACAAAAAATTATCTCTTCACTACTTTGGCTCTTGAACATGACCATATGAAGCATAAGTTTTCTCTCGAAAATAATCCCTAGTTTCTAACACTTCTTTTTCTTTTCCGTTGCTTTGCTTTCCTCTCTTTTTTTTTTTTCTTTTTTTTGTGATCACTTTTCTTCCCTTAACAAAAATTTGTGACTGTTGAATTTTGTTATGCAATTAGTTTTTTGCTTGATAGAAGTCAAACCAAATTTTCAATTTAAAACAATGGATGATTTTGTTAGTGAATATAGGCAAAATATCATTTTGTTGTGTTATTTGTTAGTTTTTGTGCACATTCTGACTATGAACTGAAAGCTCATTTTTTACTTAACATCATATTTCATTCATGTGAGGAGTATCAAAAAGCTAAGTAATCTTAAGCAAAATATGTTTTGAGACGTAATCATACGTCAACCACAACCAGAGGCGCAGCTAGGATTTGAGGTGTGGGGGGTCGGAATTTTAAGACAGGACAACGACCTCAAGTTAATGCATAACAATCAAGGGCGTCTCAATAAAATAAATGGCCTAAAGCTAAATTTTAATCCGAGACCTTAAATATATACACATACATAAAAAATAAAAAATAAAATCTAGTCTTGCCTTTTTGTTTTTTATAATTGTTGCATTTACTTCACATAGTAACATTATTATTAATATTTATAATAGTGAGGATTAATTCAAGTTAATAAGATGTTAGTCATGTGTTTTAAATACATTACCTTAGATGTTGTTGTAAAAACTTTATTTAATAATATGAAGATTTTGAGTAATTTAGTTCAAAGTCTAAAATATTTCTCTTAAAAAGTAGATAGTTTTTTCCCTTCTTTTATTATATAAATTTTGTACTTATTTTGACAATCTTCAATATTGTCTAAGAAAAAATAAAATCATAATATTCATCCGTAAAAATTTTGTTACCTCAAAAGTTTGGGGGGCTAAAGCAAAGGTTTTACTAACTTCACCCTTGAGTCACCACTAATAACAACCATCAAACTAACGAACAAATATCAGTATTTAATATATTTTGATAATCTAATTTTGGGTTTGGCTTTGTGAAAGAAAACGATGAAAAAGAATGGTAGCAGCAAGTATCGCGAGAATTCAGTTTGCTTTTTCCTTATTGATTTGTCAATTTTATATTTTGTTTTTAAAATATAAAGTGTTAAAAGAAATTCTGTATAGTATTCTGTATGATAGCAAAAAGGGAAAAAGTTAACCCCCAAAGGAAAAGAACTGCACGAGTTCAATTTATACGTTCTTCTAATTTTAAAAAGTGAATTAAAAGAAAATCTTGCTTATTATAACAAAAAAGAGAAAAAACATAGGCACTGGCGGGATTTTGAACTCACATCTCTAGAAAGAGAAAGCTTGTCTACTGAACTGTCCGCTTATTTGTGTATGTGGGTTCGCAAATAATAATATCTACCTTTACTGTTTTTCTATAGTAAAAATATAGGGTCTACGCAAAAGCTATTGGGTTTGCCCGAACCCCCCTTTAACACTGTAGCTCCGCCCCTGACCACAACCTTTTCAGTGCACTTCTAGATTTTCTGCCTATATTCAAGAAACCAAGACCTATGTACACAGTGTTGGAAATATTACGGAAATCACAGAAATCCTCATAGCTTGAGTCAATTAATACACCATTCCTAAGAATATTTCATCCGGTATAGGAGTATCCTCAGGATTCAACAAGCTCTTCTAGTACAAAATTAAAAGCCAAAATCTAACAAATATTTATTTTTTGGTATCCAGCACGCAAGAAGATAACGATAAAAAGTTTTTTCACTTCATCCACCTCTGCAAAATGAATACATAGAATATATATAGGTTGCAAAGGGGGACAAGATATTTATTAATATAATAAAGACCATTGGAGGCCATTCAAATGGTCAAATACGTTTTCTATAAGAGAATCACTATTTTGAATATAATAAATTATAGTAAAAGAAGCCAATAATGGCTATTAATGATATAAGAAACGTTTCTCATAATGAATTCACAGTTTTTCAAATAGTCTCTTAGAAATCTAACACAATCTGCCAATGTTTAAAACTCCATTAAAGAAAATATTGATACCCATTAATATAATATTAAATAATTAATCTAGACATTTCTTTGAGATATTAGAACAATTTTTTTAACAATCCCCCACTTATCTCAAAAAGAAGAAAAAATAATAAAATATACAAATGAAGTAAGAAGTTTTGCTGGATTTTTTTCTCATATGAGTATAATGCGTTGAATCTGGTATCTCGTAGACTATGAATCAGATCTAGATAAAACAAGATTAAACTTAAAGAGTAATTGGTGAAGTTTAGAACTTCTATGAACCAAGAATTCTTTTGTAAACTCATAGTCTTATTCTATCACATCATACTCGTACAATCTTTGTCGTTATCGTGATTTTGCGCTAAGAGGCCATGCGCGTGTCCTGGTATTCATGAGTGCTCTAGAAATCTGTCACAATTTCATAGGAGCGGCACCACCCCACACTCATATGGTTACAATCATCAAGTGTATTCTGCAGAGCAATACACCACTTATAAAGGATATGAATTGGATTAAGGGCCTAACTCAACCTTACTTTGCCTTGTAGAATTGCACTATATTCACACATCATAGGAGGGACATATTTTAATATACTTGATCAACAAATGACTTGTTATTACCCATATGAACCTAATTCATGGGATCTCCAATTACATAGGTTGGGTTACCATCATTGTTGATCTTCTCAATTGACAAAAAATTCTCACTCCCCTCGATGTTTCTAATAGTCTGTGAATTGATCAAGTTCACTTCTGACTTCACATAATATATTTACGTAAATATTTCACAACAGCTGTTTTATCACTTTATGTCTCAAACAAAAGATTTGTCTTTGTACTACAGCTAAAGCTGCTTGACAACCACAATATATAGACACATTGATTTTATCTCAACGCTAAGAAATTTCTTAGCCTCATTATCAGCCAATATCAAAATAACAAACTTTATTTAGCTGATTTTATGTTTTACATCCCCACAAGGATAACACATGATTACAAGTGAATTTTAATATCCAATCATTTGTACCTCTTTAGTAAAATAAGACAAATTCACAATATTTTGTATCAAAATTATGATACTTTTCAAATATATATAATTTTTCTCCCTAAACTCGTGTAGCACATTCCAACTCAAACTTAAAAGCCATCAATTATGGCAAACAGTTGCAAAGTTTAAAAACTATCAACCATCAAGCCAAGCACTAATAGCAACCCAATATTTATTTCACTGTTCATCACTATGATTTTATTAAGGGCAGTCAAATTCATTTAAAGCTATTTCAATGACATATAATATTTGTATTGAAATTTATAATAAAGAATACTGTCCTAAAAATGTAACTTTCTCCATAACACTAAACCACATTTCACACCATCAAAATAAGTACTAGTACAAACCAGAAAAATGAAAAACGAGAATTTAACTAATTATCACATTGAAGCAATAAATTGACATTAAGAAGGAACAGACTCAAATAGTTGCAGATTGGATAACCTATAACGTTAAGACCATGTGCCAATAATATAGCAATTGACTTTAGTGATTTTAATGGAGGAAAATATTTAAAAATTTATTTGAAAACAAATAAACAATTTCTAAGTCATAAGATATAATTCTCCAACATTTTGTTACTGTTATATGAAGGCCATCCACTTGGTCAAATACAACTTCCAAAATCCAAAGTCAGTATAGTCTAAAATAAACTAATATAGTAAAAATCCAATGACACATATTAAACGATAAAGAGAGATAACAATGAAAGTTCTTATTTATTCCATGAGTTTCCAACTCTAGCATGCCTTAAAACAAACAATTAAGTACTAGCATTTTCACTCATAACTTGAAAAACATTGAGTGCGAATAAACCATGATTGCAATACCCTTTGTCCACAAACACGTTGTTCTTGGTTAACACAACCTTATCAGATTCAAATGACACTTTCACCCCACTTTTCTTAATAATCCCACTGAAACCAAATTGGTTTGGATATTAGAAACATGCAGCACTTCAGTTAAGGCCAAAGTCTTTCCAGATGTGAGTTTGAGAAGAACTTTTCCTTTTCCAAGAACTTGAGCAGTCCTTGAATATACACCATTCTTCTCCTTCATTGACTTAAGTGTAAAACACAAAATCAGTTTTATTGGCACAAATATGCCTAGTAGCACCAGATTCTATCACGTCACACACATTGGCCACAATGTTCACTTGGGAAATGATCGCAGCAATAATATCATCTGCTTCAGCCAGATTTACTCTTGGCTTAGCAGGATTGTCATTATTCCCAACTCTGTTTCTACACTGAGCTGCATGATGGCCTGGTTTGCCGCACACATAACAATTGCCTTTTTTCTTGAAAGCTTGATTCTTGGCTTTGAGATTGTAACCATGTTCCTTTTCATACCTGGTGTTTTTGTTGCGAGACTTATTGTCTTCCACAAGG
This sequence comes from Lycium barbarum, assembly GCF_019175385.1. NCBI lineage: Eukaryota > Viridiplantae > Streptophyta > Magnoliopsida > Solanales > Solanaceae > Lycium > Lycium barbarum. The sequence goes on along the minus strand of NC_083348.1, from coordinate 17,992,330 downwards.
TTGGCTTTTGTAGTGATTTCTTTTCCTTTGGCAAAAATTGATTGCTTTCGGTTGGTATGTTCTATGATGAAGTGTTTCACCAAATCATCAAGAGATAGTTGCTTTTGTTTGTGCTTCAAATTTTTTTTGTAATCACTCCAAGATTGCGGTAGTTTTTCAATCAGCATACCAGCCACGAACTGCTCCGGTAAAATAATTTTCTCCGACTTAAGATCTTCAACTAGTTTGTGAAACTTGTTGATTTGTATCTTCGCCTCTTTGTCCTCGGTCATCTCCCATTTGTAGAAATTATCAATAACAAACTTTTGTTTGGTAGCATCTTCAGCAGTATACTTAGCATGCAGCGAGTCCCAAATTTCCTTTGCTTCTTTATTAGAACAATACACATCGAACAACTCGTTAGAGAGAGTACTTAGTATAGTGTGCTTACATACCTTGTTTGCATAAACCCATTGGTTTTGTTCCGCAGAAGAAGACTTATCAGGTTTTGAATCTATTAGTGCAGACGCCACACCATACATGTCAAGAGCAGAAAAAATACGTTCCTGCCATCTCTTAAATTTTGTCCACCAAAAGCATCCACCTTTGAAACATCAGGGAAGTGTTTAGCAATGTTGTGTGAAGGCACACCAGGAATAACAATAGAAGTTGTTTGTGCATCAACGGGAACATCACTAGCAGTGTCAGCAACAGTAGCAGATTGATTGTTTCCGTGATCCATAACAAATGAAATATCCTTAAGATTGTTGAAAATATTATAGAAATCACATAAATTCTCGTAGTTTGAGGCGTTTCAATTAAGACACTATCCTTAAGGATATTTCACCCAGTATAGATGTATCCCCCAAGATTCAACAAGATCTTCTAGTACAAAACTAGGAGCCAGAATCTAACAAAGATTTATTTTTTGGTATCCAGCACTCAAGAAGATAATGATAAAATGTTTTTTCACTTCATCCACCTCTGTAAAATGAATACATAGAATATACATAGGTTGCAAAGGGGGACAAGATATTTATTAATATAATAAAGACCATTGAAGGCCATTCAAATGGTCAAATACGTTTTCTATAAGAGAATCACTATTTTGAATATAATACATTATAGTAAAAGCCAATAATGGCTATTAATGATATAAGAAACGTTTCTGATAATGAATTCACAGTTTTTCAAATAGTCTCTTAAAAGTCTGCCACAATCTGCAAATGTTTAAAACTCCATTAAAGAAAATATTAATACTCATTAATATAATATTAAATAATTAATCTAGACATTTCTTTTTGAGATATTAAAACAATTTTTATAACACACAGTATAACACTCTCTTCTCTTACCTCCTATTTTCATGCAAAACCCTAACACGTAGATCTCAAGCTTGGTGAACATGGCCTCCATGGCCGGTGGCCAGTCCACAATGGTGGCTGGCCAGCCCTCACAAAATACGACTGATCCTAATGTCAAACCTAATCCTTTACAATATTCAGATCTTTTCAAACCACAAACTTTGAATGACCCAACACACAACCAAATATAACCACTGCCTCAAATTCCCATGAAGCCAGTAACTTTTCTACATGGGGTACCATACATCAAATACACTGAATCAGAAGTTGATCAAATTAATGTCATTGAAGAACTCTAGTATGCTGTGGTTGGGAAATTTTCATATGGACAGCCAAATATTGAACAGCTTCGCCGAATAGTCCCTGCACAATGTGGAATAAAGGGTGAGTGTAGAATAGGTTTTCTAAGAAACCGACATGTGCTTATCAGATGTACTCTCTTTGAAGACTTTGTGAATTTCACATCAAAACCTGTATATTACATTCAAGATAGAGAGGGATATTCGTACCAATTGAGACCTTTGATCTATGATGCGAAGTTCAAAATTGATGAAGAAACATCAAAGACAATGGCATGGATTTTATTTCCAAATTTGTTGCCTACATATTTTGTGAAGGAAACTCTTTTCTCAATTGCATCGGTAGTGGGTATTCCAATACAGTTGGATATGGCTACTATCAATAAGACTAGACCTAGTTGTTCTAGGGTCAAGGTTTTAGTAGATTTGGTAGCAGATTTACCCAAAACAGTGAGGATGGATATTGAAAATGAAAAGACAGGAGCAATACGGACTGTAAATGTTCAGATCCAATATGATTACCTTCCTAAGTATTGCAAGGAATGTAAATTACAGGGACATAATGAATTTGATTGTAGAATTATTCATCCGGAGCTTGCCCAATATGAGGGGAAAGAAGAAGATCAGGTGGATACTAATGGAAAACATCGAGATGAAGAAAGGGCTAACAAAGAAGAAAGTAGTAAAAAGCCTAAGGAGGATAAAGAGGTTGAATCCACAGAAAAGAAAAAGTTACAAGCAAATGAACAACATAATGGCAAACATGCTAATGACAAAGGCAAGAAAAAACAACAAGCAGGGAAGCAGCAAGGTTATGATGGACACAAAAACAATGGGAGATACAATCATAGAGGGTACAATAATCATTACAATCACTCAGCTAGAATTTTACCTAGTGGAAGAGTTCTTGGAAATCCTGGAAATTGGAATGCCATCAAAGATAACAGGAATTTCAGTGCTGCTGAGAGAACTGCTCACCAATGCAAACAAAGGGAGACATTAGTCACTAGTACAAGTAACAAATTCAACACATTAGTGGACTTAGAGGAGGAAAATACAAGAAAGCTGAAAGAGGGATCACTGATACTACTGCTAATGCTATCAAAGAGACAGCAAGGCCATGGGTAGAAACTGCTTTTGGGAAACAAAGCAATAATAACAAGGGAGCAGAACAGGTCACGAAGGAGCAAGTCCCAGTCAATAGTCAGGAGCAGGTCATGAAGGAACAAGTCCCAGTCAATAGTCAGGAGCAAGACAAGATAGAGCAACAAGTACCAGTCAATAGTCAGGAGCAAGATAAAATAGAGGAAAAGAGGGTAGAAGATGATCAACTAGTAGCGACTACCACACATGATACAGAGAGAACTATTACAGATATTGTGGAAACTGGTAACATAGAGAAAAGCTACAACAAAGGTAAACAGGATTCAGAAGGGCAAGGAGTACCCCTACATATAGAGGTACAAGATAGTGTCAATTCAACTTCTGAACAACTAAGGGAAATATCAGTGGGGCAGTACATAAATCAAAAGAAAGAAATACCTGAAAAACCACCAAATGCTGAGTTGGAAGCAGGAAAAATGATGGAAGATGGAGATACTGCATCTTCTGCAAATGAAAATAGGAAACATGAATGCAGAAAAGTCTTGGGCGATAAAAAAGAAATGGCAATATCAACAGGGGATCAAGGAGGCCTAAACAGTAATGATACAGTAGAAGAGGAATAGGCAAGTTCAGAAAAAAATAATTCCCAACTGGTAGCTAAAGATCATGAAGTTAAGAATACTGCACATAATGAAGAAAAGCTCATGGAAATAGAAATTGGAGAAGAGGAAGAAGGAGACACTCTTACATCAGCTCTTATGGAGGACAAAAATAGTGGGGATATCTCTCCTAAACATTTATCAAAAGATAAAAGGGGCCACAAAATAAGGGATAGAAGTGTTCCACCCAAGACATTGGGGGGAGTACAAACAAGGACAGCCTATGCAAAAGGAGTTTCCCAATGAATAGCTCACTTATTTGGAACATAAGGTCTGTAAACACTCAACAGGCCTTTGAGAGGGTGATATTACTACATAGACAAAAACATTTCAATTATTTTGCATTAATGGAGCCTTTCCAACATGTGAGGCATATAAAAATGTACAGGTTATGGCTTAATATTGGAACAGCTTGGCATAATGTAAATGGGAAAATCTGGCTGTTTGTAGAACCTGACATACAAGTTAAAATTCAAGAAGACACTGAACAAATGTTATCTTGCAAATTTACACATCTGGTGAATGGACATGAAATGTTGGTTACATTTGTGTATGCAAGTACTGAAAGAAGTGGCAGAATTGCTTTATGGGCAGATTTGTACAATATTTCATCTCATGTCACTATTCCATGGCTTGTGGGGGGAGACTTCAATGTAATTACTGATGCCATTGAGAAGTTTGGAGGATTACCAGTGCAGTTTTGAAAGTGAGGACTTTAGGCATTGTATTGACACATGTTTATTGGTGGATTTGGGGTTTACTGGAAGCATATTTACATGGTGGAATGGGAGATCAGATGAGGCCTGTATTTTTAAAAGGTTGGATAGATGTTTGGGAAATCAGGCTCTTCAAAATAAATTCCCTAATCTGGGCATTGAGCATCTTATTAAACAAGGGTCTGATCACTCTCCATTGTTGGTCAACATGAAGGCTGATAGTAGAGTTATTAAGAAGTCTTTCCGATTTCTTAACTTCTGGGTTGAACATGATTCATTTCAAAATGTGGTCAAAGAAAACTGGGAGGAATCTTATGGTTCAGATCCGTTCTTTAACTTTCATAATAATTTAAAAAAGGTGGGAAGAGCCCTTTCTAAGTGGAGCAGGGATTCATATGGTGATATATTTACACAAATAGCTTCTCTTGAGGAAGTGGTGTAAGTTCATAAGAGGGAATTTGAACAGAATCCTACAGGGCTGAATAGAGAGAGGCAGCAGAGGGTACAAGCTGATTTGATTAGATTTTATGTTATTGAAGAGAAATTTTGGAAGCAAAAAGCTGGTATGCAGTGGTTTCAGGATGGGGACAAAAACACAAAATTCTTTCATGCTCATGTTAATGGAAAAAGGAGGAAATTACAGTTGCAAAGAATTCAAGATCAAACAGGTACATGGTTAGGATCTGAAGAGGAGATAGCTCAGGAAGCAATCAGATTCTTCTCTGATCAATTTAGAGAAGAGAATAATCCTACTGACTTTTCTATGCTGGATAAGATTCCTAGAATGGTTACAGAAGATCAGAATCAGAAGCTTTATGAAATGCCGGAAGAAAAAGAAATTAAAAGGGCAGTATTTGGATTAAATGGGGATAGTGCAGGGGGTCCAGATGGATTTACAGGAAAATTCTTCCAAGCTTGTTGGGACACTATATCCAAAGACATGGTGAAAATAGTGAGATCTTTTTCTGTGGACATGAACTACCTAGGTATATCACTTGTACCAACTTAGTTCTATTACATAAGAAGAAAGAAATGAACATTTTTTTTGATATGAGGCCAATTAGTTTGAGTAATTTCACAAGTAAAGTGTTCTCAAGAATTCTGCATGAAAGGTTGGTACAGTTTCTACCTAATATTATTTCACTTCAATAATCTGGCTTTGTTAAAGGTAGAAGTATTGTAGAGAACATTGTACTGGTTCAAGAAATTGTACATGATATTAGAATTAGAGGAAAACCTGCTAATGTGGTCATCAAGTTGGACATGGCTAAGGCTTATGACAGGGTATCATGGTTATTCTTGACCAAAGTGTTAAGGAAAATAGGATTTGGTGAATTCACCATTGATCTAGTGTTCAGAATCATTTCTAACAATTGGTATTCTATTTTGATCAATGGGCAACCACATGGTTTCTTCAGATCTTCAAGGGGGGTAAAGCAAGGGGACCCATTATCTCCTACTCTTTTTATACTTGCTGCTGAATGTTTGTCTAGGGCCCTGAATGCATTGTTTAATAAAGCTAGCTACAAGGAGTATGGAATGCCAAAATGGAGTCCATATGTCAATCATTTGGCATATGCTGATGACACTATTATCTTTACTTCTGCTAATGAGGAATCTTTGAGGCTGGTTATGAAGACTCTAACAAACTATGACAAGGTGAGTGGCCATAGGATTAATGATGTGGCATGATTTTACACCACAATCATTGCTTTTCGGCTATAAGTTTTACTTGTTTTTAAGCAAGTCTATATGATTTTACGTGGTTTTTATTATATTTCAGGTAATACGAGGTCCCTAGAGCCTAAGTGTGTAAAACAAGCGAAAAAGAGGAAAAAAGTTGATCACTGGAAACAACTGGAGATTCTGGAAATTTTGGTGGAAAATTACGCGCAGGGAAGTCATGCGTTCGCGCCCATGCGCGTAATTGACTCTAAGCGTTCGCGCCATTGTATCACGCGTTCGCGCTAAAGAAGAGAATTGCTGCTGACGTCATCCACGCGTTCGCGCTGCCACGTGGCGCGTTCGCGTTGAAGGTTTTCCAGCCCAGTCCAAGCAGAACTTAGATTTTGACGATTTTTTCTATCACAGTTCATTTAAAAAGCCAATTGGGAGCATTGTAAAATTATCTTTTTCATAAAACACAAGTTTGGAGGCTAGGGTTCCTATGTAAATATTCTTTCTTTTATTTAATCCTTATTTATGGGAATTTCTTGGTGACAATTAAGATTGATACTCTTGTTATGCTTATTTATTCATCGACATTATTCTTAATCAAGTAAGTTCATGTTATTTTAATTATTCTTGTTCTTGAACTTTTGTCAAGGGAGTAGCTAACCCTAGGACTTGCCCATTTACTATGTTTGAAACTCAGAAGAGGAAGAACGGGGTTGGGATAGAATAATTAACATGAATTTGGGGCGTTTACCCTCATCTAATGAAAATTGACCTAAGAATAGGCGATACCACTTGTAGCCATATTCGGGTGTTCTTAATGCTCCTAATTGCTTGAGGGATCTTCAATTGGGTAGTCTAGTTAATCTTCGGGAGAAGTTAATTTAGAGTCATTATCCGAGGCTAAATAACATAAACTTGCTATTATTTATAATTCGTGAAATATATTGGATCGTTACTTGAGAAGTAGTTTCCTTTATTCCATTCTTGTGGCCATTGATCAATTTACTTGCTTTCTAAATTAGGATTTATATTTTCGTATTTTATCAAAACCACCATTGATGCGTTCGGTCTAGCTATTGTTAGTGATAATTCCTAATCTGCTTAAATTGCCTACATATTGTTCTCTGTGTGATTCGACCCCCCACCTTGTTAGGTTACTATATTTGACAACGTCCGTGTTATACCATTAATAGGTGTAATTTGAGTGTATCAATTAACAAACATAAAAGTGCAGTGTATATGCATCACTTGACCTCACAGAACATCAAAGAGGTGGTGCATAATGTTACTCAAATACCAGAAAAAGAATTTCCTTTTACTTATTTGGGAGTGCCAGTGTATTATGGGAGGAGAATGAATATTCATTATAAAGAGTTGATTGAAAAGATTCAAAATAGGCTTAACTCTTGGACTGGAAAGTTGTTATCTATTGGGGGGGAGAACAACACTAATCAAGCATGTCTTACAAAGTATGCCCATCCACTTGTTATCAGCCTGTGACCCTCCTGATGGAGTACTTGCACAGATACACAGGTTGTTTGCAAAGTTCTTTTGGAGTAACTCAGTTGGTAATTCAAGCAAGCACTGGGCAACCTGGACAACTTTATGTCATCCAATAGAGGAAGGGGGTATGGGATTCAAAAGTTTACAAGATATGTCTAAATCCTTGTTTGCAAAACTGTGGTGGAACATGAGGACAAAGTAGTCCCTTTGGAGGACTTTTATGAGCAATAAATATTTGAAGAAGTTTCATGCAGTGATTGCTCCTATTAAGTCAGGTACTTATGTGTGGAAGAAGATGATTAAGCATAGATATGAGATTAAACATGAAATTTGGTGGAAGGTTCAACAAGACAATTCCTATTTCTGGTTTGATAATTGGTCAGGTTTGGGAGCTCTTTATTACATTACTCCACCAGATTTTGTATGTGATCCAACCATTATTCTTGTAAAAGAAGCAGCAAATGAAGGGCTTTGGAATGAGGAGATGCTTAGAAGAGCTCTTCCTGCAGAACTGGCTGATCACATTGTGTAGAATATTAAACCTCCAGATAAGAATATGCAGGAAGACAAGGCATACTGGAAGTTGGACTCTAGAGGCATGTTTACAGTAAGTTCTGCTTTTCAACTTCTAAGACAAAGAAGGGAATCTAGCATTCTTTATAAGCACATGTGGTTGGAAGGACTATCTATAAAGATTTCTTTTTTTATGTGGAAGTTTTGGAAATTTAAATTGCCTTTGGATGATAAATTGAAGAAATGAGGTCATCAATTCCCTTCTAGATGTTACTGTTGCCAACGCCCTGAAGTGGAAGATTTCTCTTATGTGTTCTTAAAATCACCAACTGCTCAAGCTATCTGGAAGCATTGTTGTAATCCAGTTGGGATAAATATTGATAATCTACAGGTTGCTCAAATAATTAATAGTTGGTGGGATATGCCTGGAAAGCCTCGTGTCAAATGTATTTATCAAGCTGTCCCTGCTATTATTATTTGGGAACTTTGGAAAAGAATAAATACCATGAGACATGATGGGAGAGTATCAATCACTAAACTTATCTGTCAAGTGATGCATACTTTGATTCAGTTTACGAAAGTGAGAAGAAAGAACTTCAAATATGCACCTTATAGATGGAATGTTGTTGTGGAAGCTCTACAGAGATACTCTTCACAGGTTAAAATTATTCAAGTTCAGTGGAAATTACCAGAAATGGGTTGGATTAAGGTTAACACTGATGGAGCTTCAAGAGGAAATCCTGGGAGAAGTGCATGGGCCTTTTGTGTAAGGAATGAGATGGGTAATGTGGTGCAAGCTCAGGCTAAAGAAATGAATGATCCTATGAGTACTAATACAGAGGCAGAAGCGCTGGCTATTCTGCAAGCTCTTAGATATTTGAAGGACAATCAATTGGATAAAATCAGGATTGAAACTGATTCTTTATCGCTAAGAAACATCATTCAGATGACTTGGGAGGTACCTTGACAAATTGTTACCATGGTAGAAGAAATATGGAAGCTTATGGAGGGTAAAACTGTGGTGATTGAGCATATATATAGAGGGTAATAAATTAGCAGATCATTTAGCTAATTTAGCTCTGCATAATGGGGATGTACTTTTCATTTCTTTTCAAGAGATGGGGTGTCAATGCAAAAGAATAGTGAATAGTGACAAATTGCAATTGCCTTACCTAAGGATTAAGAAATGTTGAAGCAGACAGTCTTAGATGAAGTTTGGAGCAGAGGAATCTATTACATTCAAATCCTATGGGAGGACAATGGGAAGGTGGTTTATACTAATTGTTTGTTAATGTTTGCAGGTAATTTCAACGTTAATAGAGGAATCTGAAGTTCAGCAAGTAATGCAAACAATCCCATGGAAGGTACGCAGCAGAGAACAATTAAGTGGAGGAAACTGATTATCTCAACGGATCACAATACAAATCAGAACAACACTAACAAAGCCAAGGATAAGCAACAACAACAGTGCAAAAAAGTCACAAGAAGCAACAGAACCAGGAAAGAAAATCGAGAAGCAGCATAACCAGGTCCTAGCACAAAAAAGCATCTAAAGAGCAACACAAATGGAGGAAACTGATTATCCCAAGGGATCACAACACAAATCAGTATAATAACAGCAAAACCAAGGAGAAACAATACCAACAGTGTAAAGAAAGGCACAAGTACTACACAAGAAACAACAAAACCATGAAAGGAAATCGAGAAGGTTGCACAAGGAACAACACGCAACATCGAGCACATAAGCTTGAGAATATAATACATCGGAAGGTCAATGAAAAAGGTGGGGTATTAGTGTCGAATGATGCTCATTCCCTTGCTCAAACACCTATCGATTGTAGTATAATCTCAAGCCAGGGAAAGAAACTCCACAAACGGATATGGAAAATAAAACGACAAGTAGCAGCAGAAGGATGCAAGAGTGAAGGGGTACCTTTGGAAAGCTACCGATTCAGCACATACAAGCTGATTTCTTGAAGAATCACGGCAGAATCCAACTCAATCGACTCAGATCTGAAGAGCAAAGATGGGGGAATAAATACACTGGAAAAAGGTCAAGATCGAAGAAGCAAAAAAAGGGATCACTTACCTTAGAGATCTCCAGAGGAGGACATTTCAAGATTGATTGGGGAAAGCATCTAAAATCTGAAGGCACCACACCGTCTAGGCTTTCCATTTGCACTTTACTCTTCTTTCCATTTTCTTGCCTTTTTGCTTTCTTTTGAGACTATCTGTTTTTGTTTAATCATAAATTAATAAAGTAGTTGGTGGGTCCTCCCACTGACCTTAACTTAAAAAAAAAAATGAAGATAGATAACTAAAACAACACATATAAGTTGCCTCTGTTGAAATACAATCATAACATAATGTGCACTAAAAATGGATTAAGAAGCAGGAAAATAATGTTTACATAAAGAAACGACTTACGTGAGAAAGGAAAGGAAAGAAATGATTAGGAGCCCGTTTGGATTGGCTTATAAGTTGGCTTATAAGCTGTTTTCAGTTTTTTTGAGTGTTTGACTGGCCAGCTTAAAGTCATTTTATGCTTAAAATAAGCTCAAAAAAATAATTGGACCCATTTGACTTAGTTTATCTAAAGCAGCTTATAAGCTGAAAACAGCTTATAAGCCAAAAAAAATAAGTTGGACTACCCCAACTTATTTTTTTCAGCTTATAAGCTGCAAACAACTTTAAGTTGTAAGCCAATCCAAACGGGCTCTAGACAATCTTACAAAAAAGGCTGCAACACTGGAGTAGGGGTGCAGTCTTTTTTTGTTCACTTTTGCGGAAGAGGATGCTTGGCTTTTTTCTGTAAGATAATTTTGGATTTTTCTAATGTTATAAGAGAACTTCATATTAGTACTTTATATAAACGAGAATCCCACATTTTGTCGTTCTCACCGAATGAATTGATGCAATGAGGCCTCTCCACGCTGTTGCTTTTACATAATTTTCTTTTTGTCCTCATTTTCACTTGAGCCTTTGTTTAGGACTATATTGACCCTATTTGTCCCTTATTAGATTATTCCTTTTCTTATATTAAAAATATTCTTTTTTGTTTAGAATTTTTTTTTTTTTATATATTTCTTTTATTATTAAGTAACTACACAAAGTATTAATAGTCATACTTATATTTTCAAAACATGATTAATAAGAATAATTTAGTATATGTTTTACTCCTAATAAATAATTTCTTAAGAAAAGTGCCAAGTAAATAAGAGACTAGTAAGAAGGAACTGAGGGAATACTTTTTACTCCCTTCGTTTCATTTTACTTGCTCCTTATCCTAAAATATAAAATGTTTCTTTTTACTAGTCCCTTTTAGCAAATTACGAGAGATTTATTGTTTTCTTTTAGTATTGTCATTATCATTAAGTAACCATATAAAGTAATAGTAATCAAATTTATATTTTCAAAGCACAATTAAAAGAATAATTTAGTAAAATAAACCCTTAATAAATAGCTTCTTAAGGGAAATTTAGTAAAATAAACCCCTAATAAATTGCTTCTTAAGGCAAGTCAACAGAGGCAAAGTAAAATAAAACGAGGGAGTACATTATATGTTATTATATATTTTGGTAAATGTTTTGTAACTTTAAAGTTACGGTTTCATTTCCAATAGAGCATTTATTAGGTATTACGAATTAGGACCCCATATTCTTCTCTTTGGATGTGCTCGGTATGAAGGAACGTTTTTTCAAGAAAATAAGTGTGCTCCGTACTTATTTTCTTGTGTTCGATACTTAAGCAAACACTACTATTCTATTTTTTTTTTTTTTTGTATATAATCTAGATAAAAATGCAGTGCGAGGTGGGGATGGGAGTGTGGGTGTGGGGTGGTGGGGATGAGGGTTGCAAGGGTGGAGGTGTAGATGAGGTGCATTGATGGGTGAAAAGGACACAATGGATGTGGAATGACAATCCTGAAACTTGATTTTTCTTACTTCCACTAAGGAAGTCATTTCCTCATTTTGAAGGAACTTATTTTTTTGGAGAAAATATTTTTCATAAATTGACTAACCAAACATGAAAAAATTGAAAATCATTTTCTGAAAATTATTTTCCTCCATATCGAACACACCCCTTATTTGTTTTAAACCTCCAAAGTATTGCGTGAATATTGAATCTTGTGTCCCTTTGTATTTGCTAATTCTCCTTCCAAACTTCCTTGCTCATAAATAATTTGTTATTGAAAAATTATTTGATTATGTAACAAAAAGAACTTTAATAATTGTGAAGACTTACCAATAAAACATGATTGAAATGTTTATTTAATTAATTATAAAATAGAAAAATGTGACCTAAGTTATATTTTTTTTAAAGTAAATTTATTACTTTTGTATCATGAAGCTCGGGCCTCATGCAACTAGTTAGAGTTAGGAAGATGAATAGGTTTGAAATTAATGTGGAATAACAGTAAACCATAGTAATTGATATGAAATTAAATAATTTTATTGATTAATGTTTAATGAAACTCAATAAATAGGGTAAAATATGATTAAATCCTTTAAGTAGAAAATAAGGGGAAAATAGAAAAAAAGGTCAAAAAAAAGAGAAAAAAGATAAATTGGAATGGTGGCTATTGACGGGTGTCACATCACTTTGTCTGTGCCTAGCTATATATTATACTAGAAAATTTGCCTGCACTTCGCGCGGTTTTGCACATCATGAATGACTGATTTCGTCAAACTTATAAAAGACCTTTTTCCAATATTTGAATATTAAAAGTAACAAAATGATAAAGTTTGACAATAAAATATGATTTCAAATAAGTACTTTCACACACAGGATTGTGAAAAAATAGAAAGAAAGTAAGAGATCAAACCTTTCTTTTACACAATCCATAACCAAAACAGAAAATTGTTTCTTGCCATTTGAACTTGATAATATCACTTCGCAAAGACATAAGCTGAACTAAAATAAAACTCACAAAAAAGTAGCCTGCGATTCTCTTCAACTGGAGAAGGAACAATAATTATAGCATTAGAAAATTCTCTCGTCAATTCATCACTATATATCAGTCTACTCATTTTTTGATGCATGATTCTGTCTCCCTTCTCTTCTAACAGCAGATTGCCTCCCTTTCCGTTTTTCTTAAAGCTTCATCTAATGCTCCGAAACACCCGTAACATCTCTTGGCTTCCCTGTATAGCTATAAGAAAAAACATACATCCCCTCAATTAAGCATTATAGCCACAACCCTCTTATCTTCTATATTCATCGGTTATTTGACACGTTATAGACTTCAAATGCAGTAAAATAAGTTAATATATATTTGGCGAAACTGCTGCTATTTATTAGGCTTGTTCAGAGAAAGCGATCGGGCAGCTTTAACAGTTACTTAATACAGAAACTTGGTTGGCTTTTAACATAAATGAAGGGATGAAATAAATGAAAGAGAAAGAACCAAAAAGGTAGTTTTTTTTTTTTTTTTTTTTGCCAAATCAAATTCCATGAAAGAACTCACAGTTTGGATATCAATATGTTTTTATGCCGTCACGGTTTGCCTCGAAACTGCCATATTACTTTGGATCTCTTCAATTTGTAGTTTCTTCTGCATTCAAGAAGCCAACTAATATAGTTAACTATCAATATTTTCAGATCACAAGCGCGCAAAATATATAAGAAAACATAAAGAGAAGTAGAAAACCTCTAGGCTTCAAAAACTTCACATAGAGCCCCTTTATGGAGAGGAAAACTAATCAGTAAATAGGAAATATCATATGCACGGCAACGAAAACACAAAGTTATAAGACATTAATTAATTTTTGATGTTTAAACTTAATTTTAAATGTGTAAAAGACTATTAAACAGGGAAGGGAGAAAAGAACCATAATATTTGGAGATGTATTTAGAAATGCTCTTGGACAAAATCTTTTTTTTTTTTTTTTTGAGAATTCAACTTTCAAAGTCCCCTTGTTTTGAAAAATAAAGAATTTTAGTTACCAACGTAATATTTACAATGCAAAAAAACAATCATCCGACCAGTAGTTGGGCACAGGCCCTTGCTGTGTCTAACAACTTCTAAACCAAAGCCCTTTTTTCCTATATTTAAAAAGAAAGTGTTATTGTTTTGAAGAAGAACAATTGCCACACGAACCTTTCATGTTCTCAACGACATTCTTGACTCTTATTATGCATCCGTTACAAATTATTTTCAAAATGAGAGTTATATATATATATATATATATATAGATTAGAATGTACTAATAAAACAATTAAATCAGGGAGATACGCACCAACCTTTAGGGCGAATGTTTAGAGGAATTCCAAATAAGCTAACAATTTCTGCAATGGGGTTTTCATTTACAATAATGCAAGGATACGAAAAGTAGAATCGACACCCATGTTCTCAAAACCAAAACACAAATTCGTCAAACAATGCTAGCTATAGAAATTATACCACAAGAATAGTCTTATTTAGCCAATTTCTAATGGATTAATATAAAATATTACTTAGAGCATGTTTGGATGGGCTTAAAAAAAGCTGCTTATAAGCTTCAAACAACTTATAAGTCAAAAAAAAAAAAGGTTGGTGTAGTGCAACTTATTTTTTTTGGCTTATAAGCTATTTTCAACTTATAAGCTGCTTTAGATAAGTTAAGCCAAACGGGCTAAATTATTTTTTTGGGCTTATTTTAGCACAAAATGGCTTATAAGCTGGTCAGCCAAACACTCAAAAAAGCTAAAAACAGTTTATAAACAACTTATAAGCCAATCCAAACGGGCTCTTAATCAGCAAATTCACGGATGGATTAATAAAGAAAAGTACTACTAAATCAACAATCCAACAAACTAAATTAATTTTCTTTAGACAATGAAAGTAACTAAACATAAATTTCCATATCGAGAAAAATTACACCAATCGCCATGTCCACTATAAATTCCAAAGTATCCCTTCCTTTTTTAGGCAGAAAAGTTCACTCTCTTAAATCGACGATACATTATATGACTTGAATATCATTACTTATCCACACTTTCCTTTGTATAAGACTCTAAAAATTAAGTTTTTACAATTTTACCGTACCCTCTTTAGTGAATTTATCTTTACATGATCATTTTTGTCATAAAACCTCAAAACTTGTTCTAAAATCGCTTTCATTTTTCTTCACGCTCTTTCTCCGCATACCATTTTTAGTTAATCCACGTAGAACAACAAAGACCATAAAACAGGGCTAAGTACATTGAGAAAACAAAATCTAAAGATAAAATAAATAAAAAAATACGAAAGAAAACTGGCTAATATAAAAAATGTGCAAGTAAAATCTGTTACCTATGACTGATGTCCCAAAAGAAAATACTTATTTACTAAAGAGCATTTTACCACTTTTCAATATAGTTTTCCTTATTAAAAAAAAAAAAAAATCAAAAGCGAACAAAAGAAATATAAAAGTTGTTAGTTACATCAAAGTGAAAGCGACGACGTAAACTAACTATAATCACCGACGCAAAGGAACTAGAATTTTTACTAATATAGCTCTGATTTTTTAAAAGAGGATGTAAGCTTGACCCAAAACGGGGGAAAAAAGTGAACAGGAAGACAATCAGGTGAAGAGGATGTAAGGACGACAACATCGCAGGAACCAAACCCTGACATACATTTGCCATGTTCAACCAAGTGCAGTGAACAAAATTAACAAATGCATAACGGTCTTCAACCAAAAAAAAATCTATACCCCTCAAACCTTTAAATACAAGGCGACAAAAATTTGTTGTGTAATGACCAAACCTCAGAAGTTAAACGGGGGCAAGTTCATGAGGCTTTTGGTTTCTCCTAGTGAGGGATTAGAATTTAGAGAACGATTGTTTTTCTTTTAGGAGGGACAACGGTTAGGTTTAATTAGTTGTGACTTTTCGGCCTTTTGTGTATTAAGTAGTAGTACAGTATAAATATAGGAAATAGGCCAGAAAAAACAGCAAAATAGATAAATAGGATTTAAGGCCTTAGGGAGCGTCACGTCACCGGGCCTTTGTCCTACAATTATATATTTATATATAGATATAGATTTGATTAATTTATAATCATTTTGGTTTATGATTATCTAATGTTTGAATATTTAAATCTTTAATGATAGTATATGCCTAATATATATTACTGTAATTAAATATTTCACAAAAAAAAAAAATACTATATATATGCACAAGATTTTTGTTTAAACATTTATAATTCTATAAATATTTCTAGTATAAATATTTTATATCTAAAATACCATAAATTTTGTCTTTATACATTAATTACAATCATGCATATCATAAAATATTAATTATACGGTATTTATACCATCAAACTACAATTAGAATATTATTTTTGTGTCATAAGATTCAATACCTAATTTGGAATCCCTAATTCAGTAGTGTAATAGCGTTTATGGAAAAGAGGGAAGAAGAAAAAGCAAAATTAAAAAAAGTGTATCATTTAAATCCTAATTTCACTGAGGAAGAGAGAGACTAATTGAATCCCTAATCTAGTAGTGTAGACATGTAGCTTTTTAATTCGGATTTGCTATTGTATTTTTTAAAATCAAATGTTATATTTGTTACAAAAGATGCTACTTTACAATAGTTAAGAAGTTATGGTTTTCTATATAACTAGTGAATTTGCCTGCGCTTTGCGCAGTGGTAAAAAAAAAAAGAGAGAAAAATAACCAAATAATTATTATTATAAATTTTATAATAAAAACCAAATTACTAATCAAATAAGTTAAAAGATCGAAATATTATTTGTAAGTTATGTCTAAAGAGATAACATCGATAGCCAAGACAATTTTATAACAAAATCATATGCAGAAGATTTTCCTGTATTTAGAAATATATACCACATACAATAACAATTAATCAACATTCTAATCTGCAGCAAGATTCTTCTATTTTGTATTGTTGTTGATCTCTACCAACAAAGCCAAGAATGCATATATCCTCCATATTTGTCGCTTCCAACACATAAGTCCCTAAGAAAAACAATCCTCTTTCTAAAAAAAATCGGGAAAATACATAAACACCCCCCCCCCCCCCCCATCCTACAACGTATACTCGGATTAATTATGACGCACCCAACCTTTATGGGCGACCTATTACCCCCCTAGCCTTATTTTTTCTGTAATTTTGTACTTTTTTCGGCTGACATGGCACAATCAAAATTTGATGCCTAGTTGCACAGTGGAGAGTGTTGCACACTCTCCGTCACATTGACGCCACGTCAGTGCCACATCACTGTCACGTCTTCTTCTTCTTCTTCTTCTTCTTCTTCTTCTTCTTCTTCTTCTTCTTCTTCATCATCATCATCATCATCATCATCATTTCAAGAAATCAATTAATCCATTTCCTCCATTAACACACACATATTCAATTTCATCATCAATCATAAAAAACTTATTTTCAAGAAATCAACCAACTCATATTCTTCCTCCATTAACACACACACACATTCAACTTATTTTCTTCCTCCATTAACACACACACATTCAACCCATTTTCTTCCTCCATTAACACACACACATTCAACCCATTTTCTTCTTCCATTAACATACACACATTCAACCCATTTTCTTTCTTTTCCAATTCATCAAAACCATTATTTGCAAGATTTAACGCATCCTTTTTCTTTTCCAACTCAACACAACCATTGTTTTCAAGATTTAACTCATCTTCTTTTTGCAAAATAGGGAACCCTATATGGGAATTTTGGTCAGAAACTAATGCCTGGATTTGGGTATTGGATTCACTGGAAATTTCAAGATTGGCAAAATCAGGCATTTTTGGCTTGATGGGTAACCCCACAAAAGAACCCTAAAGATTGACACAAAGAATTCTTTCCATCAATTGTGCTTCAGTTTTGTCATTTGTGTGTGTGTGTGTGTGTGAAAGGGAGAGTGAGAAGGGGGGAAATGGATTTGGGTGGAAAATGCAGTGGGCGGGAAAGCTAAAAAACTTTTATAAGATTTTTGTTGAATAAAAATGTTTAATTGGATCCCTATTACTGTTTCTTTAGCCATTAACAGAATGGTTGTGTTGAGTTGGAAAAGAAAGAGGATGAGTTAAATCTTGCAAATAATGGTTTTGATGAATTGGAAAAGAAAGAAAATGGATTGAATGTGTGTGTGTTAATGGAGGAAGAAAATGGGTTGAATGTGTGTGTGTTAATGGAGGAAGAAAATGGGTTGAATGTGTGTGTGTTAATGGAGGAAGAAAATGGGTTGAATGTGTGTGTTAATGGAGGAAGAATATGGGTTGGTTGATTTCTTGAAAATAAGCTTTTTATGATTGATGATGAAATTGAATATGTGTGTGTTAATGGAGGAAAATGGGTTAATTGATTTCTTGAAATGAAGAAGAAGAAGAAGAAGACGACGACGACGTGACAGTGACGTGGCGCCAATGTAGCAGAGAGTGTGCAACACTCTCCATTGTGCAACTGGGCATCAAATTTTGATTGTTCCATGTCAGCCGAAAAAAGTACAAAAATACAGAAAAAATAAGACCAAGGGGTAATAGGTCGCCCGCAAAGGTTGAGTGCGTCATAATTAATCCGAGTATACGTTGGGAGGGTTTTTATGTATTTTCCCAAAAAAATCTTTAGTATCATAGATAGAAATAGCTCGTTAATCTTCAAGATCTGTTTTGTATTCGATTAGAATGATCAGAATATTTCTATTAGCATGTATAAGTAACTATTATGATGACAACTCTATATATATATATGAAGATGATAAACAAATAACAAAATCGGTTTTAAGATTGGCTTAAGAGAAGTGTCCCCTCATCTTCTCTTAGACCAGCTTTATGTATAGATATAACCTTATTCCGGTTCAACCTACTTACTAAGGTTATTTGTATCATATTAGCAAATAGAGAAAAGGAATTTTTTTGTCTTATAAATAATACTCCATTATCAAACCTTTAACAGAAAACTAAACCCAAATTCCTTTCAGCTAAGTTGTGCGCTTCGCTTTTTATGCCACACCCGTCTCGGCACGGAACATGTGCGGTGCGGGATACGTCTCGGATACATTCAACCAACTCCGGATACTTTGACCGGAGTCCATGGAAAAATTTGGGGGGAAAATTGAGATTTTGATTTCACAAAATGAAAGATAAAACATATTTAAGACATGGGAAATGACATACCTTCAATATTCTAGTCCTTTTATCTCATATTCGTTGCTTCATGTTTCTAGCCAAATAGAGAGAAACTAAGAATTCAAGGGTCGTGTTCTTTATTGCTCTATTTTTATAATTTTGGATTTTCTTAGCCGAATTCCCATACCGTACCCATATTGTTACACCTCGGAAAATTTTTCGTTGGTACGCAAGAGAATGAACTAGTGATGAATATGAGTGCATGATGTCCATGAGCAAGAAACGACGTTTGATGACCTTAGGCGAGATTTCAAAAGTATCCGATGTGAGATGAGGAAGTTGGCTAAGTTAAGATGAGATACAAGGTGAGCAATGCATGTGCATGGACGGGGGTGATTAAAATGAGAAGTCTAAGAAATATGGGAAGTTGCAGAATTGCAACTGCCCAGTGGTCGTATATTGCAAAATACGGACCGTAAAGTGCAATACGGTCCGTAAACTGGCAGTCGTAAACTGCCATGCAAGGCTTCGACTTTCTGCCAGCCGAGGAAATGGTTAAATACGACCTGGTGGACGAACCGTAAAGTGATTTACGGTCCGTAAACCATGGTCGTAAACCACCATGAAGGCAGCCCAGCTTCTGGTTCTGGAAATGGCTAAATACGCCCATGGAGGACGAGCCGTATAGTGGAATACGGTCCGTAAACCTCCATGGACGACCACTGTTCACCCAGCACAGATTTCACAAGTCATTAAATAAAGGGACCAACACTTGTTTTATTTCATTACAACATTACACCACTTCTCTCAAAAACTTCTCTCTACATTTATTATATGAGTTTTCAAGGATTATAAGCCATCAATAACATTAAGACAAGTGAATCAAGGATAAGGGAATCATCAAGG
Source organism: Lycium barbarum (assembly GCF_019175385.1). Classification (NCBI taxonomy): domain Eukaryota; kingdom Viridiplantae; phylum Streptophyta; class Magnoliopsida; order Solanales; family Solanaceae; genus Lycium; species Lycium barbarum. The sequence continues at coordinate 17,972,534 of NC_083348.1, read as the reverse complement.
ATCATCTAAGTCAAGAAATCCAAATGGAGAAAAACTAGGGTTTGGCTCAAAGTGGGGTATTATCAACCAAAGCTTGTTCCTACAACTTCTAAGGTAAGATTCATGATTTTTACATGATGTTTAAGGTATTGGAAAATTAAAATACATGGATTGTAGAAAATGTGGTCAACTAGGTCATGAATGGTGAATAGTGACATTTTGAGGAATAGTTTGAATTGAATTATGAATGTTGTTGTGTTACGATATGAATGTATTATAAATGGTACTAAGATCATGAACTCGACACTTTAGACGAATGGACGAAGTTGGAGGTCATGACCATAAATATGGGAGAATTAGAAGCAAATTGAGAAATCTAGATAATGTGGATGATGTGAATGACTAATGGCCATTGTTATGATATTAATGAAGGTAAAAACGCTAGCATTGGAAGGGAACGTGCAAGTGTAGAATAGTTCGACGGAAAGGTATGTAAGGCTAACCCTTCTTTCATAAGGCATGGTTCTTGGCCAAATTCCTAATTCCTCTATATGAGTATGTTTTCTTCACATGGTTGACTTTCCGAGCTCATAAGCTCACGACCCTTGATATGTACTATGATTATACTATGTTCCTCGTATGACGAGTAAGTCTATAATGTAGATGTAACGAAAATGACGAGGATAGTAATGATGATGAGAGTAAAATGAGATTAGAGATGCTTACGAGCTATGCGATATGTATATGTATGCCTATGAAGGGCTATGATAAGACCCCGAGCTTATGATGCCGGGTAAGACTATATGTATATGACTATGTATAAAGTATGTATACGATTAAGAAACGCGCGCACACCTCTGCAGATGGTACGGATAACCCTGACGCCTTGGTAGAGCCAGGTATGTATGATCTTGAGCCTTGGTTGGCCAAGTATGTATGACACACCGATCCTACGAGGTTGGGTATGCTATGTAAATACTATGTATATGATATGACCATGTATATAATATGAATATGAGTGTGATAAGACTTAGTAAGGGCATGTATACGAATATGAACACAAAGTGGTATGGCTATTATTATGGGATACGAACGACGATGTATGCAAGTAAGCGACATGATGATGATGATATTACTGTCTCCCCTCCTATGCTATTTCATATGATATCTATTATGCTTCTATATTGATGTTGATCATGCTTTGCATACTCAGTACATTCTTCGTACTGACGTCCTTTTGTTTGTGGACGCTGCGTCATGCCCGCAGGTGCACAGGGAGACAGACTTGATCCATAGCTGCTTATTCAGAGATTGCATAACAGAGCTCCATTTCTTTCGGAGCCGTAGCTTTTGGGTACTTATTCTTTTGTGTATATAATTATGGGCATAGCGGAGTCCTGTCCCGCTCATACGATATGTCATACTCTTAGAGGCTCGTAGTCATGTGTATGTGGGTAGAGATGTTCGGCCATGTCGGCCCATGTTTTGTATATCTTTTGTTAGCCATGTCGGCCTTGTACTTATGATGTGGCATAGATGCCTATGATATGTTAAATGATGATGGTCGTCTAATGGGATCAATATGATTAACGATAAGAAAAGCACGAATTGACTTATGGTTCACCTAGATGTTATGTTATGTACGATAAGGGGGTGCCCGGGTGGGGTAGCACCGGGTGCTCGTCGCGGCCCCCTAGCCGGGTCGTGATACATATCCATACCTGGATCAGCACCCCCGAATCTTAATATATATATTTTACCGAATTCGACACTCAGATCCGCACCTGTATTGGATACCCGCACCTGATTCGAAACAAACTAGCCTTTCAGTATAAGGAATTACAAGAAGCAAACAATTTACTCTACTACAAAAATCAAATAAACAAACCTTGCTGAGAAAGGATGGATCTCTTATTGGGAATTAGGATAAGAAACTAAGCATGAGTTAATGTGTAAAATCCTTATCGGGAATTCAAGGGAGGACGGGTTCTAGAAAATATTTCAAAGGATGTGCTAATGTATTCAGATTCTTAGCTTGCCGTCTATTAGGAGGAGCACAAAAAAACTGAACGGCTGCCAAAAGCATCCAGTCAGCCGTTTCAGCATATAGAAAAATATATATTTACAGGCTGATTACTTATACAAAAGAATGACAAAGGTGGATATTTTTGGGTAAAAAAACATTAATAATTTGAGGAGCATAACATCATGTGCTTTTCAGCTATGTCCAGTCCAAACCTATATAGTAGTGTATTGCTTCGTTGAACCATGAGTTATGGATACAAACAGACCCTCTGTTTCTTTAATAATGACCTTTAATTGCTTGTAAAATAAATGGAATGAATGAATAAATCAGTTACAACTTAATCAATATGGAAATCATGAATATATAGATATAGATATATATATTTTACCAGAAAATGAGTTAAAAAGCCAATAAAATGAGAAAAAATATAAATAGGAATGGTGGCCATAGAGAGGTGCCACATCACCTTGTCTATGTATAGCTTTATATTATATATAGATATAGATATAGATATAGATTATTACCAAGTGTTCAATTGGGTAAAAATCTGTTTTTGTTATCAGTGGTGGAGCTAAGATTCATATTAAGGAGTGCTAAAAAAATGCAAATAGGGTGTCAAAATATGCAAATATGTCGCATTACAGGTTCGAACACGAAACCTTAGAGAATTTCTGCAACCCCTTAACCACTATGCTAAACCTTCAACTTGTGTCAAGGGTGTCAACACTGGTATATATACCTATAAAACCAAAATTTCGCCTATATATACAATATAATTTCTGGCGAAGGAGCGTCGCACCCTCGAGCAAGGGTAGCTCCGGCGCCCCTGTTTATTACCCTTACATGTGACCCTGTCATGGAGTTATGTGCAACAACAAAAGCTTGTGACTACACAACTGACAAATGATTAAAAACTTGCAAAGCTAGACATGAATGTTGGGTGCGGACAAAGTCTCACGTTGGTAGCTGAAAAGAAAAAAAAACCTACTTATAAGGTATTGAATACTTTTAATGGTATGAGGCCTTTTGGGAAAAACTGTGTGGCTTGGCCCCAAACGGACAGTATCACACTGTATTAAGAATATTCTTGGACCGTTTCTCTGACGATGTGGGGAGCACACAGACATGCTGAATCTGTGACCCGTGAATCATGGTAATGAGCCATGTGGAACTCTGTTCGAGGGGGAGATTGTTGGGCGTGCGAACGAAGTCCACATTAGTAGCTGAAAAGAAAAAAAAAATATATTTAAAAAACTCATAATAGTGTAGGACCTTTGGAGAAAAACCGTGCGGATTTGACCCAAGGCGGACAACAAGACCGTTTTAGCCCAACAAGACATGGATTCGGAGAACATTGAAACGAGTACCAAATGAAATCTGTCTTCTGCTCTGCTGACCAAGTTACGATGAATTCATGCTTTCCCATGGTCGATTGCCCATAAAGCTGCATATGTTCCTATGTGCTAATTCTCTTATAGTCCAAAAAAATATAAATCCTCCCATATATAAAACGAGGCAGAAACGAATTTAGTGCGCGAGTTTTGTGGGTTTAACTAAATCATTTCTTACCACTCGAACTATGTAATATACATATATGCAAAGGAGTTTTAAATGTATACACAAATATGTGTCATGAGGACCACGCTGCTCATCAAAAAACAAAAAAAAAGAGAAAAAAAAGAAATGTGTTTCCTTTGCTGCAGATAGCGATGCCACATATATAACTTTGAATAAGCATGTGAAGCCATATTACTCTTGCTTTCAAGAACTCTTACCTACAAAAATAAAACATGGTGCCTGCTAAATCATATATGAAAGCTCCCACTCGATGATCACCTACCTAACTAATGCTAACAATATTTGAACAACCTTAGTTACTTATTCGTCATTGTCAATGATATTGTTTTCAGGTCATGTCAGACCATCAAGATCATTCAATTTTACACAGGGTCCCTTGCAAAATAGATCAATGAGGAGCAAATGAATCTGGCTAATGTTTTTTCCAGTAGAGCTGCTTAATTTCACTTTCTAATCATATATAGATTCACGGTAAAATCAGCAACTGACAGTGTTATGAGAATACTGCTGTTGCCAATAAGGGTACATTTTGTATCAGATGCGTGCATCATTTTGTGAAAACGTTAATTGCCACGAAATTTCTATGGCACTAAACTCATGTCACATATATAAATTGGAACCCAGGGAAGTGTTCCGTAGTTGTATATTATATAGTGGTGTGAATATTAGAGGTAAATTGCAGATTTTGGAATATCGACTGATATCTTTTGCCTATAGTATTATCCTCTCTGAAAATGTTCTACAAACGAGGATAATTTTGAGCCAAAAAAGATTCATAATTGTGTCATGTGAAAGAGTAATATTTTTTTCATCCAAAATTATAACTTTCGTGGCCGGTAGGTATGTGTTTCACTGTAGCACTGCATTTTGGACATATATAGACATTTCAAACTGTTAGAAATTCATAAAGCATATAAACTAGGTACTACAAAAGATGCATATTTCAAAAAAATAAAATAAAAAAATCTAAAAGCTGGATAAGAAATGCACGACCCTGAAAACTAGGTGACACAAATGTAACGTACTCTTGAATTCCACTTTACCCCCTAACATTACAATACCCCTCCAAATATTGAATGAGAACACTAACCCTCTTGTGCAATATTTTTCGGTGAGGACTCTTATTGAATAAAGATCTTTTTTATTTTTCTTTAGAATTAAAATACGAAAATATATAATTTTATTGTTGTCCCATTCACCTATTTCGTTGAAAATAATGTATTTTTTTTTAAAGATATAACAGCTACTTGCAATAATTTGTCAATAATTTTTTATCTCCGTGGCATCTGTTTTAAATGCATGCACATTAAATTTTGGGATTCTAATTGCACATCAACAGTCTACCTAATTTCCTACTCTGACATTACCTTTGGGTCATCTATAAATATTTTGTACAATAGCAATTCCATCCGGTAAGATATATTTCACAACAATTTTCCCATTAATCAATTATTTAGGCATATTTCTTTCATATTTTCAAAGCACTTAGATGAGCCAAGCAAATAATTTTTTTTCCCTGAAAAATCAGTCTAATTTTTATCCTATATAAAACTTTTTCTAATTATATGTTTATATAAGCAATTCTTTGAAACTATGAACGAAATGCTTGGTTACATGAAACCAATTGCCATCTTATTTGAGTGTCAATGTTAATGTAAATGTATAATTAAATCTAATAAATAAGAGTTATATATTTTTGTATTTTAGATCTTGAAAACTATATTTATTCAAAAAATGAGCTTACCGAATAATATTGTATAAGGGGGTTATCGTTCCCATTCAACATATGAAAGAGATATTGTTTCTCAACCCTTAAATATTAAGGGGTGGAATAAAATTGACTCTTACCTTAAACTCATCAAAACGGGAATAAAGACACAAGCTTCAGCTAATCAAGAAAAGTCCCTAAAGAGTTTTTTTTTTTTTTTGCCTTGATTTTGATTTTTTGGTGTTCAACATAGAACAATGGAAGAGGTGAATGAGATAATTCATAAATAAAGGTAATGTTAGAGTGGAAATTAGGTAAACTGCTAATGTGCAATAAGGACCCAAAGTTTAATGCTCATGCAGGTAAAACGAATGCCACATAGCTAAAAGTTTATTGATAGGTTATTGCAAATAGCTGTTATATCCTACAAGTACATTATTTCAACGGAATAGGTCAATGAACAATAATAAAATTATATATTTTCATATTTTAATTCTAGAAAGAAAACGAAAAACGATCTTTATTCAAATAAGGAAAATCCTCACAAAAAAATATTGCATAAGGGGGTTATCGTTTTCATTTAATATTTGGAGGGAGTATTGTTTCCCAACCCTTAAATGTTAGAGGAGTAAAGTGGGATTGACTCTGCTCTTTAAGACCATCTAGATTGACCCTGTGTTGCTATACCAATCATTTAAGTTTGAAAAAAGTAATTTTAATATATTTATGTTATATTTTACGAAGCTTCGTCTAAACCTATTCGACTTAACCATCCAAATAAGACATCCATCCAAATAAGACATCAAATATGGAAAAGAAAAGGAAAGTAGCAAGTTCCAAGTTCCAAGTTCCATGAAATTTTGCTAACTGAAATACGATAATAGTTAATTTGATTTGAATTGATTTTTTTGTTTACAACAGGAATAGTAGTAATTTGCATTAGAATAGTACCTTCATGCTTAAAAAAAAAAAGGAAAAAGAAATCCACAAATGTCATCTTCTAGTCCCAAGAGTGGCCACGCGACATTTAAGGCAGTAATCAAGGAGGAATATTTTTTTGCCTTAAAACTTTTACTACTGTATTTAAGAGGGAAAAGTGCCGCGTAAGTTTAAGTTTGTTTTAAACCCAAACTCCTACTCCTACATGATATATGCAACTGTAAAACGTAATCTAGGGTTTTGACACTATTGGCTGAACAACAATTTACCTCAATGAGTCTCCTCTGATCTGATCAAGGTTCGTCATTATTTCACTCATAATTGAGTGACCTTTTGAGATATTTTTTTATTTTGTTTTTTAGTTACTCTGTTAGTTAATTGGCACAAGTAGAGAGCGCTAAACCCTTGGATGGGAATATGGATTAGTCAGGCACTCCACAAATTTTATAATGACATTCGAGTATGTACATTGCAAGTGAGCTCTGAATGCCCCCTAACATATGCACTACTTTTTCACTTTTATAAAGGAGTACTTTCTTTTTTAAATTTTCTTCTACTTCCCTTCTAGTATATAAATCAGTTTTTGTTTTGCATCTAATCTGTCATGTATGCATCCTTGTTTTAAATTTTCACTGTTTATTTGCAAAATCATGAAAAACTTCATTTTTGGAGGTGGAAATTGAAAAAAGTGTGATTCAGTAGGGATACAAATAACAAATTGCCCAAAATAAAAAATGAAAGAGAAGGTGAAATTGGAAAAAGAAAGAAGAAGAAAAGATGTATATATGACGTGTGCAAGATGCAAAGAAGTCCCTAAATGAATTCCTTGTATTAGATTGTAAATCTATAAGGTGTGTGTCTATGCAGAAAAGTAATTCTGTAGTATATGATGTTACTGTTACTTACCCTCTGTTTGGATGGTTGTTTTCTGTGGTTCATTAATGTACAGTATGGTATGGTACAGTATGGTGTTGTATTGTATGGTACTGTATTAATGAACACAATGTTTGGATAGATTGTATCATTTGTTGTGGTTTAATAACATTTGTATTGTTTGGTTTGACTGTATCGTACTGTATAATAACTTATAAGTTTACTAAAATATCCTTAACTCTTAATTAGAAATTAATTTATATATACTAATAAAACTCAGGTAAAGAATAAAATAAGAATTTTAAGAAATAATTAGGTAGTGGGTGGGGGTGGTGGAGAGGTGGGTGGTGTGAGGTGGGTGGTTATGGGATGAGGGTGGGGGTAGTGGGTGGTAGGGTGAGCGTGAGTGGTTGTGGGGGTGGGTGGGGGTGAGGGGTAATGGGTGGTAGGGTGGGCGTGAGTGGTTGTGGGGGCGGGTAGTAGTGGGATGATGGTGGGGGTAAGTTATTGTAGGGTGGGGTTGGGTGGTAGTGATGGCTGGTAGTTGGGGTGGGTGACAGAGGAGTGGGGTAGTAGGGGTGGTGGGTGAGGGTGAGTGGTGGGGGTGGGGTGGGGTGGGGTGGGGTGGGGTGAGTAGTAGGGTGGGCAGAGGTGGGTGGGGGTGAGTGGTAGGGTGGGGTGGATGGTGGAGGGTGGGGTATAATGGAGAAATGAAATACGTAACCATGGAAAACCCACCAAATCGGTGGTTACAAAAATTGAAACTTTTCATGGTTATATAACCATGGAATGAACCACGGGTTTACAACACCATACCACATAATTTTAAGAACAATGGAAACAAACATGGTTTCATAGAAAACTATACATTAATGAACCACGGGAAACCGCCATCCAAACAGGGGGTTAAACTTGCCAAACTGGGGAGGTCAATTGATTCAATTTATTAAGCATGTAAGACGTGTAGCAACTTGTAGAGCCATTTTCTCATTACAGTTATCTCTTTCACATACATTGAGGGGTTGTTTGGTAGCTGCTTATGATTATGCAGGTATTAGTAATGTAGGTATCAGTGGCGGAATTATAAATTTTATCAAAGGTGTTCGAATTCATATAATCTATAAATTATGAGTGTTCAACATGTAATATATGTCTGTAATACGTACTAATTGACATGTCTACACGGTATAATTTTTCGGCGAAAGGTGTTCGGTTGAACACCCTTGCCTTGCCTGGCTGTGGCTCCGCCGTATTAGTTATGCAGGCATTAGTAATGCATGTATTAGTTATGTAGGGTTTAGTTATGCAAGTATTAGTTATGCAGGATTTAGTTATGCAGGTATCAGTTATGCAGGGTTTACTTATGCATGGTTTAGTTATGCGTAAATTGTTTCTTTGAATGTTGATTTGTTATATCAAAAGTTAATAAATATGATAAATACTTTTTATAATTAAATTATGAATTTACAGTTAAAATTAAAATATTATATTTTTAAAATATTTGAAATATTATATTAAAAATTATATAATAATATATTTTTTTAGAAAAGGAAAGTATTTAAGTGGGAAGTGTTGAGGGTAATATTGTCATTTCAACTTTTTATTCATGTATTATTAATTTCATCTTTACCCCGCATAAAATAATACATAGATTCCCTCATAACTTATACATGTATTAGTTATGCGGGTTTCTAAATTGCAAACCAAACGTCGTACTAATTTTATACATGAATAACTTACTTCCTAACTAGCTATCAAACGCGGTATAAGTATGTAGAAATTAATACATGAATAAGGTATCTCTTTACTAGCTACCAAACGTTGTATTAGTTATGCAAAGAATAATACATGAATAAGCGGTCACTTAACTAGCTACCAAACGACCCCTAGTGACGTGTTTTCTTTAAGTTTCCAGCATAACCTTGATGAGATTCCAGGCCACTTTGCATCTGAGACTATGTGGTCTTAGGTTGAAGATGAGCAAAACGTCAAAAGTGTAAAAAATGTTTAATTCCTCTTGCTTGTTAGGACAATCTTTTACATAGTACTCTGTCCTATGCATAGCCTGGTTCGACTGATTGAGAGATAAACAAAGAAAAAAGTATAAACCTGTTATTTTTCCGAGTTAGAATAATGTTTGAATTAAAGCTCCAGTTCATTGTATGAAAAGGTAAAACAGTTTGTAGGAAAATGCCATATCAAGATAAAAGTAATACAAGGAGAAAGTTCATATCAGTGTTACAGATGAGCTAAAACAACCTAAACACACTCTTAACTTGGTGTGATATTGTCCTTTTTGAGCTAAACCTGCATGGTTACAACAAGAAAAAGGATATTTGGCAACAATTTTTTTTTATTGCCATAGATTGATTATTGTTGCAAAAGTACTTTTGGCAACAAAAAAAAAAGGATTGTTGCATAAACTTTTCCCAACAGCTGTTATTGCAACGACGTGCAATAATTTTTTTTCTTGTTGCCAAAAGTACTTTTTGCAACAATAATCAATATTATGGCAAAAAAAATTAAATTGTTTGGCAACAAAAAAGTTCATTTGCTAACAATAAAACTAAGTTGTTGCCAAATATTAAATTTTTTATTGCCATTTCTATATTTTTTTTGTAGTGGGTTTACACAAAAAGCCTCACATCATTTAGAGTTTCCTTACACCTTATATGTAGCTTACTTTTTTTTCCAGCTACCAATGTGAGACTTTTGTTCGCACAGCTAACCGTTACTTCTTTGAAAGAGAAACTTCTCTAGTTTAAGGAAATATATTTAAAAGTAGATTGGGTTTTACTAAAAAAGGAAATGTAGGTAAGCAAATTGGAAAATATGCAGAATGTTTCTGCAAGAGTTTTAAATCTCATGTATCTGATCAATCACCTATGCTTCAAATCCAAATCAGTTAAGATCGGCTATATGAATCTTACTTTATTTATCTTTAAAATTCATGGATTACGAAGTTTTAAGAATTGGTACTTATGTCAACTTAAGTAGTGTAAGACTAATGAATCTCTAGAGATTATAAGTATATCAAGCCCAACTCTTTAGTGTCTTCATTAGGTAACTGGCAGTTTGGGAATCCTCTTCTCTTTTAGTAATTTTTTCTATCTTGCAACTTTGTCTCTCTACATTTGTGGATGTGTAGTATATAGAATTACTTTCAAGATTCAACGCATTCATCTTGTTCTCTACGGAGTACATTCAATTTTCAACTTGTAACTAGCTACTTATGTGTCCTTTCTTGTAATTCCTGAAATTGGCAATTATTTTCTGCATAAGTTACTGCGTATGTTGTAAGTTGTTGTTTTCTGCATAACTTAGATGGGTCGTCGTCGCATCCAAGATCCAACTGAAGATGTTTGGTCAATGCCAAATTGGCCTCCACCGGTAGAAAAAATATTTGTTGATTCATTGATTGAGGAAATGAAATACCATCTCGATGTGATCCCAAGTAATTTCCATGATCAAGCATGGGATAATGTTGTCAAGGACTTTAGTCAATGCAGCGGTTTGAATTTCGACAAGGCAGAGCTGAAAAAACATCTGTCTATATTGCGAAAACATTATAGAATCGTGAAGCCACTTTACATCCATGGTGGATTTGGTTGGGATAATCGGACAAAAATGGTTGTCGTTGATGATAGCGTGTGGGCTGAGTACATAGAGGTTTGCCTTGAGTTCCATTTATCGTGCTTCATTCAATATTGTATATGCACTGCAAAAGAAAAAAGTGGAATTAGCTACGAATTTTGCCTCTAATCCGTCGCTAATTTCTTGCTAACAAATTTTTGTGATAATCCGTCGCTACCTAAATAGGATTAGCGATGGATTTTATTATTTAGCTACATAATTTGTCCGTCGCTAATTCCTGTTTTTCTAGTGGTGATGTTTCCAGATGAAATAATCTTGTAGGTACATCCTAAGATAATACCATATAGAAAATATGGCTGCCCTATATATGAGGGCCTGTGTCATATTTTTACCTGACCAAAAGCTACCGGGGACTATGCTGTTTCTTCTACTGGATTCAGGCTCCACAACACCGATCTTGAAAAGAACACGAGCAACTCTAGTGAACGAAACAAACGCAAGACTGCAGAGCCCTCAAAATCAGGTCCTAATAAGAGGAATAGTGTTGATGCTGACAATTCAGAAGAATCAAAGAGCAGTGGAACGGATCAGAATCAGAAAGATGATCCGTATTCGACAGCTAATTGTGTTGTGACTCTAAATGACACGCCAGGAGTTGATCAGAGGCTAAATAATGCTGCTCTGGACTTGTTTCAAAATCAAACCTGGAGGGAAACTTTTGTCACAATGAAAACGGAGAAAAGGTTGAGCTGGTTGAAGGCCATGATTCCTAGAAAAACATGAATTCGACAAGGACCATGGCCGGGTAAAGTTAGGCTATCAGGCTTTTTCTGTTGGTTTAAGTCGACTAGATGCCCCGACTTTTTGTCTCTTATTATATCTGGGTCGATAGCTGTTTTTTCCGTTCTTGCTAGAATAGATGGACAACGTTTTGTGGATGAATATGAAGCCGTACTATGTTGATAGTTGTGGTTGACTAGTACAAACCGGTGGGTTAACAATTTTTATTTATCTTACTTCTAGTTGTGTTTTGAAATTTAGGAATTTTTGCAAATATATAGCCCAACACAAGGTACTGTATTCACATAACTTACCTCTTTTTTTTTTTTTTTTTTTTTTTTTTTCAGTTTATAACAACATCGTCAATTTTTTTCTACTATATTTATACATTTTTACACATTATTACGCAATATGTTGTACTTATATTATAAATAATGTATCAGCCTTGCATAATTATGTATAATAGTGTATAAGAGATGTTTATACATCCCTATACACTATTATATACTATTAGTTCTTGAACACGTGCATTGCACTTCCAAACTAATTAGTACAAACTTCTTAAAACAATAGAATATTAGAATAAGTGCGAGATGAGTTGTATGAATTTGAACCGAAAAAATGAAAGCTCAAACTGATGAATTGCGAGTCTATACAATCGATATTAAAGCTAATCTTATTGGAAATTAATATCAGGATATCCTTCATGTTCAAGAGCGAAATGTTGTCTCTTTAGAAGTACTGTTTTTAACTCAACAAATTATAATCTGTCCTTTTTTATGCAGTTTCTAATATATGTAATGTTTAGCTTAACAATTAGTTGTTTATGATATTTCAATAACACATATTTTAAATGTGAATATGAGCAATACCAGTTATTGTTACAAATGTTCTCTGTCTTAATCTTTGTGTCTTATCTTTAACAAACTAACTGTGTAATTAAATATTAAGACTGTACGCTTTGGTTGCACAAGTGTAATATCTTATTTTTGTGTCTTATCTTTAACATAACTGTTTAATTTAACACAGTTGTACTGTTTGTCCGTTTTTAAATATTATTTTTTAATAATTAAATCTTATTTTTAAATTAAACTAACTGTGTAATTACACTTGTGCAACCAAACAGTACGTTTGTAATTACACTATAAATACGTTATAGCAAACGAATAAAACATCGTAATTACAATATTGTGTAATTAACTGTGTAATTACTACCACACCAGTTGCAATTACAAGGTGGTTTTCCAAACAGACCCTTAGAATAATATAGATTATACAACGTTGATTAATATTGAAGAACAATGTTTCATTTGTTGTTGCACAAAAAATTTCAATCCAGCTTACTTAAATCTTCAGCGAATGGCATTAAATTCTAACTACAACTTCAAAATGACATCCCATCTATCTCATCGATTTACTAGAATTTTAAATAAAACACAAAAATCATTTCTGAGTTATCGAACTTGAAACCCGAACAACTGAGTTTTGAATTTTTTCACTTTAATTCACCCAACATTGTTTAAATCCATGACTGTAAACACAAATATCACTCTCAATCAGATTCTAAGTATCAAAGAATGGAAATCATATTTTCAAATAACGATTTTATCAATAGAGTTTTCCAATTCCCTCAACTTTTGTCCAACTCACTCTTCGTAAATGAGTAGCTTCACGAGATTTGACTTCATATTTTAACTCTAAACCAAATTTGGATTCAACGAAATAACATCCAAGATGATAAATTCTAATCCCTCGGTTTGAAGAGTTTCAAACTCCCCATTGTTCTTCCAATTTACATTGAAAATACAAGGATTAGGGTCAAGAGAGAGGAGAAAGATTGAGGAACGAGTTTTGGGAAGAGGGGTGATGGCTTAATGCTGAAATCGCAAAGGAAAATAAAATGCGGAGAGTATTATGATTCTATTTTGCCCAGTTAATGAGTGAAGTAATCTTTCATAAATGTGTGCAATATTGGTCAAATCGGATAAGGATGAAAACTATAGACCCATTTTGATTAGAACTTTGGGCTGACTCACTCTCAATGTCAAATGCACGTGGTTTGACAGCAAGAAAATATCGCCAAGAACTTCAAGCATGGAACTGATTTTGTTAGTAAAAAGCAGTACAATATTGATAGTAAGCAGAAAGTTAAAACAATAAACAATTTAACACAAAATCGTGTTGTGATAAGTCACTGCCTTGAAAGTGATTTCGGCCAGACAGAGATACAAATTGTTGTAGCCGTTCGCTCCCCAAGGTTTCACAGTCACTTCCAAACACGTGCACTCGTGGTTGAAAGTTTGGAGATTGAACAAAAAAAATATTGCGTAGGAACTATTTGGAGGAGGAGAGAAGAAAATAGTATTTTTGGATGATTTCGACCAGAGAGATATGTACTGATTATATAGGTAGATGGCCACTTTTGGGTAGTGAGGAGATCTAAAACGCATGTTAACGTTCAGAAAATAAAGTGCCATATCAATTGGAGTAGTGGTCGAGAATAAAGGCCATTAACATTGACAATAAAACCTTTCATAATCTGGAGTAATAAGGAGAATAATGACCGTTATTAATGTTAATTGACTATTCACTTCTAGGGGATGAACTTGGACAATTATCTAGTAAGCATATGTGGACAATTTCGGGTAAGCTTAAAAATAATAAAAATAATATTTTGCAAAATTAGATTTTAATTGGGCTTCATGTATACCTTACGCGAAGGGGGGGTGGGGGGAGGGGGGGGGGGGGGGGGGAGGTGGAGGGGGGGGGTGAGGGGGTGGCAAATCGATCCGTTTTGCCTACGAAGTCCAATTCTCATGTGTGCGAGGCCAGTCCCTTATTCTAGCCCATTTCCAAACCCAATAAAGGACTTTTCATTATAAAGTGAAAAGAAAGACTTTCCACCACCCATGAGGGACATTGCTTTCATAAGGACAAAAGACAAGTGAGAGACAAATAACGCACAAGGAACTTTGACTTTGCATTACCAACAACGAAATTAGTCTCCATAATACTCACAATCCCCTACCAATGCAAAGATAAAGGACAAGAACAATTTCTGGGCAAAGAGAAGGAATATGTACTTAAGTGTTAATATCTTTCGATTTGAATTAACACATAGTGAAATGAGGAAACAACAAATACCCAAAAAGTGAAGTACTCTTGAACTAAATGGACGTGAGTTGAGACCCCCACAACACATACTATATCCTTAGTTTTATGCAAACTCTGCGATACTCACAAAAGTGCTTTTATGGTCATGCACGCACCTTGGGTCTAATGAGTGCTCGAGAAAGAAGTCCTAAGTCTTTCATAAAAGGCGACCACACCTTTACACTCATGTAGGCGATTCCACCAAGTATACATCATAGACTACCTTAAGGCTATGGAATCATTAAGATAAAAAAAGCTCAACCCTATAAGCACTACTACACGCCATAGGGATAGGAAATTTAGTGTATATTGATGGCCTATATGGCTTCGTTTGACCACAAACGAGTATCTCCCATATTACCTCAATCCATAGGCTTTAGCCCCATCCCCCTCGACGTTTCAAGAATCATTTTCCTTGCTAAACCCTTGGTTAAAGGATCCATCAAATTTCTTTCGGGCCTTACATATTCCAAGGAGATAACACCATATTTCAACAACTGTTTAACTGCACTATGTCTGATGCGACTATGTCTTCTTTTTTCATTGTATACACTATTCTTTGCAATTCCAATTGCTTCTTGTGAATCATAATGTAAGGAGACCAATAAAGCTTATCTTCCCCACAACGGCACATCTGCCAAATGGTTTCTCAACCACTCAGCTTCTTGCCCTGCCAGCTCAAGAGCAATAAACTTAGATTCCATAGTAGAACGTGTTATATAAGTCTGTTTGGAAGACTTCCATGAGATAGCACCTGCACCCAAAGTAAACACATAGCCACTAGTGGAGCTAACTTCATCATTATCAGTTACACAGTTTGCATCACAAAAACCTTCTAAAACAGCAGGAAATTTATTAAAATGCAAACACCAATCCATAGTACCTCTCAAATACCTTAACAGATGATGAAGAGCATTCAAATGTTCACTACCGGGATTATGAGTATATCTACTCAATCTACTAACAGCATAAGCTATATCAGGCCGAGTATAGTTTATGAGAAACATTACACTCCCAATTATTTTAGCATATTCAATGTGAGAAACACTGAATTCTTTATTATTTTTCAAGTGTATGCTAGGATCATAAGAAGTTCTTACTGAAGCAACATCAAAACAATCAAACTTCAACATCTTCTCAATGTAATGAGATTGGCACAAACAAAAGCCATTAATAGTTCTTTTGATTTTAGTTCCTAAATTCACGTCTGCTTCTCCAAGGTCTTTCATTTCAAACTTAGAACATAAAAATTTCTATGTCTCATTAACAACATTCACATTAGGACCAAAGATTAACACGTCATCCACGTATAAACATAATCACATAATCTGATCCTATTGTAACGGGTCGTATTTTTCCGATTCGTATTTGCACTTGCCTTATTTAAAAAGGAAAGTGTCCCGAAAAAGTACGGTTGTCAATCGTACTGTGAAAAAGGAAAAAATAAACTTCTACGTGGATGGTGCTCTAAATGGACATTGTTTTTAGAGTCGCCACCTAACTTATAGGTAAGTTAGGAAAACCAGTTCGAAATGATTCATTTAAAACGACTGAGTTTTAAAAGAAACCAGTCTATACCAAAGTTTGGGTAAGAGTTTTGGTGATCCCCCGGGGAAGGTGTTAGGCACCTCGGTATTAAGGATCCGTAAAATACGGTTGACCTACGGGTTCTAATAGTAGGCCTTGTAGATATAAACTGTTTTTGATAAAATACTGCTTTTGTTTTATATTCTCACAATAAAAGGTTAGTCATTCATGTGAAAATACTACACTTTCAAGAAATAAAAGTGGTAAAGTTTTGCCCAAAATTGGGCATTTTGGGTTTCGGACTAGAGCACCTAGGTTAAAACCCGAAGACGTTAACCTAAGTAGAACACTACGTAAGCCCACCCGAGTTTAGAAAAAAGATTTTTAGTTTTTTATAAAACCATTTTTTGGCATACTATTATTATCCATATTTTAACCATATTTTATAATTTTTTAGATTTTAGCCAATTTTAGTCCAAAATAGTCCAAGTTATTAAGATGGTCAAAACAGTCCATAAAGTCTTTAAATCAGTCCATATAGTTGATAAAGTCGTTAAATCAGTCCATATAGTCCACAGGTTCATATCAGTCCACAAGTTTTGAAAAATGTTCAAATCAGTCGCATAATTTATGAAATTGATCATTTTAAATCCAAATTATACCAAATCAATCCGATTAAAGTCACAAGTTATTTTTAAATTTTCAAAAATCAGTTTTGTACAGTTTTAAAATCAAGTTGAGGCAACTTTAAATGTGGGACAACCTTAAGGGTTCCAATTTATAAAATAGATGCTCAAATTTGATGTGGATGTATGTACACAATCACGCATTAGAAATGGAAAGTCCTCATGAGAAGCAAGTAAGTGCTTATGACGATGATACGACTATCTCTCATTCTATGCTATTTATTTGTTGTATATTATGCTTTCATAATGATATTGATCATGCTTTACATACTCAGTACATTCTTCGTACTGACATCCTTTTGTTTGTGGACGCTGCGTCATGCCCGCAGGTGGCCAGGGAGACAGACTTGATCCATAGCTATATTACGCAGGGACTACATAGCGGAGCTCCACTTCATTCAGAGCTATAGCTTATGGGTATTGATTCTTTTGTGTACATATTTATGGGCATAGCGGGGTCCTGTCCTGCCTATATGTTATGACATACACTCCTTAGAGGCTCGTAGACATGTGTATATAGTTAGATGTGTTTGGCCTTGTCGGCCTATATTTTGGATATCATTTTGTTAGCCTCGTCGGCTTATGTACATTGATATGGGCTTAGTTGCTAATGTTGATATAAAGGTATTGTTGCCCAATGGGATTAGTATGAGTGATGGATAGAATGTATGATTTAATATGTGACTCACCTAGATGTGGATGTAAAGGTATGTTAAGAGGTGCCCGGGTGGGCTAGCACCGGGTGCCCGTCGCGGCCCTCCGGTTGGGTCGTGACACCTGGATCCCCAGTCATACTCATCAACGAAAGTAGATGCCCTATACAACCCTTTATCTCTTTCTTCTGATCATTAGTCAAACCTTCCCACCACATTACTAAACCCGGTGGTGGATCCATAATCATATCAAACTGCACATTAGGAGACATCTGCAAGACAAAACGCTGTTAGTTCCCCACCTCCAGGAACAGTAGCTTATTTCACATAAGGCACAATAACGCTTCCAAGTTGCAAGTAGTGGGATGCAGTGTCTTTAGGTTTTTACACCGTTTGAACTCAGTAAAGTGTCTATCCTGTCCGATTCAGATAGGTCTGAGATACCCAAACCGGTCTATAGTCAACATGCGCTCTATCAGTAAGGATTTGGTTTCGCTCTATACTAGTTATTCTAGAGTGTTTTTTCAAGCAAATGACACAGGTTACCCAAGCGGACAAGCTGGGGGTGGGCTCTCTAAGGCTGTGGGAAGACCGCATGCCTACTCGACCTTAGAGACCTCCAAAGAATATAGTAAAGGTTTTTTTTAGTGAAGGTATGACCGCAGCTCATCCCGCGTCGTCACCCTTGTTAAAAGCATAAAAATAAATGCCAGGAGCAGCAGAGTATGCATGCATGAATGACAACTATATTTTGCAAAAATTTAAACACATAAGCAGTTTATATCACTTAGACAATTTATATCATACAAAGAAAACAAATTAGTGGAACTCTTATGGTTAGAACCTTAAATTATCCACAGCGGAGTCGCCATCTGGAGCGGGTCGTATTTTTTTCGATTCGTATTTGCACTTGCCTCATTTAAAAATGAAAGTATCCCGGGAAAGTACGGTTGTCAATCGTACCGTGAAAAAGGAAAAAATAAACTTCTACGTGGATGGCGCTCTAAATGGACATTGTTTTTAGAGTCGCCACCTAACTTATAGGCAAGTTAGGAAAATCAGTTCAAAAGGGTTCATTTAAAACGACTGAGTTTTAAAAGAAACCAAACTATACCAAAGTCTGGGTAAGGGTTCTGGTGATCTCCCGGGGAAGGTGTTAGGCACCCCGATATTAAGGATCCGTAAAATACGGTTGACCTACGGGTTCTAATAGTATGCCTTGTAGATATAAACTATTTTTTCATAAAAAACTATTTTTTTTTAAAGATTTCCGCAATAAAAAGGTTAGTCATTCATGTGAAAATACTACACTTTCAAGAAATAAAAGTGGTAAAGTTTTGCCCAAAATTGGGCATTTTGGGTTTCGGACTAGAATACCTAGGTTAAAATCCGAAGGTGTTAGCCTAAGTAGAACACTACGTAAGCTCACCCGAGTTTAGAAAAATATTTTTAGTTTTTTATAAAATCATTATTTGGCATATTATTATTATCCATATTTTAACCATATTTTATATTTTTTAGATTTTAGCAAATTTTAGTCCAAAATAGTCCAAGTTATTAAGATGGTCAAAACAGTCCATAAAGTCTTTAAATCAGTCCATATAGTCCACAGGTTCATACCAGTCCACAGGTTTGCAAAAATATTCAAATTAGTCCCATAATTTATGAAAATGATCATTTTTAATCCAAATTATACCAAATCAGTCCGTTTAAAGTCACAAGTTATATTTAAAGTTTCCAAAATTGGTTTTGTATAGTTTTAAAATCAAGTTTAGGCAACTTTAAATGTGGAGACAACCTTAAGGGTTCCAATTTATAAAATAGATGCTCAAATTTGAAACATAAAATTCGCAAGTAAAGAGATAAGGAATTGGGCCGACCAAGCCCAATAGGAATGTGTTATGTATTTGGGGTAATCCTCGGGTCCAAACGTATGCTCCATTTTTTGCTCCAAGTTGGTAGACTCGATCTAGATTTGCTAGTGGGCCCTGTTAGGACCCACCAACGGGTTTGGGTGGAAAGGGATGCAAACGGGTATGCACAATATTAGTATACTACTCGACATAGATAAGAACTAAATAAATTACAAAGCCAAAAAATTAATTACATCGACTTGGGCTAAGCCCCTATTCATAACTAAAAGCTGTAAATAATATCATAAAAGAAAGGCCCGAGGTAGAGTCCAAAAGCTGAGTGCAGAAACACGTAAGGAGGTCTAAAGGACCCAAAGAGATGCAACCCAGAATCTGAAGCCCAAATTACAACTTTCCCAGATTTCCAACTAAGTATAAGAACCATGTTATACACAAGATATACCTCAAATATGCACACCTAAGAGAGCAAAACATTATTGCATACCCTCCATATACTTGATATACACTTCTGTTACCTAATAAAATTTTATTCCCTGGGACATAACTACACCAAAGCTTCCAAAAACTTTAATTTTAAGCCTGATCCTAGACTTTTAGTTTGTTTTAAAGGTAAACAAGTCTCCAGAATTTCACTAATGCTATTCAGTGATCTTAATCAATATCAGAAGGCCTTCAAAGAATCCTTTAACTTAAACTAGAAACTTTAAATCCATCCTTAAGAACAAGTATCTAAAGACATGACTCAAGTAATTCAAGAAAAAAATAATAATAGCTACGTGTTACGGACATCCCAACAGGTCTAAGCAATGTGGCTTAAGCTATAGGGTCATATGAGTGTCAAGATGGCATAGGAGCAAGTAGCAACAATGAGTAGATAGGAAATGCAGAGCAACTAGGTTAGTCAGGACAAAGGTGATGTACAAGTGATCAACAACACACAACACTAGGTCCTACTTAGCTTTCAACAGAATCAATGGACAACACAAGGCAAGATAAGGGATTAGCCTAGCTAAAGAGTTCATTTTAAACCAAGAGGGAGCTAAATCAGTTTCTGGAGGTCATTTTAAGCCATATTTCTCACTTAAGCAGGTTATAGAATCAAACAACAAGGTTCTAAGTCGTTTCAGGCTAGTTTTAGCTTTAAGCAAGTTCAAATACCTAATGAGCAAGTATGCAGGTTCATCAAGTATAGTTGAGCCCAAACATGGTCAAAGGAAGAAGTTCAAACAAAGCACTCAGTAATTCAGGAGTTTCCAAAGATATTAAAGGAGGGATATGACACTGTCTTAGGTCTTTCGACAATGTATCAGACAGGGTTGAGTTTCAAAACAAGCAAATAGGGAACAAGAATACATATGAGGCAAGCTCAGATTTCACAAGCAAATGACAGGGGGAAGTGTATCACAAAAGAAAGTATCACACTCAATCCTTTAAAGCAGCTTTAGTCCTAGTTTAGAATCCCTACACTTAGTCTATTAGGTGATCATATTAGGCAAAGAGAACCAAGCAAACTGTAAGCAATAAAAGTATAAAATACAAGTTGCAAGTGACAAACCAACATGAACATTACAAACAAGTAACCAATATGAGACAGGACAGTGATCTATAAGTCACAAGCAAGTCAAAACTACCAACATGCTAGCCACCCCGGACCCTATTATCCCAGTTGCAAGTCAAGAAAACAACTTTCTTACACTTCATATTCCTTATTCCTCTTAACAAGTTCCTAGAAAGATTAGGATCAACAATCACACAATGTTCAGACATCTAGATTCTCTAAAAAACTAACAAGACAAGTTACAAGTCTTTTAAGACCTTACTTTAAACAAGTATCCAAATTAACAGTCTCATAGTCCATCTAGGAAAGCTCAAGGGAGTCATTTTTAGATTTCAAATAGCCAACAGGGTTCAAAAGGCAAATCACCGTACAAGCCAAACAAATAGTAGCCATAAAACAATAAATTCCTCTTCCAAATATTTTAAAAGTCACAGAGTCAGGAACAAGGAAGTTAAAGTCCATTTTAGAGATTCTCAGAACTAACAAAGCTCTCATATCAACATCCAAAGTCCAAACAAACCGCTTTTAGGAAAAAGTCTTCAACATACTAGTTTTAAAAAGAGTTTGAAGGCCATTTTTTACAAATTCATATGACAAATATTGAAAGCAACAACCTCAAATTATGAAGGTGGACTCAACATGAACATGACAAGCAGAGGTTTAGATCTCTTCTAGTTCAAAATAGACAAGACAACACAGAATCACACAGGACATATTTCCAGGTTGTAAGATCATTTTCAAGTTTACAACAACCTTTAAAGGATACTTCAAGATCAAACATACATCAAGTTCCCATCCTTGGTCTTAAAACCAACAAGAGATTCACAGAAATACACAAACAGACCCAGCCACAGACTACCTAAATTTTGAAAACCATTTTATCCAGTTGCTTCCTAAAGACTCTTAAATCTTTTCAAAACATTTCATGCTATTTTTTAAGCCTAACTTCAACTATCAACAACAAGCAAAAGGGAATCAGTCCATTTTAGTTCCAACAGAGTTTTAAAACTAAGCTGATTATCCTTCACATACCAAGAACTTTAAACAAAAGCTAAAAGACTAATGAAACAGTAGCTAAATCTGGAAAACACACTTGAAAAAAAAAAAAACTTCAACACAACACAGAACATCTCAAGAGTCACATGTCATATTCATAATTTAAATTTCAATGTAATAGTAATCACAAGATAAAACAGACCCTTTTCTGCATATTCCAACCATTTTCAAACATCAAAATCAACTAACAACACTAAAACTATATAATAACAACATCTTAACATAAATGAGCTAGTCAACAGTTTATACACAGAAAATAACCAAAGATGATTCAAACTTTCAACATAGGCTTCAACACATAAAAACAAGTTAAACTAGAGTAAATAAGGTGGAATAGGAGTATTACCTTTCTACGGGGCAACCAAAAGATCAGAAGAGGGGGGGGGGGATTGAGGTCACTATCCTTCAAGTTCCAACACCAAAAACCTTTTAAATAGCCCCTTGTTCTTGATTTTTTCAAAGTAGTAATAGTATTTTTGGTATAATATTAGTGTAATAGGGTAATAATAGTAGATTTTTTTTAGGTAATTGTCACGACCCAGCTAGAGGGCCATGATGGGTACCCGGAGCTAGCATACCGAGCACCACATGTCAGACTTTTCATCATACTTAACCTGAACATGCATCATTCCCACCACAAGATTTTCATGAAATGATCCCCATCTACTCCTCAAAATAAACATATATGTACAAGCTGACGAGGGTACAAAATGATACACAAGATAGACACTAAGAGATCACATAACATCTACTACCCACGTGTATGTATCTATGAGCCTCTAAATGGAGTACTGAAATCATAAGGACGGGACATGACCCCGCCATACCCCAAATATATACAAAAAATAATATACCAATAAGCGGCAATTCCGGAGTAGTGGAATGCTCCTGTATATCTACTGACAAAGCTCCTCAGCGTCTGTGCTATCTCCCTGTCTACCTGCGGAACAATGTGTTGAGTATATAAGGCATGTATAACAATATAATCAAGAAATAAGAGAGCATAAGATGAAGAGATAACCTATAACTGATCGCCTTTTAAGGCGGAATCATGCATGCTAAATTTTACTCTTAAGCAAAATCATATCATATGTATATGTACATAAGTAAACTGTCTGAGTCATATATCATCATTAGCCCGCGTCTGGGGTAATCATCTCACGCCGCCCACTAGTGGTGACTGTCAGGCCAACTAGGTTCGGTGTAATCATTATAGTCGCCCACTACACCCGGTGTAGTGGTGTTTGACCGACCAATTAGGCACGGTGCAATCATCATAGCAGCCCACTACGCCCATCGTAGTGGTATCTGCCCAGCCAATTAGACACAATATACATAACACAAAGCATGCATGAGAGCTCAAGTAAAAGTTATAACTCTATCGGAGTGACGTAAGGTCGGTAGCCTCCGATTATATTATGGATCAAACATCATCGCTAGGTCTCACCTTGAAGGAACTAATATCATGAGGTGAGATGGCCAACAATGAATACCATCAAGGAAATTATGAAATAAGATCATTAAGCTCATAATAGCATCAATTCATAAGCTTTGGAATCTCTAGAAGTAAAATCATCATCATCATTATCATAGAACACATCTTATCTCTTTCTCATAAGAAGCTCTTAAGAATCTTTAACTTTCATCTTTTGGGATGTAAGAAGGTCATGGAAATATAAAAAGGAAATCGTAATATTGGAGTCATGCCTTTGAAGGAAAGGGACTAGCCTTAACATACCTTTTCGTCTCTTTAACTTTATCGACTAAACGCTTTCTTTCCAAACTCGCAATTCTACATACAATGGAATTCGTACTAAGGTTAGATCATTAGAAACATGCTTAAGTCTAAACTAAAGTGACTAAGAGCTAACGAAAATTGGGCAGCATTTCCTTTGTTTCGACAACCTTCTCCATATAATAAACAACTCCCAAACATCAATAATAACAGCCATAATATCATAATCAATAGGCTTCTTCAAGTTAAACATTATTCAATCCCCAAAACCCCTTTTCAAAATCACTCATAACCATAATTTTAACACAACACTATATTCATTTACATATAATACTTCCTCAACATCCTTAGCATCATTCATAACAATATTATAATCATAGCATACTAAGAATCATGACTCAAGTTAACTTACTACTCAAAATATCATTATTTCCATATTTGAGCTCAGACTCTACTTTCTTCTCTCATCCAAGTCATTCAACCATTCAAATACTCTGAACAACCTGGAATGAATGTAAAAATAACCTTTGATCATATAGAAATGAACCTTGGATGAAGATACTTCACTGGAGAAAACCCCAACTTCAATACCAAAAGATGTCTTGACTTCTACAAACCCTAGTGAGCCTCTTTGCACTTGATTCTCTTGGTTCTTGTTAATAAGTCCTTGATTTCCCTTGGATTTGTGTTGATATGGTGTGTGGAATATTCTATAGTTCTTAAGAGGTGTGGAGAAGATGGGAAATGAAAAATAAGGACTTGGGTCATCTTTTTATAAAAAATACTAAAGCTGCCCGATTGGATTATACAGATACTTATACGGTCCGTATAAGTGACCGTATAATGTCACCAGTGATGACCCTTCACGGTAACTATTATACGGACCATTATACGGACCGTATAAGTGGTCGTATAACTCACTTTTTCCAAAACTTTTTTCATCGATTCGTTTGATCTCAAATCTTTATGGAGTCTTCTTGCACTTGTTTAACACTTCATTAACCATCTAAGGAGCCCTATAACTCCTTCCCAAGACATTAATAAATAATTATTAACTCAATAATTGCAAAAACCTTCCCAAACAAGACTTATGCTTTACTTCTTTCGACGAACTTAGTTTCTCCGATTCATACAACTTTAAAATCTTGTCGTATGCACTTTAAAGCTACCAAATGCCCTCCTTAAGGTCATATGGACTTCATGTTCACCTTAAGCTTGTGTTACTCTATTCATCGCATAACGATATGAAATGTCCGACGTGTAACAGTAATAGTAGTAATATAATAGTCGGATGGGAAGATCAATGTGACAATCGAACCCTAGCTATTCATGAGAGAATTTTGTATAAAAATCAGACCCTTAAAATGTCACAATCCTGTTCTATTTATAGAATGATAATCTCAACCCTAGGGACAAAAAAGACCAAAAATCAAATTTCCCCCCAATTCCACAAAACAAATTCGAATTTCAGTCAAGGACAAAAGGATTTTCAGCAATTTTTTATCCATTGTACCTTATCTAATAAAATTTTCACACAAATCACATAATACAACTAGGAATCTAACTAATTGTACCTGAAAAAATGTAAATAAAACTAGAAAATACTAGGATAGTATGCCTCGTCATCAATAAACCAAAATTACCACCTCATAGTGGTACAATAGTACAAAACAAGATAAAATCCCCCAAATTTGTACCCAACAACGAATCTATTTTGGATGTTTCCAATAAGGTTCCTTCAATGAGTGTTTATGGTGCACAAGATGGAAAAGGGCTCAAGGCCCTGTCCATGGCAACCATAACACGAAGACACCTAGAGTAACACTGTTACATCTCGATGATTTTGATTTGTTGCATTGTGAGTGGACTAACGCAAGATTAGGGTGAACATGAAGTCCTTAGGAGATTAAAGAGAGTATTTGATAACTTTAAGCCATATGATTTTGGAGTCATACGAATCGATGAAACTAAGTTCGTCGAAGGAAATGGAAATGTAAGACATGTTTGGGAAGGTTTCTCAACAAGTGAGCTATGATGTAGTTAGTAATGTCTTGAGGGGGAGCTATAGGGCCCCTTAGATGGTTAATAAAATGTTATAGAAGTATCAATGAGGTTCCACAATGATTTGAAATTGAACGAATCGACGAGGGTAAGTATGGTTGTACGGTCATTTACACGGACAGTATAATTTATATGGCCTGTATAATAGTCTGTAGAATCATTCCAGTGAAGGGTGAACCCTTGGTGGGGTTATACGGTTCATTTATACGGACTGTATAAATTGTACGGACCATATAAATAGCCGTATAATCGGGTCGGGCTAGTTTTCCCTTTTTTATATATGGACGACCATTGTTTTTTTTTTTCATTTCCCACTTTCCCCAAACTCTTAAAAGCTCTAGAACCTTCCTCTAAGCATATTCCACCCAAATCCAAGAGAAATCAAAGATCAAATAGCAAGAATCAATATATTCAAGTGTTGGGAGACTCATTAGGGTTTGTAGGATTCAAGAATTCCATGGGTGTTGACGTTAGGGTTTCCTTCAAGTTGGTAACTTGATCCAAAGCTCATTCCTATGTGATAAAATGTTTGTTTTCTTGCTTATTTCATGTTATTAAGCATGCTTGGTTGTTGAACAACTTGAGTAAGGGGAGAAAGTGAAAGATGAAGTTTAAATATAAATTTAATGATATTTTGGGTAGTAAATTAACTCGAGTTACCATTGTTAGAATGTTATGAATATAATCTTGTTAGGAAGGATAATAACGATGACAAGGAAGTGTCACATACAATTGTACAAAGGGTTGATGTCAAGTTGTTGATATGAATTGATTATGAGAGTGAATTTTGAGTCTTAATGGAATATGACTACTTGATTATGATGTAGTGGATGTTGTTATGGTTGTTTGGGAGTTGTTGAAGTCGATGAAATAGGGGAAATGCTGCCCAATTTTTGCTAAGCTTATGAATTATTCTAGTTTGAACTTAAGAGTGCCTTTAAGACTTAACCTTGGTATGGATCCTTTTAAATGTAGATTTCTCAAGCTTTGGAGGTGAACGTTAAGTAGTTAAGAAGACGTAAAGGTATGTAAGGCTAACTCTTCCTTCTTAAGGCATGATTCCATTGTTGTACACCTATTCATGAAATTCACCATGTCTTCCATGACGCCTCCATTTCTAGAAGTGCTAAAATTCATAAGTCTTGATACTCTCATGATATCGTTGATCTTATTTTACGACAGTTGATCCCCTAAAGAAGGATATATTGATGATTATGATGTTGACGCTACTTACGTACTCCTATGTGTATATGTATGTATATATGTATGGCCATTATGTAACACTGAGCTTGTATGCCGGGGTATGACATTCGTTGCGCGCACACCACTGCAGTTGGGTATGGATAACACCGAGCCTTGCTATGGCCTTGTGTGTGTGACACCGACCCTTAATGGTCGGGTATGGTACTACTATATATGTGGGTGTATGTATGGCAGGTTTCTATTAGAAAAAGGGTAAGTAAATATGATGGACATCTCAAGAGGTATATGTATAGTTCATGTATAGTTTTCCTATCTCATAGCTCTTCTATCTGATGTTATTCTTTATGTTATCATTATGTTACAACTTATACCTTACATACTCAGTACATTGTTTGTACTAACGTCCTTTTATTTATGGACGCTGCGTCATGCCCGCAGATGGACAGCGAGATCGACTTGATCCTTAGACTACTTATCCAAAGACTATGTAGAGGAGCTCTATTTGATTCAAAGCTGCAACTGTTGGTACTATTCTTTTGTATAAATATATAGGGATAGCGAGGCCCTATCCGATCTTTATGATGTTACATACTCTTTTTAGAGGCTCGTAGACAGTTGTGTATAGCTAGATGTCTCTCAGCCTTGTCGGCTCATATTTTATATATCATTTTGTTAGCCTCGTCGGCTTGTGTATATGTATATGGGTGTAGTTGATGATGTTGATATAAATGTGCTCTTGCCCGATAAGATTTGCATTATTGATGCACATGAATTACTAGTTAGCCTTGTGGCTCACCTAGTTATATTTGTGAAAGTATAATGAGAGGTGCTCGGATGTGTTAACTCCAGGTGCCCGTCATAGCCCTTCGGTTGGGTCGTGACAAAAGTGGTATCAGAGAAATTTCATCCTGGGGTGTGTCTACGAGTTGTGTTCAGTAGAGTCTTGTTTATGGGTATTTTGCGCGCCACACTTATAAATAGGAGGCTGCGGGCATTTTAAGAATTAATGACCTTCTTTCTTCATAGATCGTGCGATAGAGCTATGATATAAGGATTTCCCTTTCCTTAGCCGTGTGTTATGTATTTCAGATACCTGTAAAGAGAAAAGCTACAGTAGTCGAAAAGGGCGACACAGTGACAGGGAGGTGGACTGAGAGAGTACCGCCGACAGTTATAGAGAAGGGTGAGTCCCAGAATGAAGTTCCATCTCGGTCCTCTCATTCATTTCCTATTTCAGAGGAGCATGAGGGTGCCTCAGCCCCAGCTCTAGCACCCTCAGTTCCCCCACCAGATGCTTCGGGCCAAGATGTGAAAGAGGCCATTCATTTGTTAACTCAGTTAGTAGCCGCTTAGGCTCAGCGGCAGAGTATGGGCCATGGTGATAGGGCTGTGAGTGCTAGAGCTCGTGATTTTATTAGCTTGAACCTTCCGAAATTTTTCGGGTCAAAATCGGATGAGGACCCCCAAAGTTTTATTGATGGAATGTTAAGGACACTTCGGTTAATGTATGCTTCAGACATCGAATCGGTAGAGTTAGCATCATATAGATTGCGGGATGTTGCGGTTCATTGGTATATGATTTAGATGTTTCCTAAGGGAGTTAATACACCTCTTCCAGTATGGCAAGAATTTGTTGATCCTTTCCTCTGACATTACTTGCCCCCAGAGGTTCGGTGGGCTAGAGCCAATAACTTCTTGAATCTTAGGCAAGGAAGTATGAGTGCCTTAGAGTATAATCTCCACTTCAATTCTTTGACTAGGTATGCTCCAGCCATGGTAGCGGATATGGGTGATCGAGTGCATCGGTTTGTGAGTGGCTTAGGGCCACACTTGATTAATAAGTGCTTGACTGCGTCACTTCAAGATGGTCTGGACATTTCTCGCATTCAAGCCCATGCCCAGAAGTTGGAGGAAAGCCAACAACAGCAACGAGGTGAGCGTGAACTTGATAGAGGTTATAACATGAGGGCTAGATCTTCGGGTCCGACTAGCTAGTTCAGAGGACGGAAAAGACATCAGTTTTCTAGGGATTCAGCCTATTCCATGACTAGTGCGCCTCCGCGATCTACGGGCCACATATTTGATAGATCTATTCATTTCGGGCCAAACCAGAGTTTTAGAGCTTCAGGTTCTCATTACAGGGGTGACTCGGGTCAGGCAAGGTCGTCCATACCATGATGTTCTCAATGCGGGAAGCTACATTGGTGCCAGTGCTGATTGGGTTCAGATGTTTGCTATGCATGCGGTCGGCTAGGCCATATCATGCGTGACTTCCTCTCAATTGGTGGTAGGGGTACGGTCCAGCCCTCAAGCTCAGCGGTTGGGTCTTTATCATCTGTACGCCCTCCGGGGCAAGGCTCACAGACACCACTTAGTCATAGTAGAGTTAGAGGAGGAGCTCCTAGTTCGAGTGGCGGACGGCAGGATCTTGAGTCCTCCCCTGATATTGTCACAGGTATATTATCAGTATTTTTCTTGATGTATATGTATTGACGATCCGGGCTCCACATTATCATATGTTACTCCCTATATGGCTAGTCAATTTGGGGTAAAATCGGAGTCAATCAAACCATTCGAGGTATCGACACCCGTTGGTGATCCGGTAATAGCTAGTCGAGTATATAGAAATTATGTAGTTGTGATTTGTGATCATCTTACTAGGTTGATTTACATGAGTTGAAAATGGTGGACTTTGATGTTATTATGGGCATGGATTGGTTGGCTTCTTGTGATGCCAATGTTGATTGTAGAACAAAAATGGTTCGCTTCCAATTTCCGGGAGAACCAGTTTTGGAATGGAAAGGAAATATAGCGTCTCCGAGAGGTAGGTTTATTTCCTATCCCAAGGCCAGGAAAATGATTGCTAAAGGTTGTATTTATCATTTAGTCCGGGTTCAAGATATAGAAGCCAAGTCGCCGACTCTTCAGTCTGTCCCTGTAGTGAATGAGTTTTTCGAATGTATTACTGGATGAGCTTCCAGGCCTTCCCCCAGAGCGGGAGATCGATTTTGCTATTGATGTGTTACTGGATACAAAGCCCATATCTATTCCTCCTTATAGAATAGCTCTCGCAGAATTGAAAGAGTTGAAAGAAAAATTGAAGGACTTTCTTGAAAAAGGCTTCATTAGGCCTAGTTCATCCCCATGGGGAGCACCCGTGTTGTTTGTAAGAAAGAAAGATGGCTCATTGCAAATGTATCGATTACAGGCAATTGAATAAGGTGACGATCAAGAATAAATATCTGCTTCCAAGGATTGATGATTTATTTGATCAATTGCAGGGTGCCAAATGGTTTTCAATGATAGATTTGAGATCCGGGTGTCATCAGGTGAGAGCTGGGGAGGAAGATATTCCTAAGACGACCTTCAGAACAAGATATGGTCATTTCGAGTTCCGAGTAATGTCATTTAGGCTTAATAATGCACCGACAGTGTTCAGGCCTTTCCTAGATTCATTTGTGATTGTGTTCATTGATGATATTCTGGTATATTCTTGGTCCGAGGCAGACATGTAGATCATTTACGTACCGTTCTTAGAGTTCTTCAAACTCAGGAGCTATTTGCAAAATTTTCAAAGTGTGAGTTTTGGTTGAATTCGGTGACCTTTTGTGGGCATATCATCTCAGCCGATGGTATTCAGGTGGATACCCAGAAGATTGAGGTTGTGAAGACTTGGCCAAGGCCTACAACACCTACGGAGGTCCGTAGTTTTATGGGTTTGGCAGGTTATTACAGGAGGTTTGTAGAAGGCTTTTCTTCAATTTCTGCACCATTGATAAAGCTAACTCAAAAATCAGCTAAGTTTCAATGGATGGATGCTTGTAAACGCATTTCAGGAGTTAAAGAATAGATTAACTTCGGCCTCGGTTCTGACACTTCCAGAAGGATCAGAAGGCTATGTAGTCTATTGTGATTCTTTAGGCGTTGGGTTAGGATGTGTGTTGATGCAGCATGGCAAGGTGATTGCTTACACTTCAAGGCAATTGCGGAAACATGAGAAAAATTATCCAACCCATGATCTTGAGTTAGCTGCGGTGATTCATGCATTGAAGATGTGGAGACATTATTTGTATAGTGTCTATGTTGATATTTATAAGATCACAAGAGCCTTTAGTATGTTTTCAAGCAGAAAGAATTTACTGATGCTCTTAGCCATAGATCTATGGGTAGCTTATGTGATGTTTAGCCAGAGAAAAGAGAGTTAGCTCATGAGCTCCAGCAGTTAGCTTGCCTAGAAGTTCGGGTAATGGACTCGGGCAAGATGGGAGCTACCATTCAGAATTCAATTGTCTCGTCACTAGTAGTTGAGGTGAAAGAGCGCTAGTACGAGGATCCCGTGCTTGTTCTTTACAGAAATACCCTTCCCGAGTAGAAAAAGTCATCCCTTGAGATTTCTAGAGATGGAGTACTCTGATGTCGAGACAGGTTATGTGTTCCTGATGTTGCAGGATTACGTCATCAGATTTTGAAAAAAGCTCATTGTTCCTATTATTCTGTTCATCCCGGAGCAACGAAAATGTACCATGATCTTAAATCCATTTGTTGGTGGAATGGAATGAAGAAAGATATAGCGAAATTCGTGGCTCAATGTCCTAACTATCAACAAGTGAAGATTGAGCACCCAAAACCCGGTGGATTGTTGCAAGCTATGGAAATTTTGACTTGGAAATGGGAAGTAATTAATATGGATTTTATCGTAGGCTTACCTCGTTCTACGCATAAATATGATCTATGTGGATAATTGTGGAAAGACTTATGAAGTAAACTCATTTCCTACCAGTTAGAACTACATACACCGCTGAAGATTATGCGAAGCCTTATGTCAAAGAAATAGTACGACTCTATGGTGTTTCAGTAGTTATTATTTCTGATAGAGGGACATAGTTCACAACCAATTTCTGAAAGTCCTTCCGAGAAGGTTTGGGGATTCTGGCGAGTACAACATTTCATCCACAAACTAATGGGTAAGCTGAGCGTACCATCCAGACCCTCAAGGATATGCTACGTGCATGTGTGTTGGATTTTAGAGGTAGTTGGGATGATCACTTACCGCTTATTAAATTTGCTTATAACAACGGTTATCATTCTAGCATCCAAATGGCCCCGTATGAGTCTTTATATGGGCACAAGTATAGATCGCCAATTGGGTGGTTCGAAGTAGGAGAAACTAAACTGATAGGGCCAGTCTTGGTCTAAGAAGCTATAGAAAAGGTCAAGCTTATAAAGGGTCGATTATTAACAACTCAGAGTCGCACGAAATCCTACGCAGAAGTTGGAGTCAATGAAGGGCATCATGAGATTTGGCAAAAGGGGCAACCTTAGTCCCCGATATATTGAACCCTATGAGATTATACGCAAGGTAGGCCAAGTGGCTTATGAATTAAATCTACCCTCGGATTTGGAGTCAGTCCATCCGATTTTCCATGTATTAATGCTTCGTAAGTTCATTGGAGATCCTCCCAGAATTTTACCTGTAGATGATGTTCAAGTTATCGAGCAACTGTCCTACGAAGAAGTTCCCATTGCCATTCTAGTTAGGTAAGTACGGAGACTCAGAACGAAAGATGTAGCTTCAATTAAAGTCCTATAGAGAAATAATAACAGAGGGGAAATGACCTGGGAAGCGAAAGAAGAAATGAAGTTCAGGTACCCATATTTATTTCCACCTCTAAAGGAGACTCAGGCAGAGACACCGTTGTCCCCAAGTATGTAATGCTTTCTTGGTCCTGTGTGGTCGTGGTTGTTGTTGTTGTTGTGGCCCTGTGAGGCGATATATTTTGGGTTACTGTGACAGGATGGTAGTGCCATATTACAGGGGAAAGTCAGGCAAATATTTTGTAGAATCCCCAAGAGTGTAACATTCGAGGACGAATGTTCCTAAAGGGGGGAGAATGTTACATCTCGGAGATTTTGGTTTGTTGCGTTGTGAGTAGACTAACGCAAGCTTAAGGTGAACATTAAGTCCTTAGGAGATTAAAGAGAGTATTTGATAACTTTAAGTGCGTACCATAAGATTTTGGAGTCATATGAATCAATGAAACTAAGTTCGTCGAATGAAGTGGAAATATAAGACATGTTTGGGAAGGTTTCTCAACAAGTGAGCTATGATGTGTTTAGTAGTGTCTTGAGGGGGAGCTATAAGGCCCCTTAGATGGTTAATGAAATGTTATAAAAGTGTCAATGAGGTTCCACAAGTATTTGAGGTTGAACGAATCGACGAGGGTAAGTTTCGGGAAAAGATGGGTTGTACGGTCATTTATACAGACCGTAAAATTTATACGGCCCATATAATGGTTCTATGCTAGTGAAGGGTGAACCCCTGGTGGGATTATATGGTCCATTTATACGAACCATATAAATGGCCATATAATTGGGTCGGGCCAGTTTTCCTTTTTTTTATATATGGACGACCTTTGTTCTTTTTTTTTATTTCCCACTTTCCCCAAACTCTTAAAAGCTCTAGAACCTTCCTCCAAGCATATTCCACCCAAATCTAAGAGAAATCAAAGATCAAATAGCAAGAATCAAGATACTCAAGTGTTGGGAGACTCATTAGGGTTTGTAGGATTCAAGAATTCCATAGGTGGTTAAGTTAGGGTTTCATTCAAGTTTGTAACTTGATCCAAAACTCATTCCTATGTGATAAAAGGTTAGTTTTCATGCTTATTTCATGTTATTAAGCATGCCTGGTTGTTGAACAACTTGAGTAAGGGGAGAAAGTTAAAGATGAAGTTTAAATATAGATTTAATGATATTTTGGGTAGTAAATTAACTTGAGTTATCATTGTTAGAATATTATGAGTGTAATCTTTTTAGGAAGGATAATAATGATGACAAGGAAGTGTCATATACAATTGTACAAAGGGTTGATGTGAAATTGTTGATATGAATTGATTATGAGAATTAATTATGAGCCTTAATGGAATATGACTACTTTATTATGATATTGTGGATGTTGTTATGGTTGTTTGGGAGTTGTTGATGTCGATGAAATAGGGGAAATGCTGCCCAATTTTTGCTAAGCTCATGAATTATTCTAGTTTGAACTTAAGAGTGCCTTTAAGACTTAATCTTGGAAGAGATCCTTTTAAATGTAGATTTCTCAAGCTTTGGAGGTGAACGTTAAGTAGTTAAGAAGACGTAAAGGTATGTAAGGCTAATTCTTCCTTCTTAAGGCATGATTCCCTTGTTGTACACCTATTCATGAAATTCACCATGTCTTCCATGATGCCTCCATTTCTAGAAGTGCTAAAGCTCATAAGTCTTGATACTCTCATGATATCGTTGATCTCATCCCTTGATAGTTGATCCTCTAAAGAAGGATATATTGATGATTATGATGTTGATACTACTTACGTACTCCTATGTGTATATGTATGTATATATGTATGGCCATTATGTAACACCGAGCTTGTATGCTCAGGTATGATATTTATTGGGCACACACCACTGTAGTTATGTATGGACAACACCGAGCCTTGCTATGGGTGGGTATGTGTGACACCGACCCTCTATGGTCGGGTATGGTACTACTATATATGTGGGCGTATGTATGGAAGGTTTCTATTAGAAAAAAGGTAAGTAAATATGATGGACGTCTCAAGAGATATATGTATAGTTGTCCTATCTCATATCTCTTCTATCTCATGTTATTCGTTATGTTATCATTATGTTACTTCTTATGCCTTACATACTCAGTACATTGTTCGTACTGACGACCTTTTGTTTGTGCACGCTGCGTCATGCCCGCAGGTGGACAAGGAGATAGACTTGATCCTTAGACTGCTTATCCAGAGACTTCGTAAAGGAGCTCCATTTGATTTAGAGCTGCAACTGTTGGTACTATTCTTTTATGTATATATATGGGCATGACAGGGCCTTGTCCCGTCTTTATGAGGTTACATACTCTTTTTAGAGGCTCGTAAACAGTTGTGTATGGCTAGGTGTCTCTCAGCCTTGTCGGCTCATATTTTATATATCATTTTGTTAGCCTCGTCGGCTGGTGTATATCTATATGGGCGTAGTTGATGATGTTGATATAAAAGTGCTCTTGCCCGATAAGATTGCATTATTGATGCACATGAATTGCGAGTTAGCCTTGTGGCTCACCTTGTTATGTTTGTGAAAGTATGATGAGAGGTGCCCGGGTGGGTTAACTCTGGGTGCCCGTCATGGCCCTCCGGTTGGGTTGCGATAAAAAAACCTTAATACGATTCGATTTGGTACAAAAAATAAAATTTGATCGAAATTGAACCTGGAGATTACGAGAACTTATGATAAGGAACAAAACCCCTCAAAAAACTGGCCAAAAATGGTCGTGGATTGACAGCCAATGGCGGAATCCTAATTCGCCTGAAATCGCCTCTCAAAGAGGTGGAAGGTTCGGGGTGGTGAAATGCATTAATGGAGGGTTGGAATGTTTAGTTTTAATAAACTTCCACCCCTTTTTTAAAAGAACCCCCCCCCCCCAAGTTTTAAGAATATTTAAATTAATCCCCCTCCTTATTTAATAGACTATATTATAAATGTATATATAGCTAAATAAATTAATTATTTGGGCTAAATAGAAATTAAAACTCGTAAAGTTAAAATGCAAACTTTAAAAAGAACCCAATATTGACATAGTTGCAAACCATATTTAAAATTGTGAAAACGAGGTCAAAATGAGCGGTCATTCTCTGGTCGTCTTAAATAACAATTTTTCCGAGTTAGACGGAGCAGGATACATATCTTCTTTTCAGATCATATCCGTGAAAGTAAATAAATCATAATTTTCTTGTAATTGTCAATTTTTATGAAATAATAATTAAATGTCAATGTTTGCAATTTTCTCGAGATTTTTGAAATTTTAATTTTTGAGAGTGTATCCTTACTCTGTATTGGACTTGGAAATTTTTGAAAATTAAAATACGTGACTTATGAGGTGAAAATTAGGTGTCAACAACTGCCCCTTCGGAGTTCGAGGATGGCAAAGTTATCCTTGAGCTACGAATTTGACAATCCTTATTTTTACAGGATAATAGAATTCATGACTCGTTTTCGCACAAATTTTGAAAGTATGACCGGACCCTGGTTTCTGAGCTTCCTACATATCTCAGGTTATATGAGAATTCAGGCCGTTTGTAGTTCTGACTCTATGAGGACTATAAAGTAAGGAATTTTCTTTAAACTATCTCAAGGTATCCCGAGATAATAATAGGAATATGGTCGATCCTCAAAACTTGAGTAGCCTACATATCCCCGGCTTTGGAAATCAGGCCAATTGTAGTTTGACTCGATAGCCCGAAAAAGGAATATCCCTTTATGTGGGAATTCCTTTGGCTATTTCCGGTTGAAAATTCGAACCGAAGGTGGTTTTTGAAAAGGATTTATTAGTGTTGGTGATTGAAGCGATTTTCCAATCCCTAGTGTAGAAAGCTTGACTCTCGTACACGATTTTTGACCGGTTGCCCAAGAAAAGTTCCACATATGCTCCGCATGTTATGAATCTGGATTTTTGCTTCCGTCCTCGGTAGCTTCTAGTTCTTCTCCAAATGCTGAGTCCTGCGTGTTAGTTAATTGAAAATTTAATCTTAACGTAGTTATACCTAAGCGGAATTTTGCCATTTTGTTGACGTTGACTTGTCATCCTCCGATATTATGTCCGTCTTTTCACAAATGGTTGGCTGTTTTCTTTCTTCTTCTCTTGTAAGTGTGTGCTTTCGTGTATTTTTGAAAAATAAATTTTTGACTACTTCGGATAATGATCACGACACTTTTGCAGGCTCTTTTATCGTCATTTTCAGATGTTTTCATTGTTCAATGATAACTTCCGTTGGGATCTGGGTCGGGCTATACCGCATTCTTGCGATACCTTTACACCCCAGTCCAGTTTTTGTTTTCATAAGCAGGATGCTATTAATGAAGACCATGTTTTCAAGTGCCGGGTCATTTTTGTTTCTTATGACATCCGCTACCTTTGAAAATTTGGGATAACATCATTTTCACATATTGTGGTGACTGTCGCAAATGTGGTTTCGACTGCATCGTTATCCTCATACGAAGTCTGCGATATACCTGTTCGGGACTACATTACTTATAGACAAAAATACCCAAATGAAAACTGCACATCAGAGTGCAATATCATATTCCTTTCATGATGACTACTAACCTCTGTGTCCAGAATTACAACATTTAGTCAGATTATTCAAGTTAACAACTACATACTCAAGTGAGGGGCCTTTTCTCATGACAACTGCTTTCCCTGAACCAAAATTACATTAACTCGAGATAAACTGCAATAGCGACCGAAAATCTTGATGTAGGAATCACATTCGTATTTCAACGGTTGTGGACATCAACCTCAGAATTATGCTACCTATTTTGGCTATATATGGACGACAACTACAGCCCTTTCGGCACGAAGTCATATCGCCCAAATCATC
The DNA here is from genome assembly GCF_019175385.1 of Lycium barbarum. Taxonomy (NCBI): domain Eukaryota; kingdom Viridiplantae; phylum Streptophyta; class Magnoliopsida; order Solanales; family Solanaceae; genus Lycium; species Lycium barbarum. Next base: position 17,935,127 of record NC_083348.1, on the reverse strand, counting down.
GTTTTGAGGAATAAAGCTTATCTCGACGGCAAGACTGACATGCTCCTTTTTTGACTCCAGGAAAAATTACCCGTCTGTCGACAGGGTTCACATCTTCCAAAAGGACTAGACTCTTTCGTTGTGAATAATGCACTACAATGTCGATATCAACTCTTTTTCTTCAAATCACGGATTGTCAGGATGAAAATTGCAACCACCCTTCGGGCCAGAATTAATCTATCTTTACTGACATTCCATGTAGATGATCTTAAATTTGACGCCAGAATTATGTCACCTGATTCAAGTGAGAGTTGTGCTTACCAAATTTAAGATGTCTAATCAGTCAATGTATCAAGGCAAGCCATGCGATGTCTAGGCCGGGGTCTCTATACCTTGATTCAATACTGTTTAGTGGACATCGAACTTCAGTAAATCGTGGTTATATCTTCCAGTAGTCTGAAAAATTTTCTTTTCTAAAATTTTGTATGCTCTGCAAAACAATCAAACTCGTCAGTGTGAAACAACTTTACTTAAGGAGAGTTTCCTTACCCTTGTGTATGCTCTTCTTCACCCTTTTTCTTGAGATTTCTTCTCCGTTTTTGTTTTGTCATTGTTGTTCCTGTTTCAAACATATTTAGCAAACAAGTTAGTGTAAAAACATCCATGCTTTTGTTCCTGCACCTACAGAAGAATTTTTCAGTTTCTTATATGGTCGACCACTCTCCCTGCATATGGACTTCTTCCGTTCACACTTCGGCAGGAAAGAATGCTCGATTTTTGAAAAACGTTTTATTTCGCAAAGAGGGAATTTTTCGGGCGATGATTTTGAAAAACATATACATTTGGTAATTTTGAAAATGATATATTGTATACAAAGCCTTTTAATGTCATGACATCAGTTACTCGAACAAGGTCTTCTATCACTTCTTCTTTGTCTTGATCTTGACTCGTATTTAAAATTTTCGAATCCCTTTCGATTTTTTTTGCCCTAGCTTATATATATATTTGTACTAACTCAAATTTTACTATGTCGAAGGAACTTTTGAGACCCTCTCAAAAATTCTGCCTAAGTGTATAGATGATAATCAGTTCGTTCCTTTGAACTGGCATATCGAAAGAATTTTTGAGGTCCTCTAAAATATTTTGCCCCAGTTTTCATGTGAGGTTACCTTTATATTTCTCTTGCTAAAGCATTTATGAAGTCTACTTAAGGTTTATTGGGAATTTTATTTGAGATGACCGAGCTCGGAAGAGCGCCTACGTATCCCGTTTCGGGAATCAGGTTAAAACGTAGTTCGGGGTAAATATATTGGAATTTTTTGGTGAGACCGAACTCAAAGAGCGCCTATGTATCCCAAATGTGAATCAGATCATAATGTAATTCAAAATACATGATTTTTTATTTTTGGGTTAAAGCGACCGAGCTTGGAAAAGCGTCTACGTATTCCCTTATAAGTATAGGAAATCAGGTCCTCGCGTAGTTCGCACATAATTTGGATTTGTTTTTTTTTAAATGCAAAATTACAAGTAAAGGAAATGCAAAAATCAACATAAAACTACAAAAAGCTACGAATCTCTGTAGCCGTCTCCTTTCTCAAACATAGTATCTCTTGATGGCATCTGAATTTATTGCTCTTGGCCATCCATTTTAGTGAGGACAACTGCTCCTCCTAATAAAACCTTTCACACCATATAAGGCCCTTTCCAGTTTGGCGCGAACCTCCCTTTATATTCTTCTTGATTTGGGAATATCCGCTTGAGCACCAATGCCCTACTTGGAAAAGTCTAGTCCTCATATGTTTGTTAAAGGCTCGCGCCATTCTTTGTTGGTACAACTGACCATGGCAAACAACGATTAGACCAAGCGAAAACATCTTCATATTCTTTCAACAGACTTCGATACCCTTCTTTCTCTAACTTTGTCAAATGTACACTTATCCTGGTTTCTCGAACTCTTTCCTCGTTCCTTAGATTAACTACCTCTGTTTCCTCTAGGTTTGGTGTCAGTCTATTTTCATATTCCTCTTCGATGTCTATCAACCACTCTGGTTCAGTTATCTCTTCCTTTTGATCTTTGTTTTGTTCATCATCGTTCTTAATTGTTTCGTAACATGTCATGACATTATTTGTGGCTTCTGTATTATTACTGTAAAACAAAGTAACACAATTATTAATCATGCAAAAGAAATTTTGATTACGTATTTATGTGTGTGTGTGTGTATATATATATATATATATATATATAGGTAAAGTAAAATAATTTCATCTTATTGCGAATTTTGAGGCGTTTTTATTGAAATTTTAAAAGAGCAATACAAACTGTGGTCCTGACTCGGAATGGAGCATCGAGCCACTTCCATTATTTAGAAAATACATAATGGAAAAATTTAAAAGCATGAAAAGGCAATAAGCCGGGCCTCAAAGCCAACTTTCGCCGTTTTTCTGAAATTGAGCATTCTTTCTACCGCAAGGTGACCAAAGGAGTATAAGTCCATCCACTTGGAATTTCTCCTGGTTCAGAATGGTGAATCTCCGATGCTCTGAAGCATTCTTCAATAATGGTTGCGCATTCCTCTTCCCAAAACAGCGTCCTTAAACCCTCTTCTGAATCCTCGCCGCTATGACTCAATAGGCATGCGGTGAAGGATTGATATAGATGAGGAAATAGCTTTCTCATTTTAATAGGATCACTTGGTCCATGTTCTGCTTCTTCTTCGCTTGCCTCACACGGCTTGTATCCAACCCCAAATTGATATCTCTCATTTTCAATAGTTACTGGTTTTCTAATTCCCTGTAAGTTCCTTCCCAGACCTTTCTCGGGCTCAAACCCGTTTCTTATGACAGTCGTGGCAACCTTTTTGTAGACCGGTGGCATAGGGATATCTTTATCATCCCCCTGCGATCTAACAAGGCTAATTCAACGGTGTGAAAATCAGTACCGCTTGGCGATTTTACTATGACCGGTAATGAATTGTCTGGATAGTTATAGATACTTCTTTTATCGTGGATCATGACTTCTTGATCATCCTAGATGAATTTGAGATATTGATGCAATAAAGACGCCACAACCCCAATGGCGTGCAACCAAGGTCATTCCAACAATAAGTTATAACTTGTTTTGATATCCATGATAATAAACTCCACAACGACCTCTGCGGGACCCATTTATTTATGTAGATCTATTTTTCCAATTGGATCACTGGTTGCGCCATCATAAGCTTTTACATTTTTTCGACTCTGGCGGATTTTGCCAACATCATATCCAAGCTTTTTCAAAGTTGTCACAAGGCATACATTCCACCCAGGCCCTCAATCAATCAGCACTTGAGGAATAATCTTATCACGATATTTGACTGTTATGTGTAAGGCCTTGTTGTGGGTCTTACCATCTCTTGGTAATTTTTCATCAGAAAATGATAGCCTATGCACTCGTACAACATACGCTACAATCTCGGCCAATGTTTCCCTTGTAGTGCCCGCGGGTACTTGGACTTCATCTAAATATTTCATTAAGGCCAAGAGATGTTGAGACGAACTGAGTAATAATGACATTACTGATATCCTGGCAGGAGTCTTATGTAAGTGCTCAACAATCGAATAATCCTTGACTGGCATTTTCCTCCAAATGTTTTCAGCTTCACCTTCAGTGATTGGTCTTTCTGAGGATTTTCGCAATGTGGCGCTTCGGCTACGGGATTTTCTAGAGCGTAATACCTTCTAGACCTGGTCATACCCTGAACCACAGCGGCTACCTCTTTTTCTTTGACCATCATCAGGTGCGATGATTTGATCACAAAAGGTGTATTCTCAACTGGCCCTGATGTTTTGAGTACAAATGGCTCGTTCTAAATTCGAGCGATTGTTAAGGGATATTTGAGCATGAAGGGCTCTTTCTTGGCTACAACAGATGACTGGGACATCTCAGATTTCCTTGTCATGGGGCCTAACACTTGTTTTTTCTCTTGTAAGGACAACGAGGTGACGGTGCTTTCCAATACTTCAATATTTGGCCAAATGATCGTAGGGCTCTCTTCCCATTCATCACCTCTTTCTATCATGTGAATTTGATTCCCTCCATGCTTCGGGAGAGGATTTGTGTCCATATTTGGAGGTGTTGGCTCCAGGATAAGCTCATGATTTTCAATCATATCTTGTAGCTTGTGCCTTAAGTTTATGCAATATTTGGTAGTGTGGCCAAGTTGGTTAGAATGATAGGCGCAAGTGAATTCCGGCCTGTACCACCGATTCTTGGGGTTAGCAGGTTTTGGTGGAACAACATTCATTCGACCGGCATCTCTTAGTTTGGAAAACAAACTAGTCCTTGATTCTGATAAAGGAGTGAATACTCTCGGAGGTTTCTTTTGGGGTGCCTCATAGTTTGCTGGTGGAGGCTGGTTTTGAAAAGTCTGGTTTTGTGGGGCTTGGTTATTGTGTACTAGTATTCGATAATTTTGTCGTGGAGCTTGGTTGCTAGGTGCTAGTATTTGTTAATTTGGTTATGGAGCTTGGTGGCCAAGTTGTGCGTAGCACACATACATCGAGCTATATTGGGGTGGAGTGGTTATATAGCTGGTTGGTGGAGGCTACTGGTAGTTGTCTTGATTTTTGTGGGTCATCTATTTTTCTCAGCTTTTTGGGCTAGTAGCTCTTGAAACATAAGCTACATCTTCTCTCTTCTTTTTGCCGCTCGTGGTGCCAGATGCACCTGATCTATTTAATACACTGACAATCCTATAGGTCTTGAGGCCATCTTCGATGTCTTCCCCAACGACGACTAAATCTACTAAGGAGCTCCCTTTCATAGTTATTATTTTGTCGAAACAATCAGCTTTTTGGTACCGTATAAATGTAGCTACCAGCTCAGCTTCAGTCATAGGTGGTTGCACACGCACTGCCTCGTCTCTCCAATGACTGGCATATTCTTTGTAGGTTTCAGTCGATTTCTGATGAATTTTCTCCAATGAGAAGCGATTGGGAACGTTTTCCACATTAAAGCAGAATCTCTCCATGAATGAACTTGCCATTTCTTCCCACGTCTTCCATCGACTGATGTTTTGTGAGATAAACCACTCCATGGCTATTCCTAACAGACTTCGATTGAATTGTCTCATGAGCAATGCTTCATTTCCACTATTTCCGATCAACTAGTCACAATAAGCTCTTAAGTGGGCCCTGGGATTGCCCGATATGTTGAAATGGTGGAATTTGGGAATTTTAAAATCCTCTGGTAGACTCAAGTCCGGATGCATGCACAAATCAGAGTATCTTACCCTCTCTTTCTTTTTAGAGCCACGTTCTAATTCAGCAAATTTCTTCCCCATCTCCTTCTCGATTTTAACTATTCTAGTCTCAAAAAACATTTTCATGTTCTCCAGTTCTGGCGAGGAGTCAAAGGGGTGACATGGTCGTGAAAAGTAACATTTGGTTGCACGGGGTGGATTGTAGGAATTCTTGCTGCCCGAGGGGCTTGATAAGTGTTCGTGTTATGAGATGTTATAGTGTGAGCAAGTGTTTGGAAAGCTAGTGTTTGGTGGGAGGAATCCCCCACATGGGTGGTGTTTTGGCGCAGTGGAGTTTGAAAAGTACCCCAAGTCTGAGTTTGTGGAAAATGGTCAGGGATTGGTAAGTCCAAATTTGGGAAAATGGGTGCAGGCCTTCTAGCCTCAGTATTAGTAGCATTTTCTTTTTCAGCCCTCAGGCGGGCTGCTTCTTCTCTAGCTTTAGCCAATTGCCTCATTAGCAGGTTAACAGACTCTTTCAAAGGTATTCCAGCTATGTCAGCTGTTGGGTTACCCTCGACTAAAGCAGTTATGTTTGGTGGCGGAGTCTCAGGCATGTTTTCTTCTTGTGTAGGGTTTAAGAACGCTGCAGTAGCTTTTGATCGAGTAACTGGTGCCAACGAATCGACCCTTGTTTATAAGAGAAAACAACTTAAAATATCCAAAGTTAGCATTACATTTAAGCACGAAACACAAGATATCACATTGCTTGCAGTTTATAGCATATAGATTCATATATTTTATTTCAACTCTTGATTGATTTAAATTCTGAGGGTACTTTGGTCTTTTTGTGTTCTTAGGAATATTAATTTTTGGTAAATGGTCTTCATGGTTGATTTGCTTCTACCCATCCTGTACTAAAGGGGATTTTTAATTTTTATTATAAAAGGGCCGAGTCTTAAGTAGACTGCCTACGTATTCCGCCAAAGGGAAATCAGGTCCATCCGTAGTCCAGGCATACATAGAAAAGGTTTTTTCATATGCTACCCGAAACTTAGTTTTCTAACCTAACCAAGCCTTATGTAGGCTTCCCACGTATCCCCAACGGGACATCAGGTCAGCGTGGTTCCATTTACATAACAAGGGAAATGGATATTCTATCTTATTGAAAGCAGTAAAGGGATACTTATGTTTTTCTACCCAACCATGCTAAGCAGGTCTTCATTGTCTTCTTCATCTTCATCTTCTAATCTTGTCTTCCTGTGACAATCTAAATGTGGCCTTCATTCACGAGGCATTCCAATTCAAGCTTGAATTCCACACATTTCTCAATGTCGTTGCCAGGGCAATCATGATGAAATACGCAAACCCTTTCTCTTGAAGATCCTAGGCGACCCTGATAGGTTTGTGCCACAACTCTTATCGTCTTCACACTACACAGTAGGCAGTGAATCCTGGTATATGACTCCTCAAATGTGGACAAGTCGCTTCTCCACAACCAAACCCTTGATATCTTTTCTGGATGATTTTTCCCTTGGTCATGGGTCAGGAAAGGGTGGAGCCCCCATAGTTTGATAATTCTCCCTTAGTCAAACTATTGGATCAACTTTCTTTCCAGCGCTCCACTCTCATTGGCTGTATGACCCGACTGGCTTCGGTGGTAGAGGCATTTTCTTTAAATCATGGAAGGAGCACACAACGGCAACAAATTTGGGCTTTGCGCGTACACTCTAAAACTCCCCAAAGTCTCTAAGAGTTCTTGTTTTGACATTTCTACTGGCGTACCCCAATTATGTGATCTTGTGCCCTTGTGAACAATTGTGCATGAAACCGGAGATTCCTTGAGCTGAGATTCGCTTGGGTCTCCATAGACTTCCAAATTGGGGATAAGCAGTTCGTCATCTCGATAAGGTATGAGGTCAAGCCCTTCTTGTTGACTGAGTGGGACATAACTCCTAAATGGTGCTTCAGGCGCCTTTCCCTGTTTTACCCGAATGGCAGGGTGTTTCTTAGTTAGCTCCTCAACATAAGCTAGGAGAGTTTCGGCTTCTTTCATCTTCTCATTGGCCGCCTTAGTGGTTTGGACAACCTCTTTCATTCTAGCAATAGCTAGGGCCATACAATCGTCCCACTGTCGGTTTTTGTTACTTCTCGCTTCCATGTTCTCATTGTCACTGACTAGGTTGGCATAAGGAGAAGTCACACTTATGCTGTCTGGAGTCTCCATTTCCTATTAGCAAATCAACCTTTTAAAAGTGGAGCTAAATTTAGTTTTAGTGGCTGGTTTCTTGGTTTTTCTTTTGGGTAGTGTCTAGAATGTGGCCCAATCAAGAGTTTTAATAATGTATATGATTTTCATGCAAAGCAGTTATATCAGATAAGCATTTAGACAGTATATAATTCGCTTTTCTATACCTCGTTGCTCCGAGGCTACTAGCGTATGAAGTAAAATTGTGCCATATGTAAAACAACTTTATTTGTTCCCAAACATAAAAATCCCAATTCTTTTCGTTAATAATATCTTCCCAAGTGGGATTACAAGGCTTTAAAGTAAATAAATGCAAAACATCAAAAGAAGTCCACTACTCGGATCGAAATCGAATCTCTTTCAATCCGTGCCTTTTTGGCCCTTCGAAAGGCGGTCTGAATGGTGATATGGACTAGCATCAATACTGTCCCGATCCATTGACCCCTCTGAACGTTAGTCAATGACGTCCCTGTATCTACGGCTCCCCTAACAAAAGTGTCAAGCCATTCTAAGCTCTTCGATGAGGCATCCGCCTCGTCTGTTAAACTTTTAATTATCTCTTGGTCATATTCTATTTTTTCTTGATGATCTGCTTCTCTCCCTTCCCCCCGTTGTTTCATTCTTCTAACTTGAATTGCATTCACGGATTCCTTATCTACGGGAAACTTGTAGAGATATGATCTTGGAGTAGCAGTACCAGCTAGCTCAACCCTAAGCCACTCATAGTAGCGTCGTCATGACTTGGATGGTTTGGATCCTCATCCAACTCATCTTCCCTTATCACATTTTTCCAATCTCTCCTGGCATCCTTTATACCCTCGATATGACCTTCTTCGTAATCTCGTACAAACTCTCTCAGATCTCCCACATTTGGGATAACCTGTCTCATACCAAACTGTCTAAGTACTCTCAATGGTGCATAGGGTCTGGTCCCCCTAATGCCCATAAGCGGTAAATAGGGACGTCTACGGTTCTTAACAAAAACAGCCTTGGAATGAAAATCAGGTACCCTCTACTTGATATGTTCTTCTCTTAGTCTGGAAAGGATGTGAGCCCATCCTTTTTTATCTTGAACTCCACAAGGCACAACAGCGACTCCCAAATCATCCTCTCTCAGGGCCAGATCTCAGCGGGAAGATAAACCACTCCTATCTAAATGCTTAAGTATCCACCATTGGACTAAGAGGTTATAACCCTGGAAGTAGTAATAATGGTTATGACACTTTCCCAAAGCTCGGTATATATCTGATAGGATAATAGGGATGATGTCAAAATATTTGGTAAACCCATTCGTTATAACTCCCCTAAGAACAGCATGGGAAACAAAGACGACCTAGGTGTCGATGGCTAGGGAGGCATTTAGTGGAAATACCATGGTTCCTAATAGGCAGATGATAAAGGCTAGTCTTTGGTTAGCTTCCCAGGACTGGAGTGAAGAAAACTAAAAGATGTAGTTTTCGTACCCCTATTTGGATGAATACCTCCCATATAACTCTCTAAAGGTTATAGTGGGTCCCTGTGCCTAATCAGCTTTATTGACAGCGAACATGTCTTTGATTTCTTTTGAGGTAGGTCTGTGAGGGATGAGGATATTTTGAGCTAACTTCTTTTTGGACCTGTTAGCGCTTTCCACGCTTTCCAAGACATCTCTAATTTCTTCTAAAGTGGGAGTCATTTCTATTTCTCTAAATCTGAACACCATTATGTCATTATCCTAATAACCCGTAATAATCTCTAGCAAACTTGGTGTTACACCTCAAAATTTTTTCCATTGATGCACAGTGAATAGACTAACGAAGAGTACGAGTATGCGATATTTCAATAAGTAAGGAATGACATTTGATGACCCTAATTAATATTTCAAAGGCATTCGAGATAAGAGAAGAAAGTTTGCCAAGAGAAGGTAAGGTATACGATAGGTATCGAAAAGGAATTATGAGTAACGGGTTAATGATGCTTTAGAGAAGAGTTATAACATCCCTTAGATTGTTAATGAGGTGATAAACAAGTGCTAAGAAGGTTCCCTAAGGATTGGAGATCAAACGAAGTGACAAGAAAAAGATCAGTGAAAAGATGAGTTATATGGTCAATTATACGGTCCGTATAATGGACTGCAGGATTGTCACAGTAAAGTCCCTCATGGGTGAGATTTTACGGTCACTTATACGGACCGTATAAATTATACGGCCCGTATAAAGTACCGTCAAATGATCACAGAATCGAGTGGCAAGAGAGCCGATTTCACGGTAACTTATACGGACCGTATAAGTGTCCGTATAATTACCCGACATATCAGATTTTTCACGATATTAAAAAGGGACCAAGTCATTATTTTCATTTCATTTTTCATCCATACTTCAAGAACCCTCTAGAAACCCTCTCCACTCTTCATCTACAAGAGCACAAGAGAAATTTATGATCAACTACATCAAAACAAGAAAACCAAGTGTAAGGAAATCATTAAAGATCATCCAAGTCAAGAAATCTCATTGGGGGTGAAACTAGGGTTTTGCTCAAGTGAAGTATTTCCACCCAAAGCTTATTCCTACACCATCTAAGGTAAGATTTATTGTATTTCCATGTTGTTTAAGGTATTTGAAAGTTGAAACACTTGGATTGTAAAAGGATATAGAAAATGCGTTTTAAATATGGGAATAGTGTCATTTTTGAGTAATAGCTTGGGTTGAGTAATGATTCTTGATATACTATGAATATAATCATGTTCTAAATGATATTGAGAATATGGGATAGACATTGTATATGAATGAATGTAATTATGTGTTATGACCATGGATATGGATAATTGGAAGTGAATTGAGGACTATTGATAACATGGATGAATAAAGACTATTGTTATGATATTGTGAATGTATTATTGACGTTTGGGAATTGATTTACGATATGGAGGAATGTCGTACAAATAAAGGAGATGCTGTCCAATTTTCTCCAGCTTTAGTCATGTATGCTAGCTATCGATCTTTCTAATGATAGTATAACTCTAATGAAGGTAGAAATGTGAGCATTGATGGAGAATGTGCGAGTGATAGAATAGTTGAACAGAAAAGGTATGTAAGGCTAACCCTTCTTTCATAAGGCATGGTTCTTTGGCCAAATATCTATTCTTCTATGAGCCTATGATGCTCTCCAAATGATTCTATCTCCAAAAAGCTACAAAGCTTACACTTCTTGATACGTATTACGATTGTACTAAATTCCTCATATGACGAGTAATCCTATAAGGATAGATGTAATGTACGACGATGATAGTGATAACGATAATGATGACGACGATAATGGTGATAACGATAATGATGACGATGAAAATGGTAATGATGCTAAAGATGCTTATGAGCTATTACGTATGTGTGTCTATGTATGACTATTATGGAACCCCGAGCTTATAAGGCTGGGTAGAATATGTATATATTTATGTAATGCGCGCGCACCTCTGCAGTTCGGTGCAGATAACTCTGAAGCCTTAGTAGGGCCAGGTATGTGTAACCCTGAAGCCTTGGTTGGCCAGGTATGTATGATAACCGAGCCTAGCCATGGTCGGGTACGTGAAACACTGAAACTTTGTGGTTGGGTATGCTATGTAAATGATATGGATATGTGTATGATATAGATATGAGTATGAATATGGACATGATACGAATACGAATAAGAATATGTATATGAATACGATCATGGATACGAAATGTAAATGAGTACGGATATGAATACGAATACGGATGTGGTTTTCTGTACACAATCACGCATTAGAAATGGAAATTCCTCATGAGAAGCAAGTAAGTGCTAATGACGATGATACGACTATTTCTCATTCTATGCTATTTCTTTGTTGTATATTATGCTTTCATAATGATATTGATCATGCTTTACATACTCAGTACATTTTTTGTACTGACGTCCTTTTGTTTGTGGACGTTGCGTTATGCCCGCAGGTGGCCAGGGAGACAGACTTGATCCATAGCTATATTACGCAGGGACTACATAGCGGAGCTCCACTTCATTCGGAGCTATAGCTTTTGGGTATTGATTCCTTTGTGTACATATTTATGGGCATAGCGGGGTCCTGTCCCGCCTATATGTTATGACATATTCTCCTTAGAGGCTCGTAGACATGTGTATATAGTTAGATGTATTTGTCCTTGTCGGCCTATATTTTGGATATCATTTTGTTAGCCTCGTCGGCTCATGTACATTGATATGGGCTTAGTTGCTAATGTTGATATAAAGGATTGTTGCCCAATGGGATTAGTATGAGTGATGGATAGAATGTATGATTTAATATGTGGCTCACCTAGATGTGGATGTAAAGGTATATTAAGAGGTGCCCGGGTGGGCTAGCACCGGGTGCCCGTCGCGGCCCGCCGTTTGGGTCGTGACAAAAGTGGTATCAGAGCAGTTCTGTCCTAGGGTGTGTCTACGAGCCGTGTCCAGTAGAGTCTTGGTTATGGGTGTGTTGCACGCCACACTTATAAACAAGTGGCTGCGGGCATTTTAGGAATGAATGACCTTCTTTCTTCATAAGATCGTGCGATAGAGCTAAGATATAAGAACTTCTTTTCCTTAACCATGTCATGTGTTATGTATTTCAGAGATGCCTGTAAAGAGAAAGGCTACAGCAGCCCAAAAAGGCAGGACAGCGGCAGAAAAGCGGGCTGAAAGAGCACCGCCACCAGTTGTAGAGGAAAGTGAGTCCTAGAATGCGGCTCAATCTCAGTCCTCCCAGTCAGTGCCTGTTTCTGAGGAGCGTGAGGGAGCCTCAGCCCTAGCTCCAGCACCTCCGGCTCCTCCACCGAATGCTTCAGGCCAAGATATAAAAGAGGCCATTCATTTGCTTACTCAATTGGTTGCTACCCAGACTCAACGGCAAAGTACAGGGCAAGGTGATAGGGCTGTTAGTGCAACGGCCCGTGATTTCATTAGCTTGAACCCTCCGAAATTCTTTAGATCAAAGCCGGATGAGGACCCTCAGAATTTTATTGATGGAATGTTGAGGACGCTTCGTTTGATACATGCTTCGGACACCGAATCGATGGAGTTAGCATCCTATAGATTGAGGAATGTTGCGGTTCATTGGTACACGGTTTGGATGGTTTGACGGGGAGCCGATATGCCTCCCCTAGTATGGCAGGAATTTGTTGATGCTTTCTACTGACATTATTTGCCTCTAGAAGTTCGGCGAGCTAGAGCTGATAAATTCTTGAATTTGAGGCAAGGTAGCATGAGTGATTTAGAGTACAGTCTCCACTTCAATTCTTTGGCTAGGTATGCTTCGGCTATCGTAGCGGATATGGGTGACCGAGTGCACCGATTTGTGAAAGGCCTAGGGCCCCATTTGTTGGATAGGTTCTTGACTGCGTCCCTTCAAGGCAATATGGATATTTCACGCATTCAAGCCCATGCTCAAAATTTAGAAGAATGCCTACAACAAAAAAGAAGTGAGCATGAGCATGATAGGGGACATAGCAAGAGGGCTAGATCTTCGGGTCCGATGAGTGAGTATAGAGGTGGGCACAGATAGCAGTTCTCAAGTCATTCAGGCCATTCTATGACTAGAGCGCCTCCACGGTTTTTAGGCCAGAGACTTGATAGATCTACTTATTCCGGGTCGAGTCAGAGCTTTTCGGGATCCCAGTTCAGAGGTGATTCGGGTCAGGCGAGGCCACCCGTGCCATGATGTTCCTAGTGTGGAAATTTACATTGGGGTCCATGCCAATTGGATTAAGAGGTTTTCTATTCATGTGGTCGACTAGGCCATATTATGCGTGATTGCCCCTTAGTTCATGGTAGAGGTAGGACCCATCCTTCAGGGTCGCTAGCCGGGTTTTCATCATCTGTACGCCCTATGGGGCCAGGTTCATATGCGCCAGTCGGCCATGGTAGAGGCAGAGGGAGATTCCCCAGTTCTAGCGGTCCTCGGCACCGTATTTATGCTTTGGCTGGACGCCAAGATCTTGAGTCTTCTCCTGATGTGGTCACAGGTATATTATCGGTATTTTCTCATGATGTATATGCTTTGATAGATTCGGGCTCCACATTGTCATATGTTACTCCATATATTGCGGGTCGGTTTAGAGTCAAACCGGAGTCGATCAAACCTTTTGAGGTGTCTACACCCGTTGGTGAATCGGTAATAGCTAACCGAGTATATAGAAACTGTATAGTTGTGGTTTGTGATCGTCGTACTATGATTGACTTGCATGAGTTAAAAATGGTAGACTTCGATGTTATTATAGGCATGGATTGGTTGACTTCTTGCTATGCCAATGTTGATTGTAGAATGAAAATGGTTCGTTTCCAATTTTTGGGAGAACCAGTTTTAGAATGGGAAGGGAATATTGCGTCACCAAAAGGTAGGGTTATTTCCTATCTAAAGGCAAGGAAAATGATCACGAAAGGATGCATTTATCATCTAGTTCGGGTTCAAGATGTAGAAGCTGAACCCCCGACTCTTCAGTCAGTTCCTGTAGTAAATGAGTTTCTGGATGTGTTCCCGGAAGAGCTTCCAGGCCTTCCTCCCGAGCGGGAGGTTGATTTTGCGATTGATGTGTTTCCAGACACCAAGCCTATATCTATTCCTCCTTATAGAATGGCTCCCGCAGAATTGAAAGAGTTGAAGGAGCAGTTGAAAGACTTGCTTGAGAAAGGCTTTATTAGGCCTAGTTCATCCTTGTGGGGAGCACCCGTATTGTTTGTTCGAAAGAAAGATGACTCCTTCAGAATGTGCATTGACTATCGGCAACTGAATAAGGTGACGATTAAGAACAAATATCCTCTTCCGAGGATTGATGACTTATTTGACCAATTATAAGGTGCCAAATGGTTTTCAAAGATAGATTTGAGGTCCGGGTATCATCAAGTGAGAGTTAGGGAGAAAGATATCTCTAAGACAACCTTTAGAACAAGATATGACCATTTTGAGTTCCGGATAATTTCATTTGGGCTAACTAATGTACCGGCAGTATTTATGGATTTGATGAACAATGTGTTCAGGCCCTTCCTAGATCTATTTGTGATTGTATTCATCGACGATATCTTGGTGTATTCTAGGTCCGAGGCAGAACATGCGGATCATTTGCGTACTGACCTTAGAGTTCTTCAGACTCGAGAGTTGTTTGCAAAATTTTCTAAGTGTGAGTTTTGGTTGAACTCAGTGACATTTCTGGGGCACATTGTTGCAGCTGATGGTATTCGGGTAGATAGCCAAAAGATTGAGGCCGTGAAGACTTGGCCAAGGCTCACAACTCCTACAGAGGTTCGTAGCTTTCTGGGCTTAGCAGGTTATTACAGGAGATTTGTTGAAGGTTTTGCTTCTATTTCTGCACCACTCACAAAGCTGACCCAGCAATTACCTAAGTTTCAATGGACAGATGCTTGTGAACGTAGTTTCCAAGAGCTAAAGGGTAGATTGACTTCTGCCCCAGTCCTGACACTTCCAGAAGGATTGGAAGGTTATGTTGTTTATTGTGATGCTTCAGGCATTAGGCTAGGCTGTGTGTTGATGCAATATGGCAAGGTGATTGCGTATGCTTCAAGGTAATTACGGAAACATGAGAAACATTATCCAACCTATGATCTGGAATTGGCTGCAGTGATTCATGCACTAAACATATGGAGACATTATTTATATGGTGTCCACGTGGATATTTATACACATCATAAGAGCCTTCAGTATATATTCAAGCAGAAAGAGTTGAATTTGCGGCAACGACGATGGTTGGAATTGCTAAAAGATTATGATGTTGATATCGTATATGACCCCGAAAAGGCAAATGTTGTGGCTAATGCTCTTAGCCGTAGATCTATGGGAAGTCTGTATGATGTACGACCAGAGAAGAGAGAAATGGCTCGTGAACTCTAGCTGTTAGCTAGCCTAGGAGTTCGAGTAGTGGACTCAGGTAGCAGGGGAACTACCATTCAGAATCCAGCAGTCTCGTCGCTAGTAGCGGAAGTGAAAGAGCGACAATACGAAGATTCCATGCTAATGCATTGTAGAGATACACTCCCTCAGAAGGAGGAGTCATAATTTGAGATTGCAGGGAATGGAGTTCTTCGATGTCGAGGCAGATTATGTGTTCCTGATGCGGCAGGTTTACGCCACCAAATATTGAGAGAAGCTTATTGTTCCCATTATTCTGTTTGCCCTGGAGCGACTAAAATGTACCATGATCTTAAATCTATATATTGGTGGAATGGGATGAAGAAAGATATAGCGGAATTCGTAGCTCAATGTCCTAATTGTCAACAAGTGAAAATCGAGCACCAAAAGCCGGGCGGATTGCTACAAGCTATAGAAATTCCAACTTGGAAGTGGGAAGTGATTAACATGGACTTCATTACAGGCTTACCCCGTTCTTGACGTAAGTATGATTCTATATGGGTGATTGTGGATAGACTCACGAAGTCAGCTCATTTCTTACCAGTCAGAACGACATATGTGGCGGAAGATCATGCAAAGCTTTATGTTAAAGAGATAGTGCGACTCCATGGTGTCCCAGCATCTATTATCTCAGATAGAGGAACCCAGTTTACAGCTAAATTTTGGAAGTCCTTCCAAGAGGGTTTAGGGATTCAAGTGAGCCTTAGTACGACATTTTATCCGCAGACTGATGGACAAGCTCAACGTACCATTCAGACTCTTGAGGATATGTTACGGGCATGTATGATAGATTTTGAAGGTAATTGGGATGATCACTTGCCACTCATTGAATTTGCTTATAACAATAGTTATCATTCTAGCATCCAAATGGCACCATATGAGGCTTTGTAAGGGCGAAAGTGTAGATCCCTAATTGGGTGGTTTGAGGTAGGAGAGAATAAATTGATAGGGCCAAACTTGGTCCAGCAAGCCATAGAGAAAGTCAAGCTCATACAAGATCGGTTATTAGCAGCTCAAAGTCGTCAAAAGTCCTATGCGGATAATCGTCGAAGGGACTTAGAGTTCCAAGTGAAAGATTGGGTATTTTTAAAAGTGTCACCAATGAAGGGTGTAATGAGATTTGGTAAAAAGGGGAAACTTAGTCCCCGATACATTGGGCCTTATGAGATTTTGCGCAAAGTAGGCAAAGTGGCCTATGAGTTAAATCTACCTCCGGAGTTGGAGTCAGTTCACCCCGTTTTTCATGTCTCGATGCTTCGTAAATGTGTTGGATATCCTACTATGATCGTGCCAGTAAATGATGTTCAAGTGACAGAAAAGTTAATTTATGAAGAGGTACCCATTGCCAAACTAGATCGGCAAGTACGGAGGCTTAGAAACAAAGAAGTGGCCTCAGTTAAGGTTTTATGGAGAAACAATAGATGAGAAGAAATGACATGGGAAGCGGAAGAAATTATGAGATCCAAGTACCCGCATTTATTTCAGCCCCTAGAATAGATCCAAGATGAGACGTCAAGATCATGAGGTATGTATGTTTTCCTTTTATGCATTTGGGTCGTGTGTGGCCAAATTCTATTGCTATTATGTTGTGGCCCTGTGAGGCATTATTATTATGGGCTGTTGTGATAGGATGATAGTGTCATATTATAAGGGAAACTCTGGCGAAATTTATAGAATCCCTGAGAACTTAACATTCGAGGACGAATGTTCCTAAGGGGGGGGGGGGGGGGGGGGGGGGGAGAATGTTGCACCTCGAAAAATTTTTCGTTGATGCACAGTGAATAGACTAATGAAGAGTACGAGTATGCGATATTTCAATAAGTAAGGAATGACGTTTGATGACCCTAATTAAGATTTCAAAGGCATTCGAGATAAGAGAAGAAAGTTTGCCAAGAAAAGGCAAGGCATACGATAGGTATCGAAAAGGAATTATAAGTAACGGGTTAATGATGATTTAATGATGCTTTGGAGAAGAGTTATAACATCCCTTATATTGTTAATGAGGTGATAAACAAGTGCTAAGAAGGTTCCCTAAGGATTGGAGATCAAACGAAGTGACAAGAAAAAGATCAGTGAAAAGATGAGTTATACGGTCGATTATACGGTCCGTATAATGGACCGCAGGATTGTCACAGTGAAGTCCCTCATGGGTGAGATTTTACGGTCACTTATACAGACCATATAAAATTATATGGCCCGTATAAAGTGCCTTCAAATGATCACAGAATCGAGTGGAAAAAGGGGCGATTTCACGGTCACTATGGACCGTATAAGTGTCCGTATAATTACCCGACAAATCAGATTTTTCACGATATTAAAAAGGGACCAATCATTATTTTCATTTCATTTTTCATCCACACTTCAAGAACCCTCTAGAAACCCTCTCCACTCTTCATCTACAAGAACACAAGAGAAATTTATGATCAACTACATCAAAACAAGAAAACCAAGTGTAAGGAACTCATTAAAGATCATCCAAGTCAAGAAATCTCATTGGGGGTGAAACTAGGGTTTTGCTCAAGTGAAGTATTTCCACCCAAAGCTTATTCCTACACCATCTAAGGTAAGATTTATTGTATTTCCATGTTGTTTAAGGTATTTGAAAGTTGAAACACTTGGATTGTAAAAGGATATAGAAAATGGGTCTTGAATATGGGAATAGTGTCATTTTTGAGTAATAGCTTGGGTTGTGTAATGATTCTTGATATACTATGAATATAATCATGTTCTAAATGATATTGAGAATATGGGATATACATTGTATATGAATGAATGTAATTATGTGTTATGACCATGGATATGGATAATTGGAAGTGAATTGAGGAATATAGATAATGTGGATGAATAAAGACTATTGTTATAATATTGTGAATGTATTATTGACATTTGGGAATTGATTTACGATATGGAGGAATGTCGTATAAATAAAGGAGATCCTGTACAATTTTCTCTAGCTTTAGTCATGTATGCTAGCTATCGATCTTTCTAATGATAGTATAACTCTAATGAAAGTAGAAATGTGAGCATTGAAGGAGAACGTGCGAGTGATAGAATAGTTGAACGGAAAAGGTATGTAAGGCTAACCCTTCATTCATAAGGCATGGTTCTTTGGAAAAATATCTATTCTTCTATGAGCCTATGATGCTCTCCAAATGATTCTACATCCAAAAAGCTACGAAGCTTATACTTCTTGATACGTATTACGATTGTACTAAATTTCTCATATGACGGGTAATCCTATAAGGATAGATGTAATGAACGACGATGATAGTGATAACGATAATGATGACGACGATAATAGTGATAACGATAATGACGACGATGAAAATGGTAATGATGCTAAAGATGCTTATGAGTTATTATGTATATGTGTCTATGTATGACTATTATGGAACCCCGAGCTTATAAGGCCAGGTAGAATATGTATATATTTATGTAACGCGCGCGCACCTCTGCAGTTGGGTTCGGATAACCCTGAAGCCTTGGTAGGGCCAGGTATGTGTAACCCTGAAGCCTTGGTTGGCCAGGTATGTATGATAACCGAGCCTAGCCATGGTCGGGTACGTGAAACACAAAACCTTCGTGGTCGGGTATGCTATGTAAATGCTATGTATATGATATGGATATGTATATGATATAGATATTATTATGAATACGGACATGATACGAATATGAATAAGAATATGTATACGAATACGATTATGGATAAGAAATGTAAATGAGTATGGATATGAATACGGATACGGAAGTGGATGTATCTACACAATCACACATTAGAAATGGAAAGTCCTCATGAGAAGCAAGTAAGTGCTTATGACGATGATACGACTATCTCTCATTCTATGCTATTTCTTTGTTGTATATTATACTTTCATAATGATATTGATTATGCTTTACATACTCAGTACATTCTTTGTACTGACATCCTTTTGTTTGTAGACGCTGCGTCATGCCCGCAGGTGGCCAGGGAGACAGACTTGATCCATAGCTATATTACGCAGGGACTACATAACGGAGCTCCACTTCATTCAGAGCTATAGCTTTTGGGTATTGATTCTTTTGTGTACATATTTATGGGCATAACGGGGTCCTGTCCCGCCTATATCTTATGACATACTCTCCTTAGAGGCTCGTAGACATGTGTATATAGTTAGATGTGTTTGGCCTTGTCGGCCTATATTTTGGATATCATTTTGTTAGCCTCGTCGGCTTATGTACATTGATATGGGCTTAGTTGCTAATGTTGATATAAAGGTATTGTTGCCCAATGGGATTAGTATGAGTGATGGATAGAATGTATGATTTAATATGTGGCTCACCTAGATGTGGATGTAAAGGTATGTTAAGAGGTACCCGGGTGGGCTAGCACCGGGTGCCCGTCGCGGCCCTCCGGTTGGGTCGTGACACCTGGATCCCCAGTCATACTCATCAACGAAAGTAGATGCCCTATACAACCCTTTATCTCTTTCTTCTGATCATTAATCAAAACTTCCCAACACATTACTAAACCCGGTGGTGGATCCACAATCATATCAAACTGCACATTAGGAGACATTTGCAAGATAAAACACTATTAGTTCCCCACCTCCAGGAACAGTAGTTTATTTCATATAAGGCACAATAATGCTTCCAAGTTGCAAGTAATGGGATGCAGTGTCTTCAGGTTTTTACAATGTTTGAACACAGTAAAGTGTCTATCCTGTCCGATTCAAATATGTCTGAGATACCCAAACCGGTCTATAGTCAACATGCGCTCTATCAGTAAGGATTTGGTTTTGCTCTAAACTAGTTATTCTAGAGTGTTTTTTCAAGCAAATGACACAGGTTACCCAAGCGACAAGCTAGGGGTGGGCTCTCTAAGGCTGTGGGAAGACCGCATGACACTCGACCTTAGAGACCTCCAAAGAATATAGTAAAGGGTTTTTTTAGTGAAGGTATGACCGCAGCTCATCCTGCGTCGTCACCCTTGTTAAAAGCATAAAAATAAATGCCAGGAGCGGCAGAGTATGCATGCATGAATGACAGCTATATTTTGCGAAAATTTAAACACATAAGCAGTTTATATCACTTAGACAATTTATATCATACAAAGCAAACAAATTAGTGGAACCCTTATGGTTAGAACCTTAAATTATCCACAGCGGAGTCTCCATCTGGAGCGGGTCGTATTTTTTTCGATTCGTATTTGCACTTGCCTCATTTAAAAATGAAAGTGTCCCGGGAAAGTACGGTTGTCAATCGTACCGTGAAAAAGAAAAAAATAAACTTCTACATGGATGGCGCTCTAAATGGACATTGTTTGTAGAGTCGCCACCTAACTTATAGGAAAGTTAGGAAAATCAGTTCAAAAGGGTTCATTTAAAACGGCTGAGTTTTAAAAGAAACCAATCTATACCAAAGTCTGGGTAAGGGTTTTGGTGATCTCCCGGGGAAGGTGTTAGGCACCCTGGTATTAAGGATCCGTAAAATATGGTTGACCTACGGGTTCTAATAGTATGCCTTGTAGATATAAACTATTTTTCATAAAAAACTGCTTTTGTTTTAGATTTCCGCAATAAAAAGGTTAGTCATTCATGTGAAAATACTACACTTTCAAGAAATAAAAGTGGTAAAGTTTTGCCCAAAATTGGGCATTTTGGGTTTCGGGCTAGAACACCTAGGTTAAAATCCGAAGGCGTTAGCCTAAGTAGAACACTACGTAAGCCCACCCGAGTTTAGAAAAAGATTTTTACTTTTTTATAAAATCATTTTTTTTGGCATACTATTATTATCCATATTTTATATTTTTTAGATTTTAGCAAATTTTAGTCCAAAATAGTCCAAGTTATTAAGATGGTCAAAACAGTCCATAAAGTCTTTAAATCAGTCCATATAGTCCACAGGTTCATATCAGTCCACAGGTTTTCAAAAATGTTCAAATCAGTCCCATAATTTATGAAAATGATCATTTTTAATCCAAATTATACCAAATTAGTCCGTTTAAAGTCACAAGTTATATTTAAAGTTTCCAAAATTGGTTTTGTATAGTTTTAAAAGCAATTTTAGGCAACTGTAAATGTGGGGACAACCTTAAGGGTTCCAATTTATAAAATAGATGCTCAAATTTGAAATATAAAATTCGCAAGTAAAGAGATAAGGAAGTGGGCTGACCAAGCCCAATTGGAATGTGTTATGTATTTGGGGTAATCCTCGGGTCCAAACGTATGCTCCATTTTTTGCTCCAAGTTGGTAGACTCGATCTAGATATGCTAATGGGCCCTGTTAGGACCCACCAACGGGTTTGGGTGGAAACGGATACAAACGGGTATGCACAATATTAGTATACTACTCAACATAGATAAGAACTAAATAAATTACAAAGCCAAATAATTAATTACATCGACTTGGGCCAAGCCCCTATTCATAACTAAAAGCTGTAAATAATATCATAAAAGAAAGGCCCGAGGTAGAGTCCAAAAGCTGAGTGCAGAAACACGTAAGGAGGTCTAAAGGACCCAAAGTGATGCAACCCAGAATCTGAAGCCCAAATTACAACTTTCCCAGATTTCCAACTAAGTATAAGAACCATGTTATACACAAGATATACCTCAAATATGCACACCTAAGAGAGCAAAACATTATTGCATACCCTCCATATACTTGATATGCATTTCTCATACCTAATCAAATTTTATTCCCTGGGACACTACTACACAAAAGCTTCCAAACACTTCAATTTTAAGCTTGATCTTAGACTTTTAGTCGGTTTTAAAGGTAAACAAGTCTCCAGAATTTCACTAATGTTATTCAGTGATCTTAATCAATATTCGAAGGACTTCAAAGAATCCTTTAACTCAAACTAGAAGCTCTAAAGCCATCCTTAAGAACAAGTAGCTTTAGACATGACTCAAGCAATTCAAGAAAAAAAAATAGCTTAGTGTTACAGACATCCCAACAGGTCTAAGCAATGTGGCTTAAGCTATAGGGTCATATGAGTGTCAAGATGGCATAGGAACAAGTAGTAGCAATGAGTAGATAGGAAATGCAGAGCAATCAGGTTAGTCAGGACAAAGGTGATGTGCAATTGATCAACAACACACAACACTAGGTCCTACTTAGCTTTCGATAGAATCAATGGACAACACAAGGCAAGATAAGGGATTAGCCTAGCTAAAGAGTTCATTTTAAATCAAGAGGGAGCTAAATCAGTTTCTAGAGGTCATTTTTAGCCATATTTCTCACTTAAGCAGGTTATAGAATCAAATAACAAGGTTCTAAGTCGTTTCACGCTAGTTTTAGCTTTAAGCAAGTTCAAATACCTAATGGACAAGTATGCAGGTTAATCAAGTATAGTTGATCCCAAACATGGTCAAAGGGAGAAGTTCAAACAACGCACTCAGTAATTCAGGAGTTTCCAAAGATATTAAAGGACGAATATGATACTATCTTAGGTCTTTCAACAGTGTATCAGACATGGTTAAGTTTCAAAACTAGCAAATAGGGAACAAGAATACATATGAGAAAATCTCAAATTTCACAAGCAAGTGATAGGAGGGAGGTGTATCACAAAAGCAAGTATCACACTCTATCATTTAAAGCAGCTTTAGTCCTTGTTTAGAATCCCTACACTTAGTCTATTAGGTGATCATATTAGGCAAAGAGAACCAAGCAAACAGTAAGCAATAAAAGTATAAAATACAAGTCGCAAGTGACAAACCAACATGAACATTACAAATAAGTAGCCACTATGAGACAGGACAGTGATCTATAAGTCACAAGCAAGTCAAATATACCAACATGCTAGCCACCCCAGTCCCTATTATCCCAGTTGCAAGTCAAGAAAACAACTTTCTTACACCTCCTATCCCTTATTCCTCTTAACAAGTTCCCAGAAAGAGTAGGATCAACACTCACACTATGTTCAAACATCTAGATTCTCTAAAAAACTAACAAGACAAGTTACAAGTCTTTTAGGCCCTTACTTTAAAAAAGTATCCAACTTAAAAGTCTCATAATCCAATTAGGCAAGTTCAAGGGAGTCATTTTTAGATTTCAAATAGCCAACAGGGTTCAAAAGGCAAATCACTGTACAAGCCAAACAAATAGTAGCCATAAAACAATAAATTCCTCTTCCAAATCTTTTAAAAGTCACAGAGTCAGGAACAAGGAAGTTAAAGTCCATTTTAGAGATTCTCAAAACTAACAAAGTTCTCATATCAACATCTAAAGTCCAAACAAACAACTTTTAGGAAAAAGTCTTCAACATACAAGTTTTAAAAAGAGTTTGAAGGCTATTTTTTACAATTCATATGACAAATATTGAAAGCAACAACCTCAGATTATGAGGATGGATTCAACATGAACATGTCAAGCAGAGGTTTAGATCTCTTGTAATTCAAAATAGACAAGACAACACAGAATCACACAAGACATATTTCCAGGTTTTAAGATCATTTTCAAGTTTGCAACAGCCTTTAAAGGATACTTCAAGATCAAAAATACATTCAGTTCCCAACCTTGGTCTTAAAACCAACAAGAGATTCACAGAAATACACAAACAGACCCCGACACAAACTACCTACATTTTGAAAACCATTTTATCCAGTTCCTTCCTAAAGACTCTTAAATCTTTTCAAAACATCTCATGCCATTTTTTAAGCCTAACTTCAACTATCAACAACAAGCAAAAGGGAATTAGTCCATTTTAGTTCCAACACAGTTTTAAACCCAAGGTGATTATCCTCCACATACCAAGGACTTTAAACAAAAGCTAAAGACTAATGAAACAGTAGCAAAATCTGGAAAACACACTTCACAAAAAAAAAAAAAAAAAACTTCAACAACAGAAAACCTCTCAAGAGTCACATGACATATTCATACTTTAAATTTCAATGTAACAGTAATCACAAGCTAAAACAGACCCTTCTGTGCATATTCGAACATTTTTAAACATCGAAATCAACTAACAACAGTAAAACTATATAATAACAACATCTTAACATAAATGAGCTATTTCAACGGTTTATACACAAAAAATAACCAAACATGATTCAAAATTTCAACATAGGCTTCAACACATAAAAAACAAGCTAAAGTAGAGTAAATAAGGTGGAATAAGAGTATTACCTTTCTGTGGGGCAACCAAAAGATCAGGGGGGGGGGGGGGTTGAGGTCACTATCCTTCAAGTTCCAACACCAAAAACCTTTTAAACAGCCCCTTGTTTTTGAATTTTTCAAAGTAGTAATAGTAGTTTTCGTATAATATTAGTGTAATAGTGTAATAATAGTTAATCTTTTTTAGGTAATAGTAGTAATATAACAGTAGGATAGGAAGATCAATGTGACAATCAAACCTTAGTTGTTCATCAGAGAATTTTGGATAAAAAATCAGACCCATAAAATGTCACAATCCTGTTCTATTTATAGAATGATAATCTCAACCCTAAGAACAAAAAAGAACAAAAATCAGATTCCCCCCCCCCCCCCCCCCCCAAATTCACAAAATAAATTTGAATTTCAGTCAAGGACAAATAGATTTTCAGCAAATTTATACCCATTATACCTTATCCAACAAAATATTCACACAAATCACATAATACAACTAAGAATCTAACTAATTATACCCGAAAAATGTAAATAAAATCAGAAAATACTAGGATACTACGCCTCATCATCAATAAAATAAAATTACCACCTCATAATGGTACAATTGTACAAAACAATATAAAATCCCCCAAATTCGTACCTAACCACAAATCTATTTAGGAAGTTTCCCCTTAGGTTCCTTCATTAAGTGTTTATGGTGCACAAGATGGAAAAGAGCTCAAGGCCCTGCCCATGGCAACCATAACATGAAGAAACCTAGAGTAGCAAACCTTAACACGATTCGATTTGGTATAAAAAATAAAATTTGAACGAAATTGAACCTGGAGATTACGAGAACTCATGATAAGGAACAAAACCCCTAAAAAAACTTTCCAAAAATGTTCGTGGATCGCCGTGGGTTGACCGCCAATGGCGGAAACCTAACTCGCCTAAAATCGCCTCTCAAAGAGGTGGAAGGGTCAGGGTGGTGAAATGAAGAACTGGGGGGTGGAATGTTTATTTTTAATAAACTTCCACCCCTTTTTTAAAAAGAACCCCCCCCCCCCCCCCAAACCCCTCCTAAGTTTTAAGAACATTTAAATTAACCCCCTCCTTATTTAATAGACTATATATTATAAATGTATATATAGCTAGACATATTAATTATTAAGGCTAAATAAAAATTAAAACTCATAAAGTTAAAATGAAAGTTTTAAAACGAGCCCAATATTGACATAGTTCTAAACAATATTTGAAAATGTGAAAATGCGGTCAAAATTAGCCGTAATTCACTCGTCGTCTTAATTAACAATTTTCCTAAGTTAGACGGAGCGGGATACATATCTTCTTTTCAAATCATATCCATGAAAGTAAATAACTCGTAATTTTCTTGTAATTGTCAATTTTTATGAAATAATAATTAAACGTCAATTTTTGCAATTTTCTTGAGATTTTTGAAATTTTAATTTTTAAGAGTGTATCCTTACTCCGTTTTGGACTTTGGAATTTTGAAAATGAAAATACGTGTCTTATGAGGTAAAATTTAGGTGTCAACACCTATCACTTTAGAATAAACACAGGTATCAGAAGCATTAACAACAAAATCATCAGCCACTAATGTGCCATTAAAATTTTCATACCACTGCTTATGTGTCTGCTTTAGGGCATACAAGGACTTTCTCAATTTGCATATTTATCTTCCTGTCTTGGGAGCACAAAACTTTCAGGTTGAGTCATATAGATCTCTTCCTCTAAATCACCATTTAGAAAAGCCCCTAATTACAAGTCTAGCCTTATATTTATCAATTGTACCATCAGGTCTCAATTTCTTTTTAAATATCCACTTGCTACTTATGGGTCTAGATTCTTTAGGCAAATCATGCAAATCCCAAGTGTGATTGAAAACTATGGAGTCTAATTCACTCTTAATTGCCTCTTTCCAAAACATAGCATCTATTGACCTCATTGCTTTATCATAAGTCTTAGGGTCTTCTTCCATTAAGTAGATTGACAGTAATTCATCATTTAAAACATCAATATCACAATTCTCAGTAAAAAAAAAGTAGTAATAAAATCAAGACCAAAGCTAGTCTTAATTCTATGTCTTTTACTTCTTCTAAGTTCAATTTGATGCTCATTATCAACAGCATTAAAAGAAGGCACAACATGAGAATTAACAGGCACAGATGTCGAAACATTATTTTGCACAACACTAGGCACATTATTTTTCAAAGGAAAAACATGCTAAAAATATTCTGCATCTCTAGATTCACAAATAGAATAATTATTCAAAGACATAAATCTATAAGCAACACTATTTTGAGCATAACCAATAAAAACAGTGTCAAAAGTCTTAGATCCTACATTTACCCATTTGAAATCACATAGAAAACCTTCACCAAACACCCCCACACTTTCAGAAATTTCAAGTTAGGGGAAAACCCTTTCCACAACTCATATGGAGTCTTGTATAGCTTCTTATGGACTCTATTAAGAATATAACATGCAGACAAAACAACTTCCCCCCACATGTTTTCAGACAGGCCTGAACTTAAAAGCATAGAGTTCATCATATCCTTAAAGGTTCGGTTTTTGCGTTCAGCTACACCATTTTGTTGAGTATAGGGAGCACTAACTTCATGTATAATACCATTTTTATCACAAAAAGCCTATAGAGTATTGGTACTATATTCATCGCCCCTATCAGATCTAAGTCTCTTGATTTTTCTCTCTAATTGGTTTTCTACTTCTGCTTTCAATTTCAAAAACATGCTTTCTGCCTTATCTTTAGACTCAAGAAGATATACCTTATTGTATCTAGAAAAGTCATTAACAAAAGTAATGTAATACTTCTTTCCACCTTTACTAACAATGTTCTTGAAACAAGCTAAGTTTGAATGTACTAGTTCAAGCAATTCTGTCTTTCTACTAATAACGGATTTAAATGATTTCTCTGCATGTTTTTCTTGTGCACACACATGACACTTAGAAAATTCATCAACTTTTACCATAGGGATTAATTCCATTTTTCTAAGTCTTTTAATAAAAGCACTATTAACATGACCTAGTCTACCATGTCATAAATCAAAAGACTCAGCAATATAAGCAGAACTGGAAATATTTTCATTATTGACCATCTCTTGAACAATGTTCAGTACAAATAAACCCCCACTAAGATACCCCTTCTTAACAAAGTCTCCTCCATGAGAAATAGTTATTTTATTAGCTTCAAAAACAAGTTTAATGCCTGTTTTATTGATAAGTGCTCCAAAAACTAAGTTTCTACGAAGGGAGGTACATACAGAACATTGTTCAAGGACAAAGATTCTCCAGAAGTTAACTTAAGTTGGATTTTTCCTTTACCGATAACTCCAGCAGTAGTGGAGTCACCCATGTAGACACACTTGCCATTAGTAGACTCTTCAAAGTTATGAAATAGCTCCTTATTCGCGCAAAGATGCCTTGAAGCGCTCGTGTCCAACACCCTATTAGTCTAGCCACCAAATTCGCCTCAACAACCACATCAGCAATAACTTCATTCCCCTCAACAAGATTGGCTTGGGCAGTACTTTGTCCTCCCTGCTTAGAGTTTTGCCCTTGTCTTTGATTACACTGAGCAACCCTGTGAACAAGTTTACCAAAGACGAAACAAGGTCCCTTGAACTTCTGAATATGGCTCTCAGGCTTGTTGAAGTGATTCTTCTTCTTCCCATTTCCCTTTTCAGGACTTTCTTTTGTTTGCCTTTGAACCTGCCTCACAACAGTACCAGAAGTTTCCATAAGGTTAGCTTTAGGAGAATTAAGGGAAAGAGTTCCATCTTATCTTTTAGACAGTTTGCCTCCTCAGTCCTTATGTGTCTAATCAGTTCCTAGAGAGTCAAGTCCTTCTTTTTATGCTTCAGTTGGTTCCTGTAATCACTCAAGACGGTGGGAATTTTTCAAGCACAACATTGGCCTGGAAAATCTCACACATCTTCATGCCCTCGGTAAGAACATCAGCAGTCAATACTCATGAACCCGTTCCATGATTGGATTATTATCAATCAACTGGAACTCAATCCACTGGCCAACAACATATTTCTTCTTCCATACATCATCAGTACCATATTTCTTTTCCACTCTGTCTCATATTTCCGTAGAAGATTTGTTAGCAACAAATAAATCAATTAGAGGGTTAGTCATATGGTTCAACAGATGTCCTCTAACAGTTTTGTTATCTTTTTCAAATTTCTATTTAGCATCATCATCAGCAACCACAGTAGCAGAACCAACAGTAGTGTCTGAAACATCAGTAGCAGTGTTAGGAACATCAATAGGTGGTTCATCAAACAAAAAATAGTAAACTTCAAATTGTTCAAAGAAAATCAAAAAAAAATTAGACCAGCGTTTAAAATTGTTTTCGTCGAAAGGCTCAAATTTTGATAAATCCGGAAGAGTTTTGCTCAAAGAAACAACCATTTGATCAATATTGTAGTAATAAAATCGCTTTTAAATTGTTAGTAAAAAATAGTACAATATTGATACTAAGCTGAAAGTTAAAACAGTAAACAATTTATCACAAAACTGTGTCGTGGCAAGTGACTGTCTTGAAAGTGATTTCGGCCCAACTAGGATGCAAATCGTCATAGCCGCTTGCTCCCAAGGTCCCGCAGTCACTTCCAAACATGTGCACTTATAGTTGAAAGTTTGGAGATTGCACAAAAAATATTGCATAGAAACTATTTGGAGAAGGAGAGAAGAAGATAGTATTTTAGGATGATTTTGACTAGAGAGATATGTACTAATTATAGAGGTAGATGACCACTTTTGGATAGTAAAGGAGGAGATCTGAAATGCTTGTTAATGTTCAGAAAATAAAGTGCCATATCAATTGGAGTAATGGTTGAGAATAAAGGCTTTTAACGTTGACAATAAAACCCGTCATAATCTGGAGTAATAAGGAAAATAATGAACGTTATTGATGTTAATTTTCTACTCACTTCTAGGGGATGAACTTGGACAGTTATCTGGTAAGCATATTTGGATAATTTCGGGTAAGCTAGAAAATAGCAAAAAAAAAAAAAAACTATTTTGCAAAATCAGATTTTAATTGGGCCTCACGTGTAGCTCACGCATAGGGCCGCGATACAAGCATTGCATAGCTATATAGTATAATAGAATTAGGGAATTAATTAGCCCGATATGAGTCTTCCTAAATGTGATCAGTGTAAGGTTTCAGGTAAATCTGTTTGGCCAGAGCTGATGGGACAAAATGTGGACAAAGCAGTAAGTATAATACACAAAGAAAACCCAAATCTTCACATCGTGGTGTTAAATATTTCCAAGACAATTCCAGAGCCAGTGGACTGCACTCGTGTTCTTGTTTTTATTAATGACAACAAACAAGTTGCTCTCCCACCAAGAGTTTGCTGAAGTTAATTTCGACGGTGGAATAGTACTATTTGATGTTTAAATTCAGTCTAGTTGAGATCTACTCAAGTTTATCTATTTTATGATGTCTTTTTCAAGTAAGCATATCTGCAATTATGATCCTTATTTTAATGGAATTTCTTTAAAGTGGTTTTCAAAAAAAAAAAAAAACGCATAGGGCCGGGAGGGGGGGCGGAGGGGGCAGCAAATCGATCTATTTTGCTTATGAAGCCCAATTCTCATGTGCGCGAGGCCATTCCTTTATTCTAATTCATTTACCAACTCAATAAAGGACTTTTCATTATAAAGTGGACAGAAGGACTTTCCACCACCTATGAGGGACATTTTGCTTTCACGAGGACAAAAGACAAGTGAGAGACAAAATAACACACAAGGAACTTTGACTTTGTATTACCAACAAAGAAATTATTCTCCATAATACTCACAATTTTTACGTCAATGCCCTTTTCTGTCCTTTGGTGTTTACATCCCCCACCGCGTGTGGTGCGAGTGGAGGAGTTTTTCTCTGTCTTATGAAAGTCAACATTATTTTTTATTTTCATCATAAACTTTTACTTTTTTTTTTTTAATGATGCAACCCCTGACAATGTTGGGCGTGTATATACATATATACCGAGTCCGTCTCAGTCCAGTTCCGTATATGAACACTCAGTTCTCACACACAAAAATAAGATTAAAAAAAATATGAACAACTAATCATTCGAAGTGTGTATGACAGATTCTTACATCAAGCATGATGATTTGGTATGTTAGTTCCTTTGAATCTTACTCTAACCTTTACATTTCTTTGTTCGTATTTTATTATAATAACACCTGTTTTTGCAGTATATTCCTTCAATAGTGTATGAACACCTTCCTCCATCACCGGAGTTGACAATTCTATGCTGTCGTGGGTACCTATGGCATGTAACTCTGGCTGATTGTGATCGAAGAAGGAGACTCAGACAAGGCTGGAGAGAATTCGTAGGGGATATTAATATAAGAAGAGGGTTTTTCCTAAGATTTGATTTGGTTGAAGGTGATCAAGGGGTGTATGCTTCCTTGTTGATTGGGATGAAGGAACAGTCGATGATCCCATTGTTATTGAGTAGTTTTTATTTTTTATTTTTTTATTTTTTATAATAGTAATAGTTTTAAACAATTATTCTTATAATAGTAACATATCCTCCATTTTGTTTTTATGAATATTGGAAAACAAACTAGCAAAGAAAATTCCAATCATAGTTCAAAATCAACACATGAATTCAAATTGCTTAGGCATGAATATTGGAAAACAAACTAACAAAGAAAACCGCAATCGTAGTTCAAAAATCAACATATGAATTCAAATTGCTTAGGCATGAATTGTTTAAATTGATTTTTTATTTATTTTACAATGAAACTAAAATGATTTGTTAGGCATGCATTATATATATTTTTGAGGAAATTAATTCAATCTCTTTCAAACCTAATCATTTTTTCAGTGGCTACTTAAATGAATTCCTGGAAATCATCTTTGATCACATGCATTGTTTTTATTGAATTTCTTGAGAGACAAAGTAAATTGAATAGGAATTCTCGGTGGAGGAAAAAAGTTCATTTTTAAGTATGTTGATTGTGTATGTATATACATACTTTTAATTTCATCTCTTTCACACCAGTTCCTTCAATGGCTAATTAAATGAATCGTTGGAACTCATCCACATGCAGTGTTTCTAAATATATTTTTGAGAGGGAAACTAAATTAATCATTAATAATCTCAATGGAGGGAAATTTAAATTTTTAAGAACGTTGTCCATGTATGTAGCTCTTCTGAAGGAAATAATTTCATCTCTTTCACACCTTTTCCCTCCTTTTTCAATGGCCAATTAACTTTAATGAATCCTTGGGACTCATCTTTGACCAAGTCTTATTGTTTCTATTGGTTTCTTGAGATGGAAATTAAATTGATTATGAATTCTTCTTGGGGGGAATATTAAAATTTGATGAATGTTGGGTGTGTATGTTTATACATATTACATTTCTAAACTGCAGAATTAAATCTCTTTCAATGACCACATGCATTGTTTCTATTGATTTTTTTGAGAGAAACAAAATTGAATCGGAATTCTTAAGGGAGGAAAATTAAAATTTCTATAACGTTGGCTACGTATGTATATACTTATGACATTTGTAATGAAAATAATTACATTGCTTTCTCACCTATGCCCTCCTTTTTCATTGGCTAATTAAATTAACTGAATCCATCGAAATCATTTTTGACAACACGTATTGCAACCATCTGAATTTTTGAGAGTGGAATTAAATTGAATATGAATTCTTAACGGAGGGAATATTAAAATTTTAAGAATGTTGGCCGTGTATGCATATACATATACATTTATTCAGAAAATAATTGCATCTCTTTCACAATCAAGGACTCATTGATTTCACAAATTACTTGAAGGATGTATATGATATATATTTATAGTATGGTGTTTAGGCTCAGCTTGTTGGTGTTATCCATATGACTATTCTAGGTGCATGTAATTGACGATTTAAATGCGAAGTAGTACTAGTAGTTGTTTTATTTACTTCACAACTTCCCAGAAATTTGGATTATTTATGCCCCATAATTATCTTCTACCAGTAGTATCATACTTTATGTGATGAAGCATTATGTTTGAATTATGAGGATTTGTTATGTATTTAATAGTACTAGTTGTCCAATGTAGGTCTATATAACCTCACACCATGGTAACCAACTACCGAAATTATTTAAAGGAGTATTATCCTATAACGAGCCGATTGGTAGTTATAGTGCCATTGGCCCTTTTACCCCTGTTGACCTTTTCCCGAGATTATTGGGTGAGTTTTAGTGTGACTTTTAAAAGTTTGAGCCTTAAAGTTTGATATGTTTGACTCAAAGTTGTCTTTTGGGTAAACAGATCTTTTTCGGAATTCCAACGATTCCGAGATGTCTGGATGATTGTTTATGACTTGGTGGGATGTTCGGTTTGATTCCCAAGGCACTTGGGTTGGAAACTTGGCTTTGGGCCATTAGGGGTTGACTTGGTCAAATAGGCTGAAATTCCGAGGCAATAGATGAGTTCATAGCGCGTTTTTATGTATGTTTGCATGTTTATTTTGTATCTGTGGTGTCACACCCTAATCTTATGAGGGTGTGATGGGCACCCAACCCCATATTCGGAGCCGAGCGAACCCGCTGACTCTCATTACACTCCTAATCTCTTAAATCACAAAATGAAATACATAGTAAAGACTTTTAGAAACATTCTTTTCATCGCTCTCAAGTCCCTAAAAAAATCTGTAATCATACGAAACTCATAACATGATGCATAATGACACATCGGCTGGTGGAGCCGCTTACAAAACTAACATTCTATACCCACGACTCTGTCTGCAAAGTCTCTAACATCAATCAAGACATCATAGCATAATACTCTGACCCGGCAACACTCCAGGGGCAAATGGAGCTTGCCAACTCCGCTGGAACATCTTCTATAATGGCTTCTACTCATCTGGGTGTACCTGCGCGGCATGAAACGCAGCCCCCGAAGAAAGGGGGTCAGTACGGAATATGTACTGAGCATGTAAGGCATAGAATACAGAAAAGAGGATCATAACTGAAACAGAGATTTACCAGAATCAAGTATGACCTTTTAAAACATCAAAGCACTTGCCCTTTGGAAATGAAAATCATGTATGTCATCATCATAAATTATAAATGAAAATCATGACATCATCATATATCATATATCATATAACGTGCCCCGGCCCTCTAGTGAGGGACGCGGTGAGTAAAATCATATATGTCAACATCATGTATCATATATGCATGTAACGTGCCCCGGCCCTCTATTGAGGGACGCGGTGAATGAAATCATGTATGTCAATGTCATGTATCATATATGCATGTAACGTGCCCCGGCCCTCTATTGCGGGACGCGGTGAATAGAGTCATCATATGCCATCCTGGCGGCCACCCCGTCATCATATCATCATGCCATCATATCATATATACATATAACGTGCCCCGGCCCGCAAGTGAGGGACGCGGTGAACAATGCAGAGGAGTACGCACGGGAACATACCCTGGCCCGGGACGCAGTGGAGGATACATTAAGGCATGCGCGAGCAGAGTCGTGAGAAACTATATGCACATAAAACAACTTTCAGACTCGATGAATAAGTACACAAACGACACATGAAAGATCATAAACACGTTTCGAGGCAATCCAAGTTAGTATACGAAAGTTAGGGACATTTTACTACAGAAACCTCTTTGAACGTTTCAGAAGCTATTTTTGGAAAATCAAAACAATAGTCATATCAAGTGCCTCTCGAATATCGTTATGGATCAAATCAAAGTAGAACTTTCGGAACCATACACACATATCAAGACATAGCAAAACAGTTTTCGGAAATCAAGAACATTAGCCATCCTAGTGGCTCTAAGAATAGGGGTTTCTTTGAAATCATACATATACTTTGTCTGTTTGTTTCACAAAGATCATGCCAAAAGAAAGAAAGGGTAAGCCTTACATACCTGTTCCACGTCCTATTAGCTACGCTTAATTGTCCAAGCTCGCTATCGCTAGTCTACATTCAAGAAGATTTACACAATCATTAAACACATCGTCACACACTTGTCTTAGTCTTTCAAAAAAATTCATTTATGATCTGCCCAAATTTCGGCAGCATCTCCCCTGTAAATACAATCATCCCCGAGAATCCAACTCGGCCAAATCATCAATCAACAATCCGAGAATTCAACTCGGCCAATTTATCAACAACAATCCCAATAATCATGTCAACAACATCAATAATCAATTCAAGACGCATTCTAACATTAACAACCATTGTCACACAATTCAACGACATTTCATTTATATTCAATTCAATCACATATAGTCGAGCTAACACCATTGATCCCACATTCAAGTATTAATCCGAAATCATTCTATCATGATTCAAGAACACTTCAAACAATTCACATAATATTCAAAACAACCCAATAAACATACCACTTCACCCGAAACCTTCCAAATTCAACAAGAACAATAACAACACATTTCCCTTCCCTCCAAATTCATAAACTACACCAACAATCTATACATTAACAACTCCATTCTCATAATTATGAGAAACCACACTAATGTCACATTTACTTCTTCAACAATCCCACAACAATTACAAATTCATTTCAAGTCATCAAACCTTCATTTTCATCATGACATCCACAACTACAACAATCAAAATGCTAAATAAAATCAATTCATCAGATCTACACAACACCACCCCTATTCGGCCATCACTTACACATACATACTTTCATGAATTTCATTCATTTCTTCACTCTACAACATATACAAACCATCCATAACATATGAAAAGAAGATTAAACCTTACCTTCTTCCATCCATCCTCTTGCTCGGCTAGGGTTGGAATTTGCACAAATGAATGGTTTGCTTGCTTCAACAACCACCCCACGTTAATTAGGGCCTTCAAATTAGTTGGAATACTAGAAGAAAATAATTTTTCTTGATCAATTTCCATGGACCAAATTTTTGGAACCATGGCCGAATGGCCCTTATTTCTTTTCTCCAAGCTTCTTGATTTAAAAGATGAATATGCCTTATTTTGTCATCAATTGTATATATATATATATATATATATATATATATATATATATATATATATATATATATATATATATATATATATATATATATATATATATATATATGGCTTCTACCAACACAAAGTGGACACATGTCCCCTTCTCCCTTTTTCTTGAAGTTTCTCAAAATAAACAAAGATGAATAATTGTCTTGTTATGTAAGCTTTGGTCCATATATATATATATATATATATATATATATATATATATATATATATATAATTAGCCCCATTAAATAAAAATGTGGACATATGCCACACGGCCAAAGTGGTCCCTTCAAGATCCTTCTTGAATTGTTTGTGAAATTCCCGTTTTGCCCCTAGCCTTCCACAATATTACCATGAACCACCTTGTGAATTTCCCTTTTTACCCTTAGCCTTTCTCAATATTTCCATACTAATAAACAACTTGTACATTAAAATAACTTTGGAAAATAGTCTTGCCCTTAACTTACCACGACTACCTTGAAATATCCGAATGTACAAAATACAGGATATAACATGTGGGGCCTCGGGTGATAGTCAGATTTCGGGTTGAACCTTGTCAAAAACCAGGAGTTTTTGGTGTCTGATGTTCACTGCCGCAGCACCAAGCTCTCAATAGCAGTCCCGCTGTAGCGAGGGACCGACCGCTATAGCGTGTGGGATGGTATCATGGTAAGTTGTCCCAGCGGACAGGTATCTGTCGTGGCGTACTCACTATAGCGAAAGGGAAGCTGCCGTAGAGACCTTGTGAGTTGTATTGTTAGCCATTGTAGCGGGCCGAGTAGCGCTGTAGCGAGCTCACTACAACGGGTAATCCAACAGCTGCAGCGAATGACTGGCAGATTATTTCCTTCCTTTTTAAGTTAAAACCCTTGAACCCTATCATTTCCTTTCATCACCCTCTAAGCATACTTTGGGCGAATTAAATAGATTTTGGACTGAATCTTCTTGGAGGTAAGATCTTTGACCCCTAGACTTCACCATTTACCTTCCTAAGTCCTTATTCCATGCTTAGAATCACTAGATTCAAAGTGGGAAAGATGAGTCATATGATAATTTCTTGAAATGGGTTTTAGACTTCCTAAATGGAAATTGATAGTGAAATTGACTGGTATGACCATAGAATTTGATGAATTCATGGTTGTTAAACTCATTTCTTCCATTATTGTTGAATAATTTGAGGATTAAAAAGTTAGGGTTCTTACCCAAAATTGAGGGTTTCACTTTAAATCCGAATTAGGCTTAATCTTGAGTTGATTTAGCAATTGATTAGTGGGTTTGATCATCTAGAACATGAATTGCATATTCCAACTCCCAATTTACCATTTTTCCCTTGTGGGCCCGTTATCCCAATGAGTTAGAATTTGACCTAACTAGAAGTATATCAATATGGTATCGTTCTTCTTGATTTCTAATAAAGAACTTGAATATGATTAGACCTTGAGTATTTGGAGGCGCAACGAAAGGGCAAGGTCAAGGTTTAAAGGTTCGCAGCTCCTGTTCAGCTTTTCAGGTAGGTTAAGGCTTACCTTTTGGTTAGACTTCGGTTAGCGAATCATATGTAGAGTTAGTGATTGTTGGAGAAAGAATGTAAACTTTCGGGTACGAAGTTTGGGATGGAATGCTTAGGTTGGTATTATTGTTGACTTTAGCTTGTCACCTTATTGAGTTTTATTGAGTTGTTGCCTTATTCTGATTTGTTGGCCTATCGCCACGTGATTGATTCTAGAGTGGATTCTTAGTGATTGCCTTATGATTCAAAGAGAATAATTATCATTGTTGAGGTAATTGGATGATAAAGTATGATATTGATATTTTATTTGAGATATGTGTCCATGTGTGGCACGATTGTTTCTTATATTCTTGTTGGCCTTATTATCATGCATACATTCATTTATACATATATTGGGATCGAGTTAAGCACCACAACACTTGTTGGATTGGGTTACACGTACTACAACACTTATTGGATAGGGTTGCACATACCACAACACTTATTTAGATCAGGTTTCACGTTTCACAACATTGACTATTGGATCGGGTTATGCGCCATAGCAGGTACATGGACTTAGCGTTCCCTCATGAGTCATGACTGTCGAGGCGAAGAGATATTTCAGCCCGAAGCGTGTGTGTATCATTGCATTTGCATTTGCATTCATCTCATACTTACTTATGGCATTGTGTTGGACTTGATGGTTGATATTATGGTGACACTTGGACTTGATAGTGATTCTTGAGGTAGTACTTCGGGCTTATAGTTGATCTTGAGGAGATATGCTAGACTTGATGAATTTGGTACTAAATTTGATACTGAATTTGGTACTAAATTTGATACTAAATTTGGTACTATGGACTGTGTTGAGTTATATCTGATTGTGAGCATGCCTACTTTTGCAGTCTCTTTCTTATGCATATGTTACCTAACTATTGTCGGCCTATGATATCTACTCAGTACATGTTGTTGTATTGTTTCTACCTTGCTGCATTCTTTGTTGAGTGTAGAGTTTGTGAGTGGATCGACTTTTGCTTTTTGTGACTGAGTCCTGAGGCTATTTAATGAGCATTTTAGGGTGAGCACTTGGACGGATCCACAGCCCTGATGTCTCCTCTCTTTTACTTGTCTTACTTGTTATTCTGATATAGTATTCGGCTTTTAGGCCATGTATTCGTATTTCGGGCTGATGGATTTATTGTAGTGGCTCTTGTATGGTGTAGACCAGATTTTGGGATTGATGTAAAATTTTCGCACTTACTTTATTTATCTATTTATGTTAGAATTATGTTATATATTCTAGTTATTAGGTTTACTTTACTGTTTATTAGGTGGTGAATAAACGACGGGTTCACCTACCGAGGTTGGATATGGTAAGTGCCTGCGCGTTCCTTGAGTTGGGACGTGATAAGTTGGTATCAGAGTCATAGGTTACTAGGTTTATAAATTCAAGAGCATATCTATTAGAGTCTTGCGAATCGGTACGGTAAGCTCCTTACCTATCTGCGAAAGGCTTTGGGACATTTAGGAAACTTCACATTATTTTATTCCTTCGTCCTACTTTATTCAAATTGGTATCTAATTCATTTCTATTCTCTCACAGATGGTAAGGACATGAGCTACCATCACAAGGGACGAGTGCCCGAGCCCGCTGCTGGGGCAGGCATCAGAAAACGAGAACAGGCGAGAGGTCACGACCAAGCTAGAGGTCATGGGGCTGCACTGTCTAGGGGTGAGACCCATGTGGCTGGACAGGGAGCCGGGGGAGGTGTGGGACCCTCCTAGACTCACCATGATGCCATGTCTTATCAGGCATTCCTGGATATTATGGCCCGTATAATTCTTCATCTTGATGGCTAGTATGTCGTAGGTGGTGCCACTACTCCAGGTGTTTCCCAGACACGAGTGGGATGACGAACTCCCGAGCAGGGCTAGACTTTGGGGATGCATCCTACTGCCGCCGTGGCCCCGCATTTAGGCGGTATTCTAGTCTCTGAGGGTGCATCCAGACCCATGGCAGTTTAGACTTTGATTGTTGATCATCAGGAGCTTGTTAGGAGGTTCTTGGAGATAAAGCTGCCTAAGTTCTTTGGCTTGCATAGTGAGGATGCGTATGAGTTTGTAATGGAGATGCATGAGAGGCTCTATAAGATGGGTATTGTGGAGTCTCATGGTGTGGATTATGTATCTTTCCGATTTCACGGCAACGCGAAGACTTATTGGAGGACTTTTATTGAGGGCAGACCAGTTGGTACGCCTCTATTTACTTGGACCCAGTTTCATCAGGCTTTCTTAGAGAAGTACATGTTGCGTACTTTGAGGGATGAGAGTAGATATGAGTTTCTTCACTTGTGACAGTGAGGTATGTTGGTGTCAGAGTATGAGGCCAGATTTTTGTTTTTGGCCAGGTATGCTGCTCAGTTGGTTCCCACAGAGGAGGAGAGGGTTTGTAGATTTGTTGGTGGGCTTGTATATTCGCTCCATGTTGCTTGTCTCTAGCTGGTGAGTTTGGGATCTTCCTTTCAGGTCGTTGTTGATCATGTTGTAGGTGTTAAGTCTGCCAAGGCTCGCTCTCTAGAAGAGTCTAGTGTGAAGAGGCCACGTCATCATGATGGGTATAGTGGTTCTAGCTACAGGGGTAGGGCACAGTCATCCATGCCCTATCAGTCAACTCCCAGCCGCCCTTTTCAGTGTTTGTTTTAGGGTTCTTCAGGTGGTTCCTCTAGACCCAGTGTTTATGGAGCTTGACAATATATAGTGGTTCTTACTCTCGTCCATCTGACTATGGTGATCCCTTTAGTTCATCAGGTTCCGTGTATCGGCCTCTAGCCTCAGATCTTGCTATATTTGTGGTGACTCTAGTCACCCGATGAGATATTATCTCAGATCCAGACAGAGTGGGTTCTAGTAGGGTTCCCGATTCCAGACTTCGAGGATTTCGGTCCCATTTAGTGGCCAGGGTGGTTCTTCAGCCAGAGGCGATGCTCAGTTTGGCCGCGGAGGATCTCATTAGTTCAGGGGTAAACACCAATCAAGTAGAGGTGGTTTTCAGACCTCCATAGGAGAGGAGTAGTCAGGCCAGAGTAACATCGGTGGTGGTATTTACTATTCCTTTTTGGGTAGGCCCGAAGCTGAGGCCTCTGATGCTGTGATCTCAAGTAACATTTCTGTGCATGATCGACCTGCTTCAGTCTTGTTTGATCCTGAGTCTACTTTCTATATGTATCTGCCTATCATTCTGTTAGTTGGGATTTGACTAGTGGTCGTCTTGATGTGCAGATCCATATGTCTACTTCAGTTGGAGATTCAGTTGTTGTTAATCGAGTCTTTTGGTCTTGTTGAGTTACTTTTATGGGATATGATACTTGG
This sequence comes from Lycium barbarum, assembly GCF_019175385.1. Taxonomy (NCBI): domain Eukaryota; kingdom Viridiplantae; phylum Streptophyta; class Magnoliopsida; order Solanales; family Solanaceae; genus Lycium; species Lycium barbarum. The sequence continues at coordinate 17,894,792 of NC_083348.1, read as the reverse complement.
TTAGATTTGATGACACTGGACATGTTAGATTTTGATATTATCTTGGGTATGACTTGGTTGTCACTGTATCACGTGATCTTGGGCTGCCATGCTAAGACAATCAAGTTAGCTATGCTTGGGATTCCTAGATTAGAGTGGAGGGAGTACTTTGAGCCCTGCTCCTAAGAAGATCATTTCTTTTATCTGTGCGAAGAAGTTAGTTAGCAAGGGGTATTTTTCTTACTTGGCCCATGTTCGTGATACTAATGTTGCTTCTCTGCCCTTCGAGTCCGTGCCCATTATAAGTGAGTTCATGGAGGTTTTTGCTTCTGATTTGCCGGGTATGTCACCTGACCATGACATTGATTTATTTATTGATTTGGATACGGGCACGCACCCTATTTCTATTTCTTCTTATAGGATGACGCCCGCTGAGTTGAGAGAGTTGAAGGAGCAGTTACAAGATCTGTTGAATAAGGGGTTCATTAGACCGAGTGTCTCCCCTTGGGGTGCTCCTGTTTTGTTTGTGAAGAAGAAAGACGGTACGATGAGGATATGTATAGATTACTGTCAGTTGAACAAGGTCACCATTCATAATAAGTATCCTATTCCTCGCATTAATGACTTGTTTGACCAACTTCAGGGTGCTTCGATATTTTTAAAGCTTAATTTGAGGTCAGGCTACCATCAACTGAAGATTCGGATTGAAGATGTTCCGAAGACGGCTTTTAGGACTCGTTATGGTCATTACGAGTTCCTTGTGATGTCATTTAGGCTTACGAAAGCCCTAGATGCGTTTATGACTTTGATGAATGGCATTTTCAAGTCATACCTGGATTCCTTCTTCATTGTATTCATCGATGATATCTTGATATATTCGAAGAGTAGGGAGGAGCATGAGCGTCATTTGGGGATTGTCCTTGGGTTGTTGAAGGAGAAGAAGCTTTACGCTAAGTTTTCGAACTGTGAGTTCTGGCTTGAGTCTATGGCATTCTTGGGCCACGTTGTGTCTAAACATGGGATCAAGGTTGATCCTAAGAATATTGAGGTTGTTAGAGATTGGGCGAGGCGCACTACTGTGACTGAGATTCGTAGCTTCGTGGGATTGGCCAGATATTACCGTCGATTTATGCAGGGTTTTGCTTCTATTGCTTCTTTATTGACCAGATTGACTCTGAAAGAGGTTCCCTTGTAGTGGTCCAATACTTGTGAGGAGAGCTTTTAAAAGCTCAAGACTCTTTTGACTTCAGTCGCGATTTTAGCATTACCCGTGAAGGGTAAGGATTTTTCAATGTGTTGTGATGATCCTCGTTGGTTTAGATGCTATGTTGATGCAGGAGGGTAGAGTCATTGCCTATGCCTCTTGATAATTAAATATCCACGCGAAGAACTACCTTACCCATGATTTGGAGTTGTTAGCGGTAGTCTTTGCCTTGAAGATATGGAGGCACTATCTGTACGGACTTCATTGTGAGGTGTTCACCGATCACCGCAACCTTCAACATGTGTTCTGTCAGAGAGATCTAAATTCTAGGCAGCATAGGTGGATGGAGTTTCTAAAGGATTATGACATCATCATTCTCTATCAACCCGAGAAAGCCAATGTAGCAGCTGATGCCTTGAGCCGCAAGGCGGTGAGTATAGGTAGCTTAGCCCAATTAGTTGCTTCTGAGCGTCCGTTAGCCATGAAGGTTCATACTCTAGCTAACAATTTCATGCTCCTTTATATTTCAGTTCCGGGTATGGTCTTAGCTTGTGTTGAGGCGAGGTCATCTCTTTTGGATTAGATTAGGCCCAGCAGTTTGAGGATGCCCAGTTGTGTAAGATAAGGTTATGAGAGATGAGCCCAAGGAGGCCATGCTTGATAGTGACGGTATTCTGAGGATCAAGGAATGTGTGCGCATTTCTCGTGTTGGTGTTTGATTCGTTTAATTTTGGAGGAGGCCCATAGTTCTTGATATTCCATTCATCTGGGTGCTACGAAGACGTGAACTGATGAAGCATCACTGGTGGGGTAGGATGAAGAGAGATATTGCATATTTTGTGGCTAAATGTGGGAATTGTCTGCAAGTCAAATATGAGCAACAACGACCTGGTGTTGTGCTTCAGAGGATCCCATTCCCGAGTGAAAGTGGGAGAGGATTGCCATGGATTTTGTGATAGGTCTTCCAATGACATCGGGGAAGTTTGATTCAGTTTGGGTTATTGTTGACCGGTTGACTAAGTTCGCTCATTTCATTCCAGTTCAGGTCATCTATACTACAGAGAAGTTAGCCAAGATCTACATTTGTGAGATTGTGCGATTGCACGGGGTCCCTATTTCTATTATCTCAAATCAGGTACCAGTTTACTTTCAACTTCTGGAGGGCTTTCCAGGCAGAGTTGGGTACTTAGTTGGACCTTAGTATAACTTTTTATCCCCAGACTGATGGTCAGTCCGAGAGGACTATCCAGGTGCTTGAGGATAGGCTGAGAGCATACGTCATTGATTTTGGTGGTCATTGGGACCAGTTCTTGCCCTTAGCAGAGTTTTCGTACAACAGCAGCTATCATTCTAGTATCAATATGGTGCCGTTTTAGGCTTTATATGATAGGAGGTTCCATTCTCCTATTGGGTGGTTTGATGCTTTTGAGGTTCGCTCGTAGGGCATAGATTTGTTGAGAGAGTCTGTGGACAAGGTGAAGCTTATTCAGGAAAAGCTTCTAGCAGCCCAGAGTTGACAGAAGATGTATACAGACCGGAAGGTTCAGGACTTAGAGGTTATGGAAGGCGAGTAGGTTTTTCTGAAGATTTCACCCATGAAGGGTGTTATGCGATTTGGGAAGAGGGGAAAGTTGAGGCCAAGGTACTTTGGCCTATTTGAGGCTCTCCGTCGAGTTAGAGATGTTGGTTAGAGTTGGCTTTGCTACTGGGCCTGTCAGGTGTTCATCCGATTTTCCACGTGTCCATGTTGAAGAAGTACCACTCTGATGGTTCTTATACCGTTCGTTGGGACTCTGTGTTGCTTGATGAGAACCTGTCTTATGAGGAGGAGCCTATGGTGATTCTAGATAAAGCCTATGGCGATTCTAGATAAACAGGTTAGAAAGCTGAGGTCTAAGGAGATTGCTTCTGTTAAGGTTTAATGGAAGTATCATCCCATTGAGGAGGCCACTTGGGAGATCGAGTTTGATATACGCGAGAGATATTCCCAGTTGTTTGCTGACTCAAGTACTTTTCCCCCATTTCTATTCCTTGTCGCTCGAGGACGAGCGATTGTTAAATTGACGATTTAAATGCTGAAGTTCATAGTATGTGTCTGAAAATATTTACTTAAGTAGTACTAGTAGTTGTTTTATTTCCTTCACAACTTCCCAGAAATTTGGATTATTTGTGCCCTATAATTATCTTCTACCAATATTATCATACTTATGTGATGAAGCATTATGTTTGAATTAGGAGGATTTTGTTATGTATTTAATAGTACTAGTTTTCAAATGTAGGTCTATATAACCTCACACCCGGGCACCAACTGCCGAAATTATTTAAAGGAGTATTATTGTAACAACCTGCTAGGTCGTTATCGGGGCTTTGATCATTTTGCCCTTGCTAGTACCTTCCCGAGAATATAAATGAACTTAATTAGAACTTAAAGAGTTAGAAGTCTAAAAACTGAAACTTGATTTGTTTGTTGTTGCGCATTGTTTTAAACTTGTTGTATGTTCATTTGAGGGGTGACTTGGTAAATTAGACCTCCGTTGGGAATTCCGAGGCCAGAGGTGAGTCCATAGCATGTTTTTATGTATATGTGAATGTTTGGTTGGCGTCTGTAGGGCCTCAGATTGGTGTTGGGATTTTGGATGAAAAACTGGTGAAAAACCAGAGCTCAATGGTCGATTTGGACCGCTGTAGCGAGTCCGCCGTAGCGGGGCAAGGATCTCCGTCGCAAAAATGGGGAAATTAAATGATATCTACCATAGCGGAAACATTCCCACTATAGAGGGACCACCGTAGCGAACATCGACCCCTGCAGTGGGTGACGGGAGGTAGAAATTGTATTTTATATTCCATATTTCGAGCCCATTCCTCACATAACACCAAGAGCAGTTTCTAAGAAATATTAAAGCGGTTTTTCTAAGGTTAGGGCACCACTCTTCATCAAGGTAAGTCTATACCTTTATCTTCATTCATTCCATAATCACCTTAAGTCCCTACATCATCTAAGGTTCTTTAATGGTGAATTGAAAGTTTAGAACCCTAGAATTTATGAAACCCTTGAATAATGAACGGGTTGTTGATTTTATTGTTGTTTAATCATCTGGGAGTATAGAATATCACTTCCTAGAATGAGATTTTAATTATTGATTGATTGAGACTTAGGGTTCAATAAAAATGGAAGGTTTAGCCTAAAATAACTGAAAGGGGTTGAATTGATTATAAACCCCATGATTTGATATAATGTGATTGCTGAGGTTGATTTTAGGATGAATTCACACCTAGTGATGGTTCACCATTGAAAAAGGGTAGAAGTAGTGGGGTTTTCTTGCCCAAATTGTTGTTGTTGAGTAGATGATTCCTTACTCACTTAGCGTTATGATTTCTAGACTTTGAAAGTTCTGAAGCTTTGCGAAAGGGGAAAGCTGTTGTAGAATAATTGCATTGTTCCAGTTTGGCTTTGAGGTAGGTTATGGTCTACTTGAGTTAGACTTTGATTAGTTGAATGTATATGCAATAGAATTGATGGAAGAAAGCATGTATAGGTCTTCGGACATGAAGTCTGGTTAGAAATTCCCTGGTTGGTACTGATTGATTGATTATGTGGGCTATCACGACCCAATTTCACTAAATCGTACGGGCACCTATCTTTCCCACCTCGGTAGGCGAAACCTTATCCCAACAATAATAAACATAAGTAAAGAAGAAGAAAAAATAAATAATGTAAGTCTCGCAATAATAATATAAAGTGCGGAAAGTAGTGAAATACAACCCGAGTATCGTGGTTTGGTCATACAAGAGCTCTACTAAACTATAAGTCTGAATAATACATAAAAGTCCCAATTCGTGTCCCGGAATAGGAAGTGAGCATAGAAATAAAGTGGAATCTTTGGGAAGCGAACATCATCATGCTCACCCTGAATAGACTCAACAGAAAACTAGGAAGTCAACCACGAGGAGATGAAGTGATCTCCTCCATAAAAGAATGTAACAAGTTTAGGTCAGTACAAACAACAAGTACTGGTAGGTATCATAGGCCGACTAAGACTAGTTAATGTATATGAAGACAATAAAGTAAGAATAACACGAAAACAGTAAAGTACAAGTCGTTACTTGACAAGTATCCAAAATACCAATCACAACCTATATTATAGGATCTAAGCCCAAATGTTCCAAACTTTAGAATAATCACCCAAGACCAAAACATGACTACAATATCTCGTCCCTATTTGGTCACATACAAGGATCCCAACACAATCCATATCCAATCCAACAACAATCCAAATCACGCTCAAAATATAAGAGAGACAACAAAATGCAATAGAAATATATGCCAAGTCTCAGTATATCAACTCTGAATCCATCAATCACAACCATATCACGCATCTAAACCCAATTGTGCCACAGAGATTTCCAAATCATAATCAACCAAGAGAGATGATAAGATTCAATGCAAGATGTATATAATATGTATGCAATGCATATACTCGTACACATGTACTCCGATGACGGAACATCACGTCTCGGCAGCACAACCCATAAGGGACGCACGAAGTCCATGTACCGATCACTCCGCACACAGCCCAGAGATGACTCAATGTGCAATACCAGTCACTCTGCACACAGCCCAGAGATGACTCAACATCCAATACCAGTTACTCTGCACACAACTCTAAGATGGCTCAATATCCAATATGGGTTAGATAGATAGGTTTTTTCGCATCAATCACTCTGCACACATCCCAGAGATGACTTAATATCGAATATGTCTCGGAAGAATATCAATCACTTCACACACAGCCCAGAGTTGACTCGTATCAATATGTCTCAAGCATCTGCATTTCGTTCTCATTTCCCATCATCAGTACTATATTAAGGCAATATCTATATATCACGGAAATAAGTATGAATACAATGCAAATGGACTATCAATAAACCAAGTCAATCCCAAATAGTACCACACATGGGCACACAAGTAATATCATCAATAAGGGTACACAATAAGCCACAACAAATTCACTATCCTCATTTGAATAACAACAAAGTAAGGTACCACAATATCATAATCAGGATATATAACTAATCACTAATATCCAATATCTCAACGTGGTGACGAGCCAACAAGTACATAGAACAAATAGGACAACACGCAACGGGGTGGCTATTCCCCAAATCATACAACAGGGCCCAACCTAAGGCAATATAAATCCCAACTTCAGACCCGAAGGCTTACATGCATTCATCGACAATATTATCTAAACATACGCTTCGCTAATCGAAGTCTTAACATAAGGTAAATCGTAACCTACCTGGAAAGCCGAACAGCAGACTCGAATGATCAAACCTTAGTCTTGCCCTTCCTTTGTGCCTCGTGATAGTGAAAGTCTAATCATATCCGAATAGGGAATTAGAATCAAGAAGACTCAATACTCACAACTTTATTTCTATTCAAGCCCCAAATTCTAACTCATGGAATGGAAAAAAGATTCGTTCAAGGGTAAAAATAGGAAATTCAAAGGCTTAATATGAAATTCATACACTAGGTGATCAATTTTCATCAAACATTAGCTAGATTAATCCATAGATTAGGGAAATTTGGATTCTAAATGAAACCCCCAAATTTGGTAAAACCCTAAGTTAAAATCCCACAAATTAGTCACTAGTAATGAAGGAATCATGCTTATGTAGTTACTAATAAATAATTTCATACTTAATCAAGCCGAATCCACCAACAATTCCAGGTTTTATAATAAAAAACTCATTAGAGGAAGAAACCCAAAAACCCTCTTTAATCTTCAAGTTAATCACCAATAATGCGGTACTGCTCTTGCAAGTCAAGAGGCCACCCTTGCGGCACCGCTATTGTGGTTCCACCACCGCTTTTGCAACTAACTGACACCAGCAATTTTTGGTGTCTTCCAAACTTAGAATCGACACCCGAAACCAGCGCGGAACTCCCGATACAAACCAAATTTGCATACACATGTAAAATTGCACTATGAAATCACTCGCACACTCAGAATTCTCAAAAGAAGCCTCGTTAAACAAGTCAACCATGAAAAGCCTAGAATCAACTTTCCAACCCCAGTCCCAAAACGCAACCGAGTGCATTGAGAACCAAACCAAACCCACCAATCAGTCACAAATGATCATCCGAACCTCTTGGAATTGACGGATTTTCAAAAAGGTCCATTTACCCAAAAGTCAACTATGAGTAAAACAATTTTCACTTAAAAGCCAACTTTTTCAAAAGTCGCATCAGAACCCACTCCCATGCCTAGGGAGCCATGCCACCTATCTCCGTGAGTCAAAATTGTACTAATAAAGCTCAGGGATAGGTCAATGGTGGCAAAATGGTCAAAACGCAATAACGACCGAACAGGTTGTTAGATGGGCTTGTCGCCACTACTTTATGTACTAAAACCTAAGGTGTATTTCTTGTGTTATGAGAAGGAAGGATTTCATATATACTCTTCTTATTGATTGAGATGATTGCATATTCACTATGTTGATGGGTTAATTTACTTGAGTCTTGATATGACTTGTGGCTTGATACTTCGTAATTCTTGACATGATATTGTTGGCTGATCATATTTCATATTGACTGTTGGACGGGAAATACGTTGAGATTTATATTATGATGAGATATAGAAAGAATGCATATTGAAAGGCACATTTGACGGGGGTGGGGATGTGGCCTAGTTATGGACTAGTGATCTGAGGTCAGTTCTGGTGCAAGTGGTATATGGACACCATGGGTCCCCTGCAGGTCATGACTATTTGGGGAAATATCACCATTTAGCATGTGTGTACACGGTTGAGATACTATAATTGTTTCATTGCATTGCATCAGACTTATATTATTCCTGTTGATGGTTGTGGTTAGACTTATCTTATTCCTGTGTTGGTTGATTTCTGTTGATGACATTATTTGGTTATGTGTTGTTATTCCTATCTACATGTCTTATTGATTTTATGATCGTATGCATGATATTAATCTTAGTCGACCTATAATATCTACCGGTACATAGTGTTTGTACTGATACTACCTTGTTGCACTTTTTATTTTTGAGTGCAGATTGTGTGCCAGAAACATCTTCCAGACCTCATATCTAGCTTGGGGCCATTTTCCCTTCAGATCAGAGGGTGAGTTCCTATCCATGCCATGCCGCTTGAAGATCTCTCTTTGTTGATGTCTATTTTCATTTCATACATTATTTACATTTATAGACAACTTTTCATTCTTTAGAAAGTTATGTTTTAGGGTCCTTGTACGATGATTTTTGGATTTTGGGGTTGTAATATTAAGATTTCCGCACTTTATGTATTTATGGCATGACTAGACTGTTTTATGATTTAATTATGGTTATCGATTTATAATTATTTTAAATTGTTTGATAATTGGGTGAGGGGATGGTTCGCCTACTAGGAGATTTAGTAGGGGCACCACTCACGACATTTTGGTCATGACAATTATCCTGTAATGACGCGATTGGTCGTCATAGTGCTATTGAACCTTTTACCCATGTTGACCTTTTCTCAAGGGACCATTTGGCGAGTTTTAGTGTGACTTTTGAAATTTAAGCCATAAAATTTGATATGTTGACCCGAAGTTTACTTTTCGGTAAATGTACCTTTTTCAAAATTTAGTTGATTCCGAGAGGTTCGGATGATCATTTATTACTTGGTAGGATGTCCGGTTCGATTCCCAAGGCACTTGGGAGCAATTTGGGACTTGGGTTGAAAACTTGGCTTTGGGCCATTGGGGGTTGACTTGGTCAAATAGACCAAATTTTCGAGGCCATGGACGAGTTCGTAGCACATTTTTATGTATGTTTTCTTATTTGTTTTGTATTTGTGGGGGCTTGGTTGATAGTAGGATTTCGAGTTGAACCTTGTCAAAAACTAGGATTTTCTAGTGTCTGGTGTTTGTTACAATGGCACTAGGCTCGCGGTAGCTGTCCCGCTGTAGCGAGGGACCGACTGCTATAGCGTGTGGGATGGAATCATGGCCAGTCGCCACAGCGGACAGGTTTCCGTTGTGGTGTTTTCGCTATAGCGGAAGCGAAGGCACCATAGCAGCCTTTTGAGTTGTATTGTTGGCCGCTTTAGTGGGCCGAGTAGCGCCGTGCACGCTCGCTGCATATGGTAATCTGACCGCTACAGCGGATGACGGGCAGATTATTTCCTTGCTTTTTAAGTTAAAACCCTTGAATCCTATCATTTCCCTTCATCATCTTCTAAGCACACTTTGGGCGAATTGAATAGCTTTTGGACTGAATCTTCTTGGAGGTAAGATCTTTGACCCTAGACTTCATCATTTACCTTCCTAAGTCCTTATTCCATGCTTAGAATCACTAGATTCAAAGTGGGAAAGATGAGTCATATGATAATTTCTTGAAATGGGTTTTAGACTTCCTAAATGGAAATTGATAGTGAAATTGACTGGTATGACCATAGAATTTGATGAATTCATTGTTGTTAAACTCACTTCTTCCATTATTGTTGAATAAATTGAGGATTAAAAAGTTAGGGTTCTTACCCAAAATTGGGGGTTTCACTTTAAATCCGAATTAGGCTTAATCTTGAGTTGATTTAGCAATTGATTAGTGGGTTTGATCATCTAGAACATGACTTGCATATTCCAACTCCCAATTTCCCATTTTTCCCTTGTGGGCCCGTTATCCCAATGAGTTAGAATTTGACCTAACTAGAAGTATAGCAATATGAGTATCGTTCCTCTTGATTTCTAGTGTAGAACTCGAATATGATTAGACCTTGAGTATATGGAGGCGCAACAAAAGGTCAAGGCCAAGGTTTGACAGTTCGTGGCTCATGTTAGGCTTTTCGGGTAGGTTACGACTTACCTTTTGGTTAGACTTTGATTAGTGAATCATATGTAGAGTTAGTGATTGTTGGAGAAAGCATGTACACCTTCGGGTATGAAGTTTGGGATGGAATACTTTGGTTTTTATTGTTTTTGACTTTGGCTTGTCACTTTATTGAGTTACATTGAGTTGTTGCGTTATTCTTATTGGTTTGCTTGTCGCTATGTGGTTGATTCTAGAGTTGATGCTTAGTGATTACTTCATGATTCAGAGAGCATAATTATTATTGTTGAGGTCATTAGAAGGTAAAATATGATATTGATATTGTGATTGAGATATGTGTCCATGTGTGGCATGACTGATTCTTATATTCTTGCTGGCATTGTTATCATGCATACACTCATTTATACGTATATTGGGACCGGGTCGCGACACTTGTTGGATCGGGTTGCACGTACCGCAATACTTATTTAGATCGGGTTGCACATTCCGCAATATTGACTATTGGATCGGGTTGTACGCCACAGCAGGTACATGGACTTAGCAGTCCCCCATAGGTCATGACTGTTGAGGCGATGAGATATTTCCACCCGAAGCGTGTGTGTATCATTGCATTTGCATTTGCATTCATCTCATACTTACTTATGGCATTGTGTTGGACTTGATAGTTGATCTTATGGTGACATTTAGACTTAATAGTGATTCTTGAGGTAGTACTTCAGACTTATAGTTGATCTTGAGGAGCTAGACATGGTAAATTTGGTACTGAATTTGATACTTTGGACTATGTTGAGTTATATTCGATTGTGAGCAGGTCTGCTTTTGCAGTCTCTTTCTTATGCATATGTTATCTAACTATTATTGGCCTATGATAACTACTCAGTACTTGTTGTTGCACTGATTCTACCTTACTGCATTCTTTTATGAGTGCAGAGTTCATGACTGGATCGACTTCTTCTTTTCGTGACTGAGTCCCCAGGCTGTTTAACGAGCATTTTAGGGTGAGCACTTAGACAGATCCGCAGCCCTCATGTCTCCTCTCTTCTATTTGTCTTACTTGTTATTCTGAGACAGTATTTAGCTTTTAGGCCATTTATTAGTATTTCAGACTTAAAGATTATTTATAGTGGCTCTTGTACAGCGTAGAACAGATTTTGGGATTGATGTAAAATTTCCACTTAGACAGATCCGCAGCCCTCATGTCTCCTCTCTTCTACTTGTCTTACTTGTTATTCTGAGACAGTATTTAGCTTTTAGGCCATTTATTAGTATTTCAGACTTATAGATTATTTATAGTGGCTCTTGTACAGCGTAGAACATATTTTGGGATTGATGTAAAATTTCCTCACTTACTTTATTTATCTATTCATGTTAGACTTATTATATATATTCTGGTGATTGGGTTTACTTTATTGTTTATTGGGTGGTGAATAAGGGATGGGTTCGCCTACTAAGGTGGGATATGGTAAGTGCCTGTACGTTCCCCGAGCTGGGACGTGACATATCCCTAAACGACCTTTTTTTATTTTCTCCAATAAACTTTTACTTTTTTTTTAACAAAGTTGGATTAATGATGCAACCCCTATATACTAGCCTCTTACTAGGCTAAAAATGTTTCTATTGTATTAGCGAATCTAAATTGAATTGAAATTTCCGATGGAGGGAACATCAACCCCTATATACTAGCCTCTTATTAGGTTCAAAATGTTTGTATTGTATTAGAGGGAACCTAAAATGACTAGAAATTGCTAATGGAGTGAAAATTAACTTTTTTAGCTATCTTGGTCGTGTATATATATGCTACTATAGGACATCTAGAGAACACTAAACTGTAAACCCTCACACACAGAAAACAAAAAGAAAATGAACAATCGATCGTTTGTAGTGATTATTATAGATTCTCTCATCAAGCATGATGGTTTGGCATGTTAATTCCTTTAAATCTTACTCTAATATGCACCTTTCTTTGTTCCTATTTTATTATAGTAACACCTTAATGTTTCTGCAGTATATTCCTTCAAAAATATATGAACACCTTCCTTTATCACCGGACTTTACAGTTCTATACTGTCGTAGGCACTACTAGAATGTAACTCTAGCTGATTGTGGTGGAAGGAGACTCAGACAAGGATAGAGACAATTTGTAGCTGACAATAATATAAAGAGAGAGCTTGTCCTTAGATTTCAGTTGATTCCTGGTGATGAAGGGGGTGTATGCTTCCTTGTTGATTGGGATGAAGGCGAAGATCCCATCGTGATTAGTTTTTACTAGTAGTAATACTTTTAAGCAGGTGTGCTTATAATAGTAACATGTATCCTCCATCTCCTTTCTGTCTGTAGTTTTAATTCTCTAATTTTATGCAACTTTATCCCACATCGATGCAACAACAAACTACTTAAGTGTCTATATTAGCCAACTACAACTCACTTGATCGGTGATGAAGCTTTATAGTTTCAAAGGCTTCTCAAGTGGCTGGGTGTTTGGCTCTGTTGGCTTAACAGAGCAACAAGACTTGCCTTTGGGACTTAGATAATGCTCCATCTTTTTTCTTTACACCCCTTAACTAAGCACAGCTGTTACAATCGTAGTTCAAAATCAATACATGAATTCAAATGGCTTAAGCATGAAATGCTACAATCTATTTTTTTTAGAAGGAAACTATACCTAAAAGAATAATTCATAATGCAGACAACTTAAGATTTTTTAGTAGTATGTTGGCCATGTGTATACATATATTCCTGGGGAAATTAATTGAATCTCTTTCAAACCTAATCCTTTTTCAATGGATAATTAAATTGAATTAAATGAATCCTTGAAACTCATCCTTGACCACATGCATTGTTTTTATTAAATTGTTTGAGACGGAAACTAAATTAAATAGGAATATTCTTAAAGGAGGGAAAATTAAAAAATTAAGAATGTTGGCCGTATATATATATATATATATATATACATATTACATTTCTAAAGAAAAAAGTTTCACCTCTTTCACCTATTCCCACCTTTTTCAATGACCAATTAAATGAATCCTTGGAACTCATCTTTGATAAACATGCATTGGTTCAATTGAATTTTTGAGAGGGACACCAACTAGACTGGGATTATTTTTGAGAGAGGAACTTACAATTTTAGAATGTTGGCTGTATATGTATACTCCCTCCTTTTTTTTGAATGGCTTATTAAATTAAATGAATCCTTGGAACTCATCCTTGACCACATGCATTGTTTCTATTGAATTTTTTGAGAGGGAAACTTAAAATTTTAGAATGTTGGCCGAGTATTTAGTACATAGTAGCATTATATTTGTAAAGAAAGTTACTTCATCTATTTCACACATATTCCCTCATTTTTTCAATCGCTAATTAAATTAAATGAATCCTTTGAACTCATCCTTGACCACGTGCATTGTTTCTACATTGAGTTTTTTGAGAGGGAAACTTAAATTTTTTAGAATGTTGATCATGTATGCATATACACACATATTTTTAAATATAATTATTTTATCTCTTTCACATATTCCCTTCATTTTTCAATCGCTAATTAAATTGAATGAATCATTGGAACTCATCCTTGACCACATGCATTCTTTCTATTGAATTTTTTGAGAGGGAAACTTAAAATTTTAGAATGTTGGCCGTGTATTTAGTACATAGAAGTATTATATTTGTAAAGAAAGTTATTTCATCTATTTCACACATATTCCCTCCTTTTTTCAATCGCTAATTAAATTAAATGAATCCTTGGAACTCATCCTTTACCACATGCATTGTTTCTACATTGAGTTTTTCGAGAGGGAAACTTAAATATTTTAGAATGTTGGCCATGCATATACATACATATTTGTAAATATAATTATTTTATCTCTTTCACACATATTCCCTCCATTTTTCAATCGCTAATTAAATTGAATGTTTCCTTGGAACTCATCCTTGACCACATGCATTGTTTCTATTGAATTTTTTTAGAGGGAAAATTAAATTTTTTAGAATGTTGACCATGTATGTATATGCTTTTCCAGAAAATAATTTCACATATTTCACACCTATTCCCTCTTTTTTAATGGCTGATTAAATTGAATGAATCCTTGGAACTCGTCCTTGACCACCTGCATTGTTTCAATTGAATTTTTGGAGAGGGAAACTAAATTGATTAGGAATTCTTAATGAAGGAAAATTAAAATTCTTAGAATGTTGGCCGTGTATATATACACATATATCTAACGAGCACTTTCATACCCTAAAAAGAACTTAACCAAATGGACTATAACAAATGATCGATTGAAGTGTGTATGACAAAATCTCACACTATTCTCATACTACTGGGAAAAATGAACCCTTATCTACTCTTATACTACTAGTTCAAGCAACTCCATTTAATCCCTTTCACTCTACTTCAGCATCATCATCAGCTGCAATAACAAGGCATCTAACATGGTGGTGTAGGACAGGGTCGTGGCCAACAGTGGTGGATCCAAGAACTCATATCCTGAAGGTGAACCCCCTAGACCACTCAATGAACATTTTCTGCTACAACAATTGCAAAACATGCTTATCACAAAAATACCCTAAACACAAGATAAAATGTTCATTCAGTTGTGCCAATAATGCATCACAGTACTTCGTCATCCTCTCGAACTTAAAAGTCCTGACAAGTGAAGCACAGCGTGACAAATGGCTGGAAAAACTACTGCAGTGAATTTAGTATTTCTGCAATCCTGTGGATAATGTACAAAATGATGGCAAAGAAATAGGGGGCTTAGATGGTGTTGATCTTACTGCTAGCTAACGTAAGAAGGGAAGATATGATGGCCGTAGTGGTGGGGGAGCTCCACGTGGTGGAATGACCCCTCAACAGTCATATGATGGATAACCTGAATACTATCAGCACCCCTAACATGGTGGTATAGGACAGGGTCGTGGCCAACAGTGGTGTATCCAGGAACCACCATATCCTCATGTGAATTTTGAACCCCCTGTATCTCCTTGCAACATTTTCTCGTGTCCTTGGTATTTATGTGATATCAAAAATGCGTGTACTGCAATAGTTGCAGCAGAAAACATTGTTCAGAACTAAACTGAGCAGTGTTTTCTATTGGAACATATGTAATAAATCCATTTTTAATTTTCATAGAAATACCCGGAGCAGAAGAGAAAATGTTCATGAGTGGATTATGGGGTTGAAAATTCACCTTGAGGATATGATGGTCGTGGTGGCTACCAAGGAGGAGGAGGACACAGAAGGGAGGATATGATAACTTGCGATGTGTCGCATGGAACTAATTTAATAGTAAGTTTGAGTGTAAAATATGCAAAATCAAGGACTCGTTCATTTCACAAATTACTTGAAGGATGTATATATATTTATAGGATGATGTTTATGCTAAGCTGGTTGGTGTTATTCACGTCCACTATTCTATGAGGTGCATGTCGTAATTGACGATTTCAATTTTTAATTTCATAGTTTGTGTGAGAAACTATTTACTTAAGTAGTAGTAATTTTTTTATTTCTTTCACAACTTCCAATAAATTTGGATTATTTATTCCATAAACTGCACGATGAGGATTTGTTATGTATTTAAGAGTAGTAGTTGTCAAAGGTAGTTGTATACAACCTTTCACATGATCACACCATGGTAACCAACTATCAAGACCCAATACGTGAATCGTGACGACACCTACACTATCCCCCGGTAGGTGAACAATTCCCAAATCATTTTAAACATTGATAAGAGTTATGCGGAAATAAATAGTGATTTAGCTAACAGATTCAAATTATATAAATGACAAGTGCAAAAATAATAATAACCCCAAAATCTAGTCTAGACTAGTACAAGAGCCACTATTACATAGGTACAAGTCTGATAGAAAGTACAAATCTGAAATATCAATACTGTCTCAGGAATACAAAGTAGACAGTTAAATACAAAGAAGAGTCTCTGGGTTGCACATCTAGCCCAAAAGCTCACCCTGGAATCTTTGCCGAATAGACTCGAATCACTCTCGAGGACGAGAATTGGAACTAATAACAGACTCTGTGTCACGCTCCAAAACCCACCCTAGACGCGATCGGCATCCGACGTCATGGACAACATCGGAAGAACCTAAAAGATTCAATAACAACACTTGAACCCGCCAGGTTCAATATTCACCTCCAACAGTTTATAAAATAAATAGAATCAAATTATGATATATGAATTAAATCAGCAAAAGTCTTTAATGTTATAAAACTTAATCAAAACGTAACAAGTGCCCAAAGAGTTACGCAACAGCTCTTCAACTACCCACAGGATGAATGTAAACTATGGAGCTTCTAACAATAAAGAATGACTGTCTAATTATCGAGACACAGCCCGGAAACCAATATAAATGAATGGAACGAATAAACAGTAAGTTCTCCTAGCGTTTTAGTCTCCACAAACCTGCTCTTCTTCGTTACCTAACATACCACCAAAAACAACAATAGTATGTCTGACTACTTCGTACTCATTGAGTGTCCTAAGGACAATATGACATAAAAATTAGATACAATAATAAGTAAAGAAATTAGTTCTGAAAACCATGTGAAATCATTATTAAACATTTACTCAACTTGGTCCATTATGCTTGTCAAAAAGAATAACAACCCATTTTTATCAAGTTTACAACTTTTGGTTTTGTCCTTTCCATTTGCCAGATTATCATCAGTAATAATTTCATAAAGAGATCAAGATATCACACACACCAATACAGGCCCAAGAATGAATCACATCGAAGGGATGACCTTTGAGGTTCCCTAAACATAACTGCCACCACACCAAAATATTAGACTCTTGGTGGCTATCCTTCCTCCCGAATAACTAGACATAAACCGCATCCTGAGTAGCGAACCCGACAGTGGCCACTCTTCGTCCCGAATGGCTAGGCATTACCACACTAGGATCCATAGTGACTACCCTTCCTCCCGAGTAGCTAGGCCAAAAACAACAACAAAGTTCATAGCGTTGAAGCTGAATCACAATTCGTCTTAAGGTAGTCACATCATCAATTAGCATTCAAGTTCATCATGTCATTACAAAGATACATTGTTTCATTGATAATCTTGAAAACGTTTTAACTTCCTTAAACAAGGTTCAATTGTCATGGTTCATCATAAAACACCATTACCAACCGTTAGCCATTATTAATGGTCATCTCTCATAGAGGAAAACGATTTGAATTACATATACAAGTATGGAGTATAATACAATGAAAGTTTAATGTGGGTTTGTCCCCTCACGCATACCAACCACAATCAAAGCATGAAATAGGGTTTCGAAGTATGAACAAGTCACCTTTTATTCACTAAAGAACTTTTGAAAAGGAGACATACATCCAAAATAGGGTTTTCAAAAGAGACATAACTTAATTAAGCCTTACGTAATTCAACAATTCACTTTTACAATGAAGAACACCCAAAACCCTAGCTTGAGTCACATTGAGAAACATTACCTTGCAACCCCAGGTTTTTCATTCAAGAATCATGTTAAGAATCATGGGTTTAATGCTAGGATTGATTAATAATGTTAAAGATGTTCTTACCTTAATGTTAGAAGACTTGGAGGGAATATTTTCATCCTTAGGGTTTATGATAATGTGAATAAATGATAAAATTAACTGAACCCGCTATATATACACACGGCTGAAGGCGGGTGAAATACGCCCAGAAATACGGACCGTATTTCAAAATACGGGCCATATTCCTTGGCCGTATTTTTCATTTAACAAAAAGAGCGGAGTCCCAATTTTCCAAGATGTTTTCACACTTAGCTCGGATTAACAGAGTGTTACATTATCCCCCCCTCAAGATCATTCGTCCTCGAATGAGAATCGTAGCCTACCAAGGATTCACTAAACCACATGTTGTCTCAAACAAATGCAAATGACTCTTGCAAGAATAGCTAGAAACTTTGACTCGTACCTGCAATAGGGAACAAGTGAGGATATCTTTTCTTCATGTCCTCCTCTGCTTCCCAAGTTGCTTCTTTGGTATTATGGTTTCGCCCTAGGACTTTAACTGAAGCTACATCTTTTGTTCTCAACCTTCTAACTTGACGATCTAGAATTTGAACTGGTTCTTCTTCATAAGATAACCCTTCATTGATTTCAATCTCTTCATGATTCAAGATATGAGAAGGTTCAGGCTTGTACAATCTCAACAT
Source organism: Lycium barbarum (assembly GCF_019175385.1). NCBI lineage: Eukaryota > Viridiplantae > Streptophyta > Magnoliopsida > Solanales > Solanaceae > Lycium > Lycium barbarum. Next base: position 17,876,613 of record NC_083348.1, on the reverse strand, counting down.
CGAAATGTGAAACACAGGGTGCACCATAGCCATCTCAAATGGTAACTTCAAATCTTAAGCCACCTTCCCAATTCTCCTAACAATCTCATAAGGGCCAATGAAATAAGGACTAAGCTTGCCCTTTCTACTAAACTGCATTACTCCCTTCATCGGCTACACTTTCAAGAACACCTTGTCACCAACAGAAAACTCTAGCTCGCGACGCCTCATGTCCATATAAGACTTCTGTCTACTCTGAGCTGTCTTGAGTCGTTGTACAATAGGATTAACTTTCTCGATTGCTTCATAATGAGTCAGGACCCAACAATTCTACTTCAGTTAGTTCAAACGAACCAATTGGAGACCGACAGCGTCTCCCATAAAGAGCCTCATAAGGAGCTATCTGAATACTCGTTTGATAGCTATTGTTGTACACGAATTCCACGAAAGGTAAATGTTCATCCCAATTTCCTCCGAAATCTATAGCACAGGCGCGCAACATATCTTTCAAAGTCTGAATAGTCCTCTTTGCATGCCCATCAGTTTGAGGATGAAAGGCAGTGCTCAATTTCACTCTAGTTCCCAAACCTTCCTGAAAGGATTTCCAAAAAAATGTGCAGTGAATTGCATACCTCTGTCAGATATGATGGATGTCGGAATCCCATGCAATCTAACTATCACTTTTAGATATAACTTGGCGTACTCCGCCGCGGTATATGACGTCTTCACATGGAGAAAATAGGCAAACTTCGTGAGCCAATCCACGATCACCCAAATCGAATCAAACTTGTCCTTTGTGCGGGGTAGACCCACAACGAAATACATATTGATCACCTCCCACTTCACTGTGGAATCTCGATATTTTGAGCCAAGCCTCCAGGCCTTTGTTGTTCAGCCTTAACCTGTTGACAGTTCAAACACTTAGCCACAAAGTTAGAAATATCAACCGTCATGCTCTTCCACCAATAGTGTTGTTTTAAATCCTTATACATCTTTGTGGACCCCGGATGCACAGAGTATTTAGAACTATGCGCCTCCACTATCAATTCCTGTCAAAGTCCGTCAACATTAGGAACACATAACCGCCCTTGCAACCGTAGGACACTATCACCTGTCCCAACAGTGAATGAAGTGTACTCACCCCTTTCCACTCCATCCCGCAGTTTCATCAAAAGTTCGTCATCATATTGCTTGGATTTAAACCTTTCCACAATGTCAGACTGTGATGGCGTGATTCTTATTAACTCTCCATCTTCATTTTCATCAAGTCTGACCCCAAGACTAGCAAGTCTTCGAATTTCCTTCCCCATAGGCATATCATGAACGCGCAAATAAGCCAACATACCCATAGATTTTCTACTCAAAGCATCAGCAACCACATTAGCCTTGCCAGGATGATACAAAATATTCAAGCCACAATCTTTTAACAACTCCAACCACCTCCTCTGTCTGATATTCAACTCTCGCTGATTAAAGATGTATTGCAAGATTCCATGGTTAGTAAAAACATCGCAATGCTCACCATATAACTAATGACGCCAAATTTTCAAGGCAAATACCACAGCAGCCAACTCTAAATCATAAGTCGGATAATTTTTCTCATGTTTTTTCAACGGTCGCGAAGCATAAGCAATCACCTTACCGTTCTGCATGAATACACAACCCAAACCAATTCTGGAAGCATCACAATACACCACATATCCACCAGACCTAGAAGGTAAAGTCAAAATAAGAGCCGAAGTCAACCTTGTCTTAAGCTCTTGGAAATTCTTTTCATAAGCTTCGGACCACTGAAACTTAGTAGTATTCTATGTCAATTTAGTCAATGGAGAGGCTATAGACGAAAAACCTTCCACAAACTTTCTATAATAATTTGCCAACCCCAAGAAACTATGAATATCAGTCGCACTAGTTGGTCTAGGCCAATCCTTAACCACTGAAATTTTCTAAGGATTTACTTTAATACCATCACCAGTCACCACATGACCCAAGAAAGCCATAGACTCAAGCCAGAATTCACACTTTGAGAATTTCGCATAAAGCTTGTTCTCCTCAAGTGTTGTCAAAGTTATTCTCAAATGATTAGCATGATCTCCACGACTCCTAGAATACACCAAAATATCATCAATAACCACAATAATGAAGCGATCTAGATAAGGCTTACACAAACGATTAATCAAATCCATGAATGCAGTAGGCGCATTAGTCAACCCAAAGGACATCACTAGGAACTCAAAGTGCCCATAACGAGTACAGAAAGCATTTTTTGGGATGCCCTTTTCCTTTATCTTCAATTAGTGATACCCAGACCTCAAGTCAATCTTTAAAAAGAGCTTAGCACTCTAAAGTTGGTCAAACAAATCATCTATCCTAGGGAAAAGATACTTATTCCTAAAGGTCACTTTATTAAGTTGACAATAATCAATACACATTCTAAGGGAACCATCTTTCTTTCTAATAAACAATACTGGAGCACCCCAAGGTGAGGAACTTGGTCGGATGAAACCCTTATCCAACAAGTCCTTTAACTGATCCTTTAATTCTCTTAGCTCCGCTAGAGCCATACGATAAGGTGGAATAGAAATAGGTTGGATGTCAGGAATAACATCAATCCCAAAATCAATAAATCTATCAGGAGGAATACCAGGAAGATCGTCAGGAAACACTTCGGGATAATCACAAACTTTGGGAGCAGATGCGAATTTGGGTACTAAGGCTTTTGTATCATCAACAGCAACCAAATGGTACTACGGCATTTGTATCATCAACATTAACCAAATGGTAAATACACCCCTTAGTAATCATCTTATGTGCCTTAAGATAGGAAATAAATCTACCTATTGGCTTAGTAACTTCACCCTCCCACACAATAACAGGCTCATCGAGAATGTTACGCCCCAGAAAATTTCATGTTACTAAGGCTGCAGACGGCTTAATGTGAGCTCAAGGAGGAGCAAATATTACAAGTATAAAGGATGAAATTCTACTGTATTAGCATGAGGATAGCATGAGTATGATATTTGGAATTTGTACAATATGATTGGAATGATACGTTAAAAGATATATAGCCCTCGTAATCGAAAGCTGAGGTGGGGTCCACATGTCGATATTTTATAAAGGACATATGACAAGTTATATGGATAATATATGTGAAGTTAAACAAAACTCAAGAAGGAACCTTGAGCCAAATTAAAGTGGAAGCCCTCCAAAAAGATGTTTTTAAGTTACGTTTTCGGGTGATCTGACTTTGGGAGGCCATAACCCCATCATTATTTGGGAATTTGGGAAAACTCCTAAAATAAAAGTTGTAGATAATTGAAATGCCTTCCAACCATAGGTCGTGGGCCTGCATGTGACATAGGGATAAAAAGTTATAGACGTTTTAAGGCAGAAAGGTCAAGCTGGGCAGTGGGCTCGGCCCAACCCGATTCCAAGTCGGGTCAGGCCCACTTCCCTTGCTATTTAAGGGAATTTTTCATCCTTATCTACCTCATTTTCATACCAAAGGTCCAGAATATTTTAGATAGAGAGAGAAAGTGGAGAATCGATCATATTCGAGGTCCCGAATTCCGAGGCTCGTGAAGAGTAAAGTGTAGTACAAGTTGTTGCCATCGTTTTAAGCTAAAAATTGAACTTGGGGGATGTTTTTTTCGTGGTGGCTGCTCATATAAGGTATGTTTAAGATTTTAATGATGTTCTTACCCTGATCATTGATAGATTTGACGGGTTAGAATAAAGAAAATGACATTGAAAATTCGGTTATAATTTTTTGATATCAAATGACTTGGGGGTTGTTTTGGTATGATTAAATGGATAGGATTAGTTGGATATTGATATAAAATAATTGTTGATATTGTTGTTGATGTTGTTGATAAGTTGCTGTTCTTGAATTTAGGAGAATAAAGTGTATGAAGATATCGTATACAAAGCGTATACCGGGCCGTTTTGGTGTATATCCTTGGGAGTTGATACTTTGAGTTTAAAAAGGCTTATATGAGATGGTTGTTGTTGTTGTTGTTAATTTAGCTGAATTGGATTCTTGGGGTTGTCGAGTTTATAAAGGAAATGCTGTCGAAATTCAAATAGAAATAAAGATAAGTTTAAGGGATTGATTATAAGGATATATATTGGATTGATTGTTGATAGATTAGCATGACCCGAAGATGGGCTGTGGTTAGCTGGAAAACGGCAAAGGTATGTAAGGCAAACCTTTCTTCCTTCGGCATGATTCTTGTTGCTATCCATTCTATATGTACTCCATATGATTCCATTCTTAGACGAGTAAGGTCTAAATGTTTCTTGTGATGGATTATTGATATTGTACTCCTATTCTGTTCTAAACGGAACACCCATAAGGTGCCAAGTTGAGTTGTGTATATGGTTTTACTAATGATTTCGAGGAAATTAGTTTTATACTAAAGGAAACATAAAGTTTGATTTTCAAAACCACTCCGCAGGGGGTGCGAGATTTTACTACTTTATTTCATTTACAATTTATGTCTACATTCCATAGTATCATCCCTTTGTATTGATATGATCATTTATTCTTTGGGTAAGGCAATAAGATGAAATTGAGTAGAATATAAGTAGTAAGAATTTCATAACAATTCTACCCTTAAACCTGGAAGTATGTCCTCCTAAATCTAGTGAGATACAAATTTGATAACTTCTTATGAAAGACTAAGGCTAATAACTGGATTGTGATGACTTGATTAGTGACTTATGATATGAATTGAAATTGGTATTTGTGTATTGAGTTTGAGTTGATATTAAGCCGGAAGCGGCTGCCCGAAGGGGCCATCATTATTATGCTGGAAGCGGCCGTCTGAAGGGACTATTGTGATACTAGCCGGAAGCGGCTGTCTGAAGGGACTATTCTGTTAAGATGTCGGAAGCGGCATATGTGTTGGATTGCATTATTTACTTAAAGATTGTTTTGAGACTTCGTGTGCACATTTATGTTTCTTCCAGCGAAGGCTGCAGGTATTGAGTTAGGTTGCGATTTCTTCTCTCCTAAGTCAAATTATGATTATGACTTGTTACCACCTTACATACTCAGTACATTGTTCGTACTGACATCCTTTTGCCTGGGGACGCTGCGTTCATGCCCTCAGCCCCAGATTGTTTGGCAGGTTAAGTGTATAGCTAGGATGCTTGGACGTCAGCTGGGATTGGCAAGTTCCACCTCATTCTGGAGCTGTGCTGAGTCATGTATCGATATGTATGATTATGGGTATGTTAGGGCCCTGTCCTGACTCATAAAGTTCAGTTTACTTCTTAGAGACTTTTGCAGACAATGTCCTGTGGTATGTTTGTCGAGATGTCGACAAAGTGATGTCAGTTGAGTCCTTTGTGGATTTTAAAAGAGTATGTATTTTAGATGATTTCAATTGGTTCAAAGTACTTATTTGATTGAAAGTTTTCATAATCGTTATAAAGATAATGATTTCTATTTAGAAAAGTTTTATATTCTTAAAAGTTTTTGAAATGATAGGATTTGATAGAGCGAATGTCTAAAGGTTCGCTCGACTCTGATGAGAGTCGGGTGCCCGTCATGCCCTACCACTGTTAGGGTGTGACAGAGAAAGTCTAAATGAACTAACTTATGGCGACAATCCACATTAGCATAACATGCGGACAACCAGTCCATCCTCATAATTACATCAAAATCCACCATCTCAAGTTCATACAAATCAGCCACGGTCTCACGACCTTTAATCACAACAACACAATTTCTATATACTCTAGAAGCAATAACAGGAATACCAGAAGGCGTATCAATAGCAAATGGTTCCAACAAAGGTTCTGGTTTCATACCCATATCAAGAGCAAAATAAGGGGTCACATAGGATAAATTTGAACCCGGATCAATCAATGAATAAGCATCATGAGAACAGATGGTAAGGATACCTGTAACCACAGCATCAGAAGCCTTAGCTGTCTCCCTACGAGTCAGCCCATAAAGCCGAGTTGTCCCTCCACCAGAAGTGTTAGCGACTTCCTTTCCTTTGCCATTATTACGAGCATTCTAATTATTACTGTTAGAATTACCAGCAGGCGGATTTTTAGCAGATGCAGAAGTAGGTGAATCATTCCTTTGGTTAGACATAACAGCCATCTCGCGTAGCCACTTTCTGCACTCCCTCTTAATGTGGCCCCTAATACCACACTGATGAAAGATACGATCTTCCCATACCGTGGACCGACTACTACGCTGGGAGAACCTACATTGGTTATTATTCTTTTGACCTTGCTTACTAGAAGGCACACTGGCATTTGAATATGTGCTAGACTGAGCAGGGGCAGAATACCCTCTCCTCTGCCCTCCATTATAATTATTACCACTGAAACCACCCACTGATCGGGCCTTCTTGTTCTGGTCTCGCTCCACCCTCTCCTTATTTTTCCAACTCTCTTATTGCTCAGCAAACCCAACCAGAGATGAGAAAGTGCAAGTAGGAGATATAGCAGCAGCAGCACATACAGACTTGATATGTGATACCAAGCCTTTCACAAAACGAGTCAACCTATGCTTTTCAGTTTGGAATCATATATAAAGCATACTTTGACAAAGGGATGAACACCAAACTATACTTACGAACCGACTTGTTACCCTGTTCCAGCTTTTTAAATTTCGTAGCCATAGAAAATCTCTCCTCATCAGATAAAAACCTTTCCATGAACACCTCTTCAAATTCGGCCCATGTAAGAGCTAAAGCAGCATCACCCTTCTCAGACTCCCATATCTCAAACCATGCATGAGCAATATCCTTCAACTGATAAGAAGTAAACCTCATAGCTTCAGAACCATGGGCATTCATTGCCCTCACCGCCTTAAAAGTCTCATCTAAAAAGTGCTGGGGGGTCATCCACCTCTCGTGACCCGAAGAACTCTAGTCACTTTAAGTCTACGAATTACTTAAGTCTGCCTCCACCAAGAGGTTCCACACCTCCAAGCTGTTGCTGAGCCACAACTAATGTAGTCAACATTTGAATAGAAGTTTGCATCTTACCAATCTCAGGCACACCCACAACAAGAATAGTAAAAGTAGGCGGTTCTTGAGGTGGTGCTTGATTTCCAACATTATTTACGTTACCAGCATTCGCGCCCCCAAGATTTTGGTTAGCTATCACGGGACGTCCTCGGTTACTATTTCTGGATCGTGTTAGAGCCATTTCTGTAATAGGCACAAATTAACGAACGCATTAGAATGACTGTAATAGGATTTCAAGCTCTACAGTACAATCTAGAATCAAGAAGGATAAGAAACACTTATAAACGTCCTGGGAGTTTCTCAGTCATGCAGGTGATCAAGGTGCACAAGGAAAACTCCACTAGACAAAGCTCCACAGACACCGACAACAATCCTAGGACTTATTTAAACCTAGGCTCTGATACCAAGCTTGTCACGCCCCAAAATCCACCCTAGACGTGACTAGCATCTGACGTCATGGACAACATTCGAAGAACCTAAAAGATGCAATAACAACAGTTGAACCCGCCAGGTTAAATATTAACCTCCAACAGTTTATAAAATAAATACAATGAAATCATGATATCTGAATTAAATCAGCAGAAGTCTTTAATGTTATAAAACCTAATCAAAACGAAACAAGTGCCCAAAGAGTTACGCAACAACTCTTTAACTACCCACATGATGAATGTAAACTATGGAGCTTCTAAGAATAAATAATGACTGTCAAATCATGGGGACACATCCCGGAAACTAATATAAATGATTGGAACAAATAAGCAGTAAGTTGTCCTAGCGTTTTAGTCTCCACAAACCTGCTCTTCTTCGTTACCTAACATACCACCAAAAACAACAATGGTATGCCTGAGTACTTGGTATTCATTGAGTGTCCCAGGGACAATATGACATAAAAATTAGATATAAGTAAAGAAATCAGTTCTGGAAACTATGTGAAATCACTCAACTTGGTCCAATACGCTTGTCAAAAAAATAACAACCCCTTTTTATCAAGTTTACAACTTTCGGTTATGTCCTTTCAATTTGCCTGATTATCATCAGTAATACTTTCATAAAGAGATCAAGGTATCTGTCACACCCCGACTTTACTAGGGTGTGATGGGCACCCGACCCCATATCTGGAGCCGAGCGAACCCGCTGACTCTTGTTACATATAGAATCTCTTGAATCGGTAAGGAAAGAAATACATAGTAAGCTCTCCAATATGTATATATCTTTTTTTTTCATAAGTAAACTCTGACATCATATAAGGCTCGTGACATAAGACATAATAACATATCGGCTGCTGAAGCAGCTTACAGACTGACAACCCAATATCCATTGCTTTGTCTGCAAAGTCTCTAACATAGAACAAAACATCATAGCATATACTTGGACCTGGCAATCCTCCGGGACAAATGGAGTTAGCCATCTCCGCTGGAACATCTTTAGTAAGGTCTTCTAATCATCTGGGAGTACCTGCGCGGCATGAACGCAGCCCCCGAAGAAGAGGGGTCAGTACGAGCAATGTACTGAGTATGTAAAGCATGGATAGTAACATAATAAAGGAATATGCAGAATGAATAATGACAGAATAGACATATGGAACTTATCCTGGGACAGATGTAACCTGTACATATGATTGCCTTTCTGCAGATGTCATGCATGTTTAGTTTCTTTTTCAGAAAAACGGTGTTTCTTATTTACATATACAGAAAACAGAACATTTCAGAAAACGGTGTCCTTCCTTTACATTCACAGACGCCGAGTACATCGGCTCTCCCACCCCCCTCCCCAACAGTGTCCCAACATATTATACATATATATCACAAATACAGACGCCGTATCCGGCTCTCCCATATCCCGCGTCCGGGACGAAATCCAGCTGAATCAGGTGGTGATATAACAGTGGCCCTTCCCCTTTCCAATATACATATACATATACATATTCACATTCATATTCATATGTCATACAATTGGCATGCATGAGAGCCCAAAGAAAGTCATGTGTCCATCGGAGTGACGTAAGGTCGAAACCCTCCGATTACATTATGGAATAATCGGGTCACTTGTCTCACCTTGAAGGAACGATAATTATAAGGCGAGACTATCGACGGAAAATAGCTTTAAGAGGAGACACAAAATAAGATCATTGGCATTATAACCGTCAATTCATATGCTTTGAAGTCTTGTAGAAACTAGTACAACACTTTCATATTCACATTGGATTCTTAGCTCAAGACTCTTATTCGTGGAATCATTCTTGTCGTACTTATCATAGGCATATTCTCTTTTCTGACGTCATCGTTATCATTATCGTCATAGAAGTATTCTCGTTGGGATAGGTACAGTACTTGTCATTTGGTAATGGAATAAGGATCGAAAGTTTCTTTTGGATTCAGCTTCAACGTAAGTCAAGCGGAACATTAAGGTAAATCCGGAAACAGTGGGCCCACCTCGGATCAAATGAGGCGGCGTACCAAATTTACATATATTACATGTCCCGGCGTTACTTGTGAGGTTTTAGGGTAGTTGGGTCCTATTTATGTGAGTTCTAGAGGTTTAGGAAATTCTTCCAACATTTTGTACACTTTTTAATTCAATTCTATTGATTGAAAAAGGAGAAACTTTAGATGCGGATTCTGGAGGGTAGAAGGGTCCCCGAGGTTCTTAACCAACATATTACATCTAAGACATGCCATAGAAAGAAGGGTAAAGCCTTACATACCTCTTTCCGCTCCTTATGCTACTCCAAATTCAAGTCGCAAATCCGCCAAAATCTACAATTTGGTCATGTTTACCAAACATTGGTTAGTGCATTTAGGATTTGATTCTTTAAAGCAACACTTTGTCTACCGAAATTTCGGCAGCATTTCCCCTGTAAATACTCCATCCCACCAAGTTCAACTTGGCCAATTCTAATCAACAACAATCCCGGGAATTCGACCCGGCCAAACTATCAACGATACCAACAATTCATAATAACAATATCAATAACCAATCCCAAACGCATTCTAACATTAATAACTCCTTCCTATACAATTCGACGATATTCCACTTTCATTCAAATCAACCGCATACGATGAAACCAATATCAATATTCATACAGTCAAGTACTAATCCAAAATATTTAGACAAGATTCAAGGACACTTCGGACAAACCACAAAATGTTCAAATCAGCCCATCCAATACACAAGCCAATCCGAAGTCTTCCAAGTCCAAGAAAACATCAACAATACATTCCTTTTCTTCCAAATTTATCAACTACACTAACAATCCATAATTTAACACATGCTAAAGGCATTATTTGTACAATAGTTATGACCCGCAGGGGACCCATAATGTCCATGTACCACTCGCTACGGAACATACCTTAGATCATGAGCCCACTCGCTCCGGAACAGACCTCGGATCAAGAGTTCACAAATAAGCCACATTCTCACCCCCTGTCAGATGTGTCTTATACGGACATCGGACCACGAGCTCATAACCAGGCTACATCATCACACCCTATCAAATGTGCCTTAAGAGATGTATATGTGTAACGACCCGATTGGTCATTGTAGTCTTTTCAACACTTTTGATCGAGGGGACTATTGGCATGCTTTCCGAGGTGGTCGAGGTTGATTTTGGGTGACTTTTGGGAAAAATTGGCTTAAAGCGAAAAAAAGTTGACTCAAAGTTGACTTTCTGGTAAACAGACCATTTTCAAAAATCCATCGATTTCAAGAGGTCTGGATGGTCATTTAGAACTTGTATGCATATCTGATTCGATTCCCAATGCACTGGGTGCATTTTGGACTTGGGTTGGGAAGTTAGAATTGAGGTATGGCGATTGACTTGGTCAACGAGACCTCCGTTGGGAATTTTGAGGCCATGAGTGCATTCGTAGTGTGTTTTTATATGTGTCTATGTATGTGGTTTGTGAGAAGATGGACTCGGGTATTAGTCGGGATTTTGAATTGAAATTGTGCTTATTTCGAAAAATTCCAGTGCGGCACCATTACCGTCCCAGCAGCACCGCTATAGTGGTGGGATAGGCTGCTGGGGCAGCCAAGTATATATGTAGTCGACCGTCTCGGCAGTCTGAGAGGTCGTCGGGGCGATACCGCCGCAGCGGTCTCGCTGCCGTATCGGTATCGGGTCTGTTATTTCATTAATTGTGTATTAAAAGCCCTTAGTCTGTTATTCATTACTATTTTGAAAAACTGAGCTATTGGGAGAAATTCTAGAAGATTCTTGGAGAAAATTCTTGGTGGTAAGTCCTTCTAATCTTCCTTGCTATTCCATTACCCCTAATCATCTTAGAATTCCTTTTCCTTGTTAGTTTATTAAGTAATGGATGATTAAAAGTGGGTTTGATGAATATTCCTTCTAGGCTTCTAAATCGTGATTTGTTGGTAGGGTTAGCTTCTTTAGGCATTGAATTGATTATTATAATCTTTTATTTCATAATTTCTTCCTAATTAGAGGCTAATTGGTGGAATTGGAAGTTAGGGTTTATATCCAACTTTGGGGGTTTTTCCTAGAATCTGAATTAGAGTGATTTATTGATTATTCTAGCTTGCTAATGATGGGAATTGATCACCTAGAGGTTTAATTTCATATTGGAACTTTTAGATTCCTAATTTCACCCTTCTAGTTTATAAACCCTATTCCATAGGTTGGGGATTTGGGTCTTGATAGAAGTAGGGTTGGTTTTGATTTTCTTCTTGATTCTAATTCCATGATTCACATATGCCTAGACATTCTTGATCTCGAGGCTCAGAGGAAGGGAAAGGCTAAGGAGTGATTGTGGGTGTTATTATTGTTCGGCCTTCCAAGTATGTAACGGTTTACCCTATGATGTGACTTCATTTAGTGAAGCATATATTTATATGATATTGTCGGAGAAAGCATGCAAACCTTGGGGTATGAATTTGGGTTGGATCTTAACTTAAGTTGGGCCCTATTGTGTGATTAGGGCTAGCCGCCCCATTGTGTTGTGACTTGATTGTTATATTGTTGTTGGCTTGATGCCACGTCGTGATAGCAGCTAATATTGGAGACTGTTGTTATGTCTTAATCATGATATTGTAGTATCTTACTTGTTGATGCTTGATATGATAATAGTATTCTATATGGCTTGTGTAGCCTTTTCATGATATTGAAGTATCTTAGTTGTTGACGTTTGATATGAGGATAGTGCTCTATATGGCTTGTGTAGCCTTTTCATGATATTATAATATCTTACTTGTTCACGTTTGATACGACGATAGTGCTCTATATGGCTTGTGTAGCCTTTTCATTATTTTGTTGGCGTACCCATGCTTGGTACTTGTGATATTGATCTGATCATTGATGATGCACTCATACATTGTACACATTCTCATCCGTAATGATATACTGTTGATACATTGATGATACTTGAGGAAACACTGTGATGAGCTAGGCTCAGTTGGATGAGAGTGACGTGAGGATCGATATCCAATATTAGTTCCAGAATCGTGGTTGTGTGGTAGGCAATCCCGATGTTTGTGCCGAGATCGTAAGGTAGCGGTATCCAGGTTATCGCCGGACCATGAGGTACATGGACTCCGTAGGTCCCTCATGGGTTATGCTACCGAGACATCGATACTTCCGTCCGGAGTACATGTGTACATAGCATTGCATTATGGCTTTACGTTGATGATCTGGTGATATACTTGTGCTATTTGGTTTCGGATTGATGATAATAATACTTGGCACACTTGGGATTAGCTGTTGTAACCTAGGTGATGACGTGTACTTGGTTTCTTTTTTTTTGCTGATTTATACTTGTTGATTTACCTATTTATTTTACTTTATTGTCTGGATTATGTTAGTTAAACTTAGTCGGAATATGATACCTACTAGTACTGTGGTTTTGTACTGACCTGCACTTGCTGCATTCTTTTATGAATGCAGAATTCCAGGTGGGATCTACTTCTGTTTCTCGTGGCTAATAGTTTCTTTGAGAGATTCTTAAAGTCTACAGGGTGAGCACGAGATGTCTGCCGCCTTAAACATTCTTCTTTATTTATGTCTAATGTTCTATTCCGAGACACATTCAAACTGGATGTATTATTGATATTCCAGACTTGTATATTCTAGATTAGATGCTCTTGTATGGATTAGACCATCCCCTGGATGTATTTTCCTTATTTTCGTATACTTTCTATATTATTATCGTCAGACTTACGTGATTTGATTTCTTCCTCTTATTTAATTCATTATTTGTGTTTACTACTATTTGATTGAGGGATAACCTACCGAGTTGGGAAGGTAGGTGCCCGCGTGACTTAGCTGAATTGGGTCGTGACAAGTTGGTAGGGAGGTGCCCGCGCGACTTAGCTAAATTGGGTCGTGACAAGTTGGTATCAGAGCACTAGGTTACCCGTTCTATAATACAAAAGCGTGTGTAATAAAGTCTTATGGATCGATACGATGAGCTCCGTACTTATCTACAAGAGGCTATAGGACATTTAGAAAACTTCCAATTCTTTTATTCTCTCATGCAACTTCATTCAAATTGGTATCTAGTCGATTCCAATTGGTATCTGAACTTTCTTATCTTAATCACCCACGGAGGGTGGACTCTCGTCCTTAAATTCTTATGCGAATGGTTGATCTATGGCGTGTTGTGGTTTGGGTATGAGATATGTTATTCTGATTTGGAAACGTGATCAAGTTCAGCTTTTAGTTATGGCTTGAGGATTCGATTGTGTGGAGTCGCGATTAGACTCGGTTGTTGTACGGAGTCGCGATTAGACTCGTTTATTGTGAGTGTTCGTGAGAAATAGGAAAGATAGCTAGAGGGTTATAGGATCTCCATGTTTCAATAGTGGGTTGCTCGATGATATGATCGGTTTGACTTCAGCTTCGTCAAGGCTTAAATATGGTGTGTGTGACTCTGGTGTACCAATGGCGGATCGATAATTCAGCAGTGGTAGAGTATTAGACTTCAATATATGAGAACAAATGTAAGTTTGGTGAGGCCCATCTAATTGGGCAAACGTATTATGATCGTAGGTGATAAAGAAAAGAAGTTGACAATAAGGACATGAAAGAAGCTTTTATGGAAAGTTTGTAGCGAAGCAAGACTTCTTAGAATATCTTGGACATGAGTTCTTTCCGTGAGATTGGGAAAGGAAAAAATTGGTATCTGACATGGTTGTCAGGATAGGTTACGACTGGTGCAAAATTTATTCTTGATATGAGATTTTTGATGTTAAAAGACTACTCAATTATTAAGTGAATGCTACGAGCACATCGTTTGATCGGTAAATTGACTGCGTTGTAAACTTCTGAGAAGCTAGTAATCGATTGATGGAAATGACATCAAATATAGGCGTATGCAATGAGTTAAGGACTTGAGGAGTTACTGGTAACTACACTTCGATTTGAGGAGAGGAATGATTAGTTTAGAGGATCGAGTGGATTTGAGTGTTGGTTGATAATGATACAGTGATTTGAGATTGAATACGGGAACTGAAGGATTACAATAAGGCATCTTCCCATCGGGTTCAGGAGATTAAGGTTTATAAGACTTGAGCTGAGGAAACATGAGTACGTGAGTTTTGGTTGGACTACGGGGGCATTACATCATGACGTATGGTAAGGAGTGTGACCAATGAGGTTTATTGGTGTCTTTTCGGTTAAGGAAAAAAGGAAATCGTTGAAATATGAGTTAGTGATGTGAGAGCTTGGCTGCGATTGTACAGTGCAGAGTGGGCTTGAGAGTTTATGGATGAGTTGGAATTTTCAGTTATATCATAGACTAATAGGGATTAGTGGTGGACTAAGGTTGGGAACCTTGTATTCATTGTGCAATCCCCCTACTAGTGGCGTTATTACTCGGCTTGGATGATTGAATAAAAAGGGATAGTCGTGAAAGTGGTTAGAGGTATTTAGATTCGATAATTGAGGTGATTTTTCAAGGACTAGTACCGTTAAGGATTTGAGTATGGGATTAGTAAACCTGAGTACTTGAAATGATAGAATAGACGATGATAGGTTAACTTTGTTAAGTTCGGTATACATTTCAGAAATTGAGTAAGGCAATTTGGGCAAGGACGCTTCAGTGGGATACATGAGTATATCGGTAATACTGTTATGTGATGCGCCGGATTTAGAGAGCGCTCGGTTCAGAGTGGCAAGCGTTAAGGAAACGCTAATGTGCAGAGTGTGTGGTACGGTCATATCTCCAGGATTAATTAAGCAAGTTTGCAAGATTTATGATTATGTGTTATTTGATGGAGTGGATTCAAGGATTGATTACGGTATCGATGATCGTGAAGTAATTAGCAAATTGGGAATTGACGAGTTGAGAAAAGGTATAGATGATGGTGAATCGATAAGAAAAAGGTACATCTTGGGGATTTCTTGGGTCAGTATGGATTGTGGTGTCTTCTTCTTGCATTTTCCAGTTGAGATGTGTTTGTTGTGAGAGCTTAAGAAGGAAGTCTACAGAGATGGACTATGTAATGTGCCAAAGTTCCGTGAGGTTCGTGATCCGCGACTAGTGAGAAGCATATTTCAGTGAACCGACTTGTTGAGGTTTATAAAAAGTGGCTTGGTGGCACATCATCGGATAAGTTTCGTAACCTTCTACAGTGGATGAGTTAGCATGCTTTAAGAGAGAAGATTGTGGAATCTCTAGTTATGAACAATGTTTCCCTAATTAGGTTAGATGAACACATGATTTAATCCACTTGGAATAGGTTACACTAGCTTACCTTAGTGTTCTTGATGGTGGAGGAGAAGAGCAGGTCGTTCTAGGGTTTAGGGACTTGAAAAAAATAAAAAGTAGAACTGAACCAGGTATTTATACGTTCCCACATAGCTTCTTCAAATTTTTGACTCCTCCAAAGGACTTTCATTGAAGCAACTTCTTTCATTCTCAACTTGCGGACCTGGTGATCAAGGATTTTCACTGGAACTTCTTCATAAGTCAAACTATCATTGACCGTTATGCTATCAGTCGGGACAACCAATGAGGGGTCTCTCAGACACTTTCTCATCATGGACACATGGAACACTGGGTGCACAGCAACCAAGTCTTGTGGAAACTCAAGCTCATAAGCCACTTGACCAACCTTTCGCAGAACTCTGTATGGTCCGATATATCAGGGACTAAGCTTCCCCTTCTTACCAAATCTCATGACACCCTTCATAGGCGAGAATTTAAGAAGTACCCAGTCATTAATTTGAAACTCTAAATCCCTTCGTCTCACATCTGTGTAAGGCTTCTGGCGACTCTGAGCCATTTTCAACCGCTCCTAAATTAACTTGACTTTCTACATAGCCTGATAGACCAAGTCTGGTCCTAACAATTCAGCTTCACCAACCTCAAACCAACCATACAAAGCTTCACACGGTGCCATCCCAATACTAGCATGGTAACTGTTATTATAAGCAAACTCAATAAGAGGTAAGTGATTATCCCAATTACCTTTGAAATCAAGGACACATGCCCTCAACATATCCTTAAGGGTATGAATGGTGCGCTATATCAGGCCACCTGTCTGAGGGTGAAAATTTGTACTGAGGTTAAATTTTGAACCCAATCCTTTCTGAAAGGATTTCCAAAATTTTGCTGTGAACTGAGCACCACGATCTGAAATAATGGATACTAGAGTCCTATGAAGTCTGAAAATTTCGCGAAGATACAACTTGGCATAGTCCTCCGCTGCATCTGTGGTCTCAAATGGTAAAAAGTGTGTTGACTCTGAGTCTGTCCACAATCACCCAAATTGAATCATGCCTCCTAGCTGAACGAGGTAGACCTATTATGAAGTCCATATTTATCATCTCCCACTTCCAAACGGGAATATCAATATTCTGAGCCAAGCCATCAGGCCTCTGGTGTTCAGCTTTCACTTGCTGACAATTTGGACACTTAGCAACAAAATCTGCTACATTTTTTTTCATATCGTTTCACCAATAAATCTCTTTAAGATCATGACACATTTTCGTGGAACCTAGGTGAATGGAATACCTGGAATGGTGAGCTTCTGACATGATCCGCTCCCTGAGTCTATCTACATCTGGGACACATAATCTGCCTCAGTATCTCAAGGTACCGTCATCTCCCCCTTGTTCAAAAGTGGTCATTGTATGCTTGTGAATCCCCTCTTTCAGCTGCAACAAGTAGGGATCTTTATACTGCTTCTCTTTAACTTCAACGACCAAGAAGGAAAGAGTCATATTCTGAACAACCACACCGCAATCCTCGGATTCCAAAAGCCGAACCCCAAGACTGGCTAAACAATGAACTTCCTCGGTTATGACTCTCTTGTCTGCATCAACATGAGCTAAACTTCCCATGGAATGCCGACTAAGAGCGTCGGCCACTACATTCTCCTTCCCTGAATGATAGAGAATATCCACATCATAGTCCCTAAGTAATTCGAGCCATCTTCTCTGCCTAAGGTTCAACTCTCTTTGCTTGAAAATATACTGCAGGCTTTTATGATCAGTAAAAATATCCACATGCAAAACATACAAGTAGTGACGCCATATCTTAAGTGCAAATACCACAGCTGCCAACTCTAAGTCATAAATCAGATAATTCCGCTCATGAGTCTTAAGCTGTCTAGACGTATAAGCAACAACCTTACCATGTTGCATTAAAACACATTCGAGACAAACTCCCGAATGATCATAATAAACAACGAACCCCTCGGTTCCTTCTGGTAGCGTCAAAACTGGAGCAGAAGTCAATCTCTTCTTCAACTCTTTGAAACTTTGTTCACATGCATTCGACCACTAAAACTTAACCTTTTACTCAATCAACATCATAACTGAGATGAAATAGAGGAAAAACCCTCCATGAACTGCCTCTAATAACCTGCCAGACCTAGGAAACTTCTGATATCTGATGCTGATGTGGGTCTGGGCCAATTCTTAACAGCGTCGATTTTTTGAAAGTTCACTTTAACACCTTCGCCAGAAATCACATGGCCTAAGAATGCCACTGACTTTAGCCAAAACTTGCACTTTGAGAATTTTGCATAAAGCTCACGATCCTTGAGTGTCTGCAACACTATCCTGAGGTGCTCTGCATGGTCAGCCTCACTCCGAGAATACACTAATATGTCATCAATAAACACAATGATGAATAAGTAGAGATAAGGCTTTAAAGACTCTGTTCATAAGATCCATAAAAGCTGCTAGTGCATTCGTCAACCCATATGACATGACAAGAAATTCAAAATGACCATAGTGGGTTCTAAAAGCGATTTTCAGAATATCAACCTCCTTAACCTTCAACTGATGGTAGCCTGATCTGAGGTCAGTCTTGAAATTACACTGAGCACCCTGAAATTGATCAAATAAGTCATTGATTCTGGGAAGAGGATATTTGTTCTTAATGGTGATCTTATTCAGCTGGCGGTAATCTATACACATACACAAGGATCCATCTTTCTTTCAGACAAACAAGACCGGTGTGCCCCAAGGTAAGACACTTGGCCTTATAAATCCCTTGCCAAGAAGATCCTTCAACTGAACTTTTAACTCCTTCAATTCTGCTAGGGTCATTCTATACTACGGAATAGATATCGGTTTTGTTTCTGGAAATAGATCAATCCCAAAGTCAATTCCCTATCGGGAGGAACTCCGGGTAGATCATCTAGAAAGACTTCTGGAAACTTACTGACAACTGGTACTGACTGAAGAGTTGGAGTTTGGGCATCTGTATCTCTGACTTGGACTAAGTGGTAAATATACCCCTTGGAAATCATCTTTCTGGCTCTAAGATAGGAAATAAATCTGCCCCTAGGTGCTACCAAATTACCCCTCCATTCTATGAATTCATCGGGAAAATCAAAGGTTACTGTTTTGGTTCTACAACCCACTGAGGCATAACAGGACTCTAACCAATCCATAACCATGATTACATCAAAGTCTACCATTTCTAATTCTACCAAGTCTGCTATGATTTTGCGATGATAGACTAATACTGGACAGTCCCTATAAATACGTCTAGCTATAACTAACTCCCCAACTAGCGTGGCTACTTCAAAGGGTTCATGCAACTGTTTGGGCTCTATCCTAAACTTCTTAACAATATAAGGGGTTACATAAGATAGAGTGGATTCTGGGTCCATAAGAGCAAAAACATCGAAGGTGAATATTGTTAGCATACCTGTGACAACATCTCCATGGGCTTCTGTATCCTGACGCCCTGACAGTGCATACAGACGGTTCTGACCATCACCCATATTTCCAGATTTTGCTGCCCCACGTCCCTGCTGGGCTTGGGAATTTCGAAGAGCTGCTGAATTAGTGGACTGAGCTACATTACTGTTACCTCCGGTATTCTGTCTTGCTGACGGACAATCCGGCAGAAAGTGACCTGGCTGACTATACCCAAAATATCTATCTATGCCCGAACGGCATACTCCTGAATGTTTCTTACCACAAGTTGTTACACTTCGAAAAAAATGTCGTTAATTCACAGTGAATAGACTAACGAAGGGCACGAAGTATACAATATTTCAATAAGTAAGAAATAGCATTTGATGACCCTAATTAGATTTCAAAGACATTTGAGGTAAGAGAAGAAAGGTTGCCAAGTAAGGCAAGGTATACATTATGTATCGGAAGAGATTTACGAGTACCGAATTAATGATAACTTAATGATGTTTTGGAGAAGATTTATAACGTCCCTTACATTGTTAATGAGGTGCTAAACACGTGCTAAGAAGGTTCCATAAGGATTGGAGATCAAACGAGTCGACGAGAACGAGTTCGGAAAAGCTGGGCATTATACTGGCCGAACAAAATATACTAGCCGTATGTTAGGCCGTATATTCTTCCCAGAATGGCATCCTCTCTGCACCAAATCTATGGCCAGACATACGGTCCATATAAATTATACGGACTGTATGTTGGTCCGTAGAACTGAGTCAGGATAGATTGGGAGTTATTAAAAAGGGGACCAAGTTCATTTCATTTCATTTCATTTTCACTCCCCTTCTCTCAAGAATTCTCTAGAATATTTCTCCACACCTCTCCCACAAGAATCCAAAGGAAATTAATGATCAACTTCATCAAACCAAGAGAATCAAGTGTAAGAAACTCATTAAGGTTCATCCAAGATAAGAAATCCAAGTGGAAGTGGAACTAGGGTTTTGCTTAAGTGAAGAGTTTCCACCCAAAGTCCATCCCTACACTATCTAAGGTAAGATTTATGGTCTTTCCATGTTTTTTAAAGTATTGAGAGGTTGAAAGACTTGGATTGTAGAAGGAGATAGAAAATAGGTCATGAATGTGAGAATAGTATCATTTTAAGTAGTAGCTTGGAATGAGTCATGATTCATGATATGTTATGACTATATCATGTTATAAATGACATTAAGAATGCGGGATAGACATTGTATATGAGTGAATGTAATAGTGTGCCATGACCATGGATATGGATGATTTAAAGCGAATTGGGAAATATGGATAATGTAGGTGAATAAAGACTATTGCTATGATGTTGTGAATATTATTATAGATGTTTGGGAGCTGATATATGATATGGAGGAAGTTATATAAATAAAAGAGATGCTGCCCAATTTTCTCTAGCCTTAGTCAAGTATGCTAAGCTATCGATTTTCCAATGTTAGTATAAACTCTAATGAAGGTAGAACGTGAGCATTGAAGGAGAACGTTCAAGCAATAGAATAGCTAAATGAAAAGGTATGTAAGGCTAACCCTTCTTTCAATAAGGCATGGTTCTTTGGCTATATACCCATCCTTTCATGAGTCTATAATGTCTTCCAAATGATTTTATCTTTAAAGCTACTAAAGCTCATGATTCTCGTTATGATTCGAGTCTACTAAATTCCTTATATGATGAGTGATCCTCTAAGGATAGATGTAATGAAACGATGATAGTAATGATGCCAAAGACGCTTATGAGCTCTTATGTATATGTGTCTATGTATGACCATTATGTAACACCGAGCTTATATGGCCGGGTATAATATGTATTGCGCGCACACTACTGCAGTTGGGTACGAATAACCCTGAGCCTTGGTAGGGCCAGGTGTGTATAATCATCGAGCCTTTCCATGGCCGGGTATGTGAAACACTGATCCTTCATGGTCGGGTATGCTATGAATACGAATATGAATACGAATATGGAAACGAATATGAATACGATTATGAATATGAATATGGATATGAAAATGTAAATGTAAACAAATACGGATACGAATACGGATACGGATATGGATGTATGTACACAATCACGCATTAGAAATGGAAGGTCCCTATGAAAAGCAAGTAAGTGTTTATGACGATGGTTCTACTACCTCCCATCTTATACTATTTCTTATGTTGTCTATTATGCTTCTATAATGATTTTGATTATGCTTTACATACTCAGTACATTCTTCGTACTGACGTTCTTTTGTTTGTGGACGTTGCGTCATGCCCATAGGTGGCCAGGAAGACAGACTTTATCCATAGCTTTATTATGCAGGGACTACGTAGTGGAGCTCTGTTTCATTCAGAGCTACAGCTTTTGGTATCTATTCTTTTGTGTACATACTTATGGGCATGGCGGGGTCCTGTCCCGCCTATATGATATGTATGACATACTATTCTTAGAGGCCCATAGACATGTGTACATGGTTAGATGTATTTAGCCTTGTTGGCTTATATTTTGTATGTCATTTTGTTAGCCTCGTCAACTTATGTACATTGATATGGGCATAGTTGTTGATGGTGATATAAACGTATTGTTGCCCAATAAGATTAGTATGAATGGTGGATAGAAATTATGATTAAGCTATGTGGCTCACCTAGATGTAAATGTGAATGTACGTTAAGAGGTGCCCGGGTGAGTTAGCACCGAGTACACGTCATGGCCCTCCGGTTGGGTCCTGACACAAGTGTTGCAAGTAGGGTGTTGGAAACCACGGTCGGTCACGCTGGCCTGTGACTGTGAGCCTGCTGTTCCGAAGTTTTGGCCTTTCTGATTAAACTTAGACCACTGAGATAAGGGAACTAGCTGTAGAGGGAGCAGGTCTTGATGACCTATTCTTAAAGAACTGATGGTTCCCACCTCCTTAAGACACTCCTCGACTGAAATTACCATCAGACTTAGCCCTCTTGTTGAACTCTCTATCCTTCTGCTTCTGCAGGTCTTCTTTTTTCTTCAACCTAGTCTCATTACCTTGCACGAATGACAATATCTTCGAAATAGTCATCTTTTCATTCTGAGCAGCCGTATTGGCATCCCTGTGCAACTCGGGTCTAAGCCCAAGTACAAACCTCCTAACTGTGGCCCTCATATCAGGAACCATGTGAGGGGCATGTATAGATAATGACACGAACTTGAGATAATAGTCCTGAACAGTCATGTCATTCTACCTTAGATTCTCAAACTCAGTAGGCTTGGCTTCCCTGACTTCAATTGGCATGAAGTGCTTAACGAATGCGTCTGCAAATTCGTCCCAAGTATCAGAAGGTGCATCCTCCCCTTGGGACTGCTCCCATGTCTCATACCAAATATGGGCCACATCTTGTAGCTTGAAAGCTCCAAGTTCCGCTGCCTCTGTATCAGTAGCATGCATCACACGAAATACTTTCTGGAATCCATCAATGAACTTTTGTGGGTCCTCATCCTTTTTTGACCCTGTGAACACGAGCAGCTTCATCCGCGGAAACTCCTGAGTCCTAGAACTATTCAACCTATTACTAGCACCTGAGCTAGGAGCCATTTCTTGTCGCTGGGCCTGGTTTGCCAAAATCTGAGTGAGTAGCTGAATAGCTCCTCTAATATCTGTGTCTGAAGCATTGGAAGGTGTAGTTGTTGCATTAGCTTTGGCGGTTGCCTGAGCCTGAGTGTTCTCTTCTATTGCTGCATCAACAGTAGCCCTCTGGCTAGTAGCCGTATTTCTCTTGTTGTACTTTCTTTTCGGAGCCATTTCTGAAATACGTAATTCGCACGAGTTAGAAGAATTCCTAAAAGAACTGCTCTAACTACATGAACTAGAGTATGAAAGAAGTGAAACAAATCCTAAATGTCTTGGTGGTCAAAGGTTTATATGTGGGGGGCCCTTACACATATAAAGGCGACCCCACTAGACACGACTTCATAGACTTTCTAAGACACTTGAGCCTAGTGCTCTGATACCAAGCTTTGTCACGCCCCCAATTATGGCTTGGGTGTAATACTGCACTCGATGCCTAACTGCATGTGACCGAGTGAACCCATAGGCTAGCTGAATCAACATGTGATATCAAAGCATGCAATAATAAGAAAATAAAACCAACACATGTTGATCCACTAAAAGGTTTGACTGGAAATATATATAAATGTGGAATACTGATTAAGTTTGAACATCTAAATAAGTAGCCCACAAGGCTAAAACATAAAATACTGCTAAAATCTGACTAACTAGACTATATATATGAAGCCTCTAAAGATAACTGTCTAAATGCTGGGAAGACTGAAGTAGAATAACACCTCGGAGGAACTAGAGCTCACCAATAGCTGATACGAGCGGGTCCTAGCTAGCTGAATCGTCAACCTGTATATCGTCGCCTGCATCGCGAGATGCAAGCCCCCAAGTAATAAAAGAGACATCAACACATTTGAATTGTACTAGTATGTAAAGAAACTGAAAAAAAAAAAAGAATATAAGTACTGAAACTGAAACTGAAACTAAACTAAACAGGAAAGCATGTAGAATGAGGCGTATGGAGAATCATACACATTCCCTAACATAGATAGTTAGCCTCACATACCTTAACTACTTACAATCCACAATAAAAGTCTGAACTTTGAGAAGAATCCCAAAAGCTTTGGCCTCAAACCTTGAATATGGATTTTCTTGAAAACCTTAGGTTAAGAACAATATTTCCGTAATTAGGTTAGATGAACACATGATTTAATCCACTTGGAATATGTTAGGATAGCTTACCTTAGTGTTCTTGATAGTGGAGGAGAAGAGCGGGTCGTCCTAGGATTTAGGGACTTGAAACAAATAAAAAGTAGAACTGAACCAGGTATTTGTAGGTTCTGGTGCGGGTTGGGAAATATGGACCAAAATACGGTCTGTATTCCAAATTATAGTCCGTATTCTGGACCGTAATTAATCATGTTCCAATAATAAAAGCACTGCCTTAATCCTCTCCTCAAATACGATCTAAATTACGGGCTACGATCCGTAATTAACAATATAATTTCCCAAGCAAAATTCCATACTGTACAGTGAATTTGGATGACATTTTACGATTTGAAATACGGGTCGTATACTAAAATACGGTCTGTAAAATCTGGGGCATAAATTCCTATCTGATAACTGTAGAGAATTTTCCAATTCCAACATTCTCTATCTAATTTTCTAGGTCTAAAATCATGGTCAAAGCTTAAGTTAAAGGTCTAAGGTGTTACAACCACGATCTTGCTTTTCCAAGTAAGGAATATTTGAAAAGCCTCAACCGAATAGCATCTTGTGACACATTATTTTGGATGTGATGAGCACATACATCCACAAAGTTCTGTAAATGTCGTTGAGGATCCTTCTTGGTTGAGTTCCAGAAGTAGCCCTCAAGCTTCAACAACTAGTAGAGAGAGGAGTCAATTTTGAAACTAGCAGCTCCAACCCGAGGATGAACAATCGCTGATGCACAGTCTTCTTCTGGTACAAGATCAACGAAGACATTCTCGTCATCCGTTTCATTCGCGTGATCATTCAATTGACCACCCTGGTTATCAGCTGCTGCCCGTTGGTTTCGCTGTTCTGATTCATGTTCACCTAATTCACAAGGAATAGCAAACAAGGTGTGACGGAATAAGAAACAGACTTCAATCAAAGCAAACATTTAGTAATTGCAAAACTGCATGTCCCGGTAACAACGCCAAAATTTGATACGCTCAAATTACACCTTTTATTAGCGTAAAGCGGGCGTTGTCAAATATAGTAACCCAACAAGGTTAGGATCGAATCACACAGGGAATATGGTGTGAAAAGGTTACTAAAATTGTCGAATGCTTAATTTAGGTCTAATGTCTTACTCCGATGATTTTGTAGAAAGTTGGTTATTTATAACTAATTGCTTTGGATTGTAATATATGATAAAAGAAACCAAGGTTGTGTCCCCGTCAGCTAAAGTGTATGATCATGGGTATTGATCTTGATATACTTCTAATTGATCGTTATATGAATGCACTTAACCTCTATGTGAATCTCGACTATTTCCCAATAAATAAAGATTATTTATTCCTCTGATTTTCCTAAATATAAGAAAGTTGATATGAAGAATGGTTAATTATACCATTTCCTAAATATAAGAAAGTTGATATGAAGAATGGTTAATTATACCAAGTAAATTCCTCTTATTCCTAAGTGAATTTATTAAACAGGGGTTAACGCCTTGAGTTCTTGTTACTAGTTCTTACCAAACCCTAATTATTTTCCCAAATAAATCAAGGATTGTGGCGCGTTAGCTAATACTTGCAACCACTAACTATTAATGAGTAATGAAGAACAAGTAAACCCTAACAATCCATTATGCATGTATCAATCTCAATTCCCAATCACAAAACACCCATCTTTGGGTTCACAATCTTACTAAGGGTGTTTTGCTACTCATGACAAAGAACAAGAAATAAAAGATTGAAGAATTCATAATTGCTTACTTTTGATGAAAAAAGGAATTAATAATACTTGAATTGATGTTTGGAAGCTCCAAACACAAAGGAATATTCAATGCTCTAAGTCAAGAGTCAAAATATAATAGCTGGTAATAAATAAAACCCTACATCGGACTATTTATAGGTTTCAAAAACGTAAAATTACAAAATTTGCACTTAAGTCTCAGGCGGCAACTTATACGGTCCGTATAACATTACACGACTCGTATAAAATTGTACGACCTTCAGTCTTCACTTCTTAGAGAAAAACACGAGCTATATTACACGGTTCGTATAAAATTACACGGCTCGTATAACTCGATCGTGAAACTCCTTCTGCAAACACAGCTCTCTGTCTCATCTTAAATCCTTAGACACGCCCAACTATACTGCCCGTATAATATTATACGGTCCGTATAAGTTGCTCGTATCTCAGCATCTTCCAACTTTGACATTCTGTTGCCTTGTCCTCTTTTATACGACCATAGACACGAAGCATATAATATTATACGGACCGTGAAAGTCAACTTCTGTACAATTTTTAGGAACTTTCAGTTTAGGAACCTGAACTCTATGATTTACCTAAAACACGACGAAAACGCATCAAAACAACACATACTTGCCTAAAAACAAGTAAAACTTCTCATAAAAAGGTATCGAATGTGCCACAATTTCTCGGCACATCAACGGAAGACGGGAACAGTGTTGTTTAAATACTCAATTTATTAGTAGTTTTACTGGCATATGATTTACTATTGAAAGCGAGATTAAATCAACGAAGCTAGTTACTTTGAGGCGTTTTATTCAGCTGGAGAAAGCTTCAACTGTTTACCTTTCCACTTATATGTCTTGAGGTTATGAATGCTGTCAGAAAACTGAAAGGCGGATCTCATTTTTAGATTTCACTAGTGTAACTTTGTTTCCTGACTAGGTGAATAATTTTGGTAACGAATGAACCATGGAGATTCTTTTTTTTTCCAGACAAAATGTTATACTGACATAGAATATGACTACCTTTCTGTGTTAGGAGTTGCTTGTACAACAACAAGGAGTAAATTAGTCTCACATTCTAATACGCGTTTAATGTGATAAGACTTACTGGTATTATCGACATATAACAGTGTCCGTGCATTTTAAATAGCTAAAAAGAAAGTCAAATCCTAGAACCATTGTGATCTTGGTCATTGAGGGCAACCTAAATGTTGTAGTGTGATCGGTCTAGTAAATTTCAAAAGAAAAAATTGTTCGCTCAACTCCGTTAGCTGTGAGATCAATGTCGTAGGTGGATTTTGTTGAAAAACAGGAGTTCCATTATCCAAAATTTGCAATTCTACTTTCTAATTCCTCATTGGGACAATTTTACTGTTAAAGAGACGGATGATAATTCTATGATGCTGCATTTGTTTTAATTCTGGAGAAGAAAAGGTGTGCCTATATTGAAGTTGGTAATTTTTCTTATCCGTTATATATATAGATAGATATATTTATCCTTTTAGTAATGACTCTAAAGACTACTGACAGAATGCGAGTACTTGGGGCAAAATTGTTCTGACATCTATCCTCTATATGTCTATGATTAACTGGCTTGTTATTGTTGGTAGATTCTCCAAACTGCATTATTTGGATTTTCCATAATTTGACACTATTAGTTTCCACTCCACAAATATAGGGGTAATGTCTGCGTACATTCTTCCCTCCCTAGACCCTACTTGTGGGATTACACTGGTTATGCTGGTAGTGTTGTTGTTGTAGACTTCCAGACACTGCTACTTTATTGCACAAGTCACTCAGGCTAACTGGCGAAATTATTCTTGTATATACATATTTCTTTTGTCAAATAGAAAAGAAGCTAATGGCTTGGCACCTTTGGCTGTAATCTTGAGCATTCATTCCTGCTTTTTCTAAAGAGCCTTGTGACAAATGATATTTTGCTGGGTGGCTCATATTTGAACTCATATGCTCACAATCAACAAGTTTTGCCATCCGATTGATTTAATTGTAAGTCAAGAGTCAAAATATAATAGCTGGTAATAAATAAAACCCTACATCGGACTATTTATAGGTTTCAAAAACGTAAAATTACAAAATTTGCACTTAAGTCCCAGGCGGCAACTTATACGGTCCGTATAACATTACACGGCTCGTATAAAATTGTACGACCTTCAGTCTTCACTTCTTAGAGAAAAACACGAGCTAGTATTACACGGTTCGTATAAAATTACACGGCTCGTATAAAATTACACGGCTCGTATAACTCGACCGTGAAAATCCTTCTGCAAACACAGCTCTCTGTCTCATCTTAAATCCTTAGACACGCCCAACTATACTGCCCGTATTATATTATACGATCCGTATAAGTTGCTCGTATCTTAGCATCTTCCAACTTTGACATTCTGTTGCCTTGTCCTCTTTTATACGACCATAGACACGAAGTATATAATATTGTACGGACCGTGACAGTCAACTTCTGTGCAATTTTTAGCAACTTTCAGTTTAGGAACTTGAACTCTATGATTTACCTAAAACACGACGAAAACGCATCAAAACAACACATACTTGCCTAAAAGTAAGTAAAACTTCTCATAAAAATGTATCGAATGTGCCACAATTTCCCGGCACATCAACGGGAAGACGGGAATAGAATTTCATTTATTCTCCTAAGTCTGAATTCATTAGTTAAAACTCTCCTAAAACCTATCCGAAGAGCTTAGAGAGGCGATTATTGAAGAACTTGGGGGAATCATCCTTGGAGGTAAGTTCTAAACCATTATCTCGTTCATTCTCATTTCCCCTTTAAGTTTCCATGCTAGTTCAAGTTCTAAAAATGGTGGGTTGAAGACTAGAATTCTAAATCATGAGCCTTGGCTTGAATTGGTTTTTGCTATTTAATTCACTGATATCATCTAGAAGTGTAGGTTAACACCTTTTAGGATGGATTGTTCTAATAAATTCAAGAATCTATTTTGAGACTTAGGTTTCACCCAAATTTAGGGTTTGGGACTAAATTGTGGAATTGGAGGGTCTAATGTGATTAGAAATCCATGTATTTGAGGATTATGATTGTTGGGACTAAGGGTAGGATAATTTCACCCGTAATTTCCGGTTTTACCCATTTGGTTCGTTAGGGTTATTTTGGGTACTTTTTCCCAAATCGATTCTTCTTCCAATTACTTGTTATATTTCTTACTTAGCATTATTATTGCTAGACTTTGAGCGTTCCAAGACTTTTCTTAAAAAATTCAACTGACACAATGCATTGAAAAGACGCAATTTTCAAAATTTAAATGGCAGTGGTTGGTATATGAAAAATCAAAATCTTAATTAAGACGTAATTTATTTGGAAGTTGAACTCCCACTTAGCCTTTTTAATGTCCATTATTAATTTTGGTTTGAGTTAATATTAAAAGAATATGAATTAATTGACGCAGAGTATATGTATATACAAACACGACCAACATTCTAAAAACTTTCATATTCCCTCCATTAAGAATTCATATTCTATTTAATTTCCCTCTCAAAAAATTCAACAGATACAATGCATTGAAAAGATGCGATTTTCTAAATTTAAATGGCAGTGGTTGGTATACGAAAAATCAAAAACTTAATTAAGACGTAATTTCAAAATGACTATATTCATCCAATCGGTTCAACACTTGGATGCTTGGTATTTTATTCCTACCTCTATATAAAGCAACACTATTTCTAGGGAAAAAAAACATTACAATCCCATTTTCGGGACTCATCTCATAGTATTTCCCATGCTCATGGCCAACAATACGAACATGCCCATTCTATTACTTATCATAATAGCACTATTACAACAAATTAGCGATTTGCTCAAGAAATTGATGATTTTAAACGAAACATTGATTTTCTGAAGGGGTTTTACAATGCTCTCAGTAGATAGAATGATGATCTGCAAAGAGAACTTCACTTGACGATGGGGCACAGCGTAATGGTTAGTTGGTTACATGTGATTTTAGTAATCAGGGATTGAATTTTCCTTGGTTTTTATGTTGTTTCTTTTATTAAATATTAATGTGAAATTGGGTCATTTTGTTTAATGTTTTAATCTGTTCTTGCCATGAATTTATAATGTTTTGTTTCATTTTTTTTATTTAGTATTTAGGAAAAAATATTTCCCAAAATAATAAATTAACAAGAAATATTATGTATAAATATAATCAATAATTTAAAACATCTTATTGCTAGGCAGGAGTTTGATTTTTATAACAAATGATTATGGTGATATTGTTCATAGTTGTTTGGGGGGAGGGGGAGGGGGGGGTCTCTGAATTTTAAAGCTAATTTAGTGAGGGTAAATTATTTACACCCCTGAAGGTCTCTGTAGATGCAACATCCTGCTGTCACTTCAATCAGTCTTTCAGAAAAATTCACAGGATATGTATCCGCATGACCTTATCTTCATAAATAATTTCTTTGTTTCTGCTGACAGTCATTTACGTTGGTGCAGACCATCTCTTTTTTTTTCGGTCACTTTAAAATAAATTAGCTCACCAAAAAATATGATTCCTCCCAAACTTTTTCTCAGAAGAGGCTTTTTCAATTTCTTTAAGATATTTAATTATGCCCAGATGTGTCCAAAATAAAACATTAATTCTGGAAAGAAAAAACTCATATAGTGCTATGGCAAAATACTTCATTCATATTGCAGTTTCAAAACCTACAAATAAAACAAAAATAAAAACACAAATTAAAAATAAAAAAATAAGTCCCCCATCCTCCTCAAGGTCTTCGCCGCCACCTGCAGCCTGGCCAACTCATCATCACACAGAGATTTGAGGGCCAAGTTTTCTTCTTAGCTGGCGATGAGATGGTTCACTTCGTATACATACTTCGTCTTGAGGGTCTCTATGTATTCCTTAACCTTGTTCTCAATAACGGTCTTCTCCAACTGTAACAAAATCACAAAATCTTCCTACAATACGGGGGAAAAAAAACAGAGATCAAAGGTGGATGCAACTATCGACTATACTAACAAATTGTGTGAAGGATGGGGGAGGACAGGCTGTGTTGCGGTTGTTGGACTCCATCTACTCAGAATAGGTTGTTTTAGGGAAATAGATGAACGACTTTAGAAGAGTTGGGTGGTGAGTTATGAGTACTGAAGAAACTCAACTAGTGGTATTTATATTAGAACCCGTTTGGATTGGCTTATAAGTTAGTTATAAGTTGCTTATAAACAGTTTGAGCTTTTTTAAGTATTTGTCTGATCAGTTTAAAGTCATTTTATGACTATAATAAGCTCAAAAAAATAATTGAGCCCATTTAACTTAACTTATCTAAAACAACTTATAAGCTGAAAACAACTTATAAGTCAAAAAAATAATTAAACTATTCAATTTATTTTTTTAACAAACAGCTTATAGGCATAAGCCCATCCAAACGGGCTCTTAATCTGCAATGGTGTTAAAAGGATGCGTACATTAATGAAAATCCTTGGAAGTATGAAAGGTCAAAATCTTAATTAAATACAGATGGTTGGGAAGTTAATCAATCTGATACATACATTTCAAAATCAAAAGGTTCAAGTCCACATTAGACATTTTTAATAGCCATTACAACTTTGTATAAACATAAATTAAGCATATGATATAAAATATAGCAACAAATAAAAGAAAAACAAAGAAAATTATGTCGGATCCTTGTAAGCTTCTCCAGACATCCTCAAGCTAGCTGCAATCCCTGCCAATAAAAAGGCTAACCTCGAGATAGTTTCATTATGAAAATCTTGGTTTTCCCCATCACAAGATGATTCCCCAACTTCACCTCATCTTGACCTTCCCCAAAAGCAGCCACAGCTGCTTCATAAGTCCTATACTTTTTATATACGCTTATACTTACACCTAGAATTTGTGCAGAACATGCCTTCCAACTATCATAGGTACCTGGCTTTTTTCCACTAAAAACGACATAAAAAGGACCATCTTTGCAGGCTGCTTTTTTTTTTCCCATTACATCTAGGAAAAATTAGACAAGAAAGCAGTACTGACGAAGTAAAATAGGAAAAGAGAGAACAAGAAAGCAGTATTGAAGAAGTAAAATAAGAAAAGAGAGAACAATGACCTATAGTATACTATGGGGAAAATATATAGTGAGGGTTGACATCAGCACCTATTCGATGAGCAACTGTACGAGGCGAATAATTAATTTAAATGGAAAAACATTAGCAGATGATGGTACTCCAGCACAACAGTCACGCCTTTAGTTTTCCACCCCTGAGTTCGATACCTGTCATGCCCGCCTACAGAAATTTTTTGATGTTTTCATCAGTGTTTTAAAAGGCGTTTTCGGGGCGAGCTCTGCGGCGGGGCGTACCAAAAATGCCCCGGGGCGATGGGTCGGGGCGAAAGTCTCCAAAGGCGTACGCCCGGGCGTTTGGGGTGAATTTTTTTTGTTGGGGCGTAAGCCTAGAAAACTTTTTCAAACTAAAACGAAATTTGTTAAATAAATCCTTAATATAATGCTCAAATTCTCAAAAGTCAACATGTAATTATTCAAATATTTTAAAAAGGAACTGAAACATTAAATTTAAAAGTCAAGATCTTTTTTTTATTGCTAGAATGCCTAATATATATTCTTTTCCAATTATTTATCTTGTCTTCTACTATTTCAAAAAAGTAACGAGCAGTCACTTGTACTTGTAAATAGCATATAATAGATTATTCTAATTAGTTTTTTTGTGGGGGTGGAGTATATATATATATATCACTTATTTATAATGTTCTTCAATTTTTTATGCTATTTCACCTATTTAAAAGTATTTATTATAATTATATCATTTTATAAAATACTAAAAATTAAAACCCCACGGGACTTACGCCTCACTGAAGCAGACATAAAACGCTCCGCCTTACGCCCTCGCCTTTTAAAACACTGATTTTCATTGACTTAATTAGTTAACTATGGTACCGATTTTCTAAATTAATTGATGTTTTATCCATAGATACTTATAACTTTCTCCCCTGATTAAATGGTTTATAATTACTACGAGCACTAATAAACAAGGAGTACAATTTTATTCAAGATAATGTCCAGCATATAAAACCAAAAGGAAAAGTTTAAAAACAAATTAACTTAATTGAGGGGAGGTTCGATCCCACGCGGCTAGCGTGGTGTAACTTCGACCAAACCATCGGACTAATCTCTCCATTATATCTTTTATGCTCGCTTCGTTCAATTTAGGTGCATCTATTTGACTGAGCACGACATTTAAGAAATAGTGAAGACTTTTGAAACTTGTAATTCAAAATAAGTTTTGAATATTTGTGTAGTTGTAAATCATTTCACAAAGTAAATCTATTTCCAAATAAAGAAAGAGATCATTCATTTTGACACGAATTAAAAAGGAAATAGATTCACATAAATTAAAAGAGAGAGTATCAAATATTAATATATAGTGAATTTTTGGGATTGAAGATATTCCTTGGAATCAACGGTACAGAATCCCTAAACGGTCAAAAAACCTCAAACAATACAAATCCTCAACCCTCAACGAATTTGAATTTGGACTCAAACACCATCAACATGCCGAAAAAGGGGAAGCAGAACCTGAAAAAGCCCTCTGTAAGAAAGCGGGCCCCGTCAAACGTAAAAAGCTGAATAAGCTACTAACAGAGGAGGCGGGTCCCATTGTTAAAACCAGCAGTTCATACATATCCAGAGTTACTGACAGCGGTTCTGACGGCGATTCCGATGGCGGGGATGAGTCTGTGAGTTTTAGTGACTTCTCTGACTCTGAGGATCAACAAGGAGATGCGGAAAAGACTGATAGTCAAGATGCAAATTGCTCCGATAGAGACCATGCAATTGGTGATACGACATTATAGTCCGACGGTGAAAAGGTGTATTCTTCTGAAACTCATAACGAAGGTAGAGATGGCGAGGAGGATAGAGATGTCCTTCAAGATATTGCCGCAGTGGTTGATATCAATAAACCTTACATTGAAGAACTTTTTAAGGTAATTGACACTCCCAGTTACGGATTTAGAACCCATCTAAATGAAGTAGAGCATTTTAAACTAAAGATCACCTAGAGATGCTCGCTGGGTAGGGTTGACAAATTCAAAGAAGCGTTAAAGTAATTTAATATTTATAAAGATTTCGAGGATAGTTCGTTTAGGAAATTTCTTCAAATGTCACAAGGTTGGACCTTCAATGAACAGTTAGTTGGTAATATTATTCTCCCTCGATTAATTTGCGCAAAGAAGAATGAATTGTGGATACTTTTCCGTGGAAAGCCCCTCTATTTTGGATTGACAGAGTTTGTGCTTATGACTGGGCTTAAATGCGGTACAAAACCCAGTGATGCTGAAATTGACAAAATCATACACACTAGTGGCACTGAAAAACTCTTTGCAAAGGTATGTCATGGAAAAAGTAAATTTATAGGCGAGAAACTAGAAAAGAGGATAGATAGCACTTTTTTGAATCGTGATGTGAAGCTAAAGATGAGTTTGTTGTGGTTTGTGCATAAAATCCTGATGGTTGCCGACAAAAACAATAAGGTCAACGAAAATTGGGTTAGGATGGCCGACAGTCTAGAATTTTTCCAGCCTTACCCATGGGGTCGTGAAAGCTTATCCTGTTTAATGAAGACTCTGCAAAGGGACATTCACCGGGTATATCATGAATAGGTTCCGGACAAATGTAAATACAGATACGTGCAGCTGTTTGGTTTCACATATGCATTCATGGCATACATTTCCTCTGTTTTATCCAATTCCAGCTTTTTCATACTACATATATATATATATATATATTATGATAGGCAGTTCAATTATCAAAACAGATGAAATGGGCCTGCCGAGGATGCTACAATGGCAGCATAGTATAACACTTGCTCAGTGGCAAGATTGATCCATTTGCTTATGATGATGCAGATGTAGGAAAAATAAATACTCGTGCAGTTTGGCAAGTTTTGTTTGATCATACGCTGCACTGCATTTTATATATTTATTCACATGCAGACTAAATCCACTGTACAACCTTTCCTTGTGCCTACTCACCGCAAGTTGGATCAGAAATTCATGAAGGAATTTGTTGAAATTGAGGATGACGATGTGGATGAAAGAATTGACAGACTAAAAGCGAAGTTGGAAGGGCAACAACAATAAATTGCGCTATCGCTGGAAGGATTGATCATGAACTACCGGCTACACCTCGTAATGATACAGGAATGTATGAAGCTGATCAAGATAGAGAAGGTGCAAGGGTTCGGGGGGGTGGCCATGGGACATGTGGTGTGGAAGTTGGTACATACTGTGGTGGAGGAACATGTCCGCGTTGTGGATGTGACCCGGAGCTGCAAAAGAATTTGTTAGCAAGGATGGAGCAACTTGAACAGGCTAGCTTGTGGGACTGGAAGTAGACTTGGAGGGCCGACTAATATAATTTAAAATAGCCTCAAGAAGCCAAGTGACAGCATCAAACACAGCATCGATGCACTAGTTTCCAGCGTTATAGTTGACAGGAGGGAAGAAGGAATAAGTGAGATATTAGGAGCCAGCAAGTTTACAGAAGATGATCTCGTTCAGAATATAAAAATGACAGTGGAAAATTAAATAAAAAGGGCATCGAGAAAATGGAGGAGCCTTGGCAGGAAATGTAAAAATCTATTAAAGAGAGCATGCAACATCATGTTGACAACGATCAGAAGTATCATCTAGTAATGTAATGTAGAAGTAAGATTCCGTTGCATGATCCATCCAATCATGTCATGAATCACTACGTTATGTGTGGCTCATCTAGTAATGTAGTAGTATGAGTCCACTTATTGATCCATCGGACCTGTTGGTCAATGCGTTGACCACCGACTGTATGACTCCTCGGTGGTGGATTAGTATGACTCCACTTATTCATCCATTTTGAAATCATGTCATGAATCGCTATGTCATGTGATTCTCATCTAGTAATGTAATAGATTGAGTCCACTTACTAATGCATCCAACTTGTTGGTCAATGCGTTGACACCGACTGTATGACTCCTCAGTGATGGTGTAGTATGACTCCACTTATTCATTCATTTTGAAATCATGTCATGTGTCGCTATATTATGTGTTGCTCATCTAGTAATCTAATAGATTGAGTCCACTTGCTAATCCATCCGGCTTGTTGGTCAATGCGTTGACACCGACTATATGACTCCTCAGTGGTGGTGTAGTATGACTCCACTTATTCATCCATTTCGAAATCATGTCATGCATCGCTATGTTGTGTGTTGCTTATCTAGTAATGTAATACTAATCCATCCGACCGTGCAATACATTGACAGACTGTCAGACTCCTCCAATCATATAGTAGTGTGAGTCCACTTATTTATCCATCTCATCATGTCACACGTTTCCATTGAATGCGTGACTCGTCTATTAGTACTGTGATATGAGTCCGCTTATTGATCCATCCGAGCATGTAATATATGGACATTGGCCATATTACTCCTTCAGTGATGTAGAAGTATGAGTCCAATTATAGTATGTCTCATCATATGTCGTGCGTGCAGTAGGATATGCATGACTGATCTAGAAGTGTAGCAGTACAAATCCACTTATCGATCCATCTATTCTTGTAATAGAACTTCAATGATATGTATTACTCGTCTAACAATGCTGCAGTCTGATTCCATTACATGATCCATCCGACCATGTAATACATTGACACTGACTGTATGACTCCTCTAGTAATGTAGTAGTATGTGTGTGTCCACTTATTCATCCATCTTACCATGTAATAGATTCACATATAACTCATGTTAGTTACATAATAGTATGCATCCGACCGTGGAATACATTGACAATAATTTGTATCTCATATAGTAATGTAGTTGGCTATATGGTAATCTATGTAGTTTGAAATATGGTTATGACACAACATTTTAGTTACTAGACTAGTAACATTCATTTGGTGTGTATTAATTTGATACTATACGCTACATGTTATTTAATGATATACACAATACTAATATACTAAAGGTATGTGTATTAGTTACCGTACCTTTTCTAGATGGAGTATTTTAATGATTTTATTAAAATTAGTATTTAGTGATTGATTTAACTGGCAGAACAGGTTTCCTATGTGCACTAGAACCTGTAGTAGCCAGTAAAAAGTGACCTAATTCCGGTGGAACTATAAATACTTATGCCACTATTTTTCATTAGCACTCATCGACCTGCCCAAAATTTGCATACTTAGGTGAGAAAATGTTCTTCTTCTCTCATGTTTCTTCATGATGTAATCGTTCTTCTTATCTTATTACGCTTTGATTGTCTGTAAGTATTTATTTTTTCTTTAACACCATTACTCCAACTGTATTTCATTTTCTCATTCTGTGCGTTCTTTTGTTTGCTTTTTCAGCAACAATGGCCGACACTACTGAATCTTCCTGCAATGGACCAGATGCAAAGATACCTATGGACAGTCCTTTGCATCGCAAAATAAAGGATCTTAAGGATGATATTGCTTCTATCAAGTACCAAGTGATAGCTATGGAGACCAGGCAATCAAGATCTTGGACGTGTCCAGAAGATGACCGAGACTACCTTTAATTAATGTATTGAAAGATGTTGGACCCAGTTCTTAGTTTGCTGATCATGTTAATTAATTACCACTTTCTATTTTGGTGTACCCTATAATTATGTAATCGCATTCCCGATGTATTTCGATTTAATATTAGAATTCCAGAAATGCGAGATTTCCATTTCATGTCATAATGAACATTATCATATGACTCATATCATTTAATTTCAAGATTAGAAATTAAACCTAGAGTAATAGAACCCCACCAACAAAAAGCCTTCAAAAAAGGACTTTTAGATGAAAAGGATAAGGAACATCTTCATTCAACAACTTCATTATATCTACATCATTATAATCTGCATAGACATCCGTAGAACAATTAGATGATGCACAATATAATTAGTGCAGTGAATTGGTTCTACAAAATGAAGAAATAAAATTAATTAGCAGTAATTGGTAACAAACAAACAGTAACTCGCAGGCATGGTGATGCACAGTAACATGTTGATGGGACAACACAAGCTATATCACTTTATCTGCTGCAACAAGTAGCCTATATTCCACCACACTCCCCAACAAACTTTATCTTCTTTTTTTTCGCATTTTCAAGTTGGAATTCAACAGTTCCCTCAAATACGTGCCAATTTAGCACCAAATAATTCCCAATTTTTTTCCCAACACTAGAGCCAAAAATGATATACAAAGTTTACCGTCAATTAATTCCAAAATTTTAATTGAAAATGTGTATTCGACCCTCTTACAGTATTTCATTTCATTTGTTTAATTCAATACTGTCCCCTAATAGTTGCAGTTTTCTCTCTTTTATAAGTATTTCATTCTCCACATATGAGTATCTACCCCACACCTCTACATATACACAAACTCCCTCTTCTTCAGATATTAGTGGGTTCACCATTAATTGGACAGAGAATGCCGGTGGACAGATCCGTCTACCGTTGCTCAACCGTCGTGACCATAACAACAGTATCGTACCAAATGGACACCGTGAAGGAAACTGTAGCCGTGTTAGGCGATCGTGTTGAACAGTTATCGAGCAAGATGGATATGGTGTTGAATTGTATTGACGCCATGGCTACCATTTTACTAGGTTTGGTGAGAGGCTCTACTGCAGGCGTTGGACCTGAACTAGATAGAAGACACCATTGTTCCAGCCAAAATACCAGGTCAAAATTAGGTTTAATTGGTTCTGGCCTTTCGCTGAGAGGTTATGCTTCACTTCGAACATTACTATTTTTGATGTAATGGATAATCTTATATGTTCATAGTTAAAGTTTGCCGCCCTTCACTTAATAAATAGCTAAGACCTAATTTCATGTACTGAAACAGTTATGCATCTATGTTGTCTTTGGTGGATCATTTGTATTAATTCGCAGGTCGCTGAACTGGTCTCATGATGCATCAAATGATTCAGTGATGCATGATTAAATTGCATAGCTACCATCTAATTTCATGTACTGAAACGATTATGCATCTATGTTGTCTTTGGTGGATCATTTGTATTAATTCGCATGTCGTTGCAACCACTGGTCTTGTGATGCATCAACTGATCTGCTGATGCATGATTGAATTGCATAGCTACGACCTAATGTCACGTTATGTCTTTGATTATGCATTAATGTTGTCACTGGTAGAACTATTGTATTAACTCACATGTTGCTGCAACGACTAATCGTGATGTTCCAACTCAATCAAAAATAAATAAAAACACATTAAGCTAACTAAAAAGGGGGTCGTTCTTCCTTTTAAAATTGTAAGGGGTGAAAAGATCTATTGTATTAACTCACAGGTCGCTGCAACGAGTAGTCGTGATGCATGATTAAATGGACTCGTAGAGTACAAGCGTAATGCAATTTACAACACATAGCTGCAACATAAAGCAATTTATGAAACATAGCTGCAATCTGATGGAATTAACCACATTTAAGTTGAATCTGATGCAATTAACAATGCAAAGCTGCATTGCAATGCAAACAAAAGCACATACCTACAGTCTTGCAATCAACAACACATGACCACAACCTTCTGTAATTTACAACAAAAAGATACGTTTCCTTTTCAATGCGCTGTAAGCACTACACCCTGGTGTTATTCTGCGATCTTCTGACTCGGTGAACACGACCATATCCTTCTACTAAAACTCTTATTGGTCTTCCACCTTGGCCCGTCGTTGCTCCACCGCAAGATTTCCCTGTAGTGCCTAGACCACCACATTGGCCTGTCGTTGCTCCACCGCCAGCTTGCCCGCTCATGGCTCAACTTCTAACTTGCCTTATCGTGTGTCCGAAATCAATATTCCTATTGACAACAGAACGAGGTCGTCCTTGTCTACGAATCAAAAAAGGATCTTGTACTGGATCATCGACACTCACACTACTCATCGCAGCAAATGAATCTGGAGGTACGGCATGGGGCCAACTTAAAATGATAGTCTTCAATGCGAAGAGCTGTTCCTGGACGTAATTGAAAGTTCTATCGTCACTCATACCAAGGTCAGCAACTTCATCAAAGGCTGCAAGCAATGACCTGTACCTTTTGTATTCTGTAGTCATCTGCGGGTAACCTCTGATAAAGAAATGTTTCAATTAAGGACGGTATATGGATCGCCTCCATCTACGCAAGATGTATTTTTCAGGAAATAGACTCAAATGTTCTTGGCACCTTACCATCATCATGTGGCGGCATGGAATCCCCCATGACTGGAGAAACTTGCCCTGACAATCAATTGTTGGACCATCAGGTCCATCAACTTTGTATAGAACCCTGAACACAAATGGCTGGCCAAAGTAGTCCTTCCTGATTGGGTTTTCTCTAAGATGGTACAAAACCACCCCATCTTGTGGTATCTCATGAGTTGGATGTACAAACTCAATCTGTAGCTAGCTTATCATTTCTTTTTTTACTAGCTCCAAAATGGTCGGAGAAAAAGCCCTTGCCATTTGAAGTTCCCAGTCAATACTTGAAGTGCATACCGTTTGTTACATCCCGTACTTTGTATGTTGGATTTGTCATGAGTTAATCGACATGAGCTCAAGGAAAAGATTATTTTTGAGGTCATCAGTAATCATGCTATGCTTAACAAGTGATAAGGAAGTGCCATGAAGGTCAGAGGTTAAACAAATCGAAGAGAATAAGTTTCGTTAATGTAAAATCCCATACTTTTGAGCTATAATTTTAACCGCTCGACATAATGTAAGTAGACCTGACCCACGGGAAAATATTGGTCATAATAATTGTGTATATTAAGAGCTCGATGTTATAAGGATGGTGTTAATTTCGTGTGGGTCCCTCCAAGAAAGTACCAACAATTATTAATTAATGGATAAAGACCTATTATGTGGTTGAAAGGGGGCCGGAACGTGTACACTTTATGTACACATAAAAAGGGGCACTTAAATTGATATTTTCCATTCTAATTAAGAGGAGCTTAGGTGCCCTTTCCTTATGAAGTAACTTGGACAGCAAATCACTTTGGGGCTGAGCTATTGGAAGTAGCAAAAACGTTCTACTACATTTCTCTTGCAAGACATAACATCAAATCTCCTTCTTCAACAACTTAGTAGCAAAATTTTCCTCTCAAAAACCAAGAAGAAACAACGTGTATTTCAGCCCCTAATATCAACGTCAGTTCCATTTTTTTTTTAATTAGTGAAGCAAAGTATAATTCCTCTCAAGAAATATATACAAGTTTTGCTCTCAACCTCGATCCCGTTATTCCGTTGTTGTCGTGTTGTTGAATCCGGGCCTTCTTCAAAGTGAAGTAAGGTGGAAGAAGACTACTTATTTGCATATAAGGTAAGAAATCCTCTCTCCTAGATGTATTTGATTTATCTAAGTCGTATCTGCATTGCTAGATGAAAGAAATACAAAAATTATATCGGAAATCGGATAAATGGGTTTGTAGTTTGGTGGGCTGTTTTGGGAGGTTGTTCTTATGAAATTATATGACTGGAAATTAATTGAATAACATGGAGGTTTTATTGTTGTTGTTAATATTGTTGAGAAATTTTGGAATGAAGATGGGGTTTAAAACTATTGTTCAATTGACAAGCCAAGTTTGCCGCTCGTCGCAATATTGTTTGAATTATTGAAACTATTTTTATATTGTTGAGGGGCTAGATCGATGGGATTAATTATTGATGTTGTTAATATGGTTGTTGGTGTTGTTGTTGATGATTTGGCCGGGTTGAATTCTCGGGGTTTGTTGAATATATAAAGGAAATGCTGTCCGAATTTCTATAAATGACGTGCTAGCTTAGAGTTGGATTCTAAAGTACCTTTAACTAATGTTTGGTATCTACTGACGTTGTTGTAGATCTTGGGAAGCCCGAGACTTAGGTTTGGATTAGCTTAAGAAGCGGACAAGGTATGTTAAGGCTATCTTTTCTTTCATTTTGGCATGATCCTTACGATACGAACGAACGACAAACATATAAACACCAAAAGTGACTCCCACTCTTAGACACGTTAGGGGAATTATGACTTGACCCCAAATGCTACCTTGTTATATATTGTTCATGTCTATGTTTCTGACAGCTTTACTTATTGAACATTATTGCTTAATAACAACACTTGAAATCCTTATGTCCTTACATCTATTCAAAAGGTTCCATAATGATTCTACGAGTCTCATATGAATTCATATATATATATATATATATATATATATATATATATATATATATGTATTCATTATGTTACTGACACCGAGCCGCGCTATAGTCGTCCGGGTACGGCACGTAGATGTACAACCACTAATCAGTTGACTATTCACATCGAGTCCTGATACAGGCCGGGTAAGTTATACACACCGAGTCCCACTAGGGCCGGGTACGTTATACACACCGAGTCCCACTAGGGCTGGGTACGTTATACACACTGAGTCCCACTAGGGCCGGGTACGTTATACACACCGAGTCCTACTAGGGCCGGGTACGTTATACACACCGAGTCCCACTAGGGCTGGGTACGTTATATGAGAGAGATTCGGTTTTTAAGGGCCTATGCATTTGATAAATGATTTTACATGGAAACATGCATTGTCATCGCCTTCAGGGCTATTTACATTACTATTCTTTGCCTTCGGGGCTATTTGCATTATTGTTCTCTGCCTTCAGGGCTATTCACCGTATAGGTTGTTTCTCGTACTTTCATTATGATTTATGATTCATTCCTTATGATTACTGCTGCCTTACATACTCAGTACATTGTTCGTACTGACGTCCCTTTGCCTGGGGGCGCTGTGTTCATGCCACACAGCCCCAGATTGCTTTGCACGAAAGATTATACAGGAGACTGACTGTAGGGTATTCCCAAGCTATCAGCTGGATTGGTAAACTCCATTTCATTAGGAGTATGGCCGAGTCAGAGTATTTCTTCATGATTTGAGTCAGATGCATTATGGGTATGTTGGGACCTTGTCCGAACTTATGTTTTGATATCATGTTCTACGTTAGAGACTTTTGCAAACAGAGTCATGTACATAGTATGTCATTCTTGTAAGCGGCTATGTAAGCCGATATATCATGTTGCACTTTACGGATGTCATATGATTATAGATTTTACTTGATTTAAGAAAGACGAAAAAAATGTTTTGAAAAGCTTTCATTATGCATATCATTTCATGATTAAGGGTCCAATAATATTATGAGTATAACGAGAACCAGCGGGTTCGCTCGGCTCTAAGTAAGGGTTGGGTGTCCATCATGCCCTATAGGAATAGGGGTGTGACAAAGTGGTATCAGAGCAGTTCATCCTAGGAGTTGTCTGCAAGTCGTGTCTAGTAGAGTCTTGTTTATGGTGTGTTGCGCGCCACATTTATAAACAGAAGGCTACAGGGCATTTAGGATGGTTACTTTTTTTTTCATATCTTAGGATCGTGCGATAGAGCTAAGAGATAGGAAATGATATCCCTTATACACTGACCTTTGATTTGAGCAGGAGAGTGGTGTCGACAAGAGAATGTAAATAATGATACTGGGAGTTACAGAGGTAGGATATTTCATTGAGGTTACGTTATCAGCATTTGTATATACAGAATGGCAAACTGATCATCATCAAGGTAATTTATTGTAAGTATAGTGAGATAATGGATTGAATGTATATATATTGATGATAAGTACAATTATAAGGTGTGAACAGAAGAAGCTGAAGGAATCAGAAAAAAGATAAGTAACGGTAAGCAGGGTATATGTCAGATATAGTATGAATGTTGCAGCTATGATTGAAACTTGAAGTTAAAGATTGAAAGGGAAAGTAAACAGGAAAGTATAACAGGTACAGTTTGAGTTGGACATACGAGGTAAGTTCATCATTTTCATACTGTTGTTAATATTGGGAGCCCTGTGTCGCTATGATATGACATATATATATATATATATATATATATATATATATATATATATATATATGTTG
Organism: Lycium barbarum; assembly: GCF_019175385.1. Classification (NCBI taxonomy): domain Eukaryota; kingdom Viridiplantae; phylum Streptophyta; class Magnoliopsida; order Solanales; family Solanaceae; genus Lycium; species Lycium barbarum. The sequence goes on along the minus strand of NC_083348.1, from coordinate 17,833,055 downwards.
GCCCTGCGAGGCATTGTTGATATTTCCTGCGTGCAGGTTTTGGGATAGTGAGAAATACAGAGGAAACTCTGCCAAAATTTTCCTAGAAATAAAAAGAGAATGAGATATAAGTTCGTAATATGTCTTGAAAGGTCGTGTCAACAGTAATGATAGGATTTGACTAAGTTGCGAGTATGGCTGACTTCGAGAAATAAGTTAACTGTTGAATTGATAGTAATAGTAATTATGAAGTCGATATCGACATGGTAAAAAGAAATGCTAGGATAATTTGGAAGGGCTTGTGATACTAAGAGATGATTTAGAAAACGGCTGGCAAATATTAATAGAGTGTTATATTGAGGTATCGACTGAATTGATAAGTAGGAATAAATTACGACGAGTTTATAGTTAAAAGAAGTAATAGTATGATTGAGACAAGAGTACAGAGGAAGAAGAATTGTCACGAATATGAATGTATTGATAAGACAGCTCGTGAGGTATTAAGGATAAGATTGACCAGAAAGGGTAAAAGGTTAAGTACGCCTACTCCACAGAGTGTAATTAAACCATAGTAAGAATCGTGAATAAGGTTAAGAAGTGTTACCCTATAGGATTGATTACGAACAGGATACAATGTGAATATAATGAGGATTGTTATGAAAATGAGTAAAGCCTAGTGAGAAAGTGACTAAAAGATATGACGTGATCTATGTGACTAAAGTATAAAGGCAAGTATGAAACAAAAAGGCGAGCTATAGAACGAATAAGAAAGACTTATAAAGTTCTATAGGGAAAGTTCAGAACAAAGATTATGTGATAACGGAAATGATAGCGACCACAAGAAAAGAAGGAGTTAATTGAAAGAAGGAAATAAGAAGAAAGCGAGATAACAATGTATTAACAGGTTATGACATGTATAGCCGAGAACAAGAGTAATATAATTGACGGAATTGTGAAAGATCAAATTACAGAAAGATGAGCAACGAGGTAGAATGAGTACCAGAAAATGACTGGTATGATAAGAACAAACAGGGATGAACAGAATGCGTTTTGAAAATGAGAAAGGGGTTATGCAGATGTAATGTTTTCCGAAGGATACAGAGGTAACATAAGATTCCTCGTGCACTGAATAAAAGATGGACATAGACTGGAGAAATGGTAAGGGAATTCTAAATAAAGCACCCAAGATAGACATAATTAATTGAGTACGAGTATAGAACGAAAGGGAAATATATAGCTACGAACTTAAAGGTGTAGTACGACGACAAGGTGATAGATAAGACTGTTATTAAGATGAACTTGATATGATTTTGAGTAAGTTAGAAGTCGGTGCTGGGTACACAACAAGGGTAAAAGAGCATAAGGCATAAAGGAGTACTGCGTGTATATGACTTCACCTCGGAAACAGTGAAATACTTAAAGGACAAGGACTATGGGTTTGAGGAACAAATGATGTATTGTAAATTTATTAGAGGAAACAGATGATACAGGTTGGGATAAAGATAATGTTACAAGAGAACTTTGGACACTTATCATCAGAATATGAGTGCTACCTAATTGAGAGTTTGGAACGACTACAAGTACTAATTAATTGTTGATTGGAGTAAGTGGAATGTGGCATTGATGAGTTGCTACATTGGTTGCATTACTCAAGTACAGATTATCAGATGAGATTTTGTAATATATATAGAAAGATTCTCATCTCTTCGTGATTTCATTAAGGTTTCGTACGTGGATAGTCAAAGTTATAAATTATAACGAAAAGACATAGATATGGCACAGTATACCAAGTGAATTGGAAAAAGGATCAGATGAATTTGAGATTGGAAATGGGGACATAGAGCAGACTATAAACAGATAATGGTATAAGTACACCCTTAAGGGGGGAAGCGGGTGAGAGAAATGCAGGTGTAATATGGAAACAATTGACACTGAAATATATTTTATATAGATGCTTAAACTTCAAGTGAGATCCCTTGCTGAAACAAGTTAGTAAGATCTGAAAGCCAGCAATAAATGGATAGAAGTCAAGATGGTATTTGAGATAGTGCTGAGAATCATTTGTAAAGATCTTGAATGATATGACATTAGAAAGTGGGTGCTTATAAAAAAAAATACGACAAGAGAATGGAAACGAGTAACTTAAGATATATTATAAAGGATGGCAATGCTATACTGGATTAGAGGCTAAGATGTTGGCAATAGAGTTGTTTGCTAATGATATTGTGACTTACCAGTAGCAAAGGAGAAGGGACAGAAAATCTCCTATAGTAGGCTACGAGCGAGTTTTAGTACGAATGAGATATGTAAAGTAGAATGAACTAGGAGAAAGAAAGACTGTGACAAAGATTGGATATACTTTATACAAGTTGTACAAGAATAGTTATGCAACCTACGAATATTTGTATGTTAAGAATGAGACCAAATGAGTACTTGATAAGAAGAGTAAGGATTCAGTAATAACAATGTGGTTGTGATATTTTGGGTACATTAAGGAAAGGTGTTAGATGATTTGAGCCAAATTACCGAGATAGAAAGGGAAAATAGGACATATACATGGTTGAGCCGAAGATTCATCCCGATACCGATTGTAAGATATGAGAGGAGAAGGCAAGGTAAAGCATGATGACTAGTGAAACGACGCTAAGGTATTTCTTGGGCTAATTTTAGCACCTACGCATATTCTTGTAAAGATTGCAACATGATGTGTGACAGGAAAACTAAGAGCAAAATCTAAGTAAAGAAGCAATAGAAGAGTTTGAATTAAAGATAAAGAAATGGCACGACATAATATGCCTAAAGTGTTACAAGTTGGATTAAGGGAAATTGTGAAATGGTTTAAGCGAGACGATCAGAACGAGCTGATTACTAGAAGACAATGAATTTACATGTCAAATAAAAAATTCTCTCAGAATTATACCAGTTAACGATAGTCAGATCACAGAGTAGCTATGTAAATTTATTATATGAGGGAACTCCGGCGCTACTTGATAGCCAACTCTAAAGATCGAGATTAAGAGCTAAAAAGTAGAGTGACAGTTAAAGGCTCTTAAAGAAGTCGAGAAGTGATACATAAGGCTGAAGATTCCAGAATATGGACTGGAACAGCAGAGCAATGTAAGGTTATTGAATTAAAATAATGTTACACCTTGGAAAATTTCATTTTGGTCTACAGGTTACCGAGAGGCATGAAATACTCTAAGGATTGTAAAGTCTAATAAATCGACGAGGGACATCTGCGTGTTATAAAATCTTATGTAAAGATTAAGAGGTAAAATGAAGTGAACGATACATCTTAAGGGAGTAACTTATAGAATAAGAAAGAGTCGAGTTATGTCTTAGTGCACTATGAATACAAGTCAGAATCAATCAGTGCCAGTACAACTAAACAGTATGCATACAAGAGAGAGAGTAACATTTCAGCAGAAGAGCTTGCAATACAACTCTCAACCAAATGGGAAATAAAAAGGAGAGTAAAGACAACGACGTGGAATTATTACCTCGAGAGGCAAGTGCAAGAGGAAATATTACGGTAATGGTTACTTAGAGATCTGGAACGCCTTATAGTCAATTGAAGGGAATCAACCAACGAAAGAGGCATGTGAAGGGCGTAATTCAATAAGAGAACACTAGAGGAAGTATTAGGAATGTAAGATTAGCTTAACATTCGAGGACGAATGTTCCTAAGGGGGGAAGAATGTTACATCCCGTACTTTGTATGTTGGATTTGTCATGAGTTAATCGACATGAGCTCAAGCAAAAGATTATTTTTGAGGTCATTAGTAATCATGCTATGCTTAACTAGTGATAAGGAAGTGTCATGAAGGTCAGAGGTTAAACAAATCGAAGAGAATAAGTTTCGTCAATGTAATATCCCGTACTTTTGGGCTATAATTTTAACCGCTCGACATATGTAAGTAAACCTGACTCACGGGAAAATATTGGTCATATTAATTGTGTATATTAAGAGCTCGATGTTATAAGGATGGTGTTAATTTCGTGTGGGTCCCTCCAAGAAAGTGCCAACAATTATTAATTAATGGATGAAGACCTATTATGTGGTTGAAAGGGGGCTGGAACGTGTACACTTTATGTACACATAAAAAGAGGCACTTAAATTGTTATTTTCCATTTTAATTAGGAGGAGCTTAGGTGCCCTTTTCTTATGAAGTAACTTGGACAACAAATCACTTTGGGTTGAGCTACTGGAAGTAGCAAAAACGTTCTACTACATTTCTCTTGCAAGACATAACATCAAATCTCCTTCTTCAACAACTTAGTAGCAAATTTTTCCTCTCAAAAACCAAGAAGAAACAACGTGTATTTCAGCCCTTAATATTAACGTGAGTTCCATTTTTTTTAATTAGTGAAGCAAAGTATAATTCCTCTCAAGAAATATATACAAGTTTTGCTCTCTACCTCGATCCCGTTATTCTGTTGTTGTCATGTTGTTGAATCCGGGCCTTCTTCAAAGTGAAGTAAGGTGGAAGAAGACTACTTCTTTGCATATAAGGTAAGAAATCCTCTCTCATAGATGTATTTGATTTATCTAAGTTGTATCTACATTGCTAGATGAAAGAAATACGAAAATTATATCGGAAATCGGATAAATGGGTGTTGTAGTTCGGTGGGCTGTTTTGGGAGGTTGTTCTTATGAAATTATATGACTGGAAATTAATTGAATAACCTGGAGGTTTTATTGTTGTTGTTAATATTGTTGAGAAATTTTGGAATGAAGATGGGGTTTGAAACTATTGTTCAATTGACAAGCCAAGTTTGCCGCTCGTCGCAATATTTTTTGAATTATTGAAACTATTTTTATATTGTTGAGGGGCTGGATCGATGGGATTAATTATTGATGTTGTTAATATGGTTGTTGGTGTTGTTGTTGATGATTTGGCCGGGTTGAATTCTCGGGGTTTGTTGAATATATAAAGGAAATGCTGTCCGAATTTCTATAAATGACGTGCTAGCTTAGAGTTGGATTCCTAAGTACCTTTAGCTAATGTTTGGTATCTACTGACGTTGTTGTAGATCTAGGGAAGCCCGAGACTTAGGTTTGGATTAGCTTAAGAAGCGGACAAGGTATGTTAAGGCTATCTTTTCTTTCATTTTGGCATGATCCTTACGATACGAACGAACGACAAACATATAAACCCCAAAAGTGACTCCCACTCTTAGACACTTTAGGGGAATTATGACTTGACCCCAAATGCTACCTTGTTATATATTGTTCGTGCCTATGTTTCTGACATCTTTACTTATTGAACATTATTGCTTAATAACAACACTTGAAATCCTTATGTCCTTACATCTATTCAAAAGGTTCCATAATGATTCTACGAGTCTCATATGCATTCATTTATATATATATATATATATATATATATATATATATATATATATATATATATATATATATATTCATTATGTTACTGACACCGAGCCGCGCTATAGTCGGCCGGCTACGGCACGTAGATGTGCAACCACTGATCAGTTGGCTATTCACATCGAGTCCTGATACAGGCCGGGTACGTTATACACACCGAGTCCCACTAGGGCCGGGTACGTTATACACACCGAGTCCTACTAGGGCCGGGTACGTTATACACACCGAGTCCCACTAGGGCTGGGTACGTTATATGAGAGAGATTCGGTTTTTAAAGGCCTATGCATTTGATAAATGATTTTACATGGAAACATGCATTGTCATCGCCTCAGGGCTATTTACATTACTATTCTTTGCCTTCGAAGCTATTTACATTATTGTTCTCTGCCTTCAGGTCTATTCACCGTATAGGTTGTTTCTCGTACTTTCATTATGATTTATGATTCATTCCTTATGATTACTGCTACCTTACATACTCGGTACATTGTTCATACTGACGTCCCTTTGCCTGGGGGCACTGTGTTCATGCCACACAGCCCTAGATTGCTTTGCACGAAAGATTATACAGGAGACTGACTGTAGGGTATTCCCAGGCTATCAGCTGGATTGGTAAACTCCATTTCATTCGGAGTATGGCCGAGTCAGAGTATTTCTTCATGATTTGAGTCAGATGCATTATGGGCATGTTGGGACCTTGTCCCAACTTATGTTTTGATGTCATGTTCTACGTTAGAGACTTTTGCAGACAGAGTCATGTACATAGTATGTCATTCTTGTAAGCGGCTATGTAAGCCGATATATCATGTTGCACTTTACGGATGTCATATGATTATAGATTTTACTTGATTTAAGAAAGACGAAAAAAATGTTTTGAAAAGCTTTCATTATGCATATCATTTCATGATTAAGGGTCCAGTAATATTATGAGTATAACGAGAACCAGCGGGTTCGCTCGGCTGTAAGTAAGGGTTGGGTGCGCATCATGCCCTATAGGAATAGGGGTGTGACACCGTTGCTCTGACAACTGCCATGAGCTCTGCGTTGTTCTCAAGGTCAAATTTTCTCCGAACTGCTAACTCATACTGCTGAACAAACAACCGGAGTTTACTACTTCCATTGATGTACTTATCAAAGAAAGTATGGATTCCCTCGCTTCTTTGGGTTGATTTCATTACATCCCAGAAGTGATCATTGAGGTAGACAGGCACAAACTGATGCTTATGCTATACAAACTTTCAAACCAAGCATTGTCGTACAAACTAAAACAATCAAGAAAGTCTCTCCATCTACCTTCGAATTCCTCTATAGTGATACATTCCTTGACTGTAGAAATGAATGCCTTCTTTATTTCTGGCAATATAGGATTGTTAGCTCTAAACTTTTGAGGAATCTTTTGGTATATGAGCCATGCACCCAGCCGATGCATGGTATCGGGCATTTTTGCCCTCAGTGCTGCCTTGATCTTGGCGCATTGATCTGTCAATATAAATTTTGGTTTCCCGCCTCCCACTAAACCCGTCAACCGGTTCGGTTAAACCGGTTAAAATCGGTAACCGGACCGGTAGAACTGGTTAACCGGTTCCGGTTAACCGTTTAATTATTACCGGTCCGGTTTCGATTTTTTTGAAACCGGAACCGAACCGGTTGAACCAGTGAAATTAAAAAAAAATAAAAAAAATATAGCCGTTGGGCGTTGGGCCTTGTCCGTTAATGGACCGTTGGCAATGGTCCATTTGCAAAAATGGCCGTTGCCAAATGGTCATAAAATTAATTTTTGGCCCCCCAACCCCCAAACTTTTTTTTAACGCTTTAACCCATCCCCACCCTTATATAAACCCTTCTTCATTTTCATTTTAATTCACACCAATTCACTCTTCTTCTCTTCTCTCAAATCTCAATCTTTCAATTATAGTTACTTTGCAATAATTAGCCACAATCTTATTATAGTTTCAACTTTCAATTATTAATTTTGCAATTATAATATTATTGGTGGAGTTGGTGATTTTGCAACAATCCGAAATAGCTTTGGTGGATTTGCAATTCTAGCCGCCTTCACTTTGTTGGAAATTAATCCGGCAATTTGGTACCTTCGTTCCAACTCTATCTTTATTTTTCGCAATTTAATTCTAGCAATTTATTTTTCGCAATTTAATTTACGCAATTTAATTCTAGCAATTTAATTTGTTGTAATTTATTTTCTTGTGATTTATTTTCTTGTGATTTAAACTAATTCTATTTAATAATGGCAAAGAGATTAAGACGTGGTGCCGGTAGTAGTAGTGGTATTGTTAGGGGTGAGCTTAATGAGGAAACATTTATGGAAGAAACACCTAATTTAGGTATTGATGTTGGTGGAAATAATCCACTTTTAGGTCATGAGGCAATGCAACAACATTTTACCGACACTTTTAACGAAGATGATGATGATGATGAAACACAACCCCCCGAAAATCCCATAGGAGATACATGTCCTGCACAATCACATACACAAGACAAACCGCCTAGAACTCGTAAGCCAACAGCTAAAGTTTGGAAATTTATGACTAAGAATAGGGAAAACCAAACAGCTACATGTACCATATGTGGACAAGTATTTAGTTTTAAGCAAGGAACTGGTAAGGATGGTGGAACGGGTACACTAAATGGGCATATGAGAACCAAACATATGGATGTTTAGGGAGAGCAAACGGATTCAAATGTGGGGGTATTCAAATGACGATAGACCCACGAACCGGTAGAAATTTTAAGTATGACAAGAAAAAAGAGCGTGTAGAAATAGCTAAAATGGTAGCTTATAATTGTTTACCATTTTCCTTTCCCTCAGGTTTGGGGTTTGTTACTTACATTCAACGTTGTTATAATCCGTTATTTGAGGGTATTCCTAGAAGTACTTGTAGAGCCGATGTTATAGATTTGTTTAAAAAATATAGATTTTATTTGCGCCATGTATTTAATTCTTTAAATTGTAATGTTTGTCTTACCGCTGATTTGGGTCTTAGTCTTAACAAGTTAGATTTTTTTGCTATTACATGTCATTGGGTTGATGACAACTGGGTTATGGAAAAAAGAATTATAGATTTTTTATATGATGAAGGAAAAGGTCGTCACGATGGAAAATATTTAGCGGATTCAATGTCTACTATTATGAGATTTTTTAACATTTATAGAAAAACACTTTGTATTGCTTTAGATAATGCTTCTAATAATACAAAGGCGATAGGTCTTATAAAACGAGAACTAAACCCTCCGCTAAGAAATATTTTTCATGTAAGATGTAGTTGTCACATTTTAAACTTAATTGTTAAAGATGGTCTTGTGCATTTTGAAGATTTTGTTCAAAAAAGTTAGAGATGCGGTTGCGTTTCTTTTTTGTAATGCTAATAGGGGAAGAATTAGAGATTTTAAAAATGCTTGTGTGGAAAATAACTTTAGACCTAGGAAAATTCAAGTAGAAATTGAGACTAGGTGGAACTACACTTACATTATGCTACAACAAGCATATGAGTATAGGATTCCCATACAACAAGTTCACAACAAATATAATACTGATAGTGATGATTGGTTAAATTTTTCGCATTGAGAAGATGTTAAAGAATGTGTTGAACTCTTAGAAATTTTTTATAATGCAACTCTTGCCTTTTCTAGACAATTCTATCCCACGGTAACCGAAATTTTAGCCTACTTAGCGGAAATAGCTAGAGTTTTACAAAAGTATAAATATAAATCCGGTTATCAAGTGGCTATTTTTGAAATGATAATAAAATTTAAGAAGTATTTTTTTCCCATCCCAACTTTATTTATATTGGGTTCTCTTTTAAATCCTTGTTTAAAAGTGTCTTATACTAAAAATTTGGTTAGTCAAATTTATACATTTTTAGAAATTGAAGAGGGAGTTCAACCATCTTTAGTTGAAGCCGAACTCGCTATTGATGATGAGTTTAGAATTTTTTTTACTCATTATTCTAGTTTGGAAGAACGTGCTACACCCGTTGCTCCACGCCCTACTACTTCTCAGAGTAGCAAAAAAGGCTTGTCGGGTTTAAAAGTTTTACATTCACAGTCAACTTCTTCTTGTACTGCAAACTTTGATGAATATAACTTTTATTTGATGCAGCCAAATGTGGATATCAAGGAACTGGATGACTTGGACGGCTTGGCATGGTGGAAGAAGTACAAGACAAGCTATCCGGTACTTTCAAGAATGGCTCGAGATATCCTTACAGTTCAAGTATCAACCGTGGCTTCGGAGAGCGCATTTAGCCAAGGAAGACAGCAAATTGGAGACCATAGACATTCATTATCCGACTTTAGCTTGCAAGTACTAGTGTGCATTCGCGATTGGATAAGATCGGAGCGACGCAACCAAAACTTAGAAGCGGAGGAAGGCGAAGAGGAAGAAATTGAAGATTTGATAGCTAGTGGACCGGACCAAATGAAAGACTTTGAAGATATTTCCATGACCGAATATGATGTGGGGGAAATTAACGAAATGGTTCAAAATTGGTGATTTTATTATTCTACTATTTCTGTACAACTCATGTATTATTTGCAAGTTAAAAAAAACTACAACTTGCAAATAAATGTTATCCAAGAATGAATAAAATATATGGCTCATTGAGCTTTCTTCTATTTACTTGTGTTCATATTAAAAATAAAAACTAGAAAGTTATATACTTGAAAAATAACTAAAATATATTAAGAATATACTTATAATGTATAGTATACTATAAGTATAACTTAACCATATTTATATATATTAAGTTATATAACCTAAGTATATTGATATATATACGTATATTCTTACTATATTTTAGGTATATGTAGTATAACACTATAACTTAAGCATATAACTTAATATATATATGTATACACGTATATTCTGTATTGCTGACTTGCTGTTAGCCTGTTAATCAGTAAATATTTAAACTTTACTTATAAACTTGTATAACATATGTAAATATACCTACAATATACTAATAAAGACTATAATATATATATATATATATATATAATACAAAAAAAAAAAAAAAGGTTTTGGAGACTTTGAACCGGAACCGGTTAAACGATTCCGATTTTTTAACCGGAAACCGGCCGATTCCCTAACCGGTTACCGGTCCGGTTCGGTTAACCCGGTTGACAGGCTTACCTCCCACAGTATTCAACCAGTTTGTGAACATCCAGGTATATGTCTCTTCATTTTCAGCTGACAACAATGCACAACCAAGCAAGATTGTCTGTCGGTGGTGATTAACCCCAGAATGATGCAGACGGCATATTATACCTGTTCACCAGATACATGGTGTCGAAGCTAACCACATCGCTGAAGTCAACATAAACATGTTTGGCCTGCGGATGAACCTAAATAACATTCTTCAATCTACCTTCCTCGTCCAACTTAACATCATGGAAGAATCCATGACTCAAACTTTTCATTCTACGAAAGAAGTCCATTACGCTTCGGCATCCCCATTTTTCTCCAAAATATACCTCTGGCCGATGATAAAATTCTTACAATCTTGTATCCCAATTACTCTGGGCCACCACATAAAACTTGTGTGGTTTGAATGTTTGTGCAGATTCTCATACCAGTTCTATCATTGGCCTCAAGCACCCTTTTCAGACTATTACTTACTGTCCTATGTCCGCGAAATCGGGTATAAAATCATGGTTATGCCATTAAACACACTTTAAATCGGAAAATAGCTTGTAGTTTACACACGCCGTGCACTGTATCTTTTTGCTAGTCTCATAACAGCTCTTCGCCTCACCTGCCCTGTCACATGCTAAGCGGACATAGAAAGGGTAATCAGCCCGACTGCTTTTAATAGATTGTCTTACTGTACCAAATCTCAATGCTCTAGAATGTTTCAAGTAAAAATCATACGGATCTTCTTCATCATCATAGACAGTACCACTAACAGGCCTACCAATATTATATCATCCTCATCAGTATTCACAAGTCCATCACTATTACTATGTTCTTCATTTCTAATATTGTTAGAAGAAGATGCAATGTTACCTAGATCGATGGCCATATTACTTACATCGATGGCCTGGACGGATGCATGTCCATCACTGTTACTATGTTCTTCATTTCTAATATTGTTAGAAAAAGATGCCATATTACCTAGATCTATGGCCGTATTACCTACATCGATGTCCTGGAGGGCCTCATCAATGACGCTATTGCTATGAACTTCATGAATATTATTGTTAGAAAGATGTGCAATATTACCTACGTTGATGGCCATATCACCCACATCTATGACCTGGAAGCCTACATCAACCACAGCAACCTCGTTAAGGAGAGAATGATTGTCTCCTTCATTAACTACGTCCATGGCTATTTCATGAGAATGTGTTTGGCAGGGGATTTAATGAAAAAAACTTGGTGTTCTATTGAACAATGGAAATAAATGTGATGAATGAGAATGTGTTTGGTAGGGGGAATTTAATGAAAAAAACTTGGTGTTCTTCTTAACAATGGAGAATAAATGTAATGAGAAAGAGATGATGCACCAACTATAGTTGTGTTAGTACACGTCCAATGATGACTTTTTAAAAATTGTCACATCCCACATTAATTTTGAAGACATTTTTTAATAGTTGTCACATCCCCATGAGAAAGAGATGATGCACCAACTATAGTTGTGTTAGTACACGTCCAATGATGACTTTTTTTAAATTGTCACATCCCCCATTAATTTTGAAGGCATTTTTTAATAGTTATCACATCCCTCACTAATTGTTGCATTAGAGGGAGAGCGGGACAGTGGGCGTGTGTATACACTCTCTCAAGTTCACTCAAAGATGGGTCCAACTAAGTAGAAGGGTATATTGAACATTTCAAGCTCATTCTTGACGTTCTTGACGATTTTTTCCTGAGGACAATCTTTTTCCATGTCAAATCTTTTAAATTTATGCTTAACCAGCGTGCTAAACTTTTGTAACTCACTGCCATAAAAAAACATAGGTCATTAGTATGAATGCGAAAAGGATACTTTAGCCCACAAATTTTCATTAAATGAGAAGTATGAGTAAAAATTAAAGACCAGCAAATTGAGGAGCAAAAATTAAAGACCAGTCCGTATGAAGGGCAATCTACACAATTTTTTGATTTTTTTTGCGGATCTTCTTCTCTTTTCTCCAAATAGTCAGATTTCAGAAAACAAAAAAGTAACTCTAGAGATTCACAAGCAAACTTAAATTTTGCAAATATAATTTTTCTTTCACTTTAAAGACTCATAATTACGACATAAACACTATGCAAACATTTTTATACATAGATACATACTTGATTATACATCATTAAGCAATAAATATACACTACTTTGAGACAATAATTTTACCTTCACTACCAGTATATATTATATAATTGTGTGTCATAGTTATAGTCATGTATGAAGGGGGCCTTGGCGAAAGGTAAAAGTTCTCTCCATGTAACCTATAAGTTACGGGATCGATCCGTAGAAGCAACCACTAATGCTTGCATTATTAGGGTAAGATGTCTGCATCACACCCCTTAGGGTGTCCCTTCTCTGGATCCTGTTAGTGTTAGATGCTTTGTGCTCAATGCTGCCCTTAGTGTATAGTCATGTATAATAGCCGGTATATACATCAATATACATGATTATATTCGGGTAAGCACAAACATAAATATAAACGATTATACATTGAAAAAACAAAGTATGTACAATTCATATACACCCTTTTCTTCCCTTCAAAATTCAAAGAAGAAGAAGAATATGCGACAATTTATCACCATAGATAAATAAAGATGAAGAAAAATATATTTGCTGGATCTGAATTTACTTTACAAGCGTAGTGTGAAGCAGTGATAACCGTCTTCCTAAGAGAAGGAATTTGGTAAATTGTAGAATGCATTCCCTCGTGGAGTACTAGATATGCAAATTCTTTGCATCTGTCAGTCAAATAAATGCTAAAATTCTCTTTTCGACTAAGTTATCGAAGTTGATTTATTTTATTTTAGAAGAAAAATTTGATAGTATTCACTTTCATACTCAACTAATTTGAATAAACATTCACAACTAACACTTCACTATGTGGAAGTCAAGCATGTGCCGAACACAACTTCTGATACATTAGATTTGGTTGATATTGTTATACCCTATTTTAACCTAAGTCAAAATAGTTTACAACATCCCGGTGATTCCGAGGTTAATTAAAGTTGGGGAGTCGCCACCTAATTACTTATGGTGAATTAGGACACCTAAGGCTATTAAAGTTATTTTCTAAAGTTAACTCCGTTTAAGGTCTACCAAACTTAAGATTCTAGGTAAGGGTTCAATTAGTCTAAAGGGAAGGTATTAGGCATCCTTTAAGACCCATTAATAATGGTAAACCAATCGGACTTATGTTAATTAATTAAGGCTGATTATACGAGAGTTATATAAAGTATATAAAACTATAATATATAGAATGAATAGTACCTTTTCAATTAAATTAGGACAGTAGTTAAACATCACTTTCCAAAGTAATCGATCACGAATAAGTTGAAAATCAGAGTTGCGTTTAAACGAGAATTAATCCTAGCTAGCAAAAATGTCATTTTAAAGATTGAAATTTTGATCTTTTAAATAATGTGAAAAGGACTAACTAAATTATTGGTTGACAGTTAGGCCAAACAAAATCACTTTCTGGACATTGAGATTATCTGTAAACTTGAGACCAAGAATTCCATGCTAGTTTAAATTATGAATGCAAAATGTGACTCAAATCACCTATGAGAAAATCTTCCGAACTTGTCTAAATAGCTAAACGAATACATGTAGAATAGGTGATACTAACCAATTAATTCCTTATTACCTCTAACTAATTAAGCTCTTGAATTATATCTCAACCGTAACAATAATTCTAGGTGAACAGACTGTGAATAAGTTACCCATGTTATATCCCGTGTTTTCACACGTTTGGAGAAACTTGAATTATATGGGATTCTTGAGATATAAGATTAATTTTATATCTTGTTGAACATAGGAGTTATGCATGAAAGAATAGAGTCATGAAAGTGTGGGACAAGGCTAAGGGTAATTTTGGAATTTTGGAAATTTGTTTCGGGAATTACAAAATACGATTCACAAGTTGTTGGGCTTGTAAAATAAGAAACAATTGAGGCCCAAAATATTAGGGGGTGGCCGGCCATGATGGCCTTGGCCCAAGCCCAAAATTTGTATTTAATTTCCATAAGATTAATTAACATAATGGCCTTGATCCAAGCCCATTTTTACTTGGTCATGTGCTTGGTCATGTGACCAAGTCTTGATATTATATGTATAAGAAGATTCAAGACATTAGAAGGCAAGACCAAACAAAGCAAAAATAAGAAAGAAAAGGGAGAGGGTTTCGGGTTTGAGGGGCAAAATTGACCCTCCAAAATCTTGCTTCAAAAATTCATTTCTTGTTAAATTCCTACTAATTCAAGGTTCCTTTGCATCTTGGTATAGTTGGATTGGAGTGGGGAGCACTAGAATCTCCAAGGTGATCATATATTCAAGTGAAGGAGACTTGAGGAAAAGGTAAGAATTTCTACCTTTTTATTGTGTTGTTGAGTTTTGTTTGTGTTGTAGTATGTAGAAATGTGTTGATTGGATGGAAAAATGGAAGTTTGCAATGTGGGTTTGGAATTGGAGGTGTAGCCGTGTGTATATATATGTTGTATAGCCAAAAATGTGTTGAAACTATGTTGTATTCTAGTTGTGAATGTGATGGAATTCATGTTGAGAATGAAAGTGGAATAAATTTGATTGAATTGCTAAAATAGCACTTGGCCGTGTGGTGTATTTGGCTTGAGAATAAAATGGATTAAGTTTGTTTAGTGTATTGGAGTGTTATTGTAATGCTTGATATGTGAATGAAGTTAGAATGATATAAGTTTGTATTGAATTGGAATATAGAAACTTATGTCGTTTTAGTATAATTTTCCGACATTAAGGAAATGAAGTTGTTTGATTGCTAATAGTGATGATCATTGATGAATTTGGAAGTTGGAAACTTGTTATGAAGTTATATGCCAAAGATTTGATGTTTTGCATAAATTAAGACTTTGGCGGAAAATTGTATATTATGTATATCAAGTGTATATCTTAAGGAAAATGATATGAAATGCCTCTAAATCTATGTTGTGATGATCTTGAGTAATTATGGATGTGAAAGTAATGATGTTAGTTTGAAAGTTTGGATTAGAAGGGAAGTTATGGCAAGTTGTGGAAACAATGACTAGTTGAAGGATAATTGTGTTGTTAATGCTTTTTGTTGATGTTA
This sequence comes from Lycium barbarum, assembly GCF_019175385.1. Classification (NCBI taxonomy): domain Eukaryota; kingdom Viridiplantae; phylum Streptophyta; class Magnoliopsida; order Solanales; family Solanaceae; genus Lycium; species Lycium barbarum. Next base: position 17,817,406 of record NC_083348.1, on the reverse strand, counting down.
ATGTTGTTGTTTGGGTTGTTGTTGATGAATTATAGCCGAGTTGAATTCTCGGGGTGCTATATGTATAGGAGAGGTGCTGCCGAAATTTCGGTAGCCAATTATGCATCAAATTGGAACTTTGGTATTATTAGCTTACAATTGGTAAACTTGACCAATTGCAGTTTTTCGACGAAACGGGAAGTGAGATTGGAAAGGCTTAAGGAGCATGAAAGGTATGTAAAGCAAACCCAATTCTTCCCTTGGCATGCCCCTAGTATGTTAGGGTCGGATCCGGGCCTCGAAGGACCTCTTGGCCCTCGGAATCCGCAAGACAAAATTTCAGTTTTTCCTTCAATAGAATTGAACTACTTTGATACGCTTTTTCTGAAATTATGCGATTTTGCTCCAAATTACTCAGAAAGTCATAGAATGTCTGTAGAACCTTTTTAGGTGACTCGATATGCTTAGAGGGCACAATTTGAGCCCGCCGCCTTATTTGTCCCGAGGCGGGCCCGCTATTTACGGTTTTGCCCCTAATATGCTAAAGATTCCTTTTTAAGCGATTTTTGAAAGAAATGTTTTAATTACCCTACTAATCGCTTAACGAATATTATTCTAAATATTCTATTAAATCTTATAAATTATTTTGACACTCGGAATGACTTCAGTAAAGTTATATTTTTGTAAATTATTATGATATCCGAATTGTATTAATTCTGATTCCGTCCGACTCCATTTGATTTGTTTGTCTTCGCTACGCCTCATCGAGTCTTTGAAAATACTTATGATATTTTTAAATTGCATTAGTCTCTCACTACTCCATTCGTGGATGTCCCAATGTTTCCCACACTGAGCCCGGGCCAGGATATGTTGTCAAGCGTAATTCTCTGCATTGTTCGCCGCGTCCCGTTGTGAGGGGGCAGGTATACGCGTACATGGGTCTGTGGAGTATGATGTGCCATGTCCGCCTATTCTGATCTGATCTGTATGGCCATTTTGATATGACATTATATGATACGGGGCCACGCCCCTTTTTCTGATTCCTCTGTATAGTGGCACCAGCGTCGGGAGGCTGGCCACATTCTGTCTGCCGAGTCCCGTGTCAGGGACCGGATATGATATGATATGACATATGTTTTTGTACGCATTCTGTCTGTTTTGGAAATATGCATTTGACACTCTGGATTCTGTACTCATTTTCTGTAACCAATATGATTTGACTTATGTGATTCCGCTTTACATATTCAGTACATATTTCGTACTGACCCCCTTTCTTCGGGGGCTGCGTTTTCATGCCGCGCAGGTACTGACGACAGGTTCGCTGATCCACACGTTTAGGATCCTATTTCTGCTATTTGGGGCGCTCTCTTCTACAGAGCCCATCTTTTGGTACAGTCTGTCACTGCTATCTGGATATGTACTTTGTTCAGGGTATGACGGGGCCCTGTCCCGTCTTATGATTATGATATGTTCTGTAGAGGTCTGTGGATACATCTGTGTGGGTTCTGTACATATGTTTGGGATATTCTGTTCTGTGATGGCCTTATCGGCCTATGTGTGCCAAGTCTGCTTTTCTGCTAAGTTCTGTAGCGACCACTAATATTATTATTATATTATTATTCTGTTAATATGCTAATTTGGGGTATCGGGTACGTATAGGTGCCCAGCTCGGGCACTGGTCGCGGCCCACGGGGTTGGGTCGTGACAAAAGTGGTATCAGAGCAGTTCGTCCTCGGAATGTCCACAGACCGTGTCTAGTAGAGTCTTGTTTATCGGTGTGTTGTGCACCACGCCTATAAACAGGAGGCTACAGGGCATTTAGGATACTACCCTTCTTTCTGTCTTAGATCGTGCGATAGAGCTGTGTTATCAGGATGACCCCTCCCTAACGAGTGGCTATATTTGCAGATATGCCTCCAAAAAAGGCAACCGCGGCCCAAAAGGCCAAGTCAGCAGCCTTGGGAGAGACTAGCCTGGTCCAGAGGATTACCAGGGCCCAGGCACATATTGCTCCGGGGACTTTGCCCCAGACAGAGGGTTCGTCTACACCGCCACTCGTGGAGGAGATTGGGGCGGCCGCAGCCGCAGATCGGGGGGCGGCTCCACCGCCAGCTCCCGCAGTTCCAGTACCTGAGCCTCCAGCTCCACGGCCAGGCACTGAGGATCAGTCTATGAGGGAGGCAGTCCAGTTGCTGACGAGACTTGTGGCAGGGCAGGTTCAGGGGCATGGACTGGGAGGTGACCGGGCAGTCAGGCGTGATAGTTCGAGAGCCCGTGAGTTTTTGACTTGTAACCCTCCAGAGTTCTTCGGGACAAAGCCCGAGGAGGATCCTGAGGAGTTTATCAGGAAGATGCGACGCACTCTAGATTTGATTAATGCTTCCGAGACAGAGTCAGTCGCGTTAGTTTCGTACCGGTTATATGATGTGGCGGCAAACTGGTACGAGTCATGGGGGATATCCAGGGGGGACGGCGTTCCTCCAGCAGTTTGGGGCGATTTTTCTCAGGCATTTCTTGGACATTTTCTGCCCCCAGAGTTGCGACGAGCCAGATCTGATAGATTCTTATTATTGAGGCAGAAGGGCCGCAGTATCCGGGACTATAGTTTGGAGTTTGATTCCTTGGCCCGATATGCACCTACTGTGGTGGCTACTATGGCGGACCGGATGCACAGATATATTATGGGGCTGGATCGGTATTTTGTTGATAGCTGCTTAGTATTGGCTGCTCAGCCCGGTATGGACATTGCCCGTATCCAGGCCCATGCCCAGGGCATGGAGGATCGGGGCAGAGGAGGACACCAGCCTGACAGGGGCCAGGATCGGAGACAGCCCAAGAGGGCCAGGTCATCTGGAGATTTTCGGGGCAGACAGCCCCAACAGCCGCAGCAGCCTAGCAGATTTTCATCTCAGCCGGCGCAGAGCGCGCCTCCCCAGCCTACAGGTCGCAGATTCGATAGCCCAGGGTATTCAGGAGCAGGCCAGAGCTCCAGGGCTTCAGGTTCGCGGACAGATAGGGGTTCTGGTCAGATGAGGCCACCCAGGGTTCAGTGTTCTTTTTGCGGCAGATACCATACGGGAGAGTGCTACAAAGCCACCGGTGCATGCTTTTCTTGTGGCCGTCAGGGCCATTCTGTGAGAGATTGCCCGTATAAGGGTAGTTCGGGTGGTGCAGCGCAGCCTACCGGATCAGCCGCTGGGTCTTCATCTTCGTCAGTGGCTATGCGCCCTACGGGGCAGGGTATTTCGGCACCAGCGGGTCGTGGCAGAGGCCGTGGTGGAGCTTCTGGTATTAGCGGTCCTTCGAACCGCATTTATGCTTTGGCCAGTCGCCAGGATCAGGAGGCATCTCCTAATATCGTTACAGGTACTTTATTGGTCTTCTCTCGGTCTGTGTATGCATTAATTGATCCAGGTTCGACTTTATCATATATTTCACCCCTTGTTGCCGGTAAAATTGGTATTATGTCTGAACCTATAGAGCCATTTGAGGTAGCCACGCCGATAGGGGATTTTGTTGTAGCGAAACAGGTTTATAAAGACTGTTCTGTGATCGTTTGTGACCGTGACACTAAGGCAGATCTGGTAGAGTTAGATATGACTGAATTTGATGTTATTATGGGTATGGATTGGCTAGCTTCCTGTTACGCTAATGTTGACTGCCAGAATAAGGTAGTTCGCTTCCAGTTTCCCGGGGAGCCAGTTATAAATTGGGCTGGTAATACAGCATCGCCGAAAGGTAAGTTTATTTCATACCTTAAGGCAAAGAAAATGATCAGAAAGGGTTATATCTATCATCTGGTTCGGGTGCAAGACTTGGACGCCGAGACGCCGACACTTCAGTCAGTCCCCGTGGTTAGTGAGTTTCCAGATGTTTTCCCCGACGAGCTTCCAGGTCTTCCTCCAGAGCGGGAGATAGACTTCTCTATTGACTTACTCCCAGACACTCAGCCTATCTCTATTCCTCCGTATAGAATGGCGCCTGCAGAGTTAAAGGAGTTGAAGGAGCAGCTGAAAGATTTGTTGGGTAAGGGCTTCATCAAACCCAGTACTTCGCCTTGGGGAGCCCCGGTATTATTTGTGCGTAAGAAAGACGGGTCGCTGCGTATGTGTATTGATTATCGGCAGCTGAATAAGGTAACGATAAAGAATAAATACCCCCTCCCCAGGATTGATGATTTGTTTGATCAGCTACAGGGCGCTAAGTGTTTTTCGAAGATAGATCTTCGATCCGGTTACCACCAGGTGCGAGTACGAGAGGCCGATATCCCTAAGACAGCTTTCCGGACCCGATATGGGCATTACGAGTTCAGGGTTATGTCTTTTGGGCTAACAAATGCTCCCGCAGTATTCATGGATTTGATGAACCGGGTATTCAGGCCATTCTTGGATATGTTTGTAATTGTATTCATTGATGATATCCTGGTTTATTCTCGGTCTGAGGCGGAGCACGCAGATCATCTGAGATCGGTATTAGGGGTACTCCGGCATCAGAAGTTATATGCGAAATTTTCTAAGTGCGAATTCTGGCTGTCTTCAGTGGCCTTCTTGGGGCATATTATTGCAGCTGATGGTGTCCGGGTGGACACACAGAAGATTGAGGCCGTGAAGAATTGGCCCAGACCTACGACGCCCACAGAGGTACGCAGTTTCCTGGGGTTAGCAGGTTATTACAGGAGGTTTGTGGAGAAGTTTGCTTCGATTTCAGCGCCTTTGACAAGGCTGACTCAGAAGGGAGCTAAGTTCCAGTGGTCTGACGCTTGTGAACGGAGCTTCCAGTTGCTGAAGGAGAAGCTGACTACAGCCCCAGTTCTGACTCTTCCAGAGGGACCGGATGGGTATGTTATTTATTGTGACGCTTCTGGCATGGGGTTAGGCTGTGTATTGATGCAGCACGACAGAGTTATAGCGTATGCTTCCCGGCAGCTCAAAAAGCATGAGAAGAATTATCCTACCCACGATCTGGAGCTCGCAGCGGTGATTCATGCTCTGAAGATATGGAGACACTATTTATATGGCGTTCATGTGGATATCTATACTGATCATAAGAGTCTCCAGTATATTTTCAGACAGAGAGAGCTTAATTTGCGGCAGCGGAGGTGGCTGGAGCTTCTGAAAGATTATGATGTAGATATTCTGTATCATCCGGGCAAGGCTAATGTTGTTGCAGACGCGCTCAGTCGGAAGTCTATGGGCAGTTTAGCCGATTTACAGCCAGACAGGAGAGAGATAGCCCGTGATGTTCAGCAGTTGGCTAGTCTCGGGGTTCGTCTGGCCGATTCTGGAGATACCCAGATTTCTGTTCGAGGGGTTTCTGAGTCATCTATCAGGGACGATATTAAGCGGCATCAGTTTGAGGATCCTGTCTTAGCTCGGTACAGGGACACAGCCTATGATAAGGAGAGGACTCCGTTCGAGTTTTCACCGGACGACACTATGTTATACAAAGGCAGGTTGTGTGTACCGGATATTGCAGGCCTTCGGCAGCAGGTTATGAGCGAGGCACATTATGCTCGCTACTCGGTCCATCCTGGGTCTACGAAGATGTACCATGATCTCCGATGCTTATACTGGTGGGACGGTATGAAACGGGATGTTGCAGAGTTCGTCGCCCAGTGCCCTAATTGTCAGCAGGTCAAGATTGAGCATCAGAAGCCGGGTGGACTGTTGCAGGAGATGGAAATCCCGACTTGGAAGTGGGAGGTTATTAATATGGACTTCATTACAGGATTGCCTCGCACTCCACGGAAGTATGATTCCATCTGGGTCGTCGTTGATAGGCTGACGAAATCAGCCCATTTTCTTCCCGTCAAGACTACCTATTCCGCCGAGGATTATGCCAGGCTCTATATTAAGGAGATTGTGAAGCTTCACGGAGTTCCTATATCTATTATTTCTGACAGAGGCGCCCAGTTTACGGCGCATTTCTGGAGATCTTTTCAGGAGGGACTAGGGACTCAGGTGAGTCTGAGCACCGCATTTCATCCTCAGAGCGACGGGCAGGCCGAGCGCACTATACAGACGCTGGGGGATATGTTGCGGGCCTGCATTATCGATTTCAGAGGCAGCTGGGATGATCACTTGCCGTTGATTGAGTTTGCATATAATAACAGTTACCATTCCAGCATCCAGATGGCTCCGTACGAGGCTTTATATGGCAGGAAATGCAGATCGCCGATCGGCTGGTTCGATATTGGCGAGACAGAGTTGATTGGCCCAGATATGGTCCAGCAGGCAGTGGACAAGGTGAAGCTTATTCGAGAGCGACTGTTAACAGCCCAGAGTCGACAGAAGTCATACGCGGATAAACGGCGTCGACCGTTGGAGTTTCAAGTAGGCGATTGGGTATTCCTGAAGGTATCGCCTATGAAAGGCGTAATGCGGTTCGGCAGAAAGGGTAAGCTTAGTCCGCGTTATATTGGGCCTTATCAGATTGTTCGGAAAGTTGGAAATGTCGCCTATGAGTTAGATCTGCCATCTGATTTGGAAGCGGTACATCCGGTGTTTCACGTCTCTATGCTTCGTAAGTGCATCGGTGACCCTTCCAGAATATTCCCTGCAGATGATATTCAGGTGACGGAGCAGTTATCATACGAGGAGCAGCCCGTGTCTATTTTGGATCGTCAGGTAAGGAGGCTCCGGAATAAAGATGTAGCCTCCGTTAAGGTACTGTGGCGGAACGATAATAGGGAGGAAATGACGTGGGAGGCCGAAGAGGAGATGAAGAAGAAATATCCTCATCTGTTTCCTATGCCCACAGGTAACCTTAAATTCCTGCTTAAATTTATTTCAATGTCAATCGTATATCCTATGTGTTGTCTATAATCAGAACCTCCCCCAAGGTATTTTCCAACCTTATGAGGTTAATTTACATTCGAGGACGAATGTTCTAAAGGAGGGGAGGATGTTATATCCCGTGTTTTCACACGTTTGGAGAAACTTGAATTATATGGGATTCTTGAGATATAAGATTAATTTTATATCTTGTTGAACATAGGAGTTATGCATGAAAGAATAGAGTCATGAAAGTGTGGGACAAGGCTAAGGGTAATTTTGGAATTTTGGAAATTTGTTTCGGGAATTACAAAATACGATTCACAAGTTGTTGGGCTTGTAAAATAAGAAACAATTGAGGCCCAAAATATTAGGGGGTGGCCGGCCATGATGGCCTTGGCCCAAGCCCAAAATTTGTATTTAATTTCCATAAGATTAATTAACATAATGGCCTTGATCCAAGCCCATTTTTACTTGGTCATGTGCTTGGTCATGTGACCAAGTCTTGATATTATATGTATAAGAAGATTCAAGACATTAGAAGGCAAGACCAAACAAAGCAAAAATAAGAAAGAAAAGGGAGAGGGTTTCGGGTTTGAGGGGCAAAATTGACCCTCCAAATTCTTGCTTCAAAAATTCATTTCTTGTTAAATTCCTACTAATTCAAGGTTCCTTTGCATCTTGGTATAGTTGGATTGGAGTGGGGAGCACTAGAATCTCCAAGGTGATCATATATTCAAGTGAAGGAGACTTGAGGAAAAGGTAAGAATTTCTACCTTTTTATTGTGTTGTTGAGTTTTGTTTGTGTTGTAGTATGTAGAAATGTGTTGATTGGATGGAAAAATGGAAGTTTGCAATGTGGGTTTGGAATTGGAGGTGTAGCCGTGTGTATATATATGTTGTATAGCCAAAAATGTGTTGAAACTATGTTGTATTCTAGTTGTGAATGTGATGGAATTCATGTTGAGAATGAAAGTGGAATAAATTTGATTGAATTGCTAAAATAGCACTTGGCCGTGTGGTGTATTTGGCTTGAGAATAAAATGGATTAAGTTTGTTTAGTGTATTGGAGTGTTATTGTAATGCTTGATATGTGAATGAAGTTAGAATGATATAAGTTTGTATTGAATTGGAATATAGAAACTTATGTCGTTTTAGTATAATTTTCCGACATTAAGGAAATGAAGTTGTTTGATTGCTAATAGTGATGATCATTGATGAATTTGGAAGTTGGAAACTTGTTATGAAGTTATATGCCAAAGATTTGATGTTTTGCATAAATTAAGACTTTGGCGGAAAATTGTATATTATGTATATCAAGTGTATATCTTAAGGAAAATGATATGAAATGCCTCTAAATCTATGTTGTGATGATCTTGAGTAATTATGGATGTGAAAGTAATGATGTTAGTTTGAAAGTTTGGATTAGAAGGGAAGTTATGGCAAGTTGTGGAAACAATGACTAGTTGAAGGATAATTGTGTTGTTAATGCTTTTTGTTGATGTTAATGTTGTTGTTTGGGTTGTTGTTGATGAATTATAGCCGAGTTGAATTCTCGGGGTGCTATATGTATAGGAGAGGTGCTGCCGAAATTTCGGTAGCCAATTATGCATCAAATTGGAACTTTGGTATTATTAGCTTACAATTGGTAAACTTGACCAATTGCAGTTTTTCGACGAAACGGGAAGTGAGATTGGAAAGGCTTAAGGAGCGTGAAAGGTATGTAAAGCAAACCCAATTCTTCCCTTGGCATGCCCCTAGTATGTTAGGGTCGGATCCGGGCCTCGAAGGACCTCTTGGCCCTCGGAATCCGCAAGACAAAATTTCAGTTTTTCCTTCAATAGAATTGAACTACTTTGATACGCTTTTTCTGAAATTATGCGATTTTGCTCCAAATTACTCAGAAAGTCATAGAATGTCTGTAGAACCTTTTTAGGTGACTCGATATGCTTAGAGGGCACAATTTGAGCCCGCCGCCTTATTTGTCCCGAGGCGGGCCCGCTATTTACGGGTTTGCCCCTAATATGCTAAAGATTCCTTTTTAAGCGATTTTTGAAAGAAATGTTTTAATTACCCTACTAATCGCTTAACGAATATTATTCTAAATATTCTATTAAATCTTATAAATTATTTTGACACTCGGAATGACTTCAGTAAAGTTATATTTTTGTAAATTATTATGATATCCGAATTGTATTAATTCTGATTCCGTCCGACTCCATTTGATTTGTTTGTCTTCGCTACGCCTCATCGAGTCTTTGAAAATACTTATGATATTTTTAAATTGCATTAGTCTCTCACTACTCCATTCGTGGATGTCCCAATGTTTCCCACACTGAGCCCGGGCCAGGATATGTTGTCAAGCGTAATTCTCTGCATTGTTCGCCGCGTCCCGTTGTGAGGGGGCAGGTATACGCGTACATGGGTCTGTGGAGTATGATGTGCCATGTCCGCCTATTCTGATCTGATCTGTATGGCCATTTTGATATGACATTATATGATACGGGGCCACGCCCCTTTTTCTGATTCCTCTGTATAGTGGCACCAGCGTCGGGAGGCTGGCCACATTCTGTCTGCCGAGTCCCGTGTCAGGGACCGGATATGATATGATATGACATATGTTTTTGTACGCATTCTGTCTGTTTTGGAAATATGCATTTGACACTCTGGATTCTGTACTCATTTTCTGTAACCAATATGATTTGACTTATGTGATTCCGCTTTACATATTCAGTACATATTTCGTACTGACCCCCTTTCTTCGGGGGCTGCGTTTTCATGCCGCGCAGGTACTGACGACAGGTTCGCTGATCCACACGTTTAGGATCCTATTTCTGCTATTTGGGGCGCTCTCTTCTACAGAGCCCATCTTTTGGTACAGTCTGTCACTGCTATCTGGATATGTACTTTGTTCAGGGTATGACGGGGCCCTGTCCCGTCTTATGATTATGATATGTTCTGTAGAGGTCTGTGGATACATCTGTGTGGGTTCTGTACATATGTTTGGGATATTCTGTTCTGTGATGGCCTTATCGGCCTATGTGTGCCAAGTCTGCTTTTCTGCTAAGTTCTGTAGCGACCACTAATATTATTATTATATTATTATTCTGTTAATATGCTAATTTGGGGTATCGGGTACGTATAGGTGCCCAGCTCGGGCACTGGTCGCGGCCCACGGGGTTGGGTCGTGACAACCCACTACACACTCAAAGGTCCCATAACAGGCAGGGCAAATAAAGCAATTAAAAGAGATCGACACAAAATAGCAGGAAGGCCTTTGTATAGGCTGTCCCAAAATAAGAGCCTTGGATATCTAAGATGTGATCCATTAGAGAAATGAATTTGAACACGAGAGGAAATGCAATGGTTGTGTTCCGATATAGCGGCCTCGTCGAGTCTTTCGTGAGACTCTTCATTGCTCCGGTAATTCATGCAAAATAAACAAAGTAATATAAGAAGCGGCCCAATGTAATAGTAAAACAGTAGAGTAAGCACAAAGAACAATCTCTCCTCAAAATAGGCACCAAAATAAAGAATCAATCCAGCCAAATATAGTAAACATTTGCTGCAAATTTGCAGCAGTCAAGTTAAACTAAAAGGCAGTATTTTAAGCCAATGATACTTATCACAGTTAACATATGCAGCTGTATAGAAAGCATACATCAGAAAAATGATTCGAGGAAAAGTAGACAGGATGATACTTGTCTTTTAAATCTCGAAAAATGAATTTAAAGAAGGTTTCAGCAGTTTATAAGACCATAAATGTCAAGCTAGTATCGGATTGATTCATTCAACAATAATGACTCAAACTAGAAAATAAAAAAAACAGGACAGAGGGCAGGCTGATTACAGAAATGAATTATCAATCACTTAAGTTAGTCTATCTTGAAATCATCACGACAAATGCATTCTGCCCAAAAAGGTTTAACAGTCCTCAAAATGTTCGAGCTTTCTCTTTTTTTCTAAAAAAAAAAATCCAATAGTACCAACTACAAATTGAAACGTCTCTGCCAAATAAAGCTCTCAACACAAAGGGACAACTCAGCGTCTAAGAATGTTTCAAACTCCAAACAGATTCCAGAACATTAACTGAAACAACTTGCACATTCATTTAACCTCAATGTGTTGAATGAATTATATAATAAAGCACAAAGTAGGATTCCAACAGGAATCAGTGGTTGACCATGAATCAAGTAAAACAAACATTAAACAGAACTATACTTTTTAAACATGACAAAGGGACTCCAGATTATCATGAGTATGTATTGAAACTCATGCTTCAGAAAGAAAATTGAAATAAGCTCATAAAGACACCCATCTAATTCAACTAAGCCACTGGTCAACACTTCAATCAAAGAGTTCTAATAGGTTTTCCAACTTTGAACTAGAAAATGCTGACCCAAATAATTTATACAACAACTAAGTTTTAGATCTAAACAAAACACTCAAGTCCATGCCAATTCTGTTTAGCTAAGTAATTGTACAACATAGAGATGAACAGCAGTAAAGTGACACAAGTTTATATAGACACTAATCATGTTTAACTAGACAGTCGATTATGGCAATATGAACTAGTATGAACCCCAGACCAACCCTTTAACATTGGTCAGATTCCACTTTAACAAACAGTCATGGCAATGTAAGCTAGAGGAAACTACAACTAACCAGACCAGCAACTATCATCTAGCATTAATCGAATTCGACTTAAACCATACAGTAATGATGTGGTAAACTAACCTAAGTCTCAAAGTAGCCATTCAACATTAATCCTAATCAACTTAAACAAACAGCCATGACCTTGTAGTCTAAATAAAATCAACAACCAATATCGACATGTCGTATGATCATTTCATCACATCTAAAACCAAGTAAATTACATTCATAACCAAGTACGTTATTTAGAACAAATAGAGCAAAAGAGGGATAGTGCCGACCTGTTTTGGGTACAGTGAACTGGGTGTCTGATACGCTCAAATTACACCTATTAATGGCGTAAAGCCGACGTTGTCAAATATAGTAACCCAAATAAGGTTGGGGTCAAATCCCACAGGGAATATGGAGAGAAAAGGATACTAATTGTATGCGATACTATTCTTTAAAGGCTTTAATCCTATTCCGGACAGTTTGAAATAATTGTTGAGTAATGTAATTGAATACTTTGACTTGAATTGTATTTAATGTGAGAGAGAGACCAAGGTTGTGTTCCCCATTTTGATTAGATATTATGCTTCAAGTTTCAATGTGATATATTTGTAATGGTTGTTCTAAGAGTATACACTTGATCTCTTAAGGACTTCCTAATGTTTCCCAACAGTTAGGCCGTATTTCCTCTTTATGATTTTTCCAAATATAAAAGAGTTGAATTCAAAGAGCGATCAATAATGTCAATTTAGACTTGTTCTTATCCCTAAGTTAGTCTATTAAACGAGGGTTAACGCCCCGAGTCATTGTTATTCAATCTTACCAATACTAACTCTCTTTCTCAAGAAAAGTTAGTATAATGGCTTAGGCTAATGCTTGCAATCATTACCCATCGCTAACGCACAAAGATAGAATAAATACTAACAACCATTATGCATATATCAATAGTAGAAACCCATTCACATATACCCATCATGGGATCCACAACCTTAGTATTAAAATTAGCTACTCATCATTTTGGTTAACAAAGAAAGCTTAAGAGTTAACATAATATACTTACGATGCTAATACAATACGGAATGGAAGTGAAGTTGTTGCTTTAAATGCTCCAACCACTTCAAATATTCAAGACTTAAAGTTAAAGCTCTCAAAGAAAAATCAGAATAATGAATTAAAACCCTACTTTAAGTATTTATAGGGCCAAAAATCGCGCCAAGTTTCTGGACAAAAACACCCTTACGCGGCATCGTTATGGACCGTAACACAGGTTACGGTCCGTCCTTCGGTTCGTCCTTTGTCAGCGTGATGTCACGGCCACTATGCGACGGACCGTAACACAGGTTACGGTCCGTATCTCCCAGCGGATCACAGCCTCAGTCTTCAGTGGCCAATGCGTTACGCCATGACGTTACGCCCCGTAACCTAAGTTACGGACCGTCCTTCTGGGGCGTAACCTGTGACACTACTTGGGCAACTTTCTGGAAATTTTCCTCAGCTTACGGTACACATTACGGCCCGTAACATGAGTTACGGACCGTCTTTTAGCTCCAAGTTGTCCGTTTTTCAGAATTTCTTATCATTTACGATCCTTAGTCAACCAACCCTATAAAACACAAAAATAACATAAGAAACGATGTAAAAACACTTAAAAACAAGCAACACTTCTAGTTACAAAGGCATAAAATATGCCGAAATTCACGACACATCAACACCCCCAACTTAAGCTTTGCTTGTCCTCAAGCAACTACAATAAGACTCACTACTAACACACGACATCTAGCAAAAATAAGAATGACTACGGTGGTTTTGGCATGTATTTCTAGCACAGACTCTTCAATCCAAGGAAAAAAATATTTGGGCTCTTATCCACCTCCTATTTGTGACACAAGATGCACATTTCAGAAAAATTGCAATTCACTATGCAACCTCAATTAATGACATAATCATAGTATGGGAGTCTCTATGCACATGAATTTCAACTTCCGGAAAGCAAGTTACTTTGCAATCTACAATCCTTACTCCCTCACATAGACCAAAGAATGTCCCAACACACATTTACAAAATAAATGGGACAGAAGACTAAAGAGACAGAAGGACACTCACACTCACAAAGAAATTTGCATACCATGCGTGCACATACCATAGGCTTGCCTTTATTTTCCATGCCTTCAACTTTGAACAGTTTGATTGTGATCACATTAGGACTTTTTTAGGCTTGTAACATTGGCTTAGGGACGGGTAGGATGAATATTTGGATAGTGGTGACTCACCCTCCTTGACACTTCTTTTTGACTTTATTCACCTTTCTTCCTCTTATTTCTGACCCTACAGCTTCAGTGTGGATTTATTTAGAACTTATATATCTATATATCTATTTTTTTCACATAAGTATATATATATATATATCCACACTGAATCATGCCCCGCAATACTCACGATCACCCCCAACTTAGGCTTTTAGCCTCATTTTCTTATCACCCCCAACTTAGGCTTTTAGCCTCATTTGTCATTCTTTAGTGTCAAGGAGGGACTTGGTGCCAAATGGGTTTATTCACAGAAGGGAAGGAGGTTAGTTCACGGCTAATCAAAGAAAAAGTCTATAGGCTCAAAATGGGAGACTAGGGATCATTTTCTGTACGGGCTAGGCTCATTTAAGATAAACAGGCTTTGGAGTTTATACAAAGAAAGCCTAAGATCACTTCACAATCAAACTCTCCTTAGAATTCACGCATGACCAACCGGGAAAGTTCTAGATTACAAGCATCATATACAAATAGAAACTAAGAACTCACAACACAATGACATAAGGATTGTTTAAATACTCTGACTTCACTTCCGTTTGAAGATTTCACATACATGGACACCCTTTATTTGCAATGTCATTAAAAGAACCATACATGTCAATATCAACAACTCATTCTTGATGTACATCACAAATTATTTTTCGGAGGGATATCATTGACTTGTAAAAACCACTTTTATATATGCTAGAAACACGGACCACCACCACTTAAGTAATCATAACTTTACTTTTAACTAAACATCCTAAACATGCCAGGTTCAACATAAAAATAACATTCTTCGGGAAAAGAACACATGGCAAAGAACAGCCGAAGAGGGTCCTAACACATACTTAATAATAAAAACAATAATAACAATTGTCCTAAACGCATACTTACTATCACAATTTGGGATAAAATACCCACAAAAACAAAAACAATAACAACTAATATCCAATCTACCAAAGCGATACCAACAATACCAACAAAAACAGCAATTACCCACACCCCCAACTTAGAAACATGCATTGCCCTCAAGGCATCTATATAGTCCATCAAAAGAACGGAGGGCCTCCCTGGAGCGCACTAGGCGCTGGGATCTGCTGCAGCATCATGAGGTTGAGCAATGGTGGTATCAGGCTGGCCAACACTAGAAGTCCCAGTCTCAGTGGGTGGGGGAGAAGTATGGTGAGCCGGCTCAATGGGATGGGCTGAGCTAGAAGTAGCTCCAGTGGTGTTAGAACCTAGCCGGGACTCATGTCGGAGCTTCTTCAAAGTTCGCCGCTCCTCCTCCTCATTCTGTGGGCGCAAAGCAGCAAATGGATCAAGACTCTGGAGAATGTGCTCGAGGTTTTCATCATCTGGCGTGGCTCTCCAGCGCTTCCCTTTAGCCAAAGAGTGGGTATCCTCTTCCAACTCCTCGTCTTGCTCCTCCTCAACCGTGTCCTCGATCTCATCATCCCTAAGTAGACTCTGAACCGGTTGGTATAAGATCTGTACCAACTCTGTGTGTACTTTCAAAATCTGGTCCGTCACAACAGCCACTTCCTGTGCCTTCAATTTCTGCACATCATCCTTGACAGTCCGCAACTCACTCTGAATAGTGCCCAACTCCATAGCAGGGTGTGTCCTAGTCAGCTTCTTTATTCTGTTCTCAATACCATCTATCCGAGAGTGGATCCGCAGGTGGTCATCAACCATCTGTTGTTTTATTGGCCGCAACGCTGCATCAATAGCCCTTTTTGTGTACAATTTCAGCTCAGTCATGAGCTGCTTGACCTGCCTATCTGTTCGATCTGCTTGCAGGACCACTGCCCCAAAATTCTCTCGGTTGAACATCATTTTTCTCGCAAGCTCGGGCGGGACTCCCGGTATGGGCTGAGCCGGTGCTGGGCTCGCTCCAGTGGAAGAGGTAGGACCACCCGAAGTAGGTGTGGCTGGAGCTGGCATGGGCTGTGTAGCATAATCAGCCGGCGGAGCCTCAGAATCTGTGGGCCGATCCGCAATAGTTTCCTCAGCACCCATGATAGCCAAGGGTAAAACATCTGATCCTGTTGGCCCCTCCGGCACATCGGAAGACGAGGCCGATGGCATTGAACCCTGGCTCAACATATTATCTCTCCCCTTTGTGATGTCATAGATACTCCTGGCGATCACACTGTGATCGATAAAGGGGAGGGGTTCTGGTCCCTCGCGCAAGCATAAGAGCGTAAGCAAACATGGATGAATGAGGGAAGTGGCTGGTTGGGTGGCTCTCTCCCGGAGATCTGCTGCTACCAGTAGTCCAAAGTTGATCTTATACCTCGACATAAGGGCAGCTACAAGAAGAGCCCTGTCCGGAGTCAAATAATTATCTGCCTGGGTAGGACGAATGCGGAACAGAACAATCTGCCACCAAAACTTTGCCTCTGGTGTGAGGGTGTTTTTCCAAATCCGCGTAGCGGCTGTCAACTTTGGCACTATTGCCCATTCTGGATCTGCCGACCGTGCAATCACTGAGGCCACCCATTTTTTGACGAAGATTATATCTTTCTGTTCAATTTTGTAGACAAACTCCCCTTCCTCCGCCACTGTAGGCGCAATATAATCCTCCCCGAATGGTATTTTGTTGATGGCTGTCGGAGAAACATCAATCTTTTTCTTTCGCACGACTACCTCATTCGTGGCAGGCACTTGAGTTGCACGCTATCCTTTTTTCTGTGCTTTGAATACATCAGCCCCATAAGAAGCGTAGAATTCCTGAACAAGAGCTGGGTGTAGGACCCGATAGATTTTTTCAAAAACTCTAACTTGTGGAAGCAGATAGTGTCACGAATGCCTGGATATCCATCGAGACCATCGAAGCTGACGTTCCTTTCTTCGAAAATACTTCGCTTTGGTCGTTGCCCCTCATTCTTTGCTAGCTCACACCCTTTGTTGTACAAGTCTTCAGATCCCTCCATAGAAAACCGGAGGTCCTGCTCATACATAGCCCTCATCCGAATGTCATTCTCGCGCCTTTCCTGCTCGCGCTCCTCCGCAGTAGGCTGTCTAATGGGTGGTTGAAATCGGTGTGGTGGTGTGACAGCCTGCCTGGGTCCATCATGGCTAGACGAACTAGAAGAACTCTCCTCATCAGACGAGGAGGGACTTTCGGATGGTGAGGCTGGCCTGGTAGATGCAGCGGACTTCTTTGTAGCCCTTGTGTCTTTTCTTTGATCTTCATCGCGCAACCGTGAGGTTACTTTGCCTGCACCGCGACCTTTTCCTTTTTCTGCAACCTTAGGTGTAACCTTCTTTCCTTGTCGTGGGTTAACCATACCTATTGAAGGCAATGAGATATGAGAAGCTGTTCAATTATACAACTCTTTGGTTGAAATTCAAGACTTCATTTAACTCATGCACCGTAACACGGTCGACGGACCGTCGATGGTGTTACGGGCCGTAGCTTCAACCGTAACTCAAAATTTTCATTTATAACATAGGAAACATAACATGATCGACGGACCGTCACACGTGTTACGGTCCGTAACACCTCACCGTAACATCACTCAAATTGCCAGAAAGTTTTCATGAAAATCCTCGATGTTACGATGTGGTGTTACGGTCCGTAACACCTCACCGTAACATCAGAAAAATTTCCAGAAAGTTTTCATGTAAATCATCAGTGTTACGATACGTTACGGCCCGGAACACTGAATGACGGGAAATCAGTTCACAGAATGTATAGCTTGGCCAAATTTTCTCGTTTAAGCACGATGCCAAGATTTTCAACTTTCTGCTCCTTGGGTATGGTGTAAAACACCATTTTATCCCCTCACATACCTCGGGTTACTCAGACTTCACCCGGTTTTACCAAAGTTTTCTTTGGAACCTTTTATCCAACAGTTGGTGGGCAAACCAATTTAGTAATTTCACGAATGAAACTTTCAATCGGGATGCCCTCCAACTCAGTGGGAGACAATGTGCTTGTGCCCACGAGTCTCTCAAACAGCAAAAATACCAATCCCAACCCCCAACCATTGTTAAATCTGGCGCAATTATTCAATGGGGATTCAAACTCATTCAACACATTCAACACACTAATTACAAGGCATTGAATGGCATACGAATTTACTCATGAAAGATCATAGCAATCTTGTCGATAGATAAAAGAAGAAGGAGAGTCAAAACATGGTGATACCTGATCGTTGGCGATGCTTGGATGAAACTCGAAATTAAAGCAGGGATTTTTGACAAGAAAACAGCAACTATGGTGAAAGAAATATGAGGGAGAGTGGGAGATGAAGAGAGGGGGAGATGAAGAGAAGAAGAGGGAAGTTATGAGGGAGAGGGGGTTAAAACTTTGAAAGCACCGGTTAAATTTTGAAATGGTAACCGTCAGGTGATGTATTTAAACATGCCCGACCGTTACGTTCCATGTTACGGACCGTAACATGAGATACGAGACGTAATTCGTGTTACGGTCAACCAAACGACTCCGTTTGAATTTTTCATTAATGACATGGCACTACAGCCGACGGACCGTAAATCGTGTTACGGTCCGTATTACCTGGCGTAACGGGTGCAAGATTTCCAGTGAGTGCCCAGATTTTTGTCAAATTTACGATCATGTGTTACGATTCGTAACATGGGCGACGGTCCGTAACTCAGACCGGAACACTTTTCCTCATCCTTCAGTGATTTCTGGATTTTCTTTTCTCTTGTTACGCTCCATGAGACGGACCGTAACATGAGTTACGGGCCGTTACGTGGAGCGTCTTGTCTGTGAAAACTCAGCAGTTATTTTGTTTTGGCCTCTTCAGTTCTCAGAATCCTACCACATTAGCAACATCAAAAACACAAAATAAAACAAAGGAAATACAAAATTTAAACTACTTACAAAGCGGTAAACATGGGTTGCCTCCCACACAGCGCTTGGTTTAACATCACAGCTCAACGTGATACCTCAATTTCGAGTTCAGGAATCGTATTTCAAACGATACCTATCAACGACCTTACCATCATCAATACACCAATGGTAATGCTTCACTCTTTGTGAATTCACTTTAAAAGTCCGAGTGCCATCCTCGGATTTCACCTCAATGACGCTTCTATTTGGGGAAACATTTGCGATTTCAAAAGGGCCTGACCATCGAGACTTTAGCTTGCCCGGAAAGAATTTTAGGCGCGAATTGTACAACAAGGCCAAGTCCTTCGGCTGAAAATCCCTTTTGAGGATCTTCGAGTCATGATAGTATTTCATCTTTTCCTTGTACAGTGTTGCACTTTCATAGGCATTGTACCTAAATTCATCCATCTCATCGATTTGAAACAACCTCAGCTTTGTTGCTTCATGCCAATCCATGTTCAGCTTCTTCAATGCCCAAATGGCCTTATGCTCATGCTCAATAGGCAAATGACATGCCTTCCCAAATACCAACTTATACAGTAAAGTCCCAATAGGCGTTTTGAACGCCGTGCGATATGCCCATAAAGCATCATCCAACTTTTCGGACCAGTCAGTGCGATTCACATTGACCGTCTTTGCCAAAATGCTTTTTATCTCTCTGTTGGAGACTTCAACCTGACCACTCGTCTGGGGATGATATGGAGTGGCAACCCTGTGATGCACTCCATATTTTTCAAGAAGATCAACAAATGGTTTGTTGCAGAAATGAGAACCACCATCACTAATAATAGCTTTAGGAGTGTCAAATCTAGTAAAAATGTTCTTTTTTAGAAAGGCATTGACCCTCCTATCATCATTGTTAGGCAAGGCCACCGCCTCCACCCACTTGGAGACATAATCCACCGCAACAAGAATATATTTCAGGCCATATGAGCTCACGAAGGGTCCCATAAAATCAATGCCCCATACATCAAAGAGCTCCACCTCAAGCACAAAATTCATCGGTGTTTTATGCTTCCGACCTATTGTGCCCTGGCGTTGGCATTTATCACAAGAACGTGCCAATATATTCGCATCACGATAGATGGCTGGCCAATAGTAGCCACACTCTAGCACCTTGGCTGCAGTTTTATTCCCACTGTGATGCCCACCAACCGGAGAATCATGACAAGCCTTCAAAATATCCATCACCTCAGATTCAGCCACACATCTTCTGATCATATTGTCAGCACAAGTCCTGAATAAGTAAGGCTCATCCCAATAATACTGTCGGCAATCTCTCAAGAATTTCTTCTTTTGATATGCCTTCAAATCTTTAGGAACAATGCCAGTTACCAAATGATTGGCAATATCGGCATACCATGGTGCCACATCATTGGAGATTACCAAGACTCTTTCATCCGGAAAAGTGTCAGCAATATCCAGCACATCAATCGGTCTTCCCGGTGCTTCAAGTCTGGAGAGATGGTCAGCTTCTTGATTTTCTGACCCTTTTCGGTCTTTGACTTCAAAGTCAAATTCCTGTAGCAACAACACCCATCTTATTAACCGAGGCTTAGCATCCTTCTTAGCCATCAAGTAGCGCAAGACAACATGGTCAGTGTGAACCACTACCTTGGCACCCAACAAATAATCCCGGAACTTTTCAAAGGCATAAACAATAACAAGTAGTTCCTGCTCCGTTACTGTATAGTTCAGTTGACCTCCATTCAGTGTTTTGCTGGCATAATAAATTGGGTGCAATATTTTATTGAGCTGTTGACCTAGCACAACGCCAATTTCAAGACCACTGGCATCACACATTAATTCAAAGGGCAACGACCAATCTAGGGACACAACAATAGGGGCTGAGGTTAATTTTAACTTCAACTCGTCGAAAGACTTTATGCACTTCTCATCAAAATTGAATTTGGACTCCTTTTCCAAGAGTTTGCACATTGGATTCGCAATTTCGGAGAAGTCTTTGATAAATCTTCTATAGAATCTGGCGTGCCCCAGGAAACTCCGAACCCCTTTTACTGAAATGGGTGGAGGGAGTTTTGAAATCACATCGATTTTGGCTTAATCAACCTCAATCCTTCTTTCGGAAATCTTATGGCCAAGGAAAATTCCCTTCTTTACCATAAAATGACACTTTTCCCAGTTGAGAACGAGGTTTGTCTCCTCACATCTTTGTAGCACCCGATCAAGATGGTCTAAACATTCATCGAATGAATCTCCCACCACAGAGAAGTCATCCATGAATACTTCAAGAAAGTTTTCAACCATGTCAGAGAATATGGACATCATGCATCGTTGGAAAGTAGTTGGGGCATTGCAAAGACCAAATGGCATTCGGCTGAAAGCGAATGTCCCAAAGGGACAAGTGAAAGTAGTCTTTTCTTGGTCTTCCAATGAAATGTTGATTTGGTTGTAACCTGAGTACCCATCCAAGAAACAATAATAAGACCATCCAGCTAGCCGATCAAGCATTTGATCAATAAAAGTCATAGGGAAATGATCTTTGCAAGATGCAGTGTTCAACTTCCGGTAGTCCATACACACTCTCCAACCGGTGACAGTTCTTGTCGGAATCAACTCATTTTTAGAGTTGGGGACAACGGTGATGCCTCCTTTCTTTGGCACACACTGGACTAGACTTACCCATGGACTGTTGCCAATCGGGTAAACCACCCCAGCGTCTAGCCACTTAATAATCTCTTTCTTTACCACCTCTTGCATCGGTGGATTTAATCTTCTCTGATGCTCAACACTTGGTGAACTTTCCTCCTCCAACTGAATTCGGTGCTTACAAATTCCGGAGGGAATCCCCCGGATGTCTGCAATAGTCCAACCCAAAGCTCTTAAATGCTTCCTCAAAACTGTGATGAGTCTTTGAGTTTGGCCCTCGTTCAGAAGTAATGACACAATAACTGGGAGTGTGGCATTTGCTCCAAGAAACTCATATTTAAGATGGGATGGAAGTTGCTTGAGTTCCAACTTCGGTGGCTCAAGAATTGATGGTTTTGCTGGAGGAGTGGTTCGTTTCTCTAGATCAAGAGACAATTTCTTGGGCTCATAAGAGTAAGATCCCAGACTGGTGAGTGAATTCACTGTCTCAATATACCCCTCCATTTCGTCTGCATCAAAGTTCACCAAAATGGCCGATAATGCTTCACCCAAGCATTCTTCCTCCATTTTGAATTCTACCGCTTCATCCACCACATCAACATAATTAATGACTGAAATACTTTGATAAATACTAGGTAATTTCATACCCTTACTGGCGGGAAAAGTTACCTCCTCATCGTTCACCCGGAACTTGATTTCATTCTTCTCGGAATCCATAAGAGCCCTCCCCGTCGCAAGGAAAGGTCTTCCCAGAATAATAGGAATTTCTTGATCAATAGCACAATCAAGAATCATGAAATCTGCCGGCAGTAGGAATTCCCTGATTTGAACAAGCACATCATCAATTACCCCCACTGGCCTTTTTATCGATCTGTCCGCCATCTGCAACCTCATGGTAGTTGGCCTTGGTATCCCTAATCCTGAACTCTTGAAGATCTCAAGGGGCATAAGATTTATGCTAGCCCCGTTATCACACAAAGTCTTGGCAAAATCCTGCTGCCCTATGGTGCATGGAATGGTGAATGCTTCAGGATCTTCCCTTTTTTGCACTGTGGTCTTGGAAATAATAGCACTAACGCGATGAGTGATACACACAATGTCGTGTTTCAATGGCTGCTTCTTCTTTGTTAAGAGATCTTTCAAATACTTAGCAAATCCAGGCATTTCTTGGACAGCGTCCATGAAAGGAATGTTCATCGTCAACTGCTTGAGTTGATCATAAAATCGCAAGCACTTTTCATCTTCTGTTTTCCTCACTAGCCTTTGAGGAAAAGGTGGTGAAGATTTGAACAATTGGCTCAAAGGGCGTAGAGCGCCAGAAAGTTTTGCCTTCTCCGTTTCCTGTTTTTCCGCTTGTGCCTTGATATTATCAAGATTCTGCTCCTCTTCAGCTATAATAGGGACTTCCTCCTCTGTTTTTTCCTCCACAATAACATCAGATACATCAGGTTGTACCTCTTCTTCAACAACTGGCTCAAGATCAACCACCTTTTTATTAGCACCTTGAAGTATTTTACCACTTCTGGTGCTAATAGCAGCTACATGCTCCACAGAGTTTACTCCACTACCTTTCGGATTTGGTACTGTGTCACTTGGTAGTTGTCCACGTTGAGGAGTATGCACTTCTCTGGAAAGGTCTCTGAATTGCGATTCAAGCTTCTGAATGGAAGCTGAATGAGATAGTTGAACCTAAGACATTCCCTTGATTGCGCTCTCTGTTCTGTCCTGATGCATTAGCATTTTCTGCATCATACTTTTCCGTTCCGCAGAATCATTAGCAGTGTTGCCAGCAAAGTTGCTAGCTGAATTGTCTCACCACTGTTAGGAATTTGATGCTTGCCCCATTGGTGGAATGTAGGGGTTCGAGCTCTTGTTGCCATAATTATTGTTATTGTAATTCCCTTGATTTGGATTTCCCTGATCATTTCTTCTATAATTGTTCCCTTGAAATTGTTGTTGAGGATTTTGCCATGGGTGATGGCCCGGACCTTGATAATTTTGCCTTTGATATCCCCCTTGCGAGTTGAAGTTAAAATTAACCTCAGCCCCTATTGTTGTGTCCCCGGCAACGGCGCCAAAATTTGATACGCTCAAATTACACCTATTAATGGCGTAAAGCGGACGTTGTCAAATATAGTAACCCAAACAAGGTTGGAGTCGAATCCCACAGGGAATATGGAGAGAAAATGATACTAATTGTATGCGATACTATTCTTTAAAGGCTTTAATCCTATTCCGGACAGTTTGAAATAATTGTTGAGTAATGTAATTGAATACTTTGACTTGAATTGTATTTAATGCGAGAGAGAGACCAAGGTTGTGTTCCCCATTTTGATTAGATATTATGCTTCAAGTTTCAATGTGATATATTTGTAATGGTTGTTCTAAGAGTATACACTTGATCTCTTAAGGACTTCCTAATGTTTCCCAACAGTTAGGCCGTATTTCCTCTTTATGATTTTTCCAAATATAAAAGAGTTGAATTCGAAGAGCGATCAATAATGCCAATTTAGACTTGTTCTTATCCCTAAGTTAGTCTATTAAACGAGGGTTAACGCCCCGAGTCATTGTTATTCAATCTTACCAATACTAACTCTCTTTCTCAAGAAAAGTTAGTATAATGGCTTAGGCTAATGCTTGCAATCATTACCCATCGCTAACGCACAAAGATAGAATAAATACTAACAACCATTATGCATATATCAATACTAGAAACCCGTTCACATAATACCCATCATGGGATCCACAACCTTAGTATTAAAATTAGCTACTCATCATTTTGGTTAACAAAGAAATCTTAAGAGTTAACATAATATACTTACGATGCTAATACAATACGGAATGGAAGTGAAGTTGTTGCTTTAAATGCTCCAACCACTTCAAATATTCAAGACTTAAAGTTAAAGCTCTCAAAGAAAAATCAGAATAATGAATTAAAACCCTACTTTAAGTATTTATAGGGCCAAAAATCGTGCCAAGTTTCTGGACAAAAACACCCTTACGCAGCATCATTACGGACCGTAACACAGGTTACGGTCCGTCCTTCGGTTCGTCCTTTGTCAGTGTGATGTCACGGCCACTATGCGACGGACCGTAACATAGGTTACGGTCCGTATCTCCCAGCGGATCACGGCCTCAGTGTTCAGTGGCCAATGCGTTACGCCATGATGTTACGTCCCGTAACCTAAGTTACGGACCGTCCTTCTGGGGCGTAGCCTGTGACACTACTTGGGCAACTTTCTGGAAATTTTTCTCAACATTCACGGCACTTCAGTGTCGAAGGTCGCGAATCCACACTCGACTGTTAATATCCCGAGCTTGCATATACTTGGATTCTAAATAATAATAGAGTGAAAGAGAGTAAATATGTTTGGTATTTTAAAGTCGATGTCAAGAAACAAAATGAGACTGTTTTTTTTAGATTTTTAGAGAATTGGAGCTGCTAAAAAAAGAACCTCCCTTTTCGGCTACGGACTTAAGGCCATTTTATAGGTGTGAATCAACTTAGGGCTTCGATTCGGGGGGGATTTGAAGTTGAAATCTTTTCAAATCCGAACGTTAGAGTTTGCTTCAGATTCCGATCAGAAACAACAGAAGAAGGAGACAAAGCTCCATTAAAACTTGTACTCGAAGAATAAAAAAGAAGCTGATAAGGCGAGATTCGGACTTACAACAGACAAGAAGCCATTAATGCTTCAGATCGAGACAAAACACAAAAAGACAAGAGAGAGGATGAAACGTTTCTTCAATATTGAACCCGTGACAACCCATTAATGATCCCTCCCGATTTAGCCATGCAAGGTCTGTTTATGGTTAAAGATGTTTTGGTTCTTTGCTGGAAGTGAAGAAGAGATGAAGAAGACGACAGGGGGGTATGCGGCGTCTGTTTAGGTCTCTTTTGTTTCATTAGGTTTAGGAAACTGATGAATGGGTTTTGAAAGGAGGTGGGCCGGGTCAAGTTGAAAGGCTAATGGGGTGGCCGAATTAAACGTGTGGGCTGGTGAATTAACGGGCAGTGGACTGATTTGGGCTCAAATATTGGTCCGAAAATATGGGTTCTTCTTTCTTTATTTTAATTATTTTTTTGGGCTTCTAATTTAATAACTAGTACACTATATACTATGATAATTAGTGATTAATATGTAGAAAATAAAGGACTTGATAAAGTATAATTAATTTAACGAGCAAAAAATCCGAAAATAAAATGATGACAAACCATTTTGAAATTTGTGATAAAGTAATACTAGTAATGTTGATAGTAAAAATAGTGAACATGAAAGCAACGATATTAATAGTAGTAGCAATAAAAATAATAGTGAAAATAAAATGTTTAGCTTGTCAATAAATTAGAAGCTCCAGGAAATAAATTGAAATAAAGGAGGGACAAAATTGGGTGTCAACAGATGCCCCTTTTCGACCGGAAATGATGTAAGAGTTTTCGGGCGAAGAAGTTGACGTAGTAGACAATTTTGTTCCGACCAACAAATATGAACTCGGAAGAAGTTGAGAAAACATAGGTTAGGAGAATTGGTGAAAAACATTGTAGGATGGAAGGAATTATGGCTGAATCCAGTCTCGAGTTGCCTACATATCTCGGGTTCTATGAGAATCAAGTTGTATGTGGTTCGAAAGAAACGGATCGATACCTACACTACGCTTTTTTCCCAGTGCTGAATTATGGTGAGGGTATAGAAAAGCTACAAGATTGTGAAAAGGGTTGATTGAGTAGAGTTTTAGAAGTGGATATGAAAGAAAATTTTTGGATAACCTACGCATCACATGTTTGTGGACGTAGGCTGAATTGAGTTCGAGAGTAGATCCGTGACCCTTGCTTGTGAGTTTGATATTCCTCTTTAGCATATTTGCCCCAGTTCATTGCGTAAGATAAAGTTCCACGTTGTGCTGTGTCTCTGTATGTAGATTGTATTTTCTATCAAAACTGAAATTCATGTCAAAATCAGTAATAAAGTCTGGGATAAAGTTGAAAATGTAAAACTTATAAAGAATGTAAAAATGATAATAAATATGAGTGTGAGAGTGAGGATGAAGCCGTGTGGCTTATAATTAGGTCGTGTGTCCAAATATTGTCTCTGGTTGTCTTCAGGGACTTGAATAAATATGTGATGTGTATGCCAAGGATGTAATAATATCTCCAGTTGTATTTGGAGATTTTAATGATAGTAATAAGGCCTCCGGCTGTCTTCCGGGACTCGATGATAAATGATGTCTGTAGAATTTAAGGTAAAGTCGTTTAAAGTAGGTAAAGTGGATGATAAAGTAAAGTAATAAAGTAGAGAGTAAAGTAAAAGTGCAGCCGTTTGGCTTATGCAGATGAGCCTGTATAGCCAAATGATGTCTCCGGTTGTTTTCGGGTACTTGATGGGAAATGATATGCCGATGAGTTGTACATCCTAACAGGGTCTCCGGTTATTTCGGGGACTCGATGATATCTGTGAAATTAAGGTAAAGTTATTAAAGTGAATGATAAGGTAATTGTTGAAGTAGAAAGTGAAGTAAGAGTGCAGCCGTCTGGCTTATGAAAATGAGGCTGTATAGCCATATGATATCTCCGGTTGTCCTCGGAGACTTGATGAAGATTCCCGTAAAGTCCGGGGTAAAGGCATTTAAAGTAGGTAAAGTGAATGATGTCTCCGGTTGTCTTCGGAGACATGATGAAGATTCCCGTAAAGTCCGGGGTAAAGTCGTTAAAGTAAAGTGAATGATGTCCCCGGTTGTCTTCGGAGACTTGATTAAAGTTCCCTTAAAGTCCGGGGTAAAGTCGTTAAAGTAGGTAAAGTGAATGATGTCTCCGGTTGTCTTCGGAGACTTGATTAAAATTCCCGTAAAGTCCGGGGTAAAGTAGTTAAAGTAGGTAAGTGAATAATGTCTCCAGTTTTCTTCGGAGACTTGATGAAAATTCCCGTAAAGTCTAGGGTAAAGTCGTTAAAGTAGGTAAAGTGAATGATGTCTCCGGTTGTCTTCGAAGACTTGATGAAGATTCCCGTAAAGTCCGGGGTAAAGTCGTTAAAGTAAAGTGACTGATGTCTCCGGTTGTCTTCGGAGACTTGATGAAAATTCCCGTAAAGTCCGGGGTAAAATCGTTAAAGTAGGTAAAGTGAATGATGTCTCCGGTTGTCTTCGGAGGCTTGATGAAGATTCCCATAAAGTCCGGGATAAAGTCGTTAAAGTAGGTAAAGTGAATGATGTCTCCTGTTTTCTTCGGAGACTTGATGCAAATTCCCGTAAAGTCCGAGGTAAAATCGTTAAAGTAAGTAAAGTGAATGATGTCTCCGGTTGTCTTCGGAGACTTGATGCAAATTCCCGTAAAGTCCGAGGTAAAATCGTTAAAGTAAGTAAAGTGAATGATGTCTCCGATTGTCTTCGGAGACTTGATGCAAATTCTCGTAAAGTCCGGGGTAAAGTGGTTAAAGTAAGTAAAGTAAATGATAAAGTAGAGAGTAAAGTGATAGTGTAGCCGTCTAGCTTATGCACATGAGGCTGTATAGCCGAATGATGCCCCCGGTTGTCTTCGGAGACCTAATGATAATTCCTGTAAAGTTCAGGGTAAAAACGTTAAAGTTCGTAAAGTAAATGATAAAATAGTTGGTAAAGTATAGAATAAAGTGATAGTGTAGCCATTTGGCTAATGAGATCGTGACAAGCCGAATTAATGACGTATTCGGTTTTCGACATGTAAACCTGATTTAATTCGCCTTCGGTTTCGTCAACCTACAAAAACAGGTATATTTGTTAATAAAGTCATAAAGTTATTGTGATAAAAAATGAAATTAAAGATAAAGTTGGAAATAAAGCCGCTTGGCTTTTAAGGCGAGGCCACAATGAGCCAAATGATATTTTCGGCCATGATTGATAGACTTGACTATTGGTCTCGTGGTCTTTTAATTCCTGCACTCAAAGAAAAATTCTTGGTTTGGGAGGGGGAAGTTGATTCGTGTTGACTCAAAGCTTGACGTTGTTGGCGCTCCATTTGTCTTGTTTGTTTGGATCTTGTGATCTGCGTTCAAGCCTCGGTAGATGAATAGTAGCGAAACAATTGAAAGAAAGTGTTTCATTTGAAAGGTATATATGTAAGTATATGTATAACGAAAGATATATACGTAAGTAGATGTATATAAGGAAAGATATATATGTAAATATTGTATGTAAGTTGTAAAATATTTCTGCCAACTACAGATTGTGACACTTCTGAAACAATTGAAACGTAATTTGTCTATAACACTTCTTGTCTAATAGCCTTAACATTGTCGATGTCCAAACATTGTCTTGTCTATATCTTTTCAAAATATGCCCCAGTTTTAGACTCAGAAGGGTGTACTAAACTTATGTTGTGGTGTGACTGAACCTTGTATAGGTTGCCTACGTATCCCTCCAAGGGAATCAGGTCAGAACGTAGTTCGTAATGTACATAGAAATGGTTTGAAATTTTCTGATAAAGGGACCGAACCCGATATGGATTGCCTACGTATCCCACCAAGGGAATCAGGTCAGCGTAGTTCTATTATGTAAATGACTAAAGGTTTGTTGGATTCTTATCTAAATATGACTGAGTCGTATGTTGATAGTCTATGAATCCTGCCGAGGGAATCAAACCATGCGTGGTTCTCCTTGCATAAGGATTTTTGGATTTTCTGTTATAATGCAACCGAACCCTATGTGGGTTGCCTACGTATCCCGCCGAGGGAATCAGGTCAGCGTAGTTCATATGTGTATTAAAGGAAAGGTTGCAAACTAGGCTGTCTAACCTAATGTCGTCCTTTGATTTCTTCTTGACTGATAGATTTCATGTTTGTGTCGTTATCTATTGGCTATTTCAATTCTTCCAAGGGGAATCTTGTCTTGTCCTCTAGTTTTCTTTGTTACTCTATCGAGACGTATGTTATTCATTCGTTCATTTTATGTCACAATCATAGAGTTGGCAGATTTGATAAATAAAGTAGAAAATAACAATAATAGACAATTAAGGAAAATCAGAAATGCATTCATAGATTTGCATTTAAGCTTCCAAAAGATGAGGCAATGCGACAAAAGTTTTGGGCACGATTCAGGCCTCAATTTTAAAATCGTGCTATCTCAAAAATTTCACTACATGTTCAAATCTACCAAGACTCCTGGCGAACCAGGGACGGAGTACAAGTCCAATTCTTCAATGTTTCTCCTGGTTCGGCACCCCAGATGGTCGGTGTCTCGGTGTTGTGAGTAGCTGTAGCAGCAGTCTTCATTGGTGCTTGTCCTTGGATTGTTCCCACGGGAGCAGCGAAAGTTGATGACATGCCCTTTTCAATTGGCATAATGGCTCTTTTGAATCCCTATCCTCTTCAAAAGTTACCATGTTCACGTTGGCATTTTCGTGAGTAGGTAAAGGGTTGTTGTCCACATTGGGCCGAGCTCCAGTGAGCTGGATCGCTCCTTTCTTAATCAAGGCTTCGATTTTGTTCTTGAGACCATAGCAATCCTCAGTGTCGTGCCCAACAACTCCAAAATGGTATGCACAACGCTTGGAACCATCAAACCATCTTGGAATAGGATCGGGAATTTTCCCTTCAATCGGTTGTATCACGCCTGCTGCTTTCATTCTTTCAAATAATTGAGCCAAGGGTTTAGCGAATCGAGTGTAATTACGGGTATTTTTTATGTCAGAGTTTGGACGGGCTTTAGGTGTGGTATGTGGTCGATTTTGGTAAGTGGGAGCTTGAACAGATTGGTATGGACGTGGGTTTTGATAGTGAGGTGCTCGGGGTTGGTAGTAATTTGCTTGGGCGTTGTAGACAGGGTAAGGAGATAGTGGAGCTTGATAGGGTTCAGCGTATTGGTAAGGATAGAAAGGTTGTTGTGGATGGTTATAGTATGTAATGGCTTGGCTCGACTTATGTCCTTGCATGTTCATGACTGCAGCTACATCTTCTTTCTTCTTTTTGGTCCCATTGATAGAACCAGATTGAATAGCTTTGTTTACTGCTTGCAAAGCAGTAAGATCCTGAATTTTTCCTGATTTGATTCCTTCTTCTAAGGCTTCTCCCATTCTGACAACTTATGTGAATTTTTGTCCCATCATGCCTATCATTTTCTCATAAAATATGCCAGCTTGGCATTCAATGAAGGTGGCAGTCATTTCTCTATCATTCATCGGGGGTTGAACCCTGGCTGTTTCTGACCTCCAACGCAATGCATACTCACGGAACGACTCAGTTGACTTCTTAGTTAACTTGGTCATGTAGACTCTATCTGGTGTGATATCGGTGTTAAAACTGAATCTGTCCATAAAGTCTTGTGCCATATCGCTCCAACCACGCCATTTACGAACGTCCTGTTATGTATACCAAGTAAGAGCTTCACCAGATAAGCTTCTTATGAATAGCTTCATCCTTATATTATGGTCTCTACTTACTCCAACCAGTTTGTCACAATAAGCCCTTAAATGCGTATGAGGGTCGCCTGTCCCATTAAATGTGTCAAATTTTGGCGACTTGTAGCCTACAGGCAAATCGACGTCAGGCTGAACACAGAGATCTTCATATTCTACACTCTTGCTTCCTCTAGCAACTTGAAGGTTTCTCATCGCCTCTTTGAGACTGTGGATCTGTTTTAACAACATGTCATCCGCCCTTGCTTTTGCTTCCTTTTCCATTTCCTCGTATTGATCCACCTCAGGTTGGAACCTGACCATTACTGGGTTGGTAAAGGCTTGTGTTTCCGCTGCATATACCGGAGGAACATATTGCGCATTAGGAGTGACAAAATGTGCCTCTTGTATATGCTGGGTTGGATAAGTTTGGACGGTGGGAGTGTTTTGGACTGGAGGTGGTGTGTTATAGGTGGTATTTGTAGGTAGTTGGCTTGGTGGGTTTAGAGGAGTAGTTGTAGGTGGTGGATTAGTATTGGTGGATAAAGGAATGTAAGGAACTAGTGATTGATTTGGTGGGTTGACGGGTGGTGGATTTGGAGTAGCATAGGTAGTGTAAGTGGGTGGTTGACTCTGTGGAGGAGTATAGACGGATGACGGATTTGGTGGATTTGCAAGGGTGATTTGAGGAAAGTTGTTGTTGATAGGTGCAGTATTTCGTGGAGGAAAATGTTCAGGAACTGGAGATTCAAGTGATGAAAAACGAGGTGGATTTGGTGCGACAGTTTTGGGTTCAGGAGGTGGACTTTGGAGTGTAGCGGATAAATTGGTCAGGTCCCTAACCCGATTTAGTTCTCCACGTAGGTCCTCAATCTCTTGAGTCAGGCGGGCGATATGTTCGTCATGTTGAATGGTAGTTCTATGTTCGGAAGTCTCGCGAGGATCACTAGAGATCACGATGTTTTCCAAACCAGTTGAAATAGATGCGGCCGGATCAGACATAATAATTTCCTTTCCTTGAACAACCCAACTACGTCGAGGTAACGATGACGTCTTTTACCTTGTGAGGTAAGGATAGTCGGCCAGCTCGAGTGTCAACACGAATCAACTCTTTGGGAATAAAAATAAAAAGAAGCATAATAGTGCAAATGATGTCAGTCTCATTAACATATCCAGGTAAAGTCATGATCACGTAAAGCCAAGTAAGTCATGTAGCAATCAAATAAAGTCAAACAAGTTGTCAAACAAATGCAAACGAGTATATCAAACAATAACGCGTCCTAATATGCATGTGACCTCTTTGTGCCAGAGGTAGGCCTAACGTTTATTTGAAGGGTAAAGTGTGCCATAATACGTCATCCCATTGCTTTTGATTAATCAAACAAATTCTATTTCCCAAAATAAAGTACAAAATCAACGTAATATTTATTACATATCAAATGAATACAACGTAAAATGTTTCCTAATCTAAGTAAAGTTACAATTTCCTATGTCTAAATTTCAGCTCCAGTTTGTGATGTCCTTGATCTTCGTCAATTGCTGATCACAGATGTGCTCCAATGTAGATCTACACCTGTCACAGAAACGTTAGTCATTCCCCCCTCTCCTAAAGTTTAATTAGTTAGAGCAAATAGTCAATATTTAGGCACAGTTACCCCTCAAACATGCACATAAAGTATGATTATTGTCACTTGGGGTCGTGAACCCACTTGGATGTTTTTGGGTAAAGTTATCTAATGGGTTTAATACACCAAGGGTATAAAACCTCCTAGGTCATGAAATGTATGCTCCTAATAAAGGGTGTTGGTTTAGCTCTACCCTAGGTTGACTAAGAGTTAATTTCTTATGACACAAGGTTCTCCCAAGTGGACAACTTGGGAGTGGAAAGTCCGTGGCTGTCGACTGCATCGCCGATCGACTAAATCCACAAGATCGATCCAACTAAAGGGTGATTTTGTAGTGTACGGCCGCGAACCGCGAAACCGCTTTAAGTGTGTGAATTTGTGTGAATTTCCAGGAGTGGAGGAAAGTGAAACGGAATGACAATTTATCAAAGCAGTAACACTTAAACAATTTATATCAAACAAAACATTTAATAGCATGTACCAACAGTTAACAACAAATAAAGTAATTAAAAACAAGCACACAAAGCCTAATTAAACTAAGTCCGTTATGGTTAGAACCTAAGTGTTCCCCAGTGGAGTCGCCAAGCTGTTATACCCTATTTTAACCTAAGTCAAAATAGTTTACAACATCCCGGTAATTCCGGGGTTAATTAAAGTTGGGGAGTCGTCACCTAATTACTTATGGTGAATTAGGACACCTAAGGCTATTAAAGTTATTTTCTAAAGTTAACTCCGTTTAAGGTCTACCAAACTTAACATCCTTTCAGAGTTGCATTTAAACGAGAATTAATCCTAGCTAGCAAAAATGTCATTTTAAAGATTGAAATTT
The DNA here is from genome assembly GCF_019175385.1 of Lycium barbarum. Taxonomy (NCBI): domain Eukaryota; kingdom Viridiplantae; phylum Streptophyta; class Magnoliopsida; order Solanales; family Solanaceae; genus Lycium; species Lycium barbarum. Next base: position 17,784,439 of record NC_083348.1, on the reverse strand, counting down.
TGATCTTTTAAACAATGTGAAAAGGACTAACTAAATTATTGGTTGAAAGTTAGGCCAAACAAAATCACTTTCTGGACATTGAGATTATCTGTAAACTTGAGACCAAGAATTCCATGCTAGTTTAAATTATGAATGCAAAATGTGACTCAAATCACCTATGAGAAAATCTTCCGAACTTGTCTAAATAGCTAAACGAATACATGTAGAATAGGTGATACTAACCAATTAATTCCTTATTACCTCTAACTGATTAAGCTCTTGAATTATATCTCAACCGTAACAATAATTCTAGTTACCCACTACTCACTCAAAGGTCCCATAACAGGCAGGGCAAATAAAGCAATTAAAAGAGATCGACACAAAATAGCAGGAAGGCCTTTGTATAGGTTGTCCCAAAATAAGAGCCTTGGATATCTAAGATGTGATCCATTAGAGAAATGAATTTGAACACGAGAGGAAATGCAATGGTTGTGTTCCGATATAGCGGCCTCGTCGAGTCTGTCGTAAGACTCTTCATTTCTCCGGTAATTCATGCAAAATAAACAAAGTAATATAAGAAGCAGCCCAATGTAATAGTAAAACAGTAGAGTAAGCACAAACAACAATCTCTCCTCAAAATAGGCACCAAAATAAAGAATCAATCCAGCCAAATATAGTAAACATTTGCTGCAAATTTGCAGCAGTCAAGTTAAACTAAAAGGCAGTGTTTTCAGCCAATGATACTTATCACAGTTAACATATGCAGCTGTATAGAAAGCATACATCAGAAAAATGATTCGAGGAAAAGTAGACAGAATGATACTTGTCTTTTAAATCTCGAAAAATGAATTTAAAGAAGGTTTCAACAGTTTATAAGACCATAAATGTCAAGCTAGTATCGGATTGATTCATTCAACAATAATGACTCAAACAAGAAAAAAAAACAGGACAGAGGGTAGGCTGATTACAGAAATGAATTATCAATCACTTAAGTTAGTCTATCTTGAAATCATCACGACAAATGCATTCTGCCCAAAAAGGTTTAACAGTCCTCAAAATGTTCCAGCTTTCTCTTTTTTTAAAAAAAATAAAATAAAAATCCAATAATACCAACTACAAATTGATTCGTCTCTGCCAAATAAAGCTCTCAACACAAAGGGACAACTCAGCGTCTAAGAATGTTTCAAACTCCAAACAGATTCCAGAACATTAACTGAAACAACTTGCACATTCATTTAACCTCAATGTGTTGAATGGATTATATAAAAAAGCACAAAGTAGGATTCCAACAAGAATTAGTGGTTGACCATGAATCAAGTAAATCAAACATTAAACAGAACTATACTTTTTAAACATGACAAAGGGACTCCAGATTATCGTGAGTATGTATTGCAACTCATGTTTCAGAAAGAAAATTGAAATAAGCTCATAAAGACACCCATCTAATTCAACTAAGCCACTGGTCAACACTTCAATCAAAGAGTTCTAATAGGTTTTCCAACTTTGAACTAGACAATGCTGACCCAAATAATTTATACAACAACTAAGTTTTAGATCTAAACAAAACACTCAAGTCTATGCCAATTCTGTTTAGCTAAGTAATTGTACAACATAGAGATGAACAGCAGTAAAGTGACACAAGTTTATATAGGCACTAATCATGTTTAACTAGACAGTCGATTATGGCAATATGAACTAGTATGAACCCCAGACCAACCCTTTAACATTGGTCAGATTCCACTTTAACAAACAGTCATGGCAATGTAAGCTAGAGGAAACTACAACTAACCAGACCAGCAACTATCATCTAGCATTAATCGAATTCGACTTAAACCATACAGTAATGATGTGGTAAACTAACCTAAGTCTCAAAGTAGCCATTCAACATTAATCCTAATCAACTTAAACAAACAGCCATGACCTTGTAGACCAAATAAAATCAACAACCAATATCGACATGTCGTATGATCATTTCATCACATCTAAACCCAAGTAAATTACATTCATAACCGAGTACGTTATTTAGAACAAATAGAGAAAAAGAGGGACAGTGCCGACCTGTTTTGGGTACAGTGAACTGGGTGTCGAAGGACGCGAATCCACACTCGACTATTAATATCCCCGAGCTTGCATATACTCGGATTCAAAACAATAATAGAGTGAAAGAGAGTAAAAATGTTTGGTATTTTAAAGTCGATGTCAAGAAACAAAACAAGACTGTTTTTTTTTTTGGATTTTTTAGAGGATTGGAGCTGCTAAAAAAAGAACCTCCCTTTTCGGCTACGGACTTAAGGCCATTTTATAGGTGTGAATCAACCTAGGGCTTCGATTTGGGGGGGATTTGAAGTTGAAATCTTTTCAAATCCGAACGTTAGAGTTTGCTTCAGATTCCGATCAGAAACAACAGAAGAAGGAGACAAAGCTCCATTAAAACTTGTACTCGAAGAATAAAAAAAAAGCTGATAAGGCGAGATTCAGACATACAACAGACAAGAAGCCATTAAAGCTTCAGATCGAGACAAAACACAAAAAGACAAGAGAGAGGATGAAACGTTTCTTCAATATTGAACCCGTGACAACCCATTAATGATCCCTCCCGATTTAGCCATGCAAGGTCTGTTTATGGTTAAAGATGTTTTGGTTCTTTGCTAGAAGTGGAGAGGAGATGAAGAAGACGACAGAGGGGTATGCGGCGTCTGTTTAGGTCTCTTTTGTTTCATTAGGTTTAGGAAACTGATGAATGGGTTTTGAAAGGAAGTGGGCCGGGTCAAGTTGAAAGGCTAATGGGCTGGCCGAATTAAACGTGTGGGCTGGTGAATTAACGAGCAGTGGACTGATTTGGGCTCAAATGTTGGTCCGAAAATATGAGTTCTTCTTTCTTTATTTTAATTATTTTTTTGGGCTTCTAATTTAATAACTAGTACATTATATACTATGATAATTAGTGATTAATATGTAGAAAATAAAGGACTTGATAAAGTATAATTAATTTAACGAGCACAAAATCCGAAAATGAAATGATGACGAACCATTTTGAAATTTGTGATAAAGTAATACTAGTAATGTTGATAGTAAAAATAGTGAACATGAAAGTAACGATATTAATAGTAGTAGCAATAAAAATAATAGTGAAAATAAAATGTTTAGCTCGTCAATAAATTAGAAGCTCCAGGAAATAAATTAAAATAAAGAAGAGATAAAATTGAGTGTCAACAGATATCATAGTTTTTGATTCAATATCTGAAATTTTAGCATAGTATTTTAACGTCTCACCTCTCACAAAGCTCATGCTATATGAGATATAAATTTCTCTGTTTCGGGCAACTACATAAATAAAATTAATTTTCCCCAAAAAATTGTAAACCATGACCGCTATAATTTCACTTGAAGTGGCGGTTTGCAGTTTAGATCTGTTTTCTTAGTTCAGATTGGAATGGGGGAAAAAGTTTTTTTTCTTTTTTTGAAGGTTTTTTTATTTTTATATGTAATAGATGCATATGTTAAAATTTCTTTATGAGGATGCACATCGTCTTTGATTGGACAAAGAAACTAAAGGCATTAGATATTCATCAGTTTAAAAAGGAATAAGAACGGATTAGCCAGGGAAGTTTTGTTTTTGTTTTTGTTTTTCTTTTCGTGAACTGAAAATATAACCTAAAAAAAGTACCGTACTAGATGTGAAAAAAAAAAAAAAAAAAGTGTTTCAATAATGTATCTCTGAGAAAAGAGTGGTAAATTGATACACCCAGATATTGCTAGTATCAAATTATCGGCAAAAGGTCAAAAATATCCCTCTACTATACTTTATTGTTGAAGTGTGTCCTCCATTATACTTTTTCGGTAAATTTACCCTTACTGTTAGGTAAAGTTCTAAATATATCCTTATTTTTAACGGTTGGACACGTGATCGCTTCTAATCAAAAGCCCAAACCATTTATTAAAACCCAGCCCCATTAATATAACCCATAACCCGATCCGACCCATTCTCATAAATTAATCCCACCCCTCCCCTGTATTACATTTACACCCATTAGAAAACAAAACTGCGTAAGAGGCCTTCATTTGGGTATTGATTGATGATAAAATTGAGAGAAAAAAACATGGAGGGCTGGAATAAAATTTCACCGGCGACTCCATGTTTGAGATCTAGGGAAAGAGAGAAAAAGTACTGATTTTAAGGGGCTTTCGACCTAGCTTTGAGTTTTCGTGGAGGCGATCATGGTGGTATTTTCCCGAAGATGAAGACGAATAAGGGTATATTTAAAACTTTGTCTAACGGTAAGGGTAAATTTATCGAAAAAGTATAACGGAGGACACACTTCAATAATAAAACATAGTAGAGGGGTATTTTTGACCCTTTTCCGATCAAATTATTGAACCAATTATAAACTTTTGTACGTGACTATGTATGCATTTCTTATACCCTTGAATTAACTTGACTTGCAACATGTAATTATTTATATCAAATATAGCGTGGTAACTTTAAAAATAGAGTAAATTGTAATTATTTATATCAAATATAGCGTGGTAACTTTAAAAATAGAGTAAATAATTTACAAAAATTGGCTAAATTATACATGATAATACAATTGTTTACGCTGCCAATATATAAAGATAAATATTAAATAATACAATTACTGTCGTTTTTGCAATGATCAAGTGTATTTGCGTCGAGAAATAACATTTATAAGAATTAATGAAACAAAAGGGGTTAAACTATGTTGAGAGAAATGATAAAAGTAGGAACTCACAATGCAAAGCAATCCATCCGGTTGCAAATGAAAATATGAGATTCTAACTTCTAAGTAACACATCTAAAAACATCACGGGTAAAAAAGATATTACAAGAGCTATTCGGGGTGACAGAGAATTTCTTAAAATAGTAGATGAAGAAAGCGTGTACTACAAAAAAACAGAATTTCCCACCCAAAAATTATTGTAAACCATAACCGCCATTACATTCATTGTAACAAACTTTGCAGTTCGCATTTAAGCTTCAGCCTTCAAACTTACATCTCCAAAATCAATCCGCCATTAGAGATGAGTACTCCAACTAAAGAAGCTTCTACAGTGGAAGATGAAGTTTCCGCTGATGAGAAAGAAGATTGGATTCTAAAAGCGACTGAAATGGTGGATTGGCTTTACGATTTTTGCTACCAGCATTACCCGACAAATCCAGAAGAGAGAATCTCTGATATCGAACATCAAATCAGTTCGTGCATCAAAGTTCTCGATTTAATTCCTCAAGGTATGTGTGTATGTATAGCTTTCTTTTATCAATTAATTCTCCAAACATTTAATTTCTCAAGTACGAATTCATGCAGAAAAGAGGCAATCGGAACATGAACGTTCAACATTCGCGTATCTAAAAGGAAGGTTGTATAATGCAGTTCCTGATGTTTATAAGGAAGAAGCAGAGCGTCATCTAGAAGTAGCTGTAAGTGAAATTAATTAGCAGAATTACATATAATGTGATGTTGATTGTTTAACTATATCAATTTCTTAATTTATATTCCAGACTAATTTGAATCCGCTTTTTCTGGATGCTTGGAATCACCTCGGCATGTGCGTTGCTAAGAAAGGAGATTATCGTAGAGCTAAAAACTGCTTCGAGTTTGTTCTTAAAATGGTTATTATTTCGCTGCTTCTTCAGTTCTACTATAGTTTTCCGCTTATTAAACTTAAAAAATTACCTTAATTTGATGGATTTCTTCATCTGTTATTTGATTTAGGATCCAACTAGCATGGTTTTACGTCAACTTGCAGAGCTTGAACTGTTGTTTTCACCAGGTGAATTTTGGCCACTCTATGGTGTGATTCTTCTGTTTTTTTTCCCCCCTTAATTTACTCTTCTCCAGGGCGAATCTCAAGTATATTTTTTATAGGGAAAATTACGTTCTATGTCTACTGGGAGAAAATATTTACGCCACCTAGGCCATAGTTTGAGGTTGTTACCCGGTTTAGCCCATATTTGTGTATAAAACCTTTTATACACTTTTATACAAGATTGGAACAGTATGTATAATGCTTTCCCCCTAGGTATAATGTTGTATGATATTTTATAATGTTGTATAAACTGAACATATGGCTAGTGACGTAACGTTTTATGTTGGGTTTTATTTTTTCGAAAATTTCCATATATAACTCTACAGAAGAGATTTTTTTTTTTATCAAAGGTTATTTGTTTACGTTACAATATGTCAATAACTATAGTTTTCATCGTTGATGTTTTGTGTTTTAGACTCTAGCTTAGGTGATTTCCTGATTATAAAAATATGAGTGATACTTGCAGAAGTTAGTGTAGTTTCCCCGTTGATTTTTGCTCTTCATCGAAGTTCTAATTGTATCCTCAGTTAGATGCTTTACAGATTTGGCAAAAACCTTGTGGTTCTTGAGTCAATGTCTTCACATGAAATAAAAAAAAATAACAAAAAGGACAAGTTAATCTTGCCTTTTCTATAGTGAAACTTAAAAGCACAGAGATATTTTCTGGATGATTTGAGTAAAGTTATGCTTTCATAGAAGACATGCATTGCACACACGTTAAGCAAATGTGCCCCGGAATTTTGGCAGTCTATGGATTCTGACTTTTAATTGTATATGATTTCTACCATTTTCAGTTTAGAATCTTCATTTAACAAATGAAAGCGAATGTATAATACATTTCTCCAGCCTCTTACTGAGTTAATAGTAACTCATGGAGAAAATTCAATCATTTTTTTTTCTTAGTGGTTATTGCTGATCTGTTCATCTGATTGTATATCTATTTCACAGCTGCTGAAGATCCAATACAACAACTTGGCGAATGCATCAAATATGCCCAGCAGACACTCGCTTTGGATAACATGGATGGACGCTGTCTTTGTAAGACTGCAAACAGAATCTAGTTAAAAGAGGAACAACTTTAATCACTTACGTCTGAGATTCTCTGATGTTGTGTCATAAATATTTTGTGCTTTTAGCAATATCAGTTTTGCCAATATGCCAAATGTTTACTTGGTGTTTGTCAATGATTGAGTTCATCCTTCACTTATTGTATAGCTATAGTCAAGAAGTAGCATATGATTCCGTTAAAGACAGATAAGGTGCAGAAATTGTTAGACAGATAACGTGCAGAAATTACATACTTTGGTGCATGGAACAATGAAGTAGCATATGCATAGTACGTGGAATTTTATAAAGTGTATGTTATACTTATGAAAACATTCAAATGTCCTGCTCTACTGTAATTCTACTTCTTAGTGTGGTTAGATCTTTAACTGGCATCTGCACATAATTTTAGCTCTAATATACATTGTGATAAAATCCAATTTTCAAGTCCTTCACTGAGCTTTTTCATCTTGTTGGTAGATATCTTAGGAAGTGCATATCTCACTTCCTTTTATCTGACTGGAGGATGGAATTACGATAATCTTCTACTGTCATTAGAAGCATTCGAGAAAGCTGTAAGTAGTTCTCACAATCTTGTCTCTCTATATATATTTTAACATGAAACTTATATGTACAGTATTCGATCCTGGCAAGCCTTGTTCTCTTAGATACTTGGAACTGTTCTGATTTTCTACCCTATTTCAGGAGAAAATTGATGCAATGAAGTCACACCCCAATCTGCGATACGACTGTGCCATCGTAAGTTTTTGAAAAAAAAAAAAAAAACTGATTTTCACTTGTGAACTGTTCTATTATATAGGACCTTTCAAAAAACAAGCTTCTCAATTGTTGCTAATTATCGCCTCATATTTCTATGATCCATGCTATTAAAGAACCAGAGTTAGGAAAACTAAAAAGAAAGAAAAAGAAAGCATAGACAAGAGACCATATATCAAGTTGTACGGCTGCACTGGCAGCAAGGAAGGGATACAAGCTTGCAACTTAAGGATTTCTTTATTTTTTTTCAAGAAGGTAACAACTGTTTTATATATCCAGAAAAATACTGCACCAGGTTAATGCAGTCCAAAGTAATTACAAAATGCTATAGATCAGTCTCCTATTCCTTTGGTTCACAAGGATCCTATAACATCTAAAAATGATTCATGATCTTCCATATATTCATGTTTACACCAAAAATAAAACAAAATTAAGGTTTTCTTAATTTTATTTTCACTTTTATACGGACTACTTGTGTGGATCACAAATGCACCTTCTTTGATCATCTTAAAGGTTGCACAGAATGCCTCTAAATAAGATTGGCTCTCTCAGGATTTGAGAATCATTAGGATCTATATTGATATATAAAGATCCAAAGGAATGAAACCATTCAAGAAGAAGACACTGGAAACTTTACAGATAAGACAAAAGTTGGTAAACTAGAAGGAAATAGACATGATTTGAACTAGAAGCATTCTTTCATGAAATAGGAGATACTTACACACGATGTACTTTGAACCACACATGAGGGTACATGTTATAATACAAGAAGGAAGCACATGGAACTTTACAGAGAAAAAGAAAGTCGTACGTGAAAATAGAATCTGATAATAACTCATTCAATTAATCACCTCTTTATGGTAGTTAAGAATCATCTGTGTCTCCAGGAAAGATCTCTTTAATAAGGATCACTAATTGACTATTACAAGATCTGCAAAGATCGTGACATGTTGAATTGAGTTTGGTATGATATAATTTATCTAGTCTAGAAGAACAAGTGTGTAAATAGGGCAGTACAACTTCGAATTAGAAAGACAGTCCGATTAAAAAGAATTGGCTTCAGCAATATCTTCTGTGTATGTGAAAGCTTTTTCTGTGCTTATTCTTGTCCAATTTTTTTCAAGCTGGAAAGTTCATATGCTTAATGAAGAAAGAACCAAGTCTCTGAAAAAGGTTCACCTGTATTCATCTTCACATTTTATGTTTGCATATATCATGATATCTTAAATATAGTCTTTACTTTCCCTCTTTTTAAAGTTCAATGCTGTGTTTGGAAAATCTGATATATGTATATCAGGTGAATAGATTTTTGGAGAACTACAAGAGGACCCTAATTGGATTATCAGATGCTGCGTCACCTTCTCTTGATCATTTACATCAAGTGAACGTGACGCTCCAGCTTCTTGACAGAATAGAAGGATTACTTCAGGTAAGTTTATTTCATTGTGGTTATTTAGTATAAAGCATTTGTAAGTGATATTCCAATCCATTGCATTAAGAACGGCATTAAAATCATAAGGAACGAAATATTTTCTGAATCCTTTTCACTTATCGGATGAACAGAATTTTAACTAAGAGAAAAGAAAACCTTATCACCATATCCGAACAGTTGCAAATGATACTCAGGCACAATAAAGGTATCCATTTGGAGAAAAGGTTTAAGCATTAAGCGCAAGAGATGTCTAGATAGAAAAGGACATGAGGTAATGACCGTTTCTTGTGTCCTTAAATAGTCCAATTTATTTGTTCAATGAGTTGAGTGAGCAGCAGCATAGCCCTGTATTGACTGAGCAGTGCCTGGTGTATTCTTCCTCTTCACAGTTTAGTTGTTTCTTCCGCTTTCATTTCTTCGATTTTTTTCAAGAAACTGGAACGTTATGATATAGTCCTTTAAAAAATAATGCCTTAGATTCTGAGTTTTTAAATGTTTTCTTCTTTGGAAGCTGTTGCGACATTATGAACGAGATTGTGAAGGATGCATTTAAATTATGCGATCCTGCTTTTCAGGGTAAGAGTAATGACAAGAGTAAGGGGAAGTGTAAGGGAAAGAGTAAAGGAAAGAGTAAGGGAAAGGGTACGGAAACAAGCGTGTCTTCCCTGATCCAGTCACTTGCTACTATTGATTGTAAGGCTTTACATCCGTCTTAGATGGTATTTAACTGCAAACATTATAGTATTTAACTGCAAACATTGAGGTATATGATTAAGCTATTTATCTAATAGTTGAGGTAATGTGCTTTCTCGCAGTGAATCTTTCATACAACAGAGCAACCATAAATCTCTTAACTGAAGGCCTTAACAAAGGGATTGCAGTTATAGCAGCTGTCCGGTGCTTAGTTAAGTATGAGTATAAAGCTCCAGTGTAAGTTACTTTATCTTGGAGGAACCCACACGAATTGATCATTTAATCACTCTGATCATTTTCAGCATTTCATATAGAAGTGAAAGTTACTTGGCTGAGAAGCCCTACTTTATGCTTAAATACTTATTTTTCAATGTATACTGTTATTCTACAGATACTATCTGCTCTGTGACGCCGATGAGAATAGTTTTGTACTTATAGTGTTCGGCATACAAAAGGAAGCAGTAAGCACTACTTTATGCTGTTTTAATGTTTCTAGGTACATTTTTCCGTTAAGATCTTAATTCATAGACAAGAAAAGAAACAAGTTTCAGATTGACACGTTAGTTTGCTGCTAAATTGCTGCAGCAGCGATCTGCCTGAAAAATAAGTGGAGGATATCTCGCCCCTTTTTACCACTTCCTGGATGAAAAATTAGATGAAGGGCGAGGCACCTCACTTCTTTAATACGTAACTCATCACTAAAGATAACAGGAGAGAATACTAAAGTGATTTACCATTTCAAAAAAATTCTGTAAATTGGAATAGCTTATTCCTATACTATACTATGGAACACCATTTTTATCTTGATTCTTTCATCCGTCCATCCTTCAATAATAAAAAACTTCATTTTCCGCTTAAATAATCTGTAAGTGAGTCTGAATATCTCTTTGAATATGTCTCTAATGGTGACCATCTCATTCAAAATCAGATTTTGGCCTGTGTTATCCCCACCCAATTATTTTCTAGTCTAGTGAATAAATGTCATATCTTTTAGGAAAGGCATGGTCTATGAAAAGTTGATCTGGAAGGACAAAAAGAAACAAAAAGGAAAAGAAATGGAAAATGACTCAGGAACTATGAGTCTCATCATAGAGTGATTTACTGATATTTAGTTGCTGTAAGCATTTATGATACAGCTCCTCATTAGATTTCACATCATTAACTGACGAACTACTCCTGTTGGTAGATTAAACAAGGAGATCAGGTCACTCTATTGGAGCCCTTTTGCAAATTTGTTGATTTTGATTGGGAAGGAAAGGTAAACTCGTTAAAATATCTGTGGCATTTCACATTCAGTGCTATTCCAAATATGTGATTTTGCTTTCTCTATCAAGTTGGTTTCTGTAAACACCATATATTAGATGTGGTCTGTCAGTTCATATCCTGTTAGTTTGTCTGTCGACTCCACCTTATAACTCCGGTGTACTTGTCTCTAGCAATGGTAAAATTGGCAAGTTATTGTCAATGGGGAGTTAATTTGAGGTCATTCTGCCTTTTTCTTGATTGCAACTGATTGGAAGCAGAGTATTCTTCCCTAAACAGGAACATGGAGTCATTTCCTGCCATTTCAGAATTAAATAACATTGACAAGTTTCCAAATGAATTAAGATGGCTACTTTTGGCATGTGAGGAATTGGGTACAGGAGGTTTGGCTCTAGAAGAATAATAATCACATTAACCATTTGCGTTCCTTGTGTGATTTACAATAATCTGTCAGTCAAATTTTGTCGCTCCTCCCTAATAATTGTTCTTTTTACTGCAGCACTATCAATTCAAGTCGGTGCGAGTGAATCTTCCAGGACAAGTTCTTGTAAATGGAAATGTCGTGTCTCCTAATTTTGTTATTCGTGAATCAATATTATTCGCATAATCGAGGGCATGAAAAGTCTACAATAATCTTCTGTAAATGTGATCTGTTAGCTACCAAAATAACAGATACATTCAGTGGGATTCATATATGTGTCAAGCAAACAAAACTACGCAACATACTTAAATGCTTGTCTACTATATGCAGTAGGTGTGGGAGCTTGATATGAGATAATTAGCTCTACTGCCCATGTATTGTTTTTCAATCTGCAAAGCCATTTCTTTCAGCTGGATTTTAGATGATATATTTCTCTGACATAGATGACTACAATGAAGCAAAATTTCTGTTCTCTTTGTAGTCTTTGGTCGAATCCCATTTTTCACTTTCTAGCCTTCTCTGCTATGTTACTGACAAAACTTTGTGAAGGAGATATATAACAGTGCTTCTAGACTCTATTATTACTCCCTCGTAGTAGTTATAGTCTAAAGGACCAAATGACAAGTTTTAAACCTTGTAGTTTAGAAAAGAATTGTTTGATAGTTTCAAAAGGATAGAGAATCAACCAGCTTCCTCAAAGTTTCAAGAATCAAAAGGAGTAATTCAAAGTAAACACTTTTATTTGTGAAAATCTAGTGCTATGTAAAACGCAAAGGAATCAACACAAAATTTGAGATTTGGATAATATTAAAGCGCATCATCTTAAACTTTTCGTCACTATCCCCTTCCTCCCGAACAAAAGAGTTAACAAAAGAATAAAAGTCTAAACTAAAAGTGTTTTACTGTTTTAAAACATTTGATAAGATATGCTATACAACATTAATCAAGATTAAATACACTTAGTTAAGCTATCCAATATCGATGTTGTTTATGTTTGTCCCCATGATTTGCAGTATCACAAATATTAAACTGAAGAGAAACATTTGATAAGATATAACATTTGATAAGATATCCACTTAGTTAAGATATCCAATATCGATATTGTTTATGTTTGTCCCGAAGATTTGCGGTATCACAAACATTAAACAGGATAGAAACATATGATAAGATATGCTATACAACATCACTCACCATTAAATGCACTTAGTTAAATCCAATATCAATGTTGTTTGTCTGTCCCAGATTTGCAGTATCACAAATATTAAACTGAATACACGAGAAATAGTAAACTTACTGAAGTACTTCCGATATCAACGCTGTAGTTGTAGTCTGTAATGATGATCAGTTCACGTTTCTATTTGCGGTAAGACATAAACTATATTTCTAATTCCTCAGGTGCAATGCCATCAACATGATTATAAATTTATAATTAAGTGTTCATAATGTTTACCCCGAATTTAGGTAATCAATTGAATTTGTAAGTGAGATATAAGATATGTGGATGAACTTTAATCTATTTTGGTTTTATAGGAAATAATTATAGATTTGCGTGTTATAGCATGTGTATGTGAACATATGTGTTAGTGATTCGAATCATGATACAAATGTTTATGATTAAGCCAACTATATTGGAAGAATAAGCATAAAATGCCACTGATCCGGACCAAAGGAGAGAGAGCTTCAATATATAATTTCTATTACAATGTTCTTGATCTTGAAAAAGCTAACCCTTAAAAGTAGGGAAATGCTTCCTATTAATAGTTTTGGCTTATGGGCTTGCATACAACATAAAGCCTTTTTCAGAATAAAGTAAACCCTAAAAGGATAAGGTTGGGCCGTACGGTCTGACACCCGTACGGTCGTCGGTACAATGTGACAGAACGATGTTGACGCGTGGAGATTTTATAACTGATTAACCGGACTAACGACCACGATCAACTCGGTCATGCTGAAACCGGACCAACGATCACGATCAACTCGGTCATGCTGAAACCGGACCAACGGCCACGATCAACTCGGTCATGCTGAAACCGGACTGGTTGTGATGCGAAGTTTGGTCCGGTGATACCGGACCAAACAAATTCGCTTCACTTTTCTCAGGTCAACCACAGCCAGTGCAATATCACCAGTTCTAAGGGAAGACTCGGTGATCATGCATGTCTCTTCTTATCTCCGGTCCCCGGTCTCACCGGTCTTGCTTATATCCGGTTTTTACCGTATACAGATAGTCCTCACACTTCCCGGACCGTAGTTTTACCGGAGTAACGGGAAATGGATGAATCAACAAACCGGTGGAGCCATAAGCCCGTTCTTATCTTTAAATTTTTTGTGGGAACAGTTGTGTCACATCCCTCAGCCGTCAGCCACGCGTCTCACCCCGAATGGTCGACTTTGGCAACCGCCGTAACGCACGTCTCTTCAACTCACGTCTCATTAATTGTGGGACACATGGCACCCCCCGATTGGCTGGCTTCTGTAACCGTTTCAGTCCCCCATGCCTATATAAGGCTTTTAACCCTCTCATTTTACCACTTTCACTTCTACTTCTTACTTCTCCACCTCTGACCGTCTTCCTCTTCCATTTTCTTACTTATTTTTGATTGCCAAAACAGACCAACTTTGTCAACTTCTCCATTGTTATTCTTTGATCGAAAGTGCTGTTGCGTTTCTCCTCTCACTTTGCTATTTTGAAAATCCTTCAACTGCCTCTTCACTCTTATTATTTTTTGTAACTTGTTCCTTCTCCCTCGTTCGAGTTCACCGAACCTCCTTTTTTATTATCTAATTCAAATGTCTGCCAACATCGAAACCACCTCCCAGGATGTTCCCTCGGTTTCCTCTCAAGGGGCAGAGCCAACTTCACAACCCAGGGGCAAGATCGTCGTTGAGCCCACTACTTTGGACATAGTACCGTCCAAACCCAATTATAACAAAGAGTTTGAAGTTGAGGAACCTTCTCCGGTTGCGGATAGAGGGTTCGATGTAAGGCGATACCCATCATCCATTACCGAGTATAAACTCGATAACCGTCCGGTGCAAGTGTTTGCACCCGGGCCCGACGAATCGATCACCGATTGCATGGAGGGCTTCCTGCACATTTATACCTATCCCTTTACACTCAAGTTCGACCCCCCAATCGACCCGGTTATATTGGATATGTGTCGGACATATAATGTGACCCTGGCCCAAATTGGCCCGATAGTCTAGAGGACTGTGGCCTGCCTCCGGTTGTTGGCTAACGACGTAAAAAAGGAGTTTACAATGGCTCACTTCATCCGTTTATATTCTCCAAGGTTGTTCCGAGGGGGTGTGATCAAGCTCGCCAAGCAAAGTCGAAATTCGATCTTTTCGAAGATGGATGAAGACAGGGACCGAGGTTGGCTAGAGCGCTACGTCCGGGTGCATTATTTTAGCCGACTATATGCCCTTTCCGGAGAGGTGGAATGATAATCGTAAGTTCCTCAGTTCCTTCTTCAATAATTTCCCTTGAACGCTTTGTTAAACACTTGCCCCTCATATTAAAATGATTTCTCCCCTTCTTTATATCAGCCGTGGCATGGATACCTCCGCCTGTTCAGAACATGAATGAATGGGTTGGATCTCTCCTCGATCAGCACACCCATGGAGAACTGACATGGGGAATCCTGTCGCGCGGCCGATGGATCGCCCAAAATCACGGTAATATTTTGCTTGATTTGGAACACATTATATCCTCATATTTTTCTTTTCCCTTTTATAACATCTTCGGTATTCAGGTTTACCCAAGGGCTCGGTGGACCCAAGACCGGAGCCAGCAGCCGAACCCGTTGCGCCGGCACCCGAATTTGATTCAGCGAGTACATCTCGTATTATTGCTGCTGCCAACAAAAGGAGGTGAAACCCCTCGGACAAAGGGAAGAAACTGAAAAAGAGGGCATGAAGCGTCGTTCGGACTCTAAGAGACGAAACAAAGACCGATTTCCTTGTTCGGAGGGTCGGTGTGACTCCCTCCGTTGACTCTGTACCGGAAGAGGATACAACCATTCCGCCGTTTCCTTCAGCCGGGAAAGAACCGTCAGCTCCGGCGTTGCACACAAGTGGGGAAGAAGTTCTTTACCCGACTCCTCTAAGGTCAATTAAATATGTTGACATTTCAGGTGATGCTTCATCCGAGGAGACCCCCCAGCAAAGGACCAGAAGATCCGGGCATGCACCAACTACCGAGGCTGAACAGAGGGCTGAGCCGGACCCCAAGACTGAGGTTCCATTGGATACCGGTTCAACACCTGTCGGGGACCCAACTATAACACCCTAGGCACCCGCTCCTACCGAGGCTGCTGGAGATGTTCCCGCTTCTCCTACTCCTGCTCTGAGGTCGGACAACCTTGATGATATGTTCTTGGATACCCCTCCTACAACCGGGGAAGATGCCGGTTTCGGACATCTCCCTATCCCTCGAGTCACGAGGGCAGCCGACCGGGACACCGAGACTGGTTCAAGAGATAGCCTGGTGCGTATCTTCCCGGCCCCGAGTGTGGAACCTAGAAGCACCAGATCGGTTATGGTCACCGTCCCTGAGGATTGCAGCTTTTTGTCTCGTCCGGTGGGAGTAGCAAGCTATCTAAGGCCCCTCGTCTTGGACTCGGATAAGGGGAAGATGACCGGAGTCCCTTGGCAGAGTCTCATTAACGAGGGCATGCACGCGGGCAATCGAGTTAGCTTATCAGCCTATCCTTGCATAATTCAATGTGAATTTTAGCTTCTCATTTATCCAAGTTTTTCTCATTTCTTTTACAGAGTGTGGTGCTCGTCAATGAAGCCTTCATCCGTGCTCAGCAAAAAGTTGACTACCTTAAGGGCCAGCTGGATGCCCAGGGTCGAGAAACGGAGAAGTTCCAGCACCTTTTGCAAGTGAAGGAGGATGAATTGAACCGAGCTGTTGCCCTTTCCAACCTTCAAGCCGAGCTCGAAGCAGCAAAGGCTGAAAACCTTCTGTTAAAGGATGAATTGGCCGGGATGATTGAGAAGAACCGAATTCTGGAAGCGGACAAGGTCGGCCTTAGCCAAGATAATGCTCGTTTTTCTTCGAGGCTTGGTGAACTCGAAACCATTATCTCTCAACTCCGGGGGGAGCTTGACTTGGTCAAGACTGATGCCGTGAATATGGCCGGGAGGCCGGCTTCTTGAATCTGAGAGTGCTAAGTATAAGTAGAGGACGAGGGTATTCAAGCAAAAAGCCGAGGATAGGGCCCGAATATGCGATGAGCTGAAAATCGAACTCGAGGAGACAGCCGAGGCTAATGACCTTCTCAGAGCCGATTTAGAATTGGCCACTCAAATCCAAGGAGTCCTCGATGAAGAGAGAGTGAATTAGTGGACAAGCTGGCCCAGGCTGAGGCCGATTTGGTAGAAGCCCTTAGGAGTGTGGAGGATGCCGAAGCTCATACCACGATTGCGGTGGAGTATGAACGGTGGAAGTCTCGGAGGGCCACCCTTGAGCAAGCCGAACATGGTTTTGCGGATCTCCCGGCCCTGATCCTCGAAGCCAGAAAGACCGAGGAGGAAGCCAAGAGAGCTCTTGATACCGATTCCGAGAATTCCGAGCAGACAGTATCCGAGCGTTCTGGTTCCAGCTGTACCGGATGGATCAGAGCCTGTGCTTAGCCTTTATTTTGCCTTTGCCCTTTTGGCTCTTTTTTTTTACTTCGTAGGAATTTCGGGTGTAAAAGACCTCCATATATGAAATGTGCATTTTCCGTTCCGATTCTCTTTATTCTTTTGCTTAAATGCTTGTTATGACTTTTGCCCGAATTGTCGGTCCGGTTTAAGGACAAGCAGAGACTCGGAGTCATTTTTTTGGACTGTGCCTGAATATTGTCTTTTCTCTTCATCCGGTACGTTTTGTCCAGGAATTTGATCGAGTGGTTTTCCCAAGAGACTTATTTATGCTTTCTGAAGTCGTTTCCGAATCACGTTAGGCATTTTTAGGGCCGGTATTTTTTTGGCCTTACCAATTTTTAATATAGCAGTCCCCATTTGGGGTGTTTACAAGATTTTGCCTCGGTTTAATGTGACCTTGTTGCCTTTGTGGAATTTCGACTATAATCCCCGGTATAGGGTATTTAGTTAAAAATGATGCCGAATTTCGGTGGTAATCACCAGGGTAGGCCGTTTTAACAAGAAGACACATCCGCAATGAATTTTTAATGATCTTAATATTGCAAGTATTTGCATGTACATGATATGAAGACTTCGTCCGTTTCCTTCTGTTTTTGCCGTAGCAAGTACTAAGTGGACACGATTCGTTCTGATCGTTTGGTCCTTACTTCGAAACCTAATACAGAAGGTCCGGCTTTAGGCGAAGATGGGAAATACAAAAATCTCAAGGATTTTTCCGGGGTAGCATCTATTAGCGTTCACTTGCTTTGTTGAGCTCCTCCGTTTTCGACTAATTTGGGTAAACCTCGATGTGGGTATAGTAGTCCCCTAGTGATTATTCGAGCTGCAAGATCGGGTAAGCACTATCAAGTTCCCACTCGTAGGGTGTGGCCCGAGTTTCTGGGCATTTGTCCTCGTCTTTATCTAGTAACACGTTGTACTTGTTGCCTCATTAAAAACCTTGTCGGAAAATCCATTTTGAGACAAAACCGTACTAAGGAAAAGAGGGCAACACGTGTTTTCAGACCTAGCACCTAACTTTATCCGGTACTCGACTTCCTGCAAAAAATAAAAGGTTAATAAATAAACACAAAGTGTCCATACCTTAGCAGTAGTATCTCTTCAAATGAGCCACATTTCAGTTATTGCGCAACCGTTGCCCGTCCATAGATTCCAGCTGATACGATCCTTTGCCCGTTACCTCGGTTATCTTGTACGGCCCTTCCCAGTTCGGACCCAGTTTTCCATCGTTGGGATTCTTGGTGTTCAAGGTAACTTTCCGAAGCACCAAGTCCCCAACTTGGAAATGTCGAAATTTGGCCCTCTGGTTGTAGTAACTTTCCATTCTCTGCTTCTGGGTTACAATACGGACCAACGCGTTTTCGCAAAGTTCATCCGTGAGATCGAGTTTTACGGCCATGGCCTCCTCGTTTGACTCCTCGGTGGTGTACCTGAATCGGAGACTCGGTTCACCAACTTCTACGGGAATGAGGGCTTCAGCCCCATAGACCAACGAGAAAGGAGTTTCTCCCGTGCTTGATTTCAATGTGGTTCTACAAGCCCACAATACCTCCAATAGTACTTCCCTCTAGTGATGCTTTGATGTTTCAAGTCTTTTCCTCAGATTTTGAATTATTGTTTTATTCATGGATTTCGCCTATCCGTTCGCACTCAGGTGATAGGAGTTGATACGATTTTCTTGATCTTCAACCCTTCGAGGAAATCATTGGCTTTTCCACCAACGAACTGAGGACCGTTATAACAAGTTATCTCGGCCGGGATGCCGAAACTACAAATAATGTGGTCCCATATGAAGTCAATAACTTCCTTTTCTCTAATCTTTTCGAAGGCCTGCGCTTCAACCCATTTGGAGAAATAATCAGTCATAAACAAAATAAAACGGGCCTTACCTGGTGCCCATGACAATGGACCAACAATGTCCATTCTCCACTTCATGAAGGGCCAAGGTGA
Organism: Lycium barbarum; assembly: GCF_019175385.1. Lineage (NCBI taxonomy): Eukaryota > Viridiplantae > Streptophyta > Magnoliopsida > Solanales > Solanaceae > Lycium > Lycium barbarum. The sequence continues at coordinate 17,765,396 of NC_083348.1, read as the reverse complement.
TATCACCGAGTGCAGCAACTCCCCGGGCTGATGAATCATCGGGGCATGTCTTTGACACCCGTCACATTTTTGGACAAAATTCTTCGAATCTTCCTCCATCCGGTTCCAGTAGTAACCGGCTCTGATAATTTTTCAGACTAAGGCTTCAGCACCGGAATGATTGCCCCAGGTCCTCTTGTGTACTTCTTTCATCACATACTCGGTTTCTCCAGGACCCAAACACTTGGCCAGGGGTCCGAAGAAAGACGGTCGATACAATTGACCGTCTACTAAGCAGAACCGCGCTGCTTTTATCCTTAGTGACCGTGATTCTTTTGGGTCACTCGGGAGCTTTCCATCTTACAAGTAGTCGATGTATTTGTTGCGCCAATCCCAAGTTAAACTCATTGTGTTTATTTCAGCATGTCCGTTTTCTATTGGGAATTCATCAAGTGCACCATAGTCCCGGGGTTGATTTCTTCCCCTTCGACTGAAGATCCCAAATTGGCCAATGCATCGGCTTCGCTGTTCTGCTCCCTGGGTACATACTGCATGGTCCATTCTTTAAATCGGTGTAGTATCAGTTGGAGTTTTTCCAGATACCTTTGCATCCATTCGTCCTTAACCTCGAAGACGCTATTCATCTGGTTAACGACCAAGATAGAGTTGCATTTTGCTTCAATTATTTCGGCCCCCATACTCCGAGCTAATTCCAAACCTGCAATCATAGCCTCATACTCGGCTTCATTGTTAGTCAATTTAACAGTTCTGATGGATTGTCGAACGACATCCCCGACGGGAGTTCTAAGGACGATTCCTAGCCCGGGACCTTTGAGGTTCGAGGCCCCGTCCGTGTGTAACGACCAAATACTCGAATCTTTTTCCGAGGTCAACAGAAGTTCTTTTTCAACCTTAGGTATCATAGCCGGGGTGAAGTCTACCACAAAATCGGCCAAGATCTGGGACTTGATGGCCGTCCAAGGCTTGTATGCGATATCATATCCGCTAATCTCTACAGCCCATTTAGTTAGTCTACCTGATAATTCCGGTTTATGCATGATGTTCTTTAGAGGGTAAGTAGTCACTACATATATCGGATGACATTGAAAGTAAGGCTTGAGCTTGCTAGAAGAACTTACCAATGCCAATGCCAACTTTTCTAGGTGGGGATAACCGGTCTCCGCATCCCCTAAAGTTCTACTCACATAATATATAGGGAATTGCGTACCTGATTCTTTTGGACTAAAACACCACTTACCGCTACCTCAGATACGGCAAGGTAGAGAAAAAGCTGCTCGTCCGCTTTCGGTGTGTGCAGTAGAGGCGGGTTGGACAAGTACCTTTTCAATTCTTGCAAAGCTCTTTGACACTCCAGTGTCCAAATGAAGTCATTATTCTTCCTTAGTAAGGAGAAAAACGGTGACTTTTATCTGAAGACCTCGATATGAAACGACTCAGCGCTGCTATCCTTCCGGTGAGCCTCTGAACTCCTTTGATGTTATTCACCACCTCAATATCATCGATGGCTTTGATCTTATCCGGGTTAATTTCAATCCCTCGTTTTGACACAATGAAGCCTAAAAACTTGCCAGATCGGACACCGAAGGCACATTTTTCCGTGTTAAGCTTCATGTTGTACTTGCGGAGTACATCGAAGGTTTCCTGCAAATGCTTTAAATGGTCCTCTGTGTGCAGGGACTTGACCACCATGTCATCAATATAAACTTTTAGTGTTTTCCCTATTTGTTCTTCGAACATTCCATTAACTAGGCGTTGGTAAGTTGCACCAGAATTTTTTAATCCGAAGGGCATGACATTGTAACAATAAGTCCCACACCGGGTAATAAAGGATGTTTTCTCTTGATCCTCCGGGTGCATCTGAATTTGGTTATACCCGGAGTAAGTATCGAGAAAACTTAACATCTCATGTCCGACCGTCGCATCGATCATTCTATCGATATGAGGCATCGGAAATGAATCCTTTGGGCATGCTTTGTTTAGATCCTTATAATCAACGCACATTCAGAATTTATTACCTTTTTTCGGCACCACTACTACGTTAGCTAGCCAGTCCGGGTATTTTACCTCCCTGATAGAGTCTATTTTCAAAAGCTTTGTTACCTCATCCTTCACGAAGGCGTGTTTTGCTTTTGCCATGGGCCTTCTCTTCTGCTTCTCCGGGGGGAACCTCTCGTCAAGGCTGAGCTTGTGAGTCGTCACTCCCGGTGGTACACCTGTCATATCTATATGGGACCATGCGAAACAATCAACATTAGCTTGAAGAAATTTAATTAACTTTTTCTTGAGCTCTGAGGTTAACCCATGCCCAGGTATACCTTTCTATCTGGTAGATATTCGAACAAGACGACTTGCTCCAGCTCCTCCCCTATAGACTTGGTTGCATCCGAGTCATCTGGTAAGATAAAAGATCTAGGTACACTGAAATCATCCTCATCATACCCCGGGTCCGACCCCGGCTGCTTCGCTGTCGAACCCGTACACTTTAGTTTCTATTTAGAGTCCTTGCCACCGATTGACTCGTCCTCTGTCGGGTTCGGGTTTTTAGGAATGAGCGGCACTTCCTCGACCGCGAACATCTCTCTTGCAGCGGGTTGTTCTCCTCGGATGGTTTTTACCCCTTCCGGTGTTGGGAATTTCAGTAGCTGATGTAATGTCGACGGAACAACCCTCATGCTATGTATCCACAGCCTACCGAGCAAAGCATTATATTTCATGTCTCATTCGATTACATAGAACACCGTTTGCTGAATGGTGTCGTCAATGTTGACCGGCAAATAAATCTGCCCCTTCGTGGTTTCACTTGCCATATTGAATCCACTGAGCACTCGGTCTACCGGTACGATCTGATCGAGTAGCCTTAGCTGTTCAACCACTCTCCACCGGATGATGTTGGCCGAGCTACCTGGGTCAATCAAAATACGTTTAACTTGCGATTTAAAAAATAAGAATAGAGATTACCAATACATCATTGTGCGGTTGAATGATGTCTTCTGCATCCTCGTTGTTGAAAGAGATGGAACCCTCGGGCACGTAATCCCGGTTGCGCTTCTTACGCACAATGGAAACCTTTGTCTATTTTATCACCGGCCCTCGAGGGGTATCGGTAACCCCGATTATCATGTTTATTATATGTTGAGGTTCCACTAGTTCGGCCCGTTTATGAGATTCCCTTTCCTTGTAGTGGCCTTTAGCTCGTTCACTTAGCAATTCTCGAAGGTGGCCATTCTTCAGTAACCGAGCCACCTTCTCTCTTAGTTGGCGACAATCCTCAGTTCTGTGCCCATAGTTTCCATGATATTCACACATCACGCTCGGGTCCTGTTGGCCCGGGTCTGACCTTAGTGGTCTCGGCCATCTTGCTTCTGCGATACGGCCAATAGCCAAGACGAGGTCCGAAGTGTTGACGTTGAAGTTGTACTCCGATATCCTTGGCAAGTCTTTGTTGCTGGCCGAGCTTCCAACATCACTCCTAAATGAGAGACCTCGACTGTTTGACGGGCGCTCGGTCCGCTTATCACCCGGACCGGAGGATTGGCTCAGGCCAACCCTAGATTTTTCCAACCTGAAGCTTGGCTTTTTCGAATGAGAGTATGGCCGATATCTTTCCCTCGATGGTCTTGACTTTGGATCGTTATTTTTCCTCGATCTCTCAGAGCTTTTGTTCATATTTACGGGCCTCGGGGGAAGTTCGAGTTGGTCATCCTTTACCCGAATCTTGATTCGTATCTGTTATGGACATCCGCCCAGGTCACAGCCTCGTATTCCAGCAAGTTTTCCTTTAGTTTGAACGAGGTCGTTGAGCTCCGAGGATTAAGCCCTTTGGTAAAAGCTTGTGCAGCCCATTCCTGCGGAACCGGAGGGAGCTCCATCCGTTCCCTTTGGAACCGGTTGACAAATTCACGTAATAACTCATCATCCCTTTGGGCTATACAGAAAATATCCGCCTTACGGGTCTGCACCTTTTTGGCACCAGCATAAGCTTTTATGAACACATTCGCGAGCATTTCGAAAGAAGTGATTGAATACTCGGGCAGATGGTCGTACCAAGTCAATGCTCCCTTCGACAGAGTTTCCCCAAAATTTTTCAATTACACGGATTCAATTTCATCCTCTTCAACATAATTGAATTTTATGGCACAGGTGTATGAAGTCACGTGTTCCTGAGGGTCCGTTGTGTCGTCATATTTCTGGATATCCAACATTTTGAACCTCTTCGGGATCAATTTCGGAGCCGCACTTGGAGGAAAAGGCCTTTGAATGTACCTCTTCGAATCCGGTCCTTTCAGAATAGGTGGAGCCCCCGGGATTTGGTCCACTCGAGAGTTATATGTTTCCACCCTCTTCTCAGTTGAGTCTACCCGCTTCGCCAATGTTTCGAGCATTCTCAGAACTTCGGTGGATGAACCAGCTCCGGACCCATTACTCTCGATCATCCGTGTTTCGTCCCTTCTGGGCTCGACAACACCTTTCGTCCTCTCCGGGGTTGTTTCATCATTTTTACTTTGTAACTGGGCTATTGCGACCCCTTGCTCGGCAATAGCTGCTATCTGTTCCTGTAGCATTTCAAAAATTAAACGTAAGTCAATATCATCCAGGGTATCCGGCACTTTCCGGCCTTGTGCTCGGGACAAAGTAATTGAATTGTGAGTATTTAAGGGATCAGTGGCCGGCTGGGCGGCATTCTCCTGGTTCACGGTGTTTTGCCGGTTGAGGCCCTCCCTCGAATCAACGGAGTTTGGTTCAATGGGATCTGCTGGTAATCCCCGTAGCCCATTGTTCTCATTTTCGGCCACAATCTCATTGTTGTTGATGTGACCAGATTGTCCACTGCTTGCCATTTGGTTCGTTTTCACAGAGATGAACAAAAGATTTTTTAGACTTAACGGGTAAGAGAGAAGCCACGATTAAAAGACCACTATTATCCTAGCCCCACGGTGGGCGCCAAACTTTTTACCCTGAATTTAGGTAATCAATTGAATTTGTAAGTGAGGTATAGGATATGTGGATGAACTTTAATCTACTTTGGGTTTATAGGAAATAATTATAGATTTGCGTGTTATAGCATGTGTATGTGAACATATGCATTAGTGATTCGAATCAAGAAACAAATGTTTATGATTAGGCCAACTATATTGGAAGAATAAGCATAAAATGCCACTAATCCGGACCAAAGGAGAGAGAGCTTCAATATATAATTTCTATTACAATGTTCTTGATCTTGAAAAAGCTAACCCTTAAAAGTAGGGAAATGCTTCCTATTTATAGTTTTGCCTTATAGGCCTTGCATACAACATAAAGCCTTTTTCAGAATAAAGTAAACCCTAAAAGGATAAGGTTGGGCCGTACAATCTGACACCCATACGGTTGTCGGTACAATGTGATAGAACGATGTTGACGCGTGACGATTTTATAACTGATTAACCGGACTAACGGCCCCGATCAACTCGGTCATGCTGAAACCGGACTAACGGCCACGATCAACTCGGTCATGCTGAAACCGGACTGACTGTGATGCGGAGTTTGGTCCAGTGATACCGGACCAAACAAATTCGCTTCACTTTTCTCAGGTCAACCGCAGCCGGTGCAATATCACCAGTTCTAAGGGAAGACTTGGTGATCATGCCTGTCTCTTTTTATCTCCGGTCCCCGGTCTCACCGGTCTTGCTTATATCCTATTTTTACCGTATACACATAAACTTTTTTTTTTTGGTTATTCGTACAATTAAGTAATCGATTGAGAAAATAATGATTTGTGACTATGTCGATTAATTCTTCGTTTGATCAGAAAAAATATGTACCCAGAAGAAGAAAGCAATAGATGAAACCTAACCGAGTAAATAAGATGAGACTCAAAATTCAGGTAAAAACAAGTGATACAATATATAGAATCAAACGGTCTTGTCTTTGGAACGAATTTCCCTTACCCATATTTGCTACAACCTTCCGTTACATGGATCAACTACACCTATTCGGCTAATATAATGTATTATTAAATTATTTGTTAAACTTAAAATTAGTACTCCAGTTACTTAGTACATGTTTCAAGAAAAAAATTAAATTTATTAAATTATCATTTTCATACATTAATGATGAAGCAATAATTTGGAAGGTAAGTTTACTTACTAGTAAAAAAGTATTTATAAGAGTGATGTTAAAGTATGGGATAAAATGATTGTTCGACTTTTAATGAGTATTTTGACAATTCTACTTTAATAATTGAAGGTTGGCGTATTTAGTATAGGATAGAAGAATAGAAGACATAGATATAATTAGATGATATGACTCCTGAAATGGAAGATATAGATATAATTAGATGATATGACTCCCGAGGGAGGACAATGTTTAACTTAAAATTGAATGTAAAAGATAAATTATTTTGTTTCATATATATGTACATCACTACATGTAAGGGTAAATATCTCAAAAGGTCATTGAACTTTGAGAAATTATGTAGTAAAGTCATTAAACTTTGCTACATATCAATAAAATCACTCAACTTTGAGCTATTATCTCATAAAATCATTCAACTACATATGACAATATGAATTAATTATTTTATGTCATGTAGACGTGGGACTCACAATAAAATAAAATAAATTCATATCTTTATACCCACGCCCACTAATCAACCCTTCATCCAAAACCCATTTTCCCCTTATCTATACCTTCTTCTCACTGTTTCCTTAAAACTGGTGAATTTCTCCACACTTCGCGCGATCTTAAAAGTATTAGCAAGTTAATATAACAAATTTAGATATCATTCCATCTTTACTGTGAGGATTAAGGAAACACTTACAAATAACTTATACTTGGGTTAATTCGTAATTTTGATTTATTCATGCTACTTGTAAGTAATGTCTAGTATTATATATTTTCAATATAACTTATTTAAGTGTTACATAGTCAAAAGGTTAAAGGAGCATTAAAAATAAAAATTAAAATTAAAATTAGATATAAGTAAATTTCATCTGAAAAGTACCAATTACACAAAATAAAAACATCAAAATTAGTTTTAGTTGGGAAGATGGAATTTGTTATAAATGAAACACATTTTCTTTTATTAACAACACAAATCATTAGTAGGAACACCTCTTCTGCCTTGCACACAAATTTCAAAAATTTGGTGCTGTTTAATTCAAGGAATAGAACGCATGAACCTCTTTCAAAATATACTCAAAATAATGACATGAACCACTTTCAAAATACACTCAAAATAAAAGGAGTACCATTTAATTTAGAATTTTATTTTCCACTCATAATAAGATGTATGTATGTAATCCAAAATCCAAAATAGATATAGCACAAATAAAAATCTCAACTACTTGATTTTGTACACTATCAATTATGTCAGCAATAACATTCAAAAATATTAAGCTTTTATTATCAAACACTCCGTATAATTATAGAAGTTTTCCTTTGTAGTCAATGAAAATATTCACAAGTTTTTTTTTTCTTTTTCAAAAAAGGATATCAAACGTTTTTCAATGAATAAGTTGTACATGGCTTTAAAGATATGGATTTATTTTATTTTATTTTATTTTATTGTGTGACCCACGGCTACATGACATAAAATAATTAATTAATATTGCCATGTCAGATTGTTTTTGATGACATATGTAGTTGAGTGATTTTATGAGATAATAGGCTAAAGTTGAGTGATTTTATTGATATGTAGCAAAGTTCAATGACTTTACTACATAGTTTCTCAAAGTTCAATGACCTTTTGAGATATTTACCACTACATGTAACGGTTTACGCTTCAATACTGTTAGGGTCATGTGTTGGGCTAAAACGGTCCAAAGATACTCTTAACATGATGTAATATTGTCCAGTTTGGGCAAAGCCCGCACGGTTTTCTCCAAAAGACCTCACATCATTAAGAGTATCCAACTCCTTATAAGTAGCTCCTTTTTTCCAGCTATCAATGTGGTACTTTGTTCGCACATCCAACAATCTCCCCCTCGAACTACGCACACCCAACAATCTCCCCCTCGAATTAAGTTTCACGTGGTTCATTATGATACCATGGGTTGGAGATTCAACATGTCTGTGTGTCACCCACATGTCGTAAACCAGGCCATAGATGGGCAAAGGTACTAAGCCGGACCCCACGCCACACTCCGCCATCTTCTTACTTGTCCCGCCAAACCATTGGCTCTGATACTAGTTGTTGGGATAAAACGGCCCAAAGATACTCTTCACATGATATAATATTGTTCGCTTTGGGCCAAGCCCGCACGGTTTTCTCCAAAAGGCCTCACATCATTAAGAGTATTCAACTCCTTATAAGTAGCTCCTTTTTTTTTCCAGCTACCAATGTGGTATCTTGTTCGCATACCCAACATCACGTCCTCCACATCAAGTAAGTTATATACTTGACCGAATCAGCAAAATTACTTCCGTTATTGGCACGAAATAAAAGAATTCTATATGGCGTTAACATCATTTTAAGTATGATTTTGTATACAGTGCTCTCTTCTTGTGGCACTCTATTATGACTAGCTAGAGTTGAATTAATTAATGGGAAAAGAGTCAAATATACCCTTCTACTTTAGTTTATTGGCTAACTTTTTCCTCCGTTAGCAAAAGTGATCAAATATACCCCTCCGTTAGTCAAAGTGTTCACTTACACTCTTAAGTGGATGAAAATTCCAATTCAGCCAAAATTACCTATTTAATTAAAAATAATCATGCCCCATGTTATAACCCGCCCCGACCCACAAAAAATAATTTCACCCCACCCAAATATATCCCTTTTACGTTCTGGGGTGCCTGTTTGCACTTTCAAAAGTTATTGAAACATGGTTACATCTCCATTTTTATTCTTAAAAAGAACAATTAGCTCATCCTACATATATGATGTATCATGGTCAATGCAATAGGCAGTGAAGATGTTTTTGATACTACTTACTATGGTTTTCCCAGGAAATCGTTAAATCAAATTGTAGCAATAAATCTTTGGATTTTCCTATGCGTTCCTCTGCCATGGTTGGCTGTGACTATCAGTGGCTTGGGCTATTAAAGCTCTCATATGGACCACTTCCCTTAGTTTCTCTTTTTCCATTTGGCCTCTTTTTGCTTTCTTTCGTCTTCCTCTACTCTGTAAGAACCAGTTCCTCACACCTCTTAATCAAAGACATGGAAATGAAACCTTAATTTTTCAGTTATGTTTATATTAGGATTACAAGAACATTAAACACGGCTTTGACTTTCTTATTTTTTTTTTCCAGTTCATATATTAGAATCCTTAGTATAAAATTTGAACTTAGCACATATCCACCGTAAATTTGTAAAAGATTGTATACTATACAGTTCTTACAGTTATTAACACTCATGCGGTAGACATCCATTGCAGGCATTGTTACCTTCTTATGTTAATCATATTATCTGAGGAAAATCTCCATGATACTACCACACATTATTGAAGCTTATTTTTCATTAAAAGAAACCAACAGTTTAGAGAATGAGAATCATATAACCTCCCATTTCACTGATCACTCTGAATTTAACTTTACCCCCATAATATTTTATAATGTAAAAGGGATATATTTGGTGGAGTGAAATTATTTTTTGTGGGATGACGGGGCGAGTCATAATATGGGCATGGGTATTTTTAATTAAATGGATAATTTTGGCTGAATTGGGAATTTCCATTTACTTAAGGGTATAAGTGAACATTTTGGTTAACATATAGGTATATTTGATCACTTTGGCTAACGGAAGGCTAATTTAACTAATAAACTAAAGTAGAGGTGTATATTTGACCCTTAATTGTGTAAAGTGTTTCTCTCTTAAGAAATAAAAATGATCATAATGCCATGGCAACCTCGATGATGACTCTTGCAATCGTTGCTGCAATAAATCGAAATCATCTCTGCTATTCACAGTGCTAAGACGAACGCAACAATTTTCAACTCCAAATGCAGCACCTTTCAACCAATTATATTTGCTGCCCTCAGCACATTGTAACAGGCCTTATCTTCTTCCGCTTCACATTTTAACCACGCAAAAGCTGCAAAAAACATGAAAAGATTGGTAAATAATTGGATTTTACTTGGTGATGCTTAATTAATGCTAATTGCTTGCGGAGAGATTAATTAAATTACCTGGAGAAGGTGCCCTAACTTGTTTTGAAAATGCACAACGTTGCGAGGGGAGTTGTTCCATTGAGAAGCGTTTTGAAGTCAGCAAGATCTCCGTGAGCTTTTCTCATCTAGACTTCATAGTTGTAAGTGCAAATCGATACATTTGTCTTCTATCTCCCTTGTATCACAATATTTAAGATCTTTAAAGCTCTCAACTGAGTTTCACGCGGAACATCATAAGAGTTTAAATCTATGCATTCTACCATTCTTTTATACTGTTGGGTGTATGGACCATTAACCATGCGTTTAGACATGCTATATTCTAACAATTGTCATGGTTCTAAATGGGAGATTATTGGATATATACTATTAACTATGTGTTTGGATATAATATCTATTATAAAATAATTATTTATTCATTTTTTAATAAAGAGTTAAATAGATCATGTACTAGTAAATTATCTAGGGGTAGAAAATTTATCTTTAGTCGCTAATTAATGGAATACACGCATAAACAGCGGAAGCAAATAGCCAGGATCGAACTTGCATGTAATATAGACAACACATAATCAAAGATTTTAATCAAACATTGTTACACCTCGTAGTCGTGTATGTGAAATCTATTAGGTGTTAGTCGTTTGAGTCTAGACGAGGAGCATTTCCTAGGATATGGGAGATTGTATGCATCTATCTCATGGTTACGAGGCAAATCAAGGGAAATAAGTTTGTCAAAAAATTTGAAATAGAATTTTGAGTCAACTTTGGAGGGGTGTATCTCCATGTGTATTAGGAGTTTTAAGGTGTTTCAAAATTCTAAAATGAAGTTCGTCGAGTCTAGTTTCTAATGCAACAAATCGCTGGTCGATAGGACCTTGGAGTAGAGAATTATGGACGTTACAAACTGAACTGACAAAGCTGAAACAGAGCTGCTACAGTACCGCTACAGTACTGCCGACCCAACCCACTATAAAAGGGGTAAAACCCCATTTTTCTTCCTCAAAACTCTCCAAAATATTCCAGAAATTTCAGCCAACAAGAGGGCTCTTTTATCACATAGAAGTGAGGATTTTTAGCAAATTTCAAGCTACGGAATACTAATCAAGGTCCGGACAACGCGTAGTCTCGATTATAATTTCATTTTTGTGTTGGAGTTAGCTTGGGAACAAGTAAATATTGAAGATTTTGCTACTTTAGTAAACATAAGGTATGAATCATTGAATCTCTCTCTTTATCAACCTTGATTAAGGAATAATTGCAAGAATAAAAGTTATAGTTTGTTGTGTTGAAGTTGTTGGTTTATGGATTGAGGTTTGAAGAGAATTTTGGATGAAAATACATATATTTGTTTTGTAGAATGTTGAGGATGTTGTTGTTGATGTTGTTGGTATTGTTTGGGAGTTGTTTTGGTATTTGGAGGAAGTCGATGATATTGGGGAGATGCTGCCCAAATTTTCGTAACCCAAATTAGTCTTCCGTAATTAGTACTTATAAGTTGATGGAAATGCGATGAAAGTATGATTAATGATATATTTCTCGATATATAGGCTCGGGTGAAGGGCAAGCTTCGATGTAAGGAACTCTTTAAGTGGTGGCTTGACGGATAAGGTATGTAAGGTGTTCGTTTCCCCTTTTTCTTTGGCACGAATCCAATGAGAACATAGACATGAGCGTTCCATAAAAAATCTACTCTATTTCCATGCTTTGTATTTCAAATCTTAATATCTTGTTATTTTAATGATTCTTAAAGTATTATTTTACTTATCATTATCGATTACTCCTTTGGACTCGATACGAATTCCATAAGCTATTCGGAGGCTACCGACCTTATGTCACTTCGAAAGGCCAAGACCAACAATGGTATATACATATAAATAACTGTAATGCACTACTTTACTACACAGGTCAAATTATTGGCTTCTCATGCATTGTATATATATAACTGTATTGCACTATTTTACTACACCGTGCCGCGCTATAGTCGGCCGGGCATGGATACTATCTATTACGTATATATATATATATATATATATATATATATATATATATATATATATATATATATATATATATATATATATATATATATATTTATTTATTTATTTATGTAAGCATACCAATGATTTTATCATGCATAGTCTCTTGTGCTACTTCCAGCTGTTCAGTTTTCTTTTGCATTTATTAATGTTACATTATATCTGAATTATGTTGTCACCCTCCTACCTTACATACTCGGTACTTTTATCTGTACTGACATCCCATTGCACGGGACGTTGCATTTCGTGCTACAGGCTCTGACAGAGTTATTTAGGAGCAACCGAGGTAGGATTTTCCAGCTTCAGTGGTGTTAGCAAGTACCACTACTCCGGGCTTGCTATCTTTTGGTACCTTTCTGTTAGTATAATATACGTTCATATGTATACTCTTAGAGGCTCATGAACATTGTGGGATATGCAAATATTATGTATGGCCTTGTCGGCCTTGTTTTGGCTTCTTGACACTTTTCTGATAGCCTTGTCGGCTTTATGAAATACTTTATGTTGTAGCAACCTTGCCGGTCCGCATATGTACATATGTGTTGAATTATCGAATATTCCTATGTTGGCCCTTTTCCGCAAGCAGATGTTCTTTGAGTTATGGTATATGAAGTCCAAGTAACGGTTAAGTCAGGTGACTCTCGGCCTACGGGTCGGAGCCTGTCATACTCCTCGTTGGGAGTGTGACAAATTGGTATCAGAGCGGTCCACTCCTAGGGATATCCATGAGCCGTGTCCAGTAGAGTCCTGGTTATCGATATGTCGTGCACCATATCTATAGCTAGGAGGCTACAGGACATTTAGGAAAATACTTTTGTTCATGATCTAGAACGTGCGATAGAGCCAAGTGAATAATACAGCTATCTAATCCTTCTGTGTTTAATTTTCAGCAATGCCTCTGAGGAAGAAAAAAGTCAGTAGTATACTGGGCACTACTGGGGAAGGCCCGAGCCGAGTACCGCCACCTGAATTAGGGCATAGCGAGGCTCAGAGCGCTACCCCCTCGCATGCTACCTCTACTCCATCAGGTGCAGAAGAGCAAGATAGGGCTCCAGACCCTCCGGCTCCTCAGCCTCCAGCTCCTCACCCCGTTACTACAGAACAGGACTTGCGAGACGCAGTCCAGTTATTGACTAGATTGGTGGCTGTTCAAACTCAGCGGCAGGCTGGCCTTCCGGATAGGGCTGTTAGTTCCCGTGTACGTGATTTTTATACCTTGGACCCTCCGGTATTCACAGGGACAAACCCGAAGAATGACCCTTAGAATTTTATAGATCGAATGGGCCGCGCTTTGAGGGTAATGCATGCTTCTGACACAGAATCAGTGGAGCTAGCTTCTTATAGACTGTGGGATATGGCCGCGGTATGGTATGAGTCCTAGCAGCAATCGATAGGGCCGAACGCACCTCCAGCAGTATGGTCGGAATTCACCAAGGCCTTTTTGGATCATTATCTGCCCGCTGAGGTTCGCAGGGCTAGTGCTGATGAATTTCTATTGCTTCGCCAAAATAATATGAGCGTTCGGGAATATAGTTTGAAGTTTAACTCCTTGGCTAGATACTCCCCGGCGATGGTAGCTGAAATGGAAGATAGGGTACATCGTTTTGTGACGGGACTTGGGCCTCACTTGATTAAGGATTGTATGACGGCTTCATTACAGAGTGGTATGGATATTGCTCGGATTCAGGCGTATGCTCAAAATTTGAAGGACCTTGAACGCCGATAGCGGACTGAGCAAGAACCGAGGAGGGGCAATTATAAGCGGGCTAGATCCGCAGGTTATTCAGGTGCTTATTAGGAAGATTATATGCCCCATTCTTATAGAAGATCAGATCCATCAGCGGTTAATGCACCTTCCAGGTTCCAGAGACAGCGTTATGATAGACCCACTTATTCTGGACCGAGTCGAAGCTCGAGAGCGTCAGTTCCTTCTTACAGAGGAGAATCTAGCCAGGCAAGGCCTCCCTTGCCCCGTTGTGACCAGTGCGGTAAAGGCCACTCTGGCCAGTGCCGCCAAGGTATGGGGGTGTGTTACTCTTATGGGCAGCCTGGTCATGTTATGGGGAAACTGTCCATCTCGTAGTAGAGGAGGCCCGGTTCAGCCAACAGGTTCGATCGCAGGTTCTTCATCTTCTGTTCGCCCTCCTGGACAAGGATCTTCTCCAGCCCCAGCAGCTAGAAGTAGGGGAAGAGGTCAGGTGTCTGCTTCCTGCTGCAACCAGAATCGTATTTATGCACTTGCAGGACGGCATGATCTTAAGTCGTCTCCAGATGTTGTGACATGCATTTTATCCATTTGTTCTTATGATGTCTATGCATTGATCGATCCGGTTTCCACGTTATCTTATATCACACCTTATATTGCTGATAAGTTCGGTATAAAGTCTGAATCTTTGTCCAAGCCTTTCTTGGTTTCTACTCCGGTTGGGGAACCTGTTATTGCAAGACGAATTTATCGTAGGTGTGTGGTTACGATATATGATCGTGAAACAATTGCTGATCTAGTGGAGCTAGAAATGGTGGACTTTGACGCTATCATGGGAATAGATTGGCTAGCCTCTTGTTATGCCAATGTGGAATGTTGGTCCAAAACTGTGAAATTTCAGTTTCCGGGTGAACCAGTTCTTAAATGGATGGGCAATACCCCAACACCAAAGGGTAGGTTTATTTCCTACCTTAAGGCGCGAAAAATGATTTCCAATGGGTATATTTATCATTTGGTTCGAGTTAGGAGCACTGAAGCGGAACCGCCAAATTTGCAATCCGTTCCTGTAGTTAATGAATTTCAGGATGTATTCCCCGATGAATTACCAGGCCTCCCTCCCGAAAGGGAAATTGAATTTGCGATTGATGTGTATCGGGACACCCAACCCATCTCTATCCCCCCTTATCGTATGTCCCCCGCCGAGTTGCGCGAATTGAAAGTGCAATTGCACGATTTGTTAGATAAGGGCTTCATTAGGCCCAGTACTTCTCTGTGGGGAGCACCGGTATTATTTGTGCGCAAGAAGGATGGTTCACTAAGCATGTGTATTGACTACCGGCAGATGAATAAGGTGACTATCAAGAACAAATATCCATTGCCTAGAATTGATGATTTGTTTGACCAGCTACAGGGTGCTAAATGCTTCTTGAAGATTGACTTGAGGTCAGGGTATCATCAGCTACAAGTAAAAGGGGAAGACATTCCGAAGACAGCTTTCCGAACGAGATATGGGCATTTTGAATTCTTAGTCATGTCTTTTGGATTGACAAATGCTCCTGCGACGTTTATGGCGCTAATGAACACTATATTCCGACCCTTCTTGGATATTTTTGTTATTGTATTCATTGACGACATCTTGGTATATTCTCGTTCGTAGAGGGAACATGTTGATCACCTCCGAAAGGTGTTGCAAACATTGTGAGATCAAAGGTTGTATGCCAAATTTTCCAAATGTGAATTTTAGCTAACTTCAGTGGCTTTTCTAGGCCATATTGTGTCCGATGAAGGTATTAAAATTGATGATCGAAAGATTGAAGCCGTTAAGAACTGGCCTCGACCAACAACCGCTTCGGAAGTTCGAAGTTTCTTGGGTCTTGCTGGATATTATCGAAGATTTGTAGAGGGATTTTCTTCTATAGCAGCTCCCCTTACAAAATTAACTCAGAAGGGGGCCAAGTTTCAATGGTCAGAAGCGTGCGAGCGGAGTTTCCAGAAATTGAAAGATAAGTTGATATCTGCCCCTGTCCTCACCCTTCCAGAAGGCACCGAGGGTTACACTGTATACTATGATGCGTCACGCATCGGCCTGGGATGTGTGTTGCTGCAAAATGGTAAGGTGATTGCTTATGCCTCCCGACAACTACGGAAACATGAGCAAAATTATCCAACCCATGATCTAGAGCTGGCGGCAGTGATTCACGCTTTAAAGATATGGCAGCATTATTTATATGGAGTTCATGTCGATATCCATACGGACCATAAAAGCCTTCAATATATATTTAGGCAAAAGGAATTGAATTTGAGGCAACAAAGATGGCTCGAATTGCTAAAGGATTACGATGCTGAGATCTTATATCACCCCGGCAAAGTGAATGTGGTAGTTGATGCCCTAAGTCGCAAATCAATGGGAAGTCTATTGTATGTGCCAACAGAAAAATTGGAAATGACCAGAGAACTTCATTGCTTAGCAAATTTGGGAGTTCGCTTGCTAGATTCGGAAGACACTGGAGTTGCTTTACAGAATATATCCTAATCGACTCTTGGCTCAGATGTAAAGACTCAACGGTATGAAGATCCAGTTTTAATTAACATTAAGGAAGGAGTGCAACAAAATAGGATCTCAGCCTTCGAACTGGATTCAAATGGGTTCCTCAAACATTGAGGTCGTTTGTGCGTTCCAAATGTAACTGGGCTTCGGGACAGGATCATGTCAGAATTTCATTACTCCCGGTATTCAATTCATCCCGGGTCCACCAAGATGTATCATGACCTCAAGGGCTTTTACTGGTGGAATGATATGAAGAAGTATATTGCTAACTTTGTAGCTCAATGCCCCACTTGCCAACAGGTGAAGATCGAGCATTACAAACCCAGTGGCTTATTACAAGAAATGGAGATCCCAGCATGGACGTGGGAAGTGATTAATATGGATTTTGTCACGGGATTGCCCCGTTCTCGCCGCAGATTCGATTCTATTTGGGTGATTGTTGATAGGTTAACAAAATTAGCTCATTTCTTGCCAGTAAGAACTACCTATACTGCTGAATACTATGCTAAGCTATGTCTTAAGGAGATTGTGCGCCTTCATGGCATTCCTCTGTCAATTATTTCAGACAGAGGCACACAGTTTACAGCAAAGTTCTGGAAATTTTTTCAGGAAGGTTTTGGTACTCAAGTAAATCTCAGTACGACTTTCCATCCGCAGTCAGACGGGCAAGCTGACCGGACTATTCAGACCTTAGAAGATATGTTACGAGCTTGTGTACTGGATTTCCAAGGAAGTTGGGATGATCATTTGCCTTTGATAGAGTTTGCTTATAACAATAACTATTATGCCAGTATCAAAATGGCTCTGTATGAAGCTCTTTATGGTAGGAAGTGTAGGTCTCCTGCCGGTTGGTTTGAAGTCGGAGAAGCAAACTTATTTGGGCCAGATCTTGTTCATCAGGCTGTTGAAAAGGTAAAGCTTATTCAAGAACGATTGCGTACAGCTCAGAGTCGTCAGAAATCTTATGCAGATGTACGACGACGAGAATTAGAATTTCAGGTAGGTGAATGGGTGTTTCTGAAGATATCACCTATGAAAGGCGTAGTGCGGTTTGGTAAGAAAGGGAAACTTAATCCCCGATATATCAGACCTTATAAGATCATCCGAAGAGTAGGACAGGTGGCTTATGAATTGGAGCTTCCATCAGAACTACAAGCGGTTCATCCAGTTTTCCATGTGTCCATGCTTAGGAAGTGTATTGGAGATCCATCCAGAATCGTACCTGTTGACGATATACAAGTTACAGAAAATCTGACATATGAGGAAGAACCAATTTCTATTCTCGATAGACAAGTTCACAGACTCCGAAACAAAGATGTGGCTTCAGTGAAGGTTCTATAGAGAAGTAAAGATAGGGAAGAGATGACATGGGAAGCCGAAGCAGAAATGAAGTCCAAGTATCCCCATTTATTCCCCGTCTCAGATAAACTACTCCGAAAGAATTCTTGCAAGATTCTACTACATCCACAAATCACATACAAGGTAAAAGTTATATTTAAACCCCCCTTAAGACTCAATAAGATGAGAAATATTATTCTAATCATCGTGTGACCGCGTGTCATTGATTACAGTATCATGTGGAACTTGTGATTAGGACTTGCGCCATGTAGGAGATTAGAGGTGCTCCAATCACGATAGATACTTTACTAACGTTCCGTGAAAATTTTATTAACCCTTGGGTATCCGACATTCCAGGACGAATGTTTTTGAAGGGGGGGGGGGGGGGGGGGGAGAATGTTACACCTCGTAGTCTTGTACGTGAAATCTATTAGGTGTTAGTCATTTGAGTCTAGACGAGGAGCATTTCCTAGGATATGGGAGATTGTATGCATCTATCTCATGGTTACGAGGGTTTAAGTTCATATAATAAGCCATGGAACACTCTGGGACCAAGCAAATCAAGGAAAATAAGTTTGTCGAAAAAATTGAAATAGAATTTTGAGTCAAATTTTGAGGGGTGTATCTCCATGTGTATTAGGAGTTTTAAGGTGTTTCAAAATCCTAAAATGAAGTTCGTCGAGTCTAGTTTCTAATGCAACAAAACCGCTCATCGATAGGACCTCGGAGTAGAGAATTATGGACGTTACAAACTGAACTGACAAAGCTGCTACAGTACCGCTACAGTACTGCTACAGTACTTCCGCCCAACCCACTATAAAAGGGGTAAAAACCCTATTTTTCTTCATCAAAACTCTCCAAAATATTCCAGAAATTTCAGCCAACAAGAGGGCTCTTGTATCACATAGAAGTGAGGATTTTTAGCAAATTTCAAGCTACGGAATACTAATCAAGGTCCGGACAACGCGTAGTCTCGATTATAATTTCATTTTTGTGTTGGAGTTAGCTTGGGAACAAGTAAATATTGAAGATTTTGCTACTTTAGTAAACATAAGGTATGAATCATTGAATTTCTCTCTTTATCAACCTTGATTAAGGAATAATTGCAAGAATAAAAATTATAGTTTGTTGTGTTGATGTTGTTGGTTTATGGATTGAGGTTTGAATAGAATTTTGGATGAAAATACATATATTTATTTTGTAGAATGTTGAGGATGTTGTTGGTATTGTTTGGGAGTTGTTTTGGTATTTGGAGGAAGTCGATGATATACGGGAGATGCTGCCCAAATTTTCGTAACTCAAATTAGTCTTCCGTAATTAGAACTTATAAGATGATGGAAATGCGATGAAAGTATGATTAATGATATATTTCTCGATATATAGGCTCGGGTGAATGGCAAACTTCGATGTAAGGAACTCTTTAAGTGGTGGCTTGACGGATAAGGTATGTAAGGTGTTCGTTTCCCCTTTTTCTTTGGCACGAATCCAATGAGAACATATACATGAGCGTTCTATAACAAATTCACTCTATTCCCATGCTTTGTATTTCAAATCTTAATATCTTGTTATTTTAATGATTCTTAAAGTATTATTTTACTTATCATTATCGATTACTCCTTTGGACTTGATACGAATTCCATAAGCTATTCGGAGGCTACCGACCTTATGTCACTCTGAAAGGCCAAGATCAGATCATTAAGTTCTCATCCAAAATCAGCTCCACGATGCGGAAGGAAAGCGGAAGGCCTCAGAACTTTGCGCTCTCCGTCCGCATCGCGGAAGGAAAGCGGAGTCCTGCGCAGTCTTCCCCGTTCGGACCAACAATGGTATATACATATAAGTAACTGTAATGCACTACTTTACTACACAGGTCAGATTATTGGCTTCTCATGCATTGTATATATATAAATGTATTGCACTATTTTACTACACCGTGCCACACTATAATCGGCCGGGCATGGCGCGTAGATGCGCACACCACTGCAGTGGGCATGTTATGATATTGCCCCGGACGCGGGAGGCCTGGACGCGGGTTAATGATGATATAACACTGAGCCTTAATGGCCAGGCATGATTTTACACGTATAACACCGATCCTTACGGTCGGGCATGGATACTATCTATTACGTATATATATATATATATATATATATATATTGAAGCATACCAATGATTTTATCATGCATAGTCTCTTGTGCTACTTCCAGATGTTCGGTTTTCTTTTGCATTTATTAATGTTACATTATATCTGAATTATGTTGTCACCCTCCTACCTTACATACTCAGTACTTTTATTCGTACTGACGTCCCATTGCACGAGACGCTGCATTTCGTGCTGCAGGCTCTGATAGAGTTATTGAGGAGCAACCGCGATAGGATTTTCCAGCTTCAGCGGTGTTCGCAAGTACCACTACTCTGGGCTTGCTATCTTTTGGTACCTTTCTGTTAGTATAATATACGTTCATATGTATACTCTTAGAGGCTCATGAACATTGTGGGATATGTAAATATTATGTATAGCCTTGTCGGCCTTGTTTTGGCTTCTTGACACTTTTCTGATAGCCTTGTCGGCCTTGTTTTGGCTTCTTGACACTTTTCTGATAGCCTTGTCGGCTTTATGAAATACTTTATGTTGTAGTGACCTTGCCGGTCCACACATCTACATATGTGTTGAATTATCGAATATTCTTATGTTGGCCCTTTTCCGTGAGCAGATGTTCTTTGAGTAATGGTATGTGAAGTCCAAGTAACGGTTAAGTCAGGTGACTCTTGGAGGTGTGACAAACATAATATTGATACTTATCTCTTGAAGCGTGACCGTGACCGCGAATCGAAGCTTCAGTCATGAGCAGAAACCATCCACGAGATCGTCCTCCAGTTCCACTGCCTTCTACTGTGTAACCCGAATAATACAAAAATCTGCGAAATTCGTGTGAGCGAATTTCTATGAAAAAAGTGTATAAACTTGCAAAACCCTTGCCTCCTGATGGAATAAGACTCTTTTTATAACTACAAGTTTTAGGGTTTAAACCCTTTTCCCAAACCTGGTAGGTCAATCTTTTCCACCAAGAAATCGAATTCCATTTAATTCTTTATTATTCGAGCACAACAAGGACCACATATTTTAATTAACGAGGCTTCCTATTATGGAATTAATTGAAAATATTTGAATTAATCCTACCATAATAAATTACGAATTATTCTACTAAAAATTCGTAATTGCACTTCTCAGTTCAATTTCGAAATCATATTAAACTTATTTAACTCTCCTTGTGAAGATTACAGATACCGATCAATTAAATTAAATTACTGACAATTTAATTCATTGACTAATTGAATCTTGTATATTTCTGCTAAACTTGTGTCATGTGACAAATACAAAATCCACATGCAGGGTTTTCATATGAGACTGATAAGCATCCATAAAGGGGTATCATCAATCTCAAAATCGAGACATGGATTCTATTAACTAACTATTATTTCACAAATGTATGTTGTCATTATCCAATTTACTAGGAATATAAGTACACTAAATGAGCAAGAGAGGTTGTTTTATGTATTCAGTACAAAAACACTTATCTCTACTTGGTCTGTTCACAATACATACAAAATGTACTAGCACAAGAAGACGGAACTATACTGTTCCCATAATGAAGATACATTATATTTAATCTTGTGCTACAATCATACCGATGACTTTGTCCAGTTTCCATCTTAGATTGTGAACATAAACTTTATACTTATAAGAACCGATGATTTAATCTTCCATGTATAAGCTAAACTCTATACACTAAATCATCTACTATATAAGTAAAAGACACACATACTAGTACATGATCAATTTAACTCTTTATTAAAAAATAAATAAATAATTATTTTATAATAAATACTACATCCAAACACATGGTTAATAGTATATATCCAACACATACACACCTTTGTCTTTGACTATGGCCATCTATATATCAAAGGAAATTAACTGAATTAAGGCCATTAATTACATACTATGTATAAAAATCATTACGAGCGATTAAGTTAAATGTTGTTACCCAAATCTGCTACCGACATGACCAGTGAGCTTAGAAAGTGTAAATAATATGAGGTCTTCATCCATAGGAGCTGGAATTGGGGAGTAATGTGGCCAATAGTGAGCTAAATCTTAAACATGTCTTGCAAATTTGCCTTGAATTTATTGCTTATGGATTGTTTGGACATGTCACAAACTCAATGAAGTTAGTACTCGTTTTGTTTTTCCACGAGGATGTATCACCACTAAACTTGTGTTTCTTCGAATTAAAAGCTCCGTTGCGATTTGTAAACTGGGTATAAGGAGCGGAAGCAACAACGTTGGCATGTGATGAAGATAAAGATGAATAGGAGGTGTGGGAAAGAGCATACACCGTCGCATTAACTAGCACCAAATATATGTACTTGTTCGATGTATCTGCATATCCAACGGTGTCATGCAACTTGTGGATTACATTCTCCAATTTCTTAGAGATGAGATGTCCATCCTCAAATTCATATCCCGTCTGTGCCACCCAACCATCATAATGCCACCACTCCTTGCATTTTGCTTCCAGAATGGATCTAAAAACATTGTGTTTCCACTGCAACAGATTAAAAATGAAAGAGTGACATTGGGTTAGTTGAATTTATGCTATTTATGATTCATTGCACACTCACAATTGGAAATATGCGAAATTTTGAATGAATGAATCCATATTTTTAATATATGCTTGACAATTCACAAACTGTTCCCAATTATTACTCCATAGTTTTACACTTCCTTACTGTTAAATAGTCAATTTTAACTTGAATTAACTTTCATGGTTTATGTTTGTTTTCAGGGCTCTCCGTGATTTTATCATTTTATTGAGTTACTCTGTTAATTAACTGGCATAAGTAGGGGTGTCAAATTTGGCCCAAAAGGTGATTGCCCACCTAACCCGTCCAAAATTTTATGAGTTGGCTCAAGATAATTTCACATTGGGCTGATTGCCCAACCCAACATAGCCCATTTTAGAGTGATCTCCAACTTAGTCCAATTCTAGCCCCTTTTTAAGATATACTTAAATTTGGGTTTATTGCTTGAGTTTACTCTATTTTTTTTTTATGGATACACTTTGTTTGTATCATGGATCTTATAAGTTTGTAGTGTGTTTTATATGAGGGGAAATATTTTTCATGAAAAATGTTTTGCTCGAAAATATTTACCATGAAAAATGTTTTCCTCAAAAATATTTTCGAAAAATCCGCAAATTTTTTTTCACAAAAAATGTATTTCTAGAAAGGGTAATTTATATATATATATATATATATATATATATATATATATATATATATATATACGTATTTAGGGAGAATATTTACGAAACGTGACGATATTTTTTTATTTACAAAACATACCATTACAATACCTATACACATACACATTCTACCAAAAAAAAAAAAAAACCATTACAAACCCAAACGACACCACTGTTAGTGGTCTTCCTGCCGGCGAGGGTGCTGTCCATCCTCCGGCGGTGGAATCCACCGGAATTTTGGCAGAGAACCGGCCAGATCTGGTGCGCAGGGAAGAGGATAGCGGGGGTGGCGGCAGTACTTCAACGGCGAAATGCCGAAGCAATGTCGGAGATCTGGTGGCGGAGGGAAGAGGATAGTGGGGGTGGCGGCGTGGTGCTCTAAATGGTGTTGCTTCAATGGCGAAACGTCAGAATGGACAAACACAACCAGATCTGATTATTTTTCGGTGAGCATGAAAAATATGTGTGAATCGTGTATGAAAATTGTATGAATATACATATTGTATTCATACACTAATCATAAACTCTGTAGAGAAAAAATAAAATTTTCTGGACTCAATATACTTGATTTCATACAATATTCATATAGTATTCATACACTGTCAAGTTTTGTAATTATTCTTTATGTTTTGTAAATAAGGAAAACTATCGTCGCTTTTTGTAAATATTTCTCCTTAATATGTATATATATGTAGTTTTCCCTTCTAGAAAATATTTTCTACGAAAATGTTTTTCTAGAAAATAGACACTTCAAAAAAATTGGGTCAAGTTGGACGGGTCATGACCTAACCCATTTTAGCCTAACCCATTTCAGCCTAAGTAACTTTTTGGTCAATATTAGCCCAACCCATTTAGTACCTCAGCCCATTTTGATTGGGCCAATTTCAGCCCAACCCGCCCATTTGACACCGCTAGCATAAGTATCATCTTTGAGAACCTTTCAGTGAGAGAGCTTGACTTATTGAATGCGAATATGGATCAAACAGGCCAAATAGCTTCGAATATGCCGTGCTTAAAATAAAATAAACAACAAAAACTTCCCAAATGAAAATTCTTTGCATTTTGTACCCTAATATCTGCCACATTTTTCACTTTCGTAATATCCTCTATTTTTCAAAACTTTTAACTACTCTCCTAGTATATGAAAGTTTTTGTGTTGTATCTTATCTGTCACTATCTTTTAGTTTGTCCCGTGATGTTATCATGTATGCATCACTGCTTTAAAGTCTCGATTATTTCATTTCTGGAGGTGGAAATTGAAAAAAGTGGGATTCGTTAGGGAGTCAAATTATAACGATCTGTTTGGTCGTTTTGAGCTTTTGGACTTATAATTCCCAAAATACCCTTCTCGTAGTTTCATCTTGGTATTTATGACTTGTGGAGATGGGTGTTGCGGTTCCCGAATGTGACTAATGACTTAGTCGAGTCATTGGTTCGAGTCCCGAGGGGTTCAGGAGTGATTTGGGGGGTTGGTGGAGAAACTATTTAGGTTAAGCATTTGAAGTTGACCACGGTCAACATCGGGTCAAGACGACTTCTTTTTGGTATTTTGAGTGCATGAACAAATTCATAGCGTGTTTTATGACTGAAATGCATATTTGGTTTGTGTCCGGGGTCGCGTTCGCGAAGGGAAGGGAGAAGGGCAGTCGTGATAGCGATGGTGGGCCTCGCAATCACGATAGAGGATTTATAGCTGAGCAGAATTAAAATCCCACTTCGAACCGCATTGTTCATAAATTAATTTTGGAAGCTAGGAAGCTCATAATTTGGTGGTTTCATGGCAATCTTCAAGTTTTGGCTTGGGGGTAAGTTTCTAATCATAATCTGAATATTTTCCCGTGATTCCATCCTTTATTCAACGATATCATCCATAAATTGATCTTAGAAATTGTGGTTCTGCATAGATATGATTTTCATGTAAATTATCAAATTTAGGGTCTATTTGTGATCGAGTTTCAATGATTTTCAGGAATTTAATCTTTAGACTATGGGTAACCTGATTTTGCGAAGAAATTACAGTTTCAAGATTCGAGGCTCGAAATCGATTTTGGACCCGAAATATAGTATAGCGCTATGGGTGTCTACAGATTCATATTAGATTCCATATTTAAACAATTTGGGCTTGTTCTGAAGCTCAAAGAAAGGGCAAGGCCGCGGGCTTCGAAATTAAGGCAAGTTGAGACTTACTAGACTCTTTATGAAATGTTTGTGCTGACAATGTAATTAAAGGGGAATAATAGGGAATTAGGGGTCCCGTACTTGTGAGGTGACGAGTACTTATGCCGGTACCTGTGGTATGTTATGGGTAAATTAATGAAACAAAATGATTGCATGAAGTAAGAATTTCAAAGCATATGGACATTAGCTGGTAGTTGTTACATATACTAGTTTGACTTGATTGTTGGTGAAATGAGCTTACGATAGTCATACTTGCTTAATATTTGTGATATTGATTCATTGTGCATTCATCACTCCACTTCTTGACTAAATTATGAAAAGCAAATTATCTTTTGGCATTGACTTGATATAATGCAATTATACATTGCAGACATATTCACTTCATACTACATATGATATCACTAGCATGTTATTGATGAATCATATGGGATGGTCCGTGGTGGCCAGATTGGATATGGTACTGGTTGGAGTAATAATGACATTATAGTCTATCATCGGGAGCCAATGTGATCCGGGGGACTTGAAAATTCTGGAGAGTATATGGAACTCATGAATCCCCCATGGGTCACGTAAAACCTACCGTAGGAGCGTGTGTGTACTGGTGCATATTGGCTATTGCATTGCAAACCATTATAATTTGACCGCACTCTCATTACTTAACTTTCATGTGGATTCTTGGAAGGAACCGATTTTTGGTAATTTATTGGATTTATGGACTTTCTTCTCATAATTACTTAAGTGATTAAAAACTGTATAATCGATTGCTAACGAAGTGTGGAGGTGAGTATCGGAAGGATCAACCCTCGTCATCGTTTTAGTTTAGGGTCGGTCATCGATGCTGTCAAGTATATTGCTGATATTCGGCCAAATGCATATATTTACCTATTGTTTGCCTCATATTTTAGTACTTTTAATCGTTGTTTGAGTAGAAATTATAGTGGTTTGTGCTGATATTATATTTTTATAGGAATAAAACGTTGTGAAGATGAAGAGATTTGGAGCAGATTTGAATAAAAAGCGGGAAAAAAGAAAAGGAAGAGGAGACAAGAAAGAGACATAATGATTGTCACATCATCACTCCAATAATTGGAGCAATGATGAGACCAAAGTGAAAAGCTTAAGAAGTGCAAAAGAACTTGAAGAATGTAGTTGCTGCCTTGGTCACCTTACTCTGCGAAGCAAAGAATCCGCGACTTTTGTAGCACAAAAAAAAAACAAAAAAGTTGAACCAAACTAGTATAAAAAAAAAAACACATTAATAGGTTTCACGCACGAATTTCGTGCGTGAAGCAGCTCTTCTATTTTGTTTTTGGTGTTATCTTTCAAATCACATTTTTTTCATACTTTGGGCAAAGATTAGTCATGTTTCAAAACCCCAAATTATCAATATTTTATATAAAACTTAATATCTTTTTTTGCGTACAATAATGTCGGTTCATTACATCAAGTCCACCTAAACGTTTGGATCGTCGTTTTAGGGGTTCTAAAGTGCCCCGAAGTAAGTTTTGAAACTTGTCATATTTATAGGGTTTTGATTTAAGTGTTTTATTATATTTGAATGTACAAATAGAAATATTTGATTTAATAATAATTCATTCAATACGAGAGGTTTATACTAATTAAAAAATAATTCATTCCATTTAATTACAATACTAATTCAAAGCAATACAATAATAAATTACAATAACAATACAATCTTCAAGTTCTAGAGGCTCTATTACTTCGAGACGTGCTTGTACTGTCACGACCCAGTTAGGGGCCGCGGCGGGTACCCGGAGCTAGTTACCGAGCACCGCTCACTCTACTACTTATCTTGCTCATTTAATATTCTTTTATCAATTTACATACCAGTTGTAGGAAAATCATAATTAAACAAACATAAATACTTTATATACAATTGCCTTTCGGCCATCAAAATAATATACATGCATATGAAAACGTCTTGTGAGACCATCTAACCCACACTGCGTATCTACGAGCCTCTACTAACATACTATATATACATGGACGGAACAAGACTCCGTCGTGCCCAAAATATACATATATACCAAAAGGATAATCCTAAGCACCTCCGGACAATGGAGTGCTTTCAACCAACTGATTGCTACTGAGGATCTGGGCCAAGCTCTCCTCTCTGTCTACCTGTGGGCATGAACACAGCGTCCGAAGAAAGGACGTCAGTACGAATGTTGTACTGAGTATGAGAAGCATAAACAATGAAAGAAAACATCAACAACATAGGGATAACATCAACGTGAAATATCTGGATCTGTCTGATAATCATAAAGGAAATCATGCGTGCCATCTTACTCATACTCATCCTCATAACATATATGCATCATATGCAAGCTGCCCGTCTATGTCGGAACGGTGTGATAATCAATAATATTAGCCCGCGTCCAGGCCTCCCGCGTCCGGGGTACCAGCTCATGCCGCCCACTAGTGGTGTCTGCCCATGCCCGAAGGTCATGGTGTATCTGTATAGCTGCCCGCCTTGGCGGTGACTGCCTGGCCAACTAGGCACGGTGTGAAATGCTCATGTCATGCTTATCATAAAATGCTCATAATAATAATATACTCATCATAAAATACTTATCTCATTGTAATACATGCATAAGGCTCAAGATCAACTTTATTCTATCGGGGTGACGTAAGGTCGTGATCCCCCGATTCCATTATGGAACAACTATTGATACTCTGCCTCACCTTGAAGGAACTAGTACATAAGGTGAGTGTAAGCGATAATTAACATCATCATTATACTAGCATCATCATATCGTATTCCTCATCTTATATAGACATTAAAGAGTTAGACTCTTAGCCTTTCGGACTATAAGAACTCATGAAGAGAATAGGAATTTCGTGCTACAAGATTCATGCCATCAGGAAGAAGGGACTAGCCTCACATACCTTGGTCGTTTAGCTAAGATATCGCTCACTCGTTCTCCTTCAATATCGCGTCGTTACCTTCATAAAGAATTCATATCAACATTAGCATACTAACTACAAGAACGCGTCGCTAATTCTAAGAGAAGTCGGACAGCGCTTCTCTTGTTTATACTATTTTTCCCATGTTTTATATTAACTCCCAACATTCATAGCATTACTCACAATATCGAAATCAACAATCGTCGTTTACGTACATTTAGCAAAATCCACCATTTTCCTCCAATTTCCCTCATAATTAGCCTTATGACTCGTCCTTGCATTTTTATGCGTTTAACGATTGTTTCATGATATAAACATCATTTATAACGTATTTGTATTCACAACACTTCAACATTCATAATTCAATCCCACTATCATTCATTTATGACACTATTCACTCAATATTGGTCCATTTCTATGTTCTTCTACATTTCAAGTGTCTAAGCTTTTCAATACTTCAAACAATATAGAATGATCATGAAACTTACCTTGGATAGTGGTTGAACAACCCTTGAGTTGAAATTCTTCACTTAAACAAAACCCTAGTTCACCTTCTTGGGAATTACTTGACTTAGATGATCCCTTGATGTATTCTTGCACTTGATTTCATAGGTTTTGTGTTGATGATCTTTAGCTTTCCCTTGATTCTCTTGGATTCTTATGGAGGAAGTATTTGGAGAGTTCTAGAGTGTTCTTGAGTTGTATGAATGAAGAATGAAATAAAATGAGGCCTAAGTTCCTTTTAATAACTCAAAAACTGATGTTTAATGAATTCTCGTCGGGTGAACAGTGGTCGTAAACTGCAGTTTACGGACCGTATTTTGATTTACGGGTCATCCACTGTGGTCGTATTTAAACATTCCAAAAACAGAGAGTTTGGCTGGTGGACATGGCAGTTTACGACCTGGTTTATGGTCCGTAAACCAGTTTACGGGCCGTAAACTAGGTCGTATTTAACCATATTCAACATTTACAGAAAGTCTTGGCTGAGGGGCCTGGTGGTTTACGACCTGGTTTACGGTCCGTAAACCAGTTTACGGGCCGTATTCTGGGTCGTCTTTAACCATTTCAACACTTAACAGAATCTTGAGATTTTTGACGCAATGAAAGATGATTGCACTATACGGTCCGTAAATCATTTTACGGGCCGTATAGTGCCATATACGACCACTGGGTGAAAATTTTTCTGCAACTTTATTATTTCCAAAAATGCAAAATTAGCCATTCTCGACTTAGTAAAACACCATACACTCAAGTCCTTCATTGTTCTACTCATCACACAAGTACGGAAAAATTCCCGAGGTGTAACATGTACTACCACGGCCTTGTTGCCCACACGAACGCTTGTCATGGCCATATTGCTTACATGTAGAGCACTTGCGAGAATAAGTTCTTTCACTAACATCTATTTGATTGAGTCTACGACTCCGTGAGTTAATGCCCAATTTCCTGATGTAATCCTTGTTAGCAACCATCCAAAACGGCTCATTTGGCCAATAAGCTTCATTACCAAGTGGGTGGAATTGGCCAGAATATGCTCTAAGGTAACTGTGGACCTTGTATCCCCCCGCCACATAACTTGTTACTGTTTTTCTCATTCTCTTGAAGCACTTGACAACATGAGAACACGGCATGTGGTACGTTTGCCACTTACCACAAGTCCATGTTCTTGTTGCCTCATAAACGGTATGCACGTTTCCACCCTTACCGTTGTGATAACCCATCCTAACTTCATACACATGTTGAATTGGGTCATACTTGGTCATTTGGTGATGCTCACATTTTTTTTCTATAATGCTCCATATTTTTGAAGGGCTTTGGCATCCATGTCCCGCCGTCGGCTAATATCGCTCTAGCCTGCCTTGTCCTAACAACAAATCGCTCCACAACTTGCTTGAAAGTCATTCTCACCATTGCGGTGACAGGTAGTCCTCGAGCATATTTCAGCAAGCCATTGAAAGACTCTGAGCTGTTTGTTGTGAGCATGCCCCATCTTTTGCCTCCATCAGCATGAAGCGTCCATTTTTCAACTTCGAGCTTCATCAACCAAACATATGCGGGTTCACTCACTGCCCTGATCAGATCCATTTTTGCAGCCCATTTTCGTTGTTGATGCTCCATCGCGGCCCCCCACATCAATTTGTTTAGAGTGCCATTGTGAAACGTTGATTGCAAATTTGCCTTCAAGTGCCTTAAACAATAGCGATGGTAAACAAAGGGAGGCTGCTACCCCGGTAAATTAGCCATATTGTGCAATATGCCTTTATGACGATCAGACAACACGCATATGCCGGTACGATTCTTAATAACATGAGTTTTTAAATGGGTCAAAAAGATCCCCCATGTGTCGTTGCTCTCGTTAGCGGCAATTGTGAAATCAAGAGGAAATATTGACCCATTGGCATCCATTCCTATTGCAATTAGGAGCTTGATGTCGTAGGCACCATATACATGCGTACCATCTATGGATATCACTGGTCGGCAGTGAGCAAAACCATCAATGCATGGTTTGAATGTCCAAAATACAAAGTTGAAGATTTTACCCTCTATAAGCCACCACTCTACAACAGTACCATTATTAAAATGTTGTAGAGCTGCCATATACCTTGGCAGCGATTGAAAAGAAGTATGCCAATTTCCAAAGACCATCTCAAAAGTGCGTCTACGCCTGAGAAATCCCTTTCTATTGCTTATAGTTTTACTATATACGGTTTAAACGTTTCGAATACAATCTTTGATGGGGATCCTGTACAAGTTTAAACAAACAACATTTAGTAATGATCTTTTAATCGATATAAGACATATAATGTACAAGGTAGGATAAGTTACCTTGGCATTTCAGCAACGTCTTTAAGTAATACTTGAGCAATCATGTTTGTATCTAAATTATAATGATCTTCTCGATTTTCTTCCATATCACAAGTGTGTCTGTCGCGGAATTTTTTGATAGCCCACATACCATCAGGCTTAATAATTCCCCGAAGCAACCATTCACAGCCTTGATACCGTTGTTTACAAACTAGTCTCCATATCTTTGTGTTTGAATGATCAACCTTAAAATCCCTCATGTCCTTAAAACAATAAATTTTGACAGCCCGTTGCAACGCCTTTTTGGATGTGAACAACATTCCCTTTGCAAGGTAGCATCGATCTTTATTGAGATCCTTTGGTTCAATCCAGGTTTTTTGGCGACTATCATCATCTTCTCTTGTGAAGACAAATGCATCATCACGACCCTGCAGGCTGTCAAGATAAGGGATATTGTTAGAATGCCACTGAATTGGGCTTTCAGAAGTTGGGTTTTCAGCCATCGGTGGTGGTACGTGGTGGTGCATTGGTTCTTGTTGGTTTTGGTTTTGAGGAATATTATTGGTCATACCAACTTGAACATCATCATCATCATCTTCATCATCGGTTACCTCTGCATTATTAGCTATTTCATCGTCATCACTTGATGATGACCCATAATAATTAGGAAAATCTTCATTATCAAGTGCATTCATCCTCCTACACGAAAAGTAACATATTTTAAATACCAACATCATATATATATATATATATATATAGATAATTTAATATCAAGGTGATGAACTTACTGTCGTTCATAAGCACTGTCATGGTGTGGAGAATGATCAACTCCACCGAACTGAGAGGATTGACCAACATCCATATTTGGTACCACTGGCGAGTTTTGAGAATAGTTCCTATAAATATTTGAAAACTGGTTATTTACCAATTCATACAACAAACACGTGCTACTACACATAATAATATGAAAAATCCATATTTACCAATTTTCATTGTAAGCTTGATTAAATTGCTGGCTTAGATTTTCCAGCGGCACTTGACCACTCAAAATGTCTCCATAAGAACTAAAGTCCCCATAAGTGTTACCATGAATAGGCTGGACTTGAGGGACTTCTTCTCGAGGTATCTTTTCAACATACATCTCAAGAACATTAGTGAATACTAAATCACGATATTCTTCCGGCGATCCCAAATAATCGCTCAAAGATTCATCATCGTTGATATTGTGCATGCCATAACGCACTACACCGTTTGACATTGTTTGTGGATATCTGCCAGTTAGTGAGATTCCAAACTCAGTGGGTGTAGTTTTCATTCTTTTGTGCATGTAACTGACTAGTGTTTCATAATTTAAAGTTGTTGGAAATTTAACATGGGCTTTTGGTTTGATATTATAACGAATGGAGTAATTGTCCTCGATGATATCTCCATCCAAAAATAGTGAAACCTTAACAGTTGAAGCATTTTGAGACATTTTTTCTATGAAGTTTGATTTTTTTTTGAATGACTTGTAAGACTTAGACTTATGAAGTTGATGAGTTTTTCACTCGTCAAGCCTTCAAGTTAAATAGGCCACTCAAAATTGTAATGCGTGGTGTGTTGTCATATCAACACTTACATTGCGCATTAAAATGGTGCACAATACAAGTCGTGTTAAAACGGTCAAATAATGCAGCAACGTATTGTCAAATCAAGCCTTTATATGTCATAGATTCCTGAAATTGTCATGCATGGTGTGTTGTCAAATCAACACTTACATTGCGCATTAAAATGGTGCGCAATACAAGTCGTGTTAAAACGGTCAAATAATGCGGCAACGTATTGTTAAATCAAGCCTTTATATGTCATAGATTCCTGAAATTGTCATGCGTGGTGTGTTGTCAAATCAACACTTATATTACGCATTAAAATGATGCGCAATACAAGTCGTGTTAAAATGGTCAAATAATGCAGCAACGTATTGTCAAATAAGTGGATTGGGTGGAAGAGGCCTTTTCACGCACAAAATTAATGCGTGAAAGGAGAAAAGCCTTTCGCGCACAGTTTCTGTGCGTGAAAGGTTAATTTTCCACCACACCTGAAAGGTTTCACTTTCACGCATAGATTTAATAGGTTACTTTTTTTTAACCCATTAAAATCACGTTTTTTTCCATACGTCACACGAGTTATTATTAAGATAACTAATTATCATTAAGAAAATAATAACATAAAATGTATACTTTATTTACAACATTCACAATCTCAGGTCCCACAAGTGGGAGCCTTTAGAGTTCGGATAGGCCTAAGGCTAACCCCACCACCACCACTATCATCTCCGCCCCCTTCCTCCTCTTAATTTGTACATGCTTTATGGCATGATCATCCTTGCTGCCCCTCCTTCCCTTCTTTCGACCCGGACCCCGGTTCATAACATGCTTTCTATGGGAAATGACGGTGGGTGGTGGGGCCGGTTCATAACATGGCTCCTCGTCAATCTCATCAGGAGATGGGTCCACAGGCACAGAGGAATGAACCTGAAATAACATATAAATAATTTAATTTAGATTTATTCTAAACTGAACCTGAAATAAACAAATAATTAATAAATTATTTTACTTTTTTGAAAAAGTCAAACCTGTGTGTCGACGGCCTCCTGAGATGCCTGGTGAGAGGGCTCCTGAGCTGGCTCCTCAACGGTCTCTTGAGTGGGGCCCGGTGCAGGAGATGGGTCCACCGACGTAGAAGAATGAACCTGTAATAATATATAAACAATTTAGATTAGATTTAACCTGAAATAAACAAATAATTAATAAATTATTTTACTTTTTTGTAAAAGTCAAACCTGTGTGTCGATGGCCTCCTGAGATGCCTGGTGAGAGGGCTCCTGAGCGGCCCCCGGAGCAAGAGATGCAGATGGTGCCGTATCAAACACGAAGTCCTCAAACATGGAGTCGTCGAAGTGCAGATGTAGGCCACCCTGTAGATCACGAACCGGCCGCTTACCCTGTGGATCACGAACTGGTGGATGTGGAAATGAAGGCCAGGGCACATAATCTGAAAAAGGGTCCGGCGTATACAGAGGTGTCTGTGAAGTTGACGGCCGGGAATGAGAAGTCGATGGGATATCTGTAGTCGCCGGCTGGTAAGAACTCGGTGGGATCCTTGAAGTCGACGGGGCCTCATCACCTCTGCTAGCCCTACCACCTCTACGACGGCTACCAACTCCTCTGCGACCACGACCAATTGCTACCCCAGGTGGGGCAGCGGGAACACGCTCATGGAGACGCTCAAAGTCATGTGCCTGTCTCATACCAGCCTCGACAAGCTCAATCATCTGTGCTGCATACTCCGCCGTCTCGGGGGCCTCCGTACGGGCGGTGCTCTTATAGCGCATTGTCTGAACGGTCCGTACCAGCGCCTCGTATGCTCCTACGAGAGCTACATATCCCCGGCCATCTGGACGACGCCTAGAGGGGTTGCCAATAATGATGCGAGTGATCCGCATGTACTACTCTATGTACACATGGATCAGAGTGTCATGTCCGACCACCGTTAGGCTTGTCATCCTCACATCTCAACTCTGGACCTGCTGCTGCATATATAGTCGCCATGCATCATTGACGTCCGCACGCTCGTCCCTCGCATAGTGGTCATGCTCCCAAACCGTAGCTGCTGGTATATTCTGTACATGCCCAAACTGCCGTAACACGCGGTCGGGCGCGTGATACTCAACGATATCCATATGTATCAATGGACACCGCGACATCCATATGTGCTGACCAGCCCTACAAAACGCCGGCAGCTCATCCAAAATATGATCATACGGCGTCCATATAAAAGCCTGTAAAAAGAATTGAACTAGTTAACCATAAAAGACTAAAATAGTAGCTATGTGGTCTAGCGTGTGGATCCAAAATATGAACATACCGTCTGCGCCGTCATGCGGTCTAGCTGATCCCTAAACGGGAGAAGGTTGTGATGTGTCTTCACACGTCGACGTATGCCTCACGACCATCTCTGCGCGTATAGCATCGGCACAGTAAGATAGTTAGCGGGAGGGTGAGCTGGTATGGGCTGAAAAGGTCTCAACCTAGTCCACACCCATATCTGATATAGTCATTTAAAAATCATTTTATCAGTCATCATTTAAAAAAAATATAGTTTGTGTTTAATTACACACACTTAAATATATTACCTGAAGGAGCGAGCAAAATGCAGGGACCTCTACCCTCGTGCCCATAGAACATCGGCAGAATCCTCGATACATGTAGCCCAGCACAGCAGCGCCCCAACTATAACATCCTATCTCGGCGAGATCGTCGATATACCGAAGATACCTCAAGCTCAAATGCGAACCCGAAGTTTTCGGGAACAGGATGGCCCCGAATATGATGAGTAGGTATAGACGCGCGCGTCGGTCAACATCAGCCTGAGGCGTGTCCTCTCCAATCGGATGCTGCATGTCTGTGAGGCGCAAGTGAGCGTAAAGGGCCGACAATAAAAGCCGACTCTGGTCGAAAATATGACCATCTAGAGCCGCGAAACC
This sequence comes from Lycium barbarum, assembly GCF_019175385.1. NCBI lineage: Eukaryota > Viridiplantae > Streptophyta > Magnoliopsida > Solanales > Solanaceae > Lycium > Lycium barbarum. The sequence goes on along the minus strand of NC_083348.1, from coordinate 17,729,939 downwards.
GGTGAGCCTAGTCAACTCATCCCGGTAAGGTGGCAGCACAGGAGGCTCCCCAATATACAATGGGCGTCCATCAACCTGTAGCCCATAAATGACCTCTACATCCTGAAGGGTAATGGTAGCCTTACCGGTGCGGAGATGAAATGTGTGCGTCTCCGGTCGCCACCTCTCAATCAATGCCGTCACTAGCGACCTATCGTGCTGTACCCGACCAACCTCGACGCACCGGTAGATACCGCCCCGACGTAGTATATCCAGGACACGAGGATGTGGGGGGTGAGCAGCTAAGATCTCCCATGCTGAGTCCCCTAACCGAGTACGAACCTGAGACTCAGGCTGCAAGTCGGATGTCCATATATGTTGCGACCTATGCTCAGGCTGAAGATACAGTAACTCTCGATCGAAGGGCCCCGGATCAAGAGGGTGGTGATCCATCTGTTTTACGCATTTTAAATCAATCATTAACAAGTAGTATTAGTTTGTAATCTTTTATCAAATTTTTTATTAAGGATTGTGGTGACCCATTTGTTTTACGTATTTTAAATCAATCATTAACAAGTAATATTAGTTATGTAATCTTTTATGAAATTTTTTATTAAGGATTGTGGCGACCCATCTATTTTACGTATTTTAAATAAATCATTAACAAGTAATATTGGTTATGTAATCTTTTATCGAAAATTATATTAAGGGTTTTCAATCCTAAGCTACGGGTTATGAAACCTAAACTAAGGGTTTTCGATCCTAAAATATAAAGATTAAAAATTAATAAGGCAAATAATTAACAATTAGTTAGCATACAATTAGTATAAATAATTAATAAATAAACAATTAACTAACTAATCAAATAATTAACAAGTTATTATCATATATTTAATAAATAAACAATTAAGTAACTAATCAAAAAATTAATAAATTATTATCGTATATTTAACAAATAAACAATTAATTAACTAATGAAACAATTAAGAAATTATTAGCAAATTAACAATTGGCTTACCAAAAACTCAATAAATAATTAGCTAGTCTAACAATTAAAATAGCTAGTCTAACAATTAATAAATACTTAAGTCGCTAATCGAACAATTAATAAATAATAAATAAACAATTAATAAATAATTAACTAATTAACAATAAATAAACAAATTAAAAAAAAGGGCTGTCCCAACAGTGCGTGGGCACTGCCCAAAAACGCACAAAAAAACAGCGCAAAACGACATATCCACCACAACCATCCTAGGGTAATAATATATTTAGCAATGTAATAAAAAATTCGTAGTGAAATACCTAGATTGAGGGTTTTTTTGAGTTTTCAAAATGATCTCTGCGCCACTCTATTCCAAAATCTAACCTTAGAAACTTGTTCGTACACTTCAATATACCAAGAATATTGACTTTTGGGTTGAAAAACGATACGAAAAAGACGTTTGGGGGGGGGGGGGGGGGGGAAGGGGTTGGGGACCACTGAGATGGAGGTTACTGGCGGATTAACTGGTGGGGTGGAGTGGTTCGGGTCGCTGGTGGGGAAGGAGGGGCGACTTTTGTCGAGCTCTTTCACGCACGAATTTAATGCGTGAAAGGTGAAACTTTATTTTTAATAGATTCCTCCTTTCACGCACGAATTTCGTGCGTGAAACCTATTAATGAGTTTTTTTTTTTGTGCTAGTTTGGTTCCACTTTTTTTTTTTGTGCTACAAAAGTCGCGGATTCTGAAGCAAAATGCGAGAAAGTTGCTCGCTGTACAGTGTGGCATGCGGGAACTAAAAATTCGGCCTAAAATTATTCTAATTTATCTTGGATTAGGTTATTTCGTTTGGACTTATTACTACATCTATAAATAGTCCATAAGATAGGGTTTTTACATAACTTCTTACTTAGAGAGAGCTTGAGCCGCCATGGAGGTCAACTATTGGGTTTTACCCTTTCTTCTCTGTAATACTCATTTTTACGTTTTTATTCTGATGATTTGTTGTTTTTCCTCCATGTCTATGTGGGGTTAAATTCTTTAGTTCTAGGATTTTGGCCCAGACATGAAAGTTGACGTTTGATTATCATTTATATCTATTGGTTTTCCATCTTTGAGTTATTTATTTATTTATTCTTGGTCGAAATTGTTTGATTATTTGACGAAATAGTGGAACACTATCTGTGGCGCGTTAATTGGACTTGGGAAAGTGAATTGCGCGCGTAATAAGAATAAGTAGAGCTTGGTCGTGTTCCTCTTGAGGATGATCGCTTCGCTATTGAGGATAGGATACCCCTTAGACTCGCTTAATTGAATATGGAGAAGTAAATGCATTCTTGCTATCTGTGGATGACCAAAGAGATATAAGCATTAGAGTAGATTGGATAGACTTGTGAGCAATTAGACTTGTGAGCAATTCGAGAGATACTCATAAATTTAATATCAACCCGTCCACAAGTAATTTAGGGAAGTCAACAGATGTACGATTGGAAGACTCAACTAGATTGTTAGTGGTCATAGCCCTAGATCTTTATCTTTTCCGATAAAAATATGCTCTTTCTTAGTTAAAGTTAATTATTTTCTTTCTTTTTATTATCGTTAGTTTAGACTCACAATTTTCGAGTTTACTTCTAGTATAGATAATTAATGATCGTTTAATTTAGTAAATAGTTCTCTCCGGGGACTTAGAAATTAACTGTTTTACTAGATTAGACTTTTCTTTTTCTTTTTATAGGTTTTTATTTTATTTTATTTTAGATTTGTTTAGTGATTTTTTTTTACATGGCATTTTTATCTTGTCACTTGGCATCTATGGAGTACAACTTTAAAATATATGTTGCTCAACGTGATATACTCTCAACTTGTTTTACACACAACTAAAAATATTGAGTTCTTCTATGAGGTTGAAATTTTTTGTGTGGTTGTTCACTGCTTGAATAAGAATTTGAGTGCAAAGGTTGATGCGTTTAATGCTCAACAATTTAGTGTTGAGTCGTGTGTAGTTGAAAAAGAACTTAAAAGCAAAATTTAGGAGCTAAAGTAAAGTGTAATTCATTAGATCATATTTGTCTTGATGATGCCAATGTTGAGACAAGTGCACTAGAGTCCTTTGAGGAAGTACATGATATTATTTTTGATGATTCTAACTTGTGTATGTATGAGGATGTAAATAATAATGCAATTCATGAGTTTGTGCATGTTGGACCTCCATCTAATCATTTTTCCACATTGTGTTTGGATAGTGAGATAATAATCAATCAATTTGAACCTTTGGTGGAATCAAAGGATGAGAAACAAAGTGCCTATATTCTTGAATTTGTTAAGCCAAAAAGACGGAATTACACCCCTCATCAAAAGGCCAGGAGGTGCATAAAACTATATCAGTTACCTGGCTCAATTGGATATGTACCTCCACCACTGAATCGTAGTCGAAAACTAGAATAAAAATTGGGGGTACAATTCAAAAGTTGGAGGTGGAGGAAAAAGATGGTTCACACCGAGCCGCGCCGTTAAATCAAGGGCTTGTTGGGAGGCAACCGAGCTTGTATTTTTATTTTATTTTTTATTCTTATAGTGTTAGGTATTGCTTTGTTTTTGTATTGCACATTAGGGGAAGTCTCAGCACCCGAAGTTGAAGTTGATGAGCATGTTTGGGCTTAGGTGTAGGGTCGTTCTGACCCTTGATGTTGAGAATTATGTTGGTAGCTAGGCCTAGGTTCTCAGGGAGTATTTCTCACCCTTGTTTTAAGTTTTTTTTTTTCTACTATACATGCATTGTGGACAACACATATTTTTAAGTGTGGGGTGGGGTACTTCTGATACTCTTGAGGTCGATGATGATTATGCAATATGATTTTTTTTTTTAAAAAAATTCTTAGCCTTATATATTAAAAGGAAAAAAAAAACAGAAAATCAAGAAAAACTCAAAAACATTTTACTTTGTCTTTCTTTATTTTTCTTTTATAGCTTCGTTTTTCCTCGTTAGTGGCATAGATCATTCACCCCTTGGTTTTTCTTGTGGCCTTGGTTCTTTTCCAAATGGGAGGCCTCTCAACTAGGTAATATCTTTTCTAAATTTTAGGGTTAATTCAATATTTTTTCCTCCATGTCTATGTGGAGCTAAACTCTTTAGGTCTAGGATTTTGGAGCTAAACTTGTTTCTATCAAACACACACGCAAGTATACGCGGTCGTATAAGTAATAAAGTGATTGAGAATCAAGTGTCGAACCTACAGAGACTTGTGATTAACTATTTACTAAATTAAACAATGCTAATAATCTATACAGGAATTAAACCCAGAAATTGTGAGTCTAAACTAACAATTATAAAAAGAAAGCAAATAATGAACTTCAATTAAGAAAGAACATATTTTTATCGGAAAAGAAAAAGATCTAGGGCTATAACTACTATTGATCCAGTTGAGTCTTCCAATTGTACATCTATTGACTTCCCTGAGTTACTAGTGGACGGGTTGATATTAACTTTATGAGATCCACCGAATCGCTCATGTAACAACCCGTTTGATCGTTAATGCACTTTTAACCCATTTACCCTCGTTGACCTTCCCCGAGTCCCATTAGTTGATTTTGACCTGTGGGGATGGGCGACATGGTTCCTGAGGTCATTGGGTGAGTTCTAGTAGGATTTGTGGAATCTATATTCTTAAAGTGAAAAACCTTTGCCCTATAGTTGACTTTTGGGTAAACGTGCCCGTAATCGAATTCTGACAGTTCCATTTGGTATGAAATGTGATTTATGACTTAGTGGAGTCATTGGTTTGGTTCCCTAAGGGCTTGGGCGTTATTTGAGCCATCGGTGGAGAAACTGGTTAAGTTAAAGAATTAGAGTTGACCACAGTCAACATCGGGTCAAGGTGACTCAGTGTCGATGTTTTGGAAGTTCCAACAAATTCGTATGATGATTTTGGACTCGTCCGCGAGTTTTGGTGAGATTTAGATGAGTTTTGGATGGATGTGGATTGTGTCACGCTGGTATTCGATGTTTCGCCATAATTTCTTTGGCCATAAAGGATATCATATTGATTGAAATACCTTTGCTTTTATCTTTGATTGAACTATTAGATCCGTATCGTAATTACGAAATCATAGCAAAAAGAGTCGTCGTATTTCGCCTTCGTATGAGGGAGTTATGATCATTTTATTGCGAACAACTGTTGATGTACCTGGTGGGTCGCCGTGGCGGACTTCCAGGTGGCCATGGCGGAAATTGGTCTGCCATTGCGGAAATATCTGTGTATTAAAAATCAGACTGCGTTTATTTCGTATTTTGAGCATAACTTGAGTTCTAGAGCTCCGTTCGAGCTGATTTTCGCAGCCTTTTTCTCGTGTCAACGAGGGGGTAAGTATCTAACCTTTATTTTGATGTTTCTTCAGGAATATTTTCATTGGTTATCGATTATATCCTATTTTGATTGGGGAAAATTGGGGTTTTGAACCCAAAAGTTGAAAAATGGTAAATCATGGTTTTGAAGGTCAAGATGAAGGATTTTTGAGTGGATTTTCTGGTTCAAGACTAATTAAGCAATGGGTAAACTATTTTTGAAATAAAATTCCCGTTTTTCCCTTGTGGGTTCGGGGTTAACTTTTTGGGTTCGTCCTAGATTTCGAATTAAAGTATAGCATGTGGGTATCATTGGACTCATCCTAACTAGTAGAGTACTATGTAGTCTATATTGAACCTGATCTTTCAATGAAATTATAGTTTTCTCCTTGTGGTTCAAATTTGGCTATTTTGGGTCCATTTTTGTGTTTTGGGTAAAACTGTGGCATTATGGATATCCTTAGATTCGTATTCTAACATAGAATTCATACTTAATAGACGTTTATTGTTCTGAGGCTCTCTGAGGAGGAAAGACAAGGCTCAAGTGGATTAGTTCGTGGCACCTGTTCGGCATCGAGGTAGGTTACAGTTTACTTTAGTTGGACTTTGATTAGTGAAATGCATATATAGTAGAATTTATGGGAGAAAGCATGATTAGGTCTTCGAATAAGATATTCGGTTGGAGATGCTCTTAGATTGGTATTGAATTTTTGATTATGTGGGCTTGTCACCGTTACTTATGTATTAAACCATTAGGTGTATTTGTTGTGTGTTTGGAAGGAAAGGGTTGATATAGACTCTTTTTGTTGATTGAGATTGTTTGTATGATTCATTCTATGGTTGAGATGATTTACCTAAGTCTTGATATGGCTTATGGCATTGTGCCTTGTAGTTTCATTGACATTTTATTTCATTGATTTATCATGCTTACATTTGACAGGGGGTGAGGATGTGGCCTAATTGTGAACTCTTGACCCAATGTCTGTTCCGAAGCGAGTGGTACATGGACACCATGGGTCCTCTGCGGGTCATGACTATTGTGAGAACAAGGCCTTTACTATGTGTGTACAGGTTACTTGTATTGGTCATTGCATCCCATTCCATCACATACATTTACTGCATTGCATATGTTACTATCTACTGATTTGTTATGATGGTACTGTGTTGTTTTGAGACTTATTAAGACTGGACAGACTTGTGGTTTAGAAGCTTCACCTTAGGATGTAATTCGGTTATGTGATATTCTGTGACCTTGGTTTGGGTATTTTGTGCTTATCTTGTTGATTTTATGTTTATATGCGTGAACTAATATTAGTCGGCCTATGATGCTTACTCAGTACAAGTTGTTTGTACTGATGCTACCTTGCTACACTCCTTTTCAAGGTGTAGAGTTTGAGAGAGGATCTACGCCAGGCCCTCGTGAGTGGTCCTCGAGGCAGTTCCATTGGAAACTTAGGGTGAGCCACTGCTAGATCTGCAGCCCGAGTTTCCATTCCTCATTGTATCAGTCTTTTACTTTTCTAATAATATTTCTTATCGTGTTATGAGTCTTGTATGGACATATTCAGATATTTTTACTTATTGTTTTAAACTTATGTATTGAGCAGTTGCTCTTGTTCTGATATAGACCAGATCCTTGGGGTGCCACTTGTATTTCCGCACTTAGTAATTATCTATGATATTGAGATTGCGTTTATTACTTCGTATCGGTATGTGATAAGTAAAAAAGGTTAAATAAAAGGAAGGGTTTGCCTACCAGATAGGATGGAGTAGGTGCTCGCATGATCTATAATTTGGGTAGTGAACAAAAATCTATTCAAGTTACTCTAACGCCTATATCCCTATGGTCATCAAAAGATAGCAAGAAAGCAATTAATTCTCCGTATTCAACTAAGATAGGCTAAGGGGTATATTCCTATACTCAATAGCGAAATGATCACCCTTACGTGGATCATGAACAAAAGCTCTACTTATTCTTATTATGCACGCAAGTCCCTTTCCCTAGTCCAATTAATACGCCACAGATAGTGTTCAACTATTTCGTCAAATAATCAAACAATTAAGGCCAAGAATTAATAAATAAGCCAAAGATTGAAAACCAATAAATATAAATGATAATCAAACGCCAATTTTCATTTTTATGCCAAAGAGTTTAAGTCCACATAGACATCGAGGAAAAATAACAAATCATCCGAATAAAAACGTAAAAACGAGTGTTATAGAGAAGAAAAGGTAAAATCAAAGAACTCTGGCCTCCACGGTGGCTTCAAGCTCTGTCTGGGTCAAAATTTTCGTAAAAATCCTTTCTTATGGACTATTTATAGATTTAGTAAAAAGCCCAGACCAAAAAATGTACTTCAAGATCAATTAGAATAATTTCGGGCCGGATTTTTAGAGTTTCCCCTTCCTCACTCTACACTTGCTGAATTCTTTTGTCTGCAGGTTTTACTTCGAGTTCGAGTAGTGCACGAGTTTCCGCTGAACATTGAGGCATTTCTTTAGGGTGTTCAGGGTGAGCTGCTGGCTGTTCCGCAGCACTGGACTCCATTTCTATCTTACTTTTATATCTTTACCTTTTAGACATTATTTGTGGTATTCAAACTTGTACTCTAGATTTAGTATTCATGTACTTGTGACTTCCAGGTTTTAGGGAGATGTATGACCTAGATTTTCGTATTTATGTGTAATAACCTAATTGGTCGTTATAGTACTATTGACTCTTTTACCTGTTGACCCTTTCCCGAGGTCATCGGTGAGTTTTAGTGTGACTTTTGGAAGTTTGAGCCTTAAAGTGAGATATGTTTAACTCAAAGTTGACTTTTGGGTAAATTGACCTTTTTTCGGGATTTGATTGATTTCAAGGGGTCCAGATGATCGCTTATAACTTGGTAGGATGTTCGATTCGGTTCCCAAGGCACTTGGGAGCATTTTGGGACCTGGGTTGGAAATTGGCTTTAGGCCATTCAGGGTTGACTTGGTCAAATATACCTTCATTGGAAATTCTGAGGCCACGGATGAGTTCGTAGCGCGTTTTTGTATGTGTTTGCATGTTTGTTTTGTATCTGTGGGGCCTCAGGTGATAGTCAGATTTCGGGTTGAGACTTGTTAAAAACCAGAATTTTCTGGTGTCTGCTTGAGGAGATATCGTGATAAGTTTCCCCAGCGGACAGATATCCGCTGGGGCAGACTCGCAATAATAGATGGGGAGCCATAGTAGCGACTTGTCGAGTTTTTGGTGTTGGTTGCCACAACGGGCCAAGAGGCGCTGTAGAGCGATCACTACAGCGGGCATTCCAACCACTGCAGCAGATGATGGACAAATTATTTCCTTCTTTCTTAAGTTAAAACCCTTGAACCCTATCATTTCCCTTAATCACTCTCTAAGCACACTTTGGGCGAATTGAATAGCTTTTGGACTGAATCTTCTTTGAGGTAAGATCTTTGACCTTACCTTCCTAAATCCTTAATCCATGCTTAGAATCATTAGAATCAAAGTGGGGATGATGAGTTTATTGATAATTTCTTGAAATGGGTTTTAGACTTCCTAAATGAAAATTGTTGATGAAATTGACTAGTATAATCATAGAATTTGATGAATTCATTGTTGTTAAGCCTATTTCTTCCATTATTGGTGATTAATTTGAGGATTGAAAAGTTAGGGTTCTTATCCAAAATTAGGGGTTTCACTTTAAATCCGAGTTAGGCTTAATCTTGAGTTGATTTAGCAATTTAATAGTGGGTTTGATCATCTAAAGCATGAATTGCATATTCCGCCTTCCAATTTCTCATTTTACCCTTGTGGGTCCGTTTCCCCCAATTCCATGAGTTAGAGTTTGACCTAAATTAGAAGTATAGCGGTATAAGTATTGTTTTTCTTGATTTCTAATGTAGAACTCGAATGTGATTAGACTTTGAGTATTTGGAGAAGCAAAGAAAGGGAAAGGCTAAGCTTTGACAGTTCATGGCTCCTGTTCGGCATTCCAGGTAGGTTACGCCTTACCTTTTGGTTAGTGAATCATATGTAGAGTTAGTGATTGTTGGAGACAACATGTAAACATTCGGCTATGGAGTTTGGGATGGAATACTTAGGTTCGTATTGTTGTAGACTATGGCTTGTGCCTTATTGTGTTCTATTTAGTTGTTTCCTTATTGTGATTGACTTGTCACCATGTGATTGATTCTAGAGTTGATGCTTAGTGATTGCCTTATGATTCGGAGAGCATATTTATCATTGTTGAGGTTGTTGGAAAGAAAAGTAAAGTTATGATAGTGATATTGTGATTGAGATATGTGTCCATATGTGGCAAGATTGATTTTTATATTCTTGTTGGCATTGTTATCATGCATACACTTCTTTATACATGTATTGGGATAGAGTTGCGCGCCGTAACGCTTACTTGGATCAGGTTGCACGTACCGCAACACTGACTGAGATGGGGTTGCACACATTCCGCAATATTAACTATTGGATCGAGCTATGCTCCACAACAGATACATAGACTTAGCGGTCCCCCATGGGTCATGATTGTCAAGGCGATGAGATATTCCGCCCAAAGCGTGTGTATATTGCATTTGCATTGCATTTATCTCATATTTACACATAGTATTGTATTTGGACTTGGTGGTTGATCTTATGGTGATATTTGGACTTGATCGTGGTTCTTGAGACTATACTTCGGACTTATAGTTGATTTTGATGAGATATACAAGACTTGGTAAATTTGGTATCGGATATGATATTTTTGGACTGTGTTGAGTTATATCTGATTGTGAGCATGTCTATCTTTCAGTCTCTTTCTTATGCATATGTTATCTAACTATTGCCCGCCTATGAAACCTACCAGTACATAGTGTTTGTACTGATACTAACTTGTTGTATTCTTTTTTGAGTGCAGGGTACGTGACTGAGTCCCGAGGCTAATTGACGAGCATTTTAGGGTAAGCACTTAGATGGAACCACATCCTTGATGTCTCCTCTCTTCTAGTCGTCTTACATGTTATTCCGAGAGAATATTCTACTTATAGACTATGTATTCATATTTCAGACTTATGGATTGTTGTAGTGGCTCTCTTATGGCATAGACAAGATTCTTGGGGATTGATGTATTATTCCGCACTTAATTTATTTATCTATTGATGTTAGACTTATCATATATTCTTGAGGTTGGGTTTACTTTATTGTTGATTGGAATGTGAATAAGGAATGGATTCGCCTACCGAGGTGGGATATGGTAGGTGCCCGCACGTTCCCCGAATTGGACGTGATAAGTTGTTATCAGAGCCCTAGGCTACCCGATCTATAAGTTCAAGAGCATGTCTAGTAGAGTCTTGCGGATCGGTACGATGAGCTCCGTACCTATCTGCGAGAGGCTATGAGACATTTAAGAAACTTCACATTGTTTCATTCCTTCGTACTACTTTATTTCAAATTGGTATCTGGAATTTGCAAATTGGTATTTGATTCATTTCTATTCTCTCATAGATGGTGAGGACACGAGCTACCATCGTGAGGGATGAGGTGCTCGAGCCCACTGCTGGGTAGGCACCAGAGGATGAGGACAGGCTAAAGGTCGCAGCCGAGCTAGAGGTCGTGGAGCTGGACCGACCAGGGGTGAGGCCTCTGTGGTTGGACAAAGAGGAGCACGTTCAGCTTCTCCAGAGCGTCAGCCCGAGAGAGCACATGCAGTCGGACGAGGCGAAGGACCAACCAGACTCACCACGATGTTATGTCTGATCCAGTATTCCAGGATCTTATAGCCCGTGTACTTCTTCATCTTAACGGCTAACATGCCGTAGGTGGTGCCACCGCTCCAAGTGGTTCTCAGACTCGAGTGGGGGTACGGACTCCCGAGGATGGCCAAACTATGGAATGCATCCTGCTGCTGCCATGGCCCGACATTTAGGCGGGTTTCCTGTCACTAAGGGTGCTTCCGGCCCCGTGACAGTTCAGACTTTGATCGTTGGAGATCAGGATCTTGTTGGAACGTTTCTGAAGATGGAGCTGCCTAAGTTTTTTTGCTTGCATAGTGAGGATGCGTATGAGTTCATAGTGGAGATGCATGAGAGGCTTTATAAGATGGGTGTTGTGGAGTCTCATGGTGTGGATTATGTGTGTTTTCAGTTTTGCGGCTACGCGAAGACTTGGTGGAGGACTTATATTGAGGGCAGATCCATTGCTGCACCTCCACTTACTTGGATCCACTTTCATCAGGCTATTTTGGAGAAGTAAGTGTCGCATGGTTTGAGGGACGACCGTAGAGATGACTTCCTTCACTTGCGATAGCGAGACATGTTGGTGTCAGAGTATGAGGCCTGATTTTTATTTTTGGCTTGGTATGCTACTTAGTTGATTCCCACGGAGGAGGGGAGGGTTCATAGGTTTGTTGGTGGCCTTGTATATCTGCTCCATGTTGCTTGTCTCCAACTAGTGTCTTTGGGATCTTTCTTTCAGGCGGTTGATGATCATGCTGTGGGTGTTGAGTCTGCCAAGGCTCGATCTTTAAAGGATTCTAGTGAGAATAGGCCACGTCATCATGGTAGGTTTAGTAGTTCTAGCTATAGGGGTGGGGGACATTCATCTAGGCCTTATAAGTCAGCCTCCAGCCGCCCCATTCAGTCCTTGTTATAGGCTTCTTAAGGTGGTCCTTCTAGTCCCAGTGGTTATGCAACTGGACAGTCCCATAGTAGTTCTTACTCTCGTCAAGCTGATCATGGTGGTCTCTCGAGTTCACCGACTTCTATGTATCGGCCTCCAGCCCTCAGATCTTACTATGTTTGTGGTGACTCTGGTCACCTGATGAGAGATTGTCCTAGATCAGAACAAAATGGGTCTTAGCAGGGTTCTCGGTTCCAGACTCCGAGGACTCCGGCACCATCTAGTGGCCAGGGTGGTTCTTCAACTAAAGGCGGTGCTCAGTCAGGCCACGGTGGATCTCATCAGTTCAGGGGTGGACACCAGTCGGGTAGAGGCTATTATCAGGCCTCTAGAAGAGGGGCGCAGTTGGGCCAGAGTAACCGCGGTAGTGGTCTTTGCTATTCCTTTTGGGTAGGCCCGAGGCTGAGGCCTTTGATGCTATGATCTCAGGTAATATTTTTGTTTGTCATTAACTTGCTTCAGTCTTGTTTCATCCGGGGTCTACTTTCTCATATGTATCTGCATATCATTTTCTTGGTTGGGATTTGACTAGTAATTGTCTTGATGTGCCTATCCATGTGTCTACTCCGGTTGGAGATTCAGTTGTTGTTGATCGAGTCTTTCAGTCTTGCTCAGTTACTTTTATGAGATATGATACTTGGGTAGATTCGATGATATTGGATATGGTAGATTTTGATATTATCTTGGGTGTGACTTGGTTGTCACCGTATCACGGGATCTTGGACTGTCACGCGAAGACAGTCACGTTAGCTATGCCTGGGATGCTTAGATTAGAGTGGAGGGGGTACTTCGAGCCCCGCTCCGAAAAAGATCATTTCTTATCTCCGCGCGAAGAAGTTACTTAGCAAGGGGGTGTTTGGCTTACTTGGCCCATGTTTGTGATACTAGCGTTGCTTCTCCGCCCCTTGAATCCGTGCCCATTGTGTGTGAGTTCGCAGAGGTCTTTCCTTCTGATTTGCCGGGTTTGTCACTCGACTGCGACATTGATTTTTGTATTGATTGGGATCCGAGCACGCGCTTTATTTCTATCATTCCTTATAGGATGGCGCCCGCTGAGTTGAAGGAGTTGAAGTAGAAGCTACAGGATCTGTTGAGTAAGGAGTTCATTAGATCGAGTGTCTCCCCTTAGGGTACTTCTGTTTTGTTTGTGTAGAAGAAAGACGGTACGATGAGGATGTGCATAGATTACCATCAGTTGAACAAGGTCACCATTCGTAATAAGTATCTCATTCCTCGCATTGATGACTTTTTCGACCAGCTTTAGGGTGCTTTGGTATTTTTAAAGATTGATTTGATGTTAGGCTACCATAAGCTGAAGATTCGGGCCGAGGATGTTCCGAAGACAGCCTGTAGGACTCGTTATGGTCATTACGAGTTCCTCGTGATGTCATTTGGGTTTACGGTTGCCAAGCTGCATTTATGACTTTGATGAATGGCATTTTCAAGCCATATCTTGATTCTTTCATCATTGTCTTCATTGATGATATCTTGGTGTATTCGAGGAGTAGGGAGGAGCATGAGCGTCATTTGAGGATTGTCCTTGGGTTATTGAAAGAGAAGAAGCTTTACGCCAAGTTTTTGAAGTATGAGTTCTAGTAGTCTGTGGCGTTCTTAGGCCACATTGTGTCTAAGGACGGGATCAAGGTTGATCCTAAGAAGATTGAGGACATTAGAGATTGGACGACACCCACTACTGTGATAGAGATTCATAGCTTCGTGGGATTAGGCAGCTATTTTTCACGACCAATTTTACTAGGCCGTGCGGGCATCTATCATTCCCACTGTGATAGGCGAACCCTTATCCCGATATAACCAAAATAAGTAAAAGTGGAAGAAATAAATGTAATATAAGTCTCAAATCATCCATATAAGATAAAGTGCGGAAATACTAAATACAAACCCATAGATCTGGTCTGGTCATATAAGAGCACTAACTACATACTACGAGTCTGAAAGATGATAAAGTCTCATAATACAACTGTCTCGAAATAAGAGTAAGACAAGTAACTAAAGGACAGAACATCCCGTCAGCAACCGTCATCATGCTCATCCTGGAGTGACTCTATAGCAGCCTCGCCAATTATCCCGGAGGGAAAAGAGTGGAACATGTCTAATACTTTGCATCCATAAAAGAATGCAACACGCATAGGTCAGTACAAAACAACGGTACTGGTAGGTATCATCGGCCGACTAAGCATAGCTGACATAATTCAGACAATAAAGCAGGATAGGCAGATAAATCAACAAGTATAAGTCATACACAAGCCAGAACCAAGTACACGTCATCACCTAAGTTGAAGCATCTACTCCCCAAATGAGCCAACTCTCAAATACTCAGTCCAAATCCATACATCAAAAGTACATCACAAGAATATCAAGTACATACATCAAATGATAAAGTCTCGTAATACAACTATCGCGAAATAAGAGTAAGACTAGTAAGTAAAGGAGAGAACATCCCGGCAGCAGCCGCCATCGTGCTCACCCTGGAGTGACTCTACAGCTGCCTCGCCAATCATCCCCGAGGGACAAGAGTGGAACCTGTCTAATACTTTGCGTCCATAAAAGAATGCAGCAAGCGTAGGTCAGTACAAAACAACGGTATTGGTAGGTATCATCGACCAACTAAGCATAGCTGACATAATTCAGACAATAAAGCAGGATAGACAGATAAATCAACAAGTATAAGTCATACACAAGCCAGAACCAAGTACACGTCATCACCTAAGTTGAAACATCTACTCCCTAAATGTACCAAGTCTCAAATACTCAGTCTGAATCCATACATCAGAAGTACATCACAAGAATATCAAGTACATCATAAGGATATCACAACAGAAATCAAGTGCAATGTAATGCAATAATGTATGAAATGTATATGCAATGCAATGTTGTGTACATAGGTACTCCAAACGGAAATATCGACGTCTCGGTAGCACAACCCATAGGGAACCCGCGAAGTCCATGTACTATGTCGCTCCGTATCACACAACATAGAGACGACCTTTCCACCCTTCACGCCTGCCGACCATCTCGTATCACACAGCATAGAATGGTCGCGCAATTAGTATAAAACCTCCAAAGTATTTCAAAACAACATAGGCCACATCGTCACCGCCCTGTCAAATGTGCCTTATAGATATATATGCAAGATGAGTGCTCAATGTATGATTTAAGTATGTAGATGACAACAACAAGATCTCATATCACACTCATTCTGCTCCGATACATGACCTCGGATCACAGACTCTTATCTCTTTTTAACACAATCCACGATTCCGGAAAAACCATCGGACATTGGAGTACTCACATCACTTGCATGCAACTGAGCTCAGCTCATCACAGTGTTTCGTCAAGTAGCAACAATGTATCAACAGTATATCATGAGAATGTGTGCACTGCATGTGCCAACATCAAGAATCAGGTCAATATCATAAGTCCTAACATGGGTATGCCAAAAGATCATCAAAATCACAAGTACCAACATGGTACACCAATAACATATCTGTGTCACAAGTACCAACATGGGTACGCTAACAATATCATGAGAGACTACACAAGTCATATAGAAGTCCATCCTCATATTAACATCCACCTGTAAGTTACTATAACATCACAATCAAGATGGAACAAGAATTCTCAATATCTACTAACAACATGTGGCATCAAACCAACACAATAAAACAATCAAGTCACAACACAATGGGGTGACTAGCCCTAATTACACAACAGGGCCCAACCTAAGGCAATGTCCAACCCAACTTCATACCTGAAGGTTTACATGATTTCTCCAACAAGATAATCTAAATATATGCTTCGTTATATGAAGTATCACTGAGGGTAAGCCATAACCTACCTAGATGGCCGAACAACAAACACCGACAACTCACTCATCTACCTTGCCATTCCGCTGAGCCTCAGAGCCAAAGTAGTCTAGGCATAATCGAAATCTAGATTAGAAATCATGAAGAATGATACTAATATTGCTGTGTTTCAAACTAGGTCAAAACCAACCCTAGAATTTGGGGAAACGGGGCCCACAAGGGCAAAACGGGAAACTCGGGGGAAAAATATCAAATTAAGCACTAGGTGATCAAAACCCATAAACTAATTGCTAAATTAACTCAAGTATTCACCTAATTTCGAAATTAAAAAAAAACCCTCACTTTTGGGTATAAACCCTAACTCTTAGATTCAAAAATTAGCCTCTAATTAGGAAGAAATCATGCAATAATAAATTCTAGTCATCCAATCCATGCTTAATAGGGCTAATCCAACCAACAAATCAAGATTTAAAAGCCTAGAAGGAATACTCATTAAACCTACTTCCATTGTTCAAGTTCTATGGATTTTCTACCATGGATTCTCACTAGGAAAGGTAAAAGAAAGAGATTAAGATTAGGGAACTTACCCTCATGATAAATCTGACCAAACACTCCTCAAATCGCCTCCAAGATGCTATGAAAATGTAATTTTTGGAATGGGACGAAAAAGGATTTCATAAGGCATTTAAATAAAAAATCTGGCCCGTCGGCTGCTTCGGCGGTTCGGCCATCGTTCGCACATCGCTTCAGTGGTTCGGCCATCATTTTCGCGCTATCGCTTTGACGGTTCGGCCACTGCTTTAGAGGTTCGGCCATCATTGTCGCACATCGTTTCGGCGATTCGACGATTCGGCCACCACTTTGGCGGTCACCAGACACCAGAAAATTCTAGTGTCTTCCAAACTTGAAATCGCCCCTGAAACCATACCGGAACCTCCTGGACACAACCCAATTATGCAAATATACATAAAAACGCGCTACGAATGCACTCGTAGACTCTGAATTCCCATCAGAGGTCTCATTGACCGAGTCAAACCCCGATACCTCAAAACTAACTTCCTAACCGAAGTCTTAAAATGCACCCGAGTGCATTGGGAGTCGAACCGAATATACACACAAGTTCTAAATGGCCATCCGGACCTGCCAAAATCGACAGATTTTTGAAAAAGGTCCGTTTGCCTAAAAGTCAACTTTGAGTCAACTCTTTTTCGCTTAAAGTCCAAATTTCACAAGAAGTCGCCCGAATCAAATCTAGACACCTCGAGAAGCGTGTCAACGATCCCCTCGGGTCAAAAGTGAGCTAACCCAGCTCAAAAGGGGCAAAAATATCAAAAAGACTATAATGACCAAATGGGTCGTTATATCAGATACCAATTGAACCGTCGCTCGTCTTCGAGCGAAGAAAGAAAATAAGCGAGAAATACATGAATCAGTAAACAACTGAGGATATCGGCTACACATGTCAGACTTATCCTCACAGGAAATATTCTAATCGAACAAAATTGAATTCCAACAAATGATATAGAAGCCACCAGAACGGTACTTCTCCAACACAAAAACATGAGAAATCGGACGAACATTCGACAGATCTGGTGGAAAACTAAGTCATAGAACAAAGGTCCACAACGGGTAGTCTCAAACGGCCCAAGCACCTCGGCTCACTTACCAGTCACAACTCTCTAAACTTAGCTCAAGCTCCAATTCTCATATCTCTTTATTCAGATTTCCCTCGCAACTGATCCTCGAAGGAACGAATCGCCATACTCGAATTCTATGATTTGATAAAATCGCAACTCTGAACGCAATCAAAAAGCCCTACAACTACTTCCCCAATCAATGCAATCCTCTAACATATGGTCATAACCATAGCCCATCTGAAACGATGAAATACTCTGATTTCGCTAACCTTTCCTTCGCACTTGCTAGAGTTGTTTCTCGTATTGCGATTCCTTAAAACATAAGAACACACATACCAAAATTCTCAACCCATATCTTACTCTTGCCAGAAAGAATCCTTGATTCATCTGCAATCTCTACGTAATTCCATCAAAAACTGATCTTACCAGCAGCCAACTTGGCCTGTTCCGAAACTTCTTAAACCTTCAAATCACAATGCAGGAACCATACCACTGATTATCTCGTCGAGCAAACAACTGATCACTATAAAGACCTCTCACACAACAGTTCCTCCTCAAATCTGTACTAAGCTTATTGCAATCCATTGTTCCATCCAAGTATCCGTTCTCAGAAAATATCATCAAATCTACTAGAAAACCATGACAAGCTCGGTAAAATCTGTCATACCTCAAATCTGAGCTGAAACGCTTCGAGTCCTTAGATATCTTCCTGGAAGTGTAATCATAGACCCTTCAGCTTAAATCGAACAACGCTAACCCTGAACGAAAGAACAACTCTCGATTGTCACTAATAGTTTTTAGAACTGACTCTGAATTTCGAAACCGATCACAACCATATCACGCACAACAAATCCTGTCTATCACTTCAACTCCACAAGTTGAGTCTTATCCAAGTTATCAACTTAGTACCAAAGAGATATACCTTATAATTTCAATCTTCATATTTCTGAACCTTTACCCGATACGCAATTTCTGATACAACCCCAAACCTTTCGATGCAAAACATGAAGCCTCATATAGTAATTATATAACCATCAAACCTCTCATAGTATCACCTAGATATGCTCATAAATTCGCCAAAAGTATCCCATCTTACACTGCCGCTCCAAATCTCACGCAATCACCCCCAAGTATTTAATAACCACAAGCGCTTACCCAAACTGTCTAGCTAACATTACTTGCAATCACACTATATTACTAAGAGCAAGGTTCCTCTTAAAATTATAATTCTGGCCCTCACCTGATAGGGTTTCCACAATCCTTTCTCTTAAAGCACACCGACTCATTCACTGTAGAATGTTACGAACTTTCCCAACGGTGTACCACCACGCCACTTTTTATAAATCTCAACGTGTTAGTTCACTGAAATATACTTCTCAATAGTCACGGATCTCGAACCTCACATAACTCTATCATATCACCTAGCCCATCCCTGTAGATTTCCTTCTTAAGTTCACGCAACAAATACATCTCAACTGGAATATGCAAGAAGACGACACCACAATCCATACTGACCAAAGAGATTCCCAAGATGTACCATTTTTCTTATTGATTCACCATCAACTATACCTTTTCTCAACCCTTCAATTCCCAAATTTTCTAATCAATTCACGATCACCAACACCGTGGTCAATCCTCGCATCCACTCTATCAACTACCGCATACTCATAAATTCTGCAAGTTAGCCAAATCAATCCGGGAAATAGGATCACACCATACACTCTGTACATTAGAGTTTTCTTAACGCTTACAACTCGAAATTGAACACTCTCTGAATCCAGCGTATCATAGAACAGTCTCGCTAATATCCTCTTGTATCTCACTGAAGTGTCCTTGTCCATATTGCATTACTCAATTTTTGAAACGTTATCCCAAACTCAACTCAGTTAACCCATCATTGTTCTACCATTTCAAGTATCCATGTTGTTACACCTCGGAAAATCTTCCGTTGGTACGCAAGTGAATGAACTAGTGGAAATACGAGTAAAGGGTTAATGATGACTTGAGGGCGTTTTGGGGAGGAGTTATAACGTCCCTTAGATTGTTAATGAAGTATTAAACAAGTGTTAAGAAGGTTCCATAAGGATTGGAGATCAATCAAAGTTACGAGAATAAGTTCAGTGGACTGATGGGTTATACGGCTCGTTATACGGACCATATAATGTTTTACGGATCGTATAATAGACCGTAAAACCATCACAGAAAAGGTTGCTCGCTGGTGAGGTTTTACGGTCAGTTATACGGATCGTATAAATTTATACGGACCGTATAATGGACCGTAAAACGTTCACAGTGAAGGGTGAAGGAGAGACCCATTTCACGGTCAATTATACGGACCGTATAATGAACCCGACAGATCAGTGATGGGTTATTAAATAAGAGGCTAAGTTCATGAAATCATTTCCACATTTTATCCTTCTCTCTAAAACATCTCTCTACATTTATTACACAAGTTTTCAAGGATTATAAGCCATCAACAACATAAAACAAGTGAATCAAGAGTAAGAACCCATCAAAGATCATCTAAAGTCAAGAAATCCAAATGGAGGGAAACTAGGGTTTTGCTCAAAGTGGAGTATTATCAACTAAGGCTCATTCCTACGACATCTAAGGTAAGATTCATGATATTTATATGTTGTTCAAGGTGTTTGAAGGTTAAAATGCTTGGTCATTAGAAGAGTATAGCAAAATGGGTTATGAATGATGAATAGTGATGTTTTTGAGAAATAGTTTGAATGGAATCATGATTGTTGTTGTGTTGTGACATGAATGTGTTGTAAATGACGTTAAGACCATGAAATAGACATTGTATATGAACGGACGAAGTTGGGTGTTGTGACCATGAATATGGATGAATGGAAGTGAATTGAGAATGTGGATAATGTAGATTATTAATGGCCATTGTTATGATATTGTGAATGTATTGTTGACGTTTGGAAGTTGAATTACGATATGGAGGAATGTCGTATAAATAAAGGAAATGCTGTCCGATTTTCTCTAGCTTTAGCCATGTGTGCTAATTGTCGATTCTAATGATAGTACGACTTTAATGAAGGTAGAAACGTGAGCATCCAAGGAGTACGTGCAAGTGTAGAATATTTCGACGAAAAGGTATGTACGGCTAACCCTTCTTTCATAAGGCATGGTTCTTTGGCCAAAAGTCTAAATCCTCTATAAGTCTACGATTCCTTCAAATGATTGACCTTCTGAGCTAGTAAGCCTATGACATAGATGTAACGATAACGATGAGGATAGAAATGATGCTAGAGATGCTTATGAGCTATTATATGTTCGTGTGCCTATGAAGGGCTATAATATGACCCCGAGCTTATGATGTCGGGTAAGAATATATGTATAAAGTATGTATATGATTACGTAACGCGCGCACACCTCTGCAGATGGTACGGATAACCCTGATGCCTTGGTAAGGCCAGGTATGTATGACCTTGAGCCTTGGTTGGCCAAGTATGTATGAAACACCGAACCTTCATGGTCGGGCAAGTTATGTATATGTATATATATATGTGAATATGTTATGTATATGAGATGTAAATGATTATGAGAGTAATTAAGTACGGATGTGGATGTATGTATACGGATACACAATAGAAACGGAATGCCCTATGGAAAGCAAGTAAGTGCCATGATGATGATATTGTTGTCTCCCCTCCTATGTTACTGCCTAAGTTGTCTATTATGCTTCTATATTGATGTTGATCATGCTTTACATACTCAGTACATTCTTCGTACTGACGTTCTTTTGTTTGTGGACGCTGCGTCATGCCCGCAGGTGCACAGGGAGACAGACTGGACTCATAGTTGCTTATTCAGAGATTGCATAGCAGAGCTCCATCTCATTCGGAGCCATAGCTTTTGGGTACCTATTCTTTTGTATACATAATTATGGGAATAGCGGGGTCCTGTCCCACTCATGTGATATGCTATACTCTTAGAGGCTCGTAGTCATGTGTATGTGGTTAGTTATGTCTAGCCTTGTTGGCCTATATTTTGTATATCATTTTGTTGGCCTCGTCGGCCCATGTACATTGTTGTGGCATAGCTGCCTATGATGATTAAAGATGTTGTCGTCCAATGGGACTAGTATGATTGATGCTTAGAAATGTATGATTGATGATGTGGCTTATCTAGATGCGAGTATGAGTGTAAGCTAAGGGGTGCCCGGGTGGGCTAGCACCGGGTGCTTGTTGCGGCCCCCTAGTCGGGTCGTGACACATGTTCACTAATCCCTTACTCAAATCCTTAACGTCACTAGTCCTCGAAGAATCACCTCTTACCTCAGTTATCAAATCTGAACACCTCTAACCTCAAGACACCAATCGACCTCATCGGTCACACCCCTTACTGTACATCATGATGTAATGTCCCTGCAATACAAACATAACTCACATGATCATGTTACCTCACGCAAGTCTTGCGAACCTCAATCTCCTGAACTCGGTAGTAAGATGCCTCAATCTAATCCTTCAATCGTAATTCATTTCAAATCACTCTATCATTATCAACCAACAAACACTGCAATACACTCGATCCTCTAAACCAATCGTCCCTCTGAGCTGAACGAACCACAAAAATATCAATACTTCTCCTCAAATCGAAGTGTAGCAACCAGTAGCTTCCTAAGTCATTAATTCATCGCATACACCCATAATAGAAATCATTTCTATCAGTCGATCACTAACCTCTCAGAAGCCTACAACCCAGTCAAATTTTACCGACCAACGATGAGACCACAACATTCACTTACAAAAAAAGTAGTCCTTTAACATCAACTAAATTATATCAAGAATAACTTTTAGCATCAGTCACAACCTTATCTTGACAACCATGTCAGATACCAATTTTTTCCTTCCCAATCTCTCGAAAAATGCTCCGCCCAAGATATCCTATGAAGTCTCACTTCGCTACGCGCTTTCTACCCAAGTCTTCCTTCATGTCCTTATTGTCAACTTCTTTCCTCTATTACACGCGATCATAAATGTTGTCCAAATTTGATGGTCATCACCGAACTTACACTTGTTCTCACATAACGAAGTCTAATACTATACCGTTCCTGAATCGTCGACCCGCCATTGGTTCACCAGTGTCACGCACACCATCATAAAGCCTTTACAAAGCTAAAGTAAAACCGATCATATCATCGAGCAATCCACTATCGTTAAGCCATAAATGCACTTTGTCACTTATGAGCAACCCAATGCTGAAACATGGAGACCCTGTAACCCTCTGAACTATCTTCCCATTTCTCATGAACTTTCACAATGAACGAGTCCAATCCCGACTCCACACAACAACCGAAACCTCAGGCCATAACTAGTGACTGAACTGGATCACGTGTCCGAATCAGGATAACACGTCTCGTACCAAACCACGACACGTCATAGATCAACTATTAACGTAAATATTTAAGGACAAATTTTCATCTTCTAAGGATGATCAAGATAAGAAGGTCCAGATACCAATTGGAATTGACTAGATAACAATTTGAATAAAGTCGCACGAGAGAGTGAAAGAATTTGAAGTTTTCTAAATGTCTTATAACCTCTCGCAGATAAGTACGAAGCTCATCGTACCGATCCACGAGACTCTACTAGATACGCTCTTGTATTATAGACCGGGTAAAGGCTCTGATACCAACTTGTCACGACCCATTTTACTAGGTCGTGCGAGCACCAATCATTCCCACTGCGATAGTCAAACCCTTATCCCGATATAACCAAAGTAAGTAATGGTGGAAGAAATAAATATAGAATAAGTCTCAAATCATCCATATAAGATAAAGTGCGAAAATACTAAATACAACCCCAAAGATCTAGTCTGGTCATACAAGAGCACTAACTAAATACTACGAGTCTGAAAGATGATAAAGTCTCGTAATACAACTATCGCGAAATAAGAGTAAGACAAGTAAGTAAAGGAGAGAACATCCCGGCAGCAGCCGTCATCGTGCTCACCCTGGAGTGACTCTACAGCAGCCTCGCCAATCATCCCCGAGGGAAAATAGTGGAACCTGTCTAATACTCTGCGTCCATAAAAGAATGCAGCAAGCATAGGTCAGTACAAAACAACGGTACTGGTAGGTATCATCGACCGACTAAGCATAGCTGACATAATTCAGACAATAAACCAGGATTGGCAGATAAATCAACAAGTATAAGTCATACACAAGCCAGAACCAAGTACACGTCATCACCTAAGTTGAAACATCTACTCCCTAAATGTGCCAAGTCTCAAATACTCATTCTGAATCCATACATCAGAAGTACATCACAAGAATATCAAGTACATCACAAGGATATCACAATAGAAATCAAGGGCAATGCAATGCAATAATGTATGAAATGTATATGCAATGCAATGTTGTGTACAGATATACTCCGGATGGAAATATCAACGTCTCGGTAGCACAACCCATGGGGGACCCGCGAAGTCCATGTACTTTGTCGCTCCGTATTATACAGCATAGAGACGACCTTTCCACCCTTCATGCCTGTTGACCATCCCGTGTCACACAACATAGAGTGGTCGCACAATTAGTATAAAACCTCCCAAGTATTTCAAAATAACATAGGCTACATTGTCAGCGCCTTGTCAAATGTGCCTTATAGATATATATGCAAGATGAGTGCTTAATGTATGATTCAAGTATGCGGATGACAATAACAAGATATCTTATCACACTCATTTCGCTCTGGTACATGACCTCGGATCACAGACTCTCATATCTTTTTAACACATTCCACGATTTCGGAACAACCACCGGACATCGAACTACTCACATAACTTGCATGCAACTGAGCCTAGCTCATCGCAGTGTTTCCTCAAGTACCAACAATTTATCAACAGTATATCATGAGAATGTGTGCAATGCATGTGCCAACATCAAGAATCAGGTCAATATCACAAGTACCAACATGGGTACGCTAATAACATATCAATATCACAAGTACCAACATGGTACACCAACAACATATCAGTGGCACAAGTACCAGCATGGGTACGCCAACAATATCATGAGAGACTACACAAGTCATACAAAACTCTATCCTTGTATTAACATCCACCCGTAAGATACTATAATATCACAATCAAGATGGAACCACAATTCCCAATATCTACAAACAACACGTGGCGTCAAACCAACACAATAAAATAATCAAGTCACAGCACAATGGCGTGGCTAGCCCCAATCACACAATAGGGCCGAACCTAAGGCAATGTCCAAACAACTTCATACCTGAAGGTTTACATGCTTTCTCCAACAATATAATCTAAATATATGCTTTACTACACAAAGTCTCGCCAAGGGTAAGCCACTGCTTCAGTGGTTCGGCCATCATTGTCGTGCATCATTTTGGTGGTTCGGCCACCATTTCAGCAGTCACCAGACACCAGAAAATTCTAGTGTCTTCCAAACTTAAAATCGACTCCCGAAACCATCCCGGAACCTCCCAGACAGAAACCAAATATGCAAATATACATAAAACATGCTACGAACGCACTTGTAGCCTTAGAATTCCTATCAGAGGTCTCGTTGACCAAGTTAACCTCCGATACCTCAAAACTAACTTCCTAACCCAAGTCCCAAAATGCACCCTAGTGCATTGGGAACCGAACTGAATATACACACAAGTTCTAAATGGCCATTCGGACCTCTCGAAATTGATGAATTTTTTAGAAAGGTCCGTTTTCCCAAAAGTCAACTTTGAGTCAACTTTTTTTCGCTTAAAGTCCACATTTCACAAAAAATCGCCCGAATCAAATCTAGACATCTTGGGAAGCGTGTCAATGGTCTCCTCGGGTCAAAAGTGAGCTAACCCAACACAAAAATTAGGCAAAAATATCGAAAAGACTATAACGACCAAACGGGTCGTTACTCTATTATCGTTAATTTGTGCAAGGTTTCATTTCTATTGCTTCTTCGTTGACCAGATTGACTCAGAAGGAGGTTCCCTTCCAATGGTCCGATGTTTGTGAGGAGATATTTCAAAAGCCAAGACTCTTCTGACTACAGCCCCGATTTTGGCATTACCCGTGGAGGTAAGGATTTCTCAGTGTATTATGATGCACACTATAACCGCCCGTAAATTTGAGTTAGGCGTGAATGTATGAAAAGCCAGTATTAAGTCGATATTTCAGCCATATGAATCCATTCGGGATGAATTCGGGTGACAAACGATCGTTTTGAAGTCAAACCAAAAAAGTGAAGTTCTTAAGGCCTTCTAAATTCGTCTAAGTCTGACACAGTTTGTACTTATGGCCAGTTTTAGGGTATTTGCATTAGGAATTTGAGAAAACTTAAAACTTGAAATTATAGGTCTTTGGAATAAACTTTCAACCATATATTATGGAGCTCAAACAAAGCTTTGTGCTAGAAGTTATGCCCATTTTACTGGACACTCCGCAGTCTGCGCGAAGTGCCGGGCGAAGTGCTACGTGAAGTGACCTTCAGGGGCACGATCGCGCAGTAGAGGAAGTGTTACTTCCTCTTCTACGCAATCAGCGGCGCGAAGTAGGCCTCCTGCTGCACGGTCGCGCACCAAAAATGACATTTTAAAGCCCTAACGTCATTATATTCATTCCCACTTCATTTTAAATCAATTTTTCTAAGGAAAAGAACACCAAAGAAGTCTCTCTAACCCTAAGGTGAGTCTATATTCAATCTCCATCCATCATATACCATAGGTCATCTATTTTTTTTTTTTATCATAAATCATCTCTCTAAACCCTAGGTTCTTGAAAATTCAAGAAGAGGAAGAAGGGAGGCATGTGGAATTCATCTAAAAGGTAAGACCTCTAAGTTTCCTGACTTTATTGTTAAGTTTGGGTTAGAGTAGAAAGTTCTACAAGGTTAGAATCCGCTAGTGATTCATGGAAGGGTTCAAGAACAAGTTTATAGGCTTAGAAAAGCCCTAATTTTTTGAAACATAAAGAGAGTTTGTAGAAACGAATAAAGCTTTAATCTTTATTATCTAAATACATTGTAGATTGGTTGTTGAACCTTGGGAATTCCGCGGGATTTGACGTATGCCTCTTTTGCAAACCTTATTTTGGATGTATGTCTCCTTTTCAAAAGTTCTTTATTGAATAAAAAGGTGAAATTTTCATACTTCAAAACCTATTTCATGCTTTGATTGTGGTTGGTGTGCATGAGGGGACAAACCCACATTAAACCTTGATTGTATTATACTCTATACATGTATACGTAATTCTAATCGTTTTCCTCTATAAGAGATGATCATCAATAATGGCTAAGGGCTGGTAATGGTGTTTTATGTTGAACTATGACAATTGAACCTTGTTTAAGGAAGTGGAAATTTTTTCAAGATTATCAATGAAAACATGTATCTTTGTAATGACATGATGAACTTAAATGCTAATTGATTATGTGACTACCTTAAGATGAATTGTGATTCAGCTTCTATGCTATGAACTTTGTTGTTGTGTTTGGCCTAACTACTCAAGAGGAAGGGTAGTCACTATGTATCCTAGTATGGTAATTCCTAGTCATTCGGGAAGAAGAGTGGCCATTGCGGGTTCACTACCCGGATGCGGTTTATGCTTAGCTATTTGGGAGGAAGGATAGCCACCGAGAGTCTAATATTTCGGTGTGGTGCACAGTTATGTTTAGGGAACCTCAAAGGTCATCCTTTCGATGTGATTCATTCTTGGACCTGTATTGGCATGTGTGATATCTTTATCTCTTTATGAAAGTATTATTGATGATAATCTGGAAAATTGAAAGGACATAACCGAAAGTTGTAAATTTGATAAAAAGGCGTTCTCATTCGTTGGACAAGCATAGTGAACCAAGTTGAATAACTGTTTAACAATGATTTCACATGGTCTCCAGAACTGATTTCTTTACTTATTATTGTATCTGATTTTTATATGTCATATTGTCCCCGAGGCAGTCACTGACTACGAAGTACTCATGCATACCATTGTTGTTTTTTATGGTATGTTAGGTAACGAAGAAGTATAGGTTCGTGGACACTAAAGCACTAGGAAAACTTGGTGTTGCTGTTGATTTGGTGAGCCCACATGCTCATTCGTGGGTCATCCTCTATTCATTCATTCCATTTATTTATATTAGCTTTTCGGGCTGCGTCCCGATGATTAGACGGTCATTATTTATTCGTAGAAGCTCCATAGTTCACATTCATTCCATGGGTAGTTTAAGGATTATTGTTAAAGCTTCGGCTTTGCTGTGTTGACTAAGTTATACCTTATCAAGACTTTCGCTGATTTAAAACTTGACATATTTTTTTTAATCTGTTAGTTGCTTATCTATAAATTGCTGGCGTTTGAGTAGCGAACCTTGCGGGTTCTAGAAGTTGAATTTTGCATCTTTAGGTTCTTCCGAAGTTGTTCATGACTTCAAATGTCGGTCGCGTCTAGGGTGAGTTTTTGGGCGTGACAAGCTTGGTATCAGAGCCTAGGTTTAGATGCATCCTAGGATTGTTGTCGGTGTCTATGGAGTTTTCCTTGTGCAGCCTGATCGCCTGCATGACCGAGAAACTCCCAGGACATTTATAGGTGTTTCCTATTCTTCTTGATTCTAGATTGTGCTGTAGACCTTCAAGTTCTTTTAGGATTATTCTAATTCGCTTAATTCATGCCTTGCAGAAATGGCCCTAACTCGATCCGAAACTAGTAACTCAGGACGCGCTACAGGAACTCAAAATCTGGTGGGTGTAAATGTTGGTAATGGGAATAACGCTGGGAATCAGGCACCTCCTCAAGCAGCGCCTGCTCTTGCTGTTCCTGCTGCGGGTGTGCCTGAGATTGGGTCAATGCAGACGGTGATCCAAATGCTAACTGCATTAGTTGCATCTTAGCATCAATGTGGAGGTATGAAATCTCATGGTGGAGGTAGGCTTAAGCAATTTCTGGATTTAAAGTCATCAGAGTTCTTTAGGTCACGAGAGTCGGATGACCCCCAACACTTTATGGATGAGACTTTCAAGGAACTGAGGGCAATGAATGCCCAGGGTTCTGAAGCTGTAAGGTTTGCATCACATCAGTTGAAGACGTTGCTCATGCTTGGTTTGAGGTGTGGGAGTCTGAAAGAGGTAATGATGTTGTACCTCCTACTTGGGCTCAATTTAAGGAGGCGTTCATGGGGAAGTTTTTGTTTGATGAAGAGAGGTTTTCTATGGCTACCAAGTTCGAGAAACTTAAGTGTTAGGCCCCGTGTTTTCATACGATTGGAAATCGAGAAATAACTATGACTCGGGTGTTAGAAGGACCTAATTTAATTTTTGTGAATATGACTATGTTGGTTGTGAAATCTTTAAATGCTAAGACCTCGGGGAAGGCCGAGGATAAATTTGGAACTTCGTAAATTAGTTTCGGGAATTACAAAACGGGGCATTTCAAGAATTGGGCCAAAGAAATTACAACTCAAATGAAGCCCAAAAAGAATAAAGGGGGCCGGCCATGTCTTTAGGCCCAAGCCATTTTAAAAGGGTCATGTGCTATGCACATGACCCCTAAAAGGATATATACTAGTGAACACTTAGAAATATCCAAGAAACAAATCATAAATCAAGAACACCCCAAAGAAGGGATTCGGCCGAACCTAAAGAGGAAGGAAAAGAAAAAAATTCCAAGCTTGTGTGTGATCCAAAAATCTTGGTTGCTACATATTTGTGAAGTACTCAAGACGCTCTCCGACGTGGTATAAATAGTTTGGCACGAGGACGACGTTTTCGACAAGTCGGGTTTTCAAGGAAAGGTAAGAATTTTGCCCCTTTTATGTTATAGAATTGATGTGAATGTGTTAAGCATTGGAAGTAGATGGAGATCCCGTAATTTTAACGTAAATAGAAAGTCGTGGGTGTGTGTGTGTAGTGTGTTTGGCCGTGAGTTATGGAAGGAAAGAAATGGTTTGAATTGATCTTGTTTAAGTTGGCATAATGTGTTGTTGTGACCCTTAGATCGTAATTGATTGATTGTTGAATTAAATTGGCGGTGGAAAACGAATTCGGATATTATCGGAAAGTGTATATCCTTGGTATTCTTATGAATATCAATGTATATTTTGGGGTGCTATAGACTTTAGATATGAATCTATATCGATGTTGACGAATTCGGATTGAAACGACGTTAGTTAGAATGTTCGTCGTGAATTTTAATGTTTTGAAGAATTATGGAACTAATGGATTTTGGTGCAATTTCGTGTATGGTTTGAATTGTAATGAGAATGTGGTTGTATAAGTTTGAATGTGGGAATGAATACAAATAGGTAGATATAGAATTGGAATTTTGAAAGTTTGAATGGAAAGTTGCCAACTTAAGAAATCATGTAGGACTTTGAAGCTAGAGTGAATTGATTGTTGTTTACATTGTTTGGTTGATGTGTGGGCTGTTGTGGTTGGTTAATTTGAGCCGAGCTACGCCTCGGGGATGTTAGATTTATAGGGGAAATGCTGCCGAAATTTCGGTAGGCAAATATGGAGTTAAAGGCATTTTTGAGCCTAAGAATCTCAATTGGTAACTTTGACCATTTGCAGATTTTTGACGAAACGGGACGGACTTTTGGAGGAGCTTACGACATCTGAGAGGTATGTAAAGCTTCCCAATTCTTTATTTGGCATATCTTAGTGTGTTAGTTGAATATGAGACCTTCCGGAGCATTTCTGCTCCTCGAAACCCGATCCACAGGAAAGTTACTATTCATTCAATTCGATTGAAGCCTAAAGGCTCCCTTTTGGCTAGAATGCCATTATTCGTCCGAAACCTATCGAAATGTGGTCGGGTAACCTAGAAATGATTATGTATGACCCTTGGCATATTACTGCTCGTAAAAATATGTTCGCCACCTCACTTCGACTCGAGGTGGGTCCGCTACCCCAAAATGCCCGATTTGCCCTTCGGGCCATCTTTGAGAATAGAGTTGAACGTACCACTTCTGATCTTTGGAACATCCTTCCACGGGGTATGTTTGGACTATTCGATGCACTAATCCAGGTTTTGAACTATATGGACCATTTTGGAATCGTTTTGCAAAATGAAACCTTATGTCGACTAAGTATTCGACTATTTTGTAATAGGATATGATTTATGAGTTTACTTTGTTTTGAAACACTATTTTGAAATACGATTTGCATTTGTTTGCTCACGACTCCGCTCGTGCCTTATTATGACTTCGTTCACCGGTTCCCGGGCCGATTTTGATTCGTGCGTTTTATGATAATTCGGCCGTATGCTGTGTTACGGTTCCCAAGGCTTCGCCATAGGGCCGGGTTCCGTTTGGAGTTATGCTGTGATATGGCTCGGGATGCGATACGCTCACCGATGATTATGATTATGTTCGGGGATGTACGGAGATTTGAAACCTTCTGGTGTTATGCTGTGTGTGGTGCCAGCGTCGGAGTGGCGACCACGTTCTTAAGCGTTTGCGTGATTTTATTTGCATAAAATATATGTATATGATTCCGATACAGATTTTGACATACCAGTTTGTACCCCACTTTGACATTTGATTTGCTTTCGGTTTTGATCCATAATTCTGTACTCCGTGCTTTACATACTCAGTACATATTTCGTACTGACCCCCTCTCTCCGGGGGCTGCCTTTTATGCCCGCAGGTGCAGACATCGGTGATCCTCCGCAGTAGGCTTCACTTCTTGCTTTTCGGAGTACTCTTACTGGGTCCGGAGTCCACTCTTGGTACAGACTCCTTTACTCTGTATATACTTTGTATATTTGACAGTTTGGGTACGGCGGGGCCCTGTCTCGCCTTATGTTATGTTTTGAATTCGTAGAGGCCTGTAGTCATCTTTGTGGGGCGAGGGTCCTATGTGTTTATTGTCTGATTTTGCTTGTGGGTCTTAAAGCGGTCTGTTTGATATGATGGCCCCAAATGGCCCTTTTGTATATATTTGTATTTTGACCGGCGATGTCTATTCCGCCGCTTTGTTTGAGTTTGATTTGATATGACCGCTTAAGACATATTTTCGATATAAATTATGTTTGATATAACTTCTTGAAAATTCTGAAATATGTTTGGACTCGGAAATGAATATGCGATTTGGTTTGGGTACCCAGGTAGGGTGCCAGTCGCGGCCCACGGGGCTGGGTCGTGACATTAAGAAAGGTACAAAATATGTTCATGAATACAGCTTGGAGTTCACCCGTCTGTCAAAATATGCACTGTAAATGATTCCGACTGAGAAGCATAAGTTGACTCATTTTGTACGTGGCTTGGTCCCACGAATTAATTTTGCATGTGCTACTGCTATGTCTCCTACTAGCACTTTCTTATCATTAGTTGGGTTTGCTGAGCTACAAGAGAACTAGAAGAATGAGGAGTGGGTGGAGAGAGATCAAAACAAGAAGGCCCGGTTCGCGGGTGGCTTTAGTGGTAATGTTAATGGAGGACACAGGAAAGGGTACTCAGCATCTACTTAGTCTGGCGCTTATTCTAACGCCAGTGTGCCTTTTGGTAGACTAGGGCAGCGAACTTATAATTATCAAAGCAGATTTTCTCAGGGTAGTAACCGACCAGCTGTGTGGGAGGATCATATTTGTCATCACTATGGGATTAGAGGCCAAATTAAGAAAGGGTGTTGGAAATGGCTGCGTGAGATGGCTAATATGTCCAATCAAAGGAATGATTCGCGTGCTTCTACTTTTGTTAAGAATTTTCTTGCTGGCAATGCTCATAATAATCAGAATGCTCGTGGTAATGGTAAAGGAAAGGAAGTTGCTAACACTTCTAATGGAGGAACAACTCGACTTTATGGGTTGACTCATAGGGAGGCAGCTTAAGCCTCTGACGCAGTGGTTACATGTATTCTTACTATTTGCTCCTTTAATGCGTATTCGTTGATCGATCTGAGTTCAAACTTATCTTATGTGACCCCATATTTTGCTCTTGATTTTGGTATAGAACCTGAACTGTTGTTGGAACCCTTTGCTGTCGATGCACCTTTTGGATTCCTGTTATTGCTTCCAGGGTCTATAGAAATTGTGTTGCTGTGATTAAGGGTCGTGAGACTATAGCTGATTTATATGAACTTGAGATGGTGGATTTTGATGTCATTATGGGGATAGATTGGTTGTCCGCCTGTTATGCTAATGTGGATTCTCGCCATAAGTTAGTTTCTTTTGCCTTTCCTGATGAACCTATTATTATTTGGGAGGGTGAAATTGCTAAGCCCCGAGGTAGGTTTATTTCCTATCTTAAGGCTTGTAAATTGATTACTAAGGGTTGTATCTACCATTTGGTTGTGGTTAATGATACAAAAGCTGTAGTACCTGAATTTGCATCTTTTCCCATAGTTAGTGATTATCCCAAAGTGTTTCCCGAAGATCTTCCTTGTATTCCTCCTGATGGAGTCATTGATTTTGGGATTGATGTTATTCCCGACACCCAAGCAATTTTCATTCCTCCATATCGTATGGCTCCAGCAGAGCTAAGGGAATTAAAAGATAAATTAAAGGACTTGTTGGATAAAGGTTTCATTCGACCAAGCTGTCACGACCCAAGCCGATGAGTCGTGACGAGTGCCCGACCACTACTGACCAAGCACCCCAACTCATACTTGCATCTTTCACTGAGCAATATGGTGGCACATAAATAAACTATAACTGAACTATACTATCTCCTGTATGCAACAAGAACTCGCAACTAGCATATATATATATATATATATATATATATATATATATATATATATATATATATATATATATATATATATACATACATACATACATACATACATACATACGTACGTACTGCGGATAACAGAGCAGGCCGACTAGGCTGCTATATATGCTGTATAACAAAAATAAGAGTCCACAAGGCTACATAACATCCCAACTACATACAACTGTCTACAGACCTCTACGGAACACGAACTGTAGAAAAGACAGGACAACGCCCCGTTAAACCCATACATATGTACATGTCAAAATAGCATACCAAAAGGACTGCAACTTCGAACCAAGTGGAGTGCACTGACTGTAGCTGAGCGGAGGGCCTACTGGACTGGATCGCCTGGCTACCTGAACTTGCGGGCATGAACGCAATGTCCACAGGAAGAGACGTCAGAACGGACAGTGTACTGAGTATGTAAGGCATGAATAACAACATAACAAGAAATATGGAACATAACATGAGATAGAGAGATAACCTGTACATTTGAATGCCTCTTAAGGCAGATATGCTTAGTCTCTTTTTAAAAAAAAAACATTTTTCATACATTTATAACATAGTATTGCTCTGGAACGTGCAACCCGATCCATAAATATTTTGTATTGCTGTGGAACGTGCAGCCCGATCCATAAATATATTATATTGCTGCAGAACGTGCAGCCCGATCCATACACCCATATATCCCGTGTCTGGGTATCCCGCATCCGGGATGAATTCATAATATGCCAATTGATCAGGTGGTTATGCATATATAACGCCTCGTCCTTCTTCCCAAATATATATATATATATATATATATATATATATATATATATATATATATATATATATATATATCTGGGCATCCCGCATCCGGGACGAATTCATAATATGCCAACTGATCAGGTGGTTATGCGTATATAACGCCTCGTCCTTCTTCCCATTTGGGCTCTCATTCATGCTATTTATATTATATATGTATATGGACCAATTATCATCGCTATATCTAATCCTGAAGGAATAGTTATCATAAGGTGAGATCAACAACAATGAATAAAATCAAGAAAATCATGAAATAAGCTCGACAATCTCGTGATAGCATCAAAATCACAAGCCTTGAAATTTCTACAAATGGGGTCATCATCATCATCATTATCATCTTAGAAAACATCCGTCTTTAGTATCATAAGAACTTTGAGAATCATGAACTTCTAAATTTTGAGAATAAGGATGTTATGGAAAACATGTATGGGTGTATAAGAAGGGAATCATGCCTTTAGAAAGAAAGGGACTAGCCTTAATATATCTTTTCGGTCGTCTTAACTTTAACTACTTAACGCTTTTCCTCCCAAGCTCGTATATCTACATTCAAGATAATTCATACTATTGTTAGGCTTATCATTATATGCTTGTCCTAAGCCTTCAAATTAAATTGTCTTAGAATCTGCCGGAATTCGGGCAGCATCTCCCCTGTTTATATCTTTAGCCCGAAAACACAATACCAACAAAACAAGAAAAATGGCAACAACAGTATCAAAAACATCATCATCAACATCAATATGTTCAATAAAACATGCCACACGATGTTTCCCCAATTGCTCAACCAATCACTAGACTTTTCGAATCTTTAACAACTAAATTTCCATGATAATATTCATAATATCCATAGTAAAGAATATCCTTACCTCAATCAAGGTTGGTAGAGCTTGAAATTTTATTTATCTTTGGCGGCCTCCTTTGATTTGTTGTTAATCTTACAAACCCGAGCCTAATTTCATGTAGGAACTCTTATATTTGCTATGTTTTGGTGTAAGGATATTGGATGAATGTTGTGGGAGGTTCTAGAGAAGTGTGGAGATTAGAAATGGTGAAAACTGAAGTGATTTAGGTGATTTAAGGGGGTATATATAGTGGTCCAAAATCGGGTGGGCTGGTGGGCCGAAATTGGTGGGCCTTTTAAGTGGCTTCTAGAATTTCCGCTTAGGTTCGCGGGCTTCTGGCAGTCTGTTTTAAAATGCCCATAACTCCCTACTTTGATGTTGCATGGACGAACGGTTTATTGTGTTGGAAACTACACTCGACGAAATTGATTTTAGGCTCTTGAAACACCTCAAAACTCTTGATATACCCATTTTCTTCGATTTGCTCGATCCCGAAACTTTTAGACACTTTTTAAGAGTATTCCTTAACCTTATAAGGGTTCCATGACCTCTCCGAGCTTACGTTAGTTTACTTACAACGCACACGACGCGAATATTTTTGAGGTGTGACATTCCCCCCCCCCCCCCCCCCCCCCTAGAAACATTCTTCCTCGAATGTTGTGGCTTGTGAGCTTACGAAGCTATCATTGATTTCTTGAAATGGTTTTCCTCCTTTAGACCCTGATCTTCATATTCTTATTATATGAGCTCATCAATCCCTAACTCTCCGTCAAACTCATCCATTAGTTTCATATCCTCATGCCCTTCTATATGTAACCAGTGGTCAGCTGATATTCAGTTATCGTCCTTTTCCCATTAAGGTGATCTTGGCTCGTGATTGCTACGGCTTCCTGCCGATCTGTAAGTACCCTTAATTGTTGTACCCTTTTTACTTGCTCTTTATTTCTCTACTAGTAGACAAACTCTCTTGATATGGCACCTTTCCTTGCTTGCTTCTCTGGTGCTATTTAGATTATTCCTTTTTGTACTAGTCGACCTTATATACATACCATATCATCTCCTTTTAATTCCTTGGTCGGGCTCCTTAATTCCTTACAATACCATCTTAGTTCCACTTATGGTAGCGCCTAGATGATTTGCAATATCATTTCCTTGCTAATGACTTATTATTCTTAGTGATTATTTTACTTCATATTGTCCATCCAATATATCAATAATACCACAACCAAGAGATTTATTTTCAAACTGGACCTAAATCCATCCAGACTTCTTTCTATAATCAATCATAACAATGACCTCAATACAATCCCTTATACACTTGTATATAAATACTTCCTCATCATCATTATTATTCCTTATAGCAAGATTATACTTATAACATACTAATAATCACAGCTTAAGCTAATTTACAACTCAAAATATCATCAAATTCATATTTGAACTTTTTGTCCAATTTTCTCTCCTTAATCTTAACATAATTACAGAATAAACTTATAAACATGGAACTAAGATAAAATCCTACTTAATCATAATTTCCTTTCAATACGAGTATGCTCTCTTCTTAAGTCCTTGATTCTCTTGTACCGATGATCATTTGAGACTTAAATTAGCTTCTATTCTTCTTTGACTCCTTATCGTTGTCCTTACACCATTTTGTTGGCCATTTCATCACGATAATTTTTTATATGGTCCTACATCGTACACTCTCACCATTGATATAATCGGCGACTTGAAATTTCACAACTTACGAGGTACTTCCTAATCTCAGGCAGTACCGCTGTCTTGCTATCTATAGGCACACTATCTTCCTTTTTGTTTTTTTTTTTGTTTTAAGATTCTTGAACTTCCTATAAATATTCCTCTTTTAAAGCTTTCATCTCTTCTAGTGCTACAAGTTCTTTTTAGTAGTCCCGATTGTCCCTTATACTTATCCCTGGTCATATGCGGCCATTTTTACTCCTTCTGTTACCCCTTGGAGTACTTTACTGCATATCTAAATGTACCTAAAAATTCTTCAGCGTGAGTGATTCGAGTCATAGTCCGGAATACAATGTATCGCATTGGCGAAACTTATTCTCCTTTCCATATTTGTCTCATGATATACTTGCATTTAATCCATTCTCACTTTTCTTTACATATCGGCTCATCTAGAATTTTAGCTCCTTCAATCCAGTATTTTTCCCTCTTTTGGGCTTGGGAATATTGTAGTTCATCTTAGAACTGAATTTGTTCTTCCCCCCTTTTTAAAGGTTGATCTCATATACTAGTTCGAGTATTAACCGTCTTTGATAGTCATCTGGCCGACCTTAGCGATTCTTCAAATCCTCTATTCCATACAATGTCGGAGTTCTTTTCATCACATGGTTTAACTTATTTCCTT
Organism: Lycium barbarum; assembly: GCF_019175385.1. NCBI lineage: Eukaryota > Viridiplantae > Streptophyta > Magnoliopsida > Solanales > Solanaceae > Lycium > Lycium barbarum. The sequence goes on along the minus strand of NC_083348.1, from coordinate 17,692,812 downwards.
TTTGCTAGTTGAGTTCTTGTATCCAGTCAAAATGCTTATACATATCAGATACAATTCAGATGCCTTCTTTGTTGACTTTTTACTTCTACCTTTCATGACTAGTAGTTCCCTAGGCTAAGGAATTAATGGGGACATCGGAATTCATTCGGCCCCTTATGAAGTGTCTGACTATACCACACTCCTTTGTCCCTAGCATTCCTCCATGACTATCTTCTTAATATTCTTGAAATTCTCCTTGCTCTTGGTTCCCAATTCCGATTTATGTCTTATACTATACCATTAAAGGTTGATACTCCACACCATCCATTCCCACGACTCGTCCTTTCATTAGCTTAGCTTATTTTGTCCTGTAATTCTTTTTAACTACTTGTTTGCATCACAGCCACGCATCATAGTCCTTCTAGTGTTCTGTCGGTTCTTGTTCTTATCATGAAATCCTCACAAAGTACATCCTTTTCTTTCTCCTTTCGTCGAGTCTTCATCTTCCTTTATGTTACTACAAATTGTACACACACACACACACACACACACACACACACACACACACACACACACATATATATATATCGAATTTTCTCGATTTTCTTCATAATCGCATCTTTGTATCTTTCAAACAATCATTGTCTTATAATTTCAATTTGTTTTCCTTTGGGAAGACTACTGACTCATTATTCTTCTCATTGTTGTCGGCGGCCACATAATTCCCTTTAACCATTTCGTTACACCTCCTTCTCCCTTTAGTCCTCATAGTTTCTTTTATTTTCTTTTACTTATAAAACGCCTATTTCTATCAGTCATTCTTTACTCTTAGCTTAGGAGACTTTGGAGTGTTTCGTTATGAGTGTGAATCCCTTTTGACGCTGAAAATATCTTCTTGGGGTACTTTCTTCCCTTAAATAGGCGTACCAATCATGGGTTCACATCCATTCTCCTAGTTAAATCTCAGGAGTTTAAAATTTCCTGTTGGCTCTTATAAAACCTATTTGTTTCTTCTTAAGGATGCACCTTTGTCCATTATTTACAACCTTCTTGGTTCTGGTTATGAAGACGTATAGGTTAGTTCTGGGGTCTTCACGTTCATTCTTTGTCTCGTACACATTACTCTATCTCTCGTTGATTTATTTAAATTTGATCCTATCATCTGCTTTCCTGCTTTCATCCTAACCTTTTCCTCAAATATATTACCTAATCCTCAATAGGTATACGTTTTCCTTGTCCAAGTTTCTCTCCTCTTCATGATATCATAGCCTTGTTTTTCCTAATGCTCGTGCTTACATATTTGGTCGTGTTACTGCTATCTGACTTTAATTCTCGAGAAAACCCAATCCTAATTCTCTTTGTAGCGCTTGCTACCTCAATTTTGATATACAACACAATTAATAATTTTAACATGTCATAAAATCAATCATAAGGGTATACATAATACTCAATGTAGCTACTCGTGACTTATCTTTTTATCGCTTTTCAACACCTTTTCTTGCGTGATATCCCGTTGTCATTTGATTTTGTCCTGAACTCATGGCTTATTACGCCTCCCCTCTTTTGACCAACTAGTCAAACTTATATCTGGTAACCATCTTGAAATCCTAATCATAAGGCTCATATGCTTCTGATTTGTTTGAGTTATTCCGGGTTCTCATATTTACTATATGTCTAAATCTGTGGGACTTCTTAGCATATCTTTCTAAGTCTTAATTGTAACCCCAGCAATATAACTTTACTTAAAAATCTTTACTCATATACATAATCTTTTCCCTCTTTGTACATAACCCAACACCAGATGTGTTTTGAAAGTTCTCTGTCAAAGTAAGTGCCTTTCATGATCTTGACTTCCTCAAATTAGTCCAGCCTCCATGTTTATAGTACCTTCTCATCTGTAAATATACTTTTCTAAGTGCTGCTGATAGCTTTTATCAGCACAATTTTATACAATAACCTTTACTCATACTTGTACTCTGTTTCTTGGTCTGAAAATAATCAACCTCACATCTATTCTTTTTATTGCTACATAGTCTTTTATCACATATCTTTGAAAACCCATTTGAAGTTCTAAAGGGAAAGTCCAAATAAAATCATGCAATGTATTTTCCCAGGTTAGAAACATCCCTTACTTCCTTGGTGGGATGAATATTATCGTAACTTTTGAAACTTTCAATATCTAGAAAATTTCCCATAACCATGAGTCAACACACGTGATTACTTTCCATTCCTAGTCCCTGGGGTTCATAGTGGCAGAAATGTCTTAGTCGCAATTACCCATTAAATAGTTCAATTATTTATTTCTTTAAAATCCCCGATTGTCGACCATTAGATGATATCCTATAGTAATCGCACATAACATAAAGAGCTTCAGTAAGATTGTTACACCTCGAAACTTTGGGATTGCTGAGCGGTGAAGGGACTAACGCGAGTTAAGACGTACCTGAAGCTCCCAAAAGTCAGAAGGGACTATTAATAATCTTAATTAAGATTCCAAAGGAGTTAACAGCAAGAAAGAACAGTTCGTCGAATGAAATCTAGCACAACTCAGCGAAAGGGGAGTTCGACGACCGTCCTTTGTACCGTCGAACTGGTCGACGCTTCGTCGATCGTACCGTAAAATTGACATAGGGTGAAGACCACTCGACGGAAGTATCGACGCTCCGTCGTTCACATCGACGGGCCGTCCTTCTCACCGTCGAAATGAAGGAAATAACAGATTGTTCACTGGAAATTTAAAGTCATCGACGACCAGATCGATGCTCCATCGATCCGATCGATGCTCCGTCGATCCGATCGATGCTCCGTCAATTGCTCCGTGCATCTCGACCGGGACTGATTTCATGAAATAATATAAGACCCTTCCCTCATTTTATTTCATTCATTTTCATTCTCTCCATACCCAATAACTCTCTAGAACCTTCCCCACCATTCATCCACAAGAAATCAAACAACCTCAACCCCTACACATATGATCTTTTATTACATATCAAAAGAGACTGGACAGTTCACAGGTCAAAGACAAATGTTTTCATAAGTTCTCAAATACTGTTTTCTTCTCTTATATCTTTCCATACTCTTCTTTTACTTAGACTAGCATCATAAAGTTTTTCTTTCTATCTTTCCATCTTTAAGCCTAGGCAACTTGAAAATAGGGGGTTATTATTATTACATCAACTACTTATACATGCCGGAAAACAAAGAAGGAATTCATGTCTCAAGGCAAAACCTTAGTCTCTAAACTGTTCAGGACTTGGACAAATCAAAACCAAGTTGTTTCCTTTCATTCTTCTTTTAACACTTAAACTCACAAAATTGGAAGACTTATGATCAGTTACCAAATACATTGATGAAAAGCAACACAGATGCAAAAGTATACCATATCATTCTATTTTTTATAATAAATTCACTTCATCCTTTAAGTAAAATCACTGATAGGGCAGGACCAACAAAAAGAAATCACAGATAAGACAACAGACCTCTCTCTTAGACACCATTTCATTCTATGTTTTAGAATTTTTTCAGTTTTAACATGATCATGACTAAACTACAGGTTGACAACGAACCTATTAACCCATTGTCAACTAGATTAACTCTAATCATTCTTTAAATGAGGACTCAATCCTATAGTTCCTACAATTAATCACTTCTTCCTATTTTCACTTTACCAGTTCGGATTCATGCCGGAGTGCTATACTACAGAAGCTATTCATCTTGTACAGAGACTGGTGGAGCATTATAGGGAGAGGAAGAGGGACTTACACATGGTGTTCATTAACCTAGAAAAGGCATACGACAAAGTGCCGAGAGAGGTTCTATGGAGATGTTTGGAGGCTAGAGGTGTACCTGTGGCGTACATTAGGGTGATCAAGGACATGTATGATAGGGCCAAGACCAGGGTAAGGACTATGGGAGGAGACTTGGAGCACTTCCCAGTTATGATGGTGTTGCACCAGGGATCAGCTCTTAGCCCATTTTTATTTTCCTTGGTGATGGATGGATTGACGCGGCAAATTCAAGGTAAGGTGCCATGGTGTATGTTATTCACGGATGACATAGTCCTGATTGATGAGACTCGCAGCGGAGTTAACGCTAAGCTAGAGGTTTGGAGACAAACTCTAGAGTCTAAAGGGTTCAAGTTGAGTAGGACCAAGACAGAGTACTTGGAGTGCAAGTTCAACGATATAGTGCATGAGGTTGACGTGGAAGTGAAGCTTGGCACCCAGGTCATATAGAAGATAGATAGTTTTAAGTATCTTAGGTCTATTATACAAGGAAATGGGGAGATTAATGATGACGTCACACACCGTATTGGTGCAAAATGGACGAAATGGAGGCTTGCCTCTAGAGTGTTGTGTGACAAGAAGGTGCCCCCAAAACTCAAAGGCAAGTTCTACAAAATGGTAGTTAGGCTGACTATGTTGTATGGGGCGGAGTGTTGGCTTGTCAAGAAGTCTCACGTTCAGACGATAAAAGTGGCAGAAATGAGAATGTTGTGATGGATGTGTGGGAACAGTAGGATCGATAGGATTAGGAATGAAGTTATCCGAGACAAGATAGGAGTAGCCTCGGTGGAGGATAAGATGCGGGAAGTGAGGATGAGATGGCTTGGGCATGTGATGCGGAGAGACACAAATGCTCCAGTGCGGAGGTGCGAGAGGCTGGCTATGGACTGTTTCAGAAGAGGTAGAGGTAGGCCGAAGATGTATTGAGGAGAGGTGATTAGACAGGACATGGCGCATCTTCAGCTTACCGAGGACATGACCTTAGATATGAGGGTATGGAGGACTCAGATCAGGGTAGAAGGCCATTAGGTAGTCGCGTTTATCCTTTCTTGTGAGTAGTTGCATTGATCTTTAGTTTCTTGTCCCTTGATTTCTGCGAGTATCTGTTTGCACAGAATGGTTTATCACAGCTTATTCACTTTCGTTGTTTTCATTTTCATAATTGCTTTGAATTGTTTACCCGTATCTAACCTGTCCTATGCTTTTTCTTTAGCCGAGGGTCTTCCGGAAACAGCCTCCCTACCTAAGGTAGGGGTAAGGTCTGCGTACAATCTACCCTCCCCAGACCCCACATTGTGGGACTCACTAGGTATGTTGTTATTGTTGTTGTTTCTATTTTCACTTTTCCCCTTTTTATCAAACTCTGCACATTTAGGAGTAGATTATTCCCAGATGAAGGACTTGTGACATAAGCCAACATAGCAGGTTATGAGCACCATTTTTTATAGACAACAAATTCAATCAAGAAAACCAGCATTGAGCAAGCCAAAAGGGAGACAAAGTTCACACTCAAATGCCTTAATCATGATGGTTCTAAGATTTGCTATAAGTGATGGGCAATTAGCATACACTTGCCAAAAATCATAGGTGATTACACATAATCCAGCCTACATTAGATGATAACACAACCACATATACAGCCAGAACAATCTACCAATCTACAAGCTTAAGACATGAACCTGATAATCATTTGTTTTAGTATTAAATAACAACAAACGAACCATTGAATTATCTTCTCTTACTCTATTGTAACTGATAAAGATCATTTAAAAGGAAAGGAAAGGAAAGAAGCAATAAGGCATCCTAATATTATATGTTCAGAGATTCAGCAAACAGGTTCACATTCTATCTAAGTGTTCATTTGTTTACATATTTTTTAAAAGAAAGAGAACGTATCAGGAATTGTGTCCAAACCAAGCCAAATTCAAACAAACACAGTTAAGACCCTTGACAAAAAAGATTTCATTTCATAATAAGGCAGTTCATGACTTGGCAACAAAGTATGGGACTTAACTGTAATCACAAGCACACACCACCAACAAATCATTCACATTCATCTGTACCAACACATAGACTGTTTCATCTCCCTTTATTTTTAAATAATTTGAACTTCCTATGTTGACTCTATTTAGGATCATGATCAATAAACTAACAAAAACATTCAAGAAACGACAAAGGAAAGGGGAAGGGATTTTCAAAAGCACTTCACACCCACTTCTTTATAGTGAACATAGAACCTTAAGACCATATGAACAAACAAAACCAATAAGTGATTCTTAAATGAACTTCACAATAACACTTACATCAATTCCTATTATGTTTGTATCAAATAAAGCATATGTTAAGTATAGAACCAAGTAAGGCATATTCAGCAAATAAGCACCTCAGACACATAAACATCACTATCTTACAAACATACTTAAACTAGGTAGACTACTAAATAACAAAATGAAATGAAATGAATTAAGGTTTAACTTTAATGCGCGCAGCCAAGAGAAGAACGAATTTGGGAGCCTCTGTGCTCCGAATCTCAGCAACCCAGCCCCACACACATGAAAAAAATAAATAAAGTAAGGACAAATATTTTAACTAACAAACCCTAACTATTCAGTCTAGGTTTTTAAAATTCTTTTACTAAGAAGTTTCTTTCCAAAAAATCTGAGTTTTTCAACTTCCTTTTCTCTCAAATTTCTCTATATATTTTTGTTTTCCTATTTTTCTCCCCTTTCTAACTTGTTCTTGTTCGAGGGTTGGGGTTCTATTTATAGAACCCCAAAGTTCTGCTGAAACCAAACAACAATCAGTGTGGGACTAAACCCCTTTCTCATAATCAAAATCAAATAGCCAACAAATCGATGACCTAGATCTAATGCAAGCCAACATACGGTCAGATCTGACCCTTTTTAGGTCGATCAGACCCAAAAAAAATGTAGACCAATAGTAATAATGCAAGCAAAAATAAACTTAAAAGCAAAGATAATGACGATTTTGACTCTAAAATATGAAAAACAGAGCAAAGTGAGGATTTGTTACCACAGTGGGACAAAAGAAATCGGGGAACCAAGTGCATATGTGATATTTCACCACAAAGGGCGTACAAATGTTGTGCATGTCAGCATACGCCTATAAAAATGCCATTTTTGGCATGAGAGAGGCGGGAAAAGCATGGTGGCTATCTAGGGTTTTCACGAGAAAGGAAAGGAGGAGAGAGAGAGAGAAGCGGGTGGGGGGAAATGAAAAAATGAAATAAGGGTTTTAGGGGGGGGGGGTATACTGATTGTTTAATTAAAAGGGATTGGACCGGGTCATAGCCTGGCTTGGGCTGGACTCGGTCCAAATCCGAATTTAATTTAAATGGGCCTTATATATATTTCATATATATGTATATACTTGGTGTATACATTGGGTATATCTAATACCTAAAAACAAATAATTAGAAAGAAAATTAAAATTGGAGGAAATTTTAATTACGAGAAAAATTAGGTCGTAATTATTTTATTAAAATAATTTTAAAAGTTGGTCAAGTTGTTAATGGGCCTAAAATGGCCTTAATCAATTTTCCTAGCATAATTATTTCAATTATGGCCCTTTTAATCAATTTTAGAAATTAAATTAAACCTATTATTTTAATTCAAATGTTAACTGGCTGATTTTAAATGCTCAATTTTGCAATATTACCACTTAATTAATTAATTAGCCTAATTAAAAAATTTAAGGGAAATTATGCCTATTTTATAAAAATCAGAAGTTAAAAAGGTTAAATAGTTAATTACTTAAATTATTTAAATTATTCAAATTTTCAAAGATAAAATAAAAAGGAAAGAAGTATTTGCAAAATAATTTTAAATAATTAAATAAGAACTCTTCCTCTATCTCTCCTTTTCTTTTAATTAAATTCAACGAAATATCATGAAAATGCTCATTAATCCCTATATAAAATTTATGATGCATGAAAATCCCTTTTTGTTGATTTAAGAGGAAGAAATATTGATCTGGAAAATTTATAAAAATCACTAAAGGCTTTTAAAAATGCTCGACTCATTTAATTATTATCCAGGGATTCGGAGTGATTGAAATAAATTACGAGAGGTCAAACATTAGGTGTCAACAACTGGCCCTTCGGTATTCGAGGATGGCAGGGCCATTCCTGAGCAACGAAATTTGACTAACCCTAATTTTTTCCTGACCCAACTCATTTCACCCTTTGTTTCCATACAATTTTCACATATGTGGTTGGACCTTAGTCTCTAGGTTTCCTACATATCTCATAACATATGAGAATTCAGGCCGCTTGTAGTTCGACTCAACTAAAGACCTTCAAGTGATCTACAAGAAACTATCCGGGGATCCCAATATTGTGATTAGGTTTCTCCGGAAGACTGTTAGAATGTGACTAACTCTCGGGGCTTGAGTTGACCTACATATCCCTAGTTCCTGGGAATCATGTCACATGTAGTTCGACTTGCTGGAGAAGATTATGTCCCTTATACGGGAGTGCCTTTAGACTTCCCGGTGTGTATCCGACCGGTCGTGATCTTAGTGGAAAAAATAAAAACAAGACAAATTGTGGCCGAGTTTGAGATCGATTGGCTCCCAAATCCTAGCTGGAGAGCTTGACTCTCATAGGCACCCTATCTTGACTGGCTGTGTAAGAAAAAGTTCCACGTTTGCTCCGCAATTTGTTTGCATCTGATTCAGCAACCGGCTCCTTTTTGGGCTACTGTGTGTTCCTCTCCTGAACTTGACAATATGCAGATATTCTTATGAAAATTTTAATGAATGGCCTTCTCAGCTTATTTGTATAAATGGCCCTCTTGGTTGTTTGTATGAATGGCCCTCTTGGGTGTTTGAATGAATGACCCTCTTAGCTGTTTTGTATGAATGACCCTCTTGGCTATTTGTATAAATGGCCCTCTCGGTTTGTTTGAATTATTGACCCTCTTGGCTATTTGTATGAATGACCCTCTTGGCTTGTTTGTATGAATGGCCCTCTCAGCTGTTTGTATGAATGGCTCTCTCGACAAAATAAATAAATTTCCCTCTTGGAAAAATAAACAAATGGCCCTCTTGGCATGCAAATGACAATTATGGCCCTTATGGCTAGATAATCTTTCTTTCGTTTATTGTATTGGCTGTTGACCCTTATGGCCAGATATGCCCTTTGTGCTTGTCATGACCCTTTTGGTCGCATGCATCTTTGTGCTTATCCATTGTGACCCTCTTGGTCTGATGTATCCTTGTCGTTCATTTGCTCCGTGACTCTCACTGTCAGATGTCTCCTCAATACCCCTTTCTCTGCTATGACCTTTCCGTATCTTTCTCCACCGTTTGGGCTTTGCCATTTGCCTTTGCTGTGGGTAAGCTGGTTGGTGGTATGTCTGCTGTCCTGTAGAAGGAAAAACCTGCATTCACAGAAAAATTGTGAGTTTCCTAAGAAGCTGATTAGCGTCGTAGTCTTCCGGCTTGGTGTCACCTCCTGATACTCCTCCGAACCCCCTTGGGCTCGGTATTTCGAGAGATGTTTCTAGGACGTAATTATGCTATATTTGGAGAAAAAAAAAATCAAAAACAAAATTTATAAAATGCATGTTGTTTTTTCTCAAAGGTAAATGTTGTTTCGTCATTATGTGTCATGACATGTGTTTTCTTTGAACAAGATCTCCCGGTTCTTCTCGGAGACATGGTTGCTAACTTTTGAATTGGCAAGAATTTTTTAGATCTCAAAAATTCTGCCCCGGTTTCAAGGCTCGCTTTGGGTGTCCCCGGTGTTGTCTTGCTAAGCGGAAATTTTTTAGGTCCCCTAAAAAATTTTGCCCCAGTATATGACTTTACTTTGTGTCTTTCTTCGTTGACTGTTTCTGATAGGAATTGTTTAGGTCTCCAAAAACGTTTTGCCCCATTGTAGGGTTGATACTGTCTGGTTCTTGTACTGACCCTTGCAAACTTGATCTTGTGGACCTTTCCCGTCCTATTACCTCTGAGGTTTCCTAGGGGTTTCTTGTTTTTTCTCTTTATGACGACCGAGCTCGAGAGCGCCTACGTATCCTGTCGCAGCAGGAATTCAGGTCGAACGTAGTTTGAAATAAAGTAATTGAGTTTTGGCTTTACTAATAAGGAGACCGGGTCCAGTATGGACTGCCTACGTATCCCGTTGTGGGGAATTCAGGTCATTGCGTAGTTCATTACAGATATGATTTGTTTTTCTCCTATTCTAGTACGATTATAAGCAAAAGGTATGATTACAAGGAAATAGAAATGCAAGTACAAGCAAATAGAATCCTAAATGTAGTATCTCTTTAGCGCATCTGCATTGATGGCCTTGGGCCACTCTAGTCTGTCTATCTCGGCTAGGACTACGGCTCCTCTCGAGAGCACTTTCCTGACTATGTATGGTCCCTGCCAGTTCGGCACGAATTTCTCTTTGTATTCCTTTTGGTGAGGGAAGACTCGCTTGAGCATGAGTTGTCCGATGTGAAAAAGTCGAGATCTGACTCGCTTGTTAAAGGCTCTAGGCATTCTTTGTCGGTACAGCTGTCCCTGGCACACCGCCACCATTCTCTTTTCCTCTATCATGGCTAGCTGTTCATAATGATTTCTAACCTATTCTGCATCTTCCAGCTCTGCCTCTTGGATGATCCTGAGTGAAGGGATCTCTACTTCTGCGGGTATGACCGCTTCCGTACCGTAAACGAGGAGGTATGGGGTTGCCCCAGTGGAAGTTCTAGTTGTCGTTCTGTATCCTAGCAGAGCATAAAGCAGGTGCTCGTGCCAATTCTTGTAGTTGTCGATCACCTTCCTCAAAATCTTTTTGATGTTCTTGTTGGCAGCTTCTACAGCTACATTCATCTGTGGCCGATAGGTGGTAGAGTTCTTGTGAGTGATTTTGAATTGTTCACTGATGTCCTTCATCAAATATCTATTCAGATTGGTACCATTTTTTGTGATGATGGATTCTGGCATACCGAAATGACATAGCAGATTGTTCTTGACGAAGTTGGCCACGACTTTCTTGGTTACTGATTTGTGGGAAGTTGCCTCTACCCATTTAGTAAACTAGTCTATAGCGATGTCCGTTGGAGGCCAGAGGCTCAATGGGTCCTATGACATCCATTCCCCACGCCACAAAAGGCCAGAGAGAACTCATTGCATGTAATTCTGTGGGTAGAACCTTGATTAGATCTCCATGTATCTGGAACTGATGGCATTTTTGCATGAATTTATAGGAATCATGCTCCATGGTCATCCAGTAATATCTTGTCCTCAGGATTTTCTTAGCGAGGACGAGTCCATTCATGTGGGGTCCACATGCCTCCACGTACACTTCTTTTAGCAATTTCGTGGCCTCTTCGGCATCCACGCATCTAAGTAACCCGAGATCAGGGGTCCTTTTATATAGTACTTCCATATTCAAGACGAAACTGTTAGCCAATCTCCTAATAGCCTTCTTTTGATTCGTCGAACTCTCTGGGGGATACTCCCCTTTGTCCTGATAGGCCTTAATGCCAGCATACTGTGGTTGGCCATCTGGCTCGGCCTCTACATAGGCGCAGTGAGCCTGCTCTTCTCTCAGTGTGACCTCTAATAGATCAATGTAGGTGCTCTTAGGGTGTTGGATCATAGACGCTATTGTGGCCAATGCGTCTGTGAACTCGTTCTGAGCCCTTTGAGTATGCCTGAAGTCAATACTCTTGAATCTTCTGCACAATCTTTGTGCTAGATTTACATATGGGAGTATCTTATCATTTTTGGTTGCCCAATTTCCTTTCACTTGATTGATGAGCAAATCAAAGTCCCCGATTACCAACCATTCATGTATGTTCATGTCCAGCGCCACCTTGAGGCCTCGGATACATGCTTCGTATTCTGCCATAGTGTTAGTACATTTAAAGTTGAATTTTGCGGCCATCGGGTAGTGCTGACCTATTTTTGACATGAACACTTCTCAAATGCCCGATCCTTTATAATTGATTGCTCTATCGAAGAATAGTATCCAACCCAAATATGGTTCCACCACCTCTTCTTCCGTAGCCATCACCTCCTCGTCCGGGAAGAAAGTTCATAATGGTTCTAGTTCATTATCCACGGGGCTTTCTGCCAGCAAATCTGCTAGGGCTTGTCCTTTGATTGCCTTTTGTGCCACGTACACGATGTCGAATTCACTTAACAGCGTCTACCATTTAACCAATTTTCCTATGGGCATCGGTTGCCGGAAAATATATCTTAGTGGATCCATTCTTGATATGAGGTGAGTGGTAAACACTGATAAGTAGTGCCTCAGTTTTTGGGCGATCCAGGTCAAAGCACAATAGGTCTTCTCTAAAAGCGTATACCGCGCTTTGCAGGAGGTGAACTTCTTACTCAAATAGTAGATGGCATGTTCCTTTTTTCCCTCTTCATCATGCTGGATGAGTATTCACCCGAAAGCTTTCTCTGATACCGACAAATACAGTAATAGAGGACTTCCTGGCCTGGGTGGTACTAAGATAAGAGGATTGGAGAGGTATCTCTTGATCATGTCGAATGCCTCTTGGCACTCCTCTGTCCAATTTGTGGGAGCGTCTTTCTTGAGTAACCTGAGAATTGGATCTATAATCACAGCTGACTGGGCTATGAATCGTCCAACGTAGTTCAACCTTCCCAAGAAGCTGATGACTTCTTTCTTGGTCTTGAGAAGTGATAGCTCTTGAATTTCTTTAATCTTGGTAGGATCTAGTTCAATGCCCCTACGGCTGACTATGAATCCAAGCAATTTACCTGCAGGCATTCCAAACGTGCACTTTTCGGGGTTCAACTTTAGATTGAATTTGCGAAGTCTGTCGAAGAACTTGTGTAAATGCACTGTATGCTTAGAACTTTCCCTTGATTTTATGATGACATCATCCACATAGACCTCAATCTCTCGATGCATCATATCATGGAACAGTTTAGTCATAGCTCTCATGTATGTGGCGCCGATATTTTTGAGGCGGAACGGCATTACCCTATAGTGATAGACTCCCCAAGGGGTGATGAAGGTTGATTTTTCAGCATCTTCTTCACTCATGAGTATTTGGTGGTACCCGGCGAAACAATCCACGAATGACTGCAGCTCATGTTTCGTGCAATTGTTTATCAGGATGCAGATGTTTGGAAGTGGAAAGTTGTCTTTTGGGCTGGCTCGGTTGAGATCGCGGAAGTCCACAAAGATTCGAATCTTTCCATCCTTTTTGGGTACTGGCACTATGTTAGCCACCCAAGTGGGGTAGGACGTCATCTCCACTATTCCGGACTCTATTTGTTTCTTCGCTTCGTCCTTTATCCCGATACTCAGGTCAGGCTTAGAGGTCCGGGTCTTTTGCTTAATGTTACACCTCGAAAAACAAATTCGCGTGGTTTGCGTTTTAAGTAAACTAAAGTAATCTCGGAGAGGTTATGGAACCTTATAAGGTTAATGAATACTCTTAAGAAGAGTTAAGCAAGTGCCTAAAGGTTCTGGGACCAAGCAAATCGAAGAAAATAAAATTGTCAAAAATTTGGAAAAGTTGGCAGAATTTTGGGCAGATTTTTAGTCAAATTTTGGAGGGGTATATCTCCTAGTATATTAGGATTTTTAAGGTGTTTCAAAATCCTAAAATGAAGTTCGTCGAGTCTAGTTTCCAGTGCAACAAACCGCTCGTCGATACGACATTGGAGTAGAGAATTATGGACGTTACAAGTTAGGCTAACAGAGCAAAAACGCGCGCCACAGTGCGCCTGCTACAGTAACCGAAGACTCTAGGTCAGTCCAAACCGACTTTAGAGCTATAGAAAAGGGGTTTTACCCTTATTTTTTTTCATTCAACACCTCTAAAACATTCCCCAACCCTCTAGATATTTTCCCCACTTCCACCCACGAAATTTCATCCCAAATCAAATGGAAACAACCAAATCTTCCATCAAGAAAGTTAGAAACTACAAGAGTGGCAAACCTATAGTGTTGTCTAGTGATTGAGGGTGAAGTTGAATTGATCCAGCTGTGATTCTTGAGTTTTATGCACTGCTTAAGGTATGTATAACATCCCTTTGGACGCGTGTTAGCTTAAATGATGTTGATAAAGTTGTTTGAGGCTAAACACTGCAAGACTACATTGAAATAAGTTAAGTTAAGGCACTGTTATGGATGTTTAAATACGACTTCTAATGGTTGTAAATTGTGGATTATAACCTGAATATATGCTCACCACGATTATTGGGATTATTCATGTGTTAGTGGGAAAAATGGAGAAGGAAATATATGAAATCTACGAATAGAAAGTAAAGAATGAGGCGTAGGAGTATGGATTGTTTTGGAATACATTTAAGGACATTTTGAGCTAAATATAATATGGTGTGTATATATATATATATATATATATATATATATATATATATATATATATATATATATATATATATATATATTGTTATGGAGGGTGTAGGCTGAATTATGAAAGAAGAGTTAGGATTGAATGACGTTTGCTATTCGTTAAACGAGCTTACCGCTCGATATAATTCTTAAAGTAATTGAAAAGGGTTATATTGGATTATATTGAAGTTGTTGCCATTGTTGATTGTTGTTGTTGTTGTTGGGATGTAGTATAAACAGGGGAGATACTACTTGAATTTTGGTAGATTCTAAAGGGGTTTAATTTGAAGGCTTAAGATAAGCATATGACGATAAGCCTAACAATAACACAAACTCTCTTGAATGTAGATTTACGAGCTTGGGAGGACAAGCGTTAAGTAGTTAATGTTTAGGCGACCGAAAAGGTATGTAAGGCCAGTCCTTTTCTTTCTAAAGGCATGATTCCTATGTTATGATTCCATATATGTCTTCCATAACATTCTTGTTCCCGAAAAGCTAGGAGTTCATGATTCTCAAGGTTTTTATGATATTAAAGACTAGATGTTTTCTATGAGGACCATGATGACAATCATGACTTCTTTCTTGTGAATCCATACATGTCTTCCATAATGTCCTTATTTCCAAGAGCTAAAGATTCATGATTCTTAAAGTTTCTTACAACGCTAAACATGATTATGTTTTCATGATGAAAATGATGTTGATGATGATGATCCTATTTCTAGAAGTTTCAAAGTTTATGATTTTAATGTTAAGATGAGATTATTGAGCTTACTTCATGATTTTCTTGATTCTACACGTTGTTGTTGATCTCACCTTATAATCATTGTTCCTTTAAGGTAAGATATAGCAATGATGATTGTTCCATAATATAAATCGGAGGTCATCGACCTTACGTCACTCCGATAAAGTGATAACTTTTACTTGGGCTCTCATGCATGCTACTTATGTTATATATGTTTATGATATATATATATATATATATATATATATATATATATATATATATATATATATATATATATATATATATATATATATTTATATGTACATAAAGGGTAAGGGGAAAGGTGAGGCGTTATATACGCATAGCCACCTGATAAGCTGGATATCGTCCCGGACGCGGGATATATGGGATAAACGGATCGGGCCGTTCGTTTCGCGACAATATATATGTAAAATGATGATATGATATATGGATCGGGCTGCACGTTCCGCAGCAATATAAAATATTTGTGGATCGGGCTGCACATTCCGCAACGCTATTATTTATTTATAAATCGGGTTGCACGTTCCGCAGCACTATATTTATATACATAAGGAATGTTTTTTTAAATAAAACTAAGCATACATGGTATCCGCCTTATGAGGCAATCAGATGTACAGGTTATCGTTATCTCATGTTATGTTCTATATTTCTTATTATGTTGTTATTCATGCCTTACATACTCAGTGCATTGTTCGTACTGACGTCCTTTCTTATGGACACTGCGTTCATGCCCGCAGGTAGACAGGTACGCGGATTTGACCCATAAGTGATTTATCAGCGGATTCTCAGGAGAGCACTCCACATACTTCGGAGCTGCAGTCTATTGGTATTGGTCCTTATGGTCATATGTATTCTGGTTAGAGGTTCATAGATAGATGTATGTAGCTAGATGTTCCTTAAACGTAATCACTTCTTATTGTTAGTATAATATTTGGTAGCTTTGTCGGCTTACACTTATAGGCATAGCTGTTGATAACTGTTTTAAGTATGATATTCACGAGTTACCTATGTGGCCCACCTAGAAATGTTTATGAGATGTATGTTTAGAGGTGCTCGGTGTGCTAGCTCCGGGTGCCCGTCATGGCCCTCTGATTGGGTCGTGACAAAAGTGATATTAGAGCAGTTCGTCCTAGGGAGTGCCTACGAGCTATGTCCATTAGAGTCTTGTTTATGGGTGTGAAGCATGCCACGCTTATAAACAGGAGGCTGCAGGGAATTTAGGAATGATTGACCTTTCTTTCTAATCGTAGATCGTGCGATAGAGCCATCTTAGCATGATTCCCTTCCTCCTAATCGTGTGTTATGATTTCAGTAATGCCTATGAAGAGGAAAGTTGTAGCGGCCTAGAAGGGCAAGACGAAGGCTGGAAGAAGGACTGAACAGAATCCACTGACAGAGATAGAAGAGGGTGAGTCCCATAATGAGGTTCCATCTCGGACCTCCCCGACTCCACCCTTGTCAGAGGAGCAGGAAAGGGCTAGGCCGCATACTCACCGTCAATTGAGTCGGGGGCGATTTTTGCCACCTTTTTAAATCCCAGAGGACCTCATTTTCATTCCAACCTTCCACATTTATTTCCCCACATCTCTAGAGTCTTTTTGGGAGTTCTTTAAGGTTCCCTAACATTCGAAACCTTTCCATATCATCAAGAGAGAAGATCCACATCAAAACCCAAAGGGAATCCATGCAAGGTGATTGTTCTTGCTTCTCTTCAAAGTTGTGGTAAAAACTTAGTCTTGAAAGGAGTTGGGAAAGGTGCAGTTCTTCTATAATAAGGTATGATCTTATTATTATTTACATGATTGAGTTGATAGAAGGGTTTAGTGACCCTTGGAAAGGAAAAGAATTAAAGTGGAGAAATCATAAATGTTGAAGTGAAGAAGATGACCATGATATAAACTTAAAAAGGGGATTTTGGATAAATTTGAGATTGTATTGAATCTAACTTCTTGGATATGATACTGTGGATGTGGTTGTTGATTTTTTAGGAGTTTATTTGTAATTTGGTGGAAGTTGATGAAATAGGGGAAATGCTGCCCAAATCTCGTTAGTTCGTTCACAACACTAGTTTGAGCTTAGAAGTGTTTTCAAGACTTAACCTTGGTATGAATCCTCTTGAATGTAGATTTTTCGGACTTTGGAGAAGAACGTTAAGTAGTAAAGAAGACGTAAAGGTATGTAAGGCTAACCCTTCTTTCTAAAGGCATGTTTTCCTCATTTTGAATCTATACATGACATCCATGATATTCCTATTCCTATAAAGGCTACAAGCTCATAATCCTCCAGATTCTCTTGATATTGTTGACAATGTTCCTTGTGATGATAATGATAATGATTATGATGATGAGTTCAATTCTAGAGATGCCATTTAAGATATTCACAATGTCCTAATCCTAGAGATGCTAGAAGTTCCTAACTTCCAATATTCTTGAAATACTTCGGTAAAAGCTCCTCATAGTGATGATGCTAATGATGATGATGATGATGATAAAAGTAATGATAACAACGATGATGGTGATTCAACAATAGAAATTGGGGTTTTACCGACTTTATGTCACCCCGATAGTGTTGTAACATTTCTATTGGATACTTATGTATGTCATAAATGTATGAAGCTATGTTGTGACACCGAGCTTATATGGTCGGGTATGATATCTATTGTGCGCACACCACTGTAGTTGGATACGGACAACACCGAGCCTTGTTATGGCCGGGTATGGATGACACCGAACCTATATGGTCGGGTATGATATTATTATATGTAGATGTATGAAATGTTTTCTTCAAAGGAAGGTTAAGTAAGCATAACAAACGTCTTAAGAGGTATAAATGATTCATTTATCTCATGTTATTCTTCATACTTGTATCATGTTATTATTCATGCCTTACATATTCAGTACATTGTTAGTACTGATATCCTCTTGTTTGTGGACGCTGCGTTCATGCCCGCAGGTAGACAGGGAGACAGACCAGACGAGTAGGCTGCTTCTTAAGTGATTGCATAGAGGTGCTCCATTTGATCCGGAGCCAAAATAATTGGTATTATTCTTTTGGTGTACATATATGGGCATGGCGGGGTCCTGTCCCGTCCTTATGGTTTCATTTACTCTTCTTAGAGGCTCGTAGACAGTTGTGTACAGTTAGGTATCTCTTAGCCTTGTCGGCTCATATTTTGTATATCATTTTGATAGCCTTGTCGGCTTGTGTATATATGGGCATAGTTGATGATGTTTATATAAAGTGGTACCTTAGTCCAATGGAAATTGTGTTATTGATGAATGGAAATTACGAGTTAGCCGTGTGGCTCGCCTAGACATGATTATGAAAGTATGATGATTGGTGCTCGGTAGGTTAGTTCCGGGCGCCCGTCATGACCCTCTGGTTGGGCTGTGACAAAAGTGGTATCAGAGCAGTTTGTCCTAGGGTGTGACTACGAGCCATGTCCAGTAGAGTCTTGTTTATGGGTGTGAAGCACGCCACACTTATAAATAGGAAACTGCGGTCATTTAGGAATGAATGACCTTCTTCTTCATCATAGATTGTGCGATAGAGCCATGATATAAGAATTTCTCTTTCCTTGACGGTGTATTATGTTTTCAGCGATGCCTGTAAAGAGAAAAGCTACAGCAGCCCAAATGAGCAAGATTGTGGCAGGAAGGCAGACTGAGAGAGTACCGCTAACAAATATAGAGGAGGGTGAGTCCTATAATGAGGTTCCATCTCGGTCCTCTCACTCACCGCCTACTTCTGAGAAGCATGAAGGAGCCTCAGCTCCAGCTCCAGCACTCCCAGTTCCTCCACCAAATGCCTCAGGCCAAGAAGTGAAAGCGGTTATTCATTTGCTGACTCAGTTAATCGCCGCTCAGGCCCAGCGACAAGGTACCAGTCATGGTAATAAAGCAGTCAGTGCTAGAGCCTGTGATTTTATTAGTTTGAACCCTTCGAAATTCTTTGGGTCAAAACCAGATGAGGACCCGCAGGGCTTTATAGAAGGAATGTTGAGAACATTACGGGTGATACATGCTTCGGACCTTGAGTCGGTAGAGTTGGCTTCCTATAGATTACGGGACGTTGCGGTTCATTGGTATACGGTTTTGATGTCTCCTAGAGGAGCCAATGCACCCCCACCAGTATTGCAAGAGTTTGTAGATGCTTTCCTCCGACACTATTTGCCGCCAGAAGTGCGATGGGCCAGAGCTGACACGTTCTTGAATCTTAGACAGGGAAGTATGAGTGCTCTAGAGTATAGCCTCTTTTTTAATTCTTTGGCTAGGTATGCTCCGGCCATGGTAGCTGACATGGGAGATCGTGTGCATCGGTTTATGAGTGGCTTAGGACCACATTTGATGGATAAGTGCTTGACCGCCTCACTTTAGGACGGTATGGATATTTCTCGCATTCAGGCCCATGCCCAGAATTTGGAAGAACGGCAACAACAACAAAGAAGTGAGCGTGAGCATGATAGGGGTTATAGTAAGAAGGCTAGATCCTCGGGTCCGGCTAGTGAGTTTAGAGGAGGGCAGAGGCAGCAGTATTCTAGGCACTCAAGCCATTTAGCGACTAGTGCACCTTTGCGATAAGAAAGCTAGAGATTTGATAGACCTATTCACTCTGGACTGGGTTAGAGCTTCAGAGCTTCGGGTTCTCAGTACAGGGGTGATTCAGGCCAGATGAGACCACCCTTACCAAGATGTACTCAGTGTGGTAAGTAACATTGGGGACAGTGTTGATTAGGTTCAGATGTTTGCTATGCCTGTGGTCAGCCAGGCCATATCATGCGTGACTGTCCATCGATAGGTGGTAGGGGTAGGGTCCAGGCCACAAGGTCAGTAGCCGGTTCTTCATCATCTATACACCCTCTAGGGTAAGGTTCACAGACCCCAGCTGGCCGTGGTAGTGGAAGAGGATAAGCGCCCAGTTATAGTGGTCCTCAACACCGTATTTATGCTCTGGCGGGGTGACAGGATCTTGAGTCTTCCTCGATGTTTTCACAGGTATATTATCGGTATCTTCTCATGATGTATATGCATTGATTGATCTGGGTTCTACATTGTCATATATTACTTCTTATATTGCTGATCGTATTGGGGTGAAACCTGAACCAAGTAAGCCTTTTGAAGTGTCTACACACATCGGAGACACAGTGATAGCTAGTCGGGTATATGGAAATTATGTGGTTGTGGTTTGTGACCACCATACTATAGCTGACCTACATGAGTTGAAAATGGTAGAATTTGATGTATTGATGCATGGAAATTATGACTTTGCCACGTGGCTCGCCTAGACATGATTATGAAAGTATGATGATAGGTGCTCCATAGGTTAGCTCCAAGTACCCGTCATGGCCCTCCGGTTGGGCTGGGACAATCACAAGTACCAATAATGGGTACGCCAACAATATATCAGTGTCACAAGTACCAACAATGGGTATGCCAACAATATCATGAAAGACTACACAAGTCATGTAGAACGCTATCCTCGTATCCTCATCAACCAGTAAGATACCACAAACATCACAATCAAGATGAAGCAACAAATTCCATTATCTACTAACAGCACGTGGCATCAAGCCAACACAATAGAACAATCAAATCACAACATAACGGGGTGGCTAGCCCCAATCACACAATAGGGCCCAACCTAAGACAATATCCAACCCAACTTCATACCCGAAGGTTTACATGCTTTCTCCGACAATATAATCTAAATATATGATTCGCTATACGAAGTCTGACCAAGGGTAAGCCATAACCTACCTAGATGGCCGAGCAACAAACACTGACAAATCACTCTTTCCCCCTCCCTTTCTGTTGAGCCTCAGGATCAATAAAGTCTAGGCATATTCGAAATCTAGATTAGAAATCATGAAGAGTGATACTAATATTGTTATCATTCAATTTAGGTCAAAACCAACCCTAGAATTTGGGAAAATGGGCCCACAAGGTCAAAACGGGAAATTCGAGAGTAGAATATCAAATTAAGCACTAGGTGATCATAACCCAACAACTAATTTCTAATTTAACTCATGGATTTCCCTAATTTCGAAATTGAAGCAAAACCCCCAATTTTAGGTATAAGCCCAACTCTTTGATTCAAGAATTCAGCACTAAAAATGGAAGATAAATGATTAACAATCTTAGTTTCATCAAAATCTTGCATAAATTCCATCAATTTCATTATTAATAAGCCTAGATAACAAAACCACTAAAACCCACTTTTAATCTTCCATTACTAAGGGATAACAAGGAAAGAGGAATCTATGATGATTAGGAATAATGAAATAGTAAGAAGGTTAGGAGAGCTTACCACCAAGAATCTCCTCTAACAATCCTCTAGAAATGCTCCCAATATGAACCACTTTCGAAATAACAATGGCTGAAAAGACCTGGGGTCTTATATCATTTAAATACCCTAGTCGCTGCCCGATAACCGCTTCCGCGGTCACTCAGACCGCTTCAGCGGCGCCGCCCCAGTGGTGCCTTGAGCCCAAATGGCCAGGACTGCTCTAGCAGTAGGGTGACCACTCCAGCGGTTCCGCTGCCGCAGTCGTGGTGCCGCCAAAGCGGGCACCAGACACCAGAAACGACACCAAGTTTCACACTTCAATCCGATTTTTCGACTAATTCCCGAGGCCATCTGCTTACATACCACATACATAGACACACATAAAAACACGCTACGAACGCGCTCGTGACCTCGAAATTCGCAATGGACGTCTCGTTGACCGAGTCAACCTCCGATACCTTAATTCCAATTTCCCAACCCCAGTCTCAAAATGCATCTGAAGTCCAGACCTCTCGAAAGTGACGGATTTTCAAAAAAGGTTCGTTTACCCAAAAGTCAGCTTTGAGTCAACTCTTTTTCGCTTTAATCCCAAATTTCATAAAAAGTCGCCCGAATCAAATCTAAACACCTTGGAAAGCGTGTCAACGCTCCCCTCGGGTCAAAAGGGAGCTAACCAAGCCTAGTAAAGTGTCAAAAGGGTCGGAAATGCAATAACAACCAAACGGGTCATTACATCAGATACCAATTAGATAAGCACTCGTCCTCGAGTGACAAGGAAGAGAGAACGAAAAAATTCTTGAATCAGCAATTACTGAAGATATCGGCTACGCATGTCGAACTTCTCCTTACAGGAAAGATTCCCATCGAACAAAACTGAATCCCCATAAATGATATAGAAACCACCAGAACGGTACATCTCCAACACAGAACCATGGAAAAACTAGATGAACATTCGACCGATCTTGTCACGACCCAGCTAGGGCCGCGACGGTTACCCGGAGCCATTACCGAGCACCGCTTACTCTACTGCTTGTCTCGCTCATTTAATACTCTTTTATCAATTCTACATACCAATTGTAGGAAAATCATATTTAATCAAATATAAATACTTTATATACATTTGCCTCTTGGCCATCAAAATAATATACATACATATGAAAACATCTTGTGAGACCATCTAACCCACACTGCGTATCTACGAGCCTCTACTAACATAATGAATACATGGACGGAACAAGACTCTATCATGCCCAAAATATGCATGTATGAATGTACATCAAAAGAATAGTCAAAAGCACCTCCGAACAATGGAGTGCTACCTATCAGCTGACAGCTACTGAGGACCTGGGCCAAGCTCTCCTCCCTGTCTACCTGTGGACATGAACACAGCGTCCGAAGAAAAGACGTCAGTACGAATATTGTACCGAGTATGAGAGGCATACATAATGAAAGGAAACATCAATAATATGAGGATAACATCAACATGAGACATTTGGGTCTGACTGATAATCATAAATGAAGTAATGCATGCTATCCTACTCATACTCATCATCATGACATGTATGCATCATATGCAAGCTGCCCGTCCATGCCAGAACGGTGTGATAATCAATAATATTAGCCCGCGTCCAGGCCTCCCGCGTCCGGGGTACCATCTCATACCGCCCACTAGTGGTGTCTGCCCACGCCCGTAGGTCGTGGTGTATCCGTATCGCCGCCCGCCGAAGCGGTGTCTGCCGGCCAACTAGGCCCGGTGTGAAATGCTCATGACATGCTCAATGTAAATGCTCATAGTAATATGCTTATCATAATATACTTATCTTATCATAATGCGTATATAAGACTCATGATCAACTTTACTCTATTGGGGTGACGTAAGGTCGTGATCCCCCGATTACATTATGGAACCATCATGGACATTCCGCCTCACCTTGAAAGGACTAGTATATAAGGTGAGTGTAGGCAAGGAATAACATCATCATCATTCTAGTGTCATCATATCGCATAACTTATCTCATATAGACATTCATAGGCATAAGCTTTTAACTTCTTAGAATGTAAGAACTCATGAAAGGAATAGGGATTCAAGCTAAAATATTCATGCCATTAGAAAGAAGGACTAGCCTCACATACCTTGGTTGTTTAGCTAAGATATCGCTCACTTGTTCTCCGTCGATATCACGTCGTTACCTTCATAAGATAATCCGTATCAACATTAGTAAACTAACTACAAGAACGCATCGCTAATTCTAGGAAAAGTCGGACAACGCTTCCTTCGCTCATACCATTTTCTCATGTTTTCTATCAACTCACAACATTCATAATATTACTCGCAATATCATCATGGGCAATCGTCATTTACGTACATTTGGAAAAATCCACCATTTTCCTCTAATTTTTCCTTATTTCTACTTCTAACTCATCCTTGCGTTTTCATGCATTTAATGCTTGTTTCATGATATAAACATCATTTATAACGTATTAGTACTCACAACACTTCAATATTCATAGTTCAATTCCACTACCATTCACTTATGTCACTATTCACTCAATAATGACCCATTTCTATGTTCTTCTACATTTCAAGTGTCTAAGCTTTCCAATACTTCAAACAACATGGAACAATCATGAAACTTACCTTGGATGATGGTTGAGCAATCCTTAAGTTGAAATACTTCAATTAGCCAAAACCCTAGTTCCACCTTCTTGGGAATTTCTTAACTTAGAAGATCTTTTGATGTGTTCTTACACTTATTTTCATGAATTTGGTGTTGATAATCTTAGGTTTCCTTGGATTTTCTTGCTATTCTTAGAGTTGAAGTGTTGAAGAACACTCTAGAGTTTTCTTGAAGTGTTGGATGAAAAATGACGTGAAATGGGCTTAAGTTTCCTTTTAATAATTCAAAATCTGGTCTTTAATGAAAATTTGTCGGGATGAACAGTGGTCGTAAACCACCATATACGGACCGTATTTTGATTTACGGTCCGTCCACTGTGGTCGTATTTAACCATTTCCAAGACAGAAAGTTTTGGCTGATGGACATGGTAGTTTACGACCTGGTTTACGGACCGTAAATCAGTTTACGGGCCGTAAACTGGGTCGTATTTAACCACATCATCACTGGGCAGAACTTGAGATTTTTGACCAGCTAAAGGACGATTGCACTATACGGGTCCGTAAATCACTTTACGGGCCGTATAGTGCCATATATGACCACTGGACAGAAAATTTTCCGCGACTTTCTTATTTTCCCAAAATTCTTAATTAGCCATTCCCGATTTAATAAAACATCATTCACTCAAACTCCTCATCATTCCACTCATCATACAAGTACGAAGAAATTTTCGAGGTGTAACATTCTTCCCCCCTTTTGGGACATTCGTCCTCAAATGTTCGACACTCGAGGATCCTGGAAAAATTTCGCCAGAGTTTCCTTTGTAATTTGGACACTACCTTTCCATTACAACAACCCACAATATCTTCGCCTCACAGGGCTATATCACAATATCAACACATTTATGGCCACACACGACCAAAAACATAAAATTAAAACATACATACCTTACACCATCGACATCTCATCTTGAATATCTTCTGGGGATTGGAACAAATGGGGGTACATAGATTTCATCTTCTCCTCCGCTTCCCAAGTCATTTCTTCCCGATTATTGTTCCGCCATAGAACTTTGACTGAAGCAACCTCTTTATTCCGAAGCCTTCATATTTGTCTATCCAAAATGGCAATGGGCATTTCCTCATATGTTAGCTTCTCTGTTACTTTCACATCATCAACCGGAAGGATTCTCATGGGGTCGCCAATGCACTTGCGGAGCATCGAAACATGGAACACTGGATGCACGGATTCGAGCTCTGAAGGCAAGTCTAATTCATAGGCTACTCGACTCACCTTGCGAATGATTTGGTAGGGTCCGATATATCTGGGACTTAGCTTTCCCTTCTTGCCAAATCTCATCACTCCCTTCATCGGTGATACCTTCAGGAACACCCAATCGCCCACTTGAAATTCCAAGTCTCGTCGGCGATTATCTGCATAAGACTTTTGGCGACTTTGAGCTGTTAGCAGTCGGTCTCGAATCACTTTAACCTTCTCAACTGCTTGCTGGATCAAGTCGGGGCCTATCAATTGTACTTCTCCGGTTTCAAACCATCCAATTGGAGATCTGCATTTTCTTCCATATAAGGCCTCGTATGGAGCCATTTGAATACTGGAATGATAGCTGTTATTATAGGCAAATTCAATAAGAGGCAAATGCTCATCCCAACTACCACCAAAGTCCAATACACATGCCCGTAGCATATCCTCTAAGGTCTGAATAGTGCGCTCGGCTTGTCCGTCAGTCTGCGGATGGAACGCCGTGCTGAGCTTAACTTGAGTACCCAGACCTTCTTGAAAGGACTTCCAGAACTTGGCTGTGAACTGTGCCCCTCTGTCTGTGATAATGGCCAAAGGAATACCGTGAAGTCGTACAATCTCCCTGAGATACAATTTAGCATAATCTTCCGCTGAATATGTGGTTCTAACGGGGAGGAAATGAGCTGCTTTCGTGAGTCTATCCACGATCACCCATATAGAATCATACTTCCCTCGCGTACGGGGTAATCCTACCATAAAATCCATGTTAATTTATTCCCATTTCCACGTAGGAATTTCCATTGCTTGCAATAAGCCTCCTGGCTTTTGATGCTCGGCCTTCACTTGTTGACAATTTGGGCACTGTGCTACAAATTCTGCTATGTCTCGCTTCATGCCATCCCACCAATATATCAATTTGAGATCGTGGTACATCTTGGTTGCACCTGGATGAATAGAATACCGGGAATAATGTGCTTCCTCTAAAATCCGTTGGCGAAGTTTGCCACATTCGGTACACATAGCCGGCCTCGATATCTAAGAACCCCTTCTGTAGAAACTTCGAATGGAGACTTTTCCTTTTCCTGAGATAGATCTCGATAGTGGCTTAACTGAGGATCTTCATATTGCCGTTCCTTCACTTCTAGATTCAATGATGAAACAGTGGGGTCATTGATGCTAATACTTGCATCTCCTGAATCAATTGGTCGTACGCCGAGACTTGCTAACCGATGGACCTCATGAACCATTTCTCGCTTTTCTGAAGGACCTCCACATAAACTACCCATCGATCGGCGGCTAAGTGCATCTGCTACTACATTCGCCTTCCCTGGATGATATAGAATGTTCACATCATAATCGTTCAGTAATTCTAACCATCTCCTTTGCCGCAGGTTCAACTCCTTCTGTTTGAAAATATATTGAAGGCTTTTGTGATCCGTAAAGATGTCCACGTGCACACCATATAAGTAGTGTCTCCACATTTTCAATGCATGAATGACCGCAGCTAGCTCAAGATCATGAGTGGGATAATTTTGTTCATGTTTTCGCAACTGCCTCGAAGCATATGCAATAACTTTCCCATTATGCATCAATACACATCCTAATCCCACACCGGAGGCGTCACAATATACTACATAGCCATCTGATCCTTCTGGAAGGGTTAGCACTGGCGCTGAGGTCAACCTGTTTTTCAACTCTTGGAAGCTACGCTCACAGGCATCACTCCACTGGAATTTAGCCGACTTATGGGTTAACTTTGTCAATGGGGCTGAAATAGATGAGAAGCCCTCTACAAATCTTCGATAATAACCTGCCAAACCCAGAAAACTACGAACTTCTGTAGGCGTCGTAGGTCTTGGCCAAGTCTTCACAGCTTCTATTTTCTGAGTGTCGACTCGGATACCATCATCTGAAATAACATGACCCAGGAATGCAACAGAATTAAGCTAAAACTCGCACTTCGAAAACTTTGCATACAATTCCCGATCTCGAAGAACGCCAAGGACAACTCTTAGATGCTCTGCATGTTCTGATTCTGTGCGAGAATATACCAGGATATCGTCGATAAACACTATCACAAAAATATCCAAAAATGGCCTGAACACATTATTCATTAAATTCATGAACACCGCCGGGGCATTCGTCAACCCGAACGACATTACTCGAAATTCGTAGTGACCATATCTTGTCCTGAAGGCAGTCTTGGGAATATCTGCTTCCCTAATTCTCACCTGATGATAACCCGATCTCAGATCTATCTTGGAGAACCATTTAGCGCCCTGCAATTGATCAAACAAATCGTCGATTCTGGGAAGAGGGTATTTATTCTTTATTGTCACCTTGTTCAACTGCCTGTAGTCGATGCACATTCGTAGCGATTCGTCTTTCTTCCTTACGAACAAGAATGGTGCTCCCCATGGCGAGGAACTAGGCCTTATAAACCCCTTCTCAAGTAAATCTTTTAGCTGTGCTTTTAGCTCTTTCAGTTCTGCTGGAGCCATTCGATAAGGAGGAATAGAAATAGGCTCGGTGTTTGGTAATACATTAATGGCGAAATCAATCTCCCTTTCTGGAGGAAGGCCTGGTAACTCGTCGGGAAACACATCTGGGAATTCATTCACTACCGGGACAGACTGGAAAGTTGGCACTTCCGCTTCCGTGTCATGAACCCGAACTAGATGACAAATATAACCCTTGGCTATCATCTTTCTCGCCTTAAGGTAGGAAATAAACCTACCCTTTGGGGAAACTGTATTACCCTTCCACTCGAGTATGGGCTCTCCCGGAAATTGGAATCAAACTACCTTTGTCCGGCAACAAACATTAGCATAGCATGATGCCAACCAGTCCATACCCATAATTACGTCAAAATCTATCATCTCAAGTTCAATCAAATCAGCCCTTGTCTGATGATCACATATAATGACTACACAGTTCTGATATACTTTCCTCGCTATTACAGGATCACCAACCGGAGTGAATACCTCGAAGGGTTTAATTGGCTCAGGTCTTACCCCAACACAATCAGCGATATACGGAGTAATATATGAGAAGGTAGAACCTGGATCAATAAGAGCATATACATCACGGGAAAATATAGTCAAGGTACCTGTGACAACATCTGGGGAAGACTCAAGATCCTGTCGCCCAGCTAAAGCATACACACGGGGCTGTACAACACCTGAAGTGGATGCTCCCGCTCTACCTATGCCTCTGCCTGCTGTAGTCTGAGGAGTCTGTGCTGTCGGGCGCGCTGAAGAAAACCCCGCTGCTGAACCTGTGGGCTGAGTCCCCGCTTTATCTCTCGCTAAAGGGCAATCTCTCATCATATGACCAACCTGCCCGCAAGCATAACAAGCATCCGAACCCTGACGACACTGTCCGGAATGTAATTTGCCACACTGGCTACACCGCGGTACTGGAGGTATCCTCTGCTAAAGTCTCCCCTAGACTGCGAATCGGAAGCCCTCGAACTCTGCCCCCGGCCTGACTGAGTAGAACGATCAACCCTCCTATCTGAGAATCTAGAAGGTGCACTAGTCACTGACTGACCTGAGTGCCTAGAATATGTCTGTCTCGGTCCCCCTCGGTACTCACTGTTCTCCCCCATAGATCTACCCCTCTTACCTTGTCTTCTGTCACCATCACGATCACTTCTCTGCTGTCGTTGTCGTTCCTCGAGGTTCTGAGCATGGGCCTGTATCCGAGAAATATCCATTCCGCCTTGCAAAGAGGCTGTCAGGCAATCTCTGAACAAGTGTGGTCCTAAACCACTCACAAATCTATAGACTCGATCTCCCATGTCAGCCACCATAGTCGGAGCATACTGGGCCAATGAGTTGAATTTCATACTATACTCTCGGGCACTCATGCTTCCCTGTTTCAAATTCAAGAACTTGTCCGCTCTAGCTCGGCGGACTTCAGGTGTCAAGTAGTGACGAATAAAGGCATCTACAAACTCTTGCCACACGGGAGGTGGTGCATTCTCCCCTCTTGTTATCACCCAATTCTTATACCATAGTACCGCCACGTCGCGAAGTCTATATGAGGCCAACTCCACGGATTCGGTCTCAGAAGCATGCATAAGTTTCAGCGTCCGCAACATCTCATCGATAAAACCTTGTGGGTCCTCATCCGGCTTCGACCCGAAAAATTCTGGAGGGTTTAGAGTAAGGAAATCACGGGCTCTTGTACTAGCCGAACGATCACTTGGGCCCGCATTCTGTCGTTGTGCCTGAGCGGCAACCAACTGTGTCAATAAATGTATGGCCTCGGACACTTGTTGACCCGAAGCACCCGGTGGAGGAATCGGAGCTGAGGCTCCTCCCTGCTCTTCTACATTGGGCACGACCTCACTTTGCGATTTACTTTCCTCTACCTCCGCCGGAGGCTCCCTTTCTGCTCGCTTCTTCGTCGTAGCTTTGCCTTTCTGGGCAGCTGTAGCTTTTCCTTTCGGCGGCATTTTCTGAAACCATAATGGACTTTGAGGAAGAACATAATCCTAGGCATGACTCTATCGCACGATTTCATGAGAAGAAGCATGGTCATTTTCCTAAATGCTCCTCTTGTTTATTAGCGTGGCGCGAAACACACCATAAACAAGACTCTACTTAGACACGGCTCGTAGACACTTCCTAGGGCGAACTGCTCTGATACCACTTCTGTCACAATCCAGCTAGGGCCGCGACGGGTACCCGGAGCCATTACCGAGCATCGCTTACTCTACTGCTTGTCTCGCTCATTTAATACTCTTTTATCAATTCTACATACCAATTGTAGGAAAATCATATTTAATCAAATATAAATACTTTATATACATTTGCCTCTTAGCCATCAAAATAATATACATACATATGAAAACATCTTGTGAGACCATCTAACCCACACTGCGTATCTACGAGCCTCTACTAACATAATGAATACATGGACGGAACAAGACTCCGTCATGCCCAAAATATGCATGTATGAATGTACATCAAAAGAATAGTCATAAGCACCTCTGAACAATGGAGTGCTACCTATCAGCTGACAGCTACTGAGGACCTGGGCCAAGCTCTCCTCCCTGTCTACCTGTGGGCATGAACACAGCGTCCGAAGAAAGGACGTCAGTACGAATATTGTACTGAGTATGAGAGGCATACATAATGAAAGGAAACATCAATAATATGAGGATAACATCAACATGAGACATTTGGGTCTGACTGATAATAATAAATGAATTAATGCATGTTATCTTACTCATACTCATCATCATGACATGTATGCATCATATGCAAGCTGCCCGTCCATGCCGGAACGGTGTGATAATCAATAATATTAGCCCGCGTCCAGGCCTCCCGCGTCCGGGGTACCATCTCATGCCGCCTACTAGTGGTGTCTGCCCACGCCCGTAGGTCGTGGTGTATCCGTATCGCCGCCCGCCGAAGCGGTGTCTGCCCGGCCAACTAGGCCCGGTGTGAAATGCTCATGACATGCTCAATGTAAATGCTCATAGTAATATGCTTATCATAATATACTTATCTTATCATAATGCGTATATAAGACTCATGATCAACTTTACTCTATCGGGGTGACGTAAGGTCGTGATCCCCCGATTACATTATGGAACCATCATGGACATTCCGCCTCACCTTGAAAGGACTAGTATATAAGGTGAGTGTAGGCAAGGAATAACATCATCATCATTCTAGTGTCATCATATCGCATAACTTATCTCATATAGACATTCATAGGCATAAGCTTTTAACTTCTTAGAATGTAAGAACTCATGAAAGGAATAGGGATTCAAGCTAAAAGATCCATGCCATTAGAAAGAAGGACTAGCCTCACATACCTTGGTCGTTTAGCTAAGATATCGCTCACTTGTTCTCCGTCGATATCACGTCGTTACCTTCATAAGAGAATCCGTATCAACATTAGTAAACTAACTACAAGAACGCATCGCTAATTCTAGGAAAAGTCGGACAACGCTTCCTTCGCTCATACCATTTTCTCATGTTTTATATCAACTCCCAACATTCATAACATTACTCGCAATATCATCATTGACAATCGTCATTTACGTATATTTGGCAAAATCCACCATTTTCCTCTAATTTTCCCTTATTTCTACTTCTAACTCATCCTTGGGTTTTCATGCATTTAATGCTTGTTTCATGATATAAACATCATTTATAACGTATTAGTACTCACAACACTTCAATATTCATAGTTCAATTCCACTACCATTCACTTATGTCACTATTCACTCAATAATGACCCATTTCTATGTTCTTCTACATTTCAAGTGTCTAAGCTTTCCAATACTTCAAACAACATGGAACAATCATGAAACTTACCATGGATGATGGTTGAGCAATCCTTAAGTTGAAATACTTCAATTAGCCAAAACCCTAGTTCCACCTTCTTGGGAATTTCTTGACTTAGAAGATCCTTTGATGTGTTCTTACACTTATTTTCATGAATTTGGTGTTTATAATCTTAGGTTTCCTTGGATTTTCTTGCTATTCTTAGAGTTGAAGAACACTCTAGAGTTTTCTTGAAGTGTTGGATGAAAAATGACGTGAAATGGGCTTAAGTTCCCTTTTAATAATTCAAATCTGGTCTTTAATGAAAATTTGTCGGGATAAACAGTGGTCGTAAACCACCATATACGGACCGTATTTTGATTTACGGTCCGTCCACTGTGGTCGTATTTAACCATTTCCAAGACAGAAAGTTTTGGCTGATGGACATGGTAGTTTACGACCTGGTTTACGGACCGTAAATCAGTTTATGGGCCGTAAACTGGGTCGTATTTAACCACATCATCACTGGGCAGAACTTGAGATTTTTGGCCAGCTAAAGGACGATTGCACTATACGGTCCGTAAATCACTTTACGGGCCGTATAGTGCCATATACGACCACTGGACAGAAAATTTTCCGCGACTTTCTTATTTTCGAAAAATTCTTAATTAGCCATTCCCGACTTAATAAAACATCATTCACTCAAACTCCTCATCATTCCACTCATCATACAAGTACGAAGAAATTTCCGAGGTGTAAAAGATCTGGTGAAAAAGTAACTCATAGCAAAATGGTCCAACAATGGGTAGTCTCAACGGCCAATACACTTCGGGCTCACTTGCCCTCTTTCCCAAATCTCAAGACACCCTTGCCGGGTGTAATATTAAAACCTGATCGTTCACTCTGCCAGTCCCAACTCTCTAACATAGCTCAAGCTCCAGTTCTCGTATCTCCGCATTCAAATTTCCTTCACAACTGATCCTCGAATAGCAATTTGCTTTTACCCGAATTCTCTGATTGGATAACACCATAGTCCTGAACGCGATCAATAGGCCCCACAACCACTTTCCCAAACCAACGCAATCCTCTGAAACTTGGTCACAAACCATAGCCCGTTTTGAACCGATAAAATACTCTAACTCGGCTAGCTCCTTCTGCTACATCATATAAAGCCGTTACTCGCACCGCGATTTCTTAAAAGCATATGAACACACATACCAAAATTTTGAACTCATAACTTACCCAGAAAGAGACCTTGATTCATCTGCGATCTCTACGCAATTCTATCAAAACTAATCTTACTGGCAGCCAGCTTGGCCAGTTTTGAATCTTTTTGAACCTTCAAATCACAATACAGGAACCATACCACTGAATATCTCGCCGAGCAAATTCCGTCGGTGTTACGTCCCGTATTTTTATACATTGGGACAACCCGGATTAACTATGACAATTAAGGGCCAAGACTATTCCGGGATTTGAAGTCGGGACTTTTGACCATTTGATTTTATTTTGAGACATAAGTTGAATATGAAATTGAGGGCATTGGACACTTAGGAAAAATTGGGACCACAATTCATAAAATTGGAATTTAAAAATCTTGCACCAAAAGCCATGGTGGCCGTGTGGACTTGAAATGGTCCCACACATTGTGTGGCCAATTTTAATTGGTCCAACACATGTGTGGGCCATAAACAAAGGGAGATATTTGTGGATACTTAAAAAAAATAAGACTAAGTCATCTTTCTCATTTCCCACTTCTACACTTAAAGAAAAATAACAAGACTTGGAGAGCCTCCACTCCCCCATGGTCCTCAGCCACAACCAAGAAAAATCAAGTCCCATTTTTGCCTCTCTAAAATTATTTCTTTGGTATAAACCCACTATTTGGAGGTCCCTAAGTAGCGTGGAAGTATTGTTTGGGTCATTCAACCACTCATTTTGCCCATTTGCAAACCCTAGCCTATTGGTGGATTGGAGAATAAAGGTGAGTTCTAATCTTGTTTTTGGAGTTATAAATGTTGTATGCATATTGTAGTATGCTAAAATGGATAAAAATCATGAAATATGAAATGTTGAAGTTGGGTCTTGTGTTGGGTGTGTTGACCGTGTGAAGTATATGTGTGTGGTGTGGTATTGGGTTGATGAATTAATTGTTTGTAGCATATTGATTGTCGTAGAGTGGAGAAGTGAATAAAAATCATTGATACATGTATATGTGTAGTGTAGCCGTGTATATAGCCTCCAAATGGTAGCAAAGAATGAATTAATATCGCTTAGCGTCGTAATGGTTGTTGTGATGATTTGTATGTTGGAAATGAGAGTTAAATGTCCGGAATTGATATAGTAAGCGTTGCGGACTGATTTGGAGAACTTTGTGCATTTAATGCAATCCTTATATATGAGAACCATTAACATATGAATATGTGTAGTGTGAACGAATGTGAGTCATAGATTATGCCGAATATCGCATTATTATCGCTTAAGCGCTTTCGTGTCGTCGTTACGAATTCTAGTTTGGAATTGAGCATTTAATGACTTAAGAGTGATGTTGAGATTGTACGGGCTGATTTGAGGGTTATTGTGCGTTGATGTAATTTGTATATTTTATGAAAATGGTATCGTTATATTGTGAATTGTGATACAAAACATGAATTGAAAGTCGGAAGTGTGCCCAGTGGGCTGCTCACGGGTAGGGGCTGTTTTCGGCCAAAAATTTGGAGAAATTGTGGATTGTTGGAAAAATTATGTGAATTGTTTAGAATGTTCTCGAATGTTGTTAGTATGAGTTTGGGTTAATAATCGAATGTACGAACGATATTGTGGCTTGAAAGTAAGCCATTGAATTGAATAATTGGAAAGTTGTCGAATGGTGTAAAAGAGAGCTACTATTATTATTTTGCCTTTCGAATTGATTATCGATGTTGCTAGGTTGGTTATTGTGGTTGTTGTTGTTGATTTTGAGCGAGTTAAATTCTCGGGATGGCCTATTTACAGGGGAAATGCTGCCGAATTTTCTGTAGAATTTAATGTTACTTGGAATAAATGGCTTAAGTGCCTATGTTTAATATTGGATATTCGTTGGCATATTTGTAGACCTTGGGGAGCCCGAGGCGTAGATTGGAATTTACTTTAGATTGGCCATCTTGGAGTGCGTACGAGGTATGTAAAGCAACCTCTCTTCTTTTTGGCATGTCTTAGTTTTACATAGGCTAGATTAGAGCCTTAAGGAAATTCCAAATCCGAAATCCGAGCATGATATGATCTATATATGTTCCTTGGCACTCTTATGTATGATTTGATGAAATATGAACCTTTATGTATTTGAAATAATCGCTTTCCGAACTTTGCGCAAAAAGGTTTCACTTTAAAGAACTTCGAAATTTCTGAATGCCATACATTTCACATAAATGCTCGGATTGCTCCAATATTTTTATAAAAGTTTGCATTATGTATGATACGTATGTTTTCCATAGGCGGGCCCGACTTGGGTAAATACCCGTTCGTGGGTCCCGCAACTTTCCTTTATGTAATTCAGAGAATCTTTGAAAGAATTTGGTATGATTATTATTCCGATTTCAAATATGATCATTTTACTTATGTTTGAATTTATGATAATGATTTTATGCATATGACTACTCACGACTCTACTCGTGCATTCTGTTATTCCTTTCGCCGAGTCCCGGGCCGGTTCTGTTGTCGTGCGCATTTTGATATACTCCGGAGTTATGCTGTGTTTATGGTTCACCGAGCTACTCGCAAAAGAGGGTCGGGTTCCACCTATATTTGGTGTTATGCTGTGTATGGTGTTATGTTGTGATGTGATATGTGACGGGGATACGGAGATTTGAAACTTTCTGGTGTTATGCTGTGTTATGGCGCCATCGACGGGTGGGCGACCATATTCTTCTGTACCCTATGCATTACTTACATATTTTTTAAAGTAAGCAAATTTTGATATGTTGGATTTGCACTTATGTTTGGTACTTCCATTTCGTTTATGTCTCAGATTTGCTTTTTGTATATTCTGCTTTGCATACTCAGTACATATTTCGTACTGACCCCCTTTCTTCGGGGGCTGCGTTTCATGCCCGCAGGTACAGACGCACAGTTTGGTGATCTACCCATTTAGGACACCCTCTTCTGCTGTTTGGAGTGCTCTTCTCATTTCAGAGCACACATTTTGGTATATATTCGTTCGCTATGTATATATGTAT
Source organism: Lycium barbarum (assembly GCF_019175385.1). NCBI lineage: Eukaryota > Viridiplantae > Streptophyta > Magnoliopsida > Solanales > Solanaceae > Lycium > Lycium barbarum. The sequence goes on along the minus strand of NC_083348.1, from coordinate 17,657,258 downwards.
TTTTTCAGGGGCACGGCGGGGCCCTGTCCCGCCATATGATTCGGTTTGTCTGTTTAGAGGTCTGTAGACGAATTTGTGGGTGTGTGTGCCTACTTCTGTACGGATGTGTTTGCATAACTCTATTCGTTATGGCAGCCTCGTCGGCGTGCATTTATATATGTTTGTGGCAGCCTTGTCGGCGTGTATTTGTATATGCGTTTTGGGCCGTTGTGCCATTTGATAGCCTTGTCGGCTTTTGACATATTTGATAGCCTTGCCGGCATTTTGATAGATGTGCATATGTTCGGCGATGTATATTCCACTGCCTCTTCTGATTCTGATATAATGTTTTGTACGCGCAATCGCGCAAGATAATATTCGTTCTCAACTCTGTTTAAAAATGATGATTTAGTTTGTATGTCCGTTTGGGTGCCCAAGTAGGGCACCAGTCGCGGCCCACGGGGCTGGGTCGTGACAGTCGGAATTCAACTGGTCACTATAAAGACCTCTCGAACAACAGTTCCTCCTCCAATCTGTACTAAGCTCATTGCAATCCATTATTCAATCCAAGTAATTGTTCTCAGAAAATATCATCAAATCCACTAGGAAACCTGACAAAGCTCGGTAAATCTGTCATACCTCAAATTTGAGTCGAAACACATTGAATCTTTAAATATCTTCTTGGAAATATAACCATATACCATTAAGCTTAACTAGAACCATGATGACCCTGAATGAATGCACAATTCTCGAATATCACCAATTAGTCGTTGAACTGAATCCGAATTTCGAAACCAATCATAATCATACCACGCATAACAAATCTTGTCTATCATTTTCGACTCCACAAGTTGAGTCCTATCCAAGCTATCAACTTAGTACCGAAGAGCTATACTTTACAATGTCAAACTTTATGTTTCTCCACCCTTTACCGATACACAATTCCAATATAACCCGGAACCTTTTAATGCCAAACCTGAAGTCTCATATAGTAATTATATAACCATCAAACCTCTCATAGTACCACCTCGATATGCCCGTAAATTCTCTGAAAGAATCCAATTTTACACTGCCGCTCGAAATCTCACGCAATTACCCCCAAGTCTAATAACCAAAAGTACTTACCCAAACTATCCAGTCAATACTACTTGCGACATAAAATATCACCACGTGTAGGGTCAAACCTCGAAAATATAACTCTAGTCCTAACATGATAGGGATTCCATAATCTTCTCTCTTAAAGCATGCTAACTCATCCACTGTAGAATGTTATGAAACTTATCTGATGGTGTACCACCAAGCCACTTCTTATAAACCTCAACATGTCGGTTCACTGCAGTTATCTTCTCACTAGTCGCTGATCACGAACCTCACGGAACTGTGTCATATCACATAGTCCATTCTTGTAGATTTCCTTCTTAAGCTCACATAACAATCACATCTCAACTGGAATATGCAAGAAACGACACCACAATCTATACTAACCCAAAAAATCTCCAAGATGTACCTTTTTATTATTGATTCACAATCAACTATACCCTTTTTTTAACTAGTCAATTCCCTAATTCCTAATTAATTCACGATCAACATCGTAGTCAATCCTTGAATCCACTCAGTCGAATACGGCATAATCATAAGTTCTGCAAGCTAGCTGAATCAATCCGGAAAATAGGATCATACCACACACTTAGCACATTAAAGTTTCCTTAGCGATTATAACTCGAACTTGAACACTCTCTAAACCCAGTGTACCACACAAACAGTATTACTAATATCCCCATGTATCCTACTGAATCGTCATTGCCAAAATTGCCTTACTCAATTACCAAAATTTTATCCCGAACTCAACTCAGTTAACCCATCATCGATCTACCATTTCAAGTATCCACGATTACTAATCCCTTACTCAAATCCTTAACGTTACTAGTCCTCGAAGAATCACCTTAACTATCGAATCTGGATACCTCTAACCACTTGCACGATTATCCCTTTTTATCCAATCACATAAGCCGAGTAATAACACCACTAGTAAAGGAATCTAGCCAATTTTTACACAATGAAAAAAAGGTCCACAACCTTAGTCCACCACTGACCTCTATTAGCTATGACATAACCGAACATACCAACTCATCCATAAACTCTCAAGCCCACTCTACACTGTACAATTGCAACCAAGCTCTCACAAACCTTAATCTCCTGAACCCAGTAGCAAGATGCCTCATAGTAATCCTTCTGTTCCATTATTTCATTGTCAAAAACCTTTTATCACTATCAACCAACAAATGCTCAATTCCACTAGATCCTCTAAACTAATCATCCATCTAAGCCAAACGAACCACCAAAGCAATATCCAATTTCCTCAAGTCTAAGTGAGATAACTAGAAACTCCTCAAGTCATTAACTCATCGCATTCGCCCAAAATTGAAGTCATTTCTATCAGTCGATCACTAGCTTCTCAGAAGCCTACAACCCAGTCAAATTTACCGACCAACGATGAGACCATAGCATTCACCTACTAACAGAGTAGTTCTTTTAACATTAACGAGCTTATATCAAGAATGATCCTTAGCACCCGTCGCAACCCTATTCTGACAACCGTGTCAGATAGCAATTTTTTGTTTCCCAATATCACGAAAAGTACTCATATCCAAGATATTCTAAGAAGTCTTACTTCGCTACACACTTGCTATCATGACCCAACCCAGGCTGTACATACATGCTAACTAATGTCATTGCTTAGTAGCCATGACCTGCAGGGGACCCATGGTGTCCATGTACCACTTGTTCTGGATACTTATCGGACCCGAGCCATAAATCCTCCGCTTCGGAAAGAACTTCGGACTCGGATCCACATCATATAGATTACTCACTGTTACATTACTGCCAATGATTGGCTGACAGATAATACCTCATATTCCATCCAACTCGGCCATACGACCAGATAGCACAACTGACACATACTCAGACTTCTTGCCCCATGTATTGCCTCATAACCACATGTAATGCATGCAATGACGCAAGTGAATAAAACAAGTCATGAATCATACCATTGATAGGCGTAGCACTATCACGATTTCCTTCCGTCCTCCAATACAAACCTCTTGTTAGCAAGTATGACAATCATATGAATATTTCAGTATATTAGGAAATAAGGACGGAAATCGAATACCCCTAGGAATACATATTCTAATCAACACAATACCCCTATTTCTAGCCATGATGAATAATCAATTCCCATCCCATCCACATAAACCTTAACAATGGTAGCACTCAAATAAATACTCATTATACCCTAGTTAGTATTTACACACAATTTCCGTTGGGTTTTTAGAATATATCCATCCAAACTCTGTGTCCGAAGACCTAATCATGCAATCTCCCATCAACTCTAAGTGTATTTACGATTCGCTAATCAAAGTATAACTCAAGTAAACCATAACCTACCTCGATGACGAACAACTATTTGAAATTCCATGAACTGCTCGCCTTCCTATCCTTCATCCGAATCCCTGAGAGATGATAGTCGCAGGGAAAGATGTGGAGAAGGTAGGGAAAAGCCTCTTCTCTTGGTGTCAAGGGTTTTTCTTGTTGTGAAAACCTAATAGCAACCTTGGGAGGTCTTTTGTTTAAATGGGAGGTTGAAATATAAATTAAGTGACCAAAACCGAGCCTGCTGCCCTGCCTCGCCTGCTGCGGCGGTCGGGGTTCCACTATAGCGGCACCGTTGTGGCGGTCCGTTTCTTGCCTTGGGCCCACGACTTCTAACTCTATCCAAAATTGATTTTTCCCACTATTAATCCTTAAAACACCCCATAGGGATTATTATTTACGATCATAGACCTAGATTGGGCATGGATTCGTGGAGTATTAAATAACGACCGGACAAGTCGTTACACTTGCACAAAAGCTTCCTTTATGTCCTTATTGTCAACCTCTTTTCTTTATTATCCGCGATCACTATGTTTGCCCACATTCGTTGATTATCACTGAACTTACACTTGTTCTCACATACCAAAGTCTAATACTCTACCATTGCAGAATCGTCGACCGCCATTAGTTCACCAGCGTCACGTACACCATCATAAAGCCCTGACGAAGCTGAAGTTAAACCGATCATATCATCAAGAAACCCACTATTGTTAAGCCATAATTGCACTTTGTCACTTCCGAGTAACCCAACGCTGAAACATGGAGACCCTGTAACCCTCTGAACTATCTTCCCATTTCTCACGAACTCTCACAATAAACGAGCCTAATCGCGACTCCACACAACAATCGAGTCTAATCGTGACTTTACACAATCGAAACCTCAGGCCATAACTAGAGATTGAACTTGATTACATTCCCGAATCAGAATAATAAATCTCGTCCCAAACCACCACACGTCATAAATCAACAATTCGCATAATAATTTAAGGACGAGTGTCCACCCTCCACGGGTGATTAAGATAAAAAAATTCAGATACTAATTGGAATTGACTAGATTCCAATTTGGATAAAGTCGAACGAGAGAATGAAAGAATTCGAAGTTTCCTAAATGTCTTAAAGCCTCTCGCAGATAAGTACGGAGCTCATCGTACCGATCCACGAGACTCTACTAGACACACTTTTGTATTATAGACCGGGTAACCTAGGGCTTTGATACCAACTTGTCATGACCCATTTCGACTAAGCCGTGTAGACACTTACCTTTCCTTCCTCGGTAAGCGAACCCTCAACTCAACTATAAGTAAGTAATAAATAATTAAATCAATCAAGCAGAAAAGGATATTTACGTAAGTCTCACAATGATATTTAATAGAATAGTGCGGAATAAGGTACAAATACCCCCACGGTCAGGTGTAAGCCATACAAGAGCATCTAATGAAAAATATACAAGTCTGGAATATTATTACATGAATATGTCTATGCCTCAGAATAGATATAGTAAGACATAAAATAAGAAGAGTCTTCAAGGCAGCGAACGTCTCGTGCTCACCCTGGAAACTCACAATAATGCTGATGACGACGATCAACCACGCGAGATGGAAGCAGACCCAACCTGATACTCTGCATTCATAAAGGAATGCAACAAGTGCAGGTCAGTACAAAACAACGGTACTCGTAGGTATCATCGGTCGAATAAGCATAACTAACATAATTCAAGCAATAATGCAAGATAGGCAGATAAACCAACAAGTATAAGTCAAACATAATCGAAGCCAAGTACACGTCATCGCATAGTAGAGCATTTAATCCCAAATGTGCCAACCCTCAATATATCAAATTCGAATCCAACATCACAAGTACAACACCAAATCATCTCAATATAAGTCGTGATGCAATGTAATGCACTAATGCATGGATGCAATGCAATGCCATACAAATTCTATGTACATATATACTCCGGACGAAAATATCGACATTTTGGTAACACAACCCAAGGTGACTCGCGAAGTCTAAGTACCACTAGTCTCCGATCTTTGCCCAACAGACATACGAGACCCCAGATCTTTACCCACGGGGGTTTCTCATGGGCACCATCCTGGGGGACCCGCAGAGTCCATGCACTCACTCAATCCACGATTCCAGAACTAACATCGAATATCGGACTCTCAAGTCACTCTCATTTAAAAATCGAGCCCAGCTCATCACAGTGTTTCATCAAGTACTAACAGTGTCTCAACAGTATATCATGAAGAATGAGAGTGCGTGCAATGCATGTATCAACATCAATAATCATGCTCGATATCACAAGTACCAACAATGGGCACACCAACAATATATTAGTGTCACAAGTACCAAGAGTAGGTACGCCGACAAAAGCATGAAAGACTACACAAGTCATATAGAACGCTATCCTCGTATCCTCATCAACCAGTAAGATACCACAATATCACAATCAAGATGGAATAGCAGATTCCAATATCTACTAACAGCACGTGGCATTAAGCCAACACAATAGAACAATCAAATCACAACACAACGGGGTGGCTAGCCCCAGTCACGCAACAGGGCCCAACCTAAGATAATATTCAACCCAACGTCATACCTGAAGGTTTACATGCTTTCTCCGACAATATAATCTAAATATATGCTTCGCTATATGAAGTATGACCAAGGATAACCATAACCTACCTGGATGGCCGAACAACAAACACCGACAATCACTCTTTCGCTTGCCCCTTCTGCTGAGCCTCGGGATCAATAAAGTCTAAGCATATTTGAAATCTAGATTAGAAATCATGAAGAATTTAACTCATGGATTCCCCTAATTTCAAAATTTAAGTAAAACCCCCAATTTTGGGTATAAACCCTAACTCTTTGATTTAAGAATTCAACACTAAAAATGGAAGATAAATGATTAACAACCTTAGTTTCATCAAAATCTAGCATAAACTCCATCAATTTCGTCATTAATAAGCCTAGATAACAAAACGACCAAAACCCACTTTTAATCTTCCATTACTAAGGGATAACAATAAAAGAGGAATCTATGATGATTAGGAACAATGAAATAGTAAGAAGGTTAGGAGAGCTTACCACCAAGAATCTCCTCTAAGAATCCTCTAGAAATGCTCCCAATATGAACCACTTTCGGAATAACAATGAATGAAATGACTTGGGGTGTCATATCATTTAAATACCCCAGTCACTGTCCGATCACCGCTTCCGCGGTCACTCAGACCGCTTCAGCTGCGCCACCCTAGCGGTGCCTTGACCGCTACCTCGGTCAAGCCCAAATAGCCAAGACCACTCCAGCGGCAGGGTGACCGCTCCAGCGGTACTGCTGCCGCGGTGTTTGGTGGCACCAGACACCAGAAACTACACCAAGTTTCACACTTCAATACGATTTTTTGACTAATTCTCGAGGCCATCTGCTTACGTACCACATACATATACACACATAAAAACACGCTACAAACGCGTCTCGTAGGCTCGAAATTCCCAACGGAGGTCTTGTTGATCGAGTCAACTTCCGATACCTTAATTCCAATTTCCCAACCTAAGTCCCAAAATGCATCCAAGTGCATTGGGAACCGAACTAGATACACACACAAGTTCTAAACGACGATCCGAACCTCTTGAAATTGACGGATTTTCGAAAAAGGTTCGTTTACCCAAATATCAACTTTGAGTAAGGCCCTATGAACACAAGCCTCTCAAAATTTCACAACTTTTTATACTTAGTCTCTCAAAATCATTCTAAGGCCCTATGAACACAAGCCAACAACAAACCAAGTTAAAACACATCACAAAATCACTTATAAGTCATAAATCACAACATACAACCCGACCAAATTATTTAGGTCCGCTCATTTCTAACCTCGAAAAAGTACTAACAAGGATAGAATGGTCAAAACACGCATAACGACCGAGTGGGTCGTTTACATATTGTCTCATCCTCTACCCAAAGTATAGTTAATTTCATTATTCCTTTTATTCCTTTTTGGGTTGAAAATTAATTATAACTGTTGTTGCTACTTGAGAATCCAAGTAAGATTTTAACTTTGACATGTCTTCTCAATAAATTTATGAGAGTCAGTAAAAATTAAATGAAGCCTCATAATGTAATCCATCCGCCACTCATGATAGCTAGCATAATATGGGGAAAATAATTCTGCATATCCTTTAATAATAGTATAATAAAATTTCTTACACACACAATACATATATATATATATCTATAGATCCATGCCCATGTAATTAGCGAATAATAAAAATATGTAGATCCATGCCCATGTACTTAGCGAATAATAATATCATTCCAAGTATATATAACTGATTTTGTAATTCACAATTTCATACTTCAAAACTCTTATTAAAAAAAGTCATACTACAAAATTGATATCCTCTTCATTAAGTTAAAAACGAAGGGCAAAACTATATCTTATTTCTACCTATTTTAACTTAGTGCGATTACAAAAAAATAAGTATATATAAGATGTAAGATCATATGATGCAAGCTCATATATGGAGGAACAAAACGCAATCGACCCAATTACAAGAACGTTCACGAGAGAATAAAAAATACTAGAATTTAATAACCAAGACTATTTAAAAACCATAATAAGAAAGAAGCAATCCATACGTTTTGCTAAGTTTTACTCTTTTTGAAAAGACTAGTTTAGTGTACGCGCACCTCATTTGACAACAAATGTTTCAGAAAAAATTGGATTTAGCTACCAGCTTCGTCATTAATCAGCTATTAAATTGCTCATAGCCAAATTCTTTTATTTACTGTTGGTAAGTCGATTAGTTTGCTCATCCGATAATTCTTGTTGATAATTGTGTTCCTTTTCACTTGAAAATTCTCATATCAATTGATTTCTTTTACTAAATGAGAAGCTTTGTTGAAAATATTCACTTATAATAATCAGGAACAGACTGAAGTAATATATTGCTATAAAAAAAAATTCAAAGGATTCCATTTCTTATGATTCATTACATTACATATAAGGTAATATATCCATTTCTTATGATTCATTACATTACATATAAGGTAATATATTAATAAGGTAAAATTTTCATTGCAATTTAAGTTAAATATCTGTAATTGAAGAAATCTCCTCATGTCTCATTGTCCTTACTTTTCCGTTCTTTTATATTTCTCTTCCTTGTAAGTTGTTTTTTATCAAAGGCATAAAAAGTCTACTACACATGAGAAAAAAAGACAGAGAGGCAGGAAAAAATCATGGTATCAAACAACAATTGATGCAAATTCTATGTAAAAACCATAATAAGCAAAATCTTTTTATTTATACAGAATATAGATTCATTACTTAATTAGGGATCCATTACCGAATAGGTATAGTTGTCGTATTTAGTGCTGGTGATTTACAAAATCCTAGTGGACAAATTCTTGATTAATTTTGAGTCCCCTATTATAACTATAAGTAAACTCTTTGATATTGCAATTTTTATTCAATATGAAATTATTTTATTTACTTAAAGAAAGAACCAAACATTTATCTCCTTGCTGAAAAAAAGTCACGACAATAAGGGGGAAAAAAAAAGGACTCCTAAAGTTAAAAGGTATGGGAAGAAAACCGAAATTTAGGGATAAAATTAAATGTATCACTAAATATTAGGGAAAAGAGACTCCTGGTAGTTATTAGTTTGCCAAAAATAATGATAAAAAAAAATTACCAAAGAAAAGAGGATTCCAAAAATAACGGCGGGTTTCCAAAACCAAAAAAGACTCGAAAATAGGTAAAATATTATAAAAATAATTAGATAATAATTTGAGGAAAATAGTAAATACCAATTTTGTCTATCATAGAGTCTTCTAATGAAAGACAAATAATTCAATCAATATCATTGATCATTAGGAATACATGCATAAGGTCATTTCACTAAAATTTAAATTCTTTAACATATAACGAAAACATTGATAATAAATGTTTGAAGTCATTGAATGTGTCTCACTACACAATCCTTTCGGCAGCTTCAGAATGGGAAAAAGTTATTCCCAATATTTCAAAATGCCTAGATGCAAAACTATTTTTTTCCTTTGTTTTTCCTTTCTAGTAATTTAATTTAGTGTTAGTTTTCATTTTACTTTCTCAAAAAAGAAATTATTTTAGAAATATTTTAGACTCCTTTTGTAAAATTATAAAATACTTTTAAGGAGGCATATACTCCTTTCCAACCCACAGTTAGAATAAAGTCTTGTATCTATAGTTATTCCCCAATCCAGAAGACTAAGGTAACTCTTAATGGATTTTGAAATTAAATTATTAGGACTTTCGACATAATTTAAATAAGGAAAGATTTAATAATTAAACTTTTAGTTGATTTCAAAATTCTAAATATTAGGAAAATAGTTAAATTACTATTTTATCTAGTGTGATTATATTTTTAAAGCGTTAAAAAGGCAAACGATATTTTACTAAGGCCTTCGTGAAGCGGTAGATATTGAGAATTGAGATGCATACATGGAATTAATTTTAATTTTAAGAGAGAATTTATGTGATTAAGAAAAATAATTATCTCAAGAATTACCTCAAGAGAATTTCTTGAAGTGTATGTGCCTTCATATTGCGGGGAAATTTCTAATCATATAGATTCAGAAGTAGTGCAAAAGAGGCAGAGAAAATACAAGAGGATGAATAATTGTAGCTGAAATAAAAAGGAAGAGAAAATATGGAAGAAGTAATATCATCACTAATAACGTGTTGCATAAAATCTCCATATAAGGATATTCTTTTATTATTAATTGCATGAATTAGGTAAGAAATTTTCGGAAAGGTCATTAAACATAAGCGAGAAAAGGTACAATTGTTAGCTGCATTAACGTACTATATATTTGTTTATTCAATATATATATATATATATAATTGACTCTTATTCAGATAGATACTCTTTAGAAGGAATAAAATAGATTAAGAATAGTTTAAATAAAGAAATATTTAACAAACATAACTCTAATTGAATTTAAAGTCTTATTAGAAAAATAATTGATATATATTATTAATATTTATGTATATTAATTTGTGGAAAAGAGTAAATGACTATTTTGTCTATTGTAGATTCTTTTAATGAAGGACAAAAAGTTTAATCAACATTTCTAAGGTCCATCATACTTTTAATATAGTATAGATTATGTGAAAAGAAAAAATAATATCAAGGAGCCCTATGATCATATGATCATGTAAAATACAACATGAAAGTAGTTGATGTAACATCATTGAAAAATCCATACCTTCTCCACAGAATTATATGTTGGCCTACACTGCCAGAAAATTTAAGAGTATTGAAAACCACAATATTATCCACTTAGGATTGCGTGAAAAGAAAAAGAAATTACTGAGAAAATCTTGTGCGATACAAATACGGTGCTTGATTTTATAATTTATCATCGCAGAATATACTTCCTCCAAAGAATTATGCTTTGGACAACACTGCAAAATATATATATATATATATATATATATATATATATATATATATATATATATATATATGAGAAACAATTTAGAGTAAATCATTGGGTTAAAAAAACATAACGAACAACTAAGATATGACTTGGATATAAGTTGATTTAAGAGAAAATACAAAAGACGGGCTTGGAAGGAAAATAAGAGGAAATTCATGCTATATAGCGAGGGCTGAGCGTGGGGTGGAGTAGATTGGGAGCCCTAATGGACTTTATCCATTTAGAAAAAAAAAAAAAAAAAAACCTTTCACATTATTAACTCTTCAAATTGACTCTTCTTCATTTTTAAAACTCTTCAGATTACTAACTCTTAAAATGATCCACTATCGTGAATAATTATGGAGAAAATGTTTTTGGTGAATTGATGTGAAACATTAAAATGTTCCTGCTGCCTGCTGACCTTCTAATCCAAGTTTTGTGTAATTAAAATATTACTATTTCATTAGATTTTAATTTACTATAGGGCCGAAATGATAATCTAACTATGAAGATAAGAGCTTCCTACTTTTAGTATAAGATGACGCAACGCTTTCTGTTTTAGTACTGTAGGGTCATGTCCTCTATATCAAACTTAATGCAAGCATAGATTAACTTTTGAGCTTGGCCAGAATATACTGGTGAAACTCTAGTATACTTGAGTGAAAGCTCTACTGCTATTGACACGAAATAAAATTATTTCAATATTATGATTTAACATCTTTTAAATATGATTTTATATACAATGCTCACTTCTTGTGGCACTCTATTATGACTAGCTAGAGTTGAATTAATTAATTGTGTTAAGTGTTTCTATCCTAAGAAACAAAAATGATCATAATGACGTACGTGACAACCTCGATGATGGATCGTTCTTTACACACTAGATCTTGCAGTCTTTGTTGCAATAAATTGAAATCATCTTGGCTATTCACAACGCTAATCCTAACGTAACGATTTTCTACTCCAAATACAGCGCCTTTTCGACCAAGGATATATGCTGCCGTCAGCAAATTGTAGCAATCCTTATCTTCTTCCGCTTCACATTTTAACCACGCAAAAGCTGTGAAAAACATGAAAAAAAATTGGTAAATAGTTGGATTTTACTTATTGTTGATTCTTAATTAATTAATGCTAGTAGCTATGAGGGAGACAAATTAATACCTGGTGAAGGTGCCCTAACTTGTCTTGAAAATGCACAATGTTGCGAGGGGATTTGTTCCATTGAAAAGCGTTTTGAAGTCGACAAGATATTCGTGAGCTTTTCCCAACGAGACTTCATCGTTGTATGTGCAAATCGAAACGTTTCTCCTCTATCTCCTTGTAGCACAACATTTAAGAGCTTTAAAGCTCTCAACTGAGTTTCACGCGGAACACCATTAGTGTTTAAATTTATGTATTCGACCATTCTTTCATACACAGCTTTGTCTACTATGGCCCATCTATATATTAAAGAAAATTAATGAAATTAAGGCCATGATTACGTACTACATATGAAAACATTACGAGTGTTAGTTAAAGTTTTTACCCAAATCTACTACCGGCATGACCAGTGAGCTTAGAAAGTGTAAATAACATGAGGTCTTCATCCACAGGGGCTGGAATTGGGGTGTAATGTGGCCAATAGTAAGCTAAATCATAAACATGCCTTGCGAATTTGCCTTGAAGGACTGCCTTGTTTAGGTGCCCATCTGGATTGTTTGGACACGTCACGAACTCAATGAAGTTGTTACTCCTTGTTTTGTTTTTCCACCAGGATGTATCACCACTAAACTTATATTGCTTCGAATCCAAAAGCTCCGTTTGTGCTTTGTAAACTGGGTAGTAAGGAGCAGAAGTTACTACCTTGGTAGGTGATGAAGGTGAAGATGAATAGATGGTGTGGGAAAGAGCATATACTTCCGCATTAAGAAGCTGAGTCGAGCCAGCACCAAATATTATGTACTTGTTGGATGTGTTTGCATTTCCTACAGTGTCATGCAACTTGTGGATTACATTCTCCAATTCCTTAGAGATGAGAGAACCATCCTCAAATTCATAACCCATTCTGTGCCACCCAGCCACCATAATGCCACTACTCCCTGCATTTAGCTTCCAGAATGGCTGTAAAAACATTGGGTTTCCACTGCAACAAATTAAAAAAGAAAAAAGTGTCACTCAATTAGTTTAATTTATGATTCATTGTACATTCACTAGATTAGTTTAATTTAGGATTCGTTGTACATTCACTATTGGAAAAAACATGAATTTCCAAACGAATGGATCCATTGGAATCAAGATTTTCGACGAATTTGGTAGCAACAAGTGAATTTTCAACGGATTTCCAACTCAAAAGATGGTCGAAAATTCACAATTCTCCAGTAGTAATGTATGTAATCTTAATTTCAAGTGTTGTAGAACTAACTGTCTGCATCAACGGTGCAATTGGGTATAAAGACAGAACAATCAGGGCCTGTAAAGCATGCATTGCACTCACAAATAGGTCTACCATTATCTGTGACTAAGCCATCTAAATAAGCCCTTCCATGGCCTGAGCAACTAAAAGAGGCAACATTCTCTGCTGCTGTTGCTGCTTCCCTCGTCCAGCTTAGCTTCTCATTACGCCTGCTGCAAATTATTAACACAAGGCAGATAAGATTGACAATTACTGAAATGCTCAAGCACACTGCCCTCTTCAAATTCACTGATGACATATCTATGTTTCTAAACATTCTGTCTTTACGCTCTCTCTCTATAAGATTAAGGACTGTTAAAAATAAAATGCCCTTTGTTGGCCTTGAGATGGAATCAACTAAATGTTTTGTTTCATTTAAACCAGCCATTAGGCTATTATTTTAATAGCTCAATCAAATTATTAACCACTTAAAGCACGTTCAAGCGACCGTAATTAATTTTCTTAATAGCATTAGAACGTGTAACAACCCCGCGTTGACAACCTTTAATCCAATTCAGTAAGCTCTTGTAAATTACTAATGTACTCCATTTAGCCCTTCGAGATTTTTGTAGCCGCTTGACTGGGTATTAATTGAAGAGATTATGTACTGTTATTATACAATTATTAAACTCCCTAACAACTATTAATTGAACCTCACAATTAAAACAATCACTGCGTTATTTTTAAAAGACTACAATGTCTTTGTATATTATTATACTGCTAACTGCAGATGTTTCCTGGGCATAGACAGATGCCTCTATGTTTTTTTTACTCGACAAGTGTGAATTATTTATGTATCCAACAATAGACTTCTTCTTCTTTTTTTTTTTTTTTTTTTTTTTTAACCTTCTGCAAAGGACCACATAACTAAGTGGGATACTTGATTAAGTCAAAATATAGTGGATATAGAGAGCACCAAAGTTCTTCTTTGCTGATAAATTAACTAAAGCTTTGCATTTCCAACGCTTCAATTCACTTAAATAATTTGCAAGGTGTATACGGTGAAAACCGGGGTCTAAGGTCTCGACGCGATGGCCTAAGGTCCGGAACAATAACGAGGAGCACTTGGTCAGTATGGGCTCGATTGGTCGGATAGAAATGTTTTGGACTCAATCATTCGGTCGCAGCAGGATCCGAAGAGTTATGCTTCAAGTTGATAAGAGTCCGAGAAATCCGGCCCGTTTCAGATTTCTCTCCGCGAGTTATGACACAGCTGCTGAACCCGAGATTTAGGGAATCATTATGTCACGACCCAGCCCCGTGGGCCGCGACTGGTGCCCTATTTGGACACCCCAAACAGGCTTACATACCAAGTCGTCATATTATAGCTTAACTCAGATTTAATATTCATCATTTTAAACAGAACTGAAAATAATTATTATCTTAAGCGGTCGCGCGTATAGAAATATCATATCAGAGCCAAAAGGGGCGGCGGAATATACATCGCCGAATATATGCACATATACAAACATACGGGCCATCTTGGCCGCTATAACAGACGGGACCGCATTAAGACGCAAATCATAAACAAAACGAACACACACACGACCCATGACCCACATATATGACTACATGCCTCTACAAGTCATAACGGAAGCATACGACGGGACAGGGCCCCGCCGTACCCCAAAAAGTCAAATATACAGAAGCATATACATGACAAAAGATATATACCAAAATATGGGCTCCGGATCAAAGGAGCACTCTGTAGTAGCAGAATGTATGGCCTACACTGGCGGATCACGAACGTCTGTACCTGCGGGCATGAAACGCAGCCCCCGAAGAAAGGGGGTCAGTACGAAAGATGTACTGAGTATGTAAAGCATAGAGTACAGAAATCCAAACCACAACTGAAGTAAAGGGTACAAAGAGAGAATACCGAATCAGTATATCAAAACCTATGCTGAAAACATATGTACATAATGCAAATAAAAAGAAATCATGCATAAGGCTCAGGAACGTGGTCGTCACTCCGACGCTGGCGCCACAACACATCATACTCCAGAAAGTTTCAAATCTCCGTACAATCCCCGAACATGTCGTATCATCATACATATCATATCATCAAACATAACATATGCCATATCACATCATAACGCCGTATGCAAACGGTACCCGGCCCTATGGCGAGGTCTCGGGAACCGTAACACATCATACTGTCGAATATGTCATAGTACGCACGATCACAAAACCGGCCCGGGATCCGGCGAACGATATCATAGTAACATGCACGAGCGGAGTAGTGAGAAACTAAATGCAATTTACATATAAAACATTTGTAAAGACTTGATACAATAACATGACGGCAAGTTAGGTAGACTAGTTTGAACAACTGAACGATATGAGGTCTGTCTCACAAAAGTACTTCTGAAATCGTATTTGTAGTTCAAAGTGTAAATCAGAATGTAATGGAGCAATTAGAACATTATTCTTTGGTAGCTAAAATCATAAACAAAAATCCCTTTTGATATCATACAAAAATAAGTCAAATAGGACAAACGAAGGAAGTCTCGGGGCTAGTGGGCCCACCTCGGGTCAAGTCGAGGTGGCGTACGTGATTTACAAACATTAGACTCGATGGAGTCATCCATGAAAGTTTCAAGACGATTCGGTTATGTTTGTGAAAGTTACGGATGTTTGAACATTTCTTTCTAACAAAACACAAGGGTTCTAATTCAATTTCATTGAATGAAATAGCATCAAAATCGAACTCGGATTCCCATGAACAGAATCTTCCCGGAGGCTCAAATCACAACCTAGTACACCTAGGACATGCCAAAAGAAGGAAAGGTAGGGATTTACATACCTTATTTGCGTTTTACGCTCGTCCGAACTCAAATCCCGTTTCCTCCAAAATCTACAATTGATCATAATTACCAAATGCGAATTATAAGCTTTTAGGAATTCAATCTTAAACCCATATTTGTCTACAGAAATTTCGGCAGCGTTTCCCCTATAAATTCAACATCCCCGAGAATTAACTCGGCCAAGATATCAACAACAACACCCACAACAATACCAACAACATCAATAATCACTACAAAACACATCCTAACACAAATAGTCTTCCTCTCTACATAGTGCAACAACTTCTATTCCAACTCCACACTTTCAAACTAATATCAACATTTCCATATTCGTTTACTAATTTAAGACCATTTAAATACGATTCGGAAGCATTTCACATTATTCTACAAAATGTACAAAAGTTCCACCAAAACCATCATTCGCCCAAAACCTTCAATCTTCGACATAAACATTCACAACACATTTTCATCTTCTAGTTTCATGATTTACATTAACTTTCACATTCTAATCACACTACCTCCCATTAATGCAAAATACTACATACAAGTCACATTAGCTTTTACAACACTTTCCAAATCAAGATTACAACTTCATTAAAATCATCATATTCTCATTTGCATCTTAGAATGCATATCAACAACAACTAAATCATTGCATAGAACTTAGTTCACATGTCACACTACACATATATGTATATTCGGCCACTTCACATATTTCCAACCTCAACCAAAACCATTAAGCTTTCATTCCCAATATAGAGTTCACAACAACCACAACTAGAATACTACATAATATTAACTAATCTTTGCCTAAACAACATCACATGCACACGGCTATATACATATATATACACATTCATGCAACTTCCATATTTCCATGAATTTTAACCCTTTCTACATTATACAACATAAACAAAACCTTCATAACATATAAAAAGGGACTAAATCTTACCTTTTCTTCCTAGCTTCTTCACTTGACAAATATGCTAAATCGACGAAACAAGCGTCCTATCTTCCGAAATAACTACACCACGTTGTAGAGGACCCTTGAATTAGTAGAAATACCACAAGAAAATATTTTTTGGAACAAGATTTCAAGTAGTCAATTTTTCATGGACATGGCCGAATGGCCTTTAGTTGTTGCTCTTCTTCTTTTGTTTTCTCCTCTTCTAATTTCTCTTGAAGTTTCTAAGTGATAAGGCTCTCTTATATAATTTATCACATGATTTTTAATGACATGGGCTTGGGTCCCTCACTTTGGGCCATGGCCGGCGACCCTTCTTTTGGTCCTTTGTTTCTTTTTTTTTTTTTTTTTTGTGATTTTCCTAGCCCAATTGATTATGGGCCCCATTTTGTAATTCCCGATACTAATTTTCAAAATTTCCAATTTTTCCCTCGGCCTTCTTCCATATTTCCACATCAATATTTCATGAACATCACACTTGTATTAAATAAAATAAAAACATAGCCTTATTTCTTACAAGTTAAAATTATTTCAAATTTTCCGAATGCGCAAAAAATACGGGATATAACATCCTCCCCCCCCCCCCCCCCCTTTAGAACATTCGTCCTCGAATGCTAAATTAGCCTTATAGATCTTACAAACGTTTTAGGGGAGGTCCTCTATACGTGTGGAACACATAAAGTATTTACTAATGAATGTAATCAATTACAGAATTAAATTACCTGAAGGCACAGGAAACAAGTGAGGATACTTCTTCTTCATTTCGTCCTCTGCTTCCCAGGTCATTTCTTCTCTATTATTGTTTCGCCATAAGACCTTAACAGAGGGTATATCCTTAGTACGCAGCCTCCTCACCTGACGATCCAGAATAGCTACAGGTTGCTCTTCATAAGACAATTCCTCTGTCACCTGAATATCATCTACTAGAAATATTCTGGAAGGATCTCCAACACATTTACGGAGCATAGATACATGAAATACCGGATGTACTGCCTCCAGATCGAATGGTAAGTCTAACTCATAGGCGACCTCGCCTATCTTCCGGATAATCTGATACGGCCCGATATACCGCGGACTAAGCTTACCCTTTTTACCGAATCTCATTACACCCTTCATAGGCGACACCTTCAGAAATACCCAGTCGCTAATCTGGAACTCTAACGGTCGACGTCGTTTATCTGCATATGATTTCTGTCGACTCTGGGCAGCCAATAACCGTTCCCGAATAAATTTCACCTTATCAACTGCTTGCTGAATCACATCCAGCCCAATTAATTTAGTTTCGCCCACGTCGAACCAACCAATCGGAGATCTGCATTTTCTACCATATAGGGCTTTGTACGGTGTCATCTGGATGCTGGAATGCTAACTATTATTATAAGCAAATTCAATAAGCGGTAAATGATCATCCCAGCTACCTCTGAAATCAATGACACAGGCCCGCAACATATCTTACAGTGTCTGAATAGTGCGCTCGGCCTGTCCGTCGGACTGAGGATGAAATGTTGTGCTAAGACTCACCTGAGTCCCCAATCCTTCCTGGAACGACCTCCAGAAGTTAGCTGTAAACTGGGAACCTCTATCGGCTATAATAGATACAGTAACTCCGTGGATTCTTAATATCTCTTTAATATACAATCTGGCATAATCCTCAGCCGAATAAGTAGTCCTGACTGGAAGAAAATGGGCTGATTTCGTCAATCTATCAACAATAACCCAAATAGAATTGTACCTGCTTGGAGTGCGCGGTAAACCTATAATGAAATCCATATTAATCATTTCCCATTTCCAAGCTGGAATTTTCATTTCCTGTAGTAATCCGCCGGGCTTTTGATGCTCGATCTTGACTTGCTGACAATTTGGGCACTGGCCAACGAACTCTGCAATGTCCTTCTTCATACCGTCCCACCAGTATAAACATTTGAGATCATGGTATATTTTAGTGGATCCCGGATGAACAGAATACCGAGCATTATGTGCTTCGCCCATGATTTGCCGCCGTAGCCCTGCAACGTCCGGTACACATAATCTGCCTCCATATAATAATACCCCTTCAGGAGAAATTTCGAACTGAGTCTTTTATTTATTAAGGGCCATATTTCTGTACTGTACTAGAATAGGATCCTCGAACTGACGTTGTTTTGCCTCTTCCATAATTGATGATTCAGCAATTTCTCGAACAGAAACCCCAGCACCTCCAGAATCTGCCAAACGGACTCCAAGGCTGGCTAACTAATGAATCTCACGAACCAATTCTTTCTTATCAGACTGCACATCAGTCAAACTGCCCATGGACTTGCGGCTAAGTGCATCAGCTACCACATTGGCTTTCCCAGGATGATACAAAATATCGATGTCACAATCTTTCAATAATTCAAGCCATCTTCTCTGCCGCAAATTCAACTCCTTTTGCTTAAAAATATACTGGAGGCTCTTGTGGTCCGTATAAATATCAACGTGGACCCCATATAGGTAATGCCGCCATATCTTCAAAGCATGAATCACCGCGGCTAATTTCAGATCATGTGTGGGATAATTTCTCTCGTGCGGTCTGAGCTACCGAGAAGCATAGGCTATAACTCGACCGTGCTGCATTAACACGCAACCTATCCCAATACCGGAGGCATCATAATAAACGACGTACCCGTCTGACCCCTCTGGAAGAGCTAAGACTGGAGTTGTAATTAATTTTTCCTTCAGCATCTGGAAGCTGCGTTCACAGGCGTCGGTCCACTGAAATTTTGCTACCTTCTGAGTTAGCTTTGTTAATGGCGTCGCAATAGAGGTAAAATTCTCCACAAATCTTCTATAATATTCGGCCAACCCCAGAAAACTGCGTACCTCTGTCGGTGTAGTAGGCTTAGGCCAATTCTGTACAGCTTCAATCTTCTGTGTATCGACCCGAATACCATCTGCTCCGATGATATGCCCCAAGAATGCCACGGAAGTTAACCAGAATTCACATTTGGATAATTTAGCATATAATTTCTGTTGCCGAAGTGTGCCAAGTACTGTTCTCAGATGATCTGAATGCTCCTCTGTTGATCGTGAATAAACCAAAATATCATCAATAAATACAATCACAAACATATCAAGGAACGGCCGGAATACCCGATTCATCAAATCCATAAATACCGCTGGAGCATTAGTCAGCCCAAAAGACATAACTCTGAATTCATAATGCCCGTACCGGGTCCTGAAAGCAGTTTTTGGGATGTCTGCCTCTCGTACCCGCACCTGATGATAGCCTGAATGCAAATCTATCTTCGAAAAATATTTAGCACCCTGCAATTGATTAAATAAATCATCAATCCGGGGGAGGGGATATTTATTCTTTATAGTCACCTTATTTAGTTGTCTGTAGTCAATACACATCCGCAGCGACCCGTCTTTCTTTCTTACAAATAATACCGGCGTTCCCCAGGGCGATGTATTGGGTCTGATGAAGCCTTTGTCCAATAGATCTTTCAGCTGCTCCTTCAATTCTTTCAATTCTGCCGGTGCCATTCTGTAAGGAGGAATGGATATGGGCTGCGTATCTGGCAACAGATCTATCATGAATTCTATCTCCCGTTCAGGGGGAAGACCTGGAAGCTGATGTGGAAATACATCTGGGAATTCATTGACAACTGGAACTGACTGGAGAGTAGGTGTCTCGGCCTCAGTATCGTGCACCCGGACCAAATGATAGATATAGCCTTTCTAAATCATCTTCTTAGCCTTGAGGTATGAAATAAACTTACCCCTCGGCGATGTTGTACTCCCTGACCACTCTATAACTGGTTCCCCTGTAAACTGGAAACGAACTACCTTTTTCTGGAAGTCAACATTAGCATAACAGGAAGCTAACCAGTCCATGCCCATAATAACATCAAATTCTATCATATCTAATTCCACCAAATCAGCCTTAGTACAACGGTCGCCTATAATCACAGAACAATATTTTTATATACCTGCCTCGCTATAATAAAATCCCTAACCGGTGTAGCCACTTCGAATGGCTCTATAGGTTCGGGTGTTATTCCAATTTTACTAGCAACGAGCGGAGAGATATATGATAAAGTAGAACCAGGATCAATCAATGCATATACAGATCGGGAGAAAACCAGTAATGTACCTGTGACAACATTTGGCGACGTCTCCTGGTCCTGGCGACTAGCCAATGCATATATGCGGTTCGAAGGACCGCTAGAATCTGAAACCCCGCCACGGCCTCGACCGCGGCTCGCCGGTGCCGGCATACCTTGCCCCGCAGGGCGCATAGCTGAAGGAGTAGAGGATGAACCAGCGGCTGATCCCGTCGGCTGAACTGTACCACCAGAACCACTTGCCAACGGACAATCTCGCATGACATGACCCTGACAGCCGCAAGAAAAACAGGCTCCTATAGGTCGGTAGCACTCCCCTGGGTGCGATCTCCCACAATAAGAACAACGGGGCCTGGCTGGTCTGGACTGGCTGGAACCTCTAGTCATCTGCGAACCTGATGCTCTAGAACTCTGGCCGGCCCCAGACGGTCCTGCACCATCAAATCGTCTACCGGCAGACTGTGTACCCCGGCCTGACGGAGGAGGATATCTGCCTGACTGCTGCGGCTGAGGCTGCCCGCCTCGAAAATCTCCAGAATATCCCGCTGATCTGGCCCTCTTAAACTGCCTCCTATCTCGATCCTTACCAGGCTAATCTCCCCTATGCCGGTCCTCCATCCCCTGAGCGTAAGCCTATAATCGGGCGATATCCATATCAGTCTGCGATGCCATCGCCATGCAGCTGTCAACCAAGTAGCGATCCAACCCTATCACGTACCGGTGCATCCGGTCAGCCATATCAGCTACTATAGCAAGTGCATATCTAGCCAGAGAATCAAACTCCAAATTATACTCACGAACACTCCGACCTCTCTGCCGCAGCTGCAAAAATCTATCAACCCTCGCCCGCCGCAACTCCGGGGGCAAAACGTGGCAGAGAAAAGCAGCTACAAACTCGTCCCACACCGCTGGGGGAGCACCCTCACCTCTGTACAGCTCCCAGGACTCATACCAATTAATCGCGACATCTCGTAATCTGTGCGAAACTAACTCAACAGACTCGGTCTCTGAAGCCCTGACCAGTCTCAATGAGCGCTGCATCTGCCGAATAAAGTCCTGGGGGTCCTCCTCGGGCTTAGACCCGAAAAACTCTGGGGGATTACATGCCAGGAAGTCACGGACCCTCAGGCTATCACGCCTGTCATCATCATCACCCCTCAGCCCGCGTCTGCGAGCCTGTCCTGCCACCAACATCGTCAGCAACTGTACGACCTCCCTCATCGCCCTATCCTCCGCCCCTGGCTGAGGAGCTGGAGGCTCGGGCGCTGGAGCCTCTGGAGCTAATGATGGACCTGCTCCAGGCTCCTCCGATGGTGGTGTAGCTGAACCCTCTGACTGAGGCACAACATCGGGCATAACCTGAGCATGAGCCCGAGTAACTCTCTACATCTAACTGGTCTCTCCTACC
The DNA here is from genome assembly GCF_019175385.1 of Lycium barbarum. Taxonomy (NCBI): domain Eukaryota; kingdom Viridiplantae; phylum Streptophyta; class Magnoliopsida; order Solanales; family Solanaceae; genus Lycium; species Lycium barbarum. Next base: position 17,634,684 of record NC_083348.1, on the reverse strand, counting down.
GCTTTTCCCTTCTGGGCAGCCGTCGCCTTCTTCCGAGGCATCACTGAAAAACACAACAGCCGATCAGAAAAGAGTCATCCTAATAGCACAGCTCTATCGCACGATCTAAGATTCAAAGAAAGGTAACACCCTAAATGTCCTGTAGCCTCCTGTTTATAGATGTGGTGCACAACACACCGACAAACAAGACTCTACGAGACATGGCCTGTAGACATTCCGAGGACAAACCGCTCTGATACCACTTTTATCATGACCCAGCCCCGTGGGCCGCGACTGGTGCCCAATTTGGACACCCCAAACAAGCTTACATACCAAGTCGTCATATTATAGCTTAACTCAGATTTAATATTCATCATTTTAAACAGAACTGAAAATAATTATTATCTTAAGCGGTCGCGCGTACAGAAATATCATATCAGAGCCAAAAGGGGCGGCGGAATATACTTCGCCGAATATATGCACATATACAAACATACGGGCTATCTTGGCCGCTATAACAGACGGGACCGCATTAAGATGCAAATCATAAACAAAACGAACACACACACGACCCATGACCCACATATATGACTACAGGCCTCTACAAGTCATAACGGAAGCATATGACGGGACAGGGCCCCGCCGTACCCCAAATAGTAAAATATACAGAAGCATATACATGACAAAAGATATATACCAAAATATGGGCTCCGGATCAAAGGAGCAATCTGTAGTAGCAGAATGTATGGCCTACACTGGCGGATCACGAACGTCTGTACCTGTGGGCATGAAACGCAGCCCCCGAAGAAAGGGGGTCAGTACGAAAGATGTACTGAGTATGTAAAGCATAGAGTACAGAAATCCAAACCACAACTGAAGTGAAGGGTACAAAGAGAGAATACCGAATCAGTATATCAAAACCTGTGCTGAAAACATATGTACATAATGCAAATAAAAATAAATCATGCATAAGGCTCAGGAACGTGGTCGCCATTCCGACGCTGGCGCCACGACACATCATACTCCAGAAAGTTTCAAATCTCCGTACAATCCCCGAACATGTCGTATCATCATACATATCATATCATCAAACATAACATATGCCATATCACATCATAACGCCGTATGCAAACGGTACCCGACCCTATGGCGAGGTCTCGGGAACCGTAACACATCATACTGCCCAATATGTCATAGTACGCACGATCACAAAACCGGCTCGGGATCCGGCGAACGATATCATAGTAACATGCACGAGCGGAGTAGTGAGAAACTAAATGCAATTTACATATAAACATTTGTAAAGACTTGATACAATAACATGACGGCAAGTTAGGTAGACTAGTTTGAACAACTGAACGATATGAGGTCTGTCTCACAAAAGTACTTCTGAAATCGTATTTGTAGTTCAAAGTGTAAATCAGAATGTAGTGGAGAAATTAGGACATTATTCTTTGGTAGCTAAAATTATAAACAAAAATCCCTTTTGATATCGTACAAAAATAAGTCAAATAGGACAAACGAAGGAAGTCTCGGGGCTAGTGGGCCCACCTCGGGTCAAGTCGAGGTGGCATACGTGATTTACAAACATTAGACTCTATGGAGTCATCCACGAAAGTTTCAAGACGATTCGGTTACGTTTGTGAAAGTTACGGATGTTTGAACATTTCTTTCTAACAAAACATAAGGGTTCTAATTCAATTTCATTGAATGAAATAGCATCAAAATCGAACTCGGATTCCCATGAACAAAATCTTCCCCGAGGCTCAAATCACAACCTAGTACACCTAGGACATGCCAAAAGAAGGAAAGGTGGGGCTTTACATACCTTATTTGCGTTTGACGCTCGTCCGAACTCAAATCCTGTTTCCTCCAAAATCTACAATTGGTCATAATTACCAAATGTGAATTATAAGCTTTTAGGAATTCAATCTTAAACCCATATTTGTCTACAGAAATTTCGGCAGTGTTTCCCCTATAAATTCAACATCCCCGAGAATTAACTCGGCCAAGATATCAACAACAACACCCACAACAATACCAACAACATTAATAATCACTACAAAACACATCCTAACACAAATAGTCTTCCTCTCTACATAGTGCAACAACTTCTATTCCAACTCCACACTTTCAAACTAATATCAACATTTCCATATTCGTTTACTAATTTAAGACCATTTAAATACGATTCAGAAGCATTTCACATTATTCTACAAAATGTACAAAAGTTCCACCAAAACCATCATTTGCCCAAAACCTTCAATCTTCGACACAAACATTCACAACACATTTTCATCTTCTAGTTTCATGATTTACATTAACTTTCACATACTAATCACACTACCTCCCATTAATGCAAAAGACTACATACAAGTCACATTAGCTTTTACAACACTTTCCAAATCAAGATTACAACTTCATTAAAATCATCATATTCTCATTTGCATCTTAGAATGCATATCAACAACAACTAAATCATTGCATAGAACTTAGTTCACATGTCACACTACACACACACACACACACACACACGCACACACACACACACACACACACACACATATATATATATATATATATACATATTCGGCCACTTCCCTTATTTCCAACCTCAACCAAAACCATTAAGCTTTCATTCCCAATATAGAGTTCACAACAACCACAACTAGAATACTACATAAAATTAACTCATCTTTGCCTACACAACATCACATGCACACGGCTATATACATATATATACACATTCATGCAACTTCCATATTTCCATGAATTTTAACCCTTTCTACATTCTACAACATAAACAAAACCTTCATAACATATAAAAAGGGACTAAATCTTACCTTTTCTTCCTAGCTTCTTCACTTGACAAATATGCTAAATCGACGAAACAAGCGTCCTATCTTCCGAAATAACTACACCACGTTGTAGAGGACCCTTGAATTAGTAGAAATACCACAAGAAAATAATTTTTGGAACAAGATTTCAAGTAGTTAATTTTTCATGGACATGGCCGAATGGCCTTTAGTTGTTGCTCTTCTTCTTTTGTTTTCTCCTCTTCTAATTTATCTTGAAGTTTCTAAGTGATAAGGCTCTCTTATATAATTTATCACATGATTTTTAATGACATGGGCTTGGGTCCCTCACTTTGGGCCATGGCCGGCGACCCTTCTTTTGGGCCTTTTTTTGTGATTTTCCTAGCCCAATTGATTATGGGCCCCATTTTGTAATTCCTGAAACTAATTTCCGAAATTTTTAATTTTGCCCTCGGCCTTCTTCCATATTTCCACATTAATATTTCATGAACATCACACTTGTATTAAATAAAATAAAAACATAGCCTTATTTCTTACAAGTCAAAATTATTTCAAAATTTCCGAATGCGCAAAAAATACGGGATATAACACATTATGCCCATGATTGATTTAGTTACCATGTATTGTGTGACCTCCCACAATCTATTTTAATTGCTCAAAATGCTTGAATATTAAATGGGGGACTATTGTTTCTTTTTAGAAAAAATCAGGATGATTTTATAAACTATGCAGATAATATTTTACCTTTATTGTTTGGTAAATTATTTCTATAATGAATCATTTGGAAATTATTTCACAACAATTAATGATGCATTACTAATTTCAACCAAGAAATAGTGTAAAATAGTTATTTATTTAATTGTGCAATCATCAGAAATTAATCAGCAAATATTTACCCCGTTGTAATTCAAGGAAATTGATTTGATTGAAATAGATGATCATTTTTATCCCTCAAAGTCTTATTTTTTCATGCCTATTTATATGGGAAATTCTAAAATTAATTATAATTAAATTGGATAATTAATTATAGATATATTTGTAAATTTCTTATCACATGTATAATTATGAATACAATTGAAATAATCAATTAGTTAGTCAAATAGGGTCATAATTGAAATAACAAAATTCATTGTTTTATTTCAATTATGGCCATACTTATAAACCCAATATGCTTTGTGAAATCAGTCGTGTCCTTAATTAATTAATTATTTAGTTCCAATTTAATTACTTAGTAAATCAATACCTTTAACTGTTTTTTTTAATTTTATTTTTACTTACCCATTAATTTTCATTTTTTGTCTCTTATATATACGCATTAGTATACGTGTGATATATATATGGCTGCCCCCACTTCCCTTAAAAGGGACCGAGTCCAGCCCAACAAGGGCCTGACCTGGCCCAACTTGTGAATTAAGAGAAGGGGCAAAGCCCCTTTTTCATTTTACTTCATCCAAACAGACCCGTCTCTCCCCTTCCCTTCTCCCCTGTGAACTCTAGTCGCCGTGGTCCTCTTGGTGATTCTCTCTATGCGTCATCGTCCTATTTGTGGTAATGTGCAGTATGTGGTTTGATTTTTATAGTATTTTCTCAGCTATTTGAGGGAACACAATTAATGTGTTACCCTCTCTTCGTCAATCTTCATCCAAACAAGGTATTAGCATGCTTTTTCTTTTGCTTTTCTGAGTTTTCAAACGGTCAACACTGTCTTCCTTAATGGGTTTTGTTGCTATGTGATTCGAAATTGCGATTTTGATTGGTTCATGAAGAACCCCGTGGATTTACTCTTTGCTGGCCTAATCTGGTCCTTTGGTTGTTGTTTGACTCGATCTTGACCTTACAACAGCGATTGGTGAGGAGGAAATCCCATATTTGGGATTTATCCCCCATCGCGGGTTTAGGGTTTTGACGGGTTTGAAGAATTGCTATAAAAAGAGGCATTTGCCCACATTTTTAGAGGAGGAGAAAATTTTTCGACAAAAATGTAGAACTTAAACTCAAGTTTTGGCAACATTTTGCTTTGAGACTAAGAGTTGAAGGAGTTTAATATTTTAAATCTTGTTCGTGTTGTGTGGTTGAGTCTGAATTTGGGAGAAAAGGGTTTCTAACTCCTATCTCGACCAGGTTGCACCAACAAAAGGTAAAATCCCTACTTTTTTTCCTTTTTATGTATTTATCTATTCAAATTCCATAGATTCAGTTTCTGTATGTCTAGTTGCATTAGAGATCATGTGTTAGATTTATTTTTGTAGTCTTTGTTATCTTAGCGAACTGTTTGTCTAATTTATTTAGATTATGTTAAGTAGTTAGTCTTAGAAGGACCTCATACATGCTTGTTTTTGTGATGCATTTGTTGTGTAAATAAGTTTAGTATGGGATTATATGGCTAAGACTCCTTTGACCAGTCTAATATATATATGTGGTTCATGAGATGATTCTATATGTCAAGTCTGTTTTTTTTATGCTTCTGCCATTATGAGATCATACTATAGAAGTTGATTCACTTAGGATTAATGAAACTCATATTTAGGGTCATATCTATGAGATTAGGAATATGCTAAATACTACTAGACATGTTCCTAGTAATAAAGGCCTAAGTTGCTTATTTGTGAGATGCTGATTGACTTCCTATCATGTTTGTCTTTGGATAAAAGGGGACCTACAAAATATGTTATGTGTGAACTTGAGTAGTATGTATAATGTCCCTTCTAGATCATTTCTTGCTAAAAAAAGAGAATCTGTTATTGAGGATTGCTGAAACTTGAACTAATAATACTTTATAATTTTGAACCTGCTGAGATATAGGTGAGGAATGTTGGTCCTAACGTACTATCACATCCGTTTTTAATCAAGTATACCTAAGCAGTTGACCTAATTTGTTTAATCAAGTGTATTTATGGGATTAGCTCTTGACTTATCTACTTTAGGAAGGTATTTATATGTAGTTTGATTGAGTTGCTGTATTATGTGATGGTAATATATATTAGGCATTGTAAATTTGTTTGAAATTGTATTTGGTAGTTGAACTTATACTTCACAAGGCTTTGTTCGCCATTCAGACTGTCTAACTAATAGAGAGAGTCTTACAAACTTGGCTGAGTGTGAAATGGCATTAAAAGGAGTCTGAATCTGTCAACACTAAATGTCCAGGCTGCCCTGATCTTATCACTAACCTTAATGAGTCAAAATATAGGTTAAACTGCTTTGGATTTGCTTACTATCTCTAATATGTGTTTGTCCTTTTACCTATTTGATGAATGATCATGTTACAAGTTGTTTGTTTCTTCTGGTTTTGGTCCTGCCTGGTCTTCATGGACCTTTGTCAGCTTAAATGTTCGTGGTTCATCAGTGGAATACTGTAATAAGTGTATCGTCATTTTTATCCTCCCTAGTTGTTTGCTTATGCTCTTGTAAAATTTTTAAAGATAAATATATGCCTTTTTGAAGATTTGATGGTCCTTATCCTTTGTCTAATTATTTCAAACTTGTGAAAGAGCTTTTCTCATTTTTCTTTATAAAGTTTAAGTTGCTGAGTCCTGTATAAATCTTTTGTTGTAATTCAGTCATTAATTTATCTAGTTGAAGGTTGTTAAGGCAAATGAGCTTAATACATAATCACATAGGATCTCTGTTGACTAGTTTTAAATACTTTCAAGGCTGTTGAGAAATCCATTTTGATACTATGGATTGGAACTTAAAAGTCATGTTTTTCCTTTGAGGTTGTTGTTGTAATGATCTAGTTTAAAGGATAATACTTGGTTTATGGCAGAAAGCAAGCAAGTCTTTGAGAGTTATGAGTCATATTTGTTCAATTAGCAAAGTTTCATCTAGTAATAACTGAGAGTTAGAACTGTTGCTTTTCTTTTCTTCTCTTTTTTCTTGCTCTCCTCTTCCAAATGAAGTCTGTTTGTGCATTGATTAGATGTGTGTGAACCAAGTGTTGCCACAAAGGTTCTGTTTTCTTATTTGTTATCTGACACTCCTAGTTGGGATTGAATTGGGGTATTACACCTACGTTAATGGAATTTGCATTTCTTATTTTCTAAATCAATATCTAGTTGGGCACTGGTTTTCTTTTAGCTTGATGGGACTAAGATTTATTCGTTACTTTCCAAACTTGCTTTTGTAACTTACTTGGAGAATCCTATTTTTCTTTACTTCTTTAGAAATTTTAGTCTGATGTTGGGAATTAATTGTGCCTTGTTATCTTGTCTTTCTTGCACCAAGTTAGTTGGTTAATTCTAGGATTGTATACTATGCATACTGTTTGATTCCTTTGCTGCAAGAATGTTACACCTCAGAAGTTTTTCCGTTAGTGTACAGTGAGTAGGCTAGCAAAGGACATAGCGTATGCGGTGTTTTGGAGACGAGTGATAACGTCCTGTAGATTGGTATCGAAGTGTTGAACAATTGTTAAGAAGGTTCCATAAGGATCGGAGATGAAACGAAGTGAAGAAAATGAGATTCAGTGAACTGGTGGGTCATACGGTCAACTATACGGACCGTAAAAGGGTTTTACGGCCGTATAATGAACCGCAGAAGTGTCACAGAAGAGACTGCTGAAGGGTGAGTTTTACGGTAGGTTATACGGACCGTATAATGGTTTGACGGTCCGTAGAATGAACCGTCAAGTTGACACAGAGAAGAGTGGCCACTGGATCAGTTTTACGGTCAATTATACGGACCGTAAAATGGCATCGGGACTGATTTGCATTTTATAAAAATATGATCCAAGTTTCATTTTCTCATTTCCTCTTCTCACTCCACGACCCTCTCTCGCTCTCTAGAACATTCCATACTCTTCCAAAACAAGACTTCAAGTAGAAATTTAGGATCAATATCATCAATCCACAAAAACCTAGTGTAAGAACACATCAAAAGGATCATTTAAGGCAAGAAATTCCATAGAAGGTCGAACTAGGGTTTGGCCCAAGTGAAGCATTCCAACTCAAGACTTGTTCAACTATTAGCTAAGGTATGTTTCATGACTTTATCATGTTATTTAAGGTATTAGGAGGCTAGGAAGCTTGAATGGTAGAAAGACATGGAAAATGGGTCTTGAATGGATGAATAGTGTCATCATTGGATGATAGTGGGATTGAATCATGAATGTTGAAGTGTTAGGATTACGAATACGATATTAATGATGTTTATATCATGAAACAAGTATTAAAGGTGCGAGAACACAATAATGAGCTATACGGATAAATGTGGGAAAATTGGTGGGAAATGGTGAAATATGGTGAATAGATATAAATGATGGTTGTTGGTTGTAATATTGTGGATGTTGTGGTGAACATTGGGAATTGATATAGACGATGGGAAAAGTAGTACAAATAAAGGAAATGCTGCCCAATTTTCTCTAGAAATAGTGACGTATTCTCTTAAGTCGATTAACTAATGTTAGTCCAATTCTCTCGTGAAGGTAACGACGTGACCTTGAAGGAAGACAAGGGATTGATAACGTAGCTAAGCGACAAGGTATGTGAGGCTAGTCCTTTCCTTCTAACGGCATGAATCTTATAACTCGAATCCCTATCTTCTTCATGAGTTTCTATATTCCGAAAAGTTAAAAGCCTACTTCCATAAATGCTTATATGAGATAAGAGACACGATATGATGATGCTAGAATGATGATGATGTTATTCATTGCCTACACTCACCTTATGTGCTAGTTCTTTCAAGGTGAGGCAGAATGTCCATGATTGCTCAATAATGTAATCGAGGGATCACGACCTTACATCACCCCGATAGAGTAAAGTCAATCTCGAGTCTTATGCAGGTACTATGATAAGATAAGTATGTTATAATGAGCACATTATTATGATTATTTTATGATAAGCATGACATGAGCATTTCACACCGGGCCTAGTTGGCCGGGCAGTCACCGCTGAGGCGGGCAGCTATACGGATACACTATGACCTTCTGGTATGGGCAGACACCACTAGTGGGCGGCATGAGATGGTACCCCGAACGCGGGAGGCCTGGACGCGCGCTAATGATATTGATTATCACACCGTTCCGATATGGACGGGCAGCTTGCATATGATGCATACATGTTATGATGATAAGTATGAGTAAGACAGCATGCATTTTTTCATTTATGAATGTCATTCGGGTCCAGATGTTTCACATTGATGTTCTCATTATACTATTAATGTCTTTCCTCATTATTTATGCCTCTCATACTCAGTACAATATTCGTACTGACGTCATTTTTCTTTAGACGCTGTGTTCATGCCCACAGGTAGACAGGGAGGCGAGCTTGATCCAGATTCTTAGGAGCTGACAGCGGACTGAAAGCACTCCATTGTTCGGAGGTGCTTATGATTATTCCTTTTGTGTATATACAATTTGGGCACGACAGAGTCTTGTTCCGTCTATATGTACAATATGTCAGTAGAGGCTCGTAGATGCGCAGTGTGGGTAGTATTGTCTCACATTTTTCATGTATACATGTACTTATTATTTTGATATACTAAAGATATATATATACAAAAGTATTTATGTTTCCCTATAAACTATTACTTTTTCGTGCTTGAGTTAAAAGAAATAAAAAGTGCATTAATCGCGTAAGGTGAGTAGTAGAGCGAGCGGTGCTCGGTGGTTAGCCCCGGGTACCCGTCGCGGCCCCCAGTTGGGTCGTGATAAAAGTGGTATCAGAGCTCGTAGGAAGTGTCTATGAGCCGTGTCTAGTAGAGTCTTGTTTATGGTGTGTTGCGCGCCACGCTAATAAACAAGAGGCTACAGGGCATTTAGGAAAAGGACCATCCTTCTTCTCATTAGATCGTGCGATAGAGCCGTGCCTAAGATTACATCCTTCCTAAAAGTGTGTTATGGTTTCAAGAAAAAAATGCCGCCAAAAGGAAAAGCTACCGCCGCCCAGAAGGGCAAGGCTACGACAAAAAGGCAGGCAGAACAAGAGCTTCCGCTGAATGTAGAGGAAGGTGAATCACAAAATGAGGCCGTGCCCGATGTAGAAGAGCAAGGAGGAGCCTCAGCTCCGATTCCTCCACCGGGTGCTTCGGGTCAACAAGTATCCGAGGCCATACATTTATTGACACAATTGGTTGCCGCTCAGGCACAATGACATAATGCGGGCCCAAGTGATCGTTCAGCTAGTACGAGAGCCCGTGATTTTATGACCTTAAATCCCTCGAAATTGTTTGGGTCGAAGCCGGATGAAGATCCGCAAAACTTCATTGACGAAATGTTGAGGACCTTAAAGATTATTCATGCCTCCGAGACCGAATCCGTAGAGTTGACCTCTTATAGACTCTGCGATGTGGCGGTGTTATGGTACAAAAATTGGATGGCATCAAGAGGAGAGAATGCACCACCTCCCGTTTGGCAATAATTTGTGGATGCCTTTATTCGTCATTACTTGCTACCCGAGGTCCGCCGAGCTAGAGCGGACAGGTTCTTGAATTTAAAGCAAGGAAGCATGAGTGCCCGAGAGTATAGTATGCAGTTCAATTAATTGGATAGGTACGCTCTAACTATGGTGGCCGACATGGGAGACCGGGTCTATAGATTTGTGAGTGGTCTAGGGCCACATCTGTTCAGAGATTGTTTGACGGCCTCCTTGCAAGACGGGATGGATATTTCTCGGATAAAGGCTCATGCTCAGAATCTTGAGGAATGACAACAGCAGCAGAGGAGTGATCGCGATAATGATCGGAGACAAGGTAAGAGGGCTAGATCTATGGGAACGAGCAGTGAGCATAGAGGGGGATCGAGACAGATGCATTATAGGCACTCAGGTCAGTCAGCGACCAGTACGCCTCCCAGATTCTCAGACAGGAGGTTTGACCGTTCTTTCCAGTCGGGACAGAGCCATAGTTCGAGGGCCCCAGATTCTCAGTTTAAGGGAGATTGTAGTCAGAGGAGACCTCCAGTACCGCGGTGCAGCCAGTGCGGCAAATTGCATTCCGGACAGTGTCGTCAGGGTTCGGATGCTTGTTATGCCTGCGGGCAAGTTGGTCATATGATGAGAGACTGTCCTTCAGCAAGAGATAGGGCTGGGACTCAGCCTACAGGTTCAGCAGCGGGTTCTTCTTCGGTACGCTCGACAGCACAGATTCCCCAGACTTCAGCAGGTAGAGGTAGAAGTAGAGGGGGAGCATCTACTTCAGGTGCTGTCCAGCCCCGCGTATATGCTCTAGCTGGGCGGCAGGATTGTTATATCCCGTGTTTTTGGCGTATTTGAAAAAATTTGGAATAATCTTGCTTTGTAGGAAATGAGGGCCATATTTGATTTTATTTCATATATGTGTGTTATTCATGAAAAATATTGATGTGGAATTACGGAGGAAGGCCAAGGGTAAAATTGGAATTTTGGAAATTAGTTTCGGGAATTTAAAAATAAGATTTCTAATGAATTGGGCTCAAAAAAATAAAGGAAAAATTAAGGCCCAATTACTTGCGGTGGCCGGCCATATGGCCAAGCCCAAGTCCATGGAAATTATTCCATGTGCTAATTAATTAGGAGGATTATTATATAAGTCATTATCCATAGAACATTCTTGATACAACACAAAACAAGGAGAGAGCAAGAGTTGAAGGGGCTTTCGGCCGAACCACAAACAACAACAAAAAAAAAAAAATCCAAGTCCATCAACTTTGATTCTAAAATCTTATTCTTCTTGAATTCTTGTTAAGCTCAGGACGCTCTCCAACACGGTATAATTAGTTAAGCGAGAGAACAACGTTTGCGGCAAGTTGAAGTTTGAAGAAAGAGGTAAGAAATCTATTCTTTTATGTTATGGAATAAGTATATATGTTGTAAGGATTTGAATTAGATGAGAATTATGGAGTTGTGATGTGTGTGTGCATAGTCGTGTGTGTGTGTGAAGTGGTGTGTGGCCGTGAGCCATAAGGTAGTAAAAGGAAGGTGAATTAAATTCCATTTAGTTTGTTAGTTGTGTCGTTGTGACATTCATGACGTAAATAAAGGTTTAACGAGCTAAGTCGGCATTGAAATTGGTTATGCGTTGTTATGGGAAATTATGTGTTTTTAATATATAGTTTTATGTGACTATGGAAGTAGAATTCTAAAATGTGGATTATGGTTGTTGTTAATGAATTTGGAAGAAGACAATGCGACCTTGTTGTTTCGTCGCATTTGTAGAAGTTTCGGCGGGAATATAGAATTGGCGGGAATACTTGAATCCATGAGTATTGCTTGAAATGTTATTGAATTATGTTTGAATAACCTTGAATTAGTAAATGAATATAAAAATGTTGATGTTAGCTTGATATTGTGAAGTTGGAACGGAAGTTGTCGCCTTATGTAGAAAAGAGGACTATTTATGTTATAGTGCGTTTTGTGATGATTGTTGATGTTGTTGGTATTGTTGGGTTGTTGTTGTTGATATATTGGGCCGAGATGATTCTCGGGGATGTTGAGTTTATAGGGGAAATGCTGCCGAAATTTCGGTAAGCAATATGAATTTAAGATTGAAATCCTAAAAGCTTATAACTTATATTTGGCAACTATGACCAATTGTAGATTTTGGACGAAACGGGAATTGAGTTTGGGCGAGCGTAAGACGCAATTAAGGTATGTAAAACTACCCCTTTCCTTCTTTTGGCATGTCCTAGGTGTACTAGTGTTACATCCCGTATTTTTGAACGTCGGATTAATTATAAGTTGAGGTGGGGCCCACACGTCAAGATTTTTTTTGGGACATGTGACAAATTATATGAATCACATATGTGAAGTTAAACACAACTCAAGAAGGACCCTTGGGCCAAATCAAAGTGGAAGTCCTCCAAACGAATATTTTTAAGAAAACGTTTTCGGGTGACCTGACTTTGGGGGGCAAAAACGGTATTATAAGTTTGGAATTTGGAAAAATACCAAGAAATAGAAGTTGTAGATAATTGAATTATCTTTCCAACCATAGGTCGTGGGTTCGCAGGTGACGTCGGGACAAGGAGATATGGACGTTTTAATGCAGAAAGGTTAGTGGGCTAGGCCCAATCCGAGCCCAACCGGGTTAGGCCCATTACCCAAGTTTTTATAAGTGAAAATTTCGGCCTTCCTCCTCATTTTAAGACCTGTAACAACCAGAAAATTCTGGAAAGAGAGAGAGAGGAGCTTTGGAGAGAAGAAAAACTTATTTTGACCAAAATCCGAGCCCCGAATCCCGAAGCCCATGAAGGGAAAAGTGTTGTACGCTCCGTTGTCTTCAATTTGAGCTAAAAATCAACCAAGGAGGAGGGTGATAACGTGGTGGCTGAATTCTTAAGGTATGAATAAGGTTCCTTTTCATTGCTAACAAGTTTATTTAAAGTTTTAACGGATTAGAACGGGAAAATAGCGATATAAATTCGTCCGTTGGCATTGTGAATTATGGAATGAGATTTGAAGAGAATTTTGGATGAAAATAAATGTAGTTCACTTGTATAATGTGGAGGAAAAATGGTTTAAGATGGCATGAAAAATTGTTGGAAAATGATTATAGGAACTTATGTGATTTTAATGTAATTTTATGTAAATATGGAAATGAAGTTTTAAATGTGAATGGCTATGTTGGTTGGTGGATTTGGAGGGATGTAAGTCCATATTAGCATGAAAGGTTGGTTGTTAAGTTGTTATGGGAAGTTTTGTGATTTTATGGTAGATTTATGTAATTATGAAAATGGAATTGTTAAGGTGTAAATTATGATTATGGTTGATGAAATTGGAAGATGGAAATATGTTATGAATATGTAGGTTGAAGATTTGAAGTTTTGGGTGAATTATGTTTTGGTGGAAAGTTTGTATATTTTGTATATCTTGTGAATATTTCGTAGAAATGATATGAAATATTTCCAAATTATATTGTGATGATCTAGATGATGAATGTGAAACCATTGAGGTTAGTTTGGAAATTGAAGTTGAAATGAAGGTTATGACATTATGTTGGGAAGATAGCTAGTTAAGTTATATTGTGTTTACAGTGATTGTTGTTGTTGTTTATGTTGTTGTTGGGTTGTTGTTGATTGTTTTGGCCGAGTTAAATTCTCGGGGATGCTATATGTATAGGGGAGATGCTGCCCAAATTTCTGTAGGCAATTATGAATAAAGATTGAATACTTAAAGATTGGAAATTGAGAATTGGTAAATGTGACCAATTGCAGATTTTGGGCGAAACGGGAATTGAATTTGGAAAGGCGTAAAGAGCATACAAGGTATGTAAAGCTATCCCGATTATTCTTTTGGCATGTCCTAGGTGTACTAGGATCGGATTCGAGCCTCGGAAAGTATTCTGCTCATCGGAATCCGCATTTGAAAATACCCCTTTTTCATTCAATGGAATTGAACCCTATAAGTATGCTTTATTGAAAGAATTGTGCAAACTTCCGCAAATTGTTTAGAAAATTATGGAATGTCCCCAGAATCTCCGTAGGTGACTTTATAAGCTTAAATTACGTAATTTGAGCCCACCGCTTCGTTTGTCCCGAGGTGGGCCCACTATTTCCGATTTTACCCTTTTAGTGGTTATGACTTGTCTTCGAGCGTTTTTTTTAAAGAAATGTTTTTAACTACGCTTGTAATTACTAAATAAAACTTGTTTTAAATATTCCATTAAGTCTTGTAAAACTGTTTCGGAACTTGGAAACGAACTTAGAAAGATTATGCTTCTGTAATCCATTATGACATCCGAAATACACTCACTATGATTCTGTCTGATTTCATTATTTCGATTTGTCATCCGATAGGTCTTATTGAGTCTCTGGAAATATATGACATTCGTTTGAATTATTTTGATAAGCCCCATAATGTATTTTGAAACATGAAAATGATTACAAAAAGCTTATTTTGACATATGCTATTGGGATATCCGAAATGCATACACTATGATTACTGCTCCGCTTCTGTCATATGGTTTGTCATCTGAATTATGCTACTGAGTCTCCGTAAATGTGCTATATTTTAATTTGCATTAGTTTCTCACTACTCCATTCGTGGATGCCCCAATGTTTCCCACACTGAGCCCGGGCCAGGATATGTTGTCAAGCGTATTCCTTTGCATTGTTCGTCGTGCCTCGATGTGAGGGGGCAGGTATACATGTACATGGGTTGTGGAGTATGCTGTGCCATGTACACACTCTGATATGATATGATATGATCTGATATGGCCATCTGATATGATATGTTATGTTACGGGGTTATCCCCTATTCTGCTCCTTATGTGTGGTGCCACCAGCGTCGGGGGGTGGCCACGTTCTGTTTGCCGAGTCCCTTGGAAGGGGTCGGATATGATATGGTATATGTTTCTGTACACACTCCTCATGTTTCGAAAATATGCATTTGATACTTCGGATGTTACACTCACTTCTCTGTAAGCTCTGTTTCGGTTATGATCTTGTTCCTTAATGGGACCAGGTACGACATATGTTTCCAGCGAATATTATTTATGCTATATGATCAGCATTTTGCTAATCTGGATATTCAGTTCATTTTCTGTATCTTCTGCTTCGATTATGACTTTGTTTACTACGTTCCGTGCTTTACATACTCAGTACATATTTCGTACTGACCCCCTTCCTTCGGGGGCTGCGTTTTCATGCCGCGCAGGTACAAACGACAGGTTTGCTGATCCGCCCGCTTAGGACTTTATTCTGCTATTTTGGAGCGCTCCTTTATCCGGAGCCCATATTTTGGTACAGTCTTCTGCTATCGTATATATGTACATTATTCAGGGGTACGACGGGGCCCTGTCCCGTCTTATGATTCTGTTATGTTCTGTAGAGGTCTGTAGACATACTTGTGTGGGTTCTGTATATGTTTTGGATGATATGATCTGTGACAGCCTTATCGGCTTCCATGTACTATGTCGGTTCATTTATGATAATTACTAACGCCAATTGATTTTTTTTCATTTAAAAATATTCTGCTGATATGCTAGTTTGGGTTATTGGGTACGTTTGGGTGTCCAGCACGGACACTAGTCGCGGCCTACGGAGTTGGGTCGTGACAACTAGGTTTGGATTTGAGCCTCGGGGATTATTCTGTTCATAGAGATCCGAGTTTACTTTTGGTACCATTTCATTCAGCAAAATTGAATTAGAACCTTTTACTTTGTTGGAAAGAAATGTTCAAACATCTATAATTATCATAAATGTAACCGAATCCCCTTGAGACTTTCGTGAGTGACTCCATAAGGTCTAATGTTTGTAAATTTCGTACGCCACCTCGACTTGACCCGAGGTGGGCCCACTAACTCCGAGAATCCTTCGTTTGCCCTAATAGACTTATCTTTGTATGATATCGGAAAGAGACTTTTGCTTATGCCTTTGGCTATTATAGAATAGTGTTTTGATTGCTCCATGATATTCTGATTTATATTTTAAACTATAAATACGATTTCAGAAGTATTTTTGTGAGATAAACTCCGTATTGACCAGTTGTTCAGACTAGTTTACCCAACGGGTTGTCATATGATTATATCAAGTTTCATAAATGTTTTGATATGTAAATTGCATTAGTTTCCGCACGACTCTGCTCGTGCCTACTACTATGATATCGATCGCCGGTTCCCGGGCCGACTTTGTGATCGTGCGTATTATTATACATTCGGCAGTATGATGTGTTACGGTTCCCGAGACCTCGCCATAGGGCCGGGTACTATTTATGGAGTTATGCTGTGATATGGCTTATGATACGTTTTGATGATATGATATGTTGTGATGATATGTTATGTTCGGGGTTTGTACGGAGATTTGAAACCTTCTAGAGTATGCTGTGTGTGGCACTAGCGTCGGAGTGGTGACCACGTTCCTGAGCCTTATGCGGATTTCTTTTAATTGCATTATGTACATATGGTCTCAGTACAGGTTTTGACATACTGATTCAGCATTTCCCCTTCTGTACCTTATGCTTCAGTTATGGTTGGATTTTTGTATTCTATGCTTTACATACTCAGTACATCTTTCGTACTGACCCCCTTTCTTCGGGGGCTGCGTTTCATGCCCGCAGGTACAGACGTCGGTGATCCGCCAGTGTAGGCCCCACATTCTGCTATTTCAGTGTGCTCCCTTTGATCCGGAGCCCACATTTTGGTATATATGTCTTTTGCTATGTATATGCTTTTGTACATTTGGCTATTTGGGGTACGACGGGGCCCTGTCCCGTCATATGTTTTCGTTTTGATTTGTAGAGGCCTGTAGTCATATATGTGGGTCGTGGGTCCTATGTGTGCTCGTTTTGTTCATGATTTGTGTCTTAATGCGGTCCTGTCTGTTATGACGGCCATGGTGGCCCATATATTTGTAAATACGCTTATATTCAGCGATGTGTATTCTGCCGCCCCTTTGACTTTGATATGATATCTCTGCTTGCGCGACCTCTTAAGATAATATTTGACTTCAAATCCGTTCAAAAATGATTAATATGAAATCTGAGATAATCTATAATATGACGATTTAATTTGTTTGTCTGTCTGGGTGTCCAAGTAGGGCACCAGTCACGGCCCACGGGGCTAGGTCGTGACAAGGATCTTGAGTCCTCCCCAGATGTTATCACAGGTACATTGGCTAATTTTCCCGTGATGTATATGCTCTGATTGATCCGGGCTCTACTTTCTCATGTATTACTCCGTATATTGCTGATTGTATTGGGGTGAGCCCCGAGCCAATTAAACCTTTTGAGGTGTTCACTCCGGTTGGTGATCCCGTGATAGCGACACAAGTATATAAGAATTGTGTAGTTGTTATATGTGATCGTCAGACAAAAGCTGATCTAATTGAACTCGAGATGATAGATTTTGATGTAATTATGGGTATGGATTGGTTGGCATCGTGCTATGCTAATGTTTGTTGCCGGACAAAAGTAGTTCGATTCCAATTTCTGGGAGAGCCCATACTTGAATGGAAGGGTAAAACAGCTTCTCCAAAGGGTAGGTTTATTTCCTACCTTAAGGCAAGGAAGATGATAGCTAAGGGTTATATTTGTCACCTAGTTCGAGTTCATGATACCAAGGCAAAGCCACTAGCTTTTCAATCAGTTCCAGTAGTGAGCGAATTCCCAGATGTATTTCCAGATGAACTACCAGGTCTTCCTCCAGAAAGGGAAATTGATTTTGCCATCGATGTATTGCCGGGCACCAAGCCCATTTCTATTCCTCCTTATCGGATGGCCCCAGCAGAATTGAAAGAGCTAAAGGCACAGTTGAAAGACTTGCTTGAGAAGGGTTTCATTAGGCCCAGTTCATCACCGTGGGGAGCACCAGTCTTGTTCGTGAGAAAGAAAGATGGGTCCCTACGAATGTGCATTGATTATAGGCAGTTGAACAAGGTGACGGTAAAGAACAAATATCCTCTCCCAAGGATTGATGATTTATTTGATCAACTACAGGGTGCCAAGTGGTTTTCTAAAATAGACTTGAGATCGGGCTATCATCAAGTGAGGGTTAAAGAAGAAGATATCCCCAAAACGGCTTTCAGGACGAGGTATGGGCACTATGAGTTCCGAGTAATATCATTTGGGTTGACGAATGCCCCGGCGGTGTTCATGAATTTAATGAATAATGTGTTCAGGCCATTCTTGGATCTCTTTGTGATAGTATTTATCGATGATATTCTGGTGTATTCTCGCACAGAATCGGAGCACGCAGATCATTTAAGAATTTTTCTTGGCGTTCTTCGAGTTCGGGAATTATATGCAAAGTTTTCAAAGTGCGAGTTTTGGCTTAATTCTGTGGCATTCCTGGGTCATGTTATTTCGGATGACGGCATTCGAGTTGACACTCAAAAAATAGAAGCCGTGAAGACTTGGCCAAGACCTACAACACCTACGGAAGTTCATAGTTTTCTTGGTTTAGCAGGATATTATAGAAGATTTGTAGAGGGCTTCTCATCTATTTCAGCCCCATTGACAAAGCTAACCCAAAAGTCAGCCAAATTCCAATGAAATGATGCTTGTGAGCGCAGCTTCCAAGAGTGAAAGGAAAGGTTGACCTCAGCTCCGGTCTGAACTCTTCCAGAAGGATCGGACGGCTATGTTGTGTATTGTGATGCTTCCGGCGTCGGATTAGGATGCGTATTGATGCAGCATGGTAAAGTTATTGCATATGCTTCGAGACAGTTACGGAAGCATGAAAAGAATTATCCAACTCATGATCTCGAATTGGCTACGATTATTCATGCCTTGAAGATATGCAGACATTATTTGTATGGTGTACGTGTTGACATCTACACGGATCACAAAAGTCTTCAATACATTTTCAAACAGAAGGAGTTGAATCTGCGGCAGAGGCGATGGTTAGAGTTACTGAAGGATTACGATGTGAATATTTTATACCACCCCGGAAAGGCAAATGTGGTAGCCGATGCACTTAGCCGTCGGTCGATGGGTAGTTTGTGTGGAGTTCCTACGGAAAAGCGAGAAATGGTTCGTGAGCTCCATCGACTAGCAAGTCTCGGCGTACGTGCAATTGATTGGGGTGATGCAAGTATCGGCATCAATGACCCCACAGTTTCATCTTTGAATATGGAAGTGAAGGAACGGCAATACGAAGATTCCCAGTGAAGCCGCTACCGAGATCTATCTCATAAAAAGGAAAAGTCTCCATTTGTAGTTTCCATAGATGGGATTCTTAGATATCGGGACAGGCTATGTGTACTGGATGTGGCAAATTTACGCCGACGGATTTTAGAGGAAGCACATTATTCCCGGTATTCTATTCATCCAGGTGCAACCAAGATGTACCATGATCTTAAATTGATATATTGGTGGGATGGCATAAAGCGGGACATAGCAGAATTTGTGGCACAATGTCCGAATTGCCAGCAATTAAAGGCCGAGCATCAAAAGCCAGGAGGTTTATTGCAAGCAATGGAAATTCCTACGTGGAAATGGGAAATCATTAACATGGATTTTGTTGTGGGATTACCCCATTCACGAGGGAAGTATGATTCTATATGGGTGATTGTGGATAGATTGACAAAAGCAGTCCATTTTCTCTCAGTTAGGATTACCTACTCAGCTGAAGATTATGCGAGGTTATATATCAAGGAAATTGTGCGACTTTATGGAATTACTTTGGCCATTATCACAGACAGAGGGGCACAATTTACAGCCAAGTTTTGGAAATCTTTTCAAGAAGGTCTAGGCACTCAAGTAAAGCTTAGTACGGCATTTCACCCGCAGACTGATGGACAAACCGAGCGCACTATTCAGACCTTAGAGGATATGCTGCGAGCATGTGTGCTGGATTTCAGTGGAAGCTGGGATGATCACTTACCGCTAATTGAATTTGCGTACAACAATAGCTATCATTCCAGCCTTCAAATGGCTCCATACGAGGCCTTATATGGGAGGAAATGTAGATCTCCAGTTGGATGGTTTGAAACAGGAGAAGCACAATTGATAGGCCCCGAACTGATTCAGCAAGCGGTAGAAAAAGTTAAGGTGATCCGA
Organism: Lycium barbarum; assembly: GCF_019175385.1. NCBI lineage: Eukaryota > Viridiplantae > Streptophyta > Magnoliopsida > Solanales > Solanaceae > Lycium > Lycium barbarum. The sequence goes on along the minus strand of NC_083348.1, from coordinate 17,614,481 downwards.
GATCGATTGCTAACAGCCCAAAGCCACCAAAAGTCTTATGCAGACAATCGCCGACGAGACTTGGAATTTCAAGTTGGCGATTGGGTGTTCCTGAAAGTATCACCGATGAAGGGAATGATGAGATTTGGCAAGAAAGTAAAGTTTTGCCCAAGGTATATTGGACCTTATAGGGTTGTCCGTAAAGTGGGTCACGTGGCATATGAACTGGACTTACCCTCAGAGCTTGAAGCAGTTCACCCAGTCTTTCATGTTTCTATGATCCGCAAGTGTATCGGATACCCAACAAGAATAGTTCCGGTTGACGATGTGCAAGTGACGGAGAAGCAAACATGCGATGAAGTGCCTATTGCTATTTTAGATAAACAAGTACCAAGGCTTCGGAATAAAGAGGTTGCTTCAGTCAAAATTCTATGGCGGAACAACAATCGGGAAGAAATGACTTGGGAAGCAGAGGAGAAGATGAAATCTATGTACCCCCATTTGTGCCAATCCCCGGAAGAGATTCAAGATGAAACGTCGACGAGATAAGGTATGTATGCTTAATTTTTTTTATGTTTTTGGTCGTGTGTGGCCATAGATGTATTGATATTGTGATGTAGCCCTGTGAGGCAATGATATTTTGGGTTGCTGTGACAGGTTAGTAGTGCCAGATTACAGGGGAAACTCTGGTAAAATTTTTGTAGAATCTCGAGTGTTTAACATTCGAGGACGAATGTTCCAAAAGGGGGGAAGAATGTTACACCTCGGAAATTTTTCCGTTAGTATACAGTGAGTAGGCTAGCAAAGGACATAGCGTATGCGGTGTTTTGGAGACGAGTGATAATGTCCTGTAGATTGGTATCGAAGTGTTGAACAATTGTTAAGAAGGTTCCATAAGGATCGGAGATGAAACGAAGTGAAGAAAATGAGATTCAGTGAACTGGTGGGTCATACGGTCAACTATACGGACCGTAAAAGGGTTTTACGACCGTATAATGAACCGCAGAAGTGTCACAGAAGAGACTGCTGAAGGGTGAGTTTTACGGTAGGTTATACGGACCGTATAATGGTTTGACGGTCCGTAGAATGAACCGTCAAGTTGACACAGAGAAGAGTGGCCACTGGATCAGTTTTACGGTCAATTATACGGACCGTAAAATGGCATCGGGATTGATTTGCATTTTATAAAAATATGATCCAAGTTTCATTTTCTCATTTCCTCTTCTCACTCCATGACCCTCTCTCTCTCTCTAGAACATTCCATACTCTTCCAAAACAAGACTTCAAGTAGAAATTTAGGATCAATATCATCAATCCACAAAAACCTAGTGTAAGAACACATCAAAAGGATCATTTAAGGCAACAAATTCCATAGAAGGTGGAACTAGGGTTTGGCCAAAGTGAAGCATTCCAACTCAAGACTTGTTCAATTATTATCTAAGGTATGTTTCATGACTTTATCATGTTATATAAGGTATTAGGAGGCTAGGAAGCTTGAATGGTAGAAAGACATGGAAAATGGGTCTTGAATGGATGAATAGTGTCATCATTGGATGATAGTGGGATTGAATCATGAATGTTGAAGTGTTAGGATTACGAATATGATATTAATGATGTTTATATCATGAAACAAGTATTAAAGGTGCGAGAACACAATAATGAGCTATACAGCTAAATGTGGGAAAATTGGAGGGAAATGGTGAAATATGGTGAATAGATATAAATGATGGTTGTTGGTTGTAATATTGTGGATGTTGTGGTGAACATTGGGAATTGATATAGACGATGGGAAAAGTAGTACAAATAAAGGAAGTGCTGCCCAATTTTCTCTAGAAATAGTGACGTATTCTCTTAAGTCGATTAACTAATGTTAGTCCAATTCTCTCGTGAAGGTAACGACGTGACCTTGAAGGAAGACAAGGGATCGATAACGTAGCTAAGCGACAAGGTATGTAAGGCTAGTCCTTTCCTTCTAACGGAATGAATCTTATAACTCGAATCCATATCTTCTACATGAGTTCCTATATTCCGAAAAGTTAAAAGCCTACTTCCATAAATGCTTATATGAGATAAGAGACACGATATGATGATGCTTGAATGATGATGATGTTATTCATTGCCTACACTCACCTTATGTGCTAGTTCTTTCAAGGTGAGGCAGAATGTCCATGATTGCTCCATAATGTAATCGGGGGATCACGACCTTACGTCACCCCGATAGAGTAAAGTCAATCTCGAGTCTTATGCAGGTATTATGATAAGATAAGTATGTTATAATGAGCACATTATTATGATTATTTTATGATAAGCATGGCATGAGCATTTCACACCGGGCCTAGTTGGCCGAGCAGTCACCGCTGAGGCGGGCAGCTATACGGATACACCATGACGTTCTGGCATGGGCAGACACCACTAGTGGGTGGCATGAGATGGTACCCCGGACGCGGGAGGCCTTGACGCGGGCTAATGTTATTGATTATCACACCGTTCCGATATGGACGGGCAGCTTGCATATGATGCATACATGTCATGATGATAGGTATGAGTAAGACATCATGCATTATTTCATTTATGAATGTCAGTCGGGTCCAGATGTTTCACATTGATGTTCTCATTATACTATTAATGTCTTTCCTCATTATTTATGCCTCTCATACTTAGTTCAATATTCGTACTGACGTCCTTTTTCTTTGGACGCTGTGTTCATGCCCACAGGTAGACAGGGAGGCGAGCTTGATCCAGATTCTTAGGAGTTGACAGCGGACTGAAAGCACTCCATTGTTCGGAGGTGCTTATGATTATTCCTTTGGTGTATATACATTTTGGGCACGACGGAGTCTTGTTCCGTCTATATGTACAATATGTCAGTAGAGGCTCGTAGAAGCGCAGTGTGGGTAGTATGGTCTCACATTTTTCATGTATACGTGTACTTATTATTTTTATATACTAAAGATATATATATACAAAAGTATTTATGTTTCCCTATAAACTATGACTTTTCCGTGCTTGAGTTAAAAGAAATAAAAAGGGCATTAATCGAGTAAGGGGAGTAGTAGAGCGAGCGGTGCTCGGTGGTTAGCCCCGGGTACCCGTCGCGGCCCCCAGCTGGGTCGTGACAAAGAAAAACACAAGTATGGGATAAGTTTTTCTCCTATGTATATAGTGGGTTCAAATACATAAGTGGAGAAGTTGAAGTAGCACTTGGGGATTATGTTTGAACCTCCCCCAATGCCTGCCATGCCTGGGGTTCCTAGAAACCCCTTGGACCTTGTGCGACATTAGGAACAAGGGGGTAAGACTTTCCTTTTTGAGGTATTTTCACATGTCCATGGGTGTATACCTATGGTATATTGGCTGGAAAACTTGTATACCTTTGTTTGTGTGATGAATCCTATCTGGGCAGATGTTATATCCCGTGTTTTCGCATAATTGGAAATCTTGAAAATAATTAAGACTTGTATGTTATAAGGCAATATTTTGATTTTAGTTAATATGCCTATGTTGTTTATGAAAATATTGGTGTGGAAATGTGAAGGAAGTCCAAGGGCAAAAATTGGAATTTCGGAAATTAGTTTCGGGAATTACAAAAAAAAATTTAATAATAATAGGATCCATGATTATTTGGGCTCATTAAGTTAATGAAAATTGAGGCCCAAAAACCATAGGGGTGGCCGGCCACTAAGGCTTGGCCCAAGCCCAAGTATTCAATATCCATGTGGTAAATTAATTAAAGGGGTCATTATGTATATTTTCCCCTAGAACATTCAAGACAAGAATCAAAACAAAAGAGAGAGTGAGAGCCAAGGAGAGGGTTTCGGCCAACATAAAGAAAAGAGGAAAAAATTCTAGTTCCTCAAATTTGATTCCAAAAATCTCTTTCTTCTTGAATTATTGTTAAGTTCGAGGCGCTCTTCGACGTGGTATAATTATTTAAGCGAAAGAACCACGTTTGCGGCAGGTTGAAATTCAAAGAAAAAGGTAAGATTTCTATGTTTTTATGTTATGGAATGGGTATGTATGTTATAGTGATTAGAATTGAATGAAGATTATGGAAGTGTGTTGTGTGTGGGCATGGCGTGTGTGTGTGTGAAAAGTGAACATGGCCGTGAGCCATGGGGATGAAGGGGGGAGGTGAATTTGATTTTGTTTAAGTTGTTAGTTGCGTCGTTGTGGCATTTATGACGTAAATGAATGTTTAACGAGTTGAATTGGCATTGAAAATGGTTGCGGGTTCTTATGGAAATTATATGATTTTTGTATATTCTTATATAATTGTGGAAGTAAGACTTTAAATGTGAATTATGGTTGTTGCTAATGAATGTGGGATGAAATAATGCGAGTTAGTATGTCTGTCGTAGTTGTTGACGTTTCGGATGAAATATAGAAAGTGACGAATCCCTTGGACTTAAGTATATTGCCCGGAACATTATTAGAATGTGTTTGAATAACTTTGAATGAGTAAATGAGTATGTTAATGTGGATGTTAATTTGATGTTGTGAGGTTTGGATGAAAGTTGTTAATTTGTGTAGAAAGGAAGAATGTTGACATTGGAGTGATTTTGCTATAATTTATGATGTTGTGATATTGTGGGTTGTTGTTGTTGATGTATATTGAGCCGAGCTAAGTCTCGGGGATGATATATATATAGGGGAAATGCTGCCGAAATTTCGGTAGACAAAAAATGAAGTTAAGTGAATTCTTAAGCCTTGAAATCTCTAATTGGTAACTTTGACCATTTGCAGATTCTGAGCGAAACGGGACTTAAGTTTTGGGCGAGCGTAAGTCGTATATAAGGTATGTAAGGCTACCCACTCCTTCTTTTGGCATATCTTAGGTATGCTAGGTTGATATCGGAACCCCGGGAGCAATCCTGCTCCTCGAAATCCGAATTATAAAATGTCTACTATTCATTCAATTGAATTGAAGCTTAAAGACCTTATTTTGGCTAGAAAGGAACCAAGTGTCTGAAACTTATGCAAATGTCGTCGGATCACTTCGAAACCTTTATGTATGATCCCATAGACCCCAAATGTCCGTGATTCTTGTCCGCCACCTCGACTTGACCCGAGGTGGGCCCGCTAACCCCGAGATGCCTTGTTTGTTCTATTAGGCTCTCTTTTTGTAAAAGTTTGACAAGGGACCTTTAACTGTGAAATCGTCTATTAGAAAATAATGTTTTGATTAACACAATATGCTAAACTATGTTTTGGGTTATAAATACCATTCGGGAGCACTTTTGTAAAATGAACTCCGTACTAACTAATTGTTCAACTATTTTTACTAAAGACTTGACTTATGATTTTATCAAGTTCTAAAGAATGTTTTGACATACAAATTGCATTGTTTGCTCACGACTCCGCTCGTGCCCTTATTATGATTCGTTCACCGGTTCCCGGGCCGGTTATGATTCGTGCGCGCTATGATAGATTCGGCCGTATGCTGTGTTACGGTTCCCGAGGCCTCGCCATAGGGCCTGGTTCCGTTTGGTGTTATGCTGTGATATGGCTGGTGATATGTATGATGATATGTGTGCTCGGGGATGTACGGAGATTTGAACCTTCTGGAGTTATGCTGTGTGTGGCACCAACGTTGGAGTGGTGACCACGTTCTTGAGCCTTGCATGATTTTATTTGCATTATATATATATATATATATATATATATATGTTTGCTACAAATTTTGATATATCATTCAGTGCTTCCCTTTTGTATCTTGTTTGCTTTCAGTTGTGGCCTATAATTCTGTACTCTATGCTTTACATACTCAGTACATCTTTCGTACTGACCCCCTTTCTTCGGGGGCTGCGTTTCATGCCCGCAGGTACAGATATTGGTGATCCACCACTGTAGGTTCCACTTTCAGCTATTTCGGAGTACTCCCCTTTTGACCCGGAGTCCAGTTTTGGTACATATATCTTTTGCTATGTATATATTCCTGTATATTTGACTATTTGGGTACGGCGGGGCCCTGTCCCGCCCTATGATTCTGTTGGTCTGTTTAGAGGTCTGTGGACATGTCTGTGGGTTAGGGTCTTTCTGTATGGATGTGTGTATATGTCGTGTTTGGGCGATCCCATACGCCGAGGCGGCCGGTCCGCATATGTTTATACGTTGCTTTGTTAGCCCTGTGTGGCCTTTGTTGGTGTTTGCTATGTACAGGGTTATTCTGGATAGTCCGAAAAACAAAGGAGACTCTGCCGAAATTTTCTGGAAATTATCTCAATTTGTAAATACAGCCTTGTCGGCTTCGGCTATTTACTTGAATGTATTTGATAGATGGGTTCGGGTGTCCAGGTAGGGCGCCAGTCGCGGCCCACGGGGTTGGGTCGTGACAGCAGACGACTTTGTGAACCTTATTTTATCTATTTCTTATGCTTGCTTTTCTCTTCTATTAATACAATTCATATGGCTTTTCTCATATATTTGGGTCTGTGTCTTACTTGTATTTGGGCTTGCTCCTTCTATCTGTTTCAGCCCAATATTTAATGAGTTACTGCAGTTCAATTGTTTTGCTATTAAGTAGTATATATGTATATCTTTTCATTATGTGATTTTTCTACATTAAGTATTCTTGCTAGGTTTCTATTTCTTATGTTTGCTTTTCTCTTCTATTAATACAATTCATATGGCTTTTCTCATATATTTGGGTCTGTGTCTTACTTGTATTTGGGCTTGCTCCTTCTATCTGTTTCAGCCCAATATTTAATGAGTTACTGCAGTTCAATTGTTTTGCTATTAAGTAGTATATATGTATATCTTTTCATTATGTGATTTTTCTACATTAAGTATCTTTGCTAGGTTTAAGTGCTTGCTTAGATACTTGCTAATCCTTATTTCCCCTCTTTGCTTTGCATGAAATATTGTCCACTGGGATCCTCCTATTACGTAAAAAGAACCATTGGGCCAAAATCCCAATACCCCTTCTTGATCGGGTCTATCTGGGAAGTAAATGGGAAAGTGAAGCTAAGTTGTTTGAAGGCCCAACTATGGGTAAAAATAGTTTATTGGTGGGCTTGGTAGGCTCACCAACCTGATTTCCCTCCTTTATTTTCATTATGATCTGTTCATGTACATGTATTTGTAAAAACTCTAAAAATATTGGAACCCTATGCATGTGTAGAATTTAGGAAATCAAACGTTTAGTGCCTTAGGAAAGTCGTCAAAATTTTGGGGCAACAAGCAAGTTTTCGCGTGTTAATTCAAACGCCTTAAATAATTTTTCAAATGGCTGTAAGTGATTTGTTAATGGCCAAACAGTGTGAAAAAATGGGATTTTTTCTATCAAAAAGATTTATGACTAATGCTTTTTCTCAAAAAAAATAAAAAAATAATTCATTTTCATGATTCTAAAACGAAAAAGACCACCTGGTGTTTTTTTCTGGACTTAAATCGTGTCGAAATCAATGCTTGGGAAAACACAAAATTGTTTTTGGTTTGGACGTCTTGAAAAATTGGTACGTTTAAAACTGGAAATGGGCTGTTAGTTTTAACAAAAAATCTGATAAGAGGAATAAAGTTTAATTTGGACCTGGAAGCCCAAAAGCAAATTGATTGGAAACAAAAGGGAAATCATTTGGACCTAATAAAAGGTAAGCTGAACTGTGAGACTTTGAAAACGGTTGGACCTTATGGGATTTGATTAAAAAATGGTTCGGATCTAAAAATACTTCTTATATATATATATATATATATATATATATATATGTAGGAGAATACTCCATATTTTCTTAGAAAAAATAAAACCCGTAAGGACTAAACCCATTTATTAGGACGAGAATAGTAGCAACTCTACTCGGGAGAAATCCCGGGTGTGTCCTAGTCCGGCAACAAAGTGGGTTGAACACTTATGTGGATTTTTTAAACCTAACACCCCTTTTATAAGGGGAAGTTTTGCCAAATTTTTTCTTGAAATTATAATATGAAATGATATGACGTTTTTGCCGAAAACTAAACCCTTTTGACAAATAAGTACATTAATCACACATTGAAGCTCATAGGTTAACCGTATTCTACGGATCTTTAATACTAGAGTGCGTAAAACCTTCCCTAGGGGATCACCAGAACCCTTCTTACTTTGGTACCAAGAAAGATTTCTCTTTTGTTTGAAAAATCTTTAACCCGGGTTTTCTAGTTTTCCATAATAAATTAGGTGGCGACTCTAAAAACACTAAAATCCATTTAGAGTACCAACAACCTCGTAGTAACTTTTTGCCTAACTCGCGTAAAAGCGAACCGTAACAGATGGTGACTCCGCTGGGGATTTCTCAGGTTCTAACCATAAGAGTTTCAATATAATGTGATTTTAATTGTATTTATTTGCCTATGTGTTTAAATTCCGCAATTTTAAACTGACATTAATATCATATACTCCGCCACTCCTGGAGAAAAACATGGTTTCAAAGGGGACACGCGGGATCGCGGTTTAGCCTTCACTAAAAAACCCGAAACACCCTTTCTTTGAACACGTTGAACGTTAAGTTGGTGTGCGGTCACCCAACGACAGACAACGGTTCACCCCGAGTAGTCCGCTCGGGTCCAAGGTCAATTTGAAAAAACCAGCTCTTGCATAAGCCTAAGCTAGAGCTAAGCCAAATTCAAATGAGAAGTAGACCGGGTGATTTGGAAATTTTAGACATATCCAAACCCGATAAGGAGACTACCCTGTGTCAAGTACGGTCTATGACCTGAAAAAACACTGCATATCATATTATGTGCTATTTGGAAACGTTTAAATGTGCCTATAAATGAAACCATTGGCTAGTGGGGGGGGGGGGGGGGGGGGGGGGGGAAGGCGGAATTAACCTTGGGTTTTGCTTTGTAGATGTCAATCAATTTTAATTTTTATGTGGTCCTGGCTACACCTAAATTGTTGTGGATTTGGTGGGGACAAATGTCCTCGGAAGAGAAAAGAGGAATTTCATGTCATTTAGGAAATTTGACATCTATCATGACTATGACCGGTTGCAAGGAACTAATAGAAGTGATTACCAGATTCTGGGATAGAAATGACACCAACTCTGGAAGAGTTTAGGGATGTATTGACTAGCGTAGGCTCGGGGTTGAAAAGAAGGAAGAAACCCGACCAAAATGCTTTGATCCCGAAAAAACCAACCTACTCCCAAATTTGCAAGATGTTTTCTTTTAATTACGCTAATTGAGCTCATGGCCCCACCATGCCCTTCAGAGAGTTGTACAGAAGGGTGGAAGCCCGGATGGATTTGTGGAGCATCCCGGGGAATTCAAGATTTATGCCGACTAGACGGCCACCAAACCTTTGGCTTTCGCTATTTGATTTTTGGGAACTATGGTATTTCCCAAGGATTGGTCCTTAGTCATTTCCGTCGCCCATGCCATCTTCTACTACAACCCAAATAGAAGAAACCAAATACTTTGACATAACCCCGATCATATTAGCCGATTTATACCGAGCCCTGAGTCTCTGCCGGAATCATTACAAATACTTCCAAGGTTGTAATTTACTCCTGCAACACATGGTCAAGGTTAGGGGTGAACAACACTTAAGCAAGCCGGCTGAAAGAGACAGTCTTCAGAATTTTTGCCCGAACTTCGGAGAGCAAAATAGACAAAGTTGGACATTCACCTTCTCCATATTGAAGAAAGAAATAATCCAATGGATGTTCCGTGACTTCGTATCTACTGAAGTTTTTGTTAAAGGAAGAAAATGTCCATTCTTGCCAGTTATGGGAATACGAGGGATTCACCCTTATGCACCTGCCAGGGTCTTGAAACAATTTGAGAGAATACAAGTCATACCATAGATTGGAAGTATCAGAAATTTCATTATTGACTGCGACATTGATAGACAACCGAGGGCTTTGGACTGTGTCCGAGAATGGAAGAGTCATGATTTGGGGTCCCGATACCTTAGCCGAAGATAGTTTTCATCCGAGTTGCATTGTAGAATATAAGGATTGGTTGAGGGTCGACTTGCAAGGCACACTTCCTCCTAGGCCTATTCTCTACAGCTGTGTCCAAGACAAGGATTCGCAAGCCAAGATCGGAGCCCGTTTGATTCAATGGAGAGCCGACGACAGAGATGCTAAGTATTTGGAGAAAATTGAGTATAACAAGGCTGTCATAGAGAGTCTGAGGCATGACTTGGAGCTTACCAATGATTGTTTGGTTGAGCTAGATGACCGAATGAGGAAGATTTTAGATGATGTCACTCCACTGACCTTCACACAGAAAGGATTTCTCATGGAGGCGACTTTGACGTCAGCCCATCTTCATATCCAGACTACCCTCCGAAAAGCAAAGAAAGCTAAGACTAATAGGGATTGGGCTTCATCGTCCACTACTGGAGGTCATTATTATTAATGATTATGGGGTAATGGTTTGATTCAAATGGCACATTTACGTTTCAAATGTTTAGTATGCTTAAGAACGCGCATAGTATAATCTTATAAACTGCTTTGTGTGACTTTATTTGCTTCCATATGTTTCGTTAAATTCTTAACCGGTCTCGAATACTGTCCACTCAACCAAAGAAAAAATAATGAACAAAAATACCCGCACTAAGCCTAACGACTTTCTCAGAACCTGAAGATGAACAACAAGACTGCACCTGAGCTCGAGGTCATGAGGAAGAATGTGGTTTCGCTGCAATGAAAGATTTAAGATCTCAAAAAGCAGATCCGGATGGTAAAGGCCAAGATGGAGGAGGCGGATGATTTATTGGATTCGGCGGAAAGCTCGCCCGAAAAACCTGTCGGAGCTCAAGGAGAAAACATCCTTGACAAGGGAAAAGGAATTCTTCCCTAGCACATCCCGATAATGGAAGAGTCCGAGGAAGAAGAAATGGAGTCCCACAGGTGCCTACATGGCCGTCAAAGGAGGCCGCCTCTGCTGCACCCTCAAGCATAAAAAAGGAAGAGACCCCTGCCACACCATCGAGCTCTAAAGGGAAAGGAGCTTCTGCTGCGTTATCAAGCCTTAGGGAGGAACCCATGGACCAAATGGAGTATGCTCGACCAGCTTCACCAGAATGGTGGGCTATAGCGGTTAAGGCATTGGATTGTCCCTATTGAGTCTCACCTAAGAAGGTTAAGAACGAGCAGATGATGATCAAGTTCCGCGGCAACGGAATAGTTAGCGTTTGCTTCGATAGGTTGCCGTTTTTCCCTCCGATCTTCGCACATAAGAGATGCCCTTATCACCAATATCAGGCAGGGCATACCCTCAATGAATGCTTAGCCTTCAAAAGAAGACTCATCAGGTTGAAAGATGAGAAAAATATCACCAAGATGTGGGGGCCACATTCGCTATTGGTCCATGACAACATCATCCCAACTGAAGGGATTACCCCGAACACTCATGTTTGGCGTCACGACTTCATAGCATTCAGGAACTCTTATGCCAACATTTTCTAGAAATTGGTCAGTATTAGGAAGATTAGCCCCATCAGAACTAGAAGGGCTCAAACCGGAGGAGTTGGCAGCAAAAAAATGTGTCAGTACCATTTGGGAGCTTTAAGGTATGACATAAAAGAATGCGATGCGTTCAAGTTTGAGCTGGAAAATTTGGTCCACAAGGGCGCCCTTTGATTGGTGCTCCCTTCTCAGTATTAGGATTTGGGAGCCTTAGGGCCAGGAAAGATTAAACGGACAAACAACCTATATTGACCTTAAAAGAAAGGTCGCTTTTGGGTAGTTTTAGGGGAATCCCATTTTTTATATTTAACACGGATTTCCCTCCCCCCCCCCCCCCCCCCCCCACCTCCCACCCCATTTTGTGCAAACGGAACTGCGCCGACCTGATGTCCCAAGGAGGGATACGCAGGAAGCCTCTATCAGGCCTGGTCAGGGGTAGGTTTAAGTTTATTTTTGTATAGACTGAACTACGGAAGGGCCTGACTTCCCGCTGAGGGATACGTAGGCAGTCTACGTAAGACTTGGTCCCTATATATTATAAATATTAGATCCCCATCACTCATACAAAGCCCAAGTACCCAAAACTCAGTAGCAGAGATCAATTGAGCATTTAAATCAAACATATGACCATTTATGTGCTAAATGTTAAACCGCCATTTATATGCGATATCTTACTTTTCTTTCCATTATTTGACGGAACTAACTTTGTTTGCCTTTGAGTTATTCTTTTCTTATAGAAAGAAAAGTTGATTCGTGTTCATACTGGCATACTTTACAAGGTCTAAAGCTGCAATAGCATCCTTATCCCAACAAGACAAAGGCAAAGAGAAAATGACTGGTACTTCGGAGAACGAAACTACCCCTGCAGACATTGCTCTCAGAGAATCGCCCTTACGCGAATTGCCTGAGTCATCACCCACTGAAGATGTCATGAAAATGATGTTTGAAAAAATCGCTCATCTTCAAGAAGAAGTAGCGCGAAACAAAGATGCTAATGCTGTCCGAGAGGCTCCTACTGAAGAAAGAAGGCCTCCGCTGTTTTTTCCATCTCTGAATTCACCATTACCAGATCACTTCCCACTAGGTCCGTTGTGACCACCATGCCATTTACCCCAATCGATGGACACGTTGGTGCCTCGAGCCAAATCCCACCACCACTTAACACCAACCAAATTCTCGGGACCGCCCACTCTATCCTTTCTTACCTAACACCACCAAATACCCACCTTGGCATCACTATACAACCAACATCACCCCATTACTAACTGACAAAAGCACCCCTCTTACCCTAATTCATCGTGCTGTTTCTTTCCAGTCGCTTGTCGCGCCAGGTACTTTCTCGCCTAATTAAGAAATTGACCATTATGAGGATATGAAAAAGGAATGGAAAGCTGAATAGGAAAAACAGGAAGAAAGGCTCGAGCGGAAGATGACCGCAATGTTGGAACAATCTAGGAGGACAACCCTCAGTGGCACAGGTCTAAGCTATGATGATTTGTGCATGCATCGCAACCTGGATTTACCCAAACGCTTCAAATACCCCATTTCGAATTGTTCAACGGGACAGCCAACCCTAAAGCGCACCTGCGGGCCTACTACGACCAATTGGTTGGTGTCCGGGACAATTAAGCACTCATCATGAGGTTGTTCAGCCGAAGTTTGACAGGAGAAGCCTCAAAATGGTTAACAACGCAAGATATACGCCGTTGGGTCATATGGGAAGACATGGCTGCTACTTTCATAGAAAGACTCCACTTTAATATGGAGACAGTGCCATATAGATACTATTTGGAGAAAGTAAAACAGAAGTTCACCGAAAACTTCGTCGAACATGCAAGCAGGTGGAGAATAGAAGCTGCCCGAGTACAACCTCCTTTGGGCGAAGAAGAACTTGTGTCGGTTTTTATCCGTTCACAAGAAACAGACTTCTATTATAGAATGCTTTCCATGGCGGGGAGACCTTTCTCGAAATCGGTCAAAATGGGTGAGGCCATAGAAGACGGTCTCAAAACTGGACAAATCATAAGCATGACTAGAAAACCCACTGGATCAGGCTCTACCGGGTTCGCACGCAAGAAGAAAGACGACGTGGCTAGCATAGCCCACACCCCTAAACCCAAAAGAAGGGAAGATTTCCCGATGAAAGCATATGCTTCACCTCCTCCAAACCTACGTACCCACCCCTTACAACACAGTGCCTGTATATTACGTGCAACCTATCTTCCAATCACCACCCCAAAAATACCAAGGTCCACCAAATGCCTTCCAATCAGCTCCCCCGAATTACCAAGCTCCACAGCTAAATTATCAAACTCCCCCACCCATGTACCGTACCCCACAAAATAACCAACCCAATACCTACCAGAATCAACCCCCACCAAATGCTTGTAATGCGCCACACCCCAATTTTGAGAAGAAACCCTCTCGGGTATTCACTCTACAGAAGGAATCTCGGACTAATTTGTTCAAAAGGTTAAGTGTTGTTGGGAGGATTCAAGTGCTTCCACCAAAGGCCGTCGATCCAAAGAACCGATTTTACCAAGCTGACCAAATATGTGCCTATCACTCCAATAGCATAGGGCATAACACTGAGGATTGCATTAATCTCAAGTACAAGATACAGGATATGATTGACCAGAAAGAAATTATGCTCTAAACGGCCCCTCCAAATGTGAACACCAATCCTTTGCCAAACTATGGCAACAATGTGATTCACATGATTGAGAGAGAAGAAGACTGGGTCGCAAGAAGGTCCACAATCCGCGATTCTGTGAAAAAACTTGAACGCACAGTAGAGTCACTGTGTTTGCAAGAACGCATGCAATTCAAGGTATTAATCCCAGCACAGGTGACAACACATATTACTCAGGTGACCCCAACTCCACCTCGCAAAGAGTTTGTAGTCCAAGTTGCCACCGAACATGGTATCACAAGATTAGAGAGATGTTATACTCCAAAAGACCTAGCCCAAAGGGCACTTCGAAGGGAGGGTAATCAGAAAAGGACTATTACCGAAGGTAAAGTCGAAGATTTCTGGCGCCGGATGAAGCCAAAGAAATACTCCATTGTTGAGCATTTAAGGAAAATGCCAGCCCAAATCTCAGTACTGGCATTACCACAAAGTTCACCCCCACAATGCTTGGCTCTAATGAAGGTGTTGAAGGAAGCTCATGTCCCAGCTAGAACAAACAGTAAAAACCTGGCCAAAATGGTCGCCCATGTTATGGAGGAATATCAAATTGCCTTCATAGAGAAAGAGTTGTCCAAGGAAGGCATAAATCACAACAAAGCTAAGGTATGACCTGGGAAAGGTTCGTCAAAGCCACACTAACATAAGAGAATTTGACGGAGGATGTTGTGACGCCACCGGAGTAGTTGATTTGGACAGTCAAATAGGACCCGCTGAGTTCACCATTGAATTCCTAGTCATGGAAATACCAGCAAATTATAATTTGCTTCTAGGAAGACCATGGATCCACATCGCAGGGGCCGTGCCATCCTCGCTCCATTAATCTATAAAATTTGTCTGGGAAGGAGAAGAAGTGGTGATTCATGTAGAAGCTAGCATGCACAATTATCCAGACAATTATATACCTGTCATTGAAGTAGCACCCAAAGGAATTAATTTCCATGTCATGGAGCTAGTGGGAGCAGTCCACAAGATAGATTCCTTGGAAACTCCCATGCTAGCGGTTTATGAAATGATTGCTTCTACTATGATTCTAAACGGGTTTGAACCCGGAAAAGGTTTATCGAAGAATCTGCAGAGCATCACTGAGCCCATTCCTATCCTTCAAGATAATTTTCGCTTTGGGCTTGGCTACATCCCAATAGAGGAAGAAAGGCCTACCAAGAAGAAATAAGAAGTTGCAAATCTTTGCAAACCCATTCCAAGTCTGCACCAATCATTTCCCTATAGAATGCCTATGCCTGAGGATGCTGACATTGAAGAAAGAATAGGGTGCTATTCCAAGAGGAACACTGCTCCGTGATTCTAGAAGAATGTGCTGAAGCACCCAATATCAGAGAGGCAGAACCGAGCGAGCAGCTGTCCAATTGGACCTCTATCCCGCTACTGGCTCTTTGATAGAAAAAGATGAATTTATTTTTAAAAATGGGGAGAATCGGTCGAGGGCCGATTACTCACCCTCTTTGTCACTTACATACCTCGTAATGTTTTCAAAAATGGAAATGGCTAGACCTAAGCCAGGGCCACAGTTTGTACTTCTAAATATTTTTAATTAATAAAAGCCTCGGTTTATCAAAACTATTTTATTTATCTGTTGCATGCATGTTTTATACCAACATATTTCGCCTTGAATTTATTTTCAGTAATAAAAATAATAAAGCAACCTTAAATGTCATGACATGCTGCGAAACGAATTAGTCGAGTAGCATAGAAGAAGAAGAGTATGAGGAATACAATGAGGCCACAATGCTACCGAGGGTCTCACAGAGGAAGTAGAACAATTGGAGAATGAGCACAAACTGAACTTGGACGAAATAGAAGCCATAAATCTGGGTGATAAAGAGGATGCCAAAGAAATAAGGATAAGCGCACACCTAGATACCCCTCTCAAAGAAGAATAGATACGTTTGCTAAGAGAGTACGTGGATGTCCTCGCATGGTCATATGCCGACATGCCAGGGCTAAGTACCAGCATAATGTCTCACAGGCTACCCATTAATGAGGGTTTTGCCCCACTAAAGAAGAAAACCCGACAATTCAAACCGGATCTTAGTATCTAAATCAAAGACGAAGTGGAGAAACAGATTGAGTCTGGAGTAGTGGAAGTGACATCATACCCCACGTGGCTAGCCAATATAGTCTTGGTGCCCAAGAAAGACGGCAAGATAAGGATCTGCGTGGATTACCAAGATCTTAACAAGGCTAGCACAAAGGATAATTTTCCACTCCTGAACATCTATATACCCATAGACAATTGTGCCAAGCATGAGTTACAACCGTTTGTGGATTGTTTCGCCGGCTACCACTAGATCTTAATGGATAGGGAGGATGCCAAGAAAACAGCCTTCATCACCCTATGGGGAGTGTACCACTATAGGGTAATTCCCTTTGGCCTCAAGAACGCTGGCCCAACATACATGAGAGCAATGACTACCATTTTCCACAACATGATCCATAGAAAGATAGAAGTCTATGTGGACAATGTCATTATCAAGTCAAGGGAGAGATCGGAGCATACCACACATTTGAGGAAATTCTTCGACAGGTTCCAGAAGTTTAGCTTGAAATTGAATCCGGCCAAATATGCGTTCGGAGTACCGACTGGAAAGTTGTTGGGGTTCATAGTCAGTCGAAGAGGCATAGAGCTAGACCCAACAAAGATCAAAGCAATCCAAGAGGCATTCCACACTATCAAAAGATACTTGTCCAACCCACCAGTCCTGGTACCATCAAGTCCTAGGAGTCCTTTGCTGCTATACTTGTCGGTTGCTGAGAAGGCCTTTGGGTGCGAGTTAGGACAACACGATGAAGAAGGGAAAAAAGAGTGTGTTATTTATTTTCTAGAGCAAAAATTCACAGCCCGTGAGGCAAGATATACGCTAGTGGAAAAAACCTTTTGTGCCCTAACTTGGGTAGCTCAGAAATTGACGCATTAATTGTCTTCATATACCACTCACTTCATATGCAAGATGGATCCATTGAGGTACATATTCCGTCAATCCATTCCCATTGGGAAGTTGGCCAAATGGTAGATGCTGTTGAGTGAATTCGACATTGTGTACATAGCTCAGAAAGCCATCAAAGGGCAGGCCTTGACTAACTTATTAGCTGCAAGCCCGGTAGATGAAGAGCTTGAGCCACTTCACACCTATTTTCTAGACGAATGGGTATTGGCCATAGAAGAAGGAGCAACAGAATCTTATACTGGCTGGAAACTATTGTTTGACGGAGCAGTGTATTACAAAGGTTCTGGAATGGAGCGGTCGTAATATCAGAAAATGGGCAACACTACCCCATGGCCGCCAAGCTCAAATTTTGCTGTACCAACAACATGGCTGAATACGAAGCCTGCATCCTAGGTCTCAGAATGGCGTTGGATATGGACATCAACTAATTATTGGTCATTGGAGATTCCGACCTGCTGATTCATCAAGTACAAGGCGGATGGGCCAGCAAGAATGAAAAACTCTTGCCATATGTAAACTTGGCACAAAGATTGTGCAAGAAGTTCAGAAAGATCAAATTTTGACATACGTCAAGGGCTCAGAATGAGTTCGCTGATGCATTAGCCACAATAACATCAATGATCCAGCATCCTGAAAGCAGTCACATCGACCCACTAAGGATAAGTCTGAAAAAAGAACATGCCCACTGTTGCCATGTGGAAGCTGAGCCAGATGGCAAGCCATGGTACAACGACATCAAAATATATCTGGAAGGACAGGAATACCCCGGAGGAATTGCAAATGGACAAACGAAGACCATTCGAAGAATGGTGAATGGTTTCTTCCTAAACATAGAGGTGTTGTACAAACGGACGCCGGATTTGGGTCTGCTCAGATGTGTAGATGTTGGCAAAGCCACCAAGCTTTTAGAAGAAGTACACGCTGGGACATGTGGACCCCAAATGAATGGATTCGTACTCGCAAATAAGATTGTACGAGCAGGGTTCTAGTGGATGACTATGGAGAGTGACTGTTGCAAATATGTGCAAAGGTGCCATCAGTGCCAGATCCATGACGATCTGATCAAGGGCCCTCCAAGTGAGTTTAATGCTATGAGCTCACCATGGCCCTTCGTTGATTGAGGCATGGATACTATTAGACCGATTAAACCCGCAGCCTCGAATGGCCATCAGTTCATTTTGATTGCCATTGACTATCTCACCAAGAAGGTGGAAGTAACGTCTCACAAGTCAGTAACTAAGAAAGTGGTGGCGGACTTTGTGCGAAACCATATCGTATGCAGATTCAGTGTGCCCGAGTCTATCATAACAGACAATGGAGCAAGTCTGAATAGCCTTCTAATGAAGGATATCTGTGAGCAATTCAAGATTACCCATCGAAACTTGACAGCTTGCTGACAGCAAATGAACGGAGCTGTAGAAGCAGCCAACAAAAATATCAAGAGGATATTGAGGAAAATGACTGATAATCATAAGGGTTGGCATAAGAAGTTGCCTTATACTTTACTGGGATACCGTACTGCGGCCAGGACTTCAACAGGAGCAACTCTATACTTGATAATCTACGGAACTGAAGCAGTCATACCCGCCGAAGTTGAGATACCTTCCTTGAGAATCATTTAGGAAGCGGAGTTGGACAATGTTGAATGGGTCCAAGCCCCATATGAACAACTGGCTTTAATTGATGAGAAAATGATGGTTGTCGTATGTCACGGTCAACTCTACCGATAAAAGATGGCAAGAGCTTTCAACAAGCGAGTGAAAACCAGACTTTTTCAGATCGGGCAAATGGTGCTCAAAAGGATTCTTCCGCATCAAGATGAATACAAATGGAAATTTTCTCCCAACTAGAAAGGTCCTTATGTAGTCCGCAAATTACTCTTCGGATGAGCGGTAGTATTGGCAGAAATGGACGGACAAAAGTGGCCAAAGCCAATCAACTCAGATGCAATCAAGCGCTACTATGCATAAAGAAGAAGTTTCTTAGTTTGTAATTTTCCTCTTTGCTTGTAATTGTTATACCATTTGGTTGTATTAGTTATTTCATTTTTGCTTGTAATCGTTTTGTAATAGATAAGCAAAACAAAACAACTTTTGTAGCATGAACTACGCAATGATCTGATTTCTCCACAGTGGGATACGTGGGCAGTCCGTCTGGGACCCAGTCGCTTTATTAGTAAAAACCCCAAAGTCCACTTATTTATTTTTCTGAACTACCTTCGACCTGAATTCCTATTTGCGATAGGATACATAGGTGCTTTCTGAGCTCGGTCGCATCAAAAGAAAAACCCAAGAAAACCCCTACGAAGCCTCAGAGATAGGACTTCGCAAAGCAGCAAGGATTGCTGCATGCCCGACCTGGGCAGAATTTTTGAGAGGGTCTCAAAAAATCGTACTGTCATCCCACTACAAAAATTCAGCTAACCTAGAACTCAAAACTGGGGCAGAAATTTTAAAGAAACCTCAAAATTTCCAGAAGATTAGCATGAGAATTTGTAGATCGAAATTTAAACTGGGGCAGAAATTTTGAGAAAGCTCTCAAATATTTCGCAAGAGGAAGCAAAAACCCCAGTCACGAAAGAGAGGATCTCTGTCATTCAAAGCGCATGTCATGACAATTAACAATGCTTTTATTTTTCACAAACTAAACACTCTTATGGTAGCATTACAAAGATGATTTTTCTACATAATGAAAATAGGTTTATCTTTCAAATACTAGAGCTAAAGGGGTTTCAGGTCCAGAAAGCCGAAGATGTGATGACGCGAGAAACACAGATCAACTTTAAATAGGAGAAAACTAACCCATTTCTGATACAGGTCCCCAGGACATCGGAAGACGATCCTTTTTCTAACCTTGCTTTATGTGCCGGAAACGTTTCGCTAAAGGAGGTCCAGACTATTGTTGAGATTCGATTTTCGGAGTATATGTCCAGCCACGAGGGCTATGAAAGATTTTAACTACCACCAACGAAAAAAAGCCACAAAGGCTGAGAAAAATCAAAATACCATGAGGGTTAAGTATCCAGCCACGAGGGCTCTAAAAGATCAAAAGGCCAGAAGTGCAAAATATCTAGCCACGAGGGCTATAAGGTTTTGAATGTCAGAAGGGAAAATATCTAGCCATAAGGATTATGAAAGATTTTGAATGCCAACAGGGCAAAATGTTAAGCCACAATTGCTACAGAATGCTTAGAAATTGCCACAATGGCAAATGCTTGGCCAAAAGGGTCATAGTAAAACAATACGACACATCCAACCAAGAGGGTCACAGCCGGGATAAAGGACGAAAGAAAGACAATTTAGCCGAAGGGGCCATATCTGTCATTCGCATCACTTCTTCTTATTTTCCAAGAGGGCCATTTCATATCTATTTTCCTGCTGCCGAGAGGACCATCACTTCTTCTTATTTGCCAAGAGGGCCATTACATATCTATTTTCCTACTGCCGAGAGGGCCATCACTTCTTTTTATTTGCCAAGAGGGTCATTCATACAAACATGCCAAGAGGGACATTCATACAAACATGCCAAGAGGGCATTTATATCAAGCGCCAAGAAGGCTATTCATACAAACATGCCAAGAGGGTCATTCATACAAACATGCCAAGAGGGTCATTCATACAAACATGACAAGAGGGAATTTATTTCAATCACCAAGAAGGTTATTCATATAAACACGCCAAGAGGGCCATTTGTTTCAATTGTCAAGAGGGCCATTTATTTCAATCGCCAAGAAGGTCATTCATACAGACATGCCAAGAGGGCATTTACTTCAATCGCTAAGAAGGCCATTCATATAGACATGCCAAGAGGGCATTTATTTCAATTGCTGAAAAGGTCATGCATATAAATTATGGGATACGATAGGACAGCTAAGAGATGTAAAACCGGTCATGAGACCGCAATATTCGCTCTCAAAAAGACAAAGCAATGGAAAACCGATCAGGAGACCGCGTAATTCGCTCAAAAGACAAGACGATGTAAATCTGGTCATGAGACCGCAATATCCATTATTCAAAAAATCAATGTTACTCAGCAGATTAGCAGCCGCTAAAGAGTAGGTTGATCAAATCAAATCCTGGCAGATTGCGAAGCAAACGTGGAACTTTTTCTTACGCAACCAGTTGAGATTGGGTGCCCATAAGAGTCAAGCTCTCCGGCGAGGACCTTGCAGATCCCTCCTCACCATGCTCAGCCACACAGACCTATTTATTTTCTTATGTGCTTTGTCTTTTTTTTATAATTCCGTAACCGGTCAGACACACACTGGAATACACAAAGGCCTTCCCGCATACGGGATATCGTTTTCCTCCGATTGAGTTGAACTACAAGTGATTTTATTTCCAAGAATAGGAATATGTAGGCAAACTCTATGCCAGAAGAGTCAGTCACACTCCTACCAATCACACCGGACTTCCCAGCTTGACAGCCAGAAAAATCGAGAATTTGCTTTAATTTGCTTTTAGAAGCCATAATCGTGTCGAACTACAAATGGCCTGAATTCTCATGAAACCTGAGATATGCAGGAAACTCAAAAACTGGGGTCCAGCCATATGTTTTGAAATTGCATAAAAAGGAGAGGCTGTATGAACTAGGTTAGTCAAAAATCAGGGTTAGTCAAATTTCGTTGCTCGGGAATGGTCCCGCCATCCCCGAAAACCGAAGGGGCAGTTGTTGACACCTAATTTTTGACCTCCCACAATCTATTTTAATTGCTCAAAATGCTTGCATATTAAATGGGGGAATATTGTTTATTTTTAGAAAAAATCAAGATGATTTTATAAACTATGCAGATAATATTTTACCTTTATTTTTTGGTAAATAATTTCTATAATGAATCATTTGGACATTATTTCACAACAATTAATGATGCATTTTACTAATTTCAACCAGGAAATAGTGTAAAATAGTTATTTATTTAATTGTGCAATCATCAGAAATTAATCAGCAAATATTTACCCCATTTTAATTCAAGGAAATTGATTTGATTGAAATAGATGATCATTTTTATTCCTCAAAGTCTTATTTCTGCATATCCATTTATATGGGAAATTATCAAATTAATTATAATTAATTTGGATAATTAATTATAGATATGTTTGTAAATTTCTTATCACATGTATAAATATGGCTACAATTGAAGTAATCAATTAGTTTGTCAAATAGGGCCATAATTGAAATAACAAAATTCATTGTTTTATTTCAATTAAGGCCATACTTATAGACCCAATATGTTTTTGTGAAATCAGTCGTGTCCTTAATTAATTAATTATTTAGTTCCAATTTAATTACAGAGTAAATCAATCCCTTTAATTGTTTTATTATTATTATTATTATTATTATTATTATTTTATTTTTACTTACCCATTAATTTTCATATATATATATATACATATATTAGGCTGCCCCCACTTCCCTTTAAAAGGGACCGAGTCTAGCTCAACAAGGGCAAGACCCAGCCCAGCTCGTGAATTAAGAGAAGGAGCAAAGCCCCTTTTTCATTTTACTCCATCCAAACAGACCCGTCTCTCCCCTTCCATTCTCCCATGTGAACCCTAGTCGACGTGGTTCCCTTGGGGATTCTCTCTCTGCGTCGTCATCCTATTTGTGGTAATGTGCAGTGTGTGGTTTGATTTTCTCGGCTATTTGAGGGAACACAATTAATGTGTTACCCTCTCTTCGTCAATCTTCATCCAAACGAGGTATTGTCATGCTTTTTCTTTCGCTTTTCTGAGTTTTCAAACAGTCAATTTTGTCTTCCTTGATAGGTTTTGTTGCTATGTGATTCAAAATTGCGATTTTTGATTGGTTCATGAAGAACCCCGTGGATTTACTCTTTGCTGGCCTAATCTGGTCCTTTGGTTGTTTGTTTGACTCGATCTTGACCCTACAACAACGATTGTAGTATTTGTTATCTTAGCGAACTGTTTGTCTAATTTATTTAGATTATGTTAAGTAGTTAGTCTTAGAAGGACCTCATACATGCCTGGTTTTATGATGCATTTGTTGTGTAAATAAGTTTAGTATGGGATTATATGGCTAAGACTCCTTTGACCAGTCTAATATGTATATGTGGTTCATGAGGTGATTCTATATGTCAAGTCTGTTTTTCTTGATTGTTTCTGCCATTATGAGATCATACGATATAATTTGGTTCACTTAGGGATAATGAAACTCATATTTTGGGTCATATCTATGAGATTAGGAATAGGCTAAATACTACTGGACATGTTCCTAGTAATAAAGGCCTAAGTTGCTTATTTGTGAGAAGCTGATGACTTCCTATCATGTTTTTCTTTGGATATAAGGAGAACCATAAAATATGTTATATGTGTATTTGAGTAGTATGTATAATGTCGCTTCCAGATCATTTCTTGCAAAAAAAGGAGAATCTGTTGTTAAGGATTGCTGAAACTTGAAATAATAATACTTTATAATTTTGAACCTTCTGAGATATAGGTGGGGAATGTTGGTCCGAACATACTATCACATTTGTTTTTAATCAAGTATACCTAAGCAGTTGACCTAATTTGTTTAATCAAGTGTATTTATGGGACTAGCTTTTGACTTATCTACTTTAGGAAGGTATTTATATGTAGTTTGACTGAGTTGTTGTATTATGTGATGGTAATATATATTAGGCACTGTAAATTTGTTTGTTAGTTGAACTTATACTTCACAAGGCTTTGTTCATCATTCAGTGTGTCGAACTAATAGAGAGAGTCTTACAAACTTGGCTGAGTGTGAAATAGCATTAAAAGGAGTCTGAATCTGTCACCACTCAATGTCTTGGCTACCCTGATCTTATCACTAACCTTAATGAGTCAAAATATAGGTTAGACTACTTTGGATTTGCTTACTATCTATAATATGTGTTTGTCTTTTTACTAATTTGATGAAAGATCATGTTACAAGTTGTTTGTTTCTTCTGGTTTTGGTCCTGCATGGTTTTCATGGACCTTTGTCAGCTTAAATATTTTTGGTTCATCAGTGGAATACTGTTATAAGTGTATCCTCATTTTTATCCTCCCTGGTTGTTTGCTTGTGCCCCTGTATAACTTTTAAAGATAAAGATATGCCTTTTTGAAGATTTGATGGTCCTTATCCTTTGTCTGATTATTTAAAACTTGTGAAAGAGCTTTTCTTATTTTGTTTTACAAAGTTTAATCGCTGAGTCCTGCATAAATCTTTTGGTGTCATTCAGTTATTAATTTATCTAGTTGAAGGTTGTTAAGGCAAATGAGCTCAATACATAATCACATATGATCTATGTTGACTAGTTTTAAATACTTGCAAGGCTGTTGAGAAAGCCATTTTAATAGGCTGGTTTGGAACTTAAGAGTCATGTTTTTCCCAGGTTGTTGCGTAATGATCTTGTTTGAAGGATAATACTTGGTTTATGGTAGAAAACAAGCAAGTCTTTGAGGGTTATGAGTCACACTTGTTTAATTAGAAAAGTTTCATCTAGTAATAACTAGGAATTGGAATTGTTGCTATTATTTTCTTCTCCTTTTTCTCGCTCTCCTCTTCCATGTGAAGTCTGGGTTGTGCATTAATTAGATGTGTGTGTGAACCAAGTGTTGCCACAAAGGTCCTGTTTTCTTATTTGTTATCTGACACTCTTAGTTGGGATTGAATTGGGAGTATTACACCTATGTTAATGGAATTTGCCTTTCTTATTTTCTGAATCAATATCTAGTTGGGCACTAGTTTTCTTTAAGCTTGATGGGACTAAGATTTATTTGTTACTTTCCAAACCTGCTTTTGTAACATACTTGGAGAATCCTGTTTTTCTTTACTTCTTTAAAAATTATAGTTTGATGTTGGGAATTAATTGTGCCTTGTTTTCTTGTCTTTCTTGCACCATATTAGTTGGTTAATTCTAAGATTGTATACTATGCATACTATTTGACTCCTTTGCTGCAAGAAAAACACAAGTATGGGATAAGTTTTTCTCCTATGTATATTTTGGGTTCAAATACATAAGTGGAGAAGCTGAAGTAGCACTTGGGGATTAAGTTTGAACCTCCCCTAATGCCTGCCATGCCTGGGATTCCTAGAAACCCCTTGGACCTTGTGCGACATTAGTAACAAGGGGGTAAAACTTTCCTTTTTAAGGTATTTTCACATGTCCATGGGTGTATACCTAAGGTATATTGGCTGGAAAACTTGTATACCTTTGTTTGTGTGATGAATCCCATCTGGGTAGACGACTTTGGGAACCTTATTTTATCTATTTCTTATGTTTTCTTTTCTCTTCTATTAATACAATTCATGTGTCTTTTCTCATATATTTGGGTCTGTGTCTTACTTGTATTTGGGCTTACTCCTTCTATCCGTTTCAGCCCAATATTTAATGAGTTACATGCAGTTCAATTGTTTTGCTATTAAGTAGTATATACGTAGGTCTTTTCATTATGTGATTTTGCTACATTAAGCATTCTTTGCTAGGTTTAAGTGCTTGCTTAGATACTTGCTAATCCTTATTTCCCCTCTTTGCTTTGCATGAAATACTGTCCATTGGGATCCTCGTATTGCGTAAAAAAAACCATTGGGCCAAAATCCCAATACCCTGTCACGACCCAGCTAGGGGCCGCGACGGGTACCCGAGGCTGACCACTGAGCACCCCTTATTTCCTCACTTGTCATAGTCATTTAAGCTTCTTTATCATTCATGATTGTACGAAAATCATTTTTGGGTGAAAAACACAATTAGTCCATATATATATATATACAAATGCCTCATTAGGCTATCAAAATAATATATATAATATATACATGCATGCTGTAATAAACTTGTGAGACCATCTAACCCACACTACGCATCTACGAGCCTCTACTGACATACTATACATGTAGACGGAACAAGACTCTGTCATGCCCAAAATATACATATGTACCAAAAGGATAATCATAAGCACCTCCGGACAATGGAGTGCTTCCAATCAGCTGACAGCTCCTAAGAATCCGGATCGAGCTTGCCTCCCTGCCTACCTATGGGCATGAACACAGCGTCCAAAGAAAACGGACGTCAGTACGAATGTTGTACTGAGTATGAGAGGCATGAACAAAAATAACACATCAAGAAAGTAAAGGAGGCATCAAGTATGGAGCAACTGCACCTGACTGGGAATCATATAAAAAGTAATGCATGCTGACTTACTTTTATGCTTATCATCATCTCATGTATGCATATCATATGTATATATATCTAAACTGCCCGACCATATAGGTGCGGTGTGATAATCAGTAACATTAGCCTGCGTCCAGGCCTCCTGCGTCCGGGGTACCATCTCATGCCGCCCACTAGTGGTGTCTGCCCATGCCAACTGGCCATGGTGTATCGTATAGCTGCCCGCTTTCACGGTGATTGCCCGGCCAACTAGGCCCGGTGTGATGCAATCATGACATGCTCCTCATAAAATATTTATAATGATATGCTTATCAAAATATACTTATCATCATACATGCACAAGGACTCTAGAACAACTGCATTCTATCGAGGTGACGTAAGGTCGTGAACCCTCGATTCCATTATGAGCATTTATGAACATTCTGCCTCACCTTGAAGGGATTAGGATATAAGGTGAGTGTATACAAGGAGCAACATCATTTACTTTATAAGAACGTCACATCATATATCTTGACTCATGTAGCTATGCATGATCTTAGGCTCTTGGCTTTCCGGGATATAGGAGAATCATGAAAAGGGAGAAGAATCATGTCATGGGATTCATGCCATAGAAAGGAAAGGACTAGCCTCACATACCTTTGTCGCTTAATTAAGCTATCATTCACTTGTTCTCCTTCAATATCACGTTGTTACCTTCACGAGAGAATACGCATTACAGTTAGTCAATCGACCATAAGAACGCATCGTTATTCCTAGAGAAAATTGGGCAGCGTTTCCTTTGCTTCTACTACTTTTCTCATGTTCCATTTCAACTCCCAAACATTTACAACAATACTCACAATATCGTATCAACATTCATCACTTATCTATATTTAGCAAAATCCACCATTTTTCTCCAATTTCTCCACATTTAATGGTTTTAGCTCATCATCATAATTTTGCTTACTTCACACCTATTCCGTGGTCTATACGCCATTTACAACGTATTCATCATCAAAACATACCAACATTCATGATTCCATTCAACTATCATTCAATTGTGACACTATTCACTCAGTAATGGCCCATTTTCTATGTTCTTCTACATTTCAAGCATCTTAGCTTTCCAATACCTTAAATAACATGATAAAGTCATGAAACATACCTTAGATGATGGTGGACAAGCCTAGAGTGGAATCACTTCTTTAGCACCAAAACCCTTCTTCACCTCTTTTGGAATTTCTTGAAGGAGATGACTTCCAATTAGGTTTCATACACTTTGTTTCATAGATTTGGTGTTGATGATCATTGATTTCCTTGGTATTCTTGTGGTTGAAGTGTTTGGAGTGTTCTAGAGATTTCTTGAAGGTTATAGATGAAGTATGAATGAAAATGAATGTGAAAGTCACTTATAATAATCACAAAATCTGATTTTTAATGAACAGTCGTCGGGGTGTACAGTGGTCGTAAACCACAGTTTACGGACCGTATACTAGTTTACGGGCCGTATAACGTGGTCGTATTTAAGCATATCAAAACAGAAAGGTTTGAGGTCATGATGGTTTACGGCCACAGTTTACGGGCCGTATTTCAGTTTACGATCTGTAAACTGGGTCGTATTTTACCATTTAAAATTTGGACAAAAAGTTGAAATTTTGGAACGTTGGAGGACGATGGCAGTATACGGTCCGTAAATCACTTTACGGGCCGTATTCTGTTTTACGACCATTGGCTGAATTGAAATTCTACAACTTTCTTATTTAAAAAATAAAAATAAAAAAATCATGAATCGCCATTCCCTACTTAGTAAAACGTCGCACACTCATACCCTTCGTTGGTCTATTCATTGTACATGTACGGGGAATTTTTCGAGGTGTAACATTCTTCCCCCCTTTTTGGAACATTCGTCCTCGAATGTTAAACACTCGAAATTCTACGAAAATTTCGCCTGAGTTTCTCCCTGTAACTTGACACTACCAGCTTGTCATAACAACCCATCATATCATCGCCTCACAGGGATATATCACAATATTAACATATCTATGGCCACACACGACCAAAAGCATAAAATGAAGCGTACATACCTCATATCGTCGGCATTGCATCTTGGATCTCTCCTGGGGGTTGGAATAAGTGTGGGTACTTGGACTTCATGCTCTCTTCTGCTTCCCAAGTCATTTCTTCCCGATTGCTACTCCGCCATAAGACTTTAACCGAAGCTACCTCTTTATTTCAAAGTCTCTGCACCTGTCTATCTAAAATAGCAATAGGTACTTCTTCATAGGTCAGCTTCTCTGTCAGCTGCACATCATCAACCGGAACTATTCTTGTTGGGTCTCCAATACATTTGCGGAGCATCGAAACATGAAATACTGGGTGAACTGCTTCAAGCTCCGAAGGCAAATCCAATTCATAGGCTACCTAACCCACCTTGCGGATGATTTTGTAGGGTCCAATGTATCTGGGACTTAGCTTCCCTTTCTTACCAAATCTCATCACCCCTTTCATTGGCGACACTTTCAATAACACCCAATCACCGACTTGAAATTCCAAGTCTCGTCGGCGATTGTCCGCATAGGACTTTTGGCGACTTTGAGCTGTCAACAACCGACTTTGGATCACCTTGACTTTTTCTATTGCTTGTTGGATCAATTCAGGGCCCATTAGTTGCGCTTCTCCTATTTCGAACCATCCGATTGGAGATCTACATTTCCTTCCATATAAAGCTTCATATGGAGCCGTTTGAATACTAGAATGATAGCTATTGTTGTATGCGAATTCAATAAGGGGTAAATGATCGTCCCAACTTCCACCGAAATCTAGCACACATGCTCGTAACATATCTTCCAAGGTTTGAATAGTACGCTCGGCCTGTCCGTCAGTCTGTGGATGAAATGCCGTGCTGAGCTTAACTTGAGTACCCAAACCTTCTTGGAAGGACCTCCAAAACTTGGCTGTAAATTGTGCCCCTCTGTCTGTAATAATGGCCAAAGGAATTCCATGAAGTCGCACAATTTCTTTTAGATACAACCTGGCATAGTCTTCTGCCGAATACATGGTTCTGACTGGGAGGAAATGAGCTGCTTTTGTGAGTCTGTCCACGATCACCCATATTGAATCATACTGTCACGACCCGGTTAGGGGCCGTGACGGGTACCTGGGGCTAACCACCGAGCACCGCTCGTGCCATCACTTATTAAGCTTATTTAGCAATCATTTATCCGATTCATGCTTAATTTATAATAAAATCCATTTTCATTTAGAAACAAAATGCTTTTATACATACGAGCCCTTAGGCTAGCAAAATAATATACATATATATATACATAATGACCATGCCATGAAACCACACGACCCACGTCGAGTATCTACGAGCCTCTAAGAGATGACATCTACAACTGTACACAAAAGAATCATCATAGGCACCTCCGGGACAATGGAAGGCTTTCAGTCAGCTAGCAGCCTCTAAGAATCCGGAGCAAGATCTCCTCCCTGTCTACCTGTGGGCATGAACACAGCATCCAAAGAAAAAGGACGTCAGTACGAATATTGTACTGAGTATGTAAGGCAGGAATGAAATAAACAAATAGAATAGAAAGATCATGAGTCATGGGACAAAGATATAACCTGCACACATGTCATAGGCAATCGTATTATTATGATATTTCACACAGTACACAATCATAGTACCCATGTTATCACATCCCATACATCATCACGTACGTCATCATATGCCTCATCACATCATAATCTGTATCGTTACCCGCGTCCGGGTAACCCTCATATGCCCGGCCCTCTCGGCTCGGTGTAAACATTGCAGCCCACATTAGCGGTGACATGCCCGGCCATATAGGCGCGGTGGAATCATACGCATCCCGCAGTAGCGGTGACATGCCCGGCCATATAGGCGCGGTGGAAATCTTATCATCACAACAGCAATCATAACACATCATTATTATACATCTCAAGCCATAGCATCATGTTATCATTTCTTAGTGTTCCATGTATCCCATAGTGTTACAAGTTTGCATTACTTATCATCTTATTGTCATAAGATACAATAGCATTAAGAGCATTCATTAAGCTTTAAGACAACCATACTATGTCAGGGTAACGTAAGGTCGTGAACCCCCGATTGTATTATGGATATTTATGAGTATCATGCTGTCACGACCCGACTAGGGGCCATGACGAGTACCCGATACTTGTACCGAGCACTCCTTATCTACCTTTACCTCTTAGCAAGCCGTGTAAACAGAGCCATATTTTTTTTTGAACATTAACATTAGCAGCGTCATTCTGAACATAGGCTAATAAACTTCGTTAGCACTTTATCCAACAACATTAACATGCCAAAACACCATATATCTAACTATACTTGACTGACTGTACATATCTGCCTACGAGCCTCTAAACATAGTACACTTATACATAGAAAGGGCCGAATACTGTCGTGCCCGAATATACATACACAAAATAGTACCGCGGAAGTGAGGCTCCGGAACAACTGGAGCACTGTAGAGTACTGCTGGTAGAGCACCTAAGGATCAAGTCCACCTGTCTGCTGACCTGCGCGGCATGGAACGCAGCGTCCACAAGAAGGGACGTTAGTACGAATAGTGTACCGAGTATGTAAGGCATAGAAAATAATACAAGCAGTAACATAGAGTACGATTAATAATATCATGGAGTCACAGGGCATATAACGAGGCGAGAAAGTAACCTGTGCATAGGAAGGCCCCTTTTCAGGCCGGCTGTCATGTAGGCTTGTCCTTTCGTCTTTGAAACGTTTCTTTTCATAAGCATAGGAATTAACATTTATATATTACTTATTCTCGTGTACAGAAAACAGTACATTTCAGTAACGGTACCTTTTGCTCACATTTACAGACGCCAAATACAATCGGCTCCACCCCCCACGGTGTCCCTTATTCTCGTATACAGAAAACAGTACAATTTAGTGGACAGTATCTTTGATTCACATTTTCAGACGCCGAATACATCGGCTCTCCCAAGCCCCCTCCCCAACGGTGTCCCAACACATTACATCATATATAGGTAGCATACATTATATATATATACAGACGCCGCGTACGGCTCTCCCATATCCCGCGTCCGGGCATCCCGCGTCCAGGATGGAATCCAGCTGAATCAGGTGGTGATATAACAGTGACCCTTCCCCTTTCCCCATACACATATACATATACATTTGCTTATCTTTTATACATATACACGTCTCATATACAATTACTTATCTTATTTATATATACATATCCATACACATATACGTGTTTTATATACGTATATCATATAGGCACACAAGAGCCAAGGAAAATCATGTATCCATCGGAGTGACGTAAGGTCGGTGACCTCCGATTACGTTATGGAATGCTAGTTATAGCTTTGTCTCACCTTGAAGGAACAAGTATTTTAAGGCGAGACTATCAACGGAGAATAGTATTACAGTAACCGTAGAATGAAATCGTG
Organism: Lycium barbarum; assembly: GCF_019175385.1. NCBI lineage: Eukaryota > Viridiplantae > Streptophyta > Magnoliopsida > Solanales > Solanaceae > Lycium > Lycium barbarum. Next base: position 17,582,861 of record NC_083348.1, on the reverse strand, counting down.
GGCATCATAGATGACCGTCATAGGCTTTGGAGTCAGAGAAAATAAAGATATAGCTAGGAAATATAAATACGATTCAAAAATTAGTGTATCACTTTCATGTTTACATAAGATACTTAGCTTAGTCATCTTAGTCATAGAGTCGTTCCGGTCGTACTTATCAAAGGTACATTCTCTTGTCTAACATTGTAATTATCATTATCCTCATAGAAACATTCTTGTTAGAGTGGTCATAGTACTTATCATTCGGTAACGAGATTGGGATCAAAAGTCCCCTTTGGATTTACTTCAAGTAAGTCAACCACGACTATAGGAAAATTCGAGAGTAACGGGCCCACCTCGGGCCGGATGAGGTAGCGTATACGATTTACGTATGTTACGTGTCATAGCGTTACTTGTGAGGGTCTTAGGGTAATCGGGTCCCATTTATACAAGTTCTAAGGGTGTAGGAGGTTTTTCCAACAATTGGCACACTTTCTAGTTCAATTCTATTGAACAAAAAGTGGAAAACTTTAGGTGCGGATTCCGGGGAACCGAGTTGTCCCCGAGGCTCGTACCCAACTTATTACAACTAAGACATGCCATAGAAAGAAGGGTGAAGCCTTACATACCTCTTTCCTCTCCTTTTGCTACTCCAAATTTACGTTGCAATCCCGTCAAAATCTGCAAATTGGTCATTTTTACCAAAACTCTCATTAGGACACTTAGAGTTAGAATCTTAAGGAAACACTTGGCTACCGAAATTTCGGCAGCATTTCCTCTGTAAATACACCATCCTCAACATTTACCTAGCAAGTTTTCAATCAACAACAACCCGGGAATTCAAACCCGGCCAAACCATCAATATAAATTCAACAATCACACTAGCAATTCACACATTCAATTCAAGGTACACTCCGACACCTCCATTAGCATTCTACTTCCTTCAATACTTTCCAAACTCCAATAGAACAACAACAACCTTATAATACATGTGTTCCAACAACATCATAGCAATGCCATTACATGTCTTCCATACAAGAGCATTATTTTCAATTTACACAATGTTCAAATAACCAACTTTATACACACTTCCGCCCGAATTTCACAATACCATCAAAGACAACCACACATTACTTTCTTCCACATTTATGAACTTCATTATCATTCTACACATTCACAACATCATTCATGCAATTATAAGAATTTAAGCTAATGTCAAATTAACTTCTTCGACGCTTCCACAATGATTACAACTTCGTTTTCATTATGGAATGCATAACGACAACAATCAAAACACTACATAAAAATCGATCCGATTTTCCTACACAACATCGCCATATTCGGCCACCATTATCAATAACACAACAAATACTAACTAGCACTTGCTCACCATTTCTTCATGTTTCCACACATATACACGACTATACATACAATATACACCACACGGCTACAACACAACATCAATATTTTCCTTGAATTTCATCCACTTTCACATACTATATCATATACAAACATCAAAAACATATAAAGAAGGGATTAAACCTTACCTCTTTCCTTGTTTCTTCACTTGACTAAATCCTCCAAATTTCAAGATTATGTGTTCTTCTTGCTTCAACAACAACTCCACTTTCCTAGGAATCCTTGAATTGTTAGGAAATGATTTTTTTGAAATTTTTTTGTCAAGATTTCTTGTTGGAGAGAGGGGGCCGAATACCCTCTATTCTTTTTCCCCTTCTTTTCTTGTTCTTGCTCTTCTTGAAATCTCTAGAACATTATATAGATAAGATGACTACTAAGTCATCTTTTAATTTCCATTTAGTCCACACATGGGCTTGGCCCATCAAGAGAAGTGGACGGCCAACATGGCCCAAATAAAATCAAGCCCACTTTTTTTTTTTTTGTGTTTTATTTTGCACTTCATGAAAAATTGAATCTTTTTTTTTTCAAATTCCAAATTTGCCCTTCGTCTTCTTCCATATTCCCACGAGTCATATTGCTAATTTCCCTTTATGCCCTTCACCTTTCTTAATAATTCTACTTCTAAATTCTTCATGAGCCATTCATATACTTAAAAATATGGCCTTGCTTGTTATCCTCTCGCGATTGTCTTGAATTATCCGATTGCACAGAATGCGGGATATAACACATGCCTCGCCTTGAAGGGAAGAAAACGTAAGGCGGGTGTTAACAATAATAGCATCATTAGCATTGTAGGAACATCATGCCACAATTTATTGAGTCTCTAGACTCTAGCTCATTGTCATCACTATCATGCTCATAGGGGATTTAGTGTATAGAAGGACTCTTAAGCTTCATCTTATAGAAGGATTTGTGGAAAGCTTGAAGGATTCATGCCTTTTGAAAGAAGAGTTAAGCCTCACATACCTTTGCCGTTTAAGCAATTTAGTGTTTGCTTATTCTCCTTCAACGTCACGCCTCTACCTTCAAAGAGGATTCGTAAGATCGTTAGTTAACCAACTATAAGAACGCACTACTATTCCTAGAGAAAATTGGGCAGCACTTCCTTTGTTTATACTACTTTTCCCGTATTCCATATCAACTCCCAATCACCCACAATAACAATCATAATATAGCAAATCACAATTATCATTCATATACAATGGCCATGATTCACCATTACTCTTCATTTTTCCCCACATTTATGGTTTTGGGTTCGCTATTGTATTTTTCGCATGTATCACATTTATCTCATGGTCTACATGCCATTTATAACATATTCATACTCACAACACACTAACATTCATGATTCAATTCAACTACCACTCACTCATGACACTATTCACTCTTGAAAGACCCATTTGCTATGTTCTTCTACAATTCGGGTAACTTAACCTTCCAATACCTTAAACAACATAAAATGGTCATGAAACTTACCTTGGATGATGGTTGAACAAGTCTTGAGCGGAGTTTGTCTTCTTAGCACCAAAGCCCTAGCTCACCTCATTTGGTTTTCTTGAGGAAGATGAACATTTCTTGAGTTTCACACACTTTGATTCATGGATTATGTGTTGTTGATCTTGATATTCCTTTGATTCTCTTGAATTATTGTGGATGAAGTGCTTTGAAGTGTTCTAGAGAGTTCTTGAATTAGAAAGATGATAAATGAAATAAAACGAGCTTGGGGTCCCTTATACTTAACTTAAAAATCTAATTTTTGTGAACAGTATTCGGGGTGTACAGTGGCCGTAAACCCAGTTTGCGGGCCGTATAGTGGTTTATGGTCCGTCCTTCATGGCCGTATTTAAGCATATCAGAAACAGAATGGTCTGCTGGGATCATGGTGGTTTACGGTCACAGTTTACGGGCCGTATTTCAAATTATGGTCCGTAAACTGAGTCGTATTTTACCATTTCAACATTTGACAGAAAGTTGAAATCTTGGAAGGTTGGAGGATGACAGCAGTTTACGGTCCATAAACTACTTTACGGGCCATTTTCCACTTTACGACGACTGGGCCGAAGTGAAAATTCTGCAACTTTTCACTGCACGTTCACGGGGAAATTTCCGAGGTGTAACACATACCTACCACGGGAACGGGGTAATCCCACGATGAAATACATGTTAATTACTTCCCATTTTCTCGTAGGAATTTCCATTGCTTGCAATAAGCCCCCTGGCTTCTGATGTTCTGCTTTTACCTGTTGGCAATTCGGACATAGTGCTACAAAATCTACTATGTCCCTCTTCATGCCATCCTACCAGTATATCAATTTGAGGTCATAATACATTTTAGTTGCACCGGGATGAATAGAATACCGAGAATAATGTGCTTCCTCCAAAATCCGTTGGCACAATTCTGCCACATCCGGTACACATAACCTGCCTCTATATCTAAGGATCCCATCTATGGAAACTTCAAATGGATACTTTTCCTTTTCACGAGATAGATCTTGGTATCGGCTTAATTGAGTATCTTCATATTGTCGTTCCTTCACTTATATATTCACGGATGAAACTGTGGGGTCATTAATGCTAGTGCCTGTACTACTCGAATCAATTGCACGTATTCCAAGACTTGTTAATCGATGGAGCTCCCGAACCAGCTCCTTCTTTTCTGAAGGGACTTCACATAAGCTACCCATTGATCGACGACTAAGCGCATCGGCTACTACGTTAGCTTTTCCGGGGTGGTACAAAATGTCCACATCATAGTCTTTCAACAATTCTAACCACCGCCTCTGCCGCAGGTTCAATTCCTTCTATTTGAAGATATGCTGGAGACTCTTGTGATCTGTATAGATATCGACATGCACACCATACAAATAATGCCTCCATATCTTTAAGGCATGAATAACCGCGGCCAATTCGAGATCATGAGTTGGATAATTCTTCTCATGTTCTTGTAACTGTCTCGAAGCATATGCAATCACCTTCCCATGCTGAATTAATACACATCCTAGTCCCACACCAGAAGCATCACAATACATAACATAGCCATCTGGCCCTTCTGGAAGTGTTAGTACTGGAGCTGAGGTCAACCTGTCTTTCAACTCTTGGAAACTACGCTCACATGCATCGTTCCACTGAAATTTCGCCGACTTCTGGGTTAGCTTCGTCAATGGAGCTGAAATAGATGAAAAGCTCTCTACAAACCTTCTATAATAACCTGCCAAACCCAGAAAACTACGAACTTCCGTAGGCGTTGTAGGCCTTGGCCAAGTCTTCACAGCTTCTATTTTCTGAGTGTCAACTTAGATGCCATCATCTGAAATAACATGACCTAGGAATGCCACATAATTTAGCCAAAACTCGCACTTTGAAAATTTTGCATATAATTACCGAGCTCGAAAAATGCCAAGAACAATTCTTAGATGATCTGCATGTTCTGTTTCTGTGCGAGAATACACTAGAATATCATTTATAAATACTATCACGAAGAGATCCAAAAATGGCCTGAACACATTATTCATTAGATTCATGAACACTGCCGGGGCATTTGTCAACCCAAACGACATCACTCGGAACTCATAGTGGCCATACCTCGTTCTGAAGGCTGTTTTGGGAATATCTTCTTCTCTAATTCTCACTTGATGATAACCAGATCTCAGATCTATCTTGGAGAACCACTTAGCACCCTGTAATTGGTCAAACAAATCGTCAATTCTGGGGAGGGGATACTTGTTCTTTATTGTTACCTTGTTCAGCTGCCTATAATCGATGCACATCCATAGAGATCCATCCATCTTTCTCACGAACAAGACTGGTGCTCCCCACGGCGATGAACTGGGCCTTATAAACCCCTTTTCGAGCAAGTCCTTCACCTGTGCCTTCAGCTCTTTCAATTCTGCCGGAGCCATTCGATAAGGAGGAATAGAAATGGGCTCAGTGTCCGGCAATACATCAATAGTGAATTCGATTTCCCTCTCAGGAGGAAGACCTGGTAGTTCGTCTGGAAATACATCTGGGAATTCATTCACTACCGGAACAGATTAGAAAGTTGGCGACTTTGCCTCGGTGTCATGAACCCGAACTAGATGATAAATGTAGCCTTTAGCTATCATCTTTCTTGCCTTAAGGTAGGAAATAAACCTACCCTTTTGGGACGCCGTATTACCCTTCCATTCAAGTACAGGCTCTCCCAAAAATTGAAATTGAACCATTTTCGTTCGGCAATCGACATTAGCATAACATGAGGCCAACCAATCCATACCCATAATTACATCAAAATCTATCATTTCAAGCTCAATCAAATCGGCTTTAGTCTGGCGATCACATATCACAATGACACAATTTTTGTATACTTTCCTCGCTATTACCGGATCACCAACCGGAGTGAATACCTCAAAAGGTTTAATGGGCTCAAATTTCACCCCAATACAATCCGCGACATACGGAGTAATGTAAGAGAAAGTGGAACCCGGATCGATCAAAGTATATAAATCACGGGAAAATATAGTCAATGTACCTATGACAACATCTGGGGAAGACTCAATATCCTGTCGCCCCGCTAAAGCATATACGCGGGGCTGAACGGCACCTGAGGTAGATGCTCCCCCTCTGCCTCTGCCTCTACCTGTTGTAGTCTGAGGAGTCTGTGCTATCGGGCGTACTGAAGAAGACCCAGCTGCTGATCCCGTAGGCTGAGTCCCAACTCTACCCCTTGCTGAAGGGCAATCTCTCATCATATGACCAACCTGCCCACAGGCGTAGCAAGCATCCGAACCCTGACGGCACTGTCCGGAATGTAGTCTACCGCACTGGCTGCACCGCGGTACTGAGGGTCTCCTCTGACTAGAATCTCCTCTAAACTGAGAATCTGAGGCCCTCGAACTCTAGCCCTGTCCTGTCTGAAAAGAACGATCAAACCTCCTATCTGAGAATCTGGGAGGCGCACTAGTCGCTGACTAACCTGAGTGCCTATAATGCATTTGTGTCGGTTCCCCTCTATATTCACTGCTCGCTCTCATAGATCTAGCTCTCTTACATTGCTTTCTGTCATTGTCACGATCACTTCTCTGCAGCTGTTGTCGTTCCTCAAAATTCTGAGCATGTGCCTGTATTCAGGAAATATCCATTCCGTCTTGCAAAGAGGCCGTCAGACAATCTCTAAACAAATGTGGCCCCAAACCACTCACAAATTTGTGTACACGATCACCCATATCGGCCACCATAGTCGGGGCACACCTGGCCAGAGAATTAAACTGTATGCTATACTCCCGAGCACTCATGCTTCCTTGCTTCAGATTTAAGAACCTGTCCGCTCTAGCTCGGCGGACCTCGGGCGGCAAATAATGGTGAATGAAAGCATCAACAAACTCTTGCCAAATGGGGGGAGGTGCATTTTCTGTCCTCGATGCTATCCAGTTGTTGTACCAAAATACCGCCACATCGCAGAGCCTATAAGAAGCCAACTCTACCGATTCGGTCTCAGAAGCATGCATAAGTTTCAACGTCCTCAGCATCTCTTCAATGAAGCCTTGTGGGTCCTCATCTGGCTTCGACCCGAAAAAATCCAGAGGATTTAAAGTCAGAAAATCACGGGCTCTCGTACTGGCGGAACGATCACTCGGGCCTGCACTCTGCCGCTGTGCCTGGACGGCAACCAATTGCGTCAATAGATGAATAGCTTCGGTCACTTGTTGACCCGAGGCAAATGGTGGAGGAATTGGGACTGAGGCTCCTCCTTGCTCTTCTACATTGGGCGAGGCCTCATTTTGTGATTCGCCCTCCTCTACATTTGCCGGAGGCTCTCTTTCTGCCCACCTCTCCGTCGTAGCTTTGCCCTTCTGGGCAGCTGTAGCTTTTCCCTTTGGCAGCATTCTGAAATCACAACACACTTTTAGGAAGAATAAAATCTTATGCATGGCTCTATCGCACGATCTCATAGGAAGAAAGATGGTCGTCTTCCTAAATGCCCTGTAGCCTCTTGTTTATTAGCGTGGCGCGCAACACACCATAAACAAGACTCTACTAGACACGGTTCGTAGACACTTCCTAGGACTGAACCGCTCTGATACCACTTCTGTCACGACCCAGCTAGGGGCTGCGACGGGTACGCGAGGCTGACCACCGAGCACCCCTTATTTCCTCACTTGTCATAGTCATTTACGCTTCTTTATCATTCATGATTGTACGAAAATCATTTTTGGGTGGAAAACACAATTAGTCCATATATATATATACAAATGCCTCATTAGGACATCAAAATAATATATATAATATATACATGCATGTTGTAATAAACTTGTGAGACCATCTAACCCACACTACGCATCTACGAGCCTCTACTGACATACTATACATGTAGACGGAACAAGACTCCGTCATGCCCAAAATATACATATGTACCAAAAGGATAATCATAAGCACCTCTGGACAATGGAGTGCTTCCAATCAGCTGACAGCTCCTAAGAATCCGGATCGAGCTCGCCTCTCTGCCTACCTGTGGGCATGAACACAGCGTCCAAAGAAAACGGAAGTTAGTACGAATGTTGTACTGAGTATGAGAGGCATGAACAAAAACAACACATCAAGAAAGTAAAGGAGGCATCAAGTATGGAGCAACTGCACCTGACTGGGAATCATATAAAAAGTAATGCATGCCGACTTACTTTTATGCTTATCATCATCTCATGTATGCATATATATCTAAACTGCCCAACCATATAGGTGCGGTGTGATAATCAGTAACATTAGCCCGCGTCCAGGCCTCCCGCGTCCGGGGTACCATCTCATGCCGCCCACTAGTGGTGTCTGCCTATGCCAACTGGCCATGGTGTATCGTATAGCTGCCCGCTTTCGCGGTGACTGCCCGGCCAACTAGGCCCGGTGTGATGCAATCATGACATGCTCCTCATAAAATATTTATAATGATATGCTTATCAAAATATACTTATCATCATACATGCACAAGGACTCTAGAACAACTGCATTCTATCGAGGTGACGTAAGGTCGTGAACCCTCGATTCCATTATGAGCATTTATGAACATTCTGCCTCACCTTGAAGGGATTAGGATATAAGGTGAGTGTATACAAGGAACAACATCATTTACTTTATAAGAACTCCACATCATATATCTTGACTCATGTAGCTATGCATGATCTTAGGCTCTTGGCTTTCCGGGATATAGGAGAATCATGAAAAGGGAGAAGAATCATGTCATGGGATTCATGCCATACAAAGGAAAAGACTAGCCTCACATACCTTTGTCGCTTAGTTAAGCTATCGTTCACTTGTTCTCCTTCAATATCACGTTGTTACCTTCACGAGAGAATACGCATTACAGTTAGTCAATCGACCATAAGAACGCATCGTTATTCCCAGAGAAAATTGGGCAGCGTTTCTTTTACTTCTACTACTTTTCTCATGTTCCATTTCAACTCCCAAACATTTACAACAATACTCACAATATCGTATCAACATTCATCACTTATCTATATTTAGCAAAATCCATCATTTTCCTCCAATTTCTCCACATTTAATGGTTTTAGCTCATCATCATAATTTTGCTTACTTCACACCTATTCCATGGTCTATACGCCATTTACAACGTATTCATCATCACAACATACCAACGTTCATGATTCCATTCAACTATCATTCAATTGTGACACTATTCACTCAATAATAGCCCATTTTCAATGTTCTTCTACATTTCAAGAATCTTAGCTTTCCAATACCTTAAATAAAATGATAAAGTCATGAAACATACCTCAGATGATGGTGGAACAATCCTAGAGTGGAATCACTTCTTTAGCACCAAAACCGTTCTTCACCTCTTTTGGAATTTCTTGAAGGAGATGACTTCCAATTAGGTTTCATACACTTTGTTTCATAGATTTGGTGTTGATGATCATTGATTTCCTTGGTATTCTTGTGTTTGAAGTGTTTGGAGTGTTCTAGATATTTCTTGAAGGTTATAGATGAAGTATGAATGAAAATGAATGAGAAAGTCACTTATAATAATCACAAAATCTAATTTTTAATGAACAGTCATCGGGGTGTACAGTGGTCGTAAACCACAGTTTACAGACCGTATACTAGTTTACAGGCCGTATAACGTGGTCGTATTTAAGCATATCAAAATAGAAAGGTTTGCTGGAGGTCATGATGGTTTACGACCACAGTTTACGGGTCATATTTCAGTTTACGGTCCGTAAACTGGGTCATATTTTACCATTTAAACTTTGGACAGAAAGTTGAAATTTTGGAACGTTGGAGGACGATGGCAGTATACGGTCCGTAAATCACTTTACGGGCCGTATTTTGTTTTACGACCACTGGCTAAATTGAAATTCTACAACTTTCTTATTTCAAAAAAAAAAATCATGAATCGCCATTCCCTACTTAGTAAAACGTCGCACACTCATACCCTTCGTTGGTCTATTCATTGTACATGTACGGGGACTTTTCCGAGGTGTAACATACTCCTTCTTGATCGAGTCTATCTGGGAAGTAAATTGGAAAGTAAAGCTAAGTTGTTTGAAGGCCCAACTATGGGTAAAAATAGTTTATTGGTGGGCTTGGTAGGCCCACCAACCTGATTTCCCTCCTTTATTTTCATTATGATCGGTTCATGTACATGTATTTGTAAAAACTCTAAAAATATTGGAACCATATGCATGTGTAGAATTTAGGAAATCAAATGTTTAGTGCCTTAGGAAAATCGTCAAAATTTTTGGGCAACAAGCAAGTTTTCGCGTGTTAATTCAAACGCCTTAAATAATTTTTCAAATGGCTGTAAGTGATTTGTTAATGGACAAATAGTGTGAAAAAATGGGATTCTTTCTATCAAAAAGAATTGATGACTAATGCTTTTTCTCAAAAAAAAAAATAATAGTAATTCATTTTCATGATTCTAAAACGAAAAAGACCACCTGGTGTTCTTTTCTGGACTTAAACCGTGTCGAAATCAATGCTTGGCAAAACTCAAAATTGTTTTTGGTTTGGACGTCTTGAAAAATTGGTACGTTTAAAACTGAAAATGGGTTGTTAGTTTTAACGAAAAATCTGATAAGAGGAATAAAGTTTAATTTGGGCCTAGAAGCCCAAAAGCAAATGGATTGGAAACAAAAGGGAAATCATTTGGACCTAATAAAAGGTAAGATGGACTGTGAGACTTTGAAAACGGTTGGACCTTATGGGCTTTGTTGAAAAATGATTCGGACCTAAAAATACTTCTTTATATATATACATATATAGGAGAATACTCCATATTTTCCTAGAAAAACAAAACCTGTAAGGACTAAACCCTTTTATTAGGACTAGAATAGTAGCGTCTCTACTCGAGAGAAATCGCGGGTGTGTCCTAGTCCGGCAATAAAGTGGGTTGAACACTTATGTGAACTTTTTAAACCTAAAACCCCTTTTATAAGGGGAATTTTTGCCAAATTTTTTCTTGAAATTATGATATGAAATGATATGACATTTTTGCGGAAAACTAAACACTTTTGACAAATAAATACATTAATCAAAAATTGAAGCTCGTAGGTCAACCGTATTTTACGGATCTTTAATACTAGGGTGCGTAAAACCTTCCCTAGGGGATCACTAGAACCCTTACCTCGAACTTTGGTACTAGAAAGATTTCTCTTTTGTTTGAAAAATCTTTAACCCGATTTTCCTAGTTGTCCATAATAAATGAGGTGGCGACTCTAAAAACACTAAAATCCATTTAGAGCACCAACAACCTCGTAGTAACTTATATACCTAACCTGCGAAAAAGCGACCTGTAACATGTATAACACAAACGATTGTACTATAAATAGAGAGGTAAACCCACATAAGGGGGGACCTCATATTTTCTGCATTCGTATATGAAAAACCTTAATTCTTAAGCTCTGTAAACCTCGAAGGCGATATAATTCTATACGAAGTTGGTTCGGGTTCGAAATTCCTAAACCCCTATCCGGATCAGTCGTTGTGTTGTCCTTCAAATTGACTAAAGCTATCTCTTTACTTTCTTGCTCTGAATCTTTGCTCATTATTGTTATTCCTTTACGTAATTAATGAATTAAACCACCTACAAATTGAATTATTATCTTTTTAAGAGGTAAACAGTTTGGCGCCCACCGTAGGGCTGAGGATAATAACAGTGATTTGTTTGCAACTCAACTTTCACTTTATCTTTTGCCTTTTGTGATTTCAAGATTAACTTCGACATGTCGAATCTCAGCCACTTTGTTAACTTAAACAATGCTGAAAACAACAACCACGATGAAAACCTTAACAATGGGTTACCATTAAGCATTATGCCTCCGATTGACCCAGTCAACGATCCTCATGTTGATCCAACTGCTGTCAACTCTAATGTAGCCGTTAACGATAGCTGAGATCCACCCGCTGATAGGGCATCTGTTCATAAGGTGGCCGAAGAGACGGGAGAGGAGATTAACTTATGTGTGATTTATAATTTATTGAAGGAACATCAAGTAACCATGCTACAACACCAGACGACTATATCTCAACTCCAAAAGAACAACAACGGGGTTGGAGTAGCTGAACCAAACCGAGTACCAGTGCCAACCCGTAGGGACGTAATGATCATGAACAATGGGTGCCCAACGAATAGTCCAAGATGATAAGGATGTTGGAGGCGCTATCTAAGCAGATCGACTCTAACGAAAAGAAGGTGGAGGATTATAATTCTCGAGTGGACCAGATTTCGGGGCACCTCCAATTCTGACTGAGCCGAAAATCAAATATATTTTCCGGAGGCCTTTCCCATCAAGTGCAGCTCCGAAGTTTGATCCTAAATAGATTTAAGATGCCAGATATCTCGAAATATGATGGGACAACAGATCCATAAGAACGTATAATCGCTTACACCTGCACCATAACGGTAACGATCTGGAGGATGACGAAATTGAATCGCTGATGTTAAAGAAGTTCGGTGAGACATTGACTGAGGGAGCCATGCAATGGTATTCTATGCTACCCCAGCAATCTATCCCTTCCTTCGAGCTGCACTATATCCCTTCCTTCGAGCTGCTCGTAGATGCTTTCGTGAAGGCTCACGCTGGGGCCCGGAAGGTGCAAGCAAGAAAGACCGACATATTCAAGATCTTCCAAAGGGATGATGAGCAGCTCAGAGAGTTCGTGACAAAGTTCCATAAGGAAAGGATGCTGCTACCTCCGGTTCCTGAAGAATGGGTAGCCCAAGCTTTCACGAAGGGACTTAATCCCCAAAGTTCTAACGCTTCCCTCAAAATGAAAGAAAATCTATTGAAGTTTAGAGCAGTTACATTGGTAGATGTCCATAGTAGGTACGAATCAAAAATACGAGTGGAGGATGATCAGCTCGGGCTCCCACCAGGTCCGTTGAACCGAATGAAAAATACTGACAGATCAAAAAGGGTAATAGAAATAAAGTTCTAACCATCAAGAGATAGATATTATCCATACCCTCAGCCCAAGAAGTCCAGCTTCAGGTCAGATAAGGGAAAAAGTGGTCCTAGCTGCAATACAATGAGAAGTGACAGACAAAGTGATCGCAACTTGGGGAGCAGGGGTTTGTAGTTCAGGAACAACACCACTGCGATGTCTGACACCGGTGAAAGCCCGAGGTTGTCTGAATATAACTGAAACGTTGACTCGGCAACCATTGTAGCTGCTATCGGTCACATCAAAGATGCGAGATGGCCAAGGCCGCTGCGAACTGACCCTTCACAACGAGATCCAAATCTGATATACGACTACCATGGTACACATGGACACCGGACCGACGACTGTAAAGGGTTAAGGGATGAAGTGGCACGGTTGCTAAAAAATGGTCATCTCCGGGAGTTTCTGAGTGAACGAGCAAAGAATAATTTCAAGAACAGGGAAACCAACGAGAAAATCGAACCAGACGAACCCCGACATATGATCAACATGATCAAGAAATACCCTGAGGTTCGATGATGAAGGAGACAAAATTCTCAACCACTTGAGAGAAGAGGTCCAGGGACTATGTATCGAATGGATTATCTCCTTCAGCGATGAAGACGTGGAGGGCATCATTCAACCACACAATGATGCTTTGGTAATTTTTGTCCTTATAAATAAAACTCATGTCAAACGCATTTTGATTGATCTAGGTAGCTCGGCCAACATTATCCAATGAAAAGTAGTGGAGCAGCTGGGACTGTTGAATCAGATTGTGTCAGCAGCCCGGGTTCTCAACTAGTTTAATATGGCTTGTCAAACCTCCAAGGGAGATATCTCTCTACCAGTACATGCAGCCGGCGTCGTGCCACACAAAAAGTTCTATGTCATTGATGGAGAGATGAGGTACAATGCCTTCCTTGGAAGACAATGGTTACATATCATGAGGGCAGTACCTTCAACCTTACACCAGATATTGAAATTCCCAACCTTGGAGGGAGTAAAAACCATTGATGGAGAACAACTACCAGCAAAAGAAATGTTCGCGGTTGAAGAAGTTGTTCAAACGCCGAAGACGACCACACACGAGGATGTAGAGGATGTGAATGAAAGTAAAAATACCAAATAGCAATCACAGGATGCGAATCCGGCTAGACGCGAAGAAGAAGAAATGGTAGGCGCGGAAGAAGATGATTTTGCCGTTCCTACGAAATTCATGCTACCTGATGATTCGAATGAAACAAAATCAATGGTTGAAGAACTTGAACAAGTTATTCTGTTCGTCCATCTACCGGACAGGAAGATATACCTGGGCACGAGGTTAACCTCGGAGTTCGGGAATAAATTAATCAAATTTATTCAAGATAATGCGGATTGTTTTGCATGGTCCCTCCTAGATATGACAGGTATTCCACCGGAGGTGACCATTCATCGGCTGAGCCTTGATCAGAAGTTCACCCCGATAAAATAGAAGCGGAGACCAATGGCCGAGGTCAAACACAAATTCATCAAGGAAGAGGTAACTACCCATAAAGTGTAATAAATTTAGAATGTGTGTGGACTATAAAGATTTGAACAAAGCATGCCCGAATGATTCCTTCTCTTTGCCTAACATCAATCGCATGATTGATGTGATGGCTGGTGATGCATTACTAAGTTTTCTGGACACTTACTCTGGGTGCAACCAAATTCGGATGAACCCCGAAGATCAAGAAAAGACTTCTTTCAAAACCAGGTACGGAACTTACTGTTGTAATGTAATGTTATTTGGATTAAAAAATGTCGGTGCTATCTACCAGTGCCTAGTTACCAAGATGTTCGAAAAATAAATAGGTAAAACAATGGAAGTTTATATTGATAATATACTAGTTAAGTCCCTGGAAACAGAAGACCATTTGCAGCACTTGAAGGAAACTTTTCATATACTGCGCAAATATAATATGAAGCTGAACCCGGATAAATGTGCCTTCAAAGAAGGTTCGGATAAATTCCTAAGCTTCATGGTGTCAAATTGAGGAATCAAAATTAACCCGGATAAGATCAAGGCCATTGATGACATCCGGGTGGTTAGCAAAATGGGAAAGGTGTTTGGGAGGTTAGCAAAATGGGAAATCAAAATCAGCAGGCACGACATCGAATATACACCCCGAAGAGCTATAAAGTCTCAGATCTTGGTAGACTTCGTAGCAGATTTCACCCCCGCGATGATACCTGAGGTAGAGAAAGAACTTCTGCTAAAATCAGGTAAAACCTCTGGAATCTGGAACCTGTACACGGACGAGGCATCCAATGTGAAAGGGTCCGGGCTCACGATTGTATTTAAGGCCCCTGTGGGTGACATCATCCGGCAGTCCATACAAAATTTAAAATTAACTAACAATGAAGCTGAGTATGAGGCTATGATTGCAGGTTTGGAACTGGCTAAAAGCTTGGGGGCAGAGATCATTGAGGCAAAATGTGACTCACTCTTGGTCGTGAATCAAATGAATGGGGTCTTCAATGTAAAAGATGATAGGAGGCAGAAATACTTGGACCATACAGCATGTGCCGAGGAAACAAAATACTGAAGCTGATTTATTGGCACAGGTTCTTTCGTGGACCTCGCGCATTGGATAGTCCATCTCGTCAGCCCCCAGACATCTGGCTAAAGGACCGTAAAATGAACATTGGTATAATTTCCTTTTGATCATGCTATACCTTGCTGCCTTGGTCCTAAGAGGACATAAAGAATTTTATTCGGAAATGTGATCAGTGTCAAAGGCACGCACCAACGATCCCTCAACCAGGGGAATTGCTCCATCTGGTATTGTCCCCATGGCCATTCATGAAGTTGGGAATAGACATAGTTGGCCCTTTACCTTGGGCACCCGGTAAGGCTTGTTTTATTTTGTTTATGACTGACTACTTTTCTAAATGAGTTGAAGCACAGGCCTTTGAAAAGGTATGAGAAAAAAAGGTCATTAACTTTATGTGGGACCACATCATTTGCCGATTCGGCATCCCAACTGAGGTCATATGTGACAATGGCCGACAATTCATAGGCAACAAAGTCAATAATTTCCTTAAAGGCTTGAAAATTAAGAAGATTATGTCCACTCCGTATCATCCAAGCGCAAACGGACAAGCAGAATCAACAAACAAGACTATTATTAAAAATTTAAGGAAACGGCTGGATGAATCCAAAGGCACGTGGAAAGAAATCTTGCCAGAAGTACTCTGGGCTTACAGGACGACTTTGAAGTCAAGCACCGGCGAGACGCCATTTTCCCTGGTGTATAGCGTGGAGGGCTTAATCCCAATTGAAGTCAGAGAATCGAGCTTAAGGGTCCAATATGCCACGGAGAAATCAAACAACGAGGCTATGGCAGTAAAGCTCGACTTAGCAGAGGAACTACGCGAAACCGCGTTGGTCCGTCTGGCAGCATAGAAACAACGAATGGGCAGATACTATAGCCAAAGAATGAACCTTCGACACTTCCAAATCGGGGACTTGGTCGTTCGAAAGGTCATATTGCACACTAAGAACCCTTACGAGGGGAAGCTTGGTCCGAACTGGGAAGGGCCGTACAGGGTAACCAAAATAACCTGCAAAGGCTTATACCAACTCGAGTCAGAGGACGGCCAGCAGCTGCTAAGTAGTTGTAATACAGTACACTTGAACAGATATTATTGTTAAGGTATGATCCTTGCACTCTTCGTGAATTTTTTGAACTTTCTTTTTTCTATCTTTGCAAGAGCAAGCCCGAACGAAGTTAAGAAGATTACAGTTAGGCCTGAAAACACTTGTTGCAATCTTTTTCTCTTAGCTCAGTTTTATCCCAAAGTGGGTTTTCCGGCGAGGTTTTTAACGAGGAAACGACATATAGCGTGTTAATTTAATGCCGAAAACTAGACAAGTGTTGGGATTAGGGACTGCCCAGTATCAACAATAGTGTTTCTCTTCTCATACTTCGAACCCAAACACTAGGGGACTATCACATAGTCTATCGAGGCCGAATCAATTATATCTTTGAAACTTCTCAAATTTTTGCACTAGAATTTATTGTAAGGGCCAAACTACCGAATGAGTCGTGCCCGTTTAGTCTATTTGCTATGGTAAAAACAATCGAATGCCCCTCAGTAGTTGTACTATACAAGTTTGTGAAATGAGAAGAGCACTTCAGTTTAAACTTTGCATATATTGACATTGCGCGAATATTCATTCCGCATCCATAAGTCCTTTTTTATTATCTCTAAGATCACGAGTAGCTCTAAACTGGGGACTGTCGTCAAAAATCGACGAACAAAATAGAGGCTTGGCTTCAAAAAAATCTAAGCGAATTGATCCTGACTCGTACACGAAGTTGTTAAAAGTCTCAAGCAGACTAAGCATGAGGAAACAAACTCGAAAATACTAAGTCTAAAAGGTTGGAAATATCAACCCAAATGCCTGAAGTGATTTGAGACATCCAAATTCAAAAGCATAAAATAAAGCCTATATACATAGTCACCAACAGATAAAAGTCTCGGTGCACAAGCTAGCTTATCTTTAAGAATGGTTCACTTAAAATAACGAACTCACACAAAGATTATCCGAGGTCGAGCCTAACACGTATTCGAATGAGATATTGGTCCAAAGATTATCTGACGTTAAATAACCAATATTTTAGTGTCAAAAAATGAAAAAAATGAATTGAAAAAACACCGGTGAAATAAACAAACATATATATACCAACCTTGGTGAAATTACTAAGACAAAAGCAAAATACATTTTTGGCTCAAGGGCCTATCTATTCCTTCTTGGAGGAATCTAACTCCTCAGAAACAGCAGGCTCATCTTCCCAACTTTCATCCAGGAGTACTCTCTGTGTCCGGGTCTCAGTTTACTCGGCCTGGGCGATCTTCGTATCTATGTCCTCGATGCCTCGCTGGACCTCTTGTGGAGTAAGCATGCGGGTCTTCTACTTCATGTGCTCGGCTCGCAGATTAGAATGGTCATTAGCAGCTTTCACATCGGCTTCAGCTTGAGCTTAGATTATATCCCGCTCGAACAAAGCTTGCTACAGTTGGACCATTAACCCAGTATTCTACTGGGATTGCGCGCTCAGATCTCGGGTGGTAGTCTCGAGTTGATCAATAAGGTTCTCAACAGATTTAGCCCTATTATCGGCCTTCTCTTGGGCCACTTTCAAAACTTCTTTCTCTGATTCACGCTCGGCAACGAGGTTGGCAATCTCGGCTTTGACAGTATTGAGCTCTTACCTTAGAATGGTGATGGCAGCTGCCTCTTCCTCGAATAACTCACTGGAAAAACTTCGGCTTCCCGTGAAAGCCTCTGTTTATCCTCCATGAGGACAATATATTTCTCAACTAAGCCCGCCAGATTGTTTTCAACTCAAAGTTTCCCCTCCTTGGCAGAGAAAGTTTGTCCTTAAGAGCAGAGGAGTCCCCAACTTCTAGCACCTATTTTTATTTTTGCTTTAAGAGAATCTTGAACTTCTCGGTCTCTCGACCTTGGGCATCCAGCTGGCCCCGTACATCTTTGATCTGGCTCCGCAGCTTGGCATTTTCTTTCATGCCCCGAAGAAAACCCTAGTACTGCAGAACAAAAGACTGCAAAGAAGAAAGGAAGAATGTCAAGTCAAACACAGGTTATAAGATATAATAAAAAAAACTCCATTCAGGAATGTTAAACATACCCGGTTGGCAGTGTATGCTCTTGTTCAAGAGGCATTTCCACGAGACACGATTCATTTTTTCTAGGTCCTCATCGGATAAAAGAGGCTGGAGATAACTGGCCACTCCAACGGGGCAAGACATGAAGTGCGTGTCCACCGGGATGGTGACAACAATGGATTTCATTTCATTCGGGTCGGTGGTCGGAGCTGGGAAAGTGTCTACCGGGTTAGCTCGAGAGCCCGACTCAGTAGCCCTCAAGGGACTTCTGCACCTTCGAGGTATGGGGAGATTAAACCTCGTAGGGTCCACTATGGTAGTAGAAGTAGGGGCAACCACTTCAAACACTTTTAAAATCATCCTGCTTGAAGGGAGGGGAGGAAGTTGCTCCAGCAACCTCGGTCGCATGACCCTCACGCGAGGACGGATTGTCTTCCACAAAAATAGGGTCCGCAGTTCCTAATGAGCCAAAATCTGGCAACGACTGCAGACCGGAGAACTGCACGTCTTCACCCAAGCTCTCGGCAGTCAGGCCGGCCATTTTGTCCATATTTCCCTCCGTCACATTAGTCGGAGTAGCGCCTGTTTCGACACCAGTGGTAGCAGCCGTATTGGCATGGACAGACGCCACAACAAATCTTCCTTGGGAATATCTTTTAATGTCCGAGTCTGGATAGAACCACCGACAGCCTTGGTGGTTCTCCTTTTTTTTTGACCCATCGAGGTCGAGGTTTTGGAGGGTCTACTCCATTTATTGCTCTTTGAAACCTCAGCAATGACTTCCTCTGTACTTGCTGAGTCGAATATCCCATCCTGCATCAGGGTAGCAACCGAGGGCTCGGGCCTCAAATTGGCCTTGCCCCTCTTCAGGCATGTGTAACACATTACTATTCATCTGCAAAGATTACGATGTAAAACAAAAAGGTACAAAACCAACTAAGCAAGAGGCTTACCATGGTTCTTCGGTACCCAATTGCCCGCAGAGAGATCTTTCCAAGTGCTGAGTTTGTGGGGGGTACTGGGCCATTATGGCATCCACCCATTTCTCAAAATTGGATATAGTACCCGGTAACCACACTTTGGCTGGAACAAGAAAAGGTTCAAGGGGAAAAGGTTAGACTAATAGAAGCTTACAAAAACGGGAAAGTCAAGAGGCACGTATGATTATTATCACACTACTCGAAAAAGGAAGATATCCTCGAGGACTAATCTCCTCGGTCTTGACTCAAACAAAACGTTCTAGCCAACCTCCATCCTTGTTTTTGTCTACGCTGGAAAGGATCGGGTACTTGCCACGCTTTGTGAGTTTCACGATCCCACCGCGAAAGATTCAGGGAGCATAAAGTTGGATTAGATGGTGCAGCGTGAATGGGGCCTTGACGTTTTTTGCCAAGAAGCAGATGCATGTGACGATCCGGCAGACATTCGACCTAATTTGCGCAAGACACAATTTGTATGTCTTACACATATCCAAGATCACCTCATCAATTGAGGGTTCTAAGTTGAAAATAAAGGGGTAAGTGTAAACAGTCGAGTACCCGTCCACGTATGTAGTGATGTCATTGTCAGGTCCCGGGATTATAATCTCGGAGGGTTGTCCTTCCAACCACAATCTGAACGAACTTTGGGAATGATCGTCCCGTCAATCGCGGAGGGATACCGCCTTACGTCGTAACCTTGATCGGCTTTACCACCTTTCATAGGCTTTTGAATCGTGAACTCAGAGTCAAAGTGGTACGTCGAAGGGATGAAATCTTTACCATGAGGCTCATACGGGGTTCTAACCTCGGGCTCAACGGTAGTATCGATTAACTGAGGGGAGCCAACCAGGGAGGCCTCATGAGAAGAGGATCTCAAACTTGAAACCATTTTTCGTTGAAGATTTGAAGAAGGGAGAGAGTGATATAGAATTTTATGAAGATTTGAAGGTCTGGGAAAAATGCGAAGAACAGGTTGAAGATTCTGGCAAAAGGTTAGAAGATTCTGATAAAGGTTTGGACTTCTCAGATGAAGATGAAAACAAGGATAGAAATCGCGGAGTGATTTTTAAGCTATAAATAGTAAAAATGAAGGAAGACGGACTATTTATAGGCGAAGAGTCATTATGGCGGAATGCATTGATCAGATAACCGAAAGGATGACCAATCAAAAAGTTACACGTATACGAAGTCAAGCGCTCGTGACGTGAAAAGACGTTTGGGTTTCCCGCCTATTTTAAAAACTTATAGGAGAAGGCACTACTAAGACCGACGTTTCACTACATGACGGGGATTCGGACAAAAAGAAAAGTTCATTCGGTTCAGATAAAAATTAAAGCGGATGAAAGCATTCGTAATTTGAAAAAGGGTCCCATTCAATTCAAGTAAAATTTCTATACATTGACAGATACACGGTTATCTCGGTTATTCTAACCACACCAAACATATGGTCCTAAACTAAAAACAAAGAGACAAGGAAAGAAGCCGGTCCGGTGACCCGAAGGTTGAGAACTTTGATTCATGTCCTCGGATGCTCTGGCAGATTCATACTTCGGCTAAGTGGCTTCCGGGTCATACTTTGGCACGATCGAGCTACCACCGGGATTGTTCTTCATGGCAATGTTGACCTCGACTGGGGACTCATCTTCATCAAGAATGACCACCGGGGCTGGTCCCCCACGAGGAGTCTCCTTCCGAGCCCGTGAAATTCGACACGACCTAAGCCGAGATCCTATTCCCGAAGAGGTAGCTGAAATGCAAGGAACGGCTCTCCATCTCACGGCCTTAACTGGAGCATTAGCGACCTCAATATCTTCTTCTTCAGCAGTAACCTCGGTATCCACTTTTTTAGTGCTTTTTCCCTTTGAAGAAGTCCTCTGCATAGGGAGTCCTGAAAACCAAGAGTTTGGGCTTAGATCACACAACTAAAAAAGAACAAGAAATTTCATGACCAATTCAAAACTTACTATGGTTTTTGCCTCTCCATCCTTTGGGTGCAATGACCCTCCAGGAGCGGCCTAGGCCACGAGAAGAACCTAACAGTGCAACCACCTATTCAAAAATTGTAACTATAAGTTTGAGTGCAACCGGAGTCGAAGCGGGCTTCCACACTTAGAGGAAAGGTATGGACAGGAGACGGTAAAGTCGATCTGTGCGGATCATAACGAACCAATGAAACCATCCCCTGTCGAAATCATCTTCCGGATCAATAAAGCCTTGGGCCCCATGAGGGTACAAATGAACTATGCCACCTCGGATCACTCGGGGAACGTAAATATGGATCAAGTGATCAAGAGCAAATGAAACCCCGGCTAAGTTGGCCAAGATATCAATGCAGTACACAAGCCTCCAAACTTGTGGGACTAATTGCCCGAGACAAAATCGATACCGGCGGCAGAATTCCTCTATCACTTGAGGAATGGAAAAAGAAAATCCGATAGTAAATGGATAAGTGTAGACTAATGAATAACCTGTAACATGGTGATTGATCATCGCCCCCTGATTAACAGGGACAACGTCAATGTCCGCGCCCAAGCTACAATCGTTTTGAACTGTGGGAACAATGGCGACATCAATGATGGATTCAAAGTTTTCTATAGGCTCAAGATGGTGTGAAACCTTGCAGTCGTTCCCATACTTGAACCCAGCAGGAAGAATATCAGCAGCAAGGAACTCTAGTTCCTCTTCGGGACTGGAAGCTCGAGTCGCAGATAATGGCGGAGAGCGTGGCGGTGACGAAGAATGGGCCACACTTTGCGTTAGCAATGGAAAGGAAGTCATTATTGGAGAAGGTTTTTTGGAGACAAGCTGTTACTAAGAAAAATCCCTAAAGTTATGGATTTAGGGTTTTAGAGTGCATGGCAAAATATGATAACTATGTGGGCCTTATATAATGGAAAAAGTGGGAAGTTAAAAGGTTAAAGTTCTGACAAGGGGTGGTTTTCCAAGACTGATTAGGCGGCATGGTAATAATGAGGCATCAGTATCGGGCAGAGTGCAGAATTGATAGAATGTCTTTTCAAAGGCGGCGGGGTGTGAATTACTCGATGTTGGTCTCGGCCTCGTTCGGATCCATTTCTCAGAGTCAATACTTTCCTCTGAAAAATGGAGGGACTATCTGTATACGGTGAAAATCGGGGTCTAAGGTCTCGACTCCGCGCGTTACGCCACACAGCTGCTGAACCGGAGATTTAGGGAATCATTATCCACATGATTGATTTAGTTACCATGTATAACACAAACACTTGTATTATAAATAGAGAGGTAAATCCTCATAAAGGGGACCTCATCTTTTCTGCATTTGTATATGAAAAACATTAATTCTTAAGCTCTATAAACATCAAAGGCGATATAATTCTATAAGAAGTTGGTTCGGGTTTGAAATTCTTAAACCCCAATCCGGATCAGTCGTTGTGCTGTCCTTCAAATCGACTAAGGCTATCTCTTTACTATCTTGTTCTTAATCTTTGTTCATTGTTGTTATTCCTTTACGTAATTAACGAATTAAACCGCATATCCTTTAAACCATATACAAATTGAATTGTTACCTTTTAAAGGGGTAAACACATGGTATTTTCCACATTAAGTTCAGAATATTCTTGTCAAGCATACTGATAGGAAGCTAGGCGCAGAGACATGTTGAGCCAAGCCACCGTTGTTAGAACTCACTTTTAATGATGACAATAGATCTAACTCTAAAACTGCGCATTGCAGGTGCATAGAAAATGGAAAAAGCGAAATGGAAAGGTATCATAACACACACACGGAAAATATACTCAAAGACTGAAGAGTTGAGCGAAAAGGAAAAAGATCAACCAAAGCTTGATCTGCGGAATTAGGGGAACACAAAAGGCAAGCAAGATTCTGCCAAGAAAATCATGGGTTGAACCACACTATATTGACGCTAGAAAAGGAAACAAAATCAACTTTTAAACTTTGCAAATAATGTGAGTACGAGATGAAACCACAAATTACGAAGAAGCAATCAAGGCGCATTAACAAACTGTAATTCCGGAAAGGCGGCATCTATAGGTGGAAGCTCCAACATTATTGATAGGCATTTAATTGTTTTTGGTGTGAATGAGAATGAAAGTTCTATTCTTTGTGCCTTTTCCGGAAATGCAATTATTTTTTGAAAATGGGCATTCTTTTTCAGAAAAAACACACCTATTGTTGGCTATAAGTATCTGGCCATCCCTTCAGATTTTCCTTACGAAAATTTGGTCTGTCTTCTTTTTTCTTTCTGCACTTCAAACAAATTGTGTGTGATTTGTTGCCGCCTATTGCGTTTGCCGTTTACCGGAGTTTGAGGTATTGCTATTCTGGTAAAGTTAATTTGTTCTATCATGTGAGGATATATTTCATAACCTCGGGCACATAGAAGGCAATAGTTTCCTTAAGATTTTTATTGCTCTATGTTCAAAATCGAAAATCAGGAAAGTAGAAATGTTAGTTTAATCAAAACGTAAACAAACAAAAAATTATTCCGACCAATCAAGTTTCTTGTGTGTCCTTAAGAATTTTCACTGTTGTAGCGGGTCGATATTTTTTCTGATTTGTATTTGCACTTGCCTCATTTAAAAAGGAAAGTGTCCCGGGAAAGTACGGTTATCAATCGTACGGGGAAAAATAAAAAAATATACCTCTACGTGATGGTGCTCTAAATGTACTTTATTTTTTACAGTCGTCACCTAATTTTTAGGAAATTAGGAAAAACAAATTCGAAAAGGGTTCATTTAAAAAGAAACCTAATCTAACCAAAGTATGGGTAAGGGTTCTAGTGATTCCCGAGGAAGGTGTTAGGCACCCCGGTATTAAAAATCCGTAAAATATGGTTGACCTTCGGGTTCTAATAGTATGCCTTGGTAGATATGAATTGTTTGTAGTGAAAAATTGTTTCAGCTTATATTCCCGTAACAAAAGAGTTTAGTCATTCATGCAAAATACGTCACATTTCAAGAAACGAAAGTGGTAAAGTTCTGCCCAAAATTGGGCTTCTGGGTGTCGGACTAGAACACTTAGGTTAATACCCGAAGGCTCTTAACCCAAGTAGGACTCTACGTAAGTCCACCCAAAATAGTTTTGAAAAAATATTTTTTAGTATAGAAAATAATTTTTTTAGGAAAATAGTTTTAAGCATACTATTATAGTCCGCATATTAATCGTATTTTATATTATGTAGATTTTTTAGTCTTTTTAGTCCAATATCAGTCCAAGGTCATTTTGAGTCCATTTGTCCAAATTGTCCATAGGTACGGTCCCAATTTGTCTCAATGTCCATAAATTTCCAAGTCCTTTTTGTCCAAAATTTATGTTTTTTAAGTTTGAGAAAATATCAATTTTTTGCCCACAAGTCCGTTTCTATCTCAAACATCAATGTTTACCCGCCAATTATTATCAAAAATCAGTTTTGTTACTTGGAATTGATTTTGAGCAACTCTAAATGTGTGACAATTAGTAAAGGGTTCCAATAAGCATATAATAACGAACAACAATGTAAAGTAGGGAGTTGGGCCTGCCAAGCCCAACAGAAAAATAAAATAATGCAATTGACTTATTCCGCTCCAATATTTTTTGCTCCAATGCTAGGCTCGTCCATGGTAGGGGTAGAATCGATCTAGAATTGTTAGTGGGCCTCGATGGACACACCAACATATAAGGGTAGTCACAACAAATAGGTGTACACAATATTAGTAAATGGTCGAGAATAATAATTTAGTTTACAAAGCCAAAAAATGAATTACAATGCTTTTGGGCCAAGCCCACAATTATTATACTCGAAAACAAAGAATAGTGGACAATTTATGCGAAAGCCCAACAGTGGCCAAGGGTAATAATTATCAAATCACTAACACTAGGGGCAGGCCCAGAATCATGGCCCAAATTATCATCTCCTTAAAATTTTCTAAGTATCAAAATATGAGTATACACGATATACCACTGATATACTTACTAAAATAGAGAGCAAAACCCATGAAGGGCATACCCTCTATACACTTCAATATACACTATTATGCTCAACTGATATCAACTCCAAAATACCACACTTAAATCACACAAAAACCTCAACTTTCTAGCAGGTTTTTCCAAGTAAATGTCGTAGACTCTAAGAACTCAGATTACACAGTTCCAATACTCAAGTATTTAGCTACCAATGGAGACTAAACATACAATTAAGAATACTCTACAACACACAGTTTCATAGCTAGTTATCGACAAATTCAAAACAAGAGCGTCACAAAGTAATCAAGTAAAGCAGGATGAGGAACCAAGTAGTTTCAAGCAAACAAATTGTACATGAGCCAAATTCCAAGCCTTTTTAAAGATGTACTAGTGAGAAAGAGTAGTACAAAGTTAATTTGTCGCCTAGGACTTTGGCTAACACATTGCAGGTTCAAGAAATAGTGAAACAATGCTAATTTAGTCTTAAGAAGTTTTTCAGTTCTCAGATTTTCAGATTTTATACTCAACAGGTTTTGAAAACTTATTTAGACAGTTATCAATTCACAAACAAAGTCGCAAATTAAAGGTCCAAGCTTGAATCATTTTCCAGAAACACAGTGTGGTTGACAAGTTAGAAATAATAGGCAAAATGAGTCACAAGCATGGTCTTCACACAAGTCAAGGGACATTCCTTCAAGTGACAGATCCTATAGGGTGTTCACAAGAGTTTGGAGTAATGTCTTGACTTTGAACTTAATTTTAGGATTGCCTAATTATGCTAGTGAAGCAAATGATAGTTATACACATAGTCCTAAAAACAAATGTCCAGATAAAAATACTTATACAGATTTTAGACAGCTTCAAATATGAATCAAGCATTGGTTTCAAAATGCAAATATTGGTCCTTAGAGACATTAAGTAAACAGGACTATAGCAGCAACAAACTGACAGGGAAGAAGCATAATCAACTTAACATTTCTTCCTATCTTTTAAACTTCCCCTTACCCCGCAAGTGTTTTAAGTTAAACTGACTTCTCAGTATACATTTTAGAAACATTCCTATATATAGAACTCATAATAAGATCATCAAATAGGCAAGAAAAGAGAAAAGTCAAATTGAAAACAAACAAACACAGTTTTAATCTTTTCAAAATGTTGACATTTTTTTTAAAAACTACTGCAACTAACACAACACAGTCTTGAGAGAAGTTTACAATCTTAAACTAACACTTTTCAATCATATTTTAAAGATGGACAAACTCCAAGTTTCAAATGTCTTAAAGACAGTTATAAAGGGAGGAAAACAAGATAAGCAAACAACCAAACAAACCATTTCATTCTCAAGGTTTTAAGAACCAGTTCTACCTAAGAAACAGGTACAAAATCTCTTCTTCACCTTTCAAACCAGTTTTGAGTCTCAAAAATCAAGTTATGATACACATTAACAAGCAGGGATGCCTTATGGCTTTAAGTCAAAGAATTTCAAGTAAATAAATAGGATAGATCCTTTTCGAAGCTCTATTTTCCAACCCTAGGCTTCCCTTACTACTAAAGGTCATGTCCATAGACTAAGTTTTACACTATTAGAAGAATTTGTTCAGGTATAAAGTCAAGACAACCAGCCATACTAAGGAATCAGGGAACACAGTCTATAGATCATAGGTTCACATCTTCCAATTTTACAACTTAACAGTAATCACAAGAGTTGTCTTACATAGGAAACAGTTTGATTCAACCCTCTTGACTTTTAAAAAGAATGAACAAAATTCCAACTTAGCACAATTGCATCATGGCTCACTAGTCTTAAGGCAAAATAGGTTTTCACTATTTCTTTTCTTTCAAAATCAATCTTAACGATTCCTGTTGCTTAAAAAGTTTTAGTTCCTTCCAAAACAATGAGATTGCTCTAAACAATGCAGGTTACAAATGCTATCACTCAAAGAGGTATTCTAGGCCAGATTAGTCTCAAATAAGTCAAACACTATCTAAATAAAGCGAAAATGAGACATAGTCTGGTCTAGGAAAAGCTTCAAATTAAATTTCCCAAATTACAGGGCACACACAACTAAGGCAGTCACAAAACAAGAATTTCAACAGTTCAAAAAGAACTAGAAAGAACTCATAGGGGGCATATAATACCTATACTAGAATTAACAAGACAGATAGTGGTCAACACAGTCAAAACCGCACAAAATAATATAGACAATGCCCATTTTTTTAGACTGATTTTTTGAAACAAAATAGGACAGACTGAACTAGTAAGGGTGTCATATAGTTTTAAGTCATATTCTACTCAATTTCCAAGCTTTTGACTGGAAAAAAAAATTCCTAAGACTAAGTGCTTTAGAATCTGTGATTAAGCCAAATTGGTTTTTTAGGACTCAAACCATAAAACAGACAGTTTTGCACAAATTATGACTTACAAAGAGAGGAAGACAACTTCTACAGATTTAGGAACTACACTTAATTTTAAAAGTGGTTTGAACCTCTACACTTATTTCTTGAAAGTCACAATTCAGTTTCCCAGCTTCTTATAACATGATTGACTTCAAAGCAGGACAAATATTGAAACAAGGGCATTTCTGGCCTACTCTATTTTAATCCTTCCAAGTTTCCAAATAAGAGCAAGTATGAACCTACACAGACTCAGAAGACTATAGCTTAACAAAGACAAGTTCCAAAACTTTAAGCTTAGCATTATTTAGCTAAGTCTGAAATCCCAACAATTCCATAATCCAAACTAGGAAAGATTTTCATTAGCCAGTGTTATGTAACAAGAACTAACAAAAGCAGTTATTTTAGATAAAAAAATGCCAACTCTACTTAACTTAGTATCAAGAATCCTAACCCAAATTGTCTTTTCATAATTTTTATTAACTTATGCAACTCAAAACTACTTAACCTTGCTAACTTTTAAGCTTCCTAACTCATTTTTTATTTATTTCAAATCACAACAAAGGACACAGAATGCTCATTCAAACATTTAAACAGAAAACAAGCCAGTGTAATCAATTTTTCTAACTAGCAAACATCACAAACAATAGCTAATCATAACTTGAAATAAGAATAAGGATTGAAATGAGAGTTCGACTTTTATTGGGGTAGCCAAAAGATCAAATGGAAGGAATTGGATCAACATTTAAACACCAACACTTATATCTTTGGAAATCAACCCTTTTCTTTGAATTTTGTATAATATAAGTATATCTAGAATAGTGTAAATAGAGTATGTATTTGTAATATTCTTATATAGTCTAGTGGTGATATAGTAGTAGGATTTTATATCATATAAGTGGTATCTCTAGTAGTATACAAGTAATGAGAGATATAATTCTTAAACACCTAGGATTTTTTTTGCCTAGCCAAAAAAGAAAGAAAAGAGGATCCCTCTTCGAATGACCATTCTCTTTTATTTATAGGAGTAGAAAATAGGTTTTAGGAAAAACAATGGAAAAACCCCTTCCACAATAGATTTTCCCACTCATTTGGAACCTAATTCGAAAAAATTCAAATTTCTAGTAACAACTCAGCAAATTCTTCAACAAATTTGTACTAATTGTACTACTACCAATCAGAAAATAGCACATATCACACATATAACAAATTTATATCCTAAAATCCAAATAAAAATGAAACGAATCAGCAAAATACTAGGATAGTACACTTAGTAATCAATAGGACAAAAAACCAGTACATCCCTATATATTGTACAAATAGGATAGAAATCCCAAAATAGTACTCGAATTGTACAAGGTTTTTTGAGAAATTACCCTAGGTTCCCTGTTTCTAGTACGTGGTGCACAAGTTGGCTAGGAACTCTTGGTTCTACCCATGGCACCCACGTACTCAGAATATCTGAGCAACATCCCAATTTTAACTACTAAATTCGAGCCCAAATAATGCGAAATCACAAATTTAAACCTGAGAACTATGAGAAAACAAGACAAAGGGTAAAAGCCCTCAAAAATCCAGCGAGAATCAGCCCAGAATTGCCATGGATTGGCCGCAAACAAAGGCAACCCTAAATCGCCTTCAAGTCGCTTGAGAAAGAAAAGGTGGTCAGGCAAGGAAAACTGAAAGAGTGGGTGGGGGAGGGAGGTGGAATGTTTATTTTAATAAAATTCCACCCCTTTATTTTTTATAACCCCCCCCCCCCTTTAGTTTTAAAAGCATTTAAATTAACCCCCCTACCCCCAATTTAAATTAAATAAAGGCTACGTATTATAAATACACATATAGCTAAATAAAATAGTTATTTAGGCTAATTAAATGTAAAACTCATAAATTTAATATATTAGCTTTAAAACAGGCCTAATATTGATATAGTTCTGGAGAATGTTTAAAAATGTGAAAATGCGGTCAAAATGAGTCGTAGTTCGTACGTCGCCTTAATTAACAATTTTCTCGAGTTAGACGGAGTGGGATACATATCTTCTCTTTAGATCATATTTGTGAAAGTAAATAACTCATAATTTTATTGTGATTGTCAATCAATGTTTTTTTATAGAAAAATAATTAAATGTCAATTTTTGCAATTTTCTTGGGATTTTGAAATTTTAATTTTTTTTAGGGTGCATCCTTGCTCCGTCTTTAACTCAGGAATTTTAAAAATTAAAATACAGGCCTTATGAGGTAATATTTAGGTGTCAAAAATTGCCTCTTCGGAGTTCGAGGATGGCAAGGCCATCCTTGAGCTACTACTTTGAAAAACCTAGCTTTTG
Source organism: Lycium barbarum (assembly GCF_019175385.1). Classification (NCBI taxonomy): domain Eukaryota; kingdom Viridiplantae; phylum Streptophyta; class Magnoliopsida; order Solanales; family Solanaceae; genus Lycium; species Lycium barbarum. The sequence continues at coordinate 17,552,758 of NC_083348.1, read as the reverse complement.
CCGAATAATAGAAATTATAGCTTTTTTCGCGCAAAATTTCATAAGTATGGTCGGACCCCGGTTTCTGGGCTTCCTACATATCTCAGGTTACATGAGAATTCTGGCCGTTTGTAGTTCTGACTCTATGAGGACTATAAAGTAAGGAATTTTCGTTAAACTATCTCGAGGTGTCCCGAGACAATTATAGGAATATGGCCGATCCTCGAAACTTGAGTAGCCTACATATCCCTGTATTTGGGAATCAGACCAATTGTAGTTCGATTCGATAACCCGAAGAGGAATATCCCTTTATGTGGGAATCCCTTTGGCTATTTCCGATTGAAAATCCGAACCGGAGGCAGTTTTTTTTTTTTTTTTGAAAGGATTTGGTTAGCGTTGATGGTTGAAGTGATCTCCAATCCCTGGTATAATAAGCTTGACTCTCATACACGGTTTCTAACTGGCTGCCCATGAAAAAGTTCCACGTATGCTGCGCATGTTTTGAATCCAGCTTTTGCTTCCATCTTCGATAGCTTCTAGCTCGCTTCCAAATGTTTAGTCGAGCGTGTTAGTCTTTTTTGAAAATTTTGATTTTAATGTAGTCATACCTAAGTGGCATTTTTCCATTTTGTTGATATTGAAGTCATCCTCCGACATTATGTCCGTCTTTTCGCAAATGCTTGTCCATTTTCTTTCTTTTCTCCTGTAAATGTGTGTTTTTCGTGTATTTTTTTGAAAAAATGATCTGCTTTGGATAATAATCACGATACTTTGACTGGCTCTTTTTTGTCATTTCCAGATGTTTTCATTGTTCAATGATAACTTCTGTTAGGATCTGGATCGGGCTATACCGCATTTTTGTGAAACCTACACACCCCAGTCTGGTTGTCATTTTCGTAAGCAAGATGCTACTAATGGAAAACATGTTTTCAAGTGCGGGGTCATTTTTGTTTCTTATGACATCTGCCACCCCTGAAAATTTGGACTCACAACATTTCACATACTGCGGTGACTGTCACAAATCTGGTGTCGACTGCATCGTTATCCTTATACGAAGTCTGCGATATACCAGTTCGGGACTACATTACTTATAGTAAAAAATACCCAAATGTAGACTGCACATCAAAGTGCAGTATCATATTCCTTTCATGATGACTACTAACCTTTGTGTCTAGAATTACAACATTTAGTTAGGATATTTAAGTTAACTACTGCATACTCAAGTGTGGAGCCTTCTCTCATGACTACCACTATCCCTGAACCATGATTACGTTAACTTGAAACAAACTGCAGTAGCGACCGCAAATCTTGATATAGGAGTCACATTCGTATTTCAACGATTGTGGACATCAACCCCGGAATTATGCTACCTATTTTCTTGGCTATATAAATAGATGACGACTCAGCCCCTTCGGAACGTAGTTGTTTAATCCATATCGTCATCTTGAGGAATGAAGCTTACCTCGGTGGCAAGACTGACACATTCCTTTTTTGACTCCGGGGAAGAATACCTGCCCGTCGACAGGGTTCACATCTTCCGAAAAGACTCGATTGTGAATATGGAATTTCAATACCGATATCAACGCGTCATCTTCAAATTGTAGATTCTTTAAGACGTCTAATCAGTCAATATATCAAGGCAATCCATTCGACGTCTAGGCCGGTGTCTCAATACCTTGACACAATACTGTTTACTGGAGACCAGGCTTTCGGTAAACCGTGATTATATCATTTAGTAGTCTTAAAATTTTCTTTTTGTAAAAATATTTGTGCTCTGCAAAATGAACAAACTTATTAGCGTAAAGTAAACTTTACTTAGGGAGGGCTTCGTTACCCTTTCGTATGCTCTTCTGTGCCGCTATTCCTTGAAGTTTCTTCTTCACTTAGCTTGTTATCGTTATCCTGTTTTAAACATCTTAGCAAACAAGTTAGTAAAAACATCATGCTTGTTTGTTCCTGCATCCACAAAAAAATCTGTCAGTTTCCTATATGGTCGATTGCTCTCCTGCACATGGACTTCTTCCATTCACACTTCGGCATGAAGGAATGCTCCATTTCCTTAAAAATCTTTTACTTTTTAACAAAGTCAAAAAAAAAAAAAAAAAAAAACTTTGGGCGATGATTTTGGAAAACACATATGTATATTTGGTATATTATCAATGTTTTGAAAATGATATATTTTGTACACGCTCTTTTAATGTCATGACATTGGTTACTCAAACAAGGTCTTCCGTCTCTTCTTCTTCTTCTTGATCCCGACTTGTGAAATTTTTAAATCCTTTTCGAAAATTTTGCCTCAGTTTGTATACATCTTTGTACCAACTCGAATTTCACTATACCAAAGGAATGTTTTTGACCCTCTCAAAAATTCTGCCCCAGTGTAAGTATGTACTTGTCGATTCTGAATTTTAGCACTCCTGAGGAATTTTTGAGATCCTTCTCAAAAAATCTGCCCCAGTGTGGAAGTTTTAATCAGTCCGCTCCTTTGAACTGTATATTTAAAGAATTTTTAAGGTCCTCTAAAAAGGTTCTGCCCCAATTTCATTGTGGGGTTACCTTTATCTCTCTGTTGCTAAAGCATTTCTGAGATTTTCTAAGGTTTATTGAGAATTTTGTTTGGAATGACCGAGCTCGGGAGAGTGCCTCAATATCCCATTTCGGGAATCAGGTCGAAGCGTAGTTCAGGATAAACATATTGGAAATTTTTCTAGTGAGACCGAATTCAAAAGAGCCCCTATGTATCCCAAATGGGAATCAGGTCATAACGTAGTTCAAAATACATAATTTTGGATTTTTGGTTTAAAGCGACCGAGCTTGGAAAAGCGCCTACATATCCCCTTATAAGTATAGGGAATCGGGCCCTCACGTAGTTCATACATAATTTGGATTTGGTTTTTCTAAGAAAAATGCAAAATTACAAATAGAGGAAATGCAATTAAAGTAACATAAACTATTAAAACTCTAGATCTTCGTAGTCATCTTCTTCTTCACATGTAGTATCTCTTGATGGAATCTGAATTGATTGCCCTTGGCCAATCTTGACCATCCATCTCAGCAAGTACCACAGCTCCTCTTGATAGTACTTTTCGCACCATATAGGGCCCTTGGCAGTTTGGTGCAAAACTTTCCTTTGTATTCCTCTTGGTTTGGGAATATTCGTTTGAGCACCAATTTCCCAATTTGAAACACCCTGGTTCTCACATGCTTGTTGAAAGCTCGCGCCATTCTTTGTTGGTATAGTTGACCATGGCAAACAACAATCATTCTCTTTTCATCTATCAAAGCTAGTTGTTTATACCTCTTGCTGATCCATTATACATCGTCCAACTCAGCTTCTTGTATTATTCGAAGTGAAGGGACTTCTACTTTGGCTGGTATTTCTGCTTTAGTGCCATACACCAACAGGTACGGAGTGGCCCGGGTTGAAGTCCTGGTATCCCAATAATGCATGAGGCAATTGTTCATGCCAGTCTTTGTAGTTATCAGTCATCTTTCTAAGGATCTTCTTGATGTTTTTGTTGGCGGCTTCCATAGCCCCATTCATTTGTGGCCGGTATGCGGTTAAATTTCAGTGAGTGATTCAAAACTGCGCACACATTTCTTTCATCAAGTGGTTGTTAAAGTTCACCCCATTGTATGTTATGATTGATTCTGGGATACCAAATCGGCATATGATGTTATTGCGCACAAAATATGTGACTACTTTCTTCGTTATTGATGCATAGATATCGTTTCTACCCACTTGGTGAAGTAGTGTATGGTGACCAAAATGAAGCGGTGTTTGTTTGATGCAGCCAGCTCAATTGGTCCTATGACATCGATGCCCCAAGCAGCGAATGGCCAAGGCGACGTCATAGCATTCAGTTCTGTCGGAGGGACCTTTATCAAATCTCCATGAATTTGACACTTGTGGCATTTCTGGACGAATTTACTACAATCGTTCTCCATGGTCATCCAGTAATAACCTGTTCTTAAGATTTTCTTCACTAGCATGAACCCGTTCATGTGAGGCCCGCAGGTTCCAGCATGCACTTTTTCATTCAATCTTGTAGCTTCGACAGAGTCAACACATCTAATCAATCCCAAATTTGAGGTTCTTTTATATAGGACATTCTTGTTGAAGAAGAAACCATTCGCCAACTTCCTAAAAGTCTTCTTCTGATTTAAGGTGATTCCTTCAGGATATTCTCCTTTTTCCAAGTACATTTTAATGTCAATGTACCAAGGTTTTCCATCAGCCTCTGCCTCTACAAAAGCGCAGTGAGCAGGTTGATCTCTGATTTCGACATTGACAAGATCAATGTATCTACTGTCAGGATGCTGAATCATGGATGCTATTGTTGCCAACGCATTAGTAAACTCATTCTGGGTTCTTGGTATGTGTTTAAACTTGACCTCTTGGAAACGATCTGCTAATCTTTGCACAAGTCCGACATATGGTATGATCTTCTTGTTCATGGTGTCCCACTCTCCTCGAACGTGATGAATTAACAGGTCCGAGTCACCAATTACCTGAATATTTTGCACATCTATGTCAAGGGCTAAACGTAGACCCAAGATACATGCTTCGTATTCAGCCATGTTGTTGGTGCAACTGAAGCTCAATTTTGCAGCCACTGGATAATATTGGGTTGAGTCTACAACCAAAATGGCTTCGATTCCCGATCCTTTAAAGTTGACTGCTCCATCAAAGTATACTCTCCATCCCAATTCATCTTCATTTTCTTCGCCCTCAATTTTCATTATTTCTTCGTCTAGAAGTAAGTCCACAAAGGTATGGGATGGTCATCTACCGAGCTTCCTGCCAGTAGATCTGCCAATGCTTGCCCCTTAACTGCTTTCTGTGCGACGTACTGAATGTCGAACTTGCTTAATAGAATTTTCCATTTGGCCAACTTCCCTATCGGCATAGGCTGGCGAAAGATGTACCTTAGGGGGTCCATTCTTGAGATCAGATGAGTTGTGTATGCAGCCATATAATGTCTTAATTTCTGAGACACCTAGGTTAGAGCGCAACACGCCTTTTCCACCAATGAATAGGTGGATTCACAGGGTGTGAACTTCTTACTGATGTAATAGATGGCTCTCTCTTTCTTGCTTATTTCGTTATTTTGTGCCAACATGCACCCGCATTTTCTGATACTGACATGTTTAGCAGCAAAGGACTTCCCGACCTTGGTGGGACCAAAAGGGATGGATTTGACAGGTATCTTTTAATTTTTTCAAAGGCTTTCTAGCAGTCCTTCATCCATTTAGTTGGAGCATCTTTCTTGAGGAGTCTGAGAATTAGTTCTATGATTATTGTGGACTGAGCGATGAAGCGTCCAATGTAATTCAATCTTCCTAAAAAACTCATGACCTCTTTCTTTATTCTTGGCAGTAGGAGTTCTTGAATTGCTTTGATCTTTGTGGGATCCAACACAATACCACGACGACTGACTATGAATCCTAGTAATTTTTCGACAGGCACTCCAAATGCGCATTTTGCAGGATTCAACTTTAAATTGTACTTGCGGAGTCAGTCGAAGAATTTTCTCAAATGTTTAAGGTGGTCCTCACCCACTCGAGATTTGATGACGATGTCGTCCATATATACCTCAATCTCTCTATGCATCATATCATGAAAAATGGCGGCCATTGCCCTCATGTAAGTAGCACCGGCATTCTTGAGCCCAAAAGGCATTACCTGATAATGATACACTCCCCATGGTGTGATGAATGTCGTCTTTTGAGCATCTTCATCATCCATCAGTATCTGATGATAACCCGCGTAACAATCCACATAAGATTGCACCTCATGCTTGGCGCAGTTATCAATGAGTATATGAATGTTCGGGAGTGGGAAATTATCCTTTGGGCTAACGCGGTTAAGATCACAATAGTCCACACAAATCCTTATTTTCCCATCTTTCTTTGGTACAAGGACTATGTTTGCTAACCATGTCGGGTATGGTATCACCTCCACAACCCCTGACTGAATATGTTTTTCTACCTCTTCTTTAATTCGGATGCTGACGCCAGGCTTAGGTAGTCTGATTTTCATATTTTACCGGGGCAAATCCTTCAAGAATTGGTAACCTATGGGCACCAATGTTCATACTCATTCCCCGACATATCGACGTATGACCAAGCGAAAACATCTTCGTACTCTTTCAACAAGCTCTGATACCCTTCTTTCTCGATCTATGTCAGATGGACGCTTATTTTTGGTTTCCCGAACCAACTCCTCATTTCCTAGATTAACTGCCTCTATTTCCTCTAGGTTTGGTATTGGTCTATTCTCGTATTCTTCTTCGACATCTATCAACCTCTTCGATTCAGTTATCTCTTTTTCTTGATCGTTGTTTTGTTTGTCGTCGTTTTTACTTGTTTCGTAACATGTCATGACATTAGTTGTGGCCTCTGTATTATTCTTAAACAAAATAACACCATTATCAATCAGGTAAAAGCAATTTTAAATACGTATGTATTCATAATTATATATATATATATATATGGGTAAAGTAAAGCAATTTTGTCTTATTGTAAACTTTGAGGCATTTTCATTGAAATTTAAAAGACCGATATAAACTGTGGTCCTGACTCGGAGTATATATATATATATATATATATATATATATATATATATATATATATATATTTATATGGGTAAAGTAAAGCAATTTTGTCTTATTGTAAACTTTGAGGCATTTTCATTGAAATTTAAAAGACCGATATAAACTGTGGTCCTGACTCGGAGTGGAACATCGAGCCATTTCCGTTATTAAACAACACGTAATAAGAAAACATGAAAAGGCGACAAGCCGGGCCTCAAAGCCGACTTTCGCCGTTTTTTCTTAAAATGAGCATTCTTTCTACCGCAGAGTGAACAATGGGGTAGAAGTCCATCCACTTGTTGTTTTCCCTGGCTCAGCTCGGCGAAACTCCAATGCTTCGAAGCATTCTTCAATGATGGTTGCGCATTCTTCTTCCCAAAACAACATCCTTAAACCCTCTTCTAGATCTTTGCTATTGTGACTCAATAGGCATGTTGTGAAGGACTGGTATAAATGAGGGAAAAACTTTCTCATTTCAATGGGACCTCTTAGTCCATATTCTTCTTCTTTTTCTTCTTCTTCCTCTTCTTTTGCCTCACATGGCTCATATCCAACCCCAAATCGATATTTCCTATTTTTTATACTCACTGGTTCTTTGATTCCTTGTAAGTTCTTTCCCGGACCTTTCTCGGGCTCAAACTCACTCCTTATCATAGTTGTAGAAACTATTTTGTAGACCAGTGGCATAGGGATATCTTCATCATCTCCCCTATGGTTTATCATGGCTAGTTCAACAGTGTGAAAATCAGCACCAACTGGTGACTTCTCTATGATGGGTACAAAATTGTCTAGATAGTTGTGAATACTTCCTATACCGCCACGACTTGTTTATCATCCCATATGAATTTGAGAGACTGGTGCAACGAAAATGCCACAACTCCAGCGGCATGCAACCATGGTGGTCCCAATAATAAGTTATAGCTTGTTTTGATATCCATGATGACGAGCTCCATCGCGAACTCTGCGGGACCTATTTGTATGTGTAGATCTATTTCTTTAATTGGGTCGCTGGTTGCGCCATCATAAGCTTTTACATTTGTTCGACTCTGGCGGATGTTGCCAACATCACACCCGAGTTGTTTCAAAGTCGTTACCGGGCATACATTCAACACAACCCCTCCATCAATCAGCACTTGAGGGATAATCTTATCGTGGCATTTGACTATTTTGTGCAAGGTCTTATTGTAGGTCTTACCCTCCCTAGGTAATTCGTCATCAGAAAATGATAGCCTATGCGCTCGTACAACATACCCTACAATCTCGACCAATGTTTCACTTGTAGTACCGGCGGGTACCTGGACTTTATCCAAAGCTTTCATCAAGGCTAAGCGATGTTGAGACAAACTGAGTAATAACGACATTACTGATATCCTGGCGGGAGTCTTATACAGGTGCTCAACAATCGAATAATCCTTAACTGATATTTACCTCCAAAAGTTTTTGGCTTCGCCTTCAGTGATTGGTCTTTTCTGAGGGTTCTCGCGACATGGCACTTTGAGCACAGGCTCTTCTGGAGCATAACACCTTCCAAACCTGGTCATACCCTGAACCACACTGGCTATCTCTTTTCCTTTATTAACCATTTTCAGATGCGGTGGTTTGATCACAAAGAGTGCATTCTCAACTGCTCCTGATGTTTTGAATATGAACTACTCATTCTGAATTCGAGCGACTATTAAGGGATATTTGAGCACGAAAGGCTCTTTCTTGGCTACAACAGATGTCTCAGATTTCTTTGTCAAAGGGCTTAACACTTCTTTTCACTTTTGTAAAGACAGCGAGGCGACAGTGCTTTCCAACCCTTTAATATCTGGACGAATTATCACAGGGTTCTCTTCCTATTCATCACCTCTTTCTATCATGTGAATTTGATTCCCTCTATGTTTCGAGAGGGGATTTGTGTCCATATTTGGAGGTGTTAGTTCCAGGATAAGCTCATGATTGTCAATCATATCTTGTAGCTTGTGCCTTAAGTTTATGCAATATCCAGTAGTATGGCCAGCTTAGTTAGAATGATAGGCGCAAATGAAATCTGGCCTGTACCATCGATCCATGGGATTTGCAGGTTTTGGTGGAACAACATTCATTCGCCCGGCGTCTCTTAGTTTGGCAAACAAAGTAGCCCTTGATTCCGGTAAAGGAGTGAATACTCTCATAGGTTTCTTTTGGGGTGCCTCATAGTTTGCTGGGGAGTCTGGTTTTGGAAAGTCTGGTTTTGTGGAGTTTGGTTATTGGGTGTTGTCATTCGATAATTTGGTCGCGGAGCTCGGTTACTAGGTGCTGGTATTTGACAATTTAGTTGTGGAACTTGATAGCCAAGTTGTGCGTAGCACAAAGACATTGGGCTATATTGGGGTGAAATGGTTATATAGCTTGTTGGAGGAGGTGATTGGTAGTTATCTTGATTTTTGTGGATCATAGTTTTTCCTTGGCTTTTGGGGCTAGTAGTTCTAGAAACGTAAGCTTCGTCTTCTCTCTTCTTTTTTGCCACTCATAGCGCTAGATGCGCCTGATCTGTTTAATACACTAACGATCCTGTCAGACTTGAGTCCATCTTCGATGTCTTCTCCAACAGCGACTAAATCTACAAAGGATCTCCCTTTCATAGTTATCATTTTGTCAAAACAGTCAGCTTCTTGGTACCGTATAAATGCAGCTACCAGCTCAACTTCAGTCATAGGTGGTTGCACACGTGCCGCCTCGTCTCTCCAGTGACTGGCATATTCTCTATAGGTTTCAATCGATTTCTGACGAATTTTCTCCAGTGAGAAGCGATTAGGCACATTTTCCACATTGAAGTGGAATCTTTCGATGAATGAACTTGCCATCTCTTCCCATGTTTTCCATCGATTGATGTCTTGTAAGATAAACCACTCCATAGCTATTCCTGATAGACTTCGACTGAACAGTCTCATGAGCAAAGCTTCATTTCCGCCATTTCCGACCAATTGGTCACAATAAGCTCTCAGGTGAGCCCTGGGATTGCCCAACCCATTGAAATGGTTAAATTTAGGAATTTTGAAGCCTTCTGGTAGACCCAGGTCTAGATGTATGCACAAATCATAGTATCCTAACCCCTATTTATTTTTAGAGCCATGTTCTAGATCAGCAATTTTCTTCCCCATTTCCTTCTCAATCTTGTCTATTCTTGCCTCAAAGAACATTTCCATGTTCTCTAGTCCTGACGAGGAGTTAATATGGGTGACATGGTCTTGGAAAGTAACATTTGGTTGTACGAGATGGATCACAGGAGCTCCTGTTGCCGGAGGGGCTTGATAAGCATTTGTGTTTGTAGCGAGAGCGGGTGTTTGGTGGCAGGAATTCTCCACATGGGTGGTATTTCGGCGCAGTGGAGTTTGAAAAATAGCCTTAGTCTGGGTTGGTGGGAAATGGTCAGGAATTGGTAAGTCCAGATTTGGGAAAATGGGTGGAGGTCTTCTAGCCTCACCATTAGTAGCATTTTCCTTTTCGGCCCTTAGGCGGGCTGCTTCTTCTCTAACTTCAGCCAATTGCCTCATTTGCAGGTTAACAGTCTCTTCCAAAGGCATTCCATCTATGTCAGATGTTGGGGTACCCTCGACTAAAGCAGTTTTGTTCGGTGGTGGAGTTTTGATGTGCCGGGTATTTACGTCACATTTAATGCTTTCAATTGCGGTTTTTACTTGCGTTTCAAGCAAGTTTGTGTTATTTTTATGTGTTTTTATTATGTTTCAGGTATTACGAGGTCCCCAGAGCCTGAGTGTGAAAAACAAGCGAAAAAGAGGAAAAAGAGTTGATCATTGGAAAAACTGGAGATTCAAGAAATTCTGGTTGGAAATTAAGCCTGCGCGTTCGCGCAGGTACTGCACGGGATCGCACCCTCGCGAGTCCGTAACTCTACGCGTTCGCGTGCGTGTGTCACGCGACCACGCTGAAGAAGAGAAATGGTGCTGACAGCATACACGCGTTCGCGCTGCCACATGGCGCGTTCGCGCTGAAGGTCTTCAGGCCCAGCCCGAGCAGAACTTGGATTTTGATGATTTTTTCTATTCCAGTTCCTATAAAAGCCAACTCAGAGCATTGTAAAATGATCTTAGGCACAAAACACAAGTTTGGATGCTAGGGTTCCTATGTATATTTTATTTCTTTTATTCAAATCTTGTTTATGGGAATTTCTTGGTGACAATTGAGATTGAAACTCTTATTGTGCTTATTTATTGATCGACATTATTTTTAATCAAGTAAGTTATTGTTATTTTAATTATTATTGTTATTCAATGTTTCTCAAGGGAGTAGTTAACCCTAGGACTTGCCCATTTACTTTGTTTGAAACTAGGAAGAGGAAGAACGGGGTTGGGATAGAAAAATTAACATGAATTTGGGGGCGTTAACCCTCATCTAATGGAAATTGACCTGGAAATAGGCGATACCACTTGTAGCCATAGTCGGGTGTTCTTAATGCTCCTCATTGCTTTAGGGATATTCAATTAGGTAGTCTAGTTAATTTTCGGGAGAAGTTAATTTAGAGTCATTATCCGAGGCTAATTAACACAATATTACCATTATCTGTAATTCGTGAAATATATTGGATCGTTACTTGGGAAGTAGTTTCCTTTATTCCATTCTTGTGGCCATTGATCAATTTACTTTCTTTATAGATTAGATTTTATATTTTCGTATTTTATCAAAACCATATTTAAAAACCACCATTGATGCGTTCGGCCTAGCTATTGTTGGTGATAATTCTTAATCTGCTTAAACGTCTACATATTGTTCTCTGTGAGATTCGACCCCAACCTTGTTGGGTTACTATATTTGACAACGTCCGCGTTATGCCATTAAAAGGTGTAATTTGAGCGTATCATGTTTCAGGCATGTTTTCTTCTTGCGGGTTTAAGGACGCTGCAGCAGCTTTTGATTGAGTAACCGGTGCCAGCGAATGGACCCCTGTCTATAAGAGAAAACAACTCAAAATCTTTCAAGTTAGCGTTAGGTTTAAGAATGAAACACAAGATATCACGTTGTTTTCAGTTTATAGCACATAGATTCATATATTTTTATTTTCAACTCTTGATTGATTCACATTCCAAAGGTATTTTGGTCTTTTGTGTTTTTTGGGAATATTGATTTTTGGTAAGTGGTCTTCATGGTTGATTTGCTCTTACCCATCCTGTACTAAGGGGGATTTTTAATTTTTATTATAAAAGGACCGTGTCTTAAACAGACTGCCTACGTATCCCACCAAAGGGAAATCAGGTCCATCCAAAGTTCAGGCATACACAGAAAGGTTTTTTTTTCCTATGCTACCCGAAACTTAGTTTTCTATTCTGACCAGGCCTTATGTAGGCTTCCCATGTATCCTCAACGGGATATCAGGTCGGCGTGGTTCCGTTTACATAAAAGGGAAAGGGATATTCTCTCTTATTAAAAGCAGTAAAGGGATAGTTATGTTTTTTCTACCCAACCATACTAAGCAAGTATTCATTGTCTTCTTCATCTTCATCTTCATCTTCTATCCTTGTCTTCCCGCGACAATCCAATCATAGCCTTCATTCACGAGGTGTTCCAATTGAAGCTTGAAATCCACTCATTTCTCAATGTCGTGGCCAGGGCGGCCATGATCATACACGCAAACCTCTCTATTAGAGATCCTGGGCGACCCTGATAGGTTTGTGTTATTACTCTTATCTTCTTCACGCTACACAGTAAGAAGTGAATCCTGGCATATGACTCCTCAAACTTAGAGAAGTCACTCCTCCAGAACCTAACCTTTGATATCTTTTCTGGATGATTTCTTCCTTGGTCATAGGTCAGGAAGGAGTGGGGCCCCCATAGTTGGCTAATTCTCCCTTGGTCAATCCATTGGATGAGCTTCCTTTCTAATGCTCCATACTCATTGGTTGTATGGCCCGACTGACTTCGGTGGTAGAGGCATTTCCTGTAAATCATAGAAGGAGCACACAGTGGCAACAGATTTGGGCTTTGCGCATACACTCCAAAATATCCCAAAGTCTCCTAGAGTTCTTGTTTGGACAATTCTACTGGCGTACCCCAATTGTGTGATCTTATGCCTTTAAGAACAATTGCGCATGAAACTGGAGGTTCCAAGAGCCGAGATTCGCGCAGGTCTCTATAGACTTTCAGGTTGGGGATAAGTAGTTCATCATTTCCATAAGGTATGGGGTCAAGCCCTTCTTGGTGACTGAGCAGGACATAATCCCCAAGTGGCGCTTCAGGTATCTTTCCCCATTTTACCTGATTGGCAGGGTGTTGCTTAGTTAGTTTTTCAACATAAGATAGGAGAGTTTCTGCTTCTTTCATTTTTCTCATTGGCCGCCTTAGTAGTTTGGACAGCTTCTTTCATTCTAGCAGTGGCCAGGGCCATTCTATCGTCCCATTATCAGTTTCTCTCACTTGTCGTTTCCATGTTCTCATCGTCACTGACTAGGTTGACGTAAGGAGAAGTTGCACTCATGCTGTCTGGAGTCTCCATTTCATATTAGCAAATCAACCTTTTAAAAATGGAGCTAAATTTGTTTTAGGGGTTATTTTCTTGGTTTTTCTTTTGGGTAGTGACCGGAATATGGACCAATCATGAGTTTCGACAATATATATGATTTTCACACAAAGCAGTTACATCAAGTAAGCATTTAGACAATATATAATTCGTTTTGCTATACCTCGTTGATCCGAGGCTGTTAGCGTATGAAGCAGAATTGTGACATATGTAAACAAATGTATTGTTCCCAAAAAATAAATATCCAAGTGCTTCTCATTCATAGTTTCCCAAGTAGGATTACAAGACTTGTAAAATAAATTCAATAATCAGAAAAAATCCACTTCACGGATAGAAATCTGCTCTCTATCGTCTCGTGCTTTCTTGGCCATTTGAAGGGCGGTCTGAATGGCTACATGGGCTGGCATCAATGCTGTCCCAATCAACTGACCTCTCTCGTCGTCTGTCAATGACATCCCCGTATCTATGGCTTCCTTAACAAAAGTGTCAAGTCATTCCAAGCTCTTTAATGAGGCATCTGCCTCATCTGTCAAACTCTTAATTATCTGCTGGTCATATTCTATTTTTCCTTGATGATCCATTTATCTTCCTTCCATCCGTCGTTTCATTCTTCTAACCTGAATTGCATTCGCGGCTTCCCTATCTCCGGGAAATTTGTACAGATACGATCCTGGAGTAGCAGCACCATCTAGCTCGGCCCTGAGCCACTCGTAGTAGTTTTCATCATGACTTGGATTGTTTGGATCTTCATCCAACTTATCTTCCTTTATCACATTCTTCCAATCTTTCTGAGCATCTTTTATACCTTCAATACGACCTTCTTCATAATCTCGTACAAATTCTCCCATATTTACCCACATTTGAAATAACCTGTCTCATAACAAACTGTCTAAGTACTCTCAATGGTGCGTAGGGCCTGATTCCCCGAATACCCATAAGCGATAAATATGGACGCCTACGGCTCTTAACACAAACAGTCCTGGAATGAAAATCGGGTACTCTCCACCTAATATGTTATTCTCTCAGTCTCGAAAAGATATGATCCCATCCTCTTTTATCTTGAACCCCATAAGGCATAGCAGCGACTCCTAAATCATTTTCTCTCAGAGCCGGATCTCGACGGGTAGATAAACCGCGCCTATCTAAATGCTTAAGTATCCACCATTGGACTAAGAGGTTGCAACCTTGGAAGTAATAATAATGGTTGCGACATTAAAAGCCCGATATATATCTGATAGGATAATAGGGATGATGTCAAAATATTTGGTAAGCCCATTTGTCTTAACCCCCCTAAGAACAGCATGGTCAACAAAGACAACCTGGGTGTCAATAGCTAGGGAGGCATTTAGTGGGAATACTATGGTTCCCAATAGGTAGGTGATAAAGGCTAGTGTTTGGTTAGCTTCCCAGGACTGGAGGGAAGAAAACTCAAGGATGTGGTTTTCGTACCCCTATTTGGATGAATACCTCCCATATAACTGGCTATACTGGGTCCCTGTGCCCAATCGGCTTTGTTGACAGCAAACATATCTTTGATTTCTTTTGGGGTAGATTTGTGAGGGATAAGGATATTTTGAGCTAACTTCTTTTTGGATTTGTTAGCACTTCCTATGCTTTCCAAGACATCTCTAATCTCTGTTAAAATGGGAATCATCTCTATTTCTCCAAATCTGAAACCATTCTGTTATTGTCCTAATAACCAGTAATAATCTCTAGCAGACCTGGATCCCCAGTCATATCCGTCAACGAAGGTAGATGCCCTATATAACCCTTTATCTCTTTCTTCTGATCATTAGTCAAACCTTCCTACCACATCACTAAACCTGGTGGTGGACCCACAACCATATCAAACTACACATCAGTTGAGATCTGCAAGATAGTACACTGTTATTTCCCTACCCCCAGGAACAGTAATTTATTTCACACATGGCATAACAACGCTTCCAAATAGCAAATAGTGGGATGCAGTGTCTTCAGGTTTTTTACACCATCTGAACACAGTAAGGTGTCTTTCCCGTCCGATTCAGGTAGGTCTGAGATACCCAAACCGGTCTATGGTCAGCATCAGTAAGGATTTGGCTTCGCTCTACGCTAATTATTCTAGAGTAGTTTTTCAAGCAAATAACACAGGTTACCTAAGCGGACAAGCTGGGGTGGGCTCTATAAGGCTGTGGGATAACCGCATGCTCACTCAACCTTAGAGACCACCAAAGAATATAACAAAGAGATTTTTTAGTGAAGGTATGACCGCAGCTCATCCCGCGTCGTCACCCTTATAAAAAAATGTAAAATAAATGCCAGGAGTGGCGAAGTATGCATGCATGAATGACAGTCATATTTTGCGGAAGTTTTAAAAACATAAATAATTTATATCACTTAAACAATTTATATCATAAAAACACACAAATTATTGGAACCTTTATGGTTAGAACCTTAAATTGATCCCCATCGGAGTCGCCATCTGTAGCGGGTCGATATTTTTTCCGATTTGTATTTGCACTTGTCTCATTTAAAAAGGAAAGGAAAAAAGGAAAAAATATACCAGGAAAAAAGGAAAAAATATACCTCTACGTGATGGTGCTCTAAATGGACTTTATTTTTTAGAGTCACCACCTAATTTTTAGGAAATTAGAAAAAACCAATTCGAAAAGTGTTCATTTAAAACGACTAAATTTTAAAAGAAACCTAATCTAACCAAAGCATGGGTAATGGTTCTGGTGATCCCCCGGGAAGGTGTTAGGCACCCCGGTATTAAAGATCCGTAAAATATGGCTGACCTACGGGTTTTAATAGTATGCCTTTGTAGATACGAATTGTTTGTAGTGAAAAATTATTTTAGCTTATATTCCCGCAACAAAAGAGTTTAGTCATTCATGCAAAATACATCACATTTCAAGAAACGAAAGTGGTAAAGTTCTGCCAAAAATTAGGCGTTTGGGTGTCGGACTAGAACACTTAGGCCAATACTCGAAGGCTCTTAACCTAGGTAGGACTCTACGTAAGTCCACCCAAAATAGTTTTGAAAAAATATTTTTTAGTAAAGAAAATAGTTTTGAAAAAATATTTTTTAGTAAAGAAAATAGTTTTGAGCATACTACTATAGTCCGTATATTAATCGTCTTTTATATTATTTAGCTTTTTTAGTCTTTTTAGTCCAATATCAGTCCAAGGCCATTTTGAGTCCATTTGTCCAAATTTTCCATAGGTACGGACCCAATTTGTCTCAATGTCCATAAATTGCCAAGTCCGTTTTGTCCAAAATTTATATTTTTTAAGTTTGAGAAAATATCCATTTTTTGCCCACAAGTCTGTTTCTATCTCAAAAACAAATTTTTACCCGCCAATTATTATCACAAATCAGTTTTGTTACTTGGAAATGATTTTTAGCAAGTCTAAATATGTGACAATTAGTAAAGGGTTCCAATATGCATCTAATAACAAATAACAATGTAAAGTAGGGACTAAGGCCTACCAAGCCCAACAGAAAAATAAAATAATGCAATTGACTTATTCCGCTCCAATATTTTTTGTTTCAATGCTAGGCTCGTCCATGGTAGGGGTAGACTCGATCTAGAATTGTTAGTGGGCCTCGATGGACCCACCAACATATAAGGGTAGTCGCAACAAATAGGTGCACACAATATTAGTAAATGGTCGAGGACAATAATTTAGTTTACATAGCCAAAAAATGAATTACAATGCTTTTGGGCCAAGCCTACAATTATTATACTCGAAAACAAAAAATAGCGGACAATTTATGCGAAAGCCCAACAGTGGCCAAGGGTAATAATTATCAAATCACTAACACTAGGGGCAGGCCCAGAAACATGGCCCAAATTATCATCTCCTTAAAATTTTCTAAGTATGAAAATATGAGTATACACGGTATACCACTGATATACTTACTAAAATAGAGAGCAAAACCCATGAAGGGCATACCCTCTATACACTTCAATATACACTATTATGCTCAACTGATATCAACTCCAAAATACCATACTTAAATCACACAAAAACCTCAACTTTCTAGCAGGTTTTTCCAAGTAAATGCCCTAGATTCTAAGAACTTAGATTACACAGTTCCAATACTCGAGTATTTAGCTACCAATGGAGACTAAACATACAATTAAGGGTACTCTACAGTACATAGTTTCGTAGCCAGTTATCAACAAATTCAAAACAAGAGTGTCACAAAGTAATCAAGTAAAGAAGGATGAGGAACCACGTAGTTTCAAGCAAACAGATTGTACATGAGCCAATTGCCAAGCCTTTTAAAGATGTGCCAGTGAGAAAGAGTAGTACAAACATAATTTGTCACCTAGGAATATGGCCAACACATTGCATGTTCAAGAAACAGTGAAACAGTGCCAATTTAGTCTTAAGAAGTTTTTCAGTTCTCAAATTTTCAGATTTTATACTCAACAGGTTTCGAAACTTATTTAAACAGTTAACAAGTCACAAACAAAGTCCCAAATTAAAGGTCCAGGCTTGAATCATTTTCCAGAAACAAAGAGTGGTAGGATATTAGAAATAATGGGCAAAATGATTCCCAAGCTTGGTCTTCAAACAAGTCAAGGGACATTTCTTCAAGTGACAGATCCTATAGGGTGTTCACAAGAGTTTTGAGTAATGTTTTGACTTTGAACTTATTTTTAAGATTGCCTAATTATGCTAGTGAAGCAAATGATAGTTATACACATAGTCCTATAAACAAATGTCCAGATTAAAATACTTATACAGGTTTCAGACAGCTTCAAATATGAATCAAGCATTAAACTACTGCAACCAACACAACACAGTCTAGAGGCAAGTTTACAATCTTAAACTAACACCTTTTCAATCATGTTTTAAAGATGGACAAACTCCAAGTTTCAAATGTCATAAAGACAGTTTTAAAGGGAGGAAAACAAGATAAGCAAGCAACCAAACAAACCATTTCATTCTCAAAGTTTTAAGAACCAGTTCTACCTAAGACACAGGTACATAATCTCTTCTTCACCTTTCAAACCAGTTTTGAGTCTCAAAATCAAGTTATGATACACATTAACAAGTCGAGATGCCTTATGGCTTTAAGTCAAAGAATTTCAAGTAAATAAATGGGATAGATCCTTTTCAAAGATCTATTTTCCAACCCTAGGATTCCCTTACTACTAAAGGTCATGTCCATAGACTAAGTTTTACACTATTAGAAGAATTTGTTCAGGTATAAAGTCAAGACAACCAGCCATTCTAAGAAATCATGGAAGACAGTCTATAGATCATAGGTTCACATCTTCCAGTTTTACAAATTTTAGCCCATTGGTTCCATAGAAATTTGTAATTAAATCGTAAGCAGAGATAAGACTCACAAGCTTGAATACAAGTAACTAACACTAGGTTCAGTAGGTACCTCAATCACTTAACAGGAGTCACAAGAGTTGTCTTACATAGGAAACAGTTTTACTCAACCCTCTTGATTTTTAAAAAGAATGAACAAAATGACAATTTAGCACAATTGCATCATGGCTCACTAGTCTTAAGCCAAAACAAGTTTTCACCTTTTCTTTTCTTTCAAAATCAATCTTAAAGATTCATGTTGCTTAAAAAGTTTTAGTTCCTTCCAAAACAATGAGATTACTCTAAACAATGCAGGTTACAAATGTTATCACACAAAGAGGTATTCTAGGCCAGATTAGTCTCAAATAGGTCAAACAGTGTCTAAATAAAGCCAAAATGAGACATAGTCTGGTCTAGGAAAAGTTTCAAATTAAATTTCCCACATTACAGGGCACACACAACTAAGGCAGTCACAAAACAAGAATTTCAACAGCTCAAAAAGAACTCATAGGGGGCATATAGTACCTATACTAGAATCAACAAGACAGATAGTGGTCAACATAGTCAAAACAACACAGAATAATATAGACAATGCACATTTTTTTAGACTGATTTTTTGAAACAAAAGAGGACAGACTGAACTAGTAAGGGTGTCATATAGTTTTAAGTCATTTTCTACTCAATTCCCAAGCTTTTGACTGGGAAAGAAATTCCTAAGACTACGTGTTTTAGAATCTGTGATTAAGCCAAATTGGTTTTTTAGGACTCAAACCATAAAACAAACAGTTTTGCACAAATTATGACTTACAAAGAGAGGAAGACAACTTCTACAGATTTAGGAACTACGATTAATTGTAAAACCGGTTTGAACCTCTACACTTATTTCTTGAAAGACACAATTTAGTTTCCCAGCTCCTTATAACATGATTGACTTCAAAACCGGACAAATATTGAAACAAGGGCATTTCTGGCCTACTATATTTTAATACTTCCAAGTTTCCAAATAAGAGCAAGTATGAAGCTACACAAACTCATCAAACTATAGCTTAACAAAGACAGGTTCCAAAACTTTAAGCTTAGCATTATTTAGCTAAGTCTAAAATCCTAACAATTCCATAATCCACGTACAAGACTGGACCTACAACCTTTCCTTCCACTTATTTTGACAGAGTTAAGGGCTAGTAAGACATCCAAGTTTATTTTAAGCTATAATTCACATTTAGACAGTTTTAAACTTCAAATCCTTAAACTATATCTCGGGAACAACTCTTACCTCTTTGAAATCATTTTCCTGACCAAAAAAAAAAAAACTGATAAGACCACAAATCAAGTTGTAAGACCTTAAATCAAGTTTAGCAGTTTTAAAGTCAAGGATGACTTGCAAATCCTATTTCTCACACTCAAGCTCATACAAGACATTCAAATTTTCATAAATTGCAAATAGATTTCAAACAATACTCCATGATCCATTTTTTTAGCTTACTTTCTTAACTAGTCTTAAAATTCTTAGAAACAGTCACATAGTTCTAAAAGAATCATTTGTTGAAACAAGTAACATTCACTTGATAAAAAAGGTAAGAAGTCTGTTTTTAAGTACTTGAGACTAAACAGGCTCAAAAGAGATATTTTTTGGACTTGAAAGTGTTTTCACTTAATCATATTTTCTTTCCAAAAAACTTCCAAACTGCTTTTCAATCTAACTCATAATTTTAAACCATCAAACAAAGCTTAAGAAGATAAAAAAATCACAAACTAGGACAGATTTTCAATCAACCAGTGTTATCTAACGAGAACTAACAAAAGCAGTTATTTTAGATCAAAAATGCCAACTCTACTTAACTTAGTATCAAGAATCCTAACCCAAACTGTCTTTTCTGCATTTTTATTAACTTAAGCAACTCAAAACTACATAACCTTGTCTAACTTTTAAGCTTCCTAACTCATTTTTTATTTATTTCAAATCACATCAAAGGACATAGAATGCTCATTCAAACATTTAAACATAAAACAAGCCAGTGTAATCATTTTTTCTAACTAGCAAACATCACAAACAATAGCTAATCATAACTTGAAAATAAGAATAAGGATTGAAATGAGAATTCACCTTTTATTGGGCAGCCAAAAGATCAAATGGAAGGAATTGGATCAACACTTCAACACCTACACTTAAATTTTTGGAAATCAACCCCTTTCTTTGAATTTTGTATAATATAAGTATATCTTGAATAGTGTAAATAGAGTATGTATTTGTAATATTCTTATATAGTCTAGTGGTGATATAGTAGTAGGATTTTATATCATATAGGTGGTATCTCTAGTAGTATACAAGTAATGAGAGATATAATTCTTAAACACCTAGGATGTTTTTTTCCTAGCCAAAAAAGAAAGAAAAGAGGATCCCTCTTTGAATGACCATTCTCTTTTATTTCTAGGAGTAGAAAATAGGTTTTAGGAAAAACAATGGAAAAAACCCCATCCACAATAGCTTTTCCCACTCATTTGAAACCTAATTCGAAAAAATTCAAATTTCCAGTAACAACTCAGCAAATTCTTCAACAAATTTGTACTAATTGTACTACTACCAATCAGAAAATAACACATATCACACAATATAACAAATTTATATCCTAAATCCAAATAAAAATCAAATGAATCAGCAAAATACAAGGATAGTACACTTAATCATCAATAGGACAAAAACCAGTACATCCCTGTATATTGTACAAATAGGATAGAAATCCCAAAATAGTACTCGAATTGTACAAGGTTTTTTGGGAAATTACCCTAGGTCCCCTGTTTCTAGTACGTGGTGCACAAGTTGGCTAGGAACTCTTGGTTCCGCCATGGCAACCACGTACTCAGAGAATTTGAGCAACATCCCAATTTTAACGACTAAATTCGAGCCCAAATAATGTGAAATCACAAAATTAAACTTGGAACGATTAGAAAACAAGACAAAGGGTAAAAGCCCTAAAAAATCCAGCGAGAATCAGCCCAGAATTGCCATGGATTGTCCGCAAACAAAGGCAACCCTAAATCGCCTTCAAGTCGCTTAAGAAAGAAAGGGTGGTCGGGCAAGGAAAAATGAAAGAGTGGGGGGGGGGGGGGGCGTGGAATGTTTATTTTAATAAACTTCCACCCCTTTATTTTTTATAAATCCCCACCCCCCCCCCCCCCCCCCTCTTCCCCCAATTTAAATTAAATAAAGGCTAGGTATTATAAATACACATATAGCTAAATAAAATAGTTATTTAGGCTAATTAAAATTTAAAACTCGTAAATTTAAAATATTATCTTTAAAACAAGCCTAATATTGATATAGTTCTGGAGAATGTTTAAAATGTGAAAATGCGGTCAAAATGAACGGAGTGGAATACATATCTTCTCTTAAGATCATATTTGTGAAAGTAAATAACTCATAATTTTCTTGTGATTTTCAATCAATTTTTTTTTTTTACAGAAAAATAATTAAATGTCAATTTTTGCAATTTTCTCGGGATTTTGATTTTTTCTTTTTTAGGGTGCATCCTTGCTTCTTCTTTGACTCGGGAATTTTAAAAATTAAAAAATTAAAATACACGTCTTATGAAGTAAAAATTAGGTGTCAACAATTGTTGCCCAAGGTATATGGATTAACTCCTCCCAAGATAGAACGGAAAAAACTATTCTGTAAAAGCGGCCCTTCAATTTACAGAACTTCGGCGAAATCAACAAACGAAACGAATCACACTCTACTATGTTTTGTTTTGAAAACAAATGCAGAAAGAGGGGAAAATGTTTTTAAATTTTTATGTATCTGAGGTAAGGCCTCTGAATTTATAAGCAATGCAAAGATAAGATGAAGAGGTGCAATCCAAAAGGTGCCTTTTCAAATTCTAAGTCACACCTTTTAAAAATCCTAACAATTATTCTGGTTGTATCAAATAAAGTCCTTACAAGGATCAAATCCTTTGGGTTGCCATCTTTGTCCAAATCATATCAATCGCGAAGTTCTACAATGGCTAGCTCACGAGTACTAATACACGACAAGATCGGGAAGAGAATATACAAATGTCTGCCCAGAAAATCAAATTCTCTGTTTACTCTTCACAAATCATTGTAATTCTCTTCCGTAGATTTACTTTGTGAAAAGAGATATTGAAGCAGTTTCGATAGACTTTCTATCAACAAACAGATTGGAGAAAAAAGAGATACAAAATAGTCCGAACAAGGTACACATAAAAACAACAAAGAAACTTGTACTCAAGATTCTTCACGGAGCTTACATATATAACCCTCCTGTTACCCAAGGATAGTTGACTAGGATTCACATTAAATTCAAACCAATATAAAAACACCACGTGTCATATTTAATTCTTTGAACCTACTTTCTATTGTTTCACTTAATTTTAATTACTGCCTAACATAAGTCGGCTATCAATGGATAATATTTGTTTTCCTTTAGTTTAGGAGTTTGTTATTAGTTCCTGTTTTTTAGCAATCTAAGTGCTTTAATATGCGTTGGACATCATACAGAAGTGCGATTCAATATTACCTAGATAGTTTCTTGTATTCTAGTCCTTATTTGATTCATTTGGGACTTCTAATAGTTTCCTGTACTTTAATATTTCAAATAGTAACTTATTAGATTACTATGTATCTTAGGATTTGGACCTTTCAATTTTGTATCGGCTCTAAATAAAGAGCATATTGTTCATGAAAAAGTGATCTCTCTTATACATCTCAAACCTTTATATGGTATCAAAAGCCTTTTTCTCCTCATAGGGTTCTAAATTCTTATTAGCCACCCACCAAAAATGGCACCCTCAGTTACCAATTCAGATGCAACAAACACCACCACAATTCAACTCGGTTACTCAGCTTCCGATTAAATTTGCTGGCAGCCATAACTTTTCTCTCTGGAAGGCACAAGTGTCCATGCTCATGAGAGGACACAATCTCAGTGGACATCTAGATGGGACTATCCCTCCTCCTGTCGAGACCACCACCACAAACAACCAGACAATTGCCAACCCCGATTATGTTAATTGGTTTCGTCAAGACCAATTAATCCACAATGCATTTAGCATCTGTTGGGATTGAAATAATCAGGGTGTCATGCGAAAGCTTACAATTGCAAATCTTGAACGATAAATCATAAATAAAAGAGGTTATACTTAAATATGCATAATAAATTTAATATGGTTCGGCCAATTGGCCTACATATGAAAAAACTACTAAAAGCATAAAATTTATTGAGAGAAAATCTCCCCCTAAATAAGACTCTTTAATGATTACATTGTAGATGCTACTGTGTTTTTTTGTATGAGAGGGATTTTTCAAGTTATAAAGGTCTAAAACTTTTTCCTCCAAGAAAGAGATATCGAATATTAAATTTTTCCTTTTGAAAAAAGTAAAATCAAATATGATAAACTCGTTGCCTTTCCCTCAAGAAAAGGTAAAATCCAAATATGTTAAGAAAATTAGGGCAAAACCCTAAAAAATCTCCCCTTTTGGCCTGAATTTTCCTTATAAAACTTGATTCGTCTTCTTCACATAATCTTCATTACTATTGCTTGTCATGATTAAGAACATGCTAAAAATATTACAGTTTAAAAATGGTTTAAAAAATATTTTATTTTTATTTTTAAAGATGCGGTAGCAGGAATGTTGAAAATATGGTTGAAACTCATATCCACATGTAGCACTTCAAACTCTTTTTTTTTTTTTCACAAAAGTCTTCATTATCGCCAAATTGGTTGCTCTTGATTTGAACCGGCCACCTTGAATCTGTCTTCGATCCGTTGAACCACTGGATATGATACCACTTGTTGGATCGAAATAATCAGAGCGTCATGCGAAAGCTTACAATTGCAAACCTTCAACGATAAATCAGAAATAAAAGAGACTATACTAAAATATGCATAATAAATTTAATATGGTTCGGCCAATTGGCCTAGATATGAAAAAACTACTGAAAAGCATAAAATTTATTAAGAGAAAATATCTCCCTAAGCAAGACGCTTTAATGACTATATTGTAGATGCTACTATGTTTTTTTTTGTATGAGAAGGATTCTTCAATTTATAGAGGTCTAAAAAATTTTCCTCCAAGAAAGAGATATGAATATTAAAATTTTCCTTTTGGAAAAAGTAAAACCAAATATGATAAACTCTTTGCCCTTCCTTGAAGAAAACGAAAATTCCAAATATGTTAAGAAAATTACGGCAAAATCCTAACAAATCTCCCCTTTGTCCTGATTTTCTTGACAAAACTTGATTCGTCTTCTTCACATAATATTTATCATTGTTGCTTGCCATGATTAAATATATGTTAAAAATATTATGGGTTAAATATTTCGAACTTTTTTTTTTCTTTCACAAACTTTTCATTATCGCCAAATTGGTTGCTCTTGATTTGAACCAGCCACCTTGAATCTGTCTTCAACCCGTTGAACCATTGGCTCTGGTACCACTTGTTGGGATCGAAATAATCAGGACGTCATGCGGAAGCTACAATTGCAAACCTTGAATGATAAATCAGAAATAAAAGAGACTATACTAAAATATGCATAATTAAATAAAAAAAGATTCAGCGAATTGGCCTACATATGGAAAAACTACTTAAAAGCATAAAATTTATTGATAAAAAATCTCCCCCCTATAAAAGACTCTTTAATGACAAGACTCTTTAATGACTGCATTGTAGATGCTGCAGTGTTTTTTTATATGAGAGAGATTCTTCAATTTATAGAGATCTAAAACTTTTTCCTCCAAGAAAGAGATATGGAATATTAAAATTTTTCTTTTTGAAAAAGTAAAACCAAATATGGTAAACTCTTTGCCCTTCCTTCAAGAAAAGGCAAAATCCAAATATGTTAAGAAAATTAAGGTAAAACCCTAACAACATCCGTAGATCCAACTATTGCAGCCACCGTAGCCGCTGCAGCTATTGCCAAAGGAGCGTGGGATTCCCTTCATACTGCTTATGCCAATAAGTTGTAGACTCGCGTACTCAATTTGAGAGGTGGCCTTGCTCGTCTCACCAAAGAGAGCCTTGTCGGCGATGAGCTTGCAACTGCAGAAGATCCTCTCACCAACACCAAACTCATTGTCAAGATTCGCACTGGTCTTGGGCTAGAATATTGAGAACTCTCATCAACAATTCGAGCACATGACACCCCAATTTCGAATGCCGAACTGTTTAAAAATGTTCTTGATCATAAGCTTTTCCTCAAACATAATGCTCCACCTCACTCCTCCACCATAACTACTGTTGTTGTTGCTCAAAAGAACAACACCCAAATAAGGACTAGCGCCACCAACAACAATAGGTTAAAAAAAAAAAAAAAAAACCAGCAACACCGTTATCAGTCAGGGCGCAATCCTCGCACCAATTCGCAAGAAGTCAACTTAGTGTGTCAGTTATCTGACCAACTTGGACACTCTGCTCGCGTTTGTCACTCTCAGTCTCTTAATCATTTTCAGGCACGAGCTGATTGTGCTGGAAAATGAATGCAGTAGATAGTTTATTCAGGGGCTACACACCATTATGCACCGGATGCCCATAAGTCTCACAACCATTAATGACTACAATGGTCCTGAAGAAATTGCTAAAGGAAATGGTGACACTGTACCAATTCCTCACACTGGTAACACTGATTTATGCATCTAATTATAGCTTCAATTATCCTATAGATTTGCTCCCCTTCTATTGCCAATAGCTTAATTTCAGTTTCTCAAATTTGCCATGACAATAGAACATCCATTGAATTCTTTCCATTCTCTTATCTTGTGAGGGATTTGAGTTAGGGGGCGCCGTTAATTCAATGGTTGAGTAGAGGATGCCTTTATGAGTGACTAACATACAACCCTTCTTCTCAACTGCAATGCAATATTGCCGTGTCTTTAGATTTGTGGCGTCGACGTTTGGGCATCCAACACGTCGTACTTTAGATTTACTTTTAAATAAACTTTACATTCCAGTTGAGAAAGACTCTATTTTGATTCATAATTCATGTCAATCAAATAAAATCCACAGAAACCTTTTTCTACAAATTCTCTGTAGAGTCAAAGGCCTCTAGAAATTATTTACAGTGATTTGTGGGGGCCCATCACCAGTCCTATCCATAGATAGAAAAAGATATTATGTTTTGTTTGTCAATCAATTTTCAAAATACATGTGGCTTCACATGATTCAATCGAACACAAAGTTTTAGATGTTTTCAAAACATCAAATCCTTTACTCCAACATCGGTTTCGAACAAAAGTATTATCTTTTTATCCCCACGGAGGAGGTGAATTTCAAAGTTTGACTTATACTTAAAATTACAGACCATTGAGCACTTAATTTCCCCACCTTATACTCCACAAAGAATTTGATGTAGTAGAACGACGGCATCCCCATGTTGTCGAGATTGCAAAAACGCTAATGCACCAAGCTTCTTTACCAGCCAAATTTTGGAGTTTTGCATGTCATCATGTTGTTTTTCTCATAAACAGAATGAGAACTCCAAACTTAAAAGCTAACTGTCCTTACGAGCTTTTATTCGAAGAACCACAAAAGTATGACAACATCAAAACTTTTGGTTGTTTATGTTATCTGTGGCTAAAATCGTATTAAAAAAACAAGCTTGATTCAAATCAAAGCCCTGTGTCTATTTGGGATTTTCAAATAAATATTATTGCTTTCAATGCTTTGACACGACCACCTCCAAAGTTTATCTTTCGAGAGATGTAGTATTTTCTGAAACTAATTATTTTTTCTAATAAATTTTCAAAATACATGTGGCTTCACATGATTCAATCGAACGCAAAGTTTTAGATGTTTTCAAAACATCAAATCCTTTACTCGAACATCGGTTTCGAACAAAAGTATTATCTTTTTATCCCGACGGAGGAGGTGAATTTCAAAGTTTGACTTATACTTAAAATTACAGACCATTGAGCACTTAATTTCCCCACCTTATACTCCACAAAGAATTTGATGTAGTAGAACGACGGCATCCCCATGTTGTTGAGACTGCAAAAACGCTAATGCACCAAGCTTCTTTACCAGCCAAATGTTGGAGTTTTGCATGTCATCATGTTGTTTTTCTCATAAACAGAATGAGAACTCCAAACATAAAAGCTAAGTGTCCTTACGAGCTTTTATTCGAAGAACCACAAAAGTATGACAACATCAAAACTTTTGGTTGTTTATGTTATCGTATTCAAAAAATAAGCTTGATTCAAATCAAAGCCCTGTGTCTATTTGGGATTTTCAAATAAATATTATTGCTTTCAATTCTTTGACACGACCACCTCCAAAGTTTATCTTTCGAGAGATGTAGTATTTTCTGAAACTAATTATTCTTTTACCAATATTTTTTCTAATCATAAAAATCAGATACGCACACTGATATCCCAACAAAGCCACATTGTTTTAAACTACCGCAGTTGTAGTCTATGGTGCACAAAGGTCTCTCTTCGTTCCTTCCGTAGCGGCGTCGTCGAGTTCAAGTATATCTCTACCTTCTCCCAACAACCTAGCAAGCACCTTTGCTTCTCCCTCCCCCACCCAATCGGCTCCTATTCTCCTTCCTCCGGCAATAACAAGTAAACCACCCATCACCCATACCTATTTTCGTCGGACCATTAAGGTTACCACATCTACCCAAGCCCCTCGGCTACCGCCAAGCATTGAATCGCTGCTTGCACACCTTAATGCTCATCCACCACAACAAAATCAGCCACTCTTTCTTAGCCAATGGTTACCTAATAAAAATAAATAGCCTGAAACCCAAGAATTTTCTTGCCAAAACCGATCTCATGCCACTAATTCCCCGCTCCTACCATCAAGCACAATTATACCCCCAATGGTAAGAAGCAATGGAAACAGAATATGATGCTCTAGCAAGAAACCAGACGTGGGATTTGGTCCCTAGTGATCCCTCTTGGAATGTTGTGGACTATAAGTGGTTGTTTAGAATTAAATATAAACCTGATGGAAACATTGACAGGTAGAAGGCTCACCTAGTCGCCAAAGGATTCACTCAAAGACCCGGGTTAGAATATCATTCCACATTCAGCCCTATTGTCAAGCCTGCAACAGTCCACTTGGTCCTTGCAATTGTTGCACAAAGCTCCTGGCCTATTCATCAGTTTGATGTCAATAATGCCATCTTGCAAGACAGTCTTGAAGCGAAGTGTACATGCGACAACCTCCTGGTTTCGAGTCCCCTCAACATTTAACATAGATTTGCAAGCTCAATAAGGCCATATACGGACTTAGGCAGGCTCCTAGGGTGTGGACACCGAGCTCACCAACTACTTGACAAGTATTGGGTTTGTTAAATCAAAATCTGACTCATCTTTGTTTGTCCTTCATAATGGTGTTGCGGTCTACAATCTCATATATGTTGATGATATAATTATAACGGGAAGCATTTAGAAAAGCATCAAGTCCATAATTGCATCAGTTTCTCAACGATTCTCTCTAAAAGATCTTGGGCTCTTGCATTATCTTTTGGGTGTTGAGGTGATATCCACGCCAACTGTCATATATTTGATAGAAAATAGGCATATATACGTAGCGGAAGAAAACAACCTAGATCATATTCTTACATGTAAACTAGACAAACATAATCAAATACGAGATTATAACACTAACCTTTTGAAGCTGTTGCACAAGTCTTCAATAACGTCCGTACTTTCCAAGTCTACGATCTTCTACTGTGTATTCTGAACTTCTATGAACGAAATACTTGAGTGACAAGTATTGCGGCTAAAGAATGAATATCACTTAGGGTTCAATGGCTTTCTTTATATACACACATTTTTAGGATAAACCCTAGCCAAAAACGTGTAGCCCTTTCCTTACCCACCAAGGATAATATTTTTCTTTTTATTTTCTTTGTTATACAATATTCAGGCACAGCAGGGACCACAAATTTAATAATGAGGCTTCATATTGCAGTATTAATTCAGAATATAAGTGAATTAATCCTACCACAATAAATTACAATTTATGCCACTAGAAAACTGTAATTGCACTCCTCTATTTAATTTCGAAATCATTCACTAAAACTTATTTAACTCCCCATATTAAGATTACAGATACCAATCAAATAAATTAAATTACTGACAATTTAATTCATCGACTAATTTAATCCTTTATACTTCCGCTTAACTTATTTCATGTGATGGATACAAAATCCTTTATACTTCCGCTTAACTTATTTCATGTGAAAACTTATAAGCATCCATAAAGGGGTATCATCAATCTCAAGGTCAAGACATGAATTCTGTCAACTAATTGTTATTTCACAAATGCACTTTGCCATTGTTCAGTTTACCAGGAATACATTAACTCGCAGTTGAGTCGTACCTTTTAATAAATCAAAATAATGAACGAAGCACATTGATCATAACAATCATATCAAGATTAAGAGTACAAGTACATTTAATGAGCTAGAGATATTGTTTTATAGATTCAGTACAAAAACACTTATCTCTACTTAGTCCGTTCAATACATACAAAATGTACTAGCATAAGAAGTTGGAACAAAAACCATTCCCATAATCAAGATAGATTATATTTTAATCTTATGCTACAATTATCAAGATACTTTCCCAGTTTCATCTTTGATTGTGAACATTAAATTTATAACTTATAAGAACCGACAATTTAATCTTCTGCGCATGAGCTAAAACTACATACACCAAATCGTCTACTATATAAGTAAAGGGCACACATATGAACGAATGATCTATTTAAAATAATACTTTATTGAATTGAATAAATAAATAAACAATTGTTCCAAAAGGAATAAAACATATTACTATAATCAAACCGCATGGTTAATAGTATATCCTAACAATATTTTTCTCAGCATAAATATGTCACGGATCTTCTAGATGAATTGCATATGGCTGATTGCAAAGGTGTTCCAACACCCAATGAGATCAACTTGATCCTTCGCTGATTTAGAAGTTGAGTCTACAGTTGATGTTTCATTTTATAGAAGAATCATCGGTAAGCTTCACTATCTATCCTTTTACTAGGCCTGTCATCAGTTTTGTTGTTAGCAAGTCATCTTAGTTTATGCATAATCCTAAAATGCCTCACTGGAAATCCATTAAAGGTTTGTTGCGTTATCTCAAACACACAAGGACAATGGGAGTCTACCTAAGTCCACAACCAACCAATCGTTTACTTTCTTATTCTGACTACGATTGGGCTGGAACTCCACACGACAGGACATCAACAATAGTTTATGTTGTCTACCTTGGGAACTCACCAATCTCAAGTTTGTCTCACACTCATCCATGGAAGCTGAGTACCGAATTGTTCCTGCTACAGTTTCTGAAGTCAATTGTTTTACGAATTTGCTCCATGAGCTTCGCTTTTCACTGTCTGCTCCACCAACAGTCCTTTGTGATAACGGTAGCACCACCTACATTTACGTTAATCCAGTTTTTCATAGTAGGATGAAGCATGTAGCTATTCATTTAAATTTCGTTTGTGAGCAAGTTCAACAAAAAGCACTTGAGGTTCGTCACCTTCACTCTGCTGATCAAGTTGTCGACGTCCTCACCAAGTTGGCACGAACCAAACCCCAACTTGTGGAAAAGGCTAGATAGTTTCCATTTCCGCAATAGCTTTTTTGCGCCATTTTCATAAGTTGGGGCTTTTTATTACTTCCTATAGTTTAGCTATCTGCTGCTTCAATATTACCTAGGTAGTTTCCTGTATTCTAGTACTCATTTGATTCATTTAGGACTTCAGATAGTTTCTTGTACTTTAGTAGTTCTATTAACTTGCAACTTATCATATTACTATGTATCTTTTGGATTAGGACTTTTTAGTTCTGTATAGGCTCTATATAAAGAGCATATTGTTGATGAATAAAATTATACTCCCTCTGTTTCAATTTATATGATCTCATTTGACTGGGCACGACATTTAAGAAAGAGGGAAGACTTTTGAAACTTGTGGTTTAAAATAAGCCTTGAAAATTTGTGTGACTGTAAATCATTCATAAAGTGAATTTGTTTCCAACTTAGGAAAGAGATCATTCATTTTGGCACGGACTAAAAAGGAAATAGGTTCAAACAAATTGAAACAAAGAGAATATTTATGTCACGACCCAACCCCGTAGGCCGTGACTAGTGCCCGAGCTGGGCACCCGAACACACTCATCCAATCTGAATCACATACAGATAACGTATATGGGCACAAATATCACACGCTGCCTCACATTATATCAAACTGTCTCAGACACATTTCAAACGCAACCAAATATGTACGTATATATCAAAAAGCCGACAAGGCTATCAAATGGCGCAACAGCCCAAAACATATACAAATGCATGCCGACAAGGCTGCCATGGCAAATGGGATCATACAAACACACCAGTACAGAAGTAGGCACAACCCACATATATGTCTACAGACCTCTAAACAGACCAACCGAATCATATGGCGGGACAGGGCCCCGCCGTACCCCTGAACAAATATATACATATGCAAAGAACGAATATATACCAAAATATAGGCTCCGGAATAAGAGGAGCACTCCAAACAGCAGAAGAGGGTGTCCTAAACTGGTGGATCACCAAACTGTGCGTCTGTACCTGCGGGCATGAAACGTAGCCCCCGAAGGAAGGGGGTCAGTACGAAATATGTACTGAGTATGCAAAGCAGAAGATACAGAAAACAAATCTGAAACATAAACGAAATAGAAGTACAGAAATAAGTGCAAGCCCAAAATATCAAAATGTTTACTTTCAAAATATAAGTCATGCATAGGGTACAAAAGAATATGGTCGCCCGCCCGTCGATGGCGCCATAACACAGCATAACACCAGAAGGTTTCAAATCTCCGTATCCCCGTCACATATCACAACATAGCATAACACCATACCCAGCATAACACCAAATATAAGCGGAAACACAGCATAACACCGGAGTATATCAAAGTGCGCACGACAACAGAACCGGCCCGGGAACCGGCGAAGATATAACAGAACGCACGAGCGGAGTCATGAGTAACCATATGCATAAAATCATTATCATAGACTCAAATATAAGTAAATGACCATACTTGAAATTCGAAATGATAATCATACCAAATTCTTTCAAAAGTCATCCGATTTACATACAGGAAAGTCGCGGGACCCACGGTCGGGTATTGACCCGAGCCGGGCCCGCCTATGGAAAACATACTTATCATACGCCATGCAAACTCCTACGAAGATATCGGAGCAATCCGAGCCTTTCTGTGAAAGTTACGGCGTTCATAATTACGGAATTCTTTAAAACATCTTTTTGTACAAAGTTTGGAAATCAATGCTTTCGAAGACATAATGGTTCATATTTCATCACATCATACATAAGAATGCCAAGAAATATATATAAGGATCATAACGTGCTCGGATTTCGAATTTAGAATTTCCTCGAGGCTCGTGATATAGCCTATTGAAAACTACGACATGCCAAAAGAACGAAGGGTGGAGCTTTACATACCTCGTACGCACTCCAAGCTAGCCAATCTAAAGTTAATCCCAACCTACGCCTCGGGCACCCCAAGGTCTACAAATACGCCAATGAATATCAAACATTAGCCATAGGTACTTAAGCCATTTATTCCAAACTAATTCTAAATTCTACAGAAATTTGGGCAACATTTCCCCTGTAAATAGGCCACCCCGAGAATTTAACTCGGCCAAAATCAACAACAACAATAACCAACCTAGCAACATCGATAACCAATTCGAAAGGCAATATAGCAATAGTAACTCTTTTTTACATCATTCAACAACTTTCCAAATATTCAAATCAACGGCTTACCTTCAAGCCAACATCAACGCTTATACATTCAAATACTAACCCAAACTCATACTAACAACATTCAAGAACATTCTAAACAGTTCACACAATATTTCCAACAATCCAACAATGGCTCCAATTTATCCGAAAACTGTCCCCAAACCCGAGAACCCTTCTTTAACACACTCCTCATTTTCAAGTCATGACTTGTATCAAAAATCCACACTATAACGATATAATTCCCATAAACATACAAATTACATCAAACGCACAATAACCCTCAAATCAGCCCATACAATTACATCATCAATCTTGAGTCATTAAATGCTCATTTCCAAACTAGAATTCATAACGACAACAACTAAAACACTAAGCGATATAAATTCATCCTTTGCCAAACATTGGAGGCTATATGCGGCCACATTACACATATACTTATATCGATGGTTCTCATTCATTTCTTCGCCCTACAACAATCAAACATGCTACATAACATTAATTCATCAACCCAACATCACACAACATACACACACCTCACGGCTAACACACCAAACACACGACCCAACTTCAACATACCATATTTCATGATTTTCATCCATATTAACATACTGCAATATGCGTAAAACATTCACAATACATAAACAAGATCAAATCTTACCTTTCTTCTTCAATTCCACAAATAGGCTAGGGTTTGCGATCTACAAAACGGAATGCTTGATCGCTCCAACAACACTTCCACGCTACTTAGGGACCTCAAATTAGTGGGTTTATACCAAGGAATTATTTTTGGAAGGGATGAAATGGGACTTGGTTTTCCCCTTGTTTGGCCGAGAGTTGTTGTTGAAGTTGTCTTCAACTTCTTGATATTTTTTTTTGTCTAAGTGTATAATGAAAGAAGATGACTTGAAAGTCATCTTTTAAGTCCCACAAAATTTCTCCATGTGTCTTTGGCCCACACATGTGTTGGACCATTTAAAATTGGCCACACAATGTGTGGGACCAACTCCAAGTCACACGGCCACAAGGCCCTTTTTGTGCAAGAATTTTAACTTCCAATTTTATGAATTTTGGTCCCAATTTTTCCTAAGTGTTCAAAGCCAACAATTTCATGCACAACTTATGTCTCAAAATAAAATCAAAGGTCAAAAGTCCCGACTTCAAATCCCGGAATAGTCTTGGCCCTAACTTATCAGAGTTAATCCGGGTTGTCTCAATGTATAAAAATACGGGATATAACAATTTATCTTTTACATCTCAACCCTTTATATAGTCTAACCCTTGAGTCTGGTCGACTGAAAAAAGAAAAGGATACAATTCACCCCACTCTTGTGCTTTCAATTGGTATCAGAGCTTAGTCTCAATTTTTTTTGCTGAACAACTAGTAAGAAAGGATCATGTCTAACTACATAGTTGTTGGAACTTCATTTCAAGAGAGGGAACATCACAAACAACACCAGCGTATTTCAATGATCAACACTTCTCCCACTTGAATGTTTGGATGTAAATCTAAGCCAAATCATACGATGTCAAAATCTGGCCTATCATCAAAATGGGAGACTTTGCTATCTCAACCTCCAAAATATAGAAATAGATGGAAGGTGTGCTTATTAATCCCCTAGATGTTGATGATTATACAGATGAATAAATGATTGTTGTGAAGATAAATGCAAAAGCAAAAACTCTCATGTACAATGCAATAAGCGGAGAGAAGTATGAAAAAAATCTCAAGATGCGAGAATACTAAAGAAATGTGAGATAAATTGGAAGTCACCACCAAAGGCACTCACAAAGTAAAAGAGACCAGAATCAGTCTACTGTTCTACGACTATGAACTGTTCCAAATGAAGGAAGGAGACGCCATCGAAGAAATGCTTTTGCTCAACTCAGCAAGATTTTCGGAGATAAAAGCGTTCGGAAAATCATATTCAACTGGAGAGTAAGTCAAGAAAATAAAGCGAAGTCTACCCTCCGTATGGGAAAATAAAGTAGTAGCTCTAGAAATACTAGATCTAAACAAAGTTCCATATGATGAACTTCATGGAGATCTCATTGCTTTTAAGAAATTCATCTCAAAAAACGTGGTCAAGAAGAAAAGAAAAGGAGTGTGGGGGCAATTATTAAATCTGGAGGAAAAGAAGAGCACAAACAAGATATCGCTATGATATCCAGCAACATTTCCAACATGATGAGAAGATCTAGAAACAGCAAGAAAGGCAGAACCAATTTCAGAATAGGGAAACAATCCAACGAGCAGAAAAGTATATCAGGAGAGATGTTATGAGTGTTGAAAATATGGCCATACTCGAGAACTTAAAAGAAAACCATCAAGAGGTTATCAAGGGAACAAATCCTTCAGCTATTGGAGTGATGAAGACATGTCAGACAACGAAAATGAAGAAGTTGCAAATATATGTTTCATGGCTCTTAGCGAAACAAGTGAGGTAGACCTATGATTGTGAAAATGCAATGAACTTCAAGATGCTCTAGAAGATCTGCAGAGGGTTCTTGATGAACTCAAGAAATAAGACGATAAAACAAAGACTGGAAAATCAAACTCGAAGTATGTGAGATTGAAAGATATTTTCTTCCTGAAGAAATTAAGGAATTGCAACTATAGATAAATGGCTTGTATAAATTCGCCGGTCATGGTTATGTCAGGTCAAACTAGTAGCCTCATCCTTTCAAGTCAACTAAAAATAAAATTGCCAGTGATAAACTTACTCGGAGCAAGTCGACCATGGGTCAGTCACTGATGAAAGATCTTTTCTCTCATGTTAAGTCAGTCGACTCATTCACATCCAAATTATGAATGTTTAGAACCCATATTATGCAAGAAGATATTACTTTTGGTAAATCAAATTGAAGGGTGATATAAAATTGGTCTATTCCAGCATCATATCCATAGTTAGCCCATTCATCCTAGTCAGCAGTTTCAGCTCCGTATCAACGTCACGATTGATATCATTACTAGAAGCAAGATCGTCACTATCATCACTATCGATCTCATCAAGAAGAAAATCTTTATTCTTGTTATCTAGTAACTTGTTTAGGAATATGTAATAAAGAAATATAGGAGTTTATCGCAAGGTATTCGATCAAACATTAATGTGGTAAGCCCATAAGTATTCAAAGTGTATATTTTATTTTGCAGATAATCATGTATGAGTTTAGAGATCCCAAGGTGACACAAGTACTTTCAAATCTAACCAAAATGGACCCAGGGGAGCTTGGGGACCTAAAAGGAAGTAAATAACTAGGTTTTGTGGGAACACCGCAAGAAGAACTACAAATGGAAAGTGAAGCTTTGATAGTGCATGTTCCAGATACATGACATGAGACAAGAAATTATTCAAATAAATAACAAGAATGGATGGAGAAATTTTCAGATATGGTGATAGATCAAAAGGAAAAGTCATTAGTATAGGAACCACTTCATTCAATGACTCATCTGGTGACATTGAAGTATATCTCGCAGATGGACTCAAGTAAAACTTGCTAAGCATCAACCTACTGTGTGACTCCAGATACGAAGTAAATTTTAAGGAAATTTTTTGTATGATTGAAGACAAAGCAGATAAAGCCATACCACCAGGTAGTAGAGATTGAAATATTTATATACTTGATTTGTTGAAAGTCTAGATAAACATATTTGTCTAGCATCCATTTCGACGGCTAACTTGACATAAGAAACTCGATCATGGTGCATTTAATTGAGAAATTATTCAATCATTATTATCGTTCTTCTCAAAAGTAAATTTCACCAAAAATCACATTGTGATGTATGCCACCCGGTAAGCAAATCATGTTCTATTTCTTATCAATTGATATTGTATCTATTCTAAACCACAGTTGTTTGCTTGTGGACCTCTTTGGTCCAACTAGAACTGCAAGTATAGGAGAAAAATGTATGCATTTGTTACCGAAGATTACTCTCGCTTTACTTGGGTAATATTCAAAGCTCACAAAAATGTCACTAAGAAATTTTGAGTACTTTTTTTCAAAAAATAAAAAAATAAAAATTGAGTTCTCTTGCAAGAGAGTAAAAAGTGATAAAAGTTACTACGTTACCAGAGTTGTCACCCTTTTATTTTTCAACTCTGAAAAGAATATTATTAATTTTATGATCAAAGGGTTTTCAATACAAGTTTCAAAAGGGATTAAAATGAAGGAGTCGTCACTTGACAATGAATTTTGTTGCGGCAAGCCACTTTAAACCAACATCCCTAACAAAACACATTTGATTAAAACTCAATTTGCGACAGAGATTCCGATTAAGGAAACTCTGGACCAAGGAAAAGTTGTCCCCTCCAGTCTCTTGATTTTAACACGGTCACTTTATTGGCTTGTATTGACTTTAATAAAAACATCGATTAAACAAACGTTAAAGACACAGAAGGACGCGAAAGAAGTGTCTAAAGTATTTATTCAATCCCAATAGAAAAGATGAAAACGGAAACCTAGACTATCCTTGAAGAGTTGAATTGTGTCCAAGTGTTTCTCTCCTAAGAAATAAGAATAGTTTTGACGTGACAATCTCGATGTACGACAGATAGTTCTTTAGACACTAGATCTTGCAATCGTTGCTGCAATAAATCGAAATCATCTTTGCTATTCACAACCCTAAGCCGAATATAACGATTTTCAACTCCGAATGCAGCACCTTTTCGGCCAATAATATTTGCTTCCCTCAGCACATTGTAGCAGTCCCTATCTTCTTGTTCCTCACATTTTATCCAAGCAAAAAAAAAAAAAAAAAAAAAAAACTATATGAAAAACTGAATTTGCACTTGTCGTGGTTGATTCTTAAATAATGCAAATAACTATGGTAGAGATAAATTACCCGGAGAAGGTGCTCTAACTTTTTTGGGAAATGCACAATATTGCGAGGGGAGTTTTTCAATCCAGAAGCGTTTTGATGTTGGACAAGATTTCAGTGAGATTTTCTCATCGAGACATCATCGTTGTATGTGCAAATCAAAACATTTTTCTTCCATCTCCTTGTAGCACAACATATATTCAAAGCTCCCAACTGTGTCTCACGTGAAACACCCTACCTGTTTAAATTTATGTATTCCACCATCCTTTCATAGACAGCTTTGTCTTTGACCATGGCCCATCTATATATAAGAGAAAATTAATTAAAGCCATTGGTTACGTACTTACTATAGTAATTATTAAAACACAAACATGCGTGATAAATTTGAAGTTGTTACCCAAATCAGCTACCGGCATGACCAGTGAGCTTAGAAAGTGTAAATAACATGAGGTTTTTATCCATACGAGTTGGAATTGGAATGTAATGTGGCCAATAGTAAGCTAAATCATAAACATGCTTTGCAAGTTTTCCTTGACGGATTGTTTGGGCAAGTCAGTTGCCCATCCGGATTGTTTGGGCAAGTCACAAAACTCAATGAAGTTGGTACTCCTTGTTTTGTTTTTCCACGAGGATGTATCGCCACTAAACTTGTATTTCTTCGATTCCAAAAGCTCTGTTTGCGATTTGTAAATTGGGTAGTAAGGAGCGGAAGCAACAACTTTGGCAAGTGATGAAGATAAATATGAATTGGTGGTGTGGGAAAGAGCGTACACCGCCGCATTAAGAAGCTGAGTCGAGCCAGCACCAAATAGTATATACTTGTTGGATGTGTTTGCATTTTCAACAGTGTCATGCAACAACTTGTGGATTACATTCTCCGATTGCTTGGAGATGAGAGAGCCTTCCTCAAATTCATATCCCATTCTGTGCCACCCAGCCACCTTAATGCCACTACTCCCCGCATTTTGATTCCAAAATGGCTCTAAAAACATTGGATTTCCACTGTAACAAAATTAAAAAAGAAAGATTGTCATTGTATTGGTTTAATTTATGCTATTTATGATTTAGTATACACGCATTATTGAAGAAACACGAGTTTTTGAACAAACGATACATTGGAAATTTAGAATTTTTATGGCTTTGGTAACAACAGTTACATTTTCATCAGATTTCCAATGTAAAGATCGTCAAAAATTCCCATTTTTTCAGTAATGACACAATCATCTTAATTTCAAGTGTTGTCGAATTACCTCTCTGCATTAACGGAGCAATTGGGTGTAAAGACAAAGCAATCTGGGCCTGTAAAGCATGCGTTACACTCACAAAGGAGTCTTTCCATTTTCAGTGACTAAGCCATCCAAATAAGCCCTTCCATGGCCTGAGCAACTAACAGAGGCAACATTCTCTGCTGCTGTTGCTGCTTCTCTTGTCCAGCTTAGCTTCTCAGTACGCCTGCTGCAAATTATTAACACAAGACATATGAGATTGACAATTATTGAAACGCTAAAGCACACTGCCCACTTCAAATTCATCGACGACTTATCAATGTTTTCTAACATTATAATTTTAAGAGTTCTCTATATCTCTTTCTATAATATTAAGGATTCTTGAAAACAAAATGTCCTTTGTTGGCCTTGAGATGGTACCAACTTAATGTTATGTTATACCAGTCATTAGACTATTATTTTTATAGCTCAATCAAAGGGTTAAACAAGTAATTTTCAAGGTTAAGTATAATAACTTTTTATGACGTTAGTACTGAGGTACCTCTTTTAAATAAATTACAATCACGAAAAGAGATAAGCGTAAAAAACACACCCCAACTATCACTTTTTTTTTTAGTTTATAGCTAAATTATCAGAAGGTCGAGAAAACTACCTAAACTATCACTATCCAATTTGCAAAACACACCTCAAATTATTCTTGAATGGCATGTGATCTACACTCTCTATTTTATATAAAAATGTTGTCAAGCGTTGTTCACACGGATAAATAATGTCACAATGGCACCTACATGGAAATTAAAAAAAAAAAAAAAAACTATTTGTTTTAAAAAACAAACTTAATAATAATAATTTTTGTAAAAAAATATCAAAAATTATAGAAAATAAAAAAAAATGGAAAATGTATTTTAAAAAAAATTGATTATTTAGTTTTCACATTTTTTTTAAAAAAATCAACTTTTCCATTTTTTAAATCATTTTTTTTTCTGATTTTCTAAATTTTTTGATATTTTTTTTCATTTTTTTAAATGCTGATTTTTTAAAAAAAATATAATGCAGTTTTTTAAAAAAAAATATATATACAGGTTTTTTTTATAAAAAATATTATTTTTTAATATACATTTAGGTGCCACCATAGCATTGCTTATGTCATCTGGATAAGTTTTTTGAAAAAATTTCAGCTTCACTTGCCTTTTGGAGAGTGAGTTCACACATTTAGTTTAGGTGTGTTTTGCAAACTAGATAGTGATAGTGTAGGTAGTTTTCTCAATCTTATGATAGTTTAAGTATGAAACTATAAAAAAATGATAGATAGGGTGTGTTTTTGACCCTTATCTCTCGTGAAAATAAAATTGTGAAAGACAAAGTTGAAATCATATTTAACTCTAACAAAAGTTAATTTCTAGTAGTGTTTGTAATCAAATTTATTTTCTTTTCGAATTCTGACGATTAATCGTGATTCTTGGAATGTAATGTCATCACATTACAATCAAGAAATCGTGCAAATCATCCATTCTTTTTTTTTTTTTTTTTGGAAACATTAACTTGCACATCCATCAGCTTTAATAGAGAGAACAAAATTTTCTGAATCAATTTTAGTAAAGAAACGAATAGCTTTTGACATTCCATGTCAGTCCAAAATTCATCTACGGCTAAATTTCATAGATGGTCACATAACTATTATTTTTTTTCCACCAAAATTACTTTACTATGTTTTTTAACACAAAAGTCACATAACTATCACTTTTTTTCACCAAAGTCACTTAACTATGTTTTCTAACACAAGTTACAAAACTTTAAGCTTACTAACATAAAAGTCACACCTACCAAAAAATACAACTTCCGATGCGTAATATTTTTTTATTTTTTTATTTTTAATCTAATAGATGTAAATCCAATTTAAAAGAATACCCGGCTCAAAACTCATATGCAAATACTAAAATACTAAAAGGGTGAAATTTCAATTTCCTACTATCCAACAAAATGTAACACTTTTTAATATATATGTTTTTTTAAAAAGGCCAATATCCCCTAACATTGAAAAGAGAAGTTGTTTCGGGTAAGTTAACAAAAATTTACATCAAGCAATACAATATTACGAAGGTAAATTTTTTCCAAGAACAACTCTCAAAAAATTTTAGTCGTTGAGCATATAATTAAATAATCAAGGAAAACCTTATCTACAGATGTCCTCCTCCGATACATTCTGTTTGCGTACAACAATCAAGGGAATTCCAGCAGTTAGCATCACAAGCTACAACATTTATTTCTGCTCATGAAAATGAATCATATAAAAAAATAAATTGCATTAAAATTATGACTTAATTTTAGAATGAACATTTTATTTCCACACTTTTTCGGCTTGAGTAACCCTAGAGAGAAGGATCATATATTTTGTGGAATGATTGGTTCTGTTTTCTTAATATTTTAGTATATGCATATGAGGTTTGAGCCATGCCAGGTTCTTTTTAGTTGGATTTACTTCTATAAGATTTTAAAAAAAATATATTATCCAGCGAAAGTTGGATTTTTTGATAGGTGTAATTTTTGTGTTAGTAAGCTCAAAATTTTATAATTATTGTGTTAAAAAATATATTTAGTGATTTTAGTGGGAAAAAAAGTTGATAATTATGTGACTTTTGTATTAGAAAACATAATTAAGTGACTTTAATTTAAAAAATAATAGTTATATGACCGTATATAAAATTTACCCTTCCTCTTATGACAAGAAGTCTCACAATTGTATACTCAATGTATAATTTAAGATACAGAGAAGAAAACGAGATGCATCTCCCAGAAAAAGTCAATGTGAGAGAAAATGGATGTGGAGTTTGAGAGACCAAGAAACATCATGAAACATTGAAGAGGAAAGAGAGGAGTGGAAATTAAAAAATAAGTAGTGTTTGTTATAAATATATCGTATTGTGGATGTCTATTGAAATACACAATCATTTGGATAAGCTTACAATCAATCAGACATCTTGCGAGTAGTTCAAGCAGGCAGCTTGCCAGCAACTTTTGAATAGTCTTGAGTAGCTCAAGTAGGTGGCTTGCAAGTAGCTCAAGTAGGCAGCTTGCCAGCAACTTCTGAATAGTCTTGCAGCAGCTTCCTGAAAAGCCTCGCATCAGCTTCTTTTCTTCTATAAATAGGAAGTCAATTCAGTTCATTTGTACAACAATTGAAAGAGCAATAAAATATCTCTCTATACCCCAAGCTTCTTTGACTATATTTCGTTGTTGTTGTGTACTTTAAATATTATTTCATAACACGTTATCAACACGAGACTCTAATATAAAATATAACAAAGTTATCATACATCTCGAATTTGGTGCGTAAACTATTTGGGTGTTAGCCACCATTAATAAGTTTTCTCTTTTCATTACCGATTGACTCTTCGTTATCAGGTGTGTTTTCTTTAAAGTCATAACCGTGGTATTTATTTCTCAATCATGCCCGAGAGTAAATGAATCTGCAAAGATTCTTTTCACATGCCTTTAGCCATCTTTAATTTCTCATGGCTTAAACATTAGTTGTATGGATATTATTCATTTTCCGTTTCTTGAAAATCTTACTACTTTTGGACATTTATTAAGCTCTCAATTGCATAAAGAAAGGTTCTTGAGGCATGTATCTCTTGTTATGTCCAGCGGCTAACGTCTGCAGTGGCGGCAATCACAGGTAAAGTAATTTATAATCACTTAAACTTGTAAGATTAAGTGGCAGTATCTTGTAAGTTTCATTATATAATGAAATTTATTTACCTCTATAACCACCGGCAATGGCAATATTTTTATAAGCTTGTGATTATAATTGAAGATATGTCAGAAAATTCTCTCTATTATATGCCTCGATTTGTTCCTGAAGTAACAATATATTAAAAGAGGTTCCAAGCTATCACAATTTAATATGCTCGATGCACGCCCATAAATGTTTCATTCCTGAAGAATAAGAACTTTTGATAAATCTTACAAATACATATCCTGTTATACCTCGGAAATTTCTGATTTGTTGCCTTGTGGATAGGCTAATGTGAGCTTAAGGTGATTATGAAATCCTTACGAGATTAAGGGAAGTATTAGATAACTTAAGGTGCATACCATAAGATTTTGAGTTGTACGAATATGTAAGCTTTAGTTGTTGAAGGAAGTGAAATATAAGTCATGTTCAGAAAGGTTTTCGCTATCATTGAGCTAATATTTATCTTGTGATGTCTTGAGGGGTTGCTATAGGGCCTATTGTATGGTTAGTGAAGTATTATGTAAGTGCCAAGAAGGTTCCACGAGGATTGGAAGTCAAATGAATCATCGAGAGGAAGTTTCGCGCAACTGAGAGTATATGGCCACTTATACGGTCCGTATAAGGAGGGTCCGTATAACATGACCTTCACAAAAAGGGTCATTTTTTTGGTGGTGTTATACAACCAATTATACAGTCCGTATAAGGGGGTACGTATAACTTGACCTATATCAGAAAGGGACTTTCCCATGGTGGTGTTATACGGTCCACTTATACGGACCGTATAATATTATACGGACCGTATAAGTGGTCCGTATAAGTCCATCGGGCTGAATTTTTTTGTTTAGTATAAATAGATGGCCTTTGTTCATTTATTTCATTTTTCATCTTCCCCAAGTCTTGAGAGCTCAAAACCCTTCTCCAAGCATATTCCACTCCAATCCAAGAGAAAACAAAGATCAAGAGGCAAGAATCAAAGTGTTCATGTATTAGAAGGCTTCCTAGGGTTAGTAGACTACAAGAGATTCTTAGGTATTGAAGCTAGGGTTTTCACATAAGTTGTTAGCTGCTCCAAGGCTCATCCCCATGAGATAAAAGGTTGGTTTTCATGCTTATTTCATGTTATCATGAATGCTTTGTTGTTGAACAACTTGGGTAGAAGAAGAAAGTAGAAAATGAGGGCTAAATGCAACTTTTATAATGTTTTTGAGTAATAAACTAACTTGAGTCATGATTCTTAGTATAATATGGATATAATCTTGTTATGGAAGGTAGTAATGGTGATGAGGAAGTATTGTATGAAAATGTGCTAAAATGGGCGTGAAGTTGTTGGTATAAGTTGAACATAAGGATGAATTTTGAAGGTTTAGTAGAATGTGATTTTGTGATTATGATATTGTGGGTGTATTATGGATGTTTGGGAGTTGTTTTGTAATATGGTGGAAGTTGACGAAATAAGGGAAATGCTGCCCAATTTTCATTAGATCATGAATTATTCTAGTTTGAATTTAAGAGTGTCATTAAGAGCCTGTTTGGATGGGCTTATGCCTATAAGTTGTTTGCAACTTATAAGCTAAAAAAAATAAGTTGGGTAGTCTAACTTTTTTTTTTGACTTATAAACTGTTTTCAGCTTATAAGCTGCTTTAGATAAGCTAAGTCAAATGGGCCCAATTATTTTTTTGAGCTTATATTAAGCAGAAAATGACTTTAAGCTGGCCAGCCAAACACTCAAAAAAGCTGAAAACAACTTATAAGCAACTTATAAGCCAATCCAAACAGGCTCTAAAGCTTAACCATGGTATGAATCCTCCTAAATGTAGGTTGGTCAAGCTCCGATGGCAAATGTTAAGTAGTTAAGAAGACGAAGAGGTATGTAAGGCTAACCCTTCTTTCATTAAGGCATGGTTCCTTTGCTATATATCCTTTCATGAGTTCCGTAATGTCTTCCAAATGATTCTATCTCTAAGATTACCA
Source organism: Lycium barbarum (assembly GCF_019175385.1). Lineage (NCBI taxonomy): Eukaryota > Viridiplantae > Streptophyta > Magnoliopsida > Solanales > Solanaceae > Lycium > Lycium barbarum. The sequence continues at coordinate 17,507,831 of NC_083348.1, read as the reverse complement.
AATCTCATGATTCTCGATACTTTCACGATACTAGTACCTCTTTTATATGATAGTTGATGCTTTAAGGAGAGATGTAACGAAAACGATGATAGCAATAATATGTTGATGATACTTATGGACTTTTATGTATACATGTTTAAGTATGTATGACTATTATGTAGCACCGAGCTTACATGGTCGGGTATGATACTTATCGCGCGCGTGCCTCTGCAGTTGGGTACGGATAACCCTGAGCCCTAGTAGGGCCAGGTATGTATAACACCAAGCCTCGTCATGGCAGGGTACATGAAACACTGAGCCTTTATGGTCGGGTATGATACTAATAAACATATGTATACGTACGTGAGTAAGAATTAGAAATGGAGGGTCCCTATGAAAGACAAGTAAGTAAATATAATGATGGCCACTAGAGGCACAAAGGGCTTTATTACCTCCTGATTCTTCTCTCTTATGCTATTTCTTATGTCGTCTCTCATGCTCCTACTATGACGTTGATTATGCTTTACATACTCAGTACATTATTCGTACTGACGTCCTTTTATTTGTGGACGCTGCATCATGCCCGCAGGTGGCCAGGGAGACAGGCTTGATCCATAGATTCCTTATTCAGGGACTGCATAGAGGAGCTCAATTTCATCCGGAGTTACAACTTTTGGGTATTATTCTTTTGTATACATACACATGGGCATGGCGGGGTTCTGTCCCGCTTATACGATGTTACATACTCTTCTTAGAGGCTCGTAGACAGTTATGTATGGTTAGATGTCTTGCAGCCTTGTCAGCTCATATTTTGTATATTATTTTGATAGTCTCATCGGCTTATGTATATGGATATGGGCATAGTTATTGATGATGATATGAATGTGTCGTTGCCCAATGATTTTAGCAATATTGATGTATAGAAATTATGCGTAGGCCATGTGGTCCACCTAGATGTGAATGTGAATGTACGGTAAGGGGTGCCAGGGTGGGTTAGCACCCGGTGCCCGTCATGGCCCGCCGGTCGGGCCGTGACATATCCATTCCCTGAAGTCAATGTGACAGTATATAGTAATTAAAGCTTATAAATATGGACGTGAATTTGGATGTGAAATTATCACGACTCATCTCCAGAAGAGGTAGAATAATTGAGAAGAAATATTCTGAATATTCTACGCTTTACTCCCAATGTAGTAAACTCAGAAATTTGCTCCCGACGTAGCAAACTTTGAATTCTACTCCTGAAATAGTAAGAATCTGTAATCTACTCCCGAAGTAGTAAAACTTTGTAATTTACTCCTGAAGTAGTAAGACCTTGAAATTTACTCTCGAAGTAGTAAACCTTTAAACATTACTCCCGAAGTAGTAAAACTTTAAACTTTACTCCCGAAGTAGTAAACCTCTGAAACTTTACTCCTAAAGTAGAAAGAATTGGCAGTATATCTGAGACAATATCAGAAGCAATGTCTTCTTGTGCTTGAGAAAAATAACGAACTATTGTTGAACGTCGTATTTCAAGCACATTTGAATAAACGAGTTTCATTCCCCAAAGTGAACGAAGAAATATCACAACCTATCTCCTGGAGAGATAAAATAAAAGGGATATGCATGTTATTTTTGTGATATGAAACTAAGGTCTTGAATAATTTTATGAAAGTATCATTTTAAAACAAAAGGAAGCAGAGTAAAGTGCTTTCTATTATAACCACATTGATACATTATGGTTAGTTGTTATTAATTTCCTTGAAGGAAATAAATACTAATGTATCCCTTCCTGAAGGATATGATTTATATGTGGTTGCCGCTTTGATACAAAATAACATGGCTAATCTCCTTGAAGGAGATATTTGAAATATTGAAGTTTAGAGCTTAACGTTTACTTTTTGTATCCATTTGATTACTGTTTTCTTTCATGACATCAGTAGTTTTTCTTTCGTGATACCAGAAGTATCTAAAATATATTTGGCAGTAGAAACTAATTATCAAGGGCTCTAGAAGAGCTGGTTGTTTATCTACAAATATCATGGCACCAGTAGTGTACAAATAATATCTGATTATGGTAGATAAATTGAAGTCTCTCAAAGAGCTTATATATGATATCACCATTTATGCTACATTGTAATTGTTACGATTGAAAAATAAATTGTAGTAAACCTGAAGTTTACTAGCAATAAAAATGCAGATCATATTGAGACCAAAAATGATTGGAAGATTGAATATCTCCAAGTTATCGGGTAAGAAATACGTATGAGAAAGGCTACCCGAGCATGATAACATCAGATGCCACAAGAAACCAGAAGTTTATTGATATAAAATCATGCAATGGTATACCAGAAGTTTACTAAAATAAATAGCACTCGTCATGGTAAACTTGAAGTTTACGGGTGTAGATAATTTTATCAGTTGACATGACTATTTTGGTCGTCCTGATTTAAAATCTGTTGTGCTAATTAAGTGTTCAAAACATATTGAAGAACTAGAAGATTCTTCAAGAATTTGTTTGTGTTGCTTGTTCTCATGATATGTTGATTACACCAGCTAATATTGGGATTGAATCCCCTAAATTCTGAAAAATATAAAAGGTGAATGTGAGCCCCTTCACGTATGATGTGATGTCTTAAATAGATGCATATCTGAAATGGTCACATGCAAGATTATTGTCAACTGTTAATTTGACATTTACAAGGTTGCTTGCTCCAAATAATTGAGTTGGAAGCACAATTTCCAGAATATGTAATCAAGACAATTCATCTTGATAATACTGGTTTATATATAAGCTGGTTTGGCATTAGATGCCTCCATAATATAGCTAAACCATTGCTTATGAGAACAGAGCTTCAGATGTTAGTCTGGGATATGATATATTGCATACAACAACACTTGTATGCTTAAGACCAATAAATTATGATGCACGCAGATGGATTTCCCAAAGAAAATGGGGATATGTGTTAGTTTTCTAACATAAGAGGGAGAGAATATGCAGCTAAGAAATATATTGTGAACTATCATCAGTATGATCCTCAGATAATTCAAGTCAAATGCTGGAAGCATTTGCTGACCAAACTATTTCATATTTTATCTGCAAAATGCTCTTAATGTCCCTGAAAGACACAGTCTACAACATGCATGGAGCATGGTAGACCAATCGGTTCAGAATGTAATAATCCTTGAAAAAAAGGAGGAGCAAATGATCATAATAAGGAGGCAATGTGCTCTTGAAGAGCCTACAACATAATAGTTCATGAAACCTTTTGTGAGGTTCAGGTACCTGAAAATAATGAAGTGATGAGATCTCAGTAAGTTATGTCAAATTGTGAACCGATACAAAATAATATCTTGTCGACGATATCTTTGATACAATATGATGTGCAATATTGTATAAGATTGTGAGGATCTGAGTTCTACGTCTCTTAAAAGCATGTTGACGTAGAAATAATTACTAAGTGATATGATGCATCTTGGTAAGCGATAGGACCTGTAGTCCATACATCAGAAGATGTCACAATTTTTATGGAAGTTGTCACAGCCTATATAGCTTACTTGACAAAATTTATATGAAAATTTCTTAAGGATTCAAAGTGCCTGAAGTATATACAAATGTTACACCTCGGAAATTTCTCCGTACTTGTATGATGAGTGGAATGATGAAAAGTTGAGTGAATGATGTTTTATTAAGTCGGGAATGGCTAATTAAGAATTTTTGGAAAATAAGAAAGTCGCGGGAATTTTTTTTGTCCAGTGGTCGTATATGGCACTATACGGCCCGTAAAGTGATTTACGGACCGTATAGTGCAATCGTTCTTCAGCTGGCCAAAAATCTCAAGTTCTGCCCAGTGATGATATGGTTAAATACGACCCAGTTTACGGCCCGTAAACTGGTTTACGGTCCGTAAACCAGGTCGTAAACTACCATGTCCCTCAGCAAAAACTTTCTGTCTTTGAAATGGTTAAATACGACCACAGTGGACGGACCGTAAATCAAAATACGGTCCTTATATGGTGGTTTACGACCACTGTTCACCCCGACAAGAATTCATTAAAGATCAGATTTTGTGATTTTTAAAAGAGACTTAAGCCTCATTTCACTTCATTTTCATCCATACACCTCAAGAGACATTCTAGAACTCTCCAAATAATTCCTCCACAAGAATTCAAGAGAATTATAGGGAATATCAAGACCAACAACACTAATTTCATGCACTCAAGTGTAAGAACACAATAAAGGATCATCTAAGTGAAGAAATTTCAAAGAAGGTGGAACTAGGGTTTTGGCTAAGTGAAGTATTTCAACTTAAGGATTGTTCAACCATCATCCAAGGTAAGTTTCATGATTTTTCCATGTTGTTTGAAGTATTGGAAAGTCTAGACACTTGAAATGTAGAAGAACATAGAAATGGGTCATTATTGAGTGAATAGTGACATAAATGAATGATAGTGGAATTGAACTATGAATATTGAAGTGTTGTGAATACAAATACGTCATAAATGATGTTTATATCATGAAACAAGCATTAAATGCATGAAAACGCGAGGATGAGCTAGAAGTAGAAATAAGGGAAAATTGGAGGAAAATAGTGGATTTTGCCAAATGTATGTAAATGACGATTGTTGATTATGATATTGTGAATAATACTATGATTATTGGGAGTTGATATAGAACATGAGAAAGGTGGTATGAGCAAAGGAAGCGTTGTCCGACTTCTCCTAGAATTAGCGACACATTCTTATAGTTAGTTTACTAATGTTGATATGAATTCTCTTATGAAGGTAACGACGTGAGATCGACGGAGAACAAGTGAGCGATATCTTAGCTAAACGACCAAGGTATGTGAGGCTAGTACTTCTTTCTAATGGCATGAATCTTTTAACTTGAATCCCTATTCCTTTCATGAGTTCTTACATTCTAAGAAGTTAAAAGCTTATGCCTATGAATGTCTATATGAGATAAGTTATGCGATATGATGACACTAGAATGATGATGATGATATTCCTTGCCTACACTCACCTTATGTACTAGTCCTTCCAAGGTGAGGCGGAGTGTCCATGATGGTTACATAATGTAATCGGGGGATCATGACCTTACGTCACCCCGATAGAGTAAAGTTGATCAGGAGTCTTATATACGCATTATGATAAGATAAGTATTTTATGATAAGCATATTACTATGAGCATTTATATTGAGCATGTCATGAGCATTTCACACCGGGCCTAGTTGGCCGGGCAGACACCGCTTCGGCAGGCGGCGATACGGATACACCACGACCTACGGGCGTGGGCAGACACCACTAGTGGGCGGCATGAGATGGTACCCCGGACGCGGGAGGCCTGGACGCGGGCTAATATTATTGATTATCACACCGTTCCGACATGGACGGGCTGCTTGCATATGATGCATACATGTATGATGATAAGTATGAGTAAGATAGCATGCATTACTTCATTTATGATTATCAGTCAGATCCAGATGTCTCATGTTGATGTTATCCTCATATTATTGATGTTTCCTTTCATTATGTATGCCTCTTATACTCGGTACAATATTCGTACTGACGTCCTTTCTTCGGACGCTGTGTTCATGCCCACAGGTAGACAGGGAGGAGAGATTGGCCCAGGTCCTCAGTAGCTGTCAGCTGATAGATAGCACTCCATTGTTCGGAGGTGCTTATGGCTATTCTTTTGATGTACATTCATATATGCATATTTTGGGCATGGCGGAGTCTTGTTCCGTTTATGTATTCATTATGTTAGTAGAGGCTCGTAGATACGCAGTGTGGGTTAGATGGTCTTACAAGATGTTTTCTTATGTATGCATATTATTTTGATGGCCAAAAGGCAAATGCATATAAAGTATTTATATTTGATTAAATATGATTTTCCTACAATTGGTATGTAGAATTGATAAAAGAGTATTAAATGAGCAAGATAAGTAATAGAGTGAGCGGTGCTCGGTAACTAGCTCCGGGTACCCGTCGCGGCCCCTAGCTGGGTCGTGACAACAAATTCGTGGGAAACTTGTTTATAATCCTTAAATGGATTAAATGAAGCAAGGTTGATGTACTAAAATCTCCTTAATAAATATTCATTGACGAATAGAACAAAGATAATCATGTTTACCCTTGTCTCTTTATGATGATCAGAAGCTTTCATATTTTTGTGCTGTTGATGCATTTTGCTATAACTACGAGCATAATATAATTTTACTCCAACATGGAGATATTGAAATAGAGCAACTGCATATTCCAAATAAAGCCCTGACATGAATGTATTTGTCTTAACAAATATTGTCAAGGGTTTTGGATATACAGGGTATTCATCTGATCGACATAAGAGTTCAATCCAGACATGTTATCTATTTCCATGAAGGATTACTGTCATACCATGTTGTTTTACATGACAGTCAAATCATAGAAAGACAACAAAGAAAGTCAAGAATGTACTTGTCGTGATTGCAACAATATTATATGGTGATGATGCAACTCTATCTAAGGAAGTAAGATGCATATCATCGACCAGTTCGTCAAATGATCATTTGACATATCAGATCACAAATGCTTTGCCAACCTCAAGATCTGATAAGTTGGTATACAAGATCGGAGTAAATCATCTTCAAGAATTATGTGATGCTTTAATCGGGGGGGGGGGGGGGGGGGGAATACGCAGGTTTTTAACGAGGCAGCTAGCAATGCGTATTACTAGATACGTGTGCTCTTTTTCCTTCACTTGGATTTTTCCCTCTGGGTTTTCCTAGTAAGGTTTTAACGAGGCACAAATCTATTAATGAACATCCAAGGGGGAGTGTTATAAATACACTGTATTGTGGATGTCCATTCAAATACACAATCATCTGGATAAGTTTACAAACAAGCAGACAACTTGCGAGTAACTCAAGCAGGTAGCTTGCAAGTGGCTCAAGCAGGCAGCTTGCCAGCAGCTTCTGAATAGCCTCGCAATAGCTTCCTGAAAAGCCTCGCAGCAGCTTCCTTTCTTCTATAAATAGGAAGTCAATTCAATTCATTTGTACAACAATTGAAAGAGCAATAAAATCTCTCTCTCTCCCCTAGCTTCTTTGGCTATATTTCTTTGTTGTTGTGTACTTTTAATATTATTTCATAACAGTGTTCAAATTTTAGAAATAAAATTTTATTAGAAAATAGTTGGTAACATGCTATATGCTATAGTAGGTCAGTATTACCTGATGCCTGATGATGCAACAAGTCTTTTACATCGACATTGCATAAAACTTAACTTCTTGCACCATCAAGTAGTTTTCAAAGGTTAAACATATTATTCCCTCCATTCAAAAAAGATTGTGTTACTTTCCTTGTTAATTTGTCCCAAAAAGATTGACATATTTAGAAACACTTTATGAGTACACATACATTGCATAAAACTTAACTTGTTGCACCATCAAGTAATTTTCAAGGGTTAAACATATTATTCCCTCCATTCAAAAAAGATTGTGTTACTTTCCTTGTTAATTTGTCCCAAAAAAATTGACATATTTAGAAACAATTTAACTTTATGAGATAATTTATAACTACACAAATATCTAATGTTTGTTTTGGACCACACATTTAATTTTTTTCTATATTTCTTAAACTTCGTGTCAAGTCAAACTAAGACAATCTTTTTGAGATAGAAGAAGTAGCCTTTTTATGAAATTAATACTAGAGTACCTCTTTTTTTAATATAAATATAATTTATGAAAATAAAATTCGTGAAGGAAAAGAGAAATCATATTGAACTCTAACTAAGGTTAATTTTAGTCGTGCTTGTAATAAAATTTATTTCCTTTTCTGACTATGACAATTAATTAGTATAATTTTGGGATATATAGTCATCACATCAGAATCATGAGATCATGCATATCCATAAATTCATTTGGAAGTTTGGAAGAATCAACTTTCACATCCATCAGATTAATAGAGAAAACAAAAATCTTCTTAATGAATTTTAGTAGAGAAAATAAAAGGCAAATGCTTATTTAAAATTTATCTTTCCACAAAAAGCGTCACAACGGGATATTCAGTGTACAACCTAAGATACAGAGAAGAGAATGAGACGCAAACTCTCAGAAAAGCCAAATAAAGAGAAAATAGATGCGGTAGAAGACGAAACATTAAAGAAGAGAGAGAAGGGGGAAATTTAAAAGTAGTTGATAAATGTTAGAAGAAGAAATTAATTAGAAAAAGGTTAGGTAACATGCTATAGGTTATCTGATGGTGTAAAAAGTCTTTTACACTGACATGCACATAACATAACTCTTTCGAATATTACTAGTGCATTTGCCCACGTTTTGTGTGGTTGTTAGACACATCAATGAATCTAAGAAATGATAATTTTATAAATATAATTGTGATAAAAATTTCATATATCTACTATACAAAATTAATTCTATCAGTTAATCAAGTTAAAATATAAATATAAAATGACTTCCTATATATATCAGAATTACTAAAAAAAAATTCTTACTTTTCATAAATCAAAGAGTTAATTGGTTAAGATATACGCAATGACTTTCCATATCAAAATTTTTTCTTCCAAACTTCTATGAATAAGCTAATTAACATATGGAAAGTCGTCGCGTATATCTTAACCAATTAATTCTTTGATTAATGAAAAGTAAGAAAAAATGTTTGAGTAATTGTGATAGAATTGGTAACTATAATGTAATTTCATTGAGGAAAAAATATGAGAACTCACTATAGGATAGGGAAGGGAAAGACAAGCTAGCTCGGGACATGTGTTGGGACTTAAGAGTAGAAACACGTTATTTGCATTTTAAAATTACTATTATAATATTTTAAAATAAAAAATCTTAAATATTCTTTTTGATCTTCAAATTTGTTGAGCTGAGAAGATATTTCCAGTTCAGTGCCAGCTACGAGACAACTCTTCATAGTTAGTTATAATTAACAAGTACTTAAGAATGCTAGAAAATGCTAAATCGGTAGATTACTTGCTATAACTAGATTAGTATAAATAGGATATTTGTACATATTCTATTCATTTAGTTCAATATACAATAGGCAGTTTCTATTTTGTCTTCTCTCTCAAGATTACTGCTATCTTCCATAACTACTCCTATGATGAAGATCATGGAGTTTATAATGGCATTGTAGCTTGTGCACATGATTCGCGATCTTAAATTGCTCCATTGATTCTTCGTCTAGTCTAATTCAATAGCTAGCTTCTTCGATTTCACAAGTTAATTCGTGAATTGATTTTTTTAGTAGCTAGGTTTGTGTTCATTGCTTCTCTGTAATGCTCCACAATTCTGTATTTGTTTGTTCTCTGCGACAATGGTGGTTGAGCATAACAGTACACTGCTAGTCGGAACACTGGAGATAGGAAAACTGACATAGTGGTGACAATTGATCAACATCATCCATTGTACATTAAATCCTGTGATACTCGAGGTAGTTCCTTGATCCGATTAAGCTAACTGATCCAGAAAACTATGCTTTGTAGAGTAGTACTATGCATATTAGTTTACTTGGCAAAAGCAAATTAGGTTTTGTAAATGGAAAATATCCTATTTAGAAGTTTGATGAATCATTGCGTGATTTGTTGAGAAAATGTAATGCTTTAGTACTTTCATGGATTATGAATTCAGTTAGTTCTAAATTGCCAAGTGGAATTGCCTATGCATCTAGTGCTTACAAGGTGTGGACATATTTACAAGAGAGGTTTGATAAAGTGAGTGGTTCAATATTTTTTCTGCATAAACAAATAGCTACTTTACCTTAAGGAATGTCCATTGTAACTAGCTATTTCTCAAATATGAAAGAACTTTGGGCTGAATTTGATGCACTAATGCCCTATCCTAATTGTGGTTGTCTTGTCTCAAAGAAGTATGTTGAACATTTTGTGTAGCAAAGTCTTTTAAAGTTTCTAATGGTCTTAAATGAGTCTTATTCTTAATCTAGTAACCAAATCATGATGACGACTCATCAATAAAACCAATGCAATGATAATATATGAGGAAAGCAGGAGATCTATGGTTCCATCTCATGTCTATTAAGCTTTAGAAAGAATATACTTGTTCAGTGGTAGAGGAAATGCTCCTCAAGTCAACAATCACACAGGTGGTGGTAGATGAAGTGCAACACAAGGAGGAGGTGGTCCACTAGAACACTACTATTCAGGAAACTATGCTAATAGACCTAGGAAGAATGATCTAGTGTGTGAGTTTTGTCATTTCAGAGGGCATACTGTTACACCTCGAAAATTTCCCGTTAATGTACAGTGAATAGACTGACGAAGGGCACGATGTATACGATGTTTTGATAAGTAAGAAATAGCATTTGATGATCCTAATCGAGATTATAATGACATTTGAGGTAAGGGAAGAAAGTTGTCAAGGAAAGCAAGGTATATGTTATGTGTCGGGTAGGATTTGCGAGTATCGAATTAATGATGACTTAATGATGTGTTGGAGAAGATCTATAATGTCCCTTAGATTGGTAATGAGGTGTTAAACAAGTGTTAAGAAGGTTCATAAGGATTGGAGATCAAACGAGTCGACGAGAACGAACTTCGGAAAGCTGGGTATTATACGGCCCAACATACTGGCCGTATAAAACATGCAGGCCGTATGTTGTGACCAGAATGGGTCCTTCACTGGACCAGATCTACGGCCATGCATGCGGCCGGTATAATTTATACGGCCAGTATGTTGGTCCGTAGAATCTGGTCGGGACAACTTTTAAAATTTATATAAGGGACCAATCTCATTCCATTTATTTCATTCTTTCTCTCCACACTTCAAGAACACTCTAGAGAACTCTCCACTCTTCACCCACAAGAACTAAAGAGAGATTGGTGATCAACTTTATCAAACCAACAAAACTAAGTAAGTGTAAGAAATGGCTTAATACCTAGATGGACCCTTAAACTTGACATGTTTTGTAAGATAGGCATATAAACTTATAAGGTGACCAGATAGACACTTAAACTTACTCAAAGTGTATTTTTCAAGTTTTCAGTTGTTTTGAAAACAAAAACTATATTTTTCAAACACTCACAATTTTCATGGCCAAACAAGCCCTAAATATATGACAAAATATTTTTTTAAAAATGCAAAAATAAGGCAAACGCATATACATGAGACTATAAATGTGCACTTAAACCAATAAATACTCGCTAATCGCAATTTTTCAGCTTTCAATTAACTCGGATTTTTTTTTTACACTTGAATAATTAAAAAACAATAACTTTAACCAATAAAAATCCTTAAAAAAAGAAATTTCAAATTAAGAAATTTCTAAGTTCAGTATTTCAAGTGTAAAAGAGATTTCAAATTAAGAAAATTGTAAAGCCGAGAAGAAAATCCTTAAAAAAAATAAATTTCTTAATTTGAAATTTCTTTTTTTAAGGATTTTTATTGGTTAAAGTTATTGTTTTTTAATTATTCAAGTGTAAAAAAAAAATCGAGTTAATTGAAAGCTGCAAAATTGCGATTAGCGAGTATTTATTGGTTTAAGTGCACATTTATAGTCTCATGTATATGCGTTTGCCTTATTTTTGCATTTAAAAAAAATATATTTTGTGATATATTTAGGGCTTGTTTGGCCATGAAAATTGTGAGTGTTTGAAAAATATTGTTTTTGTTTTCAAAACAACTGAAAAACTTGAAAAATACACTTTGAGTAAGTTTAAGTGTCTATCTGGTCACCTTATAAGTTTATATGCCTATCTTACAAAACATGCCAAGTTTAAGGGTTCATCTGGGTATTAAGCCGTAAGAAATTCATTGAAGTTCATCCAAGCCAAGAAATTCCAATGGAAGTGAACTAGGGTTTTGGTGCAAGAGAAGTATTTCCACTCAAGGCTTATTCCTACACTATCTAAGGTAAGTTTTATGATCATTACATGTTGTTTAAGGTAATGAGAGGTTGAAAAACTTGTATTGTAGAAAGAGATAGAAAATGGGTCATGTATGAGAGAATAATGAGATTTTTGAGTTGTAGTTGAAATGAATCATGATTCTTGAGATGTTCTGATTATAAGTATGTTATAAATGACATTTAGAATATGAGATAAGCATTATATATGCGAAAACGCAATAGTGAACTATGACCATGAGTAGGGAGGAATTGAAGTGAAATTGTGAAATGTGGATAATGTAGATGAATGATGATTGCTGCTTATAATATTGTGAATGTTGTTATGGATGTTTGGGAGTTGATATGTGATATGAGGAAAGTTGTATAAACAAAGGAAATGCTTCCCAATTTTCTCTAGCTTTAGTAAGCACGTTCTTATAATCGCTTAGCTAATGTTAATACGAACTCTCTTGAAGGTAAAAACGTGAGCATTGAAGGAGAACGATCAAGTGATAGAATAGCTAAAGGAAGAGGTATGTGAGGCTAGTCCCTTCTTTCTAAGGCATGAATCTTATGGCATGATTTTCTCTCTTTCTCCATGAATTCCCTATATTCCGGAAACTAAGAGTCTATGTTCATGAATAGCCATATGAGATAACGATAAGAGATACATTATCAGCACGATAATGATGATGATGAGCTTAAGTGATGTGATTCTTCGAGTTAACAAAGAACCAATCGACCAGGATCTTATTCTTGAAGCGATTGATGGGCAGAATTCAAGAAACGGACGTAAATCGGGCTATACTTCTCGAAATTATGTGATTTCAAGACGAGGAGAAAGATGACGATTTGAACTATAAAAATAACTATTGAATGGTTTAAATCAAGTAAGTCTTGAAGGCGGAATGATGGAAAGAAAATTAGGGTTCTGGATATGAACTAGAACGAATTTTAATCAAGAAACGCGTTCTTGAATGATAAAGAACAAATAAAGTTCCTAAGTCACCACTTGAAATCAACTTACGTGATAAAGAAACACCACACGCTATTGAAAACAAGATAAATACTATCACCACCTTGCTTGGAACCATAAACAAGGATAAAGAACACCAAATAGAGAAAATAACTCTATTGCAAACTAGGGTTTAAGCTCAAAAACGTGAATTCTATATTTACAAGTCATGAGAACCCTTTATATAGGCCTAGGTTCTCTTCTTTTATGACTACAAATCCATATTCTACTCTAGAAAGGAAATAACTAAAAACAAGGAAAATAAAATCCCTATTCTACAAGGAAAAGAATAAAAAAAACTAGAATCCTACTAGAACTAGGATAAAGATCCTACTAATGATAGGAAATTAAATCCTACTATAATATAAATCAAGAAACAAGAAACCTATTTAGAAAAGGATTCAAGAAACAAGAATGAGAAATAATCTTCAAACTTGAGCTTCTTGGACTTTCTTTTTCTTGAATTTCAATCTTGTGTTTCTTGATTTTCTTGGATTTCTTGATCTTCTTCATCTTTCATCATTCTCCCCTTGTTGAGAAAGACTCGTCCTCGTGTCTAAAGGCTCCATAAACGGTGAAAGATTAGCCAAAAAAAATAAAAAAATTGGGAACAACCCATACTTACCAGGCTCTAAGTTGCATTTTTCTAACTTTTCATAGAGCTTCATCATGTTCAAAGAAAACTTTGCATATGGCCGAACTAAATCCCACTTTCTTAGTATTAACTTTTTTCCATAATTTCTCAAACCTATCATCTTAAACCGATCTTCATGAATCTTGAATACTCCCGTGTCGATGCGATACTTGTATGCAAAATCTGAGTTAGTGCCACAAAAACGTTTAAATAAATCAAATTCATGTACCTTTGGATCAGGGTTAGAAAATAAATCATGTCTTCTTATGAGCTCCTTGATGATTTTGTGTCACGACTGGCACCCTACCTGGGTACCCAGACCGAATCACACATTCATTTTCAAATCCAAACTTATTTCATAATTTTTTTTCGAAATCATATCGAACATAATTGATCTCAAACATGTCTTAAGAGGTCGTGCCAAATCAAAATATCATGTCAAATACAAACTGAGCGGCGGAATGGACATCGCCGGTCAAAAGTGCAAATATAAGCATAAGGGCCATTTGGGGCCAGCATAACAAATAGACCGCCTTAAGACCAGAAAACGGAATCAGACAAACATACATAGGACCCTCGCCCCACATATATGACTACAGGCCTCTACGAACTCAAACAAAGACAAATGGCGAGACAGGGCCCCGCCGTACCCAAATAGTCAAATATACCGAATATATACAAGGCAAAAAGAGTCTGTACCAAAAGTGGACTCCGGATCAAATAGGAGTACTCCGGAATAGCAAGAAGTGAAGCCTACTGCGGAGGATCACCGATATCTGCACCTGCGGGCATAAAACGCAGCCCCCGAAGAGAGGGGGTCAGTACGAAATATGTACTGAGTATGTAAAGCACGGAGTACAGAAATATGGATCAAAACCGAAAGCAAATCAAATGTCAAAGTGGAGTACAAATAGGTATGTCAAAATCTGTATCGAAATCATATACGTATCATAATGCAATTGAAATCATGCAAACGCTTAGGAACGTGGTCGCCACTCCGACGCTGGCGCCACACACAGCATAACACCAGAAGGTTTCAAATCTCCGTACATCCCCGAACACAAACATAATCATCGGTGAGCGTATCGCATCACGAGCCATATCACAGCATAACTCCAAACGGAACCCGGCCCTATGGCGAGGCCTCGGGAACCGTAACACAGCATACGGCCGAATTGTCATAAGGCGCACGAATCAAAACCGGCCTGGGAACCGGTGAACGAAGTCATCATAAGGCACGAGCGGAGTCGTGAGCAAGCAAATGCAAATCATACTTCAAAATAGTCTCCCAAAACGAAGTAAACCCATGAGTCATATCAAAATGCAAAATAGTCGGAAACTTAGCCGATATAAAGTTTTATTTATCAAAACTTTTCCAAAATAATATGTGTAGTTCAGAACGTAGCTTAACATATCGTAATTGTCGAAACATATCCCATAGACGGGAATTCCAACATCGAAAGTGCCATTCCAAACGTTATTCAAAAGGACAGCCCAATAAGACAAATAGGGCGTCTCAGGGTTAGCGGGCCCACCTCGAGTCAAAGTGAGGTGTCGAACATATTTTTACGAACATTTATATGCCAAAGGTCATACATAGTCATTTCTAGGTTACCCGACCACATTTCGATAGGTTTCGGACGAGTGGTGGCATTCTAGCCAAAATAGAGCCCTTAGGCTTCAATCGAATTGAATGAATAGTAACGTTTCTGTGGATCGGGTTTCGAGGAGCAAAAATGCTCCGGAAGGTCTCATATTCGGCTAACATACTAGGATATGCCAAATGAAGGAGTGGGACGCTTTACATACCTTACAGACGTCGTATGCTCTTCCAAAAGTCCAATCCCGTTTTGTCAAAAATCTGCAAATGGTCAAAGTTACCAATTGAGATTCTTAGGCTAAAAAAATGCCTTTAACTTCATTTTTGCCTACCGAAATTTCGGCAGCATTTCCCCTATAAATCTAACATCCCCGAGGCGTAGCTCGGCTCAAAATACATCAACCACAACAGCCCATACGTCAACAAACAACACAAACAACAATCAAACCATTCTAGCTTCAAAGTTCTACTTTGTTATCTAAGTTGGCAACTTTCATTCAAACTTTCAAAACTCCAATTCTACACCTACATAATTGTATTCATTTCCACATTCAAACTTATACAATCACATCCTAACTACAATCCAAGCCATACACGAAATTGCACCAAAATCCATTATTTTCCATAATCCTTCAAAACATCAAAAATTCACGACGAACATTCTAACTCACGTCATTTCATTCCGAATTCATTAACATCATTATAGATTCGTATCTAAAGTCTCTAGCACCTTAAATATACAATGATATACATAATGATACCGAAGGTATACGCTTTCCGACAATATCAAAAATCATTTTTTTCAACGCCAATTTCATTCATCAATTAATCATTTACGACATAAGGGTCACAACAACACATTATACCAACTTAACCAAGATCAATTCACATCAATTTTCCTCTCTATGGCTAACGGCCAATACACACTATACACACACACCCACGACTTTCTATTTACATCAAAATTACGGGATCTCCATCTATTTCCAATCCTTAACATATTCACATCAATTCTATAACATAAAAGGGGCAAAATTCTTACCTTTCCTTGAAACCCCGACTTGTCGCAAACGTCGTTCTTGCGCCAAACTAATTATACCCCGTTGAAGAGGGCCTTGAGTACTTCCCAATTATGTAGAGACTATGATTTTTGGATCAACAACAAGCTTGGAATTTTTTTCTTTCTCTTTTCTCTTGGTCTCGGCCGAACCCCTATTTTGTGTGGTGTTCTTGAAATGATTTTTGATCTTGAAAATTACTAAGTATAAGTGATATATATCCACCTAAATGACCATGTGCATAGCACATGATCACTAAGGAAAGGGCTTGGGCCTTGTACATGGCCGGCCACTTCCCTTGGTTGGGCCTCAACTTTGGGTTGCATCTTTCCTTGGCCCATTTCATAAAATGCCCCGTTTTGTAATTCCCGAAACTAATTTCCGAAATTCCAAATCTACCCTCGGCCTTTCCCGATGTCTTGACATTAAGAATTCCATAACCAACATGGTCATATCCACTAAAATTAAATTATGTCCTTCTAACCCACAAGTTGTAATTATTTCTCGATTTCCAATTATACGAAAACACGGGACATAACATTCTCCCCCCCTTAAGAACATTCGTCCCCGAATGTTAAATTAATCTTATAAGGTCTTATGATCAAGGCAGGATTGTCCCTTTTTAATAATGACATACATAATTCATTTTATCAATCAACACAACAAATTGAAAAAAGAAATTAGATTACCTGTGGATGTCGGAAACAAGTGGGGATATTTCTTCTTCATCCCGTCCTCCGCCTCCCAAGTCATCTCCTCCCGATTATTGTTGCGCCACAGGACTTTGACGGAGGGCACTTCTTTAGTGCGTAGTCTCCGCACCTGTCGATCCAGAATAGATACAGGATGCTCGTCATAAGATAACTGCTCCGTCACCTGAATGTCATCTACTGGGAATATCCTGGCAGGATCACCAATACATTTCCGCAACATAGACACATGAAACACCGGGTGTACGGCCTCCAAGTCGGATGGTAAGTCTAGCTCATAGGCGACCTCGCCTATCTTTCGCACGATATGATACGGCCCAATGTACCGGGGGCTCAACTTACCCTTTTTACCGAATCTCATGACACCCTTCATGGGCGACACCTTCAGGAATACCCAGTCGCCAATCCGGAACTCTAACGGTCGACGTCGTCTATCTGCATAAGCTTTCTGTCGACTCTGAGCATCCAATAATCGTTCTCGAATAAGCTTTACCTTATCTACAGCTTCCTGGATCACATCTGGCCCAATCAGCTTAGTCTCGCCCACGTCAAACCAACCAATAGGAGATCTGCATTTCCTGCCATACAGGGCTTCATACGGTGCCATCTGGATGCTGGAGTGATAACTGTTATTATAGGCAAACTCAATAAGCGGCAAATGATCATCCCAGCTGCCCCTGAAATCAATAACGCAGGCCCGCAACATATCTTCGAGCGTCTGAATAGTGCGCTCGGCCTGCCCGTCGGACTGAGGGTGAAAAGCTGTACTGAGACTCACCTGAGTCCCTAATCCCTCCTGAAATGACCTCCAGAAATTTGCTGTAAACTGGGTACCTCGGTCAGTAATAATAGATATAGGGACTCCGTGAAGTCTGACTATCTCCCTGATATACAATCTGGCATAGTCCTCAGCCGAATAAGTAGTCCGAACCGGAAGGAAATGGGCTGATTTCGTCAGCCTGTCAACAACAACCCAGATAGAGTCGTACCTGCGTGGAGTGCGCGGTAATCCAACAACGAAATCCATATTAATCATCTCCCATTTCCAGGCTGGAATTTCCATCTCCTGCAATAATCCACCGGGCTTCTGATGTTCGATCTTAACTTGCTGGCAGTTCGGGCACTGACTAACAAACTCAGCAATATCTTTCTTCATGCCGTCCCACCAATACAAACACCTGAGATCATGATACATTTTAGTGGAACCAGGATGAACAGAATACCGTGCATTATGCGCCTCGCCCATGATTTGTCGACGTAAGCCTGCAACATCCGGAACACAGAATCTGCCTTCATATAATAATACCCCTTCAGGTGAAATTTCAAACGGAGTCTTGTCTTTAGTAAGGGCCACATCTCTGTACTGAACCAGAATAGGATCTTCGAACTGACACTGCTTTACTTCTGCTATAATAGATGATTCAGCAACTGCACGAACAGAAATCCCAGAATCTCCAGAATCTGCCAGACGAACTCCAAGGCTGGCCAGCTGATGAATATCACGAACCAAATCTTTCTTACCAGATGGTACATCAGCCAAGCTGCCCATAGACTTGCGGCTAAGTGCATCCGCTACCACATTGGCTTTCCCCGGATGGTACATAATATTAACGTCATAATCCTTCAGTAACTCAAGCCATCTTCTCTGCCGCAAATTTAATTCTTTCTGCTTAAAAATATACTGGAGACTCTTATGGTCCGTATAAATATCGACATGGACCCCATATAGATAATGCCGCCAAATCTTCAAAGCATGAATCACCGCGGCCAACTCAAGATCATGAGTGGGATAATTCTTCTCGTGCGGTCTGAGCTGCCGGGAAGCATAGGCTATAACTCGACCGTGCTGCATCAACACACAACCTATCCCAATACCAGAGGCGTCACAATAGACCACATACCCATCTGATCCCTCTGGAAGAGTCAAAACTGGTGCTGAAACTAACCTTTCTTTCAACATCTGGAAGCTGCGCTCGTAGGCATCGGTCCACAGAAATTTTGCTGCTTTCTGAGTAAGCTTCGTCAGTGGTGCTGAAATAGAAGAAAAGTCCTCCACGAACCTGCGATAATATCCGGCTAATCCCAGAAAATTGCGCACCTCTGTCGGTGTAGTAGGCCTGGGCCAATTCTGTACAGCCTCAATCTTCTGCGTATCAACCCGAATACCATCTGCGCCGACAATATGGCCCAAGAATGCCACAGAAGTCAACCAGAATTCACATTTGGAGAATTTAGCATATAACTTCTGTCGACGGAGAATACCAAGCACCGTCCTCAAATGATCTGAATGCTCCTCGGCTGATCGCGAGTAAATCAGAATATCGTCAATGAACACAATAACAAACATATCCAAGAAAGGCCGAAATACCCGATTCATCAGGTCCATAAATACCGCTGGAGCATTAGTCAACCCGAAAGACATAACTCTGAATTCATAATGCCCGTACCGGGTCCTGAAAGTAGTCTTCGGGATATCTGATTCTCGCACTCGCACCTGATGATAACCTGAGCGCAGATCTACCTTCGAAAAATATTTAGCACCCTGCAACTGATCAAACAAATCATCAATCCGGGGGAGGGGATATTTATTCTTAATAGTCACCTTATTTAATTGTCGGTAATCGATACACATGCGTAGTGACCCATCTTTCTTTCTCACAAATAATACCGGCGCTCCCCAGGGTTATGTGCTGGGTCGAATAAAGCCCTTATCCAACAAATCTTTCAGCTGCTCCTTCAACTCCTTCAATTCAGCCGGTGCCATCCTGTACGGAGGAATAGATATAGGCTGCGTGTCTGGCAACAACTCTATAGTAAAATCAATCTCCCGCTCAGGCGGAAGGCCAGGAAGCTCGTCAGGAAATACATCTGGGAATTCATTAACGACTGGAACAGACTGAAGGGTAGGTGTCTCAGCTGCAGTATCGTGCACACGAACCAAATGATAGATATAACCCTTCTGGATCATCTTCTTAGCCTTGAGGTATGAAATAAACTTACCCCTCGGCGATGCTGTAGATCCGAACCACTCTATAACTGGTTCCCCTGGAAACTGAAAACGGACTACCTTTTTCTGGCAGTCGACATTAGCATAACAGGAAGACAACCAGTCCATACCCATAATGACATCAAACTCAAGCATGTCTAACTCTATCAAATCAGCTTTAGTGCAACGATCATAAATAGTCACAGAACAATCCCTATAGATCTGCCTCGCTATAATAAAATCCCCAACCGGCGTAGCTACCTCAAATGGCTCTATAGGCTCAGACACTATCCCAATTTTACTAGCAACGAGCGGGGAAATATATGATAAAGTAGAACCAGGGTCAATCAATGCATATACAGATCTAGAGGAAACCAGTAATGTACCTGTGACAACGTTTGGCGAAGCCTCCTGATCCTGGCGGCTGGCCAAAGCATATATGCGGTTCGAGGGACCGCTAGAACCTGAAGCGCCACCGCGGCCTCGACCGCGTCCTGCCGGTGCTGGAATACTCAGCCCTCCAGGGCGTGCAACAGATGGAACAGATGAAGAACCGGCAGCTGACCCTGTCTGCTGAGCAGCACTACCAGAACCGCTAGCCAATGGACAGTCTCTCATAAAGTGGCCCTGACCACCACAAGAAAAGCAAGCTCCAGTCGCTCGGTAACACTCCCCGGGATGAGACTTCCCGCAATGAGGACAACGGGGTCTGGGTGGTCTGGCCTGGCTGGGACCCACCTGTGAACCTGCCACTCTGGAGCTCTGACCGGCCCCAGACGGTCCCACACTATCAAATCTCCGGCTGCCTGACTGAGTACTCCGGCCGGAGGGAGGAAGATATCTATCAGACTGCTGCTGCTGAGGCTGTCCGCCTCGAGAATCTCCAGAATACCCTGTGGACCTAGCCCTCTTGGGCGGCCTCCTATCTCGATCTCTGCCAGCCGGATCAGACCTGCGACGGTCCTCCATACCCATCGCATAGGCCTGAAGTCGGGAAATGTCCATGTCTGCCTGCAATGACACTGCCATACAGCTATCAACCAAATACCGGTCCAATCCCATAACATATCTGTGCATCCGATCGGACATATCTGCTACCACTGCCGGTGCATATAGGGCCAGAGAATCAAACTCAAGGTTATACTCGCGAACATAATGATATACATAATGATACCGAAGGTATACGCTTTCCGACAATATCAAAAATCATTTTTTTCAACGCCAATTTCATTCATCAATTAATCATTTACGACATAAGGGTCACAACAACACATTATACCAACTTAACCAAGATCAATTCACATCAATTTTCCTCTCTATGGCTAACGGCCAATACACACTATACACACACACCCACGACTTTCTATTTACATCAAAATTACGGGATCTCCATCTATTTCCAATCCTTAACATATTCACATCAATTCTATAACATAAAAGGGGCAAAATTCTAACCTTTCCTTGAAACCCCGACTTGTCGCAAACGTCGTTCTTGCGCCAAACTAATTATACCCCGTTGAAGAGGGCCTTGAGTACTTCCCAATTATGTAGAGACTATGATTTTTGGATCAACAACAAGCTTGGAATTTTTTTCTTTCTCTTTTCTCTTGGTCTCGGCCGAACCTCTATTTTGTGTGGTGTTCTTGAAATGATTTTTGATCTTGAAAATTACTAAGTATAAGTGATATATATCCACCTAAATGACCATGTGCATAGCACAAGATCACTAAGGAAAGGGCTTGGGCCTTGTACATGGCCGGCCACTTCCCTTGGTTGGGCCTCAACTTTGGGTTGCATCTTTCCTTGGCCCATTTCATAAAATGCCCCGTTTTGTAATTCCCGAAACTAATTTCCGAAATTCCAAATCTACCCTCGGCCTTTCTCGATGTCTTGACATTAAGAATTCCATAACCAACATGGTCATATCCACTATTAAATTATGTCCTTCTAACCCACAAGTTGTAATTATTTCTCGATTTCCAATTATACGAAAACACGGGACATAACATTTTGATGCTCTCATATTTGACATGATTATAGCCATTAACCTCAATGAAATTGAGAGATATTAAATCTACACTTTCTTGCAAAGATTCAACCCTTTGAGGAATAAATCTTGCTCGAATTAGATAATAAATTAAACTCTCATTCATAAACTCCTTTTTCAGCAACTTATTCTCTTTCTCTTCCAAATCTTCATAGACTATTGGTCCTATTCAATCCGTTACTTTGGTTGGTGTGGAGTAAGAAACAAAATCTGTAATCTTTTTGAAATCCCTTTGTGGAAACTCAATCTCACAAATAGCTGGATGCTCCAATGGATCCTCATCAAACTTTGGAGGTAAATCCTCAACTTGTGGATCCAATTCATTCTTCTCCTCCGTTTTCTGTTCCATATTTATGGGACCAATGATTTGTAATTTGGTCACAAAAGAATCATCAACATACTTGTAGTCTTTAACAACATCTTCTGGATTCAAGGGAACTAAACTGATTTTTCACCCATCCTTTGTAAAAGAATAGGTATTACGGTATACATCATATTTAGCGCCCCTATCATACACCCATGGTCTTCCAAGTAATAAGTGACAAGCATTCATCTTTGTTACATCACACCAAACAAGATCTTTATATATTTTACCAATAGAAAAAGAAACTAGGCATTGACGAGTTACCTCGAAGCCATCACCATTCTCAAATTCGATGCTGTAAGGATATGGATGATGCTTGGTTGACAAGCCAAGTTTAGAAACCATCTCTTCAGAAACAACATTAATATGACTCTCATTATCAATGATCACCGAACATACCTTACCATGTGAGGTACATCTAGTGCGGAAAAGAGATTCCTTTTTATTTTCATCTTCTTGAACCCAACGTCCTCTTCTTTCTTGCATATAATCCATGAAATCACTCAACTGTGCTCTGATACCAAATTGATGTGATTCTTCGAGTTAACAAAGAACCAATCGACTAGGATCTTGTTCTTGAAGCGATTTGAAGGGAAGATTCAAGAAACGGACGTAAATCGGGCTATACTTCTCGAAATTATGTGATTTCAAGACGAGGAGAATGATGAAAGATAAAGAATATCAAGAAATTCAAGAAAATCAAGAAACACAAGACTGAAATTCAAGAAAAAGAAAAGTCCAAGAAGCTCAAGTTTGAAGATTATTTCCAATTCTTGTTTCTTGAATCCTTTTCTAAATAGGTTTCTTGTTTCTTGATTTATATTTTAGTAGGATTTAATTTCCTATCATTAGTAGGACTTTTATCCTAGATCTAGTAGGATTCAGTTTTCTTTATTCTTTTCCTTGTAAAATAGGGATTTTACTTTCCTTGTTTTTAGCTATTTCCTTTCTAGAGTAGAATAGGGATTTGTAGCCATAAAAGAAGAGAACCTAGGCCTATATAAAGGGTTCTCATGACTTGTAAATATACTATTCACATTTTGAGCAGAAACCTAAATTTTGCAATAGAGTTATTTTCTCTATTTGGTGTTCTTTATCCTTGTTTTTGGTTCCAAGCAAGGTGGTGATAGTCTTTATCTTGTTTTCAATAGCGTGTGGTGTTTCTTTATCACGTTAATTGATTTCAAGTGGTGACTTAGGAACTTTATTTGTTTTGATCATTCAAGAACGCGGTTCTTGATTAAAATTCGTTCTAGTTCATACCCAAAACCTTAATTTTCTTTCCATTGTGCCGGCCTCAATACTTACTTGATTTAAACGATTTAATAGTTATTTTTATAGTTCAGATTGTCATCTTTCACTTGAAGGCGGAATGATGGAAAGAAAATTAGGGTTCTGGATATGAACTAGAACGAATTTTAATCAAGAAACGCGTTCTTGAATGATAAAGAACAAATAAAGTTCCTAAGTCACCACTTGAAATCAACTTACGTGATAAAGAAACACCACACGCTATTGAAAACAAGATAAAGACTATCACCACCTTGCTTGGAACCAAAAACAAGGATAAAGAACACCAAATAGAGAAAATAACTCTATTGCAAACTAGGGTTTAAGCTCAAAAACGTGAATTCTATATTTACAAGTCATGAGAACCCTTTATATAGGCCTAGGTTCTCTTCTTTTATGACTACAAATCCATATTCTACTCTAGGAAGGAAATAACTAAAAACAAGGAAAATAAAATCCCTATTCTACAAGGAAAAGAATAAAAAAAACTAGAATCCTACTAGAACTAGGGTAAAGATCCTACTAATGATAGGAAATTAAATCCTACTATAATATAAATCAAGAAACAAGAAACCTATTTAGAAAAGGATTCAAGAAACAAGAATGGGAAATAATCTTCAAACTTGAGCTTCTTGGACTTTTCTTTTTCTTGAATTTCAATCTTGTGTTTCTTGATTTTCTTGGATTTCTTGATCTTCTTCATCTTTCATCATTAAGTCTAAAGATTCTAGAGTTCATGGCATGATGTTTCTAAAAAGCTAACGATGTTAACTACCATCCATTGATGTTGTTTATTGTATACACTCACCTTATATGCTAATTCCTTCAAGGTGAGGCAGAATGCTTATGAAAGCTCCATAATAGAATCGGGGGTTCGCGACCTTATGTCACCCCGATAAAGTATAGTTGTATTTGAGTTTCTATGCATGCATTATGATGAGTACATGATGGTGACATTACACCGCTCTTATATGGCCGGGCAGACACCGCTATGGCGGGCAGCGTATACACCATGTCTAGATGGCATGGGTAGACACCACTAGTGGGCGGCATGAGATGTTTACCCCGGACGCGGGAGGCCCAGACGCAGGCTAATGATTATCACATCGTACCTATATGGTTGGGCAGCTTATACATACATATGCGTACATGATATGATGATGTTTATGAAGTTGGTCAGCATGCATTGTTTCTATCATGATTGACAGTCAGTTACAGGTTGTTCTTCATTTGATATCCCTATATTTCATTGATGTATCGTTATTGTTTATGCCTTACATACTCAGTACAATGTTCGTACTGACGTCCGTTTTCTTTGGACGTTGTGTTCATGCCCACAGGTAGACAGGGAGGTGATCTAGACTTGTAGGAGCTATTAGCAGTCTTTGAGAGCACCACATTGTTCCGGAGGTGCCATTGATTTATTCTTTTGTGTATATATATGTTTTGGGCATGATGGGGTCCTGTCCCGTCCATATGTCTAGTACTCTAGTAGAGGCTCGAAGATACGCACGTGTGGATAGTATGGTCTCACGATTTTTCCCACGTGTATATATATATATATATATATATATATATATATATATATATATATATATATATATATATATAATATTTTGATAGCCTAAGGGCTTATGTATATAAAGGTAATTACGTTTCAAAGTATAAAAATGGGTTTCCTATGATTTGAGTATAAGATTAATGAATGAACGCTTGATGTGTACGATGGGTAATGGTATGAGCGATGCTCGGTGGTTAGCCCCGGGTACCCGTCATGGCCCTTAGTCGGGTCGTGACAAAAGTGGTATCAGAGCAGTTCAGTCCTAGGAAGCGTCTACGAGCCGTGTCTAGTAGAGTCTTGTTTATGGTGTGTTGCGCGCCACACTAATAAACAGGAGGCTACAGGGCATTTAGGAAAAATGACCATTCTTTTTCTTATGAGATCGTTCGATAAAGCCGTGTATAAGATTTTCTCCTCCCTAATAGTGGGTTACGATTTCAGAGATGCCGCCAAAGGAAAAAGCTACAGCCGCCCAGAAGGGCAAGATTACGATGAAAAGGTGAGTAGAAAGAGAGCCATCAATGAATGTAGAAGAAGGTGAATCACATAATGAGGCTCCATCTAATACGTCTCCTACCCCGCCTATTATAGAAGGACAAGAGAGAGTTTCATCTCCAGCTCCTATGCCTCCAGTTCTCCCAACGGCTACTTCGAGTCAACAAGTGACCGAGGCTATCCATCTCTTGATGCAGTTAGTCGCCGCCCAAGCACAGCGGTAGGGTACAGGTTCAAGTGACAGGGCCGTTAGTACTAGAGCCCGTGATTGCATGAGTTTGAATCCTCCAGAGTTCTTCGGGTCAAAGCTGGATGAAGACCCGTAAAGTTTTATCGATGAAATGTTGAGAACATTAAAGATTATTCATGCCTCCAAAACTGAGTCTGTGGAGTTAGCATCTTATAGACTCCGGGATTTGGCGGTCTTGTGGTATAATAATTGGAGATCATCAAGAAAAGAGAATGAGTGCCACCCGAGGTCCGCCGGTTTGGGAAGAATTTGTAGATGCCTTTATCCGTCACTATTTGCCACCCGAGGTCCGCCGAGCTAGAGCGGATAGATTCTTAAATTTGAAACAAGGAAGTATGAGTGCCCGTGAGTATAGCCTTCAGTTTAATTCATTGGCTAGATATGCTCCGACTATGGTGTCCGATATGGGAGATAGAGTGCACCGATTTGTGAGTGTCTTAGGGCCACATTTGTTCAAGGACTGCTTGACGGCTTCGTTGCAAGATAGGATGGATATTTCCCACATTCAGGCCCATGCCCAAAACTTAGAAGGGTAACAACATCCATAAAGGGGTGAGCGTGATACTGATAGAGGGCAAATCAAGAGGGCCAGATCTATGGGTGCTGGTAGCAATTTTAGAGGGGGATCGAGGCAGACATATCCTAGACACTCAGGCCAGTCAGCGACTAGTGCATCTCCACGATTTGCAGATAGGAGATTTGATCGCTCATTTCCTTCAGGACAGGGTCAGAGTTCGAGAGCTTCAAGTTCTCAGTTTGGGGGTGATTATAGTCAGAGGATACCACCAGTACTGCGATGTAGTCAGTGCGATAAGTTACATTCCGGACCGTGTCGTCGAGGTTCAGATGCCTGCTATGCCTGTGGCCAGGTGGGGCACATGATGCGAGATTGCCCTTCGATGAGTGGTAGAGTTGGGGTTCAGCCCACAGGATCAGCGGCTGGTTCTTCTTCAGTGCGCCCGGCAGGGAAGACTCTCCAGATCCCAACAGGTCGAGGTAGAAGCCAAGGGGGAGCATCTACTTCAGGTGCCACTCAGGCCTGTATCTATGCTTTAGCCGGACGACAGGATCTTGAGTCCTCCCCGGATGTGGTTACAGGTATACTATCCGTGTTTTCTCATGATGTATATGCATTGATAGATCCGGGTTCTACCTTATCTTATATTACTCCGTACGTTGCTGGTCGTTTTGGGGTGAAACCCGAGCCAATTAGACCTTTTGAGGTATCTACTCCGGTTGGTGATCCCGTCATAGCTAGACAAGTGTACAAAAATTGTGTAATTGTGATATGCGACCGCCAAACTAAAGCGGATTTAGTTGAGCTGGAAATGTTAGATTTTGATGTGATTATGGGTATGGATTGGTTGGCCTCATGCTATGCTAATGTTGATTGCCGAATGAAAGTAGTTTGATTTCAATTTCCGGGAGAGCCCGTGCTTGAATGGAAGGGTAACACAGCATCTCCCAGGGGTAGGTTTGTTCCTACCTTAAGGCAAGAAAGATGTTAGCTAAGGGCTATATTTATCACTTAGTCCGAATTCATGACACCGAAGCAAAGTTGCCAACTTTCCAATCCGTTCCGGTAGTGAATGAATTTCCGGATGTATTTCCAGATGAACTTCCAGGCCTTCCTCCGGAAAGAGAGATTGATTTCGCTATTGATGTGTTACCGGATACCAAACCTATTTCTATTCCTCCTTACCGAATGGCTCCGACAGAATTGAAAGAGCTAAAGGCACAATTGAAAGATTTGCTTGAAAAGGGGTTTATTAGACCTAGTTCATCCCCGTGGGGAGCACCAGTCCTATTTGTAAGAAACAAAGATGGCTCCCTACGAATGTGCATCGATTATAGGCAGTTGAATAAGGTGACGATAAAGAACAAATATCCTCTTCCGAGAATTGATGATTTATTTGATCAACTACATGGTGCCAAGTGGTTGTCCAAAATAGACTTGAGGTCAGGTTATCATCAAGTGAGTGTTAGAGAAGAAGATATTCCCAAAATGGCTTTCAGAACGAAGTACGGCCATTATGAGTTTCGGGTGATGTCATTCGGGCTAACTAATGCCCTGGCGGTGTTCATGAATTTGATGAATAATGTATTCAGACCTCTTTTAGATCTGTTCGTGATCGTATTCATTGATGATATTCTGGTATATATGCTCGGACAGAATCAGAACATGCAGACCATTTACGTATTGTTCTTAGAATTCTTCGAACTCGAGAATTGTATGCAAAATTTTCAAAGTGCGAGTTTTGGCTGAATTCTGTGACATTCTTGGGTCATGTTATTTCAGATGATGGCATTCGAGTTGATACTCAGAAAACTAAAGCTGTGAAGACTTGGCCAAGGCCTACGACGCCTACGGAAGTTCGTAGTTTTCTGGGATTGACAGGTTACTATAGAAGGTTCGTAGAGGGATTTTCATCTATTTCAGCCCCATTGATGAATCTAATCCAAAAGTCAGCTAAATTCAAGTGGAATGATGCTTGTGAGCGTAGCTTTCAGGAATTGAAGGATAGGTTAATTTCAGCTCCAGTCTTAACACTCCCAGAAGGTCCAGATGGTTATATTGTGTCCTGTGATGCTTCCGGCGTTGGGTTAGGATGTGTATTGATGCAGCACGGTAAAGTCAATGCTTATGCTTCGAGGCAGCTGCGGAAACATGAAAAGAACTACCCAACTCATGATCTCGAATTGGCTGCAGTTATTCATGCATTAAAGATGTGGAGACATTACTTGTATGGTGTGCATGTTGATATTTATACAGATCACAAGAGCCTTCAATACATTTTCAAACAGAAGGAGTTGAATCTGCGGCAGAGGTGGTGGTTAGAATTATTGAAAGATTACGATGTGAGTATTTTATACCACCCCGGGAAGGCAAATGTAGTAGCTGATACGCTTAGCTGCCGATAAATGGGTAGCCTATGTGAAGTTCCTTCGGAGAAGAAAGAATTGATTCATGAGCTACATGAACTAGCTAATCTTGGAGTTCGTCTAATTGATTCATGCAGCATAGGAATTGATGTCAATAATCCCACTGTTTCGTCCTTGGACATGGAGGTAAAAGAACGTCAATATGAAGATCCTCAGTTGAGCCACTATAGAGACACATGTTATGAAAAAGAGAAGTCTCCATTTGAAAATTCTATGGATGGAATTTTTAGATACCGAGGCAGGCTATGTGTTCCGAATGTTACAGAATTACGTCGTCGAATTCTAGAACAAGCTCATTATTCTCGGTATTCTATTCATCCAGGAGCGACAAAGATGTATCATGATCTCAAGTTAATTTATTGGTGGGATGGAATGAAGAAAGACATAGCAGAATTTGTAGCTCAATGTCCAAACTGTCAGCAAGTGAAAATCGAGCATCAAAAGCCAGGAGGATTATTACAAGCAATGGAAACCCTACTTGGAAATAGGAAACGATCAACATGGATTTTATTGTGGTATTACCCCGTTCCCGAGGCAATTATGATTCCATATGGGTGATCGTGGACAGACTCACGAAAGCAGCTCATTTTCTTCTAGTCAGAACCACATACTCAGCAGAAGATTATGCAAGGTTGTATCTCAAGGAGATTGTGCGACTCCATGGTATCCCGATGTCTATTATTATAGATAGAGGAGCACAATTTATACAATTTACAGCTAAGTTCTGGAAATCTTTCCAAGAAGGTTTGAGTACTCAAGTAAAGCTTAACATGACATTTCATCCGCAAACTGATGGGCAAGCTGAACGTACTATTCAGACCTTGGAGGATATTCTAAGAGCATGTGTTCTTGATTCTGGTGGTAGTTGGGATGACCACTTACCTCTAATTGAGTTTGCATACAATAATAGCTACCATTGCAACATCTAAATGGCTCCGTATGAAGCTCTATATGGAAGGAAGTGCAGATCCCCAATTGGATGGTTCAAAGTAGGAGAAGTACAGCTAATAGGCCCTGAGTTGATTCAACAAGCAGTAGAAAAAGTCAAGGTGATCCGAGATCGATTGTTGACAGCCCAAAGTCGCCAAAATCCTATGCGGACAACCGCCGGTGAAACTTAGAATTTCAAATTGGTGACTGGGTATTTTTGAAGGTGTCGCCAATTAAAGGTGTGATGAGATTCGGCAAGAAAGGGAAATTGAGTCCTCGATACATTGGACCCTATAAAATTATCTGCAAGGTGGGTCAAGTAGCTTATGAATTGGACTTGCCTCTAGAACATAAATCAGTCCATCCAATTTTCCATGTCTCAATGCTCCGCAAGTGTGTTGGAGATCCTATGAGGACTGTTCCAATAGAAGATGTTCAAGTGACAGAAAGGCTGACGTATGAAGAAGTACCTGTTGCCATACTGGATAGGCAAGTGCGGAGGCTCAAAAATAAAGAAATGGCTTCAGTCAAAGTCTTATGGAGAAATAATAACCGAGAAGAAATGACTTGGGAAGCGGAAGAGAATATGAAATCTAAGTACCCGCACCTATTTCAACCCCAGAAGAGATCCACGATGAAACATCAGGATTATGAGGTATGTATGTTTTATTTTTATGCATATGGGTCGTGTGTGGCCAACTTATATTACTATTGTGTTGTGGACCTGTGAGGAATGTTATTGTGGGCTGTTGTGACAGGATGGTAGTGCCATATTACAGGGAAATCTCTGGCGAAATTTTCGTAGAATTCCCGAGTGCTTAACATTTGAGGACGAATGTTCCAAAAGAGGGGGGGGGGGGGGGGAGAACGTTACACCTCGAAAATTTCCCGTTAACGTACAGTGAATAGACTAACGAAGGGCATGACGTATATGATGTTTTGATAAGTAAGAAATAGCATTTGATGATCCTAATCGAGATTTCAAAGACATTTGAGGTAAGGGAAGAAAGTTGTCAAGGAAAGCAAGGTATATGTTGTGTGTCGGGTAGGATTTACGAGTATTGAATTAATGATGACTTAATGATGTGTTGGAGAAGAGCTATAATGTCCCTTAGATTGGTAATGAGGTTTTAAACAAGTGTTAAGAAGGTTCAAGTGTTAAGAAGATTAAATGAGTCGACGAGAACGAACTTCGGAAAGCTGGGCATTATACGGCCCAACATACTGGCCGTATGTTAGGTCATATGTTGTGACAAGAATGGTTCCTTCACTGGACCAGACCTATGGCCATACATGCTGCCAGTATAATTTATACGGCCAATATGTTGGTCTGTAGAATCTGGTCAGGACAGCTTTTAAAATTTATATAAGGGACTAAACTCATTCCATTTATTTCATTCTTTCTCTCCACACTTCAAGAACACTCTAGCGAACTCTCCACTCTTCACCCACAAGAACTCAAGAGAGATTGGTGATCAACTTCATCAAACCAAAAAAACTAAGTGTAAGAAACTTATTGAAGTTCATCCAAGCCAAGAAATTCCAATGGAAGTGAACTAGGGTTTTGGTGCAAGAGAAGTATTTCCACTCAAGGCTTATTCCTACACTATCTAAGGTAAGTTTTATGATCATTCGATGTTGTTTAAGGTAAAGAGAGGTTGAAAGACTTGGATTGTAGAAAGAGATAGAAAATGGGTCATGTATGAGAGAATAATGAGATTTTTGAGTTGTAGTTGAAATGAATCATGATTCTTGAGATGTTGTGATTATAAGTATGTTATAAATGACATTTAGAATATGGGATAAGCATTATATATGAGAAAACACAATAGTGAACTATGACAATGAGTAGGGAGGAATTGAAGTGAAATTGTGAAATGTGGATAAAATAGATGAATGATGATTGTTGCTTATAATATTGTGAATGTTGTTATGGATGTTTGGGAGTTGATATGTGATATGAGGAAAGTTGTATAAACAAAGGAAATGCTTCCCAATTTTCTCTAGCTTTAGTAAGCACGTTCTTATAATCGCTTAGCTAATGTTAATACGAACTCTCTTGAAGGTAAAAACGTGAGCATTGAAGGAGGACGATCAAGTGATAGAATAGCTAAAGGAAGAGGTATGTGAGGCTAGTCCCTTCTTTCTAAGGCATGAATCTTATGGCATGATTTTCTCTCTTTCTCCATGAATTCCCTATATTCCGGAAACTAAGAGTCTATGTTCATGAATAGCCATATGAGATAAAGATAAGAGATACATTATAAGCACGATAATGATGATGATGAGCTTAAGTCTAAAGATTCTAGAGTTCATGGCATGATGTTTCTAAAAAGCTAACGATGTTAACTACGATCCATTGATGTTGTTTATTGTATACACTCACCTTATAAGCTAATTCCTTCAAGGTGAGGCAGATTGCTTATGAATGCTCCATAATAGAATCGGGGGTTCGCGACCTTATGTCACCCCGATAAAGTATAGTTGTATTTGAGTTTCTATGCATTCATTATGATGAGTACATGATGGTGACATTACACCGCTCTTATATGGCCGGGCAGACACCGCTATGGCGGGCAGCGTATACACCATGTCTAGATGGCATGGGTAGACACCACTAGTGGGCGGCATGAGATGTTTACCCCGGACGCGGGAGGCCCAGACGCAGGCTAATGATTATCACATCGTACCTATATGGTTGGGCAGCTTATACATACATATGCGTACATGATATGATGATGTTTATGAAGTTGGTCAGCATGCATTGTTTCTATCATGATTGACAGTCAGTTACAGGTTGTTCTTCATTTGATATCCCTATATTTCATTGATGTATCGTTATTGTTTATGCCTTACATACTTAGTACAATGTTCTTAGTGACGTCCGTTTTCTTTGGACGTTGTGTTCATGCCCACATTAGACAGGGAGGTGATCCAGACTCGTATGAGCTATTAGCAGTCTTTGAGAGCACTCCATTGTTCCGAAGGTGCCATTGATTTATTCTTTTGTGTATATATATGTTTTGGGCATGATGGGGTCCTGTCCCCTCCATATGGCTAGAACTCTAGTAGAGGCTCGTAGATACGCATGTGTGGGTAGTATGGTCTCACAATGTTTTCCCACACACACACACATATATATATATATAATATTTTGATAGCCTAAGGGCTTATGTATATAATGGTAATTATGTTTCAAAGTAAAAAACTGATTTTCCTATGATTTGAGTATAAGATTAATGAATGAACGCTTGATGTGTACAATGAAGGTATGAGCGGTGCTCGGTGGTTAGCCCCGGGTACCTATCATGGCCCCTAGTCGGGTCGTGACACATACCATGAATAATTGTTACAAGTTTATACCTCATATTTGAAGGTTAAGAAGAAGTAATCTGGAAACGCAAGGAACTATGCTACCAAAAATAATACTGCTTCCGACTCAGGTATTAGAAAACATAGGAGTACAGATGGTAGTAATTTTGGTACTTCTGCTAACTTTGTATGGAGTTCTCAAGTGCCACATCATGGAGAGTTTAGTCAGACTACTCAGGATCTACTAGTAGGGGGTTTGTCTCAATTTATAAAGGAGCAATACAATAAAATCCTATAGATGCTTGGCTTAGAGAATGAGGAGACTCACTCAACTATGGCTGCAGGTATGGTCTATGTTGTTGTCACTAAGGATGTAATTAGGTTGATAGTTGATTTAGGTGCGTCAAGCCACATGGTTAAAACATTGAGTATGTTAACTAAAACTAAATTGATTAATAATAGTGAAGGGAATCAAGTTCATCTACCTACTGGAGATATGGCTAGAATAAGTCAAGTAGGTTCTTCATGTGTTTTCTCTGATGATCATGAAGTGACCAATGTCCTGTGTATTTTTGAGTTCAAATACAATCTTATGTCTATTTCAAACCTGACTAAGGAATGTAATTGTGTAGTATTCTTTTATCCTGATTTCTGTATCTTACAAGACCTCTTCAGCGAGAAGGTGAAGGGGATTGTTAGAGAAGAGTGTGGATTGTGTGTGTTCACTACTGGTACATGAAACTAGCAACAATTGTCTCTTGAGGGCACAAAAATTCCTACAGTTCCTACTATAAATACAATAAATGATAGAAGAATAAATGTGTCACACCTCGGAAATTTCTCCGTACTTGTATGATGAGTGGAATGATGAAAAGTTGAGTGAATGATGTTTTATTAAGTCGGGAATGACTAATTAAGAATTTTTGGAAAATAAGAAAGTCGCGGAAAATTTTCTGTCCAGTGGTCGTATATGGCAATATACGGCCCGTAAAGTGATTTACGGACCGTATAGTGCAATCGTCCCTCAGCTAGCCAAAAATCTCAAGTTCTGCCCAGTGATGATATGGTTAAATACGACCCAGTTTACGGCCCGTAAACTGGTTTACGGTCCGTAAACCAGGTCGTAAACTGCCATGTCCATCAGCCAAAACTTTCTGTCTTTGAAATGGTTAAATACGACTTGGAGGACGACCCGTAAACTGGTTTACGGGCCGTAAACCTCAGTCGTAAATTACCATAATCCCCAGCCAAACTTTCTGTTTTTGGGATGCTTAAATACGACCACAGTGGACGGACCGTAAATCAAAATACGGTCCGTATATGGTGGTTGACGACCACTGTTCATCTCGACAAATTTTCATTAAAGACCAGATTTTGAATTATTAAAAGGGAACTTAAGCCCATTTCACGTCATTTTTCATCCAACACTTCAAGAAAACTCTAGAGTGTTCTTCAACACTTCAACTCTAAGAATAGCAAGAAAATCCAAGGAAACCTAAGATTATCAACACCAAATTCATGAAAATAAGTCTAAGAACACATCAAAGGATCTTCTAAGTCAAGAAATTCGCAAGAAGGTGGAACTAGGGTTTTGGCTAAGTGAAGTATTTCAACTTAAGGATTGTTCAACCATCATCCAAGGTAAGTTTCATGATTTTTCCATGTTGTTTGAAGTACTGGAAAGCCTAGACACTTGAAATGTAGAAGAACATAGAAATGAGTCATTATTGAGTGAATAGTGACATAAATGAATGATAGTGGAATTGAACTATGAATATTGAAGTGTTGTGAATACAAATATGTTATAAATGATGTTTATATCGTGAAACAAGCATTAAATGCATGAAAATGCAAGGACGAGCTAGAAGTGGAAAAAAGGAAAAATTGGAGGAAAATGGTGGATTTTGCCAAATGTACGTAAATGACGATTGTCGATTATGATATTGCGAGTAATATTATGAATGTTGGGAGTTAATTTAAAACATGAGAAAAGTGGTATGAGCGAAGGAGGCGTTGTCCGACTTCTCCTAGAATTAGCGACGCGTCCTTATAGTCAGTTACTAATGTTGATACGAATTCTCTTATGAAGGTAACGATGTGATATCTATGGAGAACAAGTGAGCGATATCTTAGCTAAACGACCAAGGTATGTGAGCCTAGTCCATCTTTCTAATGGCATGAATCTTTTAGCTTGAATCCCTATTCCTTTTATGAGTTCTTACATTCTAAGAAGTTAAAAGCTTATGCCTATGAATGTCTATATGAGATAAGTTATGCGATATGATGACACTAGAATGAGGATGATGTTACTCCTTGCCTACACTGACCTTATGTACTAGTCCTTTCAAGGTGAGGCGGAATGTCCATGATGGTTCCATAATGTAATCGGGGGATCACGACCTTACGTCACCCCGATAGAGTAAAGTTGATCATGAGTCTTATATACGCATTATGATAAGATAAGTATTTTATGATAAGCATATTACTATGAGCATTTAAATTGAGCATGTCATGAGCATTTCAGGCCGGGCCTAGTTGGCCGGGTAGACACCGCTTCGGCGGGCGGCGATACGGATACACCACGACCTACGGGCGTGGGCAGACACCACTAGTGGGCGGCATGAGATGGTACCCCGGACGCGGGAGGCCTGGACGCGGGCTAATATTATTGATTATCACACAGTTCCGGCATGGACGGACAGCTTGCATATGATGCATACATGTCATGATTATGAGTATGAGTAAGATAGCATGCATTACTTCATTTATGATTATCAGTCAGATCCAGATGTCTCATGTTGATGTTATCCTCATATTATAGATGTTTCCTTTCATTATGCATGCCTCCCATACTCGGTACAATATTCGTACTGACGTCCTTTCTTCGGACGCTGCGTTCATGCCCACAGGTAGACAGGGAGGAGAGCTTGGCCCAGGTCCTCAGTAGCTGTCAGCTGATAGATAGCACCCCATTGTTCGGAGGTGCTTATGACTATTCTTTTGATGTACATTCATACATGCATATTTTGGGCATGACAGAGTCTTGTTCTGTCCATGTATTCATTATGTTAGTAGAGGCTCGTAGATACGCTGTGTGGGTTAGATGGTCACACAAGATGTTTTCATATGTATGTATGTTATTTTGATGGCCAAGGGGCAAATGTATATAAAGTATTTATATTTTGATTAAATATGATTTTCCTACAATTGGTACGTAAATTGATAAAAGAGTATCAAATGAGAGAGACAAGAAGTAGAGTAAGCGGTGCTCGGTAATTGCTCCGGGTTCCCGTCACGGCCCCTAGTTGGGTCGTGACAGAAGTGGTATCAGAGCAGTTCGCCCTAGGAAGTGTCTACGAGCTGTGTCTAATAGAGTCTTGTTTATGGTGTGTTGCGCGCCACGCTAATAAACAAAAGGCTACATGGCATTTAGGAAAATGACCATCTTTCTTCTCATGAGATCGTGCGATAGAGCCATGTCTAGGATTATATCATTCCTAAAGGTGCGTTATGGTTTCAGAAAAATGCCGCCGAAAGGAAAAGCTACAACTGCCCAGAAAGGCAAAGCTACGACGAAGAAGCGGGCAGAGAGGGATCCTCCGGTGGAGGTAGAGGAAAGTGAATCGCAAAGTGAGGCCGTGCCCAATGTAGAAGAGCAGGGAGGAGCCTCAGCTCCGATTCCTCCACCGGGTGCTTCGGGTCAACAAGTGTCCGAGGCCATACATTTATTGACGCAGTTGGTTGCCGCTCAGGCACAACGACAGAATGCGGGCCCAAGTGATCGTTCAGGTAGTACCAGAGCTCGTGATTTCCTTACTCTAAATCCTCCAGAATTTTTTGGGTCGAAGCCGGATGAGGATCCACAAGGTTTTATCGATGAGATGTTACGGACGCTGAAACTTATGCATGCTTCTGAGACCAAATCCGTGGAGTTGGCCTCATATAGACTTCGCGACGTGGCGGAACTATGGTATAAGAATTGGGTGATAACAATAGGGGAGAATGCACCACCTCCCGTGTGGCAAAAGTTTGTAGATGCCTTTATTCGTCACTACTTGACACCTGAAGTCCGCCGAGCTAGAGCGGACAGGTTCTTGAATTTGAAACAGGGAGGCATAAGTGCCCGAGAGTATAGTATGCAATTCAACTCATTGGCCCGGTATGCTCCGACTATGGTGGCTGACATGGGAGACCGAGTTTATAGATTTGTGAGTGGTTTAGGACCACACTTGTTCAGAGATTGCCCGACAACCTCGTTGCAAGACGGGATGGATATTTCTCGGATACAGGCCCATGCTCAGAACCTCGAGGAACGACAACGACAGCAGAGAAGTGATCGTGATGGTGACAGAAGACAAGGTAAGAGGGCTAGATCTATGGGGGAGAACAGTGAGTACCGAGGGGGACCGAGACAGACATATTCTAGGCACTCAGGTCAGTCAGTGACTAGTGCACCTCCTAGATTCTCAGATAGGAGGGTTGATCGTTCTACTCAGTCAGGCCAGGGGCAGAGTTCGAGGGCCTCAGATTCGCAGTCTAGGGGAGACTTTAGCCAGAGGAGACCTCCAGTACCGCGGTGTAGCCAGTGTGGCAAATTACATTCCTGACAGTGTCGTCAGGGTTCGGATGCTTGTTATGCTTGCGGGCAGGTTGGTCATATGATGAGAGATTGCCCTTCAGCGAGAGATATAGCGGGGACTCAGCCCACAGGTTCAGCAGCGGGATCTTCTTCAGCGCGCCCGACAGCACAGACTCCTCAGACTACAGCAGGTAGAAGCAGAGGTAGAGGGGGAGCATCTACTTCAGGTGCTGTTCAGCCCCGTGTGTATGCTTTAGCTGGGCGACAGGATCTTGAGTCTTCCCCAGATGTTGTCACAGGTACCTTGACTATATTTTCCCGTGACGTATATGCTCTGATTGATCCAGGTTCTACCTTCTCATATATTACTCCGTATATCACTGATTGTGTTGGGGTAAGACCTGAGGCAATTAAACCTTTCGAGGTATTTACTCCGGTTGGTGATCCTGTAATAGTGAGGCAAGTATATAAGAACTGTGTAGTCATTATATGTGATCGTCAGACAAGGGCTGATCTGATTGAACTTGAGATGATAGATTTTGACGTAATTATGGGTATGGACTGGTTGGCATCATGCTATGCTAATGTTTGTTGCCGGACAAAGGTAGTTCGATTCCAATTTCCGGAAGAGCCCATACTCGAGTGGAAGGGTAATACAGTTTCCCCAAAGGGTAGGTTTATTTCCTACCTTAAGGCGAGAAAGATGGTAGCCAAAGGTTATATTTGTCATCTAGTTCGGGTTCATGACACGGAAGCGGAAGTGCCAACTTTCCAGTCTGTCACGGTAGTGAATGAATTCCCAGATGTGTTTCCTGACGAGTTACCAGGCCTTCCTCCAGAAAGGGAGATGTACTACCAAACACTGAGCCTATTTCTATTCCTCCATATCGAATGGCTCCAGCAGAACTGAAAAAGCTAAAAGCACAGCTAAAAGATTTACTTGAGAAGGGGTTTATAAGGCCTAGTTCCTCGCCATGGGGAGCACCAGTCTTGTTCGTAAGGAAGAAAGACGGTTCGTTACGAATGTGTATCGACTATAGGCAGTTGAACAAGGTGACAATAAAGAATAAATACCCTCTTCCCAGAATCGACGATTTGTTTGATCAATTGCAGGGCGCTAAATGGTTCTCCAAGATAAATCTGAGATCGGGTTATCATCAGGTGAGAATTAGGGAAGCAGATATTCCCAAGACCGTCTTCAGGACAAGATATGGTCACTACGAGTTTTGAGTAATGTCGTTTGGGTTGACAAATGCCCCGGCAGTGTTCATGAATTTAATGAATAACGTGTTTAGGCCATTTTTGGACCGTTTTGTGATAGTGTTCATCGACGATATTTTGGTATACTCTCGCATAGAGTCAGAACATGCAGATCATCTAAGAATTGTTCTTGGCGTTCTTCGAGATTGGGAATTGTATGCAAAGTTTTCGAAGTGCAAGTTTTGGCTAAACTTAGTGGCATTTCTAGGCCATGTTATTTCAGATGATGGTATCCGAGTCGACACTCAGAAAATAGAAGCTGTGAAGACTTGGCCAAGACCTATGACGCCTACAGAAGTTCGTAGTTTTCTGGGTTTGGCAGGTTATTATCGAAGATTCGTAGAGGGATTCTCATCTATTTCAGCCCCATTGACAAAGTTAACCCAGAAGTCGGCTAAATTCCAGTGGAGTGATGCCTGTGAGCGTAGCTTCCAAGAGTTGAAAAACAAGTTGACCTCAGCGCCAGTGCTAACACTTCCAGAAGGATCAGATGGCTATGTGGTATGTTTTGACGCCTCCGGTGTGGGATTAGGATGTGTATTAATGCAGAATGGGAAAGTTATTGCATATGCTTCGAGACAGTTGTGAAAACATGAACAGAATTATCCCACTCATGATCTTGAGCTAGCTGCGGTCATTCATGCATTGAAAATGTGGAGACACTATTTATATGGTGTGCACGTGGACATCTATACGGATCACAAAAGCCTTCAATATATTTTCAAACAGAAGGAGTTGAACCTGCGGCAAAGGAGATGGTTAGAATTACTGAAGGATTATGATGTGAACATTTTGTATCATCCAGGGAAGGCGAATGTAGTAGCAGATGCACTTAGCCACCGATTGATGGGTGGTTTATGTGGAGTTCCTTCGGAAAAGCGAGAAATGGTTCGTGAGGTCCATCGGGTAGCAAGTCTAGGCGTACGGCCAATTGATTCAGGAGATGCAAGTATTAGCATCAATGACCCCACAGTTTCATCATTGAATATAGAAGTGAAGGAACGACAATATGAAGATCCTCAGTTAAGCCACTATCGAGATCTATCTCAGGAAAAAGTCTCCATTCGAAGTTTCCATAGAATGGGTTCTTAGATATCGAGACAGGTTATGTGTACCGAATGTAGCGAACTTGCGCCAACGGATTCTAGAGGAAGCACATTATTCCCGGTATTCCGTTCATCCAGGTGCAACTAAGATGTACCATGATCTCAAATTGATATATTGGTGGGATGGAATGAAGCGAGACATAGCAGAATTTGTAGCACAGTGCCCAAATTGCCAGCAAGTGAAGGCCGAGCATCAAAAGCCAGGAGGCTTATTGCAAGCAATTGAAATTCCTACGTGGAAATGGGAAGAAATTAACATGGATTTTGTGGTGGGACTACCCCGTACGCGGGGGAAGTATGATTCTATATGGGTGATCGTGGATAGACTCACGAAAGCAGCTCATTTTCTCTCCGTTAGAACCACATATTCAGCGGAAGATTATGCTAAATTGTATCTCAAGGAGATTGTACGACTTCACGGTATTCCTTTGGCCATTATCACAGATAGAGGGGCACAGTTCACAGCTAAGTTCTGGAAGTCCTTTCAAGAAGGTCTAGGCACCCAAGTTAAGCTCAGCACGGCGTTCCATCCACAGACCGACAGACAAGCCGAGCGTACTATTCAAACCTTGGAAGATATGCTACGAGCATGTGTGCTGGACTTTGGTGGTAGTTGGGATGAGCATTTGCCTCTTATCGAATTTGCCTACAACAACAGCTATCATTCCAGCATTCAAATGGCCCTGTATGAAGCCTTATATGGAAGAAAATGCAGATCTCCAATTGGATGGTTTGAAACCGGAGAAGTACAATTGATAGGCCCCGACTTGATCCAGCAAGCAGTTGAGAAGGTTAAAGTGATTCGAGACCGACTGTTAACATCTCAAAGTCGCCAAAAGTCTTATGCAGATAATCACCGACGAGACTTGGAATTTCGAGTGGGCGATTGGGTGTTCCTGAAGGTATCGCCGATGAAGGGAGTGATGAGATTTGGCAAGAAGGGAAAGCTAAGTCCCAGATATATCGGACCCTACCAAATCATTCGTAAGGTGAGTCGAGTAGCCTATAAATTGGACTTGCCTTCTGTTACATCCGACATTTTCGCTTATTCAAAAAAATTCAAGATAAATTGACTTGTGATGAATAAGGCCACAATTGGGCCTTACTTGGTATGCATGTGTAGGTTATGAATTCAATGGGGTGGAATTACGAAAGGTGGCCAAGGGCAAAATTGGAATTTTGGAAACTTATTCCATGAATTACAAAAAAAAAATTAGCCAAAGTGGGCTCAATAAAATGAAATAAAGCAAGGCCCAAATGGGAGAGGCCCAACCGGCCACCACCTAGCCCAAGCCCAAGGATTTATTAATTTTCCATGTGACAAATCCATATGATGGATAAGTATAAAGAAGCTTCAAGAATAAGGAACCAAGAACAAAAGAAAAAAAAAAAAAGAACAAGGGAGCAATTCGGGTTTGGAGAGAAAAAAAGAAAGAAAAGAAAGAAAAATTTTTTGGAGCCAAATCTTTGCTTTAAAAATCCAAGTTTTGTGAGATTTGTACTAAGCACAAGATCCTCTTCAAGTTGGTATAAATATTGTGGCAAGAAAACATTTTCATCCTCCAAGTGAAGGGCTTGAAGAAAGGTGAGAATTTCATGCTTTTGTTGTGTTAAAAAAATGATATATGTATGTTGTAGTATGTGTGAATGAATGAAAAACATGGAAATTTTGTGTGTTGAAATTTAGGGTGTGTTGGCCGAGAATGTATATGCAATTGCATGATTTCAATGGCTTGCATTCTTGTGTAATTTAGTTGTAGTATGGTGGAAATTGTATTAGAAAGGAAAGTGGAATGAATTAGGGGAAAGTTGGGAAATATAGCATGTTGGCCGTGTGGTACTATGTTGAGTATGGGATATGAATTTGATTTTGTTTGTATGCAAATTGTGTCATGGCTTTGTGAAGTAGATTGAAGGATAATGGTTAAAGCTAAAACGAAGAAGTTGTTGGTTAAGTTGTTGTCGGAGTGTATGTCGCTTTAGCCTAATGTCTTGAAATTGTGATTGATGATAATGAACTTGGAATATGAAAATGTGTTTATGAACTCGTATGTTGAAAGTTAGGAAAAGATCGGAAAAATGGTGATTTGATAGAAAGTTGAATGTTGTGTAGCTTATGAATATTATGTGAATATGGTATGGATGCCCCGAGGTATGTCGTAATGATCTTGATGGATAATGTATATGAAAATAATAAGTTTTGTTTGGAAATGCAAGTTTAAAATGAAAGATGATTCGTTGTGTCGAAAGAGGGCTAATAATGCCATAGTGTATGATTTAGTGTCTATTGATGTCTGTTGTTGTTGGATGTTATCTCTGGGTTGTTGTGTTGATAAAGTAAGCCGAGCTAAGTCTCGGGGATGTCGTATATACAGAGGAAATGCTGCCGAAATTTCGGTAGGCAAGTATGTGTAAAGTTGGAATATTGAAAGAATGAAACTAACCAAATGGTAAACTTGACCATTTCCAGATTTTGGACGAAATTTGGAGTGACGCCAAGCGAGCATAAGGCGCCATCGAGGTATGTGAAGCACTTCTCTACGTTCCTAGGCATGTTCTGGATGTGGTAGGCTCGGTCGCGAGCCTTAAGTACGACTCCGTTCCCCGGAATTCGAGACGGAAAACCGCTCCAATTCCTTCAATTCAATTGAAATTATTTTATTGCAAATTGCCTTTAAAGTGAGATTTTGTACAAAACCTCCTCCAAACGGAGTCGGAACACTTCCAAACGATTATGGATGACCTCATAAGGTCTATTAGCGATAATCTACGTATGTAGCCTCGAGTTGGTCCGAGGCGGGCCCACAAGGCCCGATATCTCCGGTAAACTTTTAAATACTTCCATTTTGGGTCCGATTTTCTCTAAAAACTTCTGAACTATTATTTTGTGTATATTATGGCTATTTTGGTGTAATTTATACAACATGATTTCTGAATATCTGAGAATCCCATTCTGATAATAATCTGTCGTGCCTTCCCAATTAGGATATAGGCGCGTACTATGCATACTATCTGGATATTCTGATTTTGGCTCGCCGTTTGGCACCCTTCAATTTGATCGAGTCTGTATGTTGAGTCTGTAGGTAGGTGGTTTCTCATTTATCGATTCGTGTCTGTCTCAATGCATTCTTTCACTGCGACCCGGGCCAGGTTCTGTTATCGTGCATATTTCTCTGCATTGTTCACCGCGTCCCTCGGCGTACGGGCCGGGATCTGTATGTCTGTATGATCTGTGTATGGGGATGGCGGCCAGGATGGCATATGATCTGATTTGATTCTGTCTGTCCACCGCGTCCCGTACTAAGAGGGCCGGGTTCTGTTACCGCGCCCCCAGACAGGGCCGGGATCTGTATGAATATATGCGTGTGCCATCTGTATTTATAAAACACACGCCTCTGTATGACTCTGTGCTACTCTGCATGCATAACTCTGTCCGATATACTTCTGTTTGTCCGTCTGTGTTACGACTGAGTCTGTATGTCCGTATGGATTCTGATTCTGTATGTCCGTATGGATTCTGATTCTGTATGTCCGTATGGGTTCTGATTCTGCTCGTCTGTCCGTATTATGATTCCGTCGGTCTGTCCGAACCACGACCCTGTTTATCTGTATAGAATACGATTCTGTATGTCCGTCTGAATCATGACTCTGTCCGTCAGTCTGATTTATAATTCTGTACGTTATATTTCTGTGACTCCGGTTCGGACTATGTTTATATCTGTTATGTATCTGCTTTAC
This sequence comes from Lycium barbarum, assembly GCF_019175385.1. Taxonomy (NCBI): domain Eukaryota; kingdom Viridiplantae; phylum Streptophyta; class Magnoliopsida; order Solanales; family Solanaceae; genus Lycium; species Lycium barbarum. Next base: position 17,464,145 of record NC_083348.1, on the reverse strand, counting down.
ATACTCGGTACATTTTCCGTACTGACCCCCGTTCTTCGGGGGCTGCGCTACATGCCCGCAGGTACAGACGCACCAGGTGATACGCCGCCCGCGTAGGCTTCCGACTCTGCTATTTGAAGAGCTCCTTTGAGTCGGAGCATATATTTTTGGTATATATCTTCTGTCTTCTGTACACTCTGTATGTATGGATATTCTGGGTACGGCGGGGCCCTGTCCCGTCATATGATTCTGTATGTCTGTAGAGGCCTGTAGATAGATGTGTGGGTTTCGGGTTTCGTCTGTATGTTAGCCCTATCGGCTTATCTGTAAATGTCTGTATGTTCAGGTATATGTATATATATATATATATGTATGTTTGCGCGCGTGCCGTATTTGTATCGGCCTACTTCTGTTTCAAAAAAAAAAATCCGTATGATTCGAAATCTGGTTGGGTAGGTACGTACGGGTACCCAGTTAGGGTACCAGTCGCGGCCCACGGGGTTGGGACGTGACAAAGTGGTATCAGAGCGGTTAGTCCTCGGTATGTCTACAGGCCGTGTCTAGTAGAGTCTTGTTTATCGATGTGTTGTGCACCACATCTATAAACAGGAAGCTACAGGGCATTTAGGATGTTACCCTTCTTTTAATTCTTAGATCGTGCGATAAAGCTGTATGATTAGGATGATTCTCCCTTACGAATTGCTGTATCTACAGCGGGGCTCCAAAGGAGCAGAAGTGTCGGTATTCGGGAAAATGTTTCTGACCCTCTCCTTGCAGGTGGTTGTAGGTTGGTGACGAATGAAGAGGACGACTTCCGACGATGAGGATGGGGCTGCCAAGAAGGCCCCCAGGTTGTCACCGGGGCCGAGTAGGCAGGGCCCCAGTTACTCGATCGAGACGGATCCTTCGGAGGATTGCCCGGAGGATAGCTACGATACGGATCCGTCGGAGGACCCATCTACGACTCCTCCAGAGTCTCCGAACCCTGGAGCAGAGGATCCCGTGGAGGATGGCTACGATACAGATATCTCGGAGGATTTGGCGAGGACCCCTCCGGAGCTTCTTACCTCCGAGGAGGAGGATAGTCATGAGGTAGGCCCATCGGAGCATTCTTCTGGGATGACGCAGGAGGAGATTTTCAAGTATGCACCAGCTTTTATTATTAGGGAGAACCTTGATAGCCCGGCCACCTCGGAGAGTGCTATGGATTTCTCCTGTTCTTGTCCTGGGTCACCAGTGAGCCGGGATTTGTCTGATCGTTCATACCCCTCCGATTCGGATGCGGGTGATAATGGAGACCGGATAGGTAGGGAGCAGACAGACGTGGATGATAGTGGACATACCTCTCACGGCAGCTCCCCAGGTCAGACTCGATATTGATTATTTATAAGTGTATGAGTTTTTAGAACTTCCTATGTGTGTATGATATTTGTAAGACGTTGTTCTATGAAGACGACAGAAATTTAAAGGAATTAGAGACCTAGTGACCCAAGGCAAGGGCGACTGAGATGTCCCCACCGTCAGTGTGAGTCTAGAAATCCTGGATGAAAGTAAACAGGAAAGTGCCTCCGATGCTGTTTGAGTTGGGCACGTGTGGTAAGTGTCGACGACATTATAATTCTTATTTGAAGATATCAGCCCCGTGTGGCTGCGATACGACATGATATGATATGTATGTGTGTGTATATGAGTTGGCCCTGTGAGGCATGATTGGTATTTCTGGTGTACAGGTTTTGGATAGTAAGAAATACAGAGGAAACTCTGCCCAAATTTTTCCAGGGATATGGAGGTAAACATGTAGATTAAGTACAAAAAGGTCCCGCGATACTTGTCAGACATTAGTTCCTTCTGTCGGTGGCCGAAGAACACCTTGCGGTGACATTTTATCAGATTCCACCGATTGTTTGGAGGCGGAATTCGTGTGACGAAGACTTAAATCCGTGGGTTATCTGTAATCATATGTATATGTGTATGAAAGTGAATGTTTAAGATTCAGAAAGGAGACATGGTAGTGGTACGACTTAGCCGGGGGTGGGACCCGCTACAAAAATTTTCCGAAAATTTGCGAAGACCCCGATTTGCTCTAAAATTACGTGACAAAGGTCGTGCGGGGCGATCGACGAAATTATATCTGCCCTAACGCGTCGAAATGCATGAAAGTTTCGGAGTTAAGCGTGCTCAGGCCAGAGCAATTCTGGGATGGGTGACCCCCTGGGAAGTAATGCAAAGTTTTGTACAAGTGTAGGTATGATTGATATAAATGAAAATTTGGGGTAATTTAAAGGAAAAGAGAAGGTATGGAGTAATTAGTGCCTTTACAGACACCACACAGACCGACGCAGATTAAATGGGCAAAAGGAAAGGTGCGATACCGCTCAGAAAATTGAGCGAATTTGAATAACAGTCAGAAACACTCGCCAATAGGATATTGGTAAGTATATCTGTATGTGTGTATGTGTATATGTGTGTATGTGTGTATGCATGATTTTCGTTTGGTGCCCATGTGGGTTAAGAGCCGAGTCCCGGCAACTAATGTTGTGATAGACGAAAGGTTCTGCTAAACCGAATATACGAAGCGAAGTGAGGGTGAGGGCACAAATGCTGTCAAGGACTAGAGAAAAAAAAAAAAACCCCTATCCCATTATAACTCAGTCTGGTATGACTATGTCTGAAAAGGGAAATGAGTATGGATAGTAGGGTAAGAGAGAGATAAGTAAAGCGAGTAAGCAGAATCTTTGAAAGAGTCGATAAGCGACACCCAAGATGATTTGTATGATTGACTCCGAATACGTTTCTGTTTGACATATCTCTGTACGATTAACTCCGATTACGAATCTGTCTGACACACCTCTGTATTTCTGACTCCGGACATAAATCCGTCTGGTGTGCCTCTGTACGTCTAATTGTGATCACGCATCTGTCTGATACATCTCCGCATGTCTGATTCTAAGTGCGACTCTGTATGATACATTTCTGTAAGCCTGATTCCGATTTCGAAATCCGTCCGATACCTATTTATACATCTGACTCTGATCTCAGATCTGTCTGACATACTTCCGTATCTCTTCTTTTGATTATGAATCCACCCGCCAGAGTTTAGCATGTCTGCTTCCGATTACGAATCCGTCCGATATGCCTCAACGCGTCCGGTTCCAGTCCTGAATCTGTTGGTAAGAAGTGTCTGGTATGAAGTGGGATTATATTGATGCGGTAGGGATCTTAGGAGTGTAACAAGGAATAGTATGGACTATGACGTCTGGAAAGCGTTCGTCTGTTACAAGAATATAGCTTATGGTTCGACAATTACGTGGGGTACGAGAAAATATATTACGAAGGCATTTGAATCAGTGATGTGAAAAATTACCCCATGATGTTGGTAAAGAAGCCATGTTGGAAAGTCAGTAAAGGACGACTATAAAGGGAACCCTCCCGAAGTAGTATGACGCCCCATAAGGTCAATTTAACATTCGAGGACGAATGTTTTTAAAGGGGGGGAGGATGTTACATCCGACATTTTCGCTTATTCAAAAAAATTCAAGATAAATTGACTTGTGATGAATAAGGCCACAATTGGGCCTTACTTGGTATGCATGTGTAGGTTATGAATTCAATGGGGGTGGAATTACGAAAGGTGGCCAAGGGCAAAATTGGAATTTTGGAAACTTATTCCATGAATTACAAAAAAAAATTAGCCAAAGTGGGCTCAATAAAATGAAATAAAGCAAGGCCCAAATGGGAGAGGCCTAACCGGCCACCACCTAGCCCAAGCCCAAGGATTTATTAATTTTCCAGGTGACAAATCCATATGATGGATAAGTATAAAGAAGCTTCAAGAATAAGGAACCAAGAACAAAAGAAAAAAAAAAAAAGAACAAGGGAGCAATTCGGGTTTGGAGAGAAAAAAAGAAAGAAAAGAAAGAAAATTTTTTTGGAGCCAAATCTTTGCTTTAAAAATCCAAGTTTTGTGAGATTTGTACTAAGCACAAGATCCTCTTCAAGTTGGTATAAATATTGTGGCAAGAAAACATTTTCATCCTCCAAGTGAAGGGCTTGAAGAAAGGTGAGAATTTCATGCTTTTGTTGTGTTAAAAAAATGATATATGTATGTTGTAGTATGTGTGAATGAATGAAAAACATGGAAATTTTGTGTGTTGAAATTTAGGGTGTGTTGGCCGAGAATGTATATGCAATTGCATGATTTCAATGGCTTGCATTCTTGTGTAATTTAGTTGTAGTATGGTGGAAATTGTATTAGAAAGGAAAGTGGAATGAATTAGGGGAAAGTTGGGAAATATAGCATGTTGGCCGTGTGGTACTATGTTGAGTATGGGATATGAATTTGATTTTGTTTGTATGCAAATTGTGTCATGGCTTTGTGAAGTAGATTGAAGGATAATGGTTAAAGCTAAAACGAAGAAGTTGTTGGTTAAGTTGTTGTCGGAGTGTATGTCGCTTTAGCCTAATGTCTTGAAATTGTGATTGATGATAATGAACTTGGAATATGAAAATGTGTTTATGAACTCGTATGTTGAAAGTTAGGAAAAGATCGGAAAAATGGTGATTTGATAGAAAGTTGAATGTTGTGTAGCTTATGAATATTATGTGAATATGGTATGGATGCCCCGAGGTATGTCGTAATGATCTTGATGGATAATGGATATGAAAATAATAAGTTTTGTTTGGAAATGCAAGTTTAAAATGAAAGATGATTCGTTGTGTCGAAAGAGGGCTAATAATGCCATAGTGTATGATTTAGTGTCTATTGATGTCTGTTGTTGTTGGATGTTATCTCTGGGTTGTTGTGTTGATAAAGTAAGCCGAGCTAAGTCTCGGGGATGTCGTATATACAGAGGAAATGCTGCCGAAATTTCGGTAGGCAAGTATGTGTAAAGTTGGAATATTGAAAGAATGAAACTAACCAAATGGTAAACTTGACCATTTCCAGATTTTGGACGAAATTTGGAGTGACGCCAAGCGAGCATAAGGCGCCATCGAGGTATGTGAAGCACTTCTCTACGTTCCTAGGCATGTTCTGGATGTGGTAGGCTCGGTCGCGAGCCTTAAGTACGACTCCGTTCCCCGGAATTCGAGACGGAAAACCGCTCCAATTCCTTCAATTCAATTGAAATTATTTTATTGCAAATTGCCTTTAAAGTGAGATTTTGTACAAAACCTCCCCCAAACGGAGTCGGAACACTTCCAAACGATTATGGATGACCTCATAAGGTCTATTAGCGATAATCTACGTATGTAGCCTCGAGTTGGTCCGAGGCGGGCCCACAAGGCCCGATATCTCCGGTAAACTTTTAAATACTTCCATTTTGGGTCCGATTTTCTCTAAAAACTTCTGAACTATTATTTTGTGTATATTATGGCTATTTTGGTGTAATTTATACAACATGATTTCTGAATATCTGAGAATCCCATTCTGATAATAATCTGTCGTGCCTTCCCAATTAGGATATAGGCGCGTACTATGCATACTATCTGGATATTCTGATTTTGGCTCGCCGTTTGGCACCCTTCAATTTGATCGAGTCTGTATGTTGAGTCTGTAGGTAGGTGGTTTCTCATTTATCGATTCGTGTCTGTCTCAATGCATTCTTTCACTGCGACCCGGGCCAGATTCTGTTATCGTGCATATTTCTCTGCATTGTTCACCGCGTCCCTCGGCGTACGGGCCGGGATCTGTATGTCTGTATGATCTGTGTATGGGGATGGCGGCCAGGATGGCATATGATCTGATTTGATTCTGTCTGTCCACCGCGTCCCGTACTAAGAGGGCCGGGTTCTGTTACCGCGCCCCCAGACAGGGCCGGGATCTGTATGAATATATGCGTGTGCCATCTGTATTTATAAAACACACGCCTCTGTATGACTCTGTGCTACTCTGCATGCATAACTCTGTCCGATATACTTCTGTTTGTCCGTCTGTGTTACGACTGAGTCTGTATGTCCGTATGGATTCTGATTCTGTATGTCCGTATGGATTCTGATTCTGTATGTCCGTATGGGTTCTGATTCTGCTCGTCTGTCCGTATTATGATTCCGTCGGTCTGTCCGAACCACGACCCTGTTTATCTGTATAGAATACGATTCTGTATGTCCGTCTGAATCATGACTCTGTCCGTCAGTCTGATTTATAATTCTGTACGTTATATTTCTGTGACTCCGGTTCGGACTATGTTTATATCTGTTATGTATCTGCTTTACATACTCGGTACATTTTCCGTACTGACCCCCGTTCTTCGGGGGCTGCGCTACATGCCCGCAGGTACAGACGCACCAGGTGATACGCCGCCCGCGTAGGCTTCCGACTCTGCTATTTGAAGAGCTCCTTTGAGTCGGAGCATATATTTTTGGTATATATCTTCTGTCTTCTGTACACTCTGTATGTATGGATATTCTGGGTACGGCGGGGCCCTGTCCCGTCATATGATTCTGTATGTCTGTAGAGGCCTGTAGATAGATGTGTGGGTTTCGGGTTTCGTCTGTATGTTAGCCCTATCGGCTTATCTGTAAATGTCTGTATGTTCAGGTATATGTATATATATATATATATGTATGTTTGCGCGCGTGCCGTATTTGTATCGGCCTACTTCTGTTTCAAAAAAAAAAATCCGTATGATTCGAAATCTGGTTGGGTAGGTACGTACGGGTACCCAGTTAGGGTACCAGTCGCGGCCCACGGGGTTGGGACGTGACACCTTCAGAGCTCGAATCCGTGCATCCAGTATTCCATGTTTCGATGCTCCGCAAGTGTATTGGAGACCCAACAAGAATAGTTCCGGTTGATGATGTGCAAGTAACAGAGAAGTTAACATACGAGGAAATTCCCATTGCCGTTTTGGATAGACAAGTACGAAGGCTCCGGAATAAAAAGGTTGCTTCAGTCAAAGTTCTATGGCGGAACAATAATCAGGAAGAAATGACTTGGGAAGCGAAGGAGAAGATGAAATCTATGTACCCCCATTTGTTCCAATCCCCAGAAGAGATTCAAGATGAGACGTCGATGGTGTAAGGTATGTATGTTTTAATTTTATGTTTTTGGTCGTGTGTGGCCATAAGTGTGTTGATAATGTGATATAGCCCTGTGAGGCGAAGATATTGTGGGTTGTTGTAATGGAAAGGTAGTATCCAAATTACAAAGGAAACTCTGGCAAAATTTTTCCAGAATCCCCGAGTGTCGAACATTCGAGGAAGAATGTTCCAAAATGGGGGAAGAATGTTACACCTCGGAAATTTCTCCGTACTTGTATGATGAGTGGAATGATGAAAAGTTGAGTGAATGATGTTTTATTAAGTCGGGAATGGCTAATTAAGAATTTTTGGAAAATAAGAAAGTCGCGGAAAATTTTCTGTCCAGTGGTCGTATATGGCACTATACGGCCCGTAAAGTGATTTACGGACCGTATAGTGCAATCGTCCCTCAGCTAGCCAAAAATCTCAAGTTCTGCCCAATGATGATATTGTTAAATACGACCCAGTTTACGGCCCATAAATTGGTTTACGGTCCGTAAACCAAGTCGTAAACTGCCATGTCCATCAGCCAAAACTTTCTGTCTTTGAAATGATTAAATACGACTTGGAGGACGGCCCGCAAACTGGTTTACGGGCCGTAAACCTCAGTCGTAAATTACCATAATCCCCAGCCAAACTTTCTGTTTTTGGGATGCTTAAAAACGACCACAGTGGACGGACCGTAAATCAAAATACGGTCCGTATATGGTGGTTTACGACCAATGTTCATCCCGACAAATTTTCATTAAAGACCAGATTTTGAATTATTAAAAGGGAACTTAAGCCCATTTCACGTCATTTTTCATCCAACACTTCAAGAAAACTCTAGAGTGTTCCTCAACACTTCACCTCTAAGAATAGCAAGAAAATCCAAGGAAACCTAAGATTATCAACACCAAATTCATGAAAATAAGTGTAAGAACACATCAAAGGATCTTCTAAGTCAAGAAATTCCCAAGAAGGTGGAACTAGGGTTTTGGCTAAGTGAAGTATTTCAACTTAAGGATTGTTCAACCATCATCCAAGGTAAGTTTCATGATTTTTCCATGTTGTTTGAAGTATTGGAAAGCCTAGACACTTGAAATGTAGAAGAACATAGAAATGGGTCATTATTGAGTGAATAGTGACATAAATGAATGATAGTGGAATTGAACTATGAATATTGAAGTGTTGTGAATACAAATACGTTATAAATGATGTTTATATCATGAAACAAGCATTAAATGAATGAAAACGCAAGGACGAGCTAGAAGTGGAAATAAGGGAAAATTGGAGGAAAATGGTGGATTTTGCCAAATGTACGTAAATGACGATTGTCGATTATGATATTGCGAGTAATATTATGAATGTTGGGAGTTAATGTAAAACATGAGAAAAGTGGTATGAGCGAAGGAGTCATTTTTCGACTTCTCCTAGAATTAGCGACGTGTCCTTATAGTCAGTTACTAATGTTGATACGAATTCTCTTATGAAGGTAACGACGTGATATCGACGGAGAACAAGTGAGCGATATATTAGCTAAACGACCAAGGTATGTGAGGCTAGTCCTCCTTTCTAATGGCATGAATCTTTTAGCTTGAATCCCTATTCCTTTCATGAGTTCTTACATTCTAAGAAGTTAAAAGCTTATGCCTATGAATGTCTATATGAGATAAGTTATGCGATATGATGACACTAGAATGAGGATGATGTTATTCCTTGCCTACACTCACCTTATGTACTAGTCCTTTCAAGGTGAGGCGGAATGTCCATGATGGTTCCATAATGTAATCGGGGGATCACGACCTTACGTCACGCCGATAGAGTAAAGTTGATCATGAGTCTTATATACGCATTATGATAAGATAAGTATTATTATAAGCATATTACTATTAGCATTTACATTGAGCATGTCATGAGCATTTCACACCGGGCCTAGTTGGCCGGGCAGACACCGCTTCGGCGGGCGGCGATACGGATACACCACGACCTACGGGCGGCGATACGGATACACCACGACCTACGGGCGTGGGCAGACATCACTAGTGGGCGGCATGAGATGGTACCCCGGACGCGGGAGGCCTGGACGCGAGCTAATATTATTGATTATCACACCGTTCCGGCATGGACGGGCAACTTGCATATGATGCATACATGTCATGATGATGAGTATGAGTAAGATAGCATGCATTACTTAATTTATGATTATCAGTCAGATCCAGATGTCTCATGTTGATGTTATCCTCATATTATTGATGTTTCTTTTCATTATGCATGCCTCTCATACTCGGTACAATATTCGTACTGACGTCCTTTTTTCGGACGCTGTGTTCATGCCCACAGGTAGACAGGGAGGAGAGCTTGGCCCAGGTCCTCAGTAGCTGTCAGCTGATAGATAGCACCCCATTGTTCGGAGGTGCTTATGACTATTCTTTTGATGTACATTCATACATGCATATTTTGGGCATGACGGAGTCTTGTTCCGTCCATGTATTCATTATGTTAGTAGAGGCTCGTAGATATACAGTGTGGGTTAGATGGTCTCACAAGATGTTTTCATATGTATGTATGTTATTTTGATGGCCAAGGGGAAAATGTATATAAAGTATTTATATTTTGATTAAATATGATTTTCCTACAATTGGTACGTAAATTGATAAAAGAGTATTAAATGAGCGAGACAAGCAGTAGAGTAAGCGGTGCTCGGTAATTGCTCCGGGTACCCGTCGCGGCCCCTAGCTGGGTCGTGACAAAATGTTAGTTTTTGGCATAAGAGATTAGGTCATATTCCTGTCTAGTCTATGAAAAGATTGAGTGGTTTTCAGTCTGTAAGATGATATGATTTTCATTTCCTTTAAGTCACACTGTATCTGCTTTCATCTTGTCCATACTGATGTTTGGGGACCATATAGAGTTCCTACATATAATGGAAAGAGATATATTCTCACCCTTGTTGATGATAACTCCGGATATATTTAGGTCTATATTTTACCATCAAAAGTTGATGTGATTGTTACTGTTAGATTTTATTTTTTTAGATTTTTTTTTTCTTATGGTTAAGAATGTGTATGGTTCCTATGTTAAATATCTCAGAATGGTTCCTCTATTAAATATCTCATAACAGATAATGGGTGTGAGTTCTTTAATTCATCTATGACTGAGTTGCTGCAGTCCTTATAAATATGCCATCAAAGTTCTTGTGTTTTTACCCCACAAAAAATGAGGTTGCTGAGAGGAGACATAAGAATATTCTAGAGGTGGAAAGAGCACAGAGATTCCAAGTTAGTGTTCCACTAAGATTTTGGGGTGAGTGTGTCAATACTGCAGTTTGTATCATCAACAGGCTGCCTTATTCGATTCTCAAAGTGGACAAATTATCCCCTAGGGCAGTACCTGCTGTTTTTCTTGGTTAATCCTTGACTCAAAAGGGGTATCTTATGTATGATCTCAGTGCTAAAGTGCTACACTCCGTAGTTTCTGTACGTTGGGATTCGTTAGGTATTAACGATTCAATTGCAGACATCGGAGTTATTGTCGAGAAGATGCAAGATCGTAGGTGCTCGTGTTACGATTATAAGAGTCCGAGTTCGTGTAACAGGTTATAGGAGGATCGAAAAACCAGTGAACTAAGGAGATTAAGCTTCCGAGACTTTGAAGGAAAGTTGGGCAAGGTTTGGTACGAGAATTTTGGTCTAAATGGAAGAAAGAATATTTTTTCGTAGATTAAGTGTATTAAAGTGAAACAAAAGTCTAAAGTGAAGTTCGGGAAGTCTAGTTTCCAATGCAACAAACCGCTCCTCAATAGGACATCAAGGTAAGGAGATATGGACATTACAAGTGGGGCTGGCAGACCACCAAAATGGTCCCTGGCGCGTGGCGCGAACGCGCAGAAGGCCAAGGGCCAATACAGCGCGGACGCGCCACCACGAGGCGCGAACGCGCTGAAAATTTTTGAGGCCCAGATACAGGATGAAAGGTTATATTATAAGAGTATAATAATGATATATATATGACCTTTGGGGACTATATGGTGTGAATTGGTTCATATGTTACTTGAAGAAAGCCCTCGTTACAGTAAGCTAAGTAGGGCCCACACGCTGGGACTTTTATAAACGACATATGAAGAGATATATGAGTAGTACATGGAAAGTTGATCAAGTCCTAAGAAGGACCCATAAGCAAAAAATGGGCATAAGCCCTCCAAAAGGACGATTTAAGGAAACATTTTCGGATGATCTGACTTGGAGGGGCCAAAACGATATCATAAGTTTGGAATTTGGAAACACACCAAGAATCACAGTTGTAGATAATTTAATTAGATTTCCAACCATAGGTCGTGGGCCCTCACACGATATCGGGATCAAGAGTTATGACCTTTTTACTGAACGAAGGCGCAGTCAGAAAAATTGAGCCGGCGCGAACGCGCTGAAGGAAATTTAAGTCGGTCCAGGCCGAACCTGGACCGCTATTTAAAGGGGGAGACCCCCTCATTTTCGTCCCAAACACACCAAGAACCCCTCAAATATTCTATAAAATTCCCCAACTTTCCACCACCAACGTTTTAGCCCAAAACCAGGTATAATTTCCAAATTCTGGTCCAGACGGCGTATAGTTGCAACTTCAAAATTGTGTATCAACGCGTTGTGGCTTAAGCTCAAGGTGGGGGAGTGAAGATATAGCATTCTTATCGAAATAAAGGTATGAATGTCTTGCTATTAATGTTAATCTTAGTTTATTTACGAAGAAGGCGTTGTAAAATTGTTATAAAATGATTCTGTGATGGAAATATGGGACAAACACCATATGGGGTGTTTAAGAAGTATTTTGGAGTTGGAAATATTAGGGTTAATGTTGGTATTGTTGTGATTGTTGTTGGTTGCTGAATTGAGAATTCGGGCTAGGCATATAAACGGGGGAGATGATGCCCGTTTTTCGACCGAATATAAAATAGTTCGGTTTGAAACTTGGAATAAGTCTACGATGAAGAGGCGAACGTTAGTATAAATCCTCTTAAATGTAGACTTACGAGCTCGGACACATAAGCGTAGCTAATAGGAGGTGGAACAGGTATGTTAAGGCTCGTCCCTTTCTTTCAAAGGCATGATTTCTACGTTATGATTTTATAAATGTTTCCATATCTCCCTTGTTATCAAAAGTTAAAAGTATATGATTCCAAGGCATGATTCCTTTCCCGATAACCCGCAAATGTTTTTCCAAAATATTTGTATTTTTCCAAAACAGAGGTTTATGATTTTGTAAGCTCTTATGATAACAATGATGGACATGTTTTTATCATGATGGCAATGATGCCAAAGATGAGAATATTTTTCTATGGTAATTATTATGAGAACGATTTCATGTTTAAAGGTTCCACGTTTACGATTTAAATGACGGTATAAGAATGTTGAGCTATTTCTTGATTTCCCAATTCTATTCATGGATGACGACTATTTTTAATGATTCCAAAGTATATGAATTGATGCCTTATGAGATTTACGATCATATTCCTTTCCCTAAGAGGCACTCATATGTACAGGTTACCCTTTTATCTTACGATATGCTCTATATTTCCATTCTGTTCTTATTTATACTTTACATCCCTTACTATGTTACTATTCATGCCTTACATACTCAGTACATTATTCATACTGACGTCCCTTCTTGTGGACGTTGCGTTCATGCCCGCAGGATCCGATAGCCAGCCAGACTATCCACATCAGTAGGACCTCCCCCCAGCGGCAGTCGGTACGCTCCATTGATCCGGAGTTGCAGTCCTTCGGTATACTATGCTATTGTGTACACATATTGGTACGGCAGTGTCACGACCCGACTAGGGGCCGTGACGAGTACCCGATACTTGTACCGAGCACCCCTTGTCTATCGTTTTGCCTTTACCTCTTAGCAAGCCGTATGAACAGTGCCATATTTTTTTTTGAACATTAACATTAGCAGCGTCATTATGAACATAGACTAGTAAACTTCGTTATCACTTTATACAACAACATTAACATGCTAAAACACCATATATCTAACTGTACCTGACTGACTGTACATATCTGTCTTGTCATGTCGTAGCATATCGTGTCATAGTATTTCGTGTCATAGTATGTCAGGCCATAGTATATCATATCATAGTACATCATATCATAGCATAGCATGTCATAGCGTATCGAGTCATAGCATAGCGTATCATAGCGTATCATATCATAGCATAGCATGTCATAGCATGTCATGTCATAGCATATCAGGTCATAGAATAGCTTATCATAGCATACCTTATCATAGCATAGCGTATCATAGCATATCATACCGTAGCATAGCATATCTGGTCATGACATGGTAGGTCATATCATAGCGCCGAACAATGTCGGCTCACCCACATAGCGCCGATATACACCGGCTCACCCATATATCCCGCGTCCGGGCACCCCGCGTCCGGGATGATAAGCCAGCTGATCAGGTGGCAATGAAACATATTTCCCTTCCCATTCCCCCATGTATCCCTTCCCCCCGGCCCAGGTTCATATATATAGCTTGCATATATGTACTTTGTATGCATATACACATCTTATATACGTATACCTATTTTTGTATTCATATACATAGCTTGTATACATATACATGTCTTATATACATTTACATATCTTACATACATATACATATTTTATATACTTACACATATCTTATATACATATACATGTTTTATATATATATATATATATATATATATATATATATATATATATATATATATCATATAAGCACACAAGGCAGCCCAAGGAAAAATCATGTAGCCATCGGAGTGACGTAAGGTCGGTGACCTCCGATTACATTATGGAATACTCGTGATCGCTTTTGTCTCACCTCGAAGGGACGAATAATTTAAGGTGAGACGGTCAACGGAGAATAGTATTAAAGTAAACGTAGAATGAAATCATGGGCGTCACAGATGACAGCTCATAGGCTTGGGAGTCTTTAGAAAGTAAAGTCATAGCTAGGGGATATAAATAAGATTCAAGAATTAGTTTATCACTTTCATATTCCCATAGAATACTTAGCTTAGAAATCTTAGTCATAGAATCGTTCTGGTAGTACTTATCATAGGCATATCCTCTTGTCTAACATCACTGTTATCATTATCATCATGGAAGTCTCCTCGTTGGAGTACTTATAGTACTTATCATTTGGTAACGAAATCGGGATCAAAGGATTCCCTTGGATTCGACTTCTAGTAAGTCCAACAAGGCTGTAAGGAAAATCCGAGAGTAACGGGCCCACCTCGGCCGGATGAGGTAGCGTATACTATTTGCATATGTTACATGTCATGGCGTTACTTGTGGGGGTTATAGGGTAATCGGGTCCCATTTATGCAAGTTCTAGGAGCTTAAGGGGTCTTTCCATCATTTTGCACACTTTCTAGTTCAATTCTATTGAACAAAAAGGAGAAAACTTTAGGTGCGGATTCTGGGGAACAGAGTTGTCCCCGAGGCTCGTACCCAACTTATTACAGCTAAGACATGCCATAGAAGGAAGGGTGAAGCCTTACATACCTCTTTCCGCTCCTTTAGCTATTCCAAATTCACGTCACAATTTCGTCAAAATCTGCGAATTGGTCATTTTTACCAAAACTTTCATTAGTATACTTAGAGTCAAAACCTTAAGGAAACATTTTGCTACCGAAATTTCGGCAGCATTTCCTCTGTAAATATACCATCCTCGACATTCAATTTAGTCAAATTCTCATCAAACACAATCCGGGAATTCAAACCCGGCCAAACTATTAACATAATTCAACAATCGCACTAACAATTCACATATTTCCTTCAATATACATAATCTCCCAATTATCAATACTTCACCAAAGTTATCAAACCTTTATTTGCGATATGAAATCTACGATGATTACAACTCCATTTTTATTATGGAATCCATGAAAACAACAATCAAACACTACATAAAAATCAATTCGATTGTCCAACACAACAACACTACATTCGGCCACCATTGTCAATCAACACAACAACCAAAATACTAACTAGCACTTGCTTACCATTTCTTCATGCTTCAACACATATACACTACTATACATACAATATACACGGCCATGCACACACCATATACCTCACGGCCACAACACAACATCAATATTCTCCAAACACATTCAACTTCCATTTTCCACATATAATTCACAACAATAACTACCAAATACTAGATGAAATAATTGAAACATAACTCCTACATATATACACACATGCACGGCTACATGCTATATCCACTCCCTTCATGAGTTTCATCCATTATGGCATACAACAACACATATAAACCATTCATAAGACATGAAAAGTAAGCTTGAATCATACCTCTTTTACTTAGCTACTCAAGGTAGCTATGCTTGGCACCTTGAACCAATACTTGTTTCTACCACTCCAATAACTCCACCATGTTGTTATGCACCCTCCAAGGAGTAGAAAGTGATTTTTGGAGAATATTTTTCTCTTGGATTTTCACTATGGCCGAAAGCCTCAAGGGCTTTTCTCCTTCTTTCTTTGTTCTTCTTTTATTGAATTTTCTAGAGGTGTTATGAGATAAAGATGACCTATCCATCTTTTATAATTTACAAATTAATCCCACATGGGCTTGGACCCATATCAATGGCCGGTTGGGCCTTTAATTTTTGCCCAAAAAAGACTTTCAAGCCCACTTATATTTTTGACTAGTTTATGTAATTCATGAAGCATTTTTTTCCAATTTCCAAATTTGCCCTTCGTCTTCCTCCGTATTTCCACTTCTAGACTTTTCATAAGCAACTCATTTACCATACAAGATAAAGGGTGGCCTTGCTTGTTGTCTTCCCACGATTGCCTTGAATTATCCGATTGCAGAAAATGCGGGATATAACAGGCAGGGCCTTGTCCTGTCCCTTCTATAGTTTGTACTCCATAGAGGTCTGTAGACAGTGATATGTAGTCATGTTGTTATGCAGCCTCGTCAGCACTTATTTTGTTGTACCGTATATATGAAGTGGCCAATCAGCTTGTGCCGTTAGTCTGAGCATTTGTGTTTATATGTATTTGTTGGCCGTGGATTCCCGATACGGTGTCTATTATGTTGATTGTTCGGGAGACAGTCCAGCTCAGTTACAGATTGTGTATGGGCCCAGGATAGTCAGTGTGAGGTAAATACAGGCATAGGAGTGCTTGACCAGCAATGGTCGGGTACTTGTCGCGGCTCATCGGTTTGGGTCGTGACATAAAGTCCTTAAGACAAGTATAGCCAAAGAAGATGTGTTTCCCTTTAAGCAGGTGTCAGAATCACCATCTCCCTTATTTCAGGTCCTTGATCTTCCTCCCAATTCTCAAATTACTTCTCCTTTGTATGTTTCTATTCCCTCATATATTACTACAATACAAAGTCCTACCTCTTCTCTTGATCAGGGTGTTGCTGATTTTTCTATATATTCTCCTTCTAACTCTCTTTTTATATTAATTGGTACCAATTCCAAGTTGGTTCTACAAGTCAGGATTGATCTAAAGTTGAAGCTTAAGATGAATGACCCAGGAGAATTGCAGTTCCTTCTAGGTTTTGAATTTTCTAGATCTAAGAAGGGAATTGTAACGAGTCAAAGAAAATATGCATTGGAGTTGATTGCTGAAATGGGATTGAGTAATTCTAAACCATTCAGTACTCCCTTGGAGACTAACTTGAAACTTACGTCTGTTGAATATGATTCTTTTATTAATGATGGTTCATCTGGAGAAGTGGATGCAGTACCTACTGATCCTAGTCAATACCAAAGATTAGTAGGTAGGCTGTTATATCTCACCATGCCAAAAATTGACGTTGCATATGTGGTGCAAGTATTAAATCGGTTCAAGCAACACCTTAAAAAGTTTCATATGGAAGTTACACTTATGGTGGTCAAATACATCAAGATGCTCCTATCCTAGACCTTCAAATGCCTATAGAAAAATTACACAAATGACTCAGATTAGAGAGGATGCTTATAGACCAGAAGGCCAGTTATAGGCTATCTAGGTAAGTTTGGGAATTTAGTGGTGTCTTGGAAATCCAAGAACCATGAAACAGTTGCAAGAAGTTCTATAGAGGCAGAATTTAGAAGTATGGCATCTGTAATAGCAAAACTGACTTGGTAACTAGCTTATACAAGGATCTTGGTGTTAAAATTAAATTGCCTATACATATCTAAACCAGCAATTCAAATGGCTGCCAATTCCATCTTTCATGAGAGAACTAAGCATATAGAGAATGATCGTCATTTTGTAAGAGAGAAGATTGTTCAGCGTGTGATCAAAACCTTTCATATCTTTACCAAAGAGCAACAGGCATATACATTGAGAAAGAGTTTTGGGAGACTGCAACATGATCACTTGTTGTCCAAGCTGAGTTTGAAAAATGAATTTCAACCATCAACTTGAGGGAGGGTATTGAGCTGAGAAGATATTTCCAGCTCAGTGCCAGCTAAGAGACAACTCAACATAGTTAGTTATAAATAACAAGTAGTTAACAGTGCTTGAAGTCGGTAAATTACTTGATGTAACACTGCTCCTATGATGAAGATCACAGAGTTTATCAAAATTATTATAGATTAAATTTGAAATAATTTTTTTGAGATTGAGATTGAGCGTAGAGATTACGTGCAATCATTTTGATCAGTCGAAGCTAATTTCGAATATTATAATAGCTCAACTCTAGTAACAGAGGCTCTAGCAGTTCTGGGTGCCACTTTTGATATATGCTATGTGGATGAAAGTAATTTTAATGGCTAGATTTGTTTTCTATTAGTATTGTTTTTTGTTACACCTTGGTAAATTTCGTATCATTGGAATTGTATGTAGACTAATGTGAGCCCAGAGAGGCCATGTAACCCCTATAATGTTGAGGAAGATGTTTAACAAGAGTTTAGCAAGTGCCTTAAGGTTTCGGAGTTAAACGAATCGAAGAAAAACAAGTTTGTCAAAAAAGAGGCATTTTGACTATGCCATTTGACTGAGCATCAAATATTTTGCGGCCCATCAAATGGGAGCTCCTCCACTGTATAATGGTTATAGTGAGGTCATTTTAGATGGTCCATGTCACGACTCGACTAGGGGCCATGACGGGTACCCGGGGCTAACCACCGAGCACCGCTCATTCTATTATTCATTATACTCATCCTACGTTCATTCATTATTCTCATGCTTCTATTCATAGGGAAACCATTTTCTCTTGAAACACATTTACCTTATATACATAAGCCCTCCGGCTATCAAAATAATATATATACATACGAGGAGAAACCGTGAGACCATACTACGCAGACATACGTATCTGCGAGCCTCTACTAGAGTACTAGACATATGGACGGGACAGGACCCCGTCGTGCCCAAAATACATGTATATACACAAAAGAATAAGTCAATGGCACCTCTGGAACAATGGAGTGCTCTCAAGTCAGCTGATTGCTCCTATGAGTTTGGATCACTTCCCGGTCTACCTGTGGGCATGAACACAGCGTCCAAAGAAAAAGGACGTCAGTATGAGCATTGTACTGAGTATGTAAGGCATAAACAATAATGACATATCAATGAAATAAGGAGATATCAAGTGAAGAGTAATATGTAACTGACTGTCAATTAAGACTGAAATAATGCATGCTAACTTACTTCATAATCATCATCATGTCATGTATGTATATATATATAAGCTACCCGACCATATAGGTACGGTGTGATAATCATTAGCCCGCGTCCGGGGTACCATCTCATGCCGCCCACTAGTGGTGTCATGCCCGGCCCTCTAGGCTCGGTGTAAACATAGCATCCCACCTTAGCGGTGACATGCCCGGCCTTTTAGGCACGGTGGAATCGTATGCAGCCCGCCTTCGTGGTGACATGTCCGGCCAACTAGGCACAGTGTAATCGTATCGTCATATAGTCAACATAAACTTATCATAACTTAACATTATCATACATTCATCATTAATTATACATTAAAGCTTAAAGGTGACCATGGCTATGTCGGGGTGACATGAGGCCGTGAACCCTCGACTACGTTATGGAGTAATCATAACCGTTATATCTCACCTTAGAGGGACTAATATTTTAAGGTGAGTGCACACAAGGAAAAACATCAATGGAACCATACTTAGGATCACTTAACCTCATGGATATCATATATTACTCTGGGATTCTCTATACTTAAACTCATCATCATCATTATCATGCTCGTATCGTATCTCTTTTCTTTATCATGTGCGTATGTAGCTCTTTATAGTCATGGACTCATAATTTCTGTTATTTAGGAAGATCATGGAAGAATAAGAAGATTCATGCCATATGAGTCATGCCTTAGAAAGAAGGGACTAGCCTTACATACCTTTTCGTTTAGCTACTCTATCACTTGAATGTTATCTTCCAATGCTCAGGTTTCTACCTTCAAGAGAGTTCGTATTAACATTAGCTAATCGATCACATGAACATGCTCAACTAAAGCTAGAGAGAATTAGGCAGCATTTCCTTTGTTTCAACGACTTTCTCCATGTAATAAAACAACTCCCAAATAGAAATAGCAACTCCCATAATATCATAATCAATAGATTTCTCTAGTTAAACATTGTTCACTTCTCAAATTCACTTTCAAAGTCATCCGTAACCATGACTACAATATAACAACATATTCATTCTTCCCGTAATATTTCCTCAACGTCATTAGCATCATTCACAACAAGATCATACTCATATCATTCTAAAAATCATGGCTCAATTCAACTTACTACTCAAAATACCATTATTTCCCTATTTGTGCTCATATTCTACTTTCTTCTCTAATCTAAGTCTTTCAACTACTCAATACTTTGAATAACATGAGCTAGATGTAAAACTCACCTTTGATTATGTAGGAATGATCTTTGGATGAAGATACTTTGCTTGAGAAAAACCCCCAACTCCAATACCAAGAATTTCTTGCCTTCCACTAACCCTAGTGAGCCGCTTTGCACTTGAGTCTCTTGATTCTTGGTGTTTGATCTTTCATTTCTCTTGGATTGCTCTTGATTTTGGTCTTAGCTCATAAGGAGACTTGTTGAGAGAGTTTCTAGAGGTTTCTATCTCCAAAAATGGTGAAAATATGATTTTGGGTCCAATTTGGTCTATTTATAGTGGTCCAGAAAATTCTGGACCGACACAACATGCTGCGAGCTTTGCTAGACGCAAAGCGTGCTTTCCTATACGCATGTTGTGTCGCAAGTCTCTCAACATCACCAAAATTTCACTGTCACACTTTGCTAAGCAACTGCGTTACCGCAAAGCGTGCTTTGCTGCTAGCATGTTGCGCCACATATTGCGCCATAATGTGACATTTTGCCAAACTTTTGCCGAAACTTAACTCCGATGATACGACGAGTCTTAAACCTTCCCAAGGCTTACTAAACATGGTTTTACTTCATTATATACCCAAGATGGACATATCTATCCTCATGACCTCGAAAAATTTATCCTACTTCCCAAGACTAGGACAACTAGCAATAGGTAAAACTCGACGTACGAAAATGCGAGGTGTAACAGTCCATTTGACGGAACAATTTGATATTCTGCGGCTGTCAAACTGGCCACAGAATGAATTTGATGTTTTAAATTCATTCCAGGGTTCATTTTTCATTATTCCACCTCAAAATTTGTCCAAATACTCTAAAAAACCCTCTCTAATAGTTCTCAAAGGATTAAGGGTGAATCCATAGTCAAACAACTCAAAACCTCCACTAATGTGTTGAAGATTGCAAGGAATTTCTCTATGATGTTGTGGTGTGATTAAGGGAAGTTGTGAGCTGAACTAACTATGGATTTTAGTTCACACCTACTGCTTTAGGTAAGTAAAATATGTTCTTGGCTGTACTTAAGGCTAGGTCAATGTGGGTTGTGTTATTTGGGTGCAAACACGAGATAGAATTTGATATGGCATAACGGTGTTGTCCTCTCTTTGTTTGGGCTATTTTAAAGTGATGTATATAATCCTTGTGGCTGGAAATTATGGGAAATAGTTTGATTACGATATATTTATTATTGTTATCTATTTATTAGTCATAAAGATGATGTTGTAAGCTAGAGGAAAATTGGCCATAAAACACTTGAAAAATTGCTTGCATGTTGTGGAGTTGTGTGGGCTGTTTTCATGTTGTGCATATCAAATATGAGGTTATGTGATGACTCAATTCGTAATCGTAATGGCACCTACACTCCCCCCCCCCCCCCGGGTAGGTGTAACGACCCGTTCGGTCATTTTGGTTGTTTTCTTATTTTTGCCTATTTTGCCCTTGCGAATCCGTCCCTTCGCTTGTTTTGGATTGTTGTGTAGTGGGTGAGCTTGGCACAATTCTTGAGGTAGTTCAAATCTCTTAAGTAGGAAATTTGCTGAGTTAAAGAATTCTTAAGTGTTGGGTTGACTTTAAGCATCATCGGGGATATTTGTGTCCTTTTGGGAATTTTGCCGGTTCCATTAGCTTTGGAACGTTGAATATAGGTGTCACGACCTAGCTGGGGTCCGCGACGGGTACCCAGGGCTAACCACCGAGCACCGCTCGTGCTATGATTTCCTTAACCCATTTAACAATCATTCATCAATTCCTTGTTAACTTTAAAAAGGATCTAGTTTTCATTGCAAAATATAATGCTCTAACACAAGAACATATTCCACAACATATTCCAACATATTCCACATCAATTCTTGTTAACTTTGCTGCGGAACGTGCAGCCCGATCCATATATCATCATATATCAATATAATGCCGTGGAACGTACAGCCCGATCCATCACCCATATATCCCGCGTCCGGGATGAGATCATAATATGCCAGCTGACTAGGTGGCTATGCGTCTATAGCGCCTCACCTTTCCCCATATCCCCTAAATACATATACATATCATATACTTATATAATATACATAGCATGCATGAGAGCCCATGAAAAGGCTATGGCTCTATCGGAGTGACGTAAGGTCGGTAACCTCCGACTATATTATGGATTAATCATGATCGTCATGTCTCACCTCGAAGGAACAATTATTATAAGGTGGGACTATCAATGAAGAATACAGATATGAATAATAACATCAAGAGGAAACATAAGATAGAGTCATAATCTTATAAGAAGTCAATCCATATGTTTTTGGAATCTTAGAGAAAATATAGTCATCATTCATGAATAAAATCGAGAAGTCAATAGATGGCTCAACATTCTCATGTCGTCTTTGAAATCGTAACATTGGAACCTTTAAACGTAAAATCGTTCTCATCATAACATGCTCATCATATATGCTCATCGTAATATGCTCATCATAGTATATACATGAAGACTCTAGAACAGCTATACTTTATCGAGGTGACAGAAGGTCGTGAACCCTCGATTCCATTATGAACATTTATAACCATTCTGCCTCACCTCGAAGGGATTAATGTATGAGGTGAGTATAAGCAAGGAATGACATCATATCACTACTAAACTCATAACATTGCTCTTATCTCGTATAATTATTCATGATCTTAGACTCTTAGCCTTTAGGAATGTAGGAGAATCATGAGGATGAAAGAAGAATCATGTCCTAGGATTCATTCCATGGAAGAAAAGGACTAGACTCACATACCTTGGACGTTTACCATTCTTATCGCTTGCTCGCTTCCCTTATGATGCACTCGTATATACCTTCAAGAGAGTTCATGCCGTCGTTAGTTAAGCAATTATAAAAACGGGCTTCTATTTCTAGGGAAAATGGGGCAGCATCTCCTTTGTTTCTATTACGTTTCTCATATTCTATTTCAGTCCCCAAACATTCACAACAATAATCACAATATAGAAACCAACAATCATCGTTCATATACATTTAGCAAAATCCACCAATTTCCTCCAATTTCTCCACATTTAGTGGTTTTAGCCTAACATCACATCCCCTCATACGTCACACTTATCCCATGGTCTAAACGTTGTTTATAATGTAGTCATGATCACATCATATCAACATTCATGATTTCCATCCAACTACCATTCAATTGTGACACTACTCACCCTTTTAAAAACTCATTTTCCATGTTTTTCTACAATCCAAGCATCTTAGCCTTCCAATACCTTAAACAACATAGTAAAATCATGAAACATACCTTAGATGATGGTGGAACAAGCTTTGAATGGAATTCTTCCTCTTGCACCAAAGTTTCACTTCGCCTCCTTAGGGTTTTCTTGAAGAAGATGAATCCTACTTGAGTTTCATATGCTTTGCTCCATGGATTTTATGTTGTTGATCTTCAATTCCCCTTGAATTTTCTTATGGATGAATGTTAGAGTATTCTCTATATGGTTCTTGAAGTGGAGAGTGGAAATGAAATGAAAATAAAATGGAAAGGGTCCATTATATTTAAAATTGAAATCTGGCCGACCTACTTTATATGGACCAACATACGGTCCGTATAATTTTTACTGACCGTATTGTATGTTTGGTCCTGTGAGCTATATTGTGCTGGGCCAAATCCACGGTTGGACATACGGTCCGTGAATTTTATACGGCCAGTATGTCTGGCCGTATGTTTGCCCAGTTTTTCGAGACTTGTTCTCGTCGACTCGTTTGATCTCCGATCCTTATGGAACCTTCTTAGTACTTTCTTAACACCTCAATACCAATCTTAGGGATGTTATAATATGTATTTAACCATCACTATGCCATCACAGAAGCGTTACTCATTATTTTCATCTGATACACAACATATGGTTTGCTTTTCCTTACTAACTTTCGTTCCTCATCTCGAATGTCTTGAGAATCTTAATTAGGGCCATTTATATCATTCCTTGCTCGTTAAAACATCGCATATGTTATGTCCTTCGTTCACCCATTCACTGTACACGTACGGAGGATTTCTAAGGTGTAACAATAGGTTGTTTCAGTGTTTGGTTCAGATCCTGAGGGTCTTGGGGGCATTTTGGTCATTCGATTAAAAAGTTAATTTTTGCCCGTTCGGGGTTGACTTGGTCAACAAGACCTCTGCTGGGAATTTCAAGTGTGCGAGTGAGTTCGTAGCGCATTTTTAGATGTGTTTTAATATTTAGTTTGTATTAGGGAGGTTCCGGGAGAGTCTCGGGATTCTAATTGAGAGAGTCCAAAACCAGATTTTTCTTGTTCTAGTGTTTGCATAGGCAAGAATAGGGTCTCATCCCTACTAACATTGTTCCTGCAAAGAGGAGGCCGGTAGGAGTGAAGGACAGCTGGGTTGGCCTTTTTTCGCCCCAGCGAAGATTTTCCTGCAGGTGCGTGTGCGTAGCTGCGAGTTGAGCTCCGCCGCTGCAAGCTTGGGATATTTTATGGGAATGCGCCGGGGTGAGGTCTATTTCGCCGGTGCGTGATTACCGGTGTGAACTTGGGTGCGCAGGTGCGCAACTCGCTGAGCAGAATGTGGTTCTTTTAGTGTCTTCTTCCTTGAGTCTTTCATTCCAAACACTTAAGTGGAGAGCAATTTTGGTAGTGAATTGAAGGGAATTCAGGGAAGAATCAGTGGATAAGTCTCCTAACTCTATTTTATGATTATTTTCATGGTAGAATCGCAACCCCATGCTTAGTATGTTGATTTTAAGAGAAATATTGAAGGGTTTTGGAACCCAACCTAAGAATTAGGAATTTTAGAAATTGAGCCGGAATTAGTGATTATTATATGATGATTTTTTGGGTTATATCAAGTATGAGGAACGTGATTCTAGGCTCAATTTAGTGTTTTGCCCTTTTGAGTTCGAAATCCTAATTTTAGGGCTTAATTTGGGAATTTTGGATTATGTAACAATATGGGTGTTGTTGGATTCGTGTTCTAACGTATAATCCATATTTAATTAGACTTTGTTTGTTTGGAGACTATGCGGAACCGCAACAGGCTTCGTGATTCGAGATTAGACAACTTCAGGCATGTTGAGACCTTGAACTTTTTTCTTGAATATGTGTGTTAGCTAAAATGAACCTAATAAAAAGGGAATTGGGGCGATTAAGGGGTTCTAATACTCATGAGGCGACGAGCACCAGTAAACGATACCGGTCTTCATGTTATGGGTATTTGTGCAATTTCAATTGTATTGTTGGTCTAAATGCCATGCTTTGGGCACTAGCTAATAGAATAGTACGATCCTTTGGATCTATGATTGGGGTCCGATGCCCGTACTTTATGTCTCATATTGTTATTTCCCGTCTTGTCTGTTTGTATGCATATCACTCATATATCCTCGTTAAAGTAAAAAGGATGTAAAAAGGTGAAGCCTTTATGATATTGTAAACATGAGGACGGATTCCACACTTATATGCTTGTTCTTGACTTAATGTATGCCATATTCATACGTTATATGTATTCATGCATATGATTTGAGGATATGATTATGAGTCCGATGGGATCTTATTTCGAAAGAGTGGTGATGCTTTTAGCGCGTTTCATTGACAAATGGGTCCGGTCGGCTAAGTGACAGGTACTTGAGATATAATATGTAGGAACCGTGATCCCAGCTTGCTATCGGAGTGGTTCGTGATCCGGTGATTTTTAGGAGCGGTGATATATGGGCCTTATGAGCCCCCCATGGGTCATGATTCATTAATATTCGAATGTGTGTATATCGGGAAGTGGAAACAAAGGCCTTACATTACATTTGCATCTCATTCGTCTTATCTTATGTTATTGTTGGGATTATTGGTGTCTAACTTTGCTTTTTTTATATTCTATTTGCTATTTGAGCTTAATCATTAAAGTATGGTTATCTTGTATTTTTAATTAATGACGGACTAGTATGGTTGTGGTATCCTAACCAACCTTCATCTCAGTTCCGAATCGGTCAACGATGCTGCTGAGTACCCATTGTATTTGTACTCACGCTACACTTGCTGCACCTTTTTGTGTGCAAACTTGGTTCCTAGCACCAGTGGAGTTCACGACTACTAGGCTGCCTGCTAGAGCCTTACTTGAGAGATTAGGGTGAGCATCTTGGATTTTGGATGGCTTCGGACTCCTTCTCACAATTACTTACTGTCTCTTCAGTTCAAACAGTTTTCTTTATTTATTCAGACTATTTTATTACTCTTAGTAGTCCTTGTGTTATGGTGACATAAGATTTTGGGAAGGATTGTAATAACTATCTAAGTATTTCTATTTAAGATTGTTAAGACTTGAAATTGACTTGTATGATTTATTCCGCTTATTTTGGGATATTAATGGTTGGTGTTGGCTTACTAGTATGGTGGGACTAGTGCCGTCACGACTTGGTAATTTGAGTAGTGAAAAATTGGTATCAGAGCCCTAGGTTAATCGATCTCACCGAAACAAGGACACTGTCTAGTAGAGTCTCGCGGATGGGTACGAGAGCTCTGTACTTATCTTCGAGATGCTATAGGACATTTAGGAAACTTTCATTTTTTCATTCCTCATCGTGCGTGTTTCATTCGGGTAAGGTCTAAACTTCATTGTTCCAATCTCTCACTAATGGTGAGGACACGTTCTCGACATGCGAGTAGCTAGATGTGACGTCGCCCAGTATGGTTCGAGATATGCAACTGTGATAGGGACACGTGATCAACTCTATATTTCAGCTATGATTTGAAAACTCAATAGAGTGGGATTATGATTCAGATTCTATGGTTCAGCGACATCCCTAAGAAATGAGAGTGGAGGAAGCACATTTATGGTATATAAAGTGATGGGAAGATATTATCTATTCTAAATGGTACAATTAGTGGAATAACCATGTGATACGTGTTGTGCCTTTGAAGACTACCATCGAGGGATTCATCATAACATAAAGGTTTCTTATGATGCAACAACATGGGACATGTACATATATTTTGAAGATGAAGGAAAATTTGGATAAATCAGTTGATTGGGCAAAAGAAATAGTTGATGAGGTTGTGAAGAGAAGTTTGGAAAGAGTATAAATAGGAAAGAGGACTTTTTATGGTAAAGTATATGGATTTAGGACTTCATTTTAGGATGCGTGTCGAGTGTCTTCAGCTACTTGACAAAACAGGGACGTAATAAAGGAATTTGAATGGATCATTCTCAGTTATAAGACAAGCATAAGTGGTGGATGAGCTTGTTTGGGCAAAGGTTACTATGGGTGATTGAATCTTGCGAGAATGGTCGGGTATCGTGTTACAATAACAGGTCGTGTTTGCTGGTTCGATTGATATATGAGGAATATGGTAACAGGAAGGAATTATTTTGACCTTCGAGCCGGTTGATTATGTGAGACCATTTTAATTTATGAAACGTTGCTAAGGATCATGGGTTAGTCGGTATGTGGGTTGTGTCGTAGGCTTTTGGACGAATCAGTGGTCTGTTAATAAGAACGAATCTAGTGATGGAAGAGTGTAAGGATTTGACTACTTGGAGATTTATCGATTATTGATCCTAACTTAGAGAGAATGTGGATTTTTATAATTGTGGCGTTGGCTCAACAGGTTCTACGATTAGTAGTGGGTGTTAAATAATTCAAGTGGCCAAGTACATTTCAGCGGTTAAATTAAGGATCAGTGGAAACAATCTAAGAAAGGGCAATGATTTTACTAGAGGATTTTGGGTATTCATGAGGAGTTGGTAAACTCATGAACCAAGAAGGAGGAACGATTCTCCTATTCAGGAATTATTTGTAAGAAAATCGGTGTGAGCTTCGTGAGGTCATTAGTAGAGATTTATGTGTGGTAGTTAAGGATCTCTTACAGATTATGGATCATTTCATGGTGTTTGAGGTGTGCATCTCCACTGATTACTTGTTGGGATAATCAGGGTTGGTCAGGTATCTTCTGGTAGGAAGGTATTATTAGGAAAGGTATTTGGGATGCGTTTGACTTAAAGGAACATTCAGTTTTAAGGTTCGAGTGAGGCAAGGAAAACTTTCAGATGCACTTAATTGGGGACTACTACTATCTCTATGACTGGTTTGGCTAATTTGTAAGATTTATGATATTCCGATCCACCCCTCAGTAGGTTTAAGGAATTTTCGATTGATGATGATAAACGTGGTCTTGAATGGAAGATAGAAATTAGAGATTCAAGATAAAAGGCATCTTACTATCAGCTTCGAAGGATTAAGGTTCATAAGACTTGGCTTCGTATCAGCGTGACTACTTAAATCATGTTCAGGTTATGGTGCCGTTATGTTATCCCATTCAGTTTGGGTGGGGAAATAGTAAGTCTGATTGAGGAAGTCCGTGTACGATTTGATTTAGTGACTTGCAAGTGCCAGCGGGACCTTGTGATTGAATATTGATAAGAAGGTAACTTGCGTATTACCAAGAGGGGTATTTCAACGGCATACTTGAATGGACCAGTAAGAGTTGATTAATAAAGGGTATCGTGCAGTCTCTATCATAGTTAGGTAGTATAGTTGAGCATTTCAAATATGAATGACTGGAGGGTATCGTGCGAGGTGAGACTTATGGATTGTAAGATTGATACTTTTGCAATTTTTTAAAAGCTTAATAAATATGGAACTCAGAGATTTGAGGGTTGTGTACTGTGGAATATTAAAATGATGAACAAGTTAGTGGAAAAACAATGAAGAAAGATATCGATTTAATTAGATTCTTTGAAGTTTATCATGTTTGGGTAAGTAGTGCGGGTTGACATATATGAAGAATTAAAGTCTTAAGGTATAGCTCGTGGGTATTTGATTGACTACTTGGGAAAATTTCAGATTTTGAGGTTGGAAATGACAATGCGGGGTTGAGGATTCAAGAATAGCGGATTAGAATGGATCGCCACACACTTATGGAATGTTTACTATTCACTTATAGGGTTTTGGTAATGGTTTGGCTAATTATTGGTGACCGGGCCAGGTCTGTTCTTGTAATGACAGGTGACATATGGTTGTGTTACCAGAAGATTTATGGCTATTCGAGTAACCCGTGTCTAACTATTTGATGGTCTTCTGTTCAAATAGAGGTATTGCAGGTTACCGAGCGTATGAAGGTTACAAGGGAATTTGATAACAGTTGGTGACGACAGCTTGTAGCCAAATTTTATCGGTCTGCGCAGATACTTAGTTATGTCGAGGAGGTATAAATGGATAGGGGAGGTTTTGGAGTGGTTGATTGACCTTTACAGCATTGGCATGGCAAGATAATCCCGAAGATGATGTGCACAATATGTTACTTCAAGGATGAGAAGATTCAGATAGTGAGTGTTGATTCAATGGTTTCAACTCATCGAGACAGAACTATTAGATTTCAGATTTGCGTAATTGACCTTGGATAAGGTTAGTGTGTGATGGGAATGCTTGGGATTTGCTCAGGATAAGCACAAATCCTTTTCTGGACAGACAGAGTCTTGATTTGTACTCATGGTATGTGATAGTGTGATTTCTATGGATTCATGGTAGTAAAGATAATTTTGGAAGGTGTGGAAGAAAGATAAATCGAATTAGAGTACTTGGTGGGTACAGTTAAATATGGATGAGGGTTTCAGTTAGAAGATTGTTGCAACTATAATGATAATTGTGGAATCCAATGGTGATAATCAAATTCAGGTATTTTAAGTAAGGCTGGACCGAGTGTGTGAGGATCAGATTATTAGGATAAGTTAAAGGAAGTTTTGGTGAATCAAGCGGAGAAGCAAATTGCTATGGACTTATAGTAGGATTACCTTAGTAGTTGGGGAAATTTGATTCATATCTGGGTCTTTATAGATCAATAGACTAAGTAATCTCATTGTGTATTGATTCAG
Source organism: Lycium barbarum (assembly GCF_019175385.1). Taxonomy (NCBI): domain Eukaryota; kingdom Viridiplantae; phylum Streptophyta; class Magnoliopsida; order Solanales; family Solanaceae; genus Lycium; species Lycium barbarum. Next base: position 17,434,450 of record NC_083348.1, on the reverse strand, counting down.
AATATTTGCAAATTAGAGAAATTAGACAGGTTCAACTTTCAAAAGTTGGTTCGCTTTCTTGGGGTGCCTATTTCTACCATTATAGATGGAGGCACTCAGTTTACATCTCATTTTGGAGAGCTATGCAAAAAGAGTTGGGTACTCGAGTGGAGCTTAGTACATCATATCGCTTTCAGTCTGATAGATAGTCCGAGCGCACTATTCAGGTTCATAAGGATATGTTGCGGGCTTGTGTAATAGATTTTAGCGGCCTTTAAGATCAATTACTGATTTAACGGGGTTTGTCTATGACAGTTACTGTTCGCGCTTTGAGATGGCACCCTTGGGGCCTTATATGGTGGGAGGTGTGATTATCCAGTTGGTTGGTTTGATGCATTGAGGTGAGACCTCTGGGTAGAGACTTGTTGTGAGATTCTTTTGATAAGGTCAGGTTGATTCAAGAGGGGCTTCTTACAACTCAGACTAGACAAAAGAGTTGTGCGGGACAGAAGGTTCATGACTTCGACGTCATGGTTGATGAGCGAGTATTGCTGAAGGTCTCACCCACAAAGAGTGTGATATTGTTTGGAAATAAGGGCAAGTTGGTCCTTAGGTTCATTAGTCTGTTTGGGATCGTTCAGCGTATTAGCGAGTTAGCCTATGAGTTGTCTTTGCCTCTTGTTTTTTTGGGCATGCTCCCCGTATTTCATATTTTGATGCTAAAGAAGTACCATTCGGATAGTTCTCATGTGATTAGATGGGACTCAGTAATACTTGATTAGTTATGCGGATTAGATATCTCTAGGTTTTCAGTGATTCAGGTATGTCTTCTTTATTTCATGTTCGAGGACAAACATATGTTCAAGTGGTGGATGATGTAATGACCTATTAGGTCGTTTTGGTTGTTTTCTCATTTTTGCCTATTTTGCTCTTGTGAACCCGCAACTTTGCTTGTTTTAGATTGTTGCTTAAGTTGGGAATTTGCTAAGTTAAAGATTCTTAAGTGTTGGGTTGACTTTAAAAATCATCGGGGGTATTTGTATCATTTTGGGAATTTCAATGCTTCCATTATCCTCGGAATGTCGAATATAGGCTATTTCAGTGTTTTGTTCAGATCCCGATGGTCTTGGGGGCATTTTGGTCGTTTGGTCAAAAAGTTATTTTTCGCCCGTTCGGGGTTGACTTGGTCAACAAGACTTCTATTAGGAATTCCGAGTGCGCGAGTGAGTTCGTAGCACATTTTTACATGCGTCTGCATATTTGGTTTTTATCAGGGAGGTTCCAGGAGAGTCTCGAGATTTTAGTTGAGAGAGTCAAAAATCAAATTTTTCTGGTTATGGTTTTTGCGCAGGAGCGAATGTGGTCCCTCCCCTGCGGACTTGCTCTTGCGAGAGGAGACCCGCAAGAGCGAAGGACAGTTGTGCCTTGGTCCGCCCCTACGAAGATTTTCTCGCAGGTGCGCGTGCGCAACCACGAGCTGAGCTCCGCCGCTGCTAGCTTGGGATATTTTGTGGGAATGTGCCATGGCGAGGTCTCTTCCGCCTGTGCGTGTTCGCCGGTGCGAACTTGGGTGCTCAGGTGCGCAATTTGCTGAGCAAAATGTGGTTCTTTTAGTGTCTTCTTCCTTAAGTCTTTCATTCAAAAAACCTTAAGTTGAGAGCAATTTAGGGGGTGAATTGAAGGGAATTCAAGGAAGAATCAGTGGGTAAGTCTCCTAACTCTATTTTATGATTATTTTCATAGTTAGAATCGAACCCCCAGGCTTAGAATGTTGATTTTAAGAGAAATATTGAAGGGTTTTTGAACCGAACCTAAGAATTGGAGGTTTTAGAAATCGAGCATGAATTAGTGATTATTATTAGATGATTTTCAATTTTTGGGTTAAATCAAGTATAAGGAATGTGATTCTAGGTACAATTTATTGTTTTACCCCTTTGGGTTTGGAATCCTAATGTTATGGCTTAATTTGGGGATTTTGGAATATGTAACAATATGGGTGTTGTTGGATTCATGTTCTAATGTATAATCCGTATTTGATTAGACTTTGTTCATTTGGAGACTATGCAGAACGACAACGGGCTTCGTGATTCGATATTCGGCAACTCCAAGCATATTGAGACCTTGAGCTCTTTCTTGAATGTGTGTGTTGGCTAAAATGAACCTAATAAAAAGGGAATTAAGGCGAATTAAGTAGGTTCCGATACTCATAAGGTGATAAGCACCATTATCAGATACCGGTCATCATGTTATGGGTATTTGTACAATTTCAATTGTATAATTGGTCTGAATGCCATGCTTTGCCCACTAGCTGATAGAATAGTACGATCCTTTGAATCTGTGATTGGGGTCCGATGCCCGTACTTTATGTCTCTTATTGTTATTGCCTGTCTTGTCTATTTGTATGCATATCACTCATATATCCTCGTTAAAGTAAAAACAAAGTAAAAAGGTGAAGCCTTTATGATATTATAAACATGAGGATGGATTCTATTCTTATATGCTTTTTCTTGACTTGATGTATGCCCTATCCATACGTCATATGTATTAATGCATACGATTTGAGGATATGATTGTGAGTCTGATGGGATCTTGTTCCGGACGAGTGATGATGCTTTTAGCGCGTTCCGTTGATAAATGTGTCAGTTCGGCTAAGTGACAGGTACATGAGATACGATATGTGGGAACCGTGATCCGAGGTTGCTATCGGAGCGGTGATATATGGGCCTCATGAGCCCCTATAGGTGACGATTCATTAATATTCGAATGTATGTATATTGGGAAGTGGAAACAAAGGCCTTGCATTGCATTTGCATCTCATTCATCTTATCTTATGTTATTGTTATGATTGTTGGTATTTGACTTGGCTTTTCTTGGATTATATTATCATGTATTTTGGAATAATGACGGAAAAGTTTGGTTGTGGTATTATAACCAATACTCATCTCCGTACCGGAAAGGGTCAGTTAACAATGCTGCTGAGTACCTGTTGTATTTTGTACTCACGCTATACTTGTTGCGCCTTTTTATGTGCAGACTCGGTTCCTAGCACCAGTGGAGCTCGCGACTACCAAGGTGCCTGCAATTGCCTTACTTGAGAGATCGGGGTGAGCATCTTGGATTCTAGATGGCTCCAGACTCCTTCTTACCATTACTTGCGGTCTCTTTAGTTCTGACAGTTTTCTTTATATATTCAGATTATGTTATTACTCTTAGTAGTCCTTGTGTTATGGTGACATAAGATTTTGGGAAGGATTGTAATAACTATCTAAGTATTTCTATTTAAGATTGTTAAGACTTGAAATTGACTTGTATGATTTATTCTGCTTTTAGTATTTCCGCTTATTTTGGGCTATTAAAGGTTGGTGTTGGCTTACTACTATGGTGGGATTAGTGCCATCACGACTTGATAATTTGGATTGTGACAGTGGGCAAACCATTCCCAAATCATTTAAGTCATTTTTTAAGAATTATGCAGAAATAAATAATGATTTAGATAGCAGATTCAAATTATATAAATGATAAGTGCGGAAGGATAATAACCCCAAAATCTAATCTGGACTAGTACAAGAGCCACTATTACATAGATACAAGTTTGATGGGAAGTGCAAATCTCAAATATCAATACCTTCTCAGGTATACAAAGTAGACAGTTAACTACAAGGAAGAGTTTCCGAGTTGCGGATCTAGCCCAAAAGCTCACCCTGGAATCTTTGTCAAGAAGACTCGGATCACTCTCGAGGATGGGAACTGGAATTAGTAACAGACTCTGCACTCAAAGAAGAGTGCGGCAAGAGTAGTATCAGTACAAATAACAAATACTTGTAAGTATCATAGGCCGCTAATAATTCGTTCACACATATGAGAAAGAAATCAACAAGTAGGGAGATACGCAAGTAGGCAGATAAGCAATCAAGCATACTCACAAATCACATTATCATAATAATCAAGGACTTCCACCCACACATACGTCATACAAAAACTCACTTTCCAAGTCATAAGCCTAGCTGAAGCTTCTAAACCACAAGTCTGTCGAGTATCAATAATCTCAAATCGATAATCACAAATTCAAGTTCCGAACCTAGGCAGAGTCACTAATTACAATCTGGTCCAGTCCATAATCAGATCTATGCCACAACAATGGTGAAAACAACCATACCAAATCAGAAATAAAGAGTCATATGATGATGCATGATGAAATGTAATGATGTGCAATGCAATACAATGCAATGCATTGGAAAAATATCTCAAACCTATACGCACATGCTAAAGGCATTGTTCGCATAATAATCATGACCTACAGGGAACTCATGGCGTCCATGTACCACTTGCTCCGGAATATACCTCGGATCATGAGTCCATATACCTTCCGCTCCAAAACAGACCTCAGATCATGGATACATAATAGGTCATATCCTCACCTCTTGTCAAATGTGCCATGCATGATATCATCATCAACAGTAAATCATAATCAAGATTTCAACTGTGTATTATCGTAATTATACAATACGATTCAGGCCTAATCTTATTATCCTTCCTTTCTCCAATGATAAATGACACATCAAGAGAGAAATGAGTGCAACACGTATCACAACACAGCAATTAAGGCAACAAGCCTAATCACAATAACCGGGCAACTAGCCACAATCAACAACAACCAACCTAATAGAATTCCAACCCAACTCCATACCCGAAGGCCTAGCATGCTATCCCCGTCAATATCTAACTCCCACATATGTTTCACTAATTGAAGTCTAATCGAAAGGTAAGGTGTAACCTACCTCGATGCCGTGCCAAGAACTACCAAATCTGAGCCTTGCCCTTCCGAAGAGCCTTGGATCACTCCTAGTCTAACGATTAGCAATGCGAAGTAATAAAATGACTACAATGAGCCAACTAATCGGAAGAAGAATCAATTCGGGAACAGTCAATCAAAATACCCAAAATACCCCTAACCAGTTGCAAGGGAAAAAATGGGTAATTAAGGGTGTAGTTAACTTACCCAAAGTCTCATTAGTCGATATTCTTACTCACATGAAGTTCTAACCCCAAATGGAACCTCAATTTCAACAAATCAACAAAACCCCCAAACTAGAAAGAACCCTTATTTCTAGGATGTGATTTAAGAACTCAAAAGAAGATTTAAGCCTAGAAGCTAATAGTCCTTTGACTAAGTATTACAAATCAGAATTTACCCATCTCAAATTGATTAAGAGAGGTTTAAAATTAAACTTAGAGTTTATAGACCCTTCCTCACCAAAATTCATACAAGAACTACCATGAAAGCTTAAGTAGAAAAGGAATACAAGATTAGGGAGATGAGAAGTTACCCCCAAGATGTTCTTCAAGAATCACCCTAATTTCTCTTAGTATAAGGTTCTTAGGTGTAGGGAATTAATGATTCAGACTTAGGAATGTTAAAATAAGAAATGATCCTGTTATCTCGCCACGGCTATCGAAAGGTTCACCAGGGCGGTCCCACCCTGGCAGTAAGACTTCCCGCCATGGCAGAACTTCATTAAAAGGCAGACACTCCCCATATCGAGCATGACTCTGCTGTGGCAGGCCTGATATGGCGCTATTGGGCTCTCCATGGCGAGAACACCAGACACCAGATTTTTTGGTTTTTCACAAAGTCCATCCCAAAATCTCAACATCAACCCGAGGCGTCCCGAATATAAACCACATATGCACACACACTTAAAAACACAGTACAAACTCTCCTGTGGCCTCGAAATTCCAACAGAGGTCTAATTGACCAAATCAACCCTCGAACGACTAGAATTAAGTTTCTAACCAACCAAAATGCACCCAAATGCCTCGAGAATCGAATCACCCACCCAAAAGGTCATAATCAACCCTTTGGACCTCATGAAATTGACGAAATTCAGGAAAAGGTCCGTTTACCCAAAAGTCAACAACTGGTCAAACACCTTTCACTTTAGGGCTTTATTTCACACAAGTCATCATAAAGCTCGCCCGACTACCTCGGGAACCATACCACCCATCCCTTCAGGTCAAAAACATACTAACAGGGCTTGAGGAAGGGTCAACGAGGGTAAATAGGTCAAAACTACAATAACGACCAAACAAGTCCTTACAGGTTAGAAGCCACATGTATATGTATTTGGCATTATGATACTTAATAATTTAAGAATATTGTTAAGTCAAAGTAACAAGTCTAGAAGGGATGATAAGGAGTATACGGGTTCCAATCCGAGCTTGTCGCTTGTCGTGAAGTAGTTATGCTTGTTGTGGTGGATGACATCTTGTTGATGATATGTACACTTGATGAATTGTTCTAGTTTTTATTGTTGATATATGATTTTGGAGGAGGCCCTTGTTATAGGGGAGATTCTTTCCGAATTCATGTAAACAAGCTACTAGCTTAAGTTACGGACTTGGCTGTTACTTAGCATTGATTATGGATCTCATTATATTGTAGATTGAGTCGAAATTGTTCGGAGGATTAATTGTGAGGTATTGACAGCTCAGCGGAATAAGGTATGTTAAGGTTGTTCTCTTCCTTCTTTTGGCATGAGCAGAATGACACAAACATAAACAAATGATATGCAATTAGTGAAATAAATAGCAATACAGTTGAAAGAGTAATAATAGAGGTAATATAAAAGTGAATCCAGCCAATAACATTAGTTTCATCCACATGGCATAATAAAAAAATGGCTCCCAGAACTACTGGAGAGCTGAGCCCATCCCTAGTTTGTAATAGTAATTTTTAAATAAAATTTAGACAATCTTTTATTCCATCATTTTATTATGGCTAAATATCTTGATAGCCCCTTAAACTTGACACACTTTTTAAGTACACTCTAAAGTTAACTCCTAATTAGATAGATACTTTAACTTGACAAAAGTGTATCTAGCGAACACTTGTATCTATAAGAGTGTGTACGTGAATGACAGTTGCTGGTGAAGTATTAAATGGGAAAATTAACTTATGACACATGTAATTATTTCTAAAGATATTGCCACATGGTAATTACATATTTTTAAACAATAAAATCACAAGAAAGAAAGAAAAAAGATACACCTTTTTATTCTTCTTAAACCCTCTTCTGCTTTAATGACATTCTGTAATGACCCGTTAGTTCGTTATGCGTTTTTTGACCATTTTACCCATGTTAACTCCATTCTCGAGGTTATCGGGCCTTTCTAGCAAAATTGGATGAATTAGAACCTTTAAGTGGAAACGTTTGACCAATGGTTGACTTTTGGGTAAACAGATCTTTTTCGTAATTCTGTCGATTCTATGAGGTCCGGAGGGTCATTTATGACTTGGTAGGGGTAGTTGGTTCAGTTCCCAAGACCTCCGGGGGTATTTTGGGTACTTGGTTGGAAACTTGACTTGGGGATTTTGGGGGTTGACCAGTTAAAGTAGACCCCTGTTGGGAATTTCGAGGGCACGGGTGGATTCGTTGCACGTTTTTAGGTCTATATGCATATTTGGTTTGTATCCAGAGGGTTCAAGGTGAATTCCGAGCATTTGGTTGAATTCTGGGGAAAACAAAAAATTTCTGGTGTTAAGTCATCTGGTGTCTTCTTTGTATTCGCGAGAGAGACGTCGTGTTCGTGGAGAAGAGAGACTGGGTGAGGGTCGCTAGGTGAGGGTCGCATTCGCGGCATTTTGCTCGCGTTAGCATAGACTTGTCGGGGCTGGGTCGGGTTTACCTTGGTCATCACATTCGCTACTGGCCTGTCGCGTTCGCGATGGTCTTGGGCCGGGTATGCTTATGTTCGCCTGGTCTTCTCGCATTCGCGAAGAAGGCCTATTCAGAAACCAGAACTTAAATCCCAACTTCGGGATTTGGCCTCATAACCCCATATCTTTATCTCTAAGGCTCGGTTTTGGAAGAAAACAAGTGCTAAGTGGAAGAAACATTGTTGGGGTAAGATTCAAACCTCCTTCTAGTCTTATTTACATGATTACATCACCATTTTCCTCTTCTAATCTATGAAATCTGTTAGTAAGTTAAGGGTTTCTATAAATTGGGGTTTAATTCCAATCTTTCAATTGAAGGTCAAATTGTGGATAGTTTTTCGTGAAAATTAGGCTATGAACTATCTTATCTATGATTAACATGAATTGACTTTGAATTTCCATTTTTTCCCTTAGGCTCGGTAAGATTATTTTGGGGTCATTTTTGGGTTTCTTTGAAAAACATGGCAATATGATTATCGATGGGTTCGTATGACTGTGTAGGACACCAATTTGATGTTGTTGAATCCAATTTTGTAATAAATGTCCTTTTTACCTTTTTGAACTTTTGGGTTTAGAATGTGGGTTTTGGGTTTCACTCTTTCAAACCCGAACTCTTTGCATTTATTATTTAGTAGCCATCGGTCCATATTTTAATATAGAAAGTTGTGATTGTTCGACTTCGATTGTTCTGAGGTGCTTCGGAAGAGGAAGGCCCAGGTGGAGTGGTTCATGGCTCCTGTTCGGCAATCGAGTTAGGTTACGACTTACTTTAGTTAGACTTTGATTAGTAAAATGTATATATGTGTAGAATTGACGGGAGACAGAATGATTAGGTCTTTGGACACGATGTTGGGATGGATTTACTCTTAGGTTGGTATGATTTCTGATTATGTGATTTTTTCATCGTTATTTTACACATTGCGATTATGGTGTACTTGTGATAGTTGGAAGCGAGGTGATATGATAGATTTACCTTGGTGATTGAACTAGTTTGTTGATTTCATTCCATGGTTGAGCTGATTTGTACAAGTCCTGATGTGGCTTATAAGGTTGCAACTTCTATTGTATATTCATTGGTGTGGATTGCATTTATTTAGCATGTTGCACCCATTCACTCATACATGATGGAAATGGTTGATGAAAGACTTATGACAACTATGAAAGAAAATGTGGCACTTTTGAGGAAAGTATATTATGACTCTGAGTCTGAGGTTAGTTCCGAAGGGCATATGACTCGGGTCTGAGGTTCGTTTAGGAATGAGTGGTACATGGACGCCAAGGGTCATGACTGCCGTGACGTCGAGATTTCCGTCTGGAGCATGTATGTACAAGTTGTGTTATTGGCCATCGCATTGCATTGCAATGATACTCATTTCATTGTACTGAATATATCATCATCATATTCTACATCTATTGATCCGATTCGTATTTGTACTTGTGTTGCGGTTATTCTGTGGATGGTAGAAGATTTGGCAGACTTGTGTTAGGTGCTTCATCGTTGGTTATGATTCAGCTATTGATTATTTACGATTTGTTAAATGTTTGTGCCTGTCTGCTTATCTTGTTTGATTCTGTGTTTGTATGCATGAGCTAATCTTAATCGGCCTATGATGCTTAGCAGTACGTGTGTACTGAAACTACTCTTGCTGCACTTTTCCTGAGTACTGATTTTGAGGCAGCATCTTCATCTAGATTCTGATTCTGCCGTGAGGCTACAACTCCCAAGATCTTACGGTGAGCTACCTTCCTGCCATGCCACCTGAGGAGTCCTTCTCTATTGTCTTTGATTATTCCTTAGACATTTCTTTATGTATCAGACAATTGTATTATTCTAGATAGTGTTGATTAGAGTTCTTGTACGGTGACTTCATTTCCGGCTTATATTATGATTGGTATTTCTGCAATTATTGTTATCTATGACATTGACTTAGACTATCTACTGCATTTATTATTATTGTGTAAATTTGGAAACTGAAATAAGTAATAGGTTAAGGGGATAGTTCACCCACCGGGGGGGTTAGAGTGGGTGACATCACGACTATGCTAGTTGGATCGTGACACATTCCATCTTTACTCCTACAATCACCACCAAGTGAGATCTTCAACAACACATTTCAGCACATTCCATCATCTTTTACACAACCATTTTGTCCTCCTCCATTGAAGATAGATTTTTTTTGCAATGGATGAGGCATAAGTATGACATGGTGTGTGAGGGATTATTTAATTGAAATTATAATGTGGGACCCACCACATTATGCTCGTCATTCTCCTCCATTTTTCTACAACGTCTTTTCTTCCTCTTCAGTCTTTTCTCTCCCATCTTTCCTCTTTTTTCTCATTTCTCATTTTCTATTTTTTAACAATTTTGAAAATCAATTTTACTATGCGCAAATCAAAATTCTTTACGATATTCTTCCATTTAATTATCCAATTTTTCAATTTCTTCTTAAAAATTCAGTTAAACTCCGAATAAGCTTAAAAGTAAATAATTGGCACTTGAATTTTTTTTTAATGTAAAACTGTTAACTAAAAATGAATTAGGATACTTCTTTTTTCCTTTTTATTTTGGTATATATTCAATTCAAAGTTGCTACATTCTCCACCCGAGAAATCTAGAATTCTAAGTGCCATCAAAGTTGAGCCTGAATCTAGGGGGTGTTAAAAAAATCTATTTAACCGATAAAAAGAATAAAAAAAAATGTTATTGATTTACTGATATAGTTATTGGGTTAATAATTTTTAAACGACTTTATAACTTTTTATCGGACTGCCAATTTTATTTTCGATTTTTAAGTTCAATTAATGGTTAAACTGATAACCCAATAAAGACATAAAGTCTTATTGAAATGATATTTTTAAGTATATTTCATTGATAGTTCTTTGTGAAGGATGTAGGAGGCCAAACCAGTTGCATTGAAGACTTTGCTAGACTAAACATGTTTTTTCACACCCTTGATCCATGGTCTACTTTTATGGAGCTTAGAATTTTGGATTTCTTGAGTATAGAATGTATCAACTTTGAATTGAATATATACCAATAGGAAAAGAAAAAAAAGGAAGTCCAATAAATTCCCCTAGGTGTTTTTACTTTAAGATGTATCCTAAATTCATTTTTAGATTCATTTTTAGTTATCAGTTTTTACATTTTTTTTTCAAGTGCTAATTATTTTCTTTTAAGCTTGTTCGGAGATTAACTGAATTTTTAAGAAGAAATTGAAAAATGCAGAAGACTATCTTAAAGAATTTTGATCTACATATAATAAAATTGGTTTTCAAAATTGATGAAAAACAGAAAATGAGAAAAAGAGGAAAGATGAGAGAGAAAGGACTGAAGAGAAAGAAAAAAAAAACTTCGAAGAAGGAATAGAGGAGAATGAGGAGCATAAAGTGGTGTGTCCCACATTGTAATTTCAATTAAATACTCCCTCACTCACCACGTCATACTTATGCCTCACTCACTGTAAATTTTTTCCAAGACTATAATCTAAGATACTCAAGAACTCTATATGGGGGTGCTTTAATTTGTGAGAGGAAGAAAAATAGAAGAGCAAAGAGAGAGGTCACCAAATTGGTTTCACAGATGGCTAAGAATCTTATTATTATAAGATTACAAAAATAATGGCTTGCTAAATGTCTATGTGTATTTTCTTTTTTAAAATTATTTAACCCATCATCTAGTTGTAGAGAAAGCTCACTTTTGCCCTTTAATGGCCACTCCGACCACTGGACAACCTTCTTCTGAGGTTTTCCAGCCCACTACCGCCACTAAAACACTTTTGGATTACTCATATATACTCAAACCTACTACCCTCAACCCACTATCTGCCGCTAATGCTTCAACAAACCCTAATGAGCCTACTGCCTCAATTTCACTTATACAATTACCGCTTAAACCTATTACTTGCATGCATGGTGAGTCTAAAATGCAATATGATATGAAAGAACTTGAGTTGATGATTATTCACCAAGAGTTACAATATGCCATTATTGGGAAGTTTAGCTATGGATGGCCTGATATCAATTCTTTGAGAATTTCCATTCCAAAACAATATGAGTTGAAGGGAGGTGCTAAAATTCGTCTTTAATGCAATAGAAATGTATTGATTGGGTGTACATTGTTTGAATATTAAGTTACTTTTATGTCAAAGCCTAATTTCTGGATTAAGGAGAAAAATTTGTATTATGCCATGCAGACTCTTAAATGGGATCCATGGTTTACACCTGAGGAGGAAAGTAGTATTACTTTGGCATGGATTTATTTTCAAACTTAGCACCTAATTGGTTTGAAGAGTCACAATTATTTTCCTTAGCCTCGGCAGTGGGAAAACCATTAACAATTGATAAAGCTACTAGGAGCAAGACGAGACCTAGTTGTGCTGGGGTTAAGGTGGAAGTTGATTTAGTGAAAGATCAGCCTAAGAGGGTGCAAATTAATGTTGTGCATGGGACGGAGGTGAAGTCTCGGTGGGTGAAAATACAATACGACTTCAAGCCAAATATTGTAAGACTTATAAATTTCAAGGTCGTGATGAACAAGGATGTTGGAAAATTCACCTTGAACTTCTGTCTGAGACTAAGGAGGAAGAAGAGGACAATATTGATGAGGAAGAGGAAGGTGAAATTCCAAAAAATGCACTAGCAGTCACCAAAGGCAAGCAAAAAGTGGAATGCTTAAAATCCTAACCCTAGCCATGCAAACCCTAGAGATGCAGAACCTTTAAAGGTGTTACAAAGTAGATTGGTTGGGGGAAATGTTGATGATGTTAACAAATGGAAGACTTAACAAGGTAAGAAAAACAAGAGGAATAAGGGTAAGGGCTAAAAACAAGTGGCATTACCAGCTGATGATCAGAGAAACAATACTTATGCACCAATAAACCCTAACCTAATAAATCATAACCCTAATACTGTGAATAAATTTTCAGCAATAGAAGTAGGAGAGAGAGGTGATGAGGTTGTTGGTGATTGAAAGGGTGTTAACAAGGATATGAGTAAGGTGGTGGTTGAGGTAGATGCAGTTGGTAAGGATTTAGTTACTACTGCACACGTTCAGCCTGAGGCTTCTTTCACTACAGTTGCTCATGTGGCTATGGTACCATTTGCAGTTACCGAAAAAGGTGTAGGGACATCTTTGAATATCAATGCTTTAGTTTATACTCCTAAGAAAAAGATGACTTCACTTATTGCGACAAAATAATGGGTAAATAAGTCTTTTTCTAAGCCTATTGCTACTTGCACTACTGAAGATCCTAAGGAGAATCTGGTTGCTTTGAACCAAGAATATGTAGATGTGCCATCTACAACATATGCTGCTGGTACTGTTGAGAAGAAAAATAAGACGTGGAAGAGAATGGGGAGGAAGGTCTCACCTCACATGATGCAGTAGATCATGATATGCCTGTAGAGTCAGTGACATCTTCTAAACAACGGAAAGAGATGTTTGAGAAAGCTACATATTATGTTGAGGAGCCTATTTCAAATGCTGGTCCTTTGACAAAGAATTTGGACTCTATTAAATAACAAGAGGTTCTTGATGTACATGGTGAGGAGAATAATTGCATTAAAGTGCCTGATAAGGGTACTAAAGTGTAGGAAATCTCAACTGTGAAGGCAATTGATGGTAATGATGCTATTTGTGAAGAGGTAAATGAGCATAATGTGCATAAGGATACTGATGTTGCTGTTGGAAACAGAGTGGTAGAGATTGACAAACTCCTAGCACTAGTATTCTCAAAGCTGCTAAGGATCCTAAATCTATGGCAGTTGCTCCTGATAGCAATACAAAGAAACATGGATCAGGTGGGAAAGTAGTGGTTTACAACAAGAATAAGGGCAGTGCAATCCAACAACAAGTTGTGCAACATGACTCTGGTTCATCTAAAAATAGCCAAAATCAGGTTACCATTTCTCAAAGTAATGAAAGAAGTCTCCAGGTTGTAGTAACAGCTGTGAGAAAAGAAGAAGGGAAAATTGACCTTGATGAGAAATCTACAACTCAAAATTTCATGAATGCCACAAGGGAAGGTGATTTTTCACCTAAACAGGTAGAAAAAGTGGTTGGAAAAGGCAGGAGGGAGGCTGCAAAGGAAATTAATGCATCTCAGGCTCATGGGTTGCAGACAAGGAGAACTGCCTCTAAATCCACTATTTAGTGATGATGAATGCGCTAATTTGGAATATAAGGTCAGTAAACACTAAAAAACCCTTTGGAGAAGCTTTTGACAATGCATAACAAACATCTGTTTTTTTCTTATTGGTTTGATGGAACCTTTCCAACAGGCCTATAAGATAGAATCATATAGGAGGAGACTTGGTCTTGCAACTACTATTGCTAATGTATCTGGGGAAATTTTAGCATTTTTGGATAAAAAGTATGAAGCTACAATCCTTATTGATAGTGTACAACAGCTACCACTGAGGTTATTTAATTGGGATCTTAGCACATAGTTGGTGGTTACACTAGTTTATGCTAAGTGTGACAGGACTTAGAGGATAGAATTGTGGGATTTCCTGTACCATTTGACAACATATATGACAACACATTGGCTAGTGGGAGGTGATTTTAATATTATTGTTGATGAAGAGGAGAAGTATGGTGGATTGCTAGTCTCTCTTGCTTATGGTGGTTTGCCAGTCTCTCTTGCTTAGGTTGAAGACTTTAGACATTGTATTCAGACTTGCAACTTGACTAATTTGGGCTATAAAGGGAGTATATATACATGGTGGAATAGGAAAGGTCTGGCTTAGAGGTTAGTCATTTGATAAAAAATGGTTTAGATCACTCTCCTATGTTACTTGAATTCAAAAAAGAGGTGCCACAGTTCAAGAAGACATTCAAGTTCTTGAATTTCTTGATCAAACATGAGACACTCATGGATATGGTAAAAGAAAACTATAATATTTAAGTTGAGGTCAATTCTTTTTGGAGGTTTAACTTCAGATTGAAGAACATGAGGGAAGTGTTGACAACTTGGAGTAGATCCTCATATGGGGATATTTTCCAAAACATCACAAACTTGGAAGAGGTTATAAAGGTGCATGAGACTATTTTTGAACCAAATCCTTCCCTTGTTAATAGAGAAAAGCTTATGAAGTAAATGCTGAATACTCACAAGTCTTGGCTATTGAGAAAGAATTTTAGAAACATAAAGCTGGGATGACTTGGTTCCAAGAAGGGGATAAAAATTCCCAATTCTTTCTTGCTCAAGTAAATGGTAGAAGGAAGTGTCTACAACTTAGAAGGATTCAAATCAATGGTGGTGTTTGGTTGGAAACTGATCAAGAAATTGCTGAGGAAGCAGTTGGATTCTATCAAGAACAGTTTCATGAATCTGCTAATTCTATTTATTTTGAGATTCCTCAACATGTTGATCCTAAGATAATTGCAGAATAGAATCAGGTACTTGTTTCCAGGCCTAGTAAACAAGAAGTGAAGGATGTTGTATTTGGTCTTAATCATACAAGTGCTAGTGGACTTGATGGATATACAGATTTGTTTTTCCAAACTTGTTGGGAGGTGGTTGGTGATGATATCTTCAGGATGGTACTTTTCTTTTTCAAGGCAAAGAACTTCCAAGGTATGTTACTTATACTAACCTTGTTTTACTTCCCAAGAAAAAGGATGTACAAACCTGTGGTGATTTGAGGCCAATAAGCCTTAGTAATTTCATTAACAAGGTATTCTCAAGGGTGATTCATAACAGACTTGCAACGTTACTTCTTGATTTGATTTCCCAAAATTAAGCAGGATTTGTTAAGGGGAGAAGTATAGTTGGGAATATATTATTGACTCAAGAGATCATTACGAATATGAGGTTTAGAACTAAGAGAAGTAATAAGTAGATTGTTCCTAATGTAGTTATGAAATTGGACATGACTAAAGCCTACGATAGGTTGTCATGGGGATTTTTGACTAGTGTGCGTAGAAAGAAGGGGTTTGGTGAGAAATTCATTGGTCATCTATGGGAGTTGGTGGCTAATAATTGGTATTTTATGTTGATTAATGGCCAACCACATGGATTTTCCCACTCTACCAGAGGGGTTAGACAAGGTGATCCATTGTCACCTACCTTGTTTATACTTGCTGCATCAGTTCTCTCAAAAGCTTTGAATTCTTTGCACCATAATCCATGGTTCTGTGGATTTGTTTGCCCAAATGGAGTCCAAGAATCAATCACTTATGTTATGCAGATGACACCATTATATTTGCCTCAGCTTGTGAGATTTCATTGAAGATAATCATGGAAGTGCTTGCAGACTATGAGAAGGCATCAGTCAGTTGATTAACAAGGAAAAAATGCAATATACTTACATGATTGAGTTGAGGAGACTGCATTTCAAAAGGTTGAAAGGATAACAGGTATTTCAAGGCAAGAATTTCTCATTATCTATTTAGGTTGTCCTATCTATTATAGCAAGGCTAAAATGGTTTTCTACTCAGAGTTGATCAGAAGAATAAGGGATAAGCTACAAGGTTGGAAAGGAAAGTGTTATACCCCGCATTTTCAGAGCATGAGCGTGACACGCGCTTCCTCAAAATTGACAATCATGTTGTTGCCACATAATTTAAACTCACGTTGATAATGTTGTATTCCGTACTTTTGTACGTCGGATTATTCATAAGCTAAGGTGGGGCCCACGCGTCGAGATTTTTTTTAGGACACATGACAAGTTATATGAAACACATATGTGAAGTTGAACACAACTCAAGAAGGACCCTTGGGCCGAATCAAAGTGGAAGTCCTCCAAACAAATATCTTTAAGTAAAGTATTCGGGTGATCTGAATTCGAGGGGAAAAAACGGTATTATAAGTTTGGAATTTGGAAACTACCAAGAAATAGCAGTTGTAGATAATTGAATTAGCTTTCCAACCAGAGGTCGTGGGTCCACAGATGACGTCGGAATAAGGAGATATGGACATTTTAAGGCCGAAAGGTCAGTGGGCTAGGCCCAATCCGAGCCCAACCGGGTTAGGCCCATTACCCATGCCTTTATAAGTGCCAATTTCGGCCTTCCTCCTCATTTTAAGACCAGGAACGCCCAGAAAATTCTGGGGAGAGAGAGAAAAAGAGTCTTGGAGAAGAAAAACTAATTTTGATAAAAATCTGAGCCCCGAATCCCAAAGCCCATGAAGGGAAAAGTGTTGTACGCTGCGTTGTCTTCAATTTGAGCTAAAAATCAACCAAGGATAAGAGTGATAACGTGGTGGTTGCATGATTAAGTTATGAAAAAGGTTCCTCTTCATTGTTAACGAGTTTATTTAGAGTTTCGATGGATTAGCACGGAGAGAATAGCCTGATAAATTCGTTTGTTGGTGTTGTGAATTATGGAATGAAACTTGAAGAAAATTTTGGATGGTAATAAATGTATTTAACTTGTAAAATGTGGAGGATGTTGTTATTAATGTCATTGGTATTAATTTCAGCTTCTTTACGAAAATAAAATTATTAAATAGTTATATCACAAATTTGGTTGGTTGAGAAATTTAGAAAACAGTGCGCGGGCTGTTTTATGGCATACGTCAGTATTGGAAATGATGTTAATACTATTGGTATTGTTGTTGATGTTGTTGGTTGTTGAATTGGAATTTCGGGCTAGGCATATAAACAGGGGAAATTGTGCCCGAATTTCGACAGAATTTAAAGGGGTTTTAATTAAAGTTTCGAGACGAACGTACGACGATGATCCTAATGATATTATGAATGATTCCATATGTAGAGTACAAGGCTACGAATAATTCTTACGCGAGTTGCAAGACGGGAAGTAAGTTGAAAGTCGAGAATCATCTTCCAGGTATGTAAGGCTTACCCTTTCCTTATTTTGGCATGATCCTTGTGAAACAAATAGACAAAGTATATGTATGATTTCAAAGAAACTCCTATTCTTAGAGCCACTAGGATGACTAATGTTCTTGACTTCCGAAAACTGTTTTGTTATGTCTTGATACATGTGTGTGGTTCCAAAAGTTCTATTTTGATTTGATCCATAGCAATATTCGAATGGTACTTGAAATGACTATTGCTTTGATTTTCCAAAGATCGCTTCTGAAACGTTCGTAGAGGTTTCTGTACTAAAATGTTCATAACTTTCTTATACTAACCCGGATTGACCCGAAACGTGTTTGTGATCTTTCAAGTGTCGTTTTGTGTACTCATCCATCGAGTCTTAAAAAATTGATTTATGTGCATATAGTTTCTCACTACTCTTCTCGTGCATGCCTCAATGCATCTTTCACTGAGTCCCGGGCCAGGATATGTTATCGTGCGTATTCCACTGCATTGTTCACCGAGTCCCTCATTAGAGGGCCGGGTACGGTATATGTATATAATGATATGATTATGGCACCGAGTCCCATGATGGGCCGGGTACGGTATATGTATGTGCTGACATGATTATGGCACCGAGTCCCAAGATCGGCCAGGTACGGTATGACTTCATTCACCGAGTCCCCTCACTAGAGGGCCGGGTACGGTATATATGTATTTATATATATGCATGCATGATGATATGATAATGTGATGACGTGATTTTATCCACCGAGTCCCATAACTGGCCGGGTACGGTATATGATAATGATATGCATAATTTATGTTTTAAAGGCAAGAGTTCTGGTAGTTTGAACAGGAGGTTGCAGGGCATCTAGGGATTGTTGACCTTCTTTTTGTCTTAGATCGTGCGATAGAGCCAAGTCATAGGAAATGAGATTCCTGGCACTAACCCTTGATTTTAGCAAATGCACAGTATCGACGGGAGAAGATGAATGAAGATATGGAAAGTCACAGGGGTAAGTTCTGATATTTTCATTCTTTTACCTGAAATTGGGAGCTTTGGGTTGCTGAAATGTGCCGTATACATATGTATGCCCTGTGAGGCATTGTTGGTATTTGCTGCGTGCAGATTCTGAATAGTAAGAATTGTAAAGGAGATTCTGCCAGAATTGTTTAAAATCAGGTCATTTAGTTAGGTACGCCTAACAGAAGGAAGCATGGAAAGGGAATATTGTAAATAGACAATAAGTGAGGTGCGTTGTTCTAGAGGAGTTATGGATTTGGCATGGCATGAAGAATAATTGCAAGAAAGACGATTAGTAGCCGAAGGATTAAGATGGACAACATTCGAGGTTTAGTAGGAGCAAGGTCTGTTGGAGGATTTAGAGAAAGTCGGCAATCCGTTTTGCTGTAGATTATTATATAAGGATGGTAAGTGGGAATCCGAACAGGCTGATACTCGAGTATTCATAAGTAACGGCGACGAAGGTGTGTTCACTACCATCGGGAATCTAGGAATCTAGGACGAAAGGTAGTCATACACATAAGTGAAAGGTGAATATTGAGGATTGAAAAGGGTAAAATAGTAATTGTAAAGGGAAGGACGTGTTACGAGAATGTCTTGGAATCTGTAAGACTTCGACTTGCTCCAGATCATGTAATGAAGATCATGCAATGAGGTGGGTGCGATTATACCAGCACTAATGAACAGGATTTCATCGGAGTTTCAAGGTTAAGCGTGCTGGGGTGAGAGAAATCTTAGGATGGGTGACCCCCTGGGAAGTGCACTAAAAGTTCTGCAAAAGCAGACATAAAAGAAAAAAATGAGAAGCTAGAGTAGCCTAAGGGAAATCAGAGTATACGGAATGGCTGGAAACCTTAAGAGGTCGCATAGGACGAGGTAGACTAGACCGGTGAAGAGAAAGAAGGTGCACCACGACTCTAGAACAAGGATGAGGTTGAATAGCATTTGGAAATATTTTGTAAGCGAGGTGGTAGTAAATATATATATATGTATGCATATGGTATCCTATTTATGACTGTATCGATGGGCATGTGTATCCCAGCAACCGGTGTTACAGTATGGAAGGCATCAATAAAGTAAGGGTACCGAAGTTCAAGTGACAACAAAAATAAACGGTACAAGTGTTACAAGGTAAGCTGATGCTATTTTCACTACAGGTTAAGATTGGAAAGTTCTAATACAACGATATTTGGAAAAGAAAGAGAGTGAGTAAGTAGAAGGCAAGGAGATCAAAATGTCGGGAAAAGTGAAAAACAAGAAACATGATTGAGAAAAGCCTCCAAAAGAAACGACGGGCAAAGCACGAGACTATTTGGGTAAAAATTCGAAGGTAGGCATATGAAGGGGATAGAGTATGGTAATATGGAACAAAAGAGGAATATGAAGTAAGAGAAGGAATGATTAAGCCTTGCGTCGATGTTAGGAGATTTCGGCCCTTGAAAGGTATATAAAGGGATAAATGTGCGGCCATATTAATGTGGTTGCCTCAGACATGGAGGAGCTTTCCTGAAAGAATGACTTAAGAATAAGACAGATTTGCGCATCTAAAGAAATATTTCACGAACTTCAGAGCCGATGTTACAAATAACAAGAGAAGAAAGGTACTCGAGGAGGAATAGACCCAAGGAAGGTTAAGGATGAAAGTAGGAAAGGTATACTAATGGGTGGGTCGAAGGAAGAGGAGAGCATTTAGGAGTGGAGTAACTGGAAATCTCTAACCATGGGAGTAAGAATGATACTTTAACTAAATGACGGTAGGAGACCGATTGCTCATCAAGGAAAGAACGAGGATGGTAAGTTGACACAATTGATTAGAAAATTAGTGATATGAGGCAAGAACTTCTGTAAAGACCGAGAGGTTCGATTATAAAGAAAATAGAATGAAATGTAATAAACGTGCATGGAGGAGAAGACAAACTTGGCCATGGCATCAAAAAGATAAATAAAGGATTGATTGGGATGGATAACTACAAGGGAAATGCGACGAGTCTATTAGTAAAACGAAGTAACAGCGTGACGGGGACAGGGGCATAGAATACTAAGGTTTGTAATGAATGTGAATAACTTGGTAAGACAACTTATGTGGTAAGCGTAATAGGGTCAATTAGAAAGAGTTACCGGTTAAGTAATCTTACTCCACGAGCTTTATTCTGTTTTATAAGCAGTGTTACGAATGAGATCAAGAAATGGTACTCTATAGAGTTGATTATGATTGGGATATAATGAGAACGCAGTAAGAACTACAATACAAAGTAAGTAAAGTACAGCGAGGAAACGACTTAAGAGGTTTTGCAATGTCAGGATTGATAGCAAGCATGATGAAAGAGGAAGTCAACTAAAAAAAAAAGTGAAATTGGACTAAATTCAGGTATATTACGAAACAGACATGGGAAATGAGGCATGACAAGATAATAAAGGTTTAGAAGAATCAAGGAAATAAGTTTTGTCAAGCAATACGTTGTATCCCGGGCTATGATTCGAATCGCTCGTACCGGAGAAATTTTGTTGCAAATAAATATGTAGCAGGCATACTCCAAAAAGGAAACGGAGGAAGTGAGAAACGCCTACGAGTAACCAAGGATAAGTATCAGGACAGACGGGATTACTAAAGAAAAATCGCGACGTTGGAAGGAATGAAAGTTTTAAAAGAGGAATATTGATATGAATCTCAATGCTTGTTAAAAGGAAAAAAGGCAATATGCCTATGGATAGCACGACAGCAGTACTACCTGAGATTTGGAAAACACCTCCTGCATCATGAAATCATAGGTCACCGTTTATGTATCAAATCGTGGGAGTATATGTCATAGGACCACATAAATGATCGTCTTGACGAAATGACTAGTAAAATAGTCTGGAAACGACAATAAATATTTGAAGAAGAACGGAATCTCGTTAAATCTCTATTAGCCTCCTACTTATGAGTTATTTTGTAATGACGTTCAGATCAGAGGAGAAGAGGTTGGAGGAAAGATTCATACAAGGATTTGAAAATATTTTGAATAGTGGAATAGTATGTTGTAAGTATACTCTTGTGTCCTGAGGGATAACAATGATGATGAGGAAATATTATATACAAGAGTATAAGAAATGGTGTTGAGGATCGTTGTATGGGTCGAATTGAGTCTCATTTGACTATAAATCCCTTAGCTACGGTATTTTCGACACATTGGATGAGTAACCTGAGGTAAGGTAGTTAATGAGAATGATCCGTCATTAGCAAGGAAGTGCTATTGCAAGCCATCTGGGCGCTACCATCGGCGGAATTAGGATGACATTGTAAGGAATTAAGAAGTACGACAAAAGTATTAAAAAGAAGATGAAATGATATGAATATAAAGTATCACTGGAGAAGCAATATGATTGATCTTATTGGAAAAGGGACAAATGGAGGATACAGACAAAAGCAAGAATGAAAAGATCTAAGTTCGCCGCATGATTTAAGAATCTTGGTTATTTTTCGACAAACTTCTCAATTCACCCCTAAGTTATTAGCCAAAATAAGGATTAGAAACTTTCAGAATAAACTGAAGGAAATAAATCATTAAAGAAGATGTTTGAAATGTTTTCGACATAAGTGCAAAAATTACCGTTAGCTAGCCAGGTGCCGGGAGTCTAATTGAAGGGAAGAGAAATTAAGCGGGACATTTCAGTGTTAAACTAGTTAAGAAGGGGACGCTAGATATGACCAGTCTTGAATTTATCTTTAAGGAAGTAAGAATAGGAATAAGTCAACTCCAAGGAGATAAAGGCTTGGGATATCTGTGCAACATAAGAAAGATACGTGGAGATCGAAGAGAACAAGAATTTCTGAACAAAAAGAAAATGGGATCGAATTAGATAAAAGTATGTGGTAAGCACGACATGAAAGGGGCATACAAGAATGTAAACAACGAAGACTGAAGAGACGATGAAAGCGATAAAGTGTAAAGAGTTAGTGGACAAACGAATAATAAGAAAAAGGGATGACCTTGAGTTCAGGCGTAAACTTTGGCCACAAAGGAAGAAGAATAGATTGCATAATTCAGATAAGTTTAGTTTTAACGAGCAAGTAAGACGGCAAGTAAGTAAAGTAGATATGGACAAATACAGGTAATAACATCGATATCTACCTCGGAGCGAACTCTACCTCAACATTCGAGGACGAATGTTTTTAAAGGGGGGGGGGGGAGGATGTTATACCCCGCATTTTCAGAGCATGAGCGTGACACACGCTTCCTCAAAATTGACAATCATGTTGTTGCCACATAATTTAAACTAACGTTGATAATGTTGTATTCCGTACTTTTGTACGTCGGATTTTTCATAAGCTGAGGTGGGGCCCACGCGACGAGATTTTTTTTAGGACACATGATAAGTTATATGAAGCACATATGTGAAGTTGAACACAACTCAAGAAGGACCCTTGAGCCGAATCAAAGTGGAAGTCCTCCAAACAAATATTTTTAAGTAACGTTTTCGGGTGATCTGAATTCGAGGGGCAAAACCGGTATTATAAGTTTGGAATTTGGAAAAATACCAAGAAATAGAAGTTGCAGATAATGGAATTAGCTTTCCAACCAGAGGTCGTGGGTCCACAGATGACGTCGGAATAAGGAGATATGGATATTTTAAGGCAGAAAGGTCAGTGGGCTAGGCCCAATCCGAGCCCAACCGGGTTAGGCCCATTACCCATGCCTTTATAAGTGCAAATTTCGGCCTTCCTCCTCATTTTAAGACCAGGAACGCCCAGAAAATTCTGGGGAGAGAGAGAAAAAGAGTCTTGGAGAAGAAAAACCAATTTTGATAGAAATCTGAGCCCCGAATCCCAAAGCCCATGAAGGGAAAAGTGTTGTACGCTGCGTTGTCTTCAATTTGAGCTAAAAATCAACCAAGGAGAAGAGTGATAACGTGGTGGCTTCATGCTTAAGGTATGAAAAAGGTTTCTCTTCATTGTTAACGAGTTTATTTAGAGTTTCGACGGATTAGCACGGAGAGAATAGCCTGATAAATTCGTTTGTTGGTGTTGTGAATTATGGAATGAAACTTGAAGAAAATTTTGGATGGTAATAAACGTATTTAACTTGTAAAATGTGGAGGATGTTGTTATTAATGTCATTGGTATTAATTTCAGCTTCTTTACGAAAATAAAATTATTAAATAGTTATATCGCAAATTTGGTTGGTTGAGAAATTTAGAAAACAGTGCGCGGGCTGTTTTATGGCATACGTCGGTATTGGAAATGATGTTAATACTATTGGTATTGTTGTTGATGTTGTTGGTTGTTGAATTGGAATTTCGGGCTAGGCATATAAACAGGCGAAATTGTGCCAGAATTTCGGCAGAATTTAAAAGGGTTTTAATTAAAGTTTCGAGACGAACGTACAACGATGATCCTAATGATATTATGAATGATTCCATATGTAGAGTACGAGGCTACGAATAATTCTTACACGAGTTGCAAGACGGGAAGTAAGTTGAAAGTCGAGAATCATCTTCCAAGTATGTAAGGCTTACCCTTTCCTTCTTTTGGCATGTTGTGAAACAAATAGACAAAGTATATGTATGATTTCAAAGAAACTCCTATTCTTAGAGCCACTAGGATGGCTAATGTTCTTGACTTCCGAAAACTGTTTTGTTATGTCTTGATACATGTGTGTGGTTCCAAAAGTTCTATTTTGATTTGATCCATAGCGATATTCGAATGGTACTTGAAATGACTATTGCTTTGATTTTCCATAGATAGCTTCTGAAACGTTCGTAGAGGTTTCTGTACTAAAATGTTCATAACTTTCTTATACTAACCCGGATTGACCCGAAACATGTTTGTGATCTTTCAAGTGTCGTTTTGTGTACTCATCCGTCGAGTCTTAAAAAAATTGATTTATGTGCATATAGTTTCTCACTACTCTTCTCGTGCATGCCTCAATGCATCTTTCACTGAGTCCCGGGCCAGGATATGTTATCGTGCGTATTCCACTGCATTGTTCACCGAGTCCCTCATTAGAGGGCCGGGTACGGTATATGTATAGAATGATATGATTATGGCACCGAGTCCCATGATGGGCCAGGTACGGTATATGTATGTGATGACATGATTATGGCACCGAGTCCCAAGATCGGCCGGGTACGGTATGACTTCATTCACCGAGTCCCCTCACTAGAGGGCCGGGTACGGTATATATGTATTTATATATATGCATGCATGATGATATGATAATGTGATGACGTGATTTTATCCACCGAGTCCCATAACGGGCCGGGTACGGTATATGATAATGATATGCATAATTTATGTTTAAAGGCAAGAGTTCTGGTAGTTTGAACATTGTACTTGTTTCTGTACTCCTTATATCAGTTATGATCCTCTTTACTGTATATCATGCCTTACATGCTCAGTACATATTCCATACTGACCCCCTTTCTTCGGGGGCTGCGTTTCATGCCACGCAGGTACACCCAGATGAATAGAAAGACTTGCTAGAAGGTGTTTCAGCGGAATTAGCGAGCTCCGCTTCCTTCTGGAGTGCTGTCGAGTTAGAGTTTTGTATGTTATGATTTCTGATTGATGTTAGAGACTTTGCAGACACAGTCGTGGGTATAGAACGCCAGTCTTGTAAGCGGCTCCATCAGCCGATGTGTCATTTTGCGATATGTTATAAATTCCATATGATTACAGATTTTGCTTGACTTGAGAACGACGAAAGAAATGTTTCTGAAAGCTCTTATTATGTATTTCATTTTATTTGAGTTAGGAGCCCAAGCGAGTATGTGTGTAATAAGAGTCAGCGGGTTCGCTCGGCTCCGAATATGGGGTCGGGTGCCCATCACACCCTAGTAAGATTAGGGTGTGACAGAAAGTCACTTTCCTTTGGTGGTAGGGTTGTCCTGTTGAAACATGTTTTGTAGGCTATGCCTATGCATTTGTTATCTGTAATATATACTCCATGTTTTGTGGTTGAAAAGTTACACAAGATTTTTGCTCAATTCTTTTGGAGCAATTCTGCTGGAGAATGGAGAAGACACTGGGCTAAGTGGCATATAGTAAGCTTAACTCAAGAAGATGGTGGTCTTTGATTTAGATCCTTAAATGACATGTCTTTAGCTTTATTTGCCAATCTATGGTGGAATTTTAGGACCAAACCTTCTTTATGGAGTGCATAAATGGGAAATAAATATCTAAAGAAAAACAATTCAGTCCTGGTTCCTTGGAAATAAGGATCTCTTATATGGAGGAAAATGTTGGAGGCTAGAGACAATATTGATCATCATATTTGGTGGCAGTTGAGGATGGGATCTTCATTGTTTTGGTTTGACAACTGGACTGGTATTGGTCCTTTATATTTTATCATTCCACCTGATTTGTATTGCATTGAGGATATTCAGAATGTGAGTAATGTTGTGACACAAGGAAGATGGAATGAAGTTTCTTTGAGAAACAACTTGCTATCATAATTGGCAGAATTCATCATTAATGAGATCAAGCCTCCTGCAAGAGGGGATGAGATTGATAAACCGTGGTGGATGCTAGAGCCTAATGGAGATTTCACTGTCAAGTCAGCATGGGATCTTGTTAGAAGTAGAGGTGAAAGAAATTTAAAGTGTATAACAAGATTTGGGTGAAAGGACTTCCATTCAAAATAGCATTCACTATGCGGAGAGTTTGGCATTTCAAGGTGCCACTTGATGATGTAATGAAGAGTTGGGGTTACAATATGCCATCAACATGTTTGTGTTGTCCTAATGATCCTAAGAAAAAGATTGTTACTCATATTTTTTAAGATGTGAGGCTGCACAAAGAACTTGGTCTTACTTTTCTTTTGCTGCAGGTTTGAATATTGTAGGAATGCATTTACATCAAGTTATTATGACTTAGTGGAATGCTGATGTGTTACCTAGAGTGAAGCAGATGTTCTATGCAGTTCCTTCTATCATCATATGACAATTGTGGAAGAAGAGGAATAGGGATATGTATAACAACAAGGTATCAAATGCAAGGGTGTTGTATCAAGCTTCTACTAACATTCACCAGTTAGAAAAGCTTAGAAAGCCAGACATCAAGAATGTACCACACAGATGGGCTGATTGTCACGTCCTAGCCTAGGTGAGGCTTGATTGGCACCCGATATCTTACTAGGACTGAGAGAACCAAACTATATCTCGCATCATCTATGTCTCGAATGACAAAAAAAGGCTAAGGAGGACAATTATAAACATAATATCATGCCTATGTATATGTACAATGGGACAAAAGGCCAATATAACAACTGACAAGACATAACTATAACTATCTGCAAAGCCTCTAAGAACATAATTAAAGCGTATAAGTCGGGACAGGGCCCCCGACATACCTATAACACAAAAATACACATACAATCCCTAACTCGGCAGTGCTCCAGGAAGAAGTGGAGCTCACCAATCAGAGCTGATACCTAGAAGAAGCCTACTACGGAGGATCCTCGTCTCATCTGTCTATTCCTGTGGGCATGAACATCGCGTCCATTAACAAAAGCACGTCAGTATGAATAATGCATCGAGTATGTATGGCGGAAATACAACATAATAAACATATACCGCAAAGAAGGAGGATAAGAATCAACCTGGCATTTCTAACTCACTAATGAGAATCAGACATGTATGCCTCTATATACTCTGATATGCTTAACTATATCTATGTAAAATACTGTGTCTCTGACCTACTTTTCATCCTGGTGCTATCTGCCTAACTGATCAGTGGTAACTGCCCGATCGGCTGTAGCACGGTGGTAACTGCCCTACCGATTATCGCTCGATAGTAGAGCACATCTGCTCGACTGATCAGTGGTAACTGCCCAACTAGCCATAGCATGGTGGTAAATACATATCTGCCCGATTAGTCGTAGCTCGGGGGTAATAACTGGCCAACCAGCCATAGCATGGTGGTAAATACATATCTGCCTAACCGGTCATAGCTCGGTGGTAATAACTACCTAACTGGCTATGGACCAGTGGTAAATATAATAAAAATCATAACCAAACCTCCATGGATGATTTCTATGCACTCCTCATGATCATTACTTATCCGTTAACGCCTACATGATTTCATAACACTTATAAACACATTTCCTGACCATTAAGACTCCTTCCTGATTAACTAATCCTTAGTCAATTTCTGGATACATCATAAGCCTTCCTTCTAACATTAAGTACCTCATTAGCGAATCTTATAACTAGCATACCATTCATGTCTTACAGCGCACTCCTTGAGAACACATTTCTGAATTCATCGGAGTGACGTAAGGTCGTTCTACCTTTGATTATCGTTACGGAGCTATCATCATGAACATATCTCACATTGAAAGAACAATAATCATAAGATGAGATCAACATCAATGACAATAACCATAAGATGAGATCAACATCAATGATATCATAAGAACATCAAGAACCATAGGCTTCTAATATTTTTAGGAATAGGGACATTATGGACATCATTTGTGAAAGTTCATAACAGTAGGATCATGGCTTAAGAAAGGAAGGCACAACCTTAACATACCTTGCTGCTTACTTAGACAATCAAAGTATACATTCTGAGCTTGCAAATCTATATCCAAGATGATTCATACAACAATCAGGCCATAAGAACACTTACACTGTCAATCTTAGCTAGTTAATAAGTTAACGGAATTCGGACAGCATTTCCCTATATCATCTACTTCCTCCAAATTCCAAAACAAATCCCAAACATTATTAACAACATTAACAATAACATAATCAAGATACTACCTGACAAACATAAACAAATCCGTCCGAAACTTCCTTCGAAAATCAGCCCATAAGCCAAAAATATCAACATATGAAACTACGACCTTTATACTATCTTTTCATTCACTTTAAACCATTAAAATCCACCAAAAACAACTCAATTTCAAAGTCAACATGATGTATATACCTTATATTTGAAGAACTTTCTCCATATCAACATTCTTCAATACCAAACTTACCACAACATCAAGTAGAAGCAAGAACAATCACTTTTCATTAACTAGTTTAATGTAATCTTGTTGAATTCTTGATCTAAGGGGCTATATGTGTTTAGGAGAAGTATATGGATGTTTCTAGAGCTCAAAATAAGGGTAAATGAAGAAATAAGAGGAATAATGGGGTATTTGTACCCTTTGAACAAAATCTCCAAATGGGCCTGCGGAGAATCCATCTGGCAGCCTATCTTGAAACGCCCATAACATTCTACTCTGATGTTGTATCGATGAACAATTTGTTGCACTGGAAACTAGACTCTATGAAAGTCAATTTACATAGTTTATGAATTCCATTGCTTCTCAAATTCTAGGTGATACACCTCCCTCAAGTTGGACCAGAATTTCTGTCTAAAATTTGGCCAAGTTTTCTAAAATTGTGACAAACTTAATTTCTTTTATTTGCTTGATCCTGAAATATTTAGACACTTTCTTAGCACTTGTTAAAAGTATTCCTTATCCTTATAAGGGTTCCATGGCCTCTCCAAGTTTACGTTAGTTTACTCATGACGCAAACAACACGAAAATATTCGAGGTGTAACATTCTCCCTACCTTTAAAAACATTCGTCCTCGAATGTTAAACTCTCAGAGATATTATAGAAATGTTTTGGTAGAACTTCCTCTATAACTGTATCACTACCAACCTGTGACACAGCAACCCAGAATATACAATGCCACATAGGGTCGCAACAAGCAATAGTAGCTCTTTAGCCATACATAACATAACTAGTAAGTATACCTGTATCAACAGAGGGTGGTTGCTCCTGATCCTGGTTCCTAGCCAAAGCGCATATGCGGTTCTGACCATCGCCGAAGCTAGACGATCCACTTTTAACTCTGTCTCTATGGGCCGATGTCTGAGGGCCTCGTTCTAGGAAGCGTACCGAAGAAGATGAAGCTGCTACTGATCCAGTAGGCCGAGCTATATCATCTTTATCCCTCATCGGACAATCCCTTATGTAGTTACCTGAAATTCCACATGTATGCATACATATGAGCCCTGACAACATCGTCCAGGAGGGCTCTACCAAACTGACAGAATTATCGAGGAGGCATCCACATCTATGTTTAGTCCCTCCGGTGTTGAAAACCTGAAGCCCTCGAAACCCAACCTGACTCAGAATAAGTAGACATCTCATAACGCGGCCTCTGTGATGGTGAAAGGGTACTAACAACGGAATATGGGGGCCTAAAGTCACCCCTAACATCCTCTGATTGACTAGAAGACCTAGCCCTTTTAAGCTGACCCTCACCCAAGTCCTCAGACCACTGCCTCTACTTATCTTCTAGATTCTGAGCATATGCCTGGATACGGGAGATGTCCATACCATCAGGTAAAGCTGCTGTGGAGCACTTATTAATCAGATGCGGCGCGAGTTCCACCATAAACCGGTGCACTCGGTCTTCCATCTCTGCTACAATAGTGGGAGTATACCTAGCCAAAAAGTTAAACTGGAGACTATACTCCCGCACACTTCTGTTTCCCTTCTTAAGAGTAAAAAATATGTCTACTCTCGCCCGACATAATGTCAAAGAAAGGGATATACGAACTCTTACCACACAGCTGGAGGTGCATTAACCCCTCAAAAAGACATCCAAGTATCATACCAATAAATGACCACATCCCGTAATCTATAGGAAGCTAACTCTATTGATTCGGTGTCTGAAGTATGCATCCCCCGCAACGTCCTCAGCATCCCATCTATAAAATTATGTGGGTCCTCATCTAGTTTTGATCCAAATAATTCTGAAGGGTCTAAATTAATAAAATCTCAAACTCTAGCACTAACAGCCCTATCACCATAGCCCATACCCTGTCGCTAGGCCTCAGAGGCTACTAACTGCATCAACAACCAAATAGCTTCTTGCATCTCCTGACTTGAGGCATCAGGGGGAGGAACTGGGGGGTGTTGGAGCTCCTGTATGATCCTCTGGAGTGGGCGGGGTAAGTGGTCTGAGGTTCCATGGAACCTCATTTTGGGACTCGCCATTCTAAATATCAACAGATAGTACCTGATCAGTTCCCCTACCTGCCACCAACTTTCCCTTCTAGCGCTGAAGCTTTCCTCATCATAGGCATTACGGAAATCATAGCATATGGTCAGGAAAAAGGGATTCCTCATAACATGGTTCTATCGCACGATCAAAGATGGCAATGAAAGGAAATCTTCCTAAATGTACTGCACACCATAAACAAGACTCTGCTAGACACGGCTTGCAGACAACCTTAGGACATACCTGCTCTGATACCACTCTATCACATCCAAGCCTAGGTGAGGCGTGATTGGCACCAGACACCTTACTAGGGCCGAGCAAACCAAACTATATCTCGCATCATCTATGTCTCGAATTAAAAAATAAGGCCAAGGAGTCCAACTATGAACATAATTATCATGCATATGTATATGTACAATAGGTCCATGAGGCCAACATAACAGCTGACAAGACATGACTAAGTTGTATACAAGAAGCTATCAGCAAAGCCTCTCAGAACATAACCAATGTGTATAAGTCGGGACAAGGCCCCCGACGTACCCATAACACAAAAATACATATACAATGCCTGACTCGGCAATTCTCTAGGAAGAAGTGGAGCCCACCAATCAGAGCTGGTACTTAGAAGAAGCCTACTGTAGAGGATCCTCATCTCGTCTATCTATACCTGCGGGCATGAACATAACATCCACATATAAAAGGACGTCAGTTCGAATAATGTACTGAGTATATAAGGAGAAAATGCTTCATAATAAACATATACTACAAAGAAAGAGTATAAGAATCAACCGGGCATTTTTAACTTACCAATGAGAATCTAGCACGTATATGTCTTTATACTCTCATGTACTTAGCTACATCTATGTATAATACTGTGTCTCTGACCTACTTATCATCATGGTGATATCTGCCCAATTGTTCAGTGGTAACTGCCCGACCGGCCG
Organism: Lycium barbarum; assembly: GCF_019175385.1. Taxonomy (NCBI): domain Eukaryota; kingdom Viridiplantae; phylum Streptophyta; class Magnoliopsida; order Solanales; family Solanaceae; genus Lycium; species Lycium barbarum. Next base: position 17,403,024 of record NC_083348.1, on the reverse strand, counting down.
TAGCAAGGTGGTAACTGCCCATCCGATTATCGCCCGATGGTAGAGCGTATCTGCCCGACTAATTAATGGAAACTGTCCAACCATTCGTAGCATGGTAGTAATACATATCTGCCAGGCCGGCTGTAGCTCAGTGGTAATAGATACCCAATCATCCGTAGCATAGTGGTAATTACATATCTACCCAACCAACCGTAGCTCAGTCGTAATAACTGCCCAACCAGCCTAAGCATGATGGTAAATACATATTTTTCCAACCAGCGACAGCTCGGTGGTAATAGCTGTCCAACTGGCTATAGACCAGTGGTAAATATAATCAACATCATAACCAGACCTCTATGGGTGATTTCTATGCACTCCTCATGATCATTACTTATCCGTTAATGCCTACATGATTTCATAAGACTTATAAACACATTTCCTGGCCATTAAGACTCCTTCCTGATTAACTAATCCTTTGTCAATTTCTGGATACATCATAAGCCTTCATTATAACATTATGTACCTCATTAGATAGTCTTGTAACTAGCATACTATTCATGTCTTACAATACACTCCTTGATAACATATTTTTGAATTCATCGGAGTGATGTAAGGTCGTTATACCTCCGATTATCGTTATGGAGCTATCTTCATAAATATATCTCACCTTGAAAGAACAATAATCATAATATGAGATCAACACCAATGATGTCATAAGAACATCAAGAACCATTGGCTTATAGTATTTCAAGGATTAGGGACATTATGGACATCATTTGTGAAGGTTCATAGCAATAGAGTCATGCCCTAAGAAAGAAAGGGACAGCCTTCAGATACCTTCTGAGCCTGCAAATCTACATCCAAGATGATTCATACAACAATCAGGCTATAAGAACACTTACACACTCAAACTTAGCTAGTTAATAAGTTAACGAAATTTGGACAACATTTCCCCGATATCATGTACTTCCTCCAAATTTCAAAACAATTCCCAAACGTCATTAACAACATCAACAATAACATAATTAAGATACTACACAACAAACATATAAAAATTCATCCAAAACTTCCTCCGAAAATCAGCCCGTAAGCCAACAACATCAACATATTAAACTACGACCTTTATAATATATTTTCCTTCACTTTAAACCACTAAAATCCTCCAAAAACAACTCAATATGAAAGTCAAGATAAAGACCATACCTTATACTTGAAAAACTTTAGCCACGTCAACTTTCTTCACGACCAAACTCACCACAACATCAAGTAGAAGCAAGAACAATCACTTTTCATGAACCAGTCTAATGTAATCTTGCTGAATTCTTGATCTAAGGGGCTATAAGTGTTTAGGAGAAGTATATGGAAGTTTCTAGAGCTCAAAAGAAGTGTTAATGATGAAAAAAGGAGAATAATTTGGTATTTATACCCTTTGAAAGTAGGTTCCACTGACATTCCAAATGGTCCTGCGAAGAAGCCATCTGGCAGCCTACTTGAAACGCCCATAACTTTCTAATCAGATGTCGTATCGATAAACAGTTTGTTGAATTGAAAACTAGACTCAATGAACTTTAATTTACATTGTTAAATTATGCATTCCATAACTCCTCATATTCTAGGAGATACTCATCCCACGAGTTGGACCAGAATTTCACTTCTAAAATTCTTCCACATTTTCCAAAATTTTGACAAACTAATTTCTTTGATTCACTTAATCTCGAAATCTTTAGACACTTGTTTAGCACTAAAAGTATTCCTTAACCTTATAAGGGTTCCATGACCTCTCCGAGCTTATGTTTGTTTACTTACGATGCAAACGACGCAAAATTTTTCGAGGTGTAACACTGATATTCTTAAAATACTGGAGCAGTTTAAGCCTAAAATGCAAGTCATTCAGGTTTTGTGGAAAGTGCCTACTGAAAGATGGTGGAAATTCAATATTGATGGTGCTACTAGGGGTAATCCTAGTAGATTTAGTTATGCATTTTGTGTTAGAAATAACAATGGTGATCTGGTTTATGCAAAGGCTAAGGAGATGGGAGAAGCTACAAACACTGAATCCGAAGCTTTGGCTCTTTTGGAGGCTGCTAAGTACTGTTTGTCTAAGCATATGTACTCATTCATACTGGAAACAGACTCAATGATGATGAAGAAGATATTAGACAGAGAGTGGAGACCACTATGGAATATTGCATTTGTGGTAGAGGAATTGCGTGACATAATAGACAATGTTGATGTTGAAGTTCTGCATATCATGAGGGAAGGAAATCAACTAGCAGATCACTTAGCCAATGTTGCTCTTGATGTTGGAGAGGTGGTGGCTAATAATTTTGCAGAATTGGACTCAAAGGGTAGGGGGATTCTTAATAGTGATAAACTTGTATGTCCCGGTTTGAGAATCAAGACTAAAAGAAGAATTTGATACAGAAGGTTGGTGTATTGATGTGGAGAATCATATCTCATCTTGCTCAAGTCCTTTGGGAGGAGAGTAAGGTGGGAATTTTTTCTACTAATATTGCTTTCTTGTTTGCAGGTTACAGAGGTGGAACTTGGATCATGAAAGCTATCAGGAACACTAGGAACTTTCATTTATCTGCAGACATCTGTGTCATTAATCTTGTTTATCATGGAAATGATATGACTCAGATGTGGTTGAATAGATTTTGTAACAATGCTTTTGTGATCCTTGCACAGGAAAGGATAAGTAAGTAAGCAATCCAGTGCAACACATGGTTACTAGAGATAGTTCAAGACTGGTTACTAAGGATCCTTGTTTGTGAGGACATGACTTGGTTATGGTTTATTGGTGGACTTTACTACAAATGGAGTAGCATGGTGTTACAAGGATACAATATTGCCAAAATCCTTATGGAGGATGGCATGATTGTATCAGGATCTTTTACCTCGTTCCTCTTTTTTGCAAGTGTCCATAAAAGATACATACTTTTCAAGATAGTATCAGAAGCTGTTGGATTACATTATTGTGTCATTGGTCCTATTCATAGTGGATATGATGTGATAAATAGTTATTTGGGTACACTTCAGTCTTCTTAAGGAATCATTGACGAAATATTGATGTTCTTGATCCTAATTCTAGTTGGAAGATCCAACAGATCAAACATGATCTTTATATTTGCAGATCCTCGTGTAGTGGTATTAGAACCTTGTGCTCATTCTACAGAGGAAATGACAATACATGAATCATGTTTTGATTTGGTTGAGGAAGATACAAGCATCAGGTTTGCAGATTTGTGGATAGGAAGGCTATTTCAATGGTGCATCAAGGGTTCAGACTTGGGACATCACCTGAAACCAGCAATTGTTGCTACTTATTTAATAGACAGAGACCAGATATACTGCAGTATACTCATTGTATATTGTGGTATATCATCTGTATATTACCTAGGTATTCAGACAAATTTGTCTCTCAGGATTTATACAGGGTACATCAACACATATGAGAGATGCTACAGTATTTAGAGGCTGATATACACAAATATTCCACTGATAGACAACATTCAGTTGGGGTATATTGTGTGCAGTATCCTAAGAATTGTACAAAGCTTCAAGATGCCATTGGTGCTGCTGTTTTTCAAGGAAGAATTAACAAGAGGCAGTGCAAATTCATCCTACATGGTGCATGGAAGGATACAAGGATTATTTTGAAGCAACTTTGCCTCTAGTTATTTACTTACAGTTTTTAGTCCAGTTTTAGCTCTAGTTTTGACATTATGTAATATCAATTTTGGACTAGTTTTGACATTATGTAATATCAATTTCGGACATTTTAGTCCTAGGTTGATTATTAGTTTACTTTTTTGCATTTTCATTTGCCATTTTGTCAACAAATGTAAAGACTATGTGTGTTATTTTTGAGAAAAAACTATAAAAACAGCCCTAGGCCCTCAAAACCCTAGTGAAATTGCCTTAAGAAAAACACCTATGATGATGTGAAATTTGGAATGACCCCCACTTGTCCATATATAAACCCAAAAGTATACATTGAGGAGGACACAAACCTTAGCCTGAATACATGAAGAGTCCTTAATCTATAAGGAGCTTGTGCAAAAGGAGAATATGAGAGAGAAGATGACTCATATATATCTATATAACGTTGCTCAATGAAAAATGTAGAAAGACATTAGTAGCTCACATAAGACCAGTTAGTATAAAAAGTAAACTACCCTTTCTTAATCTTGAACGTAAAACAGATGTAACCTCCCTGATAATTTTTTAGACAAGCTTTAGCCTTCATTGGAAGATTAAAAGCTTGAGTGAAGAACCTTTCATTTCTAACAGCTACACAAATTTTTGCCAAAGTGTCAGGCACGAAATTCACTTCCCTGTAGCAAAGAGTTATTTGAACTTGCCCCATAGTCATCAAATTCCTAATTTGATGAATGAAATCCGTGAGATAATTATGAACTTCGTTGTTGCTCTTGATCATGTGCACCAAAAGAAGAGAATATGTCTCAGTATAAGCTGATTGCGCACATTATCAATGCATAACAATAATCCTTTGAGAAGAGCCAAAGTTTCACCCTTGTTTTGCTATGCACCCCAAAATAAGAGTAGAAGCTGATCACAGTTCTTCTAGTGTTGTCCCGCTGTCATGACCCAACCCTCCGTGACTGGTACCCATCTAAATCCTAGTGGGCGAACCAACATACAAGACACCTATCTGTTCAATCCAGTTTTATATTAACCAAGCTAAACAATTATTATTCATTTAACAACAAAAGAACAAGGTAACTCATGCCATAACTGCTGAAATAAGTGCAGAAGTTCTAACTAGTACAATCCCCAAAATCCGAAAGTCATCGTACAAGACTCTAAGCTAAAAACATGTCTAAGAAACTGAAGTTTAACAAGTAAGTAATCCATAATGTCCAGAGTTCGAAAAGACATCATAGCAAGAAGATCTTCGGGCGGCCTGGCATGGGAAGAAGCTTACCCAAAATCTGTCAAAAAAATATCCTCCATGCTAGATGTGAGGATGAGCAACAATCTCTATATCACAATCTGCACTCAAAGAATGTAGCAAGGTAGTATCAGTACTAACAATATGTACCGGTAGATATCATAGGCCGACTAAGATTAGTATCATGCATATTTTGTAAAATCAATAGAATAAAACAAGCCAGTCAAAAGTCATGAATATCAATATGTCACAGCAAGTCAACCAAGAACAATCACAATCAAATCACCAAGATGTCAAGCATCACAAACACGCAAGTCACAATGGAAATAAATTTACCACAATAACCTCACTCACAGTACATAAATGCTAGCTGATGTCTTAGGTCAGTAGCCATGACCTGCAGGGGACGCATGGTATCCATGTACCACCTGTTCCGAATCCACTCCTCGGACCCGAGCACAAACCTTCACCTCAGAATGAACCTCGGTCGCGGGACATTTTTGGAATGATCCTCGGACCACGAGCCTATAATATAGATCACATGAGTGCCTTTCCATACCTCTTACAGAACAATGTTTCTTACCTTACCAATATCAACAATCAACTCATCATTTCATGTCACAATACCCTTGAGAAGATTATATTAGCTTCTCATCGCAACACATCCACTGTAGATTTAAATCACAAAGGAATAATGGCACGAAGCCTACACAATCAATCAATCACATTCACTTAGGAATTTAACCACATAATACCATGCATGAAAACTAGACATGCTTTCTCCTAAGGAGATCACCAAACATACAATCAACTAACTAAAGTCTAACTTAAGTAAACCGTAACCTACCTCAAAGTAGAGCTGGAACACGCAGGTTACTCTGGTACAACAATTCCTTTCCTCAAAGCCTCAATACGTTCACGGTCTAAAATTTGAGTCACGTTGCTCAATTTACAAACACCAAAGCAAGAATTCCCTTTTCTTTCCCCATTCTAAGGATGGACGATTTTCTAGGTGATAAACAACCTATCAAGGCCCCTAGTATTCATTTACCATAATTTTTTACAACATTCTATCAAACATTCCCATTACAAATAGTTTTTTATGGCAAAGACACCATTTATATAGAACCCTAGGTCTCAAATCACGTAGTTTACTATTCTAAAATTTTAATTTATGACAAATAGCAACTAATCAATCCATTTAAATGATAAATAAGCAATAATAACCCCAACCCATAAAGTTTAGAAGGTTATTGCCATTCTAGGGTTTCTACTTCACTTTCACCCTTTAAGATCCATGAAGATGATTACAATAATGAAGGGGAAAGGAATGATAAAATGAAAATCAACGGAACTTACCTCTCAAGGTTATCTTGCCCTAGCTTTTGCTCATTTTGGGAAGTGAGCTCGATTTTGTCCAGTTTTTCCTCCATCACCCCACATTTCATCCAAGGCCTCAAAAAACACAACACAAAACATGCACACATGCAAAAAACAATGCACCACGAATCCACCCGTGGCCTCGGAATTCCCAACGGAGTCCTAATCACCCATAACGATCGTAAGGCTCATTACACCAAATACCAATTAAAACATCGTTCGTCCCCGAATGGACAGGAGTGAGAAAACTAGGGAGGAGTTACCTTACTCGGCGAAAGCTGAGGGTATTAGCTACGCATATCCGACTTTGTCTCCCAAGTAGCTTCTTCCATTGGTCGATTCTTCCATTGAACTTTCACATAAGCTATTTCCTTGGACCTCAACTTGCGAAAATACCTGTCTAAGATAGCGACGGGCTCTTCCTTGTACCACAGATTTGCATCTAACAAAATCAAATCCTAATGGATGATATCGGAACCATCGCCATGGTACCTCTTCAGCATCGACACATGCAACACCGGATGAAAGCCTGATATACTCGGAGGTAAAGCCAACTTGTAAGCCACCTCTCCCACATATTTGAGAATCTCGAACGGACCAATGAACCTCTGGCTAAGCTTGCCCTTCTTCCAAAACCTCATCACACCCTTCATAGGTGAGACCTTCAACAGCACTTGCTCTCTTTCCTCAAACTCAAGATCTCAGACCTTGCGGTCCGCATTCTCCTTCTGCCTATTCTGCTCTGCTAAAATCTTCGCTTGAATCACCTTCACCTTCTCTAGGGACTCTCTCAGAAGGTCAGTACCCCACGGTCTTACCTCGAATGCATCAAACCATCTAATGGGAAACCTACACCTTCTTCCATACAATGCCTCAAATGGGGCCATATCAGTACTCGAGTGATAATAATAGAAAATTCGTCTAAGGGCAAGAACTGATCCTAATGCCTACCAAAATCTGTCACACACACACGAAACATATCCTCAAGAACCTGAATAGTCCGCTTAGACTGCCGTCAGTCTGAGGATGGAAGGCTGTTCTAGGATCTAACCTCTTACCTAAGTCCTTAAACAACCACTCCTAAAACTTGGATGTGAACGTGGTGCCCCTTTCGGACACGATGGAGATAGGAACCCCGTGAAGTCTAAGCACCTCCTAAATGTAAACCTTAGCCAATATTTCCGCATCATAAGTTATCTTCACCGGAATAAATTAGGAAGATTTAGTTAACCTATCAACAATAACCAAGATAGAGTCAAACTTCCCTAACGTCTTCGGAAGACCCACCATGAAATCCATGGCTATTTTTTCCCACTTCCACTCGGGAATGGGCATCCTCTGCAATGTACCCCCAGGTTTCTGATGTTCATACTTCACCTGTTAACAATTCAGACACTGAGCAACGAACTTCACTATATCACGTTTCATCCTAGTCCACCAGTAATGTTGCCTCAAATCACGATAAATCTTAGTGGCACCAGGATGTATAGAATACCTCGAACTATGAGCCTCTGTCAGAATGGTCTTAATCAAGTCACCTATACGTGGCACACACACTCATCCTTTGATCTGCAGCATGCCGTCCTCCTCAATCACGACCATTTTGGCCTCACCACGCAACACCTTATCACGTATTTTACATAACTTAGCATCTCTAAATTGCTCAGCTTGAATCTGTTCTAAAAATGATGATCGAGCCTCAACACAAGCTAGCACCTTGCCTGTGTTAGAAATATCCAGTCTCATAAAACTATTAGCCAGGGACTGCACCTCTCTAGCCAACAGACGCTCAGAAGAGATCAAACGAGCCAGACTTTCCATACTAGCCGACTTCTTGCTCAATGCGTCAGCTACTACATTAGCCTTACTAGGTTGATAAAAAATGGTGATGTCATAGTCCTTCAGCAGTTCCATCCATCTCCGCTGTCTAGAGTTTAGATATTTCTGAGTGAACACATGCTGCAAACTGCGATGGTTTGTGTACACCTCACAATAGAACCCATGCAAGTAGTGCCTCCAGATTTTCAATGCAAACACCACTGCTGCCAACTCTTATCATGCATCTTCAACTGCCAAGAAGCATAAGCAATCACCTTCTTTTCCTGCATCAAAACAGCACCCAAACCAGAACGTGAAGCATCACTCTAAACAACAAAATCCTTGCCCTTCGTGGGAAATGCTAGAATTGGTGTTGTGGTCAACAATGTTTTGAGCTTTTGAAAGCTCTCCTCACACTCGTCGGACCACTAAAACGGTACCTCATTTTGAGTCAAACGGGTCATATGAGAAGCAATAGAGGGAAACCCTTCACAAATCGATGATAGTAGCTAGCCAGACCCACAAAACTACGAATCTGGGTCACTAATGTGGGCCTAGCCCATTCCTTAACTGCCTGAATTTTCTGAGGATCCACCATAATACCCTCTCCAAAGACAACCAAAATTCACACTTGAAGAATTTTGCATACAATTCCTCCTCTCGCAATACTCATGGAGAAATTCTCAAATGTTTCTCGTGCTCTTCCTTACTCCTAGAGTACACCAGGACATCATCTATGAACACTATTATGAATGAGTCTAAATAGGGCTTAAACACACTATTCATCAAATCCGTGAACGCAGCTGTGGCGTTTGTAAGCCTAAATGACATAACCAAGAACTCATAGTGCCCATACCTAGTCCGAAAAGAGGTTTTAGGAATATCCTCTGCTCGAATCTTCAACTGATGGTACCCTGATCTCAAATCGATTTTAGAGAACATAGAAGCTCCTTGTAACTGGTCAAACAAGTTATCAATATGGGGAATGGGATACTTATTTCACACAGTTACCTTATCTAGCTGACGGTAATCAATGTACATATGCATAGAACCATCCTTCTTCTTAACAAACAACACAGAAGCACCCCACGGAGAGGCACTCGGGCGAATAATCCCCCTACTCAGAAGATCTTACAACTGCTCTTTCAGTTCCCTGAGTTCGGCAGGTGCCATCCTATACGGTGGGATGGAGATAGAACGAGTCCCTTAGTCTAAGTCAATTCTAAAGTCAATATCACGATTCGGTGGCATACCAGGCAAGTCCGCGGGGAACACATCCACCAATTCACGTACCATTGGAACCGAATCAAGGGATGGAGTATCTATATTGGTATCATGGATATGTGCCAGATAAGCTAAACAACCCTTCTCTACTAGCTTCCTAGCATGAACAAAGGATATTAATTTCTTCGGGAGGGGGCAAGGTTACCCTTCCACTCGAGTCTAGGTGCCCCAGACTTGGCTAGTGTAACAGTCTTAAAATTGCAATCAAGTATAGCATAACACGGGGACAACCAAGTCAAACCCAAAATAACATCGAAGTCTACCATGTCTATGATCATCAAATCTGCCCAAGTACTACACCGTATAAAAAATTGCACACTAAGGGTAGACGCTATATACTACCATAGAATCCCCAACAGGAGTAGGCATAAAAATAGGGGTATCAAGAGTATCACACATCAGATCCATACCCACAGCAAAATAGGTAGATACATAGGAAAAAGTAGAACTCGGATCAAACAAAACAGAAGCCATACAGTCATAAACGGAGATAGTTCCAGTGATAACTGCATCGGAGGCCTCAGCCTCGGGTCTACCAGGGAAGGCCTACAAATGACCACACCTGTCACGAACCAAAACTGATGGGCCGTAACAAGTGCCCGACCGCTACTGGTCAAGCACTCCTATGCTTGCCTTTACTGCTCACTGACTATCCTGGGCCCATACACAATCTGTAACTGAGCTGTATTGTCTCCTGAACAATCAACATAAGAGACACTGCACCAGAAACTCACCGCCAACACATACATATAAACATAAACACTGAAAGTAACAACGCGAGCCGATTTGGCCGCCACATATATACTATAGAACAAAACAAACGCTGACGAGGCTACATAACATCACGACTACATATCATTTTCTACAGACCTCTATGGAGTACAAACTGTAGAAATGACAGGATAAGGCCCTGCCGTACCCATATATGTACGTAACCGAATAGCATACCGAAAGGGCTATAGCTCTGGATCAATCGAGCGTACTGACTGTTGTTGAGTGGAGGTCCTACTGCGATGGATCGTCCGACTTTCTACCTAATCCTGCGGGCATGAATACAACATCCACAAGAAGGGACATTAGTACGAGTAATGTACCGAGTATGTAAGGTGTGAATAATAACATAGTAAGGGATGTAAGTATGAATAATAACAGAATGGAAATATAGAGCGTAGCTTGTACATATGAGTGCCTCTTAGGGCGGATGCCATGCATGCTTAGCTTTCTTTGAAAAACATTTCTTGTTCATGTATACATAAAATAGAACATATCATGTTGCCGAGGTGTCGGCTCGGATCCATTTAACCACATATGTCCCACGTCCGGGCATCCCGTGTCCGAATGATATCATGTCATATTATACCAACTGATCAGGTGGCCATGCGTCTATAGCGCCTCGCCCTTTTTCCCAAATTCCCCATATACATATACATATATCATATTCATATATCATATAAGCAGCATGCATGAGAGCCCAAGAAAAGCTATAACTCTATTGGAGTGACGTAAGGTCGGTAACCTTTGATTATATTATGGAATAATCATCGCTCTATCTCACCTTGAAGGAACAATTATTTTAAGGTAAGACTATCAATGAAGAATAACATCAAGAGAAAACATAAAATAAGGTCATAAATCTCATAAGGTGTCAATTCATATACTTTGAAGTCTTTAGAAAATAGAGTCACTAGAGTCATGCCTTGGAATCATTGACTTTTAACTTTTGATAACAAAGAAGATATGGAAACATTTATGAAATCATAACATAGGGGTCATGCCTTTGAAAGAAAGGGACTAGCCTTAACATACCTTTCGGTCGCCTTAGTCGTTCAACGTTTATCCTTTCAAGCTCGTAAATCTACATATAAACCATTCATACTATTATTAGGCTCAACGTCATACGCTCTTCTTAAGCCTTCAATTTAATTCCGTTTAGAATATGCCGAAATTCGGGCAGCACCTCCCCTATTTATATGCCTAGCCCTAAATCTCAATTCAGCAACCAACAACAACAACAACAATACCTACATCAATAACATCATTTCCAACACCAATATGTACCATAAAACATCCCACACGCTGTTTTCCAACTTCCATAACTAACCAACTTACTACAAGATTATTTAGCGACTTTATCTCCGTAAATAAGCCTTAAATAATACCAAAAGAGAAAGATTCATACCTTATTTCTTGTTAAGACAGCAACATCCTCAATATCCACGCTAAAATCCATCGCAAAAAAATACTAGAATCACAACCATGCGTTACTCGGACCCAAACTACTACTCCGCTACTTGAAAATTGCTCACTTTTTGTTTTCCTCACTCTCTCTCTTCAATTTCTGGGATTTTCTAGAAAAACTCTGATGGAAAAAGGGGTTATTACCCTTTATATAAGGGTCAAATTCGGGTCGGGTTCGCTGTAGCATTTTACTGTAGCAGAATTGTAGCAGGTTGGTTACTGTAGTAGTACTGTAGCACGCGTTTCTGCTCTGTCAGGTGAACTTGTAACGTCCATAATCTCTACTCCTATGTCCTATCGACGAGCGGTTTATTGCGTTGGAAAGTGGACTCAACGAAATTCATTTTAGGCTTTTGTGTGACCTTAAAACACTTCATACGCTAAGAGATATTCGTCCCCTAAGTTGGACCAAAAATTTCACACAAAACATTACCCATCCTTTCTCCAAAGTCGTACTACTCCATTTCTTCCACTCATTTCCTTATAAAACCTTACGGTATACCTTATATACATCCTTCACTTATTAAATATACTTAATAACGCTTGTTACTCATATTCCAAAGCGGTTTTACTTAACCCTAACTCAACGTACTTACGTTTCAAATTTGATAAGTGCTTTTTCGATGATACGGGGTGTAACATTCTTCCGCTCTTTAAAACATTCGTCCTAGAATGTTGCAGTACTGCCAACCCACGACACCATCTTTGATTCTTTAGAACAATTATTTTTCCTTTAGGGTCCGATTACCATTTGCTTAAACTATAACTTGGATCAGTCTCTTCTTATTCTTTCTTAAATCTTTTATTGCCTTCAGTCATCTTCTTTCCCTTCTTTGTCCTCATGTACATGATCAGAAATTAACTAGCATCTCGCTCTTGTTCTTTATCCATTATGGTAGTCTTGACTTGCCGTGCCATAACTATTCATCTCGCTCTTTGTTTCCTTGTTAGTGGGCTGCTACCTTTCTCTCTCTACGGCGCCCTCTTTGCGTTTACTCTTTCGGTACCATCTCAGGCTATCCTTTTTGTACCCGTTGATCTTCGATATACACTGTACCAATTTTTTGTAGTCCATTAGTTAGGCTCTCTAATCCTTACATCTTTGTCGCCATCTCTTTTACCCTTACATTCCAAATGTTTACCCAGCATAACTGTGGCGCTAGTGAACCTAATGGTTATGTTCTTTTCTAAGGCCAGTTATATCATTATCCGAAATACATATATACGTAATGTTTCTTCGCCATTTATTATCCTTCGCAGTCTAGTTACACTTATGGCAAACTTATAATCTGAGTTCAACTAATTTCATAGCTCGCAACATCTTTGAGCTCCTGCTACAACTTTTTCTTTACTTCCTTCCCTCACATCTATCAATACAATCCCAGAAGCATAGGACTACGAAAACTCTTCTATTATGACTCTCTTGCAACGCAAGTATACTTATCTTAGATTTCCTTGTATCGACGATCGTTTCGTCAGTCGTTATTCCTTGTTGGCTTTCCGATGTGGCCTTCTTACAATTGTAGTTGGGCATAGCTTCACGTTGACGGTTCATATAATTCCATAGCATATGCTCTTATGTTTAGTATAATTAGTGTTCCATGAACTATTTTCTAATATCCGGTGAACTCTTTTATTTCCATTCATAGGAGCAGTGTTCTTTCTTTCCTTCAAAAATTTCCAAACTACCAATCGTTGTTCCTTTTATTACAATTGTCATTGTGATCCTAAGTGTGCTTTGGGTTCGTCATCCTCTCTAACACCCTTTGTAAATTTGGCTTAGAGACCTTTCTTGCTATTTTAATTACCCTTTAGGGCATGTCACCACATACATAGGTACGGTGCAATTTTTGCCCGATACGAGGGATTCAAATCATGGTCTAAAAATATCGTAGTTCATCTTGGCGTAAAGTGCTCTCTTGAGTTATCTTCCATACTTTCTCCCTATGCCTGCCTCATGGTACACTTATTGTCAATTCGTTTCTACTTCTTTCCGTTACCTTCCCGATATGCCAATACGCCTCGAACTCCGGCCCCGAGCTAATAAATCTCCTTTTCTGGAGCTTGAAACGTCATAGTTCCTTTCAAGTCTAGTATGTTCTTCCCTCCTTTTAAGGAGATCCTTATACTCCAATAACCTTCGAGTATCCAGCGTCTTCACTACTTATTTTCTGCCCTTCACGATCGTCTTAAGGCAGGAGTTCCTTCATCACACAGTTTAACTTATTTTTCCTTGCCTGGTTAGTTGCATCCCATCTACGCGCTGTAGTTCTCCCAGCGTTCCACCATTTCTGTGCATGTTATGAAATCCTTACAAATATAGTATTTTTTTTCTTCTCCTTCCATTTATGTCTATATCATCATTTGTTTGTCAATATCTCCATACCCTTCCATCCACTACTAGTCCTTTCGCCCGTTTAGCTTACTTACCCATAATTATTCTTAACTACGCGTTTGTGTTGCAGCTGTGCATCCAAGTTTTTTGAGTGTCCAGCTACTTTTGCTATTAGCACAGAATTCTTACAGTTTACACTCTCTCTCTCCTCGTTCATCGAACCTTTATCTAACTTTCTGATGCTACGGTCGGGTGGTCTTCCATGAACGTTCCTTACATTTCATTCCATTTCATTCCATTTCCTCTATGATCGAATCTTTCGGTCTTCATATGAATTCTTATTCCATTTCATTAATTTTATAATCAATTGTGTCGACACATCATCCTCGTTATTTCCTCGATGAGTAATCGGTTTCCTACCGCCAACTCGTTAAAGTATCCTTCTTACTCCCATGGTTAAAGATTTCTAGTTACTTTACTCCTAAATGCTCTCCTCTTCCTTCGACCAACCCATTAGTATACCTTTCCTACTTTCATCCTTAACCTTCCTTGGGTTTCTTCCTCCTCGAGCACCTTTCTCTATTGTTATTTGTAGTATCGGCTATGAAGTTCGTGAAATATTCCTTTAAATGCGCAAATCTTTTCTATTCTTAAGTCATCTTTTTGGAAAGATTCTCCATGTCCGAGGCAACCGTGTTAATTTGACCACACACTTATCCCTTAATATACCTTTCAAGGGCTGGAAATCTCTTAACATCATCGCAAGGCCTAACCATTCTTTCTCTTACTTCCCATTCCTGGTCGTGGTCACTATCCTTTTAACCCCACTTATCGAAGCCTATTCTCTGACGCCACACATTCCTCGTTTGTTCCATACTTCCACACTTTATCCAATTCGCATGCCTACCTTCAAATTTTTACCCAAATAGTCCCGTGATTGCCCGTCGTCCCTCTTGGAGGCTTCACTCACTCATGTTTCTTACTTTTCACTTTTTCCGACATTTTGATCTCCTTACCTTCCATCTACTCACTTTATTTCCTTTCCAGATGTCACTACATTAAACTCTCCAAGCTTAACATGTAGTGAAAAAGTATCAGCTTACCTTGTAACATTTGTACAATATTTTTTGGTCACTTGAACTTCGTTACCCTGTTCGATTAATGCCTTCCATATACCGCAACGTTGGTTGCTGGGATACACATACCCGCTGATATAGCTACGTATGGGATATCATATGCATACGTATATATATAATTACTACCATCTCGCTTACAAAATATTTCCAAATGCTATCAAACTCACCCTAATTCTAGAGCCGTGATGCACCTTCTTTCTCTTCATCCGTCTAGTCCGCCTCGTCCTATGTGACCTCTTAAGGTCTCCAACCACTCCGCATACTCCAATATCCCCTAGGCTGCTCTAGCTTCTCATTTTCCTCTTATATCTAAATTTATAGGACCTTTTGTACACTTCCGAGGGGGTTACCCATCCTAGTATTTCTCTCACCCCAACACGCTTAACCTCGAAACTCTGATGAAATCCGGCGCGTTAATGCTGGTATAATCGTATCCACCTCACCGCATGACCTTCACCACATAATCTAAAGTAAGTTGAAGTCTTGACAGATTCCAAAACGTTTTTGTAACACATCTCCCACCGAATTAGAAAGGGTCTCTTACTCTTCCGACTACACAATTACTATTTTGGCCTTTTTAATTCTCAATATTCACCTTTCATCTGTATGTATGACTACTTTCCGTCCTAGATTTCCAGATTCCCAATGATAGCGAACACACCTTGGCCGCCGTTACTTATAAATGCGCAGTTATCGGCCTCTTTGGGTTTCCGCTCACCACTATTAGATAATAATCTACAGGAAATGCACACATATAGAAAATTCCAATAAGGACTCATATACCTGTAGCCGATCGGTCTCTAGTCTGATCTGGTGGACTATAAGGTGAAGTGTACTCCTCGTCATTATCTACCCACCATCCGCTCATCTGGCCTTCATCATCTCTCTCATCTGAATCCGAGGGACATAATCAACCGGGCAACTCCTGGTTTACCGACGGCCAGGATAAAGGGATAGAGTAATCCGTAACACTCACTGAGGAGGCTGGTCTGACGTAGTGCTCTGCGATAGAAGCAGCTGGTACGGCCTCAGGAATCTCCTCCTCCGGTGTCCCAGACGAATACTCAAACGGATCTGTGTCATAACTGTCCCCTGCAGGGTCCTCCTCCCTGGAAGTCAAAATCTCTGGAGGAATCGTCGCTGGGTCCTCTGAGGGATCAGTCTCAATAGAATACTGAGGCTCCTCCTGCTCGGTCCTGGATCTAATGGGGAGCCTTCCTAGCAATCCCACTGTCCGAGGCTGATCGCTTCATCTTTCGTCAGTCTGCACTTGCCTACAGGAAAAAGGATCAGAAACGATCTTTCCTAGACTCTGGCTCTATCGCACGATCTACGGAAGGAAAGGTCAATGATTCCTAAATGCCCCGCAGCCTCCCGTTTATAAGTGGGGCCAGCTTCAAACCCATAAACAGGACTCTACAAGACACGGTCTGTAGACCATCCCGAGGACGAACTGCTCTGATACCACTTTTGTCACGACCCAAACTGATGGGCCGTAACAAATGCCCGACCACTACTGGCCAAGCACTTCTATGCTTGCCTTTATTGCTCACTGACTATCCTGGGCCCATACACAATCTGTAACTGAGCTGTACTGTCTCCCGAACAATCAACCTAAGAGACACTGAACCGGAAACTCACGGCCAACACATACATATAAGCATAAACACTGAGAGTAACAGTGCAAGCCGATTTGACCGCCATATATATATATATATATATATATATATATATATATATATATATATATATATATATTGTACAAAAAAATAAACGCTGACGAGGCTGCATAACATCACGACTACATATCACTGTCTACAGACCTCTATGGAATACAAACTGTAGAAATGACTGGATAAAGCCCTGCCGTACCTATATATGTACGTAACGGAATAGCACACCAAAAGGGTTGTAGCTCCGGATCAATGGAGCGTACTGACTGCTGCTGAGGGGAGGTCCTACTGCGATGGATCGTCCGACTGTCTACCTAACCCTGCGGGCATGAACGCAACGTCCACAAGAAGGGACGTTAGTACGAGTAATGTACCAAGTATGTAAGGTGTGAATAATAACATAGTAAGGGATGTAAAGTATGAATAATAACAGTATGGAAATATAGAGCGTATCGTAAGATAAAAGAGTAACCTGTACATATGAGTGCCTCTTAGGGCGGATGCCATGCATGCTTAGCTTTCTTTGAAAAACATTTCCTGTTCATGTATAAAAAAAAATAGAACATATCATGTTGCGGAGGCGTCGGCTCGGATCCATTTAACCACATATGTCCCGCGTCCGGGCATCCCGCGCCCGGGATGATATCATGTCATATTATACCAACTGATCAGGTGTCCATGCGTCTATAACGCCTCACCCTTTTTCCCAAATTCCCATATACATAAACATATATAATATTCATATATCGTATAAGCAGCATGCATGAGAGCCCAAGAAAAGCTATAACTCTATCGGAGTGACGTAAGGTCCGTATACTCCGATTATATTATGGAATAATCATCGCTCTATCTCACCTTGAAGGAACAATTATTTTAAGGTAAGACTATCAATGAAGAATAACATCAAGAGAAAACATAAAATAAGGTCATAAAATATACTTTGAAGTCTTTAGAAAATAGAGTCACTATCAAGGAATAAAATTGAGGATCAAGAAATAGCTCAATATTCTCATATTCATATTGAATCCACAACTTGAGACTTTCAAACATGAAAGCATTCTCATCATAATCATCATTGACATATTCTCATCTTTGACATCATCGTTGTCATAACAAAAACATGTCCGTCGTTGTAGTCATAAAAGCTTACAAAATCATAAATTTTTGTTTTGGAAAAATACGGACATTTTGGAAAACATTTACGGGTTATTAGGAAGGGAATCATGCCTTGGAATCATAGACTTTTAACTTTTGATAACAAGGAAGATATGGAAACATTTATGAAATCATAACATAGGGGTCATGCCTTTGAAAGAAAGGGACTAGCCTTAACATACCTTTCGGTCGCCTTAGTCGTTCAACGTTTATCCTTTCAAGCTCGTAAATCTACATATAAACCACATACTATTATTAGGCTCAACGTCATATGCTCATCTTAAGCCTTCAAATTAATTCCGTTTGGAATCTGCCGAAATTCGGGCAGCACCTCCCCTGTTTATATGCCTAGCCCGAAATCTCAATTCAGCAACCAACAACAACAACAACAATACCAACATCAATAACATCATTTACAACACCAATATGTACCATAAAACAGCCCACATGTTGTTTTCCAACTTCCATAACTAACCAGCATACTACACAATTATTTAGCGACTTTATCTCCGTAAACAAGCCTTAAATAATACCAAAAGAGAAAGATTCATACCTTATTTCTTATTAAGACAGCAACATCCTCAATATCCACACTAAAATCCACCGCAAAAAAATACTAGAATCACAACCATGAGTTACTCGGACCCAAACTACTACTCCGCTACTTGAAAATTGCTCACTTTTTGTTTTCCTCACTCTCTCTCTTCAATTTCTGGGATTTTCTAGCAAAATCTGATGGAAAAGGGGGTTATTACCCTTTATATAAGGGTCAAATTCGGGTCGGGTTCGCTGTAGCAGAACTGTAGCAGGTCGGTTACTGTAGCAGTACTGTAACATGCGTTTCTGCTCTGTCAGGTGAACTTGTAACGTCCATAATTCTCTACTCCTATGTCCTATCGACGAGCGGTTTATTGCGTTGGAAAGTGGACTCCATGAACTTCATTTTAGGATTATGTTTCACCTTAAAACACTTCATATGCTAAGAGATATTCGTCCCCTAAGTTGGACATTAATTTTCACGCAAAACATTACCCATCCTTTCTCCTAAGTCGTACTACTCCATTTCTTGCACTCATTTCCTTATAAAACCTTCCGGTATACGTTATATACATCCTTCACTTATTAAATATACTTAATAACGCTTGCTCCTCATATTCCAAAGTGGTTTTACTTGACCCTAACTCAACGTACTTACGTTTTAAATTTGATAAGTGCTTCTTCGAAGATACGGGGTGTAACAGCGCCCCCCTGTCGTCTATGAACCACTGCAATTACCATTACCAGTCTGATCTCCACCCCTGCCGGGCTTCTGGCTGCCTCTACCTACCTGAGGACTTCCTCGGTTAGGTAAGGCACAACCCTTACCTGCGGTGTGGCCGCCCTGGCCTACCGGAGCGCGATCCTTACCCCCTCAATCTGGTGCAAATAAAACTCGCGGAGTCTGATACTGACTTCCCTGCCCACTCTGTGTAAGTCTGGGGCAATACCTCTTAACAAGCCCTATGTCACCACACTTGAAGTAGGCACGGTCTAGCGTAGGCCGCTGAACAGAAGCTGATGAAGCAGTGTAGCCTCTATGCTGACCGGAAGCCTGATAAATTTCCCTTGATGGGCCCCTAGCTGACACCTGCATCGTGAACTGAACCGGACGCCCTGAATATGCCTGCGAACCCTGACCTTTCGAGGAGGAGTTACTGAACATCCCACCCTTACGGGCCTTCTTCTCAACTTGCCTTGTATAACTCTCATGACTAATCCCCTTAATGATACGGACATGCTCCACTATCTCTTGAAATGAAGCCCCGGTGGCTACAAGTTGAAAAGCCGATAACTGCAATCCGGTGTTCAACCCCATCATGAACCGCTGTATCCTCTCCCCTTTAGTGGGCATAAACTGAAGAGAATAACGAGAAACGGAGTAGAAACGGGACTTATACACAGCAACAGACAAGTTCCCCTGACCTATAGTAGCGAACTTATCTTTCCTTCGGTCCCTCAGAGTACGCGGAACGTACTTGCCCAGAAACACAGAGTAAAACTGAACCCAAGTCTACGAAGGAGACCCAGCTGGCCTACACTTCATATAAGCCCTCCACCAAAGCTTGGCATCACCAAAAACTTGAAGGTCACAAACTCGACCCCATACTTATCCACGACCCTCATCTTATGGAGCCTCTCATGATAGTCGATGATGAACTCATATGCGTCCTCCGACTCAGTACTATAAAACATAGGAGGCTTCATTTTAGTGAACCTCCAAAACAGATCATGTTCTTCACTAGTCATCACTGGCCCTGCAAATGGCCACTGGAAGGCCTCAAAACCCGAAACCTCATCCAAGCGAGGTGCCACCGCTGCTACATGCTGAACCCCCGGAGCCTGTGCTCTGTCCAAATCTGGGGCCACTACCCCTGCGCCCCTACCTGCTGGACCCGGTGGTATAGTATGGCCTGTGCTAACCCATGCAACCAATGTAGCACCAGTGCCATAACATCTAGTATACCTTGAGCAGCTACAACTCCTCGGTCGCGGGACATAGTGAAGTACCGCTCATTTTCGAAATGATCCTCGGACCACGAGCCTATAATATTGGTCACATGAGTGCCTTTCCATACCTCTTACAGAACAGTGTTTCTTACCTTACCAATATCAACAATCAACTCATCATTTCATGTCACAATACCCTTGAGAAGATTATATTAGCTTCTCATCTCAACACATCCACTGTAGATTTAAATCACACAGGAATAATGGCACAGAGCCTACACAATCATCAATCACATTCACGTAGGAATTTAACATCATAATACCATGCATGAAAACTAGACATACTTCCTCCTAAGGAGATCACCAAACATAAATTCAACTAACCAAAGTCTAACTTAAGTAAACTGTAACCTACCTCAAAGTAGAGCTGGAACAAGTTACTCTGCTACAGCCTTTCCTTTCCTCAAAGCCTCAATACATTCACGGTCCAAAAATAGAAGGCTCAATGTGTCACATTGCTCAATTTACAAACACCAAAGCAAGAATACCCTTCCCTTTTCCCATTCTAAGGGTGGAGGATTTTCTAGGTGATAAACAACCTATCAAGGCCCCTAGTATTAATTACCATCAATTTATACAACATTCTATCGAACCATTCCCATTACAAATAGTTTTCTATGGCAAAGGGACCATTTTTATAGAACCCTAGGTCTCAAATCACTTAGTTTACTATTCTAAAAGTTTAATTTATGACAAATAGCAACTAATCAATCCATTTAAATGATAAATAAGCAATAATAACCCCAACCCATCAAGTTTATAAGGTTTATTAACATTCTAGGGTTTCTACTTCACTTTCACCATTTAAGACCCATGGAGATGATTACAATAATGAAGGGTAAGAGCATGATAGAATGAAAAGCAGTGGAACTTACCTCTCAAAGCTAGCTTGCCTTAGCTTGAAAATTATCTCTAAGTGCTTGTTGGGAAGTGCGTTGGTGTTTTGTGAAAAGAGAAAATAAAACTGAGTACATAAAATTCGGGCTACAATGTTATGTCGACCGCTAGAACGGTCACTTGACCGCTATATATCACACCGCTGCAGCGGTATCGCTATAGCGGTCAAGTGACCGCTATAGCACCCTGCCACAAAATCACTGTGACTGTTATGGCGGTCCATCTACCACTATAGCTGTACATTGCCCGCTACAGCGGCCACCAAGGAAAATGGATGGTCGCTGGCAGCGGTCTGAGGACCTCTATAGCGGTACCCCCACAGCGTGCTCCTAGCACCGCAGTGGCTCATTTTGGGCAGTGAGCTCGATTTTGTCCAGTTTTTCCCCTATCACCCCACATTTCTTCCAAGGCCTCAAAGACACAACACAAAATATGCACACATGCAAAAAGACGCCCCACGAATCCACCCGCGCCCTTGAAATTCCCAACGGAGTCCTAAATACCCATAAAGGTCGGAAGGGTCGTTAAGCCAGAAACCAATTAAAACACCATTCGTCCCCGAACATACAAAAGTGGGAAAACTAGGGAGGAGTTACCTGACTCGGCGAAAAGGTGAGGGCTATTTGCTACGCATATCGGACTCTGTCTCCTAAGTAGCTTCTTCCACTGGTTGATTCTTCTATTGAACTTTCACAAAAGCTATTTCCTTGTACCTCAACTTGCGGACATATCTGTCTAAGATAGCAACGAGCTCTTCCTTATACGATAGATTTTTATCTTAAAAAATTGAATCCCAACGATTATATAGGAACCATCGCCGTGGTACCTCTTTATCATTGACACATGGAACACCGGATGAATGCTTGATAAACCCGAAGGTAAAGCCAACTTGTAAGACACCTCTCCAACACGTTTGAGAATCTCAAATGGACCAATGAACCTCGGGCAAAGATTTCCCTTCTTCCCAAACCTTATCACACCTTTCATGGGTGAGACCTTCAAAAACACTTGCTCTTCTTCCTCAAACTCAAAATCTCGGACGTTTCGGTCCGCATACTCCTTCTGCCTATTCTGCGCTACCAAAAGCTTGCCTTAAATCACCTTTACCTTCTGTAGGGACTCTCTCAGAAGGTCAGTACCCTGCGGTCTTACCTCGAATGCATAAAACCATCCGCTGGGAGGCCTACACCTTCTTCCATAAAATGCCTCAAATAGGGCCATATCTATACTCGAGTGATAGCTATTATTGTAAGCAAATTCGGCTAAGGGCAAGAATTGATCCCAATGCCACTGAAATCTATCACACACGCATGAAGCATATTCTTAAGAACCTGAATAGTCCACTCAGACTGCCCGCCAGTATGAGGATGAAAAGCTGTGCTAAGATCTAACCTCGTACCCAACTCCTCATGCAGCCACTCCCAAAACCTGGATGTGAACGTGGTGTCCCTGTCAGACACGATGGAGATAGGAACCCCGTGGAGTCTAAGCACCTCCCAAATATACAACTTACCCAATATTTCCGCATCATAAGTTATATTCACCGAAAAGTGGGCAGACTTAGTTAACCTATGAACAATAACCCTGATAGAGTCAAATTTCCCTAGCGTCTTCGGAAGACCCACTACAAAATCCATGGCTCTTTCCCATTTCCACTAGGGAATGGGCATCCTATGCAATGTACCCTCAGGTTCTGATGTTCATACTTTCAAACGCTGTGCAACGAACTCTACAATATCACGTTTAATCCTAGTCCACCAGAAATATTGCCCTAAATTACGATACATCTTAGTGGTACCAGGACAGATAGAATACCTCGAACTATGAGCCTATGTTAGAATTGTCTTAATCAAGGCACCCACGCATGGCACACACACTCGCCTTTTGATCTGCAACACACTCTCCTCATCAATCACGACCTCTTTGGCCTAACCACGCAACACATTATCACGTATTTTACATAGCTTAGCATCTCCAAACTGCTCAGCTTTAATCTGCTCTAAAAATGATGACCGAGCCTCAACACAAGCCAACATCTTGCCTGTGTTAGAAATATCTAGTCTCATAAAAATGTTAGCTAGAGTCTGCACCTCTTTAGACAACGGACGCTCAGAAGAGATCAAACGAGCCAGACTTCCCATACTAGCCGACTTCCTTCTCAATGCGTCAGCTACTACATTAGCCTTAACAGGGAGATACCAAAAGATGATGTTATAGTCCTTCAGCAGTTCCATCCATCTCTGCTGTCTAGAGTTCAGATCTTTCTAAGTGAACACATGCTGCAAACTGTGATGGTCTGTGTAAACCTCATAATAGATCCCATACAAGTAGTGCCTCCAGATTTTCAATGCAAACACCACCACTGCCAACTCTAGATCATGAGTTGGATAATTCTTGTCATGCACCTTCAACTGCCGAGAAGCATAAGCAATCACCTTCTTTTCCTGCATCAAAACAACACCCAAACCAGAATGTGAAACATCACAGTAAACAACAAAATCCTTGCCCTTCGTTGGCAATGCTAGAATCGGTGTTGTGGTCAACAATGTTTTGAGCGTTTGAAAACTCTCCTCACACTCATCGGACCACTGAAATAGTAGCTCCTTCTAAGTCAAACGGGTCATATGAGAAGCAATAGAGGGAAACCCTTTCACAAATCGACGATTGTAGCTAGCCAGACCCAAAAAACTACGGATCTTGGTCACTGATGTGGGCCCAGCCCATTCCTTGATTGCCTGAACTTTATGAGGATCCACCATAATACCCTCTTTCAAAATAACATGCGCCAAGAAAGACATAGAAGAAAACCAGAATTCACACTTGGAGAATTTAGCATACAATTCCTTCTCTCGCAATACTCCAAGAGCAATTCTCAAATGTTTCTCATGCTCTTCCTTGCTCCTAGAGTACACCAGGATATCATCTATGAACACTATTACGAATGAATCTAAATAGGGCTTAAACACACTGTTCATCAAATCCATGAACGCAGCTGGGGAGTTTGTAAGCCCAAAAGACATAACAAAGAACTCATAGTGCCCATACCTAATCCGAAAAGTGGTTTTAGGAATATACTCTACCCGAATCTTTAACTGATGGTACCCTGATCTCAAATCGATTTTAGAGAACACAAAAGCTCTCTGTAACTGGTCAAACAAGTCAACAATACGGGGAATGGGATACTTATTTTGAATAGTTACCTTATTCAACTGACAGTAATCAATGCACATACGCATAGACCTATCCTTCTTCTAAACAAACAACACAGGAGCACCCCACGGCGAGGCACTCAGGCGAATAAACCCCTTACTCAGAAGATCTTGCAACTGCTCTTTAAGTTCCCTGAGTTTTACTGGTACTATCCTATAAGGTGGGATGGAGATAAGACAATCCCCTGGGTAAGTCAACTCTGAAGTCAATATCACGATTCGGTGGCATACCAGGCAAGTCCGTGGGGAACACATCCGCAAACTCGCATACCACTGGAACCGAATCAATGGATGGAGTATTTGCATTGGTATCACGGATATGTGCCAGATAAGCTAAACAACCCTTCTTTACTAGCTTCCTAGAACGAACAAAGGATATTACTTTCTTAGAGAGGGGACTGAGGTTACCTTTCCACTCGAGTCTAGGTGCCCCGGGCATGACTGGTGTAACAGTCTTAGAATGGCAATCAAGTATAGCATAATGCGGGATAACTAACTCATAACCAAAATAACATCGAATTCTACCATGTGTATGATCATCAAATCTACCCAAGTATTACACCCCATAAAAGAAATTGCACACGAAGGGTAGACACTATCCACTACCACATAATCCCCAACAGGAGTAGACAAAAAAAATAGGGTATCAAGAGTATCACACAATATATCCAGACCCACTGCAAAATAGGTAGATACATAGGAAAGAGTAGAACCCGGATCAAACAAAACAGAAGCCATACGCTCATAAACAGAGATAGTACCTGTGATAACTACATCGGAGGCCTTAGCCTTGGGTCTACCTGGGAAGGCGTACGAATGACCGCGCCCACCTGTTGCCTATGAACCACCACAATTACCATTACCAGTCTGAGCCCTGCCCCTGCTGGCCTGCTGTCTTCCTCTACCTGCCTGAAGACTGCCTCAGTTAGGCTGGGCACTAACCCTACCCGTGGTGTGGTCGCCCCGTCCTGCCGGTGCGCTATCCTTACCCTCTCGATCTGGTGAAAATATAGCTCGAGGAGTCTGATACTGAGTTCCTTGCCCACTCAGTCTACGTCTGAGGCATTACCTCTTAATAAGCCCTATCTCACCACACTCGAAGTAGGCACGGTCCAGCATAGGCCACTGAACCGAAGCTGATAAAGCAGTGTAGCCTCTTTGCTGATCAGAAGTATGATCATGTGCCCTTGATGGGCCCCTAGCTGACACCTGCATCACGGACTAAATCGGACGCCCTGAATATACCTGCAAACCGTGACCCCTCGAGAAGGAGTTAGTGAACATCCCACCCTTACGGGCCTTCTTCTTAACTTGCCTTGTATAATTCTTATGCTTAAACCCCTCTACGATACAGACATGCTCCACTATCTCCTGAAATGAAGCCCTAGTGGCTACAAGCTGAAGAGCCGATAACTGCAGTCCAGTGTTCAACCCCTTCACGAACCACCGTATTCTCTCTCCTTCAGTGGACAGCAACTGAATAGCATAATGAGAAAGGGAGTGGAAACGGGACTCATACAGAGAAATAGACGAGTTCCCCTGACCAATAGTAGCGAACTCATCCTTCCTTCGGTCCTTCAAAGTACGCGGAACGTACTTGTCCAGAAACACAGAGTAAAACTGAACCCAAGTCAACGGAGGAGACCCAGCTGGCCTATACTCCACATAAGCCTCCACCAAAGCTTGGCATCACCCAAGAACTGGAAGGTCACAAACTCGACCCCATACTTATCCACGGCCCTCATCTTATGGAGCCTCTCATGACAGTCGATGATGAACTCATATGCGTCCTCCGAGTCAGTACTATAAAACATAGGAAGCTTCATTTTAGTGAACCTCCAAAACAGATCATGTTCTTCACCAGTCATCACTAGCCCTGCAACTGGCCTCTGGAAGGCCTGAAAACTCGAAACCTCATCCAAGCGAGGTGCCACCGCTATTGCATGCTGAACCCCCAGAGCCTGTGCTCTGTCCGGATCTAGTATAGCTCCGGCTTGTGCTAACCCATACAACCAATGCAACAGCTATACCATAACATCTGGTACTGCTGCTAGCTGGGCAGGTACGGTTGCATCTCCCGCTACCTCATTAGGAACCACTAGAGGCACGAGGTCAATGTTATACCCCGTATTTTTGTACGTTGGATTATTCGTAAGCTAATTGATATGAATTCAAGGATAAGGTTATTTTTGAGATATGCGACAAGGACTTCTAATCCCGAATTTAATATGTGCACGTTTTGCTTATAAATTTTAATTAGTTTGGAAATATTAGTGGAGATTAGGGATTAACTAACCGTGATTAGATAATTAAGTGGGGATTAATGATTAATTAAGTGTATTGGATGGACCCCACTACAACATGGCAAAATTTGATTGGTCCATACCATGGTTGGACATGTGTCAACATGGCGGGACACGTGTCATTTTGGTGGAGACGTGTCACCTCATGAGGCAGCATATAAAGTCATAAATTGATGACTAATTCATCATTTTGCATTCCATTTTCAATTCAACAAAGTGAACAAGAGAGAGAGAGAGAGAGAGCTACAGCCATGGCTATGGCATAGCTTCATGAAGCTCATGGCCAGCCATGGCAGCCACCTAGTGAAGCTCACGGACAGCTCCTCCCCCTCACCTTCTACACAATTGAGTTGATGAATTTCAAGTCCAATTAAAGGAGAAAAATAAAGAAGCTCACGGCCATGGTTGATCTTAGACAAGCTTGTTAAGGTAAGATTTAATTCTCTCTAACATATTTGAGAAGTGGTTTGGTCTTTGTATGAATTGGTGGATATGGAATTGAATGCAAGAATTGTGTATATTGATGTTAAGACTTTGTTGGGCCGTATATAGAGCTGTTTTAAGCTAGTAATGATGAGTTAATTTTAATTGGTATTTTTGTTGTTGTTGTCATGGATTAAATGACGAAAGTAAAGGAATTTGATGGTTAAAGTTGGAGTTATATTTATTTAGTGGGCTGTTCTTGATGAATTGAGGGATTAAGGGTTATGATTATGTATTGTGTTGTTGATCTTGTGAAATTGGAGGACTAAGTGTAGTTAAGCCTTCTATTGTGTTGATTGTGATTGATGGGCTGCCTTAGGACTTGTTATAATGTTAAGATAATTTTCTTGCATATAGGAGTTGAGGTCGTTGCTATGTTGTTGCTAACGTGAATCACTAATTTGAAAAGAAAGGAACGTATAAGATATCGTATGCGAAGCGTATGTGGCTTGTTGGGTGTATATTTTAGATATTTGAAGCGTATTGGGCATTGTTATATTATGTGGGCTGTTTTGGAGTATCCTCGGATCTTGTTTCGACTAGTTCTTAATGTGATAACTTAGACGTGCTTTGGTTGTTGCTATGTTGGTTGTTGTATGGTTGAACGATATAGGGGAAGTGCTGCCCAATTGTCTTGAAATAATCTACTAATGTTGAAATACGTTTTATGCCTTTTCGTAGCTTAACCATAGTCTTGACATCTTAACATAGGTTGAGATATTTTGGGCAACGTATACGTATCGAGTCACGGATTAAGCGCCAAAGGTATGTAAAGCTATCCTTTCTTTCTTTTGGCATGATCTTTATGAAACAAACATACGACGTGTATATGACTCCAAAAAAGCTCCTATTCTTAGAGACACTAGGATGGCTAATGTTCTTGATTCCCAGAACTTATTTTATTATGTCTTGATACGTGTCTATGATTTCAGGCGTCCTATTTTGATATAATCCATAGTGACATTCGAAGGGTACTTGGTATGACTATTGTCTTGATTTTCAAATGGTAGTTCGTTTTGATTATCCTATTGAGTCTCAGATATGACTTAGTTTGCATATGGTTGCTCAATACTCTGCTCGTGCATGCCTCAATATATCTTTCACTGAGTCCCGGGCCAGGATACGTTCTCGTGCACAGTTTCATTGCATTATTCACCGAGTCCCCCACTAGAGGGCCGGGATACGGTATATATATATATGTATGATGATATGATGATGTGATTATGGCGCCAAGGATGGTATGTGATGACTTTATTCACCGAGTCCCATAATGGGCCGGGTATGATATATTATATTGATATGCATGATTTACATTTCATAAGGCAAGTGTATTGGTATCTTGAATGTCATACTTGTCTCCTGTGATCTCTATTTCAGTCATGATACTTCTTATTGTATCTCATGCTTTATATACTCAGTACATATCTCGTACTGACCCCCTTTCTTCGGGGGACTGCGTTTTATGCCCGCAGGTACAGATACTCGATTTGGTGATCCTCCAGCTTAGGATTTCTACTCATCTGTCTGGGAGAGCTCCATTGTTCCGGAGCCTAGACTTTTGGTACAGTTCTTTTGATGTATATATATATATATATGTTCATCCTGGGGTACGGCGGGGCCCTGTCCCGTCATGTTTCACTATCGACACTCTTAGAGGTCTGTAGACATATGTGTGGGTTGTATATAAGTTTTGTTCAGCTGTGTCTATACGATGTGCTATGCATATGTTCGTCTGTTGTGGCAGCCTTGTCGGCATACGTATGGTATTGATATGTAGTGGCAGCCTTGTCGGTTTGCGTACCATATAATGTTTTGATTAGCTGTGACTCCTCGGGAAACATGTTATCGGGGTACATATATATGATGACGTTATGAACCTTTGGAGTTCTTTTGCAAGTTTCCATATTGTTCTTAGATTCAGTTGACTATATCTGACAGGTATGTATACGGGTGTCCAGCTTGGGCACTAGTCACGGCCCACGGGGTTGGGTCGTGACAGTCAACCACTAGGACGCCGCCCCTAGTTGAGGCCGCCCCTCTGCCTCTACCTCTACCTCTAGCTGCTGCCGCGCGTGTTCTCGTTATCTACTAGAGAATAAAGGATAGTCAGATACCAATTTGAATCAGCAGATACCAATTGAAATCAAGTAGCACGAAAGAAGAAAGAAAAAGGAGTTTTCCTAGTGTCCGACAGCCTCTCGAAGATAAGTACAGACATCTCCGTACCGATCTACATGACTCTGCTAGACATGTCGTTGTATGATGAGATCGACGAACCTAATGCTCCGATACAAACTTTGTCACGACCCAACCCGCCCTGACTGGCACCCATCTAAATCTTAGTGGGCGAACCAATATACAAGACACCTATCCATTCAATCCAGTTTTATATTAACCAAGCTAAAAAAATTATTATTACAATCCCTAAAATCTTAAATAAGTGTGGAAGTTCCAACTATTATAATCCCAAAAATCTGAAAGTCATCGTACAGGACTCTAAGCTAAAAACATGTCTAAGAATCTGGAGTCTAACAAGTAAGTAATCCATAATGTCCAGAGTATGAAAAGCCATAATAGCAAGAAGATCTTCGGGCGGCCTGGCATGGGAAGAAGCTCACCCAAAATCTGCCAACAAATATCCTCCACGCTAGATGTGAGGACGAGCAATGGTCTCTATATCACAATTTGCACTCCAAGAATGCAGCATGGTGGTATCAGTACAAACACTACATACCGGTAGATATCATAGGCCGACTAAGTTTAGTATCAGGCATATTTCGTAAAATCAATAGAATAAAACAAGCCAGTCAAGAGTCACAAATATCAATATGTCACAGAAAGTCAACAAAGAACAATCATAATCAAATCACCAAGATATCAAGCATCACAAACACGCAAGTCAGAACGGAAAAAAATTTACCACAATAACCTCACTCGTTGTACATACATGCTAGCTGATGTCTTAGGTTGGTAGCCATGACCTGCAGGGGACCCATGATATCCGTGTACCACCCGTTCTGGATCCACTCCTCGAACCCAAGCATAAACCTCCGCCTCGGAACGAACCTCGGTCGCAAGACATATCAAAGTACCTCTTGTTTCCAGAACGATCCTCGGACCACGAGCCCATAATCTAGGTCACATGAGTGCTTTTCCATACCTCTTACAGAACAATGTTTCTTACCTTTCCAATATCAACAATCAACTCATCATTTCATGTCACAATACCCTTGAGAAGTATATATTGGTTTCTCATCACAACACATCCACTGTAGATTTAAATCACACAGGAATAATGGCACAAAGCCTACACAATCATCAATCACATTCACGTAGGAATTTAACCACACAACACCATGCATGAAAAATAGACATGCTTCCTCCTAAGTAGATCACCAAACATACAATCAACTAACCAAAGTCTAGCATAAGTAAACCGTAACCTACTTCATAGTAGAGCTGGAACACGCAGGTTACTCTACTAAAGCCTTTCCTTTTCTCAAAGCCTCAATATGTTCTTGGTCTAAAAATAGAAGGCTCAATGAGTCACATTGCTCAATTTACAAACACCAAAGCAAGAATACCCTTCCCTTTCCCCATTCTAAGGGTGGACGATTTTCTAGGTGATAAACAACCTATAAAGGCCCCTAGTATTCATTACCATCAATTTATACAACATTCTATCAAACATTCCCATTACAAACAATTTTCTATGGCAACGACACCATTTTTATTGAACCCTAAGTCTCAAATCACTTAGTTTACTATTCTAAAAGTTCAATTTATGACAATAGAAAGTAATCAATCCATTTAAATGATAAATAAGCAATAATAACCCAACCCATCAAGTTTAGCAGGTTTATTAACATTCTAGTGTTTCTACTTCCCTTTCACCATTTAAGACCCATGAAGATGATTACAATAACGAAGGGGAAGGGAATGATAGAATGAAAAGGAATGGAACTTACCTCTCATGGTTATTTTGTCCTAGCTTGAGAAAATAAAACTGAGTATATAAAATTCGGGCTACTGTTTTACGTCGACCGTTACAGCGGTTATCACGTCGCTGCAGCGGTACCGCTATAACGGACACTTGACCTCTATAGCGGCCCACCACAAAATTGCTGTTACCGCTATGGTGGTCCATCTACCGCTATAGCGATACATTGCCCGCTACAGCAGCTACCAAGGAGAATGGATGGCCGCTGGCAGTGGTCCGAGTACCGTCATTGCGGTACTGCCACAGCGGTGCTCCAACCGCAACAGCGGCTCATTTTGGGCAGTGAGCTCGATTTTGTCCAGTTTTCCCCCAATCACCCCACATTTCATCCAAGGCCTCAATAACACAACAAAAAACATGCGCACATACAAAAAAATGCCCCACAAATCCACTCGCGGCTTCGGAATTCCCAACGGATTCCTAATTATCCATAACGACTGGAAGGGTCGTTACACCCGCAAAATTTCTCCTCCCGCAGTTTCACCTAGATTTATTTTGCAGCACCATGAATATTCAACTTCAAGATATTTGATGATGGCATGATCCATTTGATAGTTCTGATGTCCATCTGTTATGTAGCCCCTTCCACCTTATCATAAATCTATGACCACTT
This sequence comes from Lycium barbarum, assembly GCF_019175385.1. Taxonomy (NCBI): domain Eukaryota; kingdom Viridiplantae; phylum Streptophyta; class Magnoliopsida; order Solanales; family Solanaceae; genus Lycium; species Lycium barbarum. The sequence continues at coordinate 17,371,056 of NC_083348.1, read as the reverse complement.
GAAAGAACTTTTGAGAAAAGGAAGCTGGTTGTTAAAAATCAAACCAACTATCATACCCGACTAATGATTCTGCTATTGGAAATATGGATTTTATCCAACCTCTTATCACATCTAGTCTTCCATTTTTCCTAACAAATAACTGAGGGAGTATATTAAAGTAGAAGACCATGCACAAGATTATTTGGTTTTGTCAACCACCATTAAAGAGTCAACCCATTCATAGTTTGATTATTATATTGAACAGCAACATAGTTGCAAAAGAATAGCCAGATGTGTTTCATGTCTCCATGTTTGAATTGGTGATCTACATTCTCCAACAAATGGATGGGCCATGAATCCTAAATCTTTGAATTTTTTCATAAGTGGAAAATCTTTCATAAAGCATTCTTAGCATGAAAAAACATTTTAAAGGGAAGTTTGGCATGCCAAGTCTTCTTGGTAGTGAGTGATATGGATTTGCAAGTTCGAATATTTTTCCAAGAAGATCTAGAAGAGAAGTCCCTAGTTTCATCAGTTAGCCATATGGGATTGTCTTTCATGTGAGGTTCAAGCTTGACATTCTTAACCAGCTCCACCAAATTATCTAGTAAGATCTTTTTTAGCTCATCTTCCTTCCATCAATTATTATTCGTGAAATAAGAGACGTTGATCTTTCTTGATCTATACTCCCGAGTCACAAGGTTGGCCAAAGCACCAAGACCTATCCAATTGTCTACTAGAAGAATTCCTCACCCTCTCCAATTTTGTAGAGAATAAATTTTTCTGCTTTGGTTCTAGTCTCTACCAATCTCCTCCAAGGATGAGAATCAGCATAGCTCTATTTTTAGACATTAGATGAGATCTTTTGCAGTATTTAGCTCCAAAATTTTTTAAGAAGAGAAGGTTTGCATCTAAATTTCCACCAATTTTTTGCCGAGAAAGCATCATAGTAGCTTTGTATTGGCCTGATACCTATACACCCCCTCCTTAATTAGTCCGACAATCTCCTACAAACAATCTAGTGATGTTACTTCTTCCATCACTCCGTCCCCATGAAAATTATCTTTTACTCTTTCCATCTATTGAATGATGTTCTTAAAGAGTTAAGTAATTGAGATGATATGTAGAGGAATGGAGGAAAGGATAGCCTTAACAAGGAATTATTTGCCGGCAAAAGACAAAGTCTTAGTGTGTTTGTCACTCTGTTGGCAAGTGTAACACCTCGTACCTTCAAACTAAGCTATGTTCATAATTCAGGAGTTAGGAAATCAGACGGGGAAGTGTTGAAATTAAAATTCTTTTTTCGTTCAGTGAACTAACAGTTTTTACTCCAGGTTTATACAGACCGTATAATGTTATACCAGTCGTAAATTGTACCGTATTTAGACCCCAGAAATTATGGTGGAGTTTTACGGTCCGTACAATTTATAAGGCCCATACCTTGCACCGTACAAATAAGTACGGATTGTACTTTCGGTCCGTATCAAGGCATGGAAAAATTGCATGTTCTGGACTTTTACAATTGAAGTATGATCAGTTAATACGGACCATACATTTATGTACGGGCCGTACATGGGATCGCACATTTATGTACGCCCGTAAATTGTGCTCGCACAATTGCTGACTAAGGGAACAATATAAATACGTGTTTTAAGTCTTTTATTCTATTTTTCATCGTTTCAAGCCCTAGCATGAATGTTCTCTCCTCCAATCACTCCCATACATCACGGTAAGTCTATTTCCAAGCCTTTCAAGTGAATTCAAACACATATTCATGAATTCTAAATAGAAATCCATTGTTTCTAACCTAGGGTTTTCAAGAAAACCCATCTCAAGGATTCAAGGTTGAAGCTTTTGGGATTCGTCTCCAAGTTCAGACCATTATTACTAGTTTTGGAGTGATTAATGATACGATATGGCTTGTGGAAGAAATAGCCTCAACTACAAATACGCGAAAACTAAAGATTGATTAGAAATCAAAGATGAGAAGTAAAGAAATTGAGATGAGAAATACAAAAATAGAGTAAAACCCAATTAGTAAAGGAATTATAGGCAAACTTAGATATATGAAACCTAAACCCTCCTAATCTATTCATACTAACGAAACCTATACTATTTTATAATCAACTAAGAGTAATTCAAATGAAGCCACAAATGAACAACTCAATTGAAAATCAATGGAAAAGGGTTTCATAGCCAACAATGGAATCCACCATGATTAACTGTCACTAATCACTAGATTAGCACAAGTTCTACCATACAAAGTATCACTCATTTTGGAATATTCATCTCAATTTAACATAATCTAAGTAATGAAATGACCAAGTAACTAGTTATTACAATAATATCCTTAATGAAGTAAGTGCCTTGTTTGGTAGTCTTCTTTAGGGATGATAGCTTGACTTTAAGGAATAGCCTCTTTGCATAGTTATCCACCATCGTCTCCTTCCATCTCATCTTCACTCCATACGACCAAACAATCATCCACACGTCATATACTCTCCTATAAAGCTCCTCAAAGGTTTCCAACGCCTCTCTTTGCATCAACATGGGTTGCAAGGCTTGGAGTTCCTTGGCTCGACCTTAGGTGAAGGATATTTAATCATATGTGCTCCCTGGGATCGTATCATCCCTCCTTCTTGGAAAGTATTCATCCTTTAAACCGAACCTTGCAAAACACAAGAGATAATGAGTACACTCCCCCTTGCAAAACACACAAGGTAATCATCATAAGGCAAGTGATAATACCTAAAGTAAGCATAGCATGAAACTAACACACTAAATAGCTGACTCTTGTCATACCCCGACGAGGGGCATGAGGGGCACCCGATCCTAGTACCCGAGTACAACCTGACGCATACCAGCATAAACACAGAACAGTTATGATAACCCATAGTAATACTCAATTTTAACATAAGATGATACCTGCACACAGAAAGGCCCAATACAATAGAAGACACATGCATGACCATACGTATATACATACGCAAGCCGACGAGGCTGCTACAAGTGTCCTCATAATAACATGAAGCCGACAAGGCTATCACATGAGTATCATCATCAAACTGGAACCATGCATGATATTGACATATACAATGCTGTCTATGAGCCTATAAGAGTACATACGCGTGACATACTGGACTGGAGGGGGCCCCGTCGTACCCAAAAGACATATGTACATAACATGTGGACACAAGATATACCAAAAGGAGCAAGCCCGGCACAATGGCACCTGCTGACGACCCCTTGAAGCTGATAGTCCTACTGGAATGGTCCTCTGCTCAGTCTCTCAGGACCTACAACACGAAATGCAGTGTCCCGTTGGATGAGACGGTCAGTACAGATAAAATTACTGAGTATGTAAGGAAATAATGTAAAGCATATGTAAGACATAAGAGTAAACATGAGCATATGGGGCTAGTAGTGACCTGTGACATCTGGCGAACGTGCAATATCCAATGTAAGAGTTTTGAAAATCATATACAGGTATATACATATAATTTATATATTATCATCATGTCATCCTCATATAATCCCGTGTCCAGGGCATCCCGTGTCCGGGAACATATCTTCATCATAGCGTACCCGACCTTTTTAAGACTTAGTGTGAATGCCTAACTGATTAGTGGTTGCACATCTACCTGCCGTACCCGGCCGACTATGGTGAGGCTCGGTGGAGTAAAATAGTGCATATGTAAGTATATATATATATATATATATATAGACACACAATGCATGAGGAGCCAATGAAATAACATCGGGCCTTTCGAATTGATGTAAGGTCATAACCTCCGAATATATTATGGAACTCATATCGAAGCCAAGAAATGACTCAATAATCATAATCATAATGATTTTATAAGAATCATTTATGAAGCATATCCAAGTATTTAGGAATCAATCAAAATCTCAGTAACGAACGTTTATATAGGCATTGGAACAAGAGTAGAGTGGAGTAATTATTTTGATGTCCGTCCTTCACCCGTACCTATATTGAAAGGAACATCCTTAGTCATACTCTACTATATTTGTATATCAACTTATATATCGAAGGATGATTTGGTTACGGAAATTCGGGCAGCATTTCCTCTACTTCTACTACGATCCCAGGGTTATAACAACAATAACCAATTCAATATATAAACAATATCAAATCCACCGCTTCAACAATTGGCCTTCGCGATCGCGAAGGTTTGCAGGCCTCTTGCAGTCTGTCTTAAAACGCCTATAAGTTCCTACTCCGATCTCGTATCGACGAACGGTTTGTTTTGTTGCAAACTAGACTCAATGAACTTCAATTTGCATATTTTATTAACTCCATAACTCCTCATATGCTAGAAGATAAACCTTATTCAAGTTGGACTAGAAATTTCGTCCGAAATTCTGCCAAATTTTTTCTAAATTTTCGACAACTTTCTTTCTTCAACCCGCTTGACCCTGTAACCTTTAGATATTCTCGTAACATTTGTTAAAAGTATTTATTAGCTTTATAAGAGTGTCATGGCCCCTCCGGGCTTATGTTAGTTTATTTACGGTACTAGTGATACAAAATTTTCTAATCTGTAACATCCTCCCCCCCTAAAGAACATTCGTCCTCGAATGTTAAACATCACTTCTTGAATAGGATTGTTTAGAGTTCATCAATATATTAACAGTATACCTGACAATAAACGGAAAACATGAAGATATAACAACTTGGTCTCTTATAATCCCTTAAAACAAATGTGGGTCAATTCTATTCTCTTGTTGTTTGTTGAACTCTTCAACACGTGGATAATAATGACCTTCGAGTACCTTCAACAGGGAATGAAGAAGGATATTTGGATTCCACTTCCGCTTCAGCTTCCCATGTCATTTCTTTCTTATCCTTGCTTCTCCACATAACTCTTACAAAAGCCTTATCTTTGGTTCTAACTTTGCGGTACTTACTTGTCCATGGTGACAATTTGTTCTTCCTTGTGGGATAGGCTCTTTGTGACTTGTACATCACCAACCGACATGATTACAGAATGTTCTTCAATACATTTATCTTAGCATAGACACATGAAGGACGGGAAGAACCGTTTTTGGCTCTGATGGAAGGTCAAGTTCATAAGCTACCTAGACGACTCCTCAAAATATCTTATAAGGCAAATGAATCTCAGACTGAGTTCCTTTTCTTTTCGCACCTCATCACACCCCCCATAGACGATGTTTTCCAGAATACCTTATCGTCAAGTCAAAATTCTAGATCTCACTGTCGTACATCTACATAGGATTTCTGGTGACTTTAAGCTATCTTTGATCACTCCTGGCTTAGCTTTACATATATCCTCAAAGAACGCCCTTTCCCTCACGCTTACTCTAACAGACTTGAACGGTCAGACCGCGCGAATTGTACAGAATGTGATGTCTGGTGCAAAATATAACATCTTTCCCACTTTAAGGACATTCGTCCTCAAATGTAGGGGGGTTTCGTTAGTAGAAAACAATATATTATAATGTAATTCACAATACATGCATATGACCTCTTACATATTAGCTACCCGTAGACATATGTTCCTCTATTCATGATTGAAATTCTAGGTTAGGTCTTGACGAATCATCGTACTTTCTTCTATATCTCGGCTTTTGATTTACCTTTCCGAACTAGACTCTGGATATAAGCCTTATCTTCTTAGAAACAACTAACTGATTCTCATTGTCCTCTAAGTATTACATCATTCCTTGCTTCCCTGGTTAATACTTGATTCTGAGGTAGAAATCCTTATTATAATCCCCTTATTTGTCTCTTTATCCGTACCTAGGCTCATAGCTGTAGCATGCTATTATGGATTTAAGTTCTATGGGATGGTTCTTTTTTCCTTCTGGTGTTTGTTTCCTTATAAATGTCTTCAGGGTTCGTCCTTTGAGCCTGGCCTATGGTTTCCTGTTACTACATCCCTTAACAATATTATACTGATCTGAGAACTTTATTCCGCATTATTCGACTACTAATAATGTCACCTTCACTGTACTTCCTCATTTTTTCTTTCACACATTATGCATTATCCGTGGGATACCACTTCTTGGACATAGAACTATAGATATTAATTGCCATTGCACTGTCCTATAGGCTTGGTATGCTGCTTGCCTTAATGATTTTCAGGCTTTTGTTGTCCTTCGTTTGTCTATTTCTCTTACTTGGCTACTTTACCCTGGTCGAACCATTATCCTTTATTCTCTAGTTTAGTTATCCCATTGGGGGTACTATTACTACTTAGAGTCGTACTCCTTCTTGCCTTAGCTTTATCAATGCTTTTCTTATTTATGGAGTTGTACACTTCTTCTACTAGGGTGCAGATGGGTAGACGTTCAGAATTGTTGTTCCCTTCAATGAACTGTCTTGCTATTATACTGCACGATTCTCTATTGCTCCGCTCATAGGGTCGTTAGTTAATGTCTTCCTTAGATGAACATTTCCCTTCATCCGTTTAACTATACGTTAACTCTTCGTTTGACAGCCGCACATTATTATTTTTCATGTCCTTCGTAATTCTCCAGTTGAACTTTTTGATAACTTCCCCCCTTATAGGTTTGTGGCCGCCTGACGCTTTCAAGAACTCATTTTTGCCTATTAGAGCGATTATTCTATCTTCTGGCAGCCTCCCCACGTCTCCGAGCGGTTAGGCTCCTTTCCCGTGTCACATCTTTTATAGAAGGGATAATTTGTCATATTACAACCATCTCTACCACTTGGTTTTGGTGCCTATGCACTTACGACATATGTCGTGGAGTTCGTATGTTGTTTCAGCTTTCTACAATCCGGCTCACACTCCTTCCAGTGATAAAGTTAGGATTTGGTTAATCTGCTGTCTTTGGAAAAGCGAAGTGTTTCTTAGTGTACTACTGACTTTGGGGGTCCTTTTTACCTTGTTTATCAATGCTACTTTCTTCAAATCAACACTTTCCTGATATCTTCACCTTCCTAGCCTTGTCCCCTGAGCATACAATTGTCAAGCTTTTGTTCCTCTCCAATTCTGCTTTTATCATGGTCCTGTCGTGTGCAGCTATGCACCCTCTTCATTTCCGATATATGGTTTCCTAAACTGTTTCGTATTGTCCTAACTTCTTTATGGTTTATCGGGCGAAGTTTGGTTTGTTAAGCATATATTGCTCATTACGGTACCTATGTCACACTAGGAGGTTCTGACATCCCTTAGATGTTTAGCAAGAGATATATGGGCATACATAATTTCAATTAACCATGGTCGATATCTTTCTGTATCATGGTGCGTATTCGTGATACTGCCCGTTGCGATTGATTTACAAGGATCTTCCTTTCACCAGTAATCAATATCCTTCCCTAAGTCTAAGTGTTCGTCTGTTCATCCTTGAGTTGTCATCCATTACGATGGTTTCCTTGTACCTTTAGTTTGATGTCAGCTCTAACTCAACTTACTTTTTTGGACTAGTGTCTTTCTTCCATTTATCGAAGACGATCTTTTCCTTGTGGTGCTTATCATATTTAAAGGCCCACTCCACTGGCTACCGTGCAGCTCGTTCCAGACCAAGTTTCGCTTATATGGTCATGTCCATGTAAAGTAGATAGGATTCCTAGGTTCATGTAGTCTACTTGTTAACTTAATTCATTCCTATCTATGATTCTCCATCATTGTCGCACTTAAGTTCTTCTTTCCTCTAGATTCGCTTATTTCCTTATAATTGTTCATCTTGATTGGCATCCAATTAATCCGTTATCACTGTATCTCATAATTGTTCACAAAACTTGCCCAAGTTGTTCTCAGTATTTCTAATTCCTCTTATTTCGGGTCATTCTTACTCTCTAATGGTGTCCTGGACTCCTCACTTGATTTGTATTTAATCAATGGTGATTCCCAATGCGTACTCTGAATCTCAAGTCATTCCATTATCAATGTTACCCACTTCGACAAGCCCTTACTCCTTTATGTGTACCACGTATCATATCACAAGTACTAGGCTCTACTTCTGACTTCCTCTAGCTCTGGTATTCGGCATAAAATAAATCTGGGGTTCTTTACTTCGATATCACTAATGGGAGGGGTGGAACAGTAAGTTATATTGTCTTGGATAGTGAAGTGCCGCATCTTATTTGTGTGTTGAACAGTGTCGCGATTTCGTCACTTCCGTTTTGATCCCTCTTCCACATCAAGTTCCATAGCCTCTGTCTATCGAGTAAATAATGCACTCTAGGTCCACAAAATACGTGTATGTAAACACATGCAATTTCAATGGAGGGTTTTAATATACCTGTAAGCATTCAGTCCTGGTCCTGTACATGAGAGCTTCGATCAGATATACTGCGAAGAGGAATCCTCCTATCATCCTCAACCACTCTCCTCTTGGCCCGGCTATCCTCATCTTGTACATTTCTCATAACATATATTAGCGATCCCTGATTAATATATTCCCAAGACTGAGGACTATCTGGTACCTCCATAAAATTAACGTCCGTAGTGACCCCAACATAATGTTGGACTAGAGGGGAAACTAGGCGTGTAAACCCATGCTCTACTCCTCTGACATACGACTCCACAGGCCCCAAATGCAAAACTAAGATCTGTGGTGAGGTCATAACCGAAGCCGCTCAGACAGGTGCCTCATGTGAGCCCTCAGATGGGTCCTCCTCCATAGAAGTCATGATCTCTGAGGGGTTTGTCTCAATCGTATAACTTATACTTCTCCTTCTTTCTTATATTACCCTCTGACCTGCATCGGCGGGTGGAGATATTCTAACAGCTACTCTTGAAGTTGTCCCTACCCTCCTCAACTGAAGCCTTTCTCTTCATCAACATTACTACAATTCAAACGTGAAAATAGGATCAGGAACGAACATTACTAAATTTCAGCTCCATCGCACGATCTAGATCATGAAGAGGGGAAATATTCCTTAATGTCCTGTAGCCTCCTGTTTATAAGTATGGCGCACTTCATACCTATAAACAAGACTCTACTAGACACGGCTCATAGACATCACTAGGACTGACCTGCTCTGATATCACTTTGTCACACCCCGACGAGGGGCATGACGAGCACCCGACCCTAGTGATTGAGTACCACCTGACGTATACCAGCATAAACATAGAACAACTATCCTGACTAATAATACTCCATTTTAACATAAGACGATACCTACACACAGAAAGACCTAGTTCAATAGAAGACACATGCATGACCATACACATATGCATATATACATACGCAAGCCGATGAGGCTGCTACAAATGTCCTCATAATAACATGTAGCTTGCAAGGCTATCGCATGAGCATCATCATCAAACTAGAACTATGCATGACATCAACATATACTATACTGTCTATGAGCCTCTAGGAGTACATACGCATGACATACTGGACTGCACAGGGCCCATTCGTACCCAAAAGACATATGTACATAACAGGTGGACATAAGATATACCAAAAGGAGCAAGTCCAGCACAATGGCACTTGTTGACGACCCGCTGAAGCTGATAGTCATACTGGAACGGTCCCTTGCTCTGTCTCTCAAGACCTGCTGCACGAAATGCAGTGCCCCATGGGATGGGATGGTCTGTACGAATAAAAGTGCTGAGTATGTAAGGCAGAAATGTAAAGCTTATGTAAGACATGAGAGTAAACATAAGCATTGGAGGATAGTAGTAACCTGTGGCTTCTAGCGAACGTGCAATATACAGTGCATGAGTTTTGAAAATCATATACAAGTATATACATATGATATATATATGATCATCATGTCATCATCGTGTCATCATCATGCCATCTTCATATCATCCCGCGTTCGGGGCATCATGTGTCCGGGGAAACATCATCATAATGTACCTGATCTTTTCAGGACTCGGTGTGAATACTCAACTGATTAGTGGTTGCACATCTATGCGTCGTACCCGACTGAGTATAGCGCGGCTTGGTGGAGTAAATTAGTGCATACATATTATATAAATATAAATACACACACACACACAATGCATGAGGAGCCAAAGGAATAACACGGGCCTTTCGGAGTGATGTAAGGTCGTAACCACAGAATATATTATGGAACTCATATTGAAGCCAAGAAATGGCTCAATAAGAATAATCATAATGATGTTATGAGAATAATTTATGAAGCATATTCAAGTATTTAGGAATCAATCAACATCTCAACAAGGATTGTTTAGATGGGCATTGGAACAGGAATAGAGTGGAGTCATTACGCTATGCACGCTAGTAGACTTCTAGGATTCGTGCCAAAGGAAATAAAGATAGAAACACCTTACATACTGTCACGACCCAACCTAAGGGTCATGACGAGCACCCGGTGCTAACCTACCGGGCACCTCTGAACATACGTCTCATAATCGTTGTAGGTGGACGACAAAGACAACTCATGGGTATCATAATCTGTAAGGGCGTATATCACAAGATAATGACACATCGCTATATAATTATCAATTCACAAGATAATGACACATCGCTATATAATGATTAATAACTATGCTCATAAACATAAGCTAACAAAGCTACCAAAATACAGTACAACAATATGAACTAATAACGATATGGGACTTCTAGCTATACACATCTGCCTACGAGCCTCTATAAAGAATACATGAATCCATGTAGATAGGGCAGGACTCCGCCATGTCCAAGTATATACACAAAGAGTAGTACCAATAAACTGCAGCTCCGAAACAAATGGAGCACTCCTGAGACTCCGCTGATGAGGCCCCTAAGGATCAGTTCTGTCACCCTGCTTTCCTGCAGGCATGAACGTAGCGTCCACAAGAAAGGACGTCAGTATGAGCGATGTACTGAGTATGTAAGGCATAAATAGCAACATAACAAGAGATAGGGAACATAACATGACGCAAAGAGATAACATGTGTATCTGAATGCCTCCTAGGCGGATACTATGCATGCTTAGCTTTATGAAGAAAACATTTTTCATACATATATATATATATATATAACATAATCATTAGCCCGCATCCGAGGTAACCATCTCACGCCACGTACTAGTGGTGCTGCCCGGCCATATAGGCACGGTGTTATTATCATTATCCATAAGCCGCCCACCGTAGTGGTGCTACCCGGCTATATAGGCATGGTGTTATTAACATTATCCATAAGCCGCCCACCATAGTGGTGCTTCCCGGCCATATAGGAACGGTGTGAGAAAATACATACATATACATCAAGCATGCATGAGAGCCCAATTAAAAGCTACAACTCTATCGGAATGACGTAAGGTCGGTAACCTCTGATTTATATTATGGAGCAATCATCAATGCTATATCTCACCTTGAAGGAACAATTATCATAAGGTGAGATTAACGACAATGAATGAAATCAAGAAATTCATGAAATAAACTCACTCAATAATCTCATAATAGCATCAAGACTGTGAACTTTGGAATCTCTAGAAATGGGATCATCATCATCATAGGAAACATCTATCTTTAGCAATATAAGAACTTTGAGAATCATGAACTTCTAGCTTTTTGGGAATGAGGATATTATGGAAAACATGTATGGGTTCATAAGAACAGAATCATGCCTTTAGAAAGAAACGGACTAGCCTTATCGTCCCAAGCTTGTAAATCTACATCCAAGAGAATTCATACTTTTTTTAGGCTTATCGTCATATGCTTGTCTTGAGCCTTCAAATTAAATCCTCTTAGAATCTGCCGAAATTCGGGCAGCATCTGCCTTGTATTATCTACTTCCTCAAATTCCAAAACAACTCCAAAACATCATTAACAACATCAACCATAATTTGATCAAGATACTATATGAAAAACGTAAACAAATCCGTCTGAAACTTCCTTCTAAAATCAGTCCATAAGTCAACAACATCAACATATCTATCTACGACTTTTATGATATGTTTTCCCTTACTTTAAATCATTAAAATACTCAAAGAAACGACTTAGTATCAAACTCAAGATGAACAACATACCTTATAACTTGAATAACTTCACCTTACACAATTCACCCTAAAGCTTATCCACCACAACTTCAATTAGAAGTACGAACAAGCTCCTTCCATCAACTAGTTAAGGATTTTATAGCTTGATCTTCTCTTGATTTGATTTGGAATGGTTCGGAGTGTTGGAGAGAGCTCATAGGGTCTAGAAGGTTCGGTTTGGGTGAAAATATGAGCCCCAAAGTCATGGCCCTTCTTTTCTTCGTCAAGATTCGTTGTTAATCTTACCAACCCAAGCTTAATTTGATGTAGGATCTCCTAAATTTACTATATCTTGGTGTAAAAATAGTGGATGAATGTTGTGGGAGCTTATAGAGAAGTGTGGAGATGAGAAATAGTGAAAAATGAGGTGATTTAGGTGCCTTAAGTGGGGTATATATAGTAATCCAATTCGGTTTGGGCTGATGGGCTGAAATTGGTGGGCTTTTTAAGTTGCTTCTAGAATTTCCGTATAGGTTCGCAGGCTTCTGGCAGTCTGTTGTAAAACGCCCATAACTCCCTAATCCGATGTTATATTGATGAACGGTTTGTTGTGTTAGAAACTACACTCAATGAACTGCATTTTAGGCTCTTGAAACACCTCAAAACGCCTGATAGACTAGGAGATATACCTCTCTGATGTTGACCAAAAATTTTTGTCCAAAATTCTGTCAAATTTTTCTAAATTTTTGACAAACTTATTTTCTTCGATTTGCTTGATCCCGGAATCTTCCGGAAATTTTCATACATGATATTTATCATGAATTATACTTGATAAGGGTCATGTCCTTTAGTTCCAAGGTTGTCCTTCCCGATTACGACTTACGAGATCATAATTCATCATTTACTTCATTGTTACGTACTTCCCATGGCTTGTACCTTTCAAATCTTCATGGGACGTCTCCGATACTCATTTAATACGGTGAAATACGTGACGTGCTCATGCTCTGAAAGTGCAAGGTGTAACACATATCTTATTTGTCGAGCCATCACCTTCGATGAATTGTTATTCCGATGCTCTCCTTTCACCCGTACCTATATTGAAAGGTACACCTTAGTCATACTCTACTATGTTAGGATATGAACTTATATATCGAAGGATGATTCGGTTACAGTAATTCGGGAAGCATTTCCTCTGCTTCTACCAACATCATAGAATTATAACAACAACAACAACCAAATAAATATATAAACAATATCAAATCCAATTCCTCATCTATACCATCCAATCAACAACATCTATATAGGATTATTCCGTCCTTCACTCAATGCAACTAAATATGTTATAATCTAACGAATATAATCCCGAATCAACGTAATTCTATGAATATAATGAGGGGAACTTACCTTATTAACTTCCAATTGATCCTTGATTGATTCAAACCCAAGATCCCTCTATTTTTCACCTTGCTTCGCAATAATCATGATAATATGAAGCTGCCACAAGCTTCTCGAGCCTAGATTACATAACCTCCTTATGATTTCCCGGTTTAATGATAAGGAATGTTGGGAGAGGTGTACCTGATGTTTCTGGACCTCTAAGGGTGTACGAATGGGTGGAGGGAGTTATTTATAGCGTGGGAGGTCAGTTTCCACCGCCTCACCAATTCGTTATCGTGAGGCCTTTGGCTCGCGAAGGCGAAGGTTTGCAAGCCTCTGGCAGACTATCTTAAAACGCCCATAAGTTCCTATTCTGATCTCGTATCGAGGAACGGTTTGTTGCGTTGGAAACTAGACTCAATGAACTTCAATTTGGATAGTTGATTAACTCCATAAATCCTCATACGCTAGAAGATATACGTCACTCAAGTTGGACCTAAAATCCCGTTTGAATTTCTGCCAAGTGTTTTCTAAAGTTTCGACAACTTTCTTTATTCAACCCGTTTGACCCCGAAACCTCTATATACTCTCTTAAAACTTGTTAAAAGTCTTTTTTATCCTTATGAGTGTTCCGTGGCCCCTCCGGGCTCACGTTAGTTTACTTACGGTACTAGCGATACGAAATTTTCCAAGGTGTAACAACTCTTATGATATAACCAAGCATCATAAAGATCTAGAAAGAGTAAGTATCCAAATAATGCCCGAGACACCAGGCTACTCAAGACATGTTGACAAAAGGGTAAATTATAACTCATTGCATTTAGAAAAACAAACATACAAGTTCTTATTGGTCCTAGCAATCAAGAAGTACATATCTCCCTTTAAGCCAATAAACATGTAATATCCTTGATGGCTAGTTGTAATTTCACAAACAAGCCCAACCCAAGACAAAGGTCTAATCATCACACTAGCCCACCTTAAGAAAGAAATCACTAAAAAATTAACACCGGGGTCAAATACAAAGGTATTCCCCATACTATTTTGCTCACATTTTCCATGCAAGCCCACAATGCAATCAAGTAATAACACCAGAATAGAATCACATGATTGTATAGAAGTGCTACTACAATGCGTATCACACAATAAAATTACCTTCATGGCTTTAGAAATCCAAATAATAAGCATGAGCCCCAAATACATACCATCTGTGAAAGTAGTACAAGATGTGACTTCATACCAAAGTGTAGTCGAATGAGGTCTCCTCCAATGGGTATCCTCTTCAAGTCTCCTCTTTTGATGAAGCTTCACAAATAAGTTAGTCAAATAACGAAATTCATCAAGAGAGAGTGTTTTACCTTTAAGCCCATTCATCTTATGCCAAGCTTTGAGTAGCATCTCCTCACCATTTAGGTTAGAAGATCTAGAATAGTCCTTCGAAAATGTAGGCTCCTTTCCTTGCACCTTGCTCCCTTCTTTAAAGAACACTCTTCATATTTGGAAGCCTTTCCAAAACACGACGTTGGTCGATCAAGTGGGTCACGAACCCTCAAGAAGGACTTTTTTTCATCGCTGATGGAGTCAACAACTTCACCCACCCTATGCTTGTCATCATGACCAAGATCATCATCATACCATAGTGGGTTACAAAACACATTGTAGACTCCAAGGGCGCCCACATTCTTAGCATTACCATACATCCAACTAGGTACATCATTTTCAATAGTCATGGTAATATCAAATAAGACATTATCTTTTAAGAGAGAGCAATTGCCACGACCCATTTCAGGACAGCGCCGGCACCTACCTTTCCCACCTCAGTAGGCGAACCCTCTATCGAATAACACATCAACTAAATACAAATGAATCATTTAAACCAATTGATATATAGAACTAACAGTGAAACGTTAAAAAATATTCAATAACCTTAAGTATTTATAAGATTACAACAGTTCCATGATTACAGACTCGATCAGATTTCCCATGACCTGGTCTGGACTAGTACAAGAGCGACAAAATGAATTTCGATTTATACTATATTCTAAGACTCAGCCTCCATCTCGGAATGATGTGGGAAGAGGTATTCAAGATCGGCACAGCGTGTTATGTCCCGTATTTTTATACATTGGGACAACCCGGAGTAACTATGATAATTTAAGGCCAAGACTATTCCGGGATTTGAAGTCGGGACTTTTGACCTTTGATTTTATTTTGAGACATAAGTTATATATGAAATTGTTGGCATTGAACACTTACGAAAAATTGGGACCACAATTCATAAAAAAAAAATCTTGCCACAATGGGCCTTGTAGCCGTGTGGTCCATTAAATGGTCCCACACATTGTGTGGCCAATTTTAATTGGTCCAACACATTGTGTGGACCATGGAAACTTGTACAATACATATGGAATTAAAAGAAGACCATGTATTCATCTTTCTCACTTTACACACTTAGAAAAAAAATATCAAGAGTTGAAGAACTCTTCAACCTCTCTCTCTCTCTTTCTCGGCTAGAAACCAAGAAAACCAACCCCCATTTTTAGCCTTCCCAAAAATAATTCCTTGGTGTAAACCCACTATATTGAGGTCCCTAAGTAGCGTGGAAGTATTGTTTGGATCATCTAACCATTCATTGTGTCCAATTGCAAACCCTAGCCATTTGTGGTATTAAAGAAGAAAGGTACGTTTTGCTCTTGTTCTATGTGTTGTGAACTCTTATTTCATGTTGTAGTATGTTAATATGGATGAAAATCATGAAATATGGTGTGATGAAGTTGGGTCGTGTGTTTGGTGTTCTAGCCGTGTATATGGGTGTTGAATTAGATTGATGAATTAATTCTTGTAGTATGTTAAATTGTTGTAGTGTGTAGGATGGCTAAGAATTATATATATATATATATATATATATATATAAGTAGTGATAGATGAACATGAGTCATGCTATATGCCAAAGGACACACTAATGTCGCTTAGCGTCGTAATGGTTATTGGGATGACTGTTATATTGGAAGCGAGAGTCTATTGTCCCAAATTGATATAGTAAGCGTTGCGGACTGATTTGGAGAACTTTGTGCACTTAATGCAATCTTTATAGATGAGAACCATGAACATATGTAAATGTGTAGTGTGGACGAATGTGGGTCATATAATATGTCGAAGATCGCATTAATATCGCTTAGCGTTTTAATTGTCGTCGTTATGAATTCTAGTTTGGAAATGAGCATTTAATGACTCAAGATTTACGTTGAGATTTTTGTGGGCTGATTTAAGGCTTATTGTGCGTTGATGTAATTTGTATATTTTATGAGAATGATATCGTTATATTGTGGATTGTGGTACAAAACATGACTTGAAAATGAGGAAAGTGAAAAGGGGGCTGCTTTCGGCTAGGGGGCTGTTTTCGGCCATAGATGGAAAAATTGTGGATTGTTGGAAATATTATGTGAATTGTTTAGAATGCCCTCGAATATTGTTGGTAAGGATTCGGGTTGATAATCGAATGTGTGAGCGATATTGTGGCTTGAATGTAAGTCGTTGAATTGAATATTTGGAAAGTTGTTGAATGATGTAAAAGAAAGTTACTATTGTTATTTTGTCTTTCAAATTGATTATCGATGTTGCTAGGTTGGTTATTGTGGTTATTGTTGTTGATTTTGAGCGAGTTAAATTCTCGGGTTGGCCTATTTACAGGGGAAATGCTGCCGAATTTTCTGTAGAATTTAGAGTTAGTTGGAATAAATAATTGCTTAAGTGCCTATGGTTAATATTGGATATTCGTTGGCATATTTGTAGACCTTGGGGAGCCCGAGGCATAGTTTGGGATTAACTTTAGATTGGATAGCTTGGAGTGCATACGAAGTATGTAAAGCAACCTTCCTTCTTTTGGCATGCCTTAGTTTTACATAGGCTAGATTAGAGCCTTAAGGGACTTCCAAATTCGAAATCCGAGCATGATATGATCCTTATATAATTCTTGGCACTCTTATGTATGGTTTGATGAAATATGAACCTTCATGTATTTGAAATAATCGCCTTTCGAACTTTGTATGGAAAGGTTTCACTTTAAAGAATTTCGTAAATTTTGAATGACATATCTTTCACATAAAGACTCGGATTACTTTGATATTTTCGTATGAGTTTGCATGGATCATAATGAGTATGTTTTCCATAGGCGGGCCCGACTCGGGTTAATACCCTTCCGTGGGTCCCGCGACTTTCCCTTATGTAATTTCGAGAACTTTTGAAAGAAATTGTTATGTCTATTATTTCGATTTTCAATTATGATCACTTTACTTATGTTTGAATTCATGATAATGATTTTATGCATATGACTATTCACGACTCTACTCGTGCATTCTGTTATCCCTTCGCCGAGTCCCGAGCCGGTTCTGTTGTCGTGCGCACTTTGATATACTCCGGAGTTATGCTGTGTTTATGGTTCACCGAGCTACTCGCCAAGGAGGGTCCGGTTCCACTTATATTTGGTGCTATGTCGTGTATGGTGTTGTGGTGTGTACGGCGTTATGCTGTGTTATGATATGCGACGGGGATTCGGAGATTTGAAACCTTTCTGGTGTTATGCTGTGTTATGGCGCCATCGATAGACGGGCGACCATATTCTTCTGTGCCCTATGCATGACTTACATATTTTGAAACTAAACATTTTGATATGATTGGATTTGTACTTCTATTTCGTTTCTGTCTCAGATTTGTTTTCTGTATCTTCTGCTTTGCATACTCAGTACATATTTCATACTGACCCCCTCTCTTCGGGGGCTGCGTTTCATGCCCGCAGGTACAGACGCACAGTTTGGTGATCCACCAGTCTAGGACACCCTCTTCTGCTATTTGGAGTGCTCTTCTCATTCCAGAGCCTACATTTTGGTATATATATTTTGTTCACTGTGTATGTATATATATATATATATATATATATTCGATCAGGGGTACGGCGGGGCCCTGTCCCGCCATATGTTTCTGTTGGTCTGTTTAGAAGTTTGTAGACGTATTTGTGGGTGTGTGTGCCTACTTCTGTTCAGATGCGATTGTATGATCCTATATGGTTATGGCAGCCTTTTCGGCGTGCATTCTGTATATGTTTTGGGCCGTTGTGCCATTTGATAGCCTTGTCGGCTTTTGATACATTTGATAGTCTTGCCGGCTTTTTGACATATATATATATATATATATATATATATATATATATATATCCGCATACGGTTGCGTTGAGAAGTATTTGAACAGTTTGGTATGGTTTGAGACGGCATATAGTATTTATGGCCGTATATGCTATTTGTGTATGATTCGATTGAATAAGTACGTCAGGGTGCCCAACTAGGGCGCCAGTCACGGCCTACGGGGTTGGGTCGTGACACCGCGCATTTCCGCACACGTCACAATCGACCACCTAAAATAATCTACACCCCGAAAAAGGTGTAGCAAGTGCAATATCAGAACAATCCATGCATACTGAGTAAGGATCATAGGCCAACAATGGTCAGTAACACATATCAGTAAAAGAATTTACAGATAAGCATGATAACAACCCAATCAAGTCATATGTCTATCTACCACACACTGTACATCAATAACTTTTAATCATTAAATGCACCCCAATAATCATCAGCCAATCTCACCATAATCTCGCAACTCACATATCATTAAATCGTTCGTTTTAGTCTAGTAGTCAAGTCATCATTAAAACACCCATTATCGTACATCACATAGAGACCAAACACGTAACTAATCTAACGGACGGTCTAGGGGATACTTCAACAAATTCAATCAATAAATCCAGATCCAGGTACACGTCATTGCCTAAGTAAAGCATCTAATCCCAATTGTGCCAAGTCTGAATATATCAAGTCCGAACCTAACACCACAAGTACAACACCAACATCTCAAAATCATATCGTAGTGCAATGCAATGCAATAGTGTATGAATGCAATGCAATGCAATAGTGTATATATGCAATGCAATGCCATGCAAATGAGGTGTACACATATACCCCAGACGGAAATATCGACGTCTTGGTAGCACAACCGAGCGTGACGCGAAGTATAAGTGCTACCAGTCCCGGATCTTTGCCCAATAGACAGACGGGACCCCGGATCTTTTCCCACGGGGGGTTCTCACCAGCACCACCCTGGGGGACCTGTAGAGTCCATGCACTAACAACGATTCTGGAACTAAAATCGGATATCATCCATGCAACAACGATTTCGAAATTGATCATCGGACATCGGCCTCTCACATCACTCGAGTCAAAGAGTTTCATCAAGTACCCATTTCACATAATCAACAATTCCGAAATTCATCATCGGACATCGGCCTCTCACATCACTCAAGTAAAAGAGTTTTATCAAGTATCAATTTCACTCAACAATAATTTCGAGATGAACCTCGGATATCGGCCATGCAGTAGTGTATCATGAAAATTAGAGTGCATGCAATGCATGGATCAACATTAATAATCATGCTGAATATAAAAAGTACCCACAATGGGTAAGCCAATATATCCGAATCACAAATACTAACAGTGGGTATGCCAACAATATATCCGAATCATAAATACCAACAACGGGTATGCCAACATTATATCCGAATCACAAATACCAATAGTGGATACACCAACAATATATCCGAATCACAAATCACAAATCCCAACAGTGGGTATGCCAATAATATAACCGAATCACAAGTACCAACAGTGGGTACACTAACAATATATCCGAATCACAAAAACCACTTGTGGGTACGCCAACAATATAACCAATACCAATACCAACAATAGGTATGCCAAATATATCATAATCAAGATGATAACAGAATCCAATATTTATCAACAACTCATGGCATCAAGCTGGCACAATAGAACAATCAACCACAACACAATGGGCTAGCTAGTCCCCACAAACAATAGGTTAATCAAATCGATATACATTATTACCACTTCCCTAAATCAGCCTATTAGCTTAGAGCAAGAAATCTCACTCTACACTCACAATCATTCGTCACAACTCAATCTAGAACTCAGTCACAATCGTTGGTGCATTTTATCCTTTCATTTATCAACTAGGTTCACTATTAATAGCATAACATAATTAATCACATATCACGGGAATTATCATCATTAGACACAGAAATAGGTATCACCCCCTGCTCCCAAGTCACATGAAATCCACCAATTTTCAAGAAGCCACATCATACATCCTAAATAATAAATAGGCCACAACCCCGAACACACAAATCACACAACAATACCATCCTAAGGTTCCATCCCAAATCTCCAATTCCTATACATGCATTCTCCGTTCCTTCTAATACCGAATATATGAAACAAATCAGAGACTACTGAAAGGGAAGCCGTAACCTACCTGGCAGCCGAACAGGTGCCACGAACCCACACGTTGCCTTATCTTTCGAAGCGTCTCCAAATAGTTAAACTCTATCACATATGAATTCTATGTGTAGAAACCATGAATAATGATACCCATATTAGCTACCTTCTATTTGGGTCAAATTCCAACCCTTAATTAAGGAAAAACGAGTCTTAAAGGCAAAACGGAAATTTTATGATCAAAATACCAAATTCAATACCAAAAGGTCAAAACCCATTACTTTAATCATAGGAATACTCAATTAATTCTCAAAATCATCATTTATATGAAAACCCCCAAATTTGGGTCTAAGAACCCTAACTTTAATTCATGAAAATCAACTCTAGAATCGAAGATTAATGATTAACATGCCTACATATGACATTATCTAGCATGAACAAAAAACATTTCCTCATTAAACCTCATCGAAGAATCAATTTCGTTTTTAACCCTTCTTCACATGAAACCCACAAAAACCCTCTTTGATTCTAGTCATTACAAAGTTGAAATCATGTTTAGAAGATCATAATGGATAGCTACAAGGTTAGGGCACTTACCCTAGGAAGAAAATGGCTCTCTAGACCTTCAAGTCTCCTCTTCTAGGCCTTATAACGAACTTCGAATAAAAGGGGAATGTTTAAGGGTTTATAATATAAAACGGGTATTCTGGTGCAGTTATACTGCTCCAGCGGTCGCGACCCCCTCCCCCCCAGTGGTACCGCTCCAGCGGTCAATCAGACTGCCACAATGGTCTAGTCGCAAAGCTCTTCACCGCTCCAACGGCACCAAAACCGCCCCAGCGATGACACTGTAGCGGTACTGGTGCCGCTGCAGCGGACACCAGCAAATAAGACACCAAATTTTTTTCCCAAGTTTCACCATTTGATTCGATTTTCTGACTAGTTCCCGAGGCCATCTGCTCACATACAATATGCATCGAACACATAAAAACACATTACGAACGCGCCCGTGGCCTTGGAATTTTCCAACGGAGCTCTCGTTGACCGAATCAACTTTGGGTTAACTTTTTTTCACTTTTAGTCTATATTTCACAAAAGTTTCTCGACTCCCGATCTAGACACCTCAGGAAGCATGCAAACTGTCCCCTCGGGTCAAAAATTAGATAATCACTGCTCGAGAAAGGGCGAAAATACGAAAAAGGCTATGACGACCAAATAGGTCGTTACATTAGATACCAATTAAACAATCGCTCATCCCCGAGTGAAGAACGAGAGTAGGAAAAGCTTATGGTAACCAAGGAAATCATATTACAACCAACACGAAACTCTTATGACAAGAGGAAACCCAAATCGCAACTCGCTTGCACTTAGCCAAAAGACCCAATTGCCATACCTCTAAAACAAACACGGATCTCATATACATAAATCAAATGGCACGAACCTTTAGACATAACTAAATCATAAAACATTTGGAAATGGTAAGATATTCCGAGTTAGCTAATCCTTTTGATTCACCCTTTTTCCAATTTGTTCCTTAAATCACATTTCTTAGGAGTGCACAATACAAATCGAAACCATGACTTACTCTTCCCAAAAGAGGATCCTAATTCTTCCAGAAAACTCTTACTATTTCATTGAAACTTATCTTTCTCATAGCCAACTTGGTTCGTCTTACGCCTTCTTAACTCTTCAAATCACTTATCTAGGAACTTACCACCGAGAACCGCATAGAGCAAGATCTGCCAACATCCAATGATCAGAACGGAGCCTTATCACAATCTTAGAATCTCTCTGAAGCACAGCCATTATCATTACAACCCATTCTACTAACCGAAAGGCCGACTTTGGTGAGATACCATAAGGACTACTAATAACAAACCTCAAAATCAGGCATTCCTTATCATACCCATTAAACTGATTTACTTGGAACCCTTAAGTTCTCTTGGAGTTACAACCTCAATTTAACCATTTCCCTTCAAACCATAATGACCCACAATGAACGCACCATTTTAGAATATATCAGCAACCACACAAACTGATTCTAATATTTGAAACCCATCACATTCTTACCGAGCATAGAAAACCATAAGTTACCGCTCTTGGCTCTAAAAGCTGAAACTTATCCAAATTGTTCTCAAGGTATCGGATAACTAAACCTTGTGAATGCAACCTCGAATTCCTTAACATTAACCAATACGCATACCTGGTACAACCCGAATTTTCTGACACTTAGGACATATGTACTCATAAATCAATCTCTTAACTGTCAACTTTCCATTATAACACCTCAATAACTCATAATACTTCTGAAAGCATTCACAATCTAATAATCCCTGGCGCTAACAAGCATAATCACTTCGGACCCCATAGTATCCGAAGTCATCCCGTCAATGTTGTTCATAACATGAACACTTAGCACAACACAATCCCATCTCGGGAATGCTGATAGCCATAATATACTATGAATTTTGGCAAATCCTTTCTCTTAAGCACACACTAACTCATTCACTACAAAGTACTGCGAAACTATCCAAGGGGGGTACCACATAAGCCACTTCCTATAAATCCAACATGTCGGTTATTTGAAATCTTACTTCTCACTCAGCCACTGATCACAACTTCTTATCACTTACCCATTCCGTAAACTTACTCTTTCAAAATAACACAACAATCACAAGCTCGTCTATTCCATGCTAGACAACAATACCACCATTCAGATATATCAAGTACTCCCAAGGGGGCGCTTAATTCCTACCACTCTCAACTAACACTAATTAATTCTTGAAGCCACTAAATCAATTACCGTACATTATAAGTGTCATGACCTGACTAGAGGGCCATGACGGGAACCCGTAGCTAACCCACCAAGTAGCTCTAAGCATACGTCTCATAATCATTCCTAGGTGGCCCATAAGCTAGCTTATATGCATCATACTCTGTAAGGACAAGTATCATAAAATAATGGCACGTCGTTATGTAACCATCAACAACCACACCCGTACGCATATGTCAACCAGGATATTAACATTTTATACAACATTATGACCTGATAAAGTTAAGGAACAACTAACTACATACATTTTTTTACGAGCCTCTAAATAGAATACATGTAGCCATAAAGCGGGGCAGGACTCTACCATGCCCAAATATACACACAAAAGGGAAGTACCAATCAAATGCAGCTGCGGAACAACTCGAGCCTTTCTGACACTCCGCTGATAGAGCTCCTACGAATCAGGTCTGTCTACCTATGTACCTGCGGGGATGAACGCAACGTCCATAAGAAAGGACGTCAGTACGAACAATGTACTGAGTATGTAAGGCATGAATAACAACATAATAAGAGATACAAAACATAACATAAGATAAGATAATTTGTACATCTGATTGCCTCATAAGGTGAATATCATGCATGCTTAGCTTTCTTTTAAAAAAACACTTTTCATGTGCATATGGTAGTGTTGCTGCGGAATTTGCAGCCAGATCCATAAATATATTATACTGTTACGATAGCATAATATACCAGCTGATCAGGTGGTTATGCGTATATAACGCCTCGCCCTTTTTCCCATATCCCATATATATATATATATATATATATATATATATAATATAAGTAGCATGCATGAGAGTCCAAATAAAAGTTATCACTTTATTGCAGTGACGTAAGGTCTGTAGCCTCCGATTACATTATGGAATAATCATCATTGCTATATCTCACCTTGAAGGAACGATTGCCATAAGGTGAGATTACCAACAAAGAATGAATTAAGAAATCAAGAAGTAAGCTCAATAATCTCATAATAACATAAAATCCATATACTTTGGAATCTTTATAAATGAAGCCATTGTAATCATCTTCATGGTCATCACAGAAATTCTTCGTCTTTAGCCTCATAAAACTTGGAGAATCATAAACTTTTAAAGTTCTTGGAAATGAGGATTTTATGGAATTCATGCATGGGTTTGTAAGAAGAGAATCATGCCTTTAGAAAGAAAGGAGTTAGCCTTAACATACCTGATTGATCTCCTACTACCTAACGCTTATTCTCCCGGAGTCGTAAATCTACATTCAAGAGAAATAATACTAATGTTAGACTTATCGTCATATGCCTATCTCAAGCCTTTAAATTGAACTCCTTTAAAATCTACCAAAATTCGGGCAGCATCTCCCCTGCTTATATCCCTAGCCCAAAATCACAATTCCAACAACCAACACAATAACAACAACACCAACACCAATAACATCATTATCAATACCAAAATATTAAACAAAACATGCCACACCATGTTTATCCAATTTCTCAACTAGCAAATTTGTTATACAATCATTTAATAGCTCCACCTTCGTAAATAAACAAAAGTCAATATCAATAAGAGAAGATTCATACCTTACTCTCGCTAGAACCGCAATATCTTCAATATTCACCTTGAATTCCAAACCAAGATTCACCGTAATACGATATTATAATCGCAACTATACACTTTACGAACCTAAATCCAGAGATTTTACTTAATTCACATTAAAATTTAATGATTGGGAGTTGGGGGAAGTTTCTAGATATTTGGAAAGGCTTGGAGATGTTTTTTTTAATGAGAAATGAGGGGGTAAGCCCCCTTTTATTAATTTCTAGAGTCTGCCTGGACGGACCTAAAAATTACTCCGCGCGTTCGCGCCACCTTGGGGCACGTTCACGCTGAGTTAATCCTTGGTCCTTTGCGCGTTCGTGCCACCACCAGGCGCGTTGGCGCAGAGTAAATCCCTGCTTTGGCAGCCCGTCTTAAAACGCTCATAATCCTTGATTTCTATGTCGGATCGATGCGCGATTTGTTGCGTTGGAAACTAGTATTTCTGAACTTCAATTAAGGCTTGTGTTTCACTTCAAAACTCCCAGTATACTAAAAGATATTCTTTCCCCAAGTTAGACCAAAATTGTCATACAAAATCTTACCCAACTTTTCTTTAAAGTTTCGAAACTTAATCTCCTTGACTCACTTGTTCTCCAACCCTTCCATGACTTATTACATTAGCCTAAACCCTTATAAACACAAGATAAGCACACATAATCTCATATATCTTTGACAATAACCCAGTGTCCACAATGGAACAACTAACACCTAGTGAATCTTAACGTACAAAGAATACGAGGTGTAACATTCCTCCCCCCCTTGGGAACATTCGTCCTCGAATGTTTAGCCCTTAGGGATTCCTACAAAAATTTTGACAGAATTTCCCCTATAATTGTACCACTACCATCTTGTCACTACAACCCAAAGTATACAATGCCTCACTGGGCTACAATATCAATACCCATATTGGCCACACGCGACCAAGAAATCATTCAAAGAAGCATCACATACGTGAGGGTGTTGGTGCCGCTGTCTTAGGTTTTTCTGGGGGTGGAAATAGATGCGGATATTAAGACTTCATATCTTTCTCTGCTTCCCAGGTCATTTCCTCTCTGTTATTGTTTCTCCATAAAAATTTGACTGAGGCTACGTCTTTGGTTCTAAATCTTCGAACTTGCCTATCTAGAATGGCCATGGGTACTTCTTCATAGCATAATTTCTCAGTAACTTGAATATCATCTATAAGCAAAATTCTGGAAGGATCTCCTACGCACTTTCAAAGCATTGACACATGAAAACCTGGATGGACTGACTCCATATCTGAGGGCAAGTCTAACTCATAAGCCAATTGACCTACCTTGCATATAATATTATAAGACCCGATATATCGGGGACTAAGCTTGCCCTTCTTTCGAAATCTCATTACGCCTTTCATCAGCGACACCTTTAAGAATACCCAATCATTAACTTTAAATTTCAAGTTTCGTTAATGATTGTCCGCGTAGGATTTTTGACTACTTTGAGCTGTTAATAACCGATCCTGAATAAGTTTAATCTTCTCTACCGCTTACTAGATCAAGTTTGGGCCCACTAACTTTGTCTCTCCTACATCGACCCATCCAATTGGTGATCTACACTTCCTTCCATATAGAGCTTCATATGGCGTCATCTGTATACTAGAGTGGTAGCTATTATTATATGCAAATTCAATGAGCGGTAAGTGATCATCCCAGTTACCTCCAAAGTCCAACACATAGGTTCTTAGCATATATTCAAGGGTATGCAGAGTGCTCTTAGACTGCCCAATGGTTTGTGGATGAAATGTTGTGCTAAGTCTCACCTGCGTTCCTAAACCTTCTTAGAAGGACCTCCATAAATTAGCCGTGAATTGTGCTCCTCTATCAGTAATAATGGATATTAGAACACCATGAAGTTGCACTATCTCTTTGATATACACCATGAAGTCGCCCATATAGATTCATACTTACGCCGGGAATGAGGCAAGCCTATAATGAAATCCATATTAATCATTTCTCGTTTCCAAGTTGGAATCTCTATAGTTTGCAGTAATCCCCCAGGCATCTGATCCTCGGTTTTCACCTATTGACAATTAGGACATTGTGCTACAAACTCCGCTATATCTTTCTTCATTCCATCCCACCAATATATATATTTAAGATTGTGGTACATCTTTGTCGCTCCTGGATGGACAGAATAACGGTAATTATGGGCTTCTTCAAGAATCTGTCATCGTAGTCCTGCAACATCAGGAACACATAATCTGCCCTGATATCTGAGGACTCCATTCGCAGGAACGTCAAATTGTGACTTCTCCTTCTGAGGAAGCACATCCCTATAATGGGCTAGCACAAGGTCTTCGTATTGGCACTTCTTTACTTCCTCTACTAAGGATGAAACAGCCGAGTTCTGGATGGTGACTCCCGCACTGCCCGAGTCCATTAAGCGAACTCCAAGGCTAGCTAGTTGTTGAAGATCACGAACTAACTCCCTCTTCTCTGGTTGAACATCACACAAACTGCCCATGGATTTGCAGCTAAGAGTATCGGCTACCATATTCGCCTTTCTAGGGTGATATAAAATGCTCACATTATAGTCCTTCAATAGCTCCAACCACAACCTTTGCTGTAAATTCAATTCCTTCTATTTGAAAATTTATTGGAGACTCTTGTGATTAGTATAAATATCCATATAAACACCATATAAATAATATCTCCACATCTTTAGCGCATGAATAACTGTTGCCAACTCTAGGTCATGAGTCGGGTAGTTTTTCTCGTCTTTCTGCAACTGCCTTGATGCATAGGCAATAACTTTGCCATGCTACATCAACACACAACGTAGCCCAACACCTGAAGCATCGTAATAAATAACATAGCCCTCTAATCCCTCTGGAAGTGTTAGGACGGGGGCCGAAGTCAATCTATCCTTCAGCTCCTGAAAACTGCGCTCACACGCGTCCGTCCATTGAAATTTAGTTGATTTCTGAGTCAACTTCATCAGTGGTGCTAAAATCGAAGAAAATTCTTCTACAAATATCCTATAGTAACTGGCTAACCCCATGAAACTACGGACCTTCATAGGCATTATAGGCCTCGGCCAATTCTTCACAGCTTCAAGCTTCTAGTTATCTACTCGAATACCGTCAGCTGAAATAACATGCCCCGGAAAAGTTACAGAATTTAGCCAAAATTTACATTTTGAAAATTTGGCAAATAACTCCCGAGCCTGAAGAATTCCAAGAACCGTACGTAGGTGATTTGCGTGCTCTACCTCCGTTCGGGAATATACCAAAATATCGTCGACGAACACAATCACGAACAAATCTAGAAAAGGCCTGAATACATTATTCATCAAACTCATGAATACTGCAGGGGTGTTAGTCAATCCAAATGACATCACCCGAAACTCATAATGACCATATCTAATTCTGAAGGCTGTCTTTGGGATGTCCTCTTCTTTAACCCTCATTTGATGGTATCCCAATCTTAGATCTATTTTTGAGAACCATTTGGTACCTTGCAGTTGATCGAATAAATCATTGATCCTTGGAAGTGGGTATTTATTCTTTATCGTCACCTAGTTCAATTGCCTGTAGTTAATACACATCCGCAAAGAACCATCTATCTTTCTTACGAATAGCACTGGTGCTCCCCATGGCGATGAACAAGGCCTAATAAAGCCTTTCTCAAGTAGGTCTTTCAGTTGCGCATTTAACTCCTTCAATTTTGCAGGGGCCATTTGATAGGGAGGAATAGATATGGGCTTAGTATCCGATAACACATCGATGGTAAACTCAACCTCCCATTCTGGAGGAAGACCTGGAAGCTCATCCGAAAATACATTAAAAATTCATTCACTACTGGGACAGATTGGAGAGTTGGCAATTTTGCTTCTGTGTCTTGGACCCGGACTAAATGATAAATATAGCTCTTAGCAATCATCTTCCTCGCTTTGAGATAAGAATTAAACCTACCTCTCAGGGATGCCGTATTACCCTTTCATTCTAAGATTGGCTCAACCGGAAACTGAAATCGGACTATCTTTGTTCTACAATCAACATTGGCGTAACAGGAAGCTAGCCAATCCATACCCATAATAACGTCAAAATCTAATATTTCCAACTCATGTAAATCAGCTGTTGTACGGCGGTTGCAAACTACGACCATACAATTCCTATATACCCATTTAGCTACCACTGGTTCCCCTACAGGTATTGATACTTCAAAGGGTTTGATTGGCTTAGGTTTCACCTCGATACGATTGGCAATATAAGGAGTAATATATGACAAAATAGACCCTAGATAAATCAATGCATACACATCATGAGAAGTCACTGACAATATCAGGGGAGGGCTCAAGAGTCTGTCGTCCCGCCAGTGCATATATATGATTCTGAGGGCCGTTTGAACTGGGAGCTGCTCCCCCTCTGCCCCTGTTGTGGCCTGCTGGAGTCTGGGACGTCTGTCCAGGAAGGCGCACAGACGATGAAGAGCCAACTACAGACCCTGTCGGTTAAGCCACACTTCCAACCCCCTCTCAAAGGACAATCCCACATCATATGACTAATCCGACCGCAAGCATAACAAACGTTTGAACCTTGGCGACCCTGTCCCGAATGTGGCTTACCTTATTCATTGCACCGTGGTAAAGGCGGTCTTGTCTGACCAGATTCACCTCTATACTGGGGGCCTAAAATCCTGGAGCTCTGACCCGATCCAAAATAAATAGGACGATCAAATCTTTTGCCCACGAGTCGAGGAGGTGCACTGGCCGTTGATTGGCCTGAATGACTGGAATACTGCTATCTCCGACTCCCTCTGAACCCGCTAGCGGCACCGGAAAATCAGGACCTCTTACTATACCTTCCATCAGAATAACGCTCACCCATTGGCGGCTGCTGCTGTTCCTCCAAATTCTGAACATGAGCCTGAATACGAGTGTTACACCTCGGAACGTTGGGTTGCTGAGCGGTGAATGGACTAACGTAAGTTAAGGTGTACATGATGTCCCTACAAGTAAGAAAGAATGCTTAATGATTCTAATTAAGATTCAAAAGAAGTTAGAGGCAAGGGAGAAAAGTTCGTCATATGAAACTCCACTGTAGTTGTGCGAAAGGGGGGTTCGACGGTCGTTCTTTGTACCGTCGGATGGCCCGACGATTCATCGATTGTGCCGTAGAATTGAGTTTGCGCGAAGACCATTCGACAGATCAGATCGACGCTTCGTCGATCAGTTCGACAGACAGTCCTTCTCACAGTAGAATGAAAGGAAACGAAAGGTTGCTCACTGGAAATTTAACGACTTCGACGATCAGATCGATGCCCCGTCGATCTGATCGATGCTTCAACGATCGTACTGTATATCCCGGTCGAGAGTGATTTCAAGATTTTATATAAGGATCCTTCTCTCATTTTAATTCATTTTGTTTCCACTTCTCCACACACCAAGAAGCCTCTAGAGCTTTCTCCATTATTCATCCACTAGAAACTTAGGGAAAACCATGACCAACTACACCTAATCCATGAAATCAAGTGTATGAGACCTAGTAAAAGTTCATCTACACTAAGAAAACTCAAGGGAAGTGAGTTAGGGTTTTGGTGCAAGAATAGAAGTTCCACTCAAGTGTGGTTCATTCATCATCTAATGTGAGTTTTATGATCATTCTTGATTGTTTATGGTGTTGAAAGTTAAAAACCCATGGATTATAGAAATAGTGACATTGTTGGGTAGAGGTTTGGATTGAGTCATGATTATCGTTATGTTATGATTGTAAATATGTTATTAATGACATTTAGACCACGGAATAAGTATTATATATGAGAAAACGCGATAGTGAGCTATAACCATAATTGTGGAGAAATTGAAGGAATATGGTGAATTGTGGGAAATGTAGATGATTATTGTTTGCGATATTATGAATATTGTTATGAACGTTTGGGAGTTGATATAGAATGTGGGAAAAGTAGTAGAAACAAAGGAAATGCTGCCCAATTTTCCCTAGAAATAGTAAAATGTTCTTATAGCCGATTAACTAATGTAAATGCGAATCCTCTTGAAGGTAGAAACGCGAGCATCGAAGGAGAATGATCAAGCGATAGATTAGTTAAGCGTAAAAGGTATGTGAGGCTAGTACTTTTTTTTCTATGGCATGAATCCTATAGCATGACTTTTCGTTCCTCTTCATGATTCTCGTACATTCCGGAAAGCTATGAGTTTATGTTCATGAATAGCCATATGAGATAAGAGATACTTTATGAGCCTAATAATGATGATGATGAGCTTGAGTCTACAGATTCTAGAGTTTATGATATGATGTTTCTATAAAGTTAATGATGTCGTTTGTTGTATACACTCACCTTATTTACTATTTCCTTCAAGGTGAGGCAGAATGCTTATAAATGTTCCATAATGGAATCGGGGGTTCACGACCTTAAGTCACCTCGATAAAGTATAGCTATCTTGAGCCTCTATGCATGCATTATGATGAGTACATGTTGATGATATTACACTGCGCCTATTGGCCGGGCAGACACTGCTAAGGCGGGCAGCTATATGTATACACCATGTCCAGGTGACATGGGCAGACACCACTAGTGGGCGGCATGAGATGATACCCCGAACGCGGGAGGCCTGGATGCAGGCTAATGATTATCACACCGATCCGGTATGGACAGGCAGCTTATACATTTATGCATATATGATATGATGATGATTATGAGTAAGACAACATGTGTTATTTATTTTATAAGTGACAGTCATATACAGTTGCTCCTTATTGATGCTTTCTTTATCTCATTGACATATCTTCATTATTTATGCCTCTCATACTCAGTACAATGTTCGTACTGACGTCCGTTTTCTTTGGACGCTGTGTTCATGCCCACAGGTAGACAGGGAGGTGATCTTGATCCAGACTCGTAGGAGCCAGTGGCTGACTTGAGAGCACTCCATTGTTCCGGAGGTGCTATTTGGTTCATTCTTCTGTGTGTGTATATATATATATATGTATTATGGGCACGACAGGGTCTTGTCCCGTCCATATATCTAGTACTCTAGTAGAGGCTCGTAGATACGCAGTGTGGGTTATATGGTCTCACGAGATTACTACCGTATATATATATATATATATATAATTTTGATGGCCGAAAGGTTTATGTATATAAAAGTGTTTATGTTTCAAATGAAAGATGATTATCTTATGATTTCAATATGAATTTGATAAAATAAGGATTAATGAGCATGATGAGTAGAAGAACGAGTGGTGCTCGGTGGTTAGCCCCGGGTACCCGTCACGGCCCCTAGGTTGGTCGTAACAAAAGTGGTATCAGAGTAGTTCAGTCCTAGGAAGTGTCTACGAGCCGTGTCTAGTAGAGTCTTGTTTATGGTGTGTTGCGCGCCACGCTAATAAACAAGTGGCTACGGGGCATTTAGGAAAAATGACCATCTTTCATCTTAAGAGATCGTGCGATAGAACTGCGTTATAAGATCTTTTCCTCCATAATAGTGTGCTATGATTTCAGAAATGCCGCCAAAAGAAAAAGTTACAGCCGCCCAGATGATCATGACTATGACAAAAAGGCGGGTGGAAAGACAGCCGCCAATGAATGTAGAAGAGGGCGAGTCACATAATGAGGCCCTATCTAATACTTCCTCTGCCCCGCCCAATGTAGAAGAACAAGGAGGAGCTTCAGCTCCATTTCCTCCACCGGTTGCTTTGGGTCAACAAGTGACCGAGGCCATTCATCTATTGACACAATTAGTTGCCGCCCAGGCACAGTGGCAGAATGTGAGTTCAAGTGATCGGGCGGCTAGTACCAGGGTCCGTGATTTTATGAGTTTGAATCCTCCGAAGTTTTTTGGGTCAAAGCCAGATGAAGACTGGCAAGGTTTTATTGATGAGATGCTGAGAACATTGAGAATTATTCATGCCTCCGAGACTGAATTTGTGGAGTTGGCATCTTATAAACTCAGAGATGTAGCGGTATTGTGGTACAACAATTGGCTAGCATCAAGGAAAGAAAATGCGCCTCCTCCCGTGTGGCAAGAATTTGTGGATGCTTTCATCTGTCACTATTTGCCACCCGAGGTCCGCTGAGCTAGAGCGGATAGGTTCTTAAATCTGAAGCAAGAAAATATGAGCGCCCGGGAATATAGCCTTCAATTTAATTCTTGGCTAGATATGCCCCGACTATGGTGGCCAATATGGGAGATAGGGTGCACAGGTTTGTGAGTGGCTTGGGGCCACATTTGTTCAAGGATTGTTTAACGGCCTCGTTGCAAGAAGGGATGGATATTTCCCGAAACAATCCCATGCCCAGAACTTAGAGGGACGACAACAACCATAAAATGGTGATCACGACATTCATAGAAGGCAAAGCAAGAGGGTCAGATCTGTGAGGGCAGGTAGCGATGATAGAGGGGGATCGAGGTAGACTTATTCCCGACATTCAGGCCAGTCGGTGACTAGTGCAACTCCTCGATTTACGGGTAGCAAATTTGATCACTCTTTTCATTCAGGACAGGGTCAGAGTTCGAGGGCCCCAGATTCTCATATTGGGGGAGATTATAGCCAGAGGAGACCCCAGTACCGCGGTGCAGCCAGTGCGGTAGACGACATTCCGGATAGTGTCGCTAGGGTTCAGATGCTTGCTATGTTTGCGGCTCGGTTGGGCATATGATGCGAGATTTCCCGTCGACAAGCGATAGAGTTGGGGTTCGGCCCACAGGATCAGTGGCTGGTTCATCTTCAGTGCGCCCAGTAAGGCAGACTCCCCAGATCCTAGCAGGTCGAGATAGAGGCAGAGGGGGAGCATCTACTTCAGGTGCCACTAAACTCTGTGTGTACGCTTTAGCCGGACGACAGGATCTTGAGTCCTCCCCGGATGTGGTTATAGGTACATTATCCGTAGTTTCCCAAGAGGTATATGTATTGATAGATCCGGGTTCTACATTCTCTTATGTTACTCTGTATGTTGCTGGTTGTACTGGGGTGAAACCTGAGCCAATTAAACCTTTTGAGGTATCTACTCCGGTTGGTGATCCTATAATAGCTAGACAAGTGTATAAAAGTTGTGTACTTGTGATATGCAATCGCCAGACCAAAGCTGATTTAATTGAGCTGGAAATGCTAGATTTCGATGTGATTATGGGTATGGATTGGTTGGCCTCATGTTATGCTAATGTGGATTGCCGAATGAAAATAGTCCGATTCAATTTTCCGGGAGAGCCCGTGCTTGAATGGAAGGGTAATACAGCATCTCCGAAAGGCAGGTTTATTTCCTACCTTAAGGCGAGAAAGATTATAGGGAAAGGCTATATTTATCATCTAGTCCGAGTACATGACACCGAAGCACCGTCGCCAACTTTCCAATCCGTTCCGGTAGTGAATAAATTTCCGAATGTATTTCCAGATGAATTTCCAAGCCTTCCTCCTGAAAGAGAAATTGACTTCGCTATTGATGTGTTGCCGGACACCAAGCCTATTTCTATTCCTCCTTATCGAATGCCTCCGGCAGAATCGGAAGAGCTAAAGGCGTAGTTGAAAGATTTGCTTGGAAAGGGGTTTATTAGACCCAGTTCATCACCGTGGGGAGCACCATTCTTGTTCGTGAGAAAGAAAGATGGTTCCCTACGAATGTGCATCGATTATAAGCAGTTGAACAAGGTGACGATAAAGAACAAATATCCTCTCCCAAGGATTGATGATTTATTTGATCAACTACAGGGTGCCAAGTGGTTTTCTAAAATAGACTTGAGGTCGGGTTATCATCAAGTGAGAGTTAGAGGAGAAGATATCCCCAAAACAGCCTTCAGAATGAGATACGACCATTATGAATTCTGGGTGATGTCGTTTGGTTTTACTAATGCTCCGGCAGTGTTCATCAATTTGATGAATAATGTATTCAGGCCACTTTTGGATTTATTCGTGATAGTATTCATTGATGATATTCTGGTATACTCTCGCACAGAATCAGAACATTCAGATCATTTACGTATCATACTTGGAATTCTTCGAGCCCGAGAATTATATGCAAAATTTTCAAAGTGCGAGTTTTGGCTGAATTCTGTAACATTTCTGGGCCATGTTATTTCAGATGATGACATTCGAGTCGACACTCAGAAAATTGAAGCCATGAAGACTTGGCCGAGGCCTACGACGCCTACAGAAGTTCGTAGTTTTCTGGGATTGGCAGGGTAATATAGAAGATTCGTAGAGGGATTTTCCTCTATTTCAGCTCCATTAACGAAGCTAACCCAAAAGTCAGCTAAATTTCAATGGAATGATGCTTGTGAACGCAGCTTCCAAGAGTTGAAGGACAGATTAACCTCAGCTCCAGTCTTAACACTCCAGAAGGGTCAGATGGTTATGTGGTATACTCTGATGCTTCCGGTGTTGGATTGGGATGTGTGTTAATGCAGCATGGTCGAGTCATTGCTTATGCTTCAAGACAGCTGCGAAAACATGAAAAGAACTACTCAACCCATGATCTTGAACTGGCTGCAGTTATTCACGCGTTAAAAATGTGGAGACATTACTTGTATGGTGTGCATGTTGATATCTATACGAATCACAAGAGTCTTCAGTACATTTTCGAACAGAAGGAGTTAAATCTGTGGCAGAAGTTGTGGTTAGAGTTATTGAAAGATTATGATGTGAATATTTTATACCACCTCGAAAAAGAAAATGTACTGGCTGATGCGCTTAGCCACCGATCAATGGGTAGCCTATGTCAAGTTTCCCCGGGAAAGAAAGAATTGATTCATGAGCTCCACCAACTAGCTAATCTTGGAGTACGTGTAATTGATTCGGGTAGTACAAGGATTGGTATTAATGATCCCACAGTTTCATCCCTAAATATGAAAGTGAAAGAGCGACAATATGAAGATCCTTAGTTGAGCCATTACAGAGACACATCTCATGGAAAAGAGAAGTCCCAATTTGAAGTTTCCATGGATGAAATTCTTAGATACCAAGGCAAGCTATGTGTTCTGAATGTTGCAGAATTCAGCCGACGAATTCTAGAAGAAGCCCATTATTCTCGGTATTCTATTCACCCAGGTGCAACAAAGATGTATCACGATCTCAAATTGATATATTGGTGGGATGGCATGAAGAGAGACATAGCAGAACTTGTAGCCCGATGTCCGAATTGCCAACAAGTAAAGATCGAACATCAAAAGCCAAGAGGATTATTGCAAGCAATGGAAATCCCTACTTGGAAATGGGAAGTGATAAATATAGATTATATTGTGGAGTTACCTCGTTCCCGAGGCAAGTATGACTCTATATGGGTGATCGTGGACAGACTCACAAAAGCAGCTCATTTTCTTCCAGCCAGAACCACCTACTCGGCTGAAGATTATGCAAGGTTGTATATCAAGGAGATTGTGCGACTCCATGGTATTCCACTATCCATTATCACGGATACGGGGGGGGGGGGGGTATAGTTTACAGCCATGTTCTGGAAATCCTTTCAAGGAGGTCTACCCAAGTGAAACTTAGCACGGCATTCCATTCGCAGACTGATGGGTAAGCCGAACGCACTATTCAGTCCTTGGAGGATATGCTACGAGCATGTGTACTAGATTTTAGTGGTAGCTGGGATGACCATTTACCTCTGATCGAGTTCTCGTACAACAATAGCTACCATTCCAGTATTCAAATGGCTCCGTATGAGGCTCTATATGGAAGGAAGTGTAGATCCCCAATTGGATGGTTTGAAAAAGAAGAAGTACAGCTAATAGGCCCTGAATTTGTTCAGCAAGCAGTTGAGAAATTCAAGGTGATTCGAGATCGATTGGTGACAGCCCAAAGTCGCCAAAAATCTTATGCGGACAACCGGTAGCTAGACCTGGAATTTCAGGCTGATAATTGGGTATTTTTGAAGGTGTCGCCAATAAAAGGGGTGATGAGATTTTGGCAAGAAAGGGAAGTTAAGTCCTCGATACATTGGGCCTTATAAAAGTATCCGCAAGGTGGGTCACGTAGCTTACGAGTTGGACTTGCCTTCAGGGCTTGAATCAGTCCACTCAGTTTTTCATGTCTCAATGCTCCGCAAATGTGTTGGAGATCCTACGGGGATTGTCCCAATAGATGATGTTCAAGTGACAGAAAAGCTAACATATGAAGAAATGCCCATTGCCATTATAGACAGGCAGACATGAAGACTTCGAAATAAAGAAGTAGTTTCAGTCAAAGTTTTGTGGAGAAACAACAACCGAGAACAAATGACTTGGGAAGCGGAGGAGAAAATGAAATCCACATATCCGCACTTATTCCAACCCCCAGAAGATATTCATGATGAAACATCAAGATTTGTGAGGTATGTATGCTTACTTTTCATGATTTTGGTCGTGTGTGGCCAATTTATAGTTTTATTGTGTTGCAGCCCTATGAGGCAGAATTATTATGGGTTGTTGTGACAGGATGGTAGTACCATATTACAGGGGAAACTATAGTGAAATTTTTGTAGAATTCCCGAGTACTTAACATTCGAGGACGAATGTTCCAAAAAGGGGGGAAGAATGTTACACCTCGGAACTTTGGGTTGCTGAGTGGTGAATGGACTAACGTAAGTTAAGGTGTACATGATGTCCCTAAAAGTAAGAAGGGATGCTTAATGATTCTAGTTAAGATTCCAAAGAAGTTAGAGGCAAGGGAGAAAAGTTCGTCAAATGAAACTCCACTGTAGTTCTGCGAAAGGGGGGTTCGACAGTCGTTCTTTGTACCGTCGAACGGGCTGACGATTCGTTGATTGTGCCGTAGAATTAGTTAGCGCGAAGACCATTCGACAGATAATATTGACGCTCCGTCGATCAGTTCGACGGACTGTCCTTCTCACCGTAGAATAAAATGAAACGAAAGTTTGCTCACTGGAAATTTAACGACTTCGACGATCAGATCGACGCCCCATCGATCCGATCGACGCTTCGTCGATCGTACCGTATATCTCGGTCGAGACTGATTTCAAGATTTTATATAAGGACCCTTCTCTCATTTTAATTCATTTTATTTCCACTTCTCCACACACCAAGAAGCCTCTAGAGCTTTGTCCATTACTCATCCACAAGAAAATAAGGGAAAACCATGATCAACTACACCTAATCCATGAAATAAAGTGTATGAGACCTAGTAAAAGTTCATCTACACTAAGAAAACTCAAGGGAAGTGAGTTAGGATTTTGATGCAAGAATATAAGTTCCACTCAAGTGTGGTTCATCCATCATCTAATGTGAGTTTTATGATCATTCTTGATTGTTTATGGTGTTGAAAGTTAAAAACCCATGGCTTATAGAAAGATATAGAAAATGGGTCATAAATATGGAAATAGTGACATTGTTGGGTAGAGGTTTGGATTGAGTCATGATTATCGATATGTTATGATTGTAAATATGTTATTAATGACATTTAGACCACGGAATAAGTATTATATATGAGAAAACGCGATAGTGAGCTATTACCATAATTGTGGAGAAATTGAAGGAATATGGTGAATTGTGGGAAATGTAGATGATTATTGTTTGCGATACTGTGAATATTGTTATGAACGTTTGGGAGTTGATATAGAATGTGGGAAAAGTAGTAGAAAAAAAGGAAATGCTGCCCAATTTTCCCTAGAAATAGTTAAACCTTCTTATAGCCGATTAACTAATGTTAATGCGAATCCTCTTGAAGGTAGAAACGCGAGCATTGAAGGAGAACGATCAAGTGATAGATTAGTTAAGCATAAAAGGTATGTGAGGCTAGTCCTTTATTTCTATGGCATGAATCCTATAGCATGACTTTTCTTTCTTCTTCATGATTCTCCTACATTCCGGAAAGCTATGAGTTTATGTTCATGAATTGCCATATGAGATAAGAGATACATTATGAGCCTAATAATGATGATGATGAGCTTGAGTCTAAAGATTCTAGAGTTTATGATATGATGTTTCTATAAAGTTAATGATGTCGTTTTTTGTATACACTCACCTTAGTTATTATTTCCTTCAAGGTGAGGCAGAATGTTTATAAATGTTCCATAATGGAATCGGGGGTTCACGACCTTAAGTCACCTCGATAAAGTATAGCCATCTTGAGTCTCCATAATGGACGGGCAGCTTATACATTTATGCATATATGATATGATGATGATTATGAGTAAGACAACATGTGTTATTTCTTTTATAAGTGACAGTCATATACAGTTGCTCCTTACTGATGCTTTCTTTATCTCATTAACGTATCTTCATTATTTGTGCCTCTCATACTCAGTCATTCATACTGAGGTCTGTTTTCTTTGGACGTTGTGTTCATGCCCACAGGTAGATAGGGAGGTGATCTTGATCCAGACTCGTAGGAGCCAGTAGCTGACTTGAGAGCACTCCATTATTCCGGAGGTGCTACTTGGTTCATTATTTTGTGTGTGTGTGTGTATATATATATATATATATATATATATATATGTATTATGGGCACGATGGGGTCTTGTCCCATCCATATGTCTATTACTCTAGTAGAGGCTCGTAGATACGCAGTGTGGGTTATATGGTCTCACGAGATTACTACCTTATATATATATATATATATATATTATTTTTATGGCCGAAAGGTTTAGGTATATCAAAGTGTTTATGTTTCAAATGAAAGATGATTATCTTATGATTTGAATATGAATTTGATAAAATAAGGCTTAATGAGCATGATGAGTAGCAGAACGAGTGGTGCTCGGTGGTTAGCCCCGGGTACCCGTCACGGCCTCTAGGTAGGTCGTGACAACGATCAATATCCATCCTGTCCTGAAGCGAGGCTGTCAAGCACTCCTTAATCAAATGCGGCTCCAAACCACTCACGAACTAATATACACGGTCCCCCATGTTAGCTACCATGGATGGAGCATACCTAGCCAAGGAATTAAAGCAAAGACTGTACTCTCGGGCGCTCATATTCCCCTGTCGGAGATTCAAAAACTTGTTGGCTCGGGCTCGTCGAGCCTCCTGTGACAAATAATGTTGGAGGAAGGCATTAACGAACTCTTGCAATACTGGGGGGGGGGGGTGCATTTTCCCCTCACGAATACCTCCAATTGTTGTACCAATCGACAACCACATCCCGCAACCAATAATAAGCCAATTCCACGGACTCAGTATCAGAAACATGTATTATTCGTAGTGTCCACAGCATCTTATCTATAAAGCCCTACGGGTTTTCATCCGACTTCAACCCGTAGAATTCTGGAGGATTCAGAATAATAAAATCACGGGCTCTCACAGTGACCGCTCTATCTCCCTGGCCCGTGCCCTGCAGCTGAGCTTGAGCGGTAACTAACTGGGTCATCAACTAAGTAGCCTCGGTCATCTGCTATCTTGAGGCACCTGGTGGGGGGAACTGGGGGTACTAGAGCTGGAGCTGAAGCCTCTTCATACTCCTCTGGTAGGGGTGGAGTAGAAGAGGTACGAAATGGAACCTCGTTATGCGACTCACCCTCTTCTACCTCTATCGGTGGCTCCCGTTCAGTCCTTCTTCTGGCCACCGTCTTGCCCTTCTGGGCCGCTGTAGCTTTCCTCTTCATAGGCATTGCTAAAATCATTGTTGACACCGAATTTTCACCTCATAAAACGCAAATTTTAATTTTTAAATTTCCCGAGTCCAAGACGGAGTAAGGATGCCCTTAAAAAAAATTAAGAATTTAAAAATCCCAAGGCAATTGCAAAATCGATGTTTAATTATTATTACAAGAAATTAAGAGTTATTTACTTTTATAAATATAATTCAAAAAAAAAATAAGCAAATCCCACTCCGTCTAACTCGGAAAAATTGTTAGTTAAGATGACGAATGAGTTACGGCTCATTTTAACGACAATGTTCACATTCCTAAAAAATTGTCCGGAACTTTATCAACATTAGGCTCGTTTTGAAGATAATTTTCTAAATTTGTGAGTTTTAAATTTTAAATTAGCCTAAATAATTATTTTTACTCGGTAAT
Source organism: Lycium barbarum (assembly GCF_019175385.1). Classification (NCBI taxonomy): domain Eukaryota; kingdom Viridiplantae; phylum Streptophyta; class Magnoliopsida; order Solanales; family Solanaceae; genus Lycium; species Lycium barbarum. The sequence goes on along the minus strand of NC_083348.1, from coordinate 17,330,140 downwards.
ACGCATATTTATAATATACAGTGTCTAATTAATTAAATTAGGGTGGGGGTCTTTATTTATTATTTTAAACTAAGGGGGGCTTATTTTTTTAAAAAGAAGGGGTGTGAAGTTTGTTAAAACAAACTTCACACCCCCACATTTTGTTTCATTTTCACCCGACTCCCTCGTCTCCTTCATGAGGCGATTTGCAATTATTTTTAGGGTTCCTTAACCGTTTCTTATTCATGGCGATTCGGGGTCTTTCTTGGCCAATTTCTTGAGGGGTTTTACTCTTAATCATGATTACTCATGATTTCCAGGTTTATTTTCATTTGAATTTCATATTTATGCCTAAATCGAATCATACTAGGTTTGTTACTCGGATTCTTTATGTGCTTATGGTTGCTGTGGGCAGGGCCTTGAGCCCTTGGCCATCTTGTGCACCATATGCACTAAAATAAAGAATTTAGGGGCAAAACTTCCTAGATATTTTCACGGCTAAGGTATAAACTTGGGGATTTTATCCTCATTGTACTATTTGGTACAATTGTACCGTTAGAGTGGGACAAAATTTGTTGTATTCGTATTATCTTGGTACTTCTGATTTTATTATATTTTTTCTCGGATTTTATGGTACAATAGGCTGTATTTTTGTTGTGTTGTGTGAGGTGTATCATTTCTGATTGATCATGGTACTAATTGTGGTAATTTTGTTGAGAAATTCCTTTGTCCTTTGCCATTTTTCGAATTTGTTTGAATTGAAGGTTTAAGGTTTGAGGGGGAAATCTGTTGGAGGGATTTGATACCTCCTTTGCGCCTAAACTCCATTCTTAATACTATATATAGAAAGTTTCATGACCATTGAAATGGAGGAATTTTTTTTCTTTTCTCCGGAGAAATTCATAACAAAAATAATAATCTTACTAAGCCTTTACCTTCCCACAAAAAACCATATCATCAAAATACTACTATTACACTGCTAATATACTACTATTATATTGTTATTATACAATATTACAAAGGTGACACTACTCTAAAAATACCTACATTAAAAAAATATTTCAAGAAACTAGGCTGTTTGGGGTTCTTTTGGTTGTTGGCTTGAGGTGTTGATCCAATCTATGCCCTTTGATCCTTAGGTTTCCCCAACAAAAGGTAACATTGTTGTTTTCACCTTATTCACTCCATCTTTGAAGTTGTTTTGTTTAATGAAAGTTACTTATTGAATGATTGAATAAGCTTATATTTCTATTGATATTGCTATATTGTTGTTGTTAGCTGATGAAAAGGTTTAAAAAATATATAATAACTAAAAAGTGAAAAAATGGAGTTGCATAACCTGTAGTTACTGTTCTATTGCTTATTTTCTGAGTTTTGGAATTTGTTTGAAGGTGATTTTGTGTTTTCAAATAGTGTAATGGCTAAGCTATAACCTTGTTTGGTAATAAAAGAGTTCAAAACAAGGGAAATAATTTGTGTAGTTCAATGTTTTTCCTTTTAGGTAACCCCTGATTCTTTTCTCACTTTTGATTACTGTTAAGAGCCAGGAACCTCCCTTGTAGTAAATTTCGTGCCCTATTTCTTAATTGGCTGTCAAGCATTTAGTTGAAATTGATATATATTGGTGCACTCAAAGAATGGCATATCTTCCTAAAAACAGATTAGTAGGAACCACTGTAGCAACTTAATTTACCATAAGATGCTTACTCCACTTCCTGATAAGGCTAATTCCTAAATTATTTGTTATTCTTTCCCCAAACTATGCGTGTGTGTGTTTAGATACTTGTTTGTTCAGATTCCTTTCTTGAGAAATATCAACGTTTTTTTTGATAGATGTTGTGAGTAACTAAAGTGCTAACCACTGAACCTATTGAGTTGATTTAGCTGCATAAATACTTGAACAGTTATTCCTTTTCCTAACTAAGGTGTTCAGCTTAAATAGCTTTATGCACAGTTTCAACTTTTGGAAATCAGTTTGAAAGTGAAGTAATGAGATTTCATGGGTCGGTTCATTACTGTTTATGATAGCTTTTTCCATGTGTGTCCATATTCAAGTTACAATACAAGTTAAGCAGGTTAAACTTACCTCAATGGGCTATAGGTCTTCTTTAGGCTTCAATAGTGCTGAAATATTTTTCAAAATGTATCTGGATGTTTGCTAAGTGTTTGTTTCTAAGTCTAATCTCAACTAGCATACCCATGTTTGTGTCTGACTAACATGCTAACCCAAATGCATGATTCATACAACTCAAGTGACTGTTTGAGCCTCAGCAGGGCTAGTTTCAACTGTGATAAGTGTTAGCTTATGTATGGAGAGGTCTTCAGGGCTCATAACATAAGCTTGGCATAAAGAATTAAGCTGTTTGTGATATCAGTATGTAGAAAATTATATGGCATCTATCTTGTTTAACTACTTCATTACAGGAACATGTTTATATTTTCAAGTGACCTTGACCTGCATCTTTGTATGGCTAGTATTTATTTTAAGATGGAAAGTAGATCGGCCTGAACTTGTCTATATGTAAACATGTGGTGATTTGAGCTTAACATGCCAATTTTCTAGGTCAATTTGCAGACGTTTAGGATGAAAACAAAAGGAGTGGATTTGCTGTATGTTTAAGTATTTGTTGGTTTGCCTATGTTCAAGGAGCTCATGACTATTCATGATGTCTTTTATGAACATTGCTGGAACACTTTAAGATCACAATAGTTAGTTGAAATCCACACCTTAGATGTTGTGAAACAAGACTTTGGTTTTTGAAAAAAAAAAAAAAGGCTTGCAAGCTAAGAATTGTAAATGCCTTACTAGAATCGTTTTTCTTTTTTTTTACTTGTGTGTAAGATTGTTGGAACTCTGAATTATATAGTTTAGAATTCTGCATGCTATTGTTTGTTACATCATGTTGTTCATCACTCATATGCTTTCTCTGTGCTATTAAATACTCTAAAATAGATCTTTGTCCCCCTTTTCTTCATATGTTTCTGATCCTGTTTAGCTATGAGGTTCTAGTTTGGCAAAACTATTTTAAGTGCTTATTAGTTTCTCTCCATTATAGGCAGTTTGAGTCAAGTTTGATATGGAATTGAATAAAGTTCTAGTTCTATCTTAGCTACAAAATAGGATTTTGAATATTATCTTTTGCATATTTGTTTCTATTTTGGTTTCCTTTTGTGTTTGCTTATAGGTGAGTATCATTCTAAAACATAATCAGTTGGTTAAGACTGTCTATGTTCAGTTTCCTGGTAGGATTAGGTGTTGTCTAGACTCTATTAACCCCTGGACGTATCCCCTGAGTGTTATGAAGATCAGATAGTCTTTCAAACCTGTAGCAATTTCCTTTCACTGTGCTATTTAGGAGGAAAATAGAATATTAATTACATCTAAAAGGAACATTCTTGTGCTCAGCCCGTGCATTTGTATTCTCCTTAAGTGTGTTGTGTGTTTTGTTGTGGCATTCATTAGACCATTAGACTATTATTACCTTACTTTGTGAACTATCTTTAGATCATCTAGTTATTTAAGTTGGAACCTGCGTGTTTTGAGAGTTTTGTTAAGGCTTTATGTTGGTTTAATTGCGTGATCACTGCTATGAGATTTGAGTTTAAAATATGGAGGGTATGCCCCCTCGTCAGGGTGGTTTTGCTCCAATTTCACTTAAGTATACACTGCCTATTTTATGTATATGGGCTTTTTTGGCACTTCGTAAAAAATTGGAGTAGGAATAAGTGGTATATCAGGGGGTATATCGTGTATATGGGAGCTCAACACTTAAAAAATGGGAAGAGAAAAGGGAGTATAGGGCTCTAGTTGGTCCTGGGCTTCAGCCATCATACATGCTTAGTCTATTTTGTTGAACTTGGGCTAGTGATAGTCACTGGGCTGCAGCTTTTCATTTCTGGTCATTTTTACCCATGGGCCTAACCCAGTTTGAGATGTGATTTAAATTTTGGCTTTGTAATAGTAGTTAGGAATTTAATTTTTTGTACTTAAATTTCAATTCTGAGTATATACTAATGTATGTATACCCCGTTGCCCCAAAATCCGTTGGTGGGCTTCTACGAGGCTCGCTAATCTCATTAGATCGAGTCAAACACAAATCATGGACGAGCAAAGCATTTGAAGTAGGATTTGGAATGGGCTTAGAATTTTGATGAGCATTTTTTCTGTTGGACTTGGTAGGCCCAACTCCCTTAAACTTTGCAATTCATGCCTTATATTATCATTGCATGCCTTTTAAATTTCATATTGGAACCCATATGATTAAAACCGCTCATTAGAGTTGCCTAAAACAATTTTCATCAACTAATTAACACAAGTATGGTATAAATTGGAAAAAATGGACTGTTTGGATTTTAAAGGACCAAATCTGCTTAATCTAGAAGACTTTTGGGACTGAAATTGACATTTAAAAAAAATTAATTAAGGACTTGGACTGGCATGGACCATTTTGGAGATTGTTGGACTGACTTCGATATTCTTAGACTTGTATAAAAACATGTATAAAACGGATAAAAGTTGATACAAAAATTGGATAACTTAGCATAAATAGCTTAGTAACTTAGTATAAATAACTTGGTATAATTATATATTATATAAAAAAACTATTTTTCGCATAAAAAATATTTTCTATACTTAGAACACATTTTTTCAAAACCATTTTTTGGGTGGACTTACGTAGGGTCCTACTTAGGCTAAGAGCCTTCGGGTATTAGCCTAAGTGTTCTAGTCCGACACCCCAAACGCTCAATTTTGGGTAAAATTCTACCACTTTTGATTCTTGAAACACCCCATTTTTGCATAAATGACTAATATTTGTTCGCAGAAGTATTAAACAAAAACTATTTTTTTATCACAAATCAATTTATATCTATATGAACATATTATTAGAACCCGTAGGTAAGCTGCAATTGAGTGGATCCTTTGTAATGACTCGTTTAGTCATTATAGTGTTTTGACCCTTTTAACCTTGTTGACCCTTCCCCAAGTCCCATTAGTATGATGTATGACTTAATGAAGTCATTGGGTTGGTTTCCGCAAGGTTCGAGTGTAAATTGAGTCATTGATGGAGAAACTAGTTAAGTTGATGAGTTAGAGTTGAACATGGTCAACACCGAGTTAGGATGACCCCGTTTCAATGTTTTAGAAGTTCCAACATGTTAATATGATGATTTTTAATTTGTCCACAACTTTTGGTGAGGTTCCAAAGAGTTTTAGATGGGTTTGGGTTTTGTCGCGCTCGTATTCGATGTTTTCACCGGAGCTCTGTGGATAGAAATGGCTCCAGATTGATTATCCAACCTTTGTTTTCGGTGAGGTTTGAACCATTAGATCCGTGTCAAAATTACAAAACTATAGGAAAAAGAATCGTCGCGTTTGACCTCCGTATGAGGGAGTTGTGTCCGTTTTAGTGCGGCATGTTCTAGCTGGCCGCTGGTAGCGACCAAAGGGCCGCTATAGCGGGACTGCTGCAGTGGCCATGGTGACCGCTATAGTGACCGACGGGGGCAAAATGCCCTATTTTTATATTTTAACTCCGAACCATTATTCCCAAGACCCCAAAGCCAGTTTTCAAGAGAGAAAGAGGCAAAATTGATTTCATTCTTTGGTGAAAGCATCCTGGAGGGTAAGTCCCCATCTTTATTTGTTCCTTTTCCTTTCTTCTTCAAGTTCCATGATTATTTTAAGGTCCATCAATGGTGGGTGAAAATCCTAGAACACTAGAATTAGTAAACCCTTAAATAATTAGTGGGTTGTTGATTTTGTTGTTGATTAATCATCTAGGAGTATAGAATATCACTTTCTAGGAAGGGAATATGATTTCTTATGGTTGAAATTGCATGTTGAGACTTAGGGTTCTAATAAAAATGAAAATTTTGTCCTAAAATTTGTTTGAAAGGATAAATTCATTAGAAACCCATGGATTGAAGGTTAATGAGTGTAGAGATAGAAGTTATGATAAATTCACCATTAAAGGATAGTGTCATCCATTGAAGAGGGTAGAAGTAAGTGGGTCTTCTTCCCCAAATTGTTGTTCTTGTTTAAATACATGGCTTGTTGCTTACTTAGCATCATATTATTAGGACCTTGATCGTTGCGAGGAGCTTCGGAATTAGAAGGCTCGTGTGGAATAGTTTGTGGCTCCTGTTCTGCATTCCAGCTAGGTTATGGCGTACTTTAGTTAGACTTTGATTAGCGAAACGTATGTATTGTGTAGAATTGATGGGAGAAAGCATGATTAGATCTTCGGACATGGTGTTTTGGTTGGATATTAGCTAGGTTGGTATGATTTCTGATTTTGTGGGCATTGAAATATGAGGTGTAGTTGTATTCATACTGTGGTGATTCGGTGTAACGACCCGTTTGGTCATTTTGAGTTTTTGACTTCTTTTCCCCAAAATACCCTTTCATAGCTTTAAAATGGTATCTTTGACTTACGGGAATAGGTGGCACAGTTATTTAATTGGCAGGTAGGTTCGTGAATAATGTAATTGACTAAGTGGGTCAAGACTACGTTTTATACATATTAGTTGAGACTTCGATAAGCGAAGCGTATGTTTAGATGATATTGTCGGAGAGTGCATGTAAGCCTTCGGGTACGAAGTTGGGATGAATATTTTCTTAGGTTGGGCTTTGTTGTATGATTTGGGGGCTAGCCACCCCATTGTGTTGCTGACTCAACTTGATCTATTTACTTGTTGGCTCGTTGACACATTGAGAGATTGGTAATTGTGACTAGTGATATATCATGGCCATGATATTGTGGTACTTTACTTGATTGATACTGAGATAAGAATGACGACTACATTGTGGCTTATTGTGTAGCCTTACTGCTGATATCACTTGTATGCCATGTGTAGTACTGTTTCAGATAGAATTGGTTGTTGATATTACATTTCATCATATTCATACGCATTTCCATGATACATTGATATATGCATGGTTATGGCACCAATGATGATATGTGAGAGAGTATAGCCTCCGAGGTCTTTGCCGGAGAGCGTAAAAGAGAGATGAGTGTTTGTTGCCCGAGGTTTCTTGCCAGGAATGATGGAGTGTCCGATGCCCGAGGTCTTTGCCGGGATCATGAGAGCGTGCTCGTGATCTGAGGTCATATTCCGGAGCGAGTAGTACATAGACTTCGTGGGTCCCGCATGGGTCATGATCGCCGAGACATGGAGTTACTCCGTCCGGGACATGTTGTACAAAGCTGCATATGCATTGCATTCATCCTACATACATTATTGCATTGCATTGTATCTTGGTTCTTGTTGATTGTTGTGATACTACTGTGATATACTGATTCAGATTCATTATACTGAGACTTGGCACAGTTGGGTTTAGATGCTATAGCATAGGAGATGACTTGTTCTATGGATATGGATTCATGTTGACTTGTACTTGTTGATTTACGTGTTTATCTTACTTTATTGTCTTTATATACGTTATCTAGTCTTAGTCGGCCTATGATACCTACCAGTACTTGTTTTTTGTACTGACCTGCACTTGCTGCATTCTTTTATGAATGCAGAGTACCAGATGAGATCGACTTCTACTCCTCGTCGAAGATATTCGAGGATTACTGATTCGAGTCTTTCAGGGTGAGCATGAAGACGTTCGCTGCCCGAAGACTCATTCTATCATTATGTTTTTATTTCCATTATGAGACATGATCTTTGAGACTACTATGTATTATTATGATTCAGACTTGTAGCATTTAGTTAGATGCTCTTGTATGATTAGACCAGATACTGGGGTGGATTTCATTTACTTATGTATTTTCTCATTTATATTATATTTGTGAGACTTACGCTATTTACTTCTTCCACTATTTTCTCTTATTTGTGAATGTTGAGTTAAGGGTTCGCCTATCGAGTTGGGAAAGGTAGGTGCCCACACAACTTAGTGAAATTGGATCGTGACATTCGGGATGGATTTCTATTAGGTTGATTGTTGTTGATGGTGGCTTGTGCCCTATTATTGTGATTTGACTTATTGCCTAAATTGTCTTGTTGTACTTAGTTCTCTCTTATTGTGACACATATTATCAGAGAAAGGAAGGATAATGAGTTTAGGCTTGAATTGTGATATAAACTTATGACAGTACGTAGACGAAAACTTGAGGTATGAATTACTGTTGATGATAATATATAGAAAAGAGGAGCTTCTTGGTGATACAAGACTTAGTGTGAGGCGTACTTGCTATATGAGAAAGTAAAGAGGGACAAAGATTCTTATGTTGGTTGAGACGGTTTGTATGATTCATTTCATGATTGAGTTGATCCAAGTCTTGATATGACTTGTGGCTTTGTGACTTGTACCTTCACTATTTGGGTTTGTATTGATTTACCATGTTTAACTCATTTATGCATTCATACACTCATGCATGATGGAAATGGTTTGGAAGACTTGTGGCATGATGTCTTGTGTTTGACATTGATATTACTAATTGTTCATAGTCCATACATACTAATGAACTGGAATACGTTGAGACATACATTGTGATGTGAAATTTCTAACGAAGTTAATATAATCTTCTTGTTGAACTTGTGATACAATTTGATACATGGTACTTGATGGTTTGAGCATGGATAATAAGAGGGCAAGAATTACCGTTACATACAGATATTTAGAAAGGCACATATGTGACTTCGATTATGGCTCGTGGTCCGAGGTTCGTTCCGAAAATGCGGGATACATTGATGTGGCCGGCGTTCGAGGTTCTTTTCGGAGCGGAGGTTTATGCTCGGGTGCGAGGAGTGGATCCGGAACGAGTGGTAAATGGAAACCATGGGTCCCTTATAGGTCTTGACTACTGATCTATGACATCAGTAGCATGTATGTACAGTGTGTATTTGGCCAGTGCATTGCATTACATTGCACTGGACATCATTACATGTTATTCTGCATTATTATATGGCTCGTTTAGTTCTGATTTTGGTGTGTTTACTGAAACGACTGTTGTGGTATAGATATGATCATTGACTGAGTTAAATTGTGGATTTGTGACTCTACCTAGGGAAGGAACTTGGACTTGTGATTATCAGGTAAGATCATTGGAACTTGACAGACTTGTACGTTAGAAGCTTCATCTTAGGTTACGACTCTGTTATGGGAGATTTTGAAACTTGGAATTGAGTATTAAGTCTGTTTATCTTGTTGATTTTATGCTTATGTACGTGAACTAATCTTAGTCGGCCTATGATGCTTACCGGTACATAGTGTTTGTACTGATACTACCTTGCTGCATCCTTTTTTAGTGCAGATTGTGTTCCAGGGATTTCATCCAGATTACATCTCTAGGTTGAAGCTAGTTTGCTTGATCAGATCCGAGGGTGAGCTTCTATCCATTCCATGCCACCTGAAGATCTCTCTTTCCAGATGTCTATTTTTGTTCCAGACATTATTGTTATTGTATTTGAGATATACTTCATTCTTTAAACATTGTTGGTTAGAATCCTTGTACGATGACTTTCAGATCTTGGGATGTAATAGTTAAGACTTCCGCATATTATCTATTAACTTTTTACTTGTTTTATTTATTCATTCATTCACTTATCTATTTACTGTTAGTAAATGATTAAAGAAGTTGAAATTGACTAATGATTAATGGGTTAACGGGTAAGGGTTCTCCTACTAGTGATAATAAGGTAGGTGCCCGCACGATCGGTAATTAGGGTCGTGACATCCTTAATACCGGGGTGCCTAACACCTTCCCCGGTGGATCACCAGAACCCTTGCCTACACTCTGTGCAGATTACGTTTCTTTTAAAATAATCATAAAATAATTTTTTTAAATGAACCCTTTTCGACTAGGTTTTTCCTAATTTCCTAAAAATTAGGTGGCGATTCTAAAAAATAAGTCCATTTAGAGTGCCCTGACGTAGATGTATATTTTTTTCTTTTTCCCAGTACGATTGACAACCGTACTTTCCCGGGACACTTTTCTTTTTAAATGAGGCAAGTGCAACTGCGAATCGGAAAAAATACGACACGCTACAATCATAACACACAATTAGGAAAAGAAGGGATCCTTATAACATGGCTCTATTGCACGATATAAGATAAGAAAGAAGATCAATTATTCCTAAAATGCCGTGCAGCCTCTTGTTTATAAGTGTGGCGAGCTTCACACCCATAAACAGGACTATACTGGACACGGCTCATAGACATACCCTAGGATGAACTGCTCTGATACCACTTTTGTCACGACCCGACTAGAGGGCCATGACGGGCACCCGGAGCTAATCTACCAAGTACCTCTAAGCATACGTCTCATAATCATTCCTAGGTGGCCCATAAGCTAGCTCATATGTGTCATACTCTGTAAGGACAAGTATCACAAAATAATGGCACGTCGTTATGTAACCATCAACAACCACGCCCGTACACATAAGTCAACTAGGCTATCAACATTTTATACAACATTATGAACTGATAAAGTTAAGGAACAACTAACTACGTACATTTGTCTACGAGCCTCTAAATAGAATACATGTAGCCATAAGGCGGGGCAGGGCTCTGCCATGCCCAAGTATACACACAAAACGGAAGTACCAATCAAATGCAACTGCGGAACAACTGGAGCCTTTCTGACACTCCGCTGATAGAGCTCATACGAATCAGGTCCGTCTACCTTTCTACCTGTGGGCATGAACGCAGCGTCCACAAGAAGGGACGTCAGTATGAACAGTGTACTAAGTATGTAAGGCACGAATAACAATATACTAAGAGATATGGAACATAACATAAGATAAGATAATTTGTACATCTGATTGCTTTATATGGCGAATATCATGCATGCTTAGCATTCTTTTTTTAAAAAAACACTTTTCATATGCATATGGTAGTATTGTTGCGGAACGTATAGCCCGATCCATATATACATATATATATATATATATATATGTGTGTGTGTATATTATATTGCTGCGGAACGTGATGCCCGATCCATTTGTATAATGTATATATATATATATATATGTATATGTATATATGGATCGGGCAGCACGCGCCGCAGCAGTACTACCATATGCATATGAAAAGTGTTTTTTTTTAAAAGAATGCTAAGCATGCATGATATTCGCCTTATGAGGCAATCAGATGTACAAATTATCTTATCTTATGTTATGTTATGTATCTCTTAGTATGTTGTTATTCATGCCTTACATACTCAGTACACTATTCGTACTGACGTCCTTTCTTGTGGACGTTGCGTTCATGCCCACAGGTAGACAGGTAGACGGACCTAATTTGTAGGAGCTCTTTCAGTGGAGTGTCAGAAAGGCTCCAGTTGTTCCGCAGCTGCATTTGATTGGTACTTCTCTTTTGTGTGTATACTTGGGCATGGCAGAGTCCTACCCCACCTTATGGCTACGTGTATTCTATTTAGAGGCTAGTAGACAAATGTACGTAGTTAGTTGCTCCTTGACTTTATCAGTTCATAATGTTGTATAAAAAGTTGATAGCCTGGTTGACTTATGCGTACGGGCGTGGTTGTTGATGGTTACATAATGACGTGCCATTATTTTGTGGTACTTGTCCTTATAGAGTATGACGCATATGAGCTAGCTTATGGGCCACCTAGGAATGATTATGAGACATATGCTTAGAGGTACTTGGTGGGTTAGCTCCGGGTGCACGTCATGGCCCCCTAGTCGGGTCGTGACAAAAGTGGTACCAGAGCAGTTCGTCCTAGGGTATGTCTACGAGCCGTGTCCAGTAGAGTCCTGTTTATGGGTGTGAAGCGCGCCACGCTTCTAAACAAGAGGCTGCAGGGCATTTTAGGAATAATTGATCTTCTTTCTTATCTTAGATCGTGCGATAGAGCCATGTTATCAGGATCCCTTCTTTTCCTAATCGTGTGTAATGATTGTAGCGTGTCATATTTTTTCCGATTCGCAGTTGCACTTGCCTCATTTAAAAAGAAAAGTGTCCTGGGGAAGTACGGTTGTCAATTGTACCGGAAAAAAGGAAAAAATATACATCTACGTCAGAGCACTCTAAATGGACTTATTTTTTAGAGTCGCCACCTAATTTTTAAGAAATTAGGAAAAACCGAGTCGAAAAGGGTTCAATTAAAACAATTATTTTATGATTATTTTAAAAGAAACATAATCTACACAGAGTGTAAGCAAGGGTTCTGGTGATCCCCCAGGGAAGGTGTTAGGCATCTCGGTATTAAGGATTTCACGACCCTAATTACCGATCGTGCGGGCACCTACCTTATTATCACTAGTAGGCAAACCCTTACCCGTTAACCTATTAATCACTAGTCAATTTCGACTTCTTTAATAATTTATTAACAGTCAATAGATAAGTGAATGAATGAATAAATAAAACAAGTAAAAAATTAATAGATAATATGCGGAAGTCTTAACTATTACATCCTCAAGATCTAAAAGTCATCGTACAAGGACTCTAACAAACAATGTTTAAAGAATGAAGTATATCTCAAATATAATAACAATAATGCCTGGAATAAAAATAAACATCTGGAAAGATCTTCAGGTGGCATGGAATGGATAGAAGCTCACCCTCGGATCTGATCGAGGAAACTAGCTTCAAGCTAGAGATGTAATCTGGATGAAATCTCTGGAACACAATCTGCACTAAACAACGATGCTGCAAGGTAGTATCAGTACAAACACTATGTACCGGTAAGCATCATAGGCCGACTAAGATTAGTTGACGTATATATGAATAAAATCAACGAGATAAACAGACTTAATACTCAATTCCAAGTTACAAAATATCCCATAACAGAGTCGTAACCTAAGATGAAGCTTCTAACCCACAAGTCTGTCAAGTTCCAATGATCTCACCTGATAATCACAAGCCCAAGTTCCTTCCCTAGGTAGAGTCACAAATCCACAATTTAACTCAGTCAATGATCATATCTATACCACAACAGCCGTTTCAGCAAACACACCAAAATCAGAACTAAACGAGCCATATAATAATGCAGAATAAAATGTAATGATGTGCAATGCAATGCAATGGCCAAAAACACACTGTACACACATGCTACTGCTGTCATAGCTTAGTAGTCACGACCTGCAGGGGACCCATGATGTGCAATGCAATATAAGTAGCATGCATGAGAGCCCAAATAAAAGTTATCACTTTATCGGAGTGACGTAAAGTCGGTAGCCTCCGATTACATTATGGAATAATCATCATCGCTATATCTCACCTTGAAGGAACGATTGTAATAAGGTGAGATTACCAACAAAGAATGAATTAAGAAATCATGAAGTAAGCTCAATAATCTCATAATAACATAAAATCCATATACTTTGGAATCTTTATAAATGAAGCCATTGTAATCATCATCATGGTCAACACAGAAATTGTTCGTCTTTAGCCTCATAAAAACTTGGAGAATCATAAACTTTTAACGTTCTTGGAAAAGAGAATTTTATAGAATTCATGCATGGGTTCGTAAGAAGAGAATCATGCCTTTAGAAAGAAAGGGGTTAGCCTTAACATACATGATTGATCTCCTACTACCTAACACTTATTCTACTGGACTCGTAAATCTACATTCAAGAGAAATCATACTACTGTTAGACTTATCGTCATATGCCTATCTCAAGCCTTTAAATTAAACTCCTTTAAAATCTGTCAAAATTTGGGCAGCATCTCCTCTGTATATATCCCTAGCTCGAAATCACAATTCCAAAACCTAACACAACAACAACAACACCAACACCAATAACATCATCATCAATACCAAAATATTCCATAAAACATCCTACATGATGTTTATAAAATTTCTCAACTAGCAAATTTGTTATACGATCATTTAATAGCTCCACCTTCGTAAATAAACCAAAATCAATATCAATAAGGGAAGATCCATACCTTACTCTCGCTAGAACTGCAATATCTTCAATATTTACCTTGAATTCCAACCAAAATTCACCGTAATATGATATTATAATCACAACTATACGCTTTCCGAACCTAAATCCGGAGATTATACTTATTCGCGTTAAAATTTGATCATTGGGAGTTGGGGGGAAGTTTCCAGAAATTTGGAGAGGTTTGGAGATGTTTCTTTTATGAGATATTTGGAGAGTAAATCCCTGCTCTGGCAGCCCGCCTTAAAACGCTCATAATGCTTGATTCTGATGTTGGATTAATGTGCGTTTTGTTGCGTTGGAAACTAGACTTCCTGAACTTCAATTTAGGCTCTTGTTTCAGTTACAAAAATCCTAGTATACTAAAAGATATTCTTTCCCCAAGTTAGACCAAAATTGTCGTATGAAATCTTACCTAACTTTTCTCCAAAGTTTCGAAAACTTAATCTCCTTGACTCAATTGTTCTCCAACCCTTCCATGACCTATTACATGAGCTTAAACCCTCATAACCACAAGATAAGCACATATAATCTCATATATCTTCGACAACAACCCCAGTGTCCACAATGGAACAACTAACACCTAGCGAATCTGAACATACAAAAACTATGAGGTGTAACAATTAGTCTTGCCCACTACCGAACTACCTTGGAGATAGAGTCACACCACACACTTTACATATTAGCGTTACCTTTAAAAGCATCAGAGTCTAAACTGACTAACCTCTAAATCCAACAAAGCACATACGTGGTCTACAATGACCCACTTTCCTCTACCAAGGTTCCCTTATTCCATTCCTTATTTTGAATTCCAAAATAATCCATATAACTCGAATAGGTTTAAGCCTCCTCTCTGATTCACTAAATTAGAACGTCTCCATTCTCGAACCTAACCATACCTAACCATTCAAGCGACTATACTATCAACTCAACCGGATAACAGCACCAATAAATAACAATCCCACCGAAGCTACACAACAATTACAAAGGCTCTCAGTCTCAATCCGATACTGGACATAACTTTTAACAGTTGCTTGCTTACTAGAATCTCACTCTTGTAGAACCCTAAACTCATCAGTTCAATTAACTATCAATTATCATAGGCCCATGATGTAACCACCTTGACACTGAATCTTTTTTCACATCTATCATGCCTATCCGTAACATTACCTTCAAACTACTGAACCTTGATCCGATAAAGTTCTTATCATTTCTCTAAACGTGAAAGTCCAAAGACACACCTTTGTCCGAAAGGGTTTAGGAGCCACTTAATATACAATCACGTCGAAACTCAACTCAGTTCATCGCACTAGAATATGGAATCCACTCTCATAACAGTCATAAATGCATTCTCATAAGCATGCCAGCTACCAATTATTTCCTTCTTAGTGCTCAAGAATTTTCTATCCAATTCCTCTTTATCACGACTCAATTCTATGTGCGCAACAAGTACCACTACTAATCCCTTTAAGAATTCGGACTCCCTATGCTCTCTCACAATATCGTCCTTTCAGTACTTACTCTCAACTTCTATCATCTACCACATGCATTCACTATACTCTTCGAATATGGTAATCCCTAGCGAACTTACACTCGTCTTCACATACCAATACTAAGAACTTAACCCTTGAGAAAACATTGGTCTGCCCTAGGTTCAACCGTGCCACACATACTATCACAAACCTTATTGAAGTCAAAACCTACTTCCCAAGCTAGAACAGAACTGGGCCACACATCTAAACCGAGATGACACCTCTCATACCATACCACCACATAATGTATAAGATCGAACGCATGAGAACGAGCGTTCGCCGTTTGAGGGAGGATGAAACAAGGATACACATATACCAATTGGAATCGCCTAAATACAAATTGGACCCCCCGAGATACCAATTTGACCGAAGTAGCACGAATAGAAAGAATGAAGGGAGTTTTTCCTAACATGCCTTATACCCTCTCGCGGATGGGTACAGACGTCTCCGTACCTTTCCACGAGACTCTACTACACATTGCTCTTGTACCTAGTAGATCGGTAATCTAGGCTCTGATACCAACTTGTCACGACCCATTTCAGGACCACGCGGGCACCTACCTTTTCCACCTCGGTAGGCGAACCCTCTATCGAATAACACATCAACTAAATGCAAATGAATCATTTAAAAAAATTGATATTTTGAACTAACAGTGGAATGTTACAAAATATTCAATAACCTCAAGTATTTATAAGATTAAAATAGTTACATGATAACAGACTCGATCCAATTTCCTATGACCTAGTCTAGATTAGTACAAAAGCGACTAAATGAATTCCGATTTCTAGTATATTCCAAGACTCAACCTCCATCCCGAAATGATGTGGCAGGAGGTCTTCAAGTATGGCACCGCGCATTTTCGCACACGTCACAATCGACCACTTGAAATAATCTACACCCCGAAATGGTGCAACAAGTGCAATATCAGTACAATCCACTCATACTGAGTAAGTCTCATAGGCCGACAATGGTTAGTAATACATATCAGTAAAAGAATTTATAGATAAACATGATAATAACCCAATTAAGTCATACGTCAATCTACCACACACTGTACATCAATACCTTTTAATCATTAAATACACCCCAATAATCACCAGCCAATCTTACCACAATCTCGCAACTCACATATCAGTAAATCATTCTTTTTAGTCTAGTAGTCAACTCCTCATTAAGACATCCGTTATCCTACATCACATAGAGACCAAACATATAACTAATCTTACGGACCCAACACCATAAGTACAACACGTCATTGCCTAAGTAAAGCTTCTAATCCCAATTGTGGCAAGTCTGAATATATCAAGTCCAAACCCAACACCATAAGTACAACACCAACATCTCAAAATCAAATCGTAGTGTAATGCAATGCAATAGTGTATGAATGCAATGCAATGCAATATTGTATGTATGCAATGCAATGCCATGCAAATGCGGTGTATACATGTACTTCGGACGAAAATATCAACGTCTCGGTAGCAAAACCCAGTGTGACTCATGAAGTCTAAGTGCTACGCGTCCCGGATCTTTGCCTAATAGACACACAGGACCCCGAAACTTTGCCTACAGGGGGTTCTCACCGGCCCCACCCTGGGGGACCTGCGGAGTCCATGCACTAACAACGATTCCAGAACTAACATCGGATATCGGCCATGCAACAATGATTCCGGAATTGATTATCGGACATCGGCCTCTCACATCACTCAAGTAAAAGAGTTTCATCAAGTATCCATTTCACACAATCAACAATTTGGGAGTTGATCATCGAATATAGGCCTCTCACGTCAATCAAGTAAAAGAGTTTTATCAAGTATCAATTTCACTCAACAACAATTTCGAGATGAACCTCGGATATCGGCCATGCCGTAGTGTATCATGAAAATGAGAGAGCATGCAATGCATGGATCAACATCGATAATTATGCTCAATATCACAAGTACCCACAATGGGTAAGCCACAATATATCCGAATCATAAATACAAACAGTGGGTATGCCAACAATATATTCGAATCACAAATACCAACAATGGGTATGCTAACATTATATCCGAACCACAAATACCAATAGTAGGTATGCCAACAATATATCCGAATCAGAAATACCAACAGTGGGTATGCCAATAATATAACCGAATCACAAGTACCAATGGTAGGTACGCCAACAATATATCCTAATCACAAATTCTAATAGTGGGTACGTCAACAATATATCCAATACCAATACCAACAATGGGTATGCCAAATATATCATAATCAAGATGATAACAAAATTCAATATTTATCAACAACTCATGGAATCAAGCTGGCACAATAGAACAATCAACCACAACACGATGGGGTAGCTAGTCCCCACACACAAAAGGTTAATCAAATTGATATACATTATTACCACTTCCCTAAATCATCCTATTAGCTTAGAGCAAGAAATCTCACTCTATACTCACAATCATTCGTCACAACTCAATCTAGAACTCAGTCACAATCGTTAGTGCATTTTATCCTTCCATTTATCAACTAGGTTCACTATTAATAGCATAACATAATTAATCACATATCACGGGAATTCTCATCATTAGACACAGAAAAAGATATCACCCGCTACTCCCAAGGCATATAAAATCCACCAATTTTCAAGAAAGCCACATCGTATATCCTAAATAATCAACAGGTCACAAGCCCGAACACACAAATCACACAACAATACCATCCTAAGGTTCCATCCCAGATCTCCAATTCCTATACATGCATTATCCATTCCTTCTAATACTGAATATATGAAACTAACCGGAGTCTACTAAAAGGGAAGTCATAACCTACCTGGCAGTTGAACAGGTGCCACGAACCCACACGTTGCCTTATCTTTCGAAGCGTCTCCAAATATTTAAAATCTATCACATATGAATTCTATGTAAGAAACCATGAATAATGATACCCATATTGGCTACCTTCTATTCGGGTTAAATTCCAACCCTTAATTTAGGAAAAACGGGTCATAAGGGCAAAACGAAAATTTTCTGACCAAAATACCAAATTCAATACCAAAAGGTCAAAACCCATTACTTTAATCATAGGAATACTCAATGAATTCTCAAAATCATCATTAATATGAAAACCCCCAAATTTTGGTCTAAAAACCCTAACTTTAATTCATGAAAATCAACTCTAGAATTGATGATTAATGATTAACAAGCCTAGATATGACATTATCTAGCATGAACAACAATAATTTGATCATTAAACATCATCTATTAATCAATTTCGTTTTTAACCCTTCTTCACATGAAACCCATAAAAAACCTCTTTGATTCTAGTCATTACAAAGTTGAAATCATGTTTTGAAGATCATAATAGATAGATATAAGGTTAGGGCACTTAACCTTGGAAGAAAATGGCTCCCTAGACCTTCAAGTCGCCTCTTCTAGGCGTTAGAACGAACTTAGAATAAATGGGGAATGTTTAAGGGTTTATGAAATAAAAAGGGTATTCTGGTGCAGTTATACCGCTCCAGCGGTCCATCAGACCGCCCTAGCGGTCTAGTCACAAAGCTCTTCACCGCTCCAGCGACACCATAACAGCCCCAGCAGTAACGCTATAGCGGTACTGGTGCCGCTGCAGCGGACACATGTAGATCAGATACCAAAATTCTTTCCCAAGTTTCACCATTTGATCTGATTTTTCGACTAGTTCCCGAGGCCATCTAATCACATACCATACACGTAGATACACATAAAAACACGTTACGAACGTGCCTGTGGCCTCAAAATTTCCCAAAAGAGCTCTCGCTGACCGAGGGAACTTTGGGTCAACTCTTTTTCACTTTAAGTCTATATTTCACAAAAGTTGCCCCACTCCCGGTCTAGACACCTTGGGAAGCATGCCAATGGTCCCCTCGGGTAAAAAAATGAGCTAATTACTTGTTATACCCCGTATATTTATACGTCGAATTATTCGCAAGTAAATCGACTCAAGTTGGAGGCGGAATTATTTTCGGACATGAAATACGAACCTTTAATTTTCAATTTTAATTAGAACATAAATTGTTTATAAATTTTACTTAGTATAGAAATATTATTGGAGATTAGGGATTAATTAATTGTGATTATATTACTAAGTAAGAATTAGTGATTAATTAATTTAATTTTTAATTGTGGGCCCCACCCGTTTTAATTACTTAAATAAGAAAAAAAAAACAAAATAAAACAAATCAGAAAAATATTTGGTGAATCATTAGAGGGGGTATACGTGTCATTATAAGGGATATCATATATGTACAATTGAAGATGAACAACTTAACTATTAATTTCACTTTTCAAATTAAGCTTAGAAAAGGAAAAGAAGAACACGTCCATGGCTGCCAAACTCTCGGCCAGCCATGGTTGTGGAGAAAAATATTTTTGTTGCATATTTGAATCAAGTTCCAAGTGATTTACAAGTTCATGGAGGTGATAGCAACATTGGATATTGAATTGAGGAAGAAGAAATTGTGAAATTGGAGCAATTAAGAGTAGAAATTCCTCCGAGAAAATTAAGGTAAGATTTTATTGTTTTATGGTGTAATTGTGTTAATAGTGCTGTAATGGAGTTATTAAAATTGGATTGGACGAAATTGGAAGTAAGAAAATGCAAAAATTGATGTTATACGAAATCGCGGGTTGAAATGGATTTAGAGAAGTTGTTGAGTTGTTAGAATTGTTATGGGCTGAATTGTGAGAATTTCGTATGTATATCTCTGTTGTTGGTATTTCTGTGATAACAGGAGAACAATTGGAAATTTAGGTTAGGCTAATATATAGGGGAAATGCTGCCTGATTTTCGTTAAATCCTCAAATAATGAAAAATCCTTAACGAGAAAATATAAGTTAAAGAATAAGTTCTATAAGCGATGGGCTACGAATTTACGAACTAGAAAGTATAGTTACTAACGATAACGTTACTCTTATATTAAATAGGCTAAAAGGGCGACAAGGCGAACGGGTTTGCGAATAGTCGCTAACAGGTATGTAAAGTTGTCCCTTCTTTTTTTTGGCATGTCTTAGATTTAAGTGATAAAAGATATGAGCTTTGGGGTAATCCTATTCATAATTCATGAATGTGATTCATGATTCTTATTCACTTCTTGATGTTTGAACTCTTAAGTGATTGATGATTCTTATTCACTTCTTGATGTTAGAACTCTTAAGTGATTGAGCTTCCCTCTTCAGTTTCCTATACGTTGGATAATAGTCGATATATATATATATATATAAGTTCCTATTCCTAGAAACTCTACGATAACTGATGTCCTTGACTTCTATAAGCTGTTTCATTCTATATTGACATATGTCTATGGTTCCTAAGGCTCTTTTGATAGTGTTTATGATGACGTTCGAGGGATATTTGATATGATTGTCGCTATTGATACTCAGGTGTAAATCCCTTCTTCTTATTCTATTTGAGTCTTGATAATGTTTTAAATTGCATATGGTTGCTCACTACTCTGCTCGTGCATGCCTCAATATGTCTTTCACCGAGTCCCGGGCCGGGTATGTTATCGTGCACAGTTTCACTGCATTGTTCAACGAGTCCCTCACTAGAGGGCCAGGTATATATATATATATATATATATATGATATGATTATATGTTATGGCAGCCAGGAGGGCATATGCTGACTTTATTCACCGAGTCCCTCACTAGAGGGTCGGGACACGTTATATATATGATATATGATATTGATATGCATGATTTTCATTTCATAAGGCAAGTGTATTGATGTTTTAAAAGTCATACTTGTTTCTGGTAATCTCTATTTCAGTTATGATCCTGTTTACTGTATTTCATGCTTTATATACTCAGTACATATTCCGTACTGACCCCCTTTCTTCGGGGGGCTGCGTTTCATGACCGCAGGTACAGATAGTCGGTTTGGTGACCCTTCAGCGTGGGACTTCTACTCAGTTGTCTTGGAGAGCTCCGTTGTTCTGGAGTTTAGACTTTTGGTACAGATCTTATGATCTATATATGTGTATGTTTATCCAGGGGTACGACGGGGCCCTATCCCATCATATTTCACTGTTATTACTCTTAGAGGTCTGTGGATATATGTGTGGGTTGTGTATAAGTTCTGTTCAGCTGTGTCTACACGATGTGCTATGATATGATGTCCGTCTATAGTGGCAGCCTTGTCGGCTTGCATATGACATGATATTGATGTGTAAGTGGCAGCCTTGTCGGCTTGCGTATCATTTTATGATTTGGTCGGTTGTGACTCCTCAGGAGACAGTTTATCTGAATATACATATATGATTACGTTATGAACCGTTAGAGTTCTTTTGCAAGTTTCCATATTGTTCATAGATTCCGTTTGATTATATTTAACAGGTTCGTATACAGGTGTCCAGTTCGGGCACTAGTCATGGCCCACGGGGCTGGGTCGTGACATTACTGCTCGGGAAAGGGCAAAAATACCGAAAAGGCTATAATGACGGTTGTTACAGCAATCAATCAATGATGAGGATTTTAATCAAGTAATTTCACTCTCATAAACACAAATGTCATTTTGCAAAGCACCTTTCAAGCACATGACTTTCCAATTGACACACATCACCTTCATAATCTTTAGTCTTATCACAAAATATTAAATCAAGTTCAAAAGACCCATTTTGATATGAAACAACAAAGGTAGGGTGTCAAACATTCACTCAAATGACCAAATACATCAACATCATCACTAATTTGAGGTTCATTAAGCACATCACAAAGTTCCTCAATTAGTGGACTATCTTAGCCAACAAATTGATCATCTCAATTAACCACACTAGTTGGACGCAAATTGATCGTGCTTGAAGAATCAATTCGGTCATTGCTAGGATCAACTAGTGTGTGTGCTATCATATCATATGACAATGTGTTAACATGAAAATCACTAGAGTTAACACTAGGTGCACGCAAATTGATCCAATAAGAAGAATTAATTCAGTCATCAATAGGATCAACTAGTGTTAGATCACCCATATTAACAACATTGCCAACAATCTTTAGAGAACTAAGCTCAACACATGGTAAAGACTCATTAAGCTCACATAAATACAAGCTATTACTCACACTCAATTCAACAACATGATCATTCACATTCTTTGGAGAGTTGAGATTAGCTAGTTTACCTTGAAGTGCGCACACATCATCTTCTTTACCGTGGTTTTCAATTTTTGAGTCCATTTGCTCCTTTGGGAAGTCTTCAATTACCTCATGAACTTTAAAAGCTCGAGGTTCATCATTCGGTTTGCTTCTAAGAATACCTGTACCATTATCAAAACAACTAGAGAAAGAAGAAAAGTTACAAAAGTTAGGATTAGGTCCTGATAACCCTCGCACATCACTCCTCACGACCTCTCTTTTTTCCACTCTAGAGTTGTAACTTTGCTCTACCTTACTCCTCTCAATCATTTCTCTCTTGATTTCATGAGAGTTGGGAAAAGTGTCAAGAATTATTTGGGGAGGATTAGGGAATCCCTCTACTTCAATCTCCTCTTTCACTTCATAAGGGTTGGATTTCTTTTCCTTCATTTGTTGCTCCTTCCGTAAGCGTTCCATCATTAGGTGTAGTTGTTTTTCCATCTCTTCAAAATGTTTGCACTCCTTCCCCCATAGTGAAACACCGAGACCACTCACTATAGGAGGTGAGTCACTTGCGCTTGCTTCTTCTTTAGGGAGTATAGGTGGAAAGAGAAGTCTCTATCTTTTGTTCACTACATGCTTGTACTATTCTTGCCTATATGAAACCTTATGTTCTTGGAACCAAGGATTTCCCAAACATAAGTGGAAATTGTATAGGGGAAACACATCACACCAAATTTCCTTTTGGTAGTTTCCGTAGGTAAAAATCACCTTCGCGCTCCTATCAACCAAGTACCCTATTTGATCATAGTAAGGTTTTTGTTTCATCACACATTCTATACCAAATTCTTCAACCACTTGAGAGGAAAGGTAGTTTCCATAATACTATCATTAAACACAAGGACATACCCGCACTACCAAGTATATTTACTTTCGTCTCAAGAATTCGCCTCCTCGGGACTATTCTTCCTTGAAACATTGCATTTCCCTTACTTACTTACCTACCAATACTTCCCTTCTACCTTCCACATCATAACTGTATTGGAAACATAAGACACTCGTATTAGGATAAGAAGCATGGTTCATTGTATTTCTTGAAGTAGGAAAGGTATACTCCCTTCTCTTTTTAGGAAGACTCGTACTTGGTTAAACCCACACACTTATACCACTCTCCTTAGGATAGGAGGCAACACGATGTGATGCACATGCATATTTTCTAGAAAGCTCTTCACAAATATGATGTTCAAACTCACTATCTTCAATCATATTCATCACAAGGCATTTAAGCATATGTTTCAAGTTCATCGCAACGTCTTATTTCATGAAAATCTTCACTAATTGGTTCATAACGTATGTGTGAGGAAGGAATATACCTCAAGTCACCTCCATATCCATGGTGTGTAGTATGAGAACCTTCATAGATTTCTTTTTCACTATAGAATTCTTCATAAAGCTATACTACTCCTTCATCTTCTTCGTGAGACCCATGAGATCCACTTGTCTCGTATTCGTTGTAGGAGTAGTGATGCTCACCCTCATAACTGTGACCTCAATTATTATCATAGCCATGCCCTCCATATTTATTGGGATAACCTCCCATATCATCACCATAAGATTCCGAGGCTCTGGATGACGTGATTCCTTATTTTCTTCTGTTATGCTTCCTCTCCTTGTACCTACAAAATGAGCAAACAAGTTTATTAGTAATGTTCCTCACGTCACTTCTCTTTTTAGGAAGACTCGTACTTGGTTAAACCCACACACTTATACCACTCTCCTTAGGATAGGAGGCAACACGATGTGATGCACATGCATATTTTCTAGAAAGCTCTTCACAAATATGATGTTCAAACTCACTATCTTCAATCATATTCATCACAAGGCATTTAAGCATATGTTTCAAGTTCATCGCAACGTCTTATTTCATGAAAATCTTCACTAATTGGTTCATAACGTATGTGTGAGGAAGGAATATACCTCAAGTCACCTCCATATCCATGGTGTGTAGTATGAGAACCTTCATAGATTTCTTCTTCACTATAGAATTCTTCATAAAGCTATACTACTCCTTCATCTTCTTCGTGAGACCCATGAGATCCACTTGTCTCATATTCGTTGTAGGAGTAGTGATGCTCACCCTCATAACTGTGACCTCAATTATTATCATAGCCATGCCCTCCATATTTATTGGGATAACCTCCCATATCATCACCATAAGATTCCGAGGCTCTGGATGACGTGATTCCTTATTTTCTTCTGTTATGCTTCCTCTCCTTGTACCTACAAAATGAGCAAACAAGTTTATTAGTAATGTTCCTCACGTCACTTGTATTTTCACTCAAGCTTACCACTCAACCTAGAGCTTCTTCTGAAGTTAGCAACGAACCACTTATCCCTAATCAATTCACAAGGTTTCTAATCTTTTCGGAAAAATAGATTCTTCTTAATTGAAATACGGACAACTCGATTAAACAAAAAGGCTTGAGCCAAGAAGTTTCAATGTGGTTAAAATGAGAAAAGCTTGAATGAATCGGTACAAAAGAATTACTTACACAAGAACTAATTAGCTACTAAGTAAGGATAATTACCTAATGTAATTAGCTAAGAAAAGGATTAACAATTGCATAAAGAAACTTAGTAACAAAGAAGAAATGAAACAGGATTTAAGAACAAACTTTCAAGGAAATTTCGAGTAAATGCAGGTAAAACTAAGGGTTGGGGCTCCGTATTTGAGTTTTTATTGGCATGAAATACGCTCCGAAAAGTGGCCGAAGAGGGCCCACAAATGATTGGACCAGCGGGGGTGGGTTTTCAAGGGACGTGGGTGGATTTTGTGGTGTACGTAAGTGGTACTTTGGGCACATTTGCGAGTGAATACGGATGGAGTGGGTGCGTGACCTAGGGTTGGAGGTACATGGGTGGCCTTTGGCTACGTAATGGTTGTATGGCCATTGGTGGCAGAAGTACGTGGCCCACGCAAAAGTACATAGGCAAGAACAGTAGCGGCGTTGGTTGATTTTCTTTGCTATGTGGCCGTGAGTGGTTGGCCTAAGTGGCCCACGTGGAGTTGTGTGGCTGAAACCAGTAGTCTCCCAAGTATTTCTTGCTCTACGTGGCAGATGGCGTGGCCGGCTACGCGAGCCACGTAGTTGACGTGACTGCATCTGTTACACCTCGGACAATTTTCCGTTGGTACGCAAGTAAATGGACTAATGATGTGTGCGAGGAGTGCGAGTGTATAATGTTTCATGGGAAATGTATGTAAAGGGATGTGGATGATTAGAATGAAAAGTCGAGAAATGAGAAAAATTGAAAGTTGGCAAAACTGCCCAGTGGTCGTATATTGTAAAATATGGACTGTAAAGTGCAATACGGTCCGTAAGCTGGCAGTCGTAAACTGCCATGCAAAAGCTTCAGCCTTCTGCCCAGTGGTCTTATAGTGCAAAATACGGACCGTAAAGTGCAATATGGTCCGTAAACTTGAAGTCGTAAACTGGCATGTCCAACTTCAACTTTCTGCCAGTTGAGGAAGAGGTATAATACGACCTGGTGGACGGACCGTTAAGTGATTTACGGCCCGTAAACCATGGTCGTAAATCGCCATGCATGTAGGACAAAGCCTCTGGTCCTGCTTAAGCTTAAAGACGACCACGAGGGACGTTCCGTAAAGTGGAATACGGACCGTAAACCTCCTTGGACGACCACTGTTCACCCAGCACAGATTTTCCAATTCATTAAATATGAGGATCAAGACTTATTCTATTTCATTACAACATTACACCACTTCTCTCTAAAACTTCTCTCTACATTTATTATATGCGTTTTCGAGGATTATAAGCCATCAATAACATTAAGACAAGTGAATCAAGGATAAGGGAATCATCAAGGACCATCCAAGTCAAGAAATCCAAATGGAGAAAAACTAGGGTTTTGCTCAAAGAAGAGTATTATCAATCAAAGCTCGTTCCTACAACTTCTAAGGTATGATTCATTATTTTTACAAGATGTTTAAGGTATTGGAGAATTAAAATACATGGATTGTAGAAAAATGTGGTCAACTAGGTCATGAATGATGAATAGTGACATTTTGAGGAATAGTTTGAATTGAGTTATGAATTTTGTTGTGTTGTGATATGAATGTGTTATAAATGGTATTAAGATCATGAACTAAACACTTTAGACGAATGGACGAAGATGGGTGTTGTGACCACGAATGTGGGTGAATTAGAGGCAAATTGAGGAATCTAGATAATGTGGATAATGTGAATGACTAATGACCATTGTTATGATATTAATGAAGGTATAAACGCTAGCATTGGGAGGAAACGTGTAAGTGTAGAATAGTCCGACGAAAAGGTATGTAAGGCTAACCCTTCTTTCATAAGGCATGGTTCTTGGCCAAACTCCTAATTCCCCTATATGAGTATGTTGTCTTCACATGGTTGACATTCCGAGCTCATAAGCTCACGACCCTTGATATGTACTATGATTATACTATGTTCCTCGTAGGACGAGTAAGTCCATAATGTAGATGTAACGATAATGATGAGGATAGTAATGATGATGAGAGTAAAATGAGATTAGAGATGCTTACGAGCTACGATATATGTATATGTATGCCTATGAAGGGCTATGATAAGGCCCCGAGCTTATGATGCCGGGTAAGACTATATGTATATGACTATATATAAAGTATGTATACGATTACGAAACGCGCGCACACCTCTGCAGATGGTACGGATAACCCTGATGCCTTGGTAGGGCCAGGTATGCATGATCTTGAGCCTTGGTTGGCCAAGTATATATAACAAACACTGATCCTATAAGGTCGGGTATGCTATGTAAATGCTATGTATATGAAATGACTATGTATATAGTATGAATATGAATGTGATAAGACTATGTATAAGGATACGAATATGAGCACAAGTATGGTACGAGTATTATTATGGGATACGAACGACGATGTATGCAAGTAAGCGACATGATGATGATGATATTACTGTCTCCCCTCCTATGCTATTTTCATATGATATCTATTATGCTTCTATATTGATGTTGATCATGCTTTACATACTCAGTACATTCTTCGTACTGACGTCCTTTTGTTTGTGGACGTTGGGTCATGCCCGCAGGTGCACAGGGAGACAGACTTGATCTATAGCTGCTTATTCAGAGATTGCATAGCAGAGCTCCATTTCTTTCGGAGCCGTAGCTTTTGGGTACTCATTCTTTTGTGTATAAAATTATGGGCATAGCGGGGTCCTGTCCCGCTCATACGATATGTCATACTCTTAGAGGCTTGTAGTCATGTATATGTGGGTAGAGATGTTCGGCCATGTCGGCCCATGTTTTGTATATCTTTTGTTAGCCACGTCGGCCTCGTCCTTATGATATGGCACAGATGCCTATGATATGTTAAATGATGATGGTCGTCTAATGGGTTCAATATGATTAACGATAAGAAAAGCACGGATTAACTTATGGTTCACCTAGATGTTATGTTATGTACGATAAGGGGGTGCTCGGGTGGGGTAGCACCGGGTGCTCGTCGCGGCCCCCTAGCCGGGTCGTGACAAAAGTGGTATCAGAGCAGTTCAGTCCTAGGATGTGTCTACGAACCATGTCTAGTAGAGTCTTGGTTATGGGTGTGTTGCGCGCCACACTTATAAACAGGAAGCTGCGGACATTTTAGGAATATATGACCTTCTTTCTTCCTAAGATTCGTGCGATAGAGCTATGATGTAAGAAATTCTTGTTCCTAAATCGTGTGTTGTGTATTTCAGAGATGCCTAAAAAGAAAAAGGCTACAACAGCCCAAAAGGGCGAGACGGTGGCAGAAAAGCGGGCTGAAAGAGCACCGCCAGTGGTAGTAGAGGAAGATGAGTCCCAGAGTACGGCTTAATCTCAGTCTTCCCAGACAGTGCCTATTACCGAGGAGCACGTGGGAGCCTCAGCCCCAGCTCCAGCTCCTCCACCGAATGCTTCGGGCCAAGATGTGAGAGAGGCCTTAATTTGTTGACTCAGTTGGTTGCAGGCCAGACTCAGAGGCCAAGCGCAGGGCAAGGTGACAGGGCTGTTAGTGCAACGGCCCGTGACTTCATTGCTTTGAAACCCCCAGAATTCTTTGGGTCAAAATTGGAGGAGGATCCCCAGGACTTTATTGATGGTATGCTAAGGACGCTCCGGTTGATACATGCTTCAGACACTGAGTCGGTAGAGCTTGCGTCCTGTAGATTGAGAGATATCTCGATCCAGTGGTATACAATATGGATGGCTTCGCGGGGAGCCAATGCACCTCCGCCGGTATGGCAAGAGTTTGTCGATACTTTTCTCCGTCACTACATGCCTCCAGAAGTTCGGCGAGCTAGGTCCGATAAATTCTTGAATTTGAGGCAAGGTGACATGAGTGCTACAGAGTATAGTCTCCGCTTTAACTCCTTGGCCAGGTATGCTTCGGCCATGGTAGCAGATATGGGCGATCGGGTGCACCAGTTTGTGAAAGGCCTAGGGCCACACTTGATGGATAAATGCTTAACTGCGTCCCTTCAGGATGGCATGGATATTGCACGCATTCAGGCACATGCTCAGGAATTAGAAGAACACCTACAGCAGCGGAGAAATGAACGTGAGCAAGATAGGGGACATAGCAAAAGTGCTAGACTTTCAGGTTAGAGGAGCGAGTCCAGGGGTGGACACAGACAACAGCTTCCCAGCTATTCAGGCTATTCTATGACCAGTCCACCTCCACGGTTTTCAGGTCAGGGCCTTGATAGATCTGCTCGTTCAGGGCCGAGTCCAAGTTATACAGGACCTAAGTTCAGAGGTGATTTGGGCCAGTCGAGGCCACCCTTACCACCGTGTTCCCAGTGTGGGAAGATGCATTGGGGTCGATGCCGATTTGGTTCAGATGATTGTTATTCATGTGGTCGGCCAGACCATATTATGCGTGATTGCCCCTCAGTACATGGTAGAGGTAGGACCCAGCCATCAGGGTCGGTAGCCGGATCTTCGGCATCTGTACGCCCTACGGGGCCAGGTTCACATGCGCCAGCTGGCCATGGTGAAGGCAGAGGGAGAGCTCCCAGTACTAGAGGTTCTCAGCACCGTATTTATGCTTTGGCTGGACGCCAAGATCTTGAGTCTTCTCCTGACGTGGTCACAGGTCGGTATTCTCTCATGATGTATATGCTTTGATTGATCCGGGCTCCACATTATCATATGTTACTCCATATATTGCGGGTCGATTTATAATTGAGCCGGAGTCTATCAAGCCTTTTGAGGTGTCTACACCCGTGGGTGAATCGGTGATAGCTAGCCGAGTGTATAGAGATTGTGTAGTCGTGATATGTGACCACCGTACTATAGCTGACTTGAATGAACTAAAGATGGTATATTTTGATGTCATTATGGGCATGGATTGGTTGGCTTCTTGCTACGCCAATGTTGATTGTAGAATGAAAATGGTTCGCTTCCAGTTTCCAGGAGAACCAGTCTTAGAATGGAAAGGAAATACGGCGTCACCAAAAGGTAGGTTTATTTCCTATCTAAAGGTAAGGAATATGATCACGAAAGGGTACATTTATCACCTAGTGCGAGTTCAAGATGTAGAAGCTGAGTCGCCGACTCTTCAGTCAGCTCCGGTAGTGAATGAATTTCCAGATGTGTACCCAGAAGAGCTTCCAGGCCTTCCTCCCGAGCGGGAGATTGATTTTTCTATTGACGTGTTGCCAGACACTAAACCCATATCTATTCCTCCCTATAGGATGGCACCCGCAGAGTTGAAAGAGTTGAAGGAGCAATTAAAATAATTTCTTGAAAAAGGCTTCATTAGGCCTAGTTCATCCCCGTGGGGAGCACCCGTATTGTTCGTCCGGAAGAAGGATGGCTCCTTGAGAATGTGCATTGATTATCGGCAATTGAATAAAGTGACGATTAAGAATAAGTATCCCCTCCCGAGGATTGATGATTTATTTGATCAATTGCAAGGTGCCAAATGGTTTTCAAAGATTGATTTGAGGTCCGGATATCACCAAGTAAGAGTTAGGGAGAAAGATATCCCTAAGAAAGCTTTCAGAACAAGATATGGCCATTTCGAGTTCCGAGTAATGTCGTTTGGGCTAACTAATGCACCGGCAGTGTTTATGGACTTAATGAACAATGTATTCAGGCCTTTTCTGGATCTATTCGTGATTGTATTCATCGATGATATCCTAGTGTATTCTAGATCCGAGGCAGAACATGCGGATCACTTGCGTATTGTCCTTGGAGTTCTTCGAACTCGAGAGTTATTCGCGAAGTTTTCCAAATGCGAGTTTTGGATGAACTCAGTGGAATTTCTGGGCCACATTGTTGCAGCTGACGGTATTCGAGTGGATAGCCAAAAGATTGAGGCAGTGAAGTCTTGGACAAGGCCCACGACCCCTACGGAGGTTCGTAGCTTTTTGGGCTTCGCAGGTTATTACAGAAGATTTGTTGAGGATTTCTCTTCTATTTCTGCACCGCTCACCAAGTTGACTCAGAAGTCAGCTAAGTTTCAATGTACAGATGCTTGCGAGCGTAGTTTCCAAGAGTTGAAAGACCGACTGACTTCAGCCCCAGTCTTGACACTTCCAGAGGGATTGGAAGGATATGTTATTTATTGTGATGCTTCAGGCGTCAGGCTAGGCTTTGTATTGATGCAAAATGGTAAGGTGATTGCGTATGCTTCTAGACAATTACGCAAGCATGAGCAGAATTATCCTACTCATGACTTAGAATTGGCCGCGGTGGTCCATGCTTTAAAGATATGGAGACATTACTTATATGGTGTCCACGTGGATATTTATACAGATCATAAGAGTCTCCAGTACATCTTCAAGCAGAAAGAGTTGAATTTGCAGCAACGACGATGGCTAGAGTTGCTAAAAGACTATGATGTTGAAATCCTGTACCACCCCGGAAAGGCAAATGTTGTGGTTGATGCTCTTAGCCGTAGGTCGATGGGAAGTCTAAGTGAGGTACGACCAGAAAAGAAAGAGATGGCCCGTGATCTTCAGCAGTTAGC
This sequence comes from Lycium barbarum, assembly GCF_019175385.1. Lineage (NCBI taxonomy): Eukaryota > Viridiplantae > Streptophyta > Magnoliopsida > Solanales > Solanaceae > Lycium > Lycium barbarum. The sequence goes on along the minus strand of NC_083348.1, from coordinate 17,298,627 downwards.
TAGCCTAGGAGTCCGAGTGGTGGACTCAGGTAGCAGCGGAGCTACTATTCATAATTCAGCAGTTTCATCATTAGTAGCGGAAGTAAAAGAGAGACAATATGAGGATCCCATGCTAATGCAGTACAGAGATACACTCCCTCAGAAGGAGGAGTCATCATTTGACATTTCAGAAGACGGAGTTCTCCGATGTTGAGGCAGGTTATGTGTTCCCGATGTGGCAGGTCTACGCCATCAGATTTTGAGAGAAGTTCATTGTTCCCGTTACTCCGTTCACCCCGGAGCGACGAAAATGTATCATGATCTTAAGACTATATATTGGTGGAATGGGATGAAGAAAGACGTAGCGGAATTCGTAGCTCAGTGTCCTATTTGCCAACAAGTGAAGATAGAACACCAAAAGCCGGGTGTCTTATTGCAAGCTATAGAAATCCCAACTTGGAAGTGGGAAGTGATTAATATGGATTTCATTACAGGGTTACCCCGTTCTCGATGTAAATATGATTCTATATGGGTGATCGTGGATAGACTCACAAAGTCAGCGCATTTCTTACCGGTCAGGACGACCTATGTGGCAGAAGATTATGCAAAGCTTTATCTTAAAGAGATAGTGAGACTCCATGGCGTTCCGGTATCTATTATCTCCGATAGAGGAACTCAGTTTATAGCCAAGTTTTAGGGGTCTTTCCAAGAAGGTTTAGGGACCCAAGTGTGCCTAAGCACGGCACTTCACCCACAGACCGATGGGCAAGCTGAACGTACTATTCAGACTCTTGAAGATATGTTACGGGCATGTATGATAGATTTTGGAGGAAATTGGGATGACCATTTGCCACTCATTGAGTTTGCTTACAATAACAGTTATCATTCTAGCATTCAAATGGCAATGTATGAAGCTCTATATGGGCGAAAGTGTAGATCCCCAATTGGGTGGTTTGAAACCGGAGAAGCTAAGTTGATAGGTCCAGACTTGGTCCAGCAAGCAATAGAGAAAGTTAAGCTCATACAAGATCGGTTGCTAGCGGCTCAAAGGCGTCAGAAGTCCTATGCGGATAATCGTCGAAGAGACTTAGAGTTCGAAGTGAAAGATTGGGTATTCTTCAAAGTGTCGCCAATGAAAGGCGTTATGAGATTTGGCAAAAAGGGGAAGCTCAGTCCCTGGTATATCGGACCCTATGAGATTATACGCAAAATAGGCAAAGTGGCCTATGAGCTAGATCTACCTCCAGATTTGGAGTCAGTCCATCCAGTATTTCATGTCTCGATGCTTTGGAAGTGTGTTGGAGATCCTACGAGGATCGTCCCAGTGAATGATATTCAAGTGACAGAAAAGTTAACTTATGATGAAATACCCATTGCCATATTAGATAGGCAAGTACGGAGGCTTAGAAACAAAGAAGTGGCCCCAATTAAAGTTCTGTGGAGAAATAACATTCGAGAGGAAATGACATAGGAAGCAGAAGAGAATATGCGATCCAAATACCCACATTTATTTCGGCCCTTGGAAGAAGTCCAAGTTGAGACGTCAAAATCATAAGGTATGCATGTTTACCCTTTTATACATTCAGGTCGTGAGTGGCCAAATTTCTAGTGCTGTTGTATTATTGCCCTGTGAGGCATTGTTATTGTAAGTTGTTTTGACAGGGTGGTAGTGCCACATTACAGAGGAAACTCTGGCGAAATTTTTATAGAATTCCCCAAGCCTTTAACATTCGAGGATGAATGTTCCTAAGGGGGGTAGAATGCTACACCTCGGAAAATTTTCCGTTGGTACGCAAGTAAATGGACTAATGATGTGTGCGAGGAGTGCGAGTGTATAATGTTTCATGGGAAATGTATGTAAAGGGATGTGGATGATTAGAATGAAAATTCGAGAAATGAGAAAAATTGAAAGTTGGCAAAACTGCCCAGTGGTCGTATATTGCAAAATACGGACCGTAAAGTGCAATACGGTCCGTAAACTGGCAGTCGTAAACTGCCATGCAAAAGCTTCAGCCTTCTGTCCAGTAGTCGTATAGTGCAACATACGGACCGTAAAGTGCAATACGGTCCGTAAACTTGAAGTCGTAAACTGGCATGTCCAACTTCAACTTTCTGCCAGCTGAGGAAGAGGTATAATACGACCTGGTGGACGGACCGTAAAGTGATTTACGGCCCGTAAACCATGGTCGTAAATCACCATGCATGCAGGCCAAAGCCTCTGGTCCTGCTTAAGCTTAAAGACGACCACGAGGGACGGTCCGTAAAGTGGAATACGGACCATAAACCTCCATGGACATCCACTGTTCACCCAGCACAGATTTTCCAATTCATTAAATATGAGGATCAAGACTTATTCTATTTCATTACAACATTACACCACTTCTCTCTAAAACTTCTCTCTACATTTATTACATGAGTTTTTAAGGATTATAAGCCATCAATAACATTAAGACAAGTGAATCAAGGATAAGGGAATCATCAAGGACCATCCAAGTCAAGAAATCCAAATGGAGAAAAACTAGGGTTTTGCTCAAAGAAGAGTATTATCAACCAAAGCTTGTTCCTACAACTTCGAAGGTAAGATTCATGATTTTTACAAGTTGTTTAAGGTATTGGAGAATTAAAATACATGGATTGTAGAAAAATGTGGTCAACTAGGTCATGAATGATGAATAGTGACATTTTGCGGAATAGTTTGAATTGAGTTATGAATGTTGTTGTGTTGTGATATGAATGTGTTATAAATGGTATTAAGATCATGAACTAAACACTTTAGACGAATGGACAAAGATGGGTGTTGTGACCATGAATGTGGGTGAATTAGAGGCAAATTGAGGAATCTAGATAATGTGGATAATGTGAATGACTAATGACCATTGTTATGATATTAATGAAGGTATAAACGCTAGCATTGGGAGGAAACGTGCAAGTGTAGAATAGTCTGACGAAAAGGTATGTAAGGCTAACCCTTCTTTCATAAGGCATGGTTCTTGGCCAAACTCCTAATTCCCCTATATGAGTATGTTGTCTTCACATGGTTGACATTCCGAGCTCATAAGCTCACGACCCTTGATATGTACTATGATTATACTATGTTCCTCATAGGACAAGTACGTCCATAATGTAGATGTAACGATAATGATGAGGATAGTAATGATGATGAGCGTAAAATGAGATTAGAGATGCTTACGAGCTACGATATATGTATAGGTATGCCTATGAAGGGCTATGATAAGGCCCCGAGCTTATGATGCCGGGTAAGACTATATGTATATGACTATGTATAAAGTATGTATACGATTACGAAACGCGCGCACACCTCTGCAGATGGTACGGATAACCCTGATGCCTTGGTAGGGCCAGGTATGCATGATCTTGAGCCTTGGTTGGCCAAGTATATATATAAAACACCAATCCTATAAGGTCGGGTATGCTATGTAAATGCTATGTATATGAAATGACTATGTATATAGTATGAATATGAATGTGATAAGACTATGTATAAGGATACGAATATGAGCAAAAGTATGGTACGAGTATTATTATGGGATACGAACGACGATGTATGCAAGTAAGCGACATGATGATGATGATATTGCTGTCTCCCCTCCTATGCTATTTTCATATGATATCTATTATGCTTCTATATTGATGTTGATCATGCTTTACATACTGAGTACATTCTTCGTACTGACGTCCTTTTATTTGTGGACGTTGCGTCATGCCCGCAGGTGCACAGGGAGACAGACTTGATCCATAGCTACTTATTCAGAGATTGCATAGCAGAGCTCCATTTCTTTCGGAGCCGTAGCTTTTGGGTACTCATTATTTTGTGTATAAAATTATGGGCATAGCGGGGTCCTGTCCCGCTCATACGATATGTCATACTCTTAGAGGCTCGTAGTCATGTATATGTGGGTAGAGATGTTCGGCCATGTCAGCCCATGTTTTGTATATCTTTTGTTAGCCACGTCGGCCTTGTACTTATGATGTGGCACAGATGCCTATGATATGTTAAATGATGATGGTCGTCTAATGGGTTCAATATGATTAACGATAAGAAAAGCACGGATTGACTTATGGTTCACCTAGATGTTATGTTATGTACGATAAGGGGGTGCTCGGGTGGGGTAGCACCGGGTGCTCGTCGCGGCCCCCTAGCCGGGTCGTGACAGCATCATCCACTCTCATTTTCCTCTTCTACTTTTTTTTTTACTTCTTTGGCCCCACACAACCTAATATTTTCTCTTGTTGCTCCAACAAACACCTTTAATACACTTTGAAATGAAATATTTGGATCAAAGGCCTTTTTTGAGTGTCTTCTTCATTATGAAGGTTTTAAGATCCTCAAAAACACCAAGAAGAACCAAAATTCAATCAAGGTCCAAATCAACTCGTTTTGCTTCGAAATTTTAGATCTAAAGCTCCTCTCAACTAGAAGAACCAAGTCCAATACAAATTAGCCTCAATTAAGCGCCAAATCAGCAAAACCCACTTTGAGTTCTTCAAAAGCTTGAAGGTCATCAATAATGATTTCTCAAAACTTGTCCAAACTTCTTCAAATTTGATATCGAGATGGATTTGACCATAAGGAACTCAATTCTAACCTCAAAATCCGCCAAACAACAACAATGTTTTTTTTGGAATTTTGAATTATATATATATATATATATATATATATATATATATATATATATATATATATTATGATTTTCAAATAAGAAGAACATAAGATAAAGAATTGAAGGAACAATCCTTTAGCCTAAGCTTTGATACCAAATGATACGATCCGACTTGTGGATGACACCAATTCAACAAAAAATACGCAGAAACTAAAGAATGATTAGAAATCAAAGATGAGAAATCAAAGATGAGAAATCAAGAAATTGGGATGAGACATAGAAAGATAGAGTAAGACCCAATTAGTAAAGGAATTATAGGCAAACTTAGGTATATGAAACCTAAACCCTCCCAATTGATTTTTTCTAATGAACCTATACTATTTGATAATCAACCAAGAGCAATCAAAATGAATACACAAATGAACAAATCAATTGAAAATCAATGGAAAAGGGTTTCATAGCAAACAATGGAATCCAGCATGACTAACTATCACTAATCTCTAGATTAGCACTAATTCTACCAAACAAACTGTCACACAATTTAGAGTATTCATCTCAATTCAACATAATTCAAGTAATGGAATGACAAAGTATAGTATTTATATTAAATAGGTTACAGAAGACTAGGCTACTTATTACAATAATACCCTTAATGAAGTAAGGGCCTTGCTTGGTAGTCTTCTTTAGGGATGATGGCTTGACTTTAAAGAATAGCCTCTTTGCATGGTTAGCCACCATCATCTCTCTCCATCTCATCTTCACCCCATATGAGCAAGAAATAATCCACACGCCATATGCTCTCCTATGACGCTCCTCAAAGATCTTTAAAGCCTCTCTTTGCATAAGCATGGCTTGTAAGGCTTGCAGTTCCTTGGCTCGGCCTCAGGTGAAGGATCTTGAATCATATGTGATCCTTGGGATCGTATTAATTAAGGCAAGTAGGGTTTCTATCCAGGTGTGAAAATATCATTATTCTTCCACATTCATCCATGAAAACATGAAATTCCATAAACCTAGGGTTTCTATTTCAATTCATGATAACCCCAAATTACATGTATCATGATATACCATGTTTGAATTACTAGATCGTTATTGTATTCTTGATATTCCACTTTTGATTATTGGGAATCTATCCGTAATCCATGAACACGTATGCTTTGGAGCCATAGGATCTTAAATGCAAGATATAAATTATTATGCTTATTTTCATTAAAATCTACATGTTTTCCATGTTTTTACACAAGTAATACTATATATCTATATACATGTTATATTACACTCACAAATCATGTTTACAACAATGTTTAATTAATTCATGGGCTTCTAAGCCAATTATATCCATGTTCTTGTTTTGGGAGTTGCACAGATTACCGAGAAGGCTTAGATAGCTTGAAACTACATATACTAGCATAGGATAAGGATCGCTCCACCGAGTTAGGAGGATTCCTGCATGTTTACCCGTTACGGGTTATTAGATCCACTCATGTCATGTTCATGACTCGTACCCCCAAGGTCTAAGATGGCTTAATTGATCAAGCAGAGATCAGACACCACGTGCTCACGTGGTGGTTACATGTAGGCTATACTAAGGCTCTCCGATTTAAAATGTTTTACTTATGTTATATAAATACATTTATGTCAAATAATGCTCATGTTCAGGTTCAACTTATAGTTTCAGTTTCAGTTCTCATTATATCATGTGCAATGTTTATTTCATTTAGTTGCTTTTTATATCAGTACAAATCAAATATACTAATGTCCCCTTTTATTTCCCGGGGGCCTGTATTTCACAATGCATGTATGGATTTACAGGACGACGGATACGCTTGCATTAACTTTTGGTGAGCCCTATCTCATTCGGGGTGTTATCTTTATTTACTTTATGTCAGTTATGCAGTTAAGGTATGCCGATATCACCCGGAGGGTTATGATGGGCACCCGGATCTAACCTACCGAGCACCATAGGACATGCATGGATTAGATAGTCATACCTGAGTGTAGGATCTGAGGGTTGTTATGAGGCAACCTGCTAACTAACAGATATCATAAGCTGAAAGGGACACTAGCCCAAAGATATATATATACACAAACGTAATCAATCTGAGCCTAAGTATACAAGCTGACAAGTCCATAAAAATGTCACACCCTAATCTCCCTAGGGTGTGATGGGCACCCGACCCTTACTTAGGGCCGAGCGAACCCTCAGACCCTTAGTGCACACATAAACTTCTTATACTTTTAAATCAAATGAAGATGAAATACATATTACAGCTTCAGAAATATTCTTTTTCATCGTTATTCTTAAATCAAACAAAACCTGTAAACATAACGGATTTGTAACATGATACAATAAAACACGTTGGCTGATGAAGCCGCTTATAAAACTAACACTCTATACCCACGACTCTGTCTGCAAAGTCTCTAACCCCGATCAGAAATCATATCACACAAACTCCGACTCGGCAAACGCTCTGAAAGGGAGTGGAGCTCGCCAATCCAGCTGAAGCATCTTCTAACGGTGTCCTTTACTCATCTGGGTGTACCTGCGCGGCATGAAACGCAGCCCCCGAAGAAAAGGGGGTCAGTACGGAATATTGAAAGCATGGAATACAGAAAACAGAACCATAATCGAAACAAACAGAACAAAAGTAAGTACATTTTCAGAATACTCAAAATACTTATTTTTCAGAATGCAATCGTGTATACCGATGTCATGAGTCAGAAGAAGTATAGAAAATGAGTAGATCATCCGGAGTGCCAAAATGCATACTTTCCCAAACACAGACCGTGCGTGCCAACAGCGTATGTCATCATATACATATAACTGATTCATGTGTAACATAATAGTACCGAGGAACGTACGGCCCGATCCACATATATAACGTATTAGTGCCGAGGAACGTTCGGCCCGATCCATAAATGTACTTGCTGTGGAACGTGCAGCCCGATCCATATACACATATTACATTGCTGTGGCACGTGCAGAAGGTTAGTACGGACAATAAGCACGATATGAAGAATAACAGAAACAACTTACTGGAAACACAAATCATGCATGCCAAGAACGGTATCCGGCCCCTTACGGGACCCGGGGAACGTGGCGCCACCCTGCCTTTGGTGCCACACACATCATACTCCAGAAGGTTTGCTCCGTAATCTCCGTCACACATCATAATATCACATCATAAGATCAGAATATATATATATATATATATATATATATATACACACACATATATGGTTCGGCGAACCATGAACACATCATAACACCGTAACACATCATACTCCGGAATACATATATGGCACCCGGCCCTCAAGCAAGGGACCCAGCGAGCCATGCGAATGATATATACCGGCACGGGACTCGGCGAAAGAGATCACGACACATGCATGAGCAGAGTAGTGAGAAACTATATGCACATAAATAAATAAATTTCAAGACTTGATGGACAAATATATTTACCGACATCTGAAGGCCTAGAAACAGGTTTCGGGTCAATCGGAACTAGTAAACGAAAGTTATGAGCTTTTGAAGTACAGAACCTTCTAAAAGCGTTTCAGGAGTTATTTCTGGGAAATCAAAGCAATAACCATATCAAGTATCTTTCGGATATCGTTATGGATGAAATCAAATATACCTTTGGAACCATATGTACATATCGTAATATATCAGAGACTAAATGGAACAATCGAACATGCTAGCATTTAGGGATCAAAGTTTAGTCATATCACTCATCTTTCGATGCCATTCGGAAACATATCAAACAGGACTTGGACATCACAGATACGTATCGCAACCATATGAAACAGTTATGGAAGTCAAGAATGTTAGCCATCCTAGTGGCTCTAAGAATAGAAGTTTCTTTGGAATCATATACATACCGTATGCTCGTTCCACAAGATCATGCCAAAGAAAGAAAAGGATAAGCCTTACATACCTGCTCCACGTCCTATTAGCTACGCTTATTTATCCAAGCTTGCTAGTCTACCTACAAAAGAATTCACATAATCATTAGATTCATTGGCATATACTTATCTTAATTTTTCAAGTAAACTCGCTTATAATCTGCCGAAATTTCGGCAGCATTTCCCCTGTAAATACACCATCCCCGAGAATCTAACTCGGCCAATTTTAACAACAACAAACCCGAGAATGCAACTCGGCCAAATTATCAACAACAATGCCAACAATCATATCTCTAACTTCAACAATTATTTCAAAATACATTCTAACATTAACAATTCTTTCTACACGATCCGACAACATTCCATTTATATTCAATTCAATCACATGTAATCAAGTCAATACCAATGATCTCACATTCAAGTACTAATCCGAAATCTTTCTAACATGATTCAAGGATACTCCAAACAATTCACATAACATTCTACTTCACCCGAAATCTCTACAAATGCAAAAAACTACAATGTCGCATTTTCTTCTTTCAAATTCATAACTATCAGAACAACGCACACTTTAGCAACTCCATTTCCACAATTACATAAAACCATATTAAAATCACATTAATTCCTACAACAAATTTCAATGCCGACTTGAACCATTAAACCTCCATTTACATCATAAAGGCCACAACAACACAACTAACATGCTAAATAAAATTAACTCATCTTCCCTTCACCATACAACATCACACGGCCACAAACACCCACACACACCCACACACAACACATAATGTTTCCATGATTTTCATTCAATTCTACTTACTACAACATACATAAACCTTCCATAACATATAAAAGAAGAGAAATTCTTACCTTTTCTTCAATTTCCCACTTGCACCAAGAGTGGTTTTCTTGCTTAAATAATTATACCACGTTAAAGACGGTCTTTGAATTAGTAAGAATACTAGAAGAATCAATTTTTTGAATCAAAGATTGAAGGCTTCAAATTTTTTCTTCTTTCCTTTTCTTGGCCGAATGGCCTATTTTTTTGGCTCTCAAGTTCTCTTTCTCTTGAATGATCTTGAAGATGAATAATAGTGGCCCCTTTTCTCTTTTTATTTACTAGGATTTAAATTCCACATGGGCCTTGGTCCATCCCCCTATGGCTGGCCCCCTTTGGACCTTTTTTTTTTTATTTTTCCAAGCCCAATTACTTATAACTAATATTTTGTAATTCATGAAACTATTTTCCAAATTTCCAATTTTTGCCCTTAGCCTTCCCCAATATTTCCGCATCAATATTTTTCATGAACAACTTATATATTAAGTAAGATAAAATTATTGCCTTATCTCTTACTAGTCACAATTATTTCGATTTATCCAAACGTGCAAAAATACGGGATATAACATCCTCCCCCCTTTAGAACATTCGTCCTCGAATGTTCAACTGACCTCATGGGGTGTCATAACACTTTGGGAGGGTCCCTCTTATAGTTGTCCCTTTCTTCACGCCCATTCCGGATCTTTTACCCTATTTTCCTTTATAATCGAACTTCTCGGTCTTTACATGAATCCTCATTCCATGTCACGGGTTTTCTAACCCACCATACCAAGTTATCATCCTTGTCCTTCCTAAGTCATCTCTTCTCCGTTATTGTTTCGTCACAATACCTTAACAAAAGCCACATCTTTGGTACGTGATCTCCACTTGACGATCCGATATGGCCACAGGTTGTTTCTTGTCTTTATCAAATCTACAATATTGCAGTTTCTCTTATCATGCTATAAATATCCATCGACTTTTGGTGTTCTCTTTCCTTTGCTTCCTATTTCTTTATGTCTTTGCCACTATCCTTTTTAATCTTTCATTCCAATTATTTACCCAAAAACATATGTACGTACTGTTTCCTTGCCATTTATTATCCTTCGCAGTCCAGTCGCGCTTATGGTGACTTATGATCCAAGTTCACCGAACTTCTTAGTTTGCAACATCCTCAAATTCTTACTACAACTTTTTCTTTATTTCCTTCCCTCACATTTCTCGACACAAGTATACTTGTCTTTGATTTATTTGTATTGGCGCTCGCTTCGCCCTTCGTCATTTCTTGTTGTCTCTCCGGTAGGGATTCCTAACAAATATGATCGAGCTTCGCTTCACATCGATGATTCATATAAGTTCATAGCGTATATTCTCCTGCTCTGTATAATTAATGGTCCATGAACTATTTTCTAGTATCCGATGAACTCTTTTATTTCACTTATAGGCACTGCGTCCTTTCTTCAAAAATTTCCAAACTACCAATCGTTGGTATTTTTGTTTAATAGTCGTTGTTGTCCGAAATATCCCTTGAATCGTATCATTCTCTCCTTTATCCTTTATGATCTTAGCTCGTAGCTCTTTCTTGCCCTTTTACTACTCTTACACATATCGCTGCGTACTTAGGTACGGCGCAAATTTGCCCGATAAGAGGAATTCAAATCGTGGCATAAACATAGCATAATTCATATTGGCCTCATAGTACACTTCATTGTCAATTCGTTTCTACTTCTTCATGTATCCCTTTGTTGTGTTGACATGTTCCGAACTCTGGTCTCGAGCAAATAAATTTCCTTTTCCATTGCTTGAAAATGTTGCGAGTCCTTTCTAAGTCTAATATAATATGTTCTCCCCCCCCCCCCCTTTTAAGGGGTCCCTTATACGTCACAATCTTAGAGTACTCTCGTCTTCGATTATACTTCATTCCTCGTCTTTCTTTCCAACTCTACGCATAACATATCGAAACTTCTTATCATAAGCTCCCCTTTTTCATTTTCTGCCTACGTTATCATTTTTGTCAACATTCCCATACTTTTCCATCCACTATTAATCCTTTCACCTATTTTAGCTTACTTACTCATAGTTCTTCTTAACTACGCGTTCGCATTGCAGCTATACGTCCATATCCTCGAACGTCTCGCTACTTTTGCTCACAGCATAGAATCTTTACGGTTTACACTCTCTTTATCCTTGCTCATTGAGCCTTGACTATACTTATGGTACTATGACCGAGCGGTCTTCCATGCATATTCTTAGGATCAAATCTTTCAGACTTCGCATGCATTCTCGCTCCACGCATTTAATTTCCCCATCAACGGTGTTGACCCATTATTCTTAGGTTTTGGTGCGCAATTGGGTTTCTATCGTTAACTTGTCAAGGTATCCTTCTTACCCCTGTGATTATAGATTTCCAAATGTTCTCCTCTCCCTTCGTCTAATCCGTTAGTATACCTTTTCTACTTTCATTCTTAACTTTTTTGGGTTTCTTCCTTCTCGAACTTTTTTTTCTTTTCTTATTATTTGCCGTATGGGTTCTGAAGTTTGTGAAACACTACTTTAAGCTCACAAATCCGTTTCAATTCTAAGTCATCCTTTCAAGAAAACACTTCCACTCCCGAGGCAATCATATTAATGCAGCTGCACATTTATTTCTTTATATACCTTTCAAGGGTCGAAAATTTTCTAACATCGCCACAAGGCTTTATCATTCTTTCTCTTACTTCACATTCCTTGTCGTAGTCACTATTTCTTTAGCTTCACTTATTGAAATTGGTTCTCGAACCTCACATATTCCTCTTGTTCTATGTTACCACACTTTACCCTTTTTTAGGTACCTACCTTTGAATTTTTATCCAAATAGTCTCGTACTTTGCCGGTAATTTCTCTCGGGGGCCTCACTCACTGAGGTTTCTTACCTTTCATTTTCTTCCGACACTTTGATCCGTTTATTTTCCATCTACACTCTTTCCTTCTTTTCCAAATATTGTTGTGTTAGGACTTTTCCATTCTTATCCTGTAGTGAAGATAACATCAGTTTATCTTATAACACTTGCACCATTCATTTTTCTTGTCACTTAAGCGTCGGTACCCTTACTCAGTTGTTGTCTTCCTTTACCGTAGCGCCGGTTATTGGGACTCACATTTCCACTGATACAATCACATACAAGATATTATACGCATTCATATATATATAATTATTATCAGCTAACCCACAAAATACTCTCAAACGCTATTCAGGCCTATCCAAATTCCATAGTTGTGACGCACTCTCTGTCTCTTTACCAGTCTAGTCTGCCTCATCCTGCGTGGCCTTTTATGGTCTTCAACCATCCCGTATACTCTAGTTTCCCCCTTGGGCCATTCTAGCTTCTCATTTGTCTCTTATGTCTAAATCTTTAGGATTTCTTACATACTTCCCAGGGGGTCACCCATCCCAAAATTTCTCCCACCTTAGCACGCTTAACCTCAAAAATTCGATGGAATCGTGCCTTAATGCTGATATAATCGCGTCCACTTTCTCACATGACCTTTATTACATGATTTGGAGCAAGTCGAAGTCTTACTGATTCCGAGACATTCTCGTAACACGTCTTTCCCTTTATAATTACTATTTTACCCTTTTTAATTCCCCGTGTTCACTTTTCACTTATGTATACAACTATCCTTCATCCCAGATTCCTAGATTCCCGATGATAACAAATGTACCTTCATCGCCGTTACTTGTGAATAATTCGGGCATCAGCCTGTTCGGATTTTTCACTCATCATTCTTACATAATAATCTTCAGCAAAACTGATTGTCGACTTCCTCTGAATTCTTCAGCAGACCTTGTTTTCTAAACCTCGAATATTATCCATCTTAATCCTTTGGACTACTAATCGTACTTCTCGCCATCGTTCTTCATGTCATGCCAAGTCCATAGCCTTTCTGAAACAACGCATCTCGCTTATTTTCTATGTACGATATCTCCTTTCCACACTTTTTCCCATTAGGCGTACTTGACTAAATGACCTGATTTTTGAACAATTCTGGCTGAATCTTCTTTTACAGTTCTTACTATTCAGAATGCACACACAACAAATACCAACGATGCCTTACCGAGCATACGGCTATATGTCACATTCTAGCCATCCAGGACTTCCAATTTCGAGCAACAGAACAAATATAGCCAGGCTTGTTTTTATGACCTTCCATATCGTTACTTGCCTTCTTTCGTCGTATGTAAGACTTATATAAGGAATTCCATTTTCCTATAACTTGGCTGTATCGCACGATCTGAGACAGAAAGAAGGTCAACAATCCCTAGATGCCCTGTAGCCTCCTGTTTATAAATGTGTCCGGCTTCACACCCATAAACAGGACCCTACTGGACACGACTTTGCAGACAACCCCTACGACAAACCTGCTCTGATACCACTTTATCACACCCTAATATCCCTAGGGTGTGATGGGCACCCGACCCTTACTTAGGGCCGAGCAAACCGTCAGACCCTTAGTGTACACATAAACTTCTTAGACTTTTAAATCAAATGAAGATGAAATACATATTACAGCTTTAGAAATATTCTTTTTCATCGTTATTCTTAAATCAAACAAAACCTGTAAACATAACGAATTTGTAACATGATACAATAAAACACGTCGGCTGATGGAGCCGCTTACAAAACTAACACTATACCCACGACTCTGTCTGGAAAGTCTCTAACCCCGATCAGAAATCATATCACACAAACTCCGAGTCGGCAAACGCTCCGAACGGGAGTGGAGCTCGCCAATCCAGCTGAAGCATCTTCTAACGGTGTCCTTTACTCATCTGGGTGTACCTGCGTGACATGAAACGCAGCCCCCGAAGAAAAGGGGGTCAATACGGAATATGTACTGAGTATGTCAAGCATGAAATACAGAAAATAGAACCATAATCGAAACAAACAGAACAAAAGTAAGTACATTTTCAGAATACTCAAGAGTGGTTTTCTTGCTTAAATAATTATACCACGTTAAAGAGGGTCTTTGAATTAATATGAATACTATAAGAATCAATTTTTTGAATCAAAGATTGAAGGCTTCAAATTTTTTCTTCTTTCCTTTTCTTGGCCGAATGGCCTATTTTTTTTTGGCTCTCAAGTTCTCTTTCTCTTGAATGTTATTGAAGATGAATAATAGTGGCCCCTTTTCTCTTTTTATTTACTAGGATTTAAATTCCACATGGGCCTTGGCCCATCCCCCTATGGCCGGCCCCCTTTGGGCCTTTTTTTTTTTTTGATTTTTCCAAGCCCAATTACTTATAACTAATATTTTGTAATTCATGAAACTATTTTCCAAATTTCCAATTTTTGCCCTTAGCCTTCCCCAATATTTCCGCATCAATATTTTTCATGAACAACTTATATATTAAGTAAGATCAAAATATTGCCTTATCTCTTACTAGTCACAATTATTTCGATTTATCCAAACGTGCAAAAATACGGGATATAACAAAAAAATGATGACACAAGAAGTTATAGACCGAGAAGGCCATAGAACATTTAACTGTGCATATCTGTCTCCGAGCCTCTACAAGAATACAAAACATAATAACAACGGGACAGGACAACGCCATACCCAAAAGTACACAAATACATCGTACCAAGCTTGACTGTAACTCCGGAACAAGTGGAGTGGTCAGTACATGAGCGGAGAAGGCGGCCTAAGGGTGTGAATCGTCTCCCTGTTTACCTCCAAGCATGAACGCAACACCCACAAAAAAAGGGACGTGTGTATGAATAATATACTGAGTATTTAAGGCATGAATAATAATATAATAATGACATGAAGGTAATGTGAGATAAAAGAGAAACAACCTCCACATCTAAATGCCTCTGAAGGTGGATGACATGTATGCTTTCCTTAAAAAAAACATTTTCCTACATATATTTATAAGCCACACTATGCGGATGCATCATCATCATTAAGCCACTCTTGGGACCATCATCTTCACACCGTACCCAACTGCAGTGGTGTGCACAATAGGTGTG
This sequence comes from Lycium barbarum, assembly GCF_019175385.1. Taxonomy (NCBI): domain Eukaryota; kingdom Viridiplantae; phylum Streptophyta; class Magnoliopsida; order Solanales; family Solanaceae; genus Lycium; species Lycium barbarum. The sequence goes on along the minus strand of NC_083348.1, from coordinate 17,283,292 downwards.
GTACCTGCCGACTATAGCGTGGCGCAGTGTCATAAAATCTCTCTCTCTCTCTCTATATATATATATATATATATATACGTGTGTGTGTATGTGTGTATATATATATATATATAAACCATAAATGAGAGCTCAACGAAGTGCTATGATTCTATCAGAGTGACGTAAGGTCGGTATACCTCCGATCACCATTATGGAACTAACATCGTCGACATATCTCACCTTGAAGGATCAATGACAACAAGATGAGAGCAAAACCCATAAAAAAGATCAATAACATCATAAGAAGATCAAGAACATAAGCTTCTAATATTTCTAAGCATGGAGTCATTAGGGATATCATTCGTATCAATATGATCATGCCAAAAGAAAGAAAGGGACAACCTTAACATACCTCGTCGTCTACTTAACAATTCAAAAACACTTAACATCTATCTTCCTGAGCTAAGGAATCTACATTCAAGATGATTGACACAAAGGTTAAGTTGTTTAAACACTAATAGGGTCAAGTTAAACTAGTAGGTGAGTTAACGTAATTTAGACAACATTTCCTCTATATTGTCTACTTCCACCTAACTCCAAAAAAACACCAAAACATCAATAACAACATCAACAATACCATAGCCAAGAGATTACATTGAAACTAGGCTCAAATCAGTTCAACACGTTCTTTCAAAATCAATCCGTGACCAATATTTCAACACCACACCTTAAGACCTCTCTACCATGATTCTCTTCACTTTTAAGACTTATTAAACCTCTAAATAAACTTAAAATAAAAAATAGAATAAAGAACATACCTTATAGCTTGAAGAACTTCAACCCACATAACTTGCTTCAAGCCTAAATTCACCACAACATCAAGTAGAAGCAAGAACAATCGCCTTCTATGCACTAGTTGAGGTTTTAAAGCTTGATCTTCTCTTGAAATGGTTTGGGATGATTGAGAGATATTAAAGGGTCACTAGGGTTCTTCATTGTGAAACAAATGAGCCCCACATCATGGGAAATAAATTATAAACCAAGGACAAATTTCCACCGCCTCAGTTTCACGGTTCACTTTCACGACCGTGAAATTTATGATGGTCTGTTGAAGTGGCTGTGAAACACTTCCAGTGAGCCACCATTCTACCATCCATAACATGGTGGTCAACCATAATTTTCACGGTCCGTGAAATTATTCATGGTCCATGGAAGTTGTTGTGGAATGGTCTTATTCCATTTTTTTTACGAAACGTAATCCTTCTGATTCCTTTGCCGTCTAATCTTTGTTCTCCTATTCAAAAGTGTTTAAGGACTCATATAACTCCAATAATCCCCCATAGTCCTCATAAATACCTTCCCAAATAATTTTCAATACCATCCTACAACAACCGACTTAAAACAAAACTTTAATGTACACGAAAGACAAGATATTACTCCCCCCCCCCCCCTCACTTTTAAGAACATTCGTCCTTGAATGTTGAACTCTTAGAGGTTCTATAGAAATTTCGACAGAGTCTCCCCTGTAACCGTACCACTACCAAGCTGTGACACTGCAACCCAAGATATACAATGCCACAAAGGGTTACAATAAGAATAATGGCCTCACATGACCAGTAATCATAAGAACTGAAACACTGCGCACATGAAGTTAATGGTGTCTCAGTCTAGTTCTCTTTTGGGAGTAGAAACAAGTGTGGATAACTGGATCTCATATCTTCTCAACTTCTCAAGTCATCTTCTCCATATTCCAGTTCCTCCAAAGGACTTTAACTGAAGCTATATCCTTACTCCTTAATCTTCGAACCTATCTATGTAGTAAAGCAATGGAAACCTCTTGATATGATAATTGCTCGGTAGCCTGAACATCATCAACGGGTAAGACTGTGGAAGGATATCTGATACACCTACGAAGCATTGACACATGGTAGACTGGATGGACTAATTCTAAATCTCAAGGTAGATCTAACTCATAGGTGTTATATCTCGTATTTTGTACGTTCGGATATTTCAAGGTAGTCGTGGTAAGTTAAGGGAATGACCATCTTCCAAAATTATTTTAATGTACAAGTTGATTAGTCATCTCTTTTTTTTATTCTTAAGAAACTTCAAGAAGAGGGCATGTGTCTACATGTTATTGGAAGGAGCTACATATATATATATGAGAGAAAGCTTACCAAGCAAGACATAATTGTCATGAAAATTCAAGAAAACTTGAAGAAAAAGAAGGGCCATATTCGGCCATGGCTAGGGCAAATGATGCCATGAAAATTGATCAAGAAGAATTATTTTATTCTAGTATTCCAACTAATTTGAAGGCCCTAATTAACATGTAGTGATTGTTGGAGCAAGCAAAGCATTTGTTGTTCAAGTTGGAAACCTTAGCCAAGCCAAGAAGTTGAGTGAGAAAGGTATGTGTTCAATCTTCTTTTACATATGTTATGGATGGTTGTGTATGTTGTAGTGTGTAGAAATGGATAAAAATCATGAATTTGGTATGTTGGGGTGTTGGCCGAATATAGTTTGATTGTGTAGAACAAATGAATTGATTTTATTTAGTAGTTTGATTGTTGTGTTGTGGATTCCATGATGTAAAATGAGGATTTAATGGCTTGAAATGAAGTTGTAATCGTTGTGGTGTCGTGGTGGAAGTTAATGTGACACTAGCATGAACTCTTATATTTGTATGAATGAAGTTGTTAATGTAAAATGTTGGTGGAATTCATGAATTTGGAAGTGAGACATTTGTTTGGAAGATTGTAAGTTGGGTTGTTGTGATTGAACTTGAAAGAAGGAAATAGGTTGTTATTGTCCTTGTTGGAATTGGAAGGTTTCGGGTGAAGTAGTATGTTGATTGAGTCGTTTTGAATGTTATGTGAGTTGAATTGAATATAAATGAAATGTCGTTAAATTGTATGACAAAGGTTGTTAATGTTAGAATGCGTCTTGAATTGATTGTTGATGTTGTTGGTATAATTGATGGTATTGTTGTTGATAGTTTGGCCGAGTTGAATTCTCGGATTGTTGATTGATGATTTGGGCCGAGTTAGATTCTCGGGGATGGTGTATTTACAGGGGAGATGTTGCCGAAATTTCGGCAGATTATAAATGAATTCATTTGAAGGATTAAGACAAGTATATGGTGATGAATCTAATGATTGCGTCAATCTTCTTGAATGTAGACTAGCGACAACGAGCTTGGACAATTAAGCGTAGCTAATAGGACGTGGAAAAGGTATGTTAAGGCTTGTCCCTTTCTTTCAAAGGCATGATCCCGATGTTATGATTTCAAAATTGTTTCCATATCTTACTTGTTTTTCAAAAGTTAGATGTTTATGATTCTCTTCCCGATAACTCGTAAATGTTTTTCCAAAGTGTCTGTATTCTACCAAAACAGAGGTTTATGATTTTGTAAGCTCTTATGACAATGACGATGGATATGTTTCACAATAACAATGATAATGACAAGGATGAGAATATTTCTATGATAACTATGATAAGAACGATTTCATGTTCGAAAGGTACTTGATATGATTATTGTTTTGATTTTCCAAAAACGGCTTCCGAAACGTTCGTAGAAGGTTCTGTACTTCAAACGCTCATAACTTTCTTATACTAAGTCGGATTGACCCGAAACTTGTTTCTGAGTCTTCAGGTGTCAATTTATGTACGTACCCATCGAGTCTTAACGTTGCTATTCGTTGCTAGTCTCACCCTATAATAATTGTTCCTTCAAGGTGAGACAAAGCCATGCTGATTATTCCATAATATAATCGGAGGTTACCGACCTTACGTCACTCCGATAGATACATGACTTTCTTTCGGCTCTCCTGCATGCTGCTTATATGATATATGTATATGTATATGTATATGGGGAAGATGGGGAAAAGGGACATATGTTGCGCTATAGACGCATTGCCCCCTGGTTAGTTGGCGTAACTTATCATCCCGGACGCGGGACATATGTGGGGGAACCGATGTGGTTCGGCGCTATGATATGTTCTATTTTCTACATATGGACAAGAAATGTTTTTCAAAGAAAGCTAAGCATGCATGGCATCCGCCCTAAGAGGCACTCATATGTACAGGTTACTCTTCTACCTCATGATATGCTCTATATTTCCATTCTGTTATTATTCATATTTATATCCCTTACTATGTTACTATTCATGCCTTACATACTCAGTACACTGCTCATACTGACCCTGTTACACCTCAGAAATTTTTCGTTGGTACGCAAGTGAACGAATATCGGAAAGGGATTACGAGCAACGAGTTAGCCAGGACTTAGTGATGTCTTGGAGAAGAGTTATAACGTCCCTTAGATTGGTATTGAAGTGTCGAACAAGTGTTAAGAAGGTTCCGCAAGGATCGTAGATCAAACGAAGTGATGAGAATAAGTTTAGTGAACTGATGAGTTTTACGGCTCATTATACAGACCGTATAATGTTTTACGGACCGTATAATGGACCGTAAAACCATCACAGAGGAGGTTGGTTGCTGGTGGAATTTTACGGTCAGTTATACGGACCGTATAACGAACCGTCAAATGGTCACAGTGAAGAGGGTGCCCGGGTGGGCTAGCACCGGGTGCTCGTCGCGGCCCCGAGTCGGGTCGTGACAAAAGTGGTATCAGAGCAGTTTAGTCCTAAGGTGTGTCTACGAGCCGTGTCTAGTAGAGTCTTGGTTGTGGGTGTGTTGCGCGCCACACTTATAAACAAGATGCTGCGGACATTTTAGGAATATATGACCTTCTTTCTTCATAAGAATCGTGCGATAGAGCTATGATGTAAGAAATTCTTGTTCCTTAATAGTTTGTTGTGTATTTCAGAGAATGCCTGTAAAGAAAAAGGCTACAGCAGCCCAAAAGGGCAAGACGGTGGCAGAAAAGCGGGCTGAAAGAGCACCGCCACCGGTAGTAGAGGGAGATGAGTCCCAGAGTGCGGCTCAATCTCAGTCCTCCCAGACAGTGCCTATTACCGAGGAGCACGTGGGAGCCTCAGCCCCAGCTCCAGCTCCTCCACCAAATGCTTCGGGCCAAGATGTAAAAGAGGCCATTACTTTATTAACTCAATTGGCTGCAGCCCAGGCTCAGAGGCACAGTTCAGGGTATGGTGATAGGGCTGTTAGTGCAAGGGCTCGTGATTTCATTACTTTGAACCCTCCGGAATTCTTTGGGTCAAAACCGGAGGAGGATCCCCAGGACTTTACTGATGGTATGCTAAGGACGCTCCGTTTGATACATGCTTTAGAAACCGAGTCGGTAGAGCTAGCGTCCTATAGATTGAGAGATGTCTCGATCCAGTGGTATACAGTATGGATGGCTTCGCGGGGAGCCAATGCACCTCCCCCGGTATGGCAAGAGTTTGTTGATGCTTTTCTTCGTCATTATATGCCACCAGAAGTTCGGCGAGCTAGGGCCAATAAATTCTTAAATTTGAGGCAAGGCAGTATGAGTGCCCTAGAGTATAGCCTCCGTTTTAACTCCTTGGCCAGGTATGCTTCGGCCATGGTAGCAGATATGGGCGACAGGGTACACCGATTTGTAAAGGGCCTAGGGCCCCATCTGATGGACAAATGCTTGACTGCGTCCCTTCAGGACGGTATGGATATTGCACGCATTCAGGCACATGCTCAGAACTTAGAGGAAAGCCTACAGCAGCGGAGAAGTGAACGTGAACAGGATAGGGGTCATAGTAAGAGGGCCAGATCTTCAGGCCCAATGAGTGAGTCCAAAGGCGGGCACAGGCAGCAGTTTCCCAGGCATTCGGGCTACTCTATGAATAGTGCACCTCCACGGGTTTCAGGCCAGAGCCTTGATAGATCTACTTATCCCGGGCCGAGTCAGAATTATTCAGGGTCCCAGTTTAGAGGGGATTCAGGCCAGTCAAGGCCACCTATACCACGATGTTCCCAGTGTGGGAAGTCGCATTGGGTTAAATGCCGATTGGGTTCAGATGGTTGCAATTCATGTGGTCGACCGGGCCATATTATGCGTGATTGCCCCTCAGTGCATGGTAGAGGTAGGACCCAGCCATCAGTGTCGGTAGCCGGATCTTCGGCATCTGTACGCCCTACGGGGCCAGGTTCACATGCGCCAGTCGGCCATGGTAGAGGTAGAGGCAGAGCTCCCAGTACTAGCGGTCCTCAGCACCGTATTTATGCTTTGGCTGGACGCCAAGATCTTGAGTCTTCTCCTGATGTGGTCACAGGTATATTATCGGTATTCTCTCATGATGTATATGCTTTGATTGATCCGGGCTCCACATTATCATATGTTACTCCATATATTGCGGGTCGATTTATAATTGAGCCAGAGTCTATCAAACCTTTTGAGGTGTCTACACCCGTGGGTGACTCGGTAATAGCTAGCCGGGTATATAGGAATTGTGTGATTGTGATTTGTGATCGTCGTACCGTGATTGATTTGCATGAGCTAGAAATGGTAGGTTTTGACATTATTATGGGCATGGATTGGTTGGCTTCTTGTTACGCCAATGTTGATTGCCGAATGAAAATGGTTCGTTTCCAGTTTCCGGGAGAACCAGTTTTAGAATGGAAAGGGAATGCGGCATCACCAAAAGGTAGGTTTATTTCCTATCTAAAGGCAAGGAAGATGATCATGAAAGGATGTATTTATCATCTAGTGCGCGTTCAAGATGTAGAAGCTGAGTCGCCGACTCTTCAGTCAGTTCCGGTAGTGAATGAATTTCCGGATGTGTTCCCGGAAGAGCTTCCAGGCCTTCCTCCCAAGCGAGAGATCGATTTTGCTATTGATGTGTTGCCAGGCACTAAACCCATATCTATTCCTCCTTATAGGATGGCACCCGCAGAGTTGAAAGAGCAATTGAAAGACTTGCTTGAAAAAAGGTTTCATTAGGCCTAGTTCATCCCCGTGGGGAGCACCCGTATTGTTCGTCCGGAAGAAGGATGGCTCTTTGAGAATGTGCATTGATTATCGGCAATTAAATAAGGTGACGATTAAGAACAAATATCCTCTTCCAAGGATTGATGATCTATTTGATCAATTGCAAGGTGCCAAGTGGTTTTCAAAGATCTATTTGAGGTCCGGGTATCACCAAGTAAGAGTTAGGGAGAAAGATATCCCTAAGACAGCTTTCAGAAAAAGATACGGTCATTTTGAGTTCCGAGTGATATCGTTTGGGTTAACTAACGCGCCGGCGGTATTCATGGATTTGATGAATAATGTGTTCAGGCCCTTCCTAGATTTATTTGTGATAGTATTTATTGATGACATCTTGGTGTATTCTAGATCCGAGGCAGAACATGCGGATCATTTGCGTATTGTCCTTGGAGTTCTTCGAACCCGAGAATTATTTGCAAAGTTTTCCAAATGCGAGTTTTGGTTGAACTCGGTATCATTTCTGGGCCACATTGTTGCAGCTGACGGTATTCGAGTGGATAGTCAAAAGATTGAGGCCGTGAAGATTGGCCAAGGCCCAAGACCCTTACGGAGGTTCGTAGTTTTTTGGGCTTAGCAGGTTATTACAGAAGATTTGTTGAGGGTTTCTCTTCTATTTCTGCACCGCTTACAAAGTTGACTCAGAAGTCAGCTAAGTTTCAATGGACAGATTCTTGCGAGCGTAGTTTCCAAGAGCTGAAAGACCGATTGACTTCAGCCCAGTCTTGACACTTCCAGAGGGATTGGAAGGATATGTTATTTATTGTGCTGCTTTAGGCGTCGGGCTAGGTTGTGTATTGATGCAAAATGGTAAGGTGATTGCGTATGCTTCTAGACAATTACGGAAACATGAACAGAACTATCCAACCCACGATTTAGAATTGGCCGCAGTGGTCCATGCATTAAAGATATGGCGACATTATTTATATGGTGTCCATGTGGATGTTTATACAGATCATAAGAGCCTTCAGTACATCTTCAAGCAGAAAGAGTTGAATTTTCGGCAACGACGATGGCTAGAGTTGCTAAAAGACTATGCTGTTGAAATCCTGTACCACCCCGGAATGGCAAATGTTGTGGCTGATGCTCTTAGCCGTAGGTCGATGGGAAGTCTAAGTGATGTACAACCAGAAAAGAAAGAGATGGCCCGTGAGCATCAACAGTTAGCGAGCCTAGGAGTCCGACTAGTAGACTCAGGTAGCAGCGGAGGTACTATTCAGAATTCAATCGTTTCATCGCTAATAGCGGAAGTAAAAGAGCAACAATATGAGGATCCCATGCTAATGCAGTACAGAGATACACTCCCTCAAAAGGAGGAGTCATCATTTGACATTTCGGAAGACGGAGTTCTCCGATGTCGAGGCAGGTTATGTGTTCCCGATGTGGCAGGTCTACGCCACCAGATTTTGAGGGAAGCTCATTGTTCCCGTTACTCCGTTCAGCCCGGAACGACGAAAATGTATCATGATCTTAAGTCTATATACTGGTGGAATGGAATGAAGAAAGATATAGCGGAATTCGTAGCTCGGTGTCCTAATTGCCAACAAGTGAAGATTGAACACCAAAAGCGGGGTGGATTATTGCAGGCTATAGAAATCCCAACTTGGAAGTGGGAAGTGATTAATATGGATTTCATTACAGGGTTACCCCGTTCTCGACGTAACTATGATTCCATATGGGTGATTGTGGATAGACTCACAAAGTCAGCTCATTTCTTACCGGTCAGGACGACCTATGTGGCATAAGATTATGCGAGGCTTTATCTTAAAGAGATAGTGAGACTCCATGGCGTTCCGGTATCTATTATCTCCGATAGAGGGACTCAGTTCACAGCTAAGTTTTGGGAGTCTTTCCAAGAGGGTTTAGGGACCCAAGTGCGCCTTAGCACGGCGTTTCACCCACAGACCGATGGGCAAGCTGAACGTACTATTCAGACTCTTGAAGATATGTTACGGGCATGTATGATAGATTTTGGAAGAAATTGGGATGATCATTTGCCACTCATTGAATCTTCTTACAATAACAGTTATCATTCTAGCATTCAAATGGCGTCGTATGAGGCTTTATATGGGTGAAAGTGTAGATCCCCGATTGGGTAGTGCGAAACTGGAGAGGCCAAGTTGATAGGGCCAGATTTGGTCCAGCAAGCTATAGAGAAAGTCAAGCTTATACAAGATCGGTCGTTAGCGGCTCAAAGTCGCCAGAAGTCCTATGCAGATAATCGTCGAAGGGACCTAGAGTTCCAAGTTAAGGATTGGGTATTCTTGAAAGTGTCGCCAATGAAAGGCGTCATGAGGTTTGGAAAAAAGGGGAAGCTTAGTCCCCGGTATATTGGGCCTTATGAGATTGTGCACAAGGTAGGCAAAGTGGCCTATGAGTTAGATTTACCTCGAGAGTTAGAGTCAGTTCATCCAGTTTTCCATGTCTCGATGCTTCGGAAATGTGTTGGAGATCCTACGCGGATCGTCCCAGTAAATGATGTTCAAGTGACAGAAAAGTTAGCTCATGATGAAATACCCATTGCCATATTAGATAGGCAAGTACGGAGACTTAGAAACAAGGAAGTGACCTCAGTTAAGGTCTTATGGAGGAACAACAATCGAGAGGAAATGACGTAGGAAGCAGAAGAGAGTATGCAATCCAAATACCCACATTTATTTCAGCCTTTAGACGAAGCCCAAGATGAGACGTCAAGATCATAAGGTATGTATGTTTCGTTTTTATGCTTTTGGGTCGTGTGTGGCCAAATTTTAAATGCTATTGTGTTGTGGCCCTGTGAGGCATCGATATTATGGGTTGTTGTGACAGGTTGGTAGTGCCATATTATAGGGGAAACTCTGGTGAAATTTCTGTAGACTCCCCGAGTGCCTAACATTCGAGGACGAATGTTCTTAAGGGGGGAAGAATGTTACGCCTCGGAAATTTTTCGTTGGTACGCAAGTGAACGAATATCGGAAAGGGATTATGAGCAACGAGTTAGCCAGGACATAGTGATGTCTTGGAGAAGAGTTATAACATCCCTTAGATTGGTATTGAAGTGTCGAACAAGTGTTAAGAAGGTTCCGCAAGGATCGGAGATCAAACGAAGTGATGAGAATAAGTTCTGTGAACTGATGAGTTTTACGGCTCATTATACGGACCGTATAATGGACCGTAAAACCATCACAGAGGAGGTTGGTTGCTGGTGGAATTTTACGGTCAGTTATACGGACCGTATAACGAACCGTCAAATGGTCACAGTGAAGAGGGTGCCCGGGTGGCCTAGCACCGGGTGCTCGTCGCGGCCCCGAGTCGGGTCGTGACAGACCCCCTTTCTTCAGGGGCTGCGTTTCATGCCGTGCAGGTATACCCAGATGAGTAGAAGCTATTATAGGGGATGTTCCAGCGGAGTTGGCAAGCTCCATTTGCTCTGGATTGTTGCCGGGTCAGAGTACTATGCTATGATGTCTTGTTCGAAGTTAGAGACTTTGCAGACAGAGTCGTGGGTATAGAATGTCAGTCTTGTAAGCGGCTCCACCAGCCGATGTGTTATTGTGCTTCATGTTACAAGTTTCATGTGACGATAGAATTTGTTTGAATTGAGTACGATGAATAGAAAGATTTTGAATGCTTTACTATGTATTTCATTCTTATTCGATTTAAGAGTCCAAAGATATTATGCATGTAATAAGAGTCAGTGGGTTCGCTCGGCTCTGAATATGGGGCCGGGTGCCCATCACACCCTAGCCCACTCTACGTACAATCTTGTGAGGCCCAATGTAGCGAGGACTAAGCCAAACCTTCTTATCGAACCTCATAATGCCATTAATAGGTGATACCTTCAGGAATACCCAGTCATCAACCTGGAATTCTAAGGCTCGTTGGAGGTTATCTAAATAAGACTTTTGATGGCTCTGATCTGCCAATAATTGATTTTGAATAAGCTTGACCTTCTCCACTGCTTGTTGAATCAAACCTGGTCCTAATAACTTAGACTCCCCCACTTTGAACCATCCGAAAGGTGACCTTCACTTTCGCCCATATAATGCCTTATACGGGGCCATCTGGATACTGTAATGATAACTATTATTATATGTAAATTCAATAAGTGACAAATGATAATCCCAGCTACCTCTGAAGTCTATCACACAAGCCCGCAGCATATACTCAAGCGTATGAATGGTACGCTCATCCTGTCTTTCTGTCTGGTGATGAAATCTTGTGCTAAGACTCACCTGAGTCCCCAAACCCTTCTAGAAGGACCTCCAGAAATTAGTTGTAAACTGTGCACCCCTATCGGAGATAATGGATATCGGAACACCAAGAAGTCGTATTATCTCCTTAATATAAAGCTTTGGATAATCATCTGTTGAGTAAGTAGCCTTGAGAGGTAGAAAATGGGCTGATTTTGTAAGTCTATCAACCATCACCCATATGGAGTCAAACTTACACTGAGAATAGGGCAAGCCAATAATCAAAATCCATATTAATTGCTTCCCATTTCCAAGTTGGAATCTCTATTTCCTACAATAATCCGCTGGGCTTCTGATGCTCAATCTTCACCTACTAATAGTTAAGACACTGAGCTATGAACTCTGCTATGTCTTTCGCAATTCCATCCCACCAATAAACCTCTCTAACATCATGATACAACTTCATGATTCCTGGGTGAATAGAGTAGCGGGAGTAATGGGCCTCTCCCATAATCTGTCGATATAACCCTGCAACATTAGGAACACATATCCTACCACGATATCTGAGGACTCTATCTCCAGTAATCTTGAATGGTGTCTTTTTGTTCTGAGGGATTGTATATCTATAATGAACCAACATAGGATCGTCGTACAGGCACTCTTTAACCTCAACTACTAAAGATAAGACGGCTAAATCCTGAATAGTAACCCTGCATCGTGGAGTCCAATAATCGAACTCCTAGGCAAGCTAACTGCTTAAGGTCATTAACTAGCTCCCTTTTCTCTGGCTGATCGTAAGATAAGCTACCCATGGATCTGCAGCTAAGGTCATCGGCTACTACGTTCCTCTTCCCAGGATGATACAAGATATTGAAATCATAATCCTTCAATAGTTCCAACCAAATTCAACTCCCACGCAAATTCAACTCCTTCTGCTTGAAAATATACCGAAGGCTCTTATGGTCTGTATTGATATCAACATGGACGCCATATAAGTAGTTCCTCCACATCTTTAGTCGTTGAATCATCGCGGCTAAATCTAGATCATGGGTTGGGTAGTTCTGCTCCTTCTTCCGCAACTGCCTCAAAGCATAAGCTATAACCTTTCTGTGCTGCTTCAACACACAACCTAACCCAACTTCTGAAGCGTCACAATAAATAACATAGCCCTCCGATCATTATGGAAGTCAGAACCGATGCCGAAGTCAACATGTTCTTCAACTCTTAAGAACTGCAGTCACACGCATCGGTCCACTGGAACTTAGCAAATTTCTGAGTCTGTTTCGTCAGTGGTGCATAAATAAAAGAAAATCCCTCCACGAATCACCTATAATAGCCTACCAAGCCTAGAAAACTACGAACCTCTGTGGGTGTCATGGGTCTCGGCCAAGTCTTGGCGATTTTAATCTTCTGCGTATCCACCCTGATACCCTCATCTGAAATAATACGCCCCAGAATATCATCAATAAACGCAATCACGAATAGATCTTGGAAAGGACTGAATACACTATTCAACAAATCCATAAATATCGTCGGGGAATTAGTCAACCCAAATGACATAATACCAAACTCGAAGTGACCATATTTGGTTTTGATAGCTATCTTCGGAATGTCTTTCCCTCTAACCCTCACCTGGTGATACCCTGATCTTAAATCTGTCTTCCAAAACCATTTATCCCTCTACAACTGATCAAAGAAATCATCAATCCTCTGGAGTGGGTACTTATTCTTTATTGTCACCTTATTCAATTTCTTGTAATCAACACACATTCGCAAGGATCTGGCTCTCTTTCTCACAAATAATACTAGTGCCTCCAAATAATGGTCTGTATATATATCAACATGGACTCCATATAAGTAGTGCCTCCACATCGTTTGCGCATGAATCACTGCAGCTAAATCTAGATCAGGGGCCGAGTAGTTCTTCTCCTGCTTCCGTAACTGCCTCAAAGCATAATCTATATTCTTTCCATGATGCATCAACACACAACCTAACCCAACACCTGAAGCGTCATAATAAATAACATAGCCCTCTAATTTTTCTGGAAGTGTCAGAACCGGTGTTGAAGTCAGTCAGTTGTTCAAACTCCTAAAAACTGCGCTAACAAACATCGGTCCACTGGAAGTTGGCTGATTTCGGTGTCAGCTTCGTCAGTGGTGCAAAAATAGAAGAAAAGTCGTCCATAAATCTCCTGAATATCCTTCCAAACCTAGAAAACTACAAACCTTCTGTCACGACCCGTCTAGGGGTCGTGACGAGTACTCGATACTTGTACCGAGCACCCCTTGTCTATCGTTTTACCTTTACCTCTTAGCAAGCCATGTAAACAGAGCCATTTTTTTTTTGAACATTAACATTAGCGGCGTCATTCTGAACATAGACTAATAAACTTCGTTATCACTTATACATCAACATTAGCATGCCAAAACACCATATACCTAACTATACTTAACTGACTGTACATATCTGTCTACGAGCCTCTAGACATAGTACGTTTATACATAGAAAGGGCTGAGTACTGCCGTGCCCGAATATATATACACAAAATAGTACCAGGGAAGTGAGGCTCCGGAATAACTGGAGCACTGTCAACACTGCTGGTAGAGCTTCTAAGGATCAAATCCGCCTGTCTGCTGACCTGCGCGGCATGAAACGCAGCGTCCACAAGAAGGGACGTCAGTACGAATAGTGTACCGAGTATGTAAGGCATGAATAGTAGCATACGGAAAGTATAAAACGGAAATAACGACATAAGAGAATAATAGCACATGTCCTGAGGTAGAAACATAACCTGTATATATATATACCCTTGGAAGGTGCTATGCGTACTTAGCTTTCCTTTAAGAATCTTTCCTTGTTCATATACATATACATATAAAATAGGACATCTCATATTGCCGAGGCGTCGGCAGCCGATCCATTTAACCATAAATATACACATCCCGCGTCCGGGCATCCCGCGTCCGGGACGATATCATATCATGTAATGCTAACTGATCAGGTGGATATGCGTTCATAACGCTCTGCCCTTACCTCCATTTTCCCCGTATACACATGCATATATCATGTACATATATCAGCGTCTATAGCGCTCTAGCTCTTTTATCATATACATATACGTGTGTCGTGTAGGTACATCAGCGTCTATAGCGCTCTAGCTCTTTCGTCATGTGCATGTTTTAAAAATATATACACATATCTTACATACATTTACATGTCTTATATGCATTTACGTATCCTATATACATATGTCTCATAGGCACGCAGGAAAGCCCAAAGAAGAATCATGTAGTCATCGGAGTGACGTAAGGTCGGTGCCCTCCAATTATATTATAGAATACTCGTGATCGCTTTGTCTCACCTTGAAGGAACGAGTATTTTAAGGTGAGACTACCAACGGGGAATAATATTAAAGTAAACGTAGAATGAAATCGGGGCATCATAGATGACAGTTCATAGACTTTGAAATCTTTTAGAAAATAAAGTCATAGCTAGGAAATATAAATAAGATTCAAAAATTAGTTTATCATTTTCATGTTTACATAAGATACTTAGCTTAGTCATCTTAGTCATAGAATCGTTCCGGTAGTACGTATCATAGGCATATTCTCTTATCTAACATCATTGTTATCATTATCGTCATGGAAGTGCCCTCGTTAGAGGAGTCATAGTATTTATCATTTGGTAACGAAATCGGGATCAAAGGTTCGCTTTGGATTCACTTCAACTAAGTCAAGCAAGACTGTAAGGAAAAATCCGAGAGTAGCGGGCCCACCTCGGGCCGGATGGGGTGACGTATATGATTTACATATATTACGTGTCATGTCATTACTTGTGAGGGTCCTAGGGTAATCGGGTCCCACTTATGCAAGTTCTAGTGGTTTAAGAGGTCTTTCCATCATTTGCACACTTTCTAGTTCAATTCTATTGAACAAAAAGTGGAAAACTTTGGATGCGGATTCCGGGGAAGAGAGTTGTCCCCGAGGCGCGTACCCAACTTATTCCGTCTAAGACATGCCATAGAAAGAAGGGTGAAACCTTACATACCTCTTTCCGCTTCTTTTGCTATTCCGAATTCACGTTGCAATCTCGTCAAAATCTGCAAATTGGTCATGTTTACCAAAACTCTTATTAGGATACTTAGAGTTGAATTCTTAAGGAAACATTTGGCTACCGAAATTTCGGCAGCACTTCCCCTATAAATACTCCATCCCACCAAGTTCAACTTGGCTAATTTCAATCAACAACAATCCCGGGAATTCAAACCCGGCCAAAATATCAACCACAATTCCAACAACAACAATACTAACAACTTCCATATTCAATCAACTTACTACTTCTTCCAAAAACTTTCTAACTTTAATGATAACAATCACAACCTCATGATCTATATTCCAACAACATCATACTAACCACATTACCTTCCATGCATGCAAGAACATTACATTCAATTCACATAACTTCTAAAACAAACCTCCACCTTCTTCAACTTCACAAGATTATTATGCATTCATTAGCAATCTAGCATCCACAATTCAACTATAACCAAAACATTAAATAGAATTGACTCCTTTTCTTCCATATTACCCTACATCTACACGACCAACATCAAGCATACACACTACAACCTCTCCAAATTTATTCCACTTCCATTTTCCACATATCATTCACAACAATAACAACCAAACACTAGATAAATTAATTAAAACACAATTTCTACACACATATACATGTTCCATACCTCACGGCCACACCCCTATTTTTATCTCTTTCCTGCATTTCATCCATTTTAACATACTACAACACACATAAACCATTCATAACACATAAAGAAAGATCAAAACTCACCTTTCTTCTTCAACTTCTCACTTGACTACCACTTGGCAATTTGTATGATTTTGAATCTTTCTTGCTCCAACAACAACTCCACCTTGTTAAGCACCCTTTACTTGGTAGGGATTGATTTTTGAAGAATTTTTATCAATTTTTCCTTGGATATTTACCCTTGGCCGAAATGGCCTTCAACTTTTCTCCTTCTCTTTCTTGTTCTTCAACTTCTTGAATATTCTAGAGGTTGTGTGATAAAGATGACTTAGTCATCTTATTTATTGACCAAATTTTATTTAATATGGGCTTGGGCCATAACCATGGCCGGTTGGGCCTCACAAATTTGGGCCTTATTATTTCTTTTGATTTTTTTTGGCCAACTCGGTTTGGTCCTGAGTTGGGCCTAGCCCACTGACCTTTCGACCTTATAACGTTCATATCGCCTTGTGCCGACGTCACCTGGGCACCCACGACCTATGGTTGGAAAGCTAATTCAATTATCTATAACTTCTATTTCTTGTTATTTTTCCAAATTCCAAACTTATAATACCGTTTTTGCCCCTTGAAGTCAGATCACCCGAAAACGTGTTCTTAAAAATATTCGTTTGGAGGACTTCCACTTTGATTTGGCCCAAGGGTCCTTCTTGAGTCGTGTTTAACTTCTCATATGTGATTCATATGAATTTTCAGATGTCCCAAAAAAATCTCGATGTGTGGGTCCCACCTCAGCAAATAATCTGACGTTCAAAAATACGGGATATAACATTCTCCCCCCCTTTAGAACATTCGTCCTCGAATGTTAAACTGGTCTCATAGTATATCATAATACTTCGGGGAGGTCTCCTTCGTAGACATCTCACATGTCGCTTAGGTCGCTTTAATGTCGTAAGTCCATTGAGTAAGCTCCGAACGTTGGCCCTACGTTAATAAGTCCCCTTTCTGTCACGCTTTCTCCTCTTCCGTTAGTCTTGTCCGTCTCAGCCTACATGACTTTTATAGGGTTTGTAACCACTCCACACACTCTAATTTACATTGGACTACCTAGCTTCACATTCGTCTCTTGTTCCCACATTTGTGAAAATTTCAGCATATTTCCCAGGGGGTCACCCATCATGAAATTACTCTCACCCTAGCACGCTTAACCTTGAACCTTTAGTGCATTTCAGCGTCTTAGCGTTAGTATTTTCGCCCCCACTCCCTCGCACTACTTATATCACATATTATGGAACGAGTTGGGGTCTTAGCAGTTTTCAAAACGCCGCGTAACACATCTCTTCTTTTATTTACAGTTCTAACCTCCGCAATCTCTAGTATTCGTCTTTTTACCTGTGCGTATGGCTACCTTTCGTCCTAATTTCTGAATTCTTAATATGATCAGCAATATAAGGGCAACGTAGGATAGTATAGAATCCGAATCAATTAACATACATATCATAAAAGGTGCCGAAAAAGTACCTGTGGCCGCGTCTGCGGAAGGCTCAGGGTCCTGTCTTCCTGTCAATGCATATAGGCGGTGCGGAGGACCGGCTGAACTAGGTGTCCTTCCTCTACCTCGGCCGCGGCCCGCTGGAGCTTGGGAAGTCTGTCCAAGAGGGTGTACGGTCGACGATGAACCAACCGTGGACCCGGCGGGCTGGGCTTGGTCTCCCTCATACCTCAGTGGGCAATCACGCATCAAATGGCCAACCCGCCCACAAGTATAACATGCACCTGTACCTGCGCGACACTCTCCAAAGTGTGGTCTACCACATCGCGCACACCGTGGCGGGGGTGGCATCATCCTGCTAGAATCAGCTCTATACTGGGATCCTGACGCCTTAGTACCCTGATCTGGTCTCGAGTGAGTAGAACGGTCAAGCCCCCTATCCGCAAATCGAGGAGGTACACTGGCCGTCGATTGGTCTGAATACCTAAGTTGCTCCGGTGCCTGTCCCCCTCTATACTCGCTTCTAGCCCTGGAAAATCTGCCCCTTTTTCTGGAACCCCTATCTGGATACCGCTCCCCTCTCTGTGACTGGTACTGCTCTTCCAAATTTTGGGCGTGGGCCTGAATGCGGGTAATAGTCATCCCATCCTGGAGTGAAGCCGTCAGGCACTCCTTAACTAAATGTGGCCCTAGCCCACTCACGAATCGGTGCACATGATCTCCCTTATCTGCTATCAGGGCTGGGGCATACCTGGCTAGTGAGTTGAAACGAAGGTCGTACTCCCGAACACTCATATTTCCTTGTTTAAGGTTCAAGAACATCTCGGCTCGTGCTCGTCGAACCTCTGGCGGTAAGAAATGTCGCAGAAATGCCTCGGTAAACTCCTGCCAAACCGGGGGAGGTGCATTCGCTCCCCTCGAGGATATCCAACTACTATACCACAAAACTGCCACATCCCGCAGCCTGTCCGTATCCGAAGCATGTATGATCCTTAGAGTCCTCAACATCTCATCTATAAAACTCTGCGAGTCCTCCTCTGGTCTAGATCCATAAAACTCTGGAGGCTTCAGGGTGATAAAGTCGCGGGCCCTTGCACTTACCGCCCTGTCTCCTAGGTCTACATCTTGCCGCTGAGCCTGTGCGGCAATTAACTGGGTCAATAATTGAATGGCCTCGGCCATCTGCTGGCCCGGGGCTGCTGGCGGTGGAACTGGAGGTGCGGGGGCTGGAGCTGAAACTCTTTCCTGCTCTGCTGGTGCAGGGGGAGCAGGAAAGGTCTGAGGGGGAGCTTCATTATGAGATTCTCCTTCTTCGAGCTCCCGTTCAACTCTGCTGCCAGCCACCCTCTTGCCCTTCTGGGCCGTCATAGCCTTCCTTTTCGGCGGCATTACTGAAACCATAACACAGGATTAGGAAAGGAATGTGGAAACCTGGTATCATAGCTCTATCGCACGATCTTGAGTACAAAGAAGGTCATATTTCCTAAATGCCCTGTAGCCTCCTGTTTATAAGTGTGGCGCGCAACACACCCATAAACAAGACTCTACTGGACACGGCTCGTAGACAAACTCCTAGGACCGAACTGCTCTGATACCACTTCTGTCACGACCCGTCTAGGGGCCGTGACGAGTACCCGATACTTGTACCGAGCACCCCTTGTCTATCGTTTTACCTTTACCTCTTAGCAAGCCATGTAAACAGAGCCATTTTTTTTTTGAACATTAACATTAGCGGCGTCATTCTGAACATAGACTAATAAACTTCGTTATCACTTATACATCAACATTAGCATGCAAAAACACCATATACCTAACTATACTTAACTGACTGTACATATCTGTCTACGAGCCTCTAGACATAGTACGTTTATACATAGAAAGGGCTGAGTACTGCCGTGCCCGAATATATATACACAAAATAGTACCAGGGAAGTGAGGTTCCGGAATAACTGGAGCACTGTCAACACTGCTGGTAGAGCTTCTAAGGATCAAATCCGCCTGTCTGCTGACCTGCGCGGCATGAAACGCAGCGTCCACAAGAAGGGACGTCAGTACGAATAGTGTACCGAGTATGTAAGGCATGAATAGTAGCATACGGAAAGTATAAAACGGAAATAACGACATAAGAGAATAATAGCACATGTCATGAGGTAGAAACATAACCTGTATATATATATACCCTTGGAAGGTGCTATGCGTACTTAGCTTTCCTTTAAGAATCTTTCCTTGTTCATATACATATACATATAAAATAGGACATCTCATATTGCCGAGGCGTCGGCAGCCGATCCATTTAACCATAAATATACACATCCCGCGTCCAGGCATCACGCGTCCGGGACGATATCATATCATGTAATGCCAACTGATCAGGTGGATATGCGTTCATAACGCTCTGCCCTTACCTCCATTTTCCCCGTATACACATGCATATATCATGTACATATATCAGCGTCTATAGCGCTCTAGCTCTTTTATCATATACATATACGTGTGTCGTGTAGGTACATCAGCGTCTATAGCGCTCTAGCTCTTTCGTCATGTGCATGTTTTAAAAATATATACACATATCTTACATACATTTACATGTCTTATATGCATTTACGTGTCCTATATACATATGTCTCATAGGCACGCAGGAAAGCCCAAAGAAGAATCATGTAGTCATCGGAGTGACGTTAGGTCGGTGACCTCCAATTATATTATAGAATACTCGTGATCGCTTTGTCTCACCTTGAAGGAACGAGTATTTTAAGGTGAGACTACCAACGGGGAATAATATTAAAGTAAACGTAGAATGAAATCGGGGCATCATAGATGACAGTTCATAGACTTTGAAATCTTTTAGAAAATAAAGTCATAGCTAGGAAATATAAATAAGATTCAAAAATTAGTTTATCATTTTCATGTTTACATAAGATACTTAGCTTAGTCATCTTAGTCATAGAATCGTTCCGGTAGTACGTATCATAGGCATATTCTCTTATCTAACATCATTGTTATCATTATCGTCATGGAAGTGCCCTCGTTAGAGGAGTCATAGTATTTATCATTTGGTAACGAAATCGGGATCAAAGGTTCCCTTTGGATTCACTTCAAGTAAGTCAAGCAAGACTGTAAGGAAAAATCCGAGGGTAGCGGGCCCACCTCGGGCCGGATGGGGTGACGTATATGATTTACATATATTACGTGTCATGTCATTACTTGTGAGGGTCCTAGGGTAATCGGGTCCCACCTATGCAAGTTCTAGGGGTTTAAGAGGTCTTTCCATCATTTGCACACTTTCTAGTTCAATTCTATTGAACAAAAAGTGGAAAACTTTGGATGCGTATTCCGGGGAAGAGAGTTGTCCCCGAGGCGCGTACCCAACTTATTCCGTCTAAGACATGCCATAGAAAGAAGGGTGAAACCTTACTTACCTCTTTCCGCTTCTTTTGCTATCCGAATTCACGTTGCAATCTCGTCAAAATCTGCAAATTGGTCATGTTTACCAAAACTCTTATTAGGATACTTAGAGTTGAATTCTTAACGAAACATTTGGCTACCGAAATTTCGGCAGCACTTCCCCTATAAATACTCCATCTCACCAAGTTCAACTTGGCTAATTTCAATCAACAACAATCCCGGGAATTCAAACCCGGCCAAAATATCAACCACAATTCCAACAACAACAATACTAACAACTTCCATATTCAATCAACTTACTACTTCTTCCAAAAACTTTCTAACTTTAATGAAAACAATCACAACCTCATGATCTATATTCCAACAACATCATACTAACCACATTACCTTCCATGCATGCAAGAACATTACATTCAATTCACATAACTTCTAAAACAAACCTCCACCTACTTCAACTTCACAAGTTTATTATGCATTCATTAGCAATCTAGCATCCACAATTCAACTATAACCAAAACATTAAATAGAATTGACTCCTTTTCTTCCATATTACCCTACATCTACACGACCAACATCAAGCATACACACTACAACCTCTCCAAATTTATTCCACTTCCATTTTCCACATATCATTCACAACAATAACAACCAAACACTAGATAAATTAATTAAAACACAATTTCTACACACATATACATGTTCCATACCTCACGGCCACACCCCTATTTTTATCTCTTTCATGAATTTCATCCATTTTAACATACTACAACACATATAAACCATTCATAACACATAAAGAAAGATCAAAACTCACCTTTCTTCTTCAACTTCTCACTTGACTACAACTTGGCAATTTGTATGATTTTGAATCTTTCTTGCTCCAACAACAACTCCACCTTGTTAAGCACCCTTTACTTGGTAGGGATTGAGTTTTGAAGAATTTTTATCAATTTTTCCTTGGAAATTTACCCTTGGCCGAAATGGCCTTCAACTTTTCTCCTTCTCTTTCTTGTTCTTCAACTTCTTGAATATTCTAGAGGTTGTGTGATAAAGATGACTTAGTCATCTTATTTATTGACCAAATTTTATTTAATATGGGCTTGGGCCATAACCATGGCCGGTTGGGCCTCACAAATTTGGGCCTTATTATTGTTTTTGATTTTTTTGGGCCAGCTCGGTTTGGTCCCGAGTTGGGCCTAGCCCACTGACCTTTCAACCTTAAAACGTTCATATCTCCTTGTACCGACGTCACATGGGCACCCACGACCTATGGTTGGAAAGCTAATTCAATTATCTACAACTTCTATTTCTTGTTACTTTTCCAAATTCCAAACTTATAATACCGTTTTTGCCCCTTGAAGTCAGATCACCCGAAAACGTGTTCTTAAAAATATTCGTTTGGAGGACTTCCACTTTGATTTGGCCCAAGGGTCCTTCTTGAGTCGTGTTTAACTTCTCATATGTGATTCATATGAATTTTCAGATGTCCCAAAAAAATCTCGATGTGTGGGTCCCACCTCAGCAAATAATCTGACGTTCAAAAATACGGGATATAACATTCTCCCCCCCCTTTAGAACATTCGTCCTCGAATGTTAAACTGGCCTCATAGTATATCATAATACTTCGGGGAGGTCTCCTTCGTAGACATCTCACATGTCGCTTAGGTCGCTTTTATGTCGTAAGTCCATTGAGTAAGCTCCGAACGTTGGCCCTACGTTAATAAGTCCCCTTTCTGTCACGCTTTCTCCTCTTCCGTTAGTCTTGTCCGTCTCAGCCTACATGACTTTTATAGGGTTTGTAACCACTCCACACACTCTAATTTACATTGGACTACCTAGCTTCACATTCGTCTCTTGTTCCCACATTTGTGAAAATTTCAGCATATTTCCCAGGGGGTCACCCATCATGAAATTACTCTCACCCTAGCACGCTTAACCTTGAAACTTTAGTGCATTTCAGCGTCTTAGCGTTAGTATTTTCGCCCCCACTCCTTCGCACTACTTATATCACATATTATGGAACGAGTTGGGGTCTTAGCAGTTTTCGAAACGCCGCGTAACACATCTCTTCTTTTATTTACAGTTCTAACCTCCGCAATCTCTAGTATTCGTCTTTTTACCTGTGCGTATGGCTACCTTTCGTCCTAATTTCTGAATTCTTAATATGATCAGCAATATAAAGGCAATGTAGGATAGTATAGAATCTGAATCAATTAACATACATATCATAAAAGGTGCCGAAAAAGTACCTGTGGCCGCGTCTGCGGAAGGCTCAGGGTCCTGTCTTCCTGTCAATGCATATAGGCGGTGCGGAGGACCGGCTGAACTAGGTGTCCTTCCTCTACCTCGGCCGCGGCCCGCTGGAGCTTGGGAAGTCTGTCCAAGAGGGCGTACGGTCGACGATGAACCAACCGCGGACCCGGCGGGCTGGGCTTGGTCTCCCTCATACCTCAGTGGGCAATCACGCATCAAATGGCCAACCCGCCCACAAGTATAACATGCACCTGTACCTGCGCGACACTCTCCAAAGTGTGGTCTACCACATCGCGCACACCGTGGCGGGGGTGGCATCATCCTGCTAGAATCAGCTCTATACTGGGATCCTGACGCCTTAGTACCCTGATCTGGTCTCGAGTGAGTAGAACGGTCAAGCCCCCTATCCGCAAGTCGAGGAGGTGCACTGGCCGTCGATTGGTCTGAATACCTAAATTGCTCCGGTGCCTGTCCCCCTCTATACTCGCTTCTAGCCCTGGAAAATCTGCCCCTTTTTCTGGAATCCCTATCTGGATACCGCTCCCCTCTCTGTGACTGGTACTGCTCTTCCAAATTTTGGGTGTGGGCCTGAATGCGGGTAATAGTCATCCCATCCTGGAGTGAAGCCGTCAGGCACTCCTTAACTAAATGTGGCCCTAGCCCACTCATGAATCGGTGCACATGATCTCCCCTATCTGCTATCAGGGCTGGGGCATACCTGGCTAGTGAGTTGAAACGAAGGCCGTACTCCCGAACACTCATATTTCCTTGTTTAAGGTTCAAGAACATCTCGGCTCGTGCTCGTCGAACCTCTGGCGGTAAGAAATGTCGCAGAAATGCCTCGGTAAACTCCTGCCAAACCGGGGGAGGTGCATTCGCTCCCCTCGAGGATATCCAACTACTATACCACAAAACTGCCACATCCCGCAGCGTGTCCGTATCCGAAGCATGTATGATCCTTAGAGTCCTCAGCATCTCATCTATAAAACTCTGCGGGTCCTCCTCTGGTCTAGATCCATAAAACTCTGGAGGCTTCAGGGTCATAAAGTCGCGGGCCCTTGCACTTACCGCCCTGTCTCCTAGGTCTACATCTTGCCGCTGAGCCTGTGCGGCAATTAACTGGGTCAATAATTGAATGGCCTCGGCCATCTGCTGGCCCGGGGCTGCTGGCGGTGGAACTGGAGGTGCGGGGGCTGGAGCTGAAACTCTTTCCTGCTCTGCTGGTGCAGGGGGAGCAGGAAAGGTCTGAGGGGGAGCTTCATTATGAGATTCTCCTTCTTCTAGCTCCCGTTCAACTCTGCTGCCAGCCACCCTCTTGCCCTTCTGGGCCGTCGTAGCCTTCCTTTTCGGCGGCATTACTGAAACCATAACACAAGATTAGGAAAGGAATGTGGAAACCTGGTATCATAGCTCTATCGCACGATCTTGAGTACAAAGAAGGTCATATTTCCTAAATGCCCTGTAGCCTCCTGTTTATAAGTGTGGCGCGCAACACACCCATAAACAAGACTCTACTGGACACGGCTCGTAGACAAACTCCTAGGACCGAACTGCTCTGATACCACTTCTGTCACGACCTGTCTGGGGGCCGTGACGAGTACCCGATACTTGTACCGAGCACCCCTTGTCTATCATTTTACCTTTACCTCTTAGCAAGCCATGTAAACAGAGCCATTTATTTTTTGAACATTAACATTAGCGGCGTCCTTCTGAACATAGACTAACAAACTTCGTTATCACTTATACATCAACATTAGCATGCCAAAACACCATATACCTAACTATACTTAACTGACTGTACATATCTGTCTACGAGCTTCTAGACATAGTACGTTTATACATAGAAAGGGCTGAGTACTGCCGTGCCCGAATATATATACACAAAATAGTACCAGGGAAGTGAGGCTCCGGAATAACTGGAGCACTGTCAACACTGCTGGTAGAGCTTCTAAGGATCAAATCCGCCTGTCTGCTGACCTGCGCGGCATGAAACGCAGCGTCCACAAGAAGGGACGTCAGTACGAATAGTGTACCGAGTATGTAAGGCATGAATAGTAGCATACGGAAAGTATAAAACGGAAATAACGACATAAGAGAATAATAGCACATGTCCTGAGGTAGAAACATAACCTGTATATATATATACCCTTGGCAGGTGCTATGCGTACTTAGCTTTCTTTTAAGAATCTTTCCTTGTTCATATACATATACATATAAAATAGGACATCTCATATTGCCGAGGCGTCGGCAGCCGATCCATTTAACCATAAATATACACATCCCGCGTCCGGGCATCCCGCGTCCGGGACGATATCATATAATGTAATGCCAACTGATCAGGTGGATATGCGTTCATAACGCTCTGCCCTTACCTCCATTTTCCCCTTATACACATGCATATATCATGTACATATATCAGCGTCTATAGCGCTCTAGCTCTTTTATCATATACATATACGTGTGTCGTGTAGGTATATCAGTGTCTATAGCGCTCTAGCTCTTTCGTCATGTGCATGTTTTAAAAATATATACACATATCTTACATACATTTACATGTCTTATATGCATTTACGTATCCTATATACATATGTCTCATAGGCACGCAGGAAAGCCCAAAGAAGAATCATGTAGTCATCGGAGTGACGTAAGGTCGGTGACCTCCAATTATATTATAGAATACTCGTGATCGCTTTGTCTCACCTTGAAGGAACGAGTATTTTAAGGTGAGACTACCAACGGGGAATAATATTAAAGTAAACGTAGAATGAAATCGGGGCATCATAGATGATAGTTCATAGACTTTGAAATCTTTTAGAAAATAAAGTCATAGCTAGGAAATATAAATAAGATTCAAAAATTATTTTATCATTTTCATGTTTACATAAGATACTTAGCTTAGTCATCTTAGTCATAGAATCGTTCCGGTAGTACGTATCATAGGCATATTCTCTTATCTAACATCATTGTTATCATTATCGTCATGGAAGTGCCCTCGTTAGAGGAGTCATAGTATTTATCATTTGGTAACGAAATCGGGATCAAAGGTTCCCTTTGGATTCACTTCAAGTAAGTCAAGCAAGACTGTAAGGAAAAATCCGAGAGTAGCTGGCCCACCTCGGGCCGGATGGGGTGACGTATATGATTTACATATATTACGTGTCATGTCATTACTTGTGAGGGTCCTAGGGTAATCGGGTCCCACTTATGCAAGTTCTAGTGGTTTAAGAGGTCTTTCCATCATTTGCACACTTTCTAGTTCAATTCTATTGAACAAAAAGTGGAAAACTTTGGATGCGGATTCCGGGGAAGAGAGTTGTCCCCAAGGCGCGTACCCAACTTATTCCGTCTAAGACATGCCATAGAAAGAAGGGTGAAACCTTACATACCTCTTTCCGCTTCTTTTGCTATTCCGAATTCACGTTGCAATCTCGTCAAAATCTGCAAATTGGTCATGTTTACCAAAACTCTTATTAGGATACTTAGAGTTGAATTCTTAAGGAAACATTTGGCTACCGAAATTTCGGCAGCACTTCCCCTATAAATACTCTATCCCACCAAGTTCAACTTGGCTAATTTCAATCAACAACAATCCCGGGAATTCAAACCCGGCCAAAATATCAACCACAATTCCAACAACAACAATACTAACAACTTCCATATTCAATCAACCTTCTACTTCTTCAAAAAACTTTCTAACTTTAATGAAAACAATCACAACCTCATGATCTATATTCCAACAACATCATACTAACCACATTACCTTCCATGCATGCAAGAACATTACATTCAATTCACATAACTTCTAAAACAAACCTCCACCTACTTCAACTTCACAAGATTATTATGCATTCATTAGCAATCTAGCATCCACAATTCAACTATAACCAAAACATTAAATAGAATTGACTCCTTTTCTTCCATATTAACCTACAACTACACGACCAACATCAAGCATACACACTACAACCTCTCCAAATTTATTCCACTTCCATTTTCCACATATCATTCACAACAATAACAACCGAACACTAGATAAATTAATTAAAACACAATTTCTACACACATATACATGTTCCATACCTCACGGCCACACCCCTATTTTTATCTCTTTCATGAATTTCATCCATTTTAACATACTACAACACATATAAACCATTCATAACACATAAAGAAATATCAAAACTCACCTTTCTTCTTCAACTTCTCACTTGACTACAACTTGGCAATTTGTATGATTTTGAATCTTTCTTGCTCCAACAACAACTCCACCTTGTTAAGCACCCTTTACTTGGTAGGGATTGATTTTTGAAGAATTTTTATCAATTTTTCCTTGGAAATTTACCCTTGGCCGAAATGGCCTTCAACTTTTCTCCTTCTCTTTCTTGTTCTTCAACTTCTTGAATATTCTAGAGGTTGTGTGATAAAGATGACTTAGTCATCTTATTTATTGACCAAATTTTATTTAATATGGGCTTGGGCCATAAACATGCCGGTTGGGCCTCACAAATTTGGGCCTTATTATTTCTTTTGATTTTTTTTGGCCAACTCGGTTTGGTCCTGAGTTGGGCCTAGCCCACTGACCTTTCGACCTTAAAACGTTCATATCTCCTTGTACCGACGTCACCTGGGCACCCACGACCTATGGTTGGAAAGCTAATTCAATTATCTACAACTCTATTGCTTGTAACTTTTCCAAATTCCAAACTTGTAATACCGTTTTTGCCCTTTGAAGTCAGATCACCCGAAAACGTGTTCTTAAAAATATTCGTTTGGAGGACTTCCACTTTGATTTGGCCCAAGGGTCCTTCTTGAGTCGTGTTTAACTTCTCATATGTGATTCATATGAATTTTCAGATGTCCCAAAAAAATTTCGATCTGTGGGTCCCACCTCAGCAAATAATCTGACGTTCAAAAATACGGGATATAACACCTTCGTGAGTGTCGTGGGTCTTGGCCAAACCTTCACGGCTTCACTATTCTGTGTATCCACCTTGATACTCTCATCTAAAATAATATGCCCCAGCAAAGTCACAGAATTCAACTAGAACTCACATTTAGGGGTTGCAAACAACTTTCGAGTCTGAAGAACTTTAAGGATAACACGTAAATGATCTACATGCTCTGCCTCAGATCGAGAATATACCACAATATCATCAATTATGACAATCACGAACAGATCTAGAAAGGGCTTAAATACGCTGTTCATCAAATTCATAAATACCGTCGGGGCATTAGTCAACCCAAAAGACATTACACGAAACTCTAAGTGCCCATATCTGGTTCTGAAAGCTGTCTTAGAAATATCTTTCTCTCTAACCCACACCTGGCTGTACCCTGATCTCAAATCTATCTTCAAAAACCATTTTGTGCCATACAACTTATCAAATAAGTCATCAATCCTCGAGGGTGTGTACTTATTCTTTATTGTCACCTTATTCAACTATCTGTAATCAATACACATTTATAAGGAGCCGTGTTTCTGTTATATCCCGTATTTTTGAACGTCAGATTATTTATTGAGGTGGGACCCACACATCGAGATTTTTTTTTGGGACATCTAAAAAAAAATTCATATGAATCACATATGAGAATTTAAACACGACTCAAGAAGGACCCTTGGTCCAAATCAAAGTGGAAGTCCTCCAAACGAATATTTTTAAGAAAATATTTTCGGGTGATCTGACTTCATGGGGCAAAAACGATATTATAAGTTTGGAATTTGGAAAAGTACCAAGAAATAGAAGTTGTAGATAATTGAATTAGCTTCCCACCATAGGTCGTGGGTCCCCAGGTGATGTCGGTACAAGGAGATATGAACGTTTTAAGGTCGAAAGGTCAGTGGGCTAGGCCCAACTCGGGACCAAACCGAGTTGGCCCAAAAAAATCAAAAAAAATAATAAGGCCCAAATTTGTGAGGCCCAACCGGCCATGGTTATGGCCCAAGTCAATATTAAATAAAATTTGGTCAATAAAAGGATGACTAAGTCGTCCTTATCACAATAAGTTCTAGAGGTTTCAAGAAAAGAAGAACAAGAGAAAGAAGAGAGAAAAGCTTAAGGCCATTTCGGCCATAGAGAAAGTCCATGAGAAAAATTGATAAAAATTTTTCAAAAATGAATCCCTACCAAGTAAAGGGTGCTTAACAAGGTGGAGTTGTTGTTGGGGCAAGAAAGATTCAAAATCATACAAGTTGCCAAGTTGTAGTCAAGTGAGAAGTTGAAGAAGAAAGGTGAGTTTTGATCTTTCTTTATGTGTTATGAATGGTTTATATGTGTTGTAGTATGTTAAAATGGATGAAATTCATGAAAGAGATAAAAATAAGGGTGTGGCCGTGAGGTATGGAACATGTATATGTGTGTAGAAATTGTGTTTTAATTAATTTATCTAGTGTTTGGTTGTTATTGTTGTGAATGATATGTGGAAAATGGAAGTTGAATAAATTTGGAGAGGTTGTAGTGTGTATGCTTGATGTTGGTCGTGTAGATGTAGGGTAACATGGAAGAAAAGGAGTCAATTCTATTTAATGTTTTGGTTATAGTTGAATTGTGGATGCTAGATTGCTAATGAATGCATAATAATCTTGTGAAGTTGAAGTAGGTGGAGGTTTGTTTTAGAAGTTATGTAAACATGACCAATTTGCAGATTTTGACGAGATTGCAACGTGAATTCGGAATAGCAAAAGAAGCAGAAAGAGGTATGTAAGGTTTCACCCTTCTTTCTATGGCATGTCTTAGACGGAATAAGTTGGGTACGCGCCTCGGGGACAACTCTCTTCCCCGGAATCCGCATCCAAAGTTTTCCACTTTTTGTTCAATAGAATTGAACTAGAAAGTGTGCAAATGATGGAAAGACCTCTTAAACCCCTAGAACTTGCATAAGTGGGACCCGATTACCCTAGGACCCTCACAAGTAATGACATGACACGTAATATATATAAATCATATACGTCACCCCATCCGGCCCGAGGTGGGCCCGCTACTCTCGGATTGTTCCTTACAGTCTTGCTTGACTTGCTTGAAGTGAATCCAAAGGGAACCTTTGATCCCGATTTCGTTACCAAATGATAAATACTATGACTCCTCTAACGAGGGCACTTCCATGACGATAATGATAACAATGATGTTAGATAAGAGAATATGCCTATGATACGTACTACCGGAACGACACTATGACTAAGATGACTAAGCTAAGTATCTTATGTAAACATGAAAATGATAAACTAATTTTTGAATCTTATTTATATTTCCTAGCTATGACTTTATTTTCTAAAAGATTTCAAAGTCTATGAACTGTCATCTATGATGCCCCGATTTCATTCTACGTTTACTTTAATGTTATTCCCCGTTGGTAGTCTCGCCTTAAAATACTCGTTCCTTCAAGGTGACACAAAGCGATCACGACTATTCTATAATATAATTGGAGGTCACCGACCTTACGTCACTCCGATGACTACATGATTCTTCTTTGGGCTTTCCTGCGTGCCTATGAGACATATGTATATAGGATACGTAAATGCATATAAGACATGTAAATGTATGTAAGATATGTGTATATATTTTTAAAACATGCACATGACGAAAGAGCTAGAGCGCTATAGACGCTGATGTACCTACACGACACACGTATATGTATATGATAAAAGAGCTAGAGCGTTATAGACGCTGATATATGTACATGATATATGCATGTGTATACGGGGAAAATGGAGGTAAGGGTAGAGCGTTATGAACGCATATCCACCTGATCAGTTGGCATTACATGATATGATATCGTCCCGGACGCGGGATGCCCGAACGCGGGATGTGTATATTTATGGTTAAATGGATCGGCTGCCGACGCCTCGGCAATATGAGATGTCCTATTTTATATGTATATGTATATGAACAAGGAAAGATTCTTAAAGCAAAGCTAAGTACGCATAGCACCTGCCAAGGGTATATATATATACAGGATATGTTTCTACCTCAGGACATGTGCTATTATTCTCTTATGTCGTTATTTCCGTTTTATACTTTCCGTATGCTACTATTCATGCCTTACATACTCGGTAAACTATTCGTACTGACGTCCCTTCTTGTGGACGTTGCGTTTCATGCCGCGCAGGTCAGCAGACAGGCGGATTTGATCCTTAGAAGCTCTACCAGCAGTGTTGACAGTGCTCCAGTTATTCCGGAGCCTCACTTCCTTTGTACTATTTTGTGTATATATATTCGAGCACGGCAGTACTCAGCCCTTTCTATGTATAAACGTACTATGTCTAGAGGCTCGTAGACAGATATGTACAGTCAGTTAAGTATAGTTAGGTATATGGTGTTTTGGCATGCTAATGTTGATGTATAAGTGATAACGAAGTTTATTAGTCTATGTTCAGAATGACGCCGCTAATGTTAATGTTAAAAAAAAATGGCTCTGTTTACATGACTTGCTAAGAGGTAAAGGTAAAACGATAGACAAGGGGTTCTCGGTACAAGTATCGGGTACTCGTGACGGCCCCTAGACGGGTCGTGACAGTTTCTTTCTCACAAATAACAATGGTGCTTGTCACGGTGACATATTAAGCCTGATAAAGACTTTCTCAAGAAAATCCTTTAGTCGCACCTTTAATTCCATCAACTCAGCAGGCGTCATCCTATCAGGGAGAATAGATATCGGCTGGGTATCTGGTAATACATTCATCGTGAAATCAATCTCCTTTTCTGGTAAAAGACTTGGACGCTCGTCTAAAAATACATCTAGAAACTCATTAACCACTAGAATAGAATGAAGAGCCGGTGGCTTTGCTCCTGCATCCTGAACTCGGACTATATGATAAATGGAGCCTTTGGAAATTATCTTCCTTGCCTTGAGATAGGAAATAAACCTACCTCTCGGTGATGCTGTGTTGCCATTCCACTCTAGAACTAGCTCTCCTGAAAAGTTAAATCGAACCATTATTTTTCTACAATTAACATTAGCATAACAAGAAGTCAACCAATCTATACCCATAATGATATCAAAGTCTATCATATCTAACTCAATTAAATCTGCTTTAGAATAACAATTATAAAATATAACTACACAACCTCTATATATCCACCTAGCTATCACTGGATCGCCAACGGGTGTAGACACTTTAAAAGGTTTAATCGACTCGGGTTTCACCCCAAACTGACCAGCAATAAAAGGATTAACATACTACAATGTAGAACCTAGATATATTCACAAATATACATCATGGGAAGATACTGATAGTATACCTGTAACAACATCAGGCGAAGACTCGAGATCCTGTCAACCAGCCAGTGTAAAAATGCTGTTCTGAGGGCCGCTCGAGCTAGATGTTCCCATCTGCCTCTACCACAACCTGCTGATGCCTGAGAACCTTACCCGAAGGGCGTACCGATAATGATAAACCAACTGCTGATCCAGTTGGCTGAACTATACCTCTACCACCTCCGATGGACACTCATGCATTATATGGCCTGGCTGACCACAAGCATAACAAATATCTGAACCTAAGCAGTACTGCCCAACATGTATCTTACCATACTAAGTACATCGTGGAAAAGGTGGCCTCATCTATCCTGACTCATCTCTATATTGAGAACCTGAGGCTCTAGAACCCTGACTTGGTTCTAAATAAGTAGATCAAATCTCTGACCTGCGAACTGCGAAGGCGCACTAGCTGTTGCTTGGGATGAATGCCTAAGATAATGCTACCTCTGACCACCTTTGAACTCACTAACAGGGCCTGAAGATCTAGCTCTCTTACTCTGACCCCTATCATGCTCACGCTTGGCCCTCTGCTACTTCTTATGCTCCTCAAGGTTCTAAGCGAGTGCCTGAATGCGAGAAATATCCATACATGTGTGAAGTCAGGTCACCATGCAATCATTAATCAAGTGCAGTCTTAAACCGCTTACGAATAAGTGAACCCGATCCTCTATCTCAGCTATAACAGTTGGAGCACATCTAGCCAATGAATTAAAATGAAGACTGTACTCCCGAACACTCATGCTCCCCTGTCTATGGTTTAGGAACCTATCAGCTCAAGCCAGTTTAATCTCTAGCGGCAAATAATGTTGGATAAAAGCCTTTGTAAACTCCCGCCATACAGATGGATGATCATTCTCCCCTCTAGACAGCTCCAAAGTCTCATACTAGTGAATAGTAACATCCCATATTCTATAGGAAACTAACTCCACTAACTCAGTCTCGCTTGCTACATCATTCTCAGGGTCCTCTATATCCTATCAATAAAATCCTACGGGTCCTCATCTGGTTTTGATCCAACGAACTCTGGAGGATCTAAGTTAAGAAAATCCCTGACCCTCGCATTGACAGCCCTATCAACAACATCCACACTCGTGCCCTGGCATCGGGCCTGAGCGACAACTAACCAAGTTAACAGATGAATAGCATCCCGCATCTCCTGTCCAGGTGCATCAAGTGAAGGAACTGGGGGTACTGCAGCAACAGTTAGGGCTAGAGCTCCTTTATGTTCCTATGGAGTAGGCAGAGTATGAGAGGTCCGAAATGGAACCTCATTCTGGGAATCCTCCTCCTCGACATCAACAGGTGGTACCCGACCAGTTCTCCTACCTACCACTTACATGCCCTTCTAGGCCGTTGAAGGTTTCCTCGTCATAGGCATTGCTGAAATCACAACACATAGTTAGGTAAAGGAAATTATCATAATATGGCTCTATCGCACGATCTAGGATAAGAAGGAAAGTAAACCATCCTAAAATCCATGTAGCTTTTTGTTTATAAGTGTAATGACCCGTTTAGTCATTATAGTGTTTTGACCCATTTAACCTTGTTGACCCTTCCCCAAGTTCCGTTAGTATGATCTATGACTTAATGAATTGATTGGGTTGGTTTCCGCAATGTTCGAGTGTAAATTGATTCATTGATGGAGAAGCTCGTTAAGTTAGCAAAGTTAGAGTTGACCACGGTCCACGTCGGGTTAGGATGACCCTGTGTCAATGTTTTGGAAGTTTCAACATGTTAATGATAATTTTAAACTTGTCCACAAGTTTTGGTGAGGTTCCAGATTTGTCAAACGATCTTTCTTTGAGTGAGGTATGAACCATTAGATCCATATCATAACTACGAAGCCATAGCAAAATGAATCGTCGCGTTTCGCCTCCAGATGAGGGAGTTATGACCATTTTAGTGCGAACTGCTCTAGCAGGTCCGCTGTAGCGGCTAAGAGGCCACTATAGCGGCACCGCTGCAGCTGTCTGGTGACTACTGCAATGATTGACGGCGAAGAAAATCCCTGTTTAAATACCCCAACTCCTAACCATTTGTCATGACCCAGCCCCGTCGGCCATGACTAGTGCCCGAGCTGGACACCCATATGTACCTGTTAGACATAATTAGACTGACACTATAGACAACAAGGGGATCGGCATAGGCCCAAAGGTTCCCAATCAATCATAACGTAATAAATACGCAAGCCAACGAGGCTCCCACTATATATCGTTATAATACTCAAGCCGACAAGGCTGCCACTACATGTCAATATACTACGCAAGCCGACAAGGCTGCAACTACGTATCGATAACATATGCAAGTCGGCAAGGCTGCTTCAACAAACAGAAACATCCATAACAACTATATAGACACAGCTGACCATAATCTATATACAACCCACACACATGTCTATGAACCTCTAAGAGTATCAACAGTGAAATATGACGGGATAGGGCCCCGTCGTACCCATGGACAAACAAATACATATATATACATCGGAAGGGCTGTACCAAAAATCTAGGCTCCGGAACAACGGAGCTGTTACACCTCGGAAAAATCTTCCGTTGGTACGCAAGTGAATGAACTAGTGATGAGTACGAGCGTACGTTGTTTTCGCAAGCAAGAAATAACATTTGACGACCCTAAGTAAGATTCCGAAGGCAATCGCAATAAGAGAGAGGTTATGCCCCGTAATGAATAATTATAGGTTTTGGAAATGTGAAAAGTTGTAAGTTTGCATTCTGGCCAGTTGGTCGTAATGTGAAATACGGACCGTAAAGTGGTATACGGTCCCTAAACTACTATGTCATATTGTGGCTTCCAAAACTTCAAACTTTCTGCCAAATCATCAAATGGTTAAATACGACCTGGAATACGGACCGTAAAGTGACTTACGGCCCGTAAACCATGATCATAAATCACCATGTCCCAGCCTGAGTTTCTGATTCTGTTATGATTAAATACGACCACGAAGGACGGACCGTAAACTGGAATACGGACCGTAAACAAAGTTTACGACCACTGTGCTCTTCAAATCAGATTTTTAAGTCATTAAATAAGGGGACCAAGGCTTATTTCATTTCACTTCTACATCACACCCCTTCTCTCTAGAACATCTCTCTACATATATTCCACAAGAATTCAAGGATATTTGGTGATCAACAACATAAATCAAGGGAATCAAGTGCAAGAAAACCATCAAGATCATCCAAGGTCAAGAAATCCAAATGGAGATAAACTAGGGTTTTGCTCAAAGTAGAGTATTATCAACTAAAGCTTGTTCCTACAACATTTAAGGTAAGATTCATGATATTTCTATGTTGTTAAAGGTAGTTAGGAGTTGAAATACTTGGATTGTAGAAGGGTATAGAAAATGAGTCAAGAATATGGAATAGTGTCATTTTGAGAAGTAGTATGAATTGAGCTATGGGTCTTGATGTATTGTGATGTAAATACGATATAAATGATGTTGCGAACATGAGATGAACAATGTATGTAAATGGACATCGTGTGTGTTATGGCCATGGTTTTGGATGAATTGAATATAAGTCTAGAAATATGGATGATGTGAATGAGTAATGGCTATTGTTATGGCATCGTGAATTTATTATTGACGTTTGGGAGTTGAGATACGTTATGGAGGAGATGCTATCTGATTTTCTCTAGTTTTAGTCATAGATGCTAGCTATCGATTCTAATGATAGTATGACTTTAATGAAGGTAGAAACGCAATCGTTGAAGGGGAGCGTACAAGCGATAAATAGTCGAATGGAAAGGTATGTAAGGCTAACCCTTCTTTCATAAGGCATGGTTCTTTGGCCAAACATCTAATCCTCTATACGAGTATGTTGTCTTTCAAATGATTTGATCTTCCGAGCTTGTAAGCTCATGATTCTTGATACACTACGATTGTACTAAGTTCCTCGCATGACGAGTAGGCCTATTAAGGTAGATGAAATGAATGATGATGATAGTGATAATGGTATTGATGATGGCTATAATGATAATAACAATGACAATTATGATAATGGTGTTAAAAGTAAAGACGCTTATGAGCTATTGTGCATATGTACGACTATTATGCAACACCGAGCTTATATGGCCGGGTAGTATATGTATAGATGTATATGTACGTATATTTACGTAGCGCGCACACCACTGCAGTTAGGTATGGACAACACTGAGCCTTGGTTGGCCAGGTATGTACGATCACCGAGCCTATATATGATCGGGTACGTGAAACACCGATCCTACGTGGTCGGGTATGTTATATAAGGATATGTATGAAACACCGATCCTACGTGGTCGGGTATGCCATGTAAATGCTATGTGTATGACATGATTATGTATATGATATAATTACGAATATGATATGACCATGTATATGAATGTGAATAAGGGCATGTATACGAATACTAGCACAAATATGGTACAGGTATTATGGTGGAGTACGGATAGTGATGTATGTACACAAATATGTATTAGCAAGGGAAAGTTCCTATGGAAGGCAAGTAAGTGCATATGACGATGATATTGCCATTTCCCATCCTATGCTATTTCTTATGTAGCTATCTATGCTTCTATATTGATATTGACTATGCTTTACATACTCAGTACATTTTTCGTACTGACGTCCTTTTGTTTGTGGACGCTGCATCATGCCCGCAGGTGCACAGGGAGACAGGCTCGATCCATAGCTACATTCTCAGAGACTACACAACAAAGCTCCATTTCCTTCGGAGCCATAGCTTTTGGGTACTTATTCTTTTGTGTACATAATTATGGGCATAGCAAGGTCCTGTCCCGCATATGTGATATGTTATACTCTTCTTAGAGGCTTCTAGACATGTGTATGTGGTTAGATGTGCTCGGCCTTGTCGGCCTATATTTTGTATACCATTTTGTTGGCCTCGTCGGCCCATGTACATTGACGTGAAATAGATGCCTATGATGATATAAAGGGGTTGTTGTCCGAAAGGTCTAGTATGATCGATGGATAGAAATGTATGTTTTACTATGTGGCTCACCTAGGTGTTATGTGAAGATATGTCAAGGGGTGCCCGGGAGGGATAGCACCGGGTGCTCGTCGCGGCCCCCTAATCGGGTCGTGACAGGAGCTCTCCAAGACAGCTGAATGGAAATCCTAAGCTGGGGGATCAACGAATCGAGTGTCTGTACTTGCGGGCATGAAACGCAACCCCCCGAAGAAAGGGGGTTAGTACAGAATATGTACTGAGTATATAAAGCATGAAATACAGTAAAAGGGATTATAACTGAAATAGGGAGTACATGAGACAAGTATAATATCCAGAATACCAAAACACTAGCCCTTTTGAAACATAAATCATGCATGTCAATATTATATGTCATACCCGGCCCATTATGGGACTCGGTGAATAAGGTCGCCACATACCATCCTTGGCGCCATAAACACATCAAAACGCCATAAACACATCATAACGCCATAAACACATCATAACGCCATCATATATATATATATATATATATATATATATATATATATATATATATATATATATATATATATATATATATATATATTCCGGCCCTCTAGTGAGGGACTCGGTGAACAATGCAGTGAAACTGTGCACGAAAACGTATCCTGGCCCGGGACTCAGTGAAAGACATATTGAGGCATACACGAGTAGAGTAGTGAGCAACCATATGCAAATTAAAACATTATCAAAGACTCAATGGAATACTCATTTGAAAATCAAGACAATAGTCATATCAAATACCTTTCAAATGTCACAGTGGATTATATCAAAATAGAACTTCTGGAATCGTATACACGTATCAGAATATAATAAAATAGCTTCTGGAAATCAATAACGGTAGCCATCCTAGTGGCTCTAAGAATAGGAACTTCTTTGGAATCATATACACATCGTCTATTCATTTCATAAAGATCATGCCAAAAAGAAAGAAGGGTTAACTTTACATACCTGTTAAAGGTCAATCGCCCCTTTAGCCTATTTAATATGAAAGTAACGCTATCGTTAGTAAACTATACTTCCTAGCTTATAACTCTGTAACCAATCGCTTACAGGATTCATTCTTTGATTTATACTTTCTTAACTAGGATTTTCATTAGTTAAGAACTTAACGGATATCGGGCAGCATTTCCCCTATATACTCGCCTAACCCGAACTTTCAATTAACCTCCTGTTATCACAGAAATACCAACAATGACATTAATAGAGATGTGCATATAAAACCCTTACAATTCAGCCCATAAACAACTCTAACAATCCAATAACCCTTCTTAATCATTTTCCAATCCAAATCATTAACGTTTCAAGATTATACATCGAACAAAGCAACACACACTTGTATACGATACGTTATACACTTCTTTCTTCCCAAATTAAAAATCCACATCAACAACAACACGACAACAACACAAATAAGAACATTTCGTGCAATTTCTTACTTCCAATTTCATGCAATCCAATTTTTATCCTTCAATTACAACACTATTAATACCATTACACCACAAAATAAGAAAATCTTACCTAAATTTTCTCGGACGAATTTCTACACTTAATTGCTCCAATTTCACAATTTCTTCTTCCTCAATTCAATATCCAATGTTGCTATCACCTCCTTGAACTTGTAATTCACTTGGAACTTGATCAAATATGCAACAAATCATTTTTTTTCCTCAATCACCATGGCTGGCCGAGAGCAGCCATGGAAGTTATATTTTGTTTTTATTTCGGGTGTGGCCCAATGGTACTTCTTGTATTGACACGTCCCCCCCCCCCCCTCTCTAATGACTC
This sequence comes from Lycium barbarum, assembly GCF_019175385.1. NCBI lineage: Eukaryota > Viridiplantae > Streptophyta > Magnoliopsida > Solanales > Solanaceae > Lycium > Lycium barbarum. The sequence goes on along the minus strand of NC_083348.1, from coordinate 17,244,264 downwards.
ACCAAAAGATTTTCTTGAATTGTTATTATATATTTTTTTATTTCGGGTGGGGCCCACAACTAAAAATTAAATAAATTAACTTTAATTAATCGTTATTCCTTACTTAATAATATAATCATAATTAATTAGTCCCTAATCTCCAATAACATTTCTACACTAAATAAAATTTATACACAATTTGTGTACTAACTAAAATTGAGAATTAAAAGTTCCTATTCCATATCCGAAAATAATCTCGTCTTTAACTTAAGTCGATTAGCTTCCAAAACACTCGATGTATAAAAACACGGGATATAACACCATTAACCCCAATACCCTGAAGTCAGTTTTCAAGAGAGAAAGAGGCAAAATTCATTCCATTCTTTTGTGAAAGCAACTTGCAGGGTAAGTCTCCACCTTTATTTGTTCCTTTTCCTTTCTTCTTCAAGTTTCATGATTAGCTTAAGGTCCATCAATGGTGGGTGAAAATCCTAGAACCCTAGAATTAGTAAACCCTTAAATAATTTGTGGGTTGTTAATTTTGTTATTGATTAATCATCTAGGAGTATAGATTATCATTTTGTAGGAAGGGAATTTGATTTTTTATGGTTGAAATTGCATGTTGAGACTTAGGGTTCTAATAAATGGAAGCTTTGTCTTAAAATCTGTTTTAAAGGGTAAAATTGATTAGAAACCCAGGAATTGAAAGTTAATGATTGTAGAGATAGAAGTTATGATAAATTCACCATTAAAGGATGGCTTCATCCATTGAAAAAAGTAGAAGTAAGTGGGTCTTCTTCCACAAATTGTTGTTCTTGTTCAAATACTTGGTTTGTTGCTTACTTAGCATCATATTGTTAGACTTTGACCATTAGCTTCAGAAATAGAAGGCTTGTGCGGAGTAGTTCATGGCTCCTTTTCTACATTCCAGGTAGGTTATGGATTACTTTAGTTAGACTTTGATTAGCGAAACATATGTATTGTGTAGAATTGATGGGAGAAAGCATGATTAGGTCTTCGGACATGGTGTTTTGGTTGGATATTAGCTAGGTTTGTATGACTTCTGATTTTGTGGGCTCGTCGCCCTTACTTTGTGTACTGAAATATGAGTGTAGTTGTATTCATATTGTGGTGATTTGGGATGGATTTCTATTAGGTTGATGTTGTTCATGGTGGCTTGTTGCCCTGTTATTGTGATTAGACTTATTGCCTAAATTGTCGTGTTGTACTCAATTCTCTCTTATTGTGACATATATCATCGGAGAAAGGAAGGATAATGAGTTTAGGCTTGAATTATGATATAAACTTATGACAGTACGTAGATGAAAACTTCATGTATGATTTATTGTTGATGATAATATATAGAAAAGTGTAGCATCTTGGTGATACAAGGTTTAGTTGTGAGGCATAGTCTCTATGTGTGGAAGTAAAGAGGGACATGGACTTTTATGTTGGTGAGACGGTTTGTATGATTCATTTCACGGTTGAGTTAATCCAAGTCTTAATATGACTTGTGGCTTTATAACTTGTACCTTCACTGTTGCTTTATTGGTTTGCATTGATTTACCATGTTTACACCCGTCTATGCATTCATACACTCATACATGATGGAAATGGTTCGGAAGACTTGTGGCGTGATGCCTTGTGTTTGACATTGATATTGCTTATTGTTCATAATCCACACATACTAATGAACTAGAATACGTTGAGACATACTTTGTGATGTGAAATTAGTGAAGAAGTTAATATAATCTCCTTGTTGAACTTGTGATACTATTTGATACATCGAAATTGATGAATTGATCATTGAGAGTGATGTGACAGTGTTACTATACATATGAAAAGGCACATTTGACCGGGGATGAGGATGTGGCCTAGCTATGAGCTCGTGGTCCGAGGTTCGTTAAGAAAATGAGAGATATATTGATATGGCCCGCGTCCAAGGTTCTTTCCGGAGCGGAGGTTTATGCTGGGGTTCGAAAAGTGAATCCGAAACGAGTGGTACATGGACACCATGGGCCCCTGCAGGTCATGACTACTGACTAATGACATCAGTTAGCATGTGTGTACAGTGTGTATTTGTTATATCCCGTATTTTCGCGCATTCGGGAAAATTTGAAATAACTTTGATTTGTAAGGAATAAGGTTGTATGTTGATTTGAATTAATATATGTGTGTGTTGTCTATGGAAAATATTATTGTGGAAGTGTTGAAGAAGGCCGAGGGCGAAATTGGAATTTCGAAAATTTGTTTCGGGAATTATAAAACGAGATTTTTAACAAGTTGGGCTCAACAAATTAAAAAAAAAAAAATTGAGGCCCAAAACCATAGGGGTGGCCGACCATGATCCATAAGTTGGCCCAAATCCATGAACTAATTAGTCATGTGATGGTCATGTGTTCTATTAATATAAGAAGACTTAGTCTTCAAGAACATTCAAGAAACTAAACAAAAGAGAAAGAGGGAGCTAAAGACTAAGGGGGTTTCGGCCACAACAAGGAGAAAGAGAGAAAATTTTAGTCCTTCAATCTTCATCCCAAAAATCTTCCTCTTCTTGGATTCTTAACAAGTGTAAGACGCTCTACAACGTGGTGTAATTAGTTTGGCGAGAAGGCAACGTTTGTGCAAGTGAAAGTTGGAAGAAGAGGTAAGAATTCTATGATTTTATTATGTTATGGAAGATTATATATGTGTTGTGACGCGTGGAAATGAATGAAAGCGTGAAATTGTGTGTTGTGAATATATATGGAGGTAGCCGTGTAGGTGTGTGAGTAGGTGTAAGGCCGTGAGCCATGGTGTGGTCAAGGGAAGATGAATTAGATTTTGTTTAGCTCGCTAGTTGCGTCGTTGTGGCATTTATGACGTGAATGAATGTTTAACGAGTTGAATTGGCATTGAAAATTGTTGCGGGTTGTTATGGAAATTATATGATTTTTTATATAGTTTTTATATAATTGTGAAGGTAAGAATTTAAAATGTGAATTAACGTTGTTGTTATTGAATTGGAAAGAAGATGATGCGGTTTAGTAGTTGTGTCGCATTTGTAGGAGTTTCGGATGGAATATGGAAATTTGCGGGAATAATTGAATTCACGTATATTGCTTGGAATGTTATTGAAATACGTTTGAATAACCTTGAATTAGTAGATGAACATGATAATGTTGATATTAGTTTGACATTGCAAAGTTTGAATGGAAGTTGTCGCATTATGTAGAAAGGAAGAACGTTGATGTTAGAATCTATTTCGTTGTGAATTTTGATGTCGTTGGTATTGCTGGGTTGTTGTTGTTGATATTATGATCGAGCTGAGTCTTGGGGAGGTTGAATTTATAGGGGAAATGCTGCCGGAATTTCTGTAGACAAATATGAATCTAAATTGAATTCTTAAAAGTTCACAACTCACATTTGGCACTTATGACCAATTGCAGATTTTGGACGAGACGGAGTTTGATTTTGCGCGCGCATAAGCCGCGAGAAAGGTATGTAAGGCTACCCTATTCCTTCTTTTGGCATGTCCTAGGCATACTAGGTCGATACTTGAGCCTCGGGGGCAATTCTGTTCATAGAAATCCGAAATTGAATTTGAGCACTATTCATTCAATCTAATTGAACTATAAATCTCATGTTTTGGTTGGAAAGTAATGAAACGTCCGAAACTTTTGTAAATGTAATCAAATCGATTCGAAACTTCCTTGGATGACTCTATATCCCTTAATATCCGAGGTTCATGTTCGCCACCTCGACTTGATTCGAGGTGGACCACTATTCCCGAATCCTCCCCTATTGTTCTACTTGGCTTAATTCCGTGCGATTATTAAAGGAAACTCTTGGTTGTTGTCCCGATTACCAAATGATGGTTGTCTTACTATTCCATTGAGTTTTTAATCTATATTTTGATATGTACATGCGATCCTATAAATTATATTTGGTCTGATCCGTAAGATATCCGGGAGTAATTCGCTTCTAAAGTGCTAGCTAAAATGTTCCGAGTCTTCCTATGATTCTGAATTATATTGATAGAAGTATGCCTGACATGATCCACCTTACCACATGATTGAGTAACGAAATAAGTATAAAGAATTTGTGTCGGAAAGAATATTATGAGTCATGATGTCTCCAACTTTCGTGAAGCATGTTGTAAAGAAGATTTTGAAAATACGACACCACATATGATGTTTTCACCGAGGCTTAATATGTTATGATACGTACATATGATTCCAAAAGTTATTTGATTCAATCTATATGAAGTTGGCGCGATATCTAAAGACCCATTGATATGTTCCTTAGTTGTTAATATAAAGAAGAAAATAAAATAAAATAAGTGTTATAATTAATACATTGATATGTAATGGTATGTGCGTATGAAGCTAAGTTGTACTTAATTTGATCTATACATCATCCGAAAGATATCTGATATGACTAACACTTTGGTTTTGCAAGAATTGATTTACGAAACATTTATGGAGCGTTCCGTACTTCGAACGCTCGTAACTTTCGTATACCAGTTCCGATTGACCCGAAGCTTGTTTCTGGACCTCCAGATGCCGATAATGTGTTTGCATATAAGTATGTGTGTATCTCGGGTCTTGATTGTGTGCATGTGGTTTCGCTCTACTCTGTTCGTGCAAGCTTTGATTTGGATTTCACTGAGCCCGGGCCAGGATATGTTCTCGTGCGTACTTCTCTGCATTATTCACCGCGTCCCTCTCACTTGCGGACCGGGGCACGTATATGTACATGGTATGATTACGGGGAGGTGGCCAGGATGGCATATGATGACTCCATTCACCGCGTTCCGCAAAAGAGGGCCGGGGCACGTTATATGCATGCATGATACATGACATTGACATACATGAAATATGATTCACCGCGCCCCTCCCTAAGAGCGGGGGTACGTTACTTGCATATATGATACATGACATTGGCATATTTGATATATGATTCACCGCGTCCCTTACCAAGGGTCGGGGCACGATACATGAACATTTGATATATGATGTTAACATATATGATTCCATTTTCCGCGCCCCTCACGAAGGGCCGGGGCATGTTATTTGATAAATACATATAAGAGATACGAACCCTGTCATGCACACCCTGAGATTGGTAGGTGAGCTTTTGGTACACAGGATGATTCACGTAATTATTGTATTTCTTCTAGCCTCCGACAACGTCGTATAAATATATAGATGACTCGTGTGTGGAAGGTAAGCACTCTGGTATTTTGGATAGCATACTTGCTTTGGTACCGTTGTTCCGGTTATGTTTCAATTTTCTGTATTCCATGCTTTACATACTTAGTACATATTCCGTACTGACCCCCTTTCTTCGGGGGCTGCGCTTTATGCCACGCAGGTACAGACGCTTACTGTGGAGGTCCGCCGGCCTAGGTACATAGTCTGCTTTTGGGAGTGCTCCTTTGTTCCGGAGCCCACCCTTTTGGTACAGATCCTTCAGTTGTACATATTGTTGTGTTTATGACTATTCTGGGGTATGGCGGGGCCCTGTCTCGCCATATGATTCTGTTTTCTGTATTAGAGGCCTGTAGACATGTTTGTGGGTTGGGGTCTTTCTGTACGGATGTGTGTATATGTTGTGTTTGGGCGATCCCATTCGCCGCCGCGGCCGGTCCGCATATGTTTACATGTTGCCTTGTTGGCCGGTGTGGCCTTTGTTGGTATTTTATGTGTGCAGGGTTATCTTGGTTAGTCTATAAAACAAAGGAAACTCTGCCGAAATTTTTCTGGAAATTACCTAAATTTGGAATATAGCCTTGTCGGCTTCTGCTATATACTTGAATGCGTTTGAAAAAAAAAATTTAGAGATAGCATTTGATAAATGTGTTTGGGTGCCCAGATCGGGCACTAGTCACGGCCTACGGGGTTGGGTCGTGACAAAAGTGGTATCAGAGTGGTTTGTCCTCGGAATGTCTACAGGCCGTGTCTAGTAGAGTCTTGTTTATCGGTGTGTTGTGCACCACATCTATAAACGGGAGGCTACAGGACATTTAGAGTGTTACCTTTCTTTGGATCATAGATCGTACCATAGAGCTGTGCTATTAGGGTGATTCTGTTCTGATCGGTTGTTGTGTTTTTCAGTGATGCCTCCGAAGAAGGCTACGGCTGCCCAGAAGGGTAAGGTGATGGTCGGAGAGACCAGTCAGGCGCAGCAAGTTACCCGGGCTCGTGTTCAGGATTTGCCCGAGGTTGTACCCGACTCACACGGATCTGCTACACCACCGGCGGAGCCTGGAGCAGGTCCATCAGCAGCTCCAGGGGCCCGAGTACCCGCACCCGAGCCTCCAGCTCCTCAGCCAGGGGCGGAGGACAGGACGCTGAGGGAGGCTGTGCAGTTATTGACCACACTGGTAGCGGGGCAGGCTCGTAGACGCGGGCGGAGAGATGAGGATGATGATGACAGGCGTGACAGCCTGAGGGTTCGAGAGTTCCTATTATGTGCCCCCCCCCCCCCCCAGAGTTTTTCGGGTCTAAGCCCGACGAGGACCCCCATGACTTTATTCGGGGGATACGACGCTCACTAGATTTGGTCAGGGCTTCAGAGACTAGGTCTATTGAGTTGGCTTCGCATAGACTACGGGATGTTGCTGCTCGCTGGCATGAGTCCTGGGAGCTATCCAGGGGTGAGGGTGCTTCCCCAGCTACTTGGGACGAGTTCGTGGCTGCTTTTACCCGCCACTTTTTGCCACCAGAGTTACGGCGGGCGCGGGTTGATCGATTTTTGCATCTGTAGCAGAGGGGTCGGAGTGTTCGTGAGTATAATTTGGAGTTTTATTCTCTGGCCCGGTATGCACCTGCTATAGTAACAGATATGACTGACCGGATGCACCGGTACGTGATGGGGTTAGACCGCTATTTGATTGATGGCTGCATGGCGGTGGCATTGCAGACAGACATGGATATCGCCCGACTACAGGCCTATGCTCAGGGTATGGAGGACCGACACAGGGCTGATTATCCTAGTAGGGATCGAGATAGGAGGCCGCCCAAGAGGGCCAGGTCCATGGGATACTCTGGGGAGTTTCGAGGCGGACAGCCTCAACAGTATGTCAGACAGTCTTCTCAGCCCGCGTAAAGTGCGCCCCCACGGCCTACCGGTGGGAGATTTGATAGTGTCAGATATTCAGGAGCTGGCCAGAGCTCTAGGGCTCCCGATTCGCAGGTAAGTGGCGGGCTCAGCCAGACTAGGTCACTTATGCCTCAGTGTTCCCAGTGCGGTAGACGCCATTTGGGAGAGTGCCGTCGCGCCACCGGTGCTTGTTTTACTTGCGGCCGTCAAGGCCATGTTACGAGAGAGTGCCCGTATAGGGGAGGTTCAGGTGGTTCAGCTCAGCCCATTGGGTCAGTTGCTGGCTCGTCTCTCCCTTCCGTAGCTATGGGCCCCACGGGGCAGGGTGTGCCGATACCAGCAGGCCACGGCAGAGGTCGTGGCGGAGCTCCCAGTTCCAGTGGTCCTTCAAACCGCTTGTATGCGTTGGCCAGCCGACAGGATCAGGAGGCACCACCAGATGCAGTTACAGGTATATTATTAACTTTCTTCCGAAATGAATATGTATTGATATATATTTCCCCCCTCGATTGCTAGTAAAACTGGGATGAGACCCGAATCGATAAAACCGTCTGTGGTAGTATTATGTACAGATGAAAGTGCTTGTTCAAAAAAAAAAGGAGGGCTAACCCGGTAGTTTCATAATAATAAACGATCCTCTCCAGATCGGAGTGGGACCCGCTACGAGAACCTTTCGGAAAGTGTTAAGACACCGACCTGCAGTAAAGTGCATGACAAAGGTCGTGTGAGGCAGTCGACGCGATTATACCAGCACTAATGCATCAAAATGCCCGGAAGTTTCGGGGTTAAGCGTGCTAGGGGCAGAGCAATTTTAGGATGGGTGACCCACTGGGAAGTACACCAAAATTTTCGTAAATGTAAATATAAAAGGTAGATGGGAAACCAGGGGTAACCTAAAAGAAATAGGAATGTACCAAATGGTTAGGAACCCTAGATAGATCGGGTAGACCAAAGCAGACTCGGTCGGTGAAGAAGAAGGAAACACAATACAGTTCTGGAACTAGGGTAAGTCTGAATAGGCGTTTGGAAGTGTTTGGTGAGTAAATGGAAGACAAGTAGATAGCAATTATAATGCTTGAAAAGTTATGAAGGGAGGAAAGAGACTTCCCCGAAGTATTACACGACCCCCCCTAAGGTTAATTAAACATTCGAGGACGAATGTCCTAAAGGGGGGGAGGATGTTATATCCCGTATTTTCGCGCATTCGAGAAAATTTGAAATAACTTTGATTTGTAAGGAATAAGGTTGTATGTTTATTTGAATTAATATATGTGTGTGTTGTCTATGGAAAATATTATTGTGGAAGTGTTGAAGAAGGCCGAGGGCGAAATTGGAATTTCGAAAATTTGTTTCGGGAATTATAAAACGAGATTTTTAACAAGTTGGGCTCAACAAATTAAAAAAACAAATTGAGGCCCAAAACCATAGCGGTGGCCGGCCATGATCCATAAGTTGGCCCAAATCCATGAACTAATTAGTCATGTGATGGTCATGTGTTCTATTAATATAAGAAGACTTAGTCTTCAAGAACATTCAAGAAACTAAACAAAAGAGAAAGAGGGAGCTAAAGACTAAGGGGGTTTCGGCCACAACAAGGAGAAAGAGAGAAAATTTTAGTCCTTCAATCTTCATCCCAAAAATCTTAATCTTCTTGGATTCTTAACAAGTGTAAGACGCTCTACAACGTGGTGTAATTAGTTTGGCGAGAAGGCAACGTTTGTGGCAAGTGAAAGTTGGAAGAAGAGGTAAGAATTCTATGATTTTATTATGTTATGGAAGATTATATATGTGTTGTGACGCGTGGAAATGAATGAAAGCGTGAAATTGTGTGTTGTGAATATATATGGAGGTAGCCGTGTAGGTGTGTGAGTAGGTGTAAGGCCGTGAGCCATGGTGTGGTCAAGGGAAGATGAATTAGATTTTGTTTAGCTCGCTAGTTGCGTCGTTGTGGCATTTATGACGTGAATGAATGTTTAACGAGTTGAATTGGCATTGAAAATGGTTGCGGGTTATTATGGAAATTATATGATTTTTTATATAGTTTTTATATAATTGTGAAGGTAAGAATTTAAAATGTGAATTAACGTTGTTGTTATTGAATTGGAAAGAAGATGATACGGTTTAGTAGTTGTGTCGCATTTGTAGGAGTTTCGGATGGAATATGGAAATTTGCGGGAATAATTGAATTCACGTATATTGCTTGGAATGTTATTGAAATACGTTTGAATAACCTTGAATTAGTAGATGAACATGATAATGTTGATATTAGTTTGACATTGCAAAGTTTGAATGGAAGTTGTCGCCTTATGTAGAAAGGAAGAACGTTGATGTTAGAATCTATTTCGTTGTGAATTTTGATGTCGTTGGTATTGCTGGGTTGTTGTTGTTGATATTATGATCGAGCTGAGTCTCGGGGAGGTTGAATTTATAGGGGAAATGCTGCCGGAATTTCGGTAGACAAATATGAATCTAAATTGAATTCTTAAAAGTTCACAACTCACATTTGGCACTTATGACCAATTGCAGATTTTGGACGTGACGGAGTTTGATTTTGCGCGCGCATAAGCCGCGAGAAAGGTATGTAAGGCTACCCTATTCCTTCTTTTGGCATGTCCTAGGCATACTAGGTCGATACTTGAGCCTCGGGGGCAATTCTGTTCATAGAAATCCGAAATTGAATTTGAGCACTATTCATTCAATCTAATTGAACTATAAATCTCATGTTTTGGTTGGAAAGTAATGAAACGTCCGAAACTTTTGTAAATGTAATCAAATCGATTCGAAACTTCCTTGGATGACTCTATATCCCTTAATATCCGAGGTTCATGTTCGCCACCTCGACTTGATCCGAGGTGGACCACTATTCCCGAATCCTCCCCTATTGTTCTACTTGGCTTAATTCCGTGCGATTATTAAAGGAAACTCTTGGTTGTTGTCCCGATTACCAAACGATGGTTGTCTTACTATTCCATTTAGTTTTTAATCTATATTTTGATATGTACACGCGATCCTATAAATTATATTTGGTCTAATCCGTAAGATATCCGGGAGTAATTCGCTTCTAAAGTGCTAGCTAAAATGTTCCGAGTCTTCCTATGATTCTGAATTATATTGATAGAAGTATGCCTGACATGATCCACCTTACCACATGATTGAGTAACGAAATAAGTATAAAGAATTTGTGTCGGAAAGAATATTATGAGTCATGATGTCTCAAACTTTCGTGAAGCATGTTGTAAAGAAGATTTTGTAAATACGACACCACGTATGATGTTTTCACCGAGGCTTGATAATTTATGATACGTACATATGATTCCAAAAGTTATTTGATTTAATCTATATGAAGTTAGCGCGATATCTAAAGACCCATTGATATGTTCCTTAGTTGTTAATATAAAGAAGAAAATAAAATAAAATAAGTGATATAATTAATACCTTGATATGTAATGGTATGTGCGTATGAAGCTAAGTTGTACTTAATTTGATCTATACATCATCCGAAAGATATCTGATATGACTAACACTTTGGTTTTGCAAGAATTGATTTACGAAACATTTATGGAGCGTTCCGTACTTCGAACGCTCGTAACTTTCGTATACCAGTTCCGATTGACCCGAAGCTTGTTTCTGGACCTCCAGATGCCGATAATGTGTTTGCATATAAGTATGTGTGTATCTCGGGTCTTGATTGTGTGCATGTGGTTTCGCTCTACTCTGTTTGTGCAAGCTTTGATTTGGATTTCACTGAGCCCGGGCCAGGATATGTTCTCGTGCGTACTTCTCTGCATTATTCACCGCGTCCCTCTCACTTGCGGACCGGGGCACGTATATGTACATGGTATGATTACGGGGAGGTGGCCAGGATGGCATATGATGACTCCATTCACCGCGTTCCGCAAAAGAGGGCCGGGGCACGTTATATGCATGCATGATACATGACATTGACATACATGAAATATGATTCACCGCGCCCCTCCCTAAGAGCCGGGGTACGTTACTTGCATATATGATACATGACATTGGCATATTTGATATATGATTCACCGCGTCCCTTACCAAGGGTCGGGGCACGATACATGAACATTTGATATATGATGTTAACATATATGATTCCATTTTCCGCGCCCCTCACGAAGGGCCGGGGCATGTTATTTGATAAATACATATAAGAGATACGAACCCTGTCATGCACACCCTGAGTTTGGTAGGTGAGCTTTTGGTACACAGGATGATTCACGTAATTATTGTATTTCTTCTAGCCTCCGACAACGTCGTATAAATATATAGATGACTCGTGTGTGGAAGGTAAGCACTCTGGTATTTTGGATAGCATACTTGCTTTGGTACCGTTGTTCCGGTTATGTTTCTATTTTCTGTATTCCATGCTTTACATACTCAGTACATATTCCGTACTGACCCCCTTTCTTCGGGGGCTGCGCTTTATGCCACGCAGGTACAGACACTTACTGTGGAGGTCCGCTAGCCTAGGTACATAGTCTGCTTTTGGGAGTGCTCCTTTGTTCCGGAGCCCACCCTTTTGGTACAGATCCTTCAGTTGTACATATTGTTGTGTTTATGACTATTCTGGGGTACGGCGGGGCCCTGTCTCGCCATATGATTCTGTTGTCTGTATTAGAGGCCTGTGGACATATTTGTGGGTTGGGGTCTTTCTGTACGGATGTGTGTATATGTTGTGTTTGGGCGATCCCATTCGCCGCGGCGGCCGGTCCGCATATGTTTACATGTTGCCTTGTTGGCCGGTGTGGCCTTTGTTGGTATTTTATGTGTGCAGGGTTATCTTGGTTAGTCTGTAAAACAAAGGAAACTCTGCCGAAATTGTTCTGGAAATTACCTAAATTTGGAATATAGCCTTGTCGGCTTCTGCTATATACTTGAATGCGTTTGAAAAAAAAAATTAGAGATAGCATTTGATAAATGTGTTTGGGTGCCCAGATCGGGCACTAGTCACGGCCTACGGGGTTGGGTCGTGACAGTATTTGGCCAGTGCATTGCATTGCACGTGATCATATTTTGCATTGCACATCATTACATTTTATTCTACATTATTATATGGCTCGTTTAGTTCTGATTTTGGTGTGGTTTGCTGAAACGTCTATTGTGGTATTGATATGATCATTGACTAAGTTAAATTATGGATTAGTGACTCTACCTAGGGAAGGAACTTGGACTTGTGATTATCAGGTGATATTATTGAAACTTGACAGACTTGTGGGTTAGAAGCTTCACCTTAGGTTGTGACTCTGTTATGGGATATTCTGTGACTTGGATTTGAGTGTTGAGTGCCTATCTATTTATCTTGTTGATTTCATACTTATATTCGTGAACTAATCTTAGTCAGCATATGATGCTTACCAGTACATAGTGTTTGTACTGATACTACCTTGCTGCACCCTTTTTGAGTGCAGATTGTGTTCTAGAGATTTCATCCAGATTACATCTCTAGCTTGAAGCTACTTTGTTCGATCAGATCCGAGGGTGAGCTTCTATCCATGCCATGCCACCTGAAGATCTCTCTTTCCAGATGTCTATTTTTATTCCAGACATTCTTTGTTATTATAATTGAGATATACTTCATTCTTTAGGCATTGTTAGTTAAGGTCCTTGTACGATGACTTTCAGATTCTGGGGATATAATAGTTAGACTTCTGCACTTGTATCTTTTATTAATTATGACTTGGTAGACTATATATTCACTCACATGTTCATTGATTGTTTTAGTACAAATTATTAAAAAAAGTTAAAATTGGCTAGTGATTAAAGAGTTAACCGGTAAGGGTTCCCCTACTGGTGATAATAAAGTAGGTGCCTGCACGATCGATAATTAGGGTCGTGACAATAAGTGCGGTCCACGACACACCCATAAACAAGACTCTACTACACACCGCTACTAGACAGCCTAGGACAAACTGCTCTGATACCACTTTTGTCACGAACCAACCGGTGGGCTAAGACGGGAACCCAGATCTAACCTACCAATCACCACATGACATACATGTATTACATAGTCATACTTGAGTGTGGGACATGAGGACCGTCATGAGGCAACCTACTAATTGATAGATATCATAAGAAGAAATGGACACAAACCCAAAGATATATATACACAAACGTAATCAAGTTAATCCCAAGTATACAAGCCGACAAGGCCATCAACAATAGTGATACAACAAGTTTTAGACCGAGACGGCCATAGAACATCTAACTGTGCATATCCCTCTATGAGCCTCTACTAGAATACAAGACATAGTAAGGAAGGGACAGGATCCCACCATACCCAAATGTACACAAAAATATCATACCAAGCTAGACTGCAACTCCGCAACAAGTGAAGTGCTCTAGCACAAGCGCGGAGAAGGCGGCCTAAGGGTGTTAATTGTCCCCCTGTCTACCTGCGGGTATGAACGAGGCGTCCACTCGGCGACCACAAACAAATGGACGTCAGTACAAATAATGTACCGAGTATGTAAGGCATGAATAACAACATAATAATGACATGAAGGTAACATGAGATAAAAGAGAAACACTTGTACATCTGAATGCCTCTGAAGGCGAAAGATATGCATGATTTCCATTTTTTTAAAAAGGCCACACTATGGGGCTTCATCATCATCATTAATCCACTCTTAGGGCCATCATCATCATACCGTACCCAACTGCAGTGGCGTGCACAATAGATGTCGTACCCGGCCGACACGGCTCTGTGTCATAAAAATGATACATATATATATATATATATATATATATATATATATATATATATATATATATATATAAAGCATGCATGAGAGCTCAAAGAAGTGTTAAGAGTCTATCAGAGTGACGTAAAGTCGGTGTACCTCCAATAACCATTATGGAACTATCATCGTAACTTATTTCACCTTGAAGGATAAATGACCATAAGATGAGATCAACAACCAAAAACAAGTTCAATAACCATGAGACAAGATCAATAACATCATAAGAAGATCAAGAACATAAGCGTCTAATATTTCTAAGAGTGGAGTCATTATGGATATCATTCGTATATGTTTGTATCAATATGATAATGCCAAAAAAAATAAAGGGATAGCCTTAACATACCTCGTGTTCTACATAACCATTCAAAACCTCTCAATGTCTATCTTCCCGAGCTCACAAATTTACATTCAAGATGACTCATACTAAGATTAAGTTGTTGAAACACTTATAAGGTCAAGTTAAGGTAGTAGGTGAGTTAACCGAATTCAGACAACATTTCCCCTATACCGTCAACTCCAAAACATCAATAACAAAATCAACAATACCATAGCCAAGAGATTACATTCAAACATGACTCAAATCAGTCCAACACTTTCTTTCAAAATTAGTCCATGACCAATATTTTAATACCACACCGTAAGACCTCTCTACCATGATTCTCTTCACTTTTATGACTTATTGAACCTTCAAATCTACTCAACATAAGAAATAAAATGAAGAACCTACCTTATAGCTTGAAGAACTACAACACACATAACTTTCTTCAAGACTAAATTCACCACAACATCAAGTAGAAGCAAGAACAATCACCTTCTACGCACTAATTGAGGTTTTAATACTTGATCTTCCCTTGAAATGGTTTGGGCTGATTAAGGATGATTGAGAGAGATTAAAGGCTCACTACGGTGCTATTTTTGTGAAACCAATGACCCCATGTCATGGGAAATAATTTATAAACCAAGGACAAATATCCACCACCTCCGTTTCACGGTTTACTTTCACAACCGTGAAATTTTTCACAGTCCGTGGAAGTGGCCGTGAAACAATTCTTGTGATCCACCTTGCTGCCATCCATTCCACAGTGGCTAACCATTATTTTCATGGTCCGTGAAATTATTCACAGCTCGTGGTAGTGGCTGTGAAATGTTCTTATTCCTTCTGATTCGTTTGACGTCTAACCTTTGTGCTCCTATCCAAACATGTTTAAAGACTCATATAACTCTGAGATGCACCCATAGTCCTCATATACAACTTCCCAAATTATTTTCAATACGAGCCTATGACATCCGACTTAAAACAAAACTTTAACGTACCCGAAAGACGAGATGTAACAGCCAGGGACCTTGTCCCAGTAAACAGTTTAGCAGTTAGACTCATGTAAGAGGTTTCATAGACTAGTTTAGGTATGTCATGTCAGATGTTCAGAGTCGAATAGCCAGTATTGGCGCAGTACTTATTATATTATTAGACTATTTCCGCATTATGTTTAAACAATATTTTCATTAGTATTATGATGGCTCATGTTATTCAAAATACACATATTTTAAAGTGTATTCCATATCAGTTCATGTCCTATGTTGACTCAGCAAGCCATGTGGTTCGCTTGGTCACATGCAGCAAGGCACCGAGTGTCGTGCTACGACCAAGCCATAGTTCGGGCCGTGACAAAGCTTAGTATCAGAGCCTAGGTTCAAGTGTCTTAGAGAGTCTATGAAATCATGTCCGGTGGGGTAAACTTTATATGTTTGTGCGCTCCATATATAGAAAAAATTGACCACCAAGACATCTAAGATTGTTTAATTTCTTTCAAACTTTAGATCGTGCAGTTAAAGCTATGCTTTCAGGAATCCTTCTAACTCATGCGTATTATGTATTCCAAAAAATGACTATGAAAAGAAAGTACACCAAGTGGACTTCAACTACTTGCCAGAGAGCTACTACTAATATTTATTCCAGAAGTGGAGCCTCAGACACAAAGGGCTGTAATAGATTCTGCACCCCCACCTATCGAAAGGTCTGCGGAGGTACGTCCTACAGTTACCCATAGCCCAGTGCCTCAGATATATATGTTAGGGGAGCGGCTCACCCTGATTATTGCTATGCAAGCACAGCATCAGGAAATGACTCCTAGTGGAGGGTCGAACAGTTCTAGGACCAATAAATTTCTTCATATGAAGCCTGCAGTGTTCACAGGGACTGTTAAGGGGGAAGATCCTCAAAATTTCATTGATGGCCTTCAGAAGGTTTTTCGTGTTATGCATGCTTCAGAGACGGAGGCAGCAGAATTGGGAGCTAATCAGTTGTAGGATGTTACTAATATTTGGTATAAGATATGGGTGCAGTCTCGCAGGGAAGATGCATCTCCTATCAGTTTGGATGAATTTACATGTGCGTTCATTGACCACTTCCAGCCGCTTGTGGTCAGGGAGGCAAAGGCCTATGAATTTGAGAGGTTGAAGCAGAATGATATGAACGTGAAGGACTACTACCTCAAGTTTATTACTTTTGCCAATTATGCTCCTCACATGGTCCCTAGTATGAGGGCCTGAGTTAGGAGATTTTTGTTGGGCCTTACCCAACTTGTATGGTGATGCAAATATTACTTCTCAGAGTAGAGAAATGACCATCACCAAGATAGTTTCTTTTGTTCAGGGTAGGATCGAATGAAGAAAGAAGACGCACTTTACAAAGAGAAGGACAAGGAATTTAATAAAAGAGCTAAACCTGCAGGTAACTTCAGTCATTAGGGGGGGTGGAGGTAGAAAATTCTTCAAGAGCAGGTCATCAGGACCCACTCCATCAGCAACCAATGCCCCAGCCGCAAAGTTTAGAAAGGATCAAAAAAGACAGAATTTCTGCCTAGCATACTCCTATTCTCAGGCTAGTGTGGGTCAGAAGACTAATAATAATCCAGTTTGCAGCAAGTATGGTAAGAGACATCTAGAGAAGTGTCGAGGTGTGGCTATATGCTATGGGTGTGCCTAGTAAGGCCATTTTAAGAGGGACTTTCCATCAGTGAAACAGAGTACCAGAAGTAATATGGCTCAGTCCATAAATTCAGCAGCTCCTCGAAATTCTCAACCTCAGTCAGGGAATGGTCCAGCTAATTCTAGCAATGCTGGCAAAGGTCGAAATTGCTTGTATGCTTTAGCAGGTCATCAGGATACAAAGACACGTTCAGATATGCTCACAGGTACATTAACAGTTTTCACTTTTGACGTTTATGCCTTTATTGACCTAGGATCCACCTTATCATATGTAACCCCATTTATTGCAAAGAAATTTCTGATAGAACCAGAAAATTTGCATGAACCCTTTGAAGTATCTACTCCAGTTGGAGAGTCAGTCAAAACTAGACGTATGTATTTATAGGGATTGTCCAGTTTTAGTCTATCACCGCAGTACCGTAGCTGACTTAGCAGAGTTGGAGATGGTAGACTTTGATGTAATCATATGTATGGATTGAATGGCTTTGTGTTATGCCATGGTAGGTTGTAGAATTCCAATCGTATGATTTGAATTTCCTAATGAACCAGTTATAGAATGGAAGGGAAATTCAGTAGTACCCAGTGGTAGATTTATTTTCTATCTCAAAGCCAGAAAGATGATTTCCAAAGGGCATATTTATCACTTAGTCTGATTCAGGGATACAGATACCCAGACTCCAACCCTCCAGTCTGTACCAGTAGTTAATGAGTTTCTAGAGGTTTTCCCAGAAGATCTTTTCGGAGTTCCCCTCTAATGGGAGATAGACTTTGGAATTGATCTACTTTTTGGCATTGAATCGATATCTATTTTGCCATACAAAATGGATCCAGTAGAGTTAAAAAAGTTAAAAGGCAGTCGAAAGTTCTTTTTGACAAGGGATTTATTAGGCCAAGTGTCTTACCTTGGGGCGCGGTAGTTTTGTTTGTCCAAAAGAAAGATGGATCCTTATGCATATGCATTGGCCACCACCAATTGAACAAAGTCCCCATTAACAACAAGTATCCTCTCCCTAAAATAGATGATTTGTTTGACCAACTTCAGGGTGCCCAGTGTTATTCCAAGATTGACCTCAAATCAGGATACCATAAGGTAAAGGTTAAGGCAGTTGATATTTCAAAGACCGTTTTTAGAACCCGTTATAGTCACTTTAAATTTCTTGTCATGTTATTTGGGTTGACAATCCCACCAGTTGCTTTCATGGACCTTATGAACAGAGTCTTTAAGCTTTATCCTGATTTATTCGTCATTGTGTTTATTGATGACATTTTGGTGTATTCCCATAGTGAGACCGATCATGCAGAACATTTGAGAATAGTGTTGCAGACACTTCAGCATTATGAGCTTTATGCGAAATTTTCAAAGTGTGAATTTTGGCTAAAGTCAGTGGCGTTTCTCTTCCACGTGATTTCAGGGTAAGGTGTGAAATTTGATTCTCAGAATATTAATTTCATGAAGAATTAGGCCAGACCTACCTCAGTATCCGATATAAGAAGTTTCTTGGGTCTGGCATAGATATACCCCTATTGTTATACTTTGGGTCTAAATACACCCTTGTCGTTATACTTTGGCATAGATATACCCCTCATTTTAACAGAGGAACACGTGTTATCTTTCTAATGGCCTATTTAAACTATCTTCTAATTAATTAAAATCCAACCCACAACCCGGTATCCAATTAAAAGACTCGTACCCATATCAATTTCCAAAAAATTCAGCCAAGCTTCATCAATGGCTGCTGCCATCCTCACTGACCATCTGCCGCCGTTGCCGAACGTCGGCTCTAGTTACAGCGGTATTAAAATGAAAAAAGGAGTAACAAAAGACGAAGCTAATGCGATCATTGAAAAGCTCAAGGCAATAGGTGCTACAACAGTATTAGAAAGAATTTTTTCAATTTTTCCTCATGTTCTTGTACTTTAAATTGTTATTTTTATGGGGAATTGAAATGGAAATTGTACTCCATTTTGAAGAATTTTTGTTGCACATTTCTAGGGACTTTACTAAATTGATTTGCTATGCTCGTTTTATGTCTCTCTTTGCTGTTTATAGTTCTTGGTTACTTCTTTAACAAACTATTATGTTAGATCACTTGCTGTGTGCTATAGAGTTAGTTGAAATAGTAACAACTTCCTAGGATTATGGATGTTGATTATTCTTGGGAAACTATAATTAGCACTGGCAGTAGGCAATGGCGACCTATAGTAAGTGAGGATGGCAGCAGTCATGGATGAAGCTTGCCTACATTTTTCGAGTATGGGTATGGGTATGGGTCTTTTAGTTAGATATCGAGTTATGGGTTGAATTTTAATTAATTATAGGAGATAGTCAAAACAGACCAGATGATGACACGTGTCCCTCCGTTAAAATATGGGGTATACCTATGCCAAAGTATAACGACAGGGGTGTATTTAGACCCAAAGTATAACAATAGGGGTATATTTGAACACAGAGTATAACGAGGGGTATATTTGGCCCTTTTCTAATAGTACAGGGGTATATTTGGCCCTATTCCGTTTGGTCTATCATGCTATGGAGAAAGTTAATTTGATTCAAGAGTGTTGATAACAGCTCAGAGTCGCCAAAAATCTAACACGAATGTGCGGTGTAGAGACCTAGAATTTTAAGTTGATGATTGGGTGTTCTCAACGTCTTCACCTATGAAAGATGTGATGAGATTTGGCAAGAAAGGGAAACTTAGTCCCAGATATATTGGACCATACAGAATCCTTCTGTGAAGGGTTGGTCAAGCAGCTTATGAGCTTGACTTGCCACAAGAGTTGGCTGTTGTACACCAAGTATTTCATGTATCCATGTTGAGGAATTTTGTGGGAGACCATTCGTTAGTTGATCCTGCTAACGCTATAACGGTTAATGATGGCCTAACCTATGAGGAGATCCCTAAAGCCATTCTTGATCGTCTTGTTCAGAAATTGAGAACTAAGGAAGTAGCCTCAGTAAAAGTGGTATGCAAGAGTTAGAAAGTCGAAGAGCCTGCATGAGAAGCCGAAGAAGACATGAAATCCAAATATCGTCATTTGTTTGAGGGGCAAGCAAAAAGCGTTCAAGGTAAATACCTTCAGCATCCATGTCATGTCCTTTACTATTTATGCCTTACGTTTCACATTCAATGTATTCTCTACTCATGTCATAGTGTTCATGTTTCCATGAAAACCATGTCATGTTATTTCAGTCCCCATGTTCTATGTAATGTTTCCTCACATTCACGTACTCAAGCCATGTCCAGTTGCACTCTTAACATCATTTGAGGACGAATGATCCCAATGGGAGATATTTTAATACCTTGTACCTTTAAACTAAGCTATGTTCATAATTCAAGAGTTAGGAAATCAGACGGGGAGTGTTGGAATTAAAATTTGTTTCAGTTTAGTGAAATAATAGTTTATACGCCAGGGTTATATGGACCATATAATATTATACGGGCCGTACATTATACCGTATCTAGACCCCAAAAATTGTGGTGGGGTTTTATGGACCGTACAATTTATATGGCCCATACCTGGCACCGTACAAATAAGTGTGAATGGTACTTTGGGTCTATATCAAGGCATGGAAAAATTGCATGTCCTAGAATTTGACAATCGAAGTACGATCAGTTTAAACAGACTGTATATTTTTGTACGGGTCGTACATGGGACCATACATTTATGTACGGGCCGTACATTATGCCGGTATAATTTCCAACATAGGGAATAGTATAAATACGTGTTTTCAGTCTTTTATTCTATTTTCATCGTTTCAAGCCCTAGCACGAAGTTTCTCTCCTCCTATCACTCTCATACATAAAGGTAAGTCTGTTTCCAAGACTTCTAAGTGAATTCAAACACAAATTCATGAACTCTAAGTAGAAATCCATTGTTCCAAACCTAGCGTTGTCAAGAAAACCCATTTCAAGGATTCAAGGATGAAGCTTTTGGGATTCTTCTCCAAGTTCCGATCATTATTACATGTTTTGAAGCAATTTTTTAAGCGATTAAGGTATGCTGGGTTTCTATCCACATGTGGGAACATATATTGTTCTTACCCACTCCACGTCCATCCATGAAACCACGAAGTTCTATAAACCAAGGGTTTCTATTTCAATTCAGGATAACCCTAAATTACATGGATCATGTTATACCATGTTTGAATTACTAGTTCATTATTGTTTTCTTCATCCGTCCGTAATCTATGAACACCAATGCTTTGCATTCCACGGGTTCTTAAATGCAAGATATGAATTATTATGCTTATTTTCATGAAAATCTACATGCTTTCCATGTTTTTATGCAAGTAATACTCTATATCTATATCCATGTTATATTACACTCATGAATCATGTTTACAACAATGTTTAAGTAATTTGTGGGCTTCTAAGCCAATTATATCCATGTTCATGTTTTGGGAGTTGCACAAATTACCGAGAAGGCTCAGACAGCTTGAAACGATGTATGCCAGCATAGGATAGGGATCGCTCCGCCAAGATAGGACGATTCCTTCATGTTTACCCCTTACGGGTTTTTGGATCCATTCATGTCATGTTCATGTCTCGTATCCCTAAGTTATGAGATGGCTTAGCTGATCAGGCTAAGATATGATGCCACATGCTCACGTTGTGGTTATATATCAGCTAAACTAAGGCTCGCTAGCTTAAAATGTTTTACTCATGTTATATAAATACATTCATATCAAATGATGCTCATGTTCAGGTTCGTCTTACGGTTTCAGTTTCAGTTCTCATTATTTCATGTGCCATGTTTATTTTATTAAGTTGCTTTACATATTAGTACAATTCAAATTTACCGACGTTCCCTTTTATTGACCGGGGGCCTGCATTTCACGATACAGGTATTGATTTATAAGACCATAGATCAGCCTGTTAGGACATTGCTCGTATCCAATTTTGGTGTGCCCCATCTTATTCGGGGTGTTATCTTTATTTACTTAATTTCAGTTATGCAGTTAAGGTATGTCGGGGGCCTTGTACCATTAAACAGTTTAGCAGTCAGACTTATGTAAGAGATTTCATAGACTAGTTCAGTTATGTCATGTCACATGTACAGAATCGTATAGCCAGTATTGACTTAATACTTCTTATATTTTCAAACGATTTCCGTATCATGTTTAAACAATATTTTCATTAGTATTATGACGACTTTTGCTATTCAGACTATAAATGTTCTAAAGTGTATTCCATATTAGTTCATGTCCCATGTTGAATCAGCAAGCCATGTGGTTCGCTCGGTCACATGCAGCAGGGCACCGAGTGCTGTGTTATGTCTAGGCCATGGTTCAGTGCGTGACAGCAAGTCTGGTAACCAGCTCATAAACGAAGGAAACTATTTTCCTTCCTAAGTTGATAGGGCCCCAAGTAATTAAGTGGAAAAGATTGTTGCTCAAAACATCTACATTGTTTAACTCTTTGAACAAGACCATCAGATGACGTTGGGTGAATAAAAAAACAAGATTTTCTTTTATTGATGAGTTGCCAAGAGAAATGCTCATATTCCTCGAAGACTTTCACCATCATAGTAATAGACTCATCATCCCCAGAAATATAGAAAATGTTATCATTTACATTGCTTAAGTGACTAATTTTAGGGTCATTAGCATAACACGAAAATAAACAAAATTGTTCAGCAATCGTTGATCAAGACTCATGGATAGCACTTCAGCACAAAGGATAACTAAGGAACAAGACAAATGATCTCTTTGATTAAGGCCTCTAGAAGAGCTAAAGAAACCATGCCTGGCTCCACTGAAATTGATGGAATACCAACTGTTTGTAATAACTCTTCAAATAATATTGATCCATGTCTCAAAAAAATCCATCTTCTTGAGAACCTCACATAGAAAATTCCATGAGACTCTATCACATACCTTAATCATATCTAGCTTTAAGGTTACATTCGAGTCATGATCATTTTACCCGTGTGATGAATCATATCCTGGCCCAAGGTAATATTTTATGTAATTGGCCTTCCTTTCATGAATATAATCTGATTCTGAGAGAAACATACACATAATCTTGGAGAGTCTGTTGCTCAGAATCTTGGAGATAATCTTGCAAGTGAAGTTTCTAAGACTAATAGACCTTATTTCAAAAAAACTCATATGGAGACTTGACCTTAGGAACGAAAGTAAGGAAGGAGTAAGAGATGGACATGTGAATCAAACATGCTTCAAATAAATCTACCACTATATTATATAGACCATTAGAAACAATATCCCAACATTGGTGATAACATAAATCAAATAGACCATCTAGCCCTGAAGAATTATCAGTGATCATGTCAAAAATTGTATCCTTGAGTTCCTGGATGATGGGTATTGCACAAATTATATCTTTTACTTCAGTAGTCACCATAGAAGGAAGGATCGAAAGTAAAGAATTGTCTCTAATATAGCTATTTTCAATGAAAATTCATTCATAAAACTTGACAGATTCTTGTGCAATTCAAAATTGACCTTCTATCCAAAAACCCATGCTATTCTTGGTTTTCTTTAATTTCAGCCTCTACCTTTTTGATGAGATTACGGATTGAAAAAACCCAGTATTCAAGCCACCTTCTGCGTGCATGCCTCATTTCTCCCTCCAAAAGAACTCTTTCTTTTTATAATACCTAAAAAGTTTGACATTAGATTCATTGTACTTGATCAAGTTGTGTACAGAGTTATCTCACCTTGCTCTGTTGCTGCAAATATATTTTAGCTAGGGAAGAAGATTATTTAAACTTAGCATGCTTGTCCCTATCCCACTTCCGAAAATCATGATTTAGTGGTTGTACTGACTTTGGGCCAACCTCGAAGGAATTTTATCCTTATCAGCTTCCTTCACTAAGTTTCTAAAGCGTTCAGAGCTTAACTTCTTCAAATCCTTTTTCATTAGCATCAACCTCTTGACTACTTGCAGCAATTTATAACCCTGAAGAGAAACTTCTTAACCTTTTTTTTGCTAGCTGCAAAAATTGGGGGTGCTGCCCCCATATATTACAGTGTAGGAAGATTTTTGTTGTCTTAGCCTTTTCTTAGCCAAGATCACTTAAAAGGACAGTGATGACCTATTATGTTATACCCCGTATATTTATACGTCGAATTATTCACAAGCAAATCGACTCAAGTTAAAGGCGGAATTATTTTCGGACATGAAATAGGAACCTTTAATTTTCAATTTTAATTATTACATAAATTGTTTATAAGTTTTAATTAGTGTAAAAATATTATTGGAGATTAGGAACTAATTAATTATGATTAAATTATTAAGTAAGGGATTAGTGATTAATTAATTTAATTATTGGTTGTGGGCCCCACCCGAAAACAATATATATAATAATGGGCTGCCACGTGGCATCAAGTGGTCAAGGTTAGTGGAACTAACGTGTCACTATAAGGAGAATCATATATATGAAAGTTGATTAATGAATCAACAACTAGTTCATTCTTTCTTTATTGAAACTTAGAAAAAAAAAAATTGTAACAACTTCCATGGCTACTCGGCCAGCCATGGATGGAGGAAAAACATTTTTTTGCACATTGTGATCAAGTTTCAAGTGAATTACAAGTTCAAGGAGGTGATAGCAACATTGGATATTGAATTGAGGAAGAAGCAATTGCGAAATTCAAGCAATTAAGTGTAGAAATTCCTTCGAGAAAATTAAGGTAAGATTTTCTTGTTTTATAGTATAATTATATTAATGGTGTTGTAATGGAAGGATTAAAAGTGGATTGGACGAAATTGGAACTAAGAAAATGCATGAAATTGATGTTATATGAAATTGTGGGTTGACATGGATTCAGAAAGGTTGTTGGGTTGTTAGAATTGTTATGGGCTTAATTGTAAAAATATTGTATGTATACCTCTATTGTTGGTATTTTTGTGATAACAGGAGAATAATTGAAAATTCGGGTTAGGCGAATATATAGGGGAAATGCTGCCCGATTTCTGTTAAGTCCTTAACTAATGAAAAACCCTAATCGAGAAAGTATAAATTAAAGAATAAGTTCTATAGGTGATTGGTCACGGATTTATGAGCTAGGAAGTATAGTTACTAACGCTAGCGTTACTGTTATATTAACTAGGATAAAGGGGCGACGAACCGAATGAGATTACGAATAACCTTCAGCAGGTATGTAAAGCTGCCCCTTCTTTCTTTTGGCATGTCTTAGATTTCAGTGACGAATGATATGAGCTTTGGGGTAATTCTATTCATAATTTTCGAGTGTGATTCATTATTCTTATTCACTTCTTGATGTTAGAACTCTTAAAATGATTGAGCTTCCCTCTTCAGTTTTCTATACGTTGGATAGTAGTCGATATATATATATGAGCTCTTATTCTTAGAAAATCTACGATAATTAATGTCCTTGACTTCTATAAGCTATTTCATACTATATTGACATATGTCTATGATTAATAAGGCTCTTTTGATATTATTTATGATGACATTCGAGGGATATTTGATATGATTGTCCCTATTGATACTCAGGTTTTAATCCCTTCTTCTTATTCTGTTTGAGTCTTCATAATGTTTTAAATTGCATATGGTTGCTCACTACTCTGATCGTGCATGCCTCAATATGTCCTTCACCGAGTCTCGGGCCGGGTATGTTATCGTGCACAGTTTCACTGCATTGTTCACCGAGTCCCTCACTAGAGGGCCAGGTACGGTATATATATATATGATGGTGTTATGCTGTGTTATGGCGTTATGATGTGTTTATGGAGTTATGCTGTGTTATGGCGCCAAAGACGGGGTGGCGACCGTTCACCGAGTCCCATAATGGGCCGGGTATGATATATGATATTGACATGCATGATTTATGTTTCAAAAGGGCAAGTGTTTTGGTATTCTAGAGATTGTACTTTTTTTTTGTACTCCCTATTTCAGTTATGATCCTTTTTACTGTATTTCATGCTTTATATACTCAGTACATATTTCGTACTGACCCCCTTTCTTCGGGGGGCTGCGTTTCTTGCCCGCAGGTACAGATATTCGGTTTGGTGACCCTTCAGCATAGGACTTCTACTCAGCTCTCTCGGAGAGCTCCGTTGTTCCGGAGTCTAGACTTTGGTTCAGATCTTATATTGTATATGTATATGTTTATCCAGGGGTACGGCGGGGCCCTGTCCCGTCATATTTCACTGTTGATACTCTTAGAGGTCTGTAGACATATGTGTGGGTTGTGTATAAGTTCTGTTCAGCTGTGTCTATACGATGTGTTATGATATGATGTTCGTCTGTAGCGGCAGCCTTGTCGGCTGGCGTATGATATTGATATATAGTGGCAGCCTTGTCGACTTGCGTATCATTTTTATGATTTGATTAGTTGTGACTCCTTAGGAGACAGTCTATCTGGATATATATATATATATATATATATATATATATATATATATGTTATGTCATCATGAACCTTGGAGTTCTTTTGCAAGTTTCCATATTGTTCTTTGATTCAGTTTGACTATGTCCAACAGGTACGTATACGGGTGTCCAGGTCGGTCACTAGTCATGGCCCACGGGGTTGGGTCGTGACAAAAGTGGTATCAGAGCAGTTCGTCCTCGGAGTGTCTACAGACCGTGTCTAGTAGAGTCTTGTTTATCGGTGTGTTGTGCACCACATCTATAAACAGGAAGCTACAGGACATTTATGATGTTACCTTTCTTTCATATCTAAAATCGTGCGATAGAGCCCAGCCATAGAAAATGAAATTCCTTATACTACTAACCTTTGATTTCAGCTGAAGAACGACATCGACAAAAGGAAGCGACTGATGATATTGGAAGTTACAAAGTACACAGGTAAATAACGGTACGAAAGAGGCATGTCGGATAAGGTAAGAATACTGAGATATGATCGACATGTAAAGTTGAAGAATGAAAGGGGAGGTAGATCGGAAGGTATAATAGGATAGATCGTTAAAGGATCAGGTACGTCTCGAGGTGCGATA
Source organism: Lycium barbarum (assembly GCF_019175385.1). Lineage (NCBI taxonomy): Eukaryota > Viridiplantae > Streptophyta > Magnoliopsida > Solanales > Solanaceae > Lycium > Lycium barbarum. Next base: position 17,217,506 of record NC_083348.1, on the reverse strand, counting down.
TGTGAGGTAAGTTCCGACACCTTTATACTTTTTACTGGAAATTGGGAGCCCTGTTTGGCTATGATACGATATGATATATGCGTATATATGTTGGCCCTGTGAGGCATTGTTGGTATTTCCTGCGTGCTGGTTTTGGGATAGTGAGAAGTACAGAGGAAACTCTGCCAAAATTTTCCCAGCAATAGGAAAAAGAAGGGAATGAGATATAAGTTCAAAATATGTCTTGAAAGTTGATACCGATAGGGTAAATTTATTATGTTGGACTAAAGCTTTAAGAGGTACCCTCCATGTCACCCGTAAGAGGCACCGTTCGTATTTGGAAAATGCTATTTTGAAAAAGCATATATGAGTAGCAATGTTTGGAATTAATTTGAACGGACCAGAATACTTTCCAACCACATTTTGCCTTAGAAAAAGGCTCACGTTGAAGGGCAAAAATGTCCAGCAATCAAGTTTCACTTTATTGGAAGAGTACAAAGCATACAACAAGTAGTTTATGAACCAAATAGTTCGCTCATGGCCCAAAAAAAAATCTGAGGGTAAACTGTGTGAATCAAGCACTAAGAAGTCCTGTGGTGCTTGTCGGATTCTAGTTTTCTTTTGGTGGTGGTTTAGTAACATTTTATTAGTTCTTGATCAACTAACTGGGGATGGAATTTGTGGAAGGAAAACTTAAACTTGTGGGCTGTCTAGGATGATTCGGAAGGGCTTGTGATACTAAGGGTTGATTTAGAAAAAGGTGGCAACTCGTAACAGAACATTTTATTGAGGTACCGAGTGAACCGTTAAGTAGGGGTAAATTGCGATGAGTTTACAGATAAAAGGAGTAGTAGTATGATTGAGGCAAAAGTACAGAGGAGGAAGAGTTATGACAAATTATTAAGGTATTGATAAGACAGCATGTTGGATATTAAGGGTAAGATTGATCAGAAAGGGTGAAGGGTTTAGTACGTCTAGTCCACAGAGTGTAATTAAAACATAGTAAGAATCATGAATAGAATTAAGATGTGCTACGTTATAGGATGGATTACGAACAGGATGTAATGTGAATACCATAAGAACTGCTATAGAAATGAGTTAAGCCTAGCAAGGAAGTAACTAAAGGATATGATGAGATTAGTGTGAAACGGAAAAGCAAATAGAGAACGAATAAGAAAGACTTACCAAGTCCTATAGGGAAAGTTCAGAATAGAGGTCAAGTGGTAACGAAAGTGAAAGCGAGCACAGGAGGAGAAGAAGTTAATTGAAAGAACAAGATAGGAGGAAAGCGAGTGGCATTACAGTGAGGCGATGTGTTATGATGTGTATGGCTAAGAAAACGAGTAATATAAGCGATAGAATTGTGAAAGCCCAAACAAAAGGAAGATGAGCAACGAGATAGAATGAATGCTAGAAATGACTGGTATGATAAGAACAAAGAGAGATGAACAGAATATGTTTTGAAAACGAGAAAGGGGTTATGTAGAAGTAGTGTTTTCCGAAGGATATAGGGGTAGCATGAGATTCCTCGTGCACAAAATAAAAGATGGACATAGACTGGAGAAATGAAAGGAATACTAAAGGAAGAACTCAAGATAGACGTAATTAATTAAGTATGAGTATAGGACAAAAGGGAAATATATAGCGACGGACTGAAGGTGTAGTACGACAAAAAGGTGATAAGACAAGATCACTATTACAATGAATTTGATTTGATTTTAGTAATATTAGAAGTTAGCGTTGGAAGTACTGAGTGTATGTGACTTCACCGCGGAAATGGTGAAATCACTAAGGGACAAGGATTGCAGACTTGTGAAATAACTGATGTATTGTGAATTTATTAGAAGAAACAGATGATATCCGTTAGGATAAAGACAGTGTTATAGGAAAGCTTGGGACACTTATCATTAGAATATAAGTGCTACCGAATGGGAGAATTTGAAACGACTATAAGCACTAGCTAGTCACTGATCGGAATAAATGGAATGTGGCTTTGGGTAAATTGCTACATTAATTACATTACTCGAGTACCAACCATCAGATACGATTTTGTACTATATATCGAGAGTTCTCATCGCCTCGTGATTGTGTATGGGTATTCTAAGTTATATATGATATAAAAGAAGACATGGATATGGTGCAGTATACCAAATGTATTGGAAAAGAACCATATGAATTGGAAGATTGCAAATGGGGACATAGAGTAAAATATAAATAGATAATGATGTGGGTACACCCTAAAGGGGGGAAGCGGATGAGAAAAAAATGCAAGTGTAAAATGCAATCAACTGACACTGCAACACGTTTAATGTGAATTCTTAAACTATAATTGAGATCCCTTGCTGAAACAAGTTAGTGAGATCTGAAGGCCATCAATAAGCGGATAGAAGCCAAGATGCTATTGGAGACAGTGCTGAGAATTATAGGTAAAGATCTTGGATAATATAACATCAGAAGGTGGATGCCTATAAAAAGGAAGAATACGACAAGAAAATGGTAACGAGTAACTTAAAAGATATTATAAAGGATAGCAAGGTTATACTGGATTAGAGGTTAAGATGTGAACAACAGAGTTATTGGCTAGTGATATTGTGACATATAAGTAGCAAAGGAGAAAGGATAGGAAATCTCTCCTATAGTAGGATATGAGAAAACCAAATGGTGAATAGAGGAAGGGAAAGGAGTATGGCGAAATAGACAGCAAGTGAATGATAGTACAATAAGATATGTAGAGTAAAATAAGCCAGGAGAAGGAAAGACTATGACTAAGATTGGATGCACTTTTTACAAATTGTACAAGAATAGTTATGCAACCTACGAATATTTGTATACTAAGGACGAGACCAAGCGAGTACTTGATAAGAAGAGTAAGAATTCAGTAACAACAATGTGGTTGCGATATTTCGGATACATCAAAGAAAGGTATAAGATGGTTGAAGCAAAACTACAGAGAAATAATTAGTACTAAGGGCAAAAGCCATAGTTGGGCCCCGATACCATTGAAAGGTACGAGAGAAGAATGCAAGGTAAAGTATAAAGACTAATGAAACGACGGTAAGGTATTTTCTGGACTGATTTGAGCACCTACACATACTCTTGTAAAGATTACAATAGGATGCGTGGAAGGAGAACTAAGAGAAAATTTGAGTAAAGGGGCAATAGAAGAGTTTGAGTCAAGAATAAGGAAATGACACGAGATAATATGCCTAAAGTAGTGCCGGTTACGTTAAGGGAAATTACGAAATGATTTAACCGAGACAATTAGAACAAGCAGGTTACTGGTTACTGGATGATAGTAAAGCTATAATATGAGGGGACCCTAGCGCTATTTGATAGCCAACCATAAAGATCGAGATCAAGAAGTAAAAACAAGTGATAGTTAAAGACCTTTAAAAGAAAGTCAGAAAGTGACACATGATGCTGAGGATTCCAGAATACGAACTGTCACAGCGAAGTAAAGCAAGGATATTAGAGTACAAAAATGTTACCCTTTGGGAATTTCGTTTTACTCGTAGAACCTGCGAAGGGTTCACAGGTTATCAGAGACATGCGATACTCCAGGGATATTAAAGTCTAATGAACCGACGAGGGACGTCTGCGCGTTATAAAAATCATATTTAAAAATTGAGAGGTAAGATAAAGGAAACGATGACTTAAGGGAATAACTATAGGAGAAGAAGGAGTCAAGTTAATACTAAGCACACAAAGAAGAAAGTAAGATTTCAGCGGAAGAGCTCGCAATACAACTGACAACGGACTGCGAAGTAAAGAGGAGAGTAAAGGCAAGGACGTGGGAAGCAACAGAAAGAGGAGATATTATAGAAATGATTATATAGAGATCGGGGATGTGTTATAGTAAATTATAGCGAATCGACCAATGGAAGAGGTATGCAAAGGGCATAATTAAATAAGAGAACACTTGAGAAAGTATTGGGAATTCAGGATCAGTTTAACATTCGAGGACGAATGTTCTAAAGGGGGGAAGGATGTTATACCCCGTATATTTATGCGTCGAATTATTCGCAAGCAAATCGACTCAAGTTAAAGGCGGAATTAATTTCGGACATTAAATAGGAACCTTTAATTTTCAATTTTAATTATTACATAAATTGTTTATAAATTTTAATTAGTGTAAAAATATTATTGCAGATTAAGAACTAATTAATTATGATTAAATTATTAAGTAAGGGATTAGTGATTAATTAATTTAATTATTGGTTGTGGGCCCCACCCGAAAAAAAATATAAAAAAAAATATAATAATGGGCTTCCACGTGGCATCAAGTGGTCAAGGTTAGTGGCACTAACGTGTCACTATAAGGAGAATCATAAATATGAAAGTTGATTAATGAATCAACAACTAGTTCATTCTTTCTTTATTGAAACATAGAAAAAAAAATTGTAACAACTTCCATGGCTGCTCGGCCAGCCATGGATGGAGGAAAAATAATTTTGTTGCACGTTGTGATCAAGTTTCAAGTGAATTATAAGTTCAAGGAGGTGATAGCAACATTGGATATTGAATTGAGGAAGAAGAAATTGCGAAATTGGAGCAATTAAGTGTAGAAATTCCTCCGAGAAAATTAAGGTAATATTTTCTTGTTTTATAGTATAATTATATTAATGGTGTTGTAATGGAAGGATTAAAAGTGGATTGGACGAAATTGGAACTAAGAAAATGCATGAAATTGATGTTATATAAAAATTGTGGTTGACATGGATTCAGAAAGGTTGTTGGGTTGTTAGAATTGTTATGGGCTGAATTGTAAGAATTTTGTATGTATACCTCTATTGTTGGTATTTTTGTGATAACAGGAGAATAATTGAAAATTCGGGTTAGGCGAATATATAGGGGAAATGCTGCCCGATTTCCGTTAAGTCTTTAACTAATGAAAAACCATAATCGAGAAAGTATAAATTAAAGAATAAGTTCTATAGGAAATTGGTCACGGATTTATGAGCTAGGAAGTATAGTTACTAACGTTAGCGTTACTATTATATTAAATAGGCTAAAGGGGCGATGAAGCGAACGAGATTACGAATAACCTTCAGCAGGTATGTAAAGCTGTCCCTTCTTTCTTTTGGCATGTCTTAGATTTAAGTGACGAATGATATGAGCTTTGGGGTAATTCTATTCATAAGTTTCAAGTGTGATTCATGATTCGTATTCACTTCTTGATGTTAGAACTCTTAAAATGATTGAGCTTCCCTCTTTAGTTTTCTATACGTTGGATAGTAGTCGATATATATATGAGCTCTTGTTCTTAGAAATTCTACGATAACTAATGTCCTTGACTTCTATAAGCTATTTCATACTATATTGACATATGTCTATGATTCCTAAGGCTCTTTTGATATTATTTATGATGACATTCGAGTGATATTTTATATGATTGTCCCTATTGATACTCAGGTGTTAATCCCTTCTTCTTATTCTGTTTGAGTCTTGATAATGTTTTAAATTGCATATGGTTGCTCACTACTCTGCTCGTGCATGCCTCAATATGTCCATCACCGAGTCCCGGGCCTGGTATGTTATCGTGCACAGTTTCACTGCATTGTTCACCGAGTCCCTCACTAGAGGGCCAGGTACGGTATATATATATATATATATATATATATATATATATATATATATGATGGTGTTATGCTGTGTTATGGCGTTATGATGTGTTTATGGAGTTATGCTGTGTTATGGCGCCAAAGACGGGGTGGCGACCATGTTTACCGAGTCCCATAATGGGCCGGGTATGGTATATGATATTCACATGCATGATTTATGTTTCAAAATGGCAAGTGTTTTGGTATTCTGGACATTGTACTTGTTTTTTGTACTCCCTATTTCAGTTGTGATCCTTTTTACTGTATTTCATGCTTTATATACTCAGTACATATTCCGTACTGACCCCCTTTCTTTGGGGGGCTGCGTTTCATGCCCGCAGGTACAGATAGTCGGTTTGGTGACCCTTCAGCATAGGACTTCTACTCAGCTCTCTCGGAGAGCTCCGTTGTTCCGGAGTCTAGACTTTGGTTCAGATCTTATATTGTATATGTATATGTTTATCCAGGGGTACGGCGGGGCCCTGTCCCATCATATTTCACTGTTGATACTCTTAGAGGTCTGTAGACATATGTGTGGGTTGTGTATAAGTTCTGTTCAGCTGTGTCTATACAATGTGTTATGATATGATGTTCGTCTGTAGCGGCAGCCTTGTCGGCTTGCGTATGATATTGATATATAGTGGCAGCCTTGCCGGCTTGCGTATCATTTTTATGATTTGATTAGTTGTGACTCCTCAGGAGACAGTCTATCTGGATATATATATATATATATGTGTGTGTGTGATGTCATCATGAACCTTGGAGTTCTTTTGCAAGTTTCCATATTGTTCTTAGATTAAGTTTGACTATGTCAAACAGGTACGTATATGGGTGTCCAGGTCGGGCACTAGTCATGGCACACGGGGTTGGGTCGTGACATATTATCTCAGTGTCACAACCCAAAATAGCTTAGTTGTGCGGGCACCTACCATTTCCCACCTTGGTAGGCGAATCATTTCCCAAATAGTTAATCCAACAACAATAAAGTAAATAGAAAAATGGAAATATAAGTCTCAAACATAAATATAAATAAGTGAGGAAACAGTACAAACACAATCCCAAGGAATCTGGTTTAAAATGCTGTACAAGAGTCACCGGTCCACTACTACATTAACTAGTCTGGAATAAGCACAAGTCTTAATATGAAATACTGGCTCGAAATAACAAGATAAGACAAGTAATAATGAAGAGTCTCCAAGCTGTGGATCCATCAATGTGCTCACCGTAGACACTCGAAAGCAAAGGCCTCGGGAATCAGTCGCGAGGAGTGGATATGTAACCTTTCAATACTTTGCACACATAAAAGAATGCAACAAGGCAGTATTAGTACAAACACTATATGCTGGTAAGTATCAAAGGCCAACAAAAGTTAGCTAACATATATAAAGGAACCGACTGAAGAATAGACATGCTTCCCATCATGTATAAACACAACAATGTCCGAGAATAACACTCAAGTACAGAAATATCAAGTCTGAATGTAATAATGAGGGCATATGCAATGCAATGATATGCAATGGTCAATGTAGCACTCTCGCGATCCTGGCAAAGAACTCCGGCATCGGCCTCTCATCTCTCTCATCATCATCAGTGCCGAGTCATAGATCATATCAGTGTATCATCAAAGATGAGAATGAGCGCTATGCATAATATCAATGCCGCATGATACCATATCAAAATCAATTGTGCCACACGTGGCAACATATCTCAATATCAATAATAAGTCAAGTGCTTTCTTCTATCTAATATATACCAATAAGTGAAGGATAGCAGTTTCACGATCACCATAAGGCAAGTATCAAGTCTAATATCACACGTGGAAACAAGCCAATAGATCACAACAAGGCTACAATCCCATAATCAAACAACAGTACCAACTGAGGTAATCAAACCCAACTTAATACCCGTAAGCGTAAAGTGCTTTCTCCGACAACCACTAAGTTTATGTTGCATCCTGCATTTTGAGCTAAGGTGAACAATGGAGATTAGAGATAAATTATATGACGAGTTATATAGAAAATCACTTTTGAGTATTGATAATGACTTTGGAATATTTTGAATAATTGTTGAAGTATGAGACAAGGACTGTTAAATCCCAATTTTATTCTTATGCATGGTTTTTCTAATTAGTATTATTAACGTGGAAGCAAGAGGGATTGAGAAGATTTATTTAAATGTTCCATTAAGTGGGTCCAACCAAGAAGAGGTGGCTATTATTAGTAACATTTTGGATAAGGGCTATGGGGTTAACAACTAGTTATGTGTACAAACTATGTACACACTAAGAGACCAATACAAGTGATGACAAATAATGACTAATACAAGCTTGCTAACGTGTCTCATGGCTAGAAATTAGGATCTTACTTTGGCCAGAAACCTCCCATTTCACTTGGGAGATAAAATTTAAACTTTATAGAAGTAATATGACCAGCAAGCTTGTTTATAGAGCATATACACATTTTCAACATTTGGGGCTTATTTGAAGGAAGCAAAAACGTTCTAGCAATATTTTTGAAGTTGCAATAACCGTTTCCACATCTTTCTTTTTCAAAAAAAAATACCATCAATAGTTTCCTTCAACAATATGGTAAAACTTTTCTCTCTCAAGAACAAGACATAAAGTGCGATCAACGTTATTCAATTTTATAACAGGTTTCGCCCACCACATCAACCTCGTTGTTTCGTTTTGTCGTGTTGTTGAATTCGGACTTTCTTCGAAGTGAAGTAAGGTGAAAGAAGAGGATTTCTATGAAAATAAGGATTGGTGTACAAATTACGCCGAGCTCATTGTTGGATTGTATTGATGACTAGAGGTATGTAATGGCTATCCATTTTTTATTGGCATGATCCCGTATATAGTAAGCGTTTATCGAATTTTAAAGAAAGTGGCCTATTGTTTAGGGTTGTCATAGAGGTGTGACGCTTCTAGATGTGGTATTGTATCTTCCAAGGGGCTTCTATCCACTCTTTAGTTTACTTTTAATAAAACAATCAGAAAGAAACAAGTTGACATCTTCATATATTTCAGTTTACAGTTGATATACAACATGATATACATATATTTTCTTTAGCCTGGCCACTTGGTTAGAGAGACAGATATGCCTAGCCTACAGGTCAGTGAGACAGATTTTCCTTGTCTTATGGTCAGTGAGATTTTATAAAGTAAGAGCTTAACGAACATCTTAGAGCGAGATTATCAACTAAGCTTGTCTTAAAGGCGTATAGCCTCCCTAGTGTAGTGTTGTATTTCCGAGAGACTCGTATCAACTTCTTGTGTTCATGATCCTAGAGAAAGGTATAAAGATACATGTTGTTATCTTCACATATGTCAGTTTATACTAGACATGTTTCGAATTAGAAACAACTAGAGAAAAGAACTTGTTTTCTAAAAGATTCCACTTCCATTCCTTTAGATTTATATTGTTATTATCTGATTTGTCCCTTGTCGGGAGTACTTTTAGTGTTAGATCTCATGGTTGTGTAATAGAATTACGATAGTTCGGTATGGATGTTGCTGATAGTATGTTGGGTTGTTATAAGAGAACGACACCGAGCCTGTACGGCCGGGTAGAGATTGCATGGAGCTATCTATGGCTGGGTAGAGATGCACCGAGCCTCGCATGGCCAGGTAGTTAGCACTGAGCCTTAGATTTGCTCGGGTAGACTTGATAGTACAGTTTGCTTGTGAGTTGAGTAGAGGAAGATATATGCACTTCTCATGTTTCTTTAATGCTTGTTTATTTTATCAGATTTATGTATTTCAAATTCAGTTGTATTTCAGTTTCAGTCCCTACATACTCGGTACAATGTTTCGTACTGACGTCCATTTTTCTGGAGGTGCTGCATTCACGCCTGCAGGTACAGATAGATAGGCTAATAGACCTCCCCAGTAGATAGGATCGGATATCAGTTGATTGGTGAGCTCCCTGTAACACCCTACCCTAAGTAGGGCGTGATTTTCATCGGTACCTTGCAGAAACTGAGCGAACCAACTTATAACTCACATCCCCAATGTCTCGAATGGAAACAATAAGATCAAGAGGCTAAATATGAACATAATATCATGCATAAGTAAATGTAAAATAGACCCATGATGCCGATTACTACTGTCACACTATGACTAAGCTGTGCACAGGAACTGTCTGCAAAGCCTCTATGAACATGACTGAGGTATACAAGTCGGGACAGAGCCTCCGACGTACCCTTAACATAATTCATATATATATATATATACTCAGACTCGGCAATGCTCCAGGAAGAAGTGGAGCCACCACTTGAGACCAGTACCTGAAGGCAGCCTATAATGAAAGATCCTCGTCTCGTCAATCTACACCTACGGGCATGAACGCAGCGTCCATAAGAAAGGACGTCAGTACGAGCAATGTACTGAGTATGTAAGGCATGAATAGTAACATAGTAAGAGATACCGAACATGAAAAATGATATAATGAACGTATGAGGATAAAGTAATATAAAAGAGATCAACCGGTACCTCTGAATGCCCTTTTAAGGCGAATGTCGTGCATGCTTAGCTTTTAAAAAAACATTTCCATACATATCCATATATAATATCTTCCCCGTCCATTAAGGCGCAGTAATATATTTAGCATCTTGCCCGACCATTAAGGCACGGTAATATATACAGCATCTTGTCACGCCATTAAGGCACGGTGTTATCTTGTCCGGCCATAAAGGCGCGGTATTATCTTGCCCGTCCATTTTGGTGCGGTATTATCTTGCCCGGCCATGTTGGCGCAGTGTTATCTTGCCCGGCCATGTAGGCACGGTGTTGTCTTGCCCAGCCATGTAAGCGCGGTATTATCTTGCTCGGCCATGTTGGCGCGGTGTTATCTTGGCCGGCCATATAGGCGCGGTAATATATATACATATATATAGCATCTTACATGGTATTATCTTACCCGACCATCTAGGCGCAGTGTTATCTTACCCGGCCATGTAGGCTCGGCGTTATCTTACCCGGCCTTGTAGGCTCGGCGTTATCTTACCTGGCCGTGTAGGCTCGGCGTTATCCTACCCGGCCATGTAGGCTCGGTGTTATCCCCAGATGATTAGTGGGATGCAATGCATACATACATACATACATACATACATACATACACATAAAAATACATAAATGTAATTAACATCATCATTAGCATTACCATTGTCACTTTATCATTCCTTGAAGGGTCAACCATCGTAAGATGAAATCGATAATGTCACGGGAGTCTCGAGAATCATGAACTTTGGTAGCATTGAAAATAGAATCGTTATCTTCGCTATATCTTACCTCGAAGGAACGAATGACATGAGGTGAGACCATCAACAATAAGTAAGATCAAGAGATTCATAGAATGGCTCAATAATCTTATAAAGCCATCAAATCATAGCTTCAGAGTTTCTAGAAAAGGATCATCATCATTGTCACAATCATCATAGAACATTTTTCATTTAATATCGTAGGAATCCTTAAGAGTTATAAACTTCTAGATTTTGAAAACAAGGCGGTTATGGAAACATTTATGGAATCATAACATATGAATCATGCCTTTGAAAAAAAGGGACGAGCCTTAACATACCTGGAAACTCGCTTCTCGACTTTCTAACCTACCTCCTATCTTGAAATCTACATATAAAACCATTCATACTATTGTTAGGCTCACCATCATACACTTGTCTTAGGCCTTCAATTTAAATCCATTTAGAATCTGCCAAAATTCGGGCAGCATCTCCCCTGTTGATATGCCTAGCCTGAAACCACAATACCAACAAAACAACTACAATAGCACCAACATCAACAACATCATCATCAATACAAAAATATTCCATAAAACATCCCACGCGATGTTTGTCCAATTTCTCAACTAACAACTTTGTTATACAACCATTTCATCACTCTATCTTCGTAAAAAAACCAAAAGTAATATTAATAAGGAGAGATTCATACCTTATTTTTGTTAAAACAGCGATATCTTCAATATCCACCTTGAATCCACTGCAAAACCATACTAGAATCACATCTATGAGTTTATTCGAGCTTCGATTAATACTCCGCCACTTGAAAATTGCTTACTTTTTTATTCCCTCACCCCCTCTTCAAATTTTCTGAAATTTTCTGGGAAAATCTGATGAAAAAAGGGGTTATTACCCTTTATATAGGGGTCAAATTCGGGCGGGGTCACTGTAGCATTACTGTAGCAAGTCGGTTACTGTAGCAGTGTTGTAGCACGCGTTTCTGCTTTGTCAGCCGAACTTGTAACGTCCATAATTCTCTACTCCGATGTCCTATTGATAAGAGGTTTGTTGCGTCGGAAACTAGACTCGATGAATTTAATTTTAGGCTATTGAAACACCTTAAAACTCTTAATATACTAGGAGATATACCCCACAAAATTTGACCTTAAATTCATTCCAAAAGTCTATCAACTTTTTTCAAATTTTCGACAAATTTATTTTCTTTGATTTGCTTGGTCCCAGAGTTTCCCACAGCTTATTATATGAACGTAAACCGTCATGACCATAGGATTAGTTTGTATACTAGCATATATCCTTGAAGGGAACTCCAGTATCCATACTTAGAACGTCTAACACTTATAAATTTCCACGTACGAAACTATGGGGTGTAACACTCCCTTTGTTTGGAGTCGCCACTTATGCTCTCTTTAGAGGCTTGTTGACGAGACCCGTATATGGTATGCTACTGTGATAGCCTTTCAGGCTTGTATATACCTATTTTAGTACTATTGGTTTTGTACAATCATAGCAGCCTCTTCGGCTTACTGAGTTATGTTTATATGTTTGGGTGTGTGTGCCCAGCTCAGACGAGATAGTCAGTGTTTATGTTTATCCAGATTGTGGCCTTGCCGGCCGGTTGGTATTGTTAGTGTGCAGGTAGGCCTCATAGGCTCAAGTTGAGGGTTGCCTCTCCAGAGTTATAGATATTAAAGTGGTTTGCTTGGGTCGAGTGTAGCACTAGGTATCGGCCACGCCTCTCCAGATTCGAGGCATGACAAACATGGTATCAGATTTGGTCTGTCCTAGGGAGTCTACAAGCTATGTCTAGTAGAGTCTTTTTTATAGATGTGTTGTGCACCACATTATATAGATAGGATGCTACAAGGCATTTAGGAGTCAATTGCCCTTCTTTCAGATGTAGATTGAGCTATAGATCTGAGTCATGAAAGTTTGGTTTTTAAACTCACGTATTGGTGTTTGTACATAGAGTTTCTTGTGACTTGAAAGACAACAGCTAGCCAAAGGGCTAATACATCAATAGGTGAGGACACCAGTGAAGAGCCCCAGTTGGTGTGGCCAATTTAAGGCCCATCATGTGCGTGCGAAATGTCCAAGCAGTATACCAAAGCTTCAAAGTGTAACAATTATCTTCCCCCACACAGAAAGAAGGTACGAAAGCATACAGAGGTATAGTATGAGTTTTAGAAGGTAAAAGGAGTAAAGTAAAGGTGGTACGAGGTACCTAAACAGAGAAAATTGTTAAGTGGCTAGAAATCAGAGGGCAACATAAGCGTTATTGTCCCACCTCAGCAATGTTAGAATTCTAGTGAGTGGTATCCAGCCACAATCATGATATATAGGTGTCGACAGACATAATCTTAAAGTGCAATGAAATCTCGGGATCTAGCAAGGGTTAGAGAAATCCTTATGTGGGACAAATTGTTAGAACTAGATGACTTTCTAAATAGTAGTTTGAATATGTTGTTAGTTCCTCTTTATGAGGCATATAAGTGGCGTATCCTGGCATTGTATAATTGGGTAAGATTTCTTGAGGGATTAGAAAATCTGGAGGTTAGGTATTGGAATTTTGGTGTGCGAGTTAAGTATTCAACTCAGTTTTGTCCATGTTTCCAGTAAGGAAGGAATATTATGTGATCAAAGAATAAAGTCGGATGAAGTAGGGAATGCTAGAAGTGAAAGAGTGCTTCGCTGGAGCTTTCCAAACTAAGATAGGAGGTGGTAATGCTAGCAAGAGATCGATAGAAGGCTAAGTAAAGAGTTATGAGCAGATATGAGAAATCATTGGATAACATAAGCTAAATTAAGGCAGTATGGAAAGGTTTGTTGTCAAGTAAAAGAATAGATAAGAGAAAGGAAGTCTTGAGATTATAAGGAGATGTAAGTCATAAGATTATATTTTATTACTAGAAGTAAATTGGTGACCTTAATGTGAATAAGCCCGATTGAAGAAAGAAAAGTTGAAAGAAAGAAATGAAGAGAGAATTTCTTAAGATGTTAATCAGAGACTAGTAGTGAAGCATCATGAAGAGGGGCGAGAAATGATTACGGATGGCAAGTCAAGGTATGGAAATGCAGTAAGATTAGTAAATGAGGAGAAGGAGGGGTGAAAAAAGGCAAGTGTTGAGATTATAAAAGCGACATATGTCATAAGACTATATCTTTATTACGAGTAGTGAGTTGTCAATTTCAACAACAGATATAAGCATATAAATTAGTTTACTGGATCATCAGATACTGGTATCGGGAAGTACATTAAGCTAAATTAAATGCGTGAGTTAAGGACTTGAAGAACCTCTATAAAGGTTAGAATAGCGATGTTTGTGAAGCAAGAGAGTTGACAAGAAAAGAATAAATGATAGAAGAATGACTCTTGAGGGTTATTAAGAGAGAGATCACCCTAAGACAAGAATCACAGATAAAGGTTAAGTTTATCAAGATTGAGTATGTCAGTTGGGAATACATAGCACTCTACGCATGGAAGTGATTAAGTTATCCCTAATAAGAGAGGAATATACTAAAGCGAGTTATGAATTATCAGAATTACAATGAATTATGAAGTGATGCTGAGTCAACAGTTCGACTCTACAGCATGAAACCCTTAAATGTGAGGTGAGGGCCATTCTCCCAAAGGGGGACATACGATAAAATATTAGAGTAGAACCACATGATTTTTTTAGTGACAGAGTGGTAAGGAGGAGTATGATTGAGAGATTTATGACAAGTAAGATTGAATTTATACAGACTCTACAGATGTGTTGCGACTTCAGATTTTTGCGCAAGCACAAGTGCTAAATGGGAAATAGTAGCAACCCCTGACTAGAAATGCAAATTACCAGAAGTGTAACTGAACATTCGAGACTCAGAAGACTAGTATGAGGTATAAAGGAAGACAGGAGGAAAAAGGTGTTACACCTTAAAAAATTCCCCGTACATGTACAGTGAATAGGTTGACGAAGGTCATGGTTTATGCGAAGTTTTGATGAGCAAGAAATAGTAATTGACAAGAGCATATAAGGTAAGGGACGAAAGTTGCTAAGAAAAGCAAGTCATATATGGTGTATCGGGTAAGAAATTATGAACGACGAGTTAACGATGGCTTAAGGATGTTTTAGGGACATGTGATAACATCCCTTATGTTGGTATTGAGGTGTTAAACAAGTGCTAAGAAGGTTCCATAAGGATCGGAGACCAAACGAATCGACGGGAACAAGTCTCGAAAAACTGGGCAAACATACGACCTGACATACTGGCCGTATAAAATCTACGGACCGTATGTCCAACCGTAGATTCAGCCCAGTATATCATACCTCTTTGGACCAGATCTACGGACATACATACGGTCTGTAGAAAACATACGAACCGTATGTTGGTCCGTGGATCTCGATCGGGCCACCTTTTAAAATAAGTATCAGGGGCCTTTTTCATTTCATTTTTTCATTTCATCAACTCTCCACAAATCAAGAGCTCTCTAGAAAATTCTCCCACCTTAATCCACAAGAGAATCAAGGGAAAACCAAGAACAACAACACAAAATTCATGAAATCAAGTGTATGAAACCTCACTAAAGTCATCCAAACCAAGAAATTTCAAGAAAGGAGAAATAGGGTTTTTGGGTGCTAGAAGAATACTTCCACTCAAGGCTTGTTTCTACATTATCTAAGGTAAGTTCCACGGTATATTCATGATGTTTGAAGTGTAAATAAGTTGAAATACTTGGATGGTAGAAAAGTATAGAAAATGGGTCATAAAAAGGGGTGAATAGTGCTATTGTTGAGTAGTAGTTGGAATGAATCATGAAAATGGATATGTTGAGATTATAAATATGTTATAAATGACATTTAGAACATGGAATAAGAATTGTATGAGAAAGAACACGATAGTGAACCTTCGTCATAATTATGGAGAATTGGAGTGAAACTGTGAAATGCGAATAATGTAAATGAATGACGATTGGTTTTATGATATTGTGATTGATGTTATGAATGTTGGGAGTTGGTATGGTATATGGCGGAAGTCGAATCAAAAAAGGAAATGCTGCCCAATTTTCTCTAGAACTAACGACACTTTCTTATAGTCGACTAGCTAATGCTAATACAAATTCTCTCGTGAAGGTAGTGAGGTGATATTGAAGGAGAACAAGTGAACGATAACGTAGCTAAACGGAAAAGGTATGTTAAGGCTAGTCCCTTCATTCTAAGGCATGAATCTTACAATATGATATTCCTTCCTTTTTCATGATTTTCCTACGTATCAAAAACTATGAGTCTATAGATTATAAAAAACATCACAAGATAAAGAAAAGAGACGTTACGAGCATGACGATGTTGATGATGAATCTAAGTCTAGAAGTCGTAAAGCTCATGGTACGATGTTCCTACGAAGTTAATGATCCTTATATGATTCCTATGATAGTATTTTCCTTACCTCTCCATGACTTTCCTACCTCCCGGAAAACTAAGAGCATATGTTTATGAATAGTCATAAGGGATAAGATAAGAGGCATGTTACGAATGCGGTAATGACGATGATGAGTCTAAGTCTAAAGATACTAAGGCCTACAATATCATAGTTCGACAAGGCTAATGATCCGTATTACGATCCATTGATATCGTTCATTGACTACACTCACCTTATATGCTAATTCCTTCAAGGTTAGGCATAATGCTTATGATTGCTCCATCATGGACTCGGGGGTTCTCGACCTTATGTCACCCCGACATTGTTATAGATTGCCCATAAGCCTTAATGCATGTTCTATGACCAATGTTCCGCAAATTTATGAGTCTATGTTCTTAGAGGATTTCATATGAGATAAAGGTAAGAGATATGCTATACAAAAGATAGTGGTAATGTTTAGATTAATCCTAAATATTATAAAGACTATCATACGATAATTATATGAAATTCATGCTACGAATACAATGTGACTTTCATAAATTGTCTTTGAATTAAAATGTGTGCATTAATGAAGCGTTACGATAAGCTTATGAGATGTATATTATGATAATGATGATGATGAGATATAATGATCCTTGTGTGATGCATGTGACCTGGTCGAGCCACTAAGTGGCCGAATACGGAAGATATGTATGTGATACTGTCGAGCCACTACGTGGCCGAATACGGATATTGTCGAGCCCTAAGTGGCCGAATACGGATACTGTCGAGCCACTACATCGCCGAATACAGATACTATCAAGCCACCATGTGGCCGAATACGGATATTGTCGAGCCCTAAGTGGCCGAATACGGATACGGTCGAGCCACTACGTGGCCGAATACGGATACTGTCGAGCTACCATGTGGCCGAATACGGATATTGTCGAGCCCTAAGTGGACGAATACGGATAACGTTTTATGTGTATGAGTAGATACGGTATTATGATGATGAATTATATGACGTGATGATGTATATGGTATGATGATTCATGTACGACGATTATGTATATGTGATATATGTATGGAATGCTTTCATCCTTAAAGGTCGCGCAGGTTTTTCCTTTACCTCATGACTGTCACGACCCAACTAGGGGCCGTGACGAGTACCCGATACTTGTACCGAGCACCCCTTATCTATCTCGTATAAACAGTGCCATATTTTTTTTTGAAACATAGACTTGCAAACGTCGTTAATACTTTATACAACAACATCATAATGCCCAAACATCGTATATCTACTGAACCTGCCTAACTGTACATATCTGTCTACGAGCCTCTAGACATAGTGTAATTACACATAGAAAGGGCCGAGTACTATCGTGCCCGAATATACATATACAAAATAGTACCGCTGAAGTAAAGCTCCGGAACAACTGGAGCACTGTAGAGTACTGCTGATAAGCTCCTATAGATCACGTCCACCAGCCTGCTGACCTGCGCGGCATGAAACGCAGCGTCCACA
Source organism: Lycium barbarum (assembly GCF_019175385.1). NCBI lineage: Eukaryota > Viridiplantae > Streptophyta > Magnoliopsida > Solanales > Solanaceae > Lycium > Lycium barbarum. Next base: position 17,199,770 of record NC_083348.1, on the reverse strand, counting down.
AGAAGGGACGTCAGTACGAATAGTGTACCGAGTATGTAAGGCATGGAAAATAATAGAAGCAGTAATATAGAGCATGATTAACAATATCCGGGAATCATAGGATCGATAATGCAGGAAGAAAATAACCTGCACGTAGCGAGGCCCCTTCTCGGGCCGGCTTTCATATGGACTTGTCCCCTTTTTTTTTTTTTCCTTCTGCAACGTTTCTTTTTCGAAGACTTAGGAACTAGGGTTAATATCATGTTGCATTTTGTCACATTACGCTCTGCACTATCATAGTATGTCGTATCCGGTCATATCGTAGCTTATCACCTCACGGTATTTTATATTCTAGCGTATCATGTCATAGTGTGGCTTGCCACAATATAGTCTAGCTTATCATATCCTATCTTATCATATCATAGCATTTCGTGTCATAGTATATCATCTTATTACATAGCTTTCCTTTGAAAATCTCTTCTTATACATATATGTAAAAATAAGATGTCTCATATTGCCGAGGCGTCGGCAGCCGATCCATTTAGCCATAAATGTACTTCCCGCGTCCGGGCATCCCGCGTCCGGGACGATATCATGTCATGTAATGCCAACTGATCAGGTGGAAATGCGTGTATAACGCTCTGCCCTTATCCCCATCTTCCCCGTATACGTGTACATACATCATGCTTATATGTCAGCGTCTATAGCGCTCTGAATCTTTGATTATAGACATACTCTGGTATCATGTATGGATGTCGGCGACTATAGCGCTCTAGATCTTTGATTATATACACAGCTTGTACATACATATGTGTTTTACATACATTTACTTACATTATCTACATATACATATAGTGTATAAGCGTACAAGGGGGCCAAGGAGAATCATGTATCCATCGGAGTGACGTAAGGTCGGTGACCTCCGATTATCTTATGAAAGGATAGTGATCGTTTTGTCTTACCTCGGAAAGAAAACAAGTATTTAAGATGAGAGTATCAATGGAGGATAATATTATAATGGACGTAAAATAAAATCGGGGTATTATAGATGTCATTTCATAGACTTTGAAATCTTCTAGAAAATAAAATCATGGCTAGGGAATATAAATAAGTTTCAAGAATTAGTTTGTCACTTTCATGTTCGTATAAGATGCTTAGCTTAGTCGTCTTAGTCATAGGGTCATTCCGGTGGTACGTATTATAGACATTCCCGCTTATCTAACATCATGGTCATCCTTGTCATCACAGAGGCATCCTCGTTAGAGGAATCATAGTACTTATCTCATGGTAACAAGATCGGGATCAAAGGTTCCCTTCGGGTTCACTTGAAGTACATCAACCAATACTATAGGAAAGTCCGGGGGTAGCGGGCCCACCTCGGGCCGGATGAGGTGGCGTATATTATTTACATATACTACAGGTCGTGTCATTACTTGTGAGGGTTCTAGGGTGATCGGGTCCCATTTACGCACGTCATAGAGGTCTAGGAGGTCTTTCTATCATTTTGCGCACTTTCTACTTCAATTCAATTGAATGAAAAGTTGAAAACTTTAGGTGCGGATTCCGGGGATTGAGGTCGTCCCCGAGGCTTGTGCCCGACTTCTTACAACCAAGACATGCCATAGAAAGAAGGGTGAAGCCTTACATACCTCTCTCCGCTCCTTTAGCTACTCCAAAATCGCGTCACAATCTCGTCAAAATCTGCAATTTGGTCAAGTTTACCAAAACTTTCATTAGTATACTTTGAGTTAGAATCTTAAGGAAACATTTGGCTACCGAAATTTCGACAGCACTTCCCCTATAAATACTCCATCCCACCAAGTTCAACTTGGCTAATTTCAATCAACAACAATCCCGGGAATTCAACCCGGCCAAAATATCAACCACAATTCCAACAACAACAATACTAACAACTTCCATATTCAATCAACTTACTACTTCTTCCAAAACTTTCTAACTTTTATGAAAACAATGACAACCTCATAATCTATATTCCAACAACATCATACTAAATAAAATTGACTCATTCTCTTCCATTTTTTCCATAACCACACGGCCAACACCAACATACACACTACAACTTCTCAATATTCATTCAACTTCCATTTTTTTTCCATATATCATTCACAACAATAACAACCAAACATTAATTAAAATAATTGAAGCATGGCTCATACACATATATACATACACACGGCCATGTACTATATTTCTCTCCTTCATAAATTTCATCCATTTTAGCATACTACAACACATATAAACCATGTATAACACATAAAGCAAGGTTAGAATTTTACCTTTATTCTTCAACTTCTCACTTGCTTATCTCTTGGAAACCTATATGATTTTGAATTTTTTCTTGCTCCAACAACAACTTCACCTTGTTGTGCACCCTCTACTTGATAGAAAATAATTTTTGGAGAGATTTTTTTCAATTTTTCTTGGAAATTTTGTTCTTGGCCGAAAGGCCTTGGGGTTTCTCCCCTTCTTTCTTTCTTTTGAGTTCTTGAAATTTCTAGACACTTAATGGATGAAGATGACTTAGTCATCCCTTATATTGACTAAGTCTTATTTCATATTGGGCTTGGACCCTCTCCAAGGCCGGTTGGGCCTATAAATTCCCAAAGAAAACCTTCAAGCCCATTTATATTTTGGGCTACTACTTGAAATTCTTGAAGGCAATTTTTCCAACTTCCAATTTTGCCCTTCGTCTTCCTCCGTATTTCCACGAGTCATGTCGTGAACTCCCCTTCATGCTCTTGACCTTTCTCATTATTTCCACTCCTAGACTCTTCATAAACAACTCAAGTGCCAAATACAATAAAATGTAGCCTCGCTTGTCGTTTTCCCGCGATTGTCTTGAATTATCCAATTACATAAAACGCGGGGTATAACATCCTCCCCCCCTTTAGAACATTCGTCCTCGAATGTTAAACTCGCCTCATAGCGTAACACATCATTTCGGGGAGGTCTCCGTTGTAGATGCCTCATGTCCCTTAGCATGTCCATCTTAGAGGCTTAGATTGCCCTTTACGATCTTTACAATAGCGCTTCCTTCTTCGTGGAGTCTGCTGCGTCTATCCCTTCACTAGACATGTTCCTATACATCGCCACCTTAGGAATTCCTTGCCTTAGTCGGTGTGGACTCAATATTGGTCTCACCCTGTGACCTCTGTACTTTCCTCCTTCATTCCCAAAGCTTTCTGTTGTCACGGCTTCCCCTTTTTCCGTTAGTTCCGTCCAGCTCGGCCTATGTGACTCGTGTGGGGTTTCTAACCACTTTCCACACCCCAATTTACTCTGGGCTACCTAATTTTACATTCGTTTCTTATTTCTGCATTTACGAAATTTTCGGCATATTTCCCAGGGGGTCACCCATCATGAAATTACTCCCACCTGAGCACGCTTAACCTTGAAACTCTGATGCATTTCAGCGTCACGGTGTTAGTATTTTTACTTCCGCTTCCCCGTACTACCTATATTATATAATATGGGGTAAGTTGGGGTCTCAGCAATGTTTGAACACCCTCGTAGCGAATATTTCTCTTTTAATGACTATTTTAGCCTTCGCAATCACAAAGATTCACTTTTTACCTGTGCGGGTGACTATTCCTCACTCTAATATCCAAATTCTTAGTATGTTTAGCAATACAAAAGGGCAGGGTTGGATAAGATAGAATCCGAATCAATTAATGCACATATTATAGAAAATACCAACAAAAAAAGTACCTGTGGCCGCATCAGCGGGAGGCTCAGGGTCCTGTCGTCCTGTCAGTGCATATATACGGTGTGGAGGACCGGCTGCGCTGGGTATCCCTCCTCTGCCTCGGCCACGACCTGCTGGAGCCTGGGAGGCCTGTCCCTGAGGGCGTACGGTCGACGATGAACCAACTGCGGACCCGGTAGGCTGGGCTCGGTCTCCGTCATCTCTCAATGGGCAATCACGCATCAAATGGCCAACCCGCCCACAAGTATAGCAAGCACCCGTACCTGCGCGGCACTCTCCCGAGTGTGGCCTGCCGCATCGAGCACATCGTGGCGGGGGTGACATTATCCTGCCAGCATCAGCCCTAAACTGAGATTCTGAGGCTCGGGTACCTTGATCCGGTCTCGAGTGAGTAGAACGGTCAAACCCCCTATCAGCAAATCGAGGAGGTGCACTGGCCGCCGGTTGGTCTGAGTACCCGAATTGCCCCTGTGTCTGTCCCCCTCTGTACTCACTTCTAGTCCTGGAAAACCGGCCTCTCTTTCGGGAACCCCTGTCTGGATAGCGCTCCTCCCTCCGTGGCTGATATTGTTCTTCCAAATTTTGGGCGTGGGCCTGGATACGGGTAATAGTCATCCCGTCCTGGAGTGAAGCCGTCAAGCATTCCTTAACCAAATGTGGCCCTAGCCCACTCACAAATCGGTGTACATGATCTCCCCTATCAGCTATCATGGCTGGGGCATACCTGGCTAATGAGTTAAAACGGAGGCTGTATTCTCGAACGCTCATATTTCCCTGTCTCAGGTTCAGGAACATGTCGGCTCGAGCCCGTCGAACCTCTGGCGGTAGGAAATGTCGTAGAAATGCCTCTGTAAACTCCTGCCAGACCGGAGGGGGTGCATTTGCTCCCCTCGAAGATACCCAACTGCTATACCACAGAACTGCCACATCCCGCAGTCTGTATGAAGCCAACTCTACGGACTCCGTGTCAGAAGCATGTATGATCCTCAGAGTCCGCAGCATCTCATCTATAAAGCTCTGCGGGTCCTCCTCTGGCTTTGATCCATAGAACTCTGGAGGCCTCAAAGTGATAAAGTCACGAGCCCTTGCGCTTACCGCCCTATCTCCCGAGTCTACATCTTGCCGCTGAGCCTGTGCGGCAACTAACTGGGTCAATAGCTGGATGGCCTCTGCCATCTGCTGGCCCGGAGCTGCTGGCGGTGGAACTGGAGGTGCGGGGGCTGGAGCTGGAACTCTTCCCTGCTCTGCTGGTGCAGGGGGAGCAGGAACGGTCTGAGGGGGAGCCTCATTATGAGATTCTTCTTCTTCTAGCTCCCGTTCAACTCTGCTGGCCGCCACTCTCTTGGCTTTCTCAGCCATCGTAGCCTTTTTCTTCGGCGGCATTACTGAAACCATAACATAGGATTAGGAAAGGAATGTGGAAGCCTGGTAGCATAGCTCTATCGCACGATCTTAGAATGCAAAGAAGGTCACATTTCCTAAATGCCCAGTAGCCTCCCGTCTATTAGTGTGGCGCGCTACACACCCATAAACAAGACTCTACTGGACACGGCTCGTAGACAAACCCCTAGGACCGAACTGCTCTGATACCACTTCTGTCACGACCCAACTAGGGGCCGTGACGAGTACCCGATACTTGTACCGAGCACCCCTTATCTATCTCGTATAAACAGTGCCATATTTTTTTTTGAAACATAGACTTGCAAACGTCGTTAATACTTTATACAACAACATCATAATGCCCAAACATCGTATATCTACTGAACCTGCCTAACTGTACATATCTGTCTACGAGCCTCTAGACATAGTGTAATTACACATAGAAAGGGCCGAGTACTATCGTGCCCGAATATACATATACAAAATAGTACCGCTGAAGTAAAGCTCCGGAACAACTGGAGCACTGTAGAGTACTGCTGATAAGCTCCTATAGATCACGTCCACCAGCCTGCTGACCTGCGCGGCATGAAACGCAGCGTCCACAAGAAGGGACGTCAGTACGAATAGTGTACCGAGTATGTAAGGCATGGAAAATAATAGAAGCAGTAATATAGAGCATGATTAACAATATCCGGGAATCATAGGATCGATAATGCAGGAAGAAAATAACCTGCACGTAGCGAGGCCCCTTCTCGGGCCGGCTTTCATATGGACTTGTCCCCTTTTTTTTTTTTTCCTTCTGCAACGTTTCTTTTTCGAAGACTTAGGAACTAGGGTTAATATCATGTTGCATTTTGTCACATTACGCTCTGCACTATCATAGTATGTCGTATCCGGTCATATCGTAGCTTATCACCTCACGGTATTTTATATTCTAGCGTATCATGTCATAGTGTGGCTTGCCACAATATAGTCTAGCTTATCATATCCTATCTTATCATATCATAGCATTTCGTGTCATAGTATATCATCTTATTACATAGCTTTCCTTTGAAAATCTCTTCTTATACATATATGTAAAAATAAGATGTCTCATATTGCCGAGGCGTCGGCAGCCGATCCATTTAGCCATAAATGTACTTCCCGCGTCCGGGCATCCCGCGTCCGGGACGATATCATGTCATGTAATGCCAACTGATCAGGTGGAAATGTGTGTATAACGCTCTGCCCTTATCCCCATCTTCCCCGTATACGTGTACATACATCATGCTTATATGTCAGCGTCTATAGCGCTCTGAATCTTTGATTATAGACATACTCTGGTATCATGTATGGATGTCGGCGACTATAGCGCTCTAGATCTTTGATTATATACACAGCTTGTACATACATATGTGTTTTACATACATTTACTTACATTATCTACATATACATATAGTGTATAAGCGTACAAGGGGGCCAAGGAGAATCATGTATCCATCGGAGTGACGTAAGGTCGGTGACCTCCGATTATCTTATGAAAGGATAGTGATCGTTTTGTCTTACCTCGGAAAGAAAACAAGTATTTAAGATGAGAGTATCAATGGAGGATAATATTATAATGGACGTAAAATAAAATCGGGGTATTATAGATGTCATTTCATAGACTTTGAAATCTTCTAGAAAATAAAATCATGGCTAGGGAATATAAATAAGTTTCAAGAATTAGTTTGTCACTTTCATGTTCGTATAAGATGCTTAGCTTAGTCGTCTTAGTCATAGGGTCATTCCGGTGGTACGTATTATAGACATTCCCGCTTATCTAACATCATGGTCATCCTTGTCATCACAGAGGCATCCTCGTTAGAGGAATCATAGTACTTATCTCATGGTAACAAGATCGGGATCAAAGGTTCCCTTCGGGTTCACTTGAAGTACATCAACCAATACTATAGGAAAGTCCGGGGGTAGCGGGCCCACCTCGGGCCGGATGAGGTGGCGTATATTATTTACATATACTACAGGTCGTGTCATTACTTGTGAGGGTTCTAGGGTGATCGGGTCCCATTTACGCACGTCATAGAGGTCTAGGAGGTCTTTCTATCATTTTGCGCACTTTCTACTTCAATTCAATTGAATGAAAAGTTGAAAACTTTAGGTGCGGATTCCGGGGATTGAGGTCGTCCCCGAGGCTTGTGCCCGACTTCTTACAACCAAGACATGCCATAGAAAGAAGGGTGAAGCCTTACATACCTCTCTCCGCTCCTTTAGCTACTCCAAAATCGCGTCACAATCTCGTCAAAATCTGCAATTTGGTCAAGTTTACCAAAACTTTCATTAGTATACTTTGAGTTAGAATCTTAAGGAAACATTTGGCTACCGAAATTTCGACAGCACTTCCCCTATAAATACTCCATCCCACCAAGTTCAACTTGGCTAATTTCAATCAACAACAATCCCGGGAATTCAACCCGGCCAAAATATCAACCACAATTCCAACAACAACAATACTAACAACTTCCATATTCAATCAACTTACTACTTCTTCCAAAACTTTCTAACTTTTATGAAAACAATGACAACCTCATAATCTATATTCCAACAACATCATACTAAATAAAATTGACTCATTCTCTTCCATTTTTTCCATAACCACACGGCCAACACCAACATACACACTACAACTTCTCAATATTCATTCAACTTCCATTTTTTTTCCATATATCATTCACAACAATAACAACCAAACATTAATTAAAATAATTGAAGCATGGCTCATACACATATATACATACACACGGCCATGTACTATATTTCTCTCCTTCATAAATTTCATCCATTTTAGCATACTACAACACATATAAACCATGTATAACACATAAAGCAAGGTTAGAATTTTACCTTTATTCTTCAACTTCTCACTTGCTTATCTCTTGGAAACCTATATGATTTTGAATTTTTTCTTGCTCCAACAACAACTTCACCTTGTTGTGCACCCTCTACTTGATAGAAAATAATTTTTGGAGAGATTTTTTTCAATTTTTCTTGGAAATTTTGTTCTTGGCCGAAAGGCCTTGGGGTTTCTCCCCTTCTTTCTTTCTTTTGAGTTCTTGAAATTTCTAGACACTTAATGGATGAAGATGACTTAGTCATCCCTTATATTGACTAAGTCTTATTTCATATTGGGCTTGGACCCTCTCCAAGGCCGGTTGGGCCTATAAATTCCCAAAGAAAACCTTCAAGCCCATTTATATTTTGGGCTACTACTTGAAATTCTTGAAGGCAATTTTTCCAACTTCCAATTTTGCCCTTCGTCTTCCTCCGTATTTCCACGAGTCATGTCGTGAACTCCCCTTCATGCTCTTGACCTTTCTCATTATTTCCACTCCTAGACTCTTCATAAACAACTCAAGTGCCAAATACAATAAAATGTAGCCTCGCTTGTCGTTTTCCCGCGATTGTCTTGAATTATCCAATTACATAAAACGCGGGGTATAACAATGACTTATTATTCTCTATCATGTTTATTTCATTCATGCCTTACATACTCAGTACAATATTCGTACTGACGTCCGTTTCTTTGGACGCTGTGTTCATGCCCACAGGTAGACAGTGAGACGGTGTAGACCTATAGGAGCTATCAGCAGATTTTTAGGAGCACTCCATTATTCCAAAGGTGCTAATCGGGTTTATACTTTTGTGTAAATATATGTATATGTATTTTGGGCACAACGGGGTCTCGTCCCGTTCATATGTCTAGTACTCTAGTAGAGGCTCGTAGATACGTATATGTGGGTTATATGGTCTCACAAGGTCATTATTGTATATACGTAGATATGTGTACATTATCTTTGATAGCAAAAGGGCTTATGTATATAAAAGTGTTTATGTTTTTCAAAGAAAAAGATTTTCTTATGATTATGAGTTTATGAATAAAAAAAAAGGAGGTTTAATGAGTATGATGAGTAGTAGAACGAGCGGTGCTCGGTGGTCAACCCCGGGTACCCGTCACAGCCCCTAGCTGGGTCGTGACAGAAGTGGTATCAGAGTAGTTCGTACCTAGGAAGTGTCTACGAGCCGTGTCAAGTAGAGTCTTGTTTTTGGTGTATTGCGCGCCATATCAATAAACAAGAGGCTACAGGGCATTTAGGAAAATGACCATCTTTCTTCTTATGAGATCGTGCGATAGAGCCGTGTATAAGATTTTATCCTCCCTAATAGTGTGTTGTAATTTCAGAATTCCGCCACTGGGAAAAGCTACGGCCGCCCAGAAAGGCAAGCCTACAGCAAAGAGGCGGGTAGAAAGAGAGGCTCCGATGAATATAGAGGAAGGTGAATCCCACAACGAGGCCTTGTCGAATACTTTTTCTACCCCGCCCGATGTGGGAGAGCAAGGAGGAGCCCCAACTCTAATTCCTTCACCGGTTGCTTCGGGTCAATAAGTGACCAAGGCTATACACCTATTGACACAGCTAGTTGCTGCCCAGGCACAGCGAAAGGGTTCGAGTGCAAGTGACAGGGCCGTTAGTACAAGAGCCCGTGACTTTATGACTTTGAGTCCTCCGGAGTTTTTCGGGTCAAAGCCGGATGAAGACCCGCAAGATTTCATAGAAGAGATGTTAAGGACATTAAAACTTATCCATGCCTCCGAGACCGAATCCGTGGAGTTAGAATCTTATAGACTCCGGGATGTGGCAGTTTTATGGTATAACAACTGGATATTATCAAGAGGGGAGAATGCGCCCCCTCCGCTTTGGCAAGAATTTGTAGATGCTTTCGTCCGTCACTATTTTCAACCTTAGGTCCGCCGAGCTAGAGCGGATAGGCTCTTAAATCTAAGGCAAGGGAATATGAGTGCCCGAGAGTATAGTCTCCAATTCAATTAATTGGCTAGATATGCCCCGGCCATGGTGGCCGACATGGGATATAGAGTGCATAGGTTTGTAAGTGGCCTAGGGCCACATTTGTTCAATGATTTTCTAACGGCTTCATTGCCAGACGGAATGGATATTTCTCGCATTCAAGATCATGCTCAAAATCTAGAAGAGCAACAACATTCGCAAAGGGGCGAACGTGATGTGAATCAAGGGCCAAGTAAGAGGGCCAGATATATAGGTGCTGATAGCGACCATAGAAGGGGATCGAGGCAGACACATTCTAGACACTCAGGTCAGTCGGTGACTAGTGTACCGCTACGAGTTTTAGGCCAGGAGTCTGATTTTTCTAGTCATCTCGAACTGGATCGGAGTTTCACAGATTTGGGCTCTCGATATAGGGGTGATTCAGGCCAGGGGAGATCATCTATACCACAATGTACCCAGTGCGGTAAGCTACATTGGGGACCATGCCGATTGGGATCGGATGTTTGTTATGTTTGCGACAGTCTGGTCATATATGAGAGAGTGCCCATTTCGAGGCGGTAGGCATGCGGTTCAGTCTGCAGGATCAGCGGCTGGTTCTTCCTTGATGCGCTCGGGAAGGCAGACTTCCCCTATTCCAGTAGGTCAAGGTAGAGGCAGAGGGAGAGCATCTACTTTAGGTGCCACTCAGCCCCGTATATATGCTTTAGTTGATCAACACGATCCAGAGTCATTTCCCGACGCCGTCACAGGTATATCTACACCTTTTATAATATGTGAAAAGTGAAATAAATATTTGTAGTATTAAACAAGTATGAATTGAGAGATTTCGTGCTATGTAGTGACGGTAATAGGGAAAGTGTAATATGTGGTATTATGGTTTTTAAGTTTTAAGGAAGTAAGGTATGAAGAGTAGAACTTCCAAGATAGTAATGACGATAAGTCTATGACTATATGGAGCTATATATGTATAAGATAAAGAAGAGAGGTAAGACACGAGTATGTTAAGCCCGCACACATAAATTATCGTAGCTATAAATCATGGGAAATAGGATGACTAAGATGTAGTATAGTAAGGGATATAAGAATTAAAGATTTGAAAGCGAGGCAATGGGTTAAAAAGGTATAAGCGAAACCCTAAAAGGGGGGAAGCGAGTAAAAGAACACAAGTATGGAGATTGAACGATAGACCCTAAGATGTGACATATAGATGTAATGAACGACGATATTAATAATGTCAAAGCTGCCTATGATCTCACATGTATAAGCGCCTACTTACGGCTATTACGGAACCCCGAGCTTGTATAGCCGGGTAGAATATAGTATATCATACATATATATGATGCTACGCATGCACCACTATAGTTGGGTACGGATAACCCTGAGCCCTGGAAGGGCCAGGTATGTGGAATACCGAACCTTCATGGTCGGTTATGCTATGTAAATGCTATGTATATAAAATCGATATGAGTACGACTATGCTAAGTATATGTAATATATGTGATATGTATATGATACGGATATCAGTAACACTGTGTTACGGATATAGAGATGCTATGAAAATGAATATATAAGTGGATACGAGTATGAATGGGAATACGACTACGAACACGAATAGGTATACGGATATGGGTACATGAATATGTACAGGTGTGGGGAAAAATTACATTGATATTATGCTTTTGGTCGTGTATGGCAATAGATATGTTTACTATTATGTTGTGGCCCTGTGAGGCAATGATACTATGGGTTGTTGGGACAGGATGGTAGTGCCATAATACAGGGGAAACTCTGTCGAAATTTTTATAGAAACCCGAGTGTTTAACATTCGAGGACGAATATTCAAAAAGGGGGAAAGAATGTTACACCTTGGAAAATTCCCTGTACATGTACAGTGAATAGGTTGACGAAGGTCATAGTGTATGCGAAGTTTTTATGAGCAAGAAATAGTAATTGACGACCCTAAACGAGATTTCAATAGCATATAAGGTAAGGGACGAAAGTTGCTAAGAAAAGCAAGTCATATATGGTGTATCGGGTAAGAAGTTATGAACGACGAGTTAACGATGGCTTAAGGATGTTTTAGGGACATGTGATAACGTCCCTTATGTTGGTATTGAGGTGTTAAACAAGTTCTAAGAAGGTTCCATAAGGATCGGAGATCAAACGAATCGACGGGAACAAGTCTCGAAAAACTAGGCAAACATACGGCCAGACATACTGGCCGTATAAAATCTACGAACAGTATGTCCAACCGTAGATTCAGCCCAGTATATCATACCTCTCTGGACCAGATCTACGGCAAGACATACGGTCAGTAGAAAACATACGGACCGTATGTTGGTCCGTGGATCTCGATCGGGCCAGCTTTTAAAATAAGTATGAGGGGCCTTTTTCATTTCATTTTTTCATTTCATCCACTCTCCACAAATCAAGAGCTCTCTAGAAAATTCTCCCACCTTCATCCACAAGAGAATCAAGGGAAAACCAAGATTAACAACACAAGATTCATGAAATCAAGTGTATGAAACCTCACTAAAGTCATCCAAACCAAGAAATTTCACGAAAGGTGAAATAGGGTTTTTGGGTGCTAGAATAATACTTCCACTCAAGGCTTGTTTCTACGTTATCTAAGGTAAGTTCCATGATATTTTCATGATGTTTGAAGTGTAAATAAGTTGAAATACTTGGATGGTAGAAAAGTATAGAAAATGGGTCATAAAATGGGTGAATAGTGCTATTGTTGAGTAGTAGTTGGAATGAATCATGAAAATGGATATGTTGAGACTATAAATATGTTATAAATGACATTTAGAACATGGAATAAGAATTGTATGAGAAAGAACACGATAGTGAACCTTGGTCATGATTATGGAGAATTGGAGTGAAACTGTGAAATGCGAATAATGTAAATGAATGACGATTGTTTTTATGATATTGTGATTGATGTTATGAATGTTGGGAGTTGGTATGGTAGATGGCGGAAGTCGAATAAACAAAGGAAATGCTGCCCAATTTTCTATAGAACTAACGACACTTTCTTATAGTCGACTAGCTAATGCTAATACAAATTCTCTCTTGAAGGTAGTGACGTGACATTGAAGGAGAACAAGTGAACGATAACGTAGCTAAACGGAAAAGGTATGTTAAGGCTAGTCCCTTCTTTCTATGGCATGAATCTTACGATATGATATCTTTTCCTTTTTCATGATTTTCCTACATATCAAAAACTATGAGTCTATAGATTATAAAGAACATCACAAGATAAAGAAAAGAGACGTTACGAGCATGACGATGTTGATGATGAATCTAAGTCTAGAAGTCGTAAAGCTCATGGTACGATGTTCCTACGAAGTTAATGATCCTTATATGATTCCTATGATAGTATTTTCCTTACCTCTCCATGACTTTCCTACCTCCCGGAAAACTAAGAGCCTATGTTTATGAATAGTCATAAGGGATAAGATAAGAGGCATGTTATGAATGCGGTAATGACGATGATGAGTCTAAGTCTAAAGATACTATGGCCTACAATATCATAGTTCGACAAGGCTAATGATCCGTATTACGATCCATTGATATCGTTCATTGACTACACTCATCTTATATGCAAATTCCTTCAAGGTGAGGCATAATGCTTATGATTGCTCCATCATGGACTCGGGGGTTCTCGACCTTATGTCACCCCGACATTGTTATAGATTGCCCATAAGCCTTAATGCATATTCTATGACCAATGTTCCGTAAAGTTATGAGTCTATGTTGTTAGAGGATTTCATATGAGATAAAGGTAAGAGATATGCTAAATAAAAGATAGTGGTAATGTTTAGCTTAAGCCTAAAGATTATAAAGACTATCATACGATAATTACATGAAATTCATGCTACGAATACAATGTGACTTTCATAAATTGTCTTTGAATTTAAATGTGTGCATTAATGAAGGGTTACGATAAACTTATGAGATGTATATGATGACAATGATGATGATGAGATATAATGATCCTTGTGTGATGCATGTGACCTGGTCGAGCCACTAAGTGGCCGAATATGGAAGATATGTATGTGACACTGTCGAGCCACTACGTGGCCGAATACGGATATTGTTGAGCTCTAAGTGGCCGAATACGGATACTGTCGAGCCACTACGTGGCCGAATACGAATACTGTCGAGCCACCATGTGGCCGAATACGGATATTGTCGAGACCTAAGTGGCCGAATACGGATACTGTCGAGCCACTACGTGGCCGAATACGGATACTGTCGAGCCACCATGTGGCCGAATACGGATATTGTCGAGCCCTAAGTGTCCGAATACGGATACTGTCGAGCCACTACATGGCCGAATACGGATACTGTCGAGCCACCATGTGGCCGAATACGGATATTGTCGAGCCCTAAGTGGCCGAATACGGATAACGTTTTATGTGTATGAGTAGATACGGTATTATGATGATGAATTATATGACGTGATGATGTATATTCTATGATGATTCATGTACGACGATTATGTATATGTGATATATTTATGGAATGCTTTCATCCTTAAAGGTCGCGCAGGTTTTTCCTTCACCTCATGACTTATTATTCTCTATCATGTTTATTTCATTCATTCATTCCTTACATACTCAGTACAATATTCGTATTGACGTCCGTTTTCTTTAGACGCTGTGTTCATGCCCACAGGTAGACAGGGAGACGGCGCAGACCTATAGGAGCTATCAGCAGATTCTCAGGAGCACTCCATTATTCCGGAGGTGCTAATCGGGTTTATACTTTTGTGTAAATATATGCATATGTATTTTGGGCGCAATGGGGTCTTGCCCCGTCCATTTGTCTAGTACTCTAGTAGAGGCTCGTAGATATGTATGTGTGGGTTATATGGTCTCACAAGGTCACTATTGTATATACGTAGATATGTGTACATTATCTTTGATAGCAAAAGGGCTTATGTATATAAAAGTGTTTATGTTTTTCAAAGAAAAATGATTTTCTTATGATTATGAGTTTATGAACAAAAAGAAAAAAAAAGGTTTAATGAGTATGATGAGTAGTAGAACGAGCGGTGCTCGGTGGTCAACCCCGGGTACCTGTCACGACCCCTAGCTGGGTTGTGACAAAAGTGGTATCAGAGCAGTTCGTTCCTAGGAAGTGTCTACGAGCCGTGTCTAGTAAAGTCTTGTTTATGGTGTGTTGCACGCTACATAAATAAACAAGAGGCTACAGGGGATTTAGGAAAATGACCATCTTTCTTCTTATGAGATCGTGCGATAGAGCGTGTATAAGATTTTATCCTCCCTAATTGTGTGTTGTAATTTCAGAATGCCGCCAAAGGGAAAAGCTACGGCCTCCCAGAAGGGAAAGCCTACAGAAAAGAGGCGGGTAGAAAGAGTGCCTCCGATGAATATAGAGGAAGGCGAATCACACAACGAGGCCTTGTCGAATACTTCTTCTACCCCGCCTGATGTGGGAGAGCAAGGAGGAGCCCCAGCTCCAATTTCTCCACCGGTTGCTTCGGGTCAACAAGTGACCGAGGCTATACACCTATTGACACAGCTAGTTGCCGCCCAGGCACTGTCACACCCTGACTTTACTAAGGTGTGATGGGCACCCGACCCCATATCTGGAGCCGAGCGAACCCGCTGACTCTAATTACATAGACAAACTCTTGTATCAGTTAAGGAATAAATACATAGTAAGCTCTCAAATTTCTTTTGTTTTTCTTCATATGTAAAGTCTATCATCTGTGGGACCCATGACATGAAACACAATAATAGCATTTGACTGGTGAATCCGTCTACCAATGCTGACACTCTATACCCACGACTCTGTCTCCAAAGTCTCTAACATTGAACAAACGCCATAGCTCATATACTCTGACTCGGTAGCACTCCAGAACAAGTGGAGCTCGCCAACTCCGCTGGAACATCTTCTATGATAACTGTGGCTCATCTGGTGTACCTGCGCGGCATGAACGCAGCCCCCGAAGAAGAGGGGTCAGTACGAGTAATATACTGAGTATGTAAGGCATGAATAGTGACATAATAAAAGAATATACAGTATGAATAATAACGGAATAGACATATGGAGCTTATCGTGGGACAGAAGTAACCTGTACATATGGATGCCTTTCAGGCAGATGCCATGTATGCTTAGTCCATTTCTCAGAAAAACAGTACTTCTTATTTACATGTACAGAAAACAGAACATTTCAGAAAACGGTGTCCTTTATTTACATTCACAGACGCCGAGTACATCGGCTCTCCCACCGCCCTCCCCAACAGTGTCCCAACATATCATATATAAATATATATAACATATACAGACGCCGTATCCGGCTCTCCCATATCCCGCGTCCGGGCATCCCGCGTCCGGGATGAAATCCAGCTGAATCAGGTGGTGATATAACAGTGGCCTTCCTTTTCCCCATATACGTATACATATTCATATTCACATTCATATACATGTGTCATAAAAATGGCATGCATGAGAGCCCAAAGAAAGTAGTGTGTCCGTTGGAGTGACGTAAGGTCGAAATCCTCCGATTACATTATGGAATAATCGGGTCACTTGTCTCACCATGAAGGAACGAGTATTATGAGGCGAGACTACCAATGAAAGGTATCATTATGAGGAAAACATCAAACAGGGTCATAGGGTACGGTTTAATATACCTAGGACCTTTAGAGTAGTCATTACCTGTAATAGAGCTGAGATATCAAGAATTAGTTTAATGTTTCCATATTTTCCTATTTCATAGCAGAACATTTTGCCAACACATCTACCGTAGGCATTTTTCTCATCTTGAACTACATCATTATCATTATAAGATCATATTCATCATCTTAGTCATGGAATCATCTTTGTCATACTTATCATAGGCATATTCTCTTTCTTAACATCATCATTATCATTGTCATCATAGAAGTATCCTCGTTAGCATAGTTACAGTACTTGTCACTCGGTGAACGGGGTAAGGATCAAAAGTTTTCTTTGGATTCTGCATCAAAATAGATCAAACGGAACAATAAGGAAAATCCGGGGACCATGGGCCCACCTCGGGTCAAATGAGGCGGCGTACCAAATTTACATATGTTACATGTCATGGCGTTACTTGTGATGGTTTTAGGGTAGTCGGGTCCTATTTATGCGAGTTCTAGAGGTTTAGGAAATTCTTCCGACATTTTGCACACTTTTTAGTTCAATTCTACTGATTGAAAAAGAGAAAACTTTAGGCGCGGATTCCGGAGGGTAGATTTATCCCCGAGGCTCACCTCCAACATATTATGTCTAAGACATGCCATAGAAAGAAGGGTGAAGCCTTACATACCTTTTCTGCTTCTTATGCGACTCCAAATTCACGTTCTAAATCCGCCAAAATCTACAAATTGGTCATGTTTACCAAAACTTGATTAGAGCCTTTAGAAGTTAATTCTTTAAAGCAACACTTTGTCTGCCGAAATTTCGGCAGCATTTCCCCTGTAAATGTACCAACCCCGAGAATACGGCTCGGCCCCAAATCAACAACAACAATCCGGGAATTTGACCCGGCCAAACCAACAACAATGCCAACAATCATAGTAACACTTTAATATTCAGTTTTATTCAATTCAACTCACATATCTTTCAAAACGATTCAATCAACATACTTCTTTGTCCAACACTTTCCAATTTCCACAAGAACAATAACAACTTCACTTCTAACCATTTAATTCTCATTTCACCTCATGAAATCCACAACGACATCAACTAGAACATCACATTAAACCAATTCATTGTAGCTTACAAAACATCACCATTCTCGGCCACAACATTACAAACATATTTCCATGAATTTTTCCATCTTTTCTATACACTACAACAACAATCAAGATACTAGATAAAATTGGTTCATCATCCTTACATACAACAACCCACACACGGCCACACACACCATGCACACGGCCACTATACAACATCCATGATTTCATGTTTTTCATCCGTTTTACATCATGGAATTCACAACACAACAATCAAACCACTTAATAAAATCAATTCATGACCTCTACACATACTACCATATTCGGCCATCACACTACACACACATGCACCATAAATTTTCATCCATTTCTACATTCTACAACATTCACAAACCATTTATAACATATAAAAGAAGATGAATTCTTACCTTTTTGCACTTGCTTCTTCAACTTGGCTAGAGTTTCCAACTTGCCCAACCAATGCTTTTCTTACTCCAACAACTACTCCATGTTGTAGAGGACCTTCCACTTGCTTGGAATACTATAAGGAAGTAATTTTTCTTCATCAACTTTCCATGGCTCAATTTTATGGAGCCATGGCCGAACCTACCCCTTGCTTCTTTCTTCTTTTCCTTTGTTTTTCTTTCTCCATATTTCTAGAGCTTTTTATGTAATTTTGTGACTAATATTTCATATATATATAGCCACTCCAACATGTGAGGGGCACATGCTTCCTTTTATTAATTAATTCTTTTCTAGAATCTTCTTTCCTTTTCTTGAATTTTCCTTTAATTAGAAGATGACTTATTTTGGTCATCTTTTCCCCTTTTTTTTTTTTATATATATATATGTCACATGGCCAAGGGTTCTTCTGGAATTTTTCTTGAACTCCATCGTGAAATTACCATTTTGCCCCTAAGCTTCCACATTATTTCCATTGGTCAATTTGCGCATTTCTCTTTTTACCCTTAACGTTTCTCAATATTTCCATTCTACCAATGTTCATAAATAATATTCACAACAACTTATACATTATAATAAATTTTTTTTTGAAAATGGTCATTCCCTTTACTTCGTCACGACCACTTTGGAATATCCGAACGTATAAAATACGGGATATGACATCCTCCCCCCCTTTAGAACATTCGTCCTCGAATGTTCAACTAGTCTTATGGGGTGTCATAATAGTTCGGGAGGATCCCTTTGTAGTCGTCCTTTCCTTCATGCTCACTCCTTGTCCTTTACCTCATTCCTTTTACAATCGAACTTCTCAGTTTTTACCTGAATCTCCTTCCCGTGTCATAGGTTTTCTAATTTGTTGGGCCAACGTATTGTCCTTGTCTTTCTCAGATCATCTCTTTTCTGTTACTGTTTCGCGACCATATCTTAGCAAAAGCCACACCTTTGGATTCTTACTACAACTCTTCTTTAGTCTCTTTTCGTATCTCTCAATACAGGTACACTTGTCTTTGATTTCATGCGTTGGTGCTCGTTTCGTTTATCGTCATTCCTTGTAAGTCCAATATGATCTCCCCCCCTTTAAGGGGTTCCTTATATGCTCATAGTCCTTCATGAAGTCTTCGCTTAAACCTTTATCCCTCACCTTCTTTTCCAGCTTTGTACCTAACATATCGAAAACTTCTTATCTTAAGCTCTTCTTTTACTTCCTGCCTAGGTCCTCATTTGTCCACATTTCCATACCTTTCTATCCTTTATTCGTCCTTTCACTTGCTTGGCTCTCTTGCTCGTAATTCTTTCTTAGCTACGTGTTCGTGATGTAGCTGTGCGTCCGTATTTCTTACGCGTCCCGTTACTTTCTTAAACCTCTAAGCATATTATTATAGCTACATACTTGTCCTTTTACAGATCTTAACACCATCACCATCCTGAGCATTCCTTCTCTTACTTCACATTCCTCTACCCTGGTCACCATTCTCTTAAACCTACTTGTTGAAATCAACTCTCAACCTCTCCACATTTCTCCTTGTTTCCTTTTGCCTCACTCTATCTCGTCTCACATGCCTACTTGAATTTTCATCCCAGTGGTCTCGTACTTTTACCATTAATTTCTCGCGGGGGTTTCACTTACTAAGATTTTCTTACCTTTCCTCTTTTCTGACATTTAAGCTTCCTATCTTCCATTTATTCACACTCTCTTTCTTCTTCCGAGTATCGATATACTGGAATTTCCGACCTCAACCTATAGTAAAATAATAACAGTTCACTTGCCGCACTTGTACCATTTATTCTTGTTGTCACTCGTACTCCGGTACCTTTGCATGATCAATACCTTTCTCCCCGTAGTTTTGGTTGCTGGGGCTCGCACGCCACCGATACAATCATATGCGGAATATCTTACACATTCATATATACATACATATTCACTATCAACTAGTTCACAAGATACTCCCAAGCGCTGTTAAAGCCTATCCTAATCCCAGGACTGTGGTACACTTTCTGTCCTTTCACCGAGCTAGTCTGCCTTGTTCTACGTGTCTTCTTATGGTCTCCAGCCACCTTATATGCCGTAGTTTCACGTAGGATATTCTAGCTTTCCATTTGTCTTTTATGTCCGAATATGTAAAATTCCTTATAAACTTCCCAGGGGGTCACCCATCATGGAATTGCTCCCACCTGAGCACGCTTAACCCAAAAGCTTCACTGAAATTCGGTGCCTTAGTGCCGATATTTTTCGCGACAGCTCCCTCACATGACCTTTATTACCTGTTCTGGGGCAAGTCGAAGTCTTACAGGCTCTGAAACATTTGCGTAACACGTCCTTTCTTTTATAATTACCGTTTTACCCTTTTGGTTCCCGATGTTCACCTTCCACCTGTGTGTATGACTACCTCCTGTCCTGGACCTCCAGACTCCCAATAGTAACGTTCACACCTCCATTGCCATACCAAATCCATGACCTTTCTGGAACAACGCATCTCACCTGTTGCCGGTTTGCAATATTTCCTTTCCACGCGCCTTCCTGTCAGGTGTATCCATTCTTACGGAATCTCCTTTACCATCCCTACTCTTCACAGGCTGTACGTAACAATTATCGATGATACTTTACAGAACATACGGCTGTATGACAAATTCCTGCCATTCAGAACTTCCTGTCCCGAGTAACAGAACAAATACCCTAACTTACCTCTGTGTCTTACCATAACGCCATTCGCCTTTTTCCGTCGCTATTGGGCGTCTGCGAAAATTAACGATTAGTACCAGGAATCTCATTTCTTATGGCTTGGCTCTATCGCACGATCTGAGACAGAAAGAAGGTCAACAATTCTTAGATGCCCCGCAGCCTCCTGTTTATAAATGTGGCTGGCTTCACACCCATAAACAGGACTCTACTGGACACGACTTTGCAGACAACCCCTTAGACGGACCTGCTCTGATACCACTTTGTCACACCCTGACTTTACTAAGGTGTGATGGGCACCCGACCCCATATCTGGAGCCGAGCGAGCCCGCTGACTCTTATTACATAGACAAACTCTTGTATCAGTTAAGGAATAAATACATAGTAAGCTCTCAAATTTCTTTTTTTTTGTTCATATGTAAAGTCTATCATCTGTGGGACCCATGACATGAAACACAATAATAGCATTTGACTGGTGAATCCGTCTACCAATGCTGACACTCTATACCCACGAGACTGTCTCGAAAGTCTCTAACATTGAACAAACGCCATAGATCATATACTCTGACTCGGCAGCACTCCAGAACAAATGGAGCCTGCCAACTCCGCTGGAACATCTTCTATGATAACTGGGGCTCATCTGGTGTACCTGCGCGGCATGAACGCAACCCCCGAAGAAGAGGGGTCAGTACGAGTAATGTACTGAGTATGTAAGGCATGAATAGTGAAATAATAAAAGAATATACAGTATGAATAATAACGGAATAGACATATGGAGCTTATCGTGGGACAGAAGTAACCTGTACATATTGATGCCTTTCAGGCAGATGCCATGCATGCTTAGTCCCTTTCTCAGAAAAACAGTACTTCTTATTTACATGTACAGAAAACAGAACATTTCAGAAAACGGTGTCCTTTATTTACATTCACAAACGCCGAGTACATCGGCTCTCCCACCCCGCTCCCCAACAGTGTCCCAACATATCATATATAAATATATATAACATATACAGACGCCGTATCCGGCTCTCCCATATCCCGCGTCCGGGACGAAATCCAGCTGAATCAGGTGGTGATATAACAGTGGCCCTCCCTTTTCCCCATATACGTATACATATTCATATTCACATTCATATACATGTGTCATAAAATTGGCATGCATGAGAGCCCAAATAAAGTCGTGTGTCCGTCGGAGTGACGTAAGGTCGAAATCCTCCGATTACATTATGGAATAATCGGGTCACTTGTCTCACCTTGAAGGAACGATTATTATGAGGCGAGACTACCAATGAAAGGTATCATTATGAGGAAAACATCAAACAGGGTCATAGGGTACGGTTTCATATACCTTGGACCTTTAGAGCAGTCATTACCTGTAATAGAGCTGAGATATCAAGAATTAGTTTAATGTTTCCATATTTTCCTATTTCATAGCAGAACATTTTGCCAACACATCTACCATAGGCATTTTTCTCATCTTGGACTACATCATTATCATTATAAGATCATATTCATCATCTTAGTCATGGAATCATCTTTGTTATACTTATCATAGGCATATTCTCTTTCTTAACATCATCATTATCATTGTCATCATAGAAGTATCCTCGTTAGCATAGTTACAGTACTTGTCACTCGGTGAACGGGGTAAGGATCAAAAGTTTTCTTTGGATTCTACATCAAAATAGATCAAACGGAACAATAAGGAAAATCCGGGGACCATGGGCCCACCTCGGGTCAAATGAGGCGGCATACCAAATTTACATATGTTACATGTCATGGCGTTACTTGTGACGGTTTTAGGGTAGTCGGGTCCTATTTATGCGAGTTCTAGAGGTTTAGGAAATTGTTCCGACATTTTGCACACTTTTTAGTTCAATTCTACTGATTGAAAAAGAGAAAACTTTAGGCGCGGATTCCGGAGGGTAGATTTATCCCCGAGGCTCACCTCCAACATATTATGTCTAAGACATGCCATAGAAAGAAGGGTGAAGCCTTACATACCTTTTCTGCTTCTTATGCGACTCCAAATTCACGTTCCAAATCCGCCAAAATCTACAAATTGGTCATGTTTACCAAAACTTGATTAGAGCCTTTAGAAGTTAATTCTTTAAAGCAACACTTTGTCTGCCGAAATTTCGGCAGCATTTCCCCTGTAAATGTACCAACCCCGAGAATACGGCTCGGCCCCAAATCAACAACAACAATCCGGGAATTTGACCCGGCCAAACCAACAACAATGCCAACAATCATAGTAACACTTTAATATTCAGTTTTATTCAATTCAACTCACATATCTTTCAAAACGATTCAATCAACATACTTCTTTGTCCAACACTTTCCAATTTCCACAAGAACAATAACAACTTCACTTCTAACCATTTAATTCTCATTTCACCTCATGAAATCCACAACGACATCAACTAGAACATCACATTAAACCAATTCATTGTAGCTTACAAAACATCACCATTCTCGGCCACAACATTACAAACATATTTCCATGAATTTTTCCATCTTTTCTATACACTACAACAACAATCAAGTTACTAGATAAAATTGGTTCATCATCCTTACATACAACAACCCACACACGGCCACACACACCATGCACACGGCCACTATACAACATCCATGATTTCATGTTTTTCATCCGTTTTACATCATGGAATTCACAACACAACAATCAAACCACTTAATAAAATCAATTCATGACCTCTACACATACTACCATATTCGGCCATCACACTACACACACATGCACCATAAATTTTCATCCATTTCTACATTCTACAACATTCACAAACCATTTATAACATATAAAAGAAGATGAATTCTTACCTTTTTGCACTTGGTTCTTCAACTTGGCTAGAGTTTCCAACTTGCCCAACCAATGCTTTTCTTACTCCAACAACTACTCCATGTTGTAGAGGACCTTCCACTTGCTTGGAATACTATAAGGAAGTAATTTTTCTTCATCAACTTTCCATGGCTCAATTTTATGGAGCCATGGCCGAACCTACCCCTTGCTTCTTTCTTCTTTTCCTTTGTTTTTCTTTCTCCATATTTCTAGAGCTTTTTATGGAATTTTGTGACTAATATTTCATATATATATAGCCACTCCAACATGTGAGGGGCACATGCTTCCTTTTATTAATTAATTCTTTTCTACAATCTTCTTTCCTTTTCTTGAATTTTCCTTTAATTAGAAGATGACTTATTTTGGTCATCTTTTCCCCCTTTCTTTTTATATATATATATATATATATATATATATATATATATATATATATATATATATATATATATATATATATGTCACATGGCCAAGGGTTCTTCTGGAATTTTTCTTGAACTTCATCGTGAAATTACCATTTTGCCCCTAAGCTTCCACATTATTTCCATTGGTCAATTTGCGCATTTCTCTTTTTACCCTTAACCTTTCTCAATATTTCCATACTACCAATGTTCATAAATAAGATTCACAACAACTTATACATTATAAGAATTTTTTTTTTGAAAATGGTCATTCCCTTTACTTCGTCACGACCACTTTGGAATATCCGAACGTATAAAATACGGGATATAACAGGCACAGTGGCAGGGTTCGAGTGCAAGTGATAGGGCCGTTAGTACAAGAGTCCGTGACTTCATAACTTTGATTCCTCCGGAGTTTTTCGGGTCAAAGCCCGATGAAGACCCGCAAGGTTTCATAGAAGAGATGTTGAGGACATTAAAACTTATCCATGCCTCCGAGACTGAATCCATGGAGTTAGCATCTTATAGACTCTGGGATGTGGTAGTTTTATGGTATAACAACTGGATATTATCAAGAGGGGAGAATGCGCCCTCTACGGTTTGGCAAGAATTTGTAGATGCTTTCGTCCGTCACTATTAGCCACCTCAGGTCCGCCGAGCTAGAGCGGATGGGCTCTTAAATCTAAGGAAAGGGAATATGAGTGCTCGAGAGTATAGTCTCCAATTCAATTCATTGGCTAGATAGGCCCCGGCCATGGTGGCCGACATGGGAGATAGAGTGCATAGGTTTGTAAGTGGCCTAGGGCCACATTTGTTCAAAGATTTCCTAACGGCTTCATTGCAAGACGGAATGGATATTTCTCGCATTCAAGCTCATGCTCAAAATCTATAAGAGCAACAACATTCGCAAAGGGGCGAGCGTGATGTGAATCAGGGGCAAAGTAAGAGGGCCAGATCCATAGGTGCTGATAGCGACCATAGAAGGCGATCGAGGTAGACACATTATAGACACTCAGGTCATTCGGTGACTCGTGTACCCCCACGAGTTTTAGGCCAGGAGTCTGATTTTTCTAGTCATCCCGAACTGGATCGGAGTTTCACAGAGTCAGGCTCTCAATATAGGGGTGATTCAGGCCAGGGGAAATCGTCTATACCACAATGTACCCAGTGCGGTAAGCTACCTTGGGGACCATGCCGATTGGGATCGGATGTTTGTTATGTTTGCGGCCAGTCAGGACATATATGAGAGAGTGCCCATTTCCAGGCGGTAGGCATGCGGTTCAGTCTGCAGGATCAGCGGCTGGTTCTTCCTCGGTGCGCCCGGGAAGGCAGACTTCCTCGGTTCCAGTAGGTCGAGGTAGAGGCAGAGGGAGAGCATCTACTTTAGGTGCCACTCAACCCCGTATATATGCTTTAGTTTATCAACAGGATCCAAAGTCATTTCCCGACGCCTTCACTGGTATATCTGCACCTTTGATAATATGTGAAAAGAGAAATTAAAATTTGTAGTATTAAACAAGTATGAATTGAGAGATTTCGTGCTATGTAGCGACGGTAATAGGGAAAGTGTAATATGTGGTATTATGGTTCTTAAGTTTTAAGGAAGTAAGGTATGAAGAGTAGAACTTCCAAGATAGTAATGACGATAAGTCTATGACTCTAAGGAGCTATATATGTATAAGATAAAGAAGAGAGGTAAGACACGAGTATGTTAAGCCCGCACACATAAATTATCGTAGCTATAAATCATGGGAAACAGGATGACTAAGATGTAGTATAGTAAGGGATATAAGAATTAAATATTTGAAAGCGAGGCAATGGGTTAAAAAGGTATAAGCGAAACCCTAAAAGGGGGGAAGCGAGTAAAAGAACACAAGTATAGAGATTGAACGATAGACCCTAAGATATGACAGATAGATGTAATGAACGACGATATTAATGATGTCAAAGATGCCTATGATCTCACATGTATATGCGCCTACTTACGGCTATTATGGAACCCCGAGCTTGTATGGCCGGGTAGAATATAGTATATCATACATATATATGATGCTACGCATGCACCACTATAGTTGGGTAAGGATAACCCTGAGCCCTGGAAGGGCCAGGTATGTGAAATACCGAACCTTCATGGTCGGTTATGCTATGTAAATGCTATGTATATAAAATCGATATTAGTACGACTATGCTAAGTATATGTAATATATGTGATATGTATATGATACGGATATCAGTAACACTGTGTTACGGATATAGAGATGCTATGAATATGAATATATAAGTGGATACGAGTATGAATGGGAATACGACTACGAACACGAATAGGTATACGGATATGGGTACATGAATATGTACAGGTGTGGGGAAAAATTACATTGCTATTATGCTTTTAGTCGTGTATGGCCATGGATATGTTTACTATTATGTTGTGGCCCTGTGAGGCAATGATACTATGGGTTGTTATGACAGGATGGTAGTGCCATAATATAGGGGAAACTCTGGCAAAATTTTTGTAGAAACCTGAGTGTTTAACATTCGAGGACGACTATTCAAAAAGGGGGGAAGAATGTTACACCTTGGAAAATTCCCCTTACATGTACAGTGAATAGGTTGACGAAGGTCATAGTGTATGCGAAGTTTTGATGAGCAAGAAATAGTAATTGACGACCCTAAACGAGATTTCAAGAGCATATAAGGTAAGGGACGAAAGTTGCTAAGAAAAGAAAGTTATATATGGTGTATCGGGTAAGAAATTATGAACGACGAGTTAACGATGGCTTAAGGATGTTTTAGGGACATGTGATAACGTCCCTTATGTTGGTATTGAGGTGTTAAACAAGTGCTAAGAAGGTTCCATAAGGATCGGAGATCAAACGAATCGACGGGAACAAGTCTCGAAAAAATGGGCAAACATACGGCCAGACATACTGGCCGTATAAAATCTACGGACCGTATGTCCAACCGTAGATTCAGCCCAGTATATCATACCTCTATGGACCAGATCTATGGCCAGATATACGGTCAGTAGAAAACATACGGACCATATGTTGGTCCGTGGATCTCGATCGGGCCAACTTTTAAAATAAGTATGAGGGGCCTTTTTCATTTCATTTTTTCATTTCATCCACTCTCCACAAATCAAGAGCTCTCTAGAAAATTCTCCCACCTTCATCCACAAGAGAATCAAGGGAAAACAAAGATCAACAACATAAGATTCATGAAATCAAGTGTATGAAACCTCACTAAAGTCATCCAAACCAAGAAATTTCAAGAAAGGTGAAATAGGGTTTTTGGGTGCTAGAAGAATACTTCCACTCAAGGTTTGTTTCTACGTTATCTAAGGTAAGTTCCATGGTATTTTCATGATGTTTGAAGTGTAAATAAGTTGAAATACTTGGATGGTAGAAAAGTATAGAAAATGGGTCATAAAATGGGTGAATAGTGCTATTATTGAGTAGTAGTTGGAATGAATCGTGAAAATGGATATGTTGAGATTATAAATATGTTATAAATGAAATTTAGAACATGGAATAAGAATTGTATGAGAAAGAACACGATAGTGAACCTTGGTCATGATTATGGAGAATTGGAGTGAAACTGTGAAATGCGAATAATGTAAATGAATGACGATTGTTGTTATGATATTGTGATTGATGGTATGAATGTTGGGAGTTGGTATGATATATGGCGGAAGTCGAATAAACAAAGGAAATGCTGCCCAATTTTCTCTAGAACTAACGATGCTTTCTTATAGTCGACTAGCTAATGCTAATACAAATTCTCTCGTGAAGGTAGTGACGTGACATTGAAGGAGAACAAGTGAACGATAACGTAGCAATACGACAAAGGTATGTTAAGGCTAGACCCTTATTTCTAAGGCATGAATCTTACGATATGATATTCCTTCCTTTCTCATGATTTTCCTACGTATCAAAAACTATGAGTCTATAGATTATAAAGAACATCACAAGATAAAGAAAAGAGACGTTAGGAGCATGACGATGTTGATGATGAATCTAAGTCTAGAAGTCGTAAAACTCATGGTACGATGTTCCTACGAAGTTAATGATCCTTATATGATTCCTATGATAGTATTTTCCTTACCTCTCCATTACTTTCCTACCTCCCGGAAAACTAAGAGCCTATGTTTATGAATAGTCATAAGGGATAAGATAAGAGGCATGTTACGAATGCGATAATGACGATGATGAGTCTAAGTCTAAAGATACTAAGGCCTATAATATCGTAGTTCGACAAGGCTAATGATCCGTATTACGATCCACTGATATCGTTCATTGACTACACTCACCTTATATGCTAATTCCTTCACGGTGAGACATAATGCTTATGATTGCTCCATCATGGACTCGGGGGTTCTCAACCTTATGTCACCCCGACATTGTTATAGATTGCCCATAAGCCTTAATGCATGTTCTATGACCAATGTTCCGCAAAGTTATGAGTCTATGTTCTTAGAGGATTTCATATGAGATAAAGGTAAGAGATATGCTATATAAAAGCTAGTGGTAATGTTTAGCTTAAACATAAAGATTATAAAGACTATCATGCGATAATTATATGAAATTCATGCTACGAATACGATGTGACTTTCATAAATTGTCTTTGAATTTAAATGTGTGCATTAATGAAGGGTTACGATAAGCTTATGAGATGTATATGATGACAATGATGATGATGAGATATAATGATACTTGTGTGATGCATGTGACCTGGTCGAGCCACTAAGTGGCCGAATAAGGAAGATATGTATGTTATACTGTCGAGCCACTACGTGGCCGAATACGGATATTGTCGAGCCCTAAGTGGCCGAATACGGATATAGTCGAGCCACTACGTGGCCGAATACGGATATTGTCGAGCCACCATGTGGCGGAATACGGATATTGTCGAGCCCTAAGTGGCCGAATAGGGATACTGTCGAGCCACCACGTGGTCGAATACAGATACTGTTGAGCCACCATGTGGCCGAATACAGATATTATCGAGCTCTAAGTTGCCGAATACGGATAACGTTTTATGTGTATGAGTAGATACAGTATTATGATGATGAATTATATGACGTGATGATGTATATGCTGTGATCATTCATGTACGACGATTATGTATATGTGATATATGTATGGAATGCTTTCATCCTTAATGGTCGCGCAGGTTTTTCCTTCACCTCATGACTTATGATTCTCTATCATGTTTATTTCATTCATGCCTTACATACTCAGTACAATATTCGTACTGACGTCCGTTTTCTTTGGACGCTGTGTTCATGCCGACAGGTAGACAGGGAGACAGTGTAGACCTATAGGAGCTATCAGCAGATTTTCAGGAGCACTCCATTATTCCGGAGGTGCTAATCGGGTTTATACTTTTGTGTAAATATATGCATATGTATTTTGGGCACAACAGGGTCTTGTCCCGTACATATGTCTAGTACTCTAGTAGAGGCTCGTAGATACGTATGTGTGGGTTATATGGTCTGCAAGGTCACTATTGTATATACGTAGATATGTGTACATTATCTTTGATAGCAGAAGGGCTTATGTATATAAAAGTGTTTATGTTTTTCAAAGAAAACGATTTTCTTATGATTATGAGTTTATGAACAAAAAGAAAAAAAAAAGGTTTAATGAGTATGATGAGTAGTAGAACGAGCGGTGCTCGGTGGTCAACCCCGGGTACCCGTCACGGCCCCTAGCTGGGTCGTGACAAAAGGCCCAAGGAGGAGATACTCGAAGCTAATCTAGAAGTTAGAGAGTACCAAATGAGAAAGGTAGAAGGTCAAGAATATAGCATAATTGAAAGATTATGATGTAAAGGTTATATACCATCCAGGAAAGGCTAATGTGTAGCCGACACCCTTGGCTGTAGATCTATAAGGATTTTAGCATACTTGAGAGCAAAAAAGCGATAGAGTTAGCAGACAGCTATATCATCAAGCTAGTATGGGGTTCTAACTTTTAGGCCCTGGTGATAATGGAAATACCATTTAAGACGTAGCAGTTTCATCTTAAGAATAGATTATGGTGGAGGCTCATTATTATCGTTATTTCATCCACCTAGGATTGACGAAGATGTACTATCATATTAAAGGGACTTACTAGTGGAATGATATGAAGAAGAAAACTGCCATTGCTAGCAAATGAAAGTAAAATACCAGAAGCGGGGTGTGCTATTGCAGAATATAGAGATTCCGACATGGAAATGGGAGATGAGAAATAGGGATTTCATTATAGAACCACCTATACAACCGAGTTCCAGTAGACATCGTTTAAATTACAGGACACTCATCTAACTAGACAGACCCAGTTACTATATTAGACTTACAAATCAAATGTGATTACTGTAATAGTACTATGGATGTGTAAGGATTCCATAGGATTGTAGTTCAGTTATATACTCTTCACTCAACCATAACACATTATACTAGCCCCGTCTTATGACTGGATGATACACGAGTCCAGAAGTTACAGTGCAGCCCGGCAGAAACCAGTAGATCTTGAGGTGAGCTCTTAGTCATGATTTATAGTACCTATGGTTGAGGAATGTGTGAGAAAAAGTGTTGCTATTTATAGATATTAGCCCTGTGTGGCATGTATAGTGTGTTTTCTTGCTGCGTACAGGTTGGATTTTAGTTTAGTTCACAGTGGAGACTCTACAAAAAATTTCGCTAGTCTCTAAGAGTTAACATTCGAGGACGAATGTTCCTAAAGGGGGAAGGATGTTACGTCCCGTATCTTTTAGCTAAAGTGAACAATGGAGATTAGAGATAAATTACATGTCGAGTGATATAGAAAATCACTTCTGAGTATTGATACTTTGGAAGATCTTAAATAATTGTTGAAGTATGAGACAAGGATTTTTAAATCCCAATTTTATTACTATGCATGGTTTTTCTAATTATAATATTATTAAAGTGGATGAAAGAGTGATTGAGAAGATTTATTTAAATGTTCCATTAAGTGGGTCCCACCAAGAAGAGGTGGCTATTATTAGTAACATTTTGTATAAGGGTTGTAGGGTTAAAAACCAGTTATGTGTACAAACTATGTACACACCAAGAGACTAATACAAGTGATGACAAATGATGACTAATACAAGCTTGCTAACGTCTCTCGTGCTTAGCGATTACGATCTAATTGTGGCCAGAAACCTCCCATTTCATTTGGGAGATAAAATCTACACTTTATAGAAGTAAATATGACCAAAAAGCTTGTCGATAGAGCATAAACGCGTTTTCAACATTTGGGGCTCATTTAAAGGAAACAAAAACATTCCAGCAATATTTTTGAAGTTGCAAAAATCGTTTCCACATCTTTATTTTTCAACAAAAAAAAAAAAAAAAACAGCATCGATAGTTTCCTTCACCAATCTGGTAACATTTTTTCTCTCAAGAACAACAATTAAATGATCAATCAACGTTATTCAATTTTGTTACGGGTTTCGCCCACCGCTTAGATCTCGTTGTTCTATTTTGCCATGTTGTTGAACTCGAGCTTTCTTCGAAGTAAAGTAAGGTAGAAGAAGAGGATTTCTTGACAAATAAGGATTGGTATACTAATTACGACGAGTTCGTTGTTGGATCATATTGGCAACTCGAGGTATGTAATGTCTATCTTTTTTTCTTGGCATGATCCCGTATATAGTATGCGTTTATCGAATTTTAAAGAAAGTGAACTATTGTTTAGAGCTGTCATAGAGGTGTAACACTTCTAGATATCGTCTTGTATCTTCCGAAGGGTTTCTATCTGCTCTTTAGTTCACTTTTAATAAAAGAATCAGAAAGAAACAAGTTGACGTCTTCATATATTTCAATTTACACTTGATTACAATATGATATACATATATTTTCTTTGGCCTGGCCACTTGGTCCAAGAGGCAGATATGTCTGGCCTTTGGGTCAGTGAGACAGATTTGCTTGGTCTTATGGTCATTAAGATTTTATAAATTAAGAGCTTAACGAACTTCTTAAAGCGATTATCGACTAGAGATTTTCTTAGAGACGCATAGCCTCCCTGGCGTTGTATTGTATTTTCGAGAGACTCTTATCAACTTCTTGTGTTCATGATCCTAGAGAAAGGTATAAAGAGACATGTTGTTGTCTTCACATATCTCAGTTTATACTCACATATGTCAGTTTATACTCGACATATTTCGAATCAGAAACGACTATCAAAAGAACTTGTTTTCCAAAAGATTCCACTTCCATTTCGTTAGAATTATATTGCTATTGTCTGATTTGTCCCTTGCGGGAGTACTTTCAGTGTTACATCTCATGGTTGTGTAATAGAATTATGATAGTTTGGTATAGATGTTGCTGATAGCATGTTGGGTTGTTATTAGAGAACGGCATCGAGCCTGTCCGGCTGGGTAGACAGAGCACCGAACCACTGACGACCGGATAGAGATTACACTGAGCCATTTATGGCAGGGTCGTGATGCACCGAGCCACACATGGCTTGATAGTTAGCATGAAGCCGCAGATATGGTCGGGTAGAATCGATTGTATTGTTTGCTTGTGAGTTGAGTAGAGGCAGATAGATGCACTTCTTAGGTTTTTCTAATCCTTGTTTATTTTAGCAGATTTATGTATTTCAAATTCAGTTGTATTTAAGTTTCAGTTATCTATTGCCTTACATACTCAGTACATTATTTTGTACTGATGTCCCTTCTGCTAGGGGTGCAACATTCATTCTTACAGGTACAAATAGACTGCATGACAGACCTCCCTAGTAGATAGGGTCAGATATCAGTTGATTGGTGATCTCCCTCTGTTCAGAGTCGCCGTGTCTTTTGGAGTCTTTCTTTTGAGCTTACAGACTTGATGGATAGGCCAAGGCTCTGTCCCATCCATGATACAGTTATGCTTTCTTTAGAGGCTTGTAGACGAGACATGTATATGGTGTGCCACTGTGATAGTCTGGCCGGCTTGAACATACCTATTTTGGAACTATTGGTCTTGTGCGATCATAGCAGCCTCGTCATCTTGCTCAGTTATGTATATATTTTTGGGTGTGTGTGCCCAGTTCAGACGAGATAGTCAATGTATATGTTTATCCAGATTGTGGCCTTGTCGGGCGGTTGGTATTGTCAGTGTGCAGTAGGCCTTGTCGTCCTAAGTTGAAAGTTGCCTCTCCAGAGTTACAGATATCAGAGTGGTTCACTCGACCTGAGTATGGCACCAGGTGCCGGCCATGCCTCTCCAGATTTAGGGCGTGACGCATTGCATATGCTTCGCTAACCCAAGTCTAACCATAAGGTATGTTATAACCTACCTACTAGCCGAGCGGGAGCCACGAACAATCAAACCTCTACCTTGACTTTCCGGAGAGCCTCCAAGTACCCAAAGTCTATCTATTATCAAAGTCTAAGTTAGAAATAAGAAACAACAATATCCATATTGCTATACTATCTTTCAAATTAAAATCAAATATGGAAAAGAGGGAAATGGGCCCACAAGGGGAAAACTGGTATTTCAAAAGTGAAATTGGCAACCGAGCATTCTAGTGATTCAGTTCAACTCAAATAATGAAGTACACATCAAAACCCATCTTCCTTCTTAAGTTCTATAGATTATCTATCATGGATTCATGCTTAAGGAAAGTAAAAGAATGAAATCTAGTTTAGAGAACTTAGCCTAAAAAGAAATCAGCCAAGAACCTCCTCAATTCGCCTCAAAGATTATTAGGAACAATAAATGAAGGGATTTAACGTGGCATTAAATAGAATTTGGTCCACATGGTTTGCTGTAGCGGTCTCGAATCCGTTGCAGGGGGCCTGCTCCAGCAACCACTCACCTACTACCACTAGACCGCTACAGCTGATCCCTGTCCGATGTAGCGCTTCGCTACGAAACACACATACTCACCATAGCGGACAAGGCCTCAGCGAGATGGGTCCGCTACTATGAAAAGGGGAGGTGCTACGGCGGGTATCAGACACCAAAAAGCTTCTGGTTTTTCACTAAGTCAAATCCAAAACCCGGCAATCATCCAAGACCTTCCAGATACAAACCAGGCATGCAACCATACATAAAAACACGCTACAGACTCACTCGTGGTCTCGGAATTCCCAACACAGGTCTATTTGACTGGTCAACACCTAATGGCCTAAGAACAACTTTATAACCAATAACCCAAAGCACTCCCGACATCCTCGAGACCCGAACTGAACATCCCACCAAGTCACAATCGACCATTCGGACCTCTCAGAATCGACAAATTTCTAAAAAAGGTCCATTTACCAAAAAGTCAATTATTGGTTGAATGTTTTTCACTTTAAGGCTCTATTTCACATAAGTTATCATAAATTCCGCCAGATTACCTCGGGGACACTACCACCCATCCCTGCAAGTCAAAATCATACTGAAAGGGCTCGAGGAAGGATCAACAGAGGTAAATGGATCAAAAGCGCTATGATTGGTACATCATCAGCATAAAAACATGGAATATCAGATGAACACCTGACATGCTTGGTGGAAAGGCTAACTCATAAGCAACATCACCAATATGACGGAGAATCTCAAATAGACCAATGTACCTTGAGCTCAACTTGCCCCTCTTCCCATATCGTATTACACCTTTCATGGGTGAAATCTTCGGAAGAACCTTCTCACCCACCATAAGCTCTAGATCCAGGATCTTCCCCTCTGCATACATCTTTTGCCAACTCTGAGCTACTAAAAACTTGTCCTGAATAAGCTTCACCTTGTCCAAAGACTCTCTCAGCAAATTTGTGCCCTAAGGTTGAACCTCAAAAGAATCAAACCACCCAATAGGAGAACAACACCTCCTACCATATAAAGCCTCGAATGGCGCCATATCGATATTCTAATAGTAGTTATTATTGTATGCAAACTCTGCCAAGGGTAAGAATTGGTCTCAGTGACCACCAAAATTAATAACATAGGCTCTCAGCATATCCTCAAGGACCTGAATAGTCCGCTCAGACTGACCATCAGTCTGTGGATGATATGCGGTGCTAAGGTCTAACTGAGTACCCAGCTCTGCCTGCAATATCCTCCAGAATTTGTAGGCAAATTGAGTATCTCAGTCAAAAGTGATGGAAATAGAAACCCTGTGCAATCTCACTATCTTACGGATGTAAATCCTGGCTAACCTCTTTGCATTATAAGCGATCTAAACTAGGATGAAATGAGCAGACTTAGTCAATCGATCAACAATAACCCAAACTGAATCGAACTTGCCCAGGGTCTTTGAAAGACCCATAACAAAATCCATTGCAATCCTATTCCACTTCCACACGAGAATGGGTATCCTCTGAAGCACACCACCAGGTCTCTGGTGCTCATACTTGACTTGCTGGCAATTTCCACAATGAGCAATGGAATCTGTAATATCTCTCTTCATTCGATCCCACTAGTAGTGTTGTCTCAAATCACGATACATCTTAGTCACCCCTGGATGACTAGAATACCTGCTCCAAGAGAGACGACCTCACCTCAAAACACGCTAAAATTCTGTCCGAATTTGAAATATCAAAATGCATAAAACTGTTAGCCAGAGTCTGAACCTTCGTAGCTAAAGGATGCTTTAAAGCAATCAACCGAGCTAAACTGCCCATCCTCACTGCCTTTCATCTCACTGCATCAGCTACCACATTAGCTTTACCCAGATTGTATAGAATAGTGATATTATAATCCTTCAGCAGCTCCATCTACCTACACTGCCTAGAATTAAGATCCCTCTAACTGAACACGTGCTGAAGGCTGCGGTGATCAGTGTACACCTCACAATGGAGCCTATACAAATAGTGGCTCCAAATCATAAAAGTGAAGACTACCGCTGCCAACTCCAAATAATAAGTAGGGTAGTTCTTTTCATGGATCTTCAACTTCCTAGAAGTGTTGGCAATGATCTTGCCCTCTTGCATCAATACGACACTCAAACCAACACGAGATGCATAACAATAAACTGAGAAATCCTTACCCTCCACGGGTAATGCCAAAATAGGGGCTTTAGTCAACAAAGTCTTGAGCTTTTGGAAGCTCTCTTCACAAGCATCGGACCACCGAAAAGGAACCTCCTTCTGAGTCAATCAGGTTAGGTGAGGTGCAATAGAAGCAAACCTTGTCCCGAACTGACGGTAGTAACTAGCCAAGCCCACGAAGCTACAAATGTAAGTCCTTGTAGTGGACCGTACCCAACCCCTAACGGCCTCAATCTTCTTGGGATCAACCATGATCTCATCCTTTGACACCACGTGGCCTAAGAATGCCACTGAATCAAGCCATAACTCACATTTCAAAAACTTGGCATAAAGCTCTTTCTCTCTAAATAATCCATGGACAATCCTCAAATGACGCTCATGCTCCTCCCCACTCTTCGAATACACCAACATATCATCGATTAAGATAATGACGAAGGAATCAAAGTATGACTTAAAAATGCCATTCATCAAATCCATGAAAGTTGTTCGGGCATTCGTAAGCCTAAATGACATAGCAAGGAACTCGTAATGACCATAACGAGTCCTAAAGGTCGTCTTCAGAATATCCTCAGCTTGAATATTCAGTTGGTGACAGTCTGACCTCAAATCAATCTTCGAAAACATCGAAGCACCCTGAAGTTGGTCGAACAAATCATCAATGTGAGTAATATGATACTTATTACAAATGGTAACCTTATATAACTGACAGTAATCTATGCACATCCGCATCATCCCATCTTTCTTCTTCACAAATAACATAGGAGCGCCCCAAGGGGAGACGTTCATTCTAATATATCCCTTACTCAGAAAACCCTGCAATTGCTCCTTTAACTCTTTCAACTAGGTAGGTGCGATCCTACATGGCGGAATGAAAATAGAGCGAGTGCCAGGATCAAAGTCGATGCAGAAGTCAATGTCACGATCGGGTGGCATACCTCACAAATCAGAAGGGAATACCTGCTCGAACTCGCACACAACAGGTACGGACTCAAGGGGCGGAGGATTAATAGTAGTATCACGAACATAGGCTAAGTAGGCCAAACACCCCATGTCGACTAGTTTTTTCGCGTGGAGATGGGAAATAATCTTCTTTCGAGCAGGACTCGGAGTACCCCTTCACTCAAGTCTAGGAATCCCAGGAATGGCTCAGGTGACTATCTTGGCGTGACAGTCTAAGATCGCATGGTACAGTGACAACTAACGCATACCCAAAATAATATCAGAATCTACCATATCCAATATCATCAAGTCTACCCATGTGTCGTACCCCATAAAAGTAACTAAGCAAAGACCAATTGACTCGATCAACCTTAATTGAATGTCCAACCTGAGTAGACACATGAATAGGTACATCTAGACGGTCACAAGTTAAATCCAAACCAACAGAACAATAAGAAAACACGTATGAGAAAGTTGAACTGGGATCAAATAAGACTGAAGCTGCTAGATGACGAACATAAATGGTACCTGAGATCACAACATTTGATGCCTCAGCCTCAGGCTTACTGAGAAAAGCATAGCAATGAGCACCACAATGGCCACTCTTTCCAAACTGTGTTCCTCTCCTGGAGACAAAAGAACCACCCCCACTAGACTGTTTTCCACCCCTGTATGAATGCGAACCACATGAATGAGCACAACTACTAGATAAAGGACAACCCCGACTACCAAAAGATGTCAGAGTCCTAGAGGTTTGGAATCGGGAGCCCATCTAGGTCCTACCCTGTCTAGGTTGGGTACACTCTCTCGTGATGTGATCAGGATCACCACAAACCTAAGACTGTCTAGGTGCTTGAGGCTGGTATACTTAGACTAAATAGACATAAGGACTACCTCTGTTAGATGGTCAAGCGAATGACCCTCCAGAAGCTTGCCTGAACCATAACCACATTGTCTATAAGGGCCACCCGAAAATGCCTGAATGCACTGAATGAAGTGGATGGGGTGTAACTGATAGGTCCTGGAAGACTGACCCCTACCGCTAGAACTTGAACCACTGTATTCATTATACTGACAAGACCTCTTCTCGCTAGACCCTCTAAAAGATCAAGCCTTGACTGACTCGATACCCACGGCATGATCCACTATCACTTGAAAAGAAGACCTCAAGACTACAAGCTGAAGATAAGAAGTATGAAATCGAAGCACAATTCCACCTACAAATATATGAACACTCTCTGTCTCTGTTGGAATCTACTGTATCACATATCAAGCCAAAAATAGGAACCACACCTCATCCCTCAAAGTATATGGCACGTACTTCTCCAAGAAGGCCTGGTGAAACTGTGGCCAGGTGTGGAGGTGAACCAACTGGTCTGCCCTCAATAAGATACCTCCACCACGTCTTCGCATCCCCGCGAAGCTAGAAAGACACATAATCCACACCATGCGACTCCACAATACCCATCTTGCATAGCCTCTTATACATATCCATAATTAACTCATATGCATCCTTGCTAGGGGTGCCAAAGAATCTAGGTGGCTCCATCATCAACAATCTGCCAACAACATCCTTATCTTCAAATGTCAAAACCTGGCTGTTTACTTGCCTAGGAGCACTTCAGGGGCTGGTATACCATATATATATGTGGGGCCATGGCAGTGGCAAGCTGCATCCCCAGTGTCTTTCCCTGCTTAGGAGTGCGTACTCCTACTCTGGTTTGTGGACCACCTGAAGTGCTAGCACTGCCAACGGAATGCGGGGCATCAAGATGAAGAAGGATGCTGGCCACAGTGTCCTAGAATACTGGATCAGACATTACCCTGGGATGAGTCTGGGCTGGCCCTATACCGCTCTCAACAGCCTACTATCTAGCGGGTTGGCATTCTGGCTGAAGCTCTAGGGAAGATGATTGAGCACATCTCTGTATAGCCACAGGGGCCCTGCCCCTGGCCAGTGCGACACCACGACCCCAAGCCTGGTCGCAGCCTATAGCCTGTCCTTATCTTCTCTTGCCGGCCCTATCAGTGGGCTGGGGTACATCATCCCTCACGATAGTAGCTTGTGTTCTCACCATTTGTGACAGAATAGAAATGAATTAAATACTAAGTCAAATGTTCTAGATACTAGTTGCAACAAAGTAGCATGAAATAATAAAAGAATTTGAAGTTTTCTAAATGTCCAGTAGCATTTTGTAGATAAGTACGGAGCTCATCGTATGGATATGCAAGAGTCTACCAGACATTCTCTTGTACTTATAGACCGGGTAACCTAGGGCTTTGATACCAACTTGTCACGACCCAAAATCGCTTAGTCGTGCGGGCACCTACCATTTCCCACCTTGGTCGGCGAACCCTTTCCAAAATCGTTAATTCAACAACAATAAAGTAAATAGGACAATAGAAATATACGTCTCGAATGTAAATATTAATAAGTGCAGAAACAGTACAAACAAAATCTCAAGGAATCTGATATAAAGTAGTACAAGGGTCGCTACTACATCAACTAGTCTGGAATAAGTACAAGTCTTAAATATGAAATATTGTCTCAATGTGCTGCATCCCCAGTGTCTGTCCCTTCTTAGGAGTCCGTACTCCTACTCTGGTTTGTAGACCACCTGGAGTGCTAGCACCACCAACGGCATGCAGGGCATCAAGATGAAGAAGGATGCTAGCCATAGTGTCCTAGAGTACTGGATCAGACATTACCTTGGGGTGAGTTTGGGCTGGCCCTATACCCCTCTCAACAGCCTGCTATCTAGCGGGTTGTCGTTCTGGCTGATGCTCTAGGGAAAATGATCGAGCACACCTCTGTATAGCCACAAGGGCCCTACCCCTGGCCAGTGTGACACCACGGCCCCAAGCCTGGCCGCAGCCTATCCGGGCTGCAGATCCATCAATGTGCTTACCCTAGACACTCGACAGCAGAGGTCTTGGGCATTAGTCGCGAGGAGTGGATGCGGAACCTGTCACGTACTCTACACTCATAATAGAATGCAGCAAGGTAGTATCAGTACAAACACTATGTACTGGTAGGTATCATAGGGTGACAACAGGTAGCTAACATATATAAAGGATGAGACTAAAGAATAGACATGCTAACAATCAAGTATAAACATAATACAGTCAAAGAATAACACTTAAGCACAGAAATATCATGTCTGAATCCAACAAGTAAGTGAATGTAGTAATGATTGCATATACAATACAATGATATGCAATGGCCAAGGTAATCTCCGTACACATATGCTCGTCGTGGAATACCTCCATGCCATGACAGTCATGACCCATGAGGGACCCGCGAAGTCCATGTACCACTCTCGCGATCACGACAAAGACTTCGGGCATCAAACACTCTCTCAATTCCGATACAAACCTTGGCATCAGACTCTTATCTCTCTCATCATCATCATTACCAAGTTTCAGCTCATATCAGTATATCATTAAAGATGAGAATGAGTGTAGTGCATAATATTAATGCCGAATGATAACATATCAAAATCAATCGTGCCACACATAGACACATATCTACAATATCAATAATAAGTCAAGTACTTTCCTCTATGTAAGACAATACCCAATAAATGAGGGATAGCAGTTTCACAATCACGATAAGGCAACTAAGTATCAAGTCTAATATAACACATGTGGCAATAAGTCAATAGATCACAACAAGACAACAAGCCCGCAATCAAACAATAGTACTAACCTAGGTAATCCAACCCAAATTCATACCCAAAGGCATAACATGCTTTCTCGGACAATCACTAACTCTACATATGCTCTGCTAACTGAAGTCTAACCACAAGGTAAGCCATAACATACCTGGCAGTCGAGCGGGAGCCACGAACAATCAAACCTTCGCCTTGCCTTTTTCGGAGAGCCTCTAAGTACTCAAAGACTATCTATTATCAAATTCTAATTTAGAAATTATAAACAACTATACCCATATTACTATACTATCTTTCGAATCAAAATTAACTATGGAAAAGGGGGAAATGGGCCCAAAAGAGCAAAATAGGTATTTCCAAGGTGAAATTGGCAAACAACAATCTAGAGGTTCAATTCTACTCTTCAATTGCTAAATTAACTTAAGATTAGTTCAATTTCATTATTCAAGTCAAAACCCCCAATTTTGGCATGAACCATAACTTTCAAGCTTTCAATTCATCAATATAAATAGAAGATTCAAACCTATTAGTCACCAATTCATCAAATTCCATGCTTAGATTAGTCAAATCCACCAACAAATGTCATTTTGAAAGACTAAAACTCAAATAATGAAGTTCACATCAACACCTAACTTCCATCTTATGTTCTATATATTATCTATCGTGGATTCATGGTTAAGGAAAGTAAAAGAATGAAATCTAGGTTAGAGAACTTAGCCTCAAGAGAAATAAATCAAGAACCTCCTCAAATCGCCTCAACGATGCTTAGGAACAATAAATGAAGGGATAGGAAATGAAGGGTTTTAACTAAGCATTAAATAGAATCTAGTCCACGGCGTCCGCTACAGCGGTCACAAGTCCACTACAACGGGCCTGCGCCAGTCACTACTCACATGCTACCGTGATAAGCACCACCACATCCACTCTGGCCAAACTGCGCTTCTCCCCTAGAGACGTGGGAACCACCCCTACTGGACTAGTGTCCACCCCTGGACGAATGCGAACCACTGTGGCCTAATGAGCACCGCCTCTAGCTGAAGAACCAGCACGGCTACTAGAAGATGCTGGAGTCCTACAGGTTTAGAACCGGGAACCCTACTAGGTCCTACCCTAACTATGTCAGGTGCACTTTCTCGCGATATGATCGGGATCACCAGAAACCTCACACTCTTTAGGTGCTAGAGGCTGATACACTGAGACTGAAGAACCAGAAAGAACACCTCGATTGGTTGGTCAAGTGTATGAACCTCCAGAATCCTGCTCATACCTATAACCACTCTATCTAGAAAGGAAACCAAAAGAAACCTAAAGTGCTGTCTAAATTGGGCGGCTAGGGTGTGGCTGATAGGTTCTGGAAAACTAACCCCCACCTCTAGAGCTGGAACCACTGTATCAGCCATATTGACGATACCTTTTCTCACTAGTCCCTCCAAAAGATCGAGCCTTGGCCGATTCGACACTATGGCTTGATCCACTACTGCCTGAAAGAAAGAAACTAAGGCTACAAGTTGAAGACATGAAATATTAAGTGGAAGGACAAGTCCACCAACAAATCTATGAACCTTCTTTGCCTCTATCGAAATCAATTGTGTTGAATATCGAGCCAAAAATAGGAACCGGGCCTCACACTCCGCCACTGACATACCCCTCTACTGCAAATGAATGAACTTATCCCTGTGCTGATCCCTCAAGGTACATGGCATGCACTTCTCCAAGAAAGCCTGTTGAAACTGTGCCTAGGTGAGTGGAGGTGAACCGACTGGTCTACCCTCAATAAAATACCTTTACCATGTCTTCGCATCCCTGTGTAGCTGGAAAGAAACATAATCCACACCATGCGACTCCACAATACCCATCTTGTATAGCCTTTTATGCATATCCATAATTAACTCATACGCATCCTTGCTAGTCATGCCAAAGAATCTGGGGGCTCTATCTTCAAGAATCTGCCAATAAGTTTTTTATCATAAAGTGTCAAGACTTGGCCGGCTACTGGTATAAGAGCACCCTTAGGTGCCGGTATAACATCAATGCACGAGGCCATGGTAGCGGCAGGCTGCATCCCCAGTGTCTGCCCGTGCTCAAGAGTCCGTACTTTTACTCGGGTCTATGAACCACCTGGAGTGGTGGCAACACCCACAACATGCTATGCATCGAGATGAAGAAGGATACGGGCCATAGTGTCCTCAAATACTGGATCGAACATGACCTTGGGGTAAGTCTGGGCTTTCCTCATACCTCCCCCAGCTACCTACTCTCTAGCGGGCTGGCGCTCTAGTTGATGCTCTAGAGAAGCTGATCAAGTACGCCTCTGTCCAGCCACAAGGGCCCTGCACTTGTCTGGTGCAGCACCACGGCCCTAAGCCTGGCCGAGTCTTATAGCCTGTCCTTGTCCTCTCGTGACGGCCCCACCAGTGAACTCAGGCACCTCGTCCCTCGCGATAGTAGCTCGTGTCCTCACCATCTGTGAGAGAATAGAAATGAAATACATACCAATTTGAATGTTCTAGGTACCAATTGGAATAAAGTATCGCAAAAGAATGAAAGAATTTGAAGTTTTCTAAATGTCCCATAGCCTCTCGCAGATAAGTACGGAGCTTATCGTACCGATCAGATAGACTCTACTAGACATGCTCTTGTACTTATAAACCGGGTAACCTAAGGCTCTGAATATGTTTGCTGTCTTAGCCTTTTCTCAGCCAAGATCACTTAACTGGACAGTGATTACCTACATCCTCAGTGTCACGACCAACAATCGCTTAGTCGTGCGGGCACCTACCATTTTCCACCTTGGTAGGAGAACCCTATCCCAAATAGTTAATTTAACAACAATAATAAGACAATAGAAATATAAGTCTCAAACATAAATATAAATAAATGCGGAAATAGTACAAACACAATCCTAAGGAATGTAGTTTAAAGGCAGTACAAGAGCCACTACTACTATATCGACTAGTGTGGAATAAGCACAAGTCTCAAATATGAAATACTGTATCGAAATTACAAGATAAGACAAGTAATAATGAAGAGTCTCCAAGTTGCGGATCCGTCAATGTGGTCACCCTAAACACTCGAAGCAAAGGCCTTGGGAATGAGTCGCGAGGAGTGGATATGGAACCTATCACATACTTTGCACTCATAAAAGAATGCAGTAAGGTAGTATCAGTACAAACATTATGTATTGGTAGGTATCATAGGCTAAAAATAGTTAGCTAGCATATAGAAAGGATGATACTGAAGAATAGACATACTCAATATCAAGTATAAACACAACACAGTCTAAGAATAACACTCAAGAACAGAACTATCAAGTCCAAATCCAACAAATAAGTGAATGTAATACTGAGTGCATATGCAATGCAATGATATTCAATGGCCAATGTAATCTCCGTACACACATGCTCCGAGCGGAATACCTCAACGCCTCGACAGTCATGACCCATGCGGGACCCGCCCACTCTCGCGATCCTAGCAAAGACCTTGGGCATCAGACACTCTCTCGATCTCGATACAGACCTCAAGCAGCAGCCTCTCATCTCTGTTATCATCATCAATACCAATACTTAGCTCATATCAGTGTATGATGAAAGATAAGAATGAGTGTTATGCATATATCAATGTCGAATGATA
Organism: Lycium barbarum; assembly: GCF_019175385.1. Taxonomy (NCBI): domain Eukaryota; kingdom Viridiplantae; phylum Streptophyta; class Magnoliopsida; order Solanales; family Solanaceae; genus Lycium; species Lycium barbarum. Next base: position 17,155,506 of record NC_083348.1, on the reverse strand, counting down.
ACATATCAAAATCAATCGTGCCATACATGGTCACATATCTCAATATCAATAATAAGTCAAGTACTTTCTTCTATGATAATACCCAATAAGTGAGGGATAGCAATTTCACGAATAGCAGTTTCACGATCACGTTAAGGCAACTAAGTGTAAAGTCTAATATCACACATGTGGCAACAATCCAATAGATCACAACAAGGAAACAAGCCCACAATCAAACAACAATACCAACCTAAGTAATCCAACTAAACTTCATACCTGAAAGTGTAACATGCTTTCTCCGACAATCACTAACTCTACATATGCTTCGCTAACTGATGTCTGACCACAAGTGAAGCTGTAACCTACTTGGCAGCCGAGCAGGAGCCACGAATAACCATACCTTCGCCTTGCCTTTTCAGAGAGCCTCCAAGTACTTAAAATCTATCCATTATAAAATTCTAAGTTAGAAATAAGAAACAATGATACCCATATTACTATACTATCTTTCGAATAAAAATCAACTATGGAAAAGGGGGGAAAACTAGCCCACAAGGGCAAAACGGGTGTTTCAAAGGTGAAATTGGAAACCCAACATTCTAGAGGCTTAATCTACTCTTCAATTGCTAAATTAACTCAAGATTAGGTAAATTTCATCATTCAAGTCAAAACCCCCAATTTGGGTATAAATCTGAACTTTCCTTTTTGGGGGAGAGATACTATTTCACCAATTGAGTCATAGGTTTCTAACATATTCATACCTAATGATTTTCCACAAAGTGGTGAAGAAACATTTAACTTGTATAAATCTTTCCATTTTTCAAGTCGATCTATTCCATTCGTTCGTAGAGCTATTTACTCAATCGTAGTCGTTTCTGGAACACCTCTAACAGAGGGGCAAATAGTCAATTTTGAAAGAACTTATTGTAAACCTCTTTTAGATATGAATATATTTGATTTGGAAGGGAAGAATTTACATTAGTATCTCAATTTCAATTCAAACATGGATTTGATTCACAGTCCAATTTCTGAGAAAGATTTATTATCCGAAAAGAGTAAAAACGGAGTCATTATCTATATTCATCAATATAAATGGAAGATTCAAGAATATTAATCACTAATTCATCAAATTCCATGCTTAGATTGGTCAAATCCACCTACAAATCTCATTTAGAAAGATTAAAACTCAAATAATGAAGTACACGTCAAAACCCATCTTCCTTCTTAAGTTCTATAGATTTTCTATCATGGATTCATGCTTAAGGAAAGTAAAAGAATGAAATCTAGGTTAGAGAACGTACCCTCAGGATAAATCAGCCAAAACCCACTTCAAATCGGCTCAAAGATACTTAGAAACAATAAATAAAGGGATAGAAAATGAAGTGTTTTAACTAGGCATCAAATAGAATCTGGTCCACATTGTTTGCTACAGCCTTCACGAGTCCGCTATAGCGGGCCTGCTCATGCGACCACTTACACGCTACCGTGAAACCGCTACAGCGGATCCCTGTCCATTATAACACCTCACTATGAAACACACATACTCGCCATAATGGATCTGGCCTCGCCGATCCGGGTCCACTACCGCAAAAAAGGGAGGTGTTATGGCTGGTATCAGACACCAGAGAACTTTTTCTTTCTTGCTAACTCAAACCCAAAACTCGACAATCACCCGAGACCTCCCAAATAGAAACCAGACATGCATCCATGCATAAACACAGGCTATAGACTTACTCGTTGTCTAAAAATTCCCAACGGAGGTCTATATGACTGGGTCAACACCCAATGGCCTAAGTCCTACTTTCTAACCAATAACCCAAAACACTCTTTAGTGCAGTGGGAACCGAACTAAACATCACACCAAGTCATAATCGACCATCCGAACCACTCAGAATCGACGGATTTCTAAAAAAAAGTCTATTTAACAAAAAGTCAACTATTGGTCGAGCGTCTTTCACTTTAAGGCTCTATTTCACATAAGTCATCATAAATTCCGCTAGTTCACCTCGGGGACCATACCACCCATGCCCGCAGGTCAAAATTGTTACACCTCGCACTTTCAAAGCATGAGCATGCCACGTACTTCACCTTAGTAATGGAGTATCGAAGACGTCCCATAAAATTTTGGAAGGTACAAGCCATAGGAAGTACGTAAAAATGAAGTAAAGGATGAATTATAATCTCGTAAGTCATAACCAGGAAGGACAACCTTGGAACCAAAGGACATGACTATTATCGAGTCTAATGAATGATAAATATCATGTATGGAGAGTTTCGGCAGATTCCGGGACCAAGCACATCGAAGAAAATAAATTTATCGAAATTTGGAAAAAGTTGGCAGAATTTTGGACACAATTTTTGGCCAACTTTGGAGGCTATATCCCTAGGTATATCAGGAGTTTTGAGGTGTTTCAAGAGCTTAAAATAAATTTCGTCGAATCTAGTTTCTAACACAACAAACTGTTCTTCAATACGACATCGGAGTAGGGAGTTATGGGCATTTTGAAACGAACTGCTAGAAGCCGCAAATCTACGCGAAAATTCTAGAAACCTCTTAAAAGGTCCATCAAATTTGGCCCACTAGCCCAACCCGAATTGGGCAGCTATATATATCCGTTTAAGTGATCTAAATCAAGTAATTTCTCACCATTTCTCATCTCCGCCTTTTCTAGAGCCTTCCACAATTATCTCCCCATTATAAGAGAGTTATTGAGGATTCTTGATGGTTCTACAACATTCCACAACCTTCCATACCATTTAAAGAAAAGATCAAACATTAAAACCACAAGATAATCTATGGAAGATGATCATTCTTGTTTCTCTTCAATGTTGTGATGAACTTGAGCTTGGGAGAAGTTGAGTGAGGTGAAATTCTTCCATTATAAGGCATGTTCCTCATGGTATCTATATGATTGAGTTGGTTTAAAGGTTTAATAACTCTTGAAAAAGAAAAGAATCAAAGTGGAGAAGTCAGAAAGTATTGAATTGAAGATGATGACTATGGGATGAATTTGAAAGGATATTTTGGATAAATTTGAGATTAAATTGAATATAATTCTTTGATTATGGTATTGTGGCTATTATTATGGTTCGTTGAGAAATTGGGGAAAAACATCGTTTGGGATGTTTTATGGAGTATATTGGTGTTGATGATGATGTTGTTGATATTAGTATTGCTATTGTTGTTGTTTTGTTGGTATTGTGATTTCAGGCTACGGATATAAATAGGGGAGATGCTGCCTGAATTTCGGCAGATTTTAAAAGGAATTAATTTGAAGACTTAAGATAAGCATATAACGATAAGCCTAACCGTGGTATGAACTCTCTTGAATGTAGATTTACGAGATTGGAAGGACAAGCGTTAAGTAGTTAAAGTTAAGGCAACCGAAAAGATATGTTAAGGCTAGTCCCTTTCTTCCTAAAGACATGATTCTTTTCATATGAACCCATACATGTTTTCCATAATATCCTTATTCCCAAAAAGCTAGAAGTTCATGATTCTCAAGTTCTTATAATGCTAAAGATAGATGTTTCCTATGATGATAATGATGATGATGATGATCCTATTTCTAGAGATTCCAAAGCTTATGAATTTGATGCTATTATGAGATTATTGAGCTTATTTCATGATTTTCTCGATTTTATTAATTTTTGCTGATCTCGCCTTATAATTATTATTCCTTCAAGCTGAGATATAGCGATGATGATTGTTCCATAGTATAAATCGGGGGTTACCGACCTTATGTCACTCTGATAGAGTTGTAGCTTTTATTTGGGCTCTCATGCATATATATATATATATATATATGTATATGTATATGTATATGTATATTTATAATTACACCGGGCCATCTTGGCCGGGCAGACACCACTACGGTGGGGGTAGTGGGCGGCTTATGGATAATAACAATAACACCGTGCCTATATGGTACGGGCAGTCAACACTAGTGGGCGGCGTGAGATGGATTACCCTGGACGCGGGGTAATGATTATAACACCGTGCCTATATGGCTGGCTAGCTTACTTGTATACATTTATGATGTCGTTTTAAAAAAATAAAGTTAGCATGCATGATATCGGACTTAAGAGGCAGGCAATCAGATATACAGGTTTTCTCTTTTCTCATGCTTCTTTATTCTTATTTATGTTGTTATTCATGCCTTACATACTCAGAACACTGTTCGTACTGACGTCCCTTTTTGTGGACCCTGTTGTCATAGCCTAACCGGAGGGCTATGACGGACACCCAGAGGCTAACCTCCTAGATGCCACACAACATACATAACATACCTGCTCATTCTGGGCCACCTGAGGGCGCTCACAATATGATCTGCCGACTGATAGATATCATAAACTGGAGGGTCACAACCCTCAAAAGATTTATATACATGCATCACTAAACTGAACCGGGGTACAAGCCAACAAGGCTACCTAATAACAATACCAACAAAACAACAACAATAGCAATAAACGTCTATGAGCCTCTACTGAAATACTGGACATGCTATGGACGGGATAGAGCCCCTGCCCTACCCATATACATCAAAACATATACCCGGTCTAGACGGCAACTCCGGCAAGAGAGGAGTGCTCCGCTATCCGGCTGAAGAAGTAGCCTAAGGAGGCGATCTGTCTTCCTAGCTATCTGAACCTGCGGGCATAAACGCAGCCCCCCCGAACAATAGGGGAGCCAGTACGGATAATGTACTGAGTATGTAAGGTAGAAGAATAACATACACATAGGAGTCATAAAGAAAATCTGAAGATCATAAACTAAACTGACCGCCTGAACACATCTGTATGTCTGACTGTCTAAACATATCTGTATGAATGCATCTATATGTCTAACTATCTAAACATATATGTATAAATGCATCTTCTTACTGAAAATGCCTCTGAAGGCGTATGATATGCATAGGCCATAGTGCCGAGGAATGTACGACCCGATCCATATCCCATCATCAAACAGGCCCCTTTGGGCATAATAGCATAATGGCCCCTTCGAGCATCATAATCATCATCACTGTGCACTAGCTGATCAGGTAGTAATGCGTATATAACGACTCGCTCTTTTTCCATACCCCATATATATATAATATCCACGTATATAATGTCTTCTGGTCACACGTCAATATGCATATATGTAAATGCATGCAATGCATAAATGTGGACTAACATTATCATAATACAAACTCAGGACCCATGAACAGAAGGAACAATCATAACAAAGGGGTATAGGATCATCAAGAACGGGTATACTCCTAATACTTCTAAGAGTTGATTAATATGGAGACTCGAGTATTCCTTGTCCGCTGATATCATAGGATCATGCTAAAAAGAAAGAAAGGGAAAGCCTTAACATACCTTTTTGGTCGCCTTAGCTTTAACTATTCAACACTTGGCCTCCCAGGCTCACAAATCTATATTCAAGGAAATTTATACTATTGTTAGACTCATCTTCATAGGCCTATCTTAAGCCCTCAAACTAACTCTTTCTAGAATCTGCCGAAATTTCGGCAGCATCTCCCTATTTATATACCTAGCCCGAAATCTCAATCCAATAACTAATAACAACAACAACAACAACAATACTAACATCATCATCAATATCAAAATATTCCATAAAACATCCTACACGATGTTTATCCAATTTCTCAACCCACAACCTTATTATACGCCCCCTTAATCACTCTATCTTCGTGAATAAACCAAAAGTAAAATTAATAAGGAGAGATTCATACCTTATTCTTGTTAGAATAGTAATATCTTCAATATCTACCTTGAATCCAAGCCTAAAATCCACCGCAAAACAATTTTATAAACGTAACTATGCATTATCCGAGCCTTGATTAGCCAAAAATCACTTCAGACCCTCACTCTTTATGACATATTTGCCACTATATGTGTGCTGGGATTTAGGATCTATTTTTGGTGCAGAAAAATGGGGTCATGACCCTTTTATAGGTGGGTAAAGTCGGTGGCACTGTAGCAGTACTGTAGCAGTTACTGTAGCGGTTAATGTGGCAGCGCGACTACTGTAGCCGATGTCGTATCGATGAGCAGTTTGTTGTGTTGGAAACTAGACTCGACGAACTTCATTTTAGGCTTTTGAAACACCTTAAACCTCCAATATACTAGGAGATATACCCCTCCAAAGTTGACCCAAAATTCTGTCAACTTTTTTCCAAATTTTCGACAAACTTATTTTCTTCGATTTGCTTGATCCCAGAACCTTTATACGCTTGCTTAACCTTGGTAAGAGTATTCATTAACCTAATAAAGGTTTCATGGCTTCTTCGAGCTTACGTTAGTTTACTCACAACGCACATGATGCGAAAATGTTTTCGAGCTGTAACACCTGTGGTTACGCCAGCAGGTAGGCAGAGAGACGGATCAGATCTATATGTGCTTTATCAGCGGATTCCCAGGAGCACTCCACTTACTTCGGAGCTGAAGTCTATTGGTATTGGTCTTCATGGTCACTTGTATTCTATGTAGAGGCTCGTAGACACGTGTGTACAGTTAGACGTTTCATAACCCTAACGGTTCTTATCATTGTATAATATTTTATTAGCCTTGTCGGCTGGTGATGATAGGTATAATTGTTGAAGATTATATAGAGATGTGTCATTATGTTCTGATAAATGTCCTTATAGATTATGATATCCATGAGCTATCTTTATGGCCCACCCAGAAATGATTATGAGATGTATGTTTAGAGGTGCTCGGTGTGTTAGCTCTGAGTGCCCGTCATGGCCCTCTAGTTGGGTCGTGACAAAAGTGGTATCATAGTAGTTCGTCCTAGGGTGTGTCTACGAGCCGTGTCCAGTAAAGTCTTGTTTATGGGTGTGAAGCGCGCCAAACTTATAAAGAAGAGGATGCAGGGAATTTAGGAATGATTGACCTTTCTTTTTTATCTTAGATCGTGTCGTAGAGCTAAATTATTCGATGTGATGTCTCTGATTCTAATCCTAAATGTTTTGATTGTAGATGGGCATTTGATTATGCCGCTGTGAAGTAATAGATGAGAATTGAAGTTGTTACTCCGAAAGGTATGTTTCCTGCCTTATTGATAGTGATAGACTTTGATATAAGAACTTGAGCTAGATGTTACGGGTAACTGTGATCGCTCTGTGAGGCATTGGATGTGTTTTCTGGGCTGTGTGCAGGAATGAGGCAGTAAGAATTATAGAGGAAACCCTGCCAAAATTTTTACAAATTGAATTGCTTGAATGTCTATGCTATAGAGAAACAATGAAGGGAAAATGTGACAATCGGATATTTGGTAAGTCATGTTTGAATGAACCATTATGAGACGCTTTCAAAGAGAAGTTTTAGAATGATTTTAGTTTCAGGGAAGAACCCTGGAGGGGAAAAATGATTAGTAATTAAAGGAGTTTGAATGAGTTGCATTCGAGATTTCAGAGAATTGAGACTCATTGAAGATATAAGAAAAGTTGACACTAAGAATTCAAATGCAGTATTATGATTTATAGATTGGTGAGTAAGAGATAATGAAGAGATATTGATAAGTGAAAGGAAGTTAACGATTAGGGGAAAGTTTTACTCTAGAAGTTTATATATATATATACACACACACACACACACATAAGATCAGGATGGGTTGATGACAGGCACTCAGACTCATTTTATCGAACTTCCCTATATGATGTGGGTTTACATTGGGATTTAGAAGTCACCAGTCATTTCACTTCAGGAAGATTCTGAGTATTTGATAGTTGATACTATTCTGAGAATTATTATGGCCAAGTTACTTCTGGTGTTAATGACGACCATGAACTCAAGAATGAGAAATGGTTAGGTAAGTTGGATTGCAATTATGATTGTTTTCTGGATTTTTTATACAACTTCTAAATATGATGTTGCTTGGCTAACGAAGGAAGTAGAGATTGCATGAACCTTTGGAATATGTGGTGTATTTCTAGATAATCCTTATAAGAAGACTTTATCTAAATAAATTTCGGACGAGTTTTGTGAAGATTATTGATGATAGAGAAATTAGGTGTGATGTCAGTTTATGTGTAAGGAGAGAAGAGAGTAGGTGTACAAGTGAAGATAAAGTATTGCAAGGATTGATTCGGTTGCTACAAGAAAGTAAAGGATGAGAGGTTGATTATCTTAGACAAAGACACAGGGTACAAGTACGAGTAAAGATTTTTAAGTAAAGTTATATCGCCAGGATTCACAGTTAGGATGTAGGAAGGTATGCTAGGAAGACCTACAGATTTAGACATACGAAAAAAAATATGAGAAACCAGAATAGCCCGAGGGGAATTAGGAGCATATGAGCTTTACAATTAGAATTCTCTGGCTAGCTTGGAAAAGAAAGAGGGGAGATGTATTAGAGCCGCAGATTCAGGAAAAAATCAAATGACAACAGGATATCTCGAAAGAAAAGGTGTTGAAAAACGATAAAAAGATAAGTCACGAGTTGCTACATCGAGTATTATGTATAACCTTATGATTGATGCTATGACATGTTAAAAATATTGATTGTGTCGTATGTCAAAATTGAGGTAGCAAGCACTACAGAGAGAATCAGGATTGGGTTTTCTTGGGAATTAAAGTCAGATAGCGGTAACACGACCAAATATGTAAGCTCGAGCATTAGGATAAAGAAGGTCATGATATCATGAAGGGGAGAGAAACTTGGAAAAGGAAAACGTATACACATTGAAGATCAGGTAATATATTTGAGGAAAAGGTCAGGATGAAAGCAGGAAAGCAGACAATAGGGTTAAATTTAAATAAATCAACGGGAGATAGAGTAATATTGTACGTGACAATGGATGAACGTGAGGACCTCGGAACCAACCTATACGTCTTCATAACTAGAATCAAGAAGATTTTAAATAATGGACAAAGGCGCATCCTGGAGAAGAAATAAACAGGTCTTATTAGAGCAACGAGGAAATTTTAAGCTCTTGAGTTTTAACCAGGAGAATGGATATGAACACGTGATTGGTACACCTATTTAAGGGGAGAGAGTACCCCAAGAAGAGATTTTCAGCATCAAAAGGGATTCGCACTCGTAACAAAACAATCCAAAGTTTCCTAACCTAAGAGTAAAGGATGACTAATGGAAACATACGTTTTACGAGTAAAAGCAAACAAAAAGGAACTATGAGAACTAAAGGAAGGAGGAAGTGTTAACGAAATAGTTAAAGGGAATTATGTGGCTGACAACAAGGAGAAGGTTAATGAGTCTGTAGGGTTGCCCAAAGGAAGACAAATTAAAATTATAAGACAATGGTTGTGTGAAAGATACGATCATGAAGAAAACAGAGAAAATTGGATATACATATATATATATATATATATATATATATATATATATATATATATATATATATATATATATATGTGTGTGTGTGTGTGTGTGTGTGTGTGTGTGTGTGTGTGTGTCCAAGTTGTAGTATCATAGAGGAAGATGAAGACTTGACAAAAGAAGAAAGGAAAGGGTGTACTTTTGTCACGACCCGACTAGGGGCCGTGACGAGTACCCGATACTTGTACCGAGCACCCCTTATCTGTCATATTACCTTTACTTCATGGCAAGCCGTGTAACAGAGCCATATATTTTTTTTTCTTTCTGAACATTAACATTAGCAGCGTCATTCTGAACATAAACTAGTAAACTTCGTTGTTACTTTATACAACAATCATTAACATGCCAAAACACCATATATCTAACTATACTTGACTGACTGTACATATCTGCCTACGAGCCTCTAGACATAGTACACTTATACATAGAAAGGGCCGAGTACTATCGTGCCCGAGATTATATATACACAAAATAGTATCACTGAAATAAGGCTCCGGGATGACTGGAGCGCTGTAGAGTACTGCTGGCAGAGCTCCTAAGGATCAAGTCCACCTGTCTGCTGACCTGCGCGGCATGGAACGCAGCGTCCACAAGAAGGGACGTCAGTACGAATAGTGTACCGAGTATGTAAGGCATAGAAAATAATACAAGCAGTAACATAGAGTACGATTAATAATATCATGGAGTCACAAGGCATATAACGAGGCGAGAAAGTAACCTGTGTATAGGAAGGCCCCATTTCAGGCCGGCTGTCATGTAGGCTTGTCCTTTCGTCTTTGAAACGTTTCTTTTCATAAGCATAGGAATTAACATTTATATATTACTTATTCTCGTGTACAGAAAACAGTACATTTCAGTAACGGTACCTTTTGCTCACATTTACAGACGCCGAATACAATCGGCTCCACCCCCACGGTGTCCCTTATTCTCGTATACAGAAAACAGTACAATTCAGTGAACAGTATCTTTGATTCACATTTTCAGATGTCGAATACATCGGCTCTCCCAAGCCCCCTCCCCAACGGTGTCCCAACACATTACATCATATATAGGTAGCATACATTATATATATATATATACAGACGCCGCGTACGGCTCTCCCATATCCCGCGTCCGGGCATCCCGCGTCCAGGATGGAATCCAGCTGAATCAGGTGGTGATATAACAGTGACCCTTCCCCTTTCCCCATACACATATACATATACATTTGCTTATCTTTTATACATATACACATCTCATATACAATTACTTATCTTATATATATATACATATCCATACACATATACCTGTTTTATATACATATATCATATAGGCACACAAGAGCCAAGGAAAATCATGTATCCATCGGAGTGACGTAAGGTCGGTGACCTCTGATTACGTTATGGAATGCTAGTTATAGCTTTGTCTCACCTTGAAGGAACAAGTATTTTAAGGCGAGACTATCAACGGAGAATAGTATTACAGTAACCGTAGAATGAAATCGTGGGCATTATAGATGACCGTCATAGGCTTTGGAGTCAGAGAAAATAAAGATATAGCTAGGAAATATAAATACGATTAAAAAATTAGTGTATCACTTTCATGTTTACATAAGATACTTAGCTTAGTCATCTTAGTCATAGAGTCGTTCCGGTCGTACTTATCAAAGGTACATTCTCTTGTCTAACATTGTAATTATCATTATCCTCATAGAAACATTCCCGTTAGAGTAGTTATAGTACTTATCATTCGGTAATGAGGTCGGGATCAAAAGTCCCCCTTGGATTTACTTCAAGTAAGTCAACCAAGGCTATAGGAAAATCTGAGAGTAACAGGCCCACCTCGGGCCGGATGAGGTAGCGTGCACTAGTTGCATATGTTACATGTCGTGTCATTACTTGTGAGGGTTCTAGGGTAATCGGGTCCCATTTATGCAAGTTATAGGGGTCTAGGAGGTTTTTCCGACCATTGGCACACTTTCTAGTTCAATTCTATTGAACAAAAGGTAGAAAACTTTAGGTGCGGATTCCGGGGAACAGAGTTGTCCCCGAGGCTCGTACCCAACTTATTTCTGCTAAGACATGCCATAGAAAGAAGGGTGAAGCCTTACATACCTCTTCCGCTCCTTTTTGCTATTCCAAATTCATGTCGCAATCTCGTCAAAATCTGCAATTTGGTCATAGTTACCAAAACTCTTATTAGGATACTTAGAGTTAGAATCTTAAGGAAACACTTGCCTACCGAAATTTCGGCAGCATTTCCTCTGTAAATATACCATCCTCAACATTCAATACAACCAGTTTCTCATCAATCACAATCCGGGAATTCAAACCCGGCCAAACTATTAACATAATTCAACAACTACACTCGCGATTCACATATTTCATTCAAGATGGATGATCTCAATTTACCACTTTCTTCAAAGCCTTCCAACTTCAATGAACACAATAGCAAACTTACAATATATTCCATCAACATCATACTAATATCATTACATGCTATCCATGCAAGAACATTATTTTTCAATATACACAATCTTCCAATTGCCAATATTTCACCAAACTTATCAAGTCTTTATTTGCGATATAACATCTACAACACAACGACTAAGATATTAATTACAACTCGCCCATTATTCTTTCACAACTCACCAATATACACAACTATACATCAAGTATACACGGCCACATACACACCACACACTACACGGCCATATCCTGAACACACAACTACATTCTATCCAAATTCATTCAACTTCCATTTTCCACATATCATTTACAACCATAACAACCAAACACTAATTAAAATAATTAAAGTATGACTCCTACACACATATATATATATATACACGGCCATATACTATATTCCTCTCCTTCATGAATTTCATTCATTTTGGCATACTACAACACATATAAACCGTGCATAACTCATAAAACAAGATCAAAACTCACCTTTCTTCTTCAACTTCTCACTTGCCTATTTCTTGGCAACTTGTATGATTATGAAGCTTTTTTGCTTCAACAACAACTCCACCTTGTTAAGCACCCTCTACTTGGTAGAAAATGGTTTTTGAGGGAATTTTTGCAATTTGTTTCTTGGATTTTCACTATGGCCGAATAGCCCTAAGGGCTTTTCTCCTCTTTCTTTTGTTCTTGTTTCTCCTTGAATTTTCTAGAGACTTATGAGATAACTATGGATTTATCACCTATTTAATTCATAAATTTCTATCCCACATGGGCTTGGTCCCATATATGGCCGGTTGGGCCTAGTAATTTTCCAAAAAATTACTTTCAAGCCCACTTTGCATTATTGACTAGTTCTTGTAATTTATGAAGCAATTCTTCCAACTTCCAAATTTGCCCTTCGTATTCTTCCATATTCCCACGAGTCATATTGCAACTTCCCTTTTATGCCCTTAACCTTTCTCATTATTTCCACTTCAAAATTTTCATAACAACTCATATGCCAAGCAAAGTAAAAATATGGCCTTGGTTACTGTCTTCCCGCGATTGTCTTGAATTATCCGATTGCATAAAATGCGGGATATAACATCCTCCCCCCCTTTAGAACATTCGTCCTCGAATGTTAAACTTGCCTCATAGCGTAGTATAATATTTCGGGGAGGTCTCCTTTGTAAATACCTCATGTCGCTTAGAATATTCATCTTAGAAGCTTAGGTTGCCCTTTTTCGATCTGTACGGTTGAAATTCCTTCTTCGTGGCGTCCGCTGCGTCTATCCCCTCACTAGACATGTTCCCGTATATTGTCATATCAGGGATTTCTTGCCTTAGCTAGTGTGGACTCAATATCGGTCTCACCCTGTGACACCTATACTTTTCTCCTTCATCCTCAAAGCTTTCTGTTGTCATGGCTTCCCCTTTTTTGTTAGTTTAGTCCGTCTCGGCCTACATGACTCGTACGGGGTTTCTAACCACTTTCCACACCCCAATTTACTCTGGGCTACCTACTTTTACACTCGTCTCTTATTTCCGTATTTACGAAATTTTCAGGATATTTCCCGGGGGTCACCCATCATGGAATTACTCCCACCTGAGCACGCTTAACCTTGAAACTTTAATGCATTTCAGTGTCTCGGTGTTAGTATTTTTACCTCCGCTTCCCCGTACTACCTATATCACATAATGTGGGGCAAGTTGGGGTCTCGGCAATGTTCGAACGCGCTCATAGCACATATTTCTCTTTTAATGACTATTTTAGCCTTCGTGGTCACTACTATTAACCCTTTTTCTTGTGTGCACGGCTACCCTTATCCTAAATTTTCCTGGATTTCTTATATGTTCCGCAACACACGTGACGGTGCAAGATAAAGTAAAATCCAGCTCAATTTAACATCCATATATTATAGAAAGGATGCCGGAAGTGTACCTGTGGCCGCGTCGGCGGAAGGTTCAGGGTCCTGTCGTCCTGTCAGTGCATATAAGCGGTGCGGAGGACCGGCTGAACTAGGTGCCCCTCCTCTACCTCGGCCGCGGCCCGCTGGAGCCTGGGAAGTCTGTCCACGAGGGCGCACGGTCGACGATGAACCGATTGCTGATCCGGCTGGCTGAGTTCGGCCTCCTTCGTCCTTTAGTGGGCAGTCACGTACAAAATGGTCAGTTGGACCACAGGCAAAACAACCACCGGTGTCTAGGTAGCACTGCCCAGAGTGGGGCCTGCCACACCGAGCACATCGTGGTGGGGGCAGCCCCGTCCTGCTAAAATCAGCTCTGTACTGGGATCCTGAAGCTCTAGTACCCTGATCTGGTCCAGAATAGGCGGAGCGGTCAAATCTTCTATCTACAAATCGAGGTGGTGCACTGGCCACTGATTGGCCTGAATACCTAGACTGCTCTTGTGCCTGCCCCCCTCTATACTCGCTTCTAGCCCCAGAAGATCTGCCCCTTTTTCTGGGACCCCTATCTAGATAACGCTCCTCTCTCCGTGACTGGTACTGTTCTTCCAGATTTTGGGCGTGGGCCTGGATGCGGGTAATAGTCATCCCGTCCTGGAGTGAAGCCGTCAAGCATTCCTTAACCAAATGTGGCCCTAGCCCACTCACATATCGGTGCACATGATCTCCCCTATCAGCTATCATGGCTGGGGTATACCTGGCTAACGAGTTAAAACGGAGGCTGTATTCTCGGACGCTCATATTTCCCTGTCTCAGGTTCAAGAACATATCGGCTCGAGCCCGTCGAACCTCTGGCGGTAGGAAATGTCGCAGGAACGCCTCAGTGAACTCCTGCCAAACCGGAGGGGGTGCATTTGCTCCCCTCGAAGATATCCAGCTGCTGTACCACAGAACTGCCACATCCCGCAGCCTGTATGAAGCCAACTCTACGGACTCCGTATCCGAAGCATGTATAATTCTCAGTGTCCTCAGCATCTCGTCTATAAAACTCTGCGGGTCCTCCTATGGTTTTGATCCATAGAACTCTGGCGGCTTCAGGGTAATAAAGTCACGGGCCCTTGGGCTTACCGCCATATCTCCCAAGTCTACATCTTGCCGCTGAGCCTGTGCGGCAACTATCTGGGTCAATAACTGGATGGCCTCTGCCATCTGCTGGCCCGGAACTGCTGGCGGTGGAACTGGAGGTGCGGGGGCTGGAGCTGGAGCTCTTCCCTGCTCTGCCGGTGTAGGGGGAGCAGGAACAGTCTGAGGGGGAGCCTCATTATGAGATTCTTCTTCTTCTAGCTCCCGTTCAACTCTGCTGGCCGCCACCCTCTTGGCTTTCTCGGCCATCGTAGCCTTTCTCTTTGGCGGCATTACTGAAACCATAACATAGGTTTAGGAAAAGGAATATGGAAGCCTGGCAACTTAGCTCTATCGCACGATTTCAGAATGTAAAGAAGGTCACATTTCCTAAATGCCCTGTAGCCTCCTGTTTATAAGCGTGGCGCGCTACACACTCATAAACAAGACTCTACTGGACACGGCTCGTAGACAAACCTCTAGGACCGAACTGCTCTGATACCACTTCTGTCACGACCCGACTAGGGGCCGTGACGAGTACCCGATACTTGTACCGAGCACCCCTTATCTGTCATATTACCTTTACTTCATGGCAAGCCGTGTAACAGAGCCATATATTTTTTTTTCTTTCTGAACATTAACATTAGCAGCGTCATTCTGAACATACACTAGTAAACTTCGTTGTTACTTTATACAACAATCATTAACATGCCAAAACACCATATATCTAACTATACTTGACTGACAGTACATATCTGCCTACGAGCCTCTAGACCTAGTACACTTATACATAGAAAGGGCCGAGTACTATCGTGCCCGAGATTAAATATACACAAAATAGTACCACTGAAATAAGGCTCCGGGACGACTGGAGCGCTGTAGAGTACTGCTGGCAGAGCTCCTAAGGATCAAGTCCACCTGTCTGCTGACCTGTGCGGCATGGAACGCAGCGTCCACAAGAAGGGACGTCAGTACGAATAGTGTACCGAGTATGTAAGGCATAGAAAATAATACAAGCAGTAACATAGAGTATGATTAATAATATCATGGAGTCACAGGGCATATAACGAGGCGAGAAAGTAACCTGTGCATAGGAAGGCCCCTTTTCAGGCCGGCTGTCATGTAGGCTTGTCCTTTTGTCTTTGAAACGTTTCTTTTCATAAGCATAGGAATTAACATTTATATATTACTTATTCTCGTGTACAGAAAACAGTACATTTCAGTAACGGTACCTTTTGCTCACATTTACAGACGCCGAATACAATCGGCTCCACCCCCACGGTGTCCATTATTCTCGTATACAGAAAACAGTACAATTCAGTGAACAGTATCTTTGATTCACATTTTCAGACGCCGAATACATCGGCTCTCCCAAGCCCCCTCCCTAACGGTGTCCCAACACATTACATCATATATAGGTAGCATACATTATATATATATACAGACGCCGCGTACGGCTCTCCCATATCCCGCGTCCGGGCATCCGGCGTCCAGGATGGAATCCAGCTGAATCAGGTGGTGATATAACAGTGACCCTTCCCCTTTCCCCATACACATATACATATACATTTGCTTATCTTTTATACATATACACGTCTCATATACAATTACTTGTCTTATTTATATATACATATCCATACACATATACCTATTTTATATACATATATCATATAGGCACACAAGAGCCAAGGAAAATCATGTATCCATCGGAGTGACGTAAGGTCGGTGACCTCCGATTACGTTATGGAATGCTAGTTATAGCTTTGTCTCACCTTGAAGGAACAAGTATTTTAAGGCGAGACTATCAACGGAGAATAGTATTACAGTAACCGTAGAATGAAATCGTGGGCATTATAGATGACCGTCATAGGCTTTGGAGTCAGAGAAAATAAAGATATAGCTAGGAAATATAAATACGATTCAAAAATTAGTGTATCACTTTCATGTTTACATAAGATACTTAGCTTAGTCATCTTAGTCATAGAGTCGTTCCGGTCATACTTATCAAAGGTACATTCTCTTGTCTAACATTGTAATTATCATTATCCTCATAGAAACATTCCCGTTAGAGTAGTTATAGTACTTATCATTCGGTAATGAGGTCGGGATCAAAAGTCCCCTTGGATTTACTTCAAGTAAGTCAACCAAGGCTATAGGAAAATCTGAGAGTAACGGGCCCACCTCGGGCCGGATGAGGGAGCGTGCACTAGTTGCATATGTTACATGTCGTGTCATTACTTGTGAGGGTTCTAGGGTAATCGGGTCCCATTTATGCAAGTTATAGGGGTCTAGGAGGTTTTTCCGACCATTGGCACACTTTCTAGTTCAATTCTATTGAACAAAAGGTAGAAAACTTTAGGTGCGGATTCCGGGGAACAGAGTTGTCCCCGAGGCTCGTACCCAACTTATTTCTGCTAATACATGCCATAGAAAGAAGGGTGAAGCCTTACATACCTCTTCCGCTCCTTTTTGCTATTCCAAATTCACGTCGCAATCTCGTCAAAATCTGCAATTTGGTCATAGTTACCAAAACTCTTATTAGGATACTTAGAGTTAGAATCTTAAGGAAACACTTGGCTACCGAAATTTCGGCAGCATTTCCTCTGTAAATATACCATCCTCAACATTCAATACAACCAGTTTCTCATCAATCACAATCCGGGAATTCAAACCCGGCCAAACTATTAACATAATTCAACAACTACACTCGCGATTCACATATTTCATTCAAGATGCATGATCTCAATTTACCACTTTCTTCAAAGCCTTCCAACTTCAATGAACACAATATCAAACTTACAATATATTCCATCAACATCATACTAATATCATTACATGCTATCCATGCAAGAACATTATTTTTCAATATACACAATCTTCCAATTGCCAATATTTCACCAAACTTATCAAGTCTTTATTTGCGATATAACATCTACAACACAACGACTAAGATATTAATTACAACTCGCCCATTATTCTTTCACAACTCACCAATATACACAACTATACATCAAGTATACACGACCACATACACACCACACACTACACGGCCATATCCTGAACACACAACTACATTCTATCCAAATTCATTCAACTTCCATTTTCCACATATCATTTACAACCATAACAACCAAACACTAATTAAAATAATTAAAGTATGACTCCTACACATATATATATATATACACGGCCATATACCATATTCCTCTCCTTCATGAATTTCATTCATTTTGGCATACTACAACACATATAAACCGTGCATAACTCATAAAACAAGATCAAAACTCACCTTTCTTCTTCAACTTCTCACTTGCCTATGTCTTGGCAACTTGTATGATTATGAAGCTTTCTTGCTTCAACAACAACTCCACCTTGTTAAGAACCCTCTACTTGGTAGAAAATGATTTTTGAGGGAATTTTTGCTATTTGTTTCTTGGATTTTCACTATGGCCGAATAGCCCTAAGGGCTTTTCTCCTCTTTCTTTTGTTCTTGTTTCTCCTTGAATTTTCTAGAGACTTATGAGATAACTATGGATTTATCACCTATTTAATTCATAAATTTCTATCCCACATGGGCTTGGTCCCATATATGGCCGGTTGGGCCTAGTAATTTTCCAAAAAATTACTTTCAAGCCCACTTTGCATTATTGACTAGTTCTTGTAATTTATGAAGCAATTCTTCCAACTTCCAAATTTGCCCTTCGGATTCTTCCATATTCCCACGAGTCATATTGCAACTTCCCTTTTATGCCCTTAACCTTTCTCATTATTTCCACTTCAAAATTTTCATAACAACTCATATGCCAAGCAAAGTAAAAATATGGCCTTGGTTACTGTCTTCCCGCGATTGTCTTGAATTATCCGATTGCATAAAATGCGGGATATAACAACTTTGTGAGGATTTCATTATAAGAACAAGAACCGACAGAACACTAGAAGGACTATGATGCATAGTTGTGATGCAAACAAGCATTTAAGAAGAATTACGGGACAAAATGAGCTAAGCTAATGAAATGACGAGTCATGGGAATGGATGGTGTAGAATATAAACTTTTAATGGTATAGTATAGACATAAATCGGAATTGGGAACCCAAAACAAGGAGAATTTCAAGGATATTAAGAAGATAGTCATGGAGAAAGACTAGGGCTAAAGGAGCGTGGAATAGTCGGACGCTCCATAAGGGGCCTAATGAATTCCGATGTCCCCATTAATTCATTAACCTAGAGGATTACTAGTCATGAAAGGTAGAGGTGAAAAGATGACAAAGAAGGCATCTGAATTGTATCCGATATGTATAAGCATTTTTATTTGATACAAGAACTCAACTAGCAAAAAGGAAAACAAGTTAAACCATGCGATGAAAAGAACTCCTGCATTATAAGGAATAAAGGAATTAAAGGATCACTAAGGTCGGACAGATGACTATCAAAGAAGGTTAATACTCAAAAGTTACGGGTATATGAGAACATCCTTAAAAGGGGGGAAGAACAAATCAGTTCGAAGATGAGCTACAATATTCCCAAGCTCGAAAGAGGGAAATGTACTGGCTTGAAGGAGCCAAAATTTGAGATGAACCAATATATCAAGAATGTGCTAAAGAAAAGTGAGAATGGATTAAATGCAGGTATATCAGGATAAAAATATGGATGGATAATAAGTTTCGCCAATGCGATACGTTGTATTCCAGACTATGACTCGAATCACTCACGTCGAAGAAATTTTATATACATTTAGATATGCAGTAAAGTACTCCAAGGGGTAGTAGAAGGAGTGATGGAGGCCGCATGGGATCAGGGATAAGTATATGGGACAATCGGGATTACTAAAAATAACTTGTAGCACTAGAAGGGATGAAAGCTTTAGAAGAGGAATATTTATAGGAAGTTCAATAATCTTCAGACAAAAGGAAGATAATGTGCCGATGGATATCAAAACAGCAGTACTGCCTGAGATTAGGGAGTACCTCGTAAGTCGTGAAATTCCAAGCCGCTAGGAATATCAATTGTGAGAGTGTATGATATAGAACCATATAAACAATCGCCATGATGAAATGGCTAACAGAATGGTGTAAAGACGACGATAAGGAGCTGAAGAAGAATAGAGGTTAGATTAAGTCTCAATTAGTCACCGGTATAAGAGAGTCAAGGACTTAAGGAGGGAAGCATACCCATATTGAAAGGAAATTATGATTAAGTAATATTTTGTCTTAGTTCCATGCTCATGAGTTTAGTTTTGTAATTATGTTGAAACTGAGGAGAGAAAATTAGAGGAAAGGTTCAAATATGAATATGATGATATTGTAAGGAGTTAAGGCGGGTCGACCAAGGAATTAAAAGGAGATGATATGGTATGTATATAAGGTCGACTAGTACAAAAAGGGATAATCTAAAATAGTACCAAAGAAGCAAGCAAGGAAAGATGCCATATCCGAACTAGAGAATTTGTTTACTAGTAGAGAAATAAGGAGCAAGGCAAAAGAGTACAAAAATTAAGAGTGCTCACAGATCAGTAGGGAGCCGTAGCAATCATGAGTTAAGACCATCTTAATGGAAACAGGTCCCAGAACGGTAGCTAGATATCAGTCGACCCCAGGGTACATACATAAGAACAAAAGGATATAGTGCTAATGAATGAGTTCGACAAAGAATTGGGAGAATATGAAAGAAGAATAATAAGCCTATAGTATAAGAACATGAAGATCAGAAACTAAAGGAGGACAACCATTTCAAGAAATTAATGATAGCATCGTAAACTCGCACGCTACAACATTTGATGACGAATGTTTCTAAGGGGAGAAGGATGTTATACCTCTCACTTTAAGAGCATAAGAATTCCACGTACTTCACCATATTTATGGAGTATCTGAGACATCCCATGAATTTTGGAACGTACAAGCCATGGGAAATACGTAACAATGAAGTAAAGGATGAATTATGATCTCCTAAGTCGTAACCGGGAAGGACAACCTTGGAACCAAAGGACATGACTATTATCAAATATGATTAATGATAAATATCATGTATAGAGAGTTTCGGAAGATTCTGGAAACAAGCAAATCGAAGAAAATAAATTTGTCAAAATTGGGAAAAAGTTGGCAGAATTTTGGACAAAATTTTGGGTCAAATTTGGAGGGGTATATCTCTAGGTATATCAGGAGTTTTGAGGTGTTTCAATAGCCTAAAATGAAGTTCGTCGAGTCTAGTTTCTATCGCGGCAAACCATTCATCAATAAGACATCGGAGTAGGGAGTTATGGGCATGTTAAAACGGACTGCCAGAAGCCGCGAATCTACGCGAAAATTCTAGAAACCTCCTAAAAGGTCCATTAAATTAGGCCCACTAGCCCAACCAGAATTGGGTTGCTACATATATCCCTTGAAGTCATCTAAATCACCAAATTTCTCACCATTTCTTATCTCCACCCTTGTCTAGAGCCTTCCATACTTATCTCCCCAATATAAGAGAGTTATTGAGGATTCTTGAAGGTTCTACAACATTCCACAACCTTCCATACCATTGAACGAAAAGATCAAACAACAAAACCTTAAGATAATCTATGGAAGATGATTCTTCTTGTTTCTCTTAAACGTTGTGATGAACTTGAGCTTGGGAGAAGTTGAGTGAGGTGAAATTCTTCAATTATAAGGTTTGCTCCCCATCTTATCTATATGATTGAGTTGGTTTAAAGGTTTAATAACTCTTGAAAAGGAAAAGAATCAAAGTGGAGAAGTCACAAAGTAGTAAATTGAAGATGATGACTATGGGATGAATTTGAAAGGAGATTTGGATTAATTTGAGATTAAACCGAAATTCTTTTATTATGGTATTGTGGATATTGTTATGGTTGGTTGAGAAATTCGGGAAAAACATTGTGTGGGATGTTTTATGGAGTATATTGGTGTTGATGATGATGTTTTTGATATTAGTATTGCTATTGTTATTGTTTTGTTGGTATTGTGATTTCGGGCTAGAGATATAAACTGGGGAGATGCTGCCCGAATTTCGGCAGATTTTAAAATGAATTAATTTGAAGACTTAAGATAAGCATATGATGATAACCTAACAGTGGTATGAACTCTCTTGAATGTAGATTTACGTGCTTGGGAGGACAAGCGTTAAATAGGGAAAGTTAAGGCGACCGAAAAGATATGTTAAGGCTAGTCCCTTTCTTCCTAAAGGCATGATTCTTTTCTTATGAACCCATACATGTTATCCATAATATCCTTATTCCCAAAAAGATAGAAGTTCATGATTCTCAAGTTATTATAATGCTAAAGATAGATGTTTCCTATGATGATAATGATGACGATGATCCTATTTCTAGAGATTCCAAAGCTTGTGGATTTGATGCTATTATGAGATTATTGAGCTTATTTCATGATTTTCTCGATTTTATTCATTGTTGTTGATCTCTCCTTATAATAATTGTTCCTTCAAGGTGAGATATAGCGATGATAATTCTCCCATAATATAAATCGGAGGTTACCGAACTTACATCACTCTGATAGAATTGTAGCTTTTATTTGGGCTCTCATCCATGCTTTATGTGTATATATATATATATATATATATATATATATATATATATACACCGGGCCTAGTTGGCCAGCCAGACACCAATACGGTGGGCATAGTGGGTGGCTTATGGATAATAATTATAACACCGTGCTGATATGGCACGGGCAGTCACCACTAGTGGGCGGCGTGAGATGGATTACCCCGGATGCGGGAGGCCTGGATGCGAGCTAATGATGATAGGGCAGTTTACTTGTATATATTTATGATGTTGTTTAAAAAAAATAAAGTTAGCATACATGATATTGGCCTTAAGAGGCAATCAAATATACATGTTATCTCTTTATCTCGCGCTTCTTTATTCTTGTTTATGTTGTTATTCATGCCTTACATACTCAGTACACTGTTCATACTGACGTGCCATCTTGTGGACGTTGCGCTCATGCCCGCAGGTCGGCAGGGAGATGGATCAGACCCGTAGGTGCTTTATCAGCGGATTCCTAGGAGCACTGCACTTACTTTGGAGCTTCAGTCATTGGTGTTGGTCTTCATGGTCACTTGTATTCTATGTAGAGGCTCGTAGACACGTGTGTACAGTTAGGCGTTTCATAACCCTACCGGTTCATATCGTTGTATAACATTTTAAAAGCCTTGTCAGCTGGTGATGATAGGTATAATTGTTGAAGATTATATAGAGATGTGCCGTTATGTTGTGATATATGTCCTTATAGATTATGATATCCATGAGCTATCTTTATGGTCCTTCTAGAAATGATTATGCGATGTATGTTTAGAGGTGCTCGGTGTGTTACCTCTGGGTGCCCGTCATGGCCCTCTAGTTGGGTTGTGACAAATATCATACTAATAGGGCTCAAGGAAGGGTCAACGGGGGTAAATGGGTGAAAAGCCCTAGGACGACAAAACAGGTCACTATACTTAGGCAAGAAGATAGTTTTATTTGATGGCATGTTGTTCAACCAGTCATCATTAATGAATACCTAATCAATTTTGGAATATATCCTTCATGTACATCTTTTATCGCTCTAAGTATACAGGTTCCCTTGATGTGGCAACTCAATCAATCCACAATAATCCACACAAGTAGTAAAATCAACCACCTCAGCCAAGGATACATGATTTCCCCCTATTCTATTCTCAACATGTAGGACCGTTAAAGTCACCAAAAAATAACTAGGGTTCCTTATGTGCTATATGAATTGCCAGTAGAGATTCCTATAACTCCCTTCTTTCCTTTTTGGTATTAAAAGCTTAAAAAAATGTTATAAAAAAAATACAACTGCAGTGGAATTGATTTCACTTCACATGTGATTACCTGTGCTGACATACTTGTTGGACTTACATAATAGTAATTTGGTCTCCAGGTGATCCAGATCATACCATTATAGTGATAATACAAATTATTTATGTGATTCCAACCACCAAACAAACTTCCTGATACTTGTTTCATCATGTCCTTCTTTATTTTTACCTCAAGTAGGCCTATCAAACCCACCCTTTCTTCCGTGCAAAGGAGTTTAACCTTCTTTTCTTTATTAGGGACATTCAAACCCCTCACATTCCAACAATATTAAATGTTGAATCTGCTAATATTAAGATCTGTTCTTATGCTATAATATTCGAACCAAAAGTCAATGTTATGTGCCCTACAACAATCAATTATGTATCTTGGTCCACAAGAAGTTTGAAGTCAATCTTTTGTTTAAATATTTTTATTTTTTTTTAGTTTTGATTTTTTCGCCACCACTCCCTATTAGGAGGATAAATGGTGTTCACACTTACTCTCTAGCATGACTCGAACCCTCTACTAATTAGGTTTTTTAATATTTCTATTATGTATTGTTTTTTCTTTCTTTGCCTATATACCACTGATATATAGATGAGGCACGATTGTTACAGCACGGTCCGTACTTAGCGTTATACATCTGAAAAAGAAGAATAATACAATAAAACTTTATAATCTGACATGAGATATATCCTAATTCTTTGTTTTGGGAATACCTAGCTATTTTCTGGTAACTTTGTACATTGCTAAATCATTCATCCCTACTCTTTGGGATCTTTTTTGACACGTCCAATCAAAATTATTTACCAGGATTGTGGAGTAGCTAACTTGAAAATCCTTTAATTTTTTATTTTGGTTTTCCTTGTACTTTCTGAAATTTTTAGTGGGTGTATAATTCAAATGCACTTGAAACCTTATCCAATGTCTCATATAATTGGAGAAAAGAACAATAAAGAAAAAGACGTGTCAAACAGAGGCAAGAACAGAGAAGGCAAGGGAATAGGAGTCATAGATACAAAAATATACTGATGTTTCACAATATCAATTTATATAGGTGTATGGCCCCATTGAACCTCTAAGAGGTAGAAGAAGAAGCCAAAATTTGGATGGCAGCCCTAATTCTATACGTTATAGGTGCATCACCAACAATTGCAGCTATATTAAGATACCTCGGCTCCCTACGTAAGTTTGCACAACCACCCAAAATCTACTATCATAATGCGAGATTTTATAATCAAATCCCACTTTATTGAGAAGAGGGATGTGACCACGATGGGTGGCCCTATATGATTAATACTAAGCCTACAATTGTTAAACCTTAGTCCCCAATTTCAGCAATGAAGTTCTCAAGATGATACCCATATGGTTTAAAATGCCTAATCTGTCGTTAAGATGTTGGGGGCCAAAATCATTGAGTAGAATTGCAATTACCTTGGGAACACCTACATGTGTTGATGACTGCTCATCCAAGTTAGAAAGGGTGTCGTATGCTCAGCTACCGATTGAGATGGATGCTACAGTCCCTCTCCCAAATATGATTAAGGTAATTGACCCTCATGGTGAAATTTTGAGCAAGAGGTGAGGTACGACTGGAAATCCTAGTACTAACCCACCTGTTGTTGAATAGGGCACCTATCTCTACCTTCACAGCAAAAGAAGGGTGTTGAAAATCAAGATGATGTGCCAAAGATAGATGCTAGTAAGAAAGCTGAAGTGTCAAAGAAAGGGCTTGATAAACAAGCAGTTGTACCTAGAGCATAGAACAAGAAACATGCTCAAATTTGGCAGTCCAAGGATGCTCATGAGAACGAAAGCAGACTGACACTGCTATAGACATAATTGGGGCAAAAGATAGTATGGAAGAAGGTGAATGGAAGAAAGCAACTTCTAAATCCAGATCCCCTCCCATTGTAAGAGGTGATACGAAAACATCTAATAGCTTCACTCTAGTGGTAGAGGGTGAACTACAACACATGATATATGCTGCTTTTAATAGAGCTGAGTTGGGTCAAAGTCATCGAGGGAAAGTGGTTTATAGTCTTGCGCCACCCTATATTTCCAAATGAAGGTTGAAACTTGGAATGTTATGGGATTTAACAAGATATTAAAGCATAAATAGTACTTGAAGATCAAGGATAAAAACAGTTTGATATTATAGCTATTGTTGAACATGGAGTTAGTATGAAGAATGCTAGTAGTATAATAAAAAAGACTGCCCTAGGGTGGGAGTTGAACCACAATTATGATAGTGCTTGTAGAGGCAGGATTTGGTTGTTATGGAATTCTGTAACTGTCATTGTTACTGTACTACACACTGCTTATCAATATATCCACTGCATTTCTGAAAATATATATGGTTTGCTTAAGTTTGATATACTGATGTGTATGGGATGCATACTATAGATGACACGAAAGGACTATGGGCTGGACTTGATGCAATTGCTCCTCTAATTTCAGAACCCATGGCTTATCATAGGAGAATTTAATGTTGTGTTAAAGGGGGAGGATAGGATTAGAAGTGTCACGACCCAACCGAAGGGTCGCGACGGGCACCCGGTGCTAACCCACCCGGACACCTCTTATCATACTTTCACATTTACATCTAGGTGAGCAACACAGCTAATTCATACTTTCTATCCATTATTCATACTAATCCCATTTGGGCAACGATATATATATATATATACACAGCTAATTCATACTTTCTATCCATTATTCATACTAATCCCATTTGGGCAACGATATATATATATATATATATATATATATATATATATATATATATATATATATATATATATATATATATATATATATCACCATCAATAACAATGCCCATATCAATGTACATAAGCCGACGAGGCTAACAAAATGATATACACAAGACTAGCCGACAAGGCCAAATACATATACCAAATATTCACATGTCTACGAGCCTCTAAGGAGGGTATGTCATATCATATAGGTGGAACAGGACCCCGCTATGCCTATAAATATGCACACAAAAGAATGAATACAAAAAGTTGTAGCTCCGAATGAAATGGAGCTCCGCTATGTAGTCCCTGAGTAATAAAGCTATGGATCAAGCCTGTCTCCCTGGCCACCTGCGGGCATGACGCAGCGTCCAGAAAAAAACGGACGTCAGTACGAAGAATGTACTAAGTATGTAAAGCATGATCAACATCATTATGAAAGCATAATAGACAACATAAGAAAGAGCATAGGATGAGAGATAGTAGTATCATCGTCACAAACACTTACTTGCTTTTTATAGGGACTTTCCATTTCTAATGCGTGATTGTGTACATACTGTTATACCCCATATTTTTATACATTGGATTATTCGTAAGCTAATCGACATAAGATTAAGGACGAGATTATTCTCGGAATATGAGGCAAGGACTTTTAATTCCCGATTTTAACTAGTACACGATTTGTTTATAAAATTATATTAGTGTAGAAATATTAGTGGAGATTAGGGATTAATTAACCATGATTAGATTATTATGTGGGGATTAATGATTAATTAACTGCATTAAATGGACCCCACTACAACATGGCCAAATCGGATCGGTCCATGTTATGGTGGGACATGTGTCAACATGGTGGGACACGTGTCATTGTGGTGGACACGTGTCACCTCCTGAGGCATCATATAACGTCACAAATTTATGACTAATTCATCATTTGGCATTCCATTTTCAATTCAACAAACTGAACTAGAGAGAGAGAGCTACGGCCATGGCTATGGCATAGCTTCATGAAGCTCACGGTCAGCCATGGCAGCCACCTAGTGAAGCTCACGGTCAGCTCCTCCCCCCACCTTCTACACAATTGAGTTGATGAATTTCAAGTCCAATTAGAGGAGAAAAATAAAGAAGCTCACGGTCGTGGTTGATCTTAGCCGAGCTTAAGGTCTTCATGGAAAGAGATTGAATTTCTAAGACATCTTAGATATTAAAGGTGATTAGCAACGTTAAGGAGCCAAGCTGGTTAAGGTAAGATTTAATTCTCTCTAACATGTTTTAGAAGTGGTTTGGACTTTGTATAAATTGGTAAATGTGCTATTGGATGTAAAGAATTGTGTGTGTTGATGCTAAGTTGTTGTTTGGGGTCGTGTGGGGGCTGCTCTAACTTAAAAATGATAAATTAATTTTGATGTTGTTGTCGTTATGGTTGTCATTGATCGTGTGATGAAAGTGAAAGAATTTGATGGTTAAGGTTACAATTGTATTGTATTCGAGAATGATTTGGTTGTGTGGAAAGGAATGGAAATATAGTTATAAGTGGGTATACGTGTTGTTGTTCTTGTGAAATTGGAGGACTAAGTGTAGTTAAGGCCGTTTTTGTGTTGTTGCTAATGTGAATCACTAATTAATAAGAAAGAAATGTATAAAATATCGTATGCGAAACGTATGTGGGCTGTTTTGGAGTATCCTCGGATCTTGCTTCGACTAGTTCTTAATGCGATAACTTAGACGTGCCTTGGTTGTTGCTATGTTGCTTGTTGTATAGTTGGCGTAAATGTGAGGAAATTGTGCAATATAGGGGAAGTGCTGCCCAATTGTCTTCAAATAAGCTACTAACGTTGAAGTACGTTTTATGCCTTTTCGTAGCCTAACCACATTCTTGACGTTCTAATATAGGTTGAGACACTTCGGGCAGCGAATACGTATTGTATCACGGATAAGCGTTAAAGGTATGTAAAGCTAACCCTACTTTCTTTTGGCATGATTTATATGAAACGAACGAACGACGAATGTATGAGATCCTATTCTTGGAGACACTAGGATGGTTAATGTTCTTGATTTCCATAAACTGTTTCATATTGTCTCGATACGCGTCTATGACTCCTGAAGTTCCATTTGACAAAATTCATAATGATGTTCGAGAGATACTTGCCATGACTGTCTCCGTTGATATTCAAGTGATAGTTCATTTTGATTATTCTATTGAGTCTCAGATATGACTTAGTTTTCATATGGTTGCTCACTACTCTGCTCGTGCATGCCGTAATATATCTTTCACCGAGTCCCGGGCTGGGTATGTTCTCATGCACAGTTCACTGCATTGTTCACCGAGTTCCTCACAAGAGGGCTGGGTACGGTATATGTATATATATGATGATATAATGATATGATGATGTGGTGATATGATGATATGATGATATGATGATGTGATTATGGCGCCAAGGATGGTATGTGATGACTTTATTCACCGAGTCCCGTAATGGGACGGGTACGATATATGATAATGACATGCATGTTTTACGTTCATAAGGCCAGTGTATTAGTACTTTAAATGTCATACTTGTCTTCTATGATCTCTATTTCAGTCGTGATTCTTTTTGTTGTATTTCATGCTTTATATACTCAGTACATATCTCGTACTGACCCCCCTTTCTTCAGGGGGCTGCGTTTCATGCCCGCAGGTACAGATACTCGATTTGGCGATCCTCTAGCTTAGGACTTCTACTCAGCTGTCTTAGAGAGCTCCATTGTTTCGGAGCCTAGACTTTTGGTGCAGATCCTTTTTGATGTATATATATGTTTACCCAGGCGTACGGCGGGGCCCTGTCCCATCATATTTCACTATCGATACTCTTAGAGGTCTGTAGACATATGTGTGAGTTGTGTATAAGTATTGTTCAGCTGTGTCTATATGGCTTACGTATGGTATTGACATGTTCTGACAGCCTTGTCGGCTTACGTATGGTATTGATATGTTGTGGCAGCCTTGTCGGCTTGCGTATAGTATTGATATGTAATGGCAGCCTTGTCGGTTTGCGTATCATATTGACATGTAGTGGCATCCTTGTCGGCTTGGGTACCATATTATGTTTTGATTAGTTGTGACTCCCCAGGAGACAGGTTATCTGGATATAAATATATATATGATGACGTTACGAACCTTTGGAATCCTTTTGCAAGTTTCCATATTGTTCTTAGGTTCAGTTGGACTATATCTAACAGGTATGTATACGAGTGTGTAGCTCGGGCACTAGTCATGGCCCACGGGGTTGGGTCGTGACAAAAATGGTATCAGAGAAGTTCATCCTCGGAGTGTCTACAGACCATGTCTAGTAGAGTCTTGTTTATCGGTGTGTTGTGCACCACATCTATAAACCAGAAGCTACAGGACGTTTAGGATGTTAGCTTTCCTTCTGTCTTCGATCGTGCGATAGAGCCAGAACCTAGGAAGGATTGTTTCTGACCTCTTTTCCTGTAGGTAGGTGCAGATTGGCGAGAGATGAAATGGTCAGCTTCAGATAGTGGGGGTGCTAAGAAGGCCCCTAGAGTATGTTCAGGACCCCAGGCTCCAGGACCGAGTAGGAGGAGCCTCAGTTATTCTATCGAGACTGAACCCTCGGAGGATCCAGCGATAATTCCTCCAGAGTTTTTGATATCCAGGGAAACGGTCCCTGAGGCCGTGCCAGTTGCTTCTATGGCAGAGCACCATGTTAGACCAGCTACCCCAGTAAGTGTTACAGATTACTCCAGCCCCCTATCCTGGCCATTGGTAAAGCAGGAGTTGCCTGGTTATCTACATTCCTCGGACTCAGATGAGGATGACAATGAAGGCCAGACGAGTGGATGGCGGGCAGACGATGACGAGGAGCACACTTCACCTTATAGATCACCAGATCAGACTAGAGACCGATAGACTACAGGTATATGAGACTTTATTGAAATTTCCTATGTACGTGCACTTGCTATAGATTATTACCTAATAGCAGCGAGCGGAAATCAAAGGGGCCGACAACTAAGTATTTATAAGTAACGGTGACCAAGGCGTTTCCCTCACCATCGGAATTTTGAAATCTAGGATAGAAAGTAGACACACATACAGGTGAAAGTTGAATATTGAGGTTACGTCATGAAAATTTGTATGTACAGAATGGCAAACTGGCCATCATCATGGTAAGTTATTGTAAGTATAGTAAGAAAATGGATTGAATGTATATATATATATATATATATATATATATATATATATATATATATATATATATATATATATATATATATATATTGTAGATAAGCTCAGTTATAAGGTGCGCACAGAAGAAGCTAGGAATCAATAACGGTAAGCAGAATATATGTCAGATGTAGTGTGAATGTTACAGGTATGATTGAAACCTGCAGTTAAAGATTGAAAGGGAAAGTAAACAGGAAAGTATAACAGATACGGTTGAGTTGGACATACGAGGTAAGGTCATCACTTTCATACTGTGGTTGGTGTTGGAAGCCCTGTGTGGCTATGATATGCTAAATATATATATATATATATACATATGTTGGCCCTGTGAGGCATTGTTGGTATTTCCTGCGTGCAGGTTTTGAGATAGTAAGGAATACAGAGGAAACTCTGCCAAAATTTTCCTAGAAATAAAAAGAGAATGAGATATAAGTTTGTAATATGTCATGAAAGGTCGTGTCAATAGCAATGGCAGGATTTTGACCAAGTTGCAAGTCTGGCTTCGAGAAATAAAGTTAACTGTTGAATTGATAGTAATAGTAATTGTGAGGTCGATATCGATATGATAAAAAGAAATGCTAGGATAACTTGGAAGGGCTTGTGATACTAAGAGATGATGTAGAAAAGGGTGGCAAATCTCAATAGAGCGTTATATTGAGGTGTCGACTGAATTGATAAGCAGGGATAAATTAAGATGAGTTTATAGTTAAAAGGAGTAGTGGTATGATTGAGACAAGAGTACGGAGGAGGAAGAATTGCGACGAATATGAATGTATTGATAAGACAGCTTGTGAGATATTAAGGATAAGATTAATCAGAAAGGGTAAAAGGTTAAGTACGCCTACTCCACAGAGTGTAATTAAACCATAGTAAGAATCGTGAATATGGTTAAGAAGTGTTACACTATGTGATTGATTACGAACAGGACATAAGGTGAATATAATGAGTAAAGCCTAGCGAGGAAGTGACTAAAAGATATGACGTGATCTTGGTGACTAAAGTATAAAGGCAATGTGAAATGGAAAGGCAAGGTATGGAACAGATGAAAAAGATTTATAAAGTTCTATAGGGAATGTTCGAAATAAAGATTATGCGATAACGGAAATGAAAGCGAGCACAAGAAAAGAAGGAGTTAATTAAAAGAAGGAAATAAGAAGGAAGCGAGCCAGATAATGGTGCAGTAATAGGTTATGACATGTATAGCCGAGGACACGAGTAATATAAGTGGCAGAACAGTGAAGGACTAAACTATAAAGAGACGAGCAACGAAGCAAAATGAGTGCCAGAAAATTATTGGGATGATAAGAATAAATAGGGATGAACAGAATACACTTTGAAAAAGAGAAAGGGATTGTGCGGGAGTAGTGGCTTTCGAAGGATACAAGGGTAGCATGAGATTCCTCGTGCACAAAATAAAAGATGGACATAGACAGGAGAAATAAAAGGAGTTCTAAAGGAAACACCTAAGATAGACGTGATTAATTGGGTACGAGTATAGAACAAAAGGAAAATATATAGCTAAGAACTTAAAGGTGTAGTAGGACGACAAGGTGATAAGATAAGATTGTCATTAAAATGAACTCGATATGATTTCGAGTAAGTCAGAAGTCGGTACTGGGTACACGACAAGGGCAAGAGAGCATAAGGCATAAAGGAGTATTGCGTGTATATGACTTCACCTTGAAAACAGTGGAATCTTTAAAGGACAAGGACTGTAGGTTTGAAGAACAAGCGATGTATTGGAAATTCATTAGAGGAAATAGATGATACAGGTTGGGATAAAGATAATGCTACAAGAGAACTTTGGACACTTATCATCAGAATATAGGTGCTACCTAATTGAGAATTTGGAATGACTACAAGTACTAAATAATTATTGAATGGAGTAAGTGGAATATGGCCTTGGATGAGTTGCTACATTGGTTGGATTACTCGATTACGGATTATCAGATGAGATTTTTTACTATACATAGAAAGGTTCTCGTCGCTTCCAGATTTTGAGAAGGTTTCGTACGTGGATAATCAAAGTTATAAATTATAAAGAAAGACGTGGGTATGGTGCAGTATACCAAGTGAATTGAAAAAAAAAAGATCAAGTGAATTTGGTATTAGAAATAGGGACATAGAGCGGAATATAAATAGATAATAGTATAAGTACGCCCTTAAGGGGGGAAGCAGGTGAGAGAAGTGCAAGTGTAAGATGGAAACGATTGACGCTATAATATATTGGATATGGGTGCTTAAACTTCAAGTGAGATCCCTTACTGAAACAAGTTAGTAAGATATGAAGGCCAGCGATAAACGGATAGCAGACAGGATAGTATTTGAGACAAGACCAAGGATCATTTGTGAAGATCTTGTATGATATGACATTAGGAGGTGGGTGAATGGTAAAAAGAAAGAGTACGACAACAGAATGGTAACGAGTAACTTAAGAGATATTATAAAGAAGAGCTACGCTATACTGGGTTAAAGGCTAAGATGTTGGCAATAGAGTTGTTCGCTAATGATATTGCGACTTATAAGTAGTAAGGAGAAGGGATAGAGAATCTCCTATAGTAGAATACGAGAAAATCAAAGGGTGAATAAAGGAAGGGAAAGGAGTATGACAAGATAGGCTACGAGCGAGTTTTAGTACGGATGAGATATGTAAAGCAGAATGAATCAGGAGAAGGAAAGACTATGACTAAGGTTGGATATACTTTATACAAGTTGTACAAGAGTAGTTATGCGATCTACGAATATTTGTATGCTAAGGATAAGACCAAGTGAGTACTTGATAATAAGAGTAAGGATTCGGTAATAGCAATGCCGTTATGATATTTTGGGTACATCAAGGAAAGGTGTAAGATGGTTTGAGGCAAAACTACCGAGATAGAATTAGTACTGAGGGCAAATAGGACATGGCCATAGCTGAGGCCGATACCATTGAATGATACGGGAGAAGAATGCAAGGTAAAGTATAAAGACTAGTGAAACGACGCTAAGGTATTTCTCGGGATAATTTGAGCACCTTCGCATATTCTTGTAAAGATTGCAACATAATGTGTGATGGAGAAATTAAGAGCAAAATCTGAGTAAAGAGGCGCAATAGAAGGGTTTGAATTAAAGATAAAGAAACGACACGAGATAATACACCTAAAGTTTTAGAAGTTGGATTAAGGAAAATGGTTTAAGCACGATGATCAGAACAAGTGGGTTACGGGATGACAGTATATTTATATGTCAAATCAAAACTTCTTTCAGAATTATACCAGTTAACGATAGTTAGTTCACAGAGCAGCTGTATAAAGTTATTATATGAGGAAACTCCCGCGCTACTTGATAGCTAACTCTAAGGATTGAGATGAGATTAAGAGCTAAAAAGTAGAGTGACAGTTAAAGACCTTTAAAGAAGTCGAGGAGTAATACATGAGGCTGAAGATTCCAGAATATGGACTGTACGGTAGAGCAATGTAAGGTTATTGAAGTAGAATAATGTTACACCCTGGGAAATTTCGTCTTATTCGTAAAGTCTAATAAATCGACGAGGGACGTCTACGCGTGAGGAGTAAGATGAAGTGAACGATACCTCTTAAAAGAGTAACTATAGAAGAAGAAAGAGTCGAGTTAAGACTAAGTGCACCAGGGAGAGAGTAATATTTCAGCGGAAGAGCTCACAATACAACCGTCAACTAACTGCGAAATGAAATGGAGAGTAAAGACAACGACGTGGAATTACCACCTTAAGAGGCAAGAGCAAGAACAAATATTATGGAAATGGTTACTGAGAGAGCTAGAATGCATTATAATAATGTGAAGGGCATAATTCAGTAAAAGAACGTTTAAGGAACTATTGAAAGTGCAGGATTAGTTTAACATTCGAGGACGAATGTTCCAAAGGGGGGAAGGATGTTATACCCCGTATTTTTATACATTGGATTATTCGTAAGCTAATCGACATAAGTTTAAGGACGAGATTATTCTCGGGATATGAGGCAAGGACTTTTAATTCCTGATTTTAACTAGTACACGATTTGTTTATAAAATTCAATTAGTATAGAAATATTAGTGGAAATTAGGGATTAATTAACCATGATTAGATTATTAAGTGGGGATTAATGATTAATTAAGTGTATTAAATGGACCCCACTACAACATGGCTAAATCTGATTGGTCCATGTCATGGTGGGACATGTGTCAACATGGTGGGACACGTGGCATTGTGGTGGACACGTGTCACCTCATGAGGCAGCATATAATGTCACAAATTGATGACTAATTCATCATTTTGCATTCCATTTTCAATTCAACAAAGTGAACTAGAGAGAGAGAGAGAGCTACGGCCATGGCTATGGCATAGCTTCATGAAGCTCATGGCCAGCCATGGCAGCCACCTAGTGAAGCTCACGGTCAGCTCCTCTGTCACGACCCGACCTCGTGGGCCATGACTACTGCCGGACCTGGACACTCGTATACGTACCTGTTGGATGTAGTCAAACTGAATCTAAGAACAATATGGAAACTCGCAAAAGAACTCCAAGGTTCATAACGTCGTCATGTATATATATATCCAGATATACTGTCCCTTGAGGAGTCACAACTAATCAAATCATAAAATGATACGCAAGCCGATGAGGCTGCCACTACAGACTCATATCATATGCAAGCCGACAAGGCTGCCATTACAGACGAACATATCCATAGCACATCGTATAGACACAACTGAACAGAACTTATACACAACCCACACATATGTCTACAGACCTCTAAGAACATCGATAGCGAAATATGATGGGACAGGGCCCCGTCGTACCCCTAGATAAACATATACATATACATCATAAGATCTGTACCAAAAGTCTAGGCCCCGGAACAACGGAGCTCTCCAAGACAGCTGAATAGAAGTCTTGTGCTGAAGGGTCACCAAACCGAATATCTGTACCTGCGGGCATGAAACGCAGCCCCCCGAAGAAAGGGGGGTCAGTACAGAATATGTACTGAGTATATAAAGCATGAAATACAATAAAGAGGATCATAACTGAAATAGAGATTAGCAGAAACAAGTATGACTTTTAAAATATCAATACACTTGCCTTATGAAATGAAAATCATGCATATCAATATCATATATCATATCCGGCCCATTATGGGACTCGGTGAATAAGGTCGCCACATACCATCCTTGGCGCCATAATCACATCATAACACCATCATATCATCACATCATAACACCATCACATCATAAGACCATCATATACATATATATATATATATATACTATACCCGCCCCACTAGTGAGGCACTCGGTGAACAATGCAGTGAAACTGTGCACGAAAAACGTATCCTGGCCCGGGACTCAGTGAAAGATGTATTGAGGCATGCACGAGTAGAGTAGTGAGCAACCATATGCAAATTAAATCATAACTGAGACTCAATAAGATAATCAAAATGAACCATCATTTGAAAATTTAGACGATAGTCATATCAAGTACCTTTCGAATGTCATTACGAATTATATTAAAATAGAATTTCTGGAATCATATACACGTATCAAGACATAATGAAATAGCTTCTGGAAGTCAAGAACATTAGCCATCCTAGTGGCTCTAAGAATTGGAGCTTCTTTGGAGTCATATATATATACGTCGTCTGTTTGTTTCATAATGATCATGCCAAAAGAAAGAAGGGTTAGCTTTACATACCTGTTACAGGTTAACCGTAACCAAGTTCGCTTCGTCGCCCCTTTAGCCTATTTAATATGAAAGTAACGCTATCGTTAGTAAACTATACTTTCTAGCTTATAAATCTATAGGAATCATTCTTTAATTCATGCTTTCTTGATTAGGATTTTCATTAGTTAAGAACTTAACGGAAATCGGGCAGCATTTCCCCTATATAACTCGTCTAACCCGAACTTCCAATTAACCTCCTGTTATCACAGCAATACCAACAACGACAGTAATAGAAATATTCATATAAAATCCTTACAATCCAGCCCATACACAACTCAAATAGCTCAATAACCTTTCTTAACCCTTTTCCAATCCAAATCATTAACGTTTAAGATTATACACCGAACCGACCAATATACGCTTCATATACGATACGTTATACACTTCTTCCTTTCGAATTTAGAAGCCACATCAACGATGACACGACAACAACACGAACAACAACGTATGAACATAAACCACACTTTGAATCTTTTCAACTCAACAATTCCATATAACGACTACAACTCCTAATATCAACGATTTCATGCAATTTCTTACTTCCAATTTCATCCAATCCAATTTTAATCCTTCCATTACAACACCATTAATACAATTATACCATAAAATGTGAAAATCATACCTTAATTTACTCGGAGGAATTTCTACGCTTATTTGCTCCAATTTCACTATTTCTTCTTTCTCAATTCAATATCGAATGTTGCTATCACCTCCTTGAACTTGCAAATCACTTGGAACTTGATCAAAACAAGAAATAATTTTTTTTTCCATTCAACCATGGTTGGTCGAGAGCAGCCATGGAAATGTTCTCTCCCCCTTTTTTTTTTTTTTCTTCAATTTTGTGAAATGAAAATGATGACTAAACATAGTCAATAATGTGCCATTTATGGGATGCCCATTTTTCCTACACGTGTCCATCATAGTGAA
This sequence comes from Lycium barbarum, assembly GCF_019175385.1. Classification (NCBI taxonomy): domain Eukaryota; kingdom Viridiplantae; phylum Streptophyta; class Magnoliopsida; order Solanales; family Solanaceae; genus Lycium; species Lycium barbarum. Next base: position 17,118,291 of record NC_083348.1, on the reverse strand, counting down.
TCACCATTTTGTTTTTTTTTCCTTTTTTCTTTCTTTTTTTAAATTAAAAACGGGTGGGGCCCACAAAATATAATTAACTTAATTAATCACTAATCCCTACTTAATAATCTAATCATAATTAATTATTCCCTAATCTCCAATAATATTTCTACACTAAATAAAATTTATACGCAATTCGTGTACTAATTAAGATTGAGAATTAAAAATTCGTATTTCATATCAAAAAATAATCCCGTCCATAACTTATGTCGACTAGCTTGCGAATAATTCGACGTATGAAAATACAGGATATAACATCCTCGCCACACCTTCTACACAATTGAGTTGATGAATTTCAAGTCCAATTAGAGGAGAAAAATAAAGAAGCTCACGGCCGTGGTTGATCTTAGCCGAGCTTAAGGTCTTCATGGAAAGAGATTGAATTTCTAAGACATCTTAGATATTAAAGGTGATTAGCAACGTTAAGGAGCCAAGCTTGTTAAGGTAAGATTTAATTCTCTCTAACATGTTTTAGAAGTGGTTTGGACTTTTTATAAATTGGTAAATGTGGAATTGGATGGAAAGAATTGTGTGTGTTGATGCTAAGTTGCTGTTTGGGGCCGTGTGGGGGCTGCTCTAACTTAAAAATGATAAATTAATTTTGATGTTGTTGTCGTTATGGTTTTCATTGATCGTGTGATGAAAGTGAAAGAATTTGATGCTTAAGGTTACAATTGTATTGTATTCGAGAATGATTTGGTTGTGTGGAAAGGAATGGAAATATAGTTATAAGTGGGTATACGTGTTGTTGTTCTTGTGAAATTGGAGGACTAACTGTAGTGAAGGCCGTTTTTGTGTTGTTGCTAATGTGAATCACTAATTGATAAGAAAGAAACGTATAAAATATCGTATGCGAAACGTATGTGGGCTGTTTTGGAGTATCCTCGGATCTTGCTTCGACTAGTTCTTAATGTGATAACTTAGACGTGCCTTGGTTGTTGCTATGTTGCTTGTTGTATAGTTGGCGTAAATGTGAGGAAATTGTGCAATATAGGGGAAGTGCTGCCCAATTGTCTTGAAATAAGCTACTAATGTTGAAGTACGTTTTATGCCTTTTCGTAGCCTAACCACCGTCTTGAAGTTCTAATATAGGTTGAGACACATCGGGCAGCATATACGTATTGTATCACGGATAAGCGTTAAAGGTATGTAAAGCTAACCCTTCTTTCTTTTGGCATGATTTATATGAAACGAACGAACGACGAATGTATGAGCTCCTATTCTTGGAGACACTAGGATGGTTAATGTTCTTGCTTTCCATAAGCTATTTCATATTGTCGCGATACGCGTCTATGACTCCTGAAGTTCAATTTGACAAAATTCATAATGATGTTCGAGAGATACTTGCCATGACTGTCTCCGTTGATATTCAAGTGATAGTTCATTTTGATTATTCTATTGAGTCTCAGATATGCGTATTTTGTACATTTGGATATTTCAAGATAATTGCGAGAAGTTAAGGGCAAGGCTATATTTTTTATCTTGTTTAACACACAAGTTGTTTGTGAAAATTATTGATGTGGAAACATTAAGAAAGGCTAGGGGTAAAAAGAGAAGTTCACAAGGTGGTTCATGGTAATATTGAGGAAGGCTAAGGGCAAATTTGAAATTTGGAAAATAATTTTTCATGAATTACAAAAAAAAAAAAAGATGGGCTTGAATAAATCCAAGTGGGCCGTTAATTTGGTGTGGGCCTTGGCCCACATGGATGCATCATATGAGTAAATAAAAGATGACTTATTGGTCTCATTTTTCACTCTTATCCCTTAGAGTATTCAAGTAGCTTGGAGAAGACCAAAACAAAAGGGCCATTCGGCCATAGTGGAGAAAAATTGAGCCCTCAATTTTGATCACAAAAAAATATTTTCTTCTAGCATTCCTACTAACTTGAAGGTCCTCTTTAACGTGGGATAGTTGTTGGAGCAAGTAGACCACTCTTTGTTGCAAGTTCATAGCCCTAGCCAAGTGAGAAGTTATGGGAAAAAGGTAAGAATTAATCTTCTTTTTATATGTTATGGATGGTTGTGCATGTTGTGGTATGTAGAAATGGATGAAATTCATGAAAATATGGATGTATGTTGTGGCCGTGTATATGTAGTGCTTGGCCGTGTGTGTTGTGTAGAAATAAGGGACCAATTTTACATAGTAATTTGGTTGTTGTTATGGATTCTATTATGAAAATGAAGGTTTAATAATCTTAGTTGGAGTTGTAAGTGTTGGAGAGTTGTTTAGAAGCTAATGTGATGTTAAGACCATTTCTTGTATTTACGGAAAATAATGTTGCTAGCATGTGGATTGTTAGTGTAGTTCATGAATTTGAAAGGAGGAAATGTGTTGTTATTGTTATTGTTGAATTTGGAGGGTTTCGGGTGGAATGGAGTATTAGTTAGATTATTTGAATATTATGTGGATTGCTTGAAGTGTTCTTGAATATTGTTTGAATGGTTTCGGATTAGTACTCGAATATGTGGGGAATTTCGAATTTAACATAAATGAAACGCCGTCGAAGTTTGTAGAAAGAAGTTGTTAACGTTGGAATGCGTTTTGAATTGATTATTGATATTGTTAGAATGACTGTTGGTATTGTTGTTGATAATTTGGCCGAGTCGAATTCTCGGATTTGTTGTTGATGATTAGCCGAGTTGAATTCTCGGGGATAGTTGTATTTACAGGGGAAATGCTACCGAAATTTCTGTAAATAAAGTGTTGGTTCAAGATTGAACTCTAAGTATCTATAGCTAATGTTTGGTATACACTAATATTGTTGTAGGTCTTGCGAAGCCAAAGACATAAGTTCGGATTAGCGTAGGAAGCGGGCAAGGTATGTAAGACTCACCCTTTCTTTCTTTTGGCATGTTCTAGAGCTAAGTAAGCTATGATACGTATCTTGGGGTAACTCTATTCTTGATTCCGAGCTTGTTAATGATTCTTATTCACTTCTTGATGTGAGTATGCTTAGTGTTATATCCCGTGTTTTCACACGTTTGGAAAGACTTGAATTATATTGGATTTTTGAGATATGAGGTCAAATTTGATGTTCTGTTGAACATAGGAGTTATGCATGAAAGAATAGAATCATGAAAGTGTGGGACAAGGCTAAGGGTAATTTTGGAATTTTGGAAATTAGTTTCGGGAATTACAAAATGTGATCCATAAGTTATTGGGCTCAAAAAATTTAAGTGAATTGGAGCCCAATCCATTGAAGTGGCCGGCCATGGTAGGCCTTGGCCCAAGCCCAATTAATGTGGTCATGTGCAAGACATGTGACCACTAATTATAAGAGAAGACCAAGTCTTCATATTAATCCATTAGAAGCAAGAACAAGTAAGAGCAAAAAAAATAAGAGAGAGAGAGGAGGGTTTCGGGTTTGCCCTCCAAATTTAGCCATCCAAAATCTTGCTTCAAAAATTCATTTCTTGTTAAATTCCTACTAATTCAAGGTTCCTTTGCATCTTGGTATAGTTGGATTGGAGTGGGGAGCACTAGAATCTCCAAGGTGATCATATATTCAAGTGAAGGAGACTTGAAGAAAAGGTAAGAATGTCTACCTTGTTATTGTGTTGTTGAGCCTTATTTGTGTTGTAGTATGTGGAAATGTGCTTATTGTATGAAGAAATGGAAGTTTGCAAAGTGGGTGTGTGTGTGAGTGTGTAGCCGTATGTATATATATGATGTATAGCCACAAATGTGTTGAAATTATGTTGTATTCTAGTTATGAATGTGATGGAATTCATGTTGAGAATGAAAGTGGAATAAATTTGATTGAATGGCTAACAATAGCACTTGGCCGTGTGGTGTATGTGGTTTGAGAATAAAATGGATTAAGTTTGTTTAATGTTTTAGAGTGTTGGTATTGTGATGTTTGTAATGTGAACGACGTTAGTATGATATAAGTTTGTATTGAATTGGAAGGTAGGAACTTATGTCGTTTTAGTATGATTTTCCGTCGTTAAGGAAATGAAGTGTTTGGTTGTGAATTATGATGTTCATTGATGAATTTGGAAGTTGGAAACTAGTTATGAAATCATATGCTAAGGATTTGATGTTTTGCATAAGTTATGCTTTTGGCGGAAAAGTGTATATCAAGTGTACATCCTAAGAGAAATGATATGAGATATCTTTAGATTCATGTGGTGATGATCTTAAATGATAATGGATGTGAGATTATAATGTTAATTCGAAAATTTGGGTTGGATTGATAATTAAGTTAACTTGTGAGAAAAATTGCTAGTTGAAGGATAATTGTGCCTTTAATGTTCATTGTTGGCATTAATGTTGTTGTTTGGGTTGTTGTTGATGAATTATAGCCGAGTTGAATTCTCGGGGTGCTATATGTATAGGGGAAGTGCTGCCGAAATTTCGGTAGCCAAATTTGCATTAAATTGAGACTTTGGTAATTATGGCTTACAAATGGTAAACTTGACCATTTGCAGTTTTTTGACGAAACGGGAAGTGACTTTTGGAAGGCGTTAGGAGCGTGAAAGGTATGTAAAGCAACCCTATTACTTCCCTTGGCATGCCTTTAGTGAGTTAGGGTCGGATCCGGGCCTCGAAGGACCTCGTGGCCCTCGGAATCCGCAAAGGAAATTTTCCATTTTTCCTTCAATGGAATTGAACCAATTTGGTGCCCTTTGCTTGAAATAAGGCACCTTTTCTTCAAACTACTCGAAACGTCGTCGAATGTCCGTAGAACCTTTTTAGGTGACTCCATATGGTTAAAGAACACTGTTTGAGCCCGCCGCCTTGTTTGTCCCGAGGCGGGCCCGCTAATTACGATTTTGCCCTTATGAGTTAGGGCTTCCTTCTTAAGCAAATTTTTGAAAGAGAATGTGTTGACTACCTTTAAATTATCTAAAGAATGTGGTTTAAATATTCTATCAAGCCTAATGAATTATTTTGATACCCGGTATGACTTCGGGAAAGCTATACTTCCGTAATTTATTTTGACATACGAAATGTGTTATTCTGATCCCGTTTTATTCCATTTGACTTATTCGTCTTCGATACGCTTCGTCGAGTCTTTGAAGATAATTATGACGTTTTAAAATTTGCATTAGTTTCTCACTACTCTATTCGTGGATGTCCCAACGTTTCCCACACTGAGCCCGGGCCAGGATATGTTGTCAAGCGTAATCTTCTGCATTGTTCGCCGCGCCCCGAGGTGAGGGGGCAGGTATACGCGTACATGGGTCTGTGGAGTATGATGTGCCATGTCCGCCTGTTCTGATCTGATCTGTTGTGGCCATTTTGATATGACATTTTATGATACGGGGCCACGCCCCTTTTTCTGATTCCCATCTGCTGTGGCACCGATGTCGGGAGGGTGACCACGTTCTGTCTGCCGAGCCCCATGGCTGGGGCCGGATATGATATGACATATGATTTTGTACATGCTCTATCTGTTTTGAAAATATGCATCTGACACTCAGGATTTTCTACTCAGTTTTCTGAATCTGTTATGGTTTATGCTTCTGTAATTCTGCTTTACATATTCAGTACATATTTCGTACTGACCCCCTTTCTTCGGGGGCTGCGTTTTTATGCCGCGCAGGTACAGACGACAGGTTTGCCGATCCACACGTTTAGGATCCTACTACTGCTATTTTGGGGCGCTCTCTTCTTCAGAGCCCATATTTTGGTACAGTCTGACACTACTATCTGGATGTGTACAGTATTCTGGGTATGACGGGGCCCTGTCCCGTCTTATGACTGTGTTATGTTCTGTAGAGGTCTGTGGATATATCTGTGTGGGTTATGTACATACGTGTGGGGTATTTTGTTCTATGACGGCCTTCTCGGCCTATGTGTGCCAAGCCTACCTTTCTGTTAAATTCTGCAGTGTTCACTAATGTTATTATATTATTATTCTGTTAAATTGCTAATCTGGGTATCGGGTACGTATAGGTGCCCACCTAGGGCACCGGTCGCGGCCCACGGGGTTGGGTCGTGACAAAAGTGGTATCAGAGCGGTTCATCCTCGGAATGTCCACAGACCGTGTCTAGTAGAGTCTTGTTTATCGGTGTGTTGCGCACCACGCCTATAAACGGGAAGCTACAGGGCATTAGGATACTACCCTTCTTTCTGTCTTAGATCGTGCGTTAGAGCTGTGTTATAAAGATGACTCCTCCCTAACGAATGGTTACATTTGCAGATATGCCTCCGAAAAAGGCAACAGCGGCCCAAAAGGGCAAGTCAGTGGCCGTAGGAGAGACGAGCCGGGTCCAGAGGACTACCAGGGCCCATACATATATTGCTCCGGAGACTTTGCCCCAGACAGAGGGTTCGTCTACACCGCCGCTAGTAGAGGAGATTGGGGCAGCCGTAGCTGCAGATCGGGGGACGGCTCCTCCGCCAGCTCCTGCAGTTCCAGTACCTGAGCCTCCAGCTCCACGGCCAGGCACTGAGGATCAGTCCATGAGGGAGGCGATTCAGTTATTGACCAGATTGGTGGCAGGACAGGCCCAGGGCCACGGACTGGGAGGCGACCGGATGTATAGGCGTGACAGTTCGAGGGCCCGGGAGTTCTTGACTTGTGGTCCTCCAGAGTTCTACGGGACTAAGCCCGACGAGGATCCCGAGGAGTTTATCAGGAAGATGCGGCGCACTCTAGAGCTGATTAATGCTGCCGAGACAGAGTCAGTCGCATTGGCTTCGTACTGGTTATATGACGTGGCAGCGAACTGGTATGAGTCGTGGAAGCTATCCCGAGGGGACGACGCTTCCCCAGCAGTTTGGAGTGACTTTTCTCAGGCCTTTCTTGGACATTTTCTGCCCCCAGAGTTACGACAAGCCAGGGCTGACAGATTTTTGTTATTGAGACAGAAGGGCCGCAGTATCCGGGACTACAGTTTGGAGTTTGATTCCTTGGCCCGATATGCGCCTACTGTGGTGGCTACGATGGCGGACAGGATACACAGATATATTATGGGGCTCGATCGCTATTTTATTGATAGTTGTTTGGTATTGGCGGCTCAGCCCGATATGGATATTGCCCGTATTCAGGCGCACGCCCAGGGCATGGAGGATAGGGGCCGAGGGGGACAGCAGGCCGATAGGGGCCAGGACCGGAGACCGCCCAAGAGGGCCAGATCATCGGGGTATTCTGGAGATTTTCGGGGCAGGCAGCCCCAGCAGCCGCAGCAGCCTAGCAGATTTTCATCTCAGCCGGCACAGAGCGCACCTCCCCAGCCTACAGGTCGCAGATTTGATAGCCCAGGGTATTCTGGAGCAGGCCAGAGCTCCAGGGTATCAGGCTCGCGGACAGATAGGGGTTCTGGTCAGATGAGGCCACCCAGAGTTCAGTGTTCTTTCTGTGGTAGATATCACCCGGGAGAGTGCTACAGAGCCACCGGGGCATGCTTTTCTTGTGGCCGTCAGGGTCATTCTGTGAGAGATTGCCCGTATAAGGGCAGTGCGGGTGGTGCAGCGCAGCCTACCGGATCAGCCGCTGGGTCTTCATCTTCATCAGTGGCTATGCGCCCCACGGGGCAGGGTACTCCGGCACCAGCAGGTCGCGGCAGAGGCCGTGGTGCAGCTTCTGGTATTGGCGGTCCTTCGAACCGCATCTATGCTTTGGCCAGTCGTCAGGATCAGGAGGCATCTCCTAATGTCGTTACAGGTACTTTATCGGTCTTCTCTCGATATGTGTATGCATTAATTGATCCAGGTTCGACTTTATCATATATTTCGCCCCTTGTTGCTAGTAAAATTGGTATTACGTCTGAGCCTATAGAGCCATTTGAGGTAGCCACACCGATAGGGGACTTTGTTGTAGCGAAACAGGTTTATAAAGACTGTTCTGTGATTGTTTGTGACCGTGACACTAAGGCAGATCTGGTAGAGTTGGATATGACTGAATTTGATGTTATTATGGGTATGGATTGGCTAGCTTCCTGTTACGCTAATGTTGACTGTCAGAATAAGGTAGTTCGCTTCCAGTTTCCCGGAGAGCCAGTTGTAGAATGGGCTGGTAATACAGCATCGCCGAAAGGTAAGTTTATTTCATACCTTAAGGCAAAGAAAATGATCAGAAAGGGCTATATTTATCATCTGGTACGGGTACAAGACTTGACAGCAGGGACGCCGACACTTCAGTCAGTCCCCGTGGTTAATGAGTTTCCAGATGTTTTTCCCGATGAGCTTCCAGGTCTTCCGCCGGAGCGAGAGATAGATTTCTCTATTGATTTACTCCCAGGTACTCAGCCTATCTCTATTCCTCCGTATAGAATGGCGCCGGCAGAACTGAAGGGGTTGAAAGAGCAGTTGAAGGATTTGCTAGATAAGGGCTTCATCAGGCCTAGTACTTCGCCTTGGGGAGCTCCGGTATTATTTGTGCGTAAGAAAGACGGGTCGCTGCGTATGTGTATTGACTATCGGCAGCTGAATAAGGTAACTATAAAGAATAAATACCCCCTCCCCAGGATTGATGATTTGTTTGATCAGCTGCAGGGTGCTAAGTGCTTCTCGAAGATATATCTTCGGTCCGGTTATCACCAGGTACGAGTTCGCGAGGCTGATATTCCTAAGACAGCTTTCCGGACCCGATACGGGCATTATGAGTTCAGGGTTATGTCTTTTGGGCTTACTAATGCCCCCGCGGTATTTATGGATTTGATGAACCGGGTATTCAGGCCGTTTTTGGACATGTTTGTGATTGTATTTATTGACGACATCCTGGTTTATTCTCGGTCTGAGGCGGAGCACGCGGATCATCTCAGATCGGTATTAGGGGTACTCCGACATCAGAAGCTGTATGCGAAATTTTCTAAGTGTGAATTCTGGCTATCTTCAGTGGCTTTCTTAGGCCATGTTATTGCAGCTGATGGTGTCCGGGTAGACACACAGAAGATCGAGGCCGTGAAGAATTGGCCCAGACCCACGACGCCTACAGAGGTACGCAGTTTCCTGGGGTTAGCAGGTTATTACAGGAGATTCGTGGAGAAGTTTGCTTCGATTTCAGCGCCTTTGACAAGGCTGACTCAGAAGGGAGCTAAGTTCCAGTGGTCTGATGCTTGTGAACGAAGCTTCCAGTCGCTGAAGGAGAAGCTGACTACAGCCCCAGTTCTGACTCTTCCCGAGGGACCGGATGGGTATGTCATCTATTGTGACGCTTTTGGCATTGGGTTAGGCTGTGTATTGATGCAGCACGGCAGAGTTATAGCGTATGCTTCCCGGCAGCTCAAGAAGCATGAGAAGAATTATCCTACTCACGACCTGGAGCTCGCAGCGGTGATTCATGCTCTGAAGATATGGAGACACTATTTATATGGCGTTCATGTGGATATTTATACTGATCATAAGAGCCTCCAGTATATTTTCAGACAGAGAGAGCTTAATTTGCGGCAGCGGACGTGGTTGGAGCTTCTGAAGGATTATGACGTGGATATTTTGTATCATCCGGGTAAGGCTAATGTTGTTGCGGATGCGCTCAGTCGGAAGTCCATGGGCAGTTTGGCAGACTTACAGCCAGACAGGAGAGAGATAGCCCGTGATATTCAGCAGTTGGCCAGTCTTGGGATTCGTCTGGCCGATTCTGGAGACACCCGGATTGCTGTTCGAGGGGTTTCTGAGTCCTCCATCAGAGACGATATTAGGCGGCATCAGTTCGAGGATCCTGTCTTAGCTCGGTACAGGGACACAACTTATGATAAGGAGAGGACCCCGTTCGAGTTTTCGCCGGACGGCACTTTATTATACAGGGGCAGGTTGTGTGTACCTGACATTGCAGGCCTTCGACAGCAGGTTATGAGCGAGGCACATTATGCTCGCTATTCAGTCCATCCGGGGTCTACAAAGATGTATCATAACCTTCGATGTTTTTACTGGTGGGACGGTATGAAGCGGGACATCGCAGAGTTCGTCGCTCAGTGTCCTAATTGTCAGCAGGTCAAGATTGAGCACCAGAAGCCGGGAGGACTGTTGCAGGAGATGGAGATTCCGACATGGAAGTGGGAGGCTATTAATATGGATTTCGTTACGGGTTTGCCTCGCACTCCACGGAAGTATGATTCCATTTGGGTCGTCGTGGATAGGCTGACGAAATCAGCCCATTTTCTCCCCGTCCGGACTACTTATTCCGCCGAGGATTATGCCAGGCTCTATATTAGGGAGATTGTGAAGCTTCACGGAGTTCCTCTATCTATTATCTCTGACAGAGGCGCCCAGTTTACGGCGCATTTCTGGAGGTCTTTTCAGGAGGGTCTAGGGACTCAGGTGAGCTTGAGCACAGCGTTTCATCCTCAGAGCGACGGTCAGGCCGAGCGCACTATACAGACGCTGGAGGATATGTTGCGGGCCTGCGTTATTGATTTCAGAGGCAGCTGGGACGATCACTTGCCGTTGATCGAGTTTGCATATAATAATAGTTACCATTCCAGCATCCAAATGGCTCCGTACGAGGCTTTATATGGCAGGAAGTGCAGATCGCCGGTTGGCTGGTTTGATATTGGCGAGACAGAGTTAATCGGCCCAGATATGGTCCAGCAGGCTGTGGATAAGGTGAAACTTATTCGAGAGCGACTGTTGGCAGCCCAGAGTCGACAGAAGTCATACGCGGATAGAAGGCGTCGACCGTTAGAGTTTCAGGTAGGCGATTGGGTATTTCTGAAGGTATCGCCTATGAAAGGCGTGATGCGGTTCGGCAGGAAGGGTAAGCTCAGTCCGCGTTATATTGGGCCTTATCAGATTGTTCGGAAAGCTGGGAATGTCGCCTATGAGTTAGATCTGCCATCTGATTTGGAAGCGGTGCATCCGGTGTTCCACGTCTCTATGCTTCGTAAATGCATCGGAGACCCTTCCAGAGTATTCCCTGCCGATGATATTCAGGTGACGGAGCAGTTATCGTACGAGGAGCAGCCCGTATCTATTTTGGATCGCCAGGTAAGGAGGCTCCGAAATAAAGATGTGGCCTCCGTTAAGGTACTGTGGCGGAATGATAACCGGGAGGAGATGACCTGGGAGTCGGAGGAAGAAATGAAGAAGAAATACCCTCATCTGTTCCCTATGGCCACAGGTAACCTCAAATCCCTGCTCAATTTCATTTCAAAATAAATCGTATGAAATTATATGTTTTCTGTAAGCATGAACTCCCCCAAAGTGTTCTCAAACCCTATAAGATTAATTTTACATTCGAGGACGAATGTTCTAAAGGGGGGGAGGATGTTATATCCCGTGTTTTCACACGTTTGGAAAGACTTGAATTATATTGGATTTTTGAGATATGAGGTCAAATTTGATGTTCTGTTGAACATAGGAGTTATGCATGAAAGAATAGAATCATGAAAGTGTGGGACAAGGCTAAGGGTAATTTTGGAATTTTGGAAATTAGTTTCGGGAATTACAAAATGTGATCCATAAGTTATTGGGCTCAAAAAATTTAAGTGAATTGGAGCCCAATCCATTGAAGTGGCCGGCCATGGTAGGCCTTGGCCCAAGCCCAATTAATGTGGTCATGTGCAAGACATGTGACCACTAATTATAAGAGAAGACCAAGTCTTCATATTAATCCATTAGAAGCAAGAACAAGTAAGAGCAAAAAAAATAAGAGAGAGAGAGGAGGGTTTCGGGTTTGCCCTCCAAATTTAGCCATCCAAAATCTTGCTTCAAAAATTCATTTCTTGTTAAATTCCTACTAATTCAAGGTTCCTTTGCATCTTGGTATAGTTGGATTGGAGTGGGGAGCACTAGAATCTCCAAGGTGATCATATATTCAAGTGAAGGAGACTTGAAGAAAAGGTAAGAATGTCTACCTTGTTATTGTGTTGTTGAGCCTTATTTGTGTTGTAGTATGTGGAAATGTGCTTATTGTATGAAGAAATGGAAGTTTGCAAAGTGGGTGTGTGTGTGAGTGTGTAGCCGTATGTATATATATGATGTATAGCCACAAATGTGTTGAAATTATGTTGTATTCTAGTTATGAATGTGATGGAATTCATGTTGAGAATGAAAGTGGAATAAATTTGATTGAATGGCTAACAATAGCACTTGGCCGTGTGGTGTATGTGGTTTGAGAATAAAATGGATTAAGTTTGTTTAATGTTTTAGAGTGTTGGTATTGTGATGTTTGTAATGTGAACGACGTTAGTATGATATAAGTTTGTATTGAATTGGAAGGTAGGAACTTATGTCGTTTTAGTATGATTTTCCGTCGTTAAGGAAATGAAGTGTTTGGTTGTGAATTATGATGTTCATTGATGAATTTGGAAGTTGGAAACTAGTTATGAAATCATATGCTAAGGATTTGATGTTTTGCATAAGTTATGCTTTTGGCGGAAAAGTGTATATCAAGTGTACATCCTAAGAGAAATGATATGAGATATCTTTAGATTCATGTGGTGATGATCTTAAATGATAATGGATGTGAGATTATAATGTTAATTCGAAAATTTGGGTTGGATTGATAATTAAGTTAACTTGTGAGAAAAATTGCTAGTTGAAGGATAATTGTGCCTTTAATGTTCATTGTTGGCATTAATGTTGTTGTTTGGGTTGTTGTTGATGAATTATAGCCGAGTTGAATTCTCGGGGTGCTATATGTATAGGGGAAGTGCTGCCGAAATTTCGGTAGCCAAATTTGCATTAAATTGAGACTTTGGTAATTATGGCTTACAAATGGTAAACTTGACCATTTGCAGTTTTTCGACGAAACGGGAAGTGACTTTTGGAAGGCGTTAGGAGCGTGAAAGGTATGTAAAGCAACCCTATTACTTCCCTTGGCATGCCTTTAGTGAGTTAGGGTCAGATCCGGGCCTCGAAGGACCTCGTGGCCCTCGGAATCCGCAAAGGAAATTTTCCATTTTTCCTTCAATGGAATTGAACCAATTTGGTGCCCTTTGCTTGAAATAAGGCACCTTTTCTTCAAACTACTCGAAACGTCGTCGAATGTCCGTAGAACCTTTTTAGGTGACTCCATATGGTTAAAGAACACTGTTTGAGCCCGCCGCCTTGTTTGTCCCGAGGCGGGCCCGCTAATTACGATTTTGCCCTTATGAGTTAGGGCTTCCTTCTTAAGCAAATTTTTGAAAGAGAATGTGTTGACTACCTTCAAATTATCTAAAGAATGTGGTTTAAATATTCTATCAAGCCTAATGAATTATTTTGATACCCGGTATGACTTCGGGAAAGCTATACTTCCGTAATTTATTTTGACATACGAAATGTGTTATTCTGATCCCGTTTTATTCCATTTGACTTATTCGTCTTCGATACGCTTCGTCGAGTCTTTGAAGATAATTATGACGTTTTAAAATTTGCATTAGTTTCTCACTACTCTATTCGTGGATGTCCCAACGTTTCCCACACTGAGCCCGGGCCAGGATATGTTGTCAAGCGTAATCTTCTGCATTGTTCGCCGCGCCCCGAGGTGAGGGGGCAGGTATACGCGTACATGGGTCTGTGGAGTATGATGTGCCATGTCCGCCTGTTCTGATCTGATCTGTTGTGGCCATTTTGATATGACATTTTATGATACGGGGCCACGCCCCTTTTTCTGATTCCCATCTGCTGTGGCACCGATGTCGGGAGGGTGACCACGTTCTGTCTGCCGAGCCCCATGGCTGGGGCCGGATATGATATGACATATGATTTTGTACATGCTCTGTCTGTTTTGAAAATATGCATCTGACACTCAGGATTTTCTACTCAGTTTTCTGAATCTGTTATGGTTTATGCTTCTGTAATTCTGCTTTACATATTCAGTACATATTTCGTACTGACCCCCTTTCTTCGGGGGCTGCGTTTTTATGCCGCGCAGGTACAGACGACAGGTTTGCCGATCCACACGTTTAGGATCCTACTACTGCTATTTTGGGGCGCTCTCTTCTTCAGAGCCCATATTTTGGTACAGTCTGACACTACTATCTGGATGTGTACAGTATTCTGGGTATGACAGGGCCCTGTCCCGTCTTATGACTGTGTTATGTTCTGTAGAGGTCTGTGGATATATCTGTGTGGGTTCTGTACATACGTTTGGGGTATTTTGTTCTATGACGGCCTTCTCGGCCTATGTGTGCCAAGCCTACCTTTCTGTTAAATTCTGCAGTGTTCACTAATGTTATTATATTATTATTCTGTTAAATTGCTAATCTGGGTATCGGGTACGTATAGGTGCCCACCTAGGGCACCGGTCGCGGCCCACGGGGTTGGGTCGTGACACTTAGTATAGTCGAGATTATCATATGATTGAATAACGAGCAACACATAAAGAGTTCTTGTTTTTTTTAAAGAGCTCTATAAGTGTTAATGTCCCTAACTTTCGTAGACAGTCTCGGATTGCTTTAAAACGTTCGTAGAGGTTTCTATAATGAATAATGTTCCTAACTTTTATATGCTAACTCGAATTGGTTTGGAAACGTAGCGTAACGATATCCATAATGAATCCATTCCTAGATGTAAGATATCCCGAGTTTTTGACCTCTTAAGCCCGAAGGGGCATTCTCAAGTTGTGCGACTTCATAATGCTGTCTAAATCCCGAAGGGGACATTCATAAGGTCTTTCTCTTACCTATGCATTTTACATTTAAATTTGTGAGTCTCGAAGGAGACAAATGAAAAGGGTTTGATTTCATACATGACGTCCATAATAGTTTTTTTTAGACGATTTCATGACGCGACTGAGCGTGCTATATAACATATGGCCTCGGCTTAAGTCCGAGTGTGCTATCGCCTCAGCTTATCTCTGAGTGCGCTATGGCCTCAGTTTATGTTATGTCAATTGAGTTGTGCATATGGTTTCACTAGTAATTTCAAGAAAAATCAGTTTTATACTAAAGGAAACATAAAGTTAGATTTTTAAAACCACTCCGAAGGGGGTGCGAGATTTTACTATTTAGATTTTTAAAACCACTCTGAAGGGGGTGCGAGATTTTACTATTTAGATTTTTAAAACCACTCCGAAGGGCTGCGAGATTTTACTATTTCATTTCATTTACGATTTAGGTTTACACCCCATAGCATCATTTCTTTGTATTGACATTCGTGGATTAAGTTGTGTCGACACCATCATTATTATTATGCCGGAAGCGGCATGCCCGAAGGGGCCATCATCATTATTATTATGCCGGAAGCGGCATGCCCGAAGGGGACATCATCATTATTATTATGCCGGAAGGGGCTGCCCGAAGGGTCCATCATTATTATTAAGCCGGAAGCGGCTGCCCGAAGGGGCCATTATTATTATTATGTCGGAAGCGGCATGCCCGAAGGGGCCATCCTTATTATTATGTCGGGACCAGCATGCCCGAAGGGGCCATCATTATTATTATGTCGAGACTGGCATGCCCGAAGGGGCCATTATTATTATTATGCCGAAAGCGGCATGCCAGAAGGGGCCATCATCATTATTATGCCGGAAGCGGCCGTCCGAAGGGACTATTGTGATACTAAATTTATATTATGTATTCTAGAATTTGCGTATGCTGTATTTATATTGTGCATGCTAGAGTTTGGGTAAAGGCCACAGGACTTGGTTCAGAATGCTGTTTAAGGTTACTTACAGTTTGATTTCTAAACTTGTTTACTGCTGCACCTTCCTTGTGCTATGATTCAGTAATGCTTTACATATTCAGTACATATTCCGTACTGACCCCCTTTCTTCGGGCGACGCGTTTCATGCCGCGCAGGTGCATACAGATGAGTAGAAGATATTGCTAGAAGATGTTCCAGTTGAATTGGTGAGCTCCATTTCCTTCCGGAGTGTTGCCGAGTCAGAGTACTTACGTTATGGTATTTCGTCTATATTAGAGACCTTGCAGATAGTGTCCTGTGGTACGTTTGTCGAGATGTTGACAGAGTGATGTCAGTTGAACCATTTGTGTATGTTAAAAGAGCATGTATTTTAGATGACTTCAATTGGGTTAAAGTACTTATTGATTGAAAGTTTTCATACTCGTTATAAAGATAATGATCTCTATGTGAAAAAGTTTCATGTTTTTAAAAGTTTTTGAAATGACAGGTTTTGGTAAAGCAAACGTTTAAGGGTTCGCTCGACCCTGATGAGAGTTGGCTGCCCATCATGCCCTATCAAGATGAGAGTGTGACAACTCCGTCTCCTGCAATCTCAAATGATCACTTCTCATTCTGAGGGAGTGTATCTCTGTAATGCATTAGCATGGGATCTTCGTATTGTCTCTCTTTCACTTCCACTACTAGTGACGAGACTGCTGAATTCTGAATGGTAGTTCCCCTGCTACCTGAGTCCACTACTCGAACTCCTAGGCTAGCTAACTGCTGGATCTCACGAGCCATTTCTCTTTTCTCTGGTCGTACATCACACAAACTTCCCATGGATCTACGGCTAAGAGCATCAGCCACAACATTTGCCTTTCCGGGGTGATATAGGATATCAACATCATAATCTTTTAGCAATTCCAACCATCGTCGTTGCCGCAAATTCAACTCATTTTTCTTGATGATATACTGAAGGCTCTTATGATCTGTATAAATATCCACATGGGCACCATATAAATAATGTCTCAACTTCTTTAATGCATGAATCACTGTAGCAAATTCTAGATTATGGGTTGGATAATTTTTCTCATGTTTCTATAATTGCCTTGAAGCATACGCAATCACCTTACCATGTTGCATCAACACACAGCCTTGCCCAATGCCTGAAGCATCGCAATACACAATATAACCTTCCAATCCCTCTGGAAGTGTCAGGACTGGGGCAGAAGTTAATCTATCTTTTAGCTCTTGGAAACTACGTTCACAAGCATCTGTCCATTGAAATTTTGCTTATTTCTGGGTCAGCTTTGTGAGTGGTGCAGAAATAGAAAAAAAAAACCTTCAACAAATCTCCTGTAATATCCTGCTAAGCCCAGAAAGCTATGAACCTCTGTAGGAGTTGTGGACCATGGCCAAGTCTTCACGGCCTCAATCTTTTGGCTATCTACCCGAATACCATCGGCTGAAACAATATGTCCCAAAAATGTCACTAAGTTCAACTAAAACTCACACTTAGAAAATTTGGCAAATAAATCTCGAGTTTGAAGCACTCTAAGGATAGTACGCAAATGATCCACGTGTTCTGCCTCGGATCTAGAATACACCAAGATGCCATCGATGAATATAATCACAAATAGATCTAGGAAGGGCCTGAACACATTGTTCATCAAATCCATAAACACTGCTGGTGCATTAGTTAGCCCAAATGACATTACTCGGAACTCAAAATGGCCATATCTTGTTTTGAAGGCTGTCTTAAGGATATCTTTCTCCCTAACTCTCACTTGATGATACCCGGACCTCAAATCTATCTTGGAAAACCATTTGACACCTTGTAATTGATTAAATAAGTCATCAATCCTCGGAAGAGGATATTTATTCTTAATCGTCACCTTATTCAATTGGCGATAGTCAATGCGCATTCGCAAGGAGCCATCTTTCTTTCGGACAAACAATACGAGTTCTCCCCACGGGGATGAACTGACCTAATTAAGCCTTTCTCAAGCAAGTCTTTCAATTGCTCCTTCAACTCTTTCAACTCTGCGGGAGCCATTCTATAGGGTTGAATAGATATAGACTTGGTGTCTGGCAACACATCATTAGCAAAATCAATCTCCCGCTCGGGAGGGCGCCCTGGTAGTTCTTCTGGAAACACATCCAGAAATTCATTCACCACGGGGACTGACTGAAGAGTTGGCGGTTCAGCTTCTACATCTTGAACCCGCACGAGATGATAAATGCAACCTTTTGTGATCATTTTCCTTGCTTTAAGATAGGAATTAAACCTACCTTTTGGTGACGAAGTATTCCCTTTCCATTCTAAAACTGGTTCTCCCGGAAATTAGAAGCGAACCATTTTCATTCTACAATCAACATTGGCATAGCAAGAAGCCAACCAATCCATGCCCATAATAACATCAAAATCCACCATTTTTAACTCATGCAAGTCGATCATAGTATGACGGTCACAAATCACAACTATACAGTTTCTATATACTCGGCTAGCTATTACCGATTCACCAACGGGTGTAGACACCTCAAAAGGTTTGATCGACTCTAGTTTGACTCTAAACCGACCCGCAATATACAGAGTAACATAGGACAATGTGGAGCCCGGATCTATGTAAGCATATACATCATGAGAAAATACCGATAATATACCTATGACCACATAAGGAAAAGACTCAAGATATTGGCGTCCAGCCAAAGCATAAATACGGTGCTGAGGACTGCTAGAACAAAGGACTCTCCCTCTGCCTCTACCATGGCCGACTAGAGCATGTGAACCTGGCCCTATAAGGCGTATAGATGACGAAGATCCGGCTACCGACCCTGAAGGATTGGTCCTACCTCTACCACCAACTGAGGGGAAATCACGCATAATATGGCCAGGTTGACCACATGAATAGCAAACCTCTGAACCCAATCGACACTAACCCCAATGTAACTTCCCACACTGGGAACATCGTGGCATGAGTGGCCTCGCCTGAACTGAATCACCCCTGAACTGAGAACCGGGAAAACTCTGACTCGGCCCGGAATGAGTAGACCTATCAAATCTCTGGCCTCAAAACTGTGGAGGCGCACTAGTTATAGAATGTCCTGAATGCCTCGAAAACTGTTGTTTGTGCCCGTCTATATACTCACTCATCGGACCCGAAGATCTCGCCCTCTTGTTATACCCTCTATCATGCTCACGTTCACTTCTTTGTTGTTATAGGACTTCGTCTAAATTTTGAGCATGGGCTTGAATGCGTGAAATATCCATGTTGTCCTGAAGGGACGCAGTCAAGCACCTATCTATCAAATGTGGCCCTAGGCCTCTCACAAATTGGTGCACTCGGTCACCCATATCTGCTACTATGGTCGAAGCATACCTAGCTAGAGAATTGAATCAGAGACTATACTCTAAAGCACTCATGCTTCGTTGCCTCAAATTCAAGAACTTATCGGCTTTAGCTCGCCGAACCTCTGGAGGCAGGTAATGTCGGAGGAAAGCATCTACAAATTCTTGTCATATCGGGGGAGGCGCATTGGCTCCCCGTGAAGCCATCCAAACCTTGTACCAATGAACCGCAACATCCCTTAATCTATAGGATGCTAACTCCACTGATTCGGTGTCCGAAACATGTATCAACCGAAGTGCCTTCAACATTCCATCAATAAAATTCTGTGGGTCCTCATCCGGCTTTGATCCAAAGAATTCCAGAGGGTTCAAGCTAATGAAATCATCGGACCTTGCACTAACAGCCCTTTCACCTTGCCCTGTACCCTGCCGCTGGGTCTAGGCAGCAACCAATTGAGTAAGCAAATGAATGGCCTCTTTTACATCTTGGCCTGAAGCATCCGGTGGAGGAGCCGGAGGTGATGGAGCAGGGGCTGAGGCTCCCTCACGCTACTCAGAAATAGGCACTGAATGGGAGGACTGAGATTGAGTTGCATTGTGGGACTCACTTTCCTCTACAACCGTTGGCGGTGCTCTTTCAGCCAGCTTTTCTGCCGCTGTCTTGCCCTTTTGGGCTGCCGTAGCCTTTCTCTTTACAGGCATCTCTGAAATGCATAACACACGGTTAAGGAAAAAGAAGTTCTTATGTCAAAGCTCTATCACACGATCTTATAAAGAAACAAGGTCATTCATTCCTAAAATGCCCGCAGCCTCTTGTTTATAAGTGTGGCACGCAACACACCCATAACCAAGACTTTACTGAACACGGCTCATAGACACACCCTAGGACAGAACTGCTCTGATACCATTTTTGTCACGACCCAACCGGAGGGCCGCAATTGGCATCCGGTGCTAACCCACCCGGGCACCTCTTATCATACTTTCACATTTACATCTATGTGACCCACACTGCTAATTCATACTTTCCATCCATTATTCATACTAATCCCATTTGGGCAACGATACACACACACACACACACACACACACACACATATATATATATATATATATATATATCACCATCAATAACAATGCCCATATCAATGTACATAAGCCGACTGGGCTAACAAAATGATATACACAAGACTAGCCGACAAGGCCAAATACATCTAACCATATACACATGTCTACGAGCCTTTGAGGAGAGTATGTCATATCATATAGGCGGGACAGGACCCCGCTATGCCCATAAATATGCACACAAAATAATAAATACCGAAAGTTGTAGCTCCGAATGAAATTGAGCTCCACTATGTAGTCCCTGAGTAATAAAGCTATGGATCAAGCTTGTCTCCCTGGCCACCTGCGGGCATGACGCACCGTCCACAAATAAAAGGACGTCAGTACGAAGAATGTACTGAGTATGTAAAGCATGATCAACATCATTATGAAAGCATAGTAGATAACATAAGAAATAACATAGGATGGGAGATAGTAGTATCATCGTCACAAACACTTACTTGCTTTTCATAGGGACTTTTTATTTCTAATGTGTGATTGTGTACATACATCCATATCCGTATCCGTATTCATATCCGTACTCATTTACATTTCATATCCATTTTTGTATTCATAGCATATTCGTATTTATACTCATATTTATATCGTATACATATCCATATCATGTACATAGCATACCCGACCATGAAGGTTGGATGTTTCGCATACCTGGCCATGGAAGGGCTCGTTGAGTATACATACCTGGCCCTACCAAGGCTCAGGGTTATCCGTACCCAACTACAGTGGTGTGCGCGCAATATATATATATATATATATATATATATATATATATTCTACTCGGCCATATAAGCTCGGGGTTTCATAATAGTCATACATAGACACATATACATAAAAACTCATAAGCATCCTTAGCATCATTACTATCGTCATTCATTACATCTATTCTTAGAGGATTACTCATCATATAAGGAATTTAGTACAATTGTAACATATCGAGAATCATGAGCTTAGTAGCTTTTGAAGAGAGCATCATTTGGACGACATCATAGGCTCATAGAAGATTAGATACTTGGCCAAAGAACCATGCCTTATGAAAGAAGGGTTAGCCTTACATACCTTTCCGTTCAACTATTCTATCACTTGCACGTTCTCCTTCAATGCTCACGTTTCTACCTTCATTAGAGTTATAATATCATTAGAAAATCGATAGCTTAGCATACATGACTAAAGCTAGAGAAAATTGGACAACATCTCCTTTATTTATACGACTTCCTCCATATCATATATCAACTCCCAAACATCAATAATAACATTCACAGCATCGTAACAAGGGTCCTTGTTTACCTATATTATCCTTACTTCTCAATTCACTTCCAATCATCCATATCCATGGTCATAGCACACTATTACATTCGCTCATATACAATGTTTATCCCATGTTCTCAATATCATTATAACATGATTATAATCATAACATATCAAGAATCATTACTCAACCCAAGCTACTACTCACAAATATCACTATTCTCACATTCAAGACCCATTTTCTATATTCTTCTACAATCCAAGTCTTTCAATGTATCAATACCTTAAACAACATGGAAATACCATAAAACTTACCTTAGATGGTGTAGAAATGAACCTTGAGTGGAAATACTTCACTTGAACCAAAGCCCTAGTTCACCTCCAATGAAATCTTTTGTGGTCCTCCAACCCTTGGAAGCTTTCTAACACATAAACACTTGATTCTAGTCTTTTGATCTTTGTGTTCTCTTGAACTTGAGTGGAATGTTATTAGAGAAGGGTTTTGAGCTCTCAATACTTGTAGAATATGAAAAATGAAGTAAAAGAACCCAGGGCATCTATTTATACAAAAACTAAAAATCAACCCGTCGGGTACTATACGGACACTTGTACGGTCCGTATAGTATTGTACGGTCCGTATAAGTGGCCGTGGTTCACCAACCAGAAAATCTTCTCCCTGCTGGGAGTTATACAGACCCCTTATATGGACCGTATAAATTTATACGGACCGTATATGTTATATCCCGCGTTTTCGTATAATTAAAAATCGTGAAATAATTATGACTCGGGTGTTAGAAGGACCTAATTTAATTTTTGTGAATATGGCTATGTTGGTTGTGGAATCTTTAAATGCTAAAACCTCGGGAAGGGCCAAGGATAAATTTGGAACTCCGTAAATTAGTTTCGGGAATTTCAAAACGGGGCATTTTAAGAATTGGGCCCAAGATAATTCAATGCAAAAACAAGGCCCAAAAATCAAGTGAGGGCCGGCCATGGCAAAGCCCAAATCCATTAGTTTATGTCATGTGCTATGCACATGACTATTAAGTGGATATATATGATGCAAATGCTTGGGATTTTCTAGAAAACAAGATCAAAATTTCCAAGAAATCATAATACTCCCTCTCGGCCGAACCCCTTTCCCCTCCTTCAAATTTTTTTTCTTGCCTTGTGTTTAATCTAAAAATCTTGTTTCTCTCATATTCGTAGTAAGTTCGAGACGCTCTCCAACTTGATATAATTGGTTTGGCGAAAGAGCGACGTGTGCGGCGAATTGAAATTTCAAGGAAAGGTAAGAATTTGGCCCTTTTAATGTTATGGAATTGACATAAATGTGTTAAGGATTGGTAATAGACGAGAATTCCGTTGTTTGATGGTGTGTATGAAGCCGTGTGTGTGTGTGTGATTGGTGTGGTGGCCGTGTGCCCTTAAGAAGAGGAAATAAATGTGAATTGATCTTGCTTAGTCTGCTTAATGCGTCGTCGTGACTTTTATGTCATAAATAATCGATTGATGAACTAAAGTGGCGTTGGGAAATGGTTTTGGACGTTATCGGAAAGTGTATACCTTCGGTATAACTGTGTATATCATTGTATATCTTTGATGCTAAAGGCTTTAAATATGATTTATGGTTGATATTAATGAATTCGGAATGAAATGACACAAGTTAGAACGTTTGTTGTGAGTTTCGATGGTTATGGGGAAGTTGTGGGTCTTGGAGCAATTTTTTTTGGTGTATGGCTTGGATTGTAGTTGGAATGTGATTGAATAATTTTAAGTGAGTGAATGAATACCATAATGTAGACATAAGTTTAGAAATTGTGAAATTTGAATGAAAATTGTCGACTTGTGTATTAAGGTAGAATCTTGAAACTAGAATGCTTTAAATTGTAGTTGCGTTGCTGTGACGTTTGGGTTGTTGTAGTTGGTGTATTTTGAGCCGAGCTAAGTCTCGGGGGTGTTAGATTTATAGGGGAAATGCTGCCGAAATTTCGGTAGACAAAAATCAAGTTAATGGAAATTTTAAGCCTAAGAATCTCAATTGGTAACTTTGACCATTTGCAGATTTTTGACGAAACGGGACTGGACTTTTGGAAGGGCTTACGACGTCTGTGAGGTATGTAAAGCTTCCCACTCCTTCATTTGGCATATCCTAGTATGTTAGTCGAATATGAGACCCTCCGGATCATTTTTGTTCCTCGAAACCCGATCCACAGAAAAGTTACTATTCATTCAATTCAATTGAAGCCTAAGGGCCCTATTTTGGCTAGAATGCCACCATTCGCCTCCAACCTATCGAAATGTGGTCGGGTAACCTAGTAATGATTATGTATGACCCCTGGCATATAAATGTTCGTAAAAATATGTTCGTCACCTCACTTGACTCGAGGTGGGCCCGCTAACCCCGAGACGCCCTATGTGTCTCATTGGGCTGTCCTTTGAATAACGTTTGGAATAGCACTTTCGATTTTGGAACTTCCTCCTACGGGATGTATTTTGAATGTTACGATATGTTAAGTTACGTTTTGAGCTATACGTACTACCTTGGAAATGTTTCGTGAAATGGAACTTTATATTGACTAAGTATGCGATTATTTTGTATTATGAAATAATTTATGAGACTAGCATGTTTTGAAAGACTATTTTGAAATATGATTTGCATTGTCCGCTCACGACTCCGCTCGTGCCTTGTTATGACTTCGTTCACCGGTTCCCGGGCCGGTTTTGATTCGTGCGCTTTGTGATAATTCGGTCGTATGCTGTGCTACGGTTCCCGAGGCTTCGCCATAGGGCCAGGACCGTTTGGAGTTATGCTGTGATATGGCTCGTGATGCAATACGCTCACCTATGATTATGTTTGTGTTCGGGGATGTACGGAGATTTGAAACCTTCTGGTGTTATGCTGTGTGTGGCGCCTGCGTCGGAGTGGCGACCACGTTCTGTAACGTTTGCATGATTTCATTTGCATTACGTATATGTATGTGATTTTGACACTGATTTTGATGTATCGGTTTATACTCCACTTTACTGTATGGTTTGCTATCAATTTTGATCCATATTTCTGTACTCCGTGCTTTACATACTCAGTACATATTTCGTACTGACCCCCCTTTTCTGCGGGGGGCTGCGTTTTATGCCCGCAGGTACAGACATTGGTGATCCCCCATTGTAGGCTCCACTTTTCTGCTATCTCGGAGTACTCCTACTTGATCCGGAGTCCACTTCTGGTATAGACATCTGTTGCTGTATATATTTTGTATATTTGGCTGTTTGGGTACGGCGGGGCCCTGTCCCGCCATATGATTCTGTCGGTCTGTTAGAGGTCTGTGGACAGGGTTGTGGGTTATGGTCCTTAGGTATGGTTATGTGAACATGTCGTTGTGCGATTCTCATATACTGAGGCGGCCAGTCCGCATGTTTTGATTAGGCGATTCTATACGCCGAGGCGGCCAGTCCGCGTTTGATATATGTATATATATTGTCCTGTTAGCCCTGAGTGGCTTTTGTTGGTATTTTCTGCGTGCAGGATATACTGGGTAGTCCGTAAAACAGAGGAAACTCTGCCGAAATTTTCCTGGAAATGGTCCAAGTCTGTTTATGTAGCCTTACTGGCTTTGGCTAATCGTTTGTATGTAACTGGAATATGTAACCAGGTCTGGGTGCCCAAGTAGGGCGCCAGTCGCGGCCCACGGGGCTGGGTCGTGACAAAAGTGGTATCAGAGCCAGGTTTGTCCTCGGAGTGTCCACAGATCGTGTCTAGTAGAGTCTTGTTTATCGGTGTGTTGTGCACCACATCTATAAACGGGAGGCTACAGGACATTTAGGATGTTACTTTCATTCGAAATCTTAGATCGTGCGATAGAGCTGTGCTATTAGGGTGATTCTGATCTAATTCGTTGTTATGTTTGCAGTGATGCCTCCGAAAAAGGCAACGGCGGCCCAGAAGGGCAAGGCGAAAGTGGCAGAGACTAGTCGGGCACCGAGAGTCACCGTTACCCGAGCTCGAGCTCAGACTATGCCCGGTATTACACTTCAGTCAGAGGGATCCATTACACCACCGGCAGAGCCTGGAGCAGGTCCCTCAGCAGCTCCAGCGACTCCAGCGCCCGCAGCTCCAGCTCCTCAGTCAGGGGCGGATGACAGGACATTGACAGAGGCTGTGCAGTTACTGACTACCCTGGTAGCGGGACAGGCTCAGAGACACGGCCGGAGGGATGATGATGATGGCAGGCGGGACAGCCTGAGGGTTCGGGAGTTCTTATTATGTGGCCCTCCAGAGTTTTCCGGGTCTAAGCCCGACGAGGACCCTCATGACTTTATTAGGGGGATGCGACGCTCAGTAGATTTGGTCAGGGCTTCAGAGACCGAGTCTGTTGAGCTGGCTTCGCACAGGCTACGGGATGTTGCTGCTCACTGGTACGAGTCTTGGGAGCTAGCTAGAGGCCGGGGTGCTTCCCCAGCCACTTGGGACGAGTTTGAGGCTGCTTTTCTCAGCCACTTTTTGCCTCCAGAGTTGCGGAGGGCGAGAGTGGACAGGTTTTTGCAGATTCGACAGAGGGGCCGGAGTGTTCGTGAGTATAACTTGGAGTTTGATTCACTGGCCCGATATGCTCCGGCTATAGTGGCAGAGATGGCTGACCGGATGCACCGATATGTGATCGGGCTGGACCGTTACTTAGTTGAGTCCTGTATGTCGATGGCATCACGGACAGATATGGATATCGCCAGATTACAGGCGTATGCTCAGGGGATGGAGGACAGGTACCGAGCAGATCAGTCCACTAGAGATCGTGACAGGAGGCCGCCCAAGAGGGCTAGGTTCGCAGGTTATTCCGGGGATTCTCGAGGCGGACAGCCTCAGCAGCGGCAGTCAGGCAGACAGCTACCTCCACCCGGCCAGAGTACTCAGTCAGGCGGTCGGAGATTTGATAGTGCGGGACCGTCTGGGGCCGGTCAGGGCTCCAGAGCGGCAGGTCCACAGGTGTCCAGAGGCCCCAGCCAGCCCAGACCACCTAGGCCCCGTTGTTCTCATTGCGGGAAGTCTCATCCAGGGGAGTGTTATCGAGCTACAGGAGCTTGTTTTACGTGCGACGGTCAGGGCCATTTTATGAGAGATTGTCCGTTGGCCAGCGGTTCCGGTAGTGTGGCTCAGCCGACAGGGTCAGCCGCCGGTTCATCATCTGCTCCATCTGTTGCACGCCCTGCAGGGCGAGGTGTGCCGACATCGGCGGGACGCGGTCGAGGCCGCGGTGGCGTTGCAGGTTCTAGCGGTCCTTCGAACCGCATATATGCTTTGGCCAGCCGCCAGGATCAGGAGGCTTCGCCAAACGTCGTCACAGGTACATTGCTGGTTTTCTCCAGATCTGTATATGCATTGATTGACCCTGGTTCTACCTTATCATATATTTCCCCGCTCGTAGCTAGTAAAATTGGAGTAGTGTCTGAGCCTATAGAGCCATTTGAGGTAGCTACGCCAGTTGGGGATTATGTTATAGCGAGGCAGGTTTATAGGGATTGTCCTGTGACTATATATGATCGTAGCACTAAGGCTGATTTGGTAGAGTTAGACATGCTCGAGTTTGATGTTATTATGGGTATGGACTGGTTAGCTTCCTGTTATGCTAATGTTGACTGCCAGAAAAAGGTAGTCCGTTTTCAGTTTCCAGGGGAACCAGTTATAGAGTGGTTCGGATCTACAGCATCGCCGAGGGGTAAGTTTATTTCATACCTCAAGGCTAAGAAGATGATCCAGAAGGGGTATATCTATCATTTGGTTCGTGTGCACGATACTGCAGCTGAGGTACCTACCCTTCAGTCTGTTCCGGTCGTCAGTGAGTTTCCAGATGTTTTTCCTGACGAGCTTCCTGGCCTTCCGCCTGAGCGGGAGATCGATTTCGCTATAGAGTTGATGCCGGATACGCAGCCTATATCTATTCCTCCGTACAGGATGGCACCAGCCGAGTTGAAGGAGTTGAAAGAGCAGCTGAAAGATTTGCTGGATAAGGGCTTTATTAGACCCAGCACATCACCCTGGGGAGCACCGGTATTGTTTGTCAGAAAGAAAGATGGGTCACTACGGATGTGTATTGATTACCGGCAGCTAAATAAGGTGACTATAAAGAATAAATATCCCCTTCCCCGGATCGATGATTTGTTTGATCAGTTGCAGGGAGCCAGACATTTTTCAAAGATAGATTTGCGCTCAGGCTATCATCAGGTGCGAGTGCGGGAGTCAGATATCCCGAAGACTGCTTTCAGGACCCGGTACGGGCATTATGAGTTCAGAGTTATGTCTTTCGGGCTGACTAATGCTCCAGCGGTATTTATGGATCTGATGAATCGGGTATTTCGGCCTTTTCTGGATATGTTCGTTATTGTGTTTATTGATGACATTCTGATTTACTCGCGATCAGCCGAGGAGCATTCAGATCATCTGAGGACGGTGCTTGGTATTCTCCGTCAACAGCAATTATACGCTAAATTCTCCAAATGTGAATTCTGGTTAACTTCTGTGGCATTCTTGGGCCATATTGTCAGCGCAGATGGTATTCGGGTCGATACGCAGAAGATAGAGGCTGTACAGAATTGGCCCAGGCCTACTACACCGACAGAGGTGCGCAGTTTTCTGGGATTGGCTGGGTATTATCGCAGGTTCGTGGAGGATTTTTCTTCTATTGCAGCACCACTGACGAGGCTCACCCAGAAAGCAGCAAAGTTCCAGTGGACAGATGCCTGTGAGCGCAGCTTTCAGATGCTGAAAGAAAAATTGATTACAGCTCCAGTTTTGGCTCTTCCAGAGGGATCTGATGGGTATGTTGTTTATTGTGACGCCTCTGGTATTGGGGTAGGTTGTGTATTGATGCAGCACGGTCGAGTCATAGCCTATGCTTCCCGGCAGCTCAGACCGCACGAGAGGAACTATCCCACTCATGACCTTGAGTTGGCCGCAGTGATTCATGCTTTGAAGATTTGGCGGCATTATTTATATGGGGTCCATGTTGATATCTATACGGACCATAAGAGTCTCCAGTATATTTTTAAGCAGAAGGAGCTAAATTTACGGCAGCGGAGATGGTTGGAGCTACTAAAGGATTACGACGTTGATATTCTGTACCATCCGGGGAAAGCCAATGTAGTAGCAGATGCGCTTAGCCGCAAGTCTATGGGCAGCTTGGCTGATGTACCGTCTGGTAAGAAAGACTTGGTTCGTGATATTCATCAGCTGGCCAGCCTTGGAGTTCGTTTGGCAGATTCTGGAGATTCTGGGATTTCTGTTCGTCCAGTTGCCGAGTCATCTATTATTCAGGAGGTAAAGCAGCGCCAATTTGAGGATCCTCTTTTGATTCAGTACAGAGATGTGGCTCTTAATAGAGCCAAGACTCAGTTTGAGATCTCGCCTGACGGAGTATTATTATATGACGGCAGATTCTGTGTACCGGACGTTGCGGGCTTACGGCGGCAGATTATGGGCGAGGCCCATAATGCACGGTATTCTGTTCATCCTGGTTCCACTAAAATGTATCGGGACCTCAGGTGTTTGTATTGGTGGGACGGCATGAAGAAAGATATTGCTGAGTTTGTTAGTTAGTGCCCGAACTGCCAGCAAGTTAAGATCGAGCATCAGAAGCCCGGTGGATTGTTACAGGAGATGGAAATTCCAGCCTGGAAATGGGAGTTGATTAATATGGATTTCGTCGTTGGGTTACCGCGTACTCCACGCAGGTATGATTCTATTTGGGTTATTGTTGACAGGCTGACGAAATCGGCCCATTTCCTCCCGGTTCGGACTACTTATTCGGCTGAGGACTATGCCAGATTATATATCAGAGAGATAGTCAGACTTCACGGAGTCCCTATATCTATTATTACTGACCGAGGTGCCCAGTTTACAGCAAATTTCTGGAGGTCATTTCAGGAGGGACTAGGGACTCAGGTGAGTCTTAGTACAGCTTTTCACCCTCAGTCCGACGGGCAGGCCGAGCGCACTATTCAGACGCTCGAGGATATGTTACGGGCCTGCGTTATTGATTTCAGGGGCAGCTGGGATGATCATTTGCCGCTTATTGAGTTCGCTTATAATAACAGTTATCATTCCAGTATTCAGATGGCTCCGTACGAGGCCCTCTATGGCAGGAGATGCAGGTCTCCCATTGGCTGGTTTGACGTCGGCGAGACTAAGCTGATTGGGCCTGATGTGATCCAGGAAGCTGTAGATAAGGTAAAACTTATTCGGGAACGACTATTGGCTGCTCAGAGTCGACAGAAAGCTTATGCAGATAGACGACGTCGACCGTTAGAGTTCCAGATTGGCGACTGGGTATTCCTGAAGGTATCGCCCATGAAGGGTGTTATGAGGTTCGGTAGGAAGGGTAAGTTGAGCCCCCGGTACATTGGGCCGTATCAGATTGTTCGAAAGATAGGCGAGGTCGCCTATGAGCTAGACTTACCATCCGACTTGGAGGCCGTACACCCGGTATTTCATGTGTCTATGCTGCGGAAATGTATTGGTGATCCTTCCAGGATATTCCCAGTAGATGATCTTCAGGTGACGGAGCAATTGTCTTATGACGAGCAACCTGTATCTATCCTGGATCGTCAGGTGAGGAGGTTGCGCACTAAGGAGGTGCCTTCTGTCAAAGTCCTGTGGCGCAACAATAATCGGGAGGAGATGACTTGGGAGGCGGAGGATGAGATGAAGAAGAAATACCCCCATTTATTCCCTACGCCTCTTGTAATGTAAACTTTTGAATTTGTTATATTAATGAACGGATGGACCATTTGTGCTATATAAAGATGGTTTTCCCGTTATGTTTGTGAGCCTTCGTAAGAATTGTTTAACATTCGGGGACGAATGTTCTTAAGGGGGGGAGAATGTTATATCCCGCGTTTTCGTATAATTAAAAATCGTGAAATAATTATGACTCGGGTGTTAGAAGGACCTAATTTAATTTTTGTGAATATGGCTATGTTGGTTGTGGAATCTTTAAATGCTAAAACCTCGGGAAGGGCCAAGGATAAATTTGGAACTCCGTAAATTAGTTTCGGGAATTTCAAAACGGGGCATTTTAAGAATTGGGCCCAAGATAATTCAATGCAAAAACAAGGCCCAAAAATCAAGTGAGGGCCGGCCATGGCAAAGCCCAAATCCATTAGTTTATGTCATGTGCTATGCACATGACTATTAAGTGGATATATATGATGCAAATGCTTGGGATTTTCTAGAAAACAAGATCAAAATTTCCAAGAAATCATAATACTCCCTCTCGGCCGAACCCCTTTCCCCTCCTTCAAATTTTTTTTCTTGCCTTGTGTTTAATCTAAAAATCTTGTTTCTCTCATATTCGTAGTAAGTTCGAGACGCTCTCCAACTTGATATAATTGGTTTGGCGAAAGAGCGACGTGTGCGGCGAATTGAAATTTCAAGGAAAGGTAAGAATTTGGCCCTTTTAATGTTATGGAATTGACATAAATGTGTTAAGGATTGGTAATAGACGAGAATTCCATTGTTTGATGGTGTGTATGAAGCCGTGTGTGTGTGTGTGATTGGTGTGGTGGCCGTGTGCCCTTAAGAAGAGGAAATAAATGTGAATTGATCTTGCTTAGTCTGCTTAATGCGTCGTCGTGACTTTTATGTCATAAATAATCGATTGATGAACTAAAGTGGCGTTGGGAAATGGTTTTGGACGTTATCGGAAAGTGTATACCTTCGGTATAACTGTGTATATCATTGTATATCTTTGATGCTAAAGGCTTTAAATATGATTTATGGTTGATATTAATGAATTCGGAATGAAATGACACAAGTTAGAACGTTTGTTGTGAGTTTCGATGGTTATGGGGAAGTTGTGGGTCTTGGAGCAATTTTTTTTGGTGTATGGCTTGGATTGTAGTTGGAATGTGATTGAATAATTTTAAGTGAGTGAATGAATACCATAATGTAGACATAAGTTTAGAAATTGTGAAATTTGAATGAAAATTGTCGACTTGTGTATTAAGGTAGAATCTTGAAACTAGAATGCTTTAAATTGTAGTTGCGTTGCTGTGACGTTTGGGTTGTTGTAGTTGGTGTATTTTGAGCCGAGCTAAGTCTCGGGGGTGTTAGATTTATAGGGGAAATGCTGCCGAAATTTCGGTAGACAAAAATCAAGTTAATGGAAATTTTAAGCCTAAGAATCTCAATTGGTAACTTTGACCATTTGCAGATTTTTGACGAAACGGGACTGGACTTTTGGAAGGGCTTACGACGTCTGTGAGGTATGTAAAGCTTCCCACTCCTTCATTTGGCATATCCTAGTATGTTAGTCGAATATGAGACCCTCCGGATCATTTTTGTTCCTCGAAACCCGATCCACAGAAAAGTTACTATTCATTCAATTCAATTGAAGCCTAAGGGCCCTATTTTGGCTAGAATGCCACCATTCGCCTCCAACCTATCGAAATGTGGTCGGGTAACCTAGTAATGATTATGTATGACCCCTGGCATATAAATGTTCGTAAAAATATGTTCGTCACCTCATTTGACTCGAGGTGGGCCCGCTAACCCCGAGACGCCCTATGTGTCTCATTGGGCTGTCCTTTGAATAACGTTTGGAATAGCACTTTCGATTTTGGAACTTCCTCCTACGGGATGTATTTTGAATGTTACGATATGTTAAGTTACGTTTTGAGCTATACGTACTACCTTGGAAATGTTTCGTGAAATGGAACTTTATATTGACTAAGTATGCGATTATTTTGTATTATGAAATAATTTATGAGACTAGCATGTTTTGAAAGACTATTTTGAAATATGATTTGCATTGTCCGCTCACGACTCCGCTCGTGCCTTGTTATGACTTCGTTCACCGGTTCCCGGGCCGGTTTTGATTCGTGCGCTTTGTGATAATTCGGTCGTATGCTGTGCTACGGTTCCCGAGGCTTCGCCATAGGGCCAGGACCGTTTGGAGTTATGCTGTGATATGGCTCGTGATGCAATACGCTCACCTATGATTATGTTTGTGTTCGGGGATGTACGGAGATTTGAAACCTTCTGGTGTTATGCTGTGTGTGGCGCCTGCGTCGGAGTGGCGACCACGTTCTGTAACGTTTGCATGATTTCATTTGCATTACGTATATGTATGTGATTTTGACACTGATTTTGATGTATCGGTTTATACTCCACTTTACTGTATGGTTTGCTATCAGTTTTGATCCATATTTCTGTACTCCGTGCTTTACATACTCAGTACATATTTCGTACTGACCCCCCTTTTCTGCGGGGGGCTGCGTTTTATGCCCGCAGGTACAGACATTGGTGATCCCCCATTGTAGGCTCCACTTTTCTGCTATCTCGGAGTACTCCTACTTGATCCGGAGTCCACTTCTGGTATAGACATCTGTTGCTGTATATATTTTGTATATTTGGCTGTTTGGGTACGGCGGGGCCCTGTCCCGCCATATGATTCTGTCGGTCTGTTAGAGGTCTGTGGACAGGGTTGTGGGTTATGGTCCTTAGGTATGGTTATGTGAACATGTCGTTGTGCGATTCTCATATACTGAGGCGGCCAGTCCGCATGTTTTGATTAGGCGATTCTATACGCCGAGGCGGCCAGTCCGCGTTTGATATATGTATATATATTGTCCTGTTAGCCCTGAGTGGCTTTTGTTGGTATTTTCTGCGTGCAGGATATACTGGGTAGTCCGTAAAACAGAGGAAACTCTGCCGAAATTTTCCTGGAAATGGTCCAAGTCTGTTTATGTAGCCTTACTGGCTTTGGCTAATCGTTTGTATGTAACTGGAATATGTAACCAGGTCTGGGTGCCCAAGTAGGGCGCCAGTCGCGGCCCACGGGGCTGGGTCGTGACAGTATAAGTGGTCGTATAACTCCACTTCTCTGAAATGGTTTCCGTCATTTCGTTCGATCTCCAATCCTTGTGGAACTTTCTTGACACTTGTTTAGCACCTTATTAAAAATCTAAGGGGAGTTATAACTCTTCTCCAAAGAATCATTAAATCATCATTAACTTGTTACTGGTAAATCCTTTCCGATACATATCGTATGCCTTGGCTTCTCTTGGCAAACTTTCTCCCCCCACCTCGAATGTCTTTGAAATATCAATTAGGGTCATCAAATGCTATTTCTTACTTATAGAAATATTGTATACCTCGTGCCCTTCGTTGGTCTATTCACTGTGCATTAACGGAAAATTTTCCGAGGTGTAACTACTGAAAGCTACTTTTACTGATCCAGAGCTCTATGCCATGGAGAAGGAAAACTCTTTAAAAGTGATCTGGAGAAGTGGAGTACGGTTGAAGGAAGCATCTTAAGAAAAAAGTCAAGAGTACAATGGTTAGGTTTGGGTGATTCGAACAGAGCTTTTTTTTCATACCAGTATCAAAAACTGGATCAGCCTCAATCATATTAGCAAACTTGTATCTATCAATGGTATAATTATTGAGGATGAACACGGGATTGAAAGGGTGGTGATCTCTTTCTACTCTCAACCGCTTGGTACCAGTGAACATAGAGCCGTTGATACTAGAATGATGTCACGTGGTCCTAGGCTTCA
This sequence comes from Lycium barbarum, assembly GCF_019175385.1. Classification (NCBI taxonomy): domain Eukaryota; kingdom Viridiplantae; phylum Streptophyta; class Magnoliopsida; order Solanales; family Solanaceae; genus Lycium; species Lycium barbarum. The sequence goes on along the minus strand of NC_083348.1, from coordinate 17,084,545 downwards.
CAGGGTGCAACATATGCAGCTAGTGGCTCCAATTACTCATGACGAAATAGTAGATAGTATAAAGGATATAGCTGATTCCAAAGCTCCCGCGTGTGATGGAGTTAACGCTTTCTTGTTAGAGAAAGTATGGCCTATCGTTGGTGGATAAGTTATTGATGTAGTACAAGATGTTATCCATAGAAAGCTGATGTTCAAACCCATTAACTTCACCTCGGCCACCTTAATCCCTAAGGTCCAACATCCCTCTTCCATCAAAGAATTTGGACTTATATCTTGTTGTTCCATGCTTTACAAACTGATCTCTAATGTTTTAACTAAGATACTACAAAGTGTCATTTCCTACCTAATTGATAATAGCCATCCTACTTTTGTACCTGGAAGGGTGATCACAAATAATATCTCACTAAGTCATGAGTTAGTTAGGGTTTTGGGAGGAAAGGGATATCGGCTAGATGTATGCTAAAAATTGATATGCATAAAGCATATGATTTAGTAGAATGGGTGTTCCTTGAGTAGGTTTTAAATGCTTTGAATTTTCCAGTTGACTTTGTTAATTGGATTATGATGTGTGTCCGGACAATCTCTTATTCTATTGTTATCAGTGGGAAACCAACTAAACCTTTTGAGGCTAAAAAGGGACCGTGGCAAGGTTATCCATTTTCACCTTCCCTATTTGTTATTGTGATGGAATACTTCACAAGATTATTGAAGTAACTGGAAAAATAGTCCGCTTTTAAATTTCATTAGGGTGCAGCAAATTGAATATGATCCAACTGGCTTTTGCTGATGATTTACTTCTTTTTAGTAAAGGGGATACCAAATTAGCGCAACTTCTGTTTAATAAATTTCAACACTTTTCTACATATTTTAGGTTGCATGTTAATACCACTAGAGCAGTATTTATTTTGGGGGTGTGTCTGATCGGGTCCAACAAGAGATATTAAAACCTGCTTGGCTTCAGTAAAGGTGACCTGCATTTTAGATATTTGGGTGTCTGTCACGGCCCAAAATTTCAAACGGCCATAAGGGCACCTATCTAACCCATAGGTGAACCCCAAATGAAAAGCAAGTCTCGAACTATGGAATTATGTGTGGAAATTAAAGGAAAACAACCCAACGTACTACATATGCCTTAATAACTTAAATATGAACAAGTCTAAGTTCAACACCTTCCCATGACCTGGAAGTCATAAGTACAAGAGCTACTATTCCAGGATAAAAGTCTTAAATTACTACATAACACTAACTGAAATGGAGAAAGACTGAAAATAAAGATAGGAAAGAATTCTGGTAGTGTGGGACCATCATCAGGTCACTCTAGACTCCAAAGTATGCCTCAATGATCAAGAGAATCTCGACCTCTACTCATATCCGGATCCGTACCTACACACAGAAGGTGCAAAAAGTGCAGAGTGAGTACGGGAAGCACGTGTACCCAGCAGCATCATTGACTGAACCTAAACTATACTGATGACCAGGGTTAGTACTTTCGATACTCCTTTTCTTGCTTCGTTAGTTTTAGAATTCAGCGTTTATAAGAATTCAATAAGTAAATAAGAATTCCACAATTCATTTGGACGTAAGGTCAATGTCTTTAAGTATAATCGTAAAGATTTAACCTTTTTCATCATTTAAGACAAGTATGACTATAAAGCTTCAATCATTCCATTAATTAGGACAAGTATAGGTGTAAAGATCTAATATTTCCATCAATTAAGACAAGTATAAGTATAGGTGTTACACCTCATAAATTTTCGCGTCATCGTAAGCAAACTAACGTGAGTCCAGAGAGGTTATGATACCCCTATACGGTCAAGGAAGACTTTTAATAAGTGTTATACAAGTATTCAAAGGTTTCGGGATCAAGCGAATCGAACAAATTAGGTTTATTGAAAATTTAGGAAAACTTGGCAGAATTTTGGATAGGATTTTTGGTCCAACTTGAGATAACCCCTCAAACTGCTGAATGGCTTCCGCGAGTCCCACTTGGGAAAGTCGGTTCCACCGACTTTCAAGGGGTATAAAAAACCCCCCATCAACCCCATTTTTTCATCATTTTACATTCTCATGAGTCCTATAAACCTCGTACACATCCCCCAAATATTTATAGCCCATTAAATCAAGGACTTAACAAGATTACACCAAACTAGTCCATGAAAGGTGATTGTTCTTGCTTCTACTTGATGTTGTGGTGAGTTTGATCATGAAGAAAGTTGGTGTGGCTAAATTTCATCAAGTATAAGGTATGTTATTCATCCTATCTCTTATGTTGAGTTTATTTGAAGGTTTAGCAAGCCTTAAAAATGAAAATAGTTATGGAGGAAAGGTCATAAAGTGTTGTGTTGTAGTTGTTGTGTTTATGGACTGTTTTGAGCATGTTGTGGCCATGTGCTTGGGCTGATTTACATGTATATGTATGGTATCAAATGTTGTTGGTGTGTTGGTGAGATTATGCTCCTTGATTAGCAAGAAAGGAAGTGTATATTGTTGTTGTATGTTGAAAAACATCATGTGGGATGTTTTATGGAACATATTGGTATTGATGATGATGTGGTTGATATTAGTATTGTTATTGTTGTTATTTTGTTGGTTTTGTGATTTCGGGCTAGGGATTTAAACAGGGGAGATGCTGCCCGAATTTTGGCAGATTTTAAAAGGAATTAATTTGAGGGCTTAAGACAAGCATATGACGATAAACCTAACGATAATATGAATTCTCTTGAATGTAGATTTACGAGCTTGGGAGGAAAATCCTTAAATAGTTAAAGTTAAGGCGACCGAAAAGGTATGTTAAGGCTAGTCCCTTTCTTTCTAAAGGCATGATTCCTACGTTATGACTCTATAGATGTCTTCCATAACATCCCTGTCCCGAAAAGCTACAAGTTCCCATTTTTAAAGGTTTCTATGATGTTAAAGACAAGGTGTTTTCTATGATGACCGTGATGACAATGATGACTTCTTTCCTGTTAACTCATACATATTTTCCATGATGTCCTTTTTCCCACAAGCTAGAGATTCATAATTCTTAAAGTTTCTTATGATGCTAAAGATGATTATATTTTCAAGATGATAATGATGATGATGATCCTATTTATAGAAGTTTCAAAGTTTATGATTTTAAATGCTATGATCAGATTACTGAGTTTATTTCATGATTCCCTTGATTTTATTCATTGTTGTTGATCTCACCTTATAATCATTGTTCCTTCAAGGTGAGGTAAAGCGATGATGATTGTTCCATAATGTGTGTGTGTGTATGTGGATCGGGCTGCACGTTCCGTAGCAATATAAAATATTTATGGATCGGGCTGCACGTTCTGCAGCAATATAAAATATTTATGGATCGGGCTGCACGTTCCGCAGCACTATTATGTTATACAAGTATGAGAAAGTTTTTTATGAAAAGACCAAGCATGCATGATATTCGCCCTAAGAGGCAATCAGACATACAAGTTATCCTTATTTCATGTTATGTTCTATATTTCTTATTATGTGGTTATTCACGCCTTACATACTCAGTACACTATTCATACTGACGTCTTTTTCCTTGTGGGCGCTGCGTTCATGCCCGCAGATAGACAGATAGACGGGTCTAATTCGTAGGAGCTCCATCTGTGGCATCTCAGAAGCGCTCCAGTTGTTTCGGAGCTGTAGTCTTTTGGTACTACTCCTTGTACATATATACTTGGGGATGGCAAGATCCTGCCCCGTCTTATGGGCTCGTGTATTCTACTTAGAGGCTTATAGACATATGCATGCTGTTAGATGTTCAATGGTTTCTTCAGTTCATATTGCTATATAATATATCGGTAATCTCATTGGCTTATGCTTATGAACACTATTATTGATGGTTGTACCAAGTATGATATTCATGAGCTATTTATTAGGCCCACTTAGAAATGTTTATGGAATGTTAGACTAGAGGTGCTCGGTAGGCTAGTATCGGGTACCCCTCCGGCTGGGTCGTGACAAAACTCTTATCAGAGCAGTTCGTCCTAGGGTGTGTCTACGAGCCGTGTCCAGTAGAGTCTTGTTTATGGGTGTGAAGCGCGCCATACTTATAAACAAGAGGCTACAGGGCATTTAAGAATGATTGACATTTCTTTCTCATTTTAGATCGTGTCGTAGAGCTAAATTATAGGATGCGGTGTCTCTGATTCTAACCCTAAATGTTTTGATTATGGATAAGCAGTTGAATATGCCGCTATGAGGTAATTGATGAGAATTGAAATTGTTACTCCGGAAGGTATGTTTCCTATCTTATTGATATTAATAGACTTTGATATGAGAACCTGAGGTAAATGTTACGGGTATTGTGATCGCCCTGTGAGGCATTAGATGTGTTTTCTGGGCTATGTGTAGGAATGAGGCACTAAGAAGTATAGAGGAAACTCTGTCGAGATTTTTTTATAAATTGAATTGTTTAAATGTCTAGGCTATACAGAAAGGATGACGGGAAAATGTGACAATCGGATGTTTGGTATGTCATGATTGAATGAACCATTATGAGAGGCTTTCAAAGAGAAGTCTTAGAATGATTTTTATTTAAGGGAAGAACCTCGTAGGAGAAAAATGATTAGTAATTAAAGGAATTGGAATGAGTGCATTTTTCGAGATTTCGGAGAATTAAGATTTATTGAAGATATAGGGAAAGTTGACATTAAGAATACAAATGCAGTATTATGATTTATAGATTGGTGAGTAAGAGATAACTAAAAGATATTAATAAGGGAAAGGAAGTTAACAAGTAGGGGAAAGTTTTACCCTAGAAGTTTATACATATATAAGACCAGGACAGGTTGATGACAGGCGCACAGACTCGTTTATCGGACTTTCCTATATGATGTGAGTTTACATTGGGATTCAGAAGTCAGCAGTCAGTCGACTTTGAGGGGGTTTCTGAGTATGTGATAGTTGGTACTATTCTAAGAATCATTATGGCTAAGTTACTTCGAGTATTAATGATGACCTTGAACTCAAGAATGAGAAATGGATAGGTAAATTGGAATGTAATTATGATTGTCTTCTAGATTGCTTATATAACTTCTAAATGTGATGTTGTGTGGTCGACGAAGGAAGTAGAGATTGTACCAACCTTAGGAATATGTGGTGTATTTCTAGCTAATCCTTATAAGAAGGATTCACCTCAATTATTTTAGACGGGTGTTGTGAAGGTTATTTGACGATAGAGAAATTACATGCGATGTCGGCTTATGTGTATGGAAAGAAGAGAGTAGGTGTACAAGTGCAGATAAAATATCGCAAGGATCGATTCGGTTGCTACACGAAAGTAAAGGATATGAGGTTGATTTTTTTAGACAAAGAGGTAGGGTACAAGTAAGAGTAAGGATTTTTAAGTAAAGTTATATCACCAGAAGTTACAATTAGGACGTAGGAAGGTATGCTAGCAAGGCTTACAAATTTAGAAATATGGAAAAAGAATATGAGAAACCATAATAGCCGAGGGAAATTACGAGCATATGAGATTTACAATTAGAATTCTCTGGCTAGCTGGACAAAAAGAGAGGCCAGATGTATTAAAGCCACATATTCAGGATAATATCAAATGGTAATAGGATATCTCACAAGAAAAAGGTGTTAAAAAGCGATAAAAAGTGATATGAGTATTGCAAGGGAAGTTGAGCAAGTCTTAAGAAGGATCCTTAAGCCAAATATGTGAATAAGCCCTCCAAAATGATGATTCAAGGATACGTTTTTTAATGATCTGACTTGGAGGGGGCAAAACGCTATTATAAGTTTGGAATTTGGAAACACACCAAAAATGAAAGTTAGGTATAATTGAAAGAGCTTTCCAACCACAGGTCGTGGTCCCTCACACAATATCGGGATCAAAGGTTATGGCCATTTTAAGATAAAGACTCCAAGCTGCCATATGGCTTTGGCGGGTCCCACTTGAGAAGGTCGGTGGAACCGACTTACGAGGGGTATAAATACGCCCAGTAACTTCATTTTTTCAGCATTTTACATTCTCAATAGTCCAAGAAACATCGCAACACAACCCCCAAACATTTATAGCCCATTAAATCATGAATTTACCATGATTACACCAAACGAGTCCATGAAAGGTGATTGTTCTTGCTCCTACTTCATGTTGTGCTAAGTTTGGTCTAGAAGAAAGTTGGTATGGCTATATTTATTCAAGTATAAGGTATGTTCTTCATCCTATCTCTTATGTTGAGTTGATTTGAAGGTTTAGCAAGTCTTAAAAATGAAAATAGTTATGGAGGAAAGGTCATAAAGTGTCGTGTTGTAGTTGTTGTGTTTATGGAATATTTTGAGCAAGTTGTGGCCACGTGGCTGGGATGATTTACATGTATAGAGATGGTATCTAATGTTGTTGGTGTGTTGATAAGATTATGCTCCTTGATTGGGAAGAAAGGAAGTGTATATTATTGTTGTATGTTGAAAAACATCGTGTGGGATGTTTTATAGAATATATTGATATTGATAATATTGTTGTTGATGTTAGTATTGTTGTTGTTGTTGGTTGCTGTATTGTGATTTCGGGCTAGGCATATAAACAGGGCAGATGCTGCCCGAATTTTGGCAGATTCTAAAGGAGTTTGGTTTAAGGACTTGAGATATTCATATGACGATAAGTCTAACGATAGTATAATTTCTCTTGTGTGTAGGTAGCAAGTTCGGGAGAATAAGCGTTAATTCGAAAGAGATCAATTAGGTATGTTAAGGCTCGTCCCTTTCTTTCAAAGGTATGATTCCTATGTTTTGATTCCATACATGACATCCATAATATTTTTACTCCTAGAAATTCCAGAAGTCTATAATTTCTGAAGATTTTTATGATGACTCCAATCCTAGAGATTTCCAAGCCTAAGGTTCTAGATGATTTCATGAGGTGACTGAGCATGCTAGATAATGCTGGATTATATTTAGAATATGTGGCCTCAGCTTATGTCTGAGCATTCTACATATCATGTGGCCTCAGCTTATGTTTGAGTGTGCTACATAACATGTAGCCTCAGCTTATGTCTGAGCGTATTACATAATGCATGATTATATTCAGGATATGTGGCCTCAACTTATGTTATGGATCATTCAAAGTGAGACATGATAGTGATGATGATTATGGTAGTGATGAAGATCCTTATTATCTGAGCGAACCCAACAAATAAACGGATTCCAAAGACTGTATTCCTAGACAGTGTAGGGATATTCATATCCTTGACTTCTTAAGTCCCGAAGGGGCACCCATAAGTTGTATGATTTCATAACAATGTCTAATTCCCGAAGGGGACATTCTTAAAGTTTCCTTATTCCTATGCATTTCACATTTGATTTTTGAGTCTCGAAGGAGACAAATGAAAAGGGGAAGAAGTTCCCATTTTTAAGAAAAGGGGAAAAAGTTCCCATTTTTAAGAAAATGGAAGAAGATCCAATTTTTAAGAAAATGGAAGAAGATCCCATTTTGAACTAAAAGTTGCTCCGAAGGGAGTCTTTTGATGGTTTCGAAAGATTTTCATGCATTGTATATTTACATACATGCACGACATCATTTCATGGGGATGGGAAAAATGGCTAAGGTGTTTTATACGCAAACCATCTGATCAGTTGGTATACGATGATTTTGAGTCCCGAATGGGCCATTATGCTATTATGCCCGAAGGGGCTGTGAGCAGGGTGAAGGCATGCATTATATATATATATATATATATATATATATATATATATATATATATATATATATATATATATATATATATATATACACACACACACACACATACTCATGTTGCATCAAAAGTTCATATGCACATACATGTTTATTAGATTTGGTTACAGGTACAGATTGAGTCTGTTACTCTTTTATCATCCGAGTCGAGATATATTGTTTCAGTTCTGCCTTATGTACTTGGTACATTGTTCATACTGACGTCCCATTGCCTAGGGGTGCTGCGTTTCATGCCACGCAGGTGTATACAAATGAGTAGAAGACATTGGCTATAGTATTTTCCCAGGCTCTCAGCTGGATTAGTGAGCTCCATCTCTGTTCGGAGTGTTGCCGATAAGAGTAATTATGTTATGGTATCTCGTGTATGTTATAGACTTTTGCAATGTCCTGTGGATAGTGCGTCGAGATGTCGACAGTTGTGTAAAGCAACAATATAGGTCGATGCGTTTTTATGCTTTAGTTTTAAAGATGTTATTGTGACTAAAGGTTTTCTTTGATTTAACGATAAGGGAGAAGTCCCGGATTTGACGAAAGTGTTTAATTGAAAAGTTATTTTTCCTCACCGAAGCTTCAATTTGTAGATTAAATATTCACAAAAAGTTGTCACTCATGGATGGAGCGATAGTATGGCACTCAGCCGAGTAAGGTCTTGGGTGTGAGTCGCGGCCATCCGGTTTGGGTCGTGACAGAAGTGGTATCAGAGCAGTTCGTCCTAGGGGTTGTCTGCAAAGTCGTGTCCAGTAGAATCTTGTTTATGGTGTGTTGTGTGTCACATTTATAAACAGGAGGCTACATGACATTTTGGGTGGTTAGCCTTCTTTCATATCTAAGATCGTGCGATGAGAGCCAAGTCATAGAAAATGAAATTCCTTGCACTAACCCTTGATTTCAGCGAAAGAATGGTACTGACAAAGGTAGTGAACTATGATATTGGGATTACAGGGCCAACAAAAGTTGAAGGAATCAGCACAAAGGTAAGTATTGATAAAAAGGATTATAAGTCAGATATGGTAAGAATGTTGCAAGTATGATTTAAATGTATAGCTAATGAATGGAAGAGGAAGCGACTAGGGAAGTATAAAAGGACAATCAATAAAGGTTCAGGTATATTCCGAGTTGTGACACATGAGGTAAGTTTCATCCTCTTTGCATTTCTGTTCTATATTGAGAGCCTTGTATGGCTAAGGTGTGCTAAGTATGTATATAATTGGCTCTGTGAGGCACTGCATGTATTTTCAGGGTTGCGTGCAGGTCTTGGATAGTAAGAAATATAAGGGACACTCTACTTAACTTTTCCTAAAATTTAAGCACAAGGACCAAAGATTTAGGAGATCACGAATATTATACGTCTATGGTTGTTACAGATTCATTGATGGGAAAGTATGGGACAAGATGATATGGAATGATAAGATTAAGATGACACTACAATTGGACATTGGGAATTAGTTATTGGAATAAAAAGTACTATTCTGGCTGGACAGATAATTGGGTACATCATTATTTCGAGTATCCCTAGGGATTATTATAGGCAAGATTTGAGATTTAAAGTATTATTTTTGGGTAATGACAAATAGGGAACTTGAAGGATTCATAAGTGAAAGAACAAAAGCGATGAAGAAAGGATTATATGGGATAAAATTCCGATCAGGAATGACAATGGAATACAACACCATAAGGTAAAGCCTTTAAGGGAGGAAGCAAGTAAGTTTGAGTACGAGCACAAAGACTGAAATAATATGTGGTTGATGTTGTATTGGGAATGGATTATAGAGATAGTTCAAAGTAAGAATTTTTGTGGAAATAAGATTAACAAAATCTGAAGGCAAGCCAGCAAATAAATAGAGAAACTAAAGAGTATCTTTTCAGACTGGATTGAAAATAATTCGTGGGGAAGAAAAGAAATTTAATGATATTCCAGTGGGGAACTTAATGTCCACAAAATGGAAAGGATATGACAAGAAAATATAAGGGAATGCAAGGGAGTTTTAAGATGGTCTTGGTGTGCATGAAGAATGGTTTATGAGGAAGATGATTAGTAGTTCGAAGGATTAAAATGGGTTACATTCGAGGTTTTGTAGGAACAAGGTCTTTTGGGGGATTCAGGGAAAGTCGACAAATGAGTTATGTTGTAGCTTAACATAAAGAGAAGGTTTTCACGACTAACTCAAAAGAAATGATTTATAGAAAGGATTATGGAATTGATTATATGTTAAGATTGAGTTAAAGAGTGTCGTAAAGATAGGGGTTGTTCCTGTTATACTTTAGGATACTGGAGATATTAAGATGATTTTATATAAGTTATATTAGTGAATTGGGGTTACTCAGTTCCTACAGATCGGGAGTTGTCGGTAAAACGAAGTATAGTAAGAACTTATGGTTTCCATTGATGCAGAGATGATTATGTTGAGCAGAGCTACGACTAGTTAGAGAGTTAGCACAATTGCAGAGCAAGGGTTACAGGGGTATCAATAGGCAAGTTATGAGATTTAAAGGTCAATAAGGAAAAGATGAGGAAGATATGAGCTATTGGAGTACATGATGTCATAATTGGTTCAGACCTCAGTTAAGAGGCCAGAAGCGTCGTGGTTCGGTATCCAGGCATGTTAGTGATTTCTTCAGAAGCATATTTTCCGACTTATGAGTTTCAAGAACAAAGAGATTAGCAATGAGAGTAGGGAAAGGTTTTTAAACCTAGTATGTTAGTAAATTCAGTAGAAGGCTATGAGGAGTATGAGTGGATTTAAACAGGTTAAAAGTCGGGGAATGGACGACAAGATTTCGAGAAGGACAAAAGTAAGCATAGGGAAGAGTGAGTAAATAATCAATGGAGACCTATTATGGCGATGGTATGATTAAATGCGATATGTTAACGGGAAGAATGATTCGATAAGGGGATGTACCACAGAAAAGGAATAAGGGACAGAGTACAAGACTAGTTTAAACATTCGAGGACGAATATTTCTAAGAGGGGAAGGATGTTACACCCCGAAAAAATTTCCGTTACCAAGACTGTAAAAGGCTTAGTATGAGCTCAAGGGAGCAAAAAGTTATTCAAGGATTAGGGATGAAGATTATATTATCTGAGTATAAGAATATACATATGACATTTGGAGACTGTATGGAATAAATCAGTTAATACGTTACTTGATAAATAGCCCTCGTAACCGTAAGTTAAGGTGGGGCCCACATATTGAGGTTTTACAAAGGACATATGAAAAGTGAAATGAGTATTACATGGGATGTTGAGCAAGTCTTAAGAAGGATCCTTAAGCCAAATATGTGCATAAGCCCTCCAAAAGGATGATTCAAGGATACGTTTTCGGATGATCTGATTTGGAGGGGCCAAAACGCTAATATAAGTTTAGAATTTGGAAACACACCAAAACTAAAGTTGTAGATAATTGAAAGAGCTTTCCAACCATAGGTTGTGGGCCCTCACACAATAACGGGATCAAAAGTTATGGTCATTTTAAGATAATGACTCCAAGCTGCCAAATGGCTTCCGCGGGTACCACTTGAGAAGGTCGGTGGAACCGACTGATGAGGGTTATAAATACCCCCATTAACTCCCATTTTTTTTATCATTTTACATCCTTAGTAGTCCTAGAAACTTCCCAACACAACCCCCAACATTTATAGCCCATTAAATCAAGAATTTACCATGATTACACCAAACTAGTCAATGAAAGGTGATTGTTCTTGCTTCTACTTGATGTTGTGGTAAGTTTGGTCTTGAAGAAAGTTGGTGTGGCTGAATTTATCCAAGTATAAGGTATTTGCTTCATCCTATCTCTTATGTTGAGTTAATTTGAAGGTTTAGCAAGTCTTAAAAGTGAAAATAGTTATGGAGGAAAGGTCATAAAGTGTCGTGTTGTAGTTGTTGTGTTTGTGGATTGTTTTGAGCATGTTGTAGCCGTGTGGCTGGGATGATTTACATGTATAGAGATGGTATCTAATGTTTTTGCTGTGTTGACCAGACTATGCTCCTTGATTGGGAAGAAAGAAAGTGTATATTGTTGTTGTATGTTGAAAAACATCATGTGGGATGTTTTATGGAATATATTGGTATTGATAATATTGTTGTTGATGTTGGTGTTATTGTTGTTGTTGTTGGCTGCTGGATTGTGATTTCGGGCTAGGCATATAAACAGAGGAGATGCTTCCCGAATTTTGGAAGATTCTAAAGGAGTTTGGTTTAAGGACTTGAGATAGCCATATCACGATAAGTCTAACGGTAGTATAATTCTCTCGAGTGTAGATTTGCAAGATCGGGAGAATAAGCGTTAATTCGAAGGAGATCAATCAGGTATGTTAAGGTGCGTCCCTTTCTTTCAAAGGCATGATTCCTATGTTTTTATTTCATACATGACATCCATAATATTTTTACTCCTAGAAATTCCGAAAGTCTATAATTTCTGAAGATTTTTATGATGACTCCAATCCTAGAGATTTCCAAGCCTAAGGTTCTAGATGATTTCATGACGTGACTGAGCATGCTAGATAATTGTGGATTATACTTAGAATATGTGGCCTCAGCTAATGTCTGAGCGTGCTACATAACATGTTGCCTCCGCTTATGTCTGAGCGTGCTACATAACATTTGGCCTCAGCTTATGTCTGAGCGTGCTACATAATTCTTAATTATATTCAGGATATGTGGCCTCAACTTATGTTATGGATCATTCAAAGTGAGACATGATAGTGGTGATGATTATGGTAGCGATGAGGATCCTTATTATCTGAACGAACCCAACAAATAAACGGATTCCAAAGACTGTATTCCTAGACAGTGTAGGGATATTTGTATCCTTGACCTCTTAAGTTCCGAAGGGGCACCCATAAGTTGTACGATTTCATATCAATGTCTAATTCCTGAAACGGACATTCTTAAAGTTTCCTTATTCCTATGCATTTAACATTTGATTTTTGAGTCTCGAATGAGATAAATAAAAAGGGGAAGAAGTTCCTATTTTTAAGAAAAGGGGAAGAAGTTCCCATTTTTAAGAAAAGGGAAGAAGAAGTTCCCATTTTGAACTAAAAGTTGCTCCGAAGGGAGTCTTTTGATGGTTTCGAAAGATTTTCATGCGTTGCATATTTACATACATGCACGACATCATTTCATGGGGATGGGAAAAAGGGCTAAGGTGTTATATACGAAAAAGAGAGTAGGTGTACAAGTGAAGATAAAATATCGCAAGGATCGATTCGGTTGCTACAGGAAAGTAAAGGATGTCAGGTTGATTATTTTAGACAAAGAGGTAGGGTACAAGTATGAGTAAAGATTTTTAGGTAAAGTTATATCGCTAGGAGTTAAAATTTGGATATAGGAAGGTATGCTAGGAAGGCTTACAAATTTAGACATATGGAAAAAGAATATGAGAAACCAAAATAGCCTGAGGGAAATTAGGAGCATATGAGCTTTACAATTAGAATTCTCTGGCTAGCTGGACAAAAAGAGAGGTCAGATGTATTAAAGCCATAGATTAAGGATAAGATCAAATGGTAATGGGATATCTCGCAAGGAAAAGGTGTTGAAAAGCGATAAAAAGGATAAGTCACGAGTGGCTACATCGAGTATTATGTATACCCTTATGATTGATGTTACGAAATGTTAAAAATATTGATTGTGTTGTATGTCAAAATTGAGGTAGCAAGCGCTACAGAGAGAATCAGGATTGGGTTTTCTCTAGAATTAAAGTCGGATAGCGGTAACGCGACCAACAATGTAAGAAGGAGCATTTGGAAAAAGAAGGTTATGATATCATGAAGGGGAGAGAAACGTGGACAAGCAAAACGTATGCCCATTGAGGGTCAAGTAATATATATGTGAGGAAAAGGTTAGGATGAATCAGGAAAGCAGACGCTATGATCAAATTTAAATAAATCAACGGGAGATAGTGTAATATTATACGTGACAAAGGATGAACTGAGGACCTTGGAACCAACCTATACATCTTCATAATTAGAACCAAGGAGGTTCTGAATAATAAATAAAGGTGCATCCTTGAGAAGAAATAAACAGATCTTATGAGAGCGACGAGGGAATTTTAAACTCCTGAGATTTAACTAGGAGAATGGATGTGAACCCGTGATTGGTACGCCTATTTAAGGGAAGAAAGTACCTCAAGAAGAGATTTTAAGCGTCAAAAAGGATTCTCACTCGTAACAGAACACTCCAAGGTTTCCTAACCTAAGTGTAATGGATGACTAACGGAAACAGGTGTTTTACGAGTAAAGGAAAACAAAAGAAACTATGAGGACTGAAGGAAGAATGAGGTGTCAATGAAATGGCTAAAGGGAATTATGTGGCCGCCAACAACAAGGAGAAGGTTAGTGAATCAGTAGGCTTGCTCAAGGGAAAACAAATTGAAATTATAAGACAATGGTCGTGTGAAAGATTCAAAGATGCGATCATGAAGAAAACCTAGAAAATTTGAGATATATATCTATATATGTGTGCACAAGTCATAGTATCATAAAGGAAGATGCAGACTCGACGAAAGAATAAAGGAAAGGGTGTACTTTGTGAGGATTTCACGATAAGAACAAGAACCAGCAGAACACTAGAAGGATTATGATGCATAGATGTGATGCAAACAAGTAGTTAAGAAGAATTACGGGACAAAATGAGTTAAGCTAATGAAAGGACGAGTCATGGGAATGGATGGTGTGGAATATCAACTTTTAATGGTATATTATAGATATAAATTGGAATTGGGAACCCAGAGCAAGGAGAATTTCAATGATATTAAAAAGATAGTCGTGGAGAAAGACTAGGTCTAAAAGAGTACGGTATAGTCGGACACTCCATAAGGGGCCTAATGAATTCCGATGTCCCCATTAATTCATTAACCTAGGGGACTACTAGTCATTAGAGGTAGAAGTGAAAAGACAAAAAATAAGGCATTTGAATTGTATCCAATATGTATAAGCTTTCATTTTATACAATAACTCAACTAGCAAAAAGGAAAACAAGTTAAACCATGCGATGAAAAGAACTTCGGCATTATATGGAATAGAGGAGTTGAAGGATAGCTAAGGTCCGACAGATGACTATCAAAGACGGTTAACACTCAAAGGTTACGGTATATGAGAACATCCTTTAAAAGGGGGGAAGAACAAATTCAGTTCTAAGATGAGCTATAGTATTCCGAAGCTCAAGAGAGGGAAATATATTGGATTGAAGGAGTTAAATTTTGAGATGAACCGATATGTCAAGAATGTGCTAAAGAAAAGTGAGAATGGATTAAATGTAGGTATATCATGAGACAAATCTAGGAAAGGGAATGAGTTTCGTCAATGCGACATGTTATGTCTCTGGACTATGGTTCGAATTGCTCGTACCGGAGAAATTTTGGTTACATTTAAGTGTGCAGTAACGTACTCCGAAAGGTAACCAAAGGAGTAAGAAGGGTTTGTAAGCTGACCAGGGAGTAAGTATAAAGGACAATCTGGATTACAAAAAGGAAAATCTTAGCACTAAAAGAGATGAAAGTTTTAACAAGAGGAATAATTATGGGGAGTTCAATGATCTCCAAAGGAAAAGGAGACAGTGCACCTATGGATAGCAAGACAGTAGTGCACTCCGAGACTAGAAAGTACCTCGCAAGTCGTGGAGTCACAAGTCACCGGTCATATCAAATGTGAGAGCATATGTTAAAGAACCATATAGACAATCATCATGATGCAATGGTCGACAAAAATGGTATAAGGACAACGATAGGGAGTCAAAGAAGAACACAGGCTAATTTAAGTCTCAAATTATCACCGATACAAGAGAAACAAGGACTTAAGAAAGCATACTCGTATCAAAAGGAAGTTATGATTAAGTAGTATTTTATCTTAGTTCCATGTTTATGAGTTTATATTGCAATTATGCTAAAACTGAGAAGAGGAAATTGTAGGAAAAGTTCAAGTATGAATAGAATGATATTGTAAGGAATTAAAGAGTCCGACCAAGGAATTAATAGGAGATGATATGGTATGTATATAAGGTCGACGAGTACAAAAAGGGATAATCTAAAATAGCACCAAAGAAGTAAGCAAGGAAGGGTGCCATATCTGAACAAGAGAATTTGTCTACTAATATAGAAATAAGGAGCAAGGCAAAAGAGTACAACAATTAAGAGTGCTCACAGATTGGCAGGGAGCCATAGCAATCATGAGTTAAGACAATCTTAATGGCAACATGTCCCAGGAGAATAACCAGATATCAGTTGACCATTGAGTACATACATAAGAATATGAGGATATGGAACTAATGAATGAGTTCGACAGATAATTTGGAGGATATGAAAGAAGAGTAATGAGCCCATAGTATAAGAGCATGGAGATCAGGAACTAAAGGAGGACAACCATTTCAAGAAACTAATAAAAGTGTCGTAAGCTCGCAAGCTACAACATTCGAGGATGAATGTTCCTAAGAGGGGAAGGATGTTACACCTCGCATTTTTAAAGCATGAGCATCCCACGTACTTCACCATATTAATGGAGTATCAGAGACGTCCTATGATGTTTTGGAAGGTACAAGCCATGGGAAGTTCGTAACAATGAAGTAAAGGATGAATTACGATCTCTTAAGTCGTAACCGGGAAGGATAACCTTGAAACCAAAGGACATGACCATTATCAAGTATGATTAATGATAAATATCATGTATGGAGAGTTTCGGAAGATTCTGGGACAAAGAAAATCGAAGAAAATAAGTTTGTCGAAAATTTAGAAAAAGGTTGGCAGAATTTTGGGTCGACTTTGGAGGGGTATATCTCAAGCTATATTAGGATTTTTAAGGTTTTTCAAAAGCCTAAAATTAAGTTCATCGAGTCTAGTTTCCAACGCAACAAACCTCTCATCAAAAAGCCATCGGAGTAATGAGTTATGGCCATTTTAAGATACCCCTCAAACTGCCAAATGGCTTCCGCAGGTCCCACTTGGGAAAGTCCATTCAACTGACTTTCCAGGGGTATAAAAAGCCCCAATCAACCCCATTTTTTCATCATTTTATATCCTCATTAGTCCTAGAAACCTCATAACACATCCCCCAAACATTTATAGCCCATTAAATCAAGGATTTAACAAGATTACACCAAACTAGTCCATGAAAGGTGATTGTTCTTGCTTCTACTTGATGTTGTGGTTAGTTTGGTCTTGAAGAAAGTTGTTGTGGCTGAATTTATTCAAGTATAAGGTATTTTATTCATCCTATCTCTTATGTTGAGTTGGTTTGAAGGTTTAGCATGTCTTAAAAGTGAAAATAGTTATGGAGGAAAGGTCATAAAGTGTCGTGTTGTAGTTGTTGTGCTTATGGAATGTTTTGAGCATGTTGTAGCTGTGTTGCTGGGCTGATTTACATGTATAGAGATAGTATCTAATTGTTTTTGTGTGTTGATGAGATTATGCTCCTTGATTGGGAAGAAAGAAAGTTTATATTGTTGTTGTATGTTGAAAAACATCGTGTGGGATGTTTTATGGAATATTTCTGTATTGATGATGATGTGGTTGGTATTAGTATTGCTATTGTTGTTGTTTTATTGGTATTGTGATTTTAGGCTAGGGATATAAACAGGGGAGATGCTACTCGAATTTCGGCTGTTTAATAGGAATTAATTTGAGGGCTTAAGACAAGCATATGGCGATAATATGAATTCTCTTGAATGTAGATTTACGAGCTTGGGAGGATAAGCGTTAAATAGTTAAAGTTAAGGCGATCGAAAAGGTATATTAAGTCTAGTCCCTTTCATGATGATGTGGTTGGTATTAGTAGTGCTATTGTTGCTGTTTTGTTGGTATTGTGATTTCAGGCTAGGGATATAAACAAGGGAGATGCGGCTCGAATTTCGGCAGAGTTTAAAAGGAATTAATTTGAGGGCATAAGACAAGCATATGGTGATAATATGAATTCTCTTGAATGTAGATTTACGAGCTTGGGAGGATCAGTGGTAAATAGTTAAAGTTAAGGCGACCGAAAAGGTATATTAAGTCTAGTCCCTTTCTGTCTAAAGGCATGATTCCTACGTTATGACTCCATACATGTCTTCCATAACATCCCTGTCCCAAAAAGCTAGAAGTTCCCGATTTTCAAGGTTTTTATGATGTTGAAGACAAGATGTTTTCTATGATGACCGTGATGACAATGATGACTTCTTTCCTGTGAATGCAAATATATTTTCCGTGATGTCCTTTTTCCCACAAGCTAGAGATTCATAATTCTTAAAGTTTCTTATGACGCTAAAGATGATTATGTTTTCAAGTTGATAATGATGATGATGATGATCCTATTTCTAGAAGATTCAAAGTTTATGATTTTAAATGCTATGATGCGATTATTGAGTTTATTTCTTGATTCCCTGGATTTTATTCATTGTTGTTGATCTCACCTTATAATCATGGTTCCTTCAAGGTGAGGTAAAGCGATGATGATTGTTCCATAATATAAATCGGAGGTTACCAACCTTACGTCACTCCGATAAAGTGGTAACGTTTATTTGGGCTGTCATGCATGCTGCCTATATGATATATGTCCTTAGAGGCAATCAGACATGCAGGCTATCCTTATTTTATGTTATGTTCTATATTTCTTATTATGTGGTTATTCATGCCTTACATACTCAGTACACTATTCGTACTGACGTCCTTTTCCTTGTAGATGATGCGCTCATGCCCGCAGGTAGACAGATAGATGGGTCTAATTCCTAGGAGCTCCATCACTGGCATCTCAGAAGCGCTCTAGTTGTTTCGGAGCTGCAGTCTTTTGGTACTACTTCTTGTACATATACACTTGGGCATGGCGAGATGCTGCTCCGTCTTATGGACTCGTGTATTCTACTTAGAGACTTGTAGACATATGTAGGTTGTTAATTGTTCAATGGCTTCTTCAGTTCTTATTGTTGTATAATATTTTGGTAATCTCGTTGGCTTATGCTTATGAACACTGTTATTGATGGTTGTACCAAGTATGATATTCCTTAGCTGTCTATTTGGCCCACTTAGAAATGGTTATGGAATGTTAGACTAGAGGTGCTCGGTAAACTAGTACCGGGTACCCGTCATGGCCCTCCGGCTGGTTCGTGACAAAATCATTCCAAATCAAATCAAGAGAAGATCAACCTTGAAAACCTAAGTTAATTTATGAAAGTTGGATGTTCTTGATTTAACTTGGAGTTGTGGGGATTAAGTCTTGGAGAAAATTGTGTGAGTGGAAATTCTTGAAATACAAGGTATGTTCTTCATCTTATCTCTTATGTTAAGTTGATTTGAAGGTTTTGCAAGTCTTAGAAAGTGAAACGAGTTATGGGGAAAAGTTCAAATAAGAATTGATGATATTTTGAGTTGTAAATTAACTTAAGCTATAATTGTTAGCATATTATGAGTATAATCTTGTTATGAGGGGTAATAATGATGTTGAGGAAGTGTGGTATACAAGTTTATAAAGGGTTGCATTGCAGCAGTAGTTATGGATTGTTTATGAAAAGAAGTTTGGGATTGGATTGAGTATAATTGGGATGTAATATTTTGATTATGGAATTGTTGATGTTTTTATTGTTGTTTTGGAAGGTTTATTTGAGTTGGAGGAAATAGAAGATATAAGAGGAAATGCTGCCCAATTTTCGTTAGCTCATTTATTAATTTAGTTTGACCACATAACCGTTTTAATGAGTTACCCGAAGTGTGAATCATCTTGAATGTATATTTACGAGCTCGGGAAGATAGGCGTTGAGTAGTTAAGGAGACGACAAGGTATGTTAAGGCTAACCCTTTCTTTATAAGGGCCTGATTCCCTTATTGTGAACCCATACATGATATCCATAATGTCATATTGCTAGAAACTTATAATTCTCAAGGTTCCTATTCTATTGTTGATAAAAGTTCCCTATGATGATGATGCTAATGATGATTCCAGTTCTATAGATACCAAAGCTTATAGTTCTTGACGTTCTCATGATAATATTGAGCTTATTCCATGATTATTGGTTTTATTCATTGTTATTGATCTCATTATATAACAATTTTTCTTTCAAGGTGAGATATAGCGCTGATGATGATTCCATAATAAATATTGGAGGTTTATCGACCTTACATCACTCTGATAGAGTTATAACGTTTAATTGGGCTCTCATGAATGCTTTATATATATGTAGCTATTTTTTCACACCGAGCCGTGTTGTAGTCGGCCGGGTACAGCACGTAGATGTGCACACCACTGCAGTAGGTACGTTATGATGTTACCTCGGACGCGGGATGATAACATATATTGATCGGGTTGCACATTCCGCAGCAATATATATATATATATAATGTTTTTTTAAAAAAAGCTAAGCTTGCATGACATCCGCCTCAAAAGGCAATCAATTGTACAGGTTATCTCTCTTACCTTATGTTTCTACATATCTTTATTATGTTGTTATTCATGCCTTGCATACTCAGTACATTATTCGTACTGACGTCCTTTTGCTTGTGGACGCTGCGTTCATGCCCGCAGGTAGGCAAGGAGACAGATCAGATCCATAAGTGCTTCATCAGCGATTTCTCAGGAGCGCTCCATTTGCTTTGGAGCTGCAGTCTAGTGGTATTATTCTATTTTGTACATATTTGGGCACGACGGGGTCCTATCCCGTCTTTATGATTTTATGCACTCTATGTAGAGGCTCGTAGACAGATGTATATAGTTAGATGTTCTATAACCTCATCGGTTCATGTTTGTGTATCATTTCTCGCAACCTTGTCGGCTTGTGCATATGGGCATGGTTGAGGATGATTATATAGATGTGCATTTATCTTTTAGGACTCATGCCCTTATAGATTATGATAGTTATGAGTTATCTTTGTGGTCCACATAGATCTGATTATCAGATGTATGAAAAGAGGTACTCGGGAGGTTAGCTCCGGGTGCCCGTTATGGCCTTCTGGTCAGGTCGTGACAATAGGAATCCAATCTTTCCATCAATTAAGACAAGTATAGGTATAAATATCCCATCTTTCTTTCAATTATGACAACTTTAAGCATAAAGATCCCAACTTTCTATAAATTATGACAAGTTTAAGCATAAAGATACCATCTTTATATAGATTATGGAAAGTTTAATCATAAAAATTCCATCTTTACATCAATTATGACAAGTATAGATATCTTATCTTTATATCAACTAGGGCACATAAGGCATGAAATCAAGCCGTACAAGCATAACTAGCGTAGATGCAAGTGAATGTATGCAATGCAAGTGAATAGTATACAATGAAATGGACATATTCACTGGTATACACACGCTCAAGCAATAGGTTTCACGTGACTCATGAGGTATATATACCCGCCCGACTCTCCCAGATCACATCGAGTCTCAGCCGATAGGCTATAATATCATCATCACTCCATCCATGTACCATATCCAATATTCGGCCTCCCACCTTTCTTCCATTTCATCAATCAAATGCCAACAATATCATGAAAATATCAATGGATATGCAAACGGAAATGTATAATATCAAGTCAATATCAAGAATATAAGCCCTTTTTCATAGTTTAGAGTGAGATGTGGAGTGATGAATGCAAACCAAGAAAATGTTCACAAGTATTCAATCCAACATTGCCAAATAACCAACAACATCTCACGACCCCTTTCACGGATCATGATGGCACCTACACTATCCCCCCAGAAGGCGAACAATTCCCAAATCATTTACTCTCTTTATGAAAAACGAGTGTGGAGATTAATTTTAGTGAAACACTAAATAACAATTTAAGTAATATAAGCAAATGCAGAAAAATAACTTAATCATTAAAATTCCCAAAACCTGGTCTTCACTTGTACAAGAGCTTTTAAAAGGATTACAAAGTTTAAAAATACAATATAAGCCTCAAATCCTGAAATAAAACTGTCTGTAGATAAGAAATATACAGTTGCACAAGAAAAGACTCGGGGCTGTAGACCTAGCTAGTAGTTCGCCCCAAATCTCAGATACTAGCCTTGTGATCAGTCGCAAGGTCTCAAACACGAATCTAGAATCAAACTCTACACTCTACAAGGAGTGTAGTACGAGTAGTATGAGCACAACACCAGTAATCGTAGGTATCATAGGCTGACAATGATTAGATAACACATATAAATAGGAAGAAATCAACAAGTAAAGCAGATAAGAAGTCAAGCACAGTCACGAAAGAATATTTCAAGTAAATCGCCCAGCAGTAATAATCGTAACAAGTCTCAGTATTCTCAAATCATTAGCCTAGGAGATAGTTTGTAATCCATAAGTCTGTCAATTTTCTAAATAAGAACCAACAACCGACTCTAACTTCAAGTAAATCACCAACCAAGAACTTGCTGAGATAATGTGCTATGCAATGACGTAAAGTGCAATACAAATAGAATACAATGCAGTGTATTGCTATGCAAATTCTATGCAATGCCCCCCAAGCCTCCTCTCCGTACTGTACACACTTACTAAGGGCAATGCCTCATAACGATGACTCATGGGCGACCCGTGAATTTTATGTACCCTCATTCCGATAAATTACCTCGGACACGAGAACTCTCTCACTCCAGTAAATGACCTCTGATCACGAGCACTCATCTCGCTTCAGTAAATGCTTCAGATCACTAGCTCTCATCTCTCTTTTACGCTCTTCGGCAAAGACCTCGGAGGCTACACTCTCTCACATACCATCATTTCTATTTCACAATCATATCAAGTCACATATGTAATATGATATGTATTCCATACGTGAATCAACCACAACAACACCACATATCATGGGATCAACAGTTACTTCCCATGAATTCATATCACAACTCAATTCATTTACATTATCCTTTCATTCCAGATGATATGTGAGATATCAAGAGACAGATATGAATACAGAAATTTCACAGGTATATCAGACCACATTTGAAATATGAATTATGTGATGTATGCCATGAATAGGATCATATCAACAACCTCGCAATTTCTTAGAATTAGAAAACACATGCCAAGCCAAGAAATCAATCTAACAATATATCAACAATCAAGCAACTAAGGGATGCAAATCATGAATATCGAAAACCACTCAAGTCACCAATACATGATTCAATTCTTTTTATGAGATATGTGAGATACCAGGAAACTTAACAACATCAACCAACAATCATAAAGTAACGACAAACGTGTCCCTAGTCGGAGTCTAAACATAAGTAATTCGTAACCTACCTCCGTGCCGACCAGGTGCCATGAACTAATCCACTTGCACCTTTCCTTTACGCGTCACCTCAAAATGATCAAAGTCTGTCAATTTAGTACTCTACGTTGGTTAACGAGTCAAAGGACACCAATACGCCATATTTATAAAACGACTCAAAAATGATCTTAGAAAAGTGACTCCGGGCCCACAAGGGAAAAATCATAAATTTATGTTGGAAACGGTATACCCATAGCCTTGGAAGTCAAAATTCTAAGTTTCATAAGATTCTAACCCCAATTGATCTTCAATTTCACTAATTCATTAAAAGCCCCAATTCTTGTCGACCCCGATAATCAAATCATTTGGAAATTCACTTTTAAATCGAGTTGGAAAAAGTACGTAATTGATGGAAAGTTTTCATAATCTGTATAAAGATAATGACCTCTATTGGGAAAAGTTTCATGTTTTTAAAAGTTTTTGAAATGACAGGTTTTGGTAAAGCGAATGTTTAAGGGTCCGCTCGACTCTGAAGGGAGTCGGGTGCCCATCATGCCCTATCAAGATGAGGGTGTGACAAAGTGGTATCAGAGCAGGTCATCCTAGGAGTTGTCTGCAAAGTCGTGTCTAGTAGAGTCTTGTTTATCGGTGTGTTGTGCACCACATCTATAAACATGAGACTACGAGACATTAATAGGGTGTCATTCTTTCTTTCAAATCTAAGATCGTGCGATAGAGCCCAGTCGTAGGAAATGAAGTCCCTTGTACTAACCTTTGATTTCATCTAAAGGACGACGTCGACGGAAGGAAGCGACTAATGACATTAGCAGTTACAGAGTACAGCGGTAAGTAACGGTGCAAAAGAGGCATGTTAGATGAGGTAAGAATATTGAAATATGATTGAAATGTAAAGTGGGGGATGAAAGTGAAGGTGAATATTACATATCGAAAAGGCTAAATTAGCAATTGTTAAGGAGAAAGACGTGTTACGAGAATGTCTCAGAATCTGTAAGACTTAGACTTGCTCCAGATCATGTAATGAAGGTCACGCGAAGAGGTGGATGCGATTATATCAGCATTAATGCACTGGATTTCACCGAAGTTTCAAGGTTAAGCGTGCTAGGGCGAGAGAAATTTTGGGACAGGTACTAAATGTTCTATAAATATAGATATAAGAGACAAATAGGAAGAACATGTGGGAGTACGAAGGACAAAGGATAGTGAGTTGGTGCAGTTGATTAGAACACCCATGACATGGAATGAGGATTCATGTGAAGACCGAGAAGTTCGATTATAAAGAAAACAGGGTGAAAGATAGGGAATGGACATGAAGGAAAGGACAACTATAAGAGAGACCCTCCCGAACTATTATAACACCCCCATAAGGCCAGTGGAACATTCGAGGATGAATATTCTAAGGGGGGGGGGGGGGAGGATGTTATATCCCGCATTTCATACATCCGGATAATTCAAGATAATTGCGAGGAGTTAAGGGCAAGATTATGTTTTGATCTTGTTGAATATACAAGTTGTTTATGAACACTATTGATGTGGAAATATTAAGAAATGCTAGGGGTAAAAAGGGAAACCCACAAGGTGGTATAAGGTAATATTGAGGTAGGCTAAAGGAAAATTTGGAATTTGGAAAATAATGTTTCATGAATTACAAAAAAAAAATATATAGTAGTCTTGAAATAAATGGGCCAAGTGGCCATATAAGGTGGATTGGGCCTTGGCCCACATGAATACATTATATATGTAATATTAGATGAATTATTATTCATGATCATTATCTTTCCACACTTAGAAAGTTCAAGAAATTTGGAGAAAACAAAAGAGAGCCCTTCGGCCATGGCATAGCCGAATAGGGTCCATGGAAAATTGATCACCAAAAATTATTTTCTTCTAGCTTTTCTACTAATTGGAAGGTCCTCTTTAACATGGAGTAATTGTTGGAGTGAGCAAAGTATTTGTTGTGCAAGTTGTGGACTCTAGCCGAAAAAGAAGAGATAAATGGACAAAGGTAAGGTTTAATCCTCTTTTCATGTGTTATGGATGGTTTATGCATGTTGTAGTATTGAGAAATGGATGAATTCATGGAAATATTGATGTATGTTGTGGCCGTGTATATGTGGTTCTTGGCCGTGTGTGTTGTGTAGAAATAAGGGACCAATTTTACTTAGTATTTTGGTTGTTGTTGTCATGAATTCTATGATGAAAATGAAAGTTTAATGATTCAAATTGAATTTGAAATTGTTGTGGGCTGTTTTGGAAGCCAAAGTGGATTGAATGTAGTCTCTTGTATTTATGGAAAATACTGTTGTTAGTGTGTGAATCATTGGTATAGTTCATGAATTAGGAAGGAAAGAAAATATGTTGTTATTGTTCTTATTGAATTTGGAAGGTTTCGGGTGAAGGGGTATGTTGGTTGAATTGTTTGAAGTGTTCTTGAATCATGTTAGAATGATTTCGGATTAATACTTAAATGTGTAATCATTGATGTTAGCTTGACTATGTGTGGTTGAATTGAATATAAAAGGAATGTCGTCGAATTGTGTAAAAAGGATTGCTAGTGTTAGAATGCATTTGAAATAATTGTTGAAGTTGGGATATGATTGTTGGTATTGTTGTTGATAATTTGGCCTAGTTAGATTCTCGGGGATGGTGTATTTACAGGGGAAATGCAGCCGAAATTTCGGCAGAATATAAATGAATTCATTTGAAGGACTGAGGCAAGAATATGTCGATGAGTCTAATGATTATGTCAATTCTCTTGAATGTAGACTAGCAAGTTTGGACGAATAAGCGTGGCTAATTGGATGTGGGACAGGTATGTAAAGCTTACCTTTTCTTTCTTTTGCCATGTCCTAGAGCTAAGTAAGCTATGATACTTATCTTGGGGTAACACTATTCTTGATTCCGAGCTTGTTAATGATTCTTATTCACTCCTTGATGTGAGTATGCTTAGTATAGTCGAGATTCTCATATGATTGAATAACGAGCAAAGCATAAAGAGTTCCTGTTTTCTTTTAAAGAGTTCTGTAAGTAGTAATGTCCCTAACTTTCGTGGATGGTCTCGGATTGTTTTGGAAATGTTCGTAGAGGTTTCTATAATGAATAACGTTCCTAACTTTCATATGCTAACTCGGATTGTTTTGGAAACGTAGCTTAACGATATCCATAATGAATCCATTCCTAGATATAGGATATCCTGAGTTCTTTGACCTCTTAAGCCCGAAGGGGCATCCTCAAGTTGTGCGACTTCATAATGCCTTCTAAATCCCGAAGGGGACATTCATAAGGTCCTTCTCGTACCTATGCATTTTACATTTAAATTTGTGAGTCTCGAAGGAGACAAATGAAAAGGGTTTGATTTCATACATGACGTCCATAATAGTTTTTTCTAAATGATTTCATGACGTGACTGAGCGTGCTATATCACATATGGCCTCGGCTTAAGTCCGGGTGTGCTATGGCCTCAGCTGATCTCTGAGTGTGCTATGGCCTCAGCTTATGTCTGAGCGTGCTATATAACATATGGCCTCAGTTTATCTTATGCCAATTGAGTTGTGCATATGGTTTTACTAATAATTTCGAGGAAAAAAAAACAGTTTTATACTAAAGGAAACATAAAGTTAGATTTTCAAAACAACTCCGAAGGGGGTGCGAGATTTTACTATTTAGACTTTCCAAACCACTCCGAAGGGGGTGCGAGAGTTTACTATTTAGACTTTCAAAACCACTCTGAAGGGGTTGCGAGATTTTCGAGCCTAAGCTATTGGATGATTTCATGACGTGACTAAGAGAAAGGGAAGAAGTTCCCGTTTGAAACTAAAGCTGCTCCGAAGGGAGTCTTTCGATGGTTTTCAAAGATTTTCATGCATTTGCATATTTACATACATGCACGACATCATCATTATCATTATTATGCCGGAAGCGGCATGCCCAAAGGGGCCATCATTATTATTATGGCGGAAGCGGCATGCCCGAAGAGGCCATCATTATTATTATGCCGGAAGCGGCATGCCCGAAGGGGCCATCATTATTATTATGCCGGAAGCGGCATGCCCGAAGGGGCCATCATCATTATTATGCCGGAAGCGGCATGCCCGAAGGGGCCATCATTGCTACGCTGGAAGTGGCCGTTCGAAGGGACTATTTGGTTAGCATGTCGGAAGCGACACGTGAGTTAGATTGCATCATTTGCTTAAAGAATGTGTGTTCGCTTGCATTATTTACTTAAGGATTGTTTGAGACCTCGTGTATACCTTTATGCTTCTTCCAGCGAAGGCTGCAGGTATTGTGTTTGATTGTAATTTCTTCTCTCCTAAATTAAGCTATGGTCATGATTTGTTACTGCTTTACATATTCAGTACATATTCCGTACTGACCCCCTTTCTTCGGGGGCTGCGTTTCATGCCACGCAGGTATATACAGGCATTGGCTATAGGATGTTCCCAGGCTACTTGTTGAATTGGCGAGCTCCATCTCAGTCCGGAGTATTGCCGAGTCAAGTACTTTTGTTATGGCATTTTGTATATGTTAGAGACTTTGCAGACAGCATCCTGTGGATAGGGCGTCGGGAAGCGCGAATCATTTGTAGATGTTGAAATAGTATGTATTTTCAGATGATTTCAGTTGGTAAAAAAAAAGTACGTAATTGATGGAAAGTTTTCATAATCTGTATAAAGATAATGACCTCTATTTGGAAAAGTTTCATGATTTTAAAAGTTTTTGAATTGACAGGTTTTGGTAAAGCGAATGTTTAAGGGTCCGCTCGACTCTGAAGAGAGTCGGGTGCCTATCATGCCCTATCAAGATGAGGGTGTGACAAAGTGGTATCAGAGCAGGTCGTCCTAGGAGTTGTCTGCAAAGTTGTGTCTAGTAGAGTCTTGTTTATCGGTGTGTTGTGCACCACATCTATAAACAGGAGACTACGAGACATTAATAGGGTGTCATTCTTTCTTTCATATCTAAGATCGTGCGATAGAGCCCAGTCGTAGGAAATGAAGTCCCTTGTACTAACCTTTGATTTCATCTAAAGGACGACGTCGACGGAAGGAAGCGACTGATGACATTAGCAGTTACAGAGTACAGCGGTAAGTAACGGTGCAAAAGAGGCATGTTAGATGAGGTAAGAATATTGAAATATGATCGAAATGTAAAGTGGGGGATGAAAGTAAAGGTGAATATTACAGATCGAAAAGGCTAAATTAGCAATTGTTAAGGAGAAAGACGTGTTACGAGAATGTCTCCAAATCTGTAAGACTTAGACTTGCTCCAGATCATGTAATGAAGGTCACGTGAAGAGGTGGATGCGATTATATGAGCATTAATATACTGGATTTCACCGAAGTTTCAAGGTTAAGCGTGCTAGGGCGAGAGAAATTTTGGGACGGGTACTAAATGTTCTATAAATATAGATATAAGAGACAAATAGGAAGAACATGTGGGAGTACGAAGGACAAAGGATAGTGAGTTGGCGCAGTTGATTTGAAAACCCATGACATGGAATGAGGATTCATGTGAAGACCGAGAAGTTCAATTATAAAGAAAACAGGGTGAAAGATAGGGAATGGACATGAAGGAAAGGACAACTATAAGAGAGATCCTCCCGAACTATTATAACACCAACATAAGGCCAGTTGAACATTCGAGGACGAATGTTCTAAGGGGGCGGGGGAGGATGTTATATCCCGCATTTCATACATCCGGATAATTCAAGATAATTGTGAGGAGTTAAGGGCAAGATTATGTTTTGATCTTGTTGAATATACAAGTTGCTTATGAACACTATTGATGTGAAAATATTAAGAAAGGCTAGGGGTAAAAAGGGAAACCCACAAGGTGGTCTAAGGTAATATTGAGGAAAGCTAAGGGTAAATTTGGAATTTGGAAAATAATGTTTCATGAATTACAAAAAAAAAAAAAATATATAGTAGTCTTGAAATAAATGGGCCAAGTGGCCATGTAAGGTGGAGTGGGCCTTGGCCCACATGAATACATTATATATGTAATATTAGATGAATTATTATTCATGATCATTATCTTTCCACACTTAGAAAGTTCAAGAAATTTGGAGAAATCAAAAGAGAGCCCTTCGGCCATGGCATAGCCGAATAGGGTCCATGGAAAATTGATCACCAAAAATTATTTTCTTCTAGATTTTCTACTAATTGGAAGGTCCTCTTTAACATGGAGTAATTGTTGGAGTGAGCAAAGTATTTGTTGTGCAAGTTGTGGACTCTAGCCGAGAAAGAAGAGATAAATGGACAAAGGTAAGGTTTAATCCTCTTTTCATGTGTTATGGATGGCTTATGCATGTTTTAGTATTGAGAAATGGATGAAATTCATGAAAATATGGATGTATGTTGTGGCCGTGTATATGTGGTGCTTGGCCGTGTGTGTTGTGTAGAAATAAGGGACCAATTTTACTAGGTATTTTGGTTGTTGTTGTCATGAATTCTATGATGAAAATGAGAGTTTAATGATTCAAATTGAAGTTGAAATTGTTGTGGGGTGTTTTGGAAGCCAAAGTGGATTGAATGTAGTCTCTTGTATTTATGGAAAATAATGTTGTTAGTGTGTGAATCATTGGTATATTTCATGAATTTGGACGGAAAGAAAATATATTGTTATTGTTCTTATTGAATTTGGAAGGTTTCGGGTGAAGGGGTATGTTGGTTGAATTGTTTAAAGTGTTCTTGAATCATGTTAGAATGATTTCGGATTAATACTTAAATGTGTAATCATTGATGTTAGCTTGACTATGTGTGGTTGAATTGAATATAAAAGGAATTTCGTCGAATTGTGTAGAAAGGATTGCTAGTGTTAGAATGCATTTGAAATAATTGTTGAAGTTGGGATATGATTGTTGGTATTTTTGTTGATAATTTGGCCGAATTAGATTCTCGGAGATGGTGTATTTACAAAGGAAATGCTACCGAAATTTCGGCAGAATATAAATGAATTCATTTGAAGGACTGAGGCAAGCATATGTCGATAAGTCTAATGATTATGTCAATTCTCTTGAATGTAGACTAGCAAGTTTGGAAGAATAAGCGTGGCTAATTGGATGTGGGACAGGTATGTAAAGCTTACCTTTTCTTTCTTTTGGCATGTCCTAGAGCTAAGTAAGCTATGATACTTATATTGGGGTAACTCTATTTTTGATTCTGAGCTTGTTAATGATTCTTATTCACTCCTTGATGTGAGTATGCTTATTATAGTCGAGATTATCATATGATTGAATAACGAGCAAAGCATAAAGAGTTCTTGTTTTCTTTTAAAGAGTTCTGTAAGTAGTAAAGTCCCTAACTTTCGTGGATGGTCTTGGATTGTTTTGCTAATGTTCGTAGAGGTTTCTATAATGAATCACGTTCCTAACTTTCATATGCTAACTCAGATTGTTTTGGAAACGTAGCGTAACGATATCCATAATGAATCCATTCCTAGATGTAGGATATCCTGAGTTCTTTGACCTCTTAAGCCCGAAGGGGCATCCTCAAGTTGTGCGACTTCATAATGCCGTCTAAATCCCGAAGGGGACATTCATAAGGTCCTTCTCTTACCTATGCATTTTACATTTAAATTTGTGAGTCTCGAAGGAGACAAATGAAAAGGGTTTGATTTCATACATGACGTCCATAATAGTTTTTTCTAAATGATTTCATGACGTGACTGAGCGTGCTATATCACATATGGCCTCGGCTTAAGTCCGGGTGTGCTATGGCCTCACCTGATCTCTGAGTGTGCTATGGCCTCAGCTTATGTCTGAGCGTGCTATATAACATATGACCTCAGTTTATGTTATGCCAATTGAGTTGTGCATATGGTTTTACTAATAATTTCGAGGAAAAAAAATCAGTTTTATACTAAAGGAAACATAAAGTTAGATTTTCCAAACCACTCCGAAGGGGGTGCGAGATTTTACTATTTAGACTTTCAAAACCACTCCGAAGGGGGTGCGAGATATTACTATTTATACTTTCAAAACCACTCCGAAGGGGGTGCGAGCTTTTCGAGCCTAAGCTATTGGATGATTTCATGACGTGACTAAGAGAAAGGGAAGAAGTTCCCGTTTGAAACTAAAGCTGCTCCGAAGGGAGTCTTTCGATGGTTTTCAAATATTTTCATGCATTTGTATATTTACATACATGCACGACATCATCATTATCATTATTATGCCGGAAGCGGCATGCTCGAAGGGGCCATCATTGCTACGCCGGAAGAGGCCGTCCAAAGGGACTATTCGGTTAGCATGTCGGAAGCGACACGTGTGTTAGATTGCATCATTTGCTTAAAGAATGTCTGTTCGCTTGCATTATTTACTTAAGGATTGTTTGAGACCTCGTGTATACCTTTATGCTTCTTCCAGCGAAGTGTCACGACCCGACTCGGGGCCGCGACGAGCACCCGGTGCTAGCCCAACCGAGCACCCTCTTAGATTACTCTTATACTTACATCTAGGTGAGCCACATAATTATACATACATTTCCATTCATTCGTCAACTAGTCCTAATTGGACAACGGTACATTCATATCACCATAGGCATCTATGCCACTTCAATGTACGTGGCCAACGTCGCCGACAAAATGATATACAAAACATAGGACGATAAGGCCGGACATGTCTAACCATATACACATGACTACGAGCCTCTAGGAAGAGTATAACATATCACATGAGCGGGACAGGACCCCGCTATGCCCATAATTACATACACAAAAGAATAAGTACCCAAAAGCTATGGCTCCGAAGGAAATGGAGCTCCGCTATGTAATCTCTGAATAAGCAGTTATGGATCAAGTTTGTCTCCCTGTGCACCTGCGGGCATGACGCAGCGTCCACAAACAAAAGGACGTCAGTACGAAGAATGTACTGAGTATGTAAAGCATGATTAACATCAATATAGAAGCATCATAGACAATATATGAAGTGGCATAGGAGGGAAGACAATAATATCATCGTCATGGCACTTACCTGCCTTTCATAGGGACTTTCCATTTCTCAGGCGCATTTCATAATAGTGCTCGTATTCGTATACATGCCCTATTCGCATTCATATACATAGTCTTTTCACATTTATATTCATATTATATACATATCCATACACTTATATACATACATAGCGTACCCGACCATAAGGTTCGGTGTTTCATACATACTTGGCCAACCAAGGCTCAATGTCATTTCTACCTGGCCCTACCAAGGCTTTAGGGTTATCCGTACCATCTGCAGATGTGTGCACGCGTTACGTAATCATATACATACATATATATATATACATCCATATACATATATTCTACCCGGCATTATAAGCTCAGGGTGTCATTATAGCCCTTCATAGGCACATGTGAATATAATAGCCCGTAGGAACCTTTAGCATCATTACTATTATCATCGTCATCACTAACATCATCGTTTTCGCTACATCTCTATCTTATGCTTACTCATCAACTGGGGTGCGTAGTACATTCGTAGCACGTATCGGGGGTCGTGAGCTTATGAGCTCGGAGTGTCAATCACTTGAATACAACATACTCATATAGAGGATTTAAGAGTTTGGCCAAGGAACCATGCCTTATGAAAGAAGGGTTAGCCTTACATACCTTTTCGTCGGACTATCCTACCCTTGCACGCTTCCTTCCAATGCTAGCGTCTATGCCTTCATTAATATCATAACAATGGCCATTAGTCATTCACGTTATCCACATTATTTAGATTCCTTAGTTTGCCTCTAATTCACCCATATTCATGGTCATAACATCAAACTTTGTCCATTCGTCTAAAGTGTCTAGTTCATGATCTTAGTACCATTTATAATGCATTCATATCACAACACAACAACATTCATGATTCAATTCAAACTATTCCTCAAAATGCCACTATTCATTATTCATGACCTACTTGACCATATTTTCTACAATCCATGTATTTCAACTCTTCAATACCTTAAACATCATGTAAAACAAATCATGAATCTTACTTTAGAAGTTGTAGGAACAAGCTTGGTTAATAATACTCCACTTTGAGCAAAACCCTAGTTTTTCTCTATTTGCATTTCTTGACTTAAATGGTATTTAATGGCTTGCTTACACTTGCTTCACTTGTTTATGTTGTTGGTGACTTATAATCCTTGAAAACTTATGAAATAAATGTAGAGAGATGATTCTAGAGAGAAGTGGTGTAATGTAGAAATGAAATAAAATAAGTCTTGGTCCTCATATTTAATGAATTGAAATTCTGTGCTGAGGTGTACAGTGGTCGTCCATGGAGGTTTACGGTCCGTATTCCAGTTTACGGACCGTCCTTCGTGGTCGTCTTCAACCTTAAGCAGAACCAGAAACTTTGGCTGCATGCATGGTGATTTACGACCATGGTTTACAGGCCATAAATCACTTTACGGTCCGTCCACCAGGTCGTATTTTACCACTTCTCAACTGGGCAGAAAGTTGAAACCTTGCATGGCAATTTACGACTGCCAGTTTACGGACCGTATTCCATTTTACGGTCCGTATTTTGCACTTTACGACCACTGGGCAATTTTTCCAACTTTTAACTTTTCACATCTCTCGACTTTTCATTCTAATCATTCTCGTCCATATACGCACATTGCTCATGAAACATTATATACTCATACTCCTCGCACACATCACTAGTTCGTTTACTTGCGTACCAACGGGAAATTTTCCGAGGTGTAACACGAAGGCTGCAGGTATTGAGTTTGATTGTAATTTCTTCTCTCCTAAATTAAGCTATGGTCATGATTTGTTACTGCTTTACATATTCAGTACATATTCCGTACTGACCCCCTTTCTTCGGGGGCTGCGTTTCATGCCACGCAGGTATATACAGGCATTGGCTATAGGATGTTCCCAGGCTACCAGCTAAATTGGCGAGCTCCATCTCAGTCCGGAGTATTTCCGAGTCAAGTACTCTTGTTATGGCATTTTGTATCTGTTAGATACTTTGCAGACAGCGTCCTGTGGATAAGGCGTCGGGAAGCGCGAATCATTTGTAGATGTTGAAATAGTATGTATTTTCAGATGATTTCAGTTGGTAAAAAAAAAAGTACGTAATTGATGAAAAGTTTTCATAATCTGTATAAAGATAATGACCTCTATTTGGAAAAGTTTCATGTTTTTAAAAGTTTTTGAAATGACAGGTTTTGGTAAAGCGAATGTTTAAGGGTTCGCTCGACTCTGAAGAGAGTCGGGTGCCCATCATGCCCTATCAAGATGAGGGTGTGACACTTTTATCAAGTTAAAACTAGGTATTTTAATCAAAGCATCACAATATTTATTGGTATAAATCATTTTTATCTTAGGGTTCATAGATCCATGAACCCTGAATCTAGATAACAAAATCTTGCATGAAATCCCTTAGTAAACAAAGATATACTCATAACAGAGTGATAGAAACCTTACCCAAAGGAAGAGTCTTGAACACCCACTTGAAATCGCCTTTAACCAAGCTCTCTATGTCAAAAAAATGGTTTGATTGAATGAGGTGTGAAGTTTGGAATAAGGGAAATAAAAACAAGTTCTTATCCAGCGATTCCGCTTCTGCGGACAAACCCTAGCAGATGCGGGATAGTACCTGTGGTCTCCACTAAAATTATCTCGTGCACAGGTGCAGTGAGGCTCCGCTGATGCGGTCCCACGCCTGCAGAAAATACTCCGCAGGTGCAGACCTCCCTAACCTCACACGATCTCGCACCCGCGAACCAAGATCCGTAGAAATGGGCCCGTAGGTGCTGCCCATAACTGCAAATGCGGTACACTAGAAACCAGCAAAAATTTATTTTTCACCAATTTCAACCCAAATCCCAAAACTTATCCGAGACATCTTGGATAAAACTAGACATGCGAGCCACTATAAAAACACACTACGAATTTACCTGCCCCCTCGGAATTCCTAAAGGAATCTTGAGCCGGTCAACCCACAAACGCCCAAAACAAGCTTTCCAACTAAATGACCAAAGCACCCCCGAGTGCCTCGGGAACAGAACCAGCCACTCCATCAAGTTATAATCGACCTGCCGAACCTAATTGAACAGACAAAAACCACAAAAAGACTCA
The DNA here is from genome assembly GCF_019175385.1 of Lycium barbarum. NCBI lineage: Eukaryota > Viridiplantae > Streptophyta > Magnoliopsida > Solanales > Solanaceae > Lycium > Lycium barbarum. The sequence goes on along the minus strand of NC_083348.1, from coordinate 17,049,603 downwards.
TTCACCCAAAAGTCAACTATTGGTCAACATTTATTCACTTATTCAACTTAAAAGCTTTTAAATTCCTCAAAATCAACCAAGAGTCATCTGACTAGCTCGGGAACCATACCACCTATCCCCATGAGTCTAATACACTCTAATAAGCCTATGGAAAGGGTCAATAGGGTAAAGGGGGAAAAGTGACTAAACGACCAAACAGGTAATTACATTAGATATCAATAAAAAAATGTTCGTCCTCGAACGATAAACAAGAGTACGAAAGTTGACGGCAACCAAGGAATCTCTATTATGAACCTCATGAAAGCTCCACGGGCTAGAAATACACCGATAGTACCGCTTGTTCAATTTATCAACCAAAACTTCCATTAACTTAATGACCAACATTCCACCGTTTCGTACTCGAAATTTATTCCACCGATGATCCCCATATATTGAACTGGATCCACTTGAATTCCTTGATTTTCATTATAACCACACCTCTAATCTCGATCGATCGGTTCCACTAAAAACAACACAATCCTTTTGATGTAGACACCAACCATGCCCAACATGAACCGATAAAATATTCTGATTCAACTAACCCTTCTTCCACACCTTCCAAGGCCATCCTTCGCACTAGGAATCTTTAGAGAACTTAGACACAAGCTATTTGCCCAAATCATGACCGTCCGCCAGAAGAGAATCCTTGACTTATCTTAGAAAACCTTAGTAATTCCATTAAAATGCATCTTAACCAACGCCGATTATGTTAATCCCAATTCCTTTTTCTTTCATCGAGGTGAAGCTAATTAGTTATGTCACGACCCAACCCCGTGGGCCGCGACCAGTGCCCTAGCTGGGCACCTATACGTACCCGATACCCAAATTAGCATATTATCAGAATAATAATAATATAATAATAACATTAGTGGATGCTACAGAATTTAGCCGAAGAGCAGACTTGGCACACAGAAGCCGATAAGGCTATCATAAAACAAAACATCCCAAACATATGTACAGAACCCACACAGATGTATCCACAGACCTCTACAGAACATATCATAATCATAAGACGGGACAGGGCCCCGTCATACCCTGAACAAAGTACATATCCAGATAGCAGTGACAGACTGTACCAAAAGATGGGCTCTGTAGAAGAGAGCGCCCCAAAATAGCAGAAATGGGATCCTAAACGTGCGGATCAGCAAACCTGTCGTCTGTACCTGCGCGGCATGAAAACGCAGCCCCCGAAGAAAGGGGGTCAGTACGAAATATGTACTGAATATGTAAAACGGAATCACAGAACTCAAATCATAATGATTACAGAAAATGGGTACAAAATCCAGAGTGTCAAATGCATATTTCCAAATCAGACAGAATGTGTACAGAAACATATGTCATATCATATCCGATCCCTGCCACGGGACTCGACAGACAGAACGTGGTCACCCTCCCGACACTGGTGCCACAATACAGAGGAATCAGAAAAGGGGCGTGGCCCCGTATCATATAATATCATATAAAAATGGCCATAACAGATCAGATCAGAATAGGCGGACATGGCACATCATACTCCACAGACCCATGTACGCGTATACCTGCCCCCTCACATCGGGACGCGGCGAACAATGCAGAGAATTACGCTTGACAACATATCCTGGCCCGGGCTCAGTGTGGGAAACATTGGGACATCCACGAATGGAGTAGTGAGAGACTAATGCAATTTAAAAATATAATAAATGTTTTCAAGACTCGATGAAGCGTATCAAAGACAAACAAATCCAATGGGGTCGGACGGAATCATAATAAATGTATTTCGGATATCATAATAAATTACAGAAGTATAACTTTCCCGAAGTCATTCCGAGTGTCAAAATAATTTATAATATTTAACAGAATATTTAAAATAATATTCGTTAAGCGATTAGTAGGGTAATTAAAACATTTCTTTCAAAAATCGCTTAAAAGGAAGCTTTAACACATTAGGGGCAAAACCGTAAATAGCGGGCCCGCCTTGGGACAAACAAGGCGGCGGGCTCGAATTGTGCCCTCTAAGCATATAGTATCACCTAAAAAGGTTATACAAACATTCTATGATTTTCTGAATAATTTAGAGCAAAATTGCATAATTTCAGAAAAAACGTATCAAGATGGTTCAATTCCACTGAAGGAAAAACTGAAATTTTGTCTTGCGGATTCCGAGGGCCAAGAGGTCCTTCGAGGCCCGGATCCGACCCTAACACACTAGGGGCATGCCAAGGGAAGAATTGGGTTTGCTTTACATACCTTTCGCGCTCCTTAAGCCTTTCCAAACTCACTTCCCGTTTCGTCGAAAAACTGCAATTGGTCAAGTTTACCAATTGTGAATTATTAATGCCATTATTTCAACTTTAAGCATATTTGGCTACCGAAATTTCGGCAGCACTTCCCCTATACATATGACACCCCGAGAATTCAACTCGGCTATAAATCATCAACAACAACCCAAACGACAACAACAATATCAACAAGGAACATTAAAAACACAAATATCCTTCAACTAGTCATTTTTCTCACAAGTTGACATAATCTTCAATTCAACCCAACTTTCAACTAAGATCAATAATTTCATATTCAACAACCATCATGATCATCACCATATAGTTCTAGAAACATTTCATATCGTTTTCCTTAAGATATACACTCGATATACATGATATACAATCTTCCGCCAAAATCATAACTTATGCAAAACATCAAATCTTTGGCATACAACTTCATAACAAGTTTCCAACTTCCAAATTCATCAACCATAATCATAATTCACATCTTAACAACTTCATTTCCATAATATCACAAAATTATTCTAAAGTGACATAATCATCTACATTCCAACTTCAACCAAAATTCATTCAACTTTCATTCCCAATATAATTTCCATCATAACCACAACTAGAATGCAACATAAAATTCAACTCATATATGTATACAACATATATACACCCATGGCTACATATATATATACATACCCACTTTGCAAACTTCCTTATTTCCATAATTTCTACTCATTTCCACATACCACAACATAAACAAACCTTCATAACATAAGAAAAAGGAATTGATTCTTACCTTTTTCTACAAACTTCTTCACTTGAACAAGTTGTCAACTTGAAGAAATAAGTGCTCCTTCTTCCAAAACAATTACACCAAGTTGTAGAGGACACTTAATTTAGTAGGAATTCAACAAGAAAATAATTTTAGAGGCAAGATTTTGAGGGGTGATTTTTCTATGGCCAAACCCGAAATGCCCTCTTTTTGTTCTTGTTTTTCTCTTGTTTTTCCTCCTATTCTTTCTCTTGAAAGTTCTATGGAATTTGGATGATTAAGTGGTCTTTTATTCATTGACCACATGACTTAATTCCATGGGCTTGGATCCTTTTTATGGACCATGGCCGAATGGCTCCTCACTTGGGCCTGAATTTTTTTTTTCATTTTTTTTTGGGCCAACTCGGTTGGTCCCGAGTTGGGCCTAGCCCACTGACCTTTCGACCTTAAAACGTTCATATCTCCTTGTACCGACGTCACCTGGGAACCCACGACCTATGGATGGAAAGCTAATTCAATTATCTACAACTTCTATTTCAAGGTATTTTCGAAATTCCAAACTTACAATACAGTTTTTGCCCCCCAAAGTCAGGTCACCCGAAAACGTTTTCTTAAAAAATATTCGTTTGGAGGGTTTCCACTTTGATTTGGTCCAAAGGTACTTCATGAGTTGTGTTTAACTTTACATATGTGATTCATATGACTTTTCAGATGTTCCAAAAAAAATCTCGGTATGTGGGCCCCACCCCAGCAGATGCTCCGAGGTTCAAAAATACGGGATATAACATGTTAACACCCATCATCCCTTTCCTCATAAATCTTCAAACAACATACATGCGCATCACCCTATGTATTACCTTACCCTGCCAAATCCGAAGAAAATCAACTGAGCATCCCAAAGACTTAATATAACCATTTGTACCCCCTCAATACAATGCCAAGTCCCGGTGTAAACCATTATAACTGTCCGAAGAGTTGCCATCAATTACATATCATTAGCCCCACCTGCAACCTTCAATGAGACTTGATAACGCTGCCATATCTCAATTCTCAATTCTGTACCTAAATCCATTGAATCCATAAAAGCGATTTACTAAAATATCTATAATTCCTTCTAGTAATATACGCATAGTCCCCCAGCTCTATTTACACAATTTTGGCATGGAAACAATGCACAACCCCCTCAATATCACCAATGGTCACCCGAACCTACTCCAAACCTTCACCAAACCAATCATAGTCCTTTCACACATATGTGGCGACCAATTCTAATCCTTTTCTCATGAATAATCAATCTTGTGTTGTCACATTTGACTCCAACCACCGAATCTCACCCAACTCATCAACTTAATATTGAGAAGCTATACCTTGTGACTTAAATCCTTATGATCCTCAACTCACACCCGATACGCAATGCTGATATAAACTCTATAAAATTTAGATCCACCAACGTCCTTTGTACTTACCTTAACTCGCTCGCAATTTTGAACACTTGACGCAAGGCCCGGAGCCTTGTATACCGCACCTTCAATAATACAAACTCCAATTGTGATACCTGGTTACGCCCTTAGAAAGTTCCAACGTATCATTCATACAGTTAATGTTCCATATCCTGTGCAATTACTCCAAAGTCTTTAATAACCAAAACACTGACCCATGTTATCCAGTTAACAACACTTCAACATAATCTACTTCCACGAACAAAGTGTCACCTCAAAAAATATAAATTTAACTTCCAAACTATAGAGATTTCCAATATTCCCTCTTGTTTAAACAACTTTAGCTCATCCATTAAAGAGTGCTACGAAATTAGCCATCTTGGTACGACATAAGCCCCCTTTCCATCAATCTTAAACGTCAATCACCTGAAATTTTCTTCTCACCAGTCGCTGATCACGAAACCTCACAGAACTTCGTCATAACATTTATTCAATTTCGGTAGACTTCCCTCTTAAAGCATACTTAACAATCACAACCCATCTGAATGATACAAAACAACGCCAACATAATCCACACCTGACCCAAGTAATTTCATTTCTTCGAATTCAAGTCCTTTCTTTTTCGGAGAATGTACCTTTGTCCTTCCGACTCTGATTCAACCATGCATCTATCTTCATTCTTCAATTTCCATATTATGTTCCAAACCATATTCACAGCTATCGACCAAAACTTCACTCAAACCTGCCTAAGGGTGTACCCTAATATCGTAAGTCTTGCAAAGTAGCAGAGTCAATCTTGGAGATATTAATATGCCACATACTCACACAATAGAGAGTTTTCTTACCTCACTCGACCTCAAAACTGATTACTTATCTAAATCTGGCACATCACTAGTACAGTTTCTTCAATAAGTCTCTCCGCTAGAAAATACCAAGCAACTTTGGGTACCCCAACAAGAATCACTCATAGTCGATGCAATTCCCCAAACAACCACTAAATTAATCGATAATTAGTAGGGAGATCCTTAATTACTGAACACACAGTCCTACTAATGTCCTCAAACAACTTCACCAAATCGTAATGCCAGAATTGTAGGAACTAGCCTAGTTTTACACCACAGATACAATGTCCACGCCCCTTGTCCAAGATTAGATGCAACACCCAGTAACTCCTTGAGCACCAAAACTTCACACTATCGCATCACTAGAGTCATTTCTATTATTCAATCATTACTCCCCAGTAGCCTATGATGTAATCAATAATACCAATAAATTATTGAATATTTACCTCCACTACATAGATAGACTAGTCTCATTTCATGACTATGTGAGGACTTGTCTAGCTTTTTAAGCTATAACCTGGGAAGAAGCCATGCTAGCATCACCCATCACCCTCTTCCATCCGGCAACTATAATATATCTCACCAAAATTGACAAACACATAGCCTCAAATGTCTCCCCTCTATCTCCATTCCCCGAGACACCAAACGACCCCACGAACACGCCCTTCACTGAAGAGCCCCAACTGCGTATTTCCTTAGGTTCCATCCGTCATATGTAACCTTGCCACCTTACCTAGAACAGATAGCCATCTACTGAAGGAACCCAAACACTACTAGCTCTTATCCACAACTACAATTCTGTCATGCCAAAGGCCAACTTAACTTTTGATACTCTTATATGACATCCACCCTCATACATTTTACAACCTTATCCTAACGGCACGTCAGATACTAATTTTTTCCTTCACATAGCGGTGGTTGATGTATCCAGATTCTCTTCCTTATGCCTCTGTCCAATAGGACAAAGAAGTGCTCTTACCAATACCCCAACAAAATCTTACTTCCTCACACCTTGGCACAAATGTGGCCTTTCGTGTCCTTATCCTCAACTTCTCCTTATCATCTTAACACGGTCACTATCCTCTCATCAAATCTAATGATCCTCCGCAAGTTTACACTTGTTTCCATATATCGACATCTATACTCTGCCATGATAATCTAGTGTCACACCAACTACCATAATAAACCTTGACGATCCTGAAACTTTCCCAAATCAATCACACCTTTAGCAAATCATTCTTGTGAAGCCACAATTTCACTCCCTTGACCTTCGAGCAACTAACCGATCCTTTATATTATCACTCCACTATCATAATACTGAACTCAAGAGTCTCAATCTTAGCTAAAAACTAAACTTGGTCACGCGTCCATATCATAGTAATACATCTCGTATTATACCATGACACGTCATATCAAACCACTCATTAATGAATTCAAGAACGTGTTCTCACCATCAGTGAGTGAATGGAACAACAGGTTCAAATATCAATTTGAACAAACTCGCATTATAAGAATAAAAGAATGAAAGTTTCCTAAATGTCCTATAGTCTCTCGCGGATAGGTACATATATTAATGTACGAATCTGCAAGACTCTACTAGATATTGCTCTTGTACTCATGAGACCGGTGAACCTAGATCTTTGATACCAACTTGTCACGACCCTTTTGACGGATCATGATGGCACCTACACTATCCCACTTGTAGGAAAACCACTTCCAAATCATTTACACTTTTTAAGAAAAATGAGTGCGGATAACTTTATTGACATACTAAATAACAGTTTAAGTAATATAAACAAATGCGGAAGAATAACTTAATCATTAAAATTCCCAAAAACTTTGTCTAAACTTGTACAAAAGCACTAAACAGATTACAAAATACAATATAAGCCTCACATCTTGGAACAAAACTATCTGTAGATAAGAAATAGACAGTTGCACAAGAAAAGGCTCAGGGCTGCAGACCCGGCTAGCAGCTCATCCTATATCTCTAATGCTAGCCTCCAAATCAGTCGCAAGGTCTCGTTACACGAACGTCGAATCAAACTCTACACTCCACAAGGAGTGTAGCTAGAGTAGTACGAGCAAAACACTAGTACTCACAGGTATCATATGCCGACAACAATTAGATAACACATATAAATAGGAAGAAATCAACAAGTAGAGAAGATAAACAATCAAGCACCGTCACGAAAGGATATTTCAAGTGAGGCTCCCAGTAGTAATAATCGCAATAAGTCTCAGTATTCTCAGATCGTAAGTCAAGGAGATAGTTTCTAATCCATAAGTCTGTCAAGTTTCTAAATAGGCACCAACAATAGACAATAACTTCAATTAAATCACCAACCAAAAAATCGATGAGATAATGTGTTATGCAACGATGTGAAGTATAATACAAATGGAATCCAATACAATGTAGTACTATGCAAATGATATGAAATTCCCCTTAGGCCTCTTCTTTGTAAGGTACACACATGCTAAGGGAAATGCCTCATAGCCATAACTCATACGGGACCCATGAAGTCCATGTACCATCATTCAGGAAAATGACCTCGGACATGAGAAATATGTCAAGTAAATGACCTCGGATCACGAGCACTCATCTCGCTCAGGTAAAGACTGACGATCACGAACTCTCATCTCTCGTTTATGCTCTCAAGAAAGACCTAGGAGGCTATACTTTCTCAGTTATCATCATATCAATTTCACAATCATATCAAGTCACATATGTAATATGGTATGCATGCCATGTATGAAATCAACCACGACAACACCACATATTGTGGGATCAACAATAACTTTCCATGAAATTCACATCACAACTCAATTCATTTACATTATCCTTCCTTTTTTGTAAATGTTAAGTGAGATGTTAAGAGACATGGATGAATACAGAGAATTCACAGGTATATCAGACCAACTATGAAATATTGTATGTATGCTATGCATGGGATCGGATCAACAACCTCACAATTTCTTAGAATCAGAACAATATATCTCCAATCAGGGAACCAAGGGATGCAAATCATGAATGTCGGAAACAACTCAAGTCACCAATACATGGTTCATTTATTTTTATGAGATATGTCAGATACTAGGAAACTTAACAAGATCAACCAACAATCATAAGGTAACAACAAAAATGGTGGCAAGCCCACCTAATTAACAGCTGACGATACCAACCTAATTGGAATTCACCTCCACACTATTTCCGAAGGCCTATCATGCTTTTCCCATTAATAACAACCATCTACATGTGTGTCCTGAATCGGAGTCTAGACAAAAGTAAGTCGTAACCTACCTCAGTGTTAAGCAGGTGCCATAAACTAATCTTCTAGCGCCTTTCCTTTCTACATCACCTCAAAACTATCAAAGTCTATCAATTTAATACTCTGCGTTAGTAAATGAGTCTACGGACACCCATATGACGTACTTCTAAAATGACATTAGAAAATGACCCCGAGCCCACAAGGGCAAAATCAGAAATTTATGTTGGAAATGGTTTACCCATAGTCTAGGAAGTCAAAATACCAAGTTTCATAAGAATCGAAACTGAAGTGGTCTTCAATTTCACTAATTTATTAAAAACCTCAATTCTTGTCGAACCCGTGAATCAAATCGTTTTAAAATTCATTTTGAAGTTGATAATAAAGTTGAGAATAGTTTTCTTAAGCTTTTATTAGGTTAAAACTAGGTATTTCACTCCAAGCATCACAAGATCTATTGGAAAACACCATTTTCATGTAAGGGTTTCTAGACCCATAAACCCTCAACATGGATCATAATGTCCAGCACGAAATCAATTAGTAAACAAATATATACTTATCATAGAGTGATAGAAACCTTACCCAAAGGAATAGTCTTGAACACTCACTTGAAATCGCCCTTAACAAAGCTCTCTAGGTCTAAAAAAGGGTCTGGGTGAATGAGGTCTGAAGTTTGGAAAAAAGGGGAAATAAAAAAAAATTTTGAACCAGCGATCCCGCTTCTGTAGATAAACCCTCGCAGATACGGGATCGTACCTACGGAGAAATCTCCGCAGAAGCGGTCTCCACTAAAAATATCTCGTGCGCAGGTGTGGTGAAGCTCCACAGATGTGGTCCTGCACCTGAGGAAAATACTCCGCAGGTGCGGACCTGCCTGACCTCACACGATCTCACACCTGCGCACCAATACCCGCAGAGGTAGGCCCGCAGGTATTGCCACATACCCACAAATGTGGCATACCAGAAGCCAGCAAAAATAAAGTTTTTCACCAAATTCAACCTAAAACCCGAACTCATCCGAGACCTCCCAGATACAAACCAAACATGTGACCCACTATAAAAACACACTATGAATTCACCCATGCCCTCGGAATTACCAAGGGAGGCCATCCTGACCTGATCAACCCCCAAACGCCAAAATAAGCTTTCCAACCAAAGGACCAAAACACCCTCCGAGTGTCTCAAAAATCGAACCAACCACCTATTCAAACCTAATGGAACTGATGAAAACCCAAAAATGACTCGTTTACCAAAGAGTCACCTATTCATCAACATTTTTTTACTTATTCAACGTAAAATCTTCTAAATTCTTCAAAATCAATCAAGACTCATTTGACTACCTAGGGAACCGTGTCACCAATCCCCATGAGTCAAATACACTATAATGATGCTAGGGAAAGGGTCAGTGGGATAAAAGGGGAAAGTGACTAATCAACCAAATGGGTCGTTACACAACAATACCAACCTGATGGATTTATCGACCTTCTTCATGGCCCGACAGCAAAACACATAAGATCTATCACTTTGTATATTTCCTTGATGTTTTACTTACCTATACAATTACAGCGGTACTCGCACAAATGCTCGTCATCTCACGAGTACAGGACCCTCAATTCCCCATTACGCCCTTTAATTACTTTAACCAACACATAACATTACATAAAGGGTCTAGTAAGTCTTAACTTGCCTTAGATTTGAAGTCCCGTCGCTCACGAATGGATTGCCCTTTGTCAATGCCTCTAAATGATCCCAATCTCGATTGGAGCGAAGATGAAGTCTTCTGGAAGCTCTATCGTGACTAAATTCTCCAAATGAGTTTAATCTAGTCAAAATAGTATTTTATGAGGTTAGACAAGTCCAACAAAACCATAGAGCTATATTGTATTTCAAAACCCAAAACAAACCCAAAAGCCAACCCCGAGGCCAAAGGGGTAACAACTTGAATTTTGTCGCAAAAGTGAATTACCCATAGTCAATAGGTTCTAAATCCAAAAGATCAACTAATTCATCCAAAATTTGACCCTCAAATCAAGGATTTTCCATTTTCCAACGTTAGGGCTCAAAAACCTTAATTTCTACAACCCAAAAACGGATAAAAAAGAAAACTGGCGGAAATAAATATGGGAAAACACCAAAATAAAGGTTAGATACTTACCTCCATTCAAATACGATAAAAACACCATGAAAACCACCTCAAAGAGAGATCTAGAACTCAAGATATGATGAAAATATCAAATGGACGAAGTTTGATTTATAATACAACAGGGTCTTCGCATTTGCGACCAAAATATTTGCATTTTCGACCAGATTCACATTAGTGACAAAAAACTTTGAGTTTGTGACCACAGGTTCACATTTGTGACCAAATGTTCGCATTTACTGCCACATCAAATACTAGCAATAATCCAAACTTCATTGTAGCACCCGAAACTCATCGGGAACCTCCCGGACACAAACCATATATGCATTTTGATCATAAAACATGCTACGAATCTTTTTGCGCACTCAGAAATTCTAAAAAAGTCATCATGACCCGTTGTTGACCAATCTCAGCTCCAATTCTTCAAAATATTAGATTTTCAACAAACGATCCAAATCACACCTGGATGCCTCGGGACCCGAAACAATAGTCCAACTAAGTCAAAAATCATATTCTATAATGGAATCTATGAAACTTCAAAAATTATGCATTTACCCCTGATGTTGGCATTGGTCTAACTTTCTCATTTCCTTAACTTCTGAACTTCTAATTTTACTAAAACTGATCTGAACTCACCCGATTTCCTCGGGAACCAAGCCACTCATTCCCGCAAGTCATGAATACCATGATGAAACTACAGGAAACTATGGGCTCAATTCCAAACTAGTTGAGGTGGGTCATATGATCCTCATTGACCATGTATATCTATTTAAAACTCATCTCACTTGGAACACCTTTTTCATTAACTTCTTTCTTTTAGATTCTACGGATATGAACCCAGTCTATCCATGATTATCTTTTTTATTTGGATTTATTTCCAAAGTTAAAACCTAGAACACATGTAATCATCTACTTTGTACACCTATGCACAACTATTTCATTTTTGTAACGACCTGTTTGGTCGTTATTGCACTTTTGATCCATTTACCCTCTTTGACCCTTCCTCGAGCCTTGTTAGCATGATTTTGACCAACAGGGATCGAAGATATGGTTCTGAGGTAGTCGGACGAGATTTATTGTGACTTATGAGAATTAGAACCTTAAAGTGAAAAATCTTTGACCAATAGTTGACTTTTGGGTAAGCAGATCTTTTTCAAATATCTGTCGATTTCGTGAGGTTTGGAGGATCGATTATGACTTGGTGGGGTATTCATTTCGGTTCTCGAGGCATTTGGGAGTGTTTTGTACCATTGGATGGAAAGTTAGTTTTCGCCGTTTAGGGGTTAACCCGGTCAAATAGACCTCTGATGGGAATTCCAAGGTCACGAGTGAGTTCATAGCGTGTATTTACATATGTGTGCATATCTATTTTGTATCGGAGGTCTCAAGTGGAGGTCATGATTTGGGGGTGAACTTGGTGAAAAACTAGAAATATGCTGGTTTCTGGTGTCTTGCGGCAGCGAGACGGGCGCCTCCCAGCTGACCCACCTAAGCGAGGCTTCGTCCGTAGGTGCGTAAGTCTTGACATTTTACTAAAATCTGCCCCAGCGGATGGTCCTCTGCCGAGGCAAGTCCGTGGCAGCAGAGCCTTTTCCGCTAGCGGAAAACGCTGAACCAGAATCATTAAATGCCCTAATTCAAATCACTCATTTCCCATTCAAAAGATTAGTTCTCCAATGAGACTTAGGGCGATTGGAAGTATTTCCAGAGTTGAATCATTTTTGGTTATGTCTTCTTCACCTAGTTATTGTTATTTACCTTCCTAAACTAGTAATCTATGGTGGAATCTAGAAAAGCTTATTGGAGATGATGAATCTTAATCACATATTTGTTAATTGAATATGAGGCTATGAATGTGAGTTTAATTGAGGTTTTTGGCTAATCTAAGCATATAATTCAATTAGTTAGTAGTAATAAGCTTGAGTCTCCAATTGGGGTTAATGATTTGGTTATGGAAAAACTAGGGTTTATGTATAATTTAAGGTTTTTTGTAACGACCCATTTTGTTATTATTGTATTTCTGACACTTTTGACCCTCTCCCAAGCTTGATGAGCTCACTTTTGACCTGAGATAGCCATTGATATGCATCCCGAGGTGTCTAAATATGATTCAGGCGACGTTTTGTGAAATTTGGGCTTAAAGTGAAAAAGCGTTGACTCAAAGTTGACTTTTGGGTAAACGGACCTTTTTCGAAAATCCATCGATTCTGAGAGGTCCGGATTGTCGTTTAGAACTTGTGTGTATATCTAGTTTGGTTCCTAATGCACTCGGATGCATTTTGAGACTTGGGTTGGGAAGTTGGAATCGAGGTATCGGGGGTTGACTCGATCAATGAGACCTCCATTAGGAATCCCGAGGCCACAAGTGTGTTTGTAGCGTGTTTTTATGTGGGTCTGTGTATGTGGTTTGTGAGCATATGGCCTCGGGAGTTAGTCGGGATTTCGGTTGAGACTTGGGGAAGTTTGGGGATTTCAGGTACGGGTGTCCGGCACCAGTACCGTCCCAGCAGCACCGCCATAGCGGCGGGATGGCTATTGGGGTGGCCAAGCTATGTTGTGTCCTGATCGTCCCAATGGTCTGAGTGGATCTCGTGGCGGTCCCGATGCCACCATATCAGTATTGGGCCTGTTATATTAATTAAGTATGTATTAAAAACCCTTAGTCTATCATTTATTACTATTCCGAAATTTGAGCTCTTGGGAACTATTTTAGAGGATTCTTGGTTGTAAGTCCTTCTAATCCCCTTGCTAACTCATTATTCCTAATCATCTTAGAATCCCTCTTTCCTTGTTGTTTCCTTAGTAATGGAAGATAAAAGGTGGATTTAATGGATATGCTATCTAGGCTTTTCAATGATGAAATTGATTGGGATTATGCTAGATTATGATATATCTAAGGTTGTTAATCATATATCTTCCATTATTAGTGTTGGATTCTTAAATCTAAGAGTTAGGGTTTATACCTAAAATTGGGGGTTTGTATTTTGAAATTGGATGAATCCTTGAGTTAATTTAGCAATTAGTTGATGGGTGTTGATCACGTTACACCCCGTATCTTCAAAGAGCACTTATCAAATCTGAAACATAAGTACGTTGAGTTAGGGTTAAGTAAAACCACTTTGGAATATAAAGAGCAAGCATTATTAAGTATATTTAATAAGTGAAGGATGTATATAAGGTATACCAGAGGGTTTTATAAGGAAATGAGTAGAAGAAATGGAGTAGTACGACTTCGGAGAAAGGATGGGTATTGTTTTGTGTGAAATTTTTGGTCCAACTTGGGGGACGAATATCTCTTAGCATATGAAGTGTTTTGAAGTGAAATAAAGCTTAAAATGAAGTTCGTCGAGTCTAGTTTCCAACTCAATAAACTGCTCATCGATAGGACATCGGAGCAGAGAATTATGGACGTTACAAATTCGGCTGATAAAGCAGAAACGCGTGCTACAGTACTGCTACAGTACTGACTGCTACAGTACTGCTACAGTAAAAGGCTACAGTGACCCCCCCCCCCCCCCCGAATGTTGACCCCTATATAAAGGGTAATAACCCCCCCCCCCCCCCCCCCCTTTCATCAGATTTTGCTAGAAAATTCCAGAAATTAGAAGAGAGAGAGAGAGAGAGTAAGGGAATCAAAAAGTGAGCAATTTTCAAGTAGCGGAGTAGTGGTTTAGGTCCGGGTAACGCATGGTTGTGATTCTAGTATTGTTTTGCGGTGGATTTTAGCGTGGATATTGAGGTTATTGCTGTCTTAACAAGAAAAAAGGTATGAATCTTTCTCTTTTGGTATTGTTTAAGGCTAATTTATGGAGATAAAGTTGTTAAATAATTGTATAGTAAGTTGGTTAGCTATGGAAGTTGGAAAACAGCGTGTGGGATATTTTATGGCACATGTTGGTGTTGAAAGTGATGTTGTTAGTGTTGGTATTGATGTTGTTATTGTTGGTTGCTGAATTTGGGTTTCGGGTAAGATAACACCGAGCCTACATGGCCGGGTAAGATAACACCGATCCTGCATGGCCGGGTAAGATAACATCGCGCCTATATAGCCAGGTAAGCTAACACCATGTAAGATGCTATATATGTATGTATATATATTACCGCACCTTAACGGTCGGACAAGATATTATATATGGCTATATATGGAAAGCTGTTTTTTTTTAAAGCTAAGCATGCACGACATTCGCCTTGAAAAGGCATTCAGGGACACAGGCTGATCTCTTTTATATTACATTATCTGCATACTTTCATTATGTTGTTATTTATGCCTTACATACTCTGTACATTTCTTGTACTGACGTCCCTTCTTGTGGACGCTGCGTTCATGCCCGCAGGTTTAGATAGACGAGACGAGGATCTTTTATCGTAGGCTGCCTTCATGTGCTGGTCTTGAGTGGTGGCTCCACTTCTTCCTGGAGCATTTCCGAGTCTGAGTCTATACATATATATATGAATTCTGTTAAGGGTACGTTGAGGGGCCCTGTCCTGACTTGTATACCTCAGTCAGGCTCATAGAGGCTTTACAGACAGTTCCTGTGTACAACTTAGTCATAGTGTGACAGTAGTAATGTCGACATCATGGGTCTATTGTACATATAATTATGCATGATATTATGTTCATATTTAGCCTCTTGATCTTATTGTTGCCATTCGAGACATAGAGGATCTGAGCTGTAAGTTGGTTCTCTGGATTTTCGCAAGGTGTCGGGTGCCAATCACGCCTTACCTAAGGCGGGGTGTGACAAATTGGTATCTGAGCAGTTCTGTCCTAGGGTTGTCTGCAAACCGTGTCTAGCAGAGTCTTGTTTAAGGGTGTAAAGCTAGCCACATTTATAAACAGGAGGCTGTAAGGCATTTAGGAATGATTGGCCTTATTTTCTCATCTTAGATCGTGGGGGAGAGCCAAGTCATAGGAAATGAAATTCCTTTTACTAACCCTTAATTTCAGCGAAAGAATGGTGTTGACAAAGGAAGAGGATGATGATATTGGGATTACAGAGGTAAGCCACTTTGTTGAAATTACGTCATCAAGATGTGCATCTTCTATGAGAATAAATTTGTCACGACCCAACCCCGTAGGCCGTGACTAGTGTCCGAATTGGACACTCATATCACCTGTTAACTATAATCATCTATAGCTAGCATATCGTGATCTTATTTGTATAAAAGGCAAGACGTTATTTTAAAGTTGTCATATATATATGCATATCATAGCCACCTGTCTCCTGAGGAGTTACAATTTTCATATCAATTATATATATATCTGTCTACGCAAGCCGACAAGGCTGCCACTACGCACAACATCCCAAAACATATGTATATATATACGCGAGCCGACAAGGCTGCCACTACGAATGGGTACACCCCAAAACATAAGTCATATCCATACAACGAAACAACAACTATGTACAGACCCACACAAATGTCCACAGACCTCTAAGAGTAATGACAGTGTCATATGACGGGACAGGGCCCCGCCGTACCCCGAACAAACACATATATATACAACAAAAGGGATTTATACCACAAGCTAGGCTCCGGAACAAAGGAGCAATCCCAAGTAGCTGAATAGATATCCTAGGCTGGCGGATCTCCGAAACGAACGTCTGTACCTGCGGGCATGAATGCAGCCCCCCGAAGAAAGGGGGTCAGTACGGAATATGTACTGAGCATGTAAAGCATGAAATATAGTACATAAAATCATACTGAGATAAGGAGTGTAGGATCTAATGCAACAAACAGAAATCCATAAAACTTACCTTTGAACATAATTCATATTTATGAATCTCATACCAATATCAATATAGAGTTTAGTAGTCAAAGCTGAATAATCATTCTGTACATAACATATATAACGTGTCCCGGCCCTCTAGTGAGGGGCTCGGTAAATAAAATCATATCATCATATACATGTACATATAACGTGTCCCGGCCCTCTAGTGAGGGACTCGGTGAATAATGATCATATGCCCTCCTGGCCGCCATCTCCGTATCATCATGTCATCATATCATCATACCATCATATCATTATATATATATATACATATATATATATATATATATATATATATATATATATATATATATATATAACGTGTCCCGGCCCTCTAGTGAGGGACTCGGTGAGTAATATAGTAAATATGCGCACGAAAACGTGTCCTGGCCCGGAACTCAGTGAAGGATGTAACGGTAAGCACGGGCAGAATAATAAGCAACCACATACATACAAATCATCTTTGGAGACTCAATAGATAAGTAACTAATTAGCTTTCAAGTGTCAGGATAATAGTCATATTCAGTTCTTTCTAAATCTTATTACAAACCATAGCAAGGAACGTTTCAGGATTCATATACTTGTATCAATTTAACATGATATGGCTTTTGAAAGTCAAACACGACTCTAATTATGCAAGTCTTTAAGAGTAGTAATTTCCATACATCATTTGTAAGTCAATCATATAGTAGGCTCGTGACAATAACATTAAGGAATGAATAGAATCATAAGTCATGCTTGGAACTAGAGAGTAGAGTTTACCCCAAGGCTCATATCATTTCTTACTTACGTCTAGGACATGCCAAAAGAAGGAAGGATTAGGCTTTATATACCTTTAGCGTTTAGTCGTATTATAACTCGTACTTGCTGCCCAATATTACCTTATCCTATATCAAGATATCAAGAGCTACGATTAGTCTACGAGGGAATTCAATACGTATTTTAGCGTTAATAACCCCTTTCTAACATTTAGATGACGTTTCGTTCGCATTCAAACCAACTATTGCCACAAGCTAACATTGCTAGTCATACTTTTGAGTACCAACCCGAAATTATTTAAACATGACTTAAGGGAACTTTGGACAGTCCGTACATCATTTAAAACAGCCCCCTATTCATGGCTAAACAACACACACAACATTACCATTTTCACTTCGCAATTTTCCAACTTCAACTACAACGACAACAACACGTTTACAACATTACTTATACGATTATTGGAACTATTTTAGCATCATATTAATTCTTATAACAGCCCACAACCCATTTCAGTTTCAACTTGAATCATTAAACTGCACTTTCACTATACGATCATAACAACAATCAACATTCAAAATGCACTAATCTACCCCCTTCATTAAAACAGTCCACGGTTTGGACTGTTTTTCTACTTCAACATAAATCATTTCTTTTACACCTCAACTCACATATTCATAACGCATACAATGCACCACAATGTCCATAACAACAACAATTAAAGCATCACATAAAACAGTCCATTAATCCCTCTAAACCAGCCCCTACACGACTTCAACATAACCAAAACAACTTCATGATTTTCATTCGTTTATTCATACTACAACACATTCAATCCATTCCCAATACATGTACAAGAAGATTAAGCATTATTCCATATAAGCCTATAGCACACGGCTCACTTCAACTTCAACAACAATAGTCCAATACCAACATGCACAATCATATACATTCAATTCACCACAAAACATATGAAAGATGATCAACTCTTACCTTGTCACTCAATCCTTCAATCGGCTAGCCCTTCAAATTCACTTCTTGAATTTCAACACTTGTTCTTGCTATTCCAATGAATGCTACACGTTATTGTACACCTTCAAAGGGGTTAAATTGCTTGAGAAACTGAATTTTGATCAACTTGGAGCAGCCCCCATTCTCGGCCAGCTCTAGCCGAGACCCTCTCTCTCTATCTCTAATGTTCTTAACTTTGTGAAGATGCAAATGATTTAGTTAGTGTAGAATGAATCAGCATTCTCACTATATATATGATGTCCATGGGTTGGACATGTGTCCCACTCAATATTTGAGTCAATTATCATTGACCATCTCCACATACATACACGGCCACACTTGGCTTTGTTTAATGGGCTGATTTAGTTTTTTAATCCCACTTAATAATCTAATCATGGTTAATTTAATCCCAATTTTCCATTAATGCTTCTATACCAAACGAAATTTTATGGGCAACTTGTGACTTGAAACGAAATCGGAAGTTAAAGTCTCTACTTCGTACCATAAAATAGTCTTGTTTTTAACTTGTCGTGTTTAGTTTAAAATGTCCCAATGTATAAAAATACGGGATATAACAAAATTGGTCATCATCAAGATAAGCTGATTGTATAGTAAAGCAAGGGGAATTAGTTACATGTATAATTTGATGATAAGTTCAGTTGTAAGTTGCAGACGACAGAAGTTGAAGGAATCAGTACAGAGGTAAGTAATGGTAAAAAGGATTATAAGTCAGATATGGTAAGAATGTTGCAAGTATTATTGAAATATATAGCCAATGAATGGAAGAGAAAGTGACCAGCGAAATAAACAAGGACGATTGATAAAAGTTCAAGCATATTCCGAGTTGTGACGCATGAGGTAAGTTTCATCATCTTTGCATTTTTGTTCGATATTGAGGGCCTCGTGAGGCATTGCATATATTTTCTGGACTGCGTGCAGGTTTGGATAGTAAGAAATATAGGGGAAATTTTGTTAAGATTTTCCTAAAATTTAAGGACGAGAACCAAGGATTTAAGAGATAACAAAGGTTATACGTCTATGATTGCTACAGATTGATTAAAAGGAAAGTATATGACAAGTTGATAAAGGATGATAAAATAAAGATGATGCTACAAATGGACATCAGGCATTAGTTATTGGAATCAAAAGTACCATTCCGGCTGGACATATAGTTGGGCATATCCTTATTTCGAGTATGCCCATAAATTTAGATCGAGAATGGCAATGAAATACAACAGCATAAAGTAAAACCTTTAAGGGGGGAAGCAAGTAAGCTTGAGTATGAGCACAAAGACTGACCAAGGTATTGGAGGAATTATGACACCCGACAGTGGGGCAATCGAAAAGTAATAGGGAGCTATGAAGCTAGATGA
This sequence comes from Lycium barbarum, assembly GCF_019175385.1. Classification (NCBI taxonomy): domain Eukaryota; kingdom Viridiplantae; phylum Streptophyta; class Magnoliopsida; order Solanales; family Solanaceae; genus Lycium; species Lycium barbarum. The sequence continues at coordinate 17,029,940 of NC_083348.1, read as the reverse complement.
GCTTACGAAATGCAAGGAGAAGCCACGAAAGTAGACGGCGATAACATCGCAAGAGAAGGATTCAAGGATATTGCGTTTGGTCGAAACAAGCTGGTGACAATGAACCCTCATGAAATTTCAAGCTGCTAGTCATATCAATTGTGAGAGTATATGATATAGAACCATACAAACAATTGCCATGATGAGATAGCCAGCACGATGAGGAGGATACTTCACTCTACAGTCCTCCAGACCGAGAGGAGGACAGACCGACTACAGGTATATGAGTCTTTTATTGGAACTTCTTATGTGCATACAACTATTGCAGGATACCATTGAGAGTTGACAAATGAAAGTTTTGAAGGGACCGATAACTAAAGTAATTATAGATAACTGCGGCTAAGAAGTTTTACCGCTACAAGGAATCATAACATTTAGGAATGGAAAGCAGTTGTATATGTTGATTGATGGCTTGTCATCGGGAGTTCCAAAGGCTAAAATAGCATTTGCTTCTTCGGAAGAGTAAGGAATCCTTTTAATCTGGGGGGAGATGCATCACGAGGATTTATCGGAATCTATTAGAATTTCAGCTTATTCTAGGTTATGTGATAAAAGTCACGCAGTAGGGTGGATGTGATCATACCAGCACTAACGCACCAGATCCCATCAGAACTCTTAAGTTAAGCGTGCTTGGGGTGAGAGTAATACTAGGATGGGTGATCCCCCTGGGAATTGTACTAAAGGTCTAACAAATTCATAGATAGGGACAGATGAGAAGCTAGAGTAGCCTAAGGGAAATTGTAGTATACGGAGTGGTTGGAAACATTAAGTAGTCGCGAAGGACAAGGCCGACTAGATCGGTGGCAAGAAAGAAGGTGCATCACAGCTCTAGAATTAGGATGAGTTCGAATAGTATTTGGAGATACTTCATAAGTGAGGGGTTAGTAACCACATGTGTGTATAGGTATGATATCCCATATATGACTGCGCCATATTGGTATGTGTGTCCTAGCAACCGGCGTTGCTATATACTGAAGGCATTAATCGAACAATGTAATAAAGTTCAAGTGACAAATGTGGTACAAATGTTACGAGGTAATTTGATGCTATTTTCACTACAGATTAAAGTTGGAAAGTCCTAACACAATAACGTCATGAAAAGGAAGGGAGTGAGTATATAGAAAGTAAAGGGATTAGAATGTCTTGAGAAAAGGAAAAAGTGTAAGAAACGAGGATGAGTGAAGCTTCCAAGAGAGACGACGGAAAAAGCAAGGGATTATTTGGAAAAAAATTCTAAGGTAGGCAAGCAAAAGGGATAAAGGATGGTAGTATGGAATAAAAGACGAATGTGTGGGGTCAGAGAACAGACTTTGATAAGTGGGACTTAAGGAGGGAAGTTTACTCGCATTAAAATAAAGTCGTGACTAAGTGTGTGTGAGACGAAGAACGTGAGAAACGGTAATTACTGAGAATAATAAGTCACTATTAAGGAAATGCCATTGCAAATCATCTAGACACTACCATAAGTCGAACTATGATGGTATTGTAAGGGATTAAAGAGTCCTCCGACCAAGGGATAAAAAAGAGGTGATATGGTATATATATAAGGTCGACTAGTACAAAAAGGGAGGATCTGAATAGCACCAGAGAAATAAGAAAGGAAATGTGCCATGTCTGAACAAGAGAATTTGTCTACTAGTAAGGAGATATGGAGCAAGGAAAAACAGTACAAAAATAAGGGTCCTCACATATCGGCGGGGGCCGTACCAATCATGAGTTAGGACCATCTTAATGACAACATGTCCCAGGACGGTAACCAGATATCATTTGACCACTGAGTACATAAATAAGAACAAGAGGATAAGAAACTAATGAAGGCTCCGTAAGCTCGCAAGAAACAACATTCGAGGATGTTAAATGAAAAATGTAAGTAACAACACCACGTTACACCCCGTATCTTCAAAGAGCACTTATCAAATTTGAAACATAGGTACGTTGAGTTAGGGTTAAGTACAACCACTTTGGAATATAAAGAGCAAGCATTATTAAGTATATTTAATGAGTGGAGGATGTATATAAGGTATACCGGAAGGTTTTATAAGGAAATGAGTAGAAGAAACGGAGTAGTACGACTTTGGAGAAAGGATGGGTAATGTTTTGTGTGAAAATTTTTGTCCATATTGGAGGACGAATATCTCTTAGTATATGAAGTGTTTTGAAGTGAAATAAAAGCCTAAAATGGAGTTCGTCGAGTCTAGTTTCTAACGAAATAAACGGCTCGTCGATAGGACATCGGAGTAGAGAATTATGGACGTTACAAATTCGGCTGACAGAACAGAAACGCGTGCTACATGACCGGCATGCTACAGTACTGCTACAGTAAAATTCTACAGTGAACCGACCCGAATGTTGACCTCTATATAAAGGGTAATAACCCCTTTTTCATCATATTTTGCTAGAAAATTCCAGAAATTAGAAGAGAGAGTAAGGGAATAAAAAAGTGAGCAATTTTCAAGTAGCGGAATAGTGGTTTAGGTCCGGGTAACGCATGGTTGTGATTCTTGTATTGTTTTGCGGTGGATTTTAGCGTCGATATTGAGGATATTGCAGTCTTAATAAGAAAAAAGGTATGAATCTTTCTCTGTTGGTATTGTTTAAGGCTAATTTACGGAGATAAAGTTGTTAAATAATTGTATAGTAAGTTGGTTAGCTATGGAAGTTGAAAAACAGCATGTGGGCTGTTTTATAGCACTTGTTGGTGTTGAAAGTGATGTTGTTAGTGTTGGTATTGATGTTGTTGTTGTTGGTTACTGAATTTGGGTTTCGGGCTAGGCATATAAAAGGGGAGATGCTGCCCGATTTTCGGCAGAATATAGAGTAGTTTTACTTGAAAGTTTAGTATAAGTATACTGTGATGAGTCTAATGATACTTTGAATCCTCTTAAATGTAGACTCATGAATTCGGACGAATAAGTGTGGATAACTAGAGGTTGAACAGGTATGTTAAGGCTCGTCCCTTTCTTTCAAAGGCATGATTCCTATGTTATGATTCCATAAATGTTTCCATAACCGCCTTGATTCCAAAAGCTACTCTTAAAGATTCTTATGATGTAAAATGAAAAATGTTCTATGATGATTGTGACGATGATGCTGATTCTCTTCTAGAAACTCTGAAGCTATGATTTGAGAGCATTAGGAGATTATTGAGCCATTCCATGAATCACTTGATCTTACTTGTTGTTGATGGTCTCACCTCATGTCATTCGTTCCTTCGAGGTAAGATATAGCAAAGACAACGATTCTATCTTCAGTGCTACCTAATTTCATGATTCTTCAGACTCCCGTGACATTATGGATTTCATCTTACGATGGTTGATCCTTCAAGGAATGATATAGTGACTATGGTAATGCTAATGATGATGTTGATTTCATTTATGTATTTTCATGTGTATGTATGCATGTATGCATTGCATCCCACTGATCAGTTGGGGACAACACCGAGCCTACATGGCCGGGTAAGATAACACCTATCCTATATGGCCGGGTAAGACAACACTGAGCCTATATGGCCGGGTAAGACAACACCGATCCTACATGGCTGGGTAAGACAACACCGAGCCTACATGGCCGGGTAAGATAACACCGAGCCTACATGGCCGGGTAAGATAACACCGCACCTATATGGCCGGGTAAGATAACACCATGTATATATATTACCACGCCTTAACGGCCGGACAAGATATTATATATGGCTATATATGGATTTTTTTTAAAAGCTAAGTATGCACGGCATTCGCCTTGAAAAGGCATTCAGGGACACAGGCTGATCTCTTTTATATTATATTATCTTCGTACGTTCATTATGTTGTTATTTATGCCTTACATACTCAGTACATTGCTCGTATTGACGTCCCTTCTTGTGGACGCTGCATTCATGCCCGCAGGTGTAGATAGACGAGACGAGGATCTTTTATCATAGGCTGCCTTCAGGTGCTGGTCTTGAGTGGTGGCTCCACATATTCCTGGAGAATTGTTGAGTTTGCGTCTATACATATATATATATATATATATATATATATATATATATATATATATATATGAATTGTGTTAAGGGTACGTCGAGGGGCCCTGTCCTAACTTGTATACTTCAGTCTGGTTCATAGAGGCTTTGCAGACAGTTCTTGTGTACAGCTTAGTCAGAGTGTGACAGTAGTAATGTCAGCATCATGGGTCTATTGTACATATAATTATGCATGATATTATTTTCATATTGATCCTCTTGATCTTATTGTTTCCATTCGAGACATAGAGGATGTGAGTTGTAAGTTGGTTCTCTCGGTTTCCGCAAGGTGTCGGGTGCCAATAACGCCTTACTAGGGTGGGGTGTGACATATCACCTACTGTTTAATTGGATATTTGACCCCTAAATATTTTCATTTTGATCTTGTAGACTCTGTTTCCCCAAATTCAACGGTTGGATTTTGACCTATTTTTGAATGATAGCAATTTGGGTATCGATCTTCATGATTTCTAATCTAGATTTTGAATATGCCTAGACTTTCTTGATCTTGAGGTTCAGCAGAAGGGCAAGGCTAAGGAGTTATTATTGGTGTATTATTGTTCGACCATCCAAGTAGGTTATGGCTTACCCTAGGTGAGACTTCGTGGAGCGAAGCATATATTTAGATGATATTGTCAGAGAAAGAATGTAAACCTTCGGGTACGAAGTTGGGTTGGATATTGTCTTAGGTTAGGCTCTATTATGTTATTGGGGCTAGCCACCCTGTTGTGTTGTGATCTGATTTGTTCTATTGTTGTGGGCTTGAAGCTGCATAATGATAGTAGATATTGGAGACTATTGATCTATCTTGTTCATGATATTGTGACACCTCACTTGTTGACGTTAATACTAAAATAGTATGACTTGTATAGTCTTTCATGATATGGTTGGCATACCCATGCTTGGTACTTGTGATATTGATCTGATTATTGATGTTGATTAATACATTGTACGCATTCTTATCTCTCATGATCTATTGTTGATACATTGTTGATAGTTGGTAAAACACTGTGATGAGCAGGACTTAGTTTGCATGAGAGTGATATGAGAAGTCTGATATCCTATGCTTATCCCGGAATATTGGATTGAGTGGAGATCGTGGATTTAGTGAAGTGATGTGAGAGTCCGATGTTCGATGGATGTCCCGAAATCGTAGATTAAGTGAGTATATGGACTTTGTGGGTCCCCCATGGGTTGTACTACCGGGACATCGATACTTTCGTCTAGAGTACATGTGTCTACATCATTGCATTGCATTTGCATTCGTACATTATTGCATTGCATTATAGCTTATATTGTGATGATCTGGGGATTTACTTGTGTTGTTGGGTTCGGATTGGATATATTGAGATTTTGCACACTTGGGTTTAGATGCTTCCACCTAGGTGAGGATGTGTACTTGGTTCTGATTGTGTTTGACTTATACTTGTGGATTTATCTACTTATCTTGCTTATTGTCTGAATTATGTTAGTTATACTTAGTCGGCCTATGATATCTACCTGTACTGTGGTTTTGTACTGACCTGCACTTGCTGCATTCTTTTATGAATGCAGAGTTCCAGGTTGGATCAGCTTCCATCTACTGTGGCTGATAGTCGCTATCAGTAAAGCTTAGAGTTTACAAGGTGAGCACGAGATGTTCGCTGCCTTGAACACTCCTTTTATTTATGTCTAACTTTCCTTTCTGAGACATATACAAATATTAATGTATTATTATATTTCCAGACTTGTATATTTCTAGTTAGATGCTCTTGTATGGATTAGACCAGACCCTGGGTGTATTTCTTTATTTTCGCACTTTTTCTATTTTATTATTGTCAGACTTACGTGATTTATTCTCTTTCGCTTATTTAATTATTTATTTACGCTTTTTTTATCGTTGGGTTGAGGGTTCGCTTACTGAGGTAGAAAAGGTAAGTGCCCGGACGACTTAGCCAGATTGGGTCGTGACAAGTTGGTATCAAAGCCCTAAGTTACCCGGTCTATCATACAAGAGAGTGTCTAGCAGAGTCTTGTGGATCGGTACAATGAGCTCCGTACTTATCTTCGGGAGACTATAAGACATTTAGGAAACGTCAAATTCTTTCATTCACTCATGAGACTTTATTCAAATTGGTATCTAGTCGAATCCAATTGGTATCTGAACTTTCTTATCTTAATCACCCACAGAGGGTGGACACTCGTCCTTAAATTCTTATGCGAATGGTTGATCTATGACGTGTAGTGGTTTGGTGCGAGATGTGTTATTCTGATTCGGGAAAAGGATCAAGTTCAGTCTTTAGTCATGGCCTGAGGTTTCGATTGTGTGGAGTTACGATTAGACTCGGTTGCTGTGTGGAGTCGAGGTTAGACTAGTTTATTGTGAGAGTTCGTGAGAATAGGAAGATAGTTCCGAGGGTGTAACGACTCGTTTGGTCGTTATAGTCTTTTCGACATTTTTGCCCATTCAAGAGCATTGGTTAGCACATTTTTGACCAGAGGGGACCGTTGGCATGCTTCTCGTGGTGTCTAGACCGGATTCGGGTAAATTTTGTGAAATATAGGCTTAAAGTGAAAAATAGTTGATCCGAAGTTGACTTTTGGGTAAACGGACATTTTTCTAAATTTTATCGATTCCGAGACGTCCGGATGGTCGTTTAGAACTTGCGTGTTTATTTGGTTAGATTTGGATTTTGGGACTTGGGTTGGAAATCGAAACTAAGGCATCGGGGGTTGACTCGATTAATGAGATCTCCGTTGGAAATTTTGAGGCCACGGGCACGTTCGCAGAGCATTTTTTGTGTGTCTATGTGTACGGGATGTGAGCAGATGGCCTCAAAAACTAGACAGAAAATCAGATCAATTGGCGAAATTTGGAGCGATTTCTGGTGTCTGGTGTCAGCTTTGGCGGTACCAGCACAGTGGCAGCAGCACTGCTGGAGCGGTCCAAGGCTTTTTGTCTTGACTGCTAAAGCGGCGCCGCTGGGGTGGTCCCACTGCCGCTAAAACGGGTGACGGGCAGTCTGTAAAATTAATAAAGTGTTAAAAGCCTTTAGACCCTCATTATTTCCCATTTCGAAATTAGAGCTCTGGGAACAGTTCGTGGAGATATTTTAGAGATATTCTTGGAGGTAAATCTTTCTTATTCCTTTACTCTTTCTTATTCATAATCATCTTAGATTCCTCCCTTCCCTTTAATAAGCCCATATTGATGGAAGTTGGAAGAGGGTTTTGATGAACATTGTTCCTAGGCTTGTTAATGATAAATTGATGATGTTTATGTTAGATTTTGATGAAGCTAAGCTTGTTAATCATATATCTTCCCTTTCTAGTGTTGAATTTCAGAATCAAAGAGTTAGGGTTTATACCCATTTGGGGGTTTTGCTTGAAATAAGAAATTAGGCTAATCCTTAAGTTAAATCAACAATTAGTGGTTGGGTTATGATCACCTAGTACTTAATTTGGCATTTTCCTTCCAAATCTCTAGCATTGCCCTTGTGGGCCTGTTTCCCCAATTTATAGGGCTAAAATTAACATAATTTTAATAGTAACAATATTGGGATCATTCTTCATGATTTCTAATCTATAATTTGATTATACTTAGACTACTTTGGTTCTGAGGTTTAGCGGAAAGGCAACGCAGAGGAGTGAGTTATTGGTGTTGCGATTTGGCTTACCCTTGTTCAGACTTCATATAGAGAAGTGCATATTCAAATTATATTGTCAGAGACAGCATGGGAACCTTCAGGTGTGAAGTTAGGTTTGATATTGCCTTAGGTTAGGCCCTGTTGTGTGTTGGGACTAGCCATCCCGCTGTGTTATGCTTGATTGTTTTATTGTGTTGGCTTGACGTCGTGAGTTGTTAATAGATATTGGATTCTGTTTATCGTCTTGATTACGATATTATTGGCATGCCCACTGTTGGTATTTGTGACTCGAATATATTGTTAGCATAGCCACTGTTGGTATTTGTGATTCAGATATATTATCTGCATACCCGCTGTTGGTATTTGTGATTTGGTTATATTGTTGACGTGCCCATCGTTGGTACTTTTGATGTTGAGCATGATTATTGATGTGATTCATACATTGCACGCACTCTCATTTTTCATGTTACACTGTTGAGATATTGATGACATTTGATGAAACTCTTGATGAACTGGGCTAAGGTTTACTTGAGTGACGTGAGAGTCTGATGTTCATCCTGGAATCGTTGATTGAGTGAAATGTATATTTGATAAAACCTTTTTACTTGAGTGACATGAGAGTCCGATATCCAATGATTAATTTCAAAATCGTTGACTGCATGGCCGATATCCAATGTTAGTTCCGGAATCGTTGATAATGCATGGACTCCGTGGGTCCCCCAGGGTGGTGCTGGTGAGAACCCCCCGTAGGGAAAGATTCGGGGTCCCGTCTGTCTGTTGGCAAAAGATTCGGGACTGGTAGCACTTAGACTTCGCGAGTCACGCTGGGTTGTGCTACCGAGACATCGATATTTTCGTCCGGAGTACATGTGTACACCGCATTTGCATGGCATTGCATTGCATTATGACTTGGTTATGATGTTTGGGGTTGTATTGTGATGATTGGATTGGATTGGACATATTCAGACTTGGCACATTTGGGATTAGATGGTTTACATATGCGATGACAGATATTTGGATTTAATTACATTGACTTCTAATTGTTGGTTTATTTGCTTATCTGCTTTATTATCTGAGTTGTGTTAGCTATGCTTAGTCGGCCGATAATGCCTACCAGTACTGTTATTTGTACTGACCTGCACTTGCTGCATTCTTTTATGAATGCAGAATATCAGATTGGATCCATTTCTGTGGCGAGTGGCTGATGGTCGCTTCAGCTTAGTTTTCGAGTTTCCAGGGTGAGCATGGACGTCCGGTGCCTTGAAGATTCTTCTATCTTTATATCCTATTCTATTCAGAGACATAAACACTTTATGTATTAGTATGCCAAATTGTATTATTTCCCTTTTAGATGCTCTTGTGTTATTAAGACTAGACCTTGGAGGTGTTATCGTCATTCCGCACTATTCTGCTATATATATATATATATATATATATATATATATATATATATATATATATATATATATATATATATATATATCGTGACACTTATTTATCTATTCTTTCCGCTTGATTAGCTATGTTTGTGACTTATTTCATTTTTGGGTGGAGCGTTCGCTTACCGAGGTGGAAAGGTAAGTGCCCGCACAACTTAGGCAAAATAGGTCATGACAAGTTGGTATTGGAGTCCTAGGTTACCCGGTCTTTAATACAAGAGCGTGTCTAGTAGAGTCTTGTGGATCAGCATGATGAGCTCCGTACTTATCTGCGGGGGGCTATAGAACATTTAGAAAATCTCAGTTTCTTTTCATTCTTTCGTGCTACTTTATTCCAATTGGTATCTAGGTAGATCAAATTGGTATCTCACTCTTATCTCTTCCCTCACAGATGGTGAGGATTCGCGACACGCCTGCTTGGAAGATGCACATGAGGTTGGCTCCATCGATTTTTACTAGCACACCAGGAGAGGATGCCTACGAGTTTATCATGATCACGCACGAGCTACTTCACACGGAGGGGATTACTAATATTCTCGAAGTCGTCTATGTTACCTATAGATTTTGCGGTTGCGCGAGGGCATTGTGGGAAGACTACCTTGCTAGCAGACCAACAGGTGCACGTCCACTTACTTAGGAACAGTTCTATGAGGTGTTTCTGGAGAGGTACGTGCATCGTTCGTGGAGGGACGAATATCCAGGTCAGTTCCTCGATCTCCATCAGGAGGGCATGCCGGTTGCTACCTATGCGCTATCCTTCTCCTACCTGGCCTGTTATTCCTACCCTTTGATTTCGACGGAGGCCGGCAGAATTCAGTGGTTTAGCAGTGGGCTGGATGGCCCTCTCCAGTTTCCCTATGTCCAGCTTGAGGCCGAGGGCGCTTCATTCTAGGCCATTGTTGACTGTGTAGCAGGAGTTGAGGCCGCGGGGGACAGAGCAGCGACACCCTAGGAAGAGATCCTTGGGGCAGCGACAACAGGTATTATTAGTGTTCGGGGTCAGTCAGCTACGGTGTTATTTGATCCTGGATCCACTTATTCGTATGTAACTGCATTTCATACCGTTGGTTGGGATTTGCCTTGTGATAGCATAGATATACCTATTCATGTGTCTACTCTGGTCGGAGATTCTGTGGTTGTCGATTAGGTCTACCGGTCTTGTTTGGTTACTGTTATGGGATATGACACTTGGGTAGATTTGATGATCCTAGATATGGTAGACTTTGATGTTATATTGGGGATGTCCTGGCTTTCTCCCTATCACATGATCTTGGACTGTCACGCCAAGGCAGTCACCTTAGCCATGCCGGGCATTCCTAGACTTGAGTGGAGGGGTACTCCTAGTCCCCGCTCCCAAGAAGATCATTTCATTTCTTCGGGTGAAGAAGTTAATAAGTAAGTGGTGTCTAGCTTATTTATCTCATGTTCGTGATACGACTGTTGCATCTCCACCGCTTGAGTCTATCCCTTTTGTGAGCGAGTTCGCAGAGGTATATGTTATATCCCGTATTTTTATACGTCGAATTATTTGCAAGCTAATCGGCCTAAGTTAAAGACGAGATTATTTTCGGATACGAAATAGGAACTTTTAATTTCCAATTTTAATTAGTACACAAATTGTTTATAAATTTTATTTAGTGTAGAAATATTATTGGAGATTAGGGACTAATTAATTATGATTAGATTATTAAGTAAGGATTAATGACTAATTAATGTTAATTAACTTAAATACTAATAGTGGGCCCCACCCGAATAAAAAAAAGAGAAATGAAAATGACAATTCAAGAATTCAATTAGTGAGTCACAAGGGGGGGGGGGCACGTGTCTATCAATGGGTAACTATATTTATATATATATATATATATATATATATATATATATATATATATATATATATATATATATATATATATATATATATATATATATGAAATGGATATGAACAAATTGCAATTGACTTTATTTTCATGAAATTCTACTTTGAAAAAAAAAATACTCTCGGCCAACCATGGTGATGAAGAAAAATTTGCCTTGTTGAATATTTTGATCAAGTTTCAAGTGAATTACAAGTTCAAGGAGGTGATAGCAACATTGGATATTGAATTGAGGAAGAAGAAATTGTGAAATTAGAGCAATTCCGTGTAGAAATTCCTCCGAGAAAATTTAGGTAAGATTTTCTTATTTTGTGGTGTAATTATATTAATAGTGTTGTGATGGAAGAATTAAATTTGGGTTGGATGAAATTGGAAGTAAGAAAATGCATGAAATCGTTGGTATATGAAATTGTGGGTTGAAAAGGATTAAGAAGGATTGTTGGATTGTTAGAATTGTTATGGGCTGAAGTGTAAGAATTTGTATGCATATCTCTATTGTTGTCATTGTTGGTATTTCTGTGATAACAGGAGGATAATTGAAAATTCGGGTTAGGCGAATATATAGGAGAAATGCTGCATGATTTTCGTTAAGTCCCTAACTAATGAAAAGCCCTAATCAAGAAAGTATAAGTTAAAGAATGAGTCCTATAGGCGATTTTTTATAGATTTATGAGCTAGGAAGTATAGTTTACTAATGATAGCGTTACCTTCATATTAAATAGGCTAAAGGGGCAACGAAGCGAACGAGATTACGATTAACCTTAAACAAGTATGTAAAGTTAACCCTTCTTTCTTTTGGCATGATCTCTATGAAACGAACAGACGATGTGTATATGATTCCAAAAGAAGTTCCTATTCTTAGAGCCATTAGGATGGCTAATGTTCTTGATTTCCAGAAGTTATTTCATTATGTCTTGATACGTGTATGTGATTCCAGAAGTTCTATTTTGATAAAATCCATAGTGATATTCGACGGGTACTTGATATGACTATTGTCTTGATTTTCAAATGACAGTTCATTTTGATTATTCTATTGAGTCTCAAATATGATTTAATTTGCATATGTTTGCTCACTACTCTACTCGTGCATGCCTCAACATATCTTTCACTGAGTCCCGAGCGAGGATACATTTTCGTGCACAGTTTCACTGCATTGTTCACCGAGTCCCTCACTAGAGGGTCGGGTACGGTATATATATATATATATATATATATATATATATATATATTATATGATGGTGTTATGATGTGTTTATGGCGCCAAGGATAGTATGTGGCGACCTTATTCACGGAGTCCCATAATGGGCCGGGTATGACATATAATATTGACATGCATGATTTATGTTTCAAAAGGGCAAGTGTTTTGGTATTCTAGACATTATACTTGTCTCCTGTACTCCCTACTTCAGTTATGATCTCTTTTACTGTATTTCATGCTTTATATACTCAGTACATATTCCGTACTGACCCCCTTTCTTTCGGGGGGGGGGGGGTGCTGTGTTTCATGCCCGCAGGTACAGACGCTCGATTCGGTGATGCCCCAGCTTAGGATTTCCATTCAGCTGTCTTGGAGAGCTCCGTTGTTCCGGAGCCTAGACGTTTTGGTACAGATCTCCTGATGTATTTATATATGTTGTTCAGGGGTGCGACGGGGCCCTGTCCCGTCATATTTCATTGTTGATACTCTTAGAGGTCTGTAGACATGTGTGTGGGTTGTATATAGAGTATGATCAGCTGTGTCTATATAGTTGGCATGGATGTTTCTGTTTGTTGTGGCAGGCTTGCCGGCTTGCATATGTTATCTATACGTAGTGGCAGCCTTGTCGGCTTGCGTAGTATATTGACATGTAGTGGCAGCCTTGTCGGCTTACGTATTATAATGATATATGGTGGCAGCCTCGTCGGCTTGCGTATTTTATTACGTTGTGATTGATTGAGAACCTTTGGGTCTATGCCGATTCCCATGTTGTCTATAGTGTCTGTCTGATTATGTCTATAAATAGGTATATACGGGTGTCCAGCTCGGGCGCTAGTCATGGCCCACGGGGCTGGGTCGTGACAAAAGTGGTATCAGAGCAGTTCATCCTCAGAGTGTTTATAGACCGTGTCTAGTAGAGTCTTGTTTATCGGTGTGTTGTGCACCACATCTATAAACAGGAAGCTACAGGATATTTAGGATATTATCTTTTCTTCTTATCCTAGATCGTGCGATAGAGCTATATTGTCAGGATGATCCCTTCCTAACAGATTATTATGTTTACAGCTATGCCTCCGAAAAAAGCGACAACTGCCCATAAGGGCAAATCGGTAGCAGGACCTACTAGCCAGACTCGGAGAGTTACTAGGGCCCGTGCCCAGTTTATGCCTGAGATTGTGTTCCAGTCCACGAGTTTTGCTACACCGCCACTTCCAGAGGAACCTACGGCAGTGACAGCTCCATATCAGGGGGCGGCTCCACCGCCAGCTCCCGAGGTTCCAGCACCTGAACCTCCAGCTCCTCAGCCAGGGGCGGAGAATAGAGCCATGAGAGATGCAGTTCAGTTGCTCACTAGATTAGTGGCAGGCCAGGCTCGCAGGCATGGACTAGGGGTTGACCAGGCAGATAGACATGACAGTTTGAGAGCCCGTGACTTCCTAAGTTGTAATCCTCCAGAGTTTTTCGGGTCGAAGCCAGAGGATGACCCGCAGGAGTTCGTTCGGCAGATGCAGCGTACGTTGAGGATAATTAAGTCTTCTGAGACTGAGTTTGCTGAGTTAGCTTCGTATCGATTGCGGGATGTAGCTGCCAATTGGTATGAGTCGTGGGAGTTGTCTAGGGACGAGGATGCTCCTCTAGCAGTATGGGATGAGTTTGTGGAGGCCTTCCTTGGCCACTTTCTGCCTCCAGAGATGCGGCGAGCTAGAGTTGATAGATTCTTACAGTTGAGGTAGAGGGGCAGGAGTGTTCGAGAGTATAGCCTAGAGTTTGACTCGTTGGCTAGATATGCACCTATTATCGTAGTTGATATGGCTAATAGAGTGTATCACTATGTGATGGGGTTAGATCGTTATTTGGTTGATGGTTTTATGGCAGTGGCTCTTCAGCCAGGTATGGATATTGCTCGGGTACAGGCATATGCACAGGGGGTGGAGGATCGACACAGAGGACGCCAGCCAGAGAGAGATTATGATAGGGGCCAGCATAAGAGGGCCAGATCGGCTGGCTATCCTGGTGAGTTTCGAGGCGGGCAGCCTCAGCAACATATTAGATATCCGTCCCAGCCAGCACAGAGTGCACCTCCACAGTTCACAGGTAGAAGGTTTGACAGCACAGGGTATTCAGGAGCCGGTCAGAGCTCCAAGGCTTCGGGTTCGCAGATGAATAGGGGTTGCAGTCAGACGAGGCCACCTTTGCCTCGGTGTTCTCTGTGTGGTAGGCATCATTCTGGAGAATGTTATCGTGCTACAGGTGCTTGTTTTTCTTGCGGCCGTCAAGGCCATATTATGAGGGAGTGTCCGTATAGCGGTGGTCCGGGCGGTGTGGTTCAGGCTACGGGGTCGGTTCCTGGTTCATCTTCTTCTGTAGCTATGCGCCCTATGGGGCAGGGCGTTCAGGTACCAGCAGGCCGTGGTAGAGGTCGTGGCGGAGCTTCCAGTTCTAGCGGTCCTTCGAACCGCATATATTCCTTGGCTAGTAGACAGGATCAGGAGGCGTCACCAAATGTGGTTACAGGTATACTATCGGTTTTTTCTCGAGACGTATATGCATTGATAGACCCAGGCTCCACATTATAGTATATTTCTCCCTTTGTTGCTAGTAGAATTGGAATAAAACCTGAATTGATAGAACCATTTGAGGTGGCTACACCGGTAGGAGATTCTGTAATAGCAAGGCAAGTATATAGAGATTGTTCGGTGATTATATATAGTCGTGGCACCAAGGTAGACCTGATCGAGTTAGATATGACTGAGATTGATGTTATTATGGGTATGGATTGGCTAGCTTCTTGTTATGCCAATGTTGATTATAGAGAAAAGATAGTTCGCTTTCAATTTCCAGGAGAGCCAATTATAGAGTGGATGGGGAATACAGCATCGCCGAGGGGTAAGTTTGTTTCATACCTCAAGGCAAAGTAGATGGTTAGAAAGGGGTATATTTATC
Organism: Lycium barbarum; assembly: GCF_019175385.1. Lineage (NCBI taxonomy): Eukaryota > Viridiplantae > Streptophyta > Magnoliopsida > Solanales > Solanaceae > Lycium > Lycium barbarum. The sequence goes on along the minus strand of NC_083348.1, from coordinate 17,014,821 downwards.
ATCTGGTTCGGGTGCATGACCTGAAGGCAGAGGCGCCAACTCTTCAGTCAGTGAAAATAGTTAGCGAATTCCCAGATGTATTCCCAGATGAACTTCCATGCCTTCCTCCTGAGCGGGAGATAGATTTTACTATAGATGTGCTCCCAGATACTCAGCCCATATCTATTCCTCCTTACAGAATGTCACCTACAGAACTGAAAGAGTTGAAGGAGCAACTGAGAGATTTATTAGAAAAGGGCTTCATCAGGCCCAGTACATCACCTTGGGGAGCACCGGTACTATTTGTGAGAAAGAAATATGGGTCGCTGCGGATGTGTATCGATTATAGGCAGCTGAATAAGGTGACGATAAAGAATAGATATCCCCTCCCCAGAATTGATGATCTATTTGACCAGTTGCAGGGTGCTAAGTGTTTCTCGAAGATAGACTTGCGGTCAGGCTATCACCAGGTGCGGGTAAAAGAGGCAGATATTCCGAAGACTACATTAAGGACCCGATACGGGCATTATGAGTTTAGAGTGATGTCTTTTGGGCTGACCAATGCTCCAGCAGTATTTATGGATTTGATGAACCGAATATTCAAGCCGTTCCTAGATATGTTTTTTATTGTGTTTATCGATGATATTTTGGTCTACTCATGATCAGCAGAGGAGCATGAAGACCATCTGAGAGAGGTATTTACAGTGCTCCAGCACCAGAAGCTGTATGCTAAGTTTTCTAAGTGTGAATTCTGTCTGACATCAGTAGCATTCTTGGGGCATATTATTGGAGATGATGGCATTCGGGTAGACTCACAAAAGATTGAGGCGGTGAAGACTTGGCCTAGACATAATACGCCTACCGAGGTACGTAGTTTTCTGGGGCTAGCAGGGTATTACAGGAGGTTCGTAGAGAAATTTTCCTGGATTTCAGCGCCTTTAACAATGCTAACACAGAAGGCAGCTAAGTTCCAGTGGACCGATGCTTGTGGGCGAAGCTTCCAATTACTGAAGGATAAGTTGACTACGACTCCAGTTCTAACACTTCTTGAGGGGCCAGATGGCTATGTTATTTTATTGTGATTCCTCATGCGTTGGGCTAGGTTGTGTATTGATACAGCATGGCAGAGTCATAGCCTATGCCTCCCGGTAGCTTAGAAAGCATGAAAGAAACTATCCCACTCATGATCTGGAGTTAGCAACAGTAATTCATGCCTTGAAGATATGGAAACATTATTTATATGGCGTGCATGTTGATATTTATACGGATCATAAGAGTCTCCAATATATCTTTAAGCAGAAAGAGCTACATTTGCGGCAGAGGAGGTGGCTAGAGTTGCCGAAGGACTATGATGTTGACATTCTATACCACCCAGGGAACGCAAATGTTGTAGCAGATGCACTCAGCCGTAAATCGATGGGCAGCTTGGCAGATGTACAACTAGAACGGAAGGAGATAGTCCGTGAGATTTTCCAGTTAGCTAACCTTGGAGTCCGTTTGACTGATCCTGATGATGGCGGAGTTTCTGTTCGAGGAGTTGCTGAGTCCTCTATCATAGAAGAGGTAAAGAGACACCAGTACGAGGACCTTATTCTTGTACATTATAGAGATGCAGCACTTCAAAAGGAGGAGACCCCATTCGAGATTGCACCTGATGGAGTGCTACGATACAGAGGCAGATTATGTGTACCTGAGGTTGCAGGGTTACGGCAACAAGTTATAGGAGAGGCACACTATGCCGGTTATTCTGTTCATCAAGGGTCAACGAAGATGTATCATGACCTCAGATGTTTGTATTGGTGGGATGACATGAAGAAAGATATAGCGGAGTTAGTTGCTCAGTGCCCAAATTGTCAACAAGTTAAGGTCGAGCATCAGAAGCCTGGTGGATTATTATAGGAGATAGAGATTCTGACTTGGAAATGGGAGGTAATTAATATAGACTTCGTCATAGGTTTACCTCGCACTCCGCGAAGATATGACTCTATTTGGGTTATCGTTGATAGGCTGACAAAATCAGCCCACTTTCTTCCAGTCAGGACTACTTATTCAGCTGAGGACTGTGCTAAGTTATACCTCAAGGAGATAGTAAGACTTCACGGGGTTCCCAAAGCTATTATCTCTGATAGAAGAGCCCAGTTTACAGCTAACTTCTGGAGATCTTTCCAGGAGGGATTGGGGACACTAGTGAGTCTTAGCACAGCATTCCACCCTCAGACTGACGGACAGGCCAAGCGGACTATTTAGACACTACAAGATATGTTACGGGCCTGTGTTATCGATTTCAGAGGTAGCTGGGATGATCATTTTCCACTTATCGAGTTTTCTTTTAATAATCGCTACCATTCGAGTATTCAGATGGCACCGTATGAGGCCTTGTATGGGAGGAAGTGCAGGTCACCTATTGGCTGGTTTGATATTAGTGAGACTAAATTAATAGGCACAGACATGATTCAACAGGCTGTTGATAAAGTGAAGCTTATTCAGGAGAGGTTACTGGCAGCCAGAGTCGACAGAAATCATATGCAGATAATCGACGTCGACACTTAGAATTTTAGGTGGGTGATTGGGTGTTCTTAAAGGTGCCACCTATGAAGGGTGTCATGAGATTCGGCAAGAAAGGAAAGATAAGCCCGAGGTATATTGGGCCTTATCAGATTATCCGTAGGGTAGGCTGGATGGCCTACGAGTTGAACCTACCGTCTGATTTGGGAGCAATACATTCAGTCTTTCACGTGTCAATGCTTCGCAAATGTATAGACGATCCTTCCAGAGTATTTCCCGTGGATGATGTCCAGGTGACGGAGGAGTTGACCTACGAGGAGCAGCCTATAGCCATACTTGATCGGCAGGTTAGGAGATTGCGAACCAAGGATATGGCTTCCGTCAAAGTATTATGGCGAAACAACAAAAGAGAAGAGAAGACCTGGGAAGCCGAAGAGGAGATGAAAAATAAGTATCCTTACTTGTTCCCTACGCCTACAGGAAACTAAACTCCTCACTTGATTATATCGATTAATAGATGAAACTATATGTTGTAGCGATAAGGGAGACTTCCCCGAAATATTTATAGGACCTTACAGGACCAATTTAACATTCGAGGACGAATGTTCTAAAGGGGGGAAGGATGTTAATTCCCGTATTTTTATACGTCGAATTATTTGCAAGCTAATCGGCCTAAGTTAAAGACGGGATTATTTTCGAATACGAAATAGGAACTTTTAATTTTCAATTTTAATTAGTACACATATTGTTTATAAATTTTATTTAGTGTAGAAATATTATTAGAGATTAGGGACTAATTAATTATTATTAGATTATTAAGTAAGGATTAATGACTAATTAAAGTTAATTAACTTAAATACTAATAGTGGGCCCCACCCGAATAAAAAAAAAGAGAAATGAAAATGACAATTCAAGAATTCAATTAGTGAGTCATAGGGGGGGGGGGGGATGTGTCTATCAATGGGTAACTATATATATATGAAATGGATATGAACAAATTGCAATTCACTTTCATTTTCATGAAATTCTACTTAGAAAAAAAAATACTCTCGGCCAACCATGGTGATGAAGAAAAATTTGCCTTGTTGAATATTTTGATCAAGTTCAAAGAGGTGATAGCAACATTGGATATTGAATTGAGGAAGAAGAAATTGTGAAATTAGAGCAATTGCGTGTAGAAATTCCTCCGAGAAAATTTAGGTAAGATTTTCTTATTTTGTGGTGTAATTGTATTAATAGTGTTGTGATGGAAGAATTAAAATTGGGTTGGATGAAATTGAAAGTAAGAAAATGCATGAAATCGTTGTTATATGAAATTGTGGGTTGAAAAGGATTAAGAAGGATTGTTGGATTGTTAGAATTGTTATGGGCTAAAGTTTAAGAATTTGTATGCATATCTCTATTGTTTTCATTGTTGGTATTTCTGTGATAATAGGAGGATAATTGGAAATTCGGGTTAGGCGAATATATAGGGGAAATGCTGCCCGATTTCCGTTAAGTCATTAACTAATGAAAAACCCTAATCAAGAAAGTATAAGTTAAAGAATAAGTCCTATAGGCGATTGGTTACAGATTTATGAGCTAGGAAGTATAGTTTACTAACGATAGCGTTACCTTTATATTAAATAGGCTAAAGGGGCGATGAAGCAAACGAGATTACGATTAACCTTAAATAGGTATGTAAAGTTAACCCTTCTTTCTTTTGGCATGATCTCTATGAAACGAAGAGACGATGTGTATATGATTCCAAAAGAAGTTCCTATTCTTAGAGCCACTAGGATGGCTAATGTTCTTGATTTCCAGAAGTTATTTCATTATGTCTTGATACGTGTATGTGATCCCAGAAGTTCTATTTTGATAAAATCCATAGTGATATTCGACGGGTACTTGATATGACTATTGTCTTGATTTTCAAATGACAGTTCATTTTGATTATTCTATTGAGTCTCAAATATGATTTATTTTGCATATGGTTTCTCACTACTCTACTCGTGCATGCCTCAACATATCTTTCACTGAGTCTCGAGCCAGGATATGTTTTCGTGCACAGTTTCACTGCATTGTTCACCGAGTCCCTCACTAGAGGGCCGGGTATGGTATATATATATATATATATATATATATATATATATATATATATATATATATATATATATATAATGGTGTTATGATGTGTTTATGGTGTTATGGAGTTATGACGTGTTTATGGCGTTATGATGTGTTTATGGAGTTATGATGTGTTTATGGCGCCAAGGATGGTATGTAGCGACCTTATTCACCGAGTCCCATAATAGGCCGAGTATGATATATAATATTGGCATGCATGATTTATGTTTCAAAAGGGCATGTATTTTGGTATTCTGGATATTATACTTGTCTCCTGTACTCCCTACTTCAGTTATGATCTCTTTTACTATATTTCATGCTTTATATACTCAGTACATATTCCGTACTGACCCCCTTTCGTTGGGGGGGCTGCGTTTCATGCCCGCAGGTACAGACACTCGATTCGGTGATCCCCAGCTTAGGATTTCCATTCAGCTGTCTTGGAGAGCTCTGTTGTTCCGGAGCCTAGACTTTTGGGTACAGATCTCCTCATGTATTTATATATGTTGTTCAGGGGTGCGACGGGTCCCTGTCCCATCATATTTCACTGTTGATACTCTTAGAGGTCTGTAGACATGTGTGTAGGTTGTATATAGAGTATGATCAGATGTGTCTATATATTTGTCATGGATGTTTCTGTTTGTTGTGGCAGCTTTGCCGGCTTGCATATGTTATCTATACGTAGTGGCAGCCTTGTCGACTTGCGTAGTATATTGACATGTAGTGGCAGCCTTGTCGGCTTGCGTATTATAATGATATATGGTGGCAGCCTCGTCGGCTTGCCTATTTTATTACGTTATGATTGATTGAGAACCTTTGGGTCTATGCCGATTCTCATGTTGTCTATAGTGTCAGTCTGATTATGTCTAAACAGGTACATACGGGTGTCCAGCTCGGGCGCTAGTCATGGCCCACGGGGCTGGGTCGTGACAGAATTTTCATCGAATCTGCTGGGTAGGCCACCCGATCGCGACATTGATTTGTATATCGACGTGGATCCGAGCACTCATCCTATTTTCATTCCATCATATCGGATGGCACCTACTGAGTTGAGGGAGTTTAAGGAGCAGTTACAGGATTTGTTGAGCAAAGGGATCAGTAGACTGAGTGTCTCCCCTTGGGGTTCTCCTATGTTGTTTGTGAAGAAGAAAGATGGGACCATGAGGATGTGTATTGATTACCGCCAGTTGAACAAGGTCACTATTCGGAATAATTGCCCTATGCCTCGTATTGATGATATGTTTGACCAGCTTCAGGGTGATTCGGTGTTTTCGAAAATTTATTTGTGTTTTGGCTACCACCAGTTGAAGATCAGGGCGAAGGATATTCCGAAGATAGCATTTCGGACGAGATATGGCCACTATGAGTTTCTAGTGATGTCTTTTGGGCTTACCAATGCCCCGGCTGCATTTATGACAATTATGAATGGCATCTTTAGATCATTTCTTGATTGCTTTGTGATTGTGTTCATTGATGACATCTTGGTGTATTCCAAGAGTAGAGAGAAGCATGAGGGCCATCTTCGTACTGTTCTTGGGTTGTTGAAGAAACATAGCCTATTTGCTATGTTTTCTAAGAGTGAGTTATACTTGGAATCTGTAGCATTCTTAGGCCATATGGTGTCTAAGAAGGGGATTATGGTTGATCCATAGAAGATTCAGGTTGTAAGGGGTTGGGCGAGGCCTACTACTGTTACTGAAATTCGTAGTTTTGTGGGTTTGGCCAGCTATTACCGTCGCTTTGTGAAGGGTTTTGCTACCATTGCTTCGTCCTTGATCAGATTGACCCAGAAGGATGTTCCCTTCTAGGGGTCAGATGATTGTGAGGAGAGCTTTCAAAAGCTCAAGCTTCTTTTGACTACAACCCCCATCTTAGCCTTGCCTATGGAGGATAAGGATATCGCTGTCTATTGTGATGCCTCCCGTCTGGGTTTGGATACTGTGTTGATGCAGGAGGTTAGAGTGATAGCCTATGATTCCCGTCAGTTGAAGGTTCATGAGAAGAATTACCTTACCTATGATTTGGAGTTGTTGGCCATGGTTTTCACTTTGAAGATTTGGAGGCATTATTTATACGGTGTTAATTGTGAGGTTTTCACCGATCGCCGTAGTTTTCAGCATGTGTTTACCCAGAGATATTTTAATTCGAGGTAGCGCTGATGGATGGAGCTCCTGAAGGATTATGACATCTCTATTCTGTATCATCCCGGGAAAGCCAATATAGTGGCTGATGCCTTGATTCACAAGGTAGTAAGTATAAGTTTAGCTCGATTGATTGTTTGCGAGCGTCCGTTGGCCATGGAGGTTCCGACTCTGGCCAACAGTTTCATTCGTCTTGATATTTCAGCCCTGGGTAGGATTTTGTCTTATATAGAGGAGAGGTCGTCTTTATTGGATCAGATCAAGGCTCATCAGTTTGAGGATGCTCAGTTGAGCAAGATCCGAGATAGGGTTTTGAGAGGGGAGGCCAAGGAGGCCGTGATTGATTCTAAGGGCATTCTGACGGTTAGAGGACGCGTTTTCGTTCCTCATGTTGGTGATCTGATTCAGTTGATTTTATCTGAGGCCCATAGCTCTCGCTATTCAATCCATCAAGAAGCAATTAAGAAGTACTGTGACTTTAGACAACACTATTGGTGGCGTCGTATGAAGAGAGATATAGCTAATTTTATGGCTAAGTGTGGAAATTGTCAGCAGGTGAAATATGAGCACCAGCGACCTAGTAGGGGTGTTTCAGAGGATGCCCATTCCCGAGTGAAAGTGGGAGAGGATTACCAGGGATTTTGTCACAGGTCTTCCGAAGACCCTTGGCAAGTTTGATTCTATTTGGGTGATAGTGCATCGATTGACTAAATCAGCTCACTTTGTTCCGGTTCAGGTTTCCTATACCGCAGAGAAGTTAGCCAAGATGTACATTCAGGATATTGTGAGACTACATGGGATCCCTATTTCTGTTGTATATGATCGGGGTACTATATTAACTTCTCGATTTTGGAGAGCATTTCATGAGGAGTTGGGTACCGATTGGAATTTTGTACAGCTTTCCATCCCCAGACCGATGGCCAGTCTGAGCGGACCATTTTGGTGCTCAAGGACATGTTGAGAGCTTATGTTATTGATTTTGGTGGTCATTGGGATCAACACTTGCCCTTGGTAGAGTTTGCATACAATAACAGTTATCATTCGAGTATTGGTATGGCACCTTTTGAGGCCTTGTATGGTAGGAGATGTAGATCTTCGATTGGTTGGTTTGATGGGTTTGAGGCTTAGCTTTGGAGTATAGGTTTGTTAACAGAGTTCCTTGATAGAGTGAAAGTTATTCAGGCCAAGCTTTTGGCAGCTCAGAGTCGGCAAAAGATGTATTCGGACCGGAAGGTTCGGGATTTGAAGTTTGTAATTGGTGACCAGGTTCTGTTGAAGGTTTCACTCATGAAGGGTATTATGAGGTTTGGTAAGAGAGGCAAGTTGAGCCCTGGGTATATTGGTCCGTTTGAGATTGTGGACTGTATCGGTGACGTAGCTTATGAGTTGGCATTGCCGCCAGGCTTGGCAGGAGTTCATGCGATTTTTAATGTTTCAATGCTAAAGAAGTACCATACCAACGGTACCTACATTGTCCGTTGGGATTCTATATTGCTTAATGATAATTTGACTTATGAGGAGGAGCCTATCGTAATCTTGGATAGGCAGGTTCAAAAGTTAAGGTCTAAGGAAATTGCTTCGGTGAAACTGCAATGGAAGCACCGTCCTGTTCAGGAGGCAACTTAGGAGACCGAGTCCGACATGTATAGCCGATATCCTCAGTTATTTATTGATTCAAGTATTTTCCTGCTTTCTTTCTTTTCTTTCCTCGAGGACTAGCAACAGTTCAATTGGTATCTGATGTAACGACCCGTTTGGTTGTTATAGTCTTTTCGGCATTTTTGTCCATTCCCGAGATTTGGTTAGCTCATTTTTGACCCGAGGAGACCGTTGGCCCTGTCCTCGAGGTGTCTAGACCAGATTCGAGTAACTTTTGTGTTATATAGGATTAAAGTGAAAAATAGCTGACCCGAAGTTGACTTTTGGATAAATTGACCTTTTTCGGAATTCCATGGGTTCCGAGAGGTCCGGATGGTCATTTAGAACTTGGGTGTTTATTTGGTTTGATTCCCAATGCACTCGAATGCATTTTGGGACTTAGGCTGGAAATTGGAACTAAGGCATCAAAGGTTGACTCGTTGGGAATTTCGAGGCCATGGGCGCGTTCGTAGCACGTCTTTATGTGTGTCTATGTGTATGGGATGTGAGCAGATAGCCTCGAAAACTAGATGGAAAATCGGATCAATTGGCAAAACTTGGAGAGATTTCTGGTGTCTGGTGCCCACTTTGGCGGCACTAGCAGCGGTACCGTTGGAGCGGTAGCCCTGCCGCTGGAGCGGTCCAAGGCTTTTTGTCTTGACTGCTCAACCGGTCAAGTAACCGCTGAACCAGCGCCGCTGAGGTAGTCCCACTGCCGCTAAAGAGGGTGACTGGCAGTTTGTAAAATCAACGAAATGTTAAAAGCCTTTAGACCCTCATTATTTTCCATTTCAAAATTGGAGCTTTGGGGAATAGTTCTTGTAGATATTTTAGAGATATTCTTGGAGGTAAATCTTACTTATTCCTTTACTCTTTATTTAATCATAATCATCTTATATTCCCCCCTTCCCTTTAATAAGCCCATAGTGATGGAAGTTGGAAGAGGGTTTTGATGAACATTGTCCCTAGGCTTATTCATAATAAATTGATGATTTTTATGTTTGATTTTGATGAATCTAATCTTGTTAATCATATATCTTCCCTTTCTAGTGTTGAATTTTGGAATCACAGAGTTAGGGTTTATACCCAATTTGGGGTTTTTACTTAAAACAAGAAATTAGGCTGATCCTTGTGTTAAATCTGCAATTAGTGGTTGGGTTATGATCACCTAGTACATAATTTGGCATTTTGCTTCCGAATTTTCCGCTTTGCCCTTGTGGGCCCATTTCCCAAATTTTTAGGGCTAGAATTGACCTAATTTGAATAGTAGCAATATTAGTATCATTCTTCATGATTTCTAATCTAAAATTCGATTATGCTTAGACTACTTTGGTTTTGAGGTTCAGCGGAAAGGTAAGGCAACTGAGTGAGTTGTTGTTGTTACGGTTCGGGCATCCAGATAGGTTATGGCTTACCCTTGGTGAGACTTCGTATAGCGAGGTGCATATTTAGATTATATTTTCGGAGACAGCATATGAACCTTCGGGTATGAAGTTGGGTTGGACATTGTCTTAGGTTGGGCTCTATTGTCTGTTGGGACTAGCCACCCCGTTGTGTTGTGCTTGATTTATTTATTGTGTTGGCTTGACACCGTGAGTTGTTAATAGATATTGGATTCTGTTTATCGTCTTGATTATGATATTGTTGGCATACCCACTGTTGGTATTTATGATTCGAATATATTGTTGGCATACCTACTGTTGGTATTTGTGATTCAGATATATTGTTGGCATACCCACTGTTGGTATTTGTGATTCGGATATATTGTTGGCATACCTAATGTTGGTATTTGTGATTTGGTTATTTCGTTGGCGTGACCATCGTTGGTACTTGTGATGTTGAGTATGATTATTGATATGATTCATACATTGCATGCATTCTCATTTCTCATGATACACTATTGAGATATTGATGACATTTGATGAAACACTTGATGAGTTGGGCTCAGTTTTACCTGAATGACACGAGAGTTCGATGTCAAATGTTCATCTCGGAATCGTTCATTGAGTGAAATATATATTTGATAAAACTCTTTTACTTGATTGAGAGTTCGATGTCCGATGATGAATTTCGAAATCGTTGATTGCATGACTGATATCTGATGTTAGTTCTAGAATCGTTGATAGTGTACGGACTCTGCGGGTCCCCTGGGTGGTGCCGGTGAGGACCCCTCATGAGCAAAGATCTTGGGTCCTATCTGTCTGTTGGCCAAAGATTCGGGACCGGTGGCACTTAGACTTCGCGAGTCACGCTGGGTTGTGCTACCGAGACGTCGATATTTCTATCCAAAGTACATGTGTACACCGCATTTGCATGCCATTGCATTGCATTCATACAATACTGCATTGCATTGCATTATGACTTGGTTGAGATGTTTGGTGTTGTATTGTGATGATTGGATTGGATTGGATATATTCAGACTTGGCACATTTGGGATTAGATGCTTTACATATGCGATGACAGATATTTGGATTTAATTACATTGACTTCTAATTGTTGGTTTATTTGCTTATCTTCTTTATTATCTGAGTTGTGTTAGCTATGCTTAGTCGGCCGATCATGCCTACCAGTACTGTTATTTGTACTGACCTGCACTTGCTGCATTCTTTTATGAATGCAGAATATCAGATTGGATCCATTTCTGTGGCGAGTGGCTGATGGTCGCTTCAGCTTAGTTTTCGAGTTTCCAGGGTGAGCATGGACGTCCGGTGCCTTGAAGATTCTTCTATCTTTATATCCTATTCTATTCAGAGACATAAACACTTTATGTATTAGTATGCCAAATTGTATTATTTCCCTTTTAGCTACTCTTGTGTTATTCAGACTAGACCCTGGGGGTGTCATCGTCATTTTGCATATATAGATATATCGTGAGACTTATTTATCAATTCTTTCCGCTTGATTAGTTATGTTTGTGACTTATTTCATTTTTGGGTGGAGGGTTCGCTTACCGAAGTGGGAAGGTAAGTGCCCACACGACTTAGGCAACATAGGTCGTGACAGAGGGTTACAGGGTCTCCATGTTTCAGCATTGGGTTTCTCGGAAGTGACAAAGTGTAATTCCTACTTAAAAATAGTGGGTTGCTCGATGATATGATATGTTTGACTTCAGCTTCGTCGGGCTTTACGATGTTGTGCGTAACACTAGTGAACCAATGGTGGGTCAACGATTCAGCAATGGTAGAGTACTAGACTTGGGTATGTGATAACAAGTGTATGTTCGGTGATGACCATCGAATGTGGGCCAACGTATTGTGATCGAGGGTAATAAAGAAAAGAAGTTGATAATAAGGACATAAAGGAAGCTCTTGTGCAAGTGTGTAGCGAAGTAAGACTCCTTAGATTACCTGGATAAGTGCACTTTTCATGATATTGGGAAAGAAAAAATTGGTATCTCACATGGTTGTCAGGATAAGGTTGCAATTAATGCGAGGGCGAATCTCGTGTTCGGTTGTGGAAGGTAAAGAGCGGTTCGGCATGACAGAAAGGTACCGATAGAGGTGATTGTCTGAGTTATGGTTATTATAGAGTATTGAATCTCATGGGAATAATTAGGCATGGGTTGGTAACGGTCGTACTTACAGGTTCACATGATATCTCGAAGATATGGTACTAAAAGTCATTCTTGATATAAGCTCGTTAATGTTGAAAGACTACTCTGTTACTAAGTGAATGTTATGGTCTCATCATTGGTCAGTAAATTTGAATGGGTTGTAGGCTTATGAGGATCTAGTAATTGACTTATATAAATGACTTCAATTATGGCTGTATGCGATGTATTAATGACTTGGGAAGTTACTGGTTGCTATACTTCGATTTGAGGAGAATATTGATATTGTTTGTGGTTCGTTCGGCTCGGATGGATGATTGGTTTAGAGGATCAAGTGGATTTGAGTGTTGTTGGTTGATAGTGATAGAGTGATTTGAGATGGAATGCAGGAACTGAAGGATTACAATGAGACATCTTGCTATCGGGTTCATGAGATTGAGGTTCGTAGGACTTGAAGTGAGGTAACATAAGTACGTGAGTTGTGTCTGACTACAGGGGCATTATATCATGGCGTACAGTAAAAGAGTGACTGATGAGGTTGATCGGGATCTGCGATGTTAAGGAAAGTAAGAAAATCGTGGAAACAAGAGTTATGATGTGAGAGCTTAGTTGTGATTTTACAATGCAGAGTGGGCTTAAGAGTTTATGGATGACTTGGTATGTTCGGTTATGTCATAGACTAATAGAGATCAGTGGTTGACTAAGGTTGGGAACCTTGCATTCGTTGTGTAAAATTATCTAGATCCCGCTACTAGCGATGTTAGAAGAGGGATTAGCGTTCGAGTGGTTAGAGGTGTTCAGATTTGATAATTCAGGTAAGAGGTGATTCTTCGAGGACTAGTAATGTTAAGGATTTGAGTAAGGGATTAGTGAACATGGATACTTGAAATGGTAGATCGATGATGGGTTAACTAAGTTGAGTTTAGGGATAACATTTCAGAAATTGAGTAAGGAAATTCGGGCAAGGACGCTTCAGAGAGATACATGAGGATATTAGTGAGACTGCTATGTGATACGCTGGATATAGAGATTGTTCAATTTCGAGTTTTAAGCCTTAAGAAAACTCTAATGTGCAGAGTGTGTGGTATGATCCTATCTCCCAGATAGCTTCGTCTAACTTGCAGAACTTACTATTAGGCAGTATTCGATTGAGTGGATTCGAGGATTGACTACACCATTGATGATCGTGAATTTATTAGAAATTAGGAAATTGATGAGTCGAGAAAAGGTATAGTTGATTATGAATCAATAAGAAAAAGGTATATCTTGGGGATTTCTTGGGTCAGTATGGATTATGGTGTCGTTTTCATGCATATTGCAGTTGAGAGGTGATTGTTGCGTGAGCTTAAGAAGGAAATATACAAGAATGGACTACGTGATATGACAGAGTTCCGTGAGATTCGTGATCAGCGACTAGTGAGAAGCAAATTTTAGTGAACGAACATGTTGAGGTTTATAAAAAGTGGCTTGGTGGTACATCGTCGGATAGGTTTCGTAGCATTATACAGTGGATGAGTTAGCATGCCTTAAGAGAGAAGATTGTGGAATCTCTATCATGTGAGCACTAGAGTTATATTTTCGAGGTGAGACCCTACTCTTGGTGATATTTTATGTTGCAAGTAGTATTGACTGGACAGTTTGGGTAAGCACTCAACTTGCAGAGTCGAAAGTGATAGGCAATATTTTTTAGGCGTGGTATGGTTGTGATTGGTTTCAAAATTCAAAGTCGGTTCTAATGATTATTGGTGATATTCGAGAGTTGTGCAATCATTCGGGGTCAGCGTGGTTTGAGTTAAGCTTAAAGGTCTATGATTACACCCCCAGGAAGATATCGAAGGACTCGAAGCGTTTTGGCTCAGATTTAGGGTATGACAGATTTACTGAGCTTTGCAAGGGTTTTCCAGTAATTTGATGATACTTTTTTAGAACAATTATTTGGGACAGGATAAGAGTATGCAATGAGCCTAGTACAGATTTGAGGAGGAACTGTTGTGTGAGAGGTCTCTATAGTGATCAGTTCTTTGCTTGACGAGATATTCAGTGGTATGGTTCCTGTATTGTAATTTGAAGGTTCAAAAACATTTGGAACTAGCCATGTTGGCTGCCGGCAAGATCAGTTTTGATAGAATTGCGTAGAAAACGCAAATGAATCAAGGATTCTTTTTGGCGAGAGTAAGTTATGAGTCAAGAATTTTGGTATGTGTGTTCATATGTTTCTAAGAAATCACGGTGCGTGTAATGGCTTTAGAAGATATGGGAGATGGAGTTAGCATAATTAGAGTATTTATTAGCTCAAAATGGGCTATGGTTTGTGACCAGGTTTCAAAGGATTGCGTTGGTTTGGGAAAGTGTTTATGGGGCCTATTGATCGTGTTTAGGATTGCGGTGTTATCCAATCAGAGAATTTGGGTAAAAGCAAATTGTTGTTCGAGGATCAGTTGGGGAGGAAATTTAAATGTGGAGATACGAGAACTGGAGCTAGAGCTAAGTTAGAGATTTGTGACTGGTAGAGTGAACGATCAGGTTTTAGTGTTACACCCGGCAAGGTTGTCTGGCAATTTGGAAAGGAGGGCAAGTGAGCTGAGGTGTATTGGACGCTGAGACTACCTGTTGTTGGACCCTTGTTCTATGAGTTAGTTTTTCACCAGATCTGTCAAATGTTCATCCGGTTTTCCATGGTTCTGTGTTGGAGAAGTACCGTTCTGGTGGTTTTTGTATCATTCGTTGGGATTCAGTGTTGTTCGATGAGAATCTTTCCTATAAGGAGGAGTCTAACATGCGTAGCTAATATCTTCAGTTATTACTGATTCCAGCATTTTTCATCCTCTCTTCCTGGTAGCTCGAGGACGAGCAATTATTTAATTGGTATCTAATGTAACGACTCGTTTGGTCATTATTGCATTTTTGACACTTTTGACCCTTTCCCGAGCTTTGTGAGTTCACTTTTGACCTGAGGAGACCATTAACACGCTTCCCCAGGTGTCTAGATTTGATTTAGGTGACTTTTTGTGAAATTTGGGCTTAAAGAGAAAAAGAGCTGACTCAAAGTTAACTATTGGGTAAACAGACCTTTTTCAGAAATATGTTGATTTCGAGAGGTCCGGATAGCCGGTTAGAACTTGTGTGTATATCTTGTTCGGTTCCCAATGCATTCGGATGCATTTTGGGATTTGGGTTGGGAAGTTGGAATCGAGGTATCAGGGGTTGACTCAATCAACGAGATCTCTGTTGGGAATCTCGAGGCCACGAATGCGTTCATAGCATATTTTTAAATGGGCATGTTTATGTGGTTTGCGATCAGATGGCCTCAAGAGCTAGTTAGGATTTCGGTTGAGACTTGGGGAATTTTGGGGATATCTGGTACTGGTGTCCGCCAGAGCGGCACCGCCATAGCGGCGGGATGGTCGCTGGGGCAGCTAAGCTTATGTTGTGTCCTGGCTGTCCCGACGATCTGAGCGACATCGGGGAGGTGACACCGTGGAGGTCCCGATGCCGCCATATCGGTATCGGGCCTGTTATATTCATTAAGTGTGCATTAAAAGCCATTAGTCCATCATTTATTAGCATTCCGAAATTTGCGCTCTTGGGAACTATTTTAGAGGATGCTTGGAGAAGAATCTTGGTGGTAAGTCCTTCTAATCCCCTTGTTGACTCATTATTCCTAATCATCTTAGAATCCCTCTTTCCTTGTTGGTTCTTTAGTAATGGAAGATAAAATGTTTATTTAATGGATATTCTATCTAGGCTTTTTAATGATGAAATTGATTGGGTTTATGCTAGATTATGAGGTATCTAAAGTCGTTAATCATCTATTTCCCATTATTAGTGTTGGATTCTTAAATTTAAGTGTTAGGGTTTATACCCAAAATTGGGGGGTTTGCTTGGATTTCGAAATTGGATGAATCCTGTAGTGGGTCGATATTTTTTTCGATTCGTATTTGCAGTTGACTCATTTAAAAGGAAAGTGTCCTGGGGAAGTACAGTTGTCAATTTGTACCGAAAAAAAAGAAAAATATATCTCTACGTGATGGTGCTGTTACACCCCTCTTGTTCGTAGTGGTAGAACCTATGGTTTCCTAGTGGGGTACGCCCTTGGAATAGAGACCCGAGCCCGAGTTTGGAGGTAGAAAATGTCTTACCCCGTGTACGAGGGTACCACGAGATATCCCTGGCAATTTATCCAGTTAAAAATTGAACGAATCGAATCGATGCAATCTGAACTGAATCAGAACAATCTGCAGGACACCAATCATCGTCGACGGGTCTTCGATGTGGTCGACGGACCGTCGACGTGCGGCGTCGACAGGATCCCGCAACCATGCATATGCAGGTGCAGGTCGACGGGGCAAGTCGACAGGTTGTCGACCCGCTCGTCGAACTGGGCACTGTAGCCTTTTTGGCTTCCAAGTATAAATGGGTGGTCCATGACCCTATTTCATATTTTTCTCTCTCCAAATCAGAAAACCCTAATAATTCTCTACCAATAATTTCCATCATATTAGTGAATATTTGACAAGACCCGAACCCCGTAAACCCGAGATGGTGAAGAAGAGGGTTGCTTCTAGGGTTTCTTCAAGTTGTGGAGTTTAGGGAGTTGAAGTTGAAGTGGTTCTTGGGATTCTTGACCCCTCAAAGTATGTAAATGATTTCTACCCTTATATTTAAGTTGGTTATCAAGAGTCTTAGTGATATTAAGTGAAGAGAAGGTAATGTGGATGTGTTAAGTTGATAAAGGGCAATGTAGTGATATAAGGTTATTTTAAGAGATGATTGGAAACGGGTTTACGTATATCTTGATATATATATATATATATATATATATATATATATATATATATATATATATATATATATATATATATATATATCTGTGTGTGTGTGTGTGTGTGTGTGTGTTGGCATTGTTGATGTGAGTATAGTAGTTGATGTGGAATAGAATGAGAAGTTGCAGAGTTGTAAGCTTACAAAGGAAATTATTGTATATAGTTCGTTGAGCTTTATACGCATTTGAGGATGGTTAGTAAGGGAAGTAAATAGCCTAATTAAGCCCTATGTTATCTTAATTGTAGACTTGCAAGTTCAAGAGGTAGAAATTGGGCGATTGCGTATACTTCAAGGTATGTAAAGGCCATTCTTTTCTTCTTTAGCATGATCCTATGATATGATCCAACAAGCGAGTAAGCGAGCTTCCATATTACTCTACTCTTAGAAGCATTCGAAGTACTTCAGTCTTTGATGTTCATGTACCCCATTTATGAGTAATCCTTCTATTCATGGGTCCGGTCTTATGTAGCCAGTTCTGTGCATACAGCTTAGTCATGCATTACATTCATT
Organism: Lycium barbarum; assembly: GCF_019175385.1. Taxonomy (NCBI): domain Eukaryota; kingdom Viridiplantae; phylum Streptophyta; class Magnoliopsida; order Solanales; family Solanaceae; genus Lycium; species Lycium barbarum. The sequence continues at coordinate 16,997,568 of NC_083348.1, read as the reverse complement.
ATATATTTATGTACATTGACCCGTGACTAGAAGAAGTTATATACGCACACATATTAGGCGTTATATACGCAATACTACTATGATGATGATATTGGTTATGGCCACAGAGGAGCCAATATAATATGACGAGATGCCATAGAGGCTTACAGGCGTTATGTATGCACTCATATAGATGCACAACCATCTTTGATAGGTATGAGCATGCATATTATGTGCCCACAGAGGCATTGTCAGTTACGCAGATTTAGGCAGATACTAGTTTATACAAATACATGCAGTCAGTCGTTTCAGTTTATGTATATATATATATATATATATATATATATATATATATATATATATATATATATATATATATATATATATATATATATGTTGTTGTTCTTATGCCTTACATGATCTGTACATTATCCGTACTGACTCCTCGTTGCTCGGGGGCCTGCGTTCATGCCCGCAGTTACAGGGAGACAGACAGGTGTCCAGCTTAGTAGGACCCCTAGATCTAGTAGTGGTCAGTATGCTCCATTCGATCCGGAGCTACAGTCAGTTTTGGTATGCCCCTTTTGAGATGTGTATGCATATGGGTATGACGGGGCCCTGTCCCGTCCTTTATATAGCTTTTATTCCAGTAGAGGTCTGTAGATAGTTGTATGTAGTAGTCAGACGATGTAGCCTTATCGGCTTCTATTCTTTTGTGTACAGTTTATGTAGCAGCCTAGCTTGCTTGCACTGTTCTTCCGCATGTTGGGTATATGTATGTTGATTGTACAGAGTTTTGATGTTTCCTTCTTATGAGATTAGTTTATGCCATTTATGGGCCTTTGATGTTCAGTATGTTTCAGATAAGTGTTTAGGGGTGTTTGGTCGCTAGAGGTCAGACTCCCGTCACGGCTCATCGGTTTGGGTCGTGACAGGTGCTCTAAATAGACTTTAATTTTTAGAGTCGCCACCTAATTTTTAAGAAATTAGGAAAAACAAATTCGAAAAGGTTCATTTAAAACGACTAAATTTTAAAAGAAACCTAATCTAACCAAAGTATGGGTAAGGGTTCTGGTGATCCCCCGAGGAAGGTGTTAGGCACCCCGGTATTAAGGATCTGTAAAATACGGTTGACCTACGGGTTCTAATTGTATGCCTTTGTAGATATGAATTGTTTATAGTGAAAAAATTGTTTTAGCTTATATTTCCGCAACAAAATAGTTTAGACATTCATACAAAACTACGTCATATTTCAAGAAATGAAAGTGGTAAAACTTTGCCCAAAATTGGGAGTTTTGTACATCGGACTAGAACACTTAGGTTAAAACCCAAAGGCGTTAACCTAAGTAGAACACTACCTAAGCCCACCCGAGTTAGAAAAAGCTTTTTTAGTTTTTATTAAATGTAGAAAATAGTTTTAAGGCATACTATTAATAATCGTTTGTTAATCATATTTCATGTTTTTGTACCATTAACCATACTTTTGCTCAATTTAGTCCTTTTAAATTTTTAAATTTTCCAAGTTTTACAAAAGTCCAAGTTGGTCCAAATAAGTCCCAAATCAGTCCATGAATAATCAATAGTGCATAAGTCTCCATAACAGTCCATAATTTGTTAAAGAGCCTAAATTATTCCCGTAATTTATGAAAAAAACCATTTATTTTTTGTCCAATATTTATAAAATCAGTCCCCTTTCACGTTATATCAATTTCTTCAAAAATCGTTTTTTGCAAAGTATGAAAATCAGATTTTGACGTCTTTAAATGGGTAATAACCCATTGAAGGAGTCCCAATTTTGGCCAAACCCATCGCCAGCCCCCCGTGGTCGTCCAGTTCTTTCACTTGAACACCTCAAGAGGCCTTTGTTCCATTTAGACACTTCAGGTGGGCAACTGATGTTCCATTTAGACACTTTTTTTGCAATCAGCTAAAATTACAAAATGGGTGTCATACACTCGCGGATGACGTGGCATGGTGACTAATTAAAATAGGAAATATGGCAATTGGGTGTAAAATAATAATTTAAAAATCAATTACAAGAAAAAAGAAAAGAAAAAAAAATATTTTTCAACAAAATAAATAAATAAATTACCTACTTTTCTAAACCCTCCACCACCTACCCCACCCCTCTTTCCCTCTTTCTACACCTCTACTACTGCTGGGCACCATTTTTTTTCTAACGGCTCCATTTTTATTTTTTTGTTTTCATTAGATTTTTATCCATTTTTGAAGCATATAATTCAAATTTTGGCACTAATCTATAGCCCCAATTCATTTATTTTTTTGTTTTTGCAGTCCTCCAATTCGGAAATTCGATTTTCGAATTTGAAACTTTAAGTTTCGTTAATGGAGAGTTCCTCAAATCCCAACCAAACAGCACCAAATTTCGGATTCGAACTCCTCTCGACGTTCTGGTTCTTTTGAGATATCACCAACTGAAAATGGAGCCCGTTTGAGGCAACCTGAAAATTCAAATTGGAAGCTTGGACCTTCAACAATGGCGGCTTGAGCTTTCTTCTTCAATGGAGATATGCTACATTCGGGAAAAAAATTGCAGTCGGGAAGGCTGTGTTTTAAAAGAAAAAAAATGAGACTTCCATGGAAGGAGCTTAGAAGCTCGGTAAGAGAAAATACTTAGATCAATTAGGTGCGCTAAATATTGTTCTTAAGAGCATTAAGAACTTGTTCATGAAGTATTCAGGAGTTTGGTTGAGAATCAAAGTTGTTTGAATGATATTTGGAGCTGGGTTTGACGAGGAACATATTGCACAGTGAAAAAAAAATTGCAACCACTGGTGGTGTCAATTTGTTAATTTTCAGTGGAAGGGTTTGTCAATTTGTTATCACTATTATGCCGGAAAACTTATCTGTGGTGGTGTTGCGGTGGCAAGTTGATCGTTTATGGTGGAGGAAGTGTTCGAATGAAAGAGAAGGAAGAAGAAGACATAAAAAATCGTAAAATTAAGTCCTTCACGCGCCTGTTTTGTGTGAAGGTCACATAATTTTCCAACTCAGCGAAAAGTGCCTAAATGGAACATCAGTTGCCCACCTGAGGTGTCTGAATTGAACAAAGGTCACTTGAGGTGTTCAAGTGAAAGAACTGGATGACCACAGGGGGCTGGCGATGGGTTTGGTCCCCAATTTTATAAGCAAATAATTGGGCCGACCAAGCTCAATAGAAAAATGTATTATGCAACTGGGTAACCTCGGGGTCCAAAATGCATACGCTCCATATTTACGCTCCAAGAGATGGGTTGACTCGATCTAGATGTGTTAGTGGGCCCCATTGGGGACCACCAACGGGTTTGGGTGGACAAAATGCAAACGAGTATCCATGACATTAGAATACATCTACAAATTAAACTCGAGTAATAAAATTAAAGCCTACAATTATTAAATAGCCAAAAATGAAATACAACATTTATTGGGCCAAGCCCACATATAGTGAATCGTACCAACAGTTATCTCAATCAACTAAGGAGGCCCAGAGTAATAGGCCCAGAGTTAAAGTAACAGGCCCAAGGTCATTTTTTAAAAAAATATTTAAGTGATCAGGCCACTGTATACATAATATATCACTAGTATACTACCAGGACAAGAGCAAAACCCCATGAAGGGCATACCCTTTATCCACCTACTGGAAAGGTAAGTCAACATTTTTTATACCCTCAAATATATCCAATATACATACTTATTCTCAATTAATACTTACTTCAAGAAGAACCAACACTGTAACATAAATCCCTCAACATCTCATTTTTTAGCTAATCTTAAATTTCTAATAGGTTTTAACAGACTCAAAAGACCCCAAGGAACCAACAAAAACAAATCAATGATCCCACAACACCTAGAGGGACTAATGCAGCCTAATTAATCTCAAATCAAGAGCCTTACTAATCACAGAAAACAATTAAGGTCCAAAGGGATCCAAACAATGCAAGGATAGGTAATGCAAGGCACAAAGTGTCAAAATGATTCATAAACAGCAACAACACAGTCAAGAGAGTATGGAAAACTTTAAGATGGCCAAGGGAGTAACAATAATGATAGACTGGTAAGGAACAAAGGGCTATAAAACTAAACAGTGAGAGAGAAAAGAAACAAGGCTAAGGCCACAATCACTACACTCATAGTCTTAGTTTCCAATTTTTAGGGAAGAAGGAAAGACAGACATTAGCTAAAGGGAATGGACAGTGAGCAAGTGATCAAACACCTTAAGATGGAGGGATACACAAAAAAACTACCAAACACACCAACATGTTTCTATTTCCAGTTCTTAAGGAATCAGTAATCCATAGAGGGGCAAAACTAGGGGTCCAATGACTTAGAAGCCACACCAATCCAGTGATGAACCAATTCGAATGTCAAAGATCATTTTTTTCAAGTCTGTTTCTTATCAATCAGCGGTATTTGCTAGTCTATGATCATTTTAGCTTAGTTTCAATCCCAACAAGTCCAAGGACAGCAAGATGGGCAAGTACAGGTTAAAGAATTAGCAGGGCCTCAAAATAGTTTACACTTAGTCCATTTTGCAGAATTTGAACAGAAAATATATAGGTAGCAAGTATGGGCTTCAAACAGCATAGATAGGGGGCATGATACTGTCCTGGGTCCAATTCAGCATGTTAGGCATAGGTTCAATTCAAATAAGCACATAAAGAGGGGGGAGGGGGTAAATGACAGAACCGTATTCAAGTTTCACAAATGGATACCAAAAGGATGAATGTAGACATCATGTTTAATTTTTCAAGTTGGTCTTAAGCACTTTTTCAAGTTGGTCTTAAGCCCCTTTTCTGGGAATCCTACTTAGTCTAAGTGAGTTAGGCGCACAAATGAGTCTTTAACAGTAAGGTAGGTATCAAAGCACAAATGAAACATAAAATAATATTCAAATCAACAAGTAAATAGTAAAAAAAGTGACAAATCTCATAATAAGGATCACAACCAACTCTTCCAAGGACAGTTTGACCTTATTCTTTAGTCTTTTCTGCAGATTTTAATGACCTATGTGAAGCAGGGTACTTCAACCACACTATAGCCTTATACTAGTATAAAAGCATAATATACAGTTACCAACTTTCATGGACAACAAGTGAGTGAGACATAGGGAAATCTAAGAAATTCAGAGGTAAAATCCAAGAAAACCACTTATAGACCTATCTCCAATTTTGCTGTTTCAAGTTTTACACAAAAATCCAAGTTTCTTATAAAATTCTTACCCTTATTCTTTTTGCAGTTCTTAGGAATGAAGCCAACAAACACGCACAAAATCCAGGACACTTAGACTCTTCTAGGATCAAAATTTGACTGCAAATCTTACAACTTTACTATTTTTTACTAACTCTTCATCTAGACAGTCTCAAATATATCAAACAAGTTTAGGAAAGATCACTTTTATCTTCATATGCCTAACAAAGTTCAGAAATAACAAGGCAAGACAAATAGGCAAACAAACAACTGACTAGTCTAGTCTCAACCAAAGCAAATAATGTCACATGATTTTTTCAGAAAATTCATTTTTAGATCATTCTTAAACTAACTAAATGGAAATGAATCATGTTTAGTTACATTTATGTCATAACAAAGTGTTACAGAATCAAGTAGCAGGTCTAAAGTTGTGTCTTCTAAACCAATGTTAATTTAAGCAACCTTAGGGTCATATCACAGGTTTGTTGCTATTTTCCTGGCCTCTAAGCTTCTGATTTTAGCCCATTTTTAAGTTGACAAGGTCACAAATAGTCATTTAAAATCATTTTAGTACATATCTAGTGCATAAAGCAAAAATAGGATCCCTAAATGAAGATTTATGCTAAGACTCATTCAGAGTTTGCACACTGAAATCCTAACAAGAAGTAGGAGTTACCCAAGGGTCTTATTAGGTTGCAACAAAAAAGTGACTTAAGACAAAATTAAACAAGTTCACTATAATCAGGGAAGATATGAGTCCATCTTAGGTGTAAATATGGATCAGTTAAGGTCACAGTAAGTTACAGACAATAGGGAGTTCACATGGAAACACTTACAAGTTCAGAGAAAACTAAACTATGGTCATAAAGGATCATGATTCTATCCTTGGTCACAAAAACATCACACTTAGGCTAAACAACACAAGAAAGAGTAAAAACAATGTGCATATATAGGTCTGAAATTACAAACAACTAGCAAGGCAAGTATAAGAAAGCAAGCACCCTATTTGTTTTTCAAAAACAAATTTTGTTATCTGTTTTAGCATGATAGTAAGCTCAACATGGTTCAAATCTTAATCAACTCATAGCACAGTTTCAGAAAAAAAATTTTAATTGAAGATCAAGTCCCCAAGAATCAAGCACTCAGAGGGAAAGAACAAGAAACTGAGCTACTACTAAGTTCCCTTTTTTTACACTTCTACTTATTCAGCAACAAGAATGCATGAAGTCTGCCTATTTAACACTTCAAATTCTAAACCAAGACATAAACAGTTTTCATAACAATCTAGGTGAAGGATTAGTAAAAGGAAGGAAGACTAGTTATCACAAGAATGAGACCCACACACAATAGTTTAGGTAAAACACCCTCCTTTTCTTCCCTTTTTAGGAAATCTTAAGATAAATGCTAACCAACACACATACATTTAGGAATAAGCTTCAAGATTCCAAAACTCTAATCAGAAAGAAAGTTTCAAGAACTCAAACTACCTTTTCAAAAAAAAAAAATTAGGCTGCTTAAGGTGATTCATGAACAATAAAAGAAACAGGATCAGTTTCTATTTCTATAAATTTAAGCTAAGCAAAATTTCTGGAAAATTCAAGTTCTTTATAATGAAAACCAAGTTCGAAGCCATGTATTAGACTTTTGAAAATCATTTAGGTCAAGAACAATGTCAAACAAGCAACTAAAAACTGATTCAGTCTAAAACTAACAAGACAAGATCATTTTCATAGCATAATGAGCAGAAATTAGTATGAACAAAACTAAGTACCTGGATTTCTAATGAAACAGTACCAAATTCTAACAAAAATCAACATAACAAAGCTAGAAACTCAAACAACCTACCATAACAGGACTAAATTCAAAATACAATCATCATGTCTTATCCTTTAAGTTCCAGGAATCTTGAAAAACAAAGAAACCCTCAAACATGATTCAAATCAACTCAGTCACATTATAGCAACTTAAACATTATCAAAACAATATTATCAACTAGACTAAGGCAAATTCAAATCAACTAACCAAAGTGTCCAAGCACATATTTAAGCAGTGAGACAATTATTCAAGCTCATATAGGTACTGAATCTGAATAAAATATGAGAATAGTGATATTACCTCTTGCAAAGTCAACCCAAAGATCAAATGGAGAGATTGAGTCAATGTTCTTCAACAACAATCACTCAATAAACCTTTTGCAAAGCCTTTTCTTCTTGATTTTCAGAATATAATATAGTATTCTCGAGTAATATCTTATATATTATAGTAGTATGTTGTAGTATACGTATAAACTTGGTAATATAGGTATAGGTAGTAGAGTTTTAGGCAGATTATGATGAAGAACTCAAAATCCTAGCAGTCGATTAGTCTGAGTTCAATCGGAAAAAAAATCCCTCCCCAAAATATCACAACCTCTTTCTATTTATAGCATGCAAAAATCAATTTAGGGATAAAAATGGATGATTCTAGGTTTTCCTAACCGAATTTCCCCCTAAATTCTCAATCTCATTACAAAAATCAAATTCAAACAAGTAATGACAAAATAAATACAACACATCATACTAAATCGTACTAAAATCCCTAAATCTTCAAAAATTGTACAACAACAAGGATCAAAATAGTACAAACCATAAAAAATCCAAAAGAAATCGTACCAGCATTGTACAAATCAAAACGTTGGAAAAAAGGACAACACCTGTCCTCAATGATGAGGATCCTTGAGGGATAGCAACCTTAATCGTCATTTGGCATCTTGGTGTGATAGCACAAGATGGCTAAGGGTTCCATGACCCCGCCCTTAGCATATCACACCACCTAATGACGCGGTTGTTCTTCCTCCAAAGATCATCAGGGTAACACTGGCAGTGGTGAAGCCGTGGTGGCAATGAGAGCAAACCCTAGCCGCCACGATTTTCTCTCAAAAGAGAGAGATGCAGTTAGGGCGATGGTAAATGACGCATAAAATTAAAGGGGGAGGGGTAAGTATATTATTTACTTCCTCCCTTTATAAAATATAACACAACTTTTTTAAAAATAAAACATATAGTTTAAGTTAATAGCTTAAAATGCCCTCATAAAATAATATTTTGACGAAGTAAAATTTATAATACGTCTTTTTAAAATACGAGGTTAAAAAAGAGCACAATATTGATATACTCCGAAGAATATTTTAAAATGCGGTCAAAATGAGCCGTAATGCATATGTCGTCTTAATTAACAATTTTTCCGAGTTAAACAAAGCGGGATAGGTATTTCCTTTTTGAATTATATTTATGAAAGCAAACAACTCGTAATTTTCTTGCAATTGTCAATTTTTTATAGAATAATAATTAAATTTCAAATTTTTGCAATTTTCTCGGGATTTTAAAATTTTAATTTTTTGAGCTTGCATCCTTGCTCCGTCTTTGACTGGGAATTTTGAAAATTAATATACGCGTCTTATGAGGTGAAAATTAGGTGTCAACAATTGCCCCTTCGGAGCTCGAGGATGGCAAGGCCATCCTTGAGCTACGAATTTGACAAACTCAATTTTTACCGAATAATAAAAGTTACAGCCCTTTTCGTGCAAAATTTCGAAAGTATGGCCCGACCACGGTCTCTAGGCTTCCTACATATCTCGGGTTACATGAGAATTCAGGCCGTTTGTAGTTCTGACTCTAAGAGGACTGGAAATAAAGAATTTTTGAGATTACCTCGAGATGTCCCAAGATAATCATAGGAATATGGCTGAGCCTCGAATTTTGAGCAGCCTACATATCCCTAGCTTTGGGAATCAGGCCAATTGTAGTTCGACTCGGTAGCCCAAAAAGGAATATCCCTTTATGTGGGAATCCCTTTGACTACTTCCGGTGAAAAACTCGACCGGAAGAGGTTTTCAAAAAGATTTATGTGTGCAGCTTCTTGAAGTGATGTTTCAATATCAGTGTAGAAAGCTTGATTCTCGTATACGGTTTTTGATCGGTTGCCCAAGAAGAGGTCCACGTTTGCTCCGCATGTCTTGAGTCTGGCTCTCTTGCTCCTATCTCGGTAGCTTTTCGCCATCTCCAAATGATGAGTCCTGCATGTTAGTCTTTTTTGAAAATTTTGATTTTAATGTTTTTATACCTGACTGGCATTTTGCCATTGTGTTGACATTGAAGTCATCCTCCGATATTATATCTGCCTTTTCGCAAATGCTTGTCCGTCTTCTTTCTTTTTTCCTGTAAGTGTGTGTTTTTTGTGTATTTTTGAAAAAATGATATACTCTGGATAATAATCACGATGCTTTGACCAGCTCTTTTTCATCACTTTCAGATGTTTTCATTATTCAATGATAACTTCCGTTCGGATCTGGGTCAGGCCATACCTCATTTGCGCGAAACCTACACACCCCAGTTCGGTTGTCGTTTTCGTAAAAAAGATATTACTAATGAAAACAATGTTTTCATGTGCGGGGTCACTTTTGTTTCTTATGACATCCGCCACCCCTGAAAATTTGGACTCACATCATTTTCACATACTGCGGTGACTGTCGCAAATCTGGTGTCGTCTGCATCGTTATCCTTATATGGAGTCTACGGTATACCAGTTCGGGACTACATCACTTATAATCAAAAATACCCAAATATAGCCTGCACATCAGAGTGCAGTATCATATTCCTTTCATGATGACTACTAGCCTCTGTGTCCAGAATTACAGCATTTAGTCAGATTATTCAAGTTAACTACTGCATACTCAAGTGCGGAGCCTTTTCTCATGACTACCACTATTCCTGAACCAGGATTACATTAAACTTGAAATAAATTATAGTAGCGACCGCAAATCTTGATGTAGGAATCACATTCGTATTTCAATGATTGTGGACTTCAACCTCGAAATTATGCTACCTATTTTTAGCTATATATATGGATGACGACTCAGCCCTTTCGGCACGTAGTCGTTTAATCCATATCGTCATCTTGAGGAATGAAGCTTACCTCGGTTGCAAGACTGACACCTTCCTTTTTTGACTCTGGAGAAGAATACCCACCAGTCGACAGAGTTCACATCTTCCGAAAGGACTAGACTCGATTGTGAATACGGTATTGCAATACCGATATCAACGCGTCATCTTCAAATTGTAGATTTTTAAGACATCTAATTAGTTAATCTATCAAGGCAAGCCATGTGACTTCTAGGCCGGGGTATTAATACCTTGACACAATACTGTTTAGTGCATACTAGACTTTCGGTAAACCGTGATTATATCTTTCAGTAGTCCTAAAATTTTCTTTGTAAAAAATCTTTGCGCTCTGCAAAACGAACAAACTTATCAGCGTAAACCAACTTTGCTTATGGAGGGCGTCATTACCCTTTCTTATACTCTTCTGTGCCGCTATTCCTTGAAGTTTCTTCCTCATTTGTCTTGTTGTCGTTATCCTGTCTTAAACATCTTAGCAAACAAGTTAGTGTAAACACATCCATGCTTGTTTGTTCCTGCATCCACAAAAAAAATTGTTAGTTTCCTATATGGTCGACCGCTCTCCCTGCACATGGACTTCTTTCGTTCACACTTCGGCAGGAAGGAATGTTCAATTTCCTTAAAAAAAACATTCCTTTTTTAACAAAGTTGATATTTTTTTGGGCGATGATTTTGCAAAACACATATGTATATTTGGTATATTACATATGTTTCGAAAATGAAATATTTTATACACGCCCTTTTAATGTCATGGCATTAGTTACTCAAATAAGGTCTTCCGTCTCCTCTTCTTCTTCTTCTTGATCTTGAGTTGTGAAATTTTGGAATCCCTTTCGAAAAAATTTCCCCAGGTTGTATACCTCTTTGTACCAACTCGAATTTTGCTATATCGAAGGAATTTTTTGAGACCCTCTCAAAAATTCTGCCCAGTGTAAGTGTGTACTTGTCGATTCTGAATTTTACTATGCTTGAGGAATTTTTGAGATCCTTCTCAAAAATTCTGCCCTAGAGTAGAAGTTTTAATCGGTTCGTTCTTTTGAACTGATGTATTTAAATTATTTTTTGAGGTCCTCTAAAAATTTCTGTCCCCAGTTTCCTTGTGGGGTTACCTTTAACTCTCTCTGGCTAAAGCATTTCTGAGGTTTTCTAAGGTTTATTGGGAATTTTGTTTGGAATGACCAAGCTCGGGAGAGTGCCTACATATCCTGTTTCGGGAATCAGGTCGAAACGTAATTCAGGGTAAAATATATTGGAATTTTTTGTGAGACTGAACTCAAAAGAGTGCCCACGTATCCTAAAATGGGAATCAGGTCATAACGTAGTTCAAAATACATAATTTTGGATTTTTGGGGTTAAAGCGACCGAGCTTGGAAAAGTGCCTACGTATCCCCTTATAAGTATAGGGAATCAGGTCTTCGTGTAGTTCGTACATCATTTGGATTTGGTTTTTTCTAAGAAAAATGCAAAATTACAGGTAGAGGAAATGCAATTAAAGTAACATAAACTATAAAAACTCTAGATCTTCGTAGCCATCTTCTTCTTCACACGTAGTATCTCTTGATGGCATCTGAATTGATTACCCTTGGCCACTCTTGACCGTCAATCTCAGCAAGTACCACGACTCCTCCTGATAGTACTTTTCGCACCATATAGGGCCCTTGCATGTTTGGTGTAAGCTTTCCTTTGTATTCCTCTTAGTTTGGGAATATTCGTTTGAGCACCAATTGCCTGGTTCTCACACGCTTGTTGAAAGCTAGCGCCGTTATTTGTTGGTATAGTTCACCATGGCAAACAACAACCATCCTCTTTTCATCTACCAAAGCCAGTTGCTCATACCTATTGCAGATCCATTCTGCATCGTCTAACTCGGCTTCTTGTACTATTCGAAGTGAAGGGATTTCTACTTCAGCAGGTATTACTGCTTCAGGGCCATACACCAACAGGTACGGAGTAGCCCCAGTTGAAGTCCTGGCAGTAGTGCGATATCCCAGTAATGCATAAGGCAGTTGTTCATGCCAGTCTTTGTAGTTATCAATCATTTTTCTGATGATCTTCATGATGTTTTTATTGGCGGCTTCCACAGCCCCATTCATTTGTGGCCGGTATGCGGTTGAATTCCGATGAGTGATTCGGAACTACACACACATCTTCTTCATCAAGTGGCTGTTCAAATTAGCCCCATTGTCTGTTATGACTGATTCTGGGATACCAAATCAGCATATGATGTTGTTGCGCACAAAGTCTGCGACTACTTTCTTTGTTACCGATGCATAAGATGTCGCTTCTACCCACTTGGTGAAGTAGTCTATGGCAACTAAGATGAAACGATGTTTGTTTGACGTAGCTGGCTCAATTGGTCCTATGACATCCATGCCCCAAGTGGCGAATGGCCACGGTGACATCATGGCATTCAGTTCTGTTAGAGGAACCTTTATCAAGTCTCCATGAATTTGACACTTGTGGCATTTCTGGATGAATTTGCTACAATCGTTCTCCATGGTCATCTAGTAATAACTTGGTCTTAAGATTTTATTTGCTAGTACGAACCCATTCATGTGAGGCCCGCAGGTTCCAGTAGGAACCTCTTCAATCAATCTTGTGGCTTCGATGGAGTCAACACATCTAAGTAATCCTAAATCTGGGGTTCTTTTGTACAGAACATTCTTGTTGAGAAATAAACCACTCACCAACTTCCTGGTAGTTTTCTTCTGATTGATGGTGATTCCTTCGGGATATTACTTTCTCCAGGAACATTTTAATGTCAACATACCAAGGTTTTCCATCAGTCTCTGCCTCTACAAAAGCACAGTGAGCCGGTCGATCTTTGATTTCAACTTTGACATGATCAATGTACCTATTGTCAGGATGTTGAACCATGGATGCTATTGTTGTCAATGCATCAGCAAGAACTCATTCTGGGTTCTTGGTATGTGCTTGAACTTTACCTCTCGGAAATGATCTGCTAATCTTTAAATAAGTTCGACATACGGTATGATCTTCTCATTTTTATGGCCCACTCTTCTCAAACCTGATGAATTAAAAGATCTGAGTCGCCAATTACTAAATATCTCTCACATCCATGTGGAGAGCTAAACATAGGCCCAAGATACATGCCTCGTATTCAGCCATGTTGTTAGTGCAATTGAATTTCAACTTGGCGGTCACTGGATAATATTGACCTAACTCTGAAACCAAAACGGCCCCGATTCCTGATCCTTTAAAGTTGACTGCTCCATCGAAGTATACTTTCCAGCCTAATTCATCTTAATTTTCTTCGTCCTCAATTGTCATTATCTCTTCGTCTGGGAAGTAAGTCCACAAAGGTTCGAGATTGTCATCTACTAGGCTTACTGCCAGTAAATCTGCTAATGCTTACCCCTTAACTGCTTTCTGTATGACGTATTGAATGTCGAACTCGCTTAATAGCATTTGCCATTTGGCCAACTTCCCTGTCGGCATAGGCTGGCAAAAGATGTACCTTAGGGGGTCCATTCTTGAGATCAAATGAGTCGTGTATGCAGCCATATAATGTCTCAATTTTTTAGACACCCAAGTTAGAGCGCAACACGACTTTTCCACCAAGGAATATCTGGATTCACTGGGTGTGAACTTCTTACTGATGTAATAGATGGCCCTCTCTTTCTTTCTTGTTTCATCATTTTGTGCCAACATGCACCCAAAAGCATTTTCTGATACTGACATGTATAGAAGAAAAAGACTTCTCGGCCTTGGTGGGACCAAAACGGGTGGATTTAACAATATATTTTGATTGTGTCAAAGGCTTTCTGACAGTCCTCCGCCCATTTAGTTGGAGCATCTTTCTTGAGGAGTTTGAGAATTGGTTCTATGATTACTGTGGACTGAGCGATGAAGCATCCTATGTAATTCAACCTTCCTAAGAAGCTTATGACATCTTTCTTTGTTCTTGGCAGTGGGAGTTCTTGAATTGCTTTGATCTTTGCGGGATCCAACTCAATACCACGACGACTGACTATGAATCCTATTAATTTTCTAGCAGGCACTCCAAATGCGCAATTTTCAGGATTCAGCTTCAGATCGTATTTGCGGATTATGTCGAAGAATTTTCTTAAATGTTCAAGGTGGTCCTCACCTACTCGGGACTTGATGACAACTTCATCCACATACACCTCAATCTCTCTATGCATCATATAATGAAAAAATGGCAATCATTGCCCTTATGTAAGTAGCGCCAGCATTCTTGAGCCCAAAAGGCATTACTCGGTAATGATATAATCCCCATGGCGTGATGAATGTCGTCTTCTGAGCATCTTCTTCATCCATTAGTATCTGATGATAGCCCGCGTAACAGTCCACAAAAGATTGCACCGCATACTTGGCGCGGTTGTCAATGAGTATATAAATGTTTGGGAGTGGGAAATTATCCTTTGGGCTAGCGCGGTTAAGATCATGATAGTCCACATAGATCCTTATTTTCCCATCTTTCTTTGGTACCTGGACTATGCCTGCTAACCATGTCAGGTATGGTGTCACCTCCACAACCCCTGACTGAATCTGTTTTTCTACCTATTCTTTAATTCTGATTCTGACCTCAGGTTCGGACTGCCTGATTTTCTGTTTTACTGGTACAAATCCTTCAAGGATCGGCAACCTATGGGTAACAATGTTCGTACTCAAACCCGGCATATCGGCGTAAGACCATGCGAAAATATCTTCGTACTCTTTTAACAAGCTCTGATACCCTTCTTTCTCGATCTCTGTCAAATGTACACTTCTTCGATTTTCCCAAACCAACTCCTCATTTCCTAGATTAACTGTCGCTTTTTCCTCTAGGTTTGGCATTGGTCTATTCTCGTATTTTTCTTCGACATCTATCAACCCCTCTGGTTAAGTTGCCTCTTCCTCTTGATCGTTGTGTTTTTACTTGTTTCGTAACATGTCGTGACATTATTTGTGGCCTTTGTATTATTACTGTAAAACAAAATAACATGGTTATCAATCATGTAAAAGCATTTTAATTACCTATTTATACATAGTTATATATATATATATATAAGAGTTTAAATTTAAAAGAGTGATACAAATTGTGGTCCTCACTTGGAATGGAACATTGAGCCATTTTCGTTATTAAACAACACGTAATAAGAAAACATGAAATGTCGACAAGGCAGGCCTCAAAGCCGACTTTCGCCATTTTTTCTGAAAGTGAGCATTCTTGCTACCGCAGAGTGAACAACGGGGTAGAAGTCCATCCGCTCGTTGTTTTCCCTGGTTCAGCACGACGAATCTCTAATGCTTCAAAGCATTCTTTAATGATGGTTGCACATTCTTCTTCCCAAAACAATGTCCTTAAACCCTCTTCTGGATCTTTGCTGTTGTGACCCAATAAGCATGCTGTGAAGGACTGGTATAGATGAGGGAATGACATTCTCATTTCAACGAGACCTCTTGGTCCATGTTCTGCTTCTTCCTCTTCTACCACACGTGGCTCGTATCCAACCCCAAATCGATATTTTCCATTTTGGATACTCACTGGTTCTTTGATTTCTTATAGGTTCCTTCCCAGACCTTTCCCGGGCTCAAACCCACTTCTTATCATAGTCGTAGAAACCATTTTGTAGATCGGTGGCATAGGAATATCTTCATCATCTCCCCTATGATCTATCATGGCTAATTCAACAGTGTGAAAATCAGCACGAACTGGTGACTTTTCTATGACCTGTAAAGAATTGTCCGGATAGTTGTGGATACTTCCTTTACCGTGAATCACAACTTCTTGATCATCCCATATGAATTTGAGAGACGACTGTAATAAATATGCTACAACTCCAGCGGCGTGCAACCAAGGTCGTCCTAATAATAAGTTGTAGATAATTTTTGTCACGACCCAGCTAGGGGCCGCGACGGGTACCCGAGGCTGACCACCGAGCACCCCTTATTTCCTCACTTGTCATAATCCTTTACACTTCTTTATCATTCATGATTGTATGAAAATCATTTTTGTGTGGAAAACACAATTAGTATATATATATATATATATATATATATATATATATATATATATATATATATATATATATATATATATATATATATATATATATACAAATGCCTCATTAGGCCATCAAAATAATATATATATAATATATACATGCATGCTGTAATAAACTTGTGAGACCATCTAACCCACATTATGCATCTACGAGCCTCTACTGACATACTATACATGTAGACGGAACAAGACTCCGTCATGCCCAAAATATACATATGCACCAAAAGGATAATCATAAGCACCTCCGGACAATGGAGTGCTTTCAATCAGCTGACAACTCTTAAGAATCCGGATCGAGCTCGCCTCCCTGTCTACCTGTGGGCATGAACACAGCGTCTAAAGAAAACGGACGTCAGTACGAATGTTGTACTGAGTATGAGAGGCATGAACAATAATAACATATCAAGAAAGTAAAGGAGGCATCAAGTATAAAGCAACTGTACCTGACTGGGAATCATATGAAAAGTAATGCATGCTGACTTACTTTTATGCTTATCATCCTCTCATGTATGCATATCATATGTATATATATCTAAATTGCCCGACCATATAGGTGCGGTGTGATAATCAGTAACATTAGCCCGCGTCTAGGCCTCCCGCATCCGGGGTACCATCTCATGCCGCCCACTAGTGGTGTCTGCCCATGCCAACTGGTCATGGTGTATCGTATAGCTGCCCGCTTTCGCGGTGACTGCCCGGCCAACTAGGCCTGGTGTAATGTGATGATAACATGCTCATTATAAAATACTTATAGTAATATGCTTATCAAAATATACTTGTCATCGTACATGCATAAAGACTCTAGAACAACTGCATTCTATCGAGGTGACGTAAGGTCGTGAACCCTCTATTCCATTATGAACATTCTTCCTCACCTTGAAGGGATTAGTATATAAGGTGAGTGTATACAAGGAACAACATCATTTACTTTACAAGAACGTCATATCATATTTCTTGACTCATATAACTATTCATGATCTTAGGCTCTTGGCTTTCCGGGATATAGGAGAATCATGGAAAGGGAGAAGAATCATATCATGTGATTCATGCCATAGAAAGAAAAGGATGAGCCTCACATACCTTTGTCGCTTAGTTAAGCTATCGTTCACTCGTTCTCCTTCAGTATCACGTCGTTACCTTCACGAGAGAATGCGCATTATAGTTAGTCAATCGACCATAAGAACGCGTCGTTATTTCTAGAGAAAATTGGGCAGCATTTCCTTTGTTTCTACTTTTCCCGTGTCCTATTTCAACTCCCAAACATTTACAACAACACTCACAATATAGTATCAACATTCCTCACTTATCTACACTTAGCAAAATCCATCATTTTTCTCCAATTTTTCCACATTTAATGGTTTTAGCTCATTGTCATAATTTTGCTTACTTCACACCTATTCCATGGTCTAAGCATCATTTATATCGTATTCATAATCATAACGTACCAACTTTCAAGATTCCATTCAATTATCATTCAATGGTGCCACTATTCACTCATTCAAGACCCATTTTCCATGTCTTTTTACAATTCAAGCTTCTTAGTCTCCTAATACCTTAAACAACACGATGAAGTCATGAAACTTACCTTAGATGATGGTGGAACAAGTCTAAGTAGAATTACTCCTCTAGCACCAAAACCCTTCTTTACCTCTTTTGGAATTTCTTGAAGGAGATGACTTCCAATTAGGTTTCATACACTTTGCTTCACAAATTTGGTGTTGTTGATCATTGATTTCCTTGGTGTTCTTATGGTTGAAGTGTTTAGAGAGTTCTATAGCTTTCTTGAGTTGTGGAGGTGAGGAAATGAAATGGATGAAATGAAAAATGGACCCTTACACTTAAACTTAAAAGCTGGCCGAGCCAACTTATACGGACCAACATACGGTCCGTACTATTTATACGGACCGTATGTGTGGCCGTATATTTGGTCCAGTGGCTGGTCCTCTCTTTGGCCAATTATACGGTCAAACATACGGTTGGTACAATTTATACGGCCAGTATGTTTGGCCGTATAATGCCTCACTGAACCAACTTTGTTTTCGTCGACTCGTTTGATCCCCGATCCTTATGGAACCTTCTTAACACTTGTTTAACACTTCAATACCAATCTAAGGGACGTCATTTCATGTCTCTAAGTCACCATTATGCCCTCACCAAATCGTTGCCCGTTATTCTTATCCGATATACAACATACGACTCGCTTTCCTTAACAACTTCCTTTCCTTATCTCGGATGGTTTTGAAATCTCGTTTAGGGTCATCAAATACTATTTCTCACTCATACAAA
Source organism: Lycium barbarum (assembly GCF_019175385.1). Classification (NCBI taxonomy): domain Eukaryota; kingdom Viridiplantae; phylum Streptophyta; class Magnoliopsida; order Solanales; family Solanaceae; genus Lycium; species Lycium barbarum. Next base: position 16,979,148 of record NC_083348.1, on the reverse strand, counting down.
TACCATATACGCCATGACCTTCGTTGTCCTATTCACAGTACATGTACGGGGAATCTTCCGAGGTGTAACAGTTTTGATATCCATGATGACAAACTCCACTACGAACTCTGCAAGACCCATTTTTATGTGTAGATCTATTTCTCCAATTGGGTTGCTGGTTGTGCCATCATAAGCTTTTACGTTTGTTCGACTCTAGTGGATCTTGCCAACATCATACCCAAGTTGTTTCAAAGTCGTCACAGGGCATACATTCAACCCAGCCCCTCCATCAATCAGCACTTGGGGGATAATCTTGTCGTGGCATTTGACTGCTATATGCAAGGCCTTACTGTGGGACTTACCTTCTCTTTGTAATTCATCATCAGAAAATGATAGCCAATGCGCTCATACAACATACTCCCCAATCTCGGCAAATGTTTCACTTATAGTGCCGGCGGGTACTTGGACTTCATCCAAAGCTTTCATTAAGGCTAAGCGATGTTGAGACGAACTGAGTAATAATGATATTACTGATATCCTGGCAGGAGTCTTATGCAGTTTCTCAACAATCGAATAATCCTTGACTGGTATTGCCTCCAAATATTATTAGTTTCGCCTTCAGTGATTGGTCTTTTCTGACGGTTTTCACGATGAGGCGCTTCGAGCACTGGCTCTGCTGGAGCATAACACCCTCCATACCTAGTCATACCCTGACCCACGGTAGCTATTTCTTTTCCTTTATTGACCATTTTCAGATGCGGTTGTTTAATCACAAAGGGTGCATTCTCAACTGGTCCTGATGTTTTGAGTATGAACGGCGCGTTCTGAATTTGAGCAACTGTTGAGGGGTATTTGAGTAGGAAGGGCTCTTTCTTGGCTACAGCAGATATCTCAAATTTCTTTGACAAAGGGCCTAACACTTTTTTTCTCTCTTGTAAGGACAACGAAGCGACGGTGCTTTCCAAACCTTTAATATCCTAGCAAATTATCACGGGGCTCTCTTCCCATTCATCACCTCTTTCTATCATGTGAATTTAATTTCCTCCATGCTTTGGGAGGGGATTTGTGTCCACATTTAGAGGTGTTGGTTCCAGGATAAGTTCATGATTGTCAATCATATCTTGTAGCTTGTGCCTTAAGTTTATGCAAGATTCAGTAGTATGGCCAACTTGGTTAGAATGATAGGCGCAACTGAAATCTGGCTTGTACCATCAATCCTTGGGGTTAGCAGGGTTTGGTGGAACGACATTCATTGGACTAGCGTATCTTAGTGTGGCAAACATACTAGCCCTTGATTCTAGTAAAGGAGTGAATACTCTCATAGGCTTCTTTTGGGTTGCCTCATTGTTTGCTGGTGGAGGCTGGTTTTGCAAAGTTTAATTTTGCGGAGCTTGGTTATTGGGTGCTGACATTCTGTAATTTTGTCGTAGAGCTTTATTGTTAGGTGCAGGCATTTAATAATTTGACTGTGGAGCTTGGTAACTAGGTTGTGCATAGCACACAGTCATTGGGCTATACTAGGGTGAAGTGATTATATAGTTGGATGGTGGAGGTGATTGGTAGTTATCTTGATTTTTGTGGGTTATCTCCTTTTCTTGACTTTTTGGGCTAGTAGCTCTAGAAACATAAGCTACATCTTTTATTTTTCCACTTGCAGTGCCAGACGGATCTGATCTATTTAGTACACTAACAATCCTGCCGGTCTTGAGGAGATCTTCGATATCTTCCCCAATGACGACTAAATCTGCAAAGGAACTCCCTTTAATAGTTATCATTTTGTCAAAACAATCAGCTTCTTGGTACCGTATCAATGCAGCTACTAGCTTATCTTCGGTCATAGATGGTTGCACATGGGGCCGGCTCATCTCTCCAGCGTTTGGCATACTCTCTGTAGGTCTGAATCGATTTTTGACGAATTTTCTCCAATAAGAAGCTATAAGGCACATTTTTCACATTGAAGAGGAATCTTTCCATAAATGAACTCTCCATTTCCTCCCATGTCTTCCATCGACTGATGTCTGATGAGACAAATTATTCCATGGCTGTTCCTGACAGACTTTGACTGAACAACCTCATGAGCAAAGCTTTGTTTCCTCCATTTCCAACCAACTGGCCGCAATAAGCCCTCAAGTGGGCTCTGGGATTTCCCGACCCATTAAAGTGATCAAATTTAAGAATTTTGCAACCTTCTGGTTGACCCAGGTCGAGATGTATGCACAAATCAGAGTATCTTAACCCCTCTTTCTTTGTAGAGCCATGTTCTAGTTCAGCAATTTTCTTCCCCATCTCCTTCTTGATCTTGTCTATTCTTTCCTCGAAGAACATTTCCATGTTCTCCAGTTCTGGCGAAAAGTCAATATGGGAGACATGGTCTTGAAAAGTGAAACCTAGTTGTGCGAGGAAGATCGCAGGAACTCCTGTTGCCCGAGGGGCTTGATAAACATTTGTGTTTGTAGCGAGAGCGAGTGTTTGAAAAAATGGTGTTTGGTGGGAGGAATTCCCCACATGGGTGGTGTTTCGGCGGAGTGGATTTTGAAAAGTAGCCCCAGTCTGGTTTGTGGGAAATGGTCAGGAATTGGTAAATCCTGATTTAGGAAAATAGGTGGAGGTCTTCTAGCCTCAGCATTAGTAGCATTTGGCTTTTCGACCCTCAGGCAAGCTGCTTCTTCTCTAGGTTCAGCCAATTGCCACATCAGTAGGTTAACAGCCTCTTCCAAAGGCATTCCAGCTATGTCAGCTATCGGGGTACCCTCGACTAAAGCAGTTCTATTCAGTGGCGAAGTTTCAGGCATGTTTTCTTCTTGAGGGTTTAAGGACGCTGCGGCAACTTTGGTTCGAATAACTGGTGCCAGCGAATCAACCCCTGTCTATAAGAGAAAATAACTCAAAAGCCCTTAAGTTAGCGTTAGATGTAAGCACGAAACACAAGATATCACATTGTTTGCAGTTTATAGCACATAGATTCATATATTTTATTTTAACTCTTGATTGATTCATATTCCAAGGGTATTTTGGTCTTTTTGTGTTTTTTAGGAATATTGATTTTTGGGTAAATGGTCTTCATGGTTTATTTGCTTCTACCCATCCTGTACTAAGGGGGATTTCAATTTTTTATTATAAAGGGACCGAGTCTTAAATAGACTGCCTACGTATCCCACCAAAGGGAAATCAGGTCCATCAATAGTTCAGGCATACACAAAAAAGGTTTTTTCGTATGCTACCCAAAACCTAGTTTTCTACCCTGACTAGGCCTTATGTAGAGGTAGGCATTGTTCCGTTTACATAAAAAGGAAAGGGATATTCTATCTTGTTGAAAGCAGTAAAGGGATACTTATGTTCTTCTACCCAACTATACTAAGCAGGTCTTCATTGTCTTCTTCATCTTCATCTTCTATCTTTCTCTTCCTGCGACAATCCAAACATGCCTTTCATTCACGAGGCATTCCAGTTCAAGCTTGAAATCCACGCATTCCTCAATGTTGCGACTAGGGCGGCCATGGTGATACACGCAAACCCTTTCTCTTCGAGATCTTGGGAGACCCTGATAGGTTTGTGGCTGTCACGATCCGACTAGGGGCCGCGACGGGTACCCGGGGCTAACCACCGAGCACCACTCATTTCCTTACTCGTCATAGTTATTATACACTTCTTTACCATTCATATACTCATAATCATAAGACAACCGTTTTTCATTTGAAAACATGATTGATTTTATATACATAAGCCCTTCGGCTATCAAAATAATAATGCATATATATACAGTCATAGCATCGTGAGACCATACTACCCACACATGTGTATCTACGAGCCTCTACTAGAGTACTAGACATATGGGCGGGACAAGACCCCGCCGTGCCCAAAATACATATACATATATATATATATATATATATATATATATATATACACACACACACACACACACACACACACACAAAAGAATGAACCAAGTAGCACCTCCGGAATAATGAAGTGCTCTCTAGTCAGCTGACAGCTCCAACGAGTCAGGATCAAGCTCACCTCCCTGTCTACCTATGGGCATGAACACAGCGTCCAAAGAAAACGGACGTCAGTATGAACATTGTACTGAGTATGTAAGACAAGAATGAAATAAACGTAATAGAGGAATCATGAGCCATAAGAGGAAGGTGTAACCTGCATGAGTTTCATAAGTGAATGCATTTCATCTGTATTTAATATATTTATATATATATTCATAATACATATGTCATCAAAGAGCATATATCATCACATCATAATCCTCATCGTTAACCCGCATCCGGGTAACCATCATATGACGCCCACTAGTGGTGTCATGTCCGTCCCTCTAGGCACGGTGTAATTATAAGCATCCCGCATTAGTGGTGACATTTCTGGCCATCTAGGCACAGTGTAATCATAAGCAGCCCGCATTAGCGGTGACATGTCCGGCCATCTAGGCACAGTGTAATCATATCGTCATATACCCGTCGTAACTCAACCTTATCATACATAACATAGATATATTATAAACTCACATTATTGAACATCTCATAGACATATCATGACTTAGCGTCATTATACATTTATCCTTAAGAACGTATACTAGAATTTGAAGGCTACTATTGCTATGTCGGGGTGACATAAGGTCGTGAACCCCCGATTCCATTACGGACGTTTATAAGTATTCAGCCTTTCCTTGAAGGAAATAGTGTATAAGGTGAGTGTATACAATAAACAACATCATTAACTATATAGGAACATCATGCCATGAACTCTAGGATCTTTAGACTTAAGCTCATCATCATCATTATTGGGCTCGTAATATATCTCTTATCTTATGTAGCTATTCATGAACATAGACTCTTAGCTTTCCGGGGTATAGAGGATTCATAGAGAAGAAGGAAAAACCATGCCATCAGATTCATGCCATAGAAAGAAAGGACTAGTCTCACATACCTTTTTTGTTTAACTAATATATCACTTGCTTGTTCTCCTTTGATGCCCACATTTCTACCTTCAAGAGGAGTCGCATGAACGTTAGCCAATCGATTGCTTAAACGTGTTTACTATTTCTAGGAAATTTGGGCAGCATTTCCTTTGTTTATACAACTTTTCCCATATTCTATATCAACTCCCACACACCCTTAACATCATTCATAATATCATAAATAACAATCATCATTTATCTACATTATCCACATTTCACAATTTCACTTCAATTTCCCCATAATCATGGTCATAATTCACTACTACGTTCTTTCACGTATAATGCTCATTCCATGTTCTAAATGTCATTCATAATCTACTTACAATCACAACATATCCATATTCATGATTCATTCCAAACTACTACTCAGCAATGACACTATTCACTCATTCATGACCCATTTCCTATATCTTCTACGATCTATGTGTTTCAACCTTTCAAGTACCTCAAACAACATGTAAATACCATAAAACTTACCTTAGATGGTGTAGGAATAAGCCTTGAGTTGAAATACTTCACTTGAACAAAGCCCAAATTCCACCTTCTATGGAATTCCTTGGCTTAGATGAACTTTAATGTTTTTCCCACACTTAGTTTTGTTGATTTGGTGAAGTTGATCATCAATTTCTCATGAGTTCTTGTATATGAAATGTGTGGAAGTTTCCAGAGAAGTCTAGAGTTGTGGAGAATGAAAAATGAAAAATGAAATAAATGAACTTGGGTCTCTTATTTAAAACATAAAACATGTCCTGACGTCATTATACGGACACTTATACGGTCCGTATAAATTTATACGGTCCATATAAGTGACCGTAAAACTGCTCCAGTGACCATCCAATTCTGTGTCCATTTGACGGCACTTTATACGGGCCGTATAATTTTATACGGTCCGTATATGTGACCATGAAATCAACCCCTCAACAACTTTATTATGTGACAATCCTACGGTCCATTATACGGGCCGTATAACATTATACGGTCCGTATAATCGACCGTATAACTCATCTTTCATTGATCTTTTCCTTGTCACTTCGTTTGATCTCCAATCCATAGGGAACCTTCTTAGAAATTTTTTATCACCTCATTAACAATCTAAGGGACATTATAACTCTTCTCCAAAACGTCTTTAAACTCTCATTAATTCGATACTCGAAATTCTTGTCCGACGCACAACATATAACCTGCTTTCCTTAACAACTTTCTTCCCTTACCTTAAATGTCTTTCAAATCTCGATTAGGGTCATCAGATGCTATTCCTTACTTGTCAAAACATCGTATACGGCATACCCTTCGTTGTCCTATTCACTATACGCTGATGGGCAATTTTCCGAGGTGTAACAATCTCCCCCCCCCCTTTTGGAACATTCGTCTTCGAATGTTAAACACTCGGGAATTCTACAAAAAATTTGCTAGAGTTTCCCCTATAATATGGCACTACCATCGTGTCACAACAACCCATAATAACATTGCCTCATAGGGCCACAACACAATAGCAATATAAATTGGCCACACACGACCCATATGCATAAAAAGGAAACATACATACCTCATAATCTCGGTTTCTCATCATTGATCTCTTCCGGGGACCGATATAAGTGGACATATGTGCACTTCATCTTCTCTTCCGCATCCCAAGTCATCTCTTCCCGGTTGTTATTCCGCCATAAGACCTTAACTGAGGCCACTTCCTTGTTTCGAAGTCTCCGTACTTGCTTGTCTAAGATGACAATAGGCACTTCTTCGTATGTTAGCTTTTCTGTCACCTGAACATCATCAATCGAAACAATTCTCGTAGGATCTCCAACACACTTGCGGAGCATTGAGACATGAAAGACTGGATGAACTGATTCAAGCTCTGAAGGCAAGTCCAATTCGTACGCTACTTGACCCACCTTACGGATAATTTTATAAGGTCCAATGTATCGAGGACTCAACTTCCCTTTCTTACCAAATCTCATCACCCCTTTCATTGGTGACACTTTCAAAAATACCCAATCGTCAACCTGAAATTCCAAGTCTCGCCGGCGGTTGTCCGCATAAGATTTTTGGCGACTTTGGGCTGTCAACAGTCGATCTCGGATCACCATGACTTTTTCTACCGCTTGCTGAATCAATTCAGGGCCTATTAACTGTACTTCTCCTGTTTCAAACCATCCAATTGGAGATCTACACTTCCGTCCATATAAAGCTTCATACGGTGCCATTCGGATACTGGAATGATAGCTATTTTTATATGCGAACTCGATCAGAGGTAGGTGATCATCCCAACTACCACCAAGATCTAGTATACATGCCCGTAGCATATCTTCCAAAGTCTGAATAGTACGTTCAGCTTGTCCATCAGTCTGCGGATGAAATGCTGTGCTAAGCTTCACTTGGGTACCTAGGCCTTCTTGGAAAGACTTCCAGAACTTGGTTGTAAATTGGGCCCCTCTATCTGTGATAATGTATAGTGGAATACCATGGAGTCATACAATTTCTTTGAGATACAACCTCGCATAGTCTTCTGCCGAGTATGTGGTTCTGACTGGAAGAAAATGAGTTGCTTTTGTTAATCTATCCACAATTACCCATATAGAATCATACTTGCCTCGGGAACGGGGTAACCCCACAATAAAATCCATGTTGATCGCTTCCCATTTCCACGTAGGGATTTCCACTGTTTGCAATAATCCTCCTAGCTTTTGATGTTCGATCTTTACTTGTTGGCAAGTTGGACATTGGGCTACAAATTCCGCTATGTCTCTCTTCATGCCATCCCACCAATATATCAATTTGAGATCGTGATACATCTTTGTTGCACCTGGGTGAATAGAATACCGAGAAAAATGGGCTTCTTCTAGAATTCTACGACGCAATTCTGCAACATTCGGCACACATAGCCTGCCTCGGTATCTAAGAATTCCATCCATGGAAACATCAAATGGGGACTTCTCTCTTTCATAAGATGTGTCTCTGTAACGGCACAAATGAGGATCCTCATACTGACGCTCTTTCACTTCTATATTCAGAGATGATACTGTGGGATCATTAATATCAATCCCTGCACTACCCGAATCAGTTACACACACTCCAAGATTAGCTAGTTGGTGGAGCTCATAAACCATCTCTTTCTTTTCCGAAGGGACTTCACATAGGCTGCCCATTAATCGGCGGCTAAGCGCATCAGCCACTATATTTTCCCTTTCGGGGTGGTATAAAATATTCACATCGTAATCGTTCAATAACTCTAACCACCGCCTCTGCCGCAGATTTAACTCTTTCTGTTTGAAAATGTACTGAAGACTCTTGTGATCTGTATAGATATCAACATGCACACCATAAAAGTAATGTCTCCACATTTTTAATGCATGAATGACTGCAGCCAATTCGAGATCATGAGTTGGGTAGTTCTTTTCATGTTTTCGCAGCTGCCTCGAAACATAAGCAATGAATTTACCGTGCTACATTAACACACATCCTAACCCAACACCGGATGCATCACAGTACACAACATAACCATCTGGCCCTTCTGGAAGTGTTAGGACTAGAGCTCAGGTTAATCTGTCCTTCAACTCTTGGAAGCTGTGTTCACAAGCATCATGTCACACCATAATATCCCTAGGGTGTGATGGGCACCCGACCCCATATCCGGAGCCGAGCGAACCCACAGACTCTTGTTACACACATAATTTCTTCGGACTCTGAAATCAAGTAAAAGTGAAATACATAGAAAGCTTTCAAAATCTTCCTTTTATCGATGTTTTCAAATTAGACAAAATCTGTAATCATATAGAGTTTATCACATAATACAGAACGACATATCGGCTGATGGAGCCGCTTACAAAACTGACATACTATACCCACGACTCTGTCTGCAAAGTCTCTAACTTCGAACAAACATCATAGCACATATACTCTGACTAGGCAGCACTCCAGGAACAGGTGGAGCCTGCCGACTTCGCTGGATCATCTTCTATACTAGCTTCAACTCATCTGGGTGTACCTGCGCGGCATGAAACACAGCCCCCGAAGAAAGGGGGTCAGTACGGAATATGTACTGAGTATGTAAAGCATGAAACACAGAAAACAGAACCATATCCGAAGCAAACAGTACAAGAGTGAGTACATTATCCAGATTACCAAAGCGCTTATTTTCCAATCATAAATCGTGTATGCAGAGGTCATATGTCAGAAATGGTGCAGATCGAGAATGTTTGATTGCCAGACACAGATCATGTATGCCGATATCTTATGCCAGAAGAAGTACAGAAGGTACCGAATGCCAAAATGCTTACTTTCCAAACACAAATCATGCATAACAGAGTCATATATAATATATGTATATAACGTGCCCCGGTCCTCCCGTGAGGGATGCGGTAAATCATATATCATGTAAGCATATAACATGCCTCGGCCCTCCCGTGAGGGACGCGGTGAATCATGTATCATGTAGGTCAATGTCATGTATCAGATATGCATATAACGTGCCCCGGCCCTCCCGTGAGGAGCGCGGTAGATCATATATCATGTGAACATATAACGTGCCCTGGCCCTCGGTAAGGGACGCGGTGAATCATATATCATGTATGCATATAACATGCCCCGGCCCTCGGTGAGGGACGCGGTACGTAGAATCATATATGTCCACATCATGTACCATGTATGCATGTAACGTGCCCCGGCCCTCTTTTGCGGGACGCGGTGAATAAATCATGTGCCATCCTGGCCACCACCCCGTCATCACATCATAATGTCATCATATCATACACATAACATGCCCCGGCCCGCAAGTGAGAGGGACGCGGTGAACAATGCAAAGAAATACGCACGAGAACATACCCTGGCCCGGGACGCAGTGGAGGACATACTGAGACTTGCACGAATAGAGCAGTGCGAAACCATATGCACATAAATCAAGACTCGATATATACGTACGCATACCAACCTTTGAAGGATCATAAACATGTTTCAAGTCAATCGGAGTTAGTATGTGAAAGTTACGGACATTTTTACCACAAAACTTTTATGAACGTTTCAAGCAAATCCAATATCTTTTACGAAAGTTAGGGACATTAAAACTTACAGAACTCTTTCAGAAACAAAACACTTTATACTCATCTCATCATTCAATCATATAGTAAACTCAATCATATTAGACATACTTATATCAGAAGTGAATCAGAATCATAGGCAACCTCGGAAGCACATCAAACAGAGCTTCGGAATCATGGCTACATATCAAAACCATATGAAGTAGCTTATTCATTTATTAATCATACAATAGACTCTACCATATGAAACATGCTCATGACATAAGAAAATAAGCATCATAACCAAGCTCGGAATCAAAGAGTAGAGTTACCCTAAGGTGCGTGTCATGTCATACCTTACTTAGCTCTAGGACATGCCAAAGGAAAGAAAGGGTAAGCCTTACATACCTGTCCCACGACCAACTAGCTACGCTTATTTGTCCAAACTTGCTAGTCTACATACAAAAGAATTTACATAATCATTAGATTCATTGCCATTCACTTGCCTTAGTCTTCCAAATGAATTCACTTATATTCTATCGAAATTTCGGCAACATTTCCCCTGTAAATACAAGATCCCCGAGAATCTAACTCGGCCAATTTAACAACAACAAACCCGAGAATGCAACTCGGCCAAATTATCAATAACAATACCAACAATCATATCTTCCAACTTCAACAATTTATTCAAAATACATTCCAACATTAGTAGCTCCTTTACATAATTCAATAACATTTCCTTTATATTCAATTCATAATTGTTCACATATTCAAATACTAATCCGAAACCATTCAACAATATTCAAGAACCCTCCAACAACCCGCACAACATTTCAAACGGCCCAACCAACACATACACTACCCGAATTCTTCCAAATTCAACAAGAACAATTACAACACATTTCCTTTCTTCCAAATTCATAGACTACATCGACAATCTATACTTTAGCAATATCATTCACTCTTGTAATCACAAGAAACCATACTAATATCACATTAACTTCTTCCATAATCCACAAACGATTACAACTTCATTTTAAGCCATCAAACTTTCATTTTTATTATGGAATTCACAACAACAATCAAACTACTAAGTAAAATCAATTCATATTTTCTACTCAACACAATCCCATTCGGCCATACCCCAACACACATATTTTCATGAATTTCATCCCTTTCTACACACTACAACATACTGTTATATCCCGTATTTTTGAATGTCGGATTATTTGTAAGCTGAGGTGGGGCCCACACATCAAGATTTTTTTTGGAACATGTGACAAGCTATATGAATCACATATGTAAAGTTATACACAACTCATGAAGGACCCTTGGGCCAAATCAAAGTGGAAGCCCTCCAAACGAATATTTTTAAGAAAACGTTTCCGGGTGACCTGACTTGGAGGGGCAACAACGGTATTATAAGTTTGGAATTTGGAAAACTACCAAGAGATAGACGTTATAGATAATTGAATTAGCTTTCCAACCATAGGTCGTGGGTTCCTAGGTGACGTTGGTACAAGGAGATATGGACGTTTTAAGGTCGAAAGGTCAGTGGGCTAGGCCCAACTCGGGACCAACCGAATTGGCCCAAAAAAATTTAAAAGAAAAACATTTAGGCCCAAGTTTGAAGGGAGGCCGGCCAAGCCTTGGCCCAAACCCACAATATGAAATTGTCATGTGATTAGTCATGTGACAATTATATTAAAAAGGGGTCTTTATCCTTTTGAAGCTTCAAGAAAAATTAGATAAGGAGAAGACAAAAGATGAAGAGCAAGAGAAAGGGGCCATTTCGGCCAAGACCATGGAAATTAGGTGCTTTAAATTTTGTTCCAAAAATTATTTTCTTGTAGTATTTCCACTAATTCAAGGGTCCTCTACAACATAGTATAATTGTTTCGGAAGATAAGTCATCCGTTTCATTGTTTCCGCACTTTGGCCAAGTGAAGAAGTTGAAGAGAAAGGGTAAGATTTAATTACTTTTTATGTGTTATGAAGGTTTGGTTTATGTTGTGGGAAGTAGAAACGGTTAAAATTCATGAAAATATGGAAGTTGCATGAATATATATATGTATGAATGTAGCCGTGTACATGTGTGGTTGTGTAGTCAAAGATGAGTTAATTTTATGTTGTATTCTAGTTGTGGTTATGGTGAAATTCATATTAGAAATGAAAGTTGATTGAATTTGGTTGAAGTTGGAATTATATGTATTGGCCGAGTGGTATATTGAAATTGGAATGGGAATGAATTAATTTTGTTTAATATGTTAGTTGTGTTGTGGTGATCCTTGCAATGTAAATGAAGGTAAAATGATATAAGTTTGCATTGTAATGGAATGTAGAAGTTTGTGTCATTTTAGTATGATTTTATGACATTATGGAAATGAAGTTGTTAAGGTGCAAATAATGATGATTGTTGATGTAATAGGAAGATGGAAACATGTTAGGAATAAGTATGTTAAAGATTAGAAGTTTTGTATGAATTATGAATTTGGTGGAAAGTTTGTATATTTTGTATATCTTGTGAATATTTTGTGGAAATGATATGAAATGCTTCCAAATTATATTGTGATGATCTAGATTAATGATGAATGTGAAACCATCGAGCTTGGTTTGGAGATTTGAAGTTGAAATGGAAGATATTGCACTATGTTGGAAAGGGAACTAGTTGTGCCATATTGAGTGTTTTATAGTGATTGTTGTTGTTGGGTTGTTGTTGATTGTTTTGGCCGAGTTGAATTCTCGGGGATGCTATATGTATAGGGGAGATGCTGCCCAAATTTCTGTAGAAAAGTGTTAACTTTAGATTTAAGCCTAAAGCCTTATGGTTAACATTTGGTAAATGTGACCATTTGCAGATTTTGGACGAAACGGGAAGTGAACTTGGAAAGGCGTAAAGTGCGTAAAAGGTATGTAAAGCCACCCCGATTCTTCTTTTGGCATGTCCTAGATGTACTAGGATCGGATTCACGCCTCGGAGCATATTCTGCTCATCGGAATCCGCGTCTGAAATTGTCACATTTTCGTTCAATAGAATTGAACCCTTTTAGTATGCTTTAATGAAAAACTATGCAAAATTTCTCCAAATCACTTAGGAAGTTATGGAATGCCCTAGGACCTCTGTAGGTGACCCCATAAGCTTAATACACGTAATTTGAGCCCGCCGCTTTGGTTGTCCCGAGGTGGGCCCACTATTTCCGATTTTACCCTTATGGTCCTTTGTAACTTGATGTCAAGCAATTTTTAACGAAACGTCTTATCTACTTTTCCAACTACTAATGATGCTTATTCGGGGTACTATATTGAGTCTCTGTAAAGGTACGATATTTTGTATTGCATTTAGTTCCACTATTCCCGCTTTGTTCTCTTATTGTACTATTGCCTTATTTTCGAACAATATAAAATGAAACGTTTTAACTATCCTTTTAACTACTAAGGAAAATTGTTTTAATGATTCCCTCGAGTCTGGTAAACTATTTTGGAATATGAGAATGACCCCAGAAGGATTATTCTTCCGTAACTCATTATGACATACGACATACACCTACTATGACTCTGTCCGACTTCATTGATTTGATTTGTCATTTCGATATGCCTCATTGAGTCTCTGGAAATCTATGATATTTTTTGTTGCATTTAGTCTCTCACTACTGCATTCGTGGATGCCCCAATGTTTCCCACACTGAGCCCGGGCCAGGATATGTTGTCAAGCGTATTCCAATGCATTGTTCGCCGTGCCTCGATGTGAGGGGGCAGGTATATATGTACATGGGTTTTGGAGTATGCTGTGCCATGTACACACATTCTGATATGATATGATCTGATATGGCCATCTGATATGATATGATATGATATGTTATGTTACGGGGTTATCCCCTACTCTGTTCCTTATGTATGGTGGCACCAGCGTCGGGGGGTGGCCACGTTCTGTTTCGCCGAGCCCTTGGCAGGGGCCGGACATGATATGGTATATGTTTCTGAACACACTACTCATGTTTTGAAAATATGCATTTGATACTTCGGATGTCACACTCACTTCTCTGTAAGTTCTGTTTCGGTTATGATCTTGTTCCGTACTGGGACCAGGTACGACATATGTTTCAACAAATACTATTTATACTTTATGATCAGCATTTTGCTAATCTGTACATTTTGTCCATTTTATGTACCTTCTACTTTGATTATGACTTTGTTTACTACGTTCCGTGCTTTACATACTCAGTACATATTTCGTACTGACCCCCTTTCTTCGGGGGCTGCGTTTTCATGCCGCGCAGGTACAGAAGACAGATTTGCTGATCGCCTACCTAGGACATCTATTCTGCTATATTGGGAGCGCTCTTTTGTTCAGAGCCTGTATATTGGTACAGTCTGCCGCTATATTATATATATGTATGCGATTCAAGGGTATGACGGGGCCCTGTCCCGTCTTATGATTTTGTTATGATCTGTAGAGGTCTGTAGACATACTTGTGTGGGTTCTGAATATGTTTGGGTATGATATGATCTGTGACAGCCTCATCGGCTTCCATGTACGGTGTCGGTTCATTTATGGTTATTATTAACGCCAAGCGACTTCTATATTTGAAAATATTCTGTCGTTTGCTAACTTGGGTTATTGGGTACGTTTGAGTGTCCAGCACGGACACTAGTCGCGGCCTACGGAGTTGGGTCGTGACACATACAAAACCATCCATAATATATAAATGAAGATTAAATCTTACCTTTTCCTTCAACTCCTCACTTAGCTAGGGTTGTGAACTTGCAAGAATAGATGTTTCTCTTGCTCTAACAGGTACTTCACTTTGCTAGGGACCTTCCAATTAGTAGGAAAATAATTTTTTGAAATTTTTTTCTCAAGGTTCTTCTTTTTCCAAGTATGGCCGAATGGCGTTTGGTGTTTTTCTCCTTCTCTTTTGTTCTTCATGTTTCTTGAAATTTCTAGGAGTGAAATGAATAAGATGACTAATAAGTCATCTTTTTGGACTTATTTATTTTGTCCCCATATGGGCTTTGGCCCATTTTATTATGGACGGCCCAAGTGGCCCCCTTAAATTTCCAAGCCCATTTTTTTTTTGTCTTGCAATTCATGAAAAATAATTTTCCAAATTCCAAATTTGCCCTTAGCCTTCCTCCGTATTTCTATGAGTCGTCTTGCGAATTTCCCTTTTTACCCTTTGCCTTTCTCAATATTTCCATGCCAATAATATTCATAAATAATATTCATAAACAACTTGCATATTAACAATATCGAAATGTAGCCTCACTCTGTACCTGCCAGTATCAGAGAATGCTTTTGATTGTATACTAGCCCAGCGTGATGAAGAGGGAAAAGAAACATGCCATTTACTATTTGAGCATGAAGTTTACATCCTGTGAGGCATGGTACACACTCGTAGAGAAGACCTGTTGCGCTCTGACTTGGATCGCTAAAAAGCTAACGCACTACCTATCAGTGTTCATCACCCACCTCATATCCCGAATGGATCCATTGAGATACATTTTCAGGCAACCGATGTCCGTGGGAAAATTGGCTAAATGGAAGATGCTACTAAGTGAATTCGACATCATATATGTAGCACAAAAGGTAATCAAAGGACAAGCCCTAGTTGACTTGTTAGCAGAAAGCCCCGTCGATAACGAGCTTGAGCCTTTACGGATTTTCTTCCTAGATGAGGACGCACTAGCTATGGAAGAGGAGTTGACGGAACCATACTCAGGTTGGAGATGTTCTTTGATGGGGAAGTCAATTACAAAGGGTGGCATCGGGGCGGTGTTCATATTAGAGACAAGACAACACTATCCGATGGCTGCAAAGCTCAACTTCAGGTGTACCAACAATATGGCGGAGTACGAAGCATGCGTCCTTAGCCTTAGGATGGCGTTGGACATGAACATACCAGATTTATTGGTAATCGGAGACTCCAATTTACTCATAAATCAGGTAAAAGGAAGTTGGGCGACCAAAAACAATAAGATACTCCCGTGTGTAAATCTAGTGCAGAGACTGTACGGGAGATTCAAGAATATCGATTTCAGGCATACCCTGAGAGCCCAAAATGAGTTCGCAGACACATTGGCTATGATAGCATCATTGATCCAGCACCCCGGGAGTGCTCACATTGACCCTCTGGATATCACACTAAGAGAAGAACAGGCTTATTGCACCCACATCGATGTCGAGCTGGATGGCCAACCATTGTACACCAACATCAAGACATACTTAGAGAAGGAAGAATACCCCCCAGAGAGTTCAGCAAATCAGAAAAAGACTATCAGGAGGCTGGCTAATGGTTTTTTCCTGAACAAAGAAGTATTGTACAAAAGTACGCCTGACCTTGGGTTAGTCAGGTTTGTGGACGCCGAGGAGGCTGAAAAACTGCTAAAAGAGGTGCACACAGGGGCATGCAGTCTTTACATGAATGGATTCGTACTTGCAAAGAAAATCCTAAGGACAAGATACTACTGGATAACTATGGAGCATGATTCGTGCAATTCGTACAAAGGTGCCATCAATGCCAGACACACGGGGATTTAATCAGGGTTCCTCCTACCGAGTTGCACGCGATAAGCTCGCCATGGCCCTTCGTGGCATGGGAGATGGATGTCATAGGACCCATCGAGCCCCCGGCCTCCAATGGACATCGTTTAATCTTTGTCGCCATTGACTACTTTACGAAATGGGTAGAAGCCACTTCGCACAAGTTAGTAGCCAAGAAGGTCGTGGATGATTTTGTCAGAAACAATCTGATATGTTGCTTCGGTGTGCCGGAATCCATCATCACTGACAATGGTGCCAATTTGAATAGCCATTTGATGAATGACATTTGCGAACAATTCAAGATAACCCACAGGAACTCTACCGCCTACCGGCCACAGATGAAGGAGTTGTAGAGGCCGCCAACAAAAGCATCAAGAGAATCTTGAGGAAAATGATTGACAACTACAGGAATTGGCATGAACAGCTGCCTTATGCCTTGTTAGGGTACCGGACGATGACCCGCACTTCCACCGGGGCAACTCCATATCTCCTTGTCTACGGTACAGAAGCGGTCATACCCACGGAAGTGAAAATCCCCTCACTCAGGATCATCCAAGAGGCAGAGCTAAAGGACGCAGAATAGGTCAGGAACCGCTACGAGCAATTGGCCATGATAGATGAAAAGCGAATGGTGGCGGTCTGCCATAGACAGTTGTACAGACAAAGGATGTCTCGAGCCTTCAACAAGCGAGTCAGAGCCTGACTATTTCAAATTGGACAACTCGTGCTCAAGCGAGTATTCCCTCACCTAGTAGAGTACAAAGGGAAGTTTGTGCCAAACTGGCAAGGACCGTACATGGTCAGCAAAGTACTCTCAGGAAGAGTCATAGTCCTAGCTGAGATGGATGGACAAGAGTCGCCTAAAGCCATCAATGCAGACGCGCTCAAGAGATACTACATTTAGGATTCCATTTGCTTGTAATTGTAATATCATTTCCTTGTAATTGTACTTCCATACCAAAATGTGTATCCTTCTTTTATAGATGAACTACGCAACGACCTGACTTCCCCATGGTGGGATACGTAGGCAGTCCATATCGGACCCGATCACATTAGTAGTAAAATCAAAAAAAAAAACTCAGCTACTTCATCCCGAACTACGTTCGACCTGAATTCCTGCTACGACATGATACCTAGGCGCTTTCGAGCTCGGTTGTCATAAAAAAACCAGAAGCCATTAGGAAAAACTCAGAGACAATAAAGTAGGATAGAATTGACGAGATCAAACGACGAGGACCGATACAAGAACCGGCCAGCGTCAACCCTACATTGGGGCAGAATTTTTTAGGCTAAAAAATTCCCACATAATGAAAAGTAGCAGGGGCCGCTCAAGGCCAACCCAAAACTAAGACAAAATTTTTTGAGAAAGATCTCAAGATCATACCTCCCGGGGGATCCGGAAGACCACGTTCAAAGTCACATGTCATGACAAAAGATTTTTCAAAAACAATAATATATGTAGAACAATGCGCTATAATTTTTTACTTTAAATTTTCAAAAGGCAGTCATTGGCATATATACGCCTTAAAAAACATCTCTCAAAATTCCAAGCCTAAGAGTGTTTAGAAGAACGTCAAGAAGAGCCACCAGACGGGAAGACAATTACACTAATTGGTCTTTTACGAAACCTACAATTTTTCTATGGATGCAAGATTGTAACAGGATGATGGGCGCGCTGCTAACCGATCTGCCCACAGCTTGGCCCAGCAAGGAAAGGCCAAAAGGGTCATGATGAATGAGCACAAAGACATCCAGCCGAAGGGGTCATGACAAAGACAAAGGGACATATTCGACCATGAGGGTCACGACCTATACTATGAACGAAAGAAAGATCATTCCGCCACAAGGGCCATATTTGTCATCTTTTAATTCCCTTCGATTCTTCCATTCTTTGAATTCCTTTCAATTTGTTAATACATGCTGTCGAGAGGGCCATTGCATGTTTACTTTCCTGCTGCCGAGAGGGCCATTGCACGTTTACTTTCCTGCTGCCGAAAGAGCCATTGCACATTTACTTTCCTGCTGTCGAGAGGGCTATTGCACGTTTACTTTCCTACTACCGATAGGGTCATTCGTTTACTTTCCTGCTGCCGAGAGGGCCATTGAATATTTACTTTCATGCTGCCGAGAGGGCCATTCATTCATACATACTATCGAGAGGGCCATTCATTCATACATACTGCCGCGAGGGCCATTCATTCATACATACTGCCGAGAGGACCATTCATTCATACATATTTCCAAGAGGGTCATTCATCCATAGATACTGCCGAAAGGGCCATTGCACGTTTATTTTCCTGTTGTTTAAAGGGCCATTCATACAAATATCACAGAGATATTTGTAATATTGTCAAATTTTGGAGGTAGGTGCACAACCTCCTAGAGAGAGCCAGCCTGCTAAACCAGAGCCAGACAAATTGCAGAGCGAATGCGGAACTGTTTGTTATGCAACCAGTCAAGCTAGGGTGCCCATGAGAGTAAAACTCTTCGGCCAAGACTTGGAAGCAGCCCAATCTCAGATTAAACCACAATCTATCTATTTCACTAAAAAACCCGTGACCAGTCAGGTACACACCGGTAACATCCGAAGGTTTTGCGAATGCCCTTCTCCAGCAAGTTGAACTACATGCATCCTGATTCCCAGAGACAAGGGATATGTAGGTTGACTCAAAACCCAAGATTCGGCCATACTCTAACCACCGTCTTGGGAAACGCCTGTCACAACATCGGGAATCTCAGGACTTTCCTGCTAAAACACTTAAAGTCTTTAATCGAGTAGAACCACAGGTGGCCTAAATTCTCGTACACCCCAAGATATGTAGGAAAACTGAAAGCCAGGGTCTAGCCACACATGTGTGAATTGCTTGAAATTGATGGGCAAAATGAGTCGGGTCCGTCAGAATTTAGGATTAGTAAAATTTCATTGCTGAGGGATGGTCCCGCCATCCTCGAACACCGAAGGGACAATTGTTGACACCTAATTTTTGACCTCCCGTAATTTATTTTAAGTGCTCGGAGTCCTTGGACAATAAATAAAATCGGTTGCGCACCCTAAAGGGTCTATGTAATTTTTATGAAATTATTTGGGATAATACTTCACCTCATATATTAACAAAGAAATCCCCAGGATATTTTTTTCTTCAAACTAATTAGGATTTTTATGACATTCAAGGAATATATTTATTGAGATTAATGAGTAATTTTATTCCATTTTATTGTCCAAGGCACTTTGAGTAATTAAAAGAGTTGATCATTTTACCCCTTAAACCTTGATTTTTTATGTGTTTGCATAGTTGTTTAATTTTCTTTTTATCTAGTTAATTAATTTAGAACTAGCACCTGCAAAAATGATTTGTTTTAATCAGTCATGTTTTAAAGAGGATAATAATTGGTTTTCTTTTATTTATTTTTGAATCTTTTTCCCCGACCCTTCACACATATATATACACATCATGTATATACAAATATACATGGTGTATATATACATGTATATAAACATAAGGGCCCAATCATGTTTTTTAATGAAAAAAGACCAGGCCCATTCAAATATGGACCAGACCTGGTCCAATACTGATTAAAGGGGGGAGGGATAATAACTCCTCCCCTTCGTTTCATTTACAAGACCCTAGGGGTCGTTTAGCAAAAGAGAATAGGGGGACGCAGCTAAGGGCAAAACCCTAGCGCCGCCCCTACTGTTCCTCTAACCACCCGTCTATTTTTTTTGTCATGTCCCATCGTAGTAGGTGTTCAACGTGAGGGAGAGGACGAAGCATTAATGGCTTCATCCTTCTCTCCACAAAATCCAGCCAAACATGCCCTTGAAGGTACAAACCCCCTCCCTTTTATATTTTCCGTCGTTATTATAGTGATAAAGCATTGTGAACCATTTGATTTTGGTTTCTACCTCGAATATGGACCGTGTATTAGATTTTTGAGTGAGTACTTGTGTAAATCTAGAAGTCCCACATCGATGGTTGGGATTCTAAGAGATATTCTGGGGTTTCTATAAATTGAACCCATTTGTTCAAAGAAAGGGGGGTTGGAAACCAAAAAGGCATGAAAATTATGATTTGTTAAAGTCTCAAAAGTTTCCATCAGTCAAAATTTTAAATTTAACCTAAGGGTTTCAGTTTTCTAATTCTAAAACTTTTGTCTTCTATTTGTTTGTGGTGTTGGTAGCTTTGATTTTGCCATTGAAAGCATAAGAGTCCATACCATGAGAAACTACGTGTCAACAGGTTACTGGCCATTTGCTTTATTATTGGCCCTAGGTCATTTATCCATCTTTGTTTAGCTTGTTTGTCCATGACTAATGTCTGAAACTTTGCCACTTTGGGTTGTTGATTGTAACTTGCTCCCTATGTGATGGTTGAATCCCTTGTTTGTCAGGCTGTAATCATGCCATAAACCTCTCTCCTGCTTCCCTTTTCCTTTCCTTTTTTCTTTGAGAAGAGCTTCTGGTTAGTCTAAACATGTTCAAACACCATCTCTAGGAATCAAAACTGTTTTAAGGATATTTTGACTGAGTGCCTATATGCCTTACCCATTGTCACACCCCTACCAGGAGTATGATGGGCTCCGACCTGTAGGCCAGGAACCACCTGACTTATCCGTTACTTTGAGCATTATAAACCATACCTCAAAGAACACCTGTACGCAGAAAAGGCCCAACATAGGAATATCCGATCATTCAGCACATACATTCATATGCGAACCGACAAGGTAGCCACAACATAACGTATATCATAAAGCCGGCAAGGCTAACAGTAAAGTATCAGGAGCTCAAAATACTGACAAGGCCACCAATATATTATACAACAATAAGAACCGGTGGAGCTATAAAACATCTAACTATACATGCATGTCTACGAGCCTCTTACATAGAATACAAATGATCATAAGGACAATACTAAATAGACTGCAGCTCTGAAGTAAGTGGAGTGCTCCTGAGAATCCACTGATAGAACACCTATGGGTCTGATCCGTCTCACTGCCTACCAGCGAGCATGAGCGCAGCGTCCACAAGAAGGGATGTTAGTACGAATAATGTACTGAGTATGTAAGGCATGAATAACAACATAATGTAGATATAAAAGGTAACATGGAATAAGAGAGATGACCTGTACATCTAGATGCCTCATAAAGTGGATGCCATGCATGCTTAGCCTTTACAAAAAACATTTTTATACATATACATAGTACCATGCTAGGCCATTAAGGCTCGGTGTCATATATATAGTATCATGCCCGGCCATTAAGGTTCGGTGTTATCATCATTAGCCTGCGTCCGGGGCAATATCATAACATGCCCACTGCAGTGGTGTGCACATC
This sequence comes from Lycium barbarum, assembly GCF_019175385.1. Classification (NCBI taxonomy): domain Eukaryota; kingdom Viridiplantae; phylum Streptophyta; class Magnoliopsida; order Solanales; family Solanaceae; genus Lycium; species Lycium barbarum. The sequence continues at coordinate 16,957,316 of NC_083348.1, read as the reverse complement.
TACGTGCCATGCCCGGCCGACTATAGCGCGGCGCGGTGTGAGAAAATACATACATATATATAAAGCATGCATGAGAGCGAAATAAAAGCTACGACTCTATCAGAGTGACGTAAGGTCGGTAACCTCCGATTTATATTATGGAGCAATCATCATCGCTATATCTCACCTTGAAGGAATAATTATTATAAGGTGAGATCAACAACAACGAATAAAATCGACATAATCATGAAATAAGCTCAATAATCTCATAAAAGCATTGATATCATAACTTGAGACTTTTAACCATAAAATCATCATCATCATAATCATCATAGAAAATATTCTCATCTTTTACATCATCATTATCATTGTAAAAACATGTTCATCGCTGTTATCATAAGAGCTCACAGAATCATAGATCTTTGGTTTGGAAAATACGGCATTTTAGAAAACATTTATGGATTATCGGGAAAGGAATCATGCCTTGGAGTCATAAACTTCTAACTTTTAAAAACAAAGAAGTTATGGAAACATTTATGAAATCGTACCATAGGAATCATGCCTTTGAAAGAAAGGGACGAGCCTTAACATACCTGGAAAATAATTTCTCTACTTCCAACTTACTTCCTGTCTTGCAATTCACTTAAGATCATTCGTAGCCTCACAATCTATATATACAACCATTCATACTACTGTTAGGCTCTTCATCATACGCTTGTCTTAATCCCTTAATTTAAATTCATTTAGAATCTGTCGAAATTCGAGCAGCATCTCCCCTGTTTGTACACCAAGCCCCAAATCATAATTCAACAACCAACAACAACAACAAAAACAAAAACAATACCAACATCACAACAACATTATCAACACCAATAGGCTCCATAAAACATCCCACACAATGTTTTCCAAATTTCTCAACCATCCAACTTGTTATGTGATTATTTATTGACTTCATCTCCGTAAATAAACTTAAATTAATATCAATGATAAAAGATTCATACCTTATTCTTGTTAAAAGATCAATATCTTCAATATCCACTTGAATCACATCAAGATCCACCGCCAAACGATACTATAATCGCGATTATGCGCTACCCGAGCCTCAATTAGCTAAAATCACTCAATCTCTCGCCTTTTTATGACATAAATACCCCTATATGTTTGCTGAGATTTTTCATATGATTTTTGATGAAAAAAGGGGTTTTGACCCTTTTATAGGTGGGTAAAGTCGGGTCGGGCACTGTAGCAATTCACTGTAGTTGTACTGTAGCAAGTCGGTACTGTATCAGTTACTGTAGCACGCGTTTCTGCTCTGTCAGCTGAACTTGTAGCGTCCATAATTCTCTACTCCGATGTCCTATCGATGAGCGGTTTATTGCCTTGGAAACTAGACTTGTCTAACTTTATTTTAGGCTTTTGGCACTCCTTAAAACTCCTAATATGCCTGGAGATATACCCCTCCAATGTTGACCTAAAATTCTGTCCTTAATTCTGCCAACTTTTTCTAAATTTTCGACAAACTTATTTTCTTTGATTTGCTTGGTCCCAGAATCTTCCAAAACTCCCCCTACATGATATTTATCATTTATTATACTTGATAATGGTCATGTTCTTGTGTTTCAAGGTTGTCCTTCCCAGTTACGACTTATGAGATCGTAATTCATCCTTTACTTCATTGTTACGTACTTACCATGGCTTATACCTTCAAAATCTTCATGGGACGTCTCCGATAATCCATTGCTACGGTGAAGTACATGGCATGCTCATGCTCTGAAAGTGTGGGGTGTAACACCCATTAGGATCTCTCTTTCTTTAACAAAAGGTTTTAAAGCTCATTTATTTGTTAACAAGGAACCCTGACTAATGAACCAGTCTGTTATATGTTTGATTCAACAAAAAAATGTAAGTTTTAAAAAGGGCCAGTTTTGAATATGTGCTCTAAAGTTATAAATGATGTCATGAGCCTTGATAGTTTGTAAGGCCTCCCCCTAGGCCCCTTCCTGTGAATGTTGTGCTTGTTTTTATGGTGATTTGGTCATGTGTGCCCTGAGGCTAGTTGGGATGAGATGTATGCTGTCAATTGAACTAGCTCAACCATGTATTGTTTTCTCTAGGAAATGGCTTGAACCTTAATAAATGGAAAGGTCTGCCCTGTTGGATATGTCCATTTGGAATCCTTTATGATTGATTCCTAGACTAGATATGTCTGAAAGAAACAAACCTACACATTATCATATAGAAGGCTAGAAATGAACCAAGCCACATGACTTAAGAAAGTTCTTTTCAAGGGGCCTTAGGGAAAGGAGAAGAGTAAAGCCAGGCCCATCCTGGTTCATAACAGCTCCTTCAAAATAAGAGGCCCCATGGCACTTCTGTGGTCTGTGGGGCTGAGATTTATTGCCAAGAATCCCAGGAAAAACACCATATGGATTCTGCCCCCCAAATCCTAGTGAGACTCCTCCCCTGCCCCCCCCCCCCCCCCCCCCCCCCCAAGTTTAGAGTTGGCATTTGAACTAGTATGGCTAATTTTGCTAGAGATAGAGATGGGATGTTAGAGCTAGATGCAGATTTTGCTTGCTTATCTTCCCTTATCTGGTTTTACCCACTTGACCTTGAGAGTACATCAGTTACGCTCCTACCCTGCCATAACCTTGCCTTTGTTTGACTCTATGTAATCTTCTCATTTATAAGAAGCACAGGTGCTCTAGTTATTTCATGGTGGTATGTTAAGTACTAATTTCCCTCCCCTTTGAATAGCACAGCTTGTATGCCTTTGTCATGATCATGTGTTCTCCATTTGTTTGACATTTGATATGTTAGTTGTGTCACTGTTCTCTCTATGGCCATTTTATTTTGTCTAGTCCCATCTGCAATTTGTGGGTTATAGTTGTGTCACCTTGTAACTGTGGGCTTGGCTTTGTATTTCTTTGACTCATTTATCCTGTTTTAGGACCTTCCTCATGAGTGTGTGTATGGTTATGTTTAGCTACTGCAGGATTATGAATTTACTTGTTTTGGTGGGATCACATTTGTGGGTGAATCTGGCAGCTTTGCAGTGGCTTATCCTGGGTTCTAGTTATGTTTTGTATGGCTGAATTGGTATGGGACAAGGCAATTTGGGGGGTGAGGTCTAGTCTTAGCCTTCCCCGATGACAAGCGATGCCTGAGGTTCAAAACCCCCTGCAACTTATGCGGCATGGGGAATACGGGGGCAACGACTTACCCTTTCTCCTATTTGTCAAAGACCAGCCAATAAGCCTAGTGGTGTTAGTATATAAGCTTTGCAACAGCTACCTAGCTTGGCCCGAAATCTGTTGTGATATACCTATATATGTTTAACGTATATGGCCTTCCTTCTTAGTATGATTGTGATAGTTTGGGCCTGCCTGATATATATGTGTACGTTTGATGTATATCCTTCGTTTTATTAGTATAATAGTGATAAGTTCAAACATTATAACTAACCGGTTCCCCTTTTTTCTTTCCTCCTCCACCACATGACTACTCGGGTCAAGTCAGCTTGCCTATTGAGCTTCAGGCCCAACAAGGAAAAAATTTTCCTCAGAGATACTGCCCGCAAAGATGGAGAAAAAACTTGGCGTGCAAAAGGCCCAGCCATGTGTGAAAATGGCGGGCTAGGGGCTTGGTACCCCCTAGTCTCTACACTTATTTGCTTATCAATATTTTTATTTGTCCCCATGCATTTGTAAAACTTGTACCAACTCATGTTATAGTGGAATTCTTGTTGTGAAAACTAGTAGTCTTAGGATGACGGTCCTCATGCCGTCTAGATTGACTCTAAGTCCCCAAATCCCTTCTTTCAAAACCTGGATTTAGCGTAACAATTTTTCGATAACTTAAAATTGGACTAATCATACTATTTGACATGGTTTTAAACATTCAAAACAAAAGGATAAAAATAATATTTCAAAAGCTTTCAAGTATTACAAAGGTGTTAAATGGACTGATTTTCCAAAACAAAAAGTAAGTCTAGTTTTTTTAAGAACCAACAAATAAAAACAGGCAAACATTTTATGATTAACTTGGTACAATTTAGGGTTAAGCTCCACTAATTTGTTGACAAGAAATGAATAAAGCCAAAGATGGCAAAAAACCAAAATAATTTTCGGACCAAAAGCCCATTTGCAAGAGAAATAAGCGGGGAGGGTTTAAGCCCTCCTAAAGCCCCCTCTCTTAACTAATTCATTTTTGGGCCTAAAATGGGCAGATTTCCTTCAAAAAACAAATGTTGGCAAATAAAAGTCCAAGACACAAAATAAATTTCATAAAATCGTGCCAAACAATGCATTTTCCTAAAGTAAAATACATTCGTATAAACATGAGTTCCCAGATAAAGTGTTCCAAACATGTTATGCAGGTCGAACCAAACAAAGTATGAGTCAAACATGGATAAAAGCGGACATTTCAAAAATAATAAGTTCATATTTTTCTAATAACAATCCTATACTTATATTTTCAAACAAAATACACCACCTTTTATATTAAAAGGGGGGGGGGGGGGGGGGAGGGAATTATTTTACCCGGATATTATAAATTCGAGCCTATGTACCTTATACATAAAAGGAACATAAAGTCCATTTTTAAAATGATATGCACAATGACAATAGTTTTGCGAGAATAAACACTAAACAGATAGTTCATGCAAATACTCATACTTTGGAATTCGAAGGTCAACTATATAGTACGGATCCTTCATATTGGGGTGCCTAACACCTTCCCCAGGGGATCATCACAACCCTTACCTAGAACTCTGAATTATGAAGGTTTTTTCACGGTATTTGAATAAACCCTTCACACTAGTTTTCGTAATTTTCTAAAAATTGGGTGGCGACTCTTTTCAAAAAACCAAGTCCGAGAAAGCACCAACGAGTTTATAGTAGCCTTTTATGCCTTAACACCGCATAAAAAGCGAACCGTTACAGTGAAATCTACCGAAGAAGAGATAGCATATGTGTTTGTGAATATAGGAAACGTGGGAAAAAAGTGGTGGGAGAAGCTGAGATTGTGCTGGAAATAGTTGATACCCTTGTGCAAATAAAACCAGTTGAGCAACTTGTTCTAGATATGTCAAATGTTTCCCCCATGAAACAAGTTGTACAATATGTTCCATGATTTCCTACTACTACATATGATGATGATTATGAGCTGGCCATAGCTCAGGTAGCAGGGAGAAAGTTCAGATCCAGACTAAGAAAAGCAGATTCGAAAATCTATCAAGGAAGTTGCTGAAAAGGAAGCTAGTCAAGTCCTATTTAGAACTCCACACACTAGGAGCAAAAAGAGGCAAGCTGATGCCGAACTGGAAAAAGCATTGCAGGCAAGCAAGAAGTCTAAACGTGTTACACCCCGTACTTCGGAGAAACACTGTTAAATTTGAATGTAAGAATGCCGAGTTACGACTAGGTAAAACAACTTTGGAGTATGAGGAATGAGGCATTATTAAGTATAGTGTTTAAATAATGGATGATTATGATCTTATAAGTCGTAATCGGGAAAGAGTATTTTAAAACACAAGAATATGGTCATTATCATGTATAATAAGTGATAAATATCATGTATGGAGGGTTTCAGAATATTTCGAGATCGAGCAAATTGAAGAAAATAAGTTCGACGAAAATTTGAGAAATGCTGGACAGATATTTAGTCAACTTTGGAGGGGTATATCTCTATGCATATTTGGAGTTTTAAGGCGTTTCAAAAGCCTAAAATGAAGTTCGTCAAGTCTAGTTTATGATGCAACAAACCACTCATCGATAGGACGTCGGAGTAGAGAATTATAGACGTTACAAACTGAACTGTCGCGCAGAAACAGCACTGCTACAGCACTGCTACAGTACTGTAGCTACAGTGACGCCGTTTCAGCCCTTATAAAAAGGGGAAAACCCCCATTTTTATCATCTAAAAACTTCTCAAATTTTCCAGAAAATTCAGCAACAAAAAGGGGCCTAAATCTCACATAAAAGTGAGGATTGTGAGTGAAATTTCAAGCTACGAAGTACTAATCGAAGTCCGGGCAACGCATAATCACGAATATAATTTTGTTTGGAGTTAGAGGAGCATCTGAACAAGAAAATGTTGAAGAATTTGCTACTTTCATAAAAGCAAAGTAAGAATCAATTCCTTTTTCTTATGTTATGAAGGTTTGTTTGTGTTGTAGTATGTAGAAATGAGTAGAATTTATGGAAATATGAAAGTTTGCAAAGTGGGTGTGTATATATGTAAGTGGCCATATATGTATATTGTTGTATAAGTAATATGGGTTGAATTTTATGTTGTATTCTAGTTGTGGTTATGGTGGAATTCATATTGGAAATGGAAGTTGAATGACTTTGGTTGAGGTTGGAAATATGGAATATAGCCATGTGGTGTATAGAAGTAGAATGGAAATGGATTAATTTTGTTTAATGTGTTAGTTGTGTTGTGGTGAACCTTATGATGTAAATGAAGGTTAAATGGCTTAAGTTGGCATTGAATTGGAATGTAGAAGATTATGTCACTTTAGAATGGTTTTGTGATATTATGGAAATGAAGTTGTTAAGATGTGAATTATGATTATGGTTGATGAAATTGGAAGATGGAAATATGTTATGAATATGTAGGTTGAACATTTGAAGTTTTGGGTGAATTATGTTTTGGTGGAAAGTTTGTATATTTTGTATATCTTGTGAATATTTCGTAGAAATGATATGAAATATTTCCAAATTATATTGTGATGATCTAGGTTAATGATGAATGTGAAACCATTGAGATTAGTTTGGAAATTGAAGTTGAAATGAAGGTTATGACATTATGTTGGAAAGACAGCTAGTTAAGTTATATTGTGTTTATAGTGATTGTTGATGTTGTTGTTGGGTTGTTGTTGATTGTTTTGGCCGAGTTAAATTCTCGGGGATACTATATGTATAGGGGAGATGCTGCCCAAATTTCTGTAGGCAATTATGAATAAAGATTGAATACTTAAAGATTGGAAATTGAGAATTGGTAAATGTGACCAATTGCAGATTTTGGGCGAAACGGGAATTGAATTTGGAAAGGCGTAAAGAGCATATAAGGTATGTAAGGCTATCCCGATTCTTCTTTTGGCATGTCCTAGGTGTACTAGGATCGGATTTGAGCCTCGGAAAGTATTCTGCTCATCGGAATCTGCATTTGAAAATACCCCTTTTTCATTCAATGGAATTGAACCCTATAAGTATGCTTTATTGAAAGAATTGTGCAAACTTTCGCAAATTGTCTAGAAAATTATGGAATGTCCCCAGAACCTCCGTAGGTGACTTTATAAGCTTAAAATACGTAATTTGAGCCCACCGCTTCGTTTGTCCCGAGGTGGGCCCACTATTTCCGATTTTACCCTTTTGTGTTATGACTTGTCTTCGAGCATTTTTTTTTTAAGAAATATTCTAACTACTCTTTTAACTACTAAATAAAAATTGTTTTAATATTTCATTAAGCCTTATGAATTGTTTTGAAACTTGGGAACGATCTCAGAAAGATTATGCTTCCGTAACCCATTTTGACATTCGAATTTCACTTACTATGACTCCGTTCGATTTCATTGATTTGATCTGTCATTCGATATGCTTCATTGAGTCTCTGGAAATATATATATGGTATTTTTATTGCATTTAGTTTCTCACTACTCCATTCGTGGATGCCTCAATGTTTCCCACACTGAGCCCGGGCCAGGATATGTTGTCAAGCGTATTCCACTGCATTGTTCGCCGTGCCTCGATGTGAGGGGGCAGGTATATATGTACATGGGTTGTGGAGTATGCTGTGCCATGTACACACATTCTGATATGATATGATCTGATATGGCCATCTGATATGATATGTTATGTTACGGGGTTATCCCCTATTCTGCTCCTTATGTGTGGTGGCACCAGCGTCGGGGGGTGGCCACGTTCTGTTTACCGAGTCCCTTGGCAGGGGCCGGGTATGATATGGTATATGTTTCTGTACACACTCTTCATGTTTTGAAAATATGCATTTGAAATTTCGAATATTACACTCACTTTTCTGTAAGTTCTGTTTCGGTTATGATCTTGTTCCGTAATGGGACCAGGTACGACATATGTTTTCAGCCAATACTATTTATGCTATATGATCAGCATTTTGCTAATCTGGATATTCAGTCCATTTTCTGTATCTTCTGCTTCGATTATGACTTTGTTTACTACGTTCCGTGCTTTACATACTCAGTACATATTTCGTACTGACCCCCTTTCTTCGGGGGCTGCGTTTTCATGCCGCGCAGGTAAAGACTACAGATTTGCTGACCCACCTGCCTAGGACACCTATTCTGCTATTCTGGAGCGCTCTTTTGTCCAGAGCCTATATTTTGGTACATTCTTCTGCTATCGTATATATGTACATTATTCAGGGGTACGACGGGGCCCTGTCCCGTCTTATGATTCTGTTATGTTCTGTAGAGGTCTGTGGACATACTTGTGTGGGTTCTGTATAAGTTTTGGGATGATATGATCTGTGACAGCCTTATCGGCTTCCGTGTACTATGTCAGTTCATTTATGATAATTACTAACGCCAACTGACTTTTACATTTAAAAATATTCTGCTAATATACTGATTTGGGTTATGGGGTACGTCTGGGTGTCCAACACGGACACTAGTCGCGGCCTACGCAGCTGGGTCGTGACAAAACGAGCCAGCACTAGAGCTGAGACTATTGTAGTAAGGGTTGAGACACATGGTAAAAGTTATAAAAGAAACAACAAGAGAAAAGTAAAAGATGTAGGTACCCTAAAATCCCAGCCAATTGGTGCAAAGGGGAGTTAAAAAAAAAGTCTCAGACTAAGTTCAAAGATGAGCACTCTAAGTGTGAAAAGGAAATATACTCTGCCGCTGACCATGATAATAGTACTGATATTGAGGTCTATGTAGATATCACTGAAGTAACAACCCCCGCAGCTGAAAGGGTTATTCAGTTTCAATCATTATCTGCGTTGAAGGGAAGGGTAGTTTTTGGTCATAGAGGCCTAGAAATGCCTACCGTACTAGAAAAGATTGTTGTGGAGGATTAGAGTAACTTGTTTCTTCCTTGAGAGGGGAGGAAAATGGCAAAAGAGAAGGTTATTGAGTTCTACAACAATTCCACTTGCAGTGACACTACATTGACCAGTACTGTGCTAAGACTGAAATTCACACTTAATACCCGAGTGTTTGGGTAAATACTACATGTGCATTCAGAGGGTTGGGCACATTATGTGAAGAGTGATCGGCCATCACTGAATGGAATGGCCACAGCTTTGGAAATTACCAGGAAACTATCCAACAATCCCGTTGTTGTAAGGTCCAAAAGAGTTCAAAAAGAGAAACGGTGAGACTGCATTGCCTTTAATTTGATATAGTTCATAAGATGATTCTTCCAAGGAAACAAGGCAGGAGTGATGCCAGTTTTTGAACATGACCTTAATGGAGCTGATAGACACTGATGTTAAGATTAATCTACCAAGCCTTATGCTTTAACACATGACAAGTATTGCTCAATAAGCATATAAGGAGCTTGCACTTGTATATGGATATGGGTTTTGGCTGGAGGAAATCATGGAGCACTTTTAAATGCTAGTCAAAGTCCGGGAGTATCAAATTTCCAAAGATATGATCAGAGCCTTAGAATAGGTTGTTCAACCTGATCCAGCAAAATATGGATTAGCTTCATATCAAGTATGATCTTGAGCAAAAAGAGCTAAATGCTCAGATGGAAAGTCTGCAGCCTGCCCTGGACAAGCAAAGACAAGATAACACCAAGCCTATATATGACTTGGTTAAAGCACTTACCAACGAATCCTCCTTGACCTTCAAGCCTTCCTCTTAACACCCCTAAGCCTAGTATTCTTCTATAGTACTTAGCCTTGCCTTAATGAACCCTTTCTATGCTTGTGGTTGACCTGGATATTTGTTTTTAAATAATTATGGTTTGATGATACGATATCTTCTAATGGAAAGGTTTCTCTCTTATATTTGGGTATTATTTCTCTATGTTTACAGTATTCAAAATGATAAATTGAGCTAATGTTTGGTATATGTATATGTGATAGCCTCAGTGACCATGAGTTTTATATTAAAAATTCAAATTGGTACTTAACTGATTTGAAGCAACTTTTTAATGATGTGTAATGCTTATAACCCAACTATGCTAACCTGGTTCGATCTTAGTGTTGGCGTTCATTTTCTAGGTTTTGAGATGCATGGAACATGTTACACAGAGGCTTAAAAGAGCGTGGGTTTGTCATCATCAAAAAGGGGGAATTTTTTGGCACAAGCATGTGTAAGTTATCATGATTGACAAAGTGAATGAACAAGGCAAGCGAACCAGTTCAACAGATATGTTCTACCTCAGATACTGAGATGAGTCAAAGTTGAATCAACCAGGTGCATGAACTAGGTCCGAGAACATGTTCCAGCTCAAGTCGTGAAGCAAGTAGGATTTGTGATTTATTGTAAGGACTTGGCGGACAAGTTATAGGATTTCTTTCCATATTTATCAAGATACACTTCATACTCATAAAAGGATACTGAAGCCGCGTGCATGCAAGAATCTTAAGTTAACTCAAACCCTAACTCTCATAATATACCTTATCATGTAGAGTTTATGTTCAGCCGACTTGATGCACACCACAAGCTATAAATATTTAAGCCCTTCCATGAAGAAGTTTTACGCACTCATCTAGAGAGAAAATCAGAAACTGAGCAAACCGTGTCAATGCAACAACTAAGAGAGTCCTGAATACTGAAGTGTGGCCTAATATAAAGAAGGAGATTGAAGAACCTGTTTCATACATTTTATGTTTTATAGTTATTGAGTCAAGAATCGTGTATTAGGATTGTTTATCAGGTTTTCCTGTATTAGCTTTCATAGAAGCAATTATCACAGGTATAAACATTAGTCAAACTCAGCTTCAAGTTGTGGTCAAATTGACGTGGGCTCAATAGTCTAGGGAGATTGTTAAGATAGGAATTAGAGTTTAGTTTCTAAGTTACAAAGTTTGTAACTTGAATTTGCAAAGGCTCACAGTTGTATTGGAATTTGAGAAAAATCCCACAGAGGTGTAGGTCGTGGTTTTTCACCCTTTGTGAGTTGGGTGTTTTCCAGATAAAAATTATTGTGTCCTTACTTTATGTTCTATTCCACAAGCGCTAACTTCGAATAGGTAGAGTAACGTGGTCTATTCTATGGGAGAAAATCTGGTATACATTGTAATAGATAAGTGGTCGTGCAAAATATCATCTTCCATCGTTGCCAACAAATGATGACTTGAGCAACCTGCAAATTCAATTTATGCACACTATTTTTGGTTCTCAGGTCCCACCAGTTTTTAATGGTCCTTTTAATAGGTCCTGAATAATGAGTAATGCTAAGAGTGCCTCTAATATATTTCTAGCTATGTATAGCAGCATCACCCTCAGAGAATTCATGTTGCATTGAATCAACCACTGGAGTATTACAACAAAGGCATAAAGTGTTACTTTGAATCCTAAATCAAGTAATAGCCTCATTGAAAGGAAGTCTACCTGTAACGACCCGTTAGATCGTTTTGGCTATTTTGATTTTTTTACCCCTTTTGACCCTTACCCTAGCTTCATCATGATATATTTGACTTGTGGAGATGGTTGGCGTGATTCCCAAGGCAATCAAATGTGATTTGGGTGAGAAAATGGGATTTTTGGAAGTTCATAACTGTTGGGATGACTAAAGTCAACATCGTGGGTAAATGAATCTTTTTAGTAATTATGTTCAGAATGTCGATAATGACTCGGTAGAGTAGTTAGTTCGGTTCTCGAAGGACTTGGGGGTATTTGGGTGATTAGGTTGGAAAACTAGTTTTAAGGCGTTTGGGGTTAACTGGGTAAAAATGACCTCTTTTACAAATTTTGAGTGCACGAGCAGGTTCGTAGTGTGTTTTAGGAGTGGTATGCATATTTGGTTAGTGTCCGGGGGGTTTCGGATGAATTCTGAGGGTCGAATCCGGGTTTGGAACACACCAGATTTTTATGGTGTGCAGTTGCTGGTGTTGCTCTTCGCGGTTGAGAAGACACGTTGCACGATCGCGTGATGCCTCTCTCTTGGTCATCACGATCATAAAGGCTGATCCTTTCATGGTCCCGCGATCACGATGGTAGGTCCCGTGATCACGAGAGAGAGAGATAACTGGGCAAAATAAAAACCCCATTTAGTGATTAGACATCCCATTCACATAATTGACACTTGGGAGCTTGGTTTAAGGATACTTTTTAGGGTTTTACAAGATTCATCCATTGGGTAAGTTTCTAACCTTCATTTTACGATTATATCTTCGATTATTAAAGGATTCCATGCTAAAAATCATTAATTTAGGCAGGGGAAATTGGGGGTTAATGACCCCTAAGTCTAAATTAAGGAATCTTGATTTAATCATGAAATTGAAGTTGGATTCAGTTGATTTTTGTTTTATAGACTCTATAAATCATGGGTAAACTAATTTCAGGTTAAATTTCCTGTTTTACCCTTTGAGGCTCGGATTCCTATTTTGGGTGACTTTTTTGTTTCAGATTTAAAGTATGCTAATATGACTATCATTGGATTCACATGACTTCCTAGAATAACAATTTGACCTTATTGAACCCGATTTTCAATGAAATTATGAATTTGACCTTTGTGGTTTAGAATGAGGTTTTTGGGTTGACTTTTTAAACCCGAATCTTGTATAAGACAGTATGGGTGTCGATAGACTTGTATTCTTATGCATAATCCATGTTTGAACAGATTGGTATCATTCGGAGGCTCTGCGAAAGGGCAAGGCTCTATAGTGATTGTCGGACTTCTATTCCCGGCATGTTGAGACTATGAACCTTAACTTAAGTGTGATGGTTGGTTAATTTAGACTAATAAGAGGGAAATGGGTAATTAAGGGGGTTCCGATATTTGTGAGGTGACAAGCACTTGTATCAGATACCGGTGTCGTGATAAGGGTTTTGTGTAATTTTATTTGTATAGTCTGATCTGAATGTCGTGCTTTGGGTATTAGCTGGTAGCATAGATTGATTTGTTCTATGATCGGCATATGAAGTCCTTTATCTATTGTTTCTATTCTTATTACCTTTCTTATTTGTGATTATATGTTCTCATTATTCCTATGTACTCAATTAAAGTGGAAAGAGCTAAAGATTGAGTCTTTGTTGCTTTGCTTGATTTCTTATTGTAATGCATGTCATATTCATGCTTATTATGGTATCTCGTGTGCATTTGAGGATACTTGTGAAAGGTCTGAGGGAAAATGATTCCGGACAGAGTGATGCTGATGATATGAGCCAGATTGGCTAGTTGATAGGTAATGTGAGCCTAAGGGCTGAGTATTGTGATTTGGAGCCTACAAGGCTAAGTATTGTGATTGGAAGACTGAAATGGCTAGGAACCCGATGCAAAATTTTGGGTTGACATCTAGACCCCACGAGTCCCCTAAGGGTCACGATTCATAGAATTTGAACGTGTGTGTACCGGGAAAAGGAAAAGGCTTTGCAATTCATGCATATGCATATCATTACATGTCATTGGTTTCCTTGTTGTATGAGCTATTGATTTGTTGTCTGGACTATCTTATATGTCACTTGGATACTTGATGGATTTTACGATTTAGATGTTTCACATAGGCTGGTAACAGAAGGTTCTTGTATGGATTTATGTTTCCTATTATTGTGGACTAAGAGTGGTTAAGTGTAGAAGTAGTATACATAGGCCAGCCCTCGTCTCCGTTTTCGTTAGGGTCGGTGACCCAACCCGCCATGACTGGAACCCACGCTAACCCCTAGTGGACGAACCAACACACAAGTCATCTATTCATTCAAGTCTGTTGTTATGTTAGCAAATTCAATCAGTTATTACTCATTCAAGCACAAGATAATCAAAAAACGTCATGCCATAAACAACGAAATAAATGCGGAAGTCCTAACTATTACAAACCCCAAAATCCGAAAGTCACCATACAAGGACTCTAATAGAAAACGTGTCTAGGCAATGTAATCTGTCTAAATAAATGTCCAATAATGTCTGGAATGGAAATAGACATCATAAAAGAAGATCTTCGGGCGGCCTGGCATGGATAGAAGCTCACCCTAAATCAGTCAGCAATGGCCTCAACGCTAGATACGAGGCTGGGTAACAGACTTTGGATCACAATCAGCACTCAAAAGAATGCAGCAAGGTAGTATCAGTACAAACACTATGTACCGGTAGATATCATAGGCCGACTAAGATTAGTATCATACATACATCATAAAATCAATAGAATAGACAAGTCAGCCAACAACACGAAATCAGTAATCCAACAATAAGTCAACCAAGGATATTACGAATTAAGTCATCAGAAACAACAAACGAGAACAAGTCCACCAACAATAACCATAAACTTGTTGTACACACATGCTAACTGATGTCATTGCTCAGTAATTATGACCTGCAAGGGACCCATGGTGTCCATGTACCACTCGTTCTGGATACTCGTCGGACCCGAGCCATAAATCCACCACTCTGGAAAGAACCTCAGACGCGGTCCATATCATGTAACACTCATTTTTGGAATGAACCTCGGACCACGAGCCCAAAACCTAGGTCGCATCCTCATCAGGTCAAATGTGCCTTCTCATATATCTATGTATAATAGTATTTCTTGCCCATTTATTTTGAATGCTCAAATCATCATTTTGTATCATAATTTCACCGAGAAGATCATATTAAGTTCTCACCACATCAATATCAAACTATAAGTCCAACACAATGAATAGTGGCACGAAGCCGACACAGTCACTCAATCAATTGCATATAGGAGTTCAACCATACACACATCATGCATGAAGACTAGACATGCTTTTTCCGATTGAATTCACAACACATACAATCAACTAATCAAAGTCTAACTCATGCAGACTATAACCTACCTCAAACGCAGAGCTGGAACAACGCGAATCACTCCGCTACAACTTTTCCCTTCCGTAAAGCCTCGGAACGCTCAAAGTCTAGAAATTAGAATGCTCAATGAGTCACAAATATTCTAGTCACAAAATCGATACATGACACCCCTTCCCTTTATCCCATTCCAATAGGAGAATGATTTCTAGGTGTAAAACAACCTAACAAGGGCCTTAGTAATCACTAATCATCTAACTGTAACAATATTTAATCAACACCTCAATTACAAGTTGTTT
Source organism: Lycium barbarum (assembly GCF_019175385.1). NCBI lineage: Eukaryota > Viridiplantae > Streptophyta > Magnoliopsida > Solanales > Solanaceae > Lycium > Lycium barbarum. The sequence continues at coordinate 16,942,117 of NC_083348.1, read as the reverse complement.
CCATGGTCAAGCTACCATTTTTATGAAACATTAAGTCTCAATTCACTTAGGTCATGGCTCTAATGGTCCATTTCATGATTACAAGGCTTTAACCCAAGCCATTATATGATAACTTTATGATAACAATCATAAACCATCAAGTATAGAAGGTTTGTTAGGTTCTGGGTTTACTATTACTAACCTCACCATTGAAGACCCATAAAAGGGATGATAATTATGGAGATGATACGTAATGATTGAAAGGGATGGATGAGACTTACCTCTCAAGAATATTCTTGACCTAGCTTGGAAATTCGCCCTAGGTGCTTGTGGGGAACTGTGTTGAAGTTTTATGAATAAAGAATTCGTAACTAAGTGTTTAAAACCCGCAATTCTGCTCCCGTCGATCGCTGTGGCGGTCAAATCACCGCTGCAGCAGTCTCACTATAGCGGCCAAGTGGCCGCTATAGCAGACCAAAAGAAATCTAACCACCGCTATGGCAGGCCATTTCCCGCTATAGCCACATCGCCATAGAGGGCCATTGCCTGCCACAGCGGACACACAAACAATGGTTGACTGCTTGCGGCTAGGGGTTCACGCTATAGCCGTACCTACCCCGCCGCAGCGGTATCACTGAGGCAGTGAGTACGCAATTTTCCCTATTTTTCACTCTATCACCCAACATTTCATCTGAGGCCTCACAAACACAAACAAAACATGTACGTATACATAAAAACAACATACGAGTCCACCATGGCCTCGAAATTTCCAACAGAATTGTAATTTCCTACATCACCCCCCGATGGACTCAACTTAAACAAGCAACAATAAAAACAATCAAGCTTTTAGTTCTTGGACTTATACAACCAAGTTTCTATTAGCTCGTTCTACCCTTAGGAAGGTTCTATTTGGTGGGGTGATCATACATTTTTTGTAACGATCGGGAGGGTCGTTACACCAGATACTAATTAAAACACCGTTCGTCCCCGAATGGACAAGGATGACAAATCTAGGAAATGTTACCTGACTCGGCGAAAAGCTAAGGATACTTGCTACGCATATCAGATTTTGTTTCCTAAGTAGCTTCCTCTACCAGACGACTCTTCCACTGAAATTTCACGGAGGCTATTTCCTTGGACCTCAACTTACAAACATCCCTATCTAAGATAGCAACAGGCTCTTCCTCATATGTCAAATTCTCATCTAATAAAATTGAATCCCAACAGATTATGTACGAACCATCGCTATGGTACCTCTTCAATATCGAAACATGGAATACCGGATAAACGCCTGATAGACCCGGAGGTAAAGCCAATTTGTAATCTACCTCCCCCACATGCTTGAGGATCTCAAATGGACCAATGTACCTCGGGCTAAGATTTCCCTCCTTCCCAAACCTCATCACACCCTTCATGGGTGAGAATTTTAACAACACTTGCACTCCCTCTCCAAACTCAAGATCTTTGACCTTACGGTCCGCATATTCCTTCTGCCTACTCTATGTTGGCAGAAGCTTAGCTTGAATCACCTTCACCTTCTCTAAGGACTCTCTCAGAAGATCCATACTCCATGGTCTCACCTCAAACGCATCAAACCACCCAATAGGAGACCTACACCTCTTCCCACACAACGCCTCAAATGGAGCCATATCAATACTCGAGTCTTATTATATGCAAATTCGAACAAAGGCAAGAACTGATCCCAATGACCACCAAAGTCTATCACACAAGCGCGAAGCATATCTTTAAGAACCTAAATAGTCCGCTCAGACTGCCCGTCAGTCTGCGGGTGGAAGTTGTACTAAGGTCCAACCTTGTACCCAACTCCTCGTGCAAATGTTCCTAAAATCCGAATGTGAATGTTGTGCCCCTGTCGGACACAATAAAGATAGGAACCCCATGAAGCCTAACCACCTCACGAATGTAGATTTTTGCCAACTTCTCCGCATCATAAGTTATCCACACCAGAATAAAGTGGGCAAATTTAGTCAACCTGTCAACAATAACCCAGATGGAATCAAACTTCCCTAACGTCTTCGGAAGACCAACCACGAAATCCATGGCTATTCTTTCCCACTTCCATTTAGGAATGGGCATCCTCTGAAGTGTACCCATAGGTTTCTAATGCTCATACCTCACCTGTTGGCAGTTCAGACACTGAGCAACAAACATCACTATATCACACTTCAACCTAGTCCACCAGTAGTGCTGTCTCAAATCGCGATACATCTTAGTTGTGCCAGGATGAATAGAATACCTAGAACTATGAGCCTCTATCAGAATGGTCTTGATCAAATCTCCCACACGTCGCATGGAAACTCGCCCTTTAATCCGCAGCACCCCTCTTCGTCAATCACGGCCTCTGTGGCCTCACCACGAACCACCTTGTCACGTATTTTGCACAACTTAGCATCCTCAAACTGCTTAGCCTTAATATACTCCAGAAATGATGATCGAGCTTCAACACAAGACAACACCCTGCTCATGTTAGAAATATCCAGCCTCATAAAACTGTTAGCCAGAGTCTGAACCTCTCTAGCTAACGGACACTCCGAAGAAATCAAATGAGCCAGACTTTCCATACTAGCCGACTTTCTGCTCATTGCGTCAGCTAGAGTGGTGATGTCATAGTCCTTCAGCAGTTCCTTCTATCTCCGCTGCCTAGAGTTCAGATCCCTCTGAGTGAACACGTTCTGCAAGCTGCGATGTTTAGTGTACACCTCACAGTAGACACCATACGACTAGTGCCTCCATATTTTCAATGCAAACACCACCGCTGCCAATTCTAAGTCATGAGTAGGATAGTTCTTCTCATGCACTTTCGACTGCCAAGAAGCATAGGCAATCACCTTTTTTTCCTGCATCAAAACAGCAACGAAACCAGAACGTGAAGCATTACAATAAATAACAAAATCCTTTCCCTCCACGGGCAATGCTAGAATAGGTGCCTCTTTCTGAGTCAAGAGAGTCAAATAAGAAGCAATAGAGGCAAACCCCTTCACAAACCGACGATAATAGCTAGCCAGAACCACGAAACAATGGATCCCGGTCACTGATGTAGGCCTAGCCCATTCCCTGGCCACCTGAATTTTCTGCGGATCCACCATAATACCTTCCTTGAAATTAAATGCCCCAAAAAGGACACAGAAGACAACGAAAATTCACACTTGGAGAATTTAGCATACAGCTCCTTCTCCCGCAATACTGTTATATCCCGTATTTTTGAACGTCAGATTATTTGCTGAGGTGGGACCCACACATCGAGATTTCTTTTTGGGACATCTAAAAAAAATTCATATGAATCACATATGAGAAGTTAAACACGACTCAAGAAGGACCCTTGGGCCAAATCAAAGTGGAAGTCCTCCAAACGAATATTTTTAAGAAAACGTTTTCGGGTGATCTGACTTCAAGGGGCAAAAACGGTATTATAAGTTTGGAATTTGGAAAAGTACCAAAATATAGAAGTTGTAGATAATTGAATTAGCTTTCCAACCATAGGTCGTGGGTCCCTAGGTGACGTCGGTACAAGGAGATATGAACGTTTTAAGGTCGAAAGGTCAGTGGGCTAGGCCCAACTCGGGACCAAACCGAGTTGGCCCAAAAAAATCAAAAACAATAATAAGGCCCAAATTTGTGAGGCCCAACCGGCCATGTTTATGGCCCAAGCCAATATTAAATAAAATTTGGTCAATAAAAGGATGACTAAGTCATCCTTATCACAATAAGATCTAGAGGTTTCAAGAAAAGAAGAACAAGAGAAAGAAGAGAGAAAAGCTTAAGGCCATTTCGGCCATAGAGAAAGTCCATGAGAAAAATTGATAAAAATTCTTCAAAAATCAATCCCTACCAAGTAAAGGGTGCTTAACAAGGTGGAGTTGTTGTTGGAGCAAGAAAGATTCAAAATCATACAAGTTGCCAAGTTGTAGTCAAGTGAGAAGTTGAAGAAGAAAGGTGAGTTTTGATCTTTCTTTATGTGTTATGAATGGTTTATATGTGTTGTAGTATGTTAAAATGGATGAAATTCATGAAAGAGATAAAAATAGGGGTGTGGCCGTGAGGTATGGAACATGTATATGTGTGTAGAAATTGTGTTTTAATTAATTTATCTAGTGTTTGGTTGTTATTGTTGTGAATGATATGTGGAAAATGGAAGTTGAATAAATTTGGAGAGGTTGTAGTGTGTATGCTTGATGTTGGCCGTGTAGTTGTAGAGTAATATGGAAGAAAAGGAGTCAATTCTATTTAATGTTTTGGTTGTAGTTGAATTGTGGATGCTAGATTGCTAATGAATGCATAATAATCTTGTGAAGTTGAAGTAGGTGGAGGTTTGTTTTAGAAGTTATGTGAATTGAATGTAATGTTCTTGCATGCATGGAAGGTAATGTGGTTAGTATGATGTTGTTGGAATATAGATCATGAGGTTGTGATTGTTTTCATTAAAGTTAGAAAGTTTTTGGAAGAAGTAGTAAGTTGATTGAATATGGAAGTTGTTAGTATTGTTGTTGTTGGAATTGTGGTTGATATTTTGGCCGGGTTTGAATTCCCGGGATTGTTGTTGATTGAAATTAGCCAAGTTGAACTTGGTGGGATGGAGTATTTATAGGGGAAGTGCTGCCGAAATTTCGGTAGCCAAATGTTTCCTTAAGAATTCAACTCTAAGTATCCTAATAAGAGTTTTGGTAAACATGACCAATTTGCAGATTTTGACGAGATTGCAACGTGAATTCGGAATAGCAAAAGAAGCGGAAAGAGGTATGTAAGGTTTCACCCTTATTTCTATGGCATGTCTTAGACGGAATAAGTTGGGTACGCGCCTCGGGGACAAGTCTCTTCCCCGGAATCCGCATCCAAAGTTTTCCACTTTTTGTTCAATAGAATTGAACTAGAAAGTGTGCAAATGATGGAAAGACCTCTTAAACCCCTAGAACTTGCATAAGTGGGACCCGATTACCCTAGGACCCTCACAAGTAATGACATGACACGTAATATATGTAAATCATATACGTCACCCCATCCGGCCCGAGGTGGGCCCGCTACTCTCGGATTTTTCCTTACAGTCTTGCTTGACTTACTTGAAGTGAATCCAAAGGGAACCTTTGATCCCGATTTCGTTACCAAATGATAAATACTATGACTCCTCTAACGAGGGCGCTTCCATGACGATAATGATAACAATGATGTTAGATAAGAGAATATGCCTATGATACGTACTACCGGAACGACTCTATGACTAAGATGACTAAGCTAAGTATCTTATGTAAACATGAAAATGATAAACTAATTTTTGAATCTTATTTATATTTCCTAGCTATGACTTTATTTTCTAAAAGATTTCAAAGTCTATGAACTGTCATCTATGATGCCCCGATTTCATTCTACGTTTACTTTAATATTATTCCCCGTTGGTAGTCTCACCTTAAAATACTCGTTCCTTCAAGGTGAGACAAAGCGATCACGAGTATTCTATAATATAATTGGAGGTCACCGACCTTACGTCACTCCGATGACTACATGATTCTTCTTTGGGCTTTCCTGCGTGCCTATGAGACATATGTATATAGGATACGTAAATGCAAATAAGACATGTAAATGTATGTAAGATATGTGTATATATTTTTAAAACATGCACATGACGAAAGAGCTAGAGCGCTATAGACGCTGATGTACCTACACGACACACGTATATGTATATGATAAAAGAGCTAGAGCGCTATAGACGCTGATATATGTACATGATATATGCATGTGTATACGGGGAAAATGGAGGTAAGGGCAAAGCGTTATGAATGCATATCCACCTGATCAGTTGGCATTACATGATATGATATCGTCTCGGACGCGGGATGTGTATATTTATGGTTAAATGGATCGGCTGCATATCCTATTTTATATGTATATGTATATGAACAAGGAAAGATTCTTAAAGGAAAGCTAAGTACGCATAGCACCTGTCAAGGGTATATATATATACAGGTTATGTTTCTACCTCAGGACATGTGCTATTATTCTTTTATGTCGTTATTTCCGTTTTATACTTTCCGTATGCTACTATTCATGCCTTACATACTCGGTACACTATTCGTACTGACGTCCCTTCTTGTGGACGCTGCGTTTCATGCCGCGCAGGTCATCAGACAGGCGGATTTGATCCTTAGAAGCTCTACCAGCAGTGTTGACAGTGCTCAAGTTATTCCGGAGCCTCACTTCCTTTGTACTATTTTGTGTATATATATTCGGGCACGGCAGTACTCAGCCCTTTCTATGTGTAAACGTACTATGTCTAGAGGCTCGTAGACAGATATGTACAGTCAGTTAAGTATAGTTAGGTATATGGTGTTTTGACATGCTAATGTTGATGTATAAGTGATAACGAAGTTTATTAGTCTATGTTCAGAATGACGCCGCTAATGTTAATGTTAAAAAAAAAATGGCTGTGTTTACATGGCTTGCTAAGAGGTAAAGGTAAAACGATAGACAAGGGGTGCTCGGTACAAGTATCGGGTACTCGTCACGGCCCCTAGACGGGTCGTGACAAATACCCTAAGAGAAATCCTCAAATATTTCTCATGATCCTCCTTACTTCTAGAATACACCAGGATGTCATCAATGGACACTATCACAAAAAAGTATAGAAAGGGATTAAACACATTGTTCATCAAATCTATGAACGCAGCTGAGGCATTAGTAAGCCCAAAAGACATAACCAACAACTCATACTGTCCATACCTGGTCCTGAAGGCTGTCTTTGGAACATCCTCTACCTGAATCTTCAACTGGTGATACCCTGACCTTAAGTCAGTTTTTGAGAACACAGAAGCTCCCTGTAACTGATCAAACCAGTCATCAATACGGGGGATGGAATACTTGTTCCGGATAGTCACTTTGCACGGTAATCAATACACATACGCATAGACCCATCCTTCTTCTTAACAAACAACATAGGATCTCCCCAAAGAGAGGCACTCGAATGAATAAACCCCTTACTCAAAAGATCTTATAACTGTTCTTTCAATTTCCTGAGTTCTGCTGGCGCCATCCTATAAGGTGGAATAGAGATAGGATAAGTACCTGGGTCTAAATCAATCCGAAAATAAATGTCACGGTCAGGTGGCATACCTGGCAAGTCCGCGGGGAACACATCCGCAAACTCGCGTACCACTAGAACTGAATCAATAGATGGACTATCTGCACTGGTGTCACAAATATGTGCTAAATAAGCTAGACAACCTTTCTCCACTAGCTTTCTAGCACGAACAAAGGATATGACTTTCTTAGGGAGGGCACTAAGGTTACCCTTCAACTCAAGTCTAGTGCCCCGGGCACAGCTAAGGTAATTGTCTTAGAGTGACAATCAAGAATGGCATATGTGGGGACAGCCAACTCGTGCCCAAAATCACATCAAAATCTACCATATCTAGGATCATCAAATATATCCCATAAATGTAATCGTGCAAGAAGGGTAGACTCTATCTTCCACCACCGAATCCCCAACCAGTGTAGATAAATAAATAGGGACATCTAGAGTATCACACATCATATCTAAACCCATAGCAAAATATGAAGACACATATGAAAAAGTAGAACCCGGATCAAATAAAATAGAAGCCATCCGGTCATAAACTGAGATAATACTTGTGATGACAGCATTGGAGGCCTCAGCCTTGGATCTACCTGGGAAAGCTTACAAATGACCGCGCCTTGCTGTAACCTGTAAGCCACCGCGATTACCCTGTCCAATCTGAGCCCCGCCCCTGCCGGGCTATTGTCCGCCTCTGCCTGCCTGAGGACTGCCTCGGTTAGGCTGGCTGCCACCCCTACCCACTGTGTGGCCGCCCCACCCTGCCAGTTTCACAATCCTTACCTCCTCTATCTGGTGCAAATGGAGCTCGAAAAGCCTTATACTGAGTCCCTTGTCCACCCTGTCTGAGTCTAGGGCAAAACTTCCTAATATGCCCTATCTCACCACACTCGCAACATGCACGGTCCAGCATAGGTCGCTGAACAGAAGCTGATGAAGCAGTATAACCTCCATGCTGACCGGAAGCCTGATAATTGGCCCCTGATGAGCCCCCAGCGAACACCTGCATCGCGGGCTGGACCAGACGCCCTGAATATGCCTGCGAACGCTAGCCCCTCGAGAAGGAGTTGATAAAATTTCCACCCCTTCAAGCTTTCTTCTCTATCTGCTTTGCATGACTCTCCTATCTAATCCCTTCAACAACACGGACGTGCTCAACTACCTCCTAAAATAAACCCCCAATGGCTACAAGCTGATAGCTGAAGTCCAATGTTCAACCCATTCATGAAACGCTTGATCCTCTCCCCCTCAGTAGGCTGTAACTAAAAAGCATAACGGGACAAAGAACGGAAACGGGACTGGTACACAACAACAGATGAGTTCCCCTGATCAATATTAGCAAACGCATCCTTCCTTCGGTCCCTCAGAGTACGCGGAACATAGTTATCCAAGACCACTGAATAGAACTGAACCCAAATCAACGAAGGTGACCTAGCTGGCCTGTACTCCACATATTCCCTCCACCATAACTTGGCATCACCCGAGAACTGGAAGGTCACAAACTCTACACCATACTTGTTCACAACCCCCATCTTATGGAGCCTCTCGTGACAGTCTACGATGAGCTCGTATGCTTTCTCTGACTCCGTACCATAGAAAACTGGAGGCTTCATTTTAGTGAACCTCCAAAACAAATCATGCTCCTCACCAGTCATCACTGGTCCTGCAACTGCCCTCAGACAATCCTTAAAACCCGAAACTTCATCCAAACGAGGTGTCATTGCTGCAGCATGCTAAACTCTCGAAGCCTGAACTCTATCCGGACCTGGGGCTACTAATCCTGCACCCCTACCTACTGGAATGACCGGTATAGCCCCGGCGTGTGCTAACCCATGCAACCAATTCAGCACCTGCGTTATAGCATCTGGTATACCCGGAGCAGCTGTAACTTCGGGTGAAACTGGTATTGGTGCTGGCTGGGCTGGTGTAGCTGCATCTCTCACGGCCTCATTAGGATCTACTGGAGGCACGGGATCAACTACTGGGACTCCGCCCCCAGCCGGTACCTCCCCTCTACCAGCTCCTATGCCTCAACCTCTGCCTCTGGATACTACCGCGCATGTTCTCGCCATCTGCGAGAGAATGAATGATAGTCATATACCAATTTGAATCATTCAGATACCAATTGGAATCAAGTAGCATGAAAAAAAGAAAGAAAAGGGAATTCTCCTAGTGTTCGGTCGCCTCTCGAATATAAGTATAGACGTCTCCGTACCGATCCGCAAGACTCTACTAGACATGTCTTTGCACGACGAGATCGATAAACCTAAAGCTCTGATACCAACTCTGTCATGACCCAACCCGCCATGACTGGCACTTACACAAACCCCTAATGGGTGAAGCAACACACAAGTCATCTATTCATTCAAATCCGTTTTTATATTAGCAAATTCAATCAGTTATTACTCATTCAAGCACAAGATAATCAAAATAAGTCATGCCAAAAATAACGAAATAAATGCGGAAGTCCTAACAATTACAAACCCCAAAATTCGAAAGTCACTGTACAAGGACTCTAATCTAAAACATGTCTAACGAATGTAATCTGTCTAATAAAATGACGAACAATGTCCGGATAAAAGAATATCTTCGGGTGCCTTGGCATGGATAGAAGCTCACCCTAAATCGGTCAGCAATGGCCTCAACGCTAGATATGAGGATGGGTAGCAGTCTTTGGATCACAATCTGCACTTAAAAGAATGTTGCAAGGTAGTATCAGTACAAACACTATGTACCGGTAGATATCATAGGCCGACTAAGATTAGTATCATGCATACATCATAAAATCAATAAAATGGACAAGTCAGCCAACGACACAAAATTAGTAATCCAACAATAAGTCAACCAAGGATATTACGAATCAAGTCTTCAGAAAAAAACAAACGGGAACAAGTACACCAACAATAATCATAAACTAGTTGTACACACATGCTAACTGATATCATTGCACATTAGTCATGACCTGCAGAGGACCCATAGTGTCCATGTACCACTCGTTCGAGATACTCATCGGACCCGAGCCATAAATCCTCTGCTCCGAAAAAAACCTCGGACGCTTTCCACATCATGTACCACTCATTTTCGGAATGAACCTCGGACCATGAGCCCATAATTTACGTCACATCCTTATCCGGTCAAATGTGCCTTCTCATATATCTATGTATAATAGTATTTTTGCCCTTTTATTTTCAATGCTCAAATCATAATTTTCTATCACAATTTTATCGAGAAGATCATATTAACTTCTCACCACATCAACATCAAACTGTAGGTCCAACACAATGAATAGTGGCACGAAGCTGACACAGTCACTCAATCAATTGCATATAGGATTTCAACCATACACACATCATGCATGAAGACTAGACATGCTTTCTCCTATTGAATTCACAACACATAAAATCAACTAATCAAAATCTAACTCAAGTAGACCATAACCTACCTCAAATGTAGAGTTGGAACAACGCCAATCACTCCACTACAACTTTTCCCTTCCGTAAAGCCTCAAAACACTCAAAGTCTAGAAATTAGAATGCTCAATGAGTCACAAATACTCTAGTCACAAAATCCATACAAGACACCCTTCCCTTTAGCCCGATTCCAATGGGTGAATGATTTCTTGGTGTAAAACAACCTAACAAGGGTCTTAGTAATCATTAATCATCAAACTATAACAATATTTAATCAACACCTCAATTACAAGCAGTTTCCATGGTCAAGCTACCATTTTTATGAAACCTTAAGTCTCAATTCACTTAGTTCAAGGCTCGAATGGTCCAATTCATGATTAAGAGGGGTTAACCCAAGCCATTAGATGATAAATAAATGATAACATTATAACCCATCAAGTATAGAAGGTTTGTTTGGTTATGGGGTTGCTATTACTAATTTTACCATTGAAGACCCATAAAAGGGATGATAATCATGAAGATGATACGTAATGATTGAAAGGGATGGATGAGACTTACCTCTCAAGAATATTTTTACCCTAGCTTGGAAATTCGCCCTAGGTCCTTGTGGGGAACTGTGTTGGAGTTTTATGAATAAAGAACTCGGAACTAAGTGTTTAAAACCCGCAATTCTACTCCCATCGACCGCTGTGGCGGTCAAATCACCGCTGCAGTATTCTCGCTATAGCGGCCAAGTGCCTATTATAGCGGACCAAAAGAAATCCGACCACCGCTATGGAAGGCGATATCCCACTATAGTGGCATCGCCATAGTGTGCCATTGCCAGCCACAACGGACACACAAACAATGGTTGACCGCTTGCGGCAAGGGGTTCGCCGCTATAGTGGTACCTACCCCACCGCAGCGGTATCACTGAGGCAGTGAGTACGAAAGTTTTCCAGTTATTCACTCTATCACCTAACGTTTCACCCGAGGCCTCACAAACATAAACAAAACATGCACATATACATAAAAGCATCATACTAATCCACCCGTGGCCTTGGAATTCCCAACAGAGTTCTAATTTCCTAGATCACCCCCGATAGACTCAACTCAAACAAGCAACAATCACAAACAAGTCATGTTTTCAGTTCTTAGAATTATACAATCGAGTTTCTATTAGCTCGTTCTACCCTTGGACGGTTCTATTTGGTGCGGTGATCCTGCATTTTTCATAATGACCGGGAGGGTCATTACAATTAGTCGACAACACTGCTAAGTACCCATTTTTTTGTACTCACGCTACAGTTGTTGTACCTTTTTTGTGTGCAAATTCTATTCCTAGCACGAGTGGATCTCGTGGCGCTGCCGGCTGTTGAGGAGACCATCCAGATGATTCGAGGTGAGCCGTTAGTGTGATTCATGGCACCGGGTCTTCTTCAGTTATCCTTACTTTTGGTCTTTTGAATCTAGATAGTTTATGTGTTTTCGGCATATATTCCTAGACTTGTACTTTATCTTTGTCCGTCCTTGTACTAGTGACACCAGATTTTGGGGGTTGTAAAGCTTTATTATGTTTTCTATTACTATAAACTAACTAAGACTTTAAAATGTCTTGTATGATTTTGTTTCGCATTTAATTCCCTTATAAAATGTCCTAACGGGTTGTGCATGGATTACAAACTTGGGGAGACTTAGTGCCTTCACGGCTTATCAAATTGGATCATGACAAATTGGTATGAGAGCTTTAGGTTAATCGGTCTCACAAGTACAATAAAAATGTCTAGCAGAGTTTTGACGATCGGCACGATGAGCTCCCTACCTATCTTTGAGATGCTATAGGATTTTTAGGAAACTTCGATTCTTTCATTCCTTATAGTGCGTGTTTATTTTGGTTAAGGGATAAACTTCATTGTTCCAATCTCTTAATGATGGTGAGTGATATTTGGCACAAATATCTAGATTTAGTGTCATTTGCAATTTACTTCTTAGCACTTTAATCGCAGTTTTTAATGTAAATTGTTGTATATGAGCATATGTTGGTATGCTTGTATGAATAGGTACAACAAGGACCAATGAAAGGTATTCCGAGCAGTTTGTGATTGATTCTGAGGCTGTGCACGTTGGTTGAACGTTGGGAAGGAAGTTGCAACACTTAAAGGCAGAACCTGACCACTAAAGGTTCTCATGCACTAGTCATACGTTGCACAGCCAGCCCACAAAAACCCCATCCCTAAATCTCAGATAGGCTATGTGTTGGTCCTGCATCGCATGAGAAAAACACAAGGAAGACCATGTGCTGGCCATGCGTCGCATAGCCAGCGCACAAGAGGCGTCAGTAATCCTAATTTGATCGGGATTGGGACGAATTATCTCATATTTTCCCTAGCTTATAAATAGTCATTTTAAACATTACATAGGCGGCTTAGACGAGTTTTGGAGACTTGTGAAACTCTTTCTAGGTTTTATTCCTCTTCTATTATTTTTCTTTACATTAAAAGCCTATGTTATTCATGAATTCTAGCTTCCATTCTCAAATCATGTGTAACTAAACACCTTAATTCTGGGGTTGTGGTTTAGCCATGAATATTGACGTTTGACAAGTATTTTAATCTTAGTAGCTTGTTCGTATGCAATTGTTTCTTTACTTCTGTGTTTAATTTCCTGATTGTCTGCGCAACATTTGAGTTCTATTTACTAATTGATATGTGTTCTTGGGAAAGACGTCGTTAGTTTAGAGAAGGAGTACAAAGATTGTGATCTTATTATCCCTATAGTTGGGCTAGGATCTGTGACTAGGATAGGAATATACTTAGTTACTGTAATCAATTAAATGTTGTGCTCTTATTGCATTCATTATAAGTCAAGACCATAGGAATATAGGAGGCGAATTATCTTGAATCGTCGAATAGTGGTTCGGAAGAATACTAAGAGATTAATATTCCGGTTAATTAGCAATTGTGAACAAAATTACTAAGGTAGGATGCTAGAATGACTCAATAGGATTGGTGAACCAACCACGACCCTGGAATATTTCTAAAATCATGATAAAAGCAACTCTTAAAGAGGTTCGTAGCACAATTCTAGTTTACATTGTTAGTTATTTAGTTTTCAGCATTAAGTTACAAAACAAACACAGCTTTTATTCATTACTTGCATAATTAGTAGCAATAGTTTATTTTCATGAAAGTATTGGCCATAAGTCTCTGTGGGTTTGACATCCGATTTTATATAATCACTATATTTCTTGTACGACCACTTACACTTGCGTGTGCATTTAGACGTAACACGTTTTTGGCGTCATTGCCGAGGACTTAAAAATCAATTATTTTTACTAGAGTAAATTGTATTGCTTTATTTATCCAAGTATTAACGTCTTGATCATAGATGCTACTTGATTGCAGGCACTTTAATCTAATACGAAGGACTACGAGTCAAAGCAATCTTGAGGAATTCGATCCTGAGCCTAAACTTACTTTCAATCGGCACAGGAGAGACTTGAACTTATTGCAGAATCCGCAGGTTCTAGAAGAATTACCTGTGGTCATGGTTAATAATCCACTAGCGAAAGTGCCAGAGGTTGCAGTACCTCGTGTGGCAGATGTAACTTCAAGCATTTTCAAGCCCACCATTGAAAGGCATTTTGAGCTAAAGCATCCTATGATTCAGCTACTTCACTCTAGTGGGCAATTTACGGGAATGTCACACGAGGATCCTCAACATCACATCCATAATTTTCGGCAGATTGTTGATACTTTTGCTACGGGAAGGGTCACTAAAGAATATGTGTGGCTGACACTGTTCCCCTTTTCTCTGTTAGGGAATGCAAATAACTGGTTATTAGCAGAGCCCGCAAATTCTATCACTTCATGGGATGATTTGGCGATGAAATTCTTGACGAGGCTCTTTCCTGTTGACACCCAATTTTGTCCCTCCTTTATTCCAATTTATTCCCTTGGGCTTCTAAATTTATTAACGAGCTAAATACTTTATTTTTCATTACTATTTTTTATTTCTACTACTATTAATATTGTTACTTTCATTTTCACTATTACTAGCATCACGTTGTTTCGTCATCATTTCATTTTCGGATTTGGACTCGTTAAATTAATTATAAGTCAACACTTTATTAAGTCTTTATTTTCTACATATTAATCACTAATCACATAATACATATTATACAAGTTAATCACTTAGAAGTTGTAGAAGTTAATTACTAAAAAGCCCAAAAGGCATTAATTAGAAGAAGAAAATACCCAACAATTTCAGCTATTTGAAGCCCATTCTTACGAGCCCAATTCGTGTATCTACAGCCCATATTTTTTTTTCAACTCACCAGCCCATACCCTCCTGAACTACCCGACCAAGCCCATACCTTTTATTTTTATCAAACCTAAAACCTAAATGAAGCTTCAGCCGCGCCTAATCCCTCTCTCTTCTCCCTCTCTCTTCTTCAACGAAAATGGGAAAATACAGAGGGCCTTTCACTCCTGCAGGCCATGCATGGCTAATTCGGGAACAATGAATTAATGCTCGTACCTCCTACATAAGGGTTGACCGTTGAAGAGGTGAGTTTCGCCTTTTTCTGCCGTATCATCTGAGATCCATTAATAGGATTTGTCCCTTTGCGATTTTGAATCTTTGTTGGTGATTGTTTGATTCAAAGATTGGAGGGATTTTTCCCTCCACTCGGACTCGCCTCACAACAAAAAAATGGGAAGGGGATCTAGGGTTTTGGGGGCTTCTATAAAAAGAAACCCCATCCGCAGTGTTACGGGAGTTTTTTTCGGGGTTGAACATACTGAGATTTTAATTAACAACTTTAAAGCTTAGTCTTATTTGATTAGAACCCCAATTTTCAGTAGCATTTCGATCGAGTCTAAATCTTAGTTTTTGTTCTTCTTTTTCATCTGTGGTTGAGTGTTCGAGGGTATATCGGAGACTCAAAGCCCCACTTCGCTGCGCCACGAACAGGTAAAATCTTATGCCATTTCGACTTATTGTTTTATTAGAATTCTGTTAGTATAGAAAGTCATGTTTTAATGTTTTTTTGTTACCATTTGTGATTCAGAAAACATGTTCACATTTCTTATTTCGTGTAGCTGTTATAGCTGATGAATGGACTATTTTAATCTTGAGTCTGGTTTATATGTAAAGGTGAAAGGCGATGCAAATAGATTTCATGAACTCGCGTATGTAGCATTGTCCATCTTGTTTTTTTAAAAAAAAAATGTGTACAAGCAGTTTGGTAATGAATTTAAAAACTGGTATTATATGTCTCTGAATGAAGATAAAACACTACAAGTTCTCCTTACATGGCCTTACAGTTCAAAATTTTGTGGTAAATTGTCTGCTCCTATGAAAAGAGTTTAGGATATGATGTGTTGGCCTTGGCTCTATTTGGTTTGAGTTTGAAGGAGGAGGTTGTTATTTTTCTATTTGTTTTTGAATGGATTCAGGTTTAAAATGAGTTGCTGCAGTATAAACTTTCTGTGAGAATTCTAACCCGATCCGAACCTGCTAATAAGTTATTTCCATTATATGTGAATCTTAAGTTTTGCATCTGTTTAGTCACAATAATATCTTTAGGGCCAAGGTATCAAAATATTTTGAACATTACCTTCCCTATGTTTAGTTGATTCCCCGGAATGGTCTTAATGTTTGTTGTATGGATTTAGATCGATAGAATGATTCGAATTTGGATTCACTAATCTCAAAAATCAGATTCTGCTTCCTGCTTACAAGTGGTGGTTGTAATGTCCTTATTCGAGTTTCTTGGTCTTTGTTTATTAACGAAGAGCTAAAGATTGGCTAAAAGAAGAAACTAATTTTAACTTGTTGGTTGTCCTCGTCCATTTAAGCATGTTAAGGCTTTATGTTATTTGAATCAGATGCGAATTTCTGAGGCCGTAACTCTAAGGCTATCCAAGTTTCTGAACTTAACATATTGGATTTCTTCGAATCTAGCTACCGAAACCTATGTGATTGATTACCATGCTGTCATTTTCTTGCTCTTAAAAAATAATGTTGTGTTAGATAAGGGTTGTTTCTCTATTGAGTTTGTTGTTTGCTTATTTGATTACTCTTGCCCTCCACACTTCGTTAAAATTGTGTTGTTGTTCCTCTGCTTTGATTGATCTCTATATTTGGTCAGGTCTAGTTTGGCAGTGGTAGATTTGTTTGATTTATCTATGCCTATCATGTGACTACTTTGAAGGACTACTGTTGTGTGTGTACTAGTAATCTAGTCCAGCACACATTTTGCACGTGTATATTTTCAAATTCCTTGAGTTTTGATATAACCGTGACCTGTTTTTAAAAGAGACTTTCTTACAATATCTTTGCCTCACCATGAAATAGATCACACGCTCCCTTAGTTTGCCTTCTATTTTGAGTGAACATATGGATTGATAGTATTATGAAAATGAGTTAAGTATGTCCCTCAAATCTAAGGCTGTGTGGTTTAACCTTTATGAGAACCTGACTTGTTATGAGTTAGCATTTAAGAAATTTGATCTTAAGCTGTACGAAAAGCACACAAGTTTATCTTCCAACTTAGAGTATTACTTAAAAAACCTCACTGTTAGCAGGAGTTAAATTCTGATAATTATGGCTATCATGACATTTATCAAGTATTTGTTTGCAAAATTGTGAGTTTCCCCTCTGATTTTATTATTCGCTGAGAATCATGTCATTATTCTAATCCTATTTTTTCTTTTCCTTTGCATGAACACCGGAGCCAAAGAGTTTCATTTTGAGACTCAACGACACCCCTTACGGAAGCCCGCACCTCATTCACTATCTTCTCTCTTGCTCTCTTGAGCGGAAAATTGCAGAACATTGTCATCTTACGAAATCCAAAAATGGCGTTTATCATTTACATCGCTTGGCCTACTCATTATAGTGCTTAAATTTCCTGTGTGACTAACCTTTTTATTTCCATATTTGTGTTATTGTTAAGACCTAAATTACTATCTAATTTATAGCTAATATTCAACAAATGTTTTAGGTTGTCACCCGTTTTGTTTTACAAATCAAGAAACATTTTCACATCAAATTCCATTATTTGCGTTAGACTAAGTAGTAACGTAATAGATTTTTGAGAACGTATGCCCAGATAATTAATTTCCATCTCTAACATGAAGTAAGATGTTTCCAATTAGGCAACCTTTCAACATGTCAAGTTTGATTTCTTAAAGCAATTTAAATGTTTTCTATATAAGAAACTTGAACCTCTTTGAAGTCTTTACATCAAGATAATTGCTACCATAGCTAAAATTGACATTTACAAATATTTTCTTTAAACTTAATACTGTTAGCTATTTTTCTCTCTACACTTGGACTGAAAAAACATTAAGTTTTATCATACGTTAATACTTAGCTTCTTTAATTAACTCTAAGTCCGGTCGGTTAACCATTTTTAATGGATCTTAAAGGATGCCTAATACCTTCCCTTTAGATTAGTTGAACCCTTACCTAGATCTTTCGGTTTCGTAGACTTTAAAATGGAGTTAACTTTAGATAATTACTTTAATCAACTTTAGGTGCCCTAATTCACCATAATAATTAGGTGGCGACTCCCTAACTTTAATTAACCCCGGAATTACCGAAATATTGTAAACCCTTTTGACTCTGACTAAAATGGGGTATAACATTTCCACAAGCAAAGACAGCTCGACTCCGAAGAGAGATCATGTCATTCAAGCAGAAAAATAGGGAAAACTTATATCAAGCATGGGAGAGGTTCAAAGGTCTTCCCAGAGATTGTCCTCACCACCATCAAACGAATGACGTTTTGGCACACATATTTATTGAGAGTCTGGATGCCCAACATAAGTCATCACTAGACACTGCTGCAGGAGGGCAGGCTCTTGATCTGAGCTATGAAGAGTTATTCACATTATTGAACAGGTTTACTCAAAGCACTCCAGACTGGCAGGATGACACAACTAGAAGTTCAGTTAGAATGGCACCAGTGGTTTTTGAAGTGGATAATTTTATGACACTATCAGCACAGATTGATGCCATGCGCACTGAAATTAAGAAGTTATTTGTTGTGCAATCTCAATCACAGGTGCATGCAGTGCAACAACCCATCGTTTCTTGTGAAGTCTGTGGAGAAGGTCACGCCAGTGATGAATGCCCTGCAAATCCTGCATCCATATACCCTGTGGGTAAAGTAGGCAAGGAGCGGGAAAACAACAATCAATACGGGAACTCCTACAACCCGAATTGGAGGAATCAACCGAATTTCAGGTGGAGTAACAATCAAGGAAATCAGAAATAGAACAATCAGTTAGCACATGTCCCTCGAGCCCCCACGAACAGTATGAAAGAGATGATGAAAAAGATGATGAGTGATATGCAGAAGATGATGACAGACCAGCAAATGTTGATAGCAGATAATCAGAATAACGATTTGGCTGTGTGGAATTTAGAAAGGCAGATGGGACAGATAGCTGGTGCACAAAACACTAGACCACCTGGAGGATTTCTAAGTGATATGGATGTGAATCCCAAGCCTTGTAATGTTGTGACACTTCAGAATGGGAGAGAACTAGGAGAAGTGGCTCCAAAGAAAACCAGTCGAGTACAAGCTGAAAAAGAGAAGATTGAAGAACAGAGGGTTGTCGAGACACCAGTGGCAACGCAGCCACAACCCCTGGTTGCAAAGACACCACCTCCATTCCCTCAATGTTTGGCAAGACAGAAAGAAGAGGCTACTTACAAAAAGTTTCTTGATTTGCTTAAGTAAGTACACGTGAACGTCCAGTTGGTTGATATGTTGCAGGGTATTCCAAAGTATGCTAAGTACATAAAAGATATTGTTTTAAACAAGAGCCAATTCATAGAGTATGCCACGGTTGCACTTACTGAGGAGTGCACTTCTTGTATTCAAAACAAAATTGCCCACAAAATTGAAGGATCCCGGAAGTTTCCCGGTTGAGATTTCTATTGGGAAGTAGGTTGTTGCTCGAGCACTATATGATCTAGGTGCAAGTATAAATTTGATGCCTTGATCTATCTTCAGGAAGCTAGGTTTGGGAGTGCCAAGATGTTACACCTTGCACTTTTTAGAGCATGAGCACGCCACGTATTTCACTGTATTAATGGAGTATCAGAGACGTCCTATGAAGGTTTGAAAGGTACAATCAATGGGAAGTACGTAATAATGAAGTAAAGGATGAATTATGATATCGTAAGTCGTAATCGGGAAGGACAACCTTGGAACCAAGGAAAAGACCCTTATCAAATATAATCAATGATAAATATCATGTATGGAAAGTTTCGGAAGATTTCGGGATCAAGCAAATCGAAGAAAATAAGTTTCTCAAAAATATGAAAAACATTTGGCAGAATTTTGGATAGAATTTTGGGTCAACTTCAGAGAGGTACATCTCCTGGTATATCAGGAGTTTTGAGGTGTTTCAAAAGCCTAAAATGAAGTTCATCGAGTGTAGTTTCCAACGAAACAAACCATTCATCTTTACAACATCAGAGTAGGGAGTTATGGGCATTTTAAAACGGACTGCCAGAAGCCCGCAAACCTATACGGAAATTCTAGATGCCAATTAAAAAGGCCCACCAATTTCGGCCCATCAGCTCAAACCAAATTGGACTACTATATATACCCTCTTAAGTCATCTAATTCACCTTATTTTTCACCATTTCTCATCTCCACGCTTCCCTAGAAGCTCCCACAACATTCATTCAACATTCTTACACCAAGATATAGCAAATTTAGGAGTTCCTACATCAAATTAAGCTCGAGTTTGTAAAATTAACAATGAATCTCGACGAATCAAAGAAGGGCCACGACTTTAGGGCTCATATTTTCATAAAAAAACAAACCTTCTAGACCCTATGAGCTCTCTTCAACACTCCAAACCATTCCAAATCATATCAAGAGAAGATCGAGCCATAAAATCCTTAACTAGTTCATGGAAGGAGTTTGTTTGTACTTCTGATTGAAGTAGTGGTGGATAAGATTTAGGGTGAATGGTGCGAGGTGAAGATCTTCAAGTTATAAGGTATGTTTTTTATCTTGAGTTTGATATTAATTCATTTCTTTTGAGGATTTTAATGGTTTAAAGGAAGGGAAAACATGGCATAAAGGTCGTAGATAGATATATTGATGTTGTTGTCTTATGGATTGATTTTCGAAGGAAGTTTTGGATGGATTTGTATACGTTTGTCATGTAGTATCTTGATTAAATTATGGTTGATGTTTTTAATGATGTTTGGAAGTTGTTTTGGAATTTGGAGGAAGTAAATAATACAGGGGAGATGTTACCCGAATTTCGGTAGATTCTAAGAGGATTTAATTTGAAGGCTTAAGATAAGCATATGACAATAAGCCTAACAATAGTATGAATGGTTTATATGTAGATTACGAGACTACAAATGATCTTATGCAGATTGCAAGACCAGAAGTAGGTTGGAAGGTCGAGAAGTAAGCTTCAGGTATGTTAAGGCTGTTCTTTCTTTTCTTGGCATGAATCCATATATGGTAGGAGCGTAAAGAACCTTATGACTAGAGATTTGTCCAAGTAGAGCTTTTCATATTGTGGCATAGTTTTCGAGTGTATGCTACTCTTTTCGAGAGGCCATATCCCCTCCCTATGTCCTCGATTTCTTATATAGAGAGGAGAGACATTTTACAGTATCAGTATTTTTCAGCATATGTATGATATACTGCATGATATACACATATATTTTCTTTAGCTTGGCCACTTGGTCAGTGAGACATTTTCTTTAGCCTGCCCACTTGGTCAGCGAGATAGATATGTCTAGCCTACGGGTCAGTGAGACAGATTGCCTGGCCTACACGTCAGTGAGAAAGAATGCCTGGCCTACGGGTCAGTGAGACAGAATGCCTGGCCGACGGGTCAGTGATACAGATTGCCTGGCCGACGGGTTAGTGAGAATTTTCAGTTGTCTGTCCACTTGGTCACTGAGATATATAATAGTATTATATTGCATTTCATATGAGACAGGTTAGATGAGATTTTCAAGGCATTCGTTGGCCTCCAGATTGTATTATTTTTAGTTCAGTTTCAGTTATTCCATTGCCTTACATACTCAGTACATTGTTTCGTACTGACGTCCCTTTTGCTTTGGAGTGTTGTGTTCATGCCCTTAGGTTCAGGTAGCTAGATAGACGATCCAGCTCAGTAGTTCTTCCACTCAGCTGCAGTCAGGGCGCTCCACTTGGTACGGAGCTGCAGTCCCTTTTGGTATGCTATTTTGACATATATATATTGGTATGACGGGCCTTGTCCTGTCCTTTCTACAGCTCGTGTTCCCTTGAGGTCTATGGATAGTTATATGTAGTTGGGATGTTATGTCGCCTTGTCGGCTCTCATTTTTGTTGTACAACATACATAGCTGCCTCGTCGTCTTAATAATTATGTATATAGATTTTGGGTGTGTGTTTGTGCCCAGTTCAGACGAGATAGTCAGCATTTATATATATATATATATATATATATATATATATATATATATATATATATATATATATATATATATATATATATATATATATATATCCAGACTACGGCCTCGCTGGCTTGTTGGTATTGTCTGTGTGTAGCTAGGCCTTATTAGAGTTTCAAATTTAGAGTGGTTCGCTCGGGCCTAGTTTGGCACCGAGTGCCAGTCACGCCGCTCTAGATTTGGGGCGTGACACTAGACCAACCATTATTGTTGTTCAGCTGGCAGACAAATCGTTGGCCAGACCCGAAGGCATTATTAATAATGTATTGGTGCAAGTAGGGTCATTGATAATTCCTGCAGACTTCGTGATTTTGGACTTTGAGCAAGATTCGGAAGTCCTATTTATTTGGAGGCGTCCATTCTTCGCCACAGGGAGAGCACTTATTGATGTAGCTGCTAGGAAGCTCACCATAAGAGTACACGACAAAGTTGAAGTCTTAAATGTATACAAGGCTCTGAAGATGCCTGCAATCTATGAGGAACTGTCAGACAATACTATTCTGAATGATGATACACGAAGGTCACTCATCAATTCCCATGATCTATTGGAGAGAGCCATAGTGGGTAATGATATTTTTGGTGATTCAGAGGCATTTGAGATAGTGCAGATTCTGTATATGGCGAGCATTTACATTCGTGAGGGCGAGTTTGAGCCTTTAGACAGAAAAATAGGAGTAACTCTGAAGTTGTCAATTGAAGATCCTCCAAAGATGGAGTTGAATCCCCTACCTTCACATCTTAAAAATGCATTCTGAGGTGAGGGTAATACCTTTCCAGTGATATTAGCAGCAGAGTTAACCGACGAAAAGGTTGGTGTTTGTCTGGAAGTGTTGAAGTCTCACAAAAGGGCATTAAGGTGGCAGATATCTGATATTCAGTGAATTAGCCCCACGCTATGCATGCACAAGATACTCATAGAGGATGATCATAAGCCTAGCGCAGCATCAAAGGAGACTGAATCCTATAATGAAGGAAGTTGTCAAGAAAGAGGTGATAAAGTAGTTAGACTCAGGCATTATTTTTCCTCTTTCGAATAGCAAGTGGGTGAGTCCGGTGCAGTGTGTCCCAAAGAAAGGAGGGATGACAGTTGTGAAAAATGACAAAAACAAGCTCATTCCTACTAGAACAATCACTGGACGAATAATTTGCATGGATTATCGCAAGTTAAATGAGGCAAAAAGGAAAGATCACTATCCCATTCCCTTCATTGATCAAATACTAGACAGGTTAGCCAGGCAAGAGTTTTATTATTTTCTAGATGGCTATTCTGGCTACAATCAAATAGCTATTTCTCTGAAAGATCAGGAGAATACCATGTTTACATGTCCATATGGCACATATGCCTTCAAACGCATGCCATTGGGTTGTGTAATGCACCCGCGACTTTTCAAAGGTGTATGATGCCTATCTTTTTAGAAATGGTAGAAGATTTCGTAGAAGTGTTCATGGATGATTTTTCTAAATTCAGGAACTCTTTCGAGGTGCGTTTGAAGAATCTAGACCGAGTACTTTCAAGATGTGAAGAGACTAACCTGGTCCTGAATTGGCAAAATGCCACTTTATGGTCTGAGAAGGTATCGTCCTTGGGCACAAGGTTTCGAAGAGAGGGCTGGTGGTTGATCGGGCTAAATCGGAAGTCATTGAGAAGCTGCCCACCACCGTGTCAATCAAGGGTGTGCGCAGTTTCCTCGGGCATGCAGTATTCTATAGACTCCTCATAAAGGATTTCACGAAGATCTCTAGTCTGATGTGTAGGTTTCTTGAAAGAGAGGTGAAATTCCTATTTGATGATGCTTGCATCAAGGCCTTCGAAGATCCGAAGAGATGTCTGATAACTACACTAATAATCATAGCACTTGATTGGAACCTGCCATTTGATTTAATGTGTGATGCAAGCAACAATGCTGTGGGAGCTGTGTTGGGCCAGAGACGAGAGAAAGTGTTTCATTCTATCTACTATGCTAGCAAGATTTTAGACGCTGCCCAAATAACTTACACACCAACTGAGAAGGAGCTACTAGTTGTGGTGTACGCTTTTGATAAGTTCCGATCGTATCTTGTTGTGACACATGTTATTGTATATACAAATCATACGGCCATTCGCTACTTATTCAGCATGAGGAACTCTAAACCCAGGCTGATTCTGTGGATTCTTCTTTTGCAAGAATTTGAGATTGAGATTAAAGATCGTAAGGGAGCTGAGGACCAAGATGCAGAACATTTGTCTAGATTGGACAACCATAATAATTTTGTAGAGGATGGTCAAATCCGAGAGTCGTTCCCTGACGAGCAGCTATTTGTTATTCCTGCTGTCGAAGTCCCATGGTATGCTGATATTGTGAACTTGATAGTATGTGGGGTGTACCCACCTGAAGCCACTTCACAGTAGAGAAAGACGTTGTATCATGATTCACGATTTTACATATGGGATGAGTCGTATTTGTTCAAGCAAGGGACTGATCAGTTAGTGCGGAGATGCATTCCACAGACCGAGGTGAGTCAAGTGCTAGAGAGTTGTCATTCTTCCCCATACGGATGGCACTCTCAAGGTGATCGTACTGCAGCTAAGGTATTATAATCGGGTTTCTATTACCCTACTCTTTTTAAAGATGCGCATGCATGTGCTAGAAGTTGTGACAGATGTCAACGAACGGGAAACATCTCTTGGAGGCACAAGATGCCTTTGACAAACATATTGGAGGTAGAGACATTTGATGCCTGGGGCATTGATTTTATAGGGCCTTTCCCACCCTCCTTTGGTAACAAGTACATTCTGCTTGCTATCAATTATATTTTGAAATGGGTAGAGGCAATCCCTCTTCCAACTAATGATGCAAAGGTGGTGGTGAATTTTGTGTGAAAGAACATATTCGCAAGGTTTAGAACCCCAAGAGTGATGATTAGTGATGGTGGTGCTCACTTCTGCAACAGTTTGTTCAAGAAACTTTTAGCGAAATATGGGGTGAAGCATAAGGTTTCTACAGCTTACCACCACAAACATGCGGACAGGTAGAAGTCTCAAATAGAGAAGTGAAGCAAATCTTAGAGAAAACTGTGAATGGCAATAAAGTCGGATGATGCCTTGTGGGTGTATTGCACAGCCTACAAAACCTCCATCGAATCTTCTCCTTACAGGTTATTTTACGGGAAGGCGTACCATCTGCCGGTTGAGTTAGAGCACAAAGCATATTGGGAAATCAAAAAGCTCAATCTTGATATGAACCTAACGGGAGAGAAGAGGTTGCTCCAATTGCACGAGCTTGATGAATTCAGATTGGGGGCATATGAGAATGCAAATTATACAAGGAGAAAATGAAGAGATGGCACGACAAACATATTCGACATCGTGAATTCGCGCCAGGAAACAGGTACAACTCTTTAACTCTAGGCTGCGGTTGTTTCCGGGAAAACTTAAGTACCGATGGTCTGGACCGTTTGTAGTGACGAGAATCACACCCCTTGGTGCTGTGAAAATACAAACTATGGATAGGGTGCGCGAGTTCCTAGTAAATGGAAAGCGTCTCAAGCGTTATTGGGGAAGTGCTTTTGACAAGGAGAAGGAGCAAGTGCTCCTTCATGATGAATAGAGAAGGATCTGCGTCATGTCGCGACGTTAAATCAAGCGTTTCTCGGGAGGTAACCTGAGTTTGTAATGTAACAATTCAAAATTAAAGAAAAAATATAAAACGTTTCATGCCACGACCTTAACTAAGGCGCTGTTTGGGAGGCAACCCAACTTTTGTATAATATATGTCACGTTTATTCATGTTGCAGGGCAAAGGAAGGAACGGGAACTCGAAACGAGTGCAAAACATCAGGAATCGAGCTTCAGGTTTGTATTGTATTGTGTGTGTGCGTCGCATGACCAGCGCACAACAAGTAAGCACGAAAAAAATTTGGCTAAGTAAAAGATTCAGATATGGTTTTTTTATGCGCTGGCCATGTGAGGTGTAATCAGAGCCAAAATTTGGCTAAGTAAAAAATTCAAAGACGGGTATTTTGTGCGCTGGGCATGCGTCGCATGACCAGCACACGAGGTGTAATCAGAACCAAATTTTTTTTAAGTGTCACGTTCAGAGAGTGGGGTATTGTGCGCTGGCTATGCGACGCATAGCCAACGCACGGGTTGACCCTATTCAATTTTTTTAAAGATTGAAAACACGGACGACCCCCCAATTCACCCCCACTTCTCACAAACTCCTTCTCTCTCTCTCTCTAAGCTCTTCCCAAAACTGAACCTAAACTTTAAAAACCTTCCCCAAATCATCTCCATTCCTCAAGAAATTCGTGTGCATTATCTCGTATCTCAACAAAGGTAATTAGTCTTCATAGTCCATCCATGAAATTCTAATCTATTTTCCCCCTTTGTGTTGGATATTGAGATTGATAAACTAGGGTTTATGGGGTTGGGTGAATTTGGGTGGGGATTTGATGTTGTTGTGTTTGAAATGGTTGTTGGATGCTAGAACAATGATTCTCAAACAAAAGAGAGGGTTCTTCAACCCTCCATTATTGCAAAATTCAAGGGGATAGTTCTATGCACACAAGGTGTTTGACAAAATTCCTAAATCAAGTTTCTTGTGATTTTTGTGAAGTCTTGAATAGCAATTAAACTTGAAACAACATTCGAAACCTTGGGCATCACCATTAACACCCATAAGTCAAAAATCACTAGAAGTAAAGGGTGAACCAACCTAGGTCCTCAAACATGATTTCCCTTATTTTGTAGTATAATTTTTTTAAAATTTTCGTTCTTTTTAGTTTAAGTTAGTTAAATTTATTTATTTTTTGTTTCAATTTTTTTTTCCATATTTTTAATTAAATGTGGAGTGATTCACCCTTCGTAGTGCTAAAAAGTGAAAGAAGGGAACTCAAATTCATGAACACTCAACCTGAAATAAGTGTAGGGTCATTTCACGACCCTACTTGGGTTTAATTTGCCAAAGAAGTTGGATGTTTGTGTTGTGAACCTCTACAGGTATAATGGTGACCAAAGGAAAAGGTAAATTTGATGATTTGGATCCCTCGCAAGGTTCCAAGAAGGGTAGAGGGGGTAAGGCCATTGCCACTAAGAAAGGGGCAGCAACATGCAGTAGCAAGCAACCGGTAGTCCCCGTTCCTCGAGCTTCTCCTCTAAGGCCGCGTCCCATACTTGTAAGGATTTTGTGTGTGGAAGAATGGTACAAAGACTTCCCTTTGAAGTATGGGTACATTCATGAAAGGCCCGTCGACAAAGTGTCTTTGAAAAAGAATTTTTGGGGCATGTACAACCAAATAATGGAAATGGGCTGGAGTGATGTCTTTGAGAATCCAGGGTCCGTAAATATTGACATGGTATTGGAGTTGTATGCAAATCTAAAGTTGTCCAGAACAGAGGGCAGTGAGATGCAGATGTCGGTGTACGTAAGGGATAAGTATGTGCGGCTAACCAGCTCCATCATCTGTGCACATTTAGGAGTCCCTGATTGTCCCATTGGACCATTGCTTGATTTTATCAAAAGGCCTGACTATAAGGCCATTCGGGATACTTTGTGTGGGCTAGATTCAAAGGCCAAGTGGGCTAGATATAGAGAGGACCCAAGGAAGCACAATACAATGCTAATGGGTGATTTTATGAAGGAGGCCCGAGTGTGGCTTCGACTGCTGAACTTTCGCATAATGCCACTGGATCATTTCACTACCATGCTGAAGGATAGAGTAGCCATTGTGTACTTCTTCTTGATGGGGAAACCTGTGAACATTGGGTATTGGATGCTACGGGAGATGCAGCACATCAGGGAGGGCAAGTCCCTCACACTGAGTTTTGGTAATACCCTCACTGCCTACTTGAGAAAGTTGGCACCTCACTTGGAGAGTCCATATGACAGGCTGCTGAGTGCTCGGACAATATGAACGACATCTCTAATGTCATGTCTCCTGATCAGTGCACTAAACTCAACTTGACTCCAACCCTAGAAACAGCCCAATCTATTGTGCTAGCGCAACTTTATAAGATTGCGATGATAAATTGTGATCACTTCGAGTTGTATGTCTCCAGTGTGTTCGCGGAATGCCCTCGCACCACTTACTCATGAGTTCTTGTTGGAGAGGAGGGCAAGCTGCCAGTTGATGAAGATTTGTGCTTCACGAACCTCATAGCAGCCGAGATAGAGGAAGGTAGTGAAGAAGAATCCCAAGCACAGGATGATAATAATGATGAGGAAGAAGATGTCGAGTCGTCAAATGGCGAGGCTGAGTATGATGAGGATGATGAATAGGCCCTAGTCGGCCTCAGGGAGTATTTCTTGCCTTTGTTTTAAATTTTTCCATCTATATGCTTCGAGGAAAAAGCATGATTTAAGTGTGGGGTGGGAAATACGACCTTGTAACTACAGTTTTGAGGTAAAGGATCGTGATCAAGTTGCCATAGGTTTCTTGTTGGTAGTTTTTGAGTCTTAGAGTAAAAATAAAAAAAAATAAAAAAACTCAAAACGATTTCTAGTTTTCTTGTTTTAGATTTTCTTTGTTGCTTCTTCAGTCCCTCGTTAGTGGCACACACCATCCATCCCCTTGGGATTTCTTATGGCCTCAGTTCTTTCCCGGGGGAGGGGGGGAGGGGCTTTGAACTGGGTTAGTTTTTGTAAAAGAGTCGTAGGAGTCAAGTCTGTTAGACCACTTAAATGCTAGCTGCTCGGGTTAGGTGGAATGTGAAAACCATGAGCTGTTCTTGATGATTTTTTAAAAAAAAAACATGCATGAAAAGAAGTAGCCTCTCTCGAAACACTTTTGTAGTGAAGCGCATTGACTCATGCATGACCCACTTGGCATAATGTGTAATAGTTGCTTGATTTGAGGGTTGTACGAATCTATTTTGTATTGATTATGTGTTGTGTGTGATGTGAGGAAACTCTTGTATGATCCATGCTTGATATTGATGACTAGAACTTGCTCGGTATGTTCGCGAAGCGAAATTGAGTGAGATGTTTAGGAAGTGATCTAGGAATTTCTTTGTTAGCCGGCTTTTGAAACGTTGCTTGCCTATCCTTTGTCTATATATATATATATTTATATAGTCAACCCCGTTGAGCCTTAGCTTGTTCTTTTGACAACAGCCAATTAGCCTACCCCCTTTGTTCTTTTTGACCAATATTTGATCCTTGTTTACTCCTTAGGCACTTTTAATTTCTAATTAATGGAATTGGAGTTGGGATGTGAAATTAAGGGAGGGTTTGTTGAATGAAGTTGAAATGAAGTCTATTGCTGTACTTGAAATTTTTTTGAGTGCTAGTTAGTGGGAAATATAATCGCAAAAAAAAAAAGAGAGAGAGAGAGAGAGAGAAGAACTGAAAAACAAAAAATAGAAACTTTCTAGTTAGTCATTTGCTTTCTTAGTATTGCTTCCCACTAGCTTGCCGAAAATAGAATGGTGCTTGAAGTTGAGAAAACAAGTGGGTGCTAATGGGATAGAATGGGTAGCTTGTGGTTAAAAGTTATGGTTGATGAAGGATGGTGCAAAATGAACTATGTTGTAAGGTATTAAAAGTGCTTAGGGAGGTTAGTCACTATTTCCAAAATATATCCTAGCCGTCCCTTAGCCTACGTTACAACCATACAAGTCCTAAGTGATCCTAAATTCATCTCACTCTAATTCGCAGAACGGTTACACTAAGGGCAAGCCTATTGTTCGTCATGTTTGAGCCTTGGATATCCTTTGTGAGAGTGAGCGATATTGTTTGCATCTTATGTCCGTTGAAATAACGTCATTGACTTAGTGTGAAATATGGACAACACTCTTTTGGGTGAGGGCACATAATCAATAGGAGATAGGTGAAGTATTACTACTCGGTAAAGTAGCATATTTGTTGTGTTTTGAGTGGTGTCTGGAGTCATATGCTTGTTTTTAAATGGATCGTTTCTTGAAAGGTATGGTTGCTAATATTTTGAAATGTGAGAAAATGGTTGTTTTGAAGCATTTGGCATGAATTTTGAGAGAATTGGCTCAATGTATATGTTTTAATACTATTTCGAAACTTTTATATCTGCTGAATCCTGATGTAGACCTGTTCGAGTGGCATGGCTGTGTAAAGTACTAGAGAATGTTTGATAAGTGGTTGCTCGAGGGCGAGCAAAGTCTAAGTGGGGGGTGTTGATATTTGGCACAAATATCTAGATTTAGTGTCATTTGCACTTTACTTCTTAGCACTTTAATCGCAGTTTTTAATATAAATTGTTGTATATGAGCTTATGTTGGTGTGATTGTATGAATAGGTACAACAAGGATCAATGAAGGGTATTCCAAGCAGTTTGTGATTGATTCCAAAGTTGTGCACGTTGGTTGAATGTTGGGAAGGAAGTTCTAGCACTTGAAGGCAGAATCTGACCACTGAAGGGTCTCACGCACTGGTCATGCATCGCACAGCCAGTGCACAAAAACCCCATCCCTGAATCTCGAACAGGCCATGCGCTGGTCGTGTGTCGCATGAACAAAACACAAGGAAGACCATGCGCTGGCCATGCATCGCATAGCCAGCGTACAAGAGGCATCGGTAATCCTAATTTGATCAGGACTAGGCCGACTTATCTCATATTTTCCCTAGTTTATAAATAGTCGTTTTAAACATTACATAGGTGGCTTAGACGATTTTTGGAGACTTGTGAAACTCTTTCTAGGTTTTATTCCTCTTTTATTATCTTTCTTTACATTGAAACCCTATGTTATTCATGAATTCTAGCTTCCATTCTCGAATCATGTGTAACTAAACACCTTAATTCTGGGTTGTGGTTTAGCCATAAATGTTGACGTTTGACAAGTATTTTAATCTCAGTAGATTGTTCGTATGTAATTGTTTCTTTACCTCTGTTCTTAATTGGTTGATTGTCTACGCAACAGTTGAGTTCTACTTACTGATTGATATACGTGCTTGGGAAAGACTTTGTTAGTTTAGATAAGGAGTAAAGAGATTGTGATATGATTATCCCTATAGTTGGGCTAGGATTTGTGACTAGGTGTCACGATCCAACCAGAGGGCCATGACGGGCACCCGGAGCTAACACGCCGAGAACCTCTAAATATACATCTCATAAAAATTTCTAGGTGGACCATAAAGATAGCTCATGGACGTCATAATCTGTAAGGACATATTTCACAATATGACGGCACATCTCAATATAATCTTCAACAATTATACCCAGCATCACCAGCCGACAAGGCTACTAAAATATTATACACAATATGAACAGGTAGGGTTATGAAATGTCTAACTATACACACATGTCTACGAGCCTCTACATGGAATACAAGTGACCATAAGGACCAATACCAATAGACTGCAGCTCTGAAGTAAGTGGAGTGCTCCAGAGAATCCGCTGATAAATCACCTACGGGTCAAATTCGTGTACCTGTCTACATGCGGGCATGAACGCAGCGTCCACAAGAAGGGACTTCAATACGAACAGTGTACTGAGTATGTAAGGCATGAATAACAACATAATAAGAAATATAGAACATAACATGAGGTATGGATAACCTGTATGTCTGATTGCCTCTTAGGGCGAATATCATGCATGCTTAGTCTTTTCATTAAACCTTTCTCATACTTGTATAGCATAATACTATTGCGGAACATGCAGCCCGATCCATATATGTTAGTGCCGAGGAACGTACGGCCCGATCCATATATGTTAGTGCCGAGGAACGTACGGACCGATCCATAAATATAGTGCTGTGGAACGTACAGCTCGATCCATTTAACCATATATCCCGCGTCCAGGACGATATCATAATATACCAACTGATCAGGTGGCTTTGCGTATATAACGCCTCACCTTTCCCCCATATACCTCATATACATATATATACATATATATATTATAACATAAGTAGCATGCATGAGAGCCCAAATAAAAGCTACGACTCTATCGGAGTGACGTAAGGTCGGTAACCTTCGATTATATTATGGAATAATCATCATCGCTCTATCTCACCTTGAAGGAACAATTTTTATAAGGTGAGATCAACAACAATGAATAAAATTCGAGAAAATCATGAAATAACTCAACATTCTCATAATAACATTGAAATCATAAACTTGGAACCTTTAAACATAAAATCATCTTTATCATTGTAATCATCATAGAAACATTCTCATCTTTAACATCATGAGAAGCTTTAAGAATCATGAACTTCTAGCTTTTGAAAACAAGGAGGCTATGGAAACATTTATGGAATCATAACATAGGAAGCATGCTTTTGAAAGAAAGGGACGAGCTTTAACATACCTTTTCGGTCGTCTTAACTTTAACTATTTAACGCTTATCCTCCCAAAATCGTAAATATACATTCAGAAGAATTCATATTATCATTAGGCTTATCGACATGTGCTTGTCTTAAGCCCTCAAATTAATTCCTTTTAAAAGTTGCCAAAATTCGGGTAGCATCTCCCCTGTTTATATCCCTAGCCTGAAATCACAATTCGAACAAAACAACAACAATAGTAATACTAATATCAACCACATCATCATCAATACCAAAATATTCCACAAAACATCCCACACGACGCTTTTCAACATACAACAATAATATACACTTCCTTTCTTCCCAATCAAGGAGCATAATCTCATCAACACACCGACAACATTAGATAACCTCTCTATACATGTAAATCATCCCAGCCACATGGTGACAACATGCTCAAAACAGTCCATAAACACAACAACTACAACACAACACTTTATGACCTTTCCTCCATGACTATTTTTACTTTTAAGACTTGATAAACCTTCAAATCAACTCAACATAAGAGATAGGATGAAGAACATACCTTAAAATTGAAGAAGTTCAGCCACACCAACTTTCTTCAAGACCAAACTTACCACAATATCAAGTAGAAGCAAGAACAATCACCTTTCATAGACTAGTTTGGTGTAATCTTGTTAAATTCTTGATTTAATGGGATATAAATGTTTGGGGGATGTGTTGGGAAGTTTCTTGGACTATTGAGAATGTAAAATATTGAAAAAAGTAGTTAATGGGGTATTTATACCCTTCATAAGTCGGTTCCACCGACCTTCTCAAGTGGGACCCCTAGAAGCCATTTGGCAGCTTGGAGTCTTTATCTTAAAATGGTCGTAACTCCCTACTCCGATGTCGTTTTGATGATCAGTTTGTTGCGTTGGAAATTAGATTCAACGAACTTATTTTAGGCTCTTCAAACACCTTAAAAATCCTAATATACCTGGAGATATACCCCTCTAAATTTGACCCAAAATTCTGCCAACTTTTTTCCAAACTTTCGACAAACTTATTTTCTTTGATTTGCTTGGTCCCGAAATCTTTCGAAACTCTCCATATATGATATTTATCATTTATCATACTTTATAATGGTAATTTTCTTTGGTTTTAAGGTTTTCCTTCCTGGTTACGACTTACGAGATCGTAATTAATCCTTTACCTTATTGTTACGAACTTCCCATGGCTTGTACCTTCTAAAACTTCATGGGACGTCTCCGATACTCCATTAATACGGTGAAGTACGTGGAATTCTCATGATCTGAAAATGTGAGGTGTAACATCCTTCCCCCCTTAGGAACATTCGTCCTCGAATGTTGTAGCTTGCGAGCTTACGATGCTTTTATTATTTTGTTGAAATGGTTGTCCTCCTTTAGTTCCTGATCTCCATGCTCTTATACTATGGACTCATTAGTATTCTTTCATATCCTACCAATTCTCTGTCAAACTCATAAACATGGAACTAAGATAAAATCCTACTTAGTCATAACTTCCTTTTGATACGAGTGTGCTTCCTTCATTAAGTCCTTGGCTCTCTTATACCGGTGACTAATTGAGACTTAAACTAACCTCTATTCTTCTTCGGCTCGTTATTGTCGTCCTTGAACCATTATTTTAGCCATTTAAACATGGTGATTGCTTATATGGTTCCATGGCATACACTCTCACAATTGATATAACTAGCAGCTAGGAATTTCATGACTTACGAGGTACTCCCCAATCTTAGGAGGTATTGTTGTCTTGCTATCCATAGGCACACTATCTTCCTTTCCTTTGAAGATTATTGAACTTCCTATAAATATTCCTCTTGTAAAGCTTTCATCTCTTCTAGTGCTACAAGTTCTTTTTAGTAATCCCAATTGTCCCTTACACTTATCCCTGGTTACATGCGGCCTTCCTCACTACTTTTGCTACCCCTTGGAGTACTTTACTGCATATATAAATGTACCTAAGATTTCTTCGGCACGAGCGATTCGAGTCATAGTCCAGAATGTAACGTATCGTATTGGCGAAAATTATTTTCCTTCCCATATTTGTCTCATAATATACCTGCATTTAATCCATTCTCACTTTTCTTTAGCACATTCTTGACATATCGATACATCTCAAAATTTGACTCCTTCAATCCAATATATTTCCCTCTTTTGAGCTTGGAAATATTATAGTTCATCTTAGAAAGGAATTTGTTCTTCCCCCCTTTAGAGGATGTTTTTATATACCAGTAACCTTCGAGTATTAACCGTCTTTGATAATCATCTGACTGACCTTAACGATCCTTCACTCCTCTATTGCTGATAATGCCGTAGTTCCTTTCATCGCATGGTTTAGCTTATTTTCCTTTTTACTAGTTGAGGTCTTGTATCAAATCAAAATACTCATACATATCAGATCCAATTCAGATGCCTTCTTTATTGTCTTTTCACTTTTACCTTTCACGACTAGTAATCCTCTAGGCTAATGAATTAATGGGGACATCAGAATTCATTAGGCCCCTTATGGAATGTTCGACTATACCACGCTCATTTATCCCTAGTCTTTCTCTACGACTATCTTCTTAATATCCTTGAAACTCCCCTTGCTCTGGGTTCCCAATTCTGATTTATGTCTATACTATACCATTAAAAGTTGGTATTCCACGCCATCCATTTCCATGACTCGTCCTTTCATTAGCTTAGCTCATTTTGTCCCGTAATTCTCCTTAACTACTTGTTTGCATCACAGTTATGCATCATAGTCCTTCTAGTGTTCTGTCGGTTCTTGTTCTTATCATGAAATCCTCACAAAGTACACCCTTTGTCACTTACAACATTACTCTACCTCCCATTGATCTATTAAAATTTGATCCTATCGTCTGCTTTCCTGCTTTCATCCTAACCTTTTCCTCAGATATATATTACCTGACCCTCAATGGGTGTATGTTTTCCTTGTCCAAGTTCCTCTCCCCTTTATGATACCATAGCCCTCTTTTTCCTAATGCTCCTTCTTACATTGTTAGTCGCGTTACCGCTATGCGACTTTAATTCTCGAGAAAATCCAATCCTGATTCTTTCTGTAGTGCTTGCTACCTCAATTTTTGACATACTGCACAATCAATATTTTTAACATGTCGTAACACCAATCATAAGGGTATACATAATACTCGATGTAGCCACTCGTGACTTATCTTTTTTTTTATTGCTTTTCAACATCTTTTTCTTGCGAGATATCTTGTTGCCATTTGATTTTGTCCTGAATCTGTAGCTTTAATACATCTCCCCTCTTCTGACCAACTAGCCAAACGCATACCTCACAATCATTTCAAAATGCTAATTGCAAAGCTTAGATACTCCTAATTTCCCTCGGCAATTCTGGCTTCTCATATTCCCTTTTTCGTATGTCTAAATCTGCAGGTCTTCCTAGCATATCTATCTACATCCTAACTGTGAATCCCGGCGATATAACTTTACTTAAAAAATTTTACTCATACTTGTACGCTTCCTCTTTGTCTAAAATAATCAACCTCACATCCTTTACTTTCCTATAGCAACTGAATCAATCCTTGTGATATTTTATCTTCACTTGTACACCTACTCTATTCTCTCTTTACACATACATCGACATCGCACCTAATTTCTTTATCATCAAATAACCTTCACAACACCCATCTAGAAAAATATTGAGGTGAAGTCTTCTAGACTAGCTAGAAACACACTACATATTCCTAAGGTTGATACAATCTCTACTTCCTTTGTCGGCCAAGCAACATCACATTTAGAAGTTGTATAAGCGATCCAGAAAACAATCATAAATGCAAACCAACTTACCTAACCATTTCTCATTCTTAAGTTCAAGGTCATCATTAACACCTAAAGTAACTTGACCATAATGATTATCAGAATAGTACCAACTATCAAATACTCAGAAATCCCCTTGAAATCGAATGGCTGGTGACTTCTGAATCCCAATGCAAACTCACATCATATAGGAAAGTCTGATAAAACCAGTCTGTGCCCCTGTCATTGACCCGTCCTGGTCTTATGTATATGCATAAACTTCTAGAGTAAAACTTTCCCCTACTCGTTAACTTCCTTTCCCTTATTTGTATCTCTTCGTTATCTCTTACTCACCAATATATAAATCATAATACTGCATTTGAATTCTTAATGTCAATTTTCCCTATATCTTCAATAAATCTCAATTCTTCGAAATCTCAAATGCACTCATTCCAACTCCTTTAATTACTAATCATTTTTCCCCTCTAGAGTTCTTCCTTTAAATTAGAATCATTCTAAAACTTATCTTTGAAAGTGTCTCATAATGGGTCATTCAATCATGACTTACCAAACATCCGATTGTCACGTTTTCCCTTCATGCTTTCTCTATAGCATAGACATTCAAACAATTCAACTTGAAAAATTTTTGGCAGAGTTTCCTCTATACTTCTTACTTCCTCATTCCTACACACAACCCAGAAAACACATCCAATGCCTCACATGGCGATCACAATACCCGTAACATTTAACTCAGGTTCTCATATCAATGTCTATCAATATCAATAAGACAGGAAACATACCTTTCGGAGTAACAACTTCAATTTTCATCGATTGCCTCATAGAGGCATAATCAACTACTCAACCACAATCAAAACATTTAGGATTAAAATCAGGGACATCACATCCTATAATTTAGCTCTACGGCACGATATAAGATGAGAAAGAAAGGTTAATAGTTCCTAAATGCCCTGCAGCCTCTTGTTTATAAGTGTGGCGCGCTTCATACCCATAACCAAGACTCTACGGAGACAGCTTCCCAGGACAAACTTCTTTGATACCACTTTTGTCACGACCCAACCAGAGGGCCATGACGGGCACCCGGAGCTAACACGCCGAGCACCTCTAAATATACATCTCATAAACATTTCTAGGTGGACCGTAAAGATAGCTCATGGACGTTATAATCTGTAAGGACATATTTCACAATATAATGGCACATCTCTATATGATCTTCAATAATTATACCCAGCATCACCAGCCGACAAGGCTACTAAAATATTATACACAATATGAACAGGTAAGGTTATGAAACATCTAACTGTACACACATGTCTAGGAGCCTCTACATGGAATACAAGTGACCATAAGGACAATTACCAATAGACTGCAGCTCCGAAGTAAGTGGAGTGCTCCTGAGAATTCGCTGATAAATCACCTATGGGTCAAATCCGTGTACCTGTCTACCTGCGGGCATCAACATAGCGTCCATAAGAAGGGACGTTAGTACGAATAATGTACTGAGTATATAAGGCATGAATAACAACATAATAAGAAATATAGAACATAACATGAGATAAGGATAACCTGTATGTCTGATTCCCTCTTAGGGCGAATATCATGCATACTTATTCTATTCATAAAACCTTTCTCATACTTGTATAGCATAATAGTACTGCGGAACGTACAGCCCAATCTTTAAATATTTTATATTGCTGCGGAACGTGCAGCCCGATCCAT
Source organism: Lycium barbarum (assembly GCF_019175385.1). Classification (NCBI taxonomy): domain Eukaryota; kingdom Viridiplantae; phylum Streptophyta; class Magnoliopsida; order Solanales; family Solanaceae; genus Lycium; species Lycium barbarum. Next base: position 16,904,413 of record NC_083348.1, on the reverse strand, counting down.
ATATATTAGTGCCGAGGAACGTACGGCCCAATCCATATATGTTAGTGTCGAGGCACGTACGGACCGACCGATCCATAAATATAGTGCTGTGGAACGTACAGCTCGATCCATTTAACCATATATCCCGCGTCCGGGACGATATCATAATATACCAACTGATCAGGTGGCTTTGCGTATATAACGCTTCACCTTTCCCCCATATACCCCATATAAATATATATATATATATATATATATATATATATATATATATATATATATATATATATTATAACATAAGTAGCATGCATGAGAGCCCAAATAAAAGCTACGACTCTATCGGAGTGACGTAAGGTCGGTAACCTCCGATTATATTATGGAATAATCATCATCGCTCTATCTCACCTTGAAGGAACAATTATTATAAGGTGAGATCAACAACAATGAATAAAATCGATAAAATCATGAAATAACTCAACATTCTCATAATAACATTGAAATCATAAACTTGGAACCATTAAACATAAAATCATCTTTATCATTGTAATCATCATAGAAACATTCTCATCTTTAACATCATAAGAAGCTTTAAGAATCATGAACTTCTAGCTATTGAAAACAAGGAGGTTATGGAAATATTTAGGGAATCATAACATAGGAATCATGCCTTTGAAAGAAAGGGACGAGCCTTAACATACCTTTTCAGTCGTCTTAACTTTAACTATTTAACGCGTATCCACCCAAGCTCGTAAATATACATTCAAAAGAATTCATATTATCATTGGGCTTATCGTCATGTGCTTGTCTTAAGCCCTCAAATTAATTCTTTTTAAAATCTGCCGAAATTCGGGCAGCATCTCCCATGTTTATATCCCTAGCCTGAAATCACAATGTCAACAAAACAACAACAATAGTAATACTAATATCAACCACATCATCATCAATACCAAAATATTTCATAAAACATCCCACACGATGTTTTTCAACATACAACAACAATATACCCTTCCTTTCTTCCCAATCAAGGAGCATAATGTCACGACCCAACCGGGCACCGGGGTACCTCTTATCGTACTCTCATATTCACATGTAGGTGAGCCACATGGCTTACTCATAATTTATATGCATCAATAGTGCTAATCTCGTTGGGAAACAATACATTTATATCATCATCAATAACAATGTCCATATCCATATACACAAGCCGATGAGGCTATCAAAATGATATACAAAATATGAGCCAACAAGGCTTAGGACATCTAATCATATACAACTGTCTACGAGACTCTAAGAAGAGTAGAGTATATCAAATCATATAGGCGGGACAGGACCCCGCCATGCCCATAGGTATGTACACAAAAGAATAATACCAAAAGCTGTAGCTCCGGATGAAATGGAGCTCCTCTATGCAGTCCCTGAATAAGATATCTATGGATAAAACTTGTCTTCCTGTCCACCTGCGGGCATGACACAGCGTCAACAAACAAAAGGACGTCAGTACGAATAATGTACTGAGTATGTAAAGCATAATCAACATCATAATAGGAGCATAAGAGACATCATAAGAAATAGCATAAGATAGGAGAATCAGGAGATAGTAGCCATCACCGTAATTACTTACTTGTCTTTCATAGGGACCTTTCATTTCTAATGCGTGCTCGTGTACATACATATATACATATACAAATATCCATATCCGTATCCATATTCGTATCCATATTCATATACATATTCATATCCATATTCGTATCCGTACTCATATACATATTCGCATCCATAGCATACCCGACCATGAAGCTTCTGTGGTTTCACATACCCGGCCATGACAAGGCTCAGTGTTGTACATACCTTGCCCTACCAAGGCTCAGTGTTATCCGTACCCAACTCTAGTGGTGTGCGCGCGATAGGTATCATACCCGGCCATATAAGCTCGGTGTTATATAATAGTCATACATACTTAGACACGTATACAAAAAAGTCCATAAGTATCATCAACATCATTTCCATCATCGTTTTCGTTACATCTATCCTTATAGGATCAACTATCATATAAAGGAAGTACTAGTATCGTGAAAGTATCGTGAATCATGGGCTTTGGTACTCTTAGAGGTAAAGTCATTTATAAATCATTATGGAACTCATGAAAGGATATATATATATATATATATATATATATATATATATATATATATATAGCAAGGTAACCATGCCTTAATGAAAGAAGGGTTAGCCTTACATACCTCTTTATCTCCTTAACTATTTAACGTTCCCCGTTGAAGCTTGAATAATCTACATTTAGAAGGATTCATAACATGGTTAAGCCTTAATGATACTCCTAAATTCATACTAGAATAATTCATGACCTAATGAAAATTGGACAGCATTTCCCCTATTTCGTCAACTTCCACCATATCACAAAACAACTCCCAACAACCACAATAATATCCACAATATCATAATCAAGTATTCACATTCGATTTAGCCTTCAAAATTCATCCTTGTGTTCAACTTATACTAACAACTTCACACCCATTTAAGCACATTTTCGTACAATGCTTCCTCATCACTATTACTACCTTTCATAACAATATTATATCCATATTATACTAAGAATCATAACTCAAGTTAGCTTACTGCTCAAAAACATCATAAAAACTACATTTAGAACTCATCTTCTACTTTCTCCTTCCACCTAAGTTATACAACAACTAAACTTTCTTGATAATATGAAAGAAGCATGAAAACTGAACTTTTATCTCAGAAGAATGAGCTTCGGAGCAAGCTATCGCTTATATGAAAACCCTAGCTTCAATTTCCAAAAAACAATTGACCTACTAACCCTAGCAAGACTTGTAACACATGGGTCTCTTGATTCTTGCCTCTTGATATTTAATCTCCCTTGGATTTTGGCTTGCATTAGTTTATGGAGTTGAAGAGAGGGTCTTTTGAGAGCTTTTGCATCTGATTTGGTAAAATAAAATGTCCAAATGAAGTGGAGTGAAATATATAAAGTGGAACTAAAATCCCGTCGGGCAATTCTGCGCCCATTTTGACGGGCCGTCAAAATTCCTACAGACCGTCAAAATGGTCCGTAGAACTGCCCAGTCAAATACGGTTCACTATAACCATTTTACACTGGGCTGCTGCAAAATTCCTGCAGGCCGTCAAATGGTCCACAAAAATTTTCTGCTCAGACAGTCTGTCTTGAAACACCCATAACTTTTTACTCCGACGTCACATTGACGAACGGTTTGTTGCGTTGGAAACTAGACTCGATGAAATTCAATTTGGACAAAAGAAACACACCAAAAATACACATATTCTAGGAGATATGCCTCCCCAAATCTGAACTAAAATCCTGTCCGAAAATTTTGCCAAGTTTTACCAAAGTTCCCACAAACTCCATTCCTTTATTTGCTTGTTCTTAAATCCTTCCATAGCACATTTTATTGGCTTAAACCCCCATAACCATAATATGGGGACATGTAATCTCATATATCCTAAGGTAACTCCCGTTTCCACTATTAGGACAACAAATGCCTAACGAATCTCAACGGACAAAACTACGAGGTGCAACATTCTCCGCCTCTTAGAAACATTCGTCCTCGAATGATAGACTCTTGGGGATTCTTCCAAAATTTCGCCAGAGTTTCCCCTGTAATATGGCACTACCATCCTGTCCCAGCAACCCAAAATATATATCGCCTCACAAGGCTACAACAACACATCAACAACCATGGCCACACACGACTAAGAAAACATTGAACAAAGCATCACATACCTGGGGGCAATGGCGTATCTACCTGAGTCTCCTCTGAAGGTGGAAATAAATGTGGGTACCTGAACTTCATGTCTTCTTTCGCTTCCCATGTCATTTCCTCTCTGTTATTATTTCTCCATAAGACTTTAACTGAAGTTACATCTTTGGTTCTGAGTCTCCGTACATGCCTATCTAGAATGGAAATGGGAAATTCTTCGTAGGATAATTGCTCAGTGACTTGCACATTATCTACCGGTACAACTCTAGAAGGATCTCCAGTGCACATACGAAGCATCGATACATGGAAAACTGGATAGACTGACTCCAAATCCACAGATAGGTCTAATTCATAAGCCACTTGGCTTACCTTGCGTACAATCTCATAAGGTCCAATGTACCGGGGACTAAGCTTGCCCTTTTTACCAAATATCATGATGCCCTTCATTGGCAACACCTTCAAGAATACCCAATCATTCACTTGGAATTCTAAGTCTCTTCGACGATTATCTCCGTAGGATTTCTGTCGACTCTGAGCTGTTAATAATCAATCCTGTATAAGCTTGACTTTCTGTATAGCTTGTTGGACCAAGTATGGTCTTATCAATTTGGTCTCTCCTACTTTGAACCACCCAATTGGAGATCTACACTTTCACCCATATAAAGCCTCATACGGGGCCATTTGGATGCTAGAATGATAACTATTGTTCTAAGCAAATTCAATAAGTGATAAGTGATCATCCCAACTACCTCCAAATCCAATACACATGCCCGTAACATATCCTCAAGATTCTGAATGGTACATTCAGCTTGCCCATCCGTCTGTGGGTGAAATATCGTGCTAAGGCTCACCTGAGTCCCCAAACCTTCTTGGAAAGATTTCCTAAAATTGGCTGTAAACTGAGTTCCTCTATCGAAGATAATAGAAATTGGAACACCGTGAAGTCGCACTATCTCTTTAACATAAAGCTTTGCATAATCTTCTGCTACATATGTAGTTCTGATTGGTAAGAAATGAGCTGACTTCTTGAGTCTATCCACAATCAGCCATATAGAATCACACTTACGTCGAGAACGGGGTAAGCCTGTAATGAATTCCATGTTAATTACTTCCCATTTCCAAGTTAGAATTTCCATAGCTTGCAACAATCCACCCGGCTTTTGGTGCTCAATTTTCACTTGCTGATAGTTAGGACATTGAGCTACGAATTCCGCTATATCTTTCTTCATCCCATTCCACCAATATATAGATTTAAGATCATGATAAATTTTTGTTGCTCCTGGGTGAACAAAATAACGGGAACAATGGGCTTCTGTCAATATTTGGTGGCGTAATCCTGCAATATCAGGAATACATAACCTGCCTCGGCATCGGAGAACTCCATCTCCAGAAATCTCAAATGATGACTTCACCTTCTGAGGAAGTATATTTCTGTAATGAATTAGCATGGGATCTTCGTATTGATGCTCTTTCACTTCCACTACTAGTGGCGAGACCACTGCATTTTGAATGATAGCTCCCATACTACCTGAGTCCACTACTTGAACTCCTAGGCTAGCTAACTACTGGAGCACACGAGCTATCTCTTATTTCTCTGGCTGAACATCACATAAACTTCCCATAGATCTACGGCTAAGAGTATCAGCCATTACATTTGATTTCCCGGGATGATACAGGATGTCAACATCATAGTCTTTCAACAATTCCAACCATCTCCGTTGCCGTAAATTCAGTTCTTTCTGCTTGAAGATATACTGAAGGCTCTTATGATCTGTATAAATATCAACATGGACGCCATACAAATAATGTCTCCACATCTTCAATGCATGAATTACTGCAGCCAACTCAAAATCATGGGTCGGATAATTTTTCTCATGTTTCCGCAGCTATCTCGAAGCATACGCAATCACCTTACTATGTTGCATCAACATACAGCCTAACCCAATGCCTGAAGCATCACAATAGACAACATAACCTTCCGATCCCTCTGGAAGTGTCAGGACTGGGGCAGAAGTTAATCTATCCTTTAGCCCTTAGAAACTACGTTCACAAGCATCTTTCCATTGAAATTTGGTTGATTTCTAGGTCAGCTTCGTGAGTGGTACAGAAATAGAAGAAAAGCCTTCTACAAATCTCCTGTAATAACCTGCTAAGCCCAGAAAACTACGGACCTCCGTAGGTATTGTGGGCCTTGGCCAAGTCTTCACCGCTTCAATCTTTTAGGTATCTACTCGAATACCATCGGCTGAAATAGTATGCCCCAAAAAGGTCACTGAGTTCAACCAAAATTCACACTTAGAAAATTTGGCAAATAACTCTCGAGTTTGAAAAACTCTAAGAACGGTACGCAAATAATCTGCATGTTCTATCTCGCACCTAGAATATACCAGGATATCGTCAATGAACACAATCACAAATAAATCTAAGAAGGGCCTGAACACGGTGTTCATCAAATCCAGAAATACTGCCGGTGCATTAGTTAGCCCGAATGACATTACCCGAAACTCAATATGGTCGTATCTGGTTCTAAAGGTTGTCTTAGGAATATCTTTCTCCCTAACTCGCACTTGATGATACTCGGATCTCAAATCTATCTTTGAAAACCATTTGGCGTCTTGCAATTGGTCAAATAAATCATCAATCCTCGAAAGCGGATATTTATTCTTGATTATCACCTTATTTAGCTGCCGATAGTCAATGCACATTCGCAAGGAGCTATCTTTAATTAGCACAAACAACACGGGTGCTCCCCACGGGGAAGAACTAGGCCTAATAAAACCTTTTTCAAGCAAGTCCTTCAATTGATCCTTCAATTCTTTCAACTCTGCGGGAGCCATTCTATAAGGAGGAATAGATATGGGCTGGGTATCCGGTAGCACATCTATAGCGAAATCAATCTCCCACTCTGGAGGGAGGCTTAGAAGCTCTTCTGGGAATACATCCGGAAACTCATTCACCACGGGGACAGACTGAAAAGTTGGCGATTCAGCTTCTACATCATGAACCCGAACTAGATGGTAAATACAACCTTTGGCGATCATTTTCCTTGCCTTAAGATAGGAAATAAACCTACCTTTTGGAGACGTAGTATTTCCTTTCCATTCTAAAACTGGTTCTCCGAGAAACTAAAAGCGAACCATTTTCATTCTACAATCAACATTGGCATATCAAGAAGCCAACCAATCCATGCCCATGATAACATCAAAGTCTAACATTTCTAACTCATGCAAATTAACCATAGTACGATGGTCACAAATCACAACTACATAGTTTCTATATACTCGGCTAGCTATTACCGGTTCACCAACGGGTGTAAATACCTCAAAAGGTTTGATCCATTCACCCAAACTAACCCGAAATATATGGAGTAACATATGACAACGTGGAGCCCGGATCTATCAAAGCATATATATCATGAGAAAATACCAATAATATACCTGTGACGACATCGAGGGAAGACTCAAGATCTTAGCATCCAGCCAAAGCATAAATATGGTGCTGAGGACCACTAGAACTAGGAGCTCTCCCTCTACCTCTACCATGGCTGACCGGCACTTGTGAACCTTGCCCTATAGGGTGTATCGATGATGAAGACCCAACTGTCGATCCTGAAGGCTGGACTCTACCCCTACCACCAACCGAAGGGCAATCACGCATGATATGGCATGGCCGACCGCATGTATAGCAAACCTCTGAACCTAGTCGACACTGGCCCCAATGTAACTTCCCTTACTAGGAACACAGTGGCACGGGTGGCCTAGCCTGACTCGAATCACCCCTGAACTGAGAACCCGAAGCCCTGAAACTCTAACTCGGCCCGAAATGAGTAAATCTATCAAATCTCTGGCCTGTAAACCGTGGAGGCGCACTAGTAATAGAATGGTTTGAATGCCTAGAAAACTGTTGTCTTGGCCCGCCTCTAAACTCACTTGTTGGACATGAAGATCTAGTCCTCTTTTTATACCTTCTATCATGCTCGTGCTCACTTCTTTGCAGTTGTTAGCTTTCTTCCAAATTCTGGGCATGGGCTTGGATGCGTGAAATATCCATGTTGTCCTGAAGGGATGCAGTGAATCACCTATCCATCAAATGTGGCCCTAGGCCTCTCACAAATCGGTGCACGCGATAACCCATATCTGCTATCATAGCCGGATCATACCTAGCCAAAGAATTGAAGCAGATACTATACTCCAAAGCACTCATACTTCCTTGCCTAAGATTTAAGAACTTATCGGCTCTAGCTCGCTGAACCTCTGGAGGCAAGTAGTGTCGGAGGAAGGAATCCATGAATTATTGCCATACCGGGGGAGGTGCATTGACTCCCCGTGAAGCCATCCAAACTGTGTACCAATGAACCGCGACATCCCTCAATCTATAGGATGCTAACTCCACCGATATGCATTAACCGAAGTGTCCTCAAAATCCCATCAATAAAATTCTGGGGGTCCTCATCCGGCTTCGACTCGAAGAATTCTAGAGGGTTCAAGCTAATAAAATCATGGGCCCTTTCCCTAAAAGCCCTATCACCTTGCCCCGTACCTTGCGGCTGAGTCTGGGCGGCAACCAACTGAGTGAGTAAATGAATGGCATCTTTTACATCTTGGCTCGACGCATCTGGTGGAGGAACTGGAGGTGCTGTAGCTAGGGCTGAGGCCCCCTCATGCTCCTCAGAAATAGGTACTGAGTGAGAGGACTGAGATTAAGCCGCATTCTAGGACTCACTTTCCTCTACAACCGTTGGTAGTGCTCTTTCAGCTCGCTTTCCTGCCACTGTCTTGCCCTTTTGGGCTGCCATAGCTTTTCTCTTTACAGGTATTTCTGAAATACATAATACACAGTTAGGGAAAAAAAATCCTTATATCATGGCTCTATCGCACGATCTTTTGAAGAAAGAAGGTCATTCATTCCTAAAATGCCAGCAGCCTCCTGTTTATAAGTGTGGCGCGCAACAAACCCATAAACAAGACTCTACGGGACACGGCTCGCAGACACACCCTAGGATAGAACTGCTCTGATACCACTTTTGTCACGACCCAATCGGAGGTACCTAACCCGGGTACCTCTTATCGTCCTCTCATATTCACATCTCAGTGAGCCCATGGCTTACTCATACTTTAGATGCATCAATAGTGCTAATCTTGTTGGGAAACAACACATTTATACCATCATCAATAACAATGCCCATATCCATATACACAAGCCGACGAGTCTATCAAAATGATATACAAAATATGAGCCGACAAGGCTAAGGACATCTAATCATATACAACTGTCTACGAGCCTCAAAGAAGAGTAGAGTATATCACATCATATAGGCGGGACAGGATCCCGCCATGCCCATGGGTATGTACACAAAAGAATAATACTAAAAGTTGTAGCTCCGGATGAAATGAAGCTCCTCTATACAGCACCTGAATAAGATATCTATGGATCAAGCCTGTCCACCTGCGGGCATGACGCAGCGTCCACAAACAAAAGAACGTCAATACGAATAATGTACTGAGTATGTAAAGCATAATCAACATCATAATAGGAGCATAAGAGACAGCATAAGAAATAGCATAAAATGGGAGAATCAGGAGATAGTACCCATCATCATAATTACTTACTTGTCTTTCAAAGGGGCCTTCCATTTCTAATGCGTGCTCGTGTACATACATATATACATATACAAATATCTATATCCGTATCCATATTCGTATCCGTATTCATATACATATTCGTATCAATATTCATATTCGTACTCATATACATATTCGCATCCATAGCATACCCGACCATGAAGGTTCGGTGGTTTCACATACCCGGCCATGACAAGGCTCGGTGTCGTACATACCTGGCCCTACCAAGGCTCAGAGTTATCCGTACCCAACTGTAGTGGTTTGCGCGCGATAGGTATCATACCCGACCATATAAGCTCGGTGTTATATAATAGTCATACATACTTAGACACGTATAGATAAAAGTCCATAAGTATCATCAACTTCATTGCCATCATCGCTTTCGTTACATCCATCCTTATAGGATCAACTATCATATAAAAGAAGTGCTAGTATCGTGGAAGTATCGAGAATCATGGGCTTTGGTACTCTTAGAGGTAGAGTCATTTATAAATCATTATTTAACTCATGAAAGGATATATATATATATATATATAGCAAGGGAACCATGCCTTAATGAAAGAAGGGTTAGCCTTACATACCTCTTTGTCTCCTTAACTATTTAACGTTCCCCGTTGAAGCTTGAATAATCTACATTTAGAAGGATTCATAACTTGGTTAAGCCTTAATGATACTCCTAAATTCACACTAGAATAAGTCATGGCCTAATGAAAATTGGACAGCATTTCCCCTATTTCGTCAACTTCCACCATATCACAAAACAACTCCCAACAACCACAATAATATCCACAATATCATAATCAAGTATTCACATTCGATTTAGCCTTCAAAATTCATCCTTGTGTTCAACTTATACCAACAACTTCACACCCATTTAAAGACATTTCCATACAATGCTTCCTCATCACTATTACTACCTTTCATAACAATATTCTATCCATATTATACTAAGAATCATAACTCAAGTTAGCTTACTACTCAATAACATCATAAAAACTACATTTAGAACTCATCTTCTACTTTCTCCTTCCACCCAAGTTATTCAACAACTAAACATTCTTGATAATATGTAATAAGCATGAAAAATTACCTTTTATCTCATAAGAATGAGCTTTGGAGCAAGCTATCACTTATATGAAAACTCTAGCTTCAATATCCAAAGAATTCTTGGAGTCTGCTAACCCTAGCAAGACTTGTAACACATGGGTCTCTTGATTCTTGCCTCTTGATATTTGATCTCCCTTGGATTTTGGCTTGGATTAATTTATGGAGCTGAAGAGAGGGTTTTTGGAGAGCTTTTGGATCTGATTTGGTAAAATAAAATGTCCAAATGAAGTGGAGTGAAATATATAAAGTGGAACTAAAAATCCCGTCAGGCAATTCTGCGCCCATTTTGACGAGCCGTCAAAATTCCTACGGACCGTCAAAATGGTCCGTAGAACTGCCCAGTCAAATATGGTTCACTGTAACCATTTTACGCTGGGCTAGTGCAGTTTGACGGGCCGCAGAATTTTCTGCGGGGCGTCAAAATTCCTGCGGGCCGTCAAATGGTCCGCAGAAATTTTCTGCTCAGACAGTCTGTCTTGAAACACCTATTACTTTTTGCTCCGATGTCACATTGATGAACAGTTTGCTGCGTTGGAAACTAGATTCGATGAAATTCAATTTGGATAAAAGAAACACACCAAAAATCCTCATATTCTAGGAGATATGCCTACCCCAATCTGGACCAAAATCCTGTCCGAAAATTTTGCCAAGTTTTACCAAAGTTCCCACAAACTCCATTCCTTTATTTGCTTGTTCTTAAATCCTTCCATAACTCATTTCATGGGTTTAAACCCCCATAACCATAATATGGGGACATGTAATCTCATATATCCTAAGGTAACTCCCGTTTCCACGATTAGGACAACTAACGCCTAACGAATCTCAACGGACGAAACTACGAGGTGTAACACATAATCTTATCTACACACCAACAACATTAGATAACATCTCTATACATGTAAATCAGCCCAGTCACATGTCCACAACATGCTCAAAATAGTCCATAAACACAACAACTACAACTCAACACTTTATGACCTTTCCTCCATAACTATTTTTACTTTTAAGACTTGCTAAACCTTCAAATCAACTCAACATAAGAGATAGGATGAATAACATACCTTATAATTGAAGAAGTTCAGCCACATCAACGTTTTTCAAGACCAAACTTACCACAACATCAAGTAGAAGCAAGAACAATCACCTTTCATGGACTAGTTTGGTGTAATCTTGTTAAATTCTTGATTTAATGGGATATAAATGTTGGGGGGATGTGTTGGAAAGTTTCTAGGACTGTTGAGAATATAAAATACTGAAAAAAAGGAGTTAATGGGGGTATTTATAGCCCTCATAAGTTGGTTCCACCGACCTTCTCAAGTTGGACCCCTGGAAGCCATTTGACAACTTGGAGTCTTTATCTTAAATGGCCATAACGCCCTACTCTGATGTCGTTTTGGCGAGCGGTGTATTGCGGTGGAAACTAGACTCGACGAAATTTATTTTAGGCTTTTGAAACACCTTAAAACTCCTAATATACATGGAGATATACCCCCCCAAAATTCTGTCCAAAATTTTGCCAACTTTTTTCCAAACTTTCGATAAACTTATTTTCTTTGATTTGCTTGGTCCTGAAATTTTCCAAAACTCTCCATACATGATATTTATCATTTATCATACTTGATAATTTCTTTGGTTTCAAGGTTGTCCTTCCCGGTTATGACTTACGAGATCGTAATTCATCCTTTACCTCATTGTTACGAATTTCCCATGGCTTGTACCTTCTAAAAATTCATGGGACGTCTCCAATACTCCATTAATACGGTGAAGTACGTGACATGATCATGCTCTAAAAATGCGAGGTGTAACACTAGGATAGGAGTATACTTAGTTACCACAATCAATTACATACCGTGCTCTTATTGTGTTCTTGATAAGTAAAGACCAGAGGAATATAGGAGGCGAATTATCTTGAATCGGCGATTAGTGGTTCGGAAGAATACTACGAGATTAATAATCCGATTAATTATCAATTGTGATCAAATTTACTAAGGTAGGATGCTTGAATGACTCAATAGGATTGATGAATCAACCACGACCCTGGAATATTTCTAAAATCTTGATAAAAGCAACTCTCAAAGACGTTTGTAGCACAATTCTAATTTAAATTTTTAGTTATTTAGTTTTCAGTATTAAGTTACATAACAAACAAAGCTTTTATTCATTACTTGCATAATTAGTAGCAATAGTTTATTTTCGTGAAAGTATTGGTCATAAGTATCTGTGGGTTCGACATCCGATTTTATATAATCACTATATTACTTGTACGACCGCGTACACTTGCGTGTGCATTTGGACGCAACAATGAGGACACGATCTCGGGTTCGTACATGAGTGGTTGGATGTGACGTCGCGTGGTATTGTACGAGGTGTGTCACCGTGGTAAAGACGCATGACTAACTTCACATTTCATCTATTACTTGAAGACTCTATTGAGTGGATCTATGATTCAGATTCTCTGGTTCAGCGATATCCCTAGGAAATGGGAGTGATAGTGCAAACGACTGCATGACAACAAAGTTCCAGCGGTTAGTGACTCGAAAGACGATGGAGTGCATTTATGGCATAGTAAGCGATGGGAAGACATTGCTGATTCTAAATGGTCGGTTAACGGAATAACAATGTGGTAAGCGTTGTGGCTTTGAAGACTACGTTCGAGGGGTGTCAGCATGACTTATAGGTTGCTTGAGATATAGTTAGATGGGACATGTACAAATATTCTGAAGGCAATAGAAACTTGGATGAAGCAGTAGATTATGCAAGGATCGTTGGTGAGACTTCGCAGAGAAGCTTGGAAAGCATACGAATTAGAAATATGACCTTTTGTGATAAGGCACAAGAAGTAGGACTTAGCATTTGGGTGCGTGTGAAGAGTTTTCAGTTACTCGACAGAGCATGGATGTGATGAGAGGAATTCGAATGGATCATTCTTGGTATTGCACGAGCACAAGTGGTGGATGTGCTCGTCTAGCAAAGAGTTATTATGGATGATTGACTCTTGTGAGAATAGTCGGGTATGGTCTTTTAGTAAAGGGCCACGTTTGCAGGTTCGATTGATATCCCAGGGATATTATGACAAGAAGGAGTCATTTTGAGCTATAAGCTTGTTCATTTTGTGAGACAGCTCTATTTATGAAATGTTGCTAAAGGATCATGAGTTAATTGGTAAGTTTGACTACGTCGTAGGCTTCTGGGGGGAAAAGTGGTCAATTAATAGAAAGGAATCTAGCGATGGATGAGTGTGAAGATTTAATTACTTAGAGAGTTATCAATTGTTGCTCCTAACTTAAAGAAAATGTGGATTCTATAATTGTGGCTTTGGCTAAACAAGTTCTACGATTAATGGTGGGCATTAAATAATTCAAGTCGCGAAGTATATTCCAGAGGATTAAGTGAGGATCAGCAAAATCAGTTAAAACAAGCGCAGTGAATTCACCAAAGGACTTTGGGTATCTATAATGGGTTAGTAAACTGATGAACCAGGATGGAAGGACGATTCGTCTATTAAGGGATCTTGACAAGGAAACTGGTATGAGCTATATGAGGACGTTGGTAGAAATTTATATGTAGCAGTCAAGGATTGCCCTACATATTATGGACCATTCCAATGGTGGTTTGAGGTTTTACATTGGTGGTGATTAGTTGTTGGGATATCCAGGGTTGGTTAGGTACCTTCTGACAAAAAGGCTTCGTGAGAAATGATATATGTGATGTGTTTGAATTAGAGGAACATTCAGTTTTAAGGTTCGAGTAAGGCAATGGAACTTTCAGACGTTAGGTCGAGGCTTACTACGTGGCTCAACTATTTTTCATGATCTATGATATTTCGATCCACCCCTAGTGGATATGAGTAATTTTCGGTTGATGATAATATAAATGATTTTGGATGGAATATAGAAACTGAAGACTTGAGATATAGGCATCTATCTTACTATAGGCTTCGAATGATTAAGGTTCATAAGACTTGAATTGAAGCAGTGTGACTACTTGAACCATGAACGGGTTATGGTGGCATTGTGTTTTATCATTCAGGTTGGGTGTGAAAGTGATGAGTATGATTGAGGAATTCTATGGACGATTTAACTTAGTGTGTGGCAATTTCCAACGAGACTTTGCGATTGAAGATTGATGAGGAGGTAACTTATACAGTGTCAAGATGGGTAATTTCATGGCTTCCTTGAATGGACGAGCTAGAATTGATTGATAAGAAGAAATCTCCACAATTAGAAATTGGAGTTATAAGTTTGAGAGTTAGAATATTTTTCTTTCCCTCAACTTTCTCTTTCTTTACACGTCAACCTCAAAATATAAACACAAATAATATTTCTCATCCACTCCTCATACACTTAGCACAAGGACGAAAGCATCCTTTATATAGATGTAGGATTTCTTCCACAAGTAAATGTCAATAAACAGTGGATAGTAAATTGAGGTTTAGTGGGGTAACTAAAAGGAAATAATGTTTTGGTGATTACAAGAATTACAAGAATAATGTCAGAACTTTCTACACTAACATGTCATGGTATAATGCACTTTAATTTGTTAATCTTAATATTAAAATACATAAATCCTTATATTTCCTTTTAGTTGTCATATTTTCTTTTTTTTGCTTGTTCTTTAACCGAGATGGTTCTGAGGTGAGCCAAGTGAAATCTTTGCTTCAAATATTAAAGACGCCCAAAATATGAAGAATTATATTATTATTTGTATGATATATAATCTATTTAATTATTAATAAATCTCAAATTTTAACATTTTTTAATTTGATAGAGTTTGAACAATTGAGCGAGTAAATAACGATAAATCTTCTCTCATTAGATTATATATTAGATTTACATTCGCATCAATTTTATTTTTCATTCCTTTTTATGTAGTCTTTTTTCCATGTTTGTGACAGTTTTACTTTCTAATGCAACTTTTTTTTAAATTAAATTTCACCCATGCGGGCCTTTTATTTATCTAAAATTTAAAGGAGTCCAACAAAATAGCTGGCCCAAATCGGGTCCACCCCAAAAAAATAAAAAAGAAAAATAAAATGCAACTTAACATAGTCCTAATTAAATCAAAATAGGAAAGTAAAATCCATCTGAAACCTGTTGCCCTAAATTCTCGTTGTCTCTCTCTTCTTCGCTATTGATGACCCTCTTCACTGTCGGTGTAAAAGTGATGAAATAGCTGGATCTTGATGTGAAATTCAACTCCATGACATGCTTGATCTGATTTACACCTTGAATCATTAATCAATTTGAGTTTTTGCTGGTTCAAGAACTTGGTAAGCATCATTTGTCACGACCCAACCCCGTAGGTCGTGACTAGTGCCCGATCTGGGCACCCAAACCCCTCTATCGAATGCATTCAAATATATAGCAGAAGCCGACAAGGCTGTATTCCAAGTTTAGATAATTTCTAGAAAAATTTTGGCAGAGTTTCCTTTGTTTTTCAGACTATCCAGAATAACCCTGTACACAGCAAACACCAACAAAGGCCACACAGGGCTAACAAAGCAACGTATAAACATATGCGGACCGGCCGCCTCGGCGTATGGGATCGCCCCAAACAACATATATACATAACCATACAGAAGACCCTAACCCACAGACATGTCCACAGACCTCTAAACTGACCGACAGAATCATATGACGGGACAGGGCCCCGCCGTACCCAAATAGTCAGACATACAGAAATATATATACATAGCAAAGGGTATATGTACCAAAAGTGGACTCCGAATCAAAGGGAGTACTCCGAAATAGCAGAAAGTGGAGCCTACAGTGGTAGATCACCGGCGTCTGTACCTGCGGGCATGAAACGCAGCCCCCGAAGAAAGGGGGTCAGTACGAAAGATGTACTGAGTATGTAAAGCATGGTGTACAGAAATATAGGCCACAACTGAAAGCAAACAGGATACAAAGGAGGGAAATGCCGAACAGTATATCAAAATGTGTATCAAAATCATATATACATAATGCAAACAAAATCATGCAAAGCTCAGGAACGTGGTCACCACTCCGACGCTGGTGCCACATACAGCATAACGCCAGAAGGTTCAAATCTCCGTACATCCCCGAGCACACACATATCAGCATATCATATCACCAGCCATATCACAGCATAACTCCAAACGGAACCCGGCCCTATGGCGAGGTCTCGGGAACCGTAACATAGCATACGACCAAATTTATCATAGTGCGCACGAATCATAACCAGCCCGGGAACCGGTGAACGAAGTCATAATAAGGCACGAGCGGAGTCGTGAGCAAACAATGCAATTTGTATATCAAAATAGCCTTTCAAAACTTGAGTACTTCATAAGTCATTTCATTAACCAAAGTAGTCGGATAATTAGTTAGTACGGAAGTTTATTTCACAAAAATGTTTCCAAAGTGGTACGTATGGCTCACAACATAGCTTAGTATATCATAGTAATCAAAACATTATTTCATAGAGGACAATTTCAAAATCGAAGATTCTTTATCGAAACTTATCCAAAAAGAGAGCCTAATAGAACGAATAAGGCATCTCGGGGTTAGCGGGCCCACCTCGGGTCAAGTCGAGGTGGCGAACATAAATTACGAACATTTAGTGTCTATGGGATCATACATAAAGATTTCGAAGTAATCCGATTGCATTTGCATAAGTTTCGGACGCTTACTTGCTTTCTAGCCAAAATAGGGTCATTAAGCTTCAGCTGAATTGAATGAATAGTAGCCATTTTATAGATCAGATTTCGAGGAGCAGAATTGCTCCCGGGGTTCCGATATCAACCTAACATACTAAGACATGCCAAAAGAAGAAGTGGGGAGCTTTACATACCTTATATACGACTTACGCTCGCCCAAAACTTAAGTCCCGTTTCGTCCGGAATCTGCAAATGGTCAAAGTTACCAATTAGAGATTTCAAGGCTTAAGAATTCCTTAACTTCATTTTTGTCTACCGAAATTTCGGCAGCACTTCACCTATATATGTAACACCCCCGAGACTTAGCTCGGCTCAATAAACATCAACACAGCAACCCAAACATCACAAGCATCATAAGTCGCAACAAAATAAGTCTAACGTCAATATTCTTTCTTTCTACATAAATCAACAACTTTCATTCAAACTTCAAAATACCAAACTAACATCCACATTATTGTATTCATTTACTCATTCAAGATTATTCAAACACGTCCCAATAATATTCCAAGCAATATACATAAGTTCAAACAATTCACTACTTTCCATATTGCATCCCAAACGTCAACAACTACGACGAACTTACTAACTCGCATTGTTTCATTCCACATTCATTCGCGACAACCATAATTCACATTTGAAGTCTTAATATCATAATCATACAAGGATATACACGAATATACCAAAGTCATATACTTTCCATAATAATCCGCAACCATTTCCAATACCAATTCAATTCGTTAAACATTCATTTACGTCCTAAATATCGCAACGACGCAACTAACAAACTAAACAAAATCAAACTCATCTTGCCTTCCACAATACATGGCTCACTGCCAAACACACCCTCTACACACACACACGCCACTCACAAACACCACAAAGTTCCATAATCTTCATTCTACTTTAATAACTACAACATATATATCCATTCCATAACATAAAAACATAGAAATCTTACCTTTTTCTTAAAAATCCGACTTGTCGCAAACGTGATCCTTTCGCCAAATAAATTGTATCACGTTGGAGAGCATCTTGAATATACTACGAATATGAGAAGAACAAGATTTTTGGATTAGAATCAAAGCTTGGAAATTTTTTTTCTTTCTTTCCTAAGTTGGCCGAAACCCTCCTTGGGTGTTCTTCAATTTTGTTTTGCTTGCCTTTTCTTGAATGTTCTATAGATAAGTATGCATATATACATGATTCATTAAGTGGTCACATGTATTTCACATGACCACTCAAATGGGGCTTGGGCCTTGGCCTTTGGCCGGCCACCCCTAACACTTGGGCCTCAATTTTTTGTTCCAATTTCTCTTGGCCCAATTCGCTAAAATCTCGTTTTGTAATTCCCGAAAGTAATTTCCGAAATCCCAATTTTTGCCCTCGGCCTTCCCCGAGGTCTTTGCACCAATACTTCCATAAACAACATAACATATTAACTAAAATCAAATTATTTCTTTGTAACATACAAGTCTTAATTATTTTCACGATTTCCAATTATACGAAAACACGGGATATAACATTCTCCCCCCCTTAAGAACATTCGTCCCCGAATGTTAAATTAGTCTTATAATGTAACGGGGAAGTCTCCCTTTATAATTAGCACACATAATTCATTCGTCAATCAATACAACAAATTTGAAGGTTTAAATTACCTGTGGCCGCAGGAAACAAGTAGGGGTATTTCTTCTTCATCTCATCCTCCGACTCCCAGGTCATCTCTTCCCGGTTATTGTTGCGCTACAGGACTTTAACGGAAGGCACTTCTTTAGTGCACAGTCTCCTCACCTGTCGATCCAGAATAGTTATAGGCTGCTCGTCATAAGACAAATGCTCCGTTACCTGGATGTCATCCACCGGGAATATCCTGGAAGGATCACCAATACATTTTTGTAGCATCGACACGTGAAATACCGGGTGTACTGCCTCCAAATCGGATGGTAAGTCTAGCTCATAGGCGACCTCGCCTATCTTCCGAACGATCTTATACGGCCCAATATACCGCAGGCTTAACTTACCCTTCTTACCGAATATCATAACACTCTTCATGGGCGACAACTTCAGAAACACCCAGTCCCCAATCTGGAACTCTAACGGTCGACGTCGTCTGTCTACATAAGCTTTCTGTCGACTCTGAGCAGCCAATAATCGCTCCCGAATAAGCTTTACCTTATCTACTGCTTCCTGGATCACATCTGGCCCAATCAGCTTAGTTTCGCCTACGTCAAACCAACCAATAGGAGATCTGCATTTTCTACCATATAGGGCTTCGTACGGTGCCATCTGAATGCTGGAGTGATAACTGTTATTATAGGCAAACTCAATAAGCGGCAAATGATCATCCCAGCTGCCTCTGAAATCAATAACGCAGGCCCGTAACATATCTTCCAGCGTCTGAATAGTGCGTTCGGCCTGCCCATCGGACTGAGGATGAAAAGTTGTGCTGAGGCTCACCTGAGTCCCTAATCCCTCCTGAAATGACCTCCAGAAATTTGCCGTAAACTGGGCGCCCCGGTCAGTAATAATAGATACAGGGACTCCGTGAAGTCTGACTATCTCTCTGATATACAATCTAGCATAGTCCTCAGCCGAATACATAGTCCGAACCGGAAGAAAATGGGCCGATTTCGTCAACCTGTCAACAATAACCCAAATAGAATCGTACCTGCGTGGAGTGCGCGGTAATCCAACAACGAAGTCCATATTAATCATCTCCCATTTCCAGGCTGGAATTTTCATCTCCTGTAATAATCCACCGGGCTTCTGATGCTCAATTTTTACTTGCTGACAATTTGGGCACTGACTAACGAACTCGGCAATATCTTTCTTCATACCGTCCCACCAGTACAAACACCTGAGATCATGATACATTTTAGTGGAACCAGGATGAACAGAATATCGTGCATTATGCGCCTCGCCCATAATTTGCCACCGTAAGCCTGCGACATCCGGTACACAGAATCTGCCTTCATATAATAATACCCCTTCAGGCTAAATTTCAAACGGAGTCTTTTCTTTATTAAGGGACACATCTCTGTACTGAACCAGAACAGGGTCCTCGAACTGATGCTGCTTTACCTCTTCTATAATAGATGATTCAGCAACTGCACGAACAGAAATCCCAGAATCTCCAGAATCTGCCAAACGAACTCCAAGGCTGGCCAACTGATGAATCTCACGAACCAAGTCTTTCTTACCAGATGGTACATCCGCTAAACTGCCCATGGACTTGCGGCTAAGTGCATCCGCTACCACATTGGCTTTGCCAGGATGGTACAGAATATCAACGTCATAATCTTTCAATAATTCAAGCCATCTTCTCTGCCGCAAATTCAATTCTTTCTACTTAAAAATATACTGAAGACTCTTATGGTCCGTATAAATATCAACATGGACCCCATATAAATAATGCCGCCAAATCTTCAAAGCATGTATCACCGCGGCTAACTCAAGATTATGAGTGGGATAATTCCTTTCGTGCGGTCTGAGCTGCCGGGAAGCATAAGCTATGACTCGACCGTGTTGCATCAACACACAACCTATGCCAATACCAGAGGCATCACAGTAGACAACATACCCATCTGATCCTTCTGGAAGAGCTAAGACTGGAGCTGTAATTAATTTCTCTTTCAACATCTGGAAGCTGCGCTCGCAGGCATCAGTCCACTTGAATTTCGCTGCTTTCTGAGTAAGCTTCGTCAGTGGTGCTGCTATAGAAGAAAAATTCTCCACGAACCTCCGATAATATCCGGCTAACCCCAGAAAACTGCGTACCTCTGTCGGTGTAGTAGGCCTGGGCCAATTCTGTATGGCCTCAATCTTCTGCGTGTCGACCCGAATACCATCTGCGCTGACAATGTGCCCCAAGAATGCCACAGAAGTTAACCAGAATTCACATTTGGAGAATTTAGCATATAATTTCTGTTGGCGAAGAATACCAAGTACCGTCCTCAAATGATCTGAATGCTCCTCTGCTGATCGCGAGTAAATCAGAATATCATCAATAAACACAATCACGAACATATCCAAGAAAGGCCGAAATACCCGATTCATCAGATCCATAAATACTGCTGGAGCATTAGTCAACCCGAAAGACATAACTCTGAATTCATAATGCCCGTACCGGGTCCTGAAAGCAGTCTTCGGGATATCTGATTCTCGCACTCGCACCTGATGATAACCCGAGCGCAAATCTATCTTTGAAAATATTTAGAACCCTGCAACTGGTCAAACAAATCATCAATCCGGGGGAGGGGATATTTATTCTTTATAGTCACCTTATTTAGTTGCCGATAATCAATACACATTCGCAGTGACCCGTCTTTATTTCTTACAAATAATACCGGCGCTCCCCAGGGTGATGTACTGGGTCTGATAAAGCCTTTATCCAACAAATCTTTCAGCTGCTCTTTCAATTCCTTCAATTCAGTCGGTGCCATTCTGTACGGAGGAATAGATATAGGCTGCGTATCCGGCAACAAGTCTATAGTGAAATCTATCTCCCGCTCGGGCGGAAGACCCGGAAGCTCATCCGGAAATACGTCTGGGAATTCATTAACGACCGGAACAGACTGAAGGGTAGGTGTCTCAGCTGTAGTGTCGTGCACACGAACCAAGTGATAGATATAGCCTTTCTGAATCATCTTCTTGGCCTTGAGGTACGAAATAAACTTACCCCTCGGCGATGCTGTAGACCCGAACCACTCTATAACTGGTTCCCCTGGAAACTGAAAACGGACTACCTTTTTCTGGCAGTCAACATTAGCATAACAGGAAGCTAACCAGTCCATACCCATAATGACGTCGAATTCCAGCATATCCAATTCTATCAAGTCAGCTTTAGTGCAACGATCACATATAGTCACAGAACAATCCCTATATATCTGCCTCGCTATAATATAGTCCCCAACCGGTGTAGCTACCTCAAATGGATCTATAGGCTCAGACACTATCCCAATTTTACTAGCAACGAGCGGGGAAATATATGATAAAGTGGAGCCAGGATCAATCAGTGCATATACAGATCTGGAGAAAACCAGTAATGTACCTGTGACGACATTCGGTGAAGCCTCCTGGTCCTGGAGACTGGCTAATGCATATATGCGGTTTGAGGGACCGCTAGAACCTGAAGCACTGCCACGACCTCGACCGCGTCCCGCCGGTGCAGGCATACCGCGCCCCGCAGGGCGTGCAACTGATGGAGCAGATGATGAACCAGCGGCTGATCCCGTCGGCTGAGCTACACTACCAGAACCGCTCGCCAACGGACAATCTCGCATAATATGGCCCTGACCGCCGCATGAAAAACAGGCTCCAGTAAGTCGATAACACTCTCCCGGGTGCGATTTCCCGCAATGGAAACAACGGGGCCTGGGTGGTCTGGCCTGGCTGGGACCTCTGGATACTTGTGAACCTGACGCCCTGGAACTCTGACCGGCCCCAGACGGTCCTGCACTGTCAAATCTCCTACCGGCCGGCTGTGTACCCCGGCCTGACGGAGGAGGATGTCTGCCTGACTGCTGCTGAGGCTGTCCGCCTGGAGAATCTCCAAAATAACCTGCGGATCTGGCCCTTTTGGGCGGCCTCCTGTCCCGATCTCTGCTAGAATAATCAGCTCTATGTCGGTCCTCCATACCCAAGGCATAAGCCTGTAGTCGGGCAATATCCATGTCTGTCTGCAACGCCACCGCCATACAGCCATCAATCAAATAGCGGTCCAACCCCATCACGTATCTGTGCATCCGATCGGGCATATCTGCTACTATGGTAGGCGCATACCGGGCCAAAGAATCAAACTCCATATTATACTCACGGACGCTCCGACCCCTCTGCTGCAGATGCAAAAATCGGTCAACCCGCGCTCGCCGTAACTCTGGGGGCAAAAAGTGGCGAGTGAAAGCAGTCACGAACTCGTCCCAAGTAGCTGGGGTAGCACCCTCACCCCTGGATAGCTCCCAGGACTCATACCAGTGAGCAGCAACATCCCGTAGTCTATGCGAAGCCAACTCAACAGACTCAGTCTCTGAAGCCCTGACCAAGTCTAGTGAGCGCCGCATCCCCCGAATAAAGTCATGGGGGTCCTCGTCGGGCTTAGACCCGAAAAACTCTGGGGGGCCACATGATAGGAACTCTCGAACCCTCAGGCTGTCACGCCTGTCGTCGTCATCATCATCTCTCCGCCCGCGTCTACGAGCCTGCCCTGCTACCAATGTGGTCAACAACTGTACAGCCTCCCTCAGGGTCCTGTCCTCCGCCCCTGGCTGAGGAGCTGGAGTCTCGGGAGCGGGTACTCGGGCCTCTGGAGCTGCTGATGGACCTGCTCCAGGCTGTACCAATGGTGGTGTGGCGGACCCCTCTGAATGGGGCACGACCTCAGGCAAATCATAAACACGAGCCCGGGTAGCTCGCTGTGCCTGGCTGGTCTCTCCCATCCTCGCCTTGCCCTTCTGGGCCACCGTTGCCTTCTTCGGAGGCATCACTGCAAACACAATAACGGGTCAGATCAGAATCATCCTAATAGCACAGCTCTATCGCACGATCTAAGATTCCAAAGAAAAGTAACACCCTAAATGCCCTGTAGCCTCCTGTTTATAGATGTGGTGCACAACACATCGATAAACAAGACTCTACGAGACACGGCCTGTAGACATTCCGAGGACAAACTGCTCTGATACCACTTTTGTCACGACCCAACCACTTAGGCCGTGACTAGTGCCCGATCTGGGCACCCAAACCCCTCTATCGAATGCATTCAAATATATAGCAGAAGCCGATAAGGCTGTATTCCAAGTTTAGATAATTTCTAGAAAAATTTCGGCAGAGTTTCCTTTGTTTTTCAAACTATCAAGAATAACCCTGTACACAGCAAACACCAACAAAGGCCACACAGGGCTAACAAAGCAACGTATAAACATATGCGGACCGGCCGCCTCGGCATATGGGATCGCCCCAAACAACATATACACATAACCATACAGAAGACCCTAACCCACAGACATGTCCACAGACCTCTAAACTGACCGACAGAATCATATGACGGGATAGGGCCCCGCCGTACCTAAATAGTCAGACATACAGAAATATATATACATAGCAAAGGGTATATGTACCAAAAGTGGACTCCGAATCAAAGGGAGTACTCCGAAATAGCAGAAAGTGGAGCCTACAGTGGTAGATCACCGGCGTCTGTACCTGCGGGCATGAAACGCAGCCCCCGAAGAAAGAGGGTCAGTAAGAAAGATGTCCTGAGTATGTAAAGCATGGTGTACAAAAATATAGGCCACAACTGAAAGCAAACAGGATACAAAGGAGGGAAATGCCGAACAGTATATCAAAATGTGTATCAAAATCATATATACATAATGCAAACAAAATCATGCAAAGCTCAGGAACGTGGTCACCACTCCGACGCTGGTGCCACACACAGCATAATGCTAGAAGGTTCAAATCTCCGTACATCCCCGAGCACACACATATCAGCATATCATATCACCAGCCATATCACAGCATAACTCCAAACGGAACCCGACCCTATGGCGAGGTCTCGGGAACCGTAACACAGCATACGGCCGAATTTATCATAGTGCGCACGAATCATAACCGGCCCGGGAACCGGTGAACGAAGTCATAATAAGGCACGAGCGGAGTCGTGAGCAAACAATGCAATTTGTATATCAAAATAGCCTTTCAAAACTTGAGTACTTCATAAGTCATTTCTTTAACCAAAGTAGTCGAATAATTAGTTAGTACGGAAGTTTATTTCACAAAAATGTTTCCAAAGTGGTACGTATGGCTCACAACATAGCTTAGTATATCATAGTAATCAAAACATTATTTCATAGAGGACAATTTCAAAATCGAAGATTCTTTATCGAAACTTATCCAAAAAGAGAGCCTAATAGAACGAATAAGGCATCTCGGGGTTAGCGGGCCCACCTCGGGTCAAGTCGAGGTGGCGAACATAAATTACGAACATTTAGTGTCTATGGGATCATACATAAAGATTTCGAAATAATCCGATTGCATTTGCATAAGTTTCGGACGCTTACTTGCTTTCTAGCCAAAATAGGGTCATAGGCTTCAGCTGAATTGAATGAATAGTAGCCATTTTATAGATCGGATTTCGAGGAGCAGAATTGCTCCCGGGGTTCTGATATCAACCTAACATACTAAGACATGCCAAAAGAAGAAGTGGGGAGCTTTACATACCTTATATACGACTTACGCTCGCCCAAAACTTAAGTCCCGTTTCGTCCGGAATCTGCAAATGGTCAAAGTTACCAATTAGAGATTTCAAGGCTTAAGAATTCCTTAACTTCATTTTTGTCTACCGAAATTTCGGCAGCACTTCCCCTATATATGTAACACCCCCGAGACTTAGCTCGGCTCAATAAAATCAACACAGCAACCCAAACATCACAAGCATCATAAGTCGCAACAAAATAAGTCTAACGTCAATATTCTTTCTTTCTACATAAATCAACAACTTTCATTCAAACTTTGAAATACCAAACTAACATCCACATTATTGTATTCATTTACTCATTCAAGATTATTCAAACACGTGCTAATAATATTCCAAGCAATATACATAAGTTCAAACAATTCACTACTTTCCATATTGCATCCCAAACGTCAACAACTACGACGAACTTACTAACTCGCATTGTTTCATTCCACATTCATTCGCGACAACCATAATTCACATTTGAAGTCTTAATATCATAATCATACAAGGATATACACGAATATACCAAAGTCATATACTTTCCATAATAATCCGCAACCATTTCCAATACCAATTCAATTCGTTAAACATTCATTTACGTCCTAAATGTCGCAACGACGCAACTAACAAAATAAACAAAATCAAACTCATCTTGCCTTCCACAATACATGGCTCACGGCCAAACACACCCTCTACACACACACACACCACTCACAAACACCACAAAGTTCCATAATCTTCATGCCACTTTAATCACTACAACATATATATCCATTCCATAACATAAAAGCATAGAAATCTTACCTTTTTCTTAAAAATCCGACTTGTCGCAAACGTGATCCTTTCGCCAAATAAATTGTATCACGTCGGAGAGCGTCTTGAATATACTACGAATATGAGAAGAACAAGATTTTTGGATTAGAATCAAAGCTTGGAATTTTTTTTTCTTTCTTTCCTAAGTTGGCCGAAACCCTCCTTGGGTGTTCTTCAATTTTGTTTTGCTTGCCTTTTCTTGAATGTTCTATAGATAAGTATGCATATATACATGATTCATTAAGTGGTCACATGTATTTCACATGACCACTCAAATGGGGCTTGGGCCTTGGCCTTTGGCCGGCCACCCCTAACACTTGGGCCTCAATTATTTGTTTCAATTTTTCTTGGCCCAATTCGCTAAAATCTCGTTTTGTAATTCCCGAAACTAATTTTCGAAATCCCAATTTTTGCCCTCGGCCTTCCCCGAGGTCTTTGCACCAATACTTCCATAAACAACATAACATATTAACTAAAATCAAATTATTTCCTTGTAACATACAAGTCTTAATTATTTTCACGATTTCCAATTATACGAAAACACGGGATATAACATCATCTCTTGTGGTTGTATTATTCTTGCATATCTATCAATTTGAGGTTTCAAATGTATGACCCCTGCTCTGAATTTGTTCTTCATGTGTTGAATCTCTTCTGATTGTGCTTGTTTCATCTCACCTGTACTGATTTCTTGCATTTCTTCGTTTCTTTGTTGAATAACCCTCTGCAAATGATGATTTGGAGTCTCTACCCATGTCAATGTACTCTCCAGCTGCATCTCTCCTTGGTGCCTTAGTTTGGTGATCTTGCTCGGTAAGCTTCCATTCTCCACTTAGCTGCATATTCTTCGTTTCTAATGCAACTTAGTTTCTCTGAATTAGCTAATTTGGCCATATATTTGATTGATCCATACAGCAGAAGCAAGTTCTTCTATTTCCATCTTTTCTAACTAAGAAATCCCCGACGTAAGTGTCGCAAAACTTGAAACTCAATGGATAATTGGCTGACCCCTCTACCCTTTTCCACTTAAATATCATATTTTTCTATAGGAGAGAGTTTGATTATGACGTGATGCATTGTGCTCTCTCCACTAAATCAAAGTCACGTGAGCTTCTTTTGTGTCTCATTATTGTATGAATTTAATGAAATAAGTTTAAGGACCTTTTAATATATTTTGGCTTTAGGCCACCATATTTATTGAGCTGCCCTACTTTAAAATCATAAATAAAGTGTTTTTTTTTAAACTATTAGAGCAAGCTTCATTCATTCTTGTAATAAAATAATTGATTTTTTTTTCTTTGGTAAAGAATTGATATGATAAAGTAGTATTTTCGGTTTTTCTAAAAAAACGTAATAAATAGTTTTGAATGGCTTAATACATAGGTAACCCGTTTGAACTTGCGATGATATTCCATTTAGACGTTCGAACTAAGTCATGTTTCAATTGAACACCTTAACTTCTAATAAAGTGCTTTAATAGATACCTTCAGTTCAAATTTTGAAAAACTTTTTGTCATGATCTCTTTAATTATACAGATTCGCCTCAATAAGTTATAAAACCCAGTATATTTTCTGCTTGAGGTTGATGCGTATAATTAAAGGAGGTGAGATATTTTATGTGATTAACTTAACTATATAATGGACGAATGAAAACACACACAATTTAAAAAAAAAAATTAAAACAAAACTTAATTTGAAAATCCTAAAGTTTAAGGGCTTACTATGTGTTAAAACTTGTAGAATTATGAATGTTGGTGGAGAACAGATTGTCGGATTCCACAAAACAAGGAGAAGGGTCCATTGTTGAATTAGCTGAGGCGCACCGCACATGTCTTGCGAGAAAAGCGTTGAGACAAGTTTTTTGTTGGTCACTCACTTCTTTAGCGAACGCTTCAACGGCATTATTTCCCGGCTTAAAAAAAATATATTACTCTCTATACCATTCATTCATGCATTTCTCTCTCTCTCTAGTCTCTACATCTTTTGATCCCTTAATTTCTCTGTTAACCCATTTCTCCCTTTACATTTTTCTTTGAGAATCCCATTTCTTGGAATTTTAGGGTTAGGGTTTCCTCCTTTGTTTCTTTCATTTGTGTGTGTGATTCTTCTTGGCTACACAAATGTGTGATTGAGAGGAATTGGAGAAAGCCCATAATTCCATTTTCTTGATTAATAGAAGAAAAATCAGGTCTTCTTTGAAGATCTGAGAAAATGAGTGCATCTAGGTTCATAAAGTGTGTCACCGTTGGTGATGGTGCAGTTGGCAAGACTTGTCTCTTGATTTCCTACACCAGCAATACTTTCCCCACGGTTTGTCTTTTTCTTCTTTTAAGGAAATTGGATATAGTTGTTGTTATGTTGTTCTGTTCTTGCTAACGTTCATTTTGGTGATTTAATGCGGCAGTAATTTTATGACAAGAATTTTTTGGTTTGGGATGGAAAGAATCTTGCAATTGTTTTTAGTATTGATTCTTTGTCATGCCTGAATTCATGAATATATTGGTAAACAACAACATACCCAGAGGCGAATTTAGGTATCAAATTTTGGTCACGTGAACACATGGTCACTCGACTAAACTCGATATATTATGTGTATAATTCTGAAAATATATCTAATATTAATTAAAGGAACACATGGTGAAATCAGGCCAAGTAGAGCATTGGTTAGGGGCTGTGTTTATTTTCTCAGGGTCTTGGGATTGAACCTGAGCTCCCCATAGGCGCTAAGCTACGAACCAAAGGCAAAAGAAATAAAAAAGCCCCATAATTAATGGTGAACCCATCCTTTTGAAATTCTGGATTCGCCTATGAACATACCCAGTTTAATCCCACAAGTGGGATCTCGAGAAGGTAGTATATATGTAGACTGTACCCCTACTTTTAAACGAAGACATCAGAATAGCAAGATACAGAACAAATGAAGCAACATATAGTAATTCACATTGAAGAAACAACTTCTGTACCTTTTAAACTAACTACCTGTTAAAATCATGTCTAAGTTAGCTACCTTTTAAACTCCCTCCTTTCTAGACGAAATTGGGGTCTCTTGAATTCTGCACAGGCATGTGAATCGGTTTAGTATCTTGTCTTGCATTACCGTTCATATCTTGTTTTCATTCTTTTCGAGGAAAAGTTTTTGTGGCATATGAACTCAATTTCGCATACTCTAAGGGTATATTTGGACCAACTATAAACGTAAGGGCATATGTGGCCTAAACTATTAATGAGGCGAATATCTGCTCAATTTCAAATACTTTAAGGGCATATTTGGACCTTTCCCGTTATTTATATATGACTAATATCTTGTCATGCAGTACCAGTTCTGTCTTGTTTTCGATCTTTTCGAGGCAAAAATTTGTGGCATACCGTGTGTGTCCTCTTTCTTTATGTGCCCTCTTTCCCATCCAGTTATGATAATTCAAGGTGAAAATGACGAAATTGATTGCTTTTCGAGATAAACTTGGTGACATTCGTATCAGATATTATGGCTTTCGCTCTTTGCTACTTTACATTGTTGCAACTTAATTATGGTGTTATCACATAAGGCATCACTTGCAGTGTATCCTTTTTTTTTTTTTTTTGGGAATTCGATCACATGATCAAATTTTTTCTTTTTACTGTACTATGTGCTGAGAAGTTTTGCTATCCTGCTTTCTTAAATTTGACATCAATTTTTTGTCTCGTCTATTACAATGTTTGACAGGATTATGTGCCAACTGTGTTTGACAATTTCAGTGCAAATGTGGTTGTCAATGGGGCAACTGTCAACTTAGGGTTGTGGGATACTGCTGGTAACTATTTACTGTGCTCCTTTATTTTATATTTTTGCAGAAAGCTTCTAATTTCTATTTATTTATGGATGTATTCTTATCCACATATTGCTACTACCAATATGCTTGCAATCCATATTTATATGATGTCTATACATATTACAGGACAGGAGGATTACAATAGGCTAAGACCTCTGAGTTATCGTGGAGCTGATGTTTTCATTTTGGCATTCTCTCTCATCAGTAAAGCCAGTTATGAAAATGTTTCCAAGAAGGTGGTGTAACATTTCCTTTTTCCTCTTTGTTGTTGGTTCTTAGAAATTTATTTTGCTTTGTTGATTATTTTCCAGTGGATTCCTGAGTTAAAGCATTATGCCCCTGGTGTCCCTATAGTGCTTGTTGGAACAAAACTCGGTAAGTTCTATTCATACGATTTGATCTTGGGTTTATTTGTGTATCTTCATGAGGTTATGGTCAATGGTCTCTGTGATATTTCCATTTTACTTTTAAAATGATCTTTCAGAAGGAGCTGATTATCTTAGTATAAAACAAGAAAATACATTATAGTGGAGCAATCGTCATCTTATGTTGTAATGCTGGCTTATATCACCTAAAAAAGAATGACCTATTTCATCTATACAAGGACACATTAGTATAGTTGGAAATAAGTTATCCTTGCCAAAGAAAAAATAGAAAACGAAATACAAGGGGTTTTCCTTGAAGTGTAACATCTCTTATCTTTTACTGCTAGTTTGTATGCCTATTCCGGTTGTAGGTTGTAATACAACAGCATGTT
Source organism: Lycium barbarum (assembly GCF_019175385.1). Classification (NCBI taxonomy): domain Eukaryota; kingdom Viridiplantae; phylum Streptophyta; class Magnoliopsida; order Solanales; family Solanaceae; genus Lycium; species Lycium barbarum. The sequence continues at coordinate 16,873,666 of NC_083348.1, read as the reverse complement.
TTGTTTATGCTTCAAACTGCCATTTTTCTCTTTTAAGAATTAGTATATATCCTATGTGCTAGGTGTACTCATGTTCTAATGTTTTGTTTTCAAACTTTTTATGTCTTTTTTTTCTAGTTCTGCTATACCCTTTCTTATTCGTTCTGAGAGGATTATTCATATACATATTTTGTCCTACTTTTCACCTGTATTGAACTTAGATCTTCGGGATGATAAGCAATTCTTCATTGACCATCCTGGTGCTGTGCCAATTACTACTGCTCAGGTAATGGTCACTGCAACTTTCCTCCCTTTGAGTTGCTTTAGTGGAGTATGCTGTGTATCTTGCTTGTCATTTTAGTATTTAATTTACTTCTTATTATAACGTAAAGGGTGAGGAGCTGAGGAAGACAATTAATGCACCTTCCTACATTGAATGTAGTTCAAAAACACAGGAGGTGTGTTTCCTTTAGAGCTTCTTGTTTCTTGTGTTCAACATCTTTTTCGGTGCATTTTATTAAGGGATAATTACCTTTAGGGGGCCCTCTATAGCCGGCAAATGTATATGTAATGTATATTAAGTAAAAATATACATATCATATACATAATCAGTGTATATGTTCTGTATATTTTGGCTAGCGCCCGTAATTAATTTTGGCCGATGGGCCAAAATGAAAGAAAGCTCTTTTTTTTAAAGTATATGATCTGAAATGTTGTTGCTGCAGAATGTAAAAGGAGTCTTTGATGCTGCCATTAAAGTTGTGCTCCAGCCACCCAAGGCGAAGAAAAAGAAAGGAAAGTCTCAAAGGGCCTGTTCAATTTTGTGATCAACAGTAGGTCTGAGGATATTCCTGGCCATAGTTCACGCTGTAATCTGTCCACCTCACATCTGTTTCTGTTTCCCTTTTCTTGGAGGAAGAAGCTATTGGTGATCTCTTGAAGTGTCAGATGGCTCGATTTCTTGTACTGCTGTGATCTCTGGTTACTGAGTCTCATAGCACGCTCTAGGCCGCTCTATTCTGTCCTCGCTGTTTTGATTTGTTTTATGTATTACCGACTCAAAGATCAATTTAGGAAAACAAATTCTCTCAGCAATGTTGTTTAGCATTCTTACTTTCTTATTTCGATTTTAAAACCTATGGAATGTTTAGTTGTAGCTGTTCAATTTTGCCGAATCTTTTTCCCAAAGATCAAATCTAGAATCTTCTGCCTTGCATCTTCATTTTCTGCTTATTGCAAATTCTTCTTTTAAAGTACTTTGTGCTCTGGAAAGCTCATATTTTACAATTTACAATAGTTGCTCTTTTGGGGTAAAACTCTGTTTCCACATTGATGAAACAGCAAATCTAAACTAGGCCGTATTATGACACTATTATATTTTTTTGTTGGAATCCATAAATGGCCATTTCTCCTTTTCCTTATATTTTCTTGAAGGAAAAATGAATGAAGTTTGTGAAGTTTTAAAGCTAAAAGGATATAATTCATGAGAGGTGACCCACTCCGAAGATCTTATTTTTTTTTTGTAGTGCCCCTCCAAAAAGATATTAGTTTTTCTTAAAAAAATGTTTTTAAAACTTTTTTTGTTTGACTTTTACACCACGCACCCTCACGACACCCCCCACCCAACAACAACAACATTACTTAGTATAACCCACATGGTGGAGTTTGAGCAGGGTAGACTGTATGCAGACCTTACTCCTACCTTAGGAGGTAGAGAGACTCTTTCCGATAAACCCTCAGCTCTAGAGAAGGTGCCAAGACAACAATAATAATAGACTATAATAGCAACGTATAATAAGATAAAAGACATTAAAGAAAGAAAGAAACAAGCTAGCTATATGAGAGATCTAAAAAATAAGCGACTGAACAAAGATACTAATACTCCTAATACGGAAAAGAAATCCTCGCGGCGATACTCGACCTCCACCCCCCACCACTCGCTCTAAAAAAGAATTATTTTTCTCTAAAAGAAGTTTTGGATTTTGGTTTTCTAAATAGATAGAGGAGGAGGTAATTCATATAATACCCCTTGTTCAAAATGTTTACTTATTAGACATGTATATTACAAGTCAAAAATAACAAACTCATGGTAAATACAAGGGTTGAATCTTTTGATTTGAAAAGGTAAATTGATATAACCTATCTTTTAAAAAGTTGAATTCCTTTAATGAAATTTATGGCTCCACCACTGATTAACATCGTAAATAATTGCATTATCGTGTATAATTACTGTAAATTATTCACTCTATTTTTAGTGTCACCACATTATATTTGATATAAATAATTACATGTTGCAAGTCAAGTCAACTCAATGGTATAAGAAAATTATACATTGTCATGCACAAAGATTATAATTGGTTAAAAGACTTGTAGCAGTAGCCGAGGCTATCATATTTAGTATTTGCCACTCTTTTTCTCGGTGATTCACTATTGAAACTGTATAGGGTAAAAAACTTCTATATTTACACGTGACTTGAGGTGACGTGGACATGTGGATTTCGAAAGTAGTTCGCTGTGAGATATAACCGAAGGAACAAGACATCATTTAAATATCGGAGCAATCGATTCATAGCAATTGATACGGAGGGGTTCGCACGTTATGAATTCGGACCAATTGCTTATCCGAGTGTAACGTCTTTGCAATAAATGACACTAATTACTCATAACTATTCATTATGTGGTGATTAATTGACAGATGAATGGTTGATGATTTGCATCTATGAAAGGATCATAATCTCACGATTGAAGGACGACTCTCACTAATTAAACACCATTAGTATAATTTCTATTAGCATTTTATAAGCTTTTCTCTACTATTCTTGTACTGGATACTCAAGCGCATTGAAGCTAAATTGTTCATCTGGAGTCAATTTATTGAAGGATTCCTTACAAGCTCATTCGGCTCAAGCTAAATCACTTTATATTTACCTTATATTTATTTAGTTCGATTGTCAATTCCTTGATTTTATGTCACGACCCAACCCACCATGAATGACACCCAACTAAATCCTAGTGGGTGAACCAACACACAAGACATCTATCCATTCAAATCACATTTTATATTAACCAAACAAATCAGTTATTACTCATTCAAACATCAAATGAACAAAATAAGTCATGCCATAAAATACTGAAATAAGTGCGGAAGTTCTAACTATTACAAAATCCCCAAAATTCGAAAGTCATAGTACAAGACTCTAATCTAAAACATATCTAAGGAATGAAATCTGACAAATAAATCCATAATGTCCAAAATGAGAAAAGACATCATAAGAGAAGATCTTCGGGCAGCCTGGCATGGAAAAAGCTCCCCTAAATCTATCGGCAAACGTCCTCCACGCTAGATGTGAGGGCGGGTAGCAGTCTCCGTATCACAATCTGCACTCAAAGAATGCAACAAGGTTGTATCAGTACAAACATTCTGTACTGGTAGATATCATAGGCCGACTAAGATTAGTATCTTGCATAATTCATAAAATCCATAGAATAAACAAGCCAGGTAACAAACATAAATATCAAAAACCACAGCAAGTCAACCAAGGGTAATCACAATCAAATCACCAAGAATGTCAAGAATCACAATCACGCAAGCCACAACGGAAATAAGTTACCATAATGACCATACTCACTGTACACACATGCTAACTGATGTCATTGATACATAGTCATGACCTGCAGGGGATCCATGGTGTCCATGTACCACCCGTTCAGGAACACTCTTAGGACCCGAGCGTAGCCCTCCTGTTATATCCCGCATTTTTGGGCAATCGAATAATTCGAGATAATCGCGGGAAGATAACAAGCAAGGCCTTATTTTTATTTTTTTTGGCATACAAGTTGTTTATGAAAATATTTGAAGTGGGAATGTTAAGAAAGGTCAAGGGTGTAAAGGGAAGTTCGCAATATGACTCGTGGAAATATGGAGGAAGACGAAGGGTAAATTTGGAATTTGAAAAAATAAAAAAATCCTTCATGAGTTGTAAGACCCAAATGCATATATGGACTTGGGAATTAAAATGGGCCATTTGAGTCATCCAATTGGAGTGGGCTTAGGCCCAACTAGAAGTTTAAGAGACCAAATAAAAGATGACTTAGTCATCTTTTCCATGGGACTTTCTAGACTTTTCAAGAAAACAAAGAACAAGAGAAAAAGGAGAAATTTTCCAAGGCCATTTCGGCCAAGAGCAAGATCCAACAAAACCTTGGAATTTTTTTTCTTCAAAAATCATTTTCTACTAATTGAAGGGTTCCTAGCAAAGTGAAGTGGTCTTTGGAGCAAGAAAAACCCATATTCTTGCAAGTTGTGAGTTCTATCCAAGTGAAGAAGTGAGGAAGAAGGTAAGGTTTAATTCTTTCTTTATATGTTATGGATATTGGTGCATGTTGTAATGTACAAAAAATGGATGAAATTCATGAGGAATATGAATATAGGGGTGTGGCCGTGCATGTATGTGTGTGTGTAGAAATCATGTTTTAATTATTTTATCTAGTATTGGGTTGTTATTGTTGTGGGTGTTATGTTAATAATGGAAGTTGAATGATTTTAGTGAAGTTGTAGCCATGTGTGTATGATGTTGGCCGTGAGTTGTATATCACATGTATAGCTGTGTATATTTGGTGAATCATGAAGGAATGGTGAGTAAGTTTTATTTAGTATGTTGGTTGTTGTGTTGTGAATTTTATATTGCAAATGAAAGCCTAATGAGCTTAGTGAAGTATTAGTAGTTGGAGGCTTGTCTTGGAAGATTATGTAAATTAAATATGATGTTCATGCATGTATGGAAATATAATGTTGTTAGTGCGTAAATTATTAAGTTGTTATTGTTTTTATTGGAGTTGGAAGGCTTTGAAGGAAGTAGTATATTGATTGAATTGTTATAATGTATCTTGGATTGAATATGGAAATTGTTAGTATGGTTGTTGACATTATGTTGATAGTTTGGCCGGGTTGAATTCCCGGATTGTTGTTGATTAAAAATTGGCTAAGTTGAGTTTTGGGGATGGTGTATTTACAGAGGAAGTGCTGCCGAAATTTCGGTAGAAAAGTGTTACTTTAAGATTCCACTTCTAAATGCTCTAATTAAGGTTTGGTAAATGTGACCAATTTGTAGATTTTGGAGGATTTGGAACTTGAATTTGGAATAGCATAAGGAGCGGAAAAAGGTATGTAAGGCTTTACTCTTTCTTCTTTGGCATGTCTTAGGCATACTAGGTTGGATACGAGCCTCGGGGACAACTCCATTCTCGGGAATCCGCACCTAAAGATACCCCTTTTTCATTCAGTGGAATTGAATTAAAGTTGTATGAAATGTTGAAAAAACTTCCTAAGCATCTGGAACTTGCACCAATAGGACCTGATTACCATAAAAACCCTTACGAGTGACGCCATGAAATGTAACATATGCAAATTGTGTACGCTACCTCACTCGGCCGAGATGGGTCCATTGTTCCCGGATTTTCCTTATTGTTCCGTTTGACTTATTTTGGAGTAGAATCCAAAGGAAACTTTTGATCCTTGTTCCGTTTATCAAACGATAAGTACTGTAACTATCCTAATGAGAATACATCTATGATGATAATGATAACGATGATGTTAAGAAAGAGAATATGCCTATGATAAGTATGACAAGAATGATTCCATGACTAAGAGTCTTAAGCTAAGGATTCAATATGAGTATGAAAGTATCAAACTAGTTCTTGATCTTTAATTCCATTCCTTGGTTATGACACTATCTTCTAATGATTCCAAAGCAGATGAATTGATTTCTATGACATCCATGACTTCATTCTATGTTTCTTTCAACGCTATTCTCCGTTGATAGTCTCGCCTTATAAATACTCGTTCCTTCAAGGTGAGACAAAGCGATCACGGTTATTCCATAATGTATTCGGAGGTCACCGACCTTACGTCACTCCGATGGATACATGATTTTCTTTGGGCTCTCCTGCATGCTTATATGACATATGTATACGAGATATGAATATGTATATGGGGGATGGGAAGGGACACATGTTTCATTGCCACCTGGTCAGCTGGCGTTATCATCCCGGACGCGGGATATATGGGCGAGCCGACGTATTTCGGTGCTATGTGGGCAAGCCGACATTGTTCGGTGCTATGATATAACATGATATGATATAACATGCGATGATATAACATGATATGATATGATACGATATGATATGATATGATAATACATAACATGATATAAGTTCTATCTTCTATGTCTATGAAAAAGAAATGTGTTTTAAAAAAAAAAAAGGAAAGACAAGCATGCATGGTATCCGGCCTGAAAGGGTATTCCTATGTACAGGTTACTTCTTATTTCATTATATGTCCAATGATCTCATGATACTGTTATTCATACTTTATGTTTCTGTTTGTATTATCTTCCATGCCTTACATACTCGGTACACTATTCGTACTGACGTCCCTTCTTGTGGACGCTGCGTTTCATGCCGCGCAGGTCAGCAGGTAGGTGGATTTGATTCCTAGGAGCTCTATCAGTAGTACTTGGCAGCGCTCCAGTTGTTCCGGAGCCTCAGTTCCTTGGTACTATTTTGTGTATATATTCAGGCACGGCAGAATCCGGCCCCTCCTATGTATATGTGTACTTTGTTTAGAGGCTCGTAGACAGATATGTAAAATTAGATGTTTTGTACTTTTGATTGTCCTTGTCGCGGTATAATGTGCTAGCAAAGTTTATTAGTCCATGTTTACAATTATGCTATTAATGTTAGCGTTAAGTAACAGAAAAAAAAGGATACGGTATAGTCTATACGGCCCACCTAGTAGTAAAAGTACGATACTAGATAAGGGGTGCTCGGTACAAGTATCGGGTACTCGTCACGGCCCCTAGTTGGGTCGTGACAGAAGTGGTATCAGAGCAGTTCGGTCCTAGGGGTTTGTGTACGAGCCGTGTCCAGTAGAGTCCTGTTTGCGGGTGTGTAGCGCGCCACACTTATAGACAAGAGGCTGCAGGGCATTTAGGAAATATGACCTTCTTTGTATTCTAGATCGTGCGATAGAGCTATGCTATCAGGTTTCCTTATTCTCTTCCTAATCCTATGTTATGGTTTCAGTAATGTCGATGAAGAGAGCAGCTTCAGATAGTGGGGGCACCAAGAAGGCCCCTAGAGTATCTCCAGAGCCGAGTAAGGGGAGCCTCGGCTATTCGATTGAGACTGATCCGTCAGAGGACCCAGCAACAATTCCTCCAGAGTTTCTGACCCCCAGAGCAGAGGATCCCACGGAGGACAGATACGATACAGATCCGTCGGAGGACCCAGCAACAATTCCTCCAGAGTTTCTGACCCCTAGAGTATAGGACCCCACGGAGGGTAGCTATGATACAGATCCCTCGGAGGATCCGGCGACGATTCCTCCAGAGTTTCTTACCTCCAGCGAGGAGGATAGTTATGACACAAACCCATCAGAGCATTCTTCTGGGACACCGGAGGAGGAGACTTCCGGGGATATGCCAGCTGCTCCTGTGATGGAGCACTATGTCAGACAGGCCTCCCCGGAAAGTGCTACGGATTACTCCTGTCCTTTGTCCTGGTCATCAGTGAACCAGGAATCGCCTGGTTATCTATACTCCTCCGATTCGGATGCGGGAAATGACAGGAGTCAAACTAGTGGAGAGCAGACAGATGAGGATGAGGAGCACACTTCACATGGCAGCTCCCTGGACCAGGCCCGAGATTGATCGGCTACAGGTATATGAGATTTTCTTTGAAACTTTCTATGTATACGCAATCTTTGCAAAATACTAATTAGCGACGGCAGACAGAAATTCAAAAGGGGCCAAAGACTTAGCGGTTGTGAATAATGGCGATTGAGATGTCTCCGCCACCAGTGCGAATTTAGAAACCCCGGATAAAAGATAATCATATGTATGGATGGGAGTAAATAGTGAATATTTAAACAAAGGAAATATGGTAATTGTATGGTCAGGAAAGTGAAGATAGGAGTGGGACCCGTTGTGAGGATGTTTTGGGAAGTTGTTAGAACCCCGACTTACCTTAAATCATGTGACAAAGGTCGTGCGGGGCAGTCGATATAATTATACCAGCATTCACGCATTTAAATGCACCAAAGTTTCGAGGTTAAGCGTGCTAAGGTGGGAGGATGGGTGACCCCCTAGGAAATATGCTGAAAATTTCATAAATGTGGGAACAAGAGACGAATGTGAAATGAGGTAGCCTAAAGTAAATTAGAGTGTGTGAAGTGGTTAAGAACCCTGTAGAAGTCGGGTAGGCTGAGACGGACTAGACTTGCAGAAGGGGAGAAAGCATAACAGAGCTTCAGGACTACAAAAGGTTTGATTAGTGTTTGAAAGTGTTTGTAAGTAAAGTAGTGGTGGAAATGTATATATGTACATGAAATCTTATCTGTGACTGTAGAACACTAACAAACAATGTCGCGATACATAGAATATGCTAGCTGAATGAAATTCAAAAGACGTGATGAAGGATATAAGTACCGATGTCACAGGGTAAGACCGATGCCGAACCCACACTAGTTAAGGCTAGAAAGCCCTAATGCAGTGATATACGAGAACATATCTAGCCAGGGAATAGACGCAACAAACTCCGCGAAGAAGGAATTACAATTGTAAAAGATCGCGGAAGGCGACGATTATTTAAAAGGCATAGGCGTGTGCAGACCCTCTCAATGAAGGAAGGGAGAACGTGCTAGACCTAATAAATAACTACGACCATTTAGGATTCATTAAAAGGGACCTATTAACTCAGGACTAGAGTTTGAAGTATGTTGGTGTATTGTGAAGGTTACGAAAGGACGCAAAAATAAGTTGACAGTGGGTGTAATATGAGCTACAAGAGATACCTGGAAAGGTCGCCGAATATAAACGACAACTGAGATAGCACTAGGTAAGGATTTGTACAGTAGGATGTGTAAGTCATTAATCGGTTGGTTTGGTATTAGCGGAGCTAAGTCAATTGGCCTACAAGCAACCCAAGCTCCTAAAAGGGATATGTTCAGCGATGTGTGAGGTATCTATAAGGGAGACCTCCCCGAAGTATTGTAATACACTAGGAGGCCAGTTTAACATTCGAGGACGAATGTTCTAAAGGGGGGGGGGGGGGGGAGAATGTTATATCCCGCATTTTTGGGCAATCGAATAATTCGAGATAATCGCTGGAAGATAACAAGCAAGGCCTTATTTTTATTTTGTTTGGCATACAAGTTGTTTATGAAATTTTTTGAAGTGGGATTGTTAAGAAAGGTCAAGGGTGTAAAGGGAAGTTCACAATATGACTCGTGGAAATATGGAGGAAGACGAAGGGTAAATTTGGAATTTGAAAAAATAAAAAAAATCCTTCATGAGTTGTAAGACCCAAATGCATATATGGACTTGGGAATTAAAATGGGCCATTTGAGTCATCCAATTGGAGTGGGCTTAGGCCCAACTAGAAGTTTAAGAGACCAAATAAAAGATGACTTAGTCATCTTTTCCATGGGACTTTCTAGACTTTTCAAGAAAACAAAGAACAAGCGAAAAAGGAGAAATTTTCCAAGGCCATTTCGGCCAAGAGCAAGATCCAACAAAACCTTGGAATTTTTTTCTTCAAAAATCATTTTCTACTAATTGAAGGGTTCCTAGCAAAGTGAAGTGGTCTTTGGAGCAAGAAAAACCCATATTCTTGCAAGTTGTGAGTTCTATCCAAGTGAAGAAGTGAGGAAGAAGGTAAGGTTTAATTCTTTCTTTATATGTTATGGATATTGGTGCATGTTGTAGTGTACAAAAAATGGATGAAATTCATGAGGAATATGAATATAGGGGTGTGGCCGTGCATGTATGTGTGTGTGTAGAAATCATGTTTTAATTATTTTATCTAGTATTGGGTTGTTATTGTTGTGGGTGTTATGTTAATAATGGAAGTTGAATGATTTTAGTGAAGTTGTAGCCATGTGTGTATGATGTTGGCCGTGAGTTGTATATCACATGTATAGCCGTGTATATTTGGTGAATCATGAAGGAATGGTGAGTAAGTTTTATTTAGTATGTTGGTTGTTGTGTTGTGAATTTTATATTGCAAATGAAAGCCTAATGAGCTTAGTGAAGTATTAGTAGTTGGAGGCTTGTCTTGGAAGATTATGTAAATTAAATATGATGTTCATGCATGTATGGAAATATAATGTTGTTATTGCGTAAATTATTAAGTTGTTATTGTTTTTATTGGAGTTGGAAGGCTTTGAAGGAAGTAGTATATTGATTGAATTGTTATAATGTATCTTGGATTGAATATGGAAATTGTTAGTATGGTTGTTGACATTATGTTGATAGTTTGGCCGGGTTGAATTCCCGGATTGTTGTTGATTAAAAATTGGCTAAGTTGAGTTTTGGGGATGGTGTATTTACAGAGGAAGTGCTGCCGAAATTTCGGTAGACAAGTGTTACTTTAAGATTCCACTTCTAAATGCTCTAATTAAGGTTTGGTAAATGTGACCAATTTGTAGATTTTGGAGGATTTGGAACTTGAATTTGGAATAGCATAAGGAGCGGAAAAAGGTATGTAAGGCTTTACTCTTTCTTCTTTGGCATGTCTTAGGCATACTAGGTTGGATACGAGCCTCGGGGACAACTCCATTCTCGGGAATCCGCACCTAAAGATACCCCTTTTTCATTCAGTGGAATTGAATTAAAGTTGTATGAAATGTTGGAAAAACTTCCTAAGCATCTGGAACATGCACCAATAGGACCTGATTACCTTAAAAACCCTCACGAGTGACGCCATGAAATGTAACATATACAAATTGTGTACGCTACCTCACTCGGCCGAGGTGGGCCCATTGTTCTCGGATTTTCCTTATTGTTCCGTTTGACTTATTTTGGAGTAGAATCCAAAGGAAACTTTTGATCCTTGTTCCGTTTATCAAACAATAAGTACTGTAACTATCCTAATGAGAATACATCTATGATGATAATGATAACGATGATGTTAAGAAAGAGAATATGCCTATGATAAGTATGACAAGATTGATTCCATGACTAAGAGTCTTAAGCTAAGGATTCAATATGAGTATGAAAGTATCAAACTAGTTCTTGACCTTTAATTCCATTCCTTGGTTACGACACTATCTTCTAATGATTCCAAAGCAGATGAATTGATTTCTATGACATCCATGACTTCATTCTATGTTTCTTTCAACGCTATTCTCCGTTGATAGTCTCGCCTTATAAATACTCGTTCCTTCAAGGTGAGACAAAGCGATCACGGTTGTAATCGGAGGTCACCGACCTTACGTCACTCCGATGGATACATGATTTTCTTTGGCTCTCCTGCATGCTTATATGACATATGTATACTAGATATGAATATGTACATGGGGGATGGGAAGGGACACATGTTTCATTGCCACCTGGTCACCTGGCGTTATCATCTCGGACGCGGGATGCCCGGACGCGGGATATATGGGTGAGCCGACGTATTTCGGTGCTATGTGGGCAAGCCGACATTGTTCGGTGCTATGATATAACATGCGATAATATAACATGATATGATATGATACGATATGATATGATATGATAAGACATAACATGATATAAGTTCTATCTTCTATGTCTATGAAAAAGAAATGTGTTTTAAAAAAAAAAAGGAAAGACAAGCATGCATGGTATCCGGCCTGAAAGGGTATTCCTATGTACAGGTTACTTCTTATTTCATTATATGTCCAATGATCTCATGATACTGTTATTCATACTTTATGTTTCTGTTTGTATTATCTTCCATGCCTTACATACTCGGTACACTATTGTGGACGCTGCGTTTCATGCCACGCAGGTCAGCAGGTAGGCGAATTTGATTCCTAGGAGCTCTATCAGTAGTACTTGGCAGCGATCCAGTTGTTCCGGAGCCTCAGTTCCTTGGTACTATTTTGTGTATATATTCAGGCACGGCAGAATCCGGCCCCTCCTATGTATATGTGTACTTTGTTTAGAGGCTCGTAGACAGATATGTAAAATTAGATGTTTTGTACTTTTGATTGTCCTTGTCGCGGTATAATATGATAGCAAAGTTTATTAGTCCATGTTTACAATTATGCTATTAATGTTAGCGTTAAGTAACAGAAAAAAAGGATACGGTATAGTCTATACGGCCCACCTAGTAGTAAAAGTACGATACTAGATAAGGGGTGCTCGGTACAAGTATCGGGTACTCGTCACGGCCCCTAGTTGGGTCGTGACACCTCCGCTCCAGAACAAACCTCGGACACGGGACATATCAACGTACCTCTTGTTTCCGAAACTAACCTTGGACCACGAGCCCAAAATCTAGGTCACATATGTGCCTTTCCATACCTCTTTCAAAACAGTGTTTCTTACCTTTTCAATATCAATACTCAAATCATTATTCCATGTCACAGTACCCTCGAAAAGATCATATTAGCTTCTCATCACAATACATTCACTGCAGAATCAACACATAGGAATAGTGGCATGAAGCCTACACAATCACTCAATCACAATCACATAGGAATTTAGCCACAAAAAATCATGCATGAAAACTAGACATGCTTTCTTCTAGAGAATTCAAAAACATGCAATCAACTAACCAAAGTCTAACTCAAGTAGACCGTAACCTACCTCAATGTAGAGCTGGGACAACGCAGGTCACTCCGCTACAGCCTTTCCTTTCCTTAAAGCCTCAGAACGCTCAAAGTCTAGAAATAGAAGACTCAATGAGTCACAATTACTCAAACCACAAGCATCAATGCAAGAATACCCTTCCCTTTACCCCATTCCAAGGGGTGGATGATTTTCTAGGTGTTAAGCAACCTATCAAGGGCCTTACTAATCATTAATCATCAATCTATAATAACATTCTATCAATATTCCCACTACAAGCAGTTTTTATGGTCAAGACACCATTTTTATAGATCCCTAGGTCTCCAATCACTTAGTTTATGACTCTAAATGTTCAATTTATGATCAAGAGCAACTAACCAAGGCATTTAGATGATAACTAGGTGATAATAACCATAACCCATCAAGTTTAGAAGTTTTATTAACATTCTAGGGCTTCTATTTCAATTTCACCATTAAATTAAAGACCCATGAAGGGGATAACAATAAGGAAGGAGGATGGAATGATAGAATGGAATCAATGGAACTTACCTCTCCAAAGTAGCTTGCCCTAGCTTGAAAATTCATCCTAGGTGCTTCTTAGGAAGTGTGTTGGTGTTTTGTGAAAGGAGAATATGAGACTAAGTATATAAAATTCGGGCTACTGTTTTACGTCGACCGCTGCAGCGGTCATATTGCCGCTACAGCGGTCCCGCTATAGCGGACCAAGGGAAATCTGCTTGACCACTATGGCAGTCTGTCCACCGTTATAGCGGTGCCGCCATAGCGGTCCACCACCCGCCATGGCTACCACCGAGAATATAGATGGCCGCTGGAAGCGGTCAAGGTGCGGCTATCGCGGTAACGCCATAGCGGTACCCCTACCGCCGCAGCGGTCCATTTTGGGCAGTGAGCTCGACTTTTTGTCCAGTGTTTTCCTCTATCACCCAACATTTCATCTAAGGACTCAAAAACAAAAAACAAACATGTATATAAACATAAAGATGACCTACAAATCCACTCGTGGCCTCAGAATTTCCAATGGAGTTTAATTTTCTATGTCACCCCCCCCCCCCCCCCCCATGGACTCAATACAATAAAATAGCAATCGCAAGTCAAATTTCAGCTCTTAAGCTTACAAAATTGAGTTCTTATCGACTCGTTCTACCCTTTTTAAGGTTCTATTTGGTGGGGTGATCATACATTTCCCATAACGACCGGAAGGGTTGTTACACCAGATACCAATTAAAACACCGTTCGTCCCCGAACAGACAAAGATGAGAAATTTAGGGAGGAGTTACCTATCTCGGTGAAAAGCTGAGGGTACTTGCTACGCATATTAGATTTTGTTTCCCAAGTAGCTTCTTCCATTCACAGAAGCTATTTCCTTGGACCTTAACTTGCGAACATTCTTGTCTAAGATATCAACGAGCTCTTCCTCATACGACAAATTCTCATCTAGCAAAACCGAATCCCAACGGATTATGTAGGAACCATCACCGTGGTACCTTTTCAACATTGACACATGGAACACCGGATGAATGCCTGATAGACCTGAAGGAAAAGCCAACTTGTAAGCCACTTCTCCTACACGTTTGAGGATCTCAAACGGACCAATGTACCTGGGGGTAAGCTTGCCCTTCTTCCCAAACATCATCACACCCTTCATGGGTGAGACCTTCAACAACACTTGCTCTCCTTCCTCAAACTCAAGATCTCGGACTTTGCAGTTCGCATACTCCTTCTGCCTACTCTGCGCTACCAGAAGCATGGCTTGAATTAGCTTCACCTTCTCTAGGGACTCTCTAAGAAGATCTGTACCCCACGATCTTACCTCGAACGCATTAAACCATCCAATAGGAGACCTACACCTCCTTCCATACAACACCTCAAATGAGGCCATATCAATACTCGAGTGATAGCTATTATTGTAGGCAAATTCGACCAAAGGCAAGAATTGATCCCAATGCCCACCAAAATCTATCACGCATGCTCAAAGCATATCTTCAAGAACCTGAATAGTCCACTCAGACTGCCCGTCAGTCTGAGGGTGGAAGGCTATGCTAAAATCTAACTTCGTACCTAACTCCTCGTGCAAACACTCCCAAAACCTGGATGTGAACGTGGTGACGCTGTCGGACACGATGCAGATAGGAACCCTGTGAAGTCTAAGCACCTCACGAATGTACACTTTAGCCAATTTCTCCACATCATAAGTTATCTTCACCGGAATAAAGTGGGCAGACTTAGTCAATTTATCAACAATAACCCAAATGGAATCAAACTTCCCCAACGTCTTCGGAAGACCCACCACGAAATCCATGGCTATTCTTTCCCACTTCCATTCAGGAATGGGCATCCTCTGAAGTGTACCCCCAGGTTTCTGATGTCCATATTTCACCTGTTGGCAATTCAGACACTTAGCAACGAACTATACTATATCACGTTTCATCCCAGTCCACCAGCAATGTTACCTCAAATCACGATACATATTAGTGGCACCAGGATGGATAGAATACCTCGAACTATGAGCCTCTGTCAGAATGGTCTTGATCAAGTCGCCCACACGTGGCACACATACTCGCCCTTTGATTCGTAGCAGCCCTCCTCATCAATCACGACTTCTTTAGCCTCACCACGCAACACCTTATCACGTATTTTGCATAACTTAACATCCTCAAACTGCTTAGCCTTAATCTGCTCTAAAAATGTCGACCGAGTCTCAACACAAGCCAACACCTTGCCTGTGTTAGAAATATCCAGTCTCATAAAACTGTTAACCAGAGTCTGACCCTCTCTAGCTAACGAACGATCCAAAGAAATCAAACGAGCCAAACTTCCCATACTAGCCGACTTCCTGCTCAATGCGTCAGCCACTACATTTGCCTTACCAGGATGATACAGAATGGTGATGTCATAATCTTTCAGCAGTTCCATCCATCTCCGCTGTCTAGAGTTTAGATCCCTCTGAGTGAACACTTGCTGCAAACTGCGATGGTCTGTGTACACCTTACAATGGACACCATACAAGTAGTGCCTCCAGATTTTCAACGCAAACACCACCGCTGCCAACTCTAGATCATAAGTAGGATAGTTCTTCTCATGCACCTTCAATTGCCGAGAAGCATAGGCAATCACCTTATTTTCTTGTATCAAAACAACACCCAAACCAGAACGTGAAGCATCATAATAAACAATAAAATCCTTGCCCTCCATGGGCAATGCTAGAATCGGTGTTGTAGTCAACAATGTCTTGAGATTTTGAAAGCTCTCCTCACACTCGTCGGACCACTGAAACAGTACCTCTTTCAGAGTCAAACGGGTCAAGTGAGAAGCAATAGAGGCAAACCCTTTCACAAACCGACGATAGTAGCTAGCCAGGCCCACAAAACTACGGATCTCCGTCACTGATGTGGGCCTAGCCCATTCCCTGATTGCCTGAATTTTCTGAGGATCCACTATAACACCCTCTTTCGAAATAACATGCCCCAAGAAAGCCACAGAAGACTACCAGAATTCACACTTGGAGAATTTTGCATACAACTCATTCTCTCGCAACACCCTAAGAGCAATTTTCAATTATTTCTCATGCTCTTCCTTACTCCTAGAGTGCACCAGAATATCATCAATGAACTCTATTACGAATAAGTCTAGATAGGGCTTAAATACACGGTTCATCAAATCCATGAACGTAGCTGGGGCATTCGCAAAAGACATAACCAAAAACTCATAGAGCCCATACCTGGTCCGAAAAGATATTTTAGGAACATCCTCTGCCCGAATATTCAACTGATGGTACCCTGACCTTAAGTCAATTTTCGAGAACACAGAAGCTCCCTTTAACTGATCAAACAAGTCATCAATACGGGGAATGGGATACTTTTTTCGAATAGTTACCTTATTCAGTTGACAGTAATCAATACACATGCGCATAGACCCATCCTTTCTTCTTAACAAACAACACAGGAGCGCCCCACGGAGAGGCAGTCAGGTGAATAAATCCCTTACTTAGAAGATCTTGCAACTTATCTTTCAATTCCCTGAGTTCTGCTGGCGCCATCCTATAAGGTGGGATAGAGATAGGATGAGTCCCTGGGTCTAAGTCAATCCTCAAGTCAATGTCACGATCCGATGGTATACCAGGAAAGTCCGCAGAGAACACATCCGGAAACTCGCATACCACTGGAACCGAATCAAGGGATGGCGTATCTGCACTGGTGTCACGGATATGTGCCAGATAAGCTAGACAACCCTTCTCTATTAGCTTCCTAGCACGAACAAAGGATATTACTTTCATAGGGAGGGGACTAAGGTTACCCTTCCACTTGAGTCTAGGTATCCCGAGCATGGCTAGTGTAACATTCTTAGAATGACAATCTATTATAACATAATGCGGGGAGGGACAATCAACTCATACCAAATATAACGTCGAAATCTACCATGTCTAAGATCATCAAATCCGCCCAAGTACTATACCCCATAAAAGAAATCGTACACAAAGGGTAGACGCTATCCACTACCACAGAGTCCCTAACAGGAGTAGATACATAAATAGGGGCATAAAGGGTATCACATATCATATCCAGATGCACAACAAAATAGGTAGATACATAAGAAAAGTAGAGCCCAGATCAAACAAAAGATAAGCAACCCGGTCATAAACTGAGATAGTACCTGTGATAACTGCATCGGAGGCCTCAGCCGCGCGTCTACTTGGGAAAGTGTACAAATGAGTGTACCCTCCCGTCGCCTGCGAACCACCACGAATACTATTACCAGTCTGAACCCTGCCCTGCCAGGCTGCTGTCCGCCTCTACCTGCCTGAGGACCGCCTCGGTTAGGCTGGGCACCACCTCTACCGGCGGTGTGGCCGCCCCGCCCTGCCAGTGCGTGATCCTTACCCCCTCAATCTGGTGAAAATGGAGTCTGGGACAATACCTTTTGAGATACCCTATCTCACCACACTCGAAGCAAGCACGGTCCAGCGTAGGCCGCAGAACAGAAGCTGATGAAGCAGTGTAGCCTCCATGCTGATCAGAAGTCTGATAATTTACCCTTGATGGGCCCCCAACTGACACTTGCATCACAGACTGAACCAAACTCCCTAAATATACCTGCGAACTCTGACCCCTCAAGAAGGAGTTGCTGAACATCCCACCCCTACGGGCCTTCTTCTCTACCTGCTTCACATGACTCTCCTGTCTAATACCCTCAATAGTACGGACATGCTCCACTATCTCCTGGAATGAAGCCCAGTGGCTACAAGCTGAAGAGCCGATAACTGAAGTCCAATGTTCAACCCCTTCACGAACCGCCGTATCCTTTACCCCTCAGTGGGAAGCAACTGAAGAGCATATCGGGATAGGGAGTGGAAATGGGACTCATACATAGCAACCGACGAGTTCCCCTGAACAATATTAGCGAACTCATCCTTCTTTCGGTCCCTCAGAGTACGTGGAACGTACTTATCCAGAAACACAGAGTAGAACTGAACCCAAGTCAATAGAGGAGACCCAGCAGGCCTACACTCCACATATGCCCTCCACCAAAGCTTGGCATCACCCAAGAACTGGAAGGTCACAAACTCTACCCTGTACTTGTCCACGGCCCCCATCTTATGGAGCCTCTCGTGACAGTCGATGATGAACTCATATGCGTCCTTTGACTCAGTACCATGGAAAATAGGAGGATTCATTTTAGTGAACCTCCAAAACAGATAATGTTCCTCTCTAGTCATCACTGGCCCTGCAACTAGCCTCAGACGGGCCTCAAAACCCTGAACTTCCTCCAAACGAGGTATCACTACTGCTGCATGCTGCACCCCCGGAGCCTGTGCTCTATCCGGACCTGGGGCTGCTACTCTTGCACCCCTACTTGCTGGACCGGCTGGTATAGCTCCGGCCTGTGCTATCCAATGCAACTAATTTATCACTTGTGCCATAGCGTCTGGTATACCCTGAGCAGCTGCAGCTCTTAGCGGAACTGGTACTGCTACTAGCTGGGCTGGAGCAACTGTATCTCCCGCTGCCTCGTTAGGAACCACTGGAGGCACGGGGTCAACAACTGGGACGCCGCCCCAGCTGGGGCCGCCCCTCTGCCAGCTCTTCTACCTCTACCTGCTGCCGCGCGTGTTCTCGCCATCTGCGAGAAAATGAAGGATAGTCAGATACCAATTTGAATCAGCAGATACCAATTGGAATCAAGTAGTACGAAAGAAAGAAAGAAAAGGGAGTTTTCCTAGTGTCCGGTAGCCTTTCGAAGATAAGTACAAACATCTCCATACCGATCCGCAAGACTCTACTAGACATGTCCTTGTACGACGAAATCGATGAACCTAAAGCTCTGATACCAACTCTGTCACGATCCAACCCGCCATGACTTTATATTTACCATATATTTATTCGGCTCAAGCTCATTTGGCTCATTCAGCTCATTCGGCTCAAGGTAAATCACTTTATATTTACCTTATATTTATTTAGTTCGATTGTCAATTCCTTGATTTTATGTCACAACCCAACCCGCCATGACTGGCACCCAACTAAATCCTAGTGGGTGAACCAACACACAAGACATCTATACATTCAAATCCCATTTTATATTAACCAAACTAATCAGTTATTACTCATTCAAACATCAAATGAACAAAATAAGTCATGCCATAAAATACTGAAATAAGTGCGGAAGTTCTAACTATTACAAAATCCCCAAAATTTGAAAGTCATAGTACAAGACTCTAATCTAAAACATATCTAAGGAATGAAATCTGACTAATAAATCCATAATGTCCAAAATGAGAAAAGACATCATAAAAGAAGATCTTCGGGAAGCCTGGCATGGAAAATGCTCCCCTAAATCTATCGGCAAACGTCCTCCACGCTAGATGTGAGGGCGGGTAGCAGTCTCCGTATCACAATCTGCACTCAAAGAATGCAACAAGGTAGTATTAGTACAAACACTATGTACTGGTAGATATCATAAGCCGACTAAGATTAGTATCTTGTATAATTCATAAAATAATTGAATAAACAAGCCAGGTAACAAACATGAATATCAAAAACCACAGCAAGTCAACCAAGGGTAATCACAATCAAATCACCAAGAATGTCAAGAATCACAACCACGTAAGCCACAACGAAAATAAGTTACCACAATGACCATACTCACTGTACACACATGCTAACTGATGTCATTGCTCAGTAGTCATGACCTGCAGGGGATCCATTGGGTCCATGTACCACCCGTTCAGGAACACTTTTAGGACCCGAGCATAGCCCTCCGCTCCAGAACAAACCTCGGACGCGGGACATATCAACGTACCTCTCGTTTTCAGAACTAACCTCGAACCACGAGCCCA
The DNA here is from genome assembly GCF_019175385.1 of Lycium barbarum. Classification (NCBI taxonomy): domain Eukaryota; kingdom Viridiplantae; phylum Streptophyta; class Magnoliopsida; order Solanales; family Solanaceae; genus Lycium; species Lycium barbarum. The sequence continues at coordinate 16,853,740 of NC_083348.1, read as the reverse complement.
AAATCTAGGTCATATATGTGCCTTTCCATACCTCTTTCAAAATATTATTTCTTACCTTCTCTATATCAATACTCAAATCATTATTCCATGTCACAGTACCCTCGAGAAGATCATATTAGTTTCTCATCACAATACATTCAATGCAGAATCAACACATAGGAATAGTGGCACGAAGCCTACACAATCACTCAATCACAATCACATAGGAATTTAGCCACAAAAAATCATGCATGAAAACTAGACATGCTTTCTTCTAGAGAATTCAAAAACATGCAATCAACTAACCAAAGTCTAACTCAAGTAGACTGTAACCTACCTCAATGTAGAGCTGGGACAACGCAGGTCACTCCGCTACAGCCTTTCCTTTCCTTAAAACCTCAGAACGCTCAATGTCTAGAAAAAGAAGGCTCAATGAGTCACAATTAATCAAACCACAAGCATCAATGCAAGAATACCCTTCCCTTTACCCCCATTCCAAGGGGTGGATGATTTTCTTGGTGTTAAGCAACCTATCAAGGGCCTTACTAATCAGTAATCATCAATCTATAATAACATTCTATCAATATTCCCACTACAAGCAGTTTTTATGGTTAAGACACCATTTTTATAGATCCCTAGGTTTCCAATCACTTAGTTTATGACTCTAAATGTTCAATTTATGATCAAGAGCAACTAACCAAGGCATTTAGATGATAACTAGGTGATAATAACCATAACCCATCAAGTTTAGAAGTTTTATTAACATTCTAGGGCTTCTATTTCAATTTTACCATTAAAGACCCATGAAGGGGATAACAATAAGGAAGGAGGATGGAATGGAATCAATTGAGCTTACCTTTTAAAAGTATCTGGCCCTACCTTGAAAATTCACCCTATGTGCTTGTTGGGAAGTGTGTTGATGTTTTGTGAAAGGAGAATATGAGACTAAGTATATAAAATTCGGACTACTGTTTTACGTCGACCGCTGCAGCAGTAATATCGTCGCTACAACAGTCCCGCTATAGCAGTCAAGTGACCGCTATAGCAGACCAAGGGAAATCCGCTTGGCTGCTATGGTGGTCTGTCCACCGCTATAGCGGTGCCGCCATAGCTGTCCACCGCCTGCCACAGCGACCACCGAGAATATGGTTTGCCGCTGGAAGCGGTGAAGGTGCCGCTATAGCGGTATCACCGTAGCAGTACCCTATCGCCGCAGCTATCCATTTTGGGCAGTGAGCTCGACTTTTTGTCCAGTTTTTCCCCCTATCACCCAACATTTCATCCGAGACCTCAAAAACACAAAACAAACATGTACATAAACATAAAGACGCCCTGCGAATCCACCCGTGGCCTCAAAAGTTTCAACGGAGTTCTAATTTTCTACGTGATGCCCGACAGACTCAATACAATAAAGCAGCAATCATAAGTAAGTTAAATTTCAGCTCTTAAGCTTACAAAATCGAGTTCTTACCGACTCATTATGCCCTTGAAAAGGTTGTATTTGGTGGGATGATCCTACATTTCCCATAACGACCGGAAGAGTCATTACATTTTAACACTTGTTTTTAACAAATCAATTCGCATATCCCTTAAACCACAATACAAATTTAGTTGTACTCTTTTTAGTGTAAATAGTTTGGCGCCCATCGGGGGGCTATGGATAAAAGCGGTATTGTTTTTATTGCCCTAACTCATTTCACTAAAACCTTTAAATTTGTGAAATCAGGTGATTAAGAGCTATAAAAAATTCTGGAGACCGTGTCAACACTGAAGTTCAAGGGAATGCTTCGAATGAAGTGCTGAACAACATAACTAGATCAGAAATTTATCCGGTTACAGGTGAAGTTCATCAAAGGAACGAAGCACCGATTGATTCACCCCAGGGTTCCAAGTATACTAGGAATAACTTAACCCCGAATGATGAAAATGATACCGAAGGCAAAACTGGAGTCAGAAGGAGTGACATCGCAAAAATCCTTATCTTGCTACAGCAACAGCAGTAGGAAATTGCAGATATGTGAAAGGAGAAAAGAGTTGCTAAAACAAATGCTGCAATAGATGCGGGGGATGCTAGCATGAACGGAATCGACAACAATGCAGCACCCGAAGTCATGCAGTACCTTAAAGCTTTGGCTAGCTGACTAGAAAAGAATGAAAAAGAATTGAATAGTTGGTTGGATTGTAGTGAAAGGAATTTAAGGCGTTCAATCCTCGAATCAATCAGATACCAGGAGCACCCCCAGTATTGAAATGATCGAATTCTAAAAGATACACACAGTTACTACTTCTCCCGACTGCTGCACCGAAATTGACCCCTAAGAGGTTCAAAATGTGAGATCTAACCAAATATGATAGGACTACGGATACTCAGGAGCATGTGATAGCATACAGTTGTTCTATAAAAGGCAATGATAAGCAACCAAATGAGATTGAATCCGTTTTACTGAAGAAGTTCGGAGACACATTGTCTAAAGGTACAATGACATAGTACCACTTGCTTCCTGATCACTCAATTAATTCCTTCGAGATGCTCACTGATGCTTTTGTCAAAACACATGCTGGGGCGAACAAAGTGTCAGTAAGAAAGGTGGAAATCTCCAGAATAGTTCAAAAGAACAATGAATTGTAACCGGAATTCGTGATAAGATTCCAGAAGGAGCGTATGTTATTACCTATAGTTCCAGATGAGTAGGCAGTGGAGGCCTTCACCAAAGGTTTGAATATTAGGAGTTCAAGTGCATCCCTAAAATTAAAGAAAAACTTGCTGGAGTTTTTGGCAACTACATGGCCCGAGTCCATAATAGGTAAGCATAAAAAATTCGAGCAGAAGATGATCAATTAGGATTAGCGGCTGGGACCATGGTGTATAGTCAATATCAAGACAGACCAAAAAAAGGGTTTGATTCCAACCTCAAGTCTTCTAAGGCCCGATGTCAACCATATGAAAGATCTTAGTCAAGGATGGAGTGAGGCCGAGGCAATCAGTTTGAAAGACCAAGCTTTGACAGACGGAGTGATCGGGGTCAAGGAAGCAGAGACTTGCAAAGCAAAAAAAGGAGCAAGCGCTTCAACATCAAACAATATTGAGAGTCTGAGGTTGTCGGAATACAATTTCAACATTGATGTAGCTGGATTGGTTGCAACTATGGGGAACATTGGTGACACGAGATGGCCAAAACTATTTGATAAGACCCGGTCTAAGAGACCCTGCTTTAATATGTGATTACCACGGGACTCATGGGCATTGGACTGCCGACTGTTGTCACTTTCATGATGAAGTAGCACAACTATTAAAGAATGGTCATTTGAGAGAATTTTTAAGTGACCGGGCTAAGGAGAACTACGGTAGAAGTCAGGATGTTGGGAAGTAAGCAAAACAAGTTGAACCTCATCATGTGATAAACATGATCATTGGTAGGGATGAAATCACTAGCGTACCTTACACAACAAAAGGACCAAGTTTATGATAGCTCTAGAAAAGAGGGTTGAAGACTCTGCAGAAGACAACGCTATAACATTTACCGATGACGATGTTGCAGGCATTACATTGCCATATAGTGACGCGTTGGTAATTTTTGTTATGATTAATGATTGTAAAGTTAAGTGTATTTTGATTAATCTAGTAGATTGTTTAATATCATTAGATGGAAGGTCATAAAGCAATTATAAATGCTGGATGGAGTAGTCCCGTCTGCTAGGATCCTTAATGGATTCAACATGTCAAGCGAACCAACAAGGGGCGAAATCATTTTTCCAATCCATGCAGATGGCATCATTAAACAAACAAAATTCTTTATCATAGACGGAGATATGAGATATAATGCTATCTTTAGGAGGCCCTGGATTCACGATATGAAAGTCGTTCCTTCGATATTGCATTTGATGCTCAAATTCCCTACCCCAGATGGGATGGTGAACAACTCATAACAAAGAAGTTGTTTGCATAGAATTACCAAAGGAAGAGCTACCTTAGGAGGTAGAACCGATTGAGGAACAGGAAAAGGATTTTGCGGTTAATTGGAAATTAAAGGAAATCAATCCAGTAGAGGCATTAGCCACCGACCCAAATGAAGTTAAAGCCTCAAGTCCGATAAAATAGGATGTCAAAGAAGATGATCATCATGGGGTTCCAAGGTCATTTGTAACTCCAGATGATCTGGTTGCCACAAAATATACTGTAGAAGAACTTGAGAAAATTATCCTCTTTGAGTATTTGCTTGAAAAGAAGGTATACCTGGGCACCAGGTTAACACCGAAGGTTAGGCTTAATTTAATTCATTTTCTTCAAGCTAACGTTGATTGTTTTTCTTGGTCACATGAAGATATGACAGGTATACCACAGGAGATCACAACTCACAAGTTGTGCTTAGATCCAAGATTTACTCCAATAAAGCAAAAGAGAAGGCCAATCGCTGAATATAAAAACAAGTTTGTTAAAGAGTAGGTAAACCAACTCTCGAACATAGGTTCAATATGGGAGGTAAAGTACCCTAACTGGTTACCTAACATAGTAGTAGTACCTAAAAAAGGAAATAAGTTGAGTGTGCATAGACTTTAAAGATTTGAATAAGGCATGCCCCAAGTATTTGTTGCCTTTGCCACACATTGATTGAATGATTGATGCTATGGGCTGTGCATGAATTGTTATGTTTTCTTGGTGCTTATTCTTGGTATAATCAAATTAGAATGAACCCTGAGTATTAAGAAAAAACATCTTTATAACTAAATATGGGACCTACTGTTATAATGTTATGCCATTTGGATTAAAGAATGTCGGAGCAACTTATCAGTGTTTAGTACATTGTATGTTTGAGCAACAAATAGGTAAAACTATGGAAGTTTATATTGACGATATGCTGGTCAAGTCTCTATATTTGGAGGGCCATTTGAAGCATTGACAGGAGACCTTTGAGATCCTAAGAAAGTATAACATGAAGTTGAACCTGGAAAAATATGCCTTTGGGGTGGGTTCTGGCAAGTTTCTAGGATTTCGGTATCAAGCAAAGGAATTGAAGTCAATCCAGATAAAATTGAAGCCATATAATATATTCCGGAAGTATTGGAAGATGTAAAAGCTGTGCAAAGGTTGAATGGGAGATTGGTAACGTTGAGTCGGTTTATTTCCTGATCATCAGAAAAGAGCCATAGGTTCTTTTCTCTTCTGAAAAATAAGAACGATTTCGAATGGAATCCAGAATGCCAACAAGCTTTGAAGGACCTAAAGAAGTACTTATCAAGTCCACCTTTGTTGGCGAAATCAAAGTCGGATGAGCAGTTGCTAGAACTTGGCTGTGTCCGAGGTAGTAGTAAGCGCGGTATTAGTTCGAGAGGAAAAAGGTACGCAATTTCCCATTTATTATGTTAGTATAACCTTAGAAAGTGCTGAGAATAGATATCCTCACTTGGAAAAATTGGCTTTAACATTAATAACTGCGGCCTTATTTTCAATGTCATCTAATTTGTGTAGTGACTACTTATCTGTTAAGAAATACATTCCTCAAGCCCGAGCTCTCGGGAAGACTGGCCAAATGGGCAATAGAAATTAGCAGTTATGATACAAAATATAGACCTCAAACGGCCATAAAATCCCAAGTTTTGGCTAATTTCGTTGTGGATTTTAGCCCAAGGATGTTGCCCAAAGTAGAGAAAGAATTTATAATTTCATCTAGATCATACCCGGAGTCTGGACCTTATTCACTGATGGGGCTGCCAATGTGAAAGGGTCTAGATTAGGAGTTGTGTTAAAAAATCCATCTAGAGATATAACTAGACAATCGATAAGAATTATATAGCTGATTAATAATGAAGCAGAGTATGAGGCTATGATTGTTGGTTTAGAATTGACTCGAAGCTTGGAAATGGAAATCATAGAGGCTAAGAGTGATTCGCCCTTGGTGGTTAATCAAGTGAACGGAGTCTTCAAAGTAAACGATGAAAGGATGCAAAGGTACTTGGACAAGGTTCATGCATTGTTGCGTCGATCTAAGGAATGCACATTGGAGTATATTTCCCGAGAGCAAAATATGGAAGCTGATGCTTTGGTAAACTTAGGTTCTTCAACTGATGCCAACAGTTATAGCACCCAAAAAGTGATGGAATTGTTGAATTTAGCACTAGATACTTTCCATCTTGAGTTCAATTCCACCACTTTGACTTGGGATTAGAGGAAAAATACATAGACTATCTCAGAGATGGAAAACTACCTGAGGACAAAAAGGAGTCGAGAGCTTTACGAATGAAAGCTACTAGATATAGCTTTTATGATGGACAATTGTAAAAAAGGTCATTTTATGGGCCGATGGCAAGATGCATAGGACCCAGAGAAACAGATTATGTAATGAGGGACGTTCATGAAGGAATTTGAGAGAACCATTTTGGAGCAGATTTGCTTGTACAAAAATTGATCAGGGCAGGTTTTTACTGGTCCAAATGGAAGAAGATGCCAAGACATTTGCTAAAAAATGCTACAAATATCAGAAAGCATGAATTACTTCAACCGGTGATCTCCCCGTGGCCGTTTATGAAATGGGGGATGAACATTGTCAGACTATTTCCAGCGACGACTGGACAGTTAAATTTTTTGTTAATAATGGCTGAATATAATTCTAAATGGGAGGAAGCAGGAGCTTATAAAAAGATACGTCAAAAAGAAGTGATGGACTTCATTTACAACCATATAATTTGTTGATTTCTAATCCCAAGGGAGATTGCTTGTGATAATGGTCCGTAATTCGATGGAAGGAACATCACTGAATTTTTCAAAAAAAATAAAATTCAGATAATCACATCTGCGCCATATCACCCGAGTGTAAATGGTCAAGCGAATTCAACTAATAAAACGATTGTTCAAAATTAGAGGAAAAGATTAGAATCAGCAAAAGGCAAATGGAGAGAAGTGCTATAGGCATACCGTACGACATCAAAATTAAGCACTAGGGAAACTCTTTTTTCACTGATATATGGAGTTGAGGCTTTGATACAGGTAGAAGTGGGGGAGCCTAACTTACGATACAAGCATGCAAATGAAGAAGGAAATAACAATGCAATACTAGTCAACTTGGATTTACCCAAAGAGCATAGAGAAATGGTATTGCTCCGAATTGTAGCACAAAATCAACGAATGGGAAAATACTACAATTGCCGGACCAACTTCTGACACTTTTAAATAGGGGACTTGGTCCTATGGAAGGTAACCTTCAATACCAGGGATGTAAATGCTGGAAAGATAGGTCCGAACTAGGAATGGCCTTACCGAAAAGTAAGTATAGCAAGACATACCAACTCGAGAAGGAAGATGGAACTAAGGTTTCTAATAATTGGAATGTTAGTCATAGAAAGCAATATTATTGTTGTGAGGTATTTTTACCAACCTTCTTTAAATTGGTTTATATGTTATGTGCTAATACTTTTTCCAGAAGTTGTGAAATGAGGAATTATACCGAAAGGATACTGAAGGGAAAAAAGATCCACGAAGTATGCTGTAGGGAAAGAAGATTCATGAAGAACAAGTACTTGAAAACCGTTCACGATTCAATGAAATCACGTGTTGCACTCTTTTTCAGTTAGACCGGGTTTTATCCTAAAAAAGAGTTTTTTCGGTAAAGTTTTTAATGAGGCAGCAACATAAACTATGGCTTCTTCAACAGTGAATGGATGGAAGTTTCAACCGGAGAAAAATTATTTCGAGTAAGTTACCCAAAAAACTGGGGACTGGCATTACAAGGACTTAATCAAGTGTTCGATCCTTCAATCTTCAAGCTCCAATATCAAGGGGGGGGGGGGGGGGGGGGGGCGAGGGGGCGATATACCCTCCGGTGATAAAAGATTGTAGAGGACTGTCCCCAAAAGTGGAACGGACCAAAATGGAGTTATTTCGGGATATTCAAAGAATTTTTTTCGGATATTCAAATGGAAATTTGTAAATTTAGTGATGTATTCACGATTGTAATACAAATTCTCATGTCAATAAAGGAAGAAATTTTCTCCAATTATACATTTTCTCAATATGACATGTGTTTCTCAAATTAATAAAGGAAGAATTTCCTCTGAATTACTCATTTCGCCTTAAAATAAAAGAGACATATGTTTGGTTGTTCAGCTATGAGCTTCGCCAAAGTTTATTGTTGAGAATATGCATTGATTCCAACTAAAAATGCCAAAAATGAATCGGAGATGTCCCATTCAATTAGCCTAAATATAAGACCCATTTTAGCAATTTGTTTCGGATGAATCATACAATAACATACTATGAACGGGTTCAGATAACTATTCGAAAGATTTTTTCCCGAATAAAGTAAGGATTAGTTCATATAGTTTTAACACCCATATATAAAGGTTACTCGACCAAAAGTACAAAACATATTCATGATTAAAAATCATATGAACTGCTAAGGCAGAAAAATGAACATAGCTTCAAAGTGAATAATGGAGCAAAGACCCCGAACACTAAAGTAAACTAGAATCTTACTTTGAAACATCAAGGTAAGAATGACTTAAGTTTTCCCAAATCTTGAAACAATTTATGTAAGGCGTTCAACCTTTATATGGACTTTAAAACTTTTAAGTTCAAGTAAGTTTGGTTATTCTATCAGAAAAATGCTTAGAGTAAGATTTTGTAAGTCTTGAAGACTGCGAATAATGGTTGCAAAGAAACTTCAAAAATCTTCATGTGAAAAGCATATATTACTCATTAGAGAAGAATATAATATAAGTAGATTGCTTTAAAAAAGAAAATCAAGTTGCGAATAGAAAAAGATTGGTTGTTATTAGCAAAATGGACCAAAATGTTGGCCCGAAAAGGAAATATTACAAAGCATGTGAAAGGAACCGGCATATTTGATTCCATGGTCCGCTAAAGGATAGAAAGAGCTTAGTTTCTTGGGGGTAAATTATCCCCGATAGGATCAATGTTTTACAAATTAAAAGGGGCAGGAGACAAATTCGGGCTAAAAAATCATTCTTCATCATCGACACTGATGTCTTCTTCACCCCCTGAACCTTACTTAGAGTCAGCCTGGAGGTTAGCATCATCTTGTTGAGGGGATAGGGGTAACACACTGAAGGCATCGATCTCAAATTTCCTAGCTTGTTCAATTTTCCTGAGAAGTTGTTCAATACCATGACGAGCTTGTTCGAGAGTAAACCTCCGAACATTCCATTTGGTATACTCGGCATGAAGAATCACCCAAGATTCCTCGACCTTGAGATTTTCCCGAGCTTCATCTCTTTGAACATAAGCCTCATCCTGTTGAAGTTAAGAGCTTGGTTTTTTGCAGTTAATGTCCCTAAACCAGTTTCCAGCCTACCAATTTCTTAAGAATTTTCATAGTTTTGCTCTTTCCAAATCAAAAGATGGTGGTTCTAGTCATGCTCTGCGACTGCACAATATGACTGGCCATTCTTCATCAATTACTGAATGTTCGGAGTAATGCCTTCTAAATTCCGAATCAAGGGTAGATGGTTAGCGTGCTGACAAAAAGCTTCTTTAACCCCATTGTCCAGTTCAATGTCTTGATTGGCTTTCTTAAGGTCATTTTTAACCTTTTCAAGTTCAACTTTTAGGGCTATGGAATTTCTGGTCAATTGGGATTCCCTTCGGCTTAATTCAGCCTACAAGAACTCAAGTTCCCAATTACGATCACTTAATTAAGCCATTAATGAATCAACAGCCTAAAGACCAAGTTTAAGACCGTCAGCAGCAAGTATTCCGGCCTGAGCAAATATCAAATGAGTAACTTTGATGACAACCGAAAGCAATATAGATTTATATAAAAGAGAAAAAAACAATTACTCGAGCAGAAGCGTGCATGCTTTCATTGAGAAGACACATCTAGGAAACTCCGCTTATCTTCTCCCTATCAGACTTCGATATTAATGGTTCAAGTAATTGGCAATGCCAATGGGCCTGGATAGGTAGTTGGTATCTGTTACATCCGACATTTTCGCTTGTTCGAAAAATTCAAGATAAATTGACCTGTAATGAATAAGGCCACAATTGGACACTACTTGGTATGAATGTGTAGGTTATGAATTCAATGGTGTGGAATTACGAAGGGTGGCCAAGGGCAAAAATTTGAATTTTGGAAACTTGCCTTATGAATTGCAAAATATAGCCAAAGTGGGCTTAACAAGAATTAATAAAATGAGGCCCAACTTTAAAGGGCCCAACCGGCCACCCTATGTCTAGGCCCATGATTTAATTAAATTCCATGGAAATTGTATATATTGGATAAGTATTAGGAATATTCAAGAAGCACAAAACAAAAGTCAAGAACAAGAAAAGAAAGAAGCCATTTCGGGTGAGAAAGAGGAGAAAAGAAAAAGGAAGAAAAAAAATTTGGAGCCAATTCTTGGGTTCAAAAAATTCATCCCTTGGGAGATTATGACTAAGTGCAAGGCCCTCTTCAAGTTGGTATAAAGATTGTGGCAAGAAAACACTTTCATCCTCCAAGTGAAGGGCTTGAAGAAAGGTGAGAATTTCATGCTTTTGTTGTGTTATAAATGGTATATGTATGTTGTAGTATGTGTGAATGAATGAAAAATATGGAAATTTTGTGTGTTGGAACAAAGGGTGTGTTGGCCGAATATGTGGGTATGAACTACATGTCTTGAATGATTTGAATTTATGTTGTAATCTAGTTGTAATATGATGGAAATTGTATTGGAAATGAAAGTGGGATGAATTAATGAAAGTTGGAGGATATTGCATGTTGGCCGTGTGGTGCCTTGTATGAAAGTGGGTGTTTTGAATTCATTTAATGCAATACTTGTGTTGTTATGACTTTGTGAAGTAGATGGAAGGATAATGTTTAAGCTAAAACGAAGAATTTGTTGGTTAAGTGTCGTCGGAAAGTATGTCGCGTTAGCGTGATTTCTTGAAATTATGATTGAGGATAATGAACTTGGAATATGAAAATGTGTTTATGAACTTGTATGTTGAAGGTTGGGAAAAAAATTTGGATAAGTAGTGGCTTTAATGGAAAGTTGTATGTTTGTATATTGTGTGTATATCGTGTGAGAATGGTATGGATACCTTCGATGTACGTTGTAATGACTTTGATAGGTGATGAATATCAAAAATAATAAGTTTGGTTTGGAAATGCAAGTTTGAAACGAAAAAATGTGTCGTTATGTTGAAAGATGGCTAATGATGCCTTAGCGTATGTCTTGATGTATTGTTGTTGTTTTGATGTCATTCCTGGGATGTTGTGTTAATGAATTGAGCCGAGCTAAGTCTCGGGGATGTCGTTTATACAGAGGAAATGCTGCCGAAATTTCGGTAGGCAAGTATGTGTAAAGTTGGAATATTGAAAGAGTGAAACTAACCAAATGGTAAACTTGACCATTTCCAGATTTTGGACGAAATTTGGATTGACGCCAAGCGAGCATAACGCGTTGTCGAGGTATGTGAAGCACTTCCCTATGCTCCTAGGCATGTTCTGGATGTGGTAGGCTCGGCCGCGAGCCTTAAGTACGACTCCGTTCCCCGGAATTCGAGACGGAAAACCGCTCCAATTCCTTCAATCTAATTGAACCTATTTTCTTACAAATTGCCTTTAAAGTGAAATTTTGTACAAAACTTCCCTAAACGGAGTCGGAACACTTCCAAACGATTATGGAGGACCTCATAAGGTCTATTAGCAATAATCTACGTATGTAGCCTCGAGTTGGTCCGAGGCGGGCCCACAAGGCCCGATATCTTCGGTAAAATTTTAAATATTTCCGTTTTGGTCCGATTTCCTCTAAAAACCTCTGGACTATTATTTTGTGTATGATATGATTATTTTGTGCAATTTATATAAAATGATTTTTGAGCATTCGAATATCTGATTCCGATAATAATCTGTCGTGCCTTCACAACTAGGATATAGGCGCGTACTATGCATACTATCTGGATATTCTGATTTTGGCTCGCCGTTTGGCACCCTTCAGTTTGATTGAGTCTGTATGTTGAGTCTGTATGTAAGTAGTTTCTCATTTATCGGTTCGTGTCTATCTCAATGCATCCTTTCACTGCGACCCGGGCCAGGTTCTGTTATCGTGCATATTTCTCTGCATTGTTCACCGTGTCCCTCGGCGTACGGGCCGGGATCTGTATGTCTGTATGATCTGTGTATGGGGATGGCGGCCAGGATGGCATATGATCTGATCCGATTCTGTCTGTCCACCGCGTCCCGTACTAAGAGGGCCGGGTTCTGTTACCGCGCCCCCAGACAGGGCCGGGATCTATATGAATATATGCGTGTGCCATCTGTATTTATAAAGTACACGCCTCTGTATGACTCTGTATGACTCTGTGCTACTCTACATGCATAACTCTGTCCGATATACTTCTGTTTGTCCGTCTGTGCTACGGCTAAGTCTGTATGTCCGTATGGGTTCTGATTCTGCTCGTCTGTCCGTATTATGATTCCGTCGGTCTGTCCGAACCACGACCCTGTTTATCTGTATAGACTACGATTCTGTATGTCTGTCTGAATTATGACCCTGTCCGTCAGTCTGATTTATAATTCTGTACGTTATATTTCTGTGACTCCGGTTCGGACTATGTTTATATCTGTTATGTATCTGCTTTACATACTCGGTACATTTTTCGTACTGACCCCCGTTCTTCGGGGGCTGCGCTACATGCCCGCAGGTACAGACGTGCCAGGTGACGCGCCGCCAGTATAGGTTCTGATCTAGTTGTTTGAAGAGCTCCTTTGATCCGGAGCGTATATTTTTGGTATATATCTTCTGTCTTCTGTACACTCTGTATGTATGGATATTCTGGGTACGGCGGGGCCCTGTCCCGTCATATGATTCTGTATGTCTGTAGAGGCCTGTAGATAGATGTGTGGGTTTCGGGTTTCGTCTGTATGTTAGCCTTATCGGCTTATCTATATGTTTCTGTATGTTCAGATATATATATATGTTTGCGCGCGTGCCGTAGGTGTATCGGCCTATTTCTGTAACTTCTGTTTTTAAAAAAACAAAAAAAAAAAAAAAAAAAAAGTATGATTCGAAAGTCGGTCGGGTAGGTACGTACGGGTACGCAGTTAGGGTACCAGTCGCGGCCCACGGGGTTGGGTCGTGACAGTATCTTCGGGGACTGATATGATAACAATCCTTAGGAGATTTGGATTTACCCTCGGAGCCAGAGAAACATTCACCAATCTAGCCCAGGAGGAGGCATGATCTCTTGGAGCTCTTGCAGCTGATCCAGGAAAATAAAGCCTCATGAATACTTGGAGCAGTTTCAGAGGTCCCGGCTGCAAACTATGGGATTTCAAAGTTACCAATTTTAGCATCGATGAATAGCTGCTCAAGGGATTCGATGGAAGTTTGACTCAATTGAGGATTTTGGGGAAGAGTATCCGGAGCCAATTTGCTTCTGATCTTTCTGACCACAAGATCATCATCGGTATCCTCATCATCTTCAACGATGACAACGTCATGGGGCTGAAGGTTTTGATTTGAAGCACCTTCAACTTAATTCTCATTATTTGTTCCGGAGGAACTGACTTTTCTGAAATGCCTCTTTCTTTTGAGAGGTCTTGATGCGGCAGGAATGGTGGCAGGTGCCACCGGTATTTTCGAAGAAGAACCAGTTGGTCGCTTTTTCTTTAACTTCTTGGTCTCTTGATTGATCTAGTTGGCAGAAGCTTCTAGATCAAGGACCGGGTCATCCATTATCACCCTTGGGTGAATGACACATTTGGGCAAGCCTAGTAAAAATGAATAAGAATTTAGAAGAATAGAGAAAAAAAAGGTGAAATGAAAAAAAATAAGTACTTGGACGCCATGGTTCTTTACTTTCCACAGACCAGCGGAAATTCGCTTCCATGTTTGAACATCATGATTGGAAACATTCAAAAGCTCTTGAACCCAATCAAGGAAGTGTATGTTAGTAGGAGGGGTATATCGAGTAGCTAGAAAAGAAAGGAGTTTTTAGAAAGAGAAGTTCATCAATATACTAACAAAAAAATATACAAAACTTTGCACTTGCGATAGAGGTTCGATGCGTCCGAAAAATACATATTCTTAGCCTCGATGATCTCCACAGTAAGGACGATGAAAAATCTTTCCATCCATACTCTGTCATGATCTTCATCGATACTGGTGATGAAAGAAGACTTGCTCCTCTTCGAGATGGTAATAATTCCACACGAAAGAGTCAAGGAGTATGAAGCCGGATGAAGTCGCCCAATGTAAAAGGTAATTTAGCCTTCTCGGCCAAGAAATGAATACAGGAAACAACCCTCCATATGGAGGGGCCGACTTGAGCAAGACAAACGTTGCAACGTTTGCATAAGTCTATTTTTACTTGATCAATTGTTGTTCTTAAACCCAACGTGAACGAACATGTGTATGCGTTGGACATATCCGGTCTTGGAGTGGTGATGCATCATTCGGGCCAGGGATAGCAATGAGAGAGATTATTCCCAAGTTACTGTCATCACGGATTGATTGAAGGGAAGTAGCGGTGATAGAAGAAGGGTAAATTTTTACTCCTCACGATTTGCTTTGGTATTTGCCTTCATGACGGCAAAGTCATTTGAGAAATTAAATTTTCCCGGACTAAATGGAAAAGCTATTTTTACAACAGGGTTAACAAATTCACTGGTACCAGCTCTAGCCATAGCTTGATAAAGGAGTTGTTAATAAGAAGTTAAGGAGGAAGAAAGATGAAAGCTGTGAGATAAATGAAGATTTTCATAAAGAAAATTTTGCAAGATTGAAGAGTGCGAAAGAAAAATTTATGAAAAAGGTTTGGGGTTTTTATAATAGGATTTGTCATCATTACGGAGACGGTTCGGTAATCGTACCACCCACAACATCAACTTAAGCAAGGATACATGTCCAAGGTGGAGTTATTGAAAGTACGTACATCAAATCAAAGGAAGATAGGAACGTTACGCTTTCCCACCTAAAAATCAATCGTCAGCCTTGGTCATTTTGAATTTGGGATAAGACCTTAGCCATTCCCTGGACACATATGTTCGATTCCTCCGAGAAGTGGGGAGGACTATTGTTTACCCAAAAAATGGTTCAGTTGAATTTATATTCGTGATCAAGGTCGCATGGATCAAAGTGACTAGTAAAGCTATAAAATATGCAGTAAAGTAGATATAAACGAAATGTAAATAAAGCAAAAGTTAAAGATAGCTTGAGTCTCAGTGGAGTTTGAGCTAGTGACTCCGGCTAAGCTACAAATTAGATCCTTGATGGCTCCAAAATAAAGTAATAAGAAATTAAAACAAGACAAGTGTGGAATATTGTTGTGTATTTGTCTTTTGGATTTCGTGTCCTTTATAATGGAAAGATAAGTCTTATTTATACTAGGTACTAGGAGTACATATTCCATGAATTGTGGCCTATTAATATTATAAATTAAGGCCATAACAATAATGAGAAATAAAGAAAGCAATAATGCCCAGTAATATCCCGTGGAAGGTGCACAGCCTTTCTGTAATGGCTGGCAATTGCTATTCAACTGGTACAAGCGTTCATACGGATCACTAAGGACATGAACTATATCACATCTTGGTGAAATTGAACTACCTTCAGAGCCACAAAATGCTGACCTGGAACTGAGTCACTATTAATGACACGTGTCATCATAATATTCATACAGCTGTGCTTATACGAATTTATCCCAATACAGATAACCCCCCACTTTTCGGTAACTCGAATAGTTGTGATCAGGAAGTGGAAGAGGTTCACACTTGATCCTTTCATGTGGGAATCGAAAACATCCAATCACACCAATCGACGTGACGGTTACCAGAGCCGTCCCTGCTCATGGAAGGCGGTTACAATTGACGCTTCATGATGACTAGTGACTCCTCGGTTTACAAAAATCCAAAGATCTTCCTTCCCTATATAAAATCAGAATCCTCCCCAAATATTTTCCATTCATGCAACTTATTTCTTTCCTTCGTGCACTTGCTTTTTTTTACAAAATCTAGAAAGTTCTCCATAGAGATATGCTACCTGATTTCCATCATTGCACTATCACTGCTTAGCCCTATGCGTTCGGTTTCTTCTTCCTCTTAATCCTCTGAGGGTTCTGTTTCCCAATGGAAAGGGAAAGCCCCTAAAATTTCCATTACCTGAGAACTTGATCTGGCTTCTATTGCTGCCAAAATCTTGCCTCTTGATTGTGCGTACCTCAATAATTTTTTGTATCAACACCCGCCGTGAATAATTGGGCGAGATCAATTCATTAATAACCAGCGACAACCTCCCTCAGGTATATGCAAATTGTAACTGGGGCCCCGAAGTCATAGCCCTCCCAGTTGATGTGGGGGCAAGATGATGCACCATGTTGTGGGAAACTCCATAGTTCATGCATACCTTTTCACCACCGGGTTTATGCTTTCGGTCCTTAGATTGGTTGAAAACATCTGTCGTCGGTACCAGGTCTGTCTTGGCCAACTTGCCCTAATTATGGAGTACTATTTACTGCATACAACACCTTGCCAACTGTTCCAGACTCGCCTTTACCATCAAAAACTTAATGCAGCTTTACTCCATCGCCTGTTCCGAGGTGAAATGGTTTAGCTGTTCCGCTAGGGTACCCGTGGGCTAATATCCAGTGCTAAAGACGACTTCGATCGGGGTTGGTGTGATTGCTTCATTATGATTCAAACTGACTTTCTCCACTGTGGTTCCCCAAAATCTTTTCTAGAGACCTAGAAGAACACTCGTAAGTTTGAGCTCGTACTATTTTTCCTCTCAATCTTCTTGTATATGTAACTGTTTAAACTGCCTTTATTTTACAGCCGCCCTCGTAGTACCTGACTTTGTGCAAGGGATGATTGATTAGGTGCTACACTTGTTGCGCGCTTCTCCAAACATCGTTAGGACCTAAAAAAGCCTGACTTCCGAATAGTGGAAACGTAAGAGCTACAGTGAGATAATGAATCTCTCTTCATAAATACTTCGTGTGTTCCTGTACAACCTTCCATATTACTCCTCTTTTTTTCTTCCTTTTCATCCATACAAACATCCCCACAAGACAGTTGCTTGCTCGAAAAATGCTTTCAAGCAAAATTGCTTTGTCCAATATCATTAATGCCAACCCTCAAACCTCAAGCGGTTGAAACCGTAGGGCCCGCAGACCCCCACAACCTATCGGGACATCAACTAAAGGAATAGGCTTCCGAATGAGGACTCGACGCCGCCTTCTTGAGGCATGAAGGGAGGTGCAGGTCAACCGTGGCGTGTTCGATGTTGATGACGATAAAGAGAATCCCCCAGCTTCAGGGGATGCTACGTCCTCAGAGTTAGTTGGGGTGGAGCGGACTACCCCGAGCCCCTAGCAAGACAAGATTACTCTATCAAACTCGGAGAAAGTTTTACTCAGCCCGGCTCTGTTGGCTAAAAATTGAAAGTGTTGCTGACCAAACTTGCTGACCGAATCCTTATGAGTCATGCAACCACAACTGCTGTAATAGAAAAGGTAGGGAACCGCCACCTGCGCCGTGAAATAGAGATGCTCCGATCGAGGTACAGAGAGTCTGAGTCCTTAAAGCACTCCCTGCATCCGAGCTATGATGAGGTAAAACAAATTCTGGAGGAGAAAGAAGAAAGTCTTTGGACCAAGACCTCTGACCATCAGAACCTTCAAGCGAGAGTCCGTCATCTGGAAGGCGACCTGGAGTCTGCTCGGGGAGAACTGAGGTGCTCAGGCGCTTCCTATCCTCAGGTCCGGTCCCGATGGGAAGGGTTAAAATGGCACCGCACTATTCAGGAGCATAAGGCAAGCTTACTACATGACCTTGCCATTCTGAAGTCGCGTAAGGACGCCTTGCTAGAAGCTCTGGACAAGAAATTAGACCTGCTGGATGTTGATGTAGACTTTGTAGCTGCTGAATCTGCAATGGAAAACTTTCGATCTTTAGAGGATAGCATCTCGGACAACAAGGGACCAGGGACCCTTCCTACTATCGGGGGTGATCCTTCCTCCTCTCGAGTTTTAGACTTTTTCAGTTTTTCGGTCATGTGTGCCCATGTTTTTGTCTTTCTCTTTGAATAATTACTTTAAATGTTTTGTTTTGAGAGAGCCTTCATGTAACCATGGAATCAATTTTATCGGTCCCTTTCGCAAGCTTATGCCCCTGTTGCCTCCGGGTCCCTATCAACCTGGAGATTTTTTATAATGAAGAATCACCTTTTTGCTTTCAATGATCTGTTCTTTATGTTGCTCCTGTATGTTTTACTTCCTTTGTTAAGACTAACAGTCTTTTGCTTTAAAAGATATGGAGAAAGAACTTGTGATTCTAAAGCCTTAAGGTTTTAGTCTGAAGGGTTTAATTTTATCTTACCAGAGAAGTTAGTCATTCGGTTTCAATTTTTTCTTTACAAACTTGAAGGAACCTGCAATGTTTCTTGCATAACAGATCCTGTTACTATACAGATAAAGTTTTGTTTGACTGACTACTAAGATAGCCAGATTTAAATTTCTTTTTAGCAAGGTTTTATCTTTATTTATATAATATATGATCTTTATTATTACGGTGCTTTAGAAAAGTACGTCTCCCATTCATTTTGGCGCAAGTTTTCAATATGTCATGAATTGCATCCGTTTAATAGCTTTGCTTTTCACGACAATAATTTTTTCAAAAGAAGGAAAGTTTAGTTGATTTCTCTGACTTACAAATGCAATGCAAATGTGAAAAATAATCCGACTACCATCTAGTGTGGTCAGTCCAGTTACATCAAGCTCCCTTGTTCGGGTAGTCCACAGTGTCAGAACTCTTTTGGACTTGACTTATGGCCTATAGCTTAGTCTTAGCCCCTGATCTGCATGAGTTTATATAGCCCCCCGGTGTTTTGGGGGTAAAGGATGAATTCCCAAGCACTAGATAATGCCTCTCGGGAAAAAGTCTAGGAAACCATATGGAACTTCCTCGTTAAACCTTATGAAAACCGAGCGAGCCAACTGATAACCCGCATCCTTTATGTCTCAAACGGCAAAGTAAGGCCAAGAAGGCCAACTATGAATATAAAATCATACATACGTATATATGTAATGGGCCTGCATCGTCCACATATCCACTAACAAGACATAACTGAGCTGTACACAAGAATCTGTCTACAAAGCCTCTATGAACATGACTGAAGTGCACAAGTCGGGACAAGGCCGCCGACATACCTTCTTATCACAAAAAAAACATATAGAACAGCTACTGCAGAAGATCCTTGTCTCATCTGCTAGCACCTGTGGGCATGAAAGCAGCATCCACAAGAAGGGATGTCAGTACGAACAATCTGCTAAGTATGTAAGGCATGAATAGTAACATGATATAAGAATGAAGATAACATAAGATAAAGTGAGCAATTATACCTCGTACACTTCCTGAGATTTCTGTCACGTAAATTAACTTGTCTATAGGAAAAACATTTCATACACATCCATACAGAATACACGCACCTGCATTCATATATATTTAATATACATACTTTTGTCATATCCGTACCCGCCCCTGTCGGGACTCGGTGTCATCCGTACCCGGCCCTTTCGGGACTCGGTGTCATCCGTACCGGGCCCTTTCGGGACTCGATGTCATCCGTACACGGCCCTATCGGGACTTGTTGTTATCCATACATGGCCCTTTTGGGACTCGTTGTTATCCTTACACGGCCCTTTCGGGACTCGTTGTAATACCCAACTGATCAGGGGGACTGCAATGCATACATACATACATATACATAGAAATACATAAATAAAAGCAACATCATCATTAGCATTATCATTATCACTATATCCTTCCTTAGAAGAATCAACCATCGTAAGATGAAATCGATAATGTCATGAGAGTATCGAGAATCATGAACTTAGATAGCATTAGAAATAGAATAGTCATCGCTATATTTCACCTCGAAAGAACATATATTTTGAGGTGAGATCAATCACAAAGAATAATCTCAAGATCATGAATAAGCTTAATAATATCGTAAGGACCATGAGATTCATAGACTTCTAGCATTTGTGGAAGCGAGGATATTATGGATATGGCACAAAGGTTTATAACAAAGGAATCATGCCTTTAGAAAGAAAGGGTTTAGCCTTAACATACCTGTGCGGCTTCATATTATCTACGCTTATCCATCCGTACTCGTAAATCTACATTCAAGATGATTCGCACTATCGTTAGACTCATTGGTATATGCTTATGCTAGGTCTTCATATTAAACTATTCTATATCCTGCCGAAAATCGGGCAGCGTCTCCCCTGTTTATATGCCTCGCCCGAAATCATAATTCAACAACCAACAACAATAACAACAATACCAACGTCACAACAATATTATCAACACCAATAGGCACCATAAAATATCCCACATGATGTTTTTCAAGTTTCTCAACTAACCAACTCGCTATACGATTATTTAACGACTTTATCTCCGTAAATAAACCAAAAATAATATTAATAAGGAAAAATTCATACCATATTCTTGTTAAAACAGCAATACCTGCAATATCCCCTTTGAATCCACGTCAGGATCCACCGCCAAACAATACTATAATCACGATTATGCGCTACCCGAGCCTCGATTAATCAAAATCACTCCAATCCCTCAACTTTTTTATGACATAAATGCCCCTATATGTTGCTGAACTTTTTTCATCTGATTTTTGATGAAATAAATGGGGTCTTTACCCTTTTATAGTAGGGTAAAGTCGGTGTCACTATAGCAGTATTGTAGCAGCGCGCGTTTCTGCGCTGTCAGCCTAACTTGTAACGTCCATAATTCTCTACTTCGATGTCGTATAGACGAGCAGTTTATTGCGTTACAAACTAGACTCGACGAAATTCATTTTAGGCTTTTGAAACACCTTAAAACTCATACTAGGAGACATACCTCTCTAAACTTGACCCAATATTCTGTCAACTTTTTCCAAATTTTCGACAAACTTATTTTTCGATTCGCTTGATCCCGGAATCTTCCATAGCTTATTATATGAACTTAAACCCTCGTATCCATAAGTTTGGCGCATATAATCTCATATATCCTTGAAGGTAACTCCAGTATCCATACTTAGAACGTCCAACACTTATAAATTTGCACGTACGAAACTACGGGGTGTAACATTCTCCTCCCCTTCAAAAACATTCGTCCTCGAATGTTAAAATAGAGTTCTCTTTGAGGTAAATGTCCATGTTCTTACTTGCATTTACTGGTAATTACTTTGTTCACTTGCTCAATTAAAATAGAACTTATTCGAATTATGCAGGTTATCTTTCTTCCTTTGCCGTTTGCACTTTTATATGATACATACTTTCATTCAGAATTTCGTGTTCTCACCGATATCCCCTAAATTAATCTTCTTAGAGTTTAATTCATTCTCATTCTGTTATAACCCGTGTTTTTGTCTATTTGGAAAAATTTGAAATAATTTGGGCTTGAAAGAAATAAGGTCATGTTTGATTTTATTTAATACGTGTGTGTTGTTCATGAACCATTAATGTGGAAATAGCGAGAAAGGTGAGGGGCAAAAATCGGGAATTTCGGGAACTACAAAATGGGCCACAATTAATTGGGCTAGAAAAATTCAAAAAAAAAAAAAAAGAAGATGAGGCCCAAATGGAGCATGGGTGGCCGGCCATATGGCTAGCCCAACCCATGACTCTTAAATAATTTCCATGTGATTAAATTAGCTTCATCTATTAGAACTTTCAAGACAAGTTGAGAAAGGAGAAAAACAAGAGCAAGAACACCACAAAAAAGGGCCATTCGGCCAAGACCCATAAATTTTCCCCCTTAAAATCTTGCTTCAAAAATTGTTTTCTTGTGGTATTTCTACTAATTCAAGGGTCCTCTACAACGTGGTGTAGTTATTTCGGAAGATAAGTCGCTTGTTTCGTAGATTTGGCACTTGGGTCAAGTGAAGAAGCTAGGAAGAAAAGGTAAGAATTAATTTCTTTTTATGTGTTATGAAGGTTTTATTTATGTTGTGGAATGTAGAAAGGAGAAGAATTCATGAAAATATGGAAGTTGCATGATGAATATACATATATATATATAGCCGTGTGCATGTGTTGTTGTGTAGGCAAAAATGAGTTAATTTTATGTAGTATTCTAGTTGTGGTTGTTGTGAACTCTACATTGGAAATGAAAGTTTAAAGGTTTTGGTTGAAGTTGGAAATGAGGGGGGTGAGCCGTGGGTGTGCATGTGTGTGTAGAAGGATGAGCCAATTTTATTTATGATGTTAATTGTGTTGTTGTAGCCTTGTGGTGTCAATGGAAGGATGCTAGTCCATATTAGCATGAAAGATTGGTTGTCAAATTGTTATGGGAAGTTTTGTGATTTTATGGTAGATTTATGTAATGATGAAAATGAAATTGTTAAGGTGCGAATTATGATTATTGTTAATGAAATTGGAAGATGAAAATGTGTTATGAATATTTATGTCGAAGATTAGAAGTTTTCGGATAAATTATGGTTTTGGTGGAATTTTTGTATATTTTGTAAATATTTTGTAGAATGATATGAAATGCTTCCGAATTGTATTGGAATGATCTTGATTAGTAAAGGACTATGAAAACATTGATATTGGATTGGAAATGCGAAGTTAGATTAGGAGTTGTCGCACTATTTAGAAAGGAATACTATTCATGCTAGAATGCGTTTTAATTCGATTGTTGATGTTGTTGGTGTTGTTGTGGTTGTTGTTGTTGACATTTTGGCCGAGTTAAATTCTTGGGGATGCTGTATGTATAGGGTAGATGCTGCCCAAATTTCTGTAGACAAGTATGAGTTAAGATTGAATTCCTAATATTTGGTAATTATGACCAATTGTAGATTTTGGAGGAAACGGGAATTGAGTTTGGAGAGGCGTAAGGAGCGTATAAGGTATGTAAAGCTTTACCTTTCCTTCTCTTGGCATGTCTTAGATCTAATAGGTTTGGATACGAGCCTCGAGGACGACTCTATTCCTAGAAATCCAAGTTTAAATTTAACCCTTTTTCATTCAATAGAATTGAATCATATGTTCCATGCTTTGTTGAAAGAATAGTGTAAGCGTCTATAAATTACCTAAGAGGATATGGGATTGCCCTAACACCTTCATAGACGACTCCATAATCTTAATGTATATAATTTGAGCCCACCACCTCAATTGACCCGAGGTGGGCCCACTATTCCCGATTTCTCTCCTATTGTGTATTGACCTATTTTCGAGCGATTTCAAAGGGAACCTTTTAACTACCCTTCTAACTGCTAAATGACAATTTTTGCAAGTATTCCGTTGAGTATTATAAATTATTTTGGAACATGGAAACGATCCCAGAAAGATTATTTTTATGTAACCTATTGTGATATCCGAACTACACGCACTATGATTATCGTGCTATTTCATTATTAAGATTTGTTATCGAGATATTCCATCGAGTCTTTGTGAATGTATTTTGTGTTATATTGCATTTAGTTTCTCACTACTCCACTCGTGGATGCCTCAATGTCTCCTTCACTGAGCCCGGGCCAGGATATGTTATCAAGCGTATTCCACTGCATTGTTCGCCGTGTCTCGATGTGAATTGCTACAACACATAGGCATCATCTAATATATCGGAGTCTGATCATACTAATCCCAATTTATACTTATAACGATTAAAACTTCTCTAGACCCTTATGATTACCAACGCAAACAACAAATCTTTATTAGGTCAGTAAACTAAGATTTCATATCTCGACACGCTTTGTTTAATACTACTATGTCAACCTTTTACCTATCAACCATTCAAGCCAAGTAACAGTTTATCACAGACTTACCTGAACCTCTCTGTTTTTGTCACTTACTTAATACTACAAAAGCACCACGTGAAACCCCCCAGCCTTATCTACTCCACCAACTCATTTACCCTTTTTCCTCGAGACTAATTTGTTAGGAAACTCTTCATAACATCTCATCCTATCGAAACTGTTTAACATCCCTATATTTCTCACATTATGACAAATTTACTATTTATCAAATAGTCACAACAATATATCAACTCTTAGACAAATCTCAACTACCATCAATTTATTAATTATTCCTCATATCTATCTAAACAAACTGGGACTCAGACACCTGCTTCACAAGTTCATACTTAACCCTTTTCTGACTTAGACAACTAATTTAACTAAGATCACTATTACTTTAATACGACGGAACTTAACTCAAAGATCTCGAAAATAAGCCATACCTTAGCAAGATGTCGTACAACTCGGGAACACCAACCAGCAATATGTACGCTCAATAACCACATAGGTAAATACAAAAATATAGTACAACAAATAATGTCATCTCTCACCAGCCATAAGTAACACAATAACCACTAGAGTCTTCGTTTCTGTTATCCAACCAATGTTCCCTATAGCCTATGACATACTGGAACTTACCAATTCATACATAACCCTCGAGTTGACTTCACATTGTACAACCTCAACATAACTCTCAAATTATTAGCTCTTCGTTCGAACGATCCCCCTTTTTATCCTTAATTAATCTTAGTCTAGATTAGAGATTCAAGCATATGATCTACTACTTCATGAAATCCCATCTTACTATAGGCAAGACTCACCAATTAAACTAATATTTAAAGCCTATTATTTAATTCTCAATGCTAAGGTACAAACTCATCTTATCCAACTAGTCCCCATACATTTGCACCATTAATTCAAGCCTAAGATGATAGATAATCATAAGATAAGGCAAGGGAAATAACCCCCAAAAGAAACAAATTCAAGATAAAAACACGGCTTATTGTAACTGTTGACCGCTGCAGCGGTCTCGCTTTAGCGAGCAAGTGCCCATTGTAGCGGACATTCCCCAAAAGTCATCCTCCGCTATGGCGGGCATGGTTCTGCCATAGCGCCCTCGCTACAACGGTCCAGTGCCCGCCATAGTGGACACACCAACTCTCATCTGACCGCGGTAGCGAGAGGACCGCCGCTATAGCAGTACTTCTCCGCTATAGCGGTACTTTGCCGCTACAGCGGTCCCACTGAGGTAGTAAGCTTGCTAATTCTCACAATTTTTCATCTACTGCACAACACTTCATTCGAGGCCTCACACACATAAACAAAACATGCACATTATTGTAAAAACACCATACGGACTCAACCGTGGCCTTGAAATCCCCAATGGAGGACTAATTTCCTACGTCACCCCCCAAATGGACTCAATACAACCAAACAATAATCATAAACAAGCCAAGTTTTCAGTTCTTGGACTTCTGCATTTGTGTTTTGATTAGCTCATTCTACTCTCGGAGAGGTGTTACTAGCTAAGATGGTCAAGATTTCTGTAACAACCGGGAGGGTCGCTACAGTCAGATACCAATTATTTCCTTCATAATAGTGGAGACTAACCTATCCAATGTTCTCTTCTTTACAAGATTATGGAAACAGAATAAACGAGTCTAAATTACAGCCCATACAACTAAACTTCAAGTCATAATTGGATATTGAACTTGAATCATGCGTCCAAATCAGGAAGATGTATTTAGTACCATACTAGGCCATGCCATAACACAAACCACTCGCATTCGAGTTTAGGGGAGGGGTTTCGACCATTCGTGGAAGAATAAGATAAGGAAGTACATATACCAGTTAGAATCATCTAGATACCAACTTGAATGAATTAGCATGAAAGAATGAAAGAAGTGGAAGTTTCTTAAATGTCCCATAGCCTCTCGTAGATAGGTACATAGGTCTTCGTACCAATCCGCAAGACTCTACTAGACACGTCTTTGTACAATGAGATTCATGAACCTAGCTCTGATACCAACTGTCACGACCCAAGTTACCAGTCGTGCGGGCACCTACCTTATTATCACTAGTAGGCGAACCCTTACTAGTTACCCCATTAATCACTAGCCAATTTCAACTTCGTTAATCATTTATACTCTAACAATCAATAAATAAGTGAAAGAATAAATAGTCTGACCAAGTTATAAATAATAATTAATATAAGTGCGGAAGTCTTAACTATTATACCCCCAAAATCTAAAAGTCATCATACAAGGACTCTATCCAATAATGTCTAAAGAGTGGAGTACATCTCAAATATAATAACAAATAATGTCTAGAATGAGCGTAGACATCTGATAAAAGAGATCTTCAAGTGGCATGGCATGGGTAGAAGCTCACCCTCGGATCTGATCGAGCAAACTAGCTTCAAGCTAGAGATGTAGTCTGGATGAAATCTCTAGAACACAATCTGCACTAAAAAAGGGTGCAGTAAGGTGGTATCAGTACAAACACTATGTACCGGTAAGCATCATAGGCCGACTAAGATTAGTTCACGCATATAAGTAAAAAATCAACAAGATAAATAGATAGGCACTTAATACTCACATCCAAGTCACAAAATATCCCATAACAGAGTCGCAGCGTAAGATGAAGCTTCTAACCCACAAGTTTGTCAAGGTTCAATAATCTCACGTGATAATCACAAGTCCAAGTTCCGTCCCTATGTAGAGTCACTAATCCACAATTTAACTCAGTCAATGCTCATAATTATATCACAATAGGCATTCAACATCCATACCAAAATCAGAACAAAATGAGCATATCATAATGCAGAATAAAATGTAATGATGTGCAATGCAAAATATGATGAAGTGCATGCAATGCACTGGCCAAATACACACTCTACACACATGCTCACTGGGGTCATTGCCCAAAAGTCATGACCTGCAGAGGACCCATAGTGTCCATGTACCACTCGTTTCGGATACTCATCGGACCCGAGCCAAAAATCCTCCGCTCCGAAAAGAACCTCGGACTCGGATCCACATCATGTACCGCTCTTTTCCGGAATGTACCCTGGACCACGAGCTCATAACTAGCATCAAATAGTATTACAAGTTCAAGAACAAGATTATATTAACTTCTTCACTAATTTTACATCACAATGTATGTCTCCACGTATTCCAATTCATTAGTATGTATGGACTATAAACAATTATAAATATCAATGTCAAACAGAAGGCATCATGCCACAAATCTTTCATGAATCCTTACCGAGCCATTTCCATTATGTATGAGTGTATGAATGCATAAATAAGTGTAAACATGGTAAATTAATGCAAACCAATAAAGCAATAGTGAATGTACAAGTCACAAGCTGTTATACCCCGTATTTTTGTACGTCGAATTATTCGCAAGCTAATCGACATAAGTTAAGGACGAGATTATTTTTGGATACGAAATAGGAACTTTTAATTCTCAATTTTAATTAGTACACGATTTGTTTATAAATTTCAATTAGTGTAGAAATATTATTGGAAATTAGGGACTAATTAACTATGATTAGATTATTAAGTAGGGATTAGTCATTAATTAAGATTAATTAAGTTAATTATATCTTGTGGGCCCCACCCATTTTTAAATTAAAAAAAAATATAAAACAAAACAAATTGGTGAGTCATAGGGGGGGGGGGGCACATGTACAAGGAAAGAGCACCATATATAAATTTAGGATGATGAACAACTTAGGTAATTCATTTCATTTTTCAAGTGGAAGATTAAGAAAAAGAAAAAAAAAGGCATCACCATGGCTGCCAAACTCTCGGCCAGCCATGGTTGATTAAACAAAAATTTTGTTTCTTGTTTTGATTAAGTTCCAATGTTATTTGCAAGTCCAAGGAGGTGATAGCAACATTGGGTATTGTATTGAGGAAGAAGAAATAGTGAAATTGGAGCAAATAAGTGTAGAATTTCCTCCGATTAAATTAAGGTAGGATTTTCATATTTTATGGTATAATTGGATTGATGGTGTTGTAATGAAAAGATTAAAATTAGATTAGATGAAATTGGATGTAAGAAATTGCATGAATTCGTTGATATTAGGAGTTGTGGTTGTTATATGAATTGTTGAGTTGAAAAGATTAAAAGTATGATTTATGTTCATATGTTGTGGTTCGTGTTGTTGTTGTGTTGTTATTGATGTGGATTCTAAATTTGGAAGGAAGAAGTGTATAACGTATCGTATACAAAGCGTATGTTGGTTTGTTTATAATCTTAAATGTTAATGATTTGGATTGGAAAAGGGTTAAGAAAGGTTATTGGGTTGTTTGAGTTGTTTGTGGGCTGGATTGTAAGGATTCTATATGAATATTTCTATTACTGTAATTGTTGGTATTGCTGTGATAACAGGAGGTTAATCGGAAGTTCAGATTAGGCGAGTTATATAGGGGAAATGCTACCCAATTTCCGTTAAGTTCTTAACTAATAAAAATCCTAATCAAGAAAGTATGAATTGAAGAATGATTCCTATAGGTAATTGGTTGCAGATTTATAAGCTAGAAAGTATAGTTTACTAACGGTAGCATTACTTTCATATCGAATAGGCTAAAGGGGTGTGGGCTGGATTGTAAGGATTCTATATGAATATTTCTATTACTGTCATTGTTGGTATTGCTGTGATAACAGGAGGTTAATCGGAAGTTCGGGTTAGGCGAGTTAAATAGGGGAAATGCAGCCTGATTTTCGTTAAGTTCTTAACTAATAAAAATCCTAATCAAGAAAGTATGAATTGAAGAATGATTCCTATAGGTAATTGGTTGTAGATTTATAAGTTAGAAAGTATAGTTTACTAACGGTAGCGTTACTTTCATATCGAATAGGCTAAAGGGGCGGCGAAGCGAACTTGACTACGGTTAACCTATAACAGGTATGTAAAGCTAACCCTTCTTTCTTTTTGGCATGATCTTTATGAAACAAACAGACGACGTGTATATGATTCCAAAGAAGTTCCTATTCTTAGAGCCACTAGGATGGCCAATGTTCTTCATTTCCAGAAGCTATTTCATTATGTCTTGATACGTGTATATGATTCAAGAAGTTCTATCTTGATATAATCTATAGTGACATTCGAAAGGTACTTGATATGACTATTGTCTTGATTTTCGAGTGATAGCTCGTTTTCATTATTATATCGAGTCTCAGATATGATTTAACTTGCATATAGTTGATCACTACTCTGCTCGTGCATGCCTCAATATGTCTTTCACCGAGTCCCGGGACGGGTATGTTATCGTGCACAGTTTCACTGCATTGTTTACCGAGTCCCTCACTAGAGTGTATATGATATGATGATATGTTTATGGCGGCCAGGATGGTATATGATGACTTTATTCACCGACTGCCATAATGGGCCGGGTATGATATATGATATTGACATGCATGATTTATGTTTCAAAAGGCAAGTGTTTTGGTATTCTGGATGTTATACTTGTCTCCTGTACTCCCTACTTCAGTTATGATCCTCTTTACTGTATTTCATGCTTTACATACTCAGTACATATCTCGTATTGACCCCCTTTCTTCGGGGGGCTGCGTTTCATGCCCGCAGGTACAAACACTCGATTCAGTGATCCCCCAGCTTAGGATTTCCAGTCAGCTGTCTAGGAGAGCTCCGTTGTTCCGGAGCCTAGATATTTGGTACAAATTTTCTAATGTATATATATGTTTTTCCAGGGGTACGACGGGGCCCTTTCCTGTCATATTTCACTGTTGATACTCTTAAAGGTCTGTAGACATGTGTGTGGGTTGTGTATAGATTATGATCAGCTGTGTCTATATAGTTTGTTGTGGATGTTTCTGTTTGTTGTGGCAGCCTTGCCGGCTTGCGTATGTTATTGATATGTAGAGGCAGCCGTGTTGGCTTGCGTATTATAATGATATATAGTGGCAGCCTTGTCGGCTTGCGTACTTTATTACGTTGTGATTGGCTGAGACTCTGCAGGAGACAGATTATCATGATCTGTGACGTTGAGAACCTTTGGGTCTATGTCGATTCCCATGGTGTCTATAGTGTCAGTCTGACTATGTCTAACAGGTACACATATGGGTGTCCAGCTCGGGCACTAGTCATGGCCCACGGGGTTGGGTCGTGACAAAAGTGTTATTAGAGCGGTTCATCCTCGGAGTGTCTACAGACCGTGTCTAGTAGAGTCTTGTTTATCGGTGTGTTGTGGACCACATCTATAAACAGGAAGCTACAGGACATTTAAGATATTATCTTTCCTTCTGGCTTAGATCGTGCGACAGAGCCAGAGTCTAGGAAAGATTGTTTCTGATCGCTTTTCCTGTAGGTAGGTGCAGAATTGCGAGAGATGAAGAGGCCAGCTTCGGATAGTGGGGGTGCTAAGAAGGCCCCTAGGGTAAATTTAGGACCCTAGGCTCCAGGACCGAGCAGGAGGAGCCTCAGTTACTCTATCGAGACTGACCCATCGGAGGACCTAGCGACAATTCCCCCAGAGTTTTTGATATTTAGGGAGGCGATCCCCGAGGCCGTACCAGTTGCTCCTATGGTAGAACCCCACGTTAGACCGGCTACCCCGGTAAGTGTTACAGATTACTCCAGCCCCCTATCCTGGTCGTCAGTAAACCAGGACTTGCCTGGTTATCTACATTCCCCGGACTCCGATGAGAAAGACGATGAAGGCCAGACGAGTAGATGGCGGGCAGATGATGACGAGGAGCACATTTCGCCTTATAGATCACCAGATCAGACTAGAGACCGATCTACTATAGGTATATGAGATCTTATTGGAATTTCCTATGTATGTGCATTTGCTATAGATTGTTACCTAATAGCGGCGAGCGAAAATCAAAGGGGCCGACAACCAAGTATCTATGAGTAACAGTGACCAAGGTGTTCCCATCACCGTGGGAATTTTGAAATCTAGGATGGAAAATAGTTGTACATACAGGTGAAAGTTGGATATCAAGGTTACATAATGAGAATTTGTATATACGGAATGGCAAACTAGCCATCATTATGGTAAGTTATGGTAAGTATAGTAAGAAAATGGGTCGAAGATATATATATATATATATATATATATATATATATATATATATATATATATATATATATATATATTGTAAATAAGCTTAGTTATAAAGGGTGCACAGAAGAAGCTAAAGGAATTAGTAACGGTAAGCAGAATATATGTTAGACATAGTGTGAATGTTGCAGGTATGATCGAAACCTGCAGTTAAAGATTGAAAGGGAAAATAAATAGGAAAGTGTGACAGGTACAGTTTGAGTTGGACACACGAGGTAAGTTCGTCATTTTCATCCTGTGATTGATATGGGGAGCCCTGTGCGGCTACGATATGATGTAATATATATGTGTATGTTGGCCCTGTGAGGCATTGTTGGTATTTCCTGCGTGACGATTTTGAGATAGTAAGAAACACAGAGGAAACTCTGCCAAAATATCCTTAGAAATAAAAAGAGAATGAGATAGAAGTTCGTAATATTTTTGAAAGGTCATGTCAACAGTGACGATAAGATCTGACTAAGTCGCAAGTACGTCTGACTTCGAGAAATAAGGTTAACGGTTGAATTGATAATAATAATAATAATTATGAGGTCGACGTTGATATTGTAAATTTATCATGTTGGATTAAAGTTTTAAGAGATACCCTCCATGTCAACCGTAAGAGGCATCATTCTTATTTGGGAAATTCGATCTCAAAGAAGCGAATATGAGCAGCAAAGTTTGGAATTCATTTGAACAGACCAAAATACTTTCCAGCCACATTTTACCTTAGAAAAAGCTCATGTTGAAGAGCAAAAACGTCCAGCAATTAAGTTTCACTTTTATTGAAGAGTACAAAGCATACAGCAAGTAGTTTATGAACTAAATAATTCGTTCGTGACCCAAGAACAAATCTGGAGGTAAACTATGTAAACCAAGTATTAGAAGCCTCGTGATGCTTGTCGGATTCTAGTTCCTCCTCTTGTGGTGGGTTGGAGGATTGTTATGAGAATGAGTAAAGCCCGGTGAGGAAGCGACTAAAAGATATGACGTGATCTGTGTGACTAAGGTATAAAGGCAAATATGAAATGGAAAGGCAGAGTATAGAACAAATGAGAAAGACTTATAAAGTTCTATAGGGAAAGTTCAGAATAAAGAGTATGCGGTAACGAAAATGAAAGCGAGCGAGATAACAGCGCAGTAATAGGTTATGACATGTATAGCTGAGAGCACGAGTAATATAAGTGTCGGAACTGTGAAAGACCAAGCTATAAAGATAAGAAACGAAGCAGAATGAGTGCCAGAAAATGACTCGGATGGTAAGAATAAATAGTGATGAGCAGAATATGTTTTGAGAATGAGAAAGGGATTATGCAGAAATAGTGTTTTCCGGAGGACACAGAGATAGCATGAGATTCCTCGTGCACAGAATGAAAGATGGACATAGATTGGAGAAATGGTAAGGGAATACTAAAGGAAGCACCCTAGATAGACAAAATTAATTGAGTACGAATGGAAGATAAAAGAGAAATACATAGCTACGAACATAAAGGTGTAGTAAGATAACAAGGTGGTAAGATAAGACCATTATCCTGATGGATTTGATACGATTTTAAGTTAAAAGTTAGTGTTGGGTACATGACAAGGGTGAAAGAGCATAAGGTATAAAGGAGTACTGCGTATATATGACTTCACCTCGGAAATAGTGAAATCCGTAAAAAAAAACAAAAAAAAACGAGGATTGTAGATTTGCGAAACAACTGATGTATTGTAAATTTATTAGAGGAAGCAGATGATATCCGTTGGGATAAGATAATGTTATAAGAGAGCTTGGGACACTTATCATCAAAATATAAATGCTACCTAATTGAGAAATTGGAACAACTATAAGTACTACCTAATTACTGATCGGAGTAAGTGGAATGTGGCCTTAGATGAGTTCCTACATGGGTCGCATTACTCGAGTATAGATGGTTAGATGAGATTTTGTACTGTGTATAGAAAAGTTCTCATCGCCTCGTGATTGTGTTAAGGTTTCGTACATGGGTAATCTAAGTTATAGATGATAAAGAAAAGACATGGATATGGTGCAGTATACCAAATGTATTGGGAAAAGAATCATATGAATTTCAAAAATTGGAAATGGGGACACAGAGCAGAATGTAAATAGATAATGATGTAAGTACACCCAAAAAGGGGGGAAGCGGATGAGAGAAATGCAAGTGTAAGATGAAAACAACTGACACTGCAATATATTTAATGCGAATACTTAAACTTCAAGTGAGATTCCTTGCCAAAACAAGTTAGTAAGATTTGAAAGCCAGCAATAAACGAATAGAAGTCAGGATGGTATTTGAGTACAATTAAAATGTTGGCAACAGAGTTGTATGCTAATGATATTGTGACTTATAAGTAGCAAAGAAGGAGGGATAGGGAATCTCCTATAGTAGAAAATGAGAAAATTGAATGGTAAGTTAAGGAAGGAAAAAAGAGTATGACAAGATAGACAACAAGTAAGTTTTAGTACAAATAAGATATGTAGAGCAGAATGAACCAGGAGAAAGAAAGACTATGACTAAGATTGGATGTACTTTGTACAAGATGTACAAGGATAGTTATGTGATCTACGCATATTTATATGTTAAGAATGAGACCAAGTGAGTACTTGACAAGAAGAGTAAAGATTCAGTAGTAACAATGTGGATACGATATTTTGGATACATTAGGGAAAGGTGTAAGATGGTTTGAACAAAATTACCGAGATAGGATTAGTACTGAGGGAAAAAGCCATAGTTGAGTCCCGATATCAATTGAAAAATATACCAGAAGAATGTAAGATCTGCATAAAGACTAGTGAGACGACGCTAAGATATTTCTTGGGCTCATTTGAGCACTTACGCATATTCTGATACGTGATAGGAAAACTAAGCGCAAAATCTGAGTAAAGAGACAATAGAAGAATTTGAACTAAAGATAAAAGAAACAACCCGAGGTAATATACCTAAAGTGTTACAAGTTAGGTTAAGGGAAATTACGAAATGGTTTAACTGAGATGATCAGAACAAGCGGGTTAATGGTTACTGGGTGGCAGTGACTTTATATGTCAAATCAAAAGAAATTCTTTCAGAATTATACCAGTTAATAATAGACAGGTCACAGAGCAGCTATGGTAAGTTATAATATGAGGGAACTCCAACTTTACTTGATAGCCAACTCTAAAGACCGAGATTAAGAGCTAAAAAGAAAAATGACAGTTAAAAAGAAAGTCGAGAAGTGATACCTGAGTCTGAAGATTCCAGAATATAAACTGGAACAACAGAGCAATATAAGGTTATTGAAGTAAAAAAAATTCCACCTTGGAAAATTTCATTTCATTCTTAAAATTACGAAGAGTCTACGAGTTACCAGAGGTATGAATACTCCAAGGATTGCAAAGTCTAATGAATCGATGAGGAATGTTTGCACGTTATAAGATCTTGATTAAGGATTAAGAGGTAAGATGAAGTGAACGATCCGTCCTAAAGGAGTAACTATAGAAAAAAAAAAAGGAGAGTAAAGACAACGACGTAGAATTACCACTTCGAGAGGCAAGAGCAAGAACAAATATTATGAAAATGGTTACTGAGAAAGCTGGAATGTATTATAACAGATTGAATGAAATCGACCAACGAAAGAGGCATGTGAGGAGTATAATTCAGTAATAGAACATTCAAGGAAATATTGGGAATGCAGGATTAGTTTAAAATTCGAGGACGAATGTTTCAAAGGGGGGAAGGATGTTATACCCCGTATTTTTGTACGTCGAATTACTCGCACGCTAATCGAAATACGTTAAGCACGGGATTATTTTTGGATACGAAAGAGGAACTTTTAATTCTCAATTTTAATTAGTACACGATTTGTTTATAAATTTTAATTAGTGTAGAAATATTATTGGAAATTAGGGACTAATTAACTATGATTAGATTATTAAGTAGGGATTAGTGATTAATTAAGATTAATTAAGTTAATTATATATTGTGGGCCCCACCCGTTTTTAAATTAAAAAAAAATATAAAACAAAACAAATTGGTGAGTCATAGGGGGGGGGGGCACATCTACAAGGAAGGAGCACCATATATAAAGTTAGGATGATGAATAACTTAGGTAATTCATTTCATTTTTCAAGTGGAAGATTAAGAAAAAGAAAAAAAAAGGCATTGCCATGGCTGCCAAGCTCTCGGCCAGCCATGGTTGATTAAACAAAATATTTGTTTCTTGTTTTGATTAAGTTCCAAGGTGATTTGCAAGTCCAAGGAGGTGATAGCAACATTGGGTATTGAATTGAGGAAGAAGAAATAGTGAAATTGGAGCAAATAAGTGTAGAATTTTCTCCGATTAAATTAAGGTAAGATTTTCATATTTTATGGTATAATTGGATTGATGGTGTTGTAATGAAAAGATTAAAATTAGATTAGATGAAATTGGATGTAAGAAATTGCATGAATTCGTTGATATTAGGAGTTGTGGTTGTTATATGAATTGTTGAGTTGAAAAGATTAAAAGTATGATTTATGTTCATATGTTGTGGTTCGTGTTGTTGTTGTGTTGTTATTGATGTGGATTCTAAATTTGGAAGGAAGAAGTGTATAACGTATCGTATACAAAGCGTATGTTGGTTTGTTTATAATCTTAAATGTTAATGATTTGGATTGGAAAAGGGTTAAGAAAGGTTATTGGGTTGTTTGAGTTGTTTGTGGGCTGGATTGTAAGGATTCTATATGAATATTTCTATTACTGTAATTGTTGGTATTGCTGTGATAACAGGAGGTTAATCGGAAGTTCAGATTAGGCGAGTTATATAGGGGAAATGCTACCCAATTTCCGTTAAGTTCTTAACTAATAAAAATCCTAATCAAGAAAGTATGAATTGAAGAATGATTCCTATAGGTAATTGGTTGCAGATTTATAAGCTAGAAAGTATAGTTTACTAACGGTAGCATTACTTTCATATCGAATAGGCTAAAGGGGAGGCGAAGTGAACTTGACTACGGTTAACCTATAACAGGTATGTAAAGCTAACCCCCTTTGTTTTTTGGCATGATCTTTATGAAACAAACAGACGACGTGTATATGATTCCAAAGAAGTTCCTATTCTTAGAGCCACAAGGATGGCCAATGTTCTTGATTTCCAGAAGCTATTTAATTATGTCTTGATACGTGTATATGATTCAAGAAGTTCTATCTTGATATAATCCATAGTGACATTCGAAAGGTACTTGATATGACTATTGTCTTGACTTTCGGGTGATAGCTCGTTTTCATTATTCTATCGAGTCTCAGATATGATCTAACTTGCATATGGTTGCTCACTACTCTGCTTGTGCTTGCCTCAATATGTCTTTCACCGAGTCCCGGGCCGGGTATGTTTTCGTGCACAGTTTCACTGCATTGTTCACCGAGTCCCTCACTAGGGGGCCGGGTACGGTATATATATATATATATATATATATATATATATATATATATATATATATATATGATGATATGATGATATGTTTATGGCGGCCAGGATGGTATATGATGACTTTATTCACCGACTCCCATAATGGGCCAGGTGTGATATATGATATTGACATGCATGATTTATGTTTCAAAAGGCAAGTGTTTTGTATTCTGGATGTTATACTTGTCTCCTGTACTCCCTACTTCAGTTATGATCCTCTTTACTATATTTCATGCTTTACATACTCAGTACATATCTCGTACTGACCCCCTTTCTTCGGGGGGCTGCGTTTTATGCCCGCAGGTACAAACACTCGATTCGGTGATCCCCCAGCTTAGGATTTCTAGTCAGCTGTCTTAGAGAGCTCCGTTGTTCCGGAGCCTAGATTTTTGGTACAGATCTTCTGATGTATATATATGTTTGTCCAGGGGTACGACGGGGCCCTGTCCCGTCATATTTCACTGTTGATAGTCTTAGAGGTCTGTAGACATGTGTGTGGGTTGTGTATAGATTATGATCAGCTGTGTCTATATAGTTTGTTGTGGATGTTTCTGTTTGTTGTGGTAGCCTTGCCGGCTTGCGTATGTTATCGATATGTAGTGGCAACCTTGTCGGCTTGCGTATTATAATGATATATAGTGGCAGCCTTGTCGGCTTGCGTACTTTATTACATTGTGATTGGTTGAGACTCTACAGGAGACAGATTATCATGATCTGTGACGTTGAGAACCTTTGGGTCTATGTCGATTCCCGTGTTGTCTATAGTGTCAGTCTGACTATGTTTAACAGGTGCACAAATGGGTGTCCAGCTCGGGCACTAGTCATGGCCCACAGGGCTGGATCGTGACACAAGCCATAAGTCATATCAAGACTTAGATCAACTCAACCATGAAATGAATCATACAACCCGTCTCAACCAACATAAGAGTCTATATCCCTCTTTACTTCCACATGTAGCAAGTACGCGTCACAACTAAGTCTTGTATCACCAAAACGCTCCATTTTTCTATATATTATCATCAACAGTAAATCATACATCAAGTGTTCATCTACGTAAAATCATAAATATATAATTAATAATTCAGGTCTAAACTCAGTATCCTTTCTTTCTCCGATGATATATGTCGCAATAAGAGAGAACTGGGTGCAACCATATTACAACACAACAATACAAGTAACAAGTATAATCACAATAATAGGGCAACAATAATAATCAACCTAATAGAAATCCATCCCGAATCACCATAATATGAATACGACTACACCTCTTATTTCAGTACATAAAGTAATGGTGATGAGCCCACAAAATCAGAAGTCATACCAACCTAGCTAATATCCAACCAAAACACTATGTCCGAAGACCTAATCATGCTTTCTCCTATCAATTCTATACAATACATACATTTCACTAATCAAAGTCTAACTAAAGTAAGCCATAACCTACCTCGAATGCAGAACAGGAGCCACGAACTACTCCACACAAGCCTTCAATTTTCGAAGTGCCTTAGAACAGTCAAAGTCTAACGATATGATGCTAAGTAAGAAAAAAACCATATGTTTAAACAAGAACAATAATTTGGGGAAGAAGAACCACTTAGTTCTACCCTTTTGAATGGATGAAACCATCCTTTAATGGTGAATTTATCATAACTTCTATCTCTACAATCATTAACCTTCAATTCATGGGTTTCTAATCAATTTTACCTTTTTCCAACAGATTTTAGAACAAAGCTTCCATTTTTATTAGAACCCTAAGTATCAACATGCAATTCCAACTATAAGAAATCAAATTCCTTTCCCAAAAAGTGGTAATCTATAATCCTAGGTGATTAATCAACAACAAAATCAACAACCCATAAATTATTCAAGGGTTTACTAATTCTAGGGTTTTAGGAATTTCACCCACCATTGATGGACCTTAAAATAGTCATGGAACTTGAGGAAGAAAGGAAAAGGAACAAATAAAGATGGGCACTTACCCTCCAAGATGCTTTCACCAATGAATGGAATGAATTTTGCCTCTTTCGCACTTGAAAACTGACTTTGGGGTCTTGTTGGTAATGGTTTGGAGTTGGAGTATTAAAATATGGCTTTCTGCCCCCCGTCTGTCACAGCAGTGGCCAGTTGGTCATTACAGCCGTCCCGTTATAGTGACCATAGGTCGCTGCCAGTGGACCTGCTGGAACAACCCGAACGAAAAAGGGCATAACTTCCTCATCTGGAGGCGAAACACGACGATTCTTTTTACTATAACTTCGTAATTACCAGATGGATGTAACGGTTCAAACCTCACACAAAAGGTGTTTTTATCAGTCTAGGGCCATTTCTATCCACAGACCTATGGCGAAAACATTGAATTCGAGTGTGACAAAACCCAAACCCATCTGAAAGTCTTCGGAACCTCACCAAAACTCGTGGAAAAGTTCAAAATCATGATGTTAACATGTTGGAACTTCCAAAACATTTTCACGGGTTATCCTAACCCGTTGTTAACTGTGGTCAACTCTAACTCGCAAACTTAACTAGCTACTCCATCAATGAATCAATTTACATTTGAACCTTGCGGAAACCAACCCAATAACTTCAGTAAGTCATATATCATACTAACAGGACTTGGGGAAGGGTGAACAAAGTTAAATGGGTAAAAACACTATAATAACGAAACGGGTTGTTACACTTAAAGGTTTAGCAAGTCTTGAAGAGAAAAGAACCATAGTAGAGAAGTCGCAAAGTATTAAGTTGAAGTTGATGGTTATGGGTTGAATTTGAAAGCAGATTTTGGATTGATTTATGATTTATTTGAATATAATTTCTTTACTATGGTATTGTTGGTATTGTTATTGTTGTTTGGGAGTTGTTTTGGTATTTGGTAGAAGTCGATAAAATAGGGGAAGTGCTGCTCAAATTCCGCTAGCTCGCTAATTACTCTAGTTTGAACTTATTAGCGTTTTGAAGACTTAACTCTAGTATGAATCCTCTTGAATGTAGATTTGCGAGATTCGAAGGGAAAACGTTAAACGGTTAAGGAGACGAAAAGGTATGTTACGACTAACCCTTTCTTCTTATGGCATGATCACTTCGATACGAACATGTATGCAAATGTCCTCCATGATGACTCTGTTTCTAGAAATACAAAAGCTTATAGTTCTTGATGCTCTTATGATATTATTGATTTTTGTTTCATGATTATTGATCTTTTTCATTATTATTGCTCTCATCTTATGGTAGTTGTTCCTTCAAGGTAAGATACAACGATGATGATGATGATTCCATAATGGAAAATCGGAGGTTTACCGACCTTACGACACTCTAATAAAGTTATAGCTTTAATTTGGGCTCTCATGCATGCTTTATATATATATGTATGTATTTTCTCACACCGCGCGGTGCTATAGTCGGCTAGGCAGGCACGTAGATGTTCACACTACTGCAGTGGGCAGGTTATGATGTTACCCCGGACGCGGGTTGATGATGATATGATGATAACATCGAGCCTAAATGGCCGGGCAAGATACTATATATATGTATGTATGATTTTTTTTTTAAAAAGCTAAGCATGTATGACATCCGCCTTAAGAGGCATTTAGAGGTACAAATTGATCTCTTTATCTTAAATTGTCTTCATACTTTCCCCATTTTGTTACTCATGCCTTACATACTCGGTAAATTATTTGTACTGACGTCCTTTTATTTGTGGTCGCTGCGTTCCTGCTCGCAGGTAGATAGGGAGACAGACCAAACCCCTAGGCTGCTTCATCAGCAATTGTACAGGAGCACTCCAATTGTGTTGGAGCTGTGGTTCAGCTGGTATTATTCATTTGTGTACATATATGAGCTTGGCAAGGCCCTATCCCATCTTTATGATGTCATATTTGTATACCATTTTGGTAGCCTTATCGGCTTGTGTGTGTGTGTGTGTGTGTGTGTGTATATGGGCATAGTTTGATGACGAATGAATAAATATGGATTTATGCCCTTATAGATTAGATATTTACGAGCTATCTCCATGGTCCACCTAGATATGATTATGAGATGTATATCAAATCGTACTTGATAGGCTAGCTTCGTGTGCCTATCAAGGCCCTCTAGTGGGGTCGTGACAAAAGTGGTATCACAGTAGTTCGTTCTAGGGTGTGTCTACGAGCCGTGTCCAGTAGAGTCTTGTTTAGGGGTGTGAAGTGTGCCACACTTATAAACAGAAGGCTGCGGGTCATTTAAGAATGATTAACCGTTCTTTCTTATCCTACATCCTATGATAGAGCCATTCTATAAGGATTCTCTTTTTCCCGGCCGTGTGTTATGATTTCAGGGATGCCTGGGAAGACAAAAGTTGCAGCGGCCCAGAAGAGCAAGTCCGTGGCAGGTAGAAGAACTGGACAGGTACCGCTTACAGATGTAAAAGAGGGCGAGTCTCAGAATGAGGTTCCATCTCGATCCTCTCACACTCTGCCCGCTCCAGAGGAGCATAGAGGAGCTCTAGCTCCAGCACCCCTAGTTCCCTCATCGGTTACATCAGGCCAAGAGATAAGAGAGGCTATTCAGTTGTTGACCCAGTTAGTAGTCGCTCAGGCTCTATGACAGGGTGCGGGTTATGATGATAGGGATTTTAGCACCAAAGTTCGTGATTTTATTAATTTAGACCCTCCAGAATTCTTTGGGTCAAAACCAGATGAGGAGCCACATAACTTCATAGATAGGATGTTAAGGACCTTGCGAGTAATGCATGTCTCAGATATTGAGTCAGTAGAGTTGGACTTTTATAGATTACGGGATGTGGCTGTTCATTGGTATAATTCTTATATTTCTTCTAGAGGGGTTAATGCACCTCCACTCATGTGGAAGGAATTTGTAGATGCTTTTCTCAGACATTACTTACCGCCAGAGATTCGACGAGCTAGAGCTGATAAGTTCCTGAACCTTAGACAGGGTAACATGAGTGCTCGAGAATGTAGTCTTCGATTTAATTCGTTGGCTAGGTATGCCCCTGCTATGGTAGCTGATATGTGAGATTGTATTCATGTGTTCGTTGTTTGTAAGTGGTTTGGGACCACATTTCATTGATGATGGCTTAGCGGCCTCACTTCAGGAAGGTATGAATATTTCTGGTATTCAAGCCCACGCTCAGAATCTTGAGGAACGACAGCAGCGGAGGGTTGAGCATTAGCATGATAGGGGTTATAGTAAGAGGGCCAGATCTTCATGTGTTGTTAATGAGTTCAGGGGGGGGGGGGTCAGAGGCAACAATATTCTAGGCACTCATGCCATTCAGTGGCTAGTGCACCTCCACGATTTGCAGGGTAGAGATTTGATCGACCTATTCATTCCAGAGCAGGTTAGAGTTCTAGAGCCTTAGGTTCTCAGTATAGGGGAGATTCAGGCAAGATGAGGCCACGTTTACCATGATTTACTCAGTGTTCTAAGCAACATTCGAGATAGTGCCGCTTGGGCTCAGATGCTTGTTATGCTTGTGGTCAAACATGCCATATGATGTGTGACTGTCCATCAAGAGGTGGTAGAGATGCGGTTCAACCTACTAGATCAGTAGCTGGTTCTTCATCATCTGTAAGCCCTTTAGGGAAAAGCTCGCAGAAATTGTCAAGCTGTGGTAAAGGTAGAGGGAGAGTGTCCAGTTAGAGCGGTCCTCAGAACTATATTTATGCATTGGGTAATCGACAGGATCTCGAGTCTTCACCTGATGTGGTTACAGATATATTATCAACATTTTCTCATGATGTATATGCATTGATTGATCCAGGTTCTACATTTTCAGATGTTACTCCTCTTATCGCTGACCAATTTAGGGTGAAACCTGAGTCGATTAAACCTTTTGAAGTGTCTACACCCGTTGGTGACCCAGTGATAGCTAGACGGGTGTATAGAAATTGTGTGGTTACAGTCTGTGACAGTCATACCATGGCTAGTTTGATTGAGCTAAATATGGTAGATTTTGATGTTATTATGGCTATGGATTGGTTGGCTTCTTGTTACACCAATGTTGATTGTAGAACAAAAATGGTTCGTTTCCAGTTTTCGGTAGAACCAGTTCTAGAGTGGAGGGGTAATACAGCATCTTCGAGACGTAGGTTTATTTCTATATCAAGGCAAGGAAGATTTTTTTTAAAGGTTAGATTTATCATTTTGTCTGGGTTCAAGATACGAAAGAAAAGCCATCGACACTTCAGTCTATTCCAGTAGTTAAATGAGTTTCTGGATGTATTCCCTGACGAGCTTCCAGGCCTTCCACCAGAATGGGAGATTGATTTTGCCATTGATGTGCTATCGGATACTAAGCCAATCTCTATTCCTCCTTATAGAATGGCTCCTGCAGAACTGAAGGAGTTGAAGAAGCAGTTGAAGAATTTGCTTGAGAAAGGTTTTATGAGGCCCAGTATATCACCGTAGGAAGCGCCAGTGTTATTTGTGAGAAAGAAGGATGGCTCCTTGCTAATGTATATCGATTACATACAACTGAATAAGGTTACAATAAAGAATAAGTATCCACTTCCAATAATTGATGATTTATTTGATCAGTTTCATGGTTCCAAATGGTTCTCAAAGATAGATTTGAGATCAGGGTACCACCAGGTGAGAGTTAGAGAGAAGGTCATTCCGAAGATATCC
Organism: Lycium barbarum; assembly: GCF_019175385.1. Lineage (NCBI taxonomy): Eukaryota > Viridiplantae > Streptophyta > Magnoliopsida > Solanales > Solanaceae > Lycium > Lycium barbarum. The sequence goes on along the minus strand of NC_083348.1, from coordinate 16,810,903 downwards.
TTCAGAACCAGATATGGTCATTTCGAATTTCGGGTAATGTCATTCGAATTGACTAATGCCCCACGGTATTTATGGATTTGATAAATAGTGTATTCAGGCCTTTCCTAGATTCATTTGTGATTGTCTTTATCGATGATATTCTGGTATATTCTCAATACGAGGCACAACATACAGATCATTTACGTGTTTCCTTTAAAGTTCTTCAAGCCCGGGAGTTATATGCAAAGTTCTCAAAATGTGAGTTCTGGTTAAATTCTATGATTTTTCTGGGACACATTATTTCGGCTGATCGTATTCGGGTGGATACTCAGAAGATTGAAGCTGTGAAGACTTGGCTGAGACCTACAACACCTATGGAAGTTCATAGTTTTTTGGGCTTGGCAGGTCATTACAGAAGATTTGTAGAAGGATTTTCTTCCATTTCTGCATCACTGACGAAGTTGACTTGAAAATCAGCTAAATTTCAATGAATGGATGCTTGTGAGTGTAGTTTTCAGGAGTTGAAGAATAGATTTACTTCGGCCCTAGTTTTTAAACTTCCAGAAGGATCGGAAGGCTATGTTATCTATTGTGATGCTTCAGGTGTTGGACTAGGTTGTATATTGATGTAACATGGCACAGCTATTGCCTATGCTTTAAGGCAGATGCGGAAACACACACAAAACTATCCAACACATGATCTAGAGTTGGCTATGGTGATTCATGCATTGAAGATGTAGAGGAATTATCTGTATGGCATTCAGGTTGATATATATACAGACCACAAGAGTCTCCAGTATATGTTCAAACAGAAGGAGTTAAATTTGCATCAAACGCGATGGTTAGAGCTATTAAAAGATTATGACGTTAGCATCTTGTATCATCTAGGGGAGAGATTTGATCGACCTATTCATTCCAGAGCAGGTCAGAGTTCTAGAGCCTTAGGTTCTCAGTATAGGGGAGATTCAGGCAAGATGAGGCCATGTTTACCATGATGTACTCAGTGTTCTAAGCAACATTCGAGATAGTGCCGCTTGGGCTCAGATGCTTGTTATGCTTGTGGTCAAACAAGCCATATGATGTGTGACTGTCCATCAAGAGGTGGTAGAGGTGCGGTTCAACCTACTGGATCAGTAGCTGGTTCTTCATCATCTGTAAGCCCTTTAGGGAAAAGCTCACAGAAATTGTCAAGCTGTGGTAAAGGTAGAGGGAGAGTGTCCAGTTAGAGCGGTCCTCAGAACTATATTTATGCATTGGGTAATCGACAGGATCTCGAGTCTTCACCTGATGTGGTTACAGATATATTATCAACATTTTCTCATGATGTATATGCATTGATTGATCCAGGTTCTACATTTTCAGATGTTACTCCTCTTATCGCTGACCAATTTAGGGAGAAACCTGAGTCGATTAAACCTTTTGAAGTGTCTACACCCGTTGGTGACCCAGTGATAGCTAGACGGGTGTATAGAAATTGTGTGGTTATAATCTGTGACAGTCATACCATGGCTAGTTTGATTGAGCTAAATATGGTAGATTTTGATGTTATTATGGGTATGGATTGGTTGGCTTCTTGTTACGCCAATGTTGATTGTAGAACAAAAATGGTTCGTTTCCAGTTTTTGGTAGAACCAGTTCTAGAGTGGAGGGGTAATACAGCGTCTTCGAGACGTAGGTTTATTTCTATATCAAGGCAAGGAAGATGTTTTTTAAAGGTTACATTTATCATTTTGTCTGGGTTCAAGATACGAAAGAAAAGCCATCGACTCTTCAATCTATTCCAGTAGTTAAATGAGATTCTGGATGTATTCCCTGACGAGCTTCCAGGCCTTCCACCAGAATGGGAGATTGATTTTGCCATTGATGTGCTATCGGATACTAAACCAATCTCTATTCCTCCTTATAGAATGGCTCCTGCAGAACCGAAGGAATTGAAGAAGCAGTTGAAGAATTTGCTTGAGAAAGGTTTTATGAGGCCCAGTATATCACCGTAGGAAGCGCCAGTGTTATTTGTGAGAAAGAAGGATGGCTCCTTGCTAATGTATATCGATTACATACAACTTAATAAGGTAACAATAAAGAATAAGTATCCACTTCCAATAATTGATGATTTATTTGATCAGTTTCATGGTTCCAAATGGTTCTCAAAGATAGATTTGAGATCAGGGTACCACCAGGTGAGAGTTAGAGAGAAGGTCATTCCGAAGATATCCTTCAGAACCAGATATGGTCATTTCGAATTTCGGGTAATGTCATTCGAATTGACTAAGGCCCCACGGTATTTATGGATTTGATAAATAGTGTATTCAGGCCTTTCCTAGATTCATTTGTTATTGTCTTTATCGATGATATTCTGGTATATTCTCAATACGAGGCACAACATACAGATCATTTACGTGTTTCCTTTAAAGTTCTTCAAGACCGGGAGTTATATGCAAAGTTCTCAAAATGTGAGTTCTGGTTAAATTCTATAATTTTTCTGGGACACATTATTTCGGCTGATCGTATTCGGGTGGATACTCAGAAGATTGAAGCTGTGAAGACTTGGCTAAGACCTACAACACCTATGGAAGTTCATAGTTTTTTGGGCTTGGCAGGTCATTACAGAAGATTTGTAGAAGGATTTTCTTCCATTTCTGCATCACTGACGAAGTTGACTTGAAAATCAGCTAAATTTCAATGAATGGATGCTTGTGAGTGTAGTTTTCAGTAGTTGAAGAATAGATTTACTTCGGCCCTAGTTTTTAAACTTCCAGAAGGATCGGAAGGCTATGTTATCTATTGTGATGCTTCAGGTGTTGGACTAGGTTGTATATTGATGTAACATGGCACAGCTATTGCCTATGCTTTAAGGCAGATGCGGAAACACAAACAAAACTATCCAACCCATGATCTAGAGTTGGCTATGGTGATTCATGCATTGAAGATGTAGAGGAATTATCTGTATGGCATTCAGGTTGATATATATACAGACCACAAGAGTCTCCAGTATATGTTCAAACAGAAGGAGTTAAATTTGCGTCAAACGCGATGGTTAGAGCAATTAAAAGATTATGACGTTAGCATCTTGTATCATCTAGGGAAGAGATTTGATCGACCTATTCATTCCAGAGCAGGTCAGAGTTCTAGAGCCTTAGGTTCTCAGTATAGGGGAGATTCAGGCACGATGAGGCCACGTTTACCATGATGTACTCAGTGTTCTAAGCAACATTCGAGATAGTGCCGCTTGGGCTCAGATGCTTGTTATGCTTGTGGTCAAACAAGCCATATGATGTGTGACTGTCCATCAAGAGGTGGTAGAGGTGCGGTTCAACCTACTGGATCAGTAGCTGGTTCTTCATCATCTGTAAGCCCTTTAGGGAAAAGCTCACAGAAATTGTCAAGCTGTGGTAAAGGTAGAGGGAGACTGTCCAGTTAGAGCGGTCCTCAGAACTATATTTATGCATTGGGTAATCGACAGGATCTCGAGTCTTCACCTGATGTGGTTACAGATATATATTATCAATATTTTCTCATGATGTATATGCATTGATTGATCCAGGTTCTACATTTTCAGATGTTACTCCTCTTATCGCTGACCAATTTAGGGAGAAACCTGAGTCGATTAAACCTTTTGAAGTGTCTACACCCGTTGGTGACCCAGTGATAGCTAGACGGGTGTATAGAAATTGTGTGGTTATAATCTGTGACAGTCATACCATGGCTAGTTTGATTGAGCTAAATATGGTAGATTTTGATGTTATTATGGGTATGGATTGGTTGGCTTCTTGTTACACCAATGTTGATTGTAGAACAAAAATGGTTCGTTTCCAGTTTTTGGTAGAACCAGTTCTAGAGTGGAGGGGTAATACAGCGTCTTCGAGACGTAGGTTTATTTCTATATCAAGGCAAGGAAGATGTTTTTTAAAGGTTACATTTATCATTTTGTCTGGGTTCAAGATACGAAAGAAAAGCCATCGACTCTTCAATCTATTCCAGTAGTTAAATGAGTTTCTGGATGTATTCCCTGTCGAGCTTCCAGGCCTTCCACCAGAATGGGAGATTGATTTTGCCATTGATGTGCTATCGGATACTAAACCAATCTCTATTCCTCCTTATAGAATGGCTCCTGCAGAACTGAAGGAGTTGAAGAAGCAGTTGAAGAATTTGCTTGAGAAAGGTTTTATGAGGCCCAGTATATCACCGTAGGAAGCGCCAGTGTTATTTGTGAGAAAGAAGGATGGCTCCTTGCTAATGTATATCGATTACATACAACTGAATAAGGTAACAATAAAGAATAAGTATCCACTTCCAATAATTGATGATTTATTTGATCAGTTTCATGGTTCCAAAGGGTTCTCAAAGATAGATTTGAGATCAGGGTACCACCAGGTGAGAGTTAGAGAGAAGGTCATTCCGAAGATATCCTTCAGAACCAGATATGGTCATTTCGAATTTCGGGTAATGTCATTCGAATTGACTAATGCCCCACGGTATTTATGGATTTGATAAATAGTGTATTCAGGCCTTTCCTAGATTCATTTGTGATTGTCTTTATCGATGATATTCTGGTATATTCTCAATACGAGGCACAACATACAGATCATTTACGTGTTTCCTTTAAAGTTCTTCAAGCCCGGGAGTTATATGCAAAGTTCTCAAAATGTGAGTTCTGGTTAAATTCTATAATCTTTCTGGGACACATTATTTCGGCTGATCGTATTCGGGTGGATACTCAGAAGATTGAAGCTGTGAAGACTTGGCTAAGACCTACAACACCTATGGAAGTTCATAGTTTTTTGGGCTTGGCAGGTCATTACAGAAGATTTGTAGAAGGATTTTCTTCCATTTCTGCATCACTGACGAAGTTGACTTGAAAATCAGCTAAATTTCAATGAATGGATGCTTGTGAGTGTAGTTTTCAGGAGTTGAAGAATAGATTTACTTCGGCCCTAGTTTTTAAACTTCCAGAAGGATCGGAAGGCTATGTTATCTATTGTGATGCTTCAGGTGTTGGACTAGGTTGTATATTGATTTAACATGGCACAGCTATTGCCTATGCTTTAAGGCAGATGCGGAAACACAAACAAAACTATCCAACCCATGATCTAGAGTTGGCTATGGTGATTCATGCATTGAAGATGTAGAGGAATTATCTGTATGGCATTCAGGTTGATATATATACAGACCACAAGAGTCTCCAGTATATGTTCAAACAGAAGGAGTTAAATTTGCATCAAACGCGATGGTTAGAGCAATTAAAAGATTATGACGTTAGCATCTTGTATCATCTAGGGAAGAGATTTGATCGACCTATTCATTCCAGAGCAGGTCAGAGTTCTAGAGCCTTAGGTTCTCAGTATAGGGGAGATTCAGGCAAGATGAGGCCACGTTTACCATGATGTACTAAGTGTTCTAAGCAACATTCGAGATAGTGCCGCTTGGGCTCAGATGCTTGTTATGCTTGTGGTCAAACAAGCCATATGATGTGTGACTGTCCATCAAGAGGTGGTAGAGGTGCGGTTCAACCTACTGGATCAGTAGCTGGTTCTTCATCATCTGTAAGCCCTTTAGGGAAAAGCTCACAGAAATTGTCAAGTTGTGGTAAAGGTAGAGGGAGAGTATCCAGTTAGAGCGGTCCTCAGAACTATATTTATGTATTGGGTAATCGACAGGATCTAGAGTCTTCACCTGATGTGGTTACAGATATATTATCAACATTTTCTCATGATGTATATGCATTGATTGATCCAGGTTCTACATTTTCAGATGTTACTCCTCTTATCGCTGACTAATTTAGGGTGAAACCTGAGTCGATTAAACCTTTTGAAGTGTCTACACCCGTTGGTGACCCAGTGATAGCTAGACGGGTGTATAGAAATTGTGTGGTTATAGTCTGTGACAGTCATACCATGGCTAGTTTGATTGAGCTAAATATGGTAGATTTTGATGTTATTATAGGTATGGATTGGTTGGCTTCTTGTTACACCAATGTTGATTGTAGAACAAAAATGGTTCGTTTCCAGTTTTCGGTAGAACCAGTTCTAGAGTGGAGGGGTAATACAGCGTCTTCGAGACGTAGGTTTATTTCTATATCAAGGCAAGGAAGATGTTTTTTAAAGGTTACATTTATCATTTTGTCTGGGTTCAAGATACGAAAGAAAAGCCATCGACACTTCAGTCTATTCCAGTAGTTAAATGAGTTTCTGGATGTATTCCCTGACGAGCTTCCAGGCCTTCCACCAGAATGGGAGATTGATTCTGCCATTGATGTGCTATCGGATACTAAGCCAATCTCTATTCCTCCTTATAGAATGGCTCCTGCAGAACTGAAGGAGTTGAAGAAGCAGTTGAAGAATTTGCTTGAGAAAGGTTTTATGAGGCCCAGTGTATCACCGTAGGAAGCGCCAGTGTTATTTGTGAGAAAGAAGGATGGCTTCTTGCTAATGTATATCGATTACATACAACTGAATAAGGTTACAATAAAGAATAAGTATCCACTTCCAATAATTGATGATTTATTTGATCAGTTTCATGGTTCCAAATGGTTCTCAAAGATAGATTTGAGATCAGGGTACCACCAGGTGAGAGTTAGAGAGAAGGTCATTCCGAAGATATCCTTCAGAACCAGATATGGTCATTTCGAATTTCGGGTAATGTCATTCGAATTGACTAATGCCCCACGGTATTTATGGATTTGATAAATAGTGTATTCAGGCCTTTCCTAGATTCATTTGTGATTGTCTTTATCGATGATATTCTGGTATATTCTCAATACGAGGCACAACATACAGATCATTTACGTGTTTCCTTTAAAGTTCTTCAAGCCCGGGAGTTATATGCAAAGTTCTCAAAATGTGAGTTCTGGTTAAATTCTATAATTTTTCTGGGACACATTATTTCGGCTGATCGTATTCGGGTGGATACTCAGAAGATTGAAGCTGTGAAGACTTGGCTAAGACCTACAACACCTATGGAAGTTCATAGTTTTTTGGGCTTGGCAGGTCATTACAGAAGATTTGTAGAAGGATTTTCTTCCATTTCTGCATCACTGACGAAGTTGACTTGAAAATCAGCTAAATTTCAATGAATGGATGCTTGTGAGTGTAGTTTTCAGGAGTTGAAGAATAGATTTACTTCGGCCCTAGTTTTTAAACTTCCAGAAGGATCGGAAGGCTATGTTATCTATTGTGATGCTTCAGGTGTTGGACTAGGTTGTATATTGATTTAACATGGCACAGCTATTGCCTATGCTTTAAGGTAGATGCGGAAACACAAACAAAACTATCCAACCCATGATCTAGAGTTGGCTATGGTGATTCATGCATTGAAGATGTAGAGGAATTATCTGTATGGCATTCAGGTTGATATATATACAGACCACAAGAGTCTCCAGTATATGTTCAAACAGAAGGAGTTAAATTTGCGTCAAACGCGATGGTTAGAGCAATTAAAAGATTATGACGTTAGCATCTTGTATCATCTAGGGAAGAGATTTGATCGACCTATTCATTCCAGAGCAGGTACGAGTTCTAGAGCCTTAGGTTCTCAGTATAGGGGAGATTCAGGCAAGATGAGGCCACGTTTACCATGATGTACTCAGTGTTCTAAGCAACATTCGAGATAGTGCCGCTTGGGCTCAGATGCTTGTTATGCTTGTGGTCAAACAAGCCATATGATGTGTGACTGTCCATCAAGAGGTGGTAGAGGTGCGGTTCAACCTACTGGATCAGTAGCTGGTTCTTCATCATCTGTAAGCCCTTTAGGGAAAAGCTCACAGAAATTGTCAAGCTGTGGTAAAGGTACAGGGAGAGTGTCCAGTTAGAGCGGTCCTCAGAACTATATTTATGTATTGGGTAATCGACAGGATCTCGAGTCTTCACCTGATGTGGTTACAGATATATTATCAACATTTTCTCATGATGTATATGCATTGATTGATCCAGGTTCTACATTTTCAGATGTTACTCCTCTTATCGCTGACTAATTTAGGGTGAAACCTGAGTCGATTAAACCTTTTGAAGTGTCTACACCCGTTGGTGACCCAGTGATAGCTAGACGGGTGTATAGAAATTGTGTGGTTATAGTCTGTGACCGTCATACCATGGCTAGTTTGATTGAGCTAAATATGGTAGATTTTGATGTTATTATGGGTATGGATTGGTTGGCTTCTTGTTACACCAATGTTGATTGTAGAACAAAAATGGTTCGTTTCTAGTTTTCGGTAGAACCAGTTCTAGAGTGGAGGGGTAATACAGCGTCTTCGAGACGTAGGTTTATTTCTATATCAAGGCAAGGAAGATGTTTTTTAAAGGTTACATTTATCATTTTATCTGGGTTCAAGATACGAAAGAAAAGCCATCGACACTTCAGTCTATTCCAGTAGTTAAATGAGTTTCTGGATGTATTCCCTGACGAGCTTCCAGGCCTTCCACCAGAATGGGAGATTGATTTTGCCATTGATGTGCTATCGGATACTAAGCCAATCTCTATTCCTCCTTATAGAATGGCTCCTGCAGAACTGAAGGAGTTGAAGAAGCAGTTGAAGAATTTGCTTGAGAAAGGTTTTATGAGGCCCAGTATATCACCGTAGGAAGCGCCAGTGTTATTTGTGAGAAAGAAAGATGGCTCCTTGCTAATGTATATCGATTACATACAACTGAATAAGGTTACAATAAAGAATAAGTATCCACTTCTAATAATTGATGATTTATTTGATCAGTTTCATGGTTCCAAATGGTTCTCAAAGACAGATTTGAGATCAGGGTACCACCAGGTGAGAGTTAGAGAGAAGGTCATTCCGAAGATATCCTTCAGAACCAGATATGGTCATTTCGAATTTCGGGTAATGTCATTCGAATTGACTAATGCCCCACGGTATTTATGGATTTGATAAATAGTGTATTCAGGCCTTTCCTAGATTCATTTGTGATTGTCTTTATCGATGATATTCTGGTATATTCTCAATACGAGGCACAACATACAGATCATTTACGTGTTTCCTTTAAAGTTCTTCAAGCCCGGGAGTTATATGCAAAGTTCTCAAAATGTGAGTTCTGGTAAAATTCTATGATTTTTCTGGGACACATTATTTCGGCTGATCGTATTCGGGTGGATACTCAGAAGATTGAAGTTGTGAAGACTTGGCTGAGACCTACAACACCTATGGAAGTTCATAGTTTTTTGGGCTTGGCAGGTCATTACAGAAGATTTGTAGAAGGATTTTCTTCCATTTCTGCATCACTGACGAAGTTGACTTGAAAATCAGCTAAATTTCAATGAATGGATGCTTGTGAGTGTAGTTTTCAGGAGTTGAAGAATATATTTACTTCGGCCCTAGTTTTTAAACTTCCAGAAGGATCGGAAGGCTATGTTATCTATTGTGATGCTTCAGGTGTTGGACTAGGTTGTATATTGATGTAACATGGCACAGCTATTGCCTATGCTTTAAGGCAGATGCGAAAACACAAACAAAACTATCCAACCCATGATCTAGAGTTGGCTATGGTGATTCATGCATTGAAGATGTAGAGGAATTATCTGTATGGCATTCAGGTTGATATATATACAGACCACAAGAGTCTCCAGTATATGTTCAAACAGAAGGAGTTAAATTTGCATTAAACGCGATGGTTAGAGCTATTAAAAGATTATGACGTTAGCATCTTGTATCATCTAGGGAAGAGATTTGATCGACATATTCATTCCAGAGCAGGTCAGAGTTCTAGAGCCTTAGGTTCTCAGTATAGGGGAGATTCAGGCAAGATGAGGCCATGTTTACCATGATGTACTCAGTGTTCTAAGCAACATTCGAGATAGTGCCGCTTGGGCTCAGATGCTTGTTATGCTTGTGGTCAAACAAGCCATATGATGTGTGACTGTCCATCAAGAGGTGGTAGAGGTGCGGTTCAACCTCCTGGATCAGTAGCTGGTTCTTCATCATCTGTAAGCCCTTTAGGGAAAAGCTCACAGAAATTGTCAAGCTGTGGTAAAGGTAGAGGGAGAGTGTCCAGTTAGAGCGGTCCTCAGAACTATATTTATGCATTGGGTAATCGACAGGATCTCGAGTCTTCACCTGATGTGGTTACAGATATATTATCAACATTTTCTCATGATGTATATGCATTGATTGATCCAGGTTCTACATTTTCAGATGTTACTCCTCTTATCGCTGACCAATTTAGGGTGAAACCTGAGTCGATTAAACCTTTTGAAGTGTCTACACCCGTTGGTGACCCAGTGATAGCTAGACGGGTGTATAGAAATTGTGTGGTTATAGTGTGTGACAGTCATACCATGGCTAGTTTGATTGAGCTAAATATGGTAGATTTTGATGTTATTATGGGTATGGATTGGTTGGCTTCTTGTTACACCAATGTTGATTGTAGAACAAAAATGGTTCGTTTCCAGTTTTCGGTAGAACCAGTTCTAGAGTGGAGGGGTAATACAGCGTCTTCGAGACGTAGGTTTATTTCTATATCAAGGCAAGGAAGATGTTTTTTAAAGGTTACATTTATCATTTTCTCTGGGTTCAAGATACGAAAGAAAAGCCATCGACACTTCAGTCTATTCCAGTAGTTAAATGAGTTTCTGGATGTATTCCCTGACGAGCTTCCAGGCCTTCCACCAGAATGGGAGATTGATTTTGCCATTGATGTGCTATCGGATACTAAGCCAATCTCTATTCCTCCTTATAGAATGGCTCCTGCAGAACTGAAGGAGTTGAAGAAGCAGTTGAAGAATTTGCTTGAGAAAGGTTTTTTAAGGCCCAGTATATCACCGTAGGAAGCGCCAGTGTTATTTGTGAGAAAGAAGGATGGCTCCTTGCTAATGTATATCGGTTACATACAACTGAATAAGGTTACAATAAAGAATAAGTATCCACTTCCAATAATTGATGATTTATTTGATCAGTTTCATGGTTCCAAATGGTTCTCAAAGATAGATTTGAGATCAGGGTACCACCAGGTGAGAGTTACAGAGAAGGTCATTCCGAAGATATCCTTCAGAACCAGATATGGTCATTTCGAATTTCGGGTAATGTCATTCGAATTGACTAATGCCCCACGGTATTTATGGATTTGATAAATAGTGTATTCAGGCCTTTCCTAGATTCATTTGTGATTGTCTTTATCGATGATATTCTGGTATATTCTCAATACGTGGCACAACATACAGATCATTTACTTGTTTCCTTTAAAGTTCTTCAAGCCCGGGAGTTATATGCAAAGTTCTCAAAATGTGAGTTCTGGTTAAATTCTATGATTTTTCTGGGACACATTATTTCGGCTGATCGTATTCGGGTGGATACTCAGAAGATTGAAGCTGTGAAGACTTGGCTGAGACCTACAACACCTATGGAAGTTCATAGTTTTTTGGGCTTGGCAGGTCATTACAGAAGATTTGTAGAAGGTTTTTCTTCCATTTCTGCATCACTGACGAAGTTGACTTGAAAATCACCTAAATTTCAATGAATGGATGCTTGTGAGTGTAGTTTTCAGGAGTTGAAGAATAGATTTACTTCGGCCACAGTTTTTAAACTTCCAGAAGGATCGGAAGGCTGTGTTATCTATTGTGATGCTTCAGGTGTTGGACTAGGTTGTATATTGATGTAACATGGCACAGCTATTGCCTATGCTTTAAGGCAGATGCGGAAACACAAACAAAACTATCCAACCCATGATCTAGAGTTAGCTATGGTGATTCATGCATTGAAGATGTAGAGGAATTATCTGTACGGCATTCAGGTTGATATATATACAGACCACAAGAGTCTCCAGTATATGTTCAAACAGAAGGAGTTAAATTTACGTCAAACGCGATGGTTAGAGCTATTAAAAGATTATGACGTTAGTATCTTGTATCATCTAGGGAAGGCGAACGTAGCAGCCGATGCCTTTAGTCGTAGATCCATGGATATCTTATGTGATGTTTAGCCAGAGAAAGGGATTTAGTTCGTGAACTTCAGTAATTAGCTAGCCTAGGAGTTCGATTGTTGGACTCGGACGATACGGGAGTTACTATTCAGGATTCAGTTATTTCTTCTTTAGTAGTTGAGGTGAAAGAGCGCCCGTATGAGGATCCCATGTTAATTCACTATAGAGATACATCCCCTTAGAAGAAAAAGTCACCATTTGAGATTTCTTCAGATGGAGTTCTCAGATACCGAGGCAGATTATGTGTTCCTAATGTTACAGGATTGCGCCGCCAGATTTTGAAGGAGGCCCATTGTTCCCGTTATTCTGTTCATCCGGGAGAGACAAAGATGTATCATGCTATTAAGCCAATTTATTGGTGGGACGAAATAAAGAAATACATAGCAGAGTTCGTAGCTCAATGTCCTAACTGTCAGCAGGTAAAGATTGAGCATCAAAAGCTTGGTGGATTAATGCAAGCTATTGAGATTCTGACTTGGAAATAGGAAGTAATTGATATGTATTTCATTACAGGCTTGCCTCATTCTCAGCGTAAGTATGATTCCATATGGGTAATTGTGGATAGACTTACAAAATCAGCTCATTTCCTGCCTGTCAGGACTACATACTCAGTGGAAGATTATGCAAAGCTTTATATCAAGGAAATAGTATGACTCCATGGTGTTCCAGTATCCATTATCTCTGACAGAGGTGCGCAATTTACAGCTAACTTCTGGAAGTCCTTACAAAAGGGTTTGGGGACTCAGGTGAGTCTTAGTGGCACGACTCAATCGGAGTGCCATGATGGGTACCCAGAGCTAACCTACAGAGCACCACTTAACCTTCTTCATATAATCATATCTCGGTGGACTACTTGGCTAACTCATATCTATCATAATCTGTGCGGGCATGAATTTTTTAAAACAACTCATCAATAAGATCAACAACAATTTATGCCCATTTATATATACACAAGCCGGCAAAGCTACAAAAATATCATACAGGATGTATACTAGTGAGGTTATTAAACTTCTAACTATCTACACATTTGTACGAGCCTCTATATAGAGTACTGTAAATCATAAGGACGGGACAGGACCCCGCCATGCCCAAGTATATACACAAAAGAGTAGTACTAATAATCTGCATCTCTGAAGCAAATAGAACGCTTCTAAGGATCCACTGACAAAGCTCCTAGGGATCTGATCCATCTTCTTGTCTACCTGCAGGCATAAATGCAGCGTCCACAAGAAAAGATGTCAGTATGAATAATGTACCGAGTATGTAAGGTATGAATAACAACATAATCAAGAAATAAAGAAGCATGAGATAAAGAGATAACCTATACATCTGATTGCCCCTCAAGGCGGATACCATGCATGCTAACTTTATTTTCAAAACAACATCCATAAATATATATAAGTAAACTGCCTGACCATATAGGTACGGTGTATGCTGCTCGGCCATATAGGCATGGTGTTATCATCATTATCCCGCGTCCGGGCATCCCGAGTCCGGGATGATATCATAACTGCCCACTGCAGTGGTATGTCTGCCCAGCCGCCTATAGGGCAGCGCGGTGTGAATGAAATTAAAATATAAATACACTTAGCATGCCTGAGATCCCAATGAAACATCTCTACTCTATCGGAGTGACGTAAGGTCGGTAACCTCTGATGTGTCATTATGGAATCATCACCATCGCTATATCTCAACTTGAAGGAACAACTATCATAAGGTGAGATCAACAATAATGAATAAAATCAGTAATTATATGAAAAGCTCAATAGTATCATGAGAACATTAAGAACTTTTAGCTTTGGCCTTTCTGGAATTGAAACAATCATCATAATCATCATCATTATCATGTCTCATTTTGAAGGAACAAGGACATATGATGAGGCTAATTATAATGAACTAAATCGAGAATTATATCATAAGCTCAATCATTTCATGTGATCATCTAGAACTTTAGGCTTTGGTATCACAAAACACGGAGTCATCATAAGAATCTTGAGAAAGCTGGACTTCTAGCACTCTAAAGAGTAAGGGTAATATAGATAGCATGTATGAGATCATAACATAGGAATCATGCCTTTTTAAAGAAAGGATTAGTCTTACATACCTTCACATCTTCTTAAGTACTAATGTTTTCCTCCAAGACCCACAAAAATCTACATTTAAGAGGATTCATAGCAAGGTTAAGTCTTGAAAACATGCTTAAGTTCACTAGAGCAACTAAAAGGCTAACGGAATTTGGGCAGCATTTCCCCTATTTCATCAACTTTCACCATACAATAAAACAGATCCCAAACAACAATAACAATATCCATAATACCATAATCAAGGAATTATATTCAATTTAATCTCAAATTTAACGAAAATCCCCCTTTTCGAATTCACCTCATAGTCATCTTCTTCATTACAACAATCATAGCTTCTCCACTTTAATTCTTTTCCTTTCTAAGGGGTACTAAACCTTTCCATCAACTCAACCATAAGAATAGGATAGAGAACATACCTTATAATAGTAGAATTTCACCTTACTCAACTCTCTCTTTAATACCAACTTCACCGCAACCATGAATGAAAGCAAGAACCATCACTCTCCATGGATTTACCTTGAGATGTTGGTGTTGATTCTCTCTTTGGATGCTATGCAAAGGTGTGGAGCATTTGGTAACCTTCAATAACTCTTAGGAATTCATAGATAGGTGGGGAATTAAGTGTGGAAATTTGGAAATAAGGTGGGGTTCGTTTGGGATTTAAAATGGTGGCAAAATCACCCCCGACTCAATTGGCGGTGAGTATGCGGTCTAGCACACTAAGTGTGCGGCCGCACACTCTCTCCAACACTTGGGGGTGCTGTTGGCCAGTGATTATACCAAAAAATGGGGAGTTTGTGGTCATTATGCGGCTCAGCACACTCAATGTGCGACCGCACACTGCCCAATTTTCTCCGATTTCGCGAAATTGCGTTCTTTTTGATTCGTTTAACCTCCCAACCTTGTGGAACCTTCTTGGCACTTGTATAGTACTTCATTAACCATATAATGGGACCTATAGCATCCCCTCAAAGTAATGCAAAGAAATATTTATCTCACATGATATGAAAGCTTTTCAAACATGACTCAACCTCAACCTTCTCCGACGAACTTACTTTCATTGCCTCATATGGCTTTGGAACCTTAAGGTATACAATTAAAATTATCAAGTACCTTGATTAACCTTACAAGGGCTTCATGTACACTTTAGACGTACGTTAATCTATTCATAATGCTAATAAGACGAAATTTCCAAGGTGTAACACATAGCACAACATTTCACCCCCAGACTGATGGACAAGCCCAGCGTACCATTGAGACTCTAGAGGATATGCTACAGCCAAGTGTGTTAGATTTTGGTGGTAGCTGTTACGGTCCGCTTTCACGCTTGCACATAAAATATTCTCATAACTTTGTCTCTTTGTAGTGAACAAACAGAGTCGACAACTAATTTATTGAATGGGAATTAGGAAATCAATTTAAATATTTAACTATTGAAAACCTTTAAATAAAATCCAGAGAATGGATAAGGGTTCTGGTGATCCCCCGAGGAAGGTTTTAAGCACCTCGGTATTAAGGATCCGCCCAATGCGGTTTACCTACGGATCTAACATTTTATGGCTAAAATTTTTTATATTTTGTTTTGTAAAATGTGATTAAGATTCATATGTATAAGGTTTGAAAGAGGCATATTCATGGCTAATTAATTTAGAAAAAAGGAATTGTATTTTATTCGGAAAAATAAGCTTAGGGGTGTTTTGCTTTTGAAAATCATTGTGTTCAGCGTTTCAATTATAACTTCAATTCAATTAATGAATAATTATATAATTGGGCTAATTATGAAGGAATGAATCTCTTCAAAATGTGTACGGATTATTTAGACTTTGATCTATAAGTATAAATCAACTTCTTAATCCGTTAATGAACTCGTTTGCTTTTAACTCGAAGATATTAGAGATCTTTAATTTTCTAGGAACCAAGTGCTTTAACTATGTAAAATTCGATCAACATCTTTTCCCTTATCTGCTTTCCAAAATTGTACTTGGGCCTTGACCACTTTGAAAAAAAAAATCGACTTCAACACAAAATGCATTTTTTGAACCTTAAAAAGAACTTTTGGACCTAAGACAAGGATTGAAATGGGTGATTCCTGCCTAATTTGGAAGAGATTAACTTCTTTCTTTCCACAGATTCCATACAACCCAAAACATTGTAAGTAGAAAAGACAAAATGCACAATTCTTAATATTGAAAATACCTCATCACTTTTTAAATCACTTAGACATTCTAAATTTGCATGAGAAACATATTTGGTATTGGCAAAAAAAAACATTTTTTAACCATTCTAAAGGATAAAGCTCTTTCTTTGGTAAACTGGAAAAAACAAGCTTAGTTTTGAAATTCTAGAATTACCCTTTTTCAGAGCGTAAAAAGAATTTACACTTATGCGACTGCAAATTGTTCACGCTCTGCTCCGGGATCCAACGAGATTAAGAAAGTAAAACAAAGTAAAAGTTTTAGTCATTTAATGCAACTCAAATGCATAAAATAAAGTGAAGTAAAGAAAGAGTTAGCTAATTGGGCTCGTAGGCCATTCTGTTGTTGCTTCTCGTTTAGCTACTGCTCCTAGACCATTTGGGCTTCGAACCCAAACTCTATTGAATCTATTCGGTTAAGAAGAGGCTGACTCAAGATGATGTTAGACTAGGCTATGAAGAGTCCGTTGGACTCGTATGAGATAGTTCATGCATAAAAAATAAAAATAAAAAGAGAAAAGGATTAGACATCCATGATATCTTTAAGCCTGCTCAAACCAGGTAAGACAATTCATTGACACACTCTATGCAACTCATAGGTATATGAACAAATGAAAGAGGAATCATGCATAAACGAACCAGTGAACCACGTCATTTAAAAGAAAGCAAATAAAGTCTAAACGAAGGCTATCAATATTTTTGAGCAAGGAAAGTTTCAGGGGCTTCTACAATTCAGAAATTGAAAGGAAGCAAAACAAATCATACTCACTGTTACTAATGAAATTTACCATTTTAAATTGGGCATGCTCACAAGTTCTGCATTTAGCACTTAAGAGCTCCTCATATATTAAGCAAAGTATGGTGCTAGCAAGCTAAGTGATATTAATATGAAAATTGTCAGAACTAGAGAAAAGGTTTTTTTCACAATGTATTTACTGGGATTCTAATTATAAATGACTTTAAACTGAAACACAAACGAACTTAAAACATATACAAGAGTACAAACTTTACAACAAAAACACACGAGCAGTTTCGTTCTTTAAACATATGAAGAAACTTTAAAAAGGAAATTAAAAATCAAGTTCAATAAGGTTAAACTACAACTGATCTTCTACACAACTGTGAACATAAATGAGGAAATGGAAATAACAAAACAGGAAAAGGGGAAAATAGAGCAGAACCAAACTTACAGCATCTTCACCACTAACATATAGCTACAATTAAGTCATTTTGGCATGGGAATATAACATATAGATTACTTGGTTCGATCTTAGTTTTAAAAGAATCAGTATTTACATTTTAACTTCTTAAAACTATAACTACGATATAAGATTACTTTTCCTAGAAAATCACTTATTTTCTAGGAAAACATTTTCCTTGGATAACATTTTCCTCGATACCGAACACACCCTAAGAGGAAAACTACTAAAACTAATAATTTAATCTACTTATAATAACCAGCTAATCCCAGTACTAATACAAGATCATAACGGATAGAATAAAGAGAGAAACAATTATTGAAATAATGAGAGAATTACCTGTTGCGGAGCAGCGACGAGAGTCGGAATTCCTTTCCTTTCACCAACAAAATTCAAGCGCAAAGAAAACCAAAGATTAAAATTTTAACTATTCCCAAAATTTAAGATTTCAAACTTAGAAGTTGTGTAATTCAAAAATGTAGATATTTTCGGGGTGTGAACCATTGTTCGAAAATTCAAAGTTTTAGGGGTAAAAAAAAAATCGTGTCTTGAGAATGAGAATAGGGGTTCTATTTATAGTACCCCAAAACCTAGGGTTTGAGTGAACATTTTGATTTTCGGATTTGAAACTTGTTAATTTGGAGTCCGAATTCGAAATTTGAATATGTTGTACTGGTCATCCAAAAAAATTGAAAAAGAAAAGCAACAAATAGAGATGAAAACGACCCCACCTATTCAGATCTGATTGAATGGAGAAGAGGACAACAAAGGCATTAATTTCTTGCTCGAAATAGCGAAACTATGACTAGAACAGGTGGATAAAACATTAAAGCTTTGCCGAATATGGTGCGGAGTGTAACGACCCGTTTGGTCGTTATAGTTCTTTGGGCGTTTTTGCCCATTCTTGACATTTATTAGCTCGCTTTTGACCTGAGGGGACCGCTGATATGCTTCCCGGGGTGCCTAGACTGAATTCGGGCAACTTTGGTGAAAATATAGGCTTAAAGTGAAAAATAGTTGACCCAAAGTTGACTTTTGGGCAAATGGACCTTTTTCGAAAAATAGTTGACCCAAAGGTCCGGATGGTTGTTTAGAACCTGTATGGGTATTTGGTTCGGTTCCCGATCCCAATGCACTCGGATGCATTTCGGGAATTAGGATGGGAAAGTGGAATTAAGGCATCAGGGGTAGACTCGATCAACAAGGCCTCCATTGGAAATTTTGAGACCACGAACGCGTTCGCAGCTTAATTTTATGTGGGTCTAGGTGTTTAGTTTGTGAGTAGATGGCCTCAGGAATAACTCGGAATTACGATTGAAGACTTAGAAAAATGTGAGAATTCTGGTGTCTGGTGCCCGCTATGGCGGCACCAGTGTCTCCCCAGCGGTACCGCTATAGCATTATATTGACCGCTGGGGCAGCCGTGTATATTTTAGCCAAACCACTGTGGCAGTCCACCAGCCGCTATAGAGGCATCCCTACCGTCGAGGCGGAGACAGCAATGATATTTCATTCAATGTGTCTTAAATAAGTCTTAGACCCTTATTATTTTCCATCTCAGTTTGGAGCTTGAGGATACTGTTCTTGGAGCTAATTTGGAGAAATTCTTGGAGGTAAACCTTGCCTAATCCTTCCCCCTTCCTTAATCACAATCATCTTAGTTTTTCCCCTTCCCATTAACAAACCCTTAGAGATGGAATTTGAGAGAGGGTTTTTAAAGAATATTTTCCTAGATTATTAATGATAAATTGATGATGGTTACGCTAAAACTTGAAGAATCTAAGCTTATTAATCACATATCTTTCACTTTTAACATTGAATTTCGGATTTGGAGACTTAGGGTTTATACCAAATTTGGGGGGTTTTACTTGAAATCAGATTTAGGCCAATTCTAGAGTTAAATCAACACTTAGTGGTTCGGTTATGATCACCTAGTACTTAATTTGGTATTTTTCCCGCAAATTTCTGGTTTTGCCCTTTTGGGCTCGTTTTCCCAATTTATAGGGTTAGAATTGACCTAACTGAAATAGTAGCAATATGGCTATCATTCTTCATGATTTAAAATATAGAATTCGATTATGCTTAGACTACTTTGGTTCTGAGCCTCAGAGGAAGGGCAAGGCAAAATAGTGACTTGTTGGTGTTGCGGTTCAGCAGTCCAGGTAGGTTATGGTTTACCTTTAATAAGACTTCGTATAGTGAATCACATATTTAGATTATAAGGTCGGAGATAGCATGTGAACCTTTGGGTATGAATTTGGGATGGATATTTCCTTAGGTTGGGCCTTGATGTGTGTTGGGACTAGCCACCCCGTTATGTGTGCTTGATTGTTCAATTCTGTTGGTTTGATGCCATGTGTAGTTGGTAATTATCGACTTCTGTCTTGTCGTCTTCATTTGGATGGAATTGACATACTCATGGTTTGTATTTGTACTTGGATATATTGTTGGCGTACCACTGTTGGTACTTGACTTATTGATATATCTTGGCATACCCACTGTTGGTATTGTGATGTGATACTTGTTGGCGTACCCCGTTGTGGTACTTGTGATATTGAACTTGATCGATTTGCATACGAAATACACGCATTCTCTCATATTCATACATGGCCGATACTCGGTGATGATTCGGTATCGTTAATTGAGCGAAACTGATATTTGATAAACTCTTTTACCTAACTGATTGTAAAAAGGTCGATGTCTGAAGATCCATTCCAGAATCGTTGATTATACAAAACTGATATTTGATAAATTATTTTAATTGAGTGACTGTGAGATAGCCGAGGTCCGATGAGCTATTCCAGCATCGTTATTGCATGGCCGATTCCGATGTTATTTCGGAATCGTTGCTAGTGCATGGACTATGCGGGTCCCCTAGGGTGGTGCCGGTGGGACTCCCCCTATGAGAAATTAGCCAAGGTCCCGTCTGTCTGTTGGACGAAGATCCGGGTCGGGTAGCACTTAGACTTCACAAGTCACGCTGGGTTGTACTACCGAGACATCGATATTTCCGTCCGGAGTACATGTGTACACCTCATTTTCATGCCATGGCATCGCATTCATACCATTATTGCACTGCATTGCATTATGACTTGATTGAGAAGTTGTGATAATTAGATTGTGATGATTCTGTTATGATGATAGATCGTGATGATTCTTCTGTGGTGATTGGATTGGACCGGATACATTCGGACTTGACAGATTTGGGTTTAGATGCTTTACGTAGGCGATGATCGATATCTGCTTGTGATTATATTGAGTTATACTAGCTAGATTCCTTCTTTATCTGCTTTATCTTCTGTATTGTGTTAATTATACTTAGTCGGCCAATGATGCCTACCAGTACTGTTGTTTGTACTGACCTGCACTTGCTGCATTCTTTTATGAATGCAGAGTACCAGGTCGGATCTACCTCTCTGACCCGTGGCTGAGCGACTCTTCAGCTTTCACTCGAGTTTTCTAGGGTGAGCATGGCGTCCACTGACCTTGATGACTCTCCTATTACTTATGTCTTGTCTTCCATTCTGAGACATGATTTGAGACTACTTATGTATTATTATTCAGACTTTTAGTATTGGATTTAGATGGTCTTATATGACCAGACCAGATACTAGGGTGGATTTCATTTACTTCCGCATTTGTTGATATTATATTATATTATATTTGTGAGACTTACGTTATTTTACTCTCTTCCGCTATTTTCTATTAATTGTGAATGTTGAGTTAAGGGTTCACCTACCGAGGTGGGAAAGGTAGGTGCCCGCACGACTCAGTGAAAATGGGTTGTGACTAGTTGGTATCAGAGCCCTAGGTGACCCAGTCTTTAATATAAGAACGAGTCTAGTAGAGTCTCGTGGATCGGTACGATGAGCTCCGTACTTATCTGCGGGAGGCTATCGGACTTTTAGCAAATCTCACTTTCTTTCTTCCCATCGTGATACTTTATTCAAATTGGTATCTGAAAAGATCAAATTAGTATTTGACTCTTATCTCTTCCCTCACAGATGGTGAGGATTCGCGACACGCCAGCATGGAGGATGTACATGAGGTTGACCCTATCGATTTTTACCGACTCACTAGATGAGGATGCCTACGAGTTCATCATGATCACGCACGAGCTACTCCATGTAGCAGGGATTACGGATACCCTCGGCGTTAGGTATGTTACCCTTCGACTCGGCGGTGGCGCGAGCGCATGTCGGAAAACTACCTTACCAGCAGGAACGCGTCCACTTACTTGGAAGCAGTTCTACGGGGTGTTTTTGGAGAGATACATGCCCCGCTCACACAGAGACGAGAGTCAGAGGTCGTTCCTCAACCTCCATGAGAACGGCATTCCAGTCGCTACCTATGCGCTGTCCTTCTCCTACCTGGCTCGTTACTCCTATTCCTTGATTCTGACGGAGGTCGGCAGGATATGGTGGTTTATTAGCGGGTTGGATGGTCCTCTCCAGCCACCCTGTATTCAGCTTAAGGCTGAGGGCGCTTCGTTCCAGGTCATTGTTGACTGTGCAGCGAGAGTTGAGGCCGCGAGGGCGAGAGCAGCTAGGCCTCCAGATGGAGATCCCTGATGCAGCGACGGGAGGTAATACTTCTGTTCAGGGGCAGTCTATTATTATATGTTATTTGATCCTGGATCCACTTATTCGTATGTATCTACATTTCATGTCGTTGGTTGGGATTTACCCTATGATAGCATAGATATACCTGTTTATGTGTCTACTCTGGTCGGAGATTCTGTGGTTGTTGATCGAGTCAACCGGTCTTGTTTAGTTACTTTTATGGGTACGACACTTGGGTAGATTTGATGATTCTTGATATGGTGGACTTTGATATTATATTGGGTATATCCTAGCTTTCTCCTTATCATGCGATCTTGGACTGTCACGCCAAGACAGTCACTTTAGCCATGCCGGGCATTCCTAGGCTTGAGTGGAGAGGTACTCCTAGCCCCGCTCCGAAGAAGATCATTTCCTTCATTCGGGTGAAAAAGTTAGTAAGTAAGGGGTGTTTAGCATATTTGGCGCATGTTCGCGATACGACAGTTGTATCTCCACCCCTTGAGTCTATCCCTATTGTGAGCGAATTCGCGGAGGTATTTCCATCGGATTTGCCGGGTATGCCACCCAATCGCGACATTAATTTCTGTATCGACGTGGACCTGGGCACTCGCCCCATTTCTATCCACCATATCGGATTGCACCTGCCGAGTTGAGGGAGCTTAAGGAACAGTTGCAGGATTTGTTGAGCAAGGGGTTCATTCGACCGAGTGTCTCCCCTTGGGGTGCTCCAGTGTTATTTGTGAAGAAGAAAGATGGGACCATGAGGATGTGTATTGATTACCGCCAGTTGAATAAGGTCACTATCCGGAACAATTTCCTTATGCCTCGTATTGATGATCTATCTGACCACCTTCAGGGTGCTTCGGTGTTTTCTAAGATTGGTTTGCATTTTGGCTATCACCGGTTGAAGATTAGGGCAGAGGATATTCCGAAAATAACATTTCAGATGAGATATGACCACTATGAGTTTCTAGTGATGTCTTTCGGGCTTACCAATGCCCCGACTGCATTTATGACTTTGATGAATGGCATCTTTAGGCCGTTCCTTGATTCCTTTGTGATTGTGTTTATTGATGACATCTTGGTGTATTCCAAGAGTAGAGAGGAGCATGAGGGTCATCTCCGTACAGTTCTTGGTTTGTTGAAGAAACATAGTTTGTTTGCTAAGTTTTCTAAGTGTGAGTTCTGGTTGGAGTCTGTAGCATTCTTGGGCCATGTAGTTTCTAAGGAGGGGATTATGATTGATCCACAGAAGATTGAGGCTATGAGGGGTTGGGCGAGGCTCACTACTATTACTGAGATTTGTAGTTTTATGGGTTTGGCCAGTTATTACCGTCGCTTTGTGAAGGGTTTTGCTGCCATTGCTTCATCCTTGACCGTATTGACTCAAAAGGATGTTCCTTTCTAGTGGACGGATGATTTTGAGGAGAGCTTCCAAAAGCTCAAGCTCCTTTTGAATATAACCCTGATCCTAGCCTTGCTTGTGGAGGGTAAGGATTTAGCGGTCTACTGTGATGCTTCCCGTATAGGTTTGGGTGCGGTATTGATGCATGAGGGTAGAGTGATAGCTTATGCTTCCCGCCAGTTAAAAGTTCACGAGAAGAATTATCCTACCCATGATTTGGAGTTGCTAGTCGTAGTCTTCGCTTTGAAGCTTTGGAGGCATTACTTGTATGGTGTTCATTATGAGGTTTTTACCGATTACCGTAGCCTTCAGCATGTGTTTACCCAGAGAGACCTTAATTCCAGGAAGCGCCGATGGATGGAGCTCCTGAAGGACTATGACATCTCTATTCTGTATCGCCCTGGTAAAGCCAATGTGGTGGCTGATGCCTTGAGTCACAAGGCAGTGAATATGGGGAGTTTAGCTCGATTGATTATTTTCGAGCGTACGTTGGCCATGGAGGTTAAGACTCTGGCTAACAGTTTCGTCCGTCTTGACATCTCAGCCGCGGGCAGGATTTTAGCTTGTATAGAGGCAAGATCATCGTTATTGGATCGGATCAAGGCTCATCAGATTAAGGATTCTCAGTTGAACAAGACCTGAGATAAGGTGTCAAATGGGGAGGCCAAGGAGGCCGTGATTGATTCTGAAGGCATTTTGAGGATTAGAGAACGCGTGTGCGTTCCTCGTATCGGTGATCTGATTCAGTTGATCTTATTCGAGGCCCATAGTTCTCGCTATTCCATTCATTCAGGAGCGACTAAGATGTACCATGACTTGAGACATCACTATTGGTGGCGCCGTATAAAGAGAAATATAGTTGATTTTGTGGCTAAGTGTGGAAATTGTCAACAGGTAAAGTATGAGCACTAGCGACCCGGTGGGGTGCTTCAGAGGATTCCCATTCTCGAGTGGAAGTGGGAGAGGATTACTATGGATTTTGTCATGGGTCTTCCAAAGACCCTTGGAAAGTTTGATTCTATTTAGGTGATAGTAGATCGGTTAATTAAGTCCGCTCACTTTGTTCCGGTTCAGGTTTCCTATACCGCGTAGAAGTTAGCCAAGATGTATACTCGAGAGATTGTGAGATTACATGGGATCCCTAATTCTGTTGTATCTGATTGGGTCTGGACAGCATTTCATGAGGAGCTCGATACCCGATTGGACTTTAGTACAGCGTTCTATCCCTAGACCGATGGCCAGTCCGAGGAGACCATTCAGGTGCTCAAGGAAATGTTGAGAGTATGTGTTAATTACTTTGGTGGTCATTAGGATCAGCACTTGCCCTTGGTAGAGTTTTCATACAACAACAGTTATCATTCGAGTATTGGTATGGCACCTTTTGAGGCCTTATATGGTAGGAGGTGTAGATCTCCGATTGGTTGGTTCGATGGTTTCAAGGCCCGACCTGGGAGCACGGATCTGTTGAGAAAGTTCCTTGATAGAGTGAGAGTTATTCAGGCTATGCTTGTGGTAGCTCAGAGTTGGCAAAAGATGTATGCGGATCAGAAGGTCCGGAATTTAAAGTTTGCTCTCGGTAATCAGGTTCTATTGAAGGTTTCACCCATGAAGGGTGTTATGAGGTTTGGTAAGAGGGGCAAGTTGAGCCCCAGGTATATTGGTCCATTTGAGATTGTGGATTGTATCGATGATGTAGCTTATGAGTTAGCATTTCCGCCAGGCTTGGCGGGAGTTCATCCGGTCTTTCATGTTTCGATGCTGAAAACATACCATGCCGATGGTACCTACATTGTCCATTGGGATTCTATATTGCTTGATGAGAATTTTACTTATGAGGAGCAGCCTATCGCGATCTTGGATAGGTAGGTTCGGAAGTTGAGATCAAAGAAAATTGCTTCTGTGAAGGTACAATGGAAGCACCGCCCTGTGGAATAGGCTACTCGGGAGAATGAGTCCAATATACGTAACCGATATCCCCCAGTTGTTCACTGATTTAGGTATTTCCCTACTTTCCTTCTTTTCTCTGCTCGAGGACGAGTAACGGTTCAATTGGTATCAGATGTAACGACCCGTTTGGTCGTTATAGTTCTTTCGGCGTTTTCGCTCAATCCTGAGCATTAATTGGCTCGCTTTTGACTTGAGGGGACCGCTGATATGCTTCCGGGGTGCCTAGACCATATTCGGGCAACTTTGGTGAAAATATAGGCTTAAAGTGAAAAATGGTTAACCCAAAGTTGACTTTTGGGCAAACAGACCTTTTTCGAAATTTCATCAATTCTGAGAGGTGCGGATGGTTTTTTAGAACCTATATGGATATTTGGTTCGGTTCCCAATGCACTCGGATGCATTTCGAGACTTAGGATGGGAAATTAAAATTAAGGAATTTGGGGGTTGACTTGCTCAACGAGGCCTCCGTTGAAAATTTCGAGACCACGAACGCGCTCGCAACGTAATTTGTGTGGTTCTATGTGTTTGGTTTGTGAGCAGATGACCTCGGGAATAACCCGAAATTTTGATTGAAGACTTAGAAAATGGAGGAATTCTGGTGTCTGGTGCCCGCTATGGCGGCACCAGTGTACCTAGCGACACCGCTGTTGCGGTATGTTGACCGCTGGAGCGGCCATGTATATTTTCCCATACCGCTGTGGCGGTCCACCAGCTGCCGTAGCGGCGCCGCTATTGCAACATCCTTACCGCCGAGGCGGTGACGAGCAGTGATTTTTCATTTAATGTGTCTTAAATAAGTATAAGACCCTCATTATTTCCCATCTTGGTTTTGGAGCTTGAGGAAACTATTCTTGAAGCTAATTTGGAGAAATTCTTGGAGGTAAACCTTGTCTAATCCTCCCCCCTTCCTTAATCATAATCATCTTAGATTTTCCCCTTCTTATTAACAATCCCTTAGAGATGGAATTTGAGAGAGAGTTTTTAAAGAACATTTTCCTAGATTATTAATGATAAATTGATGATGGTTATGCTAAAACTTGAGGAACCTAATCTTATTAATCACATATCTTTCACTTTTAACGTTGAATTTCGGATTTGGAGACTTAGGGTTTATACCCAATTTGGGGGGTTTTACTTGAAATCAGATTTAGGCCAATTCTAGAGTTAAATCAACAATTAGTGGTTGGGTTATGATCACCTTGTACTTAATTTGGTATTTTGCCCGTGAATTTCTTGTTTTGCCCTTGTGGGCCGTTTTCCCAATTTATAGGGTTAGAATTGACCTAACTAAAATAGTAGCAATATGGGTATCATTCTTCATGATTTCTAATATAGAATTCGATTATGCTTAGACTACTTTGGTTCTGAGCTTCAGAGGAAGGGCAAGGCAAAAGAGTGACTTGTTGGTGTTGCGGTTCGGCAGTCCAAGTAGGTTATGGTTTACCTTTAATGAGACTTTGTATAGTGAATCACATATTTAGATTATAAGGTCAGAGTCAACTTGTGAATCTTCGGGTATGAAGTTGGGATAGATATTGCCTTAGGTTGGGCCCTGATGTGTGTTGGGACTAGCCACCCTGTTATGCTGCTTGATCGTTTAATTGTGTTAGCTTGATGCCATATATAGTTGGTAATTATCGACTTATGTCTTGTCGTCTTGATTTGGATAGAATTGACATACCCGTGATTGGTATTTGTACTTGGATATATTGTTGGCTTACCCACTATTGGTACTTGACTTATTGATATATGTTGGCATACCAACTGTTGGTATTGTGATGTGATACTTGTTGGAGTACCCTGTTGCGGTACTTGTGATATTGAACTTGATCGCTTTACATATACATTACACACATTCTCTCATATTCGTGCATGGCTGATACCCGGTGATGATCCGGTATCGTTGATTGAGCGAAACTGATATTTGATAAACTCTTTTACCTGAGTGATTGTAAAAAGGACGATGTCTGAAGATCCATTCTGGAATCATTGATTATAAGAAACTGATATTTGATGAACCAGTATCATTGTTGCATGGCCGATTCCAATGTTATTTCGGAATCGTTGTTAGTGCATGGAGTCTGCGGGTCCCCCAAAGTGGTGCCGGTAAGACTCCCCCTATGAGCAATTAGCTAGGGTTCTGTCTGTCTATTGGGCAAAGATCCATTCGGGTGGCACTTAGACTTCGCGAGTCACGCTAGGTTGTGCTATTGAGACGTCAATATTTTCATCCAGAGTACATGTGTACACCTCATTTGCATGGCATGGCATCACATTCATACCATTATTGCACTGCATTGCATTATGACTTGATTGAGATATTGTGATGATTGGATTGTGATGATTCTGTTATGATGATGGATTGCGATGATTCTTTTGTGGTGATTGGATTGAACCAGGTACTTTCGGACATAACAAATTTGGGTTTAGAGGCTTTACGTAGGCGATGATGGATATCTGATTGTGATTATATTGACTTATACTTGCTAGATTCCTTGTTTATCTGTTTTATCTTCTGAATTGTGTTAACTATACTTAGTCGGCCAATGATGCCTACTGGTACTGTTGTTTGTACTGACCTACACTTGCTGCATTCTTTTATTAATACAGAGTACTAGGTCGGATCTACCACTCTGACCCATGGCTGAGCGACTCTTCAGCTTCCACTCGAGTTTTCCCGGGCAAATATGGCGTCCGCTGACCTTGAAGACTCTCCTATTACTTATCTTTTGCTTTCCATTGCGAGACATGATTTGAAACTACTTATGTATTATTATTCAGACTTTTAGTACTGGATTTAAATGCTCTTGTATGACCAGACCAGATACTGGGGTGGATTTCATTTACTTCTGCATTTGTTGATATTATATTGTATTATATTTGTGAGACTTACGTTATTTTACTTTCTTCCACTATTTTCTATTAATTGTAAATGTTGAGTTATGTGGGATTTCACTGGGATGTTGTTGTTGTTGTAAATGTTGAGTTAAGGGTTCGCCTACTGAGGTGGAAAGGGTAGGTGCCCGCACGACTCAGTGAAAATCGGTCGTGACATGGAGACAACTGGGTTCGAGTTGGCTTCGTTGATTTGGGATTAGCGTGGAAGGTTGAAAGGAATAGGGGTTTGTTTAGTGTGATGGTGTTGGATGAAAATGATAAAGGAAAGGGGGCCTTAGTGTTTAATGAGATGTGGGCTGGGTATTTTCATGGGATTAATTGGGCTGGATTTATTTTTTATAAGTGAGCTGATTTTAGAATTCAAAAATGGCTAAATACTGAGTTCAAGACACAATCTTTGCATTGCAATCATAACCACCAATAGAATTTAGACGAATTTATTATTTATTTAATTAATTAAGCTTCATGATTTTAACAAATTAAAATACTTATTTGTTTTTTCAAAATACGGATAGATTTTGGTAAATAAGGAGTAAATGACTTTAATTTGACAATTTGAAAGAAGTGCTATGTTAAACACTTATTTTGAAAGTAATTAACACTTAAAATGTATATCATATACATTCGCATATTTTGTCAAGTAAAATGAAAAATAATAACCAAAATAGTTTAGAAAATATTTTTTGACTATCTAAAAAAGCTATTTCACTCTTTTTGGAATTCAAGAAGTTTGACTAGTTAATTTAAAATGTGGAGGGCCTAAATTGGGTGTCGACAACTGCCAATTCATTGTCCAGGGATGACGAAGGTAAACCTGTGCAAGGAACTTTGACAAACCCGATTTTGTCCAACCACCAATTCATGTCTTTTGGAAAAACGACAAAAATTTTAAGAAAATTATTGGGAGACTAGGAGTTTGGAACATTATTGGGGGGAGTTTGGATTATGGCTGAGATCTCATATATTGTTTGCCTACATATCCCCGGTATTGGGAATCAGGCCATATGTAGCCTTTGGTCTGAGATAGATGACAGTAAATTAGAGTATGACAAGAGGCTATCAATTTCTTACTTATGATTTAGCATGCTTCACACTCATAATTAAGTTTCAAATGGACATAATCTCATATAACTCGAGTACATTGTCATCCGGATTTGAAAAAGAGAGTGAAAGTGCTCCAGTATAGACTCGGAAATTATACTGGATGCGAAACTAGAAAAATGATCAAGTGACCTTTGGACGAGTAACCTACATGCCTTCTTACAGGGGTGTAGTTTTAATGTGGTGAAAGGTAGATCCTCGACTCTCGCCCGAAGAGTTTGCGCCCCACTTTTGCAATTTGCCCCAGTTCGCTGACTAAGAAAGACTTCCACGTTGTGTGTTTTCTGGTATAATTAAGTTTTGTATACTGCATGGTCAGATTTAATATGTCACGTTGAAGGAGGTAACGATCAAATTTAATGAAATGTGCCACTTTGAACGAGGTGACAACCCAACGTGTCTTTTTGAAAGGCAGGCGACCCAAATCTGAGAGAAAGTGATTAGTAGAAAATGCAATATAAGCGTAAATGTAAACTGTGCAAGCCTAGTTTAATATGCCACACTAAAGGCGGTGACAATCCAATTTTATATGAAGTGTTATTTTGAACGAGGTGTCAACCTAACATGTCACTTTGAAAGGCGAACGACCCAAATCTTGTTCAACGTGCCACACTGACGGAGGTGACGATCCAATTCTATATAAAGTGTCACTTTGAATGAGGTGACGACCCAACATGTCTCTTTGAAAGAAGGATGATCCAAATCTGAGATAAAATTATTAGTAATAAATGCAGACTATGCTTAAATATAAACTGCACAAACCTTGTTTAATGTGCCACACTGAAGGAGATGACGATCCAATTTATATAAAGTGTCACATTGAATGGGGTGACCGCCCCAATGTGTCTCATTGAAAGGTGCACGACCCAGATCTGATGCGATATACCACTTTGAACAGGGTGATGGCCCAACGTGTCTCATTGAAAGGCGGACGACCCAAATCTGATACGATATGCCACTTTGAACGATGTGATTGCCTAATATGTCTCATTGAAAGGCGGACGACCTAAGTCTGATATAGTATTCCACTTTGAATAAGGTGACGGCCCAACATGTCTCTTTAAAGGCGGACGGCCTAAATTAAATGTTGATGTATTGCAAAATCTGAAATAAATTTGTTAGTAATAGATGTAACATAAATGTAAACGTAAACTGTGTAAATTTTGTTTAATATGCCATAATAAAGGAGGTGACGATCCAAAATAATGTGTCACTAGGAATGAAGTGACGGTCTGACGTGTCTGGATGAACATAATAGAGATGTCACGTTGCACGAGGTGACGGCCCAATATTGTCCTAAATATAATAATAAATCACCTCGATCGAGGTGACAGTTCGGTGAGTCTGGATAATATGTCAGCTTAAACGAAGTGACAGCCCAATATTGTCCCCAATATGATAATAAGTCACCTCAAACGAGGTGACAGTCCAACGAGTCTGGATGAATAAGTCACTTGAACGAGGTGACAGCCCAACATTGTCCTTAAATAAGTCTCCTCGAATGAGGTGACGGTTCAGCGAGTCTAGATAAATAATATGATACGTAACTTCGAAGTGACAACCTATTACGTCTAGATGATGGGTGAATGACCCAAATATAATATGATACGTCACCTCGAATGAGGTGACAGTCTGGAGATCTGGAAGAATATAGTGTAATAGATACGTCACTTCGAAGTGATGGTCTGTTGCGTCTGGATGAGGGGTGAATGAGCCAAATAAAATATGATACGCCACATCGAACGAGGTGACAGTCTGGACAGTTTGGAATAATATAATATATATGAATGTATCAACTTCGAGCGAAGTGACGGTCCATTGTATCTCTTTGAAAGGCGGATGACACAAGTATAATAATTCCTTTGAGATTGAGAATAAGTTAGCATGGATAAATGTGAAAAATAGAGAGTAAGATTGTAGTATAGCCGTCCGATTTGTGTTAGTGGATAGGTTTGTTGTTTGATATATCTGGTTGTCTTGGAAAACGTGATGTCGATTTTTGTAAGATCAAGGTAAAGTTGTTAATGTATAGAGAATGATAAAAGTATATAGTAAAATAAAAAGTAGAGTCGTAGCGTAGCCGTCCCACTAGCATAGTGAATGGAAGTCTGTGAAGCTGCTAATATCTCTGGATGCCGTTAAAATTTTGATGTTCGTATACTGGATCCTTGGCATCGGGAATCCTTTGTATTCGTAATAGACGTTTGTGCATTCTTTGTTTCTGGCGACCATGAGCTTTGAACTTTCAGGAGAACCCCTTAACATTTGCCCCGGTTCTGGTTATTGAGAGCAGAACTCTTAAAACTATCACCTGTGGAATTCAAGTTAAATTGTTAATAACATATTATATTTGTTGTAATAAATTAAAGGAAATAAAGTTGTAGATAAAGCCGTCTGGCTTGTGATGACTAGGCACAATGGCCCGAAAGAAGTCTTGTGATTTTAGTCGTTGCGCCTGACAACATCACTTGTGAAAAAATTAGATAAAGTGTTAACAATCATAATATCGTGAAAGGAATAAAATGGAGATAAAGTGAGAGGTGAAGCCGTCTGGCTTATTTTGACGAAGCCACGGTGGGCTAATGACGCCTTTTATCATGGTTGACAGTTTCAACTTTGTCCACTTTGTGACTTCCCTGTCCCTGCATTCAAAGAAAAATTCTTAGTTCTAGAGACTGATTCGTGTTGGTCTGGCCTTGCTGTCTTGATGCTTCTTCTGGTGTTTGAGTTGCGAACTTGTCTGGTCTCGAAATGTAACTTGTTAAAATGTAGAAGAACTCTACAACTTTTTTGTAAATTGTGATGTCGTTCATTGGAATTTTTGAGGTCCCCCCTCAAAAATTCTGCCCTGGTTTTAGCTTAAGCAAGCTTTTGTACAAACAAATGTCCTCTTCTGTGAAATTTTTGAGACCTTCTCAAAAATTCTACCTTGGTTTCAGCTTCAGCAGGCTTTGTACAAACAAATATCGTCTTCTGTGGAATTTTTGAGATCTTCTAAAAAATTCTTCCCCGATTTTTTTCCTGAAGGATGGTGGTAATTTTGAGTGATATGACTGAGCCCATAAGGCGCCTACATATCCTATTGAGATAGGAATCAGGTGTAACGTAGTTCAGGAATAAAAGCTGGAATTTTTTAGTAAAACGACCGCATCCAATATGGACTGCCTACATATCTCGTCCAATGAGAAATCAGGTCATTACGCAGTTCATATTACATAGAATAATATTTTGGATTTTCTATTATAAAAGGAGACCAAACCCGATATGGGTTTTCTACGTTATCCCTGTCGTAAAGGGATAAGGTCAGGCGTAGTCCAACTTACAAACAAAAGTGCGATTACAAAGGAAAGAAACCAATAACTTCAGGTGCAGTCCCCAAAAGTGCGACTGCCCGTAAACTTCAATCTATCTTGTGACTGGTCATGCCAATAGTTAACCCTTGTGTTTGGGCAATGGGTTGCTATTCACGTTTGGTGGAGCTTCTTCAATCTTCACCACCTTGTTGTCAATCAAGTCTTGAACTTTGCGTTTGAGTGTGATACACTTCTCGGTATCATGCCCAACTACTCCTGAATGGTAGACACGTTGTTTGTTCGGATCGTACCAATTGGCCAAAGGATTGGCGGGTTTCGCTTCTACTGGATGAAGCATTCCTGCTTTTTTTAGCTTTCCAAAAAGCTGAGTCTGAGATTCCATCAATGGTATAAATACTCTGGGAGGTTTTACTACAAATTTAGGGTGAGGTGCATTGTTCTGACGGCTCTGAGAAAATGAGGCATTTTGTGGTGGCAAGACAGAGCAGTATGTTGATTGTACGTTGTAGACAGGAATTGACATTTGTGGTGGCTGAGGCTGGTTAGATGAGGCAGTGTAGTAGAATGGGTATGATGAACGTTGGACATGTTGGGTATTTGGATAGTGTGGAGAAGTTTTTTGGTGGTGGTATGAGGTACCTCCCAGCGCCATAACGCCCCTCTCTTTTTTCTTTCCACATCAGAAGGTGCCAGTTTGGAAAGCCCTGTTGGTGGCTTGTAATGCTGCTAGACTGGTTATTTTTCCAGTCCTAATGTCATCTTCAATCATTTCTCCAGCTTTGATCACTTCAACAAAGGGTTTTCCACCCATTGTGACCATTCGCTCATAATATTCAGGTTCTTGTGCTTGAATGATGAAAGTGACCATTTCTGTTTCCTCCATGGAGGGGTGCACCCTTGATGCTTCCTCCCTTCCACGTATAGCATATTCTCAAAACCATTCAGTTGACTTTAACTTTAGCTTTGAGATGGAGATTCTGTCAAGAGCGATCTCAACATGAAACTTGTAACAGTCAACAAATGCATTTGCCAAATCATCCCAACTGCGCCATTTCGCTGTGTCTTGCTTAGAGTACCACTCTAAATCCTTCCTACTCAAACTTTGATTGAATAGTTTGACTCTTATCCCTCGATCTTTTCCCACACCAATTAGTTTTTTCACAATATACTTTCAAGTGGAAGAAAGGATTTCTTGACCCATCAAACTTTTCGAACTTGGGAATTTTGTAACCTGGAGGCAATTCCACCTCAGGAAATGCACATAAGTCTTCATACCTCACACTTTGATTACTACCAAGACGACGTAGACCTCTCATAGCATCTTCCAGACTTTGGAGTTTTCTGTTGACCATTTCATCACTGAGTGCCCTTGCCTCCCTTTCTGTTTCAAGATAAGGATCGACGTTTAGGTGCCATAGCCCCAGGTTTTGTGTCACTGGTGGAGCTGTGGCATAAGTATACATTCGTGGATCATGATGTGTCAAAGATACATTGTGAGCCTTTGGAGGAGCAGATGTGTACAAGAGTGGAGCATTTGAAGCATTTTGGACTTGTTGAAAAGTGGTGAAATGATCTCCCTGATCAAACTCTTCCAAGCTTAGAAACAGAGGTGGCATAGGCCTTTTTGGCGAACATCGGGAGGTAAGGTCAGCTTTGGCGGGGTTTGAGAAGCAGTTCTGTTTTGCATTACCATGTAGGTTAGTTTAGCAATTCGTTGTTCCAGACGAGCAACGACCTTCGAGTGTGTTTCTGGTATTGTCGAGGTGCCAGGTTCAATTGCGCTACTCAAAGCGAGGATTGGTTCAGATGAAGCGACTGTGTTGATCAAACTGGGGTCCATTGTGATAGCCCAAGTAGGAAATGATGAGTCTGTTGTTACTTTCTTTGCTCGGGAAAAATACGGATGTTTGGCAAATACGTATGTTTTGCCAGTTCCCTTTCTTGCACAAGTCAACGTGTTTGAAACTGCTTCTCTTCAACCTCTTGAAGTGAGCAAGTTTGATTACCAACACAAATCAGCCTCACTAAAAAAAAGAAAAAAAACTCAAAAGGTAAAAGTATTAGTCTTACGGTTATAATAGGAAATCAAAATAATAGATAAAGCAAATAACATTTGTTTTGCTCAAGAAAGAGTAGTCCAAAATCCGGGCAAGTAGAGGACTATAAAGGAGGACCTAAGGTGTGAACTGGATGGACAAGATTGTGACCATCTGACTAAACTTGAGTTTTTTTTTTTTTTGGACAAAGTGAACTAATGTGACTTGAACCAAACTAAGTCCTTTTTCTGAGAGGGAAAATGAAACGTGTATTTGGAAAGTTCTTTGAAAGTAACGTAATTTTACAGACTGGGATTGACTCTAAACTGGTTGAGTATTTAGAAAAAATGGTCAAGGCAGGTGAAATTCTGGCAATAATTGAGTGCAGGAAAGTGTTTTTTAGGGACAACGTGGTCAACAAAAATTGGGCGATGACCTAACTTTTAAAAATAAAAATAAAAAAATGAACTATTTAAAAATGTTAAGTTTTGAGGAATGGACTTGACGGTGGACTTTGAAAAGTCTCTTTTTTTGATTAATTTTTTTTATGAAAGCATTAATATCTGAGTTTTATATGCTTAAAGGTGTTCTAAGACTGTTGGAATGGAATAATGGACCACTCATGTTTAAAGAAATACATGTGTATTTAAACACACAAACCAAATAGACATGGAGAAAAGCAATTTATATAGCATTTAGCATATAAACAGTATATGACGCGTCCTAACATGCATGTGAATTTTTTAAGCCAAAGGTAGGCCTAACGTTTGAAGAATGTATATGCCGTTTGTGAACGTTCCATTCCCCCAATAATTTATGCAAACTTTATGAGCATATCAAATGGGGATACATAATAGGGGAAGGGGATACAATCCTAAACTAAACCGCCATGGGAGGTCCTTCGTTTTTGAGCTTATTGGCATTTCCGAACACCTTTCGGATGGTAATCTTCCTTCATCAAACTAAGGAAACTAAAAAAATTCCCAACCCCGAGGGAAAATGGTACGTATAATTCTAACATATACATCCTTCAATTTAACACATAGTTCTGTCTTCGGGTCATAGACCCTCTTTGACACAAGGTGGTCTACCTAATAGGCTTTAGATACGTCTCAAATATCCAAAACCCATCTATTTCATCTTTGGGTTTGGCTTAGCTCTATCCTAGTCATATGCAAGAGTGGATCTTTCGAATTGACCTTGGACCCGAGCGGACTACTCGGGGTGAACCATTGTCGGCCGTTAGGTGACCCCACACCAACTTAACGTTCAACGTGCTCCAAAGAAAGGGTGTTTCGGGTTTTTTAGTGAAGGCTAGACCGCGATCCCGCGCGTCCCCTTTGAATCCATGTTTTTGCCAGGAATGGCGGAGTTTATGTATGCATGCAATGACAATATACATATGAAATTTAAACATATAATAAAAAAAAACAAGTAATACAAATAAAGTTAGCCACAAATGTTAGAAAAATCCTTATGGTTAGAACCTAGATGAATCCCCAGCGGAGTCGCCATCTGTTACGGTCCGCTTTGACGCTTGCGCATAAAAGGTTCTCATAACTTTGGATCTTTGTCGTGAACAAACAGAGTCACCACCTAATTTATTGAATGGGAATTAGGAAACCAATTTAAAGATTTAATTATTGAAAACCTTTAAATAAAATCCAAAGAACGGGTAAGGGTTCTGGTGATCCCCCGAGGAAGGTTTTAAGCACCTCAGTATTAAGGATCCACCCAATGCGGTTTACCTTCCCGATCTAACATTTTATGGATAAGAATTTTCATAATTTGTTTTGTAAAATGTGATTAAGATTCATATGTATAAGGTTTGAAAAGAGGCAGATTCATGGCTAATTAATTTAGAAAAAAGGAAATGTATTTTATTTGGAAAAATAAGCTTAGGGGTGTTTTGCTTTTGAAATCATTGTGTTTAGCGTTTCAATTATAACTTCAATTCAATTAATGAATTAATTCTTTAATTGGGCTAATTATGAAGGAATGAATCTCTTCAAAATGTGTTCGGATTATTAAGACTTTGAGCTATAAGTATAACTCAAATTCTTAATCCGTTAATGAACTCATTTGCTTTTAACTCGAAGATATGAGCGATCTTTAAGTTACTAGGCAACAATTGTTTTAACTATGTAAAATTCGATCAAGATCTTTTCCCTTATCTGTTTTCGAAAATTGTATTTGGGCCTTGACCACTTTGAACAAAATTCATTTTTTGAACCTTAAAAGAACTTTTGGACCTAAGAAAATGATTGAAATGGGTGATTCCTGTCTAATTTGGAAGAAATTAACTTCTTTCTTTCCACAGATTCCATACCGCCCAAAACATTGTAAGTAGAAAATACAAAATGCACTATTCTTAATATTGAAAATACCTCGTCACCTTTTAAATCACTTAGACATTCTAAATTTGCACGAGAAACATATTTGGTATTGGCACAAAAATCATTTTTTTAACCATTCTAAAGGATAAAGCTCTTTCTTTGGTAAACTGGAAAAACATGCTTAGTTTTGAAATTTTGGAATTACCCTTTTTAAGAATTTTGCATAAAAAGAATTTACACTTATGCGACTGCAAACTGTTCACGCTCTGCTCCGGGATCCAACGAGATTAAGAAAGTAAAACAAAGTAAAAGTGTTAGTCATTTAATACAACTCAAATGCTTAAAATAAAGTGAAGTAAAGAAAGAGTTAGCTAATTGGGATCGTATCCCATTTTGTTGTTGCTTCTCATTTAGCTGATGCTCCTAGACCATTTGGGATTCGAACCCAAACTCTATTGAATATGTTCGGTTAAGAAGAGGCTAACTCGAGATGGTGTTATGCTGGGCTACGAAGAGTCCGTTGGAATCGTATGAGATAGTTCATGCATAAAAAATAAAAATAAAAAGAGAAAAGGATTAGACATCCATGATATCTTTAAGCCTGCTCAAACCAGGTAAGACAATTATTGACACACTCTATGCAACTCATAGGTATATGAACAAACGAAAGAGGAATCTTGCATAAACGAACTAGTGAACCATGTCATTTAAAAGAAAGCAAATAAAGTCTAAACGAAGGCTATCAATATTTTTGAGCAAGGAAAATTTTCAGGGGCTTCTACAATTCAGAACTTGAAAGGAAGCAAAACAAATTTTCAGGGGCTTCTACAATTCAGAACTTGAAAGGAAGCAAAACAAGTCATACTCACTATTACTAATGAAATTTACCATTTTAAATTAGGCATGCTCACAAGTTCTACATTTATCACTTAAGAGCTCATCATATATTAAGCAAAGTATGCTGCTAGCAAGCTAAGTGATATTAATATGACAATGGTCAGAACTGGAGAAAAGGTTTTTTTCACAATGTATTTACTGGGATTCTAATTATAAATAACTTTAAACTGAAACACAAAGGAACTTAAAACATACACAAGAGTACAAACTTTACAACAAAAATACGCGATCAGTTTCGTTCTTTTATCATATGAAGAAACTTTAAAAATGAAATTAAAACTCAAGTTCAATAAGTTTAAACTACAACTAATCTTCTACACAACTGTAAACATGAATGAGGAAATGGAAATACCAAAACAGGAAAAGGGGAAAATAGAGCAGAACCAAACTTAGAGCATATTCACCACTAACATATAGCTACCATTATGTTATTTTGGCATGGGAAAATAACATATAGATTACTTGGTTCTATCTTAGTTTTAAAAGAATCAGTATTTACGTTTTAACTTCTTAAAACTATAAATAAGGTATAAGATTACGTTTTTCTAGAAAATCACTTATTTTCTAGGAAAACATTTTCCTCCATACTGAACACACCCTAAGAGGAAAACTACTAAAACTAATAATTTAATCTACTTATAATAACCAGCTAATCCCCAAACTAATACAAGATAATAACGGATAGAATACAGAGTGAAACAAATACTGAAATAATGAGAGAATTACCTGTTGTGGAGCAGCGACTGAGGCGGTGAGAGTCGGAATTGCTTTCCTTTCACCAACAAAACTCAAGCGCAAAGAAAACCAAAGATTAAAATTTTAACTATTCCGAAAATTTAAGATTTCAAACTTAGAAGTTGTGTAATTCAAAAATTCGGAGATTTTGGTGGTGTGAACCGTTGTTCAAAAATTCAGAGTTTTAGGGGTCAAAAAAACATTTTCTTGAGAATGAGAATAGGGGTTCTATTTATAGAACCCCAAAGCCTAGGGTTTGAGTGAACATTTTGATTTTCGGATTTGAAACTTGTTAGGTTGGAGTCCGGATTTGAAATTTGAATATGTTGTACTGGTAATCCAGAAAAATCGAAAAAGAAAAGCAACAAATAGAGATGAAAATGACCCCACCTATTCGGATTCGATTGAATGGAGAAGTGGACTGGAAATAGCGAAATAGCGAAACTATGACTGGAAAAGGTGGATAAACTTTTAAGCTTTGCCGAATATGGGGCCCAAACAGCTGGGTTCGAGTTGGCTTCGTTGATTTGGGATTAGCGTGGAAGGTTGAAAGGGATAGGGGTTTGTTTGATTTTCTGGTGTTGGATGAAAATGACAAAGGAAAGTGCTATGTTAAACACTTATTTTGAAAGTAATTAACACTTAAAATATATATGATATACATTCGGATATTTTGTCAAGTAAAGTGGAAAAATAACACTAAAATAGTTTAGAAAATATTTTTTGACTATCTTAAATAGCTATTTCACTCTGTTTGAAATTCAAGAAGCTTGACTAGTTAATTTAAAATATGGGGGGCCAAATTGGGTGTCAACCGTAGCTGGGATGATCTTTTGCCGCTTATTGAGTTCACATATAATAATAGATATCATTCTAGTATCTAGATGGTCCTATATAAGGCTTTATATGGGCGGAAGTGTAGATCACCAAATGGATGGTTCAATGTTGGGGAGACTAAATTAATAGGGCCAGATTTGATCCAGTAAACAGTGGAAAAGGTCAAGCTTATTCCGGATCGATTATTGGCAGCCCAGAGTTGTCAGAAGTCTTATGCGGACAATCGCCGACGAGACTTAGAGTTCCAATTTGATGACTAGGTATTCTTGAAGGTGTCACCTATGAAGGGCATCATGATATTTGGCAAAAAGGGTAAGCTTAGTCATCAGTACATTGGGCTTTACGGGATTGTATGCACAGTGGGCCAGGTAGCCTATGAGTTAGATCTACCTTAAGATTTAGAATCAGTCCGTCCACTTTTCCATGTATCAATGCTTCACAAGTGTATTGGAGATCCTTCTAGAGTTGTACCTATTCATGATGTCCAGGTTGTCGAGCAATTATCTTACGAAGAGGTACCTATTGCTATCCTATATAGGAAAGTTCGGAGATTGAGGACTAAGAATGTAGCTTCGGTCAAAGTTCTCTGGAGTAATAGTAATAATGAGGAAATGACTTGGGAAGATAAAGAAGATATGAGGTCCAGGTATCCACACTTGTTTCCACACCCAGAGGAGGTTCAGATAAAGACACCATTGTCTTCAGGTGCGTAATGCTTTCTTTTTGTGATTTCTTGGTGTGGGGCCATTGCTGTTATTATTGTTGTGGCCCGGTGAGGCATTGTATATTTTGGGCTGTTGTGAAAGTATGGTAGTGCTATAGTGACAAGGAAAACTCTGCCGAAATATTTGTAAAATCCCTAAGAGTCTAACATTCGTCCTGTCTAACATTCGAGGACGAATGTTCCTAAGGGGGGAAGGATGTTACACCTTGGAAAATTTCGCGTGGTTCACATTATAAGTAAACTAATGTAAGCCCAGAGTGAAAATGAAGCCCTTACAAGGTTAAAGAGAATATTTAACAATTCTAAGTATGTACCTTAAGGTTTCGGAGTTAAATAAATCAGCGGAAGTAAGTTCGTTGGAGGTCTGAATTGGAGTCATGTTTTGGGAAGATTTTGCATTATTTGAGCTATAAATTTCTTAGAATTACCTTGAGATCTATTTATAGGGCTCCTTATATGGTTAAT
This sequence comes from Lycium barbarum, assembly GCF_019175385.1. NCBI lineage: Eukaryota > Viridiplantae > Streptophyta > Magnoliopsida > Solanales > Solanaceae > Lycium > Lycium barbarum. Next base: position 16,770,275 of record NC_083348.1, on the reverse strand, counting down.
GAAGTTTTATACAAGTTCCAAGAAGATCTCATAAGGATTGGAGGTCAAACGAATCGAAAAGAACGCATTTTCGCGAAAATTGGAGCTTATGGGTAGTTTACGGCCGCAAACTAAGTTTGTTGTGCAGCATACTTGCTGAAAACTCCTAATTTTTGGCCACCTCACTTCCCAGAACCACCCCAAGGAGAGACGGGGACATGCGGCCGCAAGTTGCAACTTGCTGGGCCGTATCTCCATTGCAAGTCGAGATGGAGGGATGGTTTTAAATCCTTTTTAAACACTAAAAGAACCCATTTTCACATTCACTTCCCAAAATTATCTTCCTATATTACTAGAGAGTTCTTGAAGGATATATAACTTTCCAAAACCTTTTACACCATCCAAAGAGAAGATCAAACTCCAAAACCTCAAGATAATCCATGGAAGATGATTATTCTTGCTTCGACGCAATGTTGTGATGAATTTGGTCTTAGGAGAAGTTGAGCGAGGTGAAGTTCTTCTATTATAAGGTATGTTATTCATCTTATTTATAAGATTGAGTTGACTTAAAGGTTTAGCAAGTCTTGAAGAGGAAAGATTCATAGTAGAGAAGTCACAAAGTATTAAGTTGAAGTTGATTGTTATGGGTTGAATTTGAAAAGATATTTTGGAATGATTTAAAATTAATTTGAATATAATTCCTTGAATATGGTGTTGTTGGTATTGTTATTGTTGTTTGGGAGTTGTTTTGGAATTTGGTGGAAGTCTATAAAATAGGAAAAGTGCTGCCCGAATTCCGCTAGCTCGCTAATTACTCTAGTTTGAACTTATTAGTGTTTTGAAGACTTAACTCTAGTATGAATCCTCTTGAATGTATATTTGCGAGCTTGGAAGGAAAAGAGTTAAGTAGTTGAGGAGACGAAAAGGATGTTATGGCTAACCCTTTTCTTCTTATGGCATGATCACTTCGATACAAACATATATGCAAATGTCCTCCATGATGACTCCATTTCTAGAAATACCAAAGCTTATAGTTCTTGATGCTCTTATGATATTATTTATTTTTGTTTTATGATTATTGATCGTGTTCATTGTTGTTGATCTCATCGTATGGTAGTTTTCCTTCAAGGTGAGATATAGCGATGATGATGATTCCATATTGGCAAATCGGAGGTTTACCGAACTTACATCACTCCGATAGAGTTATAGCTTTCATTTGGGCTGTCATGCATGCTTTATATATATGTATGTATTCTCTCACACCCCGCCGCGTTATAGTCGACCGGGCAGGCATGTTGATGTGCATACCACTGTAGTGGGCAGGTTCTGATGTCACCCCGAATGCAGGATGCCCCGGACGCGGGATGATGATGATCTGATGATAACACCGAGCCTAAATGGCCGGGAAGGACATTATATATATGTAGATATGAAAATGTTTTTTTTTAAAAGCTAAGCATGCATGACATCTGCCTTAAGAGGCATTTAGAGGTGCAGATTGATCTGTTTATCTTATATTGTCTTCATACTTTCCCTATTTTGTTACTCATGCCTTACATACTCAGTACATTATTCGTACAGACATCCTTTTATTTGTGGACGCTGCGTTCATGCCCGCAGGTAAATAGGGAGACGGACCAGACCCCTACATTGCTTCATCAGTTATTGTACAGGAGTGCTCCAATTGTTCCAGACTTGCGGTTAAGAAGATATTATTCTGTTGTGTAAATATATGGGTATGGAGGGCTCACGTCCTGTCTTTATAATGTTATGCACTCCATGTAGAGGCTCGTAGACAGATGTGTATAGTTATATGTTTTATGACCTCTTCGATTCATAGTTGTATATCATTTTGGTAGCCTTGTCGGCTTATATATATATATATATATATATATATATATATATATATATATATATATAAATGTGTGGCCATAGTTTGATGACGAATGAATAGATGTGGACTCATGCCCTTACAAATTATGATATTTACGAGCTATCTCCGTTGTTCACCTAGATATGATTATGAGATGTATGTCAAGAGGTACTCGATAGGCTAGCTCCGGATGCCCGTCATTGCCCTCTGGCAGGGTCGTGATACTATTAGCATGTTCGGGATGCCTACCAAGATAAACAACAATTATTAAGCATGTAAAATCCTCATACCATCCCTATCTATCATTCGTCAAGCTATGAAAGTTAGCATTAGGGTGCTGATGTGGCCAACATACACTCTTTGAAGCGAAAGAGACTACCAATGATAGTACGAGAGTTGATTCACCAAAGCGGTATCAAATAAGGAACACATAGAGCTATTAACTATATGAGTAGAGTGTCCAAGATATTCTATCCTCGGGACCTTATTTAGAAGAGAGCACTTGCTATGGATTCATGCCAAAGAAAATGGTAACAAGATAGCCTATAAATACCTTTGAACCGACCCTCCAACGATGGCGACAGAACCATATTCCTTCATAAGTTAGTCTACAACAAGGAAGACAATACTAGCATCAATAAGGAGGAATGCATCAGCTAGCCGACGAGCTGAAAGCTCGCTCTACAAATGATTCTACAGTGTTTCTCCATGCCTATCTCCCTTCTAACCCTTGTAACAATGATAACAACACAACACACACTCATACTACTATCTTCGTTATCTCAGTATAACAATAACAACCCCAAATGTTCCATACAACATGCCCAACAACTCTCCTACAACATTTAACTGCTGACTCATAACAAATAAACACATCTAGAACTTAAACTAACTTATACCCATAAAGGAGAAGGAGGAACATACCTTTAAAGTTCATAACCTGCCTTAGCTTCACCTTATTTCAACTAAAATAAAGTTCAATAACCACAACAAGATGACCTCTATTGAGAATTCTGAGAGCATGCGTGAGTTCATAGTGCATCTTTACATTGGTATGCATATTTAGTTTGTATTCAGGAGATCTTGAATGAATGTCGGGTTTTAGGTTGAAGTTGGTGAAAAACAAGATTTTTGCTAGTTTCTGGTGTGCCACTTCTACGGTGGTTTGTCCGCATCTACAAGCCCGTTTCTGTAACGCTTGGTCCGCAGATGCTAGGGGTTGCCTTGTCAGGCAATTCTGCATCTGTGAGGTCTTTTCCGCAGGCGCAGGACCGTGTATGCGAAAGTTCTTCTGCATCTGCAAAATGTTGACGTGTTAAGTGAGTCAGCATCAACGATAATTCTCCGCGGATGCGAGGTCGCGTCTGCGGGATGGGGACCCACAGATGCGAGAATCGTTGTTTAGAACCTTATATCCCCAATTTCGAACAATTTCTCCCCATTTACTATATTGGAGACCTAGAGAGTATTTGGGGACAATTTTTTAGGAGCTTTGAGAGGATTCTTCCATTGGGTTAGCCTTTTATTTTATTATTGTAACGATCTGATTGGTTGTTAAAGTGCTACTAATCCTTTTACCCCTGTTGACCCTTTCCCAAGGTCATCGGGCGAGTTTTACAGTGACTTTTGGAGGTTTGAGCCTCAAAGTGGAATGCGTTTGACACAAAGTTAACTTTTGAGTAAATGGACCTTTTTCGAAATTCCATCGATTCTGAGAGGTATGGATACCCATTTAGGACTTAGCAGTGTGTTCGGGTCGGTTCCCAATGCAATTAGGAGCATTTTGGAACTTGAGTTGGGAACTTGGCTTTAGGCCACTGGGGGTTGACTTGGTCAAATAGACATCTGTTGGGAAATTCGAGGCTACCGGTGAGTTCGTAGTGCATTTTTATATGTGTTTGCATGTTTGTTTGGTATCTATGGGGCCTCGGGTGATAGTCGTATTTCGGGTTGAGTTGGTCAAAAACCAAAACTTTTGGATATTCTGGTATATGCGCTGCAGTGGTACTATAATTGCCATGACCCAACCCGCCATGACTGGAACCCACCTAAATCCTAGTGGGCGAACCAACATACAAGACATCTATCCATTCAATTAGATTTTATATTAACCAAGCTAAACAATTATTATCATTTAATAACAAAAGAAAAAGGTAAATCATGCCATAAATGCTGAAATAAGTGCGGAAGTTCTAACTATTACAATCCCCAAAATCCGAAAGTCATCGTACAGGACTCTAAGCTAAAAACATGTCTAAGAATATGAAGTCTAACAATTTAGTAATCCATAATGTCCAGAGTACGAAAATACATCATAGCAAGAAGATCTTCGGGCGGCCTGGCATGGGAAGAAGCTCACCCTAAAATTTGTCAACAATTATCCTCCACGCTAAATGTGAGGACGATCAACGGTCTCCGTATCAAAATTTGCACTCAAAGAATGCAGTAAGGTAGTATCAGTACAAACACTATATACCGGTACATATTATAGGCCGACCAAGATTAGTATCATGCATATTTCGTAAAATCGATAGAATAAAACAAGCCAGTCAACAGTCATGAATATCAATAAATCACAGCAAGTCAACCAAGAACAATCACAATCAAATCACCAAGATGTCAAGCATCACAATCACATAGGTCACAACAGAAATAAGTTTACCACAATAACCTCACTCACAGTACATACATGCTAGCTAATGTCTTAACTCCGTAGCCATGACCTGCTGGGGACCCATGTTGTCCATGTACCTCTCGTTTCCGGAACGATCCTCACACCCCTAGCCCATAATCTAGGTCACATGAGTGCCTTTCCATATCTCTTACAGAACAGTGTTTCTTACCTCTCCAATGTTAAGAATCAATTCATCATTTCATGTCACAATACCCTTGAGAAGATTATATTAGCTTCTCATCACAACACATCCCCTACAGATTTAATCACACAGGAATAATGTCACGGAGCCTACACAATCAATCAATCACATTCACATAGGAATTAACCACACAATACCATGCATGAAAACTAGACATGCTTTCTCCTAAGCAGATCACCAAACATACAATCGACTAACAAAAGTCTAACTTAAGTAAACCGTAACTGTCACGACCTAACCTACCATGACCGGCACCCATCTAGATCCTAATGGGCGAACCAACATACATACCACCTAATCCATTACATACGGGTTTTACATAAATCAAGCTAAACAGTTAACAACAAAAAAACAAGTAAATCATGACATAAATACTGTAGTAAGTACGGAAGTTCTTACTATTACAATTCCCAACAATAAAACAAACAAGTCAGTCAATCATACACAAATATAACACATCACAAAAAGTCAACCACGGACAATCACAACAAATCACTAAATTTCCAAGAATCACAAACACGTCAACCACAACGGATATAAATTTACCACTACAACCCCACACTGTATACACATGGTATCTGATGTCATAGCTCAGTAGTCATGACCTGCAGGAGACCCATGGTGTGCATGTACCACTCATTCCGGAACACTCCTCGGACCTTAGCACGACCTCCGCTCCGGAACAAACCTCGGATACGGGATATAACAATAAACCTCTCATTTTCGGAACTATCCTCGGACCACGAGCCTACAATCTAGGCAACATGTGTGCCTTGTCATACCTTTTACAGAATAGTGTTTCTTACCTTCTCAATATCCATATTCACCTCATCATTTCATGTCACAATACCCTCGAGAAGACTATATTAACTTCTCATCACAATACATCCACTGCTAATTAAATCACATAGGAATAATGTCATGAAGCCTATACAACATTCAATTACAAACACGTAGGAGTTTAACCACACAATATCATGTAATGAATACTAGACATGATTTCTCCTAATGAAATCACAAACATACATTCAACTAACCAAAGTCTAACTCGAGTAAACCGTAACCTACCTCAAAGTAGAGCTGGAACAATGTCTGTCACTCTGATACAACCTTTGCTTTCCTCAAGGCCTCAATACGTTTGCGATGTAAAAATAGAAGGCTTAATGAGACACATTGCTCAATTTGCAAATACCAAGGCAAGAATTTCCCTTCACTCTCCCCATTCTACGGGTGGATGATTTTCTAGGTGATAAACAACCTATAAAAGCTCCTAACATTCATATATCATCAATTCATACCACATTCTATCAAACAATCACATTGCAACCAGGTTTCCATGGCAAAGACACCATTTTTATAGAACCCTAGGTCTCCAATCGCTTAGTTTATGTCTCTAAATGTTCAATTTATGACAAATAGCAACTAACCAATGCATTTAGATGATAACTAAGCGATAATAACCATAACCCATAGTGTTTAGAAGGTTTATTAATATTTTAGAGTTTCTATTTCAATTCCACCATTAAAGACCAATTGAGATGATTACAATAATGAAGGGGAAAGCGATGATGGAATGAAAAGCAACGGAACTTACCTCGCAAGGTTGTCTTTCCCTAGCTTTAAAATTCTCTCTAAGTTTTTGTTGGGAAGTGTTGGGGTGTTATGAATGAGAAAATAAAAATAAGGCATTAAAAACCCAGCTACTGCCTCCCGTCGACTGCTGCGACAGTCACTACGCCGCTGCACCGGTCCCGTTATAGCGGTCAAGTGACTTTTCCGCCTGACCGCTATGGCGGTCGGTTCATCGCTATAGTGGTACCACCATAGCAGTCCACCTTCCACCACCACGGCCACCAAAGAAATGGATGGCCGCTTGTAGCGGTCGACACATCACTATAGCGGTACCGCTGCAGCGGTAATCCCACCGCTACCGTTGTCTATTTTGGGCAGTGAGGTTGGATTTTTGTCTAGTTCTCCCCCTATCAGCCCATATTTCATCCAAGGCCTCAAAACACAACACAAAACATGCACACATACAAAAAAACGCCCGACAAATCCCCCCGCGGCCTCAGACTTCCCAATGGGGTCCTAAATTCTCATAACGACCGGAAGGGTCATTACAGTAACCTACCTCAAAGTAGAGCTGGAACACGCCGGTTACTCTGCTACAACCTTTCCTTTTCTTAAAGCCTCAATATGTTCATGGTCTAAAAATAGAAGACTCAATGAGTCACATTGCTCAATTTACAAACACCAAAGCAAGAATACCCTTCCCTTTCCTCATTCTAAGGTTAGATGGTTTTCTAGGTGATAAACAACCTATCAAGGCCCCTAGAATTCATTTACCATCACTTTATACCACATTCTATCAAATATTCCCATTACAAACAGTTTTCTGTGGCAAAGACACCATTTTTGTAGAACCCTAGGTCTCAAATCACTTAGTTTACTATTTTAAATGTTCAATTTAGGACAAATAGCAACTAATCAGTCCATTTAAATGATAAATAAGCAATAATAACCGCAACCCATTATGTTTAGAAGGTTAATTGACATTCTAGGGTTTATATAATTGAAATTCTAGTGTTTCTACTTTACTTTCACCATTAAAGACCCATGAAGATGATTATCATAATGAAGGGGAAGGGAATGATAGAATGAAAAGTAATGGAACTTACCTCTCAAGGTTATCTTGCCCCAGCTTGAAATTTCTCTCTAGGTGCTTGTTGGGAAGTGTGTTGATGTTTTGTGAGAAGTGAAAATAAAATTGAGGATATAAAATTCGGGTTACTATTTTACTTTGACCGCTACGGCAGTTGTCATGTCGTGGCCGCTTGTAGCGGTCGACACATCACTATAGCGGTACCGCTGCAGCGGTAATCCCACCGCTACCGTTGTCTATTTTGGGCAGTGAGGTTGGATTTTTGTCTAGTTCTCCCCCTATCAGCCCATATTTCATCCAAGGCCTCAAAACACAACACAAAACATGCACACATACAAAAAAACGCCCGACAAATCCCCCCGCGGCCTCAGACTTCCCAATGGGGTCCTAAATTCTCATAACGACCGGAAGGGTCATTACAGTAACCTACCTCAAATTAGAGCTGGAACACGCCGGTTACTCTGCTACAACCTTTCCTTTTCTTAAAGCCTCAATATGTTCATGGTCTAAAAATAGAAGACTCAATGAGTCACATTGCTCAATTTACAAACACCAAAGCAAGAATACCCTTCCCTTTCCTCATTCTAAGGTTAGATGGTTTTCTAGGTGATAAACAACCTATCAAGGCCCCTAGCATTCATTTACCATCACTTTATACCACATTCTATCAAATATTCCCATTACAAACAGTTTTCTGTGGCAAAGACACCATTTTTGTAGAACCCTAGGTCTCAAATCACTTAGTTTACTATTTTAAATGTTCAATTTAGGACAAATAGCAACTAATCAGTCCATTTAAATGATAAATAAGCAATAATAACCGCAACCCATTATGTTTAGAAGGTTAATTGACATTCTAGGGTTTATATAATTGAAATTCTAGTGTTTCTACTTTACTTTCACCATTAAAGACCCATGAAGATGATTATCATAATGAAGGGGAAGGGAATGATAGAATGAAAAGTAATGGAACTTACCTCTCAAGGTTATCTTGCCCCAGCTTGAAATTTCTCTCTAGGTGCTTGTTGGGAAGTGTGTTGATGTTTTGTGAGAAGTGAAAATAAAATTGAGGATATAAAATTCGGGTTACTATTTTACTTTGACCGCTACGGCGGTTGTCATGCCGCTGCAGCGGTCTTGCTATAGCAGTAAAGTGACCGCTATAGCGGTCCCAAAATAAACCGCTTGACTACTATGGCGGTGTCACCACAACTATAGCCGTACCGCCATGGCGGCCCACCATCCGCCACAGCGGCCACCAAGGACATGGGTGGCAGCTGACAACGGTCAAGCTGCCGCTATAGCGGTACCGCCGCAGCGGTACACCCACCGCTGTAGCGATCTATTTTGGGCAGTGAGCTCGACTTTTGACCAGTTTTTCCCCCTATCACCCCACATTTCATCCAAGGCCTCAAAAACATAACACAAAATATGCACACATACAAAAGGACGCCCTACGAATCCACCCGCGAACTCGGCATTCCCAACAGAGTCCCAATTTTCCCTAACGACCGAAAGGGTCATTACACCAGATACCAATGAAAACACCGTTCATCCCTGAATGGACAAGGGTGAGAAAACTAGGGAGGAGTTACCTGACTCGGTGAAAATTTGAGGGTATTTGTTACGCATATCGGACTCTGTCTCCCAAGTAGCTTCTTCTACTGGTCGATTCTTCCATTGAACTTTCACAGGACCTATTTCCTTGGACCTCAACTTGCGAACATCCCTTTCTAAGATAGCAACAGGCTCTTCCTTATACGACATATTTTCATCTATCAAAACTGAATCCCAACGGATGATATAGGAACCATCACCGTGGTACCTCTTCAACATCGACACATGGAACTCTGGATGAACGCCTGATAATCCCGGAGGTAAAGCCAACTTGTAAGCCATCTCTCCCACACGTTTGAGAATCTCAAACGGACTAATAAACCTCGGGCTAAGCTTTCCCGTCTTCCCAAACCTCATCACACCCTTCATGGGTGAGACCTTTAACAGCACTTGCTCTCCTTCCTAAAACTCAAGATCTCGAACCTTGCGGTCCGCATACTCCTTCTTCCTATTCTGCGCTGCCAAAATCTTGGCTTGAATCACCTTCACCTTCTCTAGGGACTCTCTCAGAAGGTCAGTGCTGTCACACCCCGACCTCACTAGGGTGTGATGGGCACCCGACCCTTACTTAGGGCCGAGCGAACCCTCAGACTCCTACTGCACATGAAATCCATCAAACCTTTCAAGTCGAATAGGATAAAATACATAGTAATTGTTTTTTTCAGAAATATTCTTTCAAGCTGAACAGATCCATAATCATACAGAATGCGATGCATAGCACACACCGACATATCGGCTGATGGAGCCGCTTACAGACTGACAACCACAACCCACGACACTGTCTGCAAAGTCTCTAACATAAATCCAGAACCGTAACATACAGACTCTGACTCAGCAGCACTCCAGGAGTAAATGGGGCTTGCCAACTCCGCTGGATCATCTTCTGTAATAACTTCAGCTCATCTGGGAGTACCTGCGCGGCATGAAACGCAGCCCCCGAAGAACAGGGGGTCAGTACGGAAAATGTACCGAGTATGTAAGGCAGAATACAGTAAGCAAAGTCATAGTCGGAATCAGAAGTACAGAAGTATAACAGACAGAATCACAATCGGAATCACAGTACAAAGAGAGTGTACACTAGTCAAAATACCGGGGTGCTTATTGCTCAGACTGCCAATCATGTATACTGATGTCATCTGTCAGAAGGAGTACAGAAAGTACAGAGTACCAAACTGGTTACTTTCCAAACACAAATAACGTCATATGTCAAGGGATACAGAACGTACAGATTGTTCAAACGCTGACTTTCCAACCATAGATCATGCATGTCAAAATCATGTATCCTATATGCATATAACGTGCCCCGACCCTCCCGTGAGGGACGCGGTGAATCATATATCATAAATACATATAACGTGCCCCGGCCCTCAGTAAGGGACGCGGTAAATCATATGTCATGTATGCATATAACGTGCCCCGGCCCTCAGTGAGGGACGCGGTGAATCATATGTATTATGTAACGTGCCCCGGCCCTCGATGAGCGGCACGGTAAATGGAATCATGCATGCCAATGTCATGTGTCATGTATGCCAATGTCATGTATCATGTATGCATGTTACGTGCCCCGGCCCTCTTTTGCGGGATGCGGTGATTGTGCCATCCTGGCCACCACCCCGTCATCATATCATAATATCATCATATCATACATAGCATGCCTCGGCCCGCAAGTGAGAGGGACGCGGTGAATAATGCAGAGAAATACGCACAAGAACATGTCCTGGCCCGGGCTCAGTGAAGTACAAATCAAAGCTTGCACGAACAGAGTAGTGCGAAACCACATGCACACAATCAAGACCCGAGATACAAACATACTTATATGCAAACACATTATCGGCATCTGGAGGTCCAGAAACAAGCTTCGGGTCAATCGGAACTAGCATACGAAAGTTACGAGCGTTCGAAGTACGGAACACTCCATAAATGTTTCGGAAGTCAATCTTTGTAAAACCGAAGTACTGGTCGTATCAGCTATCTTTCGGATGACGTATAGAGCAACTTAAGTACAACTTAGATTCATACGCACACACCACAACATATCAAGGTATTAATTATATCACTTATTTTCTTTATTAACAACTAAGGAATATATCAAATAGGTCTTTAGGTATCGTGCTAAACTCATATGGATGAAATTAAATAAACTTTCGAAATCATGTGTACGTATCGTAATATATCAAGATTCGGTGAAACCATCATTCATGTTATCATACTTACAAAATTTACTGTAAAACATGCTTCACGAAAGTTGGGGGCAATATGACTCATAATATCCTTTCCGACACAAATTCTTTATACTTATTTCGTTACTCGATCATGTCGTAAAATGGGTCATGTCAAACATACTTCTACCCATATAAGTCAGAATCATAGGCAGACTCGGAACATATTAGATAGCACTTTAGAAGCGAATTCCTTCCGGATATCTTACGGATCAGACCAAATATAACTTATAAGATCGCGTGCACATATCCAAATATAGATTAAGGACTCAATGGGATAGTAAAACAACCAATAGTTTCCTTTTATTATTGTACGGAATTAAGCCAGATAGAACAATAGGGGAAGATTCGGGAGTAGTGGGTCCACCTCGGATCAAGTCGAGGCGACGAACATGAATCATGGACATTAGGGTCTATAGAGTCATCCAAGGAAGTTTCGAGTCGACTTGATTACATTTACAAAAGTTTCGGACGTTTGATTTCCTTTCGACCAAAACATGAGATTTATAGTTCAATTAGATTGAATGAATAGTGCTCAAATTCAATTTCGGATTTCTATGAACAGAATTGCCCCCGAGGCTCAAGTACCGACCTAGTATACCTAGGACATGCCAAAAGAAGGAATAGGGTAGCCTTACATACCTTTCTCGCGGCTTATGCTCGCGCAAAAATCAAACCCCGTTTCGCCCAAAATCTGGAATTGGTCATAAGTGCCAAATATGAGTTGTAAACTCTTAAGAATTCAACTTAGATTCATATTTGTCTACCGAAATTCCGGCAGCATTTCCCCTGTAAATACACCATCCCCGAGGGTACAACTCGGCTAATTTAACAACAACAAACCCGAGAATGGAACTCGGCCACATTATCAACAATAACACCAACAATTATGGCAACAACATCATCAATCATTTCAAGAATATTTCAAACAATTCACATAGTATACCAAACAACCCAAACGACCTACTTCTTTACCCAAGACCTTCCAAATTCCACAAGGACATTAATAATCTATACTTCAACAATATCCTTCATTCTTATAATCGCAAGAAACCATGTTAATATCGCATTAACTTCTTCCATAATCCACCAACAAATTACAACTTCATTTCAAGTCATTTATTCTTCATTTAACATCATAGAAACCGCAACACAACAACCAAAATACTTAGATAAAAATTGATTCATTCACTTCTATACCACATAGCAACTCACGGCCATATCACTACATCTATGGTTCCATATATTCCATCCATTTCTTCATCCTACAACATATACAAATCATCCATAACATCAACAACAATCAAAATACTAACTAAAAATTTATTCATCACATTCTATACCACACCACCATTTTCGGCCACCCTTCACCCATACATATTTAATGAATTTCACTTATTTCCACATACTACAACATAGAATAAGCCTTCATAATACATAAAAGGGTATGAATTCTTACCTTTGGTCTTCAACTTCTTCACTTGACTAGAACGCGGAAACGACGAAACGGATGACTTATCTTCCGAAACAATTATACCATGTTGTAGAGGACCCTTGAATTAGTAGGAATACCACAAGAAAATGATTTTTAGAACAAGATTTCTCATGGTCAAATTCCCATGGGTTGGCCGAAATGCTCCCCTTTGTTTCTCTTCTTCTTTGTTTCTCTACTTCTCTCATTATCTCTTGAAAGTTCTAGGGGATTTTAATGAATAATTGGCCCCTTTTTATTAATTTGAACACATGACTTAATATTTGGGGCTTGGGCCAAGCATATGGCCGGCCACCCCATGCCATTTGGGCCTCTTTTCCTATTTTTTTTTAGCCCAATTGGTTATGGCCATATTTTGTAATTCATGAAACTAATTTCCAAAATTCCGAGTTTTGCCCTTAACCTTCCTCGATATTTCCACACCAATACTTTTCATGATCAACACACACATATGTGAATTCCAATCAACATATGACCTTATTCTTTACAAATCAAAGTCATTTCAAATTTTCCCGAACGCGCGAAAGTACGGGATATAACAAGAGCCCCACGATCTCACCTCGAATGCATCAAACCATCCAATATGAGACCTAAACCTCTTTCCATACAATGCCTCAAAGGGCCCATATCAATATTTGAGTGATAGCTATTATTGTAGGCAAATTCAGCTAAGGGCAAGAACTGATCCTAATGCCCACATAAATCTATCACACATGCACGAAGTATTTCCTCAAGGACCTGAATAGTCCGCTCAGACTGCCCATCAATCTGAGGATGGAAGGCTGTGCTAAGATCTAACCTCATGTCACGACCTAATCCCGTAGGCCGTGACTGGTGCCCGACCTGGACACCCGTATACATACCTATCATATATAATCAAACTGAAACTACGAACAATATGGAACTTTACAAAAGAACTCTGAAGTTTCACAGCGTCATCATATAGACACAGCTGAACAAAACCCATACACAACCCACACATATGTCTACAGACCTCTAAGAGTAACAACAGTATCATATGACGGGACAGGGCCCCGCCGTACCCCTGGATAAAATACATATACACCACAAGAGATTTTGTACCAAAATCTAGGCTCCGGAACAAGGGAGCTCTCCAAGATAGCTGAATAGGACTCCTAAGCTGGCGGGTTACCAACGTGAGCATCTGTACCTGCGGGCATGAACGCAGCCCCCCGAAGAAAGGGGGTCAGTACGGAATATGTACTGAGCATGTAAAGCATAAATAAAATAAACAGGATCATACTGAGGTGAGGAGTACAGAAAACCAGTACAATAACCAGAAAACCACAAGGCTTACCTTTGAATCATAAATCAGGGTGTCAATATCAGACTTAACTCGTTATGAAACTTAATGTCACCATTAGAGAATCATCCCGTTCATATGCATATGTATAACATGTCCCGGCCCTCTAGTGAGGGACTCGGTAAATAAAATCATATCATCATCATGTATATATATATAACGTGTCCCGGCCCTCTAGTGAGGGACTCGGTGAATAAGATCATCATGTGCCATCCTGGCCTCCATCCCCATAGCATCATATCATCATATACATATATATAACGTGTCCCGGCCCTCTAGTGAGGGACTCGGTGAATAATGCAGTGGATTTGTGCACGAAAACATGTCATGGCCCAGGACTCAATGAAAGATGTATTGAGGCATGCACGAGCAGAGTAGTGAGAAACCATATGCAAATTAAATCATATCTGAGACTCAATAGAATAATCAAAACGAATCATCATTTGAAAACCAAGACAATAGTCATATCAAATACCTTTCGAATGTCGCTATGGATTATATAAAAATAGAACCTCAAGGATTATATACACGTATCAAGACATAATAAAATAGTTTCTGGAAATCAAGAACATTAGCCATCCTAGTGGCTCTTTGAATATCATTATGAACTATATTAAATAACATCTCAGGGATCATAGACAGGTATCAAATCAATACGAGACAGCTTATGAAAGTTAAGGACATTAGTCATTATAGAGCCTTTAGGAATAGAGACTTATACATACAATTATACTATACAACACATAGAAAGCGCGAGGGCAGTGGCTTAACTACTTTAAAAGCTCTAACATCAAGAAGTGAATAAGAATCATGAATCATATTCGGAACTTATGAATGGAATTACCCCAAAGCTCATGTCATTCATCACTTACGTCTAGGACATGCCAAAAGAAAGAAGGGACAGCTTTACATACCTCACGTCGTTCAAGAGCTCAGTCCATCCAAGAACTTCCACAATTAATATGATAAACCTATAATCGTAAGAATACGCACGTGACTTAAGAAGGCTTTCGTATATCATATATATATTAATTGCTGACTTAATTCTAAAACGAAAGGGGCAGCATCTCCTCTATATCATTAGCATCTCCAAATTTGGTATATCAGCCCAACAACAAATAAATCCACAACATGCATGTCCATAACAACTTCATAATACTTTATAACGAGCGACAAGCTCGAATTACAATCCATATACTCCATGGCACCTTTTCGTATGTTTTCTTCTTAACCTTAAAAATATTTTCAATATGATAAGGGCATCATTTACCACTAATCTCGGCTTTATATCATATATTTACAACAAGAAAAACAACCCACAACTCCAACTATATCAATTGACAATTCTATTCGTAAGTTCGTGTTTATTTCATCAATTCCTATATCGATACTTGTATATACTTCTTTATTTTCGTATATACATAGTATAACAACAAGCAGGATAGAAATAACTACAACAAATTTCACGATATTCCAGCTCACTAAATAATTTATAATAACCACCAAACAGTCCATATGATAACAATAACCATTTATCCGATTTCCGATATAATTTTCGTAATTCTTTCGTCTAGCAACATAGATGTGACTTGGATAAATCAAATACATCCAGGTGAGTGGATTTCTTACCTTATATACCAAGAAATAATCTTCTTCCACCTTACTTCACTTTGAAGAAATCTCTAATTTGCTATCATCCGGAGGAAACTGGCGTGTTTATGACCTATATGTCGTCTCCCCCATAATTTGCTTCCGCATGTGAATTTTGTTTATCCATGGCAGATCGTGTATATGCATATATATATGCGTTTGCTGCTGCTAATACCATAAGGAAACAACATAGCAATCTTTAGAAAGTGTATGTGTTGCACACGTTGAAATTTACAAGGAAAGAAGCCTAGTACATTTTCTTGTGAAATGTTTGTTTCACAAACATGCTGCACACTCCGTATATATGTATGTCTCTTGTGAAATGGGCTGTGGGGGTCCAACCCTTTATACACGTGCCACCACCCTAGCTTCCCCTTAGCAATTCATCACTTATATTTCCACCTCACCCATAAGTGCATGGAATGGGAATTTACTTGCTGCACACGTGCACATAATATATGTATATTGTACATAACTTATTTATTAGGTAGATAATCACCTTCTACACCAAACAGTCTCTACACGGCTTCAACCATGCTTCAACATCAACACGCATAATTTCATGGATTCAATTTATATTCATATCAACACACCTTTATCAAATTAAACAAGTTTAAAATTCTCCTAAACATGTAAAAAGAAGATCAAATTTTACCTTCATACACTTGACTTATTAATCTTGCTAACTACTTGAATCTTCACCATAACTTGACACTTTAATACTTCTCCATGATCATACCAAGTCTCGGCTAAGCAGCCATGCCGAGAGCCTCATTTTTGTCCAAAAGAAATTTTCTCTCTTTGCTTAGTTGAAATGAATGAACCATTGAATTCTTAAATACTTGCTGTACGTTTTTCGTTCTTGAAAAAGAGAAGCTTATTTGCTGGTCCCTTTTTTTTTTTAACTAACTAAACAACAAGATGAGCTTAATAAGTATATGCTGGCAACGTTATAATACAAGTAGTATATGTAGTTAACACGTATGCCCCCCACCTCTTATACTATAATCATTCACTTGACTTAAGCCACTTAATAAGAGTGTAGGAATTTTACACGTAATTGGTCCTTTGACCATGCAATTGATTTTATCTAACACACCACTACTGAATTAAATGCTTAGTCACTAATGACCTTAAAATGGTACCACCCGGAAGTGTTACATTAACACTTATCCATTACTAACAAATTAATTTATTCCTCCACTATACTCCTCATTTGGTCAATTACACACATAATTTCTTGATCTCAACTCACTTAAATAGTGATCACATTAGCACACTCCATATACCCATTACCATGACCATGTGATATAATACCAGTCCATAGCCTTATTTGCCACACATAAATTATTATTTTCAATCATCGTCGTCACATTTTTTCCATCTTAAATCATTTCTGGACTTCATTCCTCGTATACACTAAGTTCTTGATTTTCATGCTTGAATATAACCAAATTTTCCGGACTCGAGTAAATTTGCTCATATTGGACGATTAAATTTTTTAGTCCCAAAAATAGGGGTATTATAGTTTGGACTGCATTTCATTCAAATAAATGTTGAACCTCGACGAAACTTATTTTCTTCGATTTGTTTAACTTCTAATATTTGCAACACATGTGTACCATCACTTTAAGCATCTATAAGCTTGGGGATGACCTCGTTTCCGTTACTAATATCATTTAACTCGCACGCTTTCCAACACATGAAAATACGGGATGTAACATCCTTCCCCCCTTTAGAACATTCGTCCCCGATTGTTAAAGTAGTCCTGTACTCCCAATATTTCCTCAAGTGTTCTTTTGTTGAATTATGCCCTTCACATGCCTCTTTCGTTGATCGATTCCCTCTTAAATTATTATAACGCATTCCAAATCTCTAAGTAACCATTCCCGTAATATTTCCTCTTGCTCTTGTCTCTCGAGGTAATAATTCCGCGTTGTTGTCTTTATGGTTGACAGTTGTATTGCAAACTTTCCTGCTGAAATGTTACTCTCTCTCTTGTTTGTATACTGTTCAGTTGTATTCATGGTGCTCTTAATCTCGATCTTTAGAATTGGCTATCAAGTAGAGCTGGAGTTCCCTCATATAATAACTTTACATAGCTGCTCTATGATCTGGCTATCATGGACTGGTATAATTCTGAAAGTTTTTTTTTTTTTAATTTGACATGTAAATTCACTGTCATCTAGTAACCCGCTTGTTCTGATCGTCTCGCTTAAACCATCTTTACATCTTTCCTTAATGTACTCAAAATGTCACAACCGCACTGTTATTATTGAATCCTTACTCTTCTTATCAAGTACTCACTTGGTCTCATTCTTAGCATACAAATATTCGTAGGTTGCATAATTATTCTTGTATAACTTGTATAGAAACGTATCCGTACGCTCATAGCTATCTTGTTATACTCCTTTCCCTTCCTTCATTCACCCCTTTGATGTTTCTCATATCCCACTATAGGGGATTTTCTATCCCTTCCTTGTGCTACTTATAAGTCGCAATATCATTAGCGTACAACTCTATTGCCAAGTCTTAGCCTCTAATCTAGTATATCATTGTTATCCTTTATAATATCTCTTAAGTTACTCGTTACCATTCTCTTGTCGTACTCTTTCTTTTTAAAAGTACCCCCCTTTTAATGTCGTACAATTCAAGACCTTTACAAATGATTCTCAGCACTGTCTCAAGTATCATCCTGACTTTTATCCGTTTATTGCTGTCTTTCAGATCTTACTAACTTTTTTCAGCAAGGGATCTCACTTGAATTTTGAGTATCCATATCAAATACCTTGCAGTGTCAATTGTTTCCATTTTACACTTGCTTTTCTCACACCCGCTTCCCCCCTTTAGGGTGTACTTATACCATTATCTGTTTATATTCTGCTCTATGTCCCTACCTCCAATCTCAAATTCATTCAATCTCTTTCTCCACTCCACTTGGTACTGTACAATATCCATATCTTTCTTTATAATTTATAACTTGTTTATCCCCGTACGAAACCTTGACTAAATCACGAAGCGACGAGAACCTCTCCATATATAGTGCAAAAATTCATCTGATAATTGTACTCGAGTAATGCGACCAAGGTAACAACTCATCCAAGGCCACATTTCACTCATTCCAATCAATAGTTAATTAGTACTTATAGTCATTCCAAATTCTCAATTAGGTAGCACTTATATTCTGATGATAAGTGTTCAAAGTTCTTGTAATATTATCTTTATCCCAACCTATATCATATGTTTCCTCTAATGAATTTACAATAAATCATTTGTTCCTCAACCTACAGTCCCTGTCCTTTAAGGATTTCACAGGTGAAGTCGTATACGCGCAGTACTCCTTTATATCTTATGCTCTTTCACCCTTTTTGTGTACCCAACGCTAACTTCTAACTTACTCAAAATCATATCGAATTTGTCTTAATAATGGTCTTATCTTGTCACTTTGTCATCGTACTACACCTTTAAGTTCATAGCTATATATTTCCCTTTTGTTCTTTACTCATACTCAATTTATCACGTCTATCATAGGTGTTTCCTTTTGAATTCTCTTACCATTTCTCCATTCTATATCCATCTTTTATTCTGTACGCGAGGAATCTCATGCTACCTCTGTACCCTTCGGAAAACACTACTTCTGCAAAACCCCTCTCTCATTTAAAACATATTTTGTTCATCCCTATTTGTTCTTATCATACCAGTCATAGCACCTATTCTGCTTCGTTGCTCATCTTTCTGTAGTTGGATCTTTCACAATTCTGTCACTTATATTACTCGAGTTCTCGGCTATACATGCCGCAAATTATTACTGCACTGTTATCTCGCTTGCTTCCTTCTTACTTCCTTCTTTCAATTAACTCCTTCTTTTCTTGTGCTCGCTTTCATTTCCGTTATCACATAGTCTGTATTCTGAACCTTTCCTATAACAGATCTTTATAAGTCTTTTTTTTAATCGTTCTATAGCTCGCTTGTACACTTTAGTCATATAGGTCACGTCATATCCTTTAGTCACTTCCTCTCTAGGCTTTACTTATTTTCATAACGATCCTCAGTATAATCACATTATATCCTGTTCGTATTCAATCCCATAGTGTAACACTTCTTAACCTTATTCACGATCCTTACTATGGGTTAATTACACTCGGTGGAGTAAGCGTACTTAACCTTGTACCCTTCCTAGTCAATCTTATCCTTAATATCTCACAAGTTGTCTTATTAATACAATCATATCCACCACAATTCTCTTTCCTTTGTACTCTTGTCTTAATATATCACTCTATCAAGATCTACCAGCCTTTTCTAAGTCATCTCTTAGTATCACAAGTCCTTTCCAAATTCTTTTTACCATATCAGTATCGACCTCATAATTACTATTACCATCAATTCAGTAATTAACTTATTTCTCGAGGTCCGCCGTACTCGCAACTCAGTCAAATCCTATCATTACTATTGGCACGACCTTCCGAGACATATTACAAACCTATATCCCATTTCTTTTTTTATTTCTAGAAAACTTTTGGCAGAGTTTCCTCTATATTTCTTACTACCTCAAAACCTGCACGCAGGAAATACCAACAATGCCTCACAGGGCCAACATATATATATTCATATCATATCATATCATATCACAGCCACACAGGGCTCCAAATATCAACGACAGTATGAAAATGATGGACTTACCTCGTATGTCTAACTCGAACTGCACCTGTCACACTTTCCTGTCTACTTTTCCTTTACATTTTAATCATACTTCAATACCTTACCCATCATATACCTTTCGTGACTTTGCTTACCTGCGTGCTTTGTAACTTCCAATACCGTCAGTCACTTCCTTCTATCGATGTCATCCTTCTGCTGAAATCAAAGGTTAGTATAATGAATTTCATTTCCTATGGCTCAGCTCTATCGCACGATCTTAGATATGAAAGAAAGGCAACATCCTAAATGTCCTGTAGCTTCCTGTTTATAGATGTGGTGCAGAACACACCGATAAACAAGACTCTACTAGACACGGTTTGTAGACACTCCGAGGATGAACTGCTCTCTGATACACCTTTTGTCACGATCTAATCCCGTAGGCCGTGACTGGTGCCCGACCTGGACACCCGTATATATACCTATCATATATAATAAAACTGAAACTACGAACAATATGGAACTTTACAAAAGAACTCTGAAGTTTCACAGCGTCATCATATAGACACAGCTGAACAGAACCCATACACAACCCACACATATGTCTACAGACCTCTAAGAGTAACAACAGTATCATATGACGGGACAGGGCCCCGCCATACCCCTGGATAAAATACATATACACCACAAGAGATTCTGTACCAAAATCTAGGCTCTGGAACAAGGGAGCTCTCCAAGATAGCTGAATAGGACTCCTAAGCTGGCGGGTTACCAACGTGAGCATCTGTACCTGCGGGCATGAACACAGCCCCCCGAAGAAAGGGGGTCAGTACGGAATATGTACTGAGCATGTAAAGCATAAATACAATAAACAGGATCATACTGAGGTGAGGAGTACAGAAAACCAGTACAATAACCAAAAAACCACAAGGCTTACCTTTGAATCATAAATCAGGGTGTCAATATCAGACTTAACTCGTTATGAAACTTAATGTCACCATTAGAGAATCATCCCGTTCATATGCATATGTATAACGTGTCCCGGCCCTCTAGTGAGGGACTCGGTAAATAAAATCATATCATCATCATGTATATATATATAACGTGTCCCGGCCCTCTAGTGAGGGACTCGGTGAATAAAATCATCATGTGCCATCCTGGCCGCCATCCCCATATCATCATATCATCATGTCATCATATCATCATATACATATATATAATGTGTCCCGGCCCTCTAGTGAGGGACTCGGTGAATAATGCAGTGGATCTGTGCACGAAAACATGTCCTGGCCCGGGACTCAGTGAAAGATGTATTGAGGCATGCACGAGCAGAGTAGTGAGAAACCATATGCAAATTAAATCATATCTGAGATTCAATAGAATAATCAAAACGAATCATCATTTGAAAACCAAGACAATATTCATATCAAATACCTTTCGAATGTCGCTGTGGATTATATAAAAATAGAACCTCAAGGATTATATACACGTATCAAGACATAATAAAATAGTTTCTGGAAAACAAGAACATTAGCCATCTTAGTGGCTCTTTGAATATCATTATGAACTATATTAAATAACGTCTCAGGGATCATAGACAGGTATCAATCAATACGAGACAGCTTATGAAAGTTAAGGACATTAGTCATTATAGAGCCTTTAGGAATAGAGACTTATACATACGATTAACCTATAATCGTAAGAATACGCACGTGACTTAAGAAGGCTTTCGTATATCATATATATATTAATTGCTGACTTAATTCTAAAACGAAAGGGGCAACATCTCCTCTATATCATTAGCATCTCCAAATTTGGTATATCAGCCCAACAACAAATAAATCCACAACATGCATGTCCATAACAACTTCATAATACTCTATAACGAGCGACAAGCTCGAATTACAATCCATATACTCCATGGCACCTTTTCGTATGTTTTCTTCTTAACCTTAAAAATATTTTCAATATGATAAGGGCATCATTTACCACAAATCTCGGCTTTATATCATATATTTACAACAAGAAAAACAGCCCACAACTCCAACTATATCAATTGACAATTCTATTCGTAAGTTCGCGTTTATTTCATCAATTCCTATATCGATACTTGTATATACTTCTTTATTTTTGTATATACATAGTATAACAACAAGCAGGATAGCAATAAGTACAACAAATTTCACGATATTGCAGCTCACTAAATAATTTATAATAACCACCAAACAGTCCATATGATAACAATAACCATTTATCCAATTTCCAATATAATTTTCGTAATTCTTTCGTCTAGCAACGTAGATGTGACTTAGATAAATCAAATACATCCAGGAGAGTGGATTTCTTACCTTATATACCAAGAAATAATCTTCTTCCACCTTACTTCACTTTGAAGAAATCTCTAATTTGCTATCATCCGGAGGAAACTAGCGTGTTTATGACCTATACGTCTCCCCCATAATTTGCTTCCGCATGTGAATTTTGTTTATCCATGGCAGATCGTGTATATGCATATATATATGCGTTTGCTGCTGCTAATACCATAAGGAAACAACATAGCAATCTTTAGAAAGTGTATGTGTTGCACACGATGAAATTTACAAGGAAAGAAGCCTAGTACATTTTCTTGTGAAATGTTTGTTTCACAAACATGCTGCACACTCCGGATGCCTCTTCTTAGTTACTTATCTTATTTTGATATTCTGAGACAGTATTCCATTATCAGACATGTATTCATATTCCGACCTGTCGTATTTGTAATAGTGGCTATTGTACGACCTTAGACCAGATTTCTTGGGATTGTTGTATTATTTTTCATACTCATTCACTTATCCGTATTATTATCTACGTTTGAGACTTATATTCGATTGCTTTGATTAATTTATTGTGGTTGAATGAATGATTTGGGAACGGGTTCGCCTATCGAGGTAGAAAATGGTAGATGCCCGCACGTTTCCCCTAGTTGGGGCGTGACAATTATCTTGTTTTTGTTTTCTTTAAAAGTGGGGAAATTCTTATAGAAAACCAAGTCAGGTTAGGGGATTCTGTAGTGATAAACCCTAGGTTGAGTTGAACTATTTTTTCTTTCTAAATCATGTTTTGTGGGGGGATTAACTTGGTTCTGATCATCTAATCTTTGAGGTAATTAGTTGCTAAGTTGAGTCTCTCTTTAATTCAAGGTTTTGATTATGGAAATTGAGGGATTCTCTAAAATTGGCGATTTTCCATCAATGATGACATTAACGCTAATCTGGGACTAGATTGTGTTGATAAATAGTGTTTGGACCTTCCTGAGCTTTGGGTTAACCTTTTCGAGCTTGAAATTTCTATTTTTACCCTTGTCGGCCCAGGTTTTCTTTTAAAGGTCGGTTTCAATTTTGAATCGTATTATGGTAATATGGGTGTCGTTAGTCTTAAATTCTAATGTACAATAACAGTATGATAGACTTTGACTATTTAGAGGCAATTCGTAAAGGGAAGGCTCGTGTTGGATAGTTAGTGGCACAAGCTCGGCACTGAGGTAGGTTATGCCTTACCTTGTGGTTAGACTTCAATTAGTGAAGCATATGTAGAGACACTGAGGTAGGTTACGCCTTACCTTATGGTTATACTTCAATTAGTGAAGCATATGTAGAGTTTAATTATTGACCGGGAATGCATGGTAGGCCTTCAGGCATGTCGTGGCGGTGAAAATCCAATTAGGTTAGTTTCGTCAGCTGTTATATGGGCTTGTTGCCATATTTGCTATATTTATGAATTGTGTTTGTATTTGTCTCTCTCTTGATATCCCACTTATCATCCTGAAAAGAAGGAATATGAAAATGATATGAATTGTGATGTGTACTTCATGGTAAGTGACTGATGAGATTTGATATGATTTGCTGTTGATGTTGACATCATGCATGGCACGCATTCATATTACGTATCGTTTATTCGAGTTGTTGATTGAGGCTTATCTAATCATTTATATATCATCCATTCATATGCATCAATGGTTACCATGAAAATAAGGATACTTTGTTTGGACCCAATTGGCAAAGGTAACAAAGGAATTTTGTGTGAACCCTAGCGGTGGCGTTCTATGTGAGCCCTAGTGGATATTGGTATTCTGAGTGAACCCAGTGGCAACGTTCTGTGTGAGCCATTATGACACCTCACATTTTCAGATCATGAGCATGCCACGTACTTCACCATATTAATGGAGCATCGGAAACATCCCATGAAGCTTTGGAAGGTACAGGCCATGGGAAGGTCGTAACAATGAGGTAAAGGATGAATTACCATCTCGTAAGTCGTAACCGGGAAGGATAACCTTGAAACCAAAAGACATGACCATTATCAAGTATGATTAATGATAAATATCAAGTATGGAGAGTTTCGGAAGATTCCAAGTAAATCAAAGAAAATAAGTTTGTCGAAAATTTGGATAAAGGTTGGCAGGATTTTAGACCGAATTTTGGGTCAAATTTGGATGGGTATATCTCCAGGTATATTAGGAGCTTTAAGGTGTTTCAAAATCCTAAAATGAAGTTCGTCGAGTCTAGTTTCCAACGCAACAAACCGCTTGTGAAAATGACATCGGAGAAAGGAGTTATGGCCATTTTAATATAAAGACTCCAAACTACCAAATGGCTTTCGCGGGTCCCACTTGAGAAGGTCGGTGGAACCGACTTATGAGGGGTATAAATATCCCCATTAACTCCACCTTTTTAGCATTTTACATTCTCAATAGTGCTATAAACTTCTCAACACATCCCCCAAACATTTATTGCCCATTAGATCAAGAATTTAACGAGATTACCCCAAACTAGTCCATGAAAGGTGATTGTTCCTGCTTCTACTTGATGTTGTGGTAAGTTTGGTCTTGACGAAAGTTGGTGTGGCTGAATTTCTTCAAGTATATGGTATGTTCTTCATCCTATCTCTTATGTTGAGTTGATTTGAAGGTTTAGCAAGTCTTAAAAATGAAAATAGTTATGGAGGAAAGGTCGTAAAGTGTTGTGTTGTAGTTTTTGTGTTTATGGACTGTTTTGACCATGTTGTGGCCTTGTGGCTGGGCTGGTTTACATGTATAGAGATTGTATCTAATGTTGTTGGTGTGTTGATGAGATTATGCTCCTTGGTTAGGAAGAAAAGAAGTGTATATTCTTGTTGTATGTTGAAAAAAACATCGTGTGGGATGTTTTATGGAATATTTTGGTATTGATGATGATGTGGTTGATATTAGTATTATTATTGTTGTTGTTTTGTTGGTATTGTTATTTCGGTTTAGGGATATAAATAGGGGAGATGCTGCTAGAATTTCGGTAGATTTTAAAAGGAATTAATTTGAGGGCTTAAGACAAGCATATGACGATAAGCCTAACGATAATTTGAATTCTCTTGACTGTAGATTTACGAGCTTGGGAGGATAAGCGTCAAATAGTTAAAGTTAAGACAACCGAAAAGGTATGTTAAGGCTAGTCCCTTTCTTTCAAAAAGCATGATTCCTATGTTATGATTCTATATATGTTTCCATAACCTTCTTACTTCCAAAAGTTAGAAGTTCATGATTCTTAAAAGCTTCTTATGATGCTAAAGATGATATGATTTCTATGATGAGCATGATGATGATAATTTTAATTCAGAGTTTATTTCATGATTTCCTTGATTCTACTCATTGTTGTCAATCTCATCTTATGTTACTTGTTCATTCAAGGTGAGATATAGCGATAATGATTGCTCCATAGTATAAATCGAAGGTTAACGACCTTACGTCACTTCGATAAAGTTGTAGCTTTCATATGAGCTTTGATGCATGCTATTTACATTATGTATATGTACATATTATATATATGGATCAGGCCGTAAGTTCCTTGGCAATAACATATATGGATCGGGCCGTACGTTCCTCGGCACTAACATCTATGGATCGGGTGGCACGTTCTGCAACACTATATTAATGGATTGGGCCGTACGTTCCTCGGCACTAACATATATGGATCGGGCCGTACGTTCCTGGGCACTAAAATATATGGATCGGGCTGCAAGTTCCGTAGCAATATAAAATATTTATGGATCGGGCTGCACGTTCCGTAGCAATATAAAATATTTATGGATCGGGCTACACGTTCCGCAGCACTATTCTGCTATACAAGTATGAGCAAGTTTTTAAGAAAAGACTAAGCATGCATGATATTCGCCCTAAGAGGCAATCAGACATACATGTTGTCCTTATCTCATGTTATGTTCTATATTTCTTATTATGTTGTTATTCATTCCTTACATACTCAGTACATTATTCGTACTGACGTCCTTTCATGTGGACGCTGCGTTCATGCCCACAGGTAGACAGGTACACGGATTTGATCCGTAGGTGATTTCTTAGAGGATTCTCAGGAGCACTCCACTTACTTCAGAGCTTCAGTCTATTGGTATTGGTCCTTATGATCACTTGTATTCTATGTAGAGGCTCGTAGACACGTGTGTACGGTTAGACGTTTCATAACCCTATCGGTTCATATTGTGTATAATATTTTAGTAGCCTTGTCGGTTGGTGATGCTGGGTATAATTGTTGAAGATTATACAGAGATATGCCATTATATTGTGAAATATGTCCTTACAGATTATGACGTCCATGAGCTATCTTTAGGGTCCACCTAGAAATGTTTATGAGATATATATTTAGAGGTGCTTGACGTGTTAGCTCCGGGTGCCCGTCATGGCCCTCTGGTAGGGTCGTGACAAAAGTGGTATCAGAGTAGTTCGTCCTAGGGAGTGTCTACGAGCTGTGTCCATAGAGTCTTGTTTATGGGTGTGAAGCGCACCACACTTACAAACAGGAGGCTGCAGGGCATTTATGAATGATTGACCTTTCTTTCTTGTCTTAGATCGTGCCGTAGAGCTAAACTATAGGATGTGATGTCTCTGATTCTAACCCTAAATGTTTTGATTATGGATAAGTAGTTGATTATGCCGCTATGAGGTAATTGATGAGAATTGAAGTTGTTACGCCGGAAGGTATGTTTCCTGTCTTATCGATATTGATAGACTTTGATATGAGAACCTGAGGTAAATGTTACGAGCATTGTGATCGCCCTGTGAAGCATTGGATATGTTTTTTGGGCTGTGTGCAGGAATTAGGCAGTAAGAAGTATAGAGTAAACTCTGTCGAGATTTTTTTCAAATTGAATTGTTTGAATGTCTAGGCTATAGACAAAGGACGAAGGGAAAATGTGACAATTGGATGTTTGGTAAGTTATGATTGAATGAACCATTATGAGACTCCTTCAAAGAGAAGTTTTAGAATGATTTTAATTTAAGGGAAGAACCCTGGAGGGGAAAAAGGATTAGTAATTAAAGAAGTTGGAATTAGTGCATTCGAGATTTCGAAAAATTTAGATTTATTGAAGATATAGGGAAAGTTGACATTAAGAATTGAAATGCAGTATTATGATTCATATATTGGTGAGTAAGAGATAACAAAAATATATTGATATGGGAAAGGAAGTTAACAAGTAGGGGAAAGTTTTGCTCTAGAAGTTTATACATGCATAAGACCAAGACGGGTTGATGATAGGCACACAGACTCGTTTTATCAGACTTTCCTATATGATGTGAGTTTACATTGGGATTCAGAAGTCAATAGTCATCCAACTTCAAGGGGATTTCTGAGTATTTGATAGTTGGTACTATTCTGAGAATCATTATGGCTAAGTTACTTAGAGCATTAATGATGACCTTGAACTCAAGAATGAGACTGGATAGGTAAGTGGGAATGTAATTATGATTGTCTTCTAGATTGCTTACATAACTTCTAAATGTGATGTTGTGCGGCCGACGAAGGAAGTAGAGATTGTATCAACCTTAGGTATATGTGGTGTATTTCTAGCTAATCTTTATAAGAAGGCTTTATCTCTAATTTTTTTTACATGGGCGTTGTGAAGGTTATTTGACAATAGAGAAATTAGGTGTGATGTCGGCTTATGTGTAAGGAAAGAAGAGAGTAGGTGTACAAGTGAAGATAAAATATTGCAACGATTGATTCGGTTGCTACAGGAAAGTAAAGGATGTGAGGTTGATTACTTTTGACAAAGAGGCAGGGTACAAGTATGAGTAAAGATTTTTAAGTAAAGTTATATTGCCAGGATTCATAGTTAGGACGTAGAAGAATATGACAAACCAAAATAGCCCGAGGGAAATTAGGAGCATATGAGCTTTACAATTAGAATTTTGAAATTATCGCAAGGTATGAGTCTAGCTAGCTGGGCAAAAAGAGAGGGGAGATGTATTAAAGCCACAGATTCAGGACAAAATCATATGGCAACAGGATATCTCGCAAGAAAAAGGTGTTGAAAAGCTATAAAAAGACAAGTCACGAGTGGCTACATCGAGTATTAAGTATACCCTTATGATTGATGTTACGACATGTTAAAAATATTGATTGTGTCGTGTGTCAAAATGGTGATAGCAAGCACTACAGAAAGAATCAGAATTGGGTTTGCTTGGGAAATAAAGTCAAATAGCGGTAAGACGACCAAATATGTAAGCACGAGCATTGAGAAAAAGAAGGTTATGATATCATGAAGGGGAGAGAAACTTGGACAAGGAAAATGTATACCCATTGAGGGTCAGATAGTATATACTTGAGGAAAAGGTTAGGATGAAAGCAGGAAAGCAAACGATAGGATCAAATTTAAATAAATTAACGGGAGATAGAGTAATGTTATACGTGACAAGGGATGAACATGAGGACCCTGAACCCAACCTATACGTCTTCATAATTAGAACCAAGGAGGCTATAAATAATAAATAAAGGTGCATCCTTGAGAAGAAATGAACAGATCTTAGGAGAGCGACGAGGGAATTTTAAACTCCTAAGATTTAACTAGGAGAATGGATGTGAACCCATGATTGGTATGCCTATTTAAGGGAAGAAAGTACCTCAAGAAGAGATTTTCAGCGACAAAAGGGATTCGCACTCGTAACGAAACACTCCAAAGTTTCCTAACCTAAGAATAAAGGATGATTAATGGAAACATGCGTTTTACGAGTAAAAGAACACAAAAGAAACTATTAGGACTAGACAGAGGAGGAGGTGTAATGAAATGGTTAAAGGGAATTATGTGGCCGCCAACATAAGGAGAAGGTTAGTGAGTCAGTAGACTTTCCCAAAGGAAAACAAGTTAAACTATGCAATGAAAAGAACTCTGGCATTATATGGAGTAGAGGAGTTGAAGGATCGCTAAGGTCGGCCAGATGACTATCAAGTACGGTTAATATTTGAAG
Source organism: Lycium barbarum (assembly GCF_019175385.1). Taxonomy (NCBI): domain Eukaryota; kingdom Viridiplantae; phylum Streptophyta; class Magnoliopsida; order Solanales; family Solanaceae; genus Lycium; species Lycium barbarum. Next base: position 16,740,680 of record NC_083348.1, on the reverse strand, counting down.
GCTACTGGTATATGAGAACATCCTTTAAAAGGGGGGAAGAACAAATTCAGTTCTAAGATGAGCTACAATATTCCAAAGCTCAAGAGAGGGAAATATATTGGATTTAAGGAGTCAAATTTCGAGATGAACTGATATGTCAAGAATGTGCTAAAGAAGAGTGAGAATGGATTAAATGCAGGTATATCATGAGACAAATTTAGGAAGGAGAATGAGTTTGGTCAATGCGACATGTTATGTCTCTGGACTATGGTTCGAATCGCTCGTACTGGAGATATTTTAGTTACATTTAAGCGTGCAGTAACGTACTCCGAGAGGTGACGAAAGGAGTAAGAATGGTCTGTAAGATGACCAGGGAGTAAGTATAAAGGATAATATGGATTACAAAAAGGGAAATCTTAGCACTAAAAGAGATGAAAGTTTTAACAAGAGGAATAATTATAGGGAGTTCAATGATCTTTAAAGGAAAGGGAGATAGTGTGCCTAAGGATAGCAAGACAGCAGTGCTACCTGAGACTAGAAAGTACCTCGCAAGTCGTGGAGTCACAAATCGCCGATCATATCGAATATGAGATTATATGCTATAGAATCATATTGACAATCGTCATGATGCAAGGGGCGACAAAAATGGTGCAACGAAAACGATAGGGAGTCAAAGAAGAGCATAGGCTAATTTGAGTCTCAAATGATCACCGGTACAAGAGGATCCAGGACTTAAAAAGAAAGCATACTCGTATCAAAAGGAAGTTATGATTAAGTAGGATTTTATCTTAGTTCCATATTTATGAGTCTGTATTGGAATTATGCTATAACTGAGGAGAGGAAATTGTAGGAAAAGTTCAAGTATGAATAAGATGATATTGTAAGGAATTAAAAAGATTGACCAAGGAATTAAAAGGAGATGATATGGTATGTATCTAAGGTCGACGAGTACAAAAAAAAGATAATCTAAAATAGCACCAAAGAAGCAAGCAAGGAAGGGTGCCATATCTGAACAAGAGAATTTGTCTACTAGTATAGAAATAAGGAGCAAGGCAAAAGAGTACAACAATTAAGAGTGCTCACAAATTGGCAGGGAGCCGCAGCAATCATGAGTTAAGACCATCTTAATGGCTGTCCTAGGACAGTAACTAGATATCACTTGACCACTAAGTACATACATAAGATCATGAGGATGTGGAACTAATGAATGAGTTCAACAGATAATTGGGAGAATATTAAAGAAGACTAATGAGCCCATATTATAAGAGCATAGAGATCAAGAACTAAAGGAGGATAACGATTTCAAGAAACGAATAAAAGCATCGTAAGCTTGCAAGCTACAACATTCGAGGATGAATGTTCCTAATGGGGGAAGGATGTGACACCTCGCATTTTCAGAGCATGAGCATTCCACGTACTTCATCGTATTAATGGAGCATCAGAAACATCCCATGAAGTTTTGGAAGGTACAGGCCATGGAAAGTTCATAACAATGAGGTAAAGGATGAATTACGATCTCGTAAGTCGTAACCGGGAAGGATAACCTTGGAACCAAAGGACATGACCATTATCATGTATGATTAATGATTAATATCATGTATGGAGAGTTTCGGAAGATTCAAGGACCAAGTAAATCAAAGAAAATAAGTTTGTCGAAAGTTTGGAAAAAGGTTGGCAGGATTTTGGACAGAATTTTGAGTCAATTTTGGAGGGTTATATCTCAAGGTATATTAGGAGTTTTAAGTTGTTTAAAATTCCTAAAATGAAGTTCGTCGAGTCTAGTTTCCAACTCAAGAAACCACTCGTCAAAACGACATCGGAGTACGGAGTTATGGCCATTTTAATATAAAGACTCCAAGCTGCCAAATGGCTTCCGCGGGTCCCACTTGAGAAGGTCGGTGGAACCGACTTATGAGGGGTATAAATACCCCCATTAACTCCATTTTTTCCGCATTTTACATTCTCAATATTCCTAGAAACTTCCCAACACATCCCCCAGACATTTATAACCCATTAAATCAAGAATTTAACAAGATTACACCAAACTAGTCCATGAAAGGTGATTGTTCTTGCTTCTACTTGATGTTGTGGTAAGTTTGGTCTTGAAGAAAGTTGGTGTGGGTGAATTTCTTCAAGTATATGGTTTGTTCTTCATCCTATCTCTTATGTTGAGTTGATTTGAAGGTTTAGCAAGTCTTAAAAGTGAAAATCGTAATGGAGGAAAGGTCATAAAATGTTGCGTTGTAGTTGTTGTGTTTATGGACTGTTTTGAGATTGTTGTGGCCGTGTGACTGGGCTGGTTTACATGTATAGAGATGGTATCTAATGCTATTGGTGCGTTGATGAGATTATGCTCCTTGGTTGGGAAGAAAGGAAGTGTATATTGTTGTTGTATGTTGAAAAAAACATCGTGTGGGTTGTTTTATGGAATATTTTGGTATTGATGATGGTGTGGTTGATATTAGTATTAATATTGTTGTTGTTTTTTTGGTATTTTGATTTCGGGCTAGGGATATAAACAGGGGAGATGCTGCTCGAATTTCGACAGATTTTAAAAGGAATTAATTTGAGGGCTTAAGACAAGCATATGATGATAAGCCTTACGATAATTTGAATTCTCTTAAATGTAGATTTACGAGCTTGGAAGGATAAGCGTTAAATAGTTAAAGTTAAGACGATCGAAAAGGTATGTTAAGGCTAGTCACTTTCTTTCAAAAAGCATGATTCCTACTTTATGATTCCATATATGTGTTACACCTCGAAAATTTCCAATCTCGTACAGTGAATAGACTGACGAAGAATACGAGTATACGATGTTTTAATCAGAAGGGAATGACGTTTGACGACCCTAAGTAAGATTTCAAAGGCAATTGCAAGAAGAGATAGGTTATGCTCCACAATGACTAATTATAGGTTCTGAAGACGTGAAAGTTGCAGATTTGCACTTCGGCCCAGTCGATCGTAAAATGAAATACAGATCGTAAAGTAGTTTACGGGTTGTAAACTGACATGTCATATTTCAACTTCCAAAACTTCAACTTTTTGTCAAATGCTCGAATGGTTAAAGACTACTTGAAATACGGACCATAAACTGGAATACGGACCGTAAACTGAGTTCGTAAATCACTATGTCCTCAGCCTGACTTTCTGGTTCTGTTATGCTTAAATACATCCATGAAATATGGCCCGTATTATAGTATACGGACCGTAAACTGGGTTTACGACCACTGTGCACTTCAACTACTGTTCATTTCGGATCAGATTTTAAGTTATTAAAAAGGAGACCCAAGCTCATTAATTCATTTCATTTCCACATTACTTCTCTCTGGAAACCTCTAGAATATTCTCCACTCTTCATCTACAAGAAGACAAAGGAAATCAAAGATCAATATCAAGAATCCAAGTGAACCAAGTGTGGGAAACTCATCAAAGTTCATCCAAGTTAAGAAATTTAAAGAGAAGTAAACTAGGGTTTTGGTGCAAGAAGAGTAATAACACTCAAGGCTTGTTCTTACAACATCTAAGGTAAGTTTTATGGCTTTTACATGTTATTTACGGTATGGGAGAGTTGAAACACTTGGATTATAGAAGGATGTAAGAAATGGGTCATGAAAGTGTGAATAGTAGCATTGTTGAGTAAAGGTTTGGATTGAGCCATGATCATTGATAAATTGTGATTATAAAAATGTTATGAATGACATTTAGAACATGGAATGAGTATCCTATGTGAGAAAAATGCAACAATGAACCATGGCCATGATTATGGAGAAATGGATGACGATTTGTGAAATATGGATATTGTAAACAAAAGATGAGTGTTGTCTATCATATTGAGAATGTTGTTATGAACGTTTGAGAGTTGATATAGAATATGGGAAGAGTTGTATAAACGAAAGAAATGCTGTCCAATTTTCTCTAGCGTTAGTAAGCCGTTATTATAATTATTAGCTAATGTCGATACGAATTCTTTTGAAGGTAGAACGTATACACTAAAGGAGGACAAGCAAGCGATAGACTAGTAAATGTCAAAGGTATGTGAGACTAGTCCTTTCTTTCTAATGGCATGAATCCTATAGTATGACTCTTTTTCCTCTTCACGAGTTCCTATATTCCAGAAAGCTAAAAGCCTATGTCTATGAATAGCTATATACGATAAGAGACACGTTATGAGCCCTATAATGATGGTGATGAGTTAAAGTATAAAGATTCTGAAATGTATGATCTGATGATCCTATAATGATAATGATGTATTTATTGCTCACACTCACCTTATGTGCTAGTTCCTTCAAGGTGAGGCAGAATGTCAAAGAATGCTCTATAATGAAATTGGGGGATCACGACCTTACGTCACCCCGATAGGGTATAGTTGTCCTTGAGCCTTATGTATGTACTATGGTAAGCATACTATGATGAGCATATTATGTTGAGCATGTTATGATGATGATATAACACCGCGCCTATATGGCCGGGCAGTCACCGCTAAGGCGGGCAGCGTGTACACCACGGCAGGATGGCATGGGCAGACACCACTAGTGGGCGGCATGAGATGATACCCCGGACTTGGGAGGCCTGGATGCAGGCTAATGTTATGATTATCACACCGATCCGATATGGACGGGCAGCTTATACATTTATGCATATATGATATATGATGAGTATGAGTAAGACAACATGCATCACTTCTTTTATATTTGACAGTCAAATACAGATGTTTCATATTGATATTTCCTTTATATCATTGTCTTATTTCTTTGTTTATGCCTCTCATACTCAGTACAATATTCGTACTGATGTCCGTTTTCTTTGGACGTTATGTTCATGCCCACAGGTAGACAGGGAGGAGAGCTCGACCCAGACCCGTAGTAGCTGTCAGCCGATTGAAAGCACTCCTTTGTTCCAGAGGTGCTTGATTATTCTTTTGTGTATATTCATGTATATGTATTTTTAGGCATGACGGGGTCTTGTTCCGTCCTTGTGTTTAGCACTCCAGTAGAGGCTCGTAGATACGCAGTGTGGGTTAGATGGTCTCACGAGATGCTATTATGTATATATAATATTTTGATGACCGAGAGGCATATGTATTTAAAAGTATTTATGTTTCCTACGATTTGAGTATAAATGTAATAAAAGAGAACTAAATGAGCATGATGAGGAATAGAACGAGTGGTGCTCGCTGGTTAGCCCTGGGTACCCGTCGCGGCCCCTAGCTGGGTCGTGACAAAAGTGGTATCAGAGCGGTTCAGTCCTAGGAAGTGTCTACGAGCCGTGTCTAGTACAGTCTTGTTGATGGTGTGTTGCACGCCACATCAATAAACAAGTGGCTACAGGGCATTTAGAAAAAAAGACCATCTTTCTTCTTATGAGATCGTGCAATAGAGCCATGTATAAGATTTTATCCCCCCTAATAGTGTGTTGTGAATCCAAAAATGCCGCCAAAGGGAAAAGGTACAGCCGCCCAGAAGGGCAAGACTACGACAAAGAGGCGGGTAGAAAGAGATCCTCCGATGAATATTGAAGAGGGTGAATCGCATAATGAGGCTCCATCTAATACTTCCTCCACCCCGCCTAATATGGAAGAACAAGGAGGAGCTCCAGCTCCAATTCCTCCACCGGGTACTTCGGGTCAACAAGTGACCGAGGCCATTCAGTCATTGACACAGTTGGTTGCCGCCCAAGCACAGCGGCAAAATACGGGCCCAAGGGATCGGTCTGCCAGTACTAGAGCCCATGATTTCATGACTTTAAATCCTTCAGACTTCTTCGGGTAAAAGCCGGATGAAGATCCGCAAGGCTTTATTGATGAGATGTTGAGGACCCTAAAGATTATTCATGCCTCTGAGACAGAATCCGTGGAGTTGGCCTCTTATAGACTTCGATATGTGGCAGTATTGTGGTATAATAACTGGGTATTATCAAGAGGTGAAAATGTGCTTCCTCCGGTTTGGCAAGAATTCGTAGATGCTTTTATCCGTCACTACTTGCCACCCGAGGTCCGCCGAGCTAGAGCGGATAGATTCCTAAATTTGAGGCAAGGAAACATGAGTGCCCAGGAATGTAGCCTTCAATTCAATTCATTGGCTAGATATTCCTCGACTATAGTGGCTGATATGGGGGATCGGGTACATAGATTCGTGAGTGGCTTAGGGCCACATTTATTCAAAGTTTGCTTGACAGCTTCACTGGAAGATGGGATGGATATTTCCCGGATACAGGCTCATGCTTAGAATTTAAAGGGTCGAAAACAACCATAAAGAAGTGATCGTGATAGCGATAGCAGGCAAAGTAAGAGGGCCAGATCTATGAGAGCAGGAAGTGATTATAGAGGGGGATCAAGACAGACATATTCTAGGTACTCAGGCCAGTCGGTAACGAGTGCACCCCCTCGATTCGCAGGTAGGAGATTTGATCGCTCCTTCCATTCAGGATAGGGATAGATTTCGAGGGCCTCAGATTCCCAGTTCAGGTAAGATTATAGTCAGAGGAGACCCCCCGTATCGCGATGCAGCCAGTGTGGTAGATTACATTCCGGATAGTGTCGCCAGGGTTCGGATGCTTGTTATACTTGTGGCCAGGCTGGGCACATGATGAGAGATTGCCCATCGATGAGTGGTAGAGTTGGGGTTCAGCCTACAGGTTCAGCGGCTGGTTCTTCCTCAGTGCGCCTGGTAGGGCAAACTCCTTAGATGTCAGCAGGCCGAGGTAGAGGCAGAGGGGCAGCATCTATTTCAGGTGCCACTCATCCCCGTGTATATGCTTTAGCCTAATAGCAGGATCTTGAGTCCTCCCCGAATGTTGTCACAGGTACATTGTCTATATTTTCCCGTGATGTGTATGCATTGATAGATCCGGGTTCTACTCTTTCTTATATTACTCCATATGTTGCTGGTTGTATTGGGTTGAAACCCGAGCCAATTAAACCTTTCGAGGTATCTACTCCGGTTGGTGATCCCGTGATAGCTAGACAGGTGTATAAAAATTGTGTAATTGTGATAAGCGATCGCCAGACCAAAGATGATTTGATTGAGCTTGAAATGATAGATTTCGATGTAATTATGGGTATGGATTGGTTGGCCTCATGCTATGCTAATGTTGATTACCGAACGAAAGTGGTTCGATTTCAATTTCTGGGAGAGCCCGTGCTTGAATGGAATGGTAATACAGCATCTCCAAAGGGTAGGTTTATTTCCTACCTTAAGGCAAGAAAGATGAAAGCTAAAGGCTATATTTATCATCTAGTTCGAGTTCATGACACCGAGGCAAAGTCAACAACTTTCCAATCAGTTCTAGTACTGAATGAATTTTCGGATATATTTCCAGATGAACTTCCAGGTCTTCCTCCAGAAAGAGAGATTGACTTCGCCATTGATGTGTTGCCGGACACCAAGCCTATTTCTATTCCTCCTTATCGAATGGCTCCAGCAGAATTGAAAGAGCTAAAGGCGCGGTTGAAAGATTTGCTTGAAAAAGGGTTTATTAGACCCAGTTCGTCGTCGTGGAGAGCACCAGTCCTGTTCATGAGAAAGAAAGACGGATCTCTACGAATGTGTATCGATTACAGGCAGTTGAAAAAAGTGACAATAAAGAATAAATATCCTCTCCCGAGGATTGATGATTTTTTTGATCAACTACAGAGTGCCAAGTAGTTTTCTAAAATCTACTTGAGGTCGGGCTATCATCAGGTGAGAGTTAGAGAGGTGGATATTCCCAAAAAAGCCTTCAGAACGAGATATGGCCACTATGAATTCCGGGTGATGTCAATTGGGTTGACTAATGCTCCGGCTGTGTTTATGAATTTGATGAATAATATACTTAGTCCTCTCTTGGATTTGTTCGTGATAGTATTTATTGATGACATTCTGGTGTACTCTCGCACAGAATCAGAACATGCAGATCACTTGCGTATCGTACTTGGTATCATCTGAGACCGGGAATTATATGCAAAATTTTCAAAGTGTGAGTTTTGGCTAAATTCTGTAACATTTCTAGGCCATGTTATTTCAGATGATGGCATTCGAGTTGACACTCAGAAAATTGAAGCTGTGAAGACTTGGCCAAGGCCTACGACGCCTACAGAAGTCCGTAGTTTTCTGGGTTTGGCAGGTTATTATAGAAGGTTCGTAGAGGGCTTCTTATCTATTTTAGCCCCATTGACGAAGCTAACCCAAAAGTCAGCTAAATTCCAATGGAATGATGCGTGTGAGCACAGTTTCCAAGAGTTGAAAGGCAGATTGACCTCAGCCCCGGTCTAAACACTTCCGGAAGGGTCAGATGGTGACGTCGTGTATTGTGATGCTTCTGGTGTTGGGTTAGGATGCGTATTGATGCAGCATGGTAGAGTTATTGCTTATGCTTCGAGACAGCTGCGAAAACATGAAAAGAACTATCCAACTCATGATCTCGAGTTGGCTGCGGTCATTCATGCCTTGAAAATGTGGAGACATTACTTGTATGGTGTGCATGTTGATATCTATACAGATCGCAAAATTCTTCAGTGCATTTTCAAGCAGAAGGAGCTGAACCTGCGGTAGAGGCGGTGGTTGGAATTGTTGAAAGATTATGATGTGAATATTTTGTACCACCCCGGAAAATCGAATGTAGTAGCCGATGCGCTTAGCCGCCGATCAATGGGCAGTTTATGTGAAGTTCCTCCGGAAAAGAAAGAGATGGTTCATGAGCTCCGCCAACTAGCTAATCTTGGAGTGCGTGTAATTGATTCGGGTAGTGCAGGGATTGGTATTAACGATCCTACAGTTTCATCTTTGAATATAGAAGTGAAAGAACGGCAATATGAAGTTCCTCAATTGTGTCATTATAGAGACACATCTCATGGAAAAGAAAATTCTTCATTTGAAGTTTCTACGGATGGAATTCTTAGATACCGAGGTAGGTTATGTGTGCCGAATGTGGCAGAATTACGCCAACGAATTCTAGAAAAAGCGCATTATTCCCGGTGTTCTATTCACCCAGGTGCAACCAAGATGTATCATGACCTTAAACAAATATATTGGTGGGACGGCATGAAGAGAGATATAGCAGAATTTGTAGCCCAATGTCCAAATTGTCAACGAGTAAAGATTGAACATCAAAAGCCAGGAGGCTTATTGCAAGCAATGGAGATCCCTACTTGGAAATGGGAAGTGATCAACATGGATTTTATTGTGGGGTTACCCCGTTCTCGAGGCAGGTATGATTCTATATGGGTGATCGTGGACAGACTCACGAAATCAACCCATTTTCTTCCAGTTAGAACTACCTACTCAGGAGAAGATTATGCGAGGTTTTATCTTAAGGAAATTGTGCGACATCATGGTATACCGTTATCCATTATCACAGATAGAGGAGCACAGTTTACAGCCAAGTTCTGGAAGTCCTTTCAAGAAGGTCTAGGCACTCAAGTGAAGCTTAGCATGGCCTTTCACCAGCAGGCCGATGGACAAGCTGAGCGTACTATTCAGACCTTGGAAGATATGCTACGAGCATGTGTGCTGGATTTCGGTGGTAGTTGGGACGACCATTTACCGCTAATCGAATTTGCATACAACAATAGCTACTATTCCAGCATTCAAATGGCCCCATACGAAGCCTTATATGGGAGGAAATATAGGTCTCCAATTGGATGGTTCGAAACAGGAGAAGTGCAATTGATAGGCCCTGAATTGATTCAGCAAGCGGTAGAAAAAGTTAAGGTGATCTGAGATCGATTGCTGACAGCCCAAAGTCGCCAAAAGTCTTATGCGGACAATCGCCGACGAGACTTGGAGTTCCAGGTTGATGATGGGATATTTTTGAAAGTATTGCCAATGAAAGGGGTGATGAGATTTGGCAAGAGAGGAAAGTTAAGTCCTAGATATATTGTACCCTATAAAATATCCGTAATGTGGGTCATGTCGCCTATGAATTGGACTTTCCTTCGGAGCATGAATCAGTCCATCCAGTCTTCCATGTTTCGATGCTCCGCAAGTGTGTTGGAGATCCCACAAAGATTGTCCCGATAGATGATGTGCAAGTAACAGAAAAGCTAACCTATGAAGAAGTGCCTATTGCTATTCTAGACAGGCAAATACGAAGACTTCGAAATAAGGAAGTAGCTTCAGTCAAATTGTTATGGCGAAACAACAACCGGGAAGAAATGACTTGGGAGGCGAGAGAGAAGATAAAATCCACGTACCCACATTTATTTCAACCGCCAGGAGAGACTCAAGATGAAACGCTAACGATATAAGGTATATATGCTTACTTTTCATGCTTTTGGTTGCGTGTGGCCATAGATATGTTGATATTGTGATGTAGCCCTATGAGGCGATGATATTATGGGTTGTTGTGACAGATTGGAAGTACCAAATTACAGGGGAAACTCTGGCGAAATTTTTGCATGATCCCAAGTGCTTAACATTCGAGGACGAACGTTCCAAAAGGGGGGAAGAATGTTATACCTCGGAAATTTCCAATCTCGTACAGTGAATAGACTAACGAAGAATACGAGTATACGATGTTTTAATTAGAAGGGAATAACGTTTGACTACCCTAAGTAAGATTTCAAAGGCAATTGCAATAAGAGATAGGTTATTCTCCACAATGACTAATTATAGGTTCTGAAGACATGAAAGTTGCAGATTTGCACTTCGGCCCAGTCGATCGTAAAATGAAATACTGACCGTAAAGTAGTTTACGGGCTGTAAACTGACATGTCGTATTTCAACTTCTAAAACTTCGACTTTCTGTCAAATGCTCGAATGGTTAAAGACGACTTGAAATACAGATCGTAAACTGAGTTCGTAAATCACTATGTCCTCAGCCTGACTTTCTAGTTCTGTTATGCTTAAATACGTCCATGAAATACGGCCCGTATTATAGTATACGGACCGTAAAATGGGTTTACGACCACTGTGCACTTCAACTACTGTTCATTTCGGATCAGATTTTAAGTCATTAAAAAGGAGACCCAAGCTCATTAATTCATTTCATTACCACATTACTTCTCTCTAGAAACCTCTAGAATATTCTCCGCTCTTCATCTACAAGAAGACAAAGGAAATCAAAGATCAATATCAAGAATCCAAGTGAACCAAGTGTGGGAAACTCATCAAAGTTCATCCAAGTTAAGAAATTTCAAGAGAAGTAAACTAGGGTTTTGGAGCAAAAAGAGTAATACCACTCAAGGCTTGTTCCTACAACATCTAAGGTAAGTTTTATGGCCTTTACATGTTATTTAGGGTATGGAAGAGTTGAAACACTTGGATTATAGAAGGATGTAAGAAATGGGTCATGAAAGTGTGAATAGTAGCATTGTTGAGTAAAGGTTTGGATTGAGCCATGATCATTGATAAATTGTGATTATAAAAATGTTATGAATGACATTTAGAACATGGAATGAGTATCCTACGTGAGAAAAATGCAACAATGAACCATGGCCATGATTATGGAGAAATGGAAGACGAATTGTGAAATACGGATATTGTAAACGAATTGTGAAATACGGATATTGTAAACGAATGATGAGTGTTGTCTATCATATTGAGAATGTTGTTGTGAACGTTTGAGAGTTGATATAGAATATGGGAAGAGTTGTATAAACGAAAGAAATGCTATCCAATTTTCTCTAGCGTTAGTAAGTCGTTATTATAATTATTAGCTAATGTCGATACAAATTCTTTTGAAGGTAGAACGTATACACTAAAGGAGGACAAGCAAGCGATAGACTAGTAAACGTCAAAGGTATGTGAGACTAGTCCTTTCTTTCTAATGGCATGAATCTTATAGCATGAGCCCTATAATGATGTTGATGAATTAAATTATAAAGATTCTAAAATGTACGATATGATGATCCTATAATTATAATGATGTATTTATTTCTAACACTCACCTTATGTGCTAGTTCCTTCAAGGTGAGGCAGAATGTCAAAGAATGCTCTATAATGAAATCGGGGGATCACGACCTTACGTCACCCCGATAGGGTATAGTTGTCCTTGAGCCTTATGCATGTACTATGGTAAGCATACTATGATGAGAATATTTTGTTGAGCATGTTATGATGATGATATAACACCGCGCCTATATGGCCGGGCAGTCACCGCTAAGGCGGGCAGCGGGTACACCATGGCCGGATGGCATGGGCAGACACCACTAGTGGGCGGCATGAGATGATACCCCGGACGTGGGAGGCCTGGATGCAGGCTAATGTTATGATTATCACACCGATCCGATATGGACGGGCAACTTATACATTTATGCATATATGACATGGGATGAGTATGAGTAAGACATCATACATTATTTCTTTTATATTTGACAGTCAGAAACAGATGTTTCATATTGATATTTCCTTTATATCATTGTCTTATTTCATTGTTTATGCCTCTCATACTCAGTACAATATTCGTACTGACGTCCATTTTCTTTGGACGATGTGTTCATACCGACAGGTAGACAGGGAGGAGAGCTCGACCCAGATCCGTAGTAGCTGTCAGCCGATTGAAAGCACTCCTTTGTTCCAGAGGTGCTTGATTATTCTTTTGTGTATATTCATGTATATGTATTTTTGGGCATTACGGGGTCTTGTCCCGGCCTTGTGTTTAGCACTCCAGTAGAGGCTCGTAGATACGCAGTGTGGGTTAGATGGTCTCACGAGATGCTATTATGTATATATATTATTTTGATGACCGAGAGGCATATATATATAAAAGTATTTATGTTTCCTACGATTTGAGTATAAATGTAATAAAAGAGCACTAAATGTGCATGATGAGGAATAGAACGAGCTGTGATCGGTGGTTAGCCCCGGGTACCCGTTGCGGCCCCTAGGTGGGTCGTGACAATATGTCTCCATAACCTTCTTACTTCCAAAAGTTAGAAGTTCATGATTCTTAAAAGCTTCTTATGATACTAAAGATGAGACGATTTCTATGATGAGCTTGATGATGATAATTTTAATTCTATAAATTTCAAAGCTCATGATTTTAATGCTATTATGAGATCATTGAGTTTATTCAATGATTTCCTTGATTCTACTCATTGTTTTCGATCTCATCTTATGTTACTTGTTCCTTCAAGGTGACATATAGCGATAATGATTGCTCCATAATATAAATCAGAGGTTACCGACCTTACGTCACTCCGATAAAGTTGTAGCTTTCATATGAGCTTTCATGCCTGCTATTTACATTATGTATATGTACATATTATATATATGGATCGGGCCGTACATTCCTCGGCGCTAACATATATGGATCGGACCGTACGTTCCTTGGCACTAACATATATGGATCGGGTTGCACGTTTTGCAGCACTATATTTATGGATAGAGCCGTACGTTCCTCGGCACTAACGTATATGGATCAGGCCGTACGTTCCTCGACACTAACATATATGGATCGGGTCATACGTTCCTTGGCACTAACATATATGGATCGGGCGGTACATTCCTCAGCACTAATATATATGGATCGGGCTACACGTTCCGCAGTACTATATTTATGGATCGGGTCGTACGTTCCTCGGGACTAATATATATGGATCGGGCCGTACGTTCCTCGGCACTAACATATATGGATCGGGTTGTACATTCTGCAACAATATAAAATATTTATGGATCTGGCTGCACGTTTCGCAGCACTATTATGCTATACAAGTATGAGAAAGGTTTTATGAAAAGACTAAGCATGCATGATATTCGCCCTAAGAGGCAATCAAACCTACAGGTTATCCTTATCTCATGTTATGTTCTATATTTCTTATTATGTTGTTATTCATGCCATACATACTCAGTACATTGTTCGTACTGACATCCTTTCTTGTGGACGTTGTGTTCATGCCCGCAGGTAGACACGTACACGGATTTGATCCGTAGGTTATTTATAAACGGATTCTCAGGAGCACTCCAGTTACTTCAGAGCTGCAGTCTATTGGTATTGATCCTTATGGTCACTTGTATTCTATGTAGAGGCTAGTAGACACGTGTAGACAGTTAGATGTTTCATAAACCTACCGGTTCATATTGTGTATAATATTTTAGTAGCCTTGTCGGCTAGTCATGCTGGGTATAATTGTTGAAGATTATATAGAGATGTGCCGTTATATTGTGAAATATGTCCTTACAGATTATGACGTCCATGAGCTATCTTTATGGTCCACCTAGAAATGTTTATGAGATGTATATTTAGAGGTGCTCGGCGTGTTAGATCCGAGTGCCCGTCATGGCCCTTTGGTTGGGTCGTGACAGCCGTAGCGGATATTTCTATGTAAGTACATGGACTTCGTGGGTCCCTCATGGGTCATGGCTATAAGGCATTTCCCTTAGCATGTGTGTACGGATCAAAGGTTGGACAGTGCATTGCATTTAATATACATTCACTCATTCATTTTGACTGTGTTCATGGCATCTTATACATTTGGTTGATCTCATAAATTGACTGACATTGCATGCTTGACTGATTCTATACTTGAGACTGTTCTTGACTGTACTTGATTGCTTATCTGCCTACCTGTTAGTTTCTTTCGTACATATATGTAAACTAATCGTTGACGGTCTATGATGCTTACTAGTACTAGTATTGTACTAATACTACTCTTGATGTACTCTTTCTTTGAGTGCAAAATTTGGCACTGGATCTATGTCTCAGCCTGGTGAGTGATCCCGAGGCCTACTTGCCATAGTTTTCAGGGTGAGCCATTAGATGGATCTGCCGCCCGGAGACTCCTCTTGCATACTTGTATTTTCTGTATTCATGAGACAGTAGTTCTAGTCATTGTGGCTTATAGTATTCTATTCAGACTATGTATTATTCAGTAGCTCTTGTACTAGCTTTCAAACTAGATCCTTAGATTGTAGTACTTATTACTTACGCACTTTTTTTATTACTTATTATCTATTGAGACATGTTTTATGTCTGTGTTTACTTCCGCATTTGAGTTACTGACTTGTTATAAGGGAAGTGTTCGCCCACCAGGGGGGTTAGTGTGGGTGCCCGCACGATTCACGAGTTGGGTCGTGACATCTATCGTCAACCTTAAACCCTAAAAAATATGACCTATTACAAACAGATGAAGTACAAAAAGAATGTGATAGGGTTACGATCAACCCAAGGGCTTCAAAAACTAATCAAAGGCATGACTCTCTCAATTGGAGTTAGAAGATGTAGTTGTAGATTTAGCATAAGCGGAACGGAAGGGGGAACAGAAACCTAACTTTGAAGAGGGACTTGGTCCGTTAGAAGAAAATAAAATGGTCAAAGGCAAAAAAAAGAGTGATGACAGAGAAGAAAGGGTACAACAGAGTGTAAGAGGGAAATAAGGTGGAAACATTGTTAGTTAAGAAAAATCAAGGGATCCTAACATAGAAAGAGAGTAGACTGAAATGGAGATTGCAGGACAAGAGAAATTGAACATTATGTTGAAGCGGTATCTATGGAACAACCTATTTTGAAGAACTGTACTGCTGTCATTGATGATGGGGAGGTGCCTCTAGCGTACTTTATAAACAACATTAGAAAATTCTCTGGAAAGAACATGGTGGAATCAATTGAGAAAATAGAAATGAAGAGAGCACATCATGATCCATCAAGGGCCCTTTACACCAGAAACAAAAGAAAATAAGCCGCTGAATTTGAAAAGGCCCTGCAAGCTAGCAAAAAATCACAGCAAACGAGGAGAATGACGAAGGAAGAGCTCAAAAGAAATTCACACGTTCAGAAAAGAATTGAGCAGTCTGATAACGAAAAAGAAGTGTATTCAGCATCTGCACATGAGAGAGATGATGAAATAAGGTTTATGATGAGATTACTAAAGTGATCACTTTTGAAGTAGACAGGGCCAGTCTGTTCCAATCCATGACCATTTTTAGAGGAAGAGTGGTTATTGTTGATAAGGGAGCAGAGATGTCTACACTTTTGGAGAAGATTGGACTACAAATGGAATGAATTATTTCTATTGAGAGAAGAAGCTAGAAAGATGGAAAACAAGTCACAAAATTCTATAAAAATGCAAATTGCACAAATAACCTATTGAATAGTAAGGTGCGAGGAGTAAAATTAACTTCAAATCCTCAGATTTTAGGAGAAATTTTAAGGGTGCCTGCTAAGGGATGGGCAAAGAATGTGAAAGGTGAATGGGCCACAACTAGATAGAATGGAGTCAGTATTGGAAATAGCCAGAAAATTATCCAACAACCCAAAAATCACCAAGCCTAAGAGAGTACAGAATAGGGATGAAACCAATTGTCTAGATATGACACTAACAGAGAGATTGGATACTAGTGCTCCAATAAATCTACCTAGTGTCATAATTAAACACATGACTAAGATTGCTTAACAAGGAAGACAACAAAATGGACTAACGTATAGGTTTTGCTTAGCTGAGATATTTGAACAATTCCAAGTTCTAATCAAGGTATGGTAGCATCAGAATTCAAAGGATGTAATTGGGGGTTAATGAACGAGTCGATCAGCCTGATCCAGATGAAAAGAATGAAGCGGAGAGGAAAAGTCTGCTTGATCAAAATGCAGCCAAAGAAGTTGAAGTCTCAGCTCTCAAGAGTCAACACAAGGAAACCATGTATCATCTCCATGTTAATTATGGATTGGAGCAAGAGGATTTGAAGCCAAGCTGACAAATCGTCGGGGGAACTAGAAAGGAAAAGAGCAGATAACACCAGTGCTATACAGGACTTACTCAATGTCCTCACAAAACCAATCTGTCCACCATCAAACATCCTATTTCTTCTTATGCCTATCGAGTCATGTAGCTCTTAGTAGTTTGTGTTTAAACTTGTGTGACTTGTTTGATGTTATTTAAAACTTTGACGATGAGGCATATCTGTTAATGTTACTTGGTATACGTCTTATTGTTATAGGCTACTAAATACTTATAGTAACTCTCATAGACTATACAAACTTCTTAATGATGCTAAAAAGAGAAAGATATGAATTGATATGAATTAACTATGTGCATAAGTCATTGTAAAAGATTGGACTATAAGATGATTGGGAAGGTTACACAGCTGGTGCTTGTCATCATCAAAATGAGAGAATGTATTCGCATTAAGCCATATGTGAAGTTTTGATATTGAAAAAGTGAACTTATAATGAAAAGTAACCAGGTATAGATACCTGTGAGAAGGGACAAGTAAAATGATGAAAGCACAGGGTGCAATGGAACTGGTCAAAACACATCTTCCATCACAAAAGATCAAGAAGCAGAAAGGTGAAGATGACTCAGAAATATTTTGTCCAGCTAAAGAGTTTGCAGACAAAGCATGTGAATCAGGTTAACAGAAGAACCAGGTCTACAAACATGTTCCACTACAAAGCCAAAACAAAATTAGAAGTGAAAGAGTTAGTCAAGATTGAAAGCATGATTTATTCCAGCAATGAATAAATTCATTGGGAGCAGACAATAACAAACAAAAAAAATGACCCAGCTTATGGAGATGTTCGGTATGCAGCATAAATGATTCAATTAATAGAACAACTGAACAAGGAAGCAAGAGAGAGAGAGATGACTAAGTAAAGAAGAAGTTAAATGAAGAAGTAGTATAAATGTGCAAGCATATTCTATACCAAAGAGTCATCATATGCAAACGAGGGATGATCATAGGTCATCAGGTGAAATGGATGAATGACCTATAAGTGATCAGTGGTGAAGGAGTTGAGAAGACCAATTGCAGACATAGCGCATCACATGATCAATGAAACAGGTCTGTCAACATGTTCCGTTATCCATACCAAAAGCAGACTCAACAAGAAGTCAGAAGTATGAACGTAAAAGGGATGGTGAAACACGTTTGAGAACATGTTCTATCTGAGACAGTGCAGAGTTTCAGAGGAAAACGAACTAGAAAGATGAAACAGGTTCGTGAACATGTTTCAGGACAAGTCCTACAGCAACTAGCATTTGCAAAATTATAGGCAGAACTTGGCGGTCAAGTATGAAAGATTACATGCCATATTTTTAGGTATTAGTAAGCATCCTACACGTACAAGAAGAAGACTCAACAAAGCAAGAATCCAAATACTACACAAACCCTACATGTGTGTAATTGACTGACTAGAAAAGTGTTTTGTTTTAACCGACCTGCAGAGCTTTAATGTTATAAATACCCAAGTCTTGTTATAAATACCCAAGTATTTCCAAGAAGAACTTTGCACACGCCCAAAGAGAGAATTCATAATATTGAGCAAAGACAAGATTTATCCATCTTATTCAAGAATTCGGGTTGCATCCCTAGTACAAAAAGAAGGATTGAAGGAACCATTTTACTGTATAATGTTCTCCAGTTCACATGTCTAGATATCTTATATCAGGTTTGTTCTATCAAGTTGTATCTTTATTTGCTTACATTGAAGCATACAAGTAGATACAAACAGTTGTTGTAAATTCAACTTTAAGTGAGAGTTTACTACTTGAGGGTTGCTTGCTAGTCAGAGTGTAGTGAGATAGGTATTAGAGTGTAGTTCCTGGGTTACAGGTTTGTAACTTAAATTTGTAGTTGACTCATTGTTGTAGTGGAGTTGGGGAAATCCTACTGGTCTATAGGTTGTGGTTTTTATCACGTTTTAAGCCAGGTGGTTTCCACGTCAATATTGTGTGTCCTTTACTTATATGTTGATTAAATTCCGCAAGATGTTATTATAGAACAAGTAGAGTAACGTGTTCATCTTATAAGCAAAAATCAGACACAGCAGAGGATAGGAAGTAGGTCGTGCAACCTAACACCATGCTTTTATTTTATGCTGGACTTGTGGCCTCGCCGGGCTTTTATCTTATGTGTGGATGTCAATTTGATTTAACTAGATACCAATGTGAATGAAGTATGTAGCAATTTGAATCAGCTAGATACCAATTTGAATCGACTAGGTACCCATTTGAATGAAGTAGCACGAAAGGAATGAAAGAATGGAAGTTTCCTAAATGGCCTATAGCTTCTTGAGGATGGGTAAGGACGTCTATGTACCAATCCGCAAGACTCTACTAGGTATTTCTCTTGTACTTGTGAGATCGGTGAACCTAGCGCTCTGATACCAACTTGTCACAACCCAATTCACGAGTCATGAGGGCACCCACACTATCCTCCTGGTGGGCGAACCCTTTCCTTAATCACATCATTTAAAAACAATACATACATAAATGAATACACAATTATATTAAAAGACTCAATTTATATTTATAACCGTGTGGAATATTTAAAGTGTTACAACCACAAAACCTGGTCATAACTTATACAAGAGCTTCTAAATTAAGATACATGTCTGAGTACTGAAATTCAAGTCTCTAAGTACTGGGATAAGACACTGTCTATAGGAAAGGGAGTACAAAAGGAAAATATATGAAGATATTCAGGGATGCAGGTCCAACTAGTAGCTCACCCTAAGTCTCTAACGAATAGCCTCAGGATCAGTCACGAGGTCTCGAATAATAACTTGGATAAGCTCTGCACTCTACAAGGAGTACAACAAGAGTAGTATGAGTACAACCCTATTACTCGTAGGCATCGTAGGCTGACAACGATCAGATAACGCAATAAAAGGGAGAAATCAACTAGTAGAACAGATAAGGCAATCAAGTACAAACACGAAACCATGTTCAAGTATTAGTTCAGCAATCATGTGTAAATGAATGAATGTAATGCAATGCCCTCCAGGCCACCTCTCCAATCCTGTACACACATGCTAAGGGCTATGTCTCAAAGTCATGACCCAAGAGGGACCATGTACCAAATGCCACAGAGGCTATAATTATTACCATTTCTATACATGCTATCATTGTTACCATTTGCCACACATGCTATCATTGTTACCATTTGCCACACAAGCTATCATTCTTTCCAATTGCCACACAGGCTGTCATTCTTTCTCACCATTGTAACCAATCATGAATGTAAATGGATGGTATGTCAATGCATGGAATCAAATACAACAACAACCAAATCATGGAACACATAGATAAATGTTATGAATGTCGAACATAACTAAAGTCATTAATATATATTTCTTCCCTTTTCATGAGATAAGTGTGATATCAAGCGACAAGGTAAATAAATCAACAATCACAACTTATTAACAAATATGGTGATATGATGACATAAAAACATGCATACCAAGCCAGCGAATTTACCTCCACAACCATGGCCGAAGGCCTATCAAGCTTTCCCCGCCAATATCTATCATTACATATGATTCTCTAATCGGAGTCAAACAAGGGTAAGCCATAAACCTACCTAGGTGGTCGAACAGGTGCTACGAACCTCAAGTTAACACCTTTCCGTTCCCGGAAGCCTCATAACTATCAAGGTCTATCAAATAAGTACTCCATGTTAGAAAGCGAATCTAAGGATACCCATATTGTTATACTTCTAATTTGAACTCGAAAATCGACCTTAAAGAGTGACCTCGCGCCCACAAGGGAAAAACTAGAATTTTATTGAAATATTATTTCACCCAAAGCCTTAAACTCTAAATCCAAAAGAACCAATTTAAAAGCCATCACAATTCAAGAAAAAGCCCTTTCTTAGGATTTAGGGCTAAAACACCCAATTTTCACAAACTCAACATAATCACAAGGTTAAATAAAAGATTAGACTAGTAGGAAATACAAAGAGCTTAAAAACTTACCCCCAAGATGAATTGAAGCCTAAACACTGGAAATTGGCTCCACAAGTGCTCTCAACTCAAAATATGAAATTATGAGGTCTAGGTTCGTTTTTTAAAATAAAAAGGGTTTCTGATCTCTGTCGCTTCTGCAGAACTTTCCTCACAGGTACCGGCTCGCACATACGGAGAAAATGCTGCAGATGTAGTCTCCACTGAAATACCCATAAGCGCAGGTGCGGGGAACAGTCCGCAAATGCGGCTCTCGCCAAACCAACCATTACTTTCACCTGTGGACCAAACCCCATAGAGGCTGGCTTGCAAGTGTCATCACTAAGTTTGGTCCAACACTCGAAACTCATTTTGGACCCCACGACACAAACCAAAAACACTAACTCATCAAAAATCACAGCAGCAACTCACTCACGCACTTAGATTTTCCAAAAGAGATTGTCTTGAACCAGTGTTGACCCAAGTCAACTCCAACCAACCAAAACCAACCCCTCTAACCAACAACTCAAATCCTGTACAAACGCCTCAAGACCGGACCCCAATGCACAACTAAGTCAAGATTCACTGTCCAGGCCTAACAGAACTATCGAAATTCGACTTTGGATGCAATTTCTCAAAAGTCAGCTATTGGTCAACTCTCTTTCACTTATACAACTTAGAAAACTCTAGAATAATCAAAACTAACCAAGACTCGCCTGACAGCCTTGAGAACCGCACCGCCCATCCCTGCAAGTTATAAACACAGAAAAGAGACTATGGAAAGGGTATTTTGGGGAAAAGAGTAAAATTCCTAGAACGACCAAATGACACTATTAAAAAAACAGCGAATAACAATGGATTTTTAGCGACAGACCACATTTCGTCGCTAACTAACGACGGATTAGTTACAAACTTATAGTTTCGTTGCTAAATAAAAAAAAATTCTACTATCTAATTGTCACGACCCGACTAGGGGGCCGCGACAAGCACCCGGTGCTAGCCCTCCCGGGCACCCCTTAGCCTACCCTTATGAATACATTTAGGTGAGCCACATAATTAGACATACACTTCCTTTCATCCATTCATCTAGTCCCATTTGGACGACAACATCTTTATATCATCATAGGCATTTATGCCACATCATTGTATATGGACCGACAAGGCCAACAAAATGGCATACAAAAATATAGGCCGACAAGGTCGAACACATCTAACCACATACACATGTCTACGAGCCTCTAAGAAGGTTATAACATATCACATGAGCGGGACAGGACCCCGCTATGCCCATAATTATATACACAAAAGAATAAATACCCAAAAGTTATGGCTCCGAAGGAAATAGAGCTCTTCTATGAAATCTCTGAATAAGCAGCTATGGATCAGGCCTGTCTCCCTATGTACTTGCAGGCATGACGCTGCGTCCACAAACAAAAGGACGTCAGTACGAAGAATGTACTGAGTATGTAAAGCATGATCAACATCGATATAGAAGCATAATGAATAACATGTGAAGTTGCATAGGAGAGGAGCCAATAATATCATCATTATGGCACTTACTTACTTTCCATAGAGACATTCCATTTCTATTATGTATCCGCATACATATACCTATATCCGTACTTGGTTATCCTCATGATCATTTACATCTCATGTTCATAACATATTCGTACTTCTAATGATGTCATAGACATACCATACACATACACACATATATATAGGCATACATAGCATACCCGACGATAGAGGTTCGGTGTTTCATACATACTTGGCCAACCAAGGCTCAAGGTTATATCTACCTGGCCCTACCAAGGCTTCAGGGTTATCCGTACGATCTGCAGATGTGTGCGCGCGTTACGTAATCATATAACATACATATATATAAACATATACTCTACCCGGCACCATAGACTCAGGGTTTCATTATAGCCCTTCATAGGCACACATACATCTAATAGCCCGTAGGAACCTTTAGCATCATTATTATTATCATCATCATTACTATCATCATCATTATCGTTACGTCTATATTATAGGCTTACTCGTTATATGAGGAGCGTAGTACAAACGCAGTACATATCGAGGATCGTGAGCTTATGAGCTCGGAAGATCATTCATTTGGAGACAACATACTCGTATAGAGGATTTAGAAATTTGGCCAAAGAACCATGCCTTATGAAAGAAGGGTTAGCCTTACATACCTTTCCGTCGGGATATTCTACACTTTCACGTTCCCTTCCAACGTTAGCGTTTCTACCTTCATTAATATCATAACAATGGCCATTAGTCATTCACATTATCCACATTCCTTAATTTACTCCTAGTTCACCCATCTTCATGGTTATAACCTTCGACATCGTCCACTCATATACAATGTCTATTCCATGATCTTAACGTTGTTTATAACACATTTATATCACAACTCAACAACAATCATAATTCAATTCAAACTATTTCTCAAAATGTCACTTTTCATCATTCATGACCCATTTTACCTTATTTTCTACAATCCATGTATTTCAACTCTTCAATACCTTAAACATCATATAAATATCATGAATCTTACCTTAGATGTTGTAGGAACAAGCTTTAGTTGATAATACTCCACTTTGAGCAAAACCCTAGTTTTCCTCCATTTGGATTTCTTGGCCTTGGATGATCTTTGATGGTTTCCTTACTCTTGATTAACTTGTTTTTATGTTGTTGATCACTAAATATCTTGAACTCTTGTGAAATAAATGTAGAGAGATGTTTTAAAGAGAAGGGGTGTGATGTTGAAGTGAAATAAAATAAGCCTCGGTCCCCTTATTTAACAACTTGAAAATCTGTGTTTAAGTGTACAGTGGTCGTAAACCATGTTTACGACCCATCCTCCAGCTTACGGACCGTCCTTCATGGGCGTATTTAACCATATCAGAACCAGAAACTCAGACTGCAACCATGGTGATTTACGACCATGGTTTACGGGCCGTAAATCACTTTACGGTCAGTATTCCAGGTCGTATTTTACCATTTTCTCGACAGGCAGAAAGTTGAAGTCTTGCATGCCAATTTACGACCTACTAGTTTACAGACCGTATACCATTTTACGGTCCGTATTTGCACTTTACGACCACTGGGCAGATTGCAAATCTGCAACTTTTCATATTTCTTAGGCTTTTCATTCCAATCATCCACATACATTTGCATGCATTGCTCACCTCATACCTTGCCCTATCTTAGCCAACTTTCTCGTCTTACCTCGGATACCTTTGAAATCTCACCTAAGGTCATCCAACGTCGTCTCCTACTCATGGGACATCATGCACTCGCACGCCTCACTAGTTCATTTACTTGCGTTCCAACGGGAAAATTTCCGAGGTGTAACATTCTTCCCCCCTTAAGAACATTCGTCCTCGAATGTTAAAGTCTTCGGGGATTCTATAAAAATTTCACCAGAGTTTCCCCTATAATATGGCATTACCATCCTGCCACAACAACCCATAATATTTATGCCACACAGGGCTACAACACAATAGCATACAAAGTTTGGCCACACATGACCCAAAAGCATAAAAGGAAAGCATACATACCTTAGGATCTTGACGTCTCATCTTGGACTTCTTCCAAGGGCTGAAATAAATGTGGGTATTTGGACCGCATACTTTCTTCCGCTTCCCATATCATTTCCTCTCGTTTCCTATCTCTCCATAGAACCTTAACTAAGGCCACCTCTTTGTTTCTCAGCCTCCGTACTTGCCTGTCTAATATGGCAATGGGCACTTCTTCATAAGTCAATCTCTCTGTTACTTGCACATCATTTACTTGGACGATCCTAGTAGGATCTCCAACACATTTTCGAAGCATCGAGACGTGAAATACTGGATGGACTGACTCCAATTCTGGAGGTAGGTCTAACTCATAGGCCACTTTGCCTATTTTGCGCAGAATCTCATACGGCCCAATATACCGGGGACTAAGCTTCCCCTTTTTGCCAAATCTCATTACGCCCTTCATTGGCGACACTTTCAAGAATACCCAATCTTTCACTATGAACTCTAAGTCCCTTCGACGATTATCCGCATAGGACTTTTGACGACTTTGAGCCGCTAGCAACCGATCTTGTATGAGCTTAACTTTCTCTATAGCTCATTCATACAAGACAATATATCATTTAAATTGTCACTTATAATATCGCACGTAAGCCGGTCAGGCTAGCGTAGTGTAGGGGAATGTCAAACACAAACCACATAAACATCACTGAACAAATACGACCCACGACCCACATACATGTCTGCAGGCCTCTAACAATAACAACAACATGATATGGCGAGACAAGGCCCCGCCGTACCCCGAAATAGTCATATGTATATATATGTACAACAAAAGGATCTGTACCAAAAGTGTGGGCTCCGAAACAAGGGAGCACTTCAAGACATCAGAGTGGATGTCCTATGCTGACGGGTCACCGCAACGAGCGTCTGTACCTGCGGGCATGAAATGCAGCCCCCGAAGAAAGGGGGTCAGTACGGAATATGTACTGAGCATGTAAGGCATGAAATGCAATTGAAAAGATCATAACTGAAATAGAGATTCCAGGAGACAAGTATGATAATAAAGAAACCGTTGTACCTGTGCAGTACGAAACAGAATCAAGCATACCAATACCACATACCATACTCGGCCCATTATGGGACTCGGTGAATAAAATCATGTCATCACGTCATCATGAATATATGTATACGTATACCGTACCCGGCCCTCTAGTGAGGGACTCGGTGAATAAAGTCATGTCATCACGTCATCATGAATATATGTATACGTATACCGTACCCGGCCCTCTAGTGAGGGACTCGGTGAATAAAGTCATGTCATCACGTCATCATGAATATATGTATACGTATACCGTACCTGGCCCTCTAGTGAGGGACTCGGTGAATAAAGTCATGTCATCATGTCAGCATGCTATCATATCATCATGCATATACATATATACATACCGTACCCGGCCCTCTAGTGAGGGACTCGGTGAATAAAATCATCATATGCCCTCCTGGCCGTCATAACACATCGTCATCTCATCATGTCATCATATACATATACCGTACCCAGCCCTCTAATGAGGGACTCGGTGAACAATGCGGTGGAGTGCGCACGATAACATACCCGACCCGAGACTCGGTGAAAGATGTATTGAGGCATGCACGAGCAGAGTAGTGAGAAACCATATGCATATAAATAAATTTTCTTTCAAGACTCGAAAGATAAGTACACAAACCGACACTTGAGGATCGTAAACACGTTTCAAGTCAATCCGGTTTAGTATGAGAAAGTTATGGACACTTTTACCACAGAACCTCTACGAACGTTTCCAAAGCAATCCAAGACTGTATACAAAAGTTAGAGACATTAATACTTACAGAACCCTTTTAGGGACATGAACTCTTTATACTTTACTCGTTATTCAACCATACAATAAGCTCAACTATATCGAGCATACTCATGTCAAGAAGTGAATAAGAATCATAGACAAACTCGGAAACATATCAAATAGAGCTTCGGAGATCATAGATACGTATCAAAACCATATGAAGTAGCTTATGGAAATCAAGAATATTAGCCATCCTAGTGGCTCTAAGAATAGGAGTTTCTTTGAAATCACACATATACTTGGTCTGTTCGTTTCACAAGGATCATGCCAATAGAAAGAAAGGGTAAGCCTTACATACCTTGCCCGCTTCCTACGCTAATCCAACTTAAGTCTTGGCTTTCGTAAGATCTACAACAATATTAGTCGATACCAAACATTAGCTATGGATGCTTAAGAGTTCAATTCTAAACTAACACCTCATCTACAAAAATTTCGGCAGCATTTCCCCTGTAATTACAACCAACCCCGAGAATTCAACTCGGCCAAATCATCAACAACAATCCCAACAATCATGTAAACAACATCAATAATCAATTCAAAATGCATTCTAATGTTAGTAACTCTTTTCTACATAATTCGACAACATCCCATTTATATTCAAATCGACCATATATAGTCAAGCTAACACCAATGATCTCACATTCAAGTGTTAATCCAAAATAATTCTAACATGATTCAAGAACACTTCAAACAATTCACACAATATTCAAAACAATCTAACCAATATGCCACTCCACCCAAAACCTCCAAAATGCAACAATAACAATAACCACGCATTTCCTTCTTTCAAATTCATGAACTACACCCATAATTCACATGCTAACAACATTATTTTCCATAAATACAAGAGACTACATTCAATCCACATTGGCTTCTAAAACAGCCCACAACAATTTCAACCTCAACTTGAATCATTAAACTCTCATTTTCATCATAGAATCCATTACAACAACAACCAAAGTACTAAGTAAAAATTGGTTCATCACTCCTACACAACACAACACATACACGGCCAACACCAACACATAGGGTTTCATGGTTTTCATCCATTTCCACACACTACAACATGTACAAAACATTCATAACATATGAAAAAGAGGATTAAACCTTACCTTTCTTCACTACACTCCTCAACTTGGCTAGGGTGGTAATAGTGCACAAATAAGTAGTTTGCTTGCTCCAACAACTACTCCACGTTAAAGAGGACCTTCCAATTGGTTGAATTGCTAGAAGAAAATATTTTTTTGATCAAGACTTGAGGGCTTCAATTTTTGCTTGCTATGGCCGAATGGCCTTCTCTTTGTTTCTTCAAGTTTGTTGAATTTTCTCAAGTGTGGAAAATGATAAATCTGCTCTATTAGTCATCTTTTATCCATTTATATTAAGCTCCCATGTGGGCCTTGGCCCACATCACTTGGACGGCCACATGGCCTCTTATTTTCAAGACCATTCTTTTTTTTTGTATTTTGAAATTCATGAAAATTATTTTCCTAATTCCAAATTTGCCCTTAGCCTTCCTCAATATTACCATGAACCACCTTGTGAATTTCCCTTTTTACCCCTAGCCTTTCTTAATATTTCCACATCAATAATTTTCACAAACAACTTGTGTGTTAAACAAGATCAAAAATATAGCCTTGCCCTTAACTTCTCGCAATTATCTTGAAATATCCGAATGTACAAAATACGGGATATAACATAAGTGAAAACCCTTATGTCATTCTTTATCATCCCTTCTTCAAATCCCATGACAAGCTTAAGCTCCATTAATGATGGGTGCAAGATTAGAACCCAAGAATTGATGAAACCTTCAATGGTTGAAGGGTTAGGGAGATAACAATGGGAAAGCATTCACAAGAATTTCTGGATAAGATTCTAACCTAGTATTCATTATTTATTTGTCGATTATCATCCTCTACTAGTCATCCTACACACTAATTGTGAAAAACTAATGGGTTAAGAACCGTAGGGCTAAAAATAGAAAAGATGAATTTGGATTTCTTGTGATGAATAGAATTCTATGAAATTAAGATTAAAGGTTAAATACATTATGGGTAACATAATTGTGCACTAAATTTCCCATTTTACCCTCATGAACCCGGATTCACATTGTAGGGGTATTTGGGTATTTTTCTAATATAGAAATATGGGTATCATTGGACTATTTTGACTATATTGTATTTGAATATTCAATAAAATTACAGTTTTGCCCTTGTGGCTCGGGTTTGGCTATTTTGGGTCTATTTTTGGATTTTGGGTAAAACTATGGCAATATGGGTACCCTTAGATTCGTATTCTAATGTAGAATTCATATTTTATAGGCGTTAATCATTTTGAGTTTCTCCAAAGAGGAAGGAAAGGCTAACGTTTGGCGATTCGAGACTGTTACTTGTCATTCCAGGTAGGTTACGGCTTACTGTAGTTAGACTTTAATTAGCGAAACGTATGTATTGTGTAGAATGGATGGGAGAAAGCATGATTAGGTCTTCGGACATGGTGTTTTTGTTGGATATTAGCTAGGTTGGTATGGCTTGTAATTTTGTGGGCTCGTCGCCATTAGTTTATGTACTAAAATATGAGGTGTAGTTGTATTCATATTGTGGCGATTCGGGATGGATTTCTATTAGGTTGATTGTTATTGATGGTGGCTCATTACCCTATCATTGTGATTAGGCTTATTACCTAAATTGTCGTGTTGTACTCAATTCTCTCTTATTGTGAATCATCTGAGAAAGGAAGGATACTGAGTTTAGACCTGAGTTGTGATTTATATATATATGAGAGTATGTAGATGAACACTTGAGGTATGATTTACTGTTGATGATAACATATAGAAGAGTGGAGCTTCTTGGTGGTACAAGACTTAGTTGTGAGGCGTAATTGCTATATGAGGAAGTAAAGAGGGACATAGACTCTTATGTTGGTTGAGACGGTTTGTATGATTTATTTCATGGTTGAGTTAATCCAAGTCTTGATATGATTTGTGGCTTTGTGACTTGTACCTTCACTGTTGCTTGATTGGTTTGCATTGATTTACCATGTTTACACTCATTTATGCATTCATACACTCATGCATGATGGAAATGGTTTGGAAGACTTGTGGCATGATGCCTTGTGTTTGACATTGATATTGCTAATTGTTCATAGTCCATACATACTAATGAGCTAGAATACGTTGAGACATACATTGTCATGTGAAATTAGTGAAAAAGTTAATATAATCTTCTTGTTGAACTTGTGATACTATTTGATACATGGTACTTGATGAATTAATCATTGAGTGTGATGTGACAGTGTTACTATACATATGAAAAGGCACATTTGACCGGGGGTGAGGATGTGGCCTAGTTGTGTCTTGGTCTGAGGTTCGTTCCGGAAACGAGTGGTACATGATGTGAATCCGCGTCTGAGGTTCGTTCCGGAGCTGGGTTTTACACTCGGGTCCGAGAAGTAAGTCCGGAATGGTGGTACATGGACACCATAGGTCCCCTTTAGGTCATGACTACTGAGCAATGACATCACTTAGCATGTGTGTACAGTTCAGGTGATTGGCCAGTGCATGGCATTACATTTTATTGCACATCATCATATTTTGCATTGCACATCATTACATCTTATTCTGCATTATTATATGTTCATTTGTTTCTGATTTTGGTATGGATGTTGAATGCCTATTGTGATAGAATGATGACCATTGACTAAGTTAAATTGTGGATTAGTGACTCTACCTAGGGAAGGAACTTGGCCTTGTGATCATCAGGTGAGATTATTGAAACTTGATAGACTTGTGGTTTAGAAGATTCATCTTAGGCTGTGACTCCGTTATGAGATATTCTGTGACTTGGATTTAAGTGTTAAGTGCCTATCTGTTTATCTTGTTGATTTTATATTTATATGCGTGAACTAATCTTAGTCGGCCTATGATGCTTACTGGTATATAGTGTTTGAACTGATACTACCTTGCTGCACCCTTTTTGTGTGCAGATTGTGTTCCAGAGATTTCATCAAGACTACATCTCCAGCTTGAAGCTAGTTAGCTTGATTGGATCCGAGGGTGAGCTTCTATCCATGCTATGCCACCTGAAGAACTCTCTTTCCAGATGTCTATTTTCATTCCAGACATTATTTGTTATTATATTTGAGATGTACTTTATTCTTTAGACATTATTGGTTAGAGTCCTTGTATGATGACTTTCAAATCTTGGGGGTGTAATAGTTAGACTTCCGCACTTATATTATCTATTAATTATGACTTGTTTTATTTATTCATTCATTCACATATCTATTGACTATAAATAAATGATTAAAGAAGTTGAAAATTGGCTAATGATTAATGGATTAACGGGTAAGGGTTTGCCTAATAGTGATAATAAGGTAGGTGCGTGCACGATTAGTAATTAGGATCGTGATAAGTGGTCTGTTGATCGTGATGGCGGCACCGCTGTAGCGGTCTGCAGATCGCTGCGGCGATGCCCGTAGTTTCTGCAACTAACAGGTTCAGCAACGGGAGGGGTTTCGTTCGGTTCTTCAAACTGCTCTCTACTAGATTGGTACCAAATCGTAAACATGTGAATATAACAACTTCCTAAATCCTTTGCAGGTAATTTGGCACATAACCCAGAAGGAATTCAACAAGTCCAAGATGGGGAGGAGTTTCCCACGTACGAGAGACTTTCAACTCCCGAGAGTAAATAGTTATACTTCCAGCAGCTGCCATGTCCTTACTATTATGACCAACGTCGACAAACGGGCTTCGGATTTTCTTTCCCAATTACAGCGAATCAAGTGGAACCATTTGGTTAAGGATCTCGGGTTTTGCAACGAAACCTTTGTGAGGAAATTTTATGTTATGCTGCTTATGGTGGATTGGGATTCTCCTAACCCAGAGATTGTTATTCGGGGTACCAGGGTGAGAGTGGGGCCAAAAGCCATTAATAGGGTGTACAAACTTGACAACCATCCAGAGGCGCCCTTGCAGCCAAGGCGGCGGACCAGGATTTGAGGTGATTGGCTTCAGTGCTGGTTCATGAGAGTAAGAGTATGCCATTTAGGCTGATGGTAAGGTTGCGATTTCTAGTGATTGTTTCACTGTGGAGGCAAAGAGGTGGTTAAATATTATTTCTGGTAGGGTTCGGCCATCGAAGAATGTCCGGGATTTGACCTTTTCTCTTGCCTAGGTTGTTTCTTTTGTCCTTATGGACATTCCAGTTAATGTAGGTGCTCAGGTGGTTGGCGATTGGAAGGACTTCATGAGAGATAGGGGTGCAAGCCTAATGTTTCCATCCTTGATCACCTCACTCTACAAGAGGTTTAAGGTGTTAAGAGAGAATGCGATGGACGAGTGAGTTCCTAGTGATAATTTATTTCACCCACCTCTGGTGAAGGGTTGGGGTACTACTATTGTTAGTAGGGAGGGTAGAAAAAAGAGGAATGTTAGTGATACTCGAGAGGGACGCAGTGGGACTGGGGCTAATGATGAGGCCGGTGATGAGGGTGGTCAGGAAACTTGGGCTGGGGTTTCTCACCTTCAGTGGCCATTTGGGCGCATGGACGCGCGCTTTGATGAGATGGTGGGTATGTTTCATAAGTTGCCTATGTTCTCTGAGGGTTCTAACTCATCAGGGGATGCTGCAGCCTTTGTCACCAGGGATGAGATGAAGGGTTATTTCAACACCCAGAAGACCATAGGAGAGTCGCTTGCATCCATGTAGACAGTCTATTCTACCTTGGCCACCGACCACAGGAAATTCGGGAGGAGTTCGATGCTGAGGTTACCGACAATAGATCCCGAGATAGGGTGTTCATCTAGAACTGGAGAGGAACTAAGGTAATATGGGACACCATGCGTCCCGGTGTGCCGATTCCCATGGGAGATGAGGACGACTCTGACTGGTATTCCTTCCTAGAGATGTCCTGAGAGGTTGGTGGTACAGCTAGGCAGGTGGAGGTAGTTAGCAACTCTGACGATGATGATGCCATCAGAAAAATGGATGATTAGAGACACTTTACCCCCTCCCCCCTTTCCTTTGATGATGATATTGTTGCCCATGTTGGGCTTTGCTGTTTAGGAATTTCCTTTGTTTCGTTTGGTTTATGTTGCTCCTTTTGTTTGGTTGATGTGTTTTGGTTTTTGGTTAGCCTTGTTTGGGTTTAATATTCAGATAATTTGTTTGAATGTGGGACTATTTAATTTCCTTGTCTTGGTAGTGGTAATGATGTTTGTGTAATGATTGAGTGATGCTTGCCCTTGTAGGGCTAGTTTTTATACAACTGTTAGTTGGTCAAGCTATTGTTTTTATCTTATCTGTCGAAATGCTAAAACAAGGGAAAAGGGCTAAAAAACAGGGGAAGGTTCAGGTCTCTGAATCTAGCAGAACCGCTCTAGCGGTCTCTCAGACTGCTATTGCGGTCCCGCTTTGGCGGCAGGGGAGTCGTAGGAGCGGTCCAAGTAGGAAATAGGTTTACCACTTCAGCAGTTTCCCATCCACTGTAGCGGCATCGCCACAGCGGTGGACTGACCACTAGGGCGCTGTTCCTGGCAGTGGCATCACGCCATGCTCGAATTTCTTTCGCATCTGAAGTCTAACTTGTCTCTTCCAACGCAGCTAGATCTGATCCCAAAATATGACTTACTTTTCGCACGTAGATGCCAATTAGAGTTGTGTAGATGCAAATTGGGCCCGCCGAGATACCAATTAGACCGAAGTAGCACGATTTGAAGGAAAGAAGGAAAATTTTCCTAGATGCCCTTTAGCCACCCGTGGACGGGTACAGACGTCTACGTACCATTCCATGAGACTCTACTAGACATTTCTCTTGTACTCGTGAGACCGGTAACCTAGGCTCTGATACAACTTGTCACAACCCAATTTGGGGGCGTGCGTGCACCTACCTTTCCCACCTCGATAGGTGTACCTTTTATTCAATTAACACATCAATTGATCAGGACGAATCATTCAACCAAGAGGTACTTAAAAATAACAGCGGAACATCATAATAATTCCAATAAACTCAAGTAGTTAAGAGATTACAATAATAAATGATTACAGACTTGATCCAACTTCCCATGACCCGGTCTAGACTAGTACAAGAGCGACTAATGACTTCAGATTTCTACTACATTCTAAGACCCAACCTTCATCCCGGATTGAAGTGGGAGGGGGCCTTCCAGATAGGCACTGCACATCTCTGCTTCATATCAAAATCAAATGCCTTAAACAATCTACGCCCAAAAAGGGTATAGCAAGTGCAATATCAGTACAATCCATGCGTACTAAGTAAGTATCATAGGTCGACAATGGTTAGTAACACATATTGGTGAAAGAATTCACAAACAACCATGATAATCACTTAATCAAGTCATATATTTATCCACCGCACATCATAACATCAAAACCCTCAGGCCACAGCTACTCTCTGATTACTACAAGTCAAATAACAGCGATGCAACTTCCTAGTACATGAATCATTAGGTCTGTCTTCTTAGTCCAGGAGTCAACTCCTCGTTATAACAACCTTTATTCTATGTCACCTTAGAAACCAATCAAATAACTGAATTTACGGAGGGTTTTCCGAGACGATCCAACAGGTACAACTCAACAAGTATAAATCAAATGTAACAGAACCAGATACAGGTCATCGCCTAAGTAAAGCATCCTATCCCCAAACATGCCAAGTCTGAATACATCAAGTCTGAAATCTAACATCACAAGTACAACCCCCAAGCATCTCAATCAATCATAATGTAATGCAATGTAATGGTTTATGGATGCATTGCAATTCCATGAAAATGCGGTGTACATATGTACTCCGGATGAAAATATCGACATCTCGGTAGCACAACCCAGTGTGACTCGTGAAGGCTAAGTGCCACCCATCCTGGATCTTTTCCCAACAGACAGACGGTACCCCAAATCTTTGCCCACGGGGGGTTCTCACCGGCACCACCCTGGGGGACCCACGGAGTCTATGCACTATTAATGATTCTGGAAATAACATAGGATATCAGCCATGAAAACCACGATTTCGAGATGAACATCGGACTTCAGACTCTCTCGTCACTCAAGTAAAAGAGTTTTATCAAATATCAATTTCACTCAATTAATGATTCCTGGATGAACATCGGACATCGGACTCTCACGTCACTCAAGTAAAACTGAGCTCTGCTCATTAAGTGTTTCATCAATTATCATCAATATCTCAACAGTGTATCATGAAAATACGAGTGTGTGCAATGCATGAATCACATCAATAATCATGTTCAATATCACAAGTACCAACTGTGGGTATGCCGATAATATATCCAAATCACAAATACCAACAGTGGGTATGCCAACAATGTAATTGCATCAGAAGTACCGTCGTGGGTACGCCAACAATATCATGATCAAGATGATAAAACAGGATCCAATATCCATCAACAACTAGTGGCATCAAGCTAACACAATAGGATAATCAATCGCAACATAACAGGGCAGTTAGCCCCAAATACACTACAAGTTAATCAAGTAAATACACGTTGTTACTAATCTCCCTAACTCAGCCTAGTAGCTTTAAACAAATACTTTCACCTCCTATTCATAAGTATTTCTCACCACTTAGTCTAGAAACTCAGTCACAATCTTTGTTACTTTTATCCTTCCATTTATCAACTAGGTTCGCTATTAATGGTATAACACAATTAATTACATATTACAAAGTTTCCTATGGCGAGACATAGATAAATGAGGTACCATCCATTACTCCCAAGTCACATAAAAATTCACCAATATTTCAAGGAACCACACCAAACGTCCTAAGGAGTCTACAGACCACAAGCCCGAACACACAAACCACATAGCAATACCAACCTAAAGTTCCATCCCAAATCTCCAATTCCTATACATGCATTCTCCGTTCCTTCTATTACACGAATATATGAAACTAACCAGAGTCTACTGAAAGGAAAGCCATAACCTACCTCATGGCCAAGCGGGTGCCTCGAACATCCATTTATTATTTCAATTGATCACCACATCGCAATCCACTCGAAGTAGTTTGGAGACCACCATGATGCCCAAGATTAATAAATTTCATTTGAACCCTTCATACGAGATTTTGATTAATAGGAAGGTTTGGGGATCTTAACCCACTTCTAGCTTACATCTATAACAATGCTAACTGATTTACCCATTTTCAAGCTTATATTGGGAAGAACCCATTTCCAAAATCCATGGAAGAATTATTTTTTAAGAAAAGGGAGTGTAGGGATCTAGCTTATTAACCTATTTTAGAGGAAGAGCATGGAAGATTTTCTAATGGAAGTCATATGAAAGATAATGCTAACCAAACATTTCTCCACCCTAGATGCTTGTAATATCCATTAGATGATTCTCTAGATAATGACCTTTGGGAGTAATTTTCTAGGTGGGAGGAGAATTTGAAGGTGTTCGAAGGATTGTTGAAGCTAACAAAACTTGTTTTTTTGCTTTTCTACCGAACTGGGCGGCTGGAATTTAGGTTTATCAAATATGGGACCATTCCCGAAATTATTTCTTAAATAGGGGATTTAACTTCACGTCACTGTTAGGGCGGTCAAGTCACCACCGCAGCGGTACCGTTCCTGCGCCCAATGTACTGCTGGGGCGGTCCCTGAGTAATCCTGCTATACCTCTTTTCGATTGACCAACAGCTATTGCGCCACCACTGGGGCGGCCTTGAAAGCGCTGCAGCGGTACAACTAGGCTCAAATGGCCTGGATCCAATTATTTACACGCAACTCATGCGATTTCCCGATCAAATTAACGGTTCCCAAAATACAATAGGGTTCAAGTATGTCTCAAGGTGCCAGCGTAACGAATATTTTGGAATTTATAGTAATGATGAAACAGGTCGTAACAAAAAGATAGTGCAATTATGGTGGTTTACTCTTATTTTATCGGTTTATTTGACTTAGAAGTGATCGGGAAAGAAACCAAGTGAAAACAAGGCAAAAAGAAGTCAAATTGAAGAACATGTCAAAAGTGGCTAGAAATGCAAAAACGGCCACAACTTAAATGCAGAAAATTAGGGACTGTTTTTGTCAAATATTAATTTGAGAAGATTGGGAATTCATAAAATCAAGACTTGGGGAAATAATCATCATCTTTGGCCATTCACATAAGTTTGGGAGATAAGGTTCTTATAGCACACTTTGGGTTGAAGATTTGAAGATTTCATTGAGCACTTTCTTGAACCCTTACTTCTTTCCTTTAACTTCTTGCTTTGTATTGAACGTCTAAGTGTGAAATATTTATTTCTTCACTCGAATATTTTTTATGGAATATTCATGATTAAAGTTTGGATTAAAACTCTTGTTTTGCTTATGTATTGAATGATTTTTATTTCTAATGAATGGGTCTTTGTTTATTTAATTAATCTTGGTCTTTAATGTTTCCTAAGGGATTAGCTAACCCTAGGAATCACCCATTTACTTCGATTTGAGCTCGAAAGAGGAAAATTGAGGTTGGGAAAGATTAATTAACAAGGATTTGGGGCTTTAAACTCAATCTAATAACTTGAGCTAGGAATAGGAAAGTTAGCTTGAGATTCAATTGATTTCACTTAATATCACACTCCAAGGCTTGGCGAAGGTTAGAGTGAAATTTATTGATTTGGTTGAAAGACTTTCAATAATATTTTAGAAATCATTATCTATTAATGTGAACTTGCTCTTAGTTGTAAAAAAATTATGAAATACGTTGGATCGTTACTTGAGTGTAAATTTCCTTATATCCATGTTTGTGGCCATTGATCGTTTTACTTGCTTTCTAGGTTAGTTTTGTCTTTGTTAGTTTTTAAATCAAAAACCAAATATTGAAAAAGTGTTTGACTTAGCTTAGTTGGTGATAAATCCTTAACCTTCTTAATCGCCTTTATATTGTTCCCTTTGGATTCGACCCCGACTTATAGTTGGGTAAATTATATTGTGACGGCCATGTACACTTTCTCTTTAAGGAATAGATTTGGACATTATCAATTTTGGTGCTGTTGTCGAGAAACAATTTGGTTTATTTATGCTAGTTTGGGAAATAAGCTAACTTGCTTTGGTCCAAACTTGTGAATATTTGTGTAATTATTTTATTTTACTTTTGTGTGTTTAAATGGCATCATTCCATGAAATTGATCAGAGGTAGTTGTTCATACTTTGCTGACCCATGTCCTTGTTGTGGAGGACCCCACTCTTGGAAAATTGTTTAACGTCTCCCGGGGGAGCATTATTCACACAATCTCGAACCCTTGAGTGGAGCATATGTGATAGATGTGGAGATCAAAATGGTCATTTGGCTAACTATGCTTATGTGTCCTTCCCTCCCCCGAACCCCACTATGACGATTCTACTTTGTGTTGTGACATTGATAGGGAAATGGAAGTGCAAGAAGTTGCGATTGGTCAAAATGGAGAGTTTATGTTACACCTCATTTTTTGCTTACTTTAAAGTTTCATTTTAAGTCTTTGTTGTAAGTTCGTATTGGAGATCAATTGGGAAGTTGTGTATGAGAACTATGGGTATATCTCGGAGTTATATAAGTCCTTAAACATGTTTGGAAGAGAGTACGAAGGTTGAATATCAAACGGAACGGAAAGAATACGTTTTGCCGGAAATTGGACTAAGGCCTTTTCACAGACCGTGAAAATGGTGTTTGGCCACCGTGAATTGGTGGTAGTGGGTGGAAGCCAATGGAATGATTTCATGGCCACTTTTACGGCCAATGAAATAATTCACAGTCCATGAAAGTAAGCCGTGGAATTGAGGCAGTGGAAATATTCCCTTTTGTTAAAAATTAAAGGGCCAGGACTTGGGCTCATTTTTCACCAAAATCAGATCCCTAGTACCTCTCCAAGCTCTGTCAGCCATCCCAAATCATCCATAAACATCCCAAGCTATTTTAAGAGAAGATCAAGTTTTAAAACCCTAAGCTAGTTCATGGAAGATTATTGTACTTGCTTCTATTTGATGTTGTGTTGAATTTGGTCTTGAAGCAAGCGGTGTGATTTGAAGTTCTTTGAGTATAAGGTATGTTCTCCATCTTATTTCTTATGTTGAATTGATTTGGAGGTCTAGTAAATCTTAAAAGTGAAGAGTATCATGGTAGAGAAGTCACAAGGTATTAGGTTGAAGTATTGGTTATGGATTGAATTTGAAAGGAAGTTTTGGATTGATTTTAGCTTAGTTTGCATAGAATCTCTTGACTATGGTATTGTTGGTGTTATTATTGATGTTTTAGGAGTTGTGTTTGAATTTGATAGAGGTAGATGATATAGGAGAAATGCCGCCCAAATTTTGTAACCTCACCTATTAGTTTATCTTGACCTTATGAGTGTTTCAACGACTTAACCTTAGTGTGAATTGTCTTGAAAGTAGATTTGCTAGCTAGGGAGGATAGTTGTAGAGTGGTTACGTGGATGAAGAGGTATGTTAATATTGTCCCTTTCCTTCTTTTTGGCATGATTGTTATGAACAAAATGTACACGTAACGTTGATCCATAGTGGTTCTACTCTTAGAGTTAGGGATGATCCATTTGATTCATGTTCCATATTGTTATCTTAAGAAAGTCTTTCTTTAGATCCAGTATGTTGTCTAAAGTATATATGTATGGGGTATGGGGAAGGTGATAGCGTTATATACATACTACCACCTGATCAGCTGGTCATATGATGATGATGATGATGCCCACGGAGGCCGATACGATATGATGGGATACCCACAGAGGCTTGACAGGCATTATATATATATATATATATATATGACCTCATGCATTCATGCACAGTGTTTATGTATATCATTGAATCACCGAGGCAGTCCATACGTACAGGTTGCATTCATTTACCTCATGTTTTTCTTATATCTCTCCTATATTATTCTCGTGCCTTGCATACTTAGTACTTTGTCCGTGCTGATGTCTTTTTATTTGTGAACACTGCGTTCATGCCCGCAGGTAGATAGGGAGATAGTTCAGACCCTAAGGTTGTGTCCCTTACATCTTATGATATCTATTAGTTAGCATTATGGCCCACACTCAGATTTGACTATGAGATGCATGTATGTTCTGTGGTGCTCCGTAGGTTAGTTTCGAGTACCCGTCATGGCCCTCTGGTTGGGTCGTGATAGTTTAAGTTCATGATGGAATGCCTACTTGAAGGAGGAAATGAGAAGCAAAAATCCTTAAAGGAGTACTTAGAAACTAGTCTCCAAAATGGCTTGATGAATGAACACAAAAATCCTCCATGGGCATTTGAACAATATTAAGATGAACTCGCAAATGCTCAATATGAGAAGATAATGCTTATGTTGGAGACCAATCATGAAAATGAGGAATCAAGAATTGAACACCCTCCAACCGAATCCATGCTTATTGGAAATGCCAAAGAAGAAAGGGAATTAAAGTCAATCGGTGTCATGGAAAATGTTGAAATTCACTCTAGTTCATTTAGGGGTGAGGATGTCAAAGATGGAGCAAATTTAAAAATGGAGCGTCTTAGATTGCATTCAAATCATTTTTCGACATTGTGCTTAGTGGATGATATGAAAATTGAACTAACCGAGCCTATGGAGAATTTTGGAGGTGAAGAACAAGATGTTTTTATTTTGAAGTTTGCTATGCCAAGAAGAAAAAATGACATCCCTCACTTAAAGGCCAAAAAGTGCAAGATGAGGTTGATGTAATGACCGGTTCCGTCGTCACGGTGAATTTCGAAATATTCGTGACACCGGCTCCTGAAGCATGCTCGAGCCCTCCCTTGCAACTTGGGAACAGTTAACTTGATCGGGAAATCATATGAGTTACGCTTGAAGAATTAGATCGGCGCCCTCGGGCATAGTTTTGGTCGTTTTAGCGCCATTCAGGCTGCCCCAGCGGTGCCACAGCAGCGGCTTGGCACCCACATCAGCGGCGTAGTAGAGAATCCTTTTTGACTTCCCCAGCGGTCCCTTTAAAGTAGAAGCAGTACCGCTAAAGCGGTGGAGAGACTGCGCCAATGGTCACGAATAGTGATTCCACCTATTTAAGTGACATTTCAAGATTTGGCTTCATTTTTCAAAACACTAAAGGGTCCAGCCGCCTTGATAGCGATTTTGGAGCCAAAAATGATAATTCCTTGGGGAAGGTTATCCCTCTAAATTCTTCCATTCATTCTTCTTGACATTGATTCTCATTAAAGGTTCTTGTCTAGAATCACAAATGGGTATCTTAAATATCTTAAGTTTCAAAAAGATGAACCCTTGTTCTTCTTAATATAAAAGTCCTTGGAGTATTTTCCTTTGTTCATTATCCTAACTTGGTTCCCAACCTAATCCTTCATTTACCCCCATTAAAGTACATATGGGTCTCTACTATGGATCATGAAAATAGGTTCTTGAAAATAAGCCAAAAATGGCAACTTGACATAGCTAAGACTTGAAATTATTGTCATGATGTCATAAAAGAGGTTGATTAATCATCTAGTATTGTGAAAGTGCTCTTGGGTCTCATAGGTGTCTCCAATCTTCTTGTGTGGTTGCTCTATAGTGGCCAAATTGAAGAATCAACGGATGTTCGTGGCACCCACTCGGCCATGAGGTAGGTTATGGCTTCCTTTAGGTAGACTCCGGTTAGTTTCTCGTATTGTTTATAGAAGAAACAAAGAATGCATGCTAGGAACTTGGAGATTTGGGATTGAATTCTAGGATGGTATTTGTGTGTGACTTGTTTGTTCGGCCTAGTGGCCTGTAGACTCCTTAGGTGTTGCTATGGCTTATTTCTCGATTATCGGTGGATTTATGTGACTTGGGAGTAGCGGATGAATTTTATTTGTGTTTAATGATGAAACTTCTCGTAATACATGACTACTTCTACTGAACTTACATGCTTAATGAAAGGATAAATTGTGTTGTGGTTGTGAATGAGTCCCAAATCAGTAGTGGTGAATAACCAAGGCGTGAGTGAGAAACCTATGCTAAGACAATAGGTTGGGCTAGGAATGTGGTAATAATGTATATAAATTGGAAGACTTGTTGGTGATTGGACTAGCTACCCCGTTAGGTGTGTTGATTGTTCCATTATGATGGATTGACGCCATAAGTAGTGGTGGATATCAGAATCTGTGTCACTGTCTTGATTGAGGTATGATTGATATACCGCTGTCGGTATTTGCATTATGATGCATTGTTGACGTACCCGTTGTCGGTACTAGTGATATCGAATATATTGTTGCCATACTGTTGTTGGTATTATGATATGGTACATTGTTGGCGTACCCATTTGTTGGTACTTGTGGTATTGATCCTGATTGTTGATGATTGGCATATGCATTGCATGCATTCTCTTATATTCAAGATGCATGGTCGATAACCGTTGATGATCCGGTATCGTTGATTGACTAAACTGATATTTGATAAACTCCTTATTTGAGTGATTGCAAAAAGGCCGATGTCCAAAGATCCATTCCGGAATCGTCAATTATATGAAACTGATGTTTTACTTGAGTGATTGTGAGAAGGCCGATGTCCGAGGTTCAATTTCGGAATCATTGAAATATGCATTGCTTACATTCCTTTATATTCATGAAGTATGGCCGATAACCGGTGTTGATCTGGTATCGTTGATTGAGCGAAACTGATTTGATATATTCTTTTACTTAAGTGATTGTGAGATGGCTGATGACCAATGATCTATTCCGGCATCGTTGTTGCATGGACGATTCTGATGTTATCCCGAAATCGTTGTTAGTGCATGGACTCCGCAGGTCCCCTAGGGTGGTACCGGTGAGACTCCCCCTGTGAGAAATTAGTCAGGGTCCCGTCTATCTGTTGGGTAAAGATCCGGGATAGATGCCACTTAGACTTCGCGAGTCACGCTGGGTTGTGCTACCGAGACGTCGATATTTCCGTCCGGAGTACATGTGTACACCTCATTTGCATGGCACTACACTTCATTCATCCTTCCATTGCATTGCATTATGATTTATTGGAGATTTCTTGGTGATTGATTGATTGATGATTAGATTGGATTTGGTGTATTCAAATTTGGCAAGTTACGAATGAGAGGCTTAGTTGTAAAGGTGTGTATGGGACCCGATTATATGTGTTCTATGTTGTTAATCTGTGCCAATTGGACTACTGTAGAATTCCATGTGGATTGTTCAAAGTGAGGTAGGATGATGACATACGACGGTAAGTATACCCTGAGTACAATGATCAACCAGGAATTTAGCTATTGGAATCTGGTTGAAGCGATTATGACTTATAATTCAATTGCCTATATTATGACCTAGAGCATAGTGATGTATTTCATTGATTTAAGTGATTGTTCGCGTTATCCGTAATTTCTCTTACCAATATGTGTTACTAACCATTGTCGGCCTATGATACTTACTCAGTACGTGTGGTTGTATTGATATTGCACTTGCTACACCCTTTTTAGGTGTAGATTGTTTTAGGTGATTGATCGAAGTATATGCGGAAGTTATGCGGTGCTTCTCTGGAAGGCCTCCCCCCATTTCATTCCGGGATTTAAGGTTGAGTCTTAGAATATGATGTCATTCTGAAATTTACTTAGTCGCTCTTGTATTAGTCTAGACCAGGTCATGGGAAAATTGTATTGAGTCTGTAAATATGTATTGTTGGATTATGTAACATTCGAGTTAGTATTTATAAATGAAATTTCGTTGTATTTCTTAATTTCCAAATGCTTTTGAAAGGAATGTTATGTGATTGAAACATTATATAAACGAGAGGGTTCACCTAGCAAGGTAGGAAGGTAGGTGCCCGCACGAGCCTAAATTGGGTCGCGACAATGAGGCACCCGAGAGTTGGCCTCTTTGCTTTTGTACCACCGCCCCGAAAACATAGCCGGAAACTTGATTCAAAGTTGGGGAGTTAGTTCATATCCTCAAAGTGGAGAGAAAAGTGCTAAAATTGGTACACGTCATGGCACAACGTTAAATCGGCGCTTTATGGAAGGCGGCCCATGTTTTCTTAATTTTTAGTTTAGTTTTGCAATTTTAATTTTTAGGTAAGTTTTTTTTTTATTATTGTTATCATTCTACCAAATTTCATAATTTTTGGAGTTGATTTGGGGCATTGGAGTGGTTGCATTGTGCAAAAGAAGAAAAAAACTGGCACAAAATTCCTTCAGGACCAGTCTGCTATTTTAATTTTTTGCTCAAAAGTGCAGCCTGCACTTACTTATTGGTCCAGTGAATTTATTATATTTTGTTTCTAGCAAGGCATAAATCAAGAGTTGAAAGGAAAAATAGCTATCAAAGGTAAGTGAAGTTCTGAGTTTAAACACACAACACCTCCACACACTCAAACACGCACACATCAACGCACCCGCACACACCAACTCCGAACAGTTGGCTATCCCAAACCCGCCAACAATCAGGTAAGCTTTCTATCCTCTCTCTTCTCCCTCATCTCAGTTCTCTCTGTTGGCAGATTTCTTTTCTCTTTTTTCTTCTTCTTCTTCTTATTTCTTTTAATGTGGAGTTTGAGCTCGAATTGTGAAATTATGGTATTGTCGTTTGATTGGGATGAGATATGCTGATTGAACTATAATTCTCATGTGGATAATTCAATCTCTTAATTGTGACAAAAAGCTTGGTAAAAGTGAGGCACACAACCTGCTCGATAAATTGTCTGATAAAAAAATTAATTCACTGGTGAAGCCTGAGTAATCAAGAGACATTAAGAAGATGCATAGAAGTTAGTGTTGGTGTGTGGTTCGAATATGAGAGCGAGGTTTGCTGAGTCTGATTAAAAAAAATCGTAATGTGTCAACGGGAGAGGAAGTGAGTTGTGTGATGTTTTCTCTTGTTTAAATGCATATTTTCATGACTAAGGAATATTGATTGTTTGCTACTTTGTGCGATTATGAGTTTCATAGGATGAAAGGTAAGGGCTACTAGTGTGCTCATAAAATGGTTGAGTAGACATTCTCCTTGCAATATAAGGACACCCCAACATCTCTAATCTTTCATTCAGTTGGAACTTGCACGTTCTCAGGTATGGAATTCAATTTTCCTTTGTTACATTACACTTGTTGCTCTAAAGGGACTCATGTACTTAGTACTTGCTGCTTGTTGATGCATATCTGAATACTAAGTCCCAGAGTGATTGATTTTTGGAGAGATCATGTTCTCTTGTTGTTTGGAGTGTGGGGCTATTATAAGGGACCACAAAATGGACGTTAAAGTTGCACTGAGGACAAGGCAACATTTTAACTCGGGGGAGGAGCTTAAATTTTGAATGAAATTCATGTCGATTGTAGCTTGACAAATTTTATGATTTTGATAGATTAACTCTTTTGTTTTTGACATGTTGATTTTGAC
Source organism: Lycium barbarum (assembly GCF_019175385.1). NCBI lineage: Eukaryota > Viridiplantae > Streptophyta > Magnoliopsida > Solanales > Solanaceae > Lycium > Lycium barbarum. Next base: position 16,696,392 of record NC_083348.1, on the reverse strand, counting down.
AGGACACTCTTATATTAGTAAGATATGCTAGTTTTTGTTTGTTTTTGTATGCCCATGTTTTGTCGTGTATTAGCAATTTCCTTGGCTTATCTTTGGCGTGGTTATTTCCCGAGGATGCTAATGTCTTTTGAGCCTAGTATTTGTAGGTAGTTTTGACTCGGCTTGTCCTTATGATAGATAGTTGGCACCTTCTTAAGGGAAATAAGCCTTGTAGGTTAGATGTAGAAGTGACTCTTCGATAGTTTAGGATTAAAAATGGTGTTGGGATGTGATTTTTGCCCCTTGGCTAATTTTTGGCTTGCTTGGTACAAACTTATTTAAACATTGACATATGAATTCTTGGTTTTTTAAAAAGAAAAATGATTGAAGTCAGGATTCTTGTTGTGACTTTTAGATTCAATGTTTGGCTCTTCCGTTCACTAATGACCCTTTTAGACTATAAGTTACTTTCTTTGAGTTCATTTGTTTCAATTGAATTTTAGATACATATTTCACTTGATTTTGCATGTCCCATGCGTGGTGAGATTTTCTTTTTTAGTTCTTTTGCATTATTTGTAGTCTAGAACTTGCCCGGATTGTGTTTCAAGGCTAAATCCTAGACTAACTTGGTTAGAAAAATGATGTCAGGCCTTCGATCGTTTTTGTGGCTTAATATTCCTACCCTTGCATATTTTTCCTAGTCAACCTCCTTTGAGCCTTTAGCCTTTTCTTTGGCAACCATATTACAAGCTTTAACATTTTGTTCTTTATTGATCTATCTTTTGGCATCCTACCTCCGTAAGTGTTTTGAAAGTGCAAACATAGGCTAAAAGCCTAAGTTTGGTGGTGACGGTTGGAAAAGGTTGTGATGTAGAAGTTACTTTAAAGGTGAAAGGCGGAAAAAAAAAACTAGTAGTAGAATAGAAAGGAAAAAAATTGGAAACTTCCTTATTATTTGAAAAAAAAAAAGGGAAGGAATAATAAAGAGTTGTGAATAAACGAAAGACTAGTTGATGAAATGAAATATGAAGAAAAGGGTGGAAAAGTTTGAAAGGAAGTGTGTTTAGCTTGTTGCAAATAGTAGAACTTAGGGAGGTTTTGAGTCACTCTTACCCAAATTTTGCCCTACCTTAACCAAAAGCCTACATTAAAACCCTTTAGGTCCTAATTGATTTTGAACCAAGTGTGTCTACATTAGTGGAGAAATACATGAAGGGCAAGCCTATGGTATTACTTGTGTGCATTTTAACATATTTTTGTGAGAGATAGTTAATTCTTTTGATTTGATATCCCATTTATGTTTCAAATTGCATTTTATGAGTTGGGATTCTCTCTTGATTGTGAGGGCGCATGAGAATTTGAGTTGTGAATTTGTTCCATTTTTCAATTGAGAGGAATGAACAAAAGAAAGTTGTTTTGTGATAATGTGGAAAATTTTGAAGCTTTAGTGTCATGATTTGATTGCTACTTTGATTAACTTGGTGTTTTAGCACTTGAAAAAAAAAATGAAAAGTTGTTGGTCATTCATATGTCTTAGGTTAATTGTTCGTACCAAACAAATTCATGTGTTTGTGCTTGTATTAGACTTTTTGACGTGGTATAATGTTGATGCACCTTTGAATTGAGTCCTTCGATAGAAATTTTATGTTTTGATTTGCTTGAGGACAAGAAATAGTTTAAGTTTGGGGGTTTGATAAGTTGACATTTTGTCCACTTATCTCTTCTTTAATCATAGATTTTTGCTATGTTTAATTGAGAAGATAGTGCATTTATTGTGATTTACTCCTATTTTACAGTTTTATTTGATTTAGAAGTGATCGGGAAAGAAACCAAGTGAAAACAAGTCAACAAGAAGTCAAATCGAAGAAAATGTCAAAAGTGGCTACAAATGCTAAAACAGTCAGAACTTAAATGCTGAAAATCAGGGGTTGTTTTGGTCAAATCTTAATTTGAGAAGATTGGGAATTCATAAAAAGCAAGACTTGGGAAAAAATCATCATCTTTGGTCATTCACACAAGTTTGGGAGCTAGGGTTCTTACAACACACTTTGGGTTTAAAATTTGAAGATTTGGTTGAGCACTTTCTTGAACCTTTACTTCATTTCTTTAATTTCATGCTTTGTATTGAACATCTAAATGTGTAGTATTTATTTCTTTACTTGAATCTTGTTTATGGAATATTCATGATTAAAGTTTGGATTAAAACTCTTGGTTTGCTTATGTATTGAATGATTTTTATTTCTAATGAAGTGGGTCTTTATTCCTTTAATTAATCTTGTTCTTTAATGTTTCTTAAGGAATTAGCTAACCCTAGGACTTACCCATTTACTTCGATTTGAGCTCGGAAGAGGAAAATTGAGGTTGAAAAATATTAATTAACAAGTATTTGGGGTTTTAAACCACATCTAACAACTTGAGCTAGGAATAGGATAGTTAACTTAAGATTCAATTTATTGAGCTTAATATCATACTCTAAGTCTTGGAGAAGCTAAGAGTGAAATTTATTGAGTTGGTTGGAAGACTTTTAATGAGATTTTAGAAATAATTATCTATTAACGTGAACTAGCTCTTAGTTGTAAAAAATCGTGAAATACATTGGATCATTACTTGAGTGTAAATTCCCTTGTATCCATGTTTGTGGCCATTCATCATTTTACTTGCTTTCTAGGTTAGTTTTGTCTTTGTTAGTTTTTAAATCAAAAACGAAATATTGAAAAAAAATGTTTGGCTTAGCTTAGTTGGTGATAAATCCTTAACTTTCTTAATTGCCTTTATATTGTTCCCTGTGGATTCGACCCCCACTTATAGTTGAGCAAATTATATTGCGATGACTGTGTACACTTTCTCTTTGAGGAGTGGATTTGGACGCTATCAATTTTTCTCCCATAAGGTTTGATAAAGTCTTATGTTGTCGGCTCTTCAAGAACACATTGCCTCCTTATTCGATCACTTTATCACTTGCTTTTCCCCCTTTTCAAGGATTTTTACATTTGAAACCTATTGGTCTATCATGCTCCATGCATGTTGCAGACTGTCTTTCAGGGACATTAGGAGCATCTTGCACATGAAATATGAAATAGTTGGGTCAGCAAATTCTTCTTGCGTTTCACTTGAATTAACTGAGGATCATACTGATGATAATTCACAACATATTTATTAGTTGCTTATTATCTCCCGCTTATGTTAGTAAAACTAACACATATCCCATTTTCTTTAGGAAATTCGTCTGCGTGCATTGTGATATATCCATTACTCATATACCGCACTTCAAAAGCTATAAGATGGAAATATCTAGTTCCTGGCCCTAAACCAATTATGAGGAAAGAATTTATTATAATTTATTTGTCTGAAGAATACAAGTGTCATTGTATGCAATATATCGTATCCCATACCAACCTCTGAAGCTCTGTTCTCATAAGCAATAGTTTAGCTATATTATGGAGGCATCCAATACCAAACCAGCTTAGATATAAACCAGCATTATCAAACTGAATTGTCTTGATTACATATTCTGAAAATTGTGCTTCCAACTTAATTATTTTGAGCTAGCAACTTCGTAAATGTCAAACTGTCAGTTGACAATAAATTTACATGTGACCATCCCATAGATGTATCTTTTAAGACATCACACAACAAGTAAAGGGACATATATTCACCATTTATCTTTTTCAGAATTTACGGGATTCAGTCCCAACATGAGCTGGTGTAATCAACTTATCATGAGAACAAGCAACACAAACAAATTCTTGAAGAATCTTCTAGTTCTTCAATATATTTCGAATGCTCAACTGACACATCAGATTAAATCAGGATGGCTAAAAATGGTAATGTCAACTGAAAAAATTATCTACACTAGTAATCTTCAAGTTTACCATGACATGTGATATTTGTATTAGAAAACTTCTAATTTACTATTGCATGAGAGTTTACATCAATAAACTTCTAGTTTATTATGGCATGTAATCTCATCATGCTCGGGTGTCACGACCTAATTTAATAAGTCGTGAAGGCACTAACTCCCACCAAGTTAGTAAGCCATCCACAACCCGTTACAACAATTTAATAGGGGAATTAAAGCGGAAAAAGAATCATTCAAGTTATTTCAAGTATTAATCATCAATAATATCATTAAATATGGAAATAAAGGTACATGCATCCCCGAATCTAGTGTCACTAGTACAAAAATGAATAAATGAAGTATAAGTGTAGGCATACATCCGAAAAGTACATAAGTTGTCCAAATAAAAGGACAATGGTCAAGATAACTGAAGAAAATCCGGTGCCATGGATTAGCTTATGGCTCGTCCCGAATTGTCCAGGTGACAATCAGAACGATCGGCAGCATCTCTATCACGACCCAACTAGGAGCCATGACCGGTGCCCGGAGCTTACTACCGAGCACCGCTTATCATACTGACTAACCTACTCAACCTGGGCATATATCATTCTCAACACAAACTTATTATGGAACAGTCTCCAAACATCTCCCAATATATATATATATATATATATATATAAGTATAGGCCCGTAAGGCTACAAAGAGGATGTACAAAATCTACAATGAAGAAATCACATAACACCTACAACCCAGACATAAGTATCTACGAGCCTCTAACTGAAGACTGAAATCATAAGGACGTGACAGGACCCCGCCATGCCCAATGTGTACACAAAAGGATGTACCAAAAAGTGGAAACTCCGGAGTAGTGGAGTTTTCACGACCCAGCTCCGTGGGCCGCGACTGGTGCCCTATTTGGACACCCCAAACAGACTTACATACTAACTCGTCATATTCTAATTTGACTCAGATTTCATATTAATCATTTTAAACAGATCTGAAATTAAATATTATCTTAAGCGGTCGCGCGTGCAAAGATATCATATCAAAGCCAAAAGGGGCGGCGGAATACACATCTCCGAATGTATACACATATACAAATATATGGGCCACCATGGCCGCCATAACAGACCAGACCGCATTAAGACGCAAATCACAAACAAAGCAAACACATATAGGACCCACGACCCACATATATGACTACAGGCCTCTACAAATCAAAACGGAAACATATGACAGGACAGGGCCCCGCCGTACCCCAAATAGTCAAATATACAGAAACATATACATGACAGAAGATATATACCAAAAGATGGGCTCCGAATCAAAAGGAGCACTCTGTAGTAGCAGAATGTGTGGCCTACACTGGCGAATCTCTAACCTCTGTACCTGCGGGCATGAAACGTAGCCCCCGAAGAAAGGGGGTCAGTACGGAAGATGTACTGAGTATGTAAAGCATAGAATATAGAAATCCAAGGCATAACTGACATAAAAGGGTACAGGAAGTAAATACCGAACCAGTACATCAAAGTCCGTGCTGAAAATATATGTATATATATAATGCAAATACAAATCATGCATAAGGCTCAGGAACGTGGTAACCACTCTGACGCTGGTGCCACAACACAGCATACTCCAGAAGGTTTCAAATCTCTGTACAACCCCGAACATAACATATCATCGCAACATATCGTATCATCAAAACATATCATAAGCCATATCACATCATAACTCCATAAACGGTACCCGGCCCTATGGCGAGGTCTCGGGAACCGTAACACATCATACTGCCGAATACGTCATAATACGCACGATCACAAAACCGGCCCGGGAACCGGCGAACGATATCATAGTAGTAGGCACGAGCAGAGTAGTGCGGAAACCATATGCATATACACAATTAAATTCCAAGACTCGACAAATAAATACATATACATATATATTGAGATCAGAAAGCTCAAAGCAAGTATCGAGTCTGTCGGAATTAGTATATAAAAGGTGTGAGCCTTTAGATTTATAAAACTTTCGAAAAATACCTCATAGGCCATTCCCTGAAAATTTAGTATCATTCACATTAAGGAGCTTTCAAATAACTTATGGAGCAAATCAAACGGATTCTTATATTCATAGGCAAAAGTCCACTTTTTATATCATACAAAAATAGATCAAGTAAGACAAACGAAGGAAGTCTCGGGACTAGTGGGCCCACCTCGGGTCAAGTCGAGGTGGCGTACAAATTTACAAACATTAGACCTTATGGAGTCATCCATGAAAGCTTAGGAGTGATTCGGTCATGTTTATGAAAGTTACGAACGTTTGAACATTCCTTCCGACAAAATGCCAAAGTTCTAATTCAATTACACTGAATGGAATAGTGCTAAAAGTAAACTTGGATTTCTATGAACAGAATATTCCCCGAGGCTCAAATCCAAACCTAGTATACCTAGGACATGCCAAAAGAAGAAAAGGTGGGGCTTTACATACCTTACTTGCGTCTTACGCTCGCCCAAACTCAATCCCCGTTTCCTCCAAAATCTACAATTGGTCATAGTTACCAAATGTGAATTACAAGCTTTTAAGAATCAAATCTTAAATTCATATTTGTCTATCGAAATTTCGGCAGCACTTCCCCTATAAACTCAACATCCCCGAGAATTTACTCGGCCATAATATCAACAATCAACACCCATAACAATCCCAACAACATCAACAACCACACTAAAACACATTCAACATATTTATTCTTCTTTGTTACATAATGCAACACTTCCATTCCAACTTCACACTATCAAACTAATATCAACATTTTCCATATTCATTAACTAACTCGAGATTACTCAAACATAATTCAATGGTATTTCAAACAATATTCAAGGATTCAAGCCATCCCGCCAATTCCCTATTCTATCTGAAACTTCTACAAGTGCAACAAAACTACAAAATCGCATTGTTTTCTTCCAAGTTCATTAACAACAACCATAATTCACATTTAGAATCTTACTTTCATAATTACATAAAAAATTATATAAAAATCACATAATTTCCCATAACGACCTACAACCAATTTCAATACCGACTCGAATCGTTAAACCTTTATTTACGTCATAAATGCCACAACGACACAACTAACAAGCTAAATAAAATTTAATTCACTTCTCCCCTTCACCACTATGGCTCACGGCCATGTACACATCACACACACACACACACCATACACCCACACACCACATTTCCATAATCCTCATCTAATTCCGATCATTATAACATATACACTCCTTCCATAACATAAAAGAATAGAATTCTTACCTTTCGCTTCAATTTTCCACTTGCCACAAACGTCGTCCTCTCGCTAAACTAATTATACTACGTCGAAGAGCGTCTTGAACTTATTAAGAATTCAAGAATAACAAGATTTTAGGATCAAAGTTGAAGGACTTGGAATTTTTTTTTTTTGTTCTTGTTGGGTTCGGCCGAATGGCCTTGAAATGCTCTCAAATTTTTTTGTGAGTTTTTCTTGAAGCTTCTAAGTGATAAGTCTTCTTAATATAAATTTAACACATGGGATTTGAGGGCATGGGCTTGGGCCAAGCCATTTGGCCGGCCACCCCTACTATTGGGCCTTAATTTCTCTTATTATTATTTTTTTGTGATTTTCCTAGCCCAATTGGTCATGGCCCCATTTTGTAATTCCCGAAACTAATTTTCGAAATTCCAATTTTGCCCTTAGCCTTCCTCAATATTTCCGTACCAATATTCTTTCATGAACAACTCATATATTAAATAAAATAAAAACATGGCCTTATTTCTTACAAGGCAAGATTATTCCAAATTTTTCCAAATGTGCAAAAACATGGGATATAACAGGAGTGCTCTTGCAAACCCGCTGAGTAAGCTCCTAAGCGTCTGCGCCGCCTCCCTGTCTACCTGTGGGCATGAATACAACATCCATAAAAGAAAAGGACGTCAGTACGAACACTGTATTGAGTATGTAAGGCATATATAGTAACATAATAAGGAAATATAGAAAGCATAAGAAGAAAAGATAACTGCAACTGCTTGCCTCTTGAGGTGGAATCATACATGATCAGTTTTACCTTTAAAACATATCACACATGCATACATAAACTGTCTGAATCAATAACATCATTAGCCTGCGTCCGGGGTAATCATGTCACGCCGCCCACTAGTGGTGCTGCCCGTGCCATATAGACACGGTGTAATCATCCATAAGCCGCCCGCCTTAGCGGTGCTGCCCGGCCGTATAGGTGCAGTGTAATCTTACATATACATAAGCCAATGCATGAATGAGAGCTCAAATAAAAGCTATCAATCTATCGGAGTGACGTAAGGTCGGAACCTCCGATTACATTATGGAACATCCGATTACATTATGGAACATCATCATCGGCATGCCTCGCCTTGAAAGAACTAGTATCATGAGGTGAGGCAACAACAATGAATTACATCAACGGAATCATAAACATAGGATTATTAAGCTTATGAAAGCATCACTATCATTATCATCATCATAGAATTTGTCTCATCTCTATCTCATAAAAAGCTTTTAAGAATCTTTAACCTTCATCTTTTAGGATGTAAAAAGATCATGGGAATATAGGAAAGGAGTCACAAAACAAGAGTCATGCCTTTGAAAGAAGGGAACTAGCCTCACACACCTTTATATCTCTTTAACTCTACCGTCTAATTGTTTGCCCTTCAAGCTTGCGATTCTACCTTCAAGAGAATTTGTACTAAGATTAGATAACTGGAAACATACTTACGCTTAAGCTAAAGCGACTAAGAGCTAATGAAGATTTGGCGAAATTTTCTTTGTTTCGACAACCTCTTCCATAATTAAGACAACTCCCAAACATCAATAAGAACACCCTTAATATCATAATTACTAGATTCTTTAAGTTAAACATTGTTTACTTCTCAACCCCGCCTTCAAAATCATCCATACCCACTACTATAATACCATACCCTATTCATTCTCATATATTACTCCTTTAACATCATTTGTATTATACCCCAAAAGATTGTACTCCTAACATGTAAAGAACTATAATTCAAATCAAGTTATTATTCAAGAATATCACTATTTCCCTATTTACACTCCATACTCTTCTTCCTTCCACAATCCAAGTCTTTCAACCACTCAATATTCTTAATAACATGAATTGAACATAAAACTCACCTTTGATGATGTAGAAATGGACTTTGGATGACAATAATTCCTTTGGAGAAAAACCCCACTTCAATACAAAGAACTTCTTGATCTCCACAAACCCTAGTGAGCATCCATACACTTGGTTCTTACTAATTCTTGGTGTTTAATCCTTGATTTCCCTTGCATATATCATAATATGATGAGAGAATTATTCTATAACCTTTAAGAATTATAGAGAGAATGAAATCTGAAAATTTAGATCATGACTCGTCTATTTATAACTGAAACTGGAAGGTTCCAGAGAAACAGTTCAACGAGCGGGTTGACGACCCATCGATCGTCGACGGTCTGTCGACTTGCTCCGTCGACTCCCGCCTGCAAATGTCTGATTGCAGAAACACGGGGACGATACACATCAACGGCCCGTCAACAGTGATTGGTATGCAGACTTTTCCTGATTCAGTTCAGATTTCGCCAATTTGATCCATTCAACTTATAGTCCTGTAAATTACCAGGAATACCTGCTGGTACATTTATACATGGGGTAAGACACTCTCTACCTTAAATGTCTTTGGAATCTTATTTAGAATCATTAAGTATTGCTTCTTACTTGTAGGGTCATCATATACATCCTAACCCGCGTTAGTCTGTCTACTGCGCAACGACATGAGATTTCCAAGGTGTAACAATCTCGAGATCCACTCATACCGGAAATACAATCTGCAAATAAAAAGAGTGCAGCAAGTGTAGCGTGAGTACGGGGAACAAGGTCAGCAGCATCGTCGACTGACCCTAACAAAAATAGAGACGAGGGTTGGCCTACGATTACTACTTCCACACTTAAGCGCCATTAGTTCACAATGACAGTAATACATCAAGCTGTAATAATCTTAGTTTAAGCCTATGTGAAGCTCCTAATCCAAAAACACATCAAGTAACCAAATAAGCATCAAAGTCCTTAATCCGTCAATTATCCAAAGCCGAAAGAGGCAATCCAAATCACAATCAAGGCATAACAGAAAATCAACTCACTTAAACCATAATAACCGCAAATGAGATAGAATGAATGATATGATATATCGGTCAAATGCATGTAAAACCATGCAATGCAATGCAAGGCCTTTCTATCACCCAATATACACACGTTCGAATGTCAACGAATCGTGACCCATGGGGGACGCGTGAGGTCCATATACCACCGCTTCAAAAAAAATCCTTGGATCACGGTCTCCACATATCATATCTCAACCCCCTAGGCTCATATACCTCTCAATTAGCCCATTGGCTCATAGTCTTCATCACGGCATCCGGAATCAATTCCCTTTGGACCTTTCATTAGCACCATCAATGCATATGAGATGCCATGATAAATATGAATATGACATGCTAAAAAACAAGGAATCAATGCATGCAGTAAAAGACCTTATCTTTAGTCATAATAAGTATGCAGGAGATATATAATAAGTATGGCTATGGAACGCATCACAATAAGAAGCAGGAATACACATAAGATTCCCTTTTTCAAGTTCTCATAGTCATAAAGGTTCAACCTTTAGCTCTTTATACACAATAAAGTTCCGTCTCAAGATATCATCATCACTTTGACAGGAAACATTTCCCCTCGGACCCACATATGTATCCTCAAGTATATATAATACATGAGATACCAGATGAAGCATGATTATGACATGCACAATAACAAAAAGCAAATAAATACAATAAAATATATCATCATTATAAGCTGCAAAAGGGCCTATCTTTAGCCGATTATGCAACAAAGTCATTATCTTAGCTTCTTTTCCACTTTTCAACGAGCATATAGGAGTGATGAGTACCATACGTATCAAACAAGAAAGACACACAATTAGAGAGATAGAAAATACGAGCAATATGGGCATCATACCCAACTTACCGATTCATATGATCATACTATCTACCAGCTAGTACCCAAAACATGGCATTCGAACCAACTATATAATTTAAATTGCACAAGTTCCCACAACATGTCACTGGTACCCAATACAATTGCTTGTCACCTCACAAGTATCGGGAACCCGTTATTATCCCTGTTACACCCTCTTATTTAGTTCATTTTATTAACCACGATGCTTAAGTTAGATTTACAGTCTCAACATGCCTGGAATAGAAGTCCGAAAATCACTGCAGAGCCTTGCCCATTCGTATCTCATCCGAACGGTCCCAATATATTCCAAAAAGTATTCTACGTAAAAATACGAATCAAATGGTACCAATAATGCTTTATATACGATTCGAGTTTAGAAAATTAACCCAAAAACCCCGTTCCAAACCCCAAAGGTCAAATCCGTAATTTAAATGCAAAATCGAGTTTAATATAGTCAATATAATACTCTACAAGTTAAAATGAATCCAATGATACCCATATTGCTATACTTTGCTTCGGAACCCAAAAATGTACCCAAAAAGATAACCCCGACCCCGCAAGGGAAAAATTTGAATTTTACTTCACAATTGGTTTACCCATAGCTTAATTAGTCTAAATCTAGAAAACTCATTCAAAAAGCCATCACCTCATTCCTCAATTCCATGATTTACCACTTTTCAACTTTTGGGTTCAAAACCTCAATTTCTATAATCCAAACGCAGATATAAACGATGACCAATAAAAATAATCTTGGGAAAACACCAAAATAAAGGTTGGATGCTTACCCTCTCATTGAGACGAGAACAACACCGCAAAAATCACCTCAAGCGGAGCTCTAGAACTCAAGATATGCTGAAAATACCAAATGAACGCAGTCTGATTTTTAATACACAATGATTTCCGCACATGTGGCCTGCCACCTGTCATCTCCACAGCTGCAGGGTCGCAGGTGTGGACCCCACTTTGCAGGTGTGATGCACCAGCACCAGCAACTTGGTTCGACACTAAAATTGGTATAACTCCCTCATATGATGTCCGAATTCTCCAATTCTTTTTGCTATGGCTTCGTAATTACGATACGCATATAATGGTTCAATCGAAACACAAAACAAAGCTTGTTTGATCAATATGATACCCCTTGTCCAAAGAGACTACGTCAAAAACATCGAATACAAGCGCGAACTACCCAGATCCATCCGAAACTCATCGGAATCTAACCAAAATTTGTGGACAAGTCCAAAATCATCATACGAACTTGCTCGAACTCTCATAACATCCAAACAGGCCCGTGTTGACCAGATGTTGACTGTTGTCAACTCCAAATCATCTCAAAAGTTAGTGTCCCAGCCAACCACCTAAATCACACCCGAACCTCTTGGGAACCGAACCAATGACTCCTCTAAGTCATAAGTCACATTCTGGACCTAATGGAATCGACAAAACTTCAAAAAAGACTCATTTACCCCCGATGTTGACTTTGGTCAAACTTTTTCATTTCCTAACTTAAGAATTTCCAATATATCATTTTCCTTACTGAAAACTCATCTGAAATCTTCAAGAATCGAGCCATCTATTCCCACAAATTATAAACATCGATACAAAGCTAATGGAACCATCAAATTTCCAATCAGGGTCTTATTTCTTCCTGTGATCATCTATTCACCATAAATAGGCATATTCATGCTAAAACGAATTTAATTGTCAAAAACCAACCAAATTAACTCAAAAATTAGCTCTGTCAATATCTAAAGGTCATGAATAATATTTCAAATCTAGCAGAATCTTCAGATCTCCAAACAGAGCACGTTTTCCCACAATACACAATTTATCTAAATAATTGAATGCCGAAATTTTCAAAGTGAAACCTTCTCCTAAAGTGAACCAAATGACATCCGTTTGACTTCAAATTAGCAAGAAAGTCAAAATAATTATTACGGAACTTCTGGAATAGAAGATATGCAAAACAAAGCATCGATGCTCAAAATGACCGACCGGGTCATTACATCATCCACCACTTAAACACACGCTTGTCCTCAAACGTAAAGATAAAGAAGGTATCTGAACTATAGAAAAGTTGAGGATATCCACTCCGCATATACGACTCGATCTCTCAAGTAGGCTCCTTGACCGGTCGATGTCTCTATAGGACCTTCACATAACAAATATCTTTGGATCTCAATTTTCGATACTACCTATCCAAAATGGCTACCGACTCTTCCTCAAAAGTCAAATTCAGGTCAAGTCGGCTCTTCCTCAAAAGTCAAATTCAGATCAAGCAACACTAAAACCCATTGAATCACATGAGCACCATCAGAATAGTACTCGTTGAGCATCGAAATATGAAATACAGGTGCACACCCGACAAACCAGATGGAAAAGCTAACTTTGAGGCCACCTCGCCAAATTTAAGAACTGATCCTAATAACCACCAAGGTCAATCATAGAAGCCCAAAACATATCCTCAAGGACCTGACTAGTCCGCTCGGATTAGCATCTGCCCAAGGGTGAAATGACGCGTAAACTCCACTCGAGTTGTAAGTAATTTGATCTAGCACCAAAAGAGCCGACTTAGACTAATGATACATAAAGACCCAAGTAAACACCAAATTTTCCCAAAGTCCATGGTAATCCTAGCATAAAGTCCACAGAAATTTTCTTGTTCACTTAATCCGCCAAATCTTCCTTTAACCTAGTTGAATAGTCTGATCCTGAGACATTAGTTCTGACTTGTCTTGAAATACCTGATTTAATTAAAACTGAAACTCTGAATGCAATTCGTTGATTCCACAATTATCATCATAGTAGCCACAATGCTCTAACTGAAGTCGTAACCCATCGTCAAACTGAAATCTACCCCAAGTCATCAATTAATTACCAACGAGCTATACCTTAAGGCTTTAATTCTTCATATCTGTCAACTCGCACTAGTCACCCAAACACGATACACTTCAAAGGATTTCATTACATTGAACTTCCCTCTTTGTACTTTCACTAACTTGTTCATCACTTTAGGTACCCCAAAGTAAGGCCGGTGGCCCCAACTTCACCCTTCACAATTGTAAATTCCTAAGTACAATACCTATTATTCCTTATAAAATCTAAGAGTACCAATTTTACAATCAATGAGCCTTATCCCACACAGATACTTTCTTGTCATTTTCATTTGAAATAATCAACCCTACTATCTAATCATCAACACTTTGACACTATCTACTGCTGTGGACATAGTCTTTTCTCGAAATTCAAGAATGCCATGAAATTACCTATCTTGGTACTTCACCAGTCGCCTTCTCATCAACTTGTAATCTCAAAGTTCCGCTGACACTTGCCACACACTAAGTCAAATCGTCCATAGACTTCCCCAATCAAACATATCACCTTACACCCTATATGAAAGATCTAACATAAGGACACCTCATCCCGATCATGATTCAAGTAGTCACGTTGTTTCAATTTCAAGTCTTATGAACCTTAATCCTCCAAAGACAATAGTAAGATCCCTTAATCTTAACTCTTCTGTTTCCATAATCCATAAAACCCATTTTTATCAATATCAACCATGAATTACCAAATCCACTCGTGGGGTAGATCAAAACAACATAACTCTTTCAAAATAGCTAAGCCAATCATGGAGGTCATAGCAAAACATAATATTGAGTGCATGATAGTTTCCCTTGCCTCACTCTGTAACGACCTGTTTGGTCGTTATAATCTTTTAGGCATTTTTGCCCGTTCCCGAGCATTAATTACCATATTCTTGACCCAAGGGGACCATTGGCACGCCTCCTTAGGTGTCTAGACTAGATTCAGGCAACTTTTATGAAATATAGGCTTAAAGTGAAAAATAGCTAGCCCAAAGTTGACTTTTGGGTAAACAGACCTTTTTTGAAATTCTATCAATCCAAAAATTCTGAATGTTCGTTTAGAACTTGTGTGTGTATTTGGTTCCGTTCCCAATGCACTTGGATGCATTTTGGGACTTGGGTTGGAAATTGTAACTAAGACGTCAGCGGTTGACTCGGTCAACGAGACCTCCGTTAGGAATTCTGAGGCCACGAGTGCATTCATAACATATTTTTGTATGGGTCTGTGTTTATGGTTTGTCAGCAGATTGCCTCGGGAATGGCTTGGGATTCAACTGAGACTTAGAAAAATGGGAGGAATTCTGGTACTTGGTGCCCGATATGGCGGCACCTGTACCATCCCAGTAACACCACTGTTGCCGTATGTTGGCCGCTGAGGAGGTCATGTGTATGTTGGCCAGACTGCCATGGAGGCCTGATGGACGCTATGGGGGCGCCGTTGTAGCAACCCTATCACTATCGTGGCGGTGACGGGCCAGGTATTTTGATTAAGTGTGATTTAAATAAGCCCTTAGACCCTCATTATTTCCCATTTCGAAATTAGAGCTTTGGGGAACAGTCCTTGGGATATTTTGGAGATAATCTTGGAGGTAAATCTTGCTTATTCTTTTACTCTTCCTTTAATCACAATCATCCTAGATTTCCCCTTTTCTTTAATAATCCCTTGGTGATGGAAGTTGAAAGAGGGTTTTGGTGAACTTTTCCTTAGGCTAATTTATGAGGAAATTGATGATGTTTATCTTAGATTTTGATGAATCTAAGCTTATTAATAATATATCTTCCATCTCTAGTGTTGAATTTTGGAATCGAAGTCTTAGGGTTTATACTCAAATTGGGGTTTTTGCTTGAAATCGAAAATTAGACTAATCCTTGAGTTAAATCAGTAATTAGTTGTTAGGTCTTGATCATCTAGTGTTTAATTTGATATTTTGCTTCCGAATTTCCCGTTTTACCCTTGTGGGCCAATTTTCCTAATTTCTTGGGTTAGTATTGACCTAGAATGAATAGTAGCAATATTAGAATCATTCTTCATGATTTCTAATCTATATTTCAATTAAGCTTAGACTACTTTGGTTCTGAGGTTCAACGAAAAGGCAAGGCAAAGGAATGAATTGTTGGTTTTACGGTTCGGCCATCCATGTAGATTATAACTTACCCTTGGTGGGACCTCGTATAGCGAAGCACATATTTAGATTATATTATCTCGTTGTGTTGTGTTTAATTATTTTACTGTGTTGGCTTGACGCCATGAATTGTTGATAGATATTGGATTCTGTTTATCGTCTTGATTTGATATTGTTGGTATACCCCTGTTGATATTTGTGATTCAGATACATTATTGGCATATCCACTATTGGTGATTCGGATATATTGTTGGCATACCCACTATTGGTATTTGTGATTCTGATATATATCGTTGACATGCCTATCGTTGGTACTTATGATATTAAGCATGATTGTTGATGTTGATACATGCATTGCACGCACTCTCATTTCCATGATACATTGATGAGATATTGATGACATTGATGAAACACTGATGAGCTGGGCTCAGTTTTACTTGAGTAACGTGAGAGGCCGATGTTCATCCCAGAATCGTTGATTGAGTGAAATGGATACTCTATAAAACTTTTTTACTAGAGTGACGTGAGAGTCTGATGTCCGATGATCAATTCTGAAATCGTTGATTGCATGGCCGATATTCGATGTTAGTTCTGAAATCATTGATAGTGCATGGACTCCACGGGTCCCCCAGGGTGGTGCCGGTGAGAACCCCCCATGGGTAAAGATTCAGGGTCCCATCTGTCTGTTGGGCAAAGATCAAGGATGGGTGGCACTTAGACTTTGCAAGTCAGACTGGGTTGTGCTACCGAGACGTCGATATTTCCGTCCGAAGTACATGTGTACACCACATTTGCATGGCATTACATTGCATTCATACACTACTGCATTGCATTGCATTATGACTTGATTGAGACGTTTGGTATTGTATTGCGATGGTTGGATTGGATTGGATACATTCAGACTTGGCACATTTGGGATGCTTTCCATAGATGATGACGAATACTTGGATTTGCTTGTGTTGACTTGTACTTGTTGGTTTATTTGCTTATCTACTTTATTGTCTGAGTTGTGTTAGCTATGCCTAGTCGGATGATGATGCCTACCAGTACTGTTTTTTGTACTAACCTGCACTTGCTGAATTCTTTTTTGAATGCAGAGTATCAGGTTGGATCCACTTCTGTGGCGTGCGGCTGATAGTCACTTCAGCTTTCTCTTTGAGTATCCTGGGTGAGCATGACCTTTCGCTACCTTAGAGACTTTTCTATCTTTATGTCCTATTCTATTCAGAGACATAGACACTTTATGTATTAGTATTTTGGATATTTTGGATTGTATTATTTCCCTTTTAAATGCTCTTGTGTTATTCAGACTAGACCCTGTCAGTGTTGTTATTATTCTGCACTATTCTACTACTTCTATATCTATATCGTGAGACTTTCCTATTTTTTCTATTCCGTTGCATCATTTCATTCTTTTATGTATTTATACATTGTTAGGTTGAACGTTCATTTACCAAGGTAGGAAGGTAAGTGCCCACTCAGCTTAGGCAAACTAGGTCGTGACAAGTTGGTATCAAAGCCCTAGGTTAACATAAGAGTGTGTCTAGTAGAGTCTCGTGGATCGGTACGATGAGCTCGGTACTTATCTGCGGGAGGCTATAGGACATTTAGAAAATCTCACTTTCTTTTCATTCTTCGTGCTACTTTATTCAATTTGGTATCTCAAAGGTTCAAATTGATATCTAACTCTATTTTATTCTCTTTTCTCACAGATGGTGAACACTCGAGCTACGACAGCCCGAGGTCAGGTGCCAGAGCCCGTAGCTATGGCTGGCACCCGAGGGCGCGCTACAGCCAAGGGACGCGGCAGAACGAGAGGCCACGAGGTTGCCCCAGCCATGCGCAGAGCTCCTGCGGTGGGACGGCAGCGAGAAAGGTCTCCATCTCCCGAGCCCGAGTATCAGCCGGATAGAGATCAGACTGCAGAAGATGGTGTGGCCCCAGCATGAACACAGCCTGAGGTTACTTCTGACCAGGTCATTGATGACACTATAGCCAGGATTCTACTTTATCTCAATGCCCAGCAGGCGACAACCGGTGTTACTACTCCCGGCGGGGGTTCACAGACTAGGGTTAGGGCGCAGACCCCTAAGCAGGGACCTACGCGGGCAGCACATCCCGCTGCAGCTATGGTTTCTCACATTGATGTGATACCTGCTCCTGGTGATGAGATTAGGCCCATGGAGGGCGCTGTTATGACTGCTTCTGATTAGGACCTTGTTAGGAGATTCAAGAAGTTAGAGCCACTGAGGTTCTATGGTACTTTGTCTAAGGTTGCCTATGAATTAATTCGTGATATGCATGAGTTGCTGCATTGTATGGGGATAGTGGAGACCCACGGCATTGATTATGTGTCCTACCAGTTTCGCGGCGACGTGAAGACGTGGTGGAGGTATTTCGTGACGTGCAGACCTGAGGGTTCCCCTCCTTTGACTTGGACTCAGTTCTACCGAGCCTTCCTTGAGAAGTATGTGCCTCGGTCCTTGAGAGAGGCGCGTAGGGAGCATTTTTTACACCTTGAGCAGAGGGGCATGTCCTTGGAGTCCTATGTGATCCGTTTCCTTTATCTGGCCCGTTATTCTACTTCGATGATCCCTACTGAGGCTGATAGGATCAGGCTGTCACGACCCAACCCCGTAGGCCGTGACTAGTACCCGATCTGGGCACCCAAACACATCTATCCAACGCTATCTCAACTGTTATCAAACGCATTCAAGTATAAAGCAGAAGCCGTCAAGGCTATATTTCAAATTTAGATAATTTCCAGAAAATTTTTGACAGAGTTTCCTTTGTTTTACATACTATCCAAAATAACCCTGCGCACAGAAAATACCAACAAAGGCCACACCGGCCAACAAAGCAATATATAAACATATGCGGACCGGCCGCCGCGGCGAATGGGGTCGCCCCAAACACAACATATACACACATCCGTACAGAAAGACCCTAACCCACAAACATATCTACAGGCCTTTAACAGACATACAGAGTCATATGACGGGACAAGGTCCCGCCGTACCCGGAGTTGCCATACATATAGAATATACAGAAGACAGAAGATATATACCAAAAGTACACGCTCCGGAACAAAGGAGCTCTTCAAAATAGCAGAATCTGAGCCCTAGACTGGCGGCGTATCTTCAGGTGCGTCTGTACCTGCGGGCATGTAACGCAACCCCCGAAGAACCGGGGGTCAGTACGAAAAATGTACCGAGTATGTAAAGCAGAAACATAACAAACATAATCATAGTCTGAACCGGAAGCACAGAAATATAGCGGACAGAACCATAAATCAAACGGACGGACAGGATCATGGTCCAGACGGACGGGCAGAATCACAATCCATACGGACAGACAGAATCAGAACAGGGCACAGGAACGTGGTCGCCACTCCTGTCTTTGGTGCCACAACATATCATATTTCAGAAGATTTCATATCTTCGAACATCTCCGTCACATAACACATCACATCATAACCACGGTAACCCCGGGGAAAGATCACACGCCGGGAAACCGGACACATCATACTTCGTAACATATTCACGGTAGCCGGGGACGGACATATACCACAGTACCCCGGAACCGGACACATCATACTTCGGAATTCATACATGGGACCCGGCCCCCGACAAGGGACTCGGCGGCCCATCCGCACGATATAAATCGGCCCGGGATCCGGTGAAAGGAAGCTTTGAGACATCCACGAACAGATTAATGAGAAACCACATACATACAGATCGTTATACCGACTCAATCAAACTGAAGTAGGCCAAATGGCAAGTCAAATCAGAGTATTCAGATAGCGTTCATAACATGCGCCTATATCCTGCTTGGGAAGGCACGACGGATTATTACCAAAATCAGATTTTCAGATGTCAAAGCCATTTTGTAAAATTTATATAAAAAATAGTCATAGCATGATCAGAATAATAGTCCAGATGTTGCCTGTGAGAAACAGACAGAAATAGGGCAATTTAGGTCATACAAAAAGTGTCGGGGCCTTGTGGGCCCACCTCGGACCAACCCGAGGAGGCGTACGTAAATTACAGATAGTAGACCTTATGAGGTCGTCCATAATGATTTGGAAGTATTCCGACTCCGTTTAGGAAGGTTGCATACTTAAGGCTCACTTTGAAGACAAGTTATAAGAAAATGGATTCAATCTTACTGAAGGAATTGGAGCGGATTTCCATCTCGAATTCCGAGGAACGGAGTCGTATTTAAGGCTCGCGGCCGAGCCTATTATGTTCAGAACATGCCTAAGAATGAAGGGGTAGGCTTTACATACCTCAATTGCGCCTTATACTCGCTTAGCTTCACTTCCAATTTCGTCCAGAATCTACAAATGGTCAAGTTTACCAATTGTCAATTCAAGCCTTTAAGATTCCATATTCAATCACATAATTGCCTACCGAAATTTCGGCAGCATTTCCCCTATATATGTGACATCCCCGAGACTTAGCTCGGCTTAATATCAACACAGCAACCCAACAACAACATCAATAACAACAACAAGCATTACAACACACAATATGGCATCACTAGCCATCTTTCCGGCATAACGAAACATCTTTCGTTTCAACCTTACATTTCCAAACCAAACTTATTATTTTGATATTCATCACCCATCAAGGTCATTATAACACGATGCGGAGGCATACCATACCATCCTCACAAGATATACATAAGATATACAAACATACAAACTTTCCATCAAAACCACAATTTATCCAATTCTCCTAACCTTCAACTTACAAGTTCATATTACATTTCCATCTTCCAAATTCATCAACATTAATCATAATTTGCCTCTTGATACTTTCATTTCCATTTTTACATAAACCATAGCAAAGTTGCATGTTTTCCTACAACAACTTAATAACCATTTTTCCATGACAATAAAGATTATTATCTTTCCATTCATTTCACCATAACACACTTAACATACTAACAAAATTAAATTCACACTCCATCATCCACACACACCATTTTTTTTTCCTCTCTTTCTCTCTCACCCGAACCCTCTCCTCTTTTTTTGTTCTTGCTTTGCTTTATTTTTCTTGAAGGTTCTATGGATAGGGATGCATATATATAATATCACATAATTAAATTATGGACTTGGGCCATTTTCACACACCATGGCCGGTTGGGCTCCCTTGTTGGGCCTTGTTTCTCTTATTTATTTATTTTTTGAGTCCACTTGGCTAATTTTTTGTAACTCATGGCACAAGTTTCCAAAATTCCAACTTTGCCCTTGGCCTCCTTTCGTAATTCCACACCAATGTATTCATAACCGACACATTCGTACCAAGCAAGGTCCAAATGTGGCCTTGTCCATTACAAGCCAAATTGTTTAGAATTTTTCGAATATGCAAAAATGCCGGATGTAACATCCTCCCCCCCTTTAGAACATTCGTCCTCGAATGTTAAATTGACCTCGTGGGGCGCCATACTACTTCGGGAGGGTTATTTTTATAATTGTCCTTTGTTGACTTTCCGACATGGCTTCTTTACCAACATGATGGGGTGATTCTTCACGTCACTGATTCATATGCTTTCATAATGTATTTTCTCATAGCCCACATAATCACCAGACCATAAGCTATATTCTCGAAACAGACGAATGCTTTTCAGACATCATAATCGATATCATTTCTTGTTATTCCCCTCGGTTCCTTGCCACGTTATCATAATCCCACTTCATACCACGCACTTTATTCCAAACGGATTCATAATCGGAATCGGACGCATAGAAGCGTATTAAACCGACTCGTAATCAAGGTCAGGTATACCGAGCTATGGCGGACATATTCGTGGTCAAAATACGATGTATGGGAGTGTATCGGACAGATCCGAGGTCAGAGTCAGACGTGTAGAGATTTATCAGACGGATTCGTAGTCAAAATCGGACATACAAAAATGTATCGGACAGATTCGTATCAGAGTTAGACATACTGTCACGACCCAGCCCCGTGGGCCACGACTGGCACCCTACTTGGATACCCAGACCAAATCGCATATTCATTTTCCGAATCCAAACTTATTTCAAAATTTCATAAAAATCATATCAAACATAATTTATCAAAATATGTCTTAAGCGGTCGCACATATCAAAATATCATATCGAATCCGGAAGGAGCGGCGGAATGGACATCGCCGGTCATAAGTGCAAATATAAGCATAAGGGCCATTTAGAGCCATCATAACAAACGGACCGCATTAAGACCGGATACCAAAGTCAAACCATCACATATAGGACCCTCGCCCCACAGACATGACTACAGGCCTCTACGAATTCAAAACAAAGACATATGGCGAGACAGGGCCCCGCCGTACCCAATTTGTCAAACGTACATAGTATATATACATAGCAGAAGATGTCTGTACCAAAAGTGGACTCCGGATCAAAGGGAGTACTCCGAAACAGCAGAAGGTGAAGCCTACAACGGTGGATCACCGGCGTCTGTACCTGCGGGCATGAAACGCAGCCCCCAAAGAAAAGGGGGTCAGTACGAAATATGTACTGAGTATGTAAAGCACGGAGTACAGAAATATGAGCCACAACTGAAAGCAAATAAGATACAAAAGAGGAGTCCTGAACAGAGTATCAAAACCTTATATCAAAATCATATATACATAATGCAAACAAAATCATGCAACGCTCAAGAACGTGGTCACCACTCCGACGCCGGTGCCACACACAGCATAACACCAGAAGGTTTCAAATCTCCGTACATCCCCGAATACACACATGGGAGCGTATCGCATCGCCAGCCATATCACAGCATAACTCCAAACGGAACCCGGCCCTATGGTGAGGCCTTGGGGAACCGTAACACAGCATACGGCCGAATCATCATAAGGCGCACGAATCATAACCGACCCGGGAACCGGTGAACGAAGTCATAATAAGGCACGAGCGGAGTCGTGAGCAAACAATGCAATTTTGTTTATCAAAATAGCCTTTCAAAGTTTGAGGATTTCATAAGTCATTTTATTAATCAAAATAGTCGGAAAGTTTAGCTAGTACAAGAGTTCATTTCACAAAATGTTTCCCAAAGTGGTACGTATGGTTCCAAAACATAGCTTATCATATCATAGAGATCAAAACATGTTCCATAGAGGAACGTTTCAAAATCGAAGATTCCATATCGAACTTTATCCAAAAAGAGAGCCCAATAGGACAAAGAGGCATCTCAGGAATAGCGGGCCCACCTCGGGTCAAATCGAAGTGGCGAACATAATTTACGGACATTTAGGGTCTATAAGTTCATACATAAAGATTTCAAGGTGACCCGATCACATTTCCATAGGTTTCGGACGAAAGGTTGCTTTCTAGCTAAAATAAGGTCATAGGGCTTCAATCGGATTGAATGAATAGTAGCCGTTCTATAGATCGGATTTCGAGGAGCAGAAATTACTCTGGGGGTTCCGATATCAACCTAACATACTAAGACATGCCAAACGAAGGAGTGGGAAGCTTTACATACCTTAGAAACGTCTTATGCTCACCCCAAAATGAAATCCCGTTTCGTCCAGAATCTGCAAATGGTCAAAGTTACCTATTAGAGATTCTTAAGCTTAAAAATTCCATTAACTTCATTTCTGCCTACCGAAATTTCAGCAGCACTTCCCCTATATATCTAACACCCCCGAGACTTAGCTCAGCTTAATAAACACCAACAACAACAACCCAAACGTCACAGACAACATAAACCACAACTAAATCATTCTAACTTCAATATTCTACCTTACTACACAAGTTGACAACTTCCATTCAAACTTCACAATTCCAAACTTATGTCCACATTATTGTATTCATACACTCATTCAAGGTTATCCAAACATATTCCAATCATATTCCAAACATTATACATAAATTCAAGAAGTTCGTCACTTTCCATATTCCTTTCAAAACGTCAACAATTCCGACGAACATACTAACTTGCATTATTTCATTCCGAATTCATTAACAACAACCATAAGTCATATTTAAAGCCTTAATATCATGGATATACAATGATATACACAAATATACCAAAGGTATATACTTTCCCATAATGTTCCGAAATCATTTTCCAACACCAATTCAATTCATTAAACATTCATTTACGTTATAAAGGTCACAACAACGCAACAAACAACTACACAAGATTAAATTCACATGGCTTTGCACTTCCTATAGGTCACGGCTACAACACCAAACACACACACACACACGGCTTTGCACACACATCAAAACTACGGGATTCTCGTCTATTCTCCATCCTTAACACATTCATACCAATTCCATAACATTAGAATAGAAAAATTCATACCTTTACTTGAATTTCCGACTTGCCGCAAATGCGCTCCTTTCACCAAACTAATTGTACCCCGTTGGAGAGCGTCTTGAGTGCTCTACAAATATGGAAAGAACAAGACTTTTGGATTAGAATCAAAGCTTGGAGAATTGTTTTTTTCTTTTCTTGGGTTCGGCCGAGACCTTCTTTAGGCTCAAAGTTGAAGTGTTGATTTGTTCTTGATCATTACAAGGAAAATGTTGATATATATCTAAATATGGGTCATGTGACAATCACATGACCACTTAATAAGAGGCTTGGGCCTTGCCTTGGCCGGCCACCTCCTAATCTTGGGCCTCAATTTTTTTGTTGTCCAATTTCTTGGCCCAATTCATTATAATCCCGTTTTGTAATTCCCGAAACTAATTTCCGAAATTCCAAATTTACCCTCGGCCTTCCCCAATGTCTTAGCACCAATGATTTCATAACCAACATAGTCATATCAACTAGAATCAAAATATTTCCTCATAACACACAAGTCTTAATTATTTCTCCATTTCCAATTATGCGAAAACACGGGACATAACATTCTCCCCCCCTTAAGGACATTCGTCCCCGAATGTTAAATTAATCTTATAAAGTCTTATGATCATGGCGGGGGTGTCCCTTTTTAATAATGACATACGTAGTTCATTTTGTCACTCAACACAACAAACTGAAAAGTGTAGATTACCTGTGGACGTCGGGAACAAATGGGGGTATTTCTTCTTCACCTCGTCCTCCGCTTCCCAAGTCATTTCCTCCCGATTGTTGTTGCGCTACAGGACTTTAACGGACGACACTTCATTAGTGCGTAGTCTCCTCACCTGTCGATCCAGAATAGATACAGGCCGCTCGTCATAAGACAACTGCTCTGTTACCTGAATGTCATCCACTGGAAATATCCTGGAAGGATCACCAATACATTTTCGCAACATAGACACATGAAACACCGGGTGTACGGCCTCCAAGTCGGATGGTAAATCTAGCTCGTAGGCGACCTCGCCTATCTTTCGAACGATCTGATACGGCCCAATGTACCGGGGGCTCAACTTACCCTTTCTACCGAATCTCATGACACCCTTCATGGGCGACACCTTCAGGAATACCCATTCTCCAATCTGGAACTCTAACGGTCGACGTCATCTATCTGCATAAGCTTTCTGTCGACTCTGAGCAGCGAATAATCGTTCCCGAATAAGCTTTACCTTATCTACAGCTTCCTGGATCACATCTGGCCCAATCAGCTTAGTCTCGCCCACGTCAAACCAGCCAATAGGAGATCTGCATTTCCTGCCATAAAGAGCCTCGTACGGAGCCATCTGAATGCTGGAGTGATAACTGTTATTATAGGCAAACTCAATAAGCGGCAAATGATCATCCCAGCTGCCTCTGAAATCAATAACGCCGGCCCGCAACATATCTTCGAGCGTCTGAATAGTGCGCTCGGCCTGCCCGTCGGACTGAGGATGAAAAGTTGTACTGAGGCTCACCTGAGTCCCCAATCCCTCCTGAAATGACCTCTAGAAATTTGCCGTAAACTGGGCACCTCGGTCAGTAATAATAGATATAGGGACTCCGTGAAGTCTGACTATCTCTCTGATATACAATCTAGCATAGTCCTCAGCCGAATACGTAGTCCGGACCGGAAGGAAATGGGCTGATTTCGTCAGCCTGTCAACAATAACCCAAATAGAGTCGTACCTGCGTGGAGTGCGCGGTAACCCAACCACGAAGTCCATATTAATCATTTCCCATTTCCAGGCTGGAATTTCCATCTCCTGTAATAATCCACCGGGCTTCTGATGTTCAATCTTAACTTGCTGGCAATTCGGGCACTGACTAACGAACTCGGCAATATCTTTCTTCATACCGTCCCACCAATACAAACACCTGAGATCACGATACATCTTAGTGGAAACAGGATGAACAGAATACCGTGCATTATGTGCCTCGCCCATAATCTGCCGCCGTAAGCCCGCAACGTCCGGTACACAGAATCTGTCGTCGAACAATAATACCCCTTCAGGCGAAATTTCAAACGGAGTCTTTGCTTTATTAAGGGCCACATCTCTGTACTGAATCAGAGTAGGATCTTCAAACTGACGCTGCTTTACCTCTGCTATAATAGATGATTCAGCAACTGCACGAACCAAAATCCCAGAATCTCCAGAATCTGCCAAACGAACTCCAAGGCTGGCCAGCTGATGAATATCACGAACCAAATCTTTCTTACCAGATGGCACATCAGCCAAGCTGCCCATAGACTTGCGGCTAAGTGCATCCGCTACCACATTGGCTTTCCCCGGATGGTACAGAATATCAACGTCATAATCCTTCAGTAACTCAAGCCATCTTCTTTGCCGCAAATTCAATTCTTTCTGCTTAAAAATATACTGGAGACTCTTATGGTCCGTATAAATATCGACATGGACCCCATATAAATAATGCCGCCAAATCTTCAAAGCATGAATCACCGCGGCCAACTCAAGATCATGAGTGGGATAATTCTTCTCGTGCGGTCTGAGCTGCCGGGAAGCGTAGGCTATGACTCGACCGTGCTGCATCAACACACTACCTATCCCAATACCAGAGGCGTCACAATAGACAACATACCCATCTGATCCCTCTGGAAGAGTCAAAATTGGTGCTGAAACTAACTTTTCTTTCAACATCTGGAAGCTGCGCTCGCAGGCATCGGTCCACTGAAATTTTGCTGCTTTCTGAGTAAGCTTCGTCAGCGGTGCTGCAACAGAAGAAAAATCCTCCATGAACCTGCGATAATATCCGGCTAATCCCAGAAAACTGCGTACCTCTGTCGGTGTAGTAGGCCTGGGCCAATTCTGTACAGCCTCAATCTTCTGCGTATCGACCCGAATACCGTCTGCGCCGACAATATGGCCCAAGAATGCCACAGAAGTTAACCAGAATTCACATTTGGAGAATTTAGCATATAACTTCTGCTGACGGAGAATACCAAGTACCGTCCTCAAATGATCTGAATGCTCCTCGGCTGATCGCGAGTAAATCAGAATATCATCAATAAACACAATAACAAACATATCCAAGAAAGGCCAAAATACCCGATTCATGAGATCCATAAATACCGCTGGAGCATTAGTCAACCCGAAAGACATAACTCTGAATTCATAATGCCCGTACCGGGTCCTGAAAGCAGTCTTCGGGATATCTGATTCTCGCACTCGCACCTGATGATAACCTGAGCGCAGATCTACCTTCGAAAAATATTTAGCACCCTACAACTGATCAAACAAATCATCAATCCGGGGGAGGGGATATTTATTCTTTATAGTCACCTTATTCAGTTTCCGATAATCAATACACATCCGCAGTGACCCATCTTTCTTTCTCACAAATAATACCGGCGCTCTCCAGGGTGATGTGCTGGGTCTAATAAAGCCCTTATCCAACAAATCTTTCAGTTGTTCCTTCAATTCAGCCGATGCCATTTTGTACGGAGGAATAGATATAGGCTGCGTATCCGGCATCAACTCTATAGTAAAATCAATCTCCCGCTCAGGCGGAAGGCCAGGAAGCTCGTCAGGAAATACATCTGGGAACTCGCTAACGACCGGAACAGACTGAAGGGTAGGTATCTCAGCTGCAGTATCGTGCACACGAACCAAATGATAGATATAACCCTTCTGGATCATTTTCTTAGCATTGAGGTATGAAATAAACTTACCCCTCGGCGATACTGTAGATCTGAACCACTCTATAACTGGTTCCCCTCGAAACTGAAAACGGACTACCTTTTTCTGGCAGTCGACATTAGCATAACAGGAAGACAACCAGTCCATGCCCATAATAACATCAAACTCGAGCATGTCTAACTCTATCAAATCCGCTTTAGTGCAACGATCATAAATAGTCACAGAACAATCCCTATAGACCGGCCTCGCTATCACAAAATCCCCAACCGGCGTAGCTACCTCAAATGGCTCTATAGGCTCAGACACTATCCCAATTGTACTAGCAACAAGCGGGGAAATATACGATAAAGTAGAACCAGGGTCAATCAATGCATATACAGATCTGGAGAAAACCAGTAATGTACCTGTGACGACGTTTGGCGAAGCCTCCTGATCCTGGCGGCTGGCCAAAGCATATATGCGGTTCGAGGGACCGTTAGAACCTGAAACGCCACCGCGGCCTGGACCGCGTCCTGCCGGTGCTGGCATACCTCGCCCTGCAGGGCGTGCAACAGATGGAGCAGATGATGAACCGGCGGCTGACCCTGTCGGCTGAGCCACACTACCAGAACCGCTCGCTAACGGACAATCTCTCATAAAATGGCCCTGACCACCACACGAAAAACAAGCTCCAGTAGGTCGATAGCACTCCCCAGGATGAGACTTCCCACAATGAGGACAACGGGGCCTGGATGGTCTGGTCTGGCTGGGGCCTCTAGACACCTGTGAACCTGCCGCTCTGGAGCTCTGACCGGCCCCAGGCGGCCCTGCACTGTCAAATCTCCGGCTGCCTGACTGAGTACTCCGGCCGGACGGAGGAAGCTGTCTACCTGACTGCTGCTGCTGAGGCTGTCCGCCTCGAAAATCTCCGGGATATCCTGCGGACCTAGCCCTCTTGGGCGGCCTCCTGTCCCTATCTCTACCAGAATGATCAGACCTATGACGGTCCTCCATACCCATCGCATAAGCCTGTAGTCGGGCAATGTCCATATCTGACTGCAATGACACTGCCATACAACCGTCGATCAAAAACCGATCCAATCCCATAACATATCTGTGCATCCGATCGGACATATCTGCTACTACGGCAGGTGCATACCGGGCCAGGGAATCGAACTCAAGATTATACTCACGAACACTCCGGCCCCTCTGCTGCAAATGTAAGAATCGGTCGGCCCGCGCCCGCCGTAACTCTGGGGGCAGAAAATGGCGGGTGAAAGCAGTCACAAACTCGTCCCACGTAGCTGGAGGAGCACCCTCACCCCTGGATAACTCCCAAGTATCGTACCAGTAGGTAGCAACATCCCGGAGTCTGTGCGAGGCCAACTCGACCGACTCGGTGTCTGAAGCCCTGACCAAGTCTAGCGAGCGCCGCATCCCCCGAATAAAATCATGGGGGTCCTCGTCAGGCTTAGACCCGAAAAACTCTGGAGGGCCACACAATAAGAACTCTCGAACTCTCAGGCTGTCCCGCCTGTCATCATCATCATCTTCCCTCCGCCCGCGCCTTCGAGCCTGGCCCGCTACCAATGTGGTCAGTAACTGCACAGCCTCCCTCAGGGTCCTGTCCTCCGCCCCTGGCTGAGGAGCTGGAGTCTCGGGAGCGGGTACTCGGGCCTCTGGAGCTGCTGAAGGACCTGCTCCAGGCTGTACCAATGGTGGTGTAGCGGACCCCTCAGAACGAGGCACAACCTCAGGCAAATCATAGACACGAGCCCGGGTAGCTCGATGTGCCTGACTAGTCTCTCCCATCCTCGCCTTGCCCTTCTGGGCCGCCGTTGCCTTATTCGGAGGCATCACTGCAAACACAAGAACGGGTCAGATCAGAATCATCCTAATAGCACAGCTCTATCGCACGATCTAAGATTCCAAAGAAAGTAACATCCTAAATGCCCTGTAGCTTCCTGTTTATAGATGTGGTGCACAACACACCGATAAACAAGACTCTACGAGACACGGCCTGTAGACATTCCGAGGACAAACCGCTCTGATACCACTTTTGTCACGACCCAGCCCCGTGGGCCGCGACTGGCACCCTACTTGGGTACCCAGACCAAATCGCATATTCATTTACCGAATCCAAACTTATTTCAAAATTTCATAAAAATCATATCAAACATAATTTATCAAAATATGTCTTAAGCGGTCGCACATATCAAAATATCATATCGAATCCGGAAGGAGCGGCGGAATGGACATCGCCGGTCATAAGTGCAAATATAAGCATAAGGGCCATTTTGAGCCATCATAACAAACGGACCGCATTAAGACCGGATACCAAAGTCAAACCAACACATATAGGACCCTCGCCCCACAGACATGACTACAGGCCTCTACGAATTCAAAACAAAGACATATGGCGAGACAGGGCCCCGCCGTACCCAATTTGTCAAACGTACATAGTATATATACATAGCAGAAGATGTCTGTACCAAAAGTGGACTCCGGATCAAAGGGAGTACTCCGAAACAGCAGAAGGTGAAGCCTACAACGGTGGATCACCGGCGTCTGTACCTGCGGGCATGAAACGCAGCCCCCGAAGAAAAGGGGGTCAGTACGAAATATGTACTGAGTATGTAAAGCACGGAGTACAGAAATATGAGCCACAACTGAAAGCAAATAAGATACAAAAGAGGAGTCCTGAACAGAGTATCAAAACCTTATATCAAAATCATATATACATAATGCAAACAAAATCATGCAACGCTCAAGAACGTGGTCACCACTCCGACGCTGGTGCCACACACAGCATAACACCAGAAGGTTTCAAATCTCCGTACATCCCCGAACACACACATGGGAGCGTATCGCATCGCCAGCCATATCACAGCATAACTCCAAATGAAACCCGGCCCTATGGCGAGGCCTTGTGGAACCGTAACACAGCATACGACCGAATCATCATAAGGCGCACGAATCATAACCGGCCCGGGAACCGGTGAACGAAGTCATAATAAGGCACGAGCGGAGTCGTGAGCAAACAATGCAATTTTGTTTATCAAAATAGCCTTTCAAAGTTTGAGGATTTCATAAGTCATTTTATTAATCAAAATAGTCGGAAAGTTTAGCTAGTACAAGAGTTCATTTCACAAAATGTTTCCCAAAGTGGTACGTATGGTTCCAAAACATAGCTTATCATATCATAGAGATCAAAACATGTTCCATAGAGGAACGTTTCAAAATCGAAGATTCCATATCGAACTTTATCCAAAAAGAGAGCCCAATAGGACAAATAGGCATCTCAAGAGTAGCGGGCCCACCTCGGGTCAAATCGAAGTGGCGAACATAATTTACGGACATTTAGGGTCTATAAGTTCATACATAAAGATTTCAAGGTGACCCGATCACATTTCCATAGGTTTCGGACGAAAGGTTGCTTTCTAGCTAAAATAAGGTCATAGGGCTTCAATCGGATTGAATGAATAGTAGCCGTTCTATAGATCGGATTTCGAGGAGCAGAAATTACTCCGGGGGTTCCGATATCAATCTAACATACTAAGACATGTCAAACGAAGGAGTGGGAAGCTTTACATACCTTAGAAACGTCTTATGCTCACCCCAAAATCAAATCCCGTTTCGTCCAGAATCTGCAAATGGTCAAAGTTACCTATTAGAGATTCTTAAGCTTAAAAGTTCCATTAACTTCATTTCTGCCTACCGAAATTTCGGCAGCACTTCCCCTATAAATCTAACACCCCCGAGACTTAGCTCGGCTCAATAAACACCAACAACAATAACCCAAACGTCACAGACAACATAAACCACAACTAAATCATTCTAACTTCAATATTCTACCTTACTACACAAGTTGACAACTTCCATTCAAACTTCACAATTCCAAACTTATGTCCACATTATTGTATTCATACACTCATTCAAGGTTATCCAAACATATTCCAATCATATTCCAAACATTATACATAAATTCAAGAAGTTCGTCACTTTCCATATTCCCTTCAAAACGTCAACAATTCCGACGAACATACTAACTTGCATTATTTCATTCCGAATTCATTAACAACAACCATAAGTCATATTTAAAGCCTTAATATCATGGATATACAATGATATACACAAATATACCAAAGGTATATACTTTCCCATAATGTTCCGAAATCATTTTCCAACACCAATTCAATTCATTAAACATTCATTTACGTTATAAAGGTCACAACAACGCAACAAACAACTACACAAGATTAAATTCACATGGCTTTGCACTTCCTATAGGTCACGGCTACAACACCAAACACACACACACACACGGCTTTGCACACACATCAAAACTACGGGATTCTCGTCTATTCTCCATCCTTAACACATTCATACCAATTCCATAACATTAGAATAGAAAAATTCATACCTTTACTTGAATTTCCGACTTGCCGCAAACGCGCTCCTTTCACCAAACTAATTGTACCCCGTTGGAGAGCGTCTTGAGTGCTCTACAAATATGGAAAGAACAAGACTTTTGGATTAGAATCAAAGCTTGGAGAATTTTTTTTTTCTTTTCTTGGGTTCGGCCGAGACCTTCTTTAGGCTCAAAGTTGAAGTGTTGATTTGTTCTTGATCATTACAAGGAAAATATTGATATATATCTAAATATGGGTCAGGTGACAATCACATGACCACTTAATAAGAGGCTTGGGCCTTGCCTTGGCCGGCCACCTCCTAATCTTGGGCCTCAATTTTTTTGTTGTCCAATTTCTTGGCCCAATTCATTATAATCCCGTTTTGTAATTCCCGAAACTAATTTCCGAAATTCCAAATTTACCCTCGGCCTTCCCCAATGTCTTAGCACCAATGATTTCATAACCAACATAGTCATATCAACTAGAATCAAAATATTTCCTCATAACACACAAGTCTTAATTATTTCTCCATTTCCAATTATGCGAAAACACGGGACATAACATTCTCCCCCCCTTAAGGACATTCGTCCCCGAATGTTAAATTAATCTTATAAAGTCTTATGATCATGGCGGGGGTGTCCCTTTTTAATAATGATATATGTAGTTCATTTTGTCACTCAACACAACAAACTGAAAAGTTTAGATTACCTGTGGACGTCGGGAACAAATGGGGGTATTTCTTCTTCACCTCGTCCTCCGCTTCCCAAGTCATTTCCTCCCGATTGTTGTTGCGCCACAGGACTTTAACGGAGGGCACTTCTTTAGTGCGTAGTCTCCTCACCTGTCGATCCAGAATAGATACAGGACGCTCGTCATAAGACAACTGCTCTGTTACCTGAATGTCATCCACTGGAAATATCCTGGAAGGATCACCAATACATTTCCGCAACATAGACACATGAAACACCGGGTGTACGGCCTCCAAGTCGGATGGTAAATCTAGCTCGTAGGCGACCTCGCCTATCTTTCGAACGATCTGATACGGCCCAATGTACCGGGGGCTCAACTTACCCTTTCTACCGAATCTCATGACACCCTTCATGGGCGACACCTTCAGGAATACCCAGTCTCCAATCTGGAACTCTAACGGTCGACGTCGTCTATCTGCATAAGCTTTCTGACAGACGCGTGATCAAAATCAGACGTACAGAGACGTATCAGACGGATTCATAACCAGAGTCAGACATACAGAGGTGTGTCAGACAGATTCGTAATCACAGTCAATCATACAGAGGTATGTCAGACAGAAACGTATTCAGAGTTAGACGTACAAAGATTTATCAGACAGATTCATGATCAGAATCGGACATACAGAGATTTATCAGACGGAAACATAATCGAGTTCAGAAGTACAGAGGCATAATAGGCAGAGCCTTATCAGAATCGGTAGTGCAGAAGTATAACAAATAGAATCTGGATTAAAATAAGATCACTCCTATTAAGGCTCCAGTGATTTATGAAAATTTCCCTGATTTGTAAACTTGTTCGCCAAGTTGTCATACAGATCGTCTCACGTGTCGCTTATCGATTCTTTCAAAGATTCCTCTTATTCACACTTCTTATCCTTCGTCTTTCCTACTGTCCATACTAATTTTCTTTTCCGGACATCGTCATACCAGACTGAGTTATAATGTAATAGGGGTTTTTCTATTCCTTGACAACATTCGCGTCCTCGTCTCTGCTCCGTTTCATGTATTCGGTTTAGTAAAACCTTTTGTCTATCATAACATTAGTCACCGGGACTCGGCTCTTGATCCACATGGGCACCAGACGAAGGTCATACACATACAAATACACACATACATATACGTTTACTAATATCTTACTTGCGAACGTCTCCGACCGTTATTCAAATTCGCTCAATTCCTCGAGCGGCATTGCGCTTCTTCTTTTCGCCCATTTAGTCCGCACCGGTCTGCGCGACTCCTGTAAGGGCACTAGTTACTCCACACATTCTCTTTTCCTTTAGGTCACCCCAAATTTCCATTTATATATATCTTACTTACACTTGTGAAAAATTTTGCATTACTTCCCAGGGGTCACCCATCCCAGAATTGCCCTGGCCTTAGCACGCTTAACCTCGAAACTTTCATGCATTTTGACGTGTTAGGGCTAATATAATTTCGTCGATTGCCCCGCACAACCTTTGTCACATAATTTTAGGGCAGATCGGGATCTTAGCAAATTTTCGGAAAAATTTCGTAGCGGGTCCCACCCCCAGCTAAGTCGTACCCATTACCCTGTTGCCTTACTGAATCTTCAATATTCACTTTCATACACATATACATATGATTACAGACAGCCCACAGATTTAAGTCTTCATCCCACAAATTTCGTCTCCGAACAGTCGGCGAAATCTGATAAAATATTACCGTAAGGTGCTCTCCAACCACCAACAGAAGGAAACTAAATTCCGACAAGCATCGCGGAACCTTTTAAGTACTTAATTTACATATTTACTTCTATATTTCGGGAAAAAATTTGGGCAGAGGTTCCTCTGTATTTCTTACTATCTGAAACCTGTACACCAGAAATACCAACCATGCCTCACAGGGCCAACACATGCACGCATATATATACATCATATCATGTCGTATCATAGCCATACGGGGCTGCTAACTTCAAATAAGAATTATAACGACGTCGACACTTACCACACGTGCCCAACTCAAACGGCATCGGAGACACTTTTCTGTTCACTTTCATCTGGGGTTTCTAGATTCACACTGATGGTGGGGACATCTCAGTCGCCCTTGCCTTTAATCACTAGGTCTCTAATCCTTTTTAAATTTCCGTCGTCGTCATTGAACAACACTTTTACAGATATCATACACACATCGAAAATTCTAGGAAACTTATATACTCATAACTGATCAATCTCGGGTCTAACCTGGGGAGCTGCCGTGGGAACTGTGTCCCTCATCATCATCATCCGTCTGACCCCCACTCGCCTGGCCCCCGCTATTACCTGCATCTGAATCGGAGTAGTATAGGTAGCCCGGCAATTCCTGGTTCACGGATGGCCAGGACAAAGGACTGGAGTAGGGCGTAACACTCTCCGGAGAAGCCTGTCTAACATAATGCTCCACTATAGGAGCTGCTGGCATGCCCTCGGGAACCTCCTCCTCCGGCGTCCCAGAGGAATGCTCTAGTGGTTCAGCATCGGGGCTATCCTCCTTCCTGGGGGTAAGAAACTCTGGAGGTATCGTCGCTGGGTCCTCCGAGGGGTCGGTATCATAACTATCTTCCCTGGGATCCTCTGCTCTGGGGATCAGAAACTCTGGAGGAATTGTCTCTGGATCCTCCGAAGGGTCTGTCTCAATCGAGTAGCTGGGGATCTGCCTACTCAGTCCTGGTTATCATCCTAGGGGCCTTCTTAGCACCCCCCCATCCCCCTCATCAGAAGCACTCCTCTTCATTCTTTATCAACCTACAATCACCTGCAGGAAGAGGGTCAGAAACATTTTCCCCAAATACTGACACTTCTGCTCTTTTGGAGCCTCGCTGTAGATACAGCAGTTCGTAGGGGAGAATCATCCTAATCGTACAGCTTTATCGCACGATCTAAGAATCCAAAGAAGGGTAACATCCTAGATGCCCTGTAGCCTCCTGTTTATAGATGTGGTGCACAACACATCGATAAACAAGACCCTACTAGACACGGCCTGTAGACATACCGAGGACTAACCGCTCTGATACCACTTCTGTCACGACCCAACCCCATAGGCCGTGACTAGTACCCGATCTGGGCACCCAAACACATCTATCCAACGCTATCTCAACTGTTATCAAACGCATTCAAGTATAAAGCAGAAGCCGTCAAGGCTATATTTCAAATTTAGATAATTTCCAGAAACATTTTGGCAGAGTTTCCTTTTTTTATATACTATCCAAAATAACCCTGCGCACAGAAAATACCAACAAAGGCCACACTGGCCAACAAAGCAATATATAAACATATGCGGACCGGCCGCCGCGGCGAATGGGGTCGCCCCAAACACAACATATACACACATCCGTACAGAAAGACCCTAACCCACAAACATATCTACAGGCCTCTAACAGACATACAGAGTCATATGACGGGACAGGGCCCCGCCGTACCCGGAGTTGTCATACATACAGAATATATACAGAAGACAGAAGATATATACCAAAAGTACACGCTCCGGAACAAAGGAGCTCTTCAAAATAGCAGAATCTGAGCCCTAGACTGGCGGCGTATCTTCAGGTGCGTCTGTACCTGCGGGCATGTAACGCAACCCCCGAAGAACCGGGGGTCAGTACGAAAAATGTACCGAGTATGTAAAGCAGAAACATAACAAACATAATCATAGTCTGAACCGGAAGCACAGAAATATAGCGGACAGAACCATAAATCAAACGGACGGACAGGATCATGGTCCAGACGGACGGGCAGAATCACAATCCATACGGACAGACAGAATCAGAACAGGGCACAACAACGTGGTCGCCACTCCTGTCTTTGGCGCTACAACATATCATATTTCAGAAGATTTCATATCTTCGAACATCTCCGTCACATAACACATCACATCATAACCACGGTAACCCCGGGGAAAGATCACACGCCGGGAAACCGGACACATCATACTTCGTAACATATTCACGGTAGCCGGGGACGGACATATACCACAGTACCCCGGAACCGGACACATCATACTTCGGAATTCATACATGGGACCCGGCCCCCGACAAGGGACTCGGCGGCCCATCCGTACAATATAAACCGGCCCGGGATCCGGTGAAAGGAATCTTTGAGACATCCACGAACAGATTAATGAGAAACCACATACATACAGATCGTTATACCGACTCAATCAAACTGAAGTAGGCCAAATGGCAAGTCAAATCAGAGTATTCAGATAGCGTTCATAACATGCGCCTATATCCTGCTTGGGAAGGCACGACGGATTATTACCAGAATCAGATTTTCAAATGTCAAAGACATTTTGTAAAATTTATATAAACAATAGTCATAGCATGATCAGAATAATAGTCCAGATGTTGCCTGGGAGAAACGGACAGAAATAGGGCAATTTAGGTCATACAAAAAGTGTCGGGGCCTTATGGGCCCACCTCGGACCAACCC
This sequence comes from Lycium barbarum, assembly GCF_019175385.1. Taxonomy (NCBI): domain Eukaryota; kingdom Viridiplantae; phylum Streptophyta; class Magnoliopsida; order Solanales; family Solanaceae; genus Lycium; species Lycium barbarum. The sequence continues at coordinate 16,658,955 of NC_083348.1, read as the reverse complement.
GAGGAGGCGTACATAAATTACATATAGTAGACCTTATGAGGTCGTCCATAATGATTTGGAAGTATTCCGACTCCGTTTAGGAAGGTTGCATACTTAAGGCTCACTTTGAAGACAAGTTATAAGAAAATGGATTCAATCTTACTGAAGGAATTGGAGCGGATTTCCATCTCGAATTCCGAGGAACGGAGTCGTATTTAAGGCTCGCGGCCGAGCCTATTATGTTCAGAACATGCCTAAGAATGACGGGGTAGGCTTTACATACCTCAATTGCGCCTTATACTCGCTTAGCTTCACTTCCAATTTCGTCTAGAATCTACAAATGGTCAAGTTTACCAATTGTCAATTCAAGCCTTTAAGATTCCATACTCAATCACATAATTGCCTACCGAAATTTCGGCAGCATTTCCCCTATATATGTGACATTCCCGAGACTTAGCTTGGCTTAATATCAACACAGCAACCCAACAACAACATCAATAACAACAACAAGCATTACAACACACAATATGGCATCACTAGCCATCTTTCCGGCATAACGAAACATCTTTCGTTTCAACCTTACATTTTAAAACCAAACTTATTATTTTGATATTCATCACCCATCAAGGTCATTATAACACGATGCGGAGGCATACCATACCATCCTCACAAGATATACATAAGATATACAAACATACAAACTTTCCATCAAAACCACAATTTATCCAATTCTCCTAACCTTCAACTTACAAGTTCATATTACATTTCCATCTTCCAAATTCATCAACATTAATCATAATTTGCCTCTTGATACTTTCATTTCCATTTTTACATAAACCATAACAAAGTTGCATGTTTTCCTACGACAACTTAATAACCATTTTTCCATGACAATAAAGATTATTATCTTTCCATTTTTCCATGACAATAAAGTTTTTCCACTTGCTACAAAATCACTTTCTTGCCAAAATACTTACACCATCTTGTAGAGGGTCTTTGACTTGGTAATAATTTCACAAGAAATGAATTTTTGGACCAAGGATTAAGCTCCAAGAATTTTTTTTTTCCTCTCTTTCTCTCTCACCCGAACCCTCTCCTCTTTTTTTGTTCTTACTTTATTTTTCTTGAAGGTTCTATGGATAGGGATGCATATATATAATATCACATAATTAAATTATGGACTTGGGCCATTTTCACACACCATGGCCGGTTGGGCTCCCTTGTTGGGCCTTGTTTCTCTTTTTTTTTTTTTTGAGTCCACTTGGCTAAATTTTTGTAATTCATGGCACAAGTTTCCAAAATTCCAACTTTGCCCTTCGCCTCCTTTCGTAATTCCACACCAATGTATTCATAACCGACACATTCGTACCAAGCAAGGTCCAAATGTGGCCTTGTCCATTACAAGCCAAATTGTTTCGAATTTTTCGAATATGCAAAAATGCCGGATGTAACACAGGCGCTTTGTGGGAGGACTGGTGGGCTCTCTACGGATTCCTTTTCTTCAGATGGAGTCTATGGGGGCTTCCTTCCAGTCCATTATCGAGCATGCTTCTATGGTTGAGGGCGCTAAGGCCCGTGCTTTTAGTGGTAGTGACAAGAGGCTACGACATACTGGTAGTTTTAGAGGTCATGGTTTGAGGGGCACTGGACAGCTTTCGAGGCCACCTCAGACATATTTTGGTCGTCCTGTGCATTCAGTGTTACAGGTTTTCCCTAGTGAGCCACCCAGGTAGAGAGCTCTTGAAAATTTATTCTCCAGACCAGCAAATAGGGCTGCTTCATTCCGGTCTTCAACTTCCGTGTTTCAGCATTCGACCCCTCTTACCTGTTTTTCTTATGGAGAGGTTGGGCATGTTACTAGGAGATGCCCCTACCCAGGCAGGATTATCAGCCGCCGAGGACTCTTATATCATCTGGTGGTCGAGGTGGGGCTTCTCATAGAGGCGGTGCTCAGTCAGGCCGCGGTACTTCCCATGGTTCTAGAGGTGGTTCCCAGCCAGCTAGAGGTGGTACTCAGGGTACGAGAGGGGGATCCCAGGTTGGGCATGGTGGAGCCTATTTTTACTCATTTTCTGGTAGCCCCGAGGCAAAGGCCTCAGATGCTGTGATTTTAGGTACTATTTTTGTTCATCATAGAGCAACGTCTGTGTTATTTGATCTTGGATCCACTTATTCGTATATATCTGCATTTCATGCAGCTGGCTCAGATTTGCCCTGTGATAGCATAGATATATCTGTTCACGTGTTTGCTCTGGGCGGAGATTCTGTGATTGTTAATCGAGTCTACCAGTCTTGTCTGGATACTTTTATGGTATATGACACTTGGGTAGATTTGATGATCCTAGATATGGTGGACTTTGATGTTATATTGGGAATTTCCTGGCTTTCTCCCTATCACGCGATCTTGGACCATCACGCCAAGACAGTCACCTTAGCCATGCCAGGCATTCCTAGACTTAAGTGGAGGGGTACTCCTAGTCCCACTCCGAAGAATATCATTTCCTTTCTTCGAGCAAAGAAGTTAGTAAATAAGGGGTGTCTAGCCTATTTAGCTCATTTTCGTGATACAACTGTTGTATTTCCACCCCTTGAGTCTATCCCTATTGCAAGCGAGTTCGCGGAGGTATTTTCATCGGATCTACCGGGTATGCCACCCAATCGTGACATTAATTTATGTATCGACGTGGATCTGGTCACTCATCCTATTTCCATTCCACCATATCAGATGACACCTAATGAGTTGAGGGAGCTTAAGGAGCAGTTACAAGATTTGTTGAGCAAGGGATTCATTAGACCGAGTGTCTCCCCTTGAGGTGTTCCTGTGTTATTTATGAAGAAGAAAGATGGGACTATGAGGATGTGTATTGATTACCGCCAGTTGAATAAGGTCACTATTCGGAACAATTTCCCTATGCGTCATATTGATGATCTATTTGACCAACTTCAGGGTGCTTCGGTGTTTTCGAAGATTGATTTGTGATCCGGCTATCACCAGTTGAAGACCAGGGCGGAGGATATTCCAAAGACAGCATTTCGGACGAGATATGGCCACTATGAGTTTCTAGTGATGTCTTTTGGGCTCACCAATGCCCCGGCTACATTTATGACCTTGATGAATGGCATCTTTAGACCCTTTCTTGATTCCTTTGTGATTGTGTTCATTGATGACATCTTGGTGTATACCAAGAGTAGAGAGGAGCATGAGAGCCATCTCCGTACTATTCTTGGAATGTTGAAGAACCATAGCCTGCTTGCGAAGTTTTCTAAGTATGAGTTCTGGTTGGAATCTGTATCATTCTTAGGCCATGTGGTGTACAAAAAGGGGATTATGGTTGATCCACAGATGAATGAGGCTGTGAGGGGTTGGGCGAGGCCCACTACTATTACTGAGATTTGTAGTTTTGTGGGTTTAGCCAGTTATTACCATCGCTTTGTGAAGGGTTTTGCTGCCATTGCTTCTTTCTTGACCAGATTGACCAAGAAGGATGTTCCCTTCCAGTGGACGAATGATTGTGAGGAGAGCTTTCAAAGGCTCAAACTTCTTTTGACTACAACCCTGATCTTAGCATTGCCCGTGGAGGATAAGGATTTCGCTGTCTATTGTGATGTCTCTCGTCTGGGTTTAGGTGTTGTGTTGATGCAGGAAGGTAGAGTGATAGCTTATGCTTCTCGTCAGTTGAAGGTACATGAGAAGAATTACCCTACCCATGATTTAAAGTTGTTGGTCGTGGTCTTCGCTTTGAAGATTTGGAGGCATTATTTGTATGGTGTTCATTGTGAGATTTTCACCAATCACTGCAGTCTTCAGCATGTGTTTACCCAGAGAGATCTCAATTCCAGGCAGCGCCGACGGATGGAGCTCCTGAAGGACTATGATATCTCTATTCTGTATCATCCCAGGAAAGCCAATGTGGTGGCTGATACCTTGAGCCGCAAGGTAGTGAGTATGGGGAGTTTAGCTCGATTGATTATTTCTGAGTATCCGTTGGCCATGGAGGTTCAGACTCTGGCCAACAGTTTCATTCGTCTTGATATTTCAGCCCCGGGCAGGATTTTGGCTTGTATATAGGCGAGGTCGTCTTTATTGGATCGGATTAGGACTCATCAGTTTGAGGATGCTTAGTTAAGAAAGAATCGAGATAGAGTTTTGAGAGGTGAGGCCAAGGAGGCCGTGATTGATTCTTAGGATTAGAGGATGCGTATGCGTTCCTCGTGTTGGTGATTTGGTCCAGTTGATCTTGTCTGAGGCTCATAGCTCTCACTATTTTATTCATCCGGGGGCGACTAAGATGTATCGTGATTTGAGACAGCACTATTGGTGGCATCGGATGAAGAGAGATATAGATCATTTTGTGGCTAAGTGTGGAAATTGTCAACAGGTAAAGTATGAGCACCAGCGACCCAGTGGGGTGCTTCAGAGGATGCCCATTCCCGAGTGGAAGTGGGAGAGGATTACCGTGATTTTTGTCACAGGTCTTCTGAAGACCCTTGGCAAGTTTGATTCTATTTGGGTGATAGTGGATCGGTTGACTAAGTCTGCTCACTTCGTTCCAGTCCAGGTTTTCTATACCGCGGAGAAGTTATCCAAGATGTACATTCGCGATATTGTGAGATTGTGTGGGATTTCTATTTTTGTCATATCAGATCGGGGTACTATTTTCACTTCCCGATTCTGGAGGGCATTCCATGAGGAGTTGGGTATCCGATTGGATCTCAGTATAGCTTTTCATCTCCAAATCGATGGCCAGTCCGAACAGATCATTCAGGGGCTCAAGGATATGTTGAGAGCATGCGTTATTGACTTTGGTGGTCATTAGTATCAGCACTTGCCATTGGTAAATTTTGGGTACAATAACAGTTATCATTCGAGTATTTGTATGACGCCTTTTGAAGCCTTGTATAGTAGAAGATGTAGATCCCGATTGGTTGGTTTGATGGGTTTGAGGCTCGGCCTTAGTACAGATTTGTTGAGAGAGTCTCTGGATAGAGTGAGAGTTATTCAGGCCAAGCTGATGGCAGCTCAGAGTCGGCAAAAGATGTATGCGGACCGAAAGGTCCAGGATTTGAAGTTTGCTATTGGTAACCAGGTTCTGTTGAAGGTTTCACCTATGAAGGGTGTTATGAGGTTTGGTAAGAGGGGCAAGTTGAGCCCCAGGTATATTGGTCCATTTAAGATTGTGGACTGTATCGGTGATATAGCTTATGAGTTGGCATTGCCGCCCGGCTTGACGGGAGTTCATCTGGTTTTTCATGCTTCGATGCTAAAGAAGTACCATGCCGATGGTACCTACATTGTCTGTTGGGATTCTATATTGCTTGATGAGAATTGGACTTATGAGAAGGCGCCTATCACAATCTTGGATAGGCAGGTTCAAAAGTTGAGGTCGAAAGAGATTGCTCCGGTGAAGGTGCAATGGAAGCACCGTCCTGTTGAGGAGGTAACTTGGGAGACTGAGTCTGACATGCGTAGCTGATATCCTCAGTTGTTCACTGATTCAGGTATTTTCCCGCTTCTTTTCTTTTCTTTGCTCGAGGACCAGCGACAGTTCAATTAGTATCTGATGTAACGACCCTATTAGTCGTTATAGTCTTTTCGATATTTTTGCCCATTCGCGAGCATTGATTAGCTCATTCTTGACCCAAGGGGACCGTTGTCATGCTTCTGAAGGTGTCTAGACCGGATTCGGGTAGCTTTGGTGACATATAGGCTTAAAGTTAAAAATGGTTGGCCCAAAGTTGACTTTTGGGTAAACGGACCTTTTCTGGAATTTCGTCTATTTCAAGAGGTCGGATGTTCGTTTAGAACTTATGTGTGTATCTGGTTCAGTTTTCAATGCACTTGGATGCATTTTGGGACTTGGGTTGGAAATTAGAACAAAGACGTCGGGGGTTGAATCGGTCAACGAGACTCCATTGGGAATTCTGAGGCAACGAGTGCATTCGTAATGTATTTTTGTATGGGTCTAGGTATATGGTTTGTGAGCAGATGGCCTCGGGAATGGCTCGGGATTCGACTGAGACTTAGAAAAGTGGGAGGAATTCTGGTACCTGGTGCTCGATATGGCGGCACTAGTGTCGTCCCAGCGGCACCGCTGTTGCGGTATGTTGGCTGCTGGGGCAGCCATGTGCATGTTGGCCTGACCGCCATGGCAGCTTGATGGGCACTGTGGCGGCGCCGCTGTAGCGGCCCTGTCACCATCATGGCCGTGACGGGCCAGGTATTTTCATTAAGTGTGATTTAAATAAACCCTTAGGCCCTCATTATTTTCCATTTTGAAATTAGAGCTTTTGGGAACAATCCTTGGGATATTTTTGAGATATTCTTGGAGGTAAATCTTGCTTATTCCTTTACTCTTCCTTTAATCACAATCATCCTAGATTTTCCCTTCCTTTTAATAATCCCTTAGTGATGGAAGTTGAAAGAGGGTTTTGGTGAACTCTTTTTTTGGCTTATTTATGAGGAAATTGATGATGCTTATGTTAGATTTTGATGAATCTAAGATTATTAATCATATATCTTCCATATCTAGTATTGAATTTCAAAATCGAAGCTTAGGGTTTATACCCAAATTGGGCGTTTTGGTGGAAATCAGAAATTAGGCTAATCCTTGAGTTAAATCAACAATTAGTGGTTAGGCTATGATCACCCAGTGCTTAATTTGATATTTTGCTTCAGAATTTTCCATTTTGCCCTTGTGGGCCAGTTTTCCCCAATTTCTAGGGTTGGAATTGACCTAAAATGAATAGTAGCAATATTAGTATCATTCTTCATGATTTCTAATCTAGATTTCAATTATGCTTAGATTACTTTGGTTCTGTGGTTCAGCGAAAAGGCAAGACAAATTAGTGAAGCGGTTCGGCCATCCAGATAGGTTATGGCTTAGCCTTGGTGAGACTTCGTATAGCGAAGCACATATTTAGATTATATAGTCGGAGACAGCATGTGAACCTTCGAGTATGAAGTTGGGTTGGATATTGCCTTAGGTTGGGCCCTGTTGTGTGAGGGGACTAGCCACCCCATTGTGTTGTGTTTGATTATTTTATTGTGTTGGCTTGACGCCGTGACTTGTTGATAGATATCGGATTCTGTTTATCGTCTTGACTCGATATTGTTGGTATACCCACTGTTGGTATTTGTGATTCGGATATATTGTTGGCATACCTACTATTGGTATTTGTTATTCTGATATATCGTTGACATTCCCATCGTTGGTACTTGTGATATTGAGCATGATTGTTGATGTTGATACATGCATTGCACGCACTCTCATTTTCATGATACATTGTTGAGATATTGATCACATTGATGAAACACTGATGAGCTGGGCTCAGTTTACTTGAGTGACTTGAGAGGCCGATGTCTGATGTTCATCCCGGAATCGTTGATTGAGTGAAATGGATACTTGATAAACCTCTTTTACTTGACTGACGTGAGAGTCTGATGTCCGATGATCAATTCCGGAATCATTCATTGCATGGCCGATATCCGATGTTAGTGTCAGAATCGTTGGTAGTGCATGGACTCCGCGGTCCCCCAGGGTGGTGCTAGTGAGAACCCCCCGTGGGCAAAGATCTGGGATGAGTGGCACTTAGACTTCGCGAGTCGCGCTGCATTGTGCTACTGAGACGTTGATATTTTCGTCCAGAGTACATGCGTACACCACATTTTCATTGTATTGCGTTGCATTACATTCATACACTATTGCATTGCATTGCATTATGACTTGATTGAGACGTTTGGTGTTGTATTTCGATGATTGGTTTGGATTGGATACGTTCGGACTTGGCACATTTAGGAAGCTTTACATAGACGATGACGGATACTTGGATTTGCTTATATTGACTTGTACTTGTTGGTTTATTTGCTTATCTTCTTTATTGTCTGAGTTGTGTTAGCTATGCCTACTAGGTCTATGATGCCTACCAGTACTGTTGTTTGTACTGACCTGCACTTGCTGCATTCTTTTATGAATGTAGAGTATCAGGTTGGATCCACTTCTGTGACGCGTGGCTGATAGTCGCTTCAGCTTTCTCTTCGAGTCTCCTGGGTGAGCATGGCCGTCCGGTGCCTTGAAGAATTTTCTATCTTTATGTCCTATTCTATTCAGAGACATAGACACTTTATGTATTAGTATTTTGGATTGTATTATTTCCCTTTTCGATGCTCTTGTGTTATTCAGACCAGACCCTGGGGGTGTTGTTATTATTCCGCACTATTCTACTACTTCTATATCTATTTCGTGAGACTTACATATTTGTTCTATTCTGTTGCTTCATTTCATTCTTTTATGTATTTATACATTGTTGGGTTGAGATTTCGCTTACCGAGGTGGGAAGGTAGGTGCCCGCACGGCTTACGCAAAATAGGTCGTGACACGCTCGAACCTTAAAACTGAAAGTTCCTCTAATTTCAACATAACACAATATTACTCTTCAAGAAGCCTTTCCACCAGAAAATCCCAACCAACCCTAGTTATTCCACGTAGTCAATCACCACCGATCCAACTCTCAAACCACCATTAAAATAGTCCATAACTTGTAGGGAGACCCTTGAGTACTACACATAGATTCCTACCAACGTCCTCATATAGCTCATACCGCTTTCCTGGCCAAAATCCTCTTAAAGAAGAATCGCTCTTCCATCTTGGTCCATGAGTCTACCGACCCAAAATAACTATCCAAAGCCCTTTGGGGAATCCACTACTCTTTGTTTAAACTGATTTCACTGATCCTCAAATAACCCTCCGAAATATACCCCGTGACCTGAATTAGTTAACATCCACCGTTAATCATAGAACCTTTTGAGCCAAATCCACATTTACACTATCCACAAGTATATCCCAAGTAGTCATATCTTTACACTCATCCCTCGCTAGATTCATTCCTATTGATCAATCACTGTCTGTTACTACGATGCAGTCAAACTTACAGATAAATTTACTTCCGTTTAGCAATTACTTCATAGGCAGAGTATCTCAAGTTTTGGATCGAACTAGTCCATTGACACAAGTAGTTCATGGGAGAAAATTAAGTTATTTGGGCCCTGGAGGACTGAGAGAGCGCACTGCTAGTTTTTGGATACGAGATATCCATCCTAGTCACTATGGACGTATTTGCCCATTTGACACATCTGAAGGAATCATATTGGACTTATTGGATCTTAGGCCAAAATACCAAATGAAAGTAGATCGATTTTTTTCATTCCTGAAGAGGTACATATCTTGCCCAGATCTTCTTCCATAATGGTACGGAACAATAGTATCATTGGGGTAGATAAACAAATCACCTTAAATCTAAGAAGCCGAGTCGGTGGGTTGGTTCGGGTGGAGAGAAAAAAAAATGAATTGAACTTAAAATCTTTTCTGGAGATATCCATTTTCCTGGCGAGACAGATAAGATATCTAGACATACCGGCGTTTTGATACCACCAGGAACAGGAAAAAGAAATTACAAGGAATCCAAAAAAGTGAAAAATTGGATCTATGTCCAACGGATTACACCTTGATGCAGTGCTAGTGCATCTGAGACTTCTTAATTGGCTAGTTGTAATTATCCCTAGGGCTATGGAACAAAGGATTATCTCGGACCTAGACCGAGGATATATATATATCGCAAAACCGACAGGCTCGTAGCTCAAAATGACACCTTATCATCAAACCAACGAGATATCACACAAATCCGAAAACCCGACCGTTACCAAAGGATTATACCCGATCATTTCCACAAGAGTCAATCATCTATAACCTCTAATTTCCAGATGAGCACATCCACCACTTGTGCTCATCCCATAACTGAGAATGATCCATTCGAATTCCTTTCATACAACTCTGTTCCGTCGAGTAACTGAAAGCCTATCATGCGCACCCCAAAACAAATCCCTTATCACAGTGACACACGTCGAACTATACTATGCGACATCACATCCCGCCGCCCATGCTTGGACCCAAAAACGTGTCCTCACCATTAGTGAGAGATTGGAACAATGGAGCTTAGACCTTGCTAAAATCAAATATGCACGATAAGGAATGTAGTAATGGAATTTTTCTAAGTGTCCCATAGCCTCTCGAAGATAAGTATAGACGTCTCCGTACCTATCCTCAAGACTTTACTAGACATTGTTCTTGTACTTGTGAGACCGATTAACCAAAAGCTCTGATACCAATTTATCACGACCCAATTTCATAAGTCGTGAAGGCACTAACTCCGACCAAGTTAGTATGTCATCCACAACCCGTTAGAACAATTTAATAGGAGAATTAAAGGGGAAAAAGAATCATTCAAAGTTATTTCAAGTATTAATCATCGTTGATATCAGTATTAATCATCGCTAATATCATAAAATATGGAAATAAAGGTACATCCATCCCCGAATCTGGTGTCACTAGTACCAAAATGACTAAATGAAGTATAAGTGTAGGCATTCATTCGAAAAGTACATAAGTTTTTCCGAATCAAAGGACAACAATAAAGATAACTGAAGAAAATACAGTGCCACGGATCAACTGACGGCTCATCGCGAATCGTCCATATGACCATTAAAACGGTCGGTAGCATCTCGAGATCCATTTGTACCAGAAATAGAATCTGCAAACAAAAAGAGTGTAGTCAGTGTAGTGTGAGTACGGGGAACAACGTGTACTCAGCAGCATCATCGACCGACCCTAACCAAAATGGAGATAAGGGCTGGCCTACGATTACTACTTCTACACTTAAGCGCCATTAGTTCATAATGATAGTAATACCTCAAGCTATAATAATCTTAGTTTAAGCCTATGTGAAGTTCCTAATCCATAAGCACATCAGGTAATCAAATACACATCAAAGTCCTTAATCCGTCAATTATCCAAAGCCGAAAGAGGCAACCCAAATCACAATCAAGACATAATAGACAATCAACTCATTCAAACCATAATAACAACAAATGAGATAAAACGAATGATATGATACATTGTGCAAATGCATGTAATGCAAGGCCTTTCCATCACTCTATATACACACGTTCGAATGCCAATGAATCATGACTCATGGGGGACTCGCGAGGTCCATATACCACCACTCCGAAAAAATCCTCGAATCACGGTCTTCACATATTATATCTTAGCCCCTTAGGCTTATATACCTCTCAATTAGCCCATTAGCTTACAGTTATCATCACTTCGTCCGGAATCATTTCCCTTCGAACCTTTCACTAGTACCATCAATGCATACCATGATAAATATGATTATGATATGCTCAACGACATGGAATCAATGCATATAGTAAAGGACCTCATCTTTAGTCATGATAAGTATGCAGGAGATATATAATAAGTATGGAAATGGCATGCATCACAATAAGAAGCAGGAATACACATACGATTCCTTTTTTCAAGTTCTCGTAGTCACAAAGGTTCCACGTTTAGCTCCTTATACACAATAAAATTCTGTCTCAAGATATCATCATCACTCCGTCCGGAAACATTTCCCCTCAAACACACATATATATCCTCAAATATATATAATGCATGAGATACCAGATGAAGCATGATCATGACATGCACAATAACAAAAAGCAAATAAATATAGTAAAAGATCTCATCTTTATTAGTTATAAGTTGAAAAGGGCCTATCTTTAGCCGATTACGCAACAAAGTCATTATCTTAGCTTCTTTTCCACTTTTCAATGAGCATTTAGGAGTGATGAGCGCCACACATATCAAACCAGATAGACACACAATCTGAGAGACAAAAAATACGAGCTTCATACCCCACTCACCAATCAATAGGATCATACTATCTACTAGCTAGTGCCCAAAACATGGCATTCGAACCAACTGTACAATTTAAATTGCACAAGTTCCCATAACATGTCACCGGTACTCGATACAAATGCTTGTCACCTTACGAGTATCGAGACCCCCTTATTATCCTCGTTACACCCTTTTATTTAGTTTAATGTATCAACCACGATGCTAAAGTTAGAGTTTACAGCCTCAACATGCCTGGAATGGAAGTCTGAAAATCACTACACAGCCTTGCCATTTCGTATCGCATCCGAAAGGTCCCAATATGTTCAAATAAGTATTCTACGTAAAATACGAATCAAATGACACTAATAATTCTTTATATACGATTCGGGTTTAGAAAATCAACCCAAAAACCCCTTTCCAACCCCAAAGGTCTAATCCATAATTTAATTACAAGATTGGGTTTAATATAGTAAAAATAGTACTCTACAAGTTAAAACAAATCCAATGATACCCATATTGCTATACTTTGATTCGGAACCCAAAATGAACCCAGAAAGGTAACCGCAAGGCCAAAATTGGAATTTTACGTTCTTAATTAGTCTAAATCCAGAAAATACATTCAAAAAGCCATCACTTTAATCCTCAAGTCCATGATTTACCACTTTTAAACTTTTGGGTTCAAAACCCCAATTTCTACAATCCAAACACAGATATAAATGATGACCAATCAAAATAATCATGGAAAAACACAAAAATAAAGGTTAGAGACTTAACCCCTCATTGAGACGAGAACAACATCGCGAAAATCACCTCAAACGGAGCTCTAGAACTCAAGATACGCTGAAAATTCCAAATGAATGCAGTCTGATTTTTAATACACTGCGATTTTCGCACATGTGGCCTTCCACCTGTCATTTCCGCACCTGGAAAGGTCGCAGGTGCGGACCTCACTTTGCAGATGCGATGCACCAGCACCAACAACTTGTTCTGACACTAAAATTGGCATGACTCCCTTATATGATGTCCGAATTTGACAATTCTTTTTGTTATGGCTTCGTAATTACGATATGGATATAATGTTTCAATCAAAACACAAAACAAAGCTTCTTTGATCAATATGGTACCCCTTATGGCCAAAAAAATACGCCAAAAACATCGAATACGAGCGCGACACAACCTAAATCCATCCAAAACTCATCGAAATCTAACCAAAATTTGTGGACAAGTCCAAAATCATCATACGAACCTTCTCAAACTCAAACATCCAAACGGGGCTGTCTTGACCCAATGTTGATCGTGGTCAACTCCAAATCATCTCAAAAGTTAGTTTCTCAACCAACCCCCCAAATCACACCTAAACCTCTAGCGAACCAAACGAATGACTCCTCTAAGTCATAAATTAGATTACGGACCAAATGGAATCAGATTAACTATAAAAAAGACTCATTTACCCCCGATTTTGACTTTGGTCAAGCTTCTTCATTTCTTAACTTAAGAATTTCCAAAGTATCATTTTCCTTACCCAAAACTCATCTGAAAGCTTTGCGAATCGAGCCATCCATTACCGCAAATTATAAACATCAATACAAAGCTAATGGAACCATCAAATTTCCAACTCGGGGCTTATTTCTTCCCATGACCATGTTTTCATCATAAATAGGCATATTTAATGCTAAAACTGATTTAATTGTCGAAAACCAACCAAATGAACTCTAAAATTAGCTCCGTCAATATCTAAAAGGTCATGAATAATATTTTAAATTTAGCGGAATCTTCAGATCTCCTGTCACACCCCATCCTTGGTAAGGCATGACTGGCACTCGGCACCCTACGAGAACCGAGCAAACCAACTTATAATTTGCATTCTTCATGTCTCGAATGGTAAAAATACGGCTAAGGGTTAAATATGAACATAATATCAGGCATAAATATATGTGCAATAGACCCATGATGCCAACATAACAACCGACATAATATAACTAAGTTGTACACATGAACTGCCTGCAAAGCCTCTATGAGCATGGTTGAAGTATACAAGTAGGGACAGGTCCCCCGACATACCCTTGACACAAGTTATGTATATATATATATATATATATATATATATACCCAGACTCGGCAATGCTCCAGGAAGAAATGGAGCCCACCAATCAAAATTGGTACCTGAAAGCAGCCTACTGTGGTAGATCCTCGTCCCTTCTGTCTACACCTGCGGGCATGAACGCAGCGTCCACAAGAAAGGACGTCAGTATGAATAATGTACCGAGTATGTAAGGTGGAAATGTAATAGAATCAACAAATGCTGCAAAGAAAGAGCATAAGAATCAACCTGGCACTTCTGACTTACCGATGAGAATCTAGTACGCATGTCTCTTAATACTCTCATATCTTTAACTGCATCTATAGACAATACTGTATCTCTAACTTACTTACTGTCCTAGTGCCAACTGCCCAACTGATCAGTGGTAACTGCCCGACCGGCCGTAGCTCGGTGGTAATAACTGCCCGCCTAATTATCGCCCGATGGTAGAGCGTAACTGCCCGACTGATCAGTGGTAACTGCCCAACCGACTGTAGCTCGGTGGTAATAACTGCCCGTCTGATTATCGCCCGACGGTAGAGCGCAACTGCCCAACTGATCAGTGGTAACTACCCAACTGGTCGATGCTCGGTGGCAATAACTGCCCGTCCGATTATCGCCCGACGGTAGAGCGCAACTGCCCAACTGATCTGTGGTAACTGCCCATCCGGCCGTAGCTCGGTGGTAATAACTGTCCGTCCGATTATCACCCGACGGTAGAGCACAACTGCCTGACTGATCAGTGGTAACTGCCCATCCAGCCGTAGCATGGTGGTAACATCTGCCCGACTGGTCGTAGACCAGTGGTAATTATAATCAACATCATAACTAAACTTCTACAAGTAATCTCTATACAATTTCCGTGGTCATCACTTAACCCGTAGGATCTACATAATCACATAAGACTTATAAGCACAGCTCAGGCCATTAGTACTTCTTCCCACTTGACTAGACTATAACCAAATCCTAAGATACAATATGAACCTCTCTTCGAACATTAAATACCTTATAGAGATCCTCTACTAGCAATCTATTCATGTCCTATAAAACATTCCTTAAGAACCTATTCCTAAAATCATTGGATTATTATTATGGAACCGTCATCGTGAACATGTATCACCTTGGAGGAACAAAGTCATAAGATGAGATCAACATCAATGAATAACATCAATAGCCATGAAACAAGCTCAAGGATATCATAAGAACATCGGGAACTGTAAGCTTTGGCACTTTTAGAAACGAGGTTATTGAAGATATCATGTATAGGTTCACAACAAAGGAATCATGCCTTAAGAAAGAAAGGTTTAGCCTTAACATACCTGGAGGCTTACTTTCCGACATTCCAACCTACCTCCTGTCTTGCAATCTAGTTATGATCGTTCGTAGTCTCGTAATCTACATATAAGACCATTCATACTATTGTTAGGCGCACCATCATACACTTATCTCAAGCCTTTAATTAAAATCCATTTAAAATCTACCGAACTTCGGGCAGCATCTCGCCTGTTTATATGCCTAGCCCGAAATCACAATCCAACAACCAACAACAACAAAAATAATACCAATATCAACAACAATATTATCAATACAAGTATATTCCATAACATCCCACACGATGTTTTTCCCAAGTTCCACAACTAAACAACTCGTTATACAACTATTTAACAACTTTATATCCGTAAATAAACCAAAACTAACATTAATAAGAAGAGATTCATACCTTACTCCCATTAATATTGGGATATCTTCATTTTCCCCCTTGAACTTGAGCCAAAACTCGTCGCTATACAATTTGTAATCACAACTATACGCTGTTCGGACTTAAATCCGGAGATTTCACTTAATTTGCGCTAAAATTCTATGAACGGAAGTTGGGGGAATACTCTAGAGAGTTTGGGATATTTTGATAGGTTTTTGGATGAAAAATGAGGGGTAAAACCCCTTTTATAAGGTTTTAAAGTCGGTTCGGGTACTGTAGCAGCGCGACTACTGTAGCAGCTCGGTTACTGTAGCGCGCGTTTCTGCTCGGTCAGCCCAACTTGTAACGTTCATAATTTTCTACTCCAATGTCGTATCAAAAAGCGGTTTATTGGGTTGGAAACTAGACTGGACGATCTTCATTTTAGGCTTTGAAAACACCTTAAAACTCCTAATATACTAGGAGATATATCCCTCCAAATTTGACCCAAAATTCTGTCAAATATTCTACTAATTTCCAAAATTTCGACAAACTTATCTTCTTCGATTTGCTTGGTCCCGGAACCTTCCGAAACTCTCCATACATGATACTTATCATTAATCGTACTTGATAATAGCCATGTCCTTTTGTTCCAAGGTTGTCCTTCCCGGTTACGACTTACGAGTCGTAATTCATCCTTTACTCATACAATATACTTAATAATGCTTCGTTCCTCATAATCCAAAGTTGTTTTACTTAGACATAGTTCGACATACTTATGTTCAAATTTAATAAGTGCTTCTCTAAAAGTACGGGGTGTAACATCTCCAATCAGAGCACGTTTTCCCACAATATATAATTTATCTAAATAATTGAATGCCGGAATTTTCAAAGTGAAACCTTCTCCCAAAGTGAACCAAATGACATCCGTTTGACTTCAAATTTTACAAGCAAGTAAAAATAATTATTACAGAATTTCTGGAATAGACGAAATGCAAAACAAAGCATCGGTTCTCAAAACGACCGACCGGGTCGTTACATCGGGTAATGTTTCACATACGTATTTCTTACCTGGTAACTTGAAGATATTCAATCTTCTAATCATGTGTAGTCTCAGTATGATAACCATTCTTCTCACTAATAAACTTCAGGTTTACTACAATTTATTTTCCTATCGTAACAATTACAATCTAGGATAAATGGTGCTATCATATATAACATCTTCGAGGGACTTCAATTTCAGATATCTACTACTTCATAAGTAGATTTCAAAAGTTCTACTGCTTTGGGAGTAGAATTCAGAGTCTTACTACTTCGTTCGTAAGTTGCAGAGTTTTACTACTTGGGGAGTAAACTGCATAGTATTTACTATTTTAGAAGTAAATTTTAAAACTTGACTACTTCAGAAGTAAATCATAAAATATTCAGAAAATTTCTTCTTAAATACCACTTTCAGAGGTGAGTCGTGATATCTTCACAACCATGTGCACATCTTTATGGATAAGCTTTATTAAATATTATCGCATTCACTTCAGGGAATGGATCTATGTTTACAGCTTTTATCAAAAGCTCTCATTCTTCATGAATGGATTACAATAATCTAAAACGTGCCTTAAGCATATCAAATTGTGATAGCTCAATACCTCTTTTAAGATATTACTACTTTAGGAGCAAATCGAGGCATGCATATGATGTAGAAAATTTTTCTCTAACATATACCGGGCTTCAAAGAAATTACTGCTTTAGGACCTATGAAACATCGTGAAATTTAACCATTTCCAGTAATTATAAATCAAAAGGAGATAAACTATATAAATATCTTATTTGATAAACATGGAGCATAAAAGAAACTTTGAGAATTAAATGGAAGCAAATGATGGTCGTATATACTTCTTGTACCAGGCCATCCTCCAACCCAATACCGACAAACTTATGTGACACATGGCAGGGAGCTATGTATTATGGAACATCACCATGTCACCTGCATCACTTCGATCAGCAAATACCTGAAATAGAAATCAAACTCAAAGTAAGTGCTTGTCACGACCCAGTTCTGCCTAAGTCGTGTGGTCACTTACCTTCCCACCTCAATAAGCGAACCCTCAACCCAACAAGGAATAAATACCTAAATTAATGAAACTAAGCAACGAAATAGAATAAATACGTAAGTCTCACGATATATATATATATATATATATATATATATATATATATATATATATATATATATAGTAGAATAGTACGGAATAATAGCAGCACCCCCAGGGTCTGATCTGAATAATACAAGAGCATCTAAAGAAAGAGAAATAATACAATCCAGAATACTAATACATAAGTGTCTGTGTCTCTGGATAAAATAGGAAGTAAAGATAAGAAGTCTTTAAGGCGGCGGACGGCCATGCTCACCCTGGAAAATCGAGAATAGAGCTGAAGCGACTATCAGCCACGCGTCACAGAAGTGGATCCGACCTGATACTCCGCATTCATAAAAGAATACAGCAAGTGAAGGTCAGTACAAACAATAGAACTGGTAGGCATCATCGGCCGACTAATCATAGTTAAAAAAATTCAGATAATAAAGCAGATAAGCAAATAAACTAACAAGCATATGACAATACAATTAATTCCAAATATCTGTCATCACCTACATAAAACATCTAATCCCCAAATGTGCCAAATCAGTATATATCCGATCCAATTCAAGTCACAATACCACACCAAACATCTTAATCAAGTAATAATACAATGCAATGCAATGATGGTATGGATGCAATGCAATGCCATGCAAATGAGGTGTACACATGTACTCCGAACGGAAATGTCGATGACTCGCGAAGTCTAAATGCCACCCGTCCTGGATCTTTGCCCAATAGACAGACGGGACCTCGGATCTTTTCCCACGGGGTTTTCTCACCGGCACCACCCTGGGGGACCCGAGAAGTCTATGCACTAACAACGATTCCGGAACTAACATCAGATATCGGCCATGCAACAACGATTTCGAAATTGATCATCAGACATCGACCTCTCACATCACTCAAGTAAAAGAGATTTCTCAAATATCAATTTCACTCAATCAATGATTCCGGGATGAACATCAGACATCGGCCTCTCACGTCACTCAAAATAAAATTGAGCCCAGCGCATCAAGTATTTCATCAATGTCATCAATATCTCAACAATGTATCATGAAGATGAGAGTGCGTGCAATGCATGAACCACATAAATAATCATACTTAATATCACAAGTACCAACAGTGGGTATGCCAATAATATATTCGAATCACAAATACTGACAGTGCGTATGCCAATAATATAACCGAATCACAAGTACCAACAGTGGATACGCCAACAACATATCCAGGTACAAATACCAATAGCGCGCATGTCAACTATCTCACAATCGAGATGATAAAACAGAATCCAATATCTACCGACTACTCATGGCATCAAGCCGACACAATAGAACAATCAACCACACATAACGGGGTGGCTAGTCCCAACACATAATAGGGCCTAACCTAAGGTAATATCCAACCCGACTTCATAGCCGAAGGTTCACATGCGGTCTCCGACAATAATATCTAAATATATGCTTCGCTATACGAAGTCTCACCAAGGATAAGCCATAACCTACATGGATGGCTGAACCGCAGCACCAACAACTCACTCACTTGCCTTGCCTTTCCGCTGAACCAAAGTAGTCTAAGCATAATCGAATTCTAGATTAAAAATCCTAAAGAATGATACTAATATTGCTACTATTCAAATTAGGTCAATTCTAGCCCTAGAAATTGGGGAAACGGGCCCACAATGGCAAAATGGGAAATCCGAAAGCAAAATATCAAATTAAGCACTAGGTGATGATAACCCAACCACTAATTGCTGATTTAACTCAAAGATTAGCCTAATTTCGGATTTCAAGCAAAACCCCCAAATTTGGGTATAAACCCTAAGTCTTTGATTTCGAAATTCAATGCTAAAAGTGGAAGATATATGATTAATAAGCTTAGATTAGTCAAAATCTAACATAAACACCATCATTTTCCTCATACATGAGCCTAAGGAAAAGTTCATCAAAACCCTCCTTCAAATTCCATCACTAAGAGATTGTTAAAGGAAAGGGGAAATCTAAGATGATTGTGATTAAGGAAGAGTAAAGGAATAGGCAAGATATAGCTCAAAGAATGTCTCCAAAATATCTCCAAGAACTGTTCCCCAAAGTTCTAATTTCAAAATGGGAAATAATGAAGGTCTAAGGCTTATTTAAATCACACTTAATGAAATTACTTGACCCGTCACCGCCGCGACGGTAGCGGGGTCGCTAAAGCGCCCTCAAGACCGCCATGGCGACATGGCCAGCAATACACATGGCCGCCCCAACTGCCAACACACCGCAATAGCGGTGCCGCTGGGACGGCACTGGTGCCGCCATTGCGGGCACCAGGTACAAGAATCCCCCATTGTTTTCTAAGTCTTCAATTGGAATCTCGGGTCATTCCCGAGGCCATCTGCTCACAAACCATACACACAGACCCACACAAAATTACACTACGAACATGGTTGTGGCCACACAATTTCCAACGAAGGCCTCGTTGACCGAGTCAACCCCCATGCCTTAATTCTAATTCCCAACCCAAGTCCCGAAATGTATCCGAGTGCATTGGGAACCGAACCAATTACACCACAATTCTAAACGACTATCCGGACCTCTCGGAATCGACGAAATTCCAAAAAAGTTTTGTTTACCCAAAAGTCAACTTTGGGTCAACAATTTTTCACTTTAACCCTATATATCACTAAAGTTGCCCGAATTCGGTATAGACACCTAAGGAAGCATGCCAACAGTCCCTCGGGTCAAAAGTGAACTAATCAGTTCTCGGGAACTGGCGAAAATGCCAAAAATACTATAAAGACCAAACAAGTCGTTACATTAGATACCAATTGAACCGTCGCTAGTCCTCGAGCGAAGAAAAAAAGGAAAGCATGGAAATACCTGAATCAGTGAATAACTGGGGATATTGGCTACGTATGTCGGACTCGGTCTCCTAAGTAGCCTCCTCAACAGGATGGCACTTCCATTGCACCTTCACAGAAGCAATCTCCTTTGACCTCAACTTTCGAACCTACCTATCGAAAATCGCGATAGGCTCCTCCTCATAAGTTAAATTCTCATCAGGCAATATAGAATCCCAACGGACTATGTAGGTACCGTCAGCATGGTACTTTTTCAGCATCGAAACATGAAAAATCGGATGAACTCCCGTCAAGCCTGGCGGCAATGTCAACTTATAAGCTACATCACCGATACAGTCCACAATCTCAAACGGACCAATATACCTGGGGCTCAACTTGCCCCTCTTAACAAATCTCATAATACCCTTCATGGGTGAAACCTTCAATAGAAACTGGTCACCAATAGCAAACTTCAAATCCCGGACCTTCCGGTCCGCATATGACTTTTGCCGACTCTGAGCTGCCAAAAGCTTGGCCTGAATAAATCTCACTCTATCAAGGGACTCTCTCAATAGATTTGTGCTCCAAGGTCAAGCCTCGGACCCATCAAACCAACCAATCAGAGATCTACATCTCCTACCATATAAGGCCTCAAAAGGCGTCATGCCAATACTCGAATGATAACTGTTGTTGTACACAAACTCTACCAATGGTAAGTGCTTATCCCAATGACCACCAAAATTAATAGCACACACTCTCAACGTGTCTTTAAGCACCTAAATTATTCGCTCGGACTGGCCATCGGTCTGGGGATGAAAAGCTATACTAAGATCCAATCGGGTACCCAACTCCTCGTGAAACGCCCTCCAAAAATGGGAAGTGAAAATCGTACCCCGATCAGATATAACAGAAATAGGAACCCTATGTAATCTCACAATATCCTGAATGTACATCTTGGCTAACTTCTCCGCAGTATAGGAATCCTGAACCGAAACAAAGTGAGCGGACTTAGTCAACCGATCAACTGTCTCCCAAATAGAATCAAACTTGCCAAGGGTTTCGGAAGACCCGTGACAAAATCCATAGTAATCCTCTCCCACTTCCACTCAGGAATGGGCATCCTCTGATGCACCCCTCCGGATTGCTAGTGCTCATACTTTACCTACTAACAATTTCCACACTTAGCCACAACGTCAACTATATCTCTTTTCATCCGACGCCACCAATAGTGTTGTCTCAAGTCATGGTACATCTTAGTCGCCCCAGGATGAATGGAATAGCGAGAGGTATGAGCCTCAGACAAGATCAGCTGAATCAAATCACCAACACGAGGAACACAAACGCGACCTCTAATCCTCAGAATGCCCTCAGAATCAATCACGCCCTATCTCAGATCTTGCTCAACGGAGCATTCTCAAACTGATGAGTCCTGACCCGATCCAATAAAGATGACCGCGCCTCTATACAAGCCAAAATCCTGCCCGGGGCCGAAATATCAAGACGGACAAAACTGTTGGCCAGAGTCTGAACCTCCATAGCCAACAGATGCTCAAAAACAATCAATCGAGCTAAACTCCCCATACTCACTGCCTTGCGACTCAAGGCATCAGCCACTACATTGGCTTTCCCGGGATGATATAGAATAGAGATGTCATAGTCCTTCAGGAGCTCCATCCATCGGCGCTTAAGATCTCTCTGGGTAAACACATGTTGAAGGCTAAAGTGATTGTTGAAAACCTTACAATGGACACTGTAGAAATAATGCCTCCAAAGCTTCTATGCCAAGACTACAACCAACAACTCCAAATCGTGGGTGGGGTAATTCTTCTTATGAACCTTTAACTGACGGGAAGCATAAGCTATCACTCTACTCTCCTGCATCAACACCGAACCCAAACCCATACTGGAAGCATCACAATAGACAACAAAATCTTTACCCTCCAGGGGTAATGCTAAGATCGGGGTTGTAGTCAAAAGAAACTTGAGCTTTTGAAATCTCTCCTCACAATCATCCATCCACTGGAAGGGAATATCCTTCTGGGTCAATCTGGTTATATAAGGACAAAGCAATGGCAGCAAAACCCTTCACAAAGTGATGGTAATAACTAGCCAAACCCACAAAACTACGAATCTCAGTAACAATAATGGGCCTCGCCCAACCCCTCACAACCTCAATCTCCTATGGATCAACCATAATCCCATCCTTAGACACAACATGGCCCAAGAATGCTACAGACTCCAACTAGAACTCACACTTAGAAAACTTGCCAAACAGGCTATATTTCTTCAACAACCCAAGAACGGTACGACAATGGCTCTCATGCTCCTCTCTACTCTTGGAATACACAAAGATGTCACCAATAAACACAATCACGAAGGAATCAAGAAACGGCCTAAAGATGCCATTCATCAAGGTCATAAAGACAGTCGGGGCATTTGCAAGCCCAAAAGACATCACTAGAAACTCATAGTGGCCATATCTCGTCCGAAATGTTGTCTTTGGAATATCCTCCGCCCTGATCTTCAACTGGTGATAGTCGGAACGCAAATCAATCTTCGAAAACATCGAAGCTCCCTGAAGTTGGTCAAACAGATCATCAATACGAGGCATAGGGCAATTGTTCCAAATAGTGACCTTGTTCAACTGTCAGTAATCAATACACATCTAGTCCCATCTTTCGTCTTCACAAATAACACTGGAGCACACTAAGGTGTGACACTAGGTCTAATGAATCCCTTGCTCAATAAGTCCTGCAATTATTCCTTAAGCTCCCTCAACTCGGCAAGTGCCATCCGATATGGTGGGATGGAAATAGGTCGAGTGTCCAGTTCCACATCAATACAGAAATCAATGTCACAGTCGGGTGTCATCCCTGGCAAATCTGACGAAAATACATCCGCAAACTCGCTCACAACAGGGATAGACTCAAGGGGTGGAGATGCAACCATCATATCACGAACATGAGCTAAATAAGGTAGACACCCCTTACTTACTAACTTCTTCGCCTGAAGGAAGGAAAGGATCTTCTTTGGAGCGGGACTAAGAGTACTCTCCACTCAAGTCTAGGAATGCCCGGCATTGCTAAAGTGACCGTCTTGGTGTGACAGTCCAAGATCGCATGATAAGGAGAATGCCAGGACATCCCTACTATAATATCATAGTCGACCATATCAAGAATCAGAAAATATACCCAAGTATTATACCCCATAAAAGTAACCAAACAAGACCGGTAGACTCGATCAACAATCACAGATTCTCCAACCGGAGTAGACACATGAACAAGTTTATCTATGCTAGCACAAGGCAAATCCCAACCAACTACATGAAATGCAGATACATATGAATAGGTGGATCCAGGATCAAATAACACAGATGCTGCTCTATGACGAACAGAAATAGTACCTGAAATCACAGCATCTGAGGTCTCTTTCTCGGGCCTACCAGAAAATGAGTAACAATGGGCTCCACCATTTCTAGCCTGAGATCCCCCTCTGATACCCTGAGTACCACCTCTAGCTGGTTGGGAACCACCTCTAGAACCACAGAAAGTACCGCGGCCTGACTGAGCATCGCCTCTCTGAGAAGTCCCACCTCGACAACCAGATGATATAGGAGTCCTCGGCGGCTGATAATCTCGCCTGGGTCGGGGATATCTCCTAGCAACATGACCAACCTCCCTAAAGGAAAAATAGGTAAGAGGAGTTGAGTGCTAAAACACAGAAGTTGAAGACCCAGATGAAGCAGCCATGTCCACTGGTTTGGAGAACGAACTCTCAGGAGCCCTCTGCCTAGGTGTCTCACTAGAAGAAGCCGGTAACGCTGAATGTACGGGATGATCGAAATATGGTTGAGCTGGCCTCAAAAGTTGACCCACGCCCCTCGAACCAGAACCCCCAAATTTGCCAGTCTGATGTAGCCTCTTGTCACCACCACCAAAAGCACGGGCCTTAGCGCCTTCAACCATAGAAGCGTGCTTGATAATGGACTGGAAGGAAGCCTCCATAGACTCCATCTGAAGACAAGGAATCTGTAGAGAGCCCACTAGTCCTCCCACAAAGCGCCTGATCCTATCAGCCTCAGTAGGGATCAACGAAGTAGAATAACGAGCTAGATAAAGGAAATGGGTCACATAAGACTCCAAAGACATGCCCCTCTGCTCAAGGTGTAAAAACTGCTCCCTACGCGCCTCTCTCAAGGACCGGCACATACTTTTCAAGGAAGGCCCGGTAGAACTGAGTCCAAGTCAAAGGAGGAGAACCCTCAGGTCTGCACGCCACGAAATACCTCCACCATGTCTTCGCTTCGCTGCAAAACTTGTAGGACACATAATTAATGCCGTGGGGCTCCACTATCCCTTACGGTGCAGCATTTTATGCATATCAAGAATAAACTCATAGGCATCCTCAGACAAAGTACCAGAGAACCTCGGTGGCTCTAACTTCCTGAACCTCCTAACCAGGTCTTGATCAGTAGCAGTCATAACAGCGCCTTCCATGGGCCTAATATCCTCACCAGGGGCGGGTATCGCATCAATACGAGGAGCCATAGCTGCAGCGGGATGTGCTTCCCGTGTAGGCCCCTGCTCAGGGGTCTGCGCCCAAACCCGGGTTTGCGCCCAAATGAACCCCCGCCGGGAGTAGTCACACCGGCGACTGCCTGTTGGGCATCAAGGTGAAATAGAATCCTAGCCATAGTGTCATGCACGGCCTGGTCAGAAGTAACCTTAGGTTGTGTCCGTGTTGGGGCCATACCATCCTCTACGACCTAGTCTCTACCTGACAGATACTCGGGCTCGGGAGATGGAGACCTCTGTCGCTGCTGACCCACCACAAGAACTCTGCCTCTGACTGGGGCAACCCCACGGCCTCTCGCTTTGTCGTGTCCCCTGGCTGTATCTGGCCCTAGGGTGCCAGTCGTACCTGCGGGCTCTAGCACCTGACCTCTAGCCGTCGTAGCTGTAGTCCTCACCATCTGTGAGAGAAGAGAAGAGAGTTAGATACCAATTTGATACTTCCAGATGCCAAATTGAATAAGCTAGCATGAAGAATGAAAAGAAAGTGAGATTTCATAAATGTCCTATAGCCTCCCGTAGATAAGTACGGAGCTCATCGTACTAATCCACGAGACTCTACTGGACACGCTCTTGTATTAAAGACCGGTTAACCCAGGGCTCTGATACCAACTTTGTCACAACCCAATTCTGCCTAAGTCATGCAGGCACTTACCTTTTCACCTCGATAAGCGAACCCTTAACCCAACAAGGAATAAATACATAAATTAATGAAAGTAAGCAACATAATGGAATAAATACGTAAGTTTCACGATATATATATATATATATATATATATATATATATATATATATATAGTAGAATAGTGCGGAATAATAGCAACACTCAGGGTCTGATAATAAAGCAGATAAGAAAATAAACTAACAAGCATATGACAATACAATTAATTCCAAATATCTGTCATCACCTACGTAAGGCATCTAATCCCCAAATGTGCCAAATCTGTATATATCCGATCCAATCCATGTCAGAATACCACGCCAAGCATCTCAATCAAGTCATAACGCAATGCAATGCAATGATGGTATGAATGCAATGCCATGCAAATGAGGTGTACACATGTACTCCAGTCGGAAGTCTAAGTGCCACCGGTCCCACATCTTTGCCCAACAGACAGATAGGACCCCGGCCTTTTCCCACCGGGGGTTCGCACCGGCACCATCCTGGGGGACCTGCGGATTCCATGCAATAACAACAATTTCAGAACTAGCATACGATATCGGCCATGCAACAACGATTCCGGAATTGATCATCGGACATCAGCCTCTCACATCACTCAAGTAAAAGAGTTTTCTCAAATATTAATTTCACTCAAACAACGATTTTGAGATGAACATCGGGTATTGGCCTCTCAGGTCACTCAAGTAAAACTGAGCCCAGCTCATCAAATATTTCATCAATGTCATCAATATCTCAACAATGTATCATGAAGATGAGAGTGCATGCAATGCATGAATCACATCAATAAGCATGCTCAATATCACAAGTACCAACAGTCGGTACGCCAACAATATATTCGAATCACAAATACCGACAGTGGGTATGCCAATAATATAACCGAATCACAAGTACCAATAGTGGGTACGCCAACAACATATCCAAGTATAAATACCAATAGCCGGTATGTCAACTATCTCACAATTGAGATGATAAAACAGAATCCAATATCTACCAACTACTCATGGCATCAAGCCGGCACAATAGAACAATCAAGCACACATAACAGGGTGGCTAGTCCCAACACACAACAGGGCCCAACCTAAGGTAATATCCAACCCGACTTCATGGTTGAAGGTTCACATGCTGTCTCCAATAATAAAATCTAAATACGTGCTTCGCTATACGAAGTCTCATCAAGGGTAAGCCATAACCTACTTGAATGGCCAAACCGCAGCACCAACAACTCACTCATTTGCCTAGTCTTGCCGCTGAACCTCAGAACGAAAGTAGTCTAAGCATAATCAAATTCTAGATTAGAAATCATGAAGAATGATACTAATATTGCTACTATTCAAATTAGGTCAATTCTAGCCCTAGAAATTAGGAAAACAGTCCCACAAGGGCAAAACGGGAAATTCGAAAGAAAAATACCGAATTAAGCACTAGATGATCATAACTCAACTACTAATTGCTGATTTAACTCAAAGAATAGCCTAATTTCTGATTTCAAGCAAAACCCCCAAATTTGGGTATAAACCCTAAGTCTTTAATTCCGAAATTCAACGCTAAAAGTGGAAGATATATGATTAATAAGCTTAGAGTAGTCAAAATCTAACATAAACATCATCAATTTTCTCATACATGAGCCTAAGGAAAAGTTCATCAAAACCCTCCTTCAAATTCCATCACTAAGGGATTGTTAAAGGGAAGGGGGAAATCTAAGATAATTGTGATTAATGAAGAGTAAAGGAATAGGCATGATTTACCTCCAAGAATGTCTCCAAAATATCTCCACGAGCTGTTCCCCAAAGTTCTAATTTCGAAATGGGAAATAATGAGGGTCTAAGGCTTATTTAAATCACACATAATGAAATTACCTGACCCGTCACCACCGTGACGATAGCGGGGTCGGCACAGCGCCCTCAAGACCGCCATGGCGGCATGGCTAGCAATACACATGCCCGCCCCAG
The DNA here is from genome assembly GCF_019175385.1 of Lycium barbarum. Taxonomy (NCBI): domain Eukaryota; kingdom Viridiplantae; phylum Streptophyta; class Magnoliopsida; order Solanales; family Solanaceae; genus Lycium; species Lycium barbarum. The sequence goes on along the minus strand of NC_083348.1, from coordinate 16,631,331 downwards.
TGGCCGACATACCACAATAGCGGTCTTGCTGCGACGGCACTAGTGCCGCCATTGCGGGCACCAGGTACCAGAATCCCTCATTTTTTTCTAAGTTTTCAATCGGAATCCCGAGTCATTCCCGAGGCCATCTACTCATAAACCATACACACAGACCCACACAAACTTACACTACGCACGGGCTCGTGGCCTTGAAATTTCAACCGGAGGCGTCGTTGACCGAGTCAACCCCCAATGCCTTAATTCCAATTCCCAACCCATGTGTCGAAATGCATCCGAGTGCATTGGGAACTGAACCAATTACACCCACAAGTTCTAAACGACCATCCGGACATCTCGGAATCGACGGAATTTCGAAAAAGGTTTGTTTATCCAAAAGTCAACTGTGGGTCAACTATTTTTCACTTTAAGCCTATATTTCACTTAAGTTGCCCGAATCCGAAGCGTGCCAACAGTCCTCTCGGGTCAAAATTGAACTAATCAATAATCGAAAATGAGCGAAAATGCCAAAAAGATTATAACGACCAAACAGGTCGTTACAATGCTCAAAATGGCAGAGTCCCGTACAGATAACGTGTTATGAAATAATATTAAAAGTACACGACAACAAAAAAAAGTATAGCCAGAGAAGGTGGGGAGAGGGAGAGAAATTTTATTGTATTTTCAATTGATATCCAGATGAACTGAATTGACTTCCTATTTATAGAAGAAAATAAGTTGTTGTGAGGCATTTCAAAAGCTGCTGACAAGCTACTTGCTTGAGCTACTCTCAAGCTACCTGCTTGAGTTACTCACAAGCTGCCTGCTTGATTGCAAGCCCCAGGAAGCTGCTGCAAAGCTTTTCAAGCAGCTGCTTGTAACCTGCCTTCATGGGCTACTTGCAAGCTCCCTGCTTGATTGCAAATTTATCCAATTGCAAGCTTATTCAGAAAATCGTGTATTTGAATAGACATCCATAATGTGAAGTATTTATAATACTGATATAAATATAGATGAACCCATTTGAAATAAGGAAGAGTGGTAGCTCAGCAGTCAAGCAGGTTCAGTTTCATCGACACGTGTTGCGTTCGAGACTCACCTAAAGAGCAGATGCTTTAAGTATTTCAGTTTTGCTTTTTAAAGTAAATATTAGACACCTCTAGGCTGTAGTCCTAAACTTTGAATAGTACATGTCTGCTGAATTTTTTACTCATGGGATAAATTGTAGATTATTTTTGATGAATTATTGAAGTTATAAGCTATATCATTTTACATTGATTTTTTTAGAATTATCTTTAATTGTTTTAAACTGTTTTAATAATTTAGGTCATACTATACTTGAGGTTATACATTTGTAAAATAGTACATCTTATTTTACTTAGCTTAAACTCTCCTTTAATTTATAATGTTGTGAATTATTGAAGTTATAAGCTATATCATTTTACATTGATTTTTTTAGAATTATCTTTAATTGTTTTAAACTGTTTTAATAATTTAGGTCATACTAATACTTGAGGTTATACATTTGTAAAATAGTACATCTTATTTTACTTAGCTTAAACTCTCCTTTAATTTATAATGTTGTGAATCTTTTTGCCTCTTCTTTGCCTCTTATTTGGTATACATGAAGCTTAGGTTGTTTTGTTTATTTATTTATCTATTATTTTTTTTATGCATGGTGTTTCAAAATAGTGACGTTAACAGTTATCATCAAATAAATCAGAGTAAAAACTTAAAAATTTAAATTGACTTAGATGAAAATTTACAGTCTTGTAAGTAATTAAAACTTGATATACTTGCTTCTATAATGTTGTTTTTTTTAATCTTTATGACTTGCCTGATCTACACAAATGCAAGAATATATATAATTTATACAATAGAAAATGATGGTGTAACTATATATTTATTTTTAGATAGAATATCACCTAAAAATGATATTTTTCAGGGATATTATGGGAATACAACAAAAAATTCGATCATTCCTATTGTCGACCGTCATATTCGCTATTTCGGTCTTTATTTTGGTTAAACCTCGTAGTTTTATATGATGAGATTCGTCGTGTGTTAGTTGCCCTAGTTTTGGACACCGGGTGTCACGACCTAATTTCATAAGTCGTGAAGGCACTAACTCCCACCAAGTTAGTAAGCCATCCATAACCCACTAGCACAATTTAATAACGGGATTAAAGTGGAAAAGAAATAGTTCAAGTATCAATAATCCTTATCTTCATAAAACACGTAAAATAGAGGTACAACCATCCCCGAATCTGGTGTCACTAGTACAAGAACGACTAAATGAAGTATAAGTCTAGGTATACATCTGGAAAGTACATAAGTTGTCTGAAATAAAAGACAACAATAAAGATAACTGAAGAAGATCCGATGCCATGGATCAACTGATGGTTCACCCCGAATCGTCAAGATGACCATCACAACAGTCGGCAGCGTCTTGAACTCCACTCGTACTGGGAATAGAATCTGCACACGAAAATAGTACAGCAAGTGTAGCTTGAGTATGGGGAACAACGTGTACTCAGTAGCATCGTCGACCGACCCTAACAAAAACAAAGACGGGGGCTGGCCTACGATTACTACTTCCACACTTAACCGCCATTAGTTCACAATAATAATAATAATAATAATAATAATAATAATAATAATAATAATAATAATAATAATAATAATAATAATAATAATAATAATAATAATAATAATAATAATAATATATTGAGAATAATCTCAGTTCAAGACTATGTGAAGCTTCTAATCCATAAGTACATCAGGTAACCGAATAAGCAACTAAGTCCTTCGTTTATAAAGAAATCAAATAAGCACCCAAGTCCTTAATGTCAATCATCCAAAGCAGAAAAAGGCAATCCAAACCACAATCAAAGCATTATAGACAATCAACTTGTTCAAACCTCTATACAACAAAGGAGATAGGATGAATGATATGAGATAAAGTGCAAATGCATGTAATGCCATGCAATGCAAGGCCTTTCCATCACACGGTATACGCACATTCGAATGTCAACGAACCGTGACCCATTGGGGACTCACGAGGTCCATATACCACTACTCTGAAAAATCCTCGGATCACGGTCTCGACATATCATTTCTCAGCCCCTTAGGCTCATATACCTGTCAACTAGCCCATTGACTCATAATCATCATCACTTCGTTCGGGATCATTTCCCTTCGTACCTTTCATTAGTATCATCAATGCATATGAGATATCATGATAAATATGAATATGACATGCTCCACAACAAGAAATCAATGCATACGGTAAAGGACCTTACCTTTAGTCATGATAAGTATGCAGGAGATATATGATGAGCATGGATATGGCATGCATCATAATAAGAAGCAGGAATACACATAAGATTTCCTTTTTCAAGTTCTCATAATCACAAAGTTTCCACCTTTAGCTTCTTATACACAATAAAGTTTTGTCTCAAGATATATCATCACTCCATTCGAAAACATTTCCCTTCAGACCACATATGTATACTCAAATATATACAAAGCATGAGATACCAAATGAAGTATGATTATGACATGCACAATAACAAGAAGCCAATAAATACAGTAAAATATCTCATCTTTATTCATTATAAGCTGTAAAGGCCTATCTTTAGCTGATTACGCAATAAAGTCATTATCTTAGCTTCTTTTCCACTTTTCGACGATCATTTAGGGGTGATGAGTATCACACACAACAAATAAGGCTGACACACAATCAAAGAGATAGGAAATGTGGGCTTCATACCCCACTCACAGATCCATAGGATCATACTATCTACCAGCTAGTGCCCAAAACTGTTATGTCCCGTGTTTTCGTATAGTTGGAAATCGGAAAATAATTACGACTTGTGTGTTATAAGGAAATATTTTGATTTTAGTGAATGTGACTATGTTGGCTATGGAATCATAAATGTTAAGACATCGGGGAAGACCGAGGATAAATTTGAAATTTCGGAAATTAGTTTCGGGAATCACAAAACGGGACTTTTCAAGAATTGGGCCAAGGAAAATATGACACAAAGTTGAGGCCCAAAACTTGTGAAGTGGCCGGCCATATCCATGGCCCAAGCCTCTTCCTTAATGATCATGTGCTATGCACATGATCAATTATATGGATATATATGATTCACACTTAGTAATTATCAAGAAACAAAGCAAAAATCAAAGAACACCACAAAACAAGGGTTCGGCCGAAGGCAAGAAAAGAAGAGAAAAAAATTTCCCAAGCTTTGTTGTTGATCCAAAAATCTTACTTTCTACATAGTTGTGAAGTGCTCAAGACCCTCTTCAACGGGGCATAATTAGTTTGGCACAAGAACTACGTTTACGACAAGTCGGGTTTTCAAGAAAAGGTAAGAATTTTGCCCCTTTAATGTTATAGAATTGATATGAATATGTTAAGGATTGAGAATAGACGAGAATCCCGTAACTTTGATGCTTATAGAAAGCCGTGGGTGTGTGTGTTGGTGTTGTAGCCGTGAGTTTCATGAAGTGCAAAGGCATAGGAATTTTATCTCGTTTAGTTGGTTTGTGGCGTCGTTATAACATTTAGGACGTAAATGATTGATTAATGAATTAAATTGGTGTTGGAAAATGATTTCAGACATTATCGGAAAGTGTATGGCTTTTGTATATTTACGTATATCATTGTATATCTTTGATGCTAAGGACTTTAAATATGATTTATTGTTGATGTTAATGAATTCAGAATCAAACGACGCAAGTTAGAACGTTCGTTGTAAGTTTTGGTGTTTTGGGAGAATTATGGAAAGTAAGGGATTTTGGGCAATTTCGTGTATGGCTTGGAATGCATTTGGAATGTGATGGCATAATCTTGAATGAGTGAATGAATACAATAATATGGATATAGATTTGGAATTTTGAAGTTTGAATGAAAGATTTCCAACTTGTGTAGTAAAGTAGGCTTTTGAAGTTTGAATATGGTTTATATTGTTTGATGATGTTTGGGGTTGTTGTTGTTGATGTATTTTGAGCCGAGCTAAGTCTCGGGGGTGTTAGATTTATAGGGGAAATGCTGCCGAAATTTCGGTAGACAAAAATGAAGTTAAAGGCATTTTTAAGCCTAAGAATCTCAATTGGTAACTTTGACCATTTGCAGATTTCGGACGAAACGGGACTTGACTTTTGGGAGAGCATACGACGTTTGTAAGGTATGTAAAGCTTCCCACTTCTTCCTTTGGCATGTCTTAGTGTGATAGGCGAGTATTGGAACTTCTGGAGCATTTCTGCTCCTCGAAACCCGATCCACAGAAAAGTTACTATTCATTCAATTCAATTGAAGCCTAAGGGCTCTATTTTGGCTAGGATGCCACCAATCGCCCGAAACCTATTGAAATGTGGTCGGGTAACTTAGAAAGGATTATGTATGACCTTTTGGCCCCTAAATGTTCGTAAATTATGTTCGCCACCTCAATTTGACTCGAGGTGGGCCCGCTAACCCCGAGACGCCCTATTTGTCTTATTGGGCTATCTTTGTGAATAAAGTTTGATATGATACTTTCGATTTTGGAACTCCCTCCTATGAGATATATTTTGAATATTATGATATGCTAAGCTACGTTTTGAGCCATACGTACCACTTTGGAAACTTTTGTGCAACGGATCTTTGTATCGACTAAGTATTCGCTTATTTTGTGCTATGGAACGATTTGTAAAACTATTATGTTTTGAAAGACTATTTTGAAGTATGATTTGCATTGTTTGCTCACGACTCCGCTCGTGCCTTATTATGACTTCGTTCACCGGTTCCCGGGCCGGTTATGATTCGTGCGCCTTACGATACTTCGGCCGTATGCTGTGTTACGGTTCCCGAGGCTTCGTCATAGGGTCGGGTTCCGTTTGGAGTTATGCTGTGATATGGCTCGTGATGTGATACGCTCACCTATGTTTGTGTTTGTGTTCGGAGATACGGAGAGTTGAAACCTTCTGGTGTTATGCTGTGTGTGGCGCCAGCGTCGGAGTGGCGACCACGTTCTTAAGCGTTTGCATGATTTCGTTTGCATTATGTATGCGTATATGATTTTGATACGGATTTTGACAACCCGATTTGTACTCCACTTTGTTATCTGATTTGCTTTCAGTTTTGATCCATATTTCTGTACTCCGTGCTTTACATACTCAGTACATATTTCGTACTGACCCCCTTTCTTCGGGGGGCTGCGTTTTATGCCCGCAGGTGCAGATATTGGTGATTCCCTACTGTAGGCTTCACTCCCTGCTATTTCGGAGTACTCCTCTTTGATCCGGAGTCCACTTTTGGTACAGACTCCTTTTGCTCTGTATATATTCTGTACATTTGACTATTTGGGTACGGCAGGGCCCTGTCTCGCCATATGTCTTTGTTTTGAATTCGTAGAGGCCTGTAGTCATATATGTGGGATGAGGGTCCTGTATGTGTTGGTTTGATTTCGTTTTCTGGTCTTAAAGCGGTCTGTTCATTATGATGGCCCCAAATGGCCCTTATGCTTACGTTTGCACTTTTGACCGGCGATGTCTATTCCGCCGCTCAGTTTGTATTTGATATGGCATTTTGATTTGGTGCGACCGCTTAAGACATATTTTGATATAAATTACGTTTGATATGATTTCGTAAAATTCGGAAATAAGTTTGGATTTGATAATGAATATGTGATTCGGTCTGGGTACCCAGGTAGGGTGCTAGTCGCGGCCCACGGGGCTGGGTCGTGACAAAAACATGGCATTCAGACGAACTATACAATTTAAATTGCACAAGTTCCCATAACATGTCACCAGTACCCGATACAAGGGCCCGTCACCTCACGAGTATCGAGATTCCCTTATTATCCCCGTTACACCCTCTTACTTAGTTCAATTTATCAACCACAACGCTTAAGTTAGAGTTTACAGTCTCAACATGCCTGGTAAGAAGTCCAGCCAAATCACAGTATAGCCTTGCCTTTCGGTAGAGCTTCCGAATGATCCAATCTGCTCAAATACAGATTAAGCGTAAGAATACAAGGCAAACGAGGCCCATACTACCTTATAGAAGATTTGGGTCCAAAAAGTCATCTCATAGACCCCGTTCCAAACCCCAAAGGTCAATTTCGTAATTTTATTCAAAAACGGTTTCAATATGGTCTAATTAGTATTCTAGTAAGTCATGCGAATCCATTGATACCCATAATGTCATTCGTTAATCTAAACCCAAATTAAGCCCTAAAATTAGGATTCCGAGCCACAAAGAGCAAAATAGGAAATTAGTCCCAAAAATCAGTTTACCCAAGATTTATAGAGTCCATAACTCAAAACTTAGCCAAAACTATCATCACTTTCATGCTCAATTGAAAGAATCTTAGTCTCATAAGTTAGGGTTCCAAAACCCACAATTCCCCTCCCTAAGTCATGATTTCTAGCATGAATTTCCATAATATTAGGTGATATAATCATAAAGGAGTAATTAGGAACTTACCCACTTGAAGAACCTTGAACAATCTCTCCGAATTCACCCTTAGCCGAGCTCTCAACCTTCAAATATGTGAATGAAAGGTCTAATAACGAAATGGGGAATAAATATCTAAACCTGTTCAGCGAATAGCGAACTTGCGCAACTTTCCTAGCATCCGCGAGTCTGTTCGTGCAGAAAATACACTGCAGGGGTGAAATCACTTAAGATCTCGGAGGTGTGCACCTGCGGACCAATCCACGTAGGGGCGACTCCGCTTCTGCTTACATAACTGCGCAATAGTGAGACCCCAACATTATTTCCCAAATCTCGCGCATGCGGGCCTCCTTTCTCAGGAGCGATACCGCAGGGGCGGACAGAGGCTCGCAGGGGTGAGTACACCAGAACCAGCAAAAAGCTTTTTTTTTTTTTTACTCTCACACCCCAAACCCCGAGTCTCTCACCGAACCTCCCCGATACAAATAAAATATGCAACCCCACATAAAAACATGCTAAAACTCACTCGCGCACTTGGAATTCCTAAAAGAGGTCTCGTTGACTAAGTCAACCTCGAATGTGAAAAACCAACTTTCCAATCAAATGTCCAAAATGCCCCCAAGACACACAAGAACTGAATGAAATACACAACCAGCCTATATTCGACGAGCTAATGGAACCGACGAAATTCTAAAAATGATATAATTTCTGCCGATGTTGACTTTAGTCAACCCAATATGTATGAAATGCAAAAACTCTCATTTTCTCACTCAAATCACATATGATTTCCTTGGGAATTGAGCCACCCCTCCCCAAAAGTCAAATATATCATAATGAAGCTATTGGGAAAGGTCAAAAGGGGTAAAATGGTCTAAAGTGCTAAAATGACCTAACGAGTAGTTACACCATGCTGTCACCAAAGTTATACGAGGTTAGACATGCCTATCTTATGTTTATAAGGGTTAAAGTTCATGTTTAGTAAGTTATGGAAGGATTAGAGGATAAGTAAATTGAAGAAAATACATTTCGACAAAGTTTCGTTCTGGAATTATTTTATACGAACTCTATTGTTGGGATACAGACCCTATCCTAAAATACTGACCGTATTTTGGGAGTTATAATTGAATAGAGAAGGATAATTTTGAGGTTGAGAAATACAGACCATATATACGGTTCGTATAAAATTATACAGCCAGTATATTGGTCGTATATTTTTATACGGACCGCATTTCTTTGTCGGTGGATTTTGCTGTTTGTTTATATTACGACCTCTCCTCATTTTTAAGTCACTTTAACTCAAACCTAAGTTTGTATAAGCCCTAGAAATCCTTTTCCATCATATTCAATCACTCTCCAAGTAAAAGTGAGGGATCAAAAGAGAATATTAAGTGTTTAAAGAGTCTAAAGTGATCATGGAAGCTTATTTCTCCTCTTGGTAAGGGTGATGGAGGATGCTTCAAGATGAAGAACTCTTGGAATTGATGTGTTCTTGAGTTCTTAAGGTAAGAGTCTATCTTAACTTCATATTGATGAGTGTATATAATGGATATGCTAGGTTTGGAGGGAAACGAGTTCGAAAAAAAATTCAAACTTGAAATTTTAGTTTGTGTTGGCATGTAATCTAACTTGAGTGATGTTGTAAGTATGTTTTTAAACTTAAACCTGGTTTTAAGGATAGTGGTTGGTGTTGTGATTGTATTGAGGGTGCTATACTTGATACAATTGGAAGAAAAAGGTGTATAAGTGTTGTATACAAAGCATATTGGGCTATTTTGATATAAATCTTGAGGTGAGTGGTGATGTGGAATTAAAGAGACTTATATGAGGTTGTTGTTATGTTGTTGACTGTTAGGTGAGCAGTAGCGACTAAGGAGATTGGAAAATTAGCCAACAGTTTCATTTGGGGTTTTGGTTGACGACTTGAGGTATGTTAAGGCTAACTTTTCTTCTTTTGGCATGATCCTTATGAATGTAACGTAAATGTAACGTTACTACATAATGATCCTATTCTTAGGAGCTAGGGATGCTCCATGTTGATTCATGTTCTAGAATGTTGTTTCCAGTAAGTCTTTCTTCAGATTTAATATGTACCTTTACAGGCTGCATTCATTTTATCCTATGTACCTTTATATATTCTCATGTTACCCTCATGCCTTACATACTCAGTACTTTGTTTGTACTGATGTCCTTTTCTGGGGGCGCTGTATTTTAGGCCCGCAGGTTTAGGTAGACACATTGACGGTCTGCCCCTGAGGCTGTTGTTCAGCTGATATTGGAGCACTGCTATTGTTTTGGAGTTGTTGTTGTGCTTTTGGTACGTTATACTTTTGTGTACATATGGGTATGGCAGGGCCCTGTCCCGACCTTATTAAGTCATATACTCCAGTAGAGGCTTGTAGACAGTCATGGTATAGACGATATATGGCCCCCTCGGCTTATATTTTTGTTGTGTAGTATTTCATAATGGCCTAGTCGGTTTGCACAGTCTTTGTCCAGTATAGTCTTATAGAATGTCTTGTCGGGCTCATCCTTCTTCAGCATATTTCTCATATGACCTAACAGATTTCCATCTGATGACCCTCGAGCTCTACTCTTGTTGTGATTATAATATGAAAGAAAGTTTAGCGGTGCTCGACAGGTAGGGCCCGGGTGCTCATCATGGCCCTCCGATTTGGGTCGTGACAAATTTGGTGTCAGAGCAGTTACGTCATAGGGTTGTCTACAAGCCATGTTTATAAAAGTCTTGTTGATGGTGTATTATGCACCACACTTATAAAGGAGGTTGCAGGGCATTTAGGAACACTGTTTTTCTTTCTTATCTTAGATCATGCGATAGAGCCATACCATCAGGATTTCTTTTCTAATAACATACTATGATTTTAGTGATGCCTGTGACGAGGAGAGCTTTGGCTAGCCCGAGAGGCAAAGCTGCGACATATGAGGGTACTAGTCGGGTGCCACCAGTAGCTGCGGGCCATGTTAGTCCCAAAGTGAGGCCCCATCTCAGTCTTCTCAGAGCCCTTCCATCCCAGTGAATCCCAGAGGGGCAATAGCTACAATACCCCTAGTTCCTTCACATGATGCATCAGGTCAGGAGATGTGAGATGTTATTTCGTTATTAACCCAGTTAATAGTTGCTCAGGCTCAGCGACAGGGTACAGGTATTGTTAGTGATAGGGTTTGAGACTTCATCAATTTGGACCCCCTAGAATTCTTTGGATCGAGACTAGATGAGGAACCGCAGAATTTTATAAATAGGATGTTGAGGACATTGAGAGTAATGCGTGCTTCTGACACTGAATCAGTAGAGTTGGCTTCCTTTTGTGAGATGTTGATGTCCAGTGGTATCAAACTTGGGAGTTGTCTAGAGGGGCTAATGCACCCCTAGCAGTATGGCAGGAGTTTACAGAGGTTTTCCTTAGACATTATTTGCCAGCGGAGGCCCGACGGGCTCGAGTTGATAGGTTTCTAAATTTACGCCAAGGGAATATGAGTGTTCGGAAGTAAAACCTTCTTTTTAATTTATTAATCAGGTATGCTCCCACGATTGTAGCTGAGATGGAGGATCGGGTACACCGATTTGGAACTAGACTTGGGTTGCATTTGATTAATGATTGCATAACGGCCTCACTCCAGACAGGTGTAGATTCTCGCATTCAGGCATATGCTCAAGGCCTCGAGAAGCGTAAGCAGCAGCATATGGCTGCTAAGCGAGAGCGTGACAGGGACTAGAGTAAGAAAGCTAGATCTTCTGGTTTCTTTGGTGAGTTTAGGGGTGATCATACACAATAGTTTTCTTGGCCTTCAGCCTATCCAGCGGCTAGTGATCCTTCACAGTTTCCAAGACCGAGGTTTTATAGACCCACTTATTCTAGGCCAGGCCAGAGCTCCAAAGTTTTCGGTTCCCAATTCAGAGGTGATTCTAGACAGATGAGGCCATCTCTACCACGATGCGCTCAGTTTGGTAAGTTACACGGCGGACAATGCCGTTTGGGTTAAGATGCGTGTTATACCTATGGTCAGCCAGGCTATATTATGCAAGATTGTCAGTTGAGAGGTGGTGGAGGTGTAGTTCAGCCTACAGGATCTGCAGCTAGTTCTTCGGCATCGGTACGCCCTACAGGGCAAGGCTCTTAGACAGTAGCCAATAGTAGTAGAGGCAGAGGTAGAGCGTCCAGTTCGAGCAGCCTCAGAACCGCATTTATGCATTGGATGGTCAATAGGACCTTAAGTTATCACCTGATGTTGTCATAGGTATACTATCAGTTTCCTCCCATAATGTATATGCGTTGATAGATCCAGGTTCTACGTTGTCATATGTTACCCCTTTTATTGCTGGTAAGTTTGGGGTGGAACCCGAGTCAATTAGATCTTTTGAAGTGTCTACACCTGTTGATGATCTCGTGATAGCTAGACGGGTATACAGAGGTTGTGCAGTTATAGTCCGTAATCGCCATACCGTAGTTGATCTAATTGAGTTGGATATGGTGGACTTCGATGTTATTATAAAAATGGACTGGTTGGCCTTTTATTATGCCAATGTTGGTTGCAGAACCAAGGCAGTTAGATTTTAGTTTCCAAGTGATCCAGTCTTAGAATAGAAAGGTAGTGCAAGATCACCGAGAGGTAGGTTTATTTCCTATCTCAAGGAAAAGAAAATGATTGCAGAAGGTTGTATTTATCATATAGTTATAGTTCAGAATGTAGAAGAAGATTCGCCGACTCTCCATTCAATCCCAGTTGTTAATGAGTTTCCAGATATATTTCCAGAGCTTCTAGGTCTTCTGCCAGAGCGGGAGATTGACTTTGCTATCGATGTTTTACCAGATACTCAGCTGATATCTATTCCACCTTATAAGATGGCACCGACTGAGTTGAGGGAGATGAATGAGCAGTTGAAGGACTTGCTTGATAAAGGCTTTATCAGGCCTAGTAAATTGTCGCGAGGAGTGCCTATGTTGTTTGTAAGAAAGAAAGATGGCTTGTTACGAATGTGTATTGACTACAACCAGCTGAATAAGGTGACGATAAAGAATAAGTATCTGCTCCTGAGGATTGATGATTTGTTGACCAGTTGTAGGGTGCCAGGTATTTCTGAAAATAGATCTGCAGTCAGGTTAGAGTCAGAGAGAAAGACATTCCGAAGACAACTTTCCGGACCAGATATGGTCACTTTGAGTTCCTTGTGATGTCTTTTGGGTTCTTATGCGCCAGCAGTATTTATGGATTTAATGAACCGCGTATTCAGGCCCTTCTTAGATCAGTTTGTGATTGTATTTCTCGATGACATTCTAGTCTACTCTCGATCAGAGGCTGAGCATGCGAATCATTTGTGTGTTGTGCTCAAGGTTCTTCAGGATAAGAAGTTGTATGTGAAGTTCTCCAAATATGAGTTTTGGTTAAATTCTGTGGCTTTTCTGGGGTATATTGTATCAAATGAGGGCATCAGGATTGAAAACGAGAAGCTAGAGGCCGTGAAGACATGGCCTAGACCCATAACACCGACGGATGTTCGTAGTTTTTGGGGTTAGCAGGATATTACAGGAGATTTATAAAGGGCTTCTCCTCTATTTCAGCACCATTGACAAAATTGGCACAGAAAGCAGCTAAGTTCTAGCAGACAGACTAACTTCAGTGCCAGGTTTGACATTTCTAGAGAGCAAAGTTTTCAGGAGTTGAAGAGCAGACTGACTTCAGCGCCGGTTTTGACACTTCCAGAGGGATCAGAGCATTATGCTATTTATTATGATGCCTCGAGTGTCAGATTGGGTTGTGTGTTGATACATCACGGTAAAGTTATTACTTATGCTTCAAGGAAACTGAGGAAGCATGAGAAAAACTATCCGACCCATGATTTGGAGTTAGCAGCGGTGATTCATGCCTTTTAAGGTTTGGAGACATTATTTATATGGTGTTCACGTTAATCTTTACACAAATCATAAGAGCCTTCAGTACATCTTTAAGTTGAAAGAGTTGAATTTGCGTCAGAGGTAATGGTTGGAGCTGTTGAAGGATTATGATGTTGATATTTTATACCATCTAGAGAAGGCGAATGAAGTAGCTGATGCCTTTATCCACAGATCCATAGGTAGTCCGTCCTACGTGCGAGCAGAGAAAAGGGATCTAGCGCAAGAGCTTCATCAGGTAGCCAGCCTAGGAGTTCGATTATTGGACTCAGGTGATGCAAAAGTTACAGTTCAGAATCCGGCGGCATCCACCTTAGTAGCTGAGGTTAAGGAACACCAATATGAGGATCCTTCTTTGATTCGGTGTAGGGAGATGGCCCCACAGAAAAAGAAGTCACCTTTTGAGATTTCCAGAGATGGAGTTTTGAGGTATCGAGGCAGATTATGTGTTTCGGATGTTGCAGGGTTACGTCAGTAAATTTTAGTAGAAGCTCATTATTCCCGCTATTCTATTCATCCAGGGTCAACAAAGATGTACCACGATATCAGAGAGTTTTATTAGTGAAATGGTATGAAGAAGGATATAGCGGAGTTCGTGGCCCAATGCACCAATTGTCAACAGGTAAAGGTTGAGCATCAGAAGCTTGGTGGGTTGTTGGGGGATATAGAGATTCCGACTTGGAAATGGGAGGCGATTAATATGGATTTCATTACAGGCTTACCTCGTTCTCAGCGTAAGTTTTATTCGATATGGGTGATTATTGATAGGCTTATAAAGTCAGTGCATTTTCTACCTTTCAAGACTACTTATTCCACGGAGGATTATGCGAAGTTATATATTAAGGAGATAGTGCGACTTCATGGTGTTCCAGTATCTATTATTTTAGATAGCTGTGCGTAGTTTACAACTAACTTCTGGAGATCTTTCCAGAAAGGATTAGGGACACAGCTGAGTCTTAGCACAACATTCCATCCCCACACAGACGGGCAGGCTGAGCATACGATTCAGACGCTTGAGGATATGTTATGGGCATATGTTATAGACTTTGGAGGTAGTTGGAATGATCATTTCCCACTTATCGAGTTTGTGTGTAATAATAGCTACCACTCCAGCATTCAGATGGCTCCATATGAAGCCTTATATGGACAGAAATGCAGATCACCTATCGAATGGTTCGAGATTGGGGAATCAAAGCTAATAGGACCAGATTTCATCCAGCAAGCAGTTGATAGGGTTAAGCTTATTCAGGAAAGACTATTGGCTGCTCAGGGTCGCCAGAAGTCTTATGCAGATAATCGACGACGATATTTAGAGTTTCAGATAGACGATTGGGTATTCCTGAAGGTATCGCCAATGAAGGGTGTTATGAGATTTGGTAAGAAGGGAAAGCTTAAACCTCGCTATATTGGGCCTTATAGGATTGTGCGGCGAGTAGGCCAAGTGGCTTATGAGTTAGCTCTACCTTCAGACTTGGAGTTTGTACATCCAGACTTCCATGTGTCTATGCTTCGTAAGTGTATTAGAGATCCTTCCAGGGTTGTACCTGTTGATGATGTACAGGTTACAGAGCAGCTATCATATGAAGAAGTCCTTATTGCCATTTTAGATCGATAGGTCCGTAGGTTGAGAACCAAGGACTTGGCTTCAGTAAAGGTCCTCTAGAGGAACCAGAATGTTGAGGAGATGACTTGGGAAGCTGAGGAGGAAATAAGAACCATATATCCACACTTTTTTCCACTTCCAGAGGAGATCCAGGATGAGACATCATAGCCTTCATGTGCATATATGTTACTACACTCTATTATTGGTCATGTGGGGCCATTGTTGATATTGACAGTTGTGGCCCTACGTGGCATTATATAGTTTGGTCTGCTGCGTGACAGGTTGGTAGTAGTACAGTTACAGAGGAGTCTCTATTGAAATTTCTATAAGATCTCTAAAAATTTAACATTCGAGGACGAATACTTTTAAGGGGGAAGGATGTTACACCTCGTAGTTTTAAACGTTGAGATTCGTCATATGTTATTTTCCCTAGTATTGGACACCAGGGTTGTCTCCGAGGTTATACAAGGTTGGATACTCCTATCTTATGTTTATAAGGGTTTAATTTCATGTTTAGTAAGTTATGGACGGATAAGCGAGTAAGTGAATCGAAGAAAATACATTTCGACAAAGTGTTGTTCTGAAATTGTTTTATACGGACTGTATTGTTGGGATACAGATCGTATCTTGAAATACTGACCGTATTTTGGGAGTTATAATTGAACAGAGAAGGCTGATTTTGAGGTTGAGAAATACGGACCTATATACGGTCCATATTTCTTTGTCGGTGGATTTTGTTGTTTGTTTTTATTACGACCTCTCCTTATTTTTAAGTTATTTTTACTTCAACCTAAGTTCATATAAGCCCTATAAACTCTCTCCCATCATATTCAATCACTCCCTAAGTAAAAGTCAGGGATCAAAAGAGAAGATGAAGTGTTTAAAGGGTCTAAAGTGATCGTGGAAGCTTGTTTCTCTTCTTGGTAAGGGTTTTGGAGGATACTTCAAGTTGAAGAACTCTTGGAATAGTTGTGTTCTATAATTCTTGAGGTAAGATTCTATCTTAACTTCATGTTTATGAGTTTATATAATGGATATGCTAGGTTTGGAGGGAAACGAATTGGAAGAAAGTTTTAAACTTGAAATTTGAGTTTGTGTTGGGATGTAATCTAACTTGAATCATGTTGTAAATAAGTTTTTAAACTAAAACCTTGTTGTAAGGATAATAGTTGGTGTTATGATTGTATTGAGGATGTTATACTTGATATAATTGGAAGAAGAAGGTGTGTAAGTGTTGTATACAAAGCATATTGGGCTATTTTGATATATCTTGAGATGAGTAGTGATGTGGAATTAAAGAGACATATATGAGGTTGTTGTTATGTTTTTTCCTATTAGGTGAGCGATAATCATTAAAGAGATTGGAAAATTACCCTATAGTTTCATTGTGGCGTTTTGGTTGACGATTGAGGTAAGTTAAAGCTAAATCTCCTTCTTTTGGCATGATCCTTATGAACGGAACGTAAATGTAATGTTACTACATAATGATCCTATTCTTAGTAGCTAGGGATGCTCCATGTTGATTTATGTTCTAGAATGTTGTTTCCAGTAAGTCTTTCTTCATATTTAATATGATTCATAGAATTCCATGTTGATTCATGTTCTAGAATGTTGTTTCCAGTATGAGTATGCTCTAGGTTGATTCGTGTTTTGTGGGCATCATCATTATCATCATCCTCATCATGTGATCAGCTCATCAGGTGGTAGTGTGTGTATAACGCTGTCACCTTCCCCATACCCTATATATAATACATAATATACTCGTACATACCATATATATATGAGCATATATATAGGGTATGGGTAGAACTATCAAAATGGGCTGGCCCAGCCCAACCCAACCCAGCCCTAAAGGGCCAAAGAATTAAATGGGCTAGGACGGGCTGACCCTTTTGATTGAAGGGCCTGCAAAACGGCAGCCCAACCCAGCCCTAAGCAGGCCGCGGGCTAGGACGGGCCAGCCCTTTAAGTTTTTTCGTCTTCCGAAATAATATTTTCGAAGTGATTTTTGGTACAATTTGAACATGAAACTTTTGCAATATGAAATATAATCTTCTACCACCCATTGTTGCGCAAATTCATATCAAGAAAATAAATATAAATTATTATTTTTAATCACTAATTCAGATCACGTTCAAAAGAAATTAAACATAATATAAATTCTAAGACTAAAAATATTACTCCAGTTTCTAATTACTACTTAGTAGTAAGTACATTCTTTTTTCTGACCCAGCCCAACCCTTGAGGCCGGCGGGCCCAGAGAGGCTGGGCTTTTGAGCCTCACTTCTATATGGGCCAAAGAAATCTTAGTCCAACCCTACTTAAATAAAGGGTTGGGTTGGCCGGCCACGCGGGCCAAGCCCATATTGACAGCTCTAGGTATGGGGAAGGTGACAGCGTTATATACACACTACCACCTGATCAACTAATCACATAATGAGGATGATGATAATGATGATGCCCACATAGGCTTATATGATATGATGGGATGACCATAAAGGCTTGACAGGCGTTATATACGCATATATATGTACGGCCCTTGTGCATGCATGCGCAGTAATTATGCATATCATTGGCCCACAGAGGCAGTTCAAACGTAGGTTGCATTCATTTTATCCTATACACCTTTATATATTTTAATGTTACCTTCATGCCTTACATACTTAGTACTTTGTCCTTACTGATGTCCTTTTCTAGGGGCACTGCATTTCATGCCCGCAGGCTCATGTAAACAGATTAACGATCTGCCCTTGTAGGCTGTTGTTCAGCTGATATTGGAGCACTCCTCTTGTTCCGAAGTTGTTGTGTTTTTGGTACGTTATACTTTTGTGTATATACGGGTATGGTGAGGCCCTATCCTGACCTTATTATGTCATATACTCCAATAGAAGCTTGTAGACAATCATGGAATAGTTAGGCAATGTATGGCCCCCTCAGCCTATATTTTTGCTATATAGTATTTCATGATGGCCTTGTCGGCTTGCATAGTTTTTGTCCATCATAGTCTTATAGAATGTCTTTCCGAGCTCATCCGTCTTCAGCATATTTCTCATATGACCTAGCAGATTTCCATCTGATGACCCTCGAGGTCCACTCTTGTTATGATTATAATATGAAAGCAGGTTTAGCGGTGCTCGGCAAGTAGGGCCTGGGTGCCCGTCATCGCCCTCCGATTTGAGTCGTGACAATTTGAATCCGCTTGATTAAAATCTGGGTCCGCCATTGGTGGGTAATGTTTTATAGCATATCTTATCAATTTTTTCTAAACAGTAAATAACTTTTAATTAAGCCTTTTAAATTCTGCTCAACTCTTCTGTTCGGGAGAAAGGGAGATATGATCAATGTAAAAGTTTAAGACGAGGTGCTTTTATATTATCCAAATCTCAAAGTCTATGTTGATTCCTTTGCATTTTACATAGCACTAGATTTCAGAGATAAAGGTGTTTACTTTGAATTACTCCCTTTGATTCTTGAAACTTTGACGAAGCTGGTGGATTCTTTTTCCTCTTGAAACTATCCAACAATTCTTTTCTAAACTACTAGAAGGTTTAAAACTTGTCAATTGGTTCTTTAGACAATAACTACGACGAGGGAGTACTAACAGAGTCCACAGGAACTATTATATACTATCTCCTTCACCAAATTTTGTAAATAACATAGCAGGGAAGGAAAGTGAAAAATAAAATTGGGCAGAAGCACTACAAAGAGGAGAAATTTTGCTTCATACTAGTCATCTATGTCAGAGAAATGTATCATCTAAAATAAAACTGAAGAAAATGGCATTGTCGGATTGAAAAAAATACATGTGCATGGAGAGCTTATCTCATATCAAGTTCCCACCACTACTGCGTGTAGTAGACAAGCATACGTATTTTGCCAAGTTTTGTTTCCTGGACACATGTGTACAAGACATATGAGCCCCACTGAATGTATCTTTATGTTGGTAGCTTACAGAAATTTACAGAAGATCATTGTAGACTTCTCATGTCCTCGATTATGCCAATAATATTGATTCACGAATAGCAAAATTGGGAGACACGGCATTTCCATTTACAAGAACTTGTTTCAGAAGATTCACTCGCACAGACATGAATTGATAGTGCTGCAGTAAAAAGAACAATTATTAGTGACGAGTGACAAAATTTGGCTGACAGGTTATTGTAAATCACACAAGGAAGGGAAATGGTTAATGTGATTAATATTCTTCCAGCACTAAACCTCCTGTACCCAATTCCTCACATGCCAAAAGTAGCTACCTTAATTCATTTGGAAACTTGTTATTGTTATTTACTAATTCAGAAAAGGCAAGAAATGACTCCATGTTCCTGTTTAGGGAAGACTGCTCTGCATCCAATCACTTGCAATCAAGAAAAGTGAAGAATGATACAAAATTAACTAGCTAATGACAGTAACCGTACCACCGACACCATATAACCATTGCCAGTTTTTCCATACCATTGACACCAAATTACCATTGCTAGAGGCTCAAGTGCACCAGTGTTGTAAGGTGGAGTTGACAGACAAAATGACAGGATATAAATTGACAGAACACATTAAATATATGGTGCTTACAGGGAAAAAAAAAACTGAGAGAGAAAGCAAAATGACATATTTGGAATACCATTTATAGTGAATAATACTATAACGAATTTACCTTTCCTTCCCAATCAAAATCAACAAATTTGCAAAAGGGATCCAGTAGTGTGACCTGATCTCCTTGTTTAATCTGCCAACATGGTTGGTTAATTAATGGTGTGAAATCTAACGGGGAACTGGATCACTCTATGGTGAGCTGATGTAAAACAGTGTTGTCATGACTCATAGTTCCTGTGTCATTTTTCATTTCTTTTCCTTTTTATTTCTTTTTGTCCTTCCGAAAGCAACTTCTCATAGGCCATGCCTTTTCTAAAAGACATGACATTTATTCACTAGACTAGATAATAATTGGGTGGGGATGACACAGGCCAAGATCAGATTTTGAATGAGATGGTCACCATAAGAGAATTATACAAACATATATTAAGGCTCACTTACGAATTATTTAAGCGGAAAATGGAATTTTTTATTATTGAAGGATGGACGGATGAGAGAATCAAGGTAAAAATGGTGCTCCATGATATAGCATAGGAACAAACAAATCCAGTTTACAGAAAATTTGGAATGCTACTTTAGTATTCTCTCCTTTTATCTTTAGTGCTTAGTTACGTATTAAAGAAGTGAGGGTGCCTCTCCTTCATCTAATTTTTCACCCAGGAAGTGGCAAAAGGGAGGAAAGATCCTTCACTTATTTTGTAGGCAGGTCGCTGCTGCAGCAGTTTAGCAGCAAACTAACATGTCAATCTGAAATTTATTTGGTGCTTCTCTTGCATGGGTTTCTCAAAGATACTCAAATTGACAAGACCACTTTTTCCTATGAATTAAGATCTTAACGGACAAATGTACCAAGAAACGTTAAAGTAGCATAAAGTAGTGCTTACTGCTTCCTTCTGTATGCCGAACATTAAAAGTACAAAACTATTCTCATTGGAGTCACAGAGCAGATAGTATCTGTAGAACAAGAGTATACATTTAAATTTAAGTATTTCAGCATAAAGTATGGCTGCTCAGCCAAGTAACTTTCACTTTTATTGGAAATGTTGAAAATGATCAGAGTGATAAAATGATTAACTCGTGTGGGTTCCTCCAAGATGAAGTAACTTACACTGGAGCTTTATATTTATATTTAACTAAGCACCGGACTGCTGCTATAACTGCAATCCCTTCGTTAAGTCCTTCAGTTAAGAGATCCATAGTTGCTCTGTTATATGAAGGGTTCACTGCAAGAAAGCACATTACCTCAACTAATAGACAAATAGCTTAATCTTATATCTCAATGTTTGCAGTTAAATACTATCTACAAAGAATGTAAAGCCTTACAATCAATAGTAGCAAGTGACTGGATCAGGGAAGACACACTTGTTTCCGTACTCTTTCCCTTGCTCTTTCCCTTACTCTTTCCTTTACTCTTCCCCTTACTCTTGTTATTGCTCTTATCATTACTCTTACCCTGAAAATCAGGATCATATAATTCAAATGCATCTCCTTCATAGTGTCTTAATAGCTTCCAAATAATAAATATTTAAAAACTGAGAAGCCAAGGCATTATTTTTTAAAGGACTATATCATAACGTTCCTGTTTCTTGAAAAGAATTCAAGAAATGAAAGCAGAAGAAATAACTAAAATGTGAAGAGGAAGAATACCCCAGGTACTTTTCAGTCAATACAAAACTCAACTCTTTGAACAAATAAATTGGACTATTTAAGGACATAGGATATGATCATTACCTCAGGTCCTTTTCTATCTAGACATGTCCTAGGCTTAATGCTTAAATCTTTTCTCCAAATGGATACCTTTATTGTGCCTCAATACCTTCTGCAAGTATTTGTATGTGGTGATAAATAAGTTTTCCTTTTCTCTTTTTTAAAGTTCTTTTCATCCAGTAAATGAAAAGAATTCAGGAATTTTTTCGTCGAAGCTAGGAGAATTTTCCAAGGTTTTTGGTGCAGCCATAGTAGAGTTACCAATTTGATCACTTGATCTAGTTTAACACAATGATACAAATAATACTGTTACTAGCTTAGACACCCAACTTGAATATATCTATCCAAACAACTCTTAACTCCACATAATCTTAGCTGCCAATTGCAGTTTCCTAGCCTCTACTTGTTTGGCAATATTCCTATAATCAATCAATCAACTGCTCGTTAATCCTACACATTAAGTAAATTTAGAAATCATTGAAAAGCATGGAGTACTATTTCATGTTACATTTGACCCCTGTAGCTACCATTAGTACTTGTTACCTAGGGGTTGTCAGAGCAAAATTTTGTAGATATTGTCTGGTTATCTCAGAAGCATCCCAAAGACCTACCTCATCATACATTATGTTATATCAGGAAGCAGAAGGCTTTCTCCGGTAACTCTGATGATGAAATCAGTGTTTAAACAGGTTAGTGTTCCACATTAGTGACAGGTATGTGTGAACACATCAACACGCTTCACTTAGTAGTGTTGCGAGTTGGACAAGTCAGATGTACAATTGCAAGGAGTGTGACTCCTTGAATACCTCTTGTTAGTAGTTATCACTGGCCTGCACTTTGCATATATGCTGGAAACAATGCACCTTTGATCATACACATTTCCTTTATGATTCCAATGTCGTAACCACCCCATTCTTAATGCAATAGATTGAAATATTACCTAAAGATGCTTTATATATTACAACAACAACAACAACAACAACCCAGTGACTAAAGATGCTTTATATATTAAAAAAAAAAAAACACAATTAAATAATCTTACCTGAAGTTGTCCTTCCAATTTGTCAAGAAGTTGGAGCGTCACTTCCACTTGATTGGAAGCATCAAGAGAAGGAGTCTCTAATTCAGGATCTGATAATCCAATTAGGGATTTCTTGTAGTTCTCCAGAAATCTATTCACCTGAATATACAATATCAGTTTGCCCAACATGGCATTGAATTTTAAGTAGGGGGAAAGTGAAGACTTTATTTAGGATATCATGATATATGTAAACATAATATGTGAAGATGAATAAAGGTGATCTTTCTTTTAAAGACTCTTGGTTCTTCCTTCACTAAGCATATGAACTTTCCAGCTTGAAAAAATCTGGACAAGAATAAGCACAGAAAAAGCTTTTACATAGGCAGTAGATATAGCTGAAGTCAATTCTTTTTAATCAGACTATCTTTCTAATTTGAAGCTGTACTGCACTATTTACACATTTGTTCTTCTAGATTAGATTATTTCGTACAAAACTCAATTCAACATGTCACTGATCACTGCAGATCTTGTAATAGTCATTTAGTGATCTTTCGTTTTGATATAAGATTTATCTCCTAGAGATTGGGGTGTCAAATATGGCCTAAAAGATAAAGACCCGCCTAAACTGTCCAAAATTTTATGGGTTGGTTTCAAGATAATTTCATATTGGGCTGATCCCATATAGCCTATTTTAAATTGATCTCTAACTTAGTCCAATACTAGCCCAATTCTAGCCCGATTTTAAGATTTACTTAAATTTGAGTTTATTTCTTGAGATTTACTTTTTTTTTTTTTATGTATACACATTTCTTGAATCATGTATCTTATAAATTTGTGGTGTGTTTGATATGAAGTAAAATACTTTTCACAAAAAATGTTTTTCTCGAAAACATTTTCCATCTCAAAAATATTTTTCACGAAAAAATATTTCAGGAAAAATATTTTTCGTGAAAAATGTATTTCTAGAAAATATTTTCCACGAAAAATGTTTTTCTAGAAAATAGACCCTTCAAAAAAAACCGGGTCAAGTTGGGCAGGTCATGACCCAGCCCATTTCAGTTCAACTCGTTTCAGCCCAAGTAACTTTTGGGCCAATGTTAGCCCAACCATTTATTACCTCACCCCATTCTGATTGGGCCAATTTTAGCCCAACCCGCCCATTTGACACCCCGACATAGACTCGATTCTTAACTACCAGAAAGAGGTAACTAATACAATGAGTTATTATCAGATTATGTTTTCACGTTCGACTTTGTTTTTCTCTGTTAAGTTTCCTGTGCTTCCTTCTCGTATTATAACCTGTATCCTCGTGTGGTTCAAAGTACACCTTGTGCAAGTATCTGCTATTTCATGAAAGAATCCTTCTATCTCACATCATGTCTTTTTCCTTCTCGTTTACCAACTTTTGTCTTATCTGTAAAGTTTCCAGTGTCTTCCTCTTGAATGGTTTCATTCCTTTGGATCTTTATATATGAATATAAATCCTAATGATTCTCAAATCCTGAGAGGGGAAAGCATATTTAGAGGCATTGTCTGCAATCTTTAAGATGATCAAAGAAGGTGTATCTGTGATCCACACATGAAGCCACTGTAAAGGTGAAAAGTAAAATGAGAAAAACCTTAATAAGAGTTGCAAACTTATATCCCTTCCTTGCTGCACAGTGCAGCCGTACAACTTGACACATGGTCTGTTGGCTATGCTCTCTTTTCTTTCTTTTTAGTTTTTCTAAATCTGGTTCTTGAATAACATGATCATAAGAATATGCGGTGATAATTAGCAACAATTGAAAAGCTTGTGTTAAAGATCCTGTATGATAGAACAGTTCATAAGTGAAAATCAGTTTTTTTTTTTTCAAAAACTTACAATGGCACAGTCGTATAGCAAATTGGCGTTTGACGCCATTGCATCAATTTTCTCCTGAAATAGGATAGAAAATCAGAAGACACTTCCAAGTATCTAAAAATACAAGGCTTGCCCTTGCCGGGCTCGCACTGAGCAAATACTGTACATCTAAAATTCATGTCAAAATAAATATATGAAGACAAGATCGTAAGAACTACTTACAGCGTTCTCGTATGCTTCTAATGCCAGTGGAAGATTATCGTAATTCCATCCTCCAGTCAGAAGAAAGGAAGTGAGATATGCACTTCCTATGAGATCTACCAACCAGATGAGAAAGCTCAATGAAACGACTTGAAAATTGGATTTATCATAATGTTTATTATAGCTAAAACTATGTGCAGGTACCAGTTAAAGAT
This sequence comes from Lycium barbarum, assembly GCF_019175385.1. Lineage (NCBI taxonomy): Eukaryota > Viridiplantae > Streptophyta > Magnoliopsida > Solanales > Solanaceae > Lycium > Lycium barbarum. Next base: position 16,606,819 of record NC_083348.1, on the reverse strand, counting down.
CTAACTACACTAAAATGAGAGAAGTAGAATTATAGTTGAGCAGGACACCTGAATGTTTTCATGAGTATAACATACACTTTATAAAGTGCCATGTACTACGCATATGCTACTTCATGGTTCCATATACCAAAGTATGTAATATCTGCGCCTTAATCTGTCTTTAACATAATCATATGCTACTTCATAACTATAGCTATACAATAAGTGAAGGGTGAACTCATTCATTGACAAACACAAAGTAACCATTTGGAAAATTGGCAAATCTGATAGTGCTAAAGTACAGAATGTTTATGACACAATATCAGAGAATCTCAGAGGTAAGTGATTAAAGTTGTTCCTCTTTTAACTAGATTCTGTTTGCAGTCTTACGAAAACAACGTCCGTCCATGTTATCCAGAGCGAGTGTCATTTGGGCATATTTGATGCATTCATCAAGTTGTTTTGCCAGATCTTCAGCAACTGCGAAATAGATATACAATCAGATCAGCAGCAGCCACTAAGAAAAAAAATGTGAATATAGATGTTTTGAATTTCCTCCATCAGTTACTATTAACATAATAAGAGGATTATACATTCTCTGTCATTTGTTAAATGAAGATTTTAAACTGAAAATGGTAGAAATCATATTCGATTAAAAGTCAGATTTCACATTGTTGCTTTCTATGTCAGATATCAACAGGAGTTACACTTAATGTGTGCACAAATTGTCTCTCTGTGCAATGCATGTCTTCTATGAAAGCATCTAATTAAGGATAGAATTAGAACTTCAACACACATGTTAATGACATATCGCAATGTAAGCAAATAACCTTTGATAAATTTTTATCTCCCTGGAGAAACGTAAATTAAGAATAAAAAAAACAGAAGAATCACACCATAGAGTGGCCAGAATTCACCTGGTAAAAACATCAGTTCAAGCTCTGCAAGTTGACGTAAAATTATTCTACTATTTGGATCCTACATAAAATAAAAGATGAAGAATCCATCAAAATAAGGTAACGAGAGAGCGGAAAACTTTAGAAGTGAAGAAGCAGCGAAATAACAACCCTTTCGAGGACAAACTCCAAGCATTTTTTAGCTCTCTGGTAATCTCCTTTCTTAGCGACACACATGGCGAGGTGATTCCAAGCATCAAACAGAGACGGATTCAATTCAGTCTGGAAGATAAAATTAACAGTAAATTCAAAGAATCAACAACACACATATTAAATATGTAATTCAGCTCATTTGACTCACAGCTTGCACTAGATGACGCTCTGCTTCTTCCTTATAAACATTAGGAATTGCATTATACAACCTTCCTTTTACATACTCGAATATTGAACGTTCATATTCCGATTGCCTCTTTTCTGCACGAATGGAGAAATTAAATTGAATGCGGTTTTTCCTGGAGAATTAATCCATAAAAGAAAGGTATACATACATACATACATACCTTGAGGAATTAAATCGAGGATTTCGATGTACGAATTAATTTGATACTCGATATCAGAGGTTGTCTCGTCTAGATTTGACCAGTAATTGTAGAAACAATCCACCATTTTAAGTGCATTTGGTATCCAATCCTGGTCGGTGACTTGTTCTGAAGTAGAAGCTTCTCCAGTTGGAGTGCTCATCTCTAGCTGGATTTTTGGAAGCTCAAATGCCAACTGCAAAGTTTGTTAAAACTAATGGCAGTTATGGTTTACAATAATTTTTGGGTGGGAAATTCTGTTTCTTTTGTAGTACACGCTTTCTCCATCTCCTATTTTAAGAATTTGCCTTGCCACCCCAAGAAGTTCTTGTAATATATTTTTTACCCATGATGTGTTTAGTTGCGTTACGGAGAAGTTAGAATCTCATATTTGCATTTGCAACCGGATGGATTACTTCCTACTTTTATCATTTCTCTTAACATGGTTTAACCCCTTTTGTTTCATTAATTCTTATAAATGTCATTTCTAGTCGCAAATACACTTGATCATTGCAAAATGACAGCTAATAGTGGCGGAGCCACTTTCAAGCAAGGGTTCATGTGATATCCTTGTTCTAAATGTTTTACTTGTTATACATATATATTACAAGCCAAAAAATCCAACCCATAATAAATACAAGGGTTGAATCCCTTTGATTTGAAATGATAGTTTGATATAATCTATTTTTATATAAGTTGAATCTCTTTAATGAAATCTATGGCTCCACCACTGATTGACACCGTAAATAATTTGTATTATCGTAAAATTTAAACGGTCTTTATTGTAAATTATTTACTCTATTTTTACTGTTACGACATTATATTTGATATAAGTAATTACATATTGCGAGTCAAGTTAATTCAAGGGTATAAGAAATTTATGCATTGTCATGCACAAAAGTCTATAATTGATTCAAAATTTGGTCGATCATTTCAGTCGCATTTCGAATCCAATCATCTTTCTCATCAGTGGAGATTTGTTCCTTCTCTGTAAAGTTTGTTACGGTAGTTAGGATTTTTTGGGTGGGAAAATTTTTGAATTTGTAGTCATCTACTATTTTAAGAAATTCCCCTCTCACCCAAATAGTTTTTGTAATATCCTTTTTCACCTGTAATGTTTTAGGCTTAGAATCTCATATTTGCATTTGCAACAGGATGGAATTGGGTTGCTTTTTTTAAAAATAATAATAGTAATAAGAAAGCGAGTATAAATACAAAAACTTGAACATTTTTGGTTTCTTCATATTGTTAGTGCAGATTCCGGATAGATACTTAAATTAAAAGAAATAAACAAGGTTAATAGAAATCAATAATTTTCAATATGCAAATAGTATGAGTTCCCACTTTTTTCATTTTTCATAACATATATAGTTTAACACCTTTTTGTTTCACTAATTCCTATAAATATTAATTTCTAGTCCCAAATACACTTGATCATTGCAAAAATGACAGCTAATACATTATTTAGCACTTAAAGTTTGTGCATTGATAATGTAAACAATTTTTGCATTGTCGTGTATAATTTAACCACTTATTGTAAATTATTTACTCTATTTATAAAATTATCACATTATATTTGATATACATAATTACATGTTGCTAGTCAAGTTAACGCATGACGCATTTTAAGGTGTGAGATTGAAGGCTGAAGCTTAATTGCAAACTGCAAAGTTTGTTAAAAGTAATGGCGATTATGGTTTACAATAAAATTTGGGTGGGAAATTCTGTTTTTTTGCAGTATTCTGATGAATCAAGCTTTCTTCATCCTACTATTTTAAGACGCTGTCCTGCCACCTCGAAGAGTTTTTGCAGTAATCCTTTTCACCATAATGTTAAAAATGTGTTACTTAGAATCTCATACTATTTGCATTTGATATTTGAACCGGATGGATTGCTTCGCATGGTGAGTTCCCACTTATTATCAATTTTTGTAACATAGTTTAACCCTTTTTTGTTGCATTAATTCGAATAAACATCATTTCAAGTCGCAAATACACTTGATCATTGCAAAAATGACAGCTAGTATATTATTTAGTATTTAAGTTTATATATTGACAGCAGTAGCAAGGGGTTCATATCAGAGTAAAGATCTGATCTAGCCACATAGGTCCATTCAGTCGCCGACGGAAGGATCAACCACTAGGTGAAAGTATTAACTGTTAAGGAAGGATCAGCTTCAGCCATAGCTAGAGAAGATAATAGATATGATAAGCCAAATTTAGACGGGTCAAAATAGATAAAATTCAATTAAAGAATTTTACACTACACAATAGCCAAATAAATACACAATCAACAACTGCAAGTTGTTGTTCATTGAGTGTATATACCGTCAACGCCTACAAGTTGTGACGGATAGGCAAGTGAATTTTTTTCAACTAGCAGGTTAGAACTGAATCCAACACATTTAATGTTTATTGTGTCAAGATGATTCAAGTAACAAGCGATAATTCAACCACCCAACACGATCTAATCTCCGGTATTTTTATTATGCTTTTTAAAAAGAAAAGTGAAAGTTCATATATTTTCTTAAATTGTTAGCTTAATTTTTTTTCAATTTACATAAATCCTAAATTTATGATTTTATATGTTCGAATTGGAGTTGAATTTTGATCCATTCTATTGTATTATTTTAACCCAATGATTTTGTTGGATCATCCGGAGTTTAACTTGTTGGGTCAAATTAACAAATAAGTCACGATCAAATACATTTAAACTTATTTGTCGAAAATAGCCATGCAAGGCCTGGATAAAGTTGGGAGCCCTGACCTTCTACAATTTCAATGCGATGAGAAAGAGAGACGGCTAGGATTTCCCCTTTGAAACGCACAACAAAGCAAATGAGGTGGGGTGTGTTAGGATTTGAGATTTAAAAGGTGAGTTGGGTCATGTTAAATGCATTTTGGGTTGGTCCCGATAGAAATATGCAGGGTTTCGACCAATTTTCGCAATAACTTGAAGTTAAAAGGAAGAGTTGTCAATTTTGTAAATGTGGTTATAAATCAATTTAACAATTAACCAAAGTAATTTCAATTGTGACCAAATTTAGTATGGAAATTGAATTGAAACATTTCAATTGTAACCAATTTGAGCATTATTGAAATTAAAGATAAAATGACTTCAAACTTGAGATGCAATTAATTATCTCTTTACTTAATTGAACTGCTTAATTTAACGGAGTAAATTATTTATCAATTAATCATTGTTTAGTTTAATGAATTAACTAATAATTATTTCTCACTATTTTGACTTTAAAATATGATAAATATATTTAAAACTCATAATTTATGTGATAAATATGCAAATGATATACAATGATATACTTGATGATAATGAAATGACAAAATGTTACCGAAGTAATTTTGTAATTTCGTTTTGACTATGACAAATGCATATTCCACTCAGTTTGTCATTCAAGAAGTCCGAATAATTAAATAAAATTATGAAGGGCACAATTTAGGTATCAACAAAATGTTGTTCCCTTTTTGTCCTTTATACTTTTTGCAGATTTTTTATTGTTTTGTGTGTGTTTTTGTTTGGTTGTGTGGAGTCTTGCGCTCCCTTAATGTTTTTTTTATTCTTTAGCATTTATGAAAATTCTTTAATATAGTTATATATAGTTGCTAAGGGGTGCCTTATTTTTATACTATATTGTTTGTGGTTTCCAAAGTCGACTTATTTTTTCCTTTTTCTAATGTTTCTGTCTTGGTTTTCTCTTTTTTTATGTTTATTTTTTTTTCTATTTTTGTTAAATGTTTGCAGGTTATTAAGATGGTAAATGTTAACTTATTCTTCCATTATGGCGGTAAGTAGATTAGAGAACCACATGTGATGTATGACAAGAAAATAGTTCACTATTGGAGAGAGGTATGATCCTGATCTCTATCTTTTATTGATATTATGAATGAGTACATGTCCAGTTAGGATTTGCAGGAGTCCAGCAGTTAATTATTATCGGACTTTTTGGAAAGCACTTTGAATTAGAAGGGGATGATGGTATTAGGAAATGATTATCTTTTGTTTCTGAAGAATGCTACATCATTCATTTCTTTGTTGCTGATGAATGTTAATTAGTTGGAGATGTTCCTAATATACTCTAGCATGATGAATAATTTTTCTTAGTACTTAATCTAGGTAATGAAGTTGGGACACATGTAGTGACAATGATACTGAAAATGAGAATAGTATGGTGTTTGATTGTCCAGAATATAATAGTAAGGAATTAGAGAGACTTGCTACTAAAAAGAGAAGGGATATCACCGAAAGTTTGACTGATTATAAAGAGTTAATTAAGGGTAATGACTTTCAAGGACATATCAAAAGCAAGAAGATATAGTAGACTTTATGTAATGGCAAACAAGGTAGAGTTACTTATTGTAAAAAGTGATAGACATGGGGTGAGATATTCATGTTCTGATGTAGGTGCCCATTCATATGCCACATTTCTGGGGATGGGACCCATCCCGAGGTGGGCATTAAGACTCTAATTCCTCGTAATGAATGTGCTAAAGCATGTGATAACTTACTGATTGAATACAATATCATAGCTTAATATTTTAGGGGAAAGTTACAAGATAACCTAAAATACAAGATTAAAGAGATGAGAGATAACTTGCAAAGATTTTTTGAGTTAAATGCAAGTAAAAGAAAGTGCAAGAGAGGCAGAATGGATCTAAAATTTTTGGAAGCTAGCTACACAGATAATTACAAAAACCTGGAGGCTTATTCTAATGAATTGAAGGAATCAAATTCAGGAAGTGATGTTGTGATCAATTTCTCTAAGGAGGCAGTAGCTCAGGGCAAAAGAAATTTTCTCAGGATGTATATTTGTTTCAAGGTATTGAACATGGGTTTTAACGAAGGATTAAGACCATTTATCGGTTTAGTCAGTACATTTCTTAAAGAAAAGCCAAGGGACAATTATTGGTTGTTGTTGGTCAAAATAGTATGAACCAATCCTACCATTTAGCACCGGCAGTGGTGGATAAAGAGACCAATAGGAATTGGACCTGGTTCTTGCAGCAGTCACTTGAATTCCAGAATGGTGAAGGAATAACCTTCATATCAGTCATGTAGAAGGTAAACTCAACTATTTACTTCAACTGTTTTCTATTAATTTATTTCATTTAGTTTGTGATTATGGCATTATTTAATATGTGATTTGTTTGCATTTCATATGTAGGGACGACTTGATGTAGTAAAGACTGTTCTGCCTAAGCGCATCAGAGATTTTGTGTAAAGCATATTAAGGAAAATTGGTGCAAAAGATGCAGCAAAGGTGAGTTGAAGAAGCTACTATGGTGGAGTGCATAGTCCTCTTATTAAGAGGATTTTGAAGACCAACTTTAAGAGATGAGGCAGTTGGATGAACCTGTTGCAAAGGATTTAATTAGTGGGTATCCTCCCAAGGCATGGTGCAGAGCTTATTTGGATACCATCTGCAAGAATCAAGCAGTGTACAATAATCTAACTGAGTCATTGGATTCTTGGGTACTTGTTGTAAGGTATAATCCTATTATCGGGATGTTTCATGACATAAGGATAAAGGTGAGGAATATTTTGATTGAAAAAAGAAAAGTCTGTGATGAAGTGGACTGGTTTCGTCAGTCCCAACATATTGAAGCTTTATAATGAGTATCTGAAAATAGCTCAAGTTTGTAAGGTGAATGACAATGGGGACCATGTATATGAAGTCTTAGAAGGGGCTGATAGACATATTGTGAATCTGAGGCAAAAGATGTGTACTTGCGCATCATGGGACCTGACTGGGATCCCATGTCCACTTGCAGTCAAGCCCGCCACGATTCACAAGAAAATTGACCCTCCGTTTGAAATACATTATTATCATAGCAAAGAGGCATTCATGCTAACATAAAAAAAAAACAAATTGCAACTTGTTAGGGGAGTATATTTCTGGAATGTCGATCCTTCTCAAGCCATGGAAAAGCTTGCTGGCAGACCCAAAGTTAATAGGAATAGAGAGAAAGATGAGGCTCTTGAAAGGCAAGGAAAATGGAAGACTTTATGGAAAGATAGAGTGATGACATGTAGCAACCTTTGAGAGCCAAATCATAATGCTAGGGGTTATTACAAGGTAATTTAATTAACACTTTTATTTAATTAGCTTTCTTTGGTTGTTGTATAATTAACTGTTTTCTATTTGATTTTTTTTGGTTATTTGTATCCAAAGAAAGGAAAGTTGCCTTCCTAGGGAAAGCAACCAGCTAAGAAGAAGCAGCCTGCTAGGGGCAAAAAGATGCATACTAGGAGCTTAGTTGATGAAGATGAAGATTCTCAAATTAAAGAAGAAATCAACTCAACAACCCCCAACCAATCCAAGACAGTCAACCCAGTCCTTATGAATTCATTCCTACTCCAGGTTGCAAAGGCATGCTTCTAGCAGCAGAACTTTTCCTGACTTTGAGTACCCTTCTTTTGAGGAAGAAGAAGAACACCTTTGTCTAAGGCCCAAATTGGTTTCTGGGCTCTTACCAGACTTTAAAGGAGGCAAAAAACACAAAAACCAATTGGAAGAAAGACAATAATCTTCACGGTGACCCCAATGGTGTTAGTGAGCGAACCAATCTTCTAATCTCACTAGCAAGCTTAACTTGGAAAGGGAATGATGCAGTTACTACCAACTAATTGGAGGCTTAAGCTTAAAAGAGGATTGGAAGTTGAGGCCAAGGAAGGGACAAAATTAGTTGATTTAGCTTATGTAATGTATGTTTAGCTTTTTATGGTCTTTTAGTGTAGGCAATGCTTATGTGATTGTTTGAATTAAGTTTGGTTTGAATTGGAGATTCATATTAATGTCAAAAGGTATAGTTGCTGGAGGAGGTATTGTGTGGGCTGAAATGTGTAGTTTTTCAACTTATAAGAGTGAAAGATAGTACATGAGAGTGCAAACAGAGACCAATATCCAAATACTCGGCCATTGCTTTGATACAAATACGCAAACATCCAATATTTCCTATGATCAGATATACTTCGATAAAACCTCAACCAAATTATCTAGGGAAAAAGGTGTCGTCATCAGCCATAATGTACCATCTTGCACTCTTGTTTTCCATTTCGAAGTTAGTTTAGAGCTTGTTTTGAATGTAAAGAAAAAAAACTATGTAAGAATCGTTACACATTGCAAGTAATGACATCACAGATCACTAAATAAGAAAGTTTACACATAACAACAAAAAAACTAGCTCACAAACTAGCACTTCTACTCCTAGGCATCATCTACACTACTAAAACAATCCTAGAACTTCTACTACCAGAACAAACATAATTCACCTCAAATTTGCGACAAAATTCCAACAAATATAGCCAATGAAACGATAAACATCTTCAACTTCAACATCTTCTCTTCCAAATCTCTTGATTTGTTCACTTGAGAATTGTTGATTTGTTCACTTGAGAATTGTTCATAGCCTAAAAAAATATCCACCTTTTTCTTCAAGTTGTCTCTTTCAACCTTAATCGCATCCAACGAATCTCTTAAAATGTCGATTTTCAATGTAGCCACCTCCAATTTCGCCTTCAAATCACTTATTTCCACCAAAACATTGTCCAGGAAAATATTGTACCACTCCCAAAGTCACGATTTTCAGCTTGTCCAAACCAATCAAAACACGGAAAAGGATCAATAATTGAATCAACGATAAATTGAAATTTAGAAACAAATCACACAACACATTCAATAATAGCTCTTACCTTAGGCTTAGGACACTTATAAAATTTCCTTCGAGGGTTTGCAGGAGTTTTCAAAGTGAAACAACGAGTAATTTCACCACAATGACAGGTTGAATTCCAAATAATATAAGACATTATAAGCCTTCCACTTCACTGAAATCATGACAGAGTTGAAGCTAGGGTTTTGGGTGAGGTCGGCGACTGGAGAGAAGAGAGAGAGAGTGGTAGTGATGAAATGAATTTTGGGGGATAATTGTGGTGTGTAAAACAAAGGTAACCGGGTTGGATCAGGAGGGTTAATTTAAATCGGGTCAAACTAAAAGGGGGAATGGGTTAATTCGTTTTAAGGTTGCCACATGAGTGGTCATCTAAATTAAGGGTATTTATGAGCCATAGTATTTCGGCAATATCCCAATTAGATGAAAAGTATAAAGGAGGGTACGTGTAAACAATATTTGAAAGTTCAGTTGTATTTTTTACCCTTTTCCATACATAATATTTACTCTACGGTTAAAACCCCCAATTTTCCATCATAAATCATGGACTAGGATGCTAATTAATGGAAGAAATAAATAGGGAACATCAAAATAAGAGTTAGCATCTTACCCTCGAGCTAAATCTTGCAAGTAGCCTTTGAAATGACCTCAAACCGAGCTTTAGAACCCAAGATATGAAATTATGGAGTGAATTTCAAAGTCGCGAAATTATCTACTGGTTACTATAGTGAACACATCGCAATCAAGAGGCCTAATCCCACTATCGCGATTCACATATTCGACCCGACCCAGAAAATGGCCTAAGCGACTGCGACCGCGGTAACCCATCCCACCATGCTATGCGTGACACCTTTCTTGAGATCGTGAAGAAGGATGCGTGGCACCAGAAACCAGCAACTCAAAATTAAGCCCAAACCTTATTTCAATACCCGAAACTCATCCGGGGACCTCCCATATACAAACCAAATATGCATTCCAGTTATAAACACACTACGAACCTACTCATGTACACCAACCATCGAAACGAGATCATCTTGACCCCATGTTGACTGTGGTTAACTCTAACTTTTAAACTTAACTAGTTTCCACCTAAGGTCCAAAATGCACCCAAGTTCCCCGGGATCCCACCAACTACTCAACTAAGTCATAAATCACATTCTAGACCTAATGTAATCGATGAAACTCTAATACGGACCCAATTACCCTAGAGGATCGACTAGAAGGAATAGGTGGAGAAATTTTGTGTTATATCTGGTAATCCTTTATAATATCCAAATTGGATTAGAAACTTCCTATTTGTGAAATTTGTTAAAAATAAAAAAAGGGGATTGTCTAATATCTTTCTCATTAGTTGATACCTCAAGGGAAGTTTAAGAACCAAAATGGAGTCATGAAGCTTTTGTATCTAATTGGCTCATATTCTTATTTATTTTTTATTTCAATTTCAGCATATCGATTTATGCCTAGCCTATTCTTTTCTTTGCGTTTTTCTTTTTTTTTTATACCTTTCATAGATTCATAGATCATAGAGGAATTCCATATATTTTCACATCTAGGATTTACATATACAACATATACCACTGTCAAGGGGGAAATTCTTATTATTTAGGTTAGTTAGGTACTTTACTCAACCCTCCTCATTTTCTTAACTTAAGAACCTCCAATTTTGTTAAATTTGATCTGATTTCCTAGGGAATCGCGCCACCCACCCCTAATAACAACATACCCAGCGTAATCCCATAAATGGGGTCTAAGGAAGGTAGAGTGTGCGCAGACCTTACCCCTACCTTGGCAGGTAGAGAGGTTATTTCTGATAGATCCTCGGCTCAAGTAAAGCATAAATAATATTCCTTCTGTCCCAATTTATGTGATATAGTTTGACTAGGCACGGAGTTTAAGAAAGAAGGAAAGACTTTTGAAACTTGTGGTCCAAAACAAGTCATAGATACTTGTGTGGCTGTAGAACATTTCATTAAGGGTAAAAGGGAAAAGTTGAAGTTAAATTATGTCTAAATATAGAAACGTATCATTCTTTTTGGGACAAACTAAAAAGAAAAGTGTACTACATAAATTAGGACAGAGAGAGTATCAACATAGCAAAAACTTAGAGTAAAAGAGACAACAAGTCGTAATAGAAAACTAAGAATAAGAAATATGTGAATAAAAACCAAGAAAATAAAGGATATAATACTGATCCAAAAGGAAAGGAAAATAATACTAACCCTACTATTAGCCTTCTATCCTAATCCTAGACATCCACACCTTCCTATCAAGGGCCATGTTCTCGTTAAGATGAAGACATATCATAGCTTATCTGATCACCTCTCCATAGTACTTCTTCGGCCTACCTCTACCTCTCTTCCAGCCCTTCATCACCAGCCTCTCACACCTCCTCACCGAAGCGTCCGTGTCTCTCCTCTAGACATGCTCGAACTATCTCAGCCTCACCTCCCTTGTTATGTCTGCCACAGAGGCCACTCATCCCCGCAAGTCATAAATATTATGATAAAGGTACAAGAAGAGTATTTGAGGAAAAATATTAGAAAAGCTCAAAACGACCTGGCAGGTCGTTACATCATCTGCCACTTAAACAAACGTTCATCCTCGAACTGTAAAGAAAAGAAAGTACCTGAACGAAAAAAAACTGAGGATATTCACTTTGCTTTTCCGATTCAGTATCCCATGTAGCCTCCTCAATTGGACGATGCCTCCATTGAACCTTCACTGAAGCGATTTCCTCTTATCTCAACTTCCAGATTTGCCTATCCAAAATAGCTACCAGCTCCTCCTCAAAGGCAAAATTCTAATCAAGCAACACCGAATCCCACTGGATCACATGAGAACCATCCTGATGATACTTCTTCAGCATCGAAATATGAAACACATGTGAACTCCTAACAAAACAAGTGTCAAAGCCAACTCATAAGCCACCTTACCAATATGCTGAACAATCTCAAATGGTCCAATATAAACTCGGGCTTCAAGTTGCCCTTTTTTTTGAACCTCATTACACTCTACATGCGTGAAACCTTCAACAAAACCCGCTCTCTATCCATGAAATCCAAATCACAAACCTTTCTATCCGCATAACTCTTTTTCCAACTTTGAGCCTATCACGCCTCAAATTTGAATAGGATGGACTATGCTCTATATGCAAAAACCATGTACCTGTAACGCACTACATGTCATAACTTGAAAACTAAATGAGAAACGTAATGACTTCTGTATATAAATATGGCTATTGGCCTGACGTATGCAACTAAGGTACAACTGATTACAAATAAACCCACATTACTGTTTGTGAAGCCTCTATGAATACCTACAGTTGAACAATAGATACAGGCGTCAGGACAGGGCCATTGGCCTAACGTATTCAACTAAAGTACAACTGATTACAAATAAACCCACATAACCTTTTGTGAAGCCTCTATGAATACCTATAATTGAACAACTGATACAACCATCGGGACCGGGCCTCGGCCTAATCATAATCTCTAATATCAATGAGAACATTAGACCTGACTCAACTCTAAGTAAAAATGGAGCGTACAACCATTCCGCTGAACATTTGCAATACCTAGTGGGAAAGTCTGCCAACCTGTAAATTTGGACCTGTAATGTGGAACAAAATGCAGCGACCTCGGCAAAAGGGACGTCAATATAGGAATATTGTACCCAATACATAAGGCTGAATGAAATACTCATATGAAAGAACATCAAGTGTAAAGATAAGTATTAGAAACAACCTGTATATATGTTGTTATCCTGTGTATATCCATTTGTATATGCCTCTTAGGGCTATCCACTGTGTATATCCATATGTATATGCCACTTAGGGCTACCCACTATGTATAACATACCAAGCCACTGTGGTGTCTTGTAAGCATAATAACGTACCCATCTAATCAGAGGTAATGCACAATAGGTGTCATACTCAACCGATTATAGCTCGGTGATGTGTAATAATACTATAAGAATAATGCAAAATAGTGTCGTACCCAACCGATTATACTTAGGCTTACCATTTGATGGCAGTATGAACTATTTAGATTGACATAAGGTTGTTAACAATCTGAATGAGATAATAGATGTCATTCTCGTCAATCACGGAACAAAATCAAGAACTAAGACATGATATAATTCAATCAACTAAACCACTTTGAATGAAGAACATGTGAAACTTTCAAGCAACATCAATAGAGTATTTATGGCGGGACATATCATTTAAGTTCAGTTAAAAGGTAGCGTACAAGCGGAATCATGCCAAAAAAAAAGGGATAGCCTTAACATACTTACTACCCATATGACCCTTAACTCAAGACCTTTGGAATCTGAACACACATGTAATCCGTGGAAACCATAAATTTGTAGACACATCTGCCTCAACGTATAAAGTATACGCTTATTATGAAAGGGAGTCTAACGTCATCGACAAATACAAGAAACTCTATATTATGCTATTCGAATTTGATACTTGTAAAGAGACTCGACTGTTAATACATAATGCATAAGGAACCTCAAGAACAATAAGAGTAGAGAAACCTTTTATGCGAACGGACAATCTATGACACTTCACAATACTGCTCAAATGATCTTATTCTTTAGGAAAGCTCGGAATATCTATTCTGATACAGTTCATCTTAAGTAAAGTACTATGCCCCAATGATTATAATTCTGGAAGCTCATGACATGATTCATCTTAGAACTATAACCCATTTATTTTCATATAAGGCTAGCAACACCATTCATCCTAAGTACGACACTAAGACCCAATAACAATCCTTTTTAGAACTGTCGATACGATTCACCTTACTTAGAGATCTATAATCCATCAACAATCACCAGAAAGTTATCAGTATGGTTCATCTTAGGTAAGGTACGATAACCAAATAATGGTAATCCATAATTTATCAACATGATTCATCTGTAACCCAATAATGATCACTTGAATTCTATCGACGTGATTCATTTTTAAATAGAACTTAAAACCCGTCTACAATTGTAAAAAACCTATTAATACAATTTAGCTTACGTAATGGTCTACACCCAGACGACGATAACCCAGAGCTCTCAACAAGATTCACCTTAAGTAGCAACCAATAATCCATTATACATTGGGAACCATCAACATAATTCACCTTAAGTAGAATACTCTAACCCCATAAAGTTAAGCCAAAAGCTATCGATATGATTCTTCTTAACTAGGAACTATAATCCGTTGACAAACACTTAAAACTATTGATATAATTCATCTTAAGTGACACTATACAATCCAATAACAATAATTTGGATACTAGCGGCATGGTTCACCTTAAGTAAGAATTATAAGTCAATAACAATTACCTACAAGTTGCCAATATGATTTGTTTTAAGTGGCGATCTGAAACCCATTAACGATACTTTGATAACCATCGACATAGCTCATCCTCAAGAGGATCCATAACCCGTAATCGCCTGAAGGCTAGCTATAGGATACAACTTAAGTAGTGATCTATAATCCAATAAATGGTAATTCAGCAACTGTTGTCATGATTCATCTTAAATATGAATTATACCCCATCAATGTTGTCACCGGGAAACTACCAACATAATTCATATTAAATAGCTATCTATAATCCATTAACAATAATCCTTAAGCTATCAATATTATCCATCTTAAACAGGAACTACAAGCTATTGATGAACACCTGAAAATTATCATAATATTTTATCTTACGTACATCGGTAGCCCCTAAGCAGTACCTTGAAAACCTTCGACTTCATTTATCTTAAGTACAATATATAAAACTTTAACAATTCTTGAATACTAGCCACATGATTCCTCCTAGGTATCCTTCTATCAGTCCTTAATGCTCTTTAGGAGTTATCGACATAGTTTAGCGTAAGTGGGTTGCTACATCCCTATTCTGATCACATGTTAATTTTAGATAACGACCTATAATCCTTTAGCCATACCTCAAAAACCATCAATATCATTCTACCTAAGAGAGAAACTCTAATCCCAAAAGGATGACCTGGTAACTCGACCTTGAGAGTAATACGCTTGAATGATGAACCGATTCATGAACACATAACAGTGATCTTATTTAACTCACCGAACTTATGACATGAAGCTAATACATTTTCATAAACTCTATACTTTATAACCCATTCAAGAAACCAATAAACACATGTCGTGCCGAAGTGGCGAATCAAAGAAATAACCTTACATATCTCAAGTTTCAATTTTGGAAAAGTATGATGAGTTGACCCTTCTTTTGGAACGTTAATGTACCACCAAAAGAGTATAATGCAGCTATCATTAGCAACTAATCACTAATGTGGGCCCCAAAAAATAGTAGCAGAGCACAGACGGGAAGCAAGCCCGCACAGCCTTAACACTTGGTGTATCGCCACACCCTTCAACTTGCGTTCCCTAACATGATCAAATTGCCCCCTTTATGGGGGCAGCCGTAACCCCGCCTTTTTAACATAAAAACAACCCCTAAACAATAGGAACAACCTAAATGCTAAAACAAATAGTATACTACTGCTATACCAAGCAATCAAGGAGCGACGAGCTCGTGTTGCTATAATAAAATGGTGCTCACCACACCCTACCTTCTTTTAACAACATACAATGCTCTACACGAGCTACCAGACACTTCCCAATATCCCTGCCATCACAAACAGCCCAAAGTTAACTAAAAATAGCATGAAAAATTTGTACTCACGGTTTCCAATTACCATCCCCTGAGTTCTTACTAGAAACACATCTAGAATGCTCAAACGAGCTTATAAAGAGAAATAGGGGCAGCATCTTACCTTGATGTCCCAACCTTGTAACTCCTCTAATTTCTACCTTTTAAAGCTCCTTCCAACAAACTAAAATCAAGAAACATTAATATAACACTATATGACAATGGAGAAGGGAAATACAAGTTCAATCTTGAAATTGCTTACCTTAACATGGGCTGTTTGTGGGAAGAAAAACCCAAGAAAATCTAAGGAGAAGAGTTCACTTCAAATACTTGAGCTATTGAGAGGAGAAGAGGGACTTTTCTTTGCTGCTTTGAGCTATAAGCTATGAGAAAAGGAAGAAAAGATGAGAATCCATGACTGCTTTCCTAGGGTAGATCGGCGATAGAGAGAGAGAGAGAGAGGAGATAAATGATAAAATTTACAAGAGACTGTATATATATTTTAGCCCTTATATGGGCTTGGGAAAATTGGGCCTAGACTGCCCATCTCACCTTTTTCCTTTCCTTTTAGCTTAGTCCACATACTTTAAGTAGGTGATGTACCTTCTTATCACTTACTTAAGCTAGAATGTTTCTGATTTCCTCAAAACATGTGTGTCATTCTCGTTTAGTAAGTAGGATATGAAACAAGTAGCTCAAGCACATGGGATATCTAAGTAAATAAGTGAAACACATAGGTGAAGTTGGTAGGTCGTCTACCTTTGTCCGACGTTTCATTCATTTATGAATCTCAAACTAGACTTAATATTTGCATACATTTGGACCCTTAGGCAGCAACTATAACATTACTCCTCCATATTCAAGTAAGCTCGTCGACTTCAACTTAGTTGTACACACATTGAAAAGTACGGGGTGTTACAAAGAAATGAGAAGTCTATCCTGAATCAACTTGACGTTATCGAATGACTCTCTCAACAAATCCGTACCCAAAGGCCTAACCTCAAACCAACCAACTGGAGAATGACATCTCCGACCATATAGAGCCTCAAATTGTGCCATCTCAATGCTCAAATGGTAACTGTTGTTGTATGCAAACACTGCAAAGGACAAGAATTGATCCCAATGACTACTAAAGTCGATCACACATGCTCGTAATATATCATCAAAGACCTGAATAGTCTGCTCAGACTGACCATCAGTTTGGGGTGAAAGGTTGTACTAAGCTCCACCCAAGTACTCAACTCCTTTTGCAAGACCGCCAGAAATGAGATGTAAATTATGTGCCCCGATTCGAAATAATATAAATAGGCACCCATGCAAATGAACTATCTCCTGATTGTAGATTCAGGCTAACTTCTCAGAATTGTAGGTAGTCTGAACCGGAATGAAATGATCCGACTTGGTCAATCAATCCACAATGACCCAAAAAGTATCAAATTTACCCAAAGTCTATGGTAATCCTAGCACAAAGTCCATAGAAATCCACTCCTACTTCAACTCAAGTATGGCATCCTCTAAGTTACACCACCAGGCTTTTGGTATTCATACTTCACTTGTTGACAATTTAAACACTAGAACACAAACTCCACTATGTCCCTCTTTATCTTACACCACCAATAATGTTGCTTCAAATCACAATACATCTTAGTAGCCCTAGGGTGTATAGAATATCTTGAACTATGGGCCTCTTCCATGATCAAACAAGTCAAGTCAACTGTTTGAGGTAAACATATACGACCATTGATTCTCAAAACACCCTCATCTTCTAGAATTGCCTCCTTGGCTTCTCCTTGCAACACATTGCTCTAAATCTTGCACAATTTCTCATCATCAAACTGTTGAGTCTGAATCTGCTCCTATAAGGACGACCTCGCCTCCACACAAGCTAGAACCGTACCTGGTTCTGAAATATCAAGCCTAACAAAATTATTGGCCAATGACTAAAAATCCATAGACAAAGGATGCCATCCGATATGACAGAATAGAAATGGGTTAAGTTCCCAGCTCCAAGTCGATGCAGAAATCAATATCACGATCGGGTGGAAGACCTAGTAGGTCTGTCGAAAAGACCTCAGAAAATTCGCTCACTATTGGAGTAGATCTAAGTATAGGGGTTTCTGTGCTAGTATCCCGAATATGCATCAAGTAAGACAAGCATCCTTTCTCCACTAACCGCCCAAAGAAACGATATCACCTTCTTCGAAGCATGACTAAAAGCACCTCTACACTCTGCTTTAGGAATCCCTGGCATAGCAAACGTAACTGTCTTGGCATGACGGTCCAAAATTACGTGGTAAGGAGATAACCAATGCATCCCAAGGATACCATCAAAATCTATCATATCTAAAACCTTCAAATCCGCCTGAGTATCATATCCCGTCAAAGTAACTTCACAAGACCGATATACTCGATCTACCACTACGGAATCTCCAACTGGAGTAGAAACATGCACAGGAAAATCAAATGACTTACACAACATATCCAGGCCCGAGGGAAAGTAAGTAGACATATAAGAATAAGTGGAGCCTGGGTCAAATAATATTGTAGCTGACCGATGAAAAACAAGAATAATACCTGTGATAGCACCTTTCGAAGCCTCCGTGTTTGGCCTACCCGAAAAAGCATAACATTGGGCACAACTGCCCTCAAACTGTGTACCTCCATGACTATCATGTCGGTCGGAATAAGAACCATCTCTGCCGGAATAAAAACCACATCTATTAGTTTGTACATCTCTCTTGATGGGGGCAGTGCAGACCCAAATGTCGAAACCTGAGAACTCTGATAACCCTAGTGTGAACTACTATGCCTAAATCTAGGGCACTCCCTCCTAAAATGTCTGAACTCACCACACTTATAACATTCTTTGCTAGCCATGGACTGATGAGAGGACTCTGAATGATCAAAATACCTTCCACTACCTGAAGATCTGAAAGATAATACCTGAGAAGTCTAGCCCGAACTTAAAGTACTACACCTTAACAAATCAACCTTGGATGCTGGCATAGGGGCATGAATGGTTCTACTAGACAGACGGTGAAAACCCCTCCGTGACTAATTCGACTCCTAGGTGGACTACCATTCCACGAAATGATGAGCCTTCTTTCCCTCACGTCACTCAAATCCTTTATGCTAAATCATCTCTAAATCCTTGGCTGCGTCTGCCACCTTCTAAAATAATAACCTAGAAGCGACAGCATGAGAAGTCCCATACGAATCGAAATAATCAAACCCTTGACAAACCTGCTCACTCTCTCAACCTAGGTGGGAAGTATCATAAGTGTGTGTCTAGCTAAGGCATGAAACTTGGCCTAGTACTCAGTAGCGGACATATCCTCCTGCTCTAATCCCTCAAACTCATCCTCTTGCACTCTCTCTCACTACATGGAACAAACTTATCTAGAAACACATGAGCAAGTTGAGCTCATGAAAGTAGAGGTGACCTATCTGGCCTACTATCAATATAATCTCTCCACCACTCTTGGCAGTGCCACCCATCTGAAATGTAATGTATTCAACTCCGTGCAACTCCACCAATCCCAGGTTATGCAACCTCTTATGATAGCTGGCTATAAACTCATATGCACCTTTTATTGAATCACCAGTATAGGTCAAAGGTTTTATCATACAGAACCTCCCAAACATCTTTTGTTCATTAACGGTCATGGCAGACCTATTGACTAAATAGGTTGCAATACCATACCATCGAAATGTGGAGCTACAACAACAGGTGGCTGAGCCCCTGGAGTCTATAACTCTAAAGCAAGAATCTAGTCTAGAGTCTGACCTCCAACTCGGATCTGTGTGCCATCTAGGGTGACAAGAAAAATATCTGCTTAAGCTATCCCCCCGAGAAATCCCAGCCTACCCTCAAAGTGTCATGCAATACTAGAATATCAAAACAGCTGGGTGGTGTCAGTGCTGGTCCATAATCATCAGCATGATCCGACTCATCCTCGTGAACTATCTTTGGATCGAGATATTTTTCTCTAGAATGACCCTGAGCAGCTGCCGGTGCTCAGCCTCTAACAGGTGATACAACACGGCCTTTTCCCCCAACTCACCCCCTGCATCGACCTCGTGCAATGCCTCTAGCAGCAGGTGCGGGTATAGGTACGGGCTTGTGATGTCCAGTCCTAGATAAACGAGTTCTCACCATCTATGAGAGAATGAGACAACGATATTAGAATTCAAACTGAGTCAAGTACCTATGAAAAGGAATGAATGAATAGAAGTTTCTTAAATGTCCTATAACCTCTCGGAGATGGGTACGAATGTCATCGTACCTATCTGCAAGACTCTACTAGACATTGCTCTTTTACTCATGATACCGGTGAACTTAGGGCTCTGATACTAAATTTTGACGACCTAAAATAGATAGCCATGATGGAACCTATTTTCCCCATCCGATAGGCAAGATAAACTCAAAATTTAACAAATTAAGTAAATAAATTAGCGGAAATAAAGAGACAATCAATATCTGATACTAAGTCTATATATAAGGAAAGGCGGAAATGACATCATGCCCTAAGTATGAGAGCCACTATAATATGGTACAAGTCTGAAAACATAAATACAATGTCTGAAATACAGAAATACATTGTCTTAAATACCGAAATACACTGTCTTAATACTAGAAAGACAAAATGATAAAGGAGATAGAGGGAGAAGGGAGATGTGGAACAACCAGGCAGCAGCTCACCACAATCTCCAATCAACCAGACTCGAACTCATAGTGCTCCACGAGGTCCGCTCGTACTCGGAATCAAATCTGCACCACAAAAGAGTGCAGCAAGTGTAGTGTGAGAATGAAACCACATGAACCCAGCATATCTCAGACCAACAACGAAGTAGTGACGAGATTATTATTTAAGAAAAACTTACTTAACCTTACCGGTTTACTTCTACACCGAACAATCAACATAAATAAGGATGAACTATGCATCAAGTAAGGCCAAATAATTAGACAAGCAAATAATCATATAGAGGATGAATGATGAAATGCAATGATATGTTCCTCAATCCCAATCCTCTCCAAACATGTATATACATGGAGAGCTCCAAAGTAATCTGTTGAAGTCGTGACTCACAGGGGACTACGAGGACTATATGCCTGTTGTGACATGCAACCAGATCCATATACCTATTGCAGTGTGCAACCCTATCCATAAACATGTTGTGGCATGCAACCCGATAGCCATGAACCGTACGATATTACGCAAGTATACGGGTTTAATAAAATGATATGAGCACATAATAAGCAACTTAGTCAACTAATTATCAGCTAACGGTCACATGCTTTGGTATTCTCGAATTTACAATCCGTAACTACATAATCACATATTTTCCCTTTCATAACAATATACTCGTACACATGCTCGTCACAACCCTGGATATGAGACCTCTTTCTTTCGCCCTTACCCATTATTGATTCTAGTTTTAATTCTTACTTAGCAAAAATGCTCCTCGACGAAGTCTAGAAGTCTTAACATACCTTGAAAGCCGAGTAAACATGCCACGAACATCAAGTAATTGAATTTCTTTCCTCAAAGCCTAGGATCATTCCTAGACTATCAAATATGAGTCCGTAGACACCCATATTGCTATACTTCTAACATAGACCCCAAAATCACCCAAAAAGCGGACCCACAAGGACAAAACTGGAATTTTATTTCAAAATTGGTTTAGCCATAGCATAATTAGTCTAAATCCAGAAAAATGAGCTAAAATCATCCACGGATCCACCTTGCAATCGAAGATACATTTAATTTCTACTCCTAGCGATAAAATCCCCAATTTCGCAACCAAAATCATGGATTAGGACGCTAACTAATGGAAGAAATCAAGAGGGAACATCAAACTAAGAGTTAGAATCTTACCTCGAGCTAACTCGTGCAAGTAGCTTTTGAAATCACCTCAAACTGAGCTTTGGAACCCAAAATATGAAATTATGAAATGATTTTCGAAGTTGGTAGAATTATCTATTGGTTGCTATAATGAACAAATTGCGATCGTGAGGCCCAATCCCGTGACCACGATTCACTTATATGACCTGGCCTAGAAAATGGCCTACGCAACTCCGAAGGGCCAACCCCGATCATGGTAGCTCACCCTACCGTGCTACAAGTGACACCCTTCTTGTGATCGTGGTGAAACTGTGCTTGGTACGAGAAACCGGTAACTCAAAATTAAGTCCAAACCTTGTTTTAACACCCGAAACTCAACCGGAACCTCCCGGATTCAAACTAAATATGCATTTCAGTCATAAAACACATGATGAACCTTCTCACGCACTCGAAATATCTAAACGAGGTTGTCTTAGCCTGATGTTGACTGTGGTCAACTCCAACTTTTAAACTTAACTAGTTTCCAACTTAAGGTCCAAACTGCACCCGAACACCTCGGGACCTGAACAAACTACTGGACTAAGTCATAAATCAGATACCGAATCTAATGGAATCAACGAAACTCTGATACGAACGCAATGACCCCCGATGTTGATTTTAGTCAACCCTCCTCATTTTTCTTAACTTAAAAAGCTCCAATTTTGTTAAATCTAATTTGATACTCACCTGATTACCTCAGGAATTGTGCCACCCATCCACATAAGTCATATATACTGTGACGAAGGTATCGAAAGGGTATTTGGTGGTAAAAGAGTTGAAAAGCTCAAAACAACCTAGCAGGTGATTTCATAAAAGAAAATTAATGAATATAGTTATTTATAAGTAACACCATACCTTAGCCAAGTATGGACGGTCGTTAACTCAATCTCACCCCATTTTGATCTTCGACAACACGCCCGTTTTTACTACTGCAGCTATGGAAGTAGATGCACTGGGAACAATTCTTGTTGGACATTTTAATGAATCCAGTAGGCTAGCAAGTGCTACTAGTGTTCCCGACACCCCTCTTTTTTAATAGCCACACATAGAAGTATCTCAAACTACAAAAACAAGACTGTTAATACCAAACGAAATAAAAATGACGACTTTTGAAGAGAAAAATATGAAGAATTGAATAATGAAAACCTTATTATTAAAGTTAAAACATGAGGGTGGAAGGTTCTATTAAGTTAACTTCCCTAATGTGATATTAGAGTTCTGAACTTCCAAAATGTGATTAATGAAGAGAGTTTTTGACGAGTCAAGTGGCTGTTAATGACTTTTTGATGATTCACATACAACGCTAATTACACACGATTGCAAAATAACCTTGGGCGTAGACCAAACGAATGTCCAGACGCTTGAGGCATAAGCTTCTTAACACAAGAGTCAACATGTAAGTCCAAGAGAGTTCTATGTGTGTCTTGCATTGGGGTTAGTGTTGATTTTACCTAACCCCCATTTGGAAAATGAAAACAAAAGTGATTAAGATTCAAAACTGAAATATCCATTAGCTTTTTACCTTTTGAATTCTTTCTTATTTGAACTATGTTAGAAGTCTTGATATCTAGGATTTTGAAATTTTACCTTATATAAATTATTTTCTCATTTAAAGAATATAAATTATAACATGACCATAAAGACAATCAAATAACCTCGGTAATTGGCGGAAACACCAAAAATTACAATAACTCATGTTTCTTTAATTATTTAGCTAACTAAATATGATCAACATTCATCATTTTCAGAAACTTCTATTTTTCTTAGTTTTTAATTTATAATTCAAATATATTATTTAATGATATCTACATGATTTTTAAAAAAGTTGTATACTCATTGACATGGGTGCGCATGCAAAGGAAGTACCATAAGACTAGTTACATGAAAATTATTAGATACATTTAATTAAACATAACTGAAATTTTTATGTAAATAAATCTTCTACGAGATCCCAAATAAGCAAAATGCATATAATAATCATATAATGAAGTACAAAACATCCACAACACCAACAATAAAGTTCAGATAAAAATAGGCCAACTAATGTGAGGCTAGAGAGTTATGGTCATCATCAGAAACTAATGCAAGAACCTCATCAATGTTAGTAGTAGTACGAGCAGCAGGAACCATAAGTGCCACAACTGATGGTTGGTCGATAAGAGTATTTGGCAGATGCGAGCGTGAAGAAATTAATCTGCATACCCGCTCAACCAATATAGGAAGCATGCGATCAGTCAGTATAGGAATCAATCGCATCACTAACTCATCAAGATTCCCTATAGGTGTCGATCAAGCATTCAAAGGTGGTGGTGCTGATGAAGCATCGGACCCAGAAGAAGCATAAAGACTCGACCTATAATAGCATTTTGGTTGAGATCCAAGACCATATACTCTTCTCTTTTTTTTCCCTCCCGCGGCTTGGTAATATGCTTGACACTAATCATTATCAGACTTAGTGTGTGTTTGCTGGGGTAATATTTCTTGATATCATTCCTGTAAAAGAGTTTAATAATTAGTGAAATTGAAACAGTAAAGAACATTGTGCATTCAATTTACAAGATATAAAAAGAGACATGAAAGTCATCTATAAAGTCAGTATAATTATAGAAAATTGGACTTACATGTACGATTCAGGATTGCTCACCAACAAAAGAATTTCCATCATGACCATATGTATGGACGTGCAAATGTACCTCACTTAGTGTTAGATCTCGGCCCATTTCAACAGCCTATGCATAACACATTTTCAAAGTGAGGATAAATTGCATAGAAGTTAAATTGTGTGATAAGCCTAGATCCAATAGTGACGACGAAGCTCATACACGAGGCAGGGGAAAACAGATGGCACATCATAGAAATAATAGAAATTTTCAGCGTACCCGCTCAGCCAATACATGAAGCATGTGATCAGTCAGTATAGGAAGCATGCGATCAGTTAGTACAGGAATCAATCGCATCACTAACTCATCCAGATTCCCTATCGGTGTCGATTGAGCATTCAAATGTGGTGCTGCTGATGAAGCATCGGACCCAGAAGAAGCATAAAGACTCGGCCTGTAATAGAAATTTTGTTGAGATCCAAGACCATATACTCTTCTCTTCTTTTTCCCTCTCGCGGCTTGGTAATAAGCTTGACATTGATCATTATCAGACCGAGTTTGTATTTGCTAGGGTAATATTTCTTGATATCCTGTAAAAGAATTTAATAATTAGTAAAATTGAAATAGTAAAGAATATTGAACATTCAATCTACTAAAAAAAATGGAGACATGAAAGTCATCTATAAAGTCAGTATAATTATAGAAAATTGGACTTACATGTATGATTCGGGATTGCTCATCTACAAAAGACTTTTCAACATGACCATGTGCATGGATGTGTAAATGTATCTCACTTGGTGTTGGATCTCGACCCATTTCAATAGCCTATAAACAATACATTTTCAAAGTGAGGATAAATTGTAGACAAGTTCAATTATGTGATAAGCCTAGATATAATAGTCACGATGAAGCTCATATACCAGTCAGGAGAAAACAGAAGGCACATCATCGTCGAAATAATAGAAATTTTCAGCCAAATAAAGTTAACAGAAGCCATTAGCCCACCTTCTTACTTAACATCTTTTGGGCACACCTTAAAAGCTTTCCTAGATTTATGAAAGGCAAGTGTAACTTTTTTAAGAATTTTAATCTTTTGTAACATATTTCAGATCTCGCTTGTTGAAAATCAATTTAAGAAATCTACTTGTTATTTTTAGTTAGAGTTCTAAGTCAAAACTTAAACAAGACAAAAACAAATGACACTATTAAAGAACTTAGAGGAGGTATCTAGCCTGACAGCCCAAGCTTCATTCCTCTTGGCAATACTACAGTCTACAGTTTCTTTTAACTATACCTTCTTCTCCTTGTTATTTTAAAATAGAAAAACAAGTTCTTCCTCAAGTACTTCTTTTCAGTCCCAACATCATCAATGTCATGACCCGACTAGGGGGCCATGACTGGTACTCGGAGCTGACTCCCGAGCACTACTCATCATGCTAATAATCATACTCATCCTGGATATATATAATCTCGAAGGCAACACATGCATGTATGTAAGCCCTCACGGCTGCAAAATGATATGCAAGAATACAATGTAGTCATCATAGGACATCTACTACCCACACATACGTATCTACGAGCCTCTACTAGAATACTGTGACATAAGGACGGGACAGGACCCCGTCATGCCCATTATATGCACAAAAATAATGTATCAAAATGGCACCTCCGGAATAATGGAGTGCTCCTATAAATCTGTTGGTAAACTCCTATGAATCTGGGCCACCTCCCTGTCTACCTGTGGGCATGAACACAACGTCTAAAAAGAAAGGACGTCAGTACGAATATTGTACTGAGTATGTAAGGAGTGAACAATAATAGCATATCAAAGAAATAAAGGTACATCAAGTAAGGAACAACCTGTGCTAAAGATCACTTAAAACGGAACAACGCATGCTAACTTACATCATAGACATCATTATATTAAGTAAGACTATATAAACTACCCGACCATATAGGTATGGTGTAATCATCATTAGCCCGCGTCCAGGACTCTCACGTTCGGGGTAACCATCTCATGCCGCCCACTAGTGGTGTCTACCCATGCCCTCTAGATATGGTGTATATGCCGCCCACCTTAGCGGTGTCTGCCCAGCCATCTAGGCATGGTGTAATCTCATCATCATGTACTTGTCATAATGCATGCATAAGAACTTAGGATAAGCTATAACTCTATCGGGGTAACGTAAGGTCGAGAACCCCCGATTCCATTATGGAGTAGTCATAATCATCGTGCCTCACCTTGAAGGAACTAGCATCATAAGGTGAGTGTAACAACAATAAATATCATATCATAAGCTTTAGAATCTTTAGACATAGACTCATTATCATCATTATCGTATTCATAACATGGCTCTTATCTGTATCTCATGAGAAGCTCTTTATAAACATAGACTCATAGTTTCCGGAATGTCAGAAAGTCATGGAAAGATAGAGGGAATCATGTCATAGGAATCATGCCTTAGAAAAGAAGGGACTAGCCTCACATACCTTTACGCCTTTCTAACTTTCCGACTATACGCTTCCTTCCAAGTTCGTAATTCTACCTTCAAAGGAATTCATGCTAAGATTAGATAATCGACAACATACTCAAGCTTAAGCTAAAGCTGACGAAAATTGGGCAGCATTTCCTTTATTTCTACAACTTCCTCCACATGATATATTAACTCCCAAACATCAATAACAATATTCATAATATCATAATCAATAACTTGACAAGTTCGACATTATCCAATTCCCTCTCAAAGTCATTCATAACCATAACTATAATATAACATCACATTCATCCTCATACAATGTTTCTCCCATATCCTCAATATCATTTATAACATAATTATACTCATAATACGTCAAGAGTCATGATTCATGTCAACTACTATTCAAGAATACCATTATTTTCACCTTTGAGCTCCATGTTCTATTTTCTTCCATAATCCAAGTCATTCAACCATTCAATATTCTAAATAACATGAAATGATCATAAAAATTACCTTTGATTATGTATAAACAAGTTTTAGATGGAAATGGTTTACTTGAAGAAAACCCTAGCTTCAATTCAAAGAGATTTCTTGACTCCAAGCAACCCTAGAGACTCCCTTACACTTGATTTCCTTGGATTAATGAAGTTGATCTTTGATTTATCTTGGCTTCTCATAAATAAAGGGTGTGGAATGTTCTAGTGGTGTGGAGAGAAGTGGAGAAGTGAGGAAATGAAAATAGTAACTTGGGGGTCTTATATTTATAATTGGAAAAAATCTGACCCGTCGTGCATTATACGGACACTTATACGGTCCTTTATAAACTTATACGGTCCGTATAAGTGACCGTGAAATTACCCCAACAAAACATCATTTCTGTAACCATTATACGGTACCTTATACGGTCTGTATAAGTGACCGTATAATTCCATCAGTGATGGACCTTCACTGTAATGGTTATACAGACCAGTATACAGACCGTATAAATGGTCATATAATCCACCTTTTCTCCGATCTTGTGCTCGTCGTTTCTTTGATCTCCAATCCTTATGGAACCCTCTTAGCACTTGTTTAACACTTCATTAACAACCTAAAGAGAGTTATAAATTTTTCTCAAGACTTTGTCAAATCAACATTAGCTCGGTATTTTGCAAATCCTTTCCCAAAACACGACTTATTCTTAACATTCTTCAACAAACTTTCTTTTCTTGTCTCAAACGTATTTGGAATCTTAATGGGAACCGTTAAGTAACCTTTCTTACTTGTAGAAACATCGCATACATCTCACCCTGCATTAGTCTATCCATCACACGATGACATAAAACATTTTGAGGTGTAACACTCTTCCCCCTTTAAAAACATTCGTCCTTAAATGTTGAGTTCTCGGGAATTCTACAAAAATTTCGCCAGAGTTTCCCCTGTAACATGGAACTGCCATCCTATCACAACAACCCACAATAACAACGCCTCACAGGGCTACAACACAATAGCAATAAATTATGGCCACACACGACCAAAAGCATAAAAAGAAAGCATACATACCTCATAATATTGATGTCTCATCTTGGATCTCTTCCGGGGGTGAAAACAATTGCAGATATATGGACTTCATGTTTTCTTCCGCTTCCCAAGTCATTTCTTCTCGATTATTGTTTCTCCATAAGACCTTAACTGAGGCTACCTCTTTATTTCTTAGTCTCCGTACTTGCCTATCTAGTATGGCAATGGGTACCTCTTCATTAGCCAACTTTTCTGTCACTTGAACATCATCCGATCCTAGTAGGATCTCCGACACATTTACGGAGCATTGATACATGGAAAATTGGATGGACTGATTCGAGTTCTAGAGGCAAGTTTAGTTCATAAGCTACTTGACCCACCTTGCGGACAATCTTATAAGGTCCAATGTACCGAGGACTTAACTTTTCTTTCTTACCAAATCTCATCACGCCTTTCATCGGTGATACCTTTAAGAATACCCAATCATTAACTTGAAATTCTAAGTCTCGCCGACAGTTGTCCGCATAAGATTTCTGGCGACTTTAGGCTGTCACCAGTCGATCTCGAATAACCTTAACCTTTTCCACCGCTTGTTGGATCAACTCAGGGCCTATTAGCTGTACCTCCCCTACTTCAAACCACCTAATTGGGGATCTACACTTCCTTCCATATAGAGCTTCATACGGGGCCATATGAATACTGGAATGATAGCTATTGTTTTATGCGAACTCAATAAGAGGTAGGTGGTCATCCCAACTACCGCCGAAATCTAGCACACATGCCCGTAACATATCTTTCAGAGTCTGAATAGTACCTTTGGCTTGCCCATCGGTTTGTGGATGAAATGTTGTGCTAAGCCTTACTTGGGTACCCAAACCTTCTTGGAATGACTTTAAGAATCTAGCTGTAAATTGTGCTCCTCTATCGATGATAATAGATAACGGGACACCATGAAGTCGTACAATATCTTTAAGATACAACCTTACATAATCTTCTGCCGAATGAATATGTGGTTTTGACTGGAAGAAAATGGGCTGATTTCGTGAGTCTGTCCACGATCACCCATATGGAGTCATACTTGCTTCGGGAATGAGGAAACCTTACAATAAAATCCTTGTTGATCACTTCCCATTTCCAAGTTGGGATTTCCATGGCTTATGATAACCCTCCTGGCTTTTGATGCTAGATTTTTACTTGTTGGTAATTTGGACATTGAGCTACAAATTATGCTCTATCTTTTTTCATTCCATCCCACCAATACATTAGCTTAAGGTCGTGATACATCTTTGTCGTTCCTGGGTGAATAGAATACAGAGAATGATGAGCTTCTTCTAGAATACGACGACGTAGTTCGACAACATTTGGAACACATAGCCTGTGTCGGTACCTAAGAACTCCATCTGTGGAAACCCTAAATGGCGACTTATCTTTCTCATAGAATGTATCTCTATAGTGGCTAAACTGGGGATCTTCACATTGGTGCTCTCTCACCTCCATATCTAAGGATGAAACAGTTGGGTTGTGGATACCAAGTCCTGCATTGCCTGAATCAATTAGGTGAACTCTAAGACTGGCTAGTTGGTGGAGCTCACAGAGTAGTTCTTTCTTTTCCGGAGGAACCTCACATAGACTACTAATTGATTTGCGGCTAAGTGCATCAGCTACTACATTCGCCTTCCCAGGATGATATAAAATGCTCACATCATAATCCTTCAGCAGTTCTAACCACCACCTCTGTCGTAGATTTAATTTCTTATTCTTAAAAATATATTGGAGACTCTTGTGATATGTATAAATATCAACATGAACGCCATACAAATAGTGTCTCCACATCTTTAGTGCATGAATAACCGCGGCCAATTCAAGATCGTGGGTCGGATAGTTCTTTTCATGTTTCCGCAACTGTCTTGAAGCATAGGTAAAGACTTTACCGTGTTGCATCAATACACAGCCTAATCCGACACCGGAGGCATCACAATATACAACATAACCATCTGGCCCTTCTGGAAGTGTTAGGACTGGGGCTGAAGTTAACCTATCCTTCAATTCCTAGAAATTGCGTTAAAAAGCATTAGTCTACGGGAATTTTGCTGATTTCTGAGTTGACTTCGTCAATGGTGCTGAAATAGAGGAAAACCCTTCCACAAATCTTCTATAGTAACCTGCCAATCTCAAAAAGCTACGGACTTCTGTAGGAGTTATAGGCCTTGGCCAAGTCTTCACAACCTTAATTTTCTGAACATCTACTCGGATGTCGTCTGCTGAAATATCGTGGCCCAGAAAAGTTATAGAATTTAGCCAAAACTCACATTTCAAAAACATAGCGTACAAATCACGAGTCCAAAGAATCCCAAGGACAATACGCAAGTGGTATGCATGCTCCGCCTCTGTCTGAGAGTATACTAAAATATCATCAATGAATACTATCACGAACAGATCTAAGAGAGGCCTGAATATATTATTCATCAGATTCATAAACACAGCTGGAGCATTGGTCAACCCAAATGACATCACCCAAAATTCATAGTGGCTATATCTCGTTCTGAAAGCCGTTTTGGGAATATCTTCTTCTCTAACTATCACCTGGTGATACCTCGATCTCAGATCAATTTTGGAAAACCATTTGGCACCCTGTAACTGGTCAAACAAATCGTCGATCCTTGGAAGCGGATATCTATTCTTTATATTCACCTTGTTCAGCTGCTTATAATTAACGCACATCCGTAGGGAACCATCATTCTTTCTCACAAATAGGACGGGTACTCCCCACGGTGATGAACTGGGCCTAATGAATCCTTTCTCAAGCAAATCTTTCAATTTTGCCTTTAGCTCTTTCAATTTTGCAGTAGCCATTCTGTAAGGAGGAAAAGATATAGGCTTGGTGTAATAACCCATATTTTATTTAGGCTTAGTTGGTAATTTAAATAAAAGAAGGAAATATATATATATATATATATATATATATATATATATATATATATATATATATATATATATATAGAAGAATTAAGTGGTACAGAATAAAAGAAAAGGAGGATTAAAGGGTCCTTTAGGAAAAAAAAAAGGGGAAGGAAAAAGAGATGTGGGCCAAGCCCACAAAAAGAAGAAAAAAGAAAAGAAAAAGAAAATAAAGAATAAAAGGGAGTGAGAGAGAGAGTCAGACGTGAAATTTCAGAAGCAAGAAGCCGAACAGAGAAAAAAAAACGCAGTGGAAGAAAGGGAGAAAAAGAGAGGAAAAGAAAAGAGAAAAATAGGGATTTTCAACCCTAATCATCAAGGTAATGCTTCTAATATTTTATTTAAGTTTATTACATAATTATGGGTGAATCTTTATGGTGAAAATATGGGGATATTTTGAGGAATTGAGAAAGTTTAGCTCTAGGGTTCTTCAACTAAAATCATTGATTTGAAAGGGCAAACAGCATCGGATTTTAGAATTCTATATATCGTTGGAATCCTCTCGTTAAGGCCTTTCCTAAAACATAAGTCTTGTCGGGTTTTGAACTCATTGACCAGAGGGCATTTTCGTCCGTTAAAATTTGACTTTAACCGTTTAAACCTCTAAAAATATAGAAGTGATTTACCCTATGGGTTTTGACCATTCTAAATCCGTTTTTGTGTAGTTTGAGGCAATCCGGAGACTCGAGAATTCAGTTTTGAATTATTGGGAAGTGTGCTTGAATTGTGAATTTGAGGTAAGTGAGACTTTAAGCTTTGGGTACTTGCTTTTCAAAACCCGTTTTAAAAATATGTTTTGTCTGCCTGGTCCATGTGTTGGGGCGAGCGTGTGCTTGGCAGAATCGGTGGTTCTTAAGGCCAACCGCATATACTTTATTTTCAAATAATCCAAAACTCTCTTTATAAATTATTTTGTGATGTGATATCGCTGTGAGCCATGATATTGGGGCATTTTGTATGTTTCCCTTAGAATTGTGTATGCTTCTTTATTATATTGGGGCATTGTGTATGCTTCCCTTAGCATTGTGTATGCTTCTTGATGATATTGGGGCATTGTGTATGCTTCCCTTAGCATTGTGTATGCTTCTTGATTATATTGGGGCATTGTGTATGCTTCCCTTAGCATTGTGTATGCTTCTTGATGATATTGGGGCATTGTGTATGCTTCCCTTAGCATTGTGTATGCTTCCTGACATATTTGGCACATTGTGTATGTTGCCATGGATTCATAGTGTTGACTAATTCTTTAAATGCTGTTATGACGGTTCGTAGTGTAAATTGTGTTGAGACATATAATATATTTGATAAACAGTGGTTTGGACCTTGGTTGCTATTATATAACGATATATTCATGTGCATAATATTTTTGTGCTTCTTGTGTGTTTGTATTTTCTAACACTTGTTCTAGGGGTATTTGAAGTGGCGGGTCGAGGATCTTATTGGGTTATATTTATGTATAACTCACTCCTTACCTGCATGTCCATGCAGATACTGTCGTTGAGAACGAGACTGGTAATTGAAGACTTCGTGAGTGGATTCTGTTGCTGAGATGAGCCACCGCATTGTTCGTGGAGGCTGCCATTTCAGCTTTATCTAGTTTATTTCGTTTATTTTGGGTTTACATGCCCGACACTCAAACTCATGTAACTCTGTTAGATGCTCCATGGTCTTAGCGTGGGATGTGGGCTACAGATTCTTTTTACCTTAGCGTTGATTGGTTTTCATAAATCGATTATGGATTTGGTTGGCGACTATTTCGCATTTTATCATTAATAACGTTGTTGGACCTGCACTTATTTTCTTTTAGTGCTTTTGTAAATAGTTAAGAGTATGATATATGGTTCTCCTGGCGGGTGGTGTTTGCTGGGTGCCAATCACGTCTAGCGGGTGTTTTGGGACGTGACAAAGTTGGTATCAGAGCTTAGGCTTTAAGTCCCGGGTCATGGAGCAGTGTTTAGTAGAGTCTTGTTCATGGGTATGTAGGCGCCCATACTTATGGCCTTGAGGCTACTGGACATCAAGGAAGTTTTCCCTTCTTTCATTCCTTGTTCGTGCGTGAGATGAATCAAGTTTAACCTTGTAATATTTATTTCGCAGATGGCTAAGAAACACGCATCTTCATCTGCTAAACGTGGTGCTGGACAGAGCGCTACCCGCGGTGGTAGACAAGCTAGTGCTCATCAGACTAGAGCTCAGACTAGGACTCAGGCCACTCCTCAGCCTGAAGTTGTGAATGGGGGTCAGCCCCGAGTTGCGTCAGAGCAAGTGCAGGAACAAGTGGTTCAGAACAATCCACCTGCACCAGCTGCCGCCCCTACTATTGCTATGCCCGCAGAGGTGGTGACTAGATAATTGAATGTGTTGGAGGCATTGGCGCCTAATCATGGTGGAATTCCAGGTCCTCAGGCTACTTCACAAGCACAAGCTCAAGTTCAGTTGAATGTTGCAGCTAATCAGACACCTCAGTTGGCCCCTCAACAAGTTGTCCAATCTACAGGGCAATCTAAGGAGTTTAAGAATTTCATGGATCTTAAGCCACCAGAGTTTGATGCTTCACCTACTTCTATTGAACCTCAGAAGTTCATTGATCGTTGTGAAAAGATATTGACTACGTTGGGGCTGAAGGAGACTCGTGGGGTGGAATTTGCCACTTTCTTATTCTGAGGGTCTGCAGAGTCTTGGTGGATTTCGATTCAGAGAGGTAGACAAGCAGGGTTACCACCTATTACTTGGTCAGAATATTTAGCACTGTTTAAGGACAGGTTTATTCCATTAAGCAAGCAAGATGACATGAGACGTCAGTTTAATAATCTACGGCAGGGAACTATGACCGTTACAAAATATGAGGCCAAGTTTACAGATTTATCCAGGTATGTACCTTATTTGGTAGAGGATCCGAGAGAGAAGGTGAGACGATTTGTAGATGGACTTGAGCATCGCTATCGTGGTTCGGTGGGACGAGATGTGCGATATGGCACCTATTCAGAAGTAGTTGACACTGCTCTCCATTACGAGCCCTATCTAGAGATGGACAAAGTTGAGCGTGAAAGCAAAAAGCCACGTAACACATGTGGGTTTAGTAGTGCTCCTTCTAAGGGCAAGAGTGGTTTTTATCGTGGGCAGTCCAGATCTACTCAGTCAGAATCAGTGGTGCAGTCTTCTAGTGGTTATTCAGCTAGACAGGGCCAGCAACAGATGCAGAGGAAGGGTAATAGCTCATATCAGTCAGGTTATCATCCGAGGTGTTCTAACTGTGGTAGAAATCACAGTGGTCGTTGCTTTGGGGCAGATGGGGCTTGTTTTACCTATGGTGAAAAGGGGCATATTGCTAAATACCGTCCTAAAGGAAATTCTGGTGCTAGTCGAGCTACTACACAGCCGCAGGGAACTACTACTGCTACACAGGGTTAGATTCAGCCAGCTAGGACCGCTCCACAGAGTGCTCGTGGACAGGGTCGATAGGGTGCACAGGTTGCTCAGGGAGGGGGTGGACCGCCGAGATTCTTTGCTATGACCAGACAGGATGTCGAGGCATCTAATGCAGTAGTCACAGGTATTATTACTATTGGTTCTCATGGTGCATATGCTCTTATTGATCCTGGTTCTACGTATTCGTATGTATCTCCTTCTTTTGCTATATTCTTAGAACGAGGAGTTGAGTCTATTAATGTGCCATATGTGGTAGAAACCCCAGTGGGGGGGGGGGGGGGGGGAGTATATTAGTGGATAGAGTTTATAGAGATTGTGTGATATCTGTTCAGGGCAGGGACACCGTAGTTGATCTATGTGTGTTACCGATGTCCGCTTTCGATGTGATTATGGGCATGGATTGGTTGGCATCATGTTATGCATCGGTTGATTGCTATGCTAAGCTTATACGTTTTAATTTTCCTGGAGAAACTTTAGTGTGGAAAGGCATGACTCCTGTGACTCAAGGAAAAATAATATCTTATGTAAAGGCACGCCGAATGATTAATCATGGGTGTTTGGGTTTTATTGCCACCGTTCATGATACTTAGGCGGAGAATGTTACTATTGATAGTGTTCCTGTTGTTCGCGAATTTGCGGATGTTTTCCCTAAAGATTTACCCGGCCTACCCCCAATGAGAGAAATCGAGTTCAGTATTGATTTAGTTCCAGGGATTCAACCTATCTCTATTTCTCCATATCGTATGGCTCCAGCCGAGTTGAGAGAACTGAAGGTTCAACTCCAAGAGCTACTTGATAAGGGATTCATTAGGCCTAGTGTATCGCCTTGGGGTGCACCTGTGTTATTTGTGAAGAAGAAAGATGGCACGATGAGAATGTGCATTGACTACAGGCAACTGAACAAGGCGACTATCAAGAATAAGTATCCATTACCTCATATTGATGATTTGTTTGATCAACTACAGGGTGCTACACATTTTTCCAAAATCGACTTGAGATCAGGTTATCATCAGCTGAGAATCAAGACTGAGGATATCTCCAAGACAGCTTTTCGGACAAGATATGGGCACTTCGAATTCTTGGTGATGTCATTCGAGCTGACTAATGCCCCTGCAGCATTTATGGACCTCATGAACAGGGTATTCAAGCCATACTTAGACCATTTTGTGATTGTGTTCATTGATGATATTTTGGTCTACTCTCGGAGTGAGGCTAAGCATGGACAACACTTGAGAATTGTGTTACAGACACTTAAGGAACGAAAGCTTTATGCCAAGTTCTCAAAATGTGAGTTCTGGTTGAGCACAGTTTCCTTTTTAGGACACGTGGTGTCCCAAGATGGGATTCAAGTTGATCCAAAGAAAATTGAAGCAGTTCGAGATTGGCCTCAACCCACTACTCCCACAGAGATACGCAGTTTCATGGGACTAGCTATATATTACAGAAGGTTTGTGGAGGGTTTCTCGAAGATAACTTCTCCATTGACACGTTTAACTCAGAAAGGTGTGGTATTCCAGTGGTCAGATGAATGTTCAGAAAGCTTTCAGAAATTAAAGACTGCATTGACTACGGCTCCGATTTTTACCTTACCTACTAATGAGGGTGGTTTCACCATTTATTGTGATGCATCTCGAGTCGGGTTGGGTTGTGTCTTGATGCAGAATGGTAAAGTGGTAGCTTATGCGTCTCGACAGCTAAAGAAACATGAGAAGAATCATCCAACTCACGACTTAGAATTGGCCGCAGTTGTATTTGCACTCAAGATCTGGCGTCACTATCTTTACGGTGAGCCGTGTGAAATCTATACTGATCACAAGAGTTTGCAATACATATTCAAGCAAAAAGATCTGAATTTGAGACAGCGACGGTGGTTAGAGTTACTTAAAGATTATGATCTTACTATTTTGTATCATCCTGGTAAGGCGAATGTGGTGGCAGACACCTTAAGTAGAACGTCTATGGGCAGCTCGGCCCGATTTACTGCTGAAGAACAACCTATGGCTAAGGATATTCAGGCATTATCCAACCGTGGGGTTCGGATTGATCATACAGTACAAGGCAGGTTACTTGCAGTTATGGTGGCACAATCATCCTTAGTGGGGCAAGTCAAAGCTTACCAATATGAAGATCCCCGTCTTGCTAAATTGCGAGATCGAGTGCAAAATGGGGGCGTTAAGTCATTCTCTATTGATGACGAAGGCGTGTTACGTTGTCATGGTAGACTGTGTATTCCTATGGTGGGTAATGTGAAGCAACTAATTCTTGAAGAGGCTCATAGCTCGCGGTACTCCATCCACCTAGGTGCTACGAAGTTGTACCAAGACTTGTGTGGATTATATTGGTGGAAAGGTATGAAGGCTGACATTTTGAAGCATGTGACAAGTTGCTTAAATTGTCAGCAGGTCAAATATGAACATCAAAAACCCGGCGGAGTAATGCAAAACTTGATTATCCCAGAGTGGAAGTGGGAAAGGATTACGATGGATTTCGTAGTTGGTTTGCCGAATACTTTTAAGAAACATGACTCAGTCTGGGTGATTGTGGATAGACTCACCAAATCCGCTCATTTTATACCAGTTCGGGTTACTCATACCGTAGAGCAGTTAGCAAATATTTACCTCCGTGAGATAGTATGACTTCATGGTGTGCCTATTTCTATAATATCTGATCGAGGTGCACAATTTACTGCTGAGTTTTGGAAGTCTTTTCAGAAGTCGTTGGGCTCACAGGTCGAGTTGAGTACAACTTTTCATCCACAAACTGATGGACAGTCTGAGCGAGTTATTCAGATTTTAGAGGACATGCTTAGAGCTTGCGCGATTGATTTGGTGGTCAGTGGGACGATCAGTTGCCTTTGGCAGAGTTTGCTTATAATAATAGCTACCAATCGAGTATACAGATGGCGCCGTTTGAGGCTCTATATGGTCGCAGATGTCGTTCACTAGTTGGATGGTTCGAACCGGGCGAAGCACAACTATTAAGTCCAGATCTGGTTCAGCAAGCCTTGGAAAAGGTTGCATTGATACGAGAACGGCTTCGGACAGCACAAAGCAGACAAAAGTCCTTTGCAGATAAGAAAGTACGTGATACGGAGTTCATGAAGGAGGAAAAAGTCTTTTTAAAAGTATCCCCTATGAAAGGAGTTATGAGATTCGGTCGGAAAGGCAAGTTAAGTCCTAGGTACATTGGTCCTTATGAGATTTTGGATTGAATTGGGTTGGTGGCATATAGACTTGCTTTACCTCCGAGATTGTCTACTGTTCATCCTGTATTTCATGTGTCTATGCTAAGATGATATGTCGGTGATGATAACCATAAGATTCAACCAGAGGATGTGGAGCTCGATGAAAATTTGACTTATGAAGAGGGTCTGATATCTATTCTTGATAGGCAAGTGCGACAATTGAGGTCGAAGAAGGTAGTTTCAGTCAAAGTGTTGTGGCGTAATCATCCAACCGAGGAGGCTACTTGGGAGTCTGAGACGGATATGCGGGATAAATATCCTCATTTATTTGACGCGACACGTATGATCTAGATCCGTTCGCGGACGAACGTCATTTTAAGTGGTGGAGAATGTA
This sequence comes from Lycium barbarum, assembly GCF_019175385.1. Lineage (NCBI taxonomy): Eukaryota > Viridiplantae > Streptophyta > Magnoliopsida > Solanales > Solanaceae > Lycium > Lycium barbarum. The sequence goes on along the minus strand of NC_083348.1, from coordinate 16,568,577 downwards.
ATAACCCATATTTTCTTTAGGCTTAGTTGGTAATTTAAATTAAAGAAGGAAATATATATATATATAGAAGAATTAAGTGGTACAAAATAAAATAAAAGGAGGATTAAAGTGTCCTTTAGGAAAAAAAAAGGGGGGGGGAGGAAAAAGAGATGTGGGCCAAGACCACAAAAAGAAGAAAAAAAGAAAAGAAAAAGAAAATAAAGAATAAAAGGGAGTGAGAGAGAGAGTCAGACGTGAAATTTCAGAAGCAAGAAGCCGAACAGAGAAAAAACAACGCAGTACAAGAAAGGGAGAAAAAGAGAGGTAAAGAAAAGAGAAAAATAGGGATTTTCAACCCTAATCATCAAGGTAATGCTTCTAATCTTTTATTTAAGTTTATTACATAATTATGGGTGAACCTTTATGGTGAAAACATGGGGATATTTTGAGGAATTGAGAAAGTTTAGCTCTAGGGTTCTTCAACTAAAATCATTGATTTGAAAGGGCAAACAGCATCGGATTTTAGAATTCTATATATCGTTGGAATCCTCTCGTTAAGGCCTTTCCGAAAACATAATTCTTGTCAGGTTTTGGACACATTGACCAGAGGGCGTTTTCGTCCTTTAAAATTTGACTTTAACCGTTTAAGCCTCTAAAAATATAGAAGTGATTTACCCTAAGAGTTTTGACCATTCTAAATCCGTTTTTGTGTAGTTTGAGAAAATTCGGAGACTCGAGAATGCAGTTTTGAATTATTGGGAAGTGTGCTTGAATTGTAAATTTGAGGTAAGTGAGACTTTAAGCTTTAGGTACTTGCTTTTCAAAACCCGTTTTAAAAATATATTTTGTCTGCCTGGTCCATGTGTTGGGGCGAGCGTGTGCTTGGCAGAATCGGTGGTCCTTAAGGCCAACCGCATATACTTTATTTTCAAATAATCCAAAACTCTCTTTATAAATTATTTTGTGATGTGATATAGTTGTGAGCCATGATATTGAGGCATTGTGTATGTTTCCCTTAGCATTGTGTATGCTTCTTGATTATATTGGGGCATTGTGTATGCTTCCCTTAGCATTATGTATGCTTCTTGATGATATTGGGGCATTGTGTATGCTTCCCTTAGCATTGTGTATGCTTCTTGATTATATTGGGGCATTGTGTATGCTTCCCTTTGCATTGTGTATGCTTCTTGATGATATTGGGGCATTGTGTATGCTTCCTAACATATTTGGCACATTGTGTATGTTGCCATGGATTCATAGTGTTGACTAATTCTTTAAATGCTGTTATGACGGTTCGTAGTGTAAATTGTGTTGAGACATATAATATATTTGATAAACAGTGGTTTGGACCTTAGTTGCTATTATATAACGATATATTCATGTGCATAATATTTTTGTGCTTCTTGTGTGTTTATATTTTCTAACACTTATTCCAGGGGTATTTGAAGTGGCGGGTCGAGGATCTTACTGGGTTATATTTATGTATAACTCACTCCTTACCTGTATGTCCATGCAGATACTGTCGTTGAGAACGAGGCTGGTAATTGCAGACTTCATGAGTGGATTCTGTTGCTGAGGTGAGCCACCGCATTGTTCGTGGAGGCAGCCATTTCAGCTTTATCTAGTTTATTTCTAGTTATTTCTTTTATTTTGGGTTTACATGCCCGACATTCAAACTCATGTAACTCTGTTAGATGCTCCATGGTCTTAGCGTGGGATGTGGGCTAGAGATTCTTTTTACCTTAGCGTTGATTGGTTTTCATAAATCGATTATGGATTTAGTTGGCGACTATTTCTCATTTTATCATTAATAACGTTGTTGGACCTGCACTTATTTTCTTTTAGTGCTTTTGTAAATAGTTAAGAGTATGATATATGGTTCGCCTGGCGGGTGGTGTTTGCTGGGTGCCAATCACGTCTAGCGGGTGTTTTGGGACGTGACAAAGTTGGTATCAGAGCTTAGGCTTTAAGTCCCGGGTCATGGAGCAGTGTTTAGTAGAGTCTTGTTCATGGGTATGTAGGCGCCCATACTTATGGCCTTGAGGCTACTGGACATCTAGGAAGTTTTCCCTTCTTTCATTCCTTGTTCGTGCGTGAGATGAATCAAGTTTAACCTTGTAATATTTATTTCGCAGATGGCTAAGAAACGCGCATCTTCATCTGCTAAACGTGGTGCTGGACAGAGCGCTACCCGCGGTGGTAGACAAGCTAGTGCTCATCAGACTAGAGCTCAGACTAGGACTCAGGCCACTCCTCAGCCTGAAGTTGTGAATGGGGGTCAGCCCCGAGTTGCGTCAGAGCAAGTGCAGGAACAAGTGGTTCAGAACAATCTACCTGCACCAGCTGCCGCCCCTACTATTGCTATGCCCGCAGAGGTGGTGACTAGATAATTGAATGTGTTGGAGGCATTGGCGCCTAATCATGGTGGAATTCCAGGTCCTCAGGCTACTTCACAAGCACAAGCTCAAGTTCAGTTGAATGTTGCAGCTAATCAGACACCTCAGTTGGCCCCTCAACAAGTTGTCCAATCTACAGGGCAATCTAAGGAGTTTAAGAATTTCATGGATCTTAAGCCACCAGAGTTTGATGCTTCACCTACTTCTATTGAACCTCAGAAGTTCATTGATCGTTGTGAAAAGATATTGACTACGTTGGGGCTGAAAGAGACTCGTGGTGTGGAATTTGCCACTTTCTTATTCTCAGGGTCTGCAGAGTCTTGGTGGATTTCGATTCAGAGAGGTAGACAAGCAGGGTTACCACCTATTACTTGGTCAGAATATTTAGCACTGTTTAAGGACATGCTTATTCCATTAAGCAAGCAAGATGACATGAGACGTCAGTTCAATAATCTACGGCAGGGAACTATGACCGTTACAGAATATGAGGCCAAGTTTACAAATTTATCCAGGTATGTACCTTATTTTGTAGAGGATCCGAGAGAGAAGGTGAGACGATTTGTGGATGGACTTGAGCATCGCTATCGTGGTCCGGTGGTACGAGATGTGCGATATGGTACCAATTCAGATGTAGTTGACACTGCTCTCCATTACGAGTCCTATCTAGAGATGACAAAGTTAAGCGTGAAAGCAAAAAGCCACGTAACACAGGTGGGTTTAGTGGTGCTCCTTCTGGGGGCAAGAGTGGTTTTTATCGTGGGCAATCCAGATCTACTCAGTCAGAATCAGTGGGCAAGAGTGGTTTTTATCGTGGGCAAGAGTGCTTCTTGTGTGTTTGTATTTTCTAACACTTGTTCCAGGGGTATTTGAAGTGGCGGGTCGTGGATCTTACTGGGTTATATTTATGTATAACTCACTCCTTACCTGCATGTCCATGCAGATACTGTCGTTGAGAACGAGGCTGGTAATTGAAGACTTCGTGAGTGGATTCTGTTGCTGAGGTGAGCCACCACATTGTTCGTGGAGGCAGCCATTTCAGCTTTATCTAGTTTATTTCTAGTTATTTATTTTATTTTGGGTTTACATGCCCGACACTCAAACTCATGTAACTCTGTTAGATGATCCATGGTCTTAGCGTGGGATGTGGGCTAGAGATTCTTTTTACCTTAGCGTTGATTGGTTTTCATAAATCGATTATGGATTTGGTTGGCGACTATTTCGCATTTTATCATTAATAACGTTGTTGGACCTGCACTTATTTTCTTTTAGTGCTTTTGTAAATAGTTAAGAGTATGATATATGGTTCGCCTGGCGGGTGGTGTTTGCTGGGTGGCAATCATGTCTAGCGGGTGTTTTGGGACGTGACACTTGGTGTCCGGCAACACATCAATAGCAAAGTAAATCTCTCTTTCCGGAGGAAGGCCTGGAAGTTCATCAGGAAATACATTCGGAAATTCATTCACTACCAGAACGGATTGAAAAGTCGGCACCTTTGCTTCGGTGTCATGAACTCAGACTAGATGATAAATATAGACTTTAGCTATCGTCTTCCTCGCCTTAAGGTTGGAAATAAACCTGCCTCTTGGAGACGTTGTATTACCCTTCCATTCAAGCACTAGTTATCCCGGGAATTGGAATCAGACTATTTTCGTTTTGCAATCGACATTGGCATAACAAGAAGCCAACCAATCCATGCCCATAATCACATCAAAATCTAACATTTCTAGCTCAATTAAATCGACTTTAGTTTGACGATCACATACCACAATCACACAATTTTTATACATTTGTCTGGCTATTACTGGATCACCAATTGGAGCAGATACCTCAAAAGGTTTAATTGGCTCGGGTTTCACCCCAATACGGACAGCAATATAGGGATTAATGTAAGACAACGTAGAACCCGAATCTATCAATGCATAGACGTCACAAGAGAATATGGATAGTATACCTGTAACCACATCTGGGGAAGACTCAAGATCCTGTCGTCCGGCTATAGCATAAATATGGGGCTGGGTACCACCTGAACTAGATGCTCCCCCTCTACCTCTACCACGGCCTGCTGGAATATGGGGTGTCTGCCTCATCGGGCGCACAGACGAAGAAGAACCAGCTGCTAATCCTATGAGCTAAACCCTAACTCTACCACTCATCAATGGACAATCTCGCATAATATGCCTAACCTGACCACAAGCATAGCAAGCATCTGAACCCCGACGACACTGACCGGAATGTAATCTACTGCACCGGCTATATCACGGCACTGGTGGCCTCCGCTGGCTAGGATCACCTCCAAACTGGGGACCTGAGACTCTCGAACTCTGACCTGGACCCGAATAAATAGGGCGATCAAATCTCCTGCCCACAAACCGAGGAGGTGCACTCGTCGCGGACTGGCCCGAATATCTGGAAAACTGTTGCCGCTGGCCCCCTCTATACTCACCGCTAGCAGATCTGGCCCTCTTACTCTGTCCTCTATCAATATCACGCTCACCCCTCTGCCGCTGTTGCTGCTCCTCTAAATTTTGGGCGTGGACCTGAATACGGGAAATGTCCATCCCCTCTTGCAATGAAGTTGTCAAGCAATCTTTGAACAAATGCGGCCCTAAGCCACTCACCAATCGATGTACTCTATCTCCCATGTCAGCCATCATGGCTGGACCATATCGAGCCAATGAATTAAAGTGAAGGCTATACTCCCGGGCACTCATATTTCCTTGCTTAAGATTCAAGAATTTATCAGCTCTAGCCCGATGGACCTCGGGTGGCAAATAATGACCAATAAAAGCTTTCACGAACTCTTTCCAAACTGGGGGAGGGGGGTGCATCCTATCCTCTTGAAGAAATCTAGTTGCACCTCCCCTCTTGAAGAAATCAGTTGTTATACCAAAGAACCGCCACATACTGGAGTCTATAAGATGCCAACTCCACCGATTCAGTATCGGAGGCATGGATGATCCTCAACGTTCTCAGCATCTCATCAATAAAACCTTGCGGGTCTTCATCCAACTTTGACCCGAAAAAATCTGGGGGATTCAAACTCATAAAATTACGGGCTCTAGCACTGGTCGCCCTGTCACCTGAACCCGTAGTGTACCGCTGTGCCTGAGCGACAACTAACTGTGTCAATAGCTGAATAACTTCGGTCATTTGTTGACCCGAAGCACTCGATGAAGGAACTGGAGGCATATGAGCCAGAGATGAAGCCCCCTCTTGTTCTTCTAGAATAGGCGGAGTGTGAGAGGTATTGGATGGAGCCTCATCATGAGATTCACCCTCCTCTATATTTGTTGGCGTCTCTTTTTCCATCCGTATTTCTGTCGCGGACTTGCCCTTCTAGGCGGCGGTGGCTTTTCTCTTTACCAGCATCGCTGAAATCATAACGCCCAATTAGAGAGGATAAAATTTTATAACATGGCTCTATGGCACGATCTAATAAGAAGAAGAATAGTCATTTTGTCACGACCCAACCCGAGGGCCATGACGGGCACCCGGTGCTAACCCACCCGGGTATCTCTTATCGAACATTCGTATTCACATCTAGGTGGACCACATAACTTACTCATGAATGCTAAACATCGATAATACTAAACTCATTGGGAAACAACACATTTATGCCATCATTAACAACTACGCCAACATCAATATACATAAGCCGACGAGGCCATCAAAATGATATACAAAATATAAGCCGACAAGGGTTCAAGACATCTAACCATATACAACTGTCTACGAGCCTCTAAGAAAAGTAGGTAACATCATATAGGCGGGACAGGACCCCTCCTTGCCCATGTATGTACACAAAAGAATAATACCAAAAATTGTAGCTCCGCATGAAATGGAGCTCCTCTAAGTAGTCCCTGAATAAGAAAAGCTATGGATCAAGCCTGTCTGCCTGGCCACCTGTGGGCATGACGCAGCGTCCACAAACAAAAGGACGTCAGTACGAATATTGTACTGAGTATGTAAAGCATAATCAACATCATAATAGGAGCATAAGAAATAGCATAAGATGGGAGAATCGGGAGATAGTAAAGCAATCATCATCATTACTTACTTACTTGTCTTTCATAGGGACCTTTCATTTCTAAAGCGTGCTCCTGTACATACATACATATACATTCATGTTCGTATTCATATTTGTATCCATACCATACCCGACCATGAAGGTTCAATGTTTCGCATACCCGTCCTGACAAGGCTCGGTGATTATACATACCTGGCCCTACCACGGCTCAGTGGTATCCATACCCAACTGCAGTGGTGTGCGCGCAATAGGTATCATACCCGGCCATATAAGCTCAGTGTTACATAAGAGTCATACATACTTAGACATGTATACTTAAGAGTCCATAAGCATTATCAACATCATTACCATTATCGTTTTTGTTACGTCTATCCTTGGAGGATCAACTATCATATAAAGGATGCAATGGAATCATGAAAGTATCGAGGATCATGAGCTTTAGTAGCTTTGGAGATAGATTTATTTGGAGGACATTATAGAACTCATGAAAGGGTATATATAGCCAAGGAATCGTGCCTTATTGAAAGAAGGATTAGCCTTACATACCTCTTTGTCTTCTAAACTATCTAATGTTCACCGTTGAAGCTTGAATAATCTACATTTAGAAGGATTCATGCCATGGTTAAGCCTTAATGATACTTTTAAATTCAAACTAAAATAATTCATAGTCTAATGAAAATTGGGCAGCATTTCCCCTATTTCGTCAACTTCCACCATATCACAAAACAACTCCCAGCAACTACAATAACATCCATTATACACTCATAATATCCAATCAAGCAATCACATTACACTAAGCCTTTAATATTCACCCCCATGTTCAACCTATACTAGCAACTTCATACCCATTTTAGCACATTTACATATGATGCTTCTTCATTACCATTATTACCTTCCATAACAACATTATATTCATATTATACTAGTAATCATGACCCAAGTTAGCTCACTACTTAAAAACATCATCAAAGTTACATTTAGACCGCATTTTCTACTTTCTTCTTCTACCCAAGTCTTTCAACCTCTCCATAGTCCAAAAATCATAAAATTATCATAAACTTACCTTGATTGAGTAGGAATAACCTTTGGATGGGAATACTTCATTTGAAGAAAAACCCTAGCTTCAATCCATAAAGTTTTCCTGACCCAAGCAACCCCTAAGAGCTTCCTTATACTTGATTCCCTTGGATTAATGATATGAGCCTTTAATTTCCCTTAGATTCTTGTATATGAAATGTGTGGAATGTTCTAGAGACTTGGAAAGAAGTGGAGAAGTTTGAAAAATGAAAATAATGAAGTGGGATCACATTTATATACTTGAAAATAACTCAGCCCGTCGGGTGTTAAACGAACACTTATACGGTCCGTATAACATTGTACGGTCCGTATAAGTGGTCGTGGTTCACCATCATGAAAAACATCTTCCTGTTGGGGGTCATACGAATCCCTTATACGGACCGTATAAGTGGTCGTATAACTCCATTTCCCTGAAATGGTTTCCGTCGTTTCGTTTGATCTCCAATCCTTATGGAACCTTCTTAACACTTGTTTAACACTTTATTACCAATCTAAGGAGAGTTACAACTCTTCTTTAAGACATCATGAACTCAACATTAGCTCGGTACTTTACGGGACTTTCCAAAACACAACATATACTTTGCTCTTCTTAAGGAGCTTTCTCCTCTTACTTCCAACATCTTTGAAATCTTAACTAGAATTGTTAAATAACCTTTCTTACTTATAGAAACATCGTATTCGTCTCACCCTGCATTAGTCTATCTATCACATGACGATATGAATTTTTTTTGAGGTGTAACATCCCCCCCCCCCCTCTTAAGAACATTCGACCTCGAATGTTAGGTTCTCGGGGATTCTATAAAAATTTCGCCAGAGTTTCCCCTATAATATGGCACTACCATCCTGCACAGCAACCCAAAATACATCGCCTCACAGGGCTACAACAACTACCATGGCCACACACGACTAAGAAAACATCAAGAAAAGCATTACATACCTAAGGATAATGGCGTCTCTGCCTGAGTCTCCTCTGAGGGTGAAAATAAATGTGGGTACCGGAATTTCATGTCTTATTCGGCTTCACAAGTCATTTCCTCTCTACTATTATTCTTCCATAAAACTTTAACTGAAGCTACCTCTTTGGTTCTGAGCTTTCGTACTTGCCTATCTAAAATGGCAATGGGGACTTCTTCATAAGACAATTGCTTAGCAACTTGAACATCATCTATTGGTACTATTCTAAAAGGATCTCCAATGCGCTTACGAAGCATTGATACATAGAAAACTGGGTGAACTGACTCCAACTCAGGAGGTAGATCTAATTCGTAAGCCACTTTGCCTACTTTGCGCACAATCTCATAAGGCCCAAGGTACCAGGGACTAAGCTTCCCCGTTTTGCCACATCTCATTACGCCCTTCATCGGCGACGCCTTTAAGAATACCCAATCTTTCACTTGGAACTCTAAGTCCTTTCGACGATTATCTGCATAGGGCTTCTGACGACTCTGAGCTGTTAATAATCGATCCTGTATAAGCTTGACTTTCTCTATAGCTTATCGGACCAAGTCTGGCCCTATCAATTTGGTCTCTCCTACTTCGAACCACCCAATTGGGGATCTACACTTTCGCCTATAGAAAGCCTCATACGGAGCCATTTGGATTCTAGAATGACAACTATTATTATAAGCAAATTCAATAAGCGGTAAATGATCATCCCAATTACCTCCAAAATCCAATATACATGCCCGTAGCATATCCTCAAGAATCTAGATGGTACGTTCAGCTTGCCCATCTGTCTGTTGGGTGAAATGTCGTGCTAAGGCTCACATGAGTCCCCAAACATTCTTGGAAAGATTTCCAAAAATTTACTGTAAATTGATTGCCTCTATCGAAGATAATAGATACTGGAACAAGGTGAAGCCGCACTATCTCTTTAACATAAAGCTTTGCATAATCTTCTGCTACATATGTAGTCCTGACCGATAAGAAATGAGCTGACTTCGTAAGTCTATCCACAATCACCTATATAGAATCATACTTACGTCGGGAACGGAGTAAGCTTGTAATGAAGTCCATGTTAATTACTTCCTATTTCCAAGTTGGAATTTCTATGGCTTGCAACAATCCGCCCGGCTTTTGGTGCTCGATTTTCACTTGCTAACAGTTGGGACATGGAGCTACAAATTTCGCTATATCTTTCCTCATCCCATTCCACCAATATACAATTTAAGATCATGATACATTTTCGTTGCTCCTGGGTGGACAGAATAACGGGAACAATGGGCTTCTTTTAATATTTGGAGGCGTAGTCCCGTAACATCGGGAACACACAACCTGTCTCGGCATCGAAGAACTCCATCTCCAGAAATCTCAAACGATGACTTCTCCTTTTGAGGGAGTGTATTTCTGTAACGAGTTAGCATGGGATCTTCGCATTGTCGCTTTTTCACTTCCACTACTAGCGACAAGACCGTTGAATTCTGAATGGTAGCTCCCATACTACCTGAGTCCACTACTCGAACTCCTAGGCTAGCTAACTGCTGAAGCTCACGGGCCATTTCTCTTTTCTCTGGCTGCACATTGCATAAACTTCCCATGGATCTATGGCTAAGAGCATCAGCCACAACATTTGCTTTTCCGGGATGATACAGGATGTCAACACCATACTCTTTCAATAATTCCAACCACCGCCGCTGTCGCAAATTCAATTCTTTCTGCTTGAAGATATACTGAAGGCTTTTATAATCTGTATAAATATCCACATGGACACCATACAAATAATGTCTCCACATCTTTAGTGCATGGATCACTGCAGCCAATTCAAGATCATGGGTTGGATAATTTTTCTCATGTTTCCGTAACTGTCTTGAAGCATACGCAATCACCTTACCATGTTGCGTCAACACACAGCCTAGCCCAACGCCTGAAGCATCACAATACACAACATAACCTCCTAATCCCTCTGGAAGTGCCAGGACTGGGGCAGAAGTTAATCTATCCTTTAGGTCTTGGAAACTACGTTCACAAGCATATGTCCATTGAAACATAGTTGATTTCTGGGTTAGCTTCGTAAGGGGTGCAGAAATAGAAGAAAAACCTTCAACAAATCTCATGTAGTAACCTGCTAAGCCCAGAAAACTACAAACCTCCGTAGGTGTGGTGGGCCTTGGCCAAGTATTCACGGCCTCAATCTTCTGGGTGTCTACCCGAACACCATCGACTGAAATAATATGCCCCAGAAAGGTCACTGAGTTCAACCAAAACTCACACTTAAAAAATTTGGCAAATAATTCTCGAGTTTGAAGAACTCTAAGAACGTTACGCAAATGATCCGCGTGTTCTGCCTCAGACCTAGAATACACCAAGATATCATCGATGAATACAATCACAAATAAATCTAGGAAGGGCCTGAACACATTATTCATCAAATCCATAAATACTGCCGGTACATTAGTTAGCCCAAACGACATTACCCGGAATGCAAAATGGTCGTATCTTGTTCTGAAGGCTGTCTTAGGAATATCCTTCTCCCTAACTCGCACCTGATGATACCCGAATCTCAAATCCATCTTTGAAAACCATTTGGCGCCTTGTAATTGATCAAATAAATCATCAATCCTCGGAAGAAGATATTTGTTCATCACCTTATTCAGTTGTCGATAGTCAATACACATTCACAAGGAGCCATCTTTCTTTCATACAAACAACACGGGTGCTCCCCACGGGGATGAACTAGGCCTAATAAAGCCTTTCTCAAGAAAGTCCTTCAATTGCTCCTTCAACTCTTTCAATTCTGCGAGAGCCATTCTATAGGGAGGAATAGATATGGGCTTTGTATCTGGTAGCACATCAATAGCAAAATCAATCTCCCGCTCTGGAGGGAGGCCTGGAAGCTCTTTCGGGAACACATCCGGAAACTCATTCACTACGGGGACAGACTGAAGAGTTTCCGGTTCAACTTCTACATCTTGAACCTGAACTAGATGGTAAATACAACCTTTTGTGATCATTTTCCTTGCCTTAAGATAGGAAATAAACCTACCTTTGGTGATGCAGTATTTCCTTTTCATTCTAAAATTGGTTCTCCCGAAAATTGAAAGCGAACCATTTTCACTCTACAATCAACATTGGCATAGCAAGAAGCCAGCCAATCCATGCCCATGATAACATCAAAATCCACTATTATTAGCTCATGTAGGTCAACCATAGTACGATGGTCACAAATGACAACTACACAATTTCTATATACCCGACTAGCTATTACCGGTTCACCAACGGGTGTAGACACCTCAAAAGGTTTGATCGTCTCCGGTTTAACCCTATACTGACCGGTAATATATGGAGTAACATATGACAATGTGGAGCCCGGGTTTGTCAAAGCATATACATCATGAGAAAATACCGATAATATACCTGTGAAAACATCAGGAGAAGACTCAAGATCTTGGCGTCCAGCCAGAGCACAAATATGGTGCTGAGGACCGCTAGAACTGGGATCTCTCCCTCTGCCTCTACCATGGATGACTGGCGCATGTGAACCTGGCCCCATAGGGCGTATAGATGATGAAGACCTGACTATCGATCCTGAAGGCTAGGTCCTACTCCTACCACCAACCGAGGGGAAATCGCGCATAATATGGCCTGGCCAACCGCATGCATAGCAAACCTCTGAACCTAGTTGACACTAGCCCCAATGTAACTTCCCACACTGGGAACATCGTGGCACGGGTGGCCTCGCCTGACTTGAATCACCCCTGAACTGAGAACCTGAAGCCCTGAAACTCTGACTCGGCCCGAAATAAGTAGATCTATCAAATCTCTAGCCTGTAAACCGTGGAGGCGAACTAGTCATAGCATGGCCTGAATGCCTAGAAAATTGTTATTTTGGCCCGTCTCTAAACTCACTCGTCGGACCCGAAGATCTAGCCCTCTTGTTATATCCTTTATCATGCTCACGCTCACTTCTTTGCTGTAGTTGGCTTTCTTCCAAATTCTGGGCGTGGGCTTGAACGCGTGAAATATCGATATTGTCCTGAAGGGATGCAGTCAAGCACCTATCCATCAAATGTGGCCCTAGGCTTCTCACAAACCAGTGCACTCGGTCACCCATATCTGCTACCATAGCCGAAGCATACCTAGCCAAAGAATTGAAGCGGAGACTCTACTCTAAAGCACTCATACTCCCTTGCCTAAGATTCAGGAATTTATCGGCTCTAGCCTGCCGAACCTCTGGAGGCAAGTAATGCGGGAGAAAGGCATCCACAAATTCTTGCCATATCGGGGGAGGTGCATTGGCTCCCCTGAAGCAATCCAAACTGTATACCAATGAACCGCGAAATCCCTCAATCTATAGGATGCTAACTCTACCGATTCAACATCTGAAGCATGCATTAACCGAAGCGTCCTCAACATTCCATCAATAAAATTCTGAGGGTCCTCTTCCGGCTTTGACCCAAAAAATTCCGTAGGGTTCAAGCTAATAAAATCATGGGCCCTTGCACTAACAGCCCTATCACCTTGCCCTGCACCTTGCCGCTGAGTCTGCGCAGCAATCAACTGAGTAAGTAAATGAATGGCCTCTTTTACATCTTGGCCCAAAGCATCCGGTGGAGGAGCTGGAGGTGCTGGAGCTGGGGTTGAGGCTCCCTCATGCTCCTCAGAAATAGGCACTGAATGGGAGGACTGAGATTGAGCCGCATTCTGGGACTCACCCTCCTTAATATCCGTTGGCGGTGCTCTTTCAGCCCGCTTTTCTGCCACTATCTTGCACTTTTGGCTGTCGTAGCTTTTCTCTTTTCAGGAATTTCTGAAACTGGTCAAACAAATCGTCGATCCTTGGAAGTGGATATCTATTCTTTATCATCACCTTATTTAGCTGCCTATAATCAACGCACATCCGTTGGGAACTATCATTCTTTCTCACAAATAGGATGGGTGCTCCCCGCGGTGATGAACTGGGCCTAATGAATCCTTTCTCAAGCAAATATTTCAATTGTGCCTTTAGCTCTTTCAATTCTGCAGTAGCCATTCTGTAAGGAGGAATAGATATAGGCTTGGCGGCCAGCAACACATCAATAGCAAAGTCAATCTCTCTTTCCGGAGGAAGGCCTGGAAGTTCATCTAGAAATACATTCGGAAATTCATTCACTACCAGAACAGATTGAAAAGTCGGCGGCTTTGCTTCGGTGTCATGAACTTGGACTAGATGATAAATATAGGCATTAGCTATCATCTTCCTCTCCTTAAGGTTGGAAATAAACTTGCCTCTTGGAGACGTTGTATTACCCTTCCATTCAAGCACTAGTTCTCCCATGAATTGGAATCGGACTATTTTCGTTCTGCAATCGACATTGGCATAACAAGTAGCCAACCAATCCATGCCCATAATCACATCAAAATCTAACATTTACAGCTCAATTAAATCGACATTAGTTTGACGATCACATACCACAATCACATAATTTTTATACATTTGTCTGGCTATTACTGGATCACCAACGGGAGCAGATACCTCAAAAGGTTTAATTGGCTCGGGTTTCACCCCAATACGGCCAGCAATATAGGGAGTAATGTAAGACAACATAGAACCCGAATATATCAATGCATAGATGTCACAAGAGAATATGGATAGTATACCTGTAACCACATCTGAGGAGGACTCAAGATCATGTCGTCCGGCTATAGCATAAATACGGGGTTGGGTACCACCTGAACTAAATGCTCCCCTTCTACCTCTACCACGGCCTGCTGGAATCTGGGGAGTCTGCCCCATCGGGCGCACAGACGAAGAAGAACCAGCTACTGATCCTATGGGATGAACCCCAACTCTACCACTCATCAATGGACAATCTCGCATCATATGCCAACCTGACCACAGGCATAGCAAGCATCTGAACCCCGAGGACACTGATCGGAATGTAATCTACCGCACTGCCTATATCGCGGCACTGGTGGCCCCCGTTGGCGAGGATCACCTCCAAACTAGGAACCTGAGACTCTCAAACTCTGACCCGGACCCGAATAAATAGGGCGATCAAATCTCCCGTCGGCAAATCGAGGAGGTGCACTCGTCGCGGACTGGCCCGAATATCTGGAATATTGTTGCCGCTGGCACCCTCTATAATCACCACTAGCAGATCTAGCCCTCTATACTCACCGCTAGCAGATCTGGCCCTCTTACTCTGTCCTCTATCAATATCACGCTCACCCCTCTGCCGCTGTTGCTGCTCCTCTAAATTTTGGGCGTGGACCTGAATACGGGAAATGTCCATCCCCTCTTACAATGAAGTTGTCAAGCAATCTTTGAACAAATGCGGCCCTAAGCCACTCACCAATCGATGTACTCTATCTCCCATGTCAGCCATTATGGTCGGACCATATCTAGCCAGTGAATTAAAGTAAAGGCTATACTCCCGGGCACTCATATTCCCTTGCTTAAGATTCAAGAATTTATCAGCTCTGGCCCGACGAACCTCGGGTGGCAAACAATGACCAATAAAAGCTTTCACGAACTCTTGCCAAACCGGGGGGTGCATCCTCTCCTCTTGAAGAAATCCAGTTGCACCTCCCCTCTTGAAGAAATCCAGTTGTTATACCAAAGAACTGCCACATCCCAGAGTCATTAAGATGCCAACTCCACCGATTCAGTATCGGAGGTATGGATGATCCTCAACGTTATCAGCATCTCATCAATAAAACCTTTCGGGTCTTCATCCGACTTTGACCCAAAAAATTCTGGGGGATTCAAACTCATGAAATTACGAGCTATAGTACTAGTCGCCCTGTCACCTGAACCTATAGTTTGCATTATCAACATCATTACCATTATCATTTTTGTTACGTCTATCCTTGGAGGATCAACTATCATATACAGGATGCAATGGAATCATGAAAGTATCGAAGATCATGAGCTTTAGTAGCTTTGGAGATATATTCATTTGGAGGACATTATAGAACTCATGAAAGGGTATATATAGCCAAGGAATCATGCCTTATTGAAAGAAGGATTAGCCTTACATACCTCTTTGTCTTCTCAACTATCTAATGTTCACCATTGAAACTTGAATAGTCTACATTTAGAAGGATTCATGCCATGGTTAAGCCTTAATGATACCATCATGAAAAATATCTTCCTATTGGGGGTTATACGAATCCCTTATATGGACCATATAAAGTTATACGGACCGTATAAGTGGTTGTATAACTCCACTTCCCTGTAATGGTTTACGTCGTTTCGTTTGGTCTCCAATCCTTATGGAACCTTCTTAACACTTGTTTAACACTTCATTACTAATCTAAGGAGAGTTACAACTCTTCTTTAAGACATCATGAAGTCAACATTAGCTCGGTACTTTACGGAACTTTCCAAAACACAACATATACTTTGCCCTTCTTAAGGAGCTTTCTCCTCTTACTTCCAACATCTTTGAAATCTTAACTAGGATCATTAAATAACCTTTCTTACTTATTGAAACATCGTATTCGTCTCACCCTACATTAGTCTATCTATCACATGACGACATGAAATTTTTCCGAGGTGTAACACATTTTTCCTAAATGCCCCGCAGCCTCTTGTTTATAAGTGTGGCGCGCTTTACACCCATAAACGAGACTCTGCTGGACACGGCTCGTAGACACACCGTAGGATGGAACTGCTCTGATACCACTTTTGTCATGACCCGACTAGGGGGCCATGACGGGTACCCGGAGTTGACTCCCGAGCACCACTCATCATGCTAATAATCATACTCATCCTGGACACATATAATCTCGAAGGCACCACATGCATGTATATAAGCCCTCGCGGCTGCAAAATGATATACAAGAATATAATGTAGTCATCATGGGACATCTACTACCCACACACACATATCTACGAGCCTCTACTAGAATATTGTGACATAAGGACGGGACAGGATCCCGTCATGCCCATTATATGCACAAAAATAATGTATCAAAATGGCACCTCCGGAATAATGGAGTGCTCCTGTAAATCTGCTGGTAAACTCCTATGAATCTGGGCCACCTCCCTGTCTATCTGTGGGCATGAACACAACGTCCAAAAAGAAAGGATGTCAATACGAATATTATACTGAGTATGTAAGGCGTGAACAATAATAGCATATCAAAGAAATAAAGGTACATCAAGTAAGGAACAACCTGTGTTGAAGATCACTTAAAACGGAACAATGCATGCTAACTTACATCATAGACATCATTATATTAAGTAAGCATATATAAACTGTCCGACCATATAGGTGCGGTGTAATCATCATTAGCCTGCGTCCAGGCCTCCCGCATCTGGGGTAACCATCTCATGCTGCCCACTACTGGTGTCTGCCCATGCCCTCTAGACATGGTGTATATGCCGCCCGCCTTAGCGATGTCTGCCCGGCCATCTAGGCACGGTGTAATCTAATCATCATGTACTTGTCATAATGCATGCATAAGAACTCAAGGATAAGCCGTAACTCTATCGGGGTAACATAAGGTCGAGAACTCCCGATTCCATTATAGAGTAGTCATAATCATCCTGCCTCACCTTGAAGGAAGTAGCATCATAAGGTGAGTGTAACAACAATGAATATCATATCATAGGCTTCTGAATCTTTAGACATAGACTCATCATCATTATCATTATCGTATTCATAAAATGTCTCTTATCTTTATCTCATGAGAAGCTCTTTATAAACATAGACTCATAGTTTCCGAATGTAAGAAAGTCATGGAAAGATAGAGGGAATCATGTCATAGGAATCATGCCTTAGAAAAGAAGGGACTGGTCTCACATACCTTTACGCCTTTCTAACTTGCCGACTATACGCTTCCTTCCAAGTTCGTAATTCTACCTTCAAAGGAATTCGTGCTAAGATTAGATAATCGACAACATACTCAAACTTAAGCTAAAGCTGACGAAATTTGGGCAGCATTTCCTTTGTTTCTACAACTTCCTCCACATGATATATCAACTCCCAAACATCAAGAACAATATTCATAATATCATAATAAATAACTTGACAAGTTCGACATTATCCAATTCCGTCTCAAAGTCATTCATAACCATATCTATAATATAACATCACATTCATCCTCATACAACATTTCTCTCATATCCTCAATATCATTTATAACATAATTATACTCATAATACATCAAGAGTCATGATTCATGTCAACTACTATTCAAGAATACCATTATTTTCACCTTTGAGCTCCATGTTCTATTTTCTTCCATAATCCAAGTCTTTCAACCCCTCAATATTCTAAATAACATGAAATGATCATAAAACTTACCTTTGATTATGTAGAAACGAGTTTTAGATGGAAATGGTTCACTTGAAGAAAACCCTAGCTTCAATCCAAAGAGATTTCTTGACTCCAAGCAACCCTAGAGACTCTCTTACACTTGATTTCCTTGGATTAATGAAGTTGATCTTTGATTTATCTTGGCTTCTTGTAAATAAAGTATCACGACCCAGCCCCGTGGGCCGCGACTGGTGCCCTTCCGGGACACCCCAAACGAACTCACACCCAGATCATCGTAATCAGACTCGACCAAACTCAACGTCCGTTATTCGAACTCAACATCGTAATCAGACAACTACCGAACACTTATCCAAAGCAGTCGCCCGTACAGATCAGACAAATCACAAATCAGAGAGGAGGCGGAATATACATCGCCAAATTTCACACACACACATCAGAGGGGTGGCGGAATGTACATCGCCCCCAAATGCATACACACACATACAAACTCAGAGGCCGAATTGGCCATAGTAGCGTACGGGCCGCTTAAGATCGCAAAACAGACTCACATGCAAACACACCGGACCCACGACCCACAAATCTGACTACAGGCCTCTAGACAAAACAGAACATAAGAACATAGGATGGGACAGGGCCCCGCCGTACCCACTCATCCAAATATACAGGATACAGACATAACAAAAGATATGTACCAATGGCTAGGCTCCGAATCAAAGGGGAGCTCTCCAACACAGCAGAATGAGTAGCCTAGACTGGAGGACCACTCAAACGAGCTTCTGTACCTGCGGGCATGAAACACAGCCCCCGAAGAAACGGGGGTCAGTACGGGAGAAGTATTGAGTATGTAAAGCAGAAGGTACAGAAATCACAAACACAGCTGGAGTCAGAAAGAACAAACACACCAACATCGTAAACAAAGCAAATCTGCGCGGGAGGCGAACGTACAAATGCAAATCAAATCATGTATAGGGTTTAGGAATGTGGTCACCCCCCGACGCTGGTGCCACAACACATCATAACTCCAGAAGTTTTCAAATCTCCGTACAGTCTCCAGACACATCATATCACACACACATCATATCATCAGAACATATCAAATGCCATATCACATCATAACTCCATAAGCGGTAACCGGCCTTATGGCGAGGCCTCGGAAACCGTAACACATCATAACTCCCGAATATATTTTAGCGCGCACGATCACAAAGTCGGCCCGGGTACCGACGAACGAAGTCATAGCAGACCGCACAAACAGAGTAGTGCAGAAACCATATGCATATCAAAAATAATTTGTCGGACTCAACATATAGTTTACGTATAGGTATATACTGACGCCAGAAGGCTCGGAGTAGGAATCAGATTGAACAAAATTTGTGTTTAAAAGTTACGAAGTTCCAAACTGCCAAATCTTTAGAAAAAGTTGTTTATAGGTCATTTTCCGAAAATCTCACATTATTCAAAGTACAAAACGTCCACTAACGGCATAGGAAGTTTCAAACGCACCATTGGGTCATAAGCAAACGATCGCACACCATAACGGACGCAGATGAACCAAACAAATCGAATAAGGGGAGCCTCAGGGCTCGCGGGGCCCACCTCGAGTCAAATTGAGGCGGCGGACGCAAATCACAAACTTTAGGCTCCCTAGAGTCATCTACGAAAGTTTCGGAGGGTTTCGGACACAACAGTAAAAGTTATGACGTTTCGAACATTCTTTGGACCAAATGCAACAAAAAGGGTTCAATTGCGCTGGATGAATAGTACCCAAACTTGAACCTAAATTTCCAAGAGCAGAATTACCCCCGAGATTCCGATATTAACCTAGTATGACTAGGACATGCCAAAAGAAGGATAGGTAGGCTTTACATACCTGGTTGGCGCCTTACGCTCGTCAAATCGCGATTCCCGTTTCGTCCAGAAACTGCAAATGGTCACTTTTACCAGTTACTATTCATGAGAGTTAGCATTTTCATCTTTGGGGCTATACTTGGCTACCGAAATTTCGGCAGCATTTCCCCTATAAATCTAACATCCCCGAGACTTGGCTCGGCTCAAAATACAACAACAACAACAATCCCAAACATCATTACACAATACAAACCACAATCAACCACACTAACTTCAAAATTGCACCTTATTACATAAGTTGGTAATTCTATATTCAAACTTCAAAATTCCAAATCTATTTCCACATTAGTCCATTCATTCACTCATTCAAAATTATTCAAACACACCACCAACAAGTTCCAAACCACATACAAACTTATTCAAAGTTCATTACTTTCCAATTTTCATTCAAAACACCAAAAGTTACGACGAACATTCTAACTTGCGTCGTTTCATTCCGAATTCATTATCATCAACCATAAATCATATTTAAAGTCCTTAATATCATAAATATACTATGATATACACAAATATACCAAAGGTATACACTTTCCGATAACGTCCGAAATCATTTTCTAACACGAAATCAATTCTCCAAACATTCATTTACGTTATAAAGGCCATGACGACACAACTAACAACCTTAAACGAAATCAATTCACACTTGTTTTCCCATCTAAGGCACACGGCCAAACACACCCTTTTCACACACACACGCCAAGCACAAACACAACCCCAACCCACAATCTTCATGCTAATCCAATCACTAACACATATATATCCATTTCACAACATAAAAACATAGAAATCTTACCTTGATCTTAAGATTCCGATTCGCCGCGAACGTCGCCGTTTCGTCAAACTAATTGTACCACAACGAAGAGCACCTCGAACTCATCAATCATTCCAAAAGAAACTAGGTGTTTGGATTAGAAACAAAGCCAAGATAATTTTTTTTTTCTTTCCAATGTTTCTCGGCCGAGAGCTATTTTAGCTCAAAGTTGAAGTGTGATATTTTTCTAGATAATTCACAAGGATCATTGATATATATCCACTATGGAGAGTCATGTGCATAGCACATGACATTAAAAAATGGGTTGGGCCATTCACTATGGCCGGCCACCACAAAATTTTTGGGCCTAGATTCTTATCAAATTTTTCTTGGCCCAATTCATTAAAAGTCCCGTTTTGTAATTCCCGAAACTAATTTCCGAAATTCCAAATTTACCCTCGGCCTTCCCCGAGGTCTTGACATTAATGATTCCATAACCAACATAGTCATATTTACTAAAATCAAGTTATGTCCTTAAAACACACAAGTCGAAATTATTTCTCAATTTCCAATTACACGAAAACACGGGACATAACATTCTCCCCCCCTTAAGAACATTCGTCCTCGAATGTTGAATCGACCTCATGGGTGTTGTACTACTCCGGGAGGGTTCTCTTGATAGTTGTCCTTTATTGATCTTTCCGACATGGCTCCTTTACCAACATTAGGGGGCAAATTTTCACGTCACTGACTCAAATGCCTTCATAATACACTTTCTCATACCCCACGTGATTACCGGTCCACACGCTATATTCTTGTAATGGACGAACGCTTTTCAGACATCATAGTCAATATCATTTTCTTGTCACACTCCTGAGTTTCCTTACCGTATCGTCGTAATCTCACTTTACTTCATATCAGACACTTCATGCCAAACAGATTCAGAACTAAAGCCGGACGCACATAAGCTTATCGGACAGATTCATAGTCAACATCAAAGGTATAGAAGTATATCAGACAGACTGAAATGTGTCAAACAAATCTGGGATCGGAGTTAGACGTACAAAGGCGTATCGGACGAATTTGTAAGCAGAATCAAACACACGAAGATACACCAGACAGATTCATAATCGAGGTCAGACGTACAAAATCATATCGAACAGATTCGAAATCAGAATCAAACGTACAGAATTATCTCATACAGAGTCGTGATCAAACAAACCGAAATGTATCAAACACACGCGCGGTCAAAATCAAACGCACAGAAGCATATCAGACGGACTTATATCCAGAGTCAGACATACAGAGGTGTGCCAGACAGAAACGTATTCAGGATCAAACACACAAAGATTCATCAGACGGGAACATAGTCGAACTCAGAGATATAGAGGCGTACTAGGCAGAGCCTCATCGGAATCGGAAGTGCAGAAGCACAGCAGATAGAATGTCAAATTAGAATCAAATCGTTCATATTAAGGCTCCAAAGATTCATGAGAATTTCCCTTTATTGGTAAACTTATTCACCAAGTTGTCACACAAATTACCTTGCGTCTCGCGTATCGATTCTTTCAAGGATTCTATTTATTCACACTGCTTACCTTTTATTTATCACAACATTAGTTGCCGGGGCTCGGCTCTTAGCCCACATGGCACTGAATGGAAATCATACACACACATACACATACATATACACATACACACGTTTATTCATACCTTGCTGGCGAACATCTCTGGCTGTTATTCAAATTCGTTCAATTTCCCAAGAGGTGTCGTACCCTTTCCTTTTTGCCCATTTAGTCCGCCTCGTTCCGCGCGACTCCCGAAAGGGCACCAATTACTCCACACACATTCTATTATCTTTTGGTTACCTCAAATTCCCATTTACATTAATCATACTTACACTTATGAAAAACTTTGCATTACTTCCCAGGGGGTCACCCATCCAAGAATTGCTCTGGCTTGAGCACGCTTAACCCTGAAACTTTTACACATTTTGACGCGTTAGGGCTGATATAATTTCGCCAATTGCCCCGTACGACCTTTGTCACGTAACTTTAGGCCAAACGGGGTCTTAGCAAATTTTTCGGAAATTTTTCGTAGCGGGCCCCACTCTGACCCAAAGAGGTCGTTTGCTTTTCTGGTTGTGTGGTCTATCGTTCTAGCCTTCCAAATCCCATATATTTTCCTCCCACATGTACAGATAACTGCCTCGGATATTTTCATTAATTCGGATTCTTACCCTACCTTTACTGACACACACAAAAAGAATATCGCATAATACTGAGGTACAAACCTACCATTGCACATATTCATTAAACAAAAGGGTTAGTAGTATACCTGGGTCTGTGTCTGGGGGTGCCTCTGGGACCCGCCGACCAGTCAAAGCGTAGATGCGGTTCGAGGGACCGCTAGAATCTGAACCCCCACCACGGCCTCTACCGCGGCCCGCTGGTGCTGGCATACCTCGCCCGGTAGAGCGCGTGGCCGAAGGGGTAGTTGACGAACCAGCAACGGATCTCATCGGTGGTGCTGCGCTACCGGAACCGCCTGCCCACGGACAATCCCGCATGATATGGCCCTGGCGGCCACAAGCAAAACAGGCCCCTGTGACCCTGAAGCACTCACCTGGGTGCGATCTTCCACAATATGAACACGGGGGCATAGGTGGCCTAATCTGACTGGGACCCCTGCTCGCCTGAGGACCTGGGGCTCTGGAACTCTGGTCTGCCCTGGACGGTCCTGCGCCATCAAATCTCTTACTAGCAGACTGTGTGTCCCGGCCTGACGGAGGAAAATACCCACTGGACTGATACTGAGGCTGCCCGCCCCGAGAATCTCCAAAATGCCCCGCTGATCTGGCCCTCTTGGGCCGTCTCTCATCATACACTCTGCTGGGCCGATCTGCTCGGTGCCGGTTCTCCATCCCCTGGGCGTAGGCCTGTAGACGGGCAATATCCATATCTGTCTGCAATGACACCGCCATACAGCCGTCAATCAGATAACGATCCAACCCCATAACATATCTATGCATCCGATCTGTCATATCTGCCACCACGGCAGGGGCATACCGGGCCAGGGAATCAAACTACAAATTATATTCACGGACGCTCCGACCCCTCTGCTGCAGATGCAAAAACCGATCAGCTCGCTCCCGTCGTAACTCTGGGGGCAGAAAGTGGCGGGTGAAAGCAGTCACAAACTGATCCCACATAGCTGGAGGAGCACCCTCACCCCGGGATAGCTCCCAAGTCTCATACCAATGCGCGGCAACATCCCGAAGTCTATGCGAAGCTAGCTCAACCGACTCGGTCTCTGACGCCCTGACCAAGTCTAATGCACGCCGCATCCCCCGAATGAAGTCATGGGGGTCCTCGTCGGGCTTAGACCCGAAAAACTCTGGAGGGCCGCATAACAAGAACTCCCGAACTCTCAGGCTTTCCCGCCTGTCTTCATCATCATCGTCCCTCCGCCCGCGCCTGTGAGCCTGTCCGGCCACAATCGTGGTCAACAACTGTACAGCCTCCCTCAGGGTCCTATCCTCCACCCCTGGCTGAGGAGCTGGAGTCTCAGGAGCGGGTACACGGACCTCTGGAGCTGCTGAAGGTCCCGCTCCAGGCTGTACTAATGGGGGTGTAGCAGACCCCTCAGAATGAGGTGCAACCTCAGGCAAATCATAGACACGAGCCCGAGTAGCTCGTTGTGCCTGACTGGTCTCTCCCACCTTCGCCTTGCCCTTCTGGGCCGCCGTTGCCTTCTTCGGAGGCATTACTGCAAACACAACAACGGGTCAGATCAGAATAACCCTAATAGCACAGCTCTATCGCACGATCTAAGATTCCAAAGAAAGGGTAACACAACATCCTAGATGTCCTGTAGCTTCCTGTTTATAGATGTGGTGCACAACACATCGATAAACAAGACTCTACTAGACACGGCCTGTAGACATTCCGAGGACAAACCGCTCTGATACCACTTTTGTCACGACCCAGCCCCGTGGGCCGCGACTGGTGCCCTTCCGGGACACCCCAAACGAACTCACACCCAGATCATCGTAATCAGACTCGACCAAACTCAACGTCCGTTATTCGAACTCAACATCGTAATCAGACAACTACCGAACACTTATCCTAAGCAGTCGCCCGTACAGATCAGACAAATCACAAATCAGAGAGGAGGCGGAATATACATCGCCAAATTTCACACACACACATCAGAGGGGTGGCGGAATGTACATCGCCCCCAAATGCATACACACACATACAAACTCAGAGGCCGAATTGGCCATAGTAGCGTACGGGCCGCTTAAGATCGCAAAACAGACTCACATGCAAACACACCGGACCCACGACCCACAAATCTGACTACAGGCCTCTAGACAAAACAGAACATAAGAACATAGGACGGGACAGGGCCCCGCCGTACCCACTCATCCAAATATACAGGATACAGACACAACAAAAGATATGTACCAATGGCTAGGCTCCGAATCAAAGGGGAGCTCTCCAACACAGCAGAATGAGTAGCCTAGACTGGAGGACCACCCAAACGAGCTTCTGTACCTGCGGGCATGAAACACAGCCCCCGAAGAAACGGGGGTCAGTACGGGAGAAGTACTGAGTATGTAAAGCAGAAGGTACAGAAATCACAAACACAGCTGGAGTCAGAAAGAACAAACACACCAACATCGTAAACAAAGCAAATCTGCGCGGGAGGCGAACGTACAAATGCAAATCAAATCATGTATAGGGTTTAGGAACGTGGTCACCCCCCGACGCTGGTGCCACAACACATCATAACTCCAGAAGTTTTCAAATCTCCGTACAGTCTCCAGACACATCATATCACACACACATCATATCATCAGAACATATCAAATGCCATATCACATCATAACTCCATAAGCGGTAACCGGCCCTATGGCGAGGCCTCGGAAACCGTAACACATCATAACTCCCGAATATATTTTAGCGCGCACGATCACAAAGTCGGCCCGGGTACCGACGAACGAAGTCATAGCAGACCGCACGAACAGAGTAGTGCAGAAACCATATGCATATCAAAAATAATTTGTCGGACTCAACATATAGTTTACGTATAGGTATATACTGACGCCAGAAGGCTCGGAGTAGGAATCAGATTGAACAAAATTTGTGTTTAAAAGTTACGAAGTTCCAAACTGCCAAATCTTTAGAAAAAGTTGTTTATAGGTCATTTTCCGAAAATCTCACATTATTCAAAGTACAAAACGTCCACTAACGGCATAGGAAGTTTCAAACGCACCATTGGGTCATAAGCAAACGATCGCAGACCATAACGGACGCAGACGAACCAAACAAATCGAATAAGGGGAGCCTCGGGGCTCGCGGGGCTCACCTCGAGTCAAATTGAGGCGGCGGACGCAAATCACAAACTTTAGGCTCCCTAGAGTCATCTACGAAAGTTTCGGAGGGTTTCGGACACAACAGTAAAAGTTATGA
The DNA here is from genome assembly GCF_019175385.1 of Lycium barbarum. Lineage (NCBI taxonomy): Eukaryota > Viridiplantae > Streptophyta > Magnoliopsida > Solanales > Solanaceae > Lycium > Lycium barbarum. The sequence continues at coordinate 16,542,757 of NC_083348.1, read as the reverse complement.
CGATTCGAACATTCTTTGGACCAAATGCAACAAAAAGGGTTCAATTGCGCTGGATGAATAGTACCCAAACTTGAACCTAAATTTCCAAGAGCAGAATTACCCCCGAGATTCCGATATTAACCTAGTATGACTAGGACATGCCAAAAGAAGGATAGGTAGGCTTTACATACCTGGTTGGCGCCTTACGCTCGTCAAATCGCGATTCCCGTTTCGTCCAGAAACTGCAAATGGTCACTTTTACCAGTTACTATTCATGAGAGTTAGCATTTTCATCTTTGGGGCTATACTTGGCTACCGAAATTTCGGCAGCATTTCCCCTATAAATCTAACATCCCCGAGACTTGGCTCGGCTCAAAATACAACAACAACAACAATCCCAAACATCATTACACAATACAAACCACAATCAACCACACTAACTTCAAAATTGCACCTTATTACATAAGTTGGTAATTCTATATTCAAACTTCAAAATTCCAAATCTATTTCCATATTAGTCCATTCATTCACTCATTCAAAATTATTCAAACACACCACCAACAAGTTCCAAACCACATACAAACTTATTCAAAGTTCATTACTTTCCAATTTTCATTCAAAACACCAAAAGTTACGACGAACATTCTAACTTGCGTCGTTTCATTCCGAATTCATTATCATCAACCATAAATCATATTTAAAGTCCTTAATATCATAAATATACTATGATATACACAAATATACCAAAGGTATACACTTTCCGATAACGTCCGAAATCATTTTCTAACACGAAATCAATTCTCCAAACATTCATTTACGTTATAAAGGCCATGACGACACAACTAACAACCTTAAACGAAATCAATTCACACTTGTTTTCCCATCTAAGGCACACGGCCAAACACACCCTTTTCACACACACACGCCAAGCACAAACACAACCCCAACCCACAATATTCATGCTAATCCAATCACTAACACATATATATCCATTTCACAACATAAAAACATAGAAATCTTACCTTGATCTTAAGATTCCGATTCGCCGCGAACGTCGCCCTTTCGTCAAACTAATTGTACCACAACGAAGAGCACCTCGAACTCATCAATCATTCCAAAAGAAACTAGGTGTTTGGATTAGAAACAAAGCCAAGATAAAAAAAATTTTCTTTCCAATGGTTCTCGGCCGAGAGCTATTTTAGCTCAAAGTTGAAGTGTGATATTTTTCTAGATAATTCACAAGGATCATTGATATATATCCACTATGGAGAGTCATGTGCATAGCACATGACATTAAAAAATGGGTTGGGCCATTCACTATGGCCGGCCACCACAAAATTTTTGGGCCTAGATTCTTATCAAATTTTTCTTGGCCCAATTCATTAAAAGTCCCGTTTTGTAATTCCCGAAACTAATTTCCGAAATTCCAAATTTACCCTCGGCCTTCCCCGAGGTCTTGACATTAATGATTCCATAACCAACATAGTCATATTTACTAAAATCAAGTTATGTCCTTAAAACACACAAGTCGAAATTATTTCTCAATTTCCAATTACACGAAAACACGGGACATAACATAAAGGGTGTGGAATATTCTAGACGTGTGGAGAGAAGTGGAGAAGTGAGAAAATGAAAATAATAACTTAGGGGTCTTATATTTATAATTGGAAAAAATTTGACCCGTCGTGTATTATATGGACACTTATACGGTCCGTATAAGTGACCGTGAAATTGCCCCAACAAAACTTCATTTCTGTAACCATTATACGGTACCTTATACAGTCCGTATAATTTTATATGGTCCGTATAAGTGACCGTATAACTCCATCAATGATGGACCTTCACTGTAATGGTTATATGGACCATTATATGGACCGTATAAATGGTCGCATAATCCACCTTTTCTCCGATCTTGTGCTCGTCGTTTCTTTGATCTCCAATCCTTATGGAACCCTCTTAGCAATTGTTTAACACTTCATTAACAACCTAAAGAGCGTTATAACTTTTTCTCAAGACTTTTTCAAATAAACATTAGTTTTGGTACTTTGCAAATCCTTTCCCAAAACACAACGTATTCTTAACACTCTTCAACGAACTTTCTTTTCTTGCCTCAAACGTCTTTGGAATCTTAATGGGAACCGTTAAGTAACCTTTCTTACTTGTAGAAACATCGCATACATCTCACCCTGCGTTAGTCTATCCATCACACGATGACATAAAATTTTCTGAGGTGTAACTATCAATTTGGGTTATTACGATTTAAATGTTTGTCAAGATTTCTGGCTAAGAGAACTATGAGAGCTCCATGGCTGCAGTGCATACAGAGCCTTCTCTTCAAAATTTGGATTCTAAGTACAAATATTCTTAGTAGTATTAAAAAAAATCTTTCCACAATTGAGCATCAGAACATGCTCACAAGTCTCTTTCGATGTAGACTTAAAATTACAAAAGGCTAAAGCTATATCATGTGACTCTCTGATGTGCTTCCAGTTTCTTAATTGTGTATGCATAATAGAATTCTAAAAGGAGCATTCATGCTAATATATTTTAGTTGATAGCATGCATGCTAAACTTATAAATTCATTAGTGTATAACTACATAAAGGCTCGTGTAACTACCGGGAACAATTAAAGATAGCGGAATTCTTTGTTCATGTGACCAGTGCGAGGGGACTAGAGTGAGTATTTAGTTTTTCCTATTTCTCTTGCTTCCCTTTTATCGAACTTTACTACTTCAGTCATTTTAATAAACAGTTGTCTTAACTGACTGTATTATTGCACATTCTGTTCCACTTCTATAATTTTCCACTAAGACAGTAGCACTGATGTAGACGTTAGGCAATCATACAAGTCTTTTGCGATGCCTGAATGGGGATTTGCCTGCACGACCTGTGCTAGCTCGACCTCTACCTCGAGTGAAAAAATACAGGAAGATATGAAACAATGCATAGGAAGGAAACATTAAACAGAGAAAAAGAACTTTGAAGCTCTCATTTGTGCCTAACTTTATTGACTAGCTCTCTAAAAATCACAATTTTAAAATGCATGTAACTGTGACGATCTCATTTGCGCCTGAAGAGACTTATCATAATATTACCACTGTCTGTTGAAGAACTAAGGATGAACTCTAGTCTCGTGGAGGTTTTAGAATTAACCGACACATATGCTGCTATTTACAGGATTGGTAAAAGAGAGACAGCATGGATTCAAGAATTCTGACTTGCGAAATTATGTCACCATAGATAAATCCAACCAAACTTCATTGTCATGCATTTATAGTAATACCAGTAATCTTAATACCAATCTGTCAATTTAAGATTTCACCCCTTTTTCCTTTTCTTGACTCTACCAATTTTTTTCTCTCCAATTGCACAAACTTAAGATATTTGATTTTGAAGGATCTGCATGGTCTGTTAGTGAGAAGTATATTGTTTCCTGTGACTCAGTTTCTTTGCTAGTAACACCTCACTATTAGCATTAAGTTTGCAGTTGATTGGGGCAATAGACACAAGAAAAAGGTAACTAAAAGGAAAGGAAAAGGCAAAAATGAAAGGAGAGAGAAAGATGGTCTGAAAAGAAAACTTGCAGACCATCACAATTGCTTCAGAAGTTCATTCATACACTCCCAGTAACATGTCTTGAACGGGATAAGGAAGTGGAAAGCGGGACAGATAGCTATCTTAATTAAATTTTAAAGTAATATGAGCTACATGCTTTATATTACTCATTCAATGTGTAGTGACAGATGATAAATTTATTTTATCAACAGATACTATTCACTGTATGGCATGTGGAGAAACTACCAGAAGAGAATCAGAGATAAAGAAAGGGGCAGCATCTGTTGAAGGATTTGAACCCAAATTGTGGCAACTAGGTGCTACTTTATCTTTTCATTTATTTTCATTTGGAATGGAAGATTTATGCTATGCTATTCTAAAGGGAAAAACAAATTGACTTTAAGACCATATTTGATATGACCCTACTAGGCACACCTCGCTTGAAGGCTCACATTGAAGACCAAGGCATGGGACTCCAATCCATTCAAGCTAAGAGGATGACCAAAGGAGCATTGGAGACCCATGGAGAAGCACAAAAGCCCCATAAGAAGGCCTATGAAGTATGGAAAGTAGCTTGGAGAGGAATGAAAGAAGAAGCTACAAGAAAGAAGGCCAACACTCAAAGTGGCTAGAGTCGCAAAGGGACATAAATGCAAATGTGGCTAGACGTGCAAAGAAGGGCCATAGATGCAAGAGGAGCCTATTTGGATTTCAAGCCAACATCCAATTAGCCAAATAAGGCCCTTGCCTCATTAATGACATTCTTGTAAGAACTGGCCTAGCTCTTAAGTCTCTTAGTATAAATACTAGACTTAGGTTATTTTCATATTTAGATTATGTTGAATGAAGAAACCCTTATGAGAGATTGTAGTTGATAGTTTCAGATTAATATAGATTGTTTGGTTGGTTAACCAAGTGTTACTTCCTAGTTGCGAAGTGAATTGCTTATTTCCATCGAATTCAATGTTGCTCATTTGTGGATTCATTTGAGTCATTTGTTGATTCGAATTGCTTAGTTTTTAGGATTTGTAAATCCGATTGGAAGGGTTAGGGTTTGATATACCCTTTCTTGTCCATAGATTTCTTGCTCTTGGGTCAAGTATCTATCCTCTATCCCCTTTAATCCCCAATTCTTTATCTATCTTTTCCTTTTCCTTTAATTTTGTTTAATTCTTAGAGTTTCCTTAGGTTGAATCTTATCATTTGATATCATAGCATAGGCTAAGAGATTGTTTCTATAATTTCTAATGCTAGGCTCAAATTCGGAAATCAAAAAAAAAAAAAACCGAAAATCCCAAAAAAAAGTCGAAAATCATTTTGTGATTTGATTTTGTTGTTTTTGAAGTTATATTTGAGTTTGTTGTGGTGGAAAACATCTAGTAACGAAATTTGAAGCCATTTGGGTAAGAATTGAAGTTTCCACCATTAGAGGTTCATCAAAGCTTGAAGAACTCAAAGTGGGTTTACTTGATTTTGGTGAAATTGAGCTTTGATTCGTCTTGGGCTTTGTTGTCTAAGTGATAAGGATCTTAGATCTGAAAATTGGGACAAAAACGAGTTGATTTGGACCACATTGGGATTTTGAGTGTTCTTAATTGTTCATCTTTGTTCTTGATGAAGAAGAGCATAAAAAAGATAGTTAGATCCAAGGAATCCAAGTCAAAAGTTGAAAAGTTGTTTTTTCTAGCCAAAAGGGGTAATTGCTAGGTTGAGTGGGCCCAGGAACGTCATCAGATCCAAGAAATTTGGTCCAAATTTCGAGAAGATCGAGTTCAACACGAAAATCACTGAAGCTGGGAATATTGCAAATTACGGACTGTAAATCACTTTACGGACCGTAATCTGGGGTCGTAAACTTAGAGCTTGAAATAGTAGCTCACTGGAATTTGGCAACCTCGTTAAATACGGACTGTAAACCCAAAATACGGACCGTAAACCACAATACGGACCGTAAATCACAATACAGACCGTATTCCCAAACCGTATAAAAGGACCAAGGATTGGAGCATTCTGCCTAGGAAAGACATCGTTAAATAAGGACCGTAAACCACAATACAGCCCGTAGCTTGTGGGTCGTAAAAGGCAAGGAACATTCTGTTTTGGGCATCACTAAATACGGACACGAAATACGGACTGTAAACCACAATACGGACCATATTTTTTCAAGCTCAAACCGTATAATCAAGGTACCTTTTAAAGTCCAAATTTCATTTCATTCCACTTCCATTTCTCAAAAATTTCTTGATCCTTAGTTGATGGTCTTGTGTCCCTAGTCCTTTGGTAAGAAACCAAAAAAAAAATATATATAGAGTATAGAAATTTTAAAATTTTCATTATTTCAAATTGATACCTTGGATCATTTGGGACTTCAAGACCACGTTTTCAAGTTATCACCTACCCGGGCCCGAAATTTTATTTATTTTCCATTTTTAGCATTCCATTTTCTTGTGTTTCTCAACTAGTAGCCATTTGGTAGTTGTTCCTACTTGTGCCTACTAGTTCTTGTGTCCACATTTCTTTCGTGCTAATTTCTTTCAAGCTTTTGTTCGTTTTATTTCGTTGAAACTTTATTGGCTCTCGTCCGATTTGCTTTGAGTCGTCCGTCATTCATCTAAATAAAAATCCATTCTACCATAAAGGATAAGCAACGTGTGAATTTGATTGGGCGAGCGATTCATCAACAACTTCGAAAGAGCACGAAGTGTGGTAAGGTTGAGAGTTCAATACGAGTGATGTGAGGCTTTTATTGCTAATCTTGTTTGCTAGTTTTGCAGGTCATCATGTCTAACCAAGGTGATAGAACACAAGAGGTAGTAGATATGTCATCCATAGCAAGTTCATTGGCTATGATCATGAATCAAATCTCGGGCATGCAAGCGGGTATGGAAGAGATGAGAGGAGAGATGAATGGGAAGTTGAAGGGTATGGATGAACGGATGGTGAGTATTGAGAAAGTTCAAATGGAGGGTTCGAGTAGAATGGGCACTCCCCGTTCTCGAAATGAAGGTGATGGGGATAAAACACAAGACACTACTCCAACCATTACCCCAGGACAAGCCCATGCCTTGTGCAATCCCAACACCACAAGCACCTCCACCCAAAAAGATCCATTACCCCAAACAACCAACCTTCCATCCCAAAACTCCACTTTCCAAAACACCAATCGACAAACCTATCCCCACATTTACCAACACAACCCGAACAAGGCAATCCCTCAAGTAACCTTACAACAAACACCCCAAGCTCCACCCCAAGTCCAAACACAAGATCCCTTTCCTAACCAAAACCAATACCAACGCCACTACCAATACCCCATGAATGAAGAGGAGTATGATGACTATCCACAAGGTCGGTGGTGGGATGATAACTGGCAAGGAGGGAGGCGTGGAGGAATGAATAATAGGGGGAGGGGAGGAAGGGGAGGTTTTGAGAGATTTCAGGGCCATGACCCTAGATTCCAAGGTCATGTAGACCTAGGGAGGGCTTAAGGTTATGAAGACCGGGGAATATGGCAAGATAATGAGCGGAATTTGAACATCATCAAGGTGAACCTTCCTACGTTCCAAGGGGGTAGCAATCCGGAAGAGTTTCTTGAATGGAAATTGCAAAGTGAGCGCATCTTCCTCACGAACAATGTGTTCGAGGCCTAAAAGGCAAAGTATACCCTCACTCAATTTGAGGGGTACGCTTCTACTTGGTGGGAATCCAAGAAGTTACAAAGAGCTCAACAACACATCTATGATCTCCCAACTTGGAACGACTTGATTGAGCTCATGGAAATAAGGTGGCTTCCACCCACATACCACCAAGATGCACTCAAGAGGTTGTACATGTTGAAGCAAGGGTTGAAAAGTGTGGAAGTATACTTTGATGAGTTTGAGGACTTGCGGATGAAGTCCAAGATAGAAGAGCATGAGGAGTACACTATTATAAGGTTTGTAGCCAACTTGAATCAGGACATCTGTAAACCGACGAGGCTCAAGACTTATAATAGTCTTGAAGAGGCATTCCATGATGCATCCAAGGTTAAAGCGGATCTAAAAGAAACGAGGTCTTACAAAGACAAAAGCAAAATATCTTCAACTTGGAACCAAGGGAAAGAGAAGTGGAAGTCGTCCACTTAGGAGAAGCCCAAGATCACTACTCCCACTCCTCAAGCTAAGTTTGATTACAAGGCTAGAGGAGACGACCAAGCCAAAGGAGGTAACAACGTTAAACCTAACTTCCCTCGTCCATCTACCATTCAATGTTTAAAATGCCAAGGTAGAGGACATATTTCAAGTGAGTGTCCCAACCGGAGGACTATCACTATAGTGAGGGATAGGTATCGAACCGATGATGAAAATGAGGGCGGGGTTGGTCATGATAAGGAAGGAGAAAGTAGTGAGTGTGAGGGTGATTCCGAGGATGAAGTTTAATTGAGATATGAGGAGACTTTGAATTATGCTATTGTTGCTAGAAGGGACATGAGAGCTCTAGCTAGGGAAAATAGTGACCAACGGGAGAACTTGTTTCATGCTAGGTGTAAGATTTTGGACAAGGTTTGTTCCTTGATAATTGATGGTGGGAGTTGCACTAATGCGGTTAGCCAATTCTTGGTTGAAAGTATGAAAGTCCCCATAATAAAACACCCTAGCCCCTACAAGCTTCAATGGTTCAATGAAAGTGGAGAAATGCGGGTGACCAAGCAAGCGATTATCCAATTGAGCATTGGAAGATATGAGGATGAAATTTTATGTGATGTGGTACCAATGCAAGTGTGCCATATTTTGCTTGGGAGGCCTTGGCAATTTGATGTGGATGCTCAACATAGTGGGCGAACCAATAAGTATTCTTTTGTGGTCAAAGGTAAAAAGTATGTCCTTGCTCCATTGACTCCCCATGAAGTCCGTGAAGACTATAGAGTTATGAAGGAGTTACGTGAAAAGATGAAAAATGAGGAAATGGTTATGAGTGAAAAAGAGACCTTAGTTGCTCAAGGAGGACAAGGTTCGACCCAGGGGAAGAGTAAGAAGTGTATGGTCGCTAGAGGAATGTTAGGAGGAGAGGAAATGTTAGGCCCCGTGTGTTCGTACAATTGGAAATCGAGAAATAACTATGACTCGGGTGTTAGAAGGACATAAATTAATTTTTGAGAATATGACTATGTTGGTTATGGAATTATTAATGTCAAGACCCCGGGAAAGTCCGAGGATAAACTTGGAACTTCGGAAATTAGTTTCGGGAATTACAAAACGGGACTTTTTAAGCATTGGGCCAAGAAACCAAAAAAAATTAATTGAAGCCCAATCAAAGAGAGGGGTGGCCGGCCTTGGCAAGCCCAAATCCATTAAGTTGTGGTCATGTGCATAGCACATGACCCTTACAAGGATATATATCCATTAGAAGACTTGGAATTATCATTACAAAGCAAAAATCAAGAACACCAAGAGAGAGAGAGAGTTCGGCCGAGAGTGAGAAAGAAAGAAAAGAAAAATTTCCTAGCTTGTGTTGTGGCTTAAAAATCTTGTTCTTTACATAGTTGTGAAGTGCTCAAGACCCTCTTCAACGGGGTATAATTTGTTTGGCACGGGGACGACATTTTCGACAAGTCGGGGTTTCAAGAAAGGTATGAATTCTTACCCTTTAGTGTTATAGAATGGCTATGGATGTGTTAAGGATTGGAAGTAGACGAGAATCCCGTAATTTAGACGTAAATAGAAAGTCGTGGGTGTGTGTTTGTAGTGTGTTTGGCCGTGACCCATAGATAGGGAAATTGGTGTGAATTGATCTTGGTTAAGTTGGTAGAATGTGTTGTTGTGGCCCTTATATCGTAAATGATTAATTGGTGAATGAAATTGGCATTTAAAAATGATTTTGAATATTATCGGAAAGCGTATACCTTCGGTATCCTTATGTATATCAATGTATATCTTGGGTGTTATGGGCTTTAGATGTGAATCTATATCGATGTTGATGAATTCGGAATGAAACTACATGAGTTAGGATGTTCGTAGTGCATTTTAGACGTTTTGAAGAATTATGGAAATAAATTGATTTTGGTGCAATTTCGTGTATGACTTAAATTGAATGTGGAATGTGATTGACTAGTGTTGGATGGTTAAATGAATACAGTTATGTGAATATAGAATCGGGATTTTGAACGTGAATGGAAAGTTGCCAACTTAAGAAATCATATCAAACTTTGAAACTAGAATGGTGTTATTGTTGTTTGTTTTGGTTGTTGATGTGTGGGCTGTTGTAATTGGTTAAATTGGAGCCGAGCTACGCCTCGGGGGTGTTAGATTTATAGGGGAAGTGCTGCCGAAATTTCGGTAGGAAATTATGAAGTTAAAGGCATTTCTGAGCCTAAGGATCTCATTTGGTAACTTTGACCAATTGCAGATTTTTGACGAAACGGGACGAGGCGTTTGGAGGAGCTTACGACGTCTGTGAGGTATGTAAAGCCTCCCACTCTTTCATTTGGCATATCTTAGTGTGTCAGTCGAATATGAGACCTTCCGGAGTATTTCTGCTCCTCGAAACCCGATCCACAGAAAAGTTACTATTCATTCAATTCTATTGAAGCCTAAAGGCTCCAATTTGGCTAGAATGCCACTATTCGTCCGAAACCTATCGAAATGTGGTCGGGTAACCTAGGAACGATAATGTATGACCTTTGGCATATAAATGCTCGTAGAAATACGTTCGCCACCTCACTTCGACTCGAGGTGGGCCCGCTACCCCAAAATGCCCGATTTGCCCTTCGGGCCACCTTCGATAATAAATCTGTACATACTACTTCGGATCTTTGGAACATCCTCCTACGGGGTAGGTTTGGACAATTCGATACGCTAATCTGTGTTTTGAATTATATGAACCATTTTGGATACGTTTTGCGAAATGAAACTTTATGTCGACTAAGTATTCGACTATTTTGTAATATGAAATGATTTATGAATTTACTTTGTTTTGTAACATTATTTTGAAAGACGATTTGCATTTGTTTGCTCACGACTCCGTTCGTGCCTTATTATGACTTCGTTCGCCGGTTCCCGGGCCGGTTTTGATTCGTGCGCCATATGATAATTCGGCCGTATGCTGTGTTACGGTTCCCAAGGCTTCGCCATAGGGCCGGGTTCCGTTTGGAGTTATGCTGTGATATGGCTCGGGATGCGATACGCTCACCGATGATTATGATTATGTTCGGGGATGTACGGAGATTTGAAACCTTCTGGTGTTATGCTGTGTGTGGCGTCAGCGTCGGAGTGGCGACCACGTTCTTAAGCGTTTGCATGATTTTTACTTGCATAATATATATGTATATGATTTCGATACAGACTTTGACATCTGATTTGCTTACGATTTTGATTCATATTTCTGTACTCCGTGCTTTACATACTCAGTACATATTCCGTACTGACCCCCTCTCTCCGGGGGCTGCGTTTTATGCCCGCAGGTGCAGATCTTGGTGATCCTCCGCAGTAGGCTCCACTCTTTGCTTTCTCGGAGTACTCTTATTCGATTCGGAGTCCACTCTTGGTACAGACTTCCCTACTCTGTATATATTTTGGATATTTGACAGTTTGGGTACGGCGGGGCCCTGTCTCGCCATATGTTATGTTTTGAATTCGTAGAGGCCTGTAGTCATCTTTGTGGGGCGAGGGTCCTATGTGTATATTGTATGATTTTGCTTTCGGGTCTTGAAGCGGTCTGTTTGATATGATGGCCCCAAATGGCCCATCTGTATATATTTGTATTTTGACCGGCGATGCCTATTCCGCCGCTTTGTTTGAGTTTGATTTGATATGACCGCTTAAGACATATTTTCGATATAAATTATACTTGTCATAACTTTTGTAAAGCTATGAAATCAGTTTGGATTTGGAAACGAATATGCGATTTGGTCTGGGTACCCAGGTAGGGTGCCAGTCGCGGCCCACGGGGCTGGGTCGTGACAAAAGTGGTATCAGAGCGGTTTGTCCTCGGAATGTCTACAGGCTGTGTCTCGTAGAGTCTTGTTTATCGATGTGTTGTGCACCACATCTATAAACGGGAAGCTACAGGGCATTTAGGACGTTACTTTCTTTGTAATCTTAGATCGTGCGATAGAGCTGTGCTATTAGGATGATTTTGATCTGACTCGCCTTTTTGATTGCAGTGATGCCTCCGAAGAAGGCAACGGCGGCCCAGAAGGGCAAGGCGAGGGTTGGAGAGACTAGCCAGGCACAGCGAGCTACCCGGGCTCGTGTTTATGATTTGCCTGAGGACGTGCCACAGTCTGAGGGGTCTGCTACACCCCCACCGGTACAGCCTGGAGTAGGACCTTCAGTAGCTCCAGAGGTTCGTGTACCCGCACCTGAGACTCCAGCTCCTCAGCCAGGGGCGGAGGATCGGACCTTGAGGGAGGCTGTACAGTTGCTGACTACGCTGGTAGCAGGACAGGCTCGCAGGCGCGGGCGTAGGGATGATGATGATGATGACAGGCGGGACAGCCTGCGAGTTCGGGAGTTTTTGCTATGTGGCCCTCCAGAGTTCTTCGGGTCTAAGCCTGATGAGGACCCCCATGACTTTATTCGGGGGATGCGACGCTCGCTGGACTTGGTCAGGGCTTCTGAGACCGAGTCAGTTGAGCTGGCTTCACACAGGCTCCGAGATGTGGCTACTCATTGGTACGAGACTTGGGAGCTGTCTAGGGGAGAGGGTGCCCCTCCAGCCACTTGGGATCAGTTTGTGACGGCATTCACCCGCCACTTCTTGCCACCAGAGTTACGGCGGGCACGAGCTGATCGATTTTTGCGTCTGCAGCAGAGGGGTCGGAGTGTTCGCGAGTATAGCCTTGAGTTTGATTCTCTGGCCCGATATGCACCGGCCGTGGTAGCAGATATGTCCGATCGGATGCACCGCTATGTTATGGGATTGGACCGGTATTTGGTAGACAGCTGCATGGCCGTGTCACTGCAGACAGACATGGATATTTCCCGGCTTCAGGCCTATGCGATGGGTATGGAGGACCGTCGCAGATCTGATCCTGCTGGCAGAGATAGAGACAGGAGGCCGCCCAAGAGGGCTAGATCCGCGGGTTATTCAGGGGATTCTCGAGGCGGACAGCCTCAGCAGCAGCAGCAGTCTGATAGATATTTTCCTCCTTCCGGCCGGGGTACTCAGTCAGGTAGCCGGAGATTCGACAGTACAGGACCGTCTGGGGCCGGTCAGGGCTCCAGAGTGGCAGGATCACAGATATCCAGGGGTCCCAGTCAGGCCAGACCACCTAGACCCCGTTGTCCACATTGCGGGAAGTCTCATCCCGGAGAGTGTTACCGAGCGATGGGAGCTTGTTTTACTTGTGGCGGTCAGGGCCACTTTATGAGGGACTGCCCATTGGCCAGTGGTTCGGGTAATGCGGCTCAGCAGACAGGGTCAGCCGCCGGTTCTTCCTCTGTTCCATCTGTTGCACGCCCTGGAGGGCGGGGTATTCCAGCACCGGCAGGACGCGGTCGAGGCCGCGGAGGCGCTTCAGGTTCTAGCGGTCCCTCAAACCGCATATATGCTTTGGCCAGCCGCCAGGATCAGGAGGCTTCGCCAAACGTCGTCACAGGTACATTACTGGTTTTCTCCAGATCTGTATATGCATTGATTGACCCTGGCTCTACTTTATCATACATTTCCCCGCTCGTTGCTAGTAAGATTGGGATAGTGTCTGAGCCTATAGAGCCATTCGAGGTAGCTACGCCAGTTGGGGATTTTATTGTAGCGAGACAGATCTATAGGGATTGTTCTGTGACCATTTATGATCGCACCACTAAGGCTGATTTGGTAGAGCTGGACATGTTTGAGTTTGATGTCATTATGGGTATGGACTGGTTGTCTTCCTGTTATGCTAATGTCGACTGCCAGAAAAAGGTAGTCCGTTTCCAGTTTCCAGGGGAACCAGTTATAGAGTGGTTCGGATCTACTGCATCGCCGAGGGGTAAGTTTATTTCATACCTCAAGGCTAAGAAGATGATCCAGAAGGGTTATATCTATCATTTGGTCCATGTGCATGATACCGCAGCGGAGGTACCTACCCTTCAGTCTGTCCCGGTCGTCAGTGAGTTTCCAGATGTTTTTCCTGACGAGCTTCCTGGCCTTCCGCCTGAGCGGGAGATTGATTTTTCTATTGAGTTGCTGCCGGACACGCAGCCTATATCTATTCCTCCGTATAGGATGGCACCAGCAGAGTTGAAGGAGTTGAAGGAGCAGCTGAAAGATTTGCTGGATAAGGGTTTTATCAGGCCCAGCACATCACCCTGGGGAGCGCCGGTATTGTTTGTTAGAAAGAAGGATGGGTCGTTGCGGATGTGTATTGACTACCGGCAGCTGAATAAGGTGACTATTAAGAATAAATATCCCCTTCCCCGGATTGATGACTTGTTTGACCAGCTGCAGGGTGCTAGACACTTTTCCAAGATAGATCTGCGCTCGGGCTATCATCAGGTGCGAGTACGGGAGTCTGATATCCCGAAGACTGCTTTCAGGACCCGGTACGGGCACTATGAGTTCAGAGTTATGTCTTTCGGGCTGACTAATGCTCCAGCAGTATTTATGGATCTGATGAACAGGGTATTTCGGCCTTTTCTGGATATGTTTGTTATTGTATTTATTGATGATATCCTGATTTACTCGCGATCAGCCGAGGAGCATTCAGATCATTTGCGGACGGTACTTGGCATTCTCCGTCAGCAAAAGTTATATGCTAAATTCTCTAAATGCGAGTTCTGGTTGACTTCTGTGGCATTCTTGGGTCATATTGTCGGCGCAGACGGTATTCGGGTTGATACGCAGAAGATTGAGGCTGTGCAGAATTGGCCCAGGCCTACTACACCGACTGAGGTGCGCAGTTTTCTGGGATTGGCTGGGTATTATCGCAGGTTTGTGGAGGACTTCTCTTCTATTGCAGCACCACTGACGAGGCTTACCCAGAAAGCAGCAAAATTCCAGTGGTCAGATGCCTGCGAGCGCAGCTTTCAGATGCTGAAGGAGAGATTGATTTCAGCGCCAGTTTTGGCCCTTCCAGAGGGGTCTGATGGGTACGTTGTATATTGTGACGCCTCTGGTATTGGGATAGGGTGTGTATTGATGCAGCACGGTCGAGTTATAGCCTATGCTTCCCGGCAGCTCAGACCGCACGAGAAGAACTATCCCACTCATGATCTTGAGTTGGCCGCGGTGATTCATGCGTTGAAGATTTGGCGGCATTATTTATATGGGGTCCACGCGGATATCTATACGGACCATAAGAGCCTTCAGTATATTTTTAAGCAGAAGGAGCTAAATTTGCGGCAGCGGAGATGGCTTGAGCTACTAAAGGATTATGACGTTGATATTCTGTACCATCCAGGGAAAGCCAACGTGGTAGCTGATGCGCTTAGCCGCAAGTCCGTAGGCAGCCTAGCGGGTGTCCCATCTGATAAGAGAGATCTGGTTCGTGATATTCATCAGCTGGCCAGCCTCGGAGTTCGTTTGACAGATTCTGGAGATTCTGGGATTTCTGTTCGCCCGGTTGCGGAGTCATCTATTATTCAGGAGGTAAAACAGCGCCAGTTTGAGGATCCTATTTTGATTCAGTACCGAGATGCGGCCCTTAATAAGACAAAGACCCAGTTTGAGATCTCGCCTGAAGGGGTATTATTGTACGACGGCAGGTTCTGTGTACCGGACGTTGCGGGCTTACGGCGGCAGATTATGGGCGAAGCACACTATGCCCGGTATTCTGTTCATCCTGGCTCCACCAAGATGTATCGGGACCTCAGGTGTTTATATTGGTGGGACGGCATGAAGAAGGATATTGCTGAATTTGTTAGTCAGTGCCCGAACTGTCAGCAAGTCAAGGTTGAACACCAGAAGCCCGGTGGGTTGTTACAGGAGATGGAGATTCCAGCCTGGAAATGGGAGATGATTAATATGGACTTCATTGTTGGGTTGCCGCGTACTCTACGCAGGTATGACTCCATTTGGGTTATTGTGGACAGGCTGACGAAATCAGCCCATTTCCTTCCGGTCCGGACCACATTTTCGGCTGAGGACTATGCCAGGTTATATATCAGAGAGATAGTCAGACTTCACGGGGTCCCTGTATCTATTATCACTGACCGAGGTGCCCAGTTTACAGCTAATTTTTGGAGGTCGTTTCAGGAGGGATTAGGGACCCAGGTGACCCTCAGTACAGCTTTCCACCCTCAGACCGACGGGCAGGCTGAGCGCACTATTCAGACGCTCGAGGATATGTTACGGGCCTGTGTTATTGACTTCAGGGGCAGCTGGGATGATCATTTGCCGCTTATAGAGTTTGCCTACAATAACAGTTATCACTCCAGCATTCAGATGGCCCCGTATGAGGCCCTTTATGGCAGGAGGTGCAGATCTCCTATTGGCTGGTTTGACGTGGGCGAGACTAAGCTGATTGGGCCAGATGTGATCCAGGAGGCTGTAGATAAGGTGAAGCTTATTCGGGAGCGATTGTTAGCTGCTCAGAGTCGACAGAAAGCTTATGCTGATAGACGGCGTCGACCGTTGGAGTTTCAGATTGGTGACTGGGTATTCCTGAAGGTTTCGCCTATGAAGGGCGTTATGAGATTTGGCAGGAAGGGCAAGCTGAGTCCGCGATACATCGGGCCATACGAGATTGTTCGGAGGATTGGCGCAGTCGCCTACGAGCTAGACTTGCCATCCGATTTGGAGTCCGTGCACCCGGTGTTTCATGTGTCCATGCTGCGGAAGTGTATTGGTGACCCTTCCAGGATATTCCCAGTAGATGATCTTCAGGTGACGGAGCAGCTATCTTATGACGAGCAGCCGGTATCTATTCTGGATCGTCAGGTGAGGAGATTGCGCACTAAGGAGGTGCCTTCGGTCAAGGTTCTATGGCGCAATCATAACCGTGAAGAGATGACTTGGGAGGCGGAGGATGAGATGAAGAAGAGATTCCCCCATTTATTCCCTACGCCTCCTGTAACTTAGACTTTTGTATTTGTTGTACCAATGAACGGATGGACCATGTGTGCTATTTGTATATAAAATGGTTTTCCCGTTATGCTTGTGAGTCTTCATAAGATTTGTTTAACATTCGGGGACGAATGTTCCTAAGGGGGGGAGAATGTTAGGCCCCGTGTGTTCGTACAATTGGAAATCGAGAAATAACTATGACTCGGGTGTTAGAAGGACATAAATTAATTTTTGAGAATATGACTATGTTGGTTATGGAATTATTAATGTCAAGACCCCGGGAAAGTCCGAGGATAAACTTGGAACTTCGGAAATTAGTTTCGGGAATTACAAAACGGGACTTTTTAAGCATTGGGCCAAGAAACCAAAAAAAATTAATTGAAGCCCAATCAAAGAGAGGGGTGGCCGGCCTTGGCAAGCCCAAATCCATTAAGTTGTGGTCATGTGCATAGCACATGACCCTTACAAGGATATATATCCATTAGAAGACTTGGAATTATCATTACAAAGCAAAAATCAAGAACACCAAGAGAGAGAGAGAGTTCGGCCGAGAGTGAGAAAGAAAGAAAAGAAAAATTTCCTAGCTTGTGTTGTGGCTTAAAAATCTTGTTCTTTACATAGTTGTGAAGTGCTCAAGACCCTCTTCAACGGGGTATAATTTGTTTGGCACGGGGACGACATTTTCGACAAGTCGGGGTTTCAAGAAAGGTATGAATTCTTACCCTTTAGTGTTATAGAATGGCTATGGATGTGTTAAGGATTGGAAGTAGACGAGAATCCCGTAATTTAGACGTAAATAGAAAGTCGTGGGTGTGTGTTTGTAGTGTGTTTGGCCGTGACCCATAGATAGGGAAATTGGTGTGAATTGATCTTGGTTAAGTTGGTAGAATGTGTTGTTGTGGCCCTTATATCGTAAATGATTAATTGGTGAATGAAATTGGCATTTAAAAATGATTTTGAATATTATCGGAAAGCGTATACCTTCGGTATCCTTATGTATATCAATGTATATCTTGGGTGTTATGGGCTTTAGATGTGAATCTATATCGATGTTGATGAATTCGGAATGAAACTACATGAGTTAGGATGTTCGTAGTGCATTTTAGACGTTTTGAAGAATTATGGAAATAAATTGATTTTGGTGCAATTTCGTGTATGACTTAAATTGAATGTGGAATGTGATTGACTAGTGTTGGATGGTTAAATGAATACAGTTATGTGAATATAGAATCGGGATTTTGAACGTGAATGGAAAGTTGCCAACTTAAGAAATCATATCAAACTTTGAAACTAGAATGGTGTTATTGTTGTTTGTTTTGGTTGTTGATGTGTGGGCTGTTGTAATTGGTTAAATTGGAGCCGAGCTACGCCTCGGGGGTGTTAGATTTATAGGGGAAGTGCTGCCGAAATTTCGGTAGGAAATTATGAAGTTAAAGGCATTTCTGAGCCTAAGGATCTCATTTGGTAACTTTGACCAATTGCAGATTTTTGACGAAACGGGACGAGGCGTTTGGAGGAGCTTACGACGTCTGTGAGGTATGTAAAGCCTCCCACTCTTTCATTTGGCATATCTTAGTGTGTCAGTCGAATATGAGACCTTCCGGAGTATTTCTGCTCCTCGAAACCCGATCCACAGAAAAGTTACTATTCATTCAATTCTATTGAAGCCTAAAGGCTCCAATTTGGCTAGAATGCCACTATTCGTCCGAAACCTATCGAAATGTGGTCGGGTAACCTAGGAACGATAATGTATGACCTTTGGCATATAAATGCTCGTAGAAATACGTTCGCCACCTCACTTCGACTCGAGGTGGGCCCGCTACCCCAAAATGCCCGATTTGCCCTTCGGGCCACCTTCGATAATAAATCTGTACATACTACTTCGGATCTTTGGAACATCCTCCTACGGGGTAGGTTTGGACAATTCGATACGCTAATCTGTGTTTTGAATTATATGAACCATTTTGGATACGTTTTGCGAAATGAAACTTTATGTCGACTAAGTATTCGACTATTTTGTAATATGAAATGATTTATGAATTTACTTTGTTTTGTAACATTATTTTGAAAGACGATTTGCATTTGTTTGCTCACGACTCCGTTCGTGCCTTATTATGACTTCGTTCGCCGGTTCCCGGGCCGGTTTTGATTCGTGCGCCATATGATAATTCGGCCGTATGCTGTGTTACGGTTCCCAAGGCTTCGCCATAGGGCCGGGTTCCGTTTGGAGTTATGCTGTGATATGGCTCGGGATGCGATACGCTCACCGATGATTATGATTATGTTCGGGGATGTACGGAGATTTGAAACCTTCTGGTGTTATGCTGTGTGTGGCGTCAGCGTCGGAGTGGCGACCACGTTCTTAAGCGTTTGCATGATTTTTACTTGCATAATATATATGTATATGATTTCGATACAGACTTTGACATCTGATTTGCTTACGATTTTGATTCATATTTCTGTACTCCGTGCTTTACATACTCAGTACATATTCCGTACTGACCCCCTCTCTCCGGGGGCTGCGTTTTATGCCCGCAGGTGCAGATCTTGGTGATCCTCCGCAGTAGGCTCCACTCTTTGCTTTCTCGGAGTACTCTTATTCGATTCGGAGTCCACTCTTGGTACAGACTTCCCTACTCTGTATATATTTTGGATATTTGACAGTTTGGGTACGGCGGGGCCCTGTCTCGCCATATGTTATGTTTTGAATTCGTAGAGGCCTGTAGTCATCTTTGTGGGGCGAGGGTCCTATGTGTATATTGTATGATTTTGCTTTCGGGTCTTGAAGCGGTCTGTTTGATATGATGGCCCCAAATGGCCCATCTGTATATATTTGTATTTTGACCGGCGATGCCTATTCCGCCGCTTTGTTTGAGTTTGATTTGATATGACCGCTTAAGACATATTTTCGATATAAATTATACTTGTCATAACTTTTGTAAAGCTATGAAATCAGTTTGGATTTGGAAACGAATATGCGATTTGGTCTGGGTACCCAGGTAGGGTGCCAGTCGCGGCCCACGGGGCTGGGTCGTGACAGGAAAGATGTGGTGAAGACAAGGACTTGGTGCCAAGTCAAGCTAACCCCTCTAACCTTTCTATTTCTTCTAGTTGTCTTGTTCCTTTTGTAGGTACTTATGTGGATGATCACCCCAAAGAGGACATGGACCCAAGTTTCCAAGTTTCTTTGGAGGATGAAGTGGTGCTACCCTCTTCCAAAGAGGGAGGCCAATACAAGGAACTTGACCAAATTGACAAATGTGATGTGCTTCAACAAAGAGGTAACAAAGCTAACCCTTCTACTTTAGCAAATGTGGATCACTTTGTGCTTGATGACCAATTGAGTAGAGGTCAAGTTTTGCCTTGTGTGGGAATTAGTGACCCTTTGTTAATTGATGATGTCTTGGTGAAAAGTGCTTACACACTAGTTGATCCTCTTGATGACTATATTGACTCTTCTTGCCAGAGTAAATTGTGTCCATCTAATGGTAGCGCTTGTGTTGATATTGATCCTTTTGAGAGTGAACTTGCTTATTTTGGATGTGATCTTGTGATTGGGCATACTCTCTTCAAGGATGGTAATTTGCTTGATAATGATATAGTGGATGATTGTGAAATGCATGACCTTGTGTTTTGTGATGTTGAAAATGAATCCATTCTTTGGAATCACAAAGTCACCAAAATTCCACTATGGTATGATGATCCATTTCTGAGTGAGAAAAACCTCCTCTTAAGGGATTTTGACTTGATTGCTAAAAGGGATTATCTTGAAAAGGAGGGTAAAACTTGGCTATAACTTGCTAACCATCTCTTGTGTGATACCTTTCCTTATGACCTTTTTGCTTATAAAACCCTTTGTATGTTGTTTCTTAAGTTTATGATGGGTTTCAAGTAGGATGTGCAGACCATGACCTGAGGCATATCTTTGTTTATGACCCCGGTGTAGTGTCCTCTTGTTATGTCTTGATAGTGAAACCGTTGTTTGAGGAGACTACTGTAGAGGGTTGGACTCTAGGTTGGAATGACCTTACTTTACATCTTACACTTAGTCAAAATGAAGGTAGAACTTGCTTGGGGAGTGAGTTATTTCTTGAATTTTGGGGAATTCACCTTGTCCAAATCCCATGTATGCATTCTCTATGCATGATTACTATTGATGTGTGGTTGTACCACAAATTTGTTCATCCTTGGCAAGATTATGTGGTTATTATTGTGTGTGCTAACCCTCAATCTTTGAGGAGTATGTTGTCTTTCATCTTCCTTTGGCTTTTTCAAGGTTCGGATTCGAGGACGAATCCTTTTCAAGAAGGGGAGGATGATATGACCCTACTAGGCACACCTCGCTTGAAGGCTCACATTGAAGACCAAGGCATGGGACTCCAATCCATTCAAGCTAGGAGGATGACCAAAGGAGCATTGAAGACCCATGGAGAAGCACAAAAGCCCCATAAGAAGGCCTATGAAGTATGGAAAGTAGCTTGGAGGGGAATGAAAGAAGAAACTACAAGAAAGAAGGCCAACACTCAAAGTGGCTAGAGTCGCAAAGGTACATAAATGCAAATGTGGCTAGACGTGCAAATAAGGGCCATAATGAAAAAGGGTCACAATTGCAAGCTTGAGGATTGGATGATGGCTATATGTGCAAGAGGAGCCTATTTGGATTTCAAGCCAAGATCCAACTAGCCAAACAAGGCCCTTGCCTCATTAATGGCATTCTTGTAATAACTAGCCTAGCTCTTAAGTCTCTTAGTATAAATACTAGACTTAGGTTATTTTCATATTTAGATTATGTTGAATGAAGAAACTCTTATGAGAGATTGTAGTTGATAGTTTTAGATTAATATAGATTGTTTGGTTGGTTAACCAAGTGTTACTTCCTAGTTGCGAAGTGAATTGCTTATTTCCATCGAATTCAATGTTTCTCATTTGTGGATTCATTTGAGTCGTTTGTTGATTCGAATTGCTTAGGTTCTAAGGTTTGTAAATCCGATTGGAAGGGTTAGGGTTTGATATACCCTTTCTTGTCCATAGATTTCTTGCTCTTGGGTCAAGTATCTATCCTCTATCCCCTTTAATCCCCAATTCGTTATCTATCTTTTCGTTTTTCTTTAATTTTGTTTAATTCTTAGAGTTTCCTTAGGTAGAATCTTATCAATATTAAAGAATGTCAAATTAAAGTCTTATTTACAGTGGTGGTGACAACTGACAAGTACCTACATCAAAGATTTTCAAGACTTTGATTGTCATTTGCCAGCACTTTTACATACTATATGCGCAGAATTCTGGAGGAGCAGATTATATCAAACGAACACACTGATTACACACAAATAAAATATATTTAAACGAGATACTGTCAAAAGATTTAGATTGATGTCATCCTTGAAGTTTCAGCATCACTGTTCTTGGTTCTTTTTGTTTACATATGCAAAGTAGAGGGAAGCATGATACTCATATATGTAAATGGAGGAAACCTACAACCCGCTCTGCACCCGCACAGAGCCAGACCCGCACCGCCCGCATAAGCCAAAACCCTCACCTGCCCCGTTGCCACCCTACTCTCACAGTAGACATATATAGAACAGAAATCAGATAACAGCAAATGGCCGAAAATCTTCACTCTAGCTGCATCTAATGAAATTATATCATCTTTCAAGTTAATGTACTCTGTCAGAAACAACCTGTCTATCCCACAAAGTTAGGGGTAAGGTCTGCCCCCCACTTGTGGAATTACACTAGTATGTTATTGTTGTTGTTGTTGTTTCAAGTTAATGTACATTTTAAGAATTCTTTACTAAACCTAAGTTGGGTCCTTGTACCACAAAAATATTAAAACAAAGCACCATTTTAATGCTCAGCAAAGGATTTCACAGAAGAAGTGCCTAGTAATTAAGGTGAATTTGAGTAATGGAAGCAAATAGATAAGTGAAATATTACTAATCCAGAAAACTTACCAAGAGCGAGCAAGGAAGAAAATCAGTGTGACTTGCACAGTGTAAAGCAAACTAAATTGAAAGAAACAAAAAATGATTAGAGAAAGAGAAATATATATTAGCTGTAATGGAGAGGCGAGGGGAGAGAATTGAATTATTGCTACCAGAAATAACTCATCCACTGTTGCCCTAGTAAGAATTCTGGCGACAAAATAACTGGCGACGGAAGTACCACGAAATGTATTCTGCAACTGTATATTTTGACATTTTTATTTTTAAGGAATTTAAAGACGGTTTTTTCCGTCACAACTAATCTCACAATAGTTTGATAAAGAGGATTACTCCTACCTACGGGTATTATGTTGCTAATTCCATCGTAAGGGCGGACCTACACAGTGTCAACTGTCAAGTGGCTTCACGGTATGAACCCACTTAGACACTAGAGCATATATGGTCCAGCGGCAACGTGAGTTCGTTTTTTTACCAAAGATCTGAATATGAACCTGGTCAACAACACATGAGCAGTACCATTTCCTATATCAATTTAATAACTGAAAGCATTTTCTCTTGTAATAACTGTACCATTTACTCTTTTCAATTTGCTTTTCACCAAAACAAAAGAAACTCCTTCACATGTAACTAAAAAAAGCTTTTTTTTATATACATATAATTTTGAAAAAGAAAACTATACCCCCCCCCCCCTTTTTTTTTTTTACATAATCGCAAATCTGAAAAGGTATAAACAGTTCCCAATTCCCAAACTTCTCATCATTGCTTTCGGCCGGGTCCTTTCAAGTATCAAGGGTGAAAATTCCAAATATCAAGTTCCAAACCACATACAAACTTATTCAAAGTTCATTACTTTCCAATTTTCATTCAAAACACCAAAAGTTACGACGAACATTCTAACTTGCGTCGTTTCATTCCGAATTCATTATCATCAACCATAAATCATATTTAAAGTCCTTAATATCATAAATATACTATGATATACACAAATATACCAAAGGTATACACTTTCCGATAACGTCCGAAATCATTTTCTAACACGAAATCAATTCTCCAAACATTCATTTACGTTATAAAGGCCATGACGACACAACTAACAACCTTAAACGAAATCAATTCACACTTGTTTTCCCATCTAAGGCACACGGCCAAACACACCCTTTTCACACACACACGCCAAGCACAAACACAACCCCAACCCACAATCTTCATGCTAATCCAATCACTAACACATATATATCCATTTCACAACATAAAAACATAGAAATCTTACCTTGATCTTAAGATTCCGATTCGCCGCGAACGTCGCCCTTTCGTCAAACTAATTGTACCACAACGAAGAGCACCTCGAACTCATCAATCATTCCAAAAGAAACTAGGTGTTTGGATTAGAAACAAAGCCAAGATAATTTTTTTTTTCTTTCCAATGTTTCTCGGCCGAGAGCTATTTTAGCTCAAAGTTGAAGTGTGATATTTTTCTAGATAATTCACAAGGATCATTGATATATATCCACTATGGAGAGTCATGTGCATAGCACATGACATTAAAAAATGGGTTGGGCCATTCACTATGGCCGGCCACCACAAAATTTTTGGGCCTAGATTCTTATCAAATTTTTCTTGGCCCAATTCATTAAAAGTCCCGTTTTGTAATTCCCGAAACTAATTTCCGAAATTCCAAATTTACCCTCGGCCTTCCCCGAGGTCTTGACATTAATGATTCCATAACCAACATAGTCATATTTACTAAAATCAAGTTATGTCCTTAAAACACACAAGTCGAAATTATTTCTCAATTTCCAATTACACGAAAACACGGGACATAACATTCTCCCCCCCTTAAGAACATTCGTCCTCGAATGTTGAATCGACCTCATGGGTGTTGTACTACTCCGGGAGGGTTCTCTTGATAGTTGTCCTTTATTGATCTTTCCGACATGGCTCCTTTACCAACATTAGGGGGCAAATTTTCACGTCACTGACTCAAATGCCTTCATAATACACTTTCTCATACCCCACGTGATTACCGGTCCACACGCTATATTCTTGTAATGGACGAACGCTTTTCAGACATCATAGTCAATATCATTTTCTTGTCACACTCCTGAGTTTCCTTACCGTATCGTCGTAATCTCACTTTACTTCATATCAGACACTTCATGCCAAACAGATTCAGAACTAAAGCCGGACGCACATAAGCTTATCGGACAGATTCATAGTCAACCTCAAAGGTATAGAAGTATATCAGACAGACTGAAATGTGTCAAACAAATCTGGGATCGGAGTTAGACGTACAAAGGCGTATCGGACGAATTTGTAAGCAGAATCAAACACACGAAGATACACCAGACAGATTCATAATCGAGGTCAGACGTACAAAATCATATCGAACAGATTCGAAATCAGAATCAAACGTACAGAATTATCTCATACAGAGTCGTGATCAAACAAACCGAAATGTATCAAACACACGCGCGGTCAAAATCAAACGCACAGAAGCATATCAGACGGACTTATATCCAGAGTCAGACATACAGAGGTGTGCCAGACAGAAACGTATTCAGGATCAAACACACAAAGATTCATCAGACGGGAACATAGTCGAACTCAGAGATATAGAGGCGTACTAGGCAGAGCCTCATCGGAATCGGAAGTGCAGAAGCACAGCAGATAGAATGTCAAATTAGAATCAAATCGTTCATATTAAGGCTCCAAAGATTCATGAGAATTTCCCTTTATTGGTAAACTTATTCACCAAGTTGTCACACAAATTACCTTGCGTCTCGCGTATCGATTCTTTCAAGGATTCTATTTATTCACACTGCTTACCTTTTATTTATCACAACATTAGTTGCCGGGGCTCGGCTCTTAGCCCACATGGCACTGAATGGAAATCATACACACACATACACATACATATACACATACACACGTTTATTCATACCTTGCTGGCGAACATCTCTGGCTGTTATTCAAATTCGTTCAATTTCCCAAGAGGTGTCGTACCCTTTCCTTTTTGCCCATTTAGTCCGCCTCGTTCCGCGCGACTCCCGAAAGAGCACCAATTACTCCACACACATTCTATTATCTTTTGGTTACCTCAAATTCCCATTTACATTAATCATACTTACACTTATGAAAAACTTTGCATTACTTCCCAGGGGGTCACCCATCCAAGAATTGCTCTGGCTTGAGCACGCTTAACCCTGAAACTTTTACACATTTTGACGCGTTAGGGCTGATATAATTTCGCCAATTGCCCCGTACGACCTTTGTCACGTAACTTTAGGCCAAACGGGGTCTTAGCAAATTTTTCGGAAATTTTTCGTAGCGGGCCCCACTCTGACCCAAAGAGGTCGTTTGCTTTTCTGGTTGTGTGGTCTATCGTTCTAGCCTTCCAAATCCCATATATTTTCCTCCCACATGTACAGATAACTGCCTCGGATATTTTCATTAATTCGGATTCTTACCCTACCTTTACTGACACACACAAAAAGAATATCGCATAATACTGAGGTACAAACCTACCATTGCACATATTCATTAAACAAAAGGGTTAGTAGTATACCTGGGTCTGTGTCTGGGGGTGCCTCTGGGACCCGCCGACCAGTCAAAGCGTAGATGCGGTTCGAGGGACCGCTAGAATCTGAACCCCCACCACGGCCTCTACCGCGGCCCGCTGGTGCTGGCATACCTCGCCCGGTAGAGCGCGTGGCCGAAGGGGTAGTTGACGAACCAGCAACGGATCTCATCGGTGGTGCTGCGCTACCGGAACCGCCTGCCCACGGACAATCCCGCATGATATGGCCCTGGCGGCCACAAGCAAAACAGGCCCCTGTGACCCTGAAGCACTCACCTGGGTGCGATCTTCCACAATATGAACACGGGGGCATAGGTGGCCTAATCTGACTGGGACCCCTGCTCGCCTGAGGACCTGGGGCTCTGGAACTCTGGTCTGCCCTGGACGGTCCTGCGCCATCAAATCTCTTACTAGCAGACTGTGTGTCCCGGCCTGACGGAGGAAAATACCCACTGGACTGATACTGAGGCTGCCCGCCCCGAGAATCTCCAAAATGCCCCGCTGATCTGGCCCTCTTGGGCCGTCTCTCATCATACTCTCTGCTGGGCCGATCTGCTCGGTGCCGGTTCTCCATCCCCTGGGCGTAGGCCTGTAGACGGGCAATATCCATATCTGTCTGCAATGACACCGCCATACAGCCGTCAATCAGATAACGATCCAACCCCATAACATATCTATGCATCCGATCTGTCATATCTGCCACCACGGCAGGGGCATACCGGGCCAGGGAATCAAACTACAAATTATATTCACGGACGCTCCGACCCCTCTGCTGCAGATGCAAAAACCGATCAGCTCGCTCCCGTCGTAACTCTGGGGGCAGAAAGTGGCGGGTGAAAGCAGTCACAAACTGATCCCACATAGCTGGAGGAGCACCCTCACCCCGGGATAGCTCCCAAGTCTCATACCAATGCGCGGCAACATCCCGAAGTCTATGCGAAGCTAGCTCAACCGACTCGGTCTCTGACGCCCTGACCAAGTCTAATGCACGCCGCATCCCCCGAATGAAGTCATGGGGGTCCTCGTCGGGCTTAGACCCGAAAAACTCTGGAGGGCCGCATAACAAGAACTCCCGAACTCTCAGGCTTTCCCGCCTGTCTTCATCATCATCGTCCCTCCGCCCGCGCCTGTGAGCCTGTCCGGCCACAATCGTGGTCAACAACTGTACAGCCTCCCTCAGGGTCCTATCCTCCACCCCTGGCTGAGGAGCTGGAGTCTCAGGAGCGGGTACACGGACCTCTGGAGCTGCTGAAGGTCCCGCTCCAGGCTGTACTAATGGGGGTGTAGCAGACCCCTCAGAATGAGGTGCAACCTCAGGCAAATCATAGACACGAGCCCGAGTAGCTCGTTGTGCCTGACTGGTCTCTCCCACCTTCGCCTTGCCCTTCTGGGCCGCCGTTGCCTTCTTCGGAGGCATTACTGCAAACACAACAACGGGTCAGATCAGAATAACCCTAATAGCACAGCTCTATCGCACGATCTAAGATTCCAAAGAAAGGGTAACACAACATCCTAGATGTCCTGTAGCTTCCTGTTTATAGATGTGGTGCACAACACATCGATAAACAAGACTCTACTAGACACGGCCTGTAGACATTCCGAGGACAAACCGCTCTGATACCACTTTTGTCACGACCCAGCCCCGTGGGCCGCGACTGGTGCCCTTCCGGGACACCCCAAACGAACTCACACCCAGATCATCGTAATCAGACTCGACCAAACTCAACGTCCGTTATTCGAACTCAACATCGTAATCAGACAACTACCGAACACTTATCCTAAGCAGTCGCCCGTACAGATCAGACAAATCACAAATCAGAGAGGAGGCGGAATATACATCGCCAAATTTCACACACACACATCAGAGGGGTGGCGGAATGTACATCGCCCCCAAATGCATACACACACATACAAACTCAGAGGCCGAATTGGCCATAGTAGCGTACGGGCCGCTTAAGATCGCAAAACAGACTCACATGCAAACACACCGGACCCACGACCCACAAATCTGACTACAGGCCTCTAGACAAAACAGAACATAAGAACATAGGACGGGACAGGGCCCCGCCGTACCCACTCATCCAAATATACAGGATACAGACACAACAAAAGATATGTACCAATGGCTAGGCTCCGAATCAAAGGGGAGCTCTCCAACACAGCAGAATGAGTAGCCTAGACTGGAGGACCACCCAAACGAGCTTCTGTACCTGCGGGCATGAAACACAGCCCCCGAAGAAACGGGGGTCAGTACGGGAGAAGTACTGAGTATGTAAAGCAGAAGGTACAGAAATCACAAACACAGCTGGAGTCAGAAAGAACAAACACACCAACATCGTAAACAAAGCAAATCTGCGCGGGAGGCGAACGTACAAATGCAAATCAAATCATGTATAGGGTTTAGGAACGTGGTCACCCCCCGACGCTGGTGCCACAACACATCATAACTCCAGAAGTTTTCAAATCTCCGTACAGTCTCCAGACACATCATATCACACACACATCATATCATCAGAACATATCAAATGCCATATCACATCATAACTCCATAAGCGGTAACCGACCCTATGGCGAGGCCTCGGAAACCGTAACACATCATAACTCCCGAATATATTTTAGCGCGCACGATCACAAAGTCGGCCCGGGTACCGACGAACGAAGTCATAGCAGACCGCACGAACAGAGTAGTGCAGAAACCATATGCATATCAAAAATAATTTGTCGGACTCAACATATAGTTTACGTATAGGTATATACTGACGCCAGAAGGCTCGGAGTAGGAATCAGATTGAACAAAATTTGTGTTTAAAAGTTACGAAGTTCCAAACTGCCAAATCTTTAGAAAAAGTTGTTTATAGGTCATTTTCCGAAAATCTCACATTATTCAAAGTACAAAACGTCCACTAACGGCATAGGAAGTTTCAAACGCACCATTGGGTCATAAGCAAACGATCGCAGACCATAACGGACGCAGACGAACCAAACAAATCGAATAAGGGGAGCCTCGGGGCTCGCGGGGCTCACCTCGAGTCAAATTGAGGCGGCGGACGCAAATCACAAACTTTAGGCTCCCTAGAGTCATCTACGAAAGTTTCGGAGGGTTTCGGACACAACAGTAAAAGTTATGACGATTCGAACATTCTTTGGACCAAATGCAACAAAAAGGGTTCAATTGCGCTGGATGAATAGTACCCAAACTTGAACCTAAATTTCCAAGAGCAGAATTACCCCCGAGATTCCGATATTAACCTAGTATGACTAGGACATGCCAAAAGAAGGATAGGTAGGCTTTACATACCTGGTTGGCGCCTTACGCTCGTCAAATCGCGATTCCCGTTTCGTCCAGAAACTGCAAATGGTCACTTTTACCAGTTACTATTCATGAGAGTTAGCATTTTCATCTTTGGGGCTATACTTGGCTACCGAAATTTCGGCAGCATTTCCCCTATAAATCTAACATCCCCGAGACTTGGCTCGGCTCAAAATACAACAACAACAACAATCCCAAACATCATTACACAATACAAACCACAATCAACCACACTAACTTCAAAATTGCACCTTATTACATAAGTTGGTAATTCTATATTCAAACTTCAAAATTCCAAATCTATTTCCATATTAGTCCATTCATTCACTCATTCAAAATTATTCAAACACACCACCAACAAGTTCCAAACCACATACAAACTTATTCAAAGTTCATTACTTTCCAATTTTCATTCAAAACACCAAAAGTTACGACGAACATTCTAACTTGCGTCGTTTCATTCCGAATTCATTATCATCAACCATAAATCATATTTAAAGTCCTTAATATCATAAATATACTATGATATACACAAATATACCAAAGGTATACACTTTCCGATAACGTCCGAAATCATTTTCTAACACCAAATCAATTCTCCAAACATTCATTTACGTTATAAAGGCCATGACGACACAACTAACAACCTTAAACGAAATCAATTCACACTTGTTTTCCCATCTAAGGCACACGGCCAAACACACCCTTTTCACACACACACGCCAAGCACAAACACAACCCCAACCCACAATATTCATGCTAATCCAATCACTAACACATATATATCCATTTCACAACATAAAAACATAGAAATCTTACCTTGATCTTAAGATTCCGATTCGCCGCGAACGTCGCCCTTTCGTCAAACTAATTGTACCACAACGAAGAGCACCTCGAACTCATCAATCATTCCAAAAGAAACTAGGTGTTTGGATTAGAAACAAAGCCAAGAAAAATTTTTTTTTCTTTCCAATGGTTCTCGGCCGAGAGCTATTTTAGCTCAAAGTTGAAGTGTGATATTTTTCTAGATAATTCACAAGGATCATTGATATATATCCACTATGGAGAGTCATGTGCATAGCACATGACATTAAAAAATGGGTTGGGCCATTCACTATGGCCGGCCACCACAAAATTTTTGGGCCTAGATTCTTATCAAATTTTTCTTGGCCCAATTTATTAAAAGTCCCGTTTTGTAATTCCCGAAACTAATTTCCGAAATTCCAAATTTACCCTCGGCCTTCCCCGAGGTCTTGACATTAATGATTCCATAACCAACATAGTCATATTTACTAAAATCAAGTTATGTCCTTAAAACACACAAGTCGAAATTATTTCTCAATTTCCAATTACACGAAAACACGGGACATAACATAAAGGGTGTGGAATATTCTAGACGTGTGGAGAGAAGTGGAGAAGTGAGAAAATGAAAATAATAACTTAGGGGTCTTATATTTATAATTGGAAAAAATTTGACCCGTCGTGTATTATATGGACACTTATACGGTCCGTATAAGTGACCGTGAAATTGCCCCAACAAAACTTCATTTCTGTAACCATTATACGGTACCTTATACAGTCCGTATAATTTTATATGGTCCGTATAAGTGACCGTATAACTCCATCAATGATGGACCTTCACTGTAATGGTTATATGGACCATTATATGGACCGTATAAATGGTCGCATAATCCACCTTTTCTCCGATCTTGTGCTCATCGTTTCTTTGATCTCCAAACCTTATGGAACCCTCTTAGCAATTGTTTAACACTTCATTAACAACCTAAAGAGCGTTATAACTTTTTCTCAAGACTTTTTCAAATAAACATTAGTTTGGTACTTTGCAAATCCTTTCCCAAAACACAACGTATTCTTAACACTCTTCAACGAACTTTCTTTTCTTGCCTCAAACGTCTTTGGAATCTTAATGGGAACCGTTAAGTAACCTTTCTTACTTGTAGAAACATCGCATACATCTCACCCTGCGTTAGTCTATCCATCACACGACGACATAAAATTTTCTGAGGTGTAACTATCAATTTGGGTTATTACGATTTAAATGTTTGTCAAGATTTCTGGCTAAGAGAACTATGAGAGCTCCATGGCTGCAGTGCATACAGAGCCTTCTCTTCAAAATTTGGATTCTAAGTACAAATATTCTTAGTAGTATTAAAAAAAATCTTTCCACAATTGAGCATCAGAACATGCTCACAAGTCTCTTTCGATGTAGACTTAAAATTACAAAAGGCTAAAGCTATATCATGTGACTCTCTGATGTGCTTCCAGTTTCTTAATTGTGTATGCATAATAGAATTCTAAAAGGAGCATTCATGCTAATATATTTTAGTTGATAGCATGCATGCTAAACTTATAAATTCATTAGTGTATAACTACATAAAGGCTCGTGTAACTACCGGGAACAATTAAAGATAGCGGAATTCTTTGTTCATGTGACCAGTGCGAGGGGACTAGAGTGAGTATTTAGTTTTTCCTATTTCTCTTGCTTCCCTTTTATCGAACTTTACTACTTCAGTCATTTTAATAAACAGTTGTCTTAACTGACTGTATTATTGCACATTCTGTTCCACTTCTATAATTTTCCACTAAGACAGTAGCACTGATGTAGACGTTAGGCAATCATACAAGTCTTTTGCGATGCCTGAATGGGGATTTGCCTGCACGACCTGTGCTAGCTCGACCTCTACCTCGAGTGAAAAAATACAGGAAGATATGAAACAATGCATAGGAAGGAAACATTAAACAGAGAAAAAGAACTTTGAAGCTCTCATTTGTGCCTAACTTTATTGACTAGCTCTCTAAAAATCACAATTTTAAAATGCATGTAACTGTGACGATCTCATTTGCGCCTGAAGAGACTTATCATAATATTACCACTGTCTGTTGAAGAACTAAGGATGAACTCTAGTCTCGTGGAGGTTTTAGAATTAACCGACACATATGCTGCTATTTACAGGATTGGTAAAAGAGAGACAGCATGGATTCAAGAATTCTGACTTGCGAAATTATGTCACCATAGATAAATCCAACCAAACTTCATTGTCATGCATTTATAGTAATACCAGTAATCTTAATACCAATCTGTCAATTTAAGATTTCACCCCTTTTTCCTTTTCTTGACTCTACCAATTTTTTTCTCTCCAATTGCACAAACTTAAGATATTTGATTTTGAAGGATCTGCATGGTCTGTTAGTGAGAAGTATATTGTTTCCTGTGACTCAGTTTCTTTGCTAGTAACACCTCACTATTAGCATTAAGTTTGCAGTTGATTGGGGCAATAGACACAAGAAAAAGGTAACTAAAAGGAAAGGAAAAGGCAAAAATGAAAGGAGAGAGAAAGATGGTCTGAAAAGAAAACTTGCAGACCATCACAATTGCTTCAGAAGTTCATTCATACACTCCCAGTAACATGTCTTGAACGGGATAAGGAAGTGGAAAGCGGGACAGATAGCTATCTTAATTAAATTTTAAAGTAATATGAGCTACATGCTTTATATTACTCATTCAATGTGTAGTGACAGATGATAAATTTATTTTATCAACAGATACTATTCACTGTATGGCATGTGGAGAAACTACCAGAAGAGAATCAGAGATAAAGAAAGGGGCAGCATCTGTTGAAGGATTTGAACCCAAATTGTGGCAACTAGGTGCTACTTTATCTTTTCATTTATTTTCATTTGGAATGGAAGATTTATGCTATGCTATTCTAAAGGGAAAAACAAATTGACTTTAAGACCATATTTGATATGACCCTACTAGGCACACCTCGCTTGAAGGCTCACATTGAAGACCAAGGCATGGGACTCCAATCCATTCAAGCTAAGAGGATGACCAAAGGAGAATTGGAGACCCATGGAGAAGCACAAAAGCCCCATAAGAAGGCCTATGAAGTATGGAAAGTAGCTTGGAGAGGAATGAAAGAAGAAGCTACAAGAAAGAAGGCCAACACTCAAAGTGGCTAGAGTCGCAAAGGGACATAAATGCAAATGTGGCTAGACGTGCAAAGAAGGGCCATAGATGCAAGAGGAGCCTATTTGGATTTCAAGCCAACATCCAATTAGCCAAATAAGGCCCTTGCCTCATTAATGACATTCTTGTAAGAACTGGCCTAGCTCTTAAGTCTCTTAGTATAAATACTAGACTTAGGTTATTTTCATATTTAGATTATGTTGAATGAAGAAACCCTTATGAGAGATTGTAGTTGATAGTTTCAGATTAATATAGATTGTTTGGTTGGTTAACCAAGTGTTACTTCCTAGTTGCGAAGTGAATTGCTTATTTCCATCGAATTCAATGTTGCTCATTTGTGGATTCATTTGAGTCGTTTGTTGATTCGAATTGCTTAGTTTTTAGGATTTGTAAATCCGATTGGAAGGGTTAGGGTTTGATATACCCTTTCTTGTCCATAGATTTCTTGCTCTTGGGTCAAGTATCTATCCTCTATCCCCTTTAATCCCCAATTCTTTATCTATCTTTTCCTTTTCCTTTAATTTTGTTTAATTCTTAGAGTTTCCTTAGGTTGAATCTTATCATTTGATATCATAGCATAGGCTAAGAGATTGTTTCTATAATTTCTAATGCTAGGCTCAAATTCGGAAATCAAAAAAAAAAAAAAACCGAAAATCCCAAAAAAAAGTCGAAAATCATTTTGTGATTTGATTTTGTTGTTTTTGAAGTTATATTTGAGTTTGTTGTGGTGGAAAACATCTAGTAACGAAATTTGAAGCCATTTGGGTAAGAATTGAAGTTTCCACCATTAGAGGTTCATCAAAGCTTGAAGAACTCAAAGTGGGTTTACTTGATTTTGGTGAAATTGAGCTTTGATTCGTCTTGGGCTTTGTTGTCTAAGTGATAAGGAGCTTAGATCTGAAAATTGGGACAAAAACGAGTTGATTTGGACCACATTGGGATTTTGAGTGTTCTTAATTGTTCATCTTTGTTCTTGATGAAGAAGAGCATAAAAAAGATAGTTAGATCCAAGGAATCCAAGTCAAAAGTTGAAAAGTTGTTTTTTCTAGCCAAAAGGGGTAATTGCTAGGTTGAGTGGGCCCAGGAACGTCATCAGATCCAAGAAATTTGGTCCAAATTTCGAGAAGATCGAGTTCAACACGAAAATCACTGAAGCTGGGAATATTGCAAATTACGGACTGTAAATCACTTTACGGACCGTAATCTGGGGTCGTAAACTTAGAGCTTGAAATAGTAGCTCACTGGAATTTGGCAACCTCGTTAAATACGGACTGTAAACCCAAAATACGGACCGTAAACCACAATACGGACCGTAAATCACAATACAGACCGTATTCCCAAACCGTATAAAAGGACCAAGGATTGGAGCATTCTGCCTAGGAAAGACATCGTTAAATAAGGACCGTAAACCACAATACAGCCCGTAGCTTGTGGGTCGTAAAAGGCAAGGAACATTCTGTTTTGGGCATCACTAAATACGGACACGAAATACGGACTGTAAACCACAATACGGACCATATTTTGTCAAGCTCAAACCGTATAATCAAGGTACCTTTTAAAGTCCAAATTTCATTTCATTCCACTTCCATTTCTCAAAAATTTCTTGATCCTTAGTTGATGGTCTTGTGTCCCTAGTCCTTTGGTAAGAAACCAAAAAAAAAATATATATAGAGTATAGAAATTTTAAAATTTTCATTATTTCAAATTGATACCTTGGATCATTTGGGACTTCAAGACCACGTTTTCAAGTTATCACCTACCCGGGCCCGAAATTTTATTTATTTTCCATTTTTAGCATTCCATTTTCTTGTGTTTCTCAACTAGTAGCCATTTGGTAGTTGTTCCTACTTGTGCCTACTAGTTCTTGTGTCCACATTTCTTTCGTGCTAATTTCTTTCAAGCTTTTGTTCGTTTTATTTCGTTGAAACTTTATTGGCTCTCGTCCGATTTGCTTTGAGTCGTCCGTCATTCATCTAAATAAAAATCCATTCTACCATAAAGGATAAGCAACGTGTGAATTTGATTGGGCGAGCGATTCATCAACAACTTCGAAAGAGCACGAAGTGTGGTAAGGTTGAGAGTTCAATACGAGTGATGTGAGGCTTTTATTGCTAATCTTGTTTGCTAGTTTTGCAGGTCATCATGTCTAACCAAGGTGATAGAACACAAGAGGTAGTAGATATGTCATCCATAGCAAGTTCATTGGCTATGATCATGAATCAAATCTCGGGCATGCAAGCGGGTATGGAAGAGATGAGAGGAGAGATGAATGGGAAGTTGAAGGGTATGGATGAACGGATGGTGAGTATTGAGAAAGTTCAAATGGAGGGTTCGAGTAGAATGGGCACTCCCCGTTCTCGAAATGAAGGTGATGGGGATAAAACACAAGACACTACTCCAACCATTACCCCAGGACAAGCCCATGCCTTGTGCAATCCCAACACCACAAGCACCTCCACCCAAAAAGATCCATTACCCCAAACAACCAACCTTCCATCCCAAAACTCCACTTTCCAAAACACCAATCGACAAACCTATCCCCACATTTACCAACACAACCCGAACAAGGCAATCCCTCAAGTAACCTTACAACAAACACCCCAAGCTCCACCCCAAGTCCAAACACAAGATCCCTTTCCTAACCAAAACCAATACCAACGCCACTACCAATACCCCATGAATGAAGAGGAGTATGATGACTATCCACAAGGTCGGTGGTGGGATGATAACTGGCAAGGAGGGAGGCGTGGAGGAATGAATAATAGGGGGAGGGGAGGAAGGGGAGGTTTTGAGAGATTTCAGGGCCATGACCCTAGATTCCAAGGTCATGTAGACCTAGGGAGGGCTTAAGGTTATGAAGACCGGGGAATATGGCAAGATAATGAGCGGAATTTGAACATCATCAAGGTGAACCTTCCTACGTTCCAAGGGGGTAGCAATCCGGAAGAGTTTCTTGAATGGAAATTGCAAAGTGAGCGCATCTTCCTCACGAACAATGTGTCCGAGGCCTAAAAGGCAAAGTATACCCTCACTCAATTTGAGGGGTACGCTTCTACTTGGTGGGAATCCAAGAAGTTACAAAGAGCTCAACAACACATCTATGATCTCCCAACTTGGAATGACTTGATTGAGCTCATGGAAATAAGGTGGCTTCCACCCACATACCACCAAGATGCACTCAAGAGGTTGTACATGTTGAAGCAAGGGTTGAAAAGTGTGGAAGTATACTTT
This sequence comes from Lycium barbarum, assembly GCF_019175385.1. Taxonomy (NCBI): domain Eukaryota; kingdom Viridiplantae; phylum Streptophyta; class Magnoliopsida; order Solanales; family Solanaceae; genus Lycium; species Lycium barbarum. The sequence continues at coordinate 16,506,208 of NC_083348.1, read as the reverse complement.
GATGAGTTTGAGGACTTGCGGATGAAGTCCAAGATAGAAGAGCATGAGGAGTACACTATTATAAGGTTTGTAGCCAACTTGAATCAGGACATCTGTAAACCGACGAGGCTCAAGACTTATAATAGTCTTGAAGAGGCATTCCATGATGCATCCAAGGTTAAAGCGGATCTAAAAGAAACGAGGTCTTACAAAGACAAAAGCAAAATATCTTCAACTTGGAACCAAGGGAAAGAGAAGTGGAAGTCGTCCACTTAGGAGAAGCCCAAGATCACTACTCCCACTCCTCAAGCTAAGTTTGATTACAAGGCTAGAGGAGACGACCAAGCCAAAGGAGGTAACAACGTTAAACCTAACTTCCCTCGTCCATCTACCATTCAATGTTTAAAATGCCAAGGTAGAGGACATATTTCAAGTGAGTGTCCCAACCGGAGGACTATCACTATAGTGAGGGATAGGTATCGAACCGATGATGAAAATGAGGGCGGGGTTGGTCATGATAAGGAAGGAGAAAGTAGTGAGTGTGAGGGTGATTCCGAGGATGAAGTTTAATTGAGATATGAGGAGACTTTGAATTATGCTATTGTTGCTAGAAGGGACATGAGAGCTCTAGCTAGGGAAAATAGTGACCAACGGGAGAACTTGTTTCATGCTAGGTGTAAGATTTTGGACAAGGTTTGTTCCTTGATAATTGATGGTGGGAGTTGCACTAATGCGGTTAGCCAATTCTTGGTTGAAAGTATGAAAGTCCCCATAATAAAACACCCTAGCCCCTACAAGCTTCAATGGTTCAATGAAAGTGGAGAAATGCGGGTGACCAAGCAAGCGATTATCCAATTGAGCATTGGAAGATATGAGGATGAAATTTTATGTGATGTGGTACCAATGCAAGTGTGCCATATTTTGCTTGGGAGGCCTTGGCAATTTGATGTGGATGCTCAACATAGTGGGCGAACCAATAAGTATTCTTTTGTGGTCAAAGGTAAAAAGTATGTCCTTGCTCCATTGACTCCCCATGAAGTCCGTGAAGACTATAGAGTTATGAAGGAGTTACGTGAAAAGATGAAAAATGAGGAAATGGTTATGAGTGAAAAAGAGACCTTAGTTGCTCAAGGAGGACAAGGTTCGACCCAGGGGAAGAGTAAGAAGTGTATGGTCGCTAGAGGAATGTTAGGAGGAGAGGAAAGATGTGGTGAAGACAAGGACTTGGTGCCAAGTCAAGCTAACCCCTCTAACCTTTCTATTTCTTCTAGTTGTCTTGTTCCTTTTGTAGGTACTTATGTGGATGATCACCCCAAAGAGGACATGGACCCAAGTTTCCAAGTTTCTTTGGAGGATGAAGTGGTGCTACCCTCTTCCAAAGAGGGAGGCCAATACAAGGAACTTGACCAAATTGACAAATGTGATGTGCTTCAACAAAGAGGTAACAAAGCTAACCCTTCTACTTTAGCAAATGTGGATCACTTTGTGCTTGATGACCAATTGAGTAGAGGTCAAGTTTTGCCTTGTGTGGGAATTAGTGACCCTTTGTTAATTGATGATGTCTTGGTGAAAAGTGCTTACACACTAGTTGATCCTCTTGATGACTATATTGACTCTTCTTGCCAGAGTAAATTGTGTCCATCTAATGGTAGCGCTTGTGTTGATATTGATCCTTTTGAGAGTGAACTTGCTTATTTTGGATGTGATCTTGTGATTGGGCATACTCTCTTCAAGGATGGTAATTTGCTTGATAATGATATAGTGGATGATTGTGAAATGCATGACCTTGTGTTTTGTGATGTTGAAAATGAATCCATTCTTTGGAATCACAAAGTCACCAAAATTCCACTATGGTATGATGATCCATTTCTGAGTGAGAAAAACCTCCTCTTAAGGGATTTTGACTTGATTGCTAAAAGGGATTATCTTGAAAAGGAGGGTAAAACTTGGCTATAACTTGCTAACCATCTCTTGTGTGATACCTTTCCTTATGACCTTTTTGCTTATAAAACCCTTTGTATGTTGTTTCTTAAGTTTATGATGGGTTTCAAGTAGGATGTGCAGACCATGACCTGAGGCATATCTTTGTTTATGACCCCGGTGTAGTGTCCTCTTGTTATGTCTTGATAGTGAAACCGTTGTTTGAGGAGACTACTGTAGAGGGTTGGACTCTAGGTTGGAATGACCTTACTTTACATCTTACACTTAGTCAAAATGAAGGTAGAACTTGCTTGGGGAGTGAGTTATTTCTTGAATTTTGGGGAATTCACCTTGTCCAAATCCCATGTATGCATTCTCTATGCATGATTACTATTGATGTGTGGTTGTACCACAAATTTGTTCATCCTTGGCAAGATTATGTGGTTATTATTGTGTGTGCTAACCCTCAATCTTTGAGGAGTATGTTGTCTTTCATCTTCCTTTGGCTTTTTCAAGGTTCGGATTCGAGGACGAATCCTTTTCAAGAAGGGGAGGATGATATGACCCTACTAGGCACACCTCGCTTGAAGGCTCACATTGAAGACCAAGGCATGGGACTCCAATCCATTCAAGCTAGGAGGATGACCAAAGGAGCATTGAAGACCCATGGAGAAGCACAAAAGCCCCATAAGAAGGCCTATGAAGTATGGAAAGTAGCTTGGAGGGGAATGAAAGAAGAAACTACAAGAAAGAAGGCCAACACTCAAAGTGGCTAGAGTCGCAAAGGTACATAAATGCAAATGTGGCTAGACGTGCAAATAAGGGCCATAATGAAAAAGGGTCACAATTGCAAGCTTGAGGATTGGATGATGGCTATATGTGCAAGAGGAGCCTATTTGGATTTCAAGCCAAGATCCAACTAGCCAAACAAGGCCCTTGCCTCATTAATGGCATTCTTGTAATAACTAGCCTAGCTCTTAAGTCTCTTAGTATAAATACTAGACTTAGGTTATTTTCATATTTAGATTATGTTGAATGAAGAAACTCTTATGAGAGATTGTAGTTGATAGTTTTAGATTAATATAGATTGTTTGGTTGGTTAACCAAGTGTTACTTCCTAGTTGCGAAGTGAATTGCTTATTTCCATCGAATTCAATGTTTCTCATTTGTGGATTCATTTGAGTCGTTTGTTGATTCGAATTGCTTAGGTTCTAAGGTTTGTAAATCCGATTGGAAGGGTTAGGGTTTGATATACCCTTTCTTGTCCATAGATTTCTTGCTCTTGGGTCAAGTATCTATCCTCTATCCCCTTTAATCCCCAATTCGTTATCTATCTTTTCGTTTTTCTTTAATTTTGTTTAATTCTTAGAGTTTCCTTAGGTAGAATCTTATCAATATTAAAGAATGTCAAATTAAAGTCTTATTTACAGTGGTGGTGACAACTGACAAGTACCTACATCAAAGATTTTCAAGACTTTGATTGTCATTTGCCAGCACTTTTACATACTATATGCGCAGAATTCTGGAGGAGCAGATTATATCAAACGAACACACTGATTACACACAAATAAAATATATTTAAACGAGATACTGTCAAAAGATTTAGATTGATGTCATCCTTGAAGTTTCAGCATCACTGTTCTTGGTTCTTTTTGTTTACATATGCAAAGTAGAGGGAAGCATGATACTCATATATGTAAATGGAGGAAACCTACAACCCGCTCTGCACCCGCACAGAGCCAGACCCGCACCGCCCGCATAAGCCAAAACCCTCACCTGCCCCGTTGCCACCCTACTCTCACAGTAGACATATATAGAACAGAAATCAGATAACAGCAAATGGCCGAAAATCTTCACTCTAGCTGCATCTAATGAAATTATATCATCTTTCAAGTTAATGTACTCTGTCAGAAACAACCTGTCTATCCCACAAAGTTAGGGGTAAGGTCTGCCCCCCACTTGTGGAATTACACTAGTATGTTATTGTTGTTGTTGTTGTTTCAAGTTAATGTACATTTTAAGAATTCTTTACTAAACCTAAGTTGGGTCCTTGTACCACAAAAATATTAAAACAAAGCACCATTTTAATGCTCAGCAAAGGATTTCACAGAAGAAGTGCCTAGTAATTAAGGTGAATTTGAGTAATGGAAGCAAATAGATAAGTGAAATATTACTAATCCAGAAAACTTACCAAGAGCGAGCAAGGAAGAAAATCAGTGTGACTTGCACAGTGTAAAGCAAACTAAATTGAAAGAAACAAAAAATGATTAGAGAAAGAGAAATATATATTAGCTGTAATGGAGAGGCGAGGGGAGAGAATTGAATTATTGCTACCAGAAATAACTCATCCACTGTTGCCCTAGTAAGAATTCTGGCGACAAAATAACTGGCGACGGAAGTACCACGAAATGTATTCTGCAACTGTATATTTTGACATTTTTATTTTTAAGGAATTTAAAGACGGTTTTTTCCGTCACAACTAATCTCACAATAGTTTGATAAAGAGGATTACTCCTACCTACGGGTATTATGTTGCTAATTCCATCGTAAGGGCGGACCTACACAGTGTCAACTGTCAAGTGGCTTCACGGTATGAACCCACTTAGACACTAGAGCATATATGGTCCAGCGGCAACGTGAGTTCGTTTTTTTACCAAAGATCTGAATATGAACCTGGTCAACAACACATGAGCAGTACCATTTCCTATATCAATTTAATAACTGAAAGCATTTTCTCTTGTAATAACTGTACCATTTACTCTTTTCAATTTGCTTTTCACCAAAACAAAAGAAACTCCTTCACATGTAACTAAAAAAAGCTTTTTTTTATATACATATAATTTTGAAAAAGAAAACTATACCCCCCCCCCCCTTTTTTTTTTTACATAATCGCAAATCTGAAAAGGTATAAACAGTTCCCAATTCCCAAACTTCTCATCATTGCTTTCGGCCGGGTCCTTTCAAGTATCAAGGGTGAAAATTCCAAATATCAAGTTCCATTGCATTCATAGCCATCTCCTTCCTAGAGTAAAATATAATAATATACTTTAATTTTTTTTAATTAATTACTTTTTTTGATATATTTATTTATTTATATCTTGAACGCTCTTGATAAAAATTATGGGTTCGCCACTGCATAGTACTAACAATTAACTTTGTTGCTATAAATTGATGGAGCGTAATATCAACGCTAATATTGATGGATTCAACAATCCGTCATTACTTAACTAGGATTTTTTTGTCATTACAGATTACACATATTATTACTCCTCCATTCACTTTTATTTGTCCATTATATTAAGATAAATTTTCACTTTTACTTGTCTACTTTAGCATATCAAGAGAAAAATATTTTTTTTTCCTATTTCAAATTATTTTTCAAGTCCATTAAAATTATGCACCAATTAATATGAATATCATGGTAAATTAGCACTTCATTTATTATTTCTTAAGGGTGTGCAAAGTCAATGGTGGACAAGTAAAAGTGAACGGAGGGAACACTTCAAAACAAACACTACAAAGGAGCACTGGGCCTTACCAGCCCTACATTACACTATCTATTTAGGGACAATTAATTATAGGTGACAAAAAAGTTTCAAAATTGAGTGGGAGTAACTCAAGTTATTTTTATTGAGTAGTGGTGATAAAATTTGGATTAGTGATTAAGGAGTTTTGACCATTTTCGGACTTGCCCCCAAGTTTTATTTTTAACACTTTGACCCAACCAATATAAACCCTAAAATACCCAAACGGGTAAAAAGAAAATGCACCAAATCTCAGCTCTCTTCAGTGCCTATTTTCTCCATTCCCTCCATTCCTCTTCTTACTTCTTCTTCTTCGTCTGTTGCTTCTCTCTTCTTGTTCTCCTTCATCCACTGCTGCTCCTCTCTTCTTTTTCTCCTTCTTCTGTTGTTGCTATTGATGTTGCTTCTTCTTCATTTTCAAGAACTTGCTCAAGAAAGAAAAAATGGAAACCACCCGATTTTGCAATTCTTTGACTGGATTTCGTTCGTGTAGCATTGGGTAATACTTCATAAGTGATTTTCGCTCATTTGGTAAGTAAAACAATATTATTTTGTTTCAATTATTCATCTGGGTATAGCTGCTGATTTTCCAACAATTTACAGTAGCAGTTGTTGCAATAGGTGTTAAAGATGTTGTATAAGAGCTTTTGAATTTATTGCAACAGCTGTTGTAGTTTCTGCAACAATTGCAATAAATTATGCAGTTGTTGCAACTTTTGTACTAATCTATTGCAACAACTGCAAAAAATGTGTATAAATAATTTATAACAGTTGTTGTACTTTTTACAACAACTGTGATAACTGTTGGATGGCTTCTACTCTTTCCAACAACTCGATGACTTGTTGCAACAAGTAGCTACTTGTTGCAACAACTACATTAGTTGTTGGACATATTTTATAGTTGTTATAAAACAGAGACAAAAACTGAAGCTATCTCAAACAAGTAATCTACTTGTTGCAACAACTACATTAGTTGTAAGACATATTTTACAGCTATTATGAAATAGCGACCAAAACTGAAGTTGTCTCCAACAACTAAGTGAGTTGTTGCAGCAAGTAGACTAGTTGTTGCAACAAGTCATTGAGTTGTTGCAACAAGTCACTTAGTTGTTTTATTTTGTTACTATACTGTCATGAATGATTTTCTTAAAACAAAATATCTTCAGGTACCATTATTGGAGGACTCAATAACAATAAGGGTTGACTGCCATATGAATGGATCGAGAATAACCATTGATATATATATATCGTGCTGGAAGGGTAGTGACATGTTAGAGACGATAGTGATGACTGTCCAAAAAAAATGTTGTGTTTGATGATTTTGTGAACTTAATCATCAGCTATTATGAATTAACTTGTAAACCGAATGATCTTGCCATCACTTACATGCACAACTCTTTTGAAAACTAAAGGTCTTGCCTTTTAAGATAACCGATCAGGTTCATTTGCTTGCTTATTTGAATGATGTAGCTAGGCCCATTTTAAGTGTATACGTGGTTGGAAGCCCGGTAAAGAACCATAATTTAGCTCAAGACCAACAACATATGTTAAATGATGAATTGAATAGGGTGGACATGGATATTCCATATATGGAAGTGGGGGTGACCAGATTCCTATAACGGAAGTTGCGAGCAATACTTCGTGCACTACACAATCAACACAATCCAGCCATATTCAAGATGATGAAAAAGGTTTTTATAAAGGAATGTCATTCAAGAACAAAGAAGTACTAGCAATTTTGTTGAAACTTCCTTGGTTGAAGAAAGATTTTAGACTCAAGAAGGTGACTAATTCACCTACTGTGTATTGCTTCAGATGAGTACATCCAGAGTGCAAGTGGTGTCTGAGGGCTGTGACGCTTTCAAGTTCTGCCAGATTTTGTATCAGAATCTACGTAAATTATCACACATGCGGTTCTGAGCATATTACAAGCCATAATCCACACGCCACAACCAAAGTCATTGGTAAATACTTCAAAGATAGGTTTCCCGACGGTAAAGGCCTATCTACAAAAAATATGTTCCATTCCGTCTGTACAGAATGGGGTTGTAAGGTATTGGAAGGTCTGGAAGGGCATGGAGATTGCACAAACTTTGACAAGGGGGACACATGAGCGCGGGTATCCAGTGCTTGATGCGTACCACTATATGCTTCGTTTCGCAAATCCAAGAAGTAAGACAGCATTAAAGGTTGATGAAAATGGGAAGGTCAAGTACTTTTTTGTAGCCTATGTGGCATGGATACTTGGTCGCAAATGAGAAAAGTCATTGTAGTGTGTCATATTTTTTCTGATTCGCATTTGCACTTGCCTCATTTAAGAAGGAAAGTGTCCCGGGGAAGTACGGTTGTCAACCATACCGGGAAAAAGGAAAAAATATACTTCTACGTAATGGTGCTCTAAATGGACTTATTTTTTAGAGTCGCCACCTAATTTTTAGGAAATTAGGAAAACCCGAGTGGAAAAGGGTTCATTTAAAATAATTATTTTATGATTATTTTAAATCTACACAGAGTCCAGGTAAGGGTTTTGGTGACCCCCGGGGAAGGTGTTAGGCACCCCGGTATTAAGGATCCGCTCAATTGCGGTTTGCCTACGTGTTCTAATAATATGTTCATATAGATATAAATTGACTTGTGATAAAATAGTTTTTGTTTAATACTTCTGCAAATAAATATTAGTCATTTATGCAAAAAATAGCACGTTTCAAACATCAAAAGCGGTAGAATTTCACCCAAAATTGGGCGTTTGGGGTATCGGACTAGAACACTTAGGCTAATACCTGAAGGCTCTTAGCTTAAGTAGGACCCTACGAAAGTCCACATAAAAACGGTTTTGAAAAAAGAAGCATTTGAGTATGGAAAATAGTTTTATCCAAAATGGTTTTTGCATACTATGTATTCATGTATAAACCGTATATTATAAATAATTCAATTTTATTCTATTTAGCCAATTTTGATCATTTTTACCAATTTTATATAAATTTTAGATGCCAAAATATGGTCCAAAACAGTCCCAATCTTGTCCGAATAGGCCCCAGCCCACAAGTCTTAAAAATATAAATTTCAATCCCATAGTGTCTCAATTTTGGTAATTCTAGTCCAATAGTCCGAATCAGTCCAATTTATTCAATTTTATGCAAGTTTTATGCCAATTTATATAGAAATCAATTAAACGACTCTAAATTACGCGATAACCAATTAAGGGTTCCAATATTAAATCTAATGTGCAAATAGTAATTTAAAATGCGTAAAATTAAACGATAGAGTTTTTGACCGACCAAGCCCAAACGAAAGGTGTTATGCAATTTTAAATCTAACGTAAGCTCCTTTTTGCTCCGAATTTGGTTGACTCGATCTAGATACGTAGTGGGCCTCGTAGAAGCCCACCAACGGTTTTTTGGAGTCAGATGCAAAAAGGTATACAAGTACATCAGTATGCATTCAATAATTAAACTAAGTAAGGAAATTAGACTATAATTAATTATTACAAAGCAAAAAATATATTACAACAGCATCAGGCTGGTTGGTTTGGCTAAAAAAAATTACAACTCTTGGGCTAAGCCCAATAATAATAAGAGTCAAATCTGAACGATAAAGTGTCCCAAAAGTAGGCATAATCGACTGAAAATAATGTCACAAGGCCAAGCCCATTTACTGGCCCAACAACAGTTTCATTTTTCAATTTTTCTAAGTGTGGAAGCATGGTATACACAGATATACCACTGGTATACCACTGACACACTCCCTTATCCCCCTTACACTTTTCTAGGCATAGAGTGTGATATACATCAATGTACCACTTAAATATGATGCTTTTCTCTGAAATTTACTAAGTATAGGAAACTTAATATACCTGATATACCTCTCATATACCCAGGATATAGAGGGCAAAACCACCAAGAAGAGCATACCCTCTTATATCCACCTAAAACTCACATTGTATCATACATTTATACTCAGATTTGTACTCTCAAACTTAATAAAACACAGCCAAATAAACACAACTTGGAATCAGATTAATAAGAAAGATTCAGCAAGACCAAAGTTCACTGGACACAGTAGGTTAAAAAAAATGCTCTAATGCATAGTACATGTTAATTAGCATATATGAAGACAAGTTATAGCAATGTCATAATAAAGTAAAGGGGTCACAATATAAGTCCTAAAGGATTCATGTCACTCATCATGAGCCAAACATGAAAGACAGTAGACATACTTTCACTTAAACAGCAAGTAGTGGTAAGAGATTATGCATAGGAACTCCAAAGTTTACAAAAACCAGGCCTTAGGATAGACATAGGTGTGAAAAAACATTTAGCTTCAATGTAGCATGATACTAAGTTCATTTATATCCAGAGTTTTTATAATTAGTTTCAGACAAGAAGATCCAATCACAAATTCAGTTTCATGTAAATTTTAGACATGATCAGGTTCATTTAAGGCTTAAGCCATTCTAATGAGTCAACTAGGTGAGTGCAGATCCATCAGAGTCCCATTTTTAGCCTTATCTCTTACTTCAAAGCCTCTATTCTTACTAAGCAGTTTCAGAGCTCATAATCAAATAGACAATGTCATAGTTTACTTCGTTAAACACTTTGACATAATAGAAAGGTGATCAATACAGGTAAATCAACACAGAACAGTTAAATGCACATAGAGGTTCACACACAATTTCAATTAGTCATTTGTTTTGCAAGCAAATGTAGTTACAAGCTTATCTTTCACAATTATACTAACAGGGTTCAGACTTTAGAAGAAGAGGGGTCTAGTTCAGAAATGTTTCAAGTGCCGAATAATCAAGCAATAAGGTTTTGTGTCATTTTTAAACTAGTTTTATCCCTTAAACAGGTGCAAAATACTAGGTGAGCAATCCTGCAAGTTCAACAAGTGTTATAGGTTCACAGGGTCAGTCATGATCAACTATTAACCATTTTTTAGCCTCTAAGCTGCTTCAGTATAAGGCAGGTTAACAACAGAATTTCCAGGACATTTTGACCTTGTTTTGTTCCCAGAATTTGCACAAAAGAAAACACATATGTAGTTAGAGTCTACAAAGGTCACACTTGGTATATGATAGTTGCCCTAGGTTAAGGATTTAGTCAAGTTAGAGTGGACTGGTCTTGATATAGGTGATAAGCTAACGGACAAGAATCAACATAGTAACACACTAAGCATAAAAAAAATATAATTATCATGAAGAGTGATGCAAGCATGGTTCAAATACCTTGTTAGACAAGATAGGAGAATAAGGTGCAGATGAAAAGGTCAATTGAAACAAAAATTATTCTAAAGTAATCAGATGATCAAGTTGTAGGTTCAGCAAAGTCTTCCTTTAACAAACTTCCCAGTTTTTAGAGAATTTCCATGTATATTTGACAGTTTAAAATTCACAAGCAGGTAAAGTTGTACCATTTATTCTCTTTTAAGCACTTTAACAGGACTCAGAGAAACATGCAAATGAGACTAGACAGTCATAGAGGCACACAGAAGGGATTTTCTTACCAGATTATTTATTAGACTTAGTGTAAACAAGAAGGAATAAAGGGAAACTAGCCTAAAGGATGAACAAAAGTTCAAACAACTCAGCACAGAGGGTCAATGTTCAAGAACACCTTAAATTCAAGAGTATAGAAAGTGCAGAGAGGTTCAGTAAATTTTATGTTTTAAAAACCATTTTTCAGACTTAAACCAAACCCCTGCAGCCATACAGGAGCAATACATAAAAGCAAACCTCAACAATCCTCAGTAAGGTACACCAACAGGTTGTTTGTAAAGAAAAGACAAGTTCAACTTCATTTTTTACACTAACCCATTGTTATATAAAGAAACTTAACCATTTTACAAGCCTTAATCAAGTTAGACTTAACTTATTCAGGATTAACCACTTGGAATAGGCCTAGACAAATCACCATAAAGATTAGAATAAGCACATAGTTCACAGAATGGTGATGGAGTACTCAAAATAGTAGCAGAAATCCTCAGGACAACACAGAATACCATCATGCCAAGTTTTCAACTGTCTATAACAAGTATATGGACACATACTTGTCTTGGGAAGATTACAAATGTAGCAGACACTAGTATACAACCCTAAAGGGGAAACAAGTAGACTGAATTTCACCAAGAACTATCCAATAGACTAAGTATAAGCTAAACACATGTGACAGGACCCAAAGCACTCAGAAATAACAACTCTTCAAACAAATAATAGCTAAATAGGGGAATATCACTTCAGCCTTCATTTTCTGAAAAAAAAAACCAGGAGATTGCAAGGAAGATACAAACTCAACTCTACATCCATTTACTTGTTTTATTCTTGTCACCCTATAATGAACCTTCTAAAGACTCTTTAAACCTCTTTTACACTAATGTATTCACCAAAACATACTTAAAGATACTGAAAACAACAACATTGGACTACACTATTTATTTTCCTTGTTTTAAAATCTTTTACTATCAAAGCAGTATTAAGCAGGGCCATTAAACAAATTCCAAACACATAACCAATCTCAAATAAATTCCAGAAACCAAGAATATCAATGGAACAGTAACCACCAGTTGTACAACTCCATTTCTTTTTTTTTTTTTTTAGTTATTCTTTTAAACCTTATCATCAGCTAACAACAACCATGCTACAACATCAATATACATATAAGTTCAATCAACATTCAATAAGAAACTTTCATTAAACAAAAATAACTTCAAAGATAGAGTGAATAAGGTGAAAACAAGAATGTTACCTTTTGTTGGGGCAACTTAACAATCAAAGGGTAGAGATTGGATCAACACCTCAAGCCAACAACCAAAAGAACCTTAAGCATCCCAGTTTCTTGCAATATTTTGGAATGTAGGTATTTTTTAGAGTAGTGTAACCTTTATAGTATAGTAAAATAATAGTATAATAGTAGTATGATAGTAGTATTTTGATGATGTAGTATTTGTTTTTAGGAAGGTAAAGACTTAGTAGGGATTTTGTGCCATGAATTTTCTTAGATTTTTCTTTTTTTGGGGCTCCCTCCAATGGTCATGAGACCTTCTATATATAGTATTAAGAATAGGGTTTAGGGGCCAAGGAGGTCAAAAATCCAACTGAATTTCCCCCTTAAATTCAAACAAATTCGAAATTTAGCAAAGGACAAAGGAATCTTTCAACAAAATTACCACAATTAGTACGATGACCAATCAGAAATGGTACACATCACACAATACAACAAAAATACAACATATTTTACCCTAAAATTTAAGTGAAAATCCTGTAAAACTAAGAATCAACAGAATAGTATGCCTAGTCATCAAATAGGACAAATATCAACAAATTTTAATGGTAAAATCGCATAAGGATAGGATAGAAACCCTTAAACCGTACCCAAATTGGGAAATTTCCCCTGGATGTTTACTTCAATGTGATAGAGTGCACAGGATGGCTAAGGACTCGAGGTCCCGACCATGGAAACTCTATCACAGCAAAGACCCGAGTAACTTCCACGAAAATGAATCAATCGATTATATAAAAGTAAAAATCGAAGGAAAATAAACCTGTAAATCACGAGTACTCATGATTTAGAACCAAACCCCTCAAAAATCTGGCGAGAATGGCCGTTAAATAGCCATGGAGGCGGAACCCTAGTGGACGCCTCAAATCGCCAAAGAGAAGAGGGTACGATCGGGCTAGTGAAAATGAAATTGTGGGGGGTGGAAGTTTGATTTTACAAACTTCCACTCCCTCTTTTTTTAACAAATTCCCCCTAGACTTTTAAAAGATTAATTTAACACCCCCCCCCCCCCCCTTCTCAATTTAAATCAACTAATAACTAAGTAATATAAACACACATATAACTAAATAAAATAATTATTTCAGGCTAATTTAAAATTTAAAACTTGTAAATTTAGAAAATTAGCTTCAAAATGAGCCTAATATTGATATAGTTCCGGATAATTTTTAGGGATATGAAAAATGCGGTAAAAAATGAACCGTAATTCATATGTCATTTTAATTAACAATTTTCCCGAGTTAGACGGACCGGGATATGTATCTTCTTTTCAAATCACGTTTGTGAAAGTAAATAAATCGTAATTTCTTGTAATTGTTAATTTATTATGAAAATAATAATTAAACGTTAATATTTGCAATTTTTTCGAGATTTTTTAAATTTTTAAGGGCATCCTTACTCCGTCTTGGACTCGGGAAACTCAAAAAATTAAAACACGCATTTCATGAGGTGAAAATTAGGTGTGAACAATTGCTCCTTCGAAGTTCAAGGATGGCAAGGCCATCCTTGAGCTGCGAATTTGACAAACCTAATTTTTACCGAATAAAAGAAATTACGGCTCTTCTCGCGTAAAATTTTGAAAGTATGGCCGGACCTCGATTTCTGGGCTTCCTACATATCTCAGGCTAAGTGAGAATTCAGGTCATTTGTAGTTTTGACTAGGGGTGGGCATAAATACTGAAAATCAAAAAATCGAACCGAACCAAATGAATTCGGTGTTTAGGTTTCGGTGTTTCGGTTCGGTTTCGATTTTTTAAATAGCAAATTCAGTGTTCGGTTCGGTGTTCTGTTTTGGATTTTCGATTTTTTCAATTTAACCGAAAATTTAATATAATATTTTTTTTATATCAATTTGTTGCTGCTGTTACTGGTTGTTGCGGCTGCTGCAATTGCTGGCTGCTACTGCGGCTGCTGCAGTTGCTGGCCGCTGCTGTTGCTGCTGCAGTTGCTGGCCGCTGCTGCTGCTGCAGTTGTTGGAGCTGGCTGCTGCTACTGGCTGCTGGTTGGTGCTGGTGCTGGCTAGTCCTGGCTGCTGCTGTTGCTGCTGTTGCTAGCTAGTGTGCTGATACTAAAGACATTCTTGATATGTTGATCATGAATCATTTGGTAACGGGTGACAATTGCTTAACCAATGCCAAAAAAATGAATTAGAAAATCGAAACCGAACCGAACCGAAATTCAAAACACCGTACCGAACTGAACTAATTCGGTGCGGTGTTCGGTTTCCATTTAAAAAAACCAAAATCTAAATACCGAACCGAACTTTGAAAAAATTGAACCGAACAACCGAACACCCACCCCTAGTTCTGACTCTATGAGGACCATGAAACAAAGAGTTTTCTTTGAACTATCTCGAGGTGTTCCGAGATAATTACAGGAATATAGCCGAGCCTCGAATTTTGAGTAGCCTACATATCCCTAGCTTTGGGAATCAAGCCAACTGTAGTTCAACTCGATAGCCTGAAAAGGAATATTCCTTTATTGCGGGAACCCCTTTGACTATTTTCGGTTGAAAATCTGAACCTACACACCCTAGTCCGATTGTCATTTTTTGTAAGTCGATATGTCAATCATGAAACCCATAGTTTCTTGTGCGGGGACGTTTTTGTTTCTTACAACGTCCACTACCCTCGAAAATTTGGCGTCACATCATGTTTGCATATCGCGATGACTGTCAAAATCTGGTGTCGCATGTCCCGTTATCCGCATATGGTGACCGCGGTATACCAGTTGGTCTAATATCACCTATAGTCAAAAATACCCAAATGTATACTGCACATCAGAATGCAGTATCATATTCCTCTCATGATGACCGCTAACCCCTGTGTCCAGAATTACAACATTAGTCAGAATTTTCAAGTTAACTACTGCATATTCAAGTGCGGAGCCTTTTCTCATGACTACCACTATCCCTGAACCATGATTACGTTAACTTGAAATAGACTGCAATAGCGACCGTAAATCTTGATGTAGCAATCACATTCGTATTTCAACGATTGCGGACATCAACTTCGAAATTATGATACCTATTTTTAGCTATATATATGTATGACGACTCAGCCCCTTCGGCACGTAGTCATTTAATCTATATTGTCATTTTGAGGAATGAAGCTTACCTCGGTGAAAAGACTTACACCTTCCTTTTTTGACTCCGGGGAAGAATACCCGCCCGTCGACAGGGTTCACATCTTCCAAAAGGACTAGACTCGATTGTGAATAACGGCATTCAATCCCGCTATCAACGCGCATTTTAAATTTTTAAATTTTTGGACGTCCACTCAACCAATGTATCAAAGCAAGCCATGCGACGTCTAGGCCGGGGTCTCAATACCTTGATACATAACTGCTTTTAGTGGAGACCCAGCTTTTGGTATCGTGATTATATCCTTCAGTAGTCTTAAAATTTTCTTTTGGTAAAATCTTCGTGTTCCGCAAAATAGTGTAAAGAACTTTACTTGGGGAGGGCTTCGTTACCCTTTCATACACTCTTTGTGCCGCCATCCTTGAAGCTTCTTCATCGTTTGTCTTGTTGTCTCTACCCTGTTTTGAACATTCTAGCAAACGAGTTAATGTAAAATATCCATGCTTGCCTATTCCTGCATCCACAGAAAAATTTGTCAGTTTCCTATATGGTTGACCGCTTTTCTGCGTATGGACTTCTTCTGTTCATATATTGGCATGGAAGAATGCTTGTTTTTCATAAAATATTTTATTTTCTCGCAGCGCTAAGAAAGGTTTTTGTGCGATGATTTTGTTTTGAAAATATATGCATATACGTTTCAAAAATAATATTTTATATACGCCCTTTTAATGTCATGACATTAGTTACTCAAGCAAGGTCTCCCATTTAGTGTCATGACATATCCCCTTATAAGTATATGAAAATCCAAAATGCAAAATTACAAGTAAAGGGAATGCAACTAAAGAAAACCTAAACTATGGAAACTCTAAATCTTCGCAGTTATCTTCTTCTTCAAACGTAGTATCTTTTGATGGCGTCTGAATTTATTGCCCTTGGCCGCTCTTGACTATCCATTTCTGCAAGTACCACAGCTCCTCCTGCCAGTAACTTTCGCACCATATAAGGTCCTTGCCAGTTTGGTGCGAACTTCCCTTTGTATTCTTTTTCATTAGGGAATATTCGTTTGAGCACCAACTGCCCAATTTGAAACACCCTAGTTTTTACACGTTTGTTGAAAGCTCATGCCATTATTTGTTGGTACAATTGGACATGGCAAACAACAATCATCCTCTTTTCATCTATCAGAGCCAGTTGCTCATACCTTTTGCGGATCCATTCTGCATCGTCCAACTCAGCTTCTTGTATTATTCGAAGTGAAGGGATTTATACTTTGGTTGGTATCACTGCTTCAGTGCCATACACCAACAGGTATGGGGTGGCTCCAGTCGAAGTCCTGGAAGTAGTGCGGTATCCCAGCAATGCATAAGGCAACTGTTCATTCCAGTATTTGTAGTTATCAATCATCTTTCGGAGGATTTTCTTGATGTTTTTGTTGACGGCTTCCATAGCCCCATTCATTTGCGGTTGATATGCGATTGAATTTCGGTGAGTGATCCAGAACTGCGCGCACATGTCTTTCATTAAGTGGATATTCAGGTAGCCCCGTTGTCTGTTATGATTGATTTTAGGATGCCAAATCGGCATATGATGTTGTTGCGCACAAAGTCTGTGACCACTTTCTTTGTCATCGATGAATAAGATGTTGCTTCCACCCACAAGGTGAAGTAGTCTATGGCAACCAAGATGAAACGATGTTTGTTTGATATAGCTGGCTCAATTGGTCCTATGGCGTCCATGCCCGAAGCGGCGAATAGCCAAGGTGATGTCGTAGAATTTAGTTCTATTGGAGGGACCTTTATCAAGTCTCCATGAATTTGACACTTGTGGCATTTCTGGACAAATTTGCTATAGTCATTTTCCATGGTCATCAGGGAATAACCTGTTCTCAAGATGTTCTTTGCTAGCACGAAACCATTCATGTGAGGCCCACAGGTTCCAGCATGCACTTCTTCAATCAATTTGTAGCTTCAATAGAGTCAACACATCTAAGCAATCCCAAACCTGGAGTTCTTTTATACAGGACATTCTTGTTGAGAAAGAAACCATTTGCTAACTTCTTGATAGTCCTCTTCTAATTTAAGGTGATCCTTTCGGGATATTCTCCTTTCTCCAAAAATATTTTAACGTCAACGTACCAAGGTTTTTCATCAGTCTCAGCCTACAAAAGCATAGTGGGTGGGCTGATCTCTGATTTCAATTTTGACAGGATCAATGTATCTACTGTCGGGATGCTGAATCATGGATGCCATTGTTGCCAATGCATCCGCAAATTCATTCTGGGTTCTTGGTGTATGTTTGAAATTGACCCCTTGGAACCGATCTGGCAATCTTTGTACGAGTCTAACATATGGTATGATCTTTTCATTTTTAGGGGCCTAATCTCCTCGAACCTGATGAATTAGAAAATCCAAGTCGTCAATTACCTGAAGATCTTTCATATCCATGTCAAGAGCTAAACGTAGACCCAAGATACAGGCTTCGTATTTAGCCATGTTGTTGGTGCAATTGAAACTTAACTTGGCCGCCACTAGATAATATTGGCCCGAGTCTGAAACCAAGACGGCTCCGATTCCTGATCCTTTAAAGTTGACTGCTCCATCAAAGTATACTTTCCATCCTGACTCGTCTTCACTTTCCTCGGCTTCAATTGTCATTATTTCTTCATCTGGGAAGTAAGTCCATAAAGGCACGGGATTGTCATCTACCGGGCTTCCTGCCAGTAGATCTACCAATGCCTGCCCATTAACTGCCTTCTGTGCGACGTACTGAATGTCGAACTCACATAATGGCATTTGCCATTTGGCCAGCTTCCCTATGGGCATAGGCTGGCGAAAGATGTACCTTAGTAGGTCCATTATTGAGATCAAATGGGTCATTTACGCAGCCATATAATGCCTCAACTTCTGGGACACCCAGGTTAGAGCGCAATACGTCTTTTCCACCAAGGAATATCTGGATTCGCAGGCTATGAACTTCTTACTGATGTAATAGATGGCTCTCTCTTTCGTACCTGTTTTGTCGTTTTGTGCTAACATGCATCCAAAGGCATTTTCTGATACTGACATGTATAGAAGCAAAGGACTTCCTGGCCTAGGCGGGACCAAAACAGGTGGATTTGACAAGTATCTCTTGATTGTGTCGAAGGCTTTCTGACAGTCCTTTGTCCATTTAGTTGGAGCATCTTTCTTAAGGAGTTTGAAGATCGGCTCTATGATCACTGTGGACTGGGCGATGAAACATCCAATGTAATTCAACCTTCCTAAGAAACTCATGACCTCTTTCTTCGATCTTGGCGGAGGTATTTCTTGGATTTCTTTAATCTTGGTGGGATCCAATTCGATACCCGACGACTAACTATGAATCCTAGTAATTTTCCAGTAGGCACTCCAAATGCGTATTTTGCAGGATTCAACTTCAAATCGTACTTGTGGAGTCTGTCAAAGAATTTTCTTAAATGTTCAAGGTAGTCCTCACCTACCCGGGATTTGATGACGACATCATCCAAATACACCTCAATCTCTTTATGCATCATATCATGAAAGACGGCGGTCATTGCCCTTATGTAAGTAGCGCCGGCATTCTTGAGTCCAAAAGGCATTACTCGGTAATGATACACTCCCCATGGTGTGATGAATTCCTTCTTTTGAGCATCTTCTTCATCCATCAATATCTGATGATAGCCTACCTAACAATCCACAAAAGATTTCACCTCATGCTTGGCGCAGTTATCAATAAGTATGTGAATATTTGGGAGTGGGAAATTATCCTTTGGGTTAGCGCAGTTGAGATCACGGCAGTCCATACAAATCCTTATTTTTCCATCTTTCTTTGGTACCGGGACTATGTTTGCCGACTATGTCGGGTACGGTGTCACTTCGACAGCTCCCGACTGAATCTATTTTTCTACTTCTTCTTTAATTCGGATGTTGACATCAGGCTTAAGCTGCCTGATTTTCTGTTTTATCGGGGCAAATCCTTCGAGCATCGACAACCTATGGGCAATAACATTCGTACTCAAACCCGACATATCGGCGTATGACCAAGCGAAGACATCTTCGTACTCTTTCAGCAGACTCCGATACCCTTCTTTCTCAACTTCTGTCAAGTGCACACTTATTCTAGTTTCCCTAACCAACTGTTCACTTCCTAGATTAACTGCCTCTGTTTCCTCTAGGTTTGGCGTTACTCTATTCTCATACTCTTCCTCGACATCTATCAATACTTCTGGTTCAGTTATCTCTTCTTCTTGATCGTCATTTTGTTCGTCGTCGTTTTTACTTGTTTCGTAACATGTCATGACATTATTTGTGGCCTCTGTATTATTACTGTAAAACAAAATAACACGATTATTAATGATGCAAAAGCAATTTTAAACTGCATATACATATATATATATATATATATATATATATATATATATATATATATATATATATATATATATATATAGGTATAGTAAAACAATTTTGTTTTATTATGAACTTTGAGGAATTTTCATTGAAATTTGAAAGAGTGACACAAACTGTGGTCCTGACTCGGAATGGAACATCGAGCCATTTCCATTATTAAACAGCACATAAATAAAACATGAAAAGGTCATAAGCCGGGCCTCAAAGCCGACTTTGGCCGTTTTTTCTGAAAATGAGCATTTTTTCTACCGCAGAGTGAACAACGGGTTAGAAGTCCATCCGCTTATTGCCTCTCCTGGTTCAGCATGGCAAATTTCTAATGCTTTAAAGCATTCTTCAATGATGGTTGCGCATTCTTCCTCCCAAAACAACATCCTTAAACCCTCTTCTGAATCCTAGTTGTTGTGACCCAATGGGCATGTTGTGAAGGACTGGTATAGGTGAGGGAACGACTTTCTCATTTCAACAGGACCTCTCGGCCCATATTCTGCTTCTTCTTCTTCTTCTTCTTCTTCTTCTTCTTCTTCTTCTTCTTCTTCTTCTTCTTCTTCTTCTTCTTCTTCATCTTCTTCTAGCACATATGGCTCGTATCCAACCCCAAATCGATACTTCCCATGTTTGATACTCACTGGTTCTCTGATTCCTTGTAAATTCATTCTTACACCTTTCCTAAGCTGAAAACCACTCCTTATCATAGTTGTAGTGACCATTTTGTAGACTAATGGCATATGGGTATCTTCATTATCTCCCCTACAATCTACCATGGCTAGCTCAACAGTGTGAAAATCAGTGCCCACTGTCGACTTCTTTATGACTGGCACAGAGTTATCTGGATAGGGTTGGACACTTCCCTTACCGTGAACCATGACTTCTTGGTCATCCCATATGAATTTGAGAGACTGATGTAACGAGGATACTACAACTCCGGCGGCGTGCAACCATGGTCGTCCCAACAACAGGTTATAGCTTATTTTGATGTCCATGATGACAAACCCTACTACGAACTCCGCGGGGGCCATTTGTATGTGTAGATCTATTTATCCAATCGGGTCGCTGGTTGCACCATCATAAGCTTTTACGTTGGTCCGACTCTAGCGAATCTTGCCAATATCATACCCGAGTTGTTTCAGAGTTGTCACAAGGCATACATTCAACCCGGCTCCTCCATTAATCGTACTTGAGGAATAATTTTGTCACGGCATTTGACTGTTATGTGTAGGGCTTTATTGTGGGACTTCCCTTCCTTTGGTAATTTATCATCAGCAAATGATAGCCTAGGTGCTTGCACAACATACCCCACAATTACGGCCAATGTTTCACTTGTAGTGCCGGCGGGTACTTGGACTTCATCCAAGACTTTCACCAAGGCCAAGCGATGTTAGGACGAACTGAGTAGCAGTGACATTATCGATTTCCTGGCAGGATTTTTATGCAAGTGCTCAACAATCGAATAATCCTTGACTGGCATTTGCCTCAGAAGTTTTTAGCTTCACCTTCGGTGATTTGTCTTTTCTGAGGGATTTCGCGACGATGCGCTTCGGGCACAGGTTCTTCTAGGGATTAACACCTTCTTGAACTGGTCATACCCTGAACCACAGTAGTTATTTCCTTTTCTTTATTGATCATCATCTGGTGTGGTGGTTTGATCACAAAGGGTACACTCTCAATTGATCCTGATGCTTTGAGTATGAATGGTTTGTTATGAATTCGAGCGACTGTTGAGGGTTATTTGAGCATGAAAGGCTCCCTTTTGGCTATGGCAGATATCTCAGACTCCTTTGTCAAAGGGCCTAGCACTTCTTCTCGCTCCTGTAAAGACAATGAGGCGACAGTGCTCTCTAACCCTTCAATATCTAGACGAATTATCGCAGGGCTCTCTTCCCATTCATCACCTCTTTCTATCATGTGAATTCGGTTTCCTCCATGCTTTGGGAGCGGATTTGTATCCATATTTGGAGGTGTTGGCTCTAAGATGAGCTCATGATTATCAATCATATCCTGTAATTTGTGCCTTAGGCTTATGCAATATTCGGTGGCATGGCCAACTTGGTTAGAATGATAGGTGCAAGTGAGATTTGGCCTGTACCATCGATCCGTGGGATTAGTGGGTTTTCGTGGGACAGCGCTTATTCGGCCGGCATCCCTTAGCTTGGCAAATAAGCTTGTCCTTGATTCTGGCAAAGGAGTGAATGCTCTCATAGGTTTCCTTTTGGGTGCCTCATAGTTTGCTGGCGAAGGATGGTTCTGGAAAGTCTAGTTTTGTGGGGCTTGGTTATTGGGTGCTGGCATTCGATAATTTGGTCTTGGAGTTCGGTTGCTTGGTGCTGGTATTTGATAGTTTGGTTATGGAGCTTGGTAGCCGGGTTGTGCGTAGCACACAGACATCGGGCTATATTGGGGTGACGTGGTTATATAGTTGGCTGGTGGAGGTGATTGGTAGTTATTTGGGTTTTTATGGGTCATCTTTTTTCCTTGGCTTTTCGGACTAGTTCTAGAAACGTAGGCTATATCTTCCCTTTTCTTTTTGCCCCGTGCGGCGCCAGACGCACCGGCTCTGTTCAGTACACTAACAATCCTGCCGGCCTTGAGGCCATCTTCGATATCTTCCCCAATCGCGACTAAATCTGAAAAGGAACTCCCTTTCATGGTTATCATTTTGTTAAAGCAATCAGCTTCTTGGTACCGTATGAATGTGGCTACCAGCTCAGCTTCAGTCATGGGTGGTTGCACACGTGCCACTTCATCTCTCTAGTGACTAGCATATTCTCGGTAGGTTTCAGTAGATTTCTGACGAATATTCTCCAATGAGAAGCGATCAGGCACATTTTTCACATTGAAACGGAATTTTTCCATGAATGAACTTGCCATTTCTTCCCATGTTTTCCATCGGCAAGTATCTTAAGAGACGAACCATTCCATTGTTGTTCTTGATAGGCTTCAACTAAACAACCTCATGAGCAAAGCTTCATTTCTGCCACTTCCAACCAACTGGTCGCAGCAAGCCCTCAAGTGGGCTCTGGGATTGCCCGACCCATTAAAGTGATCAAACTTGGGAATTTTGAAGCCTTTTGGTAGACCCAGGTCTGGATGTATGCACAAATCAGAGTATATTAGCCCCTCTTTCTTTTTAGAGCCATGTTCCAGTTTAACGATTTTCTTTCCCATGTCCTTCTCTATTTTGTCTATTCTTTCTTCAAAGAACATTTCCATTTTCTCCAATTCTGGCGAAGAGTCAATATGGGTGACATGGTCTTGAAAAGTGACATTTGGTCATACAGGATGGTTCACAGGAACTCTTGTTACCCGAAGGGCTTGATAAGTATTTGTGTTTGTAGTATGAGCTGGTGTTTGAAAGGCTGGGGTTTGGTGGGAGGAACTCCCCACATGGGTGGTATTTCGGCGCAGTGGAGTTTGAAAGGTAGCCCCAGTCTGGGTTTGAGAGAAATGATCAGGAATTGGTAAATCCAAATTTGGAAAAGGGGGTGGAGGTCTCCTAACCTCAGCATTAGTAGCATTTTCTTTCTCGGCCCTTAGGCGGTCCGCTTCTTCTCTAGCTTCAACCAATTGTCTCATCAGCAGACCGACAGCCTCTTCCAAAGGCATTCCGGCTATGTCCACTGTTGGGGTACGTTCTACTAAAGCATTTATGTTCGGTAGTGGAGTTTCAGACATGTTTTCTTCTTGAGGGTTTAAGGACGCGACGGCAGCTTTTGATCGAGTAACTGGTACCAGCGAATCGACCCCTGTCTATAAATAAAACAACTCACAAGCTCCCAAGTTAGCGTTAGGTTCAAGCACGAAACACAAAATATCACGTTGTTTGCAGTTTATAGCACATAGAATCATATATTTTGTTTTAACTTCTTGATTGATTCACATTCCAAGGGTATTTTGGTTTTTTTGTATTTTTTGGGAATACTGATTTTCGGTAACTAGTTTGTATGGTTGATTTTCTTCTACCCATCCTACACTAAGGAGATTTTAGGTTTTTATTATAAAAGGACCGAGTCTTAAATAGACTGCCTACGTAACCCACCAAAGGGAAATCAGGTCCGTCCGTAGTTCAGGCATGCACAGAAAATGTTTTTCCTATGCTATCAAAACTTAATTTTTCTACCCTGACCAGGCCTTATAAGGCTTCCCACGTATCCCCAACGGGACATCAGGTCGGCGTGGTTCCGTTTACATAAAAAGGAAAAAGGATACTCTATCTTATTGAAAGCAGTAAAGGGATGCCTATTTTTCTACTCAACCACACTAAGCAGATCCTCATTGTCTTCTTCATCTTCATCTTCTATCCTCGTCCTCCCGTGACAAACCAAATATGACCTTCATTCACAAGGAGTTCCAGCTGAAGCTTGAAATTCAGACACTCTTCAATTTTGTGGCCGGGACGGCCATGGTTATATACACAAACCCTTTCTTTCGGGGATCCTGGGTGGCCCTGGTAGGTTTGTGGCACTGCCCTTATCTTCTTCACGCTACATAGTAGGTAGTGAATCCTGGCATATGACTCCTCAAATTTGGAAAAGTCGTTTCTCCAGAACCTGACTTTTGATAGTGATTTCTTCCTTGGTCATGAGTTAGGAGAGAGTGGGGTGCCCACGGTTGGCTAATTCTCCCTTGGTCAATCCATTGGATAAGATTTCTCTCCAATGCTCCACACTCATTTACGGTATGACCTGATTGACCTCGGTGGTGTAGACACTTTTTGTAACCCACAGAAGGAGTGCAAGGTGGCAACAGATTTGGGCTTTGTGCGTACACTCCAATGCTTCCCAAAGTCTCCAAGAGTTCTTGTTTTGATAGCTCTACCGGTGTACCCCAATTGTGTGATCTTGTGCCCTTAAGAACAATTGTGCAAGAAACTGGACGTTCCTCGAGCTGATATTTGTGCGGGTTTCCATAGGCTCTCATATTGGGGATAAGTAGTTCATCATTTCCATGGTACGGGGTCAAGCCCTTATTGTTGACTGAGTGGGACATAACTCCAAGTGGTACTTTAGGTGCCTTTCTCCACTTTACCCGATTGGCAGGGTGTTGCTTTGTTAATTCCTCGATATAAGCCAGGAGACTTTCTGCTTCCTTCATTTTCTCATTGGCTGCCTTGGTGGTTTGTACAACCTCTTTCATTCTAGCAGTAGCTAGGGTCATTCTATCGTCCCATTGTCGGTTTTTCTGACTTGTTGCTTCCGCACCTTCATCGTCATTGACTAGGTTGACGTAAGGAGAAGTTACACTCATGTTGTCTGGAGTCTCCATTTCCTATTAACAAATCAACCTTTTAAAAGTGGATCTAAATTTGTTTTGATGGTTATTTTCTTTGCTTTTTCTTTTGGGTAGTGGCCAGAATGCGAACTAATCGAGAGTTTCAACAAATTATATGATTTTCGCATAAAGCATTCATATCAAGTAAGCATTTAGATAATATATAATTCGCTTTCCTATACCTTGTTGCTCAGAGGCTACTAGTGCATGAAGCAAAATTGCGCTATATGTAAAACAAATGTATTATTCCCAAAGATAAAATCCCCAGTGCCTTTCATTAATGATATTTTCCCAAGTGGGATTACAAGGCTTTTAAAGTAAATACAATAATAAAAAAAAAGTCCACTCCACTGACAGAAATCTGCTCTCTATCATCTCGTGCCTTCTTGACCCTTCGAAGGGCAGTCTGAATGGCTACATGGGTTGGCATCAATGTTGTCCCGATCCATTGACCCCTCTGATCGTCAGTCAATGATGTCCCCATGTCTATGGCTCCTTTGACAAAAGTGTCAAGCCATTCCAAGCTCTTCAATGAAGCATTTGCCTCGTCTGTCAAACTCTCGATTATCTTTTGATCATATTCTATCTTTGCTTGGTGATCCATTTCTCTTCCTTCCATTTGTCGTTTCATTCTTCTAACTTGGATTACATTTATGGCTTCCCTATCCTTGGGAAATTTGTACAGATATGGTCCTGGAGTGGCAGTATCAACTAACTCAGCTCTAAGCCACTCGTAGTAATTTTCATCATGACTTGGATTGTTTGGATCCTTATCCAACTCATTTTCCCTTACCACATTCTTCCAATCTTTCTGAGCATCTTTTATACCTTCGATACGACCTTCTTCATAATCTCGTACAAACTCTCCCATATTTCCCACATTTGGAATAACTTGTCTCATACCAAACTGTCTAAGAACTCTCAATGGTGCATAGGGTCTAATTCCCCTAATGCCCATAAGTGGTAAATACAGATGTCTCCGGCTCTTAACACAAATAGTCTTGGAGTGAAAATAAGGTACCCTCTATCTGATATGTTCTTCTCTTAGTCTGCAAAAGATGTGAGCCATCCTTTTTTATCCTGAACCCCACAAGGCATAGCGGCGACTCTAAAATCATCTTCTCTCAGGGCTGGATCTTGGCGGGTAGGCAAGCTGTTCTTATCTAAATGCTTAAGTATCCACCATTGACTAAGAGTTTGCAACCTTGGAAGTAGTAATAATGGTCGCGGCATTTTCCCAAAGCCCGGTATATATCTAATAGGATAATGGGGATGATGTCAAAATATTTGGTAAGCCAATTTGTTGTGACTCCCCTAAGAACAGCATGGGCGACAAAGACCAACGGGTATCAATAGCTAGGGAGGCATTTTGTGGAAATAATATGGTTCTTAATAGGCAAGTGATAAAAGCTAGTATTTGATTGGATTCCCAGGATTGGGGTGAAGAAAACTCAAGGATGTGGTTCTCATACCCCTGTTTGGATGAATACCTCCCATATAACTCTCTAGAGACTATAGTGGGCCCCTGCGCCCACTCGAATTTGTTGACAACATGTCTTTGATTCTTTGGGGGTAAGTTTGTGAGGGATAAGGATATTTTGGGCTAATTTCTTTTTGGATCTGTTAGCACTTCCTATGCTTTCCAAAACATCTCTAATCTCTTCCAAAGTGGGAACCATCTCTATCTCTCCAAATCTGAACACCGTTCTGGCGTTGTCCCAATAACCGGTAATGATCTCTAGCAGTCTCGGATTCCCAGTCATATCCATCAATGAACGCAGATGCCCTATACAACTCTTTATTTCTTTCTTCTGATCATTAGTCAAACCTTTCCACTATATCACTAAACGTGGTGGTGGACCCACAACCATTTCAAACTGCACATCATGAGACATCTGCCAGACAAAACACTGTTAGTTCCCCACCCCCGGAAACAGTAATTTATTTCACACATAGCACAATAATGCTTCCAAAGAGCAAATAGTGGGATGTAGTGTCTTTAGGTTTTACACCATTTGAACACAGTAAGGTGTCTTTCCTGTCCGATTCAGGTAGGTTTGAGATACCCAAACTGGTCTATGGTCAGCATGCGCTATATTAGTAGTGATTTGGCTTTGCTATACGCTAATTATTCTAGAGTGGTTTTCAAACGAATGACACTGGTTACCCAAGCAAATAAGCTGGGGGTGGGCTCTCTAAGGCTGTGGGATTACCGCATGCCCACTCGATCTTAGAGACCTCCAAAGAATGTATTAAAGTTTTTTTTTAGTGAAGGTATGATCGCAGCTCATCCCGCTTCATCACCCCTTAGAAAAATAGTAAAATAAATGTCAGGAGTGGCGGAGTATGCATGCATGAATGACAGTTATACTTTGCGGAAATTTAAACACATAAACAATTTATATTACATTAAACAATTTATATCATACAAACACACAAATAATTGGAACCCCTATGGTTAGAACCTTAGATTGTCCCCAGCAGAGTCATCATCTGTAGCGTATCGTATTTTTTCCGATTCGCATTCGCACTTGCCTCATTTAAAAAGGAAAGTGTCCCAGAGAAGTACGGTTGTCAATCGTACCGGAAAAAAGGAAAAAAATATACTTCTATGTAATAGTGCTCTAAATGGACTTATTTTTTAGAGTCACCACCTAATTTTTTGGAAATTAGGAAAAATCGAGTCGAAAAGGGTTCATTTAAAATAATTATTTTAAAAGAAACCTAATCTATACAGAGTCTAGATAAGGGTTATGCAGATCCCCCGGTGAAAGTGTTAGGCACCCCAGTATTAAGGATCCGCTCAATTGCGGTTTACCTAAGGGTTCTAATAATATGTTCATATAGATATAAATTGACTTGTGATAAAAAATAGTTTTTGTTTAATACTTCCGCAAATAAATATTAGTAATTTATGCAAAAAATAGCGCGTTTCTAGGATCAAAAGTGGTAGAATTTCACCCAAAATTGGGCGTTTAGGGTATCGGACTAGAACACTTAGGCTAATACCTGAAGGCTCTCAGCCTAAGTAGGACCCTACGTAAGTTCACCCAAAAACGGTTTTGAAAAAAGAAGCATTTGAGTATGGAAAATAGTTTTATCCAAAATGGTTTTTGCATACTATATAATTCATGTATAAACCGTATATTATAAATAATTCAATTTTATTCTACTTAGCCAATTTTGATCCTTTTTACCAATTTTATACAATTCTTAGATGCCAAAATATGGTCCAAAACAGTCTCAATCTTGTCCAAACAGGTCTCAGCCCACAAGTCTTTAAAATATAAACTAGATGATGAAAGCCCGTGCTAGCACAGGCCTAACACAAAAAATAACACCATACTTTTTTTTAGTCTGTCTAAAAAAGAATGATATATTTTTATGTTTAGAAATCATTTAATTTGAAACTTCCCCTTTTACTTTTAATGAAATGATTTAAATCCACACAAGTATCTATGACTTGTTTTAGACCACAAGTTTCAAAGATCTTTCATTTCATAACCAACTATTTTTTTATCCCACGTGGATATATGTCATAATACTGAATATTTATCTCTTCTTATGTATACACGTATGCACTTCAATTTTAATTCTCCGATACATTTATTTCCTCTGTGTACTTATACTTGTTAATTTTTGACTTTTCAAGTTCTTTAAGAATTAATAAATGAAGTACTCCCATGTCTCATATTACTTGGCCACATTACTAAACTGTTTTTTTATCCCAGGTGGACATATGTCATAGTACTGAATATTTATTCTCTCCTTATATATACACGTATGCACTTCAATTTTAATTCTCCGATACATATTTATTTGTTCCGTGTACTTTTACTTGTTACTTTTGACTTTTCACTGTGTCACATAAATTAGCACAGAGAGAGTACCTTTTAGTAATATAATTATAAAAACTTTATTATAGAAAGTATTATAATTCAATTAATTAAAAATATCAATAAATTATTTTACTTAGTCCGCTTCTCCCATATATGACTTTTCTGGTTTGGTTCTCCAATTAAAAGATTTGAAAAATACCTTCTCCTACCGAATTTCATGTTACTATCTCTTTCCACTCAACAACACTGAAAAACCCTTTCATGTGTTAACATCTGTTGTAGCCTTAAATTTGTAAGTATAGACCAACTTTATCATTTTAAGAAAATATGTGTATACGTTTCTTGACCATTTATATTTCGTCTTCTTGATGTTATTCCTCATTATTTGTGTGAGACGTATGTGTCTAAAATTAGTGCATTTTTATCCTGACCCAAAGGTATAAGTTTTAAATCTTTTGATTTTATGACTTCTTTAGCGGTTGTCTTCAATTTAAATCATTATTTCTTTTTTCCTGAATTTCTCTTCTTTAAATTTTCTATAAGCGTACCTTTATCATTTTTTGAACTTATTCCCATTATTTAAATATCTTTTTTTTTTTTGGCAATTGTCTCCTATCTTTTAAACTATTAGGGAATTTGTCTATTACAAATTAATAACTTTATCCTAATAAAATATTTAGATCCTATCAATGTAAAAATATTGAAGCACACTACTAATCATTTCAATTTTTCATATTACTATTATGGGCCTAATTCATTATATTTTTCACAAATTGTTGAAAGAAAAAATTCCATCTTTCAAAATAAATATGTTGTACCGTTTATAAGGTATTAGGTTTGTAGGATATTTTATTTTAATGAAACATTTATTAAGTCATATAAAAGTAAATGGCAAAAGTCATAGATAGCCCCCTAAACTTTACCACATTTTCCTCATGGCTACCTAAACCTAAGCTTGTTCCAATTTGATACCTAAACTACTCCGAATTTGTACCATATAGGCACCTTTTTTACAATCAGCAAAAAATATAATATGTTTGTACTACACTCGCGATGACATGGCAAAATGACCAATTAAATGACGACATGTGGCAGATTAGTCCAAAAAATTATTAAAAAAAGAATTGAGTTAAAAAATAAAAATAAAAAATTAAATACCTTATTCTAACCTAACCAGCCACATTGGCCGCCACCCACCCAAATGCTTCCCCTACTATTCCATCAAACCCACCCCACCCAAACCCCTCCCTCTCCCTTTACCATCAGCCGTAGCAATCCCACTGTAGGAACCAACCTTCCTCCTTCCATTTTTTTTTGGTCTTTCTCAAGCAGATTAAATATCAAGTGGTTTTCCAGATTGATGATGGCTTAAAACAGATGTCTAACATTGCATTGCAAATAATTCTGAATGCCAAACTTAGCTTGGGCACTTGATGGGTAATAATTACGAATCAAAAATGACATTTGCATTGAGCATTGCCAGCTGAACTTTGCTTAAAAAGTCCTGTTGCAACCCAGTAGAAGATGGAGTCACGCCGGAAAAAATGAAATTTCACCAGGGAAAATTATATTACCCAAATTTAATGTTTCTTTTACTTGGAGAGAAAACAAGGAAAATGGGTTGAGTTTAAAAGTATAATTGGAGAGAGAAGTGGAAAAGAATTGGAGGGAGAGAGAAAGATGAGGGGAAGGATTGAGGAGAACTGTCTTCCTCTCTTTATCTTTTAATTAATTGTTTTTTTAATTATTTAGGTTATGTTGGCTATTATTAGGTGTATAAGATGGGGGAAAAATATTATTTGAATTCGTTTCACGCGCTTCAAGAGGGTGAAGAACACGTTTTTGGTCATCTCAGCAAAAAGTATCCAAGTGGTTCAAAGGTGAACTAGTTTAGGTATCCAATTGGAACAAGCTTAGGTTTAGGTGGCCATGAGGAAAAAATGTGGTAAAGTTTAAGGGGTTGTCTATGACTTTTGCCAAAGTAAATTGATTCCTCATTTGCTCTAGAAGTTGATCAAATTGACATAAAAGATTGACCTTAAAATAAAATTTGATAAGCAAATATTTGAAATTGGTAAATTAGTGAGGTGATTCTTGTCATTAACATGATTGAGATGTTGGATAGGGTGTAATACAATTTTCTTCATTATAGCTCACTATTGAATGTAGTTTTAAAAAAGGGAATTTGTCTATTACAAATAAAAAACTTAAAAATGGAAGAAATTGCACGAATTGTCCTTCAAATGGGCTAGTATTTAATTTTTGCCTTTAGCAATTAATTTTAGGAATAAATTCAATAATATACAATCCAGCAAAAAATATTACATCCACGTAGTTATATTTTTAATTTACATCTGTATAGCCAACTTTTTTAATAATAATATTTATACACACGATATACAACATTATACACTTACTGTAAATAATGTGTCGATCTTACATAAAAGTGTATAATAATGTATAAATGGAGGGAATTTGTCTAATACAAATTAAAAACTTAAAAAATGGAAGAAATTGTTCAAATGGGCTGGTATTTAATTTTTTCCTTTAGCAATTAATTTTAGGAATAATTTCAATAATATACAATCCAGCATAAAGTATTACATCTACGTAGTTATATTTTTAATTTACATCTGTATAGCCAACTTTTTTTACAATCGTGTTTATACACACGATATACAACATTATACACTTACTGTAAATAATGTGTCGACCTTATATAAAAGTGTACAATAATATATAAAAGGGTCATTTTGGGTAATACTAAAAATATGAGTCATTTCGAGTAAATATTTTTTCACCCACAGCACACATGTGGCTCCCACCTTAATTTTTTTTATACATGAGTAGGAGGTGGACCAATCTTAATTTTTTTTTTCACATGAGTAGGAGGTGGACCCACCTTATTTTTTTCAAAACATGAGCAGGAGGTGGACGATGATACCATCTCCAAACTCATGCTTCTAATATAATTAAAATTGCAGTCCCATACTCTCTCAATTTTGGTAGTTCTAGTCCAATAGTCCGAATCAGTCCAATTTATTCAATTTTATGCAAGTTTTATGCCAATTTATATATAAATCAATTTTAACGATTCTAAATTACGCGATAACCAATTAAGGGTTCCAATAATAAATCTAATGTGCAAATAGTAATTTAAAATGCGTAAAAGTAAAAGATAGAGTTTTTGGGCAGACCAAGCCCACACGAAAGGTGTTATGCAATTACAAATCCAATATAAGCTACTTTTTGCTCCGAATTTGGTTGACTCGATCTAGATACGTAGTGGGCCTCATAGAAGCCCACCAACGGTTTTATGGGTTCAAATGCAAAAAGGTATACAAGTTCATTAGTATGCATCCAATAATTAAACTGAGTATGGAAATTAGACTATAATTAATTATTACAAAACAAAAAATAAATTACAACTCTTGGGCTAAGCCCAATAATAATAAGATATCAAATCTGAACGATACAGTGGCCCAAAAGTAGGCATAATCGACTAAAACTAGTGTCACAATGCCAAGCCCATTTACTGGCCCAACAGCAATTTCATCTTTCAATTTTTCTAAGTGTGGAAGCATGGTATAAACAAATATACCACTGGTATACCACTGACACACTCCCTTATCCCCCTTAAAATTTTCTAGGCATAGAGTGTGATATACATCAATGTACCACTTAAATACGATGTTTTTATCTAAAATTTACTAAGTATAGGCAACTTAATATACCTGATATACCTCTCATATACCTCGGATATAGAGGGCAAAACCACCAAGAAGAGCATACCCTCTTATATCCACCTAAAACTCACATTGTATAATACATTTATACTCAGATTTGTACTCTCAAACTTAATAAAACACAACCAAATAAACACAACTTGGAATCAGATTAATAAGAAAGATTCAGCAAGACCAAAGTTCACTGGACACAGTAGGTAAAAAAAAAATGCTTTAATGCATAGTACATGTTAATTAGCATATATGAAGACAAGTTATAGAAATGTCATAATACAGTAAAGGGGTCCCAATATAACTCCTAAAGTATTCATGTCACTCATCATGAGCCAAACAAGGAAGACAGTAGACATACTTTCACTTAAATAGCAAGTAGTGGCAAGAGATTATGCATAGGAACTCCAATGTTTACAAAAACCAGGCCTTAGGATAGACATAGGTGTGAAAAACCATTTAGCTTCAATGTGGCATGGTACTAAGTTCATTTATAGCCAGATTTTTTTATAATTAGTCTCAGACAAGAAGGTCTAATCACAAATTCAGTTTCATGCAAATTTTAGACATGATCAGGGTCATTTAAGGCTTAAGCCATTCTAATGAGTCCACTAGGTGAGTGCAGATCCATCAGAGTCCCATTTTTAGCCTTATCTCTTACATCAAAGCCTCTAATTCTTACTAAGTAGTTTCAGAGCTCATAATCAGGTAGTCAATGTCATATTTTACTTCGTCAAATAATTTGACATAATACAAAGGTGATCAATACAGGTAAATCAACACAGAACAGTTAAATGCACATAGAGGTTCACACACAGTTTCAATTAGTCATTTGTTTTACAAGCAAAGGTAGTTATAAGCTTATCTTTCACAATTATACTAATAGGGTTCAGACTTTAGGAGAAGAAGGGTCTAGTTCAGAAATGTTTCAAGTGTCAAACAATCAAGCAATAAGGTTCTTATTATATCTCGTATTTTGTGCATTCGGATATTTCAAAACAATTGTGAGAAGTTAAGGGCAAGGCTATATTTTGATCTTGTTTAACACACGTGTTGTTTGTGAAAATTATTGATGAGGAAATATTAAGTAATGCTAGGGGCAAAAAGGGAAATTCACAAGATGGTTCATGGAAATATTAAGAAAAATTTGGGGTTGAAAGAGAATTATGGAAAAATTTAAATTCTTGCAACAAAGGCCAAGTGGGCCGTGCAACATGGTGTGGGCTTTGGCCCACATGGATGTAAAATAAATAAGGCTAAAGATGACTTATGGATCATAATTTTCATCTTCACCTTAGAAATATCAAGAAACTTGGAGAACAAAAAAAGAAGGCCATTCGGCCAAGGGCTTAGCCGAACAAGGCACAAACGAAATTGATCAAAAATTATTTTCTTCTAGCAAACCAACCAATTGGAAGTTCCCTAGCAAAGTGAAGTAGTCATTGGAGCAAGTAAAACATCTATTCTTGCAAGCTACAAATCCTAGCCAAGTGAGGAGGTAAGTGGAAAAGGTAAGGTTTAATCTTCTTTTTATATGTTATGGATGGTTGTGTATGTTGTATTATGTAGAAATGAATGAAATTTGTGGTATTTTGTGTGTTGGGGGTTGAGCTGTGTGGTGTGAAGCTTGGCCGTGCATGTGTGTGTTGTGTAGGAATGATGAACCAATTATTTTATCTAGTGTTTTGGTTGTTGTTGTTGTGGATTCTATGTTGATAATGAACGTTTAATAATTCTAGTTGAAGTTGTAAGTGTTGGAGAGTTGTTTAGAAGCCAATGTGATGTTAAAACCATTTCTTGTATTTATGGAAAATAATGTAGACTAGCGATAGCGAGCTTGGACAATTAAGCGTAGCTAATAGGACGTGGAGCAGGTATGTAAGGCTTACCCTTTCTTTCTTTGGCATGATCCTTGTGAAACAAACAGACAAAGTATATGTATGATTTCAAAGAAACTCCTATTCTTAGAGCCACTAGGATGGCTAACATTCTTGACTTCCGAAAACTGTTTTGCTATGTCTTGATACGTGTGTATGGTTCCAAAAGTTCTATGTTGATTTGATCCATAGCGATATTCGAAAGGTACTTGATATGATTATCGCTTTGATTTTCCAAAAATAGCTTCTGAAACGTTCGTAGAAGGTTCTGTACTAAAACGTCCATAACTTTTTCATACTAACTCGGATTGACTTGAAACGTGTTTATGACCCTCAAGTGTCGATTTATGTACGTACCCATCGAGTCTTAAAATTTGTTTTATATACATATAGTTTCTCACTACTCTGCTTGTGCATGTGTCATTACCTCTTTCACCGAGTCCCGGGCCGGTATGTATCGTGAGTATGGTTCACTGAGTCCCTTGCTTGAGGGTCGGGTTCCATATATATAAATTCCGGAGTATGATGTGTCCGGTTCCCGGGTACCGTGTATATGTGTCCGGTTCCCGGGTACCGTGTATATGTTATGGAGTATGATGTGTCCGGTTTCCCGGGTCCCTTGCTAGAGGGTCGGGTACCGTGTATATGTTATGATGTGTTATGTGTTATGGAGATATAAAATCTTCTGGAGTATGATGTGTTATGGCGCCAAAGACAGGAGTGGCGACCATTTTCCTGTGCCCTATGCATGATTTTGATATGCATCATTTGTGTTTCAAAAGTAAGCATTTTGATATTCTGGATAAGCTACTTACCTTCTGTACTTCTTCTGACATATGACTTCGGCATACATGATTTGTGTTTGGAAAATAAGCTTTTTGGTATTCTAAATAATGTACTTACCTTTTGTACTGCTTGTTTCGATTATGGTTCTGTTTTCTGTATTCCATGCCTTACATACTCAGTACATATTCCGTACTGACCCCCTTTCTTCGGGGGCTGCATTTCATGCCGCGCAGGTACACCCAGATGAGTAGAAGCCATTATAGAGGATGTTCCAGCGAGATTGGCGAGCTCCATTTCCTTCCGGAGTGTCGCCGAGTCTGAGTACATATGCTAGGATTCCTGATTGATGTTAGAGACTTTGCAGACAGAGTCGTGGGTATAGAATGTCAGTCTTGTAAGCGGCTCCACCAGCCGATGTGTCATTATACATCATGTTATGAGTTTCGTATGATTACAGATTTTTCTTGACTTAAGAACGATGAAAGGAATGTTTCTAAAAGCCTTTACTATGTATTTCATTTTGTGATTTAAGAGATTAGGAGTGTAATAAGAGTCAGCGGGTTGGATCGGCTCCGAATATGTGGTCGGGTTCCCATCACACCCTATCAAGATTAGGGTGTGACAAAGTGGTATCAGAGCAGGTCGTCCTGGGGGTTGTCTGCAAAGTCGTGTCCAGTAGAGTCCTGTTTATGGGTGTGAAGCCGGCCACATTTATAAACAGGATGCTGCAGGGCATCTAGGGATTGTTGACCTTCTTTCTGTCTTAGGTCTTGCGATAGAGCCAAGTCATAGGAAATGAGATTCCTTATATAAGCCTTACATATGACGGAAGAAGGTCAGTGATGATATGGAAAGTCATAGAGGTAAGTCTTGATATATTTGTTCTATTACCTGAAACTGGGAGGTCTGGATGGCTGGAATGTGTCGTATATATATGTATGCCCTGTGAGGCATTGTTGGTATTTGCTGCGTGCAGATTTTGAATAGTAAGGATTGCAAAGGTGATTCTGCCAGAATTGTTCAAAAATCAGGTCATTTAGTTAGGTACGCCTAATAGAAGGAAGCGTGGAAAGGAAATATCGTAAATAGACAATAAGTGGGATGCGTTGTCATAGAGGATTTACGGACTTGGCATGGCATGAAGAATAATTGTGAGAAAGACGCTTAGCAGTTCGAAGGATTAAAATGGATAACATCTGAGGTTTAGTGGGAACAAGGTCTGTTGGAGGATTCAGAGAAAGTCGACAATCAGTTTTGCTGTAGATTATTAGGTAAGGATGGTGAGTGGAAATCCGAACAGGCTGATACCCGAAGTATTCATAAGTAACGACGACGAAGGTATATTTGTTACCATCGGGAATCTGGGAATCTAGGACGAAGGGTAGTTATACGCATAAGTGAAAGGTAAATATTGAGAATTGAAAAGGGTAAAATAGTAATTGTAAAGGGAAGGACGTGTTATGAAATGTCTCGGAATCTGTAAGACTTCGACTTGCTCCAGATCATGTAATGAAGGCCATGCGGTGAGGTGGATGCGATTATATTGGCATTAATGCACTGAATTTCATCGAAGTTTCGAGGTTAAGCGTGCTAAGGTGAGAGAAATATTAGGATGGGTGACCCCCCTGGGAAGTGTGCAAGAAATCCTATAGATTTAGACATAAGAGACAAATGGAAAGTTATAGTAACTTAAGGGAAATTAGAGTATACAGAGTGAGCGGGAACCTCAAGAGGTCGCGTAGGCCGGGGCGAACTAGACCGGTGAAGAGAAGGGAGGACCGTGACTAAGATTAAATATACTTTCTACAAGTCGTACAAGAGTAGTTATGTTACCTATGGACATTTATATGCTAAGGATAGGACCAAGCGAATAGTCAGTAAGAAAAGTTTAGACTCAGTAACAACAATGCGGTTGTGACATTCTGGGTGCATAAAGGGAATTATAAGATGATTTAAGCAAGATGATCAGACCTAGCGGGCTACAAAAAGGGGGTGGATTTATACGTCAAACTCTTTCAGGATGATACCAACTGATGATAGCTAAAGCAGGGGACGGTTATTAGCAGCTCAGAGACCACAGAAATCATATGACGACAACCGGCGGCGACACTTAGAATTCCAGATTGGCGAGTGGATATGCTTGAAGACACCACCCATGGAAACTGTGTAATGAGATTCGACAAGGAGGAGAAGTTTGACCCGGGACATATTAGACCTTACTATGTTGTCCGTAAGGAAAGAAGGTTGCGTGCTAAAGACGCGGCTTTTATTAAGGTATTGTGGCGGAATAATAACAGGAAGGAGATGATTTAAGAAGCTGAAGAGGAGACTACATGTTATAATAATAAAGGAAACCCCCTGAAATCCTCGCAAGACCTTATGAGACTAATTCAACATTCGGGGACGAATGTTATAAAGGGGGGGAGGATGTTATATCCCGTATTTTGTGCATTCGGATATTTCAAAACAATTGTGATAAGTTAAGGGCAAGGTTATATTTTGATCTTGTTTAACACACGAGTTGTTTGTGAAAATTATTGATGTGGAAATATTAAGTAAGGCTAGGGGCAAAAAGGGAAATTCACAATATGGTTCATGGAAATATTAAGGAAAATTTGGGGTTGAAAGAGAATTATGGAAAAATTTAAATTCTTGCAACAAAGGCCAAGTGGGCCGTGCAACATGGTGTGGGCTTTGGCCCACATGTATGTAACATAAATAAGGCTAAAGATGACTTATGGATCATAATTTTCATCTTCACCTTAGAAATTTCAAGA
The DNA here is from genome assembly GCF_019175385.1 of Lycium barbarum. Taxonomy (NCBI): domain Eukaryota; kingdom Viridiplantae; phylum Streptophyta; class Magnoliopsida; order Solanales; family Solanaceae; genus Lycium; species Lycium barbarum. The sequence continues at coordinate 16,468,240 of NC_083348.1, read as the reverse complement.
AACTTGGAGAACAAAAAAAGAAGGTCATTCGGCCAAGGGCTTTGCCGAACAAGGCACAAGAGAAATTCATCAAATTATTTTCTTCTAGCAAACCAACCAATTGGAAGTTCCCTAGCAAAGTGAAGTAGTCATTGGAGCAAGTAAAACATCTATTCTTGCAAGCTACAAATCCTAGCCAAGTGAGGAGTTAAGTGGAAAAGGTAAGGTTTAATCTTCTTTTTATATGTTATGGATGGTTGTGTATGTTGTAGTATGTAGAAATGAATGAAATTTGTGGTATTTTGTGTGTTGGGGGTTGAGCCGTGTGGTGTGAAGCTTGGCCGTGCATATATGTGTTGTGTAGGAATGAAGAACCAATTATTTTATCTAGTGTTTTGGTTGTTGTTGTTGTGGATTCTATGTTGATAATGAACGTTTAATAATTCTAGTTGAAGTTGTAAGTGTTGTAGAGTTGTTTAGAAGCCAATGTGATGTTAAAACCATTTCTTGTATTTATGGAAAACAATGTAGACTAGCGATAGCGAGCTTGGACAATTAAGCGTAGCTAATAGGACGTGGAGCAGGTATGTAAGGCTTACCCTTTCTTTCTTTGGCATGATCCTTGTGAAACAAACAGACAAAGTATATGTATGATTTCAAAGAAACTCCTATTCTTAGAGCCACTAGGATGGCTAACGTTCTTGACTTCCGAAAACTGTTTTGCTATGTCTTGATACGTGTGTATGGTTCCAAAAGTTCTATGTTGATTTGATCCATAGCGATATTCGAAAGGTACTTGATATGATTATCGCTTTGATTTTCCAAAAATAGCTTCTGAAACGTTCGTAGAAGGTTCTGTACTAAAACGTCCATAACTTTTTCATACTAACTCGGATTGAGTTGAAACTTGTTTATGACCCTCAAGTGTCGATTTATGTACGTATCCATCGAGTCTTAAAATTTGTTTTATATGCATATAGTTTCTCACTACTCTGCTCGTGCATGTGTCATTACCTCTTTCACCGAGTCCCGGGCCGGTATGTATCGTGCGTATGGTTCACCGAGTCCCTTGCTTGAGGGTCGGGTTCCATATATATAAATTCCGGAGTATGATGTGTCCGGTTCCCGGGTACCGTGTATATGTGTCCGGTTCCCGGGTACCGTGTATATGTTATGGAGTATGATGTGTCCGGTTTCCCGGGTCCCTTCCTAGAGGGTCGGGTACCGTGTATATGTTATGATGTGTTATGTGTTATGGAGATATAAAATCTTCTGGAGTATGATGTGTTATGGCGCCAAAGACAGGAGTGGCGACCATTTTCCTGTGCCCTATGCATGATTTTGATATGCATCATTTGTGTTTCAAAAGTAAGCATTTTGATATTCTGGATAAGCTACTTACCTTCTGTACTTCTTCTGACATATGACTTCGGCATACATGATTTGTGTTTGGAAAATAAGCTTTTTGGTATTCTAAATAATGTACTTACCTTTTGTACTGCTTGTTTCGATTATGGTTCTGTTTTCTGTATTCCATGCCTTACATACTCAGTACATATTCCGTACTGACCCCCTTTCTTCGGGGGCTGCATTTCATGCCGCGCAGGTACACCCAGATGAGTAGAAGCCATTATAGAGGATGTTCCAGCGAGATTGGCGAGCTCCAATTCCTTCCGGAGTGTGGCCGAGTCTGAGTACATATGCTATGATTCCTGATTGATGTTAGAGACTTTGCAGACAGAGTCGTGGGTATAGAATGTCAGTCTTGTAAGCGGCTCCACCTGCCGATGTGTCATTATACATCTTGTTATGAGTTTTGTATGATTACAGATTTTTCTTGACTTAAGAACGATGAAAGGAATGTTTCTAAAAGCCTTTACTATGTATTTCATTTTGTGATTTAAGAGATTAGGAGTGTAATAAGAGTCAGCGGGTTCGCTCGGCTCCGAATATGGGGTCGGGTGCCCCTCACACCCTAGAAAGATTAGGGTGTGACAGTTCTGTGCCATTTTAAAACTAGTTTCATCCCTTAAACAGGTGCAAAATACTAGGTGAGCAGTTCTGCAAGTTCAACAAGTGTTACAGGTTCAATCAAGGTCAATCACGATCAACTATTAACCATTTTTTAGTCTCTTAAGCTGCCTCAGTACAAGGCAGGTTAACAACAGAATTTCCAGGATATTTTGACCTTGTTTTATTCCTAGAATTAGCACAAAAGAAAACACATATGCAGTTAGAGTCTACAAAGGTCACATTTGGTACAAGATAGTTGTCGTAGGTTCAGGATTTAGTCAAGTTAGAGTGGACTGGTCTTGATATAGGTGATAACTAATGGACAAGAGTTAATATAGTAACACACTAAGCATAAAAAAGATAGAATTATCATGAAGAGTGATACAAGCATGGTTCAAATACCTTGTTAGACAAGATAGGAGAATAAGGTGCAGATGAAGTCAATTGAAACACAATTTATTCTAAAGTAATCAGATGATCAATTTGTAGGTTCAACAAAGTCTTCCTTTAATAAACTTTCCAGTTTTTAGAGAATTTCCATGTATATTTGATAGTTTAAAATTCACAAGCAGGTAAAGCTGTACCATTAATTCTCTTTTAAGCACTTTAACAGGACTCAGAGAAACATGCAAATGAGACTAGATAGTCATAGAGGCACACAGAAGGGATTTCCTTACCGGATTATTTATTAGACTTAGTGTAAACAAGAAGGAATAAAGGGAAACTAGCCTAAAGGATGAACAAAAGTTCAAACAACTCAGCACAGAGGATCAATATTCAAGAACACCTTAAATTCAAGACTATAGAAAGTGCAGAGAGGTTCAGTACATTTTATGTTTTAAAACCCATTTTTTAGACTTAAACAAAACCTCTGCAACCATACAGGACCAATACACAAAAGCAAACCTCAACAATCCTTAGTGAGGTACACCAGCAGGTTGTTTGTAAAGAAAAGACAAGTTGAACTTCACTTTTTGCACTAACCCTTTGTTATATAAAGAAACTTAACCATTTTAAAAGCCTCAATCAAGTTAGACTTAACTTATTCAGGATTAACCACTTGGAATAAGCCGAGAGAAATCACCATAAAGATTAGAATAAGCACATAGTTCATAGAATGATGATGGAGTACTCAAAATAGTAGCAGAAATCCTCAGGACAACACAGAATACCATCATGCCATGTTTTCAACTATCTATAACAAGTATATGCACACATACTTGTCCTGGGAAGATTACAAATGTAGCAAACACTAGCATACAACCCCAAAGGGGAAACAAGTAGACGGAATTTCACCAAGAACAATCCAATAGACTAAGTATAAGCTAAACACATGTGACAGGATCCAAAGCACTCAGAAATAGCAACTCTTCAAACAAATAACAGCTAAATAGGGGAATATCACTTCAGCCTTGATTTTTTGACCAAAAACAGGAGATTGCAAGCAAGATACAAACTCAACTCTACATCCATTTACTTGTTTTTGTGTTGTTACCCTATAATGAACCTTCTAAAGAGTCTTTAAACCTCTTTTACACTAATGTATTCACCAAAAAAAACTTAAAGATACTGAAAACAACAACATTGGACTACACTATTTATTTTCCTTGTTTTAAAATCTTTTATTATCAAAGCAATATTAAGCAACACCATTAAACAACTTCCAAACACAGAACTAATCTCAAATAAATTCCAGAAACCAAGAATATCAATGGAACAATAAACACCAGTTGTACAACTCCATTTTTTTTTTTTTTTTAGTTATTCTTTTAAACCTTATCATCAGCTAACAGCAACCATACAACAACATCAATATACATATAAGTTTAATAAACATTCACTAAGCAACTTTCATTAAACAAAAATAACTTCAAAGATAGAGTGAATAAGGTGAAAACAAGAATGTTACCTTTTGTTGGGGCAAGGAAGATACAAACTCAACTCTACATCCATTTACTTGTTTTATTCTTGTCACCCTATAATGAACCTTCTAAAGACTCTTTAAACCTCTTTTACACTAATGTATTCACCAAAACATACTTAAAGATACTGAAAACAACAACATTGGACTACACTATTTATTTTCATTGTTTTAAAATCTTTTACTATCAAAGCAGTATTAAGCAGGGCCATTAAACAAATTCCAAACACATAACCAATCTCAAATAAATTCCAGAAACCAAGAATATCAATGGAACAGTAACCACCAGTTGTACAACTCCATTTCTTTTTTTTTTTTTTAGTTATTCTTTTAAACCTTATCATCAGCTAACAACAACCATGCTACAACATCAATATACATATAAGTTCAATCAACATTCAATAAGAAACTTTCATTAAACAAAAATAACTTCAAAGATAGAGTGAATAAGGTGAAAACAAGAATGTTACCTTTTGTTAGGGCAACCTAACGATCAAAGGGTAGAGATTGGATCAACACCTCAAGCCAACAACCAAAAGAACCTTAAGCAACCTAGTTTCTTGCAATATTTTGTAATGTAGGTATATTTAAGAGTATTGTAACCTTTATAGTATAGTATAATAATAGTATAATAGTAGTATAATAGTAGTATGTTGATTATGTAGTATTTTTTGTAGGAAGGTAAAGACTTAGTAGGATTTTTGTGCCATGAATTTTCTCATAAATTGTTTTTTTGGGCTCCGTCCAATGGTCATGAGACCTTCTATATATAGTATTAAGAATAGGGTTTAGGGGAAAAAGAGGTCAAAAAATCCGACTGAATTCCCCCCTTAAATCTTAAACCTTAAATTCAAACAAATTCAAAATTTAGCAACAGACAAAGGAATCTTACAACAAAGTTACCACAATTAGGACCATGACCAATCAGAAATGGTACACATCACACAATACAACAAAAATACAGCATATTGTACCCTAAAATTTAAGTGAAAATTTCGTAAAACTAAGAATCAACAGAATGTATGCCTAGTCATCAAATAGGACAAATATCAACAAATTTTAACGGTAAAATCGCACAAGGATAGGATAGAAACCCTTAAACCATACCCAAATTAGGAAATTCCCCCTGGGTGTTTACTTGCATGTGATAGAGTGCACAAGCTGACTAAGGACTTGAGGTCCCGCCCATGGCAACTCTATCATAGCAAAGACCCGAGTAACTTCAACGAAAATGAATCAATCGATCATATAAAACTAAAAATCGAAGGAAAATAAACCTGTAAATCACGAGTACTCATGATTTAGAACCAAACCCTCAAAAATATGACAAGAATGGCCATGAAATAGCCATGGAGGCGGAACCCTAGTGGACGCCTCAAATCACCAAAGAGTAGAAGGTAAGATCGGGCCGGTGGAAATGAAATTGTGGGGGTTGGAAGCTTGTTTTTACAAACTTCCACTCCCTCTTTTTTTAACAAATGCCCCCCTAGACTTTTAAAAGGTTAATTTTACCCCCCCCCCCCCAACTTAATTTGAGTCAACTAATAACTAAGTAATATAAACACACATATTACTAAATAAAATAATTATTTTAGGCTAATTTAAAATTGTAAACTCATAAATTTAGAAAATTAGCTTCAAAACGAGCCTAATATTGATATAGTTCCGGATAATTTTTAGGGATGTGAAAAATGCGGTAAAAAATGAACCGCAATTCATACATCATTTTAATTAACAATTTTCCCGAGTTAGAAAGAGCAGGATATGTATCTTCTTTTCCAATCATGTTTGTGAAAGTAAATAACTCGTAATTTCTTGTAATTGTTAATTTTTTATGAAAATGATAATTAAACGTTAATTTTTGCAATTTTCTCGAGATTTTTTAAATTTTTAAATTTTTAAATTTTTAAGGGAATCCTTACTCCGTCTTGGGCTCGGAAAATTCAAAAAATTAAAACACGCGTTTCATGAGGTGAAAATTAGGTGTCAACAGTCATAGCTGTCGATGGGACATTCTTGAGGAGCAAGTACAAGGAGTGTGGTTGTCAACCGTCACACAAAATGCGGAGAATATTATTTTTTCGGTGGCATTTTGTGTAGTGGACAAGGAGTGTGATGCCTCATACCAATACGTTTTTGAACAAATCAGAAGCTATATAGATGATACAACTAAGTTGTGCATAATTTCTTATAGGCATCCAGGTATCAAAAAGGCGGGTTCAATTGTCTTCCCTACATCTCATTATGGTTGTTGCATAAGGCACCTTGGGGAAAATCTCCGAACCACCTTTCACAATTCGGAAGCAGTATCTCATTTTTATAAAGCCGCAAAAGCCTATAATATAGATATGTTCAATAACCATTTCAATCAAATCAAAGATATGGTTCCTGGGGCCGCCGAACATCTTCGAAGTGCTGGTTCCACAGATGGAGCAGGGAATTTTGCCCCGAAAATAAGTATTTACACATTACTGTTTCCAACACGTAACACATTTGTTGCTACAAATAGGTGACTTGTTGCAACAAGTGTTCTACTTGTTGTGATTTTTCCAACAGAAGGTAACCTGTTCCAACACAAATATGTTTATTTAAACAAATATGTTTGTTTTCATAGGTATAATCTTATGACGACAAATATTGCTGAGTCGGTGAACGCAATGTTCAATGTTGAAAGAGAATTTTCCATTATTGCTCTATTTGATTCTATAAATAGGAGGTTTACAGAAAAATTTCATGAGAGGTGTATGGAGTTCATCGACTCACCAACCATCTTTGTTCCTTCAGTGGAAAAAAATATCAAAATTTGTCAACTTAGAGAATACGTTATTGGTCCATCAAATTGCCAACTACAAGTTCAACGTCATCGGTCATGGTGCAGTTGCAACAGTCGATCTGCAAAGAAGATCTTGTACCTGTAGAGTTTTTGAACTGGATAAAATACCTTGTCCACATACTATAGCAATGCTTCGGGTCCAATATGGTGAAGACTTTGGAAGGCGAATTTATGACTACTCATCTCCATATACAGAATGTATACCCAAGGTATATTAAGTATACTAAAATAAATCTATATACCCTACGTGTATATGAGTTTGTATACTTAGTATATATGAAGTATACCCTCTGTCATAGCTAACCTATGGCCCATGCACAGTTTAAAGACTATAAGTATATCCATTTATTGAGCTTGATTTATTCCAGCCTGTTATTCATGTTCCTTGCCTATTTTCCTTTTCTGATAGCATGTGGGCTTTCAGCTTCTCTTTAAATTCTTTTAGTTTGGCCCAGTTGGGCCATCTGTATTTTGGGTCAGATCTTTATGCCATTTGATTTAATTGTCTAAGTGTGGGATTGTATACGTATGTGTGATCAATTATGATTAATTTTTATTTATAGTTTAGTGTACAAACCTTAAACATGTCCTAATCCTTATCTTCTTATGTGTCGCATGTGGATAATTACCAGGCCATTTGGGCCATTTCCTTGCATTAAAACTGTCACAACCCAACTAGGGGCCATGATGGGTACCCGGAGCTGACTACCGAGCACCTCTCATTAAGCTAATCATCATACTCAACCTGAACTTATATAATCTCCAAGCAACCCATATCTATATACATAAGCCCTCACGGCTACAAAAGTACAATGTGATCATCGTGGAGCATCAATAACCCACACGTACGTATTTACGAGCCTCTACTAGAGTACTAGACATAAGGACGGGACAGGACCACGTCGTGCCCAAAATATATATACACAAAAGAGTATGATCATAAGTAGTACCTCCGAAATAATTGAGTGCTCCTGTAGGTCCGCTGATAAGCCCCTACGGATCTGCACTGTCTCCCTGTCTACCTGTAGGCATGAACACAGCGTCCAAAAAGAAAGGACGTCAGTACGAACATTATACTGAGTATGTACGACATGAATACTACTGGCATAATAAAGAAATCATGAAGCATGAGATGAAGATGTAACCTGATTAACCTTTTAAACGTAAACACGTGTTATACATCCCACATATATAAACATATCACATGTACCATCATCGTTAACCCGCGTCCGGGTAACCATCATACGCCGCCCACTAGTGGTGTCATGTCTAGCCCTCTAGGTACGGGGTAACCATAAGCAGCCCACATTAGCGGTGACATGTCCGGCCATCTAGGCACGATGTAATCATAAGCAGCCCGCATTAGCAGTGACATGTACGACCATCTAGGCATGATGTAATCATAAGCAGCCCGCATTAGCAGTGACATGTACGACCATCTAGGCACGGTGTAATCATAGGCAGCCGACATTAGCGGTGACTTGTCTGTCAATCTAGGCACGGTGGAATCGTGTCATCATATACTCATCATAAACACATCATAAAGCATACATTAGAATTCAAAGATAATCTACTACTATATCGGGGTGACGTAAGGTCGAGAACGCCCGATTCCATTATGGAGTAATCATAACCATCATACCGCACCTTGAAGAAACTAACACTATAAGATGGGTCTAGTAACAATGAATAACATTAAAGAATCATATAAGGATCATTAGCTTCGTCGAGATATCATATCGTAAGCTTTAGGATCATTGGGCTTAGACTCATCATCACCATTATTGGATTCATAACATAGCATAAGCTTTATCTCGTAAAAAGCTCTTCATAAACATTGACTCATATTTTTCCGGAATGCAAGAAGGTCATGGAAGATAAAGGGAGTCATGTCATGAGAATCATGCCTTAGAAAATAAGGGACTAGCCTTACATACCTTTTCGTTTAGCTACATTATCACTTGAACGTTGCCCTCCAATATTCACGTTTCTACCTTCAAGAGAGTTCGTACTAATATTAGATAATCGATAACATGAGCATGCTTGAACTAAAGCTAGAGAAACTTGGGCAACATCTCCTTTGTTTATATAACTTTCTCCATATCACATATCCACTCCCAAACGTCAATAACAATATTCATAATATCATACTCAACAATCTTCATCAACCATACATTATTCAATTCTTCTACTTCCATTTCAAGGGCATCCATAGCCATGGTCATAATACAACATTACCGTCATCCTCATATAATGTTTATTCCACACTCTTAATATCATTTATAACATAACTATACTCGTAACATTTAAAGAATCATGATCCATATTAAGCTACTACTCAAAAATGTCACTATTGTCATATTTGTAACCCATTTTCTATTTCCTTCAATAATCCAAGTCTTTCAACCTCTCAATACTCTGAATAACATGAATTGATCATAAAACTTACCTTTGATAGTATGAGAAAGTCCTTTGGATGACAATGCTTCACTTGAGAAAAACCCTAGCTTCAATCCAAAGAGGTTTCTTGTCTTGTATGAACCCTAGTGAGCTTCTTGCACTTGATTCCCTTAGTTTGATGAACTTGATCTTTAATTTCTCTTGGATTCTTCTAGATGAAGTGTGGATAGAGTTCTAGAGGTTTCTTGAGGTGTGGAGAGTTTTGGAGAGAAAATGAGAAATAAGAGAAATAACTTGGGTCCCTTATTTAAACTTAAAAATCTGTCCCGATCAAGTTATACGGACACACATACGGTCCGTATAACTTATACAGTCCGTATGCGTGACCGTATAATGCTTCCAGTGATGACCCCTTCTCTAGGCAGCTTATACGGTCAGATATACGGGCCGTATCTTTTATACGGTCCGTATAAAGGACCGAACAATTCACAATTCCCCAAAACTCGTCCTCGTCAACCCGTTTTGCCTCCAATCCTTATGGAACCTTCTTAATACTTGTTTAACAGTTCATTAAAAATCTAAGGGGCATTATAACTCTTATTTAGGACATCATTAAATCAACATTAACTCGGTACTTTGCAAATCCTTCCGATACACAGCGTATACCTCACCTTTCTTGGCGAGCTTTCTTCCCTTGCCTCAAACGTCTTTGAAATCTCAATTAGAATCGTTAAGAAACCTTTCTTACTTGTAGGGATATCGCATACGCCTCACCCTGCACTAGTCCATTCACTGTGCAACAACATGAAATTTTTTCGAGGTGTAACAAAAACCTGTTGGGCCAGAGGCCCAACACCATTCTTGATCGAGTCTGATAAAGAAAAGGAAGGGAAGCTAATATTTCCATGAAGGCCAAATCATGGGTGAAAATGGTTGAAGGCCCAACTATGGGTGAAAATAGTAACTGGTGGGCTTAGGTAGGCCTACGAACTTAAACTTTCTCCTTTATTTTTATTCTTGTATATATATGTATTTGTAAAAACACTTGGAAATATTTGAACCCATATGGATGCTAGAACTTAGGAAACGCAAAGCATTTTTAGGAAGTGGCTTAAAACATTTTTTAAACTTTGCTAGTTTAAACTTGCATGAACTTGATACTTAATTTGATTTGACCAAGATTAAAAACTGGTTTTATACTGTAAATAAGGCTAAATGATCTTCAACTAATTAAGTGGCAAATTTATGGCCGTCTACCCTTAGCAAAAATCTGATGGTAATAACTTAATGGGTTTTGGGCCTTAAGCCCGTTATAAGGAGCCTTTAGAAGTTTATTGGACTTTTAATCGGGCTTGAGCTAAAAATGGAACAAAAAATGATCTTAAATGCATTTTTTTGTGGTTATAACTTTGATGAAAACTTTTAGAACAATAGTCACAAGAACTTAGAGATTTTCCAGAAAAACAAAACTTTGGTTTGGTCTTCAAAATTTCTGGGAAAAGAATTGAAACTGTTGGGCTAAAGGCCCATAAATTTATGGACTGAAAATAAAGGGAAATCTACTTTGATCGGACTTAAAGATAAGACGGATTTTGTGTTGAATATGAGTAGACTTATATGAGCTTCAATGGGATTAAAGTGGACTTAATGAAAACTTTCAATTTCTTATTATATACTTATACTAAAAATAGGAGATATACTCCATATTTTCTTCTATATAATAAAACCTATAAGTAATAAACTCATTTTATTAAGACTAAAATAGTAGCGACTCTACTCGGGAGAAATCCCGAGTTGTTTTAGTCCGTCAATAAAGTGAGTTGAACACTTATACGGATTTTTTGAACCCAAAACCCCTTTTCTAAGGGACTTTTTGCCGAAATTTTGAATTTATGATAAATGAATGACTTTGCAAAAAATTAAACCATCTTAAGCAAATAAATACATTAATCACACATTGAAGCTCGTAGGTCAACCGTATTCTACGGTTCCTTAATACTAGAGTGCTGAAAATCTTCCCTAGGGGATCCCCAGAACCCTTACCTCGAACTCTGGTCAAAAAATAATTTTTCTCTTGCTTGATAAACCCCGTTTTCCTAGTTTTCCTAAAATAAATTAGGTGGCGACTCTAAAAATACTAAAATCCAATTAGAGCGTCAACAACCTCTTAGTAACTTTTATGTGCCAGCGTAAAAGTGAACCGTAACTATGGGTAGCGTGGTTACTGAGGTAATCAGGTTGGTCATGATTGGTTATGACGATTTTAGTATCCTTCAAGTTGAATAAGTGAAAATGTGTTGGCCAATAGTTAAATTTTGAGTAAATGAGTCTTTTCGGGATTTTCGTCGATTTCATTAGGCTCGGAAGGTCAATTTTAACTAGGTTGGTTAATTAGTTCGATTCCCAAGGCACTCGGGGATATTTTGGTCTTTTGGTTGGATAGTTTATTTTGGGCGTTTGGGGGTTTTCCCGATCATGATGACCTCTTTTGGGAATTCCAAGGGCATGAGTGAGTTCGTAGCGTTGTTTTAGAGAGGTTTCCATGTTTGGTTTGCATCCGGGAGGTCTCGGATGAGTTTCGGGTTTCAGGATTAACCTAGAGAAAAACTAAAATTTTCTAGTGTCTGGTGCGTCGCATTTGCGGATGTGGGACAGCACCTACAAGGCTTGGTTCGCAGGTGCGAGATTGTGGGGTTTAAGTTGGGCCGCATTTGCGGCCATTTATCCGCAGATGCAAGGCCGCACCTGCGAAGAATTGTCTGCAGGTACGGAAATCGCTCTGTTCAGAAGCCTTTTATTTCCCTAAAATGAACCTAGTCTTCTTGTTTCATATTTTGCGTTTGAGAGTTGGTGTGTAGGCCCTTTCAGAGGTTTGAATTTCAAATCAACTCAGGGGTAAGATTATAAGCCTTTAATTGGTAATTCCTAGTGATCTAATCCATTATTTAACCTTGTTTTCATGATTAGGTTGTGGTTTCTTTAGGCTATGAACCCTAAGATTATTGTTGAACTTTCTTTAATCTAATATGATTTTTATTGAGAAATTTCATAGATTCTAAGCATTTAATCAATGGCTAACTAGTCCCTAAGCTTGAATCTCATTTTTATTCAAGAATCTTAATATGGAAATTGAAGATTTTCTCCAAAACTGGGGGGTTTTGATTATTGCTGAAATTAAACCTCATTTGGGGCTAGAAATGCATGAAACCTAGGATGTTGATTGTTTAGACTTTTGGGTAAACTAATTTTCCAATAAATTTCCAATTTTGCCCTTGTGGGCTCAGGATCATTTCCTAAGGTCATTTTTGAGTTGTTTTTGAAGTATAGCATTATCGTGTCCTTGGATTCATATACTAACGTAGAATACTAAATTGATAGACTTTGATTATTGTGAGGAGATTAAGAAAGGAAAGGCTTAAGTGGATTAGTTCGTGACACCTGTTCGGTTTTGAGTTAGGTTATGACTTACCTTTGTTAGTCTCCGATTAGAGAATCGTATGTAGTGCTAGATGTTGACGGGAAATCTTGTTAGGCCTTCGAGCACGGTTTTGGTGATAAATCCACTAGTTTGGTATGGATGTTGTTATGTGGGCTTGTCTCCATATATGTTTTAGTCATGAATTTGATGCATTTATCTCTATCTCTTTGTATCTTACTTATCTCATGAAAGAGGAAGGAAAATATGGATGAATTGAGTTTTGTTTTCATTTCATGGCCAGAATCTGTGGATCCTATGATATGCGGTGTTGTTGAGATTGATTTCATGCATTCCATATTTCTTATGTGACTTGGTATGATTGTGTTTTGAAATGTGATAAGTGAGAAAGTGTAGCCTCCGAGTTCTTTATTGTTGCGCGTAAAAGAGAAAGAGTGCTCGTTATCCGAGGTCTTTATCACAGTAAGGGAATGGTCGTGATCTAAGGTCATTTACTAGAGTGAGAGAGTGCTCGTGTCCGAGGTCATTTGCTGGAACGACGGTACATGGAATTCGTGAGTCCCCCATAGGTCATGGCTTTAAGGCATTTCCCTTATAATGTGTGTACGGGTATGGAAAGTTGGCCAGTGCATTGCATTGAATCTCAATTCATTCATCTCTTCTTGACTATTTGCTTAGCATTTCATGCACTTCATATGACCTTAGATATATATATGAACATGCCCTATGACTATACTTGACTGCTTATCTACTCTACTTGTTGATTTCTTTCTGTTTATATGCATGACCTAATCATTGTCGGGCTTTGATGCATACGAGTACTAGTGTTGTACTCATACCACTCTTGTTGCACTTCTTCTTGAGTGCATAGTTAGTCGTTAGTTTTACTACTCGAACTCGCGAGCGATACTGAGGCCTTCTTGTTGGATTTTCAAGGTGAGCCACAGCCAGATTCTGCAACCCAAATTTCCTTCCATTGCTATGTGTCTATTTGATTTGGTACACAATTATTATCTTTTATTTTGAGACTTATATTCAGTTTTGAATGTTGTATTGTATTTGAGCTCTTGTACAAGTCCAGACCAGATTTTGGGATGTAGTTGTATTTACTTCGCACTTATGTTATTCTATTACCATTTATGACTTAATATGTTTCTTCTTTTACTTATGCATGGTTAATTAAAATGATGTAGTTAGGGAAAGGGTTCACCTACATGGGGGAAAGTGTGGGTGCCCGCACGGCTAACGAGTTGGGTTGTGAAAAGTTTGTATTAGAGCCCTAGGCTTATTGGTCTTATGAGTACAAGAGAAATGTCTAGTAGAGTCTTGCGGCTCGGTACGATGAGCTTTCGTACTTATCTGTGAGAGGCTATAAGACATTTAGACAACTTTCATTGTCTTCCCTTCTTTTGTGCTACATTATTCAAAATTGGTACCTAGCTGATCCAAATTGGTATGTCACTTCTATTCCTATTTTCTCATATATGGTGAGGACACGTGTGACAGTCCCTAGAGACGAGGCGCCAATACCTACTGCCAGAGGTCGAGGTCGAACTAGAGGTCATGGTAGAGGAAAAGATCGGGGGCAGCACCTCGTCGGGTTAGAGCACCCATTGCTGGCTAGGCCCGAGCTAGATCTTTATCATTCGAGCCACTGTATTAGCATGATGACGAGCCTATAGAAGAGGATGAGTTGGGACCAGGACAGGCTCAACCAGCGTTTATTGCGACACCCGTACTACAGGATGCCACGGTTCGGATCTTGAGTATTCTTGAGGGGTTAACCCAGGTGAGTGTCCATCCAACTACACCAGATATGTCTCAGACCAGAGCTAGAGGACAGACCCAGAGCAGTATAAGACCCACGATGCACATCCTGCCGCAGTTATGGCACCCCGTACTGATAATAATTCACCGCCTGCTTTTGCTCCTAGGACTATTACTGGCTCAACTATGACTCATACGGAGCAAGATTTGTTTGCGACATTTACTAAGATGAAGCAGCATGAATTTTATGATACCCCTGGGGAAGATGCTTATGAGTTCATCGTTGATAGTCATGAGAGGCTTCACAAGTTGGGCGTGGTAGAGTCGCATGGAGTTGACTATTTTTTTCTAGTTGCGTGGTGATGTAAAGATATGGTGGAGGTCCTATATTGAGTGCCAACCGGTTGGGTCACCTACTTTGACTTGGACCTAATTCTATCACGTTGTTCTGGAGAAGTACATTCCTCGGACTTTGAGATTTAAGAGGAGAGATGAGTTCAACAATCTAGAGCAGAGAGGGATGTCGGTCACGAAGTATGAGTCCAGATTTCACTCATTGGCTCGTTATACAGTTCAGTTACTCCCCACTAAGGCAAAGAGAGTGAAGAGGTTCGTCAAGGGGGAAACTTTACATCTAGTAGCTTCTGGGTCTTTTTTCTAGTCTATGGTTGATCATGCTAGTGAGGTCCAGTCTATGAGGATTCAGGCTCATAGTGGGAGTGATGACAAAAGGATTCGCCGGTTCGACAATTTCTGTAGTTCATCTTCAAGGGGTGGGGTCTATTCGAGGAAGAGTCATCAATACCATTCTGGATGCCCCATTTAGTTTGCATTACAGGTTTCAGTTGGTGGCCCTTCTGGTCGTAGCGGATTTAATTCTTAACAGACTTCTCGACGCTCTTGCCCTCAACAAGTAGACTGTGAAGGATATTATGGTTCTTTGATTAGTGTGACACAACCCAGTTTGGTCGGGGCTTGCTTTTAGTGTGGTGACCCAGGACATTTCGCGAGAGAGTATCCTAGGCCCAAACAGAGTAGAGCTCAACAGGGCTCTCATTTCAAACTCTAAGAGCTCCAGCACCATCGGTTAGTAGAGGTGGATTTTTGAGTGGAGGTGGTTCGCAGCCTGGTAGAGGAAATTATCAATCTAAGAGAGGGGGTCATTAGCCCGACAGGGTAGTTCTCAGGCAGCCAGGGATGGAGCTCAATCTAGTCAGGCTGGTCGTGGAGGCATACAGTCTGAGGGCGAACGGGTTCATTTCTATGATTTTCCTGGTAGACCAGAGGCAGAGGCTTCTAATGCAGTCATCACAGGTACTATTTCGGTCTGTCATCGGTAGCTTCAGTATTATTCTCTACTTTCTCTTATGTGTCCACATATTTCTCTATGGGGTTGGATATGATTTGTGATCTACTTGATGTGCCTATTCGTGTGTCTAATCTGTTCGGAGATTCTGTGGTGGTAGATCTAGTCTATCGGTCTTGTATGGTTAACCCAACTTGGGTGGATTTGGTGACCATGGATATAGTAGATTTCAATGTTATCTTGGGTATGAATTTTTTTCCTCCCTATGACGTGATACTAGACTATCATGTCAAGACAGTCATGTCAGCCATGCCAGGCATATCGAGGTTGGAGTGGAAGGGTAATCCTAGCTCTACTCCCAAGAAGATTATATCGTTCATTCGGGTGAAGAAGTTGGTAGATAAGGGGTGTTCATATTACTTGGCTCATATCCAAAATATGAGTGCGGATACTCTTTCCTTGGAGTCGGTACCTGTAGTTAGCGAGTTTGCGGAGGTCTTTCCCACAGACTTGCCTGGTATGCCGCTAGATTGTGATATTGACTTTTGCATTAATTTGGAGCCAAGCACTTGGCCCATTTCTATCCCACCCTATCGTATGGCTCCGGAAGAGTTGAGGAAGTTGAAGGAGCAATTGCAGCACTTGTTTAGCAAGGGGTTCATTAGACCTAGCGTTTCCCCTTGAGGTACACCGTGCTGTTTGTGAAGAAGAAGGATGGTTCTATGCGGATGTGTATCGATTATCGACAGTTGAACAAGGTTACTATTCAGAACAAGTATCCGATACCCTGCATAGATAACCTATTTGATCAGCTTCAGGGTGTGTCGGTCCTCTCTAAGATCGACTTGAGGTTAGGGTATCATAAGTTAAATATTAAAGAGGAGGATATTCCGAAGAGTACTTCCAGTACCTGCTATGGTCATTATGAGTTCTTGGTGTTGTCTTTCGGGCTTACAAATGCTCCCGCAGCTTTCATGGATTTGATGAATAGGATCTTCAAGCCTTACATGGATTCGTTTGTAATGGTCTGTATTGATGAAATTTTGGTGTACCCTCGTAGCATGAAAGATCATGAGAAGCACTTGAGGATAGTACTTGGGTTGTTGAACGAGAAGAAGTTGTATGCCAAATTTTCTAATTTTGAGTTCTGGCTTAGTTTCGTGACATTTTTCGGGCATATTGTGTCTAAAGAGGGAATTATGGTGGATCCTAAGAAGATTGAGGTAGTTAGAGATTGGGCTAGGCCTACTTTGGTTAATGAGATTTAGAGTTTTGTGTGCTTAGCGAGATATTATCGTCGATTTGTGAAGGGGTTCTTATCTATCGCTTCTCGTTTAACTCGGTTGACTCAGAATAGCGTACCTTTTCAGTGGTCCGATGAGTGTGAGGAGAGCTTTCAAAAGCTCAATACTTTATTGACTTCAGGTCCTATTGTGGCGTTACCGATAATGGGGAAAAACTTTACTATTTATTGTGATGCTTCTCGGACTGGTTTGGGTTGTATGTCAATGTAAGAGGGTAAGGTGATCGTGTATGGTTTGAAGCAGTTGAAGATTCATGAGAAGAACTACCCTACTCATAATTAGAGTTGGCAGTAGTAGTCTTGCCTTGAAGATTTTGAGACATTACCTATATGGGGTTCATTGTGAGGCATTCACCGATCATCGTAGTCTTCAGCATGTGTTCAATCAGCGGGATCTAAATTTGAGATAACATAGGTGGATGAAGTTCCTCACGAATTACGACATTACCATTCTTTATCATCTATGCAAGGCTAATGTGGTAGCTGATGTGTTGAGCCGAAAGGCAGTGAGTATTGGTAGCTTGGCGCGTTTGATGTTGAGGAGCATTGTTACATCCCGTACTTCTGTACATTGGATTTCTCGTAAGTTAATCGATATAAGTTCAAGGACAATATTACTTTTGACGTTATAAGAATTTATGCTATGTTTAACAAGTGATAAGTAAGTGTCGTGGAGGTTAAACGAATCGGAGAAAATAAGTTTTGTCAAAGTTTAGAAATTGAACAATTTATACGAACTATACGAAATTTTGGTCACATTCAAGTATGCAAAATAAAGAGATCAGGGTATAAAGTTTGAGGTCCGAAAGTAATTTAGGCCTTAACAAGTGTGATGACGGTGATTGGGAATAATACTTTATGTATGGAAAATGAGGTTATGGACTAGTGCTATATTACATGAGCATAATAATGAGTATATAAGTACTATTTAAGTGGATTGAGATCAAGAAATTTATTATGTGTGCAATTGATTAAGCGTTGGATTGTAATGGAAATAAATAAACTATTTGATATGGTGGAATAATTATTAATAGACACGGCCACATAGTCATGGACATGTGGCTTTCTAAGAGGGACGTATGCATGCAATATTTTGAGGTGGAACATTTGGTGATAAACACCAAGAAGCTGCCCAAATCAGCCACGTGTAAAAAAAAAAACAAGTATACATATATTGAAGTTTCCTATGTCAACATATTGGCATTTGAAATTGCATTTAGAATTGTAAGAATATATGAATGCTACAGTGGAGTTGAGATGCAGCAACGTTCAACACTTGCTATATACAACAAGGTGACATTATATTTTAGGGATGAAACTTATATTTCTTTTCAAGAACGACACGAGTTTTGCTCACCGTTTTGATCTCGTTGTTCCGTTTTGTCGTGTTGTTGAATTTGGGCTTTCTTCGTAGTGAAGTAAGGTGGAAGAAGATTATTTCTTGGAAAATAAGGTAAGAATTCTCTTCTACTAGGTATACTTAAATTCGTCCGGGGCATAGTTAAATTGTGAGACGGGAACTACGAAATTAATTGCGGGAAACCGGATAAATTATTATTGTTATCATGTGGGCTGTTTGGTGGTTGTTATGAATTATTTTGTGGGCTGGAATATCGTGGATTGGCTGTAGTTGTTGTTGTTATGTTTGTTGTTTGTTATACTACGTACATACGGAAATAAAGAAGTGTATGCAAGCATCGGTATAGGAATGTATATTGGGCTGTTTGGAGGGAATTTAAGAATGGAGTTGATTCTATTTGGATATGTATTTCGATATTATTATTGGTATTGTGATTGATATTTTGGCTAAATTGTGGGAATTGATGAAATAAACACGAACTTGAGAATGTTATTAAGTTAAGAAAGGAATATACAAAAGGTGACATGGGTGTACAAATTCTACTTCGAGCTTGACGATCATTATAAAGTCATTATGGATATATATGTGGTGTTGTTGAGATTTATTTTTGTTATTTTGGCTGTTATTATGATATATGGAATTGAAAGATGCTAGTGATATAGGGGAGATGCTACCTGTTTCATTTCAGGATCAAGCTATCAATTGATATACACGATATATGAAAACCACCTAAAGTCATACATGTGTGTCCTTGTTATAGGATTAGCACCAGCATTACGACGCGTTCGTTATGGGTTTATATTGGCAACTTAAGGTATGTAAAGCTAAATGTTCTTTCTTTTTGGCATGATTTACATGAAATGAACAAACGATGAATGTATAAGTTCCTATTCTTAGAGACACTAGGGTGGTTAATATCTTGATCTCCATAAGTTATTTCATATTGGCTCGGTACGCGTCTATGACTCCTGAAGTTCCATTTGACAAAATTCATTATGATGTTCGAGAGATACTTGACATGACTGTCTCCATTGATATTCAAGTGTTAGTTCATTTTATCTATTCTATCGAGTCTCAGATGATGATTCAAATTTCATATGGTTACTCACTACTCTGCTCGTGCATGCTGTTATTATATCTTGCACTGAATCCGGGGCCAGGTATGTTCTCTTGCACAGTTCACTGCATTGTTCACCGAGTCACTCACTAGAGGGCCGGGTACGGTATATGTATATATATGATGATATGATGATATGATGATGTGATGATATGATGATGTGATGATGCGAATATGGCGCCAAGGATGGTATGTGATGACTTTATTCATCGAGTCCCATAATGGGCCGGGGACGATATATAATAATGACATGCATGTTTTACGTTTCATAAGGCCAGTGTATTGGTACTTTAAATGTCATACTTGTCTCCTATGATCTCTATTTCAGTCGTGATTCTCTTTGTTGTATTTCATGATTTATATACTCAGTACATATCTCGTACTGACCCCCCTTTCTTCGGGGGGTTGCGTTTCATACCCGCAGGTACAGATACTCGATTTGGCGATCCTCCAGCTTAGGACTTCTACTCAGCTATCTTGGAGAGCTCCATTGTTTCGGAGCCTAGACTTTTGGTACAGATCCTTTTGAAGTATACATATGTTTACCCATGGGTACGGCGGGGCCCTGTCCCGTCATATTTCACTATCGATACTCTTAGAGGTCTGTAGACACATGTGTGGGTTGTGTATAAGTATTGTTCAGCTGTGTCTATATGGCTTACGTATGGTATTGACATGTTCTGACTGCCTTGTCGGCTTACGTATGGTATTGATATGTTGTGGCAGCCTTGTCGGCTTGTGTGTGGTATTGATATGTTGTGGCAGCCTTGTCGGCTTGCGTATCATATTGACATGTAGTGGCAGCCTTGGCGGCTTGCGTATCATATTATATTTTGATTAGTTGTGACTCCTCAGGAGACAGGTTATCTGGATAACTATATATGATGACGTTATTAACCTTTGAGGTTCTTTTGCAAAGTTTCCATATTGTTCTTAAGAATCAGTTTGTCTATATTTAACAGGTACGTATACGAGTGTCCAGCTCGGGCACTAGTCATGGCCCACGGCGTTGGGTCGTGATAAAAGTAGTATCAGATCAGTTTATCCTCAGAGTGTCTACAGACCGTGTCTAGTAGAGTCTTGTTTATCGGTGTGTTGTGCACCACATCTATAAACAGGAAGCTACAGGACATTTAGGATGTTACCTTTCCTTCTTACTCTAGATCGTGCGATAGAGCCAAGAGATAGGAAATGATATCCCTTGTATACAAACCTTTGATTTCAGCAGGATAGTGGTGTCGACAAGAGAAGGTAAATAATGCTATTGGGAGTTACAGAGGCTAATACTTCATTGAGGTTACGTTATCAGAAATTGCATATACAGAATGGCAAACTGGCCATCATCAAGGTAAGTTATTGTAAGTATAGTGAGAAAAATGGATTGAATGTATATATATTGTTGATAAGTTCAGTTATAAGGTGCGCACAGAAGAAGCTGAAGGAATCAGTAACGGTAAGCAGAATATATGTCAGATATAGTGTGAATGTTGCAGGTATGATTGAAACCTGCAGTTAAAGACTGAAAGGGAAAATAAACAGGAAAGTGTAACAGGTACAGTTTGAGTTGGACATACGAGGTAAGTTCGTCTTTTTCATATTGTTATTGATATGGGGATCCCTGTGCGGCTATGATACGCTATAATATATATGTATATGTTGGCCCTGTGAGGCATTGTTGGTATTTCCTGCGTGCAGGTTTTGAGATAGTAAGGAATACAGAGGAAACACTGCCAAAATTTTCCTAGAAATAAAAAGAGAATGAGATATAAGTTCGTAATATGTCTTGAAAGGTCGTGTCAACAGTAATGGCAAGATGTTGACCAAGTTGCAAGTCTGGCTTCGAGAAATAAAGTTAACTGTTGAATTCATAGTAATAGTAATTATGAGATCGATATCGATATGTTAAAAAGAAATGCTAGGATAATTTGGAAGGGCTTATGATACTAAGAGATGATGTAGAAAAGGGTGGAAAATCTTAATAGAGCGTTATATTGAGGTGTCGACTGAATTGATAAGCAGGGATAAATTAAGACGAGTTTATAGTTAAAAGGAGTAGTGGTATGATTGAGACAAGAGTACGGAGGAGGAAGAATTGCGACGAATATGAATGTATTGATAAGACAGCTTGTGAGATATTAAGGATAAGATTGATCAGAAAGGGTAAAAGGTTAAGTACGCCTACTCCACAGCGTGTAATTAAACCATAGTAAGAATCTTGAATATGGTTAAGAAGTGTTACACTATAGGATTGATTACGAACAGGATATAAG
The DNA here is from genome assembly GCF_019175385.1 of Lycium barbarum. Lineage (NCBI taxonomy): Eukaryota > Viridiplantae > Streptophyta > Magnoliopsida > Solanales > Solanaceae > Lycium > Lycium barbarum. The sequence goes on along the minus strand of NC_083348.1, from coordinate 16,446,535 downwards.
GTGAATATAATGAGTAAAGTCTAGCGAGGAAGTGACTAAAAGATATGACGTGATCTAGGTGACTAAAGTATAAAGGCAATGTGAAATGGAAAGGCAAGGTATGGAACGGATGAAAAAGACTTATAAAGATCTATAGGGAAAGTTCATAATAAAGATTATGCGATAACGGGAACGAAAGCGAGCACAAAAAAAAGGGATTTAATTAAAAGAAGGAAATAAGAAGGAAGCGAGCGAGACAATAGTGCAGTAATAGGTTATAACATGTATGGCCGAGGACACGAGTAATATAAGTGGCGGAACAGTGAAGGAATAAAATATAAAGAGACGAGCAAGGAAGCAGAATGAGTGCCAGAAAATGATTGGGATGATAAGAACAAATAGGGATGAACGGAATACACTTTGAAAAAGAGAAAGGGATTGTGCAGGAGTAGTGGTTTCTGAAGGATACAGGGGTAGCATGAGATTCCTCGTGCACAGAATAAAATATGGACCTAATAAAAGGAGTTCTAAAGGAAACACCTAAGATAGACGTGATTAATTGGGTACGAGTGTAGAACAAAAGGAAAATATATAGCTATGAACTTAAAGGTGTAGTAGGACGACAAGGTGATAAGATAAGATTGTCGTTAAGATGAACTCGATATGATGTTGAGTAAGTTAGAAGTTGGTACTGGGTACACGACAAGGGCAAGAGAGCATAAGGCATAAAGGAGTATTGCGTGTATATGACTTTACCTCGGAAACAGTGAAATCCTTAAAGGACAGGGACTGTAGGTTATGGAACAAATGATGTATTGTAAATTCATTAGAGGAAACAGATGATACAGGTTGGGATAAAGATAATGCTACAAGAGAACTTTGCACACTTATCATCAAAATATAAGTGCTACCTAATTGAGAATTTGGAACGACTGCAAGTACTAAATAATTATTGATTGGAGTGAGTCGAATGTGGCCTTGGATGAGATGCTACATTGGTTGCATTACTCGAGTACAGATCATCAGATGAGATTTTATACTATATATAGAAAGGTTCTTGTCGCTTCCTGATTTTGTTAAGGTTTCGTACGTGGATAATCAAAGTTATAAATTATAAAGAAAAGATATGGAAATGGTACAGTATACCAAGTGAGTTAGAAAAAGGATCAGATGAATTTGAGATTGGAAATAGGGACTTAAAGCAGAATATAAACAGGTAATGGTATAAGTACATCCTTAAAGGGGGAAGCGGGTGAGAGTAATGCAAATGTAAGATGGAAACAATTGACACTGCAATATTTGATATGAATACTCAAACTGCAAGTGAGATTCCTCGCTGAAACAAGTTAGTAAGATCTGAAAGGCAGCAATGAACGAATAGAAGTCAGGATGGTATTTGAGACGAGACCGAGGATCATCTGTAAAGATCTTGGATAATATGACATTAAAAAGTAGATGCTTATAAAAATAAAGAATACGACAGGAGAATGGCAACGAGTAACTTAAGAGATATTATAAAGGATAGCAATGCTATACTAGATTAGAGGCTAAAGATTTTGGCAATAGAGTTGTTCTCCAATGATATTGCGACTTATAAGTAGTAAGGAGAAGGGATAGAGAATCTCATATAATAGGATATGAGAAAAATCAAAGGATGAATCAAAGGAAAGGAGTATGACAAGATAGGCTACGAGTTGTACGAATGAAATATGTAAGGCAGAATGAATCAGGAGAAGAAAAGACTACGACTAAGATTGGACATACTTTCTATAAGTTGTACAAGAATAGTTATGCAACCTACGGATATTTGTATGCTAAGAATGAGACCAAGTGAGTACATGATAAGAAGAGTAAGGATTCAGTAATATCAATGAAGTTGTGATATGTAGGGTACATTAAGGAAGGATGTAAAGATGGTTTAAGCTAAATTACCTATACAGAATTAGTACGGAGGGCGAATAGGACATGGCCATAGTTGAGCCTCGATACTAATTGAAAGATACGAGAGGAGAAGGCGAGGTTAAGCATGAAGACTAGTAAGACGATGCTAAGGTATTTCTTGGGATAATTTGAGAACCCACGTATATTCATGTAAGATTGAAACGTGATGCGTGATAGAAAATCTAAGAGCAAAATCTGAATGAAGAGGCAATAGAAGAGTTTGAATCAAAGATAAAAAAAACAACATGAGATGATATGCCTAAAGCGTTACAAGTTGGATCAAGGGGAATTGCGAAGTGGATGAAGCGAGACGAACAAGACGAGCTGGTTACTAGAAGACAGTGAATTTATATGCCCAATCAAGAACTCTTTTAGAATTACACCAGTTAATAATAGACAGATCATAGAGCAGCTATGTAAAGTTATAATATGAGGAAACCTCCGCGCTACTAGATAGCTAACTCTAAGGATTGAGATTAAGAGCTAAAAGTAAAGTGACAATTAAAATCTTTTAAAAAAGAAAGTTGAGAAGTGATACATGATGCTGAAGATTCCAGAATATGGACTATAACAGCAGAATAATGTAGGGTTATTGAAGTAAAATAGTGTTACACCTTGGGAAATTTTGTTTTATTCATAGAGTCTGTGAAGGGTCTACAGTTTACCAAAGGATTATGAAATTCTCGAAAATTATAAAACCTTTAATAAGTCGACGAGGAACACTTATGGTAGGACATCTCGGATTGAATTCATCCAGATTCTACAGATATGAATCAATGCCATTATCATGGTCATATGGAAGAAGGGCAGTGGGAGAGATTTGCAAACCATGTGAGACGTAATACCATTATTGAGCAAGAAAAAGGATCGACAAGTCCGAGTATCAAGGAGGATCATACCAGGAAAGTAACTCACTTATACCTCTTCAAAGGATATCCTTGAGGAATCAAGGGAGTATTGCAACCAAGACTTATTACTAAGAAGGGAACTCGTTCCCAATTATTCAAAGGAAATGTTATAGATAGTGCATGTCAATGAATTAAAACAACGACTCCAAGAAGGAGGTACACTGCGGACTATGCGACCTAAATAAGAGTGGAAGTGGACCTATAAGAATTAGAAGAAAGAACAAGAGGAACCAATATGTGATGGTAAACCTACCCAAGGGATAGACAAGTCCATCGGTTGCAGACTAAGGATGTGGATTTTGTTAAGGTGCTCTTTAGGGATAATAATGTCGATGAATGACGTGGAAAGAAGAAGACGATAGGAAGGCCAGATATCCACATTTATTCTCATCTTTCGAGGCAGTTCGAACTTTAGGTATGTGATGTATTTTGGTCATGTGAGGCCATGATATTGTGTATTTTAGCATGTGGCCCTGTGTGGCATTGTATTGGGTTGCTGTGTACAGGTTGGTATTGGCACAGTTATAGACGAGACTTTGCCAAAAAATTTATAATACTCTATAGGCCAAACATTCGAGGACGAATGTTCTAATGGGGGGAAGGATGTTACATTCCGTACTTTTGTACATTGGATTTGTCGTAAGTTAATCGATATAAGTTCAAGGACAATATTACTTTTGACGTTATAAGAATTTATGATATGTTTAACAAGTGATGAATAAGTGTCATGGAGGTTAAACGAATCGAAGAAAATAAGTTTTGTCAAAGTTTAGAAATTGAACAATTTATAACGAACTATACGGAATTTTGGTCACATTCAAGTATGCAAAATAAAGAGATCAGGGTATAAAAGTTTGAGGTCCCAAAGTAATTTAGGCATTAACAAGTGTGACGACGGTGATTGGGAATAATACTTTATGTATGGAAAATGAGGTTATGGACTAGTGCTATATTACATGAGCATAATAATGAGTATATAAGTACTATTTAAGTGGATTGAGATCAAGAAATTTATTATGTGTGCAATTGATTAAGTGTTGGATTGTAATGGAAATAAATAAACTATTTGATATGGTGGAATAATTATTAATAGACACGGCCACATAGTCATGGACATGTGGCTTTCTAAGAGGGACGTATGCATGCAATATTTTGAGGTGGAACATTTGGTGATAAACACCAAGAAGCTGCCCAAATCAGCCACGTGTAAAAAAAAAAACAAGTATACATATATTGAAGTTTCCTATGTCAACATATTGGCATTTGAAATTGCATTTAGAATTGTAAGAATATATGAATGCTACAGTGGAGTTGAGATGCAGCAACGTTCAACACTTTCTATATACAACAAGGTGACATTATATTTTAGGGATGAAACTTATATTTCTTTTCAAGAACGACACGAGTTTTGCTCACCGTTTTGATCTCGTTGTTCCGTTTTGTCGTGTTGTTGAATTTGGGCTTTCTTCGTAGTGAAGTAAGGTGGAAGAAGATTATTTCTTGGAAAATAAGGTAAGAATTCTCTTCTACTAGGTATACTTAAATTCGTCCGGGGCATAGTTAAATTGTGAGACGGGAACTACGAAATTAATTGCGGGAAACCGGATAAATTATTATTGTTATCATGTGGGCTGTTTGGTGGTTGTTATGAATTATTTTGTGGGCTGGAATATCGTGGATTGGCTGTAGTTGTTGTTGTTATGTTTGTTGTTTGTTATACTACGTACATACGGAAATAAAGAAGTGTATGCAAGCATCGGTATAGAAATGTATATTGGGCTGTTTGGAGGTAATTTATGAATGGAGTTGATTCTATTTTGATATGTATTTCGATATTATTATTGGTATTGTGATTGATATTTTGGCTAAATTGTGGGAATTGATGAAATAAACACGAACTTGAGAATGTTATTAAGTTAAGAGAGGATACAAAAGGTGACATGGGTGTACAAATCCTACTTCGAGCTTGACGATCATTATAAAGTATTATAAAGTCATTATGGATATATATGTGGTGTTGTTGAGATTTATTTTTGTTATTTTGGTTGTTATTGTGATATATGGAATTGAAAGACACTAGTGATATAGGGGAGATGCTACCTGTTTCATTTCAGGATCTAGCTATCAATTGATATACACGATATATGAAAACCACCTAAAGTCATACATGTATTTCCTTGTTATAGGATTAGCACCAGCATTACGACGAGTTTGTTTTGGGTTTATATTGGCAACTTAAGGTATGTAAAGCTAACCCTTCTTTCTTTTTGGCATGATTTACATGAAATGGACAAACGACGAATGTATAAGTTCATATTCTTAGAGACACTAGGGTGGTTAATATCTTGATCTCCATAAGTTATTTCATATTGCCTCGGTACGCTTCTATGACTCCTGAAGTTCCATTTGACAAAATTCATAATGATGTTCGAGAGATACTTGATATGACTGTCTCCATTGATATTCAAGTGTTAGTTCATTTTATCTATTCTATCGAGTCTCAGATGATGATTTGATTTGCATATGGTTACTCACTACTCTGCTCGTGCATGCTGTTATTATATCTTTCACCGAGTCCCGGGCCGGGTATGTTCTCTTGCACAGTTCACTGCATTGTTCACCGAGTCCCTCACTAGAGGGCCGGGTACGGTATATGTATATATATGATGATATGATGATATGATGATATGATGATGTGATGATATGATGATGTGATGATGTGATTATGGCGCCAAGGATGGTATGTGATGACTTTATTCACCGAGTCCCGTAATGGACCAGGTACGATATATAATAATGACATGCATGTGTTACGTTTCATAAGGCCAGTATATTGGTACTTTAAATGTCATACTTGTCTCCTATGATCTCTATTTCAGTCATGATTCTCTTTGTTGTATTTCATGCTTTATATACTCAGTACATATCTCGTACTGACCCCCCTTTTTTCGGGGGGTTGCGTTTCATGCCCGCAGGTACAGATACTCGATTTGGCGATCCTCCAGCTTAGGACTTCTACTCAGCTGTCTTGGAGAGCTCTATTGTTTCGGAGCCTAGACTTTTGGTACAGATCCTTTTGAAGTATATATATGTTTACCCAGGGGTACGGCGGGGCCCTGTCCCGTCATATTTCACTTTCAATACTCTTAGAGGTCTGTAGACATATGTGTGGGTTGTGTATAAGTATTGTTCAGCTGTGTCTATATGGCTTACGTATGGTATTGACATGTTGTGAAAGCCTTGTCGGCTTACGTATGGTATTGATATGTTGTGGTAGCCTTGTCGGCTTGCGTATGGTATTGATATGTTGTGGCAACCTTGTCGACGTATCATATTGACATGTAGTGGCAGCCTTGTCGGCTTGCGTATCATATTATATTTTGATTAGTTGTGACTCCTCAGAAGACAGGTTATCTGGATACCTATATATGATGACGTTATGAACCTTTGAGGTTCTTTTGCAAAGTTTCCATATTGTTCTTAAGAATCAGTTTGTCTATATTTAACAGGTACGTATACGAGTGGCCAGCTCGGGCACTAATCATGGCCGACGGGTTTGGGTCATGACAAGCATCCCTTGGCCATAGAGGTTTAGTGTTTGGCAAATAGTATGGTGAGGCTTGGTATTTCAGAACCGGATAAGGTTCTGGCTTGTGTTGAGGTGAGGTCTCTCTTTTGGAACAGATTAAGGCCCAACAGTTTGAGGATATAAAATTGTACAAGATTTGAGAGAAAGTGTTGAGTGGGGGGGCCAAGGAGGCGATTCTAAATGATGAGGGAGTTTTTAGGATTAAGGGGTGCATTTGTGTTCCTTGTGTTGGTGGGTTGATTAAGTTGATTTTTGAAGAGGCTCACAGTTCCAGATATTCCATCCATCCCAATGCTACAAAGATGTATAGTGAATTGAGACAGAATTATTGATGGGGTAGGATGAAGAGGGACATCATGGATTTCATTTCTTACTGTTTGAATTACAATAGGTCAAGTATGAGCACTTGAGATCGGATAGTGTGACTGAAAGGATACCCATTCCTGAGTGGAAGTGGGAGAGGATAGCCATGGATTTCCTGGTTGGTGAATTAAAGAACTTGGGCAAGTTTGACGGTATCGGGGTTATTATGGATAGGTTGACAAAGTCTGTGCCCTTCATTCCAGTTCATAATTCGGAGAAGTTGGCTAGGATCTACATTAGAGAGATTGTTCGATTTCATGGAGTGCACAATTCTATCATTTCGAACAGAGGCACTCAGTTCACTTCCCATTTCTGGAGGACTTTATAGAAGGAATTGAGGACCTTGTTGGATCTTAGTACTGCTTTTCGCCCGCAGATAGATGGTCAGTCCGAGAGGACTATTCAGGGGCTAGAGGATATGTTGCGGTCTTGTGTGATCAATTTTGGTGGTCATTGGGACCAGTTCTTGCCCTTGGCAGAATTTTCTTATAACAACAGTTATCATTCGAGCATTGACATGGCTCTATTTGAGGCTTTGTATGGTAGGAGAGCTCGTTCTCTGATTGGATGGTTAGATTCATTTGTACTGATTTGCTAAGAGAGTCCTTGGATAAAGTTAAGTTGATTCACGAAAAGCTTCTTGCTGGTCAGGGTAGACAGAAGGAGTATTCGTACCGGAATGTTCATGATTTGGTGTTCATGGTTGGGGACCAGGTTCTACTGAAGGTTTCGCCTATGAAGGGTGTGATGAGATTTGGGAAGAAGGGCAAGCTAAGCCTGAGGTTTATTGGCCCTTTTGAGATCATTCGACGTGTTGGTGAGGTGGCTTATGTGTTGGCTTTGCCACCAGGTTTGGCAAGTGTTCATTCGGTGTTTCATATTTCCATATTGAAGAAATACCATTCAAACGGGTCTTATATCATCCAGTGGGATTTGGTATTGTTCGATCAAAATCTTGCATTTGAAGAAGAGCCAGTAATGATCTTTGGTTGTTTATGCATTTAACCCTTTTTTTCCTATGTACCTTTCCTCTAGCTTCTTTAGAGTGAATTTGACTCATGGGGATTGGTAGCCCGTTTCCAGAGGTAATTGGGTGAGTCATGATTGGTTTTGAGGATTTTAGAAGCATTTATGTTGAATAAGTGAAAAAGTGTTGACCAATAGTTGAATGTTGAGTAGATGAGTCTTTTCAAGATTTCCGTCGGTTCCATTGGGTCTGGAAGGTCGATTTTAACTAGGTTGAGTTATTGGTTCGGTTCTCGAGGCACTCGGGGGTATTTTGGTTGGAAAGCTTATTTTGGCTTTTTGGGGTTTGACTGGGTCAAGATGACCTCTTTTGGAAATTTTGAGGGCGCGGGCGAGTTTGTAGTGTGTTCTTAGAATGGGATGCATGCTTGGTTTGTATCCGGGAGGTCTCAAATGAGTTTCGGGTTTCAGGAGCAAGTTAGTGAAAAACAAGAATTTAAGTGTCTGGTGCGCCGCATTTGCGGTTGTGGGACGGTGTCACACCCCACATCCGCAACATGTGATATCAAGGAAACACAACTGGACACGGCTTCATAGACTCCCTAAGACACTTGAACTTAGGGCTCTGATACCAAGCTTTATCACACCCCGAACCATGGCCTAGGCATAACACGACACTCGGTGCCTAACTGCATGTGACTGAGTAAACCCATAGGTTGGTTGAATCAACATGTGATATCAAAACATGCTAAAATAAGAAAATAAGACTAACACATGTTGATATACTAAAGAAGTCAGGCTGAAATATATTAATTGCAGAAATATTGTTTAGGTCTAAAACATCTGAGATCAATGCCAACAAGGCTAACACATCAAGGTTTGCTAATATATGACCGAATAGACTATGTCTATGAAGCCTCTAAAGAATATTGAAAAAATAATTGTCTAAAAACTGGAAAGACTTAAAGCAGGATAATGCCCCGGAGGAACTGGGCTCACCAAGCAGCTGATACGAGAAGTCCTAGCTAGATAGATCGTCAACATGTATATCGTTGCTTGCATTTGCGAGATGTAGGCCCCCAAGCAAATATAAAGGGACATCAGCACATTTGAATTGTACTAATATGTAAAGCAACTGGAAGAAGGAACTATAAGTACTGAAACTGATAACTGTAAACTGAATTAAACAGGGAGGTAAAGATCTGAAGTGCGCCCTGTTCTGAATGAAGAACCACCTGTATAGCTGTAAATATAAACTGTGGCCTAGGGCCCAAAACTACGGATACATGTGTTCAACAGTAAATAATTTACAAGATTGAGACTGGGCTATAGCAGATAGCGTGATAACTGTTTCTGATTATGAAACCTAAGCCAATATCTGATTATACACTGACTGAGACTCATGCGTTGTCAATACACAAGTCTATAATGATTACGTACTAAGTTCAAAATGATCACCATGAACAAATTGTGAAACTATAACCTTAGAAGATAGCAGTTCTACGACTATTCAAGAAACTACGACTAAACTGTATTCTAAGTCAAATTACCGATAAGCTTGTAAAAGGAGGCGTAGGGAGAATCATGAACATTCCCTAATGGAGATAGTTAATCCCACATACTTGTATATGCTCTAAAATTTGGAAGAAAGGTCTCAACTTTGAGAAGAATCCCAAAAGGCTAAGTCTTGAACCCTTTAGATGGGTTCTCTTGCAAACCCTAGGTTAAGAACAATGATTTCTTGCTTAATGTTCACACATATATGTTAGAATCCATATGGAATAGGTTAGGATTTCTTACCTTAGTGTTCTTGGTCATGGAGGAGGAGAGCAGGTCGTTCTAGGGTTCCGGAACTTGAAAATAAGAAAACAAAGCTGAGTTTGGGTATTTATACTGTTCACTGAAGCAGATGAAGTACGGGTACCAAGTACGTCGCATACTTTGAAGTACGGGCCGTACCTTATGGATCCCGTACATTGAAGAATAGCCCGCACTTTACCTAAAATCTCCAATTTCCAGCTCCAACTGCTCTGTCTGATTTTTCTAAGTCTACAATCATGGTCAAAGCGTAAGTTAAAGGTCTGAGGCATTAGAATATCTCCCCCTTAGGATCATTTGTCCTCGAATGATGGATTCTGGTAAGAAGTGACTGCTGAGACATGTGTACACCAACTGACATGAACACATGGAAGCTGGATCGAAAGGGATACTAAACTGATTAGCCTGGTGAACTGGATAGCCACTGAACTGGATAGCCACTGAACTAACTGAATGAACGCTGGGCTGAGTGACTACTAAACTGACTGAATACTGGAAACAGGGAAACCATGAAAGGAAATCTGAATGGGAAGATAAATTACCTTCAAAGCTTTCCCCTGACTATTCAAAGAGATGGGGATATATGGACTTCATGTCCTCTTCTGCTTCATACGTATCCTCCTCAACTTTCTGACTTCTCCAAAGGACTTTCACTGAAGCAACTTCTTCGTTCTCAACATACGAACCTCACGATCAAGGTTTTTCACTGGAACTTCTTCGTAAGTCAAACTGTTATTGACTGTTATGCTATTAGTAGCAACAACGAACGAGGGGTCTCCAACACACTTTCTCAACATGGACGCATGAAATACTGGGTGCACAACAACCAAGTCTTCGGCAACTCAAGATCATGAGCACTTGACCAACCCTTCGCAGGATTCTGTATGGTCCAATATAGCGTGGACTAAGCTTCCCCTTTTAACCAAACCTCATAACTCCCTTCTTAGACGAAACCTTAAGAAATACCTAGTCGTTAACTTGAAACTCTAAATCCTTTCGTCTCACATATGTGTAAGACTTTTGGTGACTCTGAGCTATTTTCAAATGCTCCTGAATTAACTTGACTTTCTCCATAGTCTAATAGACCAAGTCTGGTCCTAACAACTCTGCTTTACCAACCTCAAACCACTCAATGGGTGATCTATACCTTCGCCCATAAAAGCTTCAAATATATCCTCAAGGGTCTAAATGGTGCGCTCTACCTTGCCATATATCTGAGGATGAAAGGATCTCCAAAAATTTGCTGTGAACTGGACACCACGATCTGAAATAATGGACACTGGAATCCCACGAAGTTTGACAATTTCATGAATATACAACTTGGCATAGTCCTTTAAATATGTTGTTTTAACTAGCAAGAAGTAAGCTGACTTCCTAAGTCTGTCCATAATCACCCAAATTGAATCATGCCTTCTAGCTTAACCAGGTAGACTGGTTATGAAATCTATATTTATCATCTCCCACTTCCAAACGATAATATCATTATTCTGTGTCAAGCCACCAGGCCTATGTTATTCTGCTTTCACTTGCTGACAATTCTGACACTTAGCTACAAAATCTGTTGCGTTTTTTTATGTCGTTCCACCAATAAATCACTTTAAGATCATGATACATTTTCGTAGAACCTGGGTGAATGGAATACCTCGAATGGCAGGCTTCTGACATAAGTTTCTCTCTGAGCCCATCTACATTTGGAACACATAATCTGCCTCGGTACTGTTACACCTCCGAAATTTCTCCGTGAACGTACCATGAATAGACTAACGGAGAATATGGGTATATGATGTTTTAAGGAGAAAGGAACGACGATTGACGACCGTAAGTAAGATTTCAAAGTCAATGGGAACGAGAGATAGGTTATGCTACATAATGGCTATATTATAGGCTTTGAAGACTTGAAAGTCGCAGATTTGCACTTTGGCCCAGTCGACCGTAAAGTGAAATACGGACAGTAAAGTGGTATACGGCCTGTAAACCACCATGTCGTATTTCAACTCACAAAACTTCAACTTTCTGTCAAATGTTTAAATGGTTAAATACGACTTGGAATACGGACCGTAAATTGAAATACGGCCCGTAAACTGCGATCGTAAATCACCATAATCCCCATCATACCTTTCTGGTTTTGATATGCTTATATACGACCACAATATACGGCCCGTAAACTGGAATACGGACGGTAAACTGGGTTTACGACCACTGTGCACTTCAGTCACTGTTCATTTCAGATTAGATTTTAAGTCATTAAAAGGAGACCTAAGCTCATTCAATTCATTTCATCTCCATGATATTTCTCTCTAGAAGCATCTAGAATACTCCTCCACAAGAGAATCAAAGGAAAACCAAGATCAACAACACTAAATCCATGAGACAAAGTGTATGAAACCCAAGTAAAGTTCATCTTTCTCAAGAAAACCCAAAAGAAGTGAAGTAGGGTTTTGGTGCTAGAGGAGAAATTCCACTCAAGACTTGTTCAACCATCATCTAAGGTAAGTTGCATGACTAAACCATGTTGTTTAAGGTATTGGAAGGTTAAGATACTTGAATTGTAGAAAGACATAGGAAATGGGTCATTAATGAGTGAATAGTGCCATGTTTGGATGGTAGTTGGATTGAATCATAAATGTTGGTGTGTTGTGATTGTGAATATGTTATATATGATATTTAGGCTATGGAATAAGTGTGATACATGAGAAAACACGATAGTAAGCTATAACCATAAATGTGGAGAAATTGAAGATGAATGGTGGATTGTGGTCAATGTATATGAATGACGATTGTTGATTGAAATATTGTGAATGTTGTTGTGAGAGTTTGGGAGTTGATATAGAACATGGGAAAAGTAGTGTAAAGAAAGGAAGTGCTGCCTAATTTTCCCTAACTTTAGAAAGCTCGTTTTTATAATTGCTTAGCTAATGACGATATAAATTCTCTTGTAGGTAGAACGTGTGCATTAAAGGAGAACACGCAAGCGATAGCTTAGTTAAACGTCAAAGGTATGTAAGGCCTATCCCTTCCTTCAAAGGCATGAATCTTTCAAACTTTCCATGGTCCTCCTATATGATGGAACTTATGAGTCCTTAAATATACTAAATTACATACGAGCATGATAATGATGATAATGAGTTGAAGTATAGTGATTCGATAGTTCATGATATGATGATCCCATAACGCTGATGATGTCATTATTGTTAACACTCACCTTATGCACTCTTTCCTTCAAGGTGAGGCAAGGTACTCATAAATGTTCATAATATAATTGGGGGCTCACGACCTTACGTCACCCCAACATAGCCAGGGTTGTCTTCAAAGTCTAATGTATACCCCTAATGCTAAATGTGAAATGATGTAAGTCATGGTATGTTTATAAGATGATCAATAATGCTAACTTATAATATGCATATGTTATGTATGAATATGCCAAGCTATGATAAGATTGTGATACGTTCATGAGATGTGTAATAGTGATGGGTAATGATTGATTATATGACGATGAGATTCCACCGTGCCTAAATGGCCAGGCATGTCACCGCTAAGGCGGGCTGCATATGGTTCCACCGTGCCTAGATGGCCGGGCATGTCACCACTAAAGCGGGCTGCAATGTTACACCGAGCCTAGAGGGTCGGGCATGATCACCACTAGTAGGCGGCATATGATGATTACCTGGACGCGGGATAACGATGAGATATGTGATGTGACGAGATATGTGATGTGATGACACATGTACTATATTTATGTAAAATATGATATGTGTACGAGATGTATTGGCTTATGACACTCTTGCAGGTTATATCTTTCTCTCATGGCTCATGATCATCCTATTATATTTATTTCATTCTTGTCTTGCATACTCAGTACAATATTCGTACTGACGTCCGTTTTCTTTGGACGTTGTGTTCATGACCACAGGTAGACAGGGAGGCGAGCTTGAGCCAGACTCGTAGGAGCTGTTAGCCGATTGAAAGCACTCCTTTGTTCCGGAGGTGCTTGATTATTCTTTTGGCTATATTTGTATATGTCGGGCTCAACGGGGTCCTGTCCCGTCTATGCGTTTTGTACTTTAGTAGAGGCTCGTAGATACTCAGTGTGGGTTATGTGGTCTAATAAGGTCACTATGGTATAATGGTATATATTATTTTGATAGCCTAAATGGCTTATGTATATGAAACTATTTATGTTCACAAATGAAAGATGACTTTCTTATGATTTGAGTATAAAATCGATAAAAGAGTAGTTAATGAGCATGATGAGTAGTAGAACGAGCGGTGCTCGGTATTTAGCCCCGGGTACCGGTCGCGGCCCCTAGCTGGGTTGTGACAGGTACCTCATGATACCGTCATATCTCCCTTGTTCAAAAGTCATCGTATTATGCTTGTGAATCCCCTCTTTCACCTGCAACAAGTAGGGATCATTATACTGCTTCTTCTTAACTTCAATGACTAAGGAGGAAAGAGCTCTGTTCTGAACAACCACACTGCCATCCTCGGCGTCCAAAAGTTGAACTCCAAGACTGGCCAAACGTTGAATTTCCTTAGTCATAACTCTCTTATCTATATCAATGTGAGATAAACTTCCCATGGAATGCCGATTAAGTGCATCAGCCACTACATTCGCTTTCCTTGGAAGATAAAGAATATCCACATCATAGTCCTTAAGCAATTCAAGCCATCTTCTCTGCCTAAGATTCAATTCTGTTTGATTGAAAATATACTGCAGGCTTTTATGATCAGTGAAAATATCCATATGCACTCCATATAAATAATGTTGCCATATCCTACATGAAAAAATCACAGCTGCCAATTCTAAATCATGAGTCAGATAGTTCTTTTCATGAGCCCTGAGCTGCCTGGATGCATAAGCTATAAATTTCCCATGCTGCATTAGGACACATCCGAGACCAAATCCTAAAGCATCACAATAAACCACAAACCCTTCGGTTCCTTCTTATAGCATCAAAACTGGAGCAGAAGTCAATCTCTTCTTCAACTCTGTTCGCATGCATCAGACCACTGAAACTTAACGTTTTTCTGAGTTGACTTCATTAACGGAGCTGAGATAGAGGAAAATCCCTCCATGAACCGCCTGTAATAACCTGACAGACCCAAGAAACTTTTGATATCTGATGCTGAGTTGGTCTGCGCCAATTCCTAACAGCGTCAAGTTTCTAAAAATCAACTTTAACGCCTTCGCCTAAAATAACATGGCCTAAGAATGCCACTAACTTTACCCAGAACTCGTACTTTGAGAATTTTGCATAAAGCTCGCAATCATTGAGTGTCTGCAATACTATTCTGAGATCCTCTGTATGGTCAGCCTCACTACGGGAATATACCAGAATATCATAAATAAATATAGTGCGAATAAATCGAGATACGGCTTGAAGGCCCTATTCATAAAATCATTGAAATTGTTGGTGCGTTCGTCAATCCGAACGATATGACAAGAAATTCAAAATGACCATAGCGGGTCCTGAAAGCGGTTTTAGGAACATCAACTTCCTTCACCTTTAACTGATGGTAGCCTGATCTGAGGTCAATCTTGGAGTAGCACTGAGCACCCTGAAGTTAGTCAAATAGAACACAAATTCTAGGAAGAAGGTACTTATTCTTAATAGTGACCTTGTTCAACTGGCGCTAATCTATACACATACGCAAGGATCCATCCTTCTTTCGGACAAACAAGACCTGTGCGTCCCAAAGTGAGACACTTAGCCTTATAAATTCCCTTTGAAGAAGGTCTTTCAACTAAACTTTTAAATCTTTCAATTATGCTAGGACCATTCGATACGACAGAATAGATATCGACTTAGTGTCGGGAAGTAGGTCAATCCCAAAGTCACTTTCCTGCTGGGAGGAACTCCGGGTAAATCATCTGGAAAGATTTCTAGAACTTCACTAACAACTGGTACTGACTGGAGAGTCGGAGTCTGAGCATCTGTATCCCTGACTCAAACTAAATGGTAAATATACCCTTTGGGAATCATCTTTCTGTCTCTAAGATAGGAAATAAACTACCCATTGGTACTGCTGAATTACCCTTCCATTCTAAAAGTTCATCGGGAAAAACAAAGGTTACTGTTTTGGTTCTACAACCCAATGAGGCATAACAAGACTCTAACCAATCCATACCTATGATTACATCAATGTCTACCATGTCTAATTCTATTAAGTCTGCTATGGTACTGCGGTGGTAGATTAATACTGGACAAACCCTATAGATATGTCTAACTATAGTTGATTCCCCAACTGGTATGGCTACTTTAAAGGGTTCAAGCAACTTTTCAGGTTCTATCCACAATTTCTTAGCAATATAATGGGTTGCATAATATAGGGTGGATCCTGGGTCCATAAGAGCAAAAATGTCGAAGGTGAAGACTGTTAGCATACCTGTGACAACATCTCCACGGGTCTCTGTATCCTGACGTCCTGACAGTCCATAAAGACGGTTCTGACCACCACTCGTAATTTCAGACTTTACTGCCCCACGCCCCTGCTGGGCTTGAGAATTTCGAGGAGCTGCTGAATTACTAGACTGAGCTACATTACCTCCGGTATCATGTCTTGCTGACAGATAATCTCTCAAATAGTGACCTAGCTGACCACACCCAAAACAACCATCCATGGCCAAACGACATACTTGTTATGTCCCGTGTTTTCGCATAATTGGAAATTGAGAAAAATAATTAAGACTTGTATGTTGTGAAGAAATATTTTGATTCTAGTTAATATGACTATGTTGGTTATGAAACCATTGGTGCTAAGGCGTCGGGGAAGGCCGAGGGCAAATTTGGAATTTCGAAAATTTATTTCGGGAATTACAAAACGGGATTTTTATGAATTGGGCCAAGAAAATTGAACAAAAAAAAAACTTAGGCCCAAAGACCATGGGGTGGCCGGCCATAAGGCAAGGTCCAAGCCCATTTTTAACGGTCATGTGATATACATGTGACCTTATTTTAGATATATATATAGAATTTCCTTTGGAATTAACTAGACAAAATCACAACTCATCCTTGAGCTCAATAATACCCCTCTCGGCCGAACTATAGAGAAAGAGAGAAAGAAAATTCTCTAGCTTGGTTTGTGATAAAAAAATCTTGTTCTTCCCATAGTTGTAGTGTACTCAAGACGCTCTTCAACGGGGTACAATTAATTTAGGGAAAGGAGCGCGTTTGCGACAAGTCGGAACTTCAAGTAAAGGTAAGAATTTTGCCCTTTTAATGTTATGGAATTGGTATGAATATGTTAAGGATTGAGAATAGACGAGAATTTCGTAGTTTTGATGTGTGTATGGAACCGTGGGTGTGTGCATATATGGTGTTGTGGCCGTGACTTATGTGGTTTGGAAAGGAAGGCGAATCGAATTATATTTAGTTGATTAGTTGCGCCGTTGTGGTATTTATGACGTAAATGAATGTTTAACGAATTGAATTGGCGTTGGGAATGGTTGCGGGTTATTTTGGGAAAGTATATGATTTCGGTATATTTGTGTATATACTTGTATAATTATGATAGTAAGCCTTTAAATGTGACTTATGGTTATTGTTAACGAATTTGGAATGAAACAATGCGCGTTAGTATGTTCGTCGTAATTGTTGACGATTCGGATGAAATATGGAAAGTGACGAACTTCTTGAATTGGTGTATATTGTTTGGAACATAATTGGGATGTGTTTGAATAATCTTGAATGAGTGAATGAATACAATAAAGTGGACATTAGTTTGGTATTGTGAAGTTTGAATGAAAATTGTCAACTTATATAGAAAGGAAGAATATTGAAGTTAGAGTGCTTTAGTTGTGGTTTATGTTGTTTGTGATGTTTGGGTTGTTGTTGCTGATGTTTATTGAGCCGAGATAAGTCTCGGGGGTGTTATATATATAGGGGAAATGCTGCCGAAATTTCGGTAGGCAAACAAATGAAGTTAAGGGAATTCTTAAGCCTTAGAATCTCTAATTGGTAACTTTGACCATTTGCAGATTCTGGACGAAACGGGATTTGAGTTCGGGGTGAGCATAGGACGTTTATAAGGTATGTAAAGCTTCCCACTTCTTCTTTTGGCATGTCTTAGTATGTTAGGTTGATATCGGAACCCCGGGACCAATTCTGCTCCTCGAAATCCGATCTATAAAATGGTTACTATTCATTCAATTCAATTGAAGCCTAATGACCCTATTGTGGCTAGAAAGCAATCCAATGTCTGAAACCTATGTAAATGTGATCGGGTTACTTCGAAATCTCTACGTATGATCTTATAGACCCTAAATGTCCATAAATTATGTTCGCCACCTCGACCTGACCCGAGGTGGGCCCGCTAACCCCGAGATGCCTTATTTGTCCTATTAGGCTCTCTTTTTGGATAAGCTTCGATAAAGAACCTTCGATTTTGAAATTGTCCTCTATGAAATAATGTTCGGAACACTATGATATAACAAACTATGTTTTGAGTCGTACGTACCACTTTGGAAACATTTTGTGAAATAAACTTTCGTACCAACTAATTATTTGACTATTTTGGTTAATGAACTGCCTTATGAAGTAATCAAGTTTTGAAAGACTATTTTAATATACAAAGTGCATTGTTTGCTCACGACTCCGCTCGTGCCTTATTATGACTTTGTTCACCGGTTCCCGGGCCGGTTATGATTCGTGCGCTCTATGATGATTCGGTTGTATGCTGTGTTACGGTTCCCCGAGGCTTCGCCATAGGGCCGGGTTCCGTTTGGAGTTATGCTGTGATATGGCTGTGATGCGATACGCTCATATGTGTGTGTTCGGGGATGTACGGAGATTTGAACCTTTTGGTGTTATGCTGTGTGTGGCACCAGCGTCGGAGCGGTGACCACGTTCTTGAGCGTTGCATGATTTTGTTTGCATTATATATTTATATAATTTTGATACAAAATTTTGATACTCCGTTCAGAACTCCTCTTTGTTATCTTGTTTGTTTTCAGTTGTGGCCTATATTTCTGTACTCCGTGCTTTACATACTCAGTACATATTTCGTACTGACCCCCCTTTCTTCGGGGGCTGCGTTTCATGCCCGCAGGTACAGACGCCGGTGACCCACCGTTGTAGGCCTTACTTTCTACTATTTCGGAGTACTCCTCTTTGATCCGGAGTCCACTTTTGGTACATACATCTTTTGCCATTTGTATATTTCTGTGCATTTGACTATTTAGGTACGGCGGGGCCCTGTCTCGCCATATGTCTTTGTTTTGGATTCGTAGAGGCCGGTAGTCATATATGTGGGGCGAGGGTCCTATATGTGTTCGTTTGATTTTGATATTTGGTCTTAATGCGGTCCGTTGTTATGGTGGCCCCAAACGGCCTTATGCTTATGTTTGTACTTATGAACGGCGATGGATATTCCGCCGCTCTTTTCTGATTTGATATGATATTTTGATACACGCGACCGCTTAAGACGGATTTTGATATAAATTATGTTTGAAATGGCTTTTACGAAATTTTGTAATAAGTTTGGATTTGATAAATGAATGTGCGATTCGGTCTGGGTGCCCAAGTAGGGTGCCAGTCGCGGCCCACGGGGCTGGGTCGTGACAAAAGTGGTATCAGAGCGGTTTGTCCTCGGAATGTCTACAGGCCGTGTCTCGTAGAGTCTTGTTTATCGATGTGTTGTGCACCACATCTATAAACAGGAGGCTACAGGGCATTTAGGGTGTTACTGTTCTTTGGAATCTTAGATCGTGCGATAGAGCTGTGCTATTAGGACGATTTTGATCTGACCCGTTATTGTGTTTGCAGTGATGCCTCCGAAGAAGGCAGCGGCGGCCCAGAAGGGCAAGGCAAGGATGGGAGAGACTAGTCAGGCACAGAGAGCTACCCGGGCTCGTGTCTATGATTTGCCCGAGATTGTGCCCCATTCTGAGGGGTCCGCTACACCACCATTGGTACAGCCTGGAGCAGGTCCTTCAGAAGCTCCAGAGGCCCGAGTACCCGCTCCCGAGACTCCAGCTCCTCAGCCAGGGGCGGAGGACAAGATCCTGAGGGAGGCTGTGCAGTTACTGACCACATTGGTAGCGGGGCAGGCTCGCAGATGCGGGCGGAGGGACGATGATGATGATGACAGGCGAGACAGCCTGCGGGTTCGAGATTTCTTATTGTGTAGCCCTCCAGAGTTTTTCGGGTCTAAGCCCGATGAGGACCCCCATGACTTTATTCGTGGGATGCGGCGCTCACTAGACTTTGTCAGGGCTTCAAAGACCGAGTCGGTCGAGTTGGCCTCGCATAGAATTCGGGATGTTGCTACTCACTGGTATGAGACCTGGGAGCTATCCAGGGTTGAGGGTGCTCCTCCAGATACTTGGGACGAGTTTGTGACTGCTTTCACCCGCAACTTTCTGCCCCTAGAGTTGTGACGGGCGCGGGCTGATCGATTTTTACATCTGCAGCAGAGGGGTCGGAGCGTTCGTGAGTATAATCTGGAGTTTGATTCCCTGGCCCGGTATGCACCTGCCGTAGTAGCAGATATGTCCGATCGGATACACAGATATGTTATGGGGTTGGATCTTTATTTGATCGACGGCTGTATGGCAGTGTCATTGCAGACAGATATGGATATTGCCCGACTTCAGGCTTACGCGCTGGGTATGGAGGACCGTCAGAGGTCTGATTATTCTAGCAGAGATCGGGACAGGAGGCCGCCCAAGAGGGCTAGGTCCGCGGGATATTCTGGAGATTCTCGAGGCGGACAGCCTCAGCAGCAGCAGACAGGCAGACAGCTTCCTCCGTCCGGCCGGAGTACTCAGTCAGGCGGCAGGAGATTTGATAGTGCAGGACCGTCTGGGGCTGGTCAGAGCTCCAGGGCGGCAGGTTCACAGGTATCTAGAGGCCCCAGCCAGGCCAGACCACCCAGGCCCCGTTGTTCTCATTGCGGGAAGTCTCATCCTGGAGAGTGCTATCGAGCTACTGGAGCTTGTTTTTCGTGCGGTGGTCAGGGCCATTTTATGCGAGATTATCCGTTGGCTAGCGGTTCTGGTAGTGTGGCTCAGCCGATAGGGTCAGCCGCCGGTTCATCATCTGTTCCATCTGTTGCACGCCCTGCAAGGCGAGGTGCGCCGACACTGGCGGGACGCGGTCGAGGTCGCGGTGGTGTTTCAGGTTCTAGCGGTCCCTCGAACCGCATATACGCATTGGCCAGCCGCCAGGATCAGGAGGCTTCGCCGAATGTCGTCACAGGTACACTACTGATTTTCTCCAGATCTGTATATGCACTGATTGATCCTGGTTCTACCTTATCATATATTTCCCCGCTTGTTGCTAGTAAAATTGGGATAGTGTCTGAGCCTATAGAGCCATTTGAGGTAGCTACGCCGGTTGGGGATTTTGTTATAGCGAGGCAGGTCTATAGGGATTGTTCTGTGACTATTTATGATCGTTGCACTAAAGCTGATTTGTTAGAGTTAGACATGCTTGAGTTTGATGTCATTATGGGTATGGACTGGTTGTCTTCCTGTTATGCTAATGTTGACTGCCAGAAAAAGGTAGTCCGTTTTCAGTTTCCAGGGGAACCAGTTATAGAGTGGTTCGGGTCTACAGCATCGCCGAGGGGTAAGTTTATTTCATACCTCAAGGCTAAGAAGATGATCCAGAAAGGTTATATCTATCATTTGGTTCGTGTGCACGATACTGCAGCTGAGACACCTACCCTTCAGTCTGTTCCGGTCGTTAGTGAATTCCCAGATGTATTTCCTGACGAGCTTCCTGACCTTCCGCCTGAGCGGGAGATCGATTTTACTATAGAGTTGATGCCGGATACGCAGCCTATATCTATCCCTCCGTACAGAATGGCACCGGCTGAATTGAAGGAGTTGAAGGAGCAGCTGAAAGATTTGTTGGATAAGGGCTTTATCAGACCCAGCACATCACCCTGGGGAGCGCCGGTATTATTTGTGAGGAAGAAAGATGGGTCACTGCGGATGTGTATTGATTATCGGCAACTGAATAAGGTGACTATAAATAATAAATATCCCCTCCCCCGGATTGATGATTTGTTTGATCAGTTGCAGGGTGCTAAATATTTTTGAAGGTAGATCTGCGCTCAGGTTATCATCAGGTGCGAGTACGAGAATCAGATATCCCGAAGACTGCTTTTAGGAGCCGGTACGGGCATTATGAATTCAGAGTTATGTCTTTCGGGTTGACTAACGCTCCAGCGGTATTTATGGATCTCATGAATAGGGTATTTCGGCCTTTCTTGGATATGTTTGTTATTGTGTTCATTTACGATATTCTGATTTACTCGCGATCAACCGAGGAGCATTCGGATCATTTGAGGACGGTACTTGGTATTCTCCGTCAACAGAAATTGTATGCTAAGTTCTCCAAATGTGAATTCTGGTTAACTTCTGTAGCATTCTTGGGCCATATTGTCGGCGCAGACGGTATTCGGGTCGATACGCAGAAGATTGAGGCTGTACAGAATTGGCCCAGGCCTACTACACCGACAGAGGTGCGCAGTTTTCTGGGATTAGCCGGGTATTATCGCAGGTTCATGGAGAATTTTTCTTCTATTGCAGCACCACTGACGAAGCTTACTCAGAAAGCAGCGAAATTTCTGTGGACCGATGCCTGCGAGCGCAGCTTCTAGATGTTGAAAGAAAAGTTAGTTTCAGCACCAGTTTTGACTCTTCCAGAGGGATCAGATGGGTATGTTGTCTATTGTGACGCCTCTGGTATTGGGATAGGTTGTGTGTTGATGCAGCACGGTCGAGTCATAGCCTATGCTTCCCGGCAGCTCAGACCGCACGAGAAGAATTATCCCACTCATGA
This sequence comes from Lycium barbarum, assembly GCF_019175385.1. Taxonomy (NCBI): domain Eukaryota; kingdom Viridiplantae; phylum Streptophyta; class Magnoliopsida; order Solanales; family Solanaceae; genus Lycium; species Lycium barbarum. Next base: position 16,424,180 of record NC_083348.1, on the reverse strand, counting down.
TCTTGAGTTGGCCGCGGTGATTCATGCTTTGAAGATTTGGCGGCATTATTTGGATGGGGTCCATGTTGATATTTATACGGACCATAAGAGTCTCCAGTACATTTTTAAGCAGAAGGAACTAAATTTGCGGCAGCGGAGATGTCTTGAGTTACTGATGGATTATGACGTTGATATTTTGTACCATCCTGGGAAAGCCAATGTGGTAGCGGATGCACTTAGCCGCAAGTCTATGGGCAGCTTGGCTGATGTACCGTCTGGTAAGAAAGATTTGGTTCGTGATATTCACCAGCTGGCCAGCCTTGGAGTTCGTTTGGCAGATTCTGGAGATTCTGGGATTTCTGTTCGTGCAGTTACTGAATCATCTATTATACAGGAGGTAAATCAGCGTCAGTTCGAAGATCCTATTCTGATTCAGTACAGAGATGTGGCCCTTAATAAAGCAAAGACTCCGTTTGAAATTTCGCCTGAAGGGGTATTATTATATGACGGCAAATTCTGTGTACCGGACGTTGCGGGCTTATGGCGGCAGATTATGGGCGAGGCACATACTGCACCGTATTCTGTTCATCCTGGTTCCACTAAGATGTATCGTGATCTCAGGTGTTTGTATTGGTGGGACGGTATGAAGAAAGATATTGCCGAGTTTGTTAGTCAGTGCCCGAATTGCCAGCAAGTTAAGATTGAACATCAGAAGCCCGGTGGATTATTACAGGAGATGGAAATTCCAGCCTGGAAATGGGAGATGATTAATATGGACTTCGTTGTTGGGTTACCGCGCACTCCGCGCAGGTACGATTCTATTTGGGTTATTGTTGATCGGTTGACGAAATCAACCCATTTTCTTCCGGTTCAGACTACGTATTCGGCTGAGGACTATGCCAGATTGTATATCAGAGAGATAGTCAGACTTCACGGAGTCCCTGTATCTATTATTACTGACCGAGGTGCCCAGTTTACGGCAAATTTCTGGAGGTCATTTCAGGAGGGATTAGGGACTCAGGTGAGCCTCAGTACAGCTTTTCATCCTCAGACCAACGAGCAGGCCGAGTGCACTATTCAGACGCTGGAAGATATGTTGCGGGCCTGCGTTATTGATTTTCGAGGCAGCTGGGATGATCATTTGCCGCTGATTGAGTTTGCTTATAATAATAGTTATCACTCCAGCATTCAGATGGCGCTGTACGAAGCCCTTTATGGTAGGAAATGCAGATCTCCTATTGGTTGGTTTGATGTGGGCGAAACTAAGCTGATTGGGCCAGATGTGATCCAGGAAGCAGTAGATAAGGTAAAGCTTATTCGGGAGCGATTATTGGCTACTTAGAGTCGACAAAAAGCTTATGCAGACAGACGACGTCGACCGTTAGAGTTCCAGATTGGCGACTGGGTATTTCTGAAGGTGTCGCCCATGAGGGGTGTTATGAGATTCGGTAAGAAGGGTAAGTTGAGCCCGCGGTACATTGGGCCGTATCAGATTGTTGGAAAGATAGGCGAGGTCGCCTACGAGCTAGACTTACCATCCAACTTGGAGGCTGTACACCCGGTATTTCATGTGTCTATGTTGCGGAAATGTATTGGTGACCCTTCCAGGATATTCCCAGTGGATGACATTCAGGTAACGGAGCATTTGTCTTACGACGAGCAGCCTATAACTATTCTGGATCGACAGGTGAGGAGACTACGCACTAAGGAAGTGCCCTCCGTTAAGGTCCTGTGGCACAACGATAACCGGGAGGAGATGACTTGGGAGGCGGAGGACGAGATGAAGAAGAAATACCCCCACTTGTTCCCGACGTCCACAGGTAATCTAAACTTTTTAGTTTGTTGTGTTGATTGATAAAATGAATTACATATGTCATTGTTAAAGGAGGGACTCCCTCTCCATGATCATAAGACTGTATAAGATAAATTTAACATTCGGGGACGAATGTTCTTAAGGGGGGGAGAATGTTATGTCCCGTGTTTTCGCATAATTGGAAATTGAGAAAAATAATTAAGACTTGTATGTTGTGAGGAAATATTTTGATTCTAGGTAATATGACTATGTTGGTTATGAAACCATTGGTGCTAAGGCGTCGGGGAAGGCCGAGGGCAAATTTGGAATTTCGAAAATTTGTTTTGGGAATTACAAAACGGGATTTTTATGAATTGGGCCAAGAAAATTGAACAAAAAAAAAACTTAGGCCCAAAGACCATGGGGTAGTCGGCCATAAGGCAAGGTCCAAGCCCATTTTTAACGGTGATGTGATATACATGTGACCTTATTTTAGATATATATCAAGGAATTCCTTTGGAATTATCTAGACAAAATCACAACTCATCCTTGAGCTAAATATTACCCCTCTCGGCCGAACTATAGAGAAAGAGAGAAAGAAAATTCTCTAGCTTGGTTTGTGATCCAAAAATCTTGTTCTTCCCATATTTGTAGTGTACTCAAGACGCTCTTCAATGGGGTACAATTAGTTTGGTGAAAGGAGTGTGTTTGCGACAAGTCGGAACTTCAAGTAAAGGTAAGAATTTTGCCCTTTTAATGTTATGGAATTGGTATGAATATGTTAAGGATTGAGAATAGACGAGAATTTCGTAGTTTTGATGTGTGTATGGAACCGTGGGTGTGTGCATATATGGTGTTGTGTCCGTGACTTATGTGGTTTGGAAAGGAAGGCGAATCGAATTCTATTTAGTTGATTAGTTGCGCCGTTGTGGTATTTATGACGTAAATGAATGTTTAACGAATTGAATTGGCGTTGGGAATGGTTGCGGGTTATTATGGGAAAGTATATGATTTCGGTATATTTGTGTATATCCTTGTATAATTATGATAGTAAGCCTTTAAATGTGACTTATGATTGTTGTTAACGAATTTGGAATGAAACAATGCGCGTTAGTATGTTCGTCGTAATTGTTGATGATTCGGATGAAATTTGGAAAGTGACGAACTTCTTGAATTGGTGTATATTGTTTGGAACATAATTGGGATGTGTTTGAATAATCTTGAATGAGTGAATGAATACAATAAAGTGGACATTAGTTTGGTATTGTGAAGTTTGAATGAAAATTGTCAACTTATATAGAAAGGCAGAATATTGAAGTTAGAGTGCTTTAGTTGTGGTTTATGTTGTTTGTGATGTTTGGGTTGTTGTTGCTGATGTTTATTGAGCCGAGCTAAGTCTCGGGGGTGTTATATATATAGGGGAAATGCTGCCGAAATTTCGGTAGGCAAAAAAATGAAGTTCAGGGAATTCTTAAGCCTTAGAATCTCTATTTGGTAACTTTGACCATTTGCAGATTCTGGACGAAACGGGATTTGAGTTCGGGGTGAGCATAGGACGTTTATAAGGTATGTAAAGCTTCCCACTTCTTCTTTTGGCATGTCTTAGTATGTTAGGTTGATATCGGAACCCCGGGAGCAATTCTGCTCCTCGAAATCCGATCTATAAAATGGTTACTATTCATTCAATTCAATTGAAGCCTAATGACCCTATTGTGGCTAGAAAGCAATCCAATGTCTGAAACCTATGTAAATGTGATCGGGTTACTTCGAAATCTCTACGTATGATCTTACAGACCCTAAATGTCCGTAAATTATGTTCGCCACCTCGACCTGACCCGAGGTGGGCCCGCTAACCCCGAGATGCCTTATTTGTCCTATTAGGCTCTCTTTTTGGATAAGCTTCGATAAAGAACCTTCGATTTTGAAATTGTCCTCTATGAAATAATGTTCGGAACACTATGATATAACAAACTATGTTTTGAGTCGTACGTACCACTTTGGAAACATTTTGTGAAATAAACTTTCGTACCAACTAATTATTTGACTATTTTGGTTAATGAACTGCCTTATGAAGTAATCAAGTTTTGAAAGACTATTTTAATATACAAAGTGCATTGTTTGCTCACGACTCCGCTCGTGCCTTATTATGACTTCGTTCACCGGTTCCCGGGCCGGTTATGATTCGTGCGCTCTATGATGATTCAGTTGTATGCTGTGTTACGGTTCCCCGAGGCTTCGCCATAGGGCCGGGTTCCGTTTGGAGTTATGCTGTGATATGGTTGTGATGCGATACGCTCATATGTGTGTGTTCGGGGATGTACGGAGATTTGAACCTTTTGGTGTTATGCTGTGTGTGGCACCAGCGTCGGAGTGGTGACCACGTTCTTGAGCATTGCATGATTTTGTTTGCATTATATATTTATATAATTTTGATACAAAATTTTGATACTCCGTTCAGAACTCCTCTTTGTTATCTTGTTTGTTTTCAGTTGTGGCCTATATTTCTGTACTCCGTGCTTTACATACTCAGTACATATTTCGTACTGACCCCCCTTTCTTTGGGGGCTGCGTTTCATGCCCGCAGGTACAGACGCCGGTGACCCACCGCTGTAGGCCTTACTTTCTACTATTTCGGAGTACTCCTCTTTCATCCGGAGTCCACTTTTGGTACATACATCTTTTGCCATGTGTATATTTCTGTGCATTTGACTATTTGGGTACGGCGGGGCCCTGTCTCGCCATATGTCTTTGTTTTGGATTCGTAGAGGCCGGTAGTCATATATGTGGGGCGAGGGTCCTATATGTGTTCGTTTGATTTTGATATTTGTTCTTAATGCGGTCCGTTGTTATGGTGGCCCCAAACGGCCTTATGCTTATGTTTGTACTTATGACCGGCGATGGATATTCCGTCGCTCTTTCCTGATTTGATATGATATTTTGATACACGCGACCGCTTAAGACGGATTTTGATATAAATTATGTTTGAAATGGCTTTTATGAAATTTTGTAATAAGTTTGGATTTGATAAATGAATATGCGATTCGGTCTGGGTGCCCAAGTAGGGTGCCAGTCGCGGCCCACGGGGCTGGGTCGTGATAATACTCCTGAGTTCTTCTTACCATAAGTGTTACAAGTAGGATGCCAGAATCCACGGTCAGTCATGCTGACCTGGGACTGTGAACCTACCGTCTCGAAGTTTTAGCCTTTCAGATTAAACTTTGACCTTTGAGGCGGGGCACTAGCTATAGAAGGAACAGGTCCTGATGACCCGTTCTTAAAGAACTAACGGTTTCCACCCCCTTGAGATCCTTCCTCACTGAAATTACCAGCAGACTTGGCTCTTTGTTGAATTCCCTATCTTTCTGCTTCTGTAGGGCTTCTTCTTCCTTCAACCTGGTCTCGTTACCTTGCACAAATGCTAGTATCTTTGAAATAGTCATTTTGTCATTCTGATCAGCTGTATTGGCATCCCTATATAATTCGGGTTTAAGACCAAGCATAAACCTCATAACCACGAACCTCACATCCGGAACCATGTGAGGAGCATGTCTGGACAATGAAACGAACTTGAGATAGTTGTCCTGAACAGTCATGTCATTCTGCCTTAGCTTCTTAAACTCAGTATCCTTTGCTTCCCTGACTTTGATTATCATGAAGTGCTCAATTAAAGCATCTGCAAATTCATCTCAAGTACCAGGAAGTGTATATCCTCCCCACGAGACTGTTCCCATGTCTCATTGAGGGTATAATTTTGCAATTGAGTTATGAGTATGTTAAAATCACATTGGTGTTATGTGAAGTATTTTTGTAAGACGACTTAATTCGCCCACACATACGGATTGCTTGAGAATTATTGCATTCTTGTCGGGACATTGTCCTTCTTGTGATGCTGACCTTGTCACTTATAATGACATACCCTATGGAATTGTTCAGATCTTGCCCATCTTGACTTTGGATTTACATTTCATCTTGATGATGGACTTTTGTCCATTTTGGAGTATGAGTGGAAAGCCACTTTCAACATCGCTCTTGATTCTCTTGATTATTGGGTGATGACCCTTCTTGATTTCGGATCTTACCCATCCTGACTTTAGACTTACATTTAATCATGATGATGGACTTTTGTCCATTTTCGAGTATGAGTGGAAAGCCACTTTTAACATTGCTCTTGATTCTCTTGATTATTGGGTGACGACCCTTCTTGATTTGGTCTTCCGTCTTTCTTGTTATTTGATTTTTCTTGATGTGATGGCATGATGTGTGTTGGGCGAAATTAACTAACTCGAATTAACTTGGGAAGCTTTCTTGACACTAGAGATATGAATATTGTTATTTGGAACTACTTCTTGGGTTGATATTTGATTCTCTTGAATATAGTATATAGCTTACTTTGATAAGTCTATTCCTTGAATTTAGTTCTTGGACTCATTTTTTATACGTAGCTCACTATTTAATTAACTAATTGAATGAGGTTTCATGAATTATCTTCAAAAGCTTTCTGGACACTTGGTATTTGAAATATTAGTATCTTGAACTATCTTATGGTTTGGTAGTTCTCTTGAGATGTCGTACATTGATTAAGAACTTGATGATAAATCGGATAAGCTTATGTCTTGAATTTACTTCTTGCACTCATATTTGATACATAGCTCACTATTCAATTAACTAATCGGTGGACCTTTTTGAATTAGCTTTGGAAAGTTTATTGACATTTGAGATTTTGAATATTGATATATTGAAATATTTTATTATTTGATAATTGATTCTCTTGAAACAATTGTACCTTCATTAAGTACTTGATGATGATTTTGATATGCTCATTTCTATAATTTATTTTTGTACTCCTTACATAGCATACTTTTTATATGAAATGTTAGTCAAGTTTATGTACCACTAAGCTTTATGCTTAACGATAGTTTGTTACTATCGTAGGTGATGTTCCGAGGGAGACTTAAGGATGGCCATTTGAAGTAGACTATTTTGAAGCTTAGATCAAGATCACATTTGCATGAGCATGCTCATTTTGTATACTTTTGGGGACCTGTGCGTGATCCATGTGATGCAATTAGATATGCGCTTTTCAATGAAGTTTGGGTCATCATGCCAATATTTGGTAACTTGATTTTACTGAATGACTTGACTATTTTAAATTTTGTACTTATGTTGAACTTGGAAACTTAACTAGTTTGTATTTGAGATTGGGAGTTGAATTTCATTCTTGGTATGAGCCTTGGATGTTGTAGCATGAAAAATATTTCTCTACTACGTCTTTGATGAATTCTAAAGTGTTGGTTCAACTCAAAATAGGTGCTTTCCATTTTTGTCCTGATTGAATATCTACATTTTAAGAGAGGTTTTATGAGATTTTACTATGTTGAGATGTTGTATTTTGAACTTTAATTCATATGGGCCTTCCGCTATTAGTTATAAATACTATGTTTTTAATTAGTTTCTTCAAACTTTTTAGTATACTTGAACTCCTTATCTAGTTGAAACTATTTTTAACTTAGTAAATTTGATTAGCTTTATTAAGTGGCATCCTCCCAAAGGGGGGGGGGTTGGGGGGGGGGGGTTTGGGGGGGGGGGGTGTTACAAGACCGGTTATGAAATCCATATTTATCATCTCCCACATACAAACGAGAATATCAATATTCTGTGTCAAGCCACCAGCCCTGTGGTGTTTGGTTTTCACTTGCTGACAACTCAGACACTTACTAGAAAATCTGCTACATTCTTTTTCATGTCGTTCCACCAATAAATATCCTTAAGATCATGATACATTTTCGTGGAACCTGGGTGAATGGAAACCTAGAATGTGGGCTTCTGAAATAATTCTCTCTCTGAGCCCATCTACATCTGGAACGCATAGTCTACCTCAGTACCGCTAGGTACAGTCATCTCCCCCTTGTTCAAAAGCCATCATCTTATGCTTGTGAATCCCTTCGTTCAGCTGTAACAAGTAGGGATCATTATACTGCTTCTTCTTAACTTCAACGACTAAGGAGAAAGAGCTCTATTCTGAACAACCACACCGCCATCCTCCGGGTCTAAAATTTGAACTCTAAGACTGGCCAAACGGTGAAATTCCTTGGTCATAACTCTCTTATCTGTATCAATTTGAGCTAAACATCTAATGGAACGCCGACTAAGAGCATCTTCCACTACATTCGCCTTCTCCGGATGATAGAGAATGTCCACATCATAGTCCTTAAGTAATTCAAGCCATTTTCTCTTCCTAAGATTCAACTCTCTTTGATTGAAAATACACTGCAGGATTTTATGATTAGTGAAAATATCCACATGCAATCCATATAAATAATGTCGCCATATCTTTAGTCCAAAAACCTTAACTGCCAATTCTAGATCATGAGTCGGATAGTTCTTTTCATGAGCCTTGAGCTACCTTGATGCATAAGCTATAACTTTCCCATGCTACATTAGGACACATACGAGACCAACTCCCGAAGTATCACAATAAACCACGAACCCTTCGGTTCCTTCTAGTACTGTTAAAACTGGAGCAGAAGTCAATCACTTCTTCAACTCTTCTAAACTCTGTTCGCATGCATTAGACTACTGAAACTTAATCTTTTTCTGAGTCAACTTCATTAACGGAGCTAAGATAGAGGAAAATCCCTCCACGAACTGCCTGTAATAACCTGCCAGACCCAAGAAACTTTTGATATCAAATGCTGAGATGGGTCTGGGCTGATTCCTAACAGCATCGAGTTTTTGAAAATCAACTTTAATTCCTTCGCTTGAAAAAACATGGCCTAAGAATGCCACTGACTTTAGCCAGAACTCGTACTTTGAGAATTTTGCATAAAACTCGCAATTCTTGAGTCTGCAATACCATTTTGTGATGCTCTGCATAGGCAGCCTCACTACGGGAATATACCAGAATATCATTAATAAATACAATGACGAATTAATCGAGATACAGCTTGAAGACACTTTTCATAAGATCCATGAAAGCTGCTGGTGCATTCTTCAATATGAACAAAAAGACAAGAAATTCAGAATGACATAGCGGGTTCTGAAAGTAGTTTTAGGAACATCAACTTCCTTCACCTTTAACTAATGGTATCCTGATCTAAGGTCAATCTTGGAGTAACCCTGAGCACCCTAAATTTTGGTCAAATAGATCATAAATTCTTGGAAGAGGGTACTTATTCTTAATAGTGACCTTGTTCAACTGGTGATAATCTATACACATATGCAAGGACCCATCTTTCTTTCAGACAAACAAGACCGGTGCGCCCTAAGGTGAGACACTTGGCCTTATAAATCCCTTGTCAAAAATATCTTTCAACTGAACTTTTAACTCTTACAATTCTACTGGGGCCATTCGATACAGCAAAATAGATATCGACTTAGTGCCAGGAAGTAGGTCAATCCCAAAGTCAATTTCCTATCGGGAGTAACTCTGGGTAGATCATTTGGAAAGACTTATGGAAACTCACTAACAACTGGTACTGATTAGAGAGTCGGAGTCAGGGCATCTTCTTCCCTGACTCGAACTAAGTGGTAAACATACCCCTTGGAAATCATCTTTTTGGCTCTATGATAGGAAACAAATCTACCCCTACATACTACTTAATGTTACACCTTGGAAATTTTCCGTTAATGTACAGTGAATAGACTAATGAAGGGCACGACGTATAAAATATTTTGGTAAGTAAGAAATAGCATTTGATGATCCTAATAGAAATTTTAAAGACATTTGAGGTGAGGGAAGAAGGTTGTCAAGGAAAGCAAGGGGTATGTTGTGTGTCGAGTAAGAATTACGAGTGACAAGTTAAGGATGACGTAATCATGTCTTGGAGAAGAGTGATAACATCCCTTAGATTGGTATTGAGATGTTAAAAAAGTGTCAAGAAGGTTCCATAAGGATTGGAGATCAAACGAGTCGACGAGAACGAAATCGAAACAGTTGGGCATTATACGGCCCAACATTCTAGCCGTATAAATTATACTGGCCATATGTTAGGCCGTATATTTAGCCTAGATGGGAAACCTTCACTGGACCAAACATACGGCCAGACAAACGGCCCGAATAAAATGTACGAACCGTATGTTTATCCGTATGTTCGTGTCGGGACAGATTGTATGATTTATATAAGAGGACCTAAGTTCATTTATTTCATTTCATTTGCACCTCTCACTTCAAGAACACTCTAGAAAACCCTATCTACTCTTCATCCACAAGAACTCAAGAAATATTCATGATCAACTTCATCAAACCCACAAAATCAAGTGTATGAAACATAACAAAGTTCATCTAAGCCAAGAAATCCTAAGGAATGTGAGCTAGGGTTTTGGTGCAAGAAGAGAATTTCCACTCGAGGTGTATTCTTCCATTATCTAAGGTGATTTTTATGATCATTCCATGTTATTTAAGGTGTGAAAAGTTAAAACACTTGGATTATAGAAGGATATAGAAAATGGGTCATGAATGTGGGAATAGTGTCATTGTTGAGTGGTAGTTTGGGGTGAATTATGAATATTGATATGTTATGATTATAAGTATGCTATAAGTGACATTTAGAACATGGGATAAGTATTATATGTGAGAAAACGCAATAGTGAACCATGACCATGATTATGGAGGAATTGAAGTGAAATTGTGAAATGTGGATAATGTAGATGAATGATGATTGTTGCCTATAATATTGTAAATGTTGTTATGGATGTTTGGGAATTGATATAAGATATGGATAAAGTAGTAGAAACAAAGGAAATGCCGCCCAATTTTCTGTAGCTTTAGAAAGCACGTTCTTATAATCGTCTAACTAATGTTAATACAAACTCCCTTGAAGGTAAGGACGTGAGCATTGAAGGAGAACGATCAAGCGGTAGAATAGCTAAAGGGAAAGATCAAGCGGTAGAATAGCTAAAGGAAAAGGTATGTAAGGCTAGTCCTTTCTTTCTAAGCCATGACTCTTATGGTATGAATCCTCCTATCTTTCCAAGATTTTCCTACATATCAGGAATTATGAATCGACGAGTATAAAGAGCTTCATACGAGATAAAGAAAAGAGATACGTTACGAGCATGACTATACCGATGATGAATCTAAGTCTAGAAGTCCTAAAGCTCATGATATGATATTCCTACGGAGCTAATGACCCTTATATCATTCCTATGATATTATTTCCCTACCTCTCCATAACTTTCTTACATTCCGGGAACTATGAGACAATATTGGTAAAGAGCTTCTTATGAGATAAAGATGAGAAATATATTATGAATACGAAAATAATGATGGTAAGTTTAAGCCTAGAGATTCTAAGGCAAGATATGATATCGATGAAATTAAAGATCCTACTTACGATCCCTTGATGTTGTTCACGGTGTACACTCCCCTAAATTGTTAGTCCCTTCAAGGTGAGATATGATGAATATGATTACTCCATAATGGAATCGGGGGTTCTCGACCTTATGTCACCCCGATATTGTTATAGATTGTCTATAAGCTCTAATGCATGTCCCCTGACCAATGTTCCGAGAAGCTATGAGTCTATGTTCATAAGGGTTTCATATGAGATAAAGGTAAGAGGTATGCTGTGGACATGATAATTTAGAGATTATAAAACCTATCATATGATATTTTTACGAAGTTCATGGTACGAATATGATATGATTTTCATAGATTGTCTTTAAATTCAAATGTATGCTTTATGAAAGGTTATGATAAGCGTATGAGATGTATGTGATGGAAATGATGATGATGAGATATACCGAGCCTTGTTATGGTCGGGTACGGAAGACATGTATGTGACTTTGTCGAGCCACTATGTGGCCGATTACGAATATTGTCGAGTCACTATGTGGCCGAATACGGATATTGTCAAGCCACCACGTGGCCGAATACGAATAATGTTAAATATGTATGAGAAGATACGGTTCCATGATACATATATATATATATATATATATATATATATATATATATATATATATATATATATATATATATAATAATAATAATAATAATGTGTGCGCTATGATGGTCCATGTACCATGATTATATATGATATAGGCATAAAAGGTGCCCACCCTTAAAAGTTACGTAGGTTATATCTTCATCTTATGTCTTATGATTTCTCCATTATGTTTATTTCATTCATGCCTTACATGCTCAGTACAATATTCGTAATGACGTCCGTTTTCTTTGGACGCTGTGTTCATGCCCACAGGTAGACAGAGAGACGGTGCAGACCCATATGAGCCACCAGCAGATTTATAGGAGCTCTCCATTATTCCGGAGGTGCTATTTGGTTGATTCTTTTGTGCATATATATATATACTAGATGGCCTATGCCCGTGCTGCGCACGGGCCCAACACTTCGGATTATAGTGTATCTATATATATGTAGTTGTGTTTAAATAATAATAATAATAATATATATATATATATACTATGTTCAAAATACGATTAATATAACATTGTAGTTTATGCTCCGTATCTAAAACTTTATTTTATTCGTGTTTGCTACGAAAATTTATTAATACTTTTTAAAAGAGAAGACTTGTTTAAAAGAAAATTATTTTCCTCTCTTTGAGATAAAATCATAACAATATTTAAGCATCAGTTGATATTTTTAATTTTAATTCGATTAATTTAAAAGTGTAAAATACTTATTATTTTTATCAAATTTTGATTTGGATAATTCTAATTCACATTATTAAATTAATTTTACATGTTTGAAACGAAACAAATTAGAAATAATTTTCTATTTAAACGAAGAAATACTATTTTTTAATTTTTAGTAAATATTTTCGGTTTAACTCATTTTACTTGTCATGTTGTCTTTTGCATGGTTTTTTAAGGAAACGTGAATTAGAATTATAATTTGACTAATTTATCTTATTCATTATTTGATCTTCATTTGATATTAATCTCTTTTCACATTTATTAGAGTAAGAATAAAAATAAAGAAGTAATTAGATTGTATCTTATTTTTTAAATATATATATTTTAGGTATATTTATTTTAGTAAATATAATAAATAAATGACATGGCGGAATAGCAAATACAAAAATTAAATATTTTGAAGAAAAGTAATAATATGAGGTCCATGTGTTTTGCTGTGCAATAATTTCATTTGCTCTCATTAATGGGTTAATATGCATGTGACAATGAATCCACTATTATTGACTTGATGGGGATACTTTGGGAATTACATGAATATTATTTGATTTTTTAGTATACAGGGTGCACGTTTTTGTTTTTTTAATGTGGGTCCATTTTTTTTATATGAGTATTTTAAGTATGTTGTTGTACAATAATCTCATTTGCTCCCACTAATGGGTTGATACGCATGTGGCAATAAGTCCATCATTATTGATTTAATTGTTTGATTTTCTAAGCATTTGTTTTTTAACATTGTTTGTTTTATTAATATGGGATTCCCTTTTTTGTTAATATTGCTTGATTCTGTTAATATGGGGTCCACTTTTTTTTCCCGTGAGTTTGAATGTGGTGAGTTTCACTTTTTTTCTTCCTTTTATTTATTGCTCGGTGTTATTTAGTATGGGGCCTACCTTTTTGGACATTATTAGGATGCACTATTTTTATGCATATAATATATATATATATATATATATATATATATATATATTATGTTCAAAATACGATTGATATAACATTGTAATTTATGCTCCGTATCTAAAATTTTATTATATTAGTGTTTACTAAGAATACAAAGTCTGCACTTTTTTTTTGACATTGTTTATTTTTTTAATATGGGATTCACTATTTTTTTTGTATATATTGCTTGATTTTGTCAATATGGATACTATGTTCAAAACACGATTAATATAACATTGTAATTTGTGCTCCGTATTTTAAAACTTTATTATATTAATGTTTGCTACGAATACGCATGATGTTTAATATGAGGCCCACAATTTTTTTCACATTCATTAGAGTAAAAAAAAAAAAAAAAAAATTCTATCTTATTCACTTGATTTGCAATGAAATTTGGAGTACAGATTACAAGGAAAACTTAAAATATAAAGTAATTAGTCACAAAAAGAAGTTTTAGGTGGGAGGGGCCCCACAACGGACGACGAAGGAGCCCCAACCCATGCTTCTTAATGTTGTATCCCGTATTTTTGAACGTCAGATTATTTGCTGAGATGGGACCCACACATCGAGATTTTTTTGGGACATCTGAAAATTCATATGAATCACATATGAGAAGTTAAACACAACTCAAGAAGGACCCTTGGGCCAAATCAAAGTGGAAGTCCTCCAAACGAATATTTTAAGAAAACGTTTTCGGGTGATCTGACGTCAAGGGGCAACAACGGTATTATAAGTTTGGAATTTGGAAAAGTACCAAGAACTAGAAGTTGTAGATAATTGAATTAGCTTTCCAACCATAGGTCGTGGGTCCCCAGGTGACGTCGGTACAAGGAGATATGAACGTTTTAAGGTCGAAAGGTCAGTGGGCTAGGCCCAACTCGGGACCAAACCGAGTTGGCCGAAAAAAATCAAAAAAAAATAATAAGGCCCAAATTTGTGAGGCCCAACCGGCCATGGTTATGGCCCAAGCCCATATTACATAAAATTTGGTCAATAAATAAGATGACTAAGTCATCTTTATCACACAACCTCTAGAATATTCAAGAAGTTGAAGAACAAGAAAGAGAAGGAGAAAAGTTGAAGGCCATTTCGGCCAAGATCAAATTTCCAAGGAAAAATTGATAAAAATTCTTCAAAAATCATTTTCTACCAAGTAAAGGGTGATTAACAAGGTGGAGTTGTTGTTGGAGCAAGAAAAATTCAAAATCATACAAATTGTCAAGTTGTAGTCAAGTGAGAAGTTGAAGAAGAAAGGTGAGTTTTGATCTTGTTTTATGTGTTATATATGGTTTATATGTGTTGTAGTATGCTAAAATGGATGAAATTCATGAAGGAGAGAAATATAGTACATGGCCGTGTGTATGTATATATGTGTAGGAGTCATGCTTCAATTATTTTAATTAGTGTTTGGTTGTTATTGTTGTGAATGATATGTGGAAAATGGAAGTTGAATGAATTTTGAGAAGTTGTAGTGTGTATGTTGGTGTTGGCCGTGTGGTTATGGTGAAAAAATGGAAGAGAATGAGTTAATTTTATTTAGTATGATATTGTTGGAATATAGATTATGAGGTTATTGTTTTCATTAAAGTTAGAAAGTTTTTGGAAGAAGTAGTAAGTTGATTCAATATGGAAGTTGTTAGTATTGTTGTTGTTGGAATTGTGGTTGATATTTTGGCCGGGTTTGAATTCCCGGGATTGTTGTTGATTGAAATTAGCCAAGTTGAACTTTGTGGGATGGAGTATTTATAGGGGAAGTGCTGCCGAAATTTCGGTAGCCAAATGTTTCCTTAAGAATTCAACTCTAAGTACCCTAATAAGAGTTTTGGTAAACATGACCAATTTGCAGATTTTGACGAGATTGCGACGTGAATTTGGAATAGCAAAAGGAGCGGAAAGAGGTATGTAAGGCTTCACTCTTCTTTCTATGGCATGTCTTAGTTGAAATAAGTTGGGTACGAGCCTCGGGGACAACTCGGTTCCCCGGAATCCGCACCTAAAGTTTTCCACTTTTTGTTCAATAGAATTGAACTAGAAAGTGTGCCAATTGTTGGAAAAACCTCCTACACCCTTAGAACTTGTATAAATGGGACCCGATTACCCTAAGACCCTCACAAGTAACGCTATGACACGTAACATACGTAAATCGTATACGCTACCTCATCCGGCCCGAGGTGGGCCCGCTACTCTCGGATTTTTCCTTACAGTCTTGCTTGACTTACTTGAAGTGAATCCAAAGGGAACCTTTGATCCCGATTTCGATACCAAATGATAAATACTATGACTCCTCTAACGAGGGCACTTCCATGACGATAATGATAAACTAATTTTTGAATCTTATTTATATTTCCTAGCTATGACTTTATTTTCTAAAAGATTTCAAAGTCTATGAACTGTCATCTATGACGCCCCGATTTCATTCTACGTTTACTTTAATATTATTCCCCGTTGGTAGTCTCACCTTAAAATACTCGTTCCTTCAAGGTGAGACAAAGCGATCACGAGTATTCTATAATATAATTGGAGGTCACTGACCTTACGTCACTCCGATGACTACATGATTCTTCTTTGGGCTTTCCTGCGTGCCTATGAGACATATGTATATGGGATACGTAAATGCATATAAGACATGTAAATGTATGTAAGATATGTGTATATATTTTTTTAAAACATGCACATGACGAAAGAGCTAGAGCGTTATAGACGCTGATGTACCTACACGACACACGCATATGTATATGATAAAAGAGCTAGAGCGCTATAGACGCTGATGTACATGATATATGCATGTGTATACGGGGAAAATGGAGGTAAGGGCAGAGCGTTATGAACGCATATCCACCTGATCAGTAGGCATTACATGATATGATATCGTCCCGGACGCGGGATGTGTATATTTATGGTTAAATGGATCGGCTGTCGACGCCTCGGCAATATGAGATGTCCTATTTTATATGTATATGTATATGAACAAGGAAAGATTCTTAAAGGAAAGCTAAGTACGCATAGCACCTGCCAAGGGTATATATATATACAAGTTATGTTTCTATCCCAGGACATGTGTTGTAACTCTCTTATGTCATTATACATGATTCATATTTTCTGTATATTACTATTCATGCCTTACATACTCGGTACACTATTCGTACTGACGTCCCTTCTTGTGGACGCTGTGTTTCATGCCGCGCAGGTCAGCAGACAGGCGGATTTGATCCTTAGAAGCTCTACCAGCAGTGTTGACAGTGCTCCAGTTATTCCGGAGCCTCACTTCCTTGGTACTATTTTGTGTATATATATTCGGGCATGGCAGTACTCAGCCCTTTCTATGTATAAGTGTACTACGTCTAGAGGCTCGTAGACAGTTATATACAGTCAGTTAAGTACAGTTAGATATATGGTGTTTTGGCATGTTAATGTTGATGTATAAGTGATAACGAAGTTTATTAGTCTATGTTCAGAATGACGCCGCTAATGTTAATGTTCAAAAAAAAAATGGCTCTGTTTACATGGCTTGCTAAGAGGTAAAGGTAAAACGATAGACAAGGGGTGCTCGGTACAAGTATCGGGTACTCGTCACGGCCCCTAGACGGGTCGTGACACTTAATAGTAGAAATATATATATATATATATATATATATATATATAAATGTATGTATGTATTTTGGGCACGATGGGGTCTTGTCCCGTCCATATGTCTAGTACTCTAGTAGAGGCTCGTAGATACATATGTGTGGGTAGCATGGTCTCACGATGTTACTATGGTATATGTATATATTACTACTTTAATAGCCGAAGGGCTTATGTATATGCAAGTAATTATGTTTCCAAATGAAGAATGATTTTTCTAGGAATATGAGCATAAGAAATACGACTGTACGCAGAATGAGTAATAGAATGAGTGGTGCTCGGCGGTTACCCCTGGGTACCCGTCACGGCCCCTAGTCGGGTCGTGAAAAAAGTGGTATCAGAGCAGTTCAGTCCTAGGAAGTGTCTACGAGCCGTGTCTAGTAGAGTCTTGTTTATGGTGTGTTGCGTGGCACACTAATAGACAGGAGGCTATAGGGCATTTAGGAAAAATGACCATATTTCATCTTAAGAGATCGTGCGATAGAGCTGTGTTATAAGATTTCCTCCTCCTTAATAATGTGCTATGATTTCAGAAATGCCGCCAAAGGGAAAAGCTACAGCCGCCCAGAAAGGCAAGACTACGATGAAACAGCGGGTAGAAACAGAGCCACTAATGAATGTAGAAGAGGGCGAGTCACATAATGAGGCTATATGTAATACTTATCCTACCCCACCTATTATAGAAGAACAAGAAGGGTCTTCAGCTTCGGCTCCTATGGCTTCAGTTCCTCCACCGGTTGCTTCGGGTCAACAAGTGATCGAGGCTATCCACTTATTGACACAGTTAGTTGCCGCCCAGGCACAGCGGCAAGGTTCGGGTTCAAGTGACAGGGCTGTTAGTAATAGAGCCCGTGATTTTATAAGTTTGAATCCTCCGGAGTTTTTCGGGTCAAAGCCGGATGAAGACCCTCAAGGTTTTATTGATGAAATGTTGAGAACATTAAAGATTATTCATGCCTCCGAAACCGAATCTGTGGAGTTAGCATATTATAGACTCCGGGATGCGGCAGTTTTATGGTATAATAATTGGATATCATCAAGAAAAGAGAATGCGCCTCCTCCGGTTTGGCAGGATTTGTAGACGCCTTCATCCGCCACTATTTACCACCCGAGTTCCACCGAACTAGAGCGAATAGGTTCTTAAATTTGAAACAAGGAAATATGAGTGCCCGGGAGTATAGCCTTCAGTTTAATTCATTGGCTAGATATGCTCTAACCATGGTGGCCGACATGAGAGATAGGGTGCACAGGTTTGTTAGTGGCTTAGGGACACATTTATTTAAAGATTGCTTAACGGCTTCATTACAATATAGGATGGATATTTCCCGCATTCAAGCCCATGCCCAAAATTTAGAAGAGCAACAACATTCGCAAAAGGGCGAGCGTGATATTGATAAGGGGCAAAGTAAGAGGGCCAGATCCATAGGTGCCGATAGCGACTATAGATGGGGATAGAGGCAGTTATATTCTAGACACTCAGGCCAGTTGGTGACTAGTGTACCTCCACGAGAGTGCCCATTTGGAGGAGGTAGGCATGCGGTTCAGCCCACAGGATCAACAGCTAGTTCTTCTTCGGTGCGCCCGGGAGGGCAGACTCCCCCGATTCCAGTAGGTCGAGGTAGAGACAGAGGGGGATCATCTACTTCAGGTGCCACTCAGCCCCGTATGTATGCTTTAGCCGAGCGACAGGATCTAGAGTCATTCCCCGATGCCGTCACAGGTATATCTGCACCTTTGATAATGTGTTAAGGAAGGAATAAATACTTGTAATATTAAGCAAGTATGAATTGTGAGGTTGTATGTTATGTAGCTACGGTAATCGGTAAAGTATGATATGTGGCATTAACAATGTTTATACATCCTTGAGGACAGTATTGATCCACAACCTGTAATCTTCATGAAATACCTTTTTAAAGGTACTACCGATGAGACTTAAAAAAATAGGGAGGTTGTAAGGAAGATGGTACTCAAGTTTTAGGGAAGTAAGGCATGAAGAGTAGAACTTCCAAGATAGTAGTTGCCGAATGATAGAGAAAAGATAGGGTCGGTTAGAAAAAGTAAGAGAGTGATGTACGCTACCGAGTAAGTTAGTTATTAATGAAAGCTTCCTTATCGTGCAGACTATATTGTCAATATGTTTTATAAAGATGTGAGTGTAAAGAATATACGATACATGGGTTATAGCACTTTAGAAGTTTACCGTTACAGGATTATTGATTTAGTAGTACGAGGCTGCATAATCAATTAAGGACATGAGAGATGTCCTAGAAGAATTAACTGTATGATAGAAAGGGAATGGGAGAGGTATAGGCAGATATAAAAATGCCCTCCCAAATATCCCCAGGTTGTGAGTTAAGAACTAGAAATGTAAGCTTGATAAAGGTATGTACGTTTTCTTTTTGTGTATATGGGTCGTATGTGGCCGAGTTATATTGTTATTGTGTTGTGGCCCTGTGAGGCAATGTTATTGTGGGTTGTTGTGACAGGATGGTAGTGCCATATTACAGGGGAAACTCTAGCGAAATTTTCGTAGAATTCCCGAGTGTTTAACATTCGAGGACGAATGTTCCAAAAGTAGGGAAGAATGTTACACCTTGGAAATTTTTCGTTAACGTACAGTGAATAGATTAATGAAGGGCACGACGTATACAATGTTTTGATAAGTAAGAAATAGCATTTGATGATCCTAATCGAAATTTTAAAGACATTTGAGGTAAGGGAAGAAGGTTGTCAAGGAAAGCAAGGGGTATGTTGTGTGTCGGGTAATAATTACGAGTGACAAGTTAAGGATGCCATAATCATGTCTCGAAGAAGAGTGATAACGTCCCTTAGATTGGTATTGAGGTGTTAAACAAGTGTCAAGAAGGTTCCATAAGGATTGGAGATCAAACGAGTCGACGAGAACGAAATCGTAATAGCTGGGCATTATACGGCCCAACATACTGGTCGTATAAATTATATTGGCCGTATGTTAGGCCGTATATTTAGCCTAGATGGGAAACCTTCACAGGACCAAATATACTGCCATACATACGGCCCGTATAAAATGTACGAACCGTATGTTGATCCGTATGTTCGTGTCGGGACAAATTGTATGATTTATATAAGAGGACCCAAGTTCATTTATTTCATTTCATTTTCACCTCTCACTTCAAGAACACTCTATAAAACCCTATCTACTCTTCATCCACAAGAACTCAAGAAATATTCATGATCAACTTCATCAAACCCACAAAATCAAGTGTATGAAACATAACAAAGTCCATCTAAGCCAAGAAATCCTAAGGAATGTGAGCTAGGGTTTTGGTGCAAGAAGAGAATTTCCACTCGAGGTGTATTCTTCCATTATCTAAGGTGATTTTTATGATCATTCTATGTTATTTAAGGTGTGAAAAGTTAAAACACTTGGATTGTAGAAGGATATAGAAAATGGGTCATGAATGTGGGAATAGTGTCATTGTTGAGTGGTAGTTTGGGGTGAATTATGAATATTGATATGTTGTGATTATAAGTATGATATAAGTGACATTTAGAACATGGGATAAGTATTATATGTGAGAAAATGCAATAGTGAACCATGACCATGATTATGGAGGAGTTGTTATCGTTATACATTAGGCTGCTCCAACACGCTCTCTTCTCTCTCCTCAAAATTCATGCAAACCCTAATACTACAAACCCTAACCTAGCCATAATATGGCCATTCCGGCCACTGGTCAGCCGTCGTTGGCGGCTGACCAGCCTCTCTCTCTAACCACCTCCACCATATTCCCACCCTTACCTCAATCCAATATACTACCTTCTTCTTCATCTCAACCAAACCCTAATTCTTCAAACCCTAACGTAAACTCTTCTACATACCCTAATTCTTCAAAAATCTTTGCCAATACATTAACGGGTAGAGAGGAAATCTGTGCAGCACTGTGAACCTATACCTGGGAAGAATCTAACGTATGTTGATGGTATTCCAATGGTGAAGTGGACCGAGGCTGAAATCACACGAATGGAGATATTGGAAGACCTTCAACATGCAGTAATTGGCAAATTTTCCCATGGGTGGCCGGAGCTGGATGAGCTACGTAGCATTATACCATCACAATGTGGATTAAAAGGTGCTGCAAGGTTGGATTATTTAGGCCAAGACATGTTTTGATCAGATGCTCTTTGATGGAAGATTTTATCAATCTTACGTCTAGAGATGCATATTATTTGAAGGCCAAAGATGGTGTTACATATCAGATGAGGCCTCTTATTTATTATTCTAAGTTCAAAGTTGATGAAGAAACATCTCAGGCAATGGCGTGGATCTCTTTTCCAAACTTATTACCTACTTTCTTTGTCAAAGAATCATTGTTTACCATGGCTTCTGCTGTTGGAAAGCCTTTACGATTGGACTTGGCAACTATAAACAAAACTCGGCCTAGTTGTGCTCGAGTTAAGGTTCAAGTTGATCTCCTTGCTGAATTACCTCAGTTTCTGATGTTAGAAATAGAGAATGAGGATACAAAGGACATCAGGAAGATGAAAGTCAAAATTCAATATGATTTCCTTCCAAAATACTGCACTGAATGTAAGGTTCAAGGCCATTCTAGAGATGAGTGTAGAATCCTTCATCCTGAATTGAAGAAAACAGCAAATGTTGAGGTTACAGGATTAGATAAAGGGGTGAAGGATATAGGAAATCAAGAGGCATAAGTTGTTAAAGATAAAGGCAAGCAGGAGGCACGTATATGGTATCATGGCAGAAATTATCATATGATGAAGTATGTCCCAAAAACTAATACTTCTAATAAAGGGAATGAACGCAAAGGTGAACAAGGTGCTGCAAAGATTGATGATGATTCAGAACTACAGGTGATGGTGCAAAACAAGTTTGATGTACTAAACACTGTGGAGGAAGGAGAGATACAAAGTACAAGTATATTCAAAGATGAGGGGGAGACTTCTAATGTTAATGACTACAAGGATGGACACAGTCACCAGATGGAGACAAGGCTGAATAATGCAGATATCACTCAACTAGATGATCAGGAAGTTATGCCGGGCACTATTCAGGAAAAAGAATTTCATAGCTCCTTGGCTGATGAGGTGGAGGAAATGGAATTGATAGTAGGAGGAAGCCAATATGATGATGGAGAACAAAGTAATACTGAGGGAGACTCTAGTAAAAGGGACAGTGTAGAAGAACGAAAATATGTTGGCACCAATGAAGTAGAAAAGGAATTGAATATAGGAGAAAACCAACAAAAAGATGTAGAACATGGTAAAACTGATGGAGAAGTAGGCACCAATACAGCAGAAAAAGGAACAGTAGATAATCCAGACAAAGAGGAGGTGCAGAAACAAAATGATCATCAAGAACATGATGAGCATGTGGATGTTGAGGATACAAGAATACATGGAGTAAAAAAACCTTCAGAGGGTTCTCACTCAGTGATAACTCAGATTCCTGAGCAAAGAGAAGAAAACGTGGAGGAAAATGTGCAATCCATAGAGGCAACAGTAGTGGATGAGGAGCAATTGTATGTGGAACAAGATGCAGATCCACCAGATCATTCCTCATCAGAAAAGGATATGGTGATTTCACAAACTGACTAGCATCAGGTGACATTTTGTAGAAAATCTTCCCCAGTCAAAGAATTACATGACCTGATCTCTCATAATATAGATGGTTGGTGTCACGACCCAACCCCGTAGGTCGTGACTAGTGCCCGAATTTGACACTCATTTCACCTGTTAACTATAATCAGTTACAGCTAGCATGTCGTGACCTTATTTGTTTAAAAAGGCAGGACGTTATTTTAAAGTTATCACAATTCTGTAAGTCATAGGCACCTGTCTCCTGAGGAGTTACAATTTTTCAGCAGCAACATATATATATACACGCAAGCCGACAAGGCTGCCACTACACGCAACATTCCAAACATACATACATATGCAAGCCAACAAAGCTGCCATCACGAATGGGTACGCCCCAAACATAAGTCATGTTCATACAACGCAACAACAACTATATACAGACCCACACAGATGTCCACAGACCTCTAAGAGTAGTGATAGTATCATATGACGGGACAGCGCCCCGCCGTACCCCGAATAAACACATACATATACGACAAAAGGGATTTATACCACAAGCTAGGCTCCGGAACAAAGGAGCACTTCAAAGTAGCTGAATAAGTATCCTAAGCTGGCGGATCTCCAAAACGAGCGTCTGTACCTGCGGGCATGAACGCAGCCCCCCGAAGAAAGGGGGTCAGTACGGAATATGTACTGAGTATGTAAAGCATGAAATATAGTAATGGACTCATACTGAGACAAGCTGTATATGACCCAATGCAACAAACAAAATTTCATAAAATTTGCCTTTGAACATATTTCATCTGTATCATTCTCATTTCAATATCAATGTAGAGTGTTGTAATCAAAGTTGCATAATCATTCTGTATATTACATATATAACATGTCCCGACCCTTTAGTAAGGGACTCGGTAATTAAAATCATAGCATCATAAACATAAACAAATACGTGTCCCGACCCTTTAGTGAGGGACTCGGTAATTAAGGAATATATGCCCTCCTGGCCACCATCTCCATATCATATCATCATATCATCATATCATCATAACTGTTATATCCCGTATTTTCGTGTATTCGGGAAAATTCGAAATAATGTTGATTTGTAAGGAATGAGGCCATATGTTGATTTGAATTAATATATGTGTGTGTTGTTCATGAAAATACTATTAATGTGGAAGTGTCGAGGAAGGCTAAGGGCAAAAATTGGAACTTCGGAAATTAGTTTCGGGAATTTCAAAACAAGAATTATTATCAATTGGGCTCAAAAAATAAAAGTTGAAAATGAGGCCCAAAAAGGAGGAGGGTGGCCGACCATCACTTGGCCCAAACCCCTCCAAGTTAATGAATATTTTACATGTGCAAATTAATATAAGTAAGCACTTATCCATTGGAATATTCAAGAAAGAAGTCAAGGAGAAAAACAAGCACAACAAGAACAAGAGGAGCAAGGCATTCGGCCATGCCCTCAATTTTTGCCTCCTTGAAATCTTGATTTAAGAATATTTTTCTTATGGTATTCCTACCATATTAAGGGCCCTCTACAACATGGTGCAATTGTTTGGAAAGGAAGAGCCCTTGTTTCCTCAATATGACCACATGTTTGAGTGAAGAAGATTGGAGAAAAAGGTAAGAATTCATTCCATATTATTATGTTATGAAGGTTTGTTTATGTTGTAATACATGGAAATGAGTAGAATTCATGAAAATATGGAAGTTTGCAAAGTGGGTGTGCATAGCTATGTGTGGCCGTGTGTATGTATTAATGTATACATGTGATAAGTTGAAATTTATGTTGTATTCTAGTTATGTGTAGGATGGAATTCATATTGAGAATGAAAGTTGAATGGATTTGATGGAAGTTGGAAGAATGGAATGTTGGCCGTGTGGTATTAAAATTGGAATGGGAATGAATCACTTTTGCTTAACATGTTAGTTGTGTTGTTGTGATTCTTGCAATGTAAGTAAAGATGAAATGATGTAAGTTTGCATTGAAATGGAATGTAGAAGTTTATGTCGTTTTAGTATGATTTTATGACATTATGGAAATGGGGTTGTTAAGGTGCAAACTATGATGATTGTTGATGAACTTGAAATATGGAAACATGTCATGAATATGTATGCCAAAGATTAGAAGCTTTGGATGAATTATGACTTTGGCGGGAAGTTTGTATATTATGTATATCTCATGAATATTTTGTAGAATTGATATGAAATGCTTCTAAATTGTGTTGTAATGATCTTAATTAGTAATGAATACGAGAATGTTGATATTGATTTGAAAATATGAAGTTTGAATGAAGGGTATCACATTATGTCGGAAAGAAGGTTAGTTGTGCCATATTGTATGTTTTGTTGTAGTTGTTGTTATGGTTGGTGTTGTTGTTGGGTTGTTGTTGACTATTTTGGCCGAGTTGAATTCTCGGGGATGCTATATGTATAGGGGAAATGCTGCCCAAATTTCTGTAGGAAAGTGTTGACTTGAGATTTAAGCCTAAAGCCTTATGGTTAACCTTTGGTAAATGTGACCATTTGCAGATTTTGGACGAAACGGGAAGTGAACTTGGAAAGGCGTAAAGTGCGTAAAAGGTATGTAAAGCTACCCGATTCTTCTTTTGGCATGTCCTAGATGTACTAGGATCGGATTCACGCCTCGGAGAATATTCTGCTCATCGGAATCCGCGTCTGAAATTGTCACCTTTTCGTTCAATAGAATTGAACCCTTTTAGTATGCTTTATTGAAAAATTATGCAAAATTTCTCCAAATCACTTAGGAAGTTATGGAATGCCCTAGGACCTCTGTAGGTGACCCCATAAGCTTAATACGCGTAATTTGAGCCCGCCGCTTAGGTTGTCCCGAGGTGGGCCCATTATTTCCGATTTTACCCTTATGGTCCTTTGCAACTTGATTTCAAGTAATTTTTAAGGAAATGTCTTAACTACTTTTCCAACTACTAATGATACTTATTCTGGATACTATATTGAGTCCCTGTAAAGGTACGATATTTTGGTATTACGTTTAGCTCCACTATTCCCGCTTTGCTCTCTTATTGTACTATTGCCTTATCTTCGAACAATATAAAAAAATGAAACGTTTTAACTACCCTTTTAACGACTAAGGAAAATTGTTTTAATGATTCCCTCAAGTCTAGTAAACTATTTTGGAATATGAAAATGATCCCAGAAGGATGATTCTTCCGTAACTCATTATGACATACGACATACACCTACTATGATTCTGTCCGACTTCATTGATTTGATTTGTCATTCGATATGCCTCATTGAGTCTCTGGAAATCTGTGATATTTTTGTTGCATTTAGTCTCTCACTACTCCATTCGTGGATGCCCCAATGTTTCCCACACTGAGCCCGGGCCAGGATATGTTGTCAAGCGTATTTCATTGCATTGTTCGCCGTGCCTCGATGTGAGGGGGCAGGTATATATGTACATGGGTTTTGGAGTATGCTGTGCCATATACACACATTCTGATATGATATGATCTGATATGACCATTTGATATGATATGATATGTTATGTTACGGGATTATCCCCTACTCTGTTTCTTATATGTGGTGGCACCAGCGTCGGGGGGTGGCCACGTTCTGTTTCGCCGAGCCCTTGGCAGGGGCCGGATATGATATGGTATATGTTTCTGAACACACTCCTCATGTTTTGAAAATATGCATTTGATACGTCGGATGTCACACTTACTTCTCTGTAAGTCCTGTTTCGGTTATGATCTTGTTCCGTATTGGGACCAGGTACGACATATGTTTTCAACAAATACTATTTATGCTTTATGATCAATATTTTGCTAATCTGGATATTCTGTCCATTTTCCGTACCTTCTGCTTTAATTATGACTTCGCTTACTACGTTCTATGCTTTACATACTCAGTACATATTTCGTACTGACCCCCTTTCTTCGAGGGCTGCGTTTTCATGCCGCGCAGGTACAGAAGACAGATTTGCTGACCGCCTGCCTAGGACATCTATTCTGCTATATTGGGAGCGCTCTTTTGTCCAGAGCCTATATGTTGGTATAGTCCGTCGCTATTATATATGTATGCTATTCAGGGGTATGACGGGGCCCTGTCCCGTCTTATGATTATGTTATGATCTGTAGAGGTTTGTAGATATACTTGTGTGGGTTCTGTATATGTTTGGGTATGATATGATCTGTGACAGCCTCATCGGCTTCCATGTACTGTGTGGATTCTTTCATGCTAATTGCCAACGCCAAGTGACTTTTATGTTTAAAAATAATCTGTCATTACGCCAATTTAGGTTATTGGGTAAGCTTGGGTGTCCTGCACGGACACTAGTCGCGGCCTACGGAGTTGGGTCGTGACAGAAGTGGTATCAGAGCGGTTCGTCCTCGGAGTGTCTACAGACCGTGTCTAGTAGAGTCCTGTTTATCGGTGTGTTGTGCACCACATCTATAAACAGGAAGCTACAGGACATTTAGGGTGTTACCTTTCTTTGATTCTTAGATCGTGCGATAGAGCCAGCTGTAGGAAATGAATCCCTTTCTTTACTAACCCTTGATTTCAGCTGGAGAACGGTATCGACGTAAGACAGCGACTGCCGATATTGGAAGCTACACAGTACACAGGTAAGTAATGATATGAAAGATGTATGCTGGGTAAGGTGTTTGGAATACGATTGAAACATAATGTTGAAAATTAAAAAGAAAAGTGTAGCAGGTGCAGTTTGAGTTGGGCATGTGAGGTAAGCCTCGGCATATTTATACTTTGATCTGAAATTGTTAGCCCCGTGTGGCTATGATGTGATATGATATGATACGTATATACGTATATGTGTTGACCCTGTGAGGCATAGTTGGTATTTCCTGTGTACAGGTTTTGGGATAGTAAGAAATACAGAGGAACCTCTGCCCAAATTTTTCTAGGAATATGAAGAGGAAAATGAGATATAAATTCTTAACCTGTCTTGAAGGTCGATACCGATAGGATAAATCTATTATGTGGATTAAAAGTTTAAGAGGTACCCTCCATGTCATTTGTAAGAAGCATTGCCCTTATCGGGAAAATTTTATCTCGAGAGAGCATATACGAGTAGCGAATTCGTAATTTATTTGGAGGGACCAGAAATATGTTCTAACCCTATTTTGTTTTAGCATAGCCCATGAAAAGGGCAAAAATATACGGAAGGGCAAAAATGTCCAACGATTAAGTTTCCTCTAATTGGAAGAATACAAAACGTATGACAAGCAGTCGGGAATTGAGTGGTTCGCTCACGACTCAAATATATATATAAAAATATGGAGGTAATTCTGTGAATTAAGTACTAAAAGATTCCGCGAAGTTCGTTGGATTCTAGCTTTCTTTTGCTGGTGGTCGGAAGATACCCTACTACACATTTTATCAGTTTTCCTCGACTTGTGGGAGATGGAATTTGTGGAATGAAAACTCAAACTCGTGGGCTGTTTAGAAACATACATGCATGAACGTAAATATTGAGGGTTTACAGGGGGCAACACGGTAACTATATAGCCAGAAAAATAAAAGAATTCTCGCTAGGTCGGGGTGGGACCCGCTACGAGAATGTTCTGAAAAGTTGTCAAGACCCCGATTGTCTTAAATTACGTGACAAAGGGATGTGCGGGGCAATCAATGTGATTATACCGGTCTTAACGTGCCTAAATACATTGAAGTTGTAAGGTTAAGCGTGCCAGGGCCAGAGCAATTCTGGGATGGGTGACTCCCTGGGAAATGTGCAAAAATTTTTGCAAACATAGGTATAAGAGACGAATAAGAAATTCGGGGTAACCTAAAGGGAATTAGGATATGTGGAATGGTTAGAAACTTTATAGGGGTCGCACGAGCTGAGACGGGTTGGATTGTTAAAAAGAAAGAAAAAGTAGCGCAGCCCTGAGGTTAGAGTAAATTTGAACAAGTGATTGAAGATGTGTTGTAAAAGAAATGGTAGTGATATATATATGTATGCGTAGGGCCCCCATTTATGACTGTGTCGATTGATTGGTGAACCCTAATAGCCAGTGTTGTAACATACGGGAAACATTAACTGGATAGAATTTACGAGAAAAAGGGAAAGGTGTGGTATCAATGTACGAAATCGATTGATACTCGGTTTGCTACCGGTTGGGATTGAAAGATCCTAATACAATGATGTTTTGAAAGAAAGGAGAATAATCGAGTGGAAGGTAAGGAGATCCAAATGTTAGAAGAAGTGAACCGTGACAAACGTAATTAAGCGGAGCCTCCGAAAGAGTGGACGGGCAAAGTACGAAGTCAATTGCGAAAGCAAACAAAGATGGAATAGTATAGGGCGAAGGAAAACTTATGGCTTGAAATGATGAATTATGTGAATATCGAATGATTCGATTGTCGAGCAAATAGAATGACAGGTAAGGAATGGGAATGAAGAAAGAATGTGATTATTATGAGAAAAACAACTACGTTAATTATATTACTTGAGTACCAGCTATCGGATAAGATTGCGTACTATATACTTGTGATTCCGTTAATGTCTCGAAGAGAAAATTAAGTTGTAGGTCAGAAAGAAAAGACATGAATATGGTAGGAGTATAACCCTAAAAAGGGGGGGGGGGGGGGAGCGAATGAAAGTAAGGTAAAGTAAGTATAAATGAAAACAATTGACATGCAGAAGATTGAAGCGATAAAGGATTGGCCTAGGCCTTCGACGTCGACTGAAATACGTAGTTCTCTGAGAATGGTCAGATTATAGCCTATGTTCCCCGGCAGCTCAGACCGCACGAGGGAAAATTAATTCGCTCATGATTTGGGACTAGCTACGGTGATTCGTGCTTTAAAGATATGGCGACATTACTTATATGGGGCCTGCGTTGATATTTATAAGAATCCTAAGGGCTGCCAGTATACGTTTTAAGAAAAAGGGAGTCGAATTCGCGGCAGAGAAGATGGTTCAAATTATTGAAAGATTATGATGTTAATATTTTGTGCCACCCTAGAAAAGTTAAAGCGGTGACAGACGCACTTAGTCGTGAGTCTACGGACGGCTTGACCGGCGTACATTCAGAAATAAAGAATTGGTTTGTAAAACTCTTTAGTCAACTAGCCTTGGAGTCTGTTTGGTCGGTTCTGAAGATATTGGAATTTCGTCCGAAGAAGTTACCGAATCATCGATCATGGGAAAGGTAAAGCAGCGTCAGTTTGAGGATCCTATTCTGGTGACGTACAGAGATATGACCTTTGACAAGGAAAAGATCCAGCTCGAAGTTTTACCGGATGAGTATTGTTATACCGAGGCAGATTATGTGTGCCCGACATCGTAAGGCCTGTTGACCAGTGCCCAAATTGTCAACAAGTTAAAATTAAGTATCAGAAACCGGGTGGACTGTTTCAGGAAATAGAATTCTGACTTGGAAGTGAGAGATAATTAATTTGGATCTCATTACAGGTTTGCCGCGCACCCCACGGAAGTATGATTTCCATATGGGGTATGGGTGATAGGCTGACAAAATCAGCCCATTCTCTCCCCGTCAGGACCACTTATTCAGTTGAGGATTATGCCAGGCTATATATATTAAAGGAATAGTGAGACTCCACGGAGTTCCTATATCTATTGTCACTAACAGAGGTACTCAGTTTATGACTAATTTCTAGAGATTTGCTTTCAGGAAGGATTAGGGGCTCAGGTAAGTCTGAGCATAAGTATTCCGTCTTCAGAATGACGGACAGTCCGAGCACTCTATACAGACACTAGAAGATATGTTACGGGCCTGTGTTATTGAATTCAGAGGTAGCCGGAACGATCATCTGCCGTTGATCGAGTTTGCTTATAATGACAGCTACGATTCTAGCTCGATACGAGGCTTTGTAGGGCAGAAAATGCAGGTCACTGATTGACTGGTTTGGTATTGGCAAAACAGGATTAATCGGCCCAGGTATGATCCAACAGGCAGTTGATAAGGTGAAACTTATCCGAGAGCGGCAATTAGCAGCCCAGAGTCGACAGAGATTGTATGCTGACAAACGACGTCGACTCTTAGAGTTCCAGGTCGGCGATTGGGTACTTTTGAAAGTATCGCCTATGAGAGGCGTAATGCTATTCGGCAAAAAGAGTAAGCTCAGTCCGCGATATATCGGACCCTAGCAGATTATTTGAAAGATTTGGAATGTCGCCTATGAGTTAGATTTACCATCTGATCTGGGAGCGGTACACCCAGCATTTCATGTATCTATGCTTCGCGAATGCATTGGTGGCCCTCCCAAAATATTCTCAGTAAGAGAGATTCAAGTGATGGAAGAATTGTCTGACGAAAAACAATCTGAAATCATTCTGGATCGCCAGGTGCAGAGATTACGCACTAAAGATATACCCTTATTAAAGTCTTATGGCAAAACAATAATGGAGGAGAAATGACCTTGGAAGTAAAGGACGGAATGAAAGGAAGTGGCCCCACTTATTTCTTATGCCCACTGGTAATCTAAATTCCTTACTTGATTACATTCAACGCGAATGTGTATCAATTGTGCTGACCGTAAAAGAAAGCTCCCTTGAAGTACTTACAGACCCTATAAGACTAATCTAACATTCGAGGACGAATGTTCTAAAGGGGGGGAGGATGTTATATCCCGTATTTTCGTGTATTCGGGAAAATTCGAAATAATGTTGATTTGTAAGGAATGAGGCCATATGTTGATTTGAATTAATATGTGTGTGTGTTGTTCATGAAAAGAATATTAATGTGGAAGTGTCGAGGAAGGCTAAGGGCAAAAATTGGAACTTCGGAAATTAGTTTCGGGAATTTCAAAACAAGAATTATTATCAATTGGGCTCAAAAAATAAAAGTTGAAAATGAGGCCCAAAAAGGAGGAGGGTGGCCGGCCATCACTTGGCCCAAACCCCTCCAAGTTAATGAATATTGGACATGAGCAAATTAATATAAGTAAGCACTTATCCATTGGAATATTCAAGAAAGAAGTCAAGGAGAAAAACAAGCACAACAAGAACAAGAGGAGCAAGGCATTCGGCCATGCCCTCAATTTTTGCCTCCTTGAAATCTTGATTTAAAAATATTTTTCTTGTGGTATTCCTACCATATTAAGGGCCCTCTACAACATGGTGCAATTGTTTGGAAAGGAAGAGCCCTTGTTTCCTCAATATGACCACATGTTTGAGTGAAGAATATTGGAGAAAAAGGTAAGAATTCATTCTATATTATTATGTTATGAGGGTTTGTTTATGTTGTAATACATGGAAATGAGTAGAATTCACGAAAATATGGAAGTTTACAAAGTGGGTGTGCATAGCTATGTGTGGCCGTGTGTATGTATTAATGTATACATGTGATAAGTTGAAATTTATGTTGTATTCTAGTTATGTGTAGGATGGAATTCATATTGAGAATGAAAGTTGAATGGATTTGATGAAAGTTGGAAGAATGGAATGTTGGCCGTGTGGTATTAAAATTGGAATGGGAATGAATCACTTTTGCTTAACATGTTAGTTGTGTTGTTGTGATTCTTGCAATTTAAGTAAAGATGAAATGATGTAAGTTTGCATTGAAATGGAATGTAGAAGTTTATGTCGTTTTAGTATGATTTTATAACATTATGGAAATGGGGTTGTTAAGGTGCAAACTATGATGATTGTTGATGAACTTGAAATATGGAAACATGTCATGAATATGTATGCCAAAGATTAGAAGCTTTGGATGAATTATGACTTTGGCGGGAAGATTGTATATTATGTATATCTCATGAATATTTTGTAGAAGTGATATGAAATGCTTCTAAATTGTGTTGTAATGATCTTAATTAGTAATGAATACGAGAATGTTGATATTGATTTGAAAATATGAAGTTTGAATGAAGGGTATGACACTATGTCGGAAAGAAGGTTAGTTGTGCCATATTGTATGTTTTGTTGTAGTTGTTGTTATGGTTGGTGTTGTTGTTGACTATTTTGGCCGAGTTGAATTCTCGGGGATGCTATATGTATAGGGGAAATGCTGCCTAAATTTCTGTAGGAAATTGTTGACTTGAGATTTAAGCCTAAAGCCTTATGGTTAACCTTTGGTAAATGTGACCATTTGCAGATTTTGGACGAAACGGGAAGTGAACTTGGAAAGGCGTAAAGTGCGTAAAAGGTATGTAAAGCTACCCGATTCTTCTTTTGGCGTGTCCTAGATGTACTAGGATCGGATTCACGCCTCGGAGAATATTCTGCTCATCGGAATCCGCGTCTGAAATTGTCACCTTTTCGTTCAATAGAATTGAACCCTTTTAGTATGCTTTATTGAAAAATTATGCAAAATTTCTCCAAATCACTTAGGAAGTTATGGAATGCCCTAGGACCTCTGTAGGTGACCCCATAAGCTTAATACGCATAATTTGAGCCCGCCGCTTTGGTTATCCTGAGGTGGGCCCACTATTTCCGATTTTACCCTTATGGTCCTTTGCAACTTGATTTCAAGTAATTTTTAAGGAAATGTCTTAACTACTTTTCCAACTACTAATGATACTTATTCTGGATACTATATTGAGTCCCTGTAAAGGTACGATATTTTGGTATTACGTTTAGCTCCACTATTCCCGCTTTGCTCTCTTATTGTACTATTGCCTTAGCTTCGAACAATATAAAAAAATGAAACGTTTTAACTACCCTTTTAATGACTAAGGAAAATTGTTTTAATGATTCCCTCGAGTCTGGTAAACTATTTTGGAATATGAAAATGATCCCAGAAGGATGATTCTTCCGTAACTCATTATGACATACGACATACACCTACTATGATTCTGTCTGACTTTATTGATTTGATTTGTCATTCGATATGCCTCATTGAGTCTCTGGAAATCTGTGATATTTTTGTTGCATTTAGTCTCTCACTACTCCATTCATGGATGCCCCAATATTTCCCACACTGAGCCCGGGCCAGGATATGTTGTCAAGCGTATTCCATTGCATTGTTCGCCGTGCCTCGATGTGAGGGGGCAGGTATATATGTACATGGGTTTTGGAGTATGCTGTGCCATGTACACACATATATGTTATGTTACGGGATTATCCCCTACTCTGTTTCTTATATGTGGTGGCACCAGCATCGGGGGGTGGCCACGTTCTGTTTCGCCGAGCCCTTGGCAGGGGCCGGATATGATATGATATGGTATATGTTTCTGAACACACTCCTCATGTTTTGAAAATATGCATTTGATACGTCGGATGTCACACTTACTTCTCTGTAAGTCCTGTTTCGATTATGATCTTGTTCCGTATTGGGACCAGTTACGACATATGTTTTCAACAAATACTATTTATGCTTTATGATCAATATTTTGCTAATCTGGATATTCTGTCCATTTTCTGTACCTTCTGCTTTGATTATGACTTCGCTTACTACGTTCTATGCTTTACATACTCAGTACATATTTCGTACTGACCCCCTTTCTTCGGGGGCTGCGTTTTCATGC
The DNA here is from genome assembly GCF_019175385.1 of Lycium barbarum. Classification (NCBI taxonomy): domain Eukaryota; kingdom Viridiplantae; phylum Streptophyta; class Magnoliopsida; order Solanales; family Solanaceae; genus Lycium; species Lycium barbarum. Next base: position 16,390,173 of record NC_083348.1, on the reverse strand, counting down.
CGCGCAGGTACAGAAGAAAGATTTGCTGACCGCCTACCTAGGACATCTATTCTGCTATATTGGGAGCGCTCTTTTGTCCAGAGCCTATATGTTGGTATAGTCCGTCGCTATTATATATGTATGCTATTCAGGGGTATGATGGGGCCCTGTCCCGTCTTAGGATTATGTTATGATCTGTAGAGGTCTGTAGATATACTTGTGTGGGTTCTGTATATGTTTGGGTATGATATGATCTGTGACAGCCTCATCGGCTTCCATGTACTGTGTCGGTTCTTTGATGCTAATTGCCAACGCCAAGTGACTTTTATGTATAAAAATATTCTGTCATTACGCCAATTTGGGTTATTGGGTACGCTTGGGTGTCCTGCACGGACACTAGTCGCGGCCTACGGAGTTGGGTCGTGACAATATCATCATATATATATAGCGTGTCCCGGCCCTCTAGTGAGGGACTCGGTGAGTAATATAGTAAATATGCGCACGAAAACGTGTCCTGGCCCGGGACTCAGTGAAGGATATAGCGGTAAGCACGAGCAGAATAATAAGCAACCACATATATGCAATTCATCTTTTGAGACTCAATAGATAAGTGACTAAACAGCTCTAAAGTGTCAGGACAATAATCATATTCAGTTCTTTTTAAATCTCATTACAAGTTATAGCAAGGAACGTTTCAGATTTCATGTACATGTATCAATTTGACATGGTGTAACTTTTGATAGTCAAGTATGCCTCTAATTATGCAATTCTTTAAAAATAGGAACTTCTATACATCATTCATTAGTCAATCATATAGTAGGCTCGTGACCATAACATTACGGAATGAATATAATCATAAGTCTTGCTTGGAACTAGAGAGTAGAGTTTACCCCAAGGTTCATATCATTTCATACTTACGTCTAGGACATGCCAAAAGAAAGAAGGAATAGGCTTTACACACATTTAGCGTTTAGTCGTATTATAACTTGTACTTGCTGCCCAAAAACACTTATCCTATATCAAGATATCAAGAGCTACAATTAGTCTACAAAAGAATTTAATACGTATTTTGACACTCACAATCCCTTTCTAACATTTAAACGACGTTTCGTTCGCATTCAAACCAACTAGTGCTACAAGCTAACATTGCTAATCATTCTTTCATATATCAATCCAAACTTGTTTAACATGACTTAGGGGACTTTGGACAGCTTGCACATCATTCAAATCAGTCCCAAACTCACGGCCAAACAGCACATACCACAATACCATTTTCACTTAGCAATTTTCCAGTTTTAACTTCCAACGACAACAACACGTTTAATAACATTACTTTCACGATTCTTGGAACTGTTTTAGCATCATTTTTATTCTTACAACAGCCCACAAATCATTTCAATTTCAACTTGAATCATTGCACTTCACTTTCACTATATGTTCATAACAACATTCAACATTCAACATACACTTATTCACTTCTAACCTTAAAACAGTCCACGGTTTTGGACTGCTTGTATACTTCAACATGATTCGTTTCTTTAACACCTCAATTCACATATTCAACATGCATACAATATACCACAATGTCCATAACAACAACAATCAAAACTTGGCACAAAATAGTCCACAATCCCCCTAAAACAATCCCCTTACACGACTTCAACACCACTCCAACAACTTCATGATTTTCATCCATTTATCCATACTACAACACATTCAATCCACTTCCAATACATGTACAAGAAGATTAAACATGATTCCATTAAAGCCTACAACACACGGCTCATTTAAATTTTAAGAAAAACAGTCCAATACCTACATGCAACATCATAAACCAACTTCTACAATCTTTGTTCATTTACATATGTTGACACACATTCAATTCATCAACAATACATGCAAAATGAAACCAACCATGGCTTCACCAAGCTCACGGCTCACCCCCTACTTCAACCACAACAACAATCCAACAACAACATGCATGAATTATACATTCAAATCATCATGCAACACAAGAACAATGATCATTCTTACCTTGTAACTACACTTCAATCGGCTAGACTTCACTTTCACTTCTTAAATTTTAACACTTGTTCTTGCTATATCAATGGATGCTACGCGTTAATATACCTTCAATGGAGTTGGATTGATTAGGAAAAACTGAATTTTTTGGAGAAATTTGGACCCTCACTCTCGGCTAGCTCTAGGCCGAGAGTTTCCCTTTCTCTCTCTATGCGTTCTTAACTTGTAATTGTTGAAATGATGTAGTGAGTTGTGGAGTGAATCAGATTTTCACTATATGTATTCCCTACAAGACTTGGACATGTGTCCACTCAAGTTTTTGGGTCAAAAACCATTGACCATTCCACTATTATGCACGGCCACACATGGTTTAAAAAAATGGGCAGATTTTTGTTCCCAATCCCACTTAATAATCCACTTATGGTTAGTTTAATCCCAATTTTCTATTAATATTTCAATGCCAAACGAAATTTGTAGTTAAATTGACTTGAAACGAAACCGGAAGTTAAAGTCTCTACTTCGTATCTTGAGATAGTCTTGTCTTTAACTTGTCGCGTTTATTTTAAAACGTCCCAATGTATGAAAATATGGGTTATAACATCCTTCCCCCCTTTAGAACATTCGTCCTCGAATGTTACATTAGTGTTGTATAAGCATACTTAACCTTTCACCCTTCCTAGTCAATCTTATCCTTCACAACCTCACAGCCTGTCTTACCAATACATTTGCATCCGTCACAATTCATTTTCCTCTGTACTCTCATCTTAATCATACTACTACTTCTTTTACTATAAACTCGTCATAATTTATCCCTATTTTTACTAACAACAAAGGGAGAAATATAAGACAGTGTGGAGCCTGGGTCTATCAATGCATATACATCTTGGGAGGAAATCAATAGTATACCTGTAACAACATTCGGCGACGCCTCCTGATCTTGCCTGCTAGCTAAGGAATATATGCGGTTTGAAGGACCACTAGAACTGGAAATTCCGTCCCGGCCTCTGCCACGGCCTGCTGGTGTCGGAATACCTTGCCCCATAGGGCGCATAGCTACCGAAGAGGAAGAACCTGCAACTGATACCGTAGGCTGAGCTGCGCCACCTGCACCACCCCCAAATCGACACTCCCTCATAGTATGGCCTTGACGGCCGCAAGAGAAACAAGCACCAGTAATGCGGCGGCATTTCCCCGGATGGCGCCTGCCACATCGAGGGCACTGTGGTATAGATGTCCTCGTCTGGCCTGAATCCCTGTGCGTCTGGAAACCTGAAGTCATGGAGATTTGACCAGCTTTTGAATACCCTGTGCTATCAAACCTCCTACCAGTGAATCGTGGAGGTTCACTCCGTGCCGGCTGAAAAGGATAGCTATTATGCTGCTGTTGGGGCTGCCCACCCCGAAACTCACCAGAATACCCAGCTGATCTAACTCTCTTATGCTGACCCCTGTCATACTCTCTATCAGTTCGACGCCCTCTACGTCGGTCCTCAACTCCCTGTGCATATGCCTGCACTCGAGCGATGTCCATACCGGGCTGAGAAGCCATTGCCATACAGCTATCAATAAAATAAAGATCCAGCCCCATCACGTAACGATGCACCCTATCAGCCATGTCAGCTATAATAGTGGGCGTGTACCTAGCCAGCGAATCAAATTCGAGACTATACTCTCGAACACTTCTGCCATCCTGTCTTAGGTGTAGGAATCTATCAACTCTGGCCCGCCTCATCTCCGGAGGCAGAAATTGACCGAGAAAGGCCTCCACGAACTCATCCCATACTACTGGTGGAGCATCCTCACCCCTGGACAACTCCCAGGACTCACACCAATTAACCGCTACATCACCCAACCGATATGAAGCCAATTCGACCGACTCAGTCTCGGAAGCTTTAGTCACCCGCAACGTACGCAGCATCTGTCGAATAAAATCCTGTGGATCCTCTGCGGGCTTTGACCCATAAAACTCTGGGGGGTTACAAGTCAAGAAATCACGGACCCTCAAACTATCGTGTCTGTCCGCATAATCACCTCCTAACCCGTGTCTGCGAGCCTGCCCCGACACCAACCTGGTCAATAACTGTACTGCGTCCCTCATGGCCCTATCCTCCGCCCCTGGCTGGGGAGCTGGAGGCTCGGGTGCTAGAACCCCAGGAGTTGGTGGTAGATCTGTCTCCTGATCTGCAGCTGCTGCTGCCGTAGGCTCCTCTGATAATGGTGGGGTAGCGAAGCTCACTGACTGGAGTCTAATCTCAGGCGCAGATTGGGCATAAGCCCTAGTAATCCTCTGGGTCTGACTGGTCTCTCCAGCTATGGCTTGTCCTTCTGGGCGGCTGTCGCCTTCTTCGGAGGCATCACTGTAAACATAACAATCCGTTAGGGAGAAATTATGCTTATAATACAGCTCTATCGCACGATCTAGAATAAAAGAAAAGATGAAATCCTAATGTCCTGTAGCTTCCTGTTTATAAATGTGGTGCACAACACATCGATAAACAAGACTCTACTCGACACGGTCTGTAGACACTCCGAGGATTGAACCGCTCTGATACCACTTTTGTCACGACCCAACCCCGTAGGCCGTGACTAGTGCCTGAATTGGACACTCATTTCACCTATTAACTATAATCAGTTACAACTAGCATGTCGTGACCTTATTTGTTTAAAAAGGCAGGACGTTATTTTAAAGTTATCACAATTCTGTAAGTCATAGGCACCTGTCTCATGAGGAGTTACAATTTTTCAGCAGCAACATATATATATACACGCAAGCCAACAAGGCTGCCACTACACGCAACATTCCAAATAGACATACATATGCAAGCCGACAAGGCTGCCATCACGAATGGGTACGCCCCAAACATAAGTCATGTTCATACAACGCAACAACAACTATATACAGACCCACACAGATGTCCACAGACCTCTAAGAGTAGTGATAGTATCATATGACGGGACAGGGCCCCGCCGTACCCCGAATAAACACATACATATACGACAAAAGGGAGTTATACCACAAGCTAGGCTCCGGAACAAAGGAGCACTTCAAAGTAGCTGAATAAGTATCCTTAGCTGGCAGATCTCCAAAACGAACGTCTGTACCTGCGGGCATGAACGCAACCCCCCAAAGAAAGGGGGTCAGTACGGAATATGTACTGAGTATGTAAAACATGAAATATAGTAATGGACTCATACTGAGACAAGGTGTATAAGACCCAATGCAACAAACAGAATTTCATAAAATTTGCCTTTGAACATATTTCATCTGTATCATTCTCATTTCAATATCAATGTAGAGTGTTGTAATCAAAGCTGCATAATCATTCTGTATATAACATATATAACGTGTCCCGGCCCTTTAGTAAGGGACTCAGTAATTAAAATCATAGCATCATAAACATAAACAAATACGTGTCCTGACCGTTTAGTGAGAGACTCGGTCATTAAGGAATATATGCCCTCCTGGCCACCATCTCCATATCATATCATCATCATATCATCATATATATATAGCATGTCCCGACCCTCTAGTGAGGGACTCGGTGAGTAATATAGTAAATATGTGCACGAAAACGTTTCCTGGCCCGGGACTCAGTGAAGGATATAGCGGTAAGCACGAGCAGAATAATAAGCAACCACATATATGCAATTCATCTTTTGAGACTCAATAAATAAGTGACTAACCAGCTCTAAAGTGTCAGGACAATAATCATATTCAGTTCTTTTTAAATCTCATTACAATTTATAGCAATGAACGTTTCAGATTTCATGTACATGTATCAATTTGACATGGTGTAACTTTTGATAGTCAAGTATGCCTCTAATTATGCAATTCTTTAAAAATAGGAACTTCTATACATCATTCATTAGTCAATCATATAGTAGGCTCGTGACCATAACATTACGGAATGAATAGAATCATAAGTCTTGCTTGGAACTAGAGAGTAGAGTTTACCCCAAGGTTCATATCATTTCATACTTACGTCTAGGACATGCCAAAAGAAAGAAGGAATAGGCTTTACACACCTTTAGCGTTTAGTCGTATTATAACTTGTACTTGCTACCCAAAAACACTTATCCTATAACAAGATATCAAGAGCTATAATTAGTCTACAAAAGAATTTAATACGTATTTAGACGCTCACAATCCCTTTCTAACATTTAAACGACGTTTCGTTCGCATTCAAACCAACTAGTGCTACAAGCTAACATTGCTAATCATTCTTTCATATATCAATCCAAACTTGTTTAACATGACTTAGGGGACTTTGGACAGCTTGCACATCATTCAAATCAGTCCCAAACTCACGGCCAAACAGCACATACCACAATACCATTTTCACTTAGCAATTTCCCAGTTTTAACTTACAACGACAACAACACGTTTAATAACATTACTTTCACGATTCTTGGAACTGTTTTAGCATCATTTTTATTCTTGCAACAGCCCACAAATCATTTCAATTTCAACTTGAATCACTGCACTTCACTTTCACTATATGTTCATAACAACATTCAACATTTAACATACACTTATTCACTTCTAACCTTAAAACAGTCCACGGTTTTGGACTGCTTGTATACTTCAACATGATTCATTTCTTTAACACCTCAATTCACATATTCAACATGCATACAATATACCACAATGTCCATAACAACAACAATCAAAACATGGCACAAAACAGTCCACAATCCCCCTAAAACAATCCCCTTACACGGCTTCAACACCACTCCAACAACTTCATGATTTTCATCCATTTATCCATACTACAACACATTTAATCCACTTCCAATACATGTACAAGAAGATTAAACATGATTCCATTAAAGCCTACAACACACGGCTCATTTAAATTTTAAGAAAAACAGTCCAATACCAACATGCAACATCATAAACCAACTTCTACAATCTTTGTTCATTTACATATGTCGACACACATTCAATTCATCAACAATACATGCAAAATGAAACCAACCATGGCTTCACCAAGCTCACGGCTCACGGCTCACCCCCTACTTCAACCACAACAACAATCCAACAACAACATGCATGAATTATACATTCAAATCATCATGCAACACAAGAAGAATGATCATTCTTACCTTGTAACTACACTTCAATCGGCTAGCCTTCACTTTCACTTCTTGAATTTTAACACTTGTTCTTGCTATATCAATGGATGCTACACGTTAATATACCTTCAATGGAGTTGGATTGCTTAGGAAAAACTGAATATTTTGGAGAAATTTGGACCCTCACTCTCGGCTAGCTCTAGGCCGAGAGTTTCCCTTTCTCTCTCTATGTGTTCTTAACTTGTAATTGTTGAAATGATGTAGTGAGTTGTGGAGTGAATCAGATTTTCACTATATGTATTCCCTACAAGACTTGGACATGTGTCCACTCAAGTTTTTGGGTCAAAAACCATTGACCATTCCACTATTATGCACGGCCACACATGGTTTAAAAAAATGGGCAGATTTTTGTTCCCAATCCCACTTAATAATCCACTTATGGTTAGTTTAATCCCAATTTTATATTAATATTTCAATGCCAAGCGAAATTTGTAGTTAAATTGACTTGAAACAAAACCGGAAGTTAAAGTCTCTACTTCGTATCTTGAGATAGTCTTGTCTTTAACTTGTCGCGTTTATTTTAAAACGTCCCAATGTATGAAAATATGGGTTATAACAGTTGGGAGGTAGAGGAGGATGTCAGAGATATACACAAAGAAGACAAGGAGGAGAATATTAAGCAAAATAAGGAAAACATTCTTAAGCAGACAGATATATCTCCCAAGAGCAAGTCTAACAATAAGGGTCAGAAGAAAGGCAAGAAGAATCCTATTGACAAGTATATTCCACTCAGGGTGGTACCAAAGAGGAATGCTACTAAATCTAATGTTAAATAATGTTGAAGTCATTCAGTTGGAACATTAGGTCAGTGATGACACAAAAAGCCTATCAGAGGGTTCAAATGTTAAACAGACATCACAAATTCTTTTTGATTGCTCTCATGGAACCTTTTCAACAGGTCAGGACAATTAACCAGTATAGAAGAAGGTTGGGCATGTGCTTAGCCAATGCCAACTGTAATGGTAAAATCTGGTATTTTGTGGCTGGTAATATAGATGTAGAAGTTCTGATGGATTCCCCTCAGCAGATTACTTTGAAGCTGTTTTTACAAGATTTGAATCATTATCTTATTACTACTTTAGTATATGCTAAATGTAGTGCTTCTGATAGGATAGAGTTGTGGGAGGATATATATCATCTCTCCAATACCTTATCTTGTTCATGGTTAATATGAGAAGATTTCAACGTGGTGTTGAATGATGAAGAAAAGATAGGGGGTAATGCTGTTCAACCCCAGGATATAGAAGACTTTGCTTTTTGCATAAACTCCTGTGAGCTTGAAGAGGTAAATTTTAAGTCCCTTCACTTGGTGGAATGGTAGAGCAGATGTAGCATGTATTTTTGATAGATTGGATAGGATGTTGGTGAATTCATTGCTTCTAGATAACTTTGGACACATTGAAGTGGAACATCTTGCAAGAACTGGTTCAGATCATGCTCCACTTATGTGTACCTATGGGGACAAGCATCAAAATCTGGTTAGAACTTTTAAATTTCTATCATTGTGGATAGAACATGCAACTTTCCTAGATATAGTCAGGCAGAATTGGTCCATTTGGGAGCATGATGATCCTTTCATAAACTTCAAAAGCAAGATGAAAAAGCTAAAAGGAGTGTTATCCAAATGGAGTAAGGAAGTGTTTGGTGATATATTCAAGCAGTTGATCATAAGGGAGGAAATAGTGAGGTTAAAGGAACAATTGTTTGAACAAAATCCAAGCCAAGTAAATAGAGTGGTTTTGCAGAAAGCTCTGGCTGAGACTAAGAGATATTTGCATTATGAAGAGGAGTACTGGAGACAAAAATCAGGTCTGGATTGGTTTGTAGAGGCAGACAAAAATGCTAGATTTTTCCATAATCTAGTAAAGGGAAGAAGGAAGAAATTGCAGATCAAAAGAATTCAAAACTCAGATGGTTCATGGATTGAGGATGAAGATCAAATGGAAGATGAGGCTGTGCACTTTTATTCTCAACAATTTGCACAAGAAGAGTTAATTGGAGATGAAAATTTGTTGTCACTCATTCCTGTTTTGATTGAGCAAGACAGAAATGATCTTCTTTTTCAAATGCCTAGTGTTGATGAAGTCAAAAAAGCCGTTTTCAACCTTAGTGGAGCAAGTGCTAGTGGGCCTGATGGTTTTCCTGGAGTGTTCTACCAGACATGTTGGGACATAATTGGCTTGGATGTATACAAGATGGTGGTGGCTTTCTTTCAGGGTCATACTCTTCCAAAATCAGTCACTCACACAAATCGTGTGTTACTACCAAAGAAGGAGTTGATTCAAAGTTACTCAGACTTAAGACCTATAAGTTTAAGTAACTTTATCAACAAAGTGATGTCAAGAGTTGTTCATGATAGATTGGATATTGTGTTACCACAGTTGATTTCTATTAATCAAGCAGGTTTTGTTCAAGGGAGGAGCATTATTGAGAATGTGCTGTTGGCACAAGAAATAGTGACAGACATCAGAAAAAGGGGCAAACCAGCAAATGTAGTGAATAAATTAGACATGGCAAACGCCTATGATAGAGTATCTTGGTCATATTTGATAAAGGTACTTAGCAGAATAGGATTTTCTAGTCAATTTATTGACATGATTTGGATGTTGATTGCAAATAACTGGTATTCCATTCTCTTCAATGGTCAGGCCCAAAGGATTTTTTCATTCAACTAGGGGTGTTAAAAAAGGTGATCCACTTTCACCTGCATTGTTTATTTTATCAGCAGAGGTGTTATCAAGAGCTTTAAATGCAGAATTTGACAATGCTGAGTATGCGGGCTATGGCATGCTTAAATGGAGTTAAAATATCAATCATCTGGCATATGCAGATGATACTATAATATTTTTATCTGCAGAAGGAGAGTCATTGAAGGGAATCATGAAGTTACTGCAGGAGTATGAGGCAATCTCTGGTCAACTGATCAATAAAGGCAAGAGTGCCTTTTATATGCATGACAAGATTTCTGGTGCACTATCTCAGTAGGTGGAGCAGATTACTGGCTTTAAAAGGGATCAATTTCCATTAACATACTTGGGATGTCGTATATTTCATTCACGGAGGAAAAAGGGATACTACAATGATTTTATCAAGAAGGTCAAAAACAAGCTGCAAAATTGGAAAGGCAAGCTGCTCTCCTTTGGTGGAAAAGCAGTTCTTATCAGTAGTGTGCTTCAGAGTATTCCAATATATATGCTGTCAGCTGTTGTTCCCACAAAATACACCATTAATGATCTTCATAAAATCATTGCAAGGTTTTACTGGAGTACTAAGGAAGAAGGTAAAAACAGGCACTGGTCCTCTTGGGAAAAGATTTGTTTGCCAAAAGAAGAAGGAGGATTAGGATTCAGATCTCTAGATGATGTGTCTAAGGCCCTTTTTTCCAAACTATGGTGGAAATTTAGAACATCAAATACATAATGGTCAGCCTTTATGTGGAATAAATATTGCAAGAAGAAGAAGCCTACAGAAGTGCAGTGGAAAGGTGGATCACAAGTGTGGAAAAGAATGCTAGAGGCAAGAGACCAGGTGGATCATCAGATATGGTGGGAACCTAAAAATGGAGCATGTGATGTATGGGAAGATAATTGGACTAAACTTGGTCCACTCAAACAGGTAATACCACCAGATTTTAAGAATGACACTAGCATTGAGGTAGTATCACACTTTATGAATGCAGATGGCTGGGATGCACAGAAATTGCATGCCAAACTGCCAAGTAATGTGTGTGATCATATCCTACAACAATTGAGCATACTGGAGCATTCAGAGGAGAAATATAAAGCATGGTGGATGGCTAGCACTATAGGAGACTTCACTGTAGGGAGTGCTTGGAATATGCTCAGGAGAAAGGCTCAAATAGCAGATAACTTTTCAAATTTGTGGCACAAAGGAGTCCCATTCAAAATAGCATTCTTCCTTTGGAGGTTGTGGAAATTCAAATTACCAGTGGATGATGTACTAAAGAGAATGAACATAAGCATTGTATCTAGATGTAGATGTTGTTTGAATTCTCAGCAGGAGGAGACAATTCAACATCTATTCCTTACAGGTGAGTTTGCAGCAGAAATTTGGCAGCATTACAATACAGCTGTGGGGATACTTGTGCCCAGGATCTAGATTCATCAGACAATAGTACAATGGTGGTATATGCAAGCTCCTACAAAACTCAAAGCAGTCATGCAGGCTGCACCTGCATTCATATGCTGGCAATTATGGAAGAGGAGAAATACTATCATGCATGGGGGTAAGATGAATAAACTAAAGGTCATACATGGGATCAACTATAATCTACAGCAACTGGTGAAGACATTATATCCTTGGTTGAGACAAATTCCACAAGAATGGCCTCAAATGGTGAAATACTTGGAGGATTACAGGCCTAGAATAATATATAAGATGGTGCAATGGCAATTTCCTGATGCTGGCTGCTTCAAGTGCAATACAGATGGGGCCTCTAGGGGTAATCCAGGATTGAGTTCAGCTTCATTCTGCATTAGAGATGAGGTTGGAAACCTGATATATGATGGGGCAAGAAGAATAGCTGATACAACTAACATCACAGCAGAATCTGTAGCTATATTGGATGGAATTGAATACTGTATTAAAAATGATCTGGTGCCTGTAATGATTGAATCAGATTCTCTGTCCATGACAAACATTATTCAAGGGAGATGGGAGATCCCATGGAAGATTAGTATGGAAGTTAATAAGATCAACTTTTGGAGGAATAAGGGCCAAGTGCAGTTTGCTCATATCCTTAGGGAAGGCAATGCACTTATTGATTTTTTAGCTAACCTGGTTTTTGATTTTGCAGGTACAATTAACTTTCATTCTTTTGCTAAATTGCCAGCAGGTGCAAAGAAGATTCTCAATGCTCATAAAATGATGCTGCCTAATTTCAGAACAAAGATATACAGAAATAGAGAACCAGACTGATCACATGCAGCTGATCATGCAAACAAGTGAAGACACAAGTTGGAGTTACACAAACAAAAGGCTCATGATAACAGCTTCATAGGATTGTTGTAGTCCTGGTTGGATGACTAAGGTTATCCTTGTTAGTGTGTGGTATTAACAGGAATTTTCATCCTACTAACAGGATTTCTTTTGTTACCTAGTACAGTTACATACATTCCACATGACTGATTGTGTAAACTTGATTATAAGGACAGCATAAGGTCAGCATAAAGACAGCATAAGGACAGCATAAGGACAGTAACTAGGAGGAACTTCATACTACACTGCTTCTTGAAGGATCTTCAGTGAGATTTGATACCATAGCACCCGGTGAGAGATTGAGGTGACTGATAATGGTATCAATCCAAAGGAGTATTCTTGTTTGCAGTTTTTCATTGTTACACTTGGCTGCTCAAACAAGGACTAGGCTTTTCTTTCATTTCCTAGGATAGAGTAGTATAGATTTTCTTTTTTCCTTCATTTCTTTCCATTATATTTCTCTTTTTCCTGTAAATACTATTATTCATTTTAATAAATTCCATCAGCACTAGGCTGATTGGCTTTGATTAAAAAAAAGACCATGATTATGGAGGAATTGAAGTGAAATTGTGAAATGTGGATAATGTAGATGAATGATGATTGTTGCCTATTATATTGTAAATGTTGTTATGGACGTTTGGGAATTGATATAAGATATGGAGAACGTAGTAGTAACAAAGGAAATGCCGCCTAATTTTCTCTAGCTTTAGAAAGCACGTTCTTATAATCGTCTAACTAATGTTAATACAAACTCCCTTGAAGGTAAGGACGTGAGCATTGAAGGAGAACGATCAAGCGGTAGAATAGCTAAAGGAAAAGGTATGTAAGGCTAGTCCTTTCTTTCTAAGGCATGACTCTTATGGTATGAATCCTCCTATCTTTCCATGATTTTCCTACATATCGGGAATTATGAATCAACGAGTATAAAGAGCTTCATACGAGATAAAGAAAAGAGATAGGTTACGAGCATGACTATACCGATGATGAATCTAAGTCCAGAAGTCCTAAAGCTCATGATACGATATTCCTACAGAGCTAATGACCCTTATATGATTTCTATGATATTATTTCCCTACCTCTCCATAACTTTCTTACATTCCGAGAACTATGTCACAATATTGGTAAAGAGCTTCTTATAAGATAAAGATGAGAAATATGTTATGAATACGAAAATAATGATGGTAAGTTTAAGCCCAGAGATTCTAAGGCAAGATATGATATCGATGAAATTAAATATCCTACTTACGATCCCTTAATGTTGTTCACGGTGTGCACTCACCTAAAATGTTATGTCACACCCTAATCTTGATAGGGCATGATGGGCACCTGACCCTTATTTAGGGCCGAGCGAACCCTCTGATTCTTAATACACTCATAATATCTTTGGACTCTTAAATCAAATAAAAATGAAATACATAGTAAAGGCTTTCAGAAACATTATTTTCGTCGTTCTCAAGTCAAGTAAAATCTGTAATCATATGGAATTTGTAACATAATGCGTAATGGTACATCGTCTTACAGAGCAGCTTACAAGACTGGCAACCCACATACGTGACTTTGTCTGCAAAGTCTCTAACATCAATCAAGATACCATATCATGGGTACTCTGACTCGGCAACACTCCGGAAGGAAATTAAGCTTGCCAATTCCGCTGGAACATCTTCTACAATGGCTTCTACTCATCTGTATGCACCTGCGTGGCATGAAACGCAGCCCCCGAAGAAAGGGGGTCAGTACGGAATATGTACTGAGCATGTAAGGCATGAAATACAATAAAGAGGATCATAACTAAAATAGAAATTTACCAGAACAAGTATGACTGTCAAAACATCAATACACTTGCCTTATGAAATGAAAGTCGTGCATATCAACATCATGTACCATATATATGTATATAACGTGTCCCGGCCCTCTAGTGAGAGACTCGGTGAATAAAGTCATGCATGTCAACATCATATATCATATACATGTATAACGTATCCCGGCCCTCTAGTGAGGGACTCAGTGAATGGAGTCATCATATGCCATCCTGGCCACCATCTCCGTATCATCATATCATCATGTCATCATATCATCACATATATATATAACGTATCCCGCCCCTCTAGTAGGGGACTCGGTGAACAATGCAGTGGAGTACGCACGGGAACGTATCTTGGCCCGGGAGTCAGTGAAAGATACATTAAGGCATGCACGAGCGGAGTAGTGAGAAACTATATGCATATAAATCAATTTTGTAAGACTCGATAAGTAGGTACAATAATCGACACTTGAAGGATCATAAACACGTTTCGAGTCAATCCGAGTTAGCATAAGAAAGTTATGGACGTTATTCATGACAGAAATCTCTATGAACGTTTCAAAGCAATCCGAGACCGCCTGTGAAAGTTAGGGACATTAATCATTATAGAACCCTTTGGGGAACAGGAAGTATTCATGCTTTGCTCGTTACTTAATCATACAATAAGCTCAACTATATTAAATATGCTTATGTCAAGAAGTGAATAAGAATCGTAAACAAGCTCGGAATTAAAGAATAGAATTACCCCAAGGTACGTGTCATACCTTACATAGCTCTAGGACATGCCAAAAGAAAGAAAGGGTAAGCCTTACATACCCGGAAGATTATCCTCGACTTTCAACTTACTTCCCGTCTTGCGACTCGCGTAAGAATTATTCGTAGCCTCGTAATCTACTTATGGAATCATTCATAATATCATTAGGATCATCGTCGTACGTTCGTCTCGAAACTTTAATTAAAACCCTTTTAAATTCTGCCGAAATTCGGGCAGCATTTCCCCTGTTTATATGCCTACCCCGAAATTCCAATTCAACAACCCACAACATCAACAACAATACCAATAGTATTAACAGCATTTCCAATACCGACGTATGCCATAAAACAGCCCGCACACTGTTTTCTAAATTTCTCAACCAACCAAATTTGCGATATAACTATTTAATAATTTTATTTCCATAGAGAAGCTGAAATTAACACTAACAACATCAATAACCACATCCTCCACATTTTACAAGTTAAATACATTTATTTTCGTCCAAAGTTTTCTTCAAATCTCATTCCATAATTCACAGCACCAACAAACGAATTTATCAGGTTATTCTCTCCGTTCTAATCCGTTAAAATTCTAAATAAACTCGTTAACAATGAAAAGGAACCTTATTCATACCTTAAGCATGTAGCCACCACGTTATCACTCTTCTCCTTGGTTGATTTTTAGCTCAAATTGAAGACAACGCAGCGTACAACACTTTTCTCTTCATGGGCTTCGGGATTCGGGGCTCAGATTTTGGTCAAACTTGGTTTTTCTTCTATCCAAGGCTCTTCTCTCCCTCTTTCCAGAATTTTCTGGTGTTCTTGGTCTGAAATATGAGGAGAAAGGGCTGAAATCTCACTTAAATAGGCATGGGTCATGGGCCTAACCCGGTTGGGCCCGGATTGGGCCTAGCCCACTGACCTTTCTATCTTAAAACGTCCGTATCTCATTATCCCGACGTCACCTATGGACCCACGACCTGTTGTTGAAACTATAATTCAATTATCTACAACTTTCATTCTGGGAGTATTCCCAAATTCCCAACACTGATGGGGTTATGGCCTCCCGAAGTCAGATCACCCAAAAACGTAACTTAAACTTATTTGTTTGGAGGGCTTCCACTTTGATTTGGCTCAAGGGTCCTTCTTGAGTTGTGTTTAACATCACATATGTGATTCATATAACTTGTCGCGTGTTCCAAAAATATCTCGATGTGTGGGCCCTACCTCCGCTTACGAATAACCGACGTGCAAGAATACGAAATATAATACTATCAACGTGATTGTCAATGTTTGAGGGAGCACGTGTCACGCTAAGGCTTTGAAAATGCGGGGTATAACATCCTTCCCCCTTTTGGAACATTCGTCCTCGAATGTTTAAACTAATCTCGTACTCTGTCCATAATCTCATTCTTGGGTACATCCATTATCGGATTATCCTTCCTTTAATACTATCGTAATTGATGCATTATTACATCATTTAGTTGTACGGCTCTTGCTGTTTTGTAGTCTCCCTTTACTGGGTGATCATACCATAGTAAGCATCGTAATTATTCCAATATTTTGTTAATGTTTGTCCCCTTCACTAGAACTTCGTTCAATTTCTTTTCTTCCTGATAAGTTATTTTCAGTCCAATCTCAAAAGATACCTTGCAATCATTCTATTCCTTTGCCGACTGACCCTTATATCTTATTGAATTCGCTTCTACAAAAATTCTCACTTCAAACTTCATCTGTTTTTCATGTCTGAGTGCGTTTTGAATCTTCGCATTCTATTCACTCGCTTTGTCCTTATGAGTCTTATCTTACGGTGTCTACAAAACAAATCCACACTTCGGTCTTCAATCCTTACTCTCAATTTTAAGCCCAATACGTTTCTTTCATCGATTCACTTAATGTCCGTACTGAAATGGATAACGATAACAACTATATCATTTCCGTATAACTCTCAGTTTTTGTTTTAGGGTCTATAATTGTCACATCTTAGGATTCATCGTTCCAATCTCTACACTTATACTTTCCTTACCTGCTCCCCCCTTTTAAGGTCTTCCTTATAACACTCATAAATCCATTACCTCGTCTCCGATCTTGAATTCATGTATCCCTTACCTCCATTCCCTTTTCATACCACATCATATTCATGCTATTTCCCATAATTTGTAGTAGCAGTAATTCACGGGCGAAGTCTTAACATACTCATCTTGCAGCAGCGTAATTCAGTAGTACAACCAATGTAGCAATCCAAACAAAGGATGTATTTTACTCAGGTTCATCGTTAATTAAGGGTCAATATTTACCTCTGCTCCCCTTAACAACTCTGTCCCATGGGGCTACTTAGAATACTAGTATGTCAAACCGTCTGTACCCTCCATGTAGTGTCACTTATCCCATTCTTCCATAGTCAGCATTCGTTGGCAGCGTCATCTTTCGCTTTTCTTTTCCATCTCAAGTTATTCCTCTCTCCCCCGTAATCAACTCACAGTAACCGTAAACGCATTTCCCTTAGACGCCATCTGTCTCATCGGAGATCTAAGTCCCATGCGCAACTAATACCCCTTGTACGTCATACTCTTTTATTCTTATATCGTATTCAACATTGGTTTCAAAAACACTCATAATCATATCTTTACTCGCTATTGGCGATAGCCTCACTTTATCGCTTTATCGTCATGGGGTGAACTCGCAACTCATAGCCACATTCTTCTTCCAGCTTGTTCCTTTAGGTACTTTACTTGTTCTGTCTTAGTATAAGGTATCTGTAGGAGATGTATCCTCTTTTTCTCATAAGACGACTACTCCTTAGGCTTGTGTACTTCGCCTATTTCCTTTTCTTTCTATATCCATACTTACTTCGTTTTATAATTAATCCTTTGTTCCTCGCACAAGGAACCTTATCCTTAACTCAGTACCACTTTGTCCTTCAAAGTGTTTTACTTCTATACAATCCATTCTTTGCTTCCAACACTTATCCTACTCATTCCCTCTCACCCTTACTATGCTGATCCTTTTCCTAACAAGGCCTTATAAACTTTCTTATCCACTGCTTCGTGGTTCGCTTATTGGTTTCGCACTTGCATTCGCTCTCTATTCACATAGTACATGTCATCTCTTTAGTCGTTTCCTCGCTATACTTTACTTACTTTGTATTACAGTTCCTGCTACGTTCTCATTATATCCCAATTATAATCAATTCTATAGGGTACCACTTCTTGATCTCATTCGTAACAGTGCTTATAAAACAGAATAAACCTCATGGAGTAAGCATACTTAACCTGTAACTCTTTCTGATTGACTCTATTACACTTACCACATAAGTTGTCTTACCCAGTTATTCGCATCCGTTTCTGCTTCTTGCTGATACCTTCCTGATATGCCGATATGTTTCGAACTCTAGCCTCTAGCTAATAAATTTCCCTTCTGGAGCTTGAGAGCATAATAATTCTTTTCAAGTCCAATACGATTTTCCCCCCTTTTAAGGAGGTCCTAATACATCAATAGCTTTCGAGTATCCATCATCTTTGGCAATTTTCTACCATCCTTCTCGACTTTCTTAGGTCCACGGTTCCATCATCGTATGGTCTGCTTTATTTATCCTTTTCGTTAGTTGCGCTCTTGTATTCAATTGGAATACTCATGAGGGTGTATCTAATTTTGATGTCTTCTTTTCATCCCTTATATCTTTGTCTTTTATGGCTGACGGTGTCCTGGATCACAAGTTAAGGGGAATATCGAAGTTCACCACGTCCTTTTCTGAAGTCTCCGATTATACTATACTCTTCGTCTTTCTTCCTGACTTTGCTCATAAAGTACCTAAACTTCTTCCCCTGGATTCTTCTTCCATTTATGTCTATATCATTTTTTCTCCAACATTTCCAAACCCTTCCATCCACTACTAGTCCTTTCACCCGCTTAGCTCACCTACTCATAATCCCTCTTAACTACGCGTTTATGTGGCAGCTGTGCATCCAAGTTTTGCGAGTGTCCTGCTACCTTTACTCTCAGCACAGAATTCTTACAGTTTCCACTCTCTCTATTTTCTTTCATCGAGTCTTCACCCGTCTTTATAATGCTACGGCCGAATGGTCCTCCATGTAAGTTCCTTGCATTTCGTTCCATTTCCCTTAAGATCAAATCTCCCGGTATTCACTTGAATTCTTATTCCGTGCCATTCATTTTCGAATCAATTGTGTCAAATCATCATCTTTGTCCTTTCCTCGATGCGTAATCAGTTTCCTACGGCCAATTCGTCAAAGCATCCTTATTACTCCCATGGTTAAAAATTTCGCGTTACTTTCCTCCTAAATACTCTCCTTTTCCTTCGATCAGTCTGTTGGTATACCTTTCCTACTCTCATCCTTAGCCTTCCTTGGGTTTCTTCCTCCTCGAGCACCTTCCTTCTCTTGTTATTTGTAGTTTCAGCTCTAAAGTTCGTGAAATATTCCTTTAAACGCGCAAATCCGTTCTATTCTTAAGTCATCCTTTCTCTTATTTCACGTTCCTTGTTGTGGTCACTATTCTTTTAGCCCCACTTATTGAAATCGGTTCTCGAACCCCACACGTTCCTCTTTTGTTTCATATTACCACATTTTATCCCTTTCACATGCCTACTTTCAAATTTTTACCCAAATAGTCTCGTGCTTTGCGTGTAGTTTCTCTCTGGCTTCACTCACTCATGTTTCTTACCTTTCACCTTTTCCCGATATTTTGGTCTCCTTACCTTCCATCTACTCACTTTCTTGCCTTTCCAATTATCGTTGC
Organism: Lycium barbarum; assembly: GCF_019175385.1. Classification (NCBI taxonomy): domain Eukaryota; kingdom Viridiplantae; phylum Streptophyta; class Magnoliopsida; order Solanales; family Solanaceae; genus Lycium; species Lycium barbarum. Next base: position 16,370,726 of record NC_083348.1, on the reverse strand, counting down.
ATTAGGACTTTCCAATCTTAACCGGTAATGAAAGCAGCATCAGTTTATCTTGTAACACTTGTACCATATCCTTTGTTTTGTCCCTTGAACTCCGTTACCCGGTTCGATTAATGCCTTCAATATCCCACGACGCCGGTTGTTGGACTCGGTGAATAAAGTCATGCATGTCAACATCATATATCATATACATGTATAACGTATCCCGGCCCTCTAGTGAGGGACTTGGTGAATGGAGTCATCATATGCCATCCTGGCCGCCATCCCTGTATCATCATATCATCATGTAATCATATCATATATATATATATATATAACGTATCCCGCCCCTCTAGTAGGGGACTTGGTGAACAATGCAGTGGAGTACGCACGAGAACGTATCCTAGCCCGGGACTCAGTGAAAGATACATTAAGGCATGCACGAGCGGAGTAGTGAGAAACTATATGCATATAAATCAATTTTGTAAGACTCGATAGGTAGGTACAATAATCGACACTTGAAGGATCATAAACACATTTCGAGTCAATCCGAGTTAGCATAAGAAAGTTATGGACGTTATTCATGACAGAAATCTCTATGAACGTTTCAAAGCAATCCGAGACCGCCTGTGAAAGTTAGGGACATTAATCATTATAGAACTCTTTATGGAACAGGAACTCTTCATGCTTTGCTCGTTACTTAATCATACAATAAGCTCGACTATATTAAATATGCTTATGTCAAGAAGTGAATAAGAATCGTAAACAAGCTCGGAATTAAAGAATAGAATTACCCCAAGGTACGTGTCATACCTTACATAGCTCTAGGACATGCCAAAAGAAAGAAAGGGTAAGCCTTACATACCCGGAAGATTATCCTCGACTTTCAACTTACTTCCCGTCTTGCGACTCGCGTAAGAATTATTCGTAGCCTCGTACTCTACTTATGGAATCATTCATAATATCATTAGGATCATCGTCGTACGTTCGTCTCGAAACTTTAATTAAAACCCTTTTAAATTCTGCCGAAATTCGGGCAGCATTTCCCCTGTTTATATGCCTACCCCGAAATTCCAATTCAACAACCCACAACATCAACAACAATACCAATAGTATTAACATCATTTCCAATACCGACGTATGCCATAAAACAGCCCGCGCACTGTTTTCTAAATTTCTCAACCCACCAAATTTGCGATATAACTATTTAATAATTTTATTTCCATAGAGAAGCTGAAATTAACACTAACAACATCAATAACCACATCCTCCACATTTTACAAGTTAAATACATTTATTTTCATCCAAAGTTTTCTTCAAATCTCGTTCCATAATTCACAGCACCAACAAACGAATTTATCAGGCTATTCTCTCCGTTCTAATCCGTTAAAACTCTAAATAAACTCGTTAACAATGAAAATGAACCTTATTCATACCTTAAGCATGAAGCCACCACGTTATCACTCTTCTCCTTGGTTGATGTTTAGCTCAAATTGAAGACAACGCAGCGTACAACACTTTTCTCTTCATGGGCTTCGGGATTCGGGGCTCAAATTTTGGTCAAAATTGGTTTTTCTTCACTCCAAGGCTCTTCTCTCCCTCTTTCCAGAATTTTCTGGTGTTCTTGGTCTGAAAAATGAGGAGAAAGGGCTGAAATTTCACTTAAATAGGCATGGGTCATGGGCCTAACCCGGTTGGGCCCGGATTGGGCCTAGCCCACTGACCTTTCTGCCTTAAAACGTCCGTATCTCATTATCCTGACGCTGCCTACGGACCCAGGATCTATGGTTGGAAAGCTAATTCAATTATATACAACTTGCATTCTGGGAGGTTTCCGAAATTCCCAAATACTGATGGGGTTATGGCCTCCCGAAGTCAGATCACCCAAAAACGTAACTTAAAATTATTTGTTTGGAGGGCTTCCACTTTGATTTGGCGCCAGAGTCCTTCTTGAGTTGTGTTTAACTTCACATATGTGATTCATATAACTTGTCACGTGTTCCAAAAAAATCTCGATGTGTGGGCCCCACCTCCGCTTACGAATAACCGACGTGCAAGAATACGAAATATAATACTATCAACGTGATTGTCAATGTTTGAGGGAGCACGTGTCACTCTCAGGCTCTGAAAATGCGGGGTATAACATGTTAGTCCCTTCAAGGTGAGATATGATGAATATGATTACTCCATAATGGAATCGGGGGTTCTCGACCTTATGTCACCCCGATATTGTTATAGATTGTCTATAAGCTCTAATGCATGTCCCATGACTAATGTTCCGAGAAGTTACAAGTCTATGTTCATAGGGGGTTTCATATGAGATAAAGGTAAGAGGTATGCTATAGAAACGAGAATGGTAATGGTGAGCCTAAGTTTAGAGATTATAAAGCCTATCATATGATATTTTTACGAAGTTCATGCTACGAATATGATATGATTTTCATAGATTTTCTTAAATTCAAATGTATGCTTTATGAAAGGTTATGATAAGCTTATGAGATGTATGTGATGGCAATGATGATGATGAGATATACCGAGCCTTGTTATGGCCGGGTACGGAAGACATGTATGTTACTTTGTCGAGCCACTATGTGGCCGAATACCGATATTGTCGAGCCACTACGTGGCCGAATACAGATAATGTTAAATGTGTATGAGCAGATACGATTCCATGATACATATATATATATATATATATATATATATATATATATATATATATATGATACGATGATGTGTGCCCTATGATGGTCCATGTACCATGATTATATATGATATAGGCACGAAAGGTGTCCACCCTTAAAGTTTTGTAGGTTATATCTTCATCTTATGTCTTATGATTTCTCCATTATGCTCATTTCATTCATGCATTACATACTCAGTACAATATTCGTACTGACGTTCGTTTTCTTTAGACGTTGTGTTCATGCCCACAGATAGACAGGGAGACGGTGCAGACTCATAGGAGCCACCAACAGATTTATAGAAGCACTCAATTATTCCGGAGGTGCTATTTATATATATATATTATGTATGTATTTTGGGCACAACGGGTTCTTGTCCCGTCCATATGTCTAGTACTCTAGTAGAGGCTCGTAGATATGTATGTGTGGGTAGCATGGTCTCACGATGTTACTATGGTATATGTATTTATTACTATTTTGATAGCCGAAGGGCTTATGTATATGCAAGTAATTATGTTTCCAAATGAAGAATGATTTGTCTTGGAATATGAGCATAAGAAATACGAGTGTACGTAGAATGAGTAATAGAATGAGTGGTGCTCGGCGGTTTGCCCCGGGGACCCTTCACGGCCCCTAGTCGGGCCGTGAAACTTAATTACCCTTATATTCTATAAGTTCATTAGGAAAAGAAAGGTTACTGTTTTGGTTCTATTACCCACCGAGGCATAACAAAAATCCAACCAATCCATACCCATGATTACATCAAAGTCTCTAATTCTATGAAGTCTTCTATGGTACTGCGGTGGTAGATCAACACTGGCCAACCCCTATAGATACGTCTAGCTATAACTTATTCCCTAATTGGTATGGCTACTTCAAAGTGTTCATTCAATTTTTCGGGTTCTATCGCAAATTTCTTAGCAATATAAGGGGTTACATAAGATAGAGTGGATCCTGGGTCCATAAGAGCAAATAATCAAAGGTGAAGACTATTAGCATACCTGTGAGAACAACTCCATAGGTCTCTGTATCCTGACATGCTGACAGTGCATACAGACGATTCTGACCCCCGCCTGTATTTACAGACTTTGCTGCCCCACGCCCCTTCTTGGCTTGAGAATTTCGAGGAGCTACTTAATTAGTGGATTGAGCTATATTGTCTCTGGTATTCTGTCTTGCTGACAGAAAATCCCTCTGATAATGACCTGGCTGACGACAACCAAAACAACCATCCATGCCCGAACGACATACTCCTGAGTGCTTCTTACCACAAGTGTTACAAGTAGGATGCTAGAAGCCACAGTCGATCACGCTGGCCTGGGACTATAAGCCAACCGGCCTGAAGTTTTGGCCTTTCTGATTAAACTTGGACCTCTGAGATGGGGCACTAGCTGTTGAGGGAGCTAGTCATGATGACTTATTCTTAAAGAACTGACGGTTTCCACCCCCTTGAGCTCTTTGCTGACTAAAATTACCAGCAGACTTGGCTCTTTTGTTGAATTCCCTGTCTTTCTGCTTCTGCAGGGCTTCTTCTTCCTTCAACCTAGTCTTGTTACCTTGCACAAATTGTAGTATCTTGGAAATAGTTATCTTTTCATTCTAAGCGGCTGTATTGGAATCCTTATTTTATTCGGGTTTAACCCCAAGCATAAACCTCCTTACTACGACCCTCTTATCCGGAACTATGTGAGGCGAACTTGAGATAGTTTTCTTGAACAGTCATGTCATTCTACCTTAGCTTCTAAAACTCAGTAGCCTTTGCTTCCTTGACTTCGATTGGCAAGAAGTGCTCAATGAAAGCATATGCAAATTCTTCCCAAGTAGCAAGAAGTGCATCCTCCCCTCGGGACGGTTCCTATTACACCCTGTATCTTCGAAGAAGCACTTATCAATTTTGAAACGTAAGTACGTTGAGTTATGATTAAGTAAAACCACTATGGAATATAATGAGCAAGCATTATTAAGTATATTTAATGAGTGAAGGATGTATATAAGGTATATCGAAAATTTTTGTAAGGAGATGAGTGGAAGAAATGGAGTAGTACGACTTTGGAGAAAGGATGGGTAAAGTTTCGTGTGAAAATTTTGGTACAAATTGAGGGAAGAATATCTCTTAGCATATGAAGTGTTTTGAAGTGAAACAAAAGCCAAAAATGAAGTTCGCCGAGTGTAGTTTCCAATGCAATAAATCGCTCATCGATAGGACATCGGAGTAGAGAATTATGGACGTTACAAGTTCGGCAGAAAAAGGGAATTATGGACACCGATCTGCTACAATACTGCCGCAGTAAACTTCTACAGTGACCCAACCCGAATATGAACCATATAAAAGGGGCAAAACCCCATTTTTTCACCAAAAATCAGATTGGGAGCTCAGCACCATAAAGGGAAAATTTGTCATAAAAAAGTTAAGGGTTGAGTGATTTTCATGTGGCGAAGCGTTAATCAAGGCCCGGATAACACATGATTGTGATTCTAGTATTGTCTTGCGGTGGATTTTAGCGTAGATTCAAGTGGATATCGAAGATATTGCTGTTTTAACAAGAATAAGGTGTCACACCCTAATCTCGCTAGGGTGTGATGGGCACCCGACCCTTCCTTAGGGCCGAGCGAACCCTCTGACTATTATTACATAAATAATCCTTTGAACTCTTAATCAATAAAAATGACAAACATAATAAATGCTTTTGGAAACTTTCGGAAACAAGTCAAATCTGTAATCATACGGAATTTGTAACATAACATAAAATGACACATCGGCTGATGAAGCCGCTTACAAAACTGACATTCTATACCCACGACTCTGTCTGCAAAGTCTCTAACTTCAATCAAAAATCATAACATACAAACTCCGACTCAGCAATACTCCGGAAGGAAGTGGAGCTCACCAATCCTGCTGGAACATCTTCTAATAATATCTTCCACTCATCTGGGTGTACCTGCGTGGCATGAAACGCAGCCCCCGAAGAAAGGGGGTCAGTACGGAAAATGTACTGAGCATGTAAGGCAAGTATCACAGTAAAGGAGAATCATAGCTGAAACAGAGATTTACCAGAATCAAGTATGAACTTTTAAAACATCAAAGCACTTGCCTTTTTGAATTGAAAATCAATCGTAAATGAAAATCATGTATGCCATCATCATATGTCATATATCATATAACGTGCCCCGGCCCTCCATTGAGGGACGCGGCAAATGAAATCAGGTATGTCGTCGTCATGTATCACATTTGCATATAACGTGCCCCGACCCTCCATTGAGGGACGCGGTAAATGAAATCATGTATCCCAATGTCATGTATCATGTATGCATTAACGTGCTCCAACCCTCTTTTGCGCGACGCGGTGAATAAATCATGTGCCATCCTGGCCACCACCCCGTCATCACATCATAATGTCATCATATCATACATAACATGCCCCGGCCCGCAAGTGTGAGGGACGCGGTGAACAATGCAGAGAAGTACGCACGAGAACATACCCTGGCCCGGGACGCAGTGAAGGACATACTGAGACTTGCACGGAAAGAGTAGTGCGAAACCATATGCACATAAATCAAGACTCGATAGATACGTACACTTACCGACATCTGATGGCTCAGAAACAAGTTTCGTGTCAATCCGACTTAGTATGAGAAAGTTATGAGCGTTTGAAGTACAGAACCTTCTACGAACATTTCAGAAGCCATTTTTGGAAAATCGAAGCAACAATCATATCAAGTACCTTTCGGATAACGTTACAGATTAAATCAAATAGAGCTTTTGGAATCATATGTATGTATCAAAACATATCAATGACTCGATGGAATAATCAAACGTGTTGTCATACTTACAGAACTCTTTTAAAAACATGTCAAAAGTGAATAAGAATCATAGACAAACTCGGAATCACATAATAGAATAACCCCAAAATGCATATCATACCTTACTTGGCTCTAGGACATGCCAAAAGAAAGAAGGGGTAAGCCTTACATACCTGTTCTACGTCCTATTAGCTACGCTTTTTCGTCCAAACTTGCTAGTCTACTTATCAAACGTGCTGTCATACTTACAGAACTCTTTTAAAAACATGTCAAAAGTGAATAAGAATCATAGACAAACTCGGAATCACATAATAGAATAACCCCAAGATGCATATCATACCTTACTTGGCTCTAGGACATGCCAAAAGAAAGAAGGGGTAAGCCTTACATACCTGTTCTACGTCCTATTAGCTACGGTTATTCGTCCAAACTTGCTAGTCTACATTCAAGAGAATTGACATAATCATTAGATTCATCGACATATACTTGTCTTAGCTATTCAAATGAATTCATTTATATTCTACCGAAATTTCGGCAGCATTTCCCCTGTAAATACACCATCCCCGAGAATCTAACTCGGCCATTTTATCAACAACAATCCGAGAATTCAACTCGGCCAAATTATTAACAACAATATCAACAATCACATCTCCAACTTCAACAATTTTTCAAATACATTTTAACACTAGCAATTCTTTCTACACGATTCGACGGCATTTCATTTACATTCAATTCAACCACATATAGTCAAGCTAACACTAATAATTTCACATTCAAGTATTCATCCAAAATCATTCCAACATGATTCAAGGATACTTCAAACAATTCTCATAATATTCCAAACAACTCAATCAACATATTACTTCATCCGAAACCTTCAAAAATCAATAAGGAAAATAACAATACATTTCTTTCTTTCAAATTCAAACACAATCACCTAACTAACAATCCTCCAACACATCTCTTATCCCCAAATTCATGAGTTATATCACAACCCATACATTAACAAATTTATTCTTACAAATATAAGAAACCACACTAATGTCACACTAACTTTTTCAATAATTCACAAACAATTTCAAATTCATTTCAAGTCACCAAACCTTCATTTTACATCATGGAATCCACAACAATCAAACTACTAAATTAAATTAGATCATCACTCCTACACCACACCACTCCCATTCGGCCACAACACTACATCCATATTTTCATGAATTTCATCCTTTTCTACATACTACAATACACACAATCCTCCATAAAACATGTAAGAGAAGGTTGAACACATACCTTTTTCCCTTTATCTCTTCACTCGGCTAGGGGCATATATTGCACAAATGAGTGGTTTTATTGCTCCAACAACTCCTTCATGTTAATAAGGACATTCCAATTGGTTGGAATATTAGGAGAAAATAATTTTTCTTGATCAACTCCATGGAGTCAATTTTCCCTAGCCATGGCCGAATGGCTCCTTGGTTTTTCTTGGATTTTCTTTGAGTTTTAAAGATGAAAATATGTCATGCTTTGGTCATCTCTCTCTAAATATATATATATATAGCTCCTTCCAATACCATGTGAACACATGTCTCTTTCTTGAAGTTTCCTTAAATATTAAAATAAGATGACTAATTATCTTATTATTGTCACCACTTTTCTATATATATTTATATATATATATATCACACGGCCACAATGGCCCCTTTCAAGAATTTTCTTGAACTTTTCGTGAAATTCCCGTTTTGCCCCTAGCCTTTCACCATATTACCATGAACCCTTTTGTGAATTTTCCTTTTTACCCTTAGCCTTTCTCAAAATTTCCATACTAATAGTACTCATAAATAATATTCATAAACAACTTGTACATTAAAACAATTTTGGAAATTGGTCTTGCCCTCAACATTCCACGACTACCTCGAAATATCCGAACGTACAAAGTACGGGCTATAACATCCTCCCCCCCCCCCCTTTAGAACATTTGTCCTCGAATGTTCAACCGATCTCATGGGGTCTGTAGCACTTGGGGGGTCCCTTTTTATAGTTGTCCTTTTCTTCGTACCCATTCCTTATCCTTTACCCTATTTCTTTTATAGTCGAACTTCTCGATCTTTACATTAGTCCTCATTCTGCGTCACAGGTTTTTCTAACCCATTGTACCAAGTTAATATCCTTGTCCTTCCCAGGTCACCGTTTCTTTGTTACTATTTCGTCACAATACCTTAACAAAAGCCACATCTTCAGTACGTAATCTTCACTTGACGATCCAATATGGCCACCAGCTGTTCCTCCTTTAAATTTTTCATTTTAAATACTTGTTCAAAAACGTATGTACGTAATGTGTCTTTATCATTTATCATCCTTCGCAGTCCAGTTACACTTATGGTAACTTATGATCCGAGTTCACTTAACTTCTTAGTTCGCAACATCTTTGAGTCCTTACTACAACTTCCTCTTTATTTCCTTCCCTCACATTTCTCGACACAAGTACATTTGTTTTTGATTTCTTTTGTATTGGCACTCATTTCGTTCATTGTCATTCCAGGTTGGCTCTCCAGTGTGGGTTCCTTACAAATATGACCGGACATCGCTTCACGTCGATGATTCATATAATTTCATAGCGTATATTCTCAAGTTCCGTATAATTGATGGTCCATGAACCATTTTCTAGTATCCAACGAACCCTGTTATTTCATTCATAGGCACTGCGTCCTTTATTTCTTTCAAAAAATTCAGACTACCAATTGTCGATACTTTCGTTATAATAGTCGTTGTCATCCAAAAGATCCTTTGAGTCTTACCGTTCTCTTCATTATCCTTCATGAGTTCATCTTGTAGATCTTTCTTGCTCCCTCTGTTACCCCTTAAAATATGTCGCTGCCTACTTAGGTACGGCGCCAATTTGCCCGATGTGAGGGATTCAAATTGTAGCATAAACATAGCACAATTCATGTTGGCATGAAGCATTCTCTTAAGGTGTCTTCCATACTTTCCATTCATGTCGGCTTCTACTTCTTTCAGATATCCTTTTAAGTCTAATATAATATGTTCTCCCCCCCTTTTTAAAGGGGCTCCTTGTATGACAACAGTATTCGAGTACCTTCGTCTACGATAATTACCTTATTCCTCGTCCTTCTTACATATCGAAAACTTCTTATCATAAGTTTTTCTTTTACTTTCTGTCTATATCATCATTTTTTCCACATTTCCATACTCCTTCATCCGTTACTAATCCTTCCACCCATTTAATTCACATACTCGTGATTCTTCTTACTACGCGTTCGCGTTGCAGCTGTGTGTCCTGCTACTTTTGCTCTTAGCACAAAATCCTTACAGTTTACACTTTCTCTATCCTTGCTCATCGAACTCTTAACTATATTTACAATGCTATGACTGAGCAGTTTCTCATGTACATTCCTCGCATTTCGTTCCAGTTCTTCTAAGATCAAAACCTTCAGACTTCGCATGGTTTCTTATTCCATACCATTAACTTCCTAATTAGCAGTGTTGACTCATTATCCTTATTCTTTCCAGTTTTAACCTGTAGTGAAAATAATAGTAACTTACCTTGTAACACTTGGACCATTTATTTTTGCTGTCGCTCGAACTTCGGCACCCTTATTTGATTAATGCCTTCTTTACCGTGGCACCGATTGTTGGGACTCACATGTCCACCGACACAAGCACATGTGGGATATCCTACGCATTCATATATATATATATATATATATATATATATATATATATATATATATATATATATATATATATATATATATATATATATATATATGTGTGTGTGTGTGTGTGTGTATAATTGCTACTACCTTGTCCACAAAATACCTCCAAGCGTTATTCAAGCCTATCCATATTCCAGAGCTATGACGTACTTTCTATCTCTTCTCTAGTCTAGCCTGTCTCGTCCTATGTGGCCCTTTATGGTCTCTAACCATCCCATATACTCTAGGTTCCCTTAGGCTACTCTAGCTTCTCATTTATCTCTTATGCCTGGATATATAGAATTTCTTGCATACTTCGCAGGGGGTCACCCATCCTAAAATTCCTCCCACCTTAGCACGCTTAACCTCGAAACTTTGGTGGAATCCGGTGCCTTACTGCTGATATAATCGCATCCGCTTCCTCACATGACCTTTATTACATAATCTGGAGCAACTTGAAGTCTTACAGATTCCAAGACACTCGCGTAACACGTCCTTTCTTTTACAATTACTATTTTACCCCTTTTGATCTTCAATACTCGCCTTTCACTTGTGAGTATGGTTACCTTTTGTCCCAGATTTCCAGATTCCCGATGATGGGGAACACGCCTTCGTCGTCACTACTCATAAGTACTCAGGTATCAGTATGTTCAGATTTCCACTCACCATCCATACATAATAATCTACAGCAAAACGGTTCGTCAACTTTCTCTAAATCCTCCAGTAGACCTTGTTCTTACTAAACCTCGAATATTATCCATCTTAATCCTTTGGACTGCTAATTGTCTTGCTCACAATCCTTTTTCGCACCATGCCAAGTCTGTAATCCTTCCGAGACAACACATCTTATTATCTATTTATGATATTCCCTTTTCACACCTCCTTCTATTAGACGTATCTAACTAAATGACCTGGTCATGAACAATTCTGGCAGAATCTTCTTTACCATTCTTACTATTCAAAATCTGTACGCAATAAATATCAACAATACCTCACAGAACATACGGCTATGTATCACATTCCAGCCATTCAGAGCTTCCAATTTCAGATAAACAACAAAATACCAATACTTACCCCTGTGGCTCTCCATATCGCCATTCACCTTCTTCCGTCGTATGTAAGGCTTATGTAAGGAATTTCATTTTCCTATGGCTTGGCTCTATCGCACGATCTATGCCAGAAAGAAGGTCAACGATCCCTAAATTCCCCGTAGCCTCCTGTTTATAAATGTGGCGCTTCACACCATAAACAGGACTCTACCGGACACGACTTTGCAGACGACCCCTAGAACTAAGCTGCTCTGATACCACTTTGTCACACCCTAATCTCGCTAGGGTGTGATGGGCACCCGACGCTTCCTTAGGGCCGAGCTAACCCTCTGACTCTTATTACATACATAATCCTTTAAACTCTTAACCAATAAAAATGACAAACATAATAAATGCTTTTGGAAACTTTCAGAAACAAGTCAAATGTGTAATCATATGGAATTTGTAACATAACATAAAATGACACATCGGCTGATGAAGCCGCTTACAAAACTGACATTCTATACCCACTACTCTGTCTGCAAAGTCTCTAACTTCAATAAAAAATCATAACATACAAACTCCGACTCGGCAATACTCCGGAAGAAAGTGGAGCTCAACAATCCTGCTGGAACATCTTTTAATAATATCTTCCACTCATCTGGGTGTACCTGCGTGGCATGAAACGCAGCCCCAAAAGAAAGGGGGTCATTACGAAAAATGTACTGATCATGTAAGGCAAGGATCACAGTAAAGGAGAATCATAGCTGAAACAGAGATTTACCAGAATCAAGTATGAACTTTTAAAACATCAAAGCACTTACCTTTTTGAATTGAAAATCATGTATGTCATCATAAATCGTAAATGAAAATAATGCCTGCCATCATCATATGTCACATATCATATAACGTGCCCCGGCCCTCTAGCGAGGGACGCGGTGAGTAATTCATGCATGTCATTACCATATATCATATATAACGTGCCCCGGCCCTCCATTGAGGGACGCGGTAAATGAAATCATGTATGTCGTCGTCATGTATCACATTTGCATATAACGTACCCGACCCTCCATTGAGGGACGCGGTAAATGAAATCATGTATGCCAATGTCATGTATCATGTATGCATTAACGTGCCCCGACCCTCTTTTGCGGGACGCGGTGAATAAATCATGTGCCATCCTGGCCACCACCCCTTCATCACATCATAATGTCATCATATCATATATAACATGCCCCGGCCCGCAAGTGAGAGGGACGCGGTGAACAATGCAGAGAAGTACGCACGAGAACATACCCTGGCCCGGGACGCAGTGAAGGACATATTGAGACTTGCATGGACAGAGTAGTGCGAAACCATATGCACATAAATCAAGACTCGATAGATACGTACACTTACCGACATCTGATGGCTCAGAAACAAGTTTCGTGTCAATCCGACTTAGTATAAGAAAGTTATGAGCGTTTGAAGTACAAAACCTTCTATGAACATTTCAGAAGCCATTTTTGGAAAATCGAAGCAACAATCATATCAAGTACCTTTCGGATAACGTTACAGATTAAATCAAATAGAGCTTTTGGAATCATATGTACGTATCAAAACATATCAAAGACTCGATGGAATAATCAAACGTGCTGTCATACTTACAGAACTCTTTTAAAAACATGTCAAAAGTGAATAAGAATCATAGAAAAACTCGGAATCACAGAATAGAATAACCCCAGGATGCATATCATACCTTACTTGGCTCTAGGACATGCCAAAAGAAAGAAGGGGTAAGCCTTACATACCTGTTCCACGTCCTATTACCTACGCTTATTCGTCCAAACTTGCTAGTCTATATTCAAGAGAATTGACATAATCATTAGATTCATCGACATATACTTGTCTTAGCTTTTCAAATGAATTCATGTATATTCTACCGAAATTTCGGCAGCATTTACCCTGTAAATACACTATCCTCGAGAATCTAACTCGGCCATTTTATCAACAACAATCCGAGAATTTCACTCGGCCAAATTATTAACAACAATATCAACAATCACATCTCCAACTTCAACAATTTTTCAAATACATTCTAACACTAGCAATTCTTTCTACACGATTCGACGGCATTTCATTTACATTCAATTCAACCACATATAGTCAAGCTATCACTAATAATTTCACATTCAAGTATTCATCCAAAATCATTCCAACATGATTCAAGGATACTTCAAACAACTCTCATAATATTCCAAACAACTCCATCAACATATTACATCGTCCGAAACCTTCCAAATTCAATAAGGACAATAACAATACATTTTTTCTTTCAAATTCAAACACAATCACCTAACTTACAATCCTCCAACACATCTCTTATCCCCAAATTCATGAGTTATATCACAACCTATACATTAACAAATTTATTCTTACAAATATAAGAAACCACACTAATGTCACACTATCTTTTTCAATAATGCACAAACAATTTCAATTCCATTTCAAGTCACCAAACCTTCATTTTACATCATGGAATCCACAACAATCAAACTACTAAATAAAATTAGTTCATCACTCCCATTCGGCCACAACACTACATCCATATTTTCATGAATTTCATCCTTTTCTACATACTACAATACTCACAATCATCCATAAAACATGTAAGAGAAGGTTGAACACATACATTTTTCCCTTTATCTCTTCACTCGGCTAGGGGCATATATTGCACAAATGAGTGATTTAATTTCTTCAACAACTCCTTCATGTTAATAAGGACATTCCAATTGGTTGGAATATTAGGAGAAAATAATTTTTCTTGATCAACTCCATGAAGTCAATTTTCCCTAGCCATGGCCGAATGGCTCCTTGGTTTTTCTTGGAGTTTCTTTGAGTTTTAAAGATGAAAATATGTCTTGCTTTGGTCATCTCTCTCTAAATATATATATATATATATATATATATAGCTCCTTCCAATTCCTTAAATATTAAAATAAGATGACTAATTATTTTATTATTGTCACCACTTTTCTATATATATTTATATATATATATCACACGGCTACAATGGCCCCTTTCAAGATTTTCTTGAACTTTTCGTGAAATTCCCGTTTTGCCCCTAGCCTTTCACAATATTACCATGAACCCTTTTGTGAATTTTCCTTTTTACCCTTAGCCTTTCTCAATATTTCCATACTAATTCACAAAAGGCTAAGGGTAAAAAGGAAAAAGTATGGAAATATTGTGAATCTCTTTCTATTTATGTTAATATCGGTTTATTCTCGAAGACAAAGTCGTTAAATAATTGTATAGTAAGTTGATTAGTTAAGGATGTTGGAAAACAGCGTGTGGGCTGTTTTATGGCACATGTTGGTGTTGAAAGTGATGTTTTTAATGTTGGTATTGATGTTGTTGTTGTTGGTTGCTGAATTACGATTTTGGGCTAGGCATATAAATAGAGGAGATGCCGCCAAAACTTCGGCAGATTCTAGAAAACTTTATTTGAAGGATTAAAACAAGCGTATAAAGGTGAGTCTAACAATAGTATAAATTTTCATGAATATAGATCTACGAGCCTAGGAGGCCAAGCGTTGAGTAGTTAAAGTTAAGGCGACCAAAAAGGTATGTAAAGATATCCCTTCTTCCTTCTTTGGCATGAATTACATAAAGTGAACAAACAACGAACGCATGTGACACCAATGAACTCTAGTTCTCAGTATAACTTGACATGATAGTTGTCTTTGGTCCCCCAAGTGTTAGTTCATCCTATTTATTCTCTCGAATTCCAAATGATGATTCATTTTGTACATGATTGTGCATTCACAAAAAAGTCTTCATACAGGATTACGAGTTACCAATGAAAGGCTTGGCATTCATATACATCTTCACTGCATCATCTCAATGAGTCCCTTACTAAGGGCTGTGTACGGTATATATTTATATTTCACGGAGTCCCTTACTAAAGGGCCGGGTACGGTATATATTTACATCTCACCGAGACCCTTACTAAAGGGCAGGGTACGGTATATATTTACATCTCACCGAGACCCTTACTAAAGGGCAGGGTACAGTATATATTTATATTTCGCCCAGTCCCTTACTAAAGGGCCGGGTATGGTATATATTTACATCTCACCAAGTCCCTTACTAAAGGGATGGGTACCGTATATATTCACATCTCACCGAGTCCCTTACTAAAGGGCCGGGTACGATATATATGTATGTATATGACTTCACTCACCGAGTCCCATAATGGGCCGGGTACGGTATACAGAGTACATATATGCATGACTCATAACATAAGGTACAAATGCATTGGTGTCCCTTGATTGTTATACTTATCTACTGTTATCTTTTCACTCATTCATGAACTTCATTACTGTACTTCATGCTTTACATATTCAGTACATTTTCTGTACTGACTGGCACCCGGAGCTGACTACCGAGCACCTCTTATCATGCTATCCATCATACCCACGTTATACCCACATAATCACCAAGGCAATGCATATATATATAAATAAGCCCTCACAGCTGAAAAATGACATACAACAATATACACTGGGAGATCACCAGACATCTACTACCCATACATATGTATCTACGAGCCTCTAACTGGAATACTGAACATAAGGACGGGACAGGATCCCGCCGTGCCCGAATATGTAGACAAAAGAATATAAATCAAAACTGCACCTTCTGAGTAGAGAAGTGTTCCTGCCATGCTGATCTGGCTCCTAAGAATCTGGACCGTCCACCTGTCGACCTGTGTGCATGAACACATTGTGCAAAGAGAAAAGGACATCAGTACGAATATTGTACTGAGTATGTAAGGCTGGAATGAAATAAACAAACATAATAGAGGGATTAGGGCTGCGTTTCATACCTGCGGGCATGAAACGCAGCCCCCGAAGAAAGGGGGTCAGTACGAAAGATGTACTGAGTATGTAAAGCATAGAGTACAGAAATCCAAACCATAACTGTAGTAAAGGTACAGAAAGAGAATACTGAATAAGTATATCAAACCGGTACGGAAATCATATGTACATAATGCAAATAAAAGAAATCATGCATAGGGCTCAGGAATGTGGTCGCCACTCCGACGCTGGCGCCACAACACAGCATACTCCGAAAAGTTTCAAATCTCCGTACAACCCCGATCATAACATATCATCACACATATCACATCATCAAAGCATATCATAAGCCATATCACAGCATAATTCCACAAACGGTACCCGGCCCTATGGCGAGGTATCGGGAACCGTAACACATCATACTGCCGAATATGTCATAATGCGCACGATCACAAAACCAGCCCGGGAACCGGCGAACGATATCATAGTAGTAGACACGAGCAGAGTAGTGCGGAAAATCATATGCATATACACAATTAAATTCCAAGACTCGACTAATAAATACATATACATACATATATATATACTGAGATCAGAAAGCTTAAAGTAAGCATCGAGTCCGTCGGAATTAGTATACAAAAGATATGAGCCTTTAATTTATAAGCCATCTTCTGAAAATTTAGCATCATTCACATTAAGGATCTTTCACATAACATATGGAGTAATTCAATGGAGCCTTAGATTCATAGATAAAAGTCCTCTTTTTATATCATACCAAAAATAGCTCAAGTAAGACAAATGAAGGAAGTCTCGGGACTAGTGGGCCCACCTCGGGTCATGTCGAGGTGGCGGACATAAATTACAAACATTAGACTATCGAGTCATCCACGAAGGTGTCAAAACGATTCTATCACGTCTGCACAAGTTATGGATGTTTGAACAGTTTTCCAACAAGACATAAGGTTTATAGTTCAATTATATTGAATGAATAGTACCCAAACTCAGACTCGAATTTATATGAGCAGAATAACCTCCGAGGCTCAAATCTCAACCTAGTATATCTAGGACATGCCAAAAGAAAGAAAGGGATGGCTTTATATACCTTTTCCGCCTCCTATACGTCTCCAAAATCAAGTCTCAAGTTCGCCAAAATCTACAATTTGGTCACATTTACCAATTGTGAGTTATAGCTTCTTAGAATTTAACTTAAATTCATATTTGTTTACCGAAATTTCGGCAACACCTCCCCTATAAATTCAACATCCCCGAGAATTTGCTCGGCCAAAAATATCAACAACAACAACACCACAATACCAAGAGCATCAATAATCATCACAGAAGATGTTATAACACAACTATTCTTCCTTTCTACATAGTTCAACAACTTCCATTCCAACTTCACAATTTCAAGCTAATATCAACATTTCCATATTCATTTACTAATTCAAGATCATTCAAACATAATTCAATAACATTTCAAGCAATGCTCATGGATTCAAGCATTCCCGCCAATTCCATATTCTATCCAAAACCTCCACAATTGTAACAAAACTACCAAATCACATTGTCTTCTTCCAAAATCAATAACAATAACAATAATTCACATTCTAACATCTTACTTTCATAATTACATATAACTATATAAAATCACATTAAAATGACATAATCTTCTACAATCAATTTCCATGCCAACTTAACCCATTTAACCTTCATTTACATCATAAGGGTCACAACTAACATATTAAACAAAATTAATTCATTTTCATTCCACCACTATGCACCACACGGCCAACACCCTTTTTTTTCACTTCAACCAATTTCATTCAACTTTCATTTCCAATACAAAATCCACAATAACCACAACTAAAATACGACAAAAATTCAACTTATTTCACCTATACATTAATACACATATACGGCTATATGCATATATGTACACCCAATATGCAAACTTCTATATTTTCATGATTTCTACTCATATCTACCTACTACATTATAGGTAAGCCTTCATAACATAACTTAAAGGGATTAATTCTTACATTTTTCTTCAAACTTCAAGTTGCCGCAACGTAGTCTTCTCGCTCAACTAATTATACCGCGTTGGAGAGCGTCCTGAGCTTAACAAGAATTCAAGAAGAGTAAGATTTTTGGATTGAAAGTTGATGGCTAGAATTTTTTTTTTCTTTTCCTTGGTACTCGGCCGAATGGCCTTTTTCTTTTGTTCTTGGTCTCTCTTTGATTTTATCTTCTTAAAACTTCTATTTAGAGATATATATGATAAGCCCCTTTAATAAATTATCACATGGGTAATTAATTTATGGGTTGGGCTAGCACATGGCCGGCCACCCTTAGAAAATTGGGCCTAAATTTTTCTTTTATTGTGTTGAGCCCAATTCATTAGAAATCTTATTTTGTAATTCCCGAACTAATTTTCCAAAATTCCAATTTTTGCCCCTAGCCTTCCTCAACACTTCCTCACTAATATTTTTCTTTCATGAACAACTCATATGTTGAATAAAATTAATTATGACCTTATTTCTTACAAGTCAACATTATTTCAAACTTTCCAAATACGCAAAAACACGGGATATAACAATTCTCCTCTGATGTGTATGCGCTGATAGATCCGGGTTCTATATTCTCTTATATTACTCCATATGTTGCTGGTTGTATTGGGGTGAAACCCGAGTCAATTAAACTCTTTGAGGTGCTTACTCCGGTTGGTGATCCCGTGATAGCAAGACAAGTGTACAAAATTGTGTCATTGTGATATGTGATCGACAGACCAATGCTGGTTTGATTGAGCTGGAAATGGTAGATTTCGATGTAATCATGGGTATGGATATGTTGGCGTCGTGTTATGCAAATGTTGATTGCCGCACAAAAGTGGTCTGATTCCAATTTCCGGGAGAGCCCGTGCTTGAATGGAAGGGTAATACAGCATCTCCAAAGGGCAGGTTTATTTCCTACCTTAAGGCGAGGAAGATTATAGCGAAAGGCTATATTTATCATTTAGTTTGAGTACATGACACAGAAGCAATGTTGCCAACATTTCAATCTGTTCCAGTGGTGAATGAATTCCCAGATGTGTTCCCAGATGAACTTCCAGGACTTCCACCAGAAAGAGAAATCGATTTTGCTATTGACGTGTTGCCGGACACCAATCCTATTTCTAATCCTTCTTATCGAATGGCTCGGCAGAATTAAAAGAGCTAAAGGCGCAGCTGAAAGACTTGCTCGAGAAAGGATTCATTAGACCCAGTTCATCACCGTGGGGAGCACCGGTCTTGTTTGTGAGAAAGAAATACGGATCTCTACGAATGTGTATCGACTACAGGCAATTGAACAAGGTGACGATAAAGAACAAATATCCTCTTCCAAGGATTGATTATTTATTCGATCAATTGCAAGGTGCCAAGTGGTTTTCTAAAATAGATTTGAGGTCGGGTTACCATGAAGTAAGAGTTAGAGAAGCGGATATCCCCAAGACAACTTTCAGAATTAGATATAGCCACTATGAATTCCGAGTGATGTCGTTTGGGTTGACTAACTCCCCAGCCGTGTTCATGAACTTGATGAATAATGTATTCAGGCCACTCTTGGATTTATTCGTGATAGTATTTATGGATGATATTCTGGTGTATTCTCGCACAGAATCAGAACATGCAGATCGTTTGCGAATTATTCTTGGCATTCTCCGAGCCCGAGAATTATATGCGATGTTTTCAAAGTGCGAGTTTTGGCTAAATTCTGTGACATTTCTGGGTAATGTTATTTCAAATAATGGCATTCGAGTCGACACCCAGAAAATTAAAGCACTGAAGACTTGGCCAAGGCTCACGATGCCTACAGAAGTTCGTAGTTTCCTTGGTTTGGCAGGTTGTTATCGAAGATTCGTAGAGGGCTTTTCGTCTATTTCAGCCCCATTGACGAAGCTAACCCAGAAGTCAGCAAAGTTTCAATGGAACGATGCTTGTGAATGCAATTTCCAAGAGTTGAAAAACAGGTTGACCTCAGCCCCGGTTCTAACACTTCCAGAAGGGCCAGATGGCTATGTTGTGTATTGTGACGCTTCCGGTGTCGGATTGGGATGTGTATTGATGCAGCATGGAAAGGTTATTGCATATGCTTCGAGACAGTTACGGAAGCATGAAAATAATTACCCAACTCATGATCTCGAACTAGCTGCGGTCATTCATGCCTTAAAAATGTGGAGACATTATTTGTACGGTGTGCACGTTGATATCTATACAGATCACAAAAGTCTTCGGTACATCTTCAAGCAAAAGGAGTAGAACCTGCGACAGAGGCGGTGGTTAGAATTATTAAAAGATTATGATGTTAACATTTTATACCACCCCGGGAAGGCGAATGTAGTAGCCGATGCACTTAGCCGCCGATCAATGGGCAGTTTATGTGAAGTCCCTCTGGAAAGGAAGGAGATGGTTCAAGAACTTCATCGATTGGCTAATCTTGGAGTGCGTGTAATTGATTCGGGCGATGCCGGGATTAGTATAAATGATTCCACAATTTCGTCCTTGGATATGGAAGTGAAATAACGGCAGTGTGAAGATCTTCAGTTATGTCGTTATAGAGACACATCTCATGGGAAAGAAAAGTCTCCGTTTGAAGTTTCCATGGATGAGATTCTTAGGTACCGAGGCAGGTTATGTGTGCCGAATGTGGCGGAATTGCGCTGACGAAATTTAGAAGAAACACATTGCTCTCGATATTCTATTCACCCAGGTGCAACCAAAATATATCATGATCTCAAGATGATGTATTTGTGGGATCGCATGAAGAGAGACATAGCATAATTTGTAGCACAATGTCCAAATTGCCAACAGGTAAAAGCTGAACACCAGAAGCCGGGAGGCTTGTTGCAAGCAATGGAAATCCCTACTTGGAAATGGGAAGTGATCAATATGGATTTCATCGTAGGATTACC
Organism: Lycium barbarum; assembly: GCF_019175385.1. Lineage (NCBI taxonomy): Eukaryota > Viridiplantae > Streptophyta > Magnoliopsida > Solanales > Solanaceae > Lycium > Lycium barbarum. Next base: position 16,349,735 of record NC_083348.1, on the reverse strand, counting down.
CCGTTCCCGTGGCAGGTATGACTCTATATGGGTGATCGCGGATAGGCTGACGAAAGCAGCCCATCTTCTTCCAGTTAGAACCACGTACTCAGCAGAAGACTATGCAAGGTTGTATCTCAAAGAAATTATGCGACTCCATGGAATCCCATTATCTATTATCACAGATAGAGGAGCACAGTTTACAGCTAAGTTCTGGAAGTCTTTTCAAGAAGGTTTGGGCACACAAGTGAAGTTCAGCACGCATTTCATCCGCAAACTAATGGGCAGGCCGAGCATACCATTCAAACCTTAGAAGATATGCTATGGGCGTGTGTGTTAGATTTCGGTGGTAGCTGGGCTGACCACTTACCCCTTATTGAGTTCGCATACAACAATAGCTACCATTCAAGTATACAAATGGCTCCATATGAAGCTTTATATGGAAGGAAAAGCAGATCTCCAATCGGATGGTTCGAACTAGGAGAAACACAATTAGTGGGCCCCGAATTGATCCAACAAGTAATAGAAAAAGTCCAGGTGATCCAAGATCGGGTGTTGACAGCCCAAAGTCGCCAAAAGTCCTATGCGGACAACCGCCGGCGAGACTTGGAATTTCAAATTAATGATTGGGTATTTTTGAAAGTGTCACCCGTGAAAGGGGTGATGAGATTTGGTAAGAAAGGGAAGCTAAGTCCCAGATACATTGGACCCTACAAAATCATCCGCAAGGTAGGTCAGGTAGCCTATGAATTGAATTTGGCTTCGGAGGTTGAATCAGTCCATCCAGTCTTTCATGTTTTGATGCTCCGCAAGTGTGTTGGAGATCCCACAAAGATTGTCCAGATAGATGATGTGCAAGTAACGAAAAGGCTAACCTATGAAGAGGTGCCTATTGCCATCCTAGATAGGCAAGTGCGAAAGCTTCGAAATAAATAAGTAGCGTCAGTCAAGGTATTGTGGCGAAACAACAATCGGGAAGAAATGACTTAGGAAGCAGAAGAGAATATGGAGTCCAAGTACCCACACTTATTCCAACCCCCAGGAGAGATCCAAGATGAAACACCAACAATATACGGTATGTATGCTTTATCTTTATGCTTTTGGTCGTGTGTGGCCATAGATATGTCGATGTTGTGATGTAGCCCTGTGAGGCAGTGATGTGATATTATGGGTTGCTGTACTAGGATGGTAGTGCCATATTATAAAGGAAACTTTGGCGAAATTTTTTCTAGAATCCCCGATGATCTAACATTTGAGGACGAACGTTCCCAAAAGGGGGGAAGAATGTTACACCTCGGAAAATTTTCTGTGAGCATACAATGAATAGACCAACGAAGAGTATGAGTGTACGATGTTTTACTAAGAAGGGAATGACTACCCATGAGTTTTGAAAACGCGAAGGTTGCAGATTTGCATTTCGACCCAGTGGTCGTAAAAACAGAATACGACCCGTAAAGTGATTTACAGACCGTAACGTGCCATCGTCTTCGAACTATCCAAACTTCAACTTTTTGTCAAATGTTGAAATGGTTAAATACGACTCAGAATACGGACCGTAAATCGAAATACGGCTCGTAAAATGTGACCGTAAACCACCATGACCTATAGCAAACCTTTCTGTTTCTGATATGCTTAAATACGGTCATGAAGGACGGACCGTAAACCAGAATACGGCCCGTAAACTAGGTTTACGGCCATTGTGCATCCCGACTACTGTTCCCAAAAATCAGATTTTTAAGTTAAGTATAAGGGACCCCAAGCTCATTTTATTTCATTTCTCATCTTCACAATTCAAGAACTCTCTAGAATACTCCAAAATACTTCATCCACAAGAATTCAAGAGAATCAAGGGAAAATCAAGATCAAAAACGCCAAATTCATGAAAACAAGAGTGTGAAACCTAGCTCAAGTTCATCATCCTCAAAGAAAACTAAAAGAGGTGAAGTAGGGTTTTGGTGCTAGAGTAGAAACTCCACTCAAGTCTTGTTCCACCATCATCCAAGGTAATTTTCATGACCATTTCATGTTGTTTAAGGTATTGGAAGGTTAAGATACCCGAATTGTAGAAAAGCATAGCAAATGGGTCATAAATGAGTGAATAGTGCCATAAGTGAATGGTGGTTGAATTGAATCATGAATGTTAGTGTGTTGTGAGTATGAATATGTTATAAATGACATGTAGAACATGAGATAAGTGTGATACACGAGAAAATATGAGAGCGAACCCAAAACCATAAATGTGGGAAAAATGAAGAGAAATGGTGGATCATGGTCATTGTATATGAATGATGATTGTTGATTGCTATATTGTAATTGTTGTTGTGGGTTTTGGGAGTTGATATGGAATATGGGAAAAGTAGTATAAACAAAGGAAGTGCTGCCCAATTGTCTCTAGAAATAGTACTGCGTTCTTATAGTTGATTAACTAACGTTAGTACGAATCCTCTTTTGAAGGTAGAGATGTGACATCGAAGGAGAATAAGCGAACGCTAGATTGCTTAAACGAGAAAGGTATGTGAGGCTTAACTCTTCTTTCAAAAGGCATGAACCCTTCAAGGTTTCCGTAATCCTTCTATAAGAAGAAGCTTATGAGTCCTTCTATATATCGAATCACTTATAAGCATGATAATATTGACAATGTTAGAGTATAGGGATTCAAGAAATTGTGGCACGATGTTCCTACAATGCTAATGATGTTATTATTTTCAACACTCGCCTTATGCTTTATTTCCTTCAAGGCGAGGCATGATACTCATAAAATGTCCAAATTACAATCGGGGGTTCACGACCTTACGTCACCCCGACATAGTGTGGTTGCCTTGAAGCCTAATGTATGCTCTTAATGCTAATGTATGCTATGACAAAAAGATGATGACTTATGCTAACTTGTAATACGACTATGGGATGCATGGAATACCAAGAAATGATAGCATGATGCTATGGCATGAGATGTGTAATATTGATGTGTTATGATTGATTTTGTGATGATATGATTCCACAGCGCCTATATGGCCGGGCATGTCACCACTAAAGCTGGCTGCGTATGATTCCACCATGCCTATATGGCCGGGCATGTCATCGCTAATGCAGGCTGCTATGTTTACACCGAGCCTAGAGGGTCGGGCATGATCACCACTAGTGGGCGGCATATGAGGGTTACCCGGATGCGGATAACGATGCAGATTACGATGTGATGATGTATGTGATGACGTATATGACGTATATGATGATGTATGGGATGTGATAACATGTATGCTATGATTTTGTAAAATGTGATATATGTAGAGAGTAGGTTGTCCACGATATACATTCAGGTTATATCTTTCTCTCATGATTCGTGATCCCTCAATTATGTTTGTTTATTTCATTCCTGCCTTACATACTCAGTACAATATTCGTACTGACATCCGTTTTCTGTGGACGCTGTGTTCATGCCCACAGGTAGACAGGGAGGAGATCTTGCTCCAAATTCTTAAAGGTTGTTAGCTGACTGAAAGCACCCCATTGTCCTGGAGGTGCCTATGATGACTCTTTTGTGTACAATTGTAGAAGTCATCTCAGATAGGCTCATAGATACTCAATGTGGGTCATGTGGTTTCACAGCGTGGTCATTGTGTAAATATATACATATATATTATCTTGTTATCCTAAGGGCTCATGTGTATAAAAACATTATGTTTCTAAAGGAAAACGGATTTTTCTTATAAATCGAGCATGAATCTGATAAATGATCGTTAAATAAGCCTAAGGAGTACTAGTACGAGCGGTGCTCGGCGGTTAGCCTGGGTACCCGTCACGGCCCCTAGCCGGGTCGTGACAACAGGGCTCCGTCACACCCATATGTATACACATCCAAAAAGGGCATACCAAAACTGACTGTAGCTCCAGATCAAATAGAGCGTACTGACCACTGCTAGATCTAGAGGTCCTACTGAGTTGGACCACCTGTTTGTCTCCCTGTACCTGCGGGCATGAACGCAACCCCCTGAGCAGCGGGGAGTCAGTACGGATAATGTACCGAGTATGTAAGGCATAAGAACAACATATAAACATAATAATAATGGATAAAATCTTTACTCATAACTGAAATGACTAATTGCATGAACTAGTATCTGCCTAAACTGCATAAATCTGCTTAACTGACAATGCCTCTGTGGGCACATATTATGCATGCTCATACCTATCAATGATGGTCGTGCATTTATATGAGTGCGTACATATTGCCTGATGTATATACATATATGATACCTGTAAGCCTCTATGTCATCTCGTCATATCATATTGGCTCCTTTGTGGCCAAAGTCAATATTATCATCATAGTAGTAATGCGTATATAATGCCTATATCTCTTCTCATACTTTACATATATCTAATATTCGCGTATAAAACTCCTGGTGTATGGATGCGTATATAACTCCCTCTAGTCACGGGTCAATATACATAATATATAATGAATGTAATGCATGAATAAACTGTATGCATAGAACTGGCTACACAAGACTGGACCCATGAACAGAAGGATTACTCATAAATGGGGTAAATGAATATCAAAGACTGAAGTACTCCTAATACTTCTAAGAGTAGAGTAATATGGAAACTCGCTTACTCGCTTGTTGGATCATATCATAGGAACATGCCAAAAGAAGGAAGGAATGACCTTAACATACCTTGGAGTATCTCCAATCGCCCAACCTTTACCTCTTGAACTTGTAAATCTACAATTAAGGTAACATATGGATTAATTAGGCTATTAACTTTTCTACCATCCTCAGATACATATAAAGCTCAACGAACTATAGACAATAATTTCCTTTGTGCGCTTACAACTCTCCAACTCCTCATTCGATCCCACATCAACTACAATACTCACATCAACAATTACAACACATATATATATATATATATATATATATATATATATATATATCAAAATATATTCAAATCCATTCCCAATAATCTCTTAAAATAACCCTAAGTCACTATCTTGCCTTTCATCCACTTACAACTTCCACAACTATCCCCTCTTCACTTAATATCACTAAAACTCTTGATAACCAACTTAAATACAAAGGTAGAAATCATGTACATACCTTGAGGGGTCAAGAATCCAAAGAATTACTTCAACTTCAACTCTCTAAACTCCACAACTTGAAGAAACCCTAGAAGCAACCTTCTTCTTCACCATCTCGGATTTACGGGGTCCGGGCCCTATCAAACCTTCATTAATATGATGGAAAATATTGAGAGAGAATATTTTAGGGTTTTTCTGATTTTGGAAGGAGGAAAATATGAAATAGGGTCGTGGATCACCTATTTATACTTGGAAGCCAAAAATGCTACAGCGTCCAGTTCGACGAGCGGGTCGACGGCCCGTCGACTTGCCCCGTCGACCTGCGCCTGCAGATGCAAGGCTGCGGGATCCTATCGAAGCCGTATATCGACAGTCCATCGAGCATGTCGATGACCCGTCGACGATGACTGGTGTTCTGCAGATTTTTTTGATTCAGTTCAGATCGCGTCGATTCGATTCGCTCAACATCTAACTCTATAAGTTGCCAGGAACATCTGCTGGTACCCTCGTACACGGGGTAAGTCACTTTCTTCTCCAACTCGGGCTCGGGTCTCTATTCCAAGGGCATACCCGACTAGGAAACCATAGGTTCTACTACTACAAACATGAGGGGTGTAACATAAAATCAATGGGGTTTTGGCCCCAATTTATACCAAATTGGTCATCAAACACTTATCCATTTTGACCTTTAATTTTAGAAACAAAACTTGGTTTTAGCTTTTGAAAATCAACCCATTTTTGCTTAACACATTACAATATTCATGGCTTTTGAAATACTCTTTTCATTCCTTGTTTTAAAATTTAAAACCGTATCAAATAGTTTAATTAATCCTCTCTTTAAGTTATCAAAAATCGTTACGCTAAATCCGGGGTTTTTGAAAAAAAAATGGTTTTGGTGACTTAGAGTCAATCCAAACGGCATAAGTACCGTTTTCCTAAGACTACTAGTTCACACAATAAGGATTCCACTATGACATGAGTTTTTTACAGGTTTACAAATACATAAAACTCAAAAATGGAATTAAGAAGATAATGTGAAGACTAGGGCCCCACCAAGCCCCAAGCCAACCATTTTCAGCCATGGTTGGGCCTTCTGCGCGCCAAGCTATTTACTTATTCTTTGCGGACTCAATATCTTCGAGGAAAGAATTTTCCTTATTGGGCCTGAGACCCAATAGACAGGCTGACCCGACCCGAGTGGCCAATGTGGTGAGGCAGGAAAGAAAAAAAAGGGAAATCGGTTAGTTTATATTTACTGAACTTATCACATTCATAACTATACAAATATACATATATCAAATAAATCTATAATCCTTGTGATTATCACATTCCTCTCCACCTTTGAGCTTCCATTGGTAATAATTCAAGTTGCTATAGGGGAAAAGTCGTCACCCCTCGTATTCCTGATGCCACACAAGTTCCAAAGGGTTTCGTGAATCCCCGGCATGGCTGGTCACCATGGAAGGGCTTAAGACCAAGCCCCAGATACCACTTATGCTCCCCAACCAATATAACCAGAAGAAGAAGATAGGATAACATAAGACTCCAAAGAAAAAAGACTAACAGAAACTGTCATACAGTATGACCATCAACAAGTAGAAACAACAGTTATAGTGTAAGTAGAGGCAAGAGCTAAAACACGTGACCACGAGCTAGACAAAGAACAACCACAATACATGGATGTGAAATAAGCAGGGACGAGTCACATTGTTAAGGTAGGCAAAGAGTAGTTGCATAATGGTCATAAAACAACAGAGGGAGGATCATACCTCATAGTCGTGGGTGGACAAGAATGCAAGATCACGATACCTGACTATGGATGAAACCAACAAGTTGTGGTATGCATACATGGGGATGAACAAAGATAAGAAAAACACCAGGGCATGTGATCATAAATGAACACAACATAAGCTATAGTATGCAGAAGAGGTAGACAAGAATAAGAATACAAGAAACATGATCATGGATGGAACAATATAAATTATAGAGGGCAGAGAAGGTAAACCAAATAAAACCCATAATATATAGCTTTGAATAGGCAAGGTAAGGGGGAGTATATTAGTAAAGATACAGATAGGAACAAAACCAACACATGGTCATGAGGGCATGTAAAACAGGGTGCAATCATTAAGGTGAGATAATACAGCAAAAGTAACGACCCGTTTGGTCGTTATAGTCTTTTTCGGCATTTTCGCTCATTCCCGAGAATTAATGAGCTCACTATTGACCCAAGGGGACCGTTGGCACGCTTTCTAAGGAGGCTAGACCTGATCCGGGCAACCTTTGTGAAATATAGGCTTTAAGTGAAAAATGGTTGACCCAAAGTTGACTTTTGGGTAAACGAACCTTTTTTCAAAATTTCGTCATTTCCTAGAGGTCCGGATGGTCGCTTATAACTTGGGTGTGTATTTGGTTTGGTTCCCAATGAAATCGGATGCATTTCAAGACTTGGGTTAGGAAATTGAAATTAAGGCATCGGGCGTAGACTCGGTCAATAAGACCTCTGTTGGGAATTCCGAGGCCACAGACGCGCGTCCGTAGCACGTGTTTATATGTGTATATGTGTATGGTATGTGAGCAGATGGCCTATTGGACCAAATTGTGAAACTTAGGAAGTTTTCTAGTATCTAGTGCCCGCTTTGGTGGCACCAACAACACGGCAATGGTACCGCTGGAGCAGTCCAAGGCTTTTTACCTTGACCGTTGAAACGGCACCGCTGGGGCTGTCCCAGTGCCGCTAAAGCGGGTGACGAGCAGTTTGTAAAATTAATAAAGTGTTAAAAATCCTTAGACCCTCATTATTTCCCATCTTGATATTTGATCTTGAGGGAACTGTTGTTAGAGACATTTTGTTACACCTCGCAGCTTGGCACATTGAGATTCACTAGGTGGTAGTCGTACTATTACGGATGCGGGTGTATAGTTAAGGATGTATAAGGTTATATGTGTTCATCCTATGATTATCAGGGTTAAGTTCATATAATAGGTCATGGGAGAGTTGGAGGACAAGGAAATTAGAGAGTTAAGGTGGGGTCCACATGCTGAGGTTTTATGATGGACATACGAAAAGTAATATGAGTAGTACATGGAAAGTTGAGCAAGTCTTAAGAATGACCCTTAAGCCAAATATGGGCATAAGCCCTCCAAAGGGATAATTTAAGGATATGTTTTCGGATGATCTGACTTGGAGAGGCCAAAACGCCATTGTAAGTTTGGAATTCAGAATCACACCAAAAATTAAAGTTGTAGATAATTGAAATATCTTTCCAACCATAGTTCGTGGGCCCTCATACGATATCGATATCAAACGTTATACGTATTTTATAATCGGCTATCAGGGCAGGAAATTAACCCCGCGCGAACGCTCCAGAAGGTCGCGCGAACACGCAGGGCAAGACCTTGCAACTCAGCGCGAACACACCACATGACGCCGCGAATGCACTGTGTAAGTTCTAAGGCGGTCCAGGTAGAACCTGGACCATTATAAAAAGAGGGTCACCCCCCATTCCTCATCCAAAAACACCCCAAATCCCCTCAAACTTTTTGGAAATTTCCCCAAACTTCCCACACCCACTTTTAAGCCAAAACCAAGTATAATTCCCGAATTCCGATCCGGATAGCGTATAATTGCGGTTACAAAATCGTATAGCGGCGCATTGTGGCCTAAGCTTAAGGTGGAGAAGTGAAGATACAACAATGTTAACGGGAGAAAGGTATGAATCTTCTATTATTAATATTAATCTTGGTTCCTTTACAGAGATAGAGCTGTTAAATAGTTATAAAATAATTCGGTTGATAGAACTATGGGATAAACACCATACGGGATGTTTATGAAGTATTTTGGGTGTTGAGAATCTTATGGTTGATGTTGGTATTGTTATTGTTGTTGTTGGTTGCTGAATAAGGATTTCGGGTTAGGCATATAACAGGGGAATACTGCCCGATTTTCGACAGGATATAAAATAGTTTGATTTGAAAACTTAGGGCAAGTGTGTGATAATGATTCTAGCATTAGTGTGAATTCTCTGGAATATAGATTTAAGAGCTCGGACAGATAAGCGTAGCTAATAGGAGGTCGAGCAGGTATGTTAAGGCTCGTCCCTTTCTTTCAAGGAATGATTCCTATGTTACGATTTCATAAATGTTTCCATAACTTCTTTGTTTTCAAAAGTTAGAAGTTTATGATTCCAAGGCATGATTCCTTTCTTGGTAATCCATAAATGTTTTCCAAAATGACCGTATTGTCGAAACCAGAGATTTATGATTCTGTGAGCTCTTATGATAACAGAGATGAGCATGACAATTGTCTTTGATTCTCACGTGTTGGTTCATTCTGTTTATTTTTCTCGAGTTCTAAATGGTGATTCAATTTGTACATGATTGCTCTTAATATTCTATTCGTGCATATTGTTATGGCCTCACTTCATCGAGTCCCTCACTAGAGGGCCGGGTACATATTCGTGCATAATGTTATTGTATTGTTCACTGAGTCCCTCACTAGAGGGTCGGGTATGTATACTATATATTTCACCGAGTCCCAAAATGGCCCGGGTACGCTATATATTTCATCGAGTCCCATGATGGGCCGGGTACGCTATATATTTCATCGAGTCCCATAATGGGCCAGGTACGGTATACATATATATATGACTTCACTCACCGAGTCCCATAATGGGCCGGTAGGTATTTTATACATATGCATGACTTATCTCATAAGGTACAAATGCTTTGGTATTCCTTGATTATCATACTTGTCTTCTGTTATCTTTTACTCAGTCATGATCTTTATTACTGTATTTCATACTTTACATACTCAGTACCTTTTCCATATTGACCCCCTTTTCTTCGGGGGCTGCTTTCATGCCCGCAGGTACAGACCCTCAGTTTGGTGATCCTCTGGCTTAGGACTTCTGCCTGCTGCTTGGAGAGCTCCATTGTTCCGGAGCTTAAGTTATTTTTGTACAGATCCTTTTGACATAGACTTTGTTATACTCTTAGAGTTCTGTAGACATGCGTGGGTTGTATATATGGCTTGGTCAGCTATACAAATGTAGTTCATTTTGGATATTACCGTGTATAGTGGCAGCCTTGTCGGCTCGCATATTTTGTTATGTCTGGTTAACTGTGACTCCCCAAGAGACAGGTTCATTATGATAAATGGCATTATGAGTCTACATCATGCTTTTACAGATTTCCACATTGTCCTTAGTATCAATCTGATTATATCTAACAAGTTTGTATACGAGTGTCCAACGCGGGCACTAGTCATGGCCCATTGGTTTGGGTCATGACAAAAGTGGTATCAGAGTAGTTCATCCTCGGAGTGTCGACAGACCGTGTCTAGTAGTGTCTTGTTTATTGGTGTGTTGTGCACCATATCTATAAACTGGAAACTACAAGATTTTTAGGATGTTATCTTTCCTTCCTACTCTAGATCGTGCGATAGAGCTATGTTATCAGGATAATTCCCCCTCTGACACATTATGGTGTTTTCAGCTGTGCCTCCAAAGAAAGCAACAGCTGCCCAGAAGGGCAAATCAGTAGCAAGAGATGCTAGTCAGACTCACAGAGTTACTAGGGCCCATGCCCAGTTTATGCCTGAGAGGGTAGTCCAGTCACCGAGCTCTGATACATTGCCACCTCCAAAGGAGCTTGGAGCAGCAACATCTCCAGTTTAGGGGCAGCTCCACCGCCAGTTCCTGAGGTACCGGTACCTAAGCCTCCAGCTCCTCAGCCAGGGGTGAAGGATAGGGCCATGAGAGATACAGTTCAGCTGTTGACCAGATTAGTGGCAAGGCAAGCTCGCAAGCGTGGACACAAGAGTTGACTATGTTGATAGGTCTGATAGCTTGAGGGTTCATGACTTCTTGAATTGTAATCCTTTAGAGTTTTTCGGGTCAAAACCCGAAGATGATCCATAGGTGTTTATTCAGCAGATGCAGTGTACATTGAGGTTAATGAGGGCTTCTGAGACTGAGTCTGTTGAGTTGGCTTCATATCGATTGCGGGACGTAGCTGTTCATTGGTATGAATCTTGGAAGTTATCTAGGGGAGAGGATGGAGAAAAAACTCAAAATACCCCCAACTTTTGCCCAAAATCCCAACTACATACCTAACCTTTGCGTTGGTCCTATTACCCCCTGGAATTTTTTTTTTTAGTATTAAAATGCCGTTTTTTGCTGATGTGGTAGTCCAATATGACAACCCCCAATTATTAACTGACGCTTGTCCACACGCGTCTGGCCCATATGCTATATCTTTTATTTCCCCTCATTTTTTATTAACCAGACCCGTAACCCAACCCGTCACCCACCCATTACCTAAATTAAATCACCCCCAATTCTTATATTCACAAAACCTAACCCCTAACACAAATTTCACGATCAACACCATTTTCAACCCCAATCTTTGTCAACATATTATCACATACCTAAGGCATTTTAAAGTTTATTTTTCGTTGCTGCTCATTGTTCATCTAGTAAAGGTTAGTTCTTTACATTTTTTTCCAAAAAGTGATACTAGGATTTTGTACGTTGTCGCCTTACCTGAAATCTGGAGTTTAAAGAACAAATTTTCATAGTTCCCAAACTATAATTAGCATATTTATTATCATATTGTGCATATTGTTTGATTTGTTTTTTCAAAAAACGTTGTAGCCTAGGGTTTTCAGTTACTGTGCATATGCTTATCATTTTTTTGATTCCGTTTTACATTAAGTTGAATTACTTGTTATTCTTTGTTTATTTTTTTGTTTTGTATTTAGGTAGTACATGTCTGATTTTGTGTATGTAACCTTAAGATGGTACCATGGAGGTGTGTTACACTTAAATAATGGGGAACTAATATATGAAGGTGGGTTAGTTACTGATATATTCAATGTCAATCTTGATGTGTTGTCTTTTTTTGAGTTGAGAGACTTTATTAAAGAATTAGGATACACAACTACTTGCACATTTAGTATTAAGCCACCTAATAGTGGCATTTTGGTAGATGTTGATAGTGATGAGATTATTTAAAATATGACTGTGGGTTTGAATGATGGTGATATTGTGGATGTTTTTGTCAAGCACATGGTTGACGAAGCAATTGTTGACCCACCTTTATTAGAATATATTAGTCATGGGGATAGGGAGGAATCTTGTTCCCCTTTTAATAAAGGGGTTGATGACATAGGGGCTGCTGAAAGAGGTAGTAATGAAAGGGTTGTTGAAGAGCCCTGAAATTGTCCTAATACACCTTTGTCCTTTTCTACTCGAACTTGTGAAAAAACACCACCTCCTACCTCTTATACACCTGCTGCTACTGCTGAAAACACACCACCCCATTCGTCTTTTACTTCAATTTTTTCTATTCCAGAAAAAACACCTCCTACCTCTCTTACACCTGCTGTTGCTCCCGAAGAAACAGCACCCCATTCCTCTTTTCCTTGTGCTGATACTACTACTGAAAATACAACAGGCCCTTCCTCTTCTACACCTACAACTTCAGTTGAAAATAATCCACCCCATTGTTCTTTTACTTATGCTGCTAGTAATGCTTAAAATACAGCAGGTCCTTTATCTTCTACACCTACTGTTCATGAAGATCTTGAAGATCTAGGTCCAGTTGGATCTGATTCCTTAGATGAGGGTTCTGATTTCTCAACTGATGATAGTGAACAATCTGTAGATGACATAGAAGGAGAAAGTGAGGATGAATATGCAAGTGATGAGCCTGATGAGGTAAGAGAGTTGAGGGCTGAAAGGAGGATTGAAGTTCAGAGGAGAAAATTAAAGTGAGAGGGAAAAACCTGATAGTGAAGAGGTTCCAGCAGGTGAAGCTGGTGTGGATCTAGGATTTGATGAAACTACAACAGGTAAGGTTAGTCTTGAGGATAGGTTAGGAGATGATGAACCTTACATTGATAGTTCTGTTGATGATAACTTTGAAATAGATGAGGATAAGGGTTGGGATGATGAAGAGCACATTGAATTTGCTGGGGTAAATCTGCCAAGAAGACAAAGGCTAACAAGAAGGAAGAACGATAAGAACAAAATCATTCATCACCCCACTGCCAAGAAAGTTGTATGGCAGTTGGGTATGGTCTTTAAAGATGTTGATGAGTTTAGGAGAGCAGTAACAAAATATGCTGTTAGGAAAAGGGTTTGTTATATCCCGTAGTTTTGTACGTTGGATTTTTCGTAAATAAGTTTAAGGACAAGATTAATTTTGAGATATGAGACAAGGAGTTTTAATCCCGATTTTAATAAGTGCACGATTTGTTTGTAAATTACAATTAATGTAGAAATGTTAGTGGAGATTAGGGATTAATTAACCATGATTAGATTATTAAGTGGGGATTAATGATAAATTAAGTTAATTAGTGTGCTAAATGGACCCATTATAACATGGCCAAATCTGATTGGTCCATGCCATAGTGGGACATGTGTCAACATGGCTGAGTGCATATATATTCATGTAATGACTCATCTAATCACAACTTTATCTTCACAATTTCTTGAAGCAAAAATTCATAGCGCAAGCCATGGCAGCTCACGGCCATGGCAGTCCACGACCAAACTTAAGATTTTGATAGCAAAAAAATTAAATCCCAAGGGTGCTATACGTGTGCAAGGAGGCAGCAATATAAGAATATTGAATTGAGGAATAAGAAGAGGTGCAATTAGTGCAAGTGATTATAGGATCTGTCCTAATTAAATTAAGGTAAGATTTTCTCTTCTTATGGTGTAATTGGAGTATATGATGTTGTAATTGAGTGATTAACTCTTATTAATTGGCATTTGATGCAAGGAATTGTACACGTTAGTGTTAAGGTTCGGTTTGGACCGTGTTGGGGTTGTTCTAATTTAATAATGGTGGATTAAGTTTGATTAGTGTTGTTGTTATTGTTGTATTGTATTTGAGGGTAATTTGTTTAGGTTGAAGGGCTGGAAATATAGTTATAGATATGTATGGGTGTTGTTGTTCATGGTAATATTATACTCTTTTCCATGTGTTTGTGATTTTGCGAAGTAAAGGTTGAAGATTTTGTTTCGATGTTGTAGTTTCGATGGACTGTTTTGAGCTTGCTATTGAAATGATATTGAAGTAATTTTCTTGTACATGGATGGTAGTTGATGTTGTTGTCATGTTGTTATTGATATGGTTCATAAATTTGGAAGAAAACAAGTGTATAACGTATCGTATACGAAACATATGTTGGTCTGTTGGGTGTATAATCTTAGATGTTAATGATTTGGATTGAAAAAGGATTAAGAGAGGTTATTGGGTTATTTGAGTTGTTTATGGGTTGGATTTTAAGGATTTGATATGATTATTTCTGTTATCGTTGTTGTTGGTATTGTTGTGATAACCGGAGATTAATTGGAAGTTCGGGTTAGGCAAGTTATATAGAGGAAATGTTGCCCGATTTCCATTAAGTTCTTAACTAATCAAAATACTAATCAAGAAGTATGAACTAAGAAGTGATTCCTATAAGTGATTGGTTATAGATTTATAAGTTTGGGAAGTCGTAGTTTAGTAACAATAGTGTTACTCTCATATTAAATAGGCTAAAGGGGAGACGAAGCAAGCTTGGTTACGATTGATCTACGACAGGTACGTTAAGGCTATCCCTTCCTTCTTTTTTGCATAATCTCTATGAAACAAACAGATGATGAGCATATAACTCCAAAGAAGCACCTTTTCTTAGAGACACTAGGATGGCTAATGTTCTTGATTCCCTGAACCTACTTCATTATGTCTTGATACGTGTCTATGATTCCTGAAGCTCTATTTGATATAATCCATAGTGACATTCGAAGGGTACTTGACATGACTATTGTCTTTGATTTTCAAATGATAGTTCATTTTAATTATTCTATTGAGTCTGAGACATGACTTAGTTTGCATATATCTTTCACCGAGTCCCGGGCCAGGTATGTTTTCGTGCACAGTTTCACTGCATTGATATATATATATATATATATATATATATATATGATGTGATTATGGCGCCGAGTATGGTATATGATGACTTTATTCGCCGAGTCCCATAATGGGTCGGGTATGGTATATGATCTAAACATGCATGATTCTCATCTCGTAAGGCACAGGTGTATCTTTGATTATCATATTTGCCTCCTGTAATCTTTTATTCAGTTATGAGTTTCTTTATTATATTTCATGCTTTATATACTCAATACATATCTCGTACTGACCCCCTATCTTCTAGGGGCTGTGTTTCTTGCCCGCAGGTATAGACACTCGGTTTGGTGATCCTCCGGCTTAGGACTTCTGCTCAGCTGTTTGGAGAGCTCCATTGTTCCGGAGCCCAGACTATTTTGGTCCAGATCTTTTGATATAGACTTATGTATATGTCCAGGGGTACGGCGGGGCCCTGTCCCGTCATATTTCACTTTTATACTCTTAGAGATCTGTAGACATGTGTGGGTTGTATATAGGTTTTGGTCAGCTGTGTCTATATGGTTTGCTTTTGATATTCCCGTGTATAGTGGCAGCCTCGTCGGCTTGCGTATTGTGTTATGTTGTGGTTAGCCGTGACTCCTCAGGAGATAGGTTTATGATATGTGGTGTTGTGAATCCTTTGTTTGTTTTTACAAGTTTCCATATTGTCCTTAGTTTTAGATTGACTATATTTAACAGGTCCGTATATGAGTGTCCTGTTCGGGCACTAGTCATGGCCCATGGGGTTGGGTCGTGACAAAAGTGGTATCAGAGCAGTTCATCCTCAGAGTGTCTACAGACCGTGTCTGGTAGACTTTTGTTTATCGGTGTGTTGTGCACCACATCTATAAACAGGAAGCTAGAGGACATTTAGGATGTTACCTTTCCTTCTTACTCTAGATCGTGCGATAGAGCTGTATTATTAGGATAATCCCTCCCTAACAAATTATTGTGTTTACAACTATGCCTCCAATGAAAGCGACAGCTGTCTAGAAGGGCAAATCGGTAGCAGGAGATACTAGCCAGACCCGGAGAGTTACTAGGGCCCGTGCCCAATCTATGCCCGAGATTGTACTTCAGTCGACGAGTTCTGCTACACCGCCACCTCTAGAGGAATTTAGAGCAGCAACAGCTCCAGTTCAGGGGGCAGCCCCACCGCCCGCTCCCGAGGCCCCAATACCTGAGCCTCCAGCTCCTCAGCCGGGGGCGGAGGATAGGGCCATGAGAGATGCAGTTCAGCTGCTGACCAGATTAGTGGCAGAGCCGGCTCATAGGCACGGACTAGGAGTTGACCATGCGGATAGATCTAATAGTTTGAGGGCTCGTGATTTCTTAAGTTGTAATCCTCTAGAGTTTTTCGGGGAAAGCCCGAGGATGATCCGCAGGAGTTTATTCGGCAGATGTAGCGTACTCTGAGGATAATCAAGGCTTCTGAGACTGAGTCTGTTGAGTTGGCTTCATATCGGTTGTGGGATGTAGCTGTTAACTAGTATGAGTCTTGGGAGTTATCCTGGGGCGAGGGTGCTCTTCCAGCAGTATGGGATGAATTTGTGGAGGCCTTCCTTGGCCACTTCCTGCCTCCAGAGATGAGGCGAGCTAGAGTTGATAGATTCTTACATTTGAGGCAGAGTGGCAGGAGCTTTCGAGAGTACAGTCTTGAGTTTGATTCATTGGCTAGATATGCGCCTACTATTGTAGCTGATATGGCTGATAGAGTGCATCATTATGTGATGGGACTGGATCGTTACTTGATTGATGGCTGCATGGCAGTGGCTCTTCAGCCAGGTATGGATATTGCTCGGGTACAGGACGTCAGCCAGACAGAGACTACGACAGAGGCCAGCATAAGAGGGCTAGATCGGCTGGTTATCCTGGTGAGTTTCGAGGCAGGCAGCCTCTGCAGTATATTAGATATTCTTCCCAGCCAGCACGGAGTGCACCCCCATAGTTCACAGGTAGGACATTTGACAAAGAGCTCCAAAGCTTCAGGTTCGCAGATGAATAGAGGTTTGAGTCAGTCGAGGCCACCTTTGCCTCAGTGTTCTCGGTGTGGTAGGATCCCTTCTGGGGAATGCCGTCTTACTACAGGTGCTTGTTTTTCTTGCGGCCGTCAGGGCCATATAAAGAGAGAGTGTGCTTATGGGGATGGTGCAGGTGGTATGGCTCAGCCTACTGGGTCGGTTGCTGGTTCATCTTCTTCTGTAGCTGTGCGCCCTATAGGGCAGGGTATTCAGACACCAGTAGGCCATAGTAGAGGTCGTGGCAGAGCTTCCAGTTCTAGCGGTCCTTCGAACCGCATATATGCTTTGGCTAGTAGGTAAGATCAGGAGGCGTCACCGAATGTGGTTACAGTATATTATCGATTTTCTCTCGGGGCGTATATGCATTGATAGATCCAGGCTCCACCTTATCATATATATCTCCCTTTGTTGCTAGTAGAATCGGAATAGAACCTGAGTTGATAGAACCATTTGAAGTAGCTACACCGGTAGGAGATTCTATCATAGCAAAGCAAGTATATAGAAATTATTCGGTGATTATATATAGTCGTCACACCGTGGCAGATCTGATAGAGTTAGATATGACTGAGTTTGATGATATTATGGGTATGGATTGGTTAGCTTCTTGTTATGGTAACGTTGATTGTAGAGAAAAGATAGTTTGATTTCAGTTCCCTAGAGAGCCGACTATAGAGTGGATGGGGAATACAGCATCGCCGAGGGGTAAGTTTATTTCATACCTCGAGGCAAGGAAGATGGTTAGTGTCACGACCCAGCTAGGGGCCGCGACGGGTACCCTGAGCTAGCCACTGAGCACACCTCGTTCTACTACTCATCTTACTCATTTAATGCTCTTTTACCAATTTATACTCAAGACATAAGAAAATCATCTTTTCATTTGAGAACATAAAATACTTTTATACGCATAAGCCTCTTGGCCATCAAAATAATATATCATCTTTTCATTTGAGAACATAAAATACTTTTATACGCATAAGCCTCTCGGCCAACAAAATAATATATATATACATAGTAACAATCTCGTGAGATCATCTAACCCACACTGCGTATCTACGAGCCTCTACTGGAATGCTAACATGAACACAGGACAAGACCCCGTCATGCTCAAAATACATATACATGAACATACACAAACGAATAATAAAGCACCTCCGGATCAAAGGAGTGCTTTCAATCGGCTGACAGCTACTATGAATCTGGGTCAAGCTCACCTCCCTATCTACCTGTGGGCATGAACACAGTGTCCAAAGAAAACTGACGTCAGTACGAACATTGTAATGAGTATGAGAGGCATAAACAATGAAATAAGACAATGACACAAAGGAAACTATCAATATGAAACATCTGTATCGGAGTGTCAAATATAAAAGAAGTAATGCATCCTGTCTTACTCATACTCATTGTCATATCATATATGCATAAATGTATAAGCTTCCAACCCATATAGGCACGGTGTGATAGTGTATAAACTGCCCGTCCATATCGGATCGGTGTGATAATCATAACATTAGCCTGCGTCCAGGCCTCCCGCGTACGGGGTATCATCTCATGCTGCCCACTAGTGGTGTCTGCCTATGCCATCTAGCCATGGTGTATACGCTGCCCGCCTTAGCGGTGACTGCCCGGCCATATAGGCGCGGTGTTATATCATCATAATACATGCTCATCATAGTATGCTTATCATAATATACTTATCATAATATGTTTGTCATAGTACATGCATAGGGCTCAAGAACAACTACACTTTATCGGGGTGACGTAAGGTCGGGATCCCCCGATTTCATTATAGAACATTCTTTGACATTCTACCTCACCTTGAAGGAACTAACGTATAAGGTGAGTGTGAGCAATAAATAACATCATCATCATTATAGGATCATCATATCATACATTTTAGAATCTTTATACTTTAACTCGTCACCATCATTATAGGGCTCATAACATGTCTCTTATCTTATATAGCTATTCATAGACATAGGCTTTTAGCTTTCTGGAATATAGGAACTCATGAAGGGGAAAGAGAGTCATGCTATAGGATTCATGCCATTAGAAATAAAGGACTAGCCTCACATACCTTTGTTGTTTACTAATCTATCGCTTGCTTGTTCTCCTTTAGTGCGTACGTTCTACCTTCAAGAGAATTTGTATCGACATTAGCTAGCGATTATAAAAACAGCTTACTAACGCTAGAGAAAATTGGACAACATTTCCTTTCATTTATGCAACTCTTCCTGATATATCCCGTATTTTATACGTTTGGATATTTCAAGGTAGTCGCGGCAAAGCTAAGGGAATGACCATTTTCAAAAAATTATTTTAATGTACGAGTTGTTATGGATATTATTTATGACCATTATTAGTATGGAAATATTGTGACAGGCTAAGGGAAAAAAGAAGAAATTCGCAAAATGGCCCATGGTAATATTGTGGAAGACTAAGGGCAAAACGGTAATTTCACAAGGTGTTCAAGAAAGTTCTTGGAGGGACCAAAGTGTTCAAGAAAATTCATGAAAAATTCCAAGTTGGCCGTGTGGCATGTGTGGTGTATGTCCACATTTTTATTATTTAATGGGGGCTAATTATAAATTGTAAAAGATGTATGGACCAAAGCTTATTCAAGAAGACAATTAGTCTTCTTTGACTAATTTTAAGAAATTTCAAGAAAAGAGAAGAAAACTCTAAAAAAGAAAGAAGGGGGACATGTGACCATATTTGAGGGACCTAAGCATAAATATATAGAAGTGGTGGAAGATATATATATATATATATATATATATATATATATAAGAAGTCATCTTTTAATTCAACAAATTTGGAGAAAGAAAGAAAACAAAGAAGAAGAAAAATTTGGAGGGCCATTCGGCCAAAGCTATAGAAAATTAGCTCCTTGAATTCTTGATCAAAAAAATATTTTCTTCTAGTAGTTCCACTAAATGGAGGCCCCTCATTAACATGGAGTGGTTATTGGAGCAAGAAAAGTATTTGTTGTGCAAGTTGGAAACCTTAGCCAAGCCAAGAGGTTGAGTGGAAAAGGTATGTGTTCAATCCTCTTTTACACATGTTATGGTGATTGTGAATCTCGTAGAATATAGAAATGGATGAAATTCATGAAAACATGGAAGTTGTGTTGTGGCCGTGTAGGTGTTGGTGTTGGCCGAACCTAGTTGCTTGGTGTAGGACAAGTGAATTGATTTTATTTAGTAGTTTGATTGTTGTATTGTGGATTTTCTGTTGCTAGTAAAAGCTTAATGATCTTAGTGAAATTTTAGTAGTTGGAGACTTGTTTCAGAAGCTTATGTATATTGAATGTAATGTTCTTGCATGCATGGAAGGCAATGTTGTTAGTGTGGTGTTGATAATATGATGTTGTTAGTGTGTAGTTCATGAATTTGGAAGGAAAGGAAATGTGTTGTTATTGTTTTATTGGAGATTGGAAGGTGTTGGATGGAGTAGTATGTTGATTAAATTGTTTTGAATTGAATCAAATCGAATTGAATTGAATTGAATTGAATTGAATAGAATTGAATGATGAAGTGTTGCTAGAATAATTGTTGGTATTGTTGTCGATAGTTTGGCCGGGTTGAATTCCCGGATTGTTGTTGATTAAAATTGGCCGAGTTAGAATCTCGGGGATGGTGTATTTACAGGGGAGGTGCTGCCGAAATTTCGGCAGACCATAAGTGAATGAACTTGAAAGGTTAAGACAAGTATATGTCGATGAATCTAACGATAATGTCAATCTTCTTGAATGTAGACTAACAAGTTGGACGAATAAGTGTAGCTAGTAAGGCGCGGCACAGGTATGTAAGGCTCGTCTCTTTTCTTCTAAAGGCATGATCCCCACGTCATAATGACTTGAATGTTTTTATATCTTCCTTACTTGCAAAAGCTAGAAGTCTATGACCCCAAGTTATAAGTCTTTTTCCTAATGGTTCATAATTGGTTTTTTATCAAAATGCCCATATTTTCCAAAAACCAAGTTTTGAGAGATTGAAAGCTTTTACGACTTAAATGATGAATATGATTTCATAATGACAACGATGACGTCAAATATGAGAAAATGTCCATGACAGATATGTTGACGATATGTTCCCACCATGAATATAACAATATGAAAATGTTAAGTTATTTCTTAATTTCTCAACTCTATTATGGATAATGACTACTTTAAAGGTTCCAAGTATATGAAATGATGCCTTATAATCATGTTTTATGTTTTCTCATGACGACACTCTTCATTGATAGTCTCGCCTTATAATACTAGTTCCTTCAAGGTGGGACACGGCGCCCATGGCTATTCCATAATATAATCGGAGGTTACCGACCTTACGTCACTCCGATGGATATATGATCTTCTTTGATCTCTCATGCATGCTATATATGTATATGTATATGTACATGGGGGGAGGGAAGGGATATATGGGGGAGGGTAAGGGACATATGTTGCATTGCCACCTGGTCAGCTGGCGTTATCATCCCGGATGCGGGATGCCCGGACGCGGGATATATGGGCGAGCCGACGTTGTTCGGCGCTATGATATGATATGACATGATATGATATGATATGATATGATACGATATGAGATGATATGATATGATATGATATGACAAGATAAGCATGCATGGCATCCGCCCTAAGGGGCACTCAGATGTACAGGTTACTTCTTCATCTTATGACATGTACTATATTCCCATACAGTTAATATTCGTATGTTCATCTCTTACTATGTTACTATTTATGCCTTACATACTCAGTACATTGCTCGTACTGACCCCTCTTCTTCGAGGGCTGCGTTTCATGCCGCGCAGGTATACCCAGACGAGTAGAAGCTAGTATAGAAGAGGTTCCAGCGAGGTTGGTAGACCCACTTGTTCCCGGGAGTGCTGCCGAGTCAGAGCTTGTATGCTAGGATTTCTGGATTGATGTTAGAGACTTTCCAGACAGAGTCGTGGGTATCGGGAGTCAGTCTGTCAGCGGCTCCATCAGCCGATGTGTCAGTTTGTATCATGCTATAAGTTTTACACAGTTACAGATGTTATTTGATTCGAAAGCAACAAAAGAATATTTCAGTAAGCTTTATTATGTATACTTGACTTAGAGGTTCAAAAGATGATATATGTAATAAGAGTCAGCGGGTTCGCTCGGCTCCGAATATGGGGTCGGGTGCCCATCACACCCTATTAAAGTCGGGGTGTGACACTTCCCCTATTCTATAGTAACTATCAAGCGTTCATAACAACATTCTCAATATGATAGACAACACTCATCATTCATTACAATATCCGTATTTCACAATTTGTCTTCAATTTCTCCACAATCATGGTAATGGTTCATCGTTGCATTTTCATCACCTAGGATACTTATTCCATGTTCTAAATGTCATCCATAACATTTTCATAATCACAATTTACTAATGATCATGGCTCAGTTCAAACCTTTACTCAACAGTGCTACTGTTCACACTTTCATGACCCATTTCTTACATCCTTCTATAATCCAAGTGTTTCAACTCTTTCCTACCCTAAATAACATGAAAATTCCATAAAACTTACCTTAGATGTTGTAGGAACAAGCCTTTAGTGGTATTACTTTTCCTGCACCAAAACCCTAGTTTGCTTCTCTTGAAATTTCTTAACTTGGATGAACTTTGATGAGTTTCATACACTTGATTCACTTGGATTATTGATATTGATCTTTGATTCCCTTTGTTTTCTTGTAGATAAAGAGTGGACAATATTCTAGAGAGAAGTATCGTGGAAATGAAATGAATTAATGAGCTTGGGTCTCCTTTTTAATGACTTAAAATCTAATCCGAAATGAACAGTAGTTGAAGTGCATAGTGGTCGTAAACCCAGTTTACGGTCCATATTCCAGTTTACGGCCCATATTCTGTGGACGTGTTAAAGCATAACAGAACCAGAAAGTCAGGCTGAGGAAATGATGGTTTACGACTCAGTTTACGGGCCGTATTTCAGTTTACGGTCCGTATTTCAAGTGGTATTTAACCATTCAAGCATTTGATAGAAAGTTGAAGTTTTGTAAGTTTAAATACGACATGGTAATTTACGGGCCGTATACCACTTTACGGTCCGTATTTCATTTTACGATCGACTGGGCCAAAGTGCAAATCTGCAACTTTCACGTCTTCAAAACCTATAATTAGTCATTGTGGAGCATAACCTATCTCTTGTTCCTATTGTCTTTGAAATCTTACTTAGGGTCGTCAAACGTCATTCCCTTCTGAATAGAACATCGTATACTCATATTCTTCGTTAGACTATTCATTGTACGTTCACGGGGAAATTTTCGAGGTGTAACATTCTTCCCTCCTTTTAGAACATTCGTCCTCGAATGTTAAGTCATCGGGGATTCTAGAAAAATTTCGCCGGAGTTTCCCCTGTAATATGGCACTACCATCCTGTCATATCAACCCATAATATCATTGCCTCACAGGGCTACATCACAATATCAACATATATATGGCCACACACGACCAAAAGCATGAAAAGTAAGCATACATACCTTATATCGTTGGTGTTTAATCTTGAATCTCTCCTGGGGGTTGAAATAAATGCGGGTACTTGGAATTCATACTCTCTTCCGCTTCCCAAGTCATTTCTTCTCAGTTATTGTTTCGCCACAAGACGTTAACTGAAGCTACCTCTTTATTTCGAAGTTTTCGCACTTGCCTGTCTAGAATAGCAATAGGCACTTCTTCATAGGTTAGCTATTCTGTCACTTGCACATCATCTATCGGGAAAATCTTTGTGGGATCTCCAATACACTTGCGGAGAAGACTAGATGGACCGATTCAAGCTCCGAAGGCAAGTCCAATTCATAGGCGACATGACCCTCCTTGCGGATAATTTTATAAGGTCCAATATATCTAGGACTTAACTTCCCTCTCTTGCCAAATCTTATCACCCCTTTCATTGGTGAAACTTTCAAAAATACCCAATCATTAGCCTAGAATTCCAAGTCTCATCGGCGATTGTCTGCATAAGACTTTTGGCGACTTTGGGCTGTCAACAATCGATCTCGGATCACCTTAACTTTTTCCACCTCTTGCTGAATCAATTCGGGGCCTACTAGCTGTACTTCTCCTATTTCAAACCATCCGATTGGGGATCTACATTTCCTCCCATATAAAGCTACATATGGATCCATTTGAATACTAGAATGATAGCTATTGTTGTATGCAAATTCGATTAGCGGCAAATGGTCGTCCCAACTACCACCGAAATCCAGCACACATGCCCGTAGCATATCTTCCAAGGTCTGAATAGTACGCTCGCCTTGTCCATCGGTCTGCGGATGAAATGCCGTACTAAGCTTCACTTGAGTGCCTAGACCTTCTTGGAAGGACTTCCAGAACTTGGTTGTAAACTGTGCTCCTCTGTCTGTGATAATAGATAATGGAATACCATGAAGTCGCACAATTTCTTTGAGATATAACCTCGCATAGTCTTCTGCTGAGTACGTGGCTGCTTTCGTCAATCTATCCACGATCACCCATATAGAATCATATTTGCCACGGGAACGAGGTAACCCTACAATAGAATCCATGTTGATCACTTCCCATTTCCAAGTAGGGATTTCCATGGCTTGCAATAAGCCTCCTGGCTTTTGATGTTCAATCTTTTACCTGTTGGCAATTTGGACACTGTGCTACAAATTCTGCTATGTATCTCTTCATGCCATCCCACCAATACATCATCTTGAGATCATGATACATCTTGGTTGCACCTGGGTGAATAGAATACCGAGAATAATGGGCTTCTTCTAGAATTCGTCGGCGTAATTCTGCCACATTCGGCACACATAGCCTGCTTTGGTATTTAAGAATTCCATCCATAGAAACTTCAAATGGAGACTTCTCTTTTCCATGAGGTATGTCTCTGTAATGGCACAGTTTAGGATCCTCATACTGGTGCTCTTTCACTTCCATGTTCAAGGATGAGACTGTGGGATCATTAATATAATCCCTGCATTACCCGAATCAATTACACGTACTCCAAGATTAGCTAGTTGATGGAGCTCATGAACTATCTCTTTCTTTTCCAGTGGGACTTCGCATAAACTGCCCATTGATCGGCGGCTAAGCGCATCGGCTACTACATTCGCTTTTTCGGGGTGGTATAAAATTCTAAAATCATAATCTTTCAGTAATTCTAACCACCGCCTTTGCTGCAGGTTCAACTCCTTTTGCTTGAAAATATATTGAAGACTCTTGTGATCGGTGTAAATGTCAACATGCACACCATACAAGTAATGTCTCCACATTTTTAAGGCATGAATAACCGCAGCCAATTCGAGGTCATGAGTTGGATAATTCTTTTCATGTTTCCGCAATTGTCTTAAAGAATACGCAATAACTCTACCGTGCTACATTAAGACACACCCTAATCCAACACCGGAAGCGTCACAGTACACAACATAGCCATCTGACCCTTCTGGAAGTGTTAAGAACGGAGCTGAGGTCAATCTGTCTTTCAACTCTTGGAAGTTGCGCTCACAAGCATAGCTCCATTGAAATTTAGCTGACTTCTAGGTTAGCTTCGTCAATGGGGTTGAAATAGATGAGAAGACCTTTACGAATCTCCTATAATAACCTGCAAACCCCAGAAAACTACGAACTTTTTTAGGCGTTGTAGGCCTTGGCCAAGTCTTCACAGCTTCAATTTTCTGAGTGTCGACTCGAATGCCATCATCTGAAATAACATGGACCAGGAATGTTACAGAATTCAGCCAAAACTCGCACTTTGAAAATTTTGCATACAATTCTCGGGCTCGAAGGATGCCAAGAACAATTCGCAAATGATCTGCATGTTCTGATTCCGTGCGAGAATACACAAAAATATCATCAACAAATACTATCACGAATAAGTCCAAGAGAGGCCTGAATACATTATTCATCAAATTCATAAACACGGCCGGAGCATTAGGTAATCCAAACGACATCACCCGGAATTCATAGTGGCCATACCTCGTTCTGAATGTTGTTTTGGGAACATCCACCTCTCTAACTCTCACCTATTGATAGCCCGACCTCAAGTCGATTTTTGAAAACCACTTGGCACCCTGTAGCTGATCAAATAAATCATCAATCCTCGGGAGAGGATATTTATTCTTTATCGTCACTTTGTTCAACTGCCTGTAATCAATGCACATTCGTAGGGAACCGTCTTTCTTTCTCACGAACAAGACTGGGGCTCCCCACGGTGATGAACTGGGTCTAATAAACCCCTTTTCAAGCAAATCTTTCAGTTGTGCCTTTAGCTCTTTCAATTCTGCCGAAGCCATTCGATACAGAGGAACAGAAATAGGCTTGGTGTTCGGCAACACATCAATGGTAAAATCAATCTCCCGCTCGGGATGAAGGCCTGGAAGCTCTTCCGGGAACACATCCGGAAATTCATTCACTACCGGAACTGATTGGAAAGTTGGGGACTTTGCCTCGGTGTCATAAACTCGAACTAGATGATAAATATAGCCTTTAGCTATCATCTTCCCTGCCTTAAGGTAGGAAATAAACCTGCCCTTTGGAGTTGTTGCATTACCCTTCCATTCAAGAACGGGCTCTCCCAGAAATTGGAATCTAACTACTTTCATTCGGCAATCAACATTAGCATAGCACGAGGCCAACCAATCCATACCCATAATTATATCGAAATCTAACATTTCCAATTCAATCAAATCAGCTTTGGTCCGGCGATCGCATATCATAATTACATAATTTTTATACACTTGTCTAGGTATCACGGGATCACCAACCGGAGTAGATTCTTCAAAAGGTTTGATTAGCTCAAGTTTCACCCCAATACAACCAGCAACATACGCAGTAATATAAGAAATAGTAGAACCCGGATCTATCAAGGCATATACATCACAGGAAAATATAGACAATGTACCTGTAACCACATTCGGGGAGGACTCAAGATCCTACCGTCCGGCTAAAGCATATACATGGGGCTGAGTGGCACCTGAAGTAGATGCTACCCCTCTGCCTCTACCTCGACCTGCTGAGATTTGTGGAGTCTGCCCTACCGGGCGCACTGAGGAAGAACCAGCCGTTGAACCTGTAGGCTGAACCCCAACTCTACCACTCATCGACGGGCAATCTCTCATCATGTGCCCAACTTGGCCACAAGTTTAACAAGCATCTGAACCCTGTCGACACTGTCCGGAATGTAATCTACCATACTGGTTGTATCGCGGTACTGGGGGTCTCCTCTGGCTATAATCTTCCCTGAATTGGGAATCTGAGGCCCTCGAACTCTGGCCCTGTCCTAAATGGAAGGAGTGATCAAATCTCCTACCTGCGAATCGAGGAGGTGCACTAGTCACCGACTGGCCTGAGTACCTAGAATATGTTGTCTTGATCCCCCTCTTTGATCACCGCCTGCTCCCATAGATCTAGCCCTCTTGTTTTGCCTCCTATCAATGTCTCGATCATTCCTTTGTGGTTGCTGTCGCCCCTCTAAGTTCTTAGCATGAGCCTGTATCCGGAAAATATCCATCCCATCTTGTAGCGAAGCTGTCAAGAAATCATTGAATAAATGTGGCCCTAAGCCACTCACGAATCTATGTACCCAGTCTCCCATGTCGGCCACCATAGTCGGGGCATACCTAGCCAAAGAATTAAATTGAAGACTATATTCTTGAGCACTCATATTTCCTTGCCTCAAATTTAGAAATCTATCCGCTCTAGCTCGGCGGACCTCGGGTGGCAAATAGTGACGAATAAAAGTATCCACGAATTCTTACCAAATCGGAGGAGGCGCATTTTCTCCTCTCGATAATACCCAGTTATTATACCATAAGACTGCCACGTCCCGGAGTCTATAAGAGGCCAACTCCACGGATTCAGCCTCAGAGGCATGAATAATCTTTAGGGTCCTCAACATCTCATCAATAAAGCCTTGCGGATCTTCATCCGGCTTCGACCCGAAGAACTCTGGAGGATTTAAAGTCATGAAATCTTGGGCTCTATTACTGGCTGACTGATCACTTAGGCCCGCATGTTGCCGCTGTGCTTGGGCGGCAACCAACTGTGTTAATAACTGAATGGCCTCCGTCACTTGTTGACCCGAAGCACCCGGTGGAGAAATTGGAGCTGGAGCTCCTCCTTGTTCGTCCACATTAGGCGGGGTGGAGGAAGTATTAGACAAGGCCTCATTATGCGATTCACCCTCTTCAATATTCATCGGGGGCTCTCTTTGAAAGATGTTCATTTTTCCTAAATGCGGCATTCTGAAATCACAACACACTATTAGGGAGGATAAAATCTTATACATGGCTCTATCGCACGAACTCATAGGAAGAAATATGGTCATTTTTCCTAAATGCCCCGTAGCCTCTTTTTTATTGATGTGGCGCGCAACACACTATAAACAAGACTCTACTAGATACGGCTCGTAGACAGTTCCTAGGACTGAACTGCCCTGATATCACTTTTGTCACGACCCAGCTAGGGGCCGCGACGGGTACTCGGGGCTACCCACCGAGCACCACTCATTCTACTACTCATCTTACTCATTTAATGCTCTTTTACCAATTTATACTCAAGACATAAGAAAATCATCTTTTCATTTAAGAACATAAAATAGTTTTATACGCATAAGCCTCTCGGCCATCAAAATATTATATCATCTTTTCATTTGAGAACATAAAATACTTTTATACGCATAAGCCACTCGGCCATCAAAATAATATATATATACATAGTAACAATCTCGTGAGATCATCTAATCCACACTGCATATCTACGAGCCTCTACTGGAATGCTAACATGAAGACGGGACAAGACCCTGTCATGCTCAAAATACATATACATGAACATACACAAACGAATAATCAAGAACCTCTGGATCAAAGGAGTGCTTTCAATCGGCTGACAGCTACTACGAATCTGGGTCAAGCTGTTATATCCCGTATTTTTGCGTGTTCGGGAAAATTCGAAATAATCTTGATTTGTAAGGAATAAGGTCATATGTTGATTTGAATTAATCTATGTGGGTGTTGTTCATGAAAAATATTGGTGTGGAAGTGTTGAGGAAGGCCAAGGGCAAAAATTGGTTTCGGGAATTACAAAATGAGAATTATAATCAATTGGGCTCAAAAAATAAAAGATGAAAATGAGGACCAACAAGAGAAGGGGTGGCCGGCCATCACCATGGCCCAAGCCCACCAATTAATAAAAATTTTTCATGTGCTAATTAATTATAAAGGGATCACTTATCCCTTAGAAGTTTCATGAAACTAACAAGGAGAAAAACAAGAACAATAAGAGCTCAAGAACAAAGGCCATTCGGCCATGAGCTCTCCATTTTCACCCCTCAAAATTTTGATCCAAAAATTATTGTCTTGTGGTTTTCCCACTAAATTGAGTGTCCTCTACAACTTGGTGCAATTGTTTGGGAGAATAGATCACTTGTTCCATCAATCTCACACTTGGGCTAAGTGAAGAAGACTAAGGAAAAAGGTAAGAATTCATCCCTTTTATTTGTGTTATGAAGTCTTGTTTGTGTTGTAGTATGTGGGAATGAGTTGATTGTATGGAAAAATGGAAGATTTCAAAGTGGGTATGGAATATAGTGTATAGCCGTGAGTGTATATATGTGGTATACATATATGAGTTGAATTTTATGTTATATTCTAATTGTGTGTATGATGGAATTCATATTGAGAATGAAAGTGGAATAAATTTGGTTGAAGTTGGAAATGTATAGGTTGGCCGTGTGGTATTTGAAGTTGGAATGAGAATGAATTAATTTGGTTTAATATGTTAGTTGTGTTGTTGTGATGCTTGCAATGTAAATAAAGGTAAAATGATATAAGTTTGCATTGAAATGGAATGTAGAAGCTTATGTCGTTTAGGTATGATCTTACGACATTATGAGAATGAAGTTGTTAGGGTGCAAATTATGATGGTTATTGATGAACTTGGAAGATGGAATCATATTATGAATATATATGTCAAAGGTTAGAAGTTTTGAATGAATTATGACTTTGGTGGAAAGTTGTATATTTTATATATCGTATGAATATTTTGTGGAAACGATATGAATGCTTCTAAATTATATTGTGATGATCTAGATTAATGGTGAATAAGAAACCATTGAGATTAGTTTGGAAATTGAAGTTGAAATGAAGGTTATGACATTATGTCGAAAAGATAGCTAGTTAAGTTAGATTGGGTTTATAGTGATTGTTGTTGTTGTTGTTGATGTTGTTGTTGGGTTGTTGTTGATTGTTCTGGCCGAGTTGAATTCTCGGGGACGCTACATGTATAGGGGAGATGTTGTCCAAATTTCTGTAGAAAAGTGTTGACTTTAGATTTAAGCCTAAAGCCTTATGGTTAACATTTGGTAAATGTGACCATTTGCAGATTTTGGACGAAACGGGAAGTGAACTTGGAAAGGCGTAAAGTGCGTAAAAGGTATGTAAAGCTATCCCGATCCTTCTTTTGGCATGCCCTAGGTATACTAGAAGCGGATTCGGGCCTCGGAAGATATTCTGCCCGTCGGAATCCGCGTTTGAAATCATTACTTTTTCGTTCAATATGATTGAACCCTTTAAGTATACTTTATTGAAAAATTATACAAACTCCAACACTATTCCCGCTTTTCTCTCTTATCGTACTATTGCCTTATTTTCGAACAATATAAAATAAAATGTTTTAAGTATCCTTTGAACTACTAAGGAAAATCGTTTACTGACTCCCTCGAGTTTGGTAAGCCATTTTGGAATATGAAAAAGATTTCAGGAGGACTATTCTTCCGTAACTCATTATGATATATGACATACACTTGCTGTGATTCCGTCCGACTTCATTGATTTGATTTGTCATTCGATATGCCTCATTGAGTCTCTGGAAATCTATGATATTTTTATTGCATTTAGTGTTTCACTACTCCATTCGTGGATGCCTCAATGTTTCCCACACTGAGCCCGGGCCAGGATATGTTGTCAAGCGTATTCCACTGCATTGTTCGCCGTGCCTCGATGTGAGGGGGAAGGTATATATGTACATGGGTTTTGGAGTATGCAGTGCCATGTACACACATTCTGATATGCTATGATCTGATATGGCCATCTGATATGATATGTTATGTTACGGGGTTATCCCCTACTCTGTTCCGTATGTATGGTGGCACCAGCGTCGGGGGGTGGCCACGTTCTGTTTCGTCGAGCCCTTGGCAGGGGCCGGACATGATATGGTACATGTTTCTGAACACACTCCTCATGTTTTGAAAATATGCATTTGATACTTCGGAGGTCACACTCACTTCTCTGTAATTCCTGTTTCGGTTATGATCTTGTTCCGTATTGGGACCAGGTACGACATATGTTTTCAACAAATACTATTTATGCTTTATGATCAATATTTTGCTAATCTGGATATTCTGTCCATTTTTTGTACCTTCTGTTCTGATTATGTCTTTGTTTACTACGTTCTGTGCTTTACATACTCAGTACATATTTCGTACTAACCCCCTTTCTTCGGGGGCTGCGTTTTCATGCCGCGCAGGTACAGAAGACAGATTTGCTGACCGCCTGCCTAAGACATCCATTCTGCTATGTTGGGAGCGCTCTTTTGTCCAGAAGCTATATATTGGTACAGTCCGTCGCTATTATATATATGTATGCTATTCAGGGGTATGACGGGGACCTGTCCCGTCTTATGATTTTGTTATGATCTGTAGAGGTCTGTAGACATACTTGTGTGGGTTCTGTATATGTTTGGGTATGATATGATCTGTGACAGGCTCATCGGCTTCCATGTACGGTGTCGGTTCATTTATGGTTATTATTAACGCCAAGCGACTTCTATATTTGAAATATTCCATCGTTTGCTAATTTGGGTTAATAGGTACGTTTGAGTGTCCAGCACGGACACTAGTCGCGGCCTACGGAGTTGGGTCGTGACAAAAGTGGTATCAGAGCGGTTCGTCCTCGGAATGTCTACAGGCCGTGTCTAGTAGAGTCTTGTTTATCGGTGTGTTGTGCACCACATCTATAAACAGGAGGCTACAAGACATTTAGGGTGTTACCTTTCTTTGATTCTTAGATCGTGCGATAGAGCCAGCTGTAGGAAATGAATTCCTTTCTTTACTAACCCTTAATTGCAGCTGGTGAACGGTATCGACGTAAGACAACGCCTGCTGATATTGGAAGCTACACAGTACTCCGGTAAGCAATGGTATGAGAGATGTATGCTGAGTAAGGTATCCTAAAGTACGATTAAAACATAAAGTCGAATATTAAAAAGAGAAACAAACATGGAAAGTGTAGCAGGTGCAGTTCGAGTTGGGCATGTGAGGTAAGCCTCGGCATTCTGATACTTTTATTTGAAATTGTTAGCCCCGTGTGGCTATGATGCGATATGATACGATATGTATATACGTATATGTGTTGGCCCTGTGAGGCATGGTTGGTATTTCCTGTGTACAGGTTTTGGGATAGTAAGAAATACAGAGGAACCTCTGCCCAAATTTTTCCAGAAATATAAACAGGAAAATAAGGTTTAAATTCTTAATGTGTCTTGAAAGTCGATACCGATAGGGTAAATCTCTTATGTTGGGTTAAAAGTTTAAGAGATACCCTCCATGTCATTCGTAAGAAGCGTTATCCTCATATGGAAAAATTTTATCTCGAGAAAGCATATACGAGTAGCGAATTCAATTTATTTGGAGGGACCAGAAATATGTTCTAACCCTATTTTGTTTTAGCATAGCCCATGGGAAGGGCAAAATATGCGGAAGGGCAAAAATGTCCGACGAGCAAGTTTCCTCTAATTGGAAAAATACAAAGTGTATGACAAACAGTCAGGAATTGAGCGGTTCGCTCACGACTCAAATATATATATATAAACGTGGAGGTAATTAGGTGAATTAAGTACTAAAAGATTCCGCGAAGTTCATCGGACTCTAGCTTCTTTTGCTGGTGGTCGGAAGATACCCTACAGTAATATTTTATCAGTTTTCCTCGACTGGTTGGAGATGGAATTTGTGGAATAAAAACCTAAACTCGTGGGTTGTCTAGAAACATATATATGCATGAAGGTAAATATTGAGGGTTTACAGGGGGCGACACGGTAACCATATAGTCAGAAAGGTAAAAGAATTCTCGCTAGGTCGGGGTGGGACCCGCTACGAGAACATTTTGAAAAGTTGTTAAGACCCCGATTTGTCTTAAATTACGTGACAAAGGCTGTGCGGGGCAATCGATGTAATTATACCGGTCTTAACGTGCCTAAATGCATTAAAGTTGTAAGGTTAAGCGTGCCAGGGCTAGAGCAATTCTGGGATGGGTGACCCCCTGGGAAATGTGCAAAAATTTTTGCAAACATAGGTATAAGAGACGAATAGGAAATTCGGGGTAACCTAAAGGGAATTAGGATATGTGGAATGGTTAGAAACTTTATAGGGGTCACACGAGCTGAGACGAGTTAGATTGTTAAAAAGAAAGAAAAAGCAGTGCAGCCCTGAAATTAGAGTAAATTCGAACAAGTGATTGAAGATGTGTTGTAAAAGAAATGGTAGTGATATATATATATATATATATATATATATATATATATATATATATATGTATGCGTAGGGCCCCCATTTATGACTGTGTCGATTGATTGGTGAACCCTAATAGCCAGTGTTGTAACATATGGGAAACATTAACTGGATAGAATTTACGAGAAAAAGGGAAAGGTGTGGTATCAATGTACGAAATCGATTGATACTCGGTTTGCTACCGGTTGGGATTGAAAGATCCTAATACAATGATGTTTGGAAAGAAAGGAGAATAATCGAGTGGAAGGTAAGGAGATCCAAATGTTAGAAGAAGTGAACCGTGAGAAACGTAATTAAGCGGAGCCTCTGAAAGAGTCGACGGGCAAAGTACGAAGTCAATTGCGAAAGCAAACAAAAATGGAATAGTACAGGGCAAAGGAAAACTTATGGCATGAAATGATGAATTATATGAATATCGAATGATTCGATTGTCGAGCAAATAGAATGACAGGTAAGGAATGGGTATGAAGGAAGAATGTGATTATTATGAGATAAACAACTACGTTAATTATATTACTTGAGTACCAGCTATCGGATAAGATTGCGTACTATATACTTGTGATTCCGTTAATGTCTCGAAGAGAAAATTAAGTTGCAGGTCAGAAAGAAAAGACATGAATATGGTAGGAGTATAACGCTAAAAAGGGGGGAGCCGAATTCGCGGCAGAGAAGATGGTTCAAATTATTGAAAGATTATGATGTTAATATTTTGTGCCACCCTAGAAAAGTTAAAGCTGTGACAGATGCACTTAGTCGTGAGTCTACGGACGGCTTGACCGGCGTACATTCAGAAATAAAGAATTGGTCTGTAAAAACTCTTTAGTCAGCTAGCCTTGGAGTCCGTTTGGTCGGTTCTGAAGATATTGGAATTTCGTCCGAAGAAGTTATCGAATTATCGATCATGGGAAAGGTAAAGCAGCGTCAGTTTGAGGATCCTATTCTGGTGTCGTACAGAGATACGACCTTTGACAAGGAAAAGATCCAGCTCGAAGTTTTACCGGATGAGTATTGTTATACCGAGGCAGATTATGTGTGCCCGACATCGTAAGGCCTGTTGACTAGTGCCCTAATTGTCAGCAAGTTAAAATTAAGTATCAGAAACCGGGTGGACTGTTTCAGGAAATGGAAATTCCGACTTGGAAGCGGGAGATAATTAATATGGATTTCATTACAGGTTTGCCTCGCACCCCACGGAAGTATGATTTCCATACGGGGTATGGTTGATAGGCTAACAAAATCAGCCCATTTGCTCCCCGTCAGAACCACTTATTCAGTTGAGGATTATGCCAGGCTATATGTATTAAAGGAATAGTGAGACTCCACAGAGTTCCTATATCTATTGTCACTGACGGAGATACTTAGTTTATGACTAATTTCTGAAGATTTGTTTTCAGGAAGGATTAGGGGCTCAGATAAGTCTGAGCACAGTATTTCAACCTCAGAGCAACAGACAGGCCGAGCACACTATACATACGCTAGAAGATATGTTGCGGGCATGTGTTATTGATTTCAGAGGTAGCCGGGATGACCACCTGCCATTGATTGAGTTGCTTATGATAACAACTACTATTCTAGCATTCAGATGGCCCTATGAGGCTTAGTATGACAGAAAATTCAGGTCACTGATCAGCTAGTTCGATACTGGCGAAACAGAATTTATCGGTCCAGATATGATCCAGCAGGCCGTTGATAAAGTGAAACTTACCCGACGGAGACAATTAGCAACTTAGAGTTGTCAGAAGTCATATGCAGATAAACGGCGTCGACCCTTGGAATTCCAGGTCGGCGATAGGGTATTTTTGAAGTATCGCCTATGAAAAACATAACGCGAAAGAGTAAGCTCAGTCCGCAATATATCGGGCTTTATCAGATTATTTAAAGGATGGAGAATGTCACTTACGAGCGAGATCTACCATTTGATCTGGAAACGGTACGTCCGGCATTTCATGTATCCATGTTCCGTAAATGTGTTGGTGATCCCTCCAGAACATTTCCAGTGAATGATATTCAAGTGACGGAGGAATTGTTTAATGAAGAACAATCTATAATTATTCTGAATCGCCAGACGCAGAAATGACGCCCTAAGGATATACCCCCCCTGTTAAGGTCTTATGGTAAAAAGCAATGACCTTGAAAGTAGAGGACGGAATGAAAAAGAAGTGCCCTCACTTTTTTCTTATGCCCACAGGTAATCTAAATTCCTTACTTGATTATATTCAAGGAGAATGTGTATCACTTGTGCGGGCCGTAAAAGAAACTCCCCCGAAGTACTTACAGACCCTATAGGACCAGTCTAACATTCGAGGACGAATGTTCCAAAGGGGGGGAGGATGTTATATCCCGTATTTTTGCGTGTTCGGGAAAATTCGAAATAATCTTGATTTGTAAGGAATAAGGTCATATGTTGATTTGAATTAATCTATGTGGGTGTTGTTCATGAAAAATATTGGTGTGGAAATGTTGAGGAAGGCCAAGGGCAAAAATTGGAATTTCGGGAATTAGTTTCGGGAATTACAAAATGAGAATTATAATCAATTGGGCTCAAAAAATAAAAGATGAAAATGAGGCCCAACAAGTGAAGGGGTGGCCGACCATCACCATGGCCAAAGCCCACCAATTAATAAAATTTTTCCATGTGCTAATTAATTATAAAGGGATCACTTATCCCTTAGAAGTTTAATGAAACTAACAAGGAGAAAAACAAGAACAATAAGAGCTCAAGAACAAAGGCCATTCGGCCATGAGCTCTCCATTTTCACCCCTCAAAATTTTGATCCAAAAATTATTGTCTTGTGGTTTTCCCACTAAATTGAGTGTCCTCTACAACTTGGTGCAATTGTTTGGGAGAATAGAGCACTTGTTCCATCAATCTCACACTTGGGCTAAGTGAAGAAGACTAAGGAAAAAGGTAAGAATTCATCCCTTTTATTTGTGTTATGAAGTCTTGTTTGTGTTGTAGTATGTGGGAATGAGTTGATTGTATGGAAAAATGGAAGATTTCAAAGTGGATATGGAATATAGTGTATAGCCGTGAGTGTATATATGTGGTATACATATATGAGTTGAATTTTATGTTATATTCTAATTGTGTGTATGATGGAATTCATATTGAGAATGAATGTGGAATAAATTTGGTTGAAATTGGAAATGTATAGGTTGGCCGTGTGGTATTTGAAGTTGGAATGAGAATGAATTAATTTGGTTTAATATGTTAGTTGTGTTGTTGTGATGCTTGCAATGTAAATAAAGGTAAAATGATATAAGTTTGCATTTAAATGGAATGTAGAAGCTTATGTCGTTTAGGTATGATCTTACGACATTATGAGAATGAAGTTGTTAGGGTGCAAATTATGATGGTTATTGATGAACTTGGAAGATGGAATCATATTATGAATATGTATGTCAAAGGTTAGAAGTTTTGAATGAATTATGACTTTGGTGGAAAGTTGTATATTTTATATATCGTATGAATATTTTGTGGAAACGATATGAAATGCTTCTAAATTATACTGTGATGATCTAGATTAATGGTGAATAAGAAACCATTGAAATTAGTTTGGAAATTGAAGTTGAAATGAAGGTTATGACATTATGTCGAAAAGATAGCTAGTTAAGTTAGATTGGGTTTATAGTGATTGTTGTTGTTGTTGTTGATGTTGTTGTTGGGTTGTTGTTGATTGTTCTGGCCGAGTTGAATTCTCGGGGACGCTACATGTATAGGGGAGATGTTGTCCAAATTTCTGTAGAAAAGTGTTGACTTTAGATTTAAGCCTAAAGCCTTATGGTTAACATTTGGTAAACGTGACCATTTGCAGATTTTGGACGAAACGGGAAGTGAACTTGGAAAGGCGTAAAGTGCGTAAAAGGTATGTAAAGCTATCCCGATCCTTCTTTTGGCATGCCCTAGGTATACTAGAAGCGGATTCGGGCCTCGGAAGATATTCTGCCCGTCGGAATCCGCATTTGAAATCATCACTTTTTCGTTCAATATGATTGAACCCTTTAAGTATACTTTATTGAAAAATTATGCAAACTCCTCCAAACTGCCTAGAAAGTTATGGAACATCCCTAAGACCTCTGTAGA
Source organism: Lycium barbarum (assembly GCF_019175385.1). Taxonomy (NCBI): domain Eukaryota; kingdom Viridiplantae; phylum Streptophyta; class Magnoliopsida; order Solanales; family Solanaceae; genus Lycium; species Lycium barbarum. Next base: position 16,312,063 of record NC_083348.1, on the reverse strand, counting down.
TGACCCCACAAGTTTAAAATACGTAAATTGAGCCCGCCGCCTTGTTTGTCCCGAGGCGGGCCCACTATTTCCGATTTTACCCTTATGACGATTTGTAACTTGATTTCAAGCGATTTTTAAGAAAACGTCTTAACTACTTTTCCAACTACTAATGATACTTATTCTGGATACTATATTGAGTCTCCGTAAAGGTACGATATTTTGTATTACGTTTAGCTCCACTATTCCCGCTTTGCTCTCTTGTCGTACTATTGCCTTATTTTCGAACAATATAAAATAAAATGTTTTAAGTATCCTTTCAACTACTAAGGAAATCGTTTACTGACTCCCTAGAGTTTGGTAAGCCATTTTGGAATATGAAAAAGATTTCAGGAGGACTATTCTTCCGTAACTCATTATGATATATGACATACACTTGCTCTGATTCCGTCCGACTTCATTGATTTGATTTGTCATTCGATATGCCTCATTGAGTCTCTGGAAATCTATGATATTTTTATTGCATTTAGTCTCTCACTACTCCATTAGTGGATGCCTCAATGTTTCCCACACTGAGCCCGGGCCAGGATATGTTGTCAAGCGTATTCCACTGCATTGTTCGCCATGCCTCGATGTGAGGGGGCAGGTATATATGTACATGGGTTTTGGAGTATGCTGTGCCATGTACACACATTCTGATATGCTATGATCTGATATGGCCATCTGATATGATATGTTATGTTACGGGGTTATCCCCTACTCTGTTCCTTATGTATGGTGGCACCAGCGTCGGGGGGTGGCCACGTTCTGTTTCGCCGAGCCCTTGGAAAGGGCCGGACATGATATGGTATATGTTTCTGAACACACTCCTCATGTTTTGAAACTATGCATTTGATACTTCGGAGGTCACACTCACTTCTCTGTAAGTCCTGTTTCGGTTATGATCTTGTTCCGTATTGGGACCAGGTACGACATATGTTTTCAACAAATACTATTTATGCTTTATGATCAATATTTTGCTAATCTGGATATTCTGTCCATTTTCTGTACCTTCTGTTCTAATTATGACTTTGTTTAATACGTTCTGTGCTTTACATACTCAGTACATATATCGTACTAACCCCTTTCTTCGGGGGCTGCGTTTTCATGCCGCGCAGGTACAGAAGACAGATTTGCTGACCGCCTGCCTAGGACATCTATTCTGCTATGTTGGGAGCGCTCTTTTGTCCAGAGCCTATATGTTGGTACAGTCCGTCACTATTATATATATGTATGCTATTCAGGGGTATGACGGGGCCCTATCCCGTCTTATGATTTTGTTATGATCTGTAGAGGTCTGTAGACATACTTGTGTGGGTTCTGTATATGTTTGGGTATGATATGATCTGTGACAGCCTCATCGGCTTCCATGTACGGTGTCGGTTCATTTATGGTTATTATTAACGCCAAGTGACTTCTATATTTGAAATATTCTGTCGTTTGCTAATTTGGGTTATTGGGTACGTTTGAGTGTCCAGCACGGACACTAGTCACGGCCTACGGAGTTGGGTCGTGACACAAGCTCACCTCCCTATATACCTGTGGGCATGAACACAGCGTCCAAAGAAAATGGACGTCAATACGAACATTGTACTGAGTATGAGAGGCATAAACAATGAAATAAGATAATGACACAAAGAAAACTATCAATATGAAACATCTGTATCTGACTGTCAAATATAATAGAAGTAATGCATCCTGTCTTACTCATACTCATCGGCATATCATATATGCATAAATTTATAAGCTGCCCGCCCATATAGGTATGGTGTGATAGTGTATAAACTGCCCGTCCATATCGGATCGGTGTGATAATATTAACATTAGCCTGCGTCCAGGCTTCCCATGTCTGGGGTATCATCTCATGCCGCCTACTAGTGGTGTCTGCCCATGCCATCTGGCCATGGTGTATACGCTGCCCGCCTTAGCGGTGATTGCCCGGCCATATAGGCGCGGTGTTATATCATCATCATACATGTTCATCATAGTATGCTTATCATAATATACTTATCATAATATGTTTGTCATAGTACATGCATAGGGATCAAAATCAACTACACTTTATCGGGGTGACGTAAGGTCATGATCCCCCGATTTCATTATGGAACATTCTTTGACATTCTGCCTCACCTTGAAGGAACTAACGTATAAGGTGAGTGTGAGCAATAAATAACATCATCATCATTATAGGATCATCATATCATACATTTTATAATCTTTATGCTTTAACTCGTCACCATCATTATAGGGCTCATAACATGTCTCTTATCTTATATAGCTATTCATAGACATAGTCTTTTAGCTTTCTGGAATATAGGAACTCATGAAGGGGAACGAGAGTCATGCTATAGGATTCATGCAATTAGAAAGAAAGGACTAGCCTCACATACCTTTGTTGTTTACTAATCTATCACTTTCTTGTTCTCCTTTAGTGCGTACGTTCTACCTTCAAGAGAATTTGTATCGACATTAGCTAGCGATTATAAAAATAGCTTACTAACGCTAGAGAAAATTGGACAACATTTCCTTTCGTTTATGCAACTCTTCCCCTATTCTATATCAACTATCAAGCGTTCATAACAACATTCTCAATATGATAGACAACACTCATCATTCATTTACAATATCCGTATTTCACAATTTGTCTTCAATTTCTCCACAATCATGGCAATGGTTCATCGTTGCATTTTTATCACCTAGGATACTTATTCCATGTTCTAAATGTCATCCATAACATTTTCATAATCACAATTTACTAATGATCATGGCTCAATTCAAACCTTTACTCAACAGTGCTACTATTCACACTTTCATGACCCATTTCTTACATCCTTCTATAATCCAAGTGTTTCAACTCTTTCATACACTAAATAACACGTAAATGCCATAAAACTTACCTTAGATATTGTAGGAACAAGCCTTGAGTGGTATTACTCTTCTTGCACCAAAACCCTAGTTTGCTTCTCTTTAAATTTCTTAACTTGGATGAACTTTGATGAGTTTCATACACTTGATTCACTTGGATTCTTGATATTGATCTTTGATTTCCTTTGTTTTCTTGTAGATGAAGAGTGGAGAATATTCTAGAGAGAAGTATCATGGAAATGAAATGAATTAATGAGCTTGGGTCTCCTTTTTAATGACTTAAAATCTGATCCGAAATGAACAATAGTTGAAGTGCACAGTGGTCATAAACCCAGTTTATGGTCCGTATTCCAGTTTATGGCCCATATAATGTGGACGTATTAAAGCATAACAGAACCAGAAAGTCAGGCTGACGACATGGTGGTTTACGACTCAGTTTACGGGTCGTATTTCAGTTTACGATCCGTATTTCAAGTCCTATTTAACCATTCAAGCATTTGACAGAAAGTTGAAATTTTGTAAGTTGAAATACGGCATGGTAGTTTACGGGCCATATACCACTTTACGGTCCGTATTTCATTTTACGATCGACTGGGCCAAAGTGCAAATCTGCAACTTTCACGTCTTCAAAACCTATAATTAGTCATTGTGGAGCATAACCTATCTCTTGTTCCCATTGTCTTTGAAATCTTACTTAGGGTCATCAAACGTCATTCCCTTCTGATTAAAACATCGTATACTCATATTCTTCGTTAGTCTATTCATTGTACGTTCACGGGGAAATTTTTGAGGTGCAACAGTTAGAAAGGGTTATATTTATCATCTAGTTCGTGTGCATGACCTGAAAGCAGAGGTACCGACTCTTCAGTCAGTCCCGATAGTTAATGAATTTCCAGATGTAATTCCAGACGAATTTCCAGGTCTTCCTCCTGAGCGGGAGATAGAGTTTACTATAGATGTATTGCCAAATACTCAGCCCATGTCTATTCCTCCTTATAGAATGGCACCTGCAGAGCTAAAGGAGTTAAAAGAGCAACTGAGGGACTTATTAGAAATGGGCTTCATCAGGCCTAGCACATCACCTTGGGGAGCACCGGTATTATTTGTGAGAAAGAAGGATGGGTCGCTGCGAATTTGTATTGATTATAGGCAGCTGAATAAAGTAACAATAAAGAATAGATATTCCCTCCCCAGGATTGATGATCTATTTGACTAGTTGCAGGGTGCTAAATGCTTTTCGAAGATAGACTTACGGTCAGGCTATCATCAGGTGTGGGTGAAGGAGGCAGATATTTCGAAGACTGCATTCATTACCCGATACGGGCATTATGAGTTTAGAGTGATGTCTTTTGGGTTGAACAATGCTCCAGCGGTATTTATGGATTTGATGAACCGAGTATTCAAACCATTCCTGGATATGTTCATTATTGTATTTATCGATGATATTCTGGTCTATTCACGTTCAGAAGGGGGGCATGCAGACCATTTGAGGATGGTACTTAGAGTACTCCAGTACCAGAAGTTGTATGCTAAGTTTTCTAAATGTGAATTCTGGTTGACTTCAGTAGCATTCTTGGGGCATATTATTGGAGCTGATGGTATTCGGGTAGATACACAGAAGATCAAGGCGGTAAAGACTTGGCCTAGACCCACGACACCTACTGAGGTACGCAATTTTCTGGGGAAAGCAGGATATTACAGGAGATTTTTAGAAACGTTTGCCTCGATTTCAGCGCCTTTAACAAGGCTAACTCAGAAGGCAGCTAAGTTCCAGTGGATTGATGCATGTGAGCAAAGCTTCCAGTTGCTGAAAGACAAGTTGACTACGGCTCCAATTCTAACTCTTCCAGAGGGACCAGATGGCTATGTTATTTATTGTGATTCTTCAGGTGTTGGACTAGGTTGTGTATTGATGCAGCATGGCAGGGTTATAGCCTATGCTTCCCGACAGCTCAGAAAGCACGAAAGGAATTATCCTACTCATGATCTGGAGTTAGCAGCGGTAATTCATGCCTTGAAAATATGGAGGCATTACTTATATGGTGTTCATGTTGAAGTTTATACGGATCACAAGAGTCTCCAATATATCTTTAAGCAGAAAGAGCTAAATTTGCGATAGAGGCGGTGGTTAGAGTTACTAAAGGATTATGATGTTGATATTCTATACCATCCAGGGAAAGCAAATGTTGTAGTAGATGCTCTTAGCCATAAATCTATGGGTAGCTTGACATATGTGCAACCAGAAAGGAAGGAGATAGTTCGTGAGATTTACCGACTAGCTAACCTTGGAGTCCGTTTGGCTGATTCGGGAGATGGTGGAGTTTCTGTTCGAGCAGTTGCTGAATCCTCTATCATAGAAGAGGTAAAGAGACGCCAGTACGAGGAACCTATTCTGGCACGATATAGAGATACAACTCTTCAAAAGGAGATGACCCCATTCGAGGTTACACCTGACGGAGTACTACAATATGGAGGCAGATTATGTGTACCTGAGGTTGCAGGGCTACGGTAACAGGTTATGGAAGAGGCACACTATGCCCGTTATTTTGTTCATCCAGGGTCAACGAAAATGTATCATGACCTCAGATGTTTAAATTGGTGGGATGGCATGAAATGAGACATAGCGGAGTTTGTTGCTCAGTGCCCGAATTGTCAACGGGTCAAAGTCGAGCATCAGAAGCCTGGTGGGTCATTACAGGAGATAGAGATCCCAACTTGGAAGTGGGAAGTAATTAATATGGACTTCATTACGGGTTTACCTTGCACTCCACGAAAGTATGACTCTATATGAGTTATTGTGGATAGGCTGACAAAATCAGCCCATTTTCTTCCAGTCAGGACTACTTATTCAGCTGAGGACTATGCAAGGTTATATATTAGTGAGATAGTGAGACTTCATGGGGTTCCCACATCTATCATATTGGACAGAGGAGCTCCGTTTTCAGTTAACTTCTGGAGATCATTCCAAAAGGGTTTGATGGACAGGCGGAGCGTACTATTCAGATGCTAGAAGATATGTTGCAAGCCTGTATCATTAACTTCAGAGGTAGTTGGGATGATCATTTTCCACTTATCGAGTTTGCGTATAATAATAGCTACCATTCTAGTATCCGGATGGCACCGTGTGAGGCCTTATATGGGAGAAAGTGAAGGTCACCTATCGATTGGTTTGATGTTGGTGAGACTAAATTGATAGGCCCAGACATGATTCAGCAAGCTGTTGATAAGGTGGAGCTTATTCAGGAAAGATTATTAGCAGCTCAGAGTCGACAGAAGTCATATGCAGATAACCGACGTCGACACTTAGAGTTTCAGATTAGTGATTGGGTGTTCTTGAAAGTGTCACCCATGAAGGGTGTGATGAGATTTGGCAAGAAAGGGAAGCTTAGCCCGAGGTACATTAGGCCTTATCAAATTATTCGTAGGGTAGGCAAGGTTGCCTATGAGTTGGACCTACCATCTGATTTGGAAGCAGTACATCCAGTCTTTCACGTATCAATGCTTCGTAAGTGTATTGGTGACCCTTCTAGAGTATTCCTTGTAGACGATGTCCAGGTAACGGAGGAGTTGTCTTATGAGGAGAGCCCTATAGCTATACTTGATCGCAAAGTCAGAATGCTTCCGTCAAGGTATTGTGGCGAAACAATAATAGAGAAGAGATGACCTGGAAAGCCGAAGACGAGATGAAAAATAAGTATCCTTACTTGTTCCCTATGCCTGTAGGTAATATTAATCCCTTACTTGACTACATTGATTGGTAGATGAGACTATAAGTTATTGTGGCCGCCCTGTGAGGCATTTATGGGTTGCTAAATGCAAGTTGGTAGGTAGCGATAGAGGAGACTTTCATGAAACATTAATAAGACCCTATATGACTAGTTTAACATTCGAGGACGAATGTTCTAAAGGGGGGAAGGATGTTATATCCCGTATTTTTGTACGTTGGATTTTTCGTAAATAAGTTTAAGGACAAGATTAATTTTGAGATATGAGACAAGGATTTTTAATCTCAATTTTAATAAGTGCACGATTTGTTTGTAAATTACAATTAGTGTAGAAATGTTAGTGGAGATTAGGGATTAATTAACCATGATTAGATTATTAAGTGGGGATTAATGATAAATTAAGTTAATTAGTGTGCGGAATGGACCCCACTACAACACGGCCAAATCTGATTGGTCCATGCCATAGTGGGACATGTGTCAACATGGCTGAGTGCATATATATTAATGTAATGACTCATCTAATCACAACTTTATCTTCACAATTTCTTGAAGCGAAAATTCATAGCACAAGCCATGGCAGCTCACGGCCCTAGCAGTCCACGACCAAACTTAAGATTTTGATAGCAAAAAAATTAAATCCCAAGGGTGCTTTACGTGTGCAAGCAGGTAGCAATATAAGACTATTGAATTGAGGAAGAAGAAGCGGTGCAATTGGCGCAAGTGATTATAGGATCTGTCCTAATTAAATTAAGGTAAGATTTTCTCTTCTTATGGTGTAATTGGAGTAGATGATGTTGTAATTGAGAGATTAACTCTTATTAATTGGAATTGGATGCAAGGAATTGTACACGTTAGTGGTAAGGTTCTGTTTGGACCGTGTTGAGGTTGTTCTAATTTAATAATGATGGATTAAGTTTGATCAGTGTTGTTATTGTTGTATTGTATTTTAGGGTAATTTTTTTAGGTTGAAGGGCTTGAAATATAGTTATAGATATGTATGGGTGCTGTTGTTCATGGTAATATTATACTCTTTTCCATGTGTTTGTGATTTTGCGAAGTAAAGGTCGAAGATTTTGTTTCGATGTTGTAGTTTCGATGGACTGTTTTGAGCTTGCTATTGAAATGATATTGGAGTAATTTTCTTGTACATGGATGGTAGTTGATGTTGTTGTCGTGTTGTTATTGATACGGTTCATAAATTTGGAAGAAAACAAGTGTATAACGTATCGTATACGAAGCGTATGTTGGTCTGTTGGGTGTATAATCTTAGATGTTAATGATTTGGATTGAAAAAGGATTAAGAGAGGTTATTGGGTTGTTTGAGTTGTTTATGGGCTGGATTTTAAGGATTTGATATGATTATTTCTATTATCGTTGTTATTGGTATTGTTGTGATAACCGGAGATTAATTAGAAGTTCGGGTTAGGCAAGTTATATAGAGGAAATGCTGCCCGATTTCCGTTAAGTTCTTAACTAATCAAAATACTAATCAAGAAGTATGAACTAAGAAGTGATTCCCATAAGTGATTGATTATAGATTTATAAGTTTGGGAAGTCGTAGTTTATTAACAATAGTGTTACTCTCATATTAAATAGGCTAAAGGGGCGACGAAGCAATCTTGGTTACGATTGATCTACGACAGGTATGTTAAGGCTATCCCCTCCTTCTTTTTGGCATGATCTCTATGAAACAAACAGACGACGAGCATATAACTCCAAAGAAGGTCCTGTTCTTAGCGACACTAGGATGGCTAATGTTCTTGATTCCCAGAACCTACTTCATTATTTCATGATACGTGTCTATGATTCCGGAAGTTCTATTTGATATATTCCATAGTGACATTCGAAGGGTACTTGAAATGACTATGGTCTTTGATTTTCATATGATAGTTCATTTTAATTATTCTATTGAGTGTCAGACATGACTTAGTTTGCATATAGTTGCTCACTACTCTGCTCGTGCATGCTGTTAATATATCTTTCACCGAGTCCCAGGCAGGGTATGTTTTCGTGCACAGTTTCACTGCATTGTTTACCGAGTATCTCACTAGAGGGCCGGCTACGGTGTATATATATATATATATATATATATATATATATATATATATATATATATATATATATATATATATATGATGTGATTATGGTGCCGAGTATGGTATATGATGACTTTATTCATCGCGTCCCATAATGGGCCGGGTATGGTATATGATATAAACATGCATGATTCTCATCTCGTAAGGCACAGGTGTATTGGTATCTTTGATTATCATATTTGCCTCTTGTAATCTTTTATTCAGTTATGAGTTTACTTATTATATTTCATGCTTTATATACTCAGTACATATCTCGTATTGACCCTCTATCTTGGGGGGGCTGCGTTTCATGCCCGCAGGTATAGACACTCGGTTTGGTGATCCTCCAGCTTAGGACTTCTGTCAGCTATTTGGAGAGCTCCATTGTTCCGGAGCCCAGACTATTTTGGTGCAGATCTTTTGATATAGACTTATGTATATGTCCAGGGGTACGGCGAGGCCCTGTCCCGTCATATTTCACTTTTATACTCTTAGAGGTCTGTAGACATGTGTGGGTTGTATATAGGTTTTGGTCAGCTGTGTCTATATGGTTTGCTTTTGATATTCACGTGTATAGTGGCAGCCTCGTCGGCTTGCGTATTGTGTTATGCTGTGGTTAGCCGTGACTCCTCAGGATACAGGTTTATGATATGTGGTGTTATGAATCCTTCGTTTGTTTTTACAAGTTTCCATATTGTCCTTAGTTTTAGTTTGACTACATTTAACAAGTCCGTATACTAGTGTCCAGTTCGGGAACTAGTCATGGCCCATGGGGTTGGGTCGTGACAGGGTTAAAGTAGAAAAGTGGGTGAATGAGACTACAAGGGTTAGGGTGAGGTGCAAGGATGGTTGTCCATGGATATTGTATGATAGGCTTGATAAAACCACAGATGATTTCCAAATTAAAACTTACATTCCAAAGCATACTTGCCTCCAAACTACCAGAAACTACTTGTGTAATGCCAAGTTTATTGTTGAGACCTATAAAAAGAGAATAACTGAGCAGCCACACATTAAAGATGTTCAGTTGCAAAAGCTAATTAGGACAAATTTTAATATTCATGTTGGTAAGACCACAGTTAGAAGAGCAAGAGCAAAAGTACTGAAAGAAATCATGGGAGATCACATTTAGGAGTTTGGAAGAATCCTTGACTACATGGATGAATTCTTAAGGACCAATCCTAGTTCCACTTGTGTAGTTAAACTTGTTGAACCAAATGTTGATGGTAGGCTTGTTTTTTAGAGCTTTTATATCTGTTTTGTTGCTTTAAAGAAAACATTTCAGCACTATAGAAAATGTATTGGTTTAGATGGTTGTTTTCTAAAAAGGGGTTTGTAGAGGACAGTTGTTGGTAGTTGTGTGTAAAGATGGTAATAACCAAATGTTGCCTCTGGCATGGGCTATGGTGGAGCATTAAAACAAGAACACTTGGACTTGGTTTATCAGAATTTTGAAGGATGATTTGGCACTTGGAGATGGGACAAATTTAACATTGATAACAAATATACAGAAGGTATGTTTCCTTGATTTTTGTTGCAAATTTTTTTCATAAAAACTTATGTGTATTCATCTATACTAACAATTACTATTTCAGGGACTGTTTGTTGCTATTCAAGTTCTTCTACCTACTGTTGAACAAAGAAAGTGTGCTAGGCATATCTTGGCTAACTTCAGCAAAGACTAGAGAGGGCTACAAAGAAGACAGCCATTTTAGAGGATTGCCAAAAGCACCTTTGAGTCTCAACTAAGGAGAAATATTGAGCAGATGAAGTTGCTTGGTCCAAAGAAAATGATGGACAAAATGATGTATTACAACATAGATTATTGGTATAAGGTCTACTTCAACACTAATGTAAAAGTAGATTTTGTAGATAACAATATGGCTGAGTGTTTTAATGCTTGGATATTGGCTGCTAGGTATGAGTAATGCATATTTACCTTGCTGTTTGTTTGTTTTGTAGACTGTTTGTAGATAACAATATGACTGTTTGTTTATTGGTTAACTGGTAGGCACAAAACTATAATAACAATGCTTGAGGAGATTAGGGTGAAAATGATGGAAAGGATTGGAACATTGAGGGAGTTTGTAAACACTTGGAGATGTAACTACTCTCCAATGTGTATAAAGGTGTTAGAGGAAAATGTTACACTTTCAATGCAATGTAACTTTGAGTTTAATGGAGTTGCTGGTTTTGAAATTAGGGTAGGACTATGTCAACACACTGTGGATATTTCTAGAAGGCAGTGCAACTGTAGGGTGCGGCAGCTAAAAGGCATTCCATGTGCAAATGCTTTAGCTGCAGTTCAGTTCAAAAGGCATGATCCACTGGGCTACATTGACCATTGCTACAGCAAAGAGACTTACATAAGAACATATGAGCATGTTCTTCAACCAGTCACAAACATGGAAATGTGGCCCGTCTCTACCTACCCTAGTGTGGCTCCACCAGAGATAAAAAGCATGCTTGGTAAGCCTTAAAAGGCCAAAAGGAAGGATGCAGGTGAAATTCCAAAGACTGGGAAGATGCCAAGAACTAGAATGGCCATGACTTGTAGCAACTGCCATACTAGAGGCCACAATAAGAGAGGGTGTCCAAAAAAGACTCAGCAACATGGACAGAACCAGCAAGTTCTAGCAGGGGAAGAGCCAACACATCACAACTACAATCTTCAAGCAAGGTCATGGGGAGACCAAAGAAACCACCAACAAAACTAGTACCTACTAAAAAGAGGCCAAGAGGAAGACCTAGGAAAACTGCCCAAGCAGTAGGAAATAGTCCTGCACCAGCTAAAATTCATGTTTCATGTTCTGCACATGCAGCAACTAGTGCACAACCCGCTGCTAAAAGAGGAAGAGGAAGTGGCACTAGTGCACCATATAAAAGGCCTAGAGTCATGGGAATGGGTGTTTTCCAGGCAGACAATGGGTTCAAAGTTGTTAATGTGAGTGCCTTAGTAAGCTCAAGTGTTCTTTTATGTGTTGTTTCCATTACTAACGACTTGTTATGATTTGTGTGAACATCCTGGCATGTTAAGCAGCAGGATTGTCTCAACTAGTAAACCAAAGGTGACCAGATCAGCAGAGGTAACTGGTGACATTGGCTACAAGCCAAGTGCAAATTGTAAGCTGAAATGGAGAGGCAATGAAGCAATCACAACCAGGAAACTACAAGAGATATAGAAGAAAATGACAAAAGGTAGAGGTAAATCAGCAAACCCAAGCAAAGAAAGCGCCTGTTCACAGTCCAAGCAGCCATGGAAAATCTAATTATGATGAAAACTATCCCTGCAGTTCTTAAATGTACACATTTATGGATTGACATTTTAGTATTTTGTCTTTTTAATTAATGGTAAACTGATCGAGTTTGTGTTCGTTTTTGCCTAGTCTTTTAATCAAAACAATATTACAGTAAGCTTGTCATACCATTTCAGCTTGACATAGCTGTTTAACGTGTACAAATTCAGGTTGGGCATGAATTTAATATGCTCAACAAGGGTTATTCAAGGCACTAAATCCAACATGGTCAAGGACAATTAAATGGCACTAAAAATAACATGGTCAAGGACCATTAAATGGCCTATTAATTCGGTTGTAACCCATCTATGTAACACAACATACACACACCATATCACACATTCACTACACTAAACTACAACAATAACATCAACGTTCAACAAACAGCAAGCACAACAAACACAACAACATATAACATCTACATCATACCAAAAGAAGATGCTTGCTTTCTTTGAGACAAAGCTAACCCGTTCTTACGTGCAAATCGATGATTTTGTATGTTTTTTTATATTTGTTATTATTATTTGATTTACGTGAAAACCGATGATGTAAACTTTCTTTTTTGTTTATTTAAGATACTTCCACATGAACATCATGACATCTTTCCAATGAGAACAACGCATGCCATGTTAAAATATCAGGATGACACCGTTCACAAGATGACATTCAGAATTGGAAAAAAAGGTTGTTTATGCCAAGGGTGGAAGGCATTTATAGATTAAAAAGTTTTGAAAGAGGGAGACACACTAGAGATTTGGGTGTGTTAATGTGAGTGTGGAGATGGCATAGGGTTTCATGTATTTAAAAAAGAGATAGAGATCATAAATATTGATTAGTAGACCTCTATTATTCAATTGTCTATGTTTAACATCTCCATGTATGCTAATATTTTGATTAAGACAATTATTAATGTTATATGGATGTGATTTTGATTTTAATTTCGGATAAACAGTTCAAAACACCTTAACATCAAACTTCTTCATTCATACATCATAAAATAGATGTATATGTTACAAAATTTGCCATAACAAAAGGCAAACAAAACATAACATAGCCGAGAAACTACCACCACTACCACTATCTATGGCAATTTGATTTTCCATTGTTTAATTGCCACTATAGAATACAAAACTTATGAACACAACAACAACACAAACAACAAAACAAAAAATGAAATTCCTATGGAACCTACCCCCATTAGTCTTCCTTGTGTCTTCTTTTTTTGGTCCATCAACCTCGACCAAACCCATGTCAACACTAACCGTATTATTATCGTTAGTAGTGATCTCATCCAATTCCATCTTCAAACTCCCATATTGCACCAATTCCTTGTCTAAATCTCTAATTTTGTTAACCAATTTTGGGAGGATAAATTTTGATCTTGGATCAGCTTCATCTCTGTCCCTCCAACGAAAAAACTTGCATTTTTTAGCCTAAGAAATATCAAAACAGAGCATAAATATACAAATTTAATTTTTCAATAAATAAAAAAATAGGGGCAAGACCATACATCTTAATAGGGACAAGACCAGTATCTTCTTCCAGGGTTGTTTTTGGACCAAGAAGTTTGCATTTGCAACAAATTCCCGTGTAGACATTGGGCCACAGATCTAAGCAAAGGATCACTCTCATCCATAAATAATCAACCAAGGTCAATTTTTTCCATAACAAACCCTAAGAAATGAAAAATGACTAAATATGAGAAAGAATTACTCAAGAAATTTAAAACAATAAATTTCACATCAACCAATTTAAAGAGAAATAAATTAGAAATAAACCCTAACTAACGAACCTCTTTCTGACGATTGGAACGATTAAGGTGTTGATTTTTGGAGATGTAACGATTGGAGTGGTTGAAGTTATGGAGTTGTTTGCTTTCTTGACAAAAAAATGTAGATGGGTATTAAATGGGGTGAAGAAGAAAATGAAGTAGTCGTTGGGTGTAAAAATGGAGGGAATTTAAATTTATCTATGTGAAAATCCAGTTGGCATTTTAAAACAGGTCAAATGCTGTTTTTTAAAGGCTATAACGCGCCACTGAGCGGTGTAGTCACGCTCCTGTCCACATTAAGAAAAAAGAGGCATTTTAACACTGAAAAAAATTGTCCAGGGGGGTAATAGGACCAAAGCAAAGGTTAGGTGTGTAGTTGCGATTTTGGTCAAAGGTTACGGGGTATTTTGAGTATTTTATCGGGCGAGGATGCTCCTCCAGCGGTATGGGATGAGTTTGTGGAGGCCTTCCTTGGCCACTTTCTGCCTCCAGAGATGAGGCGAGCTTGAGTTGATAGATTTTTGCATTTGAGGCAAACTGGCAGGAGCGTTCGAGTGTATAGTCTTGAGTTTGATTCATTAGCTAGATATGCGCCGACTATTGTAACTGATATGGCGGATAGAGTACATCGTTATGTGATGGGACTAGATAGTTATTTGATTGATGGTGGTATGGATTAGCCTACTGGGTCAGTTGCTGGTTCATCTTCTTCTGTATCCATACGCCATATGGGGCAGGGTATTCAGACGCCAGCAGGCCGTGGTAGAGGTTGTGGCGGAGCTTCCAGTTCTAGCGGTCTCTCGAACCGCATATATGTTTTGGCTAGTAGGCAGGATCAGGAGACGTCACCGAATGTGGTTACAGGTATATTATCGATTTTCTCCTGGGACGTATACGCATTGATAGATCCAGGTTCCACCTTATCATATATATCCCCTTTTGTTACTACTAGAATCGAAATAGAATCTGAGTTGATAGAACTATTTGAGGTAGCTACTGTTATAGCCCGTATTTTGCACGTTCGGATATTTCGAGATAGTCGTGGCAAGCTAAGGGTAAGACCATTTTCAAAAAAAAAAAATTATTTTAATGTACAAGTTATTATGAATATTATTTATGAATATTATTAGTATGAAAATACTGAGAAAGGCTAAGGGTAAAAAGGGAACTTCATAAGATGGCTCATGGTAATATTGAGGAAGGCTAGGGGTAAGAAGGACATTTCACAAAAATTCAAGAAGGGTCAAGAATATTCCACCATGGCCGTGTGGTGTATATGGGCCCCACCCATGGCCATGGGTTCATATTTCTATTTGTGGGACTCAAGTGTATATATATATGCATGAGGTGGCAAATAATACATATGCATTCTTTAAATTAAGAAGCTTGGAGAAGAAGAGAAAGGGAGGAGAAAGAGGAAGAAGTATTCGGCCACCATGGCAAAATATTTGAGCCATGAAAATTGATCAAGAAAAATTATTTCCTCCTAGTATTCCAACTAATTTGAAGGCCCTAATTAACATGGGATGGTTGTTGGAGCAAGCAAACCATTCAATGGTTCAATTCACAACCCTAGCAAAGGTTAAGAGGTGAGAGGAAAAGGTAAGGTTTAACTCTCTTTCATATGTTATGGATGGTCTATGCATGTTGTTGAGTGTTGTAGTATGTGGAAAAGGGTGAAATTCATAAAATATGTGTGTATGTGGTATGGCCGAATAGGGTGGTGTTGTATAGAAAAGATGAAATGATTTTATTTAGGAGTTTGATTGTTGTGTTGTGGATTTCATGATGTAAAATGAAGGTTGGTTGCTTGGAATGAATTTGAAATCGTTTGTGCATTATTGAAGATGTTAGTATGACATTAGTATGGTTTCTCATACTTGTAGGAATGATATTCCTAATGTGTAAGTTGTAAATATAATTTACGAATTTGGAAGTGAGACATGTGTTTGGAAGATTGTAAGTTGGTTGTTGTTTCTGAGCCATCAGATGTCGGTAAGTGTATTTATCTATCGCGTCTTGATTTATGTGCATATGGTTTCGCACTACTCTGTTCGTGCAAGTCTCAGTATGTCCTTCACTGCGTCCCGGGCCAGGGTATGTTCTCGTGCGTACTTCTCTGCATTGTTCACCGCGTTCCTCTCACTTGCGGGCCGATGACGGGGTGGTGGCCATGATGGCATATTCACCGCATCCCGCAAAAGAGGGCTAGGGCACGTTACATGCATACATGATACATGACATTGGCATACATGATTTCATTTACCGCGACCCTCAATGGAGGGCCGGGGCATGTTATATGCAAATGTGATACATGACAACGACATACATGATTTCATTTACCGCGTCCCTCAATGGAGGGCCGGGGCACGTTATATATGATATATGGTAATGACATGCATGAATTACTCACCGCGTCCCTCGCTAGAGGGCCGGGGCACGTTATATGATATATGACATATGATGATGGCATACATGATTTTCATTTACGATTTATGATGACATACATGATTTTCAATTCAAAAAGGCAAGTGGTTTAATGTTTTAAAAGTTCATACTTGATTCTGGTAAATCTCTGTTTCAGCTATGATTCTCCTTTACTGTGATCCTTGCCTTACATGCTCAGTACATTTTCCGTACTGACCCCCTTTCTTCGGGGGCTGCGTTTCATGCCACGCAGGTACACCCAGATGAATGGAAGATATTACAGAAGATGTTCCAGCGAAGTTGGCAAGCTCCGTTTTGTGCCTGGAGTGTTGCCGAGTCAGAGTATATGTGTTATGATTTCAGATTTAAGTTAGAGACTTTGCAGACAGAGTCGTGGGTATTGGTTGTCAGTTCTGTAAGTGGCTCCATCAGCCGATCTGTCACTTTGTGTTATGATATAAAGTTCTATATGATTACAGATTTTGTTTGGTTTTAAAGCAACGAAAAAGAATATTTCTGAAAGTTGTACTATGTATTTAATCTTTATTTGATTTAAAAGTTCAAGAAGGATTACGTGTGTAATAAGAGTCAGAGGGTTCGCTCGGCCCTGAGGAAGGGTCGGGTGCCCATCACACCCTAGTGAGGTTAGGGTGTGACAAAGTGGTATCAGAGCAGGTTTGTCCTAGGGGTCGTCTGCAAAGTCATGTCTGGTAGAGTCCTGTTTATGGTGTGAAGCGCGCCACATTTATTAACAGGAGGCTACGGGGCATCTAGGGATCGTTGACCTTCTTTCTGTCATAGATCGTGCGATAGAGCCAAGTCATAGGAAAATGAAATTCCTTACATAAGCCTTACATACGACGGAACAAGGTGAATGGCGATATGGAGAGTCACAGAGGTAAGTATTGGTATTTTGTTCTTTACCTGAAATTGGAAGCTCTGAATGGCTGGAATGTGATACATAGACATATGCTCTGTGAGGTATTTTTGATATTTGTTGCGTACAGATTTTGAATAGTAAGAATGGTAAAGAAGATTCTGCCGGAATTGTTCACGACCAGGTCATTTAGTTTGATACGTCTAATAGAAGGAGGTGTGAAAAGGGAATATGATAAATAGATAATAAGATGTGTTGTCTCGGAAGGATTACAGACTTGGCATGGTGCGAAAAATGATTGTGAGCAAGACAATTAGCAGTCCAAAGGATTAAGATGGATAATATTCGAGGTTTAGTAAGAACAAGGTCTGCTGGAGGATTTAGAGAAAGTTGACGAACCGTTTTGCTGTAGATTATTATGTACGGATGGTGAGTGGAAATCTGAACATACTGATACCTGAGTACTTATGAGTAGTGACGACGAAGGCGTGTTCCCCATCATCGGGAATCTGGAAATCTGGGACAAAAGGTAACCGTACTCACAAGTGAAAGGCGAGTATTGAAGATCGAAAGGGGTAAAATAGTAATTGTAAAAGAAAGGACGTGTTATGCGGGTATCTTGGAATCTGTAAGACTTCAAGTTGCTCCAGATTATGTAATAAAGGTCATGTTAGGAAGCGGACGCGATTATATCAGCATTAAGGCACCGGATTCCACCAAAGTTTCGAGGTTAAGCGTGCTAACGTGGGAGTAATTTTAGGATGGGTGACCCCCTGGGAAGTATGCAAGAAATCCTATATATCTAGACATAAGAGATAAATGAGAAGCTAGAGTAGCCTAAGGGAAACTAGAGTATATGGGAAGGTTAGAGACCATAAAGGGTCACATAGGACGAGACAGGCTAGACAGGAGAAGAGACAGAAAGTACGTCACAGCTCTGGAATTTGGATAGGCTTGAATAGCGTTTGGAAGTATTTTGTGGGTTAGTTGATAATAATTATATATGAATGCATATGATTGTATCAGTGGAAATGTGAGTCCCAGTAACCGGCGCTACGGTAAAGAAGGCCTCAATCGAGTAAAGGATACCGAAGCCCGAGTGACAGTAAAGAATAAATGGGGCAAGTGTTATAAGATAAGCTGCTATTTTTACTACAGGTTAAGATGGGAAAACTTCAATACAACGATATTTGGAAAAGAAATAAAGTGAGTTAATGAAAGACAGGGAGATCAAAAGGTCGGGAAAAATGAAAAGTAAGAAAACTCAATGAGGGAAGCCCCGAGAGAAACTACCGACAAAGCATGAGACTGCTTGAGCAGAAATTCAAAGATAGGTACGTGAAAAGGGTAAAGTGCGATAATATGGAACAGAAGGGGAATGTGTGAGGTTCGAAAACCAATCTCAATAAGTGGGTCTAAAAGAACAGTGACCACGACAAGGAATGTGTAGCAAGGGAAGGAATGACTAAGCTTAGTGATGTTGTTGTAGGACTTCGGCCTTGAAAGGTATATAAAGGAATAAATGTGTAGCCATATTAATGTGGTTGCCTCGAACATGGAAGAGTTTTCCTGAGAGGGTGACTTAAGAATAGAATGGATTTGTGCATTAAAAGGAATATTTCGTGAACTTCAGAACCCATACGGCAAATAATAAGAAAAGAAAAGTGTACGAGGAGGAAGGAACCTAAGGAATGTATGAACGAAGACTTCACAAAAGGACTGTTGGCATATAAGGAGCCCCTTAAAGGGGGGGAGACCATATTATATTAGGCCTAAGAGGAATCCGCACTGGAGAGCCAACAAGAAATAACGATGGATGAAATGAGCGCCAATACAAAGGCACCAAGGACAAGTATGCTTGTGTCGAGAAATGTGAAAGAAGAAAATAAAGAAAAAGTTGTAATAAGAACTTAGAGATGTTGCGAACTAAGAAGTTAAGTGAACTCGGATCATAAGTTACCATATGAGTAACTGGACTGCGAAGGATAATAAATAAGGAAACATTTCATACATACGTTTTTCGATGAATAATTAGAATGAAAGGATTAAAAAGGGATAGTGACAAAGACGTAAAGAAACAGGAGGCGAAGAAAAGGGAACACCAAAAGACCGATGGATAATTATAGCATGATAAGCGAGATTGTAATAGTGTAGATCTAATGAGAGCAAGGAACAGTCTGTGGCCATATGGATCATTAAGCAAAGATTGCGTACCAAAGACAGGGCTTCTATTAAGATGTGGTAACGAAGCAATAACAGAAAAGAGATAATCTGGGGAGCACAAGGATCATGAGTGGGCACAGCGGATTAGCAACCCCATGATACGGAATGAGGACTCATGTAAAGACCGAGGAGTTCAATTATAACGAAGATAGGGGGAAAGATAAAGAATGGGCATGAAGGAAAGGACAACTATAAAAAGAACCCTCCCGAAGTATTATGACACCCCATGAGGTCAGTTGAACATTCGAGGACGAATGTTTTAAAGGGGGTGGGGGGGAGGATGTTATAGCCCGTATTTTGCACATTCGGATATTTCGAGATAGTCGTGGCAAGCTAAGGGTAAGACCATTTAAAAAAATATTTTAATGTACAAGTTGTTATGAATATTATTAGTATGGAAATATTGAGAAAGGCTAAGGGTAAAAAGGGAAATTCATAAGATGGCTCATGGTAATATTGAGGAAGGCTAGGGGTAAGAAGGACATTTCACAAAAATTCAAGAAGGGTCAAGAATATTCCACCATGGCCGTGTGGTGTATATGGGACCCACCCATGGCCATGTGTTCATATTTCTATTTGTGGGACTCAAGTGTATATATATATGCATGAGGTGGTAAATAATACATATGCATTCTTTAAATTAAGAAGCTTGGAGAAGAAGAGAAAGGGAGGAGAAAGAGGAAGAAGTATTCGGCCACCATGGCCAAAAATTTGAGCCATGGAAATTGATCAAGAAAAATTATTTCCTCCTAGTATTCCAACTAATTTGAAGGCCCTAATTAACATGGGATGGTTGTTGGAGCAAGAAAACCATTCAATGGTGCAATTCACAACCCTAGCCAAGTTGAAGAGCTAAGAGGAAAAGGTAAGGTTTAACTCTCTTTCATATGTTATGGATGGTCTATGCATGTTGTTGAGTGTTGTAGTATGTGGAAAAGGGTGAAATGCATAAAATATGTGTGTATGTGGTATGGTCGAATAGGGTGGTGTTGTGTAGAAATGATGAAATGATTTTATTTAGTAGTTTGATTATTGTGTTGTGGATTTCATGATGTAAGATGAAGGTTGGTGGCTTGGAATGAATTTGAAATCATTTGTGCATTATTGAAGAAGTTAGTATAACATTAGTATGGTTTCTTATACTTGTAGGAATGATATTCCTAATGTGTAAGTTGTAAATATAATTTATGAATTTGGAAGTGAGACATGTGTTTGGAAGATTGTAAGTTGGTTGTTGTGATTGAATTGAATATAACAAAATGTTGTCGAATTATGTAAAAGAAGTTACTAACGTTAGAAGGTATTTGGGATTGATTGACAAAGTTGTTAAAGTGTAGATTGTGGTGTAGTTCATGAATTTGGAAGAAAACAATGTGTTGTTATTGTCCTTATTAAGTTTGGAAGATTTCAGATTATTGTGGATAATGTGGCCGAGTGGAATTCTCAGATTTTTGTTGATAAATTGGCCGAGTTACATTCTCGGATTTGTTGTTGATGATTTGGGCCGAGTTAGATTCTCGGGGATGTTGCATTTACAGGGGAAATGCTGCCGAAATCTTGGTAGAATATAAGTAAATTCATTTGAAAGACTAAAGCGAGTATATGTCGATGAATCTAATGATTATGTCAGTTCTTTTGAATGTAGACTAGCAAGTTTGGACAAATAAGCATATCTAGTTGGTCGTGGGACAGGTATGTAAGGCTTACCCCTTCTTTCTTTTGGCATGTCCTAGAGCTAAGTAAGGTATGATATGCATCTTGGGGTTATTCTATTCTGTGATTCCGAGTTTGTCTATGATTCTTATTCACTTTTGACATGTTTTTAAAAGAGTTCTGTAAGTATGACAACACGTTTGATTATTCCATCGAGTCTTTGATATGTTTTGATACGTACATATGATTCCAAAAGCTCTATTTGATTTGATCTGTAACGTTATCCGAAAGGTACTTGATATAATTGTTGCTTCGATTTTCCAAAAATGGCTTCTGAAATGTTCGTAAGAAGGTTCTATACTTCAAACGCTCATAACTTTCTCATACTAAGTCGGATTGACACGAAACTTGTTTCTGAGCCATCAGATGTCGGTAAGTGTACTTATCTATCGAGTCTTGATTTATGTGCATATGGTTTCGCACTACTCTGTTCGTGCAAGTCTCAGTATGTCCTTCACTGCGTCCCGGGCCAGGGTATGTTCTCGTGCGTCTTCTCTGCATTGTTCAACGCGTCCCTCTCACTTGCGGGCCGGGGCATGTTATATATGATATGATATGATGACGGGGTGGTGGCCAGGATGGCATATTCACCGCGTCCCGCAAAAGAGGGTCGGGGCACGTTACATGCATACATGATACATGACATTGGCATACATGATTTCATTTACCGCGTCCCTCAATGGAGGGTCGGGGCATGTTATATGCAAATGTGATACATGACGACGACATACATGATTTCATTTACCGCGTCCCTCAATGGAGGACCGGGGCACGTTATATATGATATATGGTAATGACATGCATGAATTACTCACCGCGTCCCTCGCTAGAGGGCTGGGGCATGTTATATGATATATGACATATGATGATGGCATACATGATTTTCATTTACGATTTATGATGACAGACATGATTTTCAATTCAAAAAGGCAAATGCTTTGATGTTTTAAAAGTTCATACTTGATTCTGGTAAATCTCTTTTTCAGCTATGATTCTCCTTTACTGTGATCCTTGCCTTACAAGCTCAGTACATTTTCCGTACTGACCCCCTTTCTTCGGGGGCTGCGTTTCATGCCACGCAGGTACACCCAGATGAGTGGAAGATATTACAGAAGATGTTCCAGCGAAGTTGGCAAGCTCCGTTTTGTGCCTGGAGTGTTGCCGAGTCAGAGTATATGTGTTATGATTTCTGATTGAAGTTAGAGACTTTGCAGACAAAGTCGTGGGTATTGGTTGGCAGTTCTGTAAGCGGCTCCATCAGCCGATGTGTCACTTTGTGTTATGATATAAAGTTCTATATGATTACAGATTTTGTTTGGTTTGAAAGCAACGAAAAAAAATATTTCTGAAAGTTGTACTATGTATTTCATCTTTATTTGATTTAAAAGTTCAAGAAGGATTACGTGTGTAATAAGAGTCAGAGGGTTCGCTCGGCCCTGAGGAAGGGTCGGGTGCCCATCACACCCTAGTGAGGTAGGGTGTGACAGCTACACCAGTAGGAGATTCTGTCATAGCTAGGCAAGTATGTAGAAATTGCTTGGTAGACATATATAGTCGTCATACCATAGCAGACCTAATAGAGTTATACATGACCTAGTTTGATGTTATTATGGGTATGGATTGGCTGGCTTCGTGCTAAGTTAATATTGATTGTAGAGAAAAGATAGTTCGATTTCAGTTTCCAGGAGAGCCGATTATAAAGTGGAGAGGGAATACAGCATCGCCGAGGGGTAATTTTATTTCATACCTCAAGGCAAGGAAGATGGTTAGGAAAGGCTATATTTATCATCTGGTTCGAGTGCATGATATGAAAGCAGAGGTACCGGCTCATCAATCAGTCCCGGTAGTTAATGAATTCCCAGATATATTCCTGATGAGCTTCCAGGTCTCCCTCCATAATGGGGGTAGAGTTCACTATAGATGTATTGCCAGATACTCAGCCTATATCTATTCCTCCTTATAGGATGGCACCTGCAGAGCTAAAGGAATTAAAGGAGCAACTGAGAGAATTGTAAGAAAAAGGCTTCATCAAGCCTAGTACATCACCTTGGGAGCATCAGTATAATTTGTGAGGAAGAAAGATGGATTGATGCAGATGTATATTGATTATAGGCACCTGAATAAAGTAACGATAAAGAACAGGTATCCCCTCCACAGGATTGATGACCTATTTGTCCAGTTGTAGGGTGCTAGGTGTTTTTTGAAGATAGACTTTTGGTCAGGTTATCATCAGGTGCGGGTAAAGGAGGCAGATATCCCGAAGATGGCATTTAGGACCCGATACGGGCATTACGAGTTTAGAGTGATGTCTTTCAGGCTGACCAATGCTCCAGCGGTGTTTATGGATTTGATGAACCGGGTGTTCAAACCATTCCTAGACACGTTAGGTATCATATTTATTGATGATATTCTGGTTTATTCACGTTCAGAAGAGGAGCATGTAGATCATTTGAGGACGGTCCTTAGGGTACTCCAGCACCAGAAGTTGTATGCTAAATTTTCTAAGTGTGAATTCTGGTTTACTTCAGTAGCATTCTTGGGGCATATTATTGGAGTTGACGGTATTCGGGTAGATACGCAGAAGATTGAGGCGGTAAAGACTTGCCCCAGACCTACGACACCTACTGAGGTACGAAGTTTTCTGGGGCTTGCAGGATATTATAGGAGATTCTAAGTAAAGTTTTCCTCTATTTCAGCAACTTTAACAAGGCTAACTCATAAAGAAGCTAAGTTCAAGTGGACTAATGCTTGTGAGCAAATCTTCCAGTTGCTGAAAGACAAGTTGACGGCAGCTCCAGTTCTAGCTCTCCCTGAGGGACAAGATGGCTATGTTATCTATTGTGATGTTTCAGGTGTTGGACTAGGCTTTGTATTGATGCAGCATGGCAGGATTATAGCCTATGCCTCCAGACAACTCAAAAAGCATGAGAAAAATTATCCTACTCATGATGTCGCGACCCAATCGGAGGGCCGCGACGGGCACCCGGTGCTAACCCACCCGGGCACCTCTTATCATGCTTTCACATTTACATCTAGGTGAGCCACATAGCTAAATCATACTTTACATCCATTATTCATACTAATTTCATTGGGTAAGAATACATATATATCATCATCAATAACAATACCTATATAGATGTACATAAGCCGACAAGGCTAACAAAATGATATCCAAAATATAGGCCGACAAGGCCAAACACATCTAACCATATACACATGTATACGAGCCTCTAAGGAGAGTATGTCATATCATATAGGCGGGGCAAGACCCCACCATGCCCATAAATATGTACACAAAAGAATAAATACCAAAAGCTGTAACTGCAAATGAAATGGAGCTCCGCTATGTAGCCCCTGAGTAATAAAGCTATGGATCAAGTCTATCCCCCTAGCCACCTGCGGGCATGACGCAGCGTCCACAAAAAAAAGGACGTCAGTACGAAGAATGTACTGATTATGTAAAGCATGATCAACATCATTATGAAAGCATAATAGACAACATAAGAAATAGCATAGAATGGGAGATAGTAGTATCATCGTTATAGGGACTTTCCATTTCTAATGCGTGGTTGTGTACATACATCCGTATCAGTTTCCGTACTCATTTACATTTCGTATCCATTTTCGCGTTCATAGCATATTCGTATTTATATTCATAATTCGTTTACCTATTCATAATCATAGCATACTCGACCAGGAAGGAACAATGTTTCACATACCCGGCCTTGACAAGGCTCGGAGATTATACATACTTGGCCCTTCCATGACTCAAGGTTATCCATACCCAATTGCAGTGGTGTGCGCGCGATACATAACATACTCGGCCATATAAGCTCGGTGTTACATAATAATCATACATAGACAAAAATACGTAGGAGATCATAACCATCTTTGATGTCATTACTATTGTCGTTCATTACATCTATCCCTAGAGGATTACTCATCATATAAGGAATTTAGTACAATCGTAACATATCGAGAATCATGAGCTTAGTAGATTTTAAAGATAGAATCATTTGGAGGAGATCATAGGCTCATAGAAGAAAAGATATTTGGACAAGGAATCATGCCTTATGAAAGAAGGGTTAGCTTTACATACCTTTCCGTTCAACTATTCTACCACTTGCACGTTCTCCTTCAATGCTCACGTTTCTACCTTCATTAGAGCTATACTATCATTAGAAAATCGATAGCTTAGCATACATGACTAAAGCTACAGAAAATTAGACAGCATCTCCTTTATTTATACAACTTCCTCCATGTCATATATCAATTTCCAAACATCAATAATAACATTCACAACATCATAACAATAGTCTTTATTCACCTACATTATCCATACTTCTCAATTCACTTCCAGTCATCCACATCCATGATCATAGCACACTATTACATTCATTCATATACAATGTCCATCCCATGTTCGTAACCTCATTTATGACATAACCATAATCACAACATATCAAGAATCATGACTCAATCCAAGCTATTACTCAAAAATGACACTATTCCCACATTCATGACCCATTTTCTATATTCTTCTACAATCCAAGTGTTTCAACTTATCAATACCTTAAACAACATGGAAATACCATAAAACTTACCTTATATTGTGTAGCAATGACCCTTGGGTGGAAACACTTCACTTGGGCAAAACCCTAGTTTCACCTTCACATGGATTCCTTGTCTTGGATGAACTTTAATGGATTTCTTACACTTGATTCTCTTGGTTTGATGAAGTTGTTCACTAATATCCCTTGAATTCTTGTGGGAGGAGTGTGGAGAAATTTTCTAGAGAGTTCTATAGAGAAGGGGTGTGAAGGGGAAATGAAATAAAATAACTTGGACCCCTTATTAATAATACTCAAATCTGTCCCGCTCCAAACCTACGGACCAACATACGGTCCGTATAAATTTCACTGGCCGTATGTCTGGCCGTTGATTTGGTCCAGTGAGGCTGGCCATCTGGGCTGATTATACGGCCAAACATACGGCCAGTATGTTGGGCCGTATAATGCCTAGTTCTTCCGAACTCATTCTCGTCGACTCGTTTGATCTCCAATCTTTATGGAACCTTCTTGACACTTGTTTATCACCTCCTTAACAATCTTAGGGACGTTATAACTCTTCTCCAAAGCATCATTAACTTGTTTCTCGTAAATCCTTTCCGATACATATCGTATGTCATGCCTTCTTTTGGAAAACTTTCTCCTCTTACCTCGAATGTCTTTGAAATCTTAATTAGGGTCATCAAATGTCATTCCTTACTTATTGAAATACCACATACTTCGTGATCTTCGTTAGTCTATTCACTGTGCTTCAATGGAAAATTTTCCGAGGTGTAACATTCTTCCCCCCTTAAGAACATTTGTCCTCGAATGTTAAGTCCTCAGGGATTCTATAAAAATTTCGCCAGAGTTTCCTCTGTAAGATGGCACCACCATCCTGTCACAACATGTTACACCTCGCAGTTCGGACAATGAGTTCCGTAGGTGTTAACTTCTTAATTGTGAACACTGAAGTGATATGTGCCTATTTTATGGTTGTAAGGGTTTAAGATCATGTATGAGAAGTACCGAAAGGATTGGCGGGCAAGTGAATGAAGGAAATTAAGTTTGTCGGACTTTGGAGAAAATATGAGGAACAATTTTTGTCCAACTTAGCGGACGAATATCTCTTAGCATATGAAGTGTTTAACGCGAAACAAAAGCCTCAAATGAAGTTCGTCGAGTCTAGTTTCCAACGCAAAAACTGCTCGTCGATAGGACATCGGAGTAGACAATTATGGACGTTACAAGTTTAGCTGACAGAGCAGAAACGCGTGCTACAGTTCTACTACAGTAAATTGCTATAATACCCGACCCGAATTTGACCCTTATAAAAAGGGTAAGAACCCCTTTTTTTCGCCATATCTTCCCAGAAAACTCTAGAAAATTGAAGAGAGACAGAGAGGAGATCACAAAGTAAGCAATTTTCAAGTAAAAGGAGTATTAATCGAAGCTCGGATAAACGCATGGATGTGATTCTAGTGTGGTTTTTCGGTGGATTCAAGGTAAATATTGAAGATATCACTGTCTTAACAAAAAGAGGTATGAATCTTTCTCTTTTGGTATTATTTAAGGTTTATCTACGGAGATAAAGTCGTTAAATAATTGTATAGCGAGTTGGTTGGTTGTTGAAATTGGGAAAACATCGTGTGGGATGTTTTATGGTACATATTGGTGTTGGAAATGATGTGATTGTCGTTGTTGTTATTTTTTTTGTTGTTGGTTGCTGAATTATAATTTCGGGCTAGGCATATAAACAGGGGAGATGCTACCGAAATTTCAGCAGATACTAGGAAGAGTTAGTTTGACGGCTTACGACAGGCCTATGAAGATGAGTCTACCAATAGTATAAAAATTTCTTGAATATAGATTTACGAGCCTGGGAGGCCAAGTGTTGAATAGTCAGAGTTAAGGCGACCAAAAAGGTATGTTAAGGCTCGTCTCTTTCTTTCAAAGGCGTGATTCCTATGTTATGATTCCATACATATTTTTCATAACCTTCTTACTTCCAAAAGTTAGAAGTTCATGATTCTTAAAAGCTTTTTATGATACTAAAGATGAGATGTTTTCCATAATGTCTTTATCCTCAAAAGTTAAAGTTTCATGATTCCAAGAGTTTCTTATGACGCTAAAGATGAATATGCTTTATAAGGATAAAGAAGATGAGATGTTTTCTATGATGCGCATGATGACGATGATTTTGATTCTAGAAGTTCCAAAGCTTATGATTTTAATGCTATTATGAGATTATCGAGTTTATTTCATGATTTTCTTGAATTTCTCATTGTTGTTGATCTCTCTTCATGAATTGTTCCTTCGAGGTGAGATATATTGATGATGATTATTCCATAATATAAATCGGAGGTTACCGACCTTATGTCACTCCGATAGAGTTGTAGCTTTCACTTGGGCTCTCATGCCTACTTTGTAATTATGTATTTATTTTAATAACACCGTGCCTACATGGCCGGGCAGTATAACACCGTCCCTACATGGCTGGGCAGTATAACACCGTGCCTACATGGCCGGGAAATATAACACCGTGCCGTCCAATAGGCGGCCGGGCAGACACACCACTGTAGTGGGCAGTTTATGATAAACCCGAACGCGGGAGGCATGGACGCAGGCTAATGATTATCACACCGTGGCTAAATGGCCGGGTAGCATTACACCATGCCTAAATGGCCGGGCAGCATTACAACGTGCCTAAATGACCGGGCAGCATTACACCGTGCCTAAATGGCCGAGCAGCATTACACCGTACCTATGTGGTCGGGTAGTTTACTTGTAAATATTTATATATTGTTTCAAAAGGTAAGGTTAGCATGCATGATATCCGCCTTAAGAGGCAAACAGAGGTACATGTTATTTCCTTACTCTATGCCATGCTGTGTTTTACGTCTCTTACTATGATCTTATAGTATTATTCATGCCTTGCATACTCAGTACATTGCTCGTACTGACGTCCCTTCTTGTAGGCGCTGCGTTTCATGCCACGCAGGTGTATACAATTGAGTAGAGGATATTGCTAGAAAATATTTCAGCCGGATTGGCGAGCTCCATTTCCTTCCGGAGTGTTGCCGAGTCAGAGAATCTATGTTATGGTATCTTGATTGATGTTAGAGACTTTGCAAGCTGCTCCGCAAGACGATGTATCATTATGCATTATGTTACAAATTTCATATGAATACAGATTTTGCTTGATTTGAGAACGACGAAAAGAATGTTTTTGAAAAGCTTTCATTATGCATTTTATTTCGTGATTTAAGAGTCCAGTGAGATTACAAACATAACGAGAACCAGCGGGTTGGCTCGGCTCTGAGTAAGGGGTCGGGTGCCCATCATGCCCTATCAGGATTGGGGTGTGACAAATTGGTATCAGAGCAGTTCGTTCTAGGGGTTGTCTACAAAGTCGTGTCCAGTAGAGTCCTGTTTATGGTGTGAAGCGCGGCACATTTATAAACGGGAGGCTACGAGGCATCTAGGGTGGTTACTCTTCTTTCACATCTAAGATCGTGCGATAGAGCCATGTCATAGGAAATGAGATTCCTTATACTAACCTTTGATCTCAGCAGAAGCATAGTATCGACGGGAGAAAGTAAGTGATGATATGGGAAGTCACAGAGGTAAGTCACTTCGTTGAGCCTACGTTATCAGAATATATATATATATATATATATATATATATATATATATATATATATATATATATATATATATATATATGATAATGGATCGTTTGCCATAGAGGTAAGTCAGTGTAAGTACAAGTAGAGGAATTGATTAAATGGATCTCTTGATGATGAGTTCAGTCATAAGTTTGTGAAATGAATCAGTACAAAGGTAAGCAATGGCACGAAGGATGTGTGTCGGGTAAGGTAGGAATATTGCATGTATGATTGAGATGTAAGGATGGAGAATGAAAAGGGAAGGTAAACAAGAAGATATAACAGTAACAGGGCAGATCGCTAAAGGATCAGGTACATCTCGAGGAGTGATATATGAGGTAAGTTTTGATATCTTTGTTCTTTTACCGAAAATTGGGAGCCCTGGGTGGCTAGGATATGTCGTGTATATATATATATATATATATATATATATATATATATATATATATATATATATATATATATATATATATGCCCTGTGAGGCATTGCTGGTATTCACTGCATGCAGGTTTTGGATAGTAAGAATTATAAAGGAGACTCTGCCAGAATGTTTCAAAATCAGGTCATTTGGTTAGGTACACCTAACAGGAAGAAGCGTGAAAAGGAAATATCGTAAAGAGACAATAAGTGAGATGTGTTGCTTTAGAGGAATTATTGACTTGGCATGGCCTGAAGAATGATCTGTGAGGAAGGTGAGTTATATGAAGAGATGTTATTATGACAAATTCAAAGATATTAAAGTATCGAAAGGATTATAGGATTAGTTATACATCTAAGTCAAGTTAAAGAGTATTACCGCATATAGATACGGCCTAATCTTGACATATTATAGATGTCAAAGCTATGGAGATAGTTGTATACAAGTTGGATTGAGGGGAATAGTAAGGTTGCATTAATAAGGCGATACAATATGAAGGGACTACGCGAAGAGTTAGGCTAAAGGTAGGATGATAAGCGAAGGACATACGCCTATGATATTACAAATGAATTGAGGGAAAGTGCAAGGCAACTCAAGTTAGAATGTTAAGGAATGATAAGAGTGAAGGGACATAAGGCAAGCTATGAAAGTATCTGTTATACCCATATTTTTTTACGTCGAATTATTCGCAAGCAAATCGGGTCAAGTTAAAGGCAGAATCATTTTCGGACCCGAAATAGAAATCTTAATTTTCAATTTTAATTAGAACATAAATTGTTTATAAATTTTATTTAGTGTAAAAATATTACTGGAAATTAGGAACTAATTAATTGTGGTGTTAATTAAAAATTAGTGGACTAATACTAGGCTGCCACGTGACACAAAGTAGGCTGCCACGTGGCAGCAATTAGTCAAAAGGGGAAACTAACGTGTCAAGCCTAGTGATGACTCAAAGTCATCTAAACTGGGACTATTACATGTTGAAAGGCTCTTTATACATTCAAAATTGACAATTCATAAATTCATTCTTGCAAGAATGCAATTAACAAAAGTCACGTATGAATTAACAACCAAAAAAAAAAAAAAAACACTCGGCTAAGTTTGTAGTTGGAGAAAGAAAATAGTACTCTCGGGCCAGCAATGGTGTGGAAAAAATTTGCATTGTTGAATATTTTGATTAAGTTTCAAGTGCAATACAAATTCAAGGAGGCGATAGCAACATTGGATATGGAATCGAGGAAGAAGGAATTGCGAAATTGGAGCAATTAAGAGTAGAAATTCCTCTGAGAAAATTAAGGTAAGATTTTCTTGTTTTATGACGTAGTTGTGTTAATAGTATTGTAATGGAATTATTAGAATTGGATTGGACAAAATTGGAATTAAGAAAATGCATGAAATCGATGTTATAGGAAATTGTGGGTTGAAATGGATTAAGAGAAATTGTTGGGTTGTTTGAATTGTTATGGGCTGAATTGTAAGAATTTTATATGTATATTTTTGTTGTTGGTATTTCTGTGTTAACAGGAGAATAATTGGAAAGTCGGGTTAGGCGAATATATAGGGGAAATGCTGCCCGATTTTCGTTAAGCCGTCAACTAATGGAAAACCTTAAGCGACAATGTATAGGTTAAAGAACAAGTTCTATAAAGTGATGGGCTACGGGTTTACGAACTACAAAGTATGGCTACTGATGATAACGTTACCTTTATGTTAAATAGGCTAAAAGAGCGACAAAGCGAACTGTTTTGCGATTAGTCGTCAACAGGTATGTAAAGTCGTCCCTTCTTTCTTTTGGCATGTCTTAGATCTAAGTGATAAATGATATGAGCTTTGGGGTAATTCTATTCATAAGCTTTGAGTGATGTTTATGATTCTTATTCACTTCTTGATATTACAATTCTCAAGTGATTGAGCCTCTCTCTTTAGTTTTCTGTACGTTGGTGAATAGTCGATACATATCCGTTCCTATTCTTAGGAACTCAATGATAACTAGTGACTGGAGTTCTATAAGGTGTTTCATACTATAGTGACATATGACTATGATCATTAAAACTTTGTGATATACTTATGATGACATTCAAGGGATGTTGGATATGTTCCGAGTGACGTTCGAAAGGTATTTGATATGACTATTGTCCTGATTTTCAAATGGTAATTCGTGTTGACTATTCTATTGAGTCTTTGAAAATGTTTTTAAATTGCATATAGTTTCTCACTACTCTGCTCGTGCATGCCTCAATATGTCTTTCATCGAGTCCCGGGCCGGGTATGTTATCATGCACAGTTTCACTACATTGTTCACCGAGTCCCTCACTGGAGGGCCGGGTACGGTATATATATACGATGATATGATGATATGATGATATGTTATGGCGGCCAGGAGGGTATATGATGACTTTATTCATCGAGTCCCTCGCAAGAGGGCTGGGTACGGTATATATGTATATGATGATGATATGATTATGTCACCGAGTCCCATAATGGGCCGGGTATGATATATGATATTGTGATGCATGATTTATGTTTTAAGGACAAGCATTTTGGTATTCTAGCTATTGTACTCGTTTTCTGTACTCCTTATTTCAGTTATGATCCTGTTTACTGTATATCATGCTTTACATGCTCAGTACATATTCCGTACTGACCCCCTTCCTTCGGGGGGCTGCGTTTCATGCCCGCAGGTGCAGATACTCGCTTTGGTGATCCGCCAGCTTAGGACTCCCTTTCTGTTGTCTTGCAGAGCTCCGTTGTTCCGGAGGCTAGACTTTTGGTTTGAATCTTATGATATATATATGTATATGCTATCCAGGGGTACGACGGGGCCCTGTCCAGTCATATTTCGCTATTCATACTCTTAGAGGTCTGTAGACATATGTGTGGGTTGTGTATAAGTTCTGTCCAGCTGTGTCTATATGATGTACTATGATATGATGTCCGTCTGTAGCGGCAGCCTTGTCGACTTGCATATGACATGATATTGATGAATAGTGGCGGCCTTGTCGGCTTGCGTATCGTTTTATGATTTGATCAGTTGTGACTCCTCAGGAGACAGTTTATCTGAATACACATATATGATGATGTTATGAACCATTGGAGTTCTTTTGAAAGTTTCCATATTGTTCATAGAATCAGTTTGATTATATTTAACAGGTTCATATACGGGTGTCCAACTCGGGCACTAGGCATGGCCCAAGGGGTTGGGTCGTGACAAAAGTGGTATTAGAGCAGTTCGTCCTCGGAGTGTCTGCAGACCGTGTCTAGTAGATTCTTGTTTATCGGTATGTTGTGAACCACATCTATAAACAGGAAGCTACATGACATTTAGGATGTTACCTTTTTTTCATATCTAAGATCGTGCGATAGAGCCCAACCATAGGAAGTGAAATTTCTTATACTAACCTTTGATTTCAGCTGAAGAACGATATTGACAGAAGAAAGTGACTGATGATATTGGAAGCTACACAGTGCGCAGGTAAGCGATGGTGCGAAAGAGGCATGTCGGATAAGGTAAGAATATTGAAATATGATTGAAATATAAGGTTGAAGGATGAAAGAGAAGGTATATAGGAAGGTATAACAAGACAGATCGTTAAAGGATCAGGTACGTCTCGAGGTGTGATATGTGAGGTAAGTTCCGACACCTTTATACTTTTTACTGGAAATTGGGAGCCCTGTGTGGCTATGATATGATATGATATACACATATATATGTTGGCCCTGTGAGGCATTGTTGGTATTTCCTGCGTGCAGGTTTTGGGATAGTAAGAAGTACAGAGGAAACTCTGCCCAAATTTTCCCAGAAATAGAAAAGGAAGAGAATAAGATATAAGTTCATAATATGTCTTGAAAGTCGATACCGATAGGGTAAATTTATTATGTTGAACTAAATCTTTAAGAGATACCCCCACGTCATCCATAAGAGGCACCATTCTTACTTGGGAAATTTTATTTCGAAAAAGCATATATGAGCAGCAAAGTTTGGAATTCATTTGAATGGACCAGACTACTTTCCAACCACATTTTGCCTTAGAAATAGCTCATGCTATAGGGCAAAAACGTCCAGAAATTAAGTTTCACTTTATTGGGAGAGTACAAAGCATACAACAAGTAGTTGTGAACTAAATGGTTCGCCCACAACCCAAGAACAAATATGAAGGTAAACTATGTGAATCGAGCACTAAGAAGTCCTGTGGTGCTTGTTGGATTCTAGTTTACTTCTGGCGGTGGTTGGAGAATGCTCCATGGTAACATTTTATTAGCTCTTAATCAACTAATTGGAGATGGAATTTGTGGAAGAAAACTTAAACTTGTGGGTTGTGTAGGATCATGTCTTTCATATGTCGTTGATGAAATGCTAGGATGATTCGGGAGGGCTTGTGACACTAAGGGATAAATTACGACGAGTTTACAGTTAAAAGGAGTAATAATATGATTGGGATAAAAGTACGGAGGAGGAAGAATTATGACAAGTCATGAAGGTATTGATAAGGCAGCTTGTGAGATACTAGGGGTAAGATCGATCAGAAAGGGTGAAGGGTTAAGTACGCCTAGTCCCTTAGAATGTAATTAAAACATAGTAAGAATCGCGAATAAGATTAAGAAGTGTTACGTTATATAATGGATTACGAACAAGATGTAATGTGAATACCATAAGGATTGCAATAGAAATGAGTAAAGCCTAGCAAGGAAAAGGATACGATGTGATTAGTGTGAAACGGAAAATAAAATATAGAACGAACAAGAAAGACTTAAAAAGTTCAATAGGGAAAGTTCAGAATAAAAGTCAAGTGGTAACAAAAGTGAAAGCGAGCACAGGAAGAGACGGAGTTAATAATAAGAGGAAGATAAGAAGAAAGCGAGTCGGATTACAGTGTAGCGATGCGTTATAACATATATAGCTTGGAAAACGAGTAATATAAGCGATAGAATTGTGAAAGACCAACCTAAAGGAAGATGAGAAAGAAGACAGAATGAACGCCAGAAATGACTGTTATGATAAGAACAAATAGAGATGAACAGAATATGTTTTGAAAACGAGAAGGGAGTTATGTAAAAGTAGTATTTTCCGGAGGATATAGGGGTAGCATGAGATTCTTCGTGCATAAAATAAAAGATGGACATAGACTGAGAAATGAAAGGAATACTAAAGGAAGCACCCAATACAGACGTAACTAATTGGGTATGAGTATAGGACAAAAGGGAAATGTATAGCTACGAACTTAAGGTGTAGTATGGCGAGAAGGTGATGAGACAAGACCACTATTAAGACGAATTTGATATGATTTTTAGTAGGTTAGAAGTTAGCATTGGGTATACAAAAAGAATGAAAGAGCATGAGGCATAAAAGAGTACTACGTGTATGTGACTTCACCTCGGAAATGGTGAAAACCTTGAAGGACAAGGATTGTGGATTTGCAAAACAATTAATGTATTGTGAATTTATTAGAAGAAATAGACGATATCCGTTGGGATAATGAGGGTGTTATAGGAAAGCTTGGGACACTTATCGTCAGAATATAAGTGCTACTGAATGAAGAATTTGAAACGAAGATAAGCATTACCTAATTACTGATTGGAATGAATGGAATGTGGCTTCGGATAAATTGCTACAATAATTACAATACTCGAGTACCAACCATCAGATTAGATTTTGTACTATATATCGAGAGTTCTCATCGCCTCGTAATTGTGTTGGAGTTTTATAATCTAAGTTATAGATGATATAAATGAAGACATGGATATGGTGCAGTATACCAAATATATTGGAAAAGAATCATATGAATTTGAAGATTGGAAATAGGGACATAGAGTAGAATATAAATAGATAGTGATGTGGGTACACCCTAAAGGGGGGAAGCGGATGAGAAAAATGCAAGTGTAAGATGCAATCAACTGACACTGCAACACCTTTAATGTGAATTCCTAAACTATAAGTGAGATCCCTTGATGAAACAAATTAGTGAGGTTTGAAGGCCAGCAATAAACAGATAGAAGCCAAGATGGTATTGGAGACAGTGCTGAGAATTATTGGTAAAGATCCTGGATAATGTAACGTCAGAAGGTGGATGCTTATAAAAAGGAAGAATACGACAAGAGAATGGTAACGAATAACTTAAGAGATGTTATGAAGGATAGCAATGTTATACTGGATTAGAGGTTAAGATATTGGCAACGGAGTTATTGGCTAATGACGTTGTGACACATAAGTTGCAAAAGAGAAAGGATAGGAAATCTCCTATAGCAGGATATGAGAAAATTAAATGGTAAATAAAGGAAGGGAAAGAAGTATGACAAGATAGACAGCAAGTGAGTTTTAGTACAATAAGATATGTAGAGCAGAATAAGCCAGGAGAAGGAAAGACTATGACTAAGATTGGATGCATTTTGCACAAATTGTACAGGAATAGTTATGCAACCTACGAATACTTGTATACCAAGAATAAGACCAAGTGAACACTCGATAAGAAGAGAAAGAATTCAGTAACAACAATGCGGTTGCAATATTTTGGGTACATCAATGAAAGGCATAAGAGGGTTTGAAGCAAAACTACAGAGATGAAATTAGTACTATGGGAAAAATCCATAGTTGAGCTTTGATATCAACTGAAAGAGATAAGAGAAGAATATAGGGTCTGTATAAAGACTAGCGTGGCGACACTAAGGTATTTTCTGGGATTTGAGCACCTACACTGTTATATCCCGTGTTTTCGCACATTTGGAAAATTAGAAATAATCTTGACTTTTAAGAAGTAAGGCCATAATTGATTCTAATCAACACATGAGTTGTTTATGAAAGAATATTAATGTGGAAGAGTCGGGGAAGCCCAAGGGAAAAGTTGGAGTTTCGGGAATTATTTTCGGGAATTACAAAATAAGATCCGCAACCAATTGGGCTGAAAAAAATTAATGGAATGGAGGCCCAAATTAAGGGGCATGGCCGGCCAAGATTTGGCCCATGATCCACATGAATTAGTCATGTGCTTGGCCATGTGACAAGTTAATAAAGGGACCATATTATATTAGTTGTCATCTATTAGAAGTTTCAAGAGAAAGAAGAAAAAAAACCAAGAGCAAGACAAGGAACCCATTTCGGGTTTGGCCATAGAAAATTTACCATCAAAAATCTTGCTTCAAAAAATAATTTCTTGTTGAATTCCTACTAATTCAAGGTCCCTTTGCAACGTGGTGTAGTTGTTTTGGAGGAAGGAGCCATTGGTTCATCAATTTGATCATATACCCAAGTGAAGAAGACTAGAGAAAAAGGTAAGGATTCATTCCTTTTTATTGTGTTATGAAGTCTTGTTTGTGTTGTAGTATGTAGAAATGAGTTGAAAGTATAGAAATATGAAAGATTTCAAAGTGGTTTTGGGATATAGTGTCTAGCCGTGTATGCCTATTGTTGTATATATATATGGTGAGTTAAAATTATGTTGTATTCTAGTTATGTTTATGGTGGAATTCACATTGGAAAGGAAAGTTGAATAAATTTGGTGGAAGTTGGAATATAGAAGTTGGCCGTGTGGTATGGTGTTGGGAAGATGGCAATGAATTAATTTATTTGGTGTGTTAGTTGAGTTGTAGGAATCCTTGCTCGTAAATGAAGATAAAATGACGTAAGTTTGTATTGAAACGGAATGTAGAAACTTATGTCGCTTAGTACAATTTTATGACATTATGAAAAACGAAGTTGTTAGGTTGCAAATTATGATGATCATGGATAGATTTGGAAGATGGAATCATGTTATGAATATGTATGCCAAAGATTAGAAGTTTTGAATGAATTATGACCTTAGCGGAAAGTTGTATATTATGTATATCGTACGAATATTTTGAATAAATGATATGAAATGCTTCTAAACTATATGGTGATGATCTTGATTAATGATAAATATGAAAACATTGAACTTGGGTTGGAAGTGTGAAGTCGGAATGGAAGTTATCGTAGTATGTCGCAAGGTAGAACTAGTTATGTTATATTGTGTTATATTGCGAGCGTTGTTGTTGTTGGTATTGTTATTGGGTTGTTGTTGATTGTTTTGGGCCGATTTGAATTCTCGGGGGTGCTATATGTATAGGGGAGGTGCTGCCGAAATTTCGGTAGACAAATGTGAACT
Organism: Lycium barbarum; assembly: GCF_019175385.1. Taxonomy (NCBI): domain Eukaryota; kingdom Viridiplantae; phylum Streptophyta; class Magnoliopsida; order Solanales; family Solanaceae; genus Lycium; species Lycium barbarum. Next base: position 16,274,325 of record NC_083348.1, on the reverse strand, counting down.
TAAGTGAATTCGTAGAATCCATAATTTACAATTGGTAAATGTGACCATTTGCAGATTTCTGACGAAACGGGAACTGAGTTTGGAAAGGTATAAAAAGCTCAAAAGGTATGTAAAGCTATCCCGATTCTTCTCTTGGCATGTCCTAGATGTACTAGGCTTGGATTTACGCCTCGGGGATTATTCTGTTCATCGGAATCCGCGATTGAAATTGTCGCATTTTCATTCAATGGAATTGAACACCTTAAGAGTCCTTTTTGGAGAATTATGCATATTTTCCCCAAATGGTCTAGAAAACTACGGAATGCCCTAGAGTCTTTCTAGGTGACCTCATAAGCATAAAAAATGCGTAATTTGAGCCCACCGCCTTGCTTGTCCCGAGGTGGGCCCACTATTCCCGGTTTTACCCTTATTGTACTTAAGGCTTGTTTTCGAGCAGTTTTTGAAAGAAATGTCCTAATTACTCTTTTAATTACTAAACAAAAACTGTTTTAAATATTCCATTAAGTCTTATAAATTGTTTTGGCACCCGGAACGATTTCAGAAAGATTATGCTACTGTAATTCTTTATGACATCCGAACCCCACGTATTATAACTCCGTCTGACTTCATTGGATTTGTTTGTCATTAATATGCCTCATCGAGTCTCTCAAAATATTTATGATATTTTAACTGCATTTAGTTTCTCACTATTCTATTCGTGGATGCCCCAATGATTCCCACACTGAGCCCGGGCCAGGATATGTTGTCAAGCGTAATCCCCTGCATTGTTCGCCGTGCCTCGATGTGAGGGGGCAGGTATACGCGTACATGGGTTTGTGGAGTATGCTGTGCCATGTACGTTTGTTCTGATATGATTTACTATGGCCATCTGATATGACATATTATGTTACGGGGTTATGCCCCTATTCTGATTCTTCTGTGTTGTGGCACCAGCGTCGGGAGGGTGGCCACGTTCTGTCTGCCGAGTCCCTTGGCAGGGGCCGGATTTGATATGACATATGTTCTGTACACACTCTGCATGTTTTGGAAATATGTATCTGATACTTTGGATTTTCCGTTTACTTTCTGTATGTTCTGCACCAGTTATGATTTTGTTTCTGTAACTCAGGCTTTACATATTCAGTACATATTTCGTACTGACCCCCTTTCCTCGGGGGCTGCGTTTTCATGCCGCGCTGGTACCGATGACAGGTTTGCTGATCCGTCCGCTTAGGATCTCATTCTGCTATTTTTGGAGCGCTCTTTTATTCAGAGCCATCTTTTGGTATAGTCTGTCACTTTTATATATGTATATTCTCGTTCATGGGTACGGCGGGGCCCTGTCCCGTCATATGATTCTGTCGGTCTGTTTAGAGGTCTGTGGACATGTTTGTGGGTTGGGGTCTTTCTGTACAGATATGTGTATGTGTTGTGTTTGGGCGATCCCATTCGCCGCGGCGGCCGGTCCGCATATATTTAGATGTTACTCTGTTGGCCCTGTGTGGCCTTTGTTCGTATTTTCTGCGTGCAGGGTATGTGGGATAGTCCGTAAAACAAAGGAAACTCTGCCGAAACTTTTCTGGAAATTATCTAAATTGGAAATAAAGCCTTGTCGGCTTTTGCTTTATACTAGGATGCGGTTGATACAATTTGAGATAGCATTGGGTAGATGCGTTCGGGTGCCCAGATCGGGCACTAGTCACGGCCTACGGGGTTGGGTCGTGACAAAAGTGGTATCAGAGCGGTTCGTCCTCGGAATGTCTACAGACCGTGTCTAGTAGAGTCTTGTTTATCGGTGTGTTGTGCACCATACCTATAAACAGGAGGCTACAGGGCATTTAGGATACTACCCTTCTTTCTGTCTTAGATCGTGCGATAGAGCTGTGTTATCAGGATGATTCCTCCCTAACGAATTGTTACATTTGCAGTTATGCCTCCAAAAAAGGCGACAGCGGCCCAAAAGGCCAAGGCAGCAGTTGTGGGAGAGACTAGTCGGGCCCAGAGGGTTACCAGGGCCCATGCTCATATTGCTCCTGATATTTTGCCCCCGGCAGAGGGCTATTCCACACCGCCACACGTAGAGGAGATTGGAGCAGCAGCAGCTGCAGGTCGGGGGGCGGCTCCACCGCCAGCTCCCGAGATTCCAGTACCTAAGCCTCCAGCTCCACGGCCAGGGTCTGAGGATCAGACTATGAGAGAGGCAGTCCAGCTATTGACCAGACTTGTGGCGGGACAGGTTCAGGGGCACGGATTTGGAGGTGACCGAGCATATAGGCGTGACAGTTCGAGAGCTCGTGAGTTCTTGACTTGTGGCCCTCCAGAGTTCTTCGGGACAAAGCTCGAGGAGGATCCTGAGGAGTTTATCAGGAAGATGCGGCGCACCTTACATTTTATTAATGCTTCAGCGACGGAGTCAGTCACATTGGCTTCGTACCGGTTGTATGATGTAGCGGCAAATTGGTACGAGTCATGGGAGTTATCCAGAGGCGACGGCGCTCCCCCAGCAGTTTGGGATGATTTTTCTCAGTCTTTTCTTAGTCATTTTCTGCCCCCGGAGCTACGGCGGGCCAAGGCTGACAGATTCTTATTGTTGAGAGAGAGGGGTCGCAGTGTTCGAGAGTACAATATGGAGTTCGAATCATTGGCCCGATACGCACCTGCTGTGGTAGCTACTATGGCTGACAGGATGCACAGGTATATTATGGGGCTGGACCGTTATTTTATCGACAGCTGTTTGGTATTGGCTGCTCAGCCCGGCATGGATACTGCCCGGATTCAGGCCCACGCCCAGGGCATGGAGGACCGGCATAGGGAGCGTCAGCCTGATAGGGGCTAGGATCGGAGACAGCCCAAGAGGGCCAGATCATCTGGGTATTCTAGAGATTTTCGGGGCAGGCAGCCTCAGCAGCCTCAGCAGCCGCAGCAGCCTAGCAGACATCCATCCCAGCCGGCATAGAGCACACCTCCACAGCCTAAAGGTCGCAGATTTGATAGCCCAGGTTATTCAGGAGCAGGTCAGAGCTCCAGGGCTTCAGGTTCGCGGACAGACAGGGGTTCTGGTCAGACGAGGCCACCTAGGCCTCAGTGTTCTTACTGTGGCAGATACCATCCTGGGGAGTGCTACAGAGCCACCGGTGCATGTTTTTCTTATGGCCGCCAGGGCCATTCTGTGAGAGATTTCCCGTATAAAGGTAGTTCGGGTGGTGCAGCGCAGCCTACCGGATCAGCCGCCGGGTCTTCATCTTCATCAGTGGCTATGCGCCCTACGGGGCCGGGTACTTCAGCACCAGCGGGTCGCGGCAGAGGCCGTGGTGGAGCTTCTAGTACTAGCGGTCCTTCGAACCGCATCTATGCTCTGTCCAGCCGCCAGGATCAGGAGGTATCGCCAAATGTCGTTACAGGTACATTATTGGTTTTCTCTCGGTCTGTGTATGCATTGATTTATCCAGGTTCGACTTTGTCATATATTTCGCCTCTGGTTGCTTGTAAAATTGGTATAACATCTGAACCTATAGAGCCGTTTGAGGTAGCCACACCGATTGGGGACTTTATTGTAGCAAAACAGGTATATAAGAACTGTTCTGTAATTGTATGTGGCCGTGACACTAAGGCAGATCTGGTGGAGTTAGATATGGTCGAGTTCGATGTTATTATGGGAATGGACTGGCTAGCCTCCTGTTATGCTAATGTTGACTGCCAAAATAAGGTAGTTCGTTTCCAGTTTCCCGGGGAGCCAGTTATAGAATGGGCCGGTAATACAGCATCGCCGAAAGGTAAGTTTATTTCATACCTTAAGGCGAAGAAAATGATCAGAAAGGGTTATTTTTATCATCTGGTTCGGGTACAAGACTTGACAGCGGAAACGCCGACTCTTCAGTCAGTCCCCGTGGTTAATGAATTTCCGGATGTATTCCCAGATGAGCTTCCAGGCCTTCCTCCGGAGCGGGAGATAGATTTTACTATTGATTTGCTTCCAGATACTCAGCCGATATCTATTCCCCCGTACAGAATTGAAAGAACTGAAAGAGCAGTTGAAGGATCTGTTAGAAAAAGGCTTTATCAGGCCCAGTACTTCGCCTTGGGGAGCCCCGGTATTATTTGTGCGTAAGAAAGACGGGTCGTTGCGTATGTGTATTGATTATCGACAGCTGAATAAGGTAACCATAAAGAATAAATACCCCCTCCCCAGAATTGACGATTTGTTTGATCAGTTGCAGGGCGCCAAGTATTTTTCGAAGATAGATCTTCGGTCTGGCTATCATCAGGTACGGGTACGGGAGGCCGATATTCCTAAGACAGCATTTCGGACCAGATATGGGCATTATGAATTCAGAGTTATGTCTTTTGGGCTGACTAATGCTCCTGCGGTATTCATGGACTTAATGAACCAGGTATTCAGGCCATTCTTAGACATGTTCGTAATTGTATTTATCGATGATATCCTGGTTTATTCTCGGTCCGAGGCAGAGCACGCAGATCATCTGAGAGCGGTATTAGGGGTACTTCGGCATCAGAAAGTATATGCAAAATTTTCTAAATGTGAATTCTGGCTGGCTTCAGTGGCATTCCTGGGGCATATTATTGCAGCTGATGGTGTCCGGGTGGATACACAGAAGATTGATGCCGTGAAAAATTGGCCCAGACCCACGACACCCACAGAGGTACGTAGTTTCCTGGGGTTAGCAGGCTATTACAGAAGATTTGTGGAAATGTTTGCTTCGATTTCAGCACCTTTGACAAGGCTAACTCAGAAGGGAGCCAAGTTCCAGTGGACTGATGCTTGTGAACGAAGCTTCCAGTTGCTGAAAGAGAAGCTGACTACAGGCCCAGTTCTGACTCTTCCAGAGGGACCCGATGGATATGTTATTTATTGTGACGCTTCTGGCGTGGGATTGGGCTGTGTATTGATGCAGCACGGTAGAGTTATAGCTTATGCTTCTCGGCAATTGAAAAAGCATGAAAAGAATTATTCTACTCACGATCTGGAGCTTGCAGCGGTGATCCATGCCCTGAAGATATGGAGACATTATTTATATGGCGTTCATGTTGATATCTATACAGATCATAAGAGTCTCCAGTATATTTTCAGACAGAAAGAGCTTAATTTGCGGCAACGGAGGTGGCTGGAGCTCCTGAAAGACTATGATGTGGATATTCTGTATCATCCGGGCAAGGCTAATGTTGTTGCAGATGCGCTTAGCCGGAAATCTATGGGCAGCTTGGTAGATTTACAGCCAGACAGGAGACAGATAGTACGTGACATTCATCAGTTGGCTAATCTTGGGGTTCGTCTGGCCGATTCTGGAGGTAAACGGATTTCTGTCCGAGGGGTTTCTGAATCATCTATTAAGGAAGATATCAAGCGGCATCAATATGAAGATCCTGTTTTGGCACGATACAGAGACACAGCCTATGATAAGGAGAAGACTCCGTTCGAGTTCACTCCGGACGGGACTTTATTATTTAGGGGCAGGTTGTGTGTACCTGATATTGCAGGCCTTCGGCAGCAGGTTATGAGCGAGGCACATAATGCTCGCTATTCGGTCCATCCTGGGTCTACGAAGATGTACCATGATCTTAGATACCTATACTGGTGGGATGGCATGAAACGGGATATCGCAAAGTTCGTCGCCCAGTGTCCAAATTGTCAGCAGGTTAAAATTGAACATCAGAAACCGGGTGGACTATTGCAAGAAATGGAAATTCCGACGTGGAAGTGGGAGATCATTAATATGGACTTCATTACCGGTTTGCCTCGCACTCCACGGAAGTATGATTCCATCTGGGTTATTGTTGATAGGCTGACTAAATCAGCCCATTTTCTCCCTGTCAGAACTACTTATTCCGCCGAGGATTATGCCAGGATTTATATTAAAGAAATAGTGAAGCTTCATGGAGTTCCTATATCTATTATCACTGTCAGAGGTGCTTAGTTCACGGCGAACTTCTGGAGATCTTTTGAGGAAGGATTAGGGACTCAGCTGAGCCTGAGCACAACTTTCCATCCTCAGAGTGACGGACAGGTCGAGCGCACTATCCAGACACTTGAAGATATGTTGCGGGCCTGTGTTATCGATTTCAGAGGTAGCTGGGAAGATCACTTGCCATTGATTGAATTTGCTTATAATAACAGCTACCATTCCAGCATCCAGATGGCTCCGTACGAGGCTCTGTATGGCAGGAAATGCAGGTCGCCTATTGGCTGGTTTGATATTGGAGAGACAGAATTAATCGGCCCAGATATGATCCAGCAGGCCGTTGATAAGGTGAAACTTATTCGGGAGCGACTATTGGCAGCCCAGAGTCTACAGAAATCATACGCTGACAAACGGCGTCGTCCTTTGGAAGTCCAGGTTGGTGATTGGGTATTCCTGAAGGTATCGCCTATGAAAGGCGTGATGCGGTTTGGCAGAAAGGGGAAGCTCAGTCCGCGTTATATTGGGCCTTATCTGATTGTGCGGAAAATTGGAAATGTCGCCTATGAGTTAGATCTGCCATCTGATTTGGAAGCGGTACATCCGGTATTCCATGTGTCTATGCTCCGCAAATGCATTGGTGACCCTTCCAGAATATTTCCTGCGGATGACATTCAGGTGACGGAGCAGTTATCATACGAGGAGCAGCCCATAGCCATTTTGGACCGCCAGGTAAGGAAGCTCCGGAACAAGGATGTAGCTTCTGTCAAGGTGCTGTGGCAAAACAATAATAGGGAGGAAATGACCTGGGAGGCCGAAGAGGAGATGAAGAAGAAATATCCTCATTTGTTCCCTATGCCCACAGGTAATCTCGAATCTTTGCTTAATTCCATTTCGATAATGAATGTGTACTAATTGTGCTGTCTATAAACAGAAAATCCCCCGAAACCATTTCAAACCCTATAAGATTAATTTAACATTCGGGGACGAATGTTCTAAAGGGGGGGGGGGGGGGAGGATGTTATATCCCGTGTTTTCGCACATTTGGAAAATTAGAAATAATCTTGACTTTTAAGAAGTAAGGCCATAATTGATTCTAATCAACACATGAGTTGTTTATGAAAGAATATTAATGTGGAAGAGTCGGGGAAGCCCAAGGGAAAAGTTGGAGTTTCGGAAATTATTTTCGGGAATTACAAAATAAGATCCGCAACCAATTGGGCTCAAAAAAATTAATGGAATGGAGGCCCAAATTAAGGGGCATGGCCGGCCAAGCTTTGGCCCATGATCCACATGAATTAGTCATGTGCTTGGTCATGTGACAAGTTAATAAAGGGACCATATTATATTAGTTGTCATCTATTAGAAGTTTCAAGAGAAAGAAGAAAAACAACCAAGGGCAAGACAAGGAACCCATTTCGGGTTTGGCCATAGAAAATTTACCATCAAAAATCTTGCTTCAAAAATTAATTTCTTGTTGAATTCCTACTAATTCAAGGTCCCTTTGCAACGTGGTGTAGTTGTTTTGGAGGAAGGAGCCATTGGTTCATCAATTTGATCATATACCCAAGTGAAGAAGACTAGAGAAAAAGGTAAGGATTCATTCCTTTTTATTGTGTTATGAAGTCTTGTTTGTGTTCTAGTATGTAGAAATTAGTTGAAAGTATAGAAATATGGAAGATTTCAAAGTAGTTTTGGGATATAGTGTCTAGCCGTGTATGCCTATTGTTGTATATATATATGGTGAGTTAAAATTATGTTGTATTCTAGTTATGTTTATGGTGGAATTCACATTGGAAAGGAAAGTTGAATAAATTTGGTGGAAGTTGGAATATAGAAGTTGGCCGTGTGGTATGGTGTTGGGAAGATGGCAATGAATTAATTTATTTGGTGTGTTAGTTGAGTTGTAGGAATCCTTGCTCGTAAATGAAGATAAAATGACGTAAGTTTGTATTGAAACGGAATGTAGAAACTTATGTCGCTTAGTACAATTTTATGACATTATGAAAAACGAAGTTGTTAGGTTGCAAATTATGATGATCATGGATAGATTTGGAAGATGGAATCATGTTATGAATATGTATGCCAAAGATTAGAAGTTTTGAATGAATTATGACCTTAGCGGAAAGTTGTATATTATGTATATCGTATGAATATTTTGAATAAATGATATGAAATGCTTCTAAACTATATGGTGATGATCTTGATTAATGATAAATATGAAAACATTGAACTTGGGTTGGAAGTGTGAAGTCGCAATGGAAGTTATCGTAGTATGTCGCAAGGTAGAACTAGTTATGTTATATTGTGTTATATTGTGAGCGTTGTTGTTGTTGGTATTGTTATTGGGTTGTTGTTGATTGTTTTGGGCCGAGTTGAATTCTCGGGGGTGCTATATGTATAGGGGAGGTGCTGCCGAAATTTCGGTAAACAAATGTGAACTTAAGTGAATTCGTAGAATCCATAATTTACAATTGGTAAATGTGACCATTTGCAGATTTCTGACGAAACGGGAACTGAGTTTGGAAAGGTATAAAAAGCTCAAAAGGTATGTAAAGCTATCCCGATTCTTCTCTTGGCATGTCCTAGATGTACTAGGCTTGGATTTACGCCTCGGGGATTATTCTGTTCATCGGAATCCACGATTGAAATTGTCGCATTTTCATTCAATGGAATTGAACACCTTAAGAGTCCTTTTTGGAAAATTATGCATATTTTCCCCAAATGGTCTAGAAAACTACGGAATGCCCTAGAGTCTTTCTAGGTGACCTCATAAGCATAAAAAATGCGTAATTTGAGCCCACCGCCTTGCTTGTCCCGAGGTGGGCCCACTATTCCCGGTTTTACCCTTATTGTACTTAAGGCTTGTTTTCGAGCAGTTTTTGAACGAAATGTCCTAACTACTCTTTTAATTACTAAACAAAAACTGTTTTAAATATTCCATTAAGTCTTATAAATTGTTTTGGCACCCGGAACGATTTCAGAAAGATTATGCTTCTGTAATTCTTTATGACATCCGAACCCCACGTATTATAACTCCGTCTGACTTCATTGGATTTGTTTGTCATTAATATGCCTCATCGAGTCTCTGAAAATATTTATGATATTTTAACTGCATTTAGTTTCTCACTATTCTATTCGTGGATGCCCTAATGTTTCCCACACTGAGCCCGGGCCAGGATATGTTGTCAAGCGTAATCCCCTGCATTGTTCGCCGTGCCTCGATGTGAGGGGGCAGGTATACGCGTACATGGGTTTGTGGAGTATGCTGTGCCATGTACGTTTGTTCTGATATGATTTACTATGGCCATCTGATATGACATATTATGTTACGGGGTTATGCCCCTATTCTGATTCTTCTGTGTTGTGGCACCAGCGTCGGGAGGGTGGCCACGTTCTGTCTGCCGAGTCCCTTGGCAGGGGCCGGATTTGATATGACATATGTTCTGTACACACTCTGCATGTTTTGGAAATATGTATCTGATACTTTGGATTTTCCGTTTACTTTCTGTATGTTCTGCACCAGTTATGATTTTGTTTCTGTAACTCAGGCTTGGTGTCTGGTAACAAATCAATAGCAAAATCAATCTCCTGCTCGGGAAGGAGGCCAAGAATCTCTTCCGGGAATACATCCATAAATTCATTCACCACGGGGACTGACTGAAGAGTTGGCGGTTTAGCTTCTACATCTTGAACCCGAACTAGGTGATAAATGAAAATTTTTGTGATAATTTGCCTTGCCTTAAGATAGGAAATAAACCTACCTTTTGGTGACGCAGTATTTACTTTCCATTCTAAAGCTGGTTCTCCCGGAAATTGGAAACGAACCATTTTCATTCTACAATCAACATTGGCATAGCAAGAAGCCAACCAATCCATGCCCATAATAACATCAAAATCCACCATTTTTAACTCGTGTAGGTCAACCATAGTATGATGGTCACAAATCACAACTACACAATTTCTATACACTCGGCTGGCTATTACCGATTCACCAACGGGTATAGACACCTCAAAAGGTTTGATCGACTCTGGTTTGACTCTAAACCGTCCCGCAATATACCGAGTAACATATGACAATGTGGCGCCCAGATCTATCAAAGCATATACATTATGAGAAAATACCGATAATATACCGGTGACAACATCAGGAGAAGACTCAAGATCTTGGCGTCCAGCCAAAGCATAAATACGGTGCTGAGGACCGCTAGAACTGGGGACTCTCCCTCTGCCTCTACCATGCTCGACTGGTACATGTGAACCTGGGCCCTATAGGGCGTATATATGATGAAGATCCAGCTACAGACCCTGAAGGCTGGGTCCTACCTCTACCACCAACTGAGGGGCAATTACGCATAATATGGCCTGGCCGACCACATGAATAGCAAACCTCTGAGCCCAATCAGCACTGACCCCAATGTAACTTCCCACACTGGGAACATCGTGGCACAGGTGGTCTCGCCTGACCCGAATCACCCCTGAACTGAGATCTCGAAAAGCTCTGACTCGGCCCGGAATGAGTAGATCTATCAAATCTCTGGCCTGAAAACCATGGAGGTGCACTAGTCATAGAATGGCCTGTATGCCTTGAGAGCTGTTGTCTGTGCCCACCTCTATACTAACTTATCGGACCCAAATATCTAGCCCTCTTGTTATACCCTCTATCATGCTTACACTCACTTCTTTGTTGTTGTAGGCTTTCTTCTAAATTTTGAGCATGGGCTTGAATGTGTGAATTATCCTTGTTGTCCTGAAGGGACGCAGTCAAGCAGCTATCCATCAAATGTGGCCCTAGACCTTTCCCAAATCGGTGCACTCGGTCACCCATATCCGCTACCATGGCCAAAGCAAACCTAGCCAAAGAATTGAAGCGGAGACTATACTCTAAAGCACTCATGCTTCCTTGCCTCATATTCAAGAACTTATCGGCTCTAGCTCGCCGAACTTCTGGAGGCAAATAATGTCGGAGGAAGGCATCTACAAATTCTTACCATGATGGGGGAGGCGCATTGGCTCCCCGTGAAGCCATCCAAACTGTGTACCAATGAACCGCAACATCCCTCAATCTATAGGATGCTTACTCCACCGATTCGGTGTCCGAAGCATGTATCAACCGAAGTGTCCTCAACATTCCATCCATAAAATTCTGAGGGTCCTCATCCAGCTTTGATCCAAAGAATTCCGGAGGGTTAAAGCTAATAAAATCACGGGCCCTTGCACTAACAGCCCTATCACCTTGCCCTGTACTTTGCCGTTGAGTCTGGGCGGCAACCAATTGAGTAAGCAAATGAATGGCCTCTTTTACATCTTGGCCTGAAGCATCCGGTGGAGGAGCCGGAGGTGCTGGAGCTGGGGCTGAGGCGCCCTCACGCTCCTCAGAAATAGGTACTGAACGGGAGGACTGAGATTGAGCCGCATTATTGGACTCACTTTCCTCTACAACCATTGGCAGGGCTCTTTCAGCCCGCTTTCCTGCCACTGTCTTGCCCTTTTGGGCTGCCGTAGCCTTTCTCTTTACAGGCATCTCTGAAATACATAACACACAGATAAGGAAAAAGAAGTTCTTATGTCATAGCTTTATCGCACAATCTTATGAAGAAAGAAGGTCATTCATTCCTAAAATGCACGCAGCCCCTTATTTATAAGTGTGGCGCGCAGCACACTCATAAATAAGACTCTACTGGACACGGCTCGTAGACACACCCTAGGACATAACTGCTCTGATACCACTTTTTTCACGACCCAACCGGAGGGCCGCGACGGGCACCCGGTGCTAACCCACCCGGGCACCTCTTATCATACTTTCACATTTACATCTAGGTGAGCCACATAGCTAAATCATAATTTCAATCCATTATTCAGACTAATTCCATCGGGCAACAATACATATATATCATCATCAATAACAATGCCCATATAGAAGTACATAAGCCGACGAGGCTAACAAAATGATATCCAAAATATAGGCCGACAAGGCCAAACACATCTAACCATATACACATGTCTACGAGCCTCTAAGGAGAGTATGTCATATCAAATAGGCGGGATAGGACCCCGCCATGCCCATAAATATGTACACAAAAGAATAAATACCAAAAGCTGTAACTCCGAATGAAATGGAGCTCCGCTATGTAACCCTGAGTAATAAAGCTATGGATCAAGTCTTTCTCCCTGGCCACCTGCGGGCATGACGCAGCGTCCACAAACAAAAGGACGTCAGTACGAAGAATGTACTGAGTATGTAAAGCAGAGAATGGGAGATAGTAGAATCATCGTTATAAACACTTACTTGCTTTTCATAGGTACTTTCCATTTCTATTACGTGGTTGTGTACATACATCCGTGTCACACCCCTTTTTTTTTTACGAAAAATAAAAATAATATTGATTTGTTTTTATTTAAAAGGGTTTTTCCAATTAAAGTGACGTTTTGAGAAGGGATTATTTTATTTATTCAGAGTCGCCACTTGAAATTGAGTTTTGGTGTTCCAAGTCACCTTATTGAATCCCTAATCAAAAGGAAATGACTCTTTATTTTTGGTCTGCGAAAACAAAACTCCGGGTAAGGAATACTGTTGACCGGGGAGAAGGTATTAAGCATTCCCCAAGTCCCGTGGTTCTAGCACGGTCGCTTTTACCGACTAATGTTGAGCTTAAACCGATCTTGGATAAAATCATCCTTGCCTTAATTCTAGTTTGCCCAATTAATTCACTTTGAACATAATGACTTATATTTTGGTCATGCTTCACTCCCTCATATGTATTCCTTTCGGTCTTTTCCTTTTATTATTTTATGGGACAACAAGATTGAAATAATTCACATCTCATCTCGGTCATCTCTAACTTATTTAATTGGGTCTTAAAATGGACCATTAACATAATTACCACTTAAATTAATTAACTATAAACTTTTATACCTTTGCAGGAATGGGCTATCGACTACATCTTAAATTTTTCTTAAAAATAAAAATCACTTGTATGCCTTTAACTCAGAATAAAATCGTTCACGTGCAAAACTTGAATAATGAACATATTTACGAATAACTTGGGAATATTAAAACAAGATATAACTATGAGTGTAAATCCATATCAAATATGCTACTAACTATCATTGGATACTTATTGCTAATACATACATCTTTCATCATAAAAATGAAACACATATATAAGACATTCGCACAAGGACATGATTTCCATCAAAATGTACGGCTCAAAGCGAGGATATCGATTTAAAATTATTTGTATCAGTATACGACTGAATCAAAGGACTGTAAATCAAGATGAACATTTTAATGGCATGCTTACCTAACATCAAAAAGAAAAACTATCTAAGACAACCAAATACCTTCAAGAATCGATTTTTGAATCATTTAAAAAAAAATAGCAAAACGTCGTCAGCATTATAGCATGAACTAGAATACTACACCATTTAATTTATAAATACAATTATCCATATACACAAATTTACTTCAATCAAAATAAAGAACATAAAAGAAAAAAAAAACTTAAATGTGGATTCTTCGTTCATCTATTAAACTCCATTTATTCACATAAATACTTCAATATCTCATATTTTAATTATAAAAGATAAATTATAAGCATATACCATATATTTTCCTAGTATATTTCTGTGTATATTTACATGCAGGATTTAATTATTATTTTTTTTACTTATATAACATGTATTATATACATTATTATACCATGTATATATCCACTATTACAGTATCATTATATATTTATTCTACGCATATATTTGACTATAACGTGCATAATACTGTGTATATAGTTAATTTATTAACACTACAAGTTTGGAATTCTACCATTCTCATTCTAATTCATGGAAGAAATTAAATTTCAATACTAAACAAAGGGAACTGAGCATTCAAAGGCTAACCATTGATGTTATCATAAACTTTTAAACTCAAAATGGAATAAACTATTAGTGATGTTAGAAGAAAGCTCTAACCTAACGTGTTACTAATAAATTTCAGAACCATTAAAACATGCACACAAAAATAAATAATTTTATACTTAACAATCTTTAAGAGAACTAACAAGACCATTGAATATATATATATATATATTATACATGACTAAAATATGATCAAAAGCGTACTATTTATCTAAAATGTATCGCCATACTTAAGCAAAGAAAATAGATTCGGGAGACTCCAGCATATTCAACTGCAATTTAAATTTGAACTCGAACATATATAAGTCCCAAACTATTAAACATCAAAAAATATTATCCCATGTCAAATGATTCTTCAACAGAACTTTGATTCATCTAATGTATCGAAATAGAAAAGTAATACCGAAAACGAACCTTCAAATTCTTTTCGATCAACAACAAAAGCAACGTACAATCTACAGAGTTCCAAGGCTAACAAAAGTTGACTTTCAAGTCCACGAACTCGAAACAGCGAACAAAACCTCGAACTCAATTTCCAAACCAAACCTTTACGGAGTTGGTACTTTTTTTTTTCTGTTTGCTCTTAATGTATATTTTTTTTACTCCTCTCTGTTGCTTTTTTTTCCCTACCGTTTCTAATCTTTTCTATTCTCTGTTCGTTTCTTTTTTCTACTCTCCTTCTGATCTTTTCTTCTTCGTTGCTTTTTTTTTTTTTCTACTCCAGTAGCTTTTTCTTTCTTCTGTTTCTGATTTTTCTAACGCTATCCGTTGCTTTTTTCTTCTTTTCCTTTTTTCTAACCCTTGTAGATGTGTGTTTTTATAGGTGTGTGTATGTGTAGATGGTTGTGTGCATGTCGTGTGTGTGTGGATGGGTGACGTGAAAAATGGGACATGAGTGCAGTGGGATTTGTAGTTTAGGATTTACCCCCCCCCCCCCCCCCCCCCCTTTTTTTTTTAAACAAATATAAAAGTATACAAAATAAGAAATTAGCTAATCATTTATAGCCCAATGAAATATAGCAAAAATTAAATAGCTAGTTCATAGTCAAAGAATAGTAAAATCACTAGCTTATTTATTAAACCCAAATTAGAAGAATTTTATTTTTTTTCAAATTTCTTTTCTCTTAAATAAAAATGAAAACAAGATTTATTTTAAAATGTGACTCTATTTTTAAAGTTCTCAATTTTTAAAATAAAACTAACTAAAATTGACATAAAAATCAAGATGTCTAATCTAGACCTAAAAGAAATATTTAAAAGCTAAATAGGGTGTAAAACTTATGTTCGGTCAAAAATTAGGTGTTTACAATCCGTATCCGTTTCGATACTCATTTACATTTCGTATCCATTTTCGTGTTCATAGCATATTCGTATTTATATTCATAATTCATTTACCTATTCATAATCATAGCATACCCGACCATGAAGGATCGGTGTTTCACATACCCGGCCATAACGAGGCTCGGTGATTATACATACCTGGCCTTTTCAAGGCTCCGGGGTTTTCGTACCCAACTGCAGTGGTGTGCACGCGATACATAACATACCCAGCCATATAAGCTCGGTGTTACATAATAATCACACATAGACACATATACGTTTGAGCTCATAAGCATCTTTGACGTCATTACTATCGTTGTTCATTACATCTACCCTTAGAGAATTACTCATCATATAAGGAATTTAGTACAATCGTAACATATCGAGAATCATGAGCTTAGTAGCTCTTAAAGATAGAATCATTTGGAGGACATCATAGGCTCATGGAAGAATAGATATCTAGCCAAGGAATCATGCCTTATGAAAGAAGGGTTAGCCTTACATACCTTTCCATTCACCTATTCTACCACTTGCATGTTCTCCTTCAATGCTCACGTTTCTACCTTCATTAGAGTTATACTATCATTAGAAAATCGATAGCTTAGCATACATGACTAAATCTAGAGAAAATTGTAAAGAATCTCCTTTATTTATACGACTTTGTCCATGTCATATATCAACTCCCAAACATCAGTAATAACATTCACAACATCATAACAATAGTCTTTATTCACCTACATTATCCTTACTTCTCAGTTCACTTCCAATCATCCACATCCATGATCATAGCACACTATTACATTCATTCATATACAATGTCCATCCCATGTTCGTAACCTCATTTATAACATAACCATAATCACAACATATCAAGAATCATGACTCAATCCATGCTATTACTCAAAAATGACACTATTCCCACATTCATGACCCATTTTCTATATTCTTCTACAATCCAAGTGTTTCAACTTCTCAATACCTTAAACAACATGGAAATACCATAAAACTTACCTTAGATAGTGTAGGAATGACCCTTGGGTGGAAACACTTCACTTGGACAAAACCCTAGTTTCACTTTCACTTGGATTCCTTGTCTTGGATGAACTTTAATGGGTTTCTTACACTTGATTCTCTTGGTTTGATGAAGATGTTCATTAATATCCCTTGAATTCTTGTGGGAGAAGTGTGGAGAAATGTTCTAGAGAGTTCTAGAGTGAAGGGGTGTGAAGGGGAAATGAAATGAAATAACTTGGACCCCTTATTAATAATACTCAAATCTGTCCCACTCCAATCCTACGGACCAACATACGGTCCGTATAAATTTCACTGACCGTATGTCTGGCCGTAGATTTAGTCCAGTGAGGCTGTCCATCTGGGCTGATTATACGGCCAAACATACAGCCAGTATAATTTATACGGCCAGTATGTTGGGTCGTATAATGCCCAATTCTTCTAAACTCATTCTCGTCGACTCGTTTGATCTCCAATCCTTATGGAACCTTATTGACACTTGTTTATCACCTCATTAACAATCTAAGGGATGTTATAGTTCTTCTCCAAAGCATCATTAAATCATCATTAACTTGTTACTCGTAAATCCTTTTCGATACATATCGTATGCCTTGCTTTCTCTTGGCAAACTTTCTCCTCTTACCTCGAATGTCTTTGAAATCTTAATTAGGGTCATCAAATGTCGTTCCTTACTTATTGAAAGACCATAAACTTCGTGCTCTTCGTTAGTCTATTCACTGTGCATTAACGAAATTTTTTTCGAGGTGTAACACATGATTTGGAGTTAGTGGCAGTGATACATGCCTTGAAGATATGGAGACATTATTTATATGGCGTTCATGTTGATTTCTATATGGATCACAAGAGTCTCTAATATATCTTTAAGCAGAAGGAGCTTAATTTACGACAGAGACGGTGGCTAGAGTTATTAAAGGATTATGATGTTTACATTCTATACCATCCGGGGAAAGCAAATGTTATAGCAGATGCTCTTAGCCGTAAATCTGTGGGCAGCTTGATGGATGTGCAGCCAGAAATGAAGGAGATGGTTCATCAGATTTATCAGCTAGCCAGCCTTGGGGTCCGTCTGGCTAGTTCTAGAGATAGTGGAGTTTTTGTTCGAGAAGTTGCTGAGCCTTCTATCATAGAAGAGGCGAAAAGATGTCAGTACGAGGACCCTGTTCTGGCATAGTATAGGGATACAACCCTTCAAAAGGAGAAGACCCCATTCGAGGTTACACCTGACGGAGTGCTACGGTATAGGGGCAGGTTGTGTGTACCTGATGTTGCAGGGCTCTGGCAGCAGGTTATGGGAGAGGCACATTACGCCTGTTATTCTATTCATCCGGGGTTAACGAAGATATATCATGACCTTAAATGCTTATATTGGTGGGATGGCATCAAAAAGGGACATAGCGGAGTTTGTTGCTTAGTGCCCGAATTGTAAACAGGTTAAGGTCGATCATTAAAAGCCTAGTGGATTATTGCAGGAGATAGATATCCTAACATGGAAATAGGAAGTGGTTAATATGGACTTCATTACCAGTTTACCTCGCACTCAGCGGAAGTATGACTCTATATGGGTCATTGTAGATAGGCTGATAAAATCAGCCCATTTTCTGTTACATCCCGTGTTTTCATGCGTTGGAAAGTGTGCGAGTTAGATGATATTAGTAACGGACACGAGGTTGTCCCCCAAGCCTATAGGTGATTAAAGTGATGGTACGCATGTATCGTAAGGGTTTGAAGTTAAACCAATCGAAGAAAATAAGTTTTGTCGAGGCTCGAAATTTATTTGATGAAATACAGTCCAAGCTATAATACCCCGTATTTTTGGACTAGAAAAGTTAATCGTCCAATATGAGCAAAATTACCCGAGCCCGGAGAATTCGATCATATTCAAGGATGAAAATCGAGAGCTCGGTGTATAAAGAGTTTGAGATCCCGAAATAATTTAGGCCTTAACAAGTGTGACCACGGTGATTGAGAATAATATTTTGTGTGTACCAAAAGGGACTATGGACTAGTGCCATGTCACATAATCATGGAAATGAGTATATGAAGTGTATTAAAAAAATAATTGGATTAAAGTGAATTGAGATCAAAGGAGTTAATTATGTGTAAAGTTTAGGGTGTCGGAAAGAATTTCCAAAAAACAGAAAAAAATGAAAAAGACAAGAAAGGAAACGTACCTTAATTAGGTGTTCCACCTTTCCACGTGTAGGATTGATGCCAAATATTAAAGTGACTCATATCAATATAAGGTGATCTGTTGCTATTGTAAGATGTGTACAATTCATTTATATTATTTAGGGAAAGTGGATCCCACAATCCAAAGGCTTTGGAATTAATTTGGAAGAGTACTTGAATCAAAGTCATATTTTTTTTTGACAAGTTGAACCGAACGTGAGCAGAAGCAACAATAAAAGTGTATTTGAGGTTATTAACAACAACTTGAGCTCTTATTTTATTTCACCATTCAGTAGACTAATTTCCTCAATAAGGGTGCTGTAGCAAAATTTTTATACAACAATTGTTTGCAGAGCTCTCACGTTGAATTAAGAACCTTGCTATTTAAGCAAGTTGAGCAGCAATGTAATTACCCATTACGATGAAGAAAAAGTCAAGCAGCATCATTATTTTACGGGTTTCACTAATTGCTTCGATCTTGTTATTCCATTTTGTCGTGTTGTTGACTCCGGGCTTTCTTCGTAATGAAGTAAGGTGGAAGAAGATTAAATCTTGACATATGAGGTAAGAAATCCTCTCCTAGATGTATTTGAGTTATTCGAGTCATATCTATGTGCTAGATAAAAGAATTACGAAAACTATATCGGAAATCGGATAAATTGTTATTGTTATCATGTGGGCTGTTTGGTGGTTGTTATGAATTATTTTGTGGACTGGAATATCGTGTGTTTGGCTGTAGTTGTTGTTGTTATGTTTGTTGTTATACTATGTATATACGAAAATAAAGAAGTGTATACGAGCATCGGTATAGGAATTCATATTGGGCTGTTTTGGAAGTGATTTTGAGAATGGATTTGATTCTATTTGGGCATGTATTTGTTGATATTGATATTAGTATTGAGATTGATATTTTGGCTAAATTGGAATCATAAGTATTATTAAGTTTTTAAGGAAGATGCTACCCGAATATCGTTAGATTTCTAAGTAATTAAGGATTGGTTTGAAAGAGCAACCTAATTTGATTATTGGCATATTTGGTATTGTTTGTAGATTGGTGAAGCCCGAGACCTAAGTTATGGTTAACTTGAGAAGCGACAAGGTATGTAAAGCTAACCCTTCCATCTTTTTGGCATGATTTTATGAAACAAACAGACGACGTATATATGACTCCAAAGAAGCTCCTATTCTTAGAACTGCTAGGATGGCTAATGTTCTTGATTTCCAGAAGCTATTTCATTATGTCTTGATACGTTTATGCGATTCCAGAAGTTCTATTTGATATAAACCATAGCGATATTCGGAAGGTACTTGATACGACTATTGTCTTGATTTTCAAATGATAGTTCGTCTTGATTATTCTATTGAGTCTCAAATATGATTTAATTTGCATATGGTTGCTCACTACTCTACTCGTGCATGCCTCAATATGTCTTTCACTAAGTCCCGGGCCAGGATACGTTTTCATGCACAATTTGACTGTATTGTTCACCGAGTCCGTCACTAGAGGGCCGGGATATGATATATATGATGGTGTTATAATGTGATGGCGTTATGATGTGATGGTGTTATGATGTGACGGTGTTAGGATATGTTTATGGCGCCAAGGATGGTATGTGGCGACCTTATTCACCGAGTCTTATAATGGGTCGGATATGATATATGATATTGATATGCATGATTTTCATTTCATAAGGCAAGGGTATTGATATTTTAAAAGTCATACTTGTTTCTGGTAATCTCTATTTCAGTTATGATCCCGTTTATTGTATTTCATGCTTTATATACTCAGTACATATTCCATACTGACTCCCCTTTCTTCGGGGGGCTGCGTTTCATGCCCCCAGGTACAGATAGACAGTTTGGTGACCCTTCAGTATGGGACTTCTACTCAGCTGTCTTGGAGAGCTCCGTTATTCCGGAGCCTAGACTTATGGTATAGATCTTATGGTTTATATATATATATATGTTTACCAAGGGTACGGCGGGGCCCTGTCCCGTCATATTTTGCTATCGATATTCTTAGAGGTCTGTAGACATATGTATGGGTTGTGTATAAGTTTGTTCAGCTGTGTCTATACGATGTACTATGGATATGCTCTTCTGTAGTGGCAGCCTTGTCGGCTTGTGTTTCATGTTGATATGTTGTGGCAGCCTTGTCGGCTTGCGTATCATATTATGTTTTGTTCAGTTGTGACTCCCCAGAAGACTGGTTATTTGGATATATGTATATATGATGATGTTATAAACCCTCTGTGTTCTTTTGCAAGTTTCCATATTGATTTTAGCTTCAGTTGACTATATCTAACAGGTACGTATACGAGCGTCCAAGTCGGGCACTAGTCATGGCCCACGGGGTTGGATCGTGACAAAAGTAGTATCAGAGCAGTTCATCCTCGGAGTGTCTACAGACCGTGTCTAGTAGAGTCTTGTTTATCAGTGTGTTGTGCACCACATCTATAAACAGGAAGCTACGGGACATTTAGGATGTTACCTTTCTTTCATATCTAAGATCGTGCGATAGAGCCCAGCCATAGGAAATGAAATTCCTAATATTAACCCTTGATTTCAAGCTGAAGAACGGCATCGACAGAAGAAAGTGACTGATGATATTGGAAGTTACAAAGTACACAGGTAAGTAACGGTGCGAAAGATGCATGTCGGATAAGGTAAGAATGTTGCAGATATGATTGAGATGCAGTTAAAGATTGAAAGGGAAAAATAAACAGGAAAGTGTAACAGGTACAGTTTGAGTTGGACATACGAGGTATGTTCGTCATTTTTATACTGTTGTTGATATGGGAGCCCTGTGCGGCTATGATATGATATAATATATATGTATATGTTGGCCCTGTGAGGCATTGTTGGTATTTCCTGCGTGCAGGTTTTGAGATAGTAAGACATACAGAGGAAGCTCTGCCAAAATTTCTCTAGAAATAAAAAGAGAAAGAGATATAAGTTCGTAATATTCTTGAAAGGCCGTGTCAATAGTAATGATGGGATTTGACTAAGTTGCGAGTACGGCTGACTTCGAGAAACAAGTTAACTCTTGAATTGATGGTAATAGTAATTATGAGGTCGATGTTAATATGGTAAAAAGAAAAGTTAGGATAATTTGGAAGGGCTTGTGATACTAAGGGATGATTTAGAAAAGGCTGGCAAAACTTAATAGAATGTTATATTGAGGTATTGACTGAATTGATAAGAAGGGATAAATTACGGCGAGTTTATAGTAAAAAGGAGTAATGGTATGATTGAGACAAGAGTACGGAGGAGAAAGAATTGTGACGAATATAAATGTGTTGATAAGACAATTTGTGTATTAAGGATAAAATTGACCCGAAAGGGTAAAAGGGTTAAATACACCTACTCCACAGAGTGTAGTTGAACCATAGTAAGTATCGTGAATAAGGTTAAGAAATGCTACACTACTAGAAGGCTCATTACAAACCGAATATAATGTGAATATAATAAGGATTGTTATGAAAATGACTAAAGCCTAGCGAGGAAGTGACTAAAAGATGTGATGTGATCTATGTGATTAAAGTGTAAAGGCGAGCTATAGAACGAATAAGAAAGACTTATGAATTTCTTCTATAGGGAAAGTTCAGAATAAAGATTATATGATAACGGAAATGATAGCGAGCATAAGAAAAGAAGGAGTAACTGAAAGAATAGTAACAGATTATGACACAGCCAAGGATATGAGTAATATAAGTGACGGGATTCTGAAAGACCAAACTACAGAAAGATGGGCAACGAGGTGGAATGAGTGTTGGAAAATGACTAGTATGATAAGAACAAATAAGGATGAACAGAATATGTTTTGAAAATAAGAAAGGGGTTATGTAGAAGTAGTGTTTTCCAAATGATACAGGAGTAGCATGAGATTCCTTGTGCACAGAATAAAAGATGGACATAGATTGGAGAAATGATTAGGGGATTCTAAAGGAAGCACCCAAGATAGACGTAATAGAATGAGTACGAGTATAAAATAAAAGAGAAACATATAGCTACGAACTTAAAGGTGTAGTACGATGACAAGGTGATAAGATAAGACCATTATTAAGACGAATTGATATAATTTTGAGTAAGTTAGAATTCAGTGTTGGGTGCACAACACGGGTGAAAGAGCATAAGGCATAAAAGAGTACTGCGTATATATGACTTCTCCTCGGAAATAGTGAAATCCTTAAAGGACAAGGATTGTGGATTTAAAAAACAACTGAGGTACTATAAATTTATTAGAGGAAACTGATTATATCCGCCGGGATAAAGATACCGTCACAAGAGAGTTTTAGACACTTATCATCAGAATATAAGTGATACCTAATTGAGAATTTGGAACGACTATAAGTACTAACTAATTACTGATCGGAGTAAGTGGAAAGTTGCTGTGGATAAGTAGCTACATGGGTTGCATTACACAAGTACAGATCATCAGATGAGATTTTATACTATATATAGAAAGGTTCTCGTCACTTCGTGATTTTGTTAAGGTCTCGTACGAGGATAATCAAAGTTATAAATTATAAAGAAATACATGGGTATGGTACAGTATACCAAATGAATTGAAAAAAAAAAGATCAGATGAATTTGAGATTGGAAATAGGGGCATAGAGCGGAATACAAATAGATAATAGTATAAGTACGCCCTTAAGGGGGGAAGCAGGTGAGAGAAGTACAAGTGCAAGATGGAAACGATTAACGCTGCAATATATTTGATATGGATGCTTAAACTTCAAGTGGGATCCCTTGCTGAAACAAGTTAGTAAGATCTGAAGGCCAACAGTAAACGGATAGAAGTCAGGATGGTATTTGAGACAAGACCGAGGATCATTGGTAAAGACCTTGTATGATATGACTTGGCAATAGAGTTGTTCGCTAATGATATTGCGACTTATAAGTAGTAAGGAGAAGGGATAGAGAATCTCTTATAGTAGAATATGAAAAAGGGAAAGGAGTATGGCGAGATAAGGCTATGAGCGAGTGTTAGTACAAATAAGATATGTAAAGCAGAATGAACCAGGAGAAGGAAAGACTATGACTAAGATTGGATGTACTTTGTACAAATTATACAAGAATAGTTATACAACCTACGAATATTTGTACACTAAGAATGAGACCAAGTGAGTACTTGATAAGAAGAGTAAGGTTTCAGTAATAACAATGTGGTTACGATATTTCGGATATATTAGGGAAAGGTGTAAGATGGTTTGAACTAAGTACCGAGATAGGATTAGTACTGAGGGAAAAAGCCATAGTTGAGCCCCGACACCATTGAAAGGTGCGAGAGAAGAATGCAAGGCAAAGCATACAAACTAGTGAAACGACGCTAAGGTATGCCTAAAGATTGCAACATAATGTGTGACAGGAAAACTAGAAAAAAAATTTAGTAAAGGGGCAATAGAATATGCCTAAAGTGTTACAAGTTGGGTTAAAAGAAATTGTGAAATAGCTTAAGCGAGACGAGCAGGATGAGCTGGTTATGAGGTGACAGTGAATTTATATGTCAAATCAAGAGAAATTCTTTCAGAATTATACCAGTCAATAATAGACAGATCACAGAGCAGCTATGTGAAGTTATAAAATGTGGGAACTCTAGCGCTACTTAATAGTCAACCCTAACGATCGAGATCAAGAGCTAAAAGCAAAGTGACAGTTAAAAACCTTTTATAAGAAAGTCGAGAAGTGATACATGATGCTGAAGATTCCAGAGTATGGACTGTAACACAGAGCAATGTAAGGTTATTGAAGCAAAATAAAGTTACACCAAGGGAAATTTCGTCTTATCCGTAAAGTCTGCGAAGGGTCTACAAGTTACCAGAGGCATGAAATACCCCAGGGAATTGTAAAGTCTAATAAGTCGACGAGGGACGTCTACGCGTGAGAGGTAAGATGAAGTGAACGATGCGTCTTAAAGGAGAAACTACAGGAGAGGAAAGAGTCGAGTTATGACTAAGTGCACCAGGGAGGGAGTAAGATTTCAGCAGAAGAGCTCGCAATACAACCGTCAACCAACTGCGAAACAAAGAGGAGAGTAAGGACAATGATGTGGAATTATTACCTCGAGAGGATAAAGCAAGAGGAAATGTTACGGGAATGGTTATTTAGAGATCTGAAATGCGTTATAATAAATTGAAGGGAATCGACCGACGAAAGAGGCATGTCAAGGGCATAAATAAGAGAACACTTGAGGAAGTCTTCGGAATGCAAGATAAGCTTAACATTCGAGGACGAATGTTCCTAAGGGGGGAAGGATGTTACATCCCGTATTTCATGCGTTGGAAAGTGTGCGAGTTAGATGATATTAGTAACGGACACGAGGTTATCCCCCCAAGCCTATAGGTGGTTAAAGTGATGGTACGCATGTATCGTAAGGGTTTGAAGTTAAACCAATCGAAGAAAATAAGTTTTGTCGAGGCTCAAAATTTATTTGATGAAATACGGTCCAAGCTATAATACCCCGTATTTTTGGACTAGAAAAGTTAATCCTCCAATATAAGCAAAATTACCCTAGCCCGGAGAATTCGATCATATTCAAGGATGAAAATCGAGAGCTCGGTCTACAAAGAGTTTGAGGTCCCAAATAATTAGGCCATAACAAGTGTGACCACGGTGATTGAGAATAATATTTTGTGTGTACCAAAAGGGACTATGGACTAGTGCCACGTCACATAATCATGGAAATGAGTATATGAAGTGTATTAAAAAATAATTTGATTAAAGTGAATTGAGATCAAAGGAGTTAATTATGTGTAAAGTTTAGGGTGTCGGAAAGAATTTCCAAAAAACAGAAAAATAAGAAAAAGACAAGAAAGGATACTTACCTTAATTAGGTGTGCCACCTTTCCACGTGTAGGATTGATGCAAAATATTAAAGTGACTCACATCAATATAAGGTGATCTGTTGCTATTGTAAGATGTGTACAATTCATTTATATTATTTATGGAAAGTGGACCCTACAATCCAAAGGCTTTGGAATTAATTTGGCATAGTACTTGAATCAAAGTCATTTTTTTTTTGACAAGTTGAACCGAACATGAGCAGCAGCAACAATAAAAGTGTATTTGTCGTGTTGTTGACTCCGGGCTTTCTTCGTAATGAAGTAAGGTGGAAGAAGATTAAATCTTGACATATAAGGTAAGAAATCCTCTCTCCTAGATGTATTTGAGTTATTCGATTCGTATCTACGTGCTGGATAAAAGAATTACGAACACTATATCGGAAATCGGATAAATTGTTATTGTTATCATGTGGGTTGTTTGGTGGTTGTTATGAATTGTTTTGTGGACTGGAATATCGTGGGTTTGGTTGTAGTTGTTTCTGTTAGGTTTGTTGTTATACTAAGTATATACGGAAATAACGAAGTGTATACGAGCATTGGTGTAGGAATTTATATTGGGCTGTTTTTGAAGTGATTTTGAGAATGGATTTTATTCTATTTGGACATGTATTTGTTGATATTGATATTAGTATTGAGATTGATATTTTGGCTAAATTGGAGTCATAAGGATTATTAAGTTTTTAAGGAAGATGCTACCCGAATATTGTTAGATTTCTAAGTAATTAAGGATTGGTTTGAAAGAGCATCATAATTTGATTATTGGCATATTTGGTATTTTTGTTAGATTGGTGAAGCCCGAGACCTAAGTTATGGTTAACTTGAGAAGCGACAAGGTATGTAAAGCTAACCCTTCCTTCTTTTTGGCATGATCTTTATGAAACAAACAGACGACGTATATATGACTCCAAAGAAGCTCCTATTCTTAGAACTGCTAGGATGGCTAATGTTCTTGATTTCCAGAAGCTATTTCGGTATTTCTTGATACGTGTATGCGATTCCAGAAGTTCTATTTGATATAAACCATTGCGATATTCGAAAGGTAC
Source organism: Lycium barbarum (assembly GCF_019175385.1). Lineage (NCBI taxonomy): Eukaryota > Viridiplantae > Streptophyta > Magnoliopsida > Solanales > Solanaceae > Lycium > Lycium barbarum. The sequence goes on along the minus strand of NC_083348.1, from coordinate 16,248,108 downwards.
TTGATACGACTGTTGTCTTGATTTTAAAATGATAGTTCGTCTTGATTATTATATCTAGTCTCAAATATGATTTAATTTGCATATGGTTGTTCACTACTCTACTCGTGCATGCCTCAATATGTCTTTCACTGAGTCCCGGGCCAGGATACGTTTTCGTGCACAGTTCACTGCACTGTTCTCCGAATCCCTCACTAGAGGTTCGGGATATGATATATATATATATATATATATATATATAATGGTGTTATGATGCGATGGTGTTATGATGTGATGGTGTTATGATGTATTTATGGCGCCAAGGATGGTATGTGGCGACCTTATTCACCGAGTCCCATAATGGGCCAGATATGATATATGATATTGATATGCATGATTTTCATTACATAAGGCAAGTGTATTGATATTTTAAAAGTCATACTTGTTTCTGGTAATCTCTATTTCAGTTATGATCCTGTTTATTGTATTTCATGCTTTATATATTCAGTACAAATTCCGTACTGACCCCCCTTTCTTCGGGGGGCTGCGTTTCATGCCCGCAGGTACAGATAGTCAGTTTGGTGACCCTTCAGCATAGGACTTCTACTCAGCTGTCTTGGAGAGCTCCGTTGTTCTGGAGCCTAGACTTGTGGTACAGATCTTATGGTGTAAATAAACAAAAGGAAAGGAGTATGACGAGATAAGGCTACGAGCGAGTGTTAGTACAAATAAGATATGTAAAGCAGAATGAACCAGGAGAAGGAAAGACTATGGCTGAGATTGGATGTACTTTGTACAAATTATACAAGAATAGTTATACAACCTACGAATACTTGTACGCTAAGAATGAGACCAAGTGAGTACTTGATAAGAAGAGTAAGGTTTCAGTAATAACAATGTGGTTACGATATTTCGGATACATTAGGGAAAGGTGTAAGATGGTTTGAACCAAGTACCGAGATAGGATTAGTACTGAGGGCAAAAGCCATAGTTGAGCCCCAATACCATTGAAAGGTACGAGAGAAGAATGCAAGGTAAAGCATACAGACTAGTGAAACGACGCTAAGGTATGCCTAAAGATTGCAACATAATGTGTGAAAGGAAAACTAGAAACAAAATTTTAGTAAAGGGGCAATAGAATATGCCTAAAGTGTTACAAGTTGGGTTAAAAGAAATTGTGAAATAGCTTAAGCGAGACGAGCTGGTTATGAGGTGACAGTGAATTTATATGTCAAATCAAGAGAAATTCTTTCAGAATTATACAAGTCAATAATAGACAGATCTCAGAGCAGCTATGTGAAGTTATAAAATGAGGGAACTCTAGCGCTACTTGATAGCCAACCCTAACGATCGAGATCAAGAGCTAAAAGCAAAGTGACAGTTAAAAACCTTTAATAAGAAAGTCGAGAACTGATACATGATGCTGAAGATTCCAGAGTATGGACTGTAACACAGAGCAATGTAAGGTTATTGAAGCAAAATAAAGTTACACCAAGGGAAATTTCGTCTTATCCGTAAAGTCTGCGAAGGGTCTACAAGTTACCAGAGGCATGAAATACCCCAGGGAATTGTAAAGTCTAATAAGTCGACGAGGGACGTCTACGCGTGAGAGGTAAGATGAAGTGAACGATGCGTCTTAAAGGAGTAACTATAGGAGAGGAAAGAGTCGAGTTATGACTAAGTGCACCAGGGAGGGAGTAAGATTTCAGCAGAACAGCTCGCAATACAACCGTCAACCAACTGCGAAACAAAGAGGAGAGTAAAGACAATGATGTGGAATTATTACCTCGAGAGGCGAGAGCAAGAGGAAATGTTACGGGAATGGTTATTTAGAGATCTGGAATGCGTTATAATAAATTGAAGGGAATCGACCGACGAAAGAGGCATGTGAAGGGCATAATTCAATAAGAGAACACTTGAGAAAGTCTTCGGAATGAAAGATTAGCTTAAAATTCGAGGACGAATGTTCCTAAGGGGGGAAGGATGTTACATCCCGTGTTTTCGTGCGTTGGAAAGTGTGCGAGTTAGATGATATTAGTAACGGACACGAGGTTATCCCCCCAAGCCTATAAGTGGTTAAAGTGATGGTACGCATGTATCGTAAGGGTTTGAAGTTAAACCAATCGAACAAAATAAGTTTTGTCGACGCTCGAAATTTATTTGATGAAATATGTTCCAAGCTATAATACCCCGTATTTTTGGACTAGAAAAGTTATAGTCCAATATGTGCAAAATTACCCGAGCCCGGAGAATTCGATCATATTCAAGGACGAAAATCGAGAGCTCGGTGTACAAAGAGTTTGAGGTCCCGAAATAATTTAGGCCTTAACAAGTGTGACCACGGTGATTGAGAATAATATTTTGTGTGTACCAAAAGGGACTATGGACTAGTGCCACGTCACATAATCATGGAAATGAGTATATGAAGTGTATTAAAAAAATAATTGGATTAAAGTGAATTGAGATCAAAGGAGTTAATTATGTGTAAAGTTTAGGGTGTCGGAAAGAATTTCCAAAAAACAGAAAAAAATGAAAAAGACAAGAAAGGAAACTTACCTTAATTAGGTGTGCCACCTTTCCACGTGTAGGATTGATGCAAAATATTAAAGTGACTCATATCAATATAACGTGATCTGTTGCTATTGTAAGATGTGTACAATTCATTTATATTATTTAGGGAAAGTGCCCCCACAATCTAAAGGCTTTGTAATTACCCATTACGATGAAGAAAATGTCAAGCAACATCATTATTTTACGGGTTTCACTAATTGCTTCGATCTTGTTATTCCATTTTGTTGTGTTGTTGACTCCGGGCTTTCTTTGTAATGAAGTAAAGTGGAAGAAGATTAAATATTGACATGTAAGGAAAGAAATCCTCTCTCCTAGATGTATTTGAGTTATTCGATTCATATCTACGTGCTGGATAAAAGAATTACGAAAACTATATTGGAAATCGGATAAATTTTTATTGTTATCATGTGGGTTGTTTGGTCGTTGTTATGATTTTTTTTGTGGACTGGAATATCGTGGGTTTGGCTGTAGTTGTTGTTGTTATGTTTTGTTGTTATATTATGTATATACGGAAATAAAGAAGTGTATACGAGCATCGGTATAGGAATTTATATTGGTCTATTTTGGAAGTGATTTTTGAGAATGGATTTGATTCTATTTGGGCATGTATTTGTTGATATTGATATGATTATTGAGATTGATATTTTGGCTAAATTGGAATCATAAGGATTATTAAAGTTTTAAGGAAGATGCTAGCCGAATATCGTTAGATTTCTAAGTAATTAAGGATTTGTTTGAAAGAGCATCCTAATTTGATTATTGGCATACTTGGTATTGTTTGTAGATTGGTGAGACCCGAGACCTAGGTTATGGTTAACTTGAGAAGCGACAAGGTATGTAAAGCTAACCCTTCCTTCTTTTTGGCATGATCTTTATGAAACAAACAGACGACGTATATATGACTCCAAAGAAGCTCCTATTCTTAGAACTTCTAGGATGGCTAATGTTCTTGATTTCCAGAAGCTATTTCATTATGTCTTGATACGTGAATGCGATTCCAGATGTTATATTTGATATAAACCATAGCGATATTCGGAAGGTACTTGATACGACTATTGTCTTGATTTTCAAATGATAGTTCGTCTTGATTATTCTATTGAGTCTCAAATATGATTTAATTTGCATATGGTTGCTCACTACTCTACTCGTGCATGCCTTAATATGTCTTTCACTAAGTCCCGGGCCAGGATACATTTTCGTGCACAGTTTCACTGCATTGTTCACCGAGTCCCTCACTAGAGGGCCGAGATATGATATATGATATTGATATGCATGATTTTCATTTCATAAGGCAAGTGTATTTATATTTTAAAAGTCATACTTGTTTCTGGTAATCTCTATTTCAGTTATGATCCCGTTTATTGTATTTCATGCTTTATATAGTCAGTACATATTCTGTACTGACCCCCCTTTCTTCGGAGGGCTGAGTTTCATGCTCGCAGGTACAGATAGTCGGTTTGGTGACCCTTAAGCATAGGACTTCTACTCAGCTGTCTTGGAGAGCTCTGTTGTTCCGGAGCCTAAACTTGTGGTACAGTTCACATGGTGTATATATATATATATATATATATATATGTTTACCCAGGGGTACGGCGGGGCCCTGTCCCATCATATTTCGCTATCGATATTCTTAGAGGTCTGTAGACATATGTGTGGGTTGTGTATAAGTTTGTTCAGATGTGTCTATACGATGTGCTATGGATATGCTCTTCTGTAGTTGCAGCCTTGTCAGCTTGCGTATCACGTTGATATGTTGTGGAAGTCTTGTCGGCTTGTGTATCATATTATGTTCTGATCAGTTGTGACTCCCCAGGAGACCGGTTATTTGGATATATGTATATATGATGATGTTATGAACCCTTGGAGTTCTTTTTCAAGTTTCCATATTGATTTTAGCTTCAGTTGACTATATCTAACAGTTACGTATACGAGTGTCCAGGTCGGGCACTAGTCATGTCCCACGGGGTTGGGTCGTGACAAAAGTGGTATCAGAGTAGTTTATCCTCGGAGTGTCTACAGACCGTGTCTAGTAGAGTCTTATTCATCGGTGTGTTGTACACCACATCTATAAACAGGAAGCTATAGGACATTTAGGATGTTACCTTTCTTTCATATCTAAGATCGTGCGATAGAGCCCATCCATAGGAAATGAAATTCCTTATATTAACCCTTGATTTTAGCTGAAGAACGGCATCGACAGAAGAAAGTGACTGATGATATTGGAAGTTACAAAGTACACAGGTAAGTAACGGTGCGAAAGATGCATGTCGGATAAGGTAAGAATGTTGCAGATATGATTGAGATGCAGTGAAAGATTGAAAGGGAAAAATAAACAGGAAAGTGTAACAGGTACAGTTTGAGTTGGACATACGAGGTAAGTTTGTCATTTTTATACTGTTATTGATATGGGAGCCCTGTGCGGCTATGATATGATATAATATATATGTATATGTTGGCCCTGTGAGGCATTGTTGGTATTTCCTGCGTGCAGGTTTTGAGATAGTAAGGCATACAGAGGAAACTCTGCCAAAATTTCTCTAGAAATAAAAAGAGAAAGAGATATAAGTTCGTAATATTATTGAAAGGCCGTGTCAATAGTAATGATGGGATTTGACTAAGTTGCGAGTAAGACTGACTTTGAGAAACAAGTTAACTATTGAATTGATGGTAATAGTAATTATGAGGTCGCTGTTAATATGGTAAAAAGAAAAGTTAGGATAATTTGGAAGGGCTTGTGATACTAAGGGATGATTTAGAAAAGGCTGGCAAACCTTAATAGATTGTTATATTGAGGTATTGACCGAATTGATAAGCAGGGATAAATTACGGCGAGTTTATAGTAAAAAGGAGTAATGGTATGATTGAGACAAGAGTACGGAGGAGGAAGAATTGTGACGAATATAAATGTGTTGATAAGACAGCTTGTGTACTAAGGATAAAATTGACCCGAAAGGGTAAAAGGGTTAAATACACCTACTCCACAGAGTGTAGTTGAATCATAGTAAGTATCGTGAATAAGGTTAAGAAATGATACACTACTATAAGGCTCATTCAAACGGAATATAATGTGAATATAATAAGGATTGTTATGAAAATGACTAAAGCCTAGCAAGGAAGTGACTAAAAGATGTGACGTCATCTTTGTGATTAAAGTGTAAAGGCGAGCTATAGAACGAATAAGAAAGACTTATGAATTTCTTCTATAGGGAAAGTTTAGAATAAAGATTATATGATAACGGAAATGATAGCGAGCATAAGAAAAGAAGGAGTAATTGAAAGAATAGTAACAGGTTATGACATAGCCAAGGACATGAGTAATATAAGTGACGGGATTCTGAAAGACCAAACTACAGAAAGATGAGCAACGAGGTTGAATGAGTGCTAGAAAATGACTAGTATGATAAGAACAAATACGGATGAACAGAATATGTTTTGAAAATGAGAAAGGGGTTATGTAGAAGTAGTGTTTTCCAAAGGATACAGGAGTAGCATGAGATTCCTTGTGCACAGAATAAAAGATGGACATAGACTGGAGAAATGATAAGGGGATTCTAAAGGAAGCACCCAAGATAGACGTAATAGATTGAGTACGAGTATAAAATAAAGAAGAAATATCTAGCTACGAACTTAAAGGTGTAGTACGATGACAAGGTGATAAGATAAGACCATTATTAAGGCGAATTTGATATAATTTTGAGTAAGTTAGAAGTCAGTGTTGGGTACACAACAAGGGTGAAAGAGCATAAGGCATAAAGGAGTACTGCGTATATATGACTTCACCTCGGAAACAGTGAAATCCTTAAAGGACAAGGATTGTGGATTTAAGAAACAACGGAGGTATTGTAAATTTATTAGAGGAAACAGATTATATCCGCTGGGATAAAGATACCGTTACAAGAGAGTTTTGGACACTTATCATCAGAATATAAGCGATACCTAATTGAGAATTTGGAACGACTATAAGTACTAACTAATTACTGATCGGAGTAAGTGGAAAGTGGCTGTGGATAAGTTGCTTCATGGGTTGCATTACTCAAGTACAGATCATCAGATGAGATTTCATACTACATACAAAAAGGTTCTCGTCATTTCGTGATTTTGTTAAGGTCTCGTACGAGGATAATCAAAGTTATAAATTATAAAGAAAGACATGGGTATGGTATAGTATACCAAATGAATTGGAAAAAAAAGATCAGATGAATTTGAGATTGGAAATAGGGGCATAGAGCGGAATACAAATAGATAATGGTATAAGTATGCCCTTAAGTGGGGAAACAGGTGAGAGGAGTGCAAGTGCAAGATGGAAATGATTAACGCTGCAATATATTTGATATGGATGCTTAAACTTCAAGTGGGATCCCTTGCTGAAACAAGTTAGTAAGATCTGAAGGCCAGCAGTAAACGGATAGAAGTCAAGATGGTATTTGAGACAAGACCGAGGATCATTGGTAAAGACCTTGTATGATATGACTTGGTAATAGAGTTGTTCGCTAATGATATTGCGACTTATAAGTAGTAAGGAGAAGGGATAGAGAATCTCCAAAAGTAGGATATGAAAAACATCAAAGGATAAATAAACAAAGGGAAAGGAGTATGACGAGATAAGGCTACGCGCGAGTGTTTGTACAAATAAGATATGTAAAGCAGAATGAACCAGGAGAAGGAAAGACTATGACTGAAATTGGATATACTTTGTACAAATTATACAAGAATAGTTATACAACCTACGAATATTTCTACACTAAGAATGAGACCAAGTGAGTACTTGATAAGAAGAGTAAGGTTTCAGTAATAACAATGTGGTTACGATATTTCGGATATATTAGGGAAAGGTGTAAGATGGTTTGAACTAAGTACCGAGATAGGATTAGTACTGAGGGCAAAAGCCATAGTTGAGCCCCGACACCATTGAAAGGTGCAAGAGAAGAATGCAAGGCAAAGCATACAGACTAGTGAAACGATGCTAAGGTATGCCTAAAGATTGCAACATAATGTGTGACAGGAATACTAGAAAAATTTTTTAGTAAAGGGGCAATAGAATATGCCTATAGTGTTACAAGTTGGGTTAAAAGAAATTGTGAAATAGCTTAAGCGAGACGAGCAGGACGAGCTGGTTATGAGGTGACAGTGAATTGATATGTCAAATCAAGAGAAATTCTTTCATAATTATACCAGTCAATAATAGACAGATCACAGAGCAGCTATGTGAAGTTATAAAATGAGGGAACTCTAGCGCTACTTGATAGCCAACCCTAACGATCGAGATCAAGAGCTAAAAGCAAAGTGACAGTTAAAAACCTTTAATAAGAAAGTCGAGAAGTGATACATGATGCTGAAGATTCCAGAGTATGGACTATAACACAGAGCAATGTAAGGTTATTGAAGCAAAATAAAGTTACACCAAGGGAAATTTCGTCTTATCCGTAAAGTCTGCGAAGGGTCTACAAGTTACCAGAGGCATGAAATACCCCAGGGAATTGTAAAGTCTAATAAGTCGACGAGGGACGTCTATGAGTGAGAGGTAAGATGAAGTGAACGATGCGTCTTAAAGGAGTAACTACAGGAGAGGAAAGAGTCGAGTTATGACTAAGTGCACCAGGGAGGGAGTAATATTTCAGCAGAAGAGCTCACAATACAACCGTTAACCAATTGCGAAACAAAGAGGAGAGTAAAGACAATGATGTGGAATTATTACCTCGAGAGGCGAGAACAAGAGGAAATGTTACGGGAATGGTTATTTAGAGATCTGAAATGCGTTATAATAAATTGAAGGGAATCGACCGATGAAAGAGGCATGTGAAGGGCATAAATAAGAGAACACTTGAGGAAGTCTTCGGAATGCAAGATAAGCCTAACATTCGAGGACGAATGTTCCTAAGGGGGGAAGGATGTTACATCCCGTATTTCATGCGTTGGAAAGTGTGCGAGTTAGATGATATTAGTAACGGTCACGAGGTTATCCCCCCAAGCCTATAGGTGGTTAAAGTCATGGTACGTATGTATCGTAAGGGTTTGAAGTTAAACCAATCGAAGAAAATAAGTTTTGTCGAGGCTCGAAATTTATTTGATGAAATACGGTCCAAGCTATAATACCCCGTATTTTTGGACTAGAAAAGTTAATCGTCCAATATGAGCAAAATTACCCGAGCCCGGAGAATTCGATCATATTCAAGGATGAAAATCGAGAGCTCGGTGTACAAAGAGTTTGAGGTCCCGAAATAATTTAGGCCTTAACAAGTGTGACCACGGTGATTGAGAATAATATTTTATGTGTACCAAAAGGGACTATGGACTAGTGTCACGTCACATAATCATGGAAATGAGTATATGAAGTGTATTAAAAAAATAATTGGATTAAAGTGAATTGAGATCAAAGGAGTTAATTATGTGTAAAGTTTAGGGTGTAGGAAAGAATTTCCAAAAAACAGAAAAAAATGAAAAAGACAAGAAAGGAAACTTACCTTAATTAGGTGTGCCACCTTTCCACGTGTAGGATTGATGCAAAATATTAAAGTGACTCATATCAATATAAGGTGATCTGTTGCTATTGTAAGATGTGTACAATTCATTTATATTATTTAGGGAAAGTGGACCCCACAATCCAAAGGCATTGGAATTAATTTGGCATAGTACTTGAATCAAAGTCATCTTTTTTTTAACAAGTTGAAACGAACGTGAGCAGCAGCAACAAGAAAAGTGTATTTGAGGTTATTAACAGCAACTTGAGCTCTTATTTTATTTCACCATTCAGTAGACTAATTTCCTAAATAAGGGTGCTGTAGGAAAGATTTTATACAACAATTGTTTGGAGAGCTCTCACGTTGAATTAAGAACCTTGCGATTTAAGAAAGTTGAGCAGCAACGTAATTACCCATTACGATGAAGAAAAAGTCAAGCAGCATCATTATTTTACGGGTATCACTAATTGCTTCGATCTTGTTATTCCATATTGTCGTGTTGTTGACTCCGGGCTTTCTTCGCAATGAAGTAAGGTGGAAAAAGATTAAATCTTGACATATAAGGTAAGAAATCGTCTCTCCTATATGTATTTGAGTTATTCGAGTCGTATCTACGTGCTAGATAAAAGAATTACGAAAACTATATCGGAAATCTGATAAATTTTTTATTGTTATCATGTGGGATGTTTGATTGTTGTTATGAATTGTTTTGTAGACTGGAATATCGTGGGTTTGGTTGTAGTTGTTTTTGTTATGTTTGTTGTTATACTATGTATATACGGAAATAAAGAAGTGTATACGAGCATCGGTATAGGAATTTATATTAGGCAGTTTTGGAAGTGATTTTGAGAATGGATTTGATTCTATTTGGGCATGTATTTGTTGATATTGATATTAGTATGGAGATTGATGTTTTGGCTAAATTGGAATCATAAGGATTATTAAGTTTTTAAGGAAGATGCTACCCGAATATCGTTAGATTTCTAAGTAATTAAGGATTGGTTTGAAAGAGCATCCTAATTTGATTATTGGCATATTTGGTATTGTTTGTAGATTGGTGAAGACCGAGACCTAGGTTATGTTTAATTTGAGAAACGACAAGGTATGTAAAGCTAACACTTCCTTCTTTTTGGCATGATCTTTATAAAACAAACAGACGACGTATATATGACTCCAAAGAAGCTCCTATTCTTAGAACTGCTACGATGGCTAATGTTCTTGATTTCCAGAAGCTATTTCGTTATTTCTTGATACATGTATGCGATTCCAGAAGTTCTATTTGATATAAACCATAGCGATATTCGAAAGGTACTTGATACGACTGTTGTCTTGATTTTAAAATTATAGTTCGTCTTGATTATTCTATCTAGTCTCAAATATGATTTAATTTGCATATGGTTGCTCACTACTCTACTCGTGCATGCCTCAATATGTCTTTCACTGAGTCCCCGGCCAGGATACGTTTTCGTGCACAGTTTCACTGCATTGTTCACCGAGTCCCTCACTAGAGGGCCGGGATATGATATATATATATATATATATATATATATATATATATATATATATATATATATATATATATATGATGGTGTTATGATGTGATGGCGTTATGATGTGATGGTGTTATTATGTGACGGTGTTATGATGGGTTTATGGCGCCAAGGATGGTATGTGACGACCTTATTCACCGAGTCCCATAATGGGCCAGATATGATATATTATATTGATATGCATGATTTTCAATTCATAAGGCAAGTGTATTTATAATTTAAAAGTCATGCTTGTTTTTGGTAATCTTTATTTCAGTTATGATCCCGTTTATTGTATTTCATGCTTTATATACTCAGTACATATTCCGTACTGACCCCCCTTTCTTCGGGGGGCTGCGTTTCATGCCCGCAGGTACAGATAGTCGGTTTGGTGACCCTTCAGCATAGGACTTCTACTCAGCTGTCTTGGAGAGCTCCGTTGTTCCGGAGCCTAGACTTGTGGTACAGATCTTATGGTGTATATATATATGTTTACCCAGGGGTACGGCGGGGCCCTGTCCCGTCATATTTCGCTATCGATATTCTTAGAGGTCTGTAGACATATGTGTGGGTTGTGTATAAGTTTGTTCAACTGTATCTATACGATGTGCTATAGATATGCTCTTCTGTAGTTGCAGCCCTGTCAGCTCGCGTATCATGTTGATATGTTGTGGCAGCCTTGTCGGATTGCGTATCATATTATGTTCTGATCTGTTGTGACTCCCCAGGAGACCGGTTATTTGGATATATGTATATATGATGATGTTATGAACCCATGGAGTTCTTTTGCAAGTTTCCATATTGATTTTAGCTTCAGTTGACTATATCTTACAGGTACGTATACGAGTGTCCAGGTCGGGCACTAGTCATGGCCCACGGGGTTGGGTCGTGACATTTTCTTCCAGTCAGGACTACTTATTCAGCTGAAGACTATGTGAGGTTATACATCAGGGAGATAGTAAGACTTGATGGGATTCCCACAACCATTATTTCAGACAGAGGAGCTCAGTTTATAGCTAACTTCTGGAGATCGTTCCAGTGAGGATTGGGGACACAGGTGAGTCTCAACACAACATTTCACCATCTGACTGATGGACAGGAGGATCGTACTATTCAAACGCTAGAAGATATATTGCGAGCCTGTGTTATTGACTTCAGAGGTAGCTGGGATGATCATTCTCCACCTATTGAGTTTGCTTATAATAATAACTACCATTCTAGTATTCAGATGGCACTATACAAGGCCTTATATGGGAGGAAGTACAGGTCATCTATTCGTTGTTTCGATATTGGTGAGACAAAGTTGATAGGCCTAGAGATGATTCAGCAAGCTATTGATAAGGTGAAGCTTATTCAGGAGACATTATTGGCAGCCCAGAGTCGACAAAAGGCATACGCAGATAATCGACGTCGAGACTTAGAGTTTCAGGTTGGTGACTGGGTATTCCTGAAGGTATCACCCATGAAGGGTGTGATGAGGTTTGGCATGAAGGGGAAGCTCAGCCCGAGGTACATTGGGACTTATCAGATTATTCGTAAAGTAGGCAAGGTTGCCTATGAGTTAGACCTACCATCTTATTTGGAAGAGGTACATCCAGTATTTCATGTGTCGATGCTTCGTAAATGCATTGGTGACCCTTCCAGAGTATTTCCTGTAGATGACGTCCAGGTGACAGAGGAGTTGTCTTATGTGGAGAGCCCCATAGCTATACTTGATCGCCAGGTTAGAAGGTTGCGTACTAAAGATGTAGCTTCTGTCAAAGTCCTATGGAGGAATAATAATAGGGAAGAGATAACTTGGAAATATGAGGAGGACATGAAATCTAGATACCCGCATTTATTCCCACTGCCAGAAGACGTGCAGACAGAGCCATTAGCGCCCTAAGGTACGTAAGGTGCCTTTAAAATAACTTCTGGGTCGTGCGTGGTCAACTCAACATAAATGTTGATGCCCGATGAGGCATTCTATATTCTGGGTTGTTGTGATAGGATAGTTGTGGTGCAATTATAGGAATAATTTGGCGAAATTTTCATAGAAATCTGTAAGAGTTTAACATTCGAGGACGAATGTTCCTAAGGGGGCGGAATGTTACACCTCGCAGATAGCACGTTGAGATTCGCTAGGCGGTAGTCGTACAATTTCGGATGCGGGGTTATGGTTAAGGATGTATGAGGTTATATATGTTCAACCTATGATTATGAGGGTTAAGTTCATATAATAGGTCATGGAAGAGTTGGAGGACAAGGAAATCAGAGAGTTAAGGTGGGGCCCACATGTCGGGGTTTTATAAAAGACATATGAAAAGTAATATGAGTTGTACATGGGAAGTGACCCTTAAGCCAAATATGGGCATAAGCCCTCCAAAGGGATAATTTAAGGATACGTTTTCGGACGATCTAACTTGGAGAGGCCAAAATACCATTGTAAGGTTGGAATTTGGAATCACACAAAAAATGAAAGTTGTAGATAATTGAAATATCTTTCCAACCACAGGTCATGGACCCTCATACGATAGTGACATCACATGTTATACGCGTTTTAAAATCGGCTGTCAGGGAAGGAAATTAACGAACGCGCCAGAAGGTGGCGCGAACGCGCAGGGCAAGACCCTGCAACTCCGTGCGAATGTGCCACGTGGCGGGCCGAATGCACTGAGTAAGTTTTAAGTCGGTCCTGGAAGAACCTGGACTGTTATAAAAAGGGGGTCGACCCCCATTCCTCAGCCAAAAACACCCCAAATCCCCTCAATCTTTCTGGAAATTTCCCCAAACTTCCCACACCCACTTTTAAGCGAAAACCAGGTATAATTCCCGAATTTCGGTCCAGATAGCTTACAGTTGTGGTTACAAAATCGTATAGCGGCGTGTTGTGGCCTAAGATTAAGTTGGAGAAGTGAAGATATACCAATATTAATGGGAGAAAGGTATGAATCTTCTATTATTAATATTAATCTTTGTCCCTTTACAAAAATAGAGCTGTTAAATAGTTATAAATAATTCAGTTGATGGAAATATGGGATAAACATCATATGGGATGTTTATGAATTATTTTGGGTGTTGAGAATATTATGGTTGATGTTGGCATTCTTATTGCTGTCGTTGGTTACTGAATTGGGATTTCGGTTTAGGCATATAAACAGGGGAGATGCTGCCCGATTTTCAGCAGGATATAAAATAGTTTGAATTGAAAACATAGGGAAAACGTGTGATAATGAGTCTAACATTAGTTTGAATCCTCTCGAATGTAGATTTACGAGCTCGGACGGATAAGCGTAGCTAATAGCAGGTCCAGCAGGTATGTTAAGGCTCGTCCCTTTCTTTCAAGGCATGATTCCTATGTTACGATTTCATAAATGTTTCCACAACTTCTTCGTTTTCAAAAGTTAGAAGTTTATGATTCCAAGGCATGATTCCTTTCCCGGTAATCCACAAATGTTTTCCAAAATGCCCGTATTTTCCAAACCAGAGATTTATGATTCTGTGAGCTCTTATGATAATAGAGATGAACATGACAATTGTCTTTGATTCTCATGTGTTAGTTCGTTCTATTTATTTTTCTCGAGTTCTAAACGGTGATTCAGTTTGTACATGATTACTCTTAATATTCTATTCGTGCATATTGTTATGGCCTCACTTCACCAAGTCCCTCACTAGAGGGCCGGGTACGTATTCGTGCATAATTTTATTGTATCACATCACCGAGTCCCTCACTAGAGGGTCGGGTACGTATTTGTGCATATTATTATTGTATCACTTCACCGAGTCCCTCACTAGAGGGTCGGATATGTATTCGTGCACAGTTTCATTGTATTGTTCATCGAGTCCCTCACTAGAGGGCCGGGTATGTATATTATATATTTCACCGAGTCCCATAATGGGCCGGGTACGCTATATATTTCGACGATTCCTATAATGGGTCGGGTACGCTATATATTTCACCGAGTCCCATAATGGGCCGGGTACGGTATATATATGTATATGACTTCACTCACTGAGTCCCATAATAGGCCGGGTACGATACATTATACATATGCATGACTCATCTCATAAGGTACAGATGCTTTGGTACTCCTTGATTATCACACTTGTCTCCTGTCATCTTTTACTCAATCATGATCTTTATTACTATATTTCATCCTTTACATACTCAGTACCTTTTTCGTACTGACCCCCTTTTCTCGGGGGGCTGCGATTCATGCCCGCAGGTACGGACACTCAGTTTGGTGATCCTCCAGCTTAGGACTTCTGCCCAGCTGCTTGGAGAGCTCCATTGTTCCGGAGCTTGAGTTATTTTGGTTCAGCTGCTTTTGAGATAGACTTTGTTATACTCTTAGAGGTCTATAGACATGTGTGAGTTGTATATATGATTTAGTCAGCTATACAGATGTAGTTCGTTTTCGATATTCCCGTGTATAGTGGCAGCCTTGTCGGCTTGCATATTTTATTATGTTTGGTTAACTGTGACTCCTCAGGAGATACGTTCATTTTGATATATGGCATTATGAGTCTACAACATGCTTTTACAGATTTCAACATTTTCCTTAGTATCAGTCTGATTATATCTAACAGATTCGTATACGAGTGTCCAACTCGGGTACTAGTCATGGCCCATCGGTTTGGGTCGTGACACATTTGGAGGAGAATTTTGGAGGTAAATTTTGCTTATACCTTTACTCTTCCTTGAATCATAATCATCTTAGATATCCCTCTTCCCTTTAATAACCCCTTAGTGATGAAAGTTTGAAGAGGGTTTTGATGAACACTTTCTCTAGGCTTGATAATGATAAATTGATGATGTTTATGTTATATTTTGATGCATCTAAGCTTATTAATCATATATCTTACATTCCTAGCATTGAATTTCGGAATCAAGTAATTAGGGTTTATACCCAATTTGGGGGTTTTGCTTGAAATCAGAAATTAGGCTAATCCTTGAGCTAAATTAGAAATTAGTGGTTGGGTTATGATCACCTAGTGCTTAATTTGGTAATTTTCTTTCGAATTTCCCGTTTTCCCCTTGTGGGCCTATTTCCGCAATTTCTAGGGCTAGAATTGACCTAATTGATTAGTACCAATATTAGTATCATTTTTCATGGTTTCTAATCTAGAATTCAATTATGCTTACACTACTTTGGTTTTGAGGTTCCGCGGAAAGGCAAGGAAAAGGAGTGAGTTGTTGGTGTTGTGGTTCGGCCATCAAATTGGTATCTAGACGGCCCAGCAGAGCGAGTGGCCGCGGGGCTGCTCCAGCCAGGGGTAGAGCTCCGACGGTAGGATAGCGCCGAGAGACATCTCTATCCCCCGAGCCCGAGGATATGGCTCCAGCTCAAACACAACCGGAGGTTACTTCTGATCAAGTAATGCATGATACTATGGCCATACTATTCTTGATGCCCAGCAGGCGGTAGCCGGTGTTACTACACCCGGTGGGGGTTCACAAACTAAGGTTGGGGCACAGACCCCTGAGCAGGGACCTACGTGGGCAGCACATCCCGCCGTATCTATGGCTTCTCGCATTGATGCAATACCCACCCCTGGTGAGGAGATTAGGCCCATGGAGGGCGCTGTTATGACTGCTGCTGATCAGGACCTGGTTGGGATGTAACGGAAGTTATAGCCACCGAGGTTCTCTGGTACTTCGTCTGAGGATGCCTATGAGTTTATTCTTGATATGCATGTGTTGATACACTGTATGGGGATAGTGGAGACCCACGATGTTGATTATGTGTCCTACCAGTTTTGTGGTGACGCGAAGACGTGGTGGAGGTATTTCGTGGCGTGCAGACCTGAGGGTTCTCCTCTTTTGACTTGGACTCAGTTCTACCGGGCCTTCCTTGAGAAGTATATGCCCCGATCTTTGAGAGAAGCACGCATGGAGCATTTTTTACACCTTGAGTAGAGGGGTATGTCTTTGGAGTCCAATGTGACCCGTTTCCTTTATCTGGCCCGTTATTCTACTCCGTTGATCCCTACAGAAGCTAATTGGATTAGGCGCTTTGTTGGAGGACTTGTGGGCTTTCTACAGATTCCTTTTCTTTAGGTGGAGTCTATGGGGGCTTCGTTCCAGTCCATTATTGAGCATGCTTCTATTATTGAGGGTGCTAAGGTCCGTGCTTTTATCAGTGGTCACAAGAGGCCACATCAAACTGGTAGTTTTATAGGTTCTGGTTCGAGGGGCACCGATAATTTTTCGAGGCCACCTCAGCCCTATTTCAATTGTCCCGTGCATTCAGCGTTACCGGCTTCCTCTAGTGAGCCACCTTGGCAGAAAGCTCCGGAGAGTTCGTTCTCCAGACCAGTGGACAGGGCTGCTTCATCTAGGTCTTCAGCTTCAGCGTTTCAGTATTCGACTCCTCTCACCTGCTTTTCGTATGGAGAGGTTGGGCATATTTCTAGAAGATGTCCCCAACCCAGGTGGGATTATCAACCGTCGAGGACTCTGTATCATCAGGTGGTCGAGGTGGGACTTCTCTGAGAGGCGGTGGTCAGTCAGGCCATGGTACTTTCCATGGTTCTAGAGGTGCGTCCCAGCTAGCTAAAGGTGCTTCCAAGAGTACGAGAGGGGGATCTCAGACCAGGCGTGATGGAGGCCATTGTTACTCATTTCCTGGTAGGTCCGAGGCAGAGGCCTCAAATGCTTTGATATTAGGTACCATTTATGTCTGTCATAGAGCAGCATCGGTGTGATAACATCATGTACATATCATAGACTTATCATATTCTCATCATACTATTACCATAATGCATGACTGGAAACTTAAGACAATTATACTCTATCGGGGTGACATAAAGTCGTGAACCCCAGATTTCATTATGGAGCATTTATAAACATTCTGCCTCACCTTGAAGGAAATAGTATATAAGGCGAGTGTATACAATAGACGACATCATCAACTTTATAGGAACATCATATCATGAACTCTGGAATCTTTAGACTCAAATTCATCCTCGTCATCATTGGGCTCATAATATATCTCTTATCTCATATATCTATTCATGAACATAGACTCTTAGTTTTCCGGAATGTTGAAGAATCATGAATAGGAAGGAAAAGTCATGCCGTAGGATTCATGCCATAGAAAGAAAGGACTAGCTTCACATACCTTTTATGTTTATCTAATCTATCGCTTGCTTGTTCTCCCTTTAGCTCACGTTTCCACCTTCAAGAGAATTCGCATTAACATTAGCTAATCGATTACTTAAACGGGCTTACTATTTCTAGGGAAAAGTGGGCAGCATTTCCTTTGTTTCTACTACTTTCTCCATATTCTATATCAACCCCCAAACATTCATAACAATATTCACAATGTAATAGACAACAATCATCCTTCATCTACATTATCCGCATTTCGTAATTTTACTCCAATTTCTCCATAATCATGGTCAGAGTTCATTATTGCATTTTCTCACATATAATACTTATTTCACGTTCTAAATGTCGTTCATAACATATTTACAATCTCAACATATCAAGATTCATGATTCATATTAATCCACTATTCACAATTGCCACTAATCTCATCTTTTGTAATCCATTTTCCATTTCCTTCCATAATCCAAGTGTTTCAACTTTTTCCATACCTTAAACAACATGGAATAATTATGAAACTCACCTTTGAATGCGTAGGAATGGGTTTTGGTTGGCAATACTTCACTTGGAGAAAACCCTAGCTTCACTCCCAAGAGAATTCTTGACTTGGAGGAACCCTAGTGAGCTTCTTGCACTCGATTCACTTGAATTCTTGATATTGATCTTTGCTTTCCTTTGTATTCTTGTATATGAAGTGTGTGTGGAACCCTATAGAAGCTTGGAGAGAAGTGGAGAAGTGAGGGGAATGAATATAATGAAGTGGGATCACATTTAAATACTTAGAATAACTTAGCCCGTCGGGACTTCCACGGACACTTGTACGGTTCGTAGAACATTGCACGGTCCGTACAAGTGGTCATGGTTCACCACCTTGGAAAACATTGTTGCTGTTGGGTTATACGGACCATTATACGGTCCGTATAAAGTTCCACGGGCTGTATAATGTGGTCGTGTAACTCAAAGTTTTTCCGAAGTTGATCTCGTCGTTTCGTTTGGTCTCCAATCCTTATAAAACCTTCTTAACACTTGTTTCACACTTCATTAACCATCTAAGGGACATTATAACTCTTCCCTAAACATCATTAAGCTATCATTAATTTGATTCTCGCAAATCGAGGCGCAACATGTCCGGGCTTCCATTAAAAACTTCCTTCCCTTACGACAAATGTCTTTGAATCTCGATTAGGGTCATCAAATGATATTTCTTACTTATCAAATCATCGTATACGTCATGCCCTTCGCTAGCCTATTCACTGTACGTTAACGGGAAATTTTCCGAGGTGTAACAGGCAAGTTAAGCCCCAAGTATATTGGTCCGTTTTAGATTGTGGACTGTATTGGTGATGTAGCTTATGAGTTCGCATGGCCGACAGGCTTGGCAGGAGTTCATCCGATTTTTCATGTTTCGATGCGGAAGAAGTACCATGCCGGCAGTACCTACATTGTCCATTGGGATTCGATATTGCTTGATGAGAATTTGACTTATGAGCAGTGTTATACCCCGTATTTTTGTACGTTGGACTGTTCGTAAGCTAATCGACGTAAGTTCAAGGACAAGATTAATTTTGAGATATGAGACAAGGACTTTTTAATCCCGATTTTAATAATGCACGGCTTGCTAGCTAATTACGATTAGTATGGAAACATTAATGAAGATTGGGGATTAATTAACCATGATTAGATTATTAAGTGGGGATTAGTAATTAATTAAGATTAATTAAGCTAAATAGACCACTAAGTGGGCCCCACAAGACATGGCTGAATCTGATTGGTGTTGAATTAAGTAGGACACATGTCATAAGGGTTGGACACTTGTCAACACGGTAGCTTACATATAAATAGCCATAAAATGATTCATATTTCATATACTTCATTCATAAGTCTTCGCCAAAGTAAATTAAGAGAGAAGGGCTCCTAAGCTAGAGAGAGAGAGAGAGAGTCATGGCCAGCCATGGCAGCCACCTAGTGAAGCTCACGGCCAGCTCCTCCCCCCACCTTCTACACAATTGAGTTGATGAATTTCAAGTCCAATTAGAGGGAAAAAATAAAGATTACAACAGCCATGGAAACTCACGGCCATGGCTGATCTTGAGGGAGTCCAAGTTCTTGTTAATAAAAGCTTAAGTTCTAAGGTGATTTAAACATTCCAAGGTGATTAGTAATGTGAATTAATCCATTGGGGGCAGCAAGAACGTTTGTTATTTGAAGCTACAAATTTTAGCAACGTTAAGAAGCCAAGTTTGTTAAGGTAAGATTTAATTCTCTCTTTCATGTGTTAGTGATAATTTGGTCTTTGTATAATTTGGTGAATATGGAATTGGATGTAAGGAATTATGTGTGTTGATGCTAAGATTCGGTTGGAGGGATGTTTAAACTAGTAATGATGGATTAATTGTGATTATTGTTGTTATTATTGTTGTCATGGGTTATATGATGAAAATGAAGGAATTTGATATTTAAACTTATGGTTGTATTGTGTTGGTAATGATCGGGTTCTGGTTGTGTTGTTGTTGTGAAATTGGACTAAGTGTAGCTAAAGCTTGTATTGTGTTGTTATAATTGATTGGCTGCTTTAGGACTTATTAATGTTAAGATAATTTTCTTGCATATGGAAGTTGAGGCCGTTATTGTGTTGTTGCTAATGTGAATCACTAATTTGATAAGAGAGAAACGTATAAAATATCGTATGTGAAGCGTATGTGGCTTGTTGGGTGCATATTTTAGATATTTGAGGTGTATCGGGCATTCTTATGTTATGTGGGCTGTTTTGGAGAATCCTCGGATCTTGTTTCGACTAGTTCTTAATGCGATAAATTAGACGTGCTTTGGTTGTTGCTATGTTGGTTGTTGTATAGTTGGCCTAAATGTGAGGAAATTGAGCGATATAGGGGAAGTGCAGCCCAATTATCTTGAAATAATCTACTAACGTTGAAGTACGTTTTATGCCTTTTTGTAGCTTTACCATAGTCTTGACGTCTTAATATAGGTTGAGATATTTTGGGCAACATATACATATCGAGTCACGAATTAAGCGCCAAAGGTATGTAAAGCTAACCCTTCCTTCTTTTTGGCATGGTATTTATGAAACAAATAGACGACGTATATATAACTTAAAAAAAAAGGCTCCTATTCATAGAGATACTAGGATGGCTAATGTCCTTGATTCCCAGAACTTACTTTATTATGTCTTGATACGTATCTATGATTTCTGAAGTTCTATTTGATATGTTCCATAGTGACATTCGAAGGATACTTGATATGACTATTGTCTTGATTTCCAAATGACAGTTATATTCTATTGAGTCTCAAATATAATTTAGTTTGCATATGGTTGCTCACTACTCTGCTCGTGCATGCCTCAATATATCTTTCACCGAGTCCCGGGCCGGGTATGTTTTCGTGCACAGTTTCACTGCATTGTTCATCGAGTCCCTCACTAGAGGGCCGGGTACCATATATATATATATATATGATATGATGATGCGATGATATGATGATATAATGATGTGATTATGGCGCCAAGGATGGCATGTGATGACTTTATTCACCGAGTCCCATAATGAGCCGGGTATGATATATGATATTGATATGCATGATTTACATTTCATAAGGCAAGTGTATTGGTATTTTGAATGTCATACTTGTCTCCTGTGATCCCTATTTCAGTCGTGATCCTCTTTATTGTATTTCATGCTTTATATACTCAATACATATCTCGTACTGACCCCCTTTCTCTGGGGGGCTGCGTTTCATGCCCACAGGTATAGATACTCGATTTGGTGATCGTCCAGCTTAGGATTTCCACTCAGCTGTCTTGGAAAGCTCCATTGTTTCAGAGCATAGACTTTTGGTACAGATCTTTTGATGTATATATATATATATATATATATATGTATATGTTTATCCAGGGGTACGGCGGGGCCCTGTCCCGTCATATTTCACTATCGATACTCTTAGAGGTCTGTAGACATATGTGTGGGTTGTGTAGAAGTTTTGTTCAACTGTGTCTATACGATGTGCTATGGATATGTTCGTTTGTAGTGGCAGCCTTGTCGGCATGCGCATGGTATTGATATGTAGTGGTAGCCTTGTCGGCTTGCGTATGGTATTGATATGTCGTAGCCGCCTTGTCGGCTTGCGTATCATATTGACATGTAATGGCAGCCTTGTCTGCTTGCGTATCATATTATATTTTGATTAGTTGTGACTCCTCAGGAGACAGGTTATCTGGATACCTATATATGATGATGTTATGAACCTTTGAGGTTCTTTTGCAAGTTTCCATATTGTTCTTAAGAATCAGTTTGTCTATATTTAACAGGTACGTATACGAGTGTCCAGTTCGGGCACTAGTCATGGCCCACGGGGTTGGGTCGTTACAAAAATGGTATCAGAGCAGTTCATCCTCGGAGTGTCTACAGACCGTGTCTAGTAGAGCCTTGTTTATCGGTGTGTTGTGCACCATATCTATAAACAGGAAGCTACAGGACATTTAGGATATTACCTTTCTTTCTTACTCTAGATCGTGCGATAGAGGCAAGAGATAGGAAATGATATCCCTTATATACTGATCTTAGATTTTAGCAGGAGAGTGGTGTCGACAAGAGAAGGTAAATGATGCTACTGGGAGTTACAGAGGAAAGATACTTCATTGAGGTTACGTTATCAAAATTTGTATATACAATATGGCAAACTGGCCATCATCAAGGTGAGTTATTGTAAGTATAGTAAGAAAATGGATTAAATGTATATATGTTGTTGATAAGTTCAGTTATAAGGTGCGCACAGAAGAAGCTGAAGGAATTAGTAACGGTAAGCAGAATATATGTCAAATATAGTGTGAGTGTTGCAGGTATAATTAGAACCTGCAGTTAAAGATTAAAAGGGAAAATAAATAGGAAAGTGTAACAGGTACAGTTTGAGCTGGACATACGAGGTAAGTTCGTTATTTTCATACTGTTATTGATATGGGGAGCCCTGTCCGGCTATGATATGATATAATATATATGTATATGTTGCCCCTGTGAGGCATTGTTTGTATTTCCTGCGTGCAGGTTTTGAGATAGTAAGAAATACAGAGGAAACTCTGCCAAAATTTTCCTAGAAAAAAAAAGAATGAGATATAAGTTCGTAAAATTCTTGAAAGGTCGTGTCAATAGTAACGATAGGATTTGATTAAGTGGTGGGTACAGCTGACTTCGAGGAATAAGTTAACTGTAGAATTGATGGTAATAGTAATTATGAGGTCGATATTAATATGGTAAAAAAGAAATGCTAGGATAATTTGGAAGGGCTTATGATATTAAGAGATGACTTAGAAAAGACTGGCAGATCTTAATAGAGTGTTATATTGAGGCATCGATTGAATTGATAAATAGGGATAAATTACGACGAACTTATAGTTAGAAGAAGTAATCATATGATTGGGACAAGAGTATAGGGGACGAATACGAATGCATTGATAAGACAACTTGTGAGGTATTAAGGATAAGATTGACCAGAAAGGGGTAAAAGGTTAAGGAGTGTTACACTATAGGATTGATTACGAACATGATATTATGTGAATATAATGAGGATTGTTATGAAAATGAGTAAATCCTAGTGAGGAAGTGACTAAAAGATATGACGTGATCTATGCGACTAAAGTATAAATGCAAATGTGAAATGGAAAGGTAAGGTATAGAACGAATAAGAAAGACTTATGAAGTTCTTCTATAGGGAAAGTCCAGAATAAAGATTATGTGATAACGGAAATGATAGCGAGCACAAGTGAAGATGGAGTTAATTAGAAGAAGTAAATAAGAAGAAAGCGAGCATGATAACAGTGTAGTGATGGGTTATGACATGTATAGCCGAGAACACGAGTAATATAAGTGACGGAACTGTGAAAGACCAAACTTTAGAAAGATGAACAACGAAGTAGAATGAGTGCTAGAAAAAGGATTGGGATGATAAGAACAAATAGGGATGAACAGAATACGTTTTGAAAATAAGAAAGGGGTTATGCAGAAGTAGTGTTTTCTGAAGGGTACAGAGGTAGCATGAGATTCCTCGTGTACAGAATAGAAGATGGACATAGACTGGGGAAATGGTAAGGGAATATTAAAGGAAGCACCCAAGATAAACGTAATTAATTAAGTACGAGTATAAAATAAAAGGGAAATATATAGCTACAAACTTAAAGGTGTAGTTATAACTAAGTAATTGTATTGTTGTAATTGATGGACTATGGTGTATTCATGTTGAATTAGTTATATTACTAAGAAATTATTACCGCAGGGGTTAATCAAGGTGACGATCATGACAAAGGATTTATAACAATAGTGCAAGAAAAGTCTAAGATAAAGGAATTATCAAGTTGGAAATAATAAAGTCGACACCAAGGATAAGGCTTGAAATTGACTATAAGAAAAGGATGAGAGTAGAAACACTTGGTCTAAGGTTAGCTCATATGACTACGGTACTTTTATACCCTAGGGCAATCTGCGATGGACCATGATAGACGGGCATTGTAACACAAAGACTAAAGTCCAAGAGCGGTGTCCAGGAGTTCATATACCCTGTACATCTTCATGACTAGCTTCGTGACTGGATGGTTAAGAGGGGTATACGAATTAAGCGATTAGAGAAAGTGGCTGTTGCTAGTAAGGGGTTCTAAGCTTTACAAGGAGAGAAAAGAGTCCACTACCATCTAACGACTTGGGGGCACAATAACTATTTAGGAGGAGCATAAAATCATGGGACAGTATGGAGTGGAAGGAAATGTATCGAGGGACATAGAAAAGCTACCTCTATAGTGTGCTTTCTAATTATATCTTGGGGTAAATATAATGTTACAAGGAAACTTTGGACACTTATCATAGGGATATAAGTGCTACCTAATTGAGAATTTGGAACGACTATAAGTACTAATTAATTACTGATTGGAGTAAGTGGAATGTGGCCTTGGATGAGTTGCTACATGGGTTGCATTACTCGAGTACAGATGGTCAGATGAGATTTTATACTATATATGGAAAGGTTCTCGTCGCTTCATGATTTTGTTAAGGTTTCGTACGTGGATAATCAAAGTCATAAATTATAAAGAAAGGACATGGATATGGTACAGTAATCCAGGCGGGTTAAAAAAAGGGGGGGATCAGGTGAATTTGAGATTGGGAATAAGGACATAGAGCCGAATATAAACAGATAATGGTATAAGTACACCCTTAAGGGGGGAAGCGGGTTAGAGAAATGCAAGTGTAAGATGGGAACAATTGACATTGCAATATATTGGAGACAGATGCTTAAACTTCAAGTGAGATCCCTTGTTGAAACAAGTTAGTAAGATCTGAAAGCCAGCAATGAATGGATAGAAGTCGGGATGGTATTTGACAAGTGTTGAGAATCATTTGTAAAGAACTTAAATGATATAACATTAGAAAGCGAGTGCTTCTAAAAAGAAAAGAGTACGACAAGAGAATGGTAACAAGTAATTTAAGAGATATCATAAAGGATAGCAATGGTATACTGGATTAAAGGCAAGAGGTTGGCAATGGAGTTGTTTGCTAATGATATTGTGACTTATAAGTAGCAAAGGAGAAGGGACAGAAAATCTCCTATAATAGGATATGAAAAAAATCAAAGGGTGAATCAAGGGAAAAGAGTATGACAAGATAGGCTACGAGTGAGTTTTAGTACAGATGAGATATGTAAGCAGAATGAACAAGGAGAAAGAAACCAGGATATACAAGTTGTACAAGAATAGTTATACAACTCACGAATATTGGTATGTTAAGAATGAGACCAAGTGAGTATTTGATAAGAAGAGTAAGGATTCAGTAATAACAATGTGGTTACGATATTTCGGGCGCATTAAGGAAAGATGTAAAGATGGTTTAAGCCAAATTACCAAGACAGAATTAAGACTACCGAGAAATAGGACATAGCCATGGCTGAGCTGAAGATTTATCCCGATACCGATTGTAAGATAAGAGAGGAGAAGACTACTGAGACGACGCTAAGATATCTCTTGGGCTCATTTGAGCACTTACGCATATTCTGATGCGGGATAGGAGAACTAAGAGAAAAATCTGGGTAAAGAGGCAATAGAAGAGTTTCAATTAAAGATAAAGAAACGACATGAGATAATATGCCTAAAGTGTTATAAGTTAGATTAAGGGAAATGGTTTAAGCGAGACGATTGGAACAAACTGGTTACTGGATGACACTGAATTTATATGTCAAATCAAAATTCTTTCAGAAGTACACCAGTTAATAATAGATAGATCATAGAGCAGCTATGTAAAGTTATCATATGAGGGAATTCCAGTGCTACGTGATAGCCAACTTTAAAGATCGAGATTAAGAGCCAAAAGAAAAGTGACAGTTAAAATCGTTTAATAAGAAAGTCGAGAAGTGATACATGATGCTGAAGATTCTAGGATATGGACTGTAACAGCAGAGCAATGTAAGGTTATTGAAGTAAAATAATATTACACCTTGGGAAATTTTGTTTTATTCGTAGAGTTACGAAAGGTCTACAGGTTACCAGAGGCATGTGAAGGGCATAATTCAATAAAAAGGACATTTAAGGAAGTATTGGGAGCGCAAGACTAGTTTAACATTCGAGGACGAATGTTACAAAGGGGGGAGAATGTTATACCCCGTATTTTTGTACGTTGGATTATTCGTAAGCTAATCGACGTAAGTTCAAGGACAAGATTAATTTTGAGATATGAGGCAAGGACTTTTTAATCCCGATTTTAATAATGCACGGCTTGCTAGCTAATTATGATTAGTATGGAAACATTAATGTAGATTGGGGATTAATTAACCATGATTAGATTATAAGTGCGGATTAGTAATTAATAAGCTAAATAGACCACAAAGTGGGCCCCACAAGACATGGCTGAATCTGATTGGTGTTGAATTAAGTAGGACATATGTCATATTGTTTGGACACTTGTCAACATGGTAGCTTACAAATAAATAGCCATAAAATGATTCATATTGCATATACTTCATTCATAAGTCTTCACCAAAGTAAATTAAGAGAGAAGGGCTCCGAAGCTAGAGAGAGAGAGAGTCACGGCCAGCCATGGCAGCCACCTAGTGAAGCTCACGGCTAGCTCCACCCCCCACCTTCTACACAATTGAGTTGATAAATTTCAAGTCCAATTAGACGAAAATAATAAAGATTACAACAGCCATGGCAACTCACGGCCATGGCTGATCTTGAGGGAGTCCAAGTTGTTGTTAATAAAAGCTTAAGTTCTAAGGTGATTTAAACATTACAAGGTGATTAGTAACGTGAATTAATCCATTGGGGGCAGCAAGAACGTTTGTTATTTGAAGCTACAAATTTCAGCAACGTTAAGGAGCCAAGCTTGTTAAGGTAAGATTTAATTATCTCTTGCATGTTTTAGTGATAATTTGGTCTTTGTATAATTTGGTGAATCTGGAATTAGATGTAAGGAATTATGTGTGTTGATGCTAAGATTCGGTTGGAGGGTTGTTTAAACTAGTAATGATGGATAAATTGTGATTATTGTTATCGTTATTGTTGTCATGAGTTATATGATGAAAATGAAGGAATTTGATATTTAAAGTTATGGTTCTATTGTGTTGGTAATGATCGGGTTCTAGTTGTGTTGTTGTTCATGTGAAATTGGAGGACTAAGTGTAGTTAAGGCTTGTATAGTGTTGTTATAATTGATGGGCTTCTTTAGGACTTATTAATGTTAAGATAATTTTCTTGCATATGGAAGTTGAGGCCATTGTAGTGTTGTTGCTAATGTGAATCACTAATTTGATAAGAGAGAAACGTATAAAATATCGTATGCGAAGCGTATGTGGCTTGTTGGGTGCATATTTTAGATATTTGAGGTGTATCGGGCATTCTTATGTTATGTGGGCTGTTTTGGAGTATCCTCGGATCTTGTTTTGACTAGTTCTTAATACGATAACTTAGAAGTGCTTTGGTTGTTGCTATGTTGGTTGTTGTATAGTTGGCGTAAATGTGAGGAAATTGAGCGATATAGGGGAAGTGCTGCCCAATTATCTTGAAATAATCTACTAACGTTGAAGTACGTTATATGCCTTTTCGTAGCTTAACCATAGTCTTGACGTCTTAATATAGGTTGAGATATTTTGGGCAACATATACATATCGAGTCACGGATTAAGCGCCAAAGGTATGTAAAGCTAACCCTTCCTTCTTTTTGACATGGTCTTTATGAAACAAATAGACGACGTATATATTACTTCAAAAAAAAAGGCTCCTATTCTTAGAGATACTAGGATGGCTAATGTCCTTGATTCCTAGAACTTACATTATTATGTCTTGATACGTATCTATGATTTCTGAAGTTCTATTTGATATGTTCCATAGTGACATTCGAAGGATACTTGATATGACTATTGTCTTGATTTCCAAATAATAGTTCGTTTGAATATTCTATTGAGTCTCAAATATAATTTAGTTTGCATATGGCTGCTCACTACTCTGCTCATGCATGCCTCAATATATCTTTCACCGAGTCCCGGGCCGGGTATGTTTTCGTGCACTGTTCACCGAGTCCCTCACTAGAGGGCCGGGTACGGAATATATATATATATATATGATAGGATGATGCGATGATATGATGATGTAATTATGGCACCAAGGATGGCATATAAGGACTTTATTCACCGAGTCTCATAATGGACCGGGTATGATATATGATATTGATATGCATGATTTACATTTCATAAGGCAAGTGTATTGGTATTTTGAATGTCATACTTGTCTCTTGTGATCCCTATTTCTGTCGTGATCCTCTTTATTGTATTTCATGCTTTATATACTCAGTACATATCTCTTACTGACCCCCTTTCTCTGGGGGGCTGCGTTTCATGCCCGCAGGTACAGATACTCGATTTGGCGATCCTCCAGCTAAGGATTTCCACTCCGCTGTCTTGGAAAGCTCCATTGTTTTGGAGCATAGACTTTATATATATATGTTTATCCAGGGGTACAGCGATGCCCTGTCCCGTCATATTTCACTATCGATACTCTTAGAGGTCTGTAGACATATGTGTGGGTTGTGTATAAGTTTTGTTCAGCTGTGTCTATACGATGTGCTATGGATATGTTCGCCTGTAGTGGCAGCCTTGTCGGCCTACGCATGGTATTGATATGTAGTTGCGGCCTTGTCAGCTTGCGTATGGTATTGATATATCGTGGCTGCCTTGTCAGCTTGCGTATCATATTGACATGTAATGGCAGCTTTGTCGGCTTGCGTATCATATTATATTTTGATTAGTTGTGACTCCTCAGGAGACAGGTTATCTGGATACCTATATATGATGACGTTATGAACCTTTGAGGTTCTTTTGCAAGTTTCAATATTGTTCTTAAGAATCAGTTTGTCTATATTTAACAGGTACGTATACGTGTGTCCAGCTCGGGCACTAGTCATGGCCCACGGGGTTGGGTTGCAACAAGGAGGAGCTTATCACGATCTGGAATAGGCAGGTTTGAAAGTTGAGGTCGAAAGAGATTGCTTCTGTGAAGGTACAATGGAAGCACCGTCCTGTGGAGGAGGCTACTTGGGAGACCGAGTCCCACATGCGTAGCAAATATCCCCGGTTGTTCACTGATTCAGATATTTCCCTGCTTTCCTTCTTTTCTTTGCTCGAGGATGAGCGACGATTCAATTAGTATCTGATGTAACGACCCGTTTGGCCGTTATAGTCTTTTTTAGCATTTTTGCCCGTTCCTGAGCATTGATGAGCTCACTATTGACCAGAGGAGACTGTTGGCACGCTTCTCGAGGTGTCTAGACCGGACCTGGGTAACCTTTGTGAAATATAGGCTTCAAGTGAAAAATGGTTGACCCGAAGCTGACTTTTGGATAAACGAACCTTTTTCTAATTCCGTCAACTTCGAGAGGTTTGGATGGTTATTTAGAACTTAGCTGTATATTTGGTTCGGTTTCCAATGCACTCGGATGCATTTTTGGGACTTGGGTTGGGAAATTGAAATTAAGGCATCGGGCGTTGACTCGATCGATGAGACCTCTGTTGGAAAATTTGAGGCCATGGATGCGTCCGTAGCGCGTTTTTATGTGTGTCTATGTGCATGGTATGTGAGTGGATGGCCTCGGAAACTAGTCGGAAAATTAGACCAAATTGTGAAACTTAGGAAGTTTTCTGGTGTTCGGTGCCTGCTTTGGCAGCACCAACACCGTGGCAGCGGTACCGCAGGAGCGGTCCAAGTCTTTTTGCCTTGACCGCTGAAGCGGCACCGCTAGGGCTATCCCAGTGCCGCTAAAGCAGGTGACGGGCAGTTTGTAAAATTAATAAAGTGTTAAAAACCCTTAGACCCTCATTATTTCCCATCTCGATAATTGAGCTTGAGGGAACTGTTCTTAGAGACATTTGGAGGATAATTTTGGAGGTAAATCTTGTTTATTCCTTTACTCTTCCTTAAATCATAATCATCTTAGATATCTCCCTTCCCTTTAATAACCCCTTAGTGATGGAAGTTTGAAGAGGGTTTTGATGAACACTTTCTCTAGGCTTGGTAATGATAAATTGATGATGTTTATGTTAGATTTTGATGCATCTAAGCTTATTAATCATATATCTTGCATTCGTAGACTAGAATTTTGGAATCAAGGAATTATGGTTTATACCCAATTTGGGGGTTTTGCTTGAAATCAGAAATTAAGCTAATCCTTGAGTTAAATCAGCAATTAGTGGTTGGGTTATGATCACCTAGTGCTTAATTTGGTACTCTACTTTCGAATTTCTCGTTTTGCCCTTGTGGCCCTATTTTCCCCAATTTCTAGGGCTAGAATTGACCTAAGTGATTAGTAGCAATATTAGTATCATTTTTCATGGTTTCTAATCTAGAATTCGATTATTCTTACACTACTTTGGTTCTGAGGTTCAGCGAAAAGGCAAGGAAAAGGAGTGAGTTGTTGTTGTTGCGGTTCGTCCATCCAGGTAGGTTATGGCTTACCTTTAGTGAGACTTCGTATAGCGAAACACGTGTTTAGATTATATTATCGGAGGCAGCATGTGAACCTTCGGGTATAAAGTCGGGTTGGATATTGCCGTAGGTTGAGCCTGTTGTGTGTTACTACTAGCCACCCCGTTATGTGTGCTTTGATTGTTTTATTGTGCCGGCTTGATGCTATGAGTAGTTGGTAGATATTGAATTCTGTGTTATCATCTTGATTACGATATAGTTGGCATACCCATTGTTGGTATTTGTACTTGGATATATTGTTGGCGTACCCACTGTTGGTGCTTGTGATTCGGTTATATTATTGGCATACCCACTGTCGGTGTTTGTGATTCGGATATATTGTTGGCGTACCCATGGGTGGTACTTATGATACTGATCATTATTACTGATGTGATTCACTCATTGCTCGCACTCAAATTTTCATGATACATTGTTATGGTATTGATGACACTGATGAAACTCTTGATGAGTTGGCCTCAGTTTTACTTGAGTGACGTGAGAGACCGATGTCCGATGTTCATCCCGGAATCGTTGATGAGTGAAATTGATATTTGAGAGAACTCTTTTACTTGAGTGACGTGCGAGTCCGATGGTCGATGTCATTGGTCATAAGTCCTATGTATCAGAATTATCATATAATTTTATTTTTTGTTCATGAAGAAGTTATGTTTTAATTGTAATATTTATCTTTATTGATTATTTGCTTATAGGGAGATAAAATGAATAGTGTGATAGTAATAGTGTTTTAAGAAACTGTGTTTTTTTCCGTGTTTGAAAGTTAAAATGTTAGAATTGTTTTGCATTTCATAATAGCTTTTATTTCATTGTATTGTTTATACTTGTAAAATTATGTTATATATAATTACAAGTTATAAGCGATGTACAATGGATTGCTTTGATCATTTTTTTGTGAGGATGCGCGCGCTCACACACACATATATACATACATATATGTATGTATGTATATATATATATATATATATATATATATATATATATATTCATTTATTTACAGTTTTCTTTTATTTTTTTTTATGTAATTTTACCTATTTAAAAATATTTATTGTAATTATATTATTTTTAGAAATACTAAAAATTAAATACCCATGGGGCTTACGCCCCGTGCCTCGAGGCTTACGCCTCGTCGAGGCGTATGTAAAACGCCCCGCCTTACGCCCCCGCCTTTTAAAACTGTCACACCCCGACCTTACTAGGGTGTGATGGGAACCCGACCCCATACTTGGAGCCGAGCGAACCCGCTGACTCTTATTACATATATAAACTCTGGAATCAATTCAGAATAAAATACATAGTAAGCTCTCAATATTTTTTTTCTTTTTCTTTTTATAAGTAAAGTCTATCATCATATAGGACCTGTGACGTGAAACATAATAACATATCGACGGGCGAAGCCGTCTACAAAGCTGACACTCTATACCCACGACTCTGTCTGCAAAGTCTCTAACATAGAACAAAACATCATAGTATAGCACGCTGATTCGGCTACAGTCCAGGGCCAAGTGGAGCTCACCAACGTAGCTGGAACATCTTCTATAATGGCTTCCGCTCATCTGGGTGTACCTGCGCGGCATGAAACGCAGCCCCCGAAGAAGAGGGGCAGTACGAGCAATGTACTGAGTATGTAAGGCATGAACAACAATACCAGTAGAGGTACCAGTGGAGATAATCACAAAGGAATCATATGGCATCGCGTATAGAACATATCATGTCATATCATATCGTGTCATATCATATCATGTCATATCATGTCATATCGTATCATATCGTGTCATATCATAGCATATCATGTCGTATCATATCATATCATGTCATATCATATCATATCGTATCCTGTCGTATCATATCATATCATGTCATATCATATCCTGTCGTATCATATCATATCATGTCATATCATATCATATCATAGGGAGTCATATAGCGTATCATAGGCTGATTGAGATACTTGTACAAATGAATGCCACTTAGGGCGGAAACCATGCATGCTTATCGGGTCATATCATATCATAGCACCGAACAAGTCGGCTCGCCCACATTGCGCCGAAATATGTCGGCTCGCCCATATATCCCGCGTCCGGGATGATAATGCCAGCTGACCAGGTGGCGATGAAACATGTGTCCCTTCTCCATATCCCCATATACATGTATAGCATGCATGAGAGCCCAAGGAAAGTCATGTGTCTATCGGAGTGACATAAGGTCGGTAACCTCCGCTTGTATTATGGAATCATCATGGTCGTCATGTCACGCCTTGAAGGAACAATTATAAGGCGAGACTATCAATGAAGAACATTATCTCGGGAAAACATAAAACAGGATCATAACATATTACTTCATATACTTTAAAACCTTCAAAGTAGTCATTATCCAAAAGTAGCTTAACATTTCATATCGTCGTATTCATGGTAAGAACATATCCTTGGCATATTCGTCATAGACACTTTCTCATGTCTGGCTTCATTATTGTCATCATAACTTCGTAGACGTTGTTTTAGTTATAAACACTTTCAAAATTGTAAAACTTGGATTTTGGAGAAAAATATATATTTTGGAAAACAGTTATAACTTTTGGAAAGGAAATCATGTTTTGAATTCATAACTTCTAGCTTTTGAAAACAAGGACGTTATGGGGAACATTTATAAGACTACATCATAGGATTCATGCCATAGAAAGAAACGGCTTAGCCTTAACATACCTGCGTCGCGCCTTACTAGCTACACTTATTCGTCCAACTTGTTAATCTACATTCAAAGGAGTTCACACATTCATTAGATCTTTTGTCATATACTTGCCTTAACCTTTCAAGCACATTAATTTATATTCTGCCGGAATTTCGGCAGCAATTCCCCTGTAAATACACCACCCCCGAGATTCTAACTTGGCCAAATTTAGCAACAACAATCCGAGAATGGAACTCGGCCAAACCAACAACGATACCAACAATTTTGTAGCCACATTTCAATATTCATTTCAATCCGATTCAATTCAATTCAATTTAATTCAATTCAATTCGATTCACATAATCTTTCAACGACTTAATCAACATATTACTTTACCCAAAACCTTCCAATTCAACAACAACCATGCATATCATCATTATTCATGTATGCTAACCTCGACAACAACCTTTATTCTTCATCGCATAATCCTTAACGACGACTACTAGAATGTCAAATGACATCAATTTACATTAACTTACCAAAACGTCTATTATTTGACCATAACCACTTCTTACATATTTTCAGGCATTTTCATCCATCCCTTTACATTTCAACAATAAACATACCTTTCACCCATTAACAACATCATTTTCATAAGAGTCTATGTTAAAGTCATATTAATTTTCAAAACAGACCGCAACCATTACAACTTCAACATAAGTCATTAAACCTTCATTCTTTACCATAAATTTTACAACAACCACAAGCAAAGTACTAAATAAAGTTTGTTCATCTCTTCTACACAAATGGCCACTATTCGGCCACTACACCAAGCACACACACAACTTCATAAGTTTCATCCATTTCAATCGTCACATAATTCATAACAACAACAACAACAACTAGAACACTAAGTAAAATCAACTCTTTCCTTGTCATACCAAATCAGCCCATAAACACAATAGCTTCAACACATAACTTTATGGCCCTTCTCCATAACTATTTTCGTTTTTAAAGCTTGCTAGACCTTAAAATAAACTCAACACAAGATATGGGATGAATAAAATACCTTATACTTGAAGAAACTCAGCCACATAAATTTTCTTCAACGCCACACTTGAGTAGAAGGAAGAACAATCACCTTTCACGGACTAGTTTGGCGAAATCTAGTTAAATTCTTGATTTTTCAAACTATAATATTTGGGAGAAATTTTGAGAGGCTTCTAGGACTTTTGGAATACTAATCTTGCTGAAAAAATGGGATTTATGGGGTATTTATAGCACCCCTAAGTCGGTTTCTGTCACGACCCGACCAGGGGCCGTGACGAGTACCCGATACTTGTACCGAGCACCCCTTAGCTATCCTGTATAAGCAGTGCCATATTTTTTTTTTTTAAACATTAACATTTGCAGTAAACTTTCTAATATCGCGTTACACCAGAACGCGGACCATTCGGAATAAAATACATTAAACTGTACATAGCTGACTGTGTATATCTGTCTACGAGCCTCTAGACATAGTACATTTATACAGAGAAAAGGGCCGAGTACTGTCGCGCCCGAAAATACATACACCAAATAGTACCGGTGAAATAAGGCTCCGGAACAACTGGAGCGCTGTCGAATGCTGCTGATAGGGCACTAGGAATCTGGTCCGTATACCTGCTGACCTGCGCGGCATGAAACGCAGCGTCCACAAGAAGGGACGTCAGTACGAATAAGGTACCGAGTATGTAAGGCATGGAAAACAGTTCAAGCAGTAACATAAAGTACGATCAATAATAATATCACAGAGTCATAGCGCGTATAATGAGGCAAGAACGTAACCTGTAAGTAGGGAGGCCCCTTTTCGGGCCGGCTGTCATGTAGACTTGCCTTTCCATCCTTGAACCGTTTCTTTTCATAGGCATAGGACTCAACATTTTCATATTACTTATTCTCGTGTGCAGAAATAAAACAGTACGTTTCAGTAACGGTATCTTTTGCTTACATTTACAGACGCCGAATACAATCGGCTCCCCCAATCCCCTCCCCAACGATAACCCAACATATTACATCACACATGTATCACACATTATATATATATATATATACAGACGCCGCGTACGGCTCATCCCATATCCCGCGTCCGGGCATCCCGCGTCCAGGATGGAATCCAGCTGAATCAGGTGGTGGTATAACAGTGGCCCTTCCCTTTTTCCCCATATACACATACATATACGCTTACTCCTCTTTTATGCATATACATGTCTCATATACAATTTCTTTATCTAATATACATACATATCCATACACGTTAACTCGCTTTATATACATATATCCTATAAGCACACAAGAGAGTCAAGGAAAATCATGTGTCCATCGGAGTGACGTAAGGTCGGTAACCTCCGATTACAGTACGAAATGCTAGTGATAGCTTTGTCTCACCTAGAAGGAACAAGTATTTTAAAGTGAGATTATCAACGGAGAATAGTGTTATAGTAACCAAAAATGAAATCGCAGGCATTTTAGGTGACAGTCATAGGTTTTGGAGTCTTAGAAAATAAGATTATAACTAGAAGGTATAAATACGATTTAGAAAATTAGTTTATCAATTTAATGTTTACATAAGGTACTTGGCTTAGTCATAGGGTCGTTCCGGTCGTATTTATCATAGCTACATCCTCTTGCCCGACATTGTCATTATCATTATCATCATAGGGGCACTCCCGTTGGGGTAGTCATAGCACTTATTACTTGGTGACGGAATCGGGATCAAAGGCCCCCTTTAGATTCACTTCAAGTACGCTAACCAAGACTATAGGAAAATCCGAGAGTATCCGGCCCACCTCGGGCCGGACGAGGTAGCGTATACAATTTACCCATATTACGTGTCATAGAGTTACTTGTATGAGTCTTAGGGTAATCGGGTCCCACTTAGGCAAGTTATAGGGGTCTAGGAGGCCTTTTCATCATTTTGCACACTTTCTACTTCAATTCAATTGAACGAAAAGTTGAAAACTTTTAGGTACGGATTCCGGGGAACCGGGTTGTCCCCGAGGCTCGTGCCCGACTCATTATATCTAAGACATGCCATAGAAAGAAGGGCGAAGCCTTACATACCTCTTTCCGCTTCTTTGGCTACTCCAAATTCACATCACAATCTCGTCGAAATCTGCGAATTGGTCATTTTTACCAAAACTTTCATTAGTACATTTTGAGTTAGAATCTTAAGGAAGCACTTTGCTACCGAAATTTCGGCAGCATTTCCTCTATAAATATACCATCCTCAACATTCAATTTCGTCAAATTCTCATCAAACACAACCCGGGAATTCAAACCCGGCCAAACGGTTAACATAATTCAACAACCACACTAGTAATTCACATATTCCATTCAAAGTACATTATATCGATTTCCTACTATCGTCAACACCTTCCGACTCCAACGAGCACAATAACAACTTCATAAATATACATATATATATATTCCAACAACATTATACCAATACCATTACATACTATCCATGCAAGAGCATTATTTCCAACTTACACAAACTTCCAATCACCAATACTTCACCAAACTTATTGAGTCTTTATTTGCAATATAAGATCTACAACACAACAACTAAAATTTTAAATTCAACTTGCCCCTTATTCCTTCACAATTCAACACATTCACACGATTATACATGCCTTATACACGGCCTAACATCAAGCACACCTACACGGCTTCAACCTTAGTAGAGTCATTCAACTTTCATCATCAACATGGCATTCATAACAATAATAACTAAACATTAGATAAAATGATTAACACATAATTTCTACACACACAATCATGCACCACACCTCACGGCCTCCACCCCCACTTCCCTATTCTTCACAAATTTCACTCACTTTGCACACAACAACATGCATAATTATTCATAACATGAAAAAAAAAGGGCATAAGTTCTCACCTTGCTTCTTCTCCACTTCTTCACTTGACTACACTTCCAACTTATAAGTATTTGTATTGTTCTTGCTCCAATAAACACTCCATCTTGTTAAGCACCCCCTACTTGGTTAGAAATAATTTTTGAAGGAATTTTTGTCACTTTTTCTTGGAAATTTTTGTAGGGCCGAAATCCTCCTTCTTGTTCTTTCTTCTATGCTTTTGTTTTTTGTTCTTATCTTTTCTTGTCTTGAATTGGAAGATAATACCAATATATATCCATATATATCCTATGCATGTGAGGGGCACATGCCCCTCTCTAGAAGACTCCCCAATTTTCTTTTTTTTCTTTTGGATTACTTTATTTGGTCAAAGAAGACCAAATGTCTTCTTGATACACTTTAGCCCCCCAAAGAAATGTGGGCACATACTTATGCCACACAACCAACATGGAAATTTTTATAAACTTTCAAAACTTTTATGAAGTTCCCATTTTGCCCCTCGACTCTTCTCATTATTACCACAAATCATTTTGTGAATTCCCCTTTATGCTCTGAACCATTTTCATTGTCTCCACTTCTAGACTTTTCATAAACAACCCGTGTGTCAAACAACAAAAAATGTTGCCTTGATTGTTGTCTCCCCGCGATTATCTTGAATTATCCCATTTCACAAAACAGGGGATATAACATCCTCCCCCCCTTTAGAACATTCGTCCTCGAATGTTGAACTGGCCTCATAGCGTAGCGCATTATTTCGGGGAGGTCTCCGTCATAGATACCTCATGTCACTTCGCATATCCATCTTAGAAGCTTAGGTTGCCCTCTTTGCGTTTTTTTTTTTTTACAGTTGTGCTCCTTTCTCCGTGTAGTCTGCTGCGTCTATCCCTTCACTATACATGTTCCTGTATATCGCCATATTAGGAATTCCTTGCCTTACACAGTGTGGACTCAATATTGGTCCCACCCTGCGACACCTGTACTTTTCTCCTTCATTCCCAAGGCTTTCTGTTGTCATGGCTTTTCTTTTTCTGTTAGTTTAATCCGTCTTAGCCTATATGGCTCGTATGGGGTTTCTAACCACTTTTCACACCCCAACTTACTCTGGGCTGCCTAATTTTACACTCGTCTCTTGTTTCCTCATTTATGAATTTTTCAGCATATTTCCCAGGGGGTCACCCATCATAGAATTACTCCCACCTGAGCACGCTTAACCTTAGAACTTTAATGCATTCCGATGTCTCGGCGTCAATATTTTTACTTCCGCTTCCCCGTACTACCTATATCATATAATATGGTACGAGTTGGGGTCTCGGCAGTTTTCGAAACGTCCGCGTAACACGTCTTTTCTTTTATTTACAGTTCTGACCTTCGCAATTTCCAGTATTCACCTTTTACCTATGTGTATGGCCACTTTTCGCCCAAATTTCCAAATTTTTAATGTGCCCAGTAATGCAGAGGACGGTATAGGAAAAAATAAAATTCGAATTAATTAGCACACGTTTATCACAGAAAATACTGAAAAGGTACCTGTGGCCGCGTCTGCAGAAGGCTCAGGATCCTGTCGTCCTGTCAGTGCATATAGGCGGTGCGGAGGACCGGCTGAACTGGGTGCTCCTCCTCTACCTCGGCCGCGGCCTGCTGGCGCCTGAGAAGTCTGCCCACGAGGGCGCACGGTCGACGTCGAACCGATCGCTGATCCGGCTGGCTGAGTTTGGCCTCCTCCATCCTTTAGCGGGCAATCACGTACAAAATGGTCAGTCCGACCACAGGCAAAACAACCACCGGTGTCTA
This sequence comes from Lycium barbarum, assembly GCF_019175385.1. NCBI lineage: Eukaryota > Viridiplantae > Streptophyta > Magnoliopsida > Solanales > Solanaceae > Lycium > Lycium barbarum. Next base: position 16,209,098 of record NC_083348.1, on the reverse strand, counting down.
AGTAGCACTGCCCAGAGTGCGGCTTGCCACACCGGGCACATCGTGGTGGGGGAAGCCCCATCCTGCTGGAATCAACTCTGTACTGGGACTCCAAAGCTCTGGCACCCTGACCTGGTACTGAATAAGTAGGGCGATCAAACCCCCTATCCGCAAATCGAGGTTGGGCACTGGCCGCTGATTGGCCCGAATACCTAGATTGCTCTTGTGCCTGCCCCCCTCTATACTCACTCCTAGCCCTGGAAAATCTGCCTCTTTTTCTGGAGCCCCTATCTGGAAAACTCTCCTCTCTCCGTGGCTGATATTGTTCTTCCAGATTTTGGGCGTGGGCTTGGATGCGGGTAATAGTCATCCCGTCCTGGAGTGAGGCCGTCAAACACTCCTTAACCAAATGTGGCCCTAGCCCACTTACAAACCGGTGCACATGGTCTCCCCTATCAGCTATCAGGGCGGGGGCATACCTGGCTAGCGAGTTGAAACGAAGACTGTATTCTCGAACGCTCATATTTCCCTGTCTCAGGTTCAAGAACATATCGGCTCGAGCCCGTCGAACCTCTGGCGGTAGGAAATGTCGTAGGAAAGCCTCAGTGAACTCCTGCCAAACCGGAGGGGGTGCATTTGCTCCCCTCGATGATATCCAGTTACCGTACCACAGAACTGCCACATCCCGCAGCCTGTATGAAGCCAACTCTACGGACTCCGTATCCGAAGCATGTATGATCCTCAGAGTCCTCAGCATCTCGTCTATAAAACCCTGCGGGTCCTCCTCTGGCTTCGATCCATAGAACTCTGGCGGCTTCAGGGTAATAAAGTCTCGGGCCCTTGCGCTTACCGCCCTGCCGCCTGTGTCCACATCTTGCCGCTGAGCTTGTGCGGCGACTAGCTGGGTCAATAACTGGATGGCCTCTGCCATCTGCTGGCCCGGAGCTGCTGGCGGTGGAACTGGAGGTGCGGGGGCTGGAGCTGGAGCTCTTCCCTGCTCTGCCGGTGCAGGGGGTGCAGGAACAGTCTGAGGGGGAGCTTCATTGTGAGATTCTTCTTCGTCTAGCTCCTGTTCAACTCTGCGGGCCGCCACCCCCTTGGCTTTCTCGGCCGTCGTAGCCTTTCTCTTCGGCGGCATTACTGAAACCATAACATCGGTTTTAGAAAAGGAGCATGGAAGCCTGGTAACATAGCTCTATCGCACGATTTCAGAATACAAAGAAGGTCACATTTCCTAAATGCCCTGTAGCCTCCCGTCTATAAGTGTGGCGCGCTACACACCCATAGACAAGACTCTACTGGACACGGCTCGTAGACAAACCCTAGGACCGAACTGCTCTGATACCACTTCTGTCACGACCCGACCAGGGGCCGTGACGAGTACCCGATACTTGTACCGAGCACCCCTTAGCTATCCTGTATAAGCAGTGCCATATTTTTTTTTTTTTAAACATTAACATTTGCAGTAAACTTTCTAATATCGCGTTACACCAGAACGCGGACCATTCGGAATAAAATACATTAAACTGTACATAGCTGACTGTGTATATCTGTCTACGAGCCTCTAGACATAGTACATTTATACAGAGAAAAGGGCCGAGTACTGTCGCGCCCGAAAATACATACACCAAATAGTACCGGTGAAATAAGGCTCCGGAACAACTGGAGCGCTGTCGAATGCTGCTGATAGGGCACTAGGAATCTGGTCCGTATACCTGCTGACCTGCGCGGCATGAAACGCAGCGTCCACAAGAAGGGACGTCAGTACGAATAAGGTACCGAGTATGTAAGGCATGGAAAACAGTTCAAGCAGTAACATAAAGTACGATCAATAATAATATCACAGAGTCATAGCGCGTATAATGAGGCAAGAACGTAACCTGTAAGTAGGGAGGCCCCTTTTCGGGCCGGCTGTCATGTAGACTTGCCTTTCCATCCTTGAACCGTTTCTTTTCATAGGCATAGGACTCAACATTTTCATATTACTTATTCTCGTGTGCAGAAATAAAACAGTACGTTTCAGTAACGGTATCTTTTGCTTACATTTACAGACGCCGAATACAATCGGCTCCCCCAATCCCCTCCCCAACGATAACCCAACATATTACATCACACATGTATCACACATTATATATATATATATATACAGACGCCGCGTACGGCTCATCCCATATCCCGCGTCCGGGCATCCCGCGTCCAGGATGGAATCCAGCTGAATCAGGTGGTGGTATAACAGTGGCCCTTCCCTTTTTCCCCATATACACATACATATACGCTTACTCCTCTTTTATGCATATACATGTCTCATATACAATTTCTTTATCTAATATACATACATATCCATACACGTTAACTCGCTTTATATACATATATCCTATAAGCACACAAGAGAGTCAAGGAAAATCATGTGTCCATCGGAGTGACGTAAGGTCGGTAACCTCCGATTACAGTACGAAATGCTAGTGATAGCTTTGTCTCACCTAGAAGGAACAAGTATTTTAAAGTGAGATTATCAACGGAGAATAGTGTTATAGTAACCAAAAATGAAATCGCAGGCATTTTAGGTGACAGTCATAGGTTTTGGAGTCTTAGAAAATAAGATTATAACTAGAAGGTATAAATACGATTTAGAAAATTAGTTTATCAATTTAATGTTTACATAAGGTACTTGGCTTAGTCATAGGGTCGTTCCGGTCGTATTTATCATAGCTACATCCTCTTGCCCGACATTGTCATTATCATTATCATCATAGGGGCACTCCCGTTGGGGTAGTCATAGCACTTATTACTTGGTGACGGAATCGGGATCAAAGGCCCCCTTTAGATTCACTTCAAGTACGCTAACCAAGACTATAGGAAAATCCGAGAGTATCCGGCCCACCTCGGGCCGGACGAGGTAGCGTATACAATTTACCCATATTACGTGTCATAGAGTTACTTGTATGAGTCTTAGGGTAATCGGGTCTCACTTAGGCAAGTTATAGGGGTCTAGGAGGCCTTTTCATCATTTTGCACACTTTCTACTTCAATTCAATTGAACGAAAAGTTGAAAACTTTTAGGTACGGATTCCGGGGAACCGGGTTGTCCCCGAGGCTCGTGCCCGACTCATTATATCTAAGACATGCCATAGAAAGAAGGGCGAAGCCTTACATACCTCTTTCCGCTTCTTTGGCTACTCCAAATTCACATCACAATCTCGTCGAAATCTGCGAATTGGTCATTTTTACCAAAACTTTCATTAGTACATTTTGAGTTAGAATCTTAAGGAAGCACTTTGCTACCGAAATTTCGGCAGCATTTCCTCTATAAATATACCATCCTCAACATTCAATTTCGTCAAATTCTCATCAAACACAACCCGGGAATTCAAACCCGGCCAAACGGTTAACATAATTCAACAACCACACTAGTAATTCACATATTCCATTCAAAGTACATTATATCGATTTCCTACTATCGTCAACACCTTCCGACTCCAACGAGCACAATAACAACTTCATAAATATACATATATATATATTCCAACAACATTATACCAATACCATTACATACTATCCATGCAAGAGCATTATTTCCAACTTACACAAACTTCCAATCACCAATACTTCACCAAACTTATTGAGTCTTTATTTGCAATATAAGATCTACAACACAACAACTAAAATTTTAAATTCAACTTGCCCCTTATTCCTTCACAATTCAACACATTCACACGATTATACATGCCTTATACACGGCCTAACATCAAGCACACCTACACGGCTTCAACCTTAGTAGAGTCATTCAACTTTCATCATCAACATGGCATTCATAACAATAATAACTAAACATTAGATAAAATGATTAACACATAATTTCTACACACACAATCATGCACCACACCTCACGGCCTCCACCCCCACTTCCCTATTCTTCACAAATTTCACTCACTTTGCACACAACAACATGCATAATTATTCATAACATGAAAAAAAAAGGGCATAAGTTCTCACCTTGCTTCTTCTCCACTTCTTCACTTGACTACACTTCCAACTTATAAGTATTTGTATTGTTCTTGCTCCAATAAACACTCCATCTTGTTAAGCACCCCCTACTTGGTTAGAAATAATTTTTGAAGGAATTTTTGTCACTTTTTCTTGGAAATTTTTGTAGGGCCGAAATCCTCCTTCTTGTTCTTTCTTCTATGCTTTTGTTTTTTGTTCTTATCTTTTCTTGTCTTGAATTGGAAGATAATACCAATATATATCCATATATATCCTATGCATGTGAGGGGCACATGCCCCTCTCTAGAAGACTCCCCAATTTTCTTTTTTTTCTTTTGGATTACTTTATTTGGTCAAAGAAGACCAAATGTCTTCTTGATACACTTTAGCCCCCCAAAGAAATGTGGGCACATACTTATGCCACACAACCAACATGGAAATTTTTATAAACTTTCAAAACTTTTATGAAGTTCCCATTTTGCCCCTCGACTCTTCTCATTATTACCACAAATCATTTTGTGAATTCCCCTTTATGCTCTGAACCATTTTCATTGTCTCCACTTCTAGACTTTTCATAAACAACCCGTGTGTCAAACAACAAAAAATGTTGCCTTGATTGTTGTCTCCCCGCGATTATCTTGAATTATCCCATTTCACAAAACAGGGGATATAACAGTTTCACCGACCTCCCCACGTGGGGCCCACGGTTCTCTTTATTATTTTTTTGGCAGTTTAAGGTATCTCTCTTAAAATGGCCATAACTTATGATTCCGACATCGTGTGAGGGTCCACAACCTACCGTTGGAAATCTAATTCAATTATCTACAACTTTTATTTCTGGGGGTTTTCCCAAATTCCAAACGTATAATGCCGTTTTTTCCCCTCCAAGTCAGGTCATCCAGAAACGTTTTCTTAAATCGTCCTTTTGGAGGGCTTACACTCATTTTTGGCTTATGGGTCCTTCGTAGGACTTGCTCAACTTCACATGTACTACTCATATATCTCTTTATATGTCTTTTATAAAGTCCCGATGAGTGGGCCCCACCTTGGCTTATGGTTACGAGGGCTATCATCGAGTGATCACGTTAACCGATTTACTTCCTACGCTCTGCAAATGCCATGTATATACATTCTCATACTCAGATAATATAATCTTTATCTCTGATCCTTGTGTAAAATTCCCGTTTTGCCCCTATTCTTCCGCATTATTTCCATGAACCATTTTGCGAATTCCTCTTTTTACCCTTAACCTTTCTCACTATTTCCATACTACCCATGTTCGTAAATAATATTCACAACAGCTTATATATTAGAATAAATTTTGAAAATGGTCATTCCCTTAACTTCGTCACGACTACCTTGAAATATCCGAACGTATAAAATACGGGATATAACATCCTCCCCCCCTTTAGAATAATCGTCCTCGAATGTTCAACCGATCTTATGGGGTGTCATAATACTTCGGGAGGATCTCTTTTGTAGTCGTCCTTTCCTTCATGCTCACTCCTTATCCTTTACCTTATTTCTTTTATAATCGAACTTCTTGGTTTTTACATGAATCTTCTTCCCGTGTCATGGGTTTTCTAATTTGTCGGGTCAACGTATTATCCTTGTCTTTCTCAGATCATCTCTTTTCCGTTACTGTTTCGTGACCATATCTTAACAAAAGCCACACCTTTAGATTCTTACTACAACTCTTCTTCAGTCTCCTTTCGTATCTTCTTGATACAGGTATACTTGTCTTTGACTTCATGTGTTGGTGCTCATTTCGTTCATCGTTATTCCTTGTAAGCCTGATATGGCCTCCCCCCTTTTAAGGGGTTCCTTATATGCTGATAGTCCTTTATGAAGTCTTCGCTTATACCTTATTCCTCACCTCCTTTTCCAACTTTGTGCCTGACATATCGAAAACTTCTTATCTTAAGCTTTTCTTTTACTTCCTGTCTAGGTCCTCATTTGTCCACATTTCCGTACCTTTCTATCCTTTATTCGTCCTTTCACTTGTTTAGCTCTCTTGCTCGTAATTCCTTCTTAACTATGTGTTCATATTGTAGCTGTGCGTACATATTTCTTAAGCGTTCCGCTAGTTTTGCTCTCAGCACAGAACCCTTACAACTTTCATTCTCCCTGTCCTTGTCTATCAAGCCTCTAAGCACATTACTATAGCTACATACTTGTCCTTTTACAGATCTTTCACCTCAACACCATCACCATCCTGGGCATTCTTTCTCTTACTTCACATTCCTCTACCCTGGTCACCATTCTCTTAGACCTACTTGTGGAAATTAACTCTCAACCTCCACACATTTCTCCTTGTTTCCTTTTTCCTCACTCTATCCCTTTCACATGCCTACTTGAATTTTCATCCTAATGGTCTCGTACTTTTACCATCAATTTCTCGCGGGGGTTTCAACCACTAAGGTTTTCTTAACTTTCACTTTTTCCAACGTTTAAGCTTTCTATCTTTCATCTACTCACCCTCTTTCTTTTCCGAGTATCGTTATACTAGAATTTCCAACCTCAACCTATAGTAAAATAATAACAGCTCACCCGCAGCACTTGTACCATTTATTCTTGCTATCCCTCGGACTTTGGTACCTTTACTCTATTAACGCCTTTTATACCGTAGCTTCGGTTGCTGCAACTCACACGCCCACCGATACAATCATATATGGGACACGCTACACCTTTATACATATATGTAGTTTTACTATCAACTGGCCCACAAATTACTTCCAAACGCTGTTCGAGCCTAGCCTAATTCCAGGGCTCTTTACCGGGCTAGTCTGCCTCGTTTCACGCGTCTTCTTATGGTCTCCCATCATCTCATATATCGTAGTTTAACTTAGGCTATTCTAGTTTTCCATTTGTCTTTTACGTCAGAATGTGTAGAATTCCTTATAAACTTCCCAGGGGGTCACCCATCATGGAATTGCCCCCACCTGAGCACGCTTAACCCAAAAGCTTCGCCGAAATTCGGTGCCTTAATGCCGATATTTTCGCGTCCGCTTCTTCACATGACCTTTATTACATGTTCTGGAGCGAGTCGAGGTTTCACAGACTCCGAGGCACTTTCGTAACACGTCCTTTCTTTTACAATTACGATTTTACCCTTTCGGTTCCCGATGTTCATCTTCCGCCTGTGTGTATGCCTACCTCCTGTCCTGGACTTCCAGATTCCCGATGGTAGCGATCTCACCTTCGTTGCCACGCCCAAATCCATAACCTTTCTGAAACAACGCACCTCACTTATTACTTGTTTACAGTATCTTCTGTCCCCGTCTCTTTCTATTAGGCGTATCTATTCTGACAGACCTCCTTTTCCATTCTTACTTTTCAAAATCTGTACGTAACAAGTACCGACAATACATCACAGAACACGCGGCTATATGACATATTCAGCCATCAGAACTTCCAGTTCCAAGTAACAGAACAATTATCCAGGCTTACCTTTGTAACTTGCCATCTCGTCACTTGTCTTCTTTCGTCACCACTAGGCGTCTGCGAAAATCGACAGTTAGTATAAGGAATCTTATTGCCTATGACTTGGCTCTATCGCACGATCTAAGACAGAAAGAAGGTCAACATTTCCTAGATGCCCCGCAGCCTCCTGTTTATAAATGTGGCCGGCTTCACACTCATAAACAGGACTCTACTGGACACGACTTTGTAGACAACCCTTAGACCGACCTGCTCTGATACCACTTTGTCACACCCGACCTTACTAGGGTGTGATGGGCACCCGACCCCATACTTGGAGCCGAGCGAACCCGCTGACTCTTATTACATATATAAACTCTGGAATCAATTCAGAATAAAATACATAGTAAGCTCTCAATATTTTTTTTCTTTTTCTTTTTATAAGTAAAGTCTATCATCATATAGGACCCGTGACGTGAAACATAATAACATATCGACGGGCGAAGCCGTCTACAAAGTTGACACTCTATACCCACGACTCTGTCTGCAAAGTCTCTAACATAGAACAAAACATCATAGTATAGCACGCTGATTCGGCTACACTCCAGGGCCAAGTGGAGCTCGCCAACTTCGCTGGAACATCTTCTATAATGGCTTCCGCTCATCTGGGTGTACCTGCGCGGCATGAAATGCTGCCCCCGAAGAAGAGGGGTCAGTACGAGCAATGTACTGAGTATGTAAGGCATGAACGACAATACCAGGAGAGGTACCAGTGGACATAATCACAAAGGAATCATATGGCATCTCGTATGGAACATATCATGTCATATCATATCGTGTCATATCATATCATGTCATATCATGTCATATCGTATCATATCGTCGTATTCATGGTAAGAACATATCCTTGGCATATTCGTCATAGACACTTTCTCATGTCTGGCTTCATTATTGTCATCATAACTTCGTAGACGTTGTTTTAGTTATAAAAACTTTCAAAATTGTAAAACTTGGATTTTGGAGAAAAATATATATTTTGGAAAACAGTTATAACTTTTGGAAAGCAAATCATGTTTTGAATTCATAACTTCTAGCTTTTGAAAACAAGGACGTTATGGGGAACATTTATAAGACTACATCATAGGATTCATGCCATAGAAAGAAATGGCTTAGCCTTAACATACCTGCGTCGCGCCTTACTAGCTACGCTTATTCGTCCAACTTGTTAATCTACATTCAAAGGAGTTCACACATTCATTAGATCTTTTGTCATATACTTGCCATAACCTTTCAAGCACATTCATTTATATTCTGCCGGAATTTCGGCAGCATTTCCCCTGTAAATACACCACCCCCGAGATTCTAACTCGGCCAAATTTAGCAACAACAATCCGAGAATGGAACTCGGCCAAACCAACAACGATACCAACAATTTTTCTAGCCACATTTCAATATTCATTTCAATCCGATTCAATTCAATTCAATTCAATTCGATTCACATAATCTTTCAACGACTTAATCAACATATTACTTTACCCAAAACCTTCCAATTCAACAACAACCATGCATATCATCATCATTCATGTATGCTAACCTCGACAACAACCTTCATTCTTCATAGCATAATCCGTAACGACGACTACTAGAATGTCAAATGTAATCAATTTACATTAACTTACCAAAACGTCTATTATTTGACCATAACCACTTCTTACATATTTTCGCGCATTTTCATCCATCCCTTTACATTTCAACAATAACCATACCTTTCACCCATTAACAACATCATTTTCATAAGAGTCTATGTTAAAGTCATATTAATTTTCAAAACAGCCCGCAACCATTACAACTTCAACATACGTCATTAAACCTTCATTCTTTACCATAAATTTTACAACAACCACAAGCAAAGTACTAAATAAAGTTTGTTCATCTCTTCTACACAAATGGCTACTATTCGGCCACTACACCAAGCACACACACAACTTCATAAGTTTCATCCATTTCAATCATCACATAATTCATAACAACAACAACAACAACTAGAACACTAAGTAAAATCAACTCTTTCCTCGTCATACCAAATCAGCCCATAAACACAATAGCTTCAACACAACACTTTATGACCCTTCTCCATAACTATTTTCGTTTTTAAAGCTTGCTAGACCTTAAAATAAACTCAACACAAGATATGGGATGAATAAAATACCTTATACTTGAAGAAACTCAGCCACATAAATTTTCTTCAACGCCACACTTGAGTAGAAGGAAGAACAATCACCTTTCACGGACTAGTTTGGCGAAATCTAGTTAAATTCTTGATTTTTCAAACTATAATATTTGGGAGAAATTTTGAGAGGCTTCTAGGACTTTTGGAATACTAATCTTGCTGAAAACATGGGATTTATGGGGTATTTATAGCACCCCTAAGTCGGTTTCACCGACCTCCCCACGTGGGGCCCGCGGTTCTCTTTATTATTTTTTTGGCAGTTTAAGGTATCTCTCTTAAAATGGCCATAACTTATGATTCCGACATCGTGTGAGGGTCCACAACCTACCGTTGGAAAGCTAATTCAATTATCTACAACTTTTATTTCTTGGAGTATTCCCAAATTCCAAACGTATAATGCCGTTTTTGCCCCTCCAAGTCAGGTCATCCGGAAACGTTTTCTTAAATCGTCCTTTTGGAGGGCTTACACTCATTTTTGGCTTATGGGTCCTTCTTAAGACTTGCTCAACTTCACATGTACTACTCATATATCTCTTCATATGTCTTTTATAAAGTCACGATGAGTGGGCCCCACCTTGACTTATGGTTACGAGGGCTATCATCGAGTGATCACGTTAACCGATTTACTTCCTACGCTCTCCAAATGCCATGTATATACATTCTCATACTCAGATAATATAATCTTTATCTCTGATCCTTGTGTGAAATTCACGTTTTGCCCCTGTTCCTCCGCATTATTTCCATGAACTATTTTGCGAATTCCTCTTTTTACCCTTAACCTTTCTCACTATTTCCATACTACCCATGTTCGTAAATAATATTCACAACAGCTTATATATTAGAATAAATTTTGAAAATGGTCATTCCCTTAACTTCGTCACGACTACCTTGAAATATCCGAACGTATAAAATACGGGATATAACAAAAACACTGTTTCAGAGACATTGACATTTTATGTATTAGTATTCAAGATTGTATTATTTCCCTTAGATGCTCTTGTACTATTCAGACTAGACCCTGGGGGCGTTGTTATTATTCCGCACTATTCTACTACTTCTATACATACATACATATATATATATATATATATATATATATATATATCGTGGGACTTACGTATTTATTCATGTGTTGGGTTGAGGGTTTGCTTATCGAGGTGAGAAGGTAAGTGCCCGCACGAGTTAGGCAAAATAGGTCGTGACAGCAAAACCAATGCCTAATCATGGAAGGAGTTCAGAACTGTGCCGCATACAGGTGGTATAAGTAAAACAGGAATCTATATAGGGCCATGGAAATATATTAAAACAGCAAAACTGCAGGCCACATTTAGATGAGATAAGTGAAGGAAGAACCAGTACATAGTCAGGAAATGAACTCAAATCTTCATACCATACTCAGTAAAGAAAGAACCAATGTCTAGCCATGGTAATGAATTCAACAACATGCCACATTCAGATAGCATGAGCAAAGCAGGAACCAATATGTAGTCATGGAAATGAATTCAAACAGCATGCCACAGGCACGCGACAAACAGAAACAACTTTGAGATTCATGCTCATGGCATGGGCAAGGTAAGATCAAGATTTGATGCCAGGGTAATGTAACACAGAAAGGGAAACAACAAATATATTCCCAAATACATGCAGAGTCCTAAGATAGAGGTGGTAGTATGAGGAAACTTAAAAGTTTTTCCCCAGGATTTTCAGTCATTTAATTTCTTATTTTTTGGTTTGTTGATGGTAGAGAGAAATATAGAAATGTACGAGGCAATTCACATGTCCCATAGACCACAAGGAATGCCATGTCACCTCTTATTTGGAGAAAAGGGTGTGTGATTTAGAGTTTATGTCAGCACACTCCTAATTTCATTCCTCATCAATCAACCATTGGAAAAATAGTAAAGACAACTAACCCTTCAAAATCATATTTTATCTTTTACTTAATCCTAAGTTCTTGCAGTTGCAAACAAACCATTATTTGGCCTAAGGCCTAAGTGTGTGGGGTGAACTTGAATTAAAGCTAACACTATCCCTAAATTTCTCAACCCCAAAACAGCATTTAGGTTCAAATATACTCACATTAGACAGGAATAAAGACACTTCAAACTTGAAGCTGGACACGTGTTCACCCAAAGTCACATATACCAAACAAAATTTGGATTGGAAAAGCCTTTAAAAGTAACCAGACATGACTATGCTAAACTTTAATGATAATTAGACCTCAACCAACAGTGTCACATGAGTCCAATGAGCCTAGACTATTACATGGTTTGCATTCAAGTATGATCAAGCAAAGTACAAGCTTATGGGAACATAAATTAGTTAAGCCTGATCATGTTTAGCACAATTAAAAAAATGCAGACCGGAACCAACACATAACTGACCATTTATCAACATGTAGGCCATACTTAGGTAATCACAGGTGGAATAGCATAGGACTGACTATACAAAAGCAAGATTAAACCCCATGGATTTGACTAATCATAGGCAAAACTGATTATGTAGACAGGATTAATATACTACATTGCTAAGACTGACCCAAAGGATAAATGTGTGGACTATAGGTAGTTAAAGGAAGTATTATATCAAACATACATAGCACAACATCACAAGATCTGGCTTAAGGCAAAACAAGTTTGGATCAAATAACACTGCAGCACATAGTGAGTCAAGGTTTTCATATAGTTAGCATTCAGAAGTATGATTAAGTGAAATATGACATAGTGGACACATGAATAGGCTGGAAGGGGTATATATAGCATATTTATGCAATTATAAGCCTGATCTAGAATATATTAGTAATCATTAAACATGTAGCTCATACTTAGGCAATTATAGAATGGAAATGCATGTGATCCCTTGCACCAGGGTAAAAATAAATTCTCGTGAACTAAACTAATCATTTAAATAGAATTATTCACACAAAGGGGTCAACAAGACTAACATTCTAAGATATAGCTAATCAATGCAGCCCCAAACATCAAATACAGATCTATACTAATACTATGTACCATAGAATCAAACTGTAAAGAAAAAATTGATCTAAGCTAAACGAGGTTAAGACATGATGATCCTAAATTATCATAGCATTAACCATAAAGGGTCACATGAATTACCATATACTTAAAGGATTAAGATACTATGACTAACATAACCATATTAATTGAAAACTATCCATATAACAGCACAAACAACTCATAGAAATTACTAAGACTAAAAAATTTAACAACAAGATAGGAAACTACCTTTTGTATGCGCAGCCAAATCAAGATCTGAACTTGGAGCCTTCTTTTGTGCTTCCAAATCCCAAAATCGAACCACAAATACAAATAAAACACAGAGAAGAGTAAAAAAAATTGACTAAAAATATTTTTTCCTTCTTAGCTTAAAATTATACTGATAAAAGCTTTTCTCTCAAGTAAAACTCAATATGAAGCTTCTATACTCGGTTTTTCCCTTTTCTTTTCTTCTTTTGCCTCCCTTTTTGTGTCAAATATGGGGTTCTATTTAGAACTCCTAAAATATCCTCGGAATGAAGAAAAACAATATGGGACTTTTAATATTTTACAAGTTCTATCTCATATCTAGCATTAAACGGTCCAGATCGAAAAAGGTAAAGCAATCAACGACTTGCTTTATGTCTTAACAACTATAAATAAAAAATAATTGAAAGATATATAGGGATTGTACCTTAGAGGCGTGTTTGGAGGATTTAATCAAAGAAAGATGTGAAAAAGGACGAAGCAATAAATGCTTCGACCTCTTCCCTGCCATTACTGCGTCTCACACGCCTACGCCACCTTAAAACCAATGATGGGACAGTAGGAGAGAGGGAGAATGGTGAGGCAGCACTAGGGTTAGGGGAGAACCCTAGCCGCTTAAGAGGGCAACGAACCCCTTTGGGGTCTGATATTTTGAGAGGGAGTATTATATATTGTATATTGTATACACATACAAATGTATATCAAATGTATACCTTTGCGTAGGGGCAAAATGGTATTTTTATAAAGTAGGCAAATACTTAAAATATCTAATTATGATCGTAATTAATTAAATCACGGTCAAATTAGGACGTAGTTAATTTAAAACACGACTGTTGAATTCATTTTTTCAAACATGGCCTTCATTGGCTTTAAAAACTAACTGATCGTTTCAATTATAACCTTGTGTCTAGCTAATTGCAAAAATGTCCTTGACTAATCTTAATCTGATTGATTATTTCAAATACAGCCCCATTTTGGTATTAATTAACCAGTTAGAGCTAATTTGCGCTAATGGCCCCAATTGATGTGCCAATGGATTTGGTTATCTCGATTAAAGCCACTAGGAGGCTAAATTGCAAAAATGACCCCAATCGCCTTAAACCATGAATTGGTTAATTCAAATGTGGTCATTTACGTAAATTAATTAAATAATCAAAATCAGTTTGCAAAATGATCCCCTCTAATTAACCAAATTAATTACTAAAACAATTTATTAATTAAACAATTATGCAAACACACATAATTAACGGTTGGGGGGGGGGGGGGGGGGGGTAAATGGTCAATTCCTTTAATTACTCAAATTCCTTGGATGAAATAGGATAAATTATTTGCTAATTAGACTTCTCCCTGACTCAACAATTAAAATAAATAATTATTCAAAATTGTTTTGCTTTTGATTAATTCTAATAAAATATTCCATAAATGTCATAAAATATCAATTAATTTCTAAATAATTTATATTGTCATGAAAATCCCCTTTATCATTTCCAAAAGTAAAACATTGACCTGAACAATTTTATAAGAATCTATTTTGACCCTTTAAGATGCACACCTCATTTTGTTTATCATCCAAGGACCCCGAGTAATTAAAATAAATTACGGGAGGTTAAAAACTAGGTGTCAACAACTGTCCCTTTGGTGTTGGGGGACGTTGGGACTATCTTTGAGCAACGAAATTTGACTAACCCTAATATTTTACCATCCCGGCTCATCTCACCCTTCAATTTCATGCAACTCACATATGTGGTCGGACCCTAGCTGTTATATCCCGCATTTTGTACATTCGGATAATTCAAGATAGTTGTGGGAAGTTAAGAGCAAGGCCATATTTTGATCTTGTTTAATATACAAGTTGCTTATGAACATTATTGATGTGAAAATATTAAGGAAAAATTTGGGGTTAGAAGTGAATTATGAAAACTTATAAGTTTTGAAAAAAAAAGGGGGGGGGGGGGGGGTGTGGCCGTCCATATTGGGTATAGGCCTTGGCCCACATGAGTGAATTACATATGTGTGAGTATAGATGATTAATTCATCATATTATCATCTCCATCATTAGAATTTTAAAGAAGCTTGGAGAGACAAAAACCAAGAGGCCATACGGCCATGGCAAGGTGGAGGCGAGGTCCCAAAAATCTTGACCAAAGAAATATTTTCTTCTAGCTAAACCACTAATTTGAGGGTCCTCTTTAACGTGGGATAATTGTTGGGGCAAATAAACCATTCGTTCTTGCAAGTTGTAACTATAGCCGAGGGAGAAGTGAAGTGAATAAGGTAAGATTTAATCTTATTTTATATATTATGGATGGTTGTGTATGTTGTAGTGTGTAGAAAGGGATGAAATTCATAAAAATATGTGCGTTGGGGTATGGCCGAATGGGATTGTGTTGGGTAGAAGATATGAATTGATTTTATTTAATGCTTTGGTTGTTATTGTTGTGAATTCTATGATGCCAAAGGAAGATTTAATGACTCAAGTTGGAGTTATGGTTGGTTATGGGCTGTTTTAGAAGTTAATGTGATATTAAGTTAGTTTCTTGTATTTATGAGAATGATGTTTCTAACGTGTGGATTGTTGGTGTAGTTAATGTATTTGGAAGAAAGAAATGTGTTGTTGTTATTCTTATTGAAATTGGGAGGTTTCGGGTGGTGTTGCATATTGGTTGGGTTGTTTTGAATATTGTGTGGATTATTTGAAATGTTTTTGAATCTCGTTTGAATGATTACGGATTAGTACTTGAATATGTGAGTGTTGATGTTGGCTTGAATGTATGTAGTTGAATGGAATGAAATCGGAATGTTGCCGAATTATGTAGAAAGGAGCTACTAATGTGAGAATATATTTTGAATTAATTGTTGGAGATGGAACCATGATTGTTGGTATTGTTGTTGATAATTTGGCCGAGTTGAATTCTCGGATTGTTGATTGATAATTTGGCCGAGTTGAATTCTCGGATTGTTGATTGATAATTTGGCCGAGTTAGATTCTCGGGGATGGTGTATTTACAGGCAAAATGCTGCCGAAATTTCGGCAGATTATAAGTGAAATTATGTGAGAAGCTAAGGCAAGTGAATGACAATGAATCTAATGATTATGTGAATTCTTTTGTATGTAGACTAGCAAGCTTGGATAAATAAGCGTAGCTAATAGGACGTGGAGCAGGTATGTAAGGCTTACCCTTTTTTTCTTTTGGCATGTCCTAGAGCTAAGTAAGGTATGACATGACATGCACCTTGGGGTAACTCTACTCTTTGATTCCGAGCTTGGTTATGATGCTTATTCTCTTTTGTCATGAGCATGTTTCATATGGATGAGGCTATTGTATGATTAATAAATGAATAAGCTACTTCACATGGTTTTGAAATGTATTCATGATTCCGAAGCTCCGTTTGATATGTTTCCGAGTTTGTCTATGATTCTTATTCACTTTTGATATGAGTACGCTCGATATAGTTGAGCTTATTATATGATCGAATAACGAGATGAGCATAAAGAATTCTGTTTCTAAATGAGTTCTGTAAGTTTTAATGTCCCTAACTTTCGTAAAAGATCTTGGATTTGCTTTGAAACGTTCGTAAAAGTTCTGTGGTAAAAATGTCCGTAACTTTCTCATATTAAACCGGATTGACTTGAAACGTGTTTATGATCCTTCAAATGTCGGTAAGAGTACGTCTCTGTCGAGTCTTGATTTATATGCATGTGGTTTCGCACTACTCTGTTCGTGCAAGTCTCAGTATGTCCTTCACTGCGTCCCGGGCCAGGGTATGTTCTGGTGCGTACTTCTCTGCATTGTTCACCGCGTCCCTCTCACTTGCGGGCCGGGCATGTTATATATGATATGATGACATTATGATGTGATGACGCGGTGGTGGCCAGGATGGCACATGATTTATTCACCGCGTCCCGCAAAAGAGGGCCGGGGCACGTTATATGCATACATGATATATGATTTACCGCGTCCCTCACGGGAGAGCCGGGGCACGTTATATGCATACATGATATATGATTTACCGCGTCCCTCACGGGAGAGCCGGGGCACGTAATATGCATACATGATATATGATTTACCGCGTCCCTCACTGGAAGGCCGGAGCACGTTAGATGTATACATGATATATGATTTACCGCGTCCCTCACGGGAGGGCCGGGGCACGTTATATGCATATGTGATATATGACTCTGACATGCATGATTCTATCCACCGAGTCCCTCAGCAGAGGCCGGGACACGTTATCTGTATATATATGATATTTGATATGGATATGCATGATTTTCATTTAAAAAGGCAAGTACCTTGATGTTCTAAAAGGTCATACTTGGTTTTGGTAATTCTCTGTTTCAGTCATGATTCTGTTTCCTAAATTTCATGCCTTACATGCTCAGTACATTTTCCGTACTGACCCCCTCTTGTTCCGGGGCTGCGTTTCATGCCTCGCAGGTACACCCAGATGAGTGGAAGATATTCCAGTGAAGTTGGCAAGCTCCACTTGTTCCTGGGGTGCTGTCGAGTCAGAGTATACGTGCTATGATGTCTGATTAATGTTAGAGACTTTGCAGACAGAGTCGTGGGTATAGAATGTCAGTTCTGTGAGCGGCTCCATCAGCCGATGTGTCATTTTTGTTATGATATAAATTCCATATGATCACAGATTTTTTTTGATTTGAGAACGATAGAAGAAAGATTTTGAAAGCTTACTTTGTAATTTACTTTTATTTGATTTCAGAGTCCGAAGAGATTATGTACGTAATAAGAGTCAGTGGGTTCGCTCGACTCCGGATATGGGGTCGGCTGCCCATGACACCCTAGGGAAATTAGGGTGTGACAAAGTGGTATCAGAGCAGGTTTGTCCTAGGGGTTGTCTGCAAAGTCGTGTCCAGTAGAGTCCTGTTTATGGTGTGAAGCGCGCCACATTTATAAACAGGAGGCTACGGGGCATCTAGGGATTGTTGACCTTCTTTCTGTCATAGATCGTGCGATAGAGCCATGTAATAGGGAAATGAAATTCCTTATGTAAGCCTTACATACGACGGAAAAAGGTAAGTGATGATATGGAAAAGTCATAAAGGTAAGTTTTGATATACTTGTTCTGTTATCTGAGATTGGAAGTTCTGGATGGCTATAATGTGACATACAACTGTATGCTCTGTAAGGCATTGTTGGTATTTGCTGCGTAAAGATTTGAATGGTAAGAGTTTGTAAAGGAGACCCGGTCAGAATTTCTCAAAATCAAGTTATTTGATCTGGAACACCAAATAGGAAGAGCGTGGAAGGGAAATACCGTAACCAGAAAATAGATGGGATGTATATTTTCAGAGGAGTTATGGATTTGGCATGACAGGAAGAATACTAGCGAGAACGACGATTAGCAGTCTGAAGGATTAAAATGGATAACATTCGAGGTTTAATAGGAACAAAGTCTGTTGGAGGATTCAGAGAAAGTCGACAATCAGTTTTGCTGTAAATTATTATGTAAGGATGGTGAGTGGAAATCCGAATAGGCTGATACCCGAAGCATAACGGCGATAAAGGTATATGTGTTACCATCGGGAATCTGGAAGCCCAGGACAGGCAGTAGTCATATACACAAGTGGGAGGTGAATATTAGGAATTGAAAAGGGTAAAATAGTAATTGTAAAAGAAAGGACGTGTTACGAAAATGCCTCGGAATCTGTAAGGCTTCAATTTGCTCTAGATCATGTAATAAAGGTCATGTGAGGAAGCGGACGCGATTATATCAGCATTAAGGCATCGGATCCCACCAAAGTTTCGAGGTTAACCGTGCTAAGGTGGGAGCAATTTTAGGATGGGTGACCCCCCTGGGAAGTATGCAAGAAATTCTAAAGATTTAGACATAAAGGACAAATGAAAAGCTAGAATAGCTTGAGTGAAATTAGAGTATACGGGATGGTTGGGAACCTTAAGAGGTCGCGCAGGACGAGGCGGACTAGACCGGTGAAGAGACAAAAAGTGCCTCCCAGCTCTGAAATCAGGATAGGCTTGAATAGCGTTTGGAAGTATTTTGTGGGCTATTTGATAGTAATTATATGTATATATATGAATGCGTATTATATTTCATATGTGATTATAACGGTGGACATGCGGGTCTCAGCAACCGGCGTTACGGTAAAGAAGGAATCAATAGAGTAAGGATACCGAAGTTCAAGTAACAAGAAAAGATATGGTACAAGTATTATAAAGTAAGCTGACGTTATTTTATTACAGGTTAAGGTTGGAAATTTTAATACCACGATGTTTGGAAAAGAAGGTGAGTGAGTAGCTAGAAAATAAGCAGATCAAAGTGTCGGAAGAAGGTGAAAGGTAAGGAACCTCAGTGAATGAAGCCTCGAGAGAAACTACAGGCAAAGCACGAGACAATTTAGGTAAAACTTAAAAGGTAGGCACGTGAAAAGGGTACAGTGCGGTAATATGGAATAGGAGAGGAATGTGTGAGGTTCAAAAATAAATTTCAGTAAGTGGGTCCGAAAGAACAGTGACCACGACATGGAATGTGAAGTAAGAGAAGGAATAAATGTGTAGCCATATTAATGTGGTTGCCTCGAACATGAAAGAGTATGGAAATGTGAACAAAATGATGATATAGACGGAAAGCGGAAGGAAACTTATGATAAGAAGTTTTCGATATGATATGCACAGAGTTGAAACGAAAGATGAGTAGTAAGGTATAAACGAAGATTTCACAAGAGGACTATTGCCATATGAGGAGCCCCTAAAAAAGGGGGGGGGGGGGGAGAGCATATTATGTTAGACTTAAAAAGGGAATCGCAACAATTTCAGACTTCAAAGTAGGAAAATTTATTAGCTCAGGGCCGGAGTTCAAAATATATCGGCATACCAAGAGGATACATGAAAGAAGTAGAAACGAATTGACGATGAGTATACCGTGAGGTCGACATGAAGGGAAAGAATGGAAAACATCTTAAGAGAATGCTTCATGCAAACTTGAATTATGATATGTCTATGCCATGATTTGAATCCCTCATATCGGGCAAACTTGTGCCGTACCTAAGTACGCAGCAACAAGTTTTGAAGAATAATAAAAAGAGCAAGAAAATGTCTACAAGCTATGTTCACAAAGGATATTGGAGAAAAACGATAAGATTCAAAGGATATTTTCGGACAACAACGACTATTGAGAGAAAGAAAGAACGCATCGCCTATAAATGAAATGAAAGAGTTCATCGAGTACTAGAAAAATAGTTCGTGGACCATTAATTATACGGAACTTGAGAATGTACGCTATGAGATTATATGAATCATCGACGTGAAGCGATGCTCGATCATGTTCGTAAGGAATTCACACCAGAGAGTCAGCAAAGAAATAACGATGGACGAAATGAGCGCCAATACAAAGAAATCGAAGACAAGTATACTTGTGTCAAGAAATTACCTGGGAAGGGCAAGGATAATAAGTTGGCGCAATGGATTAGACAAACCCATGACACGAATGAGGATTCATGTAAAGACTGAGGAGTTCGATTACAAAGAACATAGAGTGAAAGATATGGAATGGACGTGAAGGAACGGGCAACTATAAGAGGGACCCTCCCCGAAATATTACAAGACCTCATAAGATCAGTTGAACATTCGAGAACGAATGTCCTAAAGGAGGGGAGGATGTTATATCCCGCATTTTGTACATTCGGATAATTCAAGATAGTTGTGGGAATTCAAGAGCAAGGCCATATTCTGATCTTGTTTAATATACAAGTTGCTTATGAACATTATTGATGTGGAAATATTAAGGAAAAATTTGGGGTTAGAAGTGAATTATGGAAACTTATAAGTCTTGAAAAAAAAAAGGGGGGGGGGGGGGGGCATGTGGCTGTCCATATTGGGTATGGGCCTTGGCCCACATGAGTGAATTACATATGTGTGAGTATAGATGATTAATTCATCATATTATCATCTCCATCCTTAGAATTTTCAAGAAGCTTGGAGAGACAAAAACCAAGAGGCCATTCGGCCATGGCAAGGTGGAGGTGAGGTCCCAAAAATCTTGACCAAAGAAATATTTTCTTCTAGCTAAACCACTAATTTGAGGGTCCTCTTTAACGTGGGATAATTGTTGGGGCAAATAAACCATTCGTTCTTGCAAGTTGTAACTTTAGCCGAGGGAGAAGTGAAGTGAAAAAGGTAAGATTTAATCTTCTTTTATATATTATGGATGGTTGTGTATGTTGTAGTGTGTAGAAAGGGATGAAATTCATAAAAATATGTGCGTTGGGGTATGGCCGAATGGGATTGTGTTGAGTAGAAGATATGAATTGATTTTATTTAATGCTTTGGTTGTTATTGTTGTGAATTCTATGATGCCAAAGGAAGATTTAATGACTCAAGTTGGAGTTATGGTTGGTTATGGGCTGTTTTAGAAGTTAATGTGATATTAAGTTAGTTTCTTGTATTTATGAGAATGATGTTGCTAACGTGTGGATTGTTGGTGTAGTTAATGTATTTGGAAGAAAGAAATGTGTTGTTGTTATTCTTATTGAAATTGGGAGGTTTCGGGTGGTGTTGCATATTGGTTGGGTTGTTTTGAATATTGTGTGGATTATTTGAAATGTTTTTGAATCTCGTTTGAATGATTACGGATTAGTACTTGAATATGTGAGCGTTGATGTTGGCTTGAATGTATGTAGTTGAATGGAATGAAATCGGAATGTTGTCGAATTATGTAGAAAGGAGCTACTAATGGGAGAATGTATTTTGAATTAATTGATGGAGATGGAACCATGATTGTTGGTATTGTTGTTGATAATTTGGCCGAGTTGAATTCTCGGATTGTTGATTGATAATTTGGCCGAGTTGAATTCTCGGATTGTTGATTGATAATTTGGCCGAGTTAGATTCTCGGGGATGGTGTATTTACAGGAAAAATGCTGCCGAAATTTCGGCAGATTATAAGTGAAATTATTTGAGAAGCTAAGGCAAGTGAATGACAATGAATCTAATGATTATGTGAATTCTTTTGTATGTAGACTAGCAAGCTTGGATAAATAAGCGTAGCTAATAGGACGTAGAGCAGGTATGTAAGGCTTACCCTTTCTTTCTTTTGGCATGTCGTAGAGCTCAGTAAGGTATGACATGACACACACTTTGGGGTAACTCTACTCTTTGATTCCGCGCTTGGTTATGATGCTTATTCTCTTTTGTCATGAGCATGTTTCATATGGATGAGGCTATTGTATGATTAATAAATGAATAAGCTACTTCCCATGGTTTTGATATGTATCCATGATTCCGAAGCTCCTTTTGATATGTTTCCGAGTTTGTCTATGATTCTTATTCACTTTTGATATGAGTACGCTCGATATAGTTGAGCTTATTATATGATTGAATAACGAGATGAGCATAAAGAATTCTGTTTCTAAATGAGTTCTGTAAGTTTTAATGTCCGTAACTTTCGTAAAAGATCTTGGATTTGCTTTGAAACGTTCGTAAAAGTTCTGTGGTAAAAATGTCCGTAACATTCTCATATTAAACCGGATTGACTTGAAACGTGTTTATGATCTTTCAAATGTCGATAAGAGTACGTCTCTGTCGAGTCTTGATTTATGTGCTTGTGGTTTCGCACTAATCTGTTCGTGCAAGTCTCAGTATGTCCTTCACTGCGTCCCGGGCCAGGGTATGTTCTGGTGCGTACTTCTCTGCATTGTTCACCGCGTCCCTCTCACTTGCGGGCCGGGCATGTTATATATGATATGATGACATTGTGATGTGATGACGGGGTGGTGGCCAGGATGGGACATGATTTATTCACCGCGTCCCGCAAAAGAGGGCCGGGGCACGTTATATGCATACATGATATATGATTTACCGCGTCCCTCACGGGAGAGCCGGGGCACGTTATATGCATACATGATATATGATTTACCGCGTCCCTCACGGGAGGGCCGGGGCACGTTATATGCATATGTGATATATGACTCTGACATGCAAGATTCTATCCACCGAGTCCCTCCGCAGAGGGCCGAGACACGTTATCTGTATATTTATGATATATGATATGGATATGCATGATTTTCATTTAAAAAGGCACTTACCTTGATGTTCTAAAAGGTCATACTTGGTTTTGGTAATTCTCTGTTTCAGTCATTATTCTGTTTCCTATATTTCATGCCTTACATGCTCAGTACATTTTCCGTACTGACCCCTTCTTCTTCGGGGGCTGCGTTTCATGCCACGCAGGTACACCCAGATGAGTGGAAGATATTACAGAAGATGTTCCAGTGAAGTTGGCAAGCTCCACTTGTTCCTAGAGTGCTGCCGAGTCAGAGTATACGTGCTATGATGTCTGATTAATGTTAGAGACTTTGCAGACAGAGTCGTGGGTATAGAATGTCAGTTCTGTGAGCGGCTCCATCAGCCGATGTGTCATTTATGTTATGATATAAATTCCATATGATCACAAATTTTGTTTGATTTGAGAACGATAGAAGAAAGATTTTGAATGCTTACTTTGTATTTTACTTTTATTTGATTTCAGAGTCCGAAGAGATTATGTATGTAATAAGAGTCTGTGGGTGCGCTCGACTCCGGATATGGGGTCGGGTGCCCATCACACCCTAGGGAAATTAGGGTGTGACACTAGCTTTTGGTTTCCTACATATCTTGAGCTATACGAGAATTTAGGCCACCTGTAGTTCGATTCAATTGAAGACTTTCAAGTGATTTAGCAAGAATGTCTTGATATTCCCAGTGTTGTGACTGGGGTTTCTCTGGACGGCTGTTAGAGTGTGGCCGACTCTCTGGTTTTAAGCCCACCTATATATCCTCGATCTCTGGGAATCAGGCCACATGTAGTTTGACTACTGGAGAAGTGTACCTCCCTTACGTGGGAATACCTTCCAATTTTCCCGGTGTGTATCCCAGAGGGCACGATTTTAGTAAAGGAGAACAGACTAATTGTTGCTGAGTTTGAGATTCGATGACTTCCAAGTCCTGGCCCGAGAGCTTGACTCTCATGGGAACCCTTTGTTGACCGGCTGCGTAAGAAAAAGTTCCACGTTTGCTCCGCAATTTGTCTGGATCTGGTTCGGCAAACTTGATCATTTTTGGAGGTCGTGCACCTGCTTTCAAAATTTGAAAATATGTAAATATTTTCATGATATTTGTATGAATGGCCACCTCAGTAGTTTGTGTAAATGTCCCTCTCGGTAGTTTGTGTGAATGGCCCTCACAGTAGTTTCTATGAATGGCCCTCTTGGCAGTATGCATGAATGGGTCTCTCGGTAGTTTGTATCAATGGCCCTCTCGACAGTTTGTATGAATGTCCCTCTCGGCAGTTTGTATGAATGGCACTCACAGCAGTTTGTATGAATGGCCCTCTCAGCAGTTTGTATGAATGACCCTCTCGGCAGCAGGAAAGTAAACGTACAATATCCCTCTCGGCAATAGGAAATATGATAGAGATAACAGATATGGCCCTTTTGGCTGGATAATCTTTCCTTCTTTCATTGTGCTAGTTTTCGACGCTCGTGGACGGATATGCGTTTCATCCTTGTCATGACCCTTTTGGTCGCATCTATCTTTGTGTTTATTTATTGCGACCCTTTTAGCCTGATATTTCTTGGTTGCTCATTCTTTGCATGACTCTTGTGGTCAGATATATTTTTTCTTGTTCATTTGTTGCATGAACCTTTTGGTCGATTACTTTTTTGCCAATCATTTGTTTTGTTGACCCTTTTGGTCAGATGTGTCCTTGTCGTTTCTTCCTTCCGTGACCCTCGTGGTTATCTAACGTTAGGTTGAGGCTGTTTCTTGTCTTTGATTGATGACCTCTCCGCTATCCTGTTTAAAACCTGCATCCACAGAAAAATCATGAGTTCCCTATAAGGCTGTTTAGCGTTGCCGTCCTCCCGTCTGACGTCTTCTCTTGATGCTCCTTCGATCCCTCTTGGGTTCAGTATTTCGAGAGACGGTTTAGAGTGTACTTATACTAATTTTAAACTTTAAAGTAAAAATTTCGTAAAATGCGCGTTGTTCTTTCTTAAACGAAATGTTAATTTCATTTTTGCGTCATGACGTGTGTTTTCTTCGAATGAAGTCTTTCGGCCCTTTCCGGAGGTGTGATTGCTGACTTCTGAACTGGTAGAATTTTTGAGATCTTTCTCAAAATTCTACCCCAGTTTCAAGATTTTTTCTAAGCGACTCTTGATTTGTTTTGTTTGCAAGAATTTTTAAGGTTCCCTAAAAAATTCTGCCCCAGTGTATGGCTTCGCTTTCCCATCTTCCTTGTTGATTGTTTCTGGTGGGAATTTTTTGAGACCCTGTCAAAAATTCTACCCCAGTGTAGGGTTGACACTGGCTGGCTCTGGCGCCGGTCCTTGCAGCTCGGTCCCGCTAATTCCCCCTGCTTTGTTGTCTCTGTGATTTTTCTAATGGCTTTTTGGGTTTTTCTTTTATGACGACCGAGCTCAAAAGCGCCTACGTATCCTGTCGCAGCAAGAACTTAGGTCGAACGTAGTCTTGGAAAAAGTAACTAAATTTTGGTTCTACTAATAATGTGATCGGGTCTGATAAGTACTACCTACGTATCCTACAGTGGGGAAGTTAGGTCGTTGCATAGTTTATTACATTGCTGATTCATTTTTCCTGCTCTATTACAAGCTATGATTACAAGCAAAGGATGTGAATACATGGAACTAATGTTGTGATTACAAGAAAATGGAATCCTGAATGTAGTATCTCTTGAGAGCATCCGTGTTGATGACTTTAGGCCACTCTTGTCCATCCATTTCGGCTAGGACTACAGCTTCTCCTGATAGAACCTTTTTGACCATGTATGGTCCTTTCTATTTTGGTGCAAATTTTCCTCTGTATTCCTCTTGGTGAGGGAGTACTCGCTTGAGTACGAGTTCTCCAATTTGAAAGAGTCGAGCTCTAACTCACTTGTTGAAGGCTCGAGACATACTTTGTCTGTACAGCTGCCCATGGCATACTGCCACCACTGCCCATGGCATACTGCCCCCATTCTCTTTTCATCTGTTGTGTCCAGCTGCTCGTAGTGGTCCCTAACCCATTTGCATCACTTAGCTCTACCTTTTGAATAATTCTGAGTGAAGGGATCTTCTCAGCGTCTTCTTCGCTCGTGAGTATTTTGCGGTACCCGACAAGACAGTCCATGAATGACTGCGGCTCGTGTTTAGCACTGTTATCTATTAGGATGTGGATGTTCGGGAGAGGGAAATTATCTTTTGGACTGGCCCGGTTGAGATCTCGGTAGTTCACACAAATTTGGATCTTTTTTTCCTTCTTGGGTACTGGTACTATGTTAGCTACCCAAGTCAGGTAGAATGTTACTTCCACTATTCTAAACTGGATCTTCTTCTCTACTTCGTCCTTTATCCTGATGCTCATGTCTGGCTTGAGCGTTCGTGTCTTTTGTTTGATCGGGATAAAGCCCTCCTTGATGGGCAATATGTAGGCCGCTATTTCAGTGCTCAACCCTGGCATCTCTACGTACGACCAGGCGAAGACGTCCGCATATTCCTTAAAAAAAGCTATGAGCTCTTCCCTTTGTGGGGCTCCCAAGTGAGCACTGATCCGTGTTTCTTTGATATCCTCTTCGCTGTCGAGGTTGATCACCTCGGTTTCGTCCATATTCGGCTTCTTTTTCTCTTCTAATTCTTCCAATTCCTCTGCCAGCACTTCTTGCATCATCGTTGCTTCTTCGTACTCCTCGTACTCTTGCCGCCTATTTTCCTTATTTATTTCGCGACACATCACGACATTTTTGGTTGTTTTATTATGATTACTACTGAAAAGGTGAGGCAAAGTAAAATTACGCTTATTCGTCAGTCCTTATTATGTGATTAGTAAGAAAACTTTCATTTTATTATCAAATAAGAACAATAGTTTTGTTTTGACCGAGGCTTTATTAAAAGAAACCCGTGATGTTAAAAAAGTTTCTACAGAGGAGCAAAGAGGGGAGTAGATGTCCAATTGTTCACACGCTTTCCTGGTTTCAGGCTGAGTACGGTGGGTGTCTCCTGGATCTTCTCGGTGATCGCGTAGCATCCCTTTTCTTGAAATAGCCATTCGAGACCCCCGTCAACTTCTTCTTCATTCGGCATTGGCGTGTTGTTAGGAAATGACTGGTATAACCATGGAATCAGCTGCGATAGGCTCCCTACTCTGAAATCTCTCTTTATGGTCTTTGCAAGCTCACCCTTGCTAGGAGTATATCCAAGACCGAAGCGATAATTCTCCTTCGGGATTGGTACAGTAACAGTTATCCCTTCAAGGTCCCTTCCTAGGCCCTTTCCCTTTTCAAAACCATTTCTCAGCATGGTGGAGGCAATTATTTTGTTGACTACCGACATTGGACTGTCGGCCTCCCCCTCTGGGTGGGTGTCCCTAAACATATTCCTCGAAGTGGAAGTTTGATCTGTTGGGACTCCTTTCGATTGCTGGTATAATATTGTCAAGATGCTTCAGGATATTCTTCTCAGCTTCGACCATAATTTCCTGGCCCTGCCATTCAAATTTTATGGCCTGGTGTAGTCTTGATTGCCATAACCTGGAATTCTGCTGTGAAGGAGGCAGGTCCGACCTGGATTTGTAGCTCAACCTATCCCAAGGAATCACTTAAGGATCCACCGAACCCCTTGACGTTCATCCCGCTCTGGCAAATCTTGTCCACATTACAGCCGAACAGTTTTAATGTGGTTACAAGGCAGATGTTGAGGCCCGACCCATTATCCACAAGTACTCTCCCTACGTCCTTGTCAAGACATTCTAGGGTGATATGGAGGGATCTGTTGTGAAAGGTCCCTTCGACTGGAAATTTTTCCTTGGAGAAGAAGATTTTATATTCCCCAATTATATGGGCTACTAGCCAGGATAAATCTTCGCTAGTTCTACCTGCCAGTACATGTGCGTCATCTAATACCTTCATGAGGGCATACCTATGTGATGATGAGCTAGCCAACAATGACAGCACCGATATTGCACCGACGTCTTCTTTAAATGCTCAACAATGGAATAATTTTTTAGCTGCATGCGCCGCCAGAAATCTTCGGCCTCTCATTCAGTTATCACCCTTTTCTGAGTATTTTACTTCCTTGTGGCATTCTGGGACAATTCTTTTGTAGTGTAGCATCTTCCTAAACGAGTCATGCCTTGGGTCATAGCTGCCTGCCGAGTGATTGGCTTTTTGGGGTCAAGCACAATCTGTTGTGCCACCTGGGCTATCATAGGTGCTGGAACCAAGGTGTTGAATATTGGTATAGCCTTGGGAACTCCCAGACTAGGGATCACTACTTTGAATTTGGGACGTTCTTGGAGTGTGAGGGAAGCAACTGTCTATTCAAGAGACTCGGTGATTTTTGGAGACAATGTTCCTGAAGCATCCAACTGTTTCTCCCTCTCTATCATGTCGATCCCGCCGTCTCCAAGATTCGGTAGCGGGTTCGTGTCTACGTTGGGAGCGGCAGTTTTCAGAATTATTTCTCTTTTGTCGATCAGATCCTGGATATTATGTTTCAATTTTATGCAATCTCCGTGCTGTGCCCATTCCCTGCGGAATGGTAGGCGCAAGTCTAATCGGCCCTGTAAAATCTATTTTTGGGCTGCGCTGGCTTTGGTGGGACTTTCAGAATTATTCCCGCAGTCAGTGATCTCTCAATATGTCGAGCCTCGGTTCGAGAAACGTCATGAATTCCCTCAAGGGTCTTTTCTTGAAAGCTGGGTGCGGGGCGTTATATGTTGGGGATGGTGGTTGATTTCGGTAATTCTTTATACGACCTAAACCAGAGGGCCATGACTGATACCCAAGACCCTACTCGGCTGAGTGCCATACTACTATTCCATCGAGGAGTCACAACTCTCTGTGAATTTTTAATCTACGAAATGACGTTTCCGTCAGGTAAAAAACAACTTTTCAATAAAACTCTTTCATCAAATCAGGGACTTCTCCCTTATCGTTAATTCAAAGAAAACCTTATGAACGTCCCCTTCGGGAATTAGACATCATTATGAAAATGTACAACTTATGGATGCCCCTTCGGGACTTAAGAGGTCAAGGATAAGGATATCCCTACACTGTCTCGGAATTGAGTCTTTGGAGTTCATTTATTTACTGGCTTCGTTCCGGTAATAAGGAGTTTCATTACTACCATAATCATCACCACTATCATGTCTCACTTTGAATGATCCATAACATAAGCTGAGGCCACATATCCCGAATATAATCAAGAATTATGTAGCACGCTCAGACATAAGCTGAGGCCACATGTTATGTAGCACGCTCAGACATAAGCAGAGGCCAGATGTTATGTAGCATGCTCAGACATAAGGTGAGGCCACATATTGTGTAGCATGCTCTGACATAAGCTGAGGCCACATATTCTAAATATTATCCAGAATTATATAGCATGCTCAGTCACGTCATGAAATCATCTAGAACCTTAGACATGGAAATCTCTAGGATTGGAGTCATCATAATAATCTTCAGAAATTAAAGTCTTCTGGCATTTCTAGGAGTAAAAATATTATGAATGTCATGTACGGAATCAAAACACAGGAATCATGCCTTTTAAAGAAAGGGACGAGCCTTAACATACCTGATTGATCTCTTATGAATTAACGCTTATTATCATGAACTTGCAAATCTACACTCAAGAGAAATTATACTACCATTAGACTTATCGTCATATGCCTATCTACTTGTCGTCATATGCCTATCTCAAGTAATTAAGCCAAACTCCTTTAGAATGTACCAAAATTCGAGCAGCGTCTCCCCTGTTTATATGCCTAGCCCGAAATCACAATCCAGCAACCAACAACAACAACAATACCAACATCAACAACAATATTATCAATACCAATATATTCTATAAAACATCCCACTATGTTTTTCAACATACAACAACAATATACACTTCCTTTCTTCCCAATCAAGGGGAATAACCTCATCACCATACCAACAACATTAGATACCATCTCTATATATTTAAATTAGGCCAGCCACACGGCCACAACATGCTCAAAATAATCAATAAATACAACAACTACAACACAACACTTTATGACCTTTCCTCCATAACTATTTTCACTTTTAAGAAATGCTAAACCTTCAAATCAACTCAATATAATAGATAGGATCAAAAAAATACCTTATACTTGAATAAATTCTATCAAACCAACTTCCTTCAAGACCAAACTTACCACAACATCAGGTAGAAGCAAGAACAATCACCTTTCATGGACTAGTTTGGTGTAATCTTGTTAAATTATTGATTTAATAGGCTATAAATGTTTGGGGGTTGTGTTGAGAAGTTTCTAAGACTATTGAGAATGTAAAATGCTGAAAAATTAGAGTTAATAGGGTATTTATATCGGCTGAGCGACTTGGTACGAGGGGACTGAGTGGGTGGTTCCTGGAACCTGGGCATTCTGAACTGGTTGTGGGGTACCGTAAGATGGGCCAGCATGGTTCAGATTGGCGGTGTTTAGTGGAGGAGGTATGTTTCCTTTTGGATAGATGGGAAAGTGATCGGGCACTGGAGAGCTCAATTAGGGAAAGAGAGAAGGGGGCTTCTTTACCATCCTCCTTACTTCGGTGGAGGCATTCTTTTCTGCATCGACCACCTCTTTTTTGGCTACCTTCTCTTGGAGAGTGGCGACGGTGGTTAACAATGTTGCGATAATATCCTCCCGGGATACTGCCTCTTGTGGGTCATGGGTGTCTCCATTATGGAGGACGAGCTCATTTCTTGCCTCTTCGGGGGTACCAGTCACTTTGCCTTTTCCATTGTCGGAGAGAGAGAATAATGCGACCTTGAATCTCGTGAAGTATGCTAGATTTCGATGTTATACTAATTTTCCCCTTTCTATAAGAGAAGAATAACTCAACGGTAGCGGAAGCTAGTTTCTGGAAATCAAATATAAAGGCAAAATATCACATATGGGTATTTAAAGTGCAAGTAGCACACAAAGTCAGATATTGAAACTTGGTTACTTTTGATCCAATGTTCTAAGGGTTGGGCATCACGGGCTTTTTATGTTTGGGTGGAGCTTGATTTGGTGGTCTGGCGATTGACTTACTACTACTAACCTGTCATAAAATATTTATACAAACGGGGGGACTTATAATTTAAACCATGAAGGGACCGAGTCTTATATAGACTGCCTACGTATCCCGCCGGGGGAAATCATGCCCTACGCAGTTTGATTACAAAAGAAGGATATACATTTCATCCGAAATATCCTTTGGGTAATCCTAACTACGGACATCCCCAGACCAGGCCCGACTAGGGCTTTCCAGTATCCCTCCATCGGGACATCAGGTCGGCGCGGTTCCTCGACAAATTTATGAGGGTGGGTTAACATTTGTGCAAAAGAGAGGGCACCTAATATCTACCTAAAAGTATAGCTTCTGCAAGCCGTTGTCCTTACGAACTTGCTTTCTCAATATCGAATCATTGTTTCCCTTAGAACCATGATGGGAGTAGGACCAAGATCTGTCCGGTCCTGATCATATTTTTGAGCTCAAGTTTGAAGGCATGGCATCCTTCAATATCATGCCCCTGGATCCAGTATGGTACAAGCAGAACTTGTTTCTATTGGGCCTTAATGGTGCGGGCTCGTAAATAGGTTCCAAGGGTCTAATCTTGTTCAATGAGGCCAAAGATGAGAAAAGGCGAGCATACGATTCCTTAAAAATCGTAAAATCATACCGCCAAACTTGAGTCTCGGGGCTAACTCCCTCTCCTGGTCTGATAGGGTCATGAACCAGCAAGGTATATGGCCCTCATAGTTTCCTTGAAATTTGGGGAACATATCAAATGGGTTCTCCTGTCACCACCCAGCTAGGGGCCGCGACGGGTACCCGGGGCTGACCACCGAGCACCGCTCGTTCTATTACTCATCTTACCCATTTAATGCTTTTTTGTCACTTTTATACTCAAAGCATAAGAAAATCATCTTTCATTTGCAGACATAAATACTTTTATAAACATAAGCCTTTAGACTATCAAAATAATACATATACATATTACCAATCTCGTGAGACCATATAACCCACACTGCGTATCTACGAGCCTCTACTGGAGTGCTAGACATAAGGATGGGGCAAGACCCCGTCATGCCCAAAATACATATACATATACATGACTATACACAAAAGAATCATCATAAGCACCTCCGAACAAAGGAGTGCTCTCAATCAGCTACTGGCTCCTACGAATCAGGATCAAGCTCACCTCCCTGTCTACCTGTGCGCATGAACACAGCGTCCAAAGAAAACGGACGTCATTACGAACATTGTACTGAGTATGAGAGGCATAAACAAAGAAATAAGATAATGATATAAAAGAAATATCAATATGGAACATCTGTATCTGACTGTCAAGTACAAAGGAAAT
This sequence comes from Lycium barbarum, assembly GCF_019175385.1. Taxonomy (NCBI): domain Eukaryota; kingdom Viridiplantae; phylum Streptophyta; class Magnoliopsida; order Solanales; family Solanaceae; genus Lycium; species Lycium barbarum. Next base: position 16,176,835 of record NC_083348.1, on the reverse strand, counting down.
AATGCATGCTGGCTTACTCATAATCATCATCATGTCATGTATGCATAAGTATATATTAGCTGCCCGTCCATATAGGTACGGTGTGATAATGTATAAGCTGCCCATGCTTATCGGATCGGTGTAATAATCCTAACATTAGCCTACATCCAGGCCTCCCGCGTCCGGGGTATCATCTTATGCCGCCCACTAGTGGTGTCTGCCTATGCCATCTGGCAATGGTGTATACGTTGCCCGCCTTAGCGGTGACTGCCCGGCCATATAGGCACAGTGTTATATCACAATATGCTCATCATAATATACTCATCATAATATGTTTATCATAGTACATGCATAAGGCTCAAGGACAACTATACTTTATCGGGGTGACGTAATGTCGTGATCCCCCGATTTCATTATGGAGCATTCATTGACATTCTACCTCACCTTGAAGGAATTATCATATAAGGTCAGTGTATGCAATAAATAACATCATTAACGTCATAAGATCATCATATCATACATTTTAGAATCTATATACTTTAACTCATCATCATCATTATAGGACTCATAACATATCTCTTATCTTGTATAGCTATTCATGGACATAGTCTTTTAGCTTTCCGGAATGTAGGAATTCATGAAGAGGAAAGAAGAGTCATGATATAGGATTCATGCCATTATAAAGAAAGGTACTAGCCTCACATACCTCTTACGTTTAACTAAGCTATTGTTCGCTTGTTCTCCTCCAATGTCACGTTTCTACCTTCAAGAGAGAATTTGCATTAACGTTAGTTAATCGACTATAATAATGCGCTATTATTTCTAGGGAAAATTTGGCAGCATTTTCTTTGTTTATACTACCTTTCCCATGTTCTATATCTACTCCCAAACGTTCATATCAACATTCACAATATGGCAACAACAATCATCATTTGTATACATTTACCACAATTCACCATTTCTCTTCAATTTCTCCACAATTTATGGTTATAGCTCATTATCACGTTTTCTCATATATAATACTTATTCCGTGGTCTAAATATCATTTATAACATATTCACAATCACAACACACAAACATTCATGGTTCATCCCAACCACTATTCACTCATTTATGACCCATTTTCTATGTCTTTCTACAATTCAAGTGTCTTAGCCTTCCAATACCTTAAACAATATGGTATGGTCATGAAACGTACCTTAGGTGATGGGTGAACAAGTCTTGAGTGGAGTTACTCCTCTAGCACCAAAACCCTACTTCACTTCCCTTGGGTTTTCTTGAGTTAGATGAACTTTGGCTGGGTTTCATACACTTGGTTTCATGGATTTGGTGTTATTGATAATGGATTTCCTTATATTTTCTTGTAGATGAGTGATGGAGAATATTCTAGAGGGTTGTTGACTTGTGGAGAGTGGGAATGAAGTAAAATGAAATGAAAAAAGGGCCTCTTATATTGAATTAAAAGCTGGCCCGATCAACTTATACGGACCAGCATACGGTCCGTATGTTTTTCACTGACCGTATGTTGGACCGTATATTTGGTCCAGTGAGGTATGCTGTTCTCGGCTGAATCTACGGTCTGGACATACGGTCCGTGAATTTTATACGGCCAGTATGTCTGGCCGTATAATGTCCAGTTGTCCCGAACTTGTTTTCGTCGACTCGTTTGATCTCCGATCCTTTTGGAACCTTCTTAACACTTGTCTAACACTTCAATACCAATCTATGGGACATTATCACTCATCTCTAAGACATCCTTATGCCATCATTAACTCGTCGTCCATAATTTTTACCCGACACATAACATATCCTTTACTTTCTTCGTCAAACTCCTTTCTTTACGTCTAATGTCTTCGAATCTCGATTAAGGTCTTCAAATGCTATCTCTTACTTATCAAATCACCGTATACATCGTACTCTTCGCTAGCCTATTCACAGTACACTAACGGGGAATTTTTTTCAAGGTGTAACATCTCCCCTCCTTCATCGACCGGCTCTGATTCCTCCATGTCCTGAGGCTCTTCCTCCTCCTCCTCTGGCTCTTCTTCTTCCTCTTCCGGATTTTTTTCTTCCTTTGGCTCTTCTTCTTCAATAGGCTCGAGAACTTTTTCTTGGGGTTATGTTCCTTCTTGTGGGTCCGATGCAAACACCCACAGATCTGACCTGACCCCTGGATCCCCATTTGTCCCTTCTCTGGGTGTTACATGCCTCCTCTCTAGCGGTAGGTAGTTTAGCACCAATTCCCTCACCTCTTCAGGGACATTTTCATAGTACTATTCTCAGGGGTACACCTTCTGGTGGATTCCCGACCATGCCCTGTAATCCGTCTACCTCCACAATTTTCTTTCCTATTTCCTGGAGGTGTTTTTCCATCTGCAGCACTTTGTCTCATAGCATCTCAGCTGTCTCCCCTAAAGTCCGTGCTTCCTGCCTTTTTGATTCGCCATCGTAAGTCAACCTTTAGTGGAGATAAATTCGGGTAAGTTTTAAGCCTCAAGGTTTTTCTTTTAGGTGCGTAGTTTAGATTATCGAACCAATCGCACTTAAGCTTCAATATATGATCATAAATTCGGGTGGAGATAAATTCGGGTTCGATAAGCTTCAATATATCGAACCAACCGCACCTAGCAGGTACGCATGCGAAGCACGTAGAAAATAAGCATGTAATTTACAGGTATTTATACTACTCGTGCCCCTAAGGCCTTTTGAGACAAGGCTCTCTTTGTCGCTTGAAACATGCAAGTGCCATTTGTGAAGGTGAAACATTGCCCCGAAAAAATTATCATACTTAATAAATAATAGTAATATCTTCGCCGAAGGGATTACAAAAGTGATGATAAAGCCGACATGGGGTTTTTAATAACAAAGCAGTAATAAAGGAAGTCCTCTGGTGGCTGATGTCGAGGCTTGGCTTGTCCTAGCCTTCTTGACCCTTCGAAGGGTGCTCTGGATACCAAGGCGTGCCTGATATAGCTCCATTCTGACAATCACCGGGTCTGTCTCTTCCAAGATTCTAGCCAAATGCTCGTCTGTACCTTCCAGGCATTCTTTCATACGTTCCTCTTCTTGGACCTCCTGGGGAGGTGCCGTCCCTGGTGTAGGTGTGAGAGCCAAGTGTCCTTGTAGCCATGCGCGATACCCGGGATCACACCTTGCTTCAAAGCTATCTGGAGCTAGAGTATCTAGGCCCCAGATTACACAGCCGTTCCATTCTCTGAGGATTACCCCCGCATGCTTGATTTTTTGTTCTGTGTGCTCAATGATGAACTGCTCATAGGTTCCTACTTGAGGTATCACTTGCCTCCTACCGAACTGTCTCAAAACCCGAAACGGATAATAAGGACAGATTCCTCTAACCCCAAGTAGTGGAAAAAAGGGGAAATTCTTGCCTCAGACCATCACAGTTTCGGATATAAAGTAAGGAAACATGCAATGGATCTGATCTTCAGTCTAGTCGGTGAAGAAATCAGCCCAAGAATTTTTGGACATGAACCGAAGAGTTGGACAGTAATTCATGAGGCGATCTATCCGGTTCTGTCGACTCTAACCCAGAACTTCTTTGGCCATGTTAATGTGTTTGACAGCCCACCATTGCAGCAACATATTGCATCCATAGAAGTATCGAATATGATTTCCACAATTATCTAGAGCTCGGAAGATGTCGGCCAATATGATGGGTGCTAGATCAAAATACCTCGTCTCGTGATCTTTGATTATGCCATGGAAGATTGCATGGGCCAGGTAAATCACCTAGGTGTCTATGGCCAATGACCCATCCAATGGACATACCATAGTGCCTAACAAGGCTATGGCGATGGCTAAAGGCCTTGTGGTATCCCATTCTTCTCGGCTCTTGAATTCACTCTGATATAAAGTGTACCCGGTGACATCCCCGAATCTCCGATATAGATCTCTGAAGGCTACGGTGAGCCCCTGTGCTAGGGCACCTCAGTCAAAGCAAGAAACATCATGATTTTGCCGACGATGGGCCTCTGTAAAAATAACAGATTGTGATCCGGCTTGTGTCGCCTCCTTAGACAGGTTTCATTGCTTTCTATGGCATCCCTAAATTCTTCTAGGATAGGAATCATCTTGATATCACCGAAACGGAACAGCATCTCTTTGTCATCCCAATACCCCGCCAATACCTTTATTAGCTCAGGGCGACCTTTATTTGTCATGATAGAGGGTAAGTTTCCTAAAGTACAACTGATGATTCTCTGGTGAGCATCACCCAACCATTCATACCAAGCCCTTAGCAACACAGGACCCTCAGTGACGATATCAAAACGGATTCTTCATTCCATCTATAAAATAGAACACGTTTAAGATTCCCCCGTCGCCATAGGGTCAATGGTTCATCCCATAGGCACGAACATGTTTCCACAAAGAAAATAAATGAGATGCGGTGTTTTTCGGGTCATAGACTGTCCGAACACAGGGTAGTCATTCTCAATGAGCCATAGGTAGGTCTGAGATACCCAACGCCCGTCAAAGTATAAATTCTCTAGTTCACTAGAGATTTGGCTTAGCTCTAGCCTAGTTTTCACTAGAGCGGTTTTTCACGAATGACCGGGAACCCGAACGGACGACTGGGGCTGAACCGTTAAGGCTGTTGGATGACCGCTTATTAACCCCGCCTTATAACAGTTCCAAAAGAAATTTTACATTTTATGGTGAAGGAACGACCGCGTGCTCCGCGAAGTCGCTTTAGGAACAAAGTGTAAAATAAATTCCAGAAGTGGCGGAGTTATGATATGTCCCGATTCAAACCGATAAGTCGTGACGAGTGTCTGACGTCTAGTGACCAAACACCCCTATACTCATATCTGAACCATACTGAACATTAAGGGCCCATATGTGACTTAAATTGATCTCATACTGCCTCATAAAGGGGTGACATCATGAACTTTGTACATTTACACACATACAAGCTGAAAGAACAGTGTAAGCCAACTAGGCCGCTACATGTACTGTACACAAAAGAATAGGAGCCGAAAAGGCTACATCATCTGACATAGACATACACCAGTCTACGGACCACTAGTGGAATAGAAAACTGTAAGAAGGACGGGATAGGGCCCCGAGATACCTATATGCATATATATCTCCAAAAGAATTGCATACCAAAAGAGACTACTACTGCGGATCAAATCGAGTGCACCAACTACTGCTGAGTAAAGGTCCTACTGAGCGGGACCGCCTGTATGTCTACCTGTACCTGTGGGCATGAACGCAGTCCCCCAAGTAATAGGGGAGTCAGTACGGATAATGTACTGAGTATGTAAGGCATAAGAGTAACATAAGTATAAGCATAAGGATCATGAACGGAATCTGGAACTCTAAGCTAACTGACTGTGTGCATAGATTTGTATGAACAAGTATCTGTATAACTGACAATGCCTCTATAGGCACATAATCTGCATACTCTCAATAATAATCATGCTCATGTATATAAATATAGGTCATAGTGCTGAGGAATGTTCAGCCCGATCCACATCCCATATAATAAGGCTGAGGAATGTATGGCTCGATCCATATATCATATAAGAATGCTGAGGAACGTACGACCCGATCCATATATCATCATCAAGGTGCACCAGCTGATCAGGTGGTAATGCATATATAACGCCTATCCATTTTCCCACACCCCATGCACATATAATATACGCATATGTAATGCCTTCTGGTTATAGGTCAATATGCATGTGTATATGAATGCAATGCATAACTAAAATGTATACATAGAACTCTCGGACTGACATAAGGTCATATTACCTCCGATGGACAACTTTTGAGCTAACATCATCAACATAAGTAATCTCAAGACCCATGAACATAAGGAACCAGCATACGGGGTATAGGGACATCAAAGACTGAAATACTCCTAGTGCTTCTAAGAGTAGAGTAATATGGGAGCTCATTTAATCGCTTGTTGGCTCATAACATTGGATCATGATAAAATGAAGAAGGAATAGCCTTAACATACCTTAAAGTCTCTTTAATCTTTTAACGTTCTCCTTCCACGTTCACAAGATAAAAATATCATACTAAGGTTATGCCTTAAAGACACTCTTAAGTTCAAACTAGAATAATTAATGAGCTAGCAAAAACTAGGAAGCATTTCCCATGTTTTATCAACTTCCATTATATCACAAAACAGCTCCCAAACAACAATGACCTTATTATCAATTTCGTAATTAAGAGACTTCATTACATGGCCAAAACTCCTTTACATATCTAACACACAACAACAATTTCAATACAACTCTATATACACTCGTATACCAAACTTCCTCATCATCATTACTACCATTCATAGCAAGATTATACCCAAAGTACTTTAACAATTACAACTCAAGTCAATTTATTAACCATAACATCATCAACCCACCTTTGAACTTCCTCTTTTACTTTCTTTCCCTCGATCAAGTTATTCAACAACTAGACATTCTTAATAACATGGAAACAAGTATAAAAACTCACCTTAATCACACAAGACCAAGCTTTGAATCAAACCATTCCCTTGAGTGAAACCCCAACTTCAACACCAAAGAAAATATTGAGTTCTACAAACCCTAGTGAGCCTTCCAACACTTGGATCCCTTGATTCTTGCTATTTGATCTATGATCTCTCTTGGGTTTGTCTGGATATGCTTGGAGGAAGGTTCTAGAGCTTTCAAGACTTGGGGAAATGTTGGAAATGAAATAAATGAATAAGGGTCATCCATATAAAAAAAAAACTGGCCCGATCTGATTATAAGGACATTTATACGGTCTGTATAAATCGACCGTATAATCTCACCATGGAATTACCCTTCTCTGGAATGATTATACGGGCCGTATAAATTAATACGGTTCGTACAAGTGGCCGTACAACTCAAATTTTTTCGGAACTCATTCCCGTCGATTCGTTCAACCTCCCATCCTTATGGAACCTTATTAGCGCTTGCATAAGACTTTGTTAACCATCTAAGGAGCCTTATAGCTCCTCCTCAAGACATTACTAAATAATTATTATCTCAATTGTCACAAAACCTTCTCTACATAACTTGTGTTTCACTTTTTTAACCAACTTAGTTCCACCGGTTCGTATGACTTCAAAATCTCATGGTACGCACTTAAGGTTATCAAATACTCTCCTTTATCTCATAAGGACTTTATGTTCATTTTAAGCTCGCGTTGGTCTACTCACAATGCAACAAATCTGAAACCTCCGAGATGTAACATTCTCTCGCACTTAGGAACATTCGTCCTCGAATGTTAGACTCTTGAGGATTCTATAAAAATTTCACCACAGTTTCTCCTGTAATATGGCACTACCATCCAGTCACAACAACCCAAAATATATCTCCTCACAGGGCTACAATAACAACCATGGCCACACATGGCCAAGAAAACATCAAAGAAAGCATTACATACCTGAGGAAAATGGTTTCTCTGCCTGAGTCTCCTCTTGAGGTGGAAATAAATGTGGGTACTTGAACTTCATGTCTTCTTCTGCTGCCCATGTCATTTCCTCTCTATTATGATTTCTCCATAACACTTTAACAGAAGCTACATCTTTGGTTCTGAGTCTCTGTACTTGGCTATCTAGAATGGCAATAAGAGCTTCTGAGTAGGATAGTTGCTCAGTGAATTGAACATCATCTACAGGTACAATTCTGGAAGGATCCACAACGCACTTACGAAGCATCAACACATGAAAAATCGGGTGCACAGACCCCAACGCAGAAGGTAGCTCTAACTCATATACCACCTTACGCACTGTATGAACAATTCTGTATGGTCCGATATACCGAGGGCTTAATTTACCTTTCTTGCCAAATCTCATCACTCCCTTCATAGGTGAAATTTTCAGGAAAACCCAATCGCCTACTTTAAATTCCAACTTGCGTCATCGATTATCTGCATAGGATTTTTGTGGACTCTGAGCTGCTAGCAATCTTTCCTGAATTACTTTCACTTTGTCAACTGCTTGCTGTATCAAATCTGGGCCAACTAACTGATTTTCTCCAACATCAAACAATCCTGTAGGAGATCTACATCTTCGTCCATACAAAGCCTCACAAGGAGCTATTTGAATACTGGAATGGTAATTGTCATTGCAAGCAAATTCAATAAGAGGAAAATGGTTATCCCAGCTACCATGGAAATCAAGTACATAAGCTCTCAGCATATCCTCAAAGGTCTGCATAGTATGCTCAGCTTGTCAATTAGTCTGCGGATGAAAAGCGTTACTAAGACTTACCTCAGTCCCCAGTCCATCCTAAAAATATCTCCAGAAATTAGCTGTGAACTGTGCCCCTCTATCTGAGATAATGGTTGTAGGGACCCCATGAAGTCGTACAATCACTCTAAGATAGAGCTTCGCATAATCTTCAGCTGAATAAGTTGTCCTGACAGGTAGGAAATAAGCTGACTTTGTAAGCCTATCAACTATGACCCATATTGAATCATACTTCTGCTGAGTGCAAGGCAACCCTGTAATGAAATCCATATTAATTACCTCTCATTTCCATGTCGGGATCTCCATAGCCTGTAATAAACCTCCAGGCTTCTGATGCTCTACTTTAACTTGCTGACAATTTTGACACTGAGCGAACAACTCTGCTACATCTCTTTTCATACCATCCCACCAATAAACTTCTTTGAGATCATGATACATCTTTGTTGTGCCGAGTTGGATAGAATAGAGAGAATAATGGGTTTCCCCCATAACTTGCTGACGAAAGCCGGCAACGTTAGGAACGCTTAATCTACCTCGATACCTGAGCACTCCATCTCCTGTAATCACGAAAGGTGCCTTTTCTATTTGAGGAACTATATCTCGATAATGGACTAGAACAGGATCTTCATATTGACGTTTGTTTATCTCGGCTACCAAGGATGACGTCGTTGTATCTAGCATTGTAACTCATATATCACCTGAGTCTATCAGCCGAACTCCAAGGCTAGCTAATCGGCGAGCTTCATGCACTATCTCTCTTTTCTCTGGCTGCACATCGGTTAGACTACCCATGGATTTACAACTAAGAGCATCGGCTACTACATTAGCCTTTCTAGGATGGTACAGAATGTTGAAATCATAATCTTTCAAAACCTCTAGCCACTGCCTGTGATGTAAATTCAATTCCTTCTGCTTAAAGATATACTGGAGGCTCTTGTGATCGGTATAGATATCAACATGGACACCATATAAATAATGTCTCCATAATTTCAAAGCATGGATCACCACAGCTGACTCAAGATCATGGGTTGGATAATTCTTCTCGTGCTTCTTTAACTACCTAGACGCATAAGAAACAACCTTACTATGCTGCATCAATACACATCCCAAACCAATACCCAAAGCATCACAATATATCACATAGCCATCTATTCCTTCTGGAAGAGTCAAGATGGGTGTTGAGGTCAACTTGTCCTTTAACATCTGAAAACTCCGCTCACATGCATCTGTCCACTGGAACTTGCTGATTTCTGAGTCAACTTTGTCAAAGGGTTAGAAAGAAAAGAAGAACCTTCTATAATAACCAGCCAGACCCAAGAAACTACATATCTCCGTCGGTGTCATGGGCCATGGCCAATTCTTCACAGCTTCAATCTTTTGAGTATCCACTCAAATGCCTTCATCTAAAATAATGTGGGCAAGAAAAGCCACAGAGTTCACCTAGAACTCACACTTGGAGAATTTGGCATACAGCTCTCTGTCTCAAAGGACTCTAAGCACTGCTCGTAAATGTCTGCCTGTTCCGCCTCTGACGGCGAATAAACTAGTATATCATCTATAAACACAATCTAGGAAGGGCCTGAATACGTGATTCACCAAGTCTATGAACACAACTGGAGCATTAGTAAATCCGAACGACATAACACGGAACTCATAGTGCCCATATCTAGTCAGGAATGCCGTCTTCGAAATGTCTTCCTCTTTCACCCTAACCTGATGATACCCCGATCTCAAGTCTATTTAGAAATATTTGGCGCCTCGTAGCTGATCAAATATATTGTCAATCCTCGGAAGCGGATACTTAGTCTTCACAGTCACCTTATTCAATTACCTATAATCAATACACATTTACAAGGAACCATATTTCTTTCTTACAAATAATACCGGTGCTCCCCACAGTGATGTACTGGCTTAATAAAACCCTTCTCAAGGAAATCCCTCAACTACTCCTTTAATTCTTTCAACTCCACAGGTGCTATTCTATAAGGAGGAATAGATATTGGCTGAGTATCTGGCAATAAATCGATAGTGAAATCAATCTCTCGCTCTGGCGGAATGCCTGGAAGCTCATCTCGAAACACCTCTGGGAACTCATTAACCACAGGGATAGACTGAAGGGTCGGTGACTCTGCTTGTACGTCCTGAACCCAAACCAAGTGATAAATGTACCCCTTTTTAATAATCTTCCTTGCCTTAAGGTAGGAAATAAACATACCCCTCGCCGAAGCAGCCTTGCCCTTCCACTCAAGGAATGGGTCGCCCAGAAATTGGAATCGAACCACCTTCGTACTGCAATCAACATTAGCGTAACAGGAAGCCAACAAATCTATACTCATGATCACATCAAAATCAGTCATGTCTAACTCAATCAAATCTTCTAAGGTACGGTGATTACAAACTATCACTACACAGCCTCGATATATCCGTCTAGCTATGACTGGATCCCCAAATGGTGTCGACACCTGAAACGGTTTAATCGATTCAGGTTCTATCCCAAACTTGCCGGCGACAAATGGAGTAACATATGATAAAGTGGAACCTGAGTCAATTAGTGCATACACATCGTAGGAGGAGACTGATAATATACCTATGACGGCATCAGGAGACGACTCACAATCCTGCCTATAGGCTAGTGTATATACGCAGTGCTGAGGACCGCTCGAGCTGCATACTCTACTCTTCCCTTTACCTCATCCTGCTGGTGTCTAGAAAACTTGCCCTGAAAGGTGTACTGTAGAAGAAGAACCAGCCATATACTCTGTAGGCTGAACCATACTCGCACTCTCTCTCATCGGACACAGCCGCATCCTATGACCTAGCTAGCCACAAGCATAACAAACATCTGATCCCAGCCGACACTGCCCTGCGTGTAACTTGCCACACAGGGCACACTGCAGCAAAGAGGGTCTCATCTTCCCTGACTCTGGTCTATGCTGAGAACCCGAAGCTTTAGAGCTCTGACCCGCTCCAAAATAAAAAGACCGATAAAATCTCGGACCTGATAACTACAGAGGTGCACTCCCTGCCGAATGGAATAGATATCGGGGATACTGCTGTCTCTGTCCTCCCCTGGTCTCACCCTCGATATCTAAATATCTGGCCCTCTTTCCATGGCCCCAGTCACGGTCACTCTCTGTCCTCCGTTGACGCTTGAGGTCCTCCAAATTCTGTGCATATGCCTGTATACGGGAGATATCCATGACCGGTTGTAATGCGGTAGTCATACAATAATCTATCAAATGCGTCCCTAAACCCATCACAAAACGATGAACTCTATTCTCTGTCTTAGCCACCATGGCCGGGGCATATCTAGCCATAGAATAAAAATACAAACAATACTCTTGGACACTCATACTGCCCTGTTCGATACGCAGAAACCTATATGCTCGGGCATGTCTGACTTCTGGAGGTAAATAATGGAGAATAAAAGCATCTGAAAACTCTCGCCAAAGAGGTGGAGGGGCATTCTCACCCCTAGATAGCTCACAAGTCTGATACCACTGTACTGCAATATCACAAAACCTATACGAAGCCAACTCCACAGACTCGACCTCATACGCGTGCATAACCCTCAAGGTACTCTGCATACTATTAATGAAGTCCTGGGGGTCCATATTTTGCTTTACCACCGAAAACTCTGGAGGGTCTAATCCGAGGAAAGTCTTAACCCTAAAACTACCAGCTCTATCTGCCTGTTCAACACCAACCCCTTGCCGCTGATGCTGGGCACCTACCAATCTAGTCAATAACTTTACAATATCTCGCACATCCTAGCCCGGTGCATCTAGCTGATGAACTGGGGCAAGGGCTGGAGGCGGGGTATGTGAAGTCTGAGATGGGCTCTCACTCTGAATCTCATCCCGAGTCCTAGTAGCCCGCTGGGTACGGCTAGTGGCCTCACCAGACACTCCCTTTCCCTTTTGGCCAGCTGTAGCATTCTTGCGAGACATCGATGAAATCAGAACAAATCATTAGAAGGCGAACTCTTAACACATGGCTCGATCGCACGATCTAAGAGAGAATGAATGACAATATCCTAAATGTCCTACAGCCTATTGTTTATAAGTGTGGCGCACAACAAACCTATAACCAAGACTCTACTAGGCACGGTCTGTATACAACCCTATGATGGAACTGCTCTGATACCACTTCTGTCACGACCCAAACCGATGAGTCGTGACGAGTGTCTGACCTCTAGTGACCAAACACCCCTATACTTATATCTGAACCATACTGAACATCAAGGGCCCATAAGTGACTTAAACTGATCTCATACCGCCTCATAAAGGGGTGACATCATGAACTCTGTACATTTACATACGTACAAGCTGAAAGAACAGTGCAAGCCAACTAGGCCGCTACATCTACTGTACACAAAAGAATATGAGTCGACAAGGCTACATCATCTAACATACACATACACTAGTCTACAGACCTCTAGTGGAATAGAAAACTGTAGGAAGGATGGGACAGGGCCGCGTCATACCCATATGCATATACATCTCCAAAAGAATGGCATATCAAAATAGACTATAGCTCCGGATCAAATGGAGTGCACCAACTACTACTGAGTAAAGGTCCTACTGAGTGGGATCGCCTGTATGTCTACCTGTACCTACGGGCATGAACCCAGTCCCCCAAGTAATAGGGGAGTCAGTACGGACAATGTACTGAGTATTTAAGGTATAAAAGTAACATAAGTATAAGCATTAGGATCATGAACGGAATCTAGAACTCAAAGCTAACTAACTGTCTATATGGATTTGTATGAACAAGTATCTGTATAACTGACAATGCCTCTGTGGGCGCATAATCTGCATGTTCTCAATGATAATCATGCTCATGTATATAAATAAAGGTCATAGTGCTGAGGAACATTTAGCCCGATCCATATCCCATTTAATAGTGTCGAGGAACGTACAACCCAATCAATATATCATATAACAATGCCGAGGAACGTACAGCCCGATGTATATATCATCATCAAAGCGCACCAGCTGATCAGGTTGTAATGCGTATATAACGCCTATCCATTTTCCCATACCCTATTTACATATAATTTATGCGTATATAATGCCTTCTCGTCATGGGTCAATATGCATATGTGTATGACTGAAATACATAACTAAAATGTATACATAAAACTCTCGGAGTGACATAAGGTCATATTACCTCTGATGGATAACTTTTGAGCTAACATCATCAACATAAGTAATCTCAAGACCATGAACAGAAGGAACAATCATACGGGGTATAGGGACATCAAAGACTGAAATACTCCTAGTGCTTCTAAGGGTAGAGTAATATGGGAGCTCATTTAATCGCTTGTTGGCTCATAAAATAGGATCATGCCAAAATGAAGAAGGAATAGCCTTAACATACCTTAACGTCTCCTTAATCGTTTAACATTCTCCATCCACGTTCACAAGATCAAAATTTAAAAGGATCATACTAAGGTTAAGTCTTAAAGACACTCTTAAGTTCAAACTAGAATAATTCATGAGCTAGCGAAAATTGGGCAGCATTTCTCCTGTTTTATCGACTTTCATTATATCACAAAACAGCTCCTAATCAACAATGACATTATCATCAATTTTGTATTAAAGAGACTTCATTACATTCCCAAAACTCCTTTTCGTAACCAACACGCAATAACAATTTAAATACAACTCTATATACACTCGTATACCACGCTTCCTCATCATTATTACTACCATTCATAGCAAGATTATACCCAAATATTCCAACAATTACAACTCAAGTCAATTTATTGCCCACAACATCATCAACCCACCTTTGAACTTCCTCTTTTGATTTCTTTCCCTAAATCAAATTATTCAACAACTAGACATTCTTAATAACATGGTGTTACACCCTGTATCTTCGAAGAAACACTTATCAAATTTGAAACATAAGTACGTTGAGTTATGGTCAAGTAAAACCACTTTAGAATATAAGTAGCAAGCAGTATTAAGTATATTTAATGAGTGAAGGATGTATATAAGGTATACCGAAAGTTTTTATAAGGAGATGAGTGGAAATGGAGTAGTACGACTTTAGAGAAACGACGTGTAATGTTTTGTGTGAAAATGTTTGTCCAACTTGAGGGATGAATATCTCTTAGCATATGAAGTGTTTTGAAGTGAAACAAAAGCCTAAAATGAAGTTCGTCGCGTCTAGTTTCCAAGTCAATAAATAGCTCGTCGATAGGACATCGGAGTAGAGAATTATGGACGTTACAATTTCAGCTGACAAAGCAGAAACGCGTGCTACAGTAACCGACTTACTACAGTACTGCTACAATAAATTGCTACAGTGACCCGACCCGAATTTGACCCCTATATAAAGGGTAATAACCCCCTTTCTTTCATCATATTTTCCTAGAACATTCCAGAAATTAGAAGATAGAAAGTGAGGGAATCAAAAAGTTAGCAATTTTTAAGTAGAGGAGTAGTGGTTTAGATCCAGGTAACGCATGGTTGTGATTCTAGTATTGTTTTTCGGTGGATTTTGGAATGGATATTGAGGATAGTGTTGTATTAACAAGAAATAAGGTATGAATCTTTCTCTTTTGGTATTATTTAATGTTATTATACAGAGATAAAGCCGTTAAAAAATGGTGTAGCGAATTTGTGAAGGGAGAAATGGGATAAACACCGTGTGAGGTGTTTTATGGAATACTTTGATGTTACCAATGATGTTATTGATGTTGGTATTTATGTTGTTGTTGTTGGTTGCTGAATTACGATTTTGGGCTAGGCATATTAATAGAGGAGATGCTGCCGAAATTTCGGCAGATTCTAGAAAGATTTTTTTTGAAGGCTTAGGATAAGTATATAATAATGGGCCTAATTATATCATGAATGGTCTTATATGTAGACTTGCGGGCTCGGACGGATAAGCGTAGGCAGTTGGAGGCTGAACAGGTATGTTAAGGCTCGTCCCTTTCGTTCAAAGGCATAATTCATATGTTATGATTCCATAAATGTTTCCATAACCTCCTTGTTTTCAAAATCTAGAAGTTCTTGATTCTTAAAGCTTCTCATGATGATAAAGATGAGAATGTTTCTATGATGATTACAATGATAATGCGGATTTTATGTTTAAAGGTTCCAAGTTTATGATTTTAATGTTAGTATGAGAATGTTGAGTTATTTCATGTTTTTTTCAATTTTATTCATTTTTGTTGATCTCACCTTATAATAATTGTTCCTTCAAGGTGAGATAGAGCGATGATGATTATTCCATAATATAATCGGAGGTTACCGACCTTACGTTACTCCGATATAGTCATAGCGTTCTTTGGGCTCTCATGCATGCTACTTATGTTATATATGTGTATGATATATATATTTATATGTACATATGGGGTAAGGGGAAAGGTGAGTCGTTATATACGCATAGCCACCTGATCAGCTAGATATCGTCCCGGACGCGGGATATATGGGATAAATGGATCGGGTCGTTCGTTTCGCAGCAATATATATGGAAGATGATGATATGATATATGGATCGGGCTGCACGTTCCGTAGCAATATAAAATATTAATGAATCGAGCTGCACGTTCCGCAGCACTACTATTTATTTGTGGATCGGGCTGCACGTTCCGCAGCAATTCTATTTTATGTATACATGTATGAGAAATGTTTTTCAAAGAAAGATAAGTATGCATGGTATCCGCCTTATGAGGCAATTGGATGTACAGGTTAACTTCTTTATGTTATATTTCATGTCTCTTCCTATGATATTATTCATGCCTTACATACTCAGTACACTGTTCGTACTGACGTCCCTTCTTGTGCACTATGTGTTCGTGCCTGCAGGATCAGGTAGCCAGCCAGACGATCTGGATCAGTAGGACCTCCCTTCAGCGGCAGTCAGTACGCTCCATTGATTCGGAGCTGCAGCCTTTTTGGTATGCTGTTCGATATGTAGATATATGGGTATGGCCGGGACCTTGTCCTGTCTTTTCTACAGTATGTATTCCATAGAGGTCTGTAGACAGTAATATGTAGCTATGATATTCTGCCGCCTCATCGACGCTTGTTTGTTGTACTATATATGTAGCGGCCTAATCGTCTTGCGCTGCTACTCTCAAAATTTATGTTTATATGTATGCGTTGGCCATGAGTTCTCGAGACGGTGTTTTGTGTGTTGATTGTTCAAGAGACATTATAGCTCGGTTATAGATTGATTATGGGCCCAGGTTAATCAGCGAGAAGTAAATGCAAGCATAGGAGTGCTTGGCCAGTAGTGGTCGGGCACTCGTCGTGGCTCATCGGTTTGGGTCGTGACACATGGAAACAAGTATAAAAACTCACCTTAATCACACAAACCCCAACTTCAACACCAAAGAAAATCTTGAGTTCTACCAACCCTATTGAGCCTTCCAATACTTGGATCCCTTAGTTCTTGCTATTTGATCTATTATCTCTCGTGGGTTTGTGTGGATATTTTTGGAGGAAGGTTCTAGAGCTTTCAAGACTTAGGAAAATGTTGGAAATGAAATAAATGAACAAGGGTCGTTCATATATATTAAAAAAAAAAACTGGCCCGACTCGATGATACGACCATTTATACGGTCCGTATAAATGGATTGTATAATCCCACCATGGAATTACCCTTCTATGGAAGGGTTATACGGACCATTATACGGGCCATATAAATTTTACGGTCCGTATAAGTGGCCGTAAAACTCAAATTTTTTCGAAACTCATTCTCGTCGATTCGTTCAACCTCCAATCCTTATGGAACCTTATTGGCACTTGCATAACACTTCATTAAACATCTAATGAGCCATATAGATCCTCATCAAGATACTACTAAATAATTATTAGCTCAATTGTTACGAAACCTTCTCCACATAACTTGCGTTTCATATTCTTTGACGAACTTAGTTCCACCGGTTCATATGACTTCAAAATCTCATGGTATGCACTTAAGGTTATCAAATACTCTCCTTTATATCGTAAGGACTTCATGCTTATCTTAAGCTCACGTTGGTCTACTCTCAATGCAACAAATCTGAAATCTCCGAGATGTAACATGATATGCATGCAATGACAGTAAATAATTGCGAGAAAATAAACACATCGACATTCAAGGCAAATATACTCATATTATATTGGAATCCTTATGGTTAGAACCTTCAAGTCCCCAGTGGATTCTCTATCTGTAATGGTTTACTTTTTACGCGGGTTAAGGCATAAAAGCTAGTACGAACTCGTTGGTGCTCTTTCGCACTTATTTTGAAAAGAGTCGCTACCTAATTTTTAGGAAATTAGGAAAACCAAGGGTGAAAGGTTTATTCAAATACAGTGAAAAATCCTTCGTAATCGAGAGTTCTAGGTAAGGGTTCTGATGATCCCCTGGGGAAGGTATTAGGCACCCCAGTATTAAGGAGTCGTACTATACGGTTGGCCTTCGAATTCCAATGTACGAGTATTTGTATGAACTGTCTATTTATTTTTTATTTTTTCAAGAACCTTGTTATTTTATATCATTTTGAGAAAAAGAATGTGAATATGTTCCCTATACATATAAGGAACGTAGATACAGATTTATGATATCTGGATAAACATAATTTTCCCCTTTTTGTATGTAAGGGTGATATATTTTGTTTGGAAAATGAGTATAAATTGTCGTCCTTATACATGTTGTTAATGAACGTATTATGTTTTGACTGTCTAATTTTGTTCATGCTTCAACTCGCACTTTATTTGGCTCGATCCGTATAATACGTTTAGAACACTTTATCCGGGAACTCATATATACGAATGTATTTATTTTAGGAAATGCATTGTTTAAGGCAAATTATGAAATTGGTTCCATGTTTGGGCTTTGTGGCTAACATTGATTTTTGAAAGAGATCTGCTACCTTTTTTAGCCCAAATGAGTTTGTGTTTAAAGACTTTGGGATGTTTATATTATCTCTTTTATTTTTGGTAAATGGGCTTTGGCCCGAAGATCCTTTTGTTTTGGCCAATTCTGTCCATGTCCATTTTCTACTAAAATCAATGGGGTTTTGGCCCCAATTTATACCAAATTGGTCATAAAACACTTATCCATTTTGACCTTTAGTTTTAGAAACAAAACTTTGTTTTAGCATTTGAAATCAACCCATTTTTTCTTAACACATTACAATACTCATGGCTTTTGAAATATTTTATTTATTCCTTGTCTTAAAATTTAAAACCATATCCAATAGTTTAATTAATCATCTCTTTATGTTATCAAAAATCGTGTAACGACCCGTTTGTCATTATAGTCTTTTCGGCATTTTTGCCCTTTCCTAAGCATTGATTAGCTCAATTTTGACCCGAGGGGATTGTTGGCATGCTTCTCGAGGTATTTAGACCCGATTCGGGCAACCTTTATGATATAGGCTTAAAGTGAAAAATGGTTGGCCCACAGTTTACTTTTGGGTAAACGAACCTTTTTTCGGAATTTCATCGATTTCGAGAGGTCCGGAGTGTCGTTTAGAGCTTGGGTGTGTATTTGGTTCGGTTCCTAATGCACTCAGATTCATTTCAGGACTTGGGTTGGGAAATTGTAATTAAGGCATCGGGGGTTGACTCGGTCAACGAGACCTCCGTTGGGAATTTCGAGACCTCTGACGCGTCCGTAGCGTGTTTTTATGTGTGTCTATGTGTGTGGTATGTGAGCAGATGGCCTCGGAAACTAATCAGAAAATTGGATCAAATTGTGAAACTTGGGATGTTTTATGGTGTCTGGTGCCGGCTTTGGCGGCACCAACACCGCTGCAGTTGTACCGCTAGAGCGGTAACCCTGCCGCTGTAGCGTCCCAAGCGTTTTAGGATTGATCGCTGAAGCGGTCAGGTGACCGTTGAAGCGGCGCCGCTGGTGCGGACCAAGTGCCGCTAAAGCGCTGACGGGCAGTTTGTGAAAATTAATAAAGTGTTAAAAGCCCTTAGACCCTCATTATTTCCCATTTCGAAATTAGAGCTTTGGGGAACAGTTCTCGGAGGTAAATCTTACTTGTTCCTTTACTCTTCCTTTAATCATAATCATCTTGGATTCCCCATTCCCCTTAATAATCTCTTGATGATGGGAGTTGAAAGAGGGTTTTGATGAATTTTTGCTCAGGCTCATTAATGAGGAAATTGATGATGTTTATGATAGATTTTGATGAATCTAATTAATCGTATATCTTCCATTCCTAGTGTTGAATTTCGTAGTCAAGGAATTAGGGTTTATACCTAAATTGGGGGTTTTACTTGAAATTAGAAATTAGGATAATCCTTGAGTTAAATCATCAATTAGTAGTTGGGTTATGATCACCTAGAACTTAATTTGGCATTTTGCTTCCGAATTTTTCGTTTTGCTCTTGTGGGTCCGTTTTCCCAATTTCTAGGGCTAGAATTGACCTAATTTGAATAGTAGCAATATTAGTATCATTCTTCATGATTTCTAATCTAGAATTCAATTATGCTTAGACTACTTTAGTTCTGAGGTTCAGCGGAAAGACAAGGTAAAAGAGTGAGGTATTGGTGTCGCGGTTCGGCTATCCAAGTAGGTTATAGCTTACCTTTGGTGAGACTTCGTATAGCGAAGTACATATTTAGATTATATTGTTGGAGACAACATGTGAACTTTTGAGTATGAAGTCGGGATGGATATTGTCTTATGTTGGGCCCTATTGTGTGTTGGGGCTAGCCACCCCATTATGTGTGATTTGATTGTTCTTTTGTGCCGGTTTGATGCCATGAGTCATTGGTAGATATTGGATTCTGCTTTATCATCTTGATTATGATATAGTTGTCATACCCACTGTTGGTATTTGTACTCGGATATATTGTTGGCGTACCCACTGTTGGTGCTTGTGACTCAGTTATATAATTGACATGCTCACTGTTGGTATTTGTTATTCGGATATATTGTTGGCGTACCCCTTGTTGGTACTTTTGACATTGAGCATGATTATTGATGTGATCCATGCATTGCACACACTCTTATGTTTCATAATACACTGTTAAGCAATTTATGATATTTGATGAAACACTTGATGAGCTGGGCTCAGTTTTACTTGAGTGACGTGAGATGGCCGATGTCCGATGTTCTTCCCGGAATCGTTGATTGAGATAAATTTATACTTGATAAAACTCCTTTTACTAGAGTGATGTGAGATGGCCAGTGTCCGATGACCAATTCCGGAATTATTGTTGCATGGCCGATATCCGATGTTAGTTTCGGAATCGTTGTTAGTGCATGGACTCCGCGTGTACCCAAAGGTGGTGCCAGTGAGAACCCCCCGTGGGCAAAGATCCGGGGTCCCGTCTGTCTGTTGGGCAAAGATCCAGGACTGGTGGCACTTAGATTTCGCAAGTCATACAGGGTTGTGCTACCGAGACGTCAATATTTCCGTCCTGAGTACATGTGTAGACTGCATTTTCATGGCATTGCATTATGATTTGATTGAGATGCTTGGTGATTTTATTGTTATGTTGTATTGGATTTTATATATTCAGACTTGGCATATTTGGGAGTAGACGCTTACATAGGCAATGACGGATGCTTGGAATTGCTTATATTGTTTATACTTGTTGGTTTATTTTCTTATCTTCCTTATTATCTAATTTGTGTTATCTATGCTTAGTCGGTCGATGATGCCTAACACTACTGTTGTCTTGTACTGACCTGCATGTGCTACATTCTTTTATGAATGTAGAGTATCAGGTCGGATCCACTTCTGTTACGCGTGGCTGATAATCGCTTCAGCTCTATTCTCGAGTTTCCAGGGTGAGCATGGCCGTCCGCTGCCTTGAAGACTTCCTGTCTTATGTCCTATTTTATTCAGAGACATGGACACTTTATGTATTAGTATTTCCAAATTGTATTATTTCCTTTTAGATGCTCTTGTATTATTCAGACTAGACCCTGGGGTGTTGTTATTATTATGCACTATGCTACTACTTCTCTCTCTCTCTATATATATATATATATATATATATATATATAGTGAGACTTACGTATCTATTCTATTCCGTTGCTTAATTTAATTCTTTTGTAGATTTATTCATGTGTTGGGTTGAGGGTTCACTTACCGAGGTGGGAAGGTAAGTGCCCGCACGACTTAGGCAAAATAGGTCGTGACAAATTGTTAGGCTAAATCCTGGTTTTTTGAAAGAAAATGGTTTTGGGGACTTAGAGTCTATCTAAACGACATAAGTGTCGTTGTCCTAAGACTACTTGTCCGCACTATAAGGATTCCACTATGACATGAGTTTTTTAAAAGTTTACAAATACATAAAACTCAAAAATGGAATTAAGCAAATAATGTGAAGACTAGGGGCGTACCAAGCCCCTAGCCATCCATTTTCACCCATGGCTGGGCCTTCTGCGCATGGATGAAACCAATAAGTTGTGGTATGAAGATATGGGGATGAACAAGGATAAGAAAACAACCAGGGCATATGATCATAAATGAACACAACAGAGGCTATATTATGCAGAAGAGGCAGACAAGAATAATAATACAAGACACATGGCCATGGATGGAGCAACATAAACTGTAGCAGGCAAAGAAGGTAAACCAAATAAAACCCATAATATATAGTTTTGAATAGGTAAGGTAAGGGGGAGTATATTAGTAAAGATATAGACAGGAACAAAACCAACACATGGTCATGAGGGCAAGTCAAACTGGGTGCAATCATTCAGGTTAGATAATAAAGCAAAACAAATGCGTAATCATGAAAAGGTGCCACATACAGGTGGGATAAGTAAAACAGGAATCAATATAGGGTCATGGAAATGGATCAAAACAGCAAAACTGCAAGCCACATTCAGATGAGATAAGTGAAGGAAGAACCAGTACATAGTCAGGAAATAAACTCAGAACTTCATACCATACTCAGTTAGCAAGAACCAATGTCTAACAATGGAAATGAATTCTACAACATGCCATATTCAGATAGCATGAGCAAAACAGAAACAACTTTGAGATACATGGTCATGGCATGGGCAAGGCAAGATCAAAATTTGATGCCAGCGTAATAAAGCACAGAAAGGGAAACATCATCTATATTCCCAAATACAGGCAGAGTCCTGAGACGTAGGTGGTAGTATGAGGAAACTTAAAAGGTTTTACCCAGGATTTTCAGTCATTTAATCTCTTGTTTTTGTGCTTGTTGATGGCAGAAAACAGAGAAATGTACGAGGAAACTCACATGTCCCATAGACCACAAGGAACGCCATGGCACCTCTTATTTGGAAAAAAATGATGTTGTGATCCAAGTTTCCTTGGTTCTCCCCAATCCTCACTCTAAGGTCCCTTTTAAAAAGGCTTTCTTAAGTCATGTGATTTAGAGTTTATGTCAGCACACTCCTAATTTCATTCCTCATCAATCAACCTTTGGAAAAATATTACAGACAACTAACCCTGCAAAATCATACTTTATCTTTTACTTAATCCTAAGTTATTGTAGTTGCAAACAAACCATTATTAGGCCTAAGCGTGTGTGGTGAACTTGAATTAAAGCTGACACTATCCCCAGATTTCTTGTCACGACCCAACCCCGTAGGCCGTGACTAGTGGCCGAGCTGGACACCCATACACACTTACCTAACCGATCGACATATCCATAACTTATTCTTGTCCAACATATATTAGATTATATAGATGCGAAGATCGGACATAATCTTAAGCGGTCGTAGATAACAAACGTATCGTATAAACACACACACACACACACACACACACACACACACACACACACACATATATATATATATATATATATATATATATATATATATATATGTACACGCGCCAGCCGTTAAGGCTGTCACAGCAACTGGAGCTACTTAGACGCAAACTACACAGACATAACAGAATCATAACGACCCATGACCCACATACATGTCTACAGGCCTCTAACAAACATAACCGAATCATATGGCGGGACAGGGCCCCGCCGTACCCCTGAATAGTCATATATGCATAAATATGTACAATGGAAAGATCGGTACCAAAAGTGCGGGCTCCAGATCAAAGGAGCACGCTCAAGTAGCAGAATGGGCACCCTAGGCTGGCGGATCACCACAATAAGCGTCTGTACCTGCGGGCATGAAACGCAGCCCCCGAAGAAAGGGGGTCAGTACGGAGTATGTATTGAGTATGTAAGGCATGAAATACAGAAAATAGAATCATAACCGGAATAACAGTACAGAACTAGGTACACCGTCCAGAATACCAAGATACTTACCTTCTAGACACAAATCACGTATACCGATGTCATATGTCAGAAAAGTACAGAAAATAAGTGAATCTTGCAGAGTGCCAAAAGAGCTCACTTTCCAGACACAGATCATGCATGACAGAATCATATATCATAGATGCATATAACGTGCCCCGGCCCTCCCGTGAGGGACGCGGTAGATCATGTATCATGTAAACATATATCGTGCCCCGGCCTTCCCGTGAGGGACGCGGTAAATCATGTACCATCTATGCATATAACGTGCCCCGTCCCTCGGTGAGGGATGCGATGAATCATATATCATGTGTGTCAATATCATGTATCATATATGCATGTAACGTGCCCCGGCCCTCTTTTGTGGAACGCGGTGAATAGAATCATCATATGCCATCCTGGCCACCACCCCGTCATCATATAATCATGTCAACATATCATATATAACGTGCCTCGGTCTGCAAGTGAGAGGGACGCGGTGAATAATGCAGAGGAGTACGCACGAGAACATATCTTGGCCCGGGCTCAGTGAAGGACATACTGAAGCTGCATGAACAGAGTAGTGCGAAACCATATACACATAAATCGAGACCCGATAGATAGGTATACTTATCGACACCTGAAGGTTCAGAACAAGTTTCAAACCAATCGGAGCTAGTATAGGAAAGTTACGGACATTTTACCACAGAACCTTTACGGACACTTCAGAAACCATTTTTGGAAAATCAAAGCAATCATCATATATACATATAATAGATTTTGGAGCAATCATGTTAAGTACCTTTCGTATCTCGTGATGGATAAAATCAAATATAGCTTTTGGAACCGTACATACATATCAAGGTATATCAAAACTTAACGGAATAGTCGGACGTGCTATCATTCGAAAATCAAGACATTAATCATATCACTTATCTCTTAAATGCCAATTCAGGAACATATCAAATAGGTCTTTGGATATCATGCCGACATCATATATCATCTATATATACATATAACAGATTCATGCGCGGATACTCGTAGAACATCGTACATTGTATTGCTGCGGAACGTGCAGCCCGATCCATAAACGTATTATAGTATTGCCGAGGAACGTTCGACCCGATCCAAGATTGTATGCAAAAGTTAGAAACATTAATACTTACAAAATCATTTTAAGGACATGAATTCTTATACTTTGCTTATTACCCAATTATGCAATAATCTCAACCATACTACGTATACTCGTATCAATAGGCCAATAGAAATCGTAGACGAACTCGGAAACTTATCAAATAGAGCTTCGGAATCATGAATACGTATCGAAACCATATGGAACGGCTTATGGAGGTCAAAGATATTAGCCACCCTAATGGCTCTAAGAACGAGAATTTCTTTGAAATCATACATATACATCATTTGTTCATTTCGTAGAGATCATGCCATAAGAAAGAAAGGTAAGCCTTACATACCTTGCCCGCTTTCTACGCAAATCCGAATTTAAGTCTTTGGCTTCACAAGATCTACAACAACATTAATGTGCACCAAACATTAGGTATAAACACATAATTCCAACCAACACTTTTCTTCTACGGAAATTTCGGCAGCATTTCCCCTGTAAATACTACCATCCCCGAGAATCCAACTCGGCTATGTCATCAACAACAAATCTGAGAATTTAACTTGGCCAAAATATCAACAACAATACCAACAATTATTCCAATAATACCAACAATCAATTTAAGACACACTCTAACATTAGTAACCTTCTTCTCTACATAGTTCTTCAACATTCAATTCAACTACGTACATTTAAACCGATATCAACACTCACATATTCATTATTAATCCGAGATCATTCAAGCACAATTCAAGAACATTCAAACAGTCAGCCAACCCTCCAACATGCATAGTTCCATGATTTTTATCCATTTCTACATACTACAACATATATAAACCATTTATGACATGTAAAAGAGGATTAAATCTTACCTCTTCTTCTCAACTCCTCAACTTAGCTAGGGCTGTGATTTTGCAACAAAGAGCGGTTTTCTTGTTTCAACAATTATACCACGTTGAAGAGGGTCTTGAACTTATTAAGAATTCAAGAACAAAGGAATTTTTGGACCAAGGATGAAAGTCTTCAAATTTGTTTTTTTTTTGGCCGAATGGCCCTTTCTCTTGCTCTCTTCTTTCTTTTTTCTTGAAAGTTCTTCACTAATGAGCAATAATAGGCCCTTTTGTCTATTTATTAATATCACTTGGGTTTAATTTTTACATGGGCTTGGGCCATGCCCATGGCCGGCCACACACACACCTTGGGCCTTTTTTTTTTCCTAGCCCAATTACTTGGTTAGTATTTTGTAATTCATGAAACCAATTTCCAAAATTCCAATTTTGCCCTTAGCCTCCCTCCATATTTCCACATCAATATTTTCATGAACAACATATATATTAAATAAGATCAAAATTATAGCCTTGTCCTTAACTTGTCTTGGTTATCCCAATTTATCCGAACGTACAAAATACGGGATATAACATTTCTCAAGCCCAAAAATGAATTTAGGTGCAAATATACTCACATTAGACATGAATAAAGAGACTCCAAACTTGAAGCAGGACACGTGTTCACACAAAGTCACATATACCAAACAAAATTTTGATTGGAAAAGACTTTAAAAGCAACCAGACATGACTATGGTGAACTTTAATGATAATAAGACCTAAACCAACAGTGTCCCACGAGTCCAATGAGTCGAGACTATTACATAGTTGGCATTCAAGTATGATCAAGCAAAGTGCGTACAAGCTCATGGGCACATAAATTAGTTAAGCCTGAGTATGTGTAATTCAATTAAAAAATGCAGACCTGAACCAACACATAACTTACCATTTATCAACATGTAGGCCATACTTAGGTAATTACAGGTGGAATAGCACAGGACTGACCATACAAAGGCAAGATTAAACCACATGGATTTGAGTAATCATAGTCAAAACTGATCATGTGGATAGGATAAATATACTACATTGCTGAGGCTGGCCCAAAGGATAATTGTGTGGACTATAGGCAGTTAAAGGCAGTATTGTATCAAACTTACATAGCACAGCATCACAACATAAAGCTTAAGGCAAAACTAGTTTTGATCAAATAACACTGCAGCACATAGTGGGTCAAGGTTTTCATATAGTTAGCATTCAGAAGTATGATTAATTGAAAGATGACCTAGTTGACACATGATTAGGTTGGAAGGGGCATATATAACATATTTATGCAATTATAAGCCTGAACTAGCATAGAATTTGTCATCATTAAACATCTAGCTCATAATTAGGAAATTATAGAATAGAAATGCATGTGATCCCTTACACCAGGGTAAAAATGAACTCTCATGAACTAAACTAGTAGTCATTTAAACAGAATTATTCAAACAAAAGGCATCAACAAGACTACCATTGTAAGATATAGCTAATCAATGCAACCTCAAACACCAAATACAAATCTATACTAATACTAAATACCATAGAATCAAATTGTAAAGAAAAAACTGATCTAAGCTAAACAAGATTAAGACATGATGATCCTACATGATCATAGCATTAACCAGAAAGGGTCACATGAATTACCAGATACTTAAAGGATTGAGAAACTATGACAAACATAACCACATTAATTGAAAACTAACCATATAACAACTCAAATAACTCATAGAAATTACTAAGACTAAAAAATTTAACAAGAAGATAGGAAATTAACTTTTGTATGCGCAGCCAAATCAAAATCAAACTTGGTGCCTTCTTATGTGATTTCAAATCCCAAACTCGAACCACAAATACAAATAAAACACAAAGATGAGTAAAAAACTTTGACTAAAAAGGAATTTTTTTCCTTCTTAACTTAAAATTATACAGATAAACTTAAAATTATACTGGTAAAACCTTTTCTCTCAAGTAAAACTTAATATGAAGCTTCTATATTTGGTTTTTCCCCTTTCTTTTCCTTTTTTGCCTCCCTTTTTGTGTCAAACATAAACCCTAAAATATCCTCTGAATGAAGAAAAATGATGTGGGACTTTCAATATTTTACAAGTTCTATTTTATATCTAGCATTAAATGGTCCAGATCGAAAAAGGAAAAGAAATCAACGACCTGCTTCGCATCTTAACAGTTATAACTCAAACAAAAAAAAATAGAAAGATATACAAGGATTTTACCTTAGAGGTGTGTTTGGAGTATTTAATCGACGAAATATATGAAAAAAGGACGAAGCAATAAATTCTTCGACCTCTTCCCTGCCATTACCGCATCTCACAAGCCTATGCCACCTTAAAACCTGCAATGGGACAGTAGGAGAGAGGGAGAAGGGTGAGGCGGCGGTAGGGTTAGGGGAGAACCCTAGCCCCTTGAGAGGGCAATGGCCCCCTTAGGGGTCTGATATTTTGAGAGGGAGTATTATATGCTAGGCTTTGGGCCGGGTTAATCTCTTTTGGACTGGGCTCGGTCGTTTGGTTAAATGAGAAGAAGAAGGGGCGTTTTGTATAGTGTATACACTTACAAATGTCTATCAAATGTATACCTATGTGTAGGGACAAATCGGGTATCTTTATAAAGTAGGCAAATACTTAAAATAGCGAATTATGATCGTAATTAATCAAATCACAGTCAAATTAGGACGTAGTTCATTTAAAACACGACTGTTGAATTTATTTTTGCAAACATGGCCTTAATTGGCTTTAAAAACTAACTGGTCGTTGCTATTATAACCTTATGTCTAGCTAATTGCAAAAATGTCCTTGAAAAATCTTAATCTGATTGATTATTTCAAATACAACCTCATTTTGGTATTAATTAACCAATTAAAGCTAATTTGCGCTAATGGCCTCAATTGATTTGCCAATGGATTTGGCTATCTCGATTAAAGCTACTAGAAGGCTAAATTATAAAGATGACCCCAATCACCTTAAACCATGAATTGGTTAATTCAAATGTGGTCATTTATGTAAAGTAATTAAATAATCAAAACTAGTTTGCAAAATGACCCTTCTAATTAACCAAATTAATTACTAAAACAATTTATTAATGAAACAATTATGCAAACACACAGAATTAAAGGTTGGGTGGTAAAATGGTTAATTCCTTTAATTACTCAAATTCCTTGGATGAAATAGGCTAAATTATTTGCTAATTAGACTTCTCCCTAACTCAACAATTAAATAAATAATTATTCAAAATTGTTATGCTTTTGGTTAATTCTAATAAAATATTTCATAAATGTCATAAAATACCAATTAATTTCTGAATAATTTATATTGTCATGAAAATCCTGTTTATCAATTCAAAAGAGTAAAAAAATGACCTGAACAATTTTAAGAGAATATATTTCGACCCTTTAAGATGCGCATCCCATTTTATTTATTATCCAAGGACCCCGAGTAATTAAAATAAATTACGGGAGGTCAAAATTAGGTGTCAACAACCAGATGGTCAGTACGAGATATAAATACCCAGTTCAGGGATGAGAGCAAAATGATATAGTCTTCATGAGGAGTTACATTGAACGTATATGAACACAAATTGTTTTGCAAATTGGGGCATTTTATTTATTTGTGCAGAAAAAGAAAATTGTCCAAAAATAAAAGAAAAGTAGAAAAAGAAAATAAAAAATTACACCTGATCCAAATATGTTTTGTTGCCCTATTTCTTCGGTGTTTCTTCTTTCTCCTTATCTAAACATATCTCTCTACTCTCCAGCGGCCGCCGGTGCAGAGATGATGATTTTTGGCTACCATCTCTTCTTCATGAGCGATAATTCCAATTTGTGCCCCAACTAGATGAGTTCATCGCCTCACCGTTTCTTTTTCTCCATTAGGTATGCCCTTTCTTGATTTATATTGATTTTATTGGCCCCAATCCTTCTTTGTTGTGATGATTTATGTGTTTCCTTTATCTTGCTTGTTATAGATATGTATTTGTTGAGCTTTAATCTCCCGCAATCAATCCTCTATAGTATTCTTGTGTGCAAGGATTATGAGATTTCCTCTGAATTGTACAAATGAGACCCTATCTGTTCCTTCTTCGTCTTCAACATTGAGCCTAGGTACTGTTTTGCAACTTTCCTTGTGTTTGTACTAATTTTGTACTGTAATCCGATAACTCCTTTGTAAATGAGTGTGTTCCATGAATGTTCTTGCATATGTTGTTTTGTTTCTGAAAAATTAGCTGAAGAAAACAAAATTATTGCATATTGTGATTTGTCTTCATGCTTTCTGCGTTGACCATGTGCCTATGTATCCATTTGAAGCATGCTCAATGTAAACTTATGATCATCTATAGCCATGTTTAGACCTGATTCTCAAATAAGGAATCTGAGATTTGTCACTATTTAGGATCCTCCTTTTGTCGACCACTAATTCTTGAAAACTGTGACGCTGAAACGAACCTTTATCAAGTGCTTGGTTTGCCAGTACGTCTACTAGCTGCTTACCCTACCTCAAAATGTGTGTGATTCTAACCTCCATGTTATTGCTAATTTTCTGTATCTCAGCAAAGCTATAGTCCATGGAGGTTTCCATCCTTCTGCAAGAATTCTTTGGATCATTTGTGATTGAGTCTGAATCATGATGTGATCCAATTGTTTAGCCTTGCAAAATTTCAAAGCCTCCATGATAGCCCTTATCTCTGCTTCAGTGTTGGTAGTGATTCCAATAGCTTCTGCTTGAGCATATATCAGATTTCCAGCTACATTTTATAAAAAAAAAACTATAGAAACTTCTACCAGGGTTTCCACTTGATGCTCCATCTGTATTACAAATCATCCATCCTTCTGGTTGGAATTCCCAAATTACCTTTGTGATCTTGAGTTGGAGTTCCTCCTCCCTCTAACATTTGAATCATATCATCCCATCTATTAGGCACCTGTTAGAGTGATAGATTCCTAATCATAACCAGTCTTTGGATTGTTGGAAAAACTTGGTATATGACTCTTCCAATTGACATTTTCCCTCCATGCTTGATCGCATTTCTTTCTTCCATAACTCCAAAATAATGATAGCAGGGGTTACTTGGAAAATTTGTTTCAACCCCCCTGTAACTGGTGTTGTCCACCATTTCACAGTCCTTTGTTGTAGTGGTAAATCCTCTATTTTCGTACCTGCAAAAGAAGAAAAATAGAACCAAGTCCTGTTAGCTGAATTAGATAAGATGTGGCAAACAAGTGTTGAGTTGTCTCCTCCAAAGGATTTGAACAACACCAACACTTGGATGCCATGTTTTCCTCAAAACATCATCCATATGTATTTTGAATTTCCAGCATCTCCATAGGAAAAAGGAAATCTTAAAAAGCAGTCTCTTCATCCATATGTATTTTTAAGCATCCATCTTCTGCCCTCTCAATCTAATAGACTCCCATGCTTATTTTACAACAAACTCTCCTTTATTATCCAGAATCCAGCATGGCTTGTCCATACCCCTTTCTATATTTGCTGGTTTGGCTGTATTGATAACATGCGACACAATATCATCTGGTAATAATTCAGCCAACCTTTCCTCATTCCATTGCCCTTCAATCACCAATTCTTATACATTTTGTATTGACTCATCATAGCCTTCCACTGAATAGTATAATGCACCCATTCATGTTATCTAACCAAAATTGAGAATTTCCTGTTCCTACTTGTTTCACGACCCAAAAATTACTTAGTCGTGCGGGCACCCACCATTCCCTACCTTGGTAGGAGAACCTTTCCCAAATTGTTAATTCAAAAACAATAAAGTAAATAGGACAATAGAATATTAAGTCTCAAACATATGTATAAATAAGTGCGGAAAAAGTACAAATACAATCCAAAAGAGTCTGGTCTAAAGGCAGTACAAGAGTCAATACTACATCAACTAGTCTAGAATAATTACAAGTCTCAAAATACGAAATACAGTCTCGGAATAACAAGATAAGACAAGTAATAATGAAGAGTCTTCGGGTTGCGGATCCATCGATGTGCTCACCCTACACACTCGACAGCAAAGGCCTCGGGAAATCAGTCGCGAGGAGTGGATGTGGAACCCGTCACGTACTCTGCACTCATAAAAGAATGTAGCAAGGTAGTATCAATATAAACACTATGTACTGGTAGGTATCATAGGCCAACAACCGCTAGCTAGCATATCTAAAGAAAGATACTGAAGAATAGATATGCTCATAATCAAGTATAAACACAACACAATCCCAGAATAACAACTCAAGTACAAAATATCAAGTCTGAATCCAACAACTAAGTGAATGTAATAATGAGTGCATATGCAATGAAATGATATGCAATGGCCAATGTAATCTCCGTACACACATGCTCCGAGCGGAACACCTCCACACCTCGGGCATCGACCTCTCATCTCTCTCATCATCATCAGCACCAAGTCTCAGCTCATATCAGTGTATCATGAAAGATGAAAATGAGTGATATGTATGTTATGTAGAAAGTTTAAGGATGCTACGCAAATCAAGATAAGTCAACATTTATATTTAAGTTTTAGAACGAACAAGGTACGGTCGGAAGTAATGTTAGGTCCTAGGTTCCAAAAACAATTCTTTTCAGGTACCTAGTGGTACATATATCAGAAGTATTCTACTCAGGTTCGACGTATTCAAGTCGTACCTACGCATGAGCTTTACGCTATATGCTATGATCCTATTCCTACTCAATATGATTCAGGTCAATGTCTCATCTGTGTTATGTTTCGCACTGAGTCCAGCTGATTTTCAAAAGCTTAAGTCATATGCCTATTTCACGTATCTATCCTGGCTGACGGACATCTATGTTCTAGTTTCTAAGTGTTTGACGGCAATAGTAATGTCAAAGTAAGGAAGTAAGTTATGTTACGGGAAATCATTCTCAAATGTTCAAATTATTATAATGATCGGAGTTATTCTTATGTGGCAAAGATATTGAAGAAAGAGTAGTCAGGTAATTGTTGCAGATGGCCAAATGGAGCCTTATTTGTAAATTTGTATTGTGTATATACTATGTGATGCCCTGAGAGTCTTTGTGTCTATTTCTGGTCAGCTGATATGTTTTAGGATAATCCTATTTAGAGAGGAAATTCTGTCAAAATTTCTAAAGAATCCTAGAGTTAGCTTTTTCTTGAGTTATTACTCATATTCGAGGACGAATGTTTCCTAGGGGAGATAATGAAATACCCACATGTTCGAATTGAGAATTAAACCACTCAATGAATGCTAGTAGATCCGAGCCCCAAAGAATTCGGGATGTACCTAAAGGTATTCATGATAGTTCCCTATAAGAAGAATTCCATGTCAAAAGTCGAAGTAAAAGATGCTCGTAAGTTAAGTTTTCAAAATGGATATATACAAGGTCCTTCTTCAAGTTAGTGTATCTACCAGTATATATGGAATCTAGGGATGATCTATCTATCAAATTAAATTTCTATGAGTCTATTGCAGATGGCCAAATGGAGCCTCATTTGTTCATTGTATTGATATACTGTATGATGCCTAGAGAGGCTTTGTATCTATTTTTGGTTAGCTGATATGTTTTGGGATAATCCTATTTAGAGAGGAAACTCTGTCAAAATTTCTAGAGAATCCCAGAGTAAGATATTTCTTGAGTTATGACTCATATTTGAGGACGAATGTTTCCTAGGGGAGATAATGAAATACCTGTTGTTCTAATTAGGAATTAAACCACTCAATAAATGTTAGTAGAGGCGAGCCCCAGAAAATTCGGGATGTACCTAAGTGTATTCATGAGATTTCGTTATAAAAAGAGTTCCACGTCAAAAGTCGAATTAAAAATGCTAGTAAGTTAAATTTTCAAAATGGATATATACAAGGTCCAAATTCAAGTTAGTGTATCTACCAGTATATGTGGAATTTTGGGATGATCTACCTATCAAATTAAAGTTCTATTAGTCTAGTTTACAATGCTAGCTATAAATTGTTCATAGATACAACTTCATAATAAAAGGTTATGCATGATTTAAAACGGGACTGCACGGCTGCTAAAAGACAGAATTTGGATATCGTACTAACTAGCTTCACCTACTAGCTTGAGAAAGATGGACGCCACAGAGGCAAAGTTGATTTCTTTCTTATCATTTTCACTGGCCCTCCTCAAAAATAGTCGCAGGCCATCCCTCTCTCCTCCCAAGCTTCCCAAGGCTGATTTACTCTTCTTCATGCTTCAAGATAAGTTAATTCTAAGTTTAAGCCCGGGTTCTTCTTCCCTGCTAATCATGTGGTGCTTGTATTGATTATTCTCTAATTATAGTTGTTCAAAAGTTACTTCAGGGTAAAGTAAAGCAATGAAATCAAAACTATTTAGCAGCCTAGGTAAGATATCTCGTCCACGATCATCTGTGAGCTCGTATGAGCGTTTAAATTATGATTTTAGTAAGAACTCATATAAAGTTGATGGGAAGCCGTGAGTTTAAGTTATAGTAGTTATCTAAAGTGATTAAGGAGTTTTTTTCATGTGCTATGAAGTTTGGGAGATGTTGTTTAGCTTGTATAAATTTTCTTGTAGATGGGTGTGGAGTCCACCATTGAATTATAGCCTCGGGAGCTCGTCGCTTTTTTATTTCTTGCTGATATTGTTTTTATAGCTAATGTATATTATTGGGTTGTTGATATGTTAATATTAGCCCCCCATCTTCAACAAATTAGGCATATGTTGGAAGGATTGACTCGTCGATTCATTTGAAGTACTGAATCAAGAAGGTATGTAAGACTAAATATTTTTTTCTCCGCTACAACATGACCTCCAGTCTTATGTTTCTCTTGTACGAGTTATGAGGTCTAAGATTAAAAAAGAATGTCTAAACTCCATGGTAGTTGTTTGAATAAAAAAGATCTATGCCATGTGCCTACGAGTCTGTAATTCATTCAGATGTTTCTGCTCATCGGATCGAGCTTTGAAATTACCATTAAGATGAATCATATCTATATATCCATTCTGGGTCTTAAAAGAGAATAAGATCATTCACGTGTTATGCTCCCATCATTCATGTGTTATGCCCCCAAGTGTTGAGCCTTCTATATATCAGTATGCTCATATTATGTCGAGACCTTATATATATTATGCTCCTATTATGTTGCGTCTTTCATAAGATGTTAAACTCCGCTTGTTGTTGAGTCTTGCAAGATGTTGTGCTACCTTATGTTGTTAAGCTCTCCAGAATCACTCCAGAGTGATCACAATATCTTCTTGAGAAGTTATCTATACATATATATATATATATATATATATATATATATATAAGTGGAAACCTTCTTCTAAAGTACTATGCTCTTTACAAGCTTGTATGCTTACAAAATCTCAGAAAGATAACACAAGCTTACAACAGTATAAATTGTTCTCCTAGCTTTGATATCTTACAGATTGGACTTCAGGAGTCTATTCTAGAGTGTGATTCATATAGGCCACCTTTGACCGATTACAGAAGATAGTCCCAAAAGCTTAATAAGAATACTATTTTATAGATTCCAAAAGTCTTGTTACATCTCGCACTTTTAGAGCATGAGCATGCCACGTGCTTCACCATATTAATGGAGTATCAAAGACGTCCCATGAAGTTTTGGAATGAACAAGCCATGGAAAGTAAGTAACAATGAAGTAAAGGATGAATTACAATCTCATAAGTCGTAACCGGGAAGGACAACCTTGGAACCAATGGACATGACTGTTATCAAGTATGATTAATTATAAACATCATGTATGGAGAGTTTCGGAAGATTCCGGGACCAAGCAAATCGATGAAAATAAGTTTGCCGAAAATTTGAAAAAAAAGTTGGCAGAATTTTGGGTCAAATTTGGAGGGGTATATCTGTGGGTATATTAGGAGTTTTAACGTGTTTGAAAAGCCTAAAATGAAGTTCGTCGAGTCTAGTTTTCAACGCAATAACCCGTTCATTAATATGACATCAGAGCAGGGAGTTATGGACATTTTAAAACGGACAGTCAGAGGAACCCGAACCTGTGCGGAAAATCCGAAAAGTTCAGTTAAAAGCCCACTTATAAGGTATGTTTTCCATTCTATTTCTCATGATTAAGTTGATTAGAAGGTTCAGCAAGTCCTATAAAAGAAAAGAATCATAGTAGATAAGTTGCAAAGTATTAAAGTGAAGGTAATGACTATGGAATGAATTTGAAAGAAGATTTTGGATTAATTTGACATTAAATTGAATATAATTCTTTGGTATTGTGATTTCGGGCTAGGGATATAAGCAAGGGAGATGTTGCTCGAATTTCGGCAGATTTTAAAAGGAACTAATTTGAAGACATAAGATAAGAATATGATGATAAGACTAACAGTGGTATGAACTCTCTTGAATGTAGATACAAGAGCTTGAGAGGACAAGTGCTAAGTAGTTAAAGTTAAGGCGACCGTAATGGTATGTTAAGGCTAGTCCCTTTCTTTCAAAAGGCATGATTTCTATGTTATGATTCCATATATGTTTCCATAACCTTCTTACTTCCAAAAGTTAGAAGTTCATGATTCTTAAAAGCTTCTTATGATACTAAAGATTAGATGTTTTCGACGATGAACATGATGATGAACATGATGATGATGATTTTAATTCTGGAAATTCCAAAGCTTATGATTTTAATGCTATTATGAGATTATTGAGCTTATTTCATGATTGTCTCGATTTTATTCATTGTTGTTGATCTCACTTATAATAATTGGTCCTTCAAGGTGAGATATATCGATGATGATTGTTGCATATATAAATCAGAGGTTACTGACCTTACGTCACTCTGATAGAGTCATAACTTTTAGTTGGGATCTTATGCATGCTTGAGGTATGATATTAACACCGTGCCTATACAGCCGGGCAGACACCATCACGGTAGGTGTACTGGGTGGCTTATGGAAAATGATAATAACACCGTGCCTATATGGTCGGGCAGCACCACTAGTTGGTGGCATGAGATAGTTACCCTAGATGCGGGAGGCTGGGACGCGGGCTAATGATTATGTTACATATGTCTATGAGAAATGTTTTCTTTTGAAAGCGAAGCATGCATGGTTCTCGCCTTATGAGGCAACCATGTGTATAGGTTATCTTTATCTCCTGTTATGTTCTATATTTCTTATTATGATATTATTCATGCCTTACATGCTCTGTACACTGTTCGTACTGATGTCCTTTCTTGTGGATGCTGCGTTCAAGCCCGCAGGTTCAGGTAGTCAGTAAGACGATCCAGACCAGTAGGACCTCCCCTCAGCCGCAGTCAGTGCGCTCCAATTAGTTCGGAGCTGCAACCTGTTTTGGTATGCTATCTTGATATGTAGATATGTGGGTATGACAGGGCCTTGCCCTGTTTTTTCTACAGTTTATATTCTATAGAGTTCTGTAGACAGTTGTATATAGGTGGAACGTCGTGTAGTTCTGTCATCTATTATTTTGTGTACAGCACATGTAGAGGCCAAGCCGGTCTGCGTTGTTATCCTTAGCACATATGCTTATATATCAATATTTATGGTTTATGAGTTTCGATGTAAAGTTTGTTGTATTAATTTTACAGAAGTTGGCATAGCCCAGATATAAGTAAAAATGGTCCATCAGGTTACTCAGTATAGTGCAAATACGAATTTTGGGGAGCTTGGTCAGTAGTAGTCGGGCACTCGTCACGGCTCATCGGCTTGGGCCGTGATAAAAGTGGTATCAGAGCAGTTCGTCCTAGGGTTGCCTATAGTCCGTGTCCAGCAGAGTCTTGTTTATTGGTGTGAAGCGCACCACACTTATAAACAGGAGGCTGCAGAGCATTTAAGAGTCATTAACCTTTTTTTTTTCTTAGATAATGCGATAGAGCCAGAGTCTAGGAAAGATCGTTTTTGACCCTCTATCCCTATAGGTAAGTGCAGATTGACAGAGATGAAGAGATCGACTTCAGATAGTGGGGGTGCAAGTAAGGCCTCTAGGGTGGATTCGGGACTACAGATCCCAAGACCGAGTAAGAGGAGTCCTAGCTATTCTATTGAGATAGATCCTTTTGAGGATATCGAGACAATCCCCCCAGAGCTCGTGACTTCCATGGAGGAAGATCCGTTGGAATATAGCTATGAGACAGACCCGTCTGAGGGTTCGTATGAGACGCATGTGGAGTAGGAAGCTCCCGAGGCTGCACCAGAGTTGACCCCTCCAGCTTCTCCTATGATGGAGCATTATGTAAGGGTAGCCACGAGTGTGAGTGTTACCAAGTATTCTAGCCCTCTATCTTGGCCTTCGATAAATCAGGAGCTGCCAGAATATTCGTATCCCTCGGACTCAGATGAGGGAGATGAGGAGGGCCAGACCAATAGATTGTGGGAGGATGATGAGAAAGATACTTCACTTTACAGCCCTCCAGACCAAGATCAGGACAGGCCGGCTACAGGTATATGGGTCTTTTACTAAAATTTCTTATGTGTGTACAATTATTGCAGGATAGTATTTAATATTTGACGAATGGGAATTCTAAAGGAACCGATAACCAAAGTATTTATAGGTAACTGTGACTAAGATGTTTTTACCGCCACTAGGAATCTTGGAATTAGGAATGGAAAGAAATCACGTGCGTTGATTGATGGTTTTTATTGGGAGTTCCAAAGGTTAAGATAGCATTTGCCTAGCCATGAGAGTAAGGGACTTTTCCAACCTGGAGGGAGATGTATTACAGAATTTTACATGGAATCCATTGGAACTTCAATTTTGTTTTCTAGGTTATGTGATAAAAAGGCCACGCAGCAAGACATATGCGATTCTTATGGGTAGGGGCACCTTGAATTATTAGACAAAGGTGATAAAGGTTATTTGGCAATAAAAAAAAAGAGTGATGTCGGCTTATGAATAAAAAGGAAGGAGTGAAGGTGTTCGAGTGGAGATCGATTATTAAGCTTATATTGCCAGAAATTCATAATAAGGACTTAGGAAATGTGCTAAGAAGTCCTACAGACTTAGACATATGAGAAGTATGAGGAACTAAAATAGCCCGAGGGAAATGAGAAGCATGAGAGACTTGTGGTTGGAAATTTTAAATGATTGTGAGACGTAAGATGGGATAGCTTGGCGAAGAAAGAGAAGATGTGTTAAAACCACAGATTTAGGACAAGTTTAAATAGCATTGGGGGTACTTCGTAAATAAGGTGTTAGTAAATGATATATATGACAACTCATGTGTGAACACGTTAACCAGTATGTGTGCCCCGATAACCGATGTTATGATATGTTAAAAGTATTGATTGGACGGGGTGTTAAAGTTCAAGTAGCAAGTGCTACAGGGCAGGTTGACATTGTTTCCTCTAAAGGTTAAAGTTGGATAATCATGATGCAAGAATATCGGGTAAGAAAAGCAAGTGAGTAGACAAGAGTAAGAAGATTATGATGTCTTGAGAAGAGAAGAAGTGTGAGCAAGGGAAGTATGTTGCTAACGAGGGTCAAGTAAAGCTTCCGAGAGAGAGTTTAGGATGACAGTAGAGGCAAAGGACCATTCGGATGAATCGCGAAAGTAAGAAGACGGAAAGAATAGAGTATGGTAGTATGGAACAAAAGACGAATGCACAACGTTCGAAAACAAATGTTAATAAGAGGGATTGAAGGGCAACAACAACGAATAGGGATGTGAAGTGGGAAAGAATAAGCAGGTTTTGCGAAGATGTTAAGGGGTTTCAGACTCTTGAGGGGTATCCGAAGAGATGAATATGCAGTCATACTAACACGGCACAACTACCTTTGAAACGGAAAATCCCTCCCAAAAGATGACTTTAGAAATAGAATGGATTTGTACTTCTAATAGGATATTCTACTAACTTCAGGGTCAATACCATGAAATGGCAAGTGAAAAAGAGCACTTATGAGCAAAGGAAATCAAGAAAGGCCCTGAAAGAGAAAGTGAGAAAGGTACATGTTATGTCCCGTGTTTTCGTATAATTGGAAATCGAGAAAATAATCAAGACTTGTGTGTTATAAGGAAATATTTTGATTCTAGTGGATATGACTATGTTGGTTATGAAATCATTAATGTTAAGACATCGGGGAAGGACGAGGGTAAATTTGGAATTTCGGAAATTAGTTTCGGGAATTACAAAACGGGACTTTTAATGAATTGGGCCAAGAATTGGACAACCAAAAATTGAGGCCCAAGCCTTGAAGTGGCCGGCCATGGCTTGGCCCAAGCCCACATTTTTAAAGGTCATGTGATATACACATGACCTATAGTGGATATATATCAATGATCCTTGGGAATTATCAAGAAACAAATCACAAAACAAAACCTTGAGCCAAAGATAGCTTTCGGCCGAACCAAGAAAAGGAAAAAAAAAAAATTCCCAAGCCTTGTGTTTGATCCAAAAATCCTTGTTCTTCACATATTGTAAAGTACTCAAGACGCTCTCCGACGGGGTACGATTAGTTTGGCGAGAGGTGCACGTTTGCGACAAGTCGGAAATTCAAGAAAAGGTATGAATTTTGTCCTTTTAATGTTATGGAATTTGTATGAATGTGTTAAGGATTGAGAATAGACGAGAATCCTGTAACTTTGGTGTATGTGTATGAGGCCGTGTGTGTATGTGTGTTTAGTATGCTAGCCGTGAGGTATAAAGTGTGTAAGGCAAGGTGGAATTGATTTGTTAGTTCGTTAGTTGCGTCGTTGTGACATTTATGACGTAAAGGATCGTTTAATGAATTGAATTGGTGTTGGAAAATGATTTCGGAACATTATCGGAAAGTATATACCTTTGGTATATTTGTGTATATCATTGTATATCTATGATACCAAAAGACTTTAAATGTGACTTATGGTTGATGTTAATGAATTGGGAATGAAATAATGAGAGTTAGAATGTTCGTCGTAACTTTTGGATGTTTTGGATAAAATATGCAAAGTAATGAACTTCGAGAAATTTTGTATATTGTTGGAGTGTAATTGGGATGGGTTTGAATAATCTTGAATGGGTGAATGAACTCAATAATGTGGATATAAGTTTGGAATTGTGAAGTTTGAAAAAAAAAGTCGTCAACTTGTGTAGTAAGGTAGAACTTTGAAGTTAGAATGATTTGATTGTGATTTATGTTGTTTGATGGTGTTTGGGTTGTTGTTGTTAATGTATTTTGAGCCGAGCTAAGTCTCGGGGGTGTTAGATTTATAGGGAAAATGCTGCCGAAATTTCGGTAGCCAAGTATAACCCAAAGGTTAAAATGTTAACCTTCATGAATAGTAACTGGTAAAAGTGACCATTTGCAGTTTTTGGACGAAACGGGAATTGAGATTTGACGAGCGTAAGACGCAATCCAGGTAGGTAAAGCTTACCTTTCCTTCTTTTGGCATGTCCTAGTTATACTAGGTTAAGATCGGACCCTCGGGGATAATTCTGCTCTTGGAAATCCGAGTTTAGTTTTGGACAATATTCATTCAGCGCAATTGAAACCTATTCCTTACATTTGGTTGAAAGAATGTACAAACCTTCATAACTTTTGCTATTGTGTCCGAATCTCTCCGAAACTTTCGTAGACGGCTTTATGGAGCCTAAAGTCTGTGATTTGTGTCCGCCGCCTCGATTTGACTCAAGGTGGGCCCGCAAGCCCTGAGGCTTCTCTTATTTGGTTTGTTTGGCTCATTTTCGTTCGTTATGAAAAGTAATCATTTGTCTATGACTCAGAGGTCCGTTTGAAATTTCCGATATCGTTATTGAACGTTTTGCACTATGAATGATGTTAGATTTTCGGAAAATGACCTGTGAATTGTTTTTCAAAGGTTTTGCAATTTGGAACTTCGTAACTTCTATATATTAAGTTTGATCGACCTGACTCCTACCCCGATCCTTCTGGCGTCGGTATATACCTATATGTAATTATATGTTGAGTCCTGTAATTTACTTTTGATATGCATATGGTTTCTGCACTACTCCGTTCGTGCCATTCGCTATGATTTCGTTCGTCGGTACCCGGGCCGGCTTTGTGATCGTGCGCGCTATATCCTATTCGGAAGTATGATGTGTTACGGTTTCCGAGGCCTCGCCATAGGGCCGGTTACCGTCTATGGAGTTATGATGTGATATGGCATTTGATATGTTCTGATGATGTGATACGTGTGTGATGCGATTTTTTGGAGACTGTACGGAGATTTGAAAAACTTCTGGAGTATGATGTGTTGTGGCACCAGCGTCGGGGGTGACCACGTTCCTAAGCCCTATACATGATTTTATTTGCATTTGTACATTATCTTTCGCACAGGTTTGATTTGCTACTTTGATGTTTGTGTTTGTTCTTTCTGACTCCAGTTATGATTTGGATTTCTGTACCTTCTGCTTTACATACTCAGTACTTCTCCCGTACTGACCCCCCTGTTTTTCGGGGGGCTGCGTTTCATGCCCGCAGGTACAGAAGCTCGTTTTGGTGATCCTCCGGTTTAGGCTACCTATTCTGCTATTTTGGAGAGCTCCCCTTGATCCGAAGCTTAACTTTTGGTACATACCTTTAGCTGTGTGTGTATTCTGTACATTTGTGGCTGTGTGGGTACGGCGGGGCCCTGTCCCGTGATATGTTCGTATGTTCCGTTTTGTTTTAGAGGCCTGTAGTCATGTTTGTGGGTCGTGGGTCGTGGGTCCGGTGTGTTTGTATGTGGATCTGTTTTGCGTTCTTAAGCGGCCCGTATGCTACTATGGCCAAGACAGCCCATGAGTTTGTACGTGTGTGTGTGCATTTGGGCGATGTATATGCCGCCACCTTTCTGATTTTGATATGACTGTTCTGCACGGGCGACCGCTTAAGACAAGTGTTCGATCAATGTTTGTGTGACGTCTGCTATTAGCTTTCAGTTCGAACAGCGTATGTTAAGTCTGAATGAGTCTTAATATGATGATCTGGTTTGTGAGTCTGTTTGGGGTGCCTATGTAGGGTGCTAGTCGCGGCCCACGGGGTTGGGTCGTGACAAAAGTGGTATCAGAGCGGTTTGTCCTCAGAATGTCTGCAGGCCGTGTCTAGTAGAGTCTTGTTTATCGATGTGTTGTGCACCACATCTATAAACAGGAAGCTACAGGGCATTTAGGATGTTACTTTCTTTGGAATCTTAGATCGTGCGATAGAGCTGTGCTATTAGGGTGATTCTGATCTGACCCGTTATTGTGTTTGCAGTGATGCCTCCGAAGAAGGCAACGGCGGCCCAGAAGGGCAAGGCGAAAATGGGAGAGACTAGCCAGGCGCAGCGAGCTACCCGGGCTCGTGTCTATGATTTGCCTGAGGTTGTGCCTCACTCTGAGGGGTCTGCTACACCCCCATTTGTACAGCCCGGGGCAGGTCCTTCAGCAGCTCCAGAGGTCCGTGTA
Source organism: Lycium barbarum (assembly GCF_019175385.1). NCBI lineage: Eukaryota > Viridiplantae > Streptophyta > Magnoliopsida > Solanales > Solanaceae > Lycium > Lycium barbarum. Next base: position 16,134,115 of record NC_083348.1, on the reverse strand, counting down.
CCCGCTCCTGAGACTCCAGCTCCTCAGCCGGGGGAGGAGGATAGGACCCTGAGGGAGGTTGTACAGTTGTTGACCACAATAGTAGCGGGACAGGCTCGCAGACGCGGGCGGAGGGATGATGATGACGATGACAGGCGGGACAGCTTGAGAGTTCGGGAGTTCTTATTATGTGGCCCTCCAGAGTTTTTCGGGTCTATGCCCGACGAGGACCCCCATGACTTTATTCGGGGGATGCGGCGTGCATTAGACTTGGTCAGGGCTTCAGAGACCGAGTCGGTTGAGCTGGCTTCGCATAGACTTCGGGATGTTGTCGCTCACTGGTATGAGACTTGGGAGCTATCCAGGGGTGAGGGTGCTCCTCTAGCCACTTGGGACTTGTTTGTGACTGCTTTCACCCGCCACTTTCTGCCCCTAGAGTTACGACGGGAGCGAGCTGATCGGTTTTTACATCTGCAGCAGAGGGGTCGAAGCGTTCGTGAATATAATCTGGAGTTTGATTCCCTGGCCCGGTATGCAGCTGCCGTGGTAGCAGATATGTCTGATCGGATGCATAGATATGTTATGGGGTTGGATCGTTACTTGATTGACGGCTGTATGGCGGTGTCATTGCAGACAGATATGGACATTGCCCGTCTACAGGCCTACGCCCAGGGGATGGAGAACCGGCACCGAGCAGATCGGCCCAGCAGAGAGTATGATGGGAGACGGCCCAAGAGGGCCAGATCAGCGGGGTATTCTGGAGATTCTCGGGGCGGGCAGCCTCAGTATCAGTCCAGTGGGTACTTCCCTCCGTTAGGCCGGGACACACAGTCTGCTAGTAAGCGATTTGATGGTGCAGGACCGTCCAGGGCAGACCAGAGTTCCAGAGCCCCAGGTCCTCAGGCGAGCAGGGGTCCTGGTCAGACTAGGCCACCTATGCCCCCGTGTTCGTATTGTGGAAGATCGCACCCAGGTGAGTGCTTCAGGGCCACAGGGGCCTGCTTTGCTTGCGGCCGCCAGGGCCATATCATGCGAGATTGTCCGTGGGCAGGCGGTTCCGGTAGCGCAGCACCGCCGACGAGATCCGTTGCTGGTTCAGCATCTACCCCTTCAGCCACGCGCTCCACGGGGCGAGGTATGCCAGCACCAGTGGGCCGCGGTAGAGGCCGTGGTGGGGGTTCAGATTCTAGCGGTCCCTCGAACCGCATATACGCTTTGACTGGTCAGCGGGACCCAGAGGCATCACCAGACGCAGACCCAGGTATATTACTAACCTTTTCTCTGAATGAATATGTGCACTGATAGGTCTGTACTCCAGTATATTACGCGATATTCTCTTTCTGTGTGTCAGTAAAAGTAAGGTAAGAATCCGAATCAATGAAAATATTTGAGGCAGCCATCTATTCATGTGGGAGTCGAATATAGGGAATTTGGCAGGCTAAAGCGATAAACCATATAGCCAGAAGAGCAAACGACCTCTTTGGGTCGGAGTGGGACCCGCTACGAAAACTTCCCGAAAAATTTGCTAAGACCCCGATTGGCCCTAAAATTACGTGACAAAGGTCGTGCGGGGCAATTGACGAAATTATATCAGCCCTAACGCGTCAAAATGCAGGAAAGTTTCGGGATTAAGCGTGCTCAAGCCAGAGCAATTCTGGGATGGGTGACCCCCTGGGAAGTAATGCAAAGATTTTCATAAGTGAGAGTATGATAAATATGAATGGAAATTTTGAGTAACTAAAAGGAAAATAGAATGTGCGGAGTAATTAGTGCCCTTACAGGAGTCGCGCAGAACGAGGCGGACCAAATGGGCAAAAGAAAAGGGTACACCACCGCTTGGGAAATTGAACGAATTTGAACATCAGTCTGAGACGTTCGCCAGTAAGGTATTAGCAAGTGTGTGTATGTGTGTGTGTATGATTTTCGTTTGGTGTCCATATGGAACAAGAGCCGAGTCCAGGCGACTAATATTGTGAGTGATGGAAGATAAGAAGTGTGAATAAGCGGAACCTCTGAAGGAGCCGATGAGCGACACGCAAGACAATTTGTATGATCACTTGGCAAACAAGTTTGCAAATAAAGGGAAATTCTCATGAATCATTGGAGCCTTAATAGGAGCGATTTGATTCTAATTCGACATTCTATCTGCTGTACTTCTGCACTCCCGATTCTGATAAGGCTCTGCCTAGTACGCCTCTGTATTTCTGGGCTCGATTATGTTCCCATCTGATGAATTTTTGTGCGTCTGATTCTGAATATGTTGCTGTCTGGCACACCTCTGTATGTCTGACTCTGGATATGAATCCGTCTGATATGCCTATGCACGTCGGATTTTGATCACGCGTCTGTCTGATACATCTCCGTATGTCTGATTCTGATTACGACTCCGTCCGATACATTTCTGTCTGTCTGACTTCGGTCACGATTCTGTGTGATACAATTCTGTACGTCTGATCCTGATTTCGAATCTGTCTGATTCCTCTCTGTACGTCTGACTCCGATCTCGGATTTGTCTGACATACTTCCGTACCTCTGATGTTGACTATGAATCCGTCCGATATGCTTATGCGCGCCCGGCCCTAGCTCTGAATCTGTTTGGCATAAAGTGCCGGGTATGAAGAAGTGTAACGAGAAATGATATTGATTATAATGTCTGGAAAGCGTTCGCCCATTGCAAGAATATAGCGTATAGTTCGGTACTTACATGGGGTATGAGAAAATGTATTATGGAGGCATTTGAATCAGTGATGTGGAAAAACAAAATTAAATTAATTACCCCCCCTAATGTTGGTAAAGAAGCCATGTCGGAAAATCAACAAAGGACAACTATAAAGAGAACCCTTCCGAAGTAGTATGACGCCCCATGAGGTCAACTTAACATTCGAGGACGAATGTTCTTAAGGGGGGGAGAATGTTATGTCCCGTGTTTTCGTATAATTGGAAATCGAGAAAATAATCAAGACTTGTGTGTTATAAGAAAATATTTTGATTCTAGTGGATATGACTATGTTGGTTATGAAATCATTAATGTTAAGACATCGGGGAAGGCCGAGGGTAAATTTGGAATTTCGGAAATTAGTTTCGGGAATTACAAAACGGGACTTTTAATGAATTGGGCCAAGAATTGGACAACCAAAAATTGAGGCCCAAGCCTTGAAGTGGCCGGCCATGGCATGGCCCAAGCCCACATTTTTAAAGGTCATGTGATATACACATGACCTATAGTGGATATACATCAATGATCCTTGGGAATTATCAAGAAACAAATCACAAAACAAAACCTTGAGCCAAAGATAGCTCTCGGCCGAACCAAGAAAAGGAAAAAAAAAATTCCCAAGCCTTGTGTTTGATCCAAAAATCCTTGTTCTTCACATATTGTAAAGTACTCAAGATGCTCTCCGACGGGGTACGATTAGTTTGGCGAGAGGTGCACGTTTGCGACAAGTCGGAAATTCAAGAAAAGGTATGAATTTTGTCCTTTTAATGTTATGGAATTTGTATGAATGTGTTAAGGATTGAGAATAGACGAGAATCCTGTAACTTTGGTGTATGTGTATGAGGCCGTGTGTGTATGTGTGTTTGGTATGCTAGCCGTGAGGTATAAAGTGTGTAAGGCAAGGTGGAATTGATTTGTTAGTTCGTTAGTTGCGTCGTTGTGACATTTATGACGTAAAGGATCGTTTAATGAATTGAATTGGTGTTGGAAAATGATTTCGGAACATTATCGGAAAGTATATACCTTTGGTATATTTGTGTATATCATTGTATATCTATGATACCAAAAGACTTTAAATGTGACTTATGGTTGATGTTAATGAATTGGGAATGAAATAATGAGAGTTAGAATGTTCGTCGTAACTTTTGGATGTTTTGGATAAAATATGCAAAGTAATGAACTTCGGGAAATTTTGTATATTGTTGGAGTGTAATTGGGATGGGTTTGAATAATCTTGAATGGGTGAATGAACTCAATAATGTGGATATAAGTTTGGAATTGTGAAGTTTGAAAAAAAAAGTTGTCAACTTGTGTAGTAAGGTAGAACTTTGAAGTTAGAATGATTTGATTGTGATTTATGTTGTTTGATGGTGTTTGGGTTGTTGTTGTTAATGTATTTTGAGCCGAGCTAAGTCTCGGGGGTGTTAGATTTATAGGGGAAATGCTGCCGAAATTTCGGTAGCCAAGTATAACCCAAAGGTTAAAATGTTAACCTTCATGAATAGTAACTGGTAAAAGTGACCATTTGCAGTTTTTGGACGAAACGGGAATTGAGATTTGACGAGCGTAAGACGCAATCCAGGTATGTAAAGCTTACCTTTCCTTCTTTTGGCATGTCCTAGTTATACTAGGTTAAGATCGGACCCTCGGGGATAATTCTGCTCTTGGAAATCCGAGTTTAGTTTTGGACACTATTCATTCAGCGCAATTGAAACCTATTCCTTACATTTGGTTGAAAGAATGTACAAACCTTCATAACTTTTGCTATTGTGTCCGAATTTCTCCGAAACTTTCGTAGACGGCTTTATGGAGCCTAAAGTCTGTGATTTGTGTCCGCCGCCTCGATTTGACTCAAGGTGGGCCCGCAAGCCCCGAGGCTTCTCTTATTTGGTTTGTTTGGCTCATTTTCGTTCGTTATGAAAAGTAATCATTTGTCTATGACTCAGAGGTCCGTTTGAAATTTCCGATATCGTTATTGAACGTTTTGCACTATGAATGATGTTAGATTTTCGGAAAATGACCTGTGAATTGTTTTTCAAAGGTTTTGCAATTTGGAACTTCGTAACTTCCATATATTAAGTTTGATCGACCTGACTCCTACCCCGAGCCTTCTGGCGTCGGTATATACCTATATGTAATTATATGTTGAGTCCTGTAATTTACATTTGATATGCATATGGTTTCTGCACTACTCCGTTCGTGCCATTCGCTATGATTTCGTTCGTCGGTACCCGGGCCGGCTTTGTGATCGTGCGCGCTATATCCTATTCGGAAGTATGATGTGTTACTGTTTCCGAGGCCTCGCCATAGGGTCGGTTACCGTCTATGGAGTTATGATGTGATATGGCATTTGATATGTTCTGATGATGTGATACGTGTGTGATGCGATTTTTCTGGAGACTGTACGGAGATTTGAAAAACTTCTGAAGTATGATGTGTTGTGGCACCAGCGTCGGGGGTGACCACGTTCCTAAGCCCTATACATGATTTTATTTGCATTTGTACATTATCTTTCGCACAGGTTTGATTTGCTACTTTGATGTTTGTGTTTGTTCTTTCTGACTCCAGTTATGATTTGGATTTCTGAACCTTCTGCTTTACATACTCAGTACTTCTCCCGTACTGCCCCCCTGTTTTTCGGGGGGCTGCGTTTCATGCCTGCAGGTACAGAAGCTCGTTTGGGTGATCCTCCGGTTTAGGCTACCTATTCTGCTATTTTGGAGAGCTCCCCTTGATCCGGAGCTTAACTTTTGGTACATACCTTTAGCTGTGTGTGTATTCTTTACATTTGTGGCTGTGTGGGTACGGCGGGGCCCTGTCCCGTCATATGTTCGCATGTTCCATTTTGTTTTAGAGGCCTGTAGTCATGTTTGTGGGTCGTGGGTCCGGTGTGTTTGTATGTGGATCTGTTTTGCGTTCTTAAGCGGCCCGTATGCTACTATGGCCAAGACGGCCCATGAGTTTGTACGTGTGTGTGTGCATTTGGGCGATGTATATGCCGCCACCTTTCCGATTTTGATATGACTGTTCTGCACGGGCGACCGCTTAAGACAAGTGTTCGATCAATGTTTGTGTGACGTCTGCTATTAGCTTTCAGTTCGAACAGCGTATGTTAAGTCTGAATGAGTCTTAATATGATGATCTGGTTTGTGAGTCTGTTTGGGGTGCCTAAGTAGGGTGCTAGTCGCGGCACACGGGGTTGGGTCTTGACAATACACTAATGGATTGGTTAAAGAAAAGTTAGGACAATCACCAAGGACAGGAGGGAGGATAATAAATTAAGAAATCTGGCCAAGAGGCAAAACATTAGTAACATGGGATAAGAATCTTGATAAAGAGTACAGGGATTCAATTATAAAAGAAATAGAATGATGTATGGGGGATATGCATAAATACGAACCAGCCGTAGAGTTAGAAAGGAAGGTGAGAACTCGACGAAGGAAGAAAGAACAGGGTGTATTTCGTAAGGATTTCATGGTAAGGATGGGAGCCGGTAGAAGATCAAAAGGGCTATAATGCCTAGCTATGATGCAAGCAAGTAGTTAAGAAGAATTACGGGACTAAATGAGCTAAGATAATGAAAGGACGAGTCGTGGGAATGGATGGTGTGGAATATCAACTTTTAATGGTGTAGTATAGACATAAATCACAATTGGGAACCCAGAGCAAGAAGAATTTCAAGGATATATTAAGAAGATAGTCGTGGAGAAAGACTAAGATTAAAGGATCGTGGTATAGTCAGACACTCCCTAAAGGGCCTAATAAATTCCGATGTCCCCATTAATTCATTATCCCAGGGAACTACTAGCCATGAAAGGTAGAAGTGAAAAGACAATAAAGAAAGCGTTTGAATTGGATCTGATATGTATGAGCATTTTGATTTGATACAAGACCTCAACTAGCAGAAAGGAAAATAAGTTAAACCATACGATGAAAGGAACTCTGGCATTATGAGGAATAGAGGAGTGAAGGATTGTTAAGGTCGGCCAGATGATTATCAAAGATGATTAATACTCGAAGGTTACTAGTATATGAGAACATCCTCCAAGGGGGGGGGGGGGGGGGAGGAGAACAAATTCAGTTCTAAGATGAGCTACAATATTTCCAAGCTCAAAAGAGGGAAATATATTGGACTGAAGGAGTCAAATTTCGAGATGAACCGATATGTCAAGAATGTGCTAAAGAAAAGTGAGAATGGATTAAATGCAGGTATATTATGAGATAAATATAGGAAGGAGAATAAGTTTTGCCAATGCGATACGTTGCATTCCGGACTATGACTCAAATCACTCGCGTCGAAGAAATTTTAAGTACATTTAGATATGCAGTAAAGTACTCCAAGGGGTAGCAGAAGGAGTGAGGAATGCCGCATGTGACCAGGGATATAAGTATAAGGGACAATCGGGATTACTAAAAAGAACTTGTAGCACTAGAAGAGATGAAAGTTTTAAAAGAGGAATATTTATAGGAAGTTCAATAATCTTCAAAGGAAAGGAAGATAGTGCGCCTATGGATAGCAAGACAGCACTACTGCCTGAGATTAGGGAGTACCTCGTAAGTCGTGAAATTCCAAGCTGCTGGTTATATCAATTGTGAGTGTATAACATAGAACCATATAAACAGTCACCATGATAAAATGGCTAACAGAATGGTGCAAGGACGACGATAAGGAGCCGAAGAAGAATGGAGGTTAGTTTAAGTCTCAATTAGTCACCGGTATAAGAGAGCCAAGGACTTAAGGAGGGAAACATACTCATATTGGGAGGAAATTATGAGTAAGTAGGATTTTACCTTAGTTCCATCTTCATGGGTTTATTTTGTAATTATGCAAAACCTGAGGAGAGGAAATTAAAAAAAAAATCAAATATGAAGCAAGCAAGGAAAGGTGCCACATCTGAACTAGAGAATTTATTTACTAGAAGAGAAATAAGGAGCAAGGCAAAAGAGTACAACAATTAAGAGTGCGCACAGATCGGCAGGGAGCCGTAGAAATCATGAGTTAAGACGATCTTAATGGCAAAAGGTCTCAGGACGGTAGCTAGATATCAGTCGGCCACTAGGTACATGCATAAAAAGAAGAGGATATGTAACTAATGAATGAGTTCGACAAAGAATTGGGAGAATATGAAAGAAGACTAATGAGCCTATCATATAAGAACATGGAGATCAGAACTAAAGGAGGACAACCATTTCAAGAAATTAATGATAGCATCGTAAGCTCGCAAGCTACAACATTCGAGGACAAATGCTTCTAAGGGATGAAGGATGTTACACCTCTCACTTTCATAGCATGAGCATGCCACGTACATCACCGCATTAATGGAGTATTGGAGATGTCCCACGAAGTTTTGGAATGAACAAGCCATGGTAAGTACGTAACAATGAAGTAAAGGACGAATTACGATCTCGTAAGTCGTAACAGAGAAGGACAACCTTGTAACCAAAGGACATGACTATTATCAAGTATGATTATTGATAAACATCATGTATGGAGAGTTTCGGATGATTCCGGGACCAAGCAAAATGAAGAAAATATGTTTACTGAAAATTTGGAAAAAACGTTGGAAGAATTTTGAGTCAACTTTGGACGGGTATATCTCCAGGTATATTAGGAGTTTTAAGGTGTTTCCAAAGACTAAAATGAAGTTTGTCGAGTCTAGTTTCCAACGCAACAGACCGTTCATCAATACAACATCGGAGCAGGGAGTTATGGGCATTTTAAAACAGACAGTCAGAGGAACCCGAACCTGGGCAGAAAATCCGGAACGTTCACGTAAAAGGCCAATTATGTTTTGACCTGGCCCAATCCGAGTTTGGCACCTATAAAAGGGCCTCTACACTTTGTTTTAGTCAATTTTCTTAAACTCCACAACCCTCTAGAACACCCCTAACATCGCCACACCTTTCTAGAATTTTCCACACTTCTCTCTCCATTATAAGAGTGTTCTTGAAGGTTCTCCACCATTCAAAAACATTCTATACCATCACAAAAGAGGATTAAACTCCAAAACCACAAGCTAAGTCATGGATAAGGATTGTTCTTGTCTCTACTTAATGTTGTGATGAATTTGGTCTTGGAAGAAGTTGAGTGGGGTGAAGTTCTTCTAGTGTAAGTTATGTTTTCCATCCTATTTCTCATGATTAAGTTGATTTGAAGGTTTAGCAAGTCCTATAAAAGAAGAGAATCATAGTATAGAAGTTGCAACGTATTAAAGTGAAGGTGATGACTATGGAATGAATTTGAAAGGAGATATTGGATTAAATTGAGATTGAATTGAGTATAATTCTTTGATTATGGTATTGTCGATATTGTTATGGTTGGTTGAGAAATTAGGAAAAACATCATGTGGGATGTTTTATGGAGTATATTGTTGTTGTTGATATTAGTATTGTTATTGTTGTTGTTTTGTTGGTATTGTGATTTCGGGCTAGGGATATAAACAGGGAAGATGCTGCCCGAATTTTGGTAGATTTTAAAAGGAATAAATTTGAAGACTTAAGATAAGCATATGATGATAAGCCTAACAGTGGTATGAACTCTCTTAAATGTAGATTTACGCGCTTGGGAGGACAAGCGTTAAGTAGTTAAAGTTAAGGCGACCGAAAAGGTATGTTAAGGCTAGTCCCTTTCTTTCAAATGGCATGATTCCTATGTTATGATTCCATATATGCTTCCATAACCTTCTTACTTCCAAAAGATAGAAGTTCATAATTCTTAAAAGCTTTTTATGATACTAAAGATGAGATATTTTCTATGATAAACATGATGATGATGATTTTAATTCTAGAAATTCCAAAGCTTCTGATTTTAATGTTATTATGAGATTATTGAGCTTATTTCATGATTTTCTCAATTTTATTCATTGTTGTTGATCTCAATTTATAATAATTGTTCCTTCAAGGCGAGATATAACGATGATGATTGTTTCATATATAAATCGGAGGTTACCAACCTTACGTCACTTCGACAGAGTCGTAGCTTTTAGTTTGGCTCTTATGCATACTTGAGGTATGATATTAACACCGTGCCTATACGGTCGGGTAGACACCACTACGGTGGGTGTAGTGAGCGGCTTATGGATAATGATAATAACACCATGCTGATATGGCTGGGCAGCACCACTAGTGGGCGCCGTGAGATGGTTACCCCGGATGCGGGAGGCCCGGATGCGGGCTAATGATTATGTTATATATGTATATGAGAAATGTTTTCTTTTGAAAGCTAAGCATGGTTCTCGCCTTATGAGTCAATCAGATGTACACGTTATCTTAATCTCCTGTTATGTTCTATATTTCTTATTATGATATTATTCATGCCTTATATACTCAGTACACTGTTCCTACTGACATCCTTTCTTGTGGACGCTGTGTTCATGCCCGCAGGTTCAGGTGGTTAGCTAGACGATCCAGGCCAGTAGGACCTCCCCTCAGCTACAATCAGTGCGCCCCATTTGGTTTGGAGCTGCAGCCTTTTTTGGTATGCTATCTTGATATGTAGATATGTGGGTAGGATAGGGACTTGTCCTGTCTTTTCTACAGTTTATATTCCATAGAGGTCTGTAGATAGTTGTATATAGTTGGAACGTCGTGTAGTTCTGTCATCTATTATTTTGTGTGCAGCACATGGAGCGGCCAAGTCGCCCTGCGTTGTTATCCTTAGCACATACTCTTATATATCCATATGTATGGTTTATGAGTTTTGATGTAAATTTTGTTGTATTAATTTTACCGAAGTTGGCATAGCTCAGATATAAGTAAAAATGGGCCATCAGGTTACTCAGTATAGTGAAAGTACGAGTTTAGGGGTGCTATGTCAGTAGTGGACGAGAACTCATCATAGCTCATCGGCTTGGGTCGTGACAAGTCTTGAGTTAAAGAATCCTAGAGCAGTAAGCATAAGATGTTAAGTCTTTCATAGACTCGTATGCTACTTTCGTTTTGAGATTCCATATGGTATTATGTTCTGATTGTGTTGAGCCTTCTGTTGTAATCATAGGTGATCTATAGCCTTTCATTTGAGATGCTAAGGTTATATATATATATTAAATGAATCATTTGTCCAAAAGCATACCTAATATATTGAATTATGTGCAGTACTTTTCATAAGCTAACAAAGTGATAATCCAAATGTTAATCATATGTTTACAAGTAATCTACTGTAGCTAGAACCGTGCCTAGCATGAGGCTCTTGCAGCTCACCAGATCATTTGTTATAGCTGATACCTTGCATAGCACGAGGCCCTTGTGGCTCAGCAGTTCATTTGCTATGCGCCCCATATGGTTCACTCGTTCTAAAAGAAGTAAAAAATGAATCTAATGTATAGTGATCCAAGTACATAAAAGTATATGCTCCAAGTGCTACAATGAATGATCCTAGAAAATTACTATATATAGTAACCCAAAGACATAATAAAAAAGATTCAAAATATGTTGAGAATGACTTAAGTACAGTAAGACATGACACATGATTCTATAGGTTATTTCCTATCTTCTTGAAGTATTCATCTGATTATTCTTTAATTGTCTCTTATCTAAGCTTAAATGTGTCCATATGTTATTATGTCGGCCTAACATATAAGTACAATTCTTTTTGAACTCACATCTCTTTTGCAGGGGGAATTGTATTCATATTGTAGGTTTAGACGCACAGGTTGGCACACTTCCTCATTAGGAATTCGCTGGTGTGTAATTATTGAGTGGTGAGCTCCATTCCTAGGTCGGCGCCCTGTTCTGACAGTATAAAAGTTTTACAGTTCTAATTATCATAGAGGCTTCAAAGACATGCATTGATAGTCTCACTTGTGTACACTTATATTTTAGCCACATTTTTTCAGGCTCGATGGCCTATATATATATATATATACCAGTGGCATATTTCAATTGTTCACAGAGTATGTTGCATCACATTATCCAGGTTCATAAGCACTTGCATAGTTCACATACAGATGGTTCATTGGCATCGAGTTTCGGTCTGCCTCACCTAGGTTTGGTGTGTGATAGATCTATCGCATCCAATTTGGATGCTATGGGTGATGCATTGCATTCCCCATCACATCAAACTTGGTGGTGTGCTGCATACACCATGACATCTAACTTGGATGCTATGGGAAAAGCATTGTATGCTCTGTTACATACAATCGGGTGATGCGTTGCCGCATGCTCCATTGTATCCAAATCTGATGCTATGGGTGATGTGCCACATAGTCCATGGCATCGAATACTTAGAATTGCGTGACTTCAGTAAAATGTACGTAACATCATGTATAAAAATCAGATTGTCGAACAGTTTGAAATATTGAAAATTATTCACGAACACGTCGTCGGGTACGTACGTTCCACCATACCTTAACCCAGTACCTTCAAACTTGTTTCTTTAAATTCCTTATCGACTCCACACTTGTTCAACACCACAACACGCCTAAATTGGACCGTAACTCTCAAGTACAATCATACTCTCAGGGTTTAGGTCATATCAAATCTTAGTCTGAAGGTAGGAGGAGTACTCCTCCCCCATGGAATCTTGTATGTACAATGTTTAGCATGTATGGACATTGAATTGCACTTTACCTACAGTGATTATTTGATTACCTTATTATATGATCCTACTTGGCTTATCTCTTATCTGGATAGTTGGACCGTAATTGTGTTAAGGTAGACCTGCTAATACTAAAGCATGACTTTTCTTAATTAACCTCATTACTACTTCAGCATTGTCAGTCTATTAGATTTACAAAGTAAGTGCTTTCCATACTCATGCTATACATGCCGCACTATTTTTGGTGCATACATAGACCCAAGCATAAGTAAAGCACACAGAGGTTGTCTGAGTCTGAAGCTGTGACTCTGGATATATAGTTGTTAAGTTGTCTGGCTGATCTGCAACGCTAGTCTCCTTTTCTCCTTTTTTACTATTCAGTCTTCTTTTAATTTTATAGATTGTATTTTTGGTCCTTTTAAACTTGTATCAGTATTCTTGTGGCTCTTGTACACGTGGCACCAGGTTTTAGGGGGAATTTGGTTATTTTTGCACTTTTGATAAGTAAAAGAATTGATTTTAGTTATTATCATGTTATTACCTTACTTTTCTACTTATTTAACCGAATAAATTATTGCAAATCGATTACTGTTGGTTCGCCTACCAGGTGAGGGTAGCTGCCATTAGAACTTTGAATTTTGGGTCATGACAATTTGATATCAGAGCACTAGGTTCACCAATCTCATGGGTACAAGAGTAATGACTAGTGGACTCTTGCGGATCTATATGATGATATCCATACTTTTAGTTGAGAGGCTATAGGCTATTTAGGAGATTTCTATTCTTTCATTCTTTATAATATTTATGTGGTTTGGTCTAAGGTCTAAAGTTTTTTATTTTATTCTCTTACCGATGTTGAGGACATGTTCCCGGATTTGTACACCAGTGGTTGTAGATGATGTCACACGGTATAGTGTGAGCTGCTGTAACATAGTAATAAACTGCCAGTCTAAAGGATAGCTAGCAAGGTTTAACTAAAAATATGACTTAATTGCCCAGGTTGAGATGGGTTTTTATTTAGACTCTTCAGCTTGGTAGTATCTCTTGGAAATAAGAATAATGGTATAAAGAACAACACAATCACCATGTCTTCAACTGTTAGTTGCTTGAAAGTTGAGAAAGTGCATTTAAGGCATATCAGATGATGGGAAGAGAGTTGACGATTTGAGTTGGTAGGGATAACAAAATAACCAAGTAATAAGAGTTGTCACTTCGAAGACTACACTTGAGAAGGTTTGACATAGAAATGATGGTTTACCCGTGGTGTGATAGGAGTGGGAATGCGTCTATGTCACCAAATTTAATATGATACTCTTATGACCCGAGTGTATCAATGACGGCAAAATACATCAAATTACACTTAAACTATACCCGAAAAGTCATTTTCACACTTAAACTTCAGTGGTGACCTATTACACACCTAACATATTAAAAATAATATTATTTACCACCTATGCACATATAACCAGTCTCAGATGTGGAAGTGCTCCACAAGCGCGGGACACGTTAGCGACACGTCATTTATTCTTTCACGATTTTTTATTTTATTTCATTTATTCTTTCACAATTTTGCTTTTTTTTTATTTTATTCACAAAATTAAAGTAAACAATGATTTTTAAATTTTAACAAAAATAAATGAATTTCCACCTTGTTCTTCATTTCACCCGCCCCCACCCCCACCCCCCTCCCCGGTTTCTTCTCCACCTTCATGCCACCCCACTCCCCAACTCTTTCACGCCACCAGTCACCACCGTCACGCCCCTCCACCCCCTAAATGCTTCAGGCTACCCCCACCCCCTAAATCTTTCACGCCACCCGTACCCCCCAAATCCTTCACGCCACCAGCACCACCGTCACGCCGCCCCCACCACTGCAATTTCAGACCACCACCAACACCAGAAAAAGTCACAACATCATTACCATTAATTTCATCTACCATCACCTCCAATGATTTCAATAGCCACCACTAAAATCAAAATACCACTATCAATTCCTCTTTATCATTCCCCACCAACCCATCACCATAAATCACAATAGAAAGTCACCATTGATTTCAGAGCAAAGACATTCATCTTTCATTTGCACTTTTATTTTCATTTGCACATTCATACTAATTTTGATTTTCTTAATCCTCTGAGAAATTACAGGGAAGGAGATAATGAATATGATAAGAAAAATGGAGGAAATGAGGGGGAGGAGAGAAGATAAGAAAGAAAAAGAGAGTGGACAAGAAAGGGAGGGGTGGGGAAATGAAGAAGAAAGGGAGAGGTGGGGAAATGAAGAAGAAAGGGAGAGGTGGGGAAATGAAGAAGAAAGGGGCGGGTAGGGGTTGGGGGTGGGGGTGGGATTAAAAAAATATAAATTTGGCATTAAAAAAAGGAAAAATGAATTAATTTTAATTAAAACGCGACTATTTTTTAATTATTTTTATATTTTATGCCACATCAGCTCTCAGGGAGCACATAATATCACTTTTTTATATATTAAGTGTGTAATAGATCACTACTAAAGTTTAAGTGTGAACTCGACATTTTGGGTATAGTTTAAGTGTCATTTGATGCATTTTGCCTATCAATGACAAGTCAGCAATTCAGTAATGGGATGGTACATATGCTTATTTCTTGAAAACTAGTGTAAGCTTAGGAGGATCAATCAATCAGATGAGAGGATAGTGACATGGTAAGGTCGTGAGGAGGAGTTGAGGAAAGACAGATACATGAAAGGTGATCCTTGGTGATGAGCTCTAAGGTGGTAAAACTTGTATCGGGTTCGTATAAAGAGTTTCTTTCAATCCCATGGAATGGAGGTGTATTAATGAAAACTCTAATAGTTTGGAGTTTGATGACACATCAATCACATTGGTAAAATGTTCATCTAATTGAACCCACGAGGTGTGCAAGTCTAATATTGCATGAGATTATGAAATGTTAAGTTCAGTGTCGGCCGGATGGCTTGGTGGTAGAATAAGAACAAGTGGATTGGGAGGTCTTTAAGGAAATGGCTATTGGCTTTTGGTCAAATGGGGGAAGTTACCTGTGGTGATTGGATCTTATAGGAATCTGTGGTTGTAATCCTTCATTAAAGGGCGTGTTTATAGGTTCGCTTGATACTTCGAGGATGGTGATAAACAGAGACCATTTTAGGCCAAGAAGTTGTTGATTATGTGAAATATGCTTAGTAAATATTATGTGCAAGGGTGACGAATGACACTAGCATGACTTCCTCAATGGTTATGGTGTCAAATATTAAGAATCTATTAGGTTGCCATGGAACGAGGCTACTACGTTCACGAAGTAGAGTTAATGGAGTATGAATTAATCGGTATATTAGATTTCGCCATAGGTTACTGGGGTACAATTATTAACTAAGGAAAATGATCTAACAATGGACATGACCTAAGATTAATTACTTACGGAGGTATCAGATGTCATACCTAATCTTGGATAATGGATGTGGACGTTAAATCGGTTTCTTAGGACACAGCGAATTTCTACAACCACTATCGATATAACTCTATGGAATAGGAGAACTGAAGGGGTAATAATTTCAAGATTTACTAGAGGAGTTCTAGTCTGTCGAAATATGATATGAGGTGTTTCTTCATAGGCAGGCTGATCTTAAGGACCGTCGAGAAAGTGTCAATCAATAAAGGCATTTAAAGTGGTGCATTAGTGGTGTATGTTAACAAATTCCAGTTGTGAAGTGTGTCTCGGATATTTAATTGGCGGTCAGGAATATCAATTGGCACAAAGTGAATTGAATTCACAATAGGACATTTATGTATCTTGGTTGGGTTGGTAAACTCATAAGCCAAGAAAAAAGAAAGATTCTTTAGTTAAAGGAATTTGTCAAGTAATATTTCTATCGAAATATATGAGAACATTAGTAGGACTATGCATACAGTAATTAAGGTTTTCCCTACAAATTATGGACCAGTACCTTGGTGGTTTGGGATATTATATCGGTAATGGTAGTTAACTTTATTAGAGTAACCAAGGTTGGTAGGTACTTTTGACGGGAAGGCTTTGGCAAGGAATGCAATTGTGATGCACTTGATTTAGAGGAGCATTCAGTTTTATGGTTCAATTGAGGCAAAGGAAACTTTAAGTCACTTTAGTTAGTAGCTTACTACTACCTCCATAATCAACTTAGCTAATTTTGCAAGATCTATGATATTTTGATATCCCGCTCGAATGTGTTTGAATGATTTTCAGTTGATAACGATAAAATTGATGTTGAATGGAATATGAAATTTGAAGAATCAGAAAAAAGGTCTTGTTTTCTCTCAATTTAGAAGGATTAAGGTTAATCTTCATAAAAGGGCTTGTCGAAGCAATATGATTACTTAAGTCAGGTAGGCATAATGGTGGAGTTATCCTGCATCATTCATAGAGGGTGTAAATTGCTAAGTATGCTTGGAGAAGAAGTCTATGAACAATTTGACTATGTGTATGACAGGTGTCACGACAATATTTTCAATTGGTAATTGGTGATGTGCAGATTTCAGATAACTGGCGTGATAAGATTGCTGGAAAGGTGACTTGCATTGTACCAAGGTGGGTGATTTCATATCATCCTTTCATGAATGGGCTAGAGTAGGTTGATATGAGGAAATCTCCACAGTTTGAAAGATGAACTAATATTTTTGAGGTGAGACTATGTCTGTGATACTAGACTATGTTGAAGTGTTGCTAGTTAGATATCCTACTTGAGTATTACGAATATGATCGACTTGAAAAAACATGCACGGAAGGGCACGTAGATTGAAAGATTTGATACTTTTGGATTTGCTAAAGGCATAACAAGGTATCACACTCGAAGATTTTATGGTTGTAAAAGGTGGAGTATGAGGCCACAAGCCTTTTGTCGAAGTGTTCGGAGTGTTGAATGAGTTAAGTTAAAGCACAAAAAGGAGAATTCAATATATTTCCATCAATTTTTATAAAATTTGCTTAACGGGTGTGAATTCAGAAAAATGAAGATTTAAATTTATAAGATATAGTTCCTTGGTATTAAGTTGATGAATTGGGTAGATTTCAGCCTTTAAGGCCAGGAATGACAGCACGGGTTGATTATTCAAGATCAAAGGATAAAATGAGTCACCACAAACTTATGGAACGCTAACTATTTATTTTGTAAAGATTTGAAATCAGTTGGGGCTACTATTGGTGATATTCGGGGAAATGTGAAACTTACAGTGGGTCGGATTTGCTCATTGAAGGCCAGGTGGCTTATGGATATGTTGCTAGAAAGATTCATGGTTATTATGTTATCCCTTTTTCAGCCAGATTCACTATATTGATGGTTCAGGATAGAGTTATCCCTTAATATAACGATCTGATTTGTTGTTATAGTGATAATGGCCCTTTTACCCCTGTTGACCTTTCCCTAGGTCATCGGGCAGGTTTTAGAGTGACTTTTGGAGGCTTGAGCCTCAAAGTGAAATTCATTTGACCCAAAATTGACTTTTGAGTAAACGGACCTTTTTGAAATTCCGTCGATTCCGAGAGGTCCGGAAAGTCATTTATGACTTGGTAGTGTGTTCGGTTTGGTTACCCATGCTATTATGAGCGTTTTGGAACTTGGGTTGGGAACTTGGCTTAGGGCCATTGGGGGTTGACTTGGTCAAATAGATCTCCATTGGGAAATCCGAGGCCACGGGTGAATTCGTAGCGCGTTTTTATGTGTGTGTGTATGTTTGTTTGGTATCAGTGGGGCCTCGGGTGATAATCAGATTTCAGGATGAGATTGGTCAAAACCAGAATTTTGTAGTTCTGGTGTAGGCACTGCAGCGGTACCATAACCGCAGTAGCGGTCATGCTATAGCGGCTGGGAGACGGCTATAGCGGACTGGGGAGTTTGGGTGATTAGTCGCCGTAGAGGGTTCCTTGCCGCTATAGCGGCATGCTGATTGTTGGTGAAGGCTGCCATGGCGTGCCATCTATACGACATAGCGCCTGTGCTGCAGCGGCTCCATGACCGCTGCAGCAGTAGTCGGGCAAAATCATTTCTCTTTTCTCAAGTTAAGACCCTTAAACCCTATCACTTCTTCTCCTCACCTTTGTAAGCACTCTTTGGAGGGAATAGAGCTAATTGTGGACTGATTCTTCTTGGAGGTAAGATCTATGACCCTGGCCTTCATCATTTGCCTTCTGAGATTCCTATTCCATGCTTAGAATCACTATAATCTAGATAGAGAAGATGTGTCTTGTGTTAGACTTCTAAAATGGGTTTAGACTTCTAAAATGGAAATTGGTGATGAAATTGACTAGCATAACCATAGAGTTTGATGAATTCCTTGTTGTTAAGCTTATATCTTCCATTATTAATGGTTAATTTGAGGATTGAAAAATTAGGGTTCATACCCAAATTTGGGGGTTTTGCTTTAAATCGAATTAAGCTTAATCTTGAGTTGTTTTAGCAAATGATTAATGGGTTTTATCACCTAGATCTTGAATTGCATGTTCCATCTTTCAATTTCTCGTTTTACCCTTATGTGTAAAGACCCGTTTTGTCATTACCATGATTATTTCATTTTTTGCCCTCGTTGACCCGTTCCTGAGCCTCATTAGAACTATTTTGACCCGAGGAGATAGTTGACATGACTTCCTAGGCATCGTTGTGGGCTTTAGAATGTTTTCTAGAAAAATTGTTCTTTAGGCGAAAATGAGTTGACTCAAAGTTGACTTTAGAGTAAATGGACTTTTTTCAAAAATCCAGATATTTAGAGAGGTCCGGATGATCATTTAAAACTTGTGTGCATATTCATTTCGGTTCCCAATGTACTCAGGTGCATTTTGGGACCTAGGTTGGAAAGTCAATTTTGAGGTATCGGGGTATGACTAGGTCAACGAGATCTCTGATGGGAATTTCGAGGCTACAAGTGCGTTCGTAGAACATTTTTATGTATCTCTGCATATTTGGTTTGTGTCCGGGAGGTTCCGGGATGTTTCTAAGGGTTAATTTCAAGTTTGGAAGACACTAGAAAAATCTAGTGTCTGGTGACAGCTTTGGCTACAAAGCGCGCACGAAACGCGTACGAAAGTGTGGCCAAACCGCTGGAGCGCAGGCCGAACTGCTAGAGTGATCACGCGGTAGCACTGGCCGAGCTGCTGGACTACTCTCACGGCAGCGCTGTCCGAACCGCTGGAGCGACTGACGGGCCAGATTTTCTATTTAAAAACTTTATAAAACCCTTATTTCCTGCCAAAACTTCTATTATATTTTCTTACCATCTTGGAGGCGACTTGAGGATTTTATGGTCAGATTTCTCTTGGAAGTAAGTTCCCTAATCCTAATCTCTTCCATATTCTTTCCTAAGTAAGAATCCATGCTAGAAATTCCTAGAAGCTTAAGATTAAAAGAGGGTTTATGGGGTTTTTCATAAAAGGGTTTTAAAAATGATTTGGATTCCTAAATTATGGTTAAATGTTGTTGTCCATGCTAGATAATGTCATATCTAGGCTTGTTAATCATTAATTTTCGATTCTAGAGTTTATTTTATTGAGCCGAGGGTCTTTCGAAAACAGTCGTCCTACCCTGGTAGGAGTAAGGTCTGCGCACATTGTACTTTACCCAGACCCAACGTTGTGTGATTTCACTGGGTTGTTGTTGTTGTTGTCTAGAGTTGATTTTCATGAATTAAAGTTAGGGTTCTTAGACCTATATTTGCGGGTTTTCATATTAATGATGATTTTGAGAATTAATTTAGTATTCCTATGATTAAAGTAATGGGTTTTGACCTTTTGGTATTGAATTTGGTATTTTGGTCATAAAATTCCCGTTTTGCCCTTAAGACCTGTTTTTCCTAAATTAAGGTTTGGAATTTGACCCGAATAAAAGGTAGCCAATATGGATATCATTATTCATGGTTTCTTACATAGAATTCATATGTGATAGAGTTTTATTATTCAGAGACGCTTCGAAAGACAAGGTAACGTGTGGGTTCCTGGCACCTGTTCTGTTGCCAGGTAGGTTATGGCTTCCCTTTCGGTAGACTCCGATTAGTTTCCCATATCATGTAGTAGACGGAACGGAGAATGAATGTGTAGGAATTGGAGATTTTGGAAGGAATCCTAGGATATTATTGATGTGTGATTATGTGTTCAGGCTTGTGGCCTGTAGATTATTTAGGATGTATGGTGTGGCTTTCTTGAAAATTGGTGGATTTCATGTGACTTGGGAGTAGCGGGTGATAACTATTTCTGTGTCTAATGATGAGAATTCCCGTAATATGTGATTAATTCTATTATGCTATTATTAGTGAATCTAGTTGATAAATGGAAGGATAAAATGCACCAACGATTGTGACTGAGTTCTAGATTGAGTTGACGAATGATTGTGAGTGTAGAGTGAGATTTCCAGCTTTAAGCTAATAAGCTGATTTAGGAAAGTGGTAATAATGTATATCGATTTGATTAACCTGTTGTGTGTTGGGACTAGCCACCCCACTGTGTTGTGATTAATTGTTCTATTGTGCCGGCTTGATGCCATGAGTTGTTCATAAATATTGGGTTCTGCTGTCATTTACATTACCATATTATTGGCATACCCACTGTTGGTATTTGTGATTCGAATATATTGTTGTCATGCCCACTGTTGGTATTTGTGATTCGATTATATTATTGTCATACCCGCTGTTGGTATTTGTGGTTCGGATATATTATTGGCGTGCCTACTGTTGGTACTTGTAATTCGGTTATATTATTGGCATACATACTATGGGTATTTGCGATTCGGTTATATTATTGGCATACCCACAGTTGGTATTTGTGATTCATATATTGTTGGTACTTGTGATATTGAGCATGATTATCGATGTTGATCCATGAATTGCGTGCACTCTCATTTTCATGATACACTATTGCATGGCCGATATCCGAGGTTCATCCCGAAATTGTTGATTGAGTGAAATTGATACTTGATAAAACTCTTTTACTTGATTGACGTGAGAGTCTGATGTCCGATGTTCATCCTGGAATCGTTGATTGAGTGAAATGGATACTTGATAAAACTCTTTTACTTGAGTGATGTGAGAGTTCGATGTCCAATGATTAATTCCAGAATCGTTGATTGCATGGCCGATATCCGATGTTAGTTTTGAAATTGTTGATAGTGCTTGGACTCGGGGGGTCCCCCAGAGTGGTGCAGGTGAGAACCCCCCACTGGAAAAGATTTGGGGTCTCGTCTATCTGTTGGGCAAAGATCCGGGACGAGTGACACTTAGACTTCGCGAGTCACACTGGGTTGTGCTAGTCTAGACCAGGTCATGGGAAGTTGGATTGAGTCTGTAATCATTTATTTGTTGTAATCTCTTAAATACTTGAGTTCACGAGAAATATTATGATGTTCCGCTGTTATTTCTAAATATCTATTGGTTTAAATGCATCGTCTTTATTTGATTTGATGTGCATTCAATGAGAGGGTTTGCCTACCGAGGTGGAAAAGGTAGGTTCCCGCGCGGTCCTAAAATGGATCGTGACATTATGGTCCAGTTTCCCCAACTTCCTTGGGTTAGAATGTGACCTAGCTAGAGGTATAGCAATATGGGTGTCATTATTCGTGGTTTTAATATTGAATTCGATTATGAATAGACTTTGAGTACTTGGAGGCGTTACGGAAAAACAAGGCTAAGGTGTGACGGTTTGAGACTCCTATTCCGCTTTCCAGGTAGGTTATGGCTTATCTTTCGATTAGACTTCGGTTAGCGGGTTATATGTGTAGTTCGTGATTGTTGGAGAAAGCATGTAAACTTTCGGGTATGAAGTTGGGATGGAAGACTTAGGTTGGTATTGCTGTGATTTATGACTTGTCGCCATACTGTGTTTCTTATGTTGTTGCTTATTGTTAGTAGTTGGGTCACCACCACATGAATAATCCTAGAGAGTTGATGCTTAGTGATTACTTGGGTGTCGAAAAGCATATTTATCACGTATGAGTTGTTGGAAAGGAAAGGAGGATTATGTTATTGCTATTGTATGTGAGACTTATGTCCACGAGTGGCACCACTGATTATAAATTCTTGTTGGCATTGTTATCATGCATTCACTAATTCTTATATTTATTGGGATAGGGTTGCGTGCCGCAACACTGACTGGGATCGGGTTGCACGTACCGCAACACTGATTGGGATTGGGTTGCACGTTCTGCAACACTGACTATTGGATCGGGCTGTGTGTTCCGCAGTAGGTACATGGACTTAGCGGTCCCGCATGGGTCATGACTGTTGAGGCGACAAGATATTCTGCCTGAAGCGTGTGTGTATCATTGCATATGCATTGCATTCATCTCATATTTATTGTTGGCATGTTTTGGGACCTGTTATTGATTAATTCCTGGAAATACGTGTACTTGATATAGTTCTTGAGGTGTGGATAAGATTTATAGTGGACTTGAGGTGATTTACTAGACTTGGTGGTTTGGTACTGGATTCGGTAACTTGCTTAACTTGAGTTTCATCTGCTTGTAGGCATGCCTACTTATTCAGTATCTTTCTTATATATATGATTTTCCATCTGTTGTCGGCCTATGATGCCTACTAAGTACGGGTTGTTGTACTGATTCTATCTTGCTGCATTCATTCTGAGTGCAGAGTCTGTGACCAGACCGACTTCTACGCCCCGTGACTGAGTCCCGAGGCCTTCTGAAGAGTATTCCAGGGTGGGCATTGGATGGATTCGCTGGCCGGATGCCTCGGCTTAGTAACTTGTCTTATTTTGAAATTCTGAGACAGTACTCCATTCTATGACATGTATTCATATTAAGACTTATAGAATTTCTAGTAGTGGCTCTTTTATGGCCTTACATAGATTCCTTGGGATTGTTGTATTATTTCTGCACTTATTCACTATCCTTATTATTATTATTATCTATGTTTGAGACATATACTCGTTGCCTTAATTAACTTATTGTGATTGAATGAATGTTTTAGGAAAGGGTTCACCTATGAGGTGGGAAACGGTAGGTTCCCGCACGATTCCCCAAGTTGGGGCGTGACACCTAAAGTGAAAAATATTTGATCAATAGTTGACTTTTGGTTAAACGAACCATTTTCAGAATTTTGTCGATTTTGAGAGGCCTGGAGGGTCAATTGTGACTTTGTAGGGTGTTTGGTGTGATTCCCAAGGCACTTGGGAGCATTTCGAGTTATTGGATGGAAAGTTAGTATTTGGCCATTGGGTGTTGACTCGATCAAAAAGACCTCCATTGGGAATTTCGAGGCTGTGAGTGAGTTTGTATCATGTTTTTAGGTGTGAATGCATGTCTGGTTCGTATCTAGGAGGTCTCGGGTGATTGTCGAATTTCGGGATTCTGTTTGTGAAAAACTAGAAATTTTTTGTGTCTGGTGTCCGCTGTAGCAGCACCAGATCTGCCATAGCAGACCTCCTATAGTGAGGTATGGGTCCACTATAGTTCAGTATAGGAAAGTGAGAGGGGCGCCACAACGGACAAGAATCCGCTATGGCAGATGCGTGATAGCGGGGATTGGTGTCGCTGGCGAGAGCCTGCTGCAGTAGGCTCATGACTGCTGCAACGAGGTGATGTGTTCCGGAATCTAAGAAATGCTAGGTGAAAACCCTTTACTCTATATAACTTCATTTATTACTTCGTGTTACACCCCGACGAGGAGCATGACAAGCATTGACCTTTAGGCCGGATACCACCTGGCATAACAGTTACCATGATTATCATATAACTGTTATTCAATATAGTATAACACAAACATGACAAAAGATACCTGCACGCAGAAAAGGCCAAATCATAGACATATGCAATGTTCCAACATATATATATATATATATATATATATATATAGAAGCGAGCCGAAAAGGCTGCTACAAACATCATAAGTATCATAAAGCTGGCAAGGCTACTAGGAGGACCTCAAACCGAACAGACCAAACAAGACATCTACATACACCACTATGTCTATGAGCCTTTAAGAGTGTGCACACAAAAACATAAAGGTCGGGACAAAGCCCCAATATACCTATAACATATATCATGATAACAGAAGTATACCAATAGATAGCAAGTCCGGAGTAGTGGCACTTGCTGACACCCGCTGAAGATGGAAATCCTACTGTGGTAGAGGTCCTCCACTACACCTGTCAGGACCTGCAACACGAAATGCAGCGTCCCGAGGGATGGGATGTCAGTACGAATAGGAGTACTGGGTATGTAAGGCGGGAAACAATAACATAAGTAAGACATAGATATAAAAGAATAGAAGTCACCTGAACCATCTGAGGATGTGCAATATGTTACACCCCGTATCTTCGAAGAAGCACTTATCAAATTTGAAATATAAATACGTTGAGTATGGTTAAGTAAAACCACTTTGGCATATAAGGAGCAAGCATTATTAAGTATATTTAATGAGTGAAGGATGTATATGAGGTATACCAGAAAGTTTTATAAGGAAATGAGTGGAAGAAATGGAGTAGTACGACGTTGGAGAAAGGATGGGTAATGTTTTGTGTGAAGATTTTGGTCCATCTTGGTGGACGAATATCTCTTAGCATATGAAGTTTTTTTAAGGTGAACCAAAGGCCTAAAATGAAGTTTGTCGAGTCTAGTTTCTAACGCAACAAACCACTCATCGATTGGACTTCGTAGTAGGGAATTATGGACGTTACAAGTTCAGCTGATAAAGCAGAAACGCGTGCTATAGTACTGGTACAGTAACCGACCTGCTACAGTAAAATGCTACAGTACCCCGACCCGGATTTGACCCGAATTTGACCCTTATAAAAAGGGTAAGACCCTCTTTTTTTCACCAAATTTTAGCCCAGAAATTTCTAGGAATTGAAGAGAGAGAGAGAGAGGGAAACAAAAAGTAAGGAATTTTCAAGTGACGTAGTATTAATCGAAGCTCGGATAAACGCATAGATGTGATTCTAGTATGGCTTTGCGGTGGATTCAAGGTGGATATTGAAGATATCGCTGTTTTAACAAAAATAAGGTTTGAATCTTTCTCTTTTGGTATTATTTAAGGCTTATTTACGGAGATAAAGTCGTTAAACAATCGTGTAGTAATTTTGTTAGTTATGGAAGTTGGAAAATAGCGTGTGGGCTATTTTATGGTACATATTGGTGTTGGAAATGATGTTGTGGATGTTGGTATTGTTATTGTTGTTGTTGGTTTTTGAATTGAGAATTCGGGCTAGGCATATAAACAGGAGAGGTGCTGCCCGATTTTCGGCAAAATATAGAGTAGTATAATTTGAAACTTGGTACAAGTGTGCGATGAAGAGGCTAACGTTAGTATAAATCCTCTTAATTGTAGACTTTCGAGCTCGGACGAATAAGTGTAGATAATTGGAGGCTGAACATGTCACGACCCAACCCCGTGGGCCATGACTAGTGCCCGACCTGGACACTCGTATACGTACCTGTTAGATATAGTCAACTGAAGCTAAAATCAATATGGAAACTTGCAAAAGAACTCCAAAGGTTCATAACATCATCATATGTACATACATCCAAATAATCGGTCTCCTGGGGAGTCACAACTGATCAGAACATAATATGATACGCAAGCCGACAAGGCTGCCATTACAGAAGAGCATATCCATAGCACATTGTACAGACACAGCTGAACAAACTTATACACAACCCACACATATGTCTACAGACCTCTAAGAGCATCGATAGTGAAATATGACGGGACAGGGCCCCGCCATACCCCTGGGTAAACATATATATATATATATATATATACACCATAAGATCTGTACCAAACGTCTAGGCTCTGGAACAACGGAGCTCTCCAAGACAGCTAAGTAGAAGTCCTATGCTGAAGGGTCACCAAACCGACTATCTGTACCTGCGGGCATGAAACGCAGCCCCTCGAAGAAAGGGGGTCAGTACGGAATATGTACTGAGTATATAAAGCATGAAATACAATAAGGAGGATCATAACTGAAATAGAGATTGCCAGAAACAAGTATGACTTTTAAAATATCAACACACTTGCCTTATGAAATGAAAATCATGCATATCAATATCATATATTGTATCCGGCCCATTATGGGACTCGGTCAATAAGGTCGCCACATACCATCCTTGGCGCCATAATCACATCATAACACCATGATATCATCACATCATCACATCATAACAGCGTCACATCATCACATCATAACACCATCATATACACACATATATATATATATATACCGTACCCGGCCCTCTAGTGAGGGATTCGGTGAACAATACAGTGAAACTATGCACGAAAACGTGTCCTGGCCCGGGACTCAGTGAAAGATATATTGAGGCATGCACGAGCAGAGTAGTGAGCAACCATATGCAGACTAAATCATATATGAGACTCGATAGAATAATCAAAATGAAATATCATTTGAAAATCAAGACAATAGTCATATCAAGTACCTTTCGAATGTCACTATGGATTATATCAAAATAGAACTTCTGGAATCATATACACGTATCAAGACATAATTAAATAGCTTCTGGAAATCAAGAACATTAGCCATCCTAGTGGCTCTAAGAATAGGAACTTCTTTGGAATCATATACACGTCGTCTGTTTGTTTCATAAAGATCATGCCAAAAAGAAAGAAGGGTTAGCTTTACATACCTTTAACCCTTATTTAAATGTCCAACGTCTACTTCTCGAGCTCGTACGTCTAAAATTAAGATAACATACGCAAAAGTTAGATCATCCACATCACTTACTAACCAATACAAGTACGAATGAAACTTAACGAAATTCGGGCAGCATTTCCCCTGAAAACTTAACAATCCTCGAGATTCCAATTTAGCCAAACATCAATCAAAATACAAACAACAACAACACCAACAATTTCATATCAAACTAGAATTAAATCCATTCTTAAATCACTTCCAAAACAGCCCAATATACATTCGTATACCAATGCTTGTATACACTTATTTATTTTCGTATATCTATAGTATAACAACAAACACAACAACAACAACAACAACAACAACAACAACTACACCCAATCCCACGATATTCTAGCCCACAAAACAATTCAGAATAACCACCAAACAGCCCCAAAATATGGTCACAAAACAACCACGAAAATCATATAAAAACAGCCCGGTATACGCTTTGTATATGATATCTTCATACACTTTATTCTCCCAAATTCAAGAACAGTAACTTGTCAACAACATCAACAATTATTATACATCACAACTCAGCTAATTTCATCCATTTAATCCAACTAAAACAGCCCCCGATCCATAAATCTCAACAAAACAACAAACGAATTTATAACGCTATTTTCTCCGTTCTAATCCGTTAAAAACTCTAAATAAACTTATTAATAACATAAAAGCCATCGTATACATAACTTAGCAGCAGCTCAACCACGAAAATATCCTCCCCCAGGATCAATATTTAGCTTAAAACGACGATGATAACTCGTACTACACTTTATCCTTCACGAGCCTCGGGATTCGGGGCCTCGAACTTGATCGATTCTCTACTTCATCTCTCTAACTCTCCTCTCTCTCAATTGTTCTGGATTTTTCTGGTGTAAAAATGAGGCTAAAGGCTGAAAATTTCCCTTAAATAGCAAGGGAAATGGGCCTGACCCGACTTGGAATAGGGTTGGGCCCATTTCACTGCCCAGCTTGACCTTTCTGCCTTAAAACGTCCATAACTCTTTATCCCGATGTCACATACAGGCCCAAGACCTATGGTTGGAAAGGTATTTCAATTATCTACAACTTTAGATTTTAGGAGTTTTCCCAAATTCCCAAATAATGATGGGGTTATGGCCTCCCGAAGTCAGATCACCCGAAAACGTAACTTAAAAACATCTTTTTGCAGGGCTTACACTTGGATTTGGCTCAAGGGTCCTTCTTGAGTTATTTTTCACTTCACATATATTATCTGTATAACTTGTCATATGTATATTTTTTTTTAAAAAAATCTCGACATGTGGACCCCACCTCAGCTTACGAATAATCCAACGTACAAAAATACGGGTTATAACATCCTTCCCCCTTTGGAACATTCGTCCTCGAATGTTAAACTGGTCCTGAACTCCCAATACTTCCTCAAGTGTTTCCTTATTCAATTATTCCCTTCACATGTCTTTTTCATTGGTCGATTCCCTTTAATTCCCTATAACGCATTCCAGGTCTCTAAGTAACCATTCCTGTAATATTTCCTCTTTCTCTCGCCTCGCGAGGTAATAATTCCACGTCGTTGTCTTTACTCTCGTCCTTATTTCACAGTCGGTTGTCAGTTGTATTGCGAGCGCTTCTGCTAAAATGTTACTATCTCTCTTGGTGCACGTAGTCTTAACTCGACTCTTTCTTCTTCTATAGTTACTCCTTTAAGACGTATCGTTCACTTTATCTTACCTCTCACGCGTAGACGTCCCTTGTCGATTTATTAGACTTTACAATCCCTAGAGTATTTCATGCCTCTGGTAACCTGTAGACCCTTCGCAGACTCTACGAATAAGACAAAATTTCCCTTAGTGTAACATTATTTTGCTTCAATAAACTTACATTGCTCTGTGTTACAATCCATACTCTGGAATCTTCAGCATCATGTATCACTTCCCGACTTTCTTATTAAACGATTTTAACTGTCACTTTGCTTTTAGTTCTTAATCTCGATCTTTAGAGTTGGCTATCAAGTAGCGCTGGAGTTCCCTCATGTTATAAATTTACATAGCTGCTCTGTGATTTGACTATCATTAGCTGGTATAATTCTGAAAGATTATTTTTTATTTGGCATATAAATTCACTGTCATCCAATAATCAACTTGCTCTGTTCGTCTCGCTTAAACCTTTTCGCAATTTCCCTTAATCCAACTTGTAATACTTTAGGCATATTATCTCGCGTCGTTTCTTTACTTTTAATTCAAACCCTCCTATTGCCTCTTTACTCATATTTTACTCTTAGTTTTTCTCTCACGCCTTGTGCTGCAATCTTTACAAGAATATGCGAAGGTGCTCAAATGAGCCCAAGAATATCTTAACATCGTTTCGCTAGTCTGTATGCTTTATCTTGTATTTTCCTCTTGCATCTTTCAATCGGTATCGGGGCTCAGCTATCGCCATGTCCTATCTGCCCTCAGTACTAACTCGGTACTTTGGTTCAAACCATCTCATACCTTTCCTTAATATATCAAAAATATCACAACCGCATTGTTATTACTGAATCCTTGCTCTTCTTATCAAGTACTCACTTGGTCTCATTCTCAGCATACAATTATTCGTAGGTTGTATAACTATTCTTGTACAACTTGTATAAAATATATCCAATCTTAGCCCTTGCTCTTCTTCCTCCTGGTTCATTCTGCTTTACATATCTCATCCGTATCAAAACTCGCTCATAGCCTATCTTATCATACTCCTTTCCTTCGTTTATTCACCCCTTTGATTTTCTCATATCCTATTGTAGGAGATTTTCTATCCCCTCCTTTTGATACTTATAAGTCGCAATATCATTAGCGCACAACTCTGTTGCCAAATCTTAGCCTCTAATCCAGTATAGCATTGCTATCCTTCGTAATGTCGCTTAAATTACTCGTTGCCATTCTCTTATCGTACTCTTTCTTTTCATAGCACCTACCTTTTAATGTCATATCATTCAATATATTTATAAATAATTCTCAGCACTGTCTCAAATACCATTTTGACTACCATCCGTTTCTCGCTAGCTTTCAGATCTTACCAACTTGTTTCAGCATGGGATCTCACTTGAAGTTTGAGTATCCATATTAAATATATTGTAGTGTCAATTGTTTCCATCTATACTTACTTTGCTTTCACCCGCATCCCCCCTTTGGGGTTGTACTTATACCATTATCTGTTTATATTCCGCTCCATGTCCCTATTTCCAATCTAAAATTCACCCGATTCTTCTTCCAATTCACTCGGTATACTGTACCATACTCATGTCTTTCTTTATAATATATAACTTTGATTATCCACGTACGAAACCTTAACAAAATCGTGAAGCGATGAGAACCTTTCCACATATAGTATAAAATCTTTTGTGATAATTCATACGCAAGTAATCCAACCAATGTAGCAACTCATCCAAGGCCACATTATCCGTACCCACCTGTAGTGGTATGCACGCAGTAGATATCATACCCGGGCACATAAGCTCGGTGTTACAAAATAGTCATACATATACATATACCTATAGAAATACATAATTTTCATCAACATCATCATCATCACTAAATCTTTCCTTAGAGGGTCAACTATCATAGAATGGGACCAATGGTATCATGAGAGTATCAAGACTTATGAGCTTTAGCACTTCTAGAAATGGAGTCATCATGGAAGACATTATGGATTTCACATACGGGTATACAATGATGGAATCATGCCTTAAGTAAGTAGGGTTAGACTTACATACCTTTATGTCTTCTTAGCTACTTAACGTTCTCCACCGAAGCCCGAAGAATCTACATTTAAGAGGGTTCATAGCATGTTTAGGTCTCAAAGACACTCTAAGTACAAATTAGTATAATTCGTAAGCTTGCGAAAATTGGGCAGAATTTCTCCTATACCCCTAAATCACACAAGAACAAGCCTTGGATCAACTTATTCCCCTAAAGTGAAAACCCCAACATCAACACCAAAGGAAATCTTGAGTTCCACAAACCTTAGCAAGCTTCATAGCACTTTCATCTCTTGACTCTCTTGGAATTGGCTTAGATTAGTTTATGGACTTGAAGAGAGGGTTTTGGAGAGCCCTAAGATCTGTTTTCGGGAAATAATGAGCTCCAGTGAGGTGAACTGAAATATATAAAGGGTGACTTAAAATCCCGTCGGGCAATTCTACGCTCACTTTGACGGACCGTCAAAATTCCTACAGTCCCTCAAAATGCTCCGTCAAACTGCCTAGCCAAACATGGGTCACTATGACTGTTTTACGTTGGGAAAATACCATTTGAGGAGCTGCAAAAATTTCTGTGGTCGGTCAAACTGATC
Organism: Lycium barbarum; assembly: GCF_019175385.1. Lineage (NCBI taxonomy): Eukaryota > Viridiplantae > Streptophyta > Magnoliopsida > Solanales > Solanaceae > Lycium > Lycium barbarum. The sequence goes on along the minus strand of NC_083348.1, from coordinate 16,102,922 downwards.
CGTGAAAATGTTCTGCTTGAGCAGTCTATCTTAAAACACCCATAACTTTTTACTCCGATGTCACATTGACGAACAGTTTATTGCAATGGAAACTAGACTCAATGAACTTCAATTTGGATAGAAAAACACACCAAAACTCCTCATATTCTAGGAGATATACCTCTCTCAATTTGGACGAAAAATCCTTTCCAAAATTTTCCCAAGTTTTCCCAAAGTTCCGACAAACTTAATTTCCTTAATTCGCTTGTTCTCAAATCTTTCCATAGCTTATTTCATGAAATTAAACCCCCCATAGCCATAAGATAGGAACATATAATCTCATATATACTAGAAGATAACTCCAATTTCCACGATTAGGACAACCAACACCTAGAGAATTTCAACGTACAAAACTATGAGGTGTAACATCCTTCCCCCCTTAAGAACATTCGTCCTCGAATGTTGGGATCTTAGGGATTCTATAAAATTTTTGCTAGAGCTTCCCCTGTAATATGACACTACCATCCTATCACAGCAACCAAAGATATATCGCCTCACAGGACTACCACAATAACACCATCAACCATGGCCACATGCGACCAAGAAAGTATCAAAAGAAAGCATCACATACCTGAGGACAATGGATCCTCTACGTGAGTCTCCTCTGTGGGTTGAAATAAATGCGGATACCTGAACTTCATGTCTTCCTCAGCTTCCCAAGTCAGTTCCTCTCTATTGTTGTTTCTCCATAAGACTTTAACTGAAGCTACATCCTTGGTTCCGAGTCTTCGAACTTGCCTATCTAGAATGGCAATGGGAACTTCTTGAGGACAATTGTTCGGTGACTTGGTCATCATCTACTGGTACAATTCTGGAAGGATCTCCAATGCACTTGCAAAGCATCGATAAATGTAAAACCGGATGGACTGACTCCAAATCCGAAGGTAGATCTAATTCGTAAGCCACTTGGCCCACCTTGCGTACAATCTCATAAGGCCCAATATACCGAGGACTAAGCTTGCCCTTTTTGCCAAATCTCATGATGCCCTTCAATGGCGACACCTTTAAGAAAACCCAATCCTTCACTTGGAACTCTAAATCTCGCCGACGATTATCTGTATAGGATTTCTGATGACTCTGAGCTGTTAAAATAATCGATCCGGTATAAGCTTGACCTTTTCTATGGCTTATCAAGTCTTGCCCTATTAGTTTAGTTTCTCCCACTTCTGTTATAGCCCGTATTTTGAACGTTTGGATATTTCAAAGTCGTCGTGGGAAGTTAAGGATGAAACCATTTTCAAAAACTACATTAATGCGCAAGTCGTTAAGAATATCATTTATGACCATTATTAGTATGAAAATATTGTGAGAGGCTAAGGGCAAGAAGAGAAATTGCAAAATGATCAATGGAACTAATGTGGAAGGTTAGGGGTAAAATGGTCATATTGAGAAAAGTCGAGGGACGAAACGGGAATTTCACAAAAATATTCATGAAGGTTCAAAGGGTCACATTGGCCATTTTTTGGAGAACATAAGGGTCAAAGTGTGCAAGACAAGACTTGATTCATCTTTTAATTGAAGGAAAAGTTTCAAGAAAATATAAGAAATTTCTAGAAAGGGGCATGTGCCCCTCACATGATTGAATTATGTGGATATATATATGTGATCATCTTTCCAATTCTAGACCAAGAATAGAAAAACAAAACACAAAAAAAAATAAGGTGAGGGTTCGGCTAAGTGGGCTGGCCGAAACCAGCCCCTCCAATTTGATCATGGAGGATTATGTTCTTCTAGTTTTCTTGCTATATGGAAGATGCTTTTTAACATGGTGGAGTTGTTGAAGCAAGTAGGGTATTTATTCTTGCAAAAATATGGCTTAGCCAAGAGATGGAGGAAGATGAATGGAAAGGTATGGTTCAATTCTCTTTTACTTATGTTATGGGTGATTTGTGTATGTTGAAGTGTGTGGAAAAGGATTTAATTCTTGAAACATGTGTGTGTAGTGTGGCTAGCCGTGGGTGTGTGTTGTAATATGGAAAGATTGGATTAATTCCATGTAATGTGTTACTTGTGGTTGTAATGCGCAAAAATAAATGAAAGCTGCATGAAAATAAGCATGTGGTTATTGAGGCCGTGTGGGTGTGTATGTAGTTGATGTGGCCGTATGGTGTTGTCTATTGGAGAAGGGAGGAATTTATTTTAGTATATTAGTTGTGTCGTTGTGGATTTTATAACGCAAAAAGAAGTTTAATGATTCAAAGTTGAGATTATAGTAGTTTATGGTTTGTTGTGGAAACTAATGTGAGCCAAATATAGTTCTTGTAATTTTGATAATAATGTGGTAAAAGTATGGTTTGTTGGTATAGATTGTGAAATTTTGGAGAAAGAAATGTGTTGTGATGGTTCCTATGGAAGTTGGAAGATTTTGGATTCTATGGTGCGTTGTTTGAATTGTTTGAACATTTTGTGGGTTGTCCGAAGTGTTTTTGAATCTTGTTTAAGTGTTTTGGATTAGCACTTGAGTGTACGAATATTGATGTTAGTTCGATCGTATGCGGTTGATTTGAGCAAAAACGGAATATTGCCAAATTGTATAGCAAAGAGTCACTAATGTTAAAATGTGTTTTGAACCTCTTAGTGGTGTTGTTAGTATCTTTGTTGGTTTGGCCGGGTTAAATTCCCGGATGATTGTTGTTGATTTGGGGCCGAGCCTTATTCTCGGGATTGGTAGATTTACAGGGGAGATGCTGCCAAAATTCCGGCAGAACATAAGTAAACGTGTTTGAAAGGTTAAGACAAGTATGTGACAACGAGTCTAACGAATGAATGAATCCTTTTGGACGTAGATTGACAAGATGGATAAACTCTCTTGCATGTAAGCAAACAAGTTGGATGCGTAAGCGCAACTAGTTGGTCGTCACTCAGGTATGTGAGGCTTACCTTTCTTTCCTTGGCATGTCCTAGAGCCATGTAGGATATGATATGATATGTATGTTGAGGTTATTCCATTCTGTAATTCGAAGTCTGTTTGTGATCTGTATGTTTTCCCTAACTTAAGTGTCAAATGAGCCTGATAGGAGAATCGTGATCTAAGTATTTTGATGTAAACCTTCTGGGCTAATCATGCCAACACAAATGTTCTGACGTAAGTATTTGGCATAAGTGTTCCGATATGAGAAATTCTGATACAAGTAGGTACTCTGATCTGAACATTCTGATATAAATATGTGGAATTAAGTATCCTGGCATAACCCTTTTGATATATTTATTCTGACTTAAGTGTTCCGACGTACGTATGATTCCAAGAGTTCTATTTGGTTTGATCCATAATCATGTCTAAAAGGTAGTTAACCTAATTACGGCTTTGGTTTTCCAAGAAAAGCTTCCGAAATGATTATAGAGCGTTCTGTACTTCGAACGCTCGTAACTTTTGTATACTAACTCCGATTGACCCGAAACTCGTTCTGGACCCCCACATGTCTATAAGCATTCCGTCATAACCCTTTTGATATATGTATTCGGACATAAGTAGTCGGTTATGGGTAATCCGATGCAAGCAATTGGGAACATGTATTCTGATTGAGTAAAAGCGATAAGTACTTTGATAGAAATATTCTGTTAAAAGTAATTTGACATAAAGTAATCTGTAATAAGTGATCTGTATGGACATTCTGAGAATACGTTTGATTAAATTATTGAGCTTGAGTTATGCGCATTTGATTCTTCACGACTCTGCTCGTGCATATGTTATGACTTCCTTCGCCGAGTCCCGGGCCGGTATGTATCGTGCGGATGGTTCGCCGGGTCCTCTGTTGTGGGCCGGGTTCCATATATGAATTCCGAAGTATGATGTGTCCGGTTCCGGGGTACTGTGTTATATGTCCGTCCCCGGTTACCGAGGTTATGTTACGAAGTATGATGTGTCTGGGCTCGGGGTGCTGTGTTATCTGTCCACCCCCGGGTACCGTGGTTATGTTGTGATGTGTGACGGAGATCGGAGAAAAACTTCTGGAAGATAGATGTGTTGTGGCGCCAAAGGCAGGAGTGGCAGCCACGTGCCTATGTTATCGTGCGCATTCATTGGCACTGTCCATCAGTTCCTCGGCGTGTTATCTGTCCCCGAGGCCACCATGCATATGATATGATGTGACTGTTCCTCGGAGTGTTATTTGTCCCCGAGGTTATCGTCTGTATGATATGGTACTTGTCCCGGCGTGTTATTTGTCCCCGGGGTTGCCGCGTATGTGATACGATATCCGATTCTGATATGCATGACTTATGTGGGAAAGTAAGTATTCTGACCTTCCGTACATTCTGTATTCCGTCTGCTATGTGATGTCATTCAAGCAATTTGTACGTTCTGTAATCTGTCTGGTATACGAGATGAGTAAGTATGATTCATGTCTGGAAAAGAAAAATGATAAGCGTTTGATATTTCTGAATAAGTTTTTGTATGTTGTTCTGTCTATATCAGTCATGGTTTCGTTTTCTGTACTTATGCCTTACATACTCAGTACATATCCGTACTGACCCCCTGTTCTTCGGGGGCTGCGTTTCATGCCGCGCAGGTACTCCCAGAAGAGATGGAGACATCATAAAAGCTATTTCAGTGCTGGCGAACTCCAATTGCTCCTGGAGGACTGCCGAGTCAAAGTTTGACATAGCATATACGTTATGGATTCTGTATGATGTTAGAGACTTTGCAGACAGAGTCGTGGGTGTGGTATGTCAGTTTAATAAGTGGCTCCAGCAGCCAATGTGTCGTTCTGTGTTATGCTATGACGTCTGTGGGAATTACAGACCCCTTTTGATTTGAAAGCTAAGAAAAAAAAATATATGTGTATTTGCTGTAAGATTTGCTATGTATTGTGTTTTATGAAGTTTAAGAGTCCGGAAGGATTTTGTACGAATGAAAGTCTGTGGGTTCGCTCGGCTACGGATATGGGGTCGGGTGCCCATCACACCCTAGGGGAATCAGGGTGTGACAGAGTGGTATCAGAGCAAGGTCTGTCCGTGGGTTGTCTGCAAAGTCGTGTCTAGTAGAGTCCTGTTTATGGATTGTTGCCGGCCACATTTATAAACAGGAGACTACAGGGCATTTAGGAATTGTTGACCATCTTTCTGTCTCAGATCGTGCGATAGAGCCAAACTATAGGAAATGAGATCTCTTATATGGGCCTCACATACGACACAAAAGGTAAGTGGTGATATGGAAGGTCACCGGGGGCAGTATTGACGTATTTGCCCTGTTACCTGGAATTGGCAGTTCCGGATGGCCAGAATGTGATGTAGCCGTATGTTCTATAAGTCGTTACTGATATTTGTTCTGTACAAGGAAAACAAGGTCGGATGAAGGATTCAGAAAGTTGACAACTAATTTCGCTACAGATTATTATGTAAAAGCGGTGAGTAAGAAATTCGAACGGACGGATATCCGGACAATTATGAAGTAAGGGAAACGAAGAAGCATCTGTTACTATCAGGAATTTGGGAACCTAAGATGAAAAGTAATTATACGCGGAAGCGAAAGATGAGCTCTGAGGCCCAAAAAGGGTAAAATGGTAATTGTGAAGGAAAAGACATGTTACGAGGGTGTCCCGGGATCTGTAAGACCTCGATTAGCCTCAAATTATGTAGTAAAGGTCACGCGCGGAAGTCGACGCGAAAATATCGGCATTAAGGCATTGGATTCCAGCCAAGTTTCAAAGTTAAGCGTGCTCAGGTGGGAGCAATCCTGGGATGGGTGACCCCCTGGGAAGTCTTCAAGAAATTCTACATATTTTGATATAAAAGGCAAATGGAAATCCAGAATATTCTGAGTGAAAACTATAGTATGTAGGATGACTGGAAACCTTAATAAGATGCGTAGAACGGGACAGATTAGCCCAGTGAAGGGACGAGAGTACCTCATAGCTTGGGAATTCGGATAGGCTTGAACAACGTCTAGAAGTGTATTGTGGATTAGTGGTATTGATTATGTGTGTATGTGTGTATGAACATGTGTAATATCTCATGTGTGAAGGTGTTAGTGGACACGTGTGCCCTAACGATCTATGCTATGGCAGAAAGAAGGCATCAGAAACCTGACCAGTAGTAAGGGAACAAATGGTGCAAATACTATGAGATGAGTTGCTACCTTCGCTACAGGTTAAGGACGGAACAGTCTGAGCACTATGATGTTTGAAGAAGAAAGTGAGTACGCAGGTGGGAAATAAAGAGATTAAATCTCCGAAAGGAGCGAAAGATAAGAAACATGAATGGGCAAGACTTCCAAAAAGGGGAATAACTGGAAGCACACGGAATTATCTGAGGTGAAATTGCAAGTTAAGTACGTAAAAAGAACAAGTGTGGCAACATGAACAAAGGAAAAGTGTGTAAGGGTTGAAGACCGATCTGAATAAGTAGAGCCAAAGGAATAGCGGCCACGATAAGGAACGTGATGCAAGAGCACGGTTAAGGAAAATTTACAAGTAAGACAGCAAACTAAATGTGCGAAAGGATCAATGGCGAACGGAAAGATGTAGGAATGCCGACGAGAATGATGTCGTCGACTGGAAAAAAAAAGAGAAACCTACGACGTGAAACGAGGATGCGTGAAAGGGTCAAGGAGGATAAGATAAGGGATAAAGAACGGGCATGAAGAAAAAAAAAGCGTCTATAGGACGGACCCTCCCGAAATATTATAAAGCCCTATAAGGCCAGTTGAACATTCGAGGACGAATGTTCTAAAGGGGGGGAGGATGTTATAGCCCGTATTTTGAACGTTTGGATATTTCAAAGTCGTCGTGGGAAGTTAAGGATGAAACCATTTTCAAAAACTACATTAATGCGCAAGTCGTTAAGAATATCATTTATGACCATTATTAGTATGAAAATATTGTGAGAGGCTAAGGGCAAGAAGAGAAATTGCAAAATGATCAATGGAAATAATGTGGAAGGTTAGGGGTAAAATGGTCATATTGAGAAAAGTCGAGGGACGAAACGGGAATTTCACAAAAAAATTCATGAAGGTTCAAAGGGTCACATTGGCCATTTGTTGGAGAACATAAGGGTCAAAGTGTGCAAGACAAGACTTGATTCATCTTTTAATTGAAGGAAAAGTTTCAAGAAAATATAAGAAATTTCTAGAAAAGGGCATGTGTCCTTCACATGATTGAATTATGTGGATATATATATGTGATCATCTTTCCAATTCAAGACCAAGAATAGAAAAATAAAACACAAAAAAAAATAAGGTGAGGGTTCGGCTAAGGGGGCTGGCCGAAACCAGCCCCTCCAATTTGATCATGGAGGATTATGTTCTTCTAGTTTTCTTGCTATATGGAAGATGCTTTTTAACATGGTGGAGTTGTTGAAGCAAGTAGGGTATTTATTCTTGCAAAAATATGGCTTAGCCAAGAGATGGAGGAAGATAAATGGAAAGGTATGGTTAAATTCTCTTTTACTTATGTTATGGGTGATTTGTGTATGTTGAAGTGTGTGGAAAAGGATTTAATTCATGAAACATGTGTGTGTAGTGTGGCTAGCCGTGGGTGTGTGTTGTAATATGGAAAGATTGGATTAATTCCATGTAATGTGTTACTTGTGGTTGTAATGCGCAAAAATAAATGAAAGTTGCATGAAAATAAGCATGTGGTTATTGAGGCCGTGTGGGTGTGTATGTAGTTGATGTGGCCGTATGGTGTTGTCTATTGGAGAAGGGAGGAATTTATTTTAGTATATTAGTTGTGTCGTTGTGGATTTTATAACGCAAAAAGAAGTTTAATGATTCAAAGTTGAGATTATAGTAGTTTATGGTTTGTTGTGGAAACTAATGTGAGCCAAATATAGTTCTTGTAATTTTGATAATAATGTGGTAAAAGTATGGTTTGTTGGTATAGATTTTGAAATTTTGGAGAAAGAAATGTGTTGTGATGGTTCCTATGGAAGTTGGAAGATTTTGGATTCTATGGTGCGTTGTTTGAATTGTTTGAACATTTTGTGGGTTGTCCGAAGTGTTTTTGAATCTTGTTTAAGTGTTTTGGATTAGCACTTGAGTGTACGAATATTGATGTTAGTTCGATCGTATGCGGTTGATTTGAGCAAAAACGGAATATTGCCAAATTGTATAGCAAAGAGTCACTAATGTTAAAATGTGTTTTGAACCTCTTATTGGTGTTGTTAGTATCTTTGTTGGTTTGGCCGGGTTAAATTCCCGGATGATTGTTGTTGATTTGGGGTCGAGCCTTATTCTCGGGATTGGTAGATTTACAGGGGAGATGCTGCCGAAATTCCGACAGAACATAAGTAAACGTGTTTGAAAGGTTAAGACAAGTATGTGACAACGAGTCTAACGAATGAATGAATCCTTTTGGACGTAGATTGACAAGATGGATAAACTCTCTTGCATGTAAGCAAACAAGTTGGATGCGTAAGCGCAACTAGTTGGTCGTCACTCAGGTATGTGAGGCTTACCTTTCTTTCCTTGGCATGTCCTAGAGCCATGTAGGATATGATATGATATGTATCTTGAGGTTATTCCATTCTGTAATTCGAAGTCTGTTTGTGATCTGTATGTTTTCCCTAACTTAAGTGTCAAATGAGCCTGATAGGCGAATCGTGATCTAAGTATTTTGATGTAAACCTTCTGGGCTAATCATGCCAACACAAATGTTCTGACGTAAGTATTTGGCATAAGTGTTCCGATATGAGAAATTCCGATACAAGTAGGTACTCTGATCTGAACATTCTGATATAAATATGTGGAATTAAGTATCCTGGCATAACCTTTTTGACATATTTATTCTGACTTAAGTGTTCCGACGTACGTATGATTCCAAGAGTTCTATTTGGTTTGATCCATAATCATGTCTAAAAGGTAGTTAACCTAATTACGGCTTTGGTTTTCCAAGAAAAGCTTCCGAAATGATTATAGAGCGTTCTGTACTTCGAACGCTCGTAACTTTTGTATACTAACTCCGATTGACCCGAAACTCGTTCTGGACCCCCACATGTCTATAAGCATTCCGTCATAACCCTTTTGATATATGTATTCGGACATAAGTAGTCGGTTATGGGTAATCCGATGCAAGCAATTGGGAACATGTATTCTGATTGAGTAAAAGCGATAAGTACTTTGATAGAAATATTCTGTTAAATGTAATTTGACATAAAGTAATCTGTAATAAGTGATCTGTATGGACATTCTGAGAATACGTTTGATTAACTTATTGAGCTTGAGTTATGCGCATTTGATTCTTCACGACTCTGCTCGTGCATATGTTATGACTTCCTTCGCCGAGTCCCGGGCCGGTATGTATCGTGCGGATGGTTCGCCGGGTCCTCTGTTGTGGGCCCGGTTCCATATATGAATTCCGAAGTATGATGTGTCCGGTTCCGGGGTACTGTGTTATATGTCCGTCCCCGGTTACCGAGGTTATGTTACGAAGTATGATGTGTCCGGGCTCGGGGTGCTGTGTTATCTGTCCACCCCCGGGTACCGTGGTTATGTTGTGATGTGTGACGGAGATCGGAGAAAAACTTCTGGAAGATAGATGTGTTGTGGCGCCAAAGGCAGGAGTGGCAGCCACGTGCCTATGTTATCGTGCGCATTCATTGGCACTGTCCATCAGTTCCTCGGCGTGTTATCTGTCCCCGAGGCCACCATGCATATGATATGATGTGACTGTTCCTCGGAGTGTTATTTGTCCCCGAGGTTATCGTCTGTATGATATGGTACTTGTCCCGGCGTGTTATTTGTCCCCGGGGTTGCCGCGTATGTGATACGATATCCGATTCTGATATGCATGACTTATGTGGGAAAGTAAGTATTCTGACCTTCCGTACATTCTGTATTCCGTCTGCTATGTGATGTCATTCAAGCAATTTGTACGTTCTGTAATCTGTCTGGTATACGAGATGAGTAAGTATGATTCGTGTCTGGAAAAGAAAAATGATAAGCGTTTGATATTTCTGAATAAGTTTTTGTATGTTGTTCTGTCTATATCAGTCATGGTTTCGTTTTCTGTACTTATGCCTTACATACTCAGTACATATCCGTACTGACCCCCTGTTCTTCGGGGGCTGCGTTTCATGCCGCGCAGGTACTCCCAGACGAGATGGAGACATCATAAAAGCTATTTCAGTGCTGGCGAACTCCAATTGCTCCTGGAGGACTGCCGAGTCAAAGTTTGACATAGCATATACGTTATGGATTCTGTATGATGTTAGAGACTTTGCAGACAGAGTCGTGGGTGTGGTATGTCAGTTTAATAAGTGGCTCCAGCAGCCAATGTGTCGTTCTGTGTTATGCTATGACGTCTGTGGGAATTACAGACCCCTTTTGATTTGAAAGCTAAGAAAAAAAAAATATGTGTATTTGCTGTAAGATTTGCTATGTATTGTGTTTTATGAAGTTTAAGAGTCCGGAAGGATTTTGTACGAATGAAAGTCTGTGGGTTCGCTCGGCTCCGGATATGGGGTCGGGTGCCCATCACACCCTAGGGTAATCAGGGTGTGACAACTTCAAACCACTAAACTGGCGATCTACACTTGCGCCCATAGAAAGCCTCATACGGGGCCATTTGGATGTTGGAATGATAACTGTTGTTATAAGAAAACTTAATAAGCGGTAAGTGATCATCCCAACCACCTCCAAAATCCAACACACATGCCCGTAGCATATCCTCGAGAGTCCGGATGGTACGCTCAGCTTGCCTATCAGTCTGTGGATGAAATGTTATACTAAGACTCACCTGAGTCCCCAAACCTTCTTGAAAAGACTTCCAGAAATTGGTTAAACTCTGTCCCTCTATCGGAAATAATAGATAATGGGACACCAAGGAGTCGTACTAGCTCTTCAACATAAAGCTTTGCATAATCTTCAGCTGCGTATGTAGTTCTGACTGGTAGGAAATGAGCTGACTTCGTAAGTCGATCCACAATTACCCATATAGAATCATATTTATACTTAGAACGAGGTAAGCCTGTGATGAAGTCCATATTAATCACTTTCCATTTCCAAGTTGGAATTTTCATAGCTTGCAACAATCCGCCAGGCTTTTGATGTTAAATCTTCACCTGCTGGCAGTTAGGACATTGAGCCACGAATTCCGCTATATCCTTCTTCATTCCATCCCACCAATATAGAGATTTAAGATCATGATACAATTTCGTTGCTCTAGGGTGAACAGAATAACGGGAACAATGGGCATCTTTCAAAATCTGATGACGTAATTCTGCAACATCGGGAACACACAACCTGCCTCGACATTGGAGAACTCCATCTCCATAAATTTCAAAGGATGAATTTTCCTTCCGAGGAAGTGTATTTCTGTAAGGAACTAGCATAGGATCCTCACACTGGCGCTCGTTCACTTCAACTACTAGTGACGAAAGGGCTGAATTCTGAATGATAGCTCCCATATCACCCGAGTCCATTACCCGAACTCCTAGGCTAACTAACTTCTGGAGCTCACGAGCTAACTCTCTTTTCTCTGGCTGAATATCACATAAGCTACCCATAGATCTACGTCCAAGAGCATCAGCCATAACGTTTGCCTTCCCGGGATGATATAGAATGTTAACATCATATTCTTTCAACAACTCCAACCATCCCCTTTGACGTAAATTCAACTCTTTTTGCTTGAAAATATACTTAAGTCTCTTGTGATCTGTATAAATATCAATATGAACACCACACAGACAATGTCTCCACATCTTCAATGCATGAATCACCGTAGCTAACTCAAGATCATGGGTTGGATAATTTTTCTCATGTTTTCGCAATTGCCTTGAAGCATAAGTAATCACCTTACCATGTTGCATCAACACATATCCTAACCCAATGCCTGAAGCATCACAATAGACGACATAGCCTTCCGATCTTTCTGGAAGTGTCAAAACCAGGGCCGAAGTTAATCTATTCTTTAACTCCTGAAAACTGCGTTCACAAGAATTTGTCCATTGAAATTTTGCTGCCTTTTGAGTTAACTTTGTCAGTGGTGCAAAAATAGAAGAAAAGTCTCCTACAAATCTTCTGTAATAACCTGCGAAGCCCATAAAATTACGAACCTCCGTAGGTGTTGTAGGCCTTGGCCAAGTCTTCATAGCCTCAATCTTCAGGATGTCTACCCGAATGCCATTAGCTAAAATAACGTGCCCCAAAAAGGTCACCGAATTCAACCAAAACTCACACTTTGAAAATTATGCAAATAGCTCTCGAGTCTGAAGAACTCTAAGAACGATACGTAAATGATCTGCATACTCTGCCTCGGATCGAGAATATACCAGGATATCGTCAATGAATACAATCACAAACAAATCTAGGAAAGGCTTGAACACATTGTTCATCAAATCCATAAATACTGTTGGTGCATTAGTTAGTCTAAACGACATTACCCGGAATTCGAAATGATCGTATCTTTTTCTGAAGGCGGTTTTAGGAATATCTTCCTCGCTGACTCTCACCTGATGATACCCGGATCTCAAATCTATTTTTGAAAACCATCTGGCACCCTGCAATTGATCAAATAAATCATCAATCCTTGGAAGCGGATATTTATTCTTGATTGTCAACTTATTCAATTGCCTGTAATCAATACACATCCACAAGGAGCCATCTTTCTTCCTTACAAACAACACGGGTGCTCCCCACGGGGATGAACTAGGCCTAATAAAGCCTTTTTCAAGAAAGTCCCTTAATTGTTCCTTTAACTCTTTCAATTCTGCGAGAGAGCCATTCTATAAAGAGGAATAGATATGGGTTTGGTATCCGGTAGTACATCAATAGCAAAATCAATCTCTCGCTCTAGGGGAAGGCTTGGAAGGTCATCCGGGAATACATCCGGAAACTCATTCACTATGAGAACAAACTGAAGAGTCAGCGATTCGACTTCTATATCTTGAACTCGGACTAAATGATAAATACAACCTTTAGCAATCATCTTCTTTTCCTTGAGATAGGAAATAAACCTACCTCTCGGAGATGCCGTATTTCCCTTCTATTCCAAAACTGGTTCTCTCGGAAACTGAAAGCTAACTATTTTTGTTCTATAATCAGAATTGGTATAGCAAGAAGCTAACCAATCCATGCCCATGATAAAATCAACATCGACCATTTTCAACTCATGTAAATTAGCCATAGTACAATGATCACAAATCACAACTACACAAGTTCTATATACTCGGCTAGCTATTACTAGATACACCAACAGGTGTAGATACCTCGAAAGGTTTGATTGACTCTAGTTTTACCCCGAATCAGCCTAAAATATAAGGAGTAACATATGACAATGTGGATCCTGGGTCAATCAATACATATATATTATGAGAAAATACCAATAATATACATGTAACAACATCAGGGGAGGATTCAAGATTCTACCGCCCTGCCAGAGCATAAATATGGTGTTGAGGACCACTAGAACTAGGCGCTCCCCCTCTACCTCTACCACGACTGACTGGTGTCTGTGAGCCTTGCCCTAGAGGACATATAGATGATAAAGACCCAGCTGCTGACCCTGAGGGCTGGACCCTACCTCTACTACCAATCGAGGGGCAGTCACGCATGATATGGCCTAGCTGACGGCGTGCATAGCAAACATCTAAACCCAATCGACACTGGCCCCAATGTAACTTCCCGCACCGAGAGCATCGTGGTATGGGCGATCTTGCCTGGTCCAAGTCGCCCCTATAATGAGAACCTGAAGCTCTAAAATTCTGACTCAGCCAGGAGTGAATAAGTCTATCAAATCTCTAGCTCGTAAACTGTGGAGGCACACTAGTCATGAAATGGCCTGAATGCCTAGAAAACTGTTGTCTTTGCCCTTCTCTGAACTCATTAGTGGAACCCGAAGATCTAGCCCTCTTGCTATAACCTCTATCATGCTCCCGTCCACTTCTTTGCTGTTGTTAGCTTTCCTTCAAATTCTGGGCATGGGCTTGAATGCGAGAAATGTCCATACCATCTTGAAGTGACGTAGTCAAGCACTTATCCATCAAATGTGGCCCTAAGCCACTTACAAACCGGTGCACTCGATCACCTATATCCGCTACCATGGTCAGAGCATACCTACCCAAAGAATTGAAGCGGAGGCTATACTCTAGGGCACTCATGTTTTCTTGCCTTAGATTCAAGAACTTATTAACTCTAGCTTGCCGAACCTCTGGGGGCAAGTAGTGTCAGAGGAAAGCATCAACAAATTCTTGCCATACCGAGGGAGGTGCATTGACCCCCCTAGAAGACATCTAAACCGTATACCAATGAACCGCAATATCTCGTAACCTATAGGAAGCCAATTCTACCGATTTGACGTCTGAAGCATACATTGACCGAAGTGTCCTTAACATTCCATCAATAAAGCTTTAGGGATCCTCATCCTGCTTTGACTTGAAGAATTTCTGAGGGTTCAAGCTAATAAAATCACGGGCTCTAGCACTGACATCCCTATCACCATGACCCATACCTGCCGCTGGGCCTGAGCGGCGACTAACTGAGTCAGCAAATGAATGGCCTCTTTCACATCCTGGCTCAAAGCATCTGGTGGGGGAACTAGAGGTGTCAGAGCTGGTATTGAGGCTCCCTAATGCTCCTCTGAAATAGGCAACGATTGAGAGGACCGAGATGGAACCTCTTTTTGGGACTCATCCTCCTATATATCTGTGGGCGGTACTCTCTCAGTCCGCCTTTCTGCCACTGTCTTGCCTTTTTAGGCTGCTGTAGTTTTTCTCTTTACAGGCATCTCTGAAATACATAACACGCGGTTAAGGAAAAAGAAATCCTTATATTATTGCTCTATCACACGATCTATGAAGAAAAAAGGTCATTCATTCCTAAATGCCCGCAGCCTCCTGTTTATAAGTGTGGCGCGAAAGACTCCCATAAACAAGACTCTACTGGACATGGCTCGTAGACACACCCTAGGATGGAACTTCGCTGATACCACTTTTGTCACGACCCAACCGGAGGGCCGTGACGGGCACTCGGAACTAACCCACCGGGCACATCTCATCATACTTCCACAATCCTATCTAGGTGAGCCACCTGGCCTATTCATAATCTCTATGCATTAATAACACAATTTCCGTCGAGCCATGGTACTTTTATACCAACATCAACAACTATGCCCATATATACACAAGCTGACAAGGCCATCAAAATTATATACAAAAATATGAGCCGACAAGGCTAAGAGACATATAGCTATACACTACTGTCTACGAGCCTCCAGGGAGAGTATGTAACATTATAAACACGGGACAGGGCCTCGCCATGCCCATATAAATACAAAAAAGAATAGTACCAATGCCTGCGCCACCGAAACAAATGGAGCTCCCCTAGATGATCTCTGAATAAAGAAGCCTAATGATCAAGTCTGTCTCCCTGTCCACCTACGGGCATGAACGCAGCGTCCACAAATAAAAGGATGTCAGTACGATTAATGTACTGAGTATGTAAGGCATAAGTAACAACCTAATAAAAGCGTGAAGGATAACATGAGATAGAAGAGCCATCAGATAGGAGAGTCATTTATACCGCTTGAGACGTTCATCATATTTACTTTCCCTTTTTCTAATGGAAACCTTCCATACATATGCACACATATATAGTAGTACCATACCCGACCATAGAGGTTCGGTGTCATACATACCCGACCATAACAAGGCTCGGTGTTATACATACCCGGCCCTACCAAGGCTCAATGTTATCCGTACCCAACTGTAGTGGTATGCGCGCAGTAGATATCATACCCGGGCACATAAGCTAGGTGTTACAAAATAGTCATACATATACATATACCCATAGAAATACATAATTGTCATCAACATCGTCATCATCATTAAATCTTTCCTTAGAGGGTCAACTATCATAGAATGGGACCAATGGTATCATGAGAGTATCAAGACTCATGAGCTTTGGCACTTCTAGAAATAGAGTCATCATGGAAGACATTATGGATTTCACATACGGGTATAAAATGATGGAATCCTGCCTTAAGAAAGAAGGGTTAGCCTTACATACCTTTATGTCTTCTTAGCTACTTAACGTTCTCCTCCGAAGCCCGAAGGATCTACATTTAAGAGGGTTCATAGCACGGTTAGGTCTCAAAGACACTATCAAGTACAGAGTAGTACAATTCGTAAGCTTGCAAAAATTAGGCAGTATTTCCCCTATTTCATTTACTTCTACTAATTCCAAAGCAACTCCAAATCAACAACGACATCATTAGCAGTACCATAATTAAGAGGCTTCATTCAAGTTAAGCATAGTTCAATCCACAAAACTCCTTTTCATGATCATTCATAACAATAACTGCAACACACCACCATATATACTTGCATACGATACTTCCCCAACATCATTAATATCACCCACAACAAGATCGTACTCATAACATGCCAAGTATAATAATTCAAGTTAACTTATAGTTCATAATATCCCCACATCCACACTTGAACTCTCTTTTCACTTTTCTTCCTTCAACCACATAGTATAACCATCAAACAACCTTAGTTATATGCAAAAGATGTAAAAACTTATCTTAATCACACAAGAACAAGCCTTGGATCAACTTACTCCACTAAAGTGAAAACCCCAACATCAACACCAAAGGAAATCTTGAGTTCCACAAACCTTAGCAAGCTTCATAGCGCTTTAATCTCTTGATTCTCTTGGATTTGGCATAGATTAGTTTATGAACTTGATGAGAGGGTTTTGGAGAGCCCTAAGATCTGTTTTGGGGAAATAATGAGTTCAAATGAGGTGAAATGAAATATATAACGCGTGACATAAAATCCCGTCGGGCAATTCTACACTCACTTTGACGATCCCTCAAAATGCCTACGGTCCCTCAAAATGCTCCGTCAAACTGCCCAGCCAAACATGGCTCACTGTGACTATTTTATGCTGGGAAAATACCATTTGACGAGCTGCAGAAATTTCTGCGGTCCATCAATATGTTCTGCTCGAGCAGTCTGTCTTAAAACACCCATAACTTTTTACTCCGATGTCACATTGACGAACAGTTTTTTGCGTTGGAAACTAGACTCAATGAAATTCAATTTGGATAGAAAAAACACACCAAAAATCCTCATATTCTAGGAGATAGACCTCTCTCAAGTTGGACCAAAAATCCTGTCTAAAAGTTTGCCATGTTTTCCCAATGTTTCGACAAACTTAATTTCCTTAATTTGCTTGTTCTCCAATCCTTCCATAGCTTATTTCATGAAATTAAGCCCCCCTCATAACCATAATATAGGAACATATAATCTCATATATCCTTGAAGATAACTCCAGTTTCCATGATTAGGACAACCAACACCTAACGAATTTCAACGTACAAAACTATGAGGTGTAACAGCCTCGTAGGCCCTTGTACTTATACATGTGTATGCCTTTGGGCTGTTGGTTATAGAAATATACATTGGCCTAGATGGCCTAGTGTTTGTTATATATGATATCATCATGGTCACAGGTTGGCCTTGTTTATCTTTCGGGACATAGATGATACGAGTCATAGTTTGGTTCGCTCGACCCTAAGTAGGTGTCGGGTGCCAATCACGCTTCACCAAGGTTTGGCTGTGACATTCTGGACCTTGGAAAATGATGAAGCTAACAAGGGAGGGGCTATTTATGCTTGTCAAATGTCGGTTTCTACCGCTCAACTCGACGTCCACATTGACAGACCGTCAACATGTTGACGATTCCTCCATGTGCAACCATCAAGTTGCCGTCAGAGACCACCCTCTGAGTGGTGCATTGATGGTGGGTGGTTGACAATCATCCTTCATGTTGACAGCTCATTAACATGGTCATCGAGTTGCACATTTTCCAGGCATGGATGGTCGTCGAGTTGCACCATTTTCCAGGCTTGGTTCCTGTCGATTTGTTCAACCTCTAATCTTTCTGATACTTGCTAAACATGAACTTCAACCTTTGTTTACATGGAATCACATCTCTAAAAAGAGTTCTAATCCCTTGAAAAGTGTTCGTTATGGCTTGTACCTCCCGTAAACTCAAAGACACTATCATTTTTCCAGCATATACTACAAGGTACGAGACATACTAGCTTTTCGAAAGGTGAGATGTAACATTACCCCCCCCCCCCCCCCCCCCTTAAGAACATTTGTCCTTGAATCTTTAAAGAACGTGAGGTATGCTTGTTTATGCTAATTTCTATGGAAATTTCGACAGAGTTTCCCTTATAAATTGGGTACTACCAATGCCTACATACACCAAAACCAATCTACATGCCATCTAGGATATCGTATTCGACAACATATAATCATAAAATAACATAATAGCATTTCCCATTACATGTCTCTCAAAAAGTTTAAATATGACTTTTACCTTACAAGTCATTTGTTGGTAGAGCGAAATCCTGTAAAGTTCCTTCTGGGATAGCATTATCTACAATATAGAGCAAGTGTTACATTTGAATCTGAGTGTACTTTTTAAGTAAATGTCATATAGAGAGGTTGAAAGATGTTTAGTTATTAAGTACTTGTAACAGGGAACAAGTGAGGGTATTTGGATTTTATTTCTGCCTCGGCTTCCCATGTCATCTCTTCTCTATCCTTGCTTCTCCACAAAATCATTAACTAAGCCATATATTTGGTTCTAAGTCTGCGGACCTATTTGTCAAGGATGGAAATTGGTTTTTCCTTGTAGGATAGGTTCTCTGTGACTTGTATATCGTTAACAGGTACGATTCTGTAGGGATCTCCAATACACTTCCTTAACATAAATACATGAAAGACCGAATAGACTGCCGGTAGTTCTGATGGCAACTCTAATTCATAAGCTACCTGGCCTACTTGTCGGAGGATCTTATAAGGTCTGATGTATCGGGGATTAAGCTTCCCTTTCTTACCAAACCTCGCACGACGTCCTTCACAGGGGATATCTTCTGAAACACCCAATCACTTACCTAAAATTCCAATTCTCTTCATCATACATCTATATAAGATTTCTGACGACTCTGAGCTGTATGTAACCATTCCTAAATAAGCTTTATGTTTTCAATATCCTAATGAACAAGATCTGGCCTAAATAAACTTACTTCTCTGACTTCAAACCAATCGGCAGGAGATCTGCACTTCCTACCATACAGAGCCATTTTGATACTATCGTGATAGCTATTATTATAGGCAACTCTATAATAGACAAGTGATCATCCCAGCTTTCTCAGAAATCCAGTACATATGCCCGTAGCATATCTTCTAAAGTCTGAATAGTTTGCTTAGCTTGTCTGTCTGTCTGCGGATGGAAGGCAGTGCTAAGATTTACTTGAATACCAAGACTTTTCTGAAAATATTTCTAGAAATTTGTCATAAACTGAGCGCCTCTATCGAAAATAATAAACATAAGGATACCATAAAGGTGCACAATCTCTTTAATGTACAGCTTGGCATAATCTACAGCAGTATAAGTAGTAGTCTTTACTAGTAAGAAATGGGCTGATTTAGTTAGTCTATTGATAATCACTCAAGTAGAACCACCTGCGATAAGAACAGGGAAATCCCGTCATGAAATCTATATTAATCATTTTCCATTTCTAAGCTGGGATCTCCATTTCCTGTAATAAGCCGCTAGGTTTCTGATGTTCAATCTTCACCTGTTGGCAAGCGGGGCATTGAGCTACGAAGCTCGCAATATCATTCTTCATATCATTCCACCAATAGAAGCCCTTGAGGTCATGATAAATCTTTGTGGATCTAGGGTGTATAAAATACCGAGAATAATGGAATTCTTACATTATTCTATCCCCAAGTCCGGCTACATTTGGAACACACAAATGGCCTTGATGTTTAAGAACCCCATTTGAATGGAGTATAAAGGCTAAAATCTGGTTTTGTTGAACGCCTTCCTTGAGATTGACTAGAACTGAATCCTCATACTACTGAGCCTTTACTTCCGAGGTAAGAGTCGATTGTGACATATTCTATAGGGCAACCCTAGTATCTTCTGAATCTAATAAGCGAACTCCTAGGCTTGCTATGAGGTGAAGTTCTTTAGTCATTTTCATCTTTTCAGCTGCTACATGCAATAGACTACCCATCGACTTGCGACTTAACGCATCAGCAATAACATTGGCTTTGCCAGGATGATATAAAATCTCGGCATCATAATCCTTCACCAATTTGAGCCATCTTCGTTGCCTTAAGTTAAACTCCTTCTGCTTGAATATATATTGAAGGCTTTTGTGATCTGTATGAATATAAACATGAACTCCATATAAGTAATGTCGCCATGTCTTCAGAGCGTAAATTACCGGCCCCAATTCAAGACCATGAGTTGGGTAGTTCTGCTCATGTTTCCGCAATTGTCTGGTGGCATAGGAGATCACCTTACCATTTTGCATTAGTACCCATCCCAAACCTGTGTGTGAAGTATCACAATATACAGTATAACCCTCAGTGCCTTCTGGAAGGGTGAGAACAAGTGCGGATGTCAACTTGTCTTTCAATTTTTGGAAACTGTGCTCACAAGCTTCTGACACTTGAAACTTGGTTGCTTTCTGAGTTAATTTAGCCAGTGGGCCTGCAATAGAAAAAAATCCTTCTACAAATCTCTGATAATATCCCGCAAGGCCTAAGAAACTTTGAACTTCTGAAGCTATTGCTGGCCTGGGCCAATTTTTAACAGCTTTGATCTTCTGATTATCAACATTAATACCCTCGTCATACACAATATGGCCTAGAAAAGCTACTAAAGTTGGCCAGAATTCACACTTGGAGAACTTTGCGTACAACCTATGATGTCGCAATGTTTACAACACCTTCCGAAGGTGATCAACATATTCCGCTTCAGAACGAGAATATACCAGAATATTGTCAATAATACAATAACAAAGACATCTAAGAAGGGCCGAAATACAGTATTCATTAGCGCCATAAGTGTCGTTGGAGCATTTGTCAATCCGAAGGACATAACTAAGAATTCAAAATGCCCATATCTCACTAGGAAAGTTGTCTTTGGAATATTTTCCCCTTTTACACGTAGCTGATGATATCCTGACCTTAGGTCAATCTTCGAAAAACATTTGGCACCCTGCAGCTAATCGAATAAATCATCAATTCTCGGAAATGGATATTTATTCTTGATAGTCACCTTATTTAGTTGTCGGGAGTCAATACACATTCTTTGTGAGGGATCCTTCTTGCGCATAAATAATATCGGTGCTCCCCACAGAGAAGTGTTAGGCCTAATGAAGTCCTTATCTAGCAAGTCCTTCAATTCTCGCAATTCGGCAGGGGACATATGATAGGGAGGAATGGAGATGGCCTTAGTGCCTGAATACACATCAATCACAATTTCGGTTTCCCTTTCGGGAGGAAAACCTAGTAATTCATCGAGGAGTAGATCCCGAAATTCATTAACTACTGGAACAGACCGTAGAGTTAGTGCTTCAGTTTCAGTATTCCTAACTCGAACCAGGTGATAAATATAGCCTTTGTAGATCACCTTCCGTGCCTTAAGGTAGGAAATAAACCTACCCTTTGGTGCTGGTGTATTGCCCTTCTATTTAAGAACTGGTTCACAAGGGAATTGAAACTTCACAGTTTTGGACCAACATTCAACATCGGCATAGCAAGTATCCAATTAAGTTGTTCCCATAATGGCATCAAAGTTCGCCTTTTCTAATTCTACTAAATTAGCAAGAGTTTCACGACCACATATAGTAATCACATACTTACGATAAATTGGTCTTGTAATAACAGGCTCCCGGACGGGGATAGAAACGGAGAAAGGCTTGGATAATGATTCCAGCTTAATACCAAACTTACCAGCAACAATTGGAGTAATATAAGATAACGTGGTACTTGGATTAATCAATGCATAAGCATAGTGAGAACAGATGGATAAGATACCTGTCACAATAGCTGAGGATGACTCAAGATCCTGCCGCCCTGTGAGTCCATAAATACGGTTCTGACTGCTTTCTGGACCAGATGTCTGACCTCTGCCTCACCTCTACCTGCTAGAGCTGAAGAAGAACCTTCCCTTGGAAGGCGAATAGAAGATGAAGAACCTGCAACCGAACTTGTCAGCTGAGCTGGGCCACCTTTACCGCTAGACAGATAGTCCCCCATAAAATGATTAGGCTGCCCAAAAGTGTAACACACACCCATACCTTGGCGGAACTGGCCAGAGTGGCCCTTACCGTATTTTTCACAACGGGTCAATGGAGTACTTGCTCAACTAGACTATCCTCCATAAGAAGGAGCTAGCACCCTCGAACTCTGACTCGGTCCAGAATAAGTGGATCGGTCATAACGCTGCCCCTGGAACTAAGAAGGTGCAGTAACTCCTAAAAGGCCTGATCTTCTAGAAAAATGAGGCCTATAACCTCCCAGATAATCACCAGAATAACCCGCTGACCTTGCCCGGTTATGATGACCTCTGTTCGGATCTTGTTCGGCCCGCTGCTAATGCTTACGATCCTCCAAATTTTGAGCATATGCCTGAATACGAGCAATATCCATGCCATCCTGAAGTGAGGCCATCATACAGTCGTTTATCAAGTGGGGCCTAAGCCCTATTACAAAACGATGAACGCTATATTTCATTTCAGCAACAATCGCAGAGGTGTATATGGCCAAAGAATTAAACTTCAAAATATATATACGAGAGTACTCATATTATTTTGACAAATCGATAAAAACTCATCAACTCTGGCCCCGCAAATCTCGGCCGCCAAATAGTGTTCTAGGAAGGCCCTGGCGAACTTGGACCATACTGCTGGAGGTGTATTCTGACCTCTCGGCTGTAGCCAGGATTCATACCATACTGCTGCCATATCCCATAATCTATAAAAAGCTGACTCTATTGATTCTATATCAGAGGCATGCATTACCCTCAAAGCATGGCCCATTCGATTTGTAAAGTACTAGGGATCTTCCTTCGGTTTTTGCCCCGTGAAGATCGGAGGATCCAAATTAAGAAAATCACGAATGTGGCAATTGATAGGTCTATCCAAAAGGCCAACCTACCGCTGAGTCTGAGCGGCTACCAATCTGGTCAATAACTGGACTGCATCTCGTTAGTCCTGATCTGGAGGAGCAGGAGAAGGAGCTGTGTCACGACCCAACTGGAGGGCCGTGACGGGCACCTGGAGCTAACCTACCGAGCACCTTCTAACATACATCTCATAATCATATCTATGTGGGACACATGGATAACTCACAATTTTCATAATCGGTAAGAGACACGAATTCAATGGATATATGCACGTCTATATAATCACCATCAATTATGCCCATATGTACAAGCCGACAAGGCTGTCAAAAATGATATACAAAATATGAACTGATGAGGTTATAGATTATCTAACTCTATACATCTATCGATGAGCCTCTACATAGAGTGCTTAACATCATAAAAATGGACCGGACCCCGCCATCCCCATATATGTACACAAAAGAATAATACCATCTGAACCGCAACTTCGAAAAAAATGGAGCGCTCCTATACAATCACTAATGAAGCAGCCTAGGGGTCTGGGTCGTCTCCTTGTCTACCTACGGGCATGAACGCAGCGTCCACAAACAAAAGGACATCAGTACGAATAATGTACCTAGTATGTAAGGCAAGAGTAACAAAATGATGAAGGTATGAAGATAACATATGATAAAGAGATCAATCTGTACCGCTGAATGCCTCTTAAGGCGGATGTCATGCATGCTTAGCTTAAAAAAAACATTTCATACATACATATATCTAGTATCCTTCCCGACCATTTAAAATCGGTGTTATCATCATCATCCCGCGTCCGGGTTAATATCATAACGTACCCACTACAGTAGTGTGCACATCTACGTGTCGTACCCAGCCGACTATAGCGCGGTTCGGTGTGAGAAAATTGCTACATATTTATAAAGCCTTCATGAGAGCCCAAATAAAATGTTACAACTCTTTCAGAGTGACTTAAGGTCGATAAAACTTCGATTTCCATTATGGAATCATCATCATCGCTACATCTCACCTATGAAGGAACAATTACATTAGATGAGATCAAAATCAATGGATAAAATCAATAATCATATGAGAAAGATCAATTATGATAGGAAAATTATCAACAATATCATAAGAACCTCAAGAATGATAAGCTTTAGCATTTCTAGAAATGGAGTCACCATAGAGGACATTTGTATGTATGCTTGTATCGAAGTGATCATGCCATAAGAAAGAAAGGGTTAGCCTTAACATACCTTTTCCTCTCCCTAACTACTTAGCATTTCTCCTCCTAAGCTCGCAAATCTACATTCAAGAGGATTCATACTAGAGTTAAGTCTTGAAAACACTCATAAGTTCAAACTAGAGTAACTAGTCAGCTAGAGGAATTTGGGCAGCACTTTCCCTATTTTATCTACTTCCACCAATTCCAAAATAACTCCCAAACAACAATAAAAATACCAACAATTCCATAGTTAAGGAATTATATTCAAATTAATGTTAAATCAATCAAAAATCGCCTTTCACATTCAACCCATAACCATTGACTCCAACTTAATACTTGTGACTTCTCTACTATGATTCTTTCCTTTTCAAGACTTGCTACACCTTTAAGCCAACTCAATCATAAGAAATAAGATGAAGAACATACCTCTTACTAGAAAACTTCACCTCACTCAACTTCTTCCAAGACCAAATTCACCACAATCTCAAATAGAAGCAAAAACAATCATCTTCCATGAGTTAGCTTGGGCTGTTGATGTTTGATATTCTCTTTTGATGGTATGGAAGGTCTTGGAATGTTAGAGAGCCTTCAAGAACTCTCTAATAATATGGGGAGATAAGTGTGGGAAGTGAATGTGAAAAATGGGGTCTTTTGGGGTTTAAAAAGGATTTAAAATCGCCCCTCCGCCTTGACTTGCGATGGAGATTCAGCCCAGCAAGTTGCAACTTGAGGCTGCATGTTACACCCCGTATCTTCGAAGAAGCATTTATCAAATCTGAAACGTAAGTACGTTGGGTTATGGTTAAGTAAGACGACTTTGGAATATAAGGAGTAAGCATTATTAAGTATATTTTTAATGAGTGAAGTATATATATAAGGTATACCGGAAGGTTTTATAAGGAAATGAGTGGAAGAAAAGGAGCAGTACGACTTTTGAGAAAGGATGGGTAGTGTTTTGTGTGAAAATTTTGGTCAAGATTGGAGGACGAATAGCTCGTAGCATATGAAGTGTTTTAAAGTGAAACAAAAGCCGAAAATTAAGTTCGGCAAGTCTAGTTTCCAACACAACAAACCTCTTGTCGATTGGGCTTCGGAGTAGAGAATTATGGACGTTACAAGTTCGGCTGACAAAGCAGAAACGCGTGCTACAGTACTACTATAGTAAAAAGGGGAAAAACCCCATTTTTTTCACAAAAAAAAAAAATCAGATTGGGAGCTCAGCACATATAGGGGTATTTTGGTCATAAAAAGTTGAGAGAATTGAGTATTTTAGCTAATCAAGGCTCAGATAGTGCGTAGTTGTGATCACAGTATTAACTTGTGTTGGATTTAGCTTGTATTCAAGTTGGAATCTTGAAGATATTATCGTTTTGACAAGAAAAAGGTATGAATCTCTTACTATTAATGCTAGTCTTGGTTTACTATGGGAATAGAACGACTAGGTAACCGTATAACGGAGTAGTTGGTTGAAAAATCGGATAAATATCATATGGGGTGTCCTATGGAGTATGTTGATGTTAGTGATGTTGTTTTTGTTGTTGTTGTTGTTGTTGTTATTGTTGTTGGTTGTTGGTAATTGTGATTTTAGGCTAGGGATATAAACAGGGGAGGTGCTGCCGAAATTTTGGCAGATCCTAGAAAGAGTTAATTTAAAGGCTTAGGATAAGCATTTGGTAACGAGCTTAATGATAATATGAATTCCCTTGATTGTAGATTTGCGAGTTCGAGAAGTAGAAATTGAGCGAATAAATAAGCTTCAAGGTATGTAAAGTTATCCCTTCCTTCTTTTTGGCATGAATTACAGAAAGTGAGCGAACGACGTACATACATGACTCCAATGAACTCTAGTTCTCAGTGGTACTTGACATGACAGTTGTCTTTGATTCTCAAGTGTTGGTTCATTCTAATTATTCTATCAAGTCTCTAACGATGATTCAGTTTGTACATGATTGCTCCCAATACTCTATTCATACACATTGTTATGGCCTCATTTCACCTAGTCCCTCACTAGAGGGTCGGGTACGGTATATATATATGATTACTTCACCGAGTCCCTCACTAGAGGGCCGGGTACGGTATGTATATGGTGATTTCACCGAGTCCCTCACTAGAGGGCCGGGTACGGTATATATATAATTATTTCACTGACTCCCTCACTAGAGGGCCAGGTACGGTATATTATATATGTATGCATGACTCATCTTATAAGGTACATATGCATTGGTATCTTTGATTATCATACTCGTCTCCTGCCAACTTTTTGCTCAGTCTTGATCTTCTTTAT
Organism: Lycium barbarum; assembly: GCF_019175385.1. Taxonomy (NCBI): domain Eukaryota; kingdom Viridiplantae; phylum Streptophyta; class Magnoliopsida; order Solanales; family Solanaceae; genus Lycium; species Lycium barbarum. Next base: position 16,076,498 of record NC_083348.1, on the reverse strand, counting down.
TGTACTTCATGCTTTACATGCTCAGTAAATTTTCCGTACTGACCCCCTTTCTTCGGGGACAGCGTTTCATGCCCGCAGGTACAGACACACAATTTGGTGATCCTCCAGCTTAGGACCTTCGCCTAGCTGCTTGGAGAGCTCCATTGTTCCGCAGCTTGAGTTATTTTGGTACAAATCCTTTTGACATAGATTCTGCTATACTCTTAGTGGTCTGTAGACATATGTGGGTTGTATATATATGATCTGGTCAGCTATACAGATGTAGTTCGTTTGGATATTCCCGTGTATAGTGGCAGCCCTGTCACGACCCGGCTAAGGGGCCGCGACGACCACCCGGTACTACCCCACCCGGGCACCCCCTTATCGTACATAACATAACATCTAGGTGAACCATAAGTCAATTCGTGCTTTTCTTATCGTTAATCATATTGATCCCATTAGACGACCATCATCGTTTAACATATCATAGGCATCTATGCCACATCATAAGTACAAGGCCGACGAGGCCAACAAAAGATATACAAAACATGGGCCGACATGGCCGAACATCTCTACCCACATACACGTGACTACGAGCCTCTAAGAGTATGACATATCACATTAGCGGGACAGGACCCCGCTATGCCCAAAATTATATACACAAAAGAATGAGTACCCAAAAGCGGCGGCTCTGAAAGAAATGGAGCTCTGCTATGCAATCTCTAGATAAGCAGCTATGGATCAATTCTGTCTCCCTGTGCACCTGCGGGCATGACACAGCGTCCACAACCAAAAGGACGTCAGTACGAAGAATGTACTGAGTATGTAAAGCATGATTAACATCAATATAGAACCATCATAGACAATATATAAAGTGGCATAGGAGGGAAGACAATAATATCATCATCATGGCACTTACCTGCCTTTCATAGGAACTTTCCATTTCTCACGCGTATTTCATAATAGTACTCGTGCCATACTTGTGCTCATATTCGCATACATGTCCTTATTCGTATTCGTATACATAGTCTTTTCACATTCATATTCATATTATATACATAGCCATACACTTATATACATACATAGCGTGCCCGACCATAAGGTTCGGTGTTTCATACGTACTTAGCCAACCAAGCCTCAATGTTATTTCTACCTGGCCCTACCAAGGCTTCAGGGTTATCCGTACCATCTGCAGAGGTGTGCGCGCGTTACGTAATCGTATACATACTTTATACATAATCATATACATATATCCTACCCGGCGTTATAAGCTCGGGGTATCATTATAGCCCTTCATAGGCACACATAAGTATAATAGCCCGTAGGCACCTTTGACATTATTATTATTATTATTATCGTCATCACTATCATCGTCGTTACTGCTACATCCATATCTTAGGCCTACTCGTCATATGAGGGCATAGTACAATCGTAGTACATGTTAGGATCGTGAGCTTATGAGCTCGGAGTGTCAATCACTTGAATACAACATACCCATATAGAGGAATTAGAAATTTGGTCAAAAACCATGCCTTATGAAAGAAGGGTTAGCCTTACATACCTTTTCGTCGGACTATTCTACATTTGCACGTTTCCTTCCAATGCTAGCATCTATACCTTCATTAATATCATAACAATGGCCATTAGTCATTCACATTATCCACATTACCTAGATTTCTCAATTTGCTTCTAATTCTCCCATATTTATGGTCATGACCTCCAACTTCGTCCATTCGTCTAAAGTGTCGAGTTCATGATCTTAGTACCATTTATAATACATTCATATCGTAACACAACAACATTCATAATTCAATTCAAACTATTCCTCAAAATGTCACTATTCACCATTCATGACCTACTTGACCACATTTTATACAATCCACGTATTTTAATTCTCCAATACCTTAAACATCTTGTAAAAATCATGAATCTTACCTTAGAAGTTGTAGGAACAAGCTTTGGTTGATAATACCCCACTTTGAGCCAAACCCTAGTTTTTCTCCATTTGCATTTCTTGACTTGAATGGTATTTAATGGCTTGCTTACACTTGCTTCACTTGTTTATGTTGTTGGTGGCTTATAGTCCTTGAAAACTTATGAAATAAATGTAGAGATATGATTCTAGATATAAGTGGTGTAATGTGGAAATGAAATAAGACAAGTCTTGATCCTCATATTTAATGAATTGACAAATCTGTGCTGGGTGAACAGTGGTCGTCCATGGAGGTTTACGGCCCGTATTCCACTATACGGCTCGTCCTCCATGGGCGTAATTAACCATTTCCAGAACCAGAAGATGGGCTGCCTTCATGGTGGTTTACGACTATGGTTTACGGGCCGTAAATCACTTTACGGTCCGTCCACCTGGTCGTATTTTACCATTTCTTGACTGGGCAGAAAGTTGAAACCTTGCATGGTAGTTTACGACTGCCAGTTTACGGACCGTATAGCAATTAACGATCCGTATTTTGCAATACGACCACTGGGCAGTTGCAATTGTGCAACTTCCCATATTTCTTAGACTTCTCATTTTAATCACCCCCGTCCATACACATGCATTTCTCACCATGTATCTCATCTTAACTTAGCCAACTTCCTCGTCTCACATCGGATACTTTCGAAATCTCGCCTAAGGTCATCAAACGTCGTTTCTTGCTCATGGACATCATGCACTCATATTCATCACTAGTTCATCCACTTGCGTACCAACGAAAAATTTTCCGAGGTGTAACATTCTCCCCCCCTTAAGAACATTCGTCCTCGAATGTTAAAGTGTTCGGGGATTCTAGAAAAATTTCGCCAGAGTTTCCCCTACATTATGGCACTGCCATCCTGCCACAACAGCCCATAATATCGATGCCACACAGGGCCACCACATAATAACATAAAAATTGGCCACACACGACCCAAAAGCATAAAAGGAAAACATGCATACCTTATGATCTCGACGTCTCATTTTGTACTTCTTCCAAGGGCTGAAATAGATGTGGGTATTTGGATCGCATACTCTCTTCTGCTTCCCACGTCATTTCCTCTCGATTGTTGTTCCTCCATAAGACCTTAACTGAGGTCACTTCTTTGTTTCTAAGTCTCCGTACTTGCCTATCTAGTATGGCAATGGGTGTCTCTTCATAAGTCAATTTCTCTGTTACATGCACATCATTCACTGGGACGATCCTAGTAGGATCTCCAACACATTTCCGAAGCATCGAAACATGAAATACTGGATGAACTCACTCCAAGTCTGGGGGTAGATTTAACTCATAGGCCACTTTGCCTGTCTTGCGTACAATTTCGTATGGCCCAATATACCGGGGACTGAGCTTCCCCTTTTTGCCAAATCTCATTACGCCCTTCATCGGTGACACTTTCAAGAATAACCAATCTTTCACTTCGAACTCTAAGTCTCTTTGACGATTATCCGCATAGGACTTTTGACGACTTTGAGCCGCTAGCAACCGATCATGTATGAGCTTAACTTTCTCTACTGCTTGCTGGACCAAGTCTGGCCCTATCAACTTAGTTTCTCCGGTTTCAAACCACCCAATTGGGGATCTACACTTTCGCCCATATAGAGCTTCATTCGGTGCCATTTGAATGCTGGAATGGTAACTATTATTGTAAGAAAATTCAATAAGTGGCAAATGATCATCCCAATTTCCTCCAAAATCTAACATACATGCTCGCAACATATCTTCAAGTGTCTGAATGGTACGTTCAGCTTGCCCCTCGGTCTGGGGGTGAAATGTCGTGCTAAGGCGCACTTGGGTCCCTAAACCCTCTTGGAAAGACTCCCAAAACTTAGCTGTAAACTGAGTCCCTCAATCGGAGATAATAGATACCGGAACGCCATGGAGTCTCACTATCTCTTTAAGATAAAGCTTGGCATAATCTTCTGCCATATAGGTCGTTCTGACCGGTAAGAAATGCGCTGACTTTGTGAGTCTATCCACGATCACCCATATAGAATCATATTTACGTCGAGAACGGGGTAACCCTGTGATGAAGTCCATGTTAATCACTTCCCACTTCCAAGTTGGGATTTCTATAGCTTGCAATAAGCCACCCGTCTTTTGGTGCTCGATCTTCACTTGTTCCGCTACAAATTCCGCTACGTCTTTCTTCATCCCATTCCACCAATATATAGACTTAAGATCAGGATACATTTTCGCCGCTCAAGGGTGAACGGAGTAACGGGAACAATGAGCTTCCCTCAATATTTTGTGACGTAGACCTACCATATCGGGAACACATAACCTGCCTCGACATCGGAGAACTCCGTCTTCCGAAATATCAAATGACTCCTCCTCCTTCTGAGGGAGTGTATCTCTGTATTGCATTAGCATGGGATCCTCATATTCTCGCTCTTTTACTTCCGCTACTAGCGATAAAACTGCTGAATTCTGAATAGTAGCTCCGCTGCTACCTGAGTCCACTACTCGGACTCCTAGGCTCGTTAACTGTTGAAGCTCACGGGCCATCTCTTTCTTTTCTGGTCGTACATCACTTAGACTTCCCATGGATCTGCGGCTAAGAGCGTCAGCCACAACGTTAGCCTTTCCGGGGTGATACAAGATATCAACATCGTAATCCTTTAGCAACTCCAAACATCGTCGTTGTCACAAATTCAACTCTTTCTGCTTGAAGATATACTGAAGGCTCTTATGATCTGTATAAACATCCATATGGACACCATATAAATAATGTCGCCATATCTTTAATGCATGGACCACTGCGGCTAATTCTAAATCATGGGTCGGGTAATTCTGTTCATGTTTCCGCAATTGCCTAGAAGCGTACGCAATCACCTTACCGTGTTGCATCATTACACAACCTAGCCCGACGCCCGAAGCATCACAATAAATAACATATCCTTCCAATCCCTCTGGAAGTGCCAAGACTGGGGATGAAGTCAATCGGTCTTTCAACTCTTGGAAACTACGCTCGCAACCATCTGTCCATTGATACTTAGCTGACTTCTGAGTCAACTTGGTGAGTGGCGCAGAAATAGAAGAAAAACCCTCAACAAATCTTCTGTAATAGCCTGCTAAGCCCAAAAAGCTACGAACCTCCGTAGGAGTCGTGAGCCTTGGCCAAGTCTTCACGACCTCAATATTTTGGCTATCCACTTGAATACCATCAGCTGCAACAATATGGCCCAGAAATGATACCGAGTTCAACCAAAACTCACACTTGGAGAATTTTGCAAACAACTCTCAAGCTCGAAGAACTCCAAGGACAATTCGCAAATGATCCGCATGCTCGTCCTCGGATCTAGAATACACTAAGATGTCGTCCATGAATACAATTAAAAATAGATCCAGAAAAGGTCTGAATACATTGTTCATTAGGTCCATAAACACTGCCGGGGCATTAGTTAACCCAAACGACATTACTCGGAACTCGAAATGGCCATATCTTGTTCTGAAAGCTGTCTTAGGGATATCTTTCTCCCAAACTCTTACTTGGTGATACCCGGACCTCAAATCAATCTTTGAAAACCATTTGGCACCTTGCAATTGATCAAATAAATCATCAATCCTCGGGAGGGGATACTTGTTCTTAATCGTCACTTTATTCAATTGCCGATAATCAATGCACATTCTCAAGGAGCCATCCTTCTTCCGGACGAACAATACGGGTGCTCCCCACGGGGATAAACTAGGCCTAATGAAGCCTTTTTCAAGCAAGTCTTTCAATTGCTCCTTCAACTCTTTCAACTCTGCGGGTGCCATTCTATAGGGAGGAATAGATATGGGTTTAGTGTCTGGCAACACATCAATCACAAAATCGATCTCTCGCTCGGGAGGAAGGCCGGGAAGCTCTTCCGGGAACACATCCGGAAATTCGTTCACTACCGGAACTGACTGAAGAGTCAGCGACTCAGCTTCTACATCTTGAACTCGCACTAGGTGATAAATACACCCTTTAGTGATCATTTTCCTTGCCTTCAGATAGGAAATAAACCTACCTTTTGGTGATGCCGCATTCCCTTTCCATTCTAAGACTGGTTCTCCCGGAAACTTGAAACGAACCATCTTCATTCGACAATCAACATTGGCATAACAAGAAGCCAACCAATCCATGCCCATAATACCGTCAAAATCTACCATTTCTAGCTCATGCAAATCAATCATGGTACGACGATCACAAATCACAACCACACAATTCCTACATACTCGGCTAGCTATTACCGATTCACCCACGGGTGTAGACACCTCAAAAGGCTTGATAGACTCCGGCTCAATTATAAATCGACCCACAATATATGGAGTAACATATGATAATGTGGAGCCCGGATCAATCAAAGCATATACATCCTGAGAGAATACCGATAATATACCTGTGACCACATCAGGAGAAGACTCAAGATCTTGGCGTCCAGCCAAAGCATAAATACGTTGCTGAGGACCGCTAGTACTGGGAGCTCTGCCTCTACCTCTACCATGGCCGACTGGCGCATGTGAACCTGGCCCCGTAGGGCGTACAGATGCCAAAGATCCGGCTACCGACCCTGATGGCTGGGTCCTACCTCTACCATGCACTGAGGGGCAATCACGCATAATATGGCCCGGTCGACCACATGAATAGCAAACATCTGAACCCAATCGACATTGACCCCAATGCGACTTCCCACACTGGGAACATCGTGGTATAGGGGGTCTTGACTGGCCTGAATCACCTCTAAACTGGGACCCCGAATAACTCTGACTCGGCCGGGGATGAGTAGATCTATCAAGGCTCTGGCCTGAAAACCGTGGAGGTGCACTGGTCATAGAATAGCCGGAATGTCTAGGGAACTGTTGCCTGTGTCCGCCTCTGGACTCACTTATTGGGCCCGAAGATCTTGCCCTGTTGTTGTGTCCCCTATCCTGTTCACGTTCACTTCTCCGCTGCTGTAGGCTTTCCTCTAAGTTCTGAGCATGTGCCTGAATGCGTGCATTATCCACACCGTCCTGAAGGGACGCAGTCAAGCATTTGTCCATCAGATGGGGCCCTAGGCCCTTTACAAATCGGTGTACCCGGTCGCCCATATCTGCTTCCATGGCCGAAGCATACCTGGCCAAGGAGTTAAAACGGAGGCTATACTCTAGGGCACTCATACTGCCTTGCCTCAAATTTAAAAATTTATCGGCCCTAGCTCGCCGAACTTCTGGGGGCATATAATGACGGAGAATAGCATCAACAAACTCTTGCCATACCGGGGGAGGTGCATTGGCCCCCCGTGAAGCCATCCACACCGTATACCACTGGATCGAGACATCTCTCAATCTATATGACGCTAGCTCTACCGACTCGGTGTCTGAAGCATGTATCAACCGGAGCGTCCTTAGCATACCATCAATAAAGTCCTGGGGATCCTCCTCCAGTTTTGACCCAAAGAATTTCGGAGGGTTCAAAGTAATGAAATCACGGGCTCTTGCACTAATAGCCCTATCACCATACCCTGAACTGTGCCTCTGAGCCTGGGCCGCAACCAATTGATTCAATAAAGTAATGGCCTCTTTTACATCTTGGCTCGAAGCATTTGGTGGCGGAGCTGGAGCTGGGGCTGAGGCTCCCATGTGCTCCTCGGTAATAGGCACTGTCTGGAAGGACTGAGATTGAGCCGCACTCTAGGACTCATCTTCCTCTACTACCGGTGGCGGTGCTCTTTTAGCCCGCTTTTCTGCCACCGTCTTGCCCTTTTGGGCTGCTGTAGCCTTTTTCTTTTTAGGCATCTCTGAAATACACAACACACGATTTAGGAACAAGAATTTCTTACATCATAGCTCTATCGCACGATTCTAATGAATAAAGAAAGTCATATATTCCTAAAATGTCCGCAGCTTCTTGTTTATAAGTGTGGCGCGCAACACACCCATAACCAAGACTCTACTAGACACGGCTCGTAGACACATCCTAGGACTGAACTACTCTGATACCACTTTTGTCACGACCCGGCTAGGGGGCCGCGACGAGCACCCGGTGCTACCCCACCCGGGCACCCCCTTATCGTACATAACATAACATCTAGGTGAACCATAAGTCAATTCGTGCTTTTCTTATCGTTAATCATATTTTTCCCATTAGACGACCATCATCATTAAACATATCATAGGCATCTATGCCACATCATAAGTACAAGGCCGACGAGGCCAACAAAAGATATACAAAACATGGGCCGACATGACCGAACATCTCTACTCACATACACGTGACTACGAGCCTCTAAGAGTATGACATATCATATTAGCGGGACAGGACCCCGCTATGCCCATAATTATATACAAAAAAGAATGAGTACCCAAAAGCTGCGCCTCTGAAAGAAATGGAGCTCTGCTATGCAATCTCTGGATAAGCAGCTACGGATCAAGTATGTCTCCCTGTGCACCTGCGGGCATGACGCAACGTCCAAAAACAAAAGGACGTCAGTACGAAGAATGTACTGAGTATGTAAAGCATAATTAACATCAATATAGAAGCATCATAGACAATATATAAAGTGGCATAGGAGGGAAGACAATAATATCATCATCATGGCACTTACCTGCCTTTCATAGGAACTTTCCATTTCTCACGCGTATTTCATAATAGTACTCGTGCCATACTTGTGCTCATATTCGCATACATGTCCTTATTCGTATTCGTATACATAGTCTTTTCACATTCATATTCATATTATATACATAGCCATACACTTATATACATACATAGCGTGCCCGACCATAAGGTTCGGTGTTTCATACGTACTTAGCCAACCAAGGCTCAATGTTATTTCTACCTGGCCCTACCAAGGCTTCAGGGTTATCCGTACCATCTGCAGAGGTGTGCGCGCGTTACGTAATCGTATACATACTTTATACATAATCATATACATATATCCTACCCGGCGTTATAAGCTCGGGGTATCATTATAGCCCTTCATAGGCACACATAAGTATAATAGCCCGTAGGCACCTTTGACATTATTATTATTATTATTATTATCGCCATCACTATCATCGTCATTATTGCTACATCCATATCTTAGGATTACTCGTCATATGAGGGCATAGTACAATCGTAGTACATGTTAGGATCGTGAGCTTATGAGCTCGGAGTGTCAATCACTTGAATACAACATTCCCATATAGAGGAATTAGAAATTTGGCCAAGAACCATGCCTTATGAAAGAAGGGTTAGCCTTACATACCTTTTCGTCGGACTATTCTACATTTGCACGTTTCCTTCCAATGCTAGCGTCTATACCTTCATTAATATCATAACAATGGCCATTAGTCATTCACATTATCCACATTACCTAGATTTCTCAATTTGCTTCTAATTCTCCCATATTTATGGTCATGACCTCCAACTTCGTCCATTCGTCTAAAGTGTCGAGTTCCTGATCTTAGTACCATTTATAATACATTCATATCGTAACACAACAACATTCATAATTCAATTCAAATTATTCCTCAAAATGTCACTATTCACCATTCATGACCTACTTGACCACATTTTCTACAATCCATGTATTTTAATTTTCCAATACCTTAAACATCTTGTAAAAATCATGAATCTTACCTTAGAAGTTGTAGGAACAAGCTTTGGTTGATAATACCCCACTTTGAGCCAAACCCTAGTTTTTCTCCATTTGCATTTCTTGACTTGAATGGTATTTAATGGCTTGCTTACACTTGCTTCACTTGTTTATGTTGTTGGTGGCTTATAGTCCTTGAAAACTTATGAAATAAATGTAGAGAGATGATTCTAGATAGAAGTGGTGTAATGTGGAAATGAAATAAGACAAGTCTTGATCGTCATATTTAATGAATTGACACATCTGTGCTGGGTGAACAGTGGTCGTCCATGGAGCTTTACGGCCCGTATTCCACTATACGGCTCGTCCTCCATGGGCGTAATTAACCATTTCCAGAACCAGAAGCTGGGCTGCCTTCATGGTGGTTTACGACCATGGTTTACGGGCCGTAAATCACTTTACGGTCTGTCCACCTGGTCGTATTTTACAATTTCTTGACTGGGCAGAAAGTTGAAACCTTGCATGGCAGTTGACGACTTCTAGTTTATGGACCGTATAGCAATTTACGGTCTGTATTTTGCAATACGACCACTGGGCAGTTACAATTCTGCAACTTCCCATATTTCTTAGACTTCTCATTTTAATCACCCCCGTCCATACACATGCATTGCTCACCTTGTATCTCATCTTAACTTAGCCAACTTCCTCGTCTCACATCGGATACTTTCGAAATCTCGCCTAAGGTCATCAAACGTCGTTTCTTGATCATGGACATCATGCACTCATATTCATCACTAGTTCATACACTTGCGTACCAACGAAAATTTTTCCGAGGTGTAACAAGCCCTCTCGGCTTGTATATTTTGGTATGTTGGGTTAAATGTGACTGCTCATGAGACAGGTTCAATGTTATATATGGCAATATGAGTCCACGACATGTTTTTACTGATTTCCACGTTGTCCTGAATATCAGTCTTATTATATCTAACAGGTTCATATACGAGGGTCCAATTCGGACACTAGTCATGCCCCATCGGTTTGGGTCGTGAGAAAAGTGGTATCAGAGCAGTTCATCCTTGGAGTGTCAACAGACCGTGTCTAGTAGAGCCTTGTTTATCAGTGTGTTGTTCAGCAGATCTATAAACAGGAAGCTACAAGACATTTAGGATATTATCTTTCTTTCTCACTCTAGATCGTGTGATAGAGCTATCTTATCAGGATAATCCCCTCTAACGAATTATGGTATTTTCAGCTATGCCTCCAAAGAAAGCGATGGTTGCCCAGAAGGGCAAATCAGTAGCTGGAGACATTAGTCAGACTCGAAGAGTTACTAGGGCCCGTGCCCAGTTGATGCTTGAGACGGTACTTCAGTCAGCGAGATCTGCTACGTCACCACCTCCAAAGGATATTGGAGCCGCAGCAGCTCCGGTTTAGGGGGCAGCACCACCGCTAGCTCCCGAGGCCCCAACACCTAAGCCTCCAGCTCCCCAGCCAGGGACGCAGGATAGGGCCATAAGAGATGCAGTTCAGTTGCTGACCAAAATAGTGGCAGGGCAGGCTCGCAGGCATGGACTAGGAGTTGACCGTGCGGATAAATCTGATAGTTTGTGGGTTCATGACTTCTTAAATTGTAATCCTCTAGAGTTTCTTGGGTCAAAGCCCGAGGATGATCCACAGGTGTTCATTCGGCAGATGCAGCGTACATTAAGGATAATGAAGGCTTCCGAGACTGAGTCTGTTGAGTTGGCCTTGTATTGTTACACCTCGGAAAATTTTTCCGTGAGACTACAATGAATAGATCAACGAAGGGTATAAGTGTGCGGTGTTTTACTAAGTAGGGAATGACGATTCATGAATTTTTGGAAATAAGAAAGTTGCAGAAATTCATTTCAGTCCAGTGGTCGTAAAGCACAATACGGCCGGTAAAGTGATTTACGGACCGTAAAGTGCGATCGTTCTCCAACACTCCAAGAAATTCAGCTTTTTGTTAAATGTTGATATGGTAAAATACGACCCAGAATACGGACAGTAAATCGAAATACGGCCCATAAACCACGATCGTAAATCACCATGATGACAGCCAACCCTTCTGTTTTTGATATGCTTAAATACGGCCATGAAGGACGGACCGTAAACCAGTATACGGCCCGTAAACTGTGGTTCACGACCACTGTACACCCCGACTGTTGATCATTAAAAATCAGACTTTGAGTTATTAAAAGGGACACAAGCCTCATTTTATTTCATTTTCTCATCTACACAACTCAAGAGCTTTCTAGAGAATTCTCCAAACACTTCATCTACAAGAAGGACCAAGGAAAATTAAGATCAACAACATCAAATTCATGAATCAAAGTCTATGGAACTCAAGTGAAGTTCATCCAAACCAAGAGATCCCAAAGGAGGTGAAGTAGGGTTTTGGTGAAAGAGGAGAGGCTTCACTCCAGGCTTGTTCCACCAACCTCTAAGGTAAGTTTGATGACTTTTACATGATGACTAAAGTATTTATATGATGAAACACTTGGATTATGAGAGAGTGTAATAAATGGGTCATAAAATGTGAATAGTGTTATAATTGAATGATAGTGGGATTGAATTATGAATGTTGATGTGTTGTGAGTATAAAGATGTTATAAATGGCGTGTAGACCATGAAATGGGTGTGGGGTATGAGAAAACATGATAATAAGCTAGAACCCATGAATGTGGAAATTTGGAGGAAAATGGTGGATTTTGCTCAATGTATATAACTGACGATTGTTAATTTCAATATTGTGAGTGTTGTTGTGAGAGATTGGGAATTGAGATTGGACACGGGAAAATTAGTACAAACAAAGGAAATGCTGATCAATTTTTCCTAGAAATAACGATGCGTTCCTATAGTCGGTTAACTAACGTAATGTGCATTCTCTCGTGAAGGTAGCAACATGATATCGAAGGGGATCAAGTGAACGATAGCCTAGCTAAGCGACAAAGGTATGTGAGGCTAGTCCTTTTCTTTCTATGGCATGAATCCCAAAATATGATTCTTCTCCTATATCTCGGAAAGCCAAGAGCCTAAGATCATGAATAGCTACATGAGTCAAGAGATATGATATGACATTCGTATAAAGTAAATGATGTTGTTCCTTGCATACACTCACCTTATATACTGATCCTTTCAAGGTGAGGCAGAATGTTCATAGATGTTCATAATGGAATCGAGGGTTCACGACCTTACGTCACCTCGATAGAATGCAGTTGTTCTAGAGTCTTTATGCATGTACGATGACAAGTATATTTTGATAAGCATATTATTATAAGTATTTTATGATGAGCATGTCATGATTGCATCACACCGGGCCTAGTTGGCCGGGCAGTCACCGCGAAAGCAGGCAGCTATACGATACACCATGGCCAATTGGCATGGGCAGACACCACTAGTGGGCGGCATGAGATGGTACCCCGGACGCAGGAGGCTTGGACGCCGGCTAATGTTATTGATTATTATACCGTTCCGACATGGACGGGCAGTTTACATATTATGCATATACGATATGATGATGAGTTTGAGTAAGATAGCATGCATTACTTCTCTTATGATTGTCATTCAGATCCAGATGTTTCATATTGATGTTCTCATTATATTATTGTTGTCTTCCTTCATTGTTTATGCCTCTCATACTCAGTACAATATTCGTACTAACGTCTGTTTTCTTTGGATGCTGTGTTCATGCCCACAGGTAGACAGGGAGGTGAGCTTGATCAAGATTCCTAGTAGCTGTCAGCTGATTGAGAGCACTCCATTGTTCGGAGGTGCTTGTGATTCTCCTTTTGGTATTTATGCACATTTTGGGCACGACGGAGTCTTGTTCCATCTATATGTCTAGCATGTCAGTAGAGGCTCGTAGATACGCAGTGTGGGTTAGATGGTCTCACAAGATGTTATTATATGTATATATTATTTTGATGGCCGAGAGGCACATGTATATAAAGCATTTATATTTCTATCTAAAATATTTTTTTCCTATAATTCGTGTATGAAGTTGATAAAAGGGCCTTAAGTGAGTAAGATGAGTGGTAGAGCGAGTGGTGCTCGGTGGCTAGCCCCGGGTACCCGTCACGGCCCCTAGCTGGGTCGTGACACGTATCGATTACGGGATGTAGCTGTTAATTGGTATGAGTCTTGGGAGTTATCTAGGGGCGAGGGTGCTCCTCCAGCAGTATGGGATGAGTTTGTGGAGGCCTTCATGGGCCACTTCCTGCCGCCAGAGATGAGGTGAGCTAGAGTTGATAGATTCTTGCATTTGAGGCAGAATGGCAGGAGCGTCCGTGAGTACAGTCTTGAGTTTGATTCGTTGGCTAGATATGCGCCGACTATTGTAGCTGATATGGTGGATAGAGTACATCGTTATGTCATGGGACTAGATCGTTATTTGGTTGATGGCTGTATGGCAGTGGCTCTTCAGCCAGGTATGGATATTACTTGGGTACAGGCGTACGCGCAAGGGGTAGAGGATCGACACAGAGGACTTCAGCTAGATAAAGACCATGACAGAGGCCAACATAGGAGGACTAGGCCGGCGGGTTATTCTGGTGAGTTTCGAGGCGGGCAGCCCCAGCAGCATGCTAGATATTCTTCTCAACCAGCGCAGAGTGCACCCCCACAGTTTTCGAGTAGGGGATTCGACCGCACAGGGTATTCAGGAGTCGATCAGAACTCCAGGGCTCCAGGTTCACAGATGAACAGGGGTTCGAGTCATTCAAGGCCACCTTTGCCTCGGTGTTCTCGGTGTGGTAGGCCTCATTTTAGGGAATGTCGTTTTACTACAGGTGCTTGTTTTTCTTGCAGCCGTCAAGGCCATGTGATGAGGGAGTGTCCTTATAGAGGTAGTACAGGTGGTATGGCTCAGCCTACTGGGTCGGTTACTGGCTCATCCTCTTCTGTAGCTATGCAACCCATGGGGCAGGGAATTCAGACGCCAGCAGGCCGTGGTAGAGGTCGTGGCGGAGCTTCCAGTTCTAGCGGTCTTTCAAACCGCATATATGCTTTGGCTAGTAGGCAGGATCAGGAGGCGTCACCGAAGGTGGTTACAGGTATATTATCGATTTTCTCCCGGGATGTATATGCATTAATAGATCCAGGCTCCACCTTATCATATATATCCCCCTTTTTTGCTAGTAGAATCAGAATTGAACCTGAGTTGATAGAACCATTCGAGGTAGCTACACCGGTAGGAGATTCGGTCATAGCTAGGCAAGTATATAGAAATTCCTCGGTGGGTATATATAATCGTCATACCATAGTAGACGTGATAGAGTTAGACATGACTGAGTTTGATGTTATCATAGGTATGGATTGGCTGGCTTCTTGTATGCTAATGTTGATTGAAGAGAAAAGATAGTTCGGTTTCATTTTCCAGGAGAGCCGATTATAAAGTGTAGAGGAAATACAACATCACCTAGGGGTAAGTTTATTTCTGTCACGACCCGCCAAGGGGGTCGCGACAAGCACCCAGTGCTAACCCTCCCGGGCACCCCTTGGCTTACACTTACACTTACATCTAGGTGAGCCACAAAATTAAACATACATTCCTATTCATTCATCATGCTAGTCCCATTGGACAACAATGCCTTTATATCATCATTGGCATCCATTCCACATCAATGTACATGAGGCGACAAGGCTAACAAAATGATATACGAAATATAGGCCGGAAAGGCCAGACATACCTAACCACATACACATTTCTACAAGCCTCTAAGGAGAGTATGTCATACCACATAAGCGGGACAGGACCCCGGTATGCCCATAATTATGTACACAAAAGAATAAGTACCCAAAAGCTATAGCTCGGAATGAAATGGAGCTCCGCTAGGTAGTCCCTGAGAATGTAACTATGGATCAAGCCTGTCTCCCTGTGCACCTGCGGGTATGACGTAGCGTCCACAAACAAAAGGACGTCAGTACGAAGAATGTACTAAGTATGTAAAGCATGATCAATATCAACGTAGAAGCATAATAAGCAACATGAAAGATAACACGAGATGGGAGATAGTAATATCATCGTCATAAACACTTACTTGCCTTTCATAGAAACTTTCCATTTCTAATGCGTATTTATGTACTTATATCCATATCCGTATCCATGATCGTATCCGTTCCATATTTGTACTCATATTCGTATAAATACTCGTGTCTATGTCATATACACAATCATATCATATACACAGCATTTACATAACATACCCGACCATGTAGGATCGGTATTTCATACATACTTGGCCAACCAAGGCTCAAGGTTGCACATACCTGGCCCTACCAAGGCGTCAGGGTTATATCTACCTGGCCCTATCAAGGCGTCAGGGTTACATCTACTTGGCCCTACCAAGGCGTCAGGGTTATCCGTACTATTTGCAGAGGTGTGCGCGCGTTACATAATCATACACATACTTATTTACATATCCTACCCGGCCTCATAATCTCGGGGTTCCATAATAACCATACATAGATGCATATACATAATAGCTCATAAGCAGCTTTACTATTATCATTACTATCGTAGCCGTCATCGCTATCATCATCTCTATTACCATTATCGTCGTCATCAATGTCATTATCACTATTATCGTCGTTCATTACATCTATCTTATAGGCTTACTCGTCATATGAGGAACTTAGTACAATCATAGCATATCAAGAATTGAGAGCTTACTAGCTCGGAAGATCAAATCATTTGAAGGATATCATAGTCTTATAGAAGATTTAGATGTTTGGCCAAAGAACCATGCCTTATGAAAGAAGAGTTAGTCTTACATACCTTTCCATTGAACTATCCTACACTTGCACATCCTCCTTCAACGCTCGCGTTTCTACCTTCATTGAAGTCATACTATCATTAGAAATCGATAGCTAGCATACATGACTAAAACTAGAGAAAATTGGACAGCATCTCTTTCATTATACAACATTCCTCCATAGCGTATATCAACTCCCAAATGTCAATAATACATTCACAATACTATAACGATAGTCATTATTCATCCACATTATCCATATTCTAGACTTACTTTCAATCATCCATATCCATGGCCATAACGCATGACAACTTCCATTCTCATACGTTGCTCATCTCATGTTCTCTACATCATTTATAACATATTTACATCACAACACATCAAGAATCGTAACTCAAGTCAAGCTATTTCTCAAAATGGCACTATTCCACATTCATGACCCATTTTTCTATACCTTTCTACAATAGAAGTATTTCAACCCTGAAATACCTTAAACAACATAGAAATATCATAAATATTACCTTAGATGTCGTAGGAACAAGCCTTGGGTTATAATACTCCACTTGAGCAAAAACCCTAGTTCATCTCCAATGAGATTTCTTGACTTGTATGATCTTTAATGGGTTTTCTTACACTTGATTCACTTGGTTTATGTTGTTGATCACTAATAATCCTTGAATTATTGTGGAATAAGTGTAGAGAGATGTTTTAGAGAGAAGGGGTGAAATGTGGAAATGAAATAATAAACTTGGTCTCCTTTTTAATAACCCAAAATCTGATCTGAAATGAACAGTTGTCGAAAGTGCAACAGTGGTCGTAAACTCAGTTTACGGTCCGTATACTGAAATACGGACCGTATTTCATGGGCGTATTAAGGCATAACAAAACCAGAAAGTCAGGCTGAGACATGGTGATTTACGAACACAGTTTACGGGACGTATTTCAGTTTACGGTCCATATTTCAAGTCGTCTTTAACCATTCAAGCATTTGACAGAAAGTTGAAGTTTTGGAAGTTGAAATATGACATGGCAGTTTACGGCCCGTAAACTACTTTATGGTTCGTATTTCATTTTACGATCAACTGGCCAAAGTGCAAATCTGCAACTTTCCACATTTTCAGAACCTATAGTTAGTCTTTATGGAGCATTATGTATCTCTTATTGCAATTTCCTTTGAAATCTTACTTATGGTCGTCAAACGTCGTTCCCTTCTTATTAAAACATCGTACACGCTATGCCCTTTGTTAGCCTATCCACTGTACGTTCACGGGGAAATTTTCAAGGTGTAACAATTTCATACCTCAAGGCAAGGAAGATGGTTAGAAAAGGCTATATTTATCATATGGTTCAAGTACATGACACGAAAGCAGAGGTACTGGCTCTTCAGTCAATCCTGGCGGTTAGTGAATTCCCAGAGGTATTCCCCGATGAGCTCCCAGGTCTCCCTCCAGAACGGGAGATAGAGTTTACTATAGATGTATTGCCAGGTACTCAGCCTATATATATTCTTCCTTATAGGATCGCACCTGCAGAGCTGAAGGAATTGAAGGAGCAACTGAGAGACTTGTTAGAAAAGGCTTCATCAGGCCTAGTACATCACCTTGGGGAGCACCGGTACTATTTGTGAGGAAGAAAGATGGATCGCTGCGGATGTGTATTAATTATAGGCAGCTGAATAAAGTAACGATAAAGAACAGGTAGCCCCTCCCCAGGATTGATGACCTATTCGACCAGTTGCAGGGCGCTAGGTGTTTTTCGAAGATAGACTTGCGGTCAGGTTATCATCAGGTGCGGGTAAAGGAGACAGACATCCCAAAGATGGCATTCAGGACCCGATACGGGAATTACGAGTTTAGAGTGATGTCTTTTGGGATGACCAATGCCTCAGCAGTGTTTATGGATTTGATGAACCGAGTATTCAAACCATTCCTAGATACGTTCATTATCGTATTCATTGATGATATTATGGTTTATTCACGCTCAGAAGAGGAGCATGCAGACCATTTGAGGACGGTACTTAGGGTACTTCAGCATCAAAAGTTTTATGCTAAATTTTCTAAGTGCGAATTCTGGTTGACTTCAGTAGCATTCTTGGGGCATATTATTGGAGCTGACGGTATTCGGGTAGATGCGCAGAAGATTGAAAAAGTAAGGACTTGGCCCAGACCTACGACTCCTACTGAGGTACGTAGTTTTCTAGGGCTTGCAGGGTATTACAAGAGATTCGTAGAGAAGTTCGCCTCGATTTCAGTGCCTTTAACAAGGCTAACTCAGAAGGAAGCTAAATTCTAGTGGACGGATGCTTGTGAGCAAAGCTTTCAGTTGCTGAAAGACAAGTTGACGACGGCTCCAGTTCTAGCTCTTCCTGAGGGACCAGATGGCTATGTTATCTATTGTGATGCTTCAGGTGTTGGACTAGGTTGTGTATTGATGCAACATGGAAGGGTTATAGCCTACGCCTCTAGACAACTCAGAAAGCACGAGAAAAATTATCCTACTCATAATCTGGAGTTGGGAGCAGTGATACATGCCTTAAAGATATGGAGGCATTATTTATATAGCATTCATGTTGATATCTATACGGATCACAAGAGTCTCCAATATATCTTTAAGCAGAAAGAGCTGAATTTACGACAGAGACGGTGGCTAGAATTATTAAAGGATTATGATGTTGATATTCTATACCATCCGGGGAAATGGGAAGAGATTAATATGGACTTCATTACAGACTTACCTCGCACTCAGCAGAAGTATGACTTTATACGGGTTATTGTAGATAGGCTGACAAAATCAGCCCACTTTCTTCCTGTCAGGACTACTTATTCAACTGAAGACTATGAGAGGTTTTATATCAAGGAGATAGTAAGACTTCATGGGGTTCCCATAGAAATCATTTCAGACAGAGGAGCCCAGTTTACAGCTAACTTCTGGAGATCGTTCCAGAAGGGATTGGGGATACAGGTGAGTCTCAGCACAACATTCCACCTTCAGACTGATGGGCAGGCGGAGTGTACTATTCAGACGTTAAAAGATATGTTGCGAGCCTATATTATTGACTTCAAAGGTAGCTGGGATGATCACCTGCCACTTATTTAGTTTTCCTATAACAATAGCTACCATTCTAATATTCGGATGGCACCGTACAAGGTCACCTATTGGTTGGTTCGATGTTGGTGAGACGAAGCTGATAGGCCCAGACATCATTCAGCAAGTTGTTGATAAGGTGAAGCTTATTCAGGAAAGATTATTTGTAGCCCAGAGTCGACAAAAGGCATACGCAGGTAATCGACGTCGAGACTTAGAATTTCAGGTTGGTGACTAGGTATTCCTGAAGATATCACCCATGAAGGGCGTGATGAGATTTGGCAAGAAGGGTAAGCTCAGCCCGAGGTACATTGGGCCTTATCAGATTATTCGTAAGGTAGGAAGGGTTGCCTATGAGTTGGACTTACCATCCGATTTTGAAGCGGTACATCTAGTATTTCACGTATCAATGCTTTGTAAATGCATTGGTGACCCTTCCAGAGTATTTCCTGTAGATGATGTCCAGGTGACGGAGGAGTTGTCATATGAGGAGAGCCCTATAGCGATACTTGATCGCCAGGTTAGAAGATTACGTACTTAGGATATAGCTTCTGTCACAGTATTGTGGCGAAACAACAATAGGGAAGAGGTGACTTGGGAAGCCAAATATGAAATGAAGAATAAGTATCCCCATTTGTTCCCGATGCCTGCAGGTAATTTATTTCCTTATTCGACTATATTGATGTGTAAATGAAACTATATGATATATTGTGGCCATGTGAGGCACTGGTGGGTTTGCTGAATGCAGGTTGGTAAGTATAGTTACAGAGAAGACTCTGCCGAAATTTTTATAGTATGAGACCTATTATAAACATTCAAGGATGAATGTCTTTAAGGGGGAAGGATGTTACACCCCGTATCTTCGAAGAAGCATTTATCAAATCTGAAACGTAAGTACGTTGGGTTATGGTTAAGTAAAACCACTTTGGAACATAAATAGCAAGCATTATTAAGTATATTTAATGAGTGAAGTATATATATATAAGGTATACCGGAAGGTTTTATAAGGAAATGAGTGGAAGAAATGGAGCTGTACGACTTTGGAGAAAAGATGGGTAGTGTTTTGTGTGAAAATTTTTGTCCAACTTGGGGGACGAATTGCTCTTAGCATATGAAGTATTTTAAGGTGAAACAAAATCCTAAAATGAAGTCTGTCGAGTCTGGTTTGCAACGCAAAAAACCGCTCGTCGATTGGGCTTCGGAGTAGAGAATTATGGACGTTACAAGTTCGGCTGACAAAGCAGAAACGCGTGCTACAGTACCGCTACAGTGACCCGACCCGAATTTGAACTTTATAAAAGGGGAAAAACCCCCCATTTTTTTCACAAAAAAAAAATCGGATTGGGAGCTTAGCACATATAGGGGTATTTTGGTCATAAAAAGTTGAGAGAATTGAGTATTTTAGCTAATCAAGGCTCGGATAGTGCGTAGTTGTGATCACGGTATTAACTTGCGTTGGATTTAGCTTGTATTCAAGGTGGAATCTTGAAGATATTATCATTTTGACAAGAAAAAGGTATGAATCTCTTACTATTAATGCTAGTCTTGGTTTACTATGGGAATAGAGCGATTAGGTAACCGTATAACGGAGTAGTTTGTTGAAAAATCGGATAAATATCATATGGGGTGTTTTATGGAGTATGTTGATGTTAGTGTTGTTGTTGTTGTTGTTGTTGTTGTTATTGTTGTTGGTTGTTGGTAATTGTGATTTCGGGCTAGGGATATACACAGGGGAGGTGCTGCCGAAATTTCGGCAGATCCTAGAAAGAGTTAATTTAAAGGGTTAGGATAAGCATTTGGTAACGAGCCTAACGATAGTATGAATTCCTTTGATTGTAGATTTGCGAGTTCGAGAAGTAGAAATTGAGCGAATGAATAAGCTTCAAGGTATGTAAAGTTATCCCTTCCTTATTTTTGGCATGAATTACATAAAGTGAGCGAACGACGTACATACATGACTCCAATGAACTCTAGTTCTCAGTGGTACTTAACATGATAGTTGTATTTGATTATCAAGTGTTGGTTCATTCTAATTATTCCATCAATTCTCAAATGATGATTCAGTTTGTACATGATTGCTCCTAATACTCTATTCATACACATTTTTATGGCCTCATTTCACCGAGTCCCTCACTAGAGGGTCGGGTACGGTATATATATGATGATTTCACCGAGTCCCTCACTAGAGGGCCGAGTACGGTATATCTATATATATATATGATGACTTCACCGAGTCCCTCACTAGAGGGCCGGGTACGGTATGAATATGGTGATTTCACCGAGTCCCTCACTAGATGGTCGGATACGGTATATATAATTATTTCACTGAATCCCTCACTAGAGGGTCGGGTACGGTATATTATATATGTATGCATGACTCATCTTATAAGGCATAGATGCATTGGTATCTTTGATTATCTTACTCGTCTCCTGTCAACTTTTTGTTCAGTCATGATCTTCTTTATTGTACTTGATGCTTTACATGCTCAGTACATTTTCCGTACTGACCCCCTTTCTTACGGGGCTGCGTTTCATGCCCGCAGGTACAGACACACAGTTTGGTGATCCTCCAACTTAGGACTTTCGCCCAGCTGCTTGGAGAACTCCATTGTTCTGGAGCTTGAGTTATTTTGGTACAGATCCTTTTGACATAGATTCTGCTATACTCTTAGAGGTCTGTAGACATATGTGGGTTGTATATATATGATCTGGTCAGCTATACAGATGTAGTTCGTTTGGATATTCCCGTGTATAGTGGCAGCCTTCTTGGCTTGTATATTTTGTTATGTTGGGCTAAATGTGACTGCTCATGAGACAGGTTCAATGTTATATATGGCAATATGAGTCCACGACATGTTTTTACAGATTTCCACGTTGTCCTTAGTATCAGTCTGATTATATCTAACAGGTTCAACCAAAACTCACACTTAGAGAATTTTGCAAACAACTCTCGAGCTCGAAGAACTCCAAGGACAATTCGCAAATGATCCGCATGCTCGTCCTCGGATCTAGAATACACTAAGATGTCGTCCATGAATACAATTAAAAATAGATCCAGAAAAGGTCTGAATACATTGTTCATTAGGTCCATAAACACTGCCGGGGCATTAGTTAACCCAAACGACATTACTCGGAACTCGAAATGGCCATATCTTGTTCTGAAAGCTGTCTTAGGGATATCTTTCTCCCAAACTCTTACTTGGTGATACCCGGACCTCAAATCAATCTTTGAAAACCATTTGGCACCTTGCAATTGATCAAATAAATCATCAATCCTCGGGAGGGGATACTTGTTCTTAATCGTCACTTTATTCAATTGCCGATAATCAATGCACATTCTCAAGGAGCCATCCTTCTTCCGGACGAACAATACGGGTGCTCCCCACGGGGATAAACTAGGCCTAATGAAGCCTTTTTCAAGCAAGTCTTTCAATTGCTCCTTCAACTCTTTCAACTCTGCGGGTGCCATTCTATAGGGAGGAATAGATATGGGTTTAGTGTCTGGCAACACATCAATCACAAAATCGATCTCTCGCTCGGGAGGAAGGCCGGGAAGCTCTTCCGGGAACACATCCGGAAATTCGTTCACTACCGGAACTGACTGAAGAGTCAGCGACTCAGCTTCTACATCTTGAACTCGCACTAGGTGATAAATACACCCTTTAGTGATCATTTTCCTTGCCTTCAGATAGGAAATAAACCTACCTTTTGGTGATGCCGCATTCCCTTTCCATTCTAAGACTGGTTCTCCCGGAAACTTGAAACGAACCATCTTCATTCGACAATCAACATTGGCATAACAAGAAGCCAACCAATCCATGCCCATAATACCGTCAAAATCTACCATTTCTAGCTCATGCAAATCAATCATGGTACGACGATCACAAATCACAACCACACAATTCCTATATACTCGGCTAGCTATTACCGATTCACCCACGGGTGTAGACACCTCAAAAGGCTTGATAGACTCCGGCTCAATCATAAATCGACCCACAATATATGGAGTAACATATGATAATGTGGAGCCCGGATCAATCAAAGCATATACATCATGAGAGAATACCGATAATATACCTGTGACCACATCAGGAGAAGACTCAAGATCTTGGCGTCCAGCCAAAGCATAAATACGTTGCTGAGGACCGCTAGTACTGGGAGCTCTGCCTCTACCTCTACCATGGCCGACTGGCGCATGTGAACCTGGCCCCGTAGGGCGTACAGATGCCAAAGATCCGGCTACCGACCCTGATGGCTGGGTCCTACCTCTACCATGCACTGAGGGGCAATCACGCATAATATGGCCCGGTCGACCACATGAATAGCAAACATCTGAACCCAATCGACATTGACCCCAATGCGACTTCCCACACTGGGAACATCGTGGTATAGGGGGTCTTGACTGGCCTGAATCACCTCTAAACTGGGACCCCGAATAACTCTGACTCGGCTGGGGATGAGTAGATCTATCAAGGCTCTGGCCTGAAAACCGTGGAGGTGCACTGGTCATAGAATAGCCAGAATGTCTAGGGAACTGTTGCCTGTGTCCGCCTCTGGACTCACTTATTGGGCCCGAAGATCTTGCCCTGTTGTTGTGTCCCCTATCCTGTTCACGTTCACTTCTCCGCTGCTGTAGGCTTTCCTCTAAGTTCTGAGCATGTGCCTGAATGCGTGCTTTATCCATACCGTCCTGAAGGGACGCAGTCAAGCATTTGTCCATCAGATGGGGCCCTAGGCCCTTTACAAATCGGTGTACCCGGTCGCCCATATCTGCTTCCATGGCCGAAGCATACCTGGCCAAGGAGTTAAAACGGAGGCTATACTCTAGGGCACTCATACTGCCTTGCCTCAAATTTAAAAATTTATCGGCCCTAGCTCGCCGAACTTATGGGGGCATATAATGACGGAGAATAGCATCAACAAACTCTTGCCATACCGGGGGAGGTGCATTGGCCCCCCGTGAAGCCATCCACACCGTATACCACTGGATCGAGACATCTCTCAATCTATATGACGCTAGCTCTACCGACTCGGTGTCTGAAGCATGTATCAACCGGAGCGTCCTTAGCATACCATCAATAAAGTCCTGGGGATCCTCCTCCAGTTTTGACCCAAAGAATTCCGGAGGGTTCAAAGTAATGAAATCACGGGCTCTTGCACTAATAGCCCTATCACCATACCCTGAACTGTGCCTCTGAGCCTGGGCCGCAACCAATTGATTCAATAAAGTAATGGCCTCTTTTACATCTTGGCTCGAAGCATTTGGTGGCGGAGCTGGAGCTGGGGCTGAGGCTCCCATGTGCTCCTCGGTAATAGGCACTGTCTGGAAGGACTGAGATTGAGCCGCACTCTAGGACTCATCTTCCTCTACTACCGGTGGCGGTGCTCTTTTAGCCCGCTTTTCTGCCACCGTCTTGCCCTTTTGGGCTGCTGTAGCCTTTTTCTTTTTAGGCATCTCTGAAATACACAACACACGATTTAGGAACAAGAATTTCTTACATCATAGCTCTATCGCACGATTCTAATGAATAAAGAAAGTCATATATTCCTAAAATGTCCGCAGCTTCTTGTTTATAAGTGTGGCGCGCAACACACCCATAACCAAGACTCTACTAGACACGGCTCGTAGACACATCCTAGGACTGAACTACTCTGATACCACTTTTGTCACGACCCGGCTAGGGGGCCGCGACGAGCACCCGGTGCTACCCCACCCGGGCACCCCCTTATCGTACATAACATAACATCTAGGTGAACCATAAGTCAATTCGTGCTTTTCTTATCGTTAATCATATTTTTCCCATTAGACGACCATCATCATTAAACATATCATAGGCATCTATGCCACATCATAAGTACAAGGCCGACGAGGCCAACAAAAGATATACAAAACATGGGCCGACATGACCGAACATCTCTACTCACATACACGTGACTACGAGCCTCTAAGAGTATGACATATCATATTAGCGGGACAGGACCCCGCTATGCCCATAATTATATACAAAAAAGAATGAGTACCCAAAAGCTGCGCCTCTGAAAGAAATGGAGCTCTGCTATGCAATCTCTGGATAAGCAGCTACGGATCAAGTATGTCTCCCTGTGCACCTGCGGGCATGACGCAACGTCCAAAAACAAAAGGACGTCAGTACGAAGAATGTACTGAGTATGTAAAGCATAATTAACATCAATATAGAAGCATCATAGACAATATATAAAGTGGCATAGGAGGGAAGACAATAATATCATCATCATGGCACTTACCTGCCTTTCATAGGAACTTTCCATTTCTCACGCGTATTTCATAATAGTACTCGTGCCATACTTGTGCTCATATTCGCATACATGTCCTTATTCGTATTCATATACATAGTCTTTTCACATTCATATTCATATTATATACATAGCCATACACTTATATACATACATAGCGTGCCCGACCATAAGGTTCGGTGTTTCATACGTACTTAGCCAACCAAGGCTCAATGTTATTTCTACCTGGCCCTACCAAGGCTTCAGGGTTATCCGTACCATCTGCAGAGGTGTGCGCGCGTTACGTAATCGTATACATACTTTATACATAATCATATACATATATCCTACCCGGCGTTATAAGCTCGGGGTATCATTATAGCCCTTCATAGGCACACATAAGTATAATAGCCCGTAGGCACCTTTGACATTATTATTATTATTATTATTATCGCCATCACTATCATCGTCATTATTGCTACATCCATATCTTAGGATTACTCGTCATATGAGGGCATAGTACAATCGTAGTACATGTTAGGATCGTGAGCTTATGAGCTCGGAGTGTCAATCACTTGAATACAACATTCCCATATAGAGGAATTAGAAATTTGGCCAAGAACCATGCCTTATGAAAGAAGGGTTAGCCTTACATACCTTTTCGTCGGACTATTCTACATTTGCACGTTTCCTTCCAATGCTAGCGTCTATACCTTCATTAATATCATAACAATGGCCATTAGTCATTCACATTATCCACATTACCTAGATTTCTCAATTTGCTTCTAATTCTCCCATATTTATGGTCATGACCTCCAACTTCGTCCATTCGTCTAAAGTGTCGAGTTCCTGATCTTAGTACCATTTATAATACATTCATATCGTAACACAACAACATTCATAATTCAATTCAAATTATTCCTCAAAATGTCACTATTCACCATTCATGACCTACTTGACCACATTTTCTACAATCCATGTATTTTAATTTTCCAATACCTTAAACATCTTGTAAAAATCATGAATCTTACCTTAGAAGTTGTAGGAACAAGCTTTGGTTGATAATACCCCACTTTGAGCCAAACCCTAGTTTTTCTCCATTTGCATTTCTTGACTTGAATGGTATTTAATGGCTTGCTTACACTTGCTTCACTTGTTTATGTTGTTGGTGGCTTATAGTCCTTGAAAACTTATGAAATAAATGTAGAGAGATGATTCTAGATAGAAGTGGTGTAATGTGGAAATGAAATAAGACAAGTCTTGATCGTCATATTTAATGAATTGACACATCTGTGCTGGGTGAACAGTGGTCGTCCATGGAGCTTTACGGCCCGTATTCCACTATACGGCTCGTCCTCCATGGGCGTAATTAACCATTTCCAGAACCAGAAGCTGGGCTGCCTTCATGGTGGTTTACGACCATGGTTTACGGGCCGTAAATCACTTTACGGTCTGTCCACCTGGTCGTATTTTACAATTTCTTGACTGGGCAGAAAGTTGAAACCTTGCATGGCAGTTGACGACTTCTAGTTTATGGACCGTATAGCAATTTACGGTCTGTATTTTGCAATACGACCACTGGGCAGTTACAATTCTGCAACTTCCCATATTTCTTAGACTTCTCATTTTAATCACCCCCGTCCATACACATGCATTGCTCACCTTGTATCTCATCTTAACTTAGCCAACTTCCTCGTCTCACATCGGATACTTTCGAAATCTCGCCTAAGGTCATCAAACGTCGTTTCTTGATCATGGACATCATGCACTCATATTCATCACTAGTTCATACACTTGCGTACCAACGAAAAATTTTCCGAGGTGTAACAAGCCCTCTCGGCTTGTATATTTTGTTATGTTGGGTTAAATGTGACTGCTCATGAGACAGGTTCAATGTTATATATGGCAATATGAGTCCACGACATGTTTTTACTGATTTCCACGTTGTCCTGAATATCAGTCTTATTATATCTAACAGGTTCATATACGAGGGTCCAATTCGGACACTAGTCATGCCCCATCGGTTTGGGTCGTGAGAAAAGTGGTATCAGAGCAGTTCATCCTTGGAGTGTCAACAGACCGTGTCTAGTAGAGCCTTGTTTATCAGTGTGTTGTTCAGCAGATCTATAAACAGGAAGCTACAAGACATTTAGGATATTATCTTTCTTTCTCACTCTAGATCGTGTGATAGAGCTATCTTATCAGGATAATCCCCTCTAACGAATTATGGTGTTTTCAGCTATGCCTCTAAAGAAAGCGATGGTTGCCCAGAAGGGCAAATCAGTAGCTGGAGACATTAGTCAGACTCGAAGAGTTACTAGGGCCCGTGCCCAGTTGATGCCTGAGACGGTACTTCAGTCAGCGAGCTCTGCTACGTCACCACCTCCAAAGGATATTGGAGCCGCAGCAGCTCCGGTTTAGGGGGCAGCACCACCGCTAGCTCCCGAGGCCCCAACACCTAAGCCTCCAGCTCCCCAGCCAGGGACGCAGGATAGGGCCATAAGAGATGCAGTTCAATTGCTGACCAAAATAGTGGCAGGGCAGGCTCGTAGGCATGGACTAGGAGTTGACCGTGCGGATAAATCTGATAGTTTGTGGGTTCATGACTTCTTAAATTGTAATCCTCTAGAGTTTCTTGGGTCAAAGCCCGAGGATGATCCACAGGTGTTCATTCGGCAGATGCAGCGTACATTAAGGATAATGAAGGCTTCCGAGACTGAGTCTGTTGAGTTGGCCTTGTATTGTTACACCTCGGAAAATTTTTCCGTGAGACTACAATGAATAGATCAACGAAGGGTATAAGTGTGCGGTGTTTTACTAAGTAGGGAATGACGATTCATGAATTTTTGGAAATAAGAAAGTTGCAGAAATTCATTTCAGTCCAGTGGTCGTAAAGCACAATACGGCCGGTAAAGTGATTTACGGACCGTAAAGTACGATCGTTCTCCAACACTCCAAGAAATTCAGCTTTTTGTTAAATGTTGATATGGTAAAATACGACCCAGAATACGGACAGTAAATCGAAATACGGCCCATAAACCACGATCGTAAATCACCATGATGACAGCCAACCCTTCTGTTTTTGATATGCTTAAATACGGCCATGAAGGACGGACCGTAAACCAGTATACGGCCCGTAAACTGTGGTTCACGACCACTGTACACCCCGACTGTTGATCATTAAAAATCAGACTTTGAGTTATTAAAAGGGACACAAGCCTCATTTTATTTCATTTTCTCATCTACACAACTCAAGAGCTTTCTAGAGAATTCTCCAAACACTTCATCTACAAGAAGGACCAAGGAAAATTAAGATCAACAACATCAAATTCATGAATCAAAGTCTATGGAACTCAAGTGAAGTTCATCCAAACCAAGAGATCCCAAAGGAGGTGAAGTAGGGTTTTGGTGAAAGAGGAGAGGCTTCACTCCAGGCTTGTTCCACCAACCTCTAAGGTAAGTTTGATGACTTTTACATGATGAATAAAGTATTTATATGATGAAACACTTGGATTATGAGAGAGTGTAATAAATGGGTCATAAAATGTGAATAGTGTTATAATTGAATGATAGTGGGATTGAATTATGAATGTTGATGTGTTGTGAGTATAAAGATGTTATAAATGGCGTGTAGACCATGAAATGGGTGTGGGGTATGAGAAAACATGATAATAAGCTAGAACCCATGAATGTGGAAATTTGGAGGAAAATGGTGGATTTTGCTCAATGTATATAACTGACGATTGTTGATTTCAATATTGTGAGTGTTGTTGTGAGAGATTGGGAATTGAGATTGGACACGGGAAAATTAGTACAAACAAAGGAAATGCTGATCAATTTTTCCTAGAAATAACGATGCGTTCCTATAGTCGGTTAACTAACGTAATGTGCATTCTCTCGTGAAGGTAGCAACATGATATCGAAGGGGATCAAGTGAACGATAGCCTAGCTAAGCGACAAAGGTATGTGAGGCTAGTCCTTTTCTTTCTATGGCATGAATCCCAAAATATGATTCTTCTCCTATATCTCGGAAAGCCAAGAGCCTAAGATCATGAATAGCTACATGAGTCAAGAGAGATGATATGACATTCGTATAAAGTAAATGATGTTGTTCCTTGCATACACTCACCTTATATACTGATCCTTTCAAGGTGAGGCAGAATGTTCATAGATGTTCATAATGGAATCGAGGGTTCACGACCTTACGTCACATCGATAGAATGCAGTTGTTCTAGAGTCTTTATGCATGTACGATGACAAGTATATTTTTATAAGCATATTATTATAAGTATTTTATGATGAGCATGTCATGATTGCATCACACCGGGCCTAGTTGGCCGGGCAGTCACCGCGAAAGCAGGCAGCTATACGATACACCATGGCCAATTGGCATGGGCAGACACCACTAGTGGGCGGCATGAGATGGTACCCCGGACGCAGGAGGCTTGGACGCCGGCTAATGTTATTGATTATTATACCGTTCCGACATGGACGGGCAGTTTACATATTATGCATATACGATATGATGATGAGTATAAGTAAGATAGCATGCATTACTTCTCTTATGATTGTCATTCAGATCCAGATGTTTCATATTGATGTTCTCATTATATTATTGTTGTCTTCCTTCATTGTTTATGCCTCTCATACTCAGTACAATATTCGTACTAACGTCTGTTTTCTTTGGATGCTGTGTTCATGCCCACAGGTAGACAGGGAGGTGAGCTTGATCAAGATTCCTAGTAGCTGTCAGCTGATTGAGAGCACTCCATTGTTCGGAGGTGCTTGTGATTCTCCTTTTGGTATTTATGCACATTTTGGGCACGACGGAGTCTTGTTCCATCTATATGTCTAGCATGTCAGTAGAGGCTCGTAGATACGCAGTGTGGGTTAGATGGTCTCACAAGATGTTATTATATGTATATATTATTTTGATGGCCGAGAGGCACATGTATATAAAGCATTTATATTTCTATCTAAAATATGTTTTTCCTATAATTCGTGTATGAAGTTGATAAAAGGGCCTTAAGTGAGTAAGATGAGTGGTAGAGCGAGTGGTGCTCGGTGGCTAGCCCCGGGTACCCGTCACGGCCCCTAGCTGGGTCGTGACACGTATCGATTACGGGATGTAGCTGTTAATTGGTATGAGTCTTGGGAGTTATCTAGGGGCGAGGGTGCTCCTCCAGCAGTATGGGATGAGTTTGTGGAGGCCTTCATGGGCCACTTCCTGCCGCCAGAGATGAGGTGAGCTAGAGTTGATAGATTCTTGCATTTGAGGCAGAATGGCAGGAGCGTCCGTGAGTACAGTCTTGAGTTTGATTCGTTGGCTAGATATGCGCCGACTATTGTAGCTGATATGGTGGATAGAGTACATCGTTATGTCATGGGACTAGATCGTTATTTGGTTGATGGCTGTATGGCAGTGGCTCTTCAACCAGGTATGGATATTGCTTGGGTACAGGCGTACGCGCAAGGGGTAGAGGATCGACACAGAGGACTTCAGCTAGATAAAGACCATGACAGAGGCCAACATAGGAGGACTAGGCCGGCGGGTTATTCTGGTGAGTTTCGAGGCGGGCAGCCCCAGCAGCATGCTAGATATTCTTCTCAACCAGCGCAGAGTGCACCCCCACAGTTTTCGAGTAGGGGATTCGACCGCACAGGGTATTCAGGAGTCGATCAGAACTCCAGGGCTCCAGGTTCACAGATGAACAGGGGTTCGAGTCATTCAAGGCCACCTTTGCCTCGGTGTTCTCGGTGTGGTAGGCCTCATTTTAGGGAATGTCGTTTTACTACAGGTGCTTGTTTTTCTTGCAGCCGTCAAGGCCATGTGATGAGGGAGTGTCCTTATAGAGGTAGTACAGGTGGTATGGCTCAGCCTACTGGGTCGGTTACTGGCTCATCCTCTTCTGTAGCTATGCAACCCATGGGGCAGGGAATTCAGACGCCAGCAGGCCGTGGTAGAGGTCGTGGCGGAGCTTCCAGTTCTAGCGGTCTTTCAAACCGCATATATGCTTTGGCTAGTAGGCAGGATCAGGAGGCGTCACCGAAGGTGGTTACAGGTATATTATCGATTTTCTCCCGGGATGTATATGCATTAATAGATCCAGGCTCCACCTTATCATATATATCCCCCTTTTTTGCTAGTAGAATCAGAATTGAACCTGAGTTGATAGAACCATTCGAGGTAGCTACACCGGTAGGAGATTCGTTCATAGCTAGGCAAGTATATAGAAATTCCTCGTTGGGTATATATAATCGTCATACCATAGTAGACCTGATAGAGTTAGACATGACTGAGTTTGATGTTATCATAGGTATGGATTGGCTGGCTTCTTGTATGCTAATGTTGATTGAAGAGAAAAGATAGTTCGGTTTCATTTTCCAGGAGAGCCGATTATAAAGTGTAGAGGAAATACAACATCACCTAGGGGTAAGTTTATTTCTGTCACGACCCGCCAAGGGGGTCGCGACAAGCACCCAGTGCTAACCCTCCCGGGCACCCCTTGGCTTACACTTACACTTACATCTAGGTGAGCCACAAAATTAAACATACATTCCTATTCATTCATCATGCTAGTCCCATTGGACAACAATGCCTTTATATCATCATTGGCATCCATTCCACATCAATGTACATGAGGCGACAAGGCTAACAAAATGATATACGAAATATAGGCCGGAAAGGCCAGACATACCTAACCACATACACATGTCTACAAGCCTCTAAGGAGAGTATGTCATACCACATAAGCGGGACAGGACCCCGGTATGCCCATAATTATGTACACAAAAGAATAAGTACCCAAAAGCTATAGCTCGGAATGAAATGGAGCTCCGCTAGGTAGTCCCTGAGAATGTAACTATGGATCAAGCCTGTCTCCCTGTGCACCTGCGGGTATGACGTAGCGTCCACAAACAAAAGGACGTCAGTACGAAGAATGTACTAAGTATGTAAAGCATGATCAATATCAACGTAGAAGCATAATAAGCAACATGAAAGATAACACGAGATGGGAGATAGTAATATCATCGTCATAAACACTTACTTGCCTTTCATAGAAACTTTCCATTTCTAATGCGTATTTATGTACTTATATCCATATCCGTATCCATGATCGTATCCGTTCCATATTTGTACTCATATTCGTATAAATACTCGTGTCTATGTCATATACACAATCATATCATATACACAGCATTTACATAACATACCCGACCATGTAGGATCGGTATTTCATACATACTTGGCCAACCAAGGCTCAAGGTTGCACATACCTGGCCCTACCAAGGCGTCAGGGTTATATCTACCTGGCCCTATCAAGGCGTCAGGGTTACATCTACTTGGCCCTACCAAGGCGTCAGGGTTATCCGTACTATTTGCAGAGGTGTGCGCGCGTTACATAATCATACACATACTTATTTACATATCCTACCCGGCCTCATAATCTCGGGGTTCCATAATAACCATACATAGATGCATATACATAATAGCTCATAAGCAGCTTTACTATTATCATTACTATCGTAGCCGTCATCGCTATCATCATCTCTATTACCATTATCGTCGTCATCAATGTCATTATCACTATTATCGTCGTTCATTACATCTATCTTATAGGCTTACTCGTCATATGAGGAACTTAGTACAATCATAGCATATCAAGAATTGAGAGCTTACTAGCTCGGAAGATCAAATCATTTGAAGGATATCATAGTCTTATAGAAGATTTAGATGTTTGGCCAAAGAACCATGCCTTATGAAAGAAGAGTTAGTCTTACATACCTTTCCATTGAACTATCCTACACTTGCACATCCTCCTTCAACGCTCGCGTTTCTACCTTCATTGAAGTCATACTATCATTAGAAATCGATAGCTAGCATACATGACTAAAACTAGAGAAAATTGGACAGCATCTCTTTCATTATACAACATTCCTCCATAGCGTATATCAACTCCCAAATGTCAATAATACATTCACAATACTATAACGATAGTCATTATTCATCCACATTATCCATATTCTAGACTTACTTTCAATCATCCATATCCATGGCCATAACGCATGACAACTTCCATTCTCATACGTTGCTCATCTCATGTTCTCTACATCATTTATAACATATTTACATCACAACACATCAAGAATCGTAACTCAAGTCAAGCTATTTCTCAAAATGGCACTATTCCACATTCATGACCCATTTTTCTATACCTTTCTACAATAGAAGTATTTCAACCCTGAAATACCTTAAACAACATAGAAATATCATAAATATTACCTTAGATGTCGTAGGAACAAGCCTTGGGTTATAATACTCCACTTGAGCAAAAACCCTAGTTCATCTCCAATGAGATTTCTTGACTTGTATGATCTTTAATGGGTTTTCTTACACTTGATTCACTTGGTTTATGTTGTTGATCACTAATAATCCTTGAATTATTGTGTAATAAGTGTAGAGAGATGTTTTAGAGAGAAGGGGTGAAATGTGGAAATGAAATAATAAACTTGGTCTCCTTTTTAATAACCCAAAATCTGATCTGAAATGAACAGTTGTCGAAAGTGCAACAGTGGTCGTAAACTCAGTTTACGGTCCGTATACTGAAATACGGACCGTATTTCATGGGCGTATTAAGGCATAACAAAACCAGAAAGTCAGGCTGAGACATGGTGATTTACGAACACAGTTTACGGGACGTATTTCAGTTTACGGTCCATATTTCAAGTCGTCTTTAACCATTGAAGCATTTGACAGAAAGTTGAAGTTTTGGAAGTTGAAATATGACATGGCAGTTTACGGCCCGTAAACTACTTTATGGTTCGTATTTCATTTTACGATCAACTGGCCAAAGTGCAAATCTGCAACTTTCCACATTTTCAGAACCTATAGTTAGTCTTTATGGAGCATTATGTATCTCTTATTGCAATTTCCTTTGAAATCTTACTTATGGTCGTCAAACGTCGTTCCCTTCTTATTAAAACATCGTACACGCTATGCCCTTTGTTAGCCTATCCACTGTACGTTCACGGGGAAATTTTCAAGGTGTAACAATTTCATACCTCAAGGCAAGGAAGATGGTTAGAAAAGGCTATATTTATCATATGGTTCAAGTACATGACACGAAAGCAGAGGTACTGGCTCTTCAGTCAATCCTGGCGGTTAGTGAATTCCCAGAGGTATTCCCCGATGAGCTCCCAGGTCTCCCTCCAGAACGGGAGATAGAGTTTACTATAGATGTATTGCCAGGTACTCAGCCTATATATATTCTTCCTTATAGGATCGCACCTGCAGAGCTGAAGGAATTGAAGGAGAAACTGAGAGACTTGTTAGAAAAGGCTTCATCAGGCCTAGTACATCACCTTGGGGAGCACCGGTACTATTTGTGAGGAAGAAAGATGGATCGCTGCGGATGTGTATTAATTATAGGCAGCTGAATAAAGTAACGATAAAGAACAGGTAGCCCCTCCCCAGGATTGATGACCTATTCGACCAGTTGCAGGGCGCTAGGTGTTTTTCGAAGATAGACTTGCGGTCAGGTTATCATCAGGTGCGGGTAAAGGAGACAGACATCCCAAAGATGGCATTCAGGACCCGATACGGGAATTACGAGTTTAGAGTGATGTCTTTTGGGATGACCAATGCCTCAGCAGTGTTTATGGATTTGATGAACCGAGTATTCAAACCATTCCTAGATACGTTCATTATCGTATTCATTGATGATATTATGGTTTATTCACGCTCAGAAGAGGAGCATGCAGACCATTTGAGGACGGTACTTAGGGTACTTCAGCATCAAAAGTTTTATGCTAAATTTTCTAAGTGCGAATTCTGGTTGACTTCAGTAGCATTCTTGGGGCATATTATTGGAGCTGACGGTATTCGGGTAGATGCGCAGAAGATTGAAAAAGTAAGGACTTGGCCCAGACCTACGACTCCTACTGAGGTACGTAGTTTTCTAGGGCTTGCAGGGTATTACAAGAGATTCGTAGAGAAGTTCGCCTCGATTTCAGTGCCTTTAACAAGGCTAACTCAGAAGGAAGCTAAATTACAGTGGACGGATGCTTGTGAGCAAAGCTTTCAGTTGCTGAAAGACAAGTTGACGACGGCTCCAGTTCTAGCTCTTCCTGAGGGACCAGATGGCTATGTTATCTATTGTGATGCTTCAGGTGTTGGACTAGGTTGTGTATTGATGCAACATGGAAGGGTTATAGCCTACGCCTCTAGACAACTCAGAAAGCACGAGAAAAATTATCCTACTCATAATCTGGAGTTGGGAGCAGTGATACATGCCTTAAAGATATGGAGGCATTATTTATATAGCATTCATGTTGATATCTATACGGATCACAAGAGTCTCCAATATATCTTTAAGCAGAAAGAGCTGAATTTACGACAGAGACGGTGGCTAGAATTATTAAAGGATTATGATGTTGATATTCTATACCATCCGGGGAAATGGGAAGAGATTAATATGGACTTCATTACAGACTTACCTCGCACTCAGCAGAAGTATGACTTTATACGGGTTATTGTAGATAGGCTGACAAAATCAGCCCACTTTCTTCCTGTCAGGACTACTTATTCAACTGAAGACTATGAGAGGTTTTATATCAAGGAGATAGTAAGACTTCATGGGGTTCCCATAGAAATCATTTCAGACAGAGGAGCCCAGTTTACAGCTAACTTCTGGAGATCGTTCCAGAAGGGATTGGGGATACAGGTGAGTCTCAGCACAACATTCCACCTTCAGACTGATGGGCAGGCGGAGTGTACTATTCAGACGTTAAAAGATATGTTGCGAGCCTATATTATTGACTTCAAAGGTAGCTGGGATGATCACCTGCCACTTATTTAGTTTTCCTATAACAATAGCTACCATTCTAATATTCGGATGGCACCGTACAAGGTCACCTATTGGTTGGTTCGATGTTGGTGAGACGAAGCTGATAGGCCCAGACATCATTCAGCAAGTTGTTGATAAGGTGAAGCTTATTCAGGAAAGATTATTTGTAGCCCAGAGTCGACAAAAGGCATACGCAGGTAATCG
This sequence comes from Lycium barbarum, assembly GCF_019175385.1. Taxonomy (NCBI): domain Eukaryota; kingdom Viridiplantae; phylum Streptophyta; class Magnoliopsida; order Solanales; family Solanaceae; genus Lycium; species Lycium barbarum. The sequence goes on along the minus strand of NC_083348.1, from coordinate 16,039,851 downwards.
ACGTCGAGACTTAGAATTTCAGGTTGGTGACTAGGTATTCCTGAAGATATCACCCATGAAGGGCGTGATGAGATTTGGCAAGAAGGGTAAGCTCAGCCCGAGGTACATTGGGCCTTATCAGATTATTCGTAAGGTAGGAAGGGTTGCCTATGAGTTGGACTTACCATCCGATTTTGAAGCGGTACATCTAGTATTTCACGTATCAATGCTTTGTAAATGCATTGGTGACCCTTCCAGAGTATTTCCTGTAGATGATGTCCAGGTGACGGAGGAGTTGTCATATGAGGAGAGCCCTATAGCGATACTTGATCGCCAGGTTAGAAGATTACGTACTTAGGATATAGCTTCTGTCACAGTATTGTGGCGAAACAACAATAGGGAAGAGGTGACTTGGGAAGCCAAATATGAAATGAAGAATAAGTATCCCCATTTGTTCCCGATGCCTGCAGGTAATTTATTTCCTTATTTGACTATATTGATGTGTAAATGAAACTATATGATATATTGTGGCCATGTGAGGCACTGGTGGGTTTGCTGAATGCAGGTTGGTAAGTATAGTTACAGAGAAGACTCTGCCGAAATTTTTATAGTATGAGACCTATTATAAACATTCAAGGATGAATGTCTTTAAGGGGGAAGGATGTTACACCCCGTATCTTCGAAGAAGCATTTATCAAATCTGAAACGTAAGTACGTTGGGTTATGGTTAAGTAAAACCACTTTGGAACATAAATAGCAAGCATTATTAAGTATATTTAATGAGTGAAGTATATATATATAAGGTATACCGGAAGGTTTTATAAGGAAATGAGTGGAAGAAATGGAGCTGTACGACTTTGGAGAAAAGATGGGTAGTGTTTTGTGTGAAAATTTTTGTCCAACTTGGGGGACGAATTGCTCTTAGCATATGAAGTATTTTAAGGTGAAACAAAATCCTAAAATGAAGTCTGTCGAGTCTGGTTTGCAACGCAAAAAACCGCTCGTCGATTGGGCTTCGGAGTAGAGAATTATGGACGTTACAAGTTCGGCTGACAAAGCAGAAACGCGTGCTACAGTACCGCTACAGTGACCCGACCCGAATTTGAACTTTATAAAAGGGGAAAAACCCCCCATTTTTTTCACAAAAAAAAAATCGGATTGGGAGCTTAGCACATATAGGGGTATTTTGGTCATAAAAAGTTGAGAGAATTGAGTATTTTAGCTAATCAAGGCTCGGATAGTGCGTAGTTGTGATCACGGTATTAACTTGCGTTGGATTTAGCTTGTATTCAAGGTGGAATCTTGAAGATATTATCATTTTGACAAGAAAAAGGTATGAATCTCTTACTATTAATGCTAGTCTTGGTTTACTATGGGAATAGAGCGATTAGGTAACCGTATAACAGAGTAGTTGGTTGAAAAATCGGATAAATATCATATGGGGTGTTTTATGGAGTATGTTGATGTTAGTGTTGTTGTTGTTGTTGTTGTTGTTGTTGTTGTTGTTGTTATTGTTGTTGGTTGTTGGTAATTGTGATTTCGGGCTAGGGATATACACAGGGGAGGTGCTGCCGAAATTTCGGCAGATCCTAGAAAGAGTTAATTTAAAGGGTTAGGATAAGCATTTGGTAACGAGCCTAACGATAGTATGAATTCCTTTGATTGTAGATTTGCGAGTTCGAGAAGTAGAAATTGAGCGAATGAATAAGCTTCAAGGTATGTAAAGTTATCCCTTCCTTATTTTTGGCATGAATTACATAAAGTGAGCGAACGACGTACATACATGACTCCAATGAACTCTAGTTCTCAGTGGTACTTAACATGATAGTTGTATTTGATTATCAAGTGTTGGTTCATTCTAATTATTCCATCAATTCTCAAATGATGATTCAGTTTGTACATGATTGCTCCTAATACTCTATTCATACACATTTTTATGGCCTCATTTCACCGAGTCCCTCACTAGAGGGTCGGGTACGGTATATATATGATGATTTCACCGAGTCCCTCACTAGAGGGCCGAGTACGGTATATCTATATATATATATGATGACTTCACCGAGTCCCTCACTAGAGGGCCGGGTACGGTATGAATATGGTGATTTCACCGAGTCCCTCACTAGATGGTCGGATACGGTATATATAATTATTTCACTGAATCCCTCACTAGAGGGTCGGGTACGGTATATTATATATGTATGCATGACTCATCTTATAAGGCATAGATGCATTGGTATCTTTGATTATCTTACTCGTCTCCTGTCAACTTTTTGTTCAGTCATGATCTTCTTTATTGTACTTGATGCTTTACATGCTCAGTACATTTTCCGTACTGACCCCCTTTCTTACGGGGCTGCGTTTCATGCCCGCAGGTACAGACACACAGTTTGGTGATCCTCCAACTTAGGACTTTCGCCCAGCTGCTTGGAGAACTCCATTGTTCTGGAGCTTGAGTTATTTTGGTACAGATCCTTTTGACATAGATTCTGCTATACTCTTAGAGGTCTGTAGACATATGTGGGTTGTATATATATGATCTGGTCAGCTATACAGATGTAGTTCGTTTGGATATTCCCGTGTATAGTGGCAGCCTTCTTGGCTTGTATATTTTGTTATGTTGGGCTAAATGTGACTGCTCATGAGACAGGTTCAATGTTATATATGGCAATATGAGTCCACGACATGTTTTTACAGATTTCCACGTTGTCCTTAGTATCAGTCTGATTATATCTAACAGGTTCATATATGAGTGTCCATTTCGGACACTAGTCATGACCCATCGGTTTGGGTCGTGACACTGCATGTCACGACCCAACCCCGTAGGCCGTGACTAGTGCCCGATCTGGGCACTCAAACACATTCTAGTATAAAGCAGAAGCCGACAAGGCTTTATTTCCAATTTAGATAATTTCCAAAAAAAATTCTGCAGAGTTTTCTTTGTTTTACGGACTATCCCATATACCCTGCACGCAGAAAATACCAACAAAGGTCACACAGGGCCAACAGAGTAACATTTAAATATATGCGGACCGGCCGCCGCGGCGAATGGGATCGTCCAAACACAACATATACACACAGCTGTACAGAAAGATCCCAACCCACAAACATGTCCACAGACCTCTAACAGACCGACAGAATCATATGACGGGATAGGGCCCCGCCGTACCCATGAACGAGAATATACATATATAGAAGTGACAGACTGTACCAAAAGATGGCTCTGAATAAAAGAGCGCTCCAAATGGCAGAAAAGATATCCTAGCCGGACGGATCGGTAAACCTGTCGTCGGTACCTGCGCAGCATGAAAACGCAGCCCCCGAGGAAAGGGGGTCAGTACGAAATATGTACTGAATCTGTAAAGCCTGAATTACAGAAACAAAATCATAACTGGTACAGAACGTACAGAAAGTGAGCAGAAAATCCAAAGTATCCAAATACATATTTTCAAAACATGCAGAGTGTGTACAAAAACATATGTCATATCAAATCCGGCCCCTGCCAAGGGACTCGGCAGACAGAACGTGGCCACCCTCCCGACGCTGGTGCCACAACACAAAAGAATCAGAATAGGGGCATAACCCTGTAGCATAATATGTCATATCAATTGGCCATAGCAAATCATATCAGAACAAGCGGACATGGCACATCATACTCCACAAACCCATGTACGCGTATACCTGCCCCCTCACATCGAGGCACGGCGAACAATGCAGAGGATCACGCTTGACAACATATCCTGGCCCGGGCTCAGTGTGGGAAACATTGGGGCATCCACGAGTGGAGTAGTGAGAGACTAATGCAATTAAAATATCACAAATGGTTTAATAGACTCGATGAGGCATATCAAAGACAAACCGATCCAATGAAGTCGAACGGGAACATGATAAACGAGTTTCGGATATCATAATGGATTACAGAAGTATAACCTTTCTGAAATCGTTCCGAGTGTCAAAACAATTTATCGGACTCAATGGAATATTTAAAACCATGTTTGTTAGGTAATTAGAATAGTAGTCAAAACGTTTCTTTTAAGAACTGCTCGAAAAGAAGACTTAAGTACATTAAGGGCAAAATCGGGAATAGCGGGCCCACCTCGGGACAAACAAGGCGGCGGCTCAAATTATGCCCTTTTAAGCTTATGGGGTCACCTATACGGGTTCTACGGACATTCTATAGCTTTCCAAGTAATTTAGGGAAAGTTTGCATAATTTCAGGGAAAGCACACCAAATGGGCTCAATCTTACTGAAGGAAAAAGCGAGATTTTCAATTGCGGATTCCGAGGGGCAGAAAGTCTTCCGAGGCCCGAATCCGATTCTACTACACTTAGGCATGCCAAAACAAGGATCGGGTTAGCTTTACATACCTTTTGAGCTTTTTGAGTCTATCCAAGCTCACTTCCCGTTTCGTCAAAAATCTGCAAATGGTCACATTTACCAGTTGTGAGTTATGGATGCCATGATTTCAACTTAATGCATATTTGTCTACCGAAATTTCGAAAGCACTTCCCCTATACATATAGCACCCCCGAGAATTCAACTCGGTTAGAAACCATCAACCACAACCCAAACGACGACATCAACATCAACAACGAACATTAAAAACACAAATATCCTTCAACTAGTCATCCTTCTAACAAGTTGACATAACCTTCATTCTAACCCAAACTTTCAAACTAATACCAATGATTTCACATTCATTAACAATCAAGATCATCACAATATAGTTCTAGAAACATTTCATATCATTTTCCTTAAGTTATACACTCGATATACATAATATACAACTTTCCGTCAAAGTCATAACTTGTGCAAAACATCAAATCTTTGGCATACAACTTCATAACATGCTTCCAACTTCCAAACTCATCAATGATCATCACAATTAGCAACTAAACAACTTCATTTTCTTAATGTTGGAAAAATCATACTAAAACGACATAGGTTACTACATTCCCATTCAATACAAACTTATATCATTCTAACTTCATTTACATTGCAACCATCACAATAACACACTAACTTACTAAACAACATAATTCATTTCCATCCCAAATCCAACATACCACACGGCCAAAAGCCTTTTTTCGTCAACTTCAACTAAATCATTCAACTTCCTATTCCAATATGCATTTCATCACAACCACAACTAGAACATAACATGAATTCAACATCTTATGGCTATACAACATATACATGCACACGGCCACACACTTATAGCACACACCCACTTTTCAAACTTCCATTTTTCCATACAATCACCACATTTCTATATGCTACAACACAAACAAGACTTTATAACACAAGAATAAGGAATAAATTCTCACCTTTTCCTCAAGTCTTCTTCACTTGAACTTGTGTTCACTTTGATGAAATAAGGTCTCCCTTCTCCAAACCAACTACACCAAGTTAATAAGGGTACTAAACTTAGTAGAAATTCAACAAGACAAGAATTTTTGGAGCAATATTTTTAATGGTGAGTTTTCTCCACCATACCCGAAACCCCTCTCCCTTTCACTCTTGTTTTTTTTTTTGCTTTGTTTCTTTCTTGCTTCATCTAAGAGATAAGGACCACTATATAAAATAAGGTCACTTATATTAATTAGGCACATGGAAAATTAAAAGAACCATGGGTTAGGGCCATTGACTTGGCCGGCCACCCCTAAAGTCTTTGGGCCTCATTTCATTTCAATTTTTTGAGCCCAATGACTTATGAACCATATTTTTGTAATTCCCGAAACTAATTTCCAAAATTCCAAATTTGTCCTTGGCCTCATTCGACAGTTTGACATTAATATTCTTTCATACACAACTCCTATGTCAAATAAAAGTTAGTTATGGCCTTATTTCTTACAAGACAAGATTATTTCCAAATTTTCCAAAGGTGTGAAAACACGGGATATAACATCCTCCCCCACTTTAGAATATTCGTCCTCGAATGTTAAATTAATCCTATAGGGTCTAAAAATGCTTTTGGGGGAGTTTATGCTTATAGATAACCCATACGACACACATTCATTATAGGAAATAGAATTAAGCAAGGATTCGAGATTACCTGAGGGCATAGGGAACAAATGAGGGTATTTCTTCTTCATCTCCTCTTCGGCCTCCCAGGTCATTTCCTCCCTATTATCGTTCCGCCACAGCACCTTAACAGAGGCTACATCTTTGTTCCGGAGCTTTCTTACCTGGCGGTCTAGAATGGCTACGGGCTGCTCCTCGTAAGATAACTGCTCCGTCACCTGAATGTCATCTGCAGGAAATATTCTGGAGGGATCACCAATGCATTTGCGGAGCATAGATACATGGAATACCAGATGTACCGCTTCCAAATCAGATGGCAGATCTAACTCATAGGCGACGTTACTAATTTTTCGCACAATCAGATAAGGCCCAATATAACGCGGACTAAGCTTACCCTTTCTGCCGAACCGCATTACGCCTTTCATAGGCGATACCTTCAGAAATACCCAATCACCAACCTGGAATTCCAAAGAACGACGCCGTTCATCAGCGTATGATTTCTGTCGACTCTGGGCTGCCAATAGTCGCTCTCGGATAAGTTTCACCTTATCAACGGCCTGCTGGATCATATCTGGGCCAATTAACTCTGTCTCGCCAATATCAAACCAGCCGATCGGTGACCTGCATTTCCTGCCATACAGAGCCTCGTACGGAGCCATCTGGATGCTGGAATGGTAACTGTTATTATAAGCAAATTCGATCAATGGCAAGTGATCCTCCCAGCTACCTTTGAAATCAATAACAAAGGCCCGCAACATATCTTCAAGCGTCTGGATAGTGTGCTCGGCCTGTCCGTCACTCTGAGGATGAAAAGCCGTGCTCAGGCTCAGCTGAATCCCTAATCCTTCCTGAAAAGATCTCCAGAAGTTCGCTGTGAACTGAGCACCTCTGTCAGTGATAATAGATATAGGAACTCCATGAAGCTTCACTATTTCTTTAATATAAAGCCTGGCATAATCCTCGGCGGAATAAGTAGTTCTGACGGGGAGAAAATGGGCTGATTTTGTCAGCCTATCAACAATAACCCAGATGGAATCATACATCCGTGGAGTGCGAGGTAAACCTGTAATGAAGTCCATATTAATGATCTCCCACTTCCACGTCGGAATTTCCATTTCTTGAAACAATCCACCCGGTTTCTGATGTTCAATTTTGACTTGCTGACAATTTGGACACTGGGCGACAAATTCTGCGATATCCCGTTTCATGCCATCCCACCAGTATAGGCATCTAAGATCATGGTACATCTTCGTATACCCAGGATGGACAGAATAGCGAGCATAGTGTGCCTCGCCCATAACCTGCTGCCGTAGCCCTGCAATATCAGGCACACACAACCTGCCTCTGTATAGTAAGGCTCCGTCTGGTGTAAACTCGAACGGAGTCTTCTCCTTATCATAGGCTGTGTCTCTGTACCGAGCTAAAATAGGATCTTCATATTGACGCCGCTTAATATCTTCCTTGATGGATGACTCAGAAACCCCTCGAACAGAAATCCGGGTATCTCCAGAATCGGCTAGACGAACCCCAAGACTAGCCAACTGCTGAATATCACGGGCTATGTCTCTCCTGTCTGGCTGTAAATCTGCCAAGCTGCCCATAGATTTCCGGCTGAGCGCATCTGCAACAACATTAGCCTTGCCCGGTTGATACAGAATATCCACATCATAATCTTTCAGAAGCTCCAGCCACCTCCGCTGCCGCAAATTAAGCTCTCTCTGCCTGAAAATATACTGGAGACTCTTATGATCAGTATAGATATCAACATGAACGCCATATAAATAGTGTCTCCATATCTTCAGCATGAATCACCGCTGCGAGCTCCAGATTGTGGGTAGGATAATTCTTTTCATGCTTTTTGAGCTGTCGGGAAGCATACGCTATAACTCTGCCGTGCTGCATTAATACACAGCCTAGCCCCATGCCAGAAGCGTCACAATAAATAACATATCCATCAGGTCCCTCTAGAAGGGTCAGAACTGGGGCGGTAGTCAACTTCTCTTTCAGCAACTGGAAGCTTCGTTCACAAGCATCAGTCCAGAGGAACTTGGCTCCCTTCTGAGTTAGCCTTGTCAAAGGCGCTAAAATTGAAGCAAACTTTTCCACAAATCTTCTGTAATAGCCTGCTAACCCCAGAAAACTACGTACCTCCGTGGGCGTCGTGGGTCTAGGCCAATTCTTCACGGCTTCAATCTTCTGTGTGTCCACCCGGACACCATCCGCTGCAATAATATGCCCCAGGAATGCCACTGAAGCCAGCAAAAATTCATATTTAGAAAATTTTGCATATAATTTCTGATGCCGAAGTACCCCAAGTACCACTCTCAGATGATCTGCGTGCTCTGCCTCAGACCGAGAATAAATCAGAATATCATCGATAAATACAATTACGAACATGTCTAAGAATGGCCTGAATACCCGGTTCATTAAATCCATGAATACCGCAGGAGCATTAGTCAGCCCAAAAGACATAACTCTGAATTCATAATGCCCATATCTGGTCCGGAACGCTGTCTTAGGAATATCAGCCTCTCGTACCCGTACCTGGTGATAGCCTGACCGAAGATCTATCTTTGAAAATTATTTGGCGCCCTACAACTGATCAAACAAATCATCAATTCTGGGGAGGGGGTATTTATTCTTTATGGTTACCTTATTCAGCTGCCGATAATCAATACACATACGCAGCGACCCGTCTTTCTTACGCACAAATAATACCGGGGCTCCCCAAGGCGAAGTACTGGGCCTGATAAAGCCTTTTTCTAACAGATCCTTCAACTGCTCTTTCAGTTCTTTCAATTCTGCCGGTGCCATTCTGTACGGGGGAATAGATATCAGCTGAGTATCTGGAAGCAAATCAATAGTAAAATATATCTCCCGCTCCGGAGGAAGGCCTGGAAGCTCATCTGGGAATACATCCGGAAATTCATTAACCACGGGAACTGACTGAAGAGTCGGCGTTTCTGCTGTCAAGTCTTGTACCTGAACCAGATGATAAAAATAACCCTTTCTGATCATTTTCTTCGCCTTAAGGTATGAAATAAACTTACCTTTCGGCGATGCTGTATTACCGGCCCATTCTATAACTGGCTCCCCGGGAAACTGGAAACGAACTACCTTATTTTGGCAGTCAACATTAGCATAACAGGAGGCTAGGCAGTCCATTCCCATAATAACATCAAATTCAATCATATCTAATTCCACCAGATCGACCTTAGTGTCTCGGCCATATACAGTTACAGAACAGTCTTTAAATACCTATTTCGCTACAATAAAGTCCCCAATCGGTGTGGCTACCTCAAACGGCTCTATAGGTTCAGACGTTATACCAATTATACTGGCAACCAGAGGTGAAATATATGACAAAGTTGAACCTGGATCAATCAATGCATACACAGACCGAGAGAAAACCAATAATGTACCTGTAACGACATTAGGCGATGCCTCCTGGTCCTGGCGGCTGGCCAAAGCATAAATGTGGTTCGAAGGACCGCTAGTACCAGAAGCTCCACCACGGCCTCTACCGCGACCCGCTGGTGTTGAAGTACCTGGCCCCGTAGGGCGCATAGCCACTGATGAAGATGAAGACCCGGCGGCTGATCCGGTAGGCTGCGCTGCACCACCCGAACTACCCTTATACGGGCAATCTCTCACAGAATGGCCTTGACGGCCACAAGAAAAACATGCACCGGTGGCTCTGTAGCACTCTCCCGGATGGTATCTACCACAATAGGAACACTGAGGCCTAGGTGGCCTCGTCTGACCAGAACCCCTATCTGCCCGCGAACCTGAAGCCCTGGAGCTCTGACCTACTCCTGAATACACTGGGCTATCAAATCTGTGACCTGTAGGCTGTGGAGGTGTGCTCTGTGCCGGCTAGGATAGATGTCTGCTAGGCTGCTGCGGCTGCTGAGGCTGCTGAGGCTGTCTGCCCCGAAAATCTCCAGAATACCCAGATGATCTGGCCATCTTGGGCTATCTCCGATCCTGGCTCCTATCAGGCTGACGCTCCCTATGCCGGTCCTCCATGCCCTGGGCGTGCGCCTGAATCCGGGCAATTTCCATGCCGGGCTGAGCAGCCAATACCAAACAGCTGTCGACAAAATAACGGTCCAGCCCCATAATGTACCTGTGCATCCTGTCATCCATAGTAGCTACCACAGCAGGTGCGTATCGGGCCAATGAGTCGAACTTCATACTGTACTCTCGAACACTGCGACCCCTCTGTCTCAGCAATAAGAATCTGTCAGCCTTGGCCCGCCGTAACTCCGGAGGCAGAAAATGGCTAAGAAAAGCCTGAGAAAAATCATCCCAAACTGCTGGGGGAGCGCCGTCCCCTCTAGATAACTCCCATGACTCGTACCAATTTGCCGCTACATCATACAACCGGTACGAAGCCAATGTGACTGACTCTGTCGCGGAAGCATTAATAAAATGTAAGGTGCGCCGCATCTTCCTGATAAACTCCTCAGGATCCTCCTCGGGCTTTTTCCCGAAGAACTCTGGAGGGCCACAAGTCAAGAACTCACGAGCACTCGAACTGTCGTGCCTATATGCTCGGTCACCTCCCAATCCGTGCCCCTGAACCTGTCCCGCCACAAGTCTGGTCAATAGCTGGACTGCCTCTCTCATCGTCTGATCCTCAGTGCCTGGCCGTGGAGCTGGGGGCTCAGGTACTGGAATTGCGGGAGCTGGCGGTGGAGCCGCCCCCCGACCTGCAGCTGCTGCTGCTCCAATCTCCTCTACATGTGGCGGAGTGGAAGAGCCCTCTGCCGGGGGCAAAACATCAGGAACAATATGAGCATGGGCCCTGGTAACCCTCTGGGCCCGACTAGTCTCTCCCACAGCTGTTGCCTTGGCCTTTTGGGCCGCTGTCGCCTTTTTTGGAGGCATAACTGCAAATGTAACAATTCGTTAGGGAGGAGTCATCCAGATAACACAGCTCTATCGCACGATCTAAGACAGAAAGAAGGGTAGTATCCTAAATGCCCTGTAGCCTCCTGTTTATAGGTGTGGTGCACAACACACCGATAAACAAGACTCTACTAGACACGGCCTGTAGACATTCCGAGGACGAACCGCTCTGATACCACTTTTGTCACGACCCAACCCCGTAGGCCGTGACTAGTGCCCGATCTGGGCACTCAAACACATTCTAGTATAAAGCAGAAGCCGACAAGGCTTTATTTCCAATTTAGATAATTTCCAAAAAAAATTCGGCAGAGTTTCCTTTGTTTTGCGGACTATCCCATATACCCTGCACGCAGAAAATACCAACAAAGGCCACACAGGGCCAACAGAGTAACATTTAAATATATGCGGACCGGCCGCGGCGGCGAATGGGATCGCCCAAACACAACATATACACACAGCTGTACAGAAAGATCCCAACCCACAAACATGTCCACAGACCTCTAACAGACCGACATAATCATATGACGGGACAGGGCCCCGCCGTACCCATGAACGAGAATATACATATATAGAAGTGACAGACTGTACCAAAAGATGGCTCTGAATAAAAGAGCGCTCCAAATGGCAGAAAAGATATCCTAGCCGGACGGATCGGCAAACCTGTCGTCGGTACCTGCGCGGCATGAAAACGCAGCCCCCGAGGAAAGGGGGTCAGTACGAAATATGTACTGAATATGTAAAGCCTGAATTACAGAAACAAAATCATAACTGGTACAGAACGTACAGAAAGTTAGCAGAAAATCCAAAGTATCCAAATACATATTTTCAAAACATGCAGAATGTGTACAGAAACATATGTCATATCAAATCCGGCCCCTGAGAAGGAACTCGGCAGACAGAACGTGGCCACCCTCCCGACGCTGGTGCCACAACACAGAAGAATCAGAATAGGGGCATAACCCCGTAGCATAATATGTCATATCAATTGTCCATAGCAAATCATATCAGAACAAGCGGACATGGCACATCATACTCCACAAACCCATGTACGCGTATACCTGCCCCCTCACATCGAGGCACGGCGAACAATGCAGAGGATCACGCTTGACAACATATCCTGGCCCGGGCTCAGAGTGGGAAACATTGGGGCATCCACGAGTGGAGTAGTGAGAGACTAATGCAATTAAAATATCACAAATGGTTTAATAGAATCGATGAGGCATATCAAAGACAAACCGATCCAATGAAGTCGAACGGGAACATGATAAACGAGTTTCGGATATCATAATGGAATACAGAAGTATAACCTTTCTGAAATCATTCCGAGTGTCAAAACAATTTATCGGACTCAATGGAATATTTAAAACCATGTTTGTTAGGTAATTAGAATAGTAGTCAAAACGTTTCTTTTAAGAACTGCTCGAAAAGAAGACTTAAGTACATTAAGGGCAAAACCGGGAATAGCGGGCCCACCTCGGGACAAACAAGGCGGCGGCTCAAATTATACCCTTTTAAGCTTATGGGGTCACCTAAACGGGTTCTACGGACATTCTATAGCATTCCAAGTAATTTAGGGAAAGTTTGCATAATTTCAGGGAAAGCACACCAAATGGGCTCAATCTTACTGAAGGAAAAAGCGAGATTTTAAATTGCGGATTCCGAGGGGCAGAAAGTCTTCCGAGGCCCGAATCCGATTCTACTACACTTAGGCATGCCAAAAGAAGGATCGGGTTAGCTTTACATACCTTTTGAGCTTTTTGAGTCTATCCAAGCTCATTTCCCGTTTCGTCAAAAATCTGCAAATGGTCACATTTACCAGTTGTGAGTTATGGATGCCATGATTTCAACTTAATGCATATTTGTCTACCGAAATTTCGGCAGCATTTCCCCTATACATATAGCACCCCCGAGAATTCAACTCGGTTAGAAACCATCAACCACAACCCAAACGACGACATCAACATCAACAACGAACATTAAAAATACAAATATCCTTCAACTAGTCATCCTTCTAACAAGTTGACATAACCTTCATTCTAACCCAAACTTTCAAACTAATACCAATGATTTCACATTCATTAACAATCAAGATCATCACAATATAGTTCTAGAAACAATTCATATCGTTTTCCTTAAGTTATACACTCGATATACATAATATACAACTTTCCGTCAAAGTCATAACTTGTGCAAAACATCAAATCTTTGGCATACAACTTCATAACATGCTTCCAACTTCCAAACTCATCAATGATCATCACAATTAGCAACTAAACAACTTCATTTTCTTAATGTTGGAAAAATCATACTAAAACGACATAGGTTCCTACATTCCCATTCAATACAAACTTATATCATTCTAACTTCATTTACATTGCAACCATCACAATAACACACTAACTTACTAAACAACATAATTCATTTCCATCCCAAATCCAACATACCACACGGCCAAAAGACTTTTTTTGTCAACTTCAACTAAATCATTCAACTTCCTATTCCAATATGCATTTCATCACAACCACAACTAGAACATAACATGAATTCAACATCTTATGGCTATACAACATATACATGCACACGGCCACACACTTATAACACACACCCACTTTGCAAACTTCCATTTTTCCGTACAATCAACACATTTCTATATGCTACAACACAAACAAGACTTTATAACATACGAATAAGGAATAAATTCTCACCTTTTCCTCAAGTCTTCTTCACTTGAACTTGTGTTCACTTTGATGAAATAAGGTCTCCTTTCTCCAAACCAACTACACCAAGTTAATAAGGGTACTAAACTTAGTAGAAATTCAACAAGATAAGAATTTTTGGAGCAATATTTTTAATGGTGATTTTTCTCCACCATACCCGAAACCCCTCTCCCTTTCACTCTTGTTTTTTTTTTTTGCTTTGTTTCTTTCTTGCTTCATCTAAGAGATAAGGACCACTATATAAAATAAGGTCACTTATATTAATTAGGCACATGGAAAATTAAAAGAACCATGGGTTTGGGCCATTGACTTGGCCGGCCACCCCTAAAGTCTTTGGGCCTCATTTCATTTCAATTTTTTGAGCCCAATGACTTATGAACCATATTTTTGTAATTCCCGAAACTAATTTCCAAAATTCCAAATTTGTCCTTGGCCTCATTCGACACTTTCACATTAATATTCTTTCATACACAACTCCTATGTCAAATAAAAGTTAGTTATGGCCTTATTTCTTACAAGACAAGATTATTTCCAAATTTTCCAAAGGTGTGAAAACACGGGATATAACACTGCATCTCCCTTCCTCTCCTTGGGGTGGTTTTGGTCAGCGAGGTGCCCCGAAATTTGGTGTTTTTGGCCAGTATGTTGCACAACAAACTTAGTTTACGTTCGCATACTGCCCCAAAATTCCAATTTTCACAAAAATGCGTTATTTTCAATTCGTTTGACCTCCAATCCTTATAGTACCTTCTTGAATCTTATGTAAACCGTCATTAACCATCTAAGGAGCCCTATAACTCCCTCTGAAGCTAATTCTAAGGAATGTATTTCTCTAATGTTGTAAAATCTTCCCAAAACATGACTCAAATTCCAACCTTCAACGAACTTACTTTCGCTGATTCATTTAACTCTGAAACCTTAAGGTACATACTTAGAATTCTTATATACCCTCCTTAACCTTGTAAGGGCTTCATGTCCACTTTAGGGTTACATCATTTTACTTATGATGCAAACGACACAAAATTTTCCAAGGTGTAAGATCCTTCCCCCCCTTAAGAACATTCGTCCTCGAGTGTTAGACTCTTAGGGATCTTACAAAAAATTTGGCATAGTTTCCTCTGTATCTATACCACTACCATCCTGTCACAATAACTCAAAATATACAATGCCTCACAGGGCCACAGCAATGATAATAATAATAATAATGGCCCCACACGACCAAGAAAGCATTACATGCTTGAAGACAACGGTGTCTCTGTCTGATCCTTCTCTGGGAGTGGAAACAAGTGTGGATACTTGGACCTCATATCTTCTTTAACTTCCCAAGTCATTTCTTCCTTATTCCTATTCCTCCAAAGGACCTTCATTGAAGCTACATCTTTAGTCCTCAATCTCGGAACCTGCCTATCTAGAATAGCAACGGTAACTTCTTCATAAGATAATTGCTCGGTAACTTGAACATCATCTACGGGGATAGCTCAAGAAGGATCTCCAAATACACTTGAGAAACACTGATACATGGAAAATCCGATAGACTGACTCAAAATCTAAAGGTAGATCTAACTCATAGGCTATGTGGTCCCCTCTGCGAACAATCCTGTAAGGCTCAATATACCCAGGACTAAGCTTACCCTTTCTGCCAAATCTCATGAGGCCCTTCATAGGTGACACCTTCAAGAATACCCAATCCTCAACTTGGAACTCTAGGTCTCATCGGAGATCGTCCGCGTAGGACTTCTGTTAACTTTGGGTTGCCATAATCGGTATTGAATAAGCTTGATCTTCTCTACAGCCTGTTTAATCAATTCAGGCCTTACTAACTTAGTCTCTCCTACTTCAAACCATCCAATTGTTGATCTACACTTTCGCCCGTATAAAGCCTGATACGGGGCCATCTGGATACTGGAGTGAGTAACTGGACAATTCGAAGATCGAACCCTACACTTTCTTCTCTCTCTTCTCCCATGCATAACGTAGTAACATGGTGGCACCACCTACTGGCCAGCTGCCAACGGCGGTTGGCTAGCCTTTGGATATCTCATTATCATCCAACTTCCCACCTCTACCATCAGTGACACTCCCCGCTAACAACGCTACTCACCCGCTTCCCCCTACTATCCCTACAACTTCATATGCCAATACTTTGATAGATCCAGATGTTGTTTCTGTTACACCTCAGAAATTTCTCCGTACTTGTATGAAGAGTGGAATGATGAAAAGTTGAGTAAATGATGTTTTATTAAGTCGGTAATGGCTAATTAAGAATTTCTGGAAAATAACAAAGTCGCGAAAATTTTCTGTCCAGTGATCGTATATGGCACTATACTGCCCGTAAAGTGATTTACGGACCGTATAGTGCAATCGTCCTCCAGCTTGTCAAAAATCCCAACTTTCTGTAAATGTTGAATATGGTTAAATACGACCCAGTTTACGGCCCGTAAACTAGTTTACGGACCGTAAACTAGGTCGTAAACTACCATGTCCATCAGCCAAAACTTTCTATCTTTGAAATGGTTAAATACGACCACAGTGGACGGACCGTAAATCAAAATACGGTCCGTATATGGTGGTTTACGACCACTGTTCATCCCGACAAGAATTCATTAAAGATCAGATTTTGTGATTTTTAAAAGGGACTTAAGCCCATTTCACGTCATTTTTCATCCAACACTTCAAGAAAACTCTAGAGTGTTCTTCAACACTTCAACTCTAAGAATAGCAAGAAAATCCAAGGAAACCTAAGATTATCAACACCAAATTCATGAGAATAAGTGTAAGAACACATCAAAGGATCTTCTAAGTCAAGAAATTCCCAAGAAGGTGGAACTAGGGTTTTGGCTAATTGAAGTATTTCAACTTAAGGATTGTTCAACCATCCTCCAAGGTAAGTTTCATGATTATTTCTTATTGTTTGAAGCATTGGAAAGCTTAGACACTTGAAATGTAGGAGAACATAGAAATGGGTCATTATTGAATGAATAGTGACATAAATGAATGATAGTGGAATTGAACTATGAATATTGAAGTGTTGTGAATACTAATACGTTATAAATGATGTTTGTACCATGAAACAAGCATTAAATGCATGAAAACGCAAGGATGAGCTAGAAGTAGTAATAAGGGAAAATTGGAGGAAAATAGTGGATTTTGCCAAACGCACGTAAATGACGATTGTCGATTATGATATTGCGAATAATATTATGAATATTGGGAGTTGATATAGAACGTGAGAAAAGTAGTATGAGCGAAGGAAGCATTGTCCGACTTCTCCTAGAATTAGCGGCACGTTCTTATAGTCAGTTACTAATGTTGATATGAACTCTCTTTTGAAGGTAACGACGTGATATCGATGGAGAACAAGTGAGCGATATCTTAGCTAAACGACCAAGGTATGTGAGGCTAGTCCTTCCTTCTAATGGCATGAATCTTTTAGCTTGAATCCCTATTCCTTCCATGAGTTCTTACATTCTAAGAAGTTAAAAGCTTATGCCTATGAATGTCTATATGAGATAAGTTATACGATATGATGACACTAGAATGATCATGATGTTATTCCTTGCCTACACTCACCTTATGTTCTAGTCCTTTCAAGGTAAGGCAAAACGTCCATGATGGTTCCATAATGTAATCGGGGGATCACGACCTTACGTCACCCCGATAGAGTAAAGTTGATCATGAGTCTTATATACGCATTATGACAAGATAAGTATTTTATGATAAGCATATTACTATGAGCATTTACATTGAGCAGGTCATGAGCATTTCACACCGGGCCTAGTTGGCCGGGCAGACACCGCTTCGGCGGGCGGCGATACGGATACACCAGGACCTATGGGCGTGGGCAGACACCACTAGTGGGCGGCATGAGATGGTACTCCGGGTACCCGTCGTGGCCCCTAGCTGGGTCGTGACACAAGTGGTATCAGAGCAGTTCGCCCTAGGAAGTGTCTACGAGCCGTGTCTAGTAGAGTCTTGCTTATGGTGTGTTGCGCGCCACGCTAATAAACAAGAGGCTACAGGGCATTTAGGAAAATTAGCATCTTTCTTCTCATGAGATCGTGCGATAAAGCCATGTCTAGGATTTTATTCTTCCTAAAAGTGCGTTATGGCTTCAGAAACATGCCGCCGAAAGGAAAAGCTACAGCTGCCCAGAAAGGCAAAGCTACGACAAAGAGGCAGGCGGAAAAAGAGCCTCCGGCACATGTAGAGGAAAGTGAATCGCAAAGTGAGGCCGCAACCAATGTAGAAGAGCAGGGAGGAGCCTCAGCTCCGATTCCTCCACCGGGTGCTTCGGGTCAACAAGTGTCTGAGGCCATACATTTATTGACGCAGTTGGTTGCCGCTCAGGCACAACGACAGAATGCGGGCCCAAATGATCATTCAGCTAGTACAAGAGCCCGTGATTTCCTTACTCTAAATCCTCCAGAATTTTTCAGGTCGAAGCCGGATGAGGACCCACAAGGTTTTATCGATGAAATGCTGAGGACGCTAACACTTATGCATGCTTCTGACACTGAATCTGTAGAGTTGGCCTCATATAGACTTCGCGACTTGCCGGTACTATGGTATAAGAATTGGGTGATAACAAGAGGGAAGAATGCACCACCTCCCGTGTGGCAAGAGTTTGTAGATGCCTTTATTCGTCACTACTTGCCACCTGAAGTCCACCGAGCTCGAGCGGACAGGTTCTTGAACTTGAAACAAGAAAGCATGAGTGCCCGAGAGTATAGTATGCAATTAAACTCATTGGCCCGGTATGCTCCGACTATGGTGGCTGACATGGGGGACCGAGTCAATAGATTTGTGAGTCGTTTAGGACCACACTTGTTCAGAGATTGCTTGACATCCTCTTTGCAAGACGGGATGGATATTTCCCTGATACAGGCCCATGCTCAGAACCTCGAGGAACGACAACGACAGAAGAGAAGTGATCGTGAGGGTGACAGAAGACAAGGTAAGAGGGCTAGATCTATGGGGGAGAGCAGTGAGTACCGAGGGGGATCGAGACAGACATATTCTAGGCACTCAGGTCAGTCAGTGACTAGTGCACCTCCTAGATTCTCAGATATGAGGGTTGACCGTTCTTTTCAGTCAGGCCAGGGGCAGAGTTCGAGGGCCTCAGATTCGCAGTCTAGTGGAGACTTTAGCCAGAGGAGACCTCCAGTACCGCGGTGTAGCCAGTGTGGCAAACTACATTCCGGACAGTGTCGTCAGGGTTCGGATGCTTGTTATGCTTGTGGGCAGGTTGGTCATATGATGAGAGATTTCCCTTCAGCGAGAGATAGAGCTGGGACTCAGCCTACAGGTTCAGCAGCGGGTTCTTCTTCAGCACGCCCGACAGCACAGACTCCTCAGACTACAGCAGGTAGGGGCAGAGGTAGAGGGGGAGCATCTACTTTAGGTGTTGTTCAGCCCCGTGTGTATGCTTTAGCTGGGCGACAGGATCTTGAGTCTTCCCCAGATGTTGTCACAGGTACCTTGACTATATTTTTTCGTGACGTATATGCTCTGATTGATCCAGGTTCTACCTTCTCATATATTACTCTGTATATCGCTGATTGTGTTGGGGTAAGACCTAAGATAATTAAACCTTTCGAGGTATTCACTCCGGTTGGTGATCCTGTAATAGTGAGGCAAGTATATCAGAACTTTGTCATGACCCAACCCCGTAGGCCGTGACTAGTGCCCGATCTGGGCACCCAAACCCATCTATCAAATGCATTCAAGTATATAGCAGAAGCCGTCAAGGCTATATTCTAAATTTAGATAATTTCCAGAAAAATTTCGGCAGAGTTTCCTTTGTTTTACAGACTATCCAAAATAACCCTGCGCACAGAAAATACCAACAAAGGCAACACCGCCCAACAAGGCAACTAGTAAACATATGCGGACCGGCCGCGGCGGCGAATGGGATCGCCCAAACACATCATATACACACATCCGTACAGAAAGACGCAACCCACAAACATGTCCACAGACCTCTAAACAGACCGACAGAATCATATGACCGGACAGGGCCCCGCCGTACCCAAATAGTCAGATATACAGAAATATATACATAACAAAAGATGTATGTACCAAAAGTGGACTCCGGATAAAAAGGGAGTACTCCGAAATAGTAGAAAGTGGAGCCTACAGTGATGGATCACCTGTGTCTGTACCTGCGGGCATGAAACGCAGCCCCCGAAGAAAGGGGGACAGTACGAAAGATGTACTGAGTATGTAAAGCATAGAGTACAGAAATATGAGCCATAACTGAAAACAAATAGGATACAAAGGGGAAATACCGAACAGTATATCAAAATCTGTATCAAAACCATATATACGTAATGCAAACAAAATCATGCAAAGCTCAGGAACGTGGTCACCACTCCAACGCTGGTGCCACACACAGCATAACACCGGAAGGTTCAAATCTCCGTACATCCCCGAGCACACATATCAGCATAGCATATCACCAGCCATATCACAGCATAACTCCAAACGGAACCCAGCCCTATGGCGAGGTCTCGGGAACCGTAACACAGCATACGGCCGAATTTATCATAGCGCGCACGAATCATAACCGGCCCGGGAACCGGTGAACAAAGTCATAATAAGGGCACGAGCGGAGTCGTGAGCAAACAATGCAACTTATAAGTCAAAACACCTTTTGAAACTCTATATTATCATATGCTAACTCATTAATCAAATAGTTCGAATAACTAGTCAATACAGGGTTCGTTTCACAAAAGTATTTATGGTTCAAAATATAGTTTAGAATATCGTGGCAATCAAACATTATTTTATGATAGCCAAATTCATAACCAAAAGTGTTTTGCCGACATTAGACAAGAATGGGCATAATAGAGCAAACAAAGAAGTCTCGATGCTAGCGGGCCCACCGCGGGTCAAGTCGAGGTGGCGGACATGAATCACAGACATTTGGGGTCTATGGAATCATACATGGAAGTCTCGAGGCAACTTGATTACATTTACAAAAGTTTCGGACATTAGATCA
Source organism: Lycium barbarum (assembly GCF_019175385.1). NCBI lineage: Eukaryota > Viridiplantae > Streptophyta > Magnoliopsida > Solanales > Solanaceae > Lycium > Lycium barbarum. The sequence continues at coordinate 16,019,219 of NC_083348.1, read as the reverse complement.
CTTTTCAATATAATATGAGTTTTATAATTCAATTCAATTGAATGAATAATACTAAATTTCCAATTCGGATTTCTAGGAACAGAATTGCCCTCGGGGCTCCAATATCGACCTAGTATACCTAAGACATGCCAAAAGAAGGAATGGGTAGCCTTACATACCTTATATGCGTCTTACGCTCGCCCGAAACTCAAGTCCCGATTCTCTCAGGATCTGCAATTGGTCAAAGTTACCAATTAGGGATTTCAAGGCTTAAGAATTCACTTAACCTCATTTTTGTCTACCGAAATTTCGGCAGCACTTCCCCCATATATATATATCACCCGAGACTTAGCTCGGCTCCATATACAACAACAACAACAACAACAACCCACAGTATCACAATCATCACAAGTCATAACAAAATCACTCTATCGTCAATATTCTTTCTTTCTACATAAATCAACAACTTTCATCCAAACTTCACCACATCCACATTAACATATTCATTTACTCATTCAAAGTTATTCAAACACATTCCAATAATATTCCAAACGATATACATGAATTTAAGCAATCCGCTACTTTCCATATTCTATTCAAAATGTCCACAACTACGACGAACATACTAACTTGCATTGTTTCATTCCAAATTCATTAACAACAACCATAATTCACATTTAAAGTCTTACTTTCACAATTATATACGAATATACAAAAATCATATAATTTCCCATAAGGAACCGCAACCATTTTCAATGCCAATTCGACTCGTTAAACATTCATTTACGTCATAAATGCCACAACGACGCAACTAACAAACTAAACAAAATCAAAATTCACCTTGCCTTCACCATGACATGGCTCACGGCCACTTCACCACACACACACACACCCACGGTTTCACACACACACCAAAACTACGGAATTTTCGTATATTCTCAATCCTTATAATATTCTTACGAATTCCATAACACAAAAATGACAAAATCCTTACCTTATCTTGAAATTCCGACTTGCCGCAAATGTGATTCTTTCGCCAAACAAATTGTATCACGTCGGAGAGCGTCTTGTACTTGCTACAAATATGAGAAGAACAAGATTTTTAGACCACAATCCAAGGCTAGAGAATTTTTTTTTTTTGGAACAAGGGGTTCGGCCGAATGGGGTTCAAGAACTCAAGGATGAGTTTTTAATTTTGTTTCTAGATTTCTCTAAGGATAAGCATACCTATATACATAATTGATTAGTAGGCACATGGAAAGCACATGACCATTAAATGGGTCTTGGGCCAAGGCCTCATGGCCGGCCACCCTATGGTCTTGGGCTTCAATTTTCCTTCAATTTTTTCTTGGCCCAATTCGTTGAAATCTCGTTTTGTAATTCCCGAAACCAATTTCCGGAATTCCAATTTTTGTCCTTAGACTTCCTCCACATTTCCACACCAATATTTTCATAAACAACATAGACATATTAACTAAAATCAAAGATATGGCCTTATAACATACAAGTCTCAATTATTTTCAAGATTTCCAATTATGCGAAAACACGGGACATAACATGTGTAGTCATTATAGGTGATCGTCAGACAAGGGCTGATCTAATTGAACTTGAGATGATAGATTTTGACGTAATTAAGGGTATGGACTGGTTGGCATCATGCTATGCTAATGTTTGTTGCCGGACAAAGGTAGTTCGATTCCAATTTCCGGGAGAGCCCATACTCGAGCGGAAGGGTAATACAGTTTCCCCAAAGGGTAGGTTTATTTCCTACCTTAAGGCGAGAAAAATGATAGCCAAGGGTTATATTTGTCATCTAGTTCGGGTTCATGACACGGAAGCGGAAGTGCCAACTTTCCAGTCTGTCCCGGTAGTGAATGAATTCCCAGATGTGTTTCCCAACGAGTTACCAGTCCTTCCTCCAGAAAAGGGAGACAGACTTTGCTATTGATGTACTACCAGACACCGAGCCTATTTCTATTCCTCCATATCGAATGGCTCCAGCAGAACTGAAAGAGCTAAAAGCACAGCTAAAAGATTTACTTGAGAAGGGGTTTATAAGGCCTAGTTCCTCGCCATGGGGAGCACCAGTCCTGTTCGTAAGGAAGAAAGATGGATCTCTACGAATGTGCATCGACTACAGGCAGTTGAACAAGGTGACAATAAAGAATAAATACCCTCTTCCTAGAATTGAAGACTTGTTCGATCAATTGCAAGGTGCTAAATGGTTCTCCAAGATAGATCTGAGATCGGGTTAGCATCAGGTGAGAATTAGGGAAGCAGATAATCCCAAGACCGCCTTCAGGACAAGATATGGTCACTACGAGTTTCGAGTAATGTCTTTCGGGTTGACGAATGCCCCGGCGGTGTTCATGAATTTAATGAATGATGTGTTCAGGCCGTTCTTAGACCTTTTGTGATAGTTTTCATCGACGATATTCCGGTGTACTCTCGCACAGAGTCAGAACATGCAGATCATCTAAGGATTGTTCTTGGCGTTCTTCGAGATCGGGAATTGTATGCAAAGTTTTTGAACTGCGAGTTTTGGCTAAACTCAGTGGCATTTCTAGGCCATGTTCTTTCAGATGATTGTATCCGAGTCGACACTCAGAAAATAGAAGCTGTGAAGACTTGGCCAAGACCTACGACGCCTACAGAAGATCGTAGTTTTCTGGATTTGGCAGGTTATTATCGAAGATTCGTAGAGGGCTTCTCATCTATTTCAGCCCCATTGACAAAGTTAACCCAGAAGTCGGCTAAATTCTAGTGGAGTGATGCCTGTGAGCGTAACTTCCAAGAGTTGAAAAATAGGTTGACCTCAGCGCCAGTGCTAACAATTCCAGAAGGATCAGATGGCTATGTAGTGTATTGTGATGCCTCCGGTGTGGGATTAGGATGTGTATTGATGAAGAATGGGAAAGTTATTGCATATGCTTCGAGACAGTTATGAAAACATGAACAGAATTATCCCACTCATGATCTTGAGCTAGCTGCGGTCATTCATGCATTGAAAATATGGAGACACTACTTAGATGGTGTGCACGTGGACATCTATACGGATCACAAAAGCCTTCAATATATTTTCAAACAGAAGGAGTTGAACCTGCGGCAAAGGAGATGGTTAGAATTACTGAAGGATTATGATGTGAACATTCTATATCATCCAGGGAAGGCGAATGTAGTAGCAGATGCACTTAGCCGTCGATCGATGGGTAGTTTATGTGGAGTTCGTTCGGAAAAGCGAGAAATGGTTCGTGAAGTCCATCGGTTAGCAAGTCTCGGTGTACGGCCCATTGATTCAGGAGATGCAGGTATTAGCGTCAATGACCCCACAGTTTCATCACTGAATCTAGAAGTGAAGGAACAGCAATATGAAGATCTTCAGTTCAGCCACTATCGAGATCTAGCCCATGGAAAGGAAAAGTCTCCATTCGAAGTTTCCATAGAAGGGGTTCTTAGATATCGAGGCAGGTTATGTGTACCGAATATAGCAAACTTGCGCCAACGGATTTTAGAGGAAGCACATTATTCCCGGTATTCTATTCATCCAGGTGCAACCAAGATGTACCACGATCTCAAATTGATATATTGGTGGGATGGCATGAAGCGAGACATAGCAGAATTTGTAGCACAGTGCCCAAATTGCCAGCAAGTGAAGGGCGAGCATCAAAAGCCAGGAGGCTTATTGCAAGCTATAGAAATTCCTACGTGGAAATAGGAAGAAATTAACATGGATTTTGTGGTAGGATTACCCCGTACACGAGGGAAGTATGATTCTATATGGGTGATCGTGGATAGACTCACGAAGGCAGCTCATTTTCTCCCCGTTAGAACCACATATTCAGCGAAAGATTATGATAAATTGTATCTCAAGGAGATTGTACGACTTCACGGTATTCCTTTGGCCATTATTACAGACAGAGGGGCACAGTTCACAGCCAAGTTCTGGAAGTCCTTTCAAGAAGGTCTAGGTACCCAAGTTAAGCTCAGCACGGCGTTCCATCCGCAGACTGACGGACAAGCCGAGCATGTGTATTGGATTTTGGCGGTAGTTGGGATGAGCATTTGCCTCTTATTGAATTTGCCTATAATAACAGCTATCATTCCAGCATTCAAATGGCCCCGTATGAAGCCTTATATGGAAGAAAATGCAGATCTCCAATTGGATGGTTTGAAACCGGAGAAGTACAATTGATAGGCCCCGACTTGATCCAACAAGCAGTTGAAAAGGTTAAAGTGATTAGAGACCGACTGTTAACAGCTCAAAGTCGCCAAAAGTCTTATGCAGACAACCGCCGACGGGATTTAGAATTTCAGGAAAATGACTGGGTATTTCTGAAGGTATCGCCAATGAAAGGGGTGATGAGATTTGGCGAAAGAGGGAAATTGAGTCCAAGATACATCGGACCTTATAAAATTATCTGTAAGGTGGGACAGGTAGCATATGAATTGGATTTACCTTCGGAGTTTGAATCAGTTCACCCGGTATTCCATGTTTTGATGCTCCGCAAGTGTGTTGGGGATCCTACACGAATAGTTCCAATTGATTATGTGCAAGTAACAGAGAAGCTGACATACGAGGAAATGCCCATTGCCATTTTGGATAGACAAGTACGAAGGCTCCGGAATAAAGAGGTTGCTTCGGTCAAAGTTCTATGGCGGAACAATAATCGGGAAGAAATGACTTGGGAAGCGGAGGAAAAGACAAAATCTACATACCCCCATTTGTTCAAATCCCCAGAAGAGATTCAAGATGAGACGTCGATGGTGTAAGGTATGTATGTTTTAATTTTATGTTTTTGGTCGTGTGTGGCCATAAATGTGTTGATATTGTGATATAGCCCTGTGAGGCGAAGATATTGTGGGTTGTTGTAATGGAAAGGTAGTATCCAAATTACAAAGAAAACTCTGGCAAATTTTTTCTAGAATCCCCAAGTGTCGAACATTCGAGGATGAATGTTCCAAAAGGGGGGAAGAATGTTACACCTCGGAAATTTCTCCGTACTTGTATGATGAGTGGAATGATGAAAAGTTGAGTAAATGATGTTTTATTAAGTCGGGAAAGGCTAATTAAGAATTTCTGGAAAATAAGAAAGTCGTGGAAAATTTTCTGTCCAGTGGTCGTATATGGCACTATACGGCCCGTAAAGTGATTTGTGGACCGTATAGTTCAATCGTCCTCCAGCTTGTCAAAAATCCCAACTTTCTGTAAATGTTGAATATGGTTAAATACGACCCAATTTACGGCCCGTAAACTGGTTTACGGACCGTAAACCAGGTCGTAAACTACCATGTCCATCAGCCAAAACTTTCTGTCTTTGAAATGGTTAAATACGACCACAGTGGACAGACCGTAAATCAAAATACGGTCCGTATATGGTGGTTTACGACCGTTGTTCATCCCGACAAGAATTCATTAAAGATCAGATTTTGTGATTTTTAAAAGGGACTTAAGCCCATTTCACGTCATTTTTCATCCAACACTTCAAGAAACTCTAGAGTGTTCTTCAACACTTCAACTCTAAGAATAGCAAGAAAATCCAAGGAAACCTAAGATTATCAACACCAAATTCATGAGAATAAGTGTAAGAACACATCAAAGGATCTTCTAAGTCAAGAAATTCCTAAGAAGGTGGAACTAGGGTTTTGGCTAATTGATGTATTTCAACTTCAGGATTGTTCAACCATCCTCCAAGGTAAGTTTCATGATTATTCCTTATTGTTTGAAGCATTGGAAAGCTTAGACACTTGAAATGTAGGAGAACATAGAAATGGGTCATTATTGAATGAATAGTGACATAAATGAATGATAGTGGAATTGAACTATGAATATTGAAGTGTTGTGAATACTAATACATTATAAATGATGCTTGTACCATGAAACAAGCATTAAATGCATGAAAACGCAAGGATGAGCTAGAAGTAGTAATAAGGGAAAATTGGAGGAAAATGGTGGATTTTGCCAAACGCACGTAAATGACGATTGTCGATTATGATATTGCGAATAATATTATGAATATTGGGAGTTGATATAGAACGTGAGAAAAGTAGTATGAGCGAAGGAAGCGTTGTACGACTTCTCCTAGAATTAGAGGCACGTTCTTATAGTCAGTTACTAATGTTGATACGAACTCTCTTATGAAGGTAACGATGTGATATCGACGGAGAACAAGTGAGCGATATGTTAGCGAAACGACCAAGGTATGTGAGGCTAGTCCTTCCTTCTAATGGCATGAATCTTTTAGCTTGAATCCCTATTCCTTCCATGAGTTCTTACATTCTAAGAAGTTAAAAGCTTATGCCTATGAATGTCTATATGAGATAAGTTATACGATATGATGACACTAGAATGATGATGATGTTATTCCTTGCCAACACTCACCTTATGTACTAGTCCTTTCAAGGTGAGGCAGAACGTCCATGATGGTTCCATAATGTAATCGGGGGATCACGACCTTACGTCACCCCGATAGAGTAAAGTTGATACTGAGTCTTATATACGCATTATGACAAGATAAGTATTTTATGATAAGCATATTACTATAAGCATTTACATTGAGCATGTCATGAGCATTTCACACCGGGCCTAGTTGGCCGGGCAGACACCGCTTCGGCGGGCGGCGATACGGATACACCACGACCTATGGGCGTGGGCAGACACCACTAGTGGGCGGCATGAGATGGTACCCCGGACGCGGGAGGCCTGGACGCGGGCTAATATTATTGATTATCACACCGTTCCGACAAGGACGGGCAACTTGCATATGATGCATACATGTCATGATGATGTGTATGAGTAAGATAGTATGCATTACTTCATTTATGATTATCAGTCAGATCCAGATGTCTGATGTTGATATTATCCTCATATTATTGATGTTTCTTTTCATTCTGTATGCCTCTTATACTCGGTACAATATTCGTACTGACATCCTTTCTTCGGACGCTGTGTTCATGCCCACAGGTAGACAGGGAGGAGAGCTTGGCCCAGGTCCTCAGTAGCTGCCAGCTGATAGATAGCACTCCATTGTTCGGAGGTGCTTATAGCGACCCTTTTGATGTACATTCATATATGCATATTTTTGGGCATGACGGAGTCTTGTTTCGTCTATGTATTCACTATGTTAGTAGAGGCTCGTAGATACGCAGTGTGGGTTAGATGGTCTCACAAGATGTTTTCAGATGTATATGTATTATTTTGATGGCCAAGAGGCAAATGTATATAAAGTATTTATATTTTAATTAAATATGATTTTCCAACAATTGGTATGTAAAATTGATAAAAGAGTAATAAATGAGCCAGACAAGCAGTAGAGTAAGCGGTGCTCGGTAATTGCTCCGGGTACCCGTCGTGGCCCCTAGCTGGGTCGTGACAGTTTCCATGCATGCGTGTGATCTCATTCCCTTGAAGGAGATTACATACGTACATGGGATTACTTACGTAAAATGGACATCAAGTGAAGTTGCTAGAATGGAAGTGATAGAGAATATACAATATGCAATAGTTGCTAAATTCTCATACGGGTGGCCAGAGTTGGAAGAGTTGAAGAACACCATTCAAACTCAATGTGGTGCTAAAGGAAGTGTCATGTTGGATTTTTCAGAAACAGGCACGTTTTAATACGATGTACTAGATTGGAAGATTTCATTACTATTTTATCCAAGAGTGCTTTCATGCTGGCAAGTCGAAGGATGGATTTTCTTATCAGATGAGACCTTTAATATATGATTCAAACTTTAAGATTGATGAGGAAACCACGACTGCTATGGAATGGATCTCGTTCCCTAATCTTCTCCCAACTTTTTTTTGTGAAACAATCATTATTCTCACTAGCTTCTGCTGTTGGAAAGTCATTACAATTAGATTTTTCCACTGTTAACAAAACTAGACCAAACTGTGCTAGGGTTAAAGTGCAAGTGGATTTATTGGCAGATTTTCCTAAGTTTGTGATGATGGATATAAAAGATGAAGATACTAAGGAGATTCGTAGTGTAAGAGTGAAGATTCAATATGATCATCTCCCTAAGTAATGTACTGAATGTATGTTACAAGGTCACTCTAATGATGACTGTCGATTCTGGCATCCTGATATTGATAAGACTGTTAATCAAGGGAATAAAGATGCTGCTCAGGTTCAGGTTCAGGTTCAAGGTGATGATAAGGAGAGGGTAGACGAGCCTAGACAAGAACAAAGGAAGAAGGAGAATAGAAGGGTTATATAGGATGGCAAAAACCTATTCAACAGTATCTTCGCAAGGTGTTATCTAGTGGCAAGGTGGTGACTTATCCTATATCAAAGAATTATGTAGATTCAACTGGAGGGGAAAACAAGGCCGAGGATAGTAATCATAATGGTGATGAGGGTAACATGACAAAGAATCAAGATATAATGATTAGCACTAATAAGTTTGATGTCCTATCAATAATTAATGAGGAGGAAGAATCAAGTAAAGTGAATAATGCAGCAGAAGTGGTTAATACCAATGTGGAAAATGATATTGAGAAAAGTGGTGAGGATCATGTAGTGCAAACTCCTAAGTTAAGCACTAAGGATTGGGGGGGAAAGAACTCTAATTAGGTGGTAAGAATATCTGAAAGATCCCCAACTGGTACTGATGAACAGAAGAAAAGAGGAGGGGCTGCTGAAAGCTCTCCATTTTCTATAATAGCAGTGGTAGAGGAGGAGGCAACTAAACTTGTCTCAGGGGCAAGTGAGGTGGAGATTGGAAAGGATCTTCAAGAAGTTGAAGATATTGCTCATTTGGGATGTAAGGATAGTATTGATGAGGCTGAAATCACAAAGGAAATAAGTGACAAAGAGAAAGATAAATGTATTATTCAACTGCCAATAGCACAAGAAGTATTAGCTGACATGCCACCAATTTTCCATGAGGATTAGGTGCCAGCATATGATGTTACGGGACCCTCAGGACTAGATCTAGTCCTATATCAAGAGAAAGAGAGTGAAGAAATGGGTAATGATCCAGTGGTAATGGATGAATGTAGTACACAAGTTCATGTTGCCAATGAAGGAAAGGGGGTCATAGGTGTTATACCCCGCATTTTCAGAGCATGAGTATGACACGTGCTTCCTCAAAAAAAAATTGATTGAAAATTATGTTGTTGCTACATAATTTAAACTCATGTTAATAGTGTTGTATCCCGTATTTTAGTACGTCGGATTATTTGTAAGCTGAGGTGGGCCCACACGTCGAGATTTTTTTTTTTGACATGTGAAAAATTATATGAAGCACATATGCGAAGTTAAACACAACTCAAGAAGGACCCTTGAGCCAAATCGAAATGGAAGTCCTCCAAACAAATATTTTTAAGTAACGTTATCGGGTGATCTGACTTCGAGGGGAAAAAACGGTATTATAAGTTTGACATTTGGAAAAATACCAAGAAATATAAGTTGTATATAATTGAATTAGCTTACCAACCATAGGTCGTGGGTCCACAGGTGACGTCGGGAAAAAGAGATATGGATGTTTTAAGGCAGAAAGGTCAGTGGGCTAGGCCCAATCCGAGCCCAACCGGGTTAGGCCCATGACCCATGTTTATTTAAGTGAAACTTCAGCCCTTTTTTCCTCAATTTTCATACCAAAACACCATAAAATTCAGGAAAAATAGAAAGAGGAGCCTTGGAGAGAAGAAAAACCCATTTTGACTAAAATCTGAGCCCCGAATCCCGAAGCCCATGAAGGGAAAAAGTGTTGTATGCTGCGTTGTCTTCAATATGAGCTAAAAATCAATCAAGAAAAAGAGGATGGACGTGATGGCTGCACACTTGGGGTAAGATTACTATCCCTTTTCATTGTTAACAAGTTTATTTAAAGTTTTAACGGATTAGAACGGAGAAAATAGCGATATAAATTCGTTTGTTGATGTTGTTGAATTATGGTTTGAGTTTGAGGAGAACTTTGGATAAAATATATATATATATATATATATATATATATATTTCTTGTAGGATGTTGTTATTAATGTTATTGGTATTGATTTCAGCTTCTCTACGGAAATAAAATTACTAAATAATTATACCGCAAATTGGTTGGTTGAGAAATTTAGAAAACAGTGTGTAGGCTGTTCTATGGTATACGTTGGTATTGGAAATGATGTTAATACTATTGGTATTGTTGTTGATAATTTGGCCGAGGTGAATTCTCGGATTGTTGTTGATAATTTGGCCGAGTTGGATTCTCAGGGTTGGCTGTATTTACAGGGGAAATGCTGCCGAAATTTCTGTAGATAAAGTGTTAGTTTAGAATTGGATTTTTAAGTAGCGGTAGCTAATGTTTGGTATTCACTAATATTGTTGTAGATTTTGGAAAAGCCGACACTTAAGTTCGGATTAGCTTAGGAAGCAGACAAGGTATGTAAGGCTTACCCTTTCTTTCTTTTGGCATGATCTTTGTGAAACCAACATGACAAAGTATATGTATGATTTCAAAGAAACTCCTATTCTTAGAGCCACTAGGATGGCTAACGTTCTTGATTTCCATAAGCTACTTCATATGGTTTTGATGCGTATCTATGATGTCCGAAGATCTATCTGATATGTTTCCGAATGGAATTCGAAAGATAATTGATATGACTAAAGTTTTGATTTTCAAATGCTAGCACGTTCGATTATTCCATTGAGTCTTTGATATATTTTGATACGTACATATGGTTCCAAAAGCTCTATTTGATTTGACCCGTAACGATATCCGAAAGGTACTTGACATGATTGTTGCTTTGATTTTCCAAAAATGGCTTCTGAAATGTTCGTAGAAGGTTCTGTACTTCAAACGCTCATAACTTTCTTATACTAAATTGGATTGACCCGAAACTTGTTTCTGAGCCTTCAGGTGTCGGTAAGTATACTTGTCCATCGAGTCTTAGAATTGATTTATATGCATATGATTTCTCACTACTCTGCTCGCGCATACTATTGTTATATCGTTCGCCGAGCCCCAGGCCAGTTATGTCATTGTGCGCACTATGTTATACTCGGCACTAATATATGTATATATGGATCGGGCTGCACGTTCCGCAGCAATATAATATATGTATATATGGATCGGGCTGCACGTTCCGCAGCAATATATATATATATATGGATCGGGCTGCACGTTCCGCAGCAATATATATATGGATCAGGCTGCACGTTCCGCAACAATATATTTATGGATCGGGCCGAACGTTCCTCGACACTAATATATTATATTTATGGATCGGACCGAACGTTCCTCGACACTAATATATTATATTTACGGATCGGCCGAACGTTCCTCGGCACTAATATATTATATTTATGGATCGGGCCGTACGTTCCTCGGCACTATTATATTGATATATGGATCGGGCTGTACGTCCCACAACACTATCAGTTATAGGCATATATGATATATGATGTCGGCATACATGATGACTCCATCCACCGCGTCCCTCACTAGAGGGCCGGGATCTGTTATATGTATATGTATATGATGACATATGATGTCGGCACGGTTTACTTATTTTCTGGACGGTTTACTTATTTTCTGTACATCTTCTAACATATGGCATCGGTATGCATGATTTGCGTTCAGAAAAATAAGTATTTTGGTATTCTGAATAATGTACTTACTTTTTGTACTGCTTGTTTCGATTTTGGTTCTGTTTTCTGTATTCCATGCCTTGCATACTCAGTAAATATTCCGTACTGACCCCCTTTCTTCGGGGGCTGCGTTTCATGCCACGCAGGTACACACAGATGAGTAGAAGACATTGCTAGAAGATGTTCCAGCGGGATTGGCGAGCTCCATTTCCTTCCGGAGTGTTGCCGAGTCAGAGTATATATGTTATGATTCCTGATTGATGTTAGAGACTTTGCAGACAGAGTCACGTATGTGGGTTGTCAGTCTTGTAAGCGGCTCTGCAAGCTGATGTACCATTTTGCGTTATGTTACAAATTCCATATGATTACAGATTTTACTTGACTTGAGAATAACGAAGAGAATGTTTCTGAAAGCCTTTACTATGTATTTCAATTTTATTTGATTTAAGAGTCCAAAGAGATTATGTGTGTAATAAGAGTCAGCGGGTTCACTCGGCCCTAAATAAGGGTCGGGTGCCCATCATGCCCTATCAAGATTGGGGTGTGAAAAATTGGTATCAGAGCAGTTCGTCGTAGGGGTTGTCTGCAAAGTAGTGTCCAGTAGAGTCTTGCTTATGGGTGTGAATCCGGCCACACTTATAAACAGGAGGCTGCAGGGCATTTAGGAATCGTTGACCTTCTTTCTGTTTTAGATCGTGCGATAGAGCCAAGTCATAGGAAATGCGATCCCTTATACTAACCTTTGATCTCAGCAGAAGTACAATATCGACGGGAGACTCTTCCGGAATTTTTCAAAATCAGGTCATTTAGTTAGGTACACTTAACATGAAGGAGTGTGGAAAGGAAATATCGTAAATAGCCAATACGTGGGATGTGATATTTTAGAGGAGCTACGGATTTGTCATGGCATGAGGAATAATTGTGAGAAAGACGATTAGCAGTCCGAAGGATTAAAATGGGTCACATTCAAGGGTTAGTAGGAGCAAACTTATTGGGAGATTCAGGGAATGTTGACAAATGAGTTCTGTTGTAGATTATTATATGAGAGTGGCGAACAAAAATCCAAGGAGGCTAATAACTGAGTATTTACAAATAACGGTGATGAAGATGTGTTCGCCACCATCGGGAATCTGAATTAAAAAGGTGAATATTGAGGATTGAAAAGGGTAAAATAGTAATTTTAAAGGGAAGGACGTGTTACGAAAATGTCTCGGAATCTGTAAGACTTCGACTTGCTCCAGATAGTGTAATGAAGGCCATGCGGTGAGGTGGATGCGATTATATCGGCACTAATGCACCGGATTTCATCGGAGTTTCAAGGTTAAACGTGCTAAGGTGAGAGAAATTTTAGGATGGGTGACCCCCTGGGAAGTTTACTAAAAGTTCTATATATTTAGACATAAGAGGCAAAAGGGAAATTAGAGTATACGGGATGGTGGGTAACCTTAAGAGGTCGCGTAGGACGAGGTGGACTAGATCGGTGAAGAGAAAGAAGGTGCATCACGGCTCTAGAACTAGGATGAGGGTGGATAGCATTTGGAAATATTTTATAAGCGAGATGGTAGTAAATATATATATATATACATACGTATGGTATCCTAATTATGGTTGTATCAGTGGACATGTGTGTCCCAGCGACCGGTGCTACGGTATGGAAGGCATCAATTGAGTAAGGGTACCGAAATTCAAGTGACAACAAAAATAAACGGTACAAGTGTTACAAGGTAAGCTGATGTTATATCCACAACCGGTTAAGATTGGAAAGTCCTAATACAACGACATTTGGAAAATAAGGAAAGTGAGTAGATGGAAGGTAAGGAGATCAAAATGTCGGAAAAAGGTGAAAGGTAAGAAACCTCAGTAAGTAAAGTACAGCGAGGAAACGACTAAAGAGGTTTTGCAATGGCAGGACCGATAGCAAGCATGATGAAGAGGGAAGTCAACTCGAAAAAAAAAAAAGTGAAATTGGACTAAATTCAGGAATATTATGAAACAAACATGGGAAAGGAGGCATGACAAAATAATAAAGGAACGAAGCCAACGGAAGGTGAAATCGTGGAAGTAGGTGATGACAAGGTCGCAGGAAAAGGATTCAAGGATGTAACTAAAAGGGATGGACATTTAAGGAATTAAAAGATCCGCTTGATGGATAAACCAAAATGACAGATAAGTATGTCAGACTATGGGAGGACTTATTAACTGAAAATTAGGCAAAGGTTAAAAGTAGAAGGAAAAACCCAAAGAAAATTATTGAAGGGTATCATGTTTGATTGGAGCAAGCAGGTGCTAATTAGACCGCGTGGAACTGGCAACATGAAGGCTCTTATTGGAAGCAGAGACGAATGAGGGTTATAGACAAAGGAAAGAATGAAAGGATTCGAATTTACTGCATGACTGGAGATCTGGTTATTTCCGACTGACTTCTGAATTCACTCCTAATTTGTTAGCCGAACTAAGGATCAGAAACTATAAGCGTAAACTGAAGGAAATGAATCACTAAAGGAAAGGTTTGAGATATTTTTGAATACATGTACAAGAATTGCCGTTAGATAGCCAAGGCCAAGAAATCCAATTGGAGGAAAGAGAAATCAAACGAGATGTTTTGGTGTTAAACTAGTCGAAAGACAAAGTACCGCAAAGATTGATTCGACTTCTACAGAAAGCAAATGAGGCTAAATGTGATTAGCCTTGAGGTTATCCTTAAGGAAGTAAGAATAAGAATGATTCAACTTTAGGAAAATAAAGCCTTGGGTCATCTAGGAAACGTAAGGAAGACACGTGGAGATTGAAGGGAACAAAAAGAAGATGAAACAAAAGGATTGGATAAAAGTATGTGGTAAATACGGCATGAAAGGGCATGCAAGAATGTAAACAACGAAAGCTGAAGAGGCAATGAGAACGATAAAGTATAAGCAGTTAGTAGACAGACATATAATGCAAAAAGGGACGATTTTGAGTACAGGCATAAATTTTGGCCACAAAAGAAGAAAAATAGACTGCATAATTTGGATAAATTCGGTTTCAATGAGAAAGTAAGTAAAGTAATTACTAACAAGTATAAGTAAGAACATTGACGTCTACCTCAACATTCGAGGACGAATGTTTTTAAAGGGGGGGGGGGGAGGGTGTTATACCCCGCATTTTCAGAGCATGAGCATGACACGTGCTTCCTCAAAAAAAAAATTGATTGACAATTATGTTGTTGCTACATAATTTAAACTCATGTTGATAGTGTTGTATCCCGTATTTTAGTACGTCGGATTATTTGTAAGCTGAGGTGGGGCCCACATGTCGAGATTTTTTTTTGGACATGTGACAAATTATATGAAGCACATATTCGAAGTTAAACACAACTCAAGAAGGACCCTTCAGCCAAATCGAAGTGGAAGTCCTCCAAACAAATATTTTTAAGTAACGTTTTCTGGTGATCTGACTTCGAGGGGAAAAAACGGTATTATAAGTTTGGCATTCGGAAAAATACCAAGAAATATAAGTTGTAGATTGAATTAGGGTTCCAACCATAGGTCGTGGGTCCACAGGTGACGTCGGGAAAAGGAGATATGGACGTTTTAAGGCAGAAAGGTCAGTGGGCTAGGCCCAATCCGAGCCCAACCGGGTTAGGCCCATGACCCATGTTTATTTAAGTGAAACTTCAGCCCTTTTTCCACAATTTTCATACCAAAACACCAGAAAATTCAGGAAAAAGAGAAAGAGGAGCCTTGGAGAGAAGAAAAACCAATTTTGACTAAAATCTGAGCCCCGAATCCCGAAGCCCATGAAGGGAAAAGTGTTGTACGCTGCGTTGTCTTCAATATGATCTAAAAATAAATCAAGAATAAGAGGATGGACGTGATGGCTGCAAACTTGGGGTAAGATTACTATCCCTTTTCATTGTTAACAAGTTTATTTAAAGTTTTAACGGATTAGAACGGAGAAAATAGCGATATAAATTCGTTTGTTGATGTTGTTGAATTATGGTTTGAGTTTGAGGAGAACTTTGGATAAAATATATATATATATATATATATATTTCTTGTAGGATGTTGTTATTAATGTTATTGGTATTGATTTCAGTTTCTCTACGGAAATAAAATTACTAAATAGTTATACCGCAAATTGGTTGGTTGAGAAATTTAGAAAATAGTGTGTGGTTTGTTCTATGGCATACGTTGGTATTGGAAATGATGTTAATACTATTGGTATTGCTGTTGATAATTTGGCCGAGTTGAATTCTCGGATTGTTTTTGATAATTTGGCCGAGTTAGATTCTCGAGGTTGGCTGTATTTACAGAGGAAATGCTGTCGAAATTTCTGTAGATAAAGTGTTAGTTTAGAATTGGATTCTTATGTAGTGGTAGCTAATGTTTGGTATTCACTAATATTGTTGTAGATTTTGGAAAAGCCGAGACTTAAGTTCGGATTAGCTTAGGAAGCGCACAAGGTATGTAAGGCTTACCCTTTCTTTCTTTTGGCATGATCTTTTTGAAACCAACATGACAAAGTATGTGTATGATTTCAAAGAAACTCCTATTCTCAGAGCTACTAGGATGGCTAACGTTCTTGATTTCCAAAAGCTATTTCACATGGTTTTGTTGCGTATCTATGATGTCCGAAGATCTATCTGATATGTTTCTGAATGGCATTCGAAAGATAATTGATATGACTAAAGTTTTTATTTTCAAATGCTAGCACGTTCGATTATTCCATTGAGTCTTTGATATATTTTGATACGTACATATGGTTCCAAAAGCTCTATTTGATTTGACCCGTAACGATATCCGAAAGGTACTTGACATGATTGTTGCTTTGATTTTCCAAAAATTGCTTCTGAAACGTTCGTAGAAGGTTCTGTACTTCAAACGCTCATAACTTTCTTATACTAAATCGGATTGACCCGAAACTTGTTTCTGAGCCTTCAGGTGTCGGTAAGTATACTTGTCCATCGAGTCTTAGAATTGATTTATATGCATATGGTTTCTCACTACTCTGCTCGCGCATACTATTGTTATATCGTTCGCCGAGCCCCGGGCCGGTTATGTCATTGTGCGTACTATGTTAAACTCGACACTAATATATGTATATATGGATCGGGCTGCACTTTTCGCAGCAATATAATATATGTATATATGGATCGGGCTGCACGTTCCGCAGCAATCAGCAATATAATATTTGTATATATGGATCGGGCTGCACGTTCCGCAGCAATATAATATATGTATATATGGATCGGGCTGCACGTTCCGCAGCAATATATATATGGATCGGGCTGCACGTTCCGCAGCAATATATATATATGGATCGGGCTGCACGTTCCGCAGCAACATATATATGGATCGGGCTGCACGTTCTGCAGCAATATATTTATGGATCGGGTCGAACGTTCCTCGGCACTAATATATTATATTTATGGATCGGTCCGAACGTTCCTCGGCACTAATATATTATATTTATGGATCGGGTCAAATGTTCCTCGGCACTAATATATTATATTTACGGATCGGGCCGAACGTTCCTCGGCACTAATATATTATATTTATGGATCGGGCCGTACGTTCCTCGGCACTATTATATTGATATATGGATCGGGCGGTACGTCCCACAGCACTATCAGTTATAGGCATATATGATATATGATGTCAGCATACATGATGACTCCATCCACCACGTCCCTCACTAGAGGGCCGGGATCTGTTATATGTATATGTATATGATGACATAATATGTCGGCACGCATGGTCTGTGTTCGGAAAGTAAGCATTTTGGCACTCTGGACGGTTTACTTATTTTCTGTACTTCTTCTAACATATGACATCGGTATGCATGATTTGCGTTCAGAAAAATAAGCATTTTGGTATTCTGAATAATGTACTTACTTTTTGTACTGCTTGTTTCGATTTTGGTTCTGTTTTCTGTATTCCATGCCTTACATACTCAGTACATATTCCGTACTGACCCCCTTTCTTCGGGGGCTGCGTTTCATGCCACGAAGGTACACACAGATGAGTAGAAGACATTGCTAGAAGATGTTCCAGCGGGATTGGCGAGCTCCCTTTCCTTCCGGAGTGTTGCCGAGTCAGAGTATATATGTTATGATTCCTGATTGATGTTAGAGACTTTGTAGACAGAGTCACGTATGTGGGTCGTCAGTCTTGTAAGCGGCTCTACAAGCCGATGTACCATTTTGCGTTATGTTACAAATTCCATATGATTACAGATTTTACTTCACTTGAGAACGACGAAGAGAATGTTTCTGAAAGCCTTTACTATGTATTTCATTTTTATTTGATTTAAGAGTCCAAAGAGATTATGTGTGTAATAAGAGTCAGCGGGTTCACTCGGCCTTAAATAAGGGTCGGGTGCCCATCATGCCCTATCAAGATTAGGGTGTGACAATAGGACTGGAAAATAGTACTCATGAGGATCATATTGTAGGCTATGCCAAAGATGAAGAAACAATAGATGCATAGAAGGAGAGCATTGTTAATACACATGATGCAGTAGAGAGCTCACAAGGCTGCTAAATTGATAAAGCCTTTTCTCAAGGTTGTTATCCACCTGACACAGAAGGCAATGTCTTGAAGGAGGATACTGAAATGCTGGTGATGAAGGAAAATAATCAAATGATGCATGTGACTAAAAGAGTATCTCCCACTAAAGAATTTCATGATTTAGTTTCTGATGATCTGAGTAGTATGGATAAAATCAATGAAGAAGATTTCTTCAAAAATCAATCAGGCTAGAATACAGACCTCAGCAGGATGGAAGAAGAGGATATATTGCAGCACAGGAATTAAATATCTAAAGTTGCTGATTTGATTTACAAAGAAGTCAACAAGTCTAAGAAGGGCAAGAAGACCAAGAATGGTGGTGAAATTGGATCTGTTAAGATCCAAGGTAAGAAGACTTAAACAGGATCCAAAGGTGAAGGGGAGGTGCAACCAACTAGGATTCTTCCAAAGAGAAATGTTACTAACAAATCTAATTTCCAATGATGAAGTCCTTCTTTTGGAATATTAGATCAGTTAATATTCAAAAGGCTTTCCATAGATTTCAAATTCTGCACAAACATCATAAGTTTGTCCTCATAGCTTTATTGGAGCCTTTTCAACAATCAAGGCAAATTGATAGATACAAGAGGAGATTGGGTATGCAGTATGCTAAATATAATTGTAATAACAAGATTTGGTATTTTGTTGCTGATGGAATTGATGTGTAAGTATTAATGGACACTGAACAACAAATGACTATTAACCTTCTATTTCAGGAGAGTGGTAGGCAACTAATCTCCACAATGGTTTATGCAAAGTGTGATTCCGCTGCAAGATTAGAGTTGTGGGATAGTATATATTCCTTGGCAAGCTCTATGAATTTACCATGGATGGTTGGTGGGGATTTTAATGTTATATTGAATGAAGAAGAAAAGATAGGTGGTTTACCTATTTATCCATCAAAATATGAAGACTTTTCTTTTTGTGTAAATTCTTGTGAACTAGCTGAAGTAGAATTTAGAGGAAGTCCTTTTACCTTGTGGAATGGAAGAGCTGGGCAGGATTGCATATTCAAAAGATTGGACATAATTCTAGTTAATCAGCAGTATCAGGACTGGTTTAGTAACTTGAGCATGGAGCATTTGTCAAGAACGGGTTCAGACCATGCTCCACTCTTGCTTTCAACAAGAGAGCAGGTTCAGCAGTTTCATAAGCATTTTAGGTTTTTGAAATTTTGGTTGGATCACGAGTCATTCATGGATGCAGTGGATCAGCATAGGAGAACTGAGTTTATAGGAGATCCATTCGTTACATTTAAGCTAAAAATGAAGAGCTTGAAGGCTGCTTTATCTAGGTGGAGTAAAGAAACATTTGGAGACTTGTTCAAACAGCTGACAATCAGAGAAGATATTATGAAGATCAAGGAGCAACTGTTTGAGAAAGAACCATCAGAAAATAATAGAATGTTGTTGTAGAGGGTATAGGCTGAATTCAAAAGGTATCTGCATTTTGAGAAAGAGTTTTGGAGACAGAAACTAGGCATCCAATGGCATTCAGATGGAGATAGGCATACAAGACATTTTCATAGTCTTGTAAAAGGAAGAAAAAAGAGGTTGTTGCTTACAAGAATAAAAAATGCAGATGGTGAATGGGTGGACAATTTGGATGATATTGCTACTGAAGTTATTTCATTCTATCAAAACCAATTTTCTTAGGAAAGTGGTGGAGTTGACTCAAATTTACTGGATCACATTCCAGAGAGAATCTCAGAGGATCAAAATAACTTCTTATGTCGTAAACCAACTCTTGAAGAGGTGAAAATGTTGTTTTTGCATTATCAACTGATAGTGCTTGTGGACCTGATGGTTTTTCTGGAGTTTTTTTTATCAAAGGTGTTGGAATATAGTTTGTACTGATGTGTATAATGTGATCAGTAGCTTTTATGAGGGACAAACTTTACCAAAGTCCGTAACTCATACAAACCTGGTCCTCTTGCCTAAGAAAGGAATAATCAACACTTTCTCAGACCTGAGGCCAATCAGCCTCAGCAATTTCATAAACAAGATTATTTCCAGACTAGTACATGATAAACTAGAGGTGATTCTTCCATCTCTAATATCTCCAAATCAGTCTGGATTTGTGAAGGGTGAGAAATATTATCGAAAATGTGTTACTTACTCAAGAATTGGTGGCAGATATCAGAAAGAGAGGGAAACCTGCTAATGTCATCATTAAGCTAGATATGGAAAGGCTTATGATAGACTTTCTTAGAGGTTCCTTGTTCAAGTTGTTAGAAATATGGGATTTGCATAAGAGTATGTAGACATGGTATGGAGATTGATTGCTAATAAGTGGTATTCCATTCTCATTAATGGACAATCTTTTGGGTTTTTCCATTGTACAAGAGGGGCCAACAGGGAGATCCCCTATCTCCTGCTCTTTTTATTCTAGTTGCTGAGGCACTGTCTATGGATCTTAATTCATTATTTGAAAAAGACAGCTTTAGAGGATATGGTATGCCAAAGTGGAGTGCAACGTCGAATCATCTGTCTTATGCAGATGATACTATCATATTTGCATCTGTAGATAAAGCATCCTTAGAGATGATTATGTCCATTTTGCATGATTATGAGAGAGAATCTGGACAAAAAATTAATGCAAACAAGAGCTTTTTTTATATGCATAAGAAAGTGGCTAATGAGCTGAATTAGGAGGTACAAAAAATAACAGGCTTCAACAAAGGTGACTTTCCATTTACTTATTTGGGATGTCCTATCTTTCATGCTAGAAGGCAGAAGTTGTTCTATAAAGATATGATGAAGAAAGTGAAGGACAGGTTGCAGGCTTGGAGAGGTAAACTACTGTAATTTGGAGGGAAAGTTGTATTGATCTCAAGTGTATTACAAAGCATCCCTATTTATCTAATGTCTGGTATGGTGCTGTTATAGCCCGTATTTGGTACGTTCGGATATTTCGAGGCAGTCGTGGTGAGTTATGGGCAAGACCATTTACAAAAAAAATTTTAATGTACAAGTTGGTTATGAATATTATTTATGAATATTATTAGTATGGAAATATTGAGAAATGTTAAGGGTAAAAAGGAAAATTCACAAAATGGCCCATGGTAATATTGCGGAAGGCTAGGGACAAAATGGGAATTTTACAAAATATTCGAGAAGGTTCTTGGAGGGGCCATGTTGGCCGTGTGGCACATGCCACATTTTATTAAATGGGGGCCAATTATAAACATATATGGACTAAGCTTACCTAGCAAGACAAGTTGGCATATTTGTTTATTTTTAAGAAACATCAAGAAAAATAGAGAAGCGGACATGTGTCCACCCTTGTGTGGGTCATATATATATATATATATATATATATATATATATATATATATATATATATATATATATATATATATATATATATATATATATAAGAGAGAGGGCCACTTTATTCATCAATTTTAACTTAGGAATTTGGAGAGAAAGAAAGAAAAAAAAAGAGAAGGGGGTGTTCGGCCATGGTGGCCGAACATGAGCCATGGGGAGTGATCAATGAAGAATTATTTTTTTCTAGATTTTCTACCAATTTGAAGGTCCTCTATAACGTGGAGTAGTATTTGAAGCAAGCAAACCATTCCTTGCGCAATTTTAACCCCTAGCCGAGAAAGAATTTGGGTGGAAAGGAAGGTATGTGTTCAATCCTCTTTTACTTGTGTTATGGATGATTTATGTATGTTGAAGTATGTAGAAATGGATGGAATTCATGGTACATGTATGTGTTGATGTTGGGGCCGAATATAGTAGTGTTGTGTAGATGTGGTGAATTGATTTTATTTAGTATTTTGATTGTTATAGATGTGGATTCTATGATGTAAAATGAAGATTTCATGGTTTGAAATGAGGTGGAAGTCGTTTGTGGATTGTTGAAGAAGTTAATGTGATAATTAGTATGGTTTCTTATATTGTATGAATGATATTGTTAATGTGTAGGTTGTAAATACAATTCATGAACTTGGAAGTGAGACATTTGTTCGGCAGATTGTAAGTTGGGTTGTGGTGATTGAATTTGAAAGAAGGAAATAGGTTATTATTGTTCTTGTTGAATTTGGAAGGTGTCGAGTGAAGTAGTGTGTTGATTGAGTCGTTTTGAAGGTTATGTGAATTGAATTGAATAAAAATGAAATGTCGTTGAATTGTATGACAAAGGTTGTTAATGTTGGAATGCGTCTTTAATTGATTGTTGATGTTGTTGGCACGATTGTTGGTATTATTGTTGATAGTTTGGCCGAGATGAATTCACGGATTGTTGATTGATGATTTGGGCCGAGTTAGATTCTCGGGGATGGTATATTTACAGGGGAGATGCTGCCGAAATTTCGACAGATCATAAGTGAATTTATTTCAAGGATTAAGACAAGTATATGATGATGAGTCTAATGATTGTGTCAATATTCTTGAATGTAGACTAGCGATAGAGAGCTTGGACAATTAAGCGTAGCTAATAGGACGTGGAGCAGGTATGTTAAGGCTTGTCCCTTTCTTTCAAAGGCATGATCCCGATGTTATGATTTCATAATTGTTTCCATATCTTACTTGTTTTTCAAAAGTTAGATATTCATGATTCCAAGGCATGATTCTTTTCCCAATAACTCGTAAATGTTTTTCCAAAGTGTCCGTATTCTACCAAAACGGAGGTTTATGATTTTGTAAGCTCTTATGACAATAACGATGGATATGTTTCACAATGACATTGATGATGTCAAGGATGAGAATATTTCTATGATGACTATGATAAGAATGATTTCATGTTTAAAGGTACTTGGTATGATTATTGCTTTGATTTTCCAAAAAATAGCTTCTGAAACGTTCGTAGAAGGTTCGGTACTTCAAGCGCTCGTAACTTTCTCATACTAAATCGGATCGACCCGAAACTTGTTTCTGAGTCTTCAGCTGTCGGTTTATGTACGCTGTTATTCGTTGCTAGTCTCATCTTATAATGATTGTTCCTTCAAGGTGAGACAAAGCGACCATGGTTATTCCATAATGTAATCGGAGGTTACCGACCTTACGTCACTCCGATGGAGTTATAGCCTTTGATTGGGCTCTTATGCATGCTTAAGTTGTGATGATTACACCGCGCCTATATGGCCGGGCAGCACCGCTAAGGCGGGCGGCTTATGGATAATAACACCATGTCTATATGGCACGGGCAGCACCACTAGTGGGCGGCGTGAGATGACTACCTCGGACGCGGGCTAATGATGTTATGTGATTCAGACAGTTTATGTATGCGTGAAAGTAAAAGTGAGCATGCATGATTCTGCCTTAAGAGGCAAGTAGTCATAGTCATACCTTTTCTTATATTTTCTATAATTCCTTATTATGTTGTTATTCATGTTCTGTCCAAATTATCATGTTATCATTCATGCCTTACATACTCAGTACATTGCTCGTACTGACCCCCTTTTCTTCGGGGGCTGCGTTTCATGCCGCGCAAGTACACCCAGATGAGTGGAGGCCATTATAGAAGATGTTTCAGTGAAGTTGGCAAGCTCCATTTGCCTCTGGAGAGTTGCCGGGTCAGAGTATTATGCTATGATGTCTTGTTCGAAGTTAGAGATTTTGCAGACAGAGTTGTGGGTATAGTATGTCAGTCTTGTAAGCGGCTTCACCAGCCGATGTGTCTTTATATGTTATGTTACAGATTTTGTTTGATTTGAGAATGATAAAAAGAATGTTTCTGAAAGTTGTGCTATGTATTTCATCCTTATTCGATTTAAAAGTCCAAAAAGATTATGTGTGTACTAAAGGTCAGAGGGTTCACTCGGCCCTAAGTAAGGGTCGGGTGCCCATCACAACCTAGTAAGATCGGGGTGTGACAAAGTGGTATCAGAGCAGGTCGTCCTAGGGGTTGTCTGCAAAGTCGTGTCCAGTAGAGTCTTGTTTATGGGTGTGAAGCCAACCACATTTACAAACAGGGGGCTGCGGGGCATCTAGGGATTGTTGACCTTCTTTCTGTCTTAGATCATGCGATAGAGCCAAGTCATAGGAGAATGAAATTCTTTATATAAGCCTTACATACGACGGAAGGAGGTAAGTGATAATATGGAAAGTTATAGAAGTAAGCCTTGATATTTTGTTCTGTTACCTGAAATTGGAATCTCTGGGTGGCTGGAATATGTCGTATGACTGTATCCCCTGTGAGGCATTATTGATACTTGCTGCGTGCAGATTTTGAATAGTAGGAATGGTAAAGGAGATTCTGCCAGAATAGGTACGCCTAACAGGAAGAAGCGTGGGAAGGAAATACTGTAAATAGGCAATAAGTGAGATGCGTTGTTTCAGAAAGGTTATGGATTTGGCATGGCGATGAAGGTGCGCTCACTACCATCGGGAATCTGGGAGCCCAGGACAGGAAGTGGTTATACACACAGGTGGGAGGTGAACATTGGGAATTGAAAAGAGTAAAATAGTAATTATAAAAGAAAGGACGTCATACAAAAATGTCTCGGAACCTGTAAGACTTCAATTTGTTCTAGATCATGTAATAAAGGTCATGTGAGGAAGCGGACGCGATTATATCAACATTAAGGCACCGGATTCCATCAAAGTTTCGAGGTTAAGCGTGCTAAGGTGGGAGCAATTTTAGGATGGGTGACCCCCCTGGGAAGTATGCAAGAAATTCTATATATCCAGACATAGGAGACAAATGAGAAGTTAGAGTAACCTAAGGGAAACTAGAGTATACGGAATGGCTGGAAACCTTAAGAGGTCGCGAAAAACGAGGTAGGATAGACTGGAGAAGAGACAGAAAGTGCGTCACAACTCTGGAAATTTGGATAGGGTTGAATAGCGTTTGGAAGTATTTCGTGGGCTAGTTGATAGTAAATATATATATATATATATATATATATATATATATATATATATATATATATATATATATATATATATATATATGCGTAGGATATCTCACATATGATTGTATCGGTGGACATGTGAGTTCCAGCAACCGGCGCTACGGTAAGGAAGGCATTAATCACGTAAGGGTACCGAAAATCGGCTGACAGCAAGAATAAATGATATAAGTGTTACAAGGTAAATTGTTGACATTAACCTTCTATTAATGCACACATTTAAATTTAAAGACAATCTATGAAAATCACATCATATTCGTACCATGAATTTCGTATAAATATCGTATGATAGTCTTTATAATCTTTGGGCTTAAGCTCATCATTTCCATTATCATTTGTATAGCGTATCTCTTACCTTTATCTCACATGAAATCTTTTATGAACCTAGACTCGCAGTTTCTCAAAATATTGGTCATAGGACATACATTGAGGCTTACAAACAATCTATAACAATGTCGGGGTGACGTAAAGTCGAGAGCCCCCGCGTATATTATGAATGTTTATGGGTATCGTGCCTCGCCTTGAAGGAAATAGTGCATAAGGCGAGTGTTAACAAAGATAACATCATTAGCCTTATAGGAACATCAAGCCACAATTTCTTGAATCGCTACATTCTAGCTCATTATCATCACCATCATATTCGTATGTAATTCAATATATTGAAGAACTCATAGGCTTCATTTAGTAGAAGGATTATATAAGACTTGAAGGATCCATGCCTGTTGAAAGAAAAGATAAGCCTTACATACCTTTTCCTTTAGATATTCTACCGCTTGATCGTTCCTCTTCAATATTCGCGTCTTTACCTTCAAGAGAATTCGCATCAACGTCAGTTAATCGACTATAAGAATGCGTGACTATTCTCTAGGGAAAATTGGGCAGCATTTCCTTTGTTTCTACTAATTTTCTCATAGTCTATATCAACTCCCAAACATTTACAATAGCACTTCACAATATCGTATCAACAATCGTCATTCATATACTTTGAGCAAAATCCACCATTTTTCTCTATTTCCTCCACATTTATGGTTGTAGTTTGTTATCGCGTTTTCTCATATATATTTCTTATTTCCTGGTCTAAGCATCATTTACAACATAATGATAATCATGGCACATCAACGTTTATGGTTCCATTCAACTACTATTCAATTATGACACTATTCTCCCATTTAAGACCCATTTTCCATGTCTTTCTACAATTCAAGCATCTTAGCTTTCCAATACCTTAAACAACATGCTAAAGTCATAAAACGTACCATATATGGTGGTGGAACAAGCCTAGAGTGGAGTTCTTCCTCCTTCCTAAAAACCCTATTTTTCCTTCCTTGGAATTTCTTGGTTTGGATGAACTTCACTTGAGTTTCACACACTTTGTTTCATGGATTGGTGTTGTTGATCTTGATCTCCCTTTGATTCTCTTAAATTTTGTGGATGAAATGTTTGGATAAGTTCTAGAGGGTTCTTGAAGGTTGTAGATGAAATATGAATGAAAATGAATGAGAAAGACACTTATAATAATCACAAAATATGATTTTTAATGAACAGTCGTCGGGGTGTACAGTGGTCGTAAACCATAGTTTACGGACCGTATACTAGTTTACGGGCCGTATAACATGGTCGTATTTATGCATATCAAAAACAGAAAGGTTTGCTGGAGGTCATGATGGTTTACGGCCACAGTTTATGGGCCGTATTTCAGTTTACGGTCCGTAAACTGGGTCGTATTTTACCATTTAAACTTTGGACAGAAAGTTGAAATTTTTGGAACGTTGGAGGACGATGGCAGTATACGGTCCGTAAATCACTTTACGGGCCATATTCTATTTTACGACCACCGGCTGAATTGAAATTCTACAACTTTCTTATTTCCAAAAATTCATGAATCGTCATTCCCTACTTAGTAAAACATCGTACACTCATACTCTTCGTGGGTCTATTCATTGTACATTCACGGAGAAATTTTCAAGGTGTAACATTCTTTCCCCCTTTTGGAACATTCGTCCTCGAATGTTAAGTCAGCGGGGATTCTACGAAAAATTCGCCAAAGTTTCCCTTGTAATATGGTACTACCACCCTGTCATAACAACCCATAATATCATTGCCTCACAGGGCCACAACATAATAGCAACATATCTATGGCCACACATGACCCAAAAGCATGAAAAGAAAACGTACATACCTTTTTCAATCATGGTTCTTAACTTACATCTCTCCCATTCCCTTTTCATCATACAATGAATTCTTTTAGGACATCTCTCATGTCCTTTATTGATTATGCAGCCTCGTACTACTAACTCCATAATCCTGTAGTGGTAACTTCTAAAGTGCTATAACTCATGTCTCGTATATTTTCCTCACACTCACATCTTCATAAAAATATATTGACAATATAGTCTGCACGATAAGGAAGCTTTCATCAATAACTAACTTGCTCGGTAGCGCATGTCACTCCCTTATTTTTTTTTTCTAACTGACCCTATCTTTTCGTTATTCTTTAGAAACTGCTATCTTGGAGGTTATACCCTTCACACCCTACTTCCTTAAAGCTTGTGTAGCATCGTCCTCACAATCCCCTTTAAGTCTTATCGGTAGTATTTCTAAAGGTATTTCATATAGATTACCAGTGGTGGATCAATACTATCCTCAAGGATATATATATATATAAAATCTGTCAATACCACATATCGTACTTTACCGATTACCGTCGCTACATAGCATAACACCTCTCAATTCATACTTGTTTAAGATGATAAATATTTATTTCTCCTTTCACACATTATCAAAGGTACAGATATACCTGTGGCGGCATAGGGAAATGACTCTGGATCCTGTCGCTCAGCTAATGCATATATACGGGGCTGAGTGGCACCTGAAGTAGTTGCTCCCCCTCTGCCTCTACCTCGCCCTGCTGGAACTGGGGAAGTCTGCCCTCCCAGGAGCACCTAAGAAGAACCAGCTGCTGATCCCGCGGGCTGAACCGCGTGCCTACCACCTCGAAACAGGCACTCTCTCATAATGTGACCCGACTGGCCACAAACACAAAAAACATCCGAGCCCCATCGGCATGGTCCCCAATGTAGCTTACCGCACTGGGTACATTGTGGTATAGATGATATCCTCTGGCCTGAATCACTCCTATACCGAGAGCCCGACTTGGTGAAACTCTGATCCGATCCGGGATGACTAGAGAAGTCGGACCCCTGGTCTGCAACTCGTGGAGGTATACTAGTCACCGACTGACCTGAGTGCCTAGAATACGTTTGCCTCGATCCCCTTCTATGGTCGCTATCAGCACCTATGGATCTGGCCCTCTTACTTGGCCCCTGATCCATATCACGCTCGCCCCTTTGCGGATGTCGTTGCTCTCCGAGATTTTGAGCATGGGCTTGAATGCGGGAGATATCCATCCCGTCTTGCAATGAATCTGTTGAGCAATCTTTGAACAAATGTGCCCCTATGCCACTCACAAACCTATGCACTCTATCTCCCATATCGGCCAACATAGCCGGGGCATATCTAGCCAATGAATTGAAATGAAGGCTATACTCCCGGGCACTCATATTCCCTTGTTTCAAATTTAAGAACCTATCCGCTCTAGCTCGGCGGACCTCAGGTGGCAAGTAGTGGCGGATGAAGGCATCTACAATTTCTTGTCAAACCGGAGGAGGCACATTCTCTCCTCTTGATAATACCCAATTATTATACCATAAGACTGCCACGTCCCAGAGTCTATAAGATACTAACCCCACGGATTCAGTCTCGGAGGCATGGATAATTTTCAATGTCCTCAACATCTCATTAATAAAGCCTTGCGGGTGTTCATCCGGCTTTGGCCCAAAGAACTCCGGAGGATTTAAAGTCATAAAATCGTGGGCTCTAGTACTAACGGCCCTGTTACTTGAACCCGAACCCTGTAGCTGTGCCTGGGCGGCAACTAGCTGTGTCAATAAGCGGATAGCCTCGGTCACTTGTTGACCCGAGGCAACCAGGGGAGGAATTGGAGATGGAGCTCCTCCTTGTTCTTCCACATCAGGCGGGGCGGAGGAAGTATTAGATAGGGGCTCATTATGTGACTCGCCCTCTTCTACATACATCGGAGGCTCTCTTTCTACCCGCCTCTTTGCCGTAATCTTGCCCTTCTGGGCGGCTTTAACTTTTCCCTTTGGCGGCATTCTGAAATCACAACACACTATTAGGGAGTATAAAATCTTATACACGGCTCTATCGCACGATCTCATAAGAAGAAAGATGGTCATTTTCCTGAATGCCCTATAGCCTCCTGTTTATTGATGTGGCGCGCAACACACCATAAACAAGACTCTACTAGACACGGCTCGTAGACACTTCCTAGGACGAACTGCTCTGATACCACTTCTGTCACGACCCAGCTAGGGGCCGTGATGGGTACCCGGGGCTGACCACCGAGCACCGCTCGTTCTACTACTCATCATAATCATTAAGCCCCCTTTTTCGTTCATAATCTCATGATCAGAAGAAAATCATTTTCATTAAAGAACATAAATACTTTCATATACATGAGCCCTTTGGCTATCAAAAGATAATGTACACATATCTACATATATACAGTAGTGACTTTGTGAGACCATATAACCCACACATACGTATCTACGAGCCTCTACTAGAGTACTAGACATATGGACGGGACAATACCCCGTTGTGCCAAAATACTTATACATATATATATATACAAAAGTATAACCCGATTAGCACCTCCGGAATAATGGAGTGCTTCTGCAAATCTTCTGGTAGCTCCTAAAGGTCTGCGCCGTCTCCGTGTCAACCTGTGGGCATGAACACAGCGTCCAAAGAAAATGGACGTCAGTACGAATATTGTACTGAGTATGTAAGGCATGAATGAAACAAACATAATAGAGAAATCATAAGTCATGAGGTGAAGGCAAAACCTCCGGGACCTTTAAGGGTGAATACATTTCATACATATATTGCATATACATAATCGTCGTACATGAACCATCATAGCGTATACATCATCATGTCATATAATACCTCATCGTAGTGCGGTAGATTCTCATACACATAAAACGTTATCCGTATTCGACCACGTAGGGCTCGACAATTTCCGTATTCGGCCACATGGTGGCTCGACAGTATCCGTATTCGGCCACATGGTGGCTCGACAGTATCCGTATTCGGCCATGTAGTGGCTCGACAAAATCACATACATATCTTCCATATTTGGCCACGTAGTGGCTCGACCATATCACATGTATCATACAAGGATCAATATATCTCATCATTATCATTGCCGTCACATACATCTTATAAGCTTATCGAAACCTTCTATTAATGCACACATTTAAATTTAAAGATAATCTATGAAAATCACATGATATTCGTAGCATGAATTTCGTATAAATATCGCACGATAGTCTTTATAATCTTTGGGCTTAAGCTCATCATTTCCATTATCATTTCTATAGCGTATCTCTTACCTTTATCTCACATGAAATCTTTTATGAACATAGACTCGCAGTTTCTCGAAATATTGGTCATAGGACATACATTGAGGCTTATGAACAATCTATAACAATGTCGGGGTGACGTAAGGTCGAGAGCCCCCGCGTATATTATGAACGTTTATGGGTATCGTACCTCGCCTTGAAGGAAATAGAGCATAAGGCGAGTGTTAACAAAGATAACATCATTAGCCTTATAGGAACATCATGCCACAATTCCTTGAATCGCTATACTCTAGCTCATTATCATCACCATCATATTCGTATGTAATTCAATATATTGAAGAACTCATAGGCTTCGTTTAGCAGAACGATTATATAAGACTTGAAGGATTCATGCCTTTTGAAAGAAAAGATAAGCCTTACATACCTTTTCCTTTATCAATTCTACCGCTTGATCGTTCCTCTTCAATATTCGCGTCTTTACCTTCAAGAGAATTCGCATCAACGTCAGTTAATCGACTATAAGAACGCGTGACTATTCTCTAGGGAAAATTGGGCAGCATTTCCTTTGTTTCTACTACTTTTCTCATAGTCTATATCAACTCCCAAACATTTACAACAGCACTTCACAATATCGTATCAACAATTGTCATTCATATACTTTGAGCAAAATCCACCATTTTTCTCTATTTCCTACACATTTATGGTTGTAGTTCGTTATCGCGTTTTCTCATATATAATGCTTATTTCCTGGTCTAAGCATCATTTACAACATATTGATAATCATGGCACATCAACTTTTATGGTTCCATTCAACTACTATTCAAATATGACACTATTCTCCCATTTAAGACTCATTTTCCATGTCTTTCTACAATTCAAGCATCTTAGCTTTCCAATACCTTAAACAACATGCTAAAGTCATAAAAGTTACCTTAGATGATGGTGGAACAAGCCTAGAGTGGAGTTCTTCCTCCTTCCTCAAAACCCTATTTTTCCTTCCTTGGAATTTCTTGGTTTGGATGAACTTTACTTGAGTTTCACACACTTTGTTTCATGGATTTGGTGTTGTTGATCTTGATCTCCCTTTGATTCTCTTAAATTTTGTGGATGAAATGTTTGGATAAGTTCTAGAGGGTTCTTGAAGGTTGTAGATGAAATATGAATGAAAATGAATGAGAAAGACACTTATAATAATCACAAAATATGATTTTTAATGAACAGTCGTCGGGGTGTACAGTGGTCGTAAACCATAGTTTACGGACCGTATACTAGTTTACGGGCCGTATAACATGGTCGTATTTATGCATATCAAAAACAGAAAGGTTTGCTGGAGGTCATGATGGTTTACGGCCACAGTTTATGGGCCGTATTTCAGTTTACGGTCCGTAAACTGGGTCGTATTTTACCATTTAAACTTTGGACAGAAAGTTGAAATTTTTGGAACGTTGGAGGACGATGGCAGTATACGGTCCGTAAATCACTGTACGGGCCATATTCTGTTTTACGACCACTGGCTGAATTGAAATTCTACAACTTTCTTATTTCCAAAAATTCATGAATTGTCATTCCCTACTTAGTAAAACATCGTACACTCATACTCTTCGTTGGTCTATTCATTGCACGTTCATGGAGAAATTTCCGAGGTGTAACAATGCTCACCATATGTAGTCTAAGGCCGAGAGAGTGCCTGAACAATTGAATGTCTACCCCCCTCTTAGCTCTTCGGTAGAGAGATGGATTTTCCATTAAAACGTTTTGCTAAAAGCGGCGACATCGGCTAAGGCCCAAATGATAGGCTTTTCCAAATTACTTCATGATGTTTAAAAATGGAAATGGTCTGAAGTTGTTCCAAAGCAGGACCACAGTTGTAATCAATTACTCTTGAATTAATGAAAAGCCTCGATCTGTATAAAACTACTACCTTTACCAGTTAATAATAATGAAGATTTTCTAACTAACTACGTGTAACGAACAATAATAAACATAAATTTTCTTATCCTCACCTTTTCAATAGTAACCATAATAAAACAACTGAAAATGCCATGACGTGTCGTGAAATGAACGCGGAAAATAGCAAAAAGGAATACGATGAATCGACAATGATGCCAGAGGGACTGGTAGACAAGTTGGAAGATAAGAAGAAGACAAATATGGACGAGACTGAGGTGGTTAACCTCGCTGATGATGAGGATGTCAACGAGACACGAATCAGTGCTCACTTGGGAGCTCCACAGAAAGAAGAGCTCATAGCTCTGTTGAAGGAATATGTGGCGTCTTCGCCTGGTCATACGCGAATATTCCAGGATTAAGCACCGAAATAGTGTCCCACATATTAGCCATCAAAGAGGGTTTGGCCCCAGCCAAGCAGAAAATGCTAACATTTTAGCTAGACATGAGTATCAGGATAAAGGATGAAGTAGAGAAACAAATCAAGTCTGGAATAGTGGAGGTGACGTCCTACCCCACTTGGGTGGCCAATATAGTGCCAGTACCCAAAAAGGACGGAAAGATTCGAATCTATGTGGACTATCGAGAGCTCAACCGGGCCAGTTCAAAAGACAACTTTCCTCTCGCAAACATCCACATTGCAATAGATAACTACGCCAAACATGAGCTGCAGTCATTCGTGGATTGTTTCGCCGGGTACCATCAAATACTCATGAGCAACAAAGACGCTGAAAAGACAGCATTTATCACCCCTTAGGGATTCTACCATTACAGGTAATGCCATTCGGCCTCAAAAATGCCAACACCACTTATATGAGAGCTATCACTACCTTGTTCCATGCTATGATCCATCAAGATATTGAAGTATATGTAGACGATGTCATCATAAAATCAAGGGAAAGCTCGGAGCATACTGTGCACTTGCGTAAGATCTTTGATAGACTCTGCAAATTCAATCTAAAGCTGCATCCTGAAAAGTGCGCATTTGGAGTACCTGCGGGTAAGGTGCTAGGATTCATAGTCAGTCGTAAGGGTTTTGAACTAGATCCTACCAAAATTAAACCAATTCAGGAGTTACAGCATCCCAAGACCAAGAAATAAGTCATGAGCTTCTTAGGAAGGTTAAACTACATTAGATGGTTCATAGCCCAGTCAACTGTGATTATACAGCCAATCCTTAAGTTGCGCAAGAAAGACGCTCCCACAAATTGGACGGAAGAATGCCAAGAGACATTTAACAAAATCAAGAGATACCTTTCAAATCCTCCCGTCTTGGTGCCACCCAGGCAAGAGAGTCCTCTGTTACTGTATCTGTCGTTATCAGAAAAAACTTTCAGGTGGATGTTCACCCAGCATGATGAAGAGGGCAAAAAGGAACATGCCATCTACTATTTGAGCAAGAACTTCACTTCCTGCGAAACGCGGTATATGCTCGTGGAGAAAACCTATTGTGCTTTAACCTGGATTGCCCAAAAACTGAGACACTACCTATCGGTGTTTACCACTCACCTTATATCCAGAATGGATCCGTTGAGATATATTTTCCGGTAACCGATTTCGTAGGAAAATTGGCTAAATAGCAGATGCTCCTAAGCGAAATTGACATCGTATACGTAGCACAAAAGGCAATCAAAGGACAAGACCTAGCAGATCAACTAGCAGAAAGTCTATCTGAAACTAGAACCATTACGAACTTTCTTCCCAGATGAGGAAGTGATGGCTATGGAAGAAGAGGTGGCAGAACCATACTTGGGCTGGAAACTGTTTTTCGATGGCGCAGTCAATTACAAAGGATCAGGCATCGGGGCAATGTTGATATCAGAAACAGGACAACAATATCTGATAGCCGCAAAACTCAACTTCAAATGTACCAACAACATGGTGAAATATGAAACATGTATCCTCGGCCTCAGGATGGCGTTGGACATAAGCATACAGGAGTTGTTGGTAATCGGGGACTCCGATTTGCTCATAAATCAAGTAAAAGGAAATTGGGCAGCCAAAAAATGATAGAATACTCATATATGTGAATCTGGTACAGAGATTGTGCATGAGATTCAAGAGTATTGACTTCAGGCATACTCCAAGGGCTCAGAATGAGTTCCCAAATGCATTGGCTATGATAGCGTCTATGATCCAGCACCCTGAGAGTACCCACATTGATCCATTAGAGATCACACTGAGAGAAGAACAAGCTCACTGCGCCCATGTCGAGGCCGAGCCAGATGGCCAGCCATGGTATGCTGACATCAAGGCCTACTTGGAGAAAGGAGAGTATCTCTCCGAGAGTTCAGCAAATCAAAAGAAGACCATCAGGAGGTTGGCAAATGGGTTCTTCTTGAACAAAGAAGTGTTGTACAAAAGGACCCCTGACCTTGGGTTTCTCAGGTGTATGGACGAAGATGAGGCTACAAAATTGCTAGAAGAGGTGCACGCAGGGGCATGCGGACCCCACATGAATTGAGTCATCCTTGCTAAGAAAATTTTGAGGACAGGATACTACTGGATGACCAAGGAGCATGACTCCTGTAAATTCGTGCAAAAGTGCTATCAGTGTCAGATACATGTGGATCTGATAAAAGTTCCCCCCATAAAATTGCATGCAATGAGCTCGCCATGGCCTTTCGTGGCATGGGGGATAGACGTCATAGAACCATCGAGCCTCCGTCCTCCAATAGATGTTGCTTCATCTTAGTCGCTATTGACTACTTCACTAAATAGGTGGAGTCAACTTCCCACAAATTAGTGACCAAGAATGTCGTGGCAGACTTCGTCAAAAACAATCTAATATGTCGTTTCGGTGAGCCAGAATTATCACAAACAATAGTGACAATCTGAACAACCATTTGATAAAGATATCTGTGAGAAATTCAAAATCACACACAGAAACTCTACCGGTTACTGGCCACAAATGAATGGAGCCGTGAAGGATGCCAACAAGAACATCAAAAGAATCTTAAGAAAAATGGTCGACAACTACAAGAATTGGAATGGGCAGTTGCCTTATGCTTTGTTGGGATACAGAACGACAACCCGAATTTTCCACTGGAGCCACCTCATACCTCCTTGTCTATGGTATGGAAGCGGTCATACCCGCAGAAGTGGAAATCCTTTCACTCAGGATCATCCAAGAGGCAGAACTGAAAGATGCAAAATAGGTTAGAAACTGGTATGAGCAAGTGGCCATGATAGAGGAAAAGAGAATGGTGGTGGTATGCTACAGACAGCTGTACAGACAAAGGATGTCTCGAGCCTTTAACAAGCGGGTCAAAACTCGGCTCTTCCAGATCGGACAACTCATACTCAAGTGAGTCTTCCCTTACCAAGAGGAATATAAAGGGAAATTCGCGCCAAACTGGTAAGGACCATACATGGTCAGGAAAGTACTCTCACGAGGAGGAGTAGTCCTAGCCGAGATGGACGGACAAGAGTTTCCTAAAGCCATCAATACAGACGCGCTCAAGAGATACTACGATTAAGATTCATTTGCTGTAATCGCATTATTATTTCCTTGGAATCATACCTTTAGCTTGCAATCGTATTTTGTAATAGAATAGGAGAAAACAAAGCATCTATGTAATGAACTACGCAAAAACCTAACTTCCCCACAGTGGGATAGGTAGGGACTCCATACCTGACCCGGTCACTTTATTGGTAAAACCCAAACTCAATTAGTTTATTCCGAACAATGTTCGACCTGAATTCCTACTGCGATAGGATATGTAAGCGCTTTCGAGCTCAATCATCACAAAAGAAAAACCATGAAACCCCTAGGAAACCACAGAAACAATAAGGCAGGAAAAGTCAACAAGATCAAGCTTGTAAGGATCAACACAAGAATCAGACAGTTTCAACCCTACACTGGGGCAAATATTTTGAAGGAACCTCAAAAATTCCTATCAGAAATAGTCGACAGGGAAAGAGACAGGGAAAAGTAGTACAATGGGGGTAGAATTTTTGAGGTTCCCTAAAAAATTCTTGCGTAGCAAGAAAAAGCAAGGGCAGCTCAGAGCAAATCATTAAACCGGGGCAGAACTTTTGAGAAAGATCTTAAAAATTCTACCAATGCGAAAGTCAGCAATCATACCTTTAGGAAGAATCGGATGACCTCGTTCAAAGAAAATAAATGTCATGACACATAAAAGATGAAACAAACATTTATTTTGAGGAAAAAGCAACATACATTTTGTAAAGGTTTTTACTCTAAATTTTCAAAAAGTAGTATAATTACCTCCCAGAAAATTTTCTTGAAATATCGAGCCCAAGAGGGTTCAAAGGAGCATCAAGAGGAGACGCCACACGGGAAGACAACAACGCTAATCGACTTCTTAGGAAACTCACAATTTTTCTGTGGATGCAGGTTTTTTTTTCTTTATAGGATAGCAGGCCCGCCACCAACCAGTTTACTCACAACAAAGGCGAAAGTCAAAACTCAGCTCAGCAGAGAAGGACCAAAAAGGTGATGACAAAAAATCACTAATAAAGACATATCTGTCCGCAAAGGTCATAGAGCAAATGATCTTAAAGACGAATCTGACCAAAAGGGTCACATAAAGAGTGAGCAACAAATATATATCAGACCAAGAGGGTCATGATTGATGAGCATAAAGATATATATGACCAAAAGGGTCATGACGAGCCCAAAGGGCATATCCGGCCACAAGGGTCAACAACCAATACAACGGATAAAAGAAAGATTATCCAGCCACAAGGGCCATATTTGTCATCTGCATGCCAAGAGGGCCATTCATTTACTTTGCCAAGAGGGCCATTAATTTATTTTCTGCCTAGAGGGCCATTCATACAAACTGCCGATAGGGCCATTCATACAAATTGCAGAGAGGGCCATTCATACAAACCGCCGAGAGGGTCATTCATACAAACCGTCGAGAGGGCCATTAGATCAAACAAGCCAAAAGGGAAATTCATACAAACTGCTAAGAGGACCATTCATACAAACTGCCAAGAGGGCCATTCATTCAAACAAGCCAAGAGGGCAATTCATTCAAACTGCCGAGAGGGTTATTCATACAAACTGTCGAGAGAGCCATTCATACAAATTGCCAAGAGGGTCATTCATACAAATTGTCGAGAGAGCCATTCATACTAACAAACAAGAGGGCCATTCATCTAAATTTCTATGAAAAATATCTGCATATTGTCAAATCCAAGGAAAAGGCACACAATCGCCAAAAAGAAGCCAGCTTGCTAAACTAGATCCAGGAAAATTGTGTAGCAAACGTGGAATTTTTTTCTTACGCAGCCGGTCAGGATAGAGTGCCCATGAGAGTCAAGCTCTCTGGCTAGGATTTGGAAGCAATCCGATCTTAGACTCAGCCACAATTTGTCTCGTTTTTATTTTCTTTTCTAAAAAATAATGATCGGTCGGATGCACGCCGGAAAATCTAAAAGTATTCCTGAATAAGGGACATACTCTTCTCCAGCAAGTCGAAATACATGTGACCTGCTTCCCAGAGATTAGGGATATGTAGGCGAACTCAAGACCAGAGGGTCGGTCACATTCTAACAGTCGTCCGGAAGAACCCCAGTCACAACACTGAGGGTCTCAGGACATTCCTTCTGAATTACTTAAAAGTCTTTAGTTGAGTCGAACTACAGATGACCTGAATTCTCATATGACCTGAGATATGTAAGAAACCCAGAAATCAGGGTTTGGCCACGTATGCTAAAATTGCATGAAAAGATAAATCGTGAAATGAGCCGGGTTAGTAAAAATTAGGGTTAGTCAAATTTTGTTGCTCAGGGATGGTCCTGCCATCCCTGAACACCAAAGGGGCAGTTGTTGGCACCTAATTTTTGACCTCCAGTAATTTACTTAAATTACTCAGAGTCCTTTGAAAGTAAATAAAACGAGCTATGCACCTTAAAGGGTTTAAATGATTTTTATAGGTTGTTCAGACCAATATTTTACTCCTTTAAATTTGTGGAAGGTTTTCATGGCATCACAAATCTATTTAGAAATTAATTGGCATTTTTATGACATTTATGAGATGCTTGTTAGATTTAATCAAAGAAAAAAGGGTATTTTGTTTTAAAATAATAATCATTATTTGATTGTTAAATTGTCAAAATAAAAATTAGTAAACACTTTATTCCCTTTAATCCATGGAGTTTTAGTAATTTAAATAATTAACCATTTCACTCTTTAATTGTTAATTTGGCACAATTGTGTAATTTGTCAAAAAATATATTTATAATTATCTATAAATGTTTTAATGAGGATATTAAGTGTCCCTTTTTGCAAATTGATGTTTAAATTATTTAATTATTTTTTGTTATGACCACTATTAATTTGACCAATTCATGGGTTAAGGAAATTGGGGTCATTTTGTTTTTGTAAAATCAGCCTCTTAATAGCCTTAATTAAAATAACCAAATTAAATTAATTAAGGTCATTAATGTAATTTAATTTTAAACTTACTAATTAGGACAAGTATGGCCATTATTGAAATAATTAGTTGGGTCAGAATCAGTTAGGGCCATATTCACAATTTTAAGCCCATTAACACAATTAGCCAAAATTTTAACTATTTTAATAGGATAATTATGTACTATTTTTGTCTATAATTAAAATATCATCAATTTTAATCATTATTTAATTATCAAATTATCTTTATATATAGACACACACACACACACACACCAGGAATACATATATATATGTATACAACAAGGGGATAGCGTTTTAATTCCTACCAGGTCCAGCCTAAACCAGGCCAAGACCCAGCCCAATCGCTTAATACAGATGAGGGATATATCCCCCTTTTCTCATTTGATTTCCCAAAAACCCCTTTACCCCCCCCCCCCCCTTCTCTCTCTCCCCTCCTCTTCCGTGTAACCCTAGCGCCGCCTCATGTTTCCCTCTTCTCTCTCTGCCAAAATGGCATAAATATAGGGTATAGCAGATAAGCACAACTTTTGCATGTCTATTATAGTGAAAACATTTAATGTTTCACTTGATTTAACGAAAAATTTAATCCAAACACGGTAATAAATCATCCCTTTGCTTTATTTTCTTATTTGTTCTGTGATTTATGTGTTTTGTTATTGTACCTTACTTGAATATCATTGGTTGAACAAAGATAGGTCACATCGAGTCAAGCAAGACTCAGATCTGACCATTCATTATTGATTCAAATTAATCTTAGCCGTGTAAAGGCCTACAAAGGCTAATTTTGGAGAAAATATGTTTGTTCCACGTCGTTTGTTTAAAGCTTTGGACGATTTTTGGGGTTCTATAAATAGAACCCCAACCCCTTTTACAAAAAGAGAAGTTTGGGGGGGGAGGGGGGGGGGGGGGGGGGAAGAGTTTTCAGAGGTAAAAAAAATTAAAAATTTAAAAGAAGCCTAGAAACTTCAAATTTCAAGCCTCTTAAGTATAATAATTTTAAGACTTCGACTAGTTTGAGGTTTTTCTGAGTTCTAAAAGTTTAATTTCCTTTTTGTTTTCGAGTCTGTGTGGCTGAGTGTGGTCTTGGAAGCACAAAGGGCTTTAAAATTTGATTTTGACCAAGGCTACACTTTTAAAAGGTAGCATTCTATCCTTTTTACTTATTTTGTTATTGTTTAGTAGTTGGTTTATGTGATAGTAGCCTGTTTTGGTGATTAGATTGTTATTAGATTACTTTTTGGTTCAACTAAGTGACAATGTGCTGCTTGGGTAATGTTTAAGGTTCATTAACTTATTTGGATATGGAGATTACTTCCCTTATTTTCAAAGTACATGTTTAACATTAGTAAATAGTTGTTGATATGGACTGAATATATAAGTTTTAGATAATGTGTTGATGTTGTACCATAGATATAGATGAGCATGTTGTTGTTGTGTTTTGTTAAGATGATTGAAATTTCCTAATTGGTTGCTTCAACCATTAAATATGACTAGAATAGGATTACATGAGTCCTAATAAGCAATTTAGTGAACCTTTAAATCAGTAATGATCCTATTTGAATGCAGTAGAATGCTAAAGTGTTGTGATTATTTGTTTTAAATTATTTAAGGCAGTTGCTCTTTCTTGGATGAGACTATGTCAAACTTGATTTATCAACCTACTTTCATAGGTCGGTATGCTTTGTCTATGTTAACTGGGGAGCATGAATTATAATTAGGATAAACAAATAAAGGATCATGATTAAACTGAGGTAAGGTTTGAGGAATCTAGGCATACTTATAGGAGTCTTTGATGTGTTTAAGGCATTAGAGTAAAGTCAAGGAGGGCTTGTTTGCATCTGAGTGGGTCTGAGTCTACATGGATCTATTTGAATGTGTCTGGATTAGACTAAAGTAACTTTGAATAGTTGCATGCTATATATTAAAGGTAGTTTGAAGCAACAACATTCTAGAATATGATATAGAAGGCTAAAAAATGAAATTTTTGGATTAAGCTTCATTCATGTGGTAACAGGTTCTCAAATGGTTCATTAGGAACTAATTTAGTATTATGAAGTTATAAATCATCTAAAATGAATCAGAGTACCAAGATACAAATAGGATGATTGTGTGTCATGTTTGTTTCATTTGAGTAGAGTTCAGTCCTGACATTCATGTTATCAGACCCTCTCTTTTTCATATCTAATTCATGTTTGAGTTTTCAAAAGAAGTCTAAGGGGATTGAAAAACATAGTTGAGTCTTGATGTGCTCTTAATTATTTAAAATGATTAATCAACTGGAAAAAATGAGTTGTTTGAGTCTAAAGGCTTGTGCTAAGTCTCAACTTATGCTTTTTAATTGATTAAAATGCTCAAACCTTCTCAAAGTGTTAATTTCCAAAAAGAATTCAAAATGGCTTTGCATAGTTGGAACCCTAGACTGAGTTGATTAAAAGCTATTACCTTAGGTGATCCATTAGGTGTTTATATGAAATTCAGTTTAAGGGCAGCGTCAAACTACTCTTGTCCATAAGTTCTTGGTGATTGTCATTAGGTATGGGTATAAGGTAAGGGAGCTGGGGTTGCCCGTGGAGAGTAAAAGGTGAGCTTAGGCATGAACTGGAGGTGATGACCAGTGGGGCCTTTGATCCCTTTCACTGAAAGTAAGACTCAATAGAGGGATGGGGAGGTGATGACCTTACACTATCCTGTTTCTCTTTCAAGACCCTGAGGCTTCCTTGTCTCCTAAATCTTGTTGTCATGACCATGGGATTCACAGAGATCTTGGGATTGGTCAAGAATAGTTTATCATGACTTAGGGGGATCCTTAAGGTTTCATGCTAGTTAAAACTAAGTTAAAACAACGGGTAAGAGTCTGTCATATTTTTGCCATAATTAGGTGGAATAAAAATTGTTATTAACTCAGGACTAAGGGGTAAGTTACTCACCAGGGTCTGAATCCATGTTCTCAGAATTTAATCTGCTTGCTTTTCTTTTTGCTTCATGATGAATATGTTTAAAACTTGTGTGATACATTTATGTGTGGACATGTCTATGTGATGTGCTAGACTTAGTTTGAACTTAGGAAAAAGGCATTTAGTTAACTTAAGATTGGTAAGAACCTTTTGTTCTTAAACCTAAACTGTGGCACTTAGACTTTAGTTGTCATTGTAGTGTCACTTGGATTAAAAAGGTAAAGTTCTGCGCTGTCTAGTAAGGTTTGATTCTATACTATTGGTGTGTTTAAAATTCTATCATGTTAGGAACTGTGGAACGAGATAACTGGATATTGAGTCTATGTTTTAAAAGATAAATAGTGATAAGCTGAAATTGGTTTGATGTTGTTGTTTGGGGGATATGGTGAGTATTCTTAATAGCAAGTTGAACCACCTGGCCTAGGATGGTCTTTTCAAGACACCTCAAAGAGAGGGCAGGGGTGTCATGACCAACCTATGGACGATGGGGTGCATTCCTGTCTTGAGGGGTGTCATGACCAACCTATGGACCATGGGGTGCATTCCTGTCTTGAGGGTATATTGGCGTTCCTTAAATCTCACTATTTCGCCAAAAGGTTGGAAATAGAAAGAGTTGGGAAAATTATCTTGTTTAAAGGTTTAAAGGTAACTTAGGGAGTTAAGGAAAAGAGACTGGTCATTCCAAAAGGATGATTTTGCCTTCTTTTAAAGAAAAATGAACTAGTTTAAGGTTGTTGACAATAAGTACCCTGTTTGAAAGTTAAAAATCCAGAGTTGCTAAGAATTGTGCTAAAATTTATGCCATTCTTTTTTCTGTGAACTTGATGACATAGATAGCTGACCCTTTCTCCTTTTTTATTTCAAGTGGCAACTTACATGAAATCTTGTTGTGAACGTGCTCTTACTACGGTTGTACTAAAACATAGGTTCTTTCCTATGGTCTTTGTTGACGCCTAATTTTTGACCTCCCGTAATTAATTTCAATCACTCAGAATCCTCAGATAATAAATAAACGAGCTGAGTATTTTTTTTTTTTTTAAAAAAAACCTTTAGTGATTTTTATAAATTGTCTAGATCAATATTTCTTTCCCTTAAATTAACAAAAAAGGATTTTCATGCATCATAAATTTTATTTAGAGATTAATGAGCAGTTTCATGATATTTTGTTAAATTTAATTTAAAAAGGAAAAGGAGAGATAGAGGAAGAGTTCTTATTTAATTATTTAAAATTATTTTGCAAATACTTCCCTTTTATTTTATCTTTGCAAATTTGAATAATTTAAACTATTTAACCTTCTTAACTCCTGATTTTTATGAAATAGGGATAATTTCCCTTAAATGTTTTAATTAAGCTAATTAATTAATTAAGTAATAATTATTTTTATATAGATATATTTCTTTTCATTGTTTTTTCCTTGGCCATAAATAATTTAATCAGTTCACAATTTAAAGAAATTAGAATTGTTTTGCAAAATCAGCCTGTTAACATTTTATTTTAAATAATAAGTTTAATTTAATTTCCAAAAAATTATTTAAAAGGACATAATTAAAATAACTATGCTATGCTAATTAGTTAAGGCCATTTTAGGCCAATTGATAATTTGATCGACTTTTTAAAATTATCTTAAAATAACTACTGCCTAATTTTTCCCGTAATTAAAATTTCCTCCAAATTTAATTTCTAATTATTTGTTTTGGGCATTAGATATACCCAATGTATACACCAAAGTATACACATATATGTGAAATATATGTTCACACTTGGTGTATACATGAAAAATTAAGGCCCTTTTAATCTAATTTCGGATTTGGACCGAGTCCAGCCTAAACCAGGCTGAGACCTGGCCCAATCTTTTCAATTAAGCATCGTATACCCCACCCACCCCCAAACCCTCATTTTCACTTTTTTATTTCACCCCCCCCTCCCCCCCCCCCCCCCCCCCTCTCCCGCTTCTCTCTCTCCCCCCTCTTTCCTTTCTCGTGTAAAACCCTAGATAGCCGCCATACTTTTGTCGCCTCTCTCATGCCCAAAATGGCATTTTTACAGGCGTGTGCTGACATGCACAACATCTGTATGCCCTTTGTGATGAAATATTGCATATGCACTTGGTTCCACGACTTCTTTTGTCCAAATATGGTAATAAACCCTTAATTTGCTCTGTTTTTAGAATTGTTTTAGTCAAAATCTTCATTTATTTTTTCTTTTAAGTTTATTTTGCTGGTATTTTGTTATTTGTTCATGTTCG
This sequence comes from Lycium barbarum, assembly GCF_019175385.1. Lineage (NCBI taxonomy): Eukaryota > Viridiplantae > Streptophyta > Magnoliopsida > Solanales > Solanaceae > Lycium > Lycium barbarum. The sequence goes on along the minus strand of NC_083348.1, from coordinate 15,975,245 downwards.
CTGGGTCAGATCGACCCAAGAGGGTCAGATCTGACCGTATGTTAGCTTATTTTGGATATGGGTCGTTGATTTGTCGGCTATTTGGTTTTGATTGTGAGAAAGGTTTTGTCCCACATCGACTGTTGTTGGGTTTCGTTTCAACTTTGCGATTCTATAAATAGATCCCCAACCCTCATACAAGAACAAGTTTTTGGAAGTTTGGGAGTTGAGAAAAAAAGAGCAAGAAAAATATATAGAGAAATTTTAGAAAAAGGGAAGTTGAAAAGCTCAAATTTTTTAGAAAAAACTTCTTAGTACAAAAGAATTTTGAAAACCTAAACTAAATAGTTGGGGTTTCTAGTTAAAATATTTGATCCTTACTTCATTTTTTTTTCGCGTGTGTGTGGCTAGGTTGCTGAGATTTGGAAGCACAGAGGCTCCCAAATCCATTCTTTTCTTCGCTGCGCACTTAAAAGCTAAGCCTTAATTTAATTCATTTCATTTTGTGCTTAGTATTTAGTATTCTGCCTAGTTTGAATATGTTTGTAGGTTAGTTGTGTTTATATGTCTGATGATGCTAAGTATGCCTTTTTTGGTTCTATATTTAATGTGTGCTTTATTTAATAACAAACATAGTAGAGATTGATGTAAGTGTTATTCTGAAGTTCATTCAAGAAGTACGCTGTTGATTTACTTATTGGTCTTGTTTGTTCATGTGGTCTTGAGGTTCTGTGTTCACCATAAAGATGTGGATGTGAAGTGCTATTTCAGAAAATCCCCTTCCCTTTCCCTTGCCTTTTCTTGAATATTATTGCTAGTTTACTGATCATGGTCCTAAGTAGAGTCAATATAAGAAGTTTAACTTAATTTAAAAAAAAATAAAAAAGAAGGAAGATGAGACAACCTATGTGTTAGTACATATAATGTGGATGATTTGCTGGTAATGAGTGCTTGTGATTATAGTCAAGTCCCCTATTTTTGCTAATCAGTCATGAGTTGCCCTTATTGTGAAGTGAGGTCTTTTGTTAAAACCTTAATTGGGCTGTTTGAACTTGATAAGTTTTTTTGGATACAACTCTTGATGTGTTTCCCTTTCTTTTTTTCTAAAATAAGTAAATAAAGGAACAGTTAGATAGAATATGAACTTGTTTGATAAATTTCTTTACATAAAATGGTAGGTTACCTTATTCCCTCTTCCCTTTCCTCTTAAATGATCTTGCTCACCTAGAATGGAGTAAAGCAAGATAAGTAAATGGTCTATTTTGTTTTGTCAATCCACACTAGAAACAAAAAAGTATCAGGATTATGCCTTAAGCTTATAGTTTGATAGTTTGTTCATGGTTGTATCTGTGGTTTTGTCATCACCTAATGTATATTATGTATAATCACCTATGAAAGTGCATGTGAATTGTCCATGACTCCTAGCAAATCCTAGAACCAGTATGATTATGGCACTTGAGTATGAATTCTGTTTCCCTTTTTTCTTTGCTTAAGGCTGGTTTTCTTGACTAAATTTGTTGCTCCTACACATGGTGTCCACAACTTGTCCTGTTGGCCTATGTCACAAGTTCACCTAGGGTCTACTGTCACGACCCAGCCCCGTAGGCCGTGACTAGCGCCCGATCTGGGCACCCAAACCCATCTATCAAATGCATTCAAGTATATAACAGAAGCCGACAAGGCTATATTCTAAATTTAGATAATTTCCAGAAAAATTTCGGCAGAGTTTCCTTTGTTTTACAGGCTATCCAAAATAACCCTGCGCACAGAAAATACCAACAAAGGCCACGCCGGCCAACAAGGCAACATGTAAACATATGCGGACCGGCCGTCGCGGCGAATGGGATCGCCCAAACACATCATATACACACATCCGAACAGAAAGACCCAAACCCACAAACATGTCCACAGACCTCTAAACAGACCGACAGAATCATATGACGGGACAGGGCCCCGCCGTACCCAAATAGTCAGATATACAGAAATATATACATAACAAAAGATGTATGTACCAAAAGTAGACTCCGGATCAAAAGGAAGTACTCCGAAAATAGCAGGAAGTGGAGCCTACAGTGGTGGATCACCTGTGCCTGTACCTGCGGGCATGAAACGCAGCCCCCGAAGAAAGGGGGTCAGTACGGAAAATGTACCGAGTATGTAAGGCATGAAGTATAGAACGAAGAAACATAGTCAGAAATGGAAACTTTACAGAACCGGTAAAACTGTATCAAAGCATCATTACGTTTTCTCTTAGGTAATGGAGTAATATCTCTCAAGTCATGAATCATATACATATACATATACATACCTGCATATATACGACGTGTTCCGGCCCTTTAGTAAGGGACTCGGTGAATAAGGTCAGACATATCAACATCACATACCATACATTCGTATAACGTGTCTCGGCCCTTTTGTGAGGGACTCGGTGCATAGGATCATGTATGGAAGAGTCATATATCATATGTATACATAACGTGTCCCGGCCCTTTTCTAAGGGACTCGGTAGATAGAATCATGCATGGTAGAGTCATATGTCATATATATGTACATAACGTGTCCCGGCCCTCTATTGCGGGTCTTAGTGGAAAAAGTCATCACGTGCCATCCTGGCCACCACCCCTGTATCATCATATCATCACATGCATATACATATAATGTGTCCCGGCCTGCAAGTGAGAGGGACTCGGTGAATAATGCAAAGAAGTACGAACGATAACATGTCCTGGCCCGGGCTCAGTGAATAGACATATCAAGCCTGCACGAACAGAATAGTACGAAACCATATACTCGTAAATCAAGACCCGAGATACAACATACTTATCGACATATGAAGGTCCAAAACAAGTTTCGGGTCAATCGGAATTAGTATACAAAAGTTACGAGCGTTTGAAGTACAGAACGCTTTACCATCGTTTCAGAAGCTCTTCTTGGAAAAATCAAAGTTGTAATCAGGTTAACTACCTTTTAGACATGGATATGGGTCACACCAAATAGAACTCATGGAATCATACGTACGAATCGAAGTATGTCAAAGCCTCGGTGGAATAATCGAACATGCTAGCATTCAATAATCAAACTTTAGTCATATCAACATACCGATATCATATATGATATACGCGTATATATAACAGATTCATACATGCATACTCATAGGATATCATACAGTGTGTCGCTGCGGTACGTGCAGCCCGATCCACAGATTTAACGTATTAGTGCCGAAATTGTATACAAGGTTAAAGACATTAATACTTACAAAATTATCTTAAAGTCATGAATTCTTATACTTAGTTTATTACTCAATTATGCCATAATCCTAACCATACTACGTATGTTCGTGTCCCTATGCTAATAGAGATCGTTGACAATCTCGGGACTTACTAAATAGAACCTTTGAAGTACGAGGCCTCCTAATGACATCTCGTAAGCCGTGTTTGGAAATTCAGGTAACAAACATATGAGGTAACTTTCTGATATCATTATGGGTCAAACCAAATGGAGACTTTAATACCATACGTACCTATCGAATTGTTTATCAAAGACTTGAGTCATATCGCTTTGTTTTCGAACCTCATTCGGGAATATACCAATTGAATGCTTCGAACATCATCGTATATATATATACATATCAAACCATATGAAACACTTATGAAAGTCAAAGACGATGGCCATCCTAGTGTCTCTAAGAATAGAATTTTCTTTAAGGACATACATATACGTAAGTTGTTCATTACGAGGATCATGCCGAAGGAAAGAAAGGTAAGCCTTACATACCTTGCCCGCTTCCTACACAAAATTCGAATTCAGGCCCTTGGCTCAACAAAATCTACAACAACATTAATGCGCACCAAACATTAGTTACAAACGCTTAAAAATTCAATTCTAACCAACACCTTATTTCTACAGAAATTTCGGCAGCATTTCCCCTGTAAATGCGCCATCCTCGAGAATTCAACTCGGCCAGAAATACAACAACAAATCCGAGAATTTAACTCGGCCAAAATATCAACAACAATACCAACGATTACTCCAATAATATCAACAATTAATTTAAGACACATTCTAACATTAGTAACCTTCTTCTTTACATAATTCTTCAACACTCAATTCAACTACATACATTTTCAAGTCACTTCCAATGCTCACATATTCATTGCTTGCTCAAATTGTTTAAACACAATTCAAAAACATTTAAACAATTTACAAAATATTCAAACAATGCCATCAACATCACATTCCACCCGAACTTCCCCCCATGAATACAACAAAACTACAACGTCACACTTTCTCCTTCCAAATTCATCCATAACAACAATAGTTCCATTTTAGCAACTACACTTCCATAATTACATAAACTATGATGAATTCACATATTTTCCTACAATTACCCCACTTCAAGTTTCCATACCACTAGAACCATAAGCCTTCCATTTACATCACAAAGGCCAAAACAACACAACTAATACACTAAATAAAATAAACTCATCTTCCCTTCACCAATTACACCACACGGCCACACACTCAATACACACACACGGCCACACACTTCATCACACAACACTTCTATGATTTCCATTTATTTCTACATACACAACACATATATAACCTTCCATAACATATGAAGAACATCAAATTCTTACCTTTTCTTCAAACTTCCACTTGCCACAAACGGAGCTTTCTTGCTAAAAGAATTATACCACGTTGAAGAGGGTCTTGAGCTTAGTGGGAATATGAGAAAATTACAATTTTTGGACCCAAGATTGATGGCATAATTTTTTTTTTCTTTCTTGCCCTAGCCGAATTGCCCTTCTATTTTTTGTTCTTTCTCTTCTTTTACTTTTCATGAACTTTCTTGAACAATGAATACATGGTGGCCTTTTCCCTTATTTAACACATGAAAAAAAAATCCTACATGGGCTTGGGCCATGGCCCCTATGGCCGGCCACTCCCATTAATTTGGGCCTCTTTTTTCATTTTTTTTTCTAGCCCAATTTGTTGGCTACTTCTTATAATTCATGAAACTAGTTCCCGAAATTTCCAATTTCGCCCTTAACCTTTCTCCACATTTCCACGTCAACACTTTTCATAAACAACACACACACACACACACACACACACACATATATATGTATAAAATAAAATCAAAATATGGCCTTATCTCTTACAAGTCGCAATTTTTTTGAATTTTCCGAATGTCCGAAATTAGGGGACATAACATCCTCCCCCCTTTTTAAAACATTCATCCTCGAATGTTCAATTGACCTTAGGGAGTCTCATGATACTTCGGGGAGGTTTCTTTCTTTCCTTCAAAATTTTCCAAACGTTACAATTGCTATCTTCTTGTCTTCCGTTTACTTACTTTTCTTTTCTTTCCAAATACCGTTGTATCAGAATCCCCTAACCTTATTGTGGTGGGATCAGTATCAGTTTAGTTCATAACATCTGTAGCACACCCTTTACTTGTCTTTTGAATTTTGTTTAGCTAATGTCCTTCACACATCGTAACACTGACTGCTGAGGCCCACCGTCAATCGGTACAGTCATAAATTGGATGTCATACGCATACACATACATTTACTACCATTTTGCTCATAAAATATTTCCAAACACTTATTCAAACTTACTCTGATTCCAAAACTGTATTGCGCTCCCTTCTCCTTCACCGGCCGAGTCTGCCTTAGCCTACCCGACCTATTCATGGTTTCTAACCGTTCGGTACATTCTGATTTCCTTTAGGTTACCCCTGTTTTCCCCATCTGTCCTTTATATTTACATTTATAAAAAAATTTGTGTACTTCCCAGGGGGTCACCCATCCCAAATTTTCTCTAGCCCTAGCACGCTTAACCTTGGAACCCTGGTGAGTTTTGGTACGTTAATGCTAATATAATTGCATCCACTACCCCGCACGACCTTTTCCACATAATTTAGGACAAGTCGGGGTCATAACAATTTCCGGAAAGTTCTCGTAGCGGGTCCCACCACGATCTAGAGAGGGGGCCCTTTTATTTTTCTAATCATGTAATTACCGAGTTAGTCTTTTCAAATTCTCAACATTCACTTTTTACCTGCATACACGACTACCTCAGACAGTCTTATCAATTTGGGTCTTATTCCAATTCTATTAGCAACCAGAGGAAAATTATATTCATTCGTGCATGTACATTTCATAAGAAAGCAAGTAATATACCTGTAACAACATCTGGTGGCGTCTCCTGATCCTGTCGGTTGGCCAACGCATACAAGCGGTTCGAAGGACCGCTGGAACTGGGAGCTCCACCTCGACCTCTACCGCGACCTGCCGGTGCCGGCCGCATAGCTACAGAAGGAGAAGATGATCCAGCAACTGATCCGGTGAGCTGGGCTGAACCACCTGGACCACCTCTAAATGGGCACTCCCTCATAATATGGCCCTGGCGGCCACACGAAAAATAGGCACCAGTAACGAGACGACACTCCCCCGGGTGACGCTTGCCGCACCGAAGACACTGCGGCATAGACAACCTCGTCTGACCAAACTCTCTGCTCTGCTGTGAATCCGGGGCCCTGGAGCTCTGGCGCGCTCCTGAATATCCCACACTATCAAATCTCTCACCGGTAGGCCGTGGGGGTGCACTTTGCGCTAGCTGAGTAGACTGTCTAACATACTGTCGAGGCCGGCCGCCTCGAAACTCTCCAGAGTATCCTGTGGACCGGGCCCTCTTGGGCGGCCTCCTGTCTCGATCCCTACTAGGATAATCAGCCCTGTGTCGGTCCTCCATAACCTGAGCATAGGCCTGTAGCCGGGCGATATCCATGTCTGTCTGCAATGCCACCGCCATGCAGCCATCAATCAAATAGCGGTCTAACCCCATCACGTACCGGTGCATCCAGTCAGTCATATCTGATACTATAGCAGGTGCATACCGGGCCAGAGAATCAAACTCCAAATTATACTCACGAACACTCCGACCCCTCTGCTGTAGATGCAAAAATCGATCAACCCGCGCCCGCCGTAACTCTGGGGGCAAAAAGTGGCGGGTGAAAGCAATCACGAACTCGTCCCAAGTGGCTGGGGGAGCACCCTCACCCCTGGATAGCTCCCAGGACTCATACCAGTGAGCAGCAACATCTCGAAGTCTATGCGAAGCCAACTCAACAAACTCAGTCTCTAAAGCCCTGACCAAATCTAGTGAGCGCCGCATCCCCCGAATGAAGTCATGGGGGTCCTCGTCGGGCTTAGACCCGAAAAACTCTGGGGGGCCACATAATAGGAACTCTCGAACCCTCAGGCTGTCACGCCTGCCATCATCATCCTCATCTCTCCGCCCGCGTCTGCGAGCCTGCCCCGCTACCAGTGTCGTCAATAACTGCACAGCCTCCCTCAGTGTCCTGTCCTCCGCCCCTGGCTGAGGAGCTGGAGGCTCGGGTGCGGATACTCGGGCCCCTGGAGCTGCTGATGGACCTGCTCCAGGCTCCGTCGGTGGTGTGGCATATCCCTCTGAGTGGGATAAAACCTCGGGCAAATCCTAAACACGAGCCCGGGTAACTCGCTGCGCCTGACTGGTCTCTACTGCTTTGCCCTTCTGGGCAGCCGTCGCCTTCTTCGGAGGCATCACTGTAAACATAACAATCTGTTAGAAAGGAGCCACCCTAATAGCACAGCTCTATCGCACGATCTAAGATCCAAAGAAAGGGCAACATCCTAAATGTCCTGTAGCCTCCTGTTTATAGATGTGGTGCACAACACACCCATAAGCAAGACACTACTAGACACGGCCTGTAGACATTCCGAGGACAAACCGCTCTGATACCACTTTTGTCACGACCCAGCCCCGTAGACCGTGACTAGCGCCCGATCTGGGCACCCAAACCCATCTATCAAATGCATTCAAGTATATAACAGAAGCCGACAAGGCTATATTCTAAATTTAGATAATTTCCAGAAAAATTTCGGCAGAGTTTCCTTTGTTTTACAGGCTATGCAAAATAACCCTGCGCACAGAAAATACCAACAAAGGCCACGCCGGCCAACAAGGCAACATGTAAACATATGCGGACCGGCCGCCGCGGCGAATGGGATCGCCCAAACACATCATATACACACATCCGAACAGAAAGACCCAAACCCACAAATATGTCCACAGACCTCTAAACAGACCGACATAATCATATGACGGGACAGGGCCCCGCCGTACCCAAATAGTCAGATATACAGAAATATATACATAATAAAAGATGTATGTACCAAAAGTAGACTCCGGATCAAAAGGGAGTACTCCGAAAATAGCAGGAAGTGGAGCCTACAGTGGTGGATCACCTGTGCCTGTACCTGCAGGCATGAAACGCAGCCCCCGAAGAAAGGGGGTCAGTACGGAAAATGTACCGAGTATGTAAGGCATGAAGTATAGAACGAAGAAACATAGTCAGAAATGGAAACTTTACAGAACCGATAAAACTGTATCAAAGCATCATTACGTTTTCTCTTAGGTAACGGAGTAATATCTCTCAAGTCATGAATCATATACATATACATATACATACCTGCATATATACGACGTGTTCCGGCCCTTTAGTAAGGGACTCGGTGAATAAGGTCATACATATCAACATCACATACCATACATTCGTATAACGTGTCCCGACCCTTTTGTGAGGGACTCAGTGCATAGGATCATGTATGGCAGAGTCATATATCATATGTATACATAACGTGTCCCGGCCCTTTTCTAAGGGACTCGGTAGATAGAATCATGCATGGTAGATGTCACGACCCAACCCGGTAGGCCGTGACTTGTGCCCGAATTGGACACTCATATTTATCTGTTAACTCTAATAATTTATAATTAGCATGTCATGATCTCATTTGTATGTAAGAAGATAGTGAGTTATTTAGATTTGTCAAGTTCTGTATGCCTTAGTCATCCATCTCCCAAGGAGTTGCACTTATCAAACAACAACATTTATATATATTCCTAAGCAAGCCGACAAGGCTGCCACGATATACAAAATACCAAACATACACACATATGCAAGCTGACAAGGCTGCCATTACGACTGGGTACGCCCCAAACTTAAGTCAAAACATAAAACGCATCAACAACTGTAAACAGACCCACACCGATGTCCACAGACTTCTAAGAGTAACGACCATATTATGTGGCGGGACAGGGCCCCGCCGTACCCAAATAAACACATACGGACACCACATAAGGAGGTTATACCACAAGCTAGCTCCGGAACAAAGGAGCAGTCCAAAATAGCTGAAGGATGATCTAAGCTGGCGGATCTCCAAAGCGAGCGTCTGTACCTGCGGGCATGAACGCAGCCCCCCGAAGGAAGGGGGTCAGTACGGAATATGTACTGAATATGTAAAGCTTGAAACATAGTATAGACTTATATTGAGACACGGTACATAGGATGCATTGCAACAATAGAATTTCATAAAACTTGCCTTTGAACATATTTCATCTGTATCATTCTCATATCATTGCTATTATAGAGTTTTGTAGTCAAAGCTGCATAATCATTCTGTATAAAACATACATGACGTGTCCCGGCCCTTTTTATGAGGGACTCGGTAATTTAAAATCATAGCATCATAACATAAACATAGACGTGTCCCGGCCCTTTCCTGAGGGACTCGGTAATAAGGAATATGCCCTCCTGGCCACCATCATCTCCATATCATCATATCATCATATCATCACATCATCACATCATCATATCATCATATCATCATCATATATATATACATAACGTGTCCCGGCCCTCTAGTGAGGGGCTCGGTGATTAATATAATAAATGTGCGCACGAAAACGTACCCTGGCCTGGGACTCAGTGAAGGATATAGCGGTAAGCACGAGCAGAATAATAAGCAACCACATATATGCAAATCATCTTTTTAGACTCAAGGGATAAGCAACTAACCCGCTCTAAGTGTCAAAATAATGTTCACCTTCAGTTCATTTCAAGTCTCATAACAAACTATTACAAGAAACGTTTTAGACTTCATGTACATATGTCACTTTAATATGGTATAGCTTTTGGAAGTCAAGTATGTCTTTAGTTGTGCAATTCTTTAAGTATAGGAACTTTCATGCATCGTTCATTAGTCACTCATACTGTAGGTGCATGACAATAACATTAGTGAAATATAGATTCATAAGCCATACATGAACTAGAGAATAGAATTTACCCCAAAATTCATATCGTTTCATTCTTACGTCTAGGACATGCCAAAAGAAAGAAGGAATAGGCTTTACATACCTTTTGCGTTTAGTTGTATTCTAACTTGTACTTGCTGCCCAACAATACTTATCCTATATCAAGATGTGAAGAACTACAATTAGTCTACAAGGGCATTCAACACGTATTGTGACATTCACAACTCCTTTCTATCAATTAAACGACGTTTCGTTCGCATTTAACCCAACTAGCGTTACAAGCTAACATGGCTAGTCGTTCTTTCATATATTGATCAAAACTTGTTTAAGCATGACTTAGGGAACTTGGGCAGTCCCTACACCACCCAAAATAGTCTCATACACACGGCAACCCAACACACACATCATTTCCATTCTTACTTAGCAATTTTCCAGTTTTAACTTGCAACAACACAACACTTTTCATGACTTTACTTTCATGAAATCTTGGAACTGTTTTAGCATCATCTTCACTCTTACAACAGCCCACAATCAGTTCAGTTTTAACTTGAATCATGGCATTTTACATTCACTACACGTTTGCAACAAAAACCAACATTCAACACACACAATTTCACTTCTAATCCCTAAAACTGTCCACGGTTTTTGGACTGCCCCTACCCCTCAACATAATTCGTTTCTTGAACACCTTAATTTACATATTCAACATGCATACAATACACTACAATGTCCACAACAACAACAATCAAATTATAGCCCAAAACAGTCCATGAATTCGTCCAAAACAGCCCCCTACCCGGTTTCATCACAACTACTCCAACTTCATGATTTTCATTCGTTTATCCAACTACAAAGCATTCAATTCATTTCCAATACATGTTCAACAAGATTAAGCATGACTTCATCAGAATCTTCAACACATGATTCATTTTAAATTCGAGCAAAAACAGTCCAATAGCCAACATGCAACATCACAACCAAACTCCCACAATCTTTGTTCATTTACATATGTTGATACATATTCAATTCACTAACAATACATGCACAATGAAATCAGTCATAAACTCACCTCACACACGGCTCACTCTCCACTTCAACTACAACCACAATCCAACAACAACATGCATGAACTATACATTCAAATCATCATGCAACACAAGAAACAACAAACATTCTTACCTTTCAATCTTGTGCTTCACTTGGCCGAATTTCCAACTCTATTGAGTGCTTCACTTTCTTGTTTCTCTTCAACAACTAATACACTTTCTTACACACTAGATGAGGGACAGTTTTGATGGAGAAAAACTGGAATTTCTGGGCAGATTTTTGGACCTCACTCTCGGCTAGCTCTTGGCCGAGAGTTTCCCTCTCTCTCTCTAAGTGTTCTCTCACTTTGTAGTGTTGAAATGGTGTAATGTAGTGTGATATGAATCAGATTATTTTGTATATACACTCCCTCAATGCTTTGGACATGTGTATCACACTAACTTGGGTCAATATTCTTTGACCAAGGCACTATAGTGCACGGCTAGCTATGTCCATTTAAATGGACTGATTTTTGGTCTTTCCAATCCCATTTATTAATCCAATTATGGTTAGTTTAATCCCAATTTTCCATTACTAGTTTAATGCCACACGTGAATTGTGAATAAATTGTGACTCGACACGAAACCGGAAGTTAAAATATCTACTTCATATCTTAAGATAGTCTTGCCTTTAACTTGTCGCGCTTATTTTAAAACGTCCCGACGTATGAAAATACGGGACATAATAGTAGAGTCATATGTCATATATATGTACATAACGTGTCCCGGCCCTCTATTGCGGGTCTCGGTGGATAAAGTCATCACGTGCCATCCTGGCCACCACCCCTGTATCATCATATCATCACATGCATATACATATAACGTGTCCCGGCCCGCAAGTGAGAGGGACTCGATGAATAATGCAAAGAAGTAGGCACGATAACATGTCCTGGCCCGGGCTCAGTGAATAGACATATCAAGCCTGCACGAACAGAATAGTACGAAACCATATACTCGTAAATCAAGACCCGAGATACAACATACTTATCGACATATGAAGGTCCAAAACAAGTTTCGGGTCAATCGGAATTAGTATACAGAAGTTACGAGCGTTTGAAGTGCAGAACGCTCTACCATCGTTTCGGAAGCTCTTCTTGGAAAAATCAAAGTTGTAATCAGGTTAACTACCTTTTAGACATGGATATGGGTCACACCAAATAGAACTCATGGAATCATACGTACGAATCGAAGTATGTCAAAGCCTCGGTGGAATAATCGAACATGCTAGCATTCAATAATCAAACTTTAGTCATATCAACATACCGATATCATATATGATATACACGTATATATAACAGATTCTGTTATACCCCGCGTTTTATGTAATTGGATAATTCAAGACAATCACGGGAAAACGACAAGCGAGGCTACATTTTATTGTGTTTGGCACTTGAGTTGTTTATGAAGAGTCTAGGAGTGGAAATAATGAGAAAGGTCAAGAGCATGAAGGGGAGTTCACGACATGACTCGTGGAAATACGGAGGAAGACGAAGGGCAAAATTGGAAGTTGGAAAAATTGCCTTCAAGAATTTCAAGTAGTAGCCCAAAATATAAATGGGCTTGAAGGTTTTCTTTGGGAATTTATAGGCCCAACCGGCCTTGGAGAGGGTCCAAGCCCAATATGAAATAAGACTTAGTCAATATAAGGGATGACTAAGTCATCTTCATCCATTAAGTGTCTAGAAATTTCAAGAACTCAAAAGAAAGAAAGAAGGGGAGAAACCCCAAGGTCTTTCGGCCAAGAACAAAATTTCCAAGAAAAATTGAAAAAATTCTCTCCAAAAATTATTTTCTATCAAGTAGAGGGTGCACAACAAGGTGAAGTTGTTGTTGGAGCAAGAAAAATTCAAAATCATATAGGTTTCCAAGAGATAAGCAAGTGAGAAGTTGAAGAATAAAGGTAAAATTCTAACCTTGCTTTATGTGTTATACATGGTTTATATGTGTTGTAGTATGCTAAAATGGATGAAATTTATGAAGGAGAGAAATATAGTACATGGCCGTGTGTATGTATATATGTGTATGAGCCATGCTTCAATTATTTTAATTAATGTTTGGTTGTTATTGTTGTGAATGATATATGGAAAAAAAAAATGGAAGTTGAATGAATATTGAGAAGTTGTAGTGTGTATGTTGGTGTTGGCCGTGTGGTTATGGAAAAAATGGAAGAGAATGAGTCAATTTTATTTAGTATGATGTTGTTGGAATATAGATTATGAGGTTGTCATTGTTTTCATAAAAGTTAGAAAGTTTTGGAAGAAGTAGTAAGTTGATTGAATATGGAAGTTGTTAGTATTGTTGTTGTTGGAATTGTGGTTGATATTTTGGCCGGGTTGAATTCCCGGGATTGTTGTTGATTGAAATTAGCCAAGTTGAACTTGGTGGGATGGAGTATTTATAGGGGAAGTGCTGTCGAAATTTCGGTAGCCAAATGTTTCCTTAAGATTCTAACTCAAAGTATACTAATGAAAGTTTTGGTAAACTTGACCAAATTGCAGATTTTGACGAGATTGTGACGCGATTTTGGAGTAGCTAAAGGAGCGGAGAGAGGTATGTAAGGCTTCACCCTTCTTTCTATGGCATGTCTTGGTTGTAAGAAGTCGGGCACAAGCCTCGGGGACGACCTCAATCCCCGGAATCCGCACCTAAAGTTTTCAACTTTTCATTCAATTGAATTGAAGTAGAAAGTGCGCAAAATGATAGAAAGACCTCCTAGACCTCTATGACGTGCGTAAATGGGACCCGATCACCCTAGAACCCTCACAAGTAATGACATGACCTGTAGTATATGTAAATAATATACGCCACCTCATCCGGCCCGAGGTGGGCCCGCTACCCCCGGACTTTCCTATAGTATTGGTTGATGTACTTCAAGTGAACCCGAAGGGAACCTTTGATCCCGATCTTGTTACCATGAGATAAGTACTATGATTCCTCTAACGAGGATGCCTCTGTGATGACAAGGATGACCATGATGTTAGATAAGCGGGAATGCCTATAATACGTACCACCGGAATGACCCTATGACTAAGACGACTAAGCTAAGCATCTTATACGAACATGAAAGTGACCAACTAATTCTTGAAACTTATTTATATTCCCTAGCCATGATTTTATTTTCTAGAAGATTTCAAAGTCTATGAAATGACATCTATAATACCCCGATTTTATTTTACGTCCATTATGATATTATCCTCCATTGATACTCTCATCTTAAATACTTGTTTTCTTTCCGAGGTAAGACAAAATGATCACTATCCTTTCATAAGATAATCGGAGGTCACCGACCTTACGTCACTCCGATGGATACATGATTCTCCTTGGCCCCCTTGTACGCTTATACACTATATGTATATGTAGATAATGTAAGTAAATGTATGTAAAACACATATGTATGTACAAGCTGTGTATATAATCAAAGATCTAGAGCGCTATAGTCGCCGACATCCATACATGATACCAGAGTATGTCTATAATCAAAGATTCAGAGCGCTATAGACGCTGACATATAAGCATGATGTATGTACACGTATACGGGGAAGATGGGGATAAGGGCAGAGCGTTATACACGCATTTCCACCTGATCAGTTGGCATTACATGACATGATATCGTCCCGGACGCGGGATGCCCGGACGCGGGAAGTACATTTATGGCTAAATGGATCGGCTGCCGACGCCTCGGCAATATGAGACATCTTATTTTTACATATATGTATAAGAAGAGATTTTCAAAGGAAAGCTATGTAATAAGATGATATACTATGACACGAAATGCTATGATATGATAAGATAGGATATGATAAGCTAGACTATATTGTGGCAAGCCACACTATGACATGATACACTAGAATATAAAATACCGTGAGGTGATAAGCTACGATATGACCGGATATGACATACTATGATAGTGCAGAGCGTAATGTGACAAAATGCAACATGATATTAACCCTAGTTCCTAAGTCTACGAGAAAGAAACGTTGCAGAAGGAAAAAAAAAAAAAAAAAAGGGGGGCAAGTCCATATGAAAGCCGGCCCGAGAAGGGGCCTCGCTACGTGCAGGTTATTTTCTTGCTGCATCATCGATCCTATGATTCCCTGATATTGTTAATCATGCTCTATATTACTGCTTCTATTATTTTCCATGCCTTACATACTCGGTACACTATTCGTACTGACGTCCCTTCTTGTGGACGCTGCGTTTCATGCCGCGCAGGTCAGCAGGCTGGTGGACGTGATCTATAGGAGCTTATCAGCAGTACTCTACAGTGCTCCAGTTGTTCCGGAGCTTTACTTCAGCGGTACTATTTTGTATATGTATATTCGGGCACGATAGTACTCGGCCCTTTCTATGTGTAATTACACTATGTCTAGAGGCTCGTAGACAGATATGTACAGTTAGGCAGGTTCAGTAGATATACGATGTTTGGGCATTATGATGTTGTTGTATAAAGTATTAACGACGTTTGCAAGTCTATGTTTCAAAAAAAAAAAAATATGGCACTGTTTATACGAGATAGATAAGGGGTGCTCGGTACAAGTATCGGGTACTCGTCACGGCCCCTAGTTGGGTCGTGACAGAAGTGGTATCAGAGCAGTTCGGTCCTAGGGTTTGTCTACGAGCCGTGTCCAGTAGAGTCTTGTCTATGGGTGTGTAGCGCGCCATACTTATAGGCAGGAGGCTACAGGGCATTTAGGAAATGTGACCTTCTTTGCATTCTAAGATCGTGCGATAGAGCTACGCTATTAGGCTTTCATGTTCCTTCTCCTAATCCCTTGTTATGATTTCAGTAATGCCGCCGAAGAGGAAGGCTACGGCAGCCGAGAAGGGCAAGAGGGTGCCCGGTAATAGAGTCGAGCGGGAGCTAGAAGAAGGAGAATCTCATAATGCAGCTCCCCCTCAGACTGTTCCTATCCCCCCTGCACCGGCAGAGCAGGGAAGAGCTCCAGCTCCAGCCCCCGCACCTCCAGTTCCACCGCCAGCAGCTCCGGGCCAGCAGATGGCAGAGGCCATCCAGCTATTGACCCAGTTAGTTGCCGCACAGGCTCAGCGGCAAGATGTAGACTCGGGAGACAGGGCGGTAAGCGCAAGGGCTCGTGACTTTATCACTTTGAGGCCTCCAGAGTTCTATGGATCAAAGCCAGAGGAGGACCCGCAGAGCTTTATAGATGAGATGCTGCGGACTCTGAGGATTATACATGCTTCTGACACGGAGTCCGTAGAGTTGGCTTCATACAGACTGCGGGATGTGGCAGTTCTGTGGTATAGCAGTTGGGTATCTTCGAGGGGAGCAAATGCACCCCCTCCGGTCTGGCAGGAGTTTACAGAGGCATTTCTACGACATTTCCTACCGCCAGAGGTTCGACGGGCTCGAGCCGACATGTTCCTAAACCTTAGACAGGGAAATATGAGTGTTCGGGAATACAGTCTTCGTTTCAACTCATTGGCCAGGTATGCCCCAGCTATGATAGCGGATAGGGGAGATCATGTGCACCGTTTCGTGAGTGGGTTAGGGCCACATTTGGTTAAAGAATGCTTGACGGCCTCACTCCAAGACGGGATGACTATTACCCGTATCCAGGCCCACGCCCAAAATTTGGAAGAACAATATCAGCCACGGAGGGAGGAGCGCTATCCAGACAGGGGTTCCCGAAAGAGAGGCCGGTTTTCCAGGACTAGAAGTGAGTACAGAGGGGGACAGACACAGGGGCAATTCGGGTACTCAGACCAACCGGCGGCCAGTGCACCTCCTCGATTTGCTGATAGGGGGTTTGACCGTTCTACTCACTCGAGACCGGATCAAGGTACCCGAGCCTCAGAATCTCAGTTTAGGGCTGATGCTGGCAGGATAATGTCACCCCCGCCACGATGTGCTCGATGCGGCAGGCCACACTCGGGAGAGTGCCGCGCAGGTACGGGTGCTTGCTATACTTGTGGGCGGGTTGGCCATTTGATGCGTGATTGCCCATTGAGAGATGACGGAGACCGAGCCCAGCCTACCGGGTCCGCAGTTGGTTCATCGTCGACCGTACGCCCTCAGGGACAGGCCTCCCAGGCTCCAGCAGGTCGTGGCCGAGGCAGAGGAGGGATACCCAGCGCAGCCGGTCCTCCACACCGTATATATGCACTGACAGGACGACAGGACCCTGAGCCTCCCGCTGATGCGGCCACAGGTACTTTTTTTTTTGTTGTTTTTGTTGGTATTTTCTATAATATGTGCATTAATTGATTCGGATTCTATCTTATCCAACCCTGCCCTTTTGTATTGCTAAACATACTAGGAATTTGGATATTAGAGTGAGGAATAGTCACCCGCACAGGTAAAAAGTGAATCTTTGTGATTGCGAAGGCTAAAATAGTCATTAAAAGAGAAATATTCGCTACGAGGGTGTTCAAACATTGCTGAGACCCCAACTTACCCCATATTATATAATATAGGTAGTACGGGGAAGCGGAAGTAAAAATACTAACACCGTGACGCTGAAATGCATCAGAGTTTCAAGGTTAAGCGTGCTCAGGTGGGAGTAATTTCATGATGGGTGACCCCCTGGGAAATATGCCGAAAATTTCGTAAATGCAGAAATAAGAAACGAATGTAAAATTAGGTAGCCCAGAGTAAATTGGGGTGTGGAAAGTGGTTAGAAACCCCACACGAGTCACATAGGCCGAGCTGGACGGAACTAACGGAAAAAGGGGAAGCCGTGACAACAGAAAGCTTTGGGAATGAAGGAGGAAAGTACAGAGGTCACAGGGTGAGACCAATATTGAGTCCACACTGACTAAGGCAAGGAATTCCTAAGGTGGCGATGTATAGGAACATGTCTAGTGAAGGGATAGACGCAGCAGACTCCACGAAGAAGGAAGCGCTATTGTAAAGATCGTAAAGGGCAATCTAAGCCTCTAAGATGGACATGCTAAGGGACATGAGGCATCTACAACGGAGACCTCCCCGAAATGATGTGTTACGCTATGAGGCGAGTTTAACATTCGAGGACGAATGTTCTAAAGGGGGGGAGGATGTTATACCCCGCGTTTTATGTAATTGGATAATTCAAGACAATCGCGGGAAAACGACAAGCGAGGCTACATTTTATTGTGTTTGGCACTTGAGTTGTTTATGAAGAGTCTAGGAGTGGAAATAATGAGAAAGGTCAAGAGCATGAAGGGGAGTTCACGACATGACTCGTGGAAATACGGAGGAAGACGAAGGGCAAAATTGGAAGTTGGAAAAATTGCCTTCAAGAATTTCAAGTAGTAGCCCAAAATATAAATGGGCTTGAAGGTTTTCTTTGGGAATTTATAGGCCCAACCGGCCTTGGAGAGGGTCCAAGCCCAATATGAAATAAGACTTAGTCAATATAAGGGATGACTAAGTCATCTTCATCCATTAAGTGTCTAGAAATTTCAAGAACTCAAAAGAAAGAAAGAAGGGGAGAAACCCCAAGGCCTTTCGGCCAAGAACAAAATTTCCAAGAAAAATTGAAAAAATTCTCTCCAAAAATTATTTTCTATCAAGTAGAGGGTGCACAACAAGGTGAAGTTGTTGTTGGAGCAAGAAAAATTCAAAATCATATAGGTTTCCAAGAGATAAGCAAGTGAGAAGTTGAAGAATAAAGGTAAAATTCTAACCTTGCTTTATGTGTTATACATGGTTTATATGTGTTGTAGTATGCTAAAATGGATGAAATTTATGAAGGAGAGAAATATAGTACATGGCCGTGTGTATGTATATATGTGTATGAGCCATGCTTCAATTATTTTAATTAATGTTTGGTTGTTATTGTTGTGAATGATATATGGAAAAAAAAAATGGAAGTTGAATGAATATTGAGAAGTTGTAGTGTGTATGTTGGTGTTGGCCGTGTGGTTATGGAAAAAATGGAAGAGAATGAGTCAATTTTATTTAGTATGATGTTGTTGGAATATAGATTATGAGGTTGTCATTGTTTTCATAAAAGTTAGAAAGTTTTGGAAGAAGTAGTAAGTTGATTGAATATGGAAGTTGTTAGTATTGTTGTTGTTGGAATTGTGGTTGATATTTTGGCCGGGTTGAATTCCCGGGATTGTTGTTGATTGAAATTAGCCAAGTTGAACTTGGTGGGATGGAGTATTTATAGGGGAAGTGCTGTCGAAATTTCGGTAGCCAAATGTTTCCTTAAGATTCTAACTCAAAGTATACTAATGAAAGTTTTGGTAAACTTGACCAAATTGCAGATTTTGACGAGATTGTGACGCGATTTTGGAGTAGCTAAAGGAGCGGAGAGAGGTATGTAAGGCTTCACCCTTCTTTCTATGGCATGTCTTGGTTGTAAGAAGTCGGGCACAAGCCTCGGGGACGACCTCAATCCCCGGAATCCGCACCTAAAGTTTTCAACTTTTCATTCAATTGAATTGAAGTAGAAAGTGCGCAAAATGATAGAAAGACCTCCTAGACCTCTATGACGTGCGTAAATGGGACCCGATCACCCTAGAACCCTCACAAGTAATGACATGACCTGTAGTATATGTAAATAATATACGCCACCTCATCCGGCCCGAGGTGGGCCCGCTACCCCCGGACTTTCCTATAGTATTGGTTGATGTACTTCAAGTGAACCCGAAGGGAACCTTTGATCCCGATCTTGTTACCATGAGATAAGTACTATGATTCCTCTAACGAGGATGCCTCTGTGATGACAAGGATGACCATGATGTTAGATAAGCGGGAATGCCTATAATACGTACCACCGGAATGACCCTATGACTAAGACGACTAAGCTAAGCATCTTATACGAACATGAAAGTGACCAACTAATTCTTGAAACTTATTTATATTCCCTAGCCATGATTTTATTTTCTAGAAGATTTCAAAGTCTATGAAATGACATCTATAATACCCCGATTTTATTTTACGTCCATTATGATATTATCCTCCATTGATACTCTCATCTTAAATACTTGTTTTCTTTCCGAGGTAAGACAAAATGATCACTATCCTTTCATAAGATAATCGGAGGTCACCGACCTTACGTCACTCCGATGGATACATGATTCTCCTTGGCCCCCTTGTACGCTTATACACTATATGTATATGTAGATAATGTAAGTAAATGTATGTAAAACACATATGTATGTACAAGCTGTGTATATAATCAAAGATCTAGAGCGCTATAGTCGCCGACATCCATACATGATACCAGAGTATGTCTATAATCAAAGATTCAGAGCGCTATAGACGCTGACATATAAGCATGATGTATGTACACGTATACGGGGAAGATGGGGATAAGGGCAGAGCGTTATACACGCATTTCCACCTGATCAGTTGGCATTACATGACATGATATCGTCCCGGACGCGGGATGCCCGGACGCGGGAAGTACATTTATGGCTAAATGGATCGGCTGCCGACGCCTCGGCAATATGAGACATCTTATTTTTACATATATGTATAAGAAGAGATTTTCAAAGGAAAGCTATGTAATAAGATGATATACTATGACACGAAATGCTATGATATGATAAGATAGGATATGATAAGCTAGACTATATTGTGGCAAGCCACACTATGACATGATACGCTAGAATATAAAATACCGTGAGGTGATAAGCTACGATATGACCGGATATGACATACTATGATAGTGCAGAGCGTAATGTGACAAAATGCAACATGATATTAACCCTAGTTCCTAAGTCTACGAGAAAGAAACGTTGCAGAAGGAAAAAAAAAAAAAAAAAGGGGGACAAGTCCATATGAAAGCCGGCCCGAGAAGGGGCCTCGCTACGTGCAGGTTATTTTCTTGCTGCATCATCGATCCTATGATTCCCTGATATTGTTAATCATGCTCTATATTACTGCTTCTATTATTTTCCATGCCTTACATACTCGGTACACTATTCGTACTGACGTCCCTTCTTGTGGACGCTGCGTTTCATGCCGCGCAGGTCAGCAGGCTGGTGGACGTGATCTATAGGAGCTTATCAGCAGTACTCTACAGTGCTCCAGTTGTTCCGGAGCTTTACTTCAGCGGTACTATTTTGTATATGTATATTCGGGCACGATAGTACTCGGCCCTTTCTATGTGTAATTACACTATGTCTAGAGGCTCGTAGACAGATATGTACAGTTAGGCAGGTTCAGTAGATATACGATGTTTGGGCATTATGATGTTGTTGTATAAAGTATTAACGACGTTTGCAAGTCTATGTTTCAAAAAAAAAAAAAATATGGCACTGTTTATACGAGATAGATAAGGGGTGCTCGGTACAAGTATCGGGTACTCGTCACGGCCCCTAGTTGGGTCGTGACAGATTCATACATGCATACTCATAGGATATCATACAGTGTGTCGCTACGGTACGTGCAGCCCGATCCACAGATTTAACGTATTAGTGCCGAAATTGTATACAAGGTTAAAGACATTAATACTTACAAAATTATCTTAAAGTCATGAATTCTTATACTTAGTTTATTACTCAATTATGCCATAATCCTAACCATACTACGTATGTTCGTGTCCCTATGCTAATAGAGATCGTTGACAATCTCGGGACTTACTAAATAGAACCTTTGAAGTACGGGGCCTCCTAATGACATCTCGTAAGCCGTGTTTGGAAATTCAGGTAACAAACATATTAGGTAACTTTCTGATATCATTATGGGTCAAACCAAATGGAGAGTTTAATACCATACGTACCTATCGAATTGTTTATCAAAGACTTGAGTCATATCGCTTTGTTTTCGAACCTCATTCGGGAATATACCAACTGAATGCTTCGAACATCATCGTATATATATACATATCAAACCATATGAAACACTTATGAAAGTCAAAGACGATGGCCATCCTAGTGTCTCTAAGAATAGAATTTTCTTTAAGGACATACATATACGTAAGTTGTTCATTACGAGGATCATGCCGAAGGAAAGAAAGGTAAGCCTTACATACCTTGCCCGCTTCCTACACAAAATTCGAATTCAGGCCCTTGGCTCCACAAAATCTACAACAACATTAATGCACACCAAACATTAGTTACAAACGCTTAAAAATTCAATTCTAACCAACACCTTATTTCTACAGAAATTTCGGCAGCATTTCCCCTGTAAATGCGCCATCCTCGAGAATTCAACTCGGCTAGAAATACAACAACAAATCCGAGAATTTAACTCGGCCAAAATATCAACAACAATACCAACGATTACTCCAATAATATCAACAATTAATTTAAGACACATTCTAACATTAGTAACCTTCTTCTTTACATAATTCTTCAACACTCAATTCAACTACATACATTTTCAAGTCACTTCCAATGCTCACATATTCATTGCTTGCTCAAAATTGTTTAAACACAATTCAAAAACATTTAAACAATTTACAAAATATTCAAACAATGCCATCAACATCACATTCCACCCGAACTTCCCCCCATGAATACAACAAAACTACAACGTCACACTTTCTCCTTCCAAATTCATCCATAACAACAATAGTTCCATTTTAGCAACTACACTTCCATAATTACATAAACTATGATGAATTCACATATTTTCCTACAATTACCCCACTTCAAGTTTCCATACCACTAGAACCATAAGCCTTCCATTTACATCACAAAGGCCACAACAACACAACTAATACACTAAATAAAATAAACTCATCTTCCCTTCACCAATTACACCACACGGCCACACACTCAATACACACACACGGCCACACACTTCATCACACAACACTTCTATGATTTCCATTTATTTCTACATACACAACACATATATAACCTTCCATAACATATGAAGAACATCAAATTCTTACCTTTTCTTCAAACTTCCACTTGCCACAAACGGAGCTTTCTTGCTAAAAGAATTATACCACGTTGAAGAGGGTCTTGAGCTTAGTGGGAATATGAGAAAATTATAATTTTTGGACCCAAGATTGATGGCATAAAATTTTTTTCTTTCTTTCTTGCCCTAGCCGAATTGCCCTTCTATTTTTTGTTCTTTCTCTTCTTTTACTTTTCATGACTTTCTTGAACAATGAATACATGGTGGCCTTTTCCCTTATTTAACACATGAAAAAAAAAATCCTACATGGGCTTGGGCCATGGCCCCTATGGCCGACCACTCCCATTAATTTGGGCCTCTTTTTTCATTTTTTTTTCTAGCCCAATTTGTTGGCTACTTCTTATAATTCATGAAACTAGTTCCCGAAATTTCCAATTTCGCCCTTAACCTTTCTCCACATTTCCACGTCAACACTTTTCATAAACAACACACACACACACACACACACATATATATATGTATAAAATAAAATCAAAATATGGCCTTATCTCTTACAAGTCACAATTTTTTTGAATTTTCCGAATTTGCGAAATTACGGGACATAACATCTACCTCCCTAAATGTGCAGAGTTTTGATGAAAAAGGAAAAGTAAAAATGGGAGAAATGATTAATTGTAGGAACTATAGGATCAAGTCCTCATTTAAGGTTAATTAGAGTTAATCTAGTTGATAATTGGTTAATAGGCTAATTGTCAACCAATAACTTACTCATGGTCATGTTGAAACTGAAAGGTATAAAATAAAAATAGAATGAAATGGTGTCTAAGAAAGAAGTTTGTTCTCTTATTTGTGATTTCTTTTGTTGATCCTGCCCTATTAGTGATTTTACTTAAAAGGTGAAGTAAATTTATTATAAAAATGGACTGATATGTTAGTGCTCTTGCATCTATGTTACTCTTCATCCATGTAGGGGTCTTAATTTGGTAAAAAAAAGAATAAAAGAAACTTTCATGACCGGACTAGGGGCCATGACGGGTACCCGGAGCTGACTACCGAGCACCTCTCATTAAGCTAATCATCATACTCAACCTAAACTTATATAATCTCCAAGATACCCATATCTATATACATAAGCCCTCATGGCTACAAAAATGATATATAATAGTACAATGTGATCTGTTAGATCCCGCATTTTGTGCAATCGGATAATTCAAGACAATCGCGGGAGGACAACAAGCAAGGCCATATTTTATTTTGTTTGGCATATGAGTTGCTTATGAAAAATTTAGAAGTGGAAATAATGAGGAAGGCCAAGGGCATAAAGGGAAATTCGCAATATGACTCGTAGAAATATGGAGGAAGGCTAAGGGTAAATTTGAAATTTGAAAAATAATTTTTTCATGAATTACAAAATACAAAAAAAGTGGGCTTGATCTTTTGGGTCAAGGTTGGCCATCCACCTTTCTTGATGGGCCAAGCCCATATGAGAATTAAATGGATAGCTTAAAAAGATGACTTAATAGTCATCTAATTCATACAATTCTCTAGAAATTTCAAGAGAACACAAAGAAGAGAAGAAGGAGAAAAACCTTCAAGGGCCATTTCGGCCAAGACCAAACCCACAAGACCTTTGGAAAATGTTTCTTCAAAAATTATTCTCTTCCATCCAAACACTCCATTGAAGAGTCCTTAGCAAAGTAGAGTGGTTATTGAAGCAAGAAAAACACATATTCATATAAGTTGTCAATTCTAGCCAAGTGAAGAATCAAGGAACTAGGTAAGACTTCACTCCCTTTTTTATGTTATGGATGTTTGTGCATGGTGTAGTATACAAAAATGAGTGAAGTTCATGAAAAATATGGATATAGGGGTGGTGGCCGTGAGTGGTATACTATATGTATAGCCGTGTATATTGGTGAATTATGAAGGAATGATGAGCAAGTTTTATTTAGTATTTTGGTTGTTGTGTTGTGGATTTTATATTGCATATAAAGAATTGATAAGTGTTGTGAAGTATTAGTAGTTGGAAGTTTGTGTGTAAATTGAAAATAATGTTCTTGTATGGAAGACATGTAATGATATTACTATGATGTTGTTGGAATATATGTATTATAAGGTTGTAGTTGTTTCATTGGAATTAGGAAGTCTTGAAGGAAGTAGTAATCTAATTGAAGTGTTGGAATATATCTTGGATTTAAATATGGAAATTCTAATGTGGTTGTTGAATTTACGTTGATAGTTTGGCCGGGTTTTAATTCCCGGATTGTGGTTGATTAGAATTTGGCAAAGTTGAATGTTGAGGATCGTATACTTACAGAGGAAGTGCTGCCGAAATTTCGGTAGCCAAGTGTTTCCTTAAGATTTCAACTCTAAATACCCTAATGAGAGTTTGGGTAAATGTTACCAATTTGCAGATTGTGACGGAATTGCAATGTGAATTTGGAATAGCGTAAGGAGCAGAAAGAGGTATCTAAGGCTTCACCCTTCTTTCTATGGCATGTCTTAGATATAATAAGTTGGGTACGAGCCTCGGGGACAACTTTATTCCCCGGAATCCGCACCTAAAGTTTCTCCTTTTTCCTTCAGTAGAATTGAATATAAAGTGTGCGAAATGTTGAAAAGACCTCCTAAACCCCTAGAACTTGCATAGATGGGACCCGACTACCCTAAAACCCTCACAAGTAACGCCATGACATGTACCATATGCAAACCGTATACGCTACCTTATTCGGGCCGAGATGGGCCCGTTGTTCTCGGAATTTCCTTATAGTTCTATTTGACTTACTAGAATTTGAATCCAAGGGAATCCTTTGATCCCGATTTCGTTACCAAATGATAAGTACTATAACTACTCTAACGAGGAGACTTCCACGATGATAATGATAACAATGATGCTAGACGAGAGGATATGCCTACGATAAGTACTACCGGAATGATTCTATGACTAAGATTCCTAAGCTAAGTATTCTATGTGAATATGAAAGTAATAAACTAATTTTCGAATCTTATTTATATTCCTTAGCTATGACATTATTTTCTAAGGATTGAAAAGCCTATGAACTGACATCTATGATGCCCCGATTTCATTTTTCCTTTACTTTAATATTATTCTCCATTGATAGTCTCTCCTTATAATACTCGTCCCTTCAACGTGAGACGAAGCCATCACGAGTATTCCATAGTGTAATCGGATGTCACCGACCTTACGTCACTCCGATGGACATGTAACTTTCCTTGAACTCCCGTGCATGCTGGTTATATGATACAGGTATATGTGTATGGACATGTATATGTATATAAGGTAAGTATTTGTATATAAGACATGTATATGTTTATAAAATATGTATACGACGAAAGATCCAGAGCGCTATAGACGCTGATATATGTACATGATACACGTATATGTATATGATGAAAGATCCAGAGCGCTATAGACGCTGATATATGTACGTGATACACGTATACGTATATGATGAAAGAGCCAGAGCGCTATAGATGCTGATATATGTACATGATATATGCATATATATACGGGGAAGATGGAGATAAGGGCAGAGCGTTATATACGCATATCCACCTGATCAGTTGGCATTATATGACATGATATCGTCCCGGACGCGGGATGCCCGGACGCGGGATGTGTATTTATGGCTAAATGGATCGGCTGCCGACGCCTCGGCAATATGACATGTTCTATTTATATATATATATATATATATATATATATATATATATATATATATATGAACAAGAAAAGATTTTCAAAGGAAAGCTAAGCTATGATATGATACGCTAAGAAACGCTATGCTATGACTCGATACGCTATGACATAATATACCAAGATGTGATACGACATGACACGCTATGATAGGGCAGGATATAATACGATGAAACATGACATGATATAAACACGGTTTTCTGTGCCTGTGAAAAAGCAATGTTTCAAAGAGGAGAAGATAAGCCTTTATGATAGCCGGCCTGAAAAAGGGGCCTTTCTAAGTACAGGTGACCCCCTTACCTCATTACATGCCCTACGACCTCTTGATATTGTTAATTGTACTCTATGCTCCTGTTTATATTATCTTTTATGCCTTACATACTCGGTACACTCTTCGTACTGACGTCCCTTCTTGTGGACGCTACGTTTCATGCCGCGCAGGTCAGCAGACGGGTGGACTTGATCCTTAGAAGCCTTACCAGCAGTGTTGACAGCGCTCCAATTGTTCCGGAGCCTCGTTTCCGTGGTACTATTTTGTGTATGTATTCTCGGGCACGACAGTACTCGGCCCTTTCTATGTATAAGTGTACTATGTCTAGAGGCTCGTAGACAGATATGCACGGTCAGATATGTACAGTTAGATGTCTTGTATTTTGAGATGTTCGCGTCCATGTGTAACGCGATAGCAGAAACTTTACTACTTATGTTTATGACGACGCGGCTAATGTTAATGTTCAATAAAAAAATATGGCACTGTTTATACGGCTTGCTAAGAGGTAAAGGTAACATGATAGGTAAGGGGTGCTCGGTACAAGTATCGGGTACTCGTCACGGCCCCTAGTCGGGTCGTGATAGAACTGGTATCAGAGCAGTTCGGTCCTAGGGGTTTGTCTACGAGCCGTGTCCAGTAGAGTCTTGTTTATGGGTGTTTAGCGCGCCACACTTATAAACAGGAGGCTACAGGACATTTAGGAAATATGACCTTCTTTGTACTCAAGATCGTGCGATAGAGCTATGCTACCAGGTTTCCATATTCATTTCCTAATCCTGTGTTATGGTTTCAGTAATGCTGCCGAAGAAGAAAGCTAGGGCGGCCCAGAAGGGCGAGACGGTGGCTGGAAGAAGAGTTGAACGGGGGCTAGAAGAAGGAGAATCTCATAATGAAGCTCCCCCTCAGACTTTTCCTGCTCCCCCTGCACCAGCAGAGCAGGAAAGAGTTCCAGCTCCAGCCCCCGCACCTCCAGTTCCACCACCAGCAGCTCCGGGCCAGCAGATGGCCGAGGCCATCCAGTTGTTGACCCAGCTAGTTGCCGCACAGGCTCAGCGGCAAGATGCAGACCCGAGAAACCGAGCGGTAAGTGCAAGGGTCCGCGACTTTATCACCCTGAAGCCTCCAGAGTTTTATGGATCAAAACCAGAGGAGGACCCGCAGAGTTTTATAGACGAGATGCTGAGGACTCTGTGGATCATACATGCTTCGGATACGGAGTCCGTAGAGTTGGCTTCATACAGACTGCGGGATGTGGCAGTTCGTTGGTATAATAGCTGGATATCTTCGAGGGGAGCAAATGCACCCCCTCCGGTTTGGCAGGAGTTTACTGAAGCATTTCTACGGCATTTCCTTCCACCAGAGGTTCGACGAGCTCGAGCCGATATGTTCTTGAACCTTAGACAGTGAAATATGAGTGTTCGAGAATACAGCCTTCGTTTCAACTCACTAGCCAGGTATGCCCCAGCCCTGATAGCTGATAGGGGAGAACATGTGCACCGATTCGTGAGTGGGCTAGGGCCACATTTAGTCAAGGAATGCTTGACGATTTCACTCCAGGATGGGATGACTATTACTCGTATCCAGGCCCACGCCCAGAATCTGGAAGAACAGTACCAGTTACGGAGAGAGGAGTGTTATCCAGATAGGGGTTCCAGAAAAAGGGGCAGATCTTCTGGGACCAGAAGTGAGTATAGAGGGGGCAGGCACAGGAGCGATCTAGGTATTCAGGCCAATCAGTGGCCAGCGCGCCACACCGATTTGCGGATAGGGGATTTGACCGTTTTACTCACTCGAGACCAGATCAGGGTACTAGAGCTTCAGGATCCCAGTATAGAGCTGATTCTAGTAGGATGATGCCACCCCCGCCACGGTGTGCTCGATGTGGTAGGCCACACTCTGGAGAGTGTCGCGCAGGTACAGGTGCTTGTTATACTTGTGGGCGGGTTGGCCATTTGATGCGTGATTGCCCACTGAGGTATGAGGGAGACCGAGCCCAGCCCGCCGGGTCCGCGGTTGGTTCATCGTCGACCGTACGCCCTCCTGGACAGACTTCCCAAGCTCCAGTGGGCCGCGGCCGAGGTAGAGGAGGGGCACCCAGTTCAGCCGGTCCTCCGCACCGCCTATATGCATTGACAGGACGACAGGACCTTGAGCCTTCCGCAGACGCGGCCACAGGTACTTTTTCGGCACCTTCTATGATATGCGTGTTAATTGATTCGGATTCTATCTTATCCTACACTGCCCTTTGTATTGCTGAACATATTAAGAATTCGGAAATTAGGACGAAAAGTAGCCATACGCACAGGTAAAAACACGAATACTAGAGATTGCGGAGGTTAGAACTGTAAATAAAAGAAAAGACGTGTTACGCGGGCGTTTCGAAAACTGCTACGACCCCGACTCATTCCATATTATGTGATATAAGTAGTGCGAGGGAGTGGAGGCGAAAATACTAACGCTAAGATGCTGAAATGCATTAAAGTTTCAAGGTTAAGCGTGCTAGGGTGAGAGCAATTTCAAGATGGGTGACCCCCTGGGAAACATGCTGAAAATTTCATAAATATGGGAACAAGAGACGAATATGAAATTAGGTAGTCTAAAGTAAATTAGAGCGTATGAGGTGGTTAGAAACTCTATAGAAGTCGGGTAAGTGAAGACGGAATAGACTAGCAGAAACGGAGAAGGCATGACAAAGCTTTGGGGATGAAGGGGAAAAGTACAGATGTTACAAGGTGAGACCGATGTTGAATCCGCACTAGATGATGCTAGAAAGCCCTAATGCGGCGATATACGGGAACATGTCTAGTGAGGGGATAGACGCGGCAGACTCCACGAAGAAGGAATTACAACTGTAAAGATCGCAAAGGACGACGGTTATTCAAAGGGCATAGGCGTGCGTAGACCCCTTAATAAAGGGGGGGAGAACATGTTAGACCTAAAATGGACTATGGCGATTCAAGATCCAATAAAGGGGACTTATTAACGTAGGGCCAGTATTCGGAACTAACTTAAATAACCTACGACATGAAGGCAATCTAAGCTCCTAAAATGGATATGGTAAACGAAGTGTGAGATGACCACGAGGGAGACCTCCCCGAAGTATTATACTAAGCTATGAGGCCAGTTTAACATTCGAAGACAAATGTTTTAAAGGGGGGGAGGATGTTATATCCCGCATTTTGTGCAATCGGATAATTCAAGACAATCGCGGGAGGACAACAAGCAAGGCCATATTTTATTTTGTTTGGCATATGAGTTGCTTATGAAAAATTTAGAAGTGGAAATAATGAGGAAGGCCAAGGGCATAAAGGGAAATTCGAAATATGACTCGTAGAAATATGGACGAAGGCTAAGGGTAAATTTGAAATTTGAAAAATAATTTTTTCATGAATTACAAAATACAAAAAAAGTGGGCTTGATCTTTTGGGTCAAGGTTGGCCATCCACCTTTCTTGATGGGCCAAGCCCATATGAGAATTAAATGGATAGCTTAAAAAGATGACTTAATAGTCATCTAATTGATACAATTCTCTAGAAATTTCAAGAGAGCACAAAGAAGAGAAGAAGGAGAAAAACCTTCAAGGGCCATTTCGGCCAAGACCAAACCCACAAGACCTTTTGAAAATTTTTCTTCAAAAATTATTCTCTTCCATCCAAACACTCCATTGAAGAGTCCTTAGCATAGTAGAGTGGTTATTGAAGCAAGAAAAACACATATTCATATAAGTTTTCAATTCTAGCCAAGTGAAGAATCCAGGAACTAGGTAAGAATTCACTCCCTTTTTTATGTTATGGATGTTTGTGCATGGTGTAGTATACAAAAATGAGTGAAGTTCATGAAAAATATGGATATAGGGGTGGTTGCCGTGAGTGGTATACTATATGTATAGCCGTGTATATTGGTGAATTATGAAGGAATGATGAGCAAGTTTTATTTAGTATTTTGGTTGTTGTGTTGTGGATTTTATATTGCATATAAAGAATTGATAAGTGTTGTGAAGTATTAGTAGTTGGAAGTTTGTGTGTAAATTGAAAATAATGTTCTTGTATGGAAGACATGTAATGATATTACTATGATGTTGTTGGAATATATGTATTATAAGGTTGTAGTTGTTTCATTGGAATTAGGAAGTCTTGAAGGAAGTAGTAAGCTAATTGAAGTGTTGGAATATATCTTGGATTTAAATATGGAAATTCTAATGTGGTTGTTGAATTTACGTTGATAGTTTGGCCGGGTTTGAATTCCCGGATTGTGGTTGATTAGAATTTGGCTAAGTTGAATGTTGAGGATGGTATACTTACAGAGGAAGTGCTGCCGAAATTTCGGTAGCCAAGTGTTTCCTTAAGATTTCAACTCTAAATACCCTAATGAGAGTTTGGGTAAATGCTACCAATTTGCAGATTTTGACGGAATTGCAACGTGAATTTGGAATAGCGTAAGGAGCAGAAAGAGGTATGTAAGGCTTCACCCTTCTTTCTATGGCATGTCTTAGATATAATAAGTTGGGTACGAGCCTCAGGAACAACTTTTTTCCCCGGAATCTGCACCTAAAGTTTCTCCTTTTTCCTTCAGTAGAATTGAACTATAAAGTGTGCGAAATGTTGAAAAGACCTCCTAAACCCCTAGAACTTGCATAGATGGGACCCGACTACCCTAAAACCCTCACAAGTAACGCCATGACATGTACCATATGCAAACCGTATACGCTACCTTATTCGGGCTGAGGTGGGCCCGTTGTTCTCGGAATTTCCTTATAGTTCTATTTGACTTACTAGAAGTTGAATCCAAGGGAATCCTTTGATCCCGATTTCGTTACCAAATGATAAGTACTATAACTACTCTAACGAGGAGACTTCCACGATGATAATGATAACAATGATGCTAGACGAGAGGATATGCCTACGATAAGTACTACCGGAACGATTCTATGACTAAGATTCCTAAGCTAAGTATTCTATGTTAATATGAAAGTAATAAACTAATTTTCGAATCTTATTTATATTCCTTAGCTCTGACATTATTTTCTAAGGATTGCAAAGCCTATGAACTGACATCTATGATGCCACGATTTCATTTTTCGTTTACTTTAATATTATTCTTCGTTGATAGTCTCACCTTAAAATACTCGTCCCTTCAAGGTGAGACGAAGCCATCACGAGTATTCCATAGTGTAATCAGAGGTCACCGACCTTACGTCACTCCGATGGACATGTAACTTTCCTTGAACTCCCGTGCATGCTGGTTATATGATACAGGTATATGTGTATGGACATGTATATGTATATAAGGTAAGTATTTGTATATAAGACATGTATATGTTTATAAAATATGTATACGACGAAAGATCCAGAGCGCTATAGACGCTGATATATGTACATGATACACGTATATGTATATGATCAAAGATCCAGAGCGCTATAGACGCTGATATATGTACATGATACACGTATACGTATATGATGAAAGAGCCAGAGCGCTATAGATGCTGATATATGTACATGATATATGCATATATATACGGGGAAGATGGAGATAAGGGCAGAGCGTTATATACGCATATCCATCTAATCAGTTGGCATTATATGACATGATATCGTCCCGGACGCGGGATGCCCGGACGCGGGATGTGTATTTATGGCTAAATGGATCGGCTGCCGACGCCTCGGCAATATGACATGTTCTATTTATATATATATATATATATATATATATATATATATATATATATATATATATATATATATATATATATATATGAACAAGAAAAGATTTTCAAAGGAAAGCTAAGCTATGATATGATACGCTAAGAAACGCTATGCTATGACTCGATACGCTATGACATAATGTACCAAGATGTGATACGACACGACACGCTATGATAGGGAAGGATATAATACGATGAAACATGACATGATATAAACACGGTTTTCTGTGCCTGTGAAAAAGCAATGTTTCAAAGAGGAGAAGATAAGCCTTTATGATAGCTGGCCTGAAAAAGGGGCCTTCCTAAGTACAGGTGACCCCCTTACCTCATTACATGCCCTACGACCTCTTGATATTGTTAATTGTACTCTATGCTCCTGTTTATATTATATTTTATGCCTTACATACTCGGTACACTATTCGTACTGACGTCCCTTCTTGTGGACGCTGCGTTTCATGCCGCGCAGGTCAGCAGACGGGTGGACTTGATCCTTAGAAGCCTTACCAGCAGTGTTGACAGCGCTCCAATTATTCCGGAGCCTCGTTTCCGTGGTACTATTTTGTGTATGTATTCTCGGGCACGACAGTACTCGGCCCTTTCTATGTATAAGTGTACTATGTCTAGAGGCTCGTAGACAGATATGCACGGTCAGATATGTACAGTTAGATGTCTTGTATTTTGAGATGTTCGCATCCATGTGTAACGCGATAGCAGAAAGTTTACTACTTATGTTTATGACGACGCGGCTAATGTTATTGTTCAATAATGTTCAAAAAAAAAATATGGCACTGTTTATACGACTTGCTAAGAGGTAAAGGTAACATGATAGGTAAGGGGTACTCGGTACAAGTATCGGGTACTCGTCACGGCCCCTAGTCGGGTCGTGACGTGATCATCGTGGGGCATCAACAATCCACACGTACGTATCTACGAGCCTCTACTAGAGTACTAGACAAAAGGACGAGACAGGGCCCCCTCGTGCCCAAAATATATATACACAAAAGAACGTAATCATAAGTAACACCTCCGGAATAATGGAGTGCTCCTATAGGTCCGCCGATAAGCTCCTACGGATCTGCACCGCCTCCCTGTCTACCAGTGGGTATGAACACAGCGTCCAAAAAGAATGGATGTCAGTATGAACATTGTATTGAGTATATAAGGCATGAATAATACTGCCATAATAAAGAAATCATGAAGCATGAGATGAAGTGTCACGACCCGACTCGGGGCCGCGACAAGCACCCGGTGCTAGCCCACCCGAGCACCCTCTTAGCTTACTCTTATACTTACATCTAGGTGAGCCGCATAGTTATACATACATTTCCATTCATTCGTCAACTAGTCCCAATTGGACAACAGTACATTTATATCACCATAGGCATCTATGCCACATCAATGTACATGGGCCAACGTGGCCGACAAAATGATACACAAAACATAGGCCGACAAGGCCGGACATGTCTAACCATATACACATGACTACGAGCCTCTAGGAAGAGTATAACATATCACATGAGCGGGACAGGACCCCGCTATGCCCATAATTATATACACAAAAGAATAAGTACCCAAAAGCTATGGCTCCGAAGGAAATGGAGCTCCGCTATGTAATCTCTGAATAAGCAGCTATGGATCAAGTCTGTGTCCCTGTGCACCTGCGGGCATGACGCAGCGTCCACAAACAAAAGGACGTCAGTACGAAGAATGTACTGAGTATGTAAAGCATGATTAACATCAATGTAGAAGCATCATAGACAATATATGAAGTGGCATAGGAGGGAAGACAATAATATCATCATCATGGCACTTACCTGCCTTTCATAGGAACTCATATTTAATGAATTAAAATTCTGTGCTGAGGTGTACAGTGGTCGTCCATGGAGGTTTATGGTCCGTATTCCAGTTTACGGACCGTCCCTCGTGGTCGTCTTTAACCTTAAGCAGAACCAAAAACTTTGGCTGCATGCATGGTGATTTACGACTATGGTTTACGGGCCATAAATCACTTTACGGTCCGTCCACCAGGTCGTATTTTACCACTTCTCAACTGGGCAGAAAGTTGAAACCTTGCATGGCAATTTACGATTGCCAGTTTACGGACCGTATTCCATTTTACGGTCCGTATTTTGCACTTTACGACCACTGGGCAGTTTTGCCAACTTTCAACTTTTCACATTTCTCGACTTTTCATTCTAATCATTGTCGTCCATATACGTACATTGCTCATGAAACATTATACACTCGCACTCCTCGCACACATCACTAGTTCGTTTACTTGCGTACCAATGGGAAATTTTCCGAGGTGCAACATTCTTCCCCCCTTAGGAACATTCGTCCTCGAAGGTTAAAGTCTCGGGGAATTCTACGAAAATTTCGCCAGTGTTCCCCTTATAATATGGCGCTACCATCCTGCCACAGTAACCCATAATATCGATGCCACACCGGGCCACAACGTAACAACATAAAAAATTTTGGCCACACATGACCCAAAAGCATAAAAGGAAATATACATACCTTATGATCTTGACGTCTCATCTTAGGCTTCTTTCACGGGCTGAAATAAATGTGGGTATTTAGATCGCATACTTTCTTCTGCTTCCCATGTCATCTCCTCTCGATTGCTGTTCCTCCACAGAACTTTAATTAAGGCCACTTCCTTGTTCCTAAGCCTCCGTACTTTCCTATCTAATATGGCAATGGGTACCTCTTCATAAGTCAATTTCTCTGTCACTTGCACATCATTGACTGGGACGATCCTGGTGGGATCTCCAACACATTTTCGAAGCATCGAGACATGAAATACTGGATGGACTGGCTCCAATTCCGGAGGTAGATCTAACTCATAGGCCACTTTGCCTATTTTGCACACAATCTCATATGGTCCAATATACCGGGGACTGAGCTTCCCCTTTTTGCCAAATCTCATAACGCCTTTCATTGGCGACACTTTCAAGAATACCCAATCCTTAACTTGGAACTCTAAGTCCCTTCGACGATTATCCGCATAGGACTTCTGGCGACTTTGAGCCGCTAACAACCGATCTTGTATGAGCTTGACTTTCTCTATAGCTTGCTGGACCAAATCTGGCCCTATCAACTTGGCCTGTCCAGTTTCAAACCACCCAATCGGGGATCTACACTTTCGCCCATATAAAGCCTCATACGGTGCCATTTGAATGCTAGAATGATGACTGTTATTGTAAGCAAACTCAATGAGTGGCAAATGGTCATCCCAATTTCCTCCAAGGTCTATCATACATGCTCGTAACATATCCTCGAGAGTCTGAATAGTGTGTTCAACTTGCCTATCGGTCTGTGGGTGAAATGCCGTGCTTAGGTGCACTTGAGTCCCTAGACCCTCTTGGAACGATCTCTAAAACTTAGCTGTAAACTGGGTCCCTCTATCGGAGATAATAGATACTGGAACGCCATGGAGTTTCACTATCTCTTTAAGATAAAGCTTTGCATAATCTTCTGCCACATAGGTCGTCCTGACCGGTAAGAAATGAGCTGACTTTGTGAGTCTATCCACAATCGCCCATATGGAATCATACTTACGTCGAGAACGGGGTAACCCTGTAATGAAATCCATATTAATCACTTCCCACTTCCAAGTTGGGATCTCTATAGCTTGCAATAATCCACCCGGCTTTTGGTGTTCAATCTTCACTTGTTGGCAATTAGGACACTGAGCTACGAATTCCGCTATATCTTTCTTCATTCCATTCCACCAGTATATAGACTTAAGATCATGATACATTTTCGTTGCTCCTGGGTGTACGGAGTAACGGGAACAATGAGCTTCCCTCAATATTTGGTGACATAGGCCTACCACATCGGGAACACATAACCTGCCTCGACATCGGAGAACTCCGTCTCCCGAAATATCAAATGATGACTCCTCTTTCTGAGGGAGTGTATCTCTGTACCGCATTAGCATGGGATCCTCATATTGTCGCTCTTTTACTTCCGCTACTAGCGATGAAACTGCTGAATTCTGAATAGTAGCTCCGCTGCTACCTGAGTCCACTACTCGGACTCCTAGGCTAGCTAACTGTTGAAGCTCACGGGCCATCTCTTTCTTTTCTGGTCGTACATCACTTAGACTCCCCATGGATCTGCGGCTAAGAGTGTCAGCAACAACGTTAGCCTTTCCGGGGTGATACAAGATATCAACATCGTAATCCTTTAGCAACTCCAACGATCGTCGTTGCCGCAAATTCAACTCTTTCTGCTTGAAGATATACTGAAGGTTCTTATGATCTGTATAAACATCCACATGGACACCATATAAATAATGTCGCCATATCTTTAATGCATGGACCACTACGGCTAATTCTAAGTCATGGGTCGGGTAATTCTGTTCATGTTTCCGCAATTGCCTAGAAGTGTACGCAATCACCTTACCGTGTTGCATCAGTACACAACCTAGCCCGATGCCTGAAGCATCTCAATAAACAACATACCCCTCCAATCCCTCTGGAAGTGTCAAGACTTGGGCAGAAGTTAATCTATCTTTCAACTCTTGGAAGCTACGCTCGCAGGCATCTGTCCATTGAAACTTACCTGACTTCTGAGTCAACTTTGTGAGCGGTGCAGAAATAGAAGAGAAACCTTCAACAAATATTTTGTAATAACCTGCTAAGCCCAAAAAGCTACGAACCTCCGTAGGAGTCGTGGGCCTTGGCCAAGTCTTCACGGCCTCAATCTTTTGGCTATCCACCTGAATACCATCAGCTGCAACAATATGGCCCAGAAATGATACTGAGTTCAACCAAAACTCACACTTGGAGAATTTTGCAAACAACTCTCGTGCTCGCATAACTCCAAGGACTATACACAGATGCTCCGCATGATCTGTCTCGGATCTAGAATACACCAGGATATCGTCGATGAATACAATCACGAATAGATCCAGAAAGGGTCTAAATACATTATTCATTAAGCCCATAAACGCTGCCGGTGCATTAGTTAACCCAGACGACATTACTCGGAACTCGAAATGGCCATATCTTTTTCTGAAAGCTGTCTTAGGGATATCTTTCTCCCTAACTCTTACTTGGTGGTACCCGGACCTCAAATCAATCTTTGAAAACCATTTGGCACCTTGCAATTGATCAAATAAATCATCGATCCTCAGAAGAGGATACTTGTTTTTAATCGTCACTTTATTCAATTGCCGATAATCAATGCACATTCTCAAGGAGCCATCCTTCTTTCGGACGAACAATACGGGTGCTCCCCACGGGGATGAACTAGGCCTAATGAAGCCTTTATCAAGCAAGTCCCTCTATTGCTCCTTCAACTCTTTCAATTCTGCGGGTGCCATTCTATATGGAGGAATAGATATAGGTGTGGTGCCTGGCAACAAATCAATGGTAAAATCAATCTCCCGTTCGGGAGGAAGGCCTGGAAGCTCTTCCGGGAACACATCCGAAAATTCGTTCACCACTGGAACTGACTGTAGAGTCGGCGACTCAGCTTCTACATCCTGAACTCGTACTAGATAATAAATGCACCCTTTTGTGATCATCTTCCTTGCCTTTAGATAGGAAATAAACCTACCTTTTGGTGATGCCGCATTCCCTTTCCATTCTAAGACTGGTTCTCCCGGAAACTGGAAACAAACCATCTTCATTCGGCAATCAACATTGGCATAACAAGAAGCCAACCAATCCATGCCTATAATAACATCAAAATCTACCATTTCTATCTCATGCAAATCAATCATAGTACGACGATCACAAATCACAATCACACAATTCCTATATACTCGGCTAGCTATTACCGATTCACCCACGGGTGTAGACACCTCAAAAGGTTTGATAGACTCCGGCTCAATTATAAATCGACCCGCAATATATGGAGTAACATATGATAATGTGGAGCCCGGATCAATCAAAGCATATACATCATGAGAGAATACCGATAATATACCTGTGACCACATCAGGAAAAGACTCAAGATCTTGGCGTCCAGCCAAAGCATAAATATGGTGCTGAGGAACGCTAGTACTGGGAGCTCTGCCTCTACCTCTACCATGGCCGACGGGCGCATGTGAACCTGGCCCCGTAGGGCGTACATATGCTGATGATCCGGCTGCCGACCCTGCTGGCTGGGTCCTACCTCTACCCTGTACTGAGGGGCAATCACGCATGATATGGCCTGGTTGACCACATGAATAGCAACCATCCGAGCCCAATCGGCATCGACCCCAATGTAACTTCCCACACTGGGAACATCGTGGTACAGGTGGCCTTGACTGGCCTGAATCATCTCTGAACTGAGGTCCTGAATAACTGGGACTCGGCCCTAAACGAGCAGATCTATCGAGGCTCTGGCCTGGAAACCAAGGAGATGCACTGGTCACAGAATAGCCTGAATGTCTAGGGAACTGCTGCCTGTGTCCGCCTCTACACTCGCTTGTCAGACCCGAAGATCTAGCACTCTTGCTATGTCCCCGATCTTGCTCACGCTCACTCCTCCGCTGTTGTAGGCTTTCTTTTAAGTTCTGAGCATGTGCCTGAATGCGTGCAATATCCATACCGTCCTGAAGGGACGCAGTCAAGCATTTATCCATCAAGTGTGGCCCTAGGCCCTTTACGAACCGTTGTACCCTGTCGCCCATATCTGCCACCATGGCCGAAGCATACCTATCCAAGGAGTTAAAGCGGAGGCTATACTCTAGGGCACTCATACTACCTTGCCTCAAATTTAAGAATTTATCAGCCCTTGCTCGCCGAACTTCTAGAGGCATATAGTGACAGAGAAAAGCATCAACAAACTCTTGCCATACCGGGGGAGGTGCATTGGTTCCCCGTGAAGCCATCCATACTGTATACCACTGGATCGAGACATCTCTCAATCTATATGACGCTAGCTCTACCGACTCGGTGTCTGAAGCATGTATCAATCGGAGTGTCCTTAGCATACCATCGATGAAATCCTGAGGATCCTCCTCCGGCTTTGACCCAAAGAATTCCGGAGGGTTCAAAGTAATGAAATCACGGGCTCTTGCACTAACAGCCCTATCACCATACCCTGAACTTTTCCTCTGAGCCTGGGCCGCAACCAACTGGGTCAACAAATTAATGGCCTCTTTCACATATTGGCCCGAAGCATCTGGTGGAGGAGCTGGAGGTGCTGGAGCTGGGGCTGAGGCTCCCTCACGCTCCTCAGTAATAGGCACTTTCTGGGAGGACTGAGATTGAGCCGCACTCTGGGACTCACTTTCCTCTACTACCGGTGGCGGTGCTTTCTTAGCCCGCTTCTCTGCCACCGTCTTGCCCTTTTGGGCTGCCGTATCGTTTCCCTTTTTAGGCATCTCTGAAATACACAACACACGATTTAGGAGCAAGAATTTCCTACATCATAGCTCTATCGCACGATTATTATGAAGAAAGAAGGTCATTTATTCCTAAAATGTCCGCAGCTTCATGTTTATAAGTGTGGCGCGCAACACACCCATAACCAAGACTCTACTAGACAAGGCTCGTAGACACACCCTAGGACTGAACTGCTCTGATACCACTTTTGTCACGACCCGACTTGGGGCCGCGACGAGCACCCGGTGCTAGCCCACCGGAGCACCCTCTTAGGTTACTCTTATACTTACATCTAGGTGAGCCGCATAGTTATACATACATTTCCATTCATTCGTCAACTAGTCCCAATTGGACAACAGTACATTTATATCACCATAGGCATCTATGCCACATCAATGTACATGGGCCAACGTGGCCGACAAAATGATACACAAAACATAGGCCGACAAGGCCGGACATGTCTAACCATATACACATGACTACGAGCCTCTAGGAAGAGTATAACATATCACATGAGCGGGACAGGACCCTGCTATGCCCATAATTATATACACAAAAGAATAAGTACCCAAAAGCTATGGCTCCGAAGGAAATGGAGCTCCGCTATGTAATCTCTGAATAAGCAGCTATGGATCAAGTCTGTCTCCCTGTGCACCTGCGGGCATGACGCAGCGTCCACAAACAAAAGGACGTCAGTACGAAGAATGTACTGAGTATGTAAAGCATGATTAACATCAATGTAGAAGCATCATAGACAATATATGAAGTGGCATAGGAGGGAAGACAATAATATCATCATCATGGCACTTACCTGCCTTTCATAGGAACTTTCCATTTTTCATGCGTATTTCATAATAGTGCTCGTATTCGTATACATGCCCCTATTCGCATTCATATACATAGTCTTTTCACATTCATACTCATATTATACACATAGCCATACACTTATATACATACATAGCGTACCCGACCATAAGGTTCGGTGTTTCATACATACTTGGTCAACCAAGACTCAATGTTATTTCTACCTGGCCCTACCAAGGCGTCAGGGTTATCCGTACCATCTGCAGATGTGTGTGCGCGTTACGTAATCATATACATACATATATATATATATACATCCATATACATATATTCTACCCGGCATTATAAGCTCGGGGTGTCATTATAGCCCTTCATAGGCGCATGTGAATATAATAGCCCGTAGGCACCTTTAGCATCATTATTATTATCATCGTTGTCACTAACATCATCGTTTTCGCTACATCTATATCTTATGCTTACTCGTCAAATGGGGTGCGTAGTACATTCGTATCACGTATCGAGGATCGTGAGCTTATGAGCTCGGAGTGTTAATCATTTGAATACAACATACTCATATAGAGGGTTCAAGAGTTTGGCCAAGGAACCATGCCTTATGAAAGAAGGGTTAGCCTTACATACCTTTTCGTCGGACTATTCTACACTTGCACGCTTCCTTCCAATGCTAGCGTCTATACCTTCATTGATATCATAACAATGGCCATTAGTCATTCACGTTATCCACATTATTTAGATTCCTTAATTTGCCTCTAATTCACCCATATTCATGGTCATAACATCCAACTTCGTCCATTCGTCTAAGTGTCTAGTTCATGATCTTAGTACCATTTATAATGCATTCATATCACAACACAACAACATTCATGATTCAATTCAAACTATTCCTCAAAATGCCACTATTCATCATTCATGACCTACTTGACCATATTTTCTACAATCCATGTATTTCAACTCTTCAATATCTTAAACATCATGTAAAAATAATGAATCTTACCTTAGAGGTTGTAGGAACAAGCTTTGGTTAATAATACTCCACTTTGAGCAAAACCCTAGTTTTTCTCCATTTGCATTTCTTGACTTGAATGGTATTTAATGGCTTGCTTACACTTGCTTCACTTGTTTATGTTGTTGGTGACTTATAATCCTTGAAAACTTATGAAATAAATGTAGAGAGATGATTCTAGAGAGAAGTGGTGTAATGTAGAAATGAAATAAACAAGTCTTGGTCCTCATATTTAATGAATTGAAGTTTTGTGCTGAGGTGTACAGTGGTCGTCCATGGAGGTTTACGGTCCGTATTCCAGTGTACGGACCGTCCCTCATGGTCATCTTTAACGTTAAGCAGAACCAGAAACTTTGGCTGCATGCATGGTGATTTACGACCATGGTTTACGAGCCGTAAATCACTTTACGGTCCGTCCACCAGGTCGTATTTTACCACTTCTCAACTGGGCAGAAAGTTGAAACCTTGCATGGCAATTTACGACTGGCAGTT
Source organism: Lycium barbarum (assembly GCF_019175385.1). Lineage (NCBI taxonomy): Eukaryota > Viridiplantae > Streptophyta > Magnoliopsida > Solanales > Solanaceae > Lycium > Lycium barbarum. The sequence continues at coordinate 15,932,936 of NC_083348.1, read as the reverse complement.
TACGAGCCGTATTCCATTTTACGGTCCGTATTTTGCACTTTACGACCACTGGGCAGTTTTGCCAACTTTCAACTTTTCACATTTCTCGACTTTTCATTCTAATCATTCTCGTCCATATACGCACATTGCTCATGAAACATTATACACTCGCACTCCTCGCACACATCACTAGTTCGTTTACTTGCGTACCAATGGGAAATTTTCCGAGGTGCAACATGAAGATATAACCTGATTAACCTTTTAAAAGTAAACACGTGTTATACATCTCACATATATAAACATATCACATGTACCATCATCGTTAATCCTTGTCCGGGTAACCATTATACGTCGCCCACTAGTGGGGTCATGTCCGGCCCTCTAGGCACGGTATAATCATAAGCATCCTGCATTAGCGGTGACATGTCCGGCCATCTAGGCACGGTGTAATCATAAGCAGCCCGCATTAGCGGTGACATGTCTGGCCATCTAGGCACGGTGTAATCATAAGCAGCCCGCATTAGCGGTGACATGTCCGGCCATCTTGGCACGGTGTAATCATAAGCAGCCCGCATTAGCGGTGACATGTCCGGCCATCTAGGCACGGTGGAATCGTATTATCATATACTCATCATAAAGCATACATTAAAATTCAAAGATAATCTATAACTATATTGGGGTGACGTAATGTCGAGAACCCCCGATTCCATTATGGAGTAATCATAACCATCATACCTCACCTTGAAGGAACTAATATTATAACCTGGGTCTAGTAACAATGAATAACATTAAAGAATCGTATAAGGATCATTAGCTTCATCGAGATATCATATCGTAAGCTTTAGGATGTTTGGGCTTAGACACATCATCACCATTATTGGATTCATACATAGCATAAGCTTTATCTCATAAAAAGCTCTGCATAAACATTGACTCATATTTCTCCGGAATGCAAGAAGGTCATGGAAGATAAAGGGAGTCATGTCATGAGAATCATGCCTTAGAAAAGAAGGGACTACCCTTACATACCTTTTCGTTGAGCTACTTTATCACTTGAACGTTCCCCTCAAATATTCACGTTTCTACCTTCAAGAGTGTTCGTACTAATATTAGATAATCGATAACATGAGCATGATTGAACTAAAGCTAGAGAAAATTGGGCAGCATCTCCTTTATTTATACAACTTTCTCCATATCACATATCCACTCCCAAACGTCAATAACAATATTCATAATATCATACTCAACAATCTTCATCAACCATACATTATTCAATTCTTCTACTTCCATTTCAAGGGCATCCATAACCATGGTCATAACACAACATTACCTTCATCCTCATATAATTTTTCTTCCACCCTCTTAATATCGTTTATAACATAACTATACTCGTAACATATAAAGAATCATGATTCATATTAAGATACTACTAAAAAATGTCACTATTCTCATATTTGTAACCCATTTTCTATTTCCTTCTATAATCCAAGTCATTCAACCTCTCAATTCTCTAAATAACATGAATTGATCAAAAAACTTACCTTTGATAGTATGAGAATGGCCTTTGGATGACAATACTTCACTTGAGAAAAACCCTAGCTTCAATCCCAAGAGGTTTCTTGTCTTGTATGAACCCTAGTGAGCTTCTTGCACTTGATTCCCTTGGTTTGATGAAGTTGATCCTTAATTTCTCTTGGATTCGTGTAGATGAATTGTGGAGAGAGTTCTAGAGGTTTCTTGAGGTGTGCAGAGTGTTGGAGAGAAAATGAGAAATGAGAGAAATAAACTTGGGTCCTTTATTTAAACTTAAAAATCTGTCCCGACCAAGTTATACAGACACACATATGGTCTGTATAACTTATATGGTCCGTATGTGTGACCGTATAATGCTTCCAGTGATTATCCCTTCTCTGGGTAGCTTATACGGTCAGAAATATGGGCTATATCTTTTATACGGTCCGTATAAAGGACTATACAATTCACAATTCCCCGAAACTCGTCCTCGTCGACCCGTTTTGCCTCCAATCCTTATGGAACCTTCTTAATACTTGTTTAATACTTCATTAACCATCGAAGGGGGGGGGGGGGGGGGGGTTATAACTCTTCTTTAGGACATCATTAAGTCAACATTAACTTGGTACTTTGCAAATCCTTTCCGATACACAACGTATACATCGCCTTTCTTGGCGAACTTTCTTCTCTTGCCTCAAACGTCTTTGAAATCTCAATTAGAATCGTTAATTAAAATTTCTTACTTGTAGGGATATCACATACGCCTCACCCTACACTAGTCCATTCACTGTGCAACAACATTTAATTTTTCGGAGTTGTAACATTCTTCCCCCCTTTTAAAACATTCGTCCTCGAATGTTAAGTTCTCGGGAATTCTACAAATATTTCGCCAGAGTTTCCCCTCATAATGTTAATGTCTCATCTTGAATCTATTCCGGGGATAGAAACAAGTGTGGGTATTTGGACTTCATGTTTTCTTCCATTTCCCAAGTCATTTATTCTCGGTAATTGTTTCTCCATAAAACCTTGATTGAAGCTACCTCTTTGTTTCTGAGTCTCCGTACTTGCCTATCTAGTATAGCAATGGGTACCTCCTCATAATCCAACTTTTCTTTAACTTGAACATCATCTACCGGCACAATTCTGGTAGGATCTCCAACAGATTTTTTACGGAGCATTGATACATGAAAAACCGGATGGACTGACTCAAGTTCTGAGGGTAAGTCCAATTCATATGCTACTTGGCCTACCTTGCGGATAATCTTATAAGGTCCAATGTATCGAGGACTTAACTTTCCCTTCTTACCAAATATCATCACGCCTTTCATCGGTGACACCTTTAAGAATACCCAATCACAAACTTGGAATTTTATGTCTCGCCGACGGTTGTTCGCATAGGATTTCTGGCGACTTTGGGATGTCAATAATCGATCTTGAATGACCTTGATCTTTTCCACTGCTTGTTGAATCAACTCAGGGTCTATTAGCTATACCTCTCCTACATCAAACCACCCAATTGGCGATCTACACTTTCTCCCATATAAAGCTTCATACGGGGACATTTGAATACTGGAATGATAGCTATTATTGTATGCGAACTCAACGAGAGGTAAGTGGTCATCCCAGCTACCACCAAAATCTAGCACACATGCCCGTAACATATCATCCAAGGTCTGAATAGTGCGTTCGGCTTGCCCAATAGTTTGCGGATGAAACGCTATGCTAAGCCTTACCTGAGTACCCAAACCTTCTTGGAAGGACTTCCAAAACATAACTATAAATTGTGCTCCTCGATCTGTGATAATAGACATCGGGACACCATGAAGTTGCACAATCTCCTTAAGGTACAACCTTGCATAATCTTCTGTAAAATATGTGGTTCTGACTAGAAGAAAATGAGCTGATTTCATGAGTCTGTCCCGATCACCCATATGGAATCATACTTGCTGCGGGAACAAGGTAACCCCACAATGAAATCCATGTTAATCACTTCCCATTTCCAAGTTGGAATCTCCATTGCTTGCAATAATCCTCCTAGATTTTGATGTTCAATTTTCACTTGTTGGCAATTTGGACACTGAGCTACAAATTCTGCTATGTCTTTCTTCATTCCATCCCACCAATAATTAGCTTAAGGTCGTGATACATATTTTTCGCTCCTGGGTGAATAGAATACCGAGAGAAATGAGCTTATTCTAGAATCCAATGACGTAGTCCCGCTACATTCGAAACGTATAGCCTATCTCGGTACATAAGAACTCCATCTGTAGAAACTTCAAACAACGACTTCCGTTTCTCATGAATTTTATCTCTATAATGACTCAACTAATGATCTTCATATTGACGTTCCTTCACTTTCATATCTAAGGAGGAAACAGCTGGGTTGCGAATACCAATTCCTGCATTGCCTGAATCGATTAGACGAACTCTGAGGCTGGCTAGCTGGTGGAGTTCACGGATTAATTCTTTCTTCTCCGGAGGAACCTCACATAAGCTACCCATTGATTTGCGGCTAAGTGCATCAGCCACTACATTCGCCTTTCCGGGGTGGTATAAAATAATCATATCATGATCTTTCAGTAGCTCTAACCACTGCCTCTGCCGTAGATTTAACTCCTTCTGCTTGAAAATGTATTGGAGGCTCTTGTGATCTGTATAGATATAAACATGACACAATACAAGTAGTGTCTCCACATCTTTAATGCATGAATAACCGCAGCTAATTCAAGGTCATGGGTTGGATAGTTCTTTTCATGTTTTCGCAACTGCTTTGAAGCATAGGCAATAACTCTGCCGTGTTGCATCAACACACATCCTAACCCAATCAGAGGCATCACAATATACAACATAACCATCTGGCCCTTCTGGGAGTGTCAGGACTAGGGCTGAAGTTAATCTATCCTTCAATTCTTGGAAACTGCGTTCACAAGCATCAGTCCATTGGAATCTTGTGACTTCTGAGTTAGCTTTGTCAATGGTGCTGAAATAGAGGAAAACCCTTCCACAAATCTTCTATAGTAACCTGCCAATCCCAGAAAACTACGAACTTCTGTAGGTGTTGTGGCCCTTGGCCAAGTCTTTACAGCTTCAGTTTTCTGAGTATCAACTCGAATGCCATTAGCTGAAATAACATGGCCCAGAAAAGTCACAGAATTTAGCCAAAACTCACATTTTGAAATTTTTTCATAGAATTCACGAGTATGAAGAATCCCAAGGACAATGCGTAAATGGTCTGCATGCTCGAATTCTGTCCGAGAGTATACAAGAATATCATTAATGAACACAATCACAAACAAATCTAAGAGAGGCCTGAATACATTATTCATCAAATTCATAAACACCGCCGGGGCATTAGTCAACCCAAATGACATTACCCGAAATTCATACTGGCCATATCTTGTTATGAAAGTTGTTTTAGGAATATCTTCTTCTCTAACTCTCACTTGATGATAACCTGACCTCAGATCTATTTTGGAAAACCACTTGGCGCCCTGTAATTGATAAAACAAATCATCGATTCTCGGGAGAGGATATTTATTTTTTATCGTCACCTTGTTCAGCTACCGATAGTCGATGCACATCCGTAGGGAACCATCTTTCTTTCTCACAAATAGGACAGGCGCCCCCCACGGTGATGAACTGGGCCTAATAAATCCTTTCTCAAGCAAATCTTTCAATTGAGCCTTCAGCTATTTCAATTCTGCGGGAGCCATTTAGTAAGGAGGAATAGATATAGGTTTAGTATCCGGTAACACATCAATAGCAAAATCAATCTCTCTTTCCGGAGGAAGACCTAGGAGTTCATATAGAAATACATCCGAATATTCATTCACTACCGGCACGGATTGAAAAGTCGGTAGCTTTGCTTCGGTGTCATGAACTCAGACTAAGTTATAAATATAGCCTTTAGCTATCCTCTTCCTTACCTTAAGGTACGAAATAAACCTACCTCTGGGAGATGTTGTATTACCTTTCCATTCAAGCACGGTTCTCCCGAAAATTGGAATCGAACAACTTTCATTCGGCAATCGACATTGGCATAACATGAGGCCAACCAATCCATACCTATAATCACATCAAAATCTAACATTTCCAGCTCAACTAGATCAACTTTAGTCTGACGATCACATACCACAATTATACAATTTTTGTAAACTTGTCTAGCTATTACGGGATCACCAACCGGAGTAGATACCTTAAAAGGTTTAATTGGCTCGGGTTCCACAAACATAACAAGCATCAGAGCCTTGACGACACGGGCCCGAATGTAACTTTCTGTACTAACTACATCGTGGGACCGGTGGTTTCCTCTGATTACAATCGCCTCCAACTTGGGAACCTGAAGCTCTCGAGCTCTGACCTGCCCTGAATGAATGGAGCGGTCAAATCTCCTACCTGCAAACCGAGGAGGTGCACTAGTCACCGATTAGCCTGAATATCAAGAATGTGACTGTCCTGATCCCCCCACTATAGTCTCTGCCAGCACCAACAGATCTGACACTCTTACTCTGTCCTCTATCAATATCACACTCACCCCTTTGCCGATGTTGCTTGTGACGACCCAACCCCGTAGGCCATGACTAGTGCCCGACCTGGACACCCGTATACATACCTACCAGATATAGTCAAACTGAAACTACGAATAATATGGAACTTTACAAAAGAACTCTGAAGGTTCATAGCGTCATCATATATGTATATTCAGATACACTGTCTCCTGAGGAGTCACAGCTGACCATATCATGAAATAATACGCAAGCCGACAAGGTTGCCATCACATATCAATATCATATGCAAGCCGACAAGGCTGCCACTATAAACGAACATCATATCACAGCACATCGTATAGACACAGCTGAACAGAACCCATACACAACCCACACATACGTCTACAGACCTCTAAGAGTACGAATAGCGAAATATGATGGGACAGGGCCCCGTCGTACCCCTGGATAACATATACATATATATATCATAAGATTCAAACCAGAAGTCTAGACTCCGGAACAACGGAGCTCTCCAAGACAGCAGAAAGGGAATCCTAAGGTGGCAGATCACCCAAGCGAGCATCTGCACCTGCGGGCATGAAACGCAGCCCCCCGAACAAAGGGGGTCAGTACGGAATATGTACTGAGCATGTAAAGCATGAAATAAAGTAAACAGGATCATAACTGAAATAAGAAGTACAGAAAACGAGTACAATAACCAGAATACCAAAATACTTGCTTTTGAAACATAAATCATGCATGTCAATATCATATATCATATTCGGCTCCATTATGGGACTCGGTGAACATGGTCGCCACCCCGTCTTTGGCGCCATAACACAGCATACTCCAGAATATAGTATAACTCCGTAACATAGCATAACTCCGTAACACAGCATAACTCCGTAACACAGCATAACACCATAACACAACATAACACCATAATATATATATACCGTACCCGAACCTCTAGTGAGGGACTCGGTGAACAATGCAATGAAACTGTGCACGATAACATACCCGGCCCGGGACTCGGTGAAAGACATATTGAGGCATGTACGAGCAGAGTAGTGAGAAACCAAATGCAATTTAAATCATTATCAAGACTCAACAGAATAAGAAGAAAGACTAACGCCTGAGTATTAATAGCGACAGTCATATCAAGTATCCCTCAGATATCATTATAGAATATATCAAGAGGCTTAGGAATCATAGACATGTATCAAGATCATATGAAACAGTTTATAGAAGTCTAGACATTAGTTATTATAGAGTTCCTAAGAATAGGAGCTTACGTATCGACAGTTATCCAACGTACAGAAAACTGAAGAGGAAGGCTCAATCACTTGAGAATTGTAATATCAAGAAGTGAATAAGGGTCATAAATATTACTCGAAGTCTATGAATGGAATTACCCCAAAGTTCATATAAGTCATCACTTAAGTCTAAGACATGCCAAAAGAAAGAAGGGACAACTTTACATACCTGTCAGCGACTATTCGTGAATCCTTTTCGCCTCGTCCCTCTTTTAGCCTATTTATATAAAAGTAACGTTATCGTTAGTAACTACATTTTCTAGTTCGCACATCTATAGCCCATTATTTTATAGGACCTACATTTTAGTTTATATATATTCTCATTTAGGGTTTTCTATTGTCTAAAAACAATTTAGCGAAAATCCGGCAGCACTTCCCCTATATATTCGCCTGCCCCAAATTTCCAATTATTGCCCTGTTAACACAGAAATACCAACAATGGATATATACATACAAAATTCTCCCAAATTAGCCCATAACAATTCCAATAACCCAACAACTTCTCTAAATTCATTTCAGCCCACAAGTTCCTATAACATCGATTTCATGCATTTTCTTAAATCCAATTTCTTCCAATCCAATTCTAATAATTACATTACAATACTATTAACCCAATTACATCATAAAACAAGAATTCCTCGGAGGAATTTCTACTCTTAATTGCTCCAATTTCGCAATTTCTTCTTCCCCGATTCAATATCCAATGTTGTTATCACCTCCTTGGACTTATTAATCACCTTAGAATTAATCTAACAAGAACAATTTTTTTTTATATAACGGGGCTACCATGGCTGAAGCTCAGCAACCATGGCCGTGTATTTCTTTTTCTCCACCTTACTTGAATTGCAATTCAAATATGACTAACGTTAGTCATGAATTGCAAACTTATATATGTTGCCTAATCATATGGCATGTGTCCTCCTTTGATGAATCATCCATTCTTATTTCATTTTGTGTTTGCTTATTTATTTCTTTTTTTTTTAAAGAATTTGGTGGGGCCCACTTAATAATTAAGTTAATTAATTAATTAGTTCCTAATCTCCCATAATATTTCCACACCAAATAAAATTTATAAATAATTTATGTTCTAATATAAAATTGAAATTTAAATGTTTCTATCTCGTGTCCGAAAATGACTACGCCTTTAACTTGAGTCGACTTGCTTGTGACTAATTTGACGTATAAATATACGGGGTATAACATCCTTCCCCCCTTTTAGAACATTCATCCTCGAATGTTAAACTGATTTTGAATTCCCAATACTTTCTCAAGTGTCCCCTTATTCAATCATTCCCTTCACATACCTCTTCCATTAGTCAATTCACCATAATTCATTATAACACATTCCGGGTCTTTACTTAGTCATTCCCGTATTATCTCCTCTTTCTGTTACTTCTCGAGGTAATAATTCCATGCCTTTGTCTTTACTCTTCTCTTTATTTCGTAGTTGGTTATCAGCTGTATTTCGAGCTGTCCTGCTGAAATGTTACTGTCTCCCTTATCTACATACTGCTCAGTTGTATTGTCATCAATTGATTCAGACTTGTACTCATGATGCGTGTAGTCATGACTCGACTTTTTCCTTTTTTATAGTTATTCTCTTAAGATGATGTATCGTTCACTTCACTCCACCTTCTTATCTTTAAACAAGATCTGGTAACGCGCAGACGTCCCTCATCGGTTCATTAGACTTTAATATCCCTGGAGCATCGCATGTCTCTGGTATCCTGTGGATCCTTCGCAGGTTCTACGAGTAAAATGAAATTTCCCAGAGGGTGACATTTTTTTGTACTCTAATATCCATGCTTTACTCCGCTGTGATAGTTCATATTCTGGAATCTTCAACATCATGTGTTACCTTCTGACTTTCTTTTGAAGGTCTCTAACTATCATTCATTTGTACCTCTCGATTTCAACCTTTAAGGTTGGCTATTAAATAGCGCTAGGGTCCCCTCATATTATAACTTTACTGTCATCCAATAACCAGTAACCCGCTTGTTCTAATTGTCTCGGTTAAATCATTTCGTAATTTCTCTTAGCGTAACTGGTAATAATTTAGGCATATTACCTCGTGTGGTTTCTTTATTTTTGACTCAAACTCCTCTATTGCCTCTTTACTCAGATTTGTTCTTAGTCTTCCTATCACGCATCCTATTGCAATCTTTACACAAGTATGTGTAGTTGCTCAAATCAGCCTTGTAAATACCTTAGAGTTGCCTCGCTAGTCTTTTTGCAGAGCCTATATTCTTCTCTTATATCTTTCAATTGATATCAAGGCTCAACTATGGTTTTTGCTCTTAGTACTAATTATATCTCCGTGGTTTTGCCTCAAACCATCTTATACCTTTCTTTGATGTATCCAATATATCGCAACCACATTGTTGTTACTGAATTCTTACTCTTCTTGTCAAGTACTCACTTGGCCTCGTTCTTAGTATACAAGTATTCGTAGGTTGCATAACTATTCCTGTAAAATTCGTACAAAGTGCATTCAATCTTAGTCATAGTCTTTCCTTCTCCTGGTTTATTCTGCTCTACATATTTATTGTACTATCACTCGCTTGTTGTCTATTTTGTCATACTCCTTCCCCTTCCTCTATTGACCATTTGGTTTTTATCATATCCTACTATAGGAGAGATTTCCTAGCCTTTCTCCTTTGCTACTTATGTGTCACAATATCCTTAACCAATAACTCTGTTGCCAACATCTTAACCTCTAATCCAGTATAGCCTTGCTACACCTTATAATATCTTTTAAGTTACTTGTTACCATTCTCCTGTTGTATTCTTCCTTTTTATAAGCATCTACCTTCCGATGTCATATTATCCAAAGTCTTTACCAATAATTCTCAGCACTGTCTCAAATACCATTTTGGCTTCTATCCGTTTGTCGCTGGCTTTCAGATCTCACTAACTTGTTTCAGCATGGGATCTCACTTGTAGTTTAAGTATTTACATTAAACGTGTTGCCGTGTCAGTTGATTTCACCTTACACTTGCATTTCTCTCATCCGCTTCCCCCCTTTTGGGTGTATCTACATCATTATCTATTTATATTCTTCTCTATGTCCCCATTTCAAATTTTCAAATCCATATAATTCTTTTCCAATACATTTAGTATACTGCACTATATCCATGTCTTCCTTCATATCATCTATAACTTATGTTACCCATGTTTAAAACCCCAGCACAAACACCAGGCGATGAGAACTCTCAATATATAGTACACAACCTTATTTGATGGTTGGTAGTCGAGTAATATAATTAATGTAGCAATTTGTCCGAAGCCACATTCCATTCATCCCAATCAGTAGTTAGGTGGTGCTTACCGTCGTCTCAAATTCTCCATTCAGTAGCACTTATATTGTAATAATAAGTGTCTCCAGCTTTCTCATAACACTATTTTTATCCCAACGGATATCATCTATTTCTCCTAATAAATTTACAATACATCAGTTATTTTGCAAATCCACAATCCTTGTCCTTTAAAGATTTCACTGTTTCCGAGGTGAAGTCATATATACGTGGTACTCTTTTATGCCTCCCGCTTTTTCATCCTTGTTGTATACTCAACGCTGACTTCTAACTTACTCAAAATCATATCAAATTCGTCTTAATAATGGTCTTGTCTTATCACCTTCTTGTTTTCAAAACATATTCCGTTCATTTCTATTTGTCCTTATCATACCAGTCATTCCTGTCATTCATTCTGTCCCGTTGCTCATCTTTCTTTAGGTCGATCTTTTACAATTCTGTCACTTATATCACTCATTTTCTCAGCTATACACGTCATAACACATCACTACACTGTCATCCCAATCGCTTTCTTCTTATCTTCTTCTTTCAATTAACTCCTTCTCTTCCTGTGCTCGCTTTCACTTTCGTTACCACTTGATCCCCATTCTGAACCTTTCCTATAGAACTTCGCAAGTTATTTCTTATTCGTTCTACATTTGCTTTTCCGTTTCACACTGATCACATCATATCCTTTAGTTACTTCCTTGCTAGGCTTTACTTATTTCTATAACAATCCTTATGGTGTTCACATTACATCTTGTTCGTAATCCATCCTATAACGTAACACTTCTTAACCTTATTCACGATTCTTACTATCTTTTAATTACACTCTATGGACTAAGCGTACTTAACCCTTCATCCTTTCTGATCGATCTTAACCTTAATATCTCACAAGCTGTCTTATCAATACCTTCATGATTCGTCATAATTCTTCCTCCTCCGTACTTTTATCTCAATCATACTTTTACTTCTTTTAACTGTAAACTCGTCGTAGTTTATCCCTTCTTCTCAGTTTAGCTGATACCTCAATAAATTGTTCTGTTACGAGTTGCCACCTTTTTCTACATCATCCCTTAGTATCAAAAGTCCTCCCGAACCATCCTAGCATTTCAGCAACAACCTATGAAATACATGATCCTAGGCAGCCCACAAGTTTAAGTTTCCTTCCACAAATTCCATCTCCAATTAGTTGATCAAGAACCAATAAAAAGTCACCATGAAGTATTCTCCAACCACCACCAAAAGGAAACTAGAATCCGACAAGCACCACAGGACTTCTTAATGCTTGATTCACATAGTTTACCTCCATATTTGTTCTTGGGTCGTGAGCGAACCATTTAGTTCACAAACTACTTGTTGTATGCTTTGTACTCTTCTCCTGGACGTTTTTGCCCTACAACATGAGCCTTTTTCTAAGGCAAAATGTGGTTGAAACGTATTCTGGTCCATTCAAATGAATTGCGAATTCACTGCACATATACGCTTCTTCTAAGCAAGGTCTCCAAATAAGAATAATGCCTCTTATGGATGACGTGGGGTTATCTCTTAAGGCTTTAGTCCAACATAATAAATTTACCTTGTCGGTATCAACCTTAAAAACATATTATGAACCTATGTCTCATTCTCTTCCTTTTTCCTATTTCTGGGAAAATTTGGGCAGAGTTTCCTCTGTACTTGTTACTATCCCAGAACCTGCACGCAGGAAATACCAACAATGCCTCACAGGGCCAACATATATACGCATATATCATATCATCTTATAGCCACACAGGCTCCCAATTTCAAGTAAATGGTATAAAGGTGTCGGAACTTATCTCACATATCGCACCTCGAGGCGTACCTGATCCTTTAACGATCTGTCCTGTTATACCTTCCCATCTACCTCCTATTTCATCCTCTAACATAACGTTTCAATCATGTTTCAATATTCTTACCTTATCCGACATGCCTCTTTCGCACCATTGCTTACCTGTGTATTGTGTAGCTTCAAATATCATCGGTCGCTTTCTTCTGTCGATGTCGTTCTTCAACTGAAATCAAAGGTTAGTATAAGGAGTTTCATTTCCTATGGCTGGGCTCTATCGCACGATCTTAGATATGAAAGAAAGGTAACATCCTAAATGTCTTGTAGCTTCCTGTTTATAGATGTGGTGCACAACACACCGATAAACAAGACTCTACTAGACACGGTTTGTAGACACCCCGAGGATGAACTGCTCTGATACCACTTTTGTCACGACCCAACCCCGTAGGCCTTGACTGGTGCCCGACCTGGACACCCGTATACATACCTATCAGATATAGTCAAACTGAAACTACGAACAATATGGAACTTTACAAAACAACTCTGAAGGTTCATAGCGTTATCATATATGTATATTCAGATACACTGTCTCCTGAGGAGTCACAGCTGACCATATCATGAAATAATACGCAAGCCGACAAGGCTGCCATCACATTTCAATACCATATACAAGCCGACAAGGCTGCCACTATAGACGAACATCATATCACAGCACATCGTATAGACACAGCTGAACAGAACCGATACACAACCCACATATACGTCTACAAACCTCTAAGAGTACGAATAGCGAAATATGACGGGACAGGGCCCCGTCGTACCCCTGGATAACATATATATATATATATATACATATATCATAAGATTCAAACCAAAAGTCTATACTACAGAACAACGGAGCTCTCCAAGACAGCAGAAAGGGAATCCCAAGCTGGCATATCACTAAAGCGAGCATCTGCACCTGCGGTCATGAAATCCAGCCCCCCGAAGAAAGGGGGTCAGTACGGAATATGTACTGAGCATGTAAAGCATGAAATATAGTAAACACGATCATAACTGAAATAGGAAGTACAGAAAATGAGTACAATAACCAGAATACCAAAATACTTGCTTTTGAAACATAAATCATGCATGTCAATATCATATATCATATCCGGCCCCATTATGGGACTCGGTGAAAATGGTCGCCACCCCGTCTTTGGCGCCATAACACAGCATACTCCAGAATATAGTATAACTCTGTAACACAGCATAACTCTGTAACACATCATAACACCATAACACAGCATAACACCATAATATATATATACCGTACCCGACCCTCTAGTGTGGGACTCGGTGAACAATGCAATGAAACTGTGCACGATAACATACCCGGCCCGGGACTCGGTGAAAGACATATTGAGGCATGCACGAGCAGAGTAGTGAGAAACCACATGCAATTTAAATCATTATCAAGACTCAACAGAATAAGAAGAAAGACTAACGCCTGAGTATTAATAGCGACAATCATATCAAGTATCCCTCGGATATCATTATAGAATATATCAAGAGGCTTAGGAAGCATAGACATGTATCAAGATCATATGAAACAGTTTATAGAAGTCTAGACATTAGTTATTTCAGAGTTCCTGAGAATAGGAGCTTACGTATCGACAGTTATCCAACGTACAGAAAACTGAAGAGGAAGGCTCAATCACTTGAGAATTGTAATATCTAGAAGTGAATAAGAGTCATAAATATCACTCGAAGTCTATGAATGGAATTACCCCAAAGTTCATATCAGTCATTACTTAAGTCTAAGTCATGCCAAAAGAAACAAGGGACAACTTTACATACCTGTCAGCGACTATTCGTGAATCCTTTTCGCCTCGTCCCTCTTTTAGCCTATTTATATAAAAGTAGCGTTATCGTTAGTAACTACATTTTCTAGTTCGCATATCTATAGCCCATTATTTTATAGGACCTACATTTTAGTTTATATATATTCTCATTTAGGGTTTTCTATTGTCTATAAAAAATTTAGCGAAAATCCGGCAGCACTTCCCCTATATATTCGCCTACCCTAAATTTCCAATTATTGCCCTGTTAACACAGAAATACCAACAATGGATATATACATACAAAATTCTCCCAACTTAGCCCATAACAATTCCAACAACCCAACAACTGCTCTAAATTCATTTCAGCCCACAACTTCCTATAACATCGATTTCGTGCATTTTCTTAAATCCAATTTCGTCCAATCCAATTATAATAATTCCATTACAATACTATTAACCCAATTACATCATAAAACAAGAAAATCATACCTTAATTTCCTCGGAGGAATTTCTACTCTTAATTGCTCCAATTTCGCAATTTCTTCTTCCCCGATTCAATATCCAATGTTGCTATCACCTCCTTGGACTTGCTTATCACCTTAGAATTAATCTAACAAGATTTTTTTTTATATAACGGGGATGCCATGCTGAAGCTCAGCAGCCATGGCCGTGTATTTCTTTTTCTCCCCTTCACTTGAATTGCAATTCAAATATGACTAAAATTAGTCATGAATTGTAAACTTATATATGTTGCCTAATCATATGGCACATGACCTCCTTTGATGAATCATCCATTCTTATTTCATTTTGTGTTTGCTTATTTATTTCTTTTTCGCTTTTTTTAAAGAATTTGGTGGGGCCCACTTAATAATTAAGTTAATTAATTAATTATTTCATAATCTCCCATAATATTTCCACACCAAATAAAAATTATAAATAATTTATGTTCTAATTTAAAATTGAAATTTAAATGTTTCTATCTCGTGTCCGAAAATGACTCCGCCTTTAACTTGAGTCGACTTGCTTGTGAATAATTTGACGTATAAATGTCACGACCCAGCTAGGGGCCGCGACGGGTACCCAGAGCAATTACCGAGCACCACTCACTCTACTACTTGTCTTGCTCATTTAATACTCTTTTACCAATTTTACATACCAATTGTAGGAAAATCATATTTAATCAAAACATAAATACTTTATATACATTTGCCTCTTGGCCATCAAAATAATATACATACATATGAAAACATCTTGTGAGACCATCTAACCCACACTGCATATCTACGAGCCTCTACTAACATAATGAATACATAGATGGAACAAGACTCCGTCATGCCCAAAATATGCATATATGAATGTACATCAAAAGAATAGCCATAAGCACCTCCGAACAATGGAGTGCTATCTATCAGCTGACAGCTACTGAGGACCCGGGCCCAGCTCTCCTCCCTGTCTACCTGTGGGCATGAACACAACGTCCGAAGAAAGGACGTCAGTACGAATATTGTACCGAGTATGAGAGGCATACATAATGAAAGGAGACATCAATAATATGGGGATAACATCAACATGAGATATCTGGATCTGACTGATAATCATAAATGAAGTAATGCATGCTGTCTTACTCATACTCATCATCATGACATGTATGCATCATATACAAGCTGCCCGTCTATGTCGGAACGGTGTGATAATCAATAATATTAGCCCGCGTCCAGGCCTCCCGCGTCCGGGGTACCATCTCATGCCGCCCACTAGTGGTGTCTGCCCATGCCTGAAGGTCATGGTGTATCCGTATCGCCGCCCGCCGAAGCGGTGTCTGCCCGGCCAACTAGGCCCGGTGTGAATGCAATCATGACATGCTTAACGTAAATACTCATAGTAATATGCTTATCATAAAATACTTATCTTATCATAATGCGTGTATAAGGCTCATGATCACTTTACTCTATCGGGGTGACGTAAGGTCCTGATCCCCCGATTACATTATGGGACCATTATGAACATTCTGCCTCACCTTGAAGGTACTAGTACACAAGGTGAGTGTAGGCAAGGAATAACATCATCATCATTCTAGTGTCATCATATCGTATAACTTATCTCATATAGACATTCATAGGTATAAGTTTTTAACTTCTTAGAATATAAAAACTCATGAAAGGAATAGGGATTCAAGCTAAAAGATTCATGCCATTAGAAAGAAGGACTAGCCTCACATACCTTGGTCGTTTAGCTAAGATATCGCTCACTTGTTCTCCGTCGATATCACGTCGTTACCATCATAAGAGAATTCATATCAACATTAGTAAGCTACTACTTTCTAGGAAAAGTCGGACAACGCTTCCTTCGCTCATACTACTTTTCTCATGTTTTATATCAACTCCCAATATTCATAATATTATTCGAAATATCATAACCGACAATCGTCATTTACGTACATTTGGCAAAATCCGCCATTTTCCTCCCATTTTCCCTTATTTCTACTTCTAGCTCATCCTTGCGTTTTCATGCATTTAATGCTTGTTTCATGATATAAACATCATTTATAACGTATTTTTACTCACAACACTTCAATATTCATAGTTCAATTCCACTATCATTCATCTATGTCACTATTCACTCAATAATGACCCATTTCTATGTTCTTCTACATTTCAAGTGTCTAAGCTTTCCAATACTTCAAACAACATGGAATAATCATGAAACTTACCTTGGATGATGGTTGAACAATCCTTAAGTGGAAATACTTCAATTAGCCAAAACCCTAGTTCCACCTTCTTGGGAATTTCTTGACTTAGAAAATCCTTTGATGTGTTCTTACACTTATTCTCATGAATTTGGTGTTGATAATCTTAGGTTTCCTTGGATTTTCTTGATATTCTTAGAGTTGAAGTGTTGAAGAACACTCTAGAGTTTTCTTGAAGTGTTTGGATGCAAATGACGTGAAATGGGCTTAAGTCCCTCTTAATAAATCACAAAATCTGATCTTTAATGAATTCTTGTCGGGATGAACAGTGGTCGTAAACCACCATATACGGACCGTATTTTGATTTACGGTCCGTCCTCCATGGCCGTATTTAATCATTTCAAAGACAGAAAGTTTTGGCTGAGGAACATGGCATTTTACGACCTGGTTTACGAACCGTAAACCAGTTTACGGGCCGTAAACTGGGTCGTATTTAACCATATCATCACTGGGCAGAACTTGAGATTTTTGGCAAGCTGAAGGACGATTGCACTATACGGTCCGTAAATCACTTTACGGGTCGTATAGTGCCATATATGACCACTGGACAGAAAATTTTCCGCGACTTTCTTATTTCCAAAAATTCTTAATTAGCCATTCCCGACTTAACAAAACACCATACACTCAAACTTTTCATCATTCCACTCATCATACAAGTACGGAGAAATTTCCGAGGTGTAACATTCTTCCCCCCTTTTTGGAACATTCGTCCTCGAATGTTCGACACTTGGGAATTCTAGAAAAAGTATGCCAGTGTTTCCTTTGTAATTTGGACACTACCTTTCCATTACAACAACCCACAATATCTTCGCCTCACAGGGCTATATCACAATATCAACACATTTATGACCACACACGACCAAAAACATAAAATTAAAACATACATACCTTACATCATCGACGTCTCATCTTGAATCTCTTCTGGGGATTGGAACAAATGGGGTACATAGATTTCATCTTCTCCTCCGCTTTCCAAGTCATTTCTTCCCGATTATTGTTCCGCCATAGAACTTTGACTAAAGCAACCTCTTTATTCCGAAGCCTTCGTACTTGTCTATCCAAAATGGCAATGGGCATTTTCTCGTATGTTAGCTTCTCTGTTACTTGCACATCATCAACCGGAACTATTCTCGTTGGGTCTCCAATACACCTGCAGAGCATCGAAACATGGAATACTGGATGCACGGATTCGAGCTCTGAGGGCAAGTCCAATTCATAGGCTACTCGACTCACCTTGCGAATGATTTGGTAGGGTCCGATATATCTGGGACTTAGCTTTCCCTTCTTGCCAAATCTCATCACAGCCTTCATCGGCGATACCTTCAGGAACACCCAATCGCCCACTTGAAATTCCAAGTCTCGTCGGCGATTATCTGCATAAGACTTTTGGCGACTTTGAGCTGTTAACAGTCGGTCTCGAATCACTTTAACCTTTTCAACTGCTTGTTGGACCAAGTCGGGGCCTATCAATTGTACTTCTCCGATTTCAAACCATCCAATTGGAGATCTGCATTTCCTTCCATATAAGGCTTCATACGGGGCCATTTGAATACTGGAATGATAGCTGTTATTCTAGGCAAATTCAATAAGAGGCAAATGCTCATCCCAACTACCACCAAATTCCAGCACACACGCTCGTAGCATATCTTCCAAGGTCTGAATAGTACGCTCGGCTTGTCCGTCGGTCTGCGGATGGAACGCCGTACTGAGATTAACTTGAGTACCTAGACCTTCTTGAAAGGACTTCCAGAACTTGGCTGTGAACTGTGCCCCTCTGTCTGTGATAATGGCAAAAGGAATACCGTGAAGTCGTACAATCTCCTTGAGATACAATTTAGCATAATCTTCCGCTGAATATGTGGTTCTAACGGGGAGAAAATGAGCTGCTTTCGTGAGTCTATCCACGATCACCCATATAGAATCATACTTCCCTCGCGTACGGGGTAATCCTACCACAAACTCCATATTAGTTTCTTCCCATTTCCACGTAGGAATTTCCATTGCTTGCAATAACCCTCCTGGCTTTTGATGCTCGGCTTTCACTTGCTGGCAATTCGGACATTGGGCTACAAATTCTGCTATGTCTCGCTTCATGCCATCCCACCAATATATCGATTTAAGATCATGGTACATCTTAGTTGCACCTGGATGAATAGAATACCGGGAATAATGTGCTTCCTCTAAAATCCGTTGGTGCAAGTTTGCCACATTCGGTACACATAACCGGCCTTGATATCTAAGAACCCCTTCTATGGAAAATTCGAATGGAGACTTTTCCTTTTCCTGAGATAGATCTCGATAGTGGCTTAGCTGAGGATCTTCATATTGCCGTTCCTTCACTCCTAGATTCAATGATGAAACTGTGGGGTCATTAAGGCTAATACCTGCATCTCCTGAATCAATTGGCCGTACGCCGAGACTTGCTAACCGATGGACCTCACGAACCATTTCTCGCTTTTCCGAAGGAACTCCACATAAACTACCCATCGATCGGCGGCTAAGTGCATCTGCTACTACATTCGCCTTCCCTGGATGATATAGAATGTTCACATCGTAATCCTTCAGTAATTCTAACCATCGCCTTTGTCGCAGGTTCAACTCCTTCTGTTTGAAAATATATTGAAGGCTTTTGTGATCCGTATAGATGTCCACGTGCACACTATATAAGTAGTGTCTCCACATTTTCAATGCATGAATGACCGCAGCTAGCTCAAGATCATGAGTGGGATAATTCTGTTCATGTTTTCGCAACTGTCTCAAAGCATATGCAATAACTTTCCCATTCTGCATCAATACACATCCTAATCCTACACCGGAGGCGTCACAATATACTACATAGCCATCTGATCCTTCTGGAAGTGTTAGCACTGGCGCTGAGGTCAACCTGTTTTTCAACTCTTGGAAGCTACGCTCACAGGCATCACTCCACTGAAATTTAGCCGACTTCTGGGTTAACTTTGTCAATGGGGCTGAAATAGATGAGAAGCCCCCTACAAATCTTCTATAATATCCTGCTAACCCAAGGAAACTACGAACTTCCGTGGGCGTCGTAGGCCTTGGCCAAGTCTTCACAGCTTCTATTTTCTGAGTGTTGACTCGGATACCATCATCTGAAATAACATGGCCTAGAAATACCACTGAGTTTAGCCAAAACTCGCACTTCGAAAACTTTGCATACAATTCCCGATCTCGAAGAACTCCAAGAACAATTCTTAGATGATCTGCATGTTCTAACTCTGTGCGAGAGTACACCAAAATATCATCGATAAATACTATCACGAAGAGGTCCAAGAATGGCCTGAACACATTGTCCATTAAATTCATAAACACTGTCGGGGCGTTCGTCAACCCGAACGACATTACTCGAAACTCGTAGTGACCATATCTTGTCCTGAAGGTAGTCTTGGGAATATCTGCTTCCCTAATTCTCACCTGATGATAACCCGATTTCAGATCTATCTTGGAGAACCATTTAGCGCCCTGTAATTGGTCAAAAAAATCATCGATTCTGGGAAGAGGGTATTTATTCTTTATTGTCACCTTGTTCAACTGCCTGTAGTCGATGCACATTCGTAGAGATTCGTCTTTCTTCTTTACGAACAGGACTGGTGCTCCCCACGGTGAAGAACTAGGCCTTATAAACCCCTTCTCAAGTAAATCTTTTAGCTGTGCTTTTAGCTCTTTCAGTTCTGCTGGAGCCATTCGATACGGAGGAATAGAGATAGGCTCAGTGTTTGGTAATACATCAATAGCAAAGTCGATTTCCCTTTCTGGAGGAAGACCTGGAAGTTCATCGGGGAATACGCCTGGAAATTCATTCACTACCGGGACAGACTGAAAAGTTGGCACTTCCGCTTCTGTGTCACGAACTCGAACTAGATGACAAATATAACCTTTGGCTATCATTTTTCTCGCCTTAAGGTAGGAAATAAACCTACCCTTTGGGGAAACTGTATTACCCTTCCACTCAAGTATGGGCTCTCTCGGAAATTGGAATCGAACTACCTTTGTCCGGCAACAAACATTAGCAGAGCACGATGCCAACCAGTCCATAGCCATAATTACGTCAAAATCTATCATCTCAAGTTCAATCAAATCAGCCCTTGTCTGACGATCACATATAATGACTACACAGTTCTTATATACTTACCTCGCTATTACAGGATCACCAACCGGAGTGAATACGTCGAAAGGTTTAATTGGCTCAGGTCTCACCCCAACACAATCAGCGATATACGGAGTAATATATGAGAAGGTAGAACCCGGATCAATCAGAGCATATACGTCACAGGAAAAAATATAGTCAAGGTACCTGTGACGACGTCTGGGGAAGACTCAAGATCCTGTCACCCAGCTAAGGCATATACACGGGGCTGAACAGCACCTGAAGTGGATGCTCCCCCTCTACCTCTGCCTCTGTCTACTATAGTCTGAGGAGTCTGTGCTGTCGGGCGCACTGAAGAAGACCCCGCTGCTGAACCTGTGGGATGAGTCCCCGCTCTATCTCTCGCTGAAGGGCAATCTCTCATCATATAACCAACCTGCCCGCAAGCATAACAAACATCCGAACCCTGACGACACTGTCCGGAATGCAATTTACCGCACTGGCTACACCGCGGTACTGGAGGTCTCGTCTGGCTAAAGTCTCCCCTAGACTGCGAATCTGAGGCCCTCGAACTCTGCCCCTGGCCTGACTGAAAAGAACGGTCAAATCTCCTATCCGAGAATCTGGGAGGTGCACTGGTCGCTGACTGACCTGAGTGCCTGGAATGCGTTTGTCTCGGTCCCCCTCGGTACTCACTGCTCTCCCCCATAGATCTAGCCCTCTTACTTTGTCTTCTGTCACCATCATGATCACTTCTCTGCTATCGTTGTCATTCCTCAAGGTTCTGAGCATTGACCTGTATCCGGGAAATATCCATCCCGTCTTGCAAAGAAGCTGTCAGACAATCTCTGAACAAGTGTGGTCCTAAACCACTCACAAATCTATAGACTCGGTCTCCCATGTCAGCCACCATAGTCGGAGCATACCGGGCCAATGAGTTGAATTGCATACTATACTCTCGGGCACTCATGCTTCCCTGTTTCAAATTCAAGAACCTGTCCGCTCTAGCTCGGCGGACTTCAGGTGGCAAGTAATGACTAATAAAGGCATCCACAAATTCTTGCCAAACAGGAGGTGGTGCATTCTCTCATCTTGATATCACCCAATTTTTATACCATAGTACCGCCACGTCGCGAAGTCTATATGAGGCCAACTCCACGGATTCGGTCTCAGAAGCATGCATAGGTTTCAGCGTCCGCAACATCTCATGAATAAAACCTTGTGGGTCCTCATCCGGCTTCGACCCAAAAAATTCTGGAGGTTTTAGAGTAAGGAAATCACGGGCTCTTGTACTAGCCGAACGATCACTTGGGCCCGCATTCTGTCGTTGTGCCTGAGCGGCAACCAACTGTGTCAATAAATGTATGGCCTCGGACACTTGTTGACCCGAAGCACCCGGTGGAGGAATCGGAGCTGAGGCTCCTCCCTGCTCTTCTACATTGGGCGCAGCCTCACTTTGCGATTCACTTTCCTCTACCTCCGTCGGAGGCTCCCTTTCTGCCCGCTTCTTCGTCTTAGCTTTGCCTTTCTGGGCAGCTGTAGCTTTTCCTTTCGGCGGCAGTTTTCTGAAACCATAACGCACTTTTAGGAAGAACATAATCCTAGGCAGGGCTCTATCGTACGATTTCACGAGAAGAAGGATGGTCATTTTCCAAAATGCCCTGTAGCCTCTTGTTTATTAGCTGGGGCGCGCAACACACCATAAACAAGACTCTACTAGACACGGCTCGTAGACACTTCCTAGGATGAACAGCTCTGATACCACTTCAGTCACGACCCAGCTAGGGGCCGCGATGGGTACCCGGAGCAATTATCGAGCACCGCTCACTCTACTACTTGTCTTGCTCATTTAATACTCTTTTACCAATT
Source organism: Lycium barbarum (assembly GCF_019175385.1). Classification (NCBI taxonomy): domain Eukaryota; kingdom Viridiplantae; phylum Streptophyta; class Magnoliopsida; order Solanales; family Solanaceae; genus Lycium; species Lycium barbarum. The sequence goes on along the minus strand of NC_083348.1, from coordinate 15,909,999 downwards.
TTACATACCAATTGTAGGAAAATCATATTTAATCAAAACATAAATACTTTATATACATTTGCCTCTTGGCCATCAAAATAATATACATACATATGAAAACATCTTGTGAGACCATCTAACCCACACTGCGTATCTACGAGCCTCTACTAACATAATGAATACATACACGGAACAAGACTCCGTCATGCCCAAAATATGCATATATGAATGTACATTAAAAGAATAGCCATAAGCACCTCCGAACAATGGAGTGCTATCTATCAGCTGACAGCTACTGAGGACCCGGGCCAAGCTCTCCTCCCTGTCTACCTGTGGGCATGAACACAGCGTCCGAAGAAAGGACGTCAGTACGAATATTGTACCGAGTATGAGAGACATACATAATGAAATGAGACATCAATAATATGGGGATAACATCAACATGAGATATCTGGATCTGACTGATAATCATAAATGAAGTAATGCATGCTATCTTACTCATACTCATCATCATGACATGTATGCATCATATGCAAATTGCCCGTCCATGTCGGAACGGTGTGATAATCAATAATATTAGCCCGCGTCCAGGCCTCCCACGTCCGGGGTACCATCTCATGCCGCCCACTAGTGGTGTCTGCCCATGCCCGAAGGTCATGGTGTATCTGTATCGCCGCCCGCCGAAGCGGTGTCTGCTCGGCCAACTACGCCCGGTGTGAATGCAATCATGACATGCTTAACGTAAATACTCATAGTAATATGCTTATCATAAAATACTTATCTTATCATAATGCGTGTATAAGGCTCATGATCACTTTACTCTATCGGGGTGACGTAAGGTCGTGATCCCCCGATTACATTATGGGACCATTATGGAACCATTATGGACATTCTGCCTCACCTTGAAAGGACTAGTACATAAGGTGAGTGTAGGCAAGGAATAACATCATCATCATTCTAGTGTCATCATATCGTATAACTTATCTCATATAGACATTCATAGGTATAAGCTTTTAACTTCTTAGAATATAAGAACTCATGAAAGGAATAGGGATTCAAGCTAAAATATTGATGCCATTAGAAAGAAGTACTAGCCTCACATACCTTGGTCGTTTAGCTAAGATATCGCTCACTTGTTCTCCGTCGATATCACGTCGTTACCTTCATAAGAGAATTCGTATCAACATTAGTAAGCTACTATTTTCTAGGAAAAGTCGAAAAACGCTTCCTTCGCTCATACTACTTTTCTCATGTTTTATATCAACTCCCAATATTCATAATATTATTCGCAATATCATAATCGACAATCGTCATTTACGTACATTTGCCAAAATCCGCCATTTTCCTCCAATTTTCCCTTATTTCTACTTCTAGCTCATCCTTGCGTTTTCATGCATTTAATGCTTGTTTCATGATATAAACATCATTTATAACGTATTTTTACTCACAACACTTCAATATTCATAGTTCAATTCCACTATCATTCATCTATGTCACTATTCACTCAATAATGACCCATTTCTATGTTCTTCTACATTTCAAGTGTCTAAGCTTTCCAATACTTCAAACAACATGGAATAATCATGAAACTTACCTTGGATGATGGTTGAACAATCCTTAAGTGGAAATACTTCAATTATCCAAAACCCTAGTTCCACCTTCTTGGGAATTTCTTGACTTAGAAGATCCTTTGATGTGTTCTTACACTTATTCTCATGAATTTGGTGTTGATAATCTTAGGTTTCCTTGGATTTTCTTGATATTCATAGAGTTGAAGTGTTGAAGAACACTCTAGAGTTTTCTTGAAGTGTTTGGATGAAAATGACGTGAAATGGGCTTAAGTCCCTCTTAATAAATCACAAAATCTGATCTTTAATGAATTCATATCGGGATGAACAGTGGTAGTAAACCACCATATACGGACCGTATTTTGATTTACGGTCCGTCCTCCATGGCCGTATTTAATCATTTCAAAGACAGAAAGTTTTGGCTGAGGAACATGGCATTTTACGACCTGGTTTACGGACCGTAAACCAGTTTACGGGCCGTAAACTGGGTCGTATTTAACCATATCATCACAGGGCAGAACTTGAGATTTTTGGCAAGCTGAAGGACGATTGCACTATACGGTCCGTAAATCACTTTACGGGCCGTATAGTGCCATATACGACCACTGGACAGAAAATTTTCGGCGACTTTCTTATTTCCAAAAATTCTTAATTAGCCATTCCCGACTTAACAAAACATCATACACTCAAACTTTTCATCATTCCACTCATTATACAAGTACGGAGAAATTTCCGAGGTGTAACAATAAATGTACGGGGTATAACATTGCTGCTCTTCTAAATTCTAGGCATGGGCCTGAATACGGAAAATGTCCATCCCCTCCTGCAACGAAGCTTTCAAGCAGTCTTTAAACAAATTTGGCCATAAGCCATTCACAAACCTATGCACTCTATCTCCCATATGGGCCACCATAGACGGAGCATATCTAGTGTCACGACCCGACTAGGGGCCGTGACGAGTACCCGATACTTGTACCGAGCACCCCTTATCTTATCATTTTACCTTTACTTCTCAGTGGCCGTATGAACCGTGCCATTTTTTTTTGTGTTACTGAACATTAACGTTAGTAGCATCATCATAAACATAGACTAGTAAGCGTTGCTATCACATTATACAGAGACGCTAAGATACCAAAATACAACATATCTAACTGTACATATCTGCCAACGAGCCTCTAGACATAATAAACATATACACAGGAAGGGTCGGGTATTGTCGTGCCCGAATATATATACACAAAATAGTACCAAGGAAGTGAGGCTCCGGAACAACTGGAGCGCTGCTAAATGCTGCTGGTGAGGCTTCTAGGAACCAAAGCCGTCTGTCTGCTGACCTGCGCGGCATGAAACGCAGCGTCCACAAGAAGGGACGTCAGTACGAATAATGTACCGAGTATGTAAGGCATGAACAATAGCATACGGAAAATATAGAACGGAAATAACGACATAAAAGAGTAATAGCACATGTCCTGGGGTAGAAACATAACCTGTATATATATATATATGCCCTTGGGCAAACGCTATGCATGCTTAGCTTTCCCTTAAAGATCTTTCCTTGTTCATATATATATATATATATATAAATAAGACAAATCATATTGCCGAGGCGTCGGCAGCCGATCCATTTAACCATAATATACACCTCCCGCGTCCGGGCATCCCGCGTCCGGGACGATATCATGTGATACAATGCCAACTGATCAGGTAGATATGCGTATATAACGCGTTGCCCTTATCTCCATCTTCCCCATATATGTAAGCATACATCATGTACATATATCAGCGTCTATAGCGCTCTGGCTCTTTCATCATATACATATACGTGTGTCATGTACGTACATCAGCGTCTATAGCGCTCTGGTTCTTTTATCACATACATATACTTATAACATGCATACAACACGCTCGAGAGTCCAAGAAAACCAGTTCCACGTCGGAGTGACGTAAGGTCGGTAGCCTCCGATTGCATTATGGAATAACCGTGATCGCGTTGTCTTACCTTGAAGGAACGAGTATTTTAAGGCAAGACTATCATCGAAGAATGGTATTAGAAGAAGTGTAGTATGAAAACATAGGCATCATAGACGTCAATTCATAGGCGTTGAAATCCTTAGAGCATAGTGCCATAGCTAAGAAATAGAGATAAGGATCAAGAACTAGTTTGTCACCTTCGCATTCACATCAAATCCTTCGCTTAGAAATCTTGGTCATGGAATCATTCTAGTCATACTTATCGTAGGCATATTCTCTTTTCTAACGTCATCGTTATCATTATCATCATAGAAGTATCCTTATTGGGATAAGTATAGTACTTGCCATTTGATAACGGAATAAGGATCAAAGGTTTCTTTTTGATTCAGCTTCAAAGAAAATTAAACAAATCAATAAGGAAAACCGGGAACAAAGGGCCCACCTCGGGTCAAATGAGGCGGCGTGCTAGACTTACATATGTTACATGTCATGGCGTTACTTGTGAGGGTCTCAAGGTAGTCGGGTCTTAGTTATGCAAGTTCTAGAGGGTTAGGAAGGTTTTTTTTCAACATTTTTGCTCAATTTCTCGTTCAATTCTACTGAATAAAAAAAGGGGAAACTTTAGGTGCGAATTTAGGAGAATAGGATCGTCCCCGAGGCTCGTACCCAAATTATTACGTCTAAGACATGCCATAGAAAGAAGGGTGAAGCCTTACATACCTTTTTCCGCTCCTTGTGCTATTCCAAATTCAAGTTGCAAATCCGCCAAAATCTACAATTTGGTCATGTTTACCAAACATTGGTTAGTGCATTCAGAATTGGGTTCTTAAAATGACACTTGGCTACCGAAATTTCGGCAGCACTTCCCCTGTAAATCCATCATCCCACCAAGTTCAACTTGGCCAATTTCAATCAACAACAATCCCGGGAATGCAACCCGGCCAAACTATCAACATAATATCAACAACCATGCTACAATTTCAATGATCAACCCAACGCTCATTCCAATAATTTAATCGATATACTACTTCCTTCAAGACTTTCCAACTTCAATAAAAACATTAACAACGTTATAATTTATACGTTAACAACATCACACTATCAACATTACCTGCTATACGTACGAGGACGAAATATTCCATTTACATGAACTTTTACACCAAGTCTCCAATAACTACCATTTCACTACAACTACACGGCTACTTCATGCATACACAACTACAACAACCAAACACTAGATGAAATAGTTACAACATGATCCCAACACACACATGCACATGCACAGCCAACTACTTCTTTTGCAGGGCCACAACCAACACAACTTCACTCCTAAACCATTAAATCCTTGTTTTACATTATAAAGCTTACCATAACAATATTTACAATGTTAAGAAAAATTAATTCACCACACTCTTCTATAATCCATGCCATTCGGCCAACACACCCCACATGTATATTTTTCATGAAATTCCATATCTTCTACACTTAACAACAACCAAAACACAACACAACACATACAACACATGCACACACACACACACGTTTTTGCCCTTGTAGTCACGGCTACACCATGGCTTTACTCCTCCATGAATTTCATCCACTTTTTACACACTACACATACAAAATCATCCATAACATACAAGAAAGAATCAAACCTTACCTTTTTCTTCAACTTTCAACTTGCCGCGAACGTGGTTCTTTCGCTAAACTAATTATACCACGTCGGAGAGCATCTTGAACTTGCTATGAATTCAAGAAGAACAAGATTTTTGGACCAAATTTGAAGGCTAGAGAATTTTTTATTTATTTTTCTTTTTCCCTTTCTCTTTCTCTCTTGGCCGTGGCTTGCTCTTCTCTCCTCTCTTCTTGATTTTTCTTGAAGTTTCTTGATAAATGATGAAGACCCCTCTTAATATATTAATCACATGATTTTTAATTAATGGGCTTGGGCCATTTTTTTCACTCCATGGCCGGCCACCCAATCCATTTGGGCCTCAATTTTCTCTAATTTTCTTTTGAGCCCAATTGGTCAAAATTTTTGTTTTGTAATTCCCGAAACTAATTTCCAAAATTCCAATTTTTTCCCTTCGTCTTCTTTCATATTTCCACGAGCCGTATTGCGAATTTCCCTTTATGCTCCTGACCCTTCTCATTATTTCCACTTCTAAATTTTTCATAAGCAACTCATATGCCAAACAAAATAAAATATGGCCTTGCTTGTCGTCCTCCCGCGATTGTCCTGAATTATCCAATTGCACAAAAATGCAGGATATAACATCCTCCCCCCCTTTAGAACATTCGTCCTCGAATGTTAAACTGGCCTCATAGCTTAATATAATACTTCGGGGACGTCTTAACCTGTGGTATATGTACTTATGTCCTTCTCTACACTCCTTGGGTCCCATTCGACTAATATTTTCTATATATCGCAACCTCACTTTTGGGACTTAACATTCGCAATTTATACGTTACGTGCTTATGTATACCTATCACCGTCTCACTCACACCCCCCTTCAACGCCAATCAAACCTCCTTTAGTCCTGAAGTTCCGTCGTGCTTCTTCCCATTCCGCTAGTCTAGTCCATCTCCACTTACCCAACTTCTATAGGGTTTTTAACCACTTCATACGCTCTTATTTACCTTAGGATGCCTAATTTCACATTCGTCTCTTGTTCCCCCGTTTATGACATTTTCAGCATATTTCCCAGGGGTCACCCATCGTGAAATTGCTCTTACCCTAGCACGCTTAACCTTGAAACTTTAATGCATTTCAGCTGTAACGACCCGACTAGGGGCCGTGACGAGTACCCGATACTTGTACCGAGCACCCCTTATCTATCATATTACATTTACCTCATGGCAAGCCGTGTAAACAGAGCCATATTTTTTTTTTCCTTTCTGAATATTTACATTAGCAGCGTCACCATAAACATAAGCAGTAATCTTTCCGCTATCGCGTTATACCGGGACGCGAACACTTCAAAATACAATACATCTAACTGTACATAGCTGACTGCGCATGTCTGTCTACGAGCCTCTAGACATAGTACACTTATACATAGAAAGGGCCGAGTACTGCCGTGCCCGAATATATACATACACAAAAAAGTACCAAGGAAGTGAGGCTCCGGAACAGCTGGAGCGCTGTCAAGTGCTGCTGGTAGAGCTCCTAAGAACCAAACCCGCCTGTCTGCTGACCTGCGCGGCATGAAACGCAGCGTGCACAAGAAGAGACGTCAGTACGAATAGTGTAGCGAGTATGTAAGGCATAAAAGATAATATAAACAATAATCTAGAGTACGATTAACAATATCATGGAGTCATAGGACATATAACGAGGCAGGAAGGTAACCTGTACGTGGGAAGGCCCCTTTTCAGGTCGGCTGTCATGTGGGCTTGTCTTTTCACCTTTGAAACGTTTCTTTTCATAGGCATAGGAATTAACATTTATATATTACTTATTCTCGTGTACAGAAAACAATACATTTCAGTAAACAGTATCTTTTATTCACATTTACAGACGCCGAATACATCGGCTCTCCCAACCCCCTCCCCAACGGTGTCCCAACACATTACATCATATATATATCATACATTATATATATATACAGATGCCGCGTACGGCTCTCCCATATCCCGCGTCCGGGCATCCCGCGTCCAGGATGGAATCCAGCTGAATCAGGTGGTAATATAACAATGGCCCTTCCCCTTTCCCCATATACATATACATGTACATTTACTTCTCTCTTATGCATACACATGTCCCATATACAAGTACTTACCTTATATATATACAAACCCATACACATCTACTTGTAGCACCTAACTAGCATGCACGGGAGTCCAAGGAAAGTTACGCCCATCGGAGTGACGTAAAGTCGGTAGCCTCCGATTACATTATGGAGTACTTGTGATCGCTTTATCTCACCTTGAAGGGACGAGTATTTTAAGGCGAGACTATCAACGGAGAGTAGTATTACAGTAACCGTAGAATGAAATCGTGGGCATCATCGATGACAGTCATAGGCTTTGGAGTCTTAGAAAATAAAGTTATAGCTAGGGAATATAAATACGATTCAAAAATTAGTTTATCAATTTCATATTCACATTGGACCCTTAGCTTAAAAATCTTAGTCGTAGAATCGTTCCGGTCGTACTTGTCATAGGTACATTCTCTTGTCTAACATTGTCATTATCATTATCCCCATAGAAACATTCTCGTTAGAGTAGTTATAGTACTTATCATTCGGTAATGAGGTCGGGATCAAAAGTCCCCCTTGGATTTATTTCAAGTAAGTCAACCAAGGCTATAGGAAAATCCGAGAGTACCGGGCCCACCTCGGTCCGGATGAGGTAGCGTGTACTAGTTGCATATGTTACATGTCGTGTCATTACTTGTGAGGGTTCTAGGGTAATCGGGTCCCATTTATGCAAGTTATAGGGGTCTAGGAGGTTTTTCCGACCATTGGCACACTTTCTAGTTCAATTCTATTGAACAAAAGGTAGAAAACTTTAGGTGCGGATTTCGGGGAACAGAGTTGTCCCCGAGGCTCGTACCCAACTTATTTCTGCTAAGACATGCCATATAAAGAAGGGTGAAGCCTTACATACCTCTTCCGCTCCTTTTTGCTATTCCAAATTCACGTCGCAATCTCATCAAAATCTGCAATTTGGTCATAGTTACCAAAACTCTTATTAGCATACTTATAATTAGAATCTTAAGGAAACACTTGGCTACCGAAATTTCGGCAGCATTTCCTCTGTACATACACCATCCTCAACATTCAACATAGCCAAATTCTCAACCAACACAATCCGGGAATTCAAACCCGGCCAAACTATTAACATAATCAACAATCGCACTAGCAATTCACATATTTCATCCAAGATGCATGATTTCAATTTATTACTTTCTTCAAAACCTTCCGACTTCAATGAACACGATAACAACCTTATAGTATATATTCCAACGACATCATACCAATATCATTACATACTATCCATGCAAGAACATTATTCTTCAATATACATAATCTTCCAATTACCAATACTTTACCAAACTTATCAAGTCTTTACTTGCAATATGCAATCTACAACACAACAACAAAAACACTAAATATAACTTGCTCATTATTCTTCAACAATTCAACACATATACACGACTACATATGCCATATACACGGCTCCAACATGCATACACCACTACAATCTCTCCAAACTCATTCAACTTCCATTTTCCACATATCATTCACAACAATAACAACCAAACATCAATTAAAATAATTGAAGCATGACTCCTACACACACATATATATATATATACACGGCCATATACTATACTCCTCTCATGAATTTCATTCATTTTAGCATACTACAACACATATAAACCATGTATAACACATAAAACAAGATTGAAATTCACCTTTCTTCTTCAACTCCTCACTTGCCTATCTATTGGCAACTTGTATGATTTTGAATCTTTCTTGCTCCAACAACAACTCTACCTTGTTAAGCACCCTTTTCTTGGTAGGAAATGATTTTTGAAGGAATGTTTGCAAATTTTTCTTGTGGGGTTTCACTATGGCCGAATGGCCTTGAAGCTTTTCTCCTTCTTTCTCTTGTTCTTCTTTTCTTGAAAGTTCTAGAGGTTATGTGATAAGGATGACTTAGTCATCTTATTTATTGACCAAATTTTATTCAATGTGGGCTTGGACCCTATGCATGGCCGGTTGGGCCTTCCATTTCCTTAAAAAAAATATGTCAAGCCCACTTTATATTCTTAGCTAGTTCTTGTAATTTATGGAAACAATTTTTCCAACTTCCAAATTTGCCCTTCGTCGTTTTCCATATTTCCACTTCTAGACTTTTCATAAGCAACTCATGTGCCAAACAAAATAAAATATTGCCTTTCTTGTTGTTTTCCCGCGATTGTCTTGAATTATCCGATTGTATAAAATGTGGGATATAACATTCTCCCCCCCCCCCCCCCCCCCCTTTAGAACATTCGTCCTGGAATGTTAAGCTGGCCTCATAGCATGGTATAATACTTCGGGGAGGTCTCCTCCATAGATACCTCCCACGTCGCTATATCCATCTTAGGAGCTTAAGTTACCTTTTATACCGCAGCTTCGGTTGTCGGGGCATCCACGCCACTGATACCATCGTATGTGGGCGTCATACGCGTTCATATACACACATATATTTATTATCAACTATCCCACCAGAGACCTCCAGGAACTATTCAAGCCTATCCTAGTTCCCGAGCTGTAATGAACTTTCTGCCTCTCCACCAATCTAGTCTGCTTCATCTTGCGTGACTTCTCATAGTCTCTAACCGTACCAGATACTATAGTTTCCCCTAAGTTACTCTAATTACTCATCTGCCTGTCGTGTCTCAATTTATAGATTCTTTGCATACTTCCCAGGGGGTCACCCATCATGAAATTACTCTCACCTGAGCACGCTTAACCTTGAAACTTTAATGCATTTCAGTGTCTCGGTGTTAGTATTTTTACCTCCGCTTCCCCGTACTACCTATATCACATAATATGGGGAAAGTTGGGGTCTCGGCAATGTTCGAACGCGCTCATAGCACATATTTCTCTTTTAATGACTATTTTAGCCTTCGTGGTCACTACTATTCACCCTTTTTCTTGTGTGCACGGCTACCCTTATCCTAAATTTTCCCGAATTTCTTATATGTTCCGCAACACACGGGACGGTGCAAGATAAAGTAAAATCCAGTTCAATTTAACATCCATATATTATAGAAAAGATGCCGGAAGTGTACCTGTGGCCGCGTCGGCGGAAGGTTCAGGGTCCTGTCGTCCTGTCAGTGCATATAAGCGGTGCGGAGGACCGGCTGAACTAGGTGCCCCTCCTCTACCTCGGCCGCGGCCCGCTGGAGCCTAGGAAGTCTGTCCACGAGGGCGCACGGTCGACGATGAATCGATTGCTGATCCGGCTGGCTGAGTTCGGCCTCCTTCATCCTTTAGTGGGCAGTCACGTACAAAATGGTCAGTTCAACAACATGCAAAACAACCACCGGTGTCTAGGTAGCACTGCCCAGAGTGGGGCCTGCCACACCGAGCACATCGTGGTGGGGGCAGCCTCGTCCTGCTAAAATCAGCTCTGTACTGGGATCCTGAAGCTCTAGTACCCTGATCTGGTCCCGAATAGGCGGAGCGGTCAAATCTTCTATCTGCAAATCAAGGTGGTGCACTGGCCACTGATTGGCCTGAATACCTAGACTGCTCTTATGCCTGCCCCCATCTATACTCGCTTCTAGGCCCAGAAGATCTGCCCCTTTTTCTGGGACCCCTATCTGAATAACGCTCCTCTCTCCGTGACTGGTACTGTTCTTCCAGATTTTGGGTGTGGGCCTGGATGCGGTTAATAGCCATCCCGTCCTGGAGTGAAGCTGTTATATCCCGTATTTTTGAACGTCAGATTATTTGCTGAGGTGGGACCCACACATCGAGATTTTTTTTTGGGACATCTAAAACAAATTCATATGAATCACATATGAGAAGTTAAACACGACTCAAGAAGGACCCTTGAGCCAAATCAATGTGGAAGTCCTCCAAACCAATATTTTTAAGAAAACGTTTTCAGGTGATCTGACTTCAAGGGGCAAAAACAGTATTATAAATTTGGAATTTGGAAAAGTACCAAGAAATAGAAGTTGTAGATAATTGAATTAGCTTTCCAACCATAGGTCGTGGGTCCCCAGGTGACGTCGGTACAAGGAGATATGAACGTTTTAAGGTCGAAAGGTCAGTGGGCTAGGCCCAACTCGGGACCAAACCGAGTTGGCCCAAAAAAATCAAAAAAATTAATAAGGCCCAAATTTGTGAGGCCCAACCGGCCATGGTTATGGCCCAAGCCAATATTAAATAAAATTTGGTCAATAAAAGGATGACTAAGTCATCCTTATCACAATAAGTTCTAGAGGTTTCAAGAAAAGAAGAACAAGAGAAAGAAGAGAGAAAAGCTTAAGGCCATTTCGGCCATAGAGAAAGTCCATGAGAAAAATTGATAAAAATTCTTCAAAAATCAATCCCTACCAAGTAAAGGGTGCTTAACAAGGTGGAGTTGTTGTTGGAGCAAGAAAGATTCAAAATCATACAAGTTGCCAAGTTGTAGTCAAGTGAGAAGTTGAAGAAGAAAGGTGAGTTTTGATCTTTCTTTATGTGTTATGAATGGTCTATATGTGTTGTAGTATGTTAAAATGGATGAAATTCATGAAAGAGATAAAAATAGGGGTGTGGCCGTGAGGTATGGAACATGTATATGTGTGTAGAAATTGTGTTTTAATTAATTTATCTAGTGTTTGGTTGTTATTGTTGTGAATGATATGTGGAAAATGGAAGTAGAATAAATTTGGAGAGGTTGTAGTGTGTATGCTTGATGTTGGCCGTGTAGTTGTAGAGTAATATGGAAGAAAAGGAGTCAATTCTATTTGATGTTTTGGTTGTAGTTGAATTGTGGATGCTAGATTGCTAATGAATGCATAATAATCTTGTGAAGTTGAAGTAGGTGGAGGTTTGTTTTAGAAGTTATGTGAATTGAATGTAATGTTCTTGCATGCATGGAAGGTAATGTGGTTAGTATGATGTTGTTGGAATATAGATCATGAGGTTGTGATTGTTTTCATTAAAGTTAGAAAGTTTTTGGAAGAAGTAGTAAGTTGATTGAATATGGAAGTTGTTAGTATTCTTGTTGTTGGAATTGTGGTTGATATTTTGGCCGGGTTTGAATTCCCGGGATTGTTGTTGATTGAAATTAGCCAAGTTGAACTTGGTGGGATGGAGTATTTATAGGGGAAGTGCTGCCGAAATTTCGGTAGCCAAATGTTTCCTTAAGAATTCAACTCTAAGTATCCTAATAAGAGTTTTGGTAAACATGACCAATTTGCAGATTTTGACGAGATTGCAACGTGAATTCGGAATAGCAAAAGAAGCGGAAAGAGGTATGTAAGGTTTCACCCTTCTTTCTATGGCATGTCTTAGACGGAATAAGTTGGGTACGCGCCTCGGGGACAACTCTCTTCCCCGGAATCCGCATCCAAAGTTTTCCACTTTTTGTTCAATAGAATTGAACTAGAAAGTGTGCAAATGATGGAAAGACCTCTTAAACCCCTAGAACTTGCATAAGTGGGACCCGATTACCCTAGGATCCTCACAAGTAATGACATGACACGTAATATATGTAAATCATATACGTCACCCCATCCGGCCCGAGGTGGGCCCGCTACTCTCGGATTTTTCCTTACAGTCTTGCTTGACTTACTTGAAGTGAATCCAAAGGGAACCTTTGATCCCGATTTCGTTACCAAATGATAAATACTATGACTCCTCTAACGAGGGCACTTCCATGACGATAATGATAACAATGATGTTAGATAAGAGAATATGCCTATGATACGTACTACCGGAACGACTCTATGACTAAGATGACTAAGCTACGTATCTTATGTAAACATGAAAATGATAAACTAATTTTTGAATCTTATTTATATTTCCTAGCTATGACTTTATTTTCTAAAAGATTTCAAAGTCTATGAACTGTCATCTATGATGCCCCGATTTCATTCTACGTTTACTTTAATATTATTCCCCGTTGGTAGTCTCACCTTAAAATACTCGTTCCTTCAAGGTGAGACAAAGCGATCACGAGTATTTTATAATATAATTGGAGGTCACCGACCTTACGTCACTCCGAGGACTAAATGATTCTTCTTTGGGCTTTCCTACGTGCCTATGAGACATATGTATATAGGATACGTAAATGCATATAAGACATGTAAATGTATGTAAGATATGTGTATATATTTTTAAAACATGCACATGACGAAAGAGCTAGAGCGCTATAGACGCTGATGTACCTACACGACACACGTATATGTATATGATAAAAGAGCTAGAGCGCTATAGACGCTGATATATGTACATGATATATGCATGTGTATACGGCGAAAATGGAGGTAAGGGTAGAGCGTTATGAACGCATATCCACCTGATCAGTTGGCATTACATGATATGATATCGTCCCGGACGCGAGATGCCCGGACGCGGGATGTGTATATTTATGGTTAAATGGATCGGCTGCCGACGCCTCGGCAATATGAGATGTCCTATTTTATATGTATATGTATATGAACAAGGAAAGATTCTTAAAGGAAAGCTAAGTACGCATAGCACCTGCCAAGGGTATATATATATACAGGTTATGTTTCTACCTCAGGACATGTGCTATTATTCTCTTATGTCGTTATTTCCGTTTTATACTTTCCGTATGCTACTATTCATGTCTTACATACTCGGTACACTATTCGTACTGACGTCCCTTCTTGTGGACGCTGCGTTTCATGCCACGCAGGTCAGCAGACAGGCGGATTTGATCCTTAGAAGCTCTACCAGCAGTGTTGACAGTGCTCCAGTTATTCTGGAGCCTCACTTCCTTGGTACTATTTTGTGTATATATATTCGGGCATGGCAGTACTCAGCCCTTTCTATGTATAAGTGTACTACGTCTAGAGGCTCGTAGACAGTTATGTACAGTCAGTTAAGTACAGTTAGATATATGGTGTTTTGGCATGTTAATGTTGATGTATAAGTGATAACGAAGTTTATTAGTCTATGTTCAGAATGACGCCGCTAATGTTAATGTTAAAAAAAAATGGCTCTGTTTACATGGCTTGCTAAGAGGTAAAGGTAAAACGATAGACAAGGGGTGCTCGGTACAAGTATCGGGTACTCGTCACGGCCCCTAGACGGGTCGTGACAGAAGTGGTATCAGAGCAGTTCGGTCCTAGGAGTTTGTCTACGAGCCGTGTCCAGTAGAGTCTTGTTTATGGGTGTGTTGGGCGCCACACTTATAAACAGGAGGCTACAGGGCATTTAGGAAATATGACCTTCTTTGTACTCAAGATCGTGCGATAGAGCTATGCTACCAGGTTTCCACATTCCTTTCCTAATCCTGTGTTATGGTTTCAGTAATGCCGCCGAAAAGGAAGGCTACGACGGCCCAGAAGGGCAAGAGGGTGGCTGGCAGCAGAGTTGAACGGGAGCTAGAAGAAGGAGAATCTCATAATGAAGCTCCCCCTCAGACCTTTCCTGCTCCCCCTGCACCAGCAGAGCAGGAAAGAGTTTCAACTCCAGCCCCCGCACCTCCAGTTCCACCGCCAGCAGCTCCGGGCCAACAGATGGCCGAGGCCATTCAATTACTGACCCAGTTAATTGCCGCAGAGGCGCAGCGGCAAGATGTAGACCTAGGAGACAGGGCGGTAAGTGCAAGGGCCCGCGACTTTATCACCCTGAAGCCTCCAGACTTTATCACCCTGAAGTCTCCCAAGCCTACATCTCGCCGCTGAGCCTGTGCGGCAACTAACTGGGTCAATAACTGGATGGCCTCTGCCATCTGCTGGCCCGGAGCTGCTGGCGGTGGGACTGGAGGTGCGGGGGCTGGAGCTGGAACTCTTTCCTGCTCTGCTGGTGCAGGGGGTGCAGGAAAAGTCTGAGGGGGAGCTTCATTATGAGATTCTCCTTCTTCTAGCTCCAGTTCGACTCTTCTCCCAGCCACCGTCTCGCCCTTCTGGGCTGCCCTAGCTTTCTTCTTTGGCGGCATTACTGAAACCATAACATAGGTTTAGGAAAAGAAATATGGAAGCCTGATAGCATAGCTCTATCGCACGATCTCAGAATACAAAGAAGGTCACATTTCCTGAATGCCTTGTAGCCTCCTGTCTATAAGTATGGCGCGCTACATACCCATAGACAAGACTCTACTGGACACGACTCGTAGACAAACCCCTAGGACCGTACTGCTCTGATACCACTTCTGTCACGACCCGACTAGGGGCTGTGACGAGTACCCGATACTTGTACCGAGCACCCCTTATCTATCATATTACCTTTACCTCATGGCAAGCCGTGTAAACAGAGCCATATTTTTTGTTTCCTTTCTGATCATTTACATTAGCAGTGTCACCATAAACATAAGAAGTAATCGTTCTGCTATCGCGTTATACCAGGACGCGAACACTTCAAAATACAATACATATAACTGTACATAGCTGACTGCGCATGTCTGTCTACGAGCCTCTAGACATAGTACACTTATACATAGAAAGGGCCGAGTACTGCCGTGCTCGAATATATACATACACAAAATAGTACCAAGGAAGTGAGGCTCCGGAACAACTGGAGCGCTGTCAAGTGCTGCTGGTAGAGCTCCTAAGAACCAAACCCGCCTGTCTGCTGACCTGCGCGGCATGAAACGCAGCATCCACAAGAAGGGACGTCAGTACGAATAGTGTAGCGAGTATGTAAGGCATAAAAGATAATATAAACAATAATCTAGAGTACGATTAACAATATCATGGAGTCATAGGACATATAACGAGGCAGGAAGGTAACCTGTACGTGGGAAGGCCCCTTTTCAGGTCGGCTGTCATGTAGGCTTGTCTTTTCACCTTTGAAACGTTTCTTTTCATAGGCATAGGAATTAACATTTATATATTACTTATTCTCGTGTACAGAAAATAGTACATTTCAGTAAACAGTATCTTTTATTCACATTTACAGACGTCGAATACATCGGCTCTCCCAACCCCCTCCCCAACGGTGTCCCAACACATCACATCATATATATATCATACATTATATATATATACAGACGCCGCGTACGGCTCTCCCATATCCCGCGTCCGGGCATCCCGCGTCCAGGATGGAATCCAGCTGAATCAGGTGGTAATATAACAGTGGCCCTTCCCCTTTCCCCATATACATATACATGTACATTTACTTCTCTCTTATGCATACACATGTCCCATATACAAGTACTTACCTTATATATATACAAACCCATACACATCTACTTGTAGCACCTAACTAGCATGCACGGGAGTCCAAGGAAAGTTACGCCCATCGGAGTGACGTAAAGTCGGTAGCCTCCGATTACATTATGGAGTACTTGTGATCGCTTTGTCTCACCTTGAAGGGACGAGTATTTTAAGGCGAGACTATCAACGGAGAGTAGTATTACAGTAACCGTAGAATGAAATCGTGGGCATCATAGATGACAGTCATAGGATTTGGAGTCTTAGAAAATAAAGTTATAGCTAGGGAATATAAATACGATTCAAAAATTAGTTTATCAATTTCATATTCACATTGGACCCTTAGCTTAAAAATCTTAGTCGTAGAATCGTTCCGGTCATACTTGTCATAGGTACATTCTCTTGTCTAACATTGTCATTATCATTATCCCCATAGAAACATTCTCGTTAGAGTAGTTATAGTACTTATCATTCGGTAATGAGGTCGGGATCAAAAGTCCCCCTTGGATTTACTTCAAGTAAGTCAACCAAGGCTATAGGAAAATCCGAGAGTAACGGGCCCACCTCGGGCCGGATGAGGTAGCGTGTACTAGTTGCATATGTTACATGTCGTGTCATTACTTGTGAGGGTTCTAGGGTAATCGGGTCCCATTTATGCAAGTTATAGGGGTCTAGGAGGTTTTTTCGACCATTGGCACACTTTCTAGTTCAATTCTATTGAACAAAAGGTAGAAAACTTTAGGTGCGGATTCCGGGGAACAGAGTTGTCCCCGAGGCTCGTACCCAACTTATTTCTGCTAAGACATGCCATAGAAAGAAGGGTGAAGCCTTACATACCTCTTCCGCTCCTTTTTGCTATTCCAAATTCACGTCGCAATCTCGTCAAAATCTGCAATTTGGTCATAGTTACCAAAACTCTTATTAGCATACTTAGAGTTAGAATCTTAAGAAACACTTGGCTACTGAAATTTCGGTAGCATTTCCTCTGTACATACACCATCCTCAACATTCAACATAGCCAAATTCTCAACCAACACAATCCGGGAATTCAAACTCGGCCAAACTATTAACATAATCAACAATCGCACTAGCAATTCACATATTTCATCCTAGATGCATGATTTCAATTTATTACTTTCTTCAAAACCTTCCGACTTCAATGAACACGATAACAACCTTATAGTATATATTCCAACGACATCATACCAATATCATTACATACTATCCATGCAAGAACATTATTCTTCAATATACATAATCTTCCAATTACCAATACTTTACCAAACTTATCAAGTCTTTACTTGCAATATGCAATCTACAACACAACAACTAAAACACTAAATATAACTTGCTCATTATTCTTCAACAATTCAACACATATACACGACTACATATGCCATATACACGGCTCCAACATGCATACACCACTACAATCTCTCCAAACTCATTCAACTTCCATTTTCCACATATCATTCACAACAATAACAACCAAACATTAATTAAAATAATTGAAGCATGACTCCTACACACACACATATATATATACACGGCCATATACTATACTCCTCTCCTTCATGAATTTCATTCATTTTAGCATACTACAACACATATAAACCATGTATAACACATAAAACAAGATTGAAATTCACCTTTCTTCTTCAACTCCTCACTTGCCTATCTCTTGGCAACTTGTATGATTTTGAATCTTTCTTGCTCCAACAACAACTCTACCTTGTTAAGCACCTTTTTCTTGGTAGGAAATGATTTTTGAAGGAATTTTTGCAAATTTTTCTTGTGGGGTTTCACTATGGCCGAATGGCCTTGAAGCTTTTCTCCTTCTTTCTCTTGTTCTTCTTTTCTTGAAAGTTCTAGAGGTTATGTGATAAGGATGACTTAGGCATCTTATTTATTGACCAAATTTTATTCAATGTGGGCTTGGACCCTATGCATGGCCGGTTGGGCCTTCCATTTCCTTAAAAAAAATATGTCAAGCCCACTTTATATTCTTAGCTAGTTCTTGTAATTTATGGAAATAATTTTTCCAACTTCCAAATTTTCCCTTCGTCGTTTTCCATATTTCCACTTCTAGACTTTTCATAAGAAACTCATGTGCCAAACAAAATAAAATATTGCCTTGCTTGTTGTTTTCCCGCGATTGTCTTGAATTATCCGATTGTATAAAATGTGGGATATAACATCAGCGTCTTAGCGTTAGTATTTTCGCCTCCACTCCCTCGCACTACTTATATCACATAATATGGAACGAGTTAGGGTCTTAGCAGTTTTTGAAACGCTCGCGTAACACATCTTTTCTTTTATTTGCAGTTCTACCCTCCGCAATCTCTAGTATTCGTCTTTTACCTGTACATATGGCTACTTTTCGTCCTAATTTTCGAATTCTTAATATGTTCAGCAATACGAAGGGTAGCGTAGGATAAGATAGAATCTGAATCAATTAACACGCATATCATAGAAGGTGTCGAAAAAAATACCTGTGGCCGCGTATGAATCAAGAGAATGTACCTACTCACGAATCGGTGCACATGATCTCCCCTATCAGCTATCAAGGTTGGGGCATACCTGGCTAGTGAGTTGAAACGAAGGTTGTATTCCCGAACACTCATATTTCCCTGTCTAAGGTTCAAGAACATATCGGATCGAGCTTGTCGAACCTCTGGCGGTAAGAAATGCCGTAGAAATGCTTCGGTAAACTCCTGCCAAACCGGGGGAGAGGCATTTGGTCCCCTCGAAGATATCCAGCCACTATACCAAAGAACTGCTATATCTCGCAATCGGTATGAAGCCAATTCCACTGACTCTGTATCCGAGGCATGTACGATCCTCAGTGTCCTCAACATCTCGTCTATAAAGCTTTATGGGTCCTCTTCCGGTTTCGATCCATAAAACTCTGGTGGCTTCAGGGTAATGAAGTCACGGGCCCTTGCACTTACCGCCCTATCTCCTAGGTCTACATCTTGCCGCTGAGCCTGTGCGGCAACTAACTGGGTCAATAACTGGATGGCCTCTGCCATCTGTTGGCGGTGGAACTGGAGGTGCGGGGGCTAGAGCTGGAATTCTTTCCTGTTCTGCTGGTGCAGGGGGAGCAGGAAAAGTCTGAGGGGGAGCTTCATTATGAGATTCTCCTTCTTTTTAGCTCCCGTTCAACTCTCCTTCCAGCCGCTGTCTCGCCCTCCTGGGCTGCCCTAGCTTTCTTCTTTGGCGGCATTACTGAAACCATAACATAGGTTTAGGAAAAGAAATATGGAAGCCTGATAGCATAGCTCTATCGCACGATCTCAGAATACAAAGAAGGTCACATTTCCTGAATGCCTTGTAGCCTCCTGTCTATAAGTATGGCGCGCTACATACCCATAGACAAGACTCTACTGGACACGGCTCGTAGACAAACCCCTAGGACCGTACTGCTCTGATACCACTTCTGTCACGACCCGACTAGGGGCTGTGACGAGTACCCGATACTTGTACCGAGCACCCCTTATCTATCATATTACCTTTACCTCATGGCAAGCCGTGTAAACAGAGCCATATTTTTTTTTCCTTTCTGATCATTTACATTAGCAGCGTCACCATAAACATAAGAAGTAATCGTTCTGCTATCGCGTTATACCAGGACGCGAACACTTCAAAATACAATACATCTAACTGTACATAGCTGACTGCGCATGTCTGTCTACGAGCCTCTAGACATAGTACACTTATACATAGAAAGGGCCGAGTACTGCCGTGCCCGAATATATACATACACAAAATAGTACCAAGGAAGTGAGGCTCCGGAACAACTGGAGCGCTGTCAAGTGCTGCTGGTAGAGCTCCTAAGAACCAAACCCGCCTGTCTGCTGACCTGCGCGGCATGAAACGCAGCATCCACAAGAAGGGACGTCAGTACGAATAGTGTAGCGAGTATGTAAGGCATAAAAGATAATATAAACAATAATCTAGAGTACGATTAACAATATCATGGAGTCATAGGACATATAACGAGGCAGGAAGGTAACCTGTACGTGGGAAGGCCCCTTTTCAGGTCGGCTGTCATGTAGGCTTGTCTTTTCACCTTTGAAACGTTTCTTTTCATAGGCATAGGAATTAACATTTATATATTACTTATTCTCGTGTACAGAAAATAGTACATTTCAGTAAACAGTATCTTTTATTCACATTTACAGACGTCGAATACATCGGCTCTCCCAACCCCCTCCCCAACGGTGTCCCAACACATTACATCATATATATATCATACATTATATATATATACAGACGCCGCGTACGGCTCTCCCATATCCCGCGTCCGGGCATCCCGCGTCCAGGATGGAATCCAGCTGAATCAGGTGGTAATATAACAGTGGCCCTTCCCCTTTCCCCATATACATATACATGTACATTTACTTCTCTCTTATGCATACACATGTCCCATATACAAGTACTTACCTTATATATATACAAACCCATACACATCTACTTGTAGCACCTAACTAGCATGCACGGGAGTCCAAGGAAAGTTACGCCCATCGGAGTGACGTAAAGTCGGTAGCCTCCGATTACATTATGGAGTACTTGTGATCGCTTTGTCTCACCTTGAAGGGACGAGTATTTTAAGGCGAGACTATCAACGGAGAGTAGTATTACAGTAACCGTAGAATGAAATCGTGGGCATCATAGATGACAGTCATAGGCTTTGGAGTCTTAGAAAATAAAGTTATAGCTAGGGAATATAAATACGATTCAAAAATTAGTTTATCAATTTCATATTCACATTGGACCCTTAGCTTAAAAATCTTAGTCGTAGAATCGTTCCGGTCATACTTGTCATAGGTACATTCTCTTGTCTAACATTGTCATTATCATTATCCCCATAGAAACATTCTCGTTAGAGTAGTTATAGTACTTATCATTCGGTAATGAGGTCGGGATCAAAAGTCCCCCTTGGATTTACTTCAAGTAAGTCAACCAAGGCTATAGGAAAATCCGAGAGTAACGGGCCCACCTCGGGCCGGATGAGGTAGCGTGTACTAGTTTCATATGTTACATGTCGTGTCATTACTTGTGAGGGTTCTAGGGTAATCGGGTCCCATTTATGCAAGTTATAGGGGTCTAGGAGGTTTTTCGACCATTGGCACACTTTCTAGTTCAATTCTATTGAACAAAAGGTAGAAAACTTTAGGTGCGGATTCCGGGGAACAGAGTTGTCCCCGAGGCTCGTACCCAACTTATTTCTGCTAAGACATGCCATAGAAAGAAGGGTGAAGCCTTACATACCTCTTCCGCTCCTTTTTGCTATTCCAAATTCACGTCGCAATCTCGTCAAAATCTGCAATTTGGTCATAGTTACCAAAACTCTTATTAGCATACTTAGAGTTAGAATCTTAAGAAACACTTGGCTACTGAAATTTCGGCAGCATTTCCTCTGTACATACACCATCCTCAACATTCAACATAGCCAAATTCTCAACCAACACAATCCGGGAATTCAAACTCGGCCAAACTATTAACATAATCAACAATCGCACTAGCAATTCACATATTTCATCCTAGATGCATGATTTCAATTTATTACTTTCTTCAAAACCTTCCGACTTCAATGAACACGATAACAACCTTATAGTATATATTCCAACGACATCATACCAATATCATTACATACTATCCATGCAAGAACATTATTCTTCAATATACATAATCTTCCAATTACCAATACTTTACCAAACTTATCAAGTCTTTACTTGCAATATGCAATCTACAACACAACAACTAAAACACTAAATATAACTTGCTCATTATTCTTCAACAATTCAACACATATACACGACTACATATGCCATATACACGGCTCCAACATGCATACACCACTACAATCTCTCCAAACTCATTCAACTTCCATTTTCCACATATCATTCACAACAATAACAACCAAACATTAATTAAAATAATTGAAGCATGACTCCTACACACATATATATATATATACACGGCCATATACTATACTCCTCTCCTTCATGAATTTCATTCATTTTAGCATACTACAACACATATAAACCATGTATAACACATAAAACAAGATTGAAATTCACCTTTCTTCTTCAACTCCTCACTTGCCTATCTCTTGGCAACTTGTATGATTTTGAATCTTTCTTGCTCCAACAACAACTCTACCTTGTTAAGCACCTTTTTCTTGGTAGGAAATGATTTTTGAAGGAATTTTTGCAAATTTTTCTTGTGGGGTTTCACTATGGCCGAATGGCCTTGAAGCTTTTCTCCTTCTTTCTCTTGTTCTTCTTTTCTTGAAAGTTCTAGAGGTTATGTGATAAGGATGACTTAGTCATCTTATTTATTGACCAAATTTTATTCAATGTGGGCTTGGACCCTATGCATGGCCGGTTGGGCCTTCCATTTCCTTAAAAAAAATATGTCAAGCCCACTTTATATTCTTAGCTAGTTCTTGTAATTTATGGAAATAATTTTTCCAACTTCCAAATTTTCCCTTCGTCGTTTTCCATATTTCCACTTCTAGACTTTTCATAAGAAACTCATGTGCCAAACAAAATAAAATATTGCCTTGCTTGTTGTTTTCCCGCGATTGTCTTGAATTATCCGATTGTATAAAATGTGGGATATAACATCAGCGTCTTAGCGTTAGTATTTTCGCCTCCACTCCCTCGCACTACTTATATCACATAATATGGAACGAGTTAGGGTCTTAGCAGTTTTCGAAACGCTCGCGTAACACATCTTTTCTTTTATTTGTAGTTCTACCCTCCACAATCTCTAGTATTCGTCTTTTACCTGTACATATGGCTACTTTTCGTCCTAATTTTCGAATTCTTAATATGTTCAGCAATACGAAGGGTAGCGTAGGATAAGATAGAATCTGAATCAATTAACACGCATATCATAGAAGGTGTCGAAAAAAATACCTGTGGCCGCGTATGAATCAAGAGAATGTACCTACTCACGAATCGGTGCACATGATCTCCCCTATCAGCTATCAAGGTTGGGGCATACCTGGCTAGTGAGTTGAAACGAAGGTTGTATTCCCGAACACTCATATTTCCCTGTCTAAGGTTCAAGAACATATCGGATCGAGCTTGTCGAACCTCTGGCGGTAAGAAATGCCGTAGAAATGCTTCGGTAAACTCCTGCCAAACCGGGGGAGAGGCATTTGGTCCCCTCGAAGATATCCAGCCACTATACCAAAGAACTGCTATATCTCGCAATCGGTATGAAGCCAATTCCACTGACTCTGTATCCGAGGCATGTACGATCCTCAGTGTCCTCAACATCTCGTCTATAAAGCTTTATGGGTCCTCTTCCGGTTTCGATCCATAAAACTCTGGTGGCTTCAGGGTAATGAAGTCACGGGCCCTTGCACTTACCGCCCTATCTCCTAGGTCTACATCTTGCCGCTGAGCCTGTGCGGCAACTAACTGGGTCAATAACTGGATGGCCTCTGCCATCTGTTGGCGGTGGAACTGGAGGTGCGGGGGCTAGAGCTGGAATTCTTTCCTGTTCTGCTGGTGCAGGGGGAGCAGGAAAAGTCTGAGGGGGAGCTTCATTATGAGATTCTCCTTCTTTTTAGCTCCCGTTCAACTCTCCTTCCAGCCGCTGTCTCGCCCTCCTGGGCTGCCCTAGCTTTCTTCTTCGGCGGCATTACTGAAACCATAACACAGGATTAGGAAAAGAATGTGGAAACCTGGTAGCATAGCTCTATCGCACGATCTTGAGTACAAAGAAGGTCATATTTCCTAAATGCCCTATAGCCTCCTGTTTATAAGTGTGGCGCGCTACACACCCATAAACAAGACTCTACTGGACACGGCTCGTAGACAAACCCCTAGGACCGAACTACTCCGATACCACTTCTGTCACGACCCGACTAGGGGCCGTGACGAGTACCCGATACTTGTACCGAGCACCCCTTATCTTATCATTTTACCTTTACTTCTCAGCTGCCGTATGAACCATGCCATTTTTTTTTGTGTTACTGAACATTAACGTTAGTAGCATCATCATAAACATAGACTAGTAAGCGTTGCTATCACATTATACAGAGACGCTAAGATACCAAAATACAACATATCTAACTGTACATATCTGCCTACGAGCCTCTAGACATAATAAACATATACATAGGAAGGTTCGGGTATTGTCATGCCCAAATATATATACACAAAATAGTACCAAGGAAGTGAGGCTCCGGAACAACTGGAGCGCTGCTAAATGCTGCTGGTGAGGCTTCTAGGAACCAAAGCCGTCTGTCTGCTGACCTGCGCGGCATGAAACGCAGCGTCCACAAGAAGGGACGTCAGTACGAATAATGTACCGAGTATGTAAGGCATGAACAATAGCATACGGAAAATATAGAACGAAAATAACGACATAAAAGAGTAATAGCACATGTCCTGGGGTAGAAACATAACCTGTATATATACATATATATATGCCCTTGGGCAAACGCTATGCATGCTTAGCTTTCCCTTAAAGATCTTTCCTTGTTCATATATATATATATAAATAAGACATATCATATTGCCGAGGCGTCGGCAGCCGATCCATTTAACCATAATATACACATCCCGCGTCCGGGACGATATCATGTCATATAATGCCAACTGATCAGGTGGATATGCGTATATAACGCGCTGCCCTTATCTCCATCTTCCCCATATATGTATGCATACATCATGTACATATATCAGCGTCTATAGCGCTCTAGCTCTTTCATCATATACATATACGTGTGTCATGTACATACATCAGCGTCTATAGCGCTCTGGTTCTTTTATCACATACATATACTTATAACATGCATACAACATGCTCGAGAGTCCAAGAAAACCAGTTCCACGTCGGAGTGACGTAAGGTCGGTAGCCTCTGATTGCATTATGGAATAACCGTGATCGCGTTGTCTTACCGTGAAGGAACGAGTATTTTAAGGCAAGACTATCATCGAAGAATGGTATTAGAAGAAGTGTAGTATGAAAACATAGGCATCATAGACGTCAATTCATAGGCGTTGAAATCCTTAGAGCATAGTGCCATAGGTAAGAAATAGAGATAAGGATCAAGAACTAGTTTGTCACCTTCGCATTCACATCAAATCCTACGCTTAGAAATCTTGGTCATGGAATCATTCTAGTCATACTTATCGTAGGCATATTCTCTTTTCTAACGTCAACGTTATCATTATCATCATAGAAGTATCCTTATTGGGATAAGTATAGTACTTGCCATTTGATAACGGAATAAGGATCAAAGGTTTCTTTTGGATTCAGCTTCAAAGAAAATCAAGCAAATCAATAAGGAAAATCGGGAACAAACGGCCCACCTCGGGTCAAATGAGGCGGCGTGCTAGACTTACATATGTTACATGTCATGGCGTTACTTGTGAGGGTCTCAAGGTAGTCGGATCTTAGTTATGCAAGTTCTAGACGGTTAGGAAGGTTTTTTTTCAACATTTTTGCTCAATTGCTCGTTCAATTCTACTGAATAAAAAAAGGGGAAACTTTAGGTGCGACTTTAGGAGAATAGGATCGTCCTCGAGGCTCGTACCCAACTTATTACGTCTAAGACATGCCATAGAAAGAAGGGTGAAGCCTTACATACCTTTTTCCGCTCCTTGTGCTATTCCAAATTCAAGTTGCAAATCCGCCAAAATCTACAATTTGGTCATGTTTACCAAACATTGGTTAGTGCATTCAGAATTGGGTTCTTAAAATGACACATGACTACCGAAATTTCGGCAGCACTTCCCCTGTAAATCCATCATCCCACCAAGTTCAACTTGGCCAATTTCAATCAACAACAATCCCGGGAATGCAACCCGGCCAAACTATCAACATAATATCAACAACCATGCTACAATTTCAATGATCAACCCAAAGTTCATTCCAATAATTTAATCGATATACTACTTCCTTCAAGACATTCCAACTTCAATAAAAACATTAACAACGTTATAATTTATACGTTAACAACATCACACTATCAACATTACCTGCTATACGTACGAGGACGAAATATTCCATTTACATGAACTTTTACACCAAGTCTCCAATAACTACCATTTCACTACAACTACACGGCTACTTCATGCATACACAACTACAACAACCAAACACTAGATGAAATAGTTACAACATGATCCCAACACACATATGCACATGCACGGCCAACTACTTCTTTTGCAGGGCCACAACCAACACAACTTCACTCCTAAACCATTAAATCCTTGTTTTACATTATAAAGCTTACCATAAAAATATTTTCAATGTTAAGAAAAATTAATTCACCACACTCTTCTATAATCCATGCCATTCGGCCAACACACCCCACATGTATATTTTTCATGAAATTCCATATCTTCTACACTTAACAACAACCAAAACACAACACAACACATACAACACATGCACACACACACACACGGTTTTGCCCTTGTAGTCACGGCTACACCATGGTTTTACTCCTCCATGAATTTCATCCACTCTTTACACACTACACATACAAAATCATCCATAACATACAAGAAAGAATCAAACCTTACCTTTTTCTTCAACTTTCAACTTGCCGCGAACGTGGTTCTTTCGCTAAACTAATTATACCACGTCGGAGAGCGTCTTGAACTTGCTATGAATTCAAGAAGAACAAGATTTTTGGACCAAAGTTGAAGGATAGAGAATTTTTTTCTTTTTTTCTTTTTCCCTTTCTCTTTCTCTCTTGGCCGTGGCTTGCTCTTCTCTCCTCTCTTCTTGATTTTTCTTGAAGTTTCTTGATAAATGATGAAGAGCCCTCTTAATATATTAATCACATGATTTTTAATTAATGGGCTTGGGCCATTTTTTTCACTCCATGGCCGGCCACCCAATCCATTTGGGCCTCAATTTTCTCTAATTTTCTTTTGAGCCCAATTGGTCAAAATTCTTGTTTTGTAATTTCCGAAACTAATTTCCAAAATTTCAATTTTTGCCCTTCGTCTTCTTTCATATTTCCACGAGCCGTATTGCGAATTTCCCTTTATGCTCCTGACCCTTCTCATTATTTCCACTTCTAAATTTTTCATAAGCAACTCATATGCCAAACAAAATAAAATATGGCCTTGCTTGTTGTCCTCCCGCGATTGTCTTGAATTATCCGATTGCACAAAAATGCGGGATATAACATCTAGCCAAAGAATTAAAGTGATGGCTATACTCCCGAGCACTCATGATCCCTTGTTTCAGATTCAGAAACCTATCCGCACGGGCCCTTCGAACCTCGGGTGGCAAATAATGACGAAGGAAAGCATCCACAAATTCTTGCCAAATCGGGGGAGGTGCATTTTCCTTTCTTGATGATATCCAATTATTAGACTAAAGAACTGCCATATCCCGGAGTCTATAAGATGCCAACTCCACAGATTTAGTATCGGAGGCATGCATAAATTTCAATGTTCTCAACATCTCATCAATAAAACCTTGCGGGTCTTTATCTGGCTTTCACCCGAAAAACTCTAGAGGGTTTAAACTCATAAAATACTGGGCTCGAGTACTAGTCTCCCTATCACCTGAACTTGTGCTCTGCCGCTGTACCTAAGTGGCAACTAACTGTGTTAGTAGCTGAATAGCTTCGGTCATTTGTTGACCCGAAGCAGCAGGTGGAGAAACTGGAGGCACAGGAGCCGGAGCTGAAGCCCCCTCTTGCTCTTCTAAATTAGGTGCAGTGTGCGAGGTACTGGATCGAGCCTCATTATGAGATTCACCTTCTTCTACATTAGTTGGAGGCTCCCTTTATATCCGTCGTTCTGTCGTAGCCTTGCCCTTCTGGGAGGCTGTAGGTTTTCTCTTTACTGGCATCGTTGAAATCATAACACACCATTAGGGGGGAGAAAATCTTATAACATGTCTCTATCGTACGATCTAGTAAGGAGAAGAATGGTCATTTTTCTAAAATGCCCCGCAGCCTCTTTTTTATAAATGTGGCGCGCTTCACACCCATAAACGAGACTCTGCTGGACATGACTCGTAGACACACCCTAGGACGGAACTGCTATGATACCACTTTTGTCACGACCCGACTAGGGGCCATGACGGGTACCCGGAGCTGACTACCGAGCACCTCTCATTAAGCTAATCATCATACTCAACCTGAACTTATATAATCTCCAAGCAACCCATATCTATATACATAAGCCCTCACAGCTACAAAAATGATATACAAAAGTACAATGTGACCATCGTGGGGCATCAACAACCCACACGTATGTATCTACGAGCCTCTAATAGAGTACTAGACATAAGGACGGGACAGGACCCTGTCGTGCCCAAAATATATATACACAAAAGAACATGATCATAAGTAGCACCTCCAGAATAATGGAGTGCTCCTGTAGGTCCACTGATATGCTCTTATGGATCTGTGCCGTCTCCCTGTCTACCTGTGGGCATGAACACAGCGTCCAAAAAGAAAGGACGTCAGTACGAACATTGTACTGAGTATGTAAGGCATGAATAATACTGGCATAATGAAGATATCATAAAGCATGACATGAAGATATAACCTGATTAACCTTTTAAAAGTAAACACCTGTAATATATCTCACATATATAAACATATCACATGTACCATCATCGTTAACTCGCGTCCGGGTAACCACCATATGCCGCCCACTAGGGGTGTCATGTCTGGCCCTCTAGGCACGGTGTAATCATAAGCAGCCCGCATTAGCGGTGCCATGTCCGGTGTTATACCTCGGAAATTTTCCGCGAGCCTACAATGAATAGACCAATGAAGGGTATGAGTGTGCGATGTTTTACTAAGTAGGGAATGGCTAATTATAAATTTTTGGAAATAAGAGAGTTGCGGAATTTTATTTCAGCCCAGTGGTCGTAAAGTGATTTACGGCCCGTAAAGTGATTTACGGACCATAAAGTGTCATCGTCCTTCAACATTTCAAAAATTTCGACTTTCCGTTAAATGTTGAAATGGTAAAATACGACCCACAATACGGACCGTAAATTGAAATACGACCCGTAAACTGAGTCGTAAACAGCCAGGATCTCCAGCCAACCATTTTGTTTCTGATATACTTAAATACGACTGTGGTGGACGGACCGTAAACCAGTATACGATCCGTAAACTGTAGTTTACGACCACTGTACACCCCGACTGTTGTTCATTAAAAATCAGATTTTGAGTATTAAAAAGGGACCCTAACCTCATTTTATTTCATTTCTCATCTCCACAATTCAAGAACACTCTAGAATATTATCCAAAACACTCCATCCAAGGGAATCAAGGGAACCTCAAGATCAACAACATTAAATCCATGAAACAAAGTGTATGAAATGCAAGTAAAGGTCATCTACCTCAAGAAAACCCAAGAAAAGTGAAGTAGGGTTTTGGTGCAAAGAAGGCATTACTACTCAAGACTTATTCAACCATCATCTAAGGTAAGTTTCATGACTTTATCATGTTGTTTAAGGTATAAGAAGACTATGAAGCTTGAATTGTAGAAAGACATGAGAAATGGGTCTAGAATGGGTGAGTAGTGTCACCATTGAATGATAGTGGCATTGAATCATGAATGTTGATGTGTTGTGATTATGAATACGTTATAATTGATGTTTATACCACGAAACAAGTATTAAGTGTGCGAAAACACAAAAATGAGTTATTAGAATAAATGCGGGGAAATTGGAGGAAAATGGTAGAATGTGATAAATGTATATAAATGATGGTTGTTGATGTTAATATTGTGGATGTTGTTGTGAACAGTGGGGAGTTGATATAGACTATGGGAGAGGTAGTATAAATAAAGGAAGTGCTACCCAATTTTCTCTAGAAATAGACGTATTCCCTTGAGTCGATTAGCCAACGTTAATACGGATTCTTTCATGAAGGTAGCGACGTGACATTAAGGAGAGCAAGCGATCGATAGCTTAGCTATATGACAAAGGTATGTGAGGCTAGTCCTTTCTTTCCAGTGGCATGAATCCTATGGTATAAATTCCTTTCCTCTTTATGAGTTCATGTATTCTGAAAAGCTAAAAGCCTATATCTATAGATGCCTATATAATATAAGAGATTTGCTATGATGAAGATGTTATTGATTACTCACACTCACCTTATGTGCTAATTCCTTCAAGGTGAGGCAGAACGTCACTAATTGCTCCATAATGAAATCGGGGGATCTCGACCTTACGTCACCCCGATAAAGTATAGTTGATCTTGAGCTTTACTCATGTACTATAATAATATGAGCATGTCATGATAATATTACACCGCGCCTAGTTGGCCGGGCAGTCACCGCTAAGGCGGGCAGCTATACGGATACACGATGACCAATTGGCATGGGCAGACACCACTAGTGGGCGGAATGAGATGGTACCCCGGACGAGGGAGGCCTGGACACGGGCTAATGTTATTGATTATTACACCGATCCGACTTGGACGGGCAGCTTATACATTATGCATATATGATTTGATGATGAGTATGAGTAAGACAGCATGCATTACTTTCCTCATGTATATCAGTCAGATCCAGAAGCTTCATATTGATATTCTCTTTATATCATTGTCTTCTTTCATTGTTTATGCCTCTCATACTCAGTACAATATTCGTACTGACATCCGTTTTCTTTGGACGCTGTGTTCATGTCCACAGGTAGACAGGGAGGTGAGCTTGATCCAGATCCATAGTAGTTGTCAGCTGATTGAGAGCACTCCATTGTTCGAAGGTTCTTGTGATTCCCCTTTTGGTATATATGCATATTTTGGGCACGACGGAGTCTTGTTCTGTCTATATGTATTCAGTCTGTCAGTAGAGGCTCGTAGATACGCAGTGTGGGTTAGATGGTCTCACAAGATGTTATTATATGTATATATTATTTTGATGGCTGAGAGGCAAATGTATATAAAGCATTATTATTTCTATCTAAAATATGTTTTTCCTATAATTCGTGTATGAAGTTGATAAAAGGGCCTTAAGTGAGTAAGATGAGTGGTAGAGCGAGTGGTGCTCTGTGGCTAGCCCCGGGTACCCGTAGCGGCCCCCAGCTGGGTCGTGACAAAAGTGGTAGCAAAGCGGTTTAGTCCTAGGAAGTGTCTACGAGCCGTATCTAGTAGAGTCTTATTTATGGTGTGTAGCGCGCCACATCAATAAACAAGAGGCTACAGGGCATTTAGGAAATTGACCATCTTTCTTCTATGAGATCGTGCGATAGAGCCACGTATAAGATTGCATTCTTTCTAAAAGTGTGTTATGATTTCAGAATGCCGCCAAAGGGAAAAGCTACAGCTGCCCAGAAGGGCAAAGATACGACAAAAACACGGGCGGAAAGAGAGCCTCTGACTAATGTAGAAGAGGGCGAATCACAAAATGAGGCCCCGCCCAATATAGAAGAGCAAGGAGGAGCCTCGGCTCCGATTCTTCCAGCGGGTGCTTCGGGTCAGCAAGTGACTAAGGCTATACATTTATTGACCCAATTGGTTGCCGTCCAGACACAACGACAGAATGCGGGCCCGAGTGATCGTTCAGCTAGCACGAGAGCTCGTGATTTTATGACCTTAAATCCTCCAGAGTTCTTTGGGTTGAAATCAGATGAAGATCCACAAAACTTTATTGATGAAATGTTGAGGACCTTAAAGATTATTCATGCCTTTGAGACCGAATCCGTGGAGTTGGCTTCTTATAGACTCCACGATGTGGCAGTATTATGGTACAACAATTGGATGGCGTCAGGAGGAGAGAATGTGCCCCCTCCGGTGTGGCAAGAGTTCGTGCATGCCTTCATTCGTCATTAGTTACCGCCCGAAGTCCGCCGAGCTAGATCAGACAGGTTCTTGAATCTAAAGCAAGGAAGCATGAGTGCCCGAGAGTATAGTATGAAGTTCAATTCTTTGGCTAGATATGCCCCAACTATGGTGGCTGACATGGGAGACCGAGTCCATAGATTTGTGAGTAGTTTGGGGCCACACTTGTTTAGAGATTGTCTGACAGCCTCTTTGCAAGATGGGATGGATAGTTCCCGAATACAGGCCCATGCTAAGAAACTTGAGGAACGACAACAGCCGCGAAGAAGTGATTGTGATAATGATTGAAGACAAGGTAAGGTGGCTAGATCTATAGGAGCGAGCAGTAAATATAGAGGGGGACCGAGACAGATGCATTCTAGGCACTCAGGTCATTCAGCGACCAGTGCGCCTCCCAGATTCTCAGACAGAAGGTTTGATCATTCTTTTCAGTCAGGACAGGGCCAGAGTTCGAGGGCCTCAGATTCTCAGTTTAAGGGAGATTTTAGTCAGCGGAGGCCTCCAGTACCGCGGTGTAGCCAGTGCGGTAGATTGCATTCCGGACAGTGTCGTCAGGGTTCGGATGCCTGTTATGCCTGCGGGCAGGTTGGCCATATGATGAGAAACTGTCCGTCAGCGAGAGATAGAGTTGGGACTCAGCCCACAGTCTCCGCAGCAGGTTCTTTTTCGGTACGTTCGACAGCACAGATTTCCCAGACTTCAGCCGGTGGAGGTAGAGGCAGAGGGGGAGCACCTACTTCAGGTACTGTTCAGCCCCGCGTATATGCTTTGCCTGGACGACAGGATCTTAAGTCCTCCCCAGATGTGGTTACAGGTACATTGACTATATTTTCCCGTGATGTATATGCTCTGATCGATCCGGGTTTTACTTTCTCATATATTACTCCGTATGTTTCTGATTGTAGTGGGGTGAGACCCGAGCTAATTAAACCTTTCGAGGTATTTACTCCGGTTGGTGATCCCATAATATCAAGACAAGTATATAAGAATTGTGTAGTTATTATATGTGATCGTCAGACAAAATCTTATTTGATTGAACTGGAAATGATAGATTTTGATGTAATCATGGGGATGGATTGGTTGGCATCATGTTACGCGAATTTTTGTTGCCGGACAAAAGTGGTTCGATTCCAATTTCCGGGAGAGCCCGTGCTTGAGTGGAAGGGTAATACAGCTTCTCCGAAAGGTAGGTTTATTTCCTACCTCAAGGCGAGGAAGATGATAGCCAAGGGCTACATTTCTCATTTAGTTCGAGTTCATGACATCGAGGCAAGGCCACCAACTCTTCAATCAGTTCCGGTAGTGAATGAATTCCCAGATGTGTTTTTAGATGAACTTCCAGGTCTTCCTCCAGAAAGAGAGATTGATTTTTCTATCGATGTGTTGCTGGACACCAAGCCTATTTCCATTCCTCCTTATCGAATGGCTCCGGCAGTGAAAGAGTTGAAGGCACAGTTGAAAGACTTACTCGAGAAGGGTTTCATTAGGCCTTGTTCATCACCATGGGGAGCACCAGTATTGTTCGTAAGGAAGAAATACGGTTCTCTACGAATGTGTATCGATTACAGGCAGTCGAACAAGGTGACGGTGAAGAACAAGTATCCCCTCCCCATAATTGACGATTTGTTTGACCAATTACAGGGGGCTAAGTGGTTCTCCAAGATAGATTTGAGATCTGGTTATCATCAAGTGAGAATTAGAGAAGTAGATATTCCCAAAACAGCCTTCAGAACGAGGTATGGCCACTATGAGTTCCGAGTGATGTCGTTTGGGTTGACAAATGCCCCAGTGGTGTTGATGAATTTAATGAATAATGTATTCAGGCCATTTTTGGATCTCTTCGTGATAGTGTTTATTGATGATATTTTGGTGTATTCTCGCACAGAATCAGAGCATGCAGATCATTTAAGAATTGTTCTTGGCATTCTTCGAGCTCGGGAATTATATGCAAAATTTTCGAAGTGCGAGTTCTGGCTAAATTCTGTGGCATTTCTAGGTCATGTTGTTTCAGATGATGGCATCCGAGTCGACACTCAGAAAATAGAAGCTGTGAAGACTTGGGCAAGGCCTACAACGCCTACGGAAGTTCGTAGTTTCCTGTGTTTGGCGGGATATTATAGAAGATTTGTAGAGGGCTTCTCATCTATTTCATCTCCATTAACGAAGCTAACCCAGAAGTCGGTGAAATTTCAGTGGAACGATGCTTGTGAGCGTAGCTTCCAAGAGTTGAAAGACAAATTGACTTCAGCTCCAGTGTTAACACTTCCCGAAGGACCGGATGGCTATGTCGTGTATTGTGATGCCTCCGGTGGGGGACTAGGATGTGTATTAATGCAACATGGGAAGGTTATTGCACATGCTTCGAGACAGTTGCGGAAACATGAACAGAATTATCCAACTCATGATCTCGAATTGGCTGCGGTTATTCATGCCTTGAAGATATGGAGACATTATCTGTATAGTGTGCACGTCGATATTTATACGGATCACAAGAGTCTCCAGCATATTTTCAAACAGATGGAGTTAAATCTGCGGTAGAGGCGATGGTTAGAATTACCGAAGGATTATGATGTGAATATTCTATATCATCCCGGAAAAGCGAATGTGGTAGCTGATGCGCTTAGCCGCCGATCCGTGGGCAGTTTATGTGGAGTTCCTTCAGAAAAGAAAGAAATGGTTCGTGAGCTCCATCGATTAGCAAACGTTGGAGTATGTGTAATTGATTTGGGTAATGCAGGAATTAATGTCAATGATCGTACTGTCTCGCCCTTGAATGTGGAGATAAAAGAACGCCAGTATGAAGATCCGCAAATGTGTCATTACAGGGATGTCTCTTGTGAAAAAGAGAAGTCTTCATTTGAAGTTTCCATAGATGGGGTCCTCAAATATCGAGGCAGGCTATGTGTGCCGGATGTAGCAGAATTACGCCAACGGATTCTAGAGGAAGCACATTATTCTCGGTACTCTATTCATCTAGGTGCAACCTGTTATATCCCGCATTTTGTACATTCGGATATTTCAAGATAATTATGAGAAGTCAAGGGCAAGGCTATATTTTGATCTCGTTTAACACAAAAGTTGTTTATGAAAATTTTTGAAGTGCAAATATTAAGAAAGGCTAGGGGTAAAAAGGAAAATTCACAAGAGGGCTCATGGAAATATTGAGGAAGGCTAAGGGCAAATTTGGAATTAGGAAAATAATTTTTTTCATGAATTACAAGAAAATAAAATGGTAGTCTTGAACAAATGGGCCATGTGGCCGCCCCAAGTTGGTGTGGGCCAAGGCCCACATGGAGGCCCAATATATGCTCATAAAAGATGACAAAGAAGTCATATTTTCATCTTATCACTTAGAACATTGAAGAAACTTGGAGAAGAAAACATAAGGGGCCATTCGGCCAAGCCAAGCAAAAATTGAGCCCTTGAAAACTTTGATCAAAAATTATTTTCTTCTAGCATTCCTACTAATTTGAAGGTGCTCTTTAACGTGGGATAATTGTTGGAGCAAGTAGACCACTCTTTGTTGCAAAATCATAACCCTAGCCAAGTGAGAAGTTAAGGGAAAAAGGTAAGAGTTAATCTTCTTTTCATATGTTATGGATGGTTGTGTATGTTGTAGTATGTAGAAATGGGTGAAATTCATGAAAATATGGATGTATGTTGTGGCCGTGTATATGTGTGTTGTGTAGGAATGATGAATCAATTATTTTATCTAGTGTTTTGGTTGTTGTTGTTGGGGATTCTATGTTGAAAATGAAAGTTTAATGATTCTAGTTGAAGTTGTAAGTGTTGGAGAGTTGTTTAGAAGCAAATGTGATGTTAAAAACCATTTCTTGTATTTATGGAAAGTAATGTTGCTAGCGTGTGAATTGTTGGTGTAGTTCATGAACTTGAAGGAAGGAAATGTGTTATTATTGTTCTTGTTGCATTTGGAGGGTTTCGGGTGGAGTGGCATATTGGTTAGATTATTTTGAATATTGTGTGGATTGTTTGAAGTGTTCTTGAATATTGTTTGAATGGTTTCGGATTAGTACTTGAATATGTGAGCAATTATGAATTGAACATAAATGAAACGTCGTTGAAGTTTGAAGAAAGAAGTTGCTAATGCTAGTATGCGTTTTGAATTGATTGTGGATATTGTTAGAATAACTGTTGGTATTATTGTTGATAATTTGGCCGAGTTGAATTCTCGGATTTGTTGTTGATGATTTGGCCGAGTTGGATTCTCGGGGTTAGTTGTATTTACAGGGGAAATGCTGCCGAAATTTCTGTAAATAAAGTGTGGGTTGAGGATTGGACTTCTAAGTATCTATAGCTAATGTTTGGTATATACTAATATTGTTGTAGATCTTGCGAAGCCAAGGATTTAAATTCAGATTAGCCTAGGAAGCGGGCAAGGTATGTAAGGCTTATCCTTTCTTTCTTTTGGCATGTCCTAGAGCTACGTAAGTTATGATACGTATCTTGGGGTAACTGTATTCTTGATTCCGGGCTTGTTAATGATTCTTATTCACTTCTTGATATGAGTATACTTAGTATAGTCGAGCTTATCGTACGATTGAATAACAAGCAAAGCATAAAGAGTTCTTGTTTTCTTTTAAAGAGTTCTGTAAGTAGTAATGTCCCTAACTTTCGTGGATGGTCTCGGATTGTTTTGGAAATGTTCGTAGAGGTTTCTATAATGAATAACGTTCCTAACTTTCATATGCTAACTCGGATTGTTTTGGAAACGTAGTGTAACGATATCCATAATGAATCCATTCCTAGATGTAGGATATCCTGAGTTCTTTGACCTCTTAAGTCCGAAGGGGCATTCTCAAGTTGTGCGACTTCATAATGCTGTCTAAATCCCGAAAGGGACATTCATAAGGTCTTTCTCTTACCTATGCATTTTACATTTAAATTTGTGAGTCTCAAAGGGACAACTAAAAAGGGTTTGATTTCATACATGACGTCTATAATAGTTTTTTTAGATGATTTCATGAATCGACTGAGCGTGCTATATAACATATGGCCTCGGCTTAAGTCCGAGTGTGCTATGGCCTCAGCTTATCTCTGAGTGTGCTATGGCCTCAGCTTATGTCTGAGCGTGCTATATAACATATGGCCTCAGTTTATGTTATGCCAATTGAGTTGTGCATATGGTTTCACTAATAATTTCGAGAAAAATCAGTTTTATACTAAAGGAAACATAAAGTTAGACTTTCAAAACCACTCCGAAGGGGGTGCGAGATTTTACTAGTTAGATTTTTTTAAAACCACTCCGAAGGGGGTGCGAGATTTTACTATTTCGTTTCAGTTACGATTTAGGTTTACACCCCATAGCATCATTTCATTGTATTGATATTCGTGGATTAAGTTCTGTTGACACCATCATTATTATTATGCCGGAAGCGGCATGCCTGAAGGGGCCATCATTATTATTATGCCGGAAGCGGCATGCCCGAAGGGGCCATCATTATTATTATGCCAGAAGCGGCATGCCCGAAGGGGCCATCATTATTACTAAGCCGGAAGCGGCAGCCCGAAGGAGCCATCATCATTATTATGCCGGGAGCGGCCGTCCGAAGGGACTATTGTGACACTAAATTTATACTGTGTATTCTAGAATTTGCGTATGCTGTATTTATATTGTGCATGCTAGAATTTGGGTAAAGGCCACAGGACTTGGTTCAGAATGCTGTTTCAGGTTACTTACAGTTTGATTTCTAAACTTTTTTACTGCTGCACCTTCCTTGTGCTATGATTCAGTAATGCTTTACATATTCAGTACATATTCCGTACTGACCCCCTTTCTTCGGGGGCTGCGTTTCATGCCGCGCAGGTGCATACAGATGAGTAGAGGATATTGCTAGAAGATGTTCCAACTGAATTGGCGAGCTCCATTTCCTTCCGTAGTGTTGCCGAGTCAGAGTACTTACGTTATGGTATTTCGTCCATATTAGAGGCTTTGCAGACAGTGTCCTGTGGTACGTTTGTCGAGATGTCGACAGAGTGATGTCAGCTGAACCATTTATGTACTTTAAAAGAGCATATATTTTAGACGATTTCAATTGGGTTGAAGTACTTATTTGATTGAAAGTTTTCATACTCGTTATAAAGATAATGATCTCTATGGGAAAAAGTTTCATGATTTTAAAAGTTTTTGAAATGACAGGTTTTGATAGAGCGAATGTTTAAGGATTCGCTCGACTCTGATGAGAGTCGGGTGCCCATCATGCCCTATCAAGATGAGGGTGTGACACAACCAAGATGTATCATCATCTCAAATTGCTGTATTGGTGGGATGGCATGAAACGAGACATAGCAGGATTTGTAGCACAGTGCCCAAATTGCCAACAAGTGAAAGCCGAACATCAGAAGCCAGGGGGCTTATTGCAGGCAATGGAAATGGAAAGAAATTAATATGGATTTCATTGTAGGATTACCTCGCTCGCGAGGCAAATACGATTCTATATGGGTGATTGTGGATAGATTGACCAAAGCAGCTCACTTTCTTCCAGTCAGAACCACGTATTCCGCAGAAGATTATGCTAGGTTGTACTTGAAAGAAATTGTGCTACTTCACGGAATTCCATTAGCCATTATTACAGACAGAGGAGCTCAATTTACAGTTAAGTTCTTGATGTCTTTTCAAGAGGGTCTAGGTACTCAAGTTAAGCTTAGCACGACATTTTATCCACAGACCGATGGACAAGCCGAACGCACTATTCAGACTTTGGAGGATATGCTACGAGCATGTGTGTTGGATTTGGCGGTAGTTGGGATGAGCATTTACCTCTAATTGAATTTGCCGACAACAATAACTACCATTCCTGTATTCAAATGGCTCCATATGAAGCTTTGTATGGAAGGAAATGCAGGAGGAGCACAATTGATAGGCCCCGAATTGATTCAGCAAGCGGTAGAAAAAGTTAAGGTGATTCGAGATCGATTGCTAACAGCCCAGAGCCGCCAAAAGTCCTATGCAGATAATCGCTGGCGAGATCTGGAATTTCAGGTCAATGATTGGGTTTTCTTGAAAGTATCACCAATGAAAGGGGTAATGAGATTCTTTATAAAGGGGAAGTTGAGCCCACGATATATTGGACCTTATGAAATTATTTCGTAAGGTGGGTCGTGTAGCCTACGAATTGGACTTGCCTTCAGAGCTTGAGTTAGTGCACCCAGTTTTTCATGTTTTGATGCTCTGGAAGAGTATTGGAGACCCAACAAGAATAGTTTCGGTTGATGATGTCCAAGTGACGGAGAAACTGGTATATGAAGAAGTGCATGTTGCCATTTGAGATAGACAAGTGTGAAGACTTCGAAACAAAGAAGTAGCTTCAGTGAAGGTCTTGTGGCGAAACAACCATCGGGATGAAATGACTTGGGAAGCGGAGGAGAATATGAAAGCCAAATATCAGCATTTATTCCAATCTCCAGAAGAGATTCACGATGATACGCCAAGATTATAATGTATGTATGCTTACTTTTTTGTTCTTGGTCGTGTGTGGCCATAGATGTGTTGATATTGTGATGTAGCCCTGTGAGGCAATGATATTGTGGGCTGTTGTGACAGGTTGGCAGCGGCAAATTACAGAGGAAACTCTGGAAAAAATTTCGTAGAATCCCAAGTGTTTAACATTCGAGGACGAATGTTCCAAAAGGGGGGAAGAATGTTACACCTCGAAAATTTTCCGCGAGCCTACAATGAATAGACCAATGAAGGGTATGAGTGTGCTATGTTTTACTAAGTAGGGAATTGCTAATTATGAATTTTTTGAAATAAGAGAGTTGCGGAATTTTATTTCAGCCCAGTGATCGTAAAGTGATTTTACGGCCCGTAAAGTGATTTACGGACCGTAGAGTGCCATCGTCCTTCAACATTTCAAAAA
This sequence comes from Lycium barbarum, assembly GCF_019175385.1. Classification (NCBI taxonomy): domain Eukaryota; kingdom Viridiplantae; phylum Streptophyta; class Magnoliopsida; order Solanales; family Solanaceae; genus Lycium; species Lycium barbarum. The sequence goes on along the minus strand of NC_083348.1, from coordinate 15,869,958 downwards.
TTTTGACTTTCTGTTAAATGTTGAAATCGTAAAATATGACCCGGAATACGGACCGTGAATCGAAATACGGCCCGTAAACTAAGTCGTAAACTGCCAGGATCTCCAGCCAACCTTTCTGTTTCTGATATGCTTAATTACGACTGTGGAGGACGGACCGTAAACCAGTATACGGTCTGTAAACTGTGGTTTACGACCACTGTACACCCTGACTGTTGTTCATTAAAAATCAGATTTTGAGTATTAAAAAGGGACCCTAACCTCATTTTATTTCATTTCTCATCTCCACAATTCAAGAACACTCTAGAATATTCTCCAAAACACTCCATCCAAGGGAATCAAGGGAACATCAAGATCAACAACATTAAATCCATGAAACAAAGTGTATGAAATGCAAGTAAAGGTCATCTACCTCAAGAAAACCCAAGAAAAGTGAAGTAGGGTTTTGGTGCAAAGAAGGCATTACTATTCAATACTTATTCAACCATCATCTAAGGTAAGTTTCATGACTTTATCATGTTGTTTAAGGTATTAGAAGACTAAGAAGCTTGAATTGTAGAAAGACATGGGAAATGGGTCTAGAATGGGTGAGTAGTGTCACCATTGAATGATAGTGGCATTGAATCATGAATGTTGATGTGTTGTGATTATGAATACGTTATAATTGATGTTTATATCATGAAACAAGTATTAAGTGTGCGAAAACACAAAAATGAGTTATAAGAATAAATGTGGGGAAATTGGAGGAAAATGGTGGAATGTGATAAACGTATATAAAAGATGGTTGTTGATGGTAATATTGTGGATGTTATTGTCAACGTTGGGGAGTTGATATAGACTATGGGAGAGGTAGTATAAATAAAGGAAGTGCTGCCTAATTTTCTCTAGAAATAGTGACGTATTCCCTTGAGTCAATTAGCTAACATTAATACGGATTCTTTCGTGAAGGTAGCAACGTGACATTAAGGAGAGCAAGCGATCGATAGCTTAGATAAACAACAAAGGTATGTGAGGCTAGTCCTTTATTTCCAGTGGCATGAATCCTATGGTATAAATTCCTTTCCTCTTTATGAGTTCATGTATTCTGAAAAGCTAAAAGACCATATCTATAGATGCATATATAAGATAAAAGATATGCTATGATGAAGATGGTATTGATTACTAACACTCACCTTATGTGCAAATTCCTTCAAGGTGAGGCAGAACGTCACTAATTGCTCCATAATTAAATCGGGGGATCTCGACCTTACGTCACCCCGATAAAGTATAGTTGATCTTGAGCTTTACGCATGTACTATAATAATATGAGCATGTCATGATAATATTACACCGCGCCTAGCTGGCCGGGCAGTCACCGCTAAGGCGGGCAGCTATACGGATACACCATGACCAATTGGCATGGGCAGACACCACTAGTGGGCGGCATGAGATGGTACCCTGGACGCGGGAGCCCTTGACGTGGGCTAATTTTATTGATTATTACATCGATCCGACTTGGACGGGCAACTTATACATTATGCATATATGATTTGATGATGAGTATGAGTAAGACAGCATACATTACTTTCCTTATGTATATCAGTCAGATCCAGAAGCTTCATATTGATATTCTCTTTATATCATTGCCTTGTTTCATTGTTTATGCCTCTCATACTCAGTACAATATTCGTACTGACGTCCGTTTTCTTTGGACGCTGTGTTCATGCCGACAGGTAGACAGGGAGGTGAGCTTGATCCAGATCCATAGTAGCTGTCAGCTGATTTAGAGCACTCCATTGTTCGGAGGTGCTTGTGATTTCCCTTGTCGTATATATGCATATTTTGGGCACGACGGAGTCTTGTTCCGTCTATATGTATTCAGTCTGTTAGTAGAGGCTCGTAGATACGCAGTGTGGGTTGGATGGTCTCACAAATGTTATTATGTGTATATATTATTTTGATGGCCGAGAGGCAAATGTATAAAAAGCATTATTATTTCTATCAAAAATATGTTTTTCCTATAATTCGTGTATGAAGTTGATTAAAGGGCCTTAAGTGAGTAATATGAGTGGTAGAGCGAGTGGTGCTTGGTGGTTAGCTCCGGGTACCCATCGCGGCCCCCAGCTGGGTCGTGACATCCGGTCATCTAGGCACGGTGTAATCATAAGAAGACCGCATTAACGGTGACATGTCCGGCCATCTAGGAACGGTGTAATCATAAGCAGCCCGCATTACTGGTGACATGTCCGGCCATCTAGGCACGGTGGAATCGTATCATTATATACTCATCATAAACTCATCATAAAACAAACATTAGAATTCAAAGATAATCTATAACTATATCAGGGTGACGTAAGGTCGAGAACTCCCGATTCCATTATGGAGTAATCATAACCATCATACCTCACCTTGAATGAACTAACATTATAAGGTGGGTCTAGTAACAATGAATAACATTAAAGAATCATATAAGGATCATTATCTTCGTCGAGATATCATATCGTAAGCTTTTGGATATTTGGGCTTAGACTCATCATCACCATTATTGGATTCATAACATAGCATAAGCTTTATCTCATAAAAAGCTCTGCATAAACATTGACTAATATTTTTCCGGAATGCAAGAAGGTCATAGAATATAAAGGGAGTCATGTCATGAGAATAAAGCCTTAGAAAAGATGGGACTAGCCTTACATACCTTTTCATTTAGCAACTTTATCACTTGAACGTTCCCCTCCAATATTCACGTTTCTACCTTCAAGAGAGTTCGTACTAATATTAGATAATCGATAGCATGAGCATGCTTGAACTAAAGCTAGAGAAAATTGGGCAGCATCTCATTTGTTTATACAACTTTCTCCATATCACATATCCACTCCAAAATGTCAATAACAATAGTCATAATATCATACTCAACAATCTTCATCAACCATACATTATTCAATTCTTCTACTTCCATTTCAAGGGCATCCATAGCCATGGTCATAATACAACATTACCTTCATCCTCATATAATGTTTCTTCCACACTCTTAATATCGTTTGTAACATAACTATACTGGTAACATATAAAGAATCATGATTCATATTATGCTACTACTCAAAAATGTCACTATTCTCATATTTGTAACCCATTTTCTATTTCCTTCTATAATCCAAGTCTTTCAACCTCTCAATACTCTAAATAACATGAATTGATCAAAACACTTACCTTTGATAGTATGACAATGGCCTTTGGATGACAATACTTCACTTGAGAAAAACCCTAGCTTCAATCCAAAGAGTTTTCTTGTCTTGTATGAGCCCTAGAGACCTTCTTGCACTTGATTCCCTTGGTTTGATGAAGATGATCCTTAAATTCTCTTAGATTCTTGTAGATGAAGTGTGGAGAGAGTTCTAGAGGTTTCTTGAGGTATGGAGAGTGTTGGAGAGAAAATGAGAAATGAGAGAAATAAACATGGGTCCCTTATTTAAACTTAAAAATCTATCCTGACCAAGTTATACGGACACACATACGGTCCATATAAATTATAGTCCATATGTGTGACCGTATAATGCTTCCGGTGATGATCCTTCTCTGGGCAGCTTATATGGTCAGACATACGGGCCGTATCTTTCATACGGGCCGTATAAAGGACCGTACAATTCATAATTCCCTGTAACTCGTCCTCGTCGACCCGTTTTTCCTCCAATCCTTATGGAACCTTCTTAATACTTGTTTAACACTTCATTAACAATTTAAGGGGCATTATAACTCTTCTCTAGGGCATCATTAAGTCAACATTAACTCGGTACTTTGGAAATCCTCTCTGATACACAATGTATACCTCGCCTTTCTTGGCGAACTTTCTTCCCTTGCCTCAAACGTCTTTGAATTCTCAATTAGAATCATTAAGTAACCTTTCTTAATTGTAGGGACATCGCATACGCCTCACCTTGCACTAGTCCATTCACTATGCAACAACATGAAATTTTTCCGAGGTGTAACAGAAACAGTCTGGCTTTGGTTTGTCCAAATCCTGAACAGTTGAAGACTAAGGTTATGCCTTGAGACATGACTGCTTCTTTGTTCCTTCTGTGTGTATAAGTAATTGATGTAGTAATGATAACACCTTGTTTGCAAGCTTCCTAGGCTTAAAGTTGGACACAGATTGAAAGAAAAACCTTATGATAATAATCTATGTGAAAGAGGAGTATGAATGAATTGGAAAGAAGAAAACAGTATTTGAGAACATAAGAGAAAAAACAACTTGCCTTTTGATCTGTAAACTGTCCAGTCTCATTTGGTGTGAGATGGGGGTAATAAAAGGTCATAAGTGTCTGGGTTGAGGTTGAAAACCACTTGGCTAGGTAGGGAAGGTCTTTTAAAGACATCTTAGGAGAGGATTGAGGGAATACTTGACCCATAATATCTTTTCTCCCAAATAAAAGATTGTTATAGCATCCCTGTTAAGCCTATGGGTGTATAACCTCCTACCTCTACATTTTTGTGCTTTCTTGTCATTTTGTTGAGGTTATGGAATCCTAAAAGATAAAATTTCTTGTACACTTGTTAATGGACCACTAGAATTGATTAGCCTAGTTTTTGTTACATTTGTCCTGATGTATCTCAAGAAGATGTTTGGATCAGTTGGATGATGTATGATGATTTGGAAACTGTAATAAAACTGGAAAGGGAAAAGCTGTTTTCAAAAGAGGACACTGGTTGTTTTGATAAATAAAGTAGAAGAGTCCTTTCTTTTTTGTGAAGATGACATGATAATCTATGACAAACTTTTTAATAATTGGTTAAGTTTGAATGAGGATTTAGACCCTATGTAGAATTTGTGTGCATTGATGTGGTTCCAACCTGTATTTTGAAAGGTGATCTGTCCCCCCCCCCCCCCCCCCCATCCTAAAGTCCTAACAGTGCATCTTTTAAAAGGTAAGAAGGTCAATGGTCTGCATTTATTCAAGATAGTAATGTAGCCTGATGGGGGTATATTTGACCCTTTTCACAGTGACCCTTTGAACAATAAGTCATGCTTCCTTTCCATCTTCTTCTTTGGATTTAGTTGTGAGTCCATTAATCTAAAGCCCAGTAATAGATGGAGTTGAAACTATTCTAGTTATGTTTGAAAGAAGTTGTTTTCCTCCTGTGCCACATATAAAGTTAGTCAAAGATATGTGATACTTATTCAATTTTGAAGAATAGATGAAGATTAAGAATAAAGTTATAACTACAATTACGTGCATCCCTTAAAAGTTAATTTAAACTTTTCTGCCAATGAGATTGAATCAAGAGTAAATGTTAGGAAAATTTTAAACTCTGCACCTTAAAAAAAAGAATGTGAGATCTCTGTGCATTTTTGAGACTTTGACCTTCCTACTTGTTTAAGTCATGTATAGAGGTGTAACCGTTGTGTCTAAGATTTATATATCCCACATGGGAACATGATAACTTAAAGGTCTCTTGGCAGTTAGTTCTATAGATGATCCTAGCTTGGTTTTCATTATTGCTTATGTCTTGAATTGGGTTCTGTAAAAATAACATACTATCACACCAATAAGGGACTTTGATTTGCAACTGCTTGGTTTTGTTATGCTATATCTGTTAAGATTATTGTTTGGATCCTCCTGTTTATTTTTTGTCTTCACTAGAGGAATCATTTAGAATTTGGAATATAATGTCATGAAAATGACAAGAGTGTTCACTTGAATTGTCCATAAAATGTCTAAGCCTATTTGAGAGTTATACTAGACAGTTATAGATATACTTTATGTATACTAAACATGTTGTGATTATACTATACCTAGAGGATGGTTTTCCCTTATCCTTGTGTGTCTCTATACTTCATCACATTTGCCTGATTCAATATTGTCCAGAATTTCATTATTTCCATGTGACTGCCACTGTCGTGATTATTTGGTTTAATTTTGGTCTAAGCCATATTGTGTCCATACAGATTGTTTCTCATCTTTGTGCTCAAGTCATTTTGTTTTTCCTCTACTTGTCTCATCTGTTTTTCTTGGCTCATGATTGTTCTATCCACATGTATATTAGACATGTCCTACTTATTCTGAGTTATGTGTGTGTGTATGTGTATATGTGTCTACCATGGTTGTTGGTTAAGAGGCAGTTTAGGTAAAGGGGGGTCTAGTTTGAACCCTTCCCTGGTCACTAGCTATGCAGGAGGTTCATGAAACCTCTTGAAACTTGTGTGGCATCAGGAATAAAGGGGGGTGATGACTTGGCCTTCCATCACCTAGTTTGGAATATTGATTTTGAGGACATGGAACACACATATGCCCCTCACATGAGCTTATGAATAAATAGGGTATGTTTCTTATATGTGTGTATGTTTATGTATAGAATGGGATTTATAAACTGTAGTGTTTTATGTATATTATGTGCATATATCATATGTATGAGAGGAAGAGTAAATATAAACTAACCGGGGTCTTTTGTTTTTTCTCCTCTCTACTGCATGGCCACTTGGGCCGAAGTCCAGCCACCGTAAAATTCTTTCAAATGTTTTCGAGTCCAAAAGGAAGAAAGAGATGCTAATATATTGAAGGCCCAATCATGGGTAGAAATGATATGAAGGCCCAACCATAGTTGAAAATGGTTGGGGTTTGGTACACCCCATTTCATTTTACTCCATCATATTTTTGTTATCTTTTGACTTATTTGTAGTGTGTATATTACTTATAAAACCCACAAATATTATTGGAACCTTTATCATAAATTAGGCATCTTAGGCAAACGGTGCATATGTCGTTTAGATTGACTTTAGCACCCGAAAACTCTTTTTCAAGACTTTGAAAATGCGTACTGATTTTGGAGGTAAAAAATGGAAAAAACAAACTACTTTTTTCATAATAAACGAGGAACAAAAAAGAGGTGTGTTCGATAAGACGGTATAATCATATGGTATAAAATTAGGAAGATTAGACAAAAAATTTCCTTTCATTTTTCAAAACTGTCAAAAATACGTTTCTTTTCTGGTCATGAGTATAATAAAGCAAAACACAACGTTTTGGTGCCAAAAACCCACCTGAGTCTTTTCCTTAAAACTGAGTATTTTTAGGAATAGTTTAGGCTGAAACACATTCCAATTTGGTTTTCAAAATATGGACCTGTATAAAGTCAACACTTGGGCTAGTAAATTTCATTTAATGCTTTACAAAAAAAAATCAGAGGTTAACAAAAGAGATCGGGGCCCATAATGTAATTAGCCAAACAAGGAAGATTTGGGCCAAGGCCTACGCGGGTACTTTCTTTAAATAAGTTAAAAAACATTTTTTTGGTCAAGACCCTTTTTTATCTTTAAAACGATCCCATGATCAAAGATTTTTCTGGGCTAAGTCTTTTTTTAAGAGATTCAGTGAAACATCCTAATGCCTAAAAAACAAAAATGGATTTCAAAAGGCAAAAACTTGTATTTGAAGTTAAAATCTGTACTTTTTTTATAAAAGTATATGTATATAGTGAGTATATTTTGTTAAAGGTAAAGTATAGAAAATTTTCTTTTAGGCCACAAACAATTCATTTTCCTTTAAAATTAACTACGCAAAATAATATAAAAATTTCTTTCTTAAAAGGTCAAAACATTCCAATTTACGCCTAATTTACCAAAATTTAGGTAAGGGTATTCTAAAGACGTATTAAGCGGATCAACCCGGACCATGTGTGAGTAAAGCATGAATAAAAATCTAAACCAATAAAACAAAAAATAAACTTTCCATTCTTTTAGAAAACTAAAATCCTTATATGTAAAAGGAATTAATTACACTCGGATATTATAAATCCGAACTTAAATGCCCTATATATAAAGGGGATATATTCAATTTTTTCAAACAATGATATGCAACCTGACAGTATTTGCGGGAAATAAGCACTAAGTAAACAATTCATGCAAATACTCACACATTGGAATTCGAAGGTCAACCGTATAATACGAATCTTTAATACTAGGGTGCCTAACACTTTCCCTACTAGAACTTTGGATTAAGAAGGTTTTTTCACGGTGTATGAATAAATCCTTCAAACCTGGTTTTCCTAATTTCCTAAAAATTAAGTGGCGACTCTTTTAAAACAAAGTCTGAAAGAGCACCAACGATTTCGAAGCAGCTTTTCAGAGCACTAACCCCGCCCGTGAAAATGCGAACCGTCACAGATGGCGACTCTGCTGGGGACTTACAGGTTCTACCCTTAAGGGTTCCAGTATAATATGGGGATATTTTCTTTAACTGTTTATTTGTTTACTTTCCTGCAATTATCAACTTTCATTGCATGCATATCATAACTCCGCTACTCCTGGCATTTATTTACATCTTGTTCCAAAGGCATCTTCGCGGAGTACGTGATCGTAACTTCATTAAAAAACCAAAATACTTCTTTTGGAACAGTTATGAGGCGGGGTTGGTTCGTGGTCGTCTAACAGCCCTGATGGTTCAACCCAGTTATCCACTCGGGTTCCCGATCTTTTATGAAAAAACCAGTCTAGTAAAACTAGGATAGAGCTAAGCCAAACCCCTACTGAACTAGAGCATTCATACCTAGACGAGCTTTGGGTATCTCAGACCTATCTGAAGCTCATTAAGAGAGACCACTTTGTACTCGGACGGTCTATGACCCGAAGAACATCGCATCTCATTTGTGTGCTATGTGGAAGCATGTTTAGTGCCTATGTGATGAACCATTGACCATGTAAGGATGGGGGAATTCTAATGGTGTTCTATTTTGTTGAAGGAAGGCCGCATCCATTTTGACACAATCATCGAGGCTCCGGATTTGTTGAGGATTTGGTGGGCATGGTTAGCGTACGCTCATAAAAAGACAATTAGCTGCACTCTGGGCCACTTTCCAGCTATCATCACCATGAAAGGTCGTTCGAAATTAATAGAGGTGTTAGCCGGACATTGGGACGATAAGGAAATGTTATTCTGCTTCAGTGAAATGGAGATGACTCCAACCTTAGAGGAGATTAAGGATGCCATAGACAACCAATGGAACCTGTCTAAGGAGACGACACAAACCAGATCACCACCTGTTATTTTCATAAAGGCCCACAGTCGGCCAAATCATGAAGTTTCTCGTACTAACTGAAGCACCCTGGGCACGAGGACCCATTGTATCCTTTAGAGATTGGTATCGGAGATGCCACCGGATATACTCTGTACCTGAGAGAGTTCAAGAGTAGGGAAGAGTGGGAAGTTGTTAGACCCTTGGCATTCGCCATAGCCTTGCTAGGCATTATGGTGTTTCCACAGGGCGATTCGATGATTGTAGACACCCGGGTGATCTACCTAGCCCATGCCATTTTCGATACTTCCAAGGATGTAGCATGTTGTTACAATGGTGGATTATCAAACACATCAACATGGCTAAGGAAGTCCAATATTTGAGCAACCACAACAGGGTAGACTGTCTTACAAACTAATGCCCGAATCTTGGTTACATGTCCAAAGAGGCATGGGCCGGCTTCTTTGAAGAATTGACTGAAGGTAGAATCCAGTGGATGTTTCCTGACTTTATATTAGAAAATGTAGTGGTTCGGGGTAAAAATCGCCCTTTTTCCTGGCTCGGGCATCTATCCTAAGGCCCGCACCTCGACACGATGCTCAAGAAGAGGAACGTCTTAAGGATTGTCTGGAAAGCACGAATGAGCACTTAGCCCAGATTCTAGAAGAGACAGATCCAACAATAGTAAGGATGGAAATGTACCAAGCACGACTTTGGATTCAGACCACCCTTCGGAGGGTGAAAAAGGCCAAGACAAGCTAGGCCTCGATATCAGCCGCTGGAGGAGAACCTTGCTGATTTACTGCTTTATATTGAGCCCCTGTCGGCTTCATCATCTTTCTAATCCTTTTGGGGAAGATATTTTTATTATAATTAATGATGAATTTTCGGGGCAATGGTTCATCTTGACAAATGGCACTTGCATGCTTCAATCATTAAGGAGAGCCTTGACTCAAAAAGGTTTAGGAATGCGATTAGTATGATTATCTGCCAAAATTATATGAATGCTTGCTACGTGTGTCACATGCCTACTTGCTATGTGTGTTATCATGTATACGGGCTTGAATATATTTGATCCGATGAACTAAAACCACATACCAAAAGAAAAACCAAAACCTTAAAACTTATTCGAATTTATCTCCATTAAAAGGTTGACTTTCTATGGAAAACCAAAGAGAACAAGAGATGCGGACTCTGGGAGAGACAGCGGAAATGTTAAGAGATAGGGTACTACAAATGGAGAAGCACCTTCAAGAGATACGGAGGAAAATTAAAGAAGTGGACTGACTGCTGGAGATGGTTGGGAACCCACCCGAGGGCATACCCTAAGAACGTCCCAGAAAAAGTGAGAGAGTTAGTTTTAAACTATATACCTTTGCAGAGGAGGCCCATGACTCCTAGAGAAGGGACTCCAGGAGGGAGGGAGGAAAGCCTAAGAGTTGGATCAGATCACTGGGTGACAAATTCGGACCCCCAGGAGGAGTCAGAGCCCCCAACAGGAAGCCTCTGAACCCTTTGAGGGAGGGGAACTAGAAGAGGAGGGTCCCCAGAATATGGAAGAAGGAGATTTGGAGCCGATCGACATAGAAGCTGAGGGCGAAGAAGGACCATTTGGAATGTTTCCTGAGTTTGCTAAAGAAGAAAATGATGCCAATGAGGAGTCTGATTATTATGCCCCGACCAATGAGGGATTTGACTTCTATGCACCCTCACCCATATTGGTATTTGCAACCTCCACTATGGCATTAGAGAATTTCGGTAAGGTAGGCCCTTCTAAAGACTTCTTAGTGGGGAATAGCCTTCAAAGCGCACTCCTCCCCATTCAGAGTGGCTCCACGGCCCATCACCTATAAGGAAGTATATGAGAAGATGGTTGCCAGGGGAGTGCCTTGCACCACTAGGGCTAGGTTACCGCCGCCCGAGTTGGTGTATGCATACAAAAGGTGTCTGTTCCACCACAACTAGGCTGGTCATACCCTAAACGAGTGCTTGGGGTTGAGAAGAAGAATTTGTAGTCTGATTGATGATAAGATCATTGGGACTTTGTGGGGCTACACACCCTACTACATCATGACCCTATTATCCCTGGGAAGGGAGTCACTGCTGGCATGCAGATCTGCCGGTATGATTTCACGATCTTCAAGGAATCATACGCTCGTATATTCTCAACCTTAGCTAGTATGAGGAAGATTAGACCCGTGGAACCTGCCTACGAGCCCTCACCATTAGGGCCCAACAGGAATAAATTTTTTCTACATCATACAGGAGCCATGGGGCACGACATAGAAGAGTGCCACGCATTCAAGCTCGAGCTTGAATACAAGATCAGTACAGGAGAGATTTTGGTCATCTTACCACCACAGTACTGAGAAGAAAGGAGAATGAGAGAGAGTGTGTTCGTAAGGACAGCGACTCGCGGAAATGTATTTTTGGGTAGATAATAGGTGTCCCTATTTTTGCACATAAAAGGTTAGCCCCTATCCCCCATAAATGTTGTAAGGAACCGTGCCGACTAGACGTCCCTATGGGGGGATATGTGGGAAGCCCTACCCGGGCCAGGTCTGGGCATATCTTTAGTGTTATGTCCCGTGTTTTCGTATAATTGGAAAGCGAGAAATAATTACGATTTATGTGTTATAAGGATATATTTTTTTTTTTTTTGGTGAATATGACTATGTTGGTTATGGAACCTTAAATGTTAAGACATCGGGGAAGGCCGAGGATAAATTTGGAATGTCGAAAATTAGTTTCGGGAATTACAAAACGGGACTTTAACCAATTGGGCCAAGAAAAATTTGGAAGTGGATTGAAGCCCAATTCAAGGGATGGCCGGCCATGGCCCAAGTCCACATTAAGTGGTCATGTGAATTTCACATGACCCTTAATGAAGATATATATCACATTGTAGTGGTAATTATCTAGAACAAAGATCGAAATTCAAGAACACCAAGAAATAAGGGGTTCGGCCGTGACTTAGAAAAGAAAAGAAAAAAAAATTCCCAAGCTTTGTTGTTGATCCAAAAATCCTAATTTCTACATAGTTGTGAAGTACTCAAGGCCCTCTTCAACGGGGTATAATTAGTTTGGCACAAGAACCTCGTTTGCGACAAGTCGGGTTTTCAAGAAAAGGTAAGAATTTTGCCCCTTTAATGTTATAGAATTGATATGAATATGCTAAGGATTGGAAATAGACGAGAATCCCGTAACTTGGATGTAAATAGAAAGTCGTGGGTGTGTGTGTATATTGTATGTTGGCCGTGAGTTATATGTAGTGCAAAGGTATGGGAATCTTATCTTGTTTAGTTGGTTTGTGGCGTCGTTATAACATTTAGGACGTAAATGATTGGTTAGTGAATTAAATGGGCATTGGAAAATGATTTCGGACATTATCGGAAAGTGTATACCTTCGGTATCATTATGTATATCATTGTATATTTAGGGTGCTAGAGACTTTAAATATGAATTTATAATGATGTTAATGAATTCGGAATGAAACGACGTGAGTTAGAATGTTCGTCGTGAATTTTTGATGTTTTGAAGAATTATGGAAAGTAATGGATTTTGGGGCAATTTCGTGTATGGCTTGGATTGTAGTTAGGATGTGATTGTATAAGTTTGAATGCGGAAATGAATACAATTATGTAGATGTAGAATTGGAGTTTTGAAAGTTTGAATGAAAGTTGCCAACTTAGGTAACAAAGTAGAATTTTGAAGCTAAAGTGGTTTGATTATTACTTGTGTTGTTTGATGATGTGTGGGCTGTTGTATTGATGTATTTTGAGCCGAGCTAAGTCTCGGGGATGTTAGATTTATAGGGGAAATGCTGCCGAAATTTCGGTAGGCAAAAATGAAGTTAAAGGCATTTTTTTTAGCCTAAGAATCTCAATTGGTAACTTTGACCATTTGCAGATTTAAGACGAAACGGGACTTGACTTTTGGGAGAGCATACGACGTCTGTAAGGTATGTAAAGCTTCTCACTCCTTCGTTTGGCATGTCTTAGTGTGATAGGCGAATATTGGAACTTCCGGAGCATTTCTGCTCCTCGAAACCCGACCCACAGAAAAGTTACTATTCATTCAATTCAATTGAAGCCTAAGGGCTCTATTTTGGCTAGAATGCCACCACTCGTCCGAAACCTATCGAAATGTGGTCGGGTAACCTAGAAATGATTATGTATGACCCTTTGGCCTATAAATGTTCAGAAAATATGTTCGCCACCTCAATTTGACTCGAGGTGGGCCCGCTAACCCCGATACGCCCTATTTGCCTTATTGGGCTATCTTTGTGAATAAAGTTTGATATGATACTTTCGATTTTGGAATCCCCTCTTATGAGATATATTTGGAATATTATGATATGATAAGTTACGTTTTGAGCCATACGTACCATTTTGGAAACTTTTGTGAAACGGATCTTTGTATCGACTAAGTATTCGCTTATTTTGTGCTATGGAACGATTTGTAAAACTATTATGTTTTGAAAGACTATTTTGAAGTATGATTTGCATTTTTTTGCTCACGACTCCGCTCGTGCCTTATTATGACTTCGTTCACCGGTTCCCGGGCCGGTTATGATTCGTGCGCCTTATAATAGTTTGGCCGTATGCTGTGTTACGGTTCCCGAGGCTTCGCCATAGGGCCGGGTTCCGTTTGGAGTTATGCTGTGATATGGCTCGTGATGCGATACGCTCACCTCTGATTATGTTTGCGTTCGGGGATGTACGGAGATTTGAAACCTTCTGGTGTTATGCTGTGTGTGGCGCCAGCGTCGGAGTGGCGACCACGTTCCTAAGCGTTTGCATGATTTCGTTTGCATTGTATATACGTATATGATTTTGATACGGATTTTGACATACCGATTTGTATTCCATTTTGTTATCTGATTTGCTGTCAGTTTTGATCCATATTTCTGTACTCCGTGCTTTACATACTTAGTACATATTTCGTACTGACCCCCTTTCTTCGGGGGCTGCATTTCATGCCCGCAGGTGCAGATATTGGCGATCCTCCACAGTAGGCTTCCCCTTTGCTATTCCGGAGTACTCCCCTTTGATCCGGAGTCCACTTTTGGTACAGACTCCTTTTGCTTTGTATATATTTGGTATATCTGACTATTTGGGTACGGCGGGGCCCTGTCTCGCCATATGTCTTTGTTTTGAATTCGTAGAGGCCTGTAGTCATATATGTGGGGTGAGGGTCCTGTATATGTTGGGTTGATTTCGTTTTCTGGTCTTAAAGCGGTCTGTTTGTTATGCTGGCCCCAAATGGCCCTTATGCTTATGTTTGCACTTTTGACCGGCGATGTCTATTCCGCCGCTCAGTTTGTATTTGATATGGTATTTTGATTTGGCGCGACCGCTTAAGACATATTTTGATATAAATTATGTTTGATATGATTTCGTAAAATTCAGAAAGCAGTTTGGATTTGAAAATTTATATGTGATTCGGTCTGGGTACCCAGGTAGGGTGCCAGTCGCGGCCCACGGGGCTGGGTCGTGACAAAAGTGGTATCAGAGCAGTTTGTCCTCGGAATGTCTACAGGTCGTGTCTCGTAGAGTCTTGTTTATCGATGTGTTGTGCACCACACCTATAAACAGGAAGCTACAGGGCATTTAGGATGTTACTTTTTTTGGAATCTTAGATCGTGCGATAGAGCTGTGCTACTAGGATGATTTTGATCTGACTCGCTATTGTGCTTGCAGTGATGCCTCCGAAGAAGGCAACGGCGGCCCAGAAGGGCAAAGAAAGGATAGGAGAGACTAGCCAGGCACAGCGAGCTACCCGGGCTCGTGTTTATGATTTGCCTGAGGAGGTCTCTCATTCTGAGGGGTCTGCTACACCCCCACTAGTACAGCCTGGAGTAGGACCTTCAGCAGCTCCAGAGGTCCGTGTACCCGCACCTGAGACTCCAGCTCCTCAGCCAAGGGCGGAGGATAGGACCCTGAGAGAGGCTGTACAGTTGCTGACTACATTGGTGGCAGGACAGGCTCGCAGACGCGGGCGGAGGGACGACGGTGACGATGACAGGCGGGACAGCCTGAGAGTTCGGGAGTTTTTGTTATGTGGCCCTCCAGAGTTCTTCGGGTCTAAGCCTGACGAGGACCCCCATGACTTTATTCGGGGGATGCGACGCTCACTGGACTTGGTCAGGGCTTCAGAGAACGAGTCGGTTGAGCTGGCTTCGCACAGGCTTCGAGATGTGGCTACCCACTGGTACGAGACTTGGGAGCTGTCTAGAGGAGAGGGTGCCCCTCCAGCCACTTGGGATCAGTTTGTGACAGCATTCACCCGCCACTTTTTGCCCCCAGAGTTACGGCGGGCACGGGCTGATCGATTCTTACGTCTGCAGCAGAGGGGTCGGAGTGTTCGCGAGTATAACCTTGAGTTTGATTCTCTGGCCCGATATGCACCGGCCGTGGTAGCAGATATGTCCGATCGGATGCACAGATATGTTATGGGATTGGACCGGTATTTGGTTGATAGCTGTATGGCAGTGTCATTGCAGGCAGACATGGACATTGCCCGACTTCAGGCCTATGCGATGGGTATGGAGGACCGTCGCAGGTCTGATCCTTCTGGCAGAGATCGAGATAGGAGGCCGCTCAAGAGGGCTAGGTCCGCAGGTTATTCTGGAGATTCCCGAGGCGGACAGCCTCAGCAGCAGCAGTCAGATAGACCTTTTCCTCCCTCCGACCGGAGTACTCAGTCAGGCAGCCGGAGATTCGATAGTACGGGACCGTCTGGGGCCGGTCAGAGCTCCAGAGTGGCAGGTTCGCAGGTATCCAGGGGCCCCAGCCAGGCCAAACCACCCAGGCCCCGTTGTCCTCATTGCGGGAAGTCTCATCCCGGGGAGTGTTACCGAGCGACTGGAGCTTGATTTTCGTGTGGTGGTCAGGGCCACTTTATGAGAGACTGTCCTTTGGCTAGCGGTTCTGGTAGTGCTGCTCAGCAGACAGGGTCAGCCGCCGGTTCTTCATCTGTTCCATCTGTTGCACGCCCTGGAGGGCGAGGTATGCCAGCACCGGTAGGACGCGGTCGAGGCCGCAGTGGCGCTTCAGGTTCTAGCGGTCCCTCGAACCGCATATATGCTTTGGCCAGCCGCCAGGATCTGGAGGCTTCGCCAAACGTCGTCACAGGTACATTACTGGTTTTCTCCAGATCTGTATATGCATTGATTGACCCTGGCTCTACTTTATCATATATTTCCCCACTCGTTGCTAGTAAGATTGGGATAGTGTCTGAGCCTATAGAGCCATTTGAGGTAGCTACGCCAGTTGGGGATTTTATTGTAGCGAGACAGATCTATAGGGATTGTTCTGTGACCATCTATGATCGTAGCACTAAGGCTGATTTGATAGAGTTAGATATGCTTGAGTTTGACGTCATTATGGGCATGGACTGGTTGTCTTCCTATTATGCTAATGTCGACTGCCAGAAAAAGGTAGTCCGTTTTCAGTTTCCAGGGGAACCAGTCATAGAGTGGTTCGGATCTACAGCATCACCGAGGGGTAAGTTTATTTCATACCTCAAGGCTAAGAAGATGATCCAGAAGGGGTATATCTATCATTTGGTTCGTGTGCACGATACTGCCGCGGAGGTACCTATCCTTCAGTCCGTTCCAGTCGTCAGTGAGTTTCCAGATGTATTTCCTGACGAGCTTCCTGGCCTTCCGCCTGAGCGGGAGATTGATTTCACTATAGAGTTGATGCCGGATATGCAGCCTATATCTATTCCTCCGTACAGGATGGCACCAGCTGAGCTGAAGGAGTTGAAAGAGCAGCTGAAAGATTTATTGGATAAGGGCTTTATCAGACCCAGCACATCACCCTGGAGAGCGCCGGTATTGTTTGTCAGAAAGAAAGACGGGTCACTACGGATGTGTATCGACTACCGGCAGCTTAATAAGGTGACTATAAAGAATAAATATCCCCTCCCTCGGATTGACGATTTGTTTGATCAGCTGCAGGGCGCTAAATACTTTTCAAAGATAGATCTGCGCTCAGGTTATCATCAGGTGCGAGTACGGGAGTCAGATATCCCGAAGACTGCTTTCAGGACCCGGTACGGGCATTATGAGTTCAGAGTTAAGTCTTTCGGGCTGACTAATGCTCCAGCAGTATTTATGGATCTGATGAACCGGGTATTTCGGCCTTTTCTGGATATGTTTGTTATTGTGTTTATTGATGATATCTTGATTTACTCGCGATCAGCCGAGGAGCATTCAGATCATTTGAGGACGGTACTTGGCATTCTTCGTCAGCATAAGTTATATGCTAAATTCTCTAAGTGTGAGTTCTGGTTGACTTCTGTGGCATTCTTGGGCCATATTGTCGGCGCAGATGGTATTCGGGTCGACACGCAGAAGATTGAGGCTGTGCAGAATTGACCCAGGCCTACTACTCCGACAGAGGTGCGTAGTTTTCTGGGTTTGGCCGGGTATTATCGCAGGTTTGTGGAGGAATTTTCTTCTATTGCAGCACCACTGACGAGGCTTACTCAGAAAGCAGCAAAATTCCAGTGGACAGATGCCTGTGAGCGCAGCTTTCAGATGCTGAAGGAGAGATTGATTATAGCACCAGTTCTGGCTCTTCTAGAGGGATCTGACGGGTATGTTATCTATTGTGACACCTCTGGTATTGGGATAGGTTGTGTATTGATGCAGCACGGTCGAGTCATAGCCTATGCTTCCCGGCAGCTCAGACCGCACGAGAAGAACTATCCCACCCATGATCTTGAGTTGGCCGCGGTGATTCATGCTTTGAAGATTTGGCGGCATTATTTATATGGGGTCCATGTTGATATCTATACGGACCATAAGAGTCTCCAGTATATTTTTAAGCAGAAGGAGCTAAATTTGCGGCAGCGGAGATAGCTTGAGCTACTAAAGGATTACGACGTTGATATTCTGTACCATCCGGGGAAAGCCAATGTGGTAGCGGATGCACTTAGCCGCAAGTCTATGGGCAGCTTGGCTGATGTACCGTCTGGTAAGAAAGATTTGGTTCGTGACATTCGTCAGCTGGCCAGCCTCGGAGTTCGTTTGGCAGATTCTGGAGATTCTGGGATTTCTGTTCGCCCAGTTGCTGAGTCATCTATTATTCAGGAGGTAAAGCAGCGCCAGTTTGAGGATCCTCTTTTGATTCAGTACAGAGATGTGGCCCTTAATAAAGCAAAGACTCAATTTGAAATCTCGCCTGAAGGAGTATTATTGTATGACGGCAGATTCCGTGTACCGGACATTGCGGGCTTACGACGGCAGATTATGGGTGAGGCACATAATGCACGGTATTCTGTTCATCCTGGTTCCACTAAGATGTATCGGGATCTCAGGTGTTTGTATTGGTGGGACGGCATGAAGAAAGATATTGCTGAGTTTGTTAGTCAGTGCCCGAACTGCCAGCAAGTCAAGATCGAGCATCAGAAGCCCGGTGGATTGTTACAGGAGATGGAGATTCTAGCCTGGAGATGGGAGATGATTAATATGGATTTCGTTGTTGGGTTACCGCGCACTCCACGCAGGTACGACTCTATCTGGGTGATCGTTGACAGGCTGACGAAATCAGCCCATTTCCTTCCGGTTCGGACTACTTATTCGGCTGAGGACTATGCCAGATTGTATATCAGAGAGATAGTCAGACTTCACGGAGTCCCTATATCTATTATTACTGACCAAGGTACCCAGTTTACAGCAAATTTCTGGAGGTCATTTCAGGAGGGATTAGGGACTCAGGTGAGTCTCAGTACAACTTTTCACCCTCAGTCCGACGGGCAGGCCGAGCGCACTATTTAGACGCTCGAAGATATGTTGCGGGCCTGCGTTATTGATTTCAGGGGCAGCTGGGATGATCATTTGCCGCTTATTGAGTTTGCCTATAATAACAGTTATCACTCCAGCATCCAGATGGCACCGTATGAAGCCCTGTATGGCAGGAAATGCAGATCTCCTATTGGTTGGTTTGACGTGGGCGAGACTAAGCTGATTGGGCCAAAGGTGATCCAGGAAGCCGTAGATAAAGTAAAGCTTATTCGAGAACGGTTATTGGCTGCTCAGAGTCGACATAAAGCTTATGCAGATAGACGACGTCGACCGTTAGAATTCCAGATTGGCGACTGGGTATTCCTAAAGGTGTCGCCCATGAAGGGTGTCATGAGATTCGGTAGAAAGGGTAAGTTGAGCCCCCGGTACATTGGGCCGTATCAGATCGTTCGAAACATAGGCGAGGTCGCCTATGAGCTAGACTTACCATCCGACTTGGAGGCCGTACACCCGGTGTTTCATGTGTCTATGTTGCGGAAATGTATTGGTGATCCTTCCAGGATATTCCCGGTTGATGACATTCAGGTGACGGAGCAGTTATCCTATGACGAGCAGCCTGTATCTATTCTGGATCGACAGGTGCGGAGACTACGCACTAAAGAAGTGCCCTCCGTCAAAGTCTTGTGGCGCAACAATAATCGGGAGGAGATGACTTGGGAGGCGGAGGACGAGATGAAAAGGAGATACCCTCACTTGTTCCCGACGTCCACATGTAATCTAAATTTTTTTTCAGTTTGTTGTGTTGATTGATAAAATGAATTATGTATGTCATTATTAAAAAGGGACACTCCTGCCTGGAGATGGGAGATGATTAATATGGATTTCGTTGTTGGGTTACCGCGCACTCCACGCAGGTACGACTCTATCTGGGTGATCGTTGACAGGCTGACGAAATCAGCCCATTTCCTTCCGGTTCGGACTACTTATTCGGCTGAGGACTATGCCAGATTGTATATCAGAGAGATAGTCAGACTTCACGGAGTCCCTATATCTATTATTACTGACCAAGGTACCCAGTTTACAGCAAATTTCTGGAGGTCATTTCAGGAGGGATTAGGGACTCAGGTGAGTCTCAGTACAACTTTTCACCCTCAGTCCGACGGGCAGGCCGAGCGCACTATTCAGACGCTCGAAGATATGTTGCGGGCCTGCGTTATTGATTTCAGGGGCAGCTGGGATGATCATTTGCCGCTTATTGAGTTTGCCTATAATAACAGTTATCACTCCAGCATCCAGATGGCACCGTATGAAGCCCTGTATGGCAGGAAATGCAGATCTCCTATTGGTTGGTTTGACGTGGGCGAGACTAAGCTGATTGGGCCAAAGGTGATCCAGGAAGCCGTAGATAAAGTAAAGCTTATTCGAGAACGGTTATTGGCTGCTCAGAGTCGACATAAAGCTTATGCAGATAGACGACGTCGACCGTTAGAATTCCAGATTGGCGACTGGGTATTCCTAAAGGTGTCGCCCATGAAGGGTGTCATGAGATTCGGTAGAAAGGGTAAGTTGAGCCCCCGGTACATTGGGCCGTATCAGATCGTTCGAAACATAGGCGAGGTCGCCTATGAGCTAGACTTACCATCCGACTTGGAGGCCGTACACCCGGTGTTTCATGTGTCTATGTTGCGGAAATGTATTGGTGATCCTTCCAGGATATTCCCGGTTGATGACATTCAGGTGACGGAGCAGTTATCCTATGACGAGCAGCCTGTATCTATTCTGGATCGACAGGTGCGGAGACTACGCACTAAAGAAGTGCCCTCCGTCAAAGTCCTGTGGCGCAACAATAATCGGGAGGAGATGACTTGGGAGGCGGAGGACGAGATGAAAAGGAGATACCCTCACTTGTTCCCGACGTCCACATGTAATCTAAATTTTTTTTCAGTTTGTTGTGTTGATTGATAAAATGAATTATGTATGTCATTATTAAAAAGGGACACTCCTGCCTTGATCATAAGACCTTATAAGATTAATTTAACATTCGGGGACGAATGTTCTTAAGGGGGAGAGAATGTTATGTCCCGTGTTTTCGTATAATTGGAAAGCGAGAAATAATTACGATTTATGTGTTATAAGGATATATTTTTTTTTTTGTGAATATGACTATGTTGGTTATGGAACCTTAAATGTTAAGACATCGGGGAAGGCCGAGGATAAATTTGGAATGTCGAAAATTAGTTTCGGGAATTACAAAACGGGACTTTAACCAATTGGGCCAAGAAAAATTTGGAAGTGGATTGAAGCCCAATTCAAGGGATGGCCGGCCATGGCCCAAGTCCACATTAAGTGGTCATGTGAATTTCACATGACCCTTAATGAAGATATATATCACATTGTAGTGGTAATTATCTAGAACAAAGATCAAAATTCAAGAACACCAAGAAATAAGGGGTTCGGCCGTGACTTAGAAAAGAAAAGAAAAAAAAATTCCCAAGCTTTGTTGTTGATCCAAAAATCCTAATTTCTACATAGTTGTGAAGTACTCAAGGCCCTCTTCAACGGGGTATAATTAGTTTGGCACAAGAACCTCGTTTGCGACAAGTCGGGTTTTCAAGAAAAGGTAAGAATTTTGCCCCTTTAATGTTATAGAATTGATATGAATATGCTAAGGATTGGAAATAGACGAGAATCCCGTAACTTGGATGTAAATAGAAAGCCGTGGGTGTGTGTGTATATTGTATGTTGGCCGTGAGTTATATGTAGTGCAAAGGTATGGGAATCTTATCTTGTTTAGTTGGTTTGTGGCGTCGTTATAACATTTAGGACGTAAATGATTGGTTAGTGAATTAAATGGGCATTGGAAAATGATTTCGGACATTATCGGAAAGTGTATACCTTCGGTATCATTATGTATATCATTGTATATTTAGGGTGCTAGAGACTTTAAATATGAATTTATAATGATGTTAATGAATTCGGAATGAAACGACGTGAGTTAGAATGTTCGTCGTGAATTTTTGATGTTTTGAAGAATTATGGAAAGTAATGGATTTTGGGGCAATTTCGTGTATGGCTTGGATTGTAGTTAGGATGTGATTGTATAAGTTTGAATGCGGAAATGAATACAATTATGTAGATGTAGAATTGGAGTTTTGAAAGTTTGAATGAAAGTTGCCAACTTAGGTAACAAAGTAGAATTTTGAAGCTAAAGTGGTTTGATTATTACTTGTGTTGTTTGATGATGTGTGGGCTGTTGTATTGATGTATTTTGAGCCGAGCTAAGTCTCGGGGATGTTAGATTTATAGGGGAAATGCTGCCGAAATTTCGGTAGGCAAAAATGAAGTTAAAGGCATTTTTTTTAGCCTAAGAATCTCAATTGGTAACTTTGACCATTTGCAGATTTCAGACGAAACGGGACTTGACTTTTGGGAGAGCATACGACGTCTGTAAGGTATGTAAAGCTTCTCACTCCTTCGTTTGGCATGTCTTAGTGTGATAGGCGAATATTGGAACTTCCGGAGCATTTCTGCTCCTCAAAACCCGACCCACAGAAAAGTTACTATTCATTCAATTCAATTGAAGCCTAAGGGCTCTATTTTGGCTAGAATGCCACCACTCGTCCGAAACCTATCGAAATGTGGTCGGGTAACCTAGAAATGATTATGTATGACCCTTTGGCCTATAAATGTTCAGAAAATATGTTCGCCACCTCAATTTGACTCGAGGTGGGCCCGCTAACCCCGATACGCCCTATTTGCCTTATTGGGCTATCTTTGTGAATAAAGTTTGATATGATACTTTCGATTTTGGAATCCTCTCTTATGAGATATATTTGGAATATTATGATATGATAAGTTACGTTTTGAGCCATACGTACCATTTTGGAAACTTTTGTGAAACGGATCTTTGTATCGACTAAGTATTCGCTTATTTTGTGCTATGGAACGATTTGTAAAACTATTATGTTTTGAAAGACTATTTTGAAGTATGATTTGCATTTTTTTGCTCACGACTCCGCTCGTGCCTTATTATGACTTCGTTCACCGGTTCCCGGGCCGGTTATGATTCGTGCGCCTTATAATAATTTGGCCGTATGCTGTGTTACGGTTCCCGAGGCTTCGCCATAGGGCCGGGTTCCGTTTGGAGTTATGCTGTGATATGGCTCGTGATGCGATACGCTCACCTCTGATTATGTTTGCGTTCGGGGATGTACGGAGATTTGAAACCTTCTGGTGTTATGCTGTGTGTGGCGCCAGCGTCGGAGTGGCGACCACGTTCCTAAGCGTTTGCATGATTTCGTTTGCATTGTATATACGTATATGATTTTGATACGGATTTTGACATACCGATTTGTATTCCATTTTGTTATCTGATTTGCTGTCAGTTTTGATCCATATTTCTGTACTCCGTGCTTTACATACTCAGTACATATTTCGTACTGACCCCCTTTCTTCGGGGGCTGCATTTCATGCCCGCAGGTGCAGATATTGGCGATCCTCCACAGTAGGCTTCCCCTTTGCTATTCCGGAGTACTCCCCTTTGATCCGGAGTCCACTTTTGGTACATACTCCTTTTGCTTTGTATATATTTGGTATATCTGACTATTTGGGTACGGCGGGGCCCTGTCTCGCCATATGTCTTTGTTTTGAATTCGTAGAGGCCTGTAGTCATATATGTGGGGTGAGGGTCCTGTATATGTTGGGTTGATTTCGTTTTCTGGTCTTACAGCGGTCTGTTTGTTATGCTGGCCCCAAATGGCCCTTATGCTTATGTTTGCACTTTTGACCGGCGATGTCTATTCCGCCGCTCAGTTTGTATTTGATATGGTATTTTGATTTGGCGCGACCGCTTAAGACATATTTTGATATAAATTATGTTTGATATGATTTCGTAAAATTCAGAAAGCAGTTTGGATTTGAAAATTTATATGTGATTCGGTCTGGGTACCCAGGTAGGGTGCCAGTCGCGGCCCACGGGGCTGGGTCGTGACATTTAGTTTTAGCTTAAATGAAGTACGTATCCTTCTTCTGTAAAACGAACTACGTAGGGCCTGATTTCCCTTAGTGGGATATGTAGGCAGTCTACGTAAGACTCGACCCATACATAATATAAATTAAGACCCCCCCCCCCACTTGTTAGCTTCTGTAACTAGGGAGGGTTTTCCAGGGTAAGTCAGCCATAAAGCCGATTGGACCAAGATCCACCCAAACATCAAAATCCCAAAAATATCCGAGCCTTTAGTACAGAGGTTAAAAAATGTTCAAGCTTAATATATGACCTTATTTGCTATGTGCGCTTTAAATACCAATATGTGATATCTTGCTTATTTACTTTATGTCAAGTAACTAATATTGTCTACCATTGAGTTATTCTTGTCTTATAGAATGAGGCCGATTAGCGTAATACTGAAAGTTGGCATACATTACAAGATCCAAAGCCGCATTAGCATCCCACACAGATAAAGGCAAAGAGAAGATGACTGGTACTCCCAAGAACGGAACCGAGCTCGCACTTCGTGACGGAGATGCCCAAGACCCACAAGAGGTATCATCTCAAGAAGATGTGATTGCAACATTACTGACTGCAGTTACGGCTCTACAAGAAATGGTAACCCAGAATGAGGCAACTAATATGGGGAAGGATGCCTCAATAGAAAAAGAAGGCCTCCTCCTCCATTCCCTTTGTTATAGCCCGTACTTCGTACGTTCGGAAAATTCAAGGCAATGGAGAGAAGTTAAGAACAAGACTATGTTCCAAAAAAATTTTTTAATACACGAGTTGTTGGAAATATTATTTATGGTCATTACTAGTATGGGAATATTGAGAGAGGTTAAGGGCGAAAAGAGAAATGCGCAAAAGGACCAATGGAAATGATGTGGAAGTTTAAGGGCAAAATGGGAATTTCGCAAAGTGCATGGAATGGCCATGTTGGCCGTGCATTGTAAGTAATGGAGGGGGGTTAATTGTAAATTTTTAAAACTATGTGGACCAAGCTTGCCAAGGAAGCCATTAGTCCCCTATATCCATTTCCATATATATATATATATGTTATCTTCCAATCCAAGAAGAACAAGAACAAAGAACAAAAAAAAAAAGAAAAAAAAAAAAGAAGGAGAGGTTCAGCCAACCCATGGCCAATTTGACCATGGGAAATCTTGTTCCAAAAATTGTTTCCTTGTGGTATCCCCACTAATTCAAGGGTCCTCTACAACGTGGTATAATTATTTCGGGAGATAAGTCATCCGTTTCGTCGTTTCCGCATTCGAGGCAAGTTGAGAAGTTGAAGAAGAAAAGTGAATTTTAATCTTGTTTTATATGTTATGAAGGGTTTACATGTGTTGTAGTATACTAAAATGGAAGAAATTCATGATAGAAAACAAGTTGGAGTTGAGGCCGTATGTATGAAGTGTTATGTATGGAAGAATGAATTAAAATTATGTGATGTATTGGTTGTTGTTGTAATGTGTAGAAAACAATGGAAATTCATGAAATATTGCATGTTCAAGTTGAGCCGTGTGAAGTGTTGTTTGGCCGTGTGTTGTGTGCAATGTGTAGCGATAATGAATTAAGTGTATTTAGCATAATTATGTGGTGTTGTAATGTATGGAAAATGAATAAGAATCATGGAATGGGTGTATTGTGATGTTGGCCGAAAATGGACTATTTTGCATGTCAAAGAATGGACTAATTTTATTTAGTATGTTTGGGTTGTTGCATTGTGGATTATGTGATGTAAATGAGAGCTTAGTGAGCCAGGATGGTGTCGTAATTGTTGCGGGCTGTTTTTGGAAGCCAATTTGTATCAAATGTAGTTTCTTGTAATTATGATAAAAATGTGGTTAAAATGTGGTTTGTGGGTGTAGTTTGTGAATTTTGAAGAAAGAAATGTGTTGTGATGGGTCCTATGGAAGTTGGGAGATTTCGGGTTCCATGGTACATTGTTGGATTGTTCGAATGTTTTGTGGTTTGTCCGAAGCGTTCTCGAATCTTATTTAAATGGTTTGGATTAGTACTAGAATGTATGAAGGTGGATGTTAGTTTGATTGCATGCGGTCAATTCGAATGAAAATGGAATATCGTCAAATTGTATAAAAAAGAGTCACTAATGTTAGAATGTGTTTTGAACCTCTTATTGATGTTGTAGCTTGGTTGTTTGTTGGGTTGTTGTTGAATTGGGCTGAGCCATATTCTCGGGGTTGGTACATTTACAGAGGAAATGCTGCCGAAATTTCGGCAGACAAAGTGTTACTTCAAGGAATCAACTTCTAAAGGCTCTAATCAAGTTTTGGTAAACATGACCAATTCGTAGATTTTGGCGGATTTGGAACGTGAATTTGGAGTCGCATAAGAAGCAGAAAAGGTATGTAAGGCTTTACCCTTCTTTCTATGGCATGTCTTAGATGTAATATGTTGGTTAAGAACCTCGGGGACCCTTCTACCCTCCAAAATCCGCATCTAAAGTTTCTCCTTTTTCAATCAGTAGAATTGAATTTAAAAAGTGTGCAAAATGTTGGAAGAATTTCCTAAACCTCTAGAACTCGCATAAATAGGACCCAATTACCCTAAAACCTCACAAGTAACGCCGGGACATGTAATATATGTAAATTTGGTATGCCGCCTCGTTTGATCCGAGGTGAGCCCACTGTTCTCGGATTTACCTTAATGTTCCGCTTGACTTATGTTGAAGCTGAATCCAAAAGAAACTTTCGATCCTTATTCCATTACCAAATGACAAGTACTGTACCTATCCCAATGAGAATACTTCCATGACGATAATGATAACGATGACGTCAGAAAAGAGAATATGCCTATGATAAGTACGACAAGAATGATTCCACGAATAAGAGTCTTGAGCTAAGAATCCAATGTGAATATGAAAGTGTTGTACTAGTTTCTACAAGACTTCAAAGCATATGAATTGACGGTTATAATGTCAATGATCTTATTCTGTGTCTCCTCTTAAAGCTATTTTCCGCCGATAGTCTCGCCTTATAATTATTGTTCCTTCAAGGTGAGACAAGTGACCCGATTATTCCATAATGTAATCGGAGGGTTTCGACCTTACGTCACTCCGATGGACACATGACTTTCTTTGGGCTCTCATGCATGCCAATTGTATGACATATGAATATGAATGTGAATATGTATATGTATATGTATATGGGAAAAGGGAAGGGCCACTGTTATATCACCACCTGATTCAGCTGGATTTCGTCCCGGACGCGGGATATGGGAGAGCCGGATACGGCGTCTGTATTTGTGATATATATATAATATGTTGGGACACTGTTGGGGAGGGGGGTGGGAGAGCCGATGTACTCGGCGTCTGTGAGTGTAAAGGAAGGACACCGTTTTCTGAAATGTTCTGTTTTCTGTATATGTAAATAAGAAACACCGTTTTTCTGAAAAAGAAACTAAACATGCATGACATCTGCAGAAAGGCAATCATATGTACAGGTTACATCTGTCCCAGGATAAGCTCCATATGTCTATTCTGTCATTATTCATTCTGCATATTCCTTTATTATGTTACTATCCATGCTTTACATACTAAGTACATTGCTCGTACTAACCCCTCTTCTTCGGGGGCTGCGTTCATGCCGCGCAGGTACTCCCAGATGATTAGAAGACCCTACTGAAGATGTTCCAGCGGAGATGGCGAACTCCATTTGTCCCGGAGGATTGCCAGGTCCAAGTATATGCTATGATGTTTTGTTCTACGTTAGAGACTTTGCAGACAAAGCAATGGGTATTGGGTTGCCAGTCTGTAAGCGGCTCCAGCAGCCGATATGTTATTATGTCTTATGTCACGAGCCTTATATGATGTCAGAGTTTATTTATGAAAACAAAAAAAAAGGATATATACATATTGGAGAGCTTACTATGTATTTCTTTCCTTACTGATTCAAGAGTTTCTATATGTAACAAGAGTCAGCGGGTTCGCTCGGCTCCAGATATGGGGTCGGGTGCCCATCACACCCTAGTAAAGTCGGGGTGTGACACCCTTCCCTGACCCTTATATACGTGTATATAATACTCCCTCGTAGCAAGATTATACTCATAATATACTAATAATCACAGTTCAAGCCAACTGGGCAAACCACTACTGCCCCGCTGTCACGACCCAGCTAGGGGCTGCGACGGGTACCCGGGGCTAACCACCGAGAACCGCTCGTTCTACTACTCATCATGCTCATTAACTACTCTTTTATCGATTTTATATTCAAATCATAAGAAAGTCATGTTTCATTTGTAACCATAAATAGTTTCATATATACAAGCCCATTAGGCCATCAAAATAATATGTATACAATTATACCATAGTGAACCTATCAGACCACATAACCCACACTGTGCATCTACGAGCCTCTAAGGAAGTATAAAAGGCATAGACGGGACAGGACCCCGTCGAGGCCAACTTATACAAATATACACCAAAGAGTAATCAAGCAACTCCGGAACAAAGGAGTGCTTTTAATCGGATGACAGCTACTATGACTCTGGGTCAAGCTCTCCTCCTTGTCTACCTGTGGGCATGAACACAACGTCCAAAGAAAACAGACGTCAGTACAAATGTTGTACTGAGTATGTAAGACAAGAATAAAATAAATATAATAGGAGGATCGTGAGCCATGAGAGAAAGATATAACCTTCAAGAGTGCCATAAGCCAATACATTTCGTACACATATCATATTTTACATAAACATAATACAAAGGGCATAACATCACATATCTCGTCACATCACATATCTCATCGTTATCCCGCGTCCGGGTAACCATCATATGCCGCCCACTAGTGGTGATCATGCCAGGCCCTCTAGACTCGGTGTAACATCGCAGCCCGCCTTAGCAGTGACATGCCCGGCCATTCTGGCACGGTGGAACTTCATCATCACATAATCAATCATAACCCATCACTATTGCACATTTCATGCACGTATCACAATCTTATCATAGCTTGGCATTTTCATACATAGCATATGCATATTACAAGATAACATCACTAATCATCTTATAGACATATCATGACTTAGCATTATTTCACATTTAGCATTCGGAGCATACATTAGACTTTGAAGACAACCATAGCTATGTCGGGGTGACGTAAGGTCGTAAGCCCCTGATTATATTATGAACATTTATGAGTACCTTGCCTCACCTTGAAGGAAAGAGTGCATAAGGCGAGTGCTAACATTAATGACATCATCAGCGTTATGGGATCATCATATCATGAACTATCGAATCTCTATACTTGAACTGATTATCCTCATTATCATGCTCGTATGTAATTTAGTATATTTAAGGACTCTTAAGTTCCAACACATAGGAGGATCATGGAAAGTTTGAAAGATTCATGCCTTTGAAGGAAGGGATAAGCCTTACATACCTTTGACATTTAACTAAGCTATCGCTTGCGTGTTCCCCTTTAATGCACATGTTCTACCTTCAAGAGAATTTATATCGTCATTAGCTAAGCAATTATAAGAACGGGATTTCTAAAGCTAGGGAAAATTGGGCAGTATTTACTTTGTCTATACTACGTTTCCCACGTTCTAATATCAACTTCCAAACTCTCACAACAACATTCACAATATTACAATCAACAATCATCATTCATATGCATTGACCACAATCCACCATTTCTCTTCAATTTCTCCACATTTATGGTTATAGCTCACTATCGCGTTTTCTCATGTATCACACTTATTTCATGGTCTAAATGTCATTTATGACGTATTCATAATCACAACACACCAACATTTATGATTCAATCCAACTACCATCCAAACATGGCACTATTCACCCATTAATGACCCATTTCCTATGTCTTTCTACAATTCAAGTATCTTAACCTTCGAATACCTTGAACAACAAGTTTTAGTCATGAAACTTACCTTAGATGATGGTTGAACAAGCCTTGAATGGAATTACTTCTTTACCACCCAAATACCCTACTTCACTTCTTTTGGGTTTTCTTGAGAAAGATGAACTTTAGTGTGATTCTTACACTTGATTTCGTGGGTTTCATGTAGTTGATCACTAATTTCCTTTGAATTCTTATAGTTGAAGAGTAGAGAGTATTCTAGAGGTTTCTAGAGAGAAATATCAACAACAACCCAGTGAAATCCCACAACGTGGGGTCTGGGGAGGGTAGAGTGTACGCAGACCTTACTCCTACCAAGGTAGGATGGCTGTTTCCGAGAGACCCTCGACTCAATAAAAACATAAAAAGAGGTCAGATACGGCTAAGAGATTCAAAGCGATATGGAAATGAAGTAACGCAAGCGACACAGATAACATAGAATAATCAAAGCACAGGAAATAACAGATAATAGCATAATAGCATAAATTAGGGCACAAGAAATTATACTACGATAATGCGACTATTAATAAGGCAGGGTAATGAGACTATCTACTAGCCTTCTACCCTAATATGGGTCCTCCAAACCCTCCTATCTAAGGTCATGTCCTCGGTAAGCTGTAACTGCGCCATGTCGTGTCTAATTACCTCTCCCCAATACTTCTTTGGCCTACCCCTACCTCGTCTGAAACCATCCATGGCCAACCTCTCACACCTCCGCACTGGGGCATCCGTGTCTCTCCTCTTCACATGCCCAAACCATCTCAATCTCGCTTCTCGCATCTTGTCTTCCACCGAGGCCACTCCCACCTTGTCCCGAATATCCTCATTCCTAATCCTGTCACTCCTGGTGTGGCCACACATCCATCTCAACATTCTCATCTCAGCAACTTTCATCTTTTGAACGTGAGAGAAATATCGTGAAGATGAAACCAATTTAATGAGCTTGGGTCTCCTTTTAATGACTTAAAATCTGATCCGGAATGAACAGTAGTTGAAGTGCACAGTGGTCGTAAACCAAGTTTACGGTCCGTATTCCATTTTACCGGCCGTATATCGTGGTCGTATTTAAGCATATCAAAACTAGAAAGGTATGCTGAGGATCATGCCGATTTACGATCGCGGTTTACGGGTTGTATTTCAATTTACGGTCTGTATTCCAAGTCGTATTTAACCATTTAAACATTTGGCAGAAAGTTAAAGTTTTGTATGTTGGAATACGACATGGTGGTTTACGGGTCGTATACTACTTTACGGTCCGTATTTCACTTTACGGTCGACTGGGCCAAAATGCAAATCTGTGACTTTTAAGTCTTCAAAACCTATAATTAGTCATTGTGGAGCATAACCTCTCTCTTGTTCCCATTGCCTTTGAAATCTTACTTAGGGTCGTCAAACGTCATTTCCTTCTGATTAAAACACCATATACTCGTATTCTTCGTTAGTCTATTCGTTGTTCATTCACGGGGAAATTTACAAGGTGTAACATTCTTCCCCCCTTTTGGAACATTCGTCCTCGAATGTTAAACACTCGGGATTTCGCGAAAATTTTGCCAGAGTTTCCCCTGTAATATGGCACTACCATCCTGCCACAACCACCCATAATATCATTGCCTCACAGGGCCACAACATAAAATAAATTCTAAGAATGACTTACGAAAGCTCTCAAAAACTGGGGATATAATATCTTAGTAATGATAGAAATAGGGGTGTTCAGATACTCCAATTATTACACTTCATTTACTGCATACTTACCTCATATTGTTGGCGTTCCATCTTGAATCTCCTCTGGGGATTGGAATAAATGCGGGTACTTGGACTTCATACTCTCCTCCACTTCCCAAGTCATTTCTTCCCGATTGTTGTTTCGCCATAAGACTTTGACTTATGCTACCTCTTTATTTCGAAGTCTTCGCACTTGCCTGTCTAGAATAGCAATAGGCTGTCTAGAATAGCAATAGACACTTCTTCATAGGTTAGCTTTTCTGTTACTTGCACATCATCTATCGGGACAATCTTTGTGGGCTCTCCAACACACTTGCGGAGCATCGAAACGTGGAAGACTGGATGAACTGATTCAAGCTCCGAAGGGAAGTCCAATTCATAGGCTACATGACCCACCTTGCGGATAACTCTATAGGGTCCAATGTATCTAGGACTTAGCTTCCCTCTATTGCAAAATCTTATCACCGCTTTCGTTGGCGATACTTTCAAAAATACCCAATCATCAACCTGAAATTCCAAGTCTCGTCGGCGACTGTCTGCATAAGACTTTTGGCGACTCTGGGCTATTAGCAATCGATCTCGGATCGCCTTAACCTTTTCCACCGCCTGCTGAATCAATTCGGGGCCTACTAGCTGTGCTTCCCCTATTTCGAACCATCCAATTGGCGATCTACATTTTCTTCCATACAAAGCTTCATAAGGAGCCATTTGAATGCTGGAATAATAGCTATTGTTATACGCAAATTCGATTAACGGTAAATGATCGTCCCAACTTCCACCGAAATCCAGCACACATGCTCGTAGGATATCTTCCAAGGTCTGAATAGTACGCTCGGCTTGTCCATCGGTCTGCGGATGAAATTGTCACGACCCGTCTAGGGGCCGTGACGAGTACCCGATACTTGTACCGAGCACCCCTTGTCTATCGTTTTACCTTTACCTCTTAGCAAGCCATGTAAACAGAGCCATTGTTTTTAACACTAACATTAGCGGCGTCATTCTGAACATAGACTAATAAACTTCGTTATCACTTGTACATCAACATTAACATGCCAAAACACCATATATCTAACTGTACTTAACTGACTGTACATAACTGTCTACGAGCCTCTAGACGTAGTACACTTATACATAGAAAGGGCTGAGTACTGCCGTGCCCGAATATATATACACAAAATAGTACCAAGGAAGTGAGGCTCCGGAATAACTGGAGCACTGTCAACACTGCTGGTAGAGCTTCTAAGTATCAAATCCGCCTGTCTGCTGACCTGCGCGGCATGAAACGCAGCGTCCACAAGAAGGGACGTCAGTACGAATAGTGTACCGAGTATGTAAGGCATGAATAGTAATATACAGAAAATATGAATCATGTATAATGACATAAGAGAGTTACAACACATGTCCTGGGATAGAAACATAACCTGTATATATATATACCCTTGGCAGGTGCTATGCGTACTTAGCTTTCCTTTAAGAATCTTTCCTTGTTCATATACATATACATATAAAATAGGACATCTCATATTGCCGAGGCGTCGGCAGCCGATCCATTTAACCATAAATATACACATCCCGCGTCCGGGCATCCCGCGTCCGGGACGATATCATATCATGTAAGGCCAACTGATCAGGTGGATATGCGTTCATAACGCTCTGCCCTTACCTCCATTTTCCCCGTATACACATGCATATATCATGTACATATATCAGCGTCTATAGCGCTCTAGCTCTTTTATCATATACATATACGTGTGTCGTGTAGGTACATCAGCGTCTATAGCGCTCTAGCTCTTTCGTCATGTGCATGTTTTAAAAAAATATATACACATATCTTACATACATTTACATGTCTTATATGCATTTACGTATCCTATATACATATGTCTCATAGGCACGCAGGAAAGCCCAAAGAAGAATCATGTAGTCATCGGAGTGACGTAAGGTCGGTGACCTCCAATTATATTATAGAATACTCGTGATCGCTTTGTCTCACCTTGAAGGAACGAGTATTTTAAGGTGAGACTACCAACGGGGAATAATATTAAAGTAAACGTAGAATGAAATCGGGGCATCATAGATGACGGTTCATAGACTTTGAAATCTTTTAGAAAATAAAGTCATAGCTAGGAAATATAAATAAGATTCAAAAATTAGTTTATCATTTTCATGTTTACATAAGATACTTAGCTTAGTCATCTTAGTCATAGAGTCGTTCCGGTAGTACGTATCATAGGCATATTCTCTTATCTAACATCATTGTTATCATTATCGTCATGGAAGTTCCCTCGTTAGAGGAGTCATAGTATTTATCATTTGGTATCGAAATCGGGATCAAAGGTTCCCTTTGGATTCACTTCAAGTAAGTCAAGCAAGACTGTAAGGAAAAATCCGAGAGTAGCGGGCCCACCTCGGGCCGGATGAGGTAGCGTATACGATTTACGTATGTTACGTGTCATAGCATTACTTGTGAGGGTCTTAGGGTAATCGGGTCCCATTTATACATGTTCTAAGGGTGTAGGAGGTTTTTCCAACAATTGGCACACTTTCTAGTTCAATTCTATTGAACAAAAAGTGGAAAACTTTAGGTGCGGATTCCGGGGAACCGAGTTGTCCCCGAGGCTCGTACCCAACTTATTTCAACTAAGACATGCCATAGAAAGAAGGGTGAAGCCTTACATACCTCTTTCCGCTTCTTTTGCTATTCCGAATTCACGTTGCAATCTCGTCAAAATCTGCAAATTGGTCACATTTACCGAAACTTTCATTAGGGTACTTAGAGTTAGAATCTTAAGGAACCACTTGGCTACCGAAATTTCGGCAGCACTTCCTCTGTAAATATACCATCCTCAACATTCAACATAGCCAAATTCTCATCAATCACAATCCGGGAATTCAAACCCGGCCAAACTATTAACATAATTCAACAATCACACTAAAAATTCACATATTCCATTCAAGGTGCATTCCAACACTTCAATTAACATTCTACCTCCTTCAATACTCTCCAATTCCAATGAAACAACAATAACCTTATAATACATGTATTCCAACAACATCATAGTAATACCATTACATGTCTTCCATACAAAAACATTATTTCAATTTACACAAACTTCCAATTGCCAATACTTCACCAAACTTGTCAAGTCTTTATTTGCGACATAACATCTACAACACAACTATTAAGATATTAATTACAACTCGCTCATTATTCTTTCACAACTCACCAATATACACGACTATACATCAAGTATACACGGCCACATATACCATGCACACTCACACGCTCCAACATGTATACACCACTACAATCTCTCCAAACTCATTCAACTTCCATTTTCCACATATCATTCACAACAATAACAACTAAACACTAATTAAAATAATTGAAGCATGACTCCCACACACATATATATATACACGGCCATATACTATATTTATCTCCTTCATGAATTGCATCCATTTTAGCATACTACAACACATATAAACCATATATAACACATAAAACAAGATCAAAACTCACCTTTCTTCTTCAACTTCTCACTTGACTACAACTTGACAACTTGTATGATTTTGAATTTTTCTTGCTCCAACAACAACTCCACCTTGTTAATCACCCTTTACTTGGTAGAAAATGATTTTTGGAGAATTGTTGCAAATTTTTCTTGTGAAAATTGCTCTTGGCCGAAATGGCCTTAAGTTTTTCTCCTCTCTCTCTTGTTCTTGCTTTTCTTGAAATTTCTAGAACATTATGTGGAATAAGATGACTTAGTCATCTTATTTATTGACCAAAGTTTATTTAATATGGGCTTGGGCCATAACCATGGCCGGTTGGGCCTCACAAATTTGGGCCTTATTATTTTTTTTGACTTTTTTGGGCCAACTCGGTTTGGTCCCGAGTTGGGCCTAGCCCACTGACCTTTCGACCTTAAAACGTTCATATCTCCTTGTACCGACGTCACCTGGGCACCCACGACCTATGGTTGGAAATCTAATTCAATTATCTACAACTTCTAGTTCTTGGTACTTTTCCAAATTCCAAACGTATAATACCGTTTTTGCCCCTTGAAGTCAGATCACCCGAAAATGTTTTCTTAAAATATTCGTTTGGAGGACTTCCACTTTGATTTGGCCCAAGGGTCCTTCTTGAGTTGTGTTTAACTTCTCATATGTGATTCATATGAGTTTCAGATGTCCCAAAAAAAATCTCGATGTGTAGGTCCCATCTCAGCAAATAATCTGACGTTCAAAAATACGGGATACAACATTCTCCCCCCCTTTAGAACATTCGTCCTCGAATGTTAAACTGGCCTCATAGTGTATCATAATACTTCGGGGAGGTCTCCTTCGTAGACATCTCACATGTCGCTTAAGTCGCTTTTATGTCGTAAGTCCATTGAGTAAGCTCTGAACGTTGGCCCTACGTTAATAAGTCCCCTTTCTGTCACGCTTTCTCCTCTTCCGTTAGTCTTGTCCGTCTCAGCCTACATGACTTTTATAGGGTTTGTAACCACTCCACACACTCTAATTTACATTGGACTACCTAGCTTCACATTCGTCTCTTGTTCCCACATTTGTGAAAATTTCAACATATTTCCCAGGGGGTCACCCATCATGAAATTACTCTCACCCTAGAACACTTAACCTTGAAACTTTAGTGCATTTCAGCGTCTTAGCGTTAGTATTTTCGCCCGCACTCCCTCGCACTACTTATATCACATTTTATGGAACGAGTTGGGGTCTTAGCAGTTTTCGAAACGCCGCGTAACACATCTCTTCTTTTATTTACGGTTCTAACCTCCGCAATCTCTAGTATTCATCTTTTTACCTGTGCGTATGGCTACCTTTCGTCCTAATTTCTGAATTCTTAATATGATCAGCAATATAAAGGCAACGTAGGATAGGATAGAATCTGAATCAATTAACATACACATCATAGAAGGTGCCGAAAAAGTACCTGTGGCCGCGTCTGCGGAAGGATCAGGGTCCTGTCGTCCTGTCAATGCATATAGGCGGTGCGGAGGACCAGCTGAACTAGGTGTCCCTCCTCTACCTCGGCCGCGGCCCGCTGGAGCTTGGGAGGTCTGTCCAAGAGGGCGTACGGTCGACGATGAACCAACCGCGGACCCGACGGGCTGGGCTTGGTCTCCCTCATACCTCAGTGGGCAATCACGCATCAAATGGCCAACCCGCCCACAAGTATAACATGCACCTGTACCTGCGCGACACTCTCCAGAATGTGGTCTACCACATCGCGCACACCGTGGCGGGGGTGGCATCATCCTGCTAGAATCAGCTCTATACTGGGATCCTGACGCCTTAGTACCCTGATCTGGTCGTGAGTGAGTAGAACGGTCAAGTCCCCTATCCGTAAATCGAGGCGGTGCACTGGCCGCCGATTGTTCTGAATGCCTGAATAGCTCTTGTGCCTGTCC
Source organism: Lycium barbarum (assembly GCF_019175385.1). NCBI lineage: Eukaryota > Viridiplantae > Streptophyta > Magnoliopsida > Solanales > Solanaceae > Lycium > Lycium barbarum. The sequence goes on along the minus strand of NC_083348.1, from coordinate 15,833,196 downwards.
CCCTCTGTACTCGCTTCTAGTCCTGGAAAACCTGCCCCTTTTTCTGGAACCCCTATCTGGGTAACGCTCCTCTCGCCGTGGCTGATATTGTTCCTCCAGATTTTGGGCGTGGGCCTGGATTCGAGTAATAGTCATCCCGTCCTTGAGTGAAGCTGTCAAACATTCCTTAACCAAATGTGGCCCTAGCCCACTCACAAATCTGTGTACATGATCTCCCTTATCCGCTATCATGGCTGGGGCATACCTGGCTAGTGAATTAAAACGGAGGTTGTATTCTCGAACACTCATATTTCCCTGTCTCAGGTTCAAGAACATATCGGCTCGAGCCCGTCGAACCTCTGGCGGTAGGAAATGTCGCCGGAACGCCTCAGTGAACTCCTGCCAAACCGGAGGGGGTGCATTTGCTCCCCTCGATGATATCCAGCTACTGTACCACAGAACTGCCACATCCCGCAGCCTGTATGAAGCCAACTCTACGGACTCCGTATCTGAAGCATGTATAATCCTCAGAGTCCTCAGCATCTCATCTATAAAACTCTGCGGGTCCTCCTCTGGTTTTGATCCATAAAACTCTGGAGGCTTCAGGGTGATAAAGTCGCGGGCCCTTGCACTTATCGCTCTGCCTCCCAGGTCTACATCTTGCCGCTGAGCCTGTGCGGTAACGAGCTGGGTTAATAACTGGATGGCCTCTGCCATCTGCTGGCCCGGAACTGTTGGCGGTGGAACTGGAGGTGCGGGGGCTGGAGCTGGAACTCTTTCCTGCTCTGCTGGTGCAGGGGGAGCAGGAACAGTCTGAGGGGGAGCCTCATTATGAGATTCTTCTTCTTCTAGCTCCCGTTCAACTCTGCTGGCCGCCACCCCCTTGGCTTTCTCGGCCATCGTAGCCTTTCTCTTCGGCGGCATTACTGAAACCATAACACAGGTTTAGGAAAAGGAATATGGAAGCCTGGCAACTTAGCTCTATCGCACGATTTCAGAATGCAAAGAAGGTCACATTTCCTAAATGCCCTGTAGCCTCCTGTTTATAAGTGTGGCGCGCTACACACCCATAAACAAGACTCTACTGGACACGGCTCGTAGACAAACCCCTAGGACCGAACTGCTCTGATACCACTTCTGTCACGACCCGTCTAGGGGCCGTGACGAGTACCCGATACTTGTACCGAGCACCCCTTTTCTATCGTTTTACCTTTACCTCTTAGCAAGCCATGTAAACAGAGCCATTTTTTTAACACTAACATTAGCGGCGTCATTCTGAACATAGACTAATAAACTTCGTTATCACTTGTACATCAACATTAACATGCCAAAACACCATATATCTAACTGTACTTAACTGACTGTACATAACTGTCTACGAGCCTCTAGACGTAGTACACTTATACATAGAAAGGGCTGAGTACTGCCGTGCCCGAATATATATACACAAAATAGTACCAAGGAAGTGAGGCTCCGGAATAACTGGAGCACTGTCAACACTGCTGGTAGAGCTTCTAAGTATCAAATCCGCCTGTCTGCTGACCTGCGCGGCATGAAACACAGCGTCCACAAGAAGGGACGTCAGTACGAATAGTGTACCGAGTATGTAAGGCATGAATAGTAATATACAGAAAATATGAATCATGTATAATGACATAAGAGAGTTACAACACATGTCCTGGGATAGAAACATAACCTGTATATATATATACCCTTGGCAGGTGCTATGCGTACTTAGCTTTCCTTTAAGAATCTTTCCTTGTTCATATACATATACATATAAAATAGGACATCTCATATTGCCGAGGCGTCGGCAGCCGATCCATTTAACCATAAATATACACATCCCGCGTCCGGGCATCCCGCGTCCGGGCATCCCGCGTCCGGGACGATATCATATCATGTAATGCCAACTGATCAGGTGGATATGCGTTCATAACGCTCTGCCCTTACCTCCATTTTCCCCGTATACACATGCATATATCATGTACATATATCAGCGTCTATAGCGCTCTAGCTCTTTTATCATATACATATACGTGTGTCGTGTAGGTACATCAGCGTCTATAGCGCTCTATCTCTTTCGTTATGTGCATGTTTTAAAAAAATATATACACATATCTTACATACATTTACATGTCTTATATGCATTTACGTATCCTATATACATATGTCTCATAGGCACGCAGGAAAGCCCAAAGAAGAATCATGTAGTCATCGGAGTGACGTAAGGTCGGTGACCTCCAATTATATTATAGAATACTCGTGATCGCTTTGTCTCACCTTGAAGGAACGAGTATTTTAAGGTGAGACTACCAACGGGGAATAATATTAAAGTAAACGTAGAATGAAATCGGGGCATCATAGATGACGGTTCATAGACTTTGAAATCTTTTAGAAAATAAAGTCATAGCTAGGAAATATAAATAAGATTCAAAAATTTGTTTATCATTTTCATGTTTACATAAGATACTTAGCTTAGTCATCTTAGTCATAGAGTCGTTCCGGTAGTACGTATCATAGGCATATTCTCTTATCTAACATCATTGTTATCATTATCGTCATGGAAGTTCCCTCGTTAGAGGAGTCATAGTATTTATCATTTGGTATCGAAATCGGGATCAAAGGTTCCCTTTGGATTCACTTCAAGTAAGTCAAGCAAGACTGTAAGGAAAAATCCGAGAGTAGCGGGCCCACCTCGGGCCGGATGAGGTAGCGTATACGATTTACGTATGTTACGTGTCATAGCGTTACTTGTGAGGGTCTTAGGGTAATCGGGTCCCATTTATACAAGTTCTAAGGGTGTAGGAGGTTTTTCCAACAATTGGCACACTTTCTAGTTCAATTCTATTGAACAAAAAGTGGAAAACTTTAGGTGCGGATTCCGGGGAACCGAGTTGTCCCCGAGGCTCGTACCCAACTTATTTCAACTAAGAGATGCCATAGAAAGAAGGGTGAAGCCTTACATACCTCTTTCCGCTTCTTTTGCTATTCCGAATTCACGTTGCAATCTCGTCAAAATCTGCAAATTGGTCACATTTACCGAAACTTTCATTAGGGTACTTAGAGTTAGAATCTTAAGGAACCACTTGGCTACCGAAATTTCGGCAGCACTTCCTCTGTAAATATACCATCCTCAACATTCAACATAGCCAAATTCTCATCAATCACAATCCGGGAATTCAAACCCGGCCAAACTATTAACATAATTCAACAATCACACTAAAAATTCACATATTCCATTCAAGGTGCATTCCAACACTTCAATTAACATTCTACCTCCTTCAATACTCTCCAATTCCAATGAAACAACAATAACCTTATAATACATATATTCCAACAACATCATAGTAATACCATTACATGTCTTCCATACAAAAACATTATTTTCAATTTACACAAACTTCCAATTGCCAATACTTCACCAAACTTGTCAAGTCTTTATTTGCGATATAACATCTACAAAACAACGATTAAGATATTAATTACAACTCGCTCATTATTCTTTCACAACTCACCAATATACACGACTATACATCAAGTATACACGGCCACATATACCATGCACACTCACACGGCTCCAACATGTATACACCACTACAATCTCTCCAAACTCATTCAACTTCCATTTTCCACATATCATTCACAACAATAACAACTAAACACTAATTAAAATAATTGAAGCATGACTCCCACACACATATATATATACACGGTCATATACTATATTTCTCTCCTTCATGAATTTCATTCATTTTAGCATACTACAACACATATAAACCATATATAACACATAAAACAAGATCAAAACTCACCTTTCTTCTTCAACTTCTCACTTGACTACAACTTGACAACTTGTATGATTTTGAATTTTTCTTGCTCCAACAACAACTCCACCTTGTTAATCACCCTTTACTTGGTAGAAAATGATTTTTGGAGAATTTTTGCAAATTTTTCTTGTGAAAATTGCTCTTGGCCGAAATGGCCTTAAGTTTTTCTCCTCTCTCTCTTGTTCTTGCTTTTCTTGAAATTTCTAGAACATTATGTGGAATAAGATGACTTAGTCATCTTATTTATTGACCAAATTTTATTTAATATGGGCTTGGGCCATAACCATGGCCGGTTGGGCCTGACAAATTTGGGCCTTATTATTTTTTTTGATTTTTTTGGGCCAACTCGGTTTGGTCCCGAGTTGGGCCTAGCCCACTGACCTTTCGACCTTAAAACGTTCATATCTCCTTGTACCGACGTCACCTGGGCACCCATGACCTATGGTTGGAAAGCTAATTCAATTGTCTACAACTTCTAGTGCTTGGTACTTTTCCAAATTCCAAACTTATAATACCGTTTTTTCCCCTTGAAGTCAGATCACCCGAAAACGTTTTCTTAAAATATTCGTTTGGAGGACTTCCACTTTGATTTGGCCCAAGGGTCCTTCTTGAGTTGTGTTTAACTTCTCATATGTGATTCATATGAGTTTTCAGATGTCCCAAAAAAAATCTCGATGTGTGGGTCCCATCTCAGTGAATAATCTGACGTTAAAAAATACGGGATACAACAGAAATGTCGTGCTAAGCTTCACTTGAGTGCCTAGACCTTTTTGAAAAGACTTCCAGAACTTGGCTGTAAACTGTGCTCCTCTATCTGTAATAATAGATAACGGAATACCATGAAGTGGCACAATTTCCTTGAGATATAACCTCACATAATCTTCTGCTGAGTAGGTAGTTCTAACCAGAAGAAAATGAGCTGCCTTTGTTAATCTATCCACGATCACCCATATAGAATCATACCTGCCTCGAGAACGAGGTAACCCCACGATGAAATACATGTTGATCACTTCCCATTTCCAAGTAGGGATTTCTATTGCTTGCTGTCACGACCAAACCCCGTGGGCCGCGACAGGTATCCTAATTGGATACCCAAACGTACCTACCTGACAGAATCGGCATACCAGACAGATAATTCACTCTAGCTGTATACAGACTTAAGCCAATACAAATGCAGCGCGCGCTATAACATACACGTACCCGAACATACTGAAATTACATATAAGCCGATGAGGCCAACATAACGGACAGAGTCACAAAATCGTACGTACCTACCTGAATAGTAGCAACCCGTAACCCACATACATATCTACAGGCCTCTAACAGACATACAGAATCATATGACGGGACAGGGCCCCGCCGTACCCAGAATTACCATACGTACAGAATATACAGATGTCAAAAGGTATATACTAAAAGTACACGCTCCGCATCAAAGGAGCTCTCCAAAATAGCAGAATTTGTGCCCTAGACCGGCGGCGTATCACCGGGTGCGTCTGTACCTGCGGGCATGTAACGCAGCCCCCGAAGAACCGGGGGTCAGTACGAAAAATGTACCGAGTATGTAAAGAGGAAATATAACAAACATAATCATAGTCTGAATCAGAAGCACAGAAGTATAGCAAACGGAATCATAATCCAACGAACAGACAGAGGTATACCGGACAGAGTCGTAATTCAGACAGATAGACGGAAGAATACCGGACAGAATCATAATCCGAACGGACAGACAGAAATGTACCGGACATAATCACAACCCAGACGGACAGACAGAATCATAGTCCAGACGGACGGATAGAATCATAGTCCAGGCGAACAGACAGAATCATAATCCATACGGACAGACAGAAGTATGATCCAAACGGACGGACAGAATCATGCATGCATAGTCATACAGAGTCATATGCTTATACAGATACAGATAGCATATACATACATACATACATACATACATACATACAGATCCCGGCCCTCTCATGAGGGACGCGGTAACAGAACCCGGCCCTCTTAGTACGGGACGCAGTGGACAGACAGAATCAGATCATATGCCATCCTGGCCGCCATCCCCATACACAAATCACAATATCATACAGATATAAATAGATCCCGGCCCGCACACCGAGGGATGCGGTGAACAATGCAGAGGAGTATGCACGATAACAGAACCTGGCCCGGGCGCAGTGAAGGAAGCATTGAGACATCCACGAACAGAATAATGAGAAACCACATACATACAGATCATTATACAGACTCAATCAAACTGAAGTATGCCAAACGGCGAGTCAAATCAGAGTAATCGGATAGTGTTCATAATACGCGCCTATATCCTACTTAGGAAGGCACGACAGATTATTACCAGAGTAAGACTTTCAGATGTCAAAATCATTTTGTAAGATTTATAGAAAATATCGTCATATAATGATTAGAATGTTAATCCAGATGTTGTCTGAGAAAGGCGGATAGAAACAAAGTAGTTAAAGTTATACAGAAAGTATCGGGCCTTGTGGGCCCACCTCGGACCAACCCGATGAGGCGTACGTAAATTACAGATAGTAGACCTTATGAGGTCGTCCATAATGATTTGGAAGTATTCCGACTCCGTTTAGGAAGGTTGCATACTTAAGGCTCACTTTGAAGACAAGTTATAAGGAAATGGATTCAATCTTACTGAAGGAATTGGAGCGGATTTCCATCTCGAATTCCGAGGAACGGAGTCGTATTTAAGGCTCGCGGCCGAGCCTATTATGTTCAGAACATGCCTAAGAATGAAGGGGTAGGCTTTACATACCTCAATTGCGCCTTATGCTCGCTTAGCTTCACTTCCAATTTCATCCAGAATCTACAAATGGTCATGTTTACCAATTGTCAAATTCAAGCCTCTAAGAATCCAAATTTTATTGCATACTTGCCTACCGAAATTTCGGCAGCATTTCCCCTATATATATAACATCCCCGAGACTTAGCTCGGCTTAATATATCAACACAGCACCCAACAACAACATCAATAACAACAACAAGTATTACAAAATATGCAATATGGCATTACTAGCCATCTTTCCGACATAGCACAATATCTTTCATTCCGACCTTACACTTCCAAACCAATCTTACCATTTTCATATTCATCACTTAACAAGGTCATTACAACATACTTCGGAGGCATATCATACCATTTTCACAAAATATTCATAAGGTATACACAATATACAAGTTTCCTACCAAGGGCATAATTCACCCACAACTTCCAATCTTTTAGCAAACATGTTCATGACATATTCATATCTTCCAACTTCATCAATGACAATCATAATTTGCCTCTTACTACCTTCATTTCCATATTTACATAAGTTACGATAAACTTGCATGTTTTCCTGCAACAACTTAACAACCATTTTTCCATAACAACAAGAACCATTATTCTTTTATTCACTTCACCATAACACACTTAACATACTAACGGAATTAAATTCACATTCCATCGTCAACATAGCATCACACGGCCATAACCTACTTTTTTTTCCAACTTCCACTAATTCATTCAACTTTCACTTCCAATACAATTTCTACCATAACCACAACTAGATTTCAACATGAATTCAAGTCACCATAGACAAGCAACATATACATATACACGGCCAATATACCTACACCTCTAACACACAAAATTTTCATGCTTTTCATTCATTTCCACACACTACATCATACATACATCTTCCATAACATAACAAAAAACATAAAATCCTTACCTTTTCCAAGACTTTCCACTTGGGGGTTAAGGTTGCTTCCTTGCCAAGATAATTATATCACTTTGTAGAGGATCTTGCACTTAGTAATAATCCCACAAGAAATGGATTTTTGAACCAAGGATTTAGCTCCAAGAATTTTTTTTCCTCTTCTTTCCTTTCTTTCTCTCTTGGCCGAAATGCTCTCTTTCTTTTTCTCTTGTTTGTTCTTGCTTTCTCTTGAAGATTCTATGGATATAGATGACCATATATAATATCACATGGAAATTAATTAATTTCCATGGACCTGGGCCATAAGTGGCCGGTTGGGCCTCCCTTTGTTGGGCCTTATTCTCTTTTTTTTTAGTCCAATTGGTGTCTAAATGTTGTAATTCATGAAGCAAGCTTCCAAAATTCCAATTTTTCCCTTGGCCTCCTTTCGTAATTCCACACCAACGTATTCATAACCGACACATTCATACCAAGTAAGGTCCAAATATGTCCTTATTCCTTACAAGTCAAGTTATCTCAAATTTTTCGAATAAGCAAAAATGCCGGATGTAACATCCTCCCCCCCTTTAAAACATTCGTCCTCGAATGTTAAATTGACCTCATGGGGCGTCATACTACATCGAGGGTTCCTTTTATAATTATCCTTTGTTGACTTTCTGATATGGATTCTTCACCAATATGATGGTGTAATTCTTCACATTACTGACTCATATGCTTTCATAACGTATTTTCTCATGCCTCATACAGTCCCTGGGCCATGAACTATATTCTAGTAACAGATGAATGTTTTTCGCTCTTTCACAGACGTTGTGTCCCTTCTTCCTTTCCTTCAAAGCCTTTCAAACGTTATACTTACTATCACTTCTTGTCACACTCCTCGGTTCCTTACCACATCATCATATTCCTACGTCATACCAAACAGATTCAGAACTAGGATCGGACGCACAGGAGCATATCGGACAGATTCGTAATCGAAGTCAGATGTATGGAAGTATGTCAGACAGATCCGTGATCAGAGTTAGACATATAGAGATGTACCAGACAGATTCGTGATCAGAGTCATACATACAGAGATGTATCAGACGGATTCGTATTTAGAGTCAATCGTACAGAGGTATATCAGACAGAAGCGTAATCGGATTCAGAAGTACGGAGGCGTAATAGGCAGAACCTCATCAAAAGTCAGAAGTGCAGAAGTATAACAGATAGAGTTTTGATTAGCATCAGACCACTCCTATTAAGGCTCCAGTGATTTACGAAAATTTCCCTTTGTCGACATTTCATTGTTCACCCTAACAATTATACCACGGATTAACTTGTCGAAATCTGTTCACTCATTCACAAACTTTTTCGTCAAATTGTCATACCAATCGTCTTACGTGTCGCTTATCGACTCTTTCAAAAAGTTTTGCTTAATTACATCTCTTATCCTTCATCTTTCCTACTATCCATGCTCATTTTCTTTTTCAGATATCGTCGCACTAGACTAAGTTATAATGTAATCGGGGTTTTTCTATTCTTTGACAACATTCGTGTCCTCACCTCCGCTTCGTTTCATGTATTCCGTTTAGTAAAACATTTCGTCTATCACAACATTAGTCGCCGGGACTCGGCTCTTGATCCATATGATCACCAGACGAAAATCATACACATACCTATACATTTACTAATATCTTATTTGCGAACGTCTCTGACCGTTATTCAAATTCGCTCAATTTCCCGATTGGTATTGCACTTCTTCTTTTCGCCCATTTAGTACGCCTCGATCTGCGCGACTCCTGTAAGGGACTCCACACACTCTCTTTCCTTTTAGGTTACCCCACATTTTCATTTACTTCTTATACTTACACTTGTAAAAATTTTAGTATCCTTCCCAGGGGGTCACCCATCCCAAAATTGCTCTAGCCTTAGCATGCTTAACCTCGAAACTTTCATGCGTTTGGACCCATTAAGGCCAGTATAATTTCGTCGACTGCCCCGTACGACCTTCGTCACGTAATTTAGGGCAGATCGGGATCTTAGTAAGTTTTCGAAAAATTCTCATAGTGGGTCCCACCCCGGGCTGAACCATACAATTATTATATCGCCCCTTCGAATCCTTAGTATCTATTAGGTCGAAAATTACCTTAATCTTACTAATACCCAGAAGAAGAAAGTCATATAATGTATTAGAGTATATACCCATCCATACACATATCCCTCAAGAAACGATCACTAACATACCTGGGTGTGCACTTGAAGACGCTCCTGGGTCCTGCCGGCCGGTCAAAGCAAATATACGGTTCGTAGGACCGCTGTAACCAGAAGCTGCACCTCGACCTCTGCCACGACTCGCTGGCGCTGGTGCTCCTCGCCCTGTGGGGCGTATGGCTGTCGAAGGAGAAGATGAGCCAGAAACGGACCCAGTGGGCTGGACTGAGCCTGAACCACCCTTATGCGGGCACTCTCTCACACGATGATCTGGGTTGCCACAAAAATAACAAGCGCCCGTAGCGCGATAACACTCCCCCGGGTGGGGCCTGCCACAGTAGGAACATGGGGGTATGGGTGGCCTAGACTTACCGGGACCTCTGCTCACCTGTGAGCCTGGAACTCTGGAGCTCTGTCCCAAGAACTGTAGGGGCGTACTGTGTGCTGGCTGAGACGAATACCTGTTACCCTGCCGTTGAGAAAACTCACTCTGAAATCCCCCTGAATACCTGACAGATCTGGCTCTCTTAGGCCGGCTCCTGTCGTGACCCCTATCAGGCCGACGTTCCCTACGTCGGTCCTCCATGCCCTGGGCGTATGCCTGTACCCGGGCAACATGCATCCCCGGCTGAGAAGCCATCGCCAAGCAACCATCGATCAAATAAGGGTCTAGCCCCATCACATACCGGTGCACCCTGTCGGCCATCTCCGCTACTATAGCGGGTGCATACCTAGCCAGTGAGTCGAACTCTAGGCTATACTCTCGAACACTTCTACCGTTCTGCTTCAGGTGCAAGAATCGATCAACCCTAGCTCTCCGTAGCTCTGGAGGTAGAAAATGATCCAGAAAGGCCTTAGTAAACTCGGCCCATACTGCTGGGGGAGCATCGTCACCCCTGGATAGCTGCCAGGACTCATACCAGTTCGCCGCTACCTCATATAACCGATACGAAGCCAACTCGATGGACCCAGTCGGCGAAACCTTAATCAACCGTATCGTGCTCTCCATCTTCCTGATAAACTCCTGGGGGTCCTCTTCGGGTTTGTGTCCCGGAGAACTCTGGAGGATTACATGTCAAGAACTCACGAGCCCTGGAGCTTTCATATCTGTCCGCACGACCACCCCCAAACCCATGCCTGCGAACCTGCTCTGTCATCAGTGTGGTCAATAACTGAACCGCATCTCGCATGGCCCTGTCCTCCGCCCCTGACTGGGGGGCTGGAGGTACAGGTACTGGTGCTGCTGGAGCTGGCGGTGGAGCCGCCGCCTGTGCTGCAGCTGTGGCTGCTCCAAATCCCTCCAATACTGGTGGCGTAACAGAACTAGCCGTCGAAGGCACAACATTTGGCTCAATCTGGGCACGAGCCCTAGTAGTCACCTGAGCTCGGCTGGTCTCACCTGCCGCTGTAGACTTGCCCTTCTGGGCGGCTGTTGCCTTCTTTGGAGGCATCGCTGAAAACATAACAAATCGTTAGGAGGGGATCATCCTACTAATACAGTTCTATCGCACGATCTAAGATCCAAAGAAGGGTAACATCCTAGATGTCCTGTAGCCTCCTGTTTATAGATGTGGTGCACAACACACCGATAAACAAGACTCTACTAGACACGGCCTGTAGACATTCCGGGGACAAACCGCTCTGATACCACTTCTGTCATAACCCAACCCCGTGGGCCGCGACGGGTATCCTAATTGGATACCCAAACGTACCTACCTGACAGAATCGGCATACCAGACAGATAACTCACTCTAGCTGTATACAGACTTAAGCCAATACAAATGCAGCGCCCGCTATAACATACACGTACCCGAACATACTGAAATTACATATAAGCCGATGAGGCCAACATAACGGACAGAGTCACAAAATCGTATGTACCTACCTGAATAGTAGCAACCCGTAACCCACATACATATCTACAGGCCTCTACTAGACATACAGAATCATATGACGGGACAGGGCCCTGCCGTACCCAGAATTACCATACGTACAGAATATACAGATGTCAGAAGGTATATACTAAAAGTACACGCTCCGGATCAAAGGAGCTCTCCAAAATAGCAGAATATGTGCCCTAGACTGGCGGCGTATCACCGGGTGCGTCTGTACCTGCGGGCATGTAACGCAGCCCTCGAAGAACCGGGGGTCAGTACGAAAAATGTACCGAGTATGTAAAGCGGAAATATAACAAACATAATCATAGTCTGAATCCGAAGCACAGAAGTATAGCAAACAGAATCATAATCCAATGAACAGACAGAGGTATACCGGACAGAGTCGTAATTCAGACAGATAGATGGAAGAATACCGGATAGAATCATAATCCGAACGGACAGATAGAAATGTACCGGACATAATCACAACCCAGATGGACAGACAGAATCATAGTCCAGACGGACGGATAGAATCATAGTCCAGGCGAACAGACAGAATCATAATCCATACGGATAGACAGAAGTATGATCCAAACGGACGGACATAATCATGCATGTAGAGTCATACAGAGTCATATGCTTATACAGATACAGATAGCATATACATACATACATACAGATCCCGGCCCTCTCATGAGGGACGCGGTAACAGAACCCGGCCCTCTTAGTACGGGACGCGGTGGACAGACAGAATCAGATCATATGCCATCCTGGCCGCCATCCCCATACACAAATCACAATATCATACAGATATAACCAGATCCCGACCCGCACACCGAGGGATGCGGTGAACAATGCAGAGGAGTATGCACGATAACAGAACCTGGCCCGGGCGCATTGAAGGAAGCATTGAGACATCCACGAACAGATTAATGAGAAACCACATACATACAGATCATTATACAGACTCAATCAAACTGAAGTATGCCAAACGGCGAGTCAAATCAGAGTAATCGGATAGTGTTCATAATACGCGCCTATATCCTACTTGGGAAGGCACGACAGATTATTACCAGAGTAAGACTTTCAGATGTCAAAATCATTTTGTAAGATTTATACAAAATATCGTCATATAATGATTAGAATGTTAATCCAGATGTTGTCTGAGAAAGGCCGATAGAAACAAAGTAGTTAAAGTTATACAGAAAGTATCGGGCCTTGTGGGCCCACCTCGGACCAACCCGATGAGGCGTACGTAAATTACAGATAGTAGACCTTATGAGGTCGTCCATAATGATTTGGAAGTATTCCGACTCCGTTTAGGAAGGTTGCATACTTAAGGCTCACTTTGAAGACAAGTTATAAGGAAATGGATTCAATCTTACTGAAGGAATTGGAGCGGATTTCCATCTCGAATTCCGAGGAACGGTGTCGTATTTAAGGCTCGCGGCCGAGCCTATTATGTTCAGAACATGCCTAAGAATGAAGGGGTAGGCTTTACATACCTCAATTGCGCCTTATGCTCGCTTAGCTTTACTTCCAATTTCGTCCAGAACCTACAAATGGTCATGTTTACCAATTGTCAAATTCAAGCCTCTAAGAATCCAAATTTTATTGCATACTTGCCTACCGAAATTTCGGCAGCATTTCCCCTATATATATAACATCCCCAAGACTTAGCTCGGCTTAATATATCAACACAACACCCAACAACAACATCAATAACAACAACAAGTATTACAAAATATGCAATATGGCATTACTAGCCATCTTTCCGACATAGCGCAATATCTTTCATTCCGACCTTACACTTCCAAACCAATCTTACCATTTTCATATTCATCACTTAACAAGGTCATTACAACATACTTCGGAGGCATATCATACCATTTTCACAAAATATTCATAAGGTATACACAATATACAAGTTTCCTACCAAGGGCATAATTCACCCACAACTTCTAATCTTTTAGCAAACATGTTCATGACATATTCATATCTTCCAACTTCATCAATGACAATCATAATTTGCCTCTTACTACCTTCATTTCCATATTTACATAAGTTACGATAAACTTGCATGTTTTCCTACAACAACTTAACAACCATTTTTCCATAACAACAAGAACCATTATTCTTTTATTCACTTCACCATAACACACTTAACATACTAACGGAATTAAATTCACATTCCATCGTCAACATAGCATCACACGGCCATAACCTACTTTTTTTTTCCAACTTCCACTAATTCATTCAACTTTCACTTCCAATACAATTTCTACCATAACCACAACTAGATTTCAACATGAATTCAAGTCACCATAGACAAGCAACATATACATATACACGGCCAATATACCTACACCTCTAACACACAAAATTTTCATGCTTTTCATTCATTTCCACACACTACATCATACATACATCTTCCATAACATAACAAAAGCATAAAATCCTTACCTTTTCCAAGACTTTCCACTTGGGGGTTAAGGTTGCTTCCTTGCCAAGATAATTATATCACTTTGTAGAGGATCTTGCACTTAGTAATAATCCCACAAGAAATGGATTTTTGAACCAAGGATTTAGCTCCAAGAATTTTTTTCCTCTTCTTTCCTTTCTTTCTCTCTTGGCCGAAATGCTCTCTTTCTTTTTCTCTTGTTTGTTCTTGCTTTCTCTTGAAGATTCTATGGATATAGATGACCATATATAATATCACATGGAAATTAATTAATTTCCATGGACCTGGGCCATAAGTGGCCGGTTAGGCCTCCCTTTGTTGGGCCTTATTCTCTTTTTTTTTAGTCCAATTGGTGTCTAAATGTTGTAATTCATGAAGCAAGCTTCCAAAATTCCAATTTTTCCCTTGGCCTCCTTTCGTAATTCCACACCAACGTATTCATAACCGACACATTCATACCAAGTAAGGTCCAAATATGTCCTTATTCCTTACAAGTCAAGTTATCTCAAATTTTTCGAATAAGCAAAAATGCCGGATGTAACATCCTCCCCCCCTTTAAAACATTCGTCCTCGAATGTTAAATTGACCTCATGGGGCGTCATACTACATCGAGGGTTCCTTTTATAATTATCCTTTGTTGACTTTCTGATATGGATTCTTCACCAATATGATGGTGTAATTCTTCACATTACTGACTCATATGCTTTCATAACGTATTTTCTCATGCCTCACACAGTCCCTGGGCCATGAACTATATTCTAGTAACAGATGAATGTTTTTCGCTCTTTCACAGACGTTGTGTCCCTTCTTCCTTTCCTTCAAAGCCTTTCAAACGTTATACTTACTATCACTTCTTGTCACACTCCTCGGTTCCTTACCACATCATCATATTCCTACGTCATACCAAACAGATTCAGAACTAGGATCGGACGCACAGGAGCATATCGGACAGATTCGTAATCGAAGTCAGATGTATGGAAGTATGTCAGACAGATCCGTGATCAGATTTAGACATACAGAGATGTACCAGACAGATTCGTGATCAGAGTCAGACATACAGAGATGTATCAGACGGATTCGTATTTAGAGTCAATCGTACAGAGGTATATCAGACAGAAGCGTAATCGGATTCAGAAGTACGGAGGCGTAATAGGCAGAGCCTCATCAAAGTCAGAAGTGCAGAAGTATAACAGATAGAGTTTTGATTAGCATCAGACCACTCCTATTAAGGCTCCAGTGATTTACGAAAATTTCCCTTTGTCGACATTTCATTGTTCACCCTAACAATTATACCACGGATTAACTTGTCGAAATCTGTTCACTCATTCACAAACTTGTTCGTCAAATTGTCATACCAATCGTCTTACGAGTCGCTTATCGACTCTTTCAAAAGTTTTGCTTAATTACATCTCTTATCCTTCATCTTTCCTACTATCCATGCTCATTTTCTTTTTCAGATATCGTCGCACTAGACTAAGTTATAGTGTAATCGGGGTTTTTCTATTCTTTGACAACATTCGTGTCCTCACCTCCGCTTCGTTTCATGTATTCCGTTTAGTAAAACCTTTCGTCTATCACAACATTAGTCGCCGGGACTCGGCTCTTGATCCATATGATCACCAGACGAAAATCATACACATACCTATACATTTACTAATATCTTATTTGCGAACGTCTCTGACCGTTATTCAAATTCGCTCAATTTCCCGATCGGTATTGCACTTCTTCTTTTCGCCCATTTAGTCCGTCTCGATCTGCGCGACTCCTGTAAGGGACTCCACACATTCTCTTTCCTTTTAGGTTACCCCACATTTCCATTTACTTCTTATACTTACACTTGTAAAAATTTTAGTATCCTTCCTAGGGGGTCACCCATCCCAAAATTGCTCTAGCCTTAGCACGCTTAACCTCGAAACTTTCATGCGTTTGGACCCATTAAGGCCAGTATAATTTCGTCGACTGCCCCGCACGACCTTCGTCACGTAATTTAGGGCAGATCGGGATCTTAGTAAGTTTTCAAAAAATTCTCATAGTGGGTCCCACCCCGGGCTAAACCATACAATTATTATATCGCCCCTTCGAATCCTTAGTATCTATTAGGTCGAAAATTACCTTAATCTTACTAATACCCAGAAGAAGAAAGTCACATAATGTAATACAGTATATACCCATCCATACACATATCCCTCAAGAAAAGATCACTAACATACCTGGGTGTGCACTTGAAGACGCTCCTGGGTCCTGCCGGCCGGTCAAAGCAAATATGCGGTTCGTAGGACCGCTGTAACCAGAAGCTGCACCTCGACCTCTGCCACGACTCGCTGGCGCTGGTGCTGGTGCTCCTCGCCCTGTGGGGCGTATAGCTGCCGAAGGAGAAGATGAGCCAGCAACGGACCCAGTGGGCTGGACTGAGCCTGAACCACCCTTATGCGGGCACTCTCTCACACGATGATCTGGGTTGCCACAAAAATAACAAGCGCCCGTAGCGCGATAACACTCCCCCGGGTGGGGCCTGCCACAGTAGGAAAATGGGGGTATGGGTGGCCTCGACTGACCGGGACCTCTGCTCACCTGTGAGCCTGGAACTCTGGAGCTCTGTCCCGAGAACTGTGGGGGCGTACTGTGTCCTGGCTGAGACGAATACCTGTTACCCTGCCGTTGAGAAAACTCACTCTGAAATCCCCCTGAATACCAGACAGATCTGGCTCTCTTAGGCCGGCTCCTGTCGTGACCCCTATCAGGCCGACGTTCCCTACGTCGGTCCTCCATGCCCTGGGCGTATGCCTGTACCCGGGCAACATGCATCCCCGGCTGAGAAGCCATCGCCAAGCAACCATCGATCAAATAAGGGTCTAGCCCCATCACATACCGGTGCACCCTGTCGGCCATCTCCGCTACTATAGCGGGTGCATACCTAGCCAGTGATTCGAACTCTAGGCTATACTCTCGAACACTTCTACTGTTCTGCTTCAGGTGCAAGAATCGATCAACCCTAGCTCTCCGTAGCTCTGGAGGTAGAAAATGATCCAGAAAGGCCTTAGTAAACTCGGCCCATACTACTGGGGGAGCATCGTCACCCCTGGATAGCTGCCAGGACTCATACCAGTTCGCCGCTACCTCATATAACCGATACGAAGCCAACTCGACGGACTCAGTCGGTGAAGCCTTAATCAACTGTATCGTGCTCTCCATCTTCCTGATAAACTCCTGGAGGTCCTCTTCGGGTTTTGTCCCGGAGAACTCTGGAGGATTACATGTCAAGAACTCACGAGCCCTGGAGCTCTCATATCTGTCCGCACGACCACCCCCAAACCCATGCCTGCGAACCTGCTCTGTCATCAGTGTGGTCAATAACTGAACCGCATCTCGCATGGCCCTGTCCTCCGCCCCTGACTAGGGGGGCTGGTGGTACAGGTACTGGTGCTGCTGGAGCTGGCGGTGGAGCCGCCCCCTGTGCTGCAGCTGTGGCTGCTCCAAATCCCTCCGATACTGGTGGCGTAACAGAACTAGCCGTCGAAGGCACAACATTTGGCTCAATCTGGGCACGAGCCCTAGTAGTCACCTGAGCTCGGCTGGTCTCACCTGCCGCTGTAGACTTGCCCTTCTGGGCGGTTGTTGCCTTCTTTGGAGGCATCGCTGAAAACATAACAAATCGTTAGGAGGGGATCATCCTACTAATACAGTTCTATCGCACGATCTAAGATCCAAAGAAGGATAACATCCTAGATGTCCTGTAGCCTCCTGTTTATAGATGTGGTGCACAACACACCGATAAACAAGACTCTACTAGACACGGCCTGTAGACATTCCGAGGACAAACTGCTCTGATACCACTTCTGTCACGACCCAACCCCGTGGGCCGCGTCGGGTATCCTAATTGGATACCCAAACGTACCTACCTGACAGAATCGGCATACCAGACAGATAATTCACTCAAGCTGTATACAGACTTAAGCCAATACAAATGCAGCGCGCGCTATAACATACACGTACCCGAACATATTGAAATTACATATAAGCAGATGAGGCCAACATAACGGACAGAGTCACAAAATCGTACGTACCTACCTGAATAGTAGCAACCCGTAACCCACATACATATCTACAGGCCTCTACTAGACATACAGAATCATATGACGGGACAGGGCCCCGCCGTACCCAGAATTACCATACGTACAGAATATGCAGATGTCAGAAGGTATATACTAAAAGTACACGCTCCGGATCAAAGGAGCTGTCCAAAATAGCAGAAGCTGTGCCCTAGACTGGCGGCGTATCACCGGGTGCGTCTGTACCTGCGGGCATGTAACGCAGCCCTCGAAGAACCGGGGGTCAGTACGAAAAATGTACCGAGTATGTAAAGCGGAAATATAACAAACATAATCATAGTCTGTATCCGAAGCACAGAAGTATAGCAAACAGAATCATAATCCAATGAACAGAAAGAGGTATACCGGACAGAGTCGTAATTCAGACAGATAGATGGAAGAATACCGGACAGAATCATAATCCGAACGGACAGATAGAAATGTACCGGACATAATCACAACCCAGACGGACAGACAGAATCATAGTCCAGACGGACGGATAGAATCATAGTCCAGGCGAACAGACAGAATCATAATCCATACGGATAGACAGAAGTATGATCCAAACGGACAGACAGAATCATGCATATAGAGTCATACAGAGTCATACAGAGTCATATGCTTATACAGATACAGATAACATATACATACATACATACATACAGATCCCGGCCCTCTCATGAGGGACGCGGTAACAGAACCCGGCCCTCTTAGTACGGGACGCGGTGGACAGACAGAATCAGATCATATGCCATCCTGGCCGCCATCCCCATACACAAATCACAATATCATACAGATATAAACAGATCCCGGCCCGCACACCGAGGGATGCGGTGAACAATGCATAGGAGTATGCACGATAACAGAACCTGGCCCGGGCGCAGCGAAGGAAGCATTGAGACATCCACGAACAGATTAATGAGAAACCACATACATACAGATCATTATACAGACTCAATCAAACTGAAGTATGCCAAACGGCGAGTCAAATCAGAGTAATCGGATAGTGTTCATAATACGCGCCTATATCGTACTTGGGAAGGCACGCCAGATTATTACCAGCTTCGTTTCATGTATTCCGTTTAGTAAAACCTTTCGTCTATCACAACATTAGTCGCCGGGACTCGGCTCTTGATCCATATGATCACCAGACGAAAATCATACACATAGCTATACATTTACTAATATCTTATTTGCGAACGTCTCTGACCGTTATTCAAATTCGCTCAATTTCCCGATCGGTATTGCACTTCGTCTTTTCGCCCATTTAGTCCGCCTCGATCTGCGCGACTCCTGTAAGGGACTCCACACATTCTCTTTCCTTTTAGGTTACCCCACATTTCCATTTACTTCTTATACTTACACTTGTAAAAATTTTAGTATCCTTCCCAGGGGGTCACCCATCCCAAAATTGCTCTAGCCTTAGCACGCTTAACCTCGAAACTTTCATGCGTTTGGACGCATTAAGGCCAGTATAATTTCGTCGACTGCCCCGCACGACCTTCGTCACGTAATTTAGGGCAGATCGGGATCTTAGTAAGTTTTCGAAAAATTCTCATAGTGGGTCGCACCCCGGGCTAAACCATACAATTATTATATCGCCCCTTCGAATCCTTAGTATCTATTAGGTCGAAAATTACCTTAATCTTACTAATACCCAGAAGAAGAAAGTCACATAATGTAATACAGTATATACCCATCCATACACATATCCCTCAAGAAAAGATCACTAACATACCTGGGTGTGCACTTGAAGACGCTCCTGGGTCCTGCCGGCCGGTCAAAGCAAATATGCGGTTCGTAGGACCGCTGTAACCAGAAGCTGCACCTCGACCTCTGCCACGACTCGCTGGCGCTGGTGCTGGTGCTCCTCGCCCTGTGGGGCGTATGGCTGCCGAAGGAGAAGATGAGCCAGCAACGGACCCAGTGGGCTGGACTGAGCCTGAACCACCCTTATGCGGGCACTCTCTCACACGATGATCTGGGTTGCCACAAAAATAACAAGCGCCCGTAGCGCGATAACACTCCCCCGGGTGGGGCCTGCCACAGCAGGAACATGGGGGTATGGGTGGCCACGACTGATCGGGACCTCTGCTCACCTGTGAGCCTGGAACTCTGGAGCTCTGTCCCGAGAACTGTGGGGGCGTACTGTGTGCTGGCTGAGACGAATACC
Organism: Lycium barbarum; assembly: GCF_019175385.1. NCBI lineage: Eukaryota > Viridiplantae > Streptophyta > Magnoliopsida > Solanales > Solanaceae > Lycium > Lycium barbarum. Next base: position 15,812,864 of record NC_083348.1, on the reverse strand, counting down.
TGTTACCCTGCCGTTGAGAAAACTCACTCTGAAATCCCCCTAAATACCTGACAGATCTGGCTCTCTTAGGCCGGCTCCTGTCGTGACCCCTATCAGGCCGACGTTGCCTACGTCGGTCCTCCATGCCCTGGGCGTATGCCTGTACCCGGTCAACATGCATCCCCGGCTGAGAAGCCATCGCCAAGCAACCATCGATCAAATAAGGGTCTAGCCCCATCACATACCGGTGCACCCTGTCGGCCATCTCCGCTACTATAGCGGGTGCATACCTAGCCAGTGAGTCGAACTCTAGGCTATACTCTCGAACACTTCTACCGTTCTGCTTCAGGTGCAAGAATCGATCAACCCTAGCTCTCCGTAGCTCTGGAGGTAGAAACTGATCCAGAAAGGCCTTAGTAAACTCGGCCCATACTACTGGGGGAGCATCGTCACCCCTGGATAGCTGCCAGGACTCATACCAGTTCGCCGCTACCTCATATAACCGATACGAAGCCAACTCGACGGACTCAGTCGGCGAAGCCTTAATCAACCGTATCGTGCTCTCCATCTTCCTGATAAACTCCTGGGGGTCCTCTACGGGTTTTGTCCCGGAGAACTCTGGAGGATTACATGTCAAGAACTCACGAGCCCTGGAGCTTTCATATCTGTCCGCACGACCACCCCCAAACCCATGCCTGCAAACCTGCTCTGTCATCAGTGTGGTCAATAACTGAACCGCATCTCGCATGGCCCTGTCCTCCGCCCCTGACTGGGGGGCTGGAGGTACAGGTACTGGTGCTGCTGGAGCTGGCGGTGGAGCCGCCCCCTGTGCTGCAGCTGTGGCTGCTCCAAATCCCTCCGATACTGGTGGCGTAACAGAACTAGCCGTCGAAGGCACAACATTTGGCTCAATCTGGGCACGAGCCCTAGTAGTCACCTGAGCTCGGCTGGTCTCACCTGCCGCTGTAGACTTGCCCTTCTGGGCGGCTGTTGCCTTCTTTGGAGGCATCGCTGAAAACATAACAAATCGTTAGGAGGGGATCATCCTACTAATACAGTTCTATCGCACGATCTAAGATCCAAAGAAGGGTAACATCCTAGATGTCATGTAGCCTCCTGTTTATAGATGTGGTGCACAACACACCGATAAACAAGACTCTACTAGACACGGCCTGTAGACATTCCGAGGACAAACCGCTCTGATACCACTTCTGTCACGACCCAACCCCGTGGGCCGCGACGGGTATCCTAATTGGATACTCAAACGTACCTACCTGACAGAATCGGCATACCAGACAGATAATTCACTCTAGTTGTATACAGACTTAAGCCAATACAAATGCAGCGCGCGCTATAACATACACGTACCCGAACATACTGAAATTACATATAAGCCGATGAGGCCAACATAACGGACAGAGTCACAAAATCGTACGTACGTACCTGAATAGTAGCAACCCGTAACCCACATACATATCTACAGGCCTCTACTAGACATACAGAATCATATGACGGGACAGGGCCCCGCCGTACCCAGAATTACCATACGTACAGAATATACAGATGTCAGAAGGTATATACTAAAAGTACACGCTCTGGATCAAAGGAGCTGTCCAAAATAGCAGAATCTGTGCCCTAGACTGGCGGCGTATCACCGGGTGCGTCTGTACCTGCGGGCATGTAACGCAGCCCTCGAAGAACCGCGGGTCAGTACGAAAAATGTACCGAGTATGTAAAGCGGAAATATAACAAACATAATCATAGTCTGAATCCGAAGCACAGAAGTATAGCAAACAGAATCATAATCCAATGAACAGACAGAGGTATACCGGACAGAGTCGTAATTCAGACAGATAGATGGAAGAATACCAGACAGAATCATAATCCGAACGGACAGATAGAAATGTACCGGACATAATCACAACCCAGACGGACAGACAGAATCATAGTCCAGACGGACGGATAGAATCATAGTCCAGGCGAACAGACAGAATCATAATCCATACGGATAGACAGAAGTATGATCCAAACGGACGGACAGAATCATGCATGTAGAGTCATACAGAGTCATACAGAGTCATATGCTTATACAGATACATATAACATATACATACATACATACATACAGATCCCGGCCCTCTCATGAGGGACGCGGTAACAGAACCCGGCCCTCTTAGTACGGGACGCGGTGGACAGACAGAATCAGATCATATGCCATCCTGGCCGCCATCCCCATACACAAATCACAATATCATACAGATATAAACAGATCCCGGCCCGCACACCGAGGGATGCGGTGAACAATGCAGAGGAGTATGCACGATAACAGAACCTGGCCCGGGCGCAGTGAAGGAAGCATTGAGACATCCACGAACAGATTAATGAGAAACCACATACATACAGATCATTATACAGACTCAATCAAACTGAAGTATGCCAAACGGCGAGTCAAATCAGAGTAATCGGATAGTGTTCATAATACGCGCCTATATCCTACTTGGGAAGGCACGACAAATTATTACCATTGTAAGACTTTCAGATGTCAAAATCATTTTGTAAGATTTATAGAAAATATCGTCATATCATGATTAGAATGTTAATCCAGATGTTGTCTGAGAAAGGCGGACAGAAACAAAGTAGTTAAAGTTATACAAAAAGTATCGGGCCTTGTGGGCCCACCTCGGACCAACCTGAGGAGGCGTACGTAAATTACTGATAGTAGACCTTATGAGGTCGTCCATAATGATTTGGAAGTATTCCGACTCCGTTTAGGAAGGTTGCATACTTAAGGCTCACTTTGAAGACAAGTTATAAGGAAATGGATTCAATCTTACTGAAGGAATTGGAGCAGATTTCCATCTCGAATTCCGAGGAACGGAGTCATATTTAAGGCTCGCGGCCGAGCCTATTATGTTCAGAACATGCCTAAGAATGAAGGGGTAGGCTTTACATACCTCAATTGCGCCTTATGCTCGCTTAGCTTCTGTCACGACCCAACCCCGTAGGCCGTTACTAGTGCCCGATCTGGGCACCCAAACCCATATATCAAATGCATTCAAATATATAGCAGAAGCCGATAAGGCTATATTCCAAATTTAGATAATTTCTAGAAAATTTCGGCAGAGTTTCCTTTGTTTTACAGACTATCCAAAATAGCCCTGTACACAGCAAACACCATCAAAGGCCACACAGGGCTAACAAAGCAACGTATAAACATATGCGGGCCGGCCGCCTCGGCGTATGGGATCGCCCAAACAACATATACACATAACCATACAGAAAGAACATAACCCACAGACATGTCTACAGGCCTCTAACGGACATAACGGAATCATATGACGGGACAGGGCCCCGCCGTACCCCAAATGACCATATGTACAGGAGATGAAAACAACAGAAGATATATACCAAAATATAAGCTCCGGATCAACAGGAGCACTCCCAAGTAGCGGAACAGGTGTCCTAAGCCGGTGGCGTATCAAAAGGAGCGTCTGTACCTGCGGGCATGTAACGCAGCCCCCCGAAGAACAGGGGGTCAGTACGGAAAATGTACCGAGTATGTAAAGCGGAAATGTAACAAATAAAATCATAATCAAGAACAGGAGTGCAGAATTATAACTGTCAGAACCACAGTCAGAGCCGGAGGTACAAGGATATAGATAGCAGAATCAACCTCGGAGTCGAAGATCCAGAAATAAAACAGATGAGGCTATAGTCAGAGTCCGAAGTACAAAAGGTGAATACCTTATCCGAGACCTCAGAAAAGTAATGTCAAAGCATAGATGATGCATGCCAAATCATATAACATCATATAAACACATATAACGTGTCCCGGCCCTCTGATAAGGGACTCGGTGGATGAAATTATGTATAACAAAATCATATATCATGTATGCAAATAGCGTGTCCCGGCCCTTTGTTAAGGGACTCGGTGGTGAAATCATGCATGTCAGAATCCTGTACTGTGTATACATAACGTGTCCCGGCCCTCTACTGCGGGTCTCGGTGAATAATCATCATGTGCCATCCTGGCCGCCATCCCCATATCATCATATCATAAACGTATACAAATAACGTGTCCCGGCCCGCAGGTACGAGGGACTCGGTGAGTAATGCAGAGAAATGTGCACGAGATCATGTCCTGGCCCGGGCTCAGTGAAAAGACATACCATAACTTGCACGAACAGAGTAGTGCAGAAACATATGCATATAAATCCAGACTCGATAAACAAACCGAACAATATGTCATAGGACGTACCTTTCGTAGGTTACGACGGATTATGCCAAGCAGAATTTCTGAGATTGTTCGTACATAGCAAATATACCGTGGGGTTTACCGACATAGTCAGAATGGTCACTCTTTAACAATTAGAACAATTTAAGTGACAAATCATTTCAAGGAAGTCAGACGTCAGTCATAGCGTGCATGTATGCCCTTTTTGGGGATGGCACGATTCATTATGTCAAATCATGTTTCTAGAATCACAGCACGTATCAAAGTATAATACAGATTATTCACATTTATTATTTGATAAACAGAACAATAATCCAAAGTTTCGTTTAAGCACTGTTTAGATATAAGACAAATAAGGCAATAGTAGGAGGTCTCGGAATCTGCGGGCCCACCTCGGGTCAATCGAGGTGGTGAATTCAAGTTATGAATCATAGACCTTATAGAGTCATTCCTGAGAGCTTTGGAACCATTCGACTTCAATTGGGAAGGTTTCATACACCTAGGTCATTTTGACGACAATTTGTAAGGAAACTAATTCAATCTTACTGAATGAAATGAGGCCAATTTCCATTTCGGATTTCGAGAGACTGAGTCATATCTAAGGCTCGCGACCGAGCCTATTACGTTTAGAACATGCTTAAGAATGAAGGGAAAAACTTTACATACCTTAGTCGTGCCTTATGCTCGTCCAATCTCAATTCCCGTTTCGCCCAAAAACTGCAAATGGTCACATTTACCAATTACTATTTGTGAGATTTAAAAATTTCAATCTTAACCAATACTTGCCTATCGAAATTTTGGCAGCACTTCCCCTATAAATGCGACACCCCGAGAATACAACTCGGCTCAGAATAACAACAACCAACCCAACAACAATACCAACAACAACTACATAACAAAATAAGGCATAACTAGTCCTCTTTCCAACATAGTGTAATAACTCTCATTTCCAACTTCACATCTTCAATCCAACGACAACATTCTCGCGTTCATTACTAATCAAGATCATTACAATACAGTTCGGAAACATTTTATATCATTTCTACAATATATACACAATTTCCACCAAAACCATAATTTATCCAAAACTTCCAACTTTCGACAAAAACATCCATAACATATTCTTACCTTTCAATTCCATTAACAACCATCATAATTTACATCTTACAATTTCATTTCCATAATTACATAAACTACAATGACACTACATATTTTTCTACAACAACCTCACAACATTTCTTCCATTCCAACAAAACCATTAATCTTTTATTCACCTCACAATGCCATAACAATATAATTAGCATACTAAATAAGTTCAACCAATTCTCCTACACATGAAGCACCACACGGCCATATTTCTACATTTCCAACTTCCACCAAATTTATTCAACTTTCATTCCCAATATAAATCCTACCATAACCACAACTAAAATACAACATAAAATTCAACTCATATTACTTACACAAAAATGCTCACATACGGCCAACTACATGCATACACATCCACTTGCAAACTTCTATATTTTCATAGTCTCTACTCATTTCCATATACTACAACACAAACAAACCTTCATAACATAAAAAGAACATAAAAATTCTTACCTTTTCCAACAAGTTCTCCTTGCCACCAAAGATAGTTTCTTGCCAAAATAATTTTACTACTTTGTAGAGAATATTGAACTTGATAAGAACTCAAGAAAATTATAAGTCTTGAATCAAGGTTGAAATCTTGGAAAATTTTTCTTTCTTTTCTCTTTCTTTTCTCTTCCTTTTCTTTTCTCCTTTCTCTTGGCCGTTTTTCTCCTCTTTTTTTTTGTGTCTTGAATGTTCTTGAATAAATGAGAATTGCTCCCTTTTTATTAATTTAGCACATGGATGAAATTTACATGGGCTTGGCCCATTTTATTTTCATCCATGGCCGGCCACCACTTGTATTTGGGCCTCACTTTTTTTCATTTTCATTTCATTTTTTTTAGCCCAATTCATTAGAAATCTCATGTTTGTAATTCCCAAAACAAATTTCCAAAATTCCAATTTTGCCCTTGGCCTCCTCTCGTATTTCCACATCAATACTTTCCTGAATAACATATGCATATTGGCTAGAATCAAAATATGGCCTCGTTTCTCACAAGCCAAAAATATTTCGAATTTTTCCGAATATGCAAAAATGCCGGATATAACATCCTCCCCCCCTTTAGAACATTCGTCCTCGAGTGTTAAATTAGCCTTATAGGTCTTACAAACGCTTCGGGGAAGGTTTTCTCACCAACTACATACTCGTCTCCTATCAGATCACTTATGAGGGCATTCGCTTCCCATTTTTTTGCTTTTTCTATGCCAACCATTAACATCTCTCACCTCTTGTCATACTTCTCGGTTACTTACAACGTTATCGTATTCCTACGTCATATCAAACAAATTCATAACTAGAGCCAGACGTACAGAAGCATATCGGACATATCCATAATCAGAGTCAGATGGACTGAACTATGGCGGACAGATTCGTAGTCAGAGTTAGACATACAGAGATGTATCAGACAGATTTGCGATCAGAGTCGGACGTACAGACGCATATTCAGAGTCAGACATATAGAGACACATCAGACAGAGACATAATCAGACACATCAGACAGAGACATAATCAGATTCAGCAGTACAGAGGCAGAGTAGATAGAGCATCGTCAATACCAGAGGCACAGAGGTATGACATACAGAATAATGGTCAAAATTGTTATGTCCCGTGTTTTCGTATAAGTGGAAATCGAGAAATAATTAAGATTTGTGCCTTATGAGGAAATATTTTGATTTTAGTAAATATGACTATGTTGGTTATGGGATCATTAATGTTAAGACATCGGGGAAGGCCGAGGGTAAATTTGGAATTTCGGAAATTAGTTTCGGGAATAATAAAACAGGACTTTTAATGAATTGGGCCAAGAAAAATTGAACCACAATTGAGGCCCAAGAAGAATGGGGTGGCCGGCCAAAGGCCAAGGCCCAAACCCAATTTTAAGAGTCATGTGCTATGCACATGACCTCTATATGGATATATACCAATGTAATCCTTAGCAATTATCAAGATCAACACAAAAAAATTGAGCAACTCCACTAAATAGAGCTCTCGGCCGAATAGCAGAAAGGAAAAGAAAAAAAATTTCTAGCCTTTGTTTTTGATCCAAAAATCTCGTTCTTTCCATAATTGTAGTGTACTCAAGACGCTCTTCAACGTGACACAATTTATTTGGCGGAAGAATCACGTTTGCGGAAAGTCGGAATTTCAAGTAAAGGTAAGAATTTTGCCCTTTTAATGTTATGGAATTGGTATGAATATGATAAGGATTGAGAATAGACGAGAATTTCGTAGTTTTGATGTGTGTATGAAGCCGTGGGTGTGTGTGTATATTGCATGTTGGCCGTGAGCCCTAGGAAGAAGAAAGTGGTGTGAATTGATCTTGTTTAGTTGGTATAATGTGTTGTTGTGATCTTTATGTCGTAAATGATCGATTGATGAATTAAATTGGCGTTGGAAAATGATTTCGGACATTATCGGAAAGCGTATACCTTTGGTATCATTGTGTATATCATTGTATATTTAGGGTGTTAAAGACTTTAAATATGAATTTATAGTTGATGTTAATGAAGTCGGAATGAAACGACGCAAGTTAGAATGTTTGTTGTAAGTTTTGGTGTTTTGGGAGAATTATAGAACGTAATGGATTCTGGGCAATTTCGTGTATGGCTTGGAATGTATTTTGAATGTGATGGCATAATCTTGAATGAGTGAATGAATACAATAATATGGATATAGATTTGGAATTTTGAAGTTTGAATGAAAAATTGCCAACTTGTGTAGTAAGGTAGGTTTTTGAAGTTTGAATATGGTTTATATTGTTGAATGATGTTTGGGTTGTTGTTGTTGATGTATTTTGGACCGAGCTAAGTCTCGGGGATGTTAGATTTATAGGGGAAATGCTGCCGAAATTTCGGTAGGAAAAAAAAAATGAAGTTAAAGGCATTCTTAAGCCTAAGAATCTCAATTGGTAACTTTGACCATTTGCAGATTTCAGACGAAACGGGACTTGACTTTTGGGAGAGCGTAAGTCGTCTGTAAGGTATGTAAAGCTTCCCACTCCTTTGTTTGGCATATCTTAGTATGATAGGCGAATATGAGAACTTCCGGAGCATTCCTGCTCCTCGAAACCCGATCCACATAAAAGTTACTATTCATTCAATTCAATTGAAGCCTAAGGGCTCTATTTTGGCTAGAATGCCACCACTCGTCCGAAACCTATCGAAATGTGGTCGGGTAACTTAGAAATGATTATGTGTGACCCTTTGGCCTATAAATGTTCAGAAAATATGTTCGCCACCTCAATTTGACTCGAGGTGGGCCCGCTAACCCCGATACGCCCTATTTGCCTTATTGGGCTATCTTTGTGAATAAAGTTGGATATGATACTTTCGATTTTGGAACTCCCTCCTATGAGATATATTTGGAATATTATGATATGCTAAGTTACGTTTTGAGCCATACGTACCATTTTGGAAACTTTTGTGAAACGGATCTTTGTATCGACTAAGTATTCGCTTATTTTGTGCTATGGAACGATTTGTAAAACTATTATGATTTGAAAGACTATTTTGAAGTATGATTTGCATTTGTTTGCTCACGACTCCGCTCATGCCTTATTATTACTTCGTTCACCGGTTCCCGGGCCGGTTATGATTCGTGCGCCTTACGATAATTCGGCCGTATGCTGTGTTACGGTTCCCGAGGCTTCGCCATAGGGCCGGGTTCCGTTTGGAGTTATGCTGTGATATGGCTCGTGATGCGATACGCTCACCTATGTTTGTGTTTGTGTTCGGGGATACGGAGCTTTGAAACCTTCTGGTGTTATGCTGTGTGTGGCGCCAGCGTCGGAGTGGCGACTACGTTCTTAAGCGTTTGCATGATTTCGTTTGCATTATGTATACATACGTATATGATTTTGATACGGATTTTGACATCCTAATTTGTACTCCACTTTGTTATCTGATTTGCTTTCAGTTTTGATCTATATTTCTGTACTCCGTGCTTTACATACTCAGTACATATTTCGTACTGACCCCCTTTCTTCGGGGGCTGCGTTTCATGCCCGCAGGTGCAGATATTGGTGATCCTCCACAGTAGGCTTCCCTCTTTGCTATTTTGGAGTACTCCTTCTTGACTCGGAGTCCACCTTTGGTACAGACTTCTTTTGCTATGTATATATTCTGTACATTTGACTATTTGGGTACGGCGGGGCCCTGTCTCGCCATATGTCTTTGTTTTGAATTCGTAGAGGCCTGTAGTCATATATGTGGGGCGAGGGTCCTATGTATGTTTGTTTGATTTTGTTTTCTGGTCTTACAGCGGTCAGTTTGTTATGATGGCCCCAAATGGCCCTTATGCTTACGTTTGCACTTTTGACCGGCGATGTCTATTCCGCCGCTCAGTTTGTATTTGATATGGCATTTTGATTTGGTGCGACCGCTTAAGACATATTTTGATATAAATTAAGTTTGATATGATTTCGTAAAATTCGGAAATAAGTTTGGATTTGATAATGAATATGTGATTCGGTCTGGGTACCCAGGTAGGGTGCTAGTCGCGGCCCACGGGGCTGGGTCGTGACAAAAGTGGTATCAGAGCAGTTTGTCCTCGGAATGTCTACAGGCCGTGTCTCGTAGAGTCTTGTTTATAGATGTGTTGTGCACCACCTCTATAAACAGGAAGCTACAGGGCATTTAGGATGTTACTTTCTTTGGAATCTTAGATCGTGCGATAGAGCTGTGCTGTTAGGGTGATTTTGATCTGACTCGCTATTGTGTTTGCAGTGATGCCTCCAAAGAAGGCAACGGCGGCCCAGAAGGGCTAAGCGAGGATGGGAGAGACTAGTCAGGCACAGCGATCTACCCGGGCGCGTGTTTATGATTTGCCTGAGGTTGTGCCTCATTTTGAGGGGTCTGCTACACCCCCACTAGTACAGCTTGGAGCAGGACCTTCAGCAGCTCCAGAGGCCGGAGTACCCGCTCCTGAGACTCCAACTCCTCAGCCAGGGGCGGAGGACAGGACCCTGAGGGAGGCGGTACAGTTGCTGACTACACTGGTAGCAGGGCAGGCTCGCAGACGCGGGCGGAGGGACGACGATGACGATGACAGGCGGGATAGCCTGAGAGTTCGGGAGTTTCTGTTATGTGGCCCTTCAGAGTTTCTCGGTTCTAAGCCCGATGAGGACCCCCATGACTTTATTCGGGGGATGCGACGCTCACTGGACTTGGTCAGGGCTTCAGAGACCGAGTCGGTCGAGCTGGCTTCGCACAGACTTCGAGATGTGGCTACCCACTGGTATGAGACTTGGGAGCTATCTAGGGGAGAGGGTGCCCCTCCAGCCACTTGGGATCAGTTTGTGACTGCTTTCACCCACCACTTTCTACCCCCAGAGTTGCGGCGGGCACGGGCCGACCGATTCTTACATTTGCAGCAGAGGGGTCGGAGTGTGCGCGAGTATAATCTTGAGTTTGATTCTCTGGCCCGATATGCACCTGCCGTAGTAGTAGACATGTCCGATCGGATGCACAAATATGTCATGGGATTGGATCGGTATTTGATCGACGGCTGCATGGCAGTGTCATTGCAGACAGATATGGACATTGCCCGACTTCAGGCCTATGCGATGGGTATGGAGGATCGTCACAGGTCTGATCATTCTGGTAGAGATCGGGACAGGAGGCCGCCCAAGAGGGCTTGGCCCGCAGGTTATTCCGGGGATTCTCGAGGCGGACAGCCTCAGCAGCAGCAGTCAGGCAAACAGCCACCTCCGTCCGGCCGGAGTACTCAGTCAGGCAGCCGGAGATTTGATAGTGCGGGACCGTCTGGGGCCGGTCAGAGCTTCAGAGCGGCAGGTTCACAGGTATCCAGAGGCCCCAGCCAGGCCAGACCACCCAGGCCCCGTTGTGCTCATTGCGGGAAGTCTCATCCTGGGGAGTGTTATCGAGCTACTGGAGCTTGTTTTTCGTGCGGTGGTCACGGCCATTTTATGAGAGATTGTCCGTTGGCCAGCTGTTCTAGTAGTGTGGCTCAGCCGACAGGGTCAGCCGCCGGTTCTTCTTCTGCTCCATCTGTTGCACACCCTGGAGGGCGAGGTATGCCAGCACCGGCAGGACGCGGTCGAGGCCGCGGTGGCGCTTCAGGTTCTAGCGGTCCCTCGAACCGCATATATGCTTTGGCCAGCCGCCAGGATCAGGAGGCTTCGGCAAACGTCGTCACAGGTACATTACTGGTTTTCTCCAGATCTGTATATGCATTGATTGACCCTGGCTCTACTTTATCATATATTTCCCCACTCATTGCTAGTAAGATTGGGATAGTGTCTGAGCCTATAGAGCCATTTGAGGTAGCTACGCCAGTTGGGGATTTTATTGTAGCGAGACAGATCTATAGGGATTGTTTTGTGACCATTTATGATCGTAGCACTAAGGCTGATTTGATAGAGTTAGACATGCTTGAGTTTGAAGTTATTATGGGCAAGGACTGGTTGTCTTCCTGTTATGCTAATGTCGACTGCCAGAAAAAGGTAGTCCGTTTTCAGTTTCCAGGGGAACCAGTTATAGAGTGGTTCGAATCTACTGCATCGCCGAGGGGTAAGTTTATTTCATACCTCAAGGCTAAGAAGATGATCCAGAAGGGTTATATCTATCATTTGGTTCGTGTGCACGATACTGCAGCGGAGATACCTACCCTTTAGTCCGTTCCGGTCGTCAGTGAGTTTCCAGATGTATTTCCTGACGAGCTTCCTGGCCTTCCGCCTGAGCGGGAGATTGATTTTACTATCGAGTTGATGCCGGATACGCAGCCTATATCTATTCCTCCGTACAGGATGGCACCAGCTGAGTTGAAGGAGTTGAAGGAGCAGCTGAAAGATTTGTTGGATAAAGGTTTTATCAGACCCAGCACATCACCCTGGGGAGCACCGGTATTGTTTGTCAGAAAGAAAGACGGGTCACTGCGGATGTGTATCGACTACCGGCAGCTGAATAAGGTGACTATTAATAATAAATATCCCCTCCCCCGGATTGATGACTTGTTTGATCAGCTGCAGGATGCTAAATATTTTTCGAAGATAGATCTGCGCTCAGGTTATCACCAGGTGCGAGTTCGGGAGTCAGATATCCCGAAGACTGCTTTCAGGACCCGATACGGGCATTATGAGTTCAGAGTTATGTCTTTCGGGCTGACTAATGCTCCAGCGGTATTTATGGATCTGATGAACCGGGTATTTCGGCCTTTTCTGGATATGTTTGTTATTGTGTTTATTGATGATATCTTGATTTACTCGCGATCAGCCGAGGAGCATTCAGTTCATTTGAGGACGGTACTTGGCGTTCTCCGTCAGCAAAAGTTATATGCTAAATTCTCTAAATGTGAATTCTGGTTAACTTCTGTGGCATTCTTGGGCCATATTGTCGGCGCAGACGGTATTCGGGTCGATACGCAGAAGATTGAGGCTGTGCAGAATTGGCCCAGGCCTACTACACCGACAGAGGTGCGCAGTTTTCTGGGATTGGCTGGGTATTATCGCAGGTTTGTGGAGGATTTTTCTTCTATTGCAGCACCACTGACGAGACTTACCCAGAAAGCAGCAAAATTCCAGTGGACAGATGCCTGCGAGCGCAGCTTTCAGATGCTGAAGGAGAGATTGATTACAGCACCAGTTTTGGCTCTTCCAGAGGGATCTGACGGGTATGTTGTCTATTGCGACGCCTCTGGTATTGGGATAGGATGTGTATTGATGCAGCACGGTCGAGTCATAGCCTATGCTTCCCGGCAGCTCAGACCGCACGAGAAGAACTATCCCACTCATGATCTTGAGTTGGCCGCGGTGATTCATGCTTTGACGATTTGGCGGCATTATTTATATGGGGTCCATGTTGATATCTATACGGACCATAAGAGTCTCCAGTATATTTTTAAGCAGAAGGAACTAAATCTGCGGCAGCGGAGATGGCTTGAGCTACTAAAGGATTACGACGTTGATATTCTGTACCATCCGGGGAAAGCCAATGTGGTAGCTGATGCGCTTAGCCGCAAGTCCGTGGGCAGTCTGTCTGATGTTCCCTTTGATAAGAGAGATTTGGTTCGTGATATTCATCAGCTGGCTAGCCTCGGAGTTAGTTTGATAGATTCTGGAGATTCTGGGATTTCTGTTCGTTCAGTTGCTGAGTCATCTATTATTCACGAGGTAAAGCAGCGCCAGTTTGAGGATCCTCTTTTGATTCAGTACAGAGATTTGGCCCTTAATAAAGCAAAGACTCAGTTTGAGATCTCGCCTGAAGGAGTATTATTATATGACGGCAGATTCTGTGTACCGGACGTTGCGGGCTTACGGCGGCAGATTATGGGCGAGGCCCATAATGCACGGTATTCTGTTCATCCTGGTTCCACTAAAATGTATCGGGATCTCAGGTGTTTGTATTGGTGGGACGGCATGAAGAAAGATATTGCTGAGTTTGTTAGTCAGTGCCCGAACTGCCAGCAAGTTAAGATCGAGCATCAGAAGCCCGGTTGATTATTACAGGAGATGGAAATTCCAGCCTGGAAATGGGAGATGATTAATATGGATTTCGTTGTTGGGTTACCGCGCACTCCACGCAGGTACGACTCTATCTGGGTTATCGTTGATAGGCTGACGAAATCAGCCCACTTCCTTCCGGTTCGGACTACTTATTCGGCTGAGGACTATGCCAGATTGTATATCACAGAGATAGTCAGACTTCACGAAGTCCCTATATCTATTATTACTGACCGAGTTGCCCAGTTTACAGCTAATTTCTGGAGGTCATTTCAGGAGGGATTAGGGACTCAGGTGAGCCTTAGTACAGCTTTTCACCCTCAGTCCGACGGGCAGGCCGAGCGCACTATTCAGACGCTCGAAGATATGTTGCGGGCCTGCGTTATTGATTTCAGGGGCAGCTGGGATGATCATTTGCCGCTTATTGAGTTTGCCTATAATAATAGTTATCACTCCAGCATTCAGATGGCACCGTATGAAGCCCTGTATGGCAGGAAATGCAGATCTCCTATTGGTTGGTTTGACGTGGGCGAGACTAAGCTGATTGGGCTAGATGTGATCCAGGAAGTCGTAGATAAAGTAAAGCTTATTCGAGAACGGTTATTGGCTGCTCAGAGTCGACAGAAAGCTTATGCAGATAGACGACGTCGACCGTTAGAGTTCCAGATTGGCGACTGGGTATTCCTGAAGGTGTCGCCCATGAAGGGTGTCATGAGATTCGGTAGAAAGGGTAAGTTGAGCCCCCGGTACATTGGGCCGTATCAGATCGTTCGAAAGATAGGCGAGGTCGCCTATGAGCTAGACTTACCATCCGAATTGGAGGCCGTACACCCGGTGTTTCATGTGTCTGTGTTGCGGAAATGTATTGGTGATCCTTCCAGGATATTCCCAGTTGATGACATTCAGGTGACGGAGCAGTTATCTTATGACGAGCAGCCTGTATCTATTCTGGATCGACAAGTGCGGAGTCTACGCACTAAAGAAGTACCCTCCGTCAAAGTCCTGTGGCGCAACAATAATCGGGAGGAGATGACTTGGGAGGCGGAGGACGAGATGAAAAGGAGATACCCTCACTTGTTCCCGACGTCCACAGGTAATCTAATTTTTTTTTTTTCAGTTTGTTGTGTTGATTGATAAAATGAATTATGTATGTCATTATTAAAAAGGGACACTCCTGCCTTGATCATAAGACCTTATAAGATTAATTTAACATTCGGGGACGAATGTTCTTAAGGGGGGGAGAATGTTATGTCCTGTGTTTTCGTATAATTGGAAATCGAGAAATAATTACGATTTGTGTGTTAAAAGGAAATAATTTGATTTTAGTGAATATGACTATGTTGGTTATGGGATCATTAATGTTAAGACATCGGGGAAGGCCGAGGGTAAATTTGGAATTTCGGAAATTAGTTTCGGGAATTATAAAACGGGACTCTTAATGAATTGGGCCAAGAAAAATTGAACCACAATTGAGGCCCAAGAAGAATGGGGTGGCCGGCCAAAGGCCAAGGCCCAAACCCAATTTTAAGAGTCATGTGCTATGCACATGACCTCTATATGGATATATACCAATGTAATCCTTAGCAATTATCAAGATCAACACAAAAAAATTGAGCAACTCCACTAAATAGAGCTCTCGGCCGAATAGGAGAAAGGAAAAGAAAAAAAAAATTCTAGCCTTTGTTTTTTATCCAAAAATCTCGTTCTTTCCATAATTGTAGTGTACTCAAGACGCTCTTCAACGTGACACAATTTATTTGGCGGAAGAATCACGTTTGCGGAAAGTCGGAATTTCAAGTAAAGGTAAGAATTTTGCCCTTTTAATGTTATGGAATTGGTATGAATATGATAAGGATTGAGAATAGACGAGAATTTCGTAGTTTTGATGTGTGTATGAAGCCGTGGGTGTGGGTGTATATTGCATGTTGGCCGTGAGCCCTAGGAAGAAGAAAGTGGTGTGAATTGATCTTGTTTAGTTGGTATAATGTGTTGTTGTGATCTTTATGTCGTAAATGATCGATTGATGAATTAAATTGGCGTTGGAAAATGATTTCGGACATTATCGGAAAGCGTATACCTTTGGTATCATTGTGTATATCATTGTATATTTAGGGTGTTAAAGACTTTAAATATGAATTTATAGTTGATGTTAATGAAGTCGGAATGAAACGACGCAAGTTAGAATGTTTGTTGTAAGTTTTGGTGTTTTGGGAGAATTATAGAAAGTAATGGATTCTGGGCAATTTCGTGTATGGCTTGGAATGTATTTTGAATGTGATGGCATAATCTTGAATGAGTGAATGAATACAATAATATGGATATAGATTTGGAATTTTGAAGTTTGAATGAAAAATTTCCAACTTGTGTAGTAAGGTAGGTTTTTGAAGTTTGAATATGGTTTATATTGTTGAATGATGTTTGGGTTGTTGTTGTTGATGTATTTTAGACCGAGCTAAGTCTCGGGGATGTTAGATTTATAGGGGAAATGCTGCCGAAATTTCGGTAGGAAAAAAAAAATGAAGTTAAAGGCATTCTTAAGCCTAAGAATCTCAATTGGTAACTTTGACCATTTGCAGATTTCAGACGAAACGGGACTTGACTTTTGGGAGAGCGTAAGTCGTCTGTAAGGTATGTAAAGCTTCCCACTCCTTTGTTTGGCATATCTTAGTATGATAGGTGAATATGAGAACTTCCGGAGCATTCCTGCTCCTCGAAACCCGATCCACAGAAAAGTTACTATTCATTCAATTCAATTGAAGCCTAAGGGCTCTATTTTGGCTAGAATGCCACCACTCGTCCGAAACCTATCGAAATGTGGTCGGGTAACTTAGAAATGATTATGTGTGACCCTTTGGCCTATAAATGTTCAGAAAATATGTTCGCCACCTCAATTTGACTCGAGGTGGGCCCGCTAACCCCTATACGCCTTATTTGCCTTATTGGGCTATCTTTGTGAATAAAGTTGGATATGATACTTTCGATTTTGGAACTCCCTCCTATGACATATATTTGGAATATTATGATATGCTAAGTTACGTTTTGAGCCATACGTACCATTTTGGAAACTTTTGTGAAACGGATCTTTGTATCGACGAAGTATTCGCTTATTTTGTGCTATGGAACGATTTGTAAAACTATTATGATTTGAAAGACTATTTTGAAGTATGATTTGCATTTGTTTGCTCACGACTCCGCTCGTGCCTTATTATTACTTCGTTCACCGGTTCCCGGGCCGGTTATGATTCGTGCACCTTACGATAATTCGGCTGTATGCTGTGTTACGGTTCCCGAGGCTTCGCCATAGGGCCGGGTTCCGTTTGGAGTTATGCTGTGATATGGTTCGTGATGCGATACGCTCACCTATGTTTGTGTTTGTGTTCGGGGATACGGAGATTTGAAACCTTCTGGTGTTATGCTGTGTGTGGCGCCAGCGTCGGAGTGGCGACCACGTTCTTAAGCGTTTGCATGATTTCGTTTGCATTATGTATACGTATATGATTTTGATACGGATTTTGACATCCTGATTTGTACTCCACTTTGTTATCTGATTTGCTTTCAGTTTTGATCCATATTTCTGTACTCCGTGCTTTACATACTCAGTACATATTTCGTACTGACCCCCTTTCTTCGGGGGCTGCGTTTCATGCCCGCAGGTGTAGATATTGGTGATCCTCCACAGTAAGCTTCCCTCTTTGCTATTTCAGAGTACTCCTTCTTGACTCGGAGTCCACCTTTGGTACAGACTTCTTTTGCTATGTATATATTCTGTACATTTGACTATTTGGGTACGGCGGGGCCCTGTCTCGCCATATGTCTTTGTTTTGAATTCATAGAGGCCTGTAGTCATATATGTGGGGCGAGGGTCCTATGTATGTTTGTTTGATTTTGTTTTCTGGTCTTACAGCGGTCAGTTTGTTATGATGGCCCCAAATGACCCTTATGCTTACGTTTGCACTTTTGACCGGCGATGTCTATTCCGCCGCTCAGTTTGTATTTGATATGGCATTTTGATTTGGTGCGACCGCTTAAGACATATTTTGATATAAATTACGTTTGATATGATTTCGTAAAATTCGGAAATAAGTTTGGATTTGATAATGAATATGTGATTCGGTCTGGGTACCCAGGTAGGGTGCTAGTCGCGGCCCACGGGGCTGGGTCGTGACAAAATCAAATCGCTTTCATTAATGCTTTCCATGTATTGTAGCATTTGTGGCTGGAAATCACTTCCTAGTTAGTTTGGTCACCAGGTGAGAATCACACACACATATATACGCCGCTATTATCTCACTTACAAACGTTTCCAACCGCGATTCGAATTCGTCCTAATTCCCGAGCGATATCGCGCTTTCTTCTTTTCACCCATAGGTCCGCTTCGCTCTGCGCGACCCCTGTAAGGGTGTTAGCTACTTCACAGACTCTCTTTTATTTAGGTTACCCCAGAGTTCCCATTTGTCCTTTTATATCGACATTTGTGAAAATTGGGTATACTTCCCAGGGGGGTCACCCATCCCAGAATTGCTCTGGTTCCAGCACGCTTAACTTCGAAACTTTCATGTGTTTTGGCGCGTTATTGCTAATATAACGGCGTCGACTGCCCCACGCAACCTTTGTCACATCATTTAGGGCAGATCGGGGTCTTAGAAAAATTTTGAAAAATTTCCGTAGCGGGTCCCACCCCAATCTGATCCGCGCAATAACCATGTCGCCCTTCCGAATTCTCGATATTCATTTTCATCTGTACGTATAACTATCTCAGGCGGCTCTATTGGTTTGGATCTTTACCTTACTTTCACTGACGCCCAGAAAGAGAAAATCACATAATATAACAGAATACGTGTTATATCCCGTGTTTTCACACGTTTGGAAAAAACTTGAACTATATTGGATTCTTGAGATATAAGGTCAAATTTGATATTTTGTTGGACATAGGAGTTATGGATGAAAGAATAGAGTCATGAAAGTGTGGGACAAGGTTAAGGGTAATTTTGAAATTTTGGAAAAATTAGTTTCGGAAATTACAAAATATGATTTATAAGCTATTGGGCTCAAAAATTGAATTGAATTGAGGCCCAAAATAGGGACCATGGCCGGCCACTTTAGGCCTTGACCCAAGCCCATTTTTAGTTGGTCATGTGCTTGGTCATGTGACCAAGTCTTCTTATAATATAATTAGAAGATTCAAGACATTATTGATCAAGATAAGCAAGAACAAAAATAGGAGAAGAGCAAGGAGGGTTTTGGGTTTGGGAGGAAAAAAATAGGTACCAAAAATATTGTTCCAAAAATTTTTCTTTTGTGGTTTTCTTACTAAGTCAAGGTTCCTTTGTAACTTGGTATAGTTGGATTGGAGTGGGGAGCATTAGAATCACCAAAGTGAGCATATCTCCAAGTGAAGATGTCACGACCCAGCCCCGTGGGCCGCGACTGGCACCCTACCTGGGTGCCCAGACCGAATCACACATTAATTATAAGGTCCAAACGTATTTCCGAATTTTTTTTCGAAATCATATCAAACATAATTATATCAAAATATGTCTTAAGCGGTCACGCCAAATCAAAATACCCTATCAAATACAAACTGAGCGGCGGAATGGACATCGCCGGACAAAAGTGTAAACATAAGCATAAGGGCCATTTGGGGCCATCATAACAAACAGACCGCTTTTAGACCAGAAAACGAAATCAAACCAACATATACAGGACCCTCACCCCACATATATGACTACAGGCCTCTACGAATTCAAAACAAAAACATATGGCGAGACAGGGCCCCGCCGTACCCAAATAGTCAAATGTACAGAATATATATACAAAGCAAAAGGAGTCTGTACCAAAAGTGGACTCCGGATCAAAGAGGAGTACTCCGGAATAGCAAAGGGGGAAGCCTACTGTGGAGGATCGCCAATATCTGCACCTGCGGGCATGAAACGCAGCCCCCGAAGAAAGGGGGTCAGTACGAAATATGTACTGAGTATGTAAAGCACGGAGTATAGAAATATGGATCAAAACTGAGAGCAAATCAGACAACAAAGTGGAATACAAATCGGTATGTCAAAATCCGTATCAAAATCATATACGTATATATAATGCAAACGAAATCATGCAAACGCTTAGGAACGTGGTCGCCACTCCGACGCTGGCGCCACACACAGCATAACACCAGAAGGTTTCAAATCTCCGTACATCCCCGAACACAAACATAATCATAGGTGAGCGTATCGCATCACGAGCCATATCACAGCATAACTCCAAACGGAACCCGGCCCTATGGCGAAGCCTCGGGAACCGTAACACAGCATACGGCCGAATTATTATAAGGCGCACGAATCATAACTGGCCCGGGAACCGGTGAACGAAGTCATAATAGGGCACGAGCGGAGTCGTGAGCAAATAAATGCAAAATATATTTCAAATTAGCCTTTCAAAACATAATGATTTCATAAGTCGTTTCATAGTACAAAATAATCGAATACTTAGTCGATACGAAATTTCATTTCACAAAATGTTTCCAAAATGGTACGTATGGCTCAAAACGTAACTTAGCATATCATAATATTCAAAACATGTCTGTTAGGAGGAAGTTCCAAAACCGAAGGTTTCATATCAAACTTTATTCGAAAAGAGAGCCCAATAGGACAATTAGGGCGTCTCGGGGTTAGCGGGCCCACCTCGGGTCAAATCGAGGTGGCGAACATAATTTACGAACATTTAGAGGCAAAATGGTCATACCTAATGATTTCAAAGTGACCCGATCACATTTCAATAGGTTTCGGACATTGAGTTGCATTCTAGCCAAAGTGGAGCCTTTAGGCTTCAATTGAATTGAATGAATAGTGACTTTTCTGTGGATCGGGTTTCGAGGAGCAGAAATGCTCCGGAGGTTCCAATATTCACCTAACATACTAAGATATGCCAAACGAAGGAGTGGGAAGCTTTACATACCTTACAGACGTCGTATGCTCTCCCAAAAGTCAAGTCCCGTTTCGTCTGAAATCTGCAAATGGTCAAAGTTACCAATTGAGATTCTTAGGCTTAAAAATGCCTTTAACTTCCTTTTTGCCTACCGAAATTTCGGCAGCATTTCCCCTATAAACCTAACATCCCCGAGACTTAGCTCGGCTCAAAATACATCAATACAACAGCCCACACATCATCAAACAACACAAGTAATAATCAAACCACTCTAGCTTCAAAGTTCTACTTTGTTACCTAAGTTGGCAACTTTCATTCAAACTTCCAAAACTCCAACTCTATATCTACATAATTGTATTCATTTCCTCATTCAAACTTATACAATCACATCCCAAATACAATCCAAGCCATACACGAAATTGCCCCAAAATCCATTACTTTCCACAATTCTTCAAAACATCGAAAATTCACGACGAACATTCTAACTTACGTCGTTTCATTCCGAATTCATTAATATCAACTATAACTCATATTTAAAGTCTTTAGCACCCTAAATATACAATGATATACACAATTATACCAAGGTATGCACTTTCCGATAATGTCCGAAATCATTTTCCAACGTCAATTTAATTCATCAATCAATCATTTACGACATAAAGATCACAACAACACATTATACAAACTAAACAAGATCAATTCACATCACTTTCTTCTTCCTAGGGCTCACGGCCAACATGCAATATACACACACACCCACGGCTTTCTATATACACCAAAGTTACGGGATTCTCGTCTATTCCTAATCCTTAACACATTCATATCAATTCTATAACATTAGAGGGGCAAAATTCTTACCTTTTCTTGAATTTCCGACTTGTCGCAAACGAGGTTCTCGTGCCAAACTAATTATACGCCGTTGAAGAGGGTCTTGAGTACTTCACAACTATGTAGAAACTAAGATTTTTGGATCAACAACAAAGCTTGGGAAATTTTTTTCTCTTCTTTTCTAACTCTCGGCCGAATGCCCTTTTTGAGGTGTTCTTTGATTTTTGCTCTTTGTTCTTGATAATCACTAAGTGTGAATTGATATATATCCACATAATTGATCATGTGCATAGCACATGATCACTAAGGAAGAGGCTTGGGCCTTGGACATGGCCGACCACTTCACAAGTTTTTGGGCCTCAACTTTGTGTCAAATTTTTCTTGGCCCAATTCATAAAACGTCCCGAAACTAATTTTCGAAATTCCAAATTTACCCTCGGCCTTCCCCGAAGTCTTAACATTAATGATTCCATAACCAACATAGTCATATTCACTAAAATCAAATTATTTCCTTTTAACACACAAATCGTAATTATACGAAAACACAGGACATAACATTCTCCCCCCCTTAAGAACATTCGTCCCCGAATGTTAAATTAATCTTATAAGGTCTTATGATCAAGGCAGGAGTGTCCCTTTTTAATAATGACATACATAATTCATTTTATCAATCAACACAACAAACTGAATAAAAAAAAAATTAGATTACCTGTGGACGTCGGGAACAAGTGAGGGTATCTCCTTTTCATCTCGTCCTCCGCCTCCCAAGTCATCTCCTCCCGATTATTGTTGCGCCACAGGACTTTGATGGAGGGTACTTCTTTAGTGCGTAGACTCCGCACCTGTCGATCCAGAATAGATACAGGCTGCTCGTCATAAGATAACTGCTCCGTCACCTGAATGTCATCAACTGGGAATATCCTGGAAGGATCACCAATACATTTCCGCAACATAGATACATGAAACACCGGGTGTACGGCCTCCAATTCGGATGGTAAGTCTAGCTCATAGGCGACCTCGCCTATCTTTCGAACGATCTGATACGGCCCAATGTACCGGGGGCTCAACTTACCCTTTCTACCGAATCTCATGACACCCTTCATGGGCGACACCTTCAGGAATACCCAGTCGCCAATCTGGAACTCTAACGGTCGACGTCGTCTATCTGCATAAGCTTTCTGTCGACTCTGAGCAGCCAATAACCGTTCTCGAATAAGCTTTACTTTATCTACGACTTCCTGGATCACATCTGGCCCAATCAGCTTAGTCTCGCCCACGTCAAACCAACCAATAGGAGATCTGCATTTCCTGCCATACAGGGCTTCATACGGTGCCATCTGAATGTTGGAGTGATAACTATTATTATAGGCAAACTCAATAAGCGGCAAATGATCATCCCAGCTGCCCCTGAAATCAATAACGCAGGCCCGCAACATATCTTCGAGCGTCTGAATAGTGCGCTCGGCCTGCCCGTCGGACTGAGGGTGAAAAGCTGTACTAAGGCTCACCTGAGTCCCTAATCCCTCCTGAAATGACCTCCAGAAATTAGCTATAAACTGGGCACCTCGGTCAGTAATAATAGATATAGGGACTCCGTGAAGTCTGACTATCGCTCTGATATATAATCTGGCATAGTCCTCAGCCGAATAAGTAGTCGGAACCGGAAGGAAATGGGCTGATTTCGTCAGCCTGTCAACAATAACCCAAATAGAATCATACCTGCGTGGAGTGCGCGGTAACCCAACGACGAAATCCATATTAATTATCTCCCATTTCCAGGCTGGAATTTCCATCTCCTGTAATAATCCACCGGGCTTCTGATGCTCGATCTTAACTTGCTGGCAGTTCGGGCACTGACAAACAAACTCAGCAATATCTTTCTTCATGCCGTCCCACCAATACAAACACCTGAGATCACGATACATCTTAGTGGAACCAGGATGAACAGAATACCATGCATTATGTGCCTCGCCCATAATCTGCCGTCGTAAGCCCGCAATGTCCGGTACACAGAATCTGCCGTCATATAATAATACTCCTTCAGGCGAGATTTCAAACTGAGTCTGTGCTTTATTAAGGGCCACATCTCTGTACTGAATCAGAAGAGGATCCTCAAACTGGCGCCGCTTTACCTCCTGAATAATAGATGACTCAGCAATTGGACGAACAGAAATCCCAGAATCTCCAGAATCCACCAAACGAACTCCGAGGCTGGCCAGCTGATGAATATCACGAACCAAATCTCTCTTATCATATGGGACATCAGCCAGACTGCCCACGGACTTGCGGCTAAGCGCATCAGCTACCACGTTGGCTTTCCCCGGATGGTACAGAATATCGACGTCGTAATCCTTTAGTAGCTCAAGCCATCTCCGCTGCCGCAAATTTAGCTCCTTCTGCTTAAAAATATACTGGAGACTCTTATGGTCCGTATAGATATCAACATGGACCCCATATAAATAATGCCGCCAAATCTTCAAAGCATGAATCACCGCGGCCAACTCAAGATCATGGGTGGGATAGTTCTTCTCGTGCGGTCTGAGTTACCGGGAAGCATAGGCTATGACTCGACCGTGCTGCATCAATACACATCCTATCCCAATACCAGAGGCGTCACAATAGACAACATACCCGTCAGATCCCTCTGGAAGGGCCAAAACTGGTGCTGTAATCAATCTCTCCTTCAGCATCTGAAAGCTGCGCTCATAGGCATCTGTCCACTGGAATTTTGCTGCTTTCTGGGTAAGCCTCGTCAGTGGTGCTGCAATAGAAGAAAAATCCTCCACAAACCTGCGATAATACCCAGCCAATCCCAGAAAACTGCGCACCTCTGTCGGTGTAGTAGGCCTGGGCCAATTCTGCACAGCCTCAATCTTCTGCGTATCAACCCGAATACCGTCTGCCCCGATAATATGGCCCAAGAATGCCACAAAAGTCAACCAGAACTCACATTTAGAGAATTTAGCATATAGCTTCTGCTGACGGAGAATGCCAAGTATCGTCCTCAAGTGATCTGAATGCTCCTCGGCTGATCGCGAGTAAATCAGGATGTCATTGATAAACACAAAAACAAACATATCCAGAAAAGGCCGAAATACCCGGTTCATCAGATCCATAAATACTGCTGGAGCATTAGTCAGCCCGAAAGACATAACTCTGAACTCATAATGCCCGTACCGGGTCCTGAAAGCAGTCTTCGGGATATCTGACTCCCGTACTCGCACCTGATGATAACCTGAGCGCAGATCTATCTTTAAAAAGTATTTAGCGCCCTGCAGCTGATCAAACAAATCATCAATCCGAGGGAGGGGATATTTATTCTTTATAGTCACCTTATTAAGCTGCCGGTAGTCGATACACATCCGCAATGACCCATCTTTCTTTCTGACAAACAATACCGGCGCTCCCCAGGGTGATGTGCTGGGTCTGATAAAGCCCTTATCCAACAAATCTTTCAGCTGCTCTTTCAACTCCTTCAGCTCAGCTGGTGCCATCCTGTACGGAGGAATAGATATAGGCTGCGTATCCGGCATCAACTCTATAATGAAATCAATCTCCCGCTCAGGCGAAAGGCCAGGAAGCTCGTCAGGAAATACATCTGGAAACTCACTGACGACCGGAACAGACTGAAGGTAAGTACCTCCGCGGCAGTATCGTGCACACGAACCAAATGATAGATATACCCCTTCTGGATCATCTTCTTAGCCTTGAGGTATGAAATAAACTTACCCCTCGGCGATGCTGTAGGTCCGAACCACTCTATGACTGGTTCCCCTGGAAACTGAAAACGGACTACCTTTTTCTGGCAGTTGACATTAGCATAACAGGAAGACAACCAGTCCATGCCCATAATGACGTCAAACTCAAGCATATCTAACTCTATCAGATCAGCCTTAGTGCTACGATCATAGATGGTCACAGAACAATCCCTATAGATCTGTCTCGCTACAATAAAATCCCCAACTGGCGTAGTTACCTCAAATGGCGCTATAGGCTCAGACACTATCCCAATCTTACTAGCAACGAGCGAGGAAATATATGATAAAGTAAAGCCAGGGTCAATCAATGCATATACAGATCTGGAGAAAACCAGTAATGTACCTGTGACGACGTTTGGCGAAGCCTCCTGATCCTGGCGGCTGGCCAAAGCATATATGCGGTTCGAGGGACCGCTAGAACCTGAAACGCCACCGCGGCCTCGACCGCGTCCTACCGGTGCTGGCATACCTCGCCCTCCAGGGCGTGCAACAGACGGAGCAGATGAAGAACCGGCGGCTGACCCTGTCTGGAGCACTACCAGAACCGCTAGCCAAAGGACAGTCTCTCATAAAGTGGCCCTGACCACCACACGAAAAGCAAGCTCCAGTCGTTCGGTAACACTCCCCGGGATGAGACTTCCCGCAATGAGGACAACGGGGCCTGGGTGGTCTGGCCTGGCTGGGGCCCCTGGATAACTGCGAACCTGCCACTCTGGAGCTCTGACCGGCCCCAGACGGTCCCGTACTATCGAATCTCTGGCTGCCTGACTGAGTACTCTGGCCGGATGAAGGAAAATGTCTGTCTGACTGCTGCTGCTGAGGCTGTCCGCCTCGAGAATCTCCAGAATAACCTGCGGACCTAGCCCTCTTGGGCGGCCTCCTGTCTCGATCTCTGCCAAAAGGATCAGACCTGCGACGGTCCTCCATACCCATCGCATAGGCCTGAAGTCGGGCAATGTCCTTGTCTGCCTGCAATGACACTGCCATACAGCTATCAACCAAATACCGGTCCAATCCCATAACATATCTGTGCATCCGATCGGACATATCTGCTACCACGGCCGGTGCATATCGGGCCAGAGAATCAAACTCAAGGTTATACTCGCGAACACTCCGACCCCTCTGCTGCAGACGTACGAATCGATCAGCCCGCGCCCGCCGTAACTCTAGGGGCAAAAAGTGGCGGGCGAATGCTGTCACAAACTGATCCCAAGTGGCTGGAGGGGCACCCTCTCCTCTAGACAGCTCCCAAGTCTCGTACCAGTGGGTAGCCACATCTCGAAGCCTGTGCGAAGCCAGCTCAACCGACTCGGTCTCTGAAGCCCTGACGAAGTCCAGTGAGCGTCGCATCCCCCGAATAAAGTCATGGGGGTCCTCGTCGGGCTTAGACCCGAAGAACTCTGGAGGGCCACATAACAAAAACTCCCGAACTCTCAGGCTGTCCCGCCTGTCGTCGTCATCATCGTCCCTCCACCCGCGTCTGCGAGCCTGTCCTGCTACCAGTGTAGTCAACAGCTGTACAGCCTCCCTTAGGGTCTGATCCTCCGCCCCTGGCTGAGGAGCTGGAGTCTCAGGTGCGGGTACACGGACCTCTGGAGCTGCTGAAGGTCCTGCTCCAGGCTGTACCAGTGGGGGTGTAGCAGACCCCTCAGAATGAGGCACATCCTCAGGCAAATCATAAACACGAGCCCGGGTAGCTCGTTGTGCCTGGCTAGTCTCTCCCATCCTCGCTTTGCCCTTCTGGGCCGCCGTTGCCTTCTTCGGAGGCATCACTGCAAACACAATAGCGAGTCAGATCAAAATCATCCTAATAGTACAGCTCTATCGCACGATCTAAGATTCCAAAGAAAGTAACATCCTAAATGCCCTGTAGCTTCCTGTTTATAGATGTGGTGCACAACACATCGATAAACAAGACTCTACGAGACACGGCCTGTAGACATTCCGAGGACAAACTGCTCTGATACCACTTTTGTCACGACCCAGCCCCGTGGGCCGCGACTGGCACCCTACCTGGGTGCCCAGACCGAATCACACATTAATTATAAGGTCCAAACGTATTTCCGAATTTTTTTCGAAATCATATCAAACATAATTATATCAAAATATGTCTTAAGCGGTCACGCCAAATCAAAATACCCTATCAAATACAAACTGAGCGGCGGAATGGACATCGCCGGACAAAAGTGTAAACATAAGCATAAGGGCCATTTGGGGCCATCATAACAAACAGACCGCTTTTAGACCAGAAAATGAAATCAAACCAACATATACAGGACCCTCACCCCACATATATGACTACAGGCCTCTACGAATTCAAAACAAAAACATATGGCGAGACAGGGCCCCGCCGTACCCAAATAGTCAAATGTACAGAATATATATACAAAGCAAAAGGAGTCTGTACCAAAAGTGGACTCCGGATCAAAGAGGAGTACTCCGGAATAGCAAAGGGGGAAGCCTACTGTGGAGGATCGCCAATATCTGCACCTGCGGGCATGAAACGCAGCCCCCGAAGAAAGGGGGTCAGTACGAAATATGTACTGAGTATGTAAAGCACGGAGTACAGAAATATGGATCAAAACTGAGAGCAAATCAGACAACAAAGTGGAATAAAAATCGGTATGTCAAAATCCGTATCAAAATCATATACGTATATATAATGCAAACGAAATCATGCAAACGCTTAGGAACGTGGTCGCCACTCCGACGCTGGCGCCACACACAGCATAACACCAGAAGGTTTCAAATATCCGTACATCCCCGAACACAAACATAATCATAGGTGAGTGTATCGCATCACGAGCCATATCACATCATAACTCCAAACGGAACCCGGCCCTATGGCGAAGCCTCGGGAACCGTAACACAGCATACAGCCGAATTATTATAAGGCGCACGAATCATAACCGGCCCGGGAACCGGTGAACGAAGTCATAATAGGGCACGAGCGGAGTCGTGAGCAAACAAATGCAAAATATATTTCAAATTAGCCTTTCAAAACATAATGATTTCATAAGTCGTTTCATAGTACAAAATAATCGAATACTTAGTCGATACGAAATTTCATTTCACAAAATGTTTCCAAAATGGTACGTATGGCTCAAAACGTAACTTAGCATATCATAATATTCAAAACATGTCTCTTAGGAGGAAGTTCCAAAACCGAAGGTTTCATATCAAACTTTATTCGAAAAGAGAGCCCAATAGGACAATTAGGGCGTCTCGGGGTTAGCGGGCCCACCTCAGGTCAAATCGAGTTGGCGAACATAATTTACGAACATTTAGAGGCAAAATGGTCATACCTAATGATTTCAAAGTGACCCGATCACATTTCAATAGGTTTCGGACATTGAGTTGCATTCTAGCCAAAGTGGAGCCTTTAGGCTTCAATTGAATTGTATGAATAGTGACTTTTCTGTGGATCGGGTTTCGAGGAGCAGAAATGCTCCGGAGGTTCCAATATTCACCTAACATACTAAGATATGCCAAACGAAGGAGTGGGAAGCTTTACATACCTTACAGACGTAGTATGCTCTCCCAAAAGTCAAGTCCCGTTTCGTCTGAAATCTGCAAATGGTCAAAGTTACCAATTGAGATTCTTAGGCTTAAAAATGCCTTTAACTTCATTTTTGCCTACCGAAATTTCGGCAGCATTTCCCCTATAAACCTAACATCCCCGAGACTTAGCTCGGCTCAAAATACATCAATACAACAGCCCACACATCATCAAACAACACAAGTAATAATCAAACCACTCTAGCTTCAAAGTTCTACTTTGTTACCTAAGTTGGCAACTTTCATTCAAACTTCCAAAACTCCAACTCTATATCTACATAATTGTATTCATTTCCTCATTCAAACTTATACAATCACATCCCAAATACAATCCAAGCCATACACGAAATTGCCCCAAAATCTATTACTTTCCACAATTCTTCAAAACATCGAAAATTCACGACGAACATTCTAACTTACGTCGTTTCATTCCGAATTCATTAATATCAACTATAACTCATATTTAAAGTCTTTAGCACCCTAAATATACAATGATATACACAATTATACCAAGGTATGCACTTTCCGATAATGTCCGAAATCATTTTCCAACGTCAATTTAATTCATCAATCAATCATTTACGACATAAAGATCACAACAACACATTATACAAACTAAACAAGATCAATTCACATCACTTTCTTCTTCCTAGGGCTCACGGCCAACATGCAATATACACACACACCCACGGCTTTCTATATACACCAAAGTTACGGGATTCTCGTCTATTCCCAATCCTTAACACATTCATATCAATTCTATAACATTAGAGGGGCAAAATTCTTACCTTTTCTTGAATTTCCGACTTGTCGCAAATGAGGTTCTCGTGCCAAACTAATTATACCCCATTGAAGAGGGTCTTGAGTACTTCACAACTATGTAGAAACTAAGATTTTTGGATCAACAACAAAGCTTGGGAAATTTTTTTTCTCTTCTTTTCTAACTCTCGGCCGAATGCCCTTTTTGAGGTGTTCTTTGATTTTTGCTCTTTGTTCTTGATAATCACTAAGTGTGAATTGATATATATCCACATAATTGATCATGTGCATAGCACATGATCACTAAGGAAGAGGCTTGGGCCTTGGACATGGCCGGCCACTTCACAAGTTTTTGGGCCTCAACTTTGTGTCAAATTTTTCTTGGCCCAATTCATAAAACGTCCCGAAACTAATTTCCGAAATTCCAAATTTACCCTCGGCCTTCCCCGAAGTCTTAACATTAATGATTCCATAACCAACATAGTCATATTCACTAAAATCAAATTATTTCCTTTTAACACACAAATCGTAATTATTTCTCGATTTCCAATTATACGAAAACACGGGACATAACAGAAGAAGACTTGAAGAAAAGGTAAGAATTTCTACCTTTCTATTGTGTTATGAAGTTTTGTTTGTGTTGTAGTATGTAGAAATGTGTTGATTATATGGGAAAATGGAAGTTTGTAATGTGGGTTTGGAATTGGAGGTGTAGCCATGTGTATATATATGTTGTATAGCCAAAATGTATAGAATTCATGTTATATTCTAGTTGTGATTGTGATGAAATGCATATGGGAATTGAAAGTTGGATGAATTTAGTTGATATGGAAAAATAAGCATATGGCCGTGTGGTATATTGCATTTGGAATAGAAATGAATTAAGTTGTTTAGTGTATTGGAGTGTTGTTGTAATGCTTGATATGTAAATGAAGTTAGAATGATATAAGTTTGTATTGAATTGGAATGTAGAAACTTATGTCGTTTTAGTATGATTTTCCGACATTAAGGAAATGAAGTTGTTTGGTTGTGAATTATGATGATCATTGATGAATTTGGAAGTTGGAAACTTGTTATGAAGTTGTATGCCAAAGATTTGATGTTTTGCATAAGTTATGACTTTGGCGGAAGTTGTATATTATGTATATCGAGTGTATACCTTAAGGAAAATGAAATGAAATGTCTCTAAATCTATATTGTGATGATCTTGAGTGATAATGGATGTGAAATCATGATGTTAGTCGAAAGTTTGGGTTGAATTGAAGATTATGTCAACTTGTGAGAAAAATGACTAGTTGAAGGATATTTGTGTTTTTAATGTTCATTGTTGATATTGATGTTGTCGTTTGGGTTGTTGTTGATGGATTATAGCCGAGTTGAATTCTCGGGGTGCTATATGTATAGGGGAAGTGCTGCCGAAATTTCGGTAGCCAAATATGCATTAAGTTGGAACTTTGGTATTCACAGCTTACAATTGGTAAACTTGACCAATTGCAGTTTTTCGACGAAACGGGAAGTGTGTTTGGAAAGGCTTAAGGAGCGTGAAACGTATGTAAAGCAACCCCTATTCTTCCCTTGGCATGCCCTTAGTGTGTTAGGGTCGGATCCGAGCCTCGAAGGACCTCTTGGCCCTCGGAATCCGCAAGACAAAATTTTAGTTTTTCCTTCAGTAGAATTGAACCATTTTAATACGCTATTTCTTGGAATTATGCAATTTTGTTCTAAACTACTTGGAAAGTCATAGGATGTTTGTAGAACCTTTTTAGGTGATACCATAAGCTTAGAGGGCATAATTTGAGCCCGCCGCCTTATTTGTCCCAAGGCGGGCCCACTATTTCCGGTTTTGCCCCTAATATGCTAAAGCTTACTTTTTAAGCGATTTTTGAAAGAAATGTTTTGATTACCCTACTAATAGCTTAAAGAATATTATTTTAAATATTCTATTAAATCTTATAAATAATTTTGACACTCGGAATGACTTCAGGAAAGTTATATTCCTGTAAATTATTATGATATCCGAATTGTATTAGTTCTGATTCCGTCCGACTCCATTGGATTTGTTTGGCTTTGATACGCTTCATCGAGTCTTTGAAACCATTTATGATATTTTTAAATTGCATTAGTCTCTCACTACTCCATTCGTGGATGTCCCAATGTTTCCCACACTGAGCCCGGGCCAGGATATGTTGTCAAGCGTGATTCTCTGCATTGTTCGCCGCGCCCCGATGTGAGGGGGCAGGTATACGCGTACATGGGTCTGTGGAGTATGATGTGCCATGTCCGCCTATTCTGATCTGTTATGCCCATCCTGATATATGATCTGATCTGATCTGATCTGATCTGTGGAGTATGATCTGATCTGTTATGCCCATTCTGATATGACATTTTATGATACGGGGCCACGCCCCTTTTTCTGATTCCTCTGTATTGTGGCACCAGTGTCGGGAGGGTGACCACGTTCTGTCTGCCGAGTCCCGTGGCAGGGACCGGATATGATATGACATATGTTTCTGTACCCATTCTGTCTGATTTGGAAGTATGCATTTGACACTCTGGATTTTGTACTCATTTTCTGTAATCATTATGATTTGACTTCTGTGATTCTGCTTTACATATTTCGTACTGACCCCCTTTCTTCGGGGGCTGCGTTTTCATGCCGCGCAGGTACAGACGACAGGTTTGCTGATCCATCTGTTTATGATCCCACTTCTGCTATTTTGGGGCGCTCTCTTCTACAGAGCCCATCTTTTGGTACAGTCTGTCACTGCTATCTGGATATGTACTTTGTTCAGGGTATGACGGGGCCCTGTCCCGTCTTATGATTATGATATGTTCTATAGAGGTCTGTGGATACATATGTGTGGGTTCTGTACATATGTTTGGGATACTTTGTTCTATGATGGCCTTATCGGCCTATGTGTGCCAAGTCTGCTTTTTCTGCTAAATTCTATAGCAACCGCTAATATTATTACTATATTATTCTGTTAATATGCTAATTTGGGTATCGGGTACGTATAGGTGCCCAGCTCGGGCACTGGTCGCGGCCCACGGGGTTGGGTCGTGACAATACGGATCCATCAATACATATATTTCTCAAGGAAAGATTAACAATATACCTGGGTCTGCGCTCGAGGACGCTCCTGGGTCCTGCCGGCCGGTCAAAGCATACACGCGGTGTGAAGGTCCGCCGCAACTGGAAGCTCCTCCATGACCTCTGCCACGACTCGCTGGTGCCGGTATATCTCGCCCCGTGGGGCGCATGGCTACAGAAGGAGAAGATGAGCCTGCAACTGACCCAGTGGGCTGGACTGAACCTGAACCACCCCTGTACGGGCACTCTCTCATAACATGGCCCTGACGGCCGCACGAGAAACAAGCTCCAGTGGTGAGACGGCATTCTCCCGGGTGGTACCTGCCACACTGAGGACACTGAGGCATAGATAGCCTCGTCTGACTGAACCCCCTACTTTGTTGCGAATCCAAGGCCCTAGAACCCTGGCCTGCTCCAGACGGACCTGTGCCATCCAAAACGTCTGCCGGCGGACTGGGTACCCCGGCCTGACGGAGGAAGGGACCTACCAGACGACTGCTGAGACCATCCACCTCGGAAATCTCCGGAATATCCCGCAGATCTGGCCCTCTTGGGCGACCTCCTATCACGATCTCTGCTGGGCTGATCTGCTCGATGGTTGTCACGACCCAACCCCGTGGGCCGCGACTGGTACCCTAACTGGGTGCCCGTACATACCTACCCGACCGAATTTCGAATCATACGGAATTTTTTTTTCTCTTTAAAACAGAAGTTACAAAAGTAGGCCGATACAAATACGGCACGCGCGCAAACATACATATATATACATATATACCTGAACATACAGACATTTGCATATAAGCCGATAAGGCTAGCATACAGACGAAACCCGTAACCCACACATCTATCTACAGGCCTCTACAGACATACAGAATCATATGACGGGACAGGGCCCCGCCGTACCCAAAATTTCCATACATACAGAACATACGGAAGAACAGAAGATATATACCAAAAGTATATGCTCCGGATCGAAGGAGCTCTTCAAACAGCAGAGTCAGAAACCTACGCTGGCGGCGTATCACCTGGTGCGTCTGTACCTGCGGGCATGTAGCGCAGCCCCCGAAGAATGGGGGTCAGTACGAAAAATGTACCGAGTATGTAAAGCAGAAACATAGCAAATATAAACATAGTCCGAACCGGAGTCACAGAAATATAACAGACAGAACCATAAATCAGACGGACGGACAGAGTCATGATCCAGACAGACATACAGAGTCGTGGTTCATACAGATAAACAGAATCATGGTTCGGACAGACAGACGGAATCATAATACGGACAGACGAGCAGAATCAGTATCCATACAGACGTACAGAATCGGAGTCCATACGGGCGTACCGAATAACAATCCATACGGACATACAGACATAGTCGTAATTCAGACGGACAGACAGAAGTATGTCGGACAGAATTATGAATGCAGAGTAGTACAGAGTCATACAGAATCATACAGAGGCATGTGCTTATATAAATATAGATGGCACACGCATACATTCATACAGATCCCGGCCCTGTCTGGGGCCGCAGTAACAGAATCCGGCCCCCTTAGTACGGGACGCGGTGGACAGACAGAATCAGATCAGATCATATGCCATCCTGGCCGCCATCCCCATACACAGATCATAATATCATACAGACATACAGATCCCGGCCCGTACGCCGAGGGACGAGGTGAACAATGCAGAGAAATATGCACGATAACAGAACCTGGCCCGGGACGTAGTGAAGGAATGCATTGAGTCAGACACGAACCGATAAATGAGAAACTACTTACATACAGACTCAACATACAGACTCAATCAAACTGAAGGGTGCCAAACGGCGAGTCAAAATCAGAGTATACGGATAGTATGCATAGTACGCGCCTAGATCCTACTTGGGAAGGCACGACAGATTATTATCAGAATCAGATTCTCAGATGTTCAGAAATCATTTTCTAAGAATATCATAAAAATAGTTATATCATAATCAAAATAATAGTTCAGATGGATTCTGAGAAAATCGGACAAAACGGAAGTATTTAAAGTATTACAGAAGATATCGGGCCTTGCGGGCCCGCCTCGGACCAACTCGAGGCAACATATGTAAATTATCGCTAATAGACCTTATGAGGTCATCCATAATCGTTTGGAAGTGTTCCGACTCCGTTTAGGGAAGTTTTGTACAAAAACTCACTTTAAAGGCAATTTGTAAGAAAATAGCTTCAATTGAATTGAAGGAATTGGAGCGGTTTTCCGTCTCGAATTCCGGGGAACGGAGTCGTACTTAAGGCTCGCGGCCGAGCCTATCACATCCAGAACATGCCTAGGAACAAAGGGAAATGCTTCACATACCTCGATAGCGCCTCACGCTCGCTTGTCGTCGATCCCAAGTTCGTCCAAAATCTAGAAATGGTCAAGTTTACCATTTGTTAGTTTCAAACTTTTCAATAATTCAACTTAACACAGACTTGCCTACCGAAATTTCGGCAGCATTTCCTCTGTATATAAGACATCCCCGAGACTTAGCTCGGCTCAATTCATCATCACAACAACCCAGAAATAGCATCAATAACAACAATATGCATTAAACATACGATATGGCATCACTAGCCATCCTTTCGACATAACGAAACATTTTGCGTTTCAACCTTACATTTCCAACCCAAACTTATTATTCTCATATTCATCATCCATCAAAATCATTACAACACGATTTAGAGGCATATCACACCATTCTCACAAGATATACATAAGATATGCAAACTTACAAACTTTCCATCAAAGTCACAATTTATCCAATTCTCCTAACCTTCAACATACAAGTTCATTATACAATTCCATCTTCCAAATTCATCAACATCACTCATAATTTGCCTTTTAACACTTCCATTTCCATTTTTACATAAGCAATAACAAGGTTGCATAGTTTCCTTCAACAACTTAGTAACCATTTTTCCATGACAACAAGGACTATTATTTTTCCATTCATTTCACAATAACACAATTAACATACTAACGGAATTTAGTTCATATTCCATCCTACACATAGCACCACACGGCCATACCTTATAATTTCCAACTTTCACTAATTCATTCAACCTTCATTTCTAATACAATTCCCACATTAACTACAACTAGATTTCAACATAATTTCAAGTCACCATAGACATTCAACATATACATACATACGGCCATACACACACATTCACAACTCACAAGATTTTCATGCTTTTCATTCATTCCCACACACTACAACATACATGCATCTTCCATAACATAACAAGGGCATGAAATTCTTACCTTCCCTTCAAGTTCCTCACTTGCCACTAGAGTTGTCCCCTTGCCAAGATAATTATATCAAGTTGTAGAGAATCTTGAGCTTGGTAATAATCCCACAAGAATTGAATTTTTGAACCAAAGAGATTGGCTCCAAGAATTTTTCTTTCTTTTTCTCTTTTCTCTCTCTCTTAGCCGTGACCTCTCCTTCTCTTTTGCTCTTGTTTTCACTCAATTTTTCTTGAAGCTTCTTAAGAGTTATCCTTGATATATAATTAGTCACATGACTAATTAATGGACTTGGGCCAAAGGCCTCTTGGCCGGTTGGGCCTCCACCTTTTGGGCCTCATTTTCTTATTATTTTTGTGAGCCCAAATTGGTTGGTTACATATTGTAGTTCATGGGCAAGTTTTCAAAATTCAAATTTTTGCCCTTGGCCACCTTTCGTAATTCCACCCCATTGAATTCATAACCTACACATTCATACCAAGTAAGGTACAATTGTGGCCTTATTCATCACAAATCAATTTATCTTGAATCTTTCGAATAAACAAAAATGTCGGATGTAACATCCTCCCCCCCTTTAGAAACATTCGTCCTCGAATGTTAAATTGACCTTATGGGGCGTCATACTACTTCGGGAGGGTCCTCTTTATAATTGTCCTTCGTGGACTTTCCGACATGATTTCTTCACCTACATGAGGGTTTAATTCTTCTCGTCACTGATTCAAATAACTTCATAATCTATATTTTTTTCATACCCCACATAATTATCGGACCATAAACTATATTCTCGTAACAAACGGATGCTTTTCAGACATCATAGTCCATATCATTTCTTGTTACACTCCTGAGTTCCCTACCACATTATCGTAATCCCACTTCATACCAGACACTTCATACCAACAGATCCAGAACTAGAACCAGACGCGTAGAAGCATATCGAACGGATTCGTAATCGGAGGTAGACGTACTCAACCATGGCGGACGGAATCGTAGTCAAAGTCAGGGGCACGGAAATATGTCAGACAGATCTGAGATCGGAGTCAGACGTATAGAAATGTATCATACAAAATCATGATCAAAGTCAGACGGACAAAAATGTATTAGATAGAGTCATAGTCAAGATCAGACATACGGAGATGTATCGGACAGGCGTGCAGTTGAAATCGGACGTACAGAGGCATATCAGACGGAGTCAGACATACAGAGGTGTGTCAGACAGATTCGTAATCAGAGTTAATCGTACAGAGATATGTCAGACAGAGACGTATTCAGAATCAATCATACAGAGGTATGTCAACCAGGAACATATTCAGAATCAGACATACAAAAATTTATCAGATTGGAAATATGATCAAGTTCAGAAGTACAGAGACGTAATAGGCAGAGCTTTAGCAGAATCGAAGTGTAGAAGTATAACGGATAGAATCTGAAGCCGAATCAGATCACTCTTAGTAAGGCTCCAGTGATATTTGGAAAATTCCCTTATTGGTAACCTGGTTAGCCAAGTTGTCATACAAATCGTCTCGCGTCGCTTATCGACTCTTTCAAAGATTCCGCTTATTCGCACTTCTTATCCTTCATCTTTCCTACCATCCATACTCATTATCTTTTTTTTTTCTAGTCCTTGACAGCATTTGTGTCCTCGCCCCCGCTTCGTTTCATGTATTCGGTTTAGTAAAGCCTTTCGCCAATCACAACATTAGTTGCCGGGACTCGGTTCTTAACCCATATGGGCACCAAACGAAAATCATACATACACACATACACATACACACATACAGATATATCTACTAATGTCTTACTGGCGGACGTCTCTGACTGTTATTCAGATTCGCTCAATTTCCCGAGCGGTGTTGTACCTTTTCTTGGCCCATTTAGTCCGCCTCGCTCTGCGCGACTCCTGTAAGGGCACTAATCACTCCACACATTCCATTTGTCCTTTTGGTTAACCCAAATTTTCATTTACATCTATCATACTTACACTTGTGCAAACCTTTGCATTACTTCCCAGGGGGTCACCCATCCCAGAATTGCTCTGGCTTGAGCACGCTTAACCCCGAAACTCTCATGCATTTTGACGCGTTAGGGCTAATATAATTCCGTCGATTACCCCGCAGGGCCTTTGTCACATAATTTTAGGGCAGATCGGGGTCTTAGCAAATTTTTGGAAAATTTTTGTAGCGGGTCCCACCCCCGGCTAAGTCGTACCATTACCATGTCGCCTTTCTGAATCTTAAACATTCACCTTCATACACATATACATGTGATTACGGATAACCCACGGATTTAAGTCTTCGTCCCACGAATTCCGCCTCCAAATAATCGGTGGAATCTGATAAAATATCACCGTAAGGTGTTCTCCGGCCACTGGCAGAAGAAAACTAAAGTCCGACAAGTATTGCGGGACCTTTTTGTACTTAGTCTACATATTTACTTCCATATTTCTGGAAAACTTTGGGCAGAGGTTCCTCTGTTTTTCTTACTATCCAAAACCTGTACACCAGAAATACCAATTATGCCTCACAGCGCCAACACATATACACACATACATATCATATCATGTCGTATCGCAGCCACACGGGGCTGATAACCTCAAGTAAGAATTATAACGTCGTCGACACTTACCACACTTGCCCAACTCAACAGCATCGGAGGCACTTTCCTGTTTACTTTCGTCCGGGATTTCTAGACTCACATTGACGGTGGGGACATCTCAGTCGCCCTTGCCTTTGGTCACTAGGTCTCTAATCCTTTTAAATTTCCTTCGTCTTCATAGACAACGTTTTACAGATATCATACACATATCGAAATTTCTAGGAAACTTACGTACTCATAACTGATCAACTCGGGTCTAACCTGGGGAGCTGCCGTGGGAGCTGTGTCCCTCATCATCGTCGTCGGTCTGGCCCCCACTGTTACCTGCATCTGAATCGGAGGAGTGTAGGTAGCCTGGCAATTCCTGGTTCACCGACAGCCAGGACAAAGGGCTGGAATAGGGCGTGACACTCTCTGGGGAAGCCTGTCTGACATACTGCTCCACTACCGGACCTGCTGGCACATCCTCGGGAATCTCCTCCTCCGGCGTCCCAGAGGAGTGCTCTAGTGGCTCAGCCTCGGGGCTATCCTCCTCCCTGGGAGTAAGAAACTCTGGAGGTATCGTCGCTGGGTCCTCCGAAGGGTCGGTATCATAACTGTCTTCCCTGGGAGCCTCTGCTCTGGGGATAAAAAACTCTGGAGGAATTGTCTCTGGATCCTCCGAAGGATCTGTCTCGATCGAGTAGCTGGGGATCTGCCTATTCGGTCCTGGTAATGTCCTAGGGGCCTTATTAGCACCCCCATCCCCATCATCCGAAGCGCTCCTCTTCATTATTTATCAACCTACGATCACCTGCAGGAAGAGGGTCAGAAACATTTTCCCCAAATACCGACACTTCTGCTCTTCTGGAGCCTCGCTGTAGATACAGCAATTCGTAGGGGAGAATCATCCTAATCATATAGCTTTATCGCACGATCTAAGAATCCAAAGAAGGGTAACATCCTAAATGCCCTGTAGCTTCCTGTTTATAGGTGTGGTGCACAACACATCGATAAACAAGACTCTACTAGACACGGCCTGTAGACATTCCGAGGACTAACCGCTCTGATACCAATTTTGTCACGACCCAACCCCGTGGGCCGCGACTGGTACCCTAACTGGGTGCCCGTACATACCTACCCGATCGAATTTCGAATCATACGGATTTTTTTTTTCTCTTTAAAACAGAAGTTACAAAAGTAGGCCGATACAAATACGGCACGCGCGCAAACATACATATATATACATATATACCTGAACATACAGATATTTGCATATAAGCCGATAAGGCTAGCATACAGACGAAACCCGTAACCCACACATCTATCTACAGGCCTCTACAGACATACAGAATCATATGACGGGACAGGGCCCCGCCGTACCCAAAATTTCCATACATACAGAACATACGGAAGAACAGAAGATATATACCAAAAGTATATGCTCCGGATCGAAGGAGCTCTTCAAACAGCAGAGTCAGAAACCTACGCTGGCGGCGTATCACCTGGTGCGTCTGTACCTGCGGGCATGTAGCGCAGCCCCCAAAGAACGGGGGTCAGTACGAAAAATTTACCGAGTATGTAAAGCAGAAACATAGCAAATATAAACATAGTCCGAACCAGAGTCACAGAAATATAACGGACAGAACCATAAATCAGACGGACGGACAGAGTCATGATCCAGACAGACATACAGAGTCGTGGTTCATACAGATAAACAGAATCATGGTTCGGACAGACAGATGGAATCATAATACGGACAGACGAGCAGAATCAGTATCCATACAGACGTACAGAATCGGAGTCCATACGGGCGTACTGAATAACAATCCATACGGACATACAGACATAGTCGTAATTCAGACGGACAGACAGAAGTATGTCGGACAGAATTATACATGCAGAGTAGTACAGAGTCATATAGAATCATACAGAGGCATGTGCTTATATAAATATAGATGGCACACGCATACATTCATACAGATCCCGGCCCTGTCTGGGGGCGCGGTAACGGAACCCGGCCCTCTTAGTACGGGACGCGGTGGACAGACAGAATCAGATCAGATCATATGTCATCCTGGCCGCCATCCCCATACACAGATCATAATATCATACAGACATACAGATCCCGGCCCGTAAGCCGAGGGACGCGGTGAACAATGCAGAGAAATATGCACGATAACAGAACCTGGCCCGGGACGCAGTGAAGGAATGCATTGAGTCAGACACGAACCGATAAATGAGAAACTACTTACATACAGACTCAATCAAACTGAAAGGTGCCAAACGGCGAGTCAAAATCAGAGTATACGGATAGTATGCATAGTACGCGCCTAGATCCTACTTAGGAAGGCACGACAGATTATTATCAGTATCAGATTCTCAGATGTTCAGAAATCATTTTCTAAGAATTTCATAAAAATAGTTATATCATAATCAAAATAATAGTTCAAATGGATTCTGAGAAAATCGGACAAAACGGAAGTATTTAAAGTATTACAGAAGATATCGGGCCTTGCGGGCCCGCCTCGGACCAACTCGAGGTAACATATGTAAATTATCGCTAATAGACCTTATGAGGTCATCCATAATCGTTTGGAAGTGTTCCGACTCCGTTTAGGGAAGTTTTGTACAAAAACTCACTTTAAAGGCAATTTGTAAGAAAATAGCTTCAATTGAATTGAAGGAATTGGAGCGGTTTTCCGTCTCTAATTCCGGGGAACGGAGTCGTACTTAAGGCTCGCGGCCGAGCCTATCACATCCAGAACATTCCTAGGAACAAAGGGAAATGCTTCACATACCTTGATAGCGCCTCACGCTCGCTTGGCGTCGATCCCAAGTTCGTCCAAAATCTAGAAATGGTCAAGTTTACCATTTGTTAGTTTCAAACTTTTCAATAATTCAACTTAACACAGACTTGCCTACCGAAATTTCGGCAGCATTTCCTCTGTATATAAGATATCCCCGAGACTTAGCTCGGCTCAATTCATCATCACAACAACCCAGAAATAGCATCAATAACAACAATATGCATTAAACATACGATATGGCATCACTAGCCATCCTTTCGACATAACGAAACATTTTGCGTTTCAACCTTACATTTCCAACCCAAACTTATTATTCTCATATTCATCATCCATCAAAATCATTACAACACGATTTGGAGGCATATCACACCATTCTCACAAGATATACATAAGATATGCAAACTTACAAACTTTCCATCAAAGTCACAATTTATCCAATTCTCCTAACCTTCAACATACAAGTTCATTATACAATTCCATCTTCCAAATTCATCAACATCACTCATAATTTGCCTTTTAACACTTCCATTTCCATTTTTACATAAGCAATAACAAGGTTGCATAGTTTCCTTCAACAACTTAGTAACCATTTTTCCATGACAACAAGGACTATTATTTTTCCATTCATTTCACAATAACACAATTAACATACTAACGGAATTTAGTTCATATTCCATCCTACACATAGCACCACACGGCCATACCTTATAATTTCCAACTTTCACTAATTCATTCAACCTTCATTTCTAATACAATTCCCACATTAACTACAACTAGATTTCAACATAATTTCAAGTCACCATAGACATTCAACATATACATACATACGGCCATACACACACATTCACAACTCACAAGATTTTCATGCTTTTCATTCATTCCCACACACTACAACATACATGCATCTTCCATAACATAACAAGGGCATGAAATTCTTACCTTCCCTTCAAGTTCCTCACTTGCCACTAGAGTTGTCCCCTTGCCAAGATAATTATATCAAGTTGTAGAGAATCTTGAGCTTGGTAATAATCCCACAAGAATTGAATTTTTGAACCAAAGAGATTGGCTCCAAGATTTTTTCTTTCTTTTTCTCTTTTCTCTCTCTCTTAGCCGTGACCTCTCCTTCTCTTTTGCTCTTGTTTTCACTCAATTTTTCTTGAAGCTTCTTAAGAGTTATCCTTGATATATAATTAGTCACATGACTAATTAATGGACTTGGGCCAAAGGCCTCTTGGCCGGTTGGGCCTCCACCTTTTGGGCCTCATTTTCTTATTATTTTTGTGAGCCCAAATTGGTTGGTTACATATTGTAGTTCATGGGCAAGTTTTCAAAATTCAAATTTTTGCCCTTGGCCACCTTTCGTAATTCCACCCCATTGAATTCATAACCTACACATTCA
Source organism: Lycium barbarum (assembly GCF_019175385.1). NCBI lineage: Eukaryota > Viridiplantae > Streptophyta > Magnoliopsida > Solanales > Solanaceae > Lycium > Lycium barbarum. The sequence goes on along the minus strand of NC_083348.1, from coordinate 15,770,105 downwards.
TACCAAGTAAGGTACAATTGTGGCCTTATTCATCACAAATCAATTTATCTTGAATCTTCCGAATAAACAAAAATGTCGGATGTAACAATGGCGGTCCTCCATCCCTTGGGCATAAGCCTGTAGTCGGGCAATGTCCATGTCTGTCTGCAATGCCACCGCCATACAGCCATCAATCAGGTAGCGGTCTAACCCCATCACATATCTGTGCATCCGATCGGCCATATCTGCTACTACGGCAGGAGCATACCGGGCCAAAGAATTAAACTCCATATTATACTCCTGAACGCTCCGACCTCTCTGCTGCAGATGCAAAAATCGGTCAACCCGCGCTCGCCGTAACTCTGGGGGCAAAAAGTGACGAGTGAAAGTAGTCACGAACTCGTCCCAAGTAGCTGGGGGAGCACCCTCACCCCTGGATAGCTCCCAGGACTCATACCAGTGAGCGGCAACATCCCGTAGCCTATGCGAAGCCAACTCAACAGACTCAGTCGCTGAAGCCCTGACCAAATCTAGTGAGCGCCGCATCCCCCGAATAAAGTCATGGGGGTCCTCGTCGGGCTTAGACCCGAAAAACTCTGGAGGGCCACATAATAGGAACTCTCGAACCCTCAGGCTGTCACGCCTGTCATCATCATCATCATCTCTCCGCCCGCGTCCGCGAGCCTGTCCGGCCGCTATCATCGTCAACAGCTGCACGGCCTCCCTCAAAGTCCTATTCTCAGTCTCTGGCTGGGGAGCTGGGGCCTCCGGGGCTAAGGGTGGAGCTGCTTCCGGCCCCTCCGGTAGTGGTACAGTAGAACCCTCTGACTGGGGCACAACATCGGGCATGGTCTGGGGGTGGGTTCTGGTAACCCTCTGGGCTCGGCTAGTCTCCCCGGTCTCTGGCACCGCTTTGCCCTTCTGGGCGGCCGTCGCCTTCTTTGGAGGCATCGCTGAAAACATAACATTTCGTCAGAAGGGAAACATCCTGATAACACAGCTTTAACGCACGATCTAAGATTCAAAGAAAGGGTAACATCCTATATGTCCTGTAGCCTCCTGTTTATAGTTGTGGTGCACAACACACCGATAAACAAGACTCTACTAGACACGGCCTGTAGACATTCCGAGGACAAACCGCTCTGATACCACTTTTGTCACGACCCAACCCCGTAGGCCGTGACTAGTGCCCGATCTGGGCACCCAAACCCATCTATCAAATGCATTCAAATATATAGCAGAAGCCGATAAGGCTATATTCCAAATTTAGATAATTTCTAGAAAATTTCGGCAGAGTTTCCTTTGTTTTACAGACTATCCAAAATAGCCCTGTACACAGCAAACACCATCAAAGGCCACACAGGGCTAACAAAGCAACGTATAAACATATGCGGGCCGGCCGCCTCGGCGTATGGGATCGCCCAAACAACATATACACATAACCATACAGAAAGACCATAACCCACAGACATGTCTACAGGCCTCTAACGGACATAACGGAATCATATGACGGGACAGGGCCCCGCCGTACCCCAAATGACCATATGTACAGGAGATGAAAACAACAGAAGATATATACCAAAATATAAGCTCCGGATCAACATGAGCACTCCCAAGTAGCGGAACAGGTGTCCTAAGCTGGTAGCGTATCAAAAAGAGCGTCTGTACCTGCGGGCATGTAACGTAGCCCCCCGAAGAACAGGGGGTCAGTACGGAAAATGTACCGAGTATGTAAAGCGGAAATGTAACAAATAAAATCATAATCAAGAACAGGAGTGCAGAATTATAACTGTCAGAACCACAGTCAGAGCCGGAGGTACAAGGATATAGATAGCAGAATCAACCTCGGAGTCGAAGATCCAGAAATAAAACAGACGAGGCTATAGTCAGAGTCCGAAGTACAAAAGGTGAATACCTTATCCGAGACCTCAGAAAAGTAATGTCAAAGCATAGATGATGCATGCCAAATCATATAACATCATATAAACACATATAACGTGTCCCGGCCCTCTGATAAGGGACTCGGTGGTTGAAATTATGTATAACAAAATCATATATCATGTATGCAAATAGCGTGTCCCGGCCCTTTGTTAAGGGACTCGGTGGTGAAATCATGCATGTCAGAATCATGTACTGTGTATACATAACATGTCCCGACCCTCTACTGCGGGTCTCGGTGAATAATCATCATGTGCCATCCTGGCCGCCATCCCCGTATCATCATATCATACACGTATACAAATAACGTGTCCCGGCCCGCAAGTACGAGGGACTCGGTGAGTAATGCAGAGAAATGCGCACGAGATCATGTCCTGGCCCGGGCTCAGTGAAAAGACATACCATAACTTGCACGAACAGAGTAGTGCAGAAACATATGCATATAAATCCAGACTCGATAAACAAACCGAACAATATGTCATAGGACGTACCTTTCGTAGGTTACGACGGATTATGCCAAGCAGAATTTCTGAGATTGTTCGTACATAGCAAATATACCGTGGGGTTTACCGGCATAGTCAAAATGGTCACTCTTTAACAATTAGAACAATTTAAGTGACAAATCATTTCAAGGAAGTCAGACGTCAGTCATAGCGTACATGTATGCCCTTTTTGGGGATGGCACGATTCATTATGTCAAATCATGTTTCTAGAATCACAGCACGTATCAAAGTATAATACAGATTATTCACATTTATTATTTGATAAACAGAACAATAATCCAAAGTTTCGTTTAAGCACTGTTTAGATATAAGACAAATAAGGCAATAGTAGGAGGTCTCGGAATCTGCGGGCCCACCTCGGGTCAATCGAGGTGGTGAATTCAAGTTATGAATCATAGACCTTATAGAGTCATTCCTGAGAGCTTTGGAACCATTCGACTTCAATTGGGAAGGTTTCATACACCTAGGTCATTTTTACGACAATTTGTAAGGAAACTAATTCAATCTTACTGAATGAAATGAGGCCAATTTCCATTTCGGATTTCGAGAGACTGAGTCATATCTAAGGCTCGCGACCGAGCCTATTACGTTTAGAACATGCCTAAGAATGAAGGGAAAAACTTTACATACCTTAGTCGTGCCTTATGCTCGTCCAATCTCAATTCGCGTTTCGCCCAAAAACTGCAAATGGTCACATTTACCAATTACTATTTGTGAGATTTAAAAATTTCAATCTTAACCAATACTTGCCTATCGAAATTTTGGCAGCACTTCCCCTATAAATGCGACACCCCGAGAATACAACTCGGCTCAGAATAACAACAACCAACCCAACAACAGTACCAACAACAACTACAAAACACAATAAGGCATAACTAGTCCTCTTTCCAACATAGTGTAATAACTCTCATTTCCAACTTCACATCTTCAATCCAACGACAACATTCTCGCGTTCATTACTAATCAAGATCATTACAATACAGTTCGGAAACATTTTATATCATTTCTACAATATATACACAATTTCCACCAAAACCATAATTTATCCAAAACTTCCAACTTTCGACAAAAACTTCCATAACATATTCTTACCTTTCAATTCCATTAACAACCATCATAATTTACATCTTACAATTTCATTTCCATAATTACATAAACTACAATGACACTACATATTTTTCTACAACAACCTCACCACATTTCTTCCATTCCAACAAAACCATTAATCTTTTATTCACCTCACAATGCCATAACAATATAATTAGCATACTAAATAAGTTCAACCAATTCTCCTACACATGAAGCACCACACGGCCATATTCCTACATTTCCAACTTCCACCAAATTTATTCAACTTTCATTCCCAATATAAATCCTACCATAACCACAACTAAAATACAACATAAAATTCAACTCATATTACTTACACAAAAATGCTCACATACGGCCAACTACATGCATACACATCCACTTGCAAACTTCTATATTTTCATAGTCTCTACTCATTTCCATATACTACAACACAAACAAACCTTCATAACATAAAAAGAACATAAAAATTCTTACCTTTTCCAACAAGTTCTCCTTGCCACCAAATATAGTTTCTTGCCAAAATAATTGTACTACTTTGTAGAGAATATTGAACTTGATAAGAACTCAAGAAAATTATAAGTCTTGAATCAAGGTTGAAAGCTTGGAAAATTTTTCTTTCTTTTCTCTTCCTTTTCTTTTCTCCTTTCTCTTGGCCGTTTTTCTCCTCTTTTTTTTTTGTCTCTTGAATGTTCTTGAATAAATGAGAATTGCTCCCTTTTTATTAATTTAGCACATCGATGAAATTTACATGGGCTTGGCCCATTTTATTTTCATCCATGGCCGGCCACCACTTGTATTTGGGCCTCACTTTTTTTCATTTTCATTTCATTTTTTTTAGCCCAATTCATTAGAAATCTCATGTTTGTAATTCCCGAAACAAATTTCCGAAATTCCAATTTTGCCCTTGGCCTCCTCTCGTATTTCCACATCAATACTTTCCTGAATAACATATGCATATTGGCTAGAATCAAAATATGGCCTCGTTTCTCACAAGCCAAAAATATTTTGAATTTTTCCGAATATGCAAAAATGCCGGATATAACAGCTTCACTTCCAATTTCGTCCAGAATCTACAAATGGTCATGTTTACCAATTGTCAAATTCAAGCCTCTAAGAATCCAAATTTTATTGCATACTTGCCTACCGAAATTTCGGCAGCATTTCCCCTATATATATAACATCCCCGAGACTTAGCTCGGCTTAATATATCAACACAGCACCCAACAACAACATCAATAACAACAACAAGTATTACAAAATATGCAATATGGCATTACTAGCCATCTTTCCGACATAGCACAATATCTTTCATTCCGACCTTACACTTCCAAACCAATCTTACCATTTTCATATTTATCACTTAACAAGGTCATTACAACATACTTCGGAGGCATGTCATACCATTTTCACAAAATATTCATAAGGTATACACAATATACAAGTTTCCTACCAAAGGCATAATTCACCCACAACTTCCAATCTTTTAGCAAACATGTTCATGACATATTCATATCTTCCAACTTCATCAATGACAATCATAATTTGCCTCTTACTACCTTCATTTCCATATTTACATAAGTTACGATAAACTTGCATGTTTTCCTACAACAACTTAACAACCATTTTTCCATAACAACAAGAACCATTATTCTTTTATTCACTTCACCATAACACACTTAACATACTAACGGAATTAAATTCACATTCCATCGTCAACATAGCATCACACGGCCATAACCTACTTTTTTTTTCCAACTTCCACTAATTCATTCAACTTTCACTTCCAATACAATTTCTACCATAACCACAACTAGATTTCAACATGAATTCAAGTCACCATAGACAAGCAACATATACATATACACGGCCAATATACCTACACCTCTAACACACAAAATTTTCATGCTTTTCATTCATTTCCACACACTACATCATACATACATCTTCCATAACATAACAAAAGCATAAAATCCTTACCTTTTCCAAGACTTTCCACTTGGGGGTTAAGGTTGCTTCCTTACCAAGATAATTATATCACGTTGTAGAGGATCTTGCACTTAGTAATAATCCCACAAGAAATGGATTTTTGAACCAAGGATTTAGCTCCAAGAATTTTTTTCCTTTTCTTTCCTTTCTTTCTCTCTTGGCCGAAATGCTCTCTTTCTTTTTCTCTTGTTTGTTCTTGCTTTCTCTTGAAGATTCTATGGATATAGATGACCATATATAATATCACATGGAAATTAATTAATTTCCATGGACTTGGGCCATAAGTGGCCGGTTGGGCCTCCCTTTGTTGGGCCTTATTCTTTTTTTTTTTTTAGTCCAATTGGTGGCTAAATGTTGTAATTCATGAAGCAAGCTTCCAAAATTCCAATTTTGCCCTTGGCCTCCTTTCGTAATTCCACACCAACGTATTCATAACCGACACATTCATACCAAGTAAGGTCCAAATATGGCCTTATTCCTTACAAGTCAAGTTATCTCAAATTTTTCGAATAAGCAAAAATGCCGGATGTAACACTTGCAATAAGCCTTCTGGCTTCTGATGTTCAACTTTTACTTGTTGGCAATTTGGACACTGTGCTACAAATTCCGCTATGTCTCTCTTCATGCCATCCCACCAATACATCATCTTGAGATCACGATACATTTTGGTCGCACCCGGGTGAATAGAATAACGAGAACAATATGCTTCTTCTAGAATTCGTCAGCGTAATGCTGCTACATTTGGCACACATAGCCTGCCTCGGTATCTAAGAATTCCATCTATAGAAACTTCGAATGAAGACTTCTCTTTTCCATAAGATGTGTCTCTGTAACGACATAATTGAGGATCTTCATATTGCCGTTCTTTCACTTCCATGTCCAAGGACAAAATTGTGGGATCATTGATACTAATCCCCACATTACCCGAGTCGATTTCTCGTACTCCAAGATTAGCTAGTTAGCGGAGCTCCTGAACCATCTTTTTCTTTTCCAGAGGGACTTCACAGAAACAACCCATTGATCTGCGGCTAAGCGCATCGGCTACTATATTCGCTTTTCCGGGGTGGTACAATATGTTCACATCATAATCTTTTAACAATTCTAACCACCGCCTCTGCCGCAGGTTCTACTCTTTTTACTTGAAAATATACTGAAGACTTTTGTGGTCTGTATAAATATCGACATGCACACCATACAAATAATGCCTCCATATTTTTTAGGCATGAATAACCGCAGCCAATTCAAGATCATGAGTTGGATAATTCTTTTCATCTTTCCGTTATTGTCTCGAAGCATATGCAATAACCTTTCCACGCTGCATCAATACGCATCCTAATCCGACACAAGAAGCGTCACAATATACCACATATCCATCTGACCCTTCTGGAAGTGTTAAGATTGGAGCTGCGGTCAGTCTGCCTTTCAACTCTTGGAAGATACGTTCACAACCATCATTCCACTGAAATTTGGCTGACTTCTGGGTTATCTTCGTCCACGAAGCTGAAATAGATGAGAAGCCCTCTACGAATCTTCTATAATAACTTGCCAAACTGAGAAAACTACGAACTTCTATCGGCGTCGTAGGCCTTGGCCAAGTCTTCACAACTTCAATTTTCTGAGTGTCGACTCGAATGCCATCATCTGAAATAACATAGCCCAGAAATGTCACAGAATTTAGCCAGAACTAGCACTTTGAAAATTTTGCATACAATTCTCGGGCAAAAAGAATGCCAAGAACAATTCGCAAATGATCTGCATGTTCTGATTCGGTGAGAGAATACACTAGGATATCATCAATAAATACTATCACAAATAAATCCAAAAGAGGCCTGAATACATTGTTCATTAAATTCATAAACACGGCCGGAGCATTAGTCAATCCAAATGACATCACCCGGAATTCATAATGGCCATATCTTGTTCTGAAAGTTGTTTTGGGAATATCCGCTTCTCTAACTCTCACTTGATGGTAACCCGACCTCAAATCTATTTTAGAAAACCACTTGGCACCTTGCAATTGATCGAATAAGTCATCGATCCTTGAAGAGGATATTTGTTCTTTATCGTCACTTTGTTCAATTGCCTATAATCGATACACATTCGTAGAAAACCGTCTTTCTTTCTCACGAACAAGACTGGGGCTCCCCACGGTGATGAACTGGGTCTAATAAACCCCTTTTCAAGCAAATCTTTTAACTCTGTCTTTAACTCTTTCAACTCTGCCGGAGCCATCCGATAAGAAGGAATAGAAATAGGCTTGGTGTCCGGCAACACATCAATAATGAAGTCAATCTCTCTTTCCGGAGGAAGACCTGGAAGCTCGTCAGGAAATACATCTGGGAATTCATTCACTACCGGAACAGATCCGAAAGTTGGTGACTTTGCCTCGGTGTCATGGACCCGAACTAAATGATAAATATAACCCTTGGCTATCATCTTCCTTGCCTTAAGGTAGGAAATAAACCTACCCTTCGTAGATGCTGCATTACCCTTCCATTCAAGCACGGGCTCTCCCGGAAATTGGAATCGAACCACTTTCAATCGGCAATCAACATTAGCATAACACGATGCCAACCAATCCATGCCCATAATTACATCGAAATCTAACATTTCTAACTCAATCAAATCAGCCGTGGTCTGGCGACCACATATCACAACTACATAATTCTCATACACTTGTCTAGCTATAACGGGATCACCAACTGGAGTCGACACCTCAAAAAGTTTGATTGACTCAGGTTTCACCCCAATACAACCAGAAATATATGGAGTAATATAAGAGAATGTAGAACCTAGATCTATCAATGCATACACATCACAGGAGAATATAGACAATATACCTGTAACCACATTCGAAGAAGACTCAAGATCCTGTCGTCCAGCTAAAGCATAAACACGGGGCTGAGTGGCACCTGAAGTAGATGCTACTCCTCTTCCTCTACCTCGACCTGCTGACATCTGAGAAGTCTGCCCTACTGAGCGTACTGATGAAGAACCAACTGCTGAGCCTGTTGGCTGAACCCCACCTCTACCATACCGTGAGGGACAATCTCGCATCAAGTGCCCAGTTTATCCACAAACACAGCAAGCTTCCGTGTCCTAATGACATGACCCTGAGTGTAACTTCTGGCACCGGCTACAACGTGGAACTGGTGGTCTCCTCTGACTGTAATCACCCCCAACCTGAGAACCCGAAGCTCTCGAACTCTGACCTTGTCCCGAAGGAAAAGAGTGATCAAATCCCCTATTCGTGAATCGTGGAGGCGCACTAGTCACTGACTGACCTGAATGTCGGGAATACGTCTGCCTCGATCCCCCTCTATAATCACTGCCTGTGCCCATAGATCTAGCCCTTTTGCTTTGTCTTCTATCACTGTCGCGATCACCTTTTTGTGGTTGTTATCGTCCCTCTAAGTTCTGGGCATGGGCTTGTATTCGAGAAATATCCATCCCTTCTTACAAAGAGGCCGTCAAGTAGTCCTTGAAAAAATGTGGCTGTTATATCCCGTGTTTTCACACATTTGGAAAGACTTGAATTATATTGGATTCTTGAGATATAAGATCAATTTGATATTTTGTTGAACATAGGAGTTATGCATGAAAGAATAGAGTCATGAAAGTGTGGGACAAGGTTAAGGGTAATTTTGGAATTTTGGAAATTAGTTTCGGGAATTACAAAATGTGATCCATAAGTATTGGGCTCAAAAAAATTGAAGCAATGTGAGGCCCAAAATGGGGTTCTTGGCCGGCCACTTTGGCTAGGTCCAAGCCCAATTTATGGGTCATGTGCTTGGTCATGTGACCAAGCACTTCAATACTTATATAATTGAAGACTTATGATAAGGATCAATTAGAGCAAGCAAGAACAAAAAAATAGAAGGAGAGAAAGTGAGGCTCTCGGCCTTGGCTTGAAAATTTAGCCCTCAAAAATATTGTTCCAAAAATTCATGTCTTGTGGTTTTCCTACTAAGATAAGGTTCCTTTGTAACTTGGTATAGTTGGATTGGAGTGGGGAGCATCAAATTCACCAAAGTGATCATATATCCAAGTGAAGAAAACTTGAAGAAAAGGTAAGAATTTCTACCTTTTATTTGTGTTATGAAGTTTTGATTGTGTTGTAGTTTATGGAAATGTGTTGATTGTATGACAAAATGGAAGTTTGCGATGTGGGTTTGGTATATGGCTTGTAGCCGTGTGTATATGCATGTTGTATAGCCAAATTGTATTGAAATTATGTTATATTCTAGTTATGATTGTGATGAAATGCATATGGGAATTGAAAGTTGGATGAATTTAGTTGATATTGAAAAATAAGCATATGGCCGTGTGGTATGTTGGCTATGGAAGGGAATTGATTAAGTTTGTTTAGAGTATTGGAGTGTTGTTGTAATGCTTGATATGTAAATGAAGTTAGAATGATATAAGTTTGTATTGAATTGGAATGTAGAAACTTATGTCGTTTTAGTATGCTTTTTCCGACATTAAGGAAATGAAGTTGTTTGGTTGTTAGTTGTGAAGACCATTGATGAATTTGGAAGTTGGAAACTTGTTATGAAGTTGTATGCCAAAGATTTGATGTTTTGCATAAGTTATGATTTTGGCGGAAGATTGTATATCATGTATATCGAGTGTATATCTTAAGGAAAACGATATGAAATGTTTCTAGAACTATATGGTGATGATCATGATGGTTGTTGAATATGAAATTATTGATCTTAGTTGAAAGTTGGGTTGAATTGAAGATTATGTCAACTTGTGAGAAAAATGACTAGTTGTTTTAATTACCCTATTAATCGCTTAACGAATATTATATTAAATATTCTATTAAATCTTATAAATTATTTTGACACTCGGAATGACTTCAGTAAAGTTATATTTCTGTAAATTATTATGATATCCGAATTGTGATAATTCTGATTCCGTCCGACTCCATTTGATTTGTTTGTCTTTGCTACGCCTCATCGAGTCTTTGAAAATACTTATGATATTTTTAAATTGCATTAGTCTCTCACTACTCCATTCGTGGATGTCCCAATGTTTCCCACACTAAGCCCGGGCCAGGATATGTTGTCAAGGGTAATTCTCTGCATTGTTCGCCGCGTCCCGATGTGAGGGGGCAGGTATACGCGTACATGGGTCTGTGGAGTATGATGTGCCATGTCCGCCTATTCTGATCTGATCTGTTATGGCCATTTTGATATGATATTATATGATACGGGGCCACACCCCTTTTCTGATTCCTCTGTATTGTGGCACCAGTGTCGGGAGGGTGACCACGTTCTGTCTGCCGAGCCCCGTGGCAGGGATCGGATATGATATGACATATGTTTCTGTACACATTCTGTCTGATTTGGAAATATGCATTTGACACTCTGGATTTTGTACCCATTTTCTGTAATCATTACGATTTGACTTCTGTGATTCCGCTTTACATATTCAGTACATATTTCTTACTGACCCCCTTTTGCGGGGGCTGCGTTTTCATGCCGCGCAGGTACAGACGACAGGTTTGCTGATCCGCACGTTTAGGATCCCATTTCTGCTATTTTGGGGCGCTCTCTTCTACAGAGCCCATCTTTTGGTACAGTCTGTCACTGCTATCTGGATATGTACTTTGTTCAGGGTATGACGGGGCCCTGTCCCGTCTTATGATTATGATATGTTCTGTAGAGGTCTGTGGATACATCTGTGTGGGTTTTGTACATATGTTTGGGATGTTTTGGTTTTATGACAGCCTTATCGGCTTCTGTGTGCCAAGTCTGCTTTTCTGCTAAATTCTGTAGCATCCACAAATGTTGCTATTATATTACATTATTTTGATAATATGCTAAATTGGGTATCAGGTACGTATAGGTGCCCAGCTAGGGCACTGGTCGCGGCCCACGGAGTTGGGTCGTGACAAAAGTGGTATCAGAGCAGTTCGTCCTCGGAATGTCCACAGACCGTGTCTAGTAGAGTCTTGTTTATCGGTGTGTTGTGCACCATGCCTATAAACAGGAGGCTACAGGGCATTTAGGATACTACCCTTCTTTCTGTCTTAGATCGTGCGATAGAGCTGTGTTATCAGGATGACCCCTCCCTAACGAGTGGCTATGTTTGCAGATATGCCTCCAGAAAAGGCAACAGCGGCCCAAAAGGCCATGTCAGCAGCCTTGGGAGAGACTAGCCGAGTCCAGAGGATTACCAGGGCCCAGGCACATATTGCTCCGGGGACTTTGCCCCAGACAGAGGGTTCGTCTACACCGCCACTCGTGGAGGAGATTGGGGCGGCCGCAGCCGCAGATCGGGGGGCGGCTCCACCGCCAGCTCCCGCAGTTCCAGTACCTGAGCCTCCAGCTCCACGGCCAGGCATTGAGGATCAGTCTATGAGGGAGGCAGTCCAGTTGCTGACGAGACTTGTGGCAGGGCAGGTTCAGGGGCATGGACTGGGAGGTGACCGGGCAGTCAGGCGTGATAGTTCGAGAGCCCGTGAGTTTTTGACTTGTAACCCTCCAGAGTTCTTCGGGACAAAGCCCGAGGAGGATCCTGAGGAGTTTATCAGGAAGATGCGACGCACTCTAGATTTGATTAATGCTTCCGAGACAGAGTCAGTCGCGTTAGCTTCGTACCGGTTATATGATGTGGCGGCAAACTGGTACGAGTCATGGGGGCTATCCAGGGGGGACGGCGCTCCTCCAGCAGTTTGGGGCGATTTTTCTCAGGAATTTCTTGGACATTTTCTGCCCCCAGAGTTGCGACGAGCCAGATCTGATAGATTCTTATTATTGAGGCAGAAGGGCCGCAGTATCCGAGACTACAGTTTGGAGTTTGATTCCTTGGCCCGATATGCACCTACTGTGGTGGCTACTATGGCGGACCGGATGCACAAATATATTATGGGGCTGGATCGGTATTTTGTTGATAGCTGCTTAGTATTGGCTGCTCAGCCCGGTATGGACATTGCCCGTATCCAGGCCCATGCCCAGGGTATGGAGGATCGGGGCAGAGGAGGACACCAGCCTGACAGGGGCCAGGATCGGAGACAGCCCAAGAGGGCCAGGTCATTTGGAGATTTTCGGGGCAGACAACCCCAACAGCCGCAGCAGCCTAGCAAATTTTCATCTCAGCCAGCGCAGAGCGCGCCTCCCCAGCCTACAGGTCGCAGGTTCGATAGCCCAGGGTATTCAGGAGCAGGCCAGAGCTCCAGGGCTTCAGGTTCGTGGACAGATAGGGGTTCTGGTCAGATGAGGCCACCTAGGGTTCAGTGTTCTTTTTGCGGCAGATACCATACGGGAGAGTGCTGCAGAGCCACCGGTGCATGCTTTTCTTGTGGCCGTCAGGGCCATTCTGTGAGAGATTGCCCGTATAAGGGTAGTTCGGGTGGTGCAGCGCAGCCTACCGGATCAGCCGCTGGGTCTTCATCTTCGTCAGTGGCTATGCGCCCTACGGGGCAGGGTATTTCGGCACCAGCGGGTCGCGGCAGAGGCCATGGTGGAGCTTCTGGTATTAGCGGTCCTTCGAACCGCATTTATGCTTTGGCCAGCCGCCAGGATCAGGAGGCATCTCCTAATGTCGTTACAGGTACTTTATTGGTCTTCTCTCGGTCTGTGTATGCATTAATTGATCCAGGTTCGACTTTATCATATATTTCACCTCTTGTTGCAGGTAAAATTGGTATTATGTCTGAACCTATAGAGCCATTTGAGGTAGCCACACCGATAGGGGACTTTATTGTAGCGAAACAGGTTTATAAAGACTGTTCTGTGATTGTATGTGGCCGTGATACTAAGGCAGATCTGGTAGAGTTAGATATGACTGAATTTGATGTTATCATGGGTATGGACTGGCTAGCTTCCTGTTATGCTAATGTTGACTGCCAGAATAAGGTGGTTCGCTTCCAGTTTCCCGGGGAGCCAGTTTTAGATTGGGCTGGAAATACAGCATCGCCGAAAGGTAAGTTTATTTCATACCTTAAGGCAAAGAAAATGATTAGAAAGGGTTATATCTATCATCTGGTACGGGTGCAAGACTTGGACGCAGAGACGCCGACACTTCAATCAGTCCCCGTGATTAACGAGTTTCCAGATGTTTTCCCCGACGAGCTTCCAGGTCTTCCTCCAGAGCGGGAAATAGATTTCTCTATTGACTTACTCCCAGACACTCAGCCTATCTCTATTCCTCCGTATAGAATGGCGCCTGCAGAATTAAAGGAGTTGAAGGAGCAGCTGAAAGATTTGTTGGATAAGGGCTTCATCAGACCCAGTACTTCGCCTTGGGGAACCCCGGTATTATTTGTGCGTAAGAAGGACGGGTCGCTGCGTATGTGAATTGATTATCGACAGCTGAATAAGGTAACTATAAAGAATAAATACCCCCTCCCCAGGATTGATGATTTGTTTGATCAGCTGCAGGGCGCTAAGTGTTTTTCGAAGATAGATCTTCGATCCGGTTACCACCAGGTGCGAGTACGAGAGGCCGATATCCCTAAGACAGCTTTCCGGACCCGATATGGGCATTACGAGTTCAGGGTTATGTCTTTTGGGCTTACTAATGCCCCCACAGTATTCATGGATTTGATGAACTGGGTATTCAGGCCATTCTTGGATATGTTTGTAATTGTATTCATTGATGATATCCTGGTTTATTCTCAGTCTGAGGCGGAGCACGCAGATCATCTGAGATCGGTATTAGGGGTACTCCGGCATCAGAAATTATATGCGAAATTTTCTAAGAGTGAATTCTGGCTGTCTTCAGTGGCTTTCTTGGGGCATATTATTGCAGCTGATGGTGTCCGGGTGTACACACAGAAGATTGAGGCCGTGAAGAATTGGCCCAGACCTACGACGCCCACAGAGGTACGCAGTTTCCTGGGGTTAGCAGGTTATTACAGGAGGTTTGTGGAGAAGTTTGCTTCGATTTCAGCGCCTTTGACAAGGCTGACTTAGAAGGGAGCTAAGTTCCAGTGGTCTGACGCTTGTGAACGGAGCTTCTAGTTACTGAAGGAGAAGCTGACTACAGCCCCAGTTCTGACTCTTCCAGAGGGACCGGACGGGTATGTTATTTATTGTGACGCTTCTGGCATGGGGTTAGGCTGTGTATTGATGTAGCACGGCAGAGTTATAGCGTATGCTTCCCGGCAGCTCAAAAAGCATGAGAAGAATTATCCTACCCACGATCTGGAGCTCGCGGCGGTGATTCATGCTCTGAAGATGTGGAGACACTATTTATATGGCGTTCATGTGGATATCTATACTGACCATAAGAGTCTCCAGTATATTTTCAGACAGAGAGAGCTTAATTTGCGGCAGCGGAGGTGGCTGGAGCTTCTGAAAGATTATGATGTAGATATTCTGTATCATCCGGGTAAGGCTAATGTTGTTGCGGATGCACTCAGTCGGAAGTCTATGGGCAGTTTGGCCGACTTACAGCCAGACAGGAGAGAGATAGCCCGTGATATTCAGCAGTTGGCTCCTCTCGGTGTTCGTCTGGCCGATTCTGGAGATACACGGATTTCTGTTCGAGGGGTTTCTGAGTCATCCATCAGGGATGATATTAAAAGGCGTCAATATGAAGATCCTGTCTTAGCTCGGTACAGGGACACAGCCTATGATAAGGAGGAGACTCCGTTCGAGTTTTCACCGGACGACACTTTGTTATACAGAGGCAGGCTGTGTGTACCTGATATTGCAGGCCTTCGGCAGCAGGTTATGAGCGAGGCACATTATGCTCGCTACTCGGTCCATCCTGGGTCTACGAAGATGTACCATGATCTCCGATGCTTATACTGGTGGGACGGTATGAAGCGGGATATTGCAGAGTTCGTCGCCCAGTGCCCTAATTGTCAGCAGGTCAAGATTGAGCATCAGAAGCCGGGTGGACTGTTGCAGGAGATGGAAATCCTGACTTGAAAGTGGGAGGTTATTAATATGGACTTCATTACAGGTTTGCCTCGCACTCCACGGAAGTATGATTCCATCTGGGTCGTCGTTGATAGGCTGACGAAATCAGCCCATTTTCTTCCCGTCAGGACTACCTATTTCGCCGAGGATTATGCCAGGCTCTATATTAAGGAGATTGTGAAGCTTCACGGGGTTCCTATATCTATTATTTCTGACAGAGGCGCCCAGTTTACGGCGCATTTCTGGAGATCTTTTCAGGAGGGACTAGGGACTCAGGTGAGTCTGAGCACCGCATTTCATCCTCAGAGCGACGGGCAGGCCGAGCGCACTATACAGACGCTGGGGGATATGTTGCGGGCCTGCGTTATTGATTTCAGAGGCAGCTGGGATGATCACTTGCCGTTGATTGAGTTCGCATATAATAACAGTTACCATTCCAGCATCCAGATGGCTCCGTACGAGGCTCTATATGGCAGGAAATGCAGATCGCCGATTGGCTGGTTTGATATTGGCGAGTCAGAGTTGATTGGCCCAGATATGGTCCAGCAGGCCGTGGACAAGGTAAAACTTATTCGACAGCGACTGTTGGCAGCCCAGAGTCGACAGAAGTCATACGCGGATAAACGGCGTCGACCGTTGGAGTTTCAAGTAGGCGACTGGGTATTTCTGAAGGTATCGCCTATGAAAGGCGTGATGCGGTTCGGCAGAAAGGGTAAGCTCAGTCCGCGTTATATTGGGCCTTATCAGATTGTTCGGAAAGTTGGAAATGTCGCCTATGAGTTAGATTTGCCATCTGATTTGGAAGCGGTACATCCGGTATTCCATGTGTCTATGCTCCGCAAATGCATTGGTGACCCTTCCAGAATATTCCCCGCGGATGATATCCAGGTGTCGGAGCAGTTATCGTACGAGGAGCAGCCCGTGTCTATTTTGGATCGTCAGGTAAGGAGGCTCCGGAATAAAGATGTAGCCTCTGTTAAGGTTCTGTGGCGGAATGATAACAGGGAGGAAATGACCTGGGAGTCTGAGGAAGAAATGAAGAAGAAGTATCCTCATCTGTTCCCTATGGCCACAGGTAATCTCAAATCCCTGCTTAATTTTATTTCAATGCCAATCGTATGTGATATGTGTTGTTTGCAACCATGAACTCCCCCAAAGTATTTTCCAACCCTATAAGATTAATTTTACATTCGAGGACGAATGTTCTAAAGGGGGGGAGGATGTTATATCCCGTGTTTTCACACGTTTGGAAAGACTTGAATTATATTGGATTCTTGAGATATAAGATCAATTTGATATTTTGTTGAACATAGGAGTTATGCATGAAAGAATAGAGTCATGAATGTGTGGGACAAGGTTAAAGGTAATTTTGGAATTTTGGAAATTAGTTTCGGGAATTACAAAATGTGATCCATAAGTATTGGGCTCAAAAAAATTGAAGCAATGTGAGGCCCAAAATGGGGTGCTTGGCCGACCACTTTGGCTAGGTCCAAGCCCATTTTATGGGTCATGTGCTTGGTCATGTGACCAAGCACTTCAATACTTATATAATTGAAGACTTATGATAAGGATCAATTAGAGCAAGCAAGAACAAAAAAATAGAAGGAGAGAAAGTGAGGCTCTCGGCCTTGGCTTGAAAATTTAGCCCTCAAAAATATTGTTCCAAAAATTCATGTCTTGTGGTTTTCCTACTAAGATAAGGTTCCTTTGTAACTTGGTATAGTTGGATTGGAGTGGGGAGCATCAAATTCACCAAAGTGATCATATATCCAAGTGAAGAAAACTTGAAGAAAAGGTAATAATTTCTACCTTTTATTTGTGTTATGAAGTTTTGATTGTGTTGTAGTTTATGGAAATGTGTTGATTGTATGAAGAAATGGAAGTTTGCGATGTGGGTTTGGTATATGGCTTGTAGCCGTGTGTATATGCATGTTGTATAGCCAAATTGTATTGAAATTATGTTATATTCTAGTTATGATTGTGATGAAATGCATATGGGAATTGAAAGTTGGATGAATTTAGTTGATATTGAAAAATAAGCATATGGCCGTGTGGTATGTTGGCTATGGAAGGGAATTGATTAAGTTTGTTTAGAGTATTGGAGTGTTGTTGTAATGCTTGATATGTAAATGAAGTTAGAATGATATAAGTTTGTATTGAATTGGAATGTAGAAACTTATGTCGTTTTAGTATGATTTTTCCGACATTAAGGAAATGAAGTTGTTTGGTTGTTAGTTGTGATGACCATTGATGAATTTGGAAGTTGGAAACTTGTTATGAAGTTGTATGCCAAAGATTTGATGTTTTGCATAAGTTATGATTTTGGCGGAAGATTGTATATCATGTATATCGAGTGTATATCTTAAGGAAAACGATATGAAATGTTTCTAGAACTATATGGTGATGATCATGATGGTTGTTGAATATGAAATTATTGATCTTAGTTGAAAGTTGGGTTGAATTGAAGATTATGTCAACTTGTGAGAAAAATGACTAGTTGAAGGATATTTGTGTTTTTAATGTTCATTGTTGATAATGTTGTTGTCATTTGGGTTGTTGTTGATATTCTCGGGGTGTCATATGTATAGGGGAAGTGCTGCCGAAATTTCGGTAGCCAAATATGCTTAAAGTTGAAATAATGGCATTAATAATTCACAATTGGTAAACTTGACCAATTGCAGTTTTTCGACGAAACGGGAAGTGAGTTTGGAAAGGCTTAAGGAGCGCGAAAGGTATGTAAAGCAAACCCAATTCTTCCCTTGGCATGCCCTTAGTGTATTAGGGTCGGATCCGGGCCTCGAAGGACCTCTTGGCCCTCGGATTCCGCAAGACAAAATCTCAGTTTTTCCTTCAGTAGAATTGAACCTCTTTGATATGCTTTTTCTGAAATTATGAAAACTTGCTTTAAATTATTCAGAAAGTCATAGAATGTCTGTATAACCTCTTTAGGTGACACTATGTGCTTAGAGGGCACAGTTTGAGCCCGCCGCCTTATTTGTCCCGAGGTGGGCCCACTATTTACGGTTTTGCCCCTAATATGCTAAAGCTTCCTTTTTAAGCGATTTTTGAAAGAAATGTTTTAATTACCCTATTAATCGCTTAACGAATATTATATTAAATATTCTATTAAATCTTATAAATTATTTTGACACTCGAAATGACTTTAGTAAAGTTATATTTCTGTAAATTATTATGATATCCGAATTGTGATAATTCTGATTCCGTCCGACTCCATTTGATTTGTTTGTCTTTGCTATGCCTCATCGAGTCTTTGAAAATACTTATGATATTTTTAAATTGCATTAGTCTCTCACTACTCCATTCGTGGATGTCCCAATGTTTCCCACACTGAGCCCGGGCCAGGATATGTTGTCAAGCGTAATTCTCTGCATTGTTCGCCGCGTCCCGATGTGAGGGGGCAGGTATACGCGTACATGGGTCTGTGGAGTATGATGTGCCATGTCCGCCTATTTTGATCTGATTTGTTATGGCCATGTTGATATGATATTATATGATACGGGGCCACGCCCCTTTTCTGATTCCTCTGTATTGTGGCACCAGTGTCGGGAGGGTGACCACGTTCTGTCTACCGAGCCCCGTGGCAGGGATCGGATATGATATGACATATGTTACTGTACACATTCTGTCTGATTTGGAAATATGCATTTGACACTCTGGATTTTGTACCCATTTTCTGTAATCATTATGATTTGACTTCTGTGATTCCGCTTTACATATTCAGTACATATTTCGTACTGACCCCCTTTCTTCGGGGGCTGCGTTTTCATGCCGCGCAGGTACAGACGACAGGTTTGCTGATCCGCACGTTTAGGATCCCATTTCTGCTATTTTGGGGCGCTCTCTTCTACAGAGCCCATCTTTTGGTACAGTTTGTCACTGCTATCTTGATATGTACTTTGTTCAGGGTATGACGGGGCCCTGTCCCGTCTTATGATTATGATATGTTCTGTAGAGGTCTGTGGATACATCTGTGTGGGTTCTGTACATATGTTTGGGATGTTTTGGTTTTATGACAGCCTTATCGGCTTCTGTGTGCCAAGTCTGCTTTTCTGCTAAATTCTGTAGCATCCACTAATGTTGCTATTATATTACATTATTTTGATAATATGCTAAATTGGGTATCGGGTACGTATAGGTGCCCAGCTAGGGCACTGGTCGCGGCCCACGGAGTTGGGTCGTGACAGTGGCCCAAAGCCACTCACAAATCTATGTACACGATCTCCCATGTCGGCCACCATAGTCGGGGCATATCTCGCCAAGGAGTTAAATTGCATGCTATACTCCCGGGCACTCATATTTCCTTGCCTCAGATGTAGAAATCTATCCGCTCTAGCTCGGTGGACCTCGGGTGGCAAATAGTGACGAATAAATACATCCACGAATTCTTGCCAAACCGAAGGAGGTGCATTCTCTCCTCTTGATAATACCCAGTTGTTATACCATAATACTGCCACATCCCAGAGTCTATAAGATGCCAACTCCACGAATTCAGTTTCGGAGGCATGAACAATCTTCAATGTCCTCAACATCTTTTCTATGAAACTTAGCGGGTCTTCATCCGGCTTTGACCCGAAGAATTCCGTAGGATTTAGACTCATAAAATCACGGGCTTTGGTACTTGCTGCCCGATCACTTCAACCCACATTTTGTCGTTGTGCCTGAGCGGAAACCAATTGTGTCAATAACTTGATGGCCTCGGTCATTTGTTGACCCGAAGCAACTGGTGGAGGAATTGCAGCTGGAGCTCCTCCTTGTTCTTCCACATTAGGCGGGGTAGAAGAAGTATTAGACAAGGCCTCATTATGTGATTCGCCTTCTTCTATATTCATCGGAGTCTCTCTTTCTACTCGCCTCTTTGTCGTAGTCTTGCCCTTCTGGGTGGCTGTAGCCTTTCCCTTTGGCGGCATTCTGAAATCACAACACCCTATTAGGGAGGATAAAGTTTTATACATGGCTCTATCGCACGATTTTATAAGAAGAAGGATGGTCATTTTTCCTAAATGCCCTGTAGCCTCTTGTTTATTGATGTGGCGCGCAACACACCATAAACAAGACTCTACTGGACACGGCTCATAGACAGTTCCTAGGACTGAACCGCTCTAATATCACTTTTGTCACGACCCAGCTAGGGGCCGCAACGGGTACCCGGGGCTAACCACCGAGCACCAATCGTTCTACTACTCATCATGCTCATTAACTACTCTTTTATCGATTTTATAGTTAAATCATAAGAAAGTCATGTTTCATTTGTAAACATAAATAGTTTCATATACACAAGCCCTTTAGGCCATCAAAATAATATGTATACAATTATACCATAGTGGCCCTATCAGACCACATAACCCACACTGTGCATCTACGAGCCTCTAAGGAAGTACAAAACACATAGACGGGACAGGACCCCGTCGAGCCCAACATATACAAATATACACAAAAGATTAATCAAGCACCTCCGGAACAAAGGAGTGCTTTCAATCGGCTGACAGCTACTACGAATCTGGGTCAAGCTCTCCTCCCTATCTACCTGTGGGCATGAACACAACGTCCAAAGAAAATGGACGTCAGTACGAATATTGTACTGAGTATGTAAGACAAGAATGAAATAAATATAATAGGAGGATCGTGAGCCATGACAGAAAGATATAACCTGCAAGAGTGTCATAAGCCAATACATTTCGTACACATATCGTATTTTACATAAACATAATACATAGGTCATCACATCACATATCTCGTCATATCACATATCTAAACGTTATCCCGCGTTCGGGTAACCATCATATGCCGCCCACTAGTGGTGATCATGCCCGGCCCTCTAGGCTCGGTGTAACCTCGCAGCCCGCCTTAGCGGTGACATGCCCGGCCATCTAGGCACGATGGAACCAAATGCAGCCCACCTTAGCGGTGACATGCCCGGCCTTTCTGGCACGGTGGAACTTCATCATCACATAATCAATCATAACCCATCACTAATGCACATTTCGTGCACGTATCACAATCTTATCATAGCTTGGCATTTTCATACATAGCATATGCATATTACAAGCTAGCATCACTAATCATCTTATAGACATATCATGACTTAGCATTATTTCACATTTAGCATTAGGAGCATACATTAGACTTTGAAGACAACCATAGCTATGTCGGGGTGACGCAAGGTCGTAAGCCCCCGATTATATTATGAACATTTATGAGTACCTTGCCTCACCTTGAAGGAAAGAGTGCATAAGGTGTGTGTAAACATTAATGACATCATCAGCGTTATGGGATCATCATATCATGAACTATCGAATCTCTATACTTAAACTGATTGTCCTCATTATCATGCTCGTATGTAATTTAGTATATTTAAGGACTCATAAGTTCCAACACATAGGAGGATCATGGAAAGTTTGAAAGATTCATGCCTTTGAAGGAAGGGATAAGCCTTACATACCTTTGACATTTAACTAAGCTATCGCTTGCGTGTTCCCCTTTAATGCACACGTTCTACCTTCAAGAGAATTTATATCGTCATTAGCTAAGCAATTATAAGAACGGGCTTTCTAAAGCTAGGGAAAATTGGGCAGTATTTCGTTTGTCTATACTACTTTTCCCACGTTCTATATCACCTTCCAAACGCTCACAATCACATTCACAATATTGCAATCAACAATCATCATTCATATGCATTGACAATAATCCACCATTTCTCTTCAATTTCTCCACATTTATGGTTATAGCTCACTATCGCGTTTTCTCATGTATCACACTTATTTCATGGTCTAAATGTCATTTATGACATATTAATAATCACAACACACCAACATTTATGATTCAATCCAACTACCATCCAAACATGGCACTATTCACTCATTAATTAACCATTTCCTATGTCTTTCTACAATTCAAGTATCTTAACCTTCCAATACCTTAAACAACATGGCTTAGTCATGAAACTTACCTTAGATGATCATTGAACAAGCCTTGAATGGAATTACTTCTTTAGCACCCAAAACCCTGCTTCACTTCTTTTGGGTTTTCTTGAGAAAGATGAACTTTAGTGTGATTCTTACACTTGATTTCGTGGGTTTCATGTAGTTGATCACTAATTTTCTTTGAATTCTTATAGTTGAAGAGTAGAGAGTATTCTAGAGGTTTCTAGAGAGAAATATCGTGAAGATGAAATGAATTTAATGAGCTTGGGTCTCCTTTTAATGACTTAAAATCTAATCCGGAATGAATAGTAGTCGAAGTGTACAGTGGTCGTAAACCCAGTTTACGGTACGTATTCTAGTTTACGGGCCGTATATCATGGTCGTATTTAAGCATATCAAAACCAGAAAGGTATGCTGAGGATCATGGCGATTTACGATCGTGGTTTACGGGCCGTATTTCACTTTACGGTCCATATTCCAAGTCGTATTTAACCATTTAAACATTTGACAGAAAGTTGAAGTTTTGTATGTTGGAATACGACATGGTGGTTTACGGGCCGTATACTACTTTACGGTCCGTATTTCACTTTACGGTTGACTGGGCCAAAATGCAAATCTGCGACTTTCAAGTCTTCAAAACCTATAATTAGTCATTGTGGAGCATAACCTCTCTCTTGTTCCCATTGCCTTTGAATCTTACTTAGGGTCGTCAAACGTCATTCCCTTCTGATTAAAACACCATATACTCGTATTCGTCGTTAGTCTATTCGTTGTTCATTCACGGGGAAATTTACGAGGTGTAACACCCGCTCAACCATACCACCCACCAGGTCTCGTTCTTCACTCCCAACATCCCCAGTGTATGCTCTTCGGGGCACAAGAAATTAGACCATTATGAAAAAATAGAAAGGGCTGGAGAGCCAAACAGGATAAGCGGGAAAGAGATATGGAGAAAAAGATGGAGGAATTACTGGAGAAGTCCAACAGGTCTGCAAGAAAGGCGACAGGCGTAAGATATGATGATCTGTGCGTGCATCTAGACCTATCGGAAGGGTTCAAAATCCCGAAATTTGAGATGTTCAATAGAGCAGGGAATTCCAAGGCACACCTCCGATCCTAATGTGACCAATTGGTGGGAGTAAAGAAAAATAAACCTCTAATCATGCGACTATTCAGTCGTAGCCTGACTGGAGAAGCCGCTGAATGGTTCTCAACTCAAGATATGCGTCAATGGCACACCTGGGAGGACATGGCAGAATATTTCATGGAGAGATTCCACTATAACATCGAGACAGTACCAGACCACTATTATCTTGAAAATGTCAAGCATATATCAACAGAAACTATAGGGAATTTGCCAGTAGGTGAAGGGCCGAGGTGGTCCGTGTACAACCTCCAATGTGTGAAGCAGAGCTAGTCTACGACAGAATGTTGTCCATGGCTGGAAGACCATTCGCTGAATTGGTCAACATGGGAGAGGCTATTGAAGATAGCCTCAAGTCCGGGAAGATAGTTAGCGTCTTCAACAAAGCAGCTGGACAAGCTGCTGCAAGAATCTATTGGAAGAAGAAAGAGGACGTGGAAAGCGTATCCCACACTCCAAATCCGAGCCCAAAAGAACCACAATCCACCCACATAGCTACACCCCTCATAAATTATCCAACACCTGTGTACTATGCACAACCAAACTTTACCACCACTATACCAGCTTACACGGCTCCGCCTAGTGTTCGTGTGTCTGTTCCCACTTACCAAGCACCACCCCAATAAAATTACCGCCAAAATAACCCACCACAAGTATATCAACCACCCCAGAACTACCAAAATCAATCGCCACCCCCAACATACAATGCTCCACATCTTGCTTTTGAGAGGAGGCCAGTAAGGGAATTCACCACGCTCCTCGAGCCTAGTGCTCGACTCTTCAAAAGGTTATTGGCTGCAGCCTTGATTCAGAAGGTCCCACCAAAATCAGCACAGTCGGGAAATAGATTTTATTGGGCTGATTAGACCTTTGCCTATCATTCAAGAGGAAATGGGCACAACACAAAAGACTGTATAAATCTCAAGCACAAAATCCAAGTTCTGATTGACAAGAGAGAAATCGTCTTGGAAACCGCAGCTCCTAATGTGAACACAAACCCGATACCTACTCATGGAAACAACGGAGTCCACATGATTGAAAAGAATGAGGATCGGGAAGCTTGCAGAGCATTAATCTCTAGAGCAGTTGAATCCCTAAAGCACACAGTAGCCTCCCTCACACTCCAAGAGCGTCCAAATTTCAAAGTCCTGGTCCCAGAGTCAGGAACCACGACAATGGCATCAAGATTCAAAGCCTTGACTGCACCACCCGTGGTGGCTCAAGTGGGGCAACAAATCGCTCCCGTAAAGCCAATCACTAAACAAACAGCCATAGTCCAAGGCATGACCCGTTCAGGGTGATGTTACACTCCTGAGAAATTAGCTCAGAATGTTGCAAGAAAGGAAACCACCCAAAAGAGGGTAATAACTGAAGGAGAAGTGGAGGATTTCTGGCGGCGCATGCAGCCAAAAAATTACTCTGTTGTTGAATATTTGATGAAAACAACCATACAAATATCGGTGCTGTCATTGCTAGCCAACATCCTATCACACGGGCAGGCTCTCATGAGAGTGTTAGATGATGCACACGTACCAGCTGGTACAAGCAGCAAAGACTTTGCTGGACTGGTAGCCCATATCATCGGAGAACATAAGATTTGCTTCTCCAGAGCGGATTTTCCAGCAGAAGGGACTGCTTATAATAGAGCCCTTAACATCACCATGGAATGCCATGGTAAAATAATAGGGAGGGTGCTGGTGGACAATGGATCAGGCCTCAATATTTTTCCTGTCACCACATTGACCTAGCTCAGCTGCGACGTAGGCAAGATTTGCCAAAGTGGAACAAACGTTAGAGGGTTTGACGGATCTCTAAGTGATTCCCTTGGAGTGATAGACCTATAGATCCAGGTTGGACCTGCATCTATCACAGCAGAATTCCAAGTCATGGCAATCACTGCCAACTATAATATGCTCTTGGGAAGACCCTGGATACACTCCGCCGGCACAATCCCGAGCCATAAAATTTGAATGGCAAAGCCGGGAAATTGTTGTGGCAGCTAAGAGGGATATTTAGAGGTACCCTTACAACATCGTTCCTATGATCGAAGGGAGCCCTCACTTGCCAAAATTTCATGTAGTGGAACACGTCGGGGCCACTCATATGGAGGAAGAGGCTAATAAGCCCATGCCAGTAGTCTATAGAATGGTTGCCTCAACCATGCTAAAGAACGCCTTCAAAACAGGAAGAGTTCTAGGAAAAGACCTCGGAGGGATAATGAGTCTGTCCCAATCCCAAAAGAGAATTACCACTTCTGTCTAGGGTATACTCCTAGTGAAGATGATCTTACCTGAGCAATAAAGCGGGTCTGTACCAATTATTCCCCAGAAAGATGTCGACGCCGAACGAAGAAGAAATGGATGGGAGTCTCAAGTCGCTATTCCAATAGGAGGGATGCTACGCGGTCATTGAAGAATACTTGGAGACACCCAACATGCACAGTCTGACGCAAGGAGAGCGCTTGAACAATTGGACGTGCACCCTCCTCTTGGCTCCTCAGTAGAGAGATGGATTTTCCCTAAAACCTTTTGCTAAAAGCGGTGACATCGACTGGGGCCTGAATGATCACCTTTTTTTCTAAATTACTTCGTAATGTTTAAAAAATGGAAATGGTGCGACATTGTTCCGAACCTGGACCACCGTTGTAGCCAATTGCTTTTGAATTGTGAAAAGCCTCGATTGACATAAAACTGCTATCTTTATCAGATAATAATAATAATAATAATGAAGGTTTTTCTAACTGAATATGCATAACAGGTAATAATAAATCTAACTTTACTCTGCCTCGCCTTTTCAGTAGTAACCATAATAAAACAACCAAAAATGTCATGATGTGTCGTGGAATGAGTGAGGAAAATGAACAATAGGAATATGATAAGTACGATGAATCAACGATGATGGCAGAGGGACTGGCAGAAGAGTTGGAAGAATTAGAAGAAAAGAAGAAGCTGAATATGGACGAAACTAAGGTAATCAACCTCGGTGACGAAAGGAATGTCAAGGAGGCACGAATCAGTGCTCACCTGGGAGCCCCACAGAAAGAAGAGCTCATAGCTCTATTAAGGGAATATGTGGATGTCTTCGCCTGGTCATACGCGGAGATGCCGGGTTTGACCACTGAAATTGTAGCTCACATATTGCCTATTAAGGAAGGATTCGCACCGGTTAAACAAAAAATCTACATATTTAAGCCTGGCCTGAGTATCAGGATAAAGCACGAAGTGGAGAAACAAATCGAGTGCGAAATAATGGAAGTGACATCCTATACCACTTTGGTGGCCAACATAGTGCCAGTACCTAAAAAGGAGAATTTGTGTGAACTACTAAGATCTCGATCGGGCCAGTCCAAAAGAAAACTTCCCACTTCCAAACATCCACATCCTGATAGATAACTACACCAACCATGAGCTACAGTCATTCATGAATTGTTTCGCCGGGTACCACCAGGTACTCATGAGTGAAGAAGACACTAAAAAGACAGCCTTCATCACCCCTTGGGGAGTCTACCTCTACAAGGTAATGCTATTCGGCCTCAAAAACACCAGCGCCACATACATGAGTGCTATGACTACCCTGTTCCATGATATGATGCATTGAGAGATTGAGGTCTATATAGACGAGGTTATCATAAAATCAAGGGAAAGTTTAGAGCATACTGTGCATTTGCTAAGTTCTTGTACAAACTTCGCAAGTTCAATCTAAAGCTGAACCCCTCAAAGTGCGCGTTTGGAGTGCTTACAAGTAAAATGCTGGGATTCATAGTCAGCCGTAGTGGTATTGAATTAGACCCTACCAAGATTAAAGCAATTCAGGAGCTACCACCCCCAAAACCAAGAAAGAATTCATGAGTTTCTTAGGGAGGTTGAACTATATTTGACGATTCATAGCCCAGTAAACTGTGATTATAGAGCCAATCCTCAAGTTGCTCAAAAAATACGCTACCACAAATTGGACAGAGGAGTTCTAAGAGGCATTCGATAGGATCAAGAGATCCTTTCCAATTCTCTTTTACTGTACGTGTCATTATTAGAGAAAGCTTTCGGGTGCATGCTCGCCCAGCATGATGAAGAGGGCAAAAAGGAACATGCTATCTACTATTTGAGTAAGAAGTTCACCTCCTACGAAGCGCGGTATACACTCGTAGGGAAGACCTGTTATGCTTTGACTTGGATTGCCCAAAAATTGAGGCACTACTTATCAGTGTTTACCACTCACCTCATATCTAGTGGATCCGCTAAGATATATTTTCTGACAACCGATGCCTATAGTAAATTGGCTAAATGGAAAATGCTGCTGAGCGAATTCCACATCGTGTACGTGGCACAAAAGGCAATCAAAGGACAAGCCCTATGGGAACTGTTGGTAGAAAGTCCTGAAGACAATGAATTGGGACCATTACAGACTCTCTTCCCAGACGAGGAGGTGATGGCCATGGAAGAAGAGGTGGTGGAACCATATTCGGGCTGGATACTGTTCTTTGATGGAGCGGTCAATTACAAATGATCAAGCATCGGAGTAGTGTTGATATCGAAAACAGGTCAACATTATCTGATGGCCGCAAAGCTCAACTTTAGATGTACCAACAATATGGAGGAAAATAAAGCATGTATCCTAGGCCTCAGGATGGCGCTGGACATGAACATACAAGAATTTTTGGTAATCAGGGACTCCGATTTGCTCATCAATCATGCGAAAGGAAATTGGGCAACCAAAAATGATAAAAATACTCCCATATGTAAATCTAGCACAAAGATTGTGCGGAAGATTCAAGATTATTGACTTCATACATACTCTAAGGGCCCAGAACGAGTTCGCAGACACATTGGCAACGATAGCGTCTATGATCCAACATCCTGAGAGCACCCACATTAATCCGTTAGAGAACACACTTGTTACACCTTGAAAAAATTTCATGTCATCATATGGTAGATAGACTAACGCAGGGTGAGAAGTATGCGATTTCCTTACAAGTAAGAAAGGTTACTTCATGGTTCTAATTAAGATTCCAAAGAAATTTGAAGCAAGAGGAGAAATTTCGATGAAGAATGTAAGGCATAAGTCGTGCTTTGGAAGGGTTTTGCAATGTACCGAACTAATTTTGACTTAATGATGTCTTGATGAAGAGTTATGACGCTCCTTAGATTGTTAATGAAGTGTTGAGCAAGTGCTAAGAAAGTTCCATTTGGATTTGATATCAAACGAAACAACGAGAACAAGTTCGGAGAGAAGGTGGATTATACAACCATTTATACGGTCCGCATAGTGGTCCGTATAACCATTATAGTGAAGATTCATCACTGATGGAGTTATACGGTCACTTAGACGGACCGTATAATATTATACGGACCGTATAACTCCCGCCGGGCAATTTTTTATCTTTTATAAAAAGATGATTCCAAGTCTTATTTCTCATTTCTTATTTCCTCCACTTCTCTCTAAACCTCTAGAATATTCCACACAGTTCATTTACATGAATTCAAGGGAAATCTAAGATCAAATACCAAAAACTAGTAGAATCAAGTGCAAGAATGCTAACTAGGGTTGATGGAAACTAGAAATCTCTTTGGAATTGAAGCTAGGGTTTTCTCGAAGTAAAGTATTTCCATCCAAACCCATTCCTTCACAATAAAAGGTGAGTTTTATGTTCATTTCCTGCTATTAAGAGTATTGAGTGGTCGAAAGACTTGGATTATGGAAGAAAGTAGAAAATGGGTTACAAATATGAGAATAGTAGTATTCTTGAGTAGTAGCTTGACATGAATCATGATTCTTGACATGTTATGAGTATAATCTTATTATAAATGGTATCAAGAATATTGGAGAAGCATTATATGAGGAGCAATGTGATGTTGTATTATGGCTATGGTTACGAAGGACTTTGAGAGGGAATTTTGAGAATTGAATAATGACTAGCTTAACAAAGTTTACTGATTATGGTATTGTAGTGTTGTTATGGATGTTTGGGAGTTGTTATATTATATGGAGAAAATTGTAGAAACAAAGGAGATGCTGCCCAATTTTCATTAGCTCTAGTTTATCTTCAAGTATGTTTCCGATTATCTAATCTTAGTACGAATTCCCTTGAATGTAGAATTACGAACTTGGAAGGAAGTGTTAAGTCGGCAAGTTAGAAAGGCGAAAAGGTATGTAAGGCTAGTCCCTTCTTCTCTAAGGCATGATTCCTACAACATGACTTCCTTTAGCTTTCCATGACTCTTTTATATTTCGAAACCAATGAGTCTATTATTATTAAGAGCTTCTCATGAAATAAAGATAAGAGATGCGTTGTGAATATGACAATGATGATGATGAGCCTAAGTGTAGACATACCAAAGCTTATGATATGATATCCTTATGAAGCTAATGATTCCTTGATGTTATTCATTGTTGCTAGACTCACCTTGTAATGCTAGTTCCTTCAAGGTGAGGCATGATGATCATGACTACTCCATAATGGAATCGGGGGTTCTCGACCTTACGTCACCTCGATAGAGTTATAGCTTGTCTTTGAGTTCTTATGCATGCCTTATGTTAAGTATATAATAATGAGATTACACCGTGCCCATATGGCCGGGTAGACACCGCTAAGGTGGGCGGCATATACACCATGTCTAGATGGCATGGGCTGACACCACTAGTGGGCGACATGAGATTGTTACCCCAGACACGGGAGGCCTGGATGTGGGCTAATGATGATCACACCGTACCTATATGGTCGGGCAGCTTATATATGCATACTTGATATGATGTTGTTTGTGATGTAAGTTAGCATGCATTATTCCATCTTAAGTGACATTCAGTTACAGGTTGTTTCCTTACTTGATGTTTCCTTATCTCTTCGATATGTTATTATTGTTCATGCCTTACATACTCAGTACATTGTTCGTACTGACGTCCTTTCTTTTTGGACGTTGTGTTCATGCCCACAGGTAGACATGGAGGTGGCCCAAATTCCTAGGAGCTACTCAATAGATTTGCAGGAGCACCCCACTATTCCGGAAGTGCCATTTTTGATACATTATTTTGTGTGTGTGTATATATATATATATATATATATATATATATATATATATATTTAGGAACGACGGGGTCCTGTCCCGTCCTTATGTCTCAGTACTCTTGTAGAGGCTCGTAGATACGGATGTGTGGGTAATAGTTGTCTCAGGAATACATCAGTGTATATTCTTTTATATCATTTTTGCAGCCGTGAGGGCTTATGTATATTTATGTATTACCTTGGAGAGTATATGTGTTCAGGTTGGATATGATGATTAGCATAATGAGTCGTGCTCGGTAGTCAGCTCTGAGTACCCGTCATGGCCCCCTAGTCGGGTCGTGACAGAAGTTGTATCAGAGTAGTTCCGTCCTAGGGTGTGTCTGCGAGTCGTGTCTAGCAGAGTCTCGTTTATGGGTGTAAAGCGTGCCACACTTATAAACAAGAGGCTGCGGGGCATTTAGGAAAAATGACCATTCTTCTTCCTATTAGATCGTGCGATAGAGCTATGTTATAAGATTTCCTTCTCCTTAATTATGCATTATGATTTCAGTGATGTCAATAAAGAGGAAAGCCACAGCCTCCCAGAAGGGGAAGTCTATGACAGAAAGACGGATGGAAAGGGAGCCGTCAATGAATGTAGAAGAAGGTGAATCCCATAATGAGGATCCATCCAATACCTCTCACACTCCGCTTATTCTATAAGAACAAGGATGGGCTTCAGCTCCGGCTCCTATGCCTCCAGTTCCTCGACAGGGTGCTTCGGGTCAATAAACGACCGAAGCTATTCAGCTATTGAGACAACTAGTTGCCGCTCAGGCTCAGCGGCAGAGTACGGGTCCAGGTGACAAGGCGACTAGTGCGAGAGTCTGTGATTTCATGAGTTTAACTCCCCTAGAATTTTTCGAGTCAAAGCTGGATGAAGACCCACAAGGTTTTATTGATGAGATGCTGAGAACATTGAGAATCATCCATGCCTCCGATATTGAATCTATGGAGTTGCCATCTTATAGACTCCAGGATGTGGCGGTTCTTTGGTATAATAACTAGATATCTTCGAGAAAGGAAAATGCACCTCCCCCAATTTGGCAAGAATTCGTAGATGCTTTCATCCGCCAGTATTTTCCACCCGAGGTTCGATGGGCCTGAGCTGAACGGTTTCTGAATCTAAAGCAAGGGAATATGAGTGCTCGGGAGTACAACCATCATTTTAATTCATTGGCTAGATATGCTCCGACTATGGTGGCTGATATGGGAGATAGAGTACATAGATTTGTGTGTGTCCTAGGGCCACAGGCTTCACTACAGTAGGGAATAGACACTTCCCTATTCAGGCTCACGCCCAGAATTTAGAAGACCAGCAACAGCCGAAGAAGGGTGAGAGTGATATTGACAGAGGACAGAGCAAGAGGGTCAGGTCTGCCGGTGCTAGTAGTAAGTATAGATGGGGTCAGCGGCAACAATATTCCATATATTCGGGCTAGTCCGCGATGAGTGCACCTCCTTGGTTTGCGAGCAGGAGATTTGATCGCCCTATTTATTATGGTCCGGGTCAGAGTTTGAGAGTCTCAGGTCCTCAGTTTGGAGGTGATCCTAGCCAGTGTAGATCACCGGTGTTGCGATATGGCCAGTGTGGTAAATTATATTCCGGTTAGTGTCACTGAGGTTCAGATGCTTGCTACGCCTGTGGTCAGGTTGGGCATATGATGCGTGATTGTCCATCGATGGGTGGTAGAGTTAGGGCTCAGCCCACAGGACCAGCAAGCTGGCTCTTCTTCATCTGTGCACCCCGTAAGGCAGACTTCCCAGACTCCTGCAAGCCGCGGTAGGGGCAGAGGAGGAGTATCCAGTTCAGGTGGTACCCAGCCCCGTATTTATGCTTTAGCTGAACATCAGGATCTTGAGTCCTCTCAAGATGTGGTTACATGTATACTATCCATATTCTCTCATGATGTTTATACATTGATTGATCTGGGTTTTACGCTGTCTTATATTACTCCTTATATTGCTGGCTGCTTTGGGGTGAAACCCGAGCCAATTAAACCTATCGAGGTATTTACTCCGGTTGGTGATACAGTAATAGCCAAGCAAGTGTATAAAAATTGTGTGATTGTGGTATGTGATCGTCTGACTGAACTTGATTTGGTTGAGCTGGAAATGTTAGATTTTTATGTGATTATGGGCATGGATTGGTTGGCCTCTTGTTATGCTAATGTTGATTGCAGAATGAAAGTAGTTCGATTCCAATTCCCGCGAAAACCCATGCTTGAATAGAAAGATAATGCGGCGTCCCTAAGAGGTAGGTTTATTTCCTACCTCAAGGCGAGGAAGATGATCGCCAAAGGCTATATTTATCATCTTGTCCGAGTTCATGACACCAAAGCAAAGCTGCCGACTTTTCAATCCGTCCCGGTAGTAAATGAATTTCCGGATGTATTTCCAGATGAACTTCCAGGCCTTCCTCCAGAAAGAGAGATTGATTTTGCTATTGATGTGTTGCCGGATACTAATCCTATATCTATTCCTCCTTACCGAATGGCTCTTGCAGAGTTGAAAGAGTTGAAGGCGCAATTGAAAGATTTGCTTGAGAAAAGATTTATCAGGCCTAGTTCATCACCGTGGGGAGCACCTGTCTTATTTGTGAGAAATAAAGATGGTTCCCTACGGATGTGCATTGTCTATAGGCAACTAAACAAGGTGACAGTAAAGAATAAATATCTGTTTCAAAGGATCAATAATTTGTTCGATCAGCTACAAGGTGCCAAGTGGTTTTCCAAAATTGATCTAAGATCGGGGTATTATCAAGTAAGGGTTAGAGAAGAGGACATTCCCAAAATAGCTTTCAGAACTAGATATGGCCACTATGAATTTTGAGTGATGTCATTTGAGTTGACTAATGCTCCAGCAGTGTTCATGAATCTGATGAATAATGTATTCAGGCCTCTCTTAGATCTGTCTGTGATCATGTTCATTGATGATATTTTAGTATACTCTCAGACAGAAGCAGAGCCTGCAGACAATTTGCGTACTGTCCTTGGGATTCTTCGAACTCGTGAGTTGAATGCTAAATTCTCAGAGTGTGAGTTCTGGCTTAATTTTGTAACTTTTCTGGGCCATATCATTCCAACTGATGGTATTCGAGTTGATACTGAGAAAATAGAGGCTGTGAAGACGTGGCCAAGGCCCACAACACCGACAGAGGTCCGTAGTTTCTTGGGATTAGCAGGCTATTATAGGAGATTTGTGGAAGGATTCTCTTCTATTTCAGCGTCATTAACGAAGCTAACTCAGAAATCAGTAAAATTTCAATGGACTGATGCTTGTGAATGCAGCTTTTAGGAATTGAAGAATAGATTAACTTCATCCCCAGTCCTGACACTCCCAGAAGGTCTAGACGGTTATGTTGTGTATTGTGATTCCTCTGGTGTTGGGTTAGGCTGTGTGTTGATGCAGCACGGTAAGGTCAATGCCTTTGCTTCCCGGCAGTTGCGGAAATATGAAAAGAACTATCCGACCCATGATCTTGAATTAGCTGCGGTTGTTCATGCACGAAAGATGTGGAGCCACTATTTGTATGGTGTTCATGTTGATAATTATACAGATCACAAGAGTCTCCAATATATTTTCAAACAGAAGGAGTTAAATCTTCGGCAGAGGCGGTGGTTAGAACTACTGAAAGATTATGATGTGAGTATTTTATACCACCCCGGGAAGGCGAATGTAGTAGCTGATGCACTTAGCCGCAAATCAATGGGAATTCTATGTGAGGTCCCTCTGGAGAAGAAAGAATTAATCTGTGAGCTTCACCAGCTAGCCAGCCTCGGAGTTCATCTAATTGATTCAGGCGATGCAAGAATTGGTATTCACAACCCAGCTGTTTCGTCCTTAGATATGGAGGTGAGAGATCTCCAATATGAAGACCCCCAGTCGAGTCACTATAAAGATACATTTCCTGATAAAGAGAAGTCGCCATTTGATGTTTCTATAGATGGAGTTCTTAGGTACTGAGACAGGCTATGTGATCCAAATATTGGAGGATTACGTCGTCGCATTTTAGAAGAAGCTCATTACTCTCGGTATTCCATTCACCCAGGAGTGACAAAGATGTATCATGATCTTAAGTTAATGTATTGGTGGGATGGAATGAAGAAAGACATAGCTGAATTTGTAGCTCAATGTCCAAACTGTCAACAAGTGAAAATTGAGCATCAACAGCCAGGAGGATTACTACAAGCCATGGAAATTCCAGCCTAGAAATGGGAAGTGATCTGTTATATCCCGTATTTTGCATATTCGAAAAATTTGAAATAATTGTGACTAGTAAGAGATAAAGCAATATTTTGATATTATTTAATATATATGTTGTTCATGAAAAATATTGATGCAGAAATATTGAGGAAGGCTAAGGGCAAAATTGGAATTTTGGAAATTAGTTTCATGAATTACAAAATATTGACCAAAAGTAAGTGGGCTAGGAAAAATCAAAAAAAAAAAAAGAGGCCCAATGTGTGTGTGGCCGGCCATAGAGCAAATGTCCTAAGCCCATGTGATAATTAAATCCAAGCAATAAATAGACAAAAAGGGCCTATTATTCATCATTATCCAAGAACTTTCAAGAACAAAAGAAAGAGAGAGTGAGAGCAAGAAGGGGTTCGGCCAACACAAGAGAAAAAAAAATTAAAGCCTTAAATCTTTGATCCAAAATTATATTTTTCTAGTAATATTACTAATTCAAGGCTCTTATTCAACGTGGTATAATTATTTAAGCAAGAAAACCACTCTTGGTGGCAAGTGGAAAATTGAAGAAATGGTAAGAATTTTTATTCTTTTACATGTTATGGAAGATTTATATATGTTGTAGTGAGTAGAATTGAATGAAAATCATAGAAAGGTTATGTGTTGTGTGTGGGCCGTGTGGGTGTGTTGCGTGTGTGTGGTCGTGTGGTGTTATTGGGTGGAGGAAGATGAATTAATTTTATGTAGTAAGTTAGTTATGTTGTTGTGAACTCTGTGATGCCAATGAAAAACTAATGGTTCAAGTTGACATGGAAATTGGTTGTAGGTTGTTGTAGGAAATTATGTGATTTTAATATGATTTTTATGTAATTGTGGAAATGGAGTTGCTAAAGTGTGAATTGTTGTTGTTGTTGACGAATTTGGAAGAAGATAATGCGACGTTGTAGTCTTGTTGCATTTGTGGAGATTTCGGGTGGAGTATGGTGTTGGTGGAATTGTTTGAATATTGTATAGATTGTTTGAAATGTTCTTGAATTGTGTTTGAACGATCTCGGATTAGTAATGAATATGTGAGCGTTGATATTGGCTTGAATGTATGTAGTTGAATTGAATGTGATAAGCTACGTAGAGAAGAAGGTTACTAATGTTAGAATGCGTTTTAAATTGATTCTTGATATTATTAGTATGGTTGTTGGTATTGTTGGTATGGTTGTTGATTAATTTGGCCGAGTTAAATTCTCGGTGATGTTGAATTTACAGGGGAGATGCTGCCGAAATTTCTGTACACAAGTACTAGTTAGAATTGGATTTCTAAGTACTTGTAGCTAATGCTTGGCAATTGATAACGTTATTGTAGATATTGGGGAGCCCGAGACTTGAGTCGGGATTTGGTTAGCCAGTGATCGAGGTATGTAAAGCCTACCTTTCCGTCTTTTGGCATGACTTTATGAAATGAACAAATAACATACATGTAGGCCTCTAAAGAAAATCCTATTCTTAGAGCCACTAGGATGGCTAACATCTTTGACTTCCATATGGCTTGATACGTATTTTATGATGTTCGAAGATTCTAGTTGTTATGTTTCCGAATGTTGTTCGAAGGAAAATCGAGATGACTAAAGTCCTTGATGAATACTTTGATACGTAAATATGGTCCTAAGTCACCATTTGATTTGATCCATAATGTTATTTGAAAGCTTCCTAATATGAATGATACTTGAATTTCCAAATCTGGCTTCTGAAATGTTTTTAGAAGGTTCTATACTTCAAAAGCTCGCAACTTTCTTATACTAATTCCGATTGACCCGATACTTGTTTCTGAGCTTTCTGATATCGGTATATATATTTATTCATTGAGTCTTGGAATTTATTTACTTATATGCATATGGTTTCCTCACTACTCCGCTCGTGCATACTACTATTACATCGTTCGCCGGGTCCCGGGTCGGTTTTGTCTTCGTGCGCACTATGTTATTTTCGGCAGTATGATGTGTTACGGTTCCCGAGACCCTCGCCATAGGGCCGGATACTGCTTATATACGGAGTTATGATGTGTTATGGCATACGATGTGTTATGATGATACGATATGTTCGGGGATTGTACAGAGATTTGAAACCTTCTGGAGTATGATGTGTTGTGGCGCTAGCGTCGGAGTGGCGACCACGTTCCTGAGCCCTATGCATGATTTTTATTTGCATTATTTATGTTTTCAGCATAAGTTTTGATATACTAATTCTGTATCCATTTTCCGTACTTCTCACTTCAGTTCTGATTTGAATTACTGTATTCCATGCTTTACATACTCAGTACATATTTCGTACTGACCCCCTTTCTTCGGGGGGCTGTGTTTCATGCCCGCAGGTACAACCGTTCGTTCTGGTGACCCGCCAGTGTAGGATCCTTATTCTGCTATTTGGAGTACTCCTTTGATCCGGAGCTCATATTTTTGGTACATATCTTTTGTTATACCTGTTTCTGTATATATGACTATTTGGGGTACGGCGGGGCCCTGTCCCGTCATATGTTTCTGTTATGGTTTGTAGAGGCCTGTAGACATATATGTGGGTCATGGGTCGTGTTTGTTCGATTATGTCTGTGACTTGTGCCTTAAGTGGTCCTGTTTGCTGTTATGGCCAAAACGGCCCATATGTTTGTATATGTATATATATTCGGGCGATGTGTATTCCGCCAGCCTGCCGACTTTTGTATGATATTTCTGTTATAGGTGACCGCTTAAGACGACGTCTGTTCTCCTTATCTGTGCAAAATAACGTATGCTAAATATGAATAAGTCTTTGATATGTCGATTTGGTAAGCGAATGGGTTTGGGTGTCCAATTAGGACACTAGTCACAGCCCACGGGGCTGGGTCGTGACATGATCAACATCTATTTCATTATAGGCTTGCCTCATTCTCAGCACAAGTACGACTCCATATGGGCGATTGTTGACAGACTCACGAAATAAGCTCATTTTCTTCCAATCAGAACCACATATTCAACAGAAGATTATGCAAGGTTATATCTTATGGAGATAGTACGACTTCATAGTGTCCCGATATCTATTATAACAGATAGAGGAGCACAATTTACAGCTAATTCTGGGGATCCTTTCAAGAAGGTTTGGTGAGTCAAGTGAGACTCAGCACAACATTCGATCAACAAACTGATGGACAAGTTGAACGCACTATTCCGACCTTGGAAGATATGTTATGGGCATGTGTTCTAGATTTTGGGGGTAGCTAGGATTATCACTTACCTCTTATTGAGTTTGCATACAACAACAGTTATCATTCCAGTATTCAGATGGCCCCGTATGAAGCTCTATATGGAATAAAGTGTAAATCCCCAATTGGGTGGTTTGAGGTAGGAGAGGCACAGCTAATGGGTCCGGAGTTGATTCAATAAGCGGTGGAAAAGATCAAGGTTATTCGAGATCGATTATTGGCATCCCAGAGTCGCCAGAAATCATATGTGGACAACCATCGGTGAGACTTAGAATTCCAAGTTGATGATTGGGTATTCCTGAAGGTATCACCAATGAAAGGCGTGATGAGATTTTGCAAGAAGTGAAAGTTAAGTCCTCGATACGTTGGGTCTTATAAGATTGTCCGCAAGATAGGCCAAGTAGCTTATGAGTTGGAATTACCTCCAGAACTTGAATCAGTCCATCCAGTTTTCCATGTATCAATGCTCCATAAGTGTGTTGGAGACCCTACTAGAATCGTGCCGGTAGATGATGTTCAAGTTACAGTAAAGTTGGCTTATGAGGAGGTACCCATTGTCATACTAGATAGGCAAGTACAAAAACTTAGAAATAAATGGGTAGCCTCAGTTAAGGTCTTGTGGCAAAACAATAATCGAGAGGAAATGACTTGGGAAGCAGAAGAAAACATGAAGTCCAAATATCCGCAATTGTTTCGACCCCCGGAAGAGATTCAAGATGAGACATCAGTATTATGAGGTATGCAATGCTTTCTTTTAATGCTTTTGGTCGTGTGTGACCATTTTGTTTCTTGTTATTATGTTGTATCCCTGTGAGGCGATGTTATTGCGGGCTGTTGTGACAGGATGGTAGTGCCATATTACAGGGGAAACTTTGGCGAAATTTTTGTAGAATTACCGAGAATTTAACATTCAAGGACGAATGTTTTTAAATGGGGGAAGAGCGTTACACCTCGAAAAAAATTTCATGTCGTCATATGATAGATAGACAAACGCAGAGTGAGATGTATGCGATGTCCCTACAAGTAAGAAAGGCTGCATGGCGATTCTAATTAAGATTCCAAAGACATTTGAAGTAAGAGGAGAAAATTCGATGAAGAATGTAAGGTATAGGTCATGCTTTAGAAGGGTTTTGCAAAGTAACAAACTAATGTTGACTTAATGATGTCTTGAGGAAGAGTTATGATGCTCCTTAGATTGTTATTGAAGTGTTAAACAAGTGCTAAGAAGTTTCCATAAGGATTAGAGATCAAACGAAACGACGAGAACAAGTTCGGAAAGAAGGTGGATTATACGACCATTTATACGGTCTGTATAATACTATATAGGTCCGTATAATGGTCCTTATAACCGTTACAGTGAAGGTCCATCACTGATGGAGTCATACGGTCACTTATACGGACCGTATAAGGGTCCGTATAACTCCCGACGGGCAATTTTTTATCTTTTATAAAAAGATGATTCCAAGTCTTATTTCTCATTTCTTATTTCCTCCACTTCTCTCTAAACCTCTAGAATATTCCACACACTTCATTTAAAGAATTCAAGGGAAATCAAAGATCAAATACCAAAAACTAGTAGAATCAAGTGCAAGAATGCTAACTAGGGTTGATGGCAACTAGAAATCTCTTTGGAATTGAAGCTAGGGTTTTCTCCAAGTGAAGTATTTCCATCCAAAACCTATTCCTTCACAATCAAAGGTGATTTTTATGTTCATTTCCTTCTATTAATAGTATTGAGTGGTTGAAAGACTTGGATTATGGAAGAAAGTAGAAAATGCGTTACAAATATGAGAATAGTAGTATTCTTGAGTAGTAGCTTGACATGGATCATGATTCTAGACATGTCATGAGTATAATATTGTTATAAATGGTATCAAGAATATTGGAGAAGCATTATATGAGGAGGAATGTGATGTTGTATTATGGCCATGGTTACGAAGGACTTTGAGAGGGAATTTTGAGAATCGAATAATGACTAGCTTAACAAAGTTTATTGATTATGGTATTTTAGTGTTGTTATGGATGTTTGGGAGTTGTCATCTTATATGAAGAAAGTTGTAGAAACAAAGGAGATGTTGCCCAATTTTCATTAGATTTAGTTTAGCTTCACGTATATTTCCGATTTTCTAATCTTAGTACAAATTCCCTTGAATGTAGAATTACGAACTTGGAAGGAAGCGTTTAGTCGGCAAGTTAGAAAGGCGAAAAGGTATGTAAGGCTAGTCCGTTCTTCTCTAAGGCATGATTCCTACAACATGACTTCCTTTAGCTTTCCATGACTCTTTTATATTCTGAAACCTATGAGTCTATGATTATCAAGAGCTTTTCATGAAATAAAGAAAAGAGATGCGTTGTGAATATGACAATGATAATGATAAGCCTAAGTGTAGATATACCAAAGATTATGATATGATATCCTTATGAAGCTAATGATTCCTTGATGTTATTCATTGTTTCTAGACTCACGTTGTAATGCTAGTTCCTTCAAAGTGAGGCATGATGATCATGACTACTCCATAATGGAATCAGAGGTTCTCGACCTTACGTCACCTTGATAGAGTTATAGCTTGTTTGTAGTTCTTATGCATGCCTTATGTTAAGTATATAATAACGAGATTACACCGTGCCTATATGGCCGGGTAGACACCGTAAGGCGGGCGACATATACACCATGTCTAGATGGCATGGGCAGACACCACTAGTGGGCGACATGAGATGGTTACCCCAGACACGGGAGGCCTGGACGCGTGCTAATGATGATCACATCGTACCTATATGGTCGGGCAGCTTATATATGCATACTTGATATGATGTTGTTTATGATTTAAGTTAGCATGCATTATTCCATCTTAAGTGACATTCAGTTACAGGTTGTTTCCTTACTTGATGTTTCATTATCTCTTCGATATGTTATTATTGTTCATGACTTACATACTTAGTACATTTTTCGTACTGACGTCCTTTCATTTTGGACGCTGTGTTCATGCCCACAGGTAGACAAGGAGGTGGCCCAGATTCCTAGGAGCTACTCAGCAGATTTATAGGTGCACTCCACTATTCCGGAGGTGCCATTTTTGATACATTATTTTGTATATATATATTTAGGCACGATAGGGTCCTGTCCCGTCCTTATGTCTCAGTACTCTAGTAGAGGCTCGTAAATACGGATATGTGGGTAATAGTTGTCTCATGGATACATCAGTGTATATTCTTGTATATCATTTTTGCAGCCGTGAGGGCGTATGTGTATTTATGCATTGCCTTGGAGAGTATATGTGTTTAGGTTGGGTATGATGATTAGCATAATGAGTGGTGATCAGTAGTCAGCTCCGGGTACCCGTCATGGCCGGATCGTGACAACACTGAGGGAATAGCAGGCTCACTGCGCTTATGTATAGGCCGAACTAGATTGCCAACCATGGTACGCCGACATCAAGGCCTACATGGAAAAAAGGGAGTATCCCCCAGAGAGTTCGGCTAATCAACAGAAGACCATAAGGAGATTGGCCAATGGTTTCTTCTTGAACATGGAAGTACTATACAAAAGGACCCCTGATCTCGAGTTTCTCAGATGCGCGGATGCCGAAAAGTCACGAAATTTCTAAACGAAGATCTCGCGGGGGAATGTGAACCCCACATGAATGGATTCATCCTCGCTAAGAAAATCCTGAGGACATGATATTACTGTATGACCCTGGAGCATGACTCCTATAAATTCGTGCAAAAGTGCCATCAGTGTCAGATACATGGGGATCTGATCAAGGTTTCACCCACAGAATTACATGCAATCAGATCCCCTTGGCCTTTCATGGCGTGGGGAATGGATGTCATAGGACTCATTGAGCCTCCGGATTCCAACGGACACTGCTTTATCTTAGTCGCCATAGACTACTTCACTAAATGGGTAGAGGAAACTTGCCACAAATTAGTGACCAAGAAAGTCATGGCTGACGTAGTCAAGAACAATCTGATATGTCATTTTGGTGTGCCAGAATCCATCATCATGGATAATAGTGCCAATCTGAATAGCAATTTGATGAAGGACATCAGTGAACAATTCAAAATCACTCATAAGAACTCTATTGCCTATCGGCCACATATGAATGGAGCCGTAGAGGTTGCCAAAAAGAACATTAAAAGGATTTTGAGGAAGATGGTCAACAACTACAAGAATTGGCATGGGCAGCTCCCTCATGCTCTGTTGGGGGTACAGAACAACAACCAGAACTTCCACTGGGGAAACTTTTAGAGCATGAACATGCAACGTACTTGACCGTATTAATGGAGTATCAGAGACGTCTCATGATGTTTTGAGAGGTCCAAGCCATGGGAAGTACGTAACAATGAAGAACAGGATGAATTACGATCCTGTAAGTCGTAACCGGGAAGGACAACCTTGGAACTAAAGGACATGACCATTATCAAGTATGATTAATGATAAGTATCATGTATGGAGAGTTTTGGAAGATTCCGGGACCAAGTAAATCGAAGAAAATAAGTTTGTCGAAAATTTGGAAAAACGTTGGTAGAATTTTGGGTCAACTTTGGATGGGTATATATCCAGGTATATCAGGAGTTTTAAGGTGTTCAAAATCCTAAAATGAATTTCGTCGAGTCTAGTTTCCAACACAATAATCTCTCGTCAAAATGACATCGGAGTAAGGAGTATGACCATTTTAAGCTAACCCCTCAAACTACCAAATAGCTTTCGCGGGTCCCACTTGGGAAAGTCGGTTCCACCGATTTTCAAGGGGTATAAAAGCCCCATCAAACCCTTTTTTTTTTTAGAATTTTACACTCCCATGAGTTCTAGAAGCCTCTTAACACATCCCCCAAACATTTATAGCCCATTAAATCAAGAATTTAACAAGATTACACCAAACTAGTCCATGAAAAGTGATTGTTCTTGTTTCTACTTGATGTTGTGGTGAGTTTGGTCTTGAAGAAAGTTGGT
Organism: Lycium barbarum; assembly: GCF_019175385.1. NCBI lineage: Eukaryota > Viridiplantae > Streptophyta > Magnoliopsida > Solanales > Solanaceae > Lycium > Lycium barbarum. Next base: position 15,727,234 of record NC_083348.1, on the reverse strand, counting down.
GTGGATACATTTCTTCAAGTATAAGGTAGGTTCTTCATCCTATCTCTTATGTTGAGTTGATTTGAAGGTTTAGCAAGTCTTAAAAGTGAAAATAGTTATGGAGGAAAGGTCATAAAGTGTTGTGTTATAGTTCTTGTGTTTATGGACTGTTTTGAGCATGTTGTGGCTGTGTGGTTGGGATGATTTACACGTATATGTATGGTATGTAATGTTTTTGGTGTGTTGATGAGATTATGCTCCTTCATTGGGAAGAAAGGAAGTGTATATTGTTGTTGTAGGTTGAAAAACATCGTGTAGGATGTTTTATGGAATATTTTGGTATTGATGATGATGTAGTTGATATTAGTACTGCTATTGTTGTTGTTTTGTTGGTATTGTGATTTCGAGCTAGGGATATAAACAGGGGAGAGGCTGCTCGAATTTCGGCAGATTTTAAAAAGAATTAATTTGAGGGCTTAAGACAAGCATATGACGACAAGCCTAACAATAATATGAATTCTCTTGAATGTAGATTTATGAGCTTGGGAGGATAAAAGTTAAATAGTTAAAGTTAAGGCGACCAAAAAGGTATTTTAAGGCTAGTCCCTTTCTTTCAAAAGGCATGATTCCTATGTTACGATTCCATATATTTTTCCATAACCTTCTTACTTCCAAAAGTTAGAAGTTCATGATTCTTAAAAGCTTCTTATGATACTAAAAATAAGATGTTTTCTATGATGAACATGATGATGATGATTTTAATTCTAGAAATTCCAAAGCTTATGATTTTAATGTTATTATGAGATTATTGAGCTTATTTCATGATTTCCTTGATTTTATCCATTGTTGTTGATCTCACCTTATAATATTTGTTCCTTCGAGGTGAGATATAGCGATGATGATAATTCCATTTCTAATGGTATCCAATTCATCGTTTTTTATACTCTCATGACACTATTGATCTCATCTTACGATAGTTGATCCCCTAAGAAAAGATATGGTGATAATGATGATGATGATGATGATGATGTGCTTTTATTTATGTCCTCTTATATATGTAGTCATCTGTGACACCGCGTCCCGAAGGGGCCGGGTACAGATACTACTGAGTCCTGAAAAGGCCGGGTATGGATACCACCGAGTCCCGAAAGGGTCGGGTACGGATACTATCGAGCCTTACAAATGGCCGGGTATGGATATTACTGAACCTTACTATGGCCGGGTACGGTGTTGCATTGTATTGTATTGTATTGCATAAGTAGGCATGTGGATGTATGAAATGTTGCTTCTAGAGAAAGGGTAAGTAAGCATGACGATCGTCTTAAAAGGTACTATGAGATATAAACGGTTCTTTTATCTTACGGTATTCCTCGTGCTTTTATCATGATGCTAGTCATGCCTTACATACTCAGTACACTATTCGTACTGACGTCCTTTCTTGTGGACGCTGTGTTCATGCCCGCAGGAAAGCAGGGGAACGGATCAGATCCTTAGGAGCTCTATCAGCGGAATCTCTGGAGCGTTCCAGTTGTTTCGGAGCCGTAACTATTGGTACTAATCTTTTGTATATATATATACTTGGGCATGGCAGGGCCCTGTCCCGTCCTTATAGATTCATGTATTCTATATAGAGGCTCATAGACAGATGTATGTACTTAGATGTTCTATAACCTTATCAATTCTTCTTGTTGTATAATATTTTGATAGCCTTGTTGGCTTAAACTTATGGGCTTAGCTGTTGATGACTGTACTAAGTATGTGTGGTCCACGTAGAAATGCTTACGAGATGTAAGACCAAAGGTGCTCGATATGCTAGTACCGGGTACCCGTTGTGGCCCTCTAGTTAGGTCGTGACAGAAGCCCCATACCTCCTCGTTTACGGTACAGAAGTAGTCATACCTGCAGAAGTGGAAATCCGTTCACTCAGGATCATACAAGAGGAAGAGCTAAAAGATGCAGAATGGGTTAGAAATCGTTATAAACAATTGGCCATGATAGAGAAAAAGAGAATGGTGGCAGTATGCCATAGACAGCTGTACAGACAATGGATGTCTAGAGCCTTCAACAAGTGGGTCAGAACTCAACTTTTCCAGATCGGACAACTTGTGCTCAAGCGAGTCTTCCCTCACTAAGAGGAATATAAAGGGAAATTCGAGCCGAATTGGCAAGGACTATGCATAGTCAGGAAAGTGCTCTCTGGAGGAGCCATAGTCCTAGCTGAGATGGATAGACAAGAGTGGCCCAAGGCCATCAATGCAGACGCACTCAAGAGATACTACATTTAGGATTCTATTTGCTTGTAATTGCATTGCTATTTCCTTGTAATTGTACCTTTTTATTTGTAATCGTACTAGAATTGGAGAAAAACAAATCATCTGTGTAAATGAACTACGCAATGACCTGACTTACCCACAGTGAGATACGTAGGCAGTCCTTACTGGACCCAGTCACTTTATTAGTAAAACCAAACTCAATCACTTTATTCCAAACTATGTTCGACCTGAATTCCTGCTGCGACAGGATACGTAGGCGCTCTCGAGCTTAATCGTAATAAAATGAAAAACCAAGAAACCCCTAGGAAACCTCGAGGCAGCGGGGCAGGAAAAGTCAACAAGACCAAGCTTGCATGTTTCAGTACAATAACCAGAGAGTATCAATCCTACACTGGGGCAGAAATTTTGAGGACTAGGGCATAATTTTTTAGGGGCGCTTGGCAAGGCAACACCAGGGACATCAAAAGTGAGCCCTGAAACCGGGGCAAAATTTTTGAGATATCAAAAATTCTCAACAATAAAAAATTTAGTAACCATGTCTCCGAGAAGAACCGGAAGATCTCGTTCAAAGAAAACACACATCAAGACATATAAAGACGAAACAACATTTACCTTTAAGAAAAAACAACATGCGTTTTATAATTTTTTTATATATATATAGCATAATTACCTCTTAGAAACATCTCTCGAAATACTGATCCCAATGGGGTCCGGAGGAATATCAAGAGGAGATACCAGGCGGGATGACGACGAGCTAATCGGCTTCTTAGGAAACTGACAATTCTTCTATGAATGCAGGTTTTTCCTTCTACAGGATAGCAGATATACCATCAACCAGCATACCCATAACAAAGGCTAATAGCGAAGCCCAAGCGGCGGGGAAAGACACAAAAAAGGCATAGCAAAGAAAGGGGTATTGAAAAGACATCTGGCTGCGAGAGTTACAGAGCTAATGAATGAAAAAGATGCATCAGACCAAGAGGGTCACAATGGATGAGCATAAACATACATGCGACCATAAAGGTCATCACAAGCACAAAGGGCATATCTGGCCATAAGGATCAATAGCCAATGCAACGACCGAAAGAAAGATTATCCAATCATAAGGAAAGATTATCCAATCATAAGGCCCATAATTGTCATTTTCATGCTGAGAGGGTCATTCATTCAAACAGCCAATACGGCTATTCATACAAACAAGCCGAGAGGGCCATTCATACAAATAAGCCAAGAGGGCCAATCATACAAACAAGCCGAGAGGGCCATTTATACAAACAAGACAAGAGGGCCATTCATATAAACAAGCCAAGAGGGTCATTCATACAAACAAGCCAAGAGGGAGATTCACTCAAACAAGTCAAAACAGCCATTCAATCAAATAGCCAAGAGGGTCATTCATTTAAACAAGCCAAGAGGGCCATTCATTCAAACAACCAAGAGGGCAATTCATATAAACAAGCCAAGAAGGCCATTCATACAAACAAGCCAAGAGGTTCATTCATTCAAACAAGCCAAGAGGGCCATTCAGACAAACAACCCAGAGGGCTATTCATTTAAATTTCAACGAGAATATCTGCATATTGTCAAAATTCAGGAGAGAAGCCCACAGCTGCCCCAAAGGAGCCAGTTGCTGAATAAGATCCAAACAAATTGCGGAGCAAACGTGAAACTTTTTCTTACTCAGCCAGTCAAGATAGGGTTCCCATGAGAGTCAAGCTCTCCAGCTAGGATTTGGGAGCCATCCAATCTCAGACTCAGCCACGACTTTCCTTGTTTTTTTTTTTAAAACTGCGACTGGTCGGATACACACTGAGAAGTATTAAGATGCTCTCGCATAAGGGACATACTCTTCTCCAGTAATTCAAACTACATGTGACCTGATTCCCAGGAACCAGGGATATGTAGGCAAACTTAAGCCCCGAGAGTCGGTCACATTCGAACAGTCTTTCGGGGAAACCTAATCCCTATATTGTGATCCCCGAATAGTTTCTTCCAGATCACTTCAAGGTCTTTCATTGAATCGAACTATAAGCTGCCTGAATTCTCATATGACATAAGATATGTAGGAAACCCAGATACCAGGATCCGGCCACATATGTGAAAATTGCATGAAGACAAAGGGTGAAATGAGCCGGATCAGTCAAAAATTAGGGTTAGTCAAATTTTGTTGCTCAGGGATGGCCCCGTCATCCCCGAACTCCGAAGGGGTAGTTGTTGACACCTAATTTGTGACCTCCCATAATTTATTTCAATCACTTAGAATCCCCGGATAATAAATAAATGAGTTGAGATTTTTTTTTTTTAAAAAAAAAAAGCCTTTAGTGATTTTTATAAATTGTCCAGATCAATATTTCTTTCCATTAAATTAACAAAAAAATATTTTCATGCATCATAAATTTTATTTAGGATTAATGAGCATTTTCATGATATTTTGTTAAATTTAATTTAAAAAGGAAAAGGAGAGATAGCGGAAGAGTTCCTATTTAATTATTTAAAATTATTTTGCAAATACTTCTTCCCTTTTATTTTATCTTTGAAAATTTAAATAATTTAAGTAATTAACTATTTAACTTTCTTAACTCCCATTTTTTATAAAATAGGCATAATTGTGTAACGACCCTTCCGGCCGTTATGTGAAATTAGGACTCCGTTGGAAATTCCGAGGCCACGGGTGGATTTGTAGGACGTCTTTTTGTATATGGGTATTTTGTTTTGTGTTTCTGAGGAATTGTATAAAACGTGGGGTGATAGGGGGAAAAACTGGACAAAAGCCGAGCTCACTGCCAAAAACGTACCGTTGCGGCGGTAGGAGTACGACTATGGCAGTACTTGGACCACTGCCAGCGGCAATCCATTTTCCTTGGTGGCCGCTGTAGCGGGCAGTATACCGCTATGGCGGCACCGCTATAGCGGTGGATAGACCGCCATAGCGGTCACAGTGGATTCTTGGGGGGGGGGGGGGGGCTACTATAGCGGTACCACTGCAGCAGCGTGATGATCGCTGTAGCGGTCGACATAAAACAGTAGCCCGAATGATATATACTCAGATTTATTTTCTCTTTTCACAAAATACCAACACACTTCCCAACAAGCACCTAGAGAGATTTTTCATGTTAGGGCAATATAAGTTTGAGAGGTAAGTTCCTTTGATTTTCATTCTCCTTCATTATTATAATCCTCTTCATGGGTCTTTATTGGTGAAATTGAAATAGAAACCCTAGAACGTTAATAAACCTTCTAAACTTGATGTGTTATGGTTATTACCGCTTAGTTATTATCTAAATGCATTGGTTAGTTGCTCTTGATCATAAATTGAACACTTAGAGAAATAAAGTAAGTGATTGGAGACCTACGGTTCTATAAGAATGGTGTCTTTACCATAAAAACTGCTCGTAATGGGAATATTTGATAGAATGTTGCTATAATTGTTGATTAATGCATACTAGGGGCCTTGGTAGGTTGTTTATCACCTAGAAAATCATCCACCCTTGGAATGGAGTATGGCAAGGGTATTTTTGCTTGTGGTTTGACTAATTGTGACTCATTGAGCCTTCTATTTCTAGACTTTGAGTGTGTTGACGCTTAAAGGAAAGAATAGGTTGTAGCAGAGTGACCTGCGTTGTTCCAGCTCTACTTTGAGGTAGGTTACAGCCCACTTGAGTTAGACTTTGGTTAGTTGATTGTATTCTTTGGGAATTCTATAAGAGAAAGCATGTCTAGTTTTCATGCATGATATTATGTGGCAAAATTCCTATGTGACTTGTGATTGAGTGATTGTGTGGGTTTCGTGCCACTATTCTGGTGTGTTGATTCTGCAGTGGATGTTTTGTGATGAGAAACTAATATGACCTTCTCGATGGTATTTTGACATGAAATGACAAGTTGAGTATTGATATTGAGAAGGTAAGAAACACTGTACTGTAAGAGGTATGGAAAAACACATATGTGACCTAGATTATGAGCTTGTGGTCCGAGGATAGTTCCGAAAATGAGAGGTACATTAATATATCCCGCGTCCGAGGGTCGTTCTGGAGCAGAGGTTTATGCTCGGGTCCTAGGAGTGGATCCGGAACGAGTGGTACATGGACACCATGGGTCCCCTGCAGGTCATTACTACTGAGCTATGACATCAGATAGCATGTGTGTACAGCGAGTGAGGTTATCGTGGTAAATTTACTTCTGTTGTGGCTTACGTGATTGTGCTTCTTGACATCTTAGTGATTTGATTGCGATTGTACTTGGTTGACTTGTTGTGATTTATTGATATTCGTGTTTGTTTGATTGGCTTGTTTTTTCTATTGATTTTATGAAATATGCATGATACTAATCTTAGTCGGCCTATGATATCTACATGTACATAGTGTTTGTACTGATACTACCTTGATGCATTTTTTTGAGTGCAAATTGTGATACAGAGAGCGCTATTCGTCCTCACATCTAGCGTGTAGGATATTTGCTGACAGATTTTAAGGTGAGTTTCTTCCCATGCCAGGCTGCCCGAAGATCTTTTTGCTATGATGTCTTTTGGTACTCAAGACATTATAGTTATTTATTTGTTAGACTTCAGTTCTTAGACATATTTTAGGTTAGAATTTTGTACGATGACTTTTGGGTTTTGGGGATTTGTAATAGTTAGAACTTCCGCACTTATTTCAACATTTTATGGCATGACATACTTCCGTTATTTGATGTTTAAATAAGTAATAACTGATTATCTTGGGTAATATAAAATCGGATTTGAATGGATGGATGTCTTGTATGTTGGTTCGCCCATTAGGATTTAGTTGGGTGCCAGTCATGGCAGGTTGGGTCGTGATAGAGTTGGTATCAGCGCTTTAGGTTCGTCTATCTCATCGTACAAGGACATGTCTAGCAGAGTCTTGCGGATCGGTACGGAGACGTCAGTACTTATCTTCGAGAGGCTGTCGGAAACTAGGAAAACTCCCTTTTCTTTCTTCTTTCATGCTACTTGATTCTAATTTGTATCTGACTATCCTTCATTCTCTCGCAGATGGTGAGAACACGTGCGGCAACAGCTAGAGGTAGATATGGAGGAAGAGGAGCTGGGAGAGGGGCGGCCCCAGCTGGGGGCGGCGTCCCAGTGGTTGACCCCGTGCCTCCAGTTGTTCCTAATGAGGCAGCGGGAGTTGTAGCCGCACCAGCCCAGCCAGCAGCAGTACCAATTCCACCAGGAGCTACAGCTGCTCAGGGTATGCCCGATGCTATGGCACAGGTGCTACATTGGTTGCATGGGTTAGCACAGGACGGGGCTATACCAGTCAGTCTAGTAGGTAGGGGCGCAGGAGTAGCAGCCCTAGGTCTGGACAAAGCACAGGCTCTGGTGGTTCTGCATGCAGCAGTGGTGGCACATCGCTTGGAGGAGGTTCCGTGTTTTGAGGCCTTCCCGAGGACAGTTGTAGGGCCAGTGATGACTGGCGAGGAACATGATCTGTTTTGGAGGTTCACAAAAATGAAGCCTCATCTGTGCTATGGTATTGAGTCGCAGGACGCATATGAGTTCATCATCGACTGTCCTGAGAGGCTCCATAAGATGGGTCGTGGATAAGTAGGGGGTGAAGTTTGTGATCTTCCAGTTTTTAGGTGATGCCAAGCTTTGGTGGAGGGCTTATGTGGAGTGTAGGCCAGCTGGGTCTCCTTCCTTGACTTGGGTTCAGTTTTACTCTGTGTTTCTAGACAAGTACATTCCGTGTACTCTAAGGGATCGAAGGAAGGATGAATTCGCTACTATTGGTTAGGACAACTCGTCGGTTGCTGTATATGAGACCCTTTTTCACTGTCTTCCCCGTTATGCTCTTCAGTTGCTGCCCACTGAGGGGGAGAGGATACGACGGTCGTGAAGGGGTTGAACACTGGACTTCAGTTATCGGCTCTTCAGCTTGTGGCCACTGGGGCTTCATTTCAGGAGATAGTGGAGCATGTCCGTATTGTTGAGGAGAATAGGTAGGAGAGTTATGCGAAGCAGGTTGAGAAAAAGGTCGTAAGGGAGGGATGTTCAGCAACTTCGTCTCGAGGGGTAAGAATTTGCAGGTATATTCAGGACGTCCGATTCAATCTGCGATGCGGGCGTCTGCTGGGGGCCCGTCAGGGGCGAATTATTCGGCTTTCGGTTAGCATGGAGGCTACACTGCTTTATCGGCTTCTGTTCAGCGGCCTACACTAGACCGTGCTTTCTTCGAGTGTGGTGATATAGGGCATATTAACAGGTATTGCCCCAGACTTAGACAGAGTGGGAAAGACACTTAGTATCAGGCTCCTCGAGCTCTGTTTGCACTAGATCAAAGGGGTAAGGATCGCGCACCGACAGGGGGGGTGGCGACTCTACGGGTAGGGGCGGTGCCCAGCCTAACCGAGGTGGTCCTCAGGCAGGTAGAGGTGGACAGAAGCCTGGCAGGGGCGGGGCTCAGACTGGTGATGGTAATTACGGTGGTTCACAGGCAACGGGAGGGCACGGTCATTTGTACGCCTTTCCAGGTAGACCCGAGGCTCAGGCCTTCGATACAGTTATCACAGATACTGTCTCAGTTAATGACCGTATGGCTTTTGTTTTATTTGATCTGGGTTGTACTTTTTCCTATGTATCTACCTATTTTGCAGTGAGTCTGGATATGAAGTGTGATACCCTTGATACCCCTATTTATGTATCTACTCCTGTTGAGGATTCTGTGGTGGTGGATAGCGTCTACCTTCGTGTGCGATTTCTTTTATCGGTTATAGTACTTGGGCAGATTTGATGATCTTAGACATGGTAGATTTCAATGTTAATTTGGGTATGAGTTGGTTGTCCCCGCATTATGCTATATTTTATTGCCATGCTAAGACTGTTACATTAGCCATGCTCGGGGTGCCTAGACTGGAGTGGAAGGGTAACTATTGTCCACACCCTAAGAAAGTAATATCATTTGTTCGTGCTAGGAAGCTAGTAAAGAAGGGTTGTCTAGCTTATCTGGTACATATCCGTGACACCAGTGCAGATACTCCACCCCTTGATTCGGTTCCAGTGGTACGCGGGTTTGCGGATGTGTTCCCCGCTAACTTGCCTGGTATGCCACCGGATCGTGACATTGACTTCAGGATTGACTTAGACCCAGGGACACGTTTCATCTCTATCCCACCTTATAGAATGGCGCAAGCAGAATTCAGGGAATTGAAAGAGCAGTTGCAAGATCTTCTGAGTAAGGGGTTTATTCGCCCGAGTGCCTCTCCGTGGGGTGCTCCTGTGTTGTTTGCTAAGAAAAAGGATAGGTCTATGCGTATGTGTATTGATTACCGTTAGTTGAATAAGGTAACTATTCGAAAAAAGTATCCCATTCCTTATATTGATGACTTGATTGATCAGTTACAGGGAGCTTATGTGTTCTCAAAAATTGACTTAAGGTCAGGATATCATCAGTTGAAGATTCGGGCAGAGGATATTCCTAAAACCGCTTTTCGGACCAGGTATGGTCACTATGAGTTCTTGGTTATGTCTTTTGGGCTTATGAATGCCCCAGCTGCGTTTATGGATTTGATGAACAGTCTATTTAAGCCCTATTTATACTCATTCGTAATAGTATTTATTGATGATATCCTGGTGTACTCTGGGAGTAAGGAAGAGCATGAGAAACATTAGAGAACTGCTCTTGGGGTATTGCGAGAGAAGGAATTGTATGCTAAATTCTCCAAGTGCGAGTTCTGGTTGTCTTATGTGTCTTTCTTGGGGCACGTTATTTCGAAAGAGGGTATTATGGTGGATCCTCAAAAAATTTAGGCAGTCAGGGAATGGGATAAGCCTACATCAATGACCGAGATCTGTAGTTTTGTGGGTCTGGCTAGCTACTATCGTCGTTTTGTGAAGGGATTTGCCTCTATTGCTTCTTATTTGACTCGTTTGACTCAGAAAGAGGTACCATTCAGTGGTATGACGAGTGTGAGGAGAGCTTTCAAAAGCTCAAAACATTTTTGACTACGGTATCGATTCTGGCATTGCCCGCGGAGGGCAAGGATTTTTTTGCATATTGTGATACTTCACGTTCTGGTTTGGGTGCTGGTTTGATGCTCGAAATGAAGATGATCACTTATGCTTCTCGGCAGTTGAAGGTGCATGAGAAGAACTATCCTATTCATGATCTATAGTTAGCGGCGGTGGTGTTTGCGTTGAAAATTTGGAGGCACTACTTGTATAGTGTGCATTGTGAGGTGTACACAAACCATTGCAGTTTGCAGCATGTGTTCACTTAGAAGGATCTAAACTCTAGATAACAGAGATGGATGGAACTTCTGAAGGACTATGATATCACCATTTTGTACCACCCTGGTAAGGCAAATGTAGCAGCTGACGCATTGAGCAGGAAGTCAGCTAGTTTGGGAAGTCTGGCTCGTCTGGTTTCTTCTGAGCGTCCGTTGGCTACAGAGATTCAGACTCTGGTTAACAGTTTTATGAGACTGGATATCTCTACCACAGGCAAGGTGTTGGCTTGTGTTAAGGCTCGGTCGTCATTTTTAGAGCAAATTAAGGCTAAACAATTTAAAGATGCTAAGTTGTGTAAAATACAGGATAAAGTAGTGCGTGGTGAGGCCAAGGAGGCCGTGATTGACAAGGAAGGCGTGCTGTGAATTAAAGGGCGAGTATGTGTGCCACGTATGGGCGACTTGATGAATACCATTCTGACAGAGGCTCATAGTTCGAGGTATTATATACATCTTGGTGCTACTAAGATGTATCATGATTTGAGGAAACATTACTGGTGGACTGGGATGAAGCGTGATATAGAAGAGTTCGTTGCTCAGTGCTTGAATTGCCAACAGGTGAAGTACGAACATCAGAAACCTGGGGGTACACTGCAGAGGATGCCCATTCCTGAGTGGATGTGGGAAAGAATAGCCATGGATTTCGTAGTGGGTCTTCCAAAGACGTTAGGGAAGTTTGAGTCTATCTGGGTTATTGTTGTCAGGTTGACTAAGTCTACCCACTTTATTCCGGTAAAGATAACTTATGATGCGGAAAAATTGTCTAAAATCTACATTCGTAAGGTGCTTACACTCCACGGGGTCCCTATCTCCATTGTGTCTGACAGGGGCACCACGTTCACATCCAGATTTTGGGAGGGCTTGCACGAGGAATTGGGTACCAAGTTAGATCTTAGCACATCCTTCCACCCTCAGACTGATAGGCTGTCTGAGCGGACTATTCAGGTTCTTGAGGATATGTTTCGTGCTTATGTGATAAATTTCGGTGGACATTAGGATCAGTTCTTGCCCTTAGCCGAATTTGCCTACAATAATAGCTATCACTCAAGTATTGATATTTCACCATTTGAGGCATCGTATGGAAGGAGGTGTAGGTCTCATATTGGATGGTTTGATGCGTTTGAGGTGAGGCCGTGGGGTACAGATCTTCTAAGAGAGTCCCTAGAGAAGGTGAAGGTGATTCAAGATAAGCTTCTGGCAGAACAGAGTAGGCAGAAGGAGTATGCGGACCGCAAGGTCCAGTATCTTCAGTTTGAGGAAGGAGAGCAAGTGCCGTTAAAGGTCTCACCTATGAAGGGAGTGATGAGGTTTGGGAAGAAGGGAAAGCTTAGCCCGAGGTACATTGGTCCGTTTGACATTCTCAAATGCGTGGGAGAAGTGGCTTACAAGTTGGCTTTACCTCCGGGTCTATCAGGCGTCCATTCGGTGTTCGATGTTGAAGAGGTACAACGGCGATGGTTCCTACATTATCCGTTGGCATTCAATTTTGTTAGATGAGAATTTATCGTATGAGGAGGAGCCCGTTACTATCTTAGACAGGGATATTCACAAGTTGAGGTCAAAGGAAATAGCCTCTGTGAAAGTTCAGTGGAAGAATCACCCAGCGGATGAAGCTACTTGGGAAACATAATCTGATATGCGTAGCAAACACCCTCAGCTTTTTTCCGAGTCAGGTAACTCCTCCTTAGATTTCTCATCCTTGTCTTTTCGGGGACGAACGGGATTTTAATTGGTATCTGGTATAACAACCCTTCTAGTCGTTATGGTAAATTAGGACTCTGTTCGGAATTGCGAGGCCACGAGTGGATTCGTAGAACGTCTCTTTGTATATAGGTATGTTTGTTTAGTGTTTCTGAGGCCTTGGATGAAATGTAGGGTGATAAGGGGGAAAACTGGACAAAAGCCGAGCTCACTGCCCAAAACGTACCGCGGCGGCAGTAGGAGTACCGCCACGGCGGTGCCTCTATGGCGGTACTTGGACCGCTGCCAGCGGCCATCTATTTTCCTTGGTGGCCGCTATAGCGGGCAGTATACAGCTATGGCGGCACCGCTATAGCGGTGCATGGACCGCCATAACGGTCAATGTGGATTCTTGGGGGGCCGCTATAGTGGTTGCTTGACCGGTATAGCGGTACCGTTGCAGCAGCGTGATGACTGTTGTAGCGGTCGATGTAAAACAGTAGCCTGAATTTTATATACTCAGTTTTATTTTCTCTTTTCACAAAACACCAACACACTTCCGATCATGCACCTAGAGAGATTATTCAAGCTAAGGCAAGATAACCTTCAGAGGTAAGTTGCTTTGATTTCCATTTTCCTTCATTATTGTAATCCTCTTCATGGGTCTTTATGTCATGACCCAGCTAGGGGTCGTGACGGGTACCCGGGGCTAGCCACCGAGCACCACTCGTGCTACTACTTATTTTGCTCATTTAATGGTCTTTCGTCAGTTTTATACTCAAATTGTAGGAAAATCATATTTTATATGGAAACATAATTACTCTTTAAATACATTTGCCTCATCAAATAATATATACATATAATAGCATCTCGTGAGACCATCTAACCCGCACTGCGTATCTACGAGCCTCTACTGGAGTACTGAACATAAGGACGGGACAAGACCTCGTCGTGCCCAAAAATACATATACATGGCTATATATATATATACACAAAAGAATAATCATAAGCACCTCCGGGACAATGGAGGGCTTCCAGTCAGCTGACAGCTACTACGGATCTGGATCGAGCTCTCCTCCCTGTCTACCTGTGAGCATGAACACAACGTCCAAAGAAAACGGGCGTCAGTACGAATATTGTACTGAGTATGAGAGGCCTAAATAACGAAATAAGACAACGATGTAAAGAAGATACTCATATGGAACATCAGAATCTAACTTTCAAGTATAAGAAAACAAGTCATGTTGTCTTACTCATGCTCGTCATCATATCATATATGCATAATGTATAAACTGCCCGTCCATATCGGATCGATGTGATAATCATAACATGAGCCTGCGTCTAGGCCTCCCGCGTCTGGGGTACCATCTCATGCCACCCACTAGTGGTGTCTACCCATGCCATTTGGCCATGGTGCATCATATTGCTGCCCGCCTTGGCGGTGACTGCCCGGCCAAATAGGCGCGGTGTAATAGTAATATCATCATATGCTTATCACAATATGCTTAGCTTGTCATAGTACATACATAAGGATCAAGATCAACCATACTCTATCGGGGTGACGTAAGGTCGTGATCCCCCGACTGCATTATGGAACAAGCATGGACATTCTACCTCACCTTGAAGGAACTAGCATATAAGGTGAGTGTAAGCGATAAATAACATCATTAGAATCCATATGCTTTAACTCATTACCTTGTGTAGCTAACTATGGACATAGGCTCATTGATAAGAAAGAAGTTACGCTATAGGATTCATGCCATTAAAAAGAAGGGACTAGCCTCACATACCTTTGTCGTTTAGCTAAGCTATCGTTCACTTGTTCTCCTTCAATGTCACGTCGCTACCTTCACGAGACAATTCGTGTTAACATTAGTTGATCGACTATAAAAACGCGTTACTAACTCTAGGGAAAATTGGACAACACATCCTTTGTTTATACTACGTTTCCCATATTCTATATCGACTCCCAAATGCTCACAATAACATTCACAACATTGCCATCAACAATCATCATTGATATACGTTGGCCACAATCCGCCATTACTCTTCGATTTCTCCACATTCATGGTTATAGCTTACTATAGCGTTTTCTCATGTATCACGCTTATTTCATGGTCTAAATGTTATTCATAACATATTCACAATCACAACACTCCAACTACCATCCAAACATGACACTATTCACTCCTTAATGACCCATCTCCTATGTTTTTCTACAATTCAAGTATCCTAACCTTCCAATACCTTAAACAACATGGTTTAGTCATAAAACTTACCTTAGATGATACTTGAACAAGCTTTGAATGGATTTACTCCTCCAGCACCAAAACCATACTTCACTCCTTTTGGGTTTTCTTGAGAAAGTTGAACCTTAGTGTGATTCTTACACTTGATTTCGTGGGTTTCATGTAGTTTATCACTAATTTCCTTTGGTTTTCTTGTGATGAAGAGTAGAGAGTGTTCTAGAGGCTTTTTGAGAGAAATATCATGGAATGAAATGAATTGAATTAGCTTAGGTCTCTTTTTAATAACTTAAAATCTAATCTGGAATGAACAGTGACTGAGGTGTACAGGGGTAGTAAACCGATTTTACGGGCCGTATTATGGTTTACGGTCCGTCCTTCACGATCATATTTAAGCATAATAGAACCAGAAAGGTCTGTTGTAGGGCATGGTGGTTTACGGTCACAGTTTACGGGCCGTATTTCAATTTACGGTCCCTATTCTGAGTCGTATTTTACCATTTCAACATTGACAGAAAGTTTAAATTTTGATAGTTGGAAGACGATGGCACTTTACGGTCCGTAAATCACTTTAAGGGTCGTATTCTATTTTACGACCACTGGGCCGAAATGCAAATCTGCAACCTTCGCGTTTTCAAGACTCATGGGCAGTCATTCCCTTCTTAGTAAAACATCGTACACTCTTACTCTTTGTTGGTCTATTCATTGTATGCTCACGGAAATTTTTTCCGAGGTGTAACATTATTTCCCCCTTTTGGGAAAATTCGTCCTCGAATGTTAGATCATCGGGGATTTTAGAAAAATTTCGCTAGAGTTTCCTCTATAATATGGCACTACCATCCTGCCGCAACAACCCATAATATCATATCACTGCCTCACCGGGCCATAACATACCAAAATAGAATTTTTGAGAAATGATGGAGATAGGGTGTTATATCCCGTGTTTTCGCACATTTGGAAAATTAGAAACAATCTTGACTTTTAAGAAGTAAGGCCATAATTGATTCTAATTAACACATGAGTTGTTTATGAAAGAATATTAATGTGGAAGAGTCGGGGAAGCCCAAGGGAGTTGGAATTTCGGAAATTATTTTCGGGAATTACCAAATAAGATCCGCAACCAATTGGGCTCAAAAAAATTAATGGAATGGAGGCCCAAATTAAAGGGCATGGCCGGCCAAGCTTTGGCCCATGATCCACATGAATTAGTCATGTGCTTGGTCATGTGACAAGTTAATTAAGGGACTATTATATACATATGAAGGTTCAAGAAAAGTTAGAAGAGAGAGAACAAAACAAACAAGAGCAAGAAGAGCAAAGGGTTTCGGGTTTGGGAGAGAAAAATAGCCACCAAAAATCTTGTCTTAAAAATTCATTTCTTGTTAAATTCCTACTAAGTCAAGGTTCCTTTGTAACTTGGTATAGTTGGATTGGAGTGGGGAGCATTAGAATCACCAAAGTGATCATATTTCCAAGTGAAGAAGACTTGAGGAAAAGGTAAGAATTTATCCCTTATCTTTATGTTATGAAGTCTTGTTTGTGTTGTGGTATGTAGAAATGTGTTGATTGTGTGAAGAAATGGATGTTTGCAAAGTGGGTGTGTGTTATAGCTATATGGCCGTGAGTATGTATATGTTGTATAGCCACAATGTATAGAATTCATGTTATATCTTAGTTGTAGTTGTGATGAAATGCATATAGGAATTGAAAGTTGCATGAATTTAGTTGATGTTGATAGAAGGGCATATGGCCGTGTACTATGTTGAAGTTTGTATCGAAATGGAATATGGAAGCTTATGTCGTTTTAGTACGATTTTACGACATTATGAAAATGAAGTTATTAGGTTGCTAATTATGACAAGTATTGATGAACTTGGAAGAAGGAAACATGTTATGAATACGTATGCCAAAGATTAGGAGTTTTGGATAAATTATGACTTTGGCGGAAAGTTGTATATTATGTATATCGAGTGTATAACTTAAGGAAAATGATATGAAATGTCTCTAAATCTATATTGTGATGATCTTGAGTGATAATGGATTTGAAATCAATGATGTTAGTTTGAAAGTTTGGGTTAGAATGAAGGTTATGTCAACTTGTGAGAAAAATGACTAGTTGAAGGATAATTGTGTTTTTAATGTTCTTTGTTGATGTTGATGTTGTTGTTTGGGTTGTTGTTGATTGATTTGGCCGAGTTGAATTCTCGAGGGTGCTATATGTATAGGGGAAGTGCTGCCGAAATTTCGGTAGACAAATAAGAGTTGAATTGAATTTGTAGCATCTGTAACTTACAATTGGTAAATGTGACCATTTGCAGATTTTCGACGAAACGGAGAGTGAGCTTGGATAGGCTTAAAAAGCTCAAAAGGTATGTAAAGCTACCCCGATCCTTCTTTTGGCATGTCTAAGTGTTTTAGGACCGGATTCGGGCCTCAAAAGACCTTCTTGGCCATCGGAATCCGCAAGAGAAAATCTCAGTTTTTCCTTCAGTAGAATTGAACTATTTTGATATGCTTTTCCTGAAATTATGCAAACTTTCTCTAAACTCCTTGAAAAGCTATAGAATGTCCGTAGAACCTTTATAGGAGACCCCATAAGCTTAAAGGGAGTAATTTGAGCCCACCGCCTTGCTTGTTCCGAGGTGGGCCCGCTATTCCCGGTTTTGCCCTTAATGTACTAAAGTCTCCTTTTCAAACGATTTTTGAAAGAAACGTTTCGACTACCCTTTTAATTACCTAACGAATATGGTTTTAAATATTCTATTAAGTCTGATAAATTATTTTGACACTCGGAACGACTTCAGGAAGGTTATGCTTCTGTAATTTATTATGATGTCCGAAATGCTTTTATTATGATCCCGTCCGACTTCATTGGATTTGTTTGTCATTAATATGCCTCATCGAGTCTCTGAAAATATATTTATGATATTTTAACTGCATTTAGTTTCTCACTACTCTATTCGTGGATGCCCCAATGTTTCCCACACTGAGCCCGGGCCAGGATATGTTGTCAAGCGTAATCCCCTGCATTGTTCGCCGTGCCTCGATGTGAGGGGGCAGGTATACGCGTACATGGGTTTGTGGAGTATGTTGTGCCATGTACGTTTGTTCTGATATGATTTACTATGGCCATCTGATATGACATATTATGTTACGGGGTTATGCCCTTATTCTGATTCTTCTGTGTTGTGGCACCAGCGTCGGGAGGGTGGCCACGTTCTGTCTGCCGGGTCCCTTGGCAGGGGCCGGATTTGATATGACATATGTTTCTGTACACACTCTGCATGTTTTGAAAATATGTGTTTGATACTTTGGATTTTCTGCTTACTTTCTGTACGTTCTGTACCGGTTATGATCTTGTTTCTGTAATTCAGGCTTTGCATATTCAGTACATATTTCGTACTGACCCCCTTTCCTCGGGGGATGCATTTTCATGCCGCGCAGGTACCGACGACAGGTTTGCTGATCCGTCCGCTTAGGATCTCCTTCTGCTATTTTTGGAGCGCTCTTTTATTCAGAGCCATCTTTTGGTATAGTCTGTCGCTTCTATATATGTATATTCTCGTTCATGGGTACGGCGGGGCCCTGTCCCGTCATATGATTCTGTCGGTCTGTTTAGAGGTCTAAGGACATGTTTGTGGGTTGGGATCTTTCTGTACAGCTGTGTGTATATGTTGTGTTTGGGCGATCCCATTCGCCGCGGCGGCCGGTCCGCATATATTTAAATATCACTCTGTTGGCCCTGTGTGGCCTTTGTTGGTATTTTCTGCTTGCAGGTTATATGGGATAGTCCGTAAAACAAAGGAAACTCTTCCGAAATTTTTCTGGAAACTATCTAAATTGGAAATAAAGCCTTGTCGGCTTCTGCTATATATAAAGCTATATATACTAGAATGTGTTTGTGTGCCCAGATCGGGCACTAGTCACGGCCTACGAGGTTGGGTCGTGACAAAAGTGGTATCAGAGCGGTTCGTCCTCGGGATGTCTACAGACCGTGTCTAGTAGAGTCTTGTTTATCGGTGTGTTGTGCACCATACCTATAAACGGGAGGCTACAGGGCATTTAGGATACTACCCTTCTTTCTGTCTTAGATCGTGCGATAGAGCTGTGTTATCAGGATGATTCCTCCCTAACGAATTGTTACATTTGCAGTTATGCCTCCAAAAAAGCCGACAGCGGCCCAAAAGGCCAAGGCAGCAGCTGTGGGAGAGACTAGTCGGGCCCAGAGGGTTACCAGGGCCCATGCTCATATTGCTCCTGATATTTTGCCCCCGGCAGAGGGCTCTTCCACACCGCCACACGTAGAGGATATTGGAGCAGCAGCGGCTGCAGGTCGAGGGGCGGCTCCACCGCCAGCTCCCGAGATTCCAGTACCTGAGCCTCCAGCTCCACGGCCAGGGACTGAGGATCAGACTATGAGAGAGGCAGTCTAGCTATTGACTAGACTTGTGGCAGGACAGGTTCAGGGGCACGGACAGGGAGGTGACCAGGCTTATAGGCGTGACAGTTCGAGAGCCCGTGAGTTCTTGACTTGTGGCCCTCCAGAGTTCTTCGGGACAAAGCCCGAGGAGGATCCCGAGGAGTTCATCAGGAAGATGCGGCGCACCTTACAGTTTATTAATGCTTCCGCGACAGAGTCAGTCACATTGGCTTCTTACCGGTTGTATGATATAGCGGCAAATTGGTACGAGTCATGGGAGTTATCCAGAGGCGACGACGCTCCCCCAGCAGTTTGGGATGATTTTTCTCAAGCTTTTCTTAGCCACTTTCTGCCTCCGGAGTTACGGCGGGCCAAGGCTGACAGATTCTTATTGCTGAGACAGAGGGGTCGCAGTGTTCGAGACTATAGTATGGAGTTCGACTCATTGGCCCGATACGCACCTGCTGTGGTAGCTACTATGGCTGACAGGATGCACAGGTACATTATGGGGCTGGACCGTTATTTTGTCGATAGTTGTTTGGTATTGGCTGCTCAGCCCGGCATCGATATTGCCCGGATTTAGGCCCACGCCCAGGGCATGGAGGACCGGCATACGGAGCATCAGCCTGATAGGAGCCAGGATCGGAGACAGCCCAAGAGGGCCAGATCATCTGGGTATTCTGGAGATTCTCGGGGCAGGCAGCCTCAGCAGCCTCAGCAGCCGCAGTAGCCTAGCAAACATCTATCCCAGCCGGCACAGAGCGCACCTCCACAGCCTACAGGTCACAGATTTGATAGCCCAGGTTATTCAGGAGTAGGTCAGAGCTCCAGGGCTTCAGGTTCGCGGACAGACAGGGGTTCTGGTCAGACGAGGCCACCTAGGCCTCAGTGTTCTTATTGTGGCAGATACCATCCTGGGGAGTGCTACAGAGCCACCGGTGCATGTTTTTCTTGTGGCCGTCAGGGCCATTCTGTGAGAGATTGCCCGTATAAGGGTAGTTCGGGTGGTGCAGCGCAGCCTACCAGATCAGCCGCCGGGTCTTCATCTTCATCAGTGGCAATGCGCCCTACGGGGCCAGGTACTTCAGCACCAGCGGGTCGCGGCAGAGGCCGTGGTGGAGCTTCTAGTACTAGCGGTCTTTCGAACCGCATCTATGCTCTGTCCAGCCGCCAGGATCAGGAGGCATCGCCTAATGTCGTTACAGGTACATTATTGGTTTTCTCTCGGTCTGTGTATGCATTGATTGATCCGGGTTTGACTTTGTCATATATTTCGCCTCTGGTTGCTTGTAAAATTGGTATAACATCTGAACCTATAGAGCCGTTTGAGGTAGCCACACCGATTGGGGACTTTATTGTAGCAAAACAGGTATATAAAAACTGTTCCGTAATTGTATGTAGCCGTGACACTAAGGCAGATCTGGTGGAGTTAGATATGGTCGAGTTCGATGTTATTATGGGAATGGACTGGCTAGCCTCCTGTTATGCTAATGTTGACTGCCAAAATAAGGTAGTTCGTTTCCAGTTTCCTGGGGAGCCAGTTATAGAATGGGCCGGTAATACAACATCGCCGAAAGGTAAGTTTATTTCATACCTTAAGGCAAAGAAAATGATCAGAAAGGGTTATTTTTATCATCTGGTTCGGGTACAAGACTTGACAGCAGAAACGCCGACTCTTCAGTCAATTCCCGTGGTTAATGAATTTCCAGATGTGTTCCCAGAAGAGCTTCCAGGCCTTCCTCCAGAGCGGGAGATAGATTTTACTATTGATTTGCTTCCAGATACTCAGCCGATATCTATTCCCCCGTACAGAATGACACCGGCAGAATTGAAAGAACTGAAAGAGCAGTTGAAGGATCTGTTAGAAACAGGCTTCATTAGACCCAGCACTTCGCCTTGGGGAGCCCCGGTATTATTTGTGCTTAAGAAAGACGGGTCGTTGCGTATGTGTATTGATTATCGACAGCTGAATAAGGTAACCATAAAGAATAAATACCCCCTCCCCAGAATTGACGATTTGTTTGATCAGTTGCAGGGCGCCAAGTATTTTTCGAAGATAGATCTTCGGTCTGGCTATCATCAGGTACGGGTACGGGAGGCCGATATTCCTAAGACAGCATTCCGGACCAGATATGGGCATTATGAATTCAGAGTTATGTCTTTTGGGCTGACTATTGCTCCTGCGGTATTCATGGATCTAATGAACCGGGTATTCAGGCCATTCTTGGATATGTTCGTAATTGTATTGATCGATGACATTCTGGTCTATTCTCGGTCCGAGGCAGAGCACGCAGATCATCTGAGAGCGGTATTAGGTGTACTTCGGCATCAGAAATTATATGCAAAATTTTCTAAATGTGAATTCTGGCTGGCTTTAGTGGCATTCCTGGGCTATGTTATTGCAGCTGATGGTGTCCGGGTGGATACACAGAAGATTGATGCCGTGAAAAATTGGCCCAGACCCACGACGCCCACAGAGGTACGTAGTTTCCTGGGGTTAGCAGGCTATTACAGAAGATTTGTGGAAAAGTTTTGCTTCGATTTCAGCGCCTTTGACAAGGCTAACTCAGAAGGGAGCCAAGTTCCAGTGGACTGATGCTTTTGAACGAAGCTTCCAGTTGCTGAAAGAGAAGCTGACTACAGCCCCAGTTCTGACTCTTCCAGAGGGACCCGATGGATATGTTATTTATTGTGACGCTTCTGGTGTGGGATTGGGCTGTGTATTGATGCAGCACGGCAGAGTTATAGCTTATGCTTCTCGGCAATTGAAAAAGCATGAAAAGAATTATCCTACTCACGATCTGGAGCTTGCAGCGGTGATCCATACCCTGAAGATATGGAGACATTATTTATATGGCGTTCATGTTGATATCTATACAGATCATAAGAGTCTCCAGTATATTTTCAGGCAGAAAGAGCTTAATTTGCGGCAGCGGAGGTGGCTGGATCTCCTGAAAGACTATGATGTGGATATTCTGTATCATCCGGGCAAGGCTAATGTTGTTGCAGATGCGCTTAGCCGGAAATCTATGGGCAGCTTGGTAGATTTACAGCCAGACAGGAGAGAGATAGTACGTGACATTTATCAGTTGGCTAATCTTGGGGTTCGTCTGGCCGATTCTGGAGGTACACGGATTTCTGTCCGAGGGGTTTCTGAATCATCTATTAAGGAAGATATCAAACGGCATCAATATGAAGATCCTGTTTTGGCACGATACAGAGACACAACCTATGATAAGGAGAAGACTCCGTTCGAGTTCACTCCGGACGGGACTTTAGTATTCAGGGGCAGGTTGTGTGTACCTGATATTGCAGGTCTTCGGCAGCATGTTATGAGCGAGGCACATTATGCTCGCTATTCGGTCCATCCTGGGTCTACGAAGATGTACCATGATCTCCGATGCCTATACTGGTGGGATGGCATGAAACGGGATATCGCAGAATTCGTCGCCAAGTGTCCTAATTATCAACAGGTCAAAATTGAACATCAGAAACTGGGTGGACTGTTGCAGGAAATGGAAATTCCGACGTGAAAGTGGGAGATCATTAATATGGACTTCATTACAGGGTTGCCCCGCACTCCACGGAAGTATGATTCCATTTGGGTTATTGTTGATAGGCTGACAAAATCAGCCTATTTTCTCCCCATCAGAACTACTTATTCCGCCGAGGATTATGCCAGGCTTTATATTAAAGAAATAGTGAAGCTTCATGGAGTTCCTATATCTATTATCACTGACAGAGGTGCTCAGTTCACAGCGAACTTCTGGAGATCGTTTCAGGAAGGATTAGGGACTCAGCTGAGCCTGAGCACAGCATTCCATCCTCAGAGTGACGGACAGGCCGAGCGCACTATCCAGACGCTTGAAGATATATTGCGGGCCTGCGTTATTGATTTCAGAGGTAGCTGGGAGGATCACTTGCCATTGATTGAATTTTCTTATAATAACAGCTACCATTCCAGCATCCAGATGGCTCCGTACGAGGCTTTATATGGTAGAAAATGCAGGTCACCTATTGGCTGGTTTGATATTGGCGAGACAGAATTAATCGGCCCAGATATGATCCAGCAGGCAGTTGATAAGGTGAAACTTATCCGGGAGCGACTATTGGCAGCCCAGAGTCGACAGAAATCATACGCTGATAAACGGCGTCGTCCTTTGGAATTCCAGGTTGGTGATTGGGTATTTCTGAAGGTATCGCCTATTAAAGGCGTGATGCGGTTCGGCAGAAAGGGGAAACTTAGTCCGCGTTATATTGGGCCTTATCAGATTGTTCAGAAAGTTGGGAATGTCGCCTATGAGTTAGATTTGCCATCTGATTTGGAAGCGGTACATCCGGTGTTTCATGTCTCTATGCTCCGCAAATGCATTAGTGACCCTTCCAGAATATTTCCTGCGGATGACATTCAGGTGACGGAGCAGTTATCATACGAGGAGCAGCCCATAGCCATTTTGGACTGCCAGGTAAGGAAGCTCCGGAACAAGGATGTAGCTTCTGTCAAGGTGCTGTGGCAAAACAATAATAGGGAGGAAATGACCTGGGAGGCCGAAGAGGAGATGAAGAAGAAATATCCTCATTTGTTCCCTATGCCCACAGGTAATCTCGAATCTTTGCTTAATTCCATTTCGATAATGAATGTGTACTAATTGTGCTGTCTATAAACAGAAACTCCCCCGAAACCATTTCAAACCCTATAAGATTAATTTAACATTCGGGGACGAATTTTCTAAAGGGGGGGAGGATGTTATATCCCGTGTTTTCGCACATTTGGAAAATTAGAAACAATCTTGACTTTTAAGAAGTAAGGCCATAATTGATTCTAATTAACACATGAGTTGTTTATGAAAGAATATTAATGTGGAAGAGTCGGGGAAGCCCAAGGGAAAAGTTGGAATTTCGGAAATTATTTTCGGGAATTACCAAATAAGATCCGCAACCAATTGGGCTCAAAAAAATTAATGGAATGGAGGCCCAAATTAAAGGGCATGGCCGGCCAAGCTTTGGCCCATGATCCACATGAATTAGTCATGTGCTTGGTCATGTGACAAGTTAATTAAGGGACTATTATATACATATGAAGGTTCAAGAAAAGTTAGAAGAGAAAGAACAAAACAAACAAGAGCAAGAAGAGCAAAGGGTTTCGGGTTTGGGAGAGAAAAATAGCCACCAAAAATCTTGTCTTAAAAATTCATTTCTTGTTAAATTCCTACTAAGTCAAGGTTCCTTTGTAACTTGGTATAGTTGGATTGGAGTGGGGAGCATTAGAATCACCAAAGTGATCATATTTCCAAGTGAAGAAGACTTGAGGAAAAGGTAAGAATTTCTCCCTTATCTTTATGTTATGAAGTCTTGTTTGTGTTGTGGTATGTAGAAATGTGTTGATTGTGTGAAGAAATGGAAGTTTGCAAAGTGGGTGTGTGTTATAGCTATATGGCCGTGAGTATGTATATGTTGTATAGCCACAATGTATAGAATTCATGTTATATCTAAGTTGTGGTTGTGATGAAATGCATATAGGAATTGAAAGTTGCATGAATTTAGTTGATGTTGATAGAAGGGCATATGGCCGTGTACTATGTTGAAGTTTGTATCGAAATGGAATATGGAAGCTTATGTCGTTTTAGTACGATTTTACGACATTATGAAAATGAAGTTATTAGGTTGCTAATTATGACAAGTATTGATGAACTTGGAAGAAGGAAACATGTTATGAATACGTATGCCAAAGATTAGGAGTTTTGGATAAATTATGACTTTGGCGGAAAGTTGTATATTATGTATATCGAGTGTATAACTTAAGGAAAATAATATGAAATGTCTCTAAATCTATATTGTGATGATCTTGAGTGATAATGGATGTGAAATCAATGATGTTAGTTTGAAAGTTTGGGTTAGAATGAAGGTTATGTCAACTTGTGAGAAAAATGACTAGTTGAAGGATAATTGTGTTTTTAATGTTCTTTGTTGATGTTGATGTTGTTGTTTGGGTTGTTGTTGATTGATTTGGCCGAGTTGAATTCTCGGGGATGCTATATGTATAGGGGAAGTGCTGCCGAAATTTCGGTAGACAAATAAGAGTTGAATTGAATTTGTAGCATCTGTAACTTACAATTGGTAAATGTGACCATTTGCAGATTTTCGACGAAACGGAGAGTGAGCTTGGATAGGCTTAAAAAGCTCAAAAGGTATGTAAAGCTACCCCGATCCTTCTTTTGGCATGTCTAAGTGTTTTAGGACCGGATTCGGGCCTCAAAAGACCTTCTTGGCCATCGGAATCCGCAAGAGAAAATCTCAGTTTTTCCTTCAGTAGAATTGAACTATTTTGATATGCTTTTCCTGAAATTATGCAAACTTTCTCTAAACTCCTTGAAAAGCTATAGAATGTCCGTAGAACCTTTATAGGTGACCCCACAAGCTTAAAGGGCGTTATTTGAGCCCACCGCCTTGCTTGTTCCGAGGTGGGCCCATTATTCCCGGTTTTGCCCTTAATGTACTAAAGTCTCCTTTTCGAACGATTTTTGAAAGAAACGTTTCGACTACCCTTTTAATTACCTAACGAATATGGTTTTAAATATTCTATTAAGTCTGATAAATTATTTTGACACTCGGAATGACTTCAGGAAGGTTATGCTTCTGTAATTTATTATGATGTCCGAAATGCTTTTATTATGATCCCGTCCGTCTTCATTGGATTTGTTTGTCATTAATATGCCTCATCGAGTCTCTGAAAATATATTTATGATATTTTAACTGCATTTAGTTTCTCACTACTCTATTCGTGGATGCCCCAATGTTTCCCACACTGAGCCCGGGCCAGGATATGTTGTCAAGCGTAATCCCCTGCATTGTTCGCCGTGCCTCGATGTGAGGGGGCAGGTATACGCGTACATGGGTTTGTGGAGTATGTTGTGCCATGTACGTTTGTTCTGATATGATTTACTATGGCCATCTGATATGACATATTATGTTACGGGGTTATGCCCTTATTCTGATTCTTCTGTGTTGTGGCACCAGCGTCGGGAGGGTGGCCACGTTCTGTCTGCCGAGTCCCTTGGCAGGGGCCGGATTTGATATGACATATGTTTCTGTACACACTCTGCATGTTTTGAAAATATGTGTTTGATACTTTGGATTTTCTGCTTACTTTCTGTACGTTCTGTACCGGTTATGATCTTGTTTCTATAATTCAGGCTTTGCATATTCAGTACATATTTCGTACTGACCCCCTTTCCTCGGGGGCTGCGTTTTCATGCCGCGCAGGTACCGACGACAGGTTTGCTGATCCGTCCGCTTAGGATCTCCTTCTGCTATTTTTGGAGCGCTCTTTTATTCATAGCCATCTTTTGGTATAGTCTGTCGCTTCTATATATGTATATTCTCGTTCATGGGTACGGCGGGGCCCTGTCCCGTAATATGATTCTGTCGGTCTGTTTAGAGGTCTGTGGACATGTTTGTGGGTTGGGATCTTTCTGTACAGCTGTGTGTATATGTTGTGTTTGGGCGATCCCATTCGCCGCGGCGGCCGGTCCGCATATATTTAAATATCACTCTGTTGGCCCTGTGTGGCCTTTGTTGGTATTTTCTGCGTACAGGTTATATGGGATAGTCCGTAAAACAAAGGAAACTCTGCCGAAATTTTTCTGGAAACTATCTAAATTGGAAATAAAGCCTTGTCGGCTTCTGCTATATATAAAGCTATATATACTAGAATGTGTTTGAGTGCCCAGATCGGGCACTAGTCACGGCCTACGGGGTTGGGTCGTGACATAGGGATATTCAGATACTATAATTTTTACACTTTATTTAATGCATACATACCTTATATTATTGGCGTTCCACCATGAATTTCCTCTGAGGGTTGGAATAATTGCGGGTACTTAGACTTCATACTCCCTTCCATTTCCCAAGTCATCTCTTCCCGGTTATTATTTCGCCACAGCACTTTGACTGAAGCTACCTCCTTATTTCGGAGTCTTCGTACTTGCCTGTCTAAAATGGCGATAGGTACCTCTTCATAGGTTAGCTTCTCTGTTACTTGCACATCATGTATCAGGACAATCTTTGTGGGATCTCCAATACACTTGCGGAGCATCGAAACGTGGAAGACTGGATAGACTGATTCAAGCTCCGAAGGCAAATCCAGTTCATAGGCTACATGACCCACCTTGCGGATAATTTTATAGGGTCCAATGTATCTAGGACTTAGCTTCCCTTTCTTACCAAATATCATCACCCCTTTCATTGGCGATACTTTCAGAAATACCCAATCACTAGCTTGAAATTCCAAGTCTCGTCGGCGATTGTCCGCATAAGACTTTTGGCGACTTTGGGCTGTCAACAATCGATCTTGGATCACCTTGACTTTTTCCAC
This sequence comes from Lycium barbarum, assembly GCF_019175385.1. Taxonomy (NCBI): domain Eukaryota; kingdom Viridiplantae; phylum Streptophyta; class Magnoliopsida; order Solanales; family Solanaceae; genus Lycium; species Lycium barbarum. The sequence continues at coordinate 15,700,015 of NC_083348.1, read as the reverse complement.
CGCTTGTTGAATTAATTCAGGGCCTGCTAGTTGTGCTTCTCCTATTTCAAACCATCCGATTGGGGATCTACATCTCCTTCCATATAAAGCTTCATACGAAGCCATTTGAATGCTAGAATGATAACTATTATTGTATGCAAATTCGATTAGAGGTAAATGATCATCCCAACTTCCACCAAAATCCAACACACATGCTCGCAGCATATCTTCCAAGGTATGAATAGTGCGCTCGGCTTGTCCATCGATCTGTGGATGAAATGCCGTGCTGAGCTTCACTTGAGTGCCTAGACCTTCTTGGAAGGACTTCCAAAACTTGGCGGTAAACTCCACTCTTCTGTCTGTGATAATAGATAATGGAATACCATGAAGGCGCACAATTTCTTTGAGATACAACCTTGCATAATCTTTGGCTGAGTATGTAGTCTTAACTGGGAGAAAATGGGCTGCTTTCATCAATCTATCCACGATCACCCATATAGAATCTTACCTGATGCGGGAACGAGGTAATCCCACGATGAAATCCATGTTAATCACCTCCAATTTCCAAGTAGGGATTTCTATTGCTTGCAATAAGCCTCCTGGCTTTTGATGTTCGACCTTTACCTGTTGGCAATTTGGACATTGTGCTACAAATTCTGCTATGTCTCTCTTCATGCCATCCCACCAGTACGTCATCTTGAGATCATGATACATTTTGGTTGTACCTGGATGAATAGAATACCGGGAACAATGTGCTTCTTCTAGAATTCGTCGGCGCAATTCCGCCACATTCGGCACACATAGCCTGCCTCGGTATGTAAGAATCCCATCCATAGAAACTTCAAACGGAGACTTTTCTTTTTCATGAGATAGATCTCTGTAATGGCACAATTAGGAGTCTTCATATTGTCGTTCTCTTACTTCCCTATCCAAGGACGAAATTGTGGAATCTTTGATACTAATACCTGCATCACCCGAATCAATTACACGCACTCCCAGATTAGCTAGTCGGTGAAGTTCTTGAACCATCTCTTTCCTTTCCGGAGGGACATCACATAAACTGCCCATTGATCGGCGGCTAAGCGCATCAGCTACTACATTCTCTTTCCCGGGGTGGTACAATATGTTCATATCGTAGTCTTTCAGTAATTCTAACCACCATCTCTGCCATAAATTCAACTCCTTCTACTTGAAAATGTAATGAAGACTCTTGTGATCTTTATAGATATCAACGTGCACACCATATAAATAATGCCTCCATATTTTTAAGGCATGAATAACTGCAGCCAATTCGAGATCATGAGTCAGATAATTCCTTTCATGTTTCCCTAATTGTCTCGAAGCATATGCAATAACTTTACCATGATGCATCAATACACACCCTAATCCGACACCGAAAGCGTCACAATACACCACATAGCCATCTGACCCTTCTGGAAATGTTAACATCGGAGCTGAGGTCAACCTGTCTTTCAACTGTTGAAAGTTGCGTTCACAAGCATCAATCCACTGAAATTTTGTTGACTTCTAGGTTAGCTTCGTCAATGGGGCTGAAATAGACGAGAACCCCTCTACGAATCTTCTATAGTATCCTGCCAAACCCAGAAAACTACGAACTTCTATAGGCGTCATAGGCCTTAGCCAAGTCTTCACAACTTCAATTTTCTGGGTGTCGACTCAAATGCCATCATCTGAAATAATATGGCCCAAAAATGTTATAGAATTTAGCCAAAACTCGCATTTTGAAAATTTTGCATACAATTCTCGGGCTCGAAGAATGCCAAGAACAATTCTCAGATAATCTGCATGTTCTGATTCTGTGCGAGAATACACTAGAATATCATCAATAAATACTATCACGAATAGGTCCAAGAGAGGCTTGAACACGTTGTTCATCAAATTCATAAATACGGCCGGAGCATTAGTCAACCCGAATTACATCACCCAAAATTCATAGTGGCCATATCCCGTTCTGAAGGCGATCTTGGGAATATCCGCTTCTCTAACCCTCACTTGATGATAGCCCGACCTCAAATCTATTTTAGAAAACCACTTGGCACCTTCCAGTTGATCGAATAAATCATCAATCCTTGGAAGAGGATATCTGTTCTTTATCATCATCTTGTTCAATTGCCTATAGTCGATGTATATTCGCAAGGAACCTTCTTTCTTACTCACAAACAAGACCGGCGCTCCCCACGGTGATAAACTGGGCCTAATAAATCCCTTCTCGAGCAAGTCCTTCAACTGCGCCTTTAGCTCCTTTAATTCTGCCTGGGCCATGCGGTAAGGAGGAATAGAAATAGGCTTGGTGTCTGGCAACACGTCAATAGCAAAATCGATTTCTCTTTCTGGTGGAAGACCTGGAATCTCGTCTGGAAACACATCTGGGAATTCATTCACTACCGGAACTGACTGGAAAGTTGGCAGCCTTGCCTCGGTGTCATGAACCCGGACTAAGTGATAAATATAGCCTTTCTCTATCATCTTCCTCGCCTTAAGGTAGGAAATAAACCTACCCTTTGGCTATGCTGCATTACCTTTCCACTCAAGCACGGGCTCTCCCGGAAATTGAAATCGAACCACTTTTCTGCGGCAATCAACATTTGCATAACACGACACCAACCAGTCCATACCCATGATTACATCGAAATCTACAATTTTTAGCTCAATCAAGTCAGCTTTGGTCTGACGATCACATATCACCATGACACAATTTTTGTACACTTGTCTTGCTATCACGGGATCACCAACCGGAGTGAGTACCTCAAAGGGTCTAATTGACTAGGGTTTCACCCCAATACAACCAGCAACATATGGAGTAATATAAGACAATGTAGAACCCGGATCTATCAATGCATACACATCACGGGAGAATATAGACAATATACCTGTAACTACATCCGGAGAGGACTCGAGATCCTGTCGTCCGACTAAAGCATATACACGGGGCTGAGTGGCACCTGAAGTAGATACTGCCCCTCGGCCTCTACCTCAGCCCGCTGACATCTGGGGAGTCTACCCTACCGGGCGTGGTGAGGAAGAACCAGCTGCTGAACCTGTAGGCTGAACTCCAGCTCTGCCACTCACCGACAGGCAATCTCTCATCATATGCCCCACCTGACCACAATTATAACAGGCATCCGAACCCCGGCGACACTGTCCGGAATGTAATCTGCCGCATTGGTTGCATCGCGGCACTGGGGGTCTCCTCTGACTATAATCTTCCCTGAGCTGGGAATCTGAAGCCCTCGAACTCTGGCCCTGTCCTGAACGGAAGGAGCGATCAAGTCTCCAACCTGCGAATTGAGGAGGTGCACTCGTCACTGACTGACCTGAGTACCCAGAATATGTCTGCCTTGATTCCAATCTATGATCACCGCTAGTTTCCATGGATCTGGCCCTCTTTCCTTGCCTTCTATCGATATCACGGTCGTCTCTTTGTTGTTGTCGCCCCTCCAAATTCTGTGCATGGGCCTGTATTCGGGAAATATCCATCCCGTCTTGCAAGGAAGCTATCAAACAATCTCTGAATAGATGTGGCCCTAGACCACTCACAAATCTATGTACCCGGTATCCCATGTCGGCCACCATAGTCGGAGCATATCTAGCCAAAGAATTAAATTGCATGCTATACTCCCGGGCACTCATGTTTCCTTGCATCAAATTCAGAAATCTATCCGCTCTTGCTCGGCTGACCTCGGGTGGCAAATAGTGACGAATAAAAGCATCTACAAACACTTGCCAAACCGGAGGAGGCGCATTCTCTCCTCTTGATAATACCCAGTTGTTGTACCATAACACCGCCACATCCCGGAGTCTATAAGATGCCAACTCCACGGATTCGGTCTCGGAGGCATGGACAATCTTCAAAGTCCTCAACATCTCATCTACGAAACTTTAGGGATCTTCATCCAGCTTTGACCCGAAGAATTCCGGAGGATTTAAACTCATAAAATCACGGGCCTTTGTACTTGCTGCCCGATCGCTTGAACCCACATATTGTCGTTGTGCCCTTGCGGCAACTAATTGTGTCAATAACTGGATGGCCTCGGTCATTTGTTGACCCGAATCAGCCGGCGGAGGAATTGGAGCTGGGGCTCCTCCTTGTTCTCTCACATTGGGCGGGGTAGATGAAGCGTTAGACAAGGCCTCGTTATGTGATTCGCCTTCATCTATATTCACCGGAGGCTCTCTTTCTACCCGCCTCTTTGCCGTAGTCTTGCCCTTCTGGGCGGCTGTAGTCGTTCCCTTTGGCGGCATTCTGAAATCATAACACACTATTAGGGAGGATAAAATCTTACACATGGCTCTATCACACGATCTCATAGAAGAAAGATGGTCGTTCTTCCTACATGCCCTGTAGCCCTTTGTTTATTGATGTGGCGCGCAACACACCATAAACAAGACTTTACTAGACACGGCTCGTAGACACTTCCTAGGACCGAACTGCTCTGATACCACTTTTGTCACGACCCAGCTAGGGGCCGTGATGGGTACTCGGGGCTAGCCACCGAGCACCACTCATGCTACTACTTATTTTGCTCATTTAATGGTCTTTCGTCAGTTTTATACTCAAATTGTAGGAAAATCATATTTTATATGGAAACATACTTACTCTTTAAATACATTTGCCTCATCAAATAATATATACATATAATAGCATCTCGTGAGACCATCTAACCCGCACTGCGTATCTACGAGCCTCTACTGGAGTACTGAACATAAGGACGGGACAAGACCCCGTCGTGCCCAAAATTACATATACATGGATATATATATATATATATATATATATATATATATATATACACAAAATAATAATCATAAGCACCTCCGGGACAATAGAGGGCTTCCAGTCAGCTGACAGCTACTACGGATCTGGATCGAGCTCTCCTCCCTATCTACTTGTGGGCATGAACACAGCGTCCAAAGAAAACGGACGTCAGTACGAATATTGTACTGAGTATGAGAGGCATAAACAACGAAATAAGACAACGATGTAAAGAAGATACTCATATGGAACATCAGAATCTAACTGTCAAGTATAAGAAAACAAGTCATGCTGTCTTACTCATGCTCGTCATCATATCATATATGCATAATGTATAAACTGCCCGTCCATATCGGATCGGTGTGATAATCATAACATGAGCCTGCGTCCAGGCCTCCCACGTCCGGGGTACCATCTCATGCCACCCACTAGTGGTGTCTGCCCATGCCATTTGGCCATGGTGCATCATATTGCTGCCCGCCTTGGCGGTGACTGCCCGGCCAAATAGGCGCGGTGTAATAGTAATATCATCATATGCTTATCACAATATGCTTAGCTTATCATAGTACATACATAAGGATCAAGATCAACAATACTCTATCGGGGTGACGTAAGGTCGTGATGCCCCGACTGTATTATGGAACAAGCATGGACATTCTGCCTCACCTTGAAGGAACTAGCATATAAGGTGAGTGTAAGCGATAAATAACATCATTAGAATCCATATGCTTTAACTCATTACCTTGTGTAGCTAACTATGGACATAGGCTCATTGATAAGAAAGAAGTTACGCTATAGGATTCATGCAATTAAAAAGAAAGGACTAGCCTTATATACCTTTGTCGTTTAGCTAAGCTATCGTTCACTTGTTCTCCTTCAATGTCACGTCGCTACCTTCACGAGAGAATTCGTGTTAACATTAGTTGATCGACTATAAAAACGCGTTACTAACTCTAGGGAAAATTGGACAACACTTCCTTTGTTTATACTATGTTTCCCATATTCTATATCGACTCCCAAATGCTCACAATAACATTCACTACATTGCCATCAACAATCATCATTTATATACATTGGCCACAATCCGCCATTACTCTTCGATTTCTCCACATTCATGGTTATATCTTACTATAGCGTTTTCTCATGTATCGCGCTTATTTCATGGTCTAAATGTTATTCATAACATATTCACAATCACAACACTCCAACATTTATGATTCAATCCAACTACCATCCAAACATGACACTATTCACTCCTTAATGACCCATCTCCTATGTTTTTCTACAATTCAAGTATCCTAACCTTCCAATACCTTAAACAACATGGTTTAGTCATAAAACTTACCTTAGATGATGGTTGAACAAGCTTTGAATGGATTTACTCCTCTAGCACCAAAACCCTACTTCACTCCTTTTGGGATTTCTTGAGAAAGTTGAACCTTAGTGTGATTCTTACACTTGATTTCGTGGGTTTCATGTAGTTTATCACTAATTTCCTTTGGTTTTCTTGTGATGAAGAGTATAGAGTCTTCTAGAGGCTTTTTGAGAGAAATATCGTGGAATGAAATGAATTGAATGAGCTTAGGTCTCTTTTTAATAACTTAAAATCTAATCCGGAATGAACAGTGACTGAGGTGTACAGGGGTCGTAAACCCATTTTAAGGGCCGTATTATGGTTTACGGTCCGTCCTTCACGACCATATTTAAGCATAATAGAACCAGAAAGGTCTGTTGTAGGTCATGGTGGTTTACCGTCACAGTTTACGGGCCGTATTTCAATTTACGATCCGTATTATGAGTCGTATTTTACCATTTCAACATTGACAGAAAGTTGAAATTTTGATAGTTGGAAGACGATGGCACTTTACGGTCTGTAAATCACTTTACGAGCCGTATTCTGTTTTACGACCACTGGGCCGAAATGAAAATCTGCAACCTTCGCGTTTTCAAAACTCATAGGCAGTCATTCCCTTCTTAGTAAAACATCGTACACTCTTACTCTTCATTGGTCTATTTATTGTATGCTCACGAAATTTTCCGACGTGTAACACTTTATTGGTGAAATTTAAATAGAAACCCTAGAATTTTGATAAACCTTTGAAACTTGGTGGTTATGGTTATTATCGGTTAGTTATCATCTAAATGCATTGGTTAGTTGCTCTTGATCATAAATTGAACGTTTACAGACATAAACTAAGTGATTGGAGACCTAGGGTTCTATAAAAATGGTGTTTTTACAATAAAAATTGCTTGTAATGGGAATATTTGATAGAATGTTGTTATAAATTGATGAGTAATGCATACTAGGGGCCTTGATAGGTTGTTTATCACCTAGAAAATCATCCACCATTGGAATGGGGTAAGGGAAGGGTATTCTTGCTTTTGGTTTGAGTAATTGTGACTCATTGAGACTTTTATTTCTAGACTTTGAGTGTTCTGAGGCTTTAAGGAAAGGAAAGGCTGTAGCAGAGTGACCTGCGTTGTTCCAGCTCTACTTTAAGGTAGGTTACGGTCTACTTGAGTTAGACTTTGGTTAGTTGATTGTATGCTTTGTGAATTCTATAGGAGAAAACATGTCTAGTTTTCATGCATGATATTGTGTGGCTAAAATCTTATGTGACTTGTGATTGAGTAATTGTGTCAGCTTCGTGCCACTATTCTTGTGTGTTGATTCTGCAGTGGATGTTTTGTGATGAGAAGCTAATATGACCTTCTCGATGGTATTGTGACATGAAATGACGAGTTGAGTATTGATGTTGAGAAGGCAGGAAACACTGTACTGTAAGTGGTTTGGAAAGGCACATATGTGACCTATATTATGAGCTCGTGGTCCAAGGATAGTTCCGAAATGAGACTTACATTAATACGTCCCGCGTCCGAGGGTCATTCCGGAGCGGAGGTTTTTGCTCGAGTTCGAGAAGTGGATACGGAACGAGTGGTACATGGACACCATGGGTCCCCTGCAGTCATTACTACTGAGCTATGACATCACATAGCATGTGTGTACAGCGAGTGAGGTTAATGTGGTAAATTTACTTCCGTTGTGGCTTACGCGATTGTGATTCTTGACATCTTGGTGATTTGATTGTGATTGTCCTTGCTTGACTTGCTGTGATTTATTGATATTCGTGTCTGTTTGACTGGCTTTTTTATTCGATTGATTTTATGAAATATGCATGATACTAATCTTAGTCGGCCTATGATATCTACCGATACATAGTGTATGTACTGATACTACCTTGATTCATTCTTTTGAGTGCAGATTGTGATACAAAGACCGCTATTCGTCCTAATATATAGTGTGGAGGATATTTTCTAATAGATTTTAGGGTGAGCTTCTTCCCATGCCAGGCCGCCCGAAGATCTTCTTGCTATGATGTCTTTTCGTACTCTGGACATTATAGTTGTTTATTTGTTAGACTTCAGTTCTGTCACGACCCAAACCACGAGCCGTAACAAGTGCCCGACCACTACTGGCCAAGCACTCCTGTGCTTGCGTTTACTTCTCACTGACTATCCTGGGCCCATATAAAATATGTAACTATGCTATACTGTCTCCCGAATAATCAACATAAAAGACACCGTACCGGGAACTCACGGCCAACACTTACATATAAACATAAACACTGAGGATAACAATGTGAGTCGATTTGGCCGCCACACATATATACTGGACAACAAAATACACACCGACGAGGTTGCATAATATCACGACTACATATCACTGTCTACAGACCTCTATGGAGTACAAACTGTAGAAATGATAAGACAAGGCCCTGCCGTACCCATATATGTACGTAACCGAATAGCAGACCAAAAGGGTTGTAGCTCCGGATCAATGGAGCATACTGACTGCTGCTGAGAGAAGGCCCTACTATTGCGAATCGTCTGACTGGCTACCTGGTCCTGCGGGCACGAACGCAGCGTCCACAAGAAGGGACGTCAGTACGAATAATGTACCGAGTATGTAAGGCATGAATAGTAACACAGTAAGGGATGTAAAGTATAAATAATAACAGAATGGAAATATAGAGCATATCGTAAGATAAAAGACTAACCTGTACATATGAGTGCCTTTTAGGTGGGTACCATGCATGCTTAGTGCTGCGGAACGTGCAACCCGATCCACATATATACATATATCCATATTATGCTTTCTTTGAAAAACATTTCTTGTTTATGTATACAGAAAATAGAACATATCATATTACCAAGGCGTCGGCTCCGATCCATTTAGCCACATATGTCCCGCGTCCGGGCATGCCACGTCCGGGATGATATCATGTCATATAATACCAACTGATCAGGTGGTTACGCGTCTATAGCGCTCTGGCCCTTTTTCCCCATATTCCCCATATACATATACATATATCATATAAGCAGCATGCATGAGAGCCCAAGAAAAGCTATAACTCTATCGGAGTGACGTAAGGTCGGTAACCTACGATTATTTTATGGAATAATCATCGCTCTATCTCACCTTGAAGGAACAATTATTTTAAGGTGAGACTATCAATGAAGAATAATATCAAAAGAAAACATATAATAAGGTCATAAATCTCATAAGGCGTCAATTCATATACTACTTTGAAGTTTTTAGAAAATAGAGCCATCAAGGAAAGCGGGTCAGTTGATTGGCAAGCCGACTGATACGGCCCCTTCTTCTGCTGCGGTTGAATCAGATTATCAAGGAATAAAATTGAGGATTAAGAAATAGCTCAATATTCTCATATTCATATTGAATCCACAACTTGATAATTTCAAACATGAAACCATTCTCATCATAATCATCATAGACATATTCTCATCTTTGACATCTTCATTATCACTACAAAAACATGTCCGTCGTTGTAGTCATAAAAGCTTACAAAATCATAAACCTTTGTTTTGGAAAAATATGGATATTTTGGAAAACATTTACGGTTTATCAGGAAAGGGATCATGCCTTGGAATCATAGACTTTTAACTTTTGATGACAAGGAAGATATGGAAACATTTATGAAATCATAACATAGGAATCATACCTTTGAAAGAAAGGGACGAGCCTTACCATACCTGTTCAGCCTCCTATTTTCTACGCTTATCCGTCCGTACTCGTAAATCTACATTTGAGAGAATTCACACTATCGTTAGACTCATCGTTGCATACGTGTACTAAGCTTTCACTTTAAACTACTTTATATTCTGCCAAAAATCGGGCAGCATCTCCCCTATTCATATGTCTAGCCCGAAATCATAATCCAACAACCAACAACACAACAACAATACCAACATCAATAACATCATTTCCAACACCAATATGTACCATAAAACAGCCCATACGCTGTTTTTCAACTTCCATAACTAACTAACTTACTACACAATTATTTAACGGCTTTATCTCCGTAAACAAGCCTTAAATAATACCAAAAGAGAAAGATTCATACCTTATTTTTTTTAAAACAGCAATATATTTAATATCCACCTTGAATCCACCACAAAACCATACTAGAATCACATCTATGCGTTTATCCGAGCTTCGATTAATATTCCGTCACTTTAAAATTTCTTACTTTTTGTTTCCCTCTCTCTCTCTCTCTCTTGAATTTCTAGAATTTTCTGGGAAAATTCTGGGCTAAAATCTGGTCAAAAAGAGGGTTCCTACCCTTTGTATAAGGGTCAAATTCGTGTCGTACTGTAGCATTTTACCGTAGCAGCACTGTAGCACGTGTTTCTTCTCTGTCAGCTGAACCTGTAACGTCCATAAATCTCTACTTCGATGTCCTATCGATGAGAAGTTTGTTGCGGTGGAAACTAGACTCGACGAACTTCATTTTAGGCTTTTGTTTTACCTTAAAACACTTCATATGCAAAGAGATATTCGTCCCCCAATTTTGACCAAAATTTTCACACAAAACATTACCCATCCTTTCTCCAAAGTCGTACTACTTCATTTCTTCCACTCATTTCCTTGTAAAAACTTCCGGTATAACTTATATACACCCTTCACTCATTAAATGTACTTGATCATGCTTGCTTATATTTCAAAGATGTTTTACTTAACCATAACTCAACGTACTCATGTTTCAAATTTGATAAGTGCTTCTTCGAAGATACGGGGTGTAACATTCTTCCCCCCTTAAAAACATTCTTCCTCGAATGTTGCAGTATTTTCCAACCCACGACACCATCTTTGATTCGTTAGAACAATTATTTTTCCTTTAGGGTTCGATTACCATTTGCTTAAACTGTAACTTGGGTCAGTCTCTTCTCATTCTTTGTTAACTCTTTTATTGCCTTCAGTCATCTTCTTTCACTTCTTTGTCTTCATGTACATGATCGAAAATTAACTAGCATCTCGCTCTTGTTCTTTCTCCATTATGGTAGTCTTGACTTGTCATTCCATAACTATTCATCGTCCTGTAAGTACTCTTTTTTTTTCTCGCTCCTTGTTTCCTTGTTACTGGGCTGTTACCTTTTTCACTCTACGGTTCCCTCTTTTTGTTTACTCCTTCGGTGCCATCTTGGCCTATCCTTTTTGTACCCATTGATCTTAGATATACACTGTACCGATTTTTTTGTAGTCCATTAGTCAAGCTCTCTAATCCTTACCTCCTTGTCGCCATCTCTTTTACCCTTACATTCCAAATGTTTACCCAGTATAACTGTGTCGCTAGTGAACCTAATGGTTATGTTCCTTTCTAAGGCCAGTTATATCATTATCCGAAATATGTATATACGCAATGCTTCTTCGCCATTTATTATCCTTCGCAGTCCAATTACACTTATGTCATACTTATAATCCGAGTTCAACTAATTTCATAGCTCGCATATCTTTGAGCTTCTGCTACAACTTTTTCTTTACTTCCTTCCCTCACTTCTATCAATACAATCCCAGAAGCATAGGACTACGACAATTCTTCTATTATGACTCTCTTGCAACGCAAGTATACTTAACTTCGATTTCCTTGTATCGGCGATCGTTTCGTCAGTCGTTATTCCTTGTTGGCTTTCCGGTGTGGCCTTCTTACAATTGTAGTTGGGCATAGCTTCACCTTGACGGTTCATATAATTCCATAGCATATGCTCTTATGTTCAGTATAATTAGTGGTCCATGAACTATTTTCTAATATCTGGTGAACTCTTTTATTACTATTCATAGGAGCAGTGTTCTTTCTTTCCTTCAAAAATTTCCTAACTCCCAATCGTTGTTCCTTTTATTACAATTGTCATTGTCATCCCAAGTGTTCTTTGGGTTCGTCATCCTCTCTAACACCCTTTGTAAATTTAGCTTAGAGACCTTTCTTGCTTTTTTCATTACCCTTTAGGGCATGTCACTGCATACTTAGGTACGGCGCAATTTTTGCCCGATACGAGGGATTCAAATCATGGTCTAAAAATGTCGTAGTTCATCTTGGCGTAAAGTGCTCTCTTGAGTTATCTTCCATACTTTCTCCCTATGTCTGCCTCATGGTACACTTATTGTCAATTCATTTCAACTTCTTTCCGTTACCTTCCCAATATGCCAATACGCCTCGAACTCTGGCCCCGAGCTAATAAATCTCCATTGATCCGGAGCTACACCCCTTTTGGTCTGCTATCCGGTTACGTACATATATGGTTACGGCAGGGCCTTGTCCAGTCATTTCTACAGTTTGTACTTCATAGAGGTCTGTAGACAGTGATATGTAGTCGTGATGTTACGCAACCTCGTCGGCGTGTATTTTGTTGTACAGTATATATGTGTGGCGGCCAAATCGGCTCACGATGTTATCCTCAGTGTTTATGTTTATATGTATGCATTGGCCGTGAGTTCCCGGTACGGTGTCTTTTATGTTGATTGTTCGGGAGACAGTATAGCATAGTTACAGATTGTATATGGGCCTAGGATAGTCAGTGAGAAGTAAACGCAAGCACAAGAGTTCTTGGCCAGTAGTGGTCGGGCACTTGTTACGGCCCGTCGGTTTGGGTCGTGACAAGTTCTTAGATGTATTTTAGGTTAGAATTCTGTACGATGACTTTCAGATTTTTGGGATTTGTAATAGTTAGAACTTCCGCACTTATTTCAGTATTTTATGGCATGACATACTTCCGTTATTTGATGTTTGAATGAGCAATAACTGATTAGCTTGGGTAATATAAAATCGGATTTGAATGGATAGATGTCTTGTATGTTGGTTCGCCCAGGATTTAGTTGGGTGCCAGTCATGGCGGGTTGGGTCGTGACAAATTGCCCTTAAATTTTTTAATTAAGCTAATGAATTAAGTAATAATTATTGCAAAATTGATCCTTTTATATAGATATATGTCTTTTCTTTGTTTTTGCCTTGGCCATAAATAAATTAATCAGCTCACAATTTAATGAAATTAGAATTGTTTTGCAAAATCTGCTTGTTAACATTTGATTTAAAATAATTAGTTTAATTTTATTTCCAAAAATTGATTTAAAAGTCCATAATTAAAATAATTATGCTAGGCTAATTAATTAAGGCCATTTTAGGCCAATTGATAATTTGATCGACTTTTTAAAATTATCTTAAAATAACTACGGCCTAATTTTTCCCGTAATTAAAATTTCCTCCAATTTTAATTTCTAATTATTTTTTTTGGGCATTAGATATACCCAAAGTATACACTAAAGTATACACATATACGTGAAATATATATGTATACACTTGGTGTATACATGAAAAATTAAGGCCCTTTTAATCTAATTTCGGATATGGATCGAGTCCAGCCCAAACCAGGCTGTGACCCGGCCCAATCTTTTCAATTAAAAGTGGTATTACCCCGCCCCAACCCTCATTTTCACTTTCTTGTCCCCCGGCCCCTCCCCTTTTCCTTTCTTGTGTAGAACCCTAAATAGCTGCCTACTTTTCTCGCCTCTCTCATGCCAAAAATGGCATTTTTCCAGGCGTGTGGTGACATGCATAGCATCTGTATTCCCTTTGTGATGAAATATCGCATATACACTAGGTTCCATGACTTCTTTTGTCCAAATATGGTAATAAACCCTTACTTTGCTCTGTTTTAAGATTTTTTTTTTAGTCAAAATCATCGTTATTTTTGCTTTTAAGTTTATTTTGCTGGTATTTTGTTATTGGTTCATGTTCGTGGGTCAGATCAACCCAAGAGGGTCAGAACTGACCGTATGTTGGCTTATTTTGGATCTGGGTCGTTGATTTGTTTGCTATTTGGTTTTGATTGTGAGAGAGGTTTTGTCCCACATCGACTCTTGTTGGGTTTCGTTTGAACTTTTGGGTTCTATAAATAGAACCCCAAGCCTTGTAACAATTTTTTGGAAGTTTGGGAGTTGAGAAAAAAAGAGCAAGAAAAATATTTAGAGAAATTTTAGAAAAAGCAAAGTTGAAAAACTCAGATTTTTCAGAAATAAACTTCTTAGTAAAAAAGAATTTTGAAAACCTAAACTAAATAGTTGGGGTTTCTAGTTAAAATATTTGTTCCTTACTTCATTTTTTTCCGTGTATGTGTCTGGATTGCTGAGATTTGGAAGCACAGAGGCTCCCAAAACCATTCTTTTCTTGGCTGCGCACTTAAAAGGTAAACCTTAATTTAATTCATTTCATTTTGTGTTTAGTATTTAGTATTCTGCCTAGTTTGAATATGTTTGTAAGTTAGTTATGTTTATATGCTTGATGATGCTAAGTATGCCTTATTTGGTTCTATACTTAATGTGTGCTTTATTTAATAACAAACATAGTAGAGATTGATGTAAGTGTTATTGTGAAGTTCATTTGTTGGCTATTTACTTATTGGTCTTGTTTGTTCATGTGGTCTTGAGGTTCTGTGTTCACCATAAAGATGTGTATGTGAAGTGCTTTTTTTTAATCCCTTTCCCTTGCCTTTTTTCTTGAATATTATTGCTAGTTTACTGATCATGGTTCTAAATAGAGTCAATATAAGAAGTTCAACTTAATTTTTTTAAAAAAGGGGGAAGGAAGATGAGACAGTCTATATGTTAGTACAGATGAATGTGGATGATATGTTGGTAGTGAGTGCTTGTGATTACAGTCAAGTCCCCTATTTTTGCTAATCAGTCATGTGTTGCCCTTATTGTGATGTGATGTCTTATGTTAAAATCTTAATTGGGCTGTTTGAACTTGACAAGTTGTTTTGGATACAACTCTTGATGTGTTTCCGTTTCTTTTTTTCAAAAATAAGTAAATAAAGGAACAGTTAGACAGAATATGAACTTGTTTGATAAATTTCTGAACATAAAATGGTAGGTTACCTTATTCTCTCTTCCCTTTCCTCTTAAATGATCTTGCTCACCTAGAATAGAGTAAAGCAAGATAAGTATGTTTTGTTTTGTCAATCAACACTAAAAACAAAGGAGTATCAGGTTCATGCCTTAAGCTTATAGTTTGATAGTTTGTTCATGGCTGTATCTGTGGTTGTGTCATCACCTAATGTAGATTATGTATAATCACCTGTGACTTGTGGCAGGTGTATGTGAATTGTCCATGACTCCTAGCAAATCCTAGAACCAGTATGATTATGGCACTTGAGTATGAATTCTGGTTCCCTTTTTGTTTGCTTAAGGCTAGTTTTCTTGACTAAATTTGTTGCTCCTACACATGGTGTCCACAACTTGTCCTATTGGCCTATGTCACAAATCCTTCACCTAGGAATAATCTACCTCTCTAAATGTGCAGAGTTTTGATGAAAAGGTAAAAGTAAAAATGGGAGAAATGATTAATTTTAGGAATTATAGGATCAAGTCCTCATTTAAGGTTAATTAGAGTTAATCTAGTTGATAATTGGTTAATAGGATAATTGTCAAACTGTAACTTAGTCATGGTCATGTTGAAACTGAAAGGTATAAAATAAAAATAGAATGAAATGGTGTCTAAGAAAGAAGTCTGTTCTCGTATTTGTGATTTATTTTGTTGACCATGCCCTATTTGTGATTTTACTTAAAAGGTGAAGTAAATTTATTATAAAAATGGACTAATATGTTAATGCTCTTGCATCTGTGTTGCTCTTCATCCATGTAGGGGTCTTAATTTGGTAAGTGATCATAAGTGTTCCAATTTTATGAGTTTAAGTATTAAAAAAAAAAGAATAAAAGGAAACAGTCTGGTTTTGGTTTGTCCAAATCCTGAACAGTTTGAAGACTAAGGTTATGCCTTGAGACACGAATTAAGTAATTGATGTAGTAATTATAACCCCTTGTTTGTAAGCTTCCTAGGCTTAAATATGGACACAGATAGAAAGAAAAACCTTATGATAATAATCTAAGTGCAAGAGGAGTATGAAGGAATAGGAAAGAAGAAAACAGTATTTGAGAACTTAAGTGAAAATCGCTTGGCTATGTAAGGAAGGTCTTTTAAAGACATCTTAGGAGAGGATTGAGGGAGGGTCAAGCAGTATCTTTTCTTCCAAATAAAAGATTGTCATGGCATCCTTGTTAAGCCGGTTGGGGTATAACCTCCTACCTCTACATTTTGGTGCTTTCTTGTCATTTTGTTGAGGTTATGGAATCCTAAAAGATAAAAATTTCTTGTACACTTGTTAATGGACCACTAGAACTGATTAGCCTGGTTTTTGTTGCATTTGTCCTGATGTGTCTCAAGAAGATGTTTGGATCAGTTGGATGAAGTATGATGATTTGGAAACTGTAATAAAACTGGAAAGGAAAAAGTTGTTTTCAAAAGAGGACACTGGTTGTTTTGGTAAATAAAGTAGAAGAGTCCTTTCCTTTTTGTGAAAATGACATGATAATATATGACAAACTTTTTAACAATTGGTTAAGTTAGAATCAGAATTTAGACCCTATGTAGATTCTGTGGGCATTAATGTGGTTCCAACCTGTATTTTGAAAGGTCATCTGTCCCCCCACCCCCCCACCCCCGCCGCATCCTAAAGTCCTAATAGTGCCTCCTTTAAAAGGTAAAAAGTTCAATGGTCTGCATTTATTCAAGATAGTAATGTAGGCTGATGGGGGTATATTTGACCCTTTTCTATGTGACCCTTTGAACAATAAGTCATGCTTCCTTTCCACCTTCTTCTTTAGACTGAGTTGTAAGTCCATTAATCTAAAGCCCAGTAATAGATGAAGTTGAACCTATTCTAGTTATGTTTGAAAGAAGTTGTTTTCCTCCTGTGGAACATATAAAGTTTGTCAAAGATATGTGATACTTATTCAATTTTGAAGAATAGATGAAGATTAAGAATAAGGTTATAGCTGCAATCATCCCTTAAAAGTTAATTTAAACGTTTCTGCAAATGAGATAGAATTAAGAGTAAAGGTTAGGAAAATTTTAAACTCTGCACCTAAAAAAAAAGTATGTGAGATCTCTCTGCATTTTTGAGACTTTGACCTTCCTACTTGTTTAAGTCATGTATAGAGGTGTAACCGTTGTGTCTGAGATTCATATATCCCATATGGGAACATGATAACTCGAAGGTCTCTTGGCAGTTAGTTCTATAGATGCTCTTAGCTTGGTTTTCATTACTGCTTATGTCTTGAATTGGGTTCTGTAAATATAACATAGTATCATACCAATAAGGGACTCTGATTTGCAGCTGCTTGGTTTTGTTATGCTATATCTGTTAAGATTATAGTTTGGATCCCCTATTTATTTTTTGTCTTCACTAGAGGAATCATTTAGACTTTGGAATATAATGTCCTGAAAATGACAAGAGTGTTCACTTGAATTGTCCATAAAATGTCTAGGCCTATTTGATAGTTATACTAGATAGTTATAGATATACTTTATGTATACTAAACCTGTTGTGATTATACTATACCTAGAGGATGGTTTTCCTTTATCCTTGTGTGTCTCTATATTTTATCACATTTGCCTGATTCAATATTGTCCAGAATTGCATTATTTCCATATGACTGCCACTGTTGTGATTATTTAGTTTAAGTTTGGTCTAAGCCATACTGTGTCCATACAGATTGCTTCTCATCTTTGTACTCAAGTCATTTTGTATTTCCTCTACTTGTCTCATCTGTTTTTGTTGGCTGATGATTGTTCCATCCAGTTGTATATTAGACCTATCCTACTTATTCTGAGCTATGTGTGTATGTATGTGGATCTGTGTCTTCGATGGCTGTTGGTTGAGAGGCAGTTTAGGTAAAAGGGGGTCTAGTTTGAACCATTCCTTAGTGACCAGTCATGCTGGAGGTTCATGAAACCTCTTGGAACTTGTGTGGCATCATAAAAAAAAGGGGGTGATGACTTGGCCTTCCATCACCTAGTTTGGAATATTGAATTTGAGGACATGGAACACACATATGCCCCTCACATGAGCTTATGAATAAATAGGTTATGTTTGTTATATGTGTGTATGTTTCTGTATAGAATAGGATTAATAAACTGTAGTGTGTTACGTATATTATGTGCATATATCATATGTATGATAGGAAGAGTAAATATAAACTAACCATGGTCTTTTGTTTTTTCCCCTCTATACTGCATGGCCACTTGGGCCGAAGTCCAACTAGCCTATATAGGGAAAATTCTTTCAAATATCTTCGAGTCCAAAAAGGAAGAAAGGAAAGCTAATATATTGAAGGCACAATCATGGGTAGAAATGATATGAAGGCCCAACCATGCGTGAAAATGGTTGGGGTTTGGTACAGCCCATTTCATTTTACGCCATTGTATTTTTGTTATCTTTTGGCTTATGTGTAGTGTGTTTATTACTTGTAAAACCCACAAATATTATTGGAACCTTTATTATGAATTAGGCACCTTAGGCAAACGGTGCATATGCCGTTTAGACTAACTTTAGCACTCGAAAACTCTTTCTCAAAACTTTGAAAATGCATACTGATTTTGGAGGTAAAAAATGGAAAAACAAACTACTTTTTTCTTAATAAACGAGGAGCAAAAAAGAGGTGTGTTTGATAAGACGGTATAATCATATGGTATAAAATTAGGAAGATTAGACAAAATATTTCCTTTCATTTTTCAAAACTGTCAAAAATACTTTTCTTTTCTGGTCATGAGTTATAATAAAAGGAAAAGACAATGTTTTGGTGCAAAAAACCTACCTGAGTCTTTTTCCTTAAAACTGAGTATTTTAGGAATAGTTTAGGCTGAAACACATCCCAATTTGGTTTTCAAAATATGGACTTGTATAAAGTCACCACTTGGGCTAGTAAATTTCGTTTAATGCTTTACAAAAACAAAAAAACAAAAAAAATCAGAGGCTAATAAAAGAGATCAGGGCCCATAATGTAATTGGCCAAACAAGGAAGATTTGGGCCAAGGCCCACGCGGGCAGTTTCTTTAAATAAGTTAAAAAACATTTTTTTGGTCAAGACCCATTTTTTATCTTTAAAATGAGCCCATGATCAAAGCTTTTTCTGGGCTTAGTCTCTTTTTTAAGACATTCAGTGAAACATCCTAAAGTCTAAAAAACAAAAATGGATTTCAAAAGGCAAAAACTTATCTTTGAATTTTCTTTTAGACCACAAACAATTCATTTTTGTTTAAAATTAAACTGCGTAAAATAATATAAAGAGTTCTTTCTTAAAAGGTCAAAATAGTCCAATTTACGCCTAATTTACCAAAATTTATGTAAGGGTACTCTAAAGACGTATTAAGCAGATCAACCCGGTCCATGTGTGAGTAAAGCATGAATATAAATCTAAACCAATAAAACAAAAGTTCCATTATTTTAGAAAGCTACTATCCTTATATGTAAAAGGAATTAATTATACCCGGATATCATAAATCTGCACTTAAATGCCTTATATATAAAGGGGATATATTCAATTTTTTCAAACAATGATATGCAATACGACAATCTTTGCGAGAGATAAACACTAAGTTAATAGTTCATGCAAATACTCACATATTAGAATTCGAAGGTCAACCACATAGTACGAATCCTTAATACTAGAGTGCCTAGCACCTTCCCTTCAAAACTAATTTTCCTAATTTCCTCAAAATTAGGTGGCGACTCTTTTAAAATAAAGTCCGAAAGAGCACCAATGATTTCAAAGTAGTTTTTTCGAGCACTAACCTCGCCCGTGAAAATGCGAACCGTCACAGTCTTTTCTTGGGAATATAAAGTTGTACAGTCTTATTTTCATTTGATGTTGTTTGGTCCAAACTTCTTGGTGCTCCAATCCTGTTTTGGTGATTATAAGTCATATAATTTTTCCTCTTTGTCGACATTCTTCTACTGTGCTTCTGTGATGACATTAAACAGTTCTCATTTCCTAGTATGAGGTCTGTTAACATATGAAGTTGATGAATCCCTTATTTGATGTTCATAAGAGTTAAAGTTAGACTTTAATTAGCTTTGGCTTTGTCCTTGAACACTGTTCTAAGGGACAAGGTTTAGTTAAGTTAAATAGAATAATCTTGAGGCCTAAAGTTGAACACATAGAGTGTGGATATACACAAAATATGTATAGATTAATGAAAAGGAAGAGGAATATACACATGGTATACACTTGGTATACACATCATATGTATATCATAAGTATCCTATGTGTATACAAGAAAATAGGCTAGTTATAGGCAACAAGCATACATGAAAAAAAAAAAGATGGCTTGTGGTATCACTTATTCGACTAAGTATCCTAAAACGGTTGTGTTATTTTTATATACATCATCGCATTACAATGCCTGTCTATGTTTCTTTGCCATGATTTTTGAGTATACTTTTAATGTTGCTTAAATTTAAATTACTTCCCATGTGATGATGCTTGTGCACAACTTTGGGACTCTAATTGTATACCATGGCAACACTATTTTCTAAGAGTTTGAGGTAGTTTAGGGGATAGCTCTAACCACTCCCCGATATCCAGCCATGCCTGGGGTTTGTGAAACCCCTTGGAACTTGTGCGGTGCTAGGAATAAGGGTGGTGACAACCTTTTCCCTTTAGTATGGTATGAGTTGGAGTTTCAGTGAAGTCAATAGTGTGTGATCAAGTCCTTTAGTTATGTACTTGTGATCAAACTGGGTGTATATGTATATATGTGTATAAATATTCTAGTAATAGGTTTAGCAAACATAGACTAATTCGATTCCTTTTCTTTTTTCTCCTTCTTCTACTGCATGTCCATTTGGGCCGGAGTCCAACCAACCTGTTGGGTTAAAGGCCCAATAGGAATATTGTTTCAAAAACTGTTAAGTCCAAGAAGAGAAAGGGAAGCTAATATATTGAAGGCCCATCATGGGTGAGAATGGCATGAAGGCCAAACCATGGGTAAAAATGGTCTATTAGGGGTTTGGTACACCCTTCACATATCCCTCTTTTTTCCTTAAATTTCATTACGCCAGCTCCTTTTGATTAAAGTGTTGTATTTGTATGATTGTAAAACAAAACTCACATTATTATTGGAATCATTTATGTTTGGACTAGGCATCTTAGGTGAACGGTGCATACGGCATTTAGTTCAACCTTAGGCTCCAACGTGATTTTCAAAACCCGAATTAGTATAAACGCTTTCTAAAAGAATAAAAATGGTTAAAAACAATAAAGGAATAAAGAGATTAGTTTTATCTTTACTGAAATAACATATGTTGTTATCATTTTTCTTAAGATCAGGCTCAAACATTTTAAACTAGAAAAAGGTTTTTCCTAGTTATAGGTTCAGTTTTGAAAAAGTTCTTTTCGGTCCAGGCAGAAAAAATAAGCTTAAAAAATGTGCGTATATGATATGCTTTCATAAAATGAGTTCGTTCTTTTTGACTAAAAATCAGATGGGAAATCATCTCTAAATATATGTATATGTAGTGTATTTGTGTATCAAAACACACATGTTTTCTGCAATTAATTCAGGCAAAAGATGGAGTGTTTGTGGGCTAAGGCCCAACCCAAAGATTGTATTTTTAGGCCCAACTTAACACAAAAAAAAATTCAGAAAAGAGACAAGCGAAAATATGTTTTGGGCTTAGCCCAGTAATTAAAGAAAGAAGTAAGATTTTTGGGCCAGAAACCCAAATAGACCATAACCATTTTTTTCAAAAAAAAGGAACGTAAGTTTGAGCCAAAGCCCATGTCAAAACATCATTCTTAGGTTTCATACAATCTAGTTTTAAAGATTTTTTTAGTGACCCAAAATTTCGTTAGATATATAATCAGACCCTCGTAAATTAAATCCGTGTAAACTATTTGTAAATATAAAGTTTAGATACGGACGTTCTAAAAACGTATTAAAACGGATTAACCCGGATCATGTGTGAGTCAAGCATGAAAAAATTTATTCATCCCCCACTTAAAAAGGCTTTATCACTACAAAACAATTACTATTATCCTTGTATATGAAAGGAACTAATTTTATTTGGATATTATGAATCCGACCTAAATACCCTATATGTAAAGGGAATATATTAAATTCTTTTCGAAAGATGATATGCAAAAATGACAGACTTTTTTTTGGGAAATAAACACCAAAATAAACAGTTCATGCAAACACTCACAAATTGGAATTCGAAGGTCAACTGTATAGTACGGATCCTTAATACTAGGGTGCCTAACACCTTCCTTAGGGGATCACCAGAATCCTTACCTAGAACTTTTGATTAAGAAGGATTTTTCACGGTGTATGAATAAACCATTCAAAACTGGTTTTTCTAATTTCCTAAAAATTAGGTGGTGACTCTTTTAAAACAAAGTCCGAAAGAGCACCACCAAGCTCGAAGAAGCTTTTCCGGGCGCTAACCCTGCCTGCGAAAATGCGAACCATAAAAATCCTTCAGTTGCTCCTTCAACTCCTTCAATTCTACAGGAGCCATTCTATAAGGAGGAATAGATAGTGGCTTAGTATCGGGTAGCACATCAATGGCAAAATCAATCTCCCGTTCTAGCGGAACGCCTAGAAGCTCATCCAGGAATACATCCAAAAACTCATTAACTACTGGGACAAACTTAAGATTCAGTGGCTTTGCTTCTGTATCTTTAACCCGTACTAGATGATAAATTCATCCTTTAGCAATCATCTTCCTTGCCTTGAGATAGAAAATAAATCTACCTCTCGGAGACGCTGTATCACCTCTCCACTCTAGAACTGGTTCTCTTGGAAACTGGAAATGAACCATTTTCGTTCTACAATCAATATTGGCATAACAAGAAGCCCACCAATACATACCCATAACAACATAAAAATATACCATACTCAATTCAATCAATTCTGCCATGGTACGGCGATCACAGACTACAACTACACAATTTTGTACACCCGTCTAGCTATCACTGGGTCACCAATGGGCGTAGATACCTTAAGAGGTTTAATCGACTAAGGTTTCACCCCAAACCAACCGGCAATATGAGGAGTAACACATGACAATGTAGAACTTGGATCAATCAATGCATATAAATCATGAGAAGATACTGATAATATACTGGTAACAACATCAGGCGAAGACTCAAGATCCTATCGTCCAGCCAGTGTATAGATGCGGTTCTGAGGACGGCTCGAACTAGAGGCTCCCCCTCTACCTCTACCACGGCATGCTGGTATCTGTGAACTTTTCCCTAGAGGGTGTACAGATGATGAAGAACCCGCTGTTGATCCTGTGGGCTGAACTACACCTCTACCACCTCTCAATGGATAGTCACACATAATATGGCCTGGCTGACCAAAGGTATAATAGGCATCTGAGCCTAAGCGACACTATCCAGCATGCAACTTACTATATTGAGTACATCGTGGTAAAGGTGACCTCATCAGGCCGGAATCACCCCTATACTAAGAACCCGAGGCTCTAGAACTCTGACCTGGTCTAGAATAAATAGAAATATCCGTACCTTCCTGAAGTGAGGCCATCAAGCAATCATCAATAAAATGTGGCCCCAAACCACTCACTAACCAGTGGACACGATGTCCCATATCAGCTACCACAGCTAGAGCATACATAGCCAGTGAATTTAAATGAAGACTATACTCCCGAGCACTCATGTTCCCTTGTCTAAGTTTTAGAAATCTATCAGATCTGGCCCGTTGAATCTCTGGGGGAAAATGGTATTTGAGAAAAGAATCTACAAACTCCTTCCACATGGGTGGAGGTTCATTTACCCTTCTAGAAAACACCCAGGTACTATACCAATGAACAACCACATCTCGCAATCTATAAGAGGCCAACTCTACCGACAAAACATCTGAAGCATGCATTACCCAGAATGACCTCAACATCTCATCTGTGAAGTTCTGCGGGTCCTCGTATAGTTTTGACCCAAATAAGTTTGGAGGGTCTAAGTTGATGAAATGATAAACTTAAACAGCTCTATCACACAGACTCGTACCCTGCCGCTGGGCCTGAGTGGCTACTAACTGGGTCAACAACTGAATGGCTTCCCTCATCTTCTGGCCTGAGGCATCCGATGAAGGAACTGGGGGTGCTGGAGCTAGAGCCTAAGGCTTCTCTATCCTACTCTGGAGCGGGCGGAGTGTGAGAGGACTGAGATGGAACCTAATTTTGGGACTCGCCCTCTTCTACATCTATAAGCAGTACCAGTTCATTTCTCCTACCTACCGCTGACTTGCCCTTTAGGGCCACTGTAGCTTTTCTCTTCACAGGCATTGCTGAAATCATAACACACTATCAGAAAAAAAGAAAAAGAAAAAAAAGGAGAGTCCTTACAACATGGCTCTATCGCACGATCTAAGATGAGAAAGAAAGGTCAATCATTCCTAAATGCCCCCACATCCTCCTATTTATAAGTGTGGCGTGCTTCACACCCATAAAAAAGACTCTACTGGACACGGCTCGTAGACAAATCCTATGACGAACTACTCTGATATCTCTTTTGTCACGACCCAACCGGAGGGCCGTGAAGGGCACCCAGAGCTAACCTACCGAGCACCTTCTAACATACATCTCATAATCATATCTAAGTGGGCCACATGGCTAACTCACAATTTTCATAATCTGTAAGAGACACGAGTCCAATGGATGTATGTATGTCTATATAATCACCATCAACTATGCCCATATGTACAGGCGGACAAGGCTATCAAAAATGAAATACAAAATATAAACTGATGAGGTTATAAAGCATCTAACTATTACATCTATCTACGAGCCTTTACATGGAGTGCATAACATCATAAAAGCTGGACAGGACCCCGCCATACCCATATATGTACACAATATAATTATACCAGCTGAACCGCAGCTCCGAAACAAATAATGCGCTCCTGTACAATCGCTGATGAAACAACCTAGGGGTCTAGTATATGTCCCTGTCTACCTGCGGGTATGAATGCAGCATACAAAAATAAAAATACGTCAGTACGAATAATGTACCGAGTATGTAAGGCATAAGTAACAAAATAATGTAGGTATGAAGATAACGTAAGATAAAGAGATCAATCAATACCTCTGAATGCCACTTAAGGCGGATTTCATGCATGCTTAGCTTTTAAAAAAACACTTCATACATACATTTATATAGTATCTTGCCTGTCCATTTAGGCTCGGTGTTATCATCATCATCCCGCATCCGTGGCATCCTGCATATGAGGTAACATCATAACGTATCCACTGCAGTGGTGTGCACATCTACGTGCAGTACCCGGCCGACTATAGCACGACTCGGTGTGAGAAAATAGCTACATATATATAAAGCATGAGTGAGAGCATAAATAAAATGTTACAACTTTATCAGAGTGACGTAAGGTCGATAAACCTCTGATTTCCATTATAGAATCATCCTCATCATAGCTATATCTCACCTTGAAGGAACAATTACCATAAAATGAGATCAACATCAATGAATAAAATCAATAATCATATGAGAAAGATCAATAATCAAAGGACAGTTATGTTACACCCCGTATCTTCGAAAAGCACTTATCAAATTTGAAACATAAGTACGTTGAGTTAGGGTTAAGTAAAACCACTTTGGAATATAAGGAGCAAGCATTATTAAGTATATTTAATGAGTGAAGGATGTATATAAGATATAACGGAAGGTTTTATAAGGAAATGAGTGGAGAAAATGGAGTAGTACGACTTTGTAGAAAGGATGGGTAATGTATTGTGTGAACGTTTTGGTCCAACTTGGGGGATGCATATCTCTTAGCATAGGAAGTGTTTTAAGGTGAAACACAATCCTAAAATGCATTTCGTCGAGTCTAGTTTCCAACGCAACAAACTTCTCATCGATAGGACATCGGAGTAGAGAATTATGGACGTTACAAGTTCAGCTGATAGAGCAGAAACGAGTGCTGCTACAAAGGGTAGGAACCCTCTTTTTGACCAGATTTTAGCCCAGATTTTTCCCAGAAAATTCTAGAAATTCAAGAGAGAGAGAGAGAGGGAAACAAAAAGTAAGCAATTTTCAAGTGACGGAGTATTAATCGAAGCTCGGATAAACGCATAGATGTGATTCTAGTATGGTTTTGCGGCGGATTCAAGGTGGATTTAAATATATCACTGTTTTAAAAAAAATAAGGTATGAATCTTTCTCTTTTGGTATTATTTAAGGCTTATTTATGGATATAAAACCGTTAAATAATTGTGTAGTAAGTTAGTTAGTTATAGAAGTTGAAAAATAGCGTGGGGGCTGTTTTATGGTACATATTGGTGTTGAAAATGATGTTGTTGATGTTGGTATTGTTGTTGTGTTGTTGGTTGTTGGATTATGATTTCGGGCTAGGCATATAAATAGGGGAGATGCTGCCCGATTTTCGGCAGAATATAAAGTAGTTTAAATGGAAAGCTTAGTACACGTATGCAACGATGAGTCTAACGATAGTTTGAATTCTCTCAAATGTAGATTTACGAGTACGGACGGATAATCGTAGAAAATAGGAGGCTAAACAGGTATGTTAAGGCTCGTCCCTTTCTTTCAAAGGCATGATTCCTATGTTATGATTTCATAAATGTTTCCATATCTTCCTTGTCATCAAAAGTTAAAAGTCTACGATTCCAAGACATGATTTCCTTACTGATAACCCGTAAATGTTTTCCAGAATGTCCGTATTTTTCCAAACTAGAGGTTTATGATTTTGTAAGCTCTTATGACAATAATGATGGACACATTTTTATCATGATGACAATGATGCCAAAGATAAGAATATTTTTCTATGATGACTATGATGAGAACGATTTCATGTTTAAAGGTTCCAAGTTTACGATTTCAATGACGATATAAGAATGTTGAGCTATTTCTTGATCCTTAATTTTATTCCTTGATAACACTCTATTTTCTAAAGATTCCAAAGTATATGAATTGACGCCTTATGAGATTTATGATCTTATTCTATGTTCTCTTAATGCTATTCTTCATTGATAGTCTCACCTTACAATAATTGTTCTTTTAAGGTGAGACAAAGCCATGATGATTATTCCATAATATAATCGGAGGTTACCGACCTTACGTCACTCCGATAGAGACATAACTTTCCTTGGGCTCTCATGCATGCTGCTTACATGATATATGTATATCTATATGGGTAATATGGGAAAAAGGGCCAGAGTGTAATATACGTGTAACCCACCTGATCAGTTGGCATTATATGACATGATATCATCCCGGACGCGGGATATTTGTGGCTAAATTGATCGGAGCCGACTCCTCGGCAATATGATATGTTCTATTTTCTCTATACATGAACAAGAAATGTTTTTCAAAGAAAGCATTAGTATGGATATATGTATATATGTATATATGTGGATCGGGTTGCACGTTCCGCAGCACTAAGCATGTATGGTACCTGCCTAAAAGGCACTCATATGTACAGGTTACTCTTTATCTTACGATACGCTCTATATTTCCATTCTGTTATTATCCTTACTTGTATCCCTTATTATATTATCGTTCATGCCTTGCATACTCGGTACATTACTCGTACTGACGTCCCTTCTTGTGGATGCTGCGTTCATGCCCGCAGGATCAGGTAGCCAGTTAAACGGTTCATAGCAGTAGGACCTTCCCTCAGCGGCAGTCGGTACGCTCCATTGATCCGGAGCTTCAGTCCGTTTGGTATGCCATATTGTTACGTACATATATGGGTACGGCAGGGCTTTGTCCTGTCCTTTCTACAGGTTTTATTCTATAGAGGTCTATAGATAGTGATATGTAGTCGTGTTGTTATACAGCCTCGTCGGCACTTATTTTGTTGTACAGTATATATGTAGCGGCCAAATCGGCTCACGCTGTTACTCTTAGGGTTTACATTCATATATATGTGTTGGCCGTGAGTTCCCGGTGTAGTGTCTCTTATGTTGATTGCTCGGGAGACAGTACTGCTCAGTTACAGATTGTATATGGGCCCAGGATAGTCAGTGAGAGGTAAATGCAAGCATAGGAGTGCTTGACCAGCATTGGTCGGGCACTTGTTGCAGCCCATCGATTTGGGTCATGACAAAAGTAGTATCAGAGCAGTTCGTCCTAGGGATTGTCTACAGACCGTGTCCGGTAGAGTCCTGTTTATGGGTGTGAAGCCGGCCACACTTATAAACAGGAAGCTGCAGGGCATTTAGGAATCATTGACCTTCCTCCTGTCTTAGATCGTGCGATAGAGCCAGAGTCTAGGAAAGATCACTTCTGTTCCTTTTTCCTGTAGGTAGGCATAGACTGACGAGAGATGAAGAGATTAGCTTCAGATAGTGGGGTTGCTAAGAAGGCCCCTACAGTATCTCCAGGACCCTAGGCTCCAGGACCGAGCAGCAGGAGCCTAAGTTATTCTATTGAAACTGATCCTTCGGAGGACCCAATGACGATTCCTCCAGAGTTTTTGACTCCTACGGAGGAGGACCCCCCAGAGGACAGCTATGATACAGACCCGTCTAAGTATTCGTCTGGGATACTGGAGGAGGAGATTCCCGAGGCCGTGCCAGCTGCTCCTATGGAAGAGTACTACGTCAGACCAGCCTCCCCGGTGAGTGTTACGGATTACTCCTGCCCCCTATCCTGGCCGTCGGTAAACCAGGAATTGCCCGGTTATTTATATCCATCAGACTCGGATGAGAGAGATAATGAAGGCCAAACGAGCAGATAGTGCCGATGGTGGGAAAATCTTGACGAAGAAAACATTTCACCTTATAGTCCACCAGATCAAACTAGAGACCGATTGGCTACAGGTATATGAGTCCTTATTGGAATTTTCTATGTATGTGCATTTGCTGTAGATTATTATTTAATAGTGGCGAGCGGAAACCCAAAAAGGCCGATAACCGAGTATTTATAAGTAACGACGACCAAGGTGTGTTCGCTACCATTGGGAATCTGGAAATCTAGGATGGAAAGTAGTCATACATACAAATGAAAGGTGAATATTGTGAATTAAAAGGCCAAAATAGTAATTGTGTAGTCGGAAGAGTAAAAGACCCTTTCTAATTCGGAGGGAGATACGTTACGAGAATGTTTTGGAATTTGTCATGACCTCAACTCGCTTTAGATTATGTGGTGAAGGCCATGTAGTGAGATGGATACGATTATACCAGCATTAACGCATCGGATTTCATCAGAGTTTCGAGGTTGAGCGTGCTAGGGTGAGAGAAATACTAGGATGGGTGATCCCCTGGGAAGTGTTCAAAAAGTCCTATAAATTTAGATACAAGAGGCAAATGAGAAGCTAGAGCATCCTAAGGGAGATCGGAGTATGCGGAGTGGTTGGACACCTTAAGAGGTCGCGTAGGACGAGCCAGACTAGACCGGTGAAGAGAAAGAAGGTGCATCATAGCTCTAGAATTAAGGTGAGTTTGAATAGCATTTGGAAATATTTTGTAAGCGAGATGGTAGTAATTATATATATATATATATATACACATATGCATTAATCGAACAGGGTAACGAAGTTCAAGTGACAAAAAATGGTACAAATGTTACAAGGTAAGCTGATGCTATTTTCACTACAGGTTAGGCTTGGAGAGTTTTAATGTAATGACATGTGGGAAGGACAGAAAGTGAATATATGGAAGGTAAGGAGACCAAATATCAAAAGTAAGAAATATGAGTGAGTGGAGCCTCGAGAGAGACAATGGACAAAGCACGAGACAATGTGGGTAAAATTTCGAAGGTAGGCATGTGAAAGGGATAAAGTGTGGTAGTATGGAACAAAAGAGGAATGTGTGGGGCTCGAGAATCGAATTCGATAAGTGGGGCTAAAAGGATAGTGACCACGACAAGGAATGTGAAGTAAGAGAAAGAATGATTAGGCCTTGCAACGATGCTAAAAGATTTACAACTCTCGAAAGATATATTTATAAAGAGATAAATGTGTAGCCATATTGATATGGTTGCCTCGGATATAGAGAAGCTTTCCTAAAAAAGTGACTTAAGAATAGAACGGATTTGCACGTTTCAAGGAATATTTCACGAACTTCAGGGTCGATATTGAAAATAACAAGAGAAGAAAGGTGCTCGAGGAGGGAGAAACCTAAAGAAGGTTAAGGATGAAAGTAGGAAAGGTATACTAATGGGTTGGTCGAAGGAAGAGGAGAGCATTTAGGAGTAAAGTAACTGGAAATCTTTAACCATGGGAGTAAGAAGGATACTTTAACGAGTTGGCGGTAGGAAATCGATTACTCATCGAGGAAAGAACAAAGATGATGAGTCGACACAATTAACTAGAAAATAAATGACACGGAATAGGAATTCATGTGAAGACCGAGAGATTCGATCATAGAGGAAATGGAATGAAATGTAAGGAACGTGCATGGAAGACCACCCGACCGTAGCATCAGAAAGATAGATAAAGGTTTGATGAACGAGAATAGAGAGAGTGTAAACTGTAAGAATTCTATGCTAAGAGAAAAAGTAGCAGGACACTCGAAAAACTTGGACGCGCAGCTACAACACAAACGCGTAGTTAAGAAGAATTACGAGTAAGTGCGCTAAACGGGTGGAAGGACTAGTAGTGGATAGAAGGGTATGGAAATGTTGACAAAATGATGATATAGACATAAATGGAAGAAGAACTCAGGGCAAGAAGTTTTAGAGATGTCATAAGAAAAGTCGGGAAGAAAAACGAGGAGTAAGGTATAATCGAAGACTTCATAAAAGACGTGGTGAATCTTGATGTCCCCATTAACTTGCGGGTCCGAAAAACCATTAGTCTTAAAAAAATAGAGGTGTGAAAAGACGGAAAAGAAGGCATCGGAATTGGATCTAACCCTTATAAGTATTCCGATTAGATACAAGACTGTAACTAGCAAGAAGATAGACGAGTCAGACCATACGATGACGGAACCCCGGCCTTAAGAAGATCGTGAAGGGCGACAAATAATTATCGAAGATGACGGTTACTCGAAGGCTATGGGTGTATAAGGACCTTCTTAATAAGGGGGGAAGAACATACTAGACATGAAAGGAACTATAGACGTTTCAAGCTCCAGAAAAGGAGATTTATTAGTTCAGGGTCAGAGTTCGAGGCGTATTGGCATATCGGGAAGGTAACGGAAAGAAGTAGAAACGAATTGACAATAAGTGTACCATAAGGCAGACATAGGGAGAAAGTATGGAAGATAACTCAAGAGAGCACTTTACGCCAAGATGAACTACGATATTTTTAGACCATGATTTGAATCCCTCGTATTTGGCAAAAAAATGTCGTACCTAAGTATGCAGTGACATGCCCTAAAGGGTAATGAAAAGAGCAAGAAAGGTCTCTAAGATAAATTTACAAAGCGTGTTAGAGAGGATGAAGAACCCAAAGAACGCTTGGGATGACAATGACAATTGTAATAAAAGGAACAACGATTGGTAGTTAGGAAATTTTTAAAGGAAAGAAAGAACACTGCTTCTATGAATGGAAATAAAAGAGTTCACCGGATATTAGAAAATAGTTCATGGACCACTAATTATACTGAACATAAGAGCATATTCTATGGAAGTATATGAACCGTCAACGTGAAACTATTCCCAACTACAATTGTAAGAAGGCCACACCGGAAAGCCAACAAGCAATAACGACTGACGGAACGATCGCCTATACAAGAAAATTGCAGATAAGTATACTTGTGTTGCAAGAGAATCATAATCGAAGAATTACCGTAGTCCTATGCTTCTGGGATTGTATTGATAGATGTGAGGGAAGGAAGTAAAGAAAAAGTTGTAGTAGGAGCTCAAAGATGTTGCGAGCTATGAAATTAGTTGAACTCGGATTATAAGTCTGCCATAAGTGTAACTGGACTGTGAAAGATAATAAATGGCGAAGAAGCATTACGTATATATGTATTTCGGATAATGATATAACTGGCCTTAGAAAGGAACATAATGATTAGGTTCACTAGCGACACAGTTATACTGGGCAAACATTTGGAATGTAAGGGTAAAAGAGATGGCGACAAGGAGGTAAGGATTAGAAATCCTGACTAATGGACTACAAAAAATAATCGGTACAGTGTATATCTAAGATCAACGGGTATAAAAAGGATAGCCCAAGATAGCACCGAAGGAGTAAACGCAAAGAGGGCGCCGAAAAGGGAGAAAGGTAGCTGCCCACTAATAAGGAAACAAGGAGCGAGAAAAAAAAAAGTACTTACAGGACGATGAATAGTTATGGCACGCCAAGTCAAGACTACCATAATGGAGAAAGAACAAGAGCGAGATGCTAGTTAATTTCCGATCATGTGCATAAGGACAAAGAAGTGAAAGAAGATGACTGAAGACAATAAAAGAGTTAAGAAAGAATGAGAAGAGACTGATCCAATTTATAGTTAAGCAAATGGTAATCCGACTCTAAAGGAAAAATAATTGTTCTAACGAATCAAAGATGGTGTCGTGGGTTGGCAATATTGCAACATTCAAGGATGAATGTTTTTAAGGGGGGAAGGATGTTACATCCCGTATCTTCGAAAAACACTTATCAAATTTGAAACATAAATACGTTGAGTTAGGGTTAAGTAAAGCCACTTTGGAATATAAGGAGAAAGCATTATTAAGTATATTTAATGAGTGAAGGATGTATATAAGATATACCGAAAGGTTTTATAAGGAAATGAGTGTAGGAAATGGAGTAGTACGACTTTGGAGAAAGGATGGGTAATGTCTTGTGTGAAAGTTTTGGTCCAACTTGGGGGATACATATCTCTTAGCATAGGAAGTGTTTTAAGGTGAAACACAATCCTAAAGTGCATTTCGTCGAGTCTAGTTTTCAACGCAAGAAACTGCTCGTCGATAGTACATCGGAGTAGAAAATTATGGACGTTACAAGTTCAGCTGACAGAGCAGAAACGCGTGCTACAGTACTGCTACAGTACCCGACCAGCTACAGTGCTGCTACACTAAAATGCTACAGTGAACCCGACCCGAATTTGACCCTTATAAAAAGGGTAAGAACCCATTTTTTTCACCAGATTTTGCTGGAAAATTCCAGAAAATTGAAGAGAGAAAGTGAGGGAATCAAAAGTGTGCAATTTTTAAGTCGCGGAGTAGTGGTTTAGGTCCGGGTAACGCATGGTTGTGATTCTAGTATTGTTTTGCGGGAGATTTTAGCGTGGATATTGAGGATATTGCTGCCTTAACAAGAAAAAAGATATGAATCTTTCTCTTTTGGTATTATTTAAGGCTTATTTACGGAGATAAAGTCGTTAAACAATTGTGTAGTAAGTTGGTTCGTTATGGAAGTTGGAAAACAGCGTGTGGGCTGTTTTATGGCACATATTGGTGTTGATGTTGGTATTGTTTTTGTGTTGTTGGTTGTTGGATTATGATTTCGGGCTAGGCATATAAATAGGGGAGATGCTGTCCGATTTTCGGCAGAATATAAAGTAGTTTAAATTGAAAGCTTAGTACACGTATGCAACGATGAGTCTAATGATAGTGTGAATTCTCTCAAATGTAGATTTACGAGTACGGACGGATAAGCGTAGAAAATAGGAGACTGAACAAGTATGTTAAGGCTTGTCCCTTTCTTTCAAAGGCATGATTCCTATGTTATGATTTCATAAATGTTTCCATATCTTCCTTGTTATCAAAAGTTAAAAGTCTATGATTCCAAGGCATGATTTCCTTCCTGATAACCCGTAACTGTTTTCCAGAATGTCCGTATTTTTCCAAACTAGAGGTTTGTGATTTTGTAAGCTCTTATGACAACAATGATGGACACATTTTTATCATGATGACAATGATGCCAAAGATGAGAATATTTTTCTATGATGACTATGATGAGAACGATTTCATGTTTAAAGGTTCCAAGTTTACGATTTCAATGACGATATAAGAATGTTGAGCTATTTCTTGATCCTTAATTTTATTCCTTGATAATGACTCTATTTTGTAATGATTTCAAAGTATATGAATTGACGCCTTATGAGATTTATGATATTATTCTATGTTCT
Source organism: Lycium barbarum (assembly GCF_019175385.1). Lineage (NCBI taxonomy): Eukaryota > Viridiplantae > Streptophyta > Magnoliopsida > Solanales > Solanaceae > Lycium > Lycium barbarum. The sequence continues at coordinate 15,666,054 of NC_083348.1, read as the reverse complement.
CTTAATGTTATTCTTCATTGATAGTCTCACCTTACAATAATTGTTCCTTCAAGGTGAGACAAAGCCATGATGATTATTCCATAATATAATCGGAGGTTACCGACCTTACGTCACTCCGATAGAGACATAACTTTCCTTGGGCTCTCATGCATGCTGCTTACATGATATATGTATATCTATATGGGTAATGTGGGAAAAAGGGCCAGAGTGTAATATATGCGTAACCCACCTGATCAGTTGGTATTATATGACATGATATCATCCCGGACGCGGGATATATGTGGCTAAATTGATCGGAGCCGACGCCTCGGCAATATGATATGTTCTATTTTCTCTATACATGAACAAGAAATGTTTTTCAAAGAAAGCATTAGTATGGATATATGTATATATGTGGATCGGGCTGCACGTTCCGCAACACTAAGAATGCGTGGTACCTGCCTAAAAGGCACTCATATGTATAGGTTACTCCTTTATCTTACGATACGCTCTATATCCATTCTGTTATTATCCTTACTTGTATCCCTTATTATATTATTGTTCATGCCTCGCATACTCGGTACATTACTCGTACTGACGTCCCTTCTTGTAGACGCTGCGTTCATGCCCGCAGGATCAGGTAGCCAGTCGAACGGTTCACAGCAGTAGGACCTTCTCTCAGGGGCAGTCGGTACGCCCCATTGATCCGGTGCTTCAGTCCGTTTGGTATGCCATCTTGTTACGTACATATATGGGTACGGCAGGGCCTTGTCCTGTCCTTTCTATAGTTTGTATTTTATAGAGGTCTATAGACAGTGATATGTAGTCATGTTGTTATTGTCACGACCCAACCCCGTAGGCCGTGACTGGTGCCCGACCTGGACACCCATATACGTACCTGTCAGATATAATCAAATTGAAACTACGAACAATATGGAACTTTACAAAAGAATTCTGAAGGTTCATAGCGTCATCATATATCCATGTTCAGATACACTGTCTCCTGAGAAGTCACAACTGATCATATCATGAAATAATACGCATGCCGACAAGGCTGCCATCACATATCAATATTGTATGCAAGCCGACAAGGCTGCCGCTATAGACGAACATCATACCACATCACATCGTATAGACCCGGCTGAAAAGAACTCATACACAACTCACACATATGTCTACAGACCTCTAAGAGTATCGATAGCGAAATATGACGGGACAGGGCCCCGCCGTACCCCTGGATAAACACACATATATATATATATCACATGATCTGTACCCAAGGCCTAAACTCCGGAACAAAGGAGCTCTCCAAGACAGCTGAGTAGAAGTCCTATGCTGAAGAGTCACCAAACCGACTATCTTTACCTGCGGGCATGAAACGCAGCCCCCCGAAGAAAGGGGGTCAGTACAGAATATGTACTGAGTATATAAAGCATGAAATACAGTAAAAAGGATCATAACTGAATTAAGGAGTACAGAAAACAAGTACAATGTCAAGAATACCAAAACACTTGCCTTTGAAACATAAATCATGCATGTCAATATCATATATCATACCCGGCCCATAATGGGACTCGGTGACATAATCATATCATCATCATATACATATATACCGTACCCGGCCCTCTAGTGAGGGACTCGGTGAATAAAGTCATCATATGCCCTCCTGGCCGCCATAACAAATCATCATATATATATATATACCGTACCCGGCCCTCTAGTGAGGGACTCGGTGAACAATGTAGTGAAACTGTGCACGATAACATACCCGGCCCGGGACTCGGTGAAAGACATATTGAGGCATGCACGAGCAAAGTAGTGAGAAACCATATGCAATTTAAAACATTATCAAGACTCAAACAGAATAAGAAGAAGGGATTTACACCTGAGTATCAATAGCGACAATCATACCAAATACCCCTCGAACGTCATCATAAATAATATCAAAAGAGCCTTAAGAGCCATAGACATATGTCAGTATAGAATGATACAACTTATAGAAGTCAAGGACATCAGTTATTGTAGAGTTTCTAGGAATAGGAGCTTATATATATATATATATCGACCATTATCCAACGCATAGGGAACTGAAGAGGGAGGCTCAATCACTTGAGAGTTTTAACATCAAGAAGTGAATAAGAAGTATAAATCACATTCGGAACTTATGAATAGAGTTACCCCAAAGTTCATATCATTCATCACTTAGATCTAAGACATGCCAAAAGAAAGAAGGGACAGCTTCACATACCTGTTAGCGACTATTCGTAAATCCTTTCGCCTCGTCGCTCTTTTAGCCTATTTATATAAGAGTAACGTTATCGTTAGTAGTATATTTTCTAGTTCACAAATCTATAGCACATTTCTTATAGAACGTATATTTCAGCTTATATATTCTCGTTTAGGGTTTTCTATTATCTGAAGACTTAATGAAAATCGAGCAGCACTTCCGCTATATATTCGCCTATCCCGAATTTCCAATTGCCCTCCTGTTGACACAGAAATACCAACAACATATGGACATAATCATATCTTCAATTCTTTCAATTCAACAAGAATAACAACATGTTCATATCAACACAACTTCAATCTTAACTTTCTAATTCTTTCCATTCCTTCACCATTTAATCCATGACAACAACAAAAACTATAATGCAACTTAAAATTAATTTACCGCGCCTAATTATAACAGCCCCCTACACGGCTCAATTTACATTTCAACACCAACATCTACAACTTCTTATATTCATCACATATCTACCAATTTATACAAGTTTAAATTGTCTCCAAAATGTGTATAAAGAGAGATCAAACATTACCTTAATCAACTTGGATTCTTAACCTTGCTAATCACTTGGATGCTACAACAATTTCACACCTAAAATTCTTTTTTTCTTCAACCTCCCCCTCGGCTAGAAATCCCCATGGCTGAGAGAGCTTTTTTTTTTCTTTTCTTTTGCTTTGTTCTTGCTTCAACAATATGAATGATGTTTAGCAAGTCATTTGATGTTGTATATATGATGCTCTCCAGCCCTACACGTGCCCCCCTTATGTGGCATGTGTTTTTCCTCTTTTTAATTTTTAAAAATCGGGTAGGGCCCACTTCATTAATTAATCTTAATTAATTTAATTATTTACAATTCCCACTTAGTAACCTAATCACAATTAATTAATTCCTAATCTCCAATAATAATGTTTTTACACTAAATAAAATTTATTAACAATTAGTTCTAATTTAGAAATTAAAAAATTAAGGGTTTCTATTCCGTGTCCGAGAAGGGTCCAGTCTCTAACTCGCGTCGATCCTTTTGCGAATAACTCGACGTATAAAAATACAGGGTGTAACAGTTTTACAGCCTCGTCGGCACTTATTTTGTTGTACAGTATATATGTAGCGGCCAAATCGGCTCACGCTGTTACTCCTAAGGTTTACATTCATATGTATGTGTTGGCCGTGAGTTCCCGGTGCAGTGTCTCTTAGGTTGATTGCTGAGGAGACAGTACAGCTCAGTTACAGATTGTATATGGGCCCAGGTTAGTCAGTGAGAGGTAAATGCAGGCATAGGAGTGCTTGACCAGCAATGGTCGGGCACTTGTTGCGGCCCATCGATTTGGGTCGTGACAAATTATTAATAATATCATAAGAACCTCAAGAATCATAACCTTTAGCATTTCCAGAAATGGAGTCACCATAGAGGACATTTGTATGTATGCTCGTATTGAAGTAATCATGCAATAAGAAAGAAAGGGTTAGCCTTAAAATACCTTTTTGTCTCCCTAACTTCTTAGAATCCTCCCAGGATCGCAAATCTATATTCAAGAGGATTCATACTACAGTTAAGTCTTGAAAACACTCATAAGTTCAAACTAGAGTACCTAGTGAGCTAGAGGAATTTGGCCAGCACTTCCCCTATTTTATCTACTTCCACAAAATTCCAAAATAACTCCCAAAAACAATAATAATACCAATAATACCATAGTCAAGGAAATATATTCAAATTAATCTTAAATCAATCCAAAATCTCCTTTCAAAATCTCTTCAAGACTTGCTACACCTTTAAGTCAACTCAATCATAAGAAATAAGATGAAGAACATACCTCTTAAATGAAGATATTCACATCACTCAACTTCTTCCAAGACCAAATTCACCACAATCTTAAATAAAAGCAAAAACAATCATCTTCCATGAGTTAACTTGGGGTGTTGGAGTTTGATCATCTCTTTTGATGGTGTGGAAGGTTTTGGATGTTAGACAGCCTTCAAGAACTCTCTAATAATATGGGGAGATAAGTGTTGGAAGTGAATGTGAAAAATATGGTCTTTTGGGGCTTAAAAAGGATTTAAAATCGACCCTCCGCCTCGACTTGCGATGGAGATGCAGCCCAGCAAGTTGTAACTTCTGGCCGCATCTCCCTTCCTCTCGTTGGGGTGGTTCTAGGTAGTGAGGTACCCCAAAAGTGGTAGTTTGCGGCCAGTAGGCTGTTACACCTCGACAGATTTCATGTCGTCGTATGGTAAATAGACTAACGCAGGGTAAGAAGTATGTGATGTTTCTACAAGTAAGAAATAGTACTTAACGGTTCTAATTAATATTCCAAAGACATTTAAGGTAAGAGAAGAAAGTTCATTGAAGAAGGCAAAGTATAAGTCGTGTTTTGAAAAAAGGTTTGCAAAGTACCAAAGTAATGTTGACTTAATGAAGTCTTAAAGAAGAGTTATGACGTCCCTTTGATTGTTAATGAAGTGTTAAACAAGTGTTAAGAAGGTTCCATAAGGATTGGAGATCAAACGAAACGACGAGAACAAATTCGGTGAGAAGGAGGATTATACGACCATTTATACGGTCCGTATAATATTATACGGTCTGTATAATGGTCCATATAATAGTCACAGCGACGGGTGATCACTGGAAGTATTATGCAGTCACTTATACAGACCGTATAATGGTTACAGAAAGGATGTTTGTTGATGAAATTTGACGTTCACTTATACGGACCGTATAAGTGTCCGTATAATCCATGACGGGTCAGATTTTCCCAGTTTTAAATATAAGACCCCAAGTTATTATTTTCATTTCTCATTTCCTCCACTTTGTTATAGTCCGTATATTGTACGTTTTGACCTTCTTTCTGTCTTAGATCGTGCGATAGAGCCAAGTCATAAGGAATAAGATTTCCCTATATGAGCTATATGTATGACGAAAGAAAACGAGCAAGGCTGCGGAAGCTTATAAAGGTAAGTCCCGACGTGATTGTTCTGTTACCTGAACTGGAAGTATTGGATGGCGGGGATGTGCCATATAGTCGTATGTTCTGTGAGGCCTTGATGACATTGGCCGCATACAGGTTTTGAATAATAGGAACAGTAAAGAAGGTTCTGCCAGAACGGGTACGCCCCACAGGAAGAAGTATGGGAAAGAAATACTGTGAATAGGTAATAAGTGAAATGCGTTGGTTTAGAAAGGTTATGGATTTGGCCGTGGCAACAAAGGTAAGGTCGCTACCATCGGGAATCTGGAAGCCCAAGACAGGAGGTAGTCATACACACAGGCGGAAGGTGAACATCGGGAACCAAAAGGGTAAAACGGTAATTACAAAATAAGGGACGTGTTACGAAAATGTGTTGGGAACTGTAAGACTTTGACTTGCTCCAGAGCATGCAATAAAGGTCAGGTGAGGAAGCTGACGCGAAAATATCGGCATTAAGGCACCGAATTTCAGTGAAGCTTTTGGGTTAAGCGTGCTCAGGTGGGAGCAGTTCCATGATGGGTGACCCCCTGGGAAGTTTATAAGGAATTTTACATATTCTGACATAAAAGACAAATGGAAAACTAGAATAGCCTAAGTGAAACTACGGTATATGAGATGACGGGAGACCATAAGAAGACGCGTGAAACAAGGCAGACTAGCTCGGTAAAGAGATAGAAAATGCATCACAGCCCTGGAATTAGGATAGGCTTAAACAGCGCTTGGAAGTATTGTGTGAACCAGTTGATAGTGAATATGTATGTATATATGAATGTGTAAGATATCCCGCATATGATTGTATCGGTGGCGTGCGAGCCCCAGCAACCGAAACTACGGGGAGAAAGGTATTGATCACGCAAAGGTGCCGAAGTACGAGTGACAACAAGAATAAATGGTACAAGTGCGGCGAGTGAACTGTTATTATTTTACTATAGGTTGAGGTCGGAAATTCCAGTATAACGATACTCGGAAAAGAAAGAGAGTGTGAGTAAATGGAAGATAGGAAGCTTAAAAGTCGGAAAAGGGGAAAGTTAAGAAAACCTTAGTAAGTGAAACCCCCGCGAGAACTTAATGGTAAAAGTACGAGACCACTAGGATGAAAATTCAAGTAGGCATGTGAGACGAGATAGAGTGAGGTAAAAGGAAACAAGGAGAAATGTGGAGAGGTTGAGAGTTGATTTCAACAAGTAGGTCTAAGAGAATGGTGACCAGGGTAGAGGAATGTGAAGTAAGAGAAGGAATGCTCAGGATGGTGATGGTGTTAAGGTGAAAGATCTGTAAAAGGACAAGTATGTAGCTATAGTAATATGCTTAGAGGTTTAAGAAAGTAACGGAACGCTAAAGAAATATAGACGCACAGCTACAATACGAACACGTAGTTAAGAAAGAATTACGAGCAAGAGAGCTGAGCAAGTGAAAGGACGAATAAGGATAGAAAGGCATGAAAATGTGGACAAATGAGGACCTAGACAGGAAGTAAAAGAAGAGCTTAAGATAAGAAGTTTTCGATATGTAGCCACAAAGCTGGAAAAGAAGGTGAGGGATAAAGGTATAAGCGAAGACTTCATCAAGGACTAGAGCATATAAGGAACCCCTTTAAAAGGGGGGAGGCCATATTGGGCTTACAAGGAATGACGATAAACGAAACGAGCACAACACATGAAGTCAAAGACAAGTGTACCTGTATCGAGAGATACGAAAAGAGACTAAAGAATAGTTGTAGTAAGAATCTGAAGGTGTGGCTTTTGCTAAGATATGGTCACGAAACAGTAATAGAAAAGAGATGATCTGAGAAAGACAAGGATAATACGTGGGCCCAACAAATTAGAAAACCCATGACACGGGAAGAAGATTCAGGTAAAAACTGAAAAGTTCGAGTATAAAAGAAATAAGGTAAAGGATAAATAGTGAGCATGAAAGAAAGGACGACTACAAAAGGGATCCTCCCGAAGTATTATGACACCCCATAAGATCAGTTGAACATTCGAGGACAAATGTTCTAAAGGGGGGGGAGGACGTTATAGCCCGTATATTGTACGTTTGGAAATTCCAAAGTCGTCGTGGAAAGTTAAGGGCGAGACCATTTTCGAAAATTATTTTAATGCACAAGTTGGTTATAAATATTATTTATGAACATTGGTAGTATGGAAATATTGAGAAAGGTTAAGGGCAAAAAGGAGAAATTGCAAAATGGTAAATGGTAATATTGAGGAAAGTCGAGGGGCTTAAGTGTATATACATAGGTAAATGGTGGACAAAATAAAAATAAGACATATGGATAAATCTTATGAGATAATCTAAGTGGTCATCCTTTTATTTAAGAAAATTTCAAGAAAATGGAGGAAAACTCTAGGCAAAGAAAGAAAGGGAGGCATGTGGTTATTTCATATTAAGTGGGGGCTAATTGTAAATAATAAAAACACACGGGGCCAAAGCTTTCATAAATATATATATATATATATATATATATATATATATATATATATATATGATCATTAGTCATATTCTCACAAGAAAAGAAGACTTGGAAAAAATGAATGAAGAAGGGATGAAGAGAGGGGGGATTTCGGCCAAGGGTGGCCAAATGGAGCCATGGAAATTGATCAAAATAAATTATTTTCTTCTAGTATTTCCCCCAAATGGAAGGTCCTCATCAACATGGAGTAATTGTTGAAGCAAGTAGAAGACTTTTTGATGTCATATACCAACCCTAAACCATGTGGGAAGTTGAAGAAAAAAAAGGTAAGGTTTCATCTCTTTTATATGTTATAAATGGTTTGTGCATGTTGTTGAATGTGGAAATGATGGAAATTCATGAAGTATTGCATGTTCAAGTTTGGCCGTGTGTTGGGTGTAAGGTGTACGAATAGCGAATTTAATGTATTTAGCATGATTATGTGTTGTTGTAATGTGTAGAAAAGAATGGAAATTCATGAAAACCTATGGATTGTGTTGTGGCCGAATGGAATAGGGTTTGGAAAGTTATGGTAACTTGATGTTGTTTGACATTTTAGATGCCGTCGTTATGGATTCTATAACGAGAAGTGTAAGTTTAATGACTTAAAATAATGTTATGTTGGTTATGGGATGATTTGGAAATTTATGTGAATTTTATAAAATTTTTGTATTTAGGAGAATTGTATTGTTAAGGTGTGGGGTGATGGTGTAAGTTATGAATTTTGAGGAAAAGAATGTGTTTGGTGTAGCTCTCGGGTTGGGAGGCAATTTCGGGTGAGTTGGAGCCTTATTTGAGTTGCTCGAAATATTGTGTGAATTGAATTTGATATCGAAGTATTGCTAGAATAATTGTTGGCATTGTTGTTGTATTCATTAAGTTGAAAGGTTTCGGGTATGGTTGGGTGTTGGTTTGGACATTTTGAATTACTTGTCGATATTGCTATTATGATGGGTAATATTGTTGTTGATATTGTGGCCGGGTCAAATTCCCGAATTGTTGTTGTTGATTTGGGGCCGAGCCGTATTCTCGGGGATGGTGCATTTACAGGGGAAATGCTGCCGAAATTTCGGCAGACAAAGTGTTACTTTAAAGAATCAACTTCTAAAGGCTCTAATCAAGTTTTGGTAAACATGACCAATTTGTAGATTTTGGCGGATTTGGAACGTGAATTTGGAGTCGCATAAGAAGCAGAAAAGGTATGTAAGGCTTCACCCTTCTTACTATGGCATGTCTTAGACGGAATATGTTGGATATGAGCCTCGGGTATAACTCTACCCTCCGGAATCCGCGCCTAAAGTTTTCTCTTTTTCAATCAATAGAATGGAACTAAAAAGTGTGCAAAATGTTGGAAGAATTTCCTAAACCTCTAGAACCCGCATAAATAGGACCCGACTACCCTAAAACCCTCACAAGTAATGCCATGACATGTAACATATGTAAATTTGGTACGCCGCCTCATTTGACCCGAGGTGGGCCCATGGTCCCCGGATTTTCCTTATTGTTCCGTTTGATCTATTTTGAAGCAGAATCCAAAGAAAACTGTTGATCCTTATCCCGTTCACCGAGTGACAAGTACTGTAACTATGCTAACGAGGATACTTCTATGATGACAATGATAATGATGATGTTAAGAATGGGAATATGCCTATGATAAGTATGACAAAGATGATTCCATGACTAAGACGATGAATATGATCTTATAATGATAACGATGTAGTCCAAGACGAGAAAATGCCTACGGTAGATGTGTTGGCAAAATGTTCTGCTATGAAAAGGAAAATATGGAAACGTTAAATTAATTCTTGATATCTCAACTCTATTACAGGTAATGACTACTCTAAAGGTCCTAGGTATATGAAACTGTACCCTATGACCCTATTTGATGTTTTCCTCATAATGACACTTTTCATTGGTAGTCTCGCCTCACAATACTCGTTCCTTCAAGGTGAGACAAAGCGACTATGGTTGTTCCATAATGTCATCGGAGGCTACCGACCTTCCGTCACTCCGATGGACACATGACGTTCTTTGAGCTCTCATGCATGCAAATGGTATGACATATGTATATGAATGTGAATATGTATATGTATATGTATATGGGGAAAAAGGGGAAGGGCCACTGTTATATCACCACCTGATTCAGCTGGATTTCGTCCCGGATGCGGGATGCCCGGACGCGCGATATGGGAGAGCCGGATACGGCGTCTGTATATGTGATATATATATAATATGTTGGGACACTGTTTGGGAGGGGGGGTGGGAGAGCCGATGTACTCGGCGTCTGTGGATGTAAATAAAGGACACCGTTTTCTGAAATGTTCTGTTTCCTGTACATGTAAATAAGAAGTACTGTTTTTCTGAAAAAGGGACTAAGCATGCATGGCATCTGCCTGAACGGCATTCATATGTACAGGTTACTTCTGTCCCAAGATAAGCTCCTTATGTCTATTCCGTTATTATTCATACTTTATATTCCTTTATTATGTCACTATTCATGCCTTACATACTCAGTACATTACTCGTACTGACCCCTCTAATTCGGGGGCTGCGTTCATGCCGCGTAGGTACACCCAGACGTATTAAAGCCGTTATAGAAGATGTTCCAGCGGAGTTGGCAGGCTCCACTTGTTCAGGAGTGCTGCCGAGTCAGAGTATCTGAGCCATGATGTTTGTTTGATGTTAGAGACTTTGCAGGCAGAGTCGTGGGTATAGAGTGTCGATAATATGCTATATCATAAAGTCCATGTGATTGCAGATTCTGTTTGACTTGAGTACGATGGAAAAAAAAATCTCTTGAAAGTTTTACTATGTTTTCCATTTTTTTATTGATATGAGAGTCTAAGGAAGTTAAGTATGTAACAAAAGTCAGCGGGTTCGCTCGGCTCCAGATATGGGGTCGGGTGCCCATCACACCCTAGTAAAGTCGGGGTGTGACAAAGTGGTATCAGAGCTGGTCGGTCTAAGGGGTTGCTTGCAAAGTCGTGTCCGGTAGAGTCCTGTTTATGAGTGTGAAGCCGGCCACATTTATAAACAGGAGGCTGCGGGGCATCTAGGAAATATTGACCTTCTTTCTGTCTTAGATCGTGCGATAGAGCCAAGTCATAAGGAATAAGATTTCCCTATATGAGCTATATGTATGACGAAAGAAAACGAGCAAGGCTGCGGAAGCTTATAAAGGTAAGTCCCGACGTGATTGTTCTGTTACCTGAACTGGAAGTATTGGATGGCGGGGATGTGCCATATAGTCGTACGTTCTGTGAGGCCTTGATGACATTGGCCGCATACAGGTTTTGAATAATAGGAACAGTAAAGAAGGTTCTGCCAGAACGGGTACGCCCCACAGGAAGAAGTATGGGAAAGAAATACTGTGAATATGTAATAAGTGAAATGCGTTGGTTCAGAAAGGTTATGGATTTGGCCGTGGCAACAAAGGTAAGGTCGCTACCATCGGGAATCTGGAAGCCCAAGACAGGAGGTAGTCATACACACAGGCGGAAGGTGAACATCGGGAACCAAAAGGGTAAAACGGTAATTACAAAAGAAGGGACGTGTTACGAAAATGTGTTGGGAACTGTAAGACTTTGACTTGCTCCAGAGCATGCAATAAAGGTCATGTGAGGAAGCTGACGCGAAAATATCGGCATTAAGGGACCGAATTTCAGTGAAGCTTTTGGGTTAAGCGTGCTCAGGTGGGAGCAGTTCAATGATGGGTGATCCCCTGGGAAGTTTATAAGGAATTTTACATATTCTGACATAAAAGACAAATGGAAAACTAGAATAGCCTAAGTGAAGCTACGGTATATGAGATGACGGGAGACCATAAGAAGACGCGTGAAACAAGGCAGACTAGCTCGGTAAAGAGACAGAAAATGCATCATAGCCCTGGAATTAGGATAGGCTTGAACAGCGCTTGGAAGTATTTTGTGAACCAGTTGATAGTGAATATGTATGTATATATGAATGTGTAAGATATCCCGCATATGATTGTATCGGTGGCGTGCGAGCCCCAGCAACCGAAACTACGGGGAGAAAGGTATTGATCACGCAAAGGTGCCGAAGTACGAGTGACAACAAGAATAAATGGTACAAGTGCGGCGAGTGAACTGTTATTATTTTACTATAGGTTGAGGTCGGAAATTCCAGTATAACGATACTCGGAAAAGAAAGAGAGTGTGAGTAAATGGAAGATAGGAAGCTTAAAAGTCGGAAAAGGGGAAAGTTAAGAAAACCTTAGTAAGTGAAATCCCCGCGAGAAATTAATGGTAAAAGTACGAGACCACTAGGATGAAAATTCAAGTAGGCATGTGAGACGAGATAGAGTGAGGTAAAAGGAAACAAGGAGAAATGTGGAGAGGTTGAGAGTTGATTTCAACAAGTAGGTCTAAGAGAATGGTGACCAGGGTAGAGGAATGTGAAGTAAGAGAAGGAATGCTCAGGATGGTGATGGTGTTAAGGTGAAAGATCTGTAAAAGGACAAGTATGTAGCTATAGTAATATGCTTAGAGGTTTAAGAAAGTAACGGAACGCTAAAGAAATATAGACGCACAGCTACAATACGAACACGTAGTTAAGAAAGAATTACGAGCAAGAGAGCTGAGCAAGTGAAAGGACGAATAAGGATAGAAAGGCATGAAAATGTGGACAAATGAAGACCTAGACAGGAAGTAAAAGAAGAGCTTAAGATAAGAAGTTTTCGATATGTAGGCACAAAGCTGGAAAAGAAGGTGAGGGATAAAGGTATAAGCGAAGACTTCATCAAGGACTAGAGCATATAAGGAACCCCTTTAAAAGGGGGGAGGCCATATTGGGCTTACAAGGAATGACGATAAACGAAACGAGCACAACACATGAAGTCAAAGACAAGTGTACCTGTATCGAGAGATACGAAAAGAGACTAAAGAATAGTTGTAGTAAGAATCTGAAGGTGTGGCTTTTGCTAAGATATGGTCACGAAACAGTAATAGAAAAGAGATGATCTGAGAAAGACAAGGATAATACGTGGGCCCAACAAATTAGAAAACCCATGACACGGGAAGAAGATTCAGGTAAAAACTGAAAAGTTCGAGTATAAAAGAAATAAGGTAAAGGATAAATAGTGAGCATGAAAGAAAGGAAGACTACAAAAGGGATCCTCCCGAAGTATTATGACACCCCATAAGATCAGTTGAACATTCGAGGACAAATGTTCTAAAGGGGGGGGGGAGGACGTTATAGCCCGTATATTGTACGTTTGGAAATTCCAAAGTCGTCGTGGAAATTTAAGGGCGAGACCATTTTCGAAAATTATTTTAATGCACAAGTTGGTTATAAATATTATTTATGAACATTGGTAGTATGGAAATATTGAGAAAGGTTAAGGGTAAAAAGGAGAAATTGCAAAATGGTAAATGGTAATATTGAGGAAAGTCGAGGGGCTTAAGTGTATATACATAGGTAAATGGTGGACAAAATAAAAATAAGACATATGGATAAAGCTTATGAGATAAGCTAAGTGGTCATCCTTTTATTTAAGAAAATTTCAAGAAAATGGAGGAAAACTCTAGGCAAAGAAAGAAAGGGAGGCATGTGGTTATTTCATATTAAGTGGGGGCTAATTGTAAATAATAAAAACACATGGGGCCAAAGCTTTCATAAGAAGACAATTAGTCTTCTTTGACCAATATGGGAAAAATTCAAGAAAAAAGGAAGAAATTCCTAGAGAATTCTAGAGAAAGAGGGCATGTGCCCCTCACATGATATATATATACATATGATCATTAGTCATATTCTCACAAGAAACGAACACTTGGAAAAAATGAATGAAGAAGGGATGAAGAGAGGGGGGATTTCGGCCAAGGGTGGCCAAATGGAGCCATGGAAATTGATCAAAATAAATTATTTTCTTCTAGTATTTCCCCCAAATGGAAGGTCCTCATCAACATGGAGTAATTGTTGAAGCAAGTAGTAGACTTTTTGATGTCATATACCAACCCTAAACCAAGTGGGAAGTTGAAGAAAAAAAAGGTAAGGTTTCATCTCTTTTATATGTTATAAATGGTTTGTGCATGTTGTTGAATGTGGAACTGATGGAAATTCATGAAGTATTGCATGTTCAAGTTTGGCCGTGTGTTGGGTGTAAGGTGTAGGAATAGCGAATTTAATGTATTTGGCATGATTATGTGTTGTTGTAATGTGTTGTAATGTGTAGAAAAGAATGGAAATTCATGAAAACCTATGGATTGTGTTGTGGCCGAATGGAATAGGGTTTGGAAAGTTATGGTAACTTGATGTTGTTTGACATTTTAGATGCCGTCGTTATGGATTCTATAACGAGAAGTGTAAGTTTAATGACTTAAAATAATGTTATGTTGGTTATGGGATGATTTGGAAATTTATGTGAATTTTATAAAATTTTTGTATTTAGGAGAATTGTATTGTTAAGGTGTGGGGTGATGGTGTAAGTTATGAATTTTGAGGAAAAGAATGTGTTTGGTGTAGCTCTCGGGTTGGGAGGCAATTTCGGGTGAGTTGGAGCCTTGTTTGAGTTGCTCGAAATATTGTGTGAATTGAATTTGATATCTAAGTATTGCTAGAATAATTGTGTGCATTGTTGTTGTATTCATTAAGTTGAAAGGTTTCGGGTAAGGTTGGGTGTTGGTTTGGACATTTTGAATTACTTGTCGATATTGCTATTATGATGGGTAATATTGTTGTTGATATTGTGGCCGGGTCAAATTCCCGAATTGTTGTTGTTGATTTGGGGCCGAGCCGTATTCTCGGGGATGGTGCATTTACAGGGGAAATGCTGCCGAAATTTCGGCAGACAAAGTGTTACTTTAAAGAATCAACTTCTAAAGGCTCTAATCAAGTTTTGGTAAACATGACCAATTTGTAGATTTTGGCGGATTTGGAACGTGAATTTGGAGTCGCATAAGAAGCAGAAAAGGTATGTAAGGCTTCACCCTTCTTACTATGGCATGTCTTAGACGGAATATGTTGGATATGAGCCTCGGGTATAACTCTACCCTCCGGAATCCGCGCCTAAAGTTTTCTCTTTTTCAATCAATAGAATTGAACTAAAAAGTGTGCAAAATGTTGGAAGAATTTCCTAAACCTCTAGAACCCGCATAAATAGGACCCGACTACCCTAAAACCCTCACAAGTAACGCCATGACATGTAACATATGTAAATTTGGTACGCCGCCTCATTTGACCCGAGGTGAGCCCATGGTCCCCGGATTTTCCTTATTGTTCCGTTTGATCTATTTTGAAGCAGAATCCAAAGAAAACTGTTGATCCTTATCCTGTTCACCGAGTGACAAGTACTGTAACTATGCTAACGAGGATACTTCTATGATGACAATGATAATGATGATGTTAAGAAAGGGAATATGCCTATGATAAGTATGACAAAGATGATTCCATGACTAAGACGATGAATATGATCTTATAATGATAACGATGTAGTCCAAGACGAGAAAATGCCTACGGTAGATGTGTTGGCAAAATGTTCTGCTTTGAAAAGGAAAATATGGAAACGTTAAATTAATTCTTGATATCTCAACTCTATTACAGGTAATGACTACTCTAAAGGTCCTAGGTATATGAAACTGTACCCTATGACCCTATTTGATGTTTTCCTCATAATGACACTTTTCATTGGTAGTCTCGCCTCACAATACTCGTTCCTTCAAGGAGAGACAAAGCGACTATGGTTGTTCCATAATGTAATCGGAGGCTACCGACCTTCCGTCACTCCGATGGACACATAACTTTCTTTGAACTCTCATGCATGCCAATGGTATGACATATGTATATGAATGTGAATATGTATATGTATATGTATATGTATATGGGGAAAAAGGGGAAGGGACACTGTTATATCACCACCTGATTTAGCTGGATTTCGTCCCGGACGCGGGATGCCCGGACACGCGATATGGGAGAGCCGGATACGGCGTCTGTATATGTGATATATATATAATATGTTGGGACACTGTTGGGGTGGCGGGTGGGAGAGCCGATGTACTCGGCGTCTGTGGATGTAAATAAAGGACACCGTTTTCTGAAATGTTTTGTTTCCTGTACATGTAAATAAGAAGTACTGTTTTTCTGAAAAAGGGACTAAGCATGCATGGCATCTGCCTGAACGGCATTCATATGTACAGGTTACTTTTGTCCCAAGATAAGCTCCATATGTCTATTCCGTTATTATTCATATTGTATATTCCTTTATTATATCACTATTCATGCCTTACATACTCAGTACATTACTCGTACTGACCCCTCTTATTCGGGGGCTGCGTTCATGCCGCGTAGATACACCCAGACGTATTAAAGCCGTTATAGAAGATGTTCCAGCGGAGTTGGCAGGCTCCACTTGTTCAGGAGTGCTGCCGAGTCAGAGTATCTGAGCCATGATGTTTGTTTGATGTTAGAGACTTTGCAGGCAGAGTCGTGGGTATAGAGTGTCGATAATATGCTATATCATAAAGTCCATGTGATTGCAGATTCTGTTTGACTTGAGTACGATGGAAAAAATAATCTCTTGAAAGTTTTACTATGTTTTCCATTTTTTTATTGATATAAGAGTCTAAGGAAGTTAAGTATGTAACAAAAGTCAGCGGGTTCGCTCGGCTACAGATATGGGGTCGAGTGCCCATCACACCCTAGTAAAGTCGGGGTGTGACACACTTCTCTCAAACCCTCTAGAATATTCCAGACACTTCCTTTACATGAATTCAAGGGAAATCAAAGATCAAATACAAAAAACTAGTAGAATCAAGTGCAAGAATGTTAACTAGGGTTGCTAGAAGTCAAGAATCTCTTTGGAGTTGAAGTTGGGGTTTTCTCCAAGTGAAGTATTTTCATCCAAAACCTATTCCTACACAATCAAAGGTAAGTTTTCTGTTCATTTCATGCTATTAAGAGTATTGAATGGTTAAAAGACCTGGATTATGGAAGAAAGTAGAAAATAGGTTACAAATATGAGAATAGTAGTAGTACTCTTGAGTAGTAGCTTGACATGAATCATGATTCTTGACATGTTATGAGTATAATATTGTTATAAATGGTATTAAGAATATTGGAGAAGCATTATATGAGGATGAATGTGATGTTGTATTATGGCTATGGTTATGAATGACTTTGAGGGGGAATTTTGAGAATTGAATAACGACTAACTTAACGATGTTTATTGATAGTGATATTGTGGGTATGTTGTTGATGTTTGGGAGTTGTTATATTATAATGAGGAAGTTGTAGAAACGAAGAAAATGCAGCCCCATTTGTATTAGCTCTTAGTCTCTTTCGCTTAAGCTTAAGTATATTATCGCTTATCTAATCTTAGTACTAATCCCCTTGAATGTAGAGTTGTAAGCTTGGAACGAGTACGCTTAGTCGTTAAGGAAACGTAATGGTATGTGAGGCTAGTCCCTTCTTTTTTCTAAGGCATGATCCCTGTAATATGACTTCCTTATGTTTCCATGACTCTCCTATATTCCATAAACTATAAGTCTATGATTATCAAGAGCTTCTCATGAGACAAAGATAAGAGATGTGTCATGAATATCATAATGATCTTGATAATTCTATGTCTAGAGACTCTAAAGCTTATGAAATGATGCCATTATGAGGCGAATGATTTTGATGCATGACTTCCTCGATCATTATTCATTGTTGCTAGTCTCACCTCATGATACTAGATCCTTCAAGGTGAGGCATAATGATTATGGCTATTCCATAATATAATCGGAGGTTACTGACCTTACGTCACTCCGATAGAGTTACAGTTTTTATTTGAGCTCCTATGCATGCTTCATGATAAGTATTTGATGATGATTACACCGTGCGTAGATGGCCCGGCAGCACCGCTAAGGCGGGCGACTCATACACCGTGCCTAGATGGCCGTGCAGCACTGCTAAGGCGGGCCGCTTACTACACCGTGTCGATATAGTACGGGCAGCACCACTAGTGGAGGCATGGGATGATCAGCCCGGACGCGGGCTAACGACATTGTTGAACCGGACGGTTTATGTATGTATGTGTGACATGTCTTAAAGGTAAAAGTAAAAAGGTGAAATTCTGCCTTAAGGGGCGAGTAGTACAGTTATCCTTTCTTCTTATGCTTTCTGTATTTTCTTATTATGTTATCATACATGCCTTACATACTAAGTACTTTATTCGTACTGACGTCCTTTCTTTTATGGACGCTGTGTTCATGCCCACAGGAAGACAGGGAGACGGTGCAGACCCATAAGAGCTTATCAACGGATTCACAGAAGCACTCCACTACTCCGGAGGTGCTACTTATTGTTATATTCTCCCGTGTATATATTTGGCGTATGACGGGGTCCTGTCCCATCCGTATGTCTCAGTATTCTAGTTGAGGCTCGTAGATACGTACGTGTGGGTAGTAGATATCCCATGATGACTACATTGTATATTTGTATATCATTTTGATAGCCTGATGGGCTTATGCACATGAATGTAGATATGTTTTGGAAGTGATAATGGTTTCCTCATGGCTAGTTATGTTGAGAATAATAAATGCATTCAAGATGAGTCTGGTGGTAAGTATATTGGGTGGTGCTCGGTAGGGTCGTTCCGGGTACCCGTCATAGCCCCCAGCTGGGTCGTGACAAAAGTGGTATCAGAGCAGTTCTGTCCTAGGGTGTGTCTACGAGCCGTGTTCAGTAGAGTCTCGTTTATGGGTGTGAAGCGTGCCACACCTATAAACAAGAGGCTGCGCGGCATTTAGGAATAATTGACCATTTTTCTTCCTATTAGATTCTGCTATAGAGCCATGTTATAAGATTTCCTTCTCCCTAATTATGCGTTATGATTTCAGCGATGCCGGTAAAGAGAAAAGCCACCGCCTCCCAGAAGGGCGAGGCTACTACAGCACAACGAATGGAAAGGAAGCTACTAACGTATGTAGAAGAAGGTTAATCCCAAAATGAGGCTCCATCAAATACCTCTCATACTCAGCCTATTCCACAAGAACAAGAAGGTGTTTCTACTCCAGCCCATGTGCCTCCAATTCCTCCACCGGGTACTTTGGATCAACAGATGACCGAGGCCATTCAGTTATTAACTCGGGTTGTTTTCGCTCAGGCTCAACGGCAAAGTACGGGTCCCTGTGATAGAGCCATTAGTGCAAGGGCTCGTGATTTCATGAGTTTAAATCCCCCAGAATTTTTCGGGTTGAAGCCGGATGAAGACCTGCATGTTTTTATAGATGAAATGTGGAGGACATTGAGAATTACTGAATCTGTGGAATTGGCATCTTATAGAGTCCGGGATGTTGCAGTCCTTTGGTATAATAATTTGATTTATTCAAGAAGAGAGGATGCACCTCCCCCGGTTTGGCAAGAGTTTGTGAAAGCTTTTATATGTCAATATTCGCCACCCGAGGTTCGATGGGCCAGAGCGGACAAATTCTTGAATCTCAAGCAAGGAAATATGAGTGCCCGGGAGTATAGCCTTCACTTTAATTCATTGGCTAGATATGCTCCGACTATGGTGGCTGACATGGCAGATAGAGTACATAGATTTGTGAGTGGCTTAGGGACACATTTGTTTAAGGATTGTTTGACGGCTTCACTACAGGAGGGGATGGACATCTCTCGTATTCAGGCTCATGCCCAGAACTTAGAGGAGCAACATCGACCTTACCGAGATGAGCGTAATGTGGACAGAGGGCAGAGTAAGAGGCCCAGATCTGTTGGTGCCTGCAGCGACTATAGAGGGGGATCGAGGCAGTCATATTCTAGATATTCAGGCCAGTCGGCGACTAGTGCACCTCCTTGATTTGCAGGCAGGATATTCAATCGCCTTATTCATTCAGGACAGGGTTAGAGATCGAGAGCTTCGGGTTCCCAGCTTGGAGGTAATTATAGTCAGAGGAGGCCACCGGTCCCACGATGCAGCCAGTGTAGGAGGTTACATTCGGGTCTGTGTCGTCAGGGCTCAGATGCTTACTATTCCCGTGGTCAGGTTGGGCACATGATGCGTGATTGCCCGTCGATGGGTGGTAGAGTTAAGCCCAGTCCACAGGATCAGTAGCTGGTTCTTCCGTGTCCATGCGCCCGGTAGGGCAGACCCCCCCAGACATCCGCAGGCCATGGTAGAGGTAGAGGGGTAGCATCCAATTCAGGTGGCTCTCAGCCCCGTATTTAAGCTTTAGCTAGACGTCAGGATTTGGAGTCATCCCCTGATGTGGTTACAGGTATACTATCCATATTCTCTCATGACGTTTATGCATTGATTGATCCAAGTTCTACGTTGTCTTATATTACTCCTTATATTGCTGACAGCATTGGGGTGAAACCCAAACCAATTAAACCTTTTGAGGTATCTACTCCGGTTAGTGATCCCGTAATAGCTAGACAAGTTTACAAGAATTGTGTGGTGATATGTAATCATCAGACTATTGCTGATTTAATTGAGCTGGAAATGTTAGATTTTGATGTGATTATAGGCATGGATTGGTTGGCTTATTGCTATGCTAATGTGGATTGTAGAACCAAAATAGTTCGATTCCAATTCCCGAGAGAAGTCGTGCTTAAATAGAAAGGTAATACAGCATCCCCGAGAGGTAGGTTTATTTCCTACCTCAAAGTGAGGAAGATGATATCCAAAGGCTATATTTATCATCTTGTCCAAGTTCATGATGCCGAAGCAAGGCCGCCGACTTTTCAATCCATACCGGTAGTGAATGAATTTCCGGATGTATTTCCTAATGAACTTCCAGGCCTTCCTCCAGAATGAGAGATTGATTTCCCTATTGATGTTTTATCGGATACTAAACCAATCTCTATTCCTCCTTATAGAATGGCTCCTGCAGAATTGTAAGATTTGCTCGAGAAGGGATTCATTAGACCTAGTTCATCACCGTGGGGAGCACCTGCCCTATTTGTGAGAAAGAAAGAAGGTTCCCTACGGATGTGCATTGAGTATAGGCAGCTGAACAAGGTGATAATAAAGAATAAATATCCGCTTCCAAGAATCGATGATTTGTTTGACCAATTACAGGGTGCCAAATGATTTTCCAAAATTGATCTAAGATTAGGGTATCATCAAGTGAGAGTTAAAGAAGAAGATATTTCCCAAAACAGCTTTCAGAACGAGATAAGGCCACTATGAATTTCGGGTGATGTTATTTGGTTTGACTAATGATCCGGATGTGTTTATGAATATGATGAATAATGTATTCAGGCCGTTTCTAGACCTATTTGTGATTGTGTTCATCGATGACATCTTAGTATATTCTCGTTTCGAAACGGAGCATGCAGACCACTTGCGTATTGTCCTTGGAACTCTTAGGACTCGAGAATTATATGCAAAATTTTCAAAATGCGAGTTTTGGATAAATTATGTGACTTTTCTGGGCCATATTATCTTAGCTGATGGCATTCGAGTAGATGTTCAAAAGATTGAGGTCGTGATGACTTGGCCAAGGCCTACAACGCCTACAGAAGTCCGTAGCTTTCTGGGATTGGCTGGTTACTATAGAACATTTATGGAAGGGTTTTCCTCTATTTCAGCACCATTAACGAAGCTAACTTAGAAATCAGCAAAATTCCAGTGGGTTGGTGCTTGTTAACGAAGTTTCCAGGGATTGAAGGATAGATTAACTTCAGCCCCAGTCCTGACACTCCCAGAAAGGTCAGATGGTTATGTTGTGTATTGTGATGTCTCTGGTGTTGAGTTAGGCTGTGTGTTGATGCAGCACGGTGAAGTCATTCCCTACACTTCCCGACAATTGTGAAAGCATGAAAAGAATTATCCAACTCATGACCTCGAATTGGCTGTGGTTATTCATGCACTAAAGATATGGAGACACTATTTGTATGGCGTTCATGTTGATATTTATATAGATCACAAGAGTCCCCAATACATTTTCAAACAGAAGGAGTTGAATCTTCAGCAAAGGCGGTGGTTAGAACTACTGAAGGATTATGATGTGAGTATTTTATATCATCATGCGAAGGCGAATGTAGTAGCCGATGCACTTAGCCACAAATCAATGGGTATTCTATGTGAGGTTCCTCCAGAGAAGAAAGAATTAATCCGTGAGCTTCACCACTTAGCCCGTCTCGTAGTTCGTCTAATTGATTCAGGCAATACAGGAATTGGTATTCACGACCCAGCTATTTCGTCCTTAGATATGGAGGTGAGAGAGTGCCAATATAAAGACTCCCAGTTGAGTCACTATAGAGATACATCTCCTGAGAAAGAGAAGTCTCCATTTGAAGTTCCTACAGATGGAGTTCTTAGGTACCGACACAGGCTATGTGTCCCAAATGTTGCAGGACTACGTTGTCGGATTCTAGAAGAAGCTCATTACTCTCTGTATTCTATTCACCCAGGAGCGACAAAGATGTATCACAATCCCACGTTAATGTATTGGTGGGATGGAATGAAGAAAGACATAGCAGAATTTGTAGCTCAATGTCCAAATTGCCAACAAGTGAAAATTGAGAATCAAAAGCCAGGAGGACTATTACAAGCCATGGAAATTCCAGCCTGGAAAAGGGAAGTGATCAATATAGATTTCATTGTAGGGTTGCCTTGTTCCCGACACAAGTATGACTCCATGTTATAGCCCGCATTTTGAACGTTCGGATAGTTTCAGGTAATCGCGGGGAGTTAAGGAAGTGACTATTTCTCAAGGTTATTTTAAATATGAATGGACTATGAATATTGTTTATGGGTATTATTAGCACGGAATTATTGAGAAATATTAAGGGTGAAGGAAGAAATTCATGAAATGACTCAAGGTAATCACGCAAAGGTCTAAGGGCAAAATGGTAATTTCACAAGGCCTTCATGAAAAGGCCATGTTGGCCAATTGATTTAGACCATAAAAAGGGGACATGAGATTATATTATATTGCAAGACATGCACATGTGGGCAAAAGTTGACCAAGTCAAGAGACTATGCAAATTTGAAGCCTTAAAGGATAATCTTGAACAATTTAAAGAAATTAGTGGAAAATAGGGGGCACATGACCGGCCATGTGCCCATTTGTGTGTATAAATGTGTTCAAGTCTTGCAAAAGAAGACTAATTTACTACTCTACAATTCAAGAAGGTTCAAGAAGGAAAACTTGAAGGACAAAGGCAAGCAAGATTCGGCCATAGTAAGATCCACAAGGAAAAAATGATAAAATTCTTCCAAAAATCATTTCCTACTAAGTGGAGGGTGCTTAACAAGGTAGAGTTGTTGTTGGAGCAAGAAAGATTCAAAATCATATAAGTTGCCAAGAGATAAGCAAGTGAGAAGTTGAAGAATAAAGGTAAATTCTAACCTTGTTTTATGTGTTATACATGGGTTATATGTGTTGTAGTATGCAAAAATGGATGAAATTCATGAAGGAGATAAATATAGTATATGGCCGTGTACATATATGTATGTGTAGGAGCCATGCTTCAATTGTTTTAACTAGTGTTTGGTTGTTATTGTTGTGAATGATATGCGGAAAATGGAAATTGAATGAGTTTGGAGAATATTGATGTTGTGTTGTGGCCGTGAGGTATATGGTGTGTGTATGGCCGTGTATATTATATGTATAGTAGTGTATATGTGTTGAAGCATGAAGAAATGGTAAGCAAGTGCTAGTTAGTATTTTGGTTGTTGTGTTGATTGATAATGGTGGCCGAATGTAGTGTTGTTGTGTTGGACAATCGAATTGATTTTTATGTAGTGTTTGATTGTTGTTATCATGGATTCAATAATAAAAATGAAGTTGTAATCATCGTAGATTTCATATCGCAAATAAAGGTTTGATAACTTTGGAAGTATTGATAATTGGGAGATTATGTATATTGAAGGAAATATGTGAATTGTTAGTGCGATTGTTGAGTTATGTTAATAGTTTGGCCGGGTTTGAATTCCCGGATTGTGTTTGATGAGGATTTGACTAAATTGAATGTCGAGGATGGTATATTTACAGGGGAAATACTGCCGAAATTTCGGTAGCAAAAATGTTTCCTTAAGGTTTTGACTCTAAGTATACTAATGGAAGTTTTGGTAAAAATGACCAATTCGCAGATTTTGACGAAATTGTGACGTGAATTTGGAATAGCTAAAGGAGCGGAAAGAGGTATGTAAGGCTTCACCCTTCTTTCTATGGCATGTCTTAGTTGTAATAGGTTGGGTACGAGCCTCGGGGACAACTCGGTTCCCCGGAATCCGCACCTAAAGTTTTCCACTTTTTGTTCAATAGAATTGAAATAGAAAGTGTGCCAATTGTTGGAAAAACCTCCTACGCCCTTAGAACTTGTATAAATGGGACCCGATTACCCTAAGACCCTCACAAGTAACGCTATGACACGTAACATACGTAAATCGTATACGCTACCTCATCCGGCCCGAGGTGGGCCCGTTACTCTCGGATTTTCCTATAGTCTCGGTTGACTTATTTGAAGCGAATCCAAAGGGGGCCTTTGATCTCGATGTCGTCGCTAATGATAAGTACTATGAACACTCTAACGAGAAAGCTTCTACGGTGATAATGATAATGACAATGTTAGACGAGAGAGTGTACTTACGATCAGTACGACCGGAACGACTCTATGACTAAGCTAAGTATCTTATGTAAACAATGAAAGTGATAAACTAATTTTTCAATCGTATTTATATTTCCTAGCTATAACTTTATTTTCTAAGACTCCAACGCCTATGACTGTCACCTATAATTCCCACGATTTCATTCTACGGTTACCGTAATATTATTCTTCGTTGATAGTCTCGCCTTAAAATACTTGTTCCTTCAAGGTGAGACGGAGTTACCACTAGCATTCCATGATGTAATCGGAGGTCACCGACCTTACGTCGCTCCGATGAATACATGATTTTTTTTTTCTTCCTTGGGCTCCCTTGTGTGCTTATATGATATATATATATATATATATATAAAACATGTATATGTATATAAGATATGTATAAGTATATGAAATACGTATATGTATATAAGATAAGTAAATGTATATAAGACATGTATATGTATACAAGCTATGTATATGAACCTGGGCTGGGGGGAAAGGGATACATAGGGGAAAGGGAAGGGAAATATGTTTCGCTGCCACCTGATCAGCTGGATTATCATCCCGGACGCGGGGTGCCCGGACGCGGGATATATGGGTGAGCCGGTACATATCGGCGCTATGTGGGTGAGCCGACATTGTTCGGCGCTATGATATGACCTACTATGTCAAGACCAGACATGCTATGATACGATATGCTATGACATGCTATGCTACGATATGATATGCTATGATATGCCACGACATGACATGATATGACAAGCTATGCTATGATATGATACGCTATGACATGCTATGCTATGGTAAGACATGCTATGACACGCTATGCTATGACACGACACGCCATAACATGCTATGCTATGACACGATATACTATAACGCGACATGCTACGACAAGACAAGATAAGATATGATACGATACGATACGATATGATAGTACATGACATGATAATAGTTCTATTTCCTATGTCCTATGACTCCATGACGTTATTCATCATACACTATGTTATTGCTTGTGTTATCTTCCATGTCTTACATACTCGGTACACTATTCGTACTGACGTCCCTTCTTGTGGACGCTGCGTTTCATGCCGCGCAGGTCAGCAGACAGGTGGACTTGATCTTTAGGAGTTTACCAGCAGTACTCTACAGTGCTCCAGTTGTTCCGGAGCTTCACTTCAGTGGTACTATTTTGTATATGTACATTCGGGCACGATAGTACTCGGCCCTTTCTATGTATAAGTATACTATGTCTAGAGGCTCGTAGACAGCTATGTACAGTCAGTCAGGTACAGCTAGATATATGATGTTTGGCAGGATAATGCTGTTGTATAAAGTGTTAACGAAGTTTACTAGTCTATGTTCATAATGACGCTGCTAATGTTAATGTTCATTAATGTTCAAAAAAAAAAAAATATGGCTCTGTTTATACATGATAGATAAGGGGTGCTCGGTACAAGTATCGGGTACTCGTCACGGCCCCTAGTTGGGTCGTGACAGAAGTGGTATCAGAGCAGTTCGGTCCTAGGGGTTTGTCTACGAGCCGTGTCCAGTAGAGTCTTGTTTATGGGTGTGTAGCGCGCCACACTTATAGACGGGAGGCTACAGGGCATTTAGGAAATGTGACCTTCTTTGCATTCTAAGATCGTGCGATAGAGCTATGCTACCAGGCTTCCACATTCCTTTCCTAATCCTATGTTATGGTTTCAGTAATGCCGCCGAAGAAAAAGGCTACGATGGCCGAGAAAGCTAAGAGAGTGGCGGCCAACAGAGTTGAACGGGAGCTAGAAGAAGAAGAATCTCATAATGAGGCTCCCCCTCAGACCGTTCCTGCTCCCCATGCACCAGCAGAGCAGGGAAGAGTTCCAGCTCCAGCCCCCGCACCCCCAGTTCCACCGCCAGCAGCTCCGGGCCAGCAGATGGCAGAGGCCATCCAGTTATTGACCCAGTTAGTTGCCGCACAAGCTCAGCGGCAAGATATAGACACGGGAGACAGGGCGGTAAGCGCAAGGGCCCGAGACTTTATTACCCTGAAGCCGCCAGAGTTCTATGGATCAAAACCAGAGGAGGACCCGCAGAGTTTCATAGACGAGATGCTGAGGACTCTGAGAATTATACATGCTTCGGATACGGAGTCCGTGGAGTTGGCTTCATACAGGCTGCGGGATGTGGCAGTTCTGTGGTACGGTAACTGGATATCATCGAGGGGAGCAAATGCACCCCCTCCGGTTTGGCAGGAGTTCACTGAGGCATTCCTACGACATTTCCTACCGCCAGAGGTTCGACGGGCTCGAGCCGATATGTTCTTGAACCTGAGACAGGGAAATATGAGCGTTCGAGAATACAGCCTCCGTTTTAACTCATTAGCCAGGTATGCCCCAGCCATGATAGCTGATAGGGGAGATCATGTACACCGATTTGTGAGTGGGCTAGGGCCACATTTGGTTAAGGAATGCTTGACGGCTTCACTCCAGGATGGGATGACTATTACCCGCATCCAGGCCCACGCCCAAAATCTGGAGGAACAATATCAGCCACGGAGAGAGGAGCGTTATCCGGATAGGGGTCCCAGAAAAAGGGGCAGGTTTTCCAGGACTAGGAGCGAGTACAGAGGGGGACAGGCACAGGGGCAATTCAGGTACTCAGACCAACCGGCGGCCAGTGCACCTCCTCGAATTGCGGATAGGAGATTTGACCGTTCTACTGATTCGGGAGCGGGTCAGGGCACTAGAGCTTCAGGATCCCAGTATAGGGATGATTCTGGCAGGATGATGCCACCCCCGCCACGGTGTACTCGGTGTGGCAGGCCACACTCGGGACAGTGTTACCGGGACACAGGTGCATGTTATGCTTGCGGACGGACCGACCATTTGATGCGAGAATGTCCGCTAAGGAATGAGGGAAGCAGAGTCCAGCCTGCCGGATCAGCTGTGGATTCGTCACCGTCCGTGCGCCCTCCGGGACAGGCCTTCCAGGCTCCAGCAAGTCGTGGCCGAGGCAGAGGAGGGACGCCTAGCTCAGCCGGTCCTTCACGCCGCATATATGCATTGACAGGGCGGCAGGATACTGGACCTTCCACCGACGCGGCCACAGGTACACTTCCGGCATCTTTTCTATAATATATGGGAGTTAAATTGAATTGGATTTTTCTTTATCTTGCACCGTCCCGTGTATTGCGGAACATATAAAGAATTCGGGAACATTCAGGACAAAAGCAACCGTACACACGAGTAAAAAGTGAACATTAGTGACCTCGAAGGCTAAAATAGTCATTAAAAGAGAAATATGCGCTATGAGTGCGTTCGAACATTGCCGAGACCCCAACCTGCCCCACATTATGTGATGTAGGCAGTACGGTGAAGCGGAAGTAAAAATACTAACACCGAGACACTGAAATGCATTAAAGTTTCTAGGTTAAGCGCGCTCAGGTGGGAGTAATGCCACGATGGGTGACCCCCTGGGAAATATGCTGAAAATTTCGTAAATGTGAAAACAAGAGACGAGTGTAAGAGTAGGCAGGTCAAAGTAAATTGGGGTGTGGAAAGTGGTTAGAAACCCCATACGAGTCATATAGGCCGAGACGGACTAAACTAACAAGAAAGGGGGAGCCATGACAACAGAAAGCTTTGGGAACGAAGGAGAAAAGTACAGATGTCACAGGGTGAGACCGATATTAAGTCCACACTATCTAATGCAAGGAATTTATGATAAGGCGGTGTGCGGGAACATGTCTAGTGAGGGGATAGACGCGGCAGACGCCACGAAGGAGGAATTACAACTGTGAAGATCGCAAAGAGGGCAACCTAAGCTCCTAAGGTGGACATGTTAAGTGACATGAGGCATCTACAAAGGAGACCTCCCCGAAGTACTATACTATGTATGAGGCCAGTTTAACATTCGAGGACGAATGTTCTAAAGGGAGGGAGGATGTTATAGCCCGCATTTTGAACGTTCGGATAGTTTGAGGTAATCGCGGGGAGTTAAGGAAGTGACTATTTCTCAAGGTTATTTTAAATATGAATGGACTATGAATATTGTTTATGGGTATTATTAGCACGGAATTATTGAGAAATATTAAGGGTGAAGGAAGAAATTCATGAAATGACTCAAGGTAATCACGCAAAGGTCTAAGGGCAAAATGGTAATTTCACAAGGCCTTCATGAAAAGGCCATGTTGGCCAATTGATTTAGACCATAAAAAGGGGACATGAGATTATATTATATTGCAAGACATGCACATGTGGGCAAAAGTTGACCAAGTCAAGAGACTATGCAAATTTGAAGCCTTAAAGGATAATCTTGAACAATTTAAAGAAATTAGTGGAAAATAGGGGGCACATGACCGGCCATGTGCCCATTTGTGTGTATAAATGTGTTCAAGTCTTGCAAAAGAAGACTAATTTACTACTCTACAATTCAAGAAGGTTCAAGAAGGAAAACTTGAAGGACAAAGGCAAGCAAGATTCGGCCATAGTAAGATCCACAAGGAAAAAATGATAAAATTCTTCCAAAAATCATTTCCTACTAAGTGGAGGGTGCTTAACAAGGTAGAGTTGTTGTTGGAGCAAGAAAGATTCAAAATCATATAAGTTGCCAAGAGATAAGCAAGTGAGAAGTTGAAGAATAAAGGTAAATTCTAACCTTGTTTTATGTGTTATACATGGGTTATATGTGTTGTAGTATGCAAAAATGGATGAAATTCATGAAGGAGATAAATATAGTATATGGCCGTGTACATATATGTATGTGTAGGAGCCATGCTTCAATTGTTTTAACTAGTGTTTGGTTGTTATTGTTGTGAATGATATGCGGAAAATGGAAATTGAATGAGTTTGGAGAATATTGATGTTGTGTTGTGGCCGTGAGGTATATGGTGTGTGTATGGCCGTGTATATTATATGTATAGTAGTGTATATGTGTTGAAGCATGAAGAAATGGTAAGCAAGTGCTAGTTAGTATTTTGGTTGTTGTGTTGATTGATAATGGTGGCCGAATGTAGTGTTGTTGTGTTGGACAATCGAATTGATTTTTATGTAGTGTTTGATTGTTGTTATCATGGATTCAATAATAAAAATGAAGTTGTAATCATCGTAGATTTCATATCGCAAATAAAGGTTTGATAACTTTGGAAGTATTGATAATTGGGAGATTATGTATATTGAAGGAAATATGTGAATTGTTAGTGCGATTGTTGAGTTATGTTAATAGTTTGGCCGGGTTTGAATTCCCGGATTGTGTTTGATGAGGATTTGACTAAATTGAATGTCGAGGATGGTATATTTACAGGGGAAATACTGCCGAAATTTCGGTAGCAAAAATGTTTCCTTAAGGTTTTGACTCTAAGTATACTAATGGAAGTTTTGGTAAAAATGACCAATTCGCAGATTTTGACGAAATTGTGACGTGAATTTGGAATAGCTAAAGGAGCGGAAAGAGGTATGTAAGGCTTCACCCTTCTTTCTATGGCATGTCTTAGTTGTAATAGGTTGGGTACGAGCCTCGGGGACAACTCGGTTCCCCGGAATCCGCACCTAAAGTTTTCCACTTTTTGTTCAATAGAATTGAAATAGAAAGTGTGCCAATTGTTGGAAAAACCTCCTACGCCCTTAGAACTTGTATAAATGGGACCCGATTACCCTAAGACCCTCACAAGTAACGCTATGACACGTAACATACGTAAATCGTATACGCTACCTCATCCGGCCCGAGGTGGGCCCGTTACTCTCGGATTTTCCTATAGTCTCGGTTGACTTATTTGAAGCGAATCCAAAGGGGGCCTTTGATCTCGATGTCGTCGCTAATGATAAGTACTATGAACACTCTAACGAGAAAGCTTCTACGGTGATAATGATAATGACAATGTTAGACGAGAGAGTGTACTTACGATCAGTACGACCGGAACGACTCTATGACTAAGCTAAGTATCTTATGTAAACAATGAAAGTGATAAACTAATTTTTCAATCGTATTTATATTTCCTAGCTATAACTTTATTTTCTAAGACTCCAACGCCTATGACTGTCACCTATAATTCCCACGATTTCATTCTACGGTTACCGTAATATTATTCTTCGTTGATAGTCTCGCCTTAAAATACTTGTTCCTTCAAGGTGAGACGGAGTTACCACTAGCATTCCATGATGTAATCGGAGGTCACCGACCTTACGTCGCTCCGATGAATACATGATTTTTTTTTTCTTCCTTGGGCTCCCTTGTGTGCTTATATGATATATATATATATATATATAAAACATGTATATGTATATAAGATATGTATAAGTATATGAAATACGTATATGTATATAAGATAAGTAAATGTATATAAGACATGTATATGTATACAAGCTATGTATATGAACCTGGGCTGGGGGGAAAGGGATACATAGGGGAAAGGGAAGGGAAATATGTTTCGCTGCCACCTGATCAGCTGGATTATCATCCCGGACGCGGGGTGCCCGGACGCGGGATATATGGGTGAGCCGGTACATATCGGCGCTATGTGGGTGAGCCGACATTGTTCGGCGCTATGATATGACCTACTATGTCAAGACCAGACATGCTATGATACGATATGCTATGACATGCTATGCTACGATATGATATGCTATGATATGCCACGACATGACATGATATGACAAGCTATGCTATGATATGATACGCTAAGACATGCTATGCTATGGTAAGACATGCTATGACACGCTATGCTATGACACGACACGCCATAACATGCTATGCTATGACACGATATACTATAACGCGACATGCTACGACAAGACAAGATAAGATATGATACGATACGATACGATATGATAGTACATGACATGATAATAGTTCTATTTCCTATGTCCTATGACTCCATGACGTTATTCATCATACACTATGTTATTGCTTGTGTTATCTTCCATGTCTTACATACTCGGTACACTATTCGTACTGACGTCCCTTCTTGTGGACGCTGCGTTTCATGCCGCGCAGGTCAGCAGACAGGTGGACTTGATCTTTAGGAGTTTACCAGCAGTACTCTACAGTGCTCCAGTTGTTCCGGAGCTTCACTTCAGTGGTACTATTTTGTATATGTACATTCGGGCACGATAGTACTCGGCCCTTTCTATGTATAAGTATACTATGTCTAGAGGCTCGTAGACAGCTATGTACAGTCAGTCAGGTACAGCTAGATATATGATGTTTGGCAGGATAATGCTGTTGTATAAAGTGTTAACGAAGTTTACTAGTCTATGTTCATAATGACGCTGCTAATGTTAATGTTCATTAATGTTCAAAAAAAAAAAAATATGGCTCTGTTTATACATGATAGATAAGGGGTGCTCGGTACAAGTATCGGGTACTCGTCACGGCCCCTAGTTGGGTCGTGACACTCCATATGGTTGATCGTGGACAGACTCATCAAATCAACTCATTTTATTCCAGACAAAACCACATATTCGGCAGAAGATTATGCAAGATTGCATCTTAAAGAGATTGTGCGACTTCATGGTGTCCCGATATCTATTATCACAGATACAGGAGCACAATTTACAACTAAGTTCTATAAGTCTTTCCAAGAAGGTTTGAGTACTCAGGTAAGGCTTAGCACAGCGTTTCATCCATAAACTGATGGGAAATTCGAACGCACTATTCAGACACTGGAGGATATATTACGGGCATGTGTGCTAGATTTCGGTGGAAGTTGGGATGACCACTTACCTCTTATTAAGTTCGCATACAACAACAACTATCATTCGAGTATTCAGAAGTCCCCTGTCATGACCAGACTAGGGGCGGCGACGAGCACGCGGTGCTAGCCCACCCGGGCACCCCTTAGCTTACACTCATGCTTGCATCTAGGTAAGCCACATCATTAATCATACATTTGTAAGCATCAATCATACTAGTCCCATTGGACGACAACATCTTTAATCATCGTAGGCATTTATGCCACAACAATGTACAGGGGCCGACGAGGCCAACAAAATGATATACAAAATATAGGCCGACAAGGCCAGACATATCTAACCACATACACGTGACTACGAGCCTCGAAGAAGAGTATGACATAACACATGAGCGGGACAGGACCCCGCTATGCCCATAATTTTATACACAATAAGAATAAGTACCCAAAAGCTATGGCTTCGAAGGAAATGGAGCTCTGCTATGCAACCTCTGAATAAGCAGCTATGGATCAAGTCTGTCTTCCTGTGCACCTGCGGGCATGACGCAGCGTCCACAAACAAAAAGACGTCAGTACGAAGAATGTACTGAGTATGTAAAGCATTATCAACATCGACATAGAAGCATAATAGACAACATATGAAGTAGCATAGGAGGGAGGACAATAATATCATCATCGTGGCACTTACTTGCTTTCCATAGAGGTATTCCACCTCTATTGCGTACCCGCGTACATACATCCGTATCCGTACTTAATTATTCTCATAATCATTTACATCTCATATACATAACATATTCGTACTCTTAATGATGTCATATACATAGCATATACACATATATACATAGATACATAACATTTACATAGCATACCCGACCACGCAGGATCGGTGTCTCATACATACTTGGCCAACCAAGGCTCAAGGTTACATCTACCTGGCCCTGCCAAGGGGTCAGGGTTTTCCATACCATCTGCAGACGTGCGCGCGCGTTACGTAATCATATACACACATATACATATATTCTACCCGGCGTCATAAGCTCGGGGTTACATTATAGCCCTTCATAGGCACACATAAGTATAATAGCCCATAGGAACCTTTAGCATCATTATTATTATCATTACTATCAATATCACTATAATCGTCGTTGTCATTACATCTATCTTATGGCCTTACTCGTCACATGGGGAACTTAGTACGATCGGGGCGTATCAATAATCGTGAGCTTACAAGCCTGGAAGGTCAATCATTTGGAGACAACATACTCGTATAGAGGATTTAGAAATTTGGCCAAGGGACCATGCCTTATGAAAGAAAGGTTAGCCTTACATACCTTTTCCGTTGAACTATTCTACACTTGCACGTACTCTTCCGATGCTCACGTTTCTACCTTCATTAAGGTCATACTATCATTAGAATAGATAACTAGCACAAATGGCTAAAGCTAGAGAAAATCGGACAGCATCTCCTTTATTTATACCACGTTTTGCCCATGTCACAATTAAACTCCTAAACGTCAACAATACATTCACAATATCATAACAATAGCCATTAATAGTCTACATTATGCACATTCTCAATTCACTTTCATTCGTCCATATTCATGGTCACAACACCCAACTTCGTCCATTAATTTACAATGCCTATTTCATGGTTTTAACGTCGTTTACAACACATTCTTATCACAACACAACAACAATCATGATTCAATTCAAACTATTTCTCAAAACGTCGCTATTCATCATTCATGACCCATTTTGCTATACTCTTCTAATGACCAAGCATTTCAACTTTAAAATACCTTAAACAACATGTAAATATCATGAATCTTACCTTAGAAGTTGTAGGAACAAGCCTTAGTTGATAATACTCCACTTGAGCAAAAACCCTAGTTTTCCTCCATTTGGATTTCTTTACTTTAGATGATCTTTGATGGGTTCTTACTCTTGATTCACTTGGTTATGTTTTTAATCAGTACAAACCCTTGAAAACTTGTATAATATATGTCGAAAGATGTTTTAGAGAGAAGGGGGTGTGAAGGGAAATGAAATGAAATCATCTTGGTCCCTTACATTTAATGAGCATTTTCTGCCCCGACCAAAATATACGGACCAACATACGGTCCATATAAATTGTACGGGTCGTATGTCTGGCCGTACATTTGGTCCAAAAACTTTTGGCCAATCTGGGCTGATTATACGGTCCAGACATACGGATCGTATAAATTATACGGCCAGTATGTTTGGCCGTATAATCCCCAGTGAATCTGATGTTCGTTCCGTCAATTCGTTTGATCTCCGATCCTCATGGAACCTCCTTAACACTTGTTCAACACTTCAACACTCGTTACTCGTAATTCCTTTTTGATACTTATCAAATACTTCGCCATACCTAGCTAACTTTCTCGTCCTACGTCGGACGCCTTTAAAATCTCACTTAGGGTCATCAAAACGCTTTTCCTACTCAGACAAATATCGTATACTTGTACTCCTTACTAGTTCAATTACCTGCGTACCAACGGAGGATTTTCTGAGGTGTAACATTCTTCCCCCCTTAAGAACATTCGTCCTCGAATGTTAGAGGGTTCAGGAATTCTATAAAAATTTCGCCAGAGTTTCCCCTATAATATGGCACTACCATCGTGTCACAACAACCCATAATATCGATGCCACACAGGGCTACAACACAGTAGCGTAAAAATTTGGCCACACACGACCCAAAAGCATAAAAGGAAAGCATACATACCTTAGGATATTGATGTCTCGTCTTGGACTTCTTCTGATGGCTGAAATAAATGTGGGTATTTGGATCGCATACTTTCTTCTGCTTCCCACGTCATTTCCTCTCGTTTACCGCCTCTCCATAGAACCTTAACTGAGGCCACCTCTTTGTTTCTAAGCTTCTGTACTTGGCTGTCTAATATGGCAATGGGTATCTCTTCATAGGTCAATTTCTCTGTCACTTCCACATCATTCACTGGGACGACCCTAGTAGGATCTCCAATACATTTCCGGAGCATCGAGACGTGGAAAACTGGATGAACTAACTCCAAATCGGGAGGTAGATCTAACTCATATGCCACTTTGCCTATTTTGCGCACAATCTCATATCGCCCAATATACCGAGGACTAAGTTTTCCCTTTTTGCCAAACCTCATAACGCCCTTAATCGGCGACACTTTTAAGAATACCCAATCTCTCACTTCGAATTCCAAGTCTCTTCGACGATTATCCGCATAGGACTTTTGACGAATTTGAGCCGCTAACAGCCGATCTTGTATGAGCTTGACTTTCTCTGTTGCCTGCTGAACCAAGTCTGGCCCTATCAACTGAGCCTCTCTTGTTTCGAACCACCCAATCGGGGATCTACATTTTCGTCCATATAAAGCCTCATACGGTGCCATTTGAATGCTAGAATGGTAACTATTATTGTAAGCAAATTCATTGAGTGGCAAATGATCATCCCAATTTCCTCCAAAATCTATCATACATGCCCGTAGCATATCCTCAAGAGTCTGAATAGTATGTTCAGCTTGTCTATCGGTTTGTGGATGAAATGCCGTGCTGAGGCTGACTCGGGTCCCTAAACCCTTTATGAAAGACTTCCAAAATTTTGCTGTAAACTGAGTCCCTCTATCGGAGATGATAGATACCAGAACGCCGTGGAGTCTCACTATCTCTTTAAGGTAAAGCCTTGCATAATCTTCTGCCGCATAGATCGTCCTGACCGGCAAGAAATGAGCTGACTTGGTGAGTCTATCCACGATCACCCATATAGAATCATACTTACATCGAGAACGGGGTAACCCTGAAACGAAGTCCATATTAATCACTTCCCACTTCCAAGTTGGGATTTCTATAGCTTGCAATAATCCACCTGGCTTTTGGTGCTCGATTTTCACTTGCTGGCAATTTGGACATTGGGATACAAACTCCGCTATATCTTTCTTTATCCCATTCCACCAATATAAAGACTTAAGATCGTGATACATTTTCGTTGCTCCGGGGTGAACAGAATAACGAGAACAGTGAGCTTCTCTCAAAATCTGGTGGCGTAAACTGGCCACATCAGGGACACATAATCTATCTCTACATCGGAGAACTCCGTCTCCTGAAATATCGAATGATGACTCCTCTTTTTGAGAGAGTGTATCTCTGTACTGCATTAGCATGGGATCCTTATATTGCCGCTCTTTCACCTCCGCGATTAGCGACGAAACTGCAGGATTCTGAATAATAGTTCCCTTGCTACCTGAGTCCACTATTCGGACTCCTAGGCTAGCTAACTGTTGGAGCTCACGGGCCATTTCCCTCTTTTCTAGTCGTACATCACATAGACTTCCCATCGACCTACGGCTAGGAGCGTCGGCCACAACATTTTCCTTTCCGGGGTGATACAAAATATCGACATCATAATCTTTTAGCAACTCTAGCCATCGTCGTTGCCGCAAATTCAACTCTTTCTGCTTGAAGATATACTGGAGACTCTTATGATCTGTATAAATGTCCACATGGACGCCATATAAATAATGTCTCCATATCTTTAATGCATGAACCACCACGGCCAATTTTAGATCATGGGTGGGATAATTCTGCTCATGTTTCCGCAATTGCCTTGAAGCATACGCAATCACCTTGCCATGTTGCATCAATACAAAGCCTAGCCCAACACCTGAAGCATCGCAATAAACAACATATCCTTCCAATCCCTCTGGAAGTGTCAAGACTGGGGTGGAAGTCAATCTACCCTTTAACTCTTGGAAACTATGTTCGCAAGCATCGGTCTATTGAAACTTTGCCGATTTCTGGGTCAACTTTGTGAGTGGTACAAATATAGAAGAAAAACCTTCAACGAACCTCCTGTAATAACATGCTAAGCCCAGAAAGCTACGAACTTCCGTAGGAGTTGTGGGCCTTGGCCAAGTCTTCACGGCCTCAATCTTTTGACTATCCACTCGAATACCATCGGCTGCCACAATATGCCCTAGAAATGCCACTGAGTTCAACCAAAGCTCGCATTTGGAAAACTTTGCAAATAATTCTCGAGTTCGAAGAACTCCAAGGACAATACGCAAATGATCCGCATGTTCTGACTCGGACCTAGAATACACCAAGATGTCGTTGATGAATACTATCATAAATAAATCCAGGAAGGGCCTGACTCACTATTCATCAAATCCATAAATACCGCTGGCGCATTAGTTATCCCAAATGACATCACCCGGAATTGAAAATGACCATATCTTGTTCTAAAATCTGTCTTGGGGATATCTTTCTCCCTTACTCTCACTTGATGATACCCGGACCTCAAATCAATCTTCGAAAACTATTTGGCACCTTGCAATTGATCAAACAAGTCATCAATCCTTGGGAGAGGATATTTATTCTTAATCGTCACCTTATTCAATTGCCGATATTAGATGCACATTCTCAAGGAGCTATCTTTCTTTCGAACAAACAATACGGGTGCTCCCCAAGGGGACGAACTTGTCACACCCTGATTCCCCTAGGGTGTGATGGGCACCCGACCCCATATCCGGAGCCGAACGAACCCACAGACTCTTATTTCATGCATGATCTTTCCGGACTTGTTAAGTCAAATAAGCATGACATACATATTAAGGCTCCCAGAATTTTTTTTTTGTTTTGCTTATCAAATTCAACAAAATCTGTAATTATATAGAATTCACATTATAATACAAACTAACACATCGGCTGATGGAGCCGCTTACTGAACCGACATACCATACCCACGACTCTGTCTGCAAAGTCTCTAACATTAACCAGAAACCATATCACATATACTTCTGACTCGGCAGTCCCCCAGGAGCAAGTGGAGTTTGCCATCTTCGCTGGAACATCTTCTATAATGTCTTCAACTCATCTGGGAGTACCTGCGTGGCATGAAACGCAGCCCCCGAAGAAAGGGGGTCAGTACGGAAAATGTACTGAGTATGTAAGGCATGAAATACAGAACAGAGAATCATAGCCAAAAATGGAAACTCTACAGAGCCAGTAAAACTGTGAAGAGTCATCAATACGTTTTCTTTGTATAATAAAGTAGTAGATCTCAAATCATAATTCAGATACATATACATATTTATGCACATAACGTGTCCCGGTCCTTTAGTGAGGGACTCGGTGAATAAGGTCAGACATATCAGTATCATATACCATATATACCTATGACGTGTCCCGGCCCTCTTGTGAGGGACTCGGTTAATGGAATTACGTATATCAATATCATGTATAGCATATGCATATAACGTGTCCCGGCCCTTTATTAAGGGACTCGGTGGATAGGATCATGTATAGCAAAATCATATACCATATATACATAACGTGTCCCGGCCCTCGAATGAGGCACTCGGTGAATAGAATCGTATATGTCACATCAAATGTCATGTATGCATGTAACGTGTCCCGGCCCGCCAGTGAGGGACTCGGTGGATAACATGTCCCGGCCCTTCATTAAGGGACTCGGTAGAGGGGATCCGGTCCGGATCTGGCGCCATCATCATATACGTGTCCCGGCCCTCTACTGGTGGGTCTCGGTGAACAATGCAGTGGAGTACGCACGAGAACATGTCCTGGCCCGGGCTCAGTGAATAGACATATCCAAAACTTGCACGAACAGAGTAGTGCGAAACCATATGCATACAAATCAGGACTCAGTATATATACACACTTACTGACAATCCGGAGATTCAATAGAATAATCGTACGTGCTGTCGTCTGACAACCAAAACATCAGAGTTTACAAAAGATATTCCTATCAAAATGTTCGTAGCGAATTATCCATAACAGATTACTCTTATTATAATTCTCATATCAGATTACATACCGAGATCAGAATACTCTTATCGGATACTTTTATCAGAATACTCATGTCAAAGTACATATATCATAATACTTATAGAAGAGTACTTTTATCAACACACTTATATCAGATTATTCATAACAGATTTCTTATATCAAATTACATACTCACATCAGAATTTTCACATCAGAGTGCTTATATCGGAATACTTATGTCGAAATATTCATGTCAACATACTTATACCCAAATGCTTATATCAAAACGCTCAAATCGGAATGTTCATATCTGAACACTTATATCAGAATTGGAAGCACTCATATCGGATTACTTGTACCGGAATATTTATATCAGAATAGTCGAATCAAGGTACTCATAATATTCTTTCCGACACAAATTCTTTATACTTATTTCGTTACTCGATCATGTCGTAAAATGGGTCATGTCAAACATACTTCTACTCATATAGGTCAGAATCATAGGCAGACTCGGAACATATTAGATAGCACTTTAGAAGCGAATTCCTTCCGGATATCTTACGGGTCGGACCAAATATAACTTATAAGATCGCGTGCACATATCAAGATATAGATTAAGGACTCAATGGGATAGTAAAACAACCAAGAGTTTCCTTTAATTATTGTACAGAATTAAGCCAGATAGAACAATAGGGGAAGATTTCGGGAGTAGTGGGTCCACCTCGGATCAAGTCGAGGCAACGGACATGAATCATGGACATTAGTGTCTATAGAGTCATCCAAGGAAGTTTCGAGTCGACTTGATTACATTTACAAAAGTTTCGGACGTTTGATTTCCTTTCGACCAAAACATGAGATTTATAGTTTAATTAGATTGAATGAATAGTGCTCAAATTCAATTTCGGATTTCTATGAACAGAATTGCCCCCGAGGCTCAAGTATCGACCTAGTATACCTAGGACATGCCAAAAGAAGGAATAGGGTAGCCTTACATACCTTTCTCGCGGCTTATGCTCGCGCAAAATCAAACCCCGTTTCGCCCAAAATCTGCAATTGGTCATAAGTGCCAAATATGAGTTGTAAACTCTTAAGAATTCAACTTAGATTCATATTTGTCTACCGAAATTCCGGCAGCATTTCCCCTGTAAATACACCATCCCCGAGGGTACAACTCGGCTAATTCAACAACAGCAAGCCCGAGAATGGAACTCGGCCACATTATCAACAATAACACCAACAATTATGGCAACAACATCATCAATCATTTCAAGAATATTTCAAACAATTCACATAGTATACCAAACAACCCAAACGACCTACCTCTTCACCCAAGACCTTCCAAATTCCACAAGGACATTAATAATCTATACTTCAACAATATCCTTCATTCTTATAATCGCAAGAAACCATGCTAATATCGCATTAACTTCTTTTATAATCCACCAACAAATTACAACTTCATTTCAAGTCATTTATTCTTCATTTAACATCATAGAAACCGCAACACAACAACCAAAATACTTAGATAAAAATTGATTCATTCACTTCTATACCACATAGCAACTCACGGCCATATCACTACATCTATGATTCCATATATTCCATCCATTTCTTCATCCTACAACATATACAAATCACCCATAACATCAACAACAATCAAAATACTAACTAAAAATTTATTCATCACATTCTATACCACACCGCCATTTTCGGCCACCCATCACCCATACATATTTAATGAATTTCACTTATTTCCACATACTACAACATAGAATAAGCCATCATAATACATAAAAGGGTATGAATTCTCACCTTTGCTCTTCAACTTCTTCACTTGACTAGAACGCGGAAACGACGAAACAGATGACTTATCTTCCGAAATAATTATACCATGTTGTAGAGGACCCTTGAATTAGTAGAAATACAACAATAAAATGATTTTTAGAACAAGATTTCTCATGGTCAAATTCCCATGGGTTGGCCGAAATGCTCCCTTTCGTTTCTCTTCTTCTTTGTTTCTTTACTTCTCTCATTATCTCTTGAAAGTTCTAGGGGATTTTAATGAATAATTGGCCCCTTTTTATTAATTTAAACACATGACTTAATATTTGGGGCTTGGGCCAAGCATATGGCCGGCCACCCCATGCCATTTGGGCCTCTTTTCCTATATATATATTTTTAGCCCAATTGATGTAGTCCGTATTTTGTAATTCCCGAAACTAATTTCCAAAATTCCTATTTTTGCCCTTGGCCTTCCTCCGTATTTCCACACCAATACTTTTCATGATCAACACACACATATGTGAATTCCAATCAACATATGACCTTATTCCTTACAAATCAAAGTCATTTCAAATTTTCCCGAACGCGCGAAAGTACGGGATATAACATCCTCCCCCCCTTTAGAACATTCGTCCTCGAATGTTCAACTGACCTTAGGGGGGTCTCGTGCCACTTCGGGGTGGTTTCTCTCTATAGTTATCCTTTGTGGACTCTCCAATGTGGGTTCTTTACAAATATGATTGAGTAATTATTCACTTCACTGATTCATATACTTTCATAGCGTATTTTATCATATCCCACACAGTCATTGGGCCATGAACTATCTTCTAGTAACTGATGAATCCTTTTCGCTCTTTCACAGACGCTGTGTTCCTTCTTTCTTCAAGAAATTTCAAACCAAACATAGATACAATAGTCGTCATCGTCCGAAATATCCTTTTAGTCCTTATCATTCTCTCCATTATCCTTTTTGTATGCCGACATGTTAAGGGGTCCTTTATATGTCACAATCTTCGAGTATCCTCGTTTTCGATTATATTTCATTTCTCGTCTTACTTCCGAACTCTACGCATAACATACCGAAACTTCCTACCATAGGTTTTTTTCTACCCCCGCCGTTCTTATCAATATTTCTACACCTTTTCACCCACTATTAACCTTTTCACTTATTTGACTCACTTACTCGTGATTCTTCTTAACCACGCCATCTATTTCCTTATATACCTTTCGGGAGTTTAATTCTCCCATCATTGTCACAGAGCCTTTCCATTTCATTTCTCACTTCATATTTCTTGTCGTGGTCACGATTCCTTTGGTCTCGCTTGCTTAAGTCAATTTTCAAACCTCACACACTTTTCCCTCGTTCATATAACCACATTTTTTTATCCTTCTTCACGTGTCCATACTTACAGTTTGTCCAAATAGTTCCGTGCTTTACCCGTCGTTCCTTTTCTGGAGGTTCTGCTCGGTCATGTTTCCTACCTTTCGCTTCCTTCCAATGTTTGACCCTTTTGCTTTTCCTTTACTTACTCTCTTTCCTTTCCATATATCATTGTACTGGAACCTTCCAGTCTTAACAAATAGAGAAAATAACAACAGCCTACCTCATAACATTCGCACCATTTACCCTTGCTATTGTTACTTGGAGTCCGACACCCTTATTCAATTGGTGCCTTTCGCATTCTAGCACCGGTCGCGGGGACACACATATTCATTAGTAAAATCACAGATAGGGCATCATACACATTCATATGTGCATACATAATTATTTTCAACTAGGCCACACATTACCTCCAAACATCGTTCAAGCCTATTCTGATTCCAAAGTTGTAGCGTTCTTTCTGTTTCTTCTCTAATCTAATTGATTGCGTGTTGTGTGGCCCTTTTATGGTCTCCAACCATCTCGTATATTCTAATTCCACTCAGGCCATTTTAGCTTTCCATTCGTATCTTACATCGGAATATATAAAATTCTGACATATTTCCCAGGGGGGTCACCCATCCTGAAATTGCTCCCACCTGAGCACGCTTAACCTCGAAACCTTGGTGCGTTTCGGTGCCTTAACGCTGATATAATCGCGTCCACTTCCTCGTATGTCCTTTACCACATAGTCTGGAGCAAGTCAAAGTTTTATAGATTCCGAGACATATTCGTAACACGTTCTTTCTCGTGCAATTACTATTTTACCCTTTTCGGTCTTCCGCACCACCTTTATAAATTCTTATCATTCGAAATCTGTACGCAGAACATACCAACAGTACTTTACAGAGCATACGGCTATATGTCACATCCTAGCCGCCCAGGATTCGGTTTTAGGTAACAGAACGAATATTTCCAGACTTGCTCTTCTGACCTTTCCATATCGTCATTTGCCTTTTACCGTCGTAGGTAAGGCTTACAGATGGAATTTCATTCACCTATGATTTGGCTCTATCGCACGATCTGAGACAGAAAGAAGGTCAACAATCCCTAAATGCCCCGTAGCCTCCTGTTTATAAATGTGGCGCGCTACACACCATAAACAGAACTCTACCGGACACGACTTTGCAGACAACTCCTAGGACAGACCTGCTCTGATACCACTTTGTCACACCCTGATTCCCCTAGGGTGTGATGGGCACCCGACCCCATATCCGGA
The DNA here is from genome assembly GCF_019175385.1 of Lycium barbarum. Classification (NCBI taxonomy): domain Eukaryota; kingdom Viridiplantae; phylum Streptophyta; class Magnoliopsida; order Solanales; family Solanaceae; genus Lycium; species Lycium barbarum. The sequence goes on along the minus strand of NC_083348.1, from coordinate 15,622,958 downwards.
GCCGAGCGAACCCACAGACTCTTATTTCATGCATGATCTTTCCGGACTTGTTAAGTCAAATAAGCATGACATACATATTAAGGCTCCCATATTTTTTTTTCTTTTGCTTATCAAATTCAACAAAATCTGTAATTATATAGAATTCACATTATAATACAAACTAACACATCGGCTGATGGAGCCGCTTACTGAACCGACATACCATACCCACGACTATGTCTGCAAAGTCTCTAACATTAACCAGAAACCATATCACATATACTTCTGACTCGGCAGTCCCCCAGGAGCAAGTGGAGTTTGCCATCTTCGCTGGAACATCTTCTATAATGTCTTCAACTCATCTGGGAGTACCTGCGTGGCATGAAACGCAGCCCCCGAAGAAAGGGGGTCAGTACGGAAAATGTACTGAGTATGTAAGGCATGAAATACAGAACAGAGAATCATAGCCAAAAATGGAAACTCTACAGAGCCAGAAAAACTGTGAAGAGTCATCAATACGTTTTCTTTGTATAATAAAGTAGTAGATCTCAAATCATAATTCAGATACATATACATATTTATGCACATAACGTGTCTCGACCCTTTAGTGAGGGACTCGGTGAATAAGGTCAGACATATCAGTATCATATACCATATATACCTATGACGTGTCCCGGCCCTCTTGTGAGGGACTCGGTAAATGGAATTACGTATATCAATATCATGTATAGCATATGCATATAACGTGTCCCGGCCCTTTATTAAGGGACTCGGTGGATAGGATCATGTATAGCAAAATCATATACCATATATACATAACGTGTCCCGGCCCTCGAATGAGGCACTCGGTGAATAGAATCGTATATGTCACATCAAATGTCATGTATGCATGTAACGTGTCCCGGCCCGCCAGTGAGGGACTCGGTGGATAACATGTCCCGGCCCTTCATTAAGGGACTCGGTAGAGGGGATCCGGTCCGGATCTGGCGCCATCATCATATACGTGTCCCGGCCCTCTACTGGTGGGTCTCGGTGAACAATGCAGTGGAGTACGCACGAGAACATGTCCTGGCCCGGGCTCAGTGAATAGACATATCCAAAACTTGCACGAACAGAGTAGTGCGAAACCATATGCATACAAATCAGGACTCAGTATATATACACACTTACTGACAATCCGGAGATTCAATAGAATAATCGTACGTGCTGTCGTCTGACAACCAAAACATCAGAGTTTACAAAAGATATTCCTATCAAAATGTTCGTAGCGAATTATCCATAACAGATTACTCTTATTATAATTCTCATATCAGATTACATACCGAGATCAGAATACTCTTATCGGATACTTTTATCAGAATACTCATGTCAAAGTACATATATCATAATACTTATAGAAGAGTACTTTTATCAACAGACTTATATCAGATTATTCATAACAGATTTCTTATATCAAATTACATACTCACATCAGAATTTTCACATCAGAGTGCTTATATCGGAATACTTATGTCGAAATATTCATGTCAACATACTTATACCCAAATGCTTATATCAAAACGCTCAAATCGGAATGTTCATATCTGAACACTTATATCAGAATTGGAAGCACTCATATCAGATTACTTGTACCGGAATATTTATATCAGAATAGTCGAATCAATGTACTCATAATATTCTTTCCGACACAAATTCTTTATACTTTTTTCGTTACTCGATCATGTCGTAAAATGGGTCATGTCAAACATACTTCTACTCATATAGGTCAGAATCATAGGCAGACTCGGAACATATTAGATAGCACTTTAGAAGCGAATTCCTTCCGGATATCTTACGGATCGGACCAAATATAACTTATAAGATCGCGTGCACATATCAAGATATAGATTAAGGACTCAATGGGATAGTAAAACAACCAAGAGTTTCCTTTAATTATTGTACGGAATTAAGCCAGATAGAACAATAGGGGAAGATTTCGGGAGTAGTAGGTCCACCTCGGATCAAGTCGAGGCAACGGACATGAATCATGGACATTAGTGTCTATAGAGTCATCCAAGGAAGTTTCGAGTCGACTTGATTACATTTACAAAAGTTTCGGACGTTTGATTTCCTTTCGACCAAAACATGAGATTTATAGTTTAATTAGATTGAATGAATAGTGCTCAAATTCAATTTCGGATTTCTATGAACAGAATTGCCCCCGAGGCTCAAGTATCGACCTAGTATACCTAGGACATGCCAAAAGAAGGAATAGGGTAGCCTTACATACCTTTCTCGCGGCTTATGCTCGCGCAAAATCAAACCCCGTTTCGCCCAAAATCTGCAATTGGTCATAAGTGCCAAATATGAGTTGTAAACTCTTAAGAATTCAACTTAGATTCATATTTGTCTACCGAAATTCCGGCAGCATTTCCCCTGTAAATACACCATCCCCGAGGGTACAACTCGGCTAATTCAACAACAACAAGCCCGAGAATGGAACTCGGCCACATTATCAACAATAACACCAACAATTATGGCAACAACATCATCAATCATTTCAAGAATATTTCAAACAATTCACATAGTATACCAAACAACCCAAACGACCTACCTCTTCACCCAAGACCTTCCAAATTCCACAAGGACATTAATAATCTATACTTCAACAATATCCTTCATTCTTATAATCGCAAGAAACCATGCTAATATCGCATTAACTTCTTTTATAATCCACCAACAAATTACAACTTCATTTCAAGTCATTTATTCTTCATTTAACATCATAGAAACCGCAACACAACAACCAAAATACTTAGATAAAAATTGATTCATTCACTTCTATACCACATAGCAACTCACGGCCATATCACTACATCTATGATTCCATATATTCCATCCATTTCTTCATCCTACAACATATACAAATCACCCATAACATCAACAACAATCAAAATACTAACTAAAAATTTATTCATCACATTCTATACCACACCGCCATTTTCGGCCACCCTTCACCCATACATATTTAATGAATTTCACTTATTTCCACATACTACAACATAGAATAAGCCATCATAATACATAAAAGGGTATGAATTCTCACCTTTGCTCTTCAACTTCTTCACTTGACTAGAACGCGGAAACGACGAAACGGATGACTTATCTTCCGAAATAATTATACCATGTTGTAGAGGACCCTTGAATTAGTAGGAATACAACAAGAAAATGATTTTTAGAACAAGATTTCTCATGGTCAAATTCCCATGGGTTGGCCGAAATGCTCCCTTTCGTTTCTCTTCTTCTTTGTTTCTTTACTTCTCTCATTATCTCTTGAAAGTTCTAGGGAATTTTAATGAATAATTGGCCCCTTTTTATTAATTTAAACACATGACTTAATATTTGGGGCTTGGCCCAAGCATATGGCCGGCCACCCCATGCCATTTGGGCCTCTTTTCCTATATATATATTTTTAGCTCAATTGATGTAGTCCGTATTTTGTAATTCCCGAAACTAATTTCCAAAATTCCTATTTTTGCCCTTGGCCTTCCTCCGTATTTCCACACCAATACTTTTCATGATCAACACACACATATGTGAATTCCAATCAACATATGACCTTATTCCTTACAAATCAAAGTCATTTCAAATTTTCCCGAACGCGCGAAAGTACGGGATATAACAGAACTAGGCCTGACAAAGCCTTTCTCAAGCAAGTCTTTCAATTGCTCTTTCAACTTTTTCAATTCTGCGGGTGCCATTCTATAGGGAGGAATAGATTTAGGCTTAGTGTCTGGCAACACATCAATAGTAAAATCGATCTCCCGCTCGGGAGGAAGGCCTGGAAGCTCTTCCGGGAATACATCCGGAAATTCACTCACTACGGGAACTGACTGAAGAGTTGGCGACTCAGCTTCTACATCTTGAACTCGCACTAGGTGATAAATACAACCTTTCGTGATCATATTCCTTGCTTTTAGATAAGAAATAAATACGGTGCTGAGGACCGCTAGAACTGGGGGCTCTCCCTCTTCCTCTACCATGGCCAACTGGTGCATGAGAACTTGGCCCCGTAGGGCGTACAGATGCCGAAGACCCGGCTACCGACCCTGATGGCTGGGTCCTACCTCTACCATGTACTGAAGGGCAATCACGCATGATATGGCCTGGCCAACAACATGAATAGCAAACATCTAAACCCAATCGACATCGACCCCAATGCGACTTCCCACCCTGGGAACATCGTGGTACCGGTGGCCTTGACTGGCCTGAATCATCTCTGAACTGAGGTCCTGAATAACTCGGACTCGGCCCTGAACGAGCAGATCTATCAAATCCCAGGCCTGAAACCCGTGGAGGTGCACTAGTCATGGAAGGCCTGAATATCTAGGGAACTGCTGCCTGTGTCCGCCTCTGGACTCGCTCATTGGGCCTGAAGATCTGGCCCTCTTGCTATGACCCCTATCTTGCTCACGCTCACTTCTCCGCTGCTGTAGGCTTTCTTCTAGGTTTTGGGCATGTGCCTGAATGCGAGCGATATCCATACCGTCCTGAAGGGACGCAGTCAAGCATTTATCCATCAAGTGTGGCCCTAGGCCTTTTACAAATCGGTGTACCCGGTCGCCCATATCCGCTACCATGGCTGAAGCATACCTAGCCAAGGAGTTAAAGCGGAGGCTATACTCTAGGGCACTCATACTACCTTGCCTCAAGTTCAAGAATTTATCGGCCCTAGCTCGCCGAACTTCTGGAGGCATATAATGGCGAAGAAAAGAATCAACGAACTCTTGCCATACCTGGGGAGGTGCATTGGCTCCCCGTGAAGCCATGCATACCACATACCACTGGGTCGAGACATCTCTCAATCTATATGACGCTAACTCCACCGACTCAGTGTCCGAAGCATGTATCAACCGAAGCGTCCTTAGCATACCATCAATAAAATCCTGAGGGTCCTCCTCCGGCTTTGACCCAAAGAACTCCGGAGGGTTTAAAGTAATGAAATCACGGGCCCTTGCACTAACGGCCCTATCACCAAGCCCTGAACTTTGCCTCTGAGTCTGGGCCGCGACCAACAGAGTCAACAAATTAATGGCCTCTTTCACATCTTGGCCAGAAGCATCCGGTGGAGGAGCTGGAGGTGCTGGAGCTGGGGCTGAGGCTCCTTCATGCTCCTCAGTAATAGGCACTGTCTGGGAGGACTGAGATCGAGCCGCACTCTGGGACTCACTTTCCTCTACTACCGGTGGCGGTGCTCTTGTAGCCCATTTTTCTGCCACCGTCTTGCCTTTTTGGGTTGTTGTAGCCTTTTTCTTTTTAGGCATCTCTGAAATACACAACACACGATTAAGGAACAAGAATTTCTTACATCATAGCTCTATCGCACGATTCTTATGAAGAAAGAAGGTCAATCATTCCTAAAATGTCCGCAGCTTCCTGTTTATAAGTGTGGCGCGCAACACACCCATAACCAAGACTCTACTAGACACGGCTCGTAGACACACCCTAGGGCTGAACTACTCTGATACCACTTTTGTCAAAACCCGACTAGGGGCCGCGACGAGCACCCGGTACTAGCCCACCCGGGCACCCCTTAGCTTACACTCATGCTTGCATCTAGGTGAGCCACATCATTAATCATAAATTTCTAAGCATCAATCATACTAGTCCCATTGGACGACAAAATCTTTAATCATCGTAGGCATTTATGCCACAACAATATACAGGGGCTGTCGAGGCCAACAAAATGATATACAAAATATAGGCCGACAAGGCCAGACATATCTAACCACATACACGTGACTACGAGCCTCTAAGAAGAGTATGACATAACACATGAGTGGGACAGGACCCCGCTATGCCCATAATAATATACACAAAAGAATAAGTACCCAAAAGCTATGGCTCCGAAGGAAATGGAGCTTTGCTATGCAACCTCTGAATAAGCAGCTATGGATCAAGTCTGTCTCCCTGTACACCTGCGGGCATGACGCAGCATCCACAAACAAAAGGACGTCAGTACGAAGAATGTACCGAGTATGTAAAGCATGATCAACATCGACATAGAAGCATAATAGACAACATATGAAGTAGCATAGGAATGAGGACAATAATATCATCATCGTGGCACTTACTTGCTTTCCATAGAGGTATTCCGTTTCAATTGCGTACCCGCGTACACACATCTGTATCCGTACTTAATTATTCTCATAATCATTTACATCTCATATGCATAACATATTCATACTCTTAATGATGTCATATACATAGCATATACACATAGATACATAGCATTTACATAGCATACCCGACCACGCAGGATCGGTGTCTCATACATACTTGGCCAACCAAGGCTCAAGGTTACATCTACCTGGCCCTGCCAAGGCGTCAGGGTTTTCCATACCATCGGCAGACGTGCGCGCGCGTTACGTAATCATATATATACATATACATATATTCTACCCGGCGTCATAAGCTCAGGGTTACATTATAGCCCTTCATAGGCACACATAAGTATAATAGCCCATAGGCACCTTTAGCATCATTATTATTATCATTACTATCAATATCACTATAATTGTCGTTGTCATTACATCTATCTTATGGCCTTACTGGTCACATAGGGAACTTAGTACAATCGGGGCATATCAATAATCGTGAGCTTACAAGCCCAGAAGGTCAATCATTTAGAGAAAACATACTCGTATAGAGGATTTAGAAATTTGTCCAAGGGACCAAGCCTTATGAAAGAAAGGTTAGACTTACATACCTTTTCCGTTGAACTATTCTACACTTGCACGTACTCCTCCGATGCTCACGTTTCTACCTTCATTAAGGTCATACTATCGTTAGAATCAATAACTAGCACAAATGGCTAAAGCTAGAGAAAATCGGACAACATCTCCTTTATTTATACCACGTTTTGCCCATGTCACAATTCAACTCCCAAACGTCAACAATACATTCACAATATCATAACAATAGCCATTAATAGTCTACATTATCCACATTCTCAATTCACTTTCATTCATCCATATTCATGGTCACAACACCCAACTTCGTCCATTCATTTACAATGCCTATTTCATGATCTTAACGTCGTTTGCAACACATTCTTATCACAACACAACAACAATCATGATTCAATTCAAATTATTTCTCAAAACGTCACTATTCATCATTCATGACCCATTTTGCTATACTCTTCTAATGACCAAGAATTTCAGCTTTCAAATACCTTAAAGAACATGTAAATATCATGAATCTTACCTTAGAAGTTGTAGGAACAAGCCTTAGTTGATAATACTCCACTTGAGCAAAAACCCTAGTTTTCCTCTATTTGGATTTCTTGACTTTAGATGATCTTTGATGGGTTCTTACTCTTGATTCACTTGGTTATGTTGTTAATCACTACAAACCCTTGAAAACCTGTATAATATATGTAGAGAGATGTTTTATAGAGAAGAGGGTGTGAAGGGAAATGAAATGAAATCAACTTGGTCCCTTACATTTAATGAGCATTTTCAGCCTCGACCAAAATATACGGACCAACATACGGTCCGTATAAATTGTACGGGCCGTATGTCTGGCTGTACATTTGGTCCAGAAACTTTTGGCCAATCATGGCTGATTAGACGGTCCAGACATACGGACCATATAAATTATACGACCAGTATGTTTGGCTGTATAATCCCCTGTGAATCCGAAGTTCGTTCCGTCGATTCGTTTGATCTCCGATCCTCATGGAACCTCTTTAAAACTTGTTCAACACTTCAATACCAATCTAAGGAACGTTATTACTCTTCCCCAAGACGTCATAAAGTTCTCGCTAACTCGTTACTCATAATTCCTTTTTGATACTTATCAAGTACTTCGCCTTACCTAGCCAACTTTCTCGTCCTAGTCGGACGCCTTTGAAATCTCACTTAGGGTCATCAAATGGAATTTCTTACTCACACAAATATCGTATACTTGTACTCCTTACTAGTTCATTTACCTGCGTACCAACAGAGGATTTTCCGAGGTGTAACAACCCCATATGATGCTCTATATGAAAGAAAGTGTAGATCCCTAATTGGGTGGTTTGAGGTAGGAGAGACACAATAAATAGGCCTGGATTTGATTCAACAAGTGGTGGAAAAGGTCAAGATCATCCGAGATCGATTGTTGACAGCCTAAAGTCGCCAGATATCTTATGCGGACAACCGTCAGCGAGACTTAGAATTTCAATTCAATGATTGGGTATTCCTGAAAGTATCACCGATGAAAAGTGTGATGAGATTTGGTAAGAAGGGAAAATTAAGCCCTTGATACATTGGACCTTATAAGATTGTCCGCAAGATAGGCCAAGTAGCATATGAACTGGACTTACCCCCAGAACTTGAATCAGTCCATCCAGTTTTTCATGTATCAATGCTCCGTAAGTATGTTGGAGATCCTACTAGAATCGTGCCTGCAAACGATGTTCAAATCACGGAAAGGTTGATTTATGAAGAGGTACCCATTGCCATACTAGATAGGCAAGTGCGGAGACTTAGAAACAAAGAAGCAGCTTCAGTTAAAGTTTTATGGAGGAACAATAACCGAGTAGAAATGACTTGGGATGCGGAAGAAAACATGAAGTCCAAGTACCTACAATTGTTTCCACCCCCAGAAGAGATTCAACATGACACATGAGTATTATGAGGTATGTAATGCTTTTCTTTCTAATGTTTTTGGTCGTGTGTGGACATAATTTCTTGCTATTGTGTTGTAGCCCTATGAGGCAATGTTATTGTGGGCTGTTGTGATAGGATGGTAGCGCCATATTACAGGGAAAACTCTGGCGAAACTTTTGTAGAATTCCCGAGAACTTAACATTCGCGGATGAATGTTTTTAAAGGGGGGAAGAGTGTTACACCTCGAAAAATTTTATGTCGTCGTATGGTAGATAGACTAACGCAGGGTAAGAAGTATATGGTGTTTCTACAAGTAAGAAGTAGTACTTAACGGTTCTAATTAAGATTCCAAAGACATTTGAGACAAGAGAAGAATGTTCGTTGAAGAAGGTAAAGTATAAGTTGTGTTTTGAAAAAGGTTTTGGAGAGTACCGAACTAATGTTGACTTAATGATGCCTTAAAGAAGAGTTATGATGCCCCTTAGATTGTTAATGAAGTCTTAAACAAGTGTTAAGAAAGTTCTACAAGGATTGGAGGTCAAACGAAAGGACGAGAACAAGTTCGGTGAGAAGGAGGATTATACGACCATTTATGTGGTCTGTATAATATTATACGGTCCGTATAATCGTTCGTATAACCTTCACAGTGAGGGGTGATCACTGGAGGTATTATACGGTCACTTATACGGACCGTATAAAATTATACGGACCGTATAATGGTTACAGAAAGGATGTTTGTTGGTGCAATTTCACGGTCACTTATATGGACCGAATAAGTTTGTACGGACCGTATAAGTGTCCTTATAATCCATGACAAGTCATATTTTCCCAATTTTAAATATAAGTCCACAAGTTATTATTTTCATTTCTCATTTCCTCCACTTCTCTCAAACCCTCTAGAATATTCCAGACACTTCCTTTATATGAATTCAAGGGAGTGCAAGAATGTTAACTAGGGTTGCTAGAAGTTAAGAATCTCTTTGGAGTTGAAGTTAGGGTTTTCTCCAAGTGAAGAATTTTCATCCAAAACCCATTCCTACACAATCAAAGGTAAGTTTTATGTTCATTTCATGCTATTAAGAGTGTTGAATGGTTGAAAGACTTGGATTATGGAAGAAAGTAGAAAATGGGTTACAAATATGAGAATAGTAGTACTGTTGAGTAGTAGCTTGACATGAATCATGATTATTGACATGTTATGAGTATAATCTTGTTATACATAGTATTAAGAATATTGGAGAAGAATTATATGAGGAAGAATGTGGTGTTGTATTATGGCTTTGGTTATGAATGACTTTGAGGGGGAATTTTGAGAATTGAATAATGACTAACTTAACGAAGTTTATTGATTATCATATTGTGGGTGTGTTGTTGATGTTTGGGAGTTGTTATATTATATAGAGGAAGTTGTAGAAACGAAGGAAATGCTGCCCAATTTGTATTAGCTCTTAGTCTCTTTCACTTAAGCTTAAGTACATTATCGATTATCTAATCTTAGTACGAATCCCCTTGAATGTAGAGTGGTAAGCTTGGAAGGAGGACGCTTAATCGTTAAGGAAACGTAAAGGTATGTGAGGCTAGTCCATTCTTTTTTCTAAGGCATAATCCCCGTAATACGACTTCCCTTATCTTTCCATGACTCACCTATATTCCGTAAACTATAAGTCTATGATTATCAAGAGCTTCTCAAGAGATGTGTCATGAATATGATAATGATGATGATGATTCTATGTCTAGAGACTCTAAAGCTTATGAAATGATGCCATTATGAGGCGAATGATTTTGATGCATGACTTCCTCGATCATTATTCATTGTTGCTAGTCTCACCTCACGATACTAGTTCCTTCAAGGTGAGGCATCATGATTATGGCTATTCCATAATATAATCGGAGGTTACTGACTTTACGTCACTCCGATAGAGTTACAGTTTTTATTTGAGCTCCTATGCATGCTTCATGATAAGTATATGATGATGATTATACCGTGCATAGATGGTCGGGCAGCACCGCTAAAGCGGGTGGCTTATACGCCGTTCCTAGATGGCCAGGTAGCACTGTTAAGGCGGGCGGCTTACTACACCGTGTCTATATAGTACGGGCAGCACCACTAGTGTTATATCCCGCATTTTGTACGTTCGGATACTTCAAGATAATTGCGAGAAGTTAAGAGCCAAGCTATATTTTTAATTTTGTTTAGCACGCAAGTTGTTTATGGGAGTTATGGATGTGGAAATGTTAAGAAAGGTTAGGGGTAAAAAGGGAAATTCGCAAGACGACTCATAGAAATACGGAGGAAGGCTAAGGGAATTTTTCATGAATTTCAAGACCAAAAAAAAAAAAAAAGTGGGTTTGGAAAATTAAGGGTCCATTTGGCCGTCCACCTAGATGGGCCAAGGCCCATGTTGGAGTTTAAAATATGTAAAGAAAGATGACAAATTTATCTTCAACATAGAGAAAGTTCAAGAAACTTTGAGAGAAAACAAAGGGATAGCCTATTCGGCCAAGAGACCAAGAATTGAAGACCAAGAATTTTGATCCAAAAAAATATTTTCTTCTAGTATTCCTACTGATTCAAGGGTCCTCTTTAACGTGGTATAATTGTGGAAGCATGAATCCCTCTTATTATTGCATGTTCACCACCCTAGCCAAGTGAGAAGTTGAAGGAAAAAGGCAAGATTTAATATTCTCTTATATGTTATGGATGGTTTTGTATGTTGTGGTATGTGGGAATGAATGAAATTCATGAAAATATAAATGTTATGTGCGGCCGTGTATATGTATGTGGGTGGCCGTGTGTGTGTGTGTAGGGATAAGGGACAAATTTTACTTAGCATTTTGGTTGTTGTTGTAATGGAATCTATGATGAAAATGGATGCCTAATGATTCTAGTGAAGTTGTGAGGGTTGGAAAGTTGTTTTAGAAGTTAATGTGAATTGAATATAGTCTTCTTGTAATTATGGAAAACAATGTTGTTAGTTTGTGAATTGTTGGTGCAGTTTATGAAATTGAAGGAAGAAAATGTGTTGTTATTGTTCTTATTCCATTTGGAAGATTTCGGGTGGCATAGCATATGGGTTGGATTATTTGAATATTGTACGGACTGTTTGAAGTATTCTTGAATATTGTTTGAATGGTTGCGGATTTGAACTTGAATATGCAAGCCACTATGAATTGAACGTAAATGGAAAGTCGTCAAAGTTTGTAGAAAGAAGTTGTTAATGTTAGAATGTGTTTTGAATTGATTGTGGGTATTGTGAGAATAATTGTTGGTATTGTTGTCGATATTTTGGCCGAGTTAAATTCTCGGATTTGTTGTTGTATGTTTGGCCGAGTTGAATTCTTGGGGATGTTGCATTTACAGGGGAAATGCTGCAGAAATTTCTGTAGATTAAGTGTTGGTTTAGAATTGGACTCTAAGTTTTTATGGCTAATGTTTGGTACATATGAATATTGTTGTAGATCTTGCGAAGCGAAAAACTTAAGTTCGGATTAACATAGAAAGCGGACAAGGTATGTAAGGCTTACCTTTCTTTCTTTTGGCATGATCTCTATGAAACGAACAAATGACGTATATGTATGATTGCAAAGAAATTTCTATTCTTAGAGCCACTAGGATGGCTAATGTCCTTGATTTCCATAAGCTACTTCATATGATTTTGATGCGTATTTATGATGTCCGAAGGTCTAATTGATATGTTTCCGAATAGTATTCGAAAGATAATCGATATGACTAGAGTCTTGATTTTTCAAATGCTAGCACGTCCGACTATTCCATCGAGTCCTTGATATACTTTGATATGTGCATATGATTCTAAAAGTTATATTTGATTTGATCTATACGATATCCGAAAGATACTTGATATGAGTATTGCTTCGATTTTCCAATAATGGCTTCTGAAATGCTCGTAGAAGGCTTTGTACTTCAAGCGTCCATAACTTTCTCATATTAAGTCGGATTGACCCGAAACTTGTTTCTGAGCCTTCAGGAGTCGGTAAGTATACTTGTCTATCGAGTCTTGATTTATGTGCATATGATTTCGCATTATTCTGTTCGTGCAAGCCTCAGTTTGGATTTCACTATGCCCAGGCCAGGACATGTTATCGTGCGCACTCCTCTGAATTATTCACCGAGTCCCTCTGACTTGCGGGCCGGGACACGTTATATGTATATGTATATGATGATATGACGATACGGGGATGGCGGCCAGGATGGCATATGATGACTTTATCCACCGAGACCCGCAGTAGAGGGCCGGGACACGTTATGTATATATGGTATATGATTCTGACATGTATGATTCTATCCACCGAGTCCCTAAATAAAGGGCCTGGACACGTTATATGTATACATGATACAGGATGTTGACATACATGATTCTATCCACCGAGTCCCTCACTAGAGGGCTGGGACACGTTATATGTATATACGGTATATGATGTTGGCATGCATGACTCTATTCACCGAGTCCCTCACTAGAGGGTCGGGTACGGTATATGGATACGTGTATTCATAATGACATAATGACCTGGTTTAATTCACCGAGTCCCATAATGGGCCGGGTACGACATATGATATGGAAATGTTTGGTTCTGTTCCGTACTGCACAGGTACCGTGGTTTCTTTATTATGATAGTTGATTCCCGGAATCCCTATTCAGTTATGATCTTTCCAGTTGTATTTCATGCCTTACATACTCAGTACATATTCCGTACTGACCCCTCTTCTTCGGGGGCTGCGTTTCATGCCCGCAGGTACAGACGTTCACTTGAGTGACCCGACAGCTTAGGCCATCTGTTTTGCTGCCTTGGAGTGCTCCCTTGTTCCGGAGCCCATATTTTGGTACAGACTCTTCTGTTATATATATGTATGTGTATATTCAGGGGTACGGCGGGGCCCTGTCCCGTCATATGATTCTGTTATGTTTGTTAGAGGCCTGTAAACATATATGTGGGTCATAGGTCGCTATTGTTCGGTTATGTCTGTGGTTTGCGTCTAAGCGATCCTATTTGCTATGACAACCTCAACGGCTTGTATGTATATATGCTTATGTATATGCTTCGGATGATATGTTCCACGACACCCTTAGCGGCTTCTGTATGATATTTATGTTATATGCGACCACTTCAGATTAATATCTGTATAAATTAATATATGTTGGATATGAACAAGATATGGCTATGTCTATTTGGTAAGTAGGTGTGTATGGGTGTCCAGCTCGGGCACCAGTCACGGCCCACGGGGTTGGGTCGTGACAAAAGTGGTATCAGAGCGGTTTGTCCTCGGAATGTCTACAGGTCGTGTCTAGTAGAGTCTTGTTTATCGGTGTGTTGTGCACCACATCTATAAACAGGAGGCTACAGGACATTTAGGATGTTACTTTTTCTTCGCTCTTAGATCGTGCGATAGAGCTGTATTTATTAGAATGGTTCCCTTCCAACGAATTGCTGTGTCTACAGCGAGGCTCCAAAAAGAGCCATAGCGTCAGTATTTTGGGAAATTGTTTCTGATCTTCTTCCTGCAGGTGATTGTAGATTGACGAAAGATGTAGAGGACAACTTCTGATAGTGGAGGTGCTAAGAAGGCCCTTAGGGTATCTCCAGGACCGAGTAAGAGGAGCCTTAGCTATTCGATTGAGACTGATCCTTCGGAGGACCCAGCAACAATTCCTCCAGAGTTTTTGACCCCAGAGAAGAGGACCTTGCGGAGGACAGTTACGATACAGATCCCTCGGAGGACCCGGCGACGATAGCTCCAGAGTTTCTTACCCCTAGGGAGGAGGATAGTTAGGTACAGATCCATCAGAGTATTCTTCTGGGACACCGGAGGAGGAGATTTCTGGGGCCATGCCAGCTGCTCCTGTGGTGGAGCACTATGATAGACAGGCCTACCCGGTAAGTGTTACGGACTACTCCACTCCTTTGTCCTGGCCGTCAGTAAACCAGGAATTTCCTGGTTATCTATACTCCACCAATTCAGATGCGAGCAATGACGGGAGTCAGACGAGCGGGTGGCAGACAGACGATGATGAGGCGCACACTTCACATGGCAGCTCCCCATATCAGACCCGAGACCGATCGGCTACAGGTATATGAGTTATCTTGGAATTTTCTATGTATGTGTAACTTCTGCAGAGTATCATTTGTTGACGGTGAATGGAAATTTAAAAGGGCCGATAACCCAGTTATTATAAGTAACGACGACTGAGATGTCTCCGTCACCAGTGGGAATCTAGAAACCACGGATTAAAGGTAATCATATGTACAGATGGAAGTGAATATTGAGTATTTAAAAGGGCAACACGGTAATTGTATAGTCAGAAAAGTAAAAGGATCCTCTCTAGATCGGGGTGGGACCCGCTAAGGGAACGTTTTGTAAGTTGTTAAGACCCCAACTTGCCTTAAATTGCGTGATAAAGGTCGTGCGGGGTAGGGGATGCAATTATACCGGCATTAACGCATCGAATTGCACTGAAGTTTCAAGGTTAAGCGTGCTAGGGTCAGAGCAATTTTGGGATGGGTGACCCCCTGGGAAATGTACAAATTTTTTCACAAATATAGATATAAGAGACAAAATGGAAATTTGGGGTAACCTAAAGGAAATTAGAATATGCGGAGTGATTAGACACCTTAAAGAGGTCAGGTAGGTTAAGGTAGAATAGGCCGGTAAAGGAGAAGAAAGCGCAACGTAGCTTTGGAATGAGAGTAAGTTTGAATAAGCGTTTGGGAAATGTTTTGCAAGCGAAATGGTAGTAAATGTATGTGTATGCACATGACATCCTATTTATGACCATATCGATCGATAGGTGAAGCCTGGCAACTAGTGTTGCGATGTACGGAAGACATTAATTGGACGGAATTCAAGAGACAAAGAGAAAGGTACGGTACAAAGGTTATGAAATAGGCTGATATTGATTTCACTACAGGTAAGATTGGAAAATTTTAATACAACGATATCTGTAAAAGAAAGACAGTGAGTAAATGAAAGGTAAGAAACATGATTGAGCAAAACCTCCAGAAGAGCCGACGGGCAAGCATGAAATCATTTGCGTAGAAATTTAAGGGACAGGACTGTAAAAGGACTAAAATGTGATAGTATAGGACAAAAAGAGAAACAAACTTGAGGAGGGTCAACGGTGGAAATAGGACAAGCATATGGAAGTACGGAGGATATTTTAATAAGTTGGCGATAGCCGACTGACTACTTACCAAAGGAGAGATAATTCCACAGCCATGTTGGTATAGTTGATTTGAACATAAAAAAAGACTTTCTGGAAGGTGACTTAAGAATGGAGCCGATTCACACGTATAAAATAATACCTCGCGAACGTCAGGGCCGATGCTATAAGCAATAAGAGACGAAAGATACTCCCTAAGAAAAGATCAAGGATACTAATGGCTCGATCGAAGGAAAATGAAGGTATTTAGAAAGAAAATATTGGAAATGATTACGCACCAAAGGGGTTAATGACATCGTCAGACATAAAAGACAGAGGTATATCAGAATGGAAAAGAAAAAGTAAGTGTCGGGAATGGATGGCCTCATAGGTATTCCGATTAAATACGAGAATGTAGTTAGCAAGGAGATAGACAAGACAGACTCCGCAATAAAAGAACTTCAATTGTAAGAGGATCGCGGAAGCGATGGTTACTTAAAGGGCATAGACGTATATAAACCCTCTTAATAAAGGGGGGGGGGGAGAACATACTAGATTTGAAACAAATTATGATGATCTGAGTTCCAGAAGGAAGCAATCAAGAGAGTAAGAAAGGTATATAGGCTAAATCCACAAGATCAATGAAGAGGATAGCAAATCCAAAGGATGCCTCGGATGACGACTGTTATAATGAAGTGACTACGGTTGATAGTTAATCACGTCTCGAAAAGAAGGAAGCACGCTGCTTATATGAATAGAAGATAAAAGAGGCTACCGGGTATTAGAGAATAGCTCATGAACCATTAATCATACTAAATGTGAAGGTATATGCTATGGAATGGTAAGAATAATTAACATAAAACTATGTCCAATTATAATTATAAGGAGTCCACGCCGGAGAGCCAACAAGGAATAATGGTCGATGGAGTGATCATCAATCCAAGGAAGTCATAGACAAGTATACTGGTATCGGGGAATGCAAGGAAATGAAATAAGGAAGAAGTTGCGGCAAGAACCCAAAGATGCTGCGAATTACGAAATTAACTAAGCTTAAATCATAAGTTGTCATGAGTACAGTTGGACTGCGGAGGATGAGAAATGTCAAAACAATATAATGTATATACGTTTTGAATACTGATATGACTGTCCTTGGAAAGGAACATAACCATTATGCTCATTAGCGACAAAGTCATTACTGGATGAACACTTAGAATGTAAAATTAAAAGGGAAAGCTCAATTTGAGATATAATAGACTCTATCAAATTGTCCGTACCGAGTCACCCATGGGTCAGAGTTACCACCAAATTAGAAGCGGTATATTCAATCTTCCAGGTGCCTGTGCTTCGCAAATATTTTGGTGACCCTTCTCCAAGTGTTTCATAGAAATGATATCTAAGTAACAGAGAAGCTACTATATAAGGTCTATAACGGATAGTCAGGTGAGAAATTTATATGCCAAAGATGTGGTTCCGGTTAAAGTATTGCGGCCAAACAGGGGAGATGATCTGGGAAGGCGAAAGAAGAAATGAAGAGGAAGTATCCCAAATTGTTTTCTACGCCACAGGTAATCTAAGCTTCTAAAACAGATATGTTAAATGATCGTATGTGACAACTATAGAGGAGACCTCCCCGAAGTATTATAACACGCCATGAGGCCAGTTCAACATTGGAGGACGAATGTTCTAAAGGGGGGGAGGATGTTATATCCCGCATTTTGTACGTTCGGATTAATCAAGATAATTGAGGGAAGTTAAGAGCCAAGCAATATTTTTAATTTTGTTTAGCACACAAGTTGTTTATGGGAGTTATGGATGTGGAAATGTTAAGAAAGGTTACGGGTAAAAAGGGAAATTCGCAAGACGACTCATAGAAATACGGAGGAAGGCTAAGGGCAAATTTGAAATTTGGAAAATTATTTTTCATGAATTGCAAGACCAAAAAAAAAAGTGGGCTTGGAAAATTAAGGTGCCATTTGGTCGTCCACCTTGATGGGCCAAGGCCCATGTTGGAGTTTAAAATAAGTAAATAAAGATGACAAATTTATCTTCAACATAGAGAAAGTTCAAGAAAGATAGCCTATTCGACCAAGAGACCAAGAATTGAAGACCAAGAATTTTGATCAAAAAAAAAAAATTTCTTCTAGTATTCCTACTGATTCAAGGGTCCTCTTTAACGTGGTATAATTGTGGAAGCAAGAATCCCTCTTATTGTTGCAAGTTCACCACCCTAGCCAAGTGAGAAGTTGAAGGAAAAAGGCAAGATTTAATATTCTTTTATATGTTATGGATGGTTTTGTATGTTGTGGTATGTGGGAATGAATGAAATTCTTGAAAACATGGATGTTATGTGTGGCCGTGTATATGTATGTGGGTGGTCGTGTGTGTGTGTAGGGATAAGAGACAAATTTTACTTAGCATTTTGGTTGTTGTTGTAATGGAATCTATGATGAAAATGGATGCCTAATGATTCTAGTGAAGTTGTGAGGGTTGGAAAGTTGTTTTTGAAGTTAATGTGAATTGAATATAGTCTCCTTGTAATTATGGAAAACAATGTTGTTAGTGTGTGAATTGTTGGTGAAGTTTATGAAATTGAAGGAAGAAAATGTGTTGTTATTGTTCTTATTCCATTTGGAAGATTTCGGGTGGCATAGCATATGGGTTGGATTATTTGAATATTGTACGGATTGTTTGAAGTATTCTTGAATATTGTTTGAATGGTTGTGGATTTGAACTTGAATATGCAAGCCACTATGAATTGAACGTAAATGGAAAGTCGTCAAATTTGTAGAAAGAAGTTGTTAATGTTAGAATGCGTTTTGAATTGATTGTGGGTATTGTGAGAATAATTGTTGGTATTGTTGTCGATATTTTGTCCGAGTTAAATTCTCGGATTTGTTGTTGTATGTTTGGCCGAGTTGAATTCTCGAGGATGTTGCATTTACAGGGGAAATGCTGCCGAAATTTCTGTAGATTAAGTGTTGGTTTAGAATTAGACTCTAAGTGTTTATGGCTAATGTTTGGTACATATGAATATTGTTGTAGATCTTGCGAAGCAAAAGACTTAAGTTCGGATTAACATAGAAAGCGGGCAAGGTATGTAAGGCTTACCTTTCTTTCTTTTGGCATGATCTCTATGAAACGAACAAATGACGTATATGTATGATTGCAAAGAAATTCCTATTCTTAGAGCCACTAGGATGGCTAATGTCCTTGATTTCCATAAGCTACTTCATATGATTTTGATGCGTATTTATGATGTCCAAAGGTCTATTTGATATGTTTCCGAATGGTATTCGAAAGATAATCGATATGACTAGAGTCTTGATTTTTCAAATGCTAGCACGTCCGACTATTCCATCGAGTCCTTGATATACTTTGATATATGCATATGATTCTAAAAGTTATATTTGATTTGATCTATACGATATCCGAAAGATACTTGATATGATTATTGCTTCGATTTTCAAAAAATGGCTTCTGAAAAGCTCGTAGAAGGCTCTGTACTTCAAGCGTCCATAACTTTCTCATAGTAAGTCGGATTGACCCGATACTTGTTTCTGAGCCTTCAGGAGTCGGTAAGTATACTTGTCTATCGAGTCTTGATTTATGTGCATACGGTTTCGCATTATTCTGTTCGTGCAGGCCTCAATTTGGATTTCACTGAGCCCGGGCCAGGACATGTTATCGTGCGCACTCCTCTGCATTATTCACCGAGTCCCTCTCACTTGCGGGCCGGGACACGTTATATGTATATGTATATGATGATATGATGATACGGGGATGGCGGCCAGGATGGCATATGATGACTTTATCCACCGAGACCCAAAGTAGAGGGCCGGGACACGTTATGTATATATTTTATATGATTCTGACATGTATGATTCTATCCACCGAGTCCCATAATATAGGGCCGGGACACGTTACATGCATACATGATACAGGATGTTGACATACATGATTCTATTCCCCGAGTCCCTCACTAGAGGGCCGGGACACGTTATATGTATATACGGTATATGATGTTGGCATGCATGACTCTATTCACCGAGTCCCTCACTAGAGGGACGGGTACGGTATATGTATACGTGTATTCATAATGACATAATGGCCTGATTTCATTCACCGAGTCCCATAATGGGCCGGGTACGGCATATGATATGGAAATGTTTGGTTCTGTTCCGTACTGCATAGGTACCGTGGTTTCTTTATTATGATACTTGATTCCCGGAATCTCTATTCAGTTATGATCTTTCCAGTTGTATTTCATGCCTTACATACTCAGTACATATTCCGTACTGACCCCTCTTCTTCGGGGGCTGCGTTTCATGCCCGCAGGTACAGACGTTCACTTGAGTGACCCGACAGCTTAGGCCATCTGTTCTACTGCCTTGGATTACTCCCTTGTTCCGGAGCCCATATTTTGGTACAAACTCTTTTGTTATATATATGTATGTGTATATTCAGGGGTACGGCGGGGCCCTGTCCCGTCATACGATTCTGTTATGTTTGTTAGAGGCCTGTAGACATATATGTGGGTCATGGGTCGCTATTGTTCGGTTATGTCTGTGGTTTGCGTCTAAGCGATCCTATTTGCTATGACAGCCTCAACGACTTGTATGTATATATGCTTATGTATATGCTTCGGATGATATGTTCCACGACAGCCTTAGCGACTTCTGTATGATATCTATGTTATATGCGACCACTTCAGATTAATATTTGTATAAATTAATATATGTTGGATATGACCAAGATATGGCTATGTCGATTAGGTAAGTAGGTGTGTATGGGTGTCCAGCTCGGGCACAGTCACGGCCCACGGGGTTGGGTCGTGACAACTAGTGGGCGGCATGGGATGATTAGCCCGGACGCGGGCTAATGACGTTGTTGAACCAGACAGTTTATGTATGTATGTGTGACATGTCTTAAAGGTCAAAGTAAACAAGTGAGATTCCGCCTTAAGTGGCGAGCAGTACAATTATCCTTTCTTCTTATGCTTTCTGTATTTTCTTATTATGTTATCATACATGCCTTACATACTCAGTACTTTATTCATACTGACGTCTTTTATTTTATGGACGCTGTGTTCATTCCCACAAATAGACAGGGAGACGGTGCAGACCCGTAGGAGCTTATTTGCGGATTCATAGAAGCACTCCACTACTCCGGAAGTGCTACTTATTTTTATATTCTGTCGTGTATATATTTGGAGTATGACGGGGTCCTGTCCCGTCCTTATGTCTCAGTATTCTAGTAGAGGCTCGTAGATACGTACGTGTGGGTAGTAGATGTCCCATGATGACTACATTGTATATTTGTATATCATTTTCATAGCCTGATGGGCTTATGCACATGAATGTAGATATGTTTTGGAAGTGATAATGGTTTCATCATGGCTTGTTATGTTGAGAATAATAAATGCATTCAAGATGAGTCTGGTGGTAAGTATGTTGGGTGGTGCTCATTAGGGTAGCTCTGGGTACCCGTCATTGCCCCCAACTGGGTCATGACATATACTGCCCAGGAAACTTAGTTTGCGACCGCATACTGCCCCCAAATTCCTATTTTCTCGAAAATGCGTTCTTTTCGATTCGTTTGACCTCCAATCCTTATGGTACCTTCATGACTCTTATGCAAACCTTCATTAACCATCTTAGGAGCCCTATAACTCCTTCTAAATCTAATGCTAAGTAATTTATTGCTCTAATAATGCAATTTTTTCCCAAAACATGACTCCAATTCCAACCTTCAACGAACTTACTTCTGCTAAATCTTTTAACACCGAAACCTTCAGGTACACACATAGAATTTTTAGATACCCTCCTTAACCTTGTAAGGGATTCATGTCCACTTTGGGCTTACGTTAGTTTCCTTATAATGCAAACGATGTAAAATTTTCCAAGGTGTAACAAGCCGGAGGGTCTGGAGCCCTTCCATGCTCTTCTGTAACTGGAGGAATAGGGGTTGCAGACGAGGGAGTGGCACTCTGAGCCTCACTATGTCCTAACTTAGCCGGGGGTACTTGGCTAGTACCTTCCCCAGTAGTGCCCAGTCTTTTGCTGGTTTTCGTCTTTCTCGGAGGCATCGCTGAAAATTCAACAGGAAAAGATTAGATAATTGCATTCTTACTTGGATATATCGCACAATATAGATCATGAATAAAAGTGACTTCCCAAATGCCCTGTAGCCTCCTGGCTATAGATATGTTGCACAACATACCGATAACCAGGACTCTACTAGGCATGGCTCATAGGCATCCCTAGGACTGACCTGTTCTGATACCAAGTTTGTCACACCCCGACGAGGAGCATGAAAGGCACTGACCTGTAGGCCGGATACCACCTGACATTACAGTTACCATGATTATCATATAGTCGTTATTCGATATAGTATGACTCAAACATGACCCAAAAGATACCTGCACGCAGAAAAGGCCCAATTATAGAAATATGCAATGTTCCAACATATATATATATATATAATAGCTATATATATATAATAGCTAGCCGACAAGGCTGCTACAAATATCATAAGTATCATAAAGCCGACAGGGGTACCAGGAGAACATCAACCCAAAACAAAATTGATAAGGCCAGTAATAACATCTACAGACACCACTATGTCTATGAGCCTCTAAGAGTGTGCATACAAAAGCATAAAGGTTATGACAGGGCCCCGACGTACCCATAGCATATGAATATATATATCATGTTAACATAAGTATACCAAAAGTTAGCAAGTGTGGAGTAATGGTACTTGCTGACACCCGCTGAAGCTAGAAATCCTACTGTGGTGGAGGTCCTCCGCTACACCTGTCAGTACTTGCAGCACGAAATACAGCGTCCCGAGGGATGGGACGTCAGTACAAATAGGAGTACTGAGTATGTACGGCAGGAAGAAATGACATAAGTAAGACATAGATATAAAAGAATAGAAGTCACTTGAGCCATCTGAGGACGTGCAGTATGCAATGCATGAGTTTAAAAATCATATGCAAGTATATACATATAGTACATCATCATTATCATATCGTCCTCAATCTGCGTCCGGGGAGCATCTTCATCGTAACATGCCCAGTACAGTGGTGTACACATCTGCGTGCCTGCCCGACCGACTATAACGCGGTACGGTGTAGTAAGATAATGAATACATACATACATACATATATATATATATATATATATATATATATATATATATATATATATATATATATATACACACACACACACACACTCAAACAACGCATAAGGAACTAATATAAATGACATATGGGCCTTTCAGAGTGACGTAAGGTCGATAACATCCGAATAACATTATGAAAACTCATATCAACATCAAGAAACCTTTAATTGAAGGTAATTTATCATAACCAGAATCACTTAGATAATTAAGGCATAAAAATGTAGAATACAAAGCATAGGAATGGAGTGAATTATTATGGAATGCTCGTGTTCATGTTCAAGTTGGATTCGTGCCAAAGAAAGAGCGAAACAAACACCATACATACCTTAATTCATCGAGCCGCTACTTGAAGGAATTCCTTATTCCAAAATCCACTCATTCCTTGCCCCTACATGGAGATATAAGACCTTAGTTAGGCCTTAAGTGTTACCAATGCATAAGTGGTGTATCTTTGAGACTATTTGGGGTTAAGGAAATTCGAGCAGCATTTCCTCTGTTTATACTATGTTCCCATGATCACAACAACAAAACCAACATCAAAGGAATTTTATATAATTCAATAATCATATAATTCCATTAACAACATCCCATAAGAGGGTTATGCCGTCTTTCGCCCAATTAGACTTAATATGCGACAATCTAACAAATATTACTTCGAATTAACTTAATTTATTGGTCATAGAGTAGGAATATTTACCTCAATTGGCCTAGTTTATTCTTAGTACCAATTTGAGAGGTTTCCACCCTACCATAGCGATACCAAGATGGAACCGAAGCCTACGAGGTTATACGCACTTCCCGAGCTTAATTGGCGCTAGATTTCAACAATTATCGAAAAGATTTATGTATGAACTTAAGGAAAATATAAGTATCTATTTTGAAGCTTCTTGACCTTGAAAAATGTTGAAAATAATAGGGTAAGTGATATTTATACTTGTGAAATTTGGTTGCCACCGCCTCAACTCGACGTGCACATTAACGGACCGACAACATGTTGATGGTTCGTCTATGTGCCACAGTCAAGTTGCCATCAAAGACCACCCTATGAGTGGTGGATTTATGTTAGTTGGTTGATGACTGTCCTTCATGTTAATGGTTCGTCGACATGGCTGTCGAGTTGCACCATTTTTCAGGCTTGGTTCCTGTCTATTCGTTCAACCTCCAATCTTCTCGATATTTGCTAAACATGAACTTAAATCTTTGTTTACATGGAATCGCATCTCTAACACGAGTATTAATCCCTTGAAAAGTGTTCTTCATGGCTTGTACCTACATAAACTCAAAGACACTATCATTTTACGAGCATATACTACAAGGTATGAGATATACTAGCTTTTCGGAAGGCGAGATGTAACACTTCCAAAGCATTTTTTAGGCGAATTGAAGAGTTCATGGCTGATTCTTTTTTGTGGTATGTCTCTTAACCTATAATCCATCATCTTGTCTTCCCTAAGCTTGAATCCATGCTAGAAATCCATTGTAATCTTAGAGGAAAGATGGGTTTTGTTGATTGTTTCATAAAATGAGTTTGTCTTTCTAAATTGAATTGTTCGTGGATTTGACTAATCTAATCATAGAATTTGATGATTTCATAGCTAATAGGCTTGAATCTTCCATTTATATTGATGAAATTAAATGTTGGAAAGGGTTTATACACAAATTGAAGATTTTCACTTGAATAACAAAAGTGACCCATTCTTGAGTTATTTTAATAATTGATTAGTAGGACAGAACTCCTAGAATGTTGAATTGCTTATATCACATTCGAAATACCTGTTTTACCCTTGTGGGCCCGTTTCCCTCTTTTTCCATAGTTGAATTTGATTTGAAAGATAAGTATAGTAATATGGGTGTTGTTCTTCCTTATTTCTAATCCAGAACTCGAGTATAAATAGACTTTGAGTAGTTGGAGGTGCTACGAAAGGAAAAGGCAAAGGTGTGATTATTCGTGGTTCCTAGTTGCTAACAGGTTGGTTACGGCTTACCTTATGGTTCGATTTCGGTTAGCGAAGCATATGTAGAGTTAGTAATTATTGGAGAAAGCATGTTACTCCTTCAGGTATTAGGTTGGGATGGATTACTTAGGTTGGTACTGTTGTTTGACTGTGGCTTGTTGCCGTGTTGTGATCTATTGGGTTGTGCCACTTTTGTGATACTAAACTTGATATTGATATATTCTCGTGATATATGTCCATGTATGCCACCGTTGATATTGATAGATTCTCTTGGTATTGATATCACTCATGCATTCATACTCATACATTTGGATCGGGTTACACACTGCAACATATATTATACTTATATTGAATCGGGTTGCGCGTCACAACATCTTTTGTACATATATTGGACCGGGTTGCGCGCCGCAACATATATTAAACCTATTTTGGACCGAGTTGCACATTCCGCAACATATATATACATATACATATACATATATATATATATATATATATATATATATATATATATATATATATATATATATATATATATATATATATATATATATATATATATATATATATATATATATATATATATATATATGTATATAGGATCAGGCTGTCCGCCGCAGTAAGTACATGGACTTCGCGGGTTCCCCATAGGTCATGACTATCGAGGTGTGTAGGTATTCCGTCCGGAGCGTTTCTGCATCATTGCATTGCATATGCATTCATCATTATCATCTCATTTGCACTTATTGATCAGATTCATGGATTTTACTTGTGGTTGTGACTACTTGAGGAATCATGGGAAACATGGCAGACTTGTGTTTAGATGCTTCACGATAGGCTAAGATCCGGTTGTTGATATTTCTTGACTTGTGAGACTGTTTTGGACTGTGTTGGTTGATACTTGATTGTGAGCATGATTATCTTTCGGTCTCTTTCTTTATATATGTGTAACTCCATAAATTCGGGTTAGTTGTAAATGTATATAAAGGGTGCTAATTTGAAATTTTAGACATATGAAGTCCTATTGAGATGATTTTGGGTGAAAATAGTTGTTTTAAGATCAACGCAAATAGTGAGATGCGTAGGATTCAATAGAATCGTCTAAGTTTTCGGTAGACCTAACTGACAGCATGTTTACATGACAAACCGTTGAGAATTTAAGAAAAAGTAAAACATAAAAGTTGTATCCCTTTGAAATGCCTATCCAACGATATATTATGGAGCTCAAACGGAGCTTTGTGCTATGAGTTATGCCTATTTTAATGAAAGTTATCAACATAGTCGAAAGCCGAAAATTTGGCTTAGTGTGAAATGGACAAGGGAGCTCGCCGAGTGCGGCTCAAAGTTAGGTAAGAGCTCATCATAGGCCTTATTCAGCAAGGTGTGAGTTCCAAAATGTCCAGACCTTTAAATACAACCCTTACACGATTTTATGTCATTTTTCACATTCCAGGCTTCTTTCTAAATCGTCTTTTGCGTAGAAAACAACCCTAAGGCCACCTCTAAACCTATAAAGTAATTTATTACTCAAACCCTATGATTAATACCTCAATATAGCATATATTAACCACTAGCAACCTCACCTATTCCATAGATTGTGAGAATTTGATTAAAGAACGGTTGAAGAGAAGAATTGTTGGGAATTCGCCGTGAGGTAAGTTTCTAAATTTCAAGTATGGTTATGGGGGCTGTTTCGGTTCTATACATCATTTATATATCGTTAGAATCCATGGGTGAATTAATATGTCCTAGAAACCCTAGTTTTCAAAAAGGGTAGGGGTTCTACGTGTAATGTTCTAATCTGTCTCATCTAAAACCATTGTAGATTGATTGTTGAACCTTGGGAATTCCATTTTTCTAGATTTTCGTGGGATTTGAGGTATGTGTCTTTCAAAAATCCTTTTTGACTTCAAGGGTGATTTGTATGTCTTTTTTTGAACATACTCTTTTGAAACAATTTGTGTGACTTTGGTTGTGGTTTCTGTGCGTGAGTGACAAGCCCGCATTAAAACTTTTTTGTACTATATTATATATACGTATTCATGGCTGTTTTCCTCTCTAAGGGATGATTAAAAATTGAGATATAAAGCTTTGGTATTTGAACTCGGCTTACCCTTAAGGGATGTTTAAACTTGTCATTTGGTAAGCTTGATTATCTCGTGTGAATTCTCTATAAATAGATTGTGTTAAACGTGAAACTTGTTTAAAGAAGTGAGTCTGTCTTCTAAGACAGAAATGAATTGATGTACCCCTATAATGGGAAGATGAACATAATCCATGACGAATAATTTGGCTATCATGATATGACTTGTGATTCGGCTTCTATGTCATGATTGATGATTCAGCTAATATGCAATGATTTGTATCTAGTTTGTGTTTGGGCCTGTGTGGGAAAGTTGTGCTTGTCCAGATGACGATTAGCCGTTATGGATCCTAATGTATCAATACAAGTATTGTTGTGTCAGTCCAGAGGACGATAGACCTCCGAGGCTGTCACGACCCAACCCCGTGGGCCGTGACTAGTGCCCGAGTTGGACACCCATACACACTCACTTACCGAATCGGCATACTAATGACTTATCCATATTCAGCGTACATTGATTTATACAGATACGAAGAGCAGAGGTCGTCTTAAGCGGTCACATATAACAAATGTATCACACGGAAGCCGGCAAGGCTGTCATAAAACATATCGCCCAAAATCATATACATACACATACATACGCACAAGTCGTTAAGGCTGTCATCGCAAATGGAACCGCTTAGGACGCAAAGCACACAGACATAACTGAACAATAACGACCCATGACCCACATACATGTCTACAGGCCTCTACGAATAACAACAGAAGCGTATGACGGGACAGGGCCCCGCCGTACCCCCAAATAGTCATATATATACATAAATATGTGCAACAAAAAGATCTGTACCAAAAGTATGGGCTCCGGATCAAGGGAGCACTCCAAAGTAGCAGAATGGGTATCCTAGGCTGGCGGATTACCACAATGAGCGTCTGTACCTGCGAGCATGAAATGCAGCCCCCGAAGAAAGGGGGTCAGTACGATATATGTATTGACTATATAAAGCATGAAAAACAGTAATCAAGATCATAACGGAAATAAGAAGTATGGAAAAATGATCAGTCTACCAAAAGGCTCGTTTTTGAAACACAAATGATAGATATATAAAAATCATGCATAGGGCTCAGGAACGTGGTCGCCACTCCAACGCTGGCGCCACAACACATCATACTCCAGAAGATTTCATATCTCCGTACAACCCCGAAACACATCATAACATCATAGCACATCATACGCCATAACACATCATAACGCCGTATATAAGCGGTACCCGGCCCTCTAGTGAGTGGCTCGGCGAACCGTAACACATCATACTACCGAATGTAACATAGTGCGCACGATGACAAAACCGGCCCGGGACTCGGCGAACGATATAATAGTAGTATGCACGAAAAGAGTAGAGAGAAACTATATGCACATAAATCAATTTTAAGACTCAATAGACAAGTATACTTACCGACACCTGAAGGCTCAGAAAGAAGTTTCGGGTCAATCCGATTTAGTATCAGACAGTTATGGGCGTCTTACCACAGGATTCAAAGCAACCGGAAACCGCCTACGAAAGTTACAGACCTTATACGCTTTAGGACTCCCTAAGAACGTGTCGGAGCGATCCTAGCTCGTCTATGAAAGTTAGAGCCATTGTTCGACATAAAGCTTTTAGGAATAAAATTCTTTACACATATCTATTATCCAATCATACAAAACACACAGAGACCATAGTTCGATTATATTAGGAATACTAACATCAAGAAGTGAATCAAAATCGTCGGCATGCTCGGATCTTATGAATGGAATTACCCCGAGGCTCATTTCATAGCTTACTTGTAAGTAGGACATGCCAAAAGAAGGAAAGGTTAGGCTTTATATACCTTGCTCGCTTCCTAAGATAATCCCAACTCAAGTCTCGGGCTCCCCAAGATCTACAATAACGTCATTAAATACCAAACGTTAGCTACAAGTACTTAGGAATTCAATCCTAAGCTAGTACTTGTCTACAGAAATTTCGGCAGCATTTCCCCTGTAAATTCAACAACCCTGAGAATTCAACTCGGCCAAATCATCAACAACAATACCAAAAACCATATTAACAACATCAACGATTAATTCAAAACACATTCTAACATTAGTAACCCGCTTTAACATAATTCGACGGCATTCCGTTTACATTCACCTCAACTACATACAATCAAACCAACACCAACGCTCGCATACTCAAATACTAATCCGAAGTCATTTAAACAAGATTCAAGAACATTTCAAACAATCCGCACAATATTCAAAACAATCCAACCAAAACTCCATTCCACCCGAAACCTTCCAAATGCAACAAAAACAACAACAACACATTTCCTTCTTTCAAATTCATGAACTATACCAACAATTCACATGCTAGCAACATTATTTCCATAAATACAAGAAGTGATATTATAGTCACATTAGCTTCTAAAACAACTCTCCAACACTTACAACTTCAACTAGAATTATTAAACCTTCATTTTCATCATAGATTCCATTATAACAACAACCAAAATACTAAGTAAAATTTATTCATTCTCTTCCATACCACACAATAACCACACGGCCACAACACTACATATACACGGCCACAACATACATCCATATTTTAATGAATTTCACCCAGTTCTACATACTACAACATACACAACCATCCATAACATATAAAAAGAAGATTAAATCTTACCTTTTTTCCCTTAACTTGTCACTTGGCTAGGGTTATGAACTTGCAACAAAGAGGTGTTTAATTGCTCCAACAACTATCCCACGTTAAAGAGGGCCTTCCAATTAGTAGAAATGCTAGAAGAAAAATATTTTTTATCAAGGTTTTCAAGGGGGTCAATTTGGTTAGCTATGGCCGAATGGCCTTCTCCTTTTTTCTCTCCTCTCCAAGTTTCTTGAATTGTCTTAAGTGTTGAAGATGAAAAATGATAAATGGGTCATCTTTATTCACTTAAATTAAGCTCCCATGTGGGCCTTGGCCCACCTACCTTGGACGGCCACTTGGCCCATTTAGTTCAAGACCATCTTTTTTTTTTGTTTTGTAATTCATGAAAAATTATTTTCCTAATTCCAAATTTGCCCTTAGCCTTCCTCAATATTTCCATGAGCCATCTTGCGAATTTCCCTTTTTACCCCAAGCCTTTCTTAATATTTCCACATCAAAATTTTCATAAACAACTTATATATTAAACAAGATCAAAATATAGCCTTGCCCTTAACTTGTCGCAATTACCTTAAAATATCTGAATGTGCAAAATACGGGATATAACATCCTCCCCCCCTTTAGAACATTCGTCCTCGTATGTTAAACTAGTCTTATAGGGTCTTACAAGCATTTCGGGGAAGTTTCTTTTTTATGGTCATCACATATAATTCATTCACCAATCAATATAACCAATTAAGGAATTTAGATTACCTGTAGGCATAGAAAACAAGTGAGGATACTTCTTCTTCATCTCTTCTTCAGCTTCCCAGGTCATTTCCTCCCTGTTATTGTTCCGCCACAATACCTTAACAGAAGCCACATCTTTGGTACGCAGTCTCCTCACCTGACGATCCAGGATGGCTATCGGCTGTTCTTCGTAGGACAGCTCCTCTGTCACCTGGATATCTTCTATGGGAAATACTCTGGAAGGGTCACCAATACATTTGCGGAGCATTGATACATGAAATACCGGATGTACTTCTTCCAAATCGGATGGTAAGTCAAACTCGTAGGCGACCTTGCCTATCTTTCGAAAAATCTGATAAGGTCCAATATATCTCGGACTGAGCTTTCCTTTTCTGCCGAATCTCATTACACCTTTCATAGGTGACACCTTCAGAAATACCCAATCACCAATCTGGAACTCCAAATGTCGACGTCGATTGTCTGCATATTATTTCTGTCGACTCTGGGCTGCTAATAATCGTTCCCGAATGAGTTTCACCTTATCAACTGCTTGCTGGATCATATCTGGACCAATTAACTTAGTTTCACCCACATCGAACCAACCAATCGGTGATCTGCACTTCCTGCCATATAGGGCTTCATACGGTGCCATCTGGATGCTAGAATGGTAGCTATTATTATAAGCGAACTCAATAAGCGGCAAATGGTAATCCCAGCTACCCTTGAAATCAATAACACAGGCCCGTAGCATATCCTCCAGTGTCTGAATAGTACGCTCGGCCTGTCTGTCAAACTGAGGATGGAACGCTGTGCTAAGACTCACCTGAGTCCCTAATCCTTCTTGAAACGACCTCCAGAAGTTAGCTGTAAACTGAGCACCTCTGTCGGATATAATAGATGTGGGAACTCCGTGATGTCTTACTATCTCCTTAATATATAACAGGGCATAATCCTCAGCCGAATAGGTGGTCCTTACTGGGAGGAAATGGGCTAATTTTGTCAGCCTATCAACAATAACCCATATAGAATCATAGTTCTGTGGGGTGCGTGGTAAACCTGTAATGAAATCCATATTAATTATTTCCCACTTCTAAGATAGAATTTCCATTTCCTGTAACAACCCACCAGACTTCTGATACTCGATCTTAACCTGTTGGTAATTTGGGCACTGGGCAACGAACTCTGCGATGTCTCTTTTCATACCATCCCACCAATATAAGCATCTGAGGTCATGGTACATTTTTGTTGATCCCGGATGAACAGAATACCGAGCATAATGTTCCTCTCCCATAATCTACCGCCGCAGCCCTGCAACGTCAGGTACACATAACCAACCTCTATATAATAATACTCCGTCAGGTGTAATCTTGAACTGAGTCTTCTCCTTATCAAGAGCTGCATCTCTAACTGTACCAGAATAGGATCCTCGTATTGGCATCATTTTACTTCTTCCATAATAGATGATTCAACAACTTCTCGGATAGAAACCCTAATATTTCCAGAGTCAGCCAAATGGACTCCAAGACTGGCTAGCTGATGAATTTCACGAACTAGTTCTTTCCTTTCTGGCTGCACGTCGGTCAAGCTGCCCATAGACTTGCGGCTAAGTGCATCTGCTACAACATTGGCTTTCCTAGGATGATATAAAATGTCAACATCATAATCTTTCAACAACTCGAGCCATCTCCTTTGTCACAAATTCAGCTACTTCTGCTTAAAGATGTACTGAAGGCTTTTGTGATCCGTATAAATATCAACATGAATCCCATATAAGTAGTGCCGCCATATCTTCGAAGCATGAATCACCGCTGCTAATTCCAGGTCATGAGTAGGATAATTTCTTTCGTGCGGTCTGCGCTGCCGGGAGGCATAGGCTATAACTCTGCCACACTGCATTAATACACAACCTATCCCAACACTAGAAGCATCACAATAAATGACATACCCGTCTGGCCCCTCGGGAAGAGTTAGAACTGGAGCTGTAATCAACTTTTCCTTCAGCAACTGGAAGCTTCGTTCACAAGCATCGGTCCACTGGAACTTTGCTGCCTTCTCAGTTAGCTTCGTTAACGGTGCTGCAATCGAAGCAAAATTCTCCACAAATATCCTGTAATACCCTGCTAGCGCCAGAAAACTACGTACCTCAGTCGGCGTTGTAGGCCTAGGCCAATTCTTTACGGCCTCGATCTTCTGTGTATCAACCCGAATACCATCAGCTCCGATGATATGCCCCAAAAATGCCACTGAAGTCAACCAGAATTCACACTTGGAGAACTTAGCATATAATATCTGTTGCCGGAGTGTTCCGAGTACTGTCCTCAGATGATCCGAAGGCTCTTCTTTCGATCATGAATAAACCAAAATATCATCAATAAACTTGATCACGAACATGTCTAGAAACGGCTTGAATGCTCGATTCATCAAATCCATAAACACTATTGGGGCGTTGGTCAGCCCGAAATACATTACCCTGAACTCATAGTGCCCATATCGGGTCCTGAACGCAGTCTTTGGAATATCTGCCTCTCTTACCCGCACCTGATGATAGTGTTATATCCCGTATTTTGTACGTTCGGATATTTCATGGTAGTCGTGGTAAGTTAAGGGAATGACCATCTTCCAAAATTATTTTAATGTACAAGTTGTTTATTAGTATAGAAATATTGAGAAAGGTTAAGGGTAAAAATGAAAATTCACAAGAGGGTTCATGGTAATATTGTGGAAGGCTAGGGGCAAAATGGGAATTTTGCAAGTGGTTTTAAAAGTCCTATGTGGCCGTGTGGCATGTGATATATATATATATATATATATATACACACACAAAAAAAAAAATGGAAGAGAAAAGAGTGATGACTAACCAAGATTATTCATCATTTTAATTTAAGAAAAATTGAGAAGCTTGGAGAAGGGACATGTGTCCACTTTGTATTGGTAGAAGTTATATATATATATATATATATATATATATAGAGAGAGAGAGAGAGAGAGAGAGAGAGAGAGACAATGGATGACAATATAAGACTTAGTCATCTTTTAAATCACGAAAGCTTGAAGACAAAAAAAAAGAGGAAGGAAGAGAGAGTATTCAGCCACCATGGCCGACTTGGGTGCCATGGAAATTTATCAAGAAAAGTTATTTTCTCCTAGTAATTCAACCAAGGGAAACGCCCCTAACAACATGAAGGAGTTGTTGGAGCAAGCCAAGCATTTATTGGAGTGGTTTACAAACCCTAGCTAAGCTAAGAGGTTAGATGAAGAAGGTATGTGCTCAATCTTATTTTCATGTGTTATAGATGATCTGTGAGTGTTGAAGTATGTGGAAATGGATGAAATTCATGAAATATGTATATGTATGGTGTTGGCCGAATAAGAGGGGTGTTGGTAAGATGTGATGAATTAATTTTATTTAGTAGTTTGATTGTTGTGTTGTGGATTCCATAATGTAAAGTGATGGTTTGGTAGCTTGAAATGAACTTGAAATCGTTTGTGCATTATTGACGAAGTTAATGTGACGTTAGTGTGGTTTCTTATAGTTGTAAGAATAAATTTGATTATATATGGGTTGTAAATATAATTCATGAATTTGGAAATGAGACATGTGTTGGGAGATTGTAAGTTGGGTTGTTGTGATTGAATTTGAAAGAAGGAAATAGGTTTTTATTGTTTGTGTTAAATTTGGAAGGTGTCGGATGAAGTAGTATGTCGATTGGGTGCTTTGAATGTTATATGAATTGAATTGAATATAAATAAAATGTCGTTGAATTGTATGACAAAGGTTGTGAATGTTAGAATATGTCTTGAATGGGTTGTTGATGTTGTTGGCATGATTGTTGGATTGTGGATTGATGATTTGGGCCGAGTTAGATTCTCGGGGATGGTGTATTTACAGGGGAGATGCTGCCGAAATTTCGGCAGGTCATAAGTGAATTTATTTGAAAGACTAAGACAAGTGTGTGTGACGATGAATCTAATGATTGCGTCAATCTTCTTGAATGTAGACTAGCGATAGCGAGCTTGGACAATTAAGCGTAGCTAATAGGACGTGGAGCAGGTATGTTAAGGCTCGTCCCTTTCTTTCAAAGGCATGATTCCTACGTTACGAAATTTATAAATGTTTCCATATCTTCCTTGTCTTCAAAAGTTAGAAGTCTATGGTCCCAAGGCAATGATTGTGTTCCCGATAACCCGTCAATGTTTTCCAAAATGTCCGTATCTTTTCGAAACAAAGGTTTATGGTATTATAAGCTTTTATGACAAAAACGATGGATATGTTTTCCAATGACATTGATGATGTCGAGCATGAGAATATTTCTATGATGACTATGATAAGAATGATTTCACGTTCGAAAGGTACTTGATGTGATTATTGCTTTGATTTTCAAAAAATAGCTTCTGTAACGTTCGTGGAAGGTTCTGTACTTCAAACGCTCATAACTTTCTTATACTAAGTCGGATTGACCCGAAACTTGTTTCTGAGCCTTCATGTGTCGATTTATGTACGTACCCATCGAGTCTTAACGCTGCTATTTGTTGTTAGTGTCACCTTATAATAATTGTTCCTTCAAGGTGAGACAAAGTCATGATGATTATTCTATAATATAATCGGAGGTTACCGACCATACGTCACTCCGATAGATACATGACTTTCTTTGGGCTCTCCTGCATGCTGCTTATATGATATATGTATATGTATATGTATATGTATATGTATATGTATATGGGGAAGATGGGGAAAAGGGAAATATGTTGCGCTATAGACGCATTGCCACCTGGTCAGTTGGCGTAACATATCATCCCGGACGCGGGACATATGTGGGGGAGCCGACGTGGTTCGGCGCTATGATATGTTCTATTTTCTACATATGGACAAGAAATGTTTTTCAAAGAAAGCTAAGCATGCATGGCATCCGCCCTAAGAGGCACTCATATGTACAGGTTACTCCTCTACCTCGTGATATGCTCTATATTTCCATTCTGTTATTATTCATATTTATATCCCTTACTATGTTACTATTCATGCCTTACATACTCAGTACATTGCTCGTACTGACCCCCTTTCCTCGGGGGTTACGTTTCATGCCGCACAGGTACACCCAGATGAGTAGAAGCTATTATAGAAGATGTTCCAGCGTAGTTGGCAAGCTTCATTTGCTCTGGGGTATTGCCGGGTCAGAGTACTATGCTATGATGTCTTGTTCGAAGTTAGAGACTTTGCAGACAAAGTCATGGGTATATTTTGTCAGTCTTGAAAGCGGCTTCACCAGCCGATGTGTCTTTATATTTTATGTTACAGATCCCACATGGCCACAGATTTTGTTTGAATTGAGTACAAAGAAAAGAAAAAAAAATCTGAAAGCTTTACTATGTTTTCCACTTCTTATTGATGTAAGAGTTTAAAGAGGCTAAGTATGTAATAAGAGTCAGCGGGTTCGCTCGGCTCCGAATATGGGGTCGGGTGCCCATCACACCCTAGTAAGGTTGGGGTGTGACAAAGTGGTATCAGAGCAGGTCGTCCTAGGGGTTGTCTGCAAAGTCGTGTCCAGTAGAGTCCTGTTTATGGGTGTGAAGCCGGCCACATTTATAAACAGGAGGCTGCAGGGCATCTAGGGATTGTTGACCTTCTTTCTGTCTTAGATCGTGCGATAGAGCCAAGTCAGAGCAAAAAGAAATTCCTTACGTAAGCCTTATATACGACGAAAGAAAGTGTTTGGCGATAAGGAGAGCCACAGGGGTAAGTATTGATATTTTGTTCTGTTACCAGGAACTGGAAGCTCTGGATGGCTGGAATGTGTCATATAGCCGTATGTTCTGTGAGGCATTGTCGATATTTGCTGCGTACAGACTTTGAACAATAAGAATGGTAAAGGAGATCCTGCCAGAATAGATAGGTACGCCTAACAAGAGGAAGCGTGGGAAAGAAATATTGTAAATAGACAATAAGTAAGATACGTTATTTCAGAAGGGTTATGGATTTGGCCTAACATGAAAAATGATTATGAGAAAGACAAGTAGCAGTCTGAAGGATTGAGATAGATGACATTCGAGGTTTAGTAGGAGCAAGGCCCGTTGGAGGATTCAGGGAAAGTTGACGATTAGTTTTGCTGTAGATTATTATGTAAGGATGGTGAGTGGAAATCTGAACAGATTGATACCTGAGTGCTTACAAGTAATGGCGACGAAGGCATATTCATTACCATCAGGAATCTGGGACGAAGGGTAGTTACACCCATAAGTAAAAGGTGAATATCGAGGATCGAAAAGGGTAAAATAGTAATTGTAAAGGGAAGGACGTGTTATGGGAATGTCTCGGAATCTATAAGACCTCGACTTGCTCCAGATCATGTAACAAAGGTCATGCGAGGAAGTGGACGCGGTTATATCAGCATTAAGGCACCGGATTTCATCAAAGTTACGAGGTTAAGCGTGCTAAGGTGGGAGCAATTTTAGGATGGGTGACCCCCTGGGAAGTATGCAAGAAATTCTATATATCCAGACATAAGAGATAAATGAGAAGTTAGAGTAACCTAAGGGAAACTAGAGTATACGGAATGGCCGAAAACCTTAATAGGTCGCGTAAGACGAGGTAGGCTAGACTGGAGAAGAGACAGAAACTGCGTCACAGCTTTGGAAATTTGGATAGGCTTGAATAGAGTTTGGAAGTATTTTGTGGGCTAGTTGATAGTAAATATATATATATTTATATGAATGTGTAGGATATCCCACATATGATTGTATCGGTGGACATGTGAGTTCCAGCAACCGGCGCTACGGTAAGGAAGGCATTAATCAAGTAAGGGTACCGAAGATCGAGTGACAACAAGAATAAATGATATAAGTGTTACAAGGTAAATTGATGTCACTTTCATTACAGGCTAAGATTGGAAAATTCTAATGCAATGATATTTGGGAAAGAAAGTGAGTGAGTAGATGGAAAATAAAGGGATCGAGTGTCGGAAGAAGGTGAAAGGTAAGAAACCTCAGTGAGTGAAGCTCCCGAGAGAAACTACCGGAAAAACGCGAGACTATTTGGGTAAGAACTCAAGGTAGGCATGTGAAAAGGGATAGAGTGTGGTAAAAGGAAACAGGAGAGGAGTGTATGAGGTTCGAGAACCGATTTAGATAAGTGGGGCTAAAATAATAGTGACTAGGATAGGGGGATGTGAAGTAAGAGAAAAGAAAATGCTTAGGCTTGCGATGATGTTGAGATGAGAGATCTATAAAAGAATAAATGTGTAGCTATATTGATATAGTTAAAGGTTCGTTGAACAAGTATAGGGAGAGTGAAAGTTGTAAGGATTCTGTGCTAAGAACAAAAGTAGCGGGACGCTTGAGAAATATGGACGCACAGCTACAACACAAACACGTAGTTAGAGAAGAATTACGAGCAAGTGAGCTAAGCAAGTGAAAAGACGAATAGTGGATGGAAATGTGGACAAAGGGATGACATAGACAGAAAGTAAAAGAAAACTTGGGATAAGAAGTTTCGATATGTTATGCACAGAGCTAGAAAGAGAGATGAGGGTTCATGGTAATATTGTGGAAGGCTAGGGGCAAAATGGGAATTTCGCAAGTGGTCTTGAAAGTCCTATGTGGCCGTGTGGCATGTGCTATATATGTATATATATATACACACAAAAAAAGGAAGAGAAAAGAGTGATGACTAACCAAGATTATTCATCCTTTTAATTTAAGAAAAATTGAGAAGCTTGGAGAAGGGACATGTGTCCACTTTGTATTGGTAGAAGTTATATACATATATAGAGAGAGACAATGGATGACAAAATAAGACTTAGTCATCTTTTAAATCAAGAAAGCTTGAAGAAAAAAAAAAAGAGGAAGGAAGAGAGAGTATTCGGCCACCATGGCCAATTTGGGTGCCATGGAAATTCGTCAAGAAAAATTATTTTCTCCTAGTAATTC
Source organism: Lycium barbarum (assembly GCF_019175385.1). NCBI lineage: Eukaryota > Viridiplantae > Streptophyta > Magnoliopsida > Solanales > Solanaceae > Lycium > Lycium barbarum. The sequence goes on along the minus strand of NC_083348.1, from coordinate 15,584,636 downwards.
AACCAAGTGGAACGCCCCTAACAACATGAAGGAGTTGTTCGAGCAAGCCAAGCATTTATTGGAGTGATTTACAAACCTTAGCTAAGCTAAGAGGTTAGATGAAGAAGGTATGTGCTCAATCTTCATTTCATGTGTTATAGATGATTTGTGAGTGTTGAAGTATGTGGAAATGGATGAAATTCATGAAATATGTATATGTATGGTGTTGGACGAATAAGAGGGGTGTTGGTAAGATGTGATGAATTAATTTTATTTAGTAGTTTGATTGTTGTGTTGTGGATTCCATAATGTAAAGTGAAGGTTTGGTAGCTTGAAATGAACTTGAAATCGTTTGTGCATTATTGACGAAGTTAATGTGACGTTGGTGTGGTTTCTTATAGTTGTAAGAATAAATTTGATAATGTATGGGTTGTAAATATAATTCATGAATTTGGAAATGAGATATGTGTTGGGAGATTGTAAGTTGGGTCGTTGTGATTGAATTTGATAGAAGGAAATAGGTTGTTATTGTTTTTGTTAAATTTGGAAGGTGTCGGATGAAGTAGTATGTTGATTGGGTGCTTTGAATGTTATATGAATTGAATTGAATATAAATGAAATGTCGTTCAATTGTATGACAAAGGTTGTCAATGTTAGAATGCGTCTTGAATGGGTTGTTGATGTTGTTGGCATGATTGTTGGTATTGTTGTTGATAGTTTGGCCGAGTGGAATTCTCGGATTGTTGATTGATGATTTTGGCCGAGTTAAGATTCTCGGGGATGGTGTACTTACAGGGGAGATGCTGCCGAAATTTCGGCAGGTCATAAGTGAATTTATTTGAAAGACTAAGACAAGTGTGTGTGACGATGAATCTAACGATTGTGTCAATATTCTTGAATGTAGACTAGCGATAGTGAGCTTGGACAATTAAGCGTAGCTAATAGGACGTGGAGCAGGTACGTTAAGGCTCGTCCCTTTCTTTCAAAGGCATGATTCCTACGTTACGATATTTATAAATGTTTCCATATCTTCCTTGTCTTCAAAAGTTAGAAGTCTATCGTCCCAAGGCAATGATTGTGTTCCCGATAACCCGTCAATGTTTTCCAAAATGTCTGTATCTTTTCAAAACAAAGGTTTATGGTATTGTATGCTTTTATGACAAAAACGATGGATATGTTTTACAATGACATTGATGATGTCGAGCATGAGAATATTTCTATGATGACTATGATAAGAATGATTTCACGTTCGAAAGGTACTTGATGTGATTATTGCTTTGATTTTCCAAAAATAGCTTCTGGACGTTCGTGGAAGGTTCTGTACTTCAAACACTCATAACTTTCTTATACTAAGTCGGATTGCCCCAAAACTTGTTTCTGAGGCTTTATGTGTCGATTTATGTACGTACCCATCGAGTCTTAACGCTGCTATTCGTTGCTAGTGTCACCTTATAATAATTGTTCCTTCATGGTGAGACAGCATGATGATTATTCCATAATATAATCGGAGGTTACCGACCATACGTCACTCCGATAGATACATGACTTTCTTTGGGCTCTCCTGCATGCTGCTTATATGATATATGTATATGTATATGGGGAAGATGGGGAAAAGGGACATATGTTGCGCTATAGACGCATTGCCACCTGGTCAGTTGGCGTAACTTATCATCCCGGATGCGGGATGCCCGGACGCGGGATGCCCGGACGCGGGACATATGTGGGGGAGCCGATGTGGTTCGGCGCTATGATATGTTCTATTTTCTACATATGGACAAGAAATGTTTTTCAAAGAAAGCTAAGCATGCATGACATCCGCCCTAAGAGGCACTCATATGTACAGGTTACTCTTCTACCTCGTGATATGCTCAATATTTCCATTATGTTATTATTCATATTTGTATCCCTTACTATGTTACTATTCATGCCTTACATACTCAGTACATTGCTCGTACTGACCCCCTTTCCTCGGGGGCTGCGTTTCATGCCGTACAGGTACACCCAGATGAGTATAAGCTATTATAGAAGATGTTCCAGCGGAGTTGGCAAGCTCCATTTGCTCTGGGGTGTTGCCGGGTCAGAGTACTATGCTATGATGTCTTGTTCGAAGTTAGAGACTTTGTAGACAGAGTCGTGGGTGTAGTTTGTCAGTCTTGAAAGCGGATTCACCAGCCGATGTGTCTTTATATTTTATGTTACAGATCCCACATGGCCACAGATTTTGTTTGAATTGAGTACAAAGAAAAGAAAAAAAATTCTGAAAGCTTTACTATGTTTTCCACTTCTTATTGATGTAAGAGTTTAAAGAGGCTAAGTATGTAATAAGAGTCAGCGGGTTCGCTCGGCTCTGAATATGGGGTCGGGTGCCCATCACACCCTAGTAAGGTTGGGGTGTGACAGATAGCCCGAGCGCAAATCTATCTTCGAGAAATATTTAGCACCCTGCAATTGGTCAAATAGATCATCAATCCAGGGGAGGGGATATTTATTCTTTATGGTCACCTTATTCAGCTGTCGGTAATCAATGCACATCCGTAGCGACCCATCTTTCTTCCTCACGAACAATACCGGTGCTCCCCAAGGTGATTTACTGGGTCTGATGAAGCCTTTCTCTAATAAATCCCTTAGCTGGTCCTTCAATTCCTTCAGTTCTGCAGGTGTCATTCTGTAAGGAGGAATAGATATAGGCTGAGTATCTGGCAGCACATCTATCATGAACTCTATCTCCCGTTCAGGTGGAAGACCCGGAAGCTCGTCCGAAAATACATCTGGAAATTCATTGACTACTGGGACTGACTGGAGAGTAGGTGTTTCTGCTTTAATATCATGCACGCGGACCAGATGATAAATATACCCTTTCTGAATCATCTTCCTGGCCTTGAGGTATGAAATAAACTTACCCCTCGGCGATGCTGTATTTCCTGCCCATTCTATAAACTGGAAGCGGACAACCTTTTTCTGACAGTCAACGTTGGCATAACAAGAGGCTAACCAATCCATGTCCATAATAACGTCGAATTCAGTCATATCCAGCTCTACCAAATCGACCTTGGTGCAACGGCCACATATAATTACTGAACAATCCCTATATACCTGCATTGCTATAATAGAATCTCCGACCGGTGTAGCTACCTCGATCGGTTCTATCGGTTCAGGTGTTATCCCAATTTTACTAGCGACAAGGGGAGAAATATATGATAAAGTAGAACTTGGGTCTATCAATGTATATACATCTCGGGAGAAGACCAATAATGTACCTGTAACTACATTTGGTGACACCTCCTGATCCTGTCAGCTAGCCAAGGCATATAGGCGGTTCGAGGGACCACTAGAATCAGAAACTCCGCCACGACCTCTACCGCGGCCCGCTGGTGCTGGCATACCACGCCCCATAGGGCGTATAGCTACAAAAGTGGAAGACGAACCAGAAACTGACCCCGTAGGCTGAGCTGCACCACCGGAACCACCCGCCAACGGACAATCTCTCATAATATGGCCTTGGCGGCCACAAGAAAAACAAGCACCCATGGCACGATAGCACTCCCCTGGGTGAGACCTCCCACAGTGAGAACACCGAGGCATAGGTGGCCTCGTCTAGCTGGAACCTCTGCTCACCTGCAAACCCGAAGCCCTAGAGCTCTGGTCTGCTCCTGAGTGCCCTGCACTGTCGAATTGTCTACCTGTAGACTGTGGATGTGTACTCCGGCCTGGCTGAGGAAGATATCTGCTATACTGCTGCTGAGGCTGCCCGCCTCGAGACTCCCCAGAATAACCAGCTAATCTAGCCCTCTTGGGCTGCCTCCTATCACGATCTCTATCGGGCTGGCGCCCCCTATGTCGATCCTCCGTTCCTTGTGCATACGCCTGCACCCGAGCAATATCTATCCCGCGCTGGGATGCCACCGCCATACAGCTATCAACCAAATAATGATCCAACCCCATCATGTATCGATGCATCCTGTCAGCCATATCAGCTACAATGGTCGGTGCATATTTGGCCAGGGAGTCAAACTCTAGGCTGTACTCTCGAACACTCCTGCCCCTTTGTCTCAGCTGTAAGAATATATCAACCCTCGCTCGCCGCATCTTTGGAGGCAAGAAGTGGCCGAGAAAGGCTGCTGTAAACTAATCCCACACTGCTGGAGGAGCACCCTCGCCTCTAGAAAGCTCCCAGGACTCATACCAATTAACTGCTACATCACGCAATCGATGTGAAGCCAGCTCGACAGGCTAAGTCTCAGAAGCTCTGACTAACCTCAACGTACGCTGCATCTGTCAAATAAAATCCTGGGGATCCTCCTCGGGCTTGGACCCGTAGAACTCTAGGGGATTACAAGTCATGAAGTCACGAACCCTCAAGTTGTCATGTCTATCCACATCATCACCCCCTAGCCCGCGTCTGTGAGCCTGCCTTGCTACTAATCTAGTCAGTAACTGTACGGCATCTCTCATCGCCCTGTCCTCCGCCCCTGGCTGAGGGGCTGGAGGCTCGGGCGCTGGAGTCTCCGGAACTAATGGTGGAGCCGCCCCCTGATCCATAGGAGCAGCGGCTGCTGCTCTAGGCTCCTCTGATGGTGATGGCGTAGCAGAGCCCGCTGACTGGGGCGCAATCTCGGGCATAATCTGAGCACGGGCCAGAGTGACTCTCTAAATTTGACTGGTCTCTCCTGCTACTGCTTTGCCCTTCTGGGCAGCTGTCGCTTTCTTCGGAGGCATCACTGTAAACATAACAATCTTTTAGAAAGGAACCATCCTAATGGAACCGCATATACATATCGCCCAAAAGCATATACATACACATACATACGCACAAGCCGTTAAGGATGTCACAGCAAATGGAACCGCTTAGGACGCAAAGCACACAGACATAACTGAACAATAACGACCCATGACCCACATACATGTCTACAGCCCTCTACGAATAACAACAGAAGCATATGACGGGACAGGGCCCCGTCGTACCCCCAAATAGTCATATATATACATAAATATGTGCAACAAAAAGATCTGTACCAAAGGTATGGGCTCCGGATCAAGGGAGCACTCCAAAGTAGCAGAATGGGTATCCTAGGCTGGCGGATTACCACAATGAGCGTCTGTACCTACGGGCATGAAACGCAGCCCCCGAAGAAAGGGGGTCAGTGCGAAATATGTACTGACTATATAGAGCATGAAATACAGTAATCAAGATCATAACGGAAATAAGAAGTATGGAAAAATGATCAGTCTACCAAAAGGCTCATTTTTGAAACACAAATGATGCATATATAAAAATCATGCATAGGGCTCAGGAACGTGGTCGCCACTCCGACGCTGGCGCCACAACACATCATACTCTAGAAGATTTCATATCTCCGTAAAACCCCGAAACACATCATAGCATCATAGCACATCATACGCCATAACACATCATAACGCCGTATATAAGCGGTACCCGGCCCTCTAGTGAGTGGCTCGGCGAACCGTAACACATCATACTGCCGAATGTAACATAGTGCGCACGATGATAAAACCGGCCCGGGACTCGGCGAACGATATAATAGCAGTATGCATGACCAGATTAGTGAGAAACTATATGCACATAAATCAATTTTAAGACTCGATAGACAAGTATACTTACCGACACTTGAAGGCTCAGAAACAAGTTTCGGGTCAATCCGATTTAGTATCAGAAAGTTATGGCGTCTTACCACGGGATTCAAAGCAACCAGAAACCGCCTACGAAAGTTACAGACCTTATACGCTTTAGGACTCCCTAAGAACGTGTCGGAGCGATCCGAGCTCGTCTATGAAAGTTAGAGCCATTGTTCGACATAAAGCTTTTAGGAATAAAATTCTTTACACATATCTATTATCCAATCATACAAAACACACAGAGACCATAGTTCGATTATATTAGGAATACTAACATCAAGAAGTGAATCAAAATCGTCGGCATGCTCGGATCTTATGAATGGAATTACCCCGAGGCTCATTTCATGGCTTACTTGCAACTAGGACATGCCAAAAGAAGGAAAGGTTAGGCTTTACATACCTTGCTCGCTTCCTAAGATAATCCCAACTCAAGTCTCGGGCTCTCCAAGATCTACAATAACGTCATTAAATACCAAACGTTAGCTACAAGTACTTAGGAATTCAATCCTAAGCTAGTACTTGTCTACAGAAATTTCGGCAGCATTTCCCCTGTAAATTCAACAACCCCGAGAATTCAACTCGGCCAAATCATCAACAACAATACCAACAACCATATTAACAACATCAATGATTAATTCGACGACATTCCGTTTACATTCACCTCAACTACATACAATCAAACCAACACCAACGCTCGCATACTCAAATACTAATCCGAAGTCATTTAAACAAGATTCAAGAACATTTCAAACAATCTGCACAATATTCAAAACAATCCAACCAAAACTCCATTCCACCCGAAACCTTCCAAATGCAACAAAAACAACAACAACACATTTCCTTCTTTCAAATTCATGAACTATACCAACAATTCACATGCTAGCAACATTATTTCCATAAATACAAGAAGTGATATTATAGTCACATTAGCTTCTAAAACAACTCTCCAACACTTACAACTTCAACTAGAATTATTAAACCTTCATTTTCATCATAGATTCCATTACAACAACAACCAAAATACTAAGTAAAATTGATTCATTCTCTTCTATACCACACAATAACCACACGGCCACAACATACATCCATATTTTCATGAATTTCACCCATTTCTACATACTACAACATACACAACCATCCATAACATATAAAAAGAAGATTAAATCTTACCTTTTTCCCTTAACTTCTCACTTGGCTAGGGTTATGAACTTGCAACAAAGAGGGGTTTAATTGCTCCAACAACTATCCCACGTTAAAGAAGGCCTTCCAATTAATAGAAATGCTAGAAGAAAAATATTTTTGATCAAGGTATTCAAGGGGGTCAATTTGGTTAGCTATGGCAGAATGGCCTTCTCCTTTTTTTTTTTCTCCTCTCCAAGTTTCTTGAATTGTATTAAGTGTTGAAGATGAAAAATGATAAATGGGTCATCTTTATTCACTTAAATTAAGCTCCCATGTGGGCCTTGGCCCACCTACCTTGGACGGCCACTTGGCCCATTTAGTTCAAGACCATCTTTTTTTTTGTATTGTAATTCATGAAAAATTATTTTCCTAATTCAAAATTTTCCCTTAGCCTTCCTCAATATTTCCATGAGCCATCTTGCGAATTTCCCTTTTTTTCCCCTAGCCTTTATTAATATTTTCACATCAAAATTTTCATAAACAACTTATATATTAAACAAGATCAAAAGATAGCCTTGCCCTTAACTTGTCGCAATTACCTTAAAATATCGAATGTACAAAATACGGGATATAACAGAGGCGTATAGCTTGGTGCATCTATTGTTGTGTCAGTCACGATTGACCTTTGAGGCGTATAGCTCGGTCCATATATAGTTGTGTGAGTCCAGAGGACGATTGACCTCCGAGGAGTATATCTCGATGCTATCCCGGGGTATCGATTACTTGATCTTTCTGTGAGTGGCTTGTTATATATATATATATTCTCTTGGTTACCTATGAGTGTCTTGTTTCGTACCTTGGTTGCCTGTGAGTGGCTTATTTCATATCTTTGTTACCTGTCAGTGGCTTATTGATGATAATGAATTTTTGTTCGTCTGTGAGTGGCTGGTTGATGATATTGGTCTCGAATGGAAGAGACTCAAATAGCAATAAATGGTATACCTAATTAGAAAAGATATACACTTGTCCTGATGGTTTACTATTGATGATTTTGAGTTGTACAATTGATCTCAAATTATTCTATTGGAACTTTTTTCACTAATAATTATTGTTTTATTTTATTATATTACTTATTGTCTCCGAGACATTCACTGAGTATCCAGTACTCAGGCATACCATTGTTTTTCTTGCTTGTATGTTAGGTAAGGAAGAAGATCAGGCACAGACAGATCTCGCCGATTAGGAGTACTCACTGCTTTCCTGACTTTTTGTGAGCCCACACTTTCATTCGTGGGACACCTATTATTTTCCTTATTGCATTTAGTTTTCGGGCTGCGTCCTGATGAGTTAGACGTTTATTCATTATCTTAGAGGATCCAATGATAGATGTTGTGTTATGGGTAATGGTTGAGTCGTTGTTCTACTCTCATGGGTATTTATACGATTTGGCAATCTATTCATTACTGGCTTCTGCTGATTTTATTTCTTAAATTCTGAGCATGTGTTTTCCTAGTCAACTTATAACATCTTTTAACTGGTTAATGAAAGATTATAAAAAAGGGACTTGTTGTTATTAAATCATAAGGTGCTTTAGGTGTTGTTCATAGCATCAGATGCCTGTTACGTCCATGGTGGGTTTTTGGGGCTTGACAAGCTTGGTATCAGAGCCTAGGTTTAGAAATGTCCTACGATTTGTCTGTAGAGCTGTGTCTAGTGGAGTCCTATTCACGCAGAAAGGCCACCTGTGTGGATATGTGACTACAGGACATTATAGGTGCTTCTTACTCTTCTTGATTCTAGATTATGCTATAGAGTTTGAGCTTCACCTTAGGATCGTTCTGACGTGTTCGTTAATTCGTGCCTCGTGGAGATGGAATTAATATGTGTTGCAGTTTCTAACATAGTGAATAATGGTGCTACGAAGTGCATGTTGGTTGTGATATACACTTTGATGGAAGGTACAGAGTCGCTTGGAATTCTATAGTAGGTTTTTGGTGGTGATTGTAGGGTGTGATTGCTGGTGTTTCAAGGTAGGTATTCTAACTATTTGTCCTCTTGATGCGTATTCGTTGATCGATCCCAGTTCGGATATTTCTTATGTGACTAAGTATTATGCCCTTGATTTTGGTGTGGAGCTCGAACAATTGTTAGAACTCTTTTTCTACGAATACCCCTTCTAGTGTCATCGTTATTACTTCTAAAATCTATAGAGACTGTGTAGTGTATTTAAGAATTGTGAGACTACAGCTAGTTTGTTTGAATGAGAGGTGGTGAACCTTGAAGTGATTATGAGAATAGACTGACTTTCCAAGTGTTTTGAAACTCTAGGTGGTCAATCATAACTAGTAGGCTTGAATTTCCCGATGAACCCATTAAAGAGTGGAACAATAGTATTGATAAACATTGAGGTAGACTTATTTCATATCTTGAACACACAAAATTGAACTCAAAGGGGTGTAGTTACCATCTAGTTGTTGTTAATGACACTTAGACCGTATTACCTTTACTTGCAGCGTATCCCAAATATGTGTTGAACCTTCAAATTATCGAATTCTTGTGTAAGCGTAGACGAGATGTATGAATCCCTTATTTCATATTTAGGCTTGACTGATATAGTTGTGGGAGTTTATATGGGAACCATGTCCTTATTAAAGGTTGGTTAGTGATATTTTGGCCTTAGGAATAGCTCGTCTTGCAAAGCAACTCTGGAAATTTTTGGAAAATTTGAGGTTTAGCACAAATCTTAGGCCATAACTTTCATTAGAGGACGAATGATCCTGAGAGGGGGATAATGTGACACTCCGTAAATCCAGGTTAAGTATGAATGTGTATAATGGGTGCTAATGTGAAATTTTGGACATATGAATTCCTATTGAGATGATTTTGGGTGAAAATAGTTGTTTTAATATCAACAGGAATACTGAGATGCGTAAGATTCGATAGGATCGACTAAGTTTTTCTTAGACCTAACTTCTACCCTGTCTACGTGGAAATTCATTGAGAATTTGAGAAAATGTAAAACAATAAAGTTGTAGCCCTTAGAAATACCTTTCCAACTCAAAGGGAGCTCTGTGCTAGGATTTATGCCCATTTTACTAAACGTTGTCGACATAGTCGAAAGTCAAAATTTTTGGGTAAGTGTGCACTTCGCGGAGCGTGGCTCAAAGTGAGGTAGGAACTCACCATAGGCTTTTCTCATCGAGGTGTGAGTTCCAAAATGTCCAGAGCTATAAATACGACCCTTACACGATTTTATATTATTTTTCACATTCCAGACAACTTTCTAAACCGTATTTTTCAGAGAAAATAACCCTAAGGCCTTACCTAAACATATAAAATAATTTATTACTCAAACCCCATGATTAATACCTCAATCTAACAAATATTAACACTAGAAACCGTACTTATTCCATAGATTGTGATAATTCGATTGAAGAACGGTTGAAGAAGCGAATTGTTGGGAATTCGTCATGAGGTATGTTTCTAATATTCAAGTATAGTTATGGGGTTTGTTCAGGTTATATACATCATTTATATATCATCAAAATCCATGGGTGAATTAAGTTAGCCTAGAGACCTAATTTTCAAAAAGGGTAGGGATTCTACGGGAATGTGTAATGTTCAAATCTGTCTCATCTAAAACCATTGTAGATTGATTGTTGAACCTTGGGAATTCCATTTTTCTTGATTTTAGTGGGATTTGAGGTATGTCTCATCTAAAAATCCTTTTTGACTTCAAAGGTGATTTGTATGTCATTTTTTGAACATACTCTTTTGAAACAATTTGTGTGACTTTGGTTGTGGTTTGTGTGCGTGAGGGACAAGATCACATTAAACCTCGTTTGTACTATATTATATATACGTATTCATGGTTGTTTTCCTCTCTAAGAGATGATTAAAGATTATGATATAAAGTTGCTTTGGTATTTGAACTCGAATTACCTTTAAGGGATGTTTAAACATGTTATTTGGTAAGCTTGATTATCTCATATGAATGCTCTATAAATGGATTGTGTCAAACGTGAAACTTGTTTAATGAAGTTTGTCTGTTTTCTAAAACTGAACTGAATTGATATACCCCTATAATGGGAAGATGAACATAATCCATGAAGAATAATTTGGCTATCAGGATATGACTTGCGATTCGGCTTCTATGCCATGATTGATGATTTGGCTAATATGCTATGATTTGTATCTTGTTTGTGTTTGGGCCGGTATAGGAAAGTTATGCTTGTTTAGAGGACAATTAGCCGTTATGGATCCTAACGTATCGATACACGTATTGTTGTGTCAATCCAGAGGACGATTGACCTCCGAGGTGTATAGCCCGGTGAATCTATTATTGTGTCAGTCCAGAGGATGATTGACCTCTGAGGCGTGTAGCGCGGTCCATCTATTTTTGTGTCAGTCCAGAGAACAATTGACCTCTGAGGAGTATAGCTCGGTGCATCTATTGTTTTGCTCATCCAGAGGACGATTAGCCTCCATGGTTCCTAGCCCAGAGTATTTTGTATCTTGGTTGCCTATGAGTGGCTTGTTTCGTATGTTAGTTACCTGTGAGTGGCTTATTTTGTATCTTGGTTGCCTATGAGTGGCTTGTTTCGTATGTTAGTTACCTGTGAGTGGCTTATTTCATATCTTTGTTGCCTTTGAGTGGCTTATTAATTATAATGAACATGTTCTCCTGTAAGTGGCTTGTTGATGATATTGGTCTCAAATGGAAAAGACTCAAATGGTAATAAATGGTATACTAAATCGGAAAAGATATATACTTGTCTTGATGGTTTTCTATTGATGATTTTGAGTTGCATGATTGATCTCGTCTTCGATTTCAAATTATTCTATGGTAACTGTTTTCACTAATCATTATTGTATTATTTTATTATATTACTTATTGTCCCCGAGACACTCACTGAGTACCCAGTACTCAGGCATACCATTGTTGTTTTTGATGGTTTGTTAGATAACGAAGAAGAGCAGGTACAGATAGATCTCGTGGATTAGGAGTACTTGCTGCGTTCAAGACTTTTGGTGATCCCACACCTTCATTCGTGGGACACCCTCTATTTTCCTTATTGTATTTAGTTTTCGGGCTGCGTCCTGATGAGTTAGAAGTTTATTCATTAGCTCAGAGGCTCCATAGATAGATGCTATTGTGTGGGTATTGGTTGAGTCGTTGTTCGACTCTCATGGGTATTTTTACGCTTCGACAATCTACTTATTACTGACTTCTGCTGATTTTATTTGTTAAATTATGAGCATGTGTTTTCCTAGTCAATTTATAACGTCATTTAATTTGTTAATGCAAGATTATAAAAAAGGGACTTGTTATTATTAATTCTTAAGGTTCTTCAGGTGTTGTTCATAGCATTGGATGCCTGTTACGTCCAGGGTGGGTTTTTTGGGCGTGACAATGTTATACCTCGAAAATATTTTCATTGATGCACAGTAAATAGATTAACGAAGAGCACAGAATATACGGTATTTCAATGAGTGAGGAATGACATTTGATGACCCTAATTAAGATTCGTAGTAAGAGGAGAAAGTTTGCCAAGAGAGGGCAAGGCATGCGATGTGTATCAGAAAGGACTTATGAGCAACAAGTTAATGATGATTAAATAGCATCTTGGAGAAGAATTATAACGTCCCTTAGATTGTTAATGAGGTGATAAACAAGTATCAAGAAGGTTCCGTAAGGATTGGAGATCAAGCCAAGTGACAAGAACAAGATCAGTGAAAAAATGAGTTATACGGGCGATTATACGGTCTGTATAATGTTATACGGTCCGTATAATGGTCTGCAGAATTGTCACAGTGAATTCCCTCACTGGTGAGATTACACGGTCACTTATATGGACCGTATAAAATTATACGACCCGTATAATGTGCCGTATAATGGTCACAAAGGCCAGATGTGGAAGCGGTAATTTCACGGTCACTTATACGGACCGTATAAAATTATACGGCCCGTATAAAGTACGATATAAAGGACACAGAATCGAGAGGTTTAAGGGGTGCTTTCACGGTCACTTATACGGACCGTATAAGTTTATACAGACTCTATAAGTGTCCGTATAATTTTCCCGACAGATCAGATTTCACGCTATTAAAAAGGGACCAAGTCATTATTTCATTTCATTTTTCATCCAACACTTCAAGAACTCTCTAGAAACCCTCTCCACTATTCATCTACAATAACACAAGAGAAATTTATGATCAACTTCATCAAACTAAGCAAACCAAGTGTAAGAAACTCATTTAAGATCATCCAAGCCAAGAAATTTCATTGGATATGAACTAGGGTTTTGGCTCAAGTTAAGTATTTCCACCCAAATCTTATTCCTACAACATCTAAGGTAAGGTTTATGGTATATCCATGTTATTTAAAGTATTGAGAAGTTGAAACACTTGGATTGTAAAAGGATATAGGAAATGGGCCTTGAATGTGAGAATAGTGATGTTTGTGAGTGGTAGCTTGGGTTGAGTAATGATTCTTGATATGCTATGATTATAATCATGTTTAAATGATATTGGGAACACGGGATAAACATTGTATATTAGTGAATGTAATAGTGTGCTATGACCATGGATATGGGTGACTTGAAGTGAATTGAAGAATATGGATAATGTAGGAGAATAAAGACTATTATTATGATGTTGCGAATGATATTATTGATGTTTGGGAGTTGATATATGATATGGAGGAAGTCGTATAAATAAAGGAGATGCTGTCCAATTTTCTCTAGTTTTAGTGGTGTATGCTAGCTATCAATTTCTAATGATAGTATAACTCTAATGAAGGTAGAAACGTTAGCATTGAAGGAGAATGTGCAAGTGATAGAATAGTTGAACGGAAAGATATGTAAGGCTAACCCTTCTTTTATAAGGCATGGTCCTTTGGCCAAATATCTAATCCTCTATAAGCCTATGTTGTCCTCCAAATGATTCTATCTTCAAAAGCTACTAAGCTCATGATTCTTGATGTATTGCGATTGTACTAAATTCCTCATATGACGAATAATCCTATAAGGATAGATGTAATGAGCAATGATAATAGTGATAACGATAATGATGACGACGATAATGGTGATGATGACGATGATAATAGTGATGACGCTAAAGATGTTTATGGGCTTTTACGTATATGTGCCTAAGTATGGCAATTATGAAACCTCGAGCTTATATGGCCGGCTTGATAGGTCCAGGTATATATAATCACCGAGCCTAGGCACGGTCGGGTACGCGAAACACTGAACCTTCACGGTCGGGTATGCTATATAAATTCTATGTATATGATATGGATATGTATAAATACGAATATGATATGAATACGACTATGGATACGAAATGAACATGAGTACGGATATGAATACGGAAACGGACACGGATGTATGTACACGATCTCGTACTAGAAATAGAAAGTCCCTATGATAAGAAAGTTAGTGCTTACGACGATGATACTACTATCTCCCATTTTATGCTATTTCTATGTTGTCTATCATGCTTTCATAATGATATTGATCATGCTTTACATACTCAGTACATTCTTCGTACTGACGTCCTTTTATTTGTGGACGTTGCGTCATGCCCGTAGGTGGCCAGGGAGACAGACTTGATCCATAGCTACATTACTTAGGGACTGCATAGTGGAGCTCCATTTCATTCGGAGCTATAGCTTTTGGTATTGATTCTTTTGTGTACATATTTATGGGCATAGCGGGGTCCTGTCCCGCCTATATGATATGACATACTCTCTTTAGAGGCTCGTAGACATGTGTATCTAGTTAGATGTGTTTGGCCTTGTCGACCTATATTTTGGGATATCATTTTGTTAGCCTCGTCGGCTTATGTACATTGATATGGGCATAGTTGCAAATGATGATATAAATGTATTGTTGTCCAATGGAATTAGCATGAATAATGGATAGGAAGTATTATTTAGCTATGTGGCTCACCTAGAGGTAAATGTGAAAGTACATTAAGAGGTGCCTGGGTGGGTTAGCACCGGGTGCCCGTCGCGGCCCTCCGGTTGGGTCGTGGCAAAAGTGGTATCAGAGCAGTTCTATCCTAGGGTGTGTCTACGAGCCGTGTCCAGTAGAGTCTTAGTTATGGGTGTGTTGCACGCCACACTTATAAACAAGAGGCTGCGGGCATTTTAGGAATGATTGACCTTCTTTCTTCATAAGATCGTGCGATAGAGCTGTGACATAAGAACTTCTTTTTCCTTAACCGTGTATTATGTATTTCAGAGATGCCTATAAAGACAAAGGCCACTGCAGCCCAAAAAGGGAAAGACCATGGCAGAAGAACGGGCTGAAAGAGCACCGCCAACAGTTGTAGAGGACAGTGAGTCCCAGAATGTGGCTCAATCTCAATCCTCCCAGTCAGTGCCTATTTCTGAGGAGCGTGAGGGAGCCTCAGCCCCAACTCCAGCACCTCCGGCCCCTCCACCGGATGCTTCAGGCCAAGATGTAAAAGAGGCCATTCATTTGCTTACTCAATTGGTTGCTGCCCAGACTCAGCGGCAAAGTACAGGGCAAGGTGATAGGGCTGTTAGTGCAAGGGCCCGTGATTTCATTAGCTTGAACCCTTCAGAATTCTTTGGATCAAAGCCGGATGAGGACCGTAAGAATTTTTTTGATGGAATATTGAGAAATCTTTACTTGATATATGTTTCAGACATCGAATCGGTAGAGTTAGTGTCTTATAGATTGAGGGATGTTGCGATCCATTGGTACACGGTTTGGATGGCTTCATAGGGAGCCAATGCGCCTCCCCTGGTATGGCAAGAATTTGTACATGCTTTTCTCCGACATTATTTGCCTCCAGAGGTTCAGCGAGCTAGAGCCGATAAGTTCTTAAATTTGAGGCAAGGTAGCATGAGTGATTTAGAGTATAGTCTCCGCTTCAATTCTTTGGCTAGGTATGCTTTGGCCATGGTAGCGGATATGGGTGACCAAGTGCACCGATTTGTGAAAGGCGTAGGGCCATATTTGATGGATAGGTGCTTGACTGCGTCTTTTCAGGACAATATGGATATTTCACGCATTCAGGCCTATGCTCAAAATTTAGAAGAAAGCCTACAACAACAAAGAAGTGAGCGTGAGCATGATAGGGGACATAGCAAGAGGGCTAGATCTTCGGGTCTGATGAGTGAGTTTAGAGGTGGGCACAGACAACAGTTTTCTAGGCATTCAGGCCATTCTATGACTAGTGCGCCTCCACCATTTTCAGGCCAGAGATTTGATAGATCTACTCGTTCCGGGCTGAGTCAGAGTTTTTCGGGATCTCAGTTCAGAGGTGATTCGGGTCAGGCAAGGCCACCCGTACCACGATGTTCCCGGTGTGGGACGTTATATTGGGGTCAGGGCCGATTGGGTTCAAAGGTTTGCTATTCACATAGTTGACTAGGCCATATTATGCGTGATTGCCCCTCAGTTGGTTGTAGAGGTAGGACCCAGCCTTCAGGGTTGGTAGTCGGATCTGTCATGACCCAACCCCGTAGGCCGCGACTAGTGCCCAAGCCGGGCACTCGAACACACACACACTAACTAAAACCAGCATACAAATGATTTATACAGATACAGAAGTCAAACGTCGTCATAAACGGTCGCACACAACACATATATATATATATATATATATATATATCATACGGAAGCCGGCAAGGCTGTCATCAAACACATCATCCCAAAACATATACACAAGCCGGTAAGGCTGCCACAGCGGATGGAACCACCCAAAACATAAATCACACAGACATAGCTGAACAATAACCATACACAACCCACAGACATGTCTACAGACCTCTAAAAGCAACAACAGAATCATATGACGGGACAGGGCCCCGCCGTACCCCTGAATGGACAGATGCTTATACAACGGAAGAGTCTGTACCAAAATATAGGCTCCGGAACAAAGGAGCACTCCAAAACAGCAGAGGAGATGTCCTGAGCTTGCGGATCACCAAAATGGGCGTCTGTACCTGCGGGCACGAAACGTAGCCCCCGAAGGAAGAGGGGGTCAGTACGAAATATGTACTGAGCATGTAAAGCATGGAACACAGTAACTAGGATCATGACTGAAATAAGGAATATGGAAGATGAATACAAAATCAGTATACCAAAATGCTTACTTTTGAAACACAATAATGCATATCAAAATCATGCATAGGGCACAGGAACATGGTTGTCACTCCTGTCTTTGGTGCCACAACACATCATACTCCAGAAGATTTCATATCTCCGTAACATCTCCGTAACACATAACGCATCATAACATATACACAGTACCCGGCCCTCTAGCAAGGGACCCGGGAAACCGGACACATCATACTCCATAACATATAAACAGTACCCGGCCCTCTAGTGAGGGACCCGAGAAACTGGACACATCATACTCCGGAATATATATATGGAACCCGGCCCCCAAGCAAGGGACTCGCCGAACCATACGCACGATCCATACAGGCCCGGGACTCGGTGAAAGAGGTAACGACACATGCACGAGCAGAGTAGTGAGAAACTATATGCAATTTAAATCATTTTCAAGGACTCTATAGAGTAATCAAAACGAGCTAACATCGGAAAACCAAGGCAATAGTTAAATCGAGCTTCCTTCGAACGTCACTCGGGGACCTATCAACTAGAACTATATAAGGAGGGTCTCGGGGATCCTAGACACATCTCAAGTCAATCCGAGGTGGTACACGAAAGTTACGAACATTATTCTTGACAGAACCCTTTACGAACGTATCGAAGCGATCTGAGCTCGTATATTAAAGTTAGGGGCCTTATTCATCATAGAACCTTTTAGGAACAAAAATTCTTTATGCAATATTTACTATCCGATCATACAAGAGACACAAGGCCCCTGACTCGGCGTTATTGGGAACACTAGCATTAAGGAGTGAATAAGAATCATGGACATGCTCGGATCTTAAGAGTGAAGTTACCCCAAGGCTCACATCACATCTTACTTACATCTAAGACATGCCAAAAGAAAGAAACGGTAAGCTTTACATACCTTGCCCGCTTCCTATGCTAGTCCAACTTAAGTCTTTGGCTTCGCAAGATCTACAACAATATTAGTATATACCAAACATTAGCTATAGATACTTAGAAGTCCAATCCTCAACCAACACATTATTTACAGAAATTTCGGCAGCACTTCCCCTGTAAATTCAACAACCCTGAGAATTCAACTCGGCCAAATTTATCAACAACCATACCAACAGTCATTCCAACAATTCCAATAATCAATCCGCATAATATTCAAAACAACCCAACCAAAACTCTACTCCACCCGAAACCTTCCAAATGCAACAAGAGCAATAACAACACATTTCCTTCTTTCAAATTCATGAACTTCACCAACAATTCACATGCTAACCACATTATTTTCCATAAATACAACAAGTAGTATTAAAGTCACATTAGCTTCTAAAACAACTCTCCGACAATTACAACTTCAACTAGAATTATTGAACTTTCATTTTCATCATAGACTCCATAACAACAACAACCAAAATACTAGATAAAATTAGTTCATCATTCCTACACAACACAACATATACACGGCCAAGCACCCACCTACACGGCTCAACCCCAACACACAAAATTTCAGGATTTTCATTCATTTCTACACACTACAACAGACACAAACTGTCACGACCCAACCCCGTGGGCCGCGACTGGCGCCCTACTTGGGCACCCAAACGGACATACAAACAAAATCATCATAGCAAAGCTTAACACGGATTTCAAATTCATCATTTTTAAACAGAGTTGAGAATGAATATTTTCTTGCGCGATTGCGCGTACAAAACATCATATCAGAATCAGAAGAGGTGGCGGAATATACCTCGCCGAACATATGCACATATATCAAAAAGCCGGCAAGGCTATCAAATATGTCAAAAGCGGACTAGGCTATCAAATGGCGCAACGGCCCAAAACACATATACAAATGCACGCCGACAAGGCTGCCATAACGAATAGAATCATACAAACACATCAGAACAGAAGTAAGCACACACACCCACAAATACGTCTACAGACCTCTAAACAGACAAATCAAATCATATGGCGGGACAGGGCCCCGCCGTACCCCTGAACAAATACATATATACATAGCGAACAAATATATACCAAAATGTATGCTCTGAAATGAGAAGAGCACTCCAAATAGCAGAAGGGGATGTCCTAAACTGGTGAATCACCAAACTGTGCGTCTGTACCTGCGGGCATGAAACGCAGCACCCAAAGAAAGGGGGTCAGTACGAAATATGTACTGAGTATGCAAAGCAGAATATACAGAAAACAAACCTGAGACATAAACGAAACAGAAGTACCGAACATAAGTGCAAATCCAATCATATCAAAATGTTTAGTTTCAAATATGTAAGTCATGCGTAGGGTACAGAAGAATATGGTCACCCGCCCGTCGATGGCGCCATAACACAGCATAACACCAGAAAGGTTTCAAATCTCCGTATCCCCGTCACATATCACATCACCGCATAACGCCATACACAGCATACCACCAAATATAAGTGGAACCCGACCCTCTTTTGCGAGTAGCTCGATGAACCATAAACACAGCATAACTCCGGAGTATAACAAAGTGCGCACGACAACAGAACCGGCCCGGGACTCGGAGAAAGGAATAACAGAATGCACGAATAGAGTCGTGAGTAGTCATATGCATAAAATCATTATCATAAATTCAAACATAAGCAAAATTATCATATTTGAAAATCGAAATAATTGTCATACTAAATTCTTTCAAAGATTCTCCGGATTTCATAAAGGAAAGTCGCGGGACCCATGGGTGGGTATTTACCCGAGTCGGGCCCGCCTATGGAAAACATACATATCATATGTCATATAGACTTCTACAAAAATATTAGAGTAATCCGAGCATGTTTGTGAAAGGTATGGCATTCCAAAAATTACGAACTTCTTTAAAGTGAACCCTTTTTATGCAAAATTCGGAAAACGATTATTTCAAAGACATAAGGGTTCATATTTCATCAAATCATACATAAGAGTGCCAAAGAACATATACGGATCATAACATACTCGGACTTCAGATTTGAAATTTCCTTAAGGCTCTAATTTAGCCTATGTAAAACTAAGGCATGCCAAAAAGAAAGGAAGTTGCTTTACATACCTCGTACGCACTCCAAGATGGCCAATCTAAAGTAAATTCCAATCTACGCCTCGGGCTCCCCAAGGTCTACAAATATGCCAACGAATATCCAATCATTAGCTAAGGGCACTTAAGCCATCCATTCCAAACTAATCATTAAATTCTACGGAAAATTCGGCAGCATTTCCCCTGTAAATAGGCCATCCCGAGAATTTATCTCGCTCAAAATCAACAACAAAAACCACAATAACCAACCTAACAACATCAATAATAAATTCGGAAGGCAAAATAACATTAATAGCTCTCTTTTTCATCATTCGACAACTTTCCAATTATTCAATTCAATGGCTTACTTTCAAGCCACAATATCGTTCACACATTTAATTATCAACCCAAATCCTTACCATAATATTCAAGGGCATTCTAAATAATTCACATAATATTTCTAACAATCCACAATTTCTCCAAATTTTTGGCCGAAAACAGCCCCCTTAGCCGAGAGCAGCCCCCTATTTTCTTTCCTCATTTTCAAGTCATGTTTTGTATCACAATCCACAATATATCGATGTCATTTTCACAAATATACGACTTACATCAAAAGCATAATAAGACCCAAATCAGCCCACAAAATCTCAACGTCATTCTTGAGTCATTAAATGCTCAATTCCAACTAGAATTCATAATGATGACAATTAAGACGTTAAGCGATATAAATACGATCTTCGGCATATAATAAGACCCATATTCGTCCACGCTACACATATACATATGTTAATGGTTCTCATAAATAAAGGTTACATTAAGTGCACCCAAATTCTCCAAATCAGTCCGCACATTTACCATATCAATTTTGGGACATTAAACTCTCATTTCCAACATAAAAGTCATCACAATAGCCATTACGACGCTAAGCGATTTTAATTCATTCTTTGCCAAACATTTGGGGCTATACACGGCTACAATACACACATACATACATATATCGATAATTCTCATTCATTTCTTCACCTTGCAACAATCAACATACTAAATGGAATTAATTCATCACTTAGTCACAACACCCATTTACACAACTTCACACACCATACACGACCCAACTTCCAACATACTACATTTCACGATTTTCACACGACCCAACTTCCAACATACTACATTTCACGACTTTCATCCATAATAACATACTATAATATGCATACAACATTTATAACACACAAAACAAGAGGAATTCTCACCTTTCTTCTTCAACTCCACAAAGGGGCTAGGGTTTGCAACCTCTTGAATGAAGGACTTGATCACTCCAACAATGCTTCCAAGCTACTTAGGGACCTCAATATAGTGGGTTTGTATCAAGGAAATAATTTTTAGAGAAGCAAAAAAATGATCTTGGATTTTCCCCTCTTGGCCGTGAGCTTCAAGTTGAAGCTCTTCAACTTGTGGCTCTATTTTTGCTAAGTAGAAAATGAGGAAAGATGACTTGAAAGTCATCTTTTAGTCTCACTAAAATATCTCTACAAATCTTTGGCCCACACAATGTGTTGGACCATTTAAAATTGGCCACACAATTGTGTGGGACCACTTCATTGTACACGGCCACATGGCTCTATTTTTGCAAGATTTTTAATTCCAATTTTGTGAATTGTGGTCCCAATTTTCCCTAAGTGTTCAATGCCATCAATTTCATATATAACTTATGTCTCGAAATAAAATCAAATGGTCAAAAGTCCCGGCTTCAAATCCCGGAATAGTCTTGGCCTTAAATTATCATAGTTAATCCGGGTTGTCCCAATGTATAAAAATACGGGACGTAACATCCTCCCCCCCTTAAGAACATTCGTCCTCGAATGTTGGATTAATTCTACGGGTCTTATTACAAATTCGGGGGAGTTTCTTTTATAGCCGTCACATACAAGCCATTCACAAATCAACATAGTCAAACAAAGAATTTAGATTACTTGAAGGTACTGGAAATGGGTGAGGATACTTTTTCTTCATCTGCTCCTCAGTTCCCCAGGTCATTTCCTCGCGGTTATCATTCCGCCACAGTACCTTAACCGAAGCCACACCTTTATTCCGTAACTTTCTTACCTGACGATCCAATATGGATATAGGTTGCTCTTCATAAGATGGCTCCTCGGTGACCTGTATATCATCTGTAGGAAAAAATCTGGAAGGGGTCACCAATACATCTACGAAGCATAGGAACATGGGATACCGGATGTACCACTCCCAAATCAGCTGGCAAATCCAATTCATAGGCCACCTTGCCTATTTTGCGAACAATCTGATAAGGCCCAATATATCTCGAACTGAGCTTTCCTTCTTGCCACATCTCAGAACGCCTTTCATAGGTGACACTTTCAGAAACACCCAATCGCCAATCTGGAACTCTAACGGTCGACGCCGTTTATCAGCATAAGGTTTCTGTCGACTCGGGGCCGCTAATAGTCGCTCTCGAAGCAGTTTCACTTTATCGACTGCTTACTGGATCACATCTGGACCAATTAACTGAATCTCACCCACGTTAAACCAAACAATCGGAGATCTGCATTTCCTGCCATATAAAGCCTCATATGGCGTCATCTGAATACTGGAGTGATAACGATTTTTATTAATAACAAATCCAATTAGCGACAATGATCTCCCCAACAACCTCTGAAATCAATAACACAGGCCTATAGCATATCTTCCGGTGTCTGAATAGCACCTTCGGCCTGTCCGTCGGACTGAGGATGAAATATTGTGCTACGACTCATCTGAGTCTCCAGTCCTTCCTGGGACGATCTTCAGAAGTTAGCCGTAAACTGAGCACCTCAGTCGATTATAATAGATATAGGGATCCCGTGCAGTCTTATTATCTCATTAATATACACTCTGTCATAACCCTCAGCCGAAAAAGTAGTCCTGGCTAGAAGGAAATGGGATGATTTCGCTAATCTATCAACAATACTCCGAATAGAATCGTATCCGCGTTGAGTGCGCGGTAAGCCTATAATGAAGTTCATGCGAATCGTTTCTCGTTTCCAAACTGAAATTTCTAGTTCCTGTAGCAATCTGTCGGGCCTTTGATACTCGATCTTGACTTACTGACAATTTGGGCATTGGCCAACGAACTTTGCAGTGTCCCTTTTTCATACCATCCCATCAGCATAAATATTTAAGATCATGATACATTTTTGGTGGATTTAGAATGAACAGAATGTCGAACATTTTGTGTTTCGCCCATAATTGGCCATCGCATCCCTGCAACGCCAGGCGCACATAACCTGCCTCTATATAACGATACCCATCAGGTGAAACCTCGAACTGGGTCTTTTCCTTATCAAGGGTTGTATCTCTGTACTGTACCAACATAGGGCTATCAAATCAACGCTGTTTTACCTCTTCCATAATCGATTAGTCCGCAACTTCTCAGACAGCATCCTTAATATTTCCAGAATCAACCAAACGGACTCCAAAATTAGCTAATTGACGAATTTCACGAACCAACCCTTCCTGATCAGACTGTACATCAGTCAAACTGCCTATGGACTTGCGGCTGAGTGTGTTGGTTACCACATTGGCTTTCTCAGGATGATACAAGATATCGATACTATAATCTTTCAATAATTCAAGTCACCCTCTCTGCCGCAAAATTAGCTCATTTCTGCCTAAAGTGTACCGGGGCTCCCATGGCCCGTATAAATATCAACGTGGTCCCTTTATAAATAATGCCGCCATATCTTTGAAGCACGAGTCACCGCAGCAAATATTTGATCATGAGTGGGATGATTCCTTTCGTGCGGTCTGAGATGTTGGGGAGCATAGGTTACAACTTGACTATGCGGCACTAATTCATAACCTATCCCAATACCAAAGGCATCATAATAAGTAACATACCCGGCTGGCCTCGCGGGAAGAGCCAGAACTGGAGCTGAAATTAATTTTTCCTCCCGTACCTGGAAACTGCATTCACAAGTACCGGTTCACTGAAATTCCACGGCCTTCTGAGTTAGCTTCGTTAATAGTGCCGTAGAAGAAGCAAAGTCCTTCACAAATTTTTCTGTAATACCTGGCTAATCCCCGAAAACTGTGTATCTCGGTCTATGTCGAAGACCTAAGCCAACTTTTTTTTTTTATCGCCTCAATCTTCTGTGTGTCAATTGTTTCTATTTCTACTTACTTTACTTCACTTTCATCCGCTCCCCCTCTTTTGGGGTTGTGCTTATACCGTATCCATGTTTTTCCTTTATAATCTATAACTTGATTACCCTCGTACGAGATCTTAACAAAATTACAAAGTGATGAAATTCCCAATCATTTAGTACAAATCTTATCTGATAGCTGGCACTCGAATAATTTAATTAATATAGCAATTTATCCTCTAATAACCATATCCTTCCTTCATACCCGTTCCTAATCCGTCGTTTTATTTTCTCGATAATCAAATTACTTAATATTCGCATGATTCTTCATTCCATGCCATAGGTTTTTCCTTTGCCCTATACTATTACCTTTTAGTTCGTTTTCGCAAATAATTTCACGCTTTGCCCGTCGACTCCTTTAGAAGCTCTGCTTAGATAGGTTTCTTACTTTTCAATTTCCTGGCATTTGATCTCCTTATCTTACACTCAATTACTCTCTTTTCCTTCCAAAATATCGTTGTATTAGAATCTTCCATATTCTATACCCGATAAATACCAATACGCAGTGGGGGAGTTGATCCCATTTTCTAAGAGCGAATGAGCCCATACTTATTCATCATTAGAAAGACCTATTCGTAATAATTTGAGTTTAGTCATTCTGTCTTTCTTTATGAATTTTGAGAACCTATCGATAAAATATCTCAACCAGTAGCAAAATAAATATCAGATTATTTCATGACATTTGTACCATATCTTCGCTTTGTCTCATAAATTCTGTTCAGTTAATGTCTCCCATATATTGCAACGCTGGCTATTAGGGTTCGCCAATCGATCGGCAAAATCATAAATGGGGGTCCTATACATACATATATATATCACTAGCATTTCTTTTACAAAGCGTCCTCAATCATCTGTTCAAACTCATTCTAATTCTAGAGCTGCGTTGCTCTTTCTCCCTTTTCACCAATCTAATCCGTCTCAGCCCACGCGACCTTTATAAAGTTTCTAATCGTTCCACGTACCCTAATTTCCTTTTAGGTTACTCCAAATTTCCTATTCGTCTCTTATATCCATATTTGCGAAGATTTTTTTTTTTGTGTACATTTCCTAGGGGGTCACCCATCCCAGAATTGCTCTGGCCCTGACACGCTTAACCTTACAACTTTAATGTTTTTAGACGCGTTAAGGCCGGTATAATTGCATCAATTTCCCCGCACAACCTTTATCACAAAATTTAAGGCAAATCGGGGTCTTACATATTTTCAAAACATTCTCGTAGCGGGTCCCACCCCGATCTAGAGAGAATTCTTTTACTTTTCGGACTATATAGTCACCATGTCGCCCCCTGTAAATCCTCAATATTTTTCTCCTCATGCATATACATATATAATTTTAAACAGCCCACATATTTAAGTTTTCTTTTTATTCCACAAATTCCACCTCCAATTAGTCGATGAAGACTGATAAAATACTACTGTAAGACATTCTCCAACCACCAGCGAAAGAACACTAGAATCCGACGAACATCGCGAAATTCTTTAGTACTTAATTCACATAATTACCTCCATATTTAAACATATATATATATATATATATATATATATATATATATATATATACTTCTTTTGAGTCATAAGCGAACCATTTAATCCCCAACTGTCTGTTATACATTTAGTACTCTTCAAATGAACCGAACTTAATCGTTGGACATTTTTGCCTTTCACATAAGCTTTTCTGAAGCAACATGTGGTTGGAACAAATTCTGGTCCGTTTAAATAAATTACGAATTTGCTACTCTTATATGCCTTCTCGAAATAAAATTTCCCAATCAAGGATAATGCTTCTTACGAATGGCATGGAGGGTACCTCTTAACTTTAATCCAACATAATAGATTACCCTATCGGTATCAATTTTCAAGACATACTAAGAACTCATATCTCGATCTCCTTTTTATATTTCTGGAAAGATTTGGGCAGAGGTTCCTCTGTATTTCTTACTATCCCAAAACCTGTACACAGGAAATACCAACCATGCCTCACGGGGCCAACACATATACGTATTTATATATCATATCATGTCATATCATAGACACACAGGGCTAACAATTGCAAATAAAAGTATACAGATGTCGAGGCTTACCTCACATGCCCAACTCAAACGGCACCAGTGACATTTTCCTGTTTACTCTTCTTGTCAATCTTCAACTTTATATTTCCATCATACTTCAAATAGCTTCCCCGACATACATCTTTCGTACCATTTCTTACCTGTGTATGGTATAACTCCCAATATCGTCGGTCACTTTCTTACGTCGATGCTGCTTTCCAGCTGAAATTAAAGGTTATTCGAAAGAGATTTATTTCCTACGGCTGGCTCTATCGCACGATCTAAGATTCAAAGAAAGGTAACATCCTAAATGTCCTGTAGCCTCCTGTTTATCGATGTGGTGCACAACACACCGATAAACAAGACTCTACTAGACACGGTCTGTAGACATCCCAAGGACAAACCGCTCTGATAGCACTTCTGTCACGACCCAACCCCGTGGGCCGCGACTGGCGCCCTACTTGGGCACCCAAACGAACATACAAACAAAATCATCATAGCAAAGCTTAACACGGATTTCAAATTCATCATTTTTAAACAGAGTTGAGAATGAATATTTTCTTGCGCGATTGCGCGTACAAAACATCATATCAGAATCAGAAGAGGCGGCGGAATATACCTCGCCGAACATATGCACATATATCAAAAAGCCGGCAAGGCTATCAAATATGTCAAAAGCCGACTAGGCTATCAAATGGCGCAACGGCCCAAAACAAATATACAAATGCACGCTGACAAGGCTGCCATAACGAATAGAATCATACAAACACATCGGAACAGAAGTAGGCACACACACCCACAAATACGTCTACAGACCTCTAAACAGACAAACCGAATCATATGGCGGGACAGGGCCCCGCCGTACCCCTGAACAAATACATATATACATAGCGAACAAATATATACCAAAATGTATGCTCTGAAATGAGAAGAGCACTCCAAATAGCAGAAGGGGATGTCCTAAACTGGTGAATCACCAAACTGTGCGTCTGTACCTGCGGGCATGAAACGCAACCCCCGAAGAAAGGGGGTCAGTACGAAATATGTACTGAGTATGCAAAGCAGAATATACAGAAAACAAACCTGAGACATAAACGAAACAGAAGTGCCGAACATAAGTGCAAATCCAATCATATCAAAATGTTTAGTTTCAAATATGTAAGTCATGCGTAGGGTACAGAAGAATATGGTCGCCCGCCCGTCGATGGCGCCATAACACAGCATAACACCAGAATGGTTTCAAATCTCCGTATCCCCGTCACATATCACATCACCGCATAACGCCATACACAGCATACCACCAAATATAAGTGGAACCCGACCCTCTTTTGCGAGTAGCTCAGTGAACCATAAACACAGCATAACTCCGGAGTATAACAAAGTGCGCACGACAACAGAACCGGCCCGAGACTCGGCGAAAGGAATAACAGAATGCACGAATAGAGTCGTGAGTAGTCATATGCATAAAATCATTATCATAAATTCAAACATAAGCAAAATGATCATATTTGAAAATCGAATTAATAGTCATACTAAATTCTTTCAAAGATTCTACGAATTTCATAAAGGAAAGTCGCGGGACCCATGGGTGGGTATTTACCCGAGTCGGGCCCGCCTATGGAAAACATACATATCATATGTCATATAGACTTCTACAAAAATATTAGAGTAATCTGAGCATGTTTGTGAAAGATATGGCATTCCAAAAATTACGAACTTCTTTAAAGTGAACCCTTTTTATGCAAAATTCGGAAAACAATTCTTTCAAAGACATAAGGGTTCATATTTCATCAAATCATACATAAGAGTGCCAAAGAACATATACGGATCATAACATGCTCGGACTTCGGATTTGAAATTTCCTTAAGGCTCTAATTTAGCCTATGTAAAACTAAGGCATGCCAAAAAGAAAGGAAGTTGCTTTACATACCTCGTACGCACTCCAAGATGGCCAATCTAAAGTAAATTCCAATCTACGCCTCGGGCTCCCCAAGGTCTACAAATATGCCAACGAATATCCAATCATTAGCTAAGGGCACTTAAGCCATCCATTCCAAACTAATCATTAAATTCTACGGAAAATTCGGCAGCATTTCCCCTGTAAATAGGCCATCCCGAGAATTTATCTCGCTCAAAATCAACAACAACAACCACAATAACCAACCTAACAACATCAATAATAAATTCGGAAGGCAAAATAACATTAATAGCTCTCTTTTTCATCATTCGACAACTTTCCAATTATTCAATTCAATGGCTTACTTTCAAGCCACAATATCGTTCACACATTTAATTATCAACCCAAATCCTTACCATAATATTCAAGGTCATTCTAAACAATTCACATAATATTTCTAACAATCCACAATTTCTCCAAATATTTGGCCGAAAACAGCCCCCTTAGCCGAGAGCAGCCCCCTATTTTCTTTCCTCATTTTCAAGTCATGTTTTGTATCACAATCCACAATATATCGATGTCATTTTCACAAATATACAACTTACATCAAAAGCATAATAAGACCCAAATCAGCCCACAAAATCTCAACGTCATTCTTGAGTCATTAAATGCTCAATTCCAACTAGAATTCATAATGATGACAATTAAGACGTTAAGCGATATAAATACGATCTTCGGCATATAATAAGACCCATATTCGTCCACGCTACACATATACATATGTTAATGGTTCTCATAAATAAAGGTTACATTAAGTGCACCCAAATTCTCCAAATCAGTCCGCACATTTACCATATCAATTTTGGGACATTAAACTGTCATTTCCAACATAAAAGTCATCACAATAGCCATTACGACGCTAAGCGATTTTAATTCATTCTTTGCCAAACATTTGGGGCTATACACGGCTACAATACACACATACATACATATATCGATAATTCTCATTCATTTCTTCACCTTGCAACAATCAACATACTAAATGGAATTAATTCATCACTTAGTCACAACACCCATTTACACAACTTCACACACCATACACGACCCAACTTCCAACATACTACATTTCACGATTTTCACACGACCCAACTTCCAACATACTACATTTCACGACTTTCATCCATAATAACATACTATAATATGCATACAACATTTATAACACACAAAACAAGAGGAATTCTCACCTTTCTTCTTCAACTCCACAAAGGGGCTAGGGTTTGCAACCTCTTGAATGAAGGACTTGATCACTCCAACAATGCTTCCAAGCTACTTAGGGACCTCAATATAGTGGGTTTGTATCAAGGAAATAATTTTTAGAGAAGCAAAAAAATGATCTTGGATTTTCCCCACTTGGCCGTGAGCTTCAAGTTGAAGCTCTTCAACTTGTGGCTCTATTTTTGCTAAGTAGAAAATGAGGAAAGATGACTTGAAAGTCATCTTTTAGTCCCACTAAAATATCTCTACAAATCTTTGGCCCACACAATGTGTTGGACCATTTAAAATTGGCCACACAATTGTGTGGGACCACTTCATTGTACACGGCCACATGGCTCTATTTTTGCATGTTTTTTAATTCCAATTTTGTGAATTGTGGTCCCAATTTTCCCTAAGTGTGCAATGCCATCAATTTCATATATAACTTATGTCTCGAAATAAAATCAAATGGTCAAAAGTCCCGGCTTCAAATCCCGGAATAGTCTTGGCCTTAAATTATCATAGTTAATCCGAGTTGTCCCAATGTATAAAAATACGGGACGTAACACAAACCATCCATAACATATAAAAAGAAGATTAAACCTTACCTTTTCCACCTATCTTCTTGCTTGGCTAAGGTTGCTCCTTGCAAGAATGAATGGTTTACTTGCCCCAACAACTACTCCACGTTAAAGAGGACCTTCCAATTGCTTGAATTGCTAGAAGAAAATTTTTTTTTTTTGATCAATTTTTTTTCTCAAGGACCTTGTTCGGACATGGGATAGCCGAATGGCTTCTCTTGGTCTCTCTCCAAGGTTCTTGAATTTTCTAAGGGGTGAAGATGATAAATGTGATTAATTAGTCATCTTCCATATACTTATATTAAACTTCCATGTGGACCATGGCCCACACCACATGTGCATAGCCACATGCCCCTTTAACTTTTAACCCCAAATTTTCCTTAATATTCCATACCAATAATACTTACAAGCAACTTGTGCATTAAAACAAAACCGGAAAATAGCCTTGTCCTTAACTTATCATAGTTAGCTCAGATTATCCCAATGTACAAAATACGAGATGTAACATCCTCCCCCCTTTATAACATTCGTCCCCGAATGTTGAATTAGTCCCATAAGGTCTTGCGAGGATTTCAGGGAGTTTCCTTTATTATTATAACGTGTAGTCTCCTCTTCAGCTTCTTAAGTCATCTCCTTCCTATTATTATTCAGCCACAATACCTTAATAAAAGCCGAGTCTTCAGCACGCAACCTTCTTGCCTTACGGACAACATAGTAAGGTCCAATATGTCCCGGGTCAAACTTCTCCTCCTTGTCGAATCTCATTACACCTTCCATGGGTAGTGTCTTCAAGCATATCCACTCGCCAATCTGGAATTCTAAGTGTCGCCGCCGGTTGTCGTCATATGATTTCTGTCATCTCTGAGCTTCTAATAACCGTCCCCTGCTTTAGCTATCATCAGTTGGTATCATCCTGAAAGAGTTTAACGCATAAATACACCCCCTTTTTGTAGCCCGCTAGGTCTGATCATCTGGCTTAAATCATCTTATAATTCCCTTTATGCACCCAGAATGTCACAACCGCATTGTTGTTACTGAGTCTAAACATTTCCTACTGACTATTCGCTTGGTCCTATCCTTAGCATATAAATGTCCATAGGTAACATAACTACTCTTGTACGACTTGCAGAAAGTATATTCAATCTTAGTCACGGTCGTCCCTTCTCTTCACCGGTCTAGTCTGCCCCGGCCTACGCGACCTCTTAAGGTTCCCGCTAACTCTGTATACTCTAATTTCCCTTAAGTTACTCTAGCTTTCCATTTGGCTCTCTTGTGTCTGACTTTATAAGACTTTTAGTACAATTCCCAAGGGCTCATCCATCCTAAAATTTCTCTCGCCCTAGCACGCTTAACCTTGAAACTCTGATGAATTTCGGTGCGTTAATGCTGGTATAATTGCATCCACTTCCCCGTACGACCTTTATCACGTAATCTAGGGCAAGTCGGTATCTTAACAACTTCCAAAATGTTCTCGTAACGTGTCTCCCTCCGATCTAGAGAGGGTCTTTTACTTTTCTGACTATACAATTACCGTGTTAGCCCTTTTTAAATCCTCAATATTCACTTTTCATTTATAGGTATGGCTACCTCGAACGGTTCTATCGATTCGGATTTTATCCCAATTCTACTAACAACCGGGGGGGGGGGGGGGGGGGAATATATAATAAAATAGAGCCTGTATTTATCAAAGCATATGCATCTCGGCAGTAGAATAACAATATACCTGTAACCACGTTTGGCGACGCCTCCTGGTCCTGTCGACTAGCCAAGGCATTGATGTAGTTCGAAGGACCGCTAGAACTGGGAACTCCGCCGCGGCCTCTACCACGGCCTGCTGGTGCCGGCATACCCTGCCCCATAGGGCGCATAGCTACAGAAGAAGATGAACCAGCAACTGACCCAGTAGGCGGAGCTGCACCACCTGGGCTACACCTATACGGACACTCCCTCATAATATGTCCTTGACGGCCATAAAAAAAGCAAGCACCAGTGGCACGATAACACTCTCCAGGGTAATGCCTCCTACAATGAGAACACCGAGGTATGGGTGGCCCCGTCTGACCAGAACCTCTGTCCACCTGCGAACCCGAAGCCCTGGAGCTCTGACCTACTCCTGAACACTCTGCCCTATCTGGTCTCCAGCCCGTAAACTGTAGGGGGGGGGGGGGTACTCTGTGCGGGCTTAGAAGGGTATCTGCTATACTGCTGCTGAGGATGCCTGCCTCGAGACTCCCCAGAATATCCAACTGATCTAGCCCTCTTGGGCTGGCCCCTGTCATAGTCTATGTCTAGGTGACGCCCTCTATGTCGATCCTCCATACCCTGGGCATACGCTTGTACCCATGCAATATCCATTCCGGGCTGAGAGGCCATTGCCATGCAGTTATCAATCAGATAATCATCCAACCCCATCACATATCGATGCACCCGATCAGTCATATCAGCTACGATAGTGGGCGCATATCTGGCCAAAGAGTCGAACTCTAGGCTGTACTCCCGAACGCTCCTGCCCCCCTGTCTCAGCTGTAGAAATCTGTCAACCCTAGCTCGCCGCATCTCTGGAGGCAGGAAGTGGCCGAGAAAGGCCTCCGTAAACTCGTCCCAGACTGCTGGAGGAGCGCCCTCGCCCCTAGACCACTCCCAAGTGTCATACCAGTTGATAGCTACATCACACAACCGATGTGAAGCCAGCTCGACAGACTCAGTCTCAGAAGCTCTAACTAACCTCAGCGTACGCTGCATCTGTCGAATGAAGTCCTGGGGATCCTCCTCAGGCTTTGACCCGTAGAACTCTAGGGGATTACAAGTCAAAAAGTCACGAACCCTTAAGCTATCATGTCTATCTGCATAATCACCTCCTAGCCCGTGTCTGCGAGCCTGCCCCGCTACTAATCTAGTCAGCAACTGTACTGCATCTCTCATCACCCTATCCTCCATTTCTGGCTGAGGAGCTGGAGGCTCGAGCGCTGGAACCCCGAGAGCTAGCAGTGGAGCCGCCCCCTGATCTGCAGCTGCTGCTGCTCCAATCCCCTCTGGTAATGGCGGTGTAGCAGAACCGGCTGATGGGGGCACAACCTCAGGCACAGGCTGAGCACGGGGCCTGGTAACTCTCTGGGCCTGGCTAGTCTCTTCAGCTGCTGCTGACTTGCCCTTCTGGAAAGCTGTCGCTTTTCTCGGAGGCATCGCTGAAAACATAACAATTCGTTAGGAAGGAATCATCCTAGTAATACAGCTCTATCGCACGATCTAAGATAAGAAGGAAGGGTAACATCCTAAATGTCCTGTAGCCTCCTGTTTATTGATGTGGTGCACGACACACCGATAAACAAGACTCTACTAGACACGGTCTGTAGGCACTCCGAGGACGAACCGCTATTATACCAATTCTGTCACGACCCAACCCCGTAGGCCGCGACTAGTGCCCAAGCCGGGCACTCGTACACACACACACTAACCAAAACCAGCATACAAATGATTTATACAGATACATAAGTCAAACGTCGTCTCAAAAGGTCGCACACAACACATAATTATATATATATATTATATGGAAGCCGGCAAGGCTGTCATCAAACACATCATCCCAAAACATATATGCAAGCCGGTAAGGCTGCCACGGCGGATGGAACCACCCAAAACATAAATCACACAGACATAGCTGAACAATAACCATACACAACCCACAGACATGTCTACAGACTTCTAAAAGCAACAACAGAATCATATGACAGGACAGGGCCCCGCCGTACCCCTGAATGGACAGATGCATATACAACGGAAGAGTATGTACCAAAATATAGGCTCCGGAACAAAGGAGCACTCCAAAACAGCAGAGGAGATGTCCTAAGCTTGCGGATCACCAAAATGGGCATCTATACCTTCGGGCTTGAAACGCATCCCCCGAAGGAAGAGGGGGTCAGTACGAAATATGTACTGAGCATGTAAAGCATGGAACACAGAAACTAGGATCATGACTGAAATAAGGAATATGGAAGATGAATACAAAATCAGTATACCAAAATGCTTACTTTTGAAACACAAATGATGCATATCAAAATAATGCATAGGGCACAGGAACATGGTCGCCACTCCTGTCTTTGGCGCCATAACACATCATACTCCAGAATATTTCATATCTCCGTAACATCTCCGTAACACATAACGCATCATAACATACACAGGGTACCCGGCCCTCTAGCAAGGGATGCGGGAAACCGGACACATCATACTCCATAACATATACACGGTACCCGGCCCTCTAGCGAGGGACCCGGGAAACTGGACACATCATACTCCGGAATATATATATGGAACCCGGCCCCCAAGTAAGGGACTCGGCGAACCATACGCACGATACATACCGGCCCGGGACTCGGTGAAAGAGGTAATGACACATGCACGAGTAGAGTAGTGAGAAACTATATGCAATTTAAAACATTTTCAAGGACTCGATAGAGTAATCAAAACGAGCTAACATCGGAAAACCAAGGCAATAGTTAAATCGAGCTTCCTTCGAACGTCACTCGGGGACCTATCAACTAGAACTATATAAGGAGGGTCTCGGGGATCCTAGACACATCTCAAGTCAATCCGAGGTGGTACAAGAAAGTTACGAACATTATTCATGACAGAACCCTTTACGAACGTATCGAAGCGATCCGAGCTCGTATATGAAAGTTAGGGGCCTTATTCATCATAGAACCTTTTAGGAACAAAAATTCTTTATGCAATATTTACTATCCGATCATACAAGAGACACAAGGCCCCTGACTCGACGGTATTGGGAACACTACCATTACGGAGTGAATAAAAATCATGGACAGGCTCGGATCTTAAGAGTGAAGTTACCCCAAGGCTCACTTCACATCTTACTTACATATAAGACATGCCAAAAGAAAGAAAGGGTAAGTTTTACACACCTTGCCCGCTTCCTATGCTAGTCCAACTTAAGTCTTTGGCTTCGCAAGATCTACAACAATATTAGTATATACAAAACATTAACTATAGATACTTAGAAGTCCAATCCTCAACCAACACTTTATTTACAGAAATTCCCCTGTAAATTCAACAACCCCGAGAATTCAACTCGGCCAAATTTATCAACAACCATACCAACAGTCATTCCAAATTCCAAAAATCAATTTAAAACGCATTCTAACATTAGTAACCCGCTTTAACATAATTCAACGACATTCCGTTTACATTCACTTCAACGACATACAATCAAGCTAACACCAATGCTCGCACAATCAAATACTAATCTGAAACCATTCAAACAATATTCAAGAACACTTCAAACAATCCGCATAATATTCAAAACAACCTAACCAAAACTCTACTCCACCCGAAACTTTCCAAATGCAACAAGAGTAATAAAAACACATTTACTTCTTTCAAATTCATGAACTACACTAACAATTCACATGCTAACCACATTATTTTCCATAAATACAAGAAGTGGTATTAAAGTCACATTAGCTTCTAAAACAACTCTCCGACAATTACAACTTCAACTAGAATTATAGAACTTTCATTTTCATCATAGAATCCATAACAACAACAACCAAAATACTAGATAAAATTAGTTCATCATTCCTACACAACACAACATTTACGCGGCCAAGCACCCACCTACACGGCTCAACCCCAACACACAAAATTTCATGATTTTCATTCATTTCTACATACTAAAACATACACAAACCATACATAACATATAAAAAGAAGATTAAACCTTACCTTTTCCACTTATCTTCTTTCTTGGCTAAGGTTGATCCTTGCAAGAATGAATGGTTTACTTGCCCCAACAACTACTCCACGTTAAAGAGGACCTTCCAATTGCTTGCATTGCTAGAAGAAAATATTTTTTTTTGATCAATTGTTTTCTCAAGGACCTTGTTCGGCCATGGCATAGCCTTGTCCTTAACTTATCATAGTTAGCTCGGATTATCCCAATGTACAAAATACGGGATGTAACAGGATCTTCATCATCTGTACGCCTTATGGGGCCAGGTTCACATGCGCCAGTCGGCCATGGTAGAGGCAGAGGGAGAGTCCCCAGCTCTAGCGGTCCTCAGCATCATTTTTATGCTTTGGCTGGATGCCAAGATCTTGAGTCTTCTCCTAATTTGGTCACAGGTATATTATCGGTATTTTCTCATGATGTATATGCTTTGATAGATTCGGGCTCCACATTTTCATATGTTACTCCGTAAATTGCGAGTCGGTTTAGAGTCGAACCGGAGTCGATCAAACGTTTTGAGGTGTTTACACCCATTGGTAAATCGGTAATAGCTAGCCGAGTATATAGAAACTGTATAGTTATGATTTGTGACCGTCGTACTTTGATTGACTTACCTGAGTTAAAAATGGTAGATTTTGATGTTATTATGGGTATGGATTGGTTGGCTTCTTGCTATGCCAATGTTCATTGTAGAATGAAAATGGTTCGCTTTCAATTTCCGAGAGAACCAGTTAGAGAATGGAAAGGGAATACTGCATCACCAAAAGGTAGTTTTATTTCCTATCTAAAAGCTAGGAAAATGATCACGAAAGGATGCATTTATCATTTAGTTCGGGTTCAATATGTAGAAGTTGAACCTGCCGACTCTTCAGTCAGTTCCTGTAGTAAATGAGTTTCCGGATGTGTTCCCGGAAGAGGTTCCAGGCCTTCCTCCCGAGCGGGAGATTGATTTTGCTATTGATGTGTTGCTAGACACTAAGCCTATATATATTCCTCCTTTTAGAATGGGTCCCACAGAATTGAAAGAGTTGAAGGAGCAATTGAAAGAATTGCTTGAGAAGGGATTTATTAGGCCTAGTTCATCCCCGTGGGGAGCACGCGTATTGTTTGCCCGAAAGAAAGATGGCTCCTTGCGAATATGCATTGACTATCGGCAATTGAATAAGGTGATGATTAAGAGTAAATATCCTCTTCGGAGGATCGATGACTTGTTTGATCAATTACAAGGTGCCAAATGGTTTTCCAAGATAGAGTTGAGGTCCGGGTATCATCAAGTGAGATTTAGGCAGAAAGATATCCCTAAGACAGCCTTCAGAACAAGATATGGCCGTTTTAAGTTCCGGGTAATGTCATTTGGGCTAACTAATGCGCCAGCAGTATTTATGGATTTGATGAACAAGGTGTTCAGGCCCTTCCATGATCTATTTTGTGATTGTATTCATCGATGACATCTTGGTGTATTCCAGATTCGAGGCAGAACACGTGGATCATTTGCGTACTGTCCTTAGAATTCTTCAGACTCGAGAGTTGTTTGCTAAATTTTCTAAGTGTGAGTTTTGGTTGCACTTAGTGACATTTTTAGGGAATATTGTTGCAGCCGATGGTATTCGGGTAGATAGCCAAAAGATTGAGGCCGTGAAGACTTGGCCAAGGCCCACGACTCCTACGGAGGATCGTTGCTTTCTAGGTTTAGCAGGTTATTACAGGAGATTTGTTGAAGGTTTTTCTTCTATTTCTACACCACTTACAAAGCTGACCCAGAAATCAGTAAAGATTCAATGAACAGATGCTTGTGAACGTAGTTTCCAAGAGCTAAAAGATAGGTTGACTTCTGCCCCAGTCCTGACACTTTCAGAGGGATTGGAAGGATATGTTGTTTATTGCGATGCTTCAGGCATTGGGCTAGGCTGTGTGTTGATGCAACATGGTAAGGTGATTGCGTATGCTTCAAGGCAATTACGAAAGCATGAGAAAAATTATCCAACCCATGATCTGGAATTGGCTGTAGTGATTCATGCATTAAAGATTTGGAGACATTATTTATATGGTGTCCATGTGGATATTTACACAGATCATAAGAGCCTACAGTATATCATCAAGCAGAAAGAGTTGAATTAGCGGCAATGACGATGGTTGGAATTGCTAAAAGATTATGATGTTTATATCCTATATCACCCTGGAAAGGCAAATGTTGTGGCTGATGCTCTTAGCCGTAGATCCATGGGAATTTTGTGTGATGTACCATCAGAGAAAAGGGAAATGGCTTTTGAGCTCCAGCAGTTAGCTAGCCTAGGAGTTCGAGTAGTGGACTCAGGTAACAGGGGAACTACCATTCAGAATTCAGCAGTCTCGTCACAAGTAGTAGAAGCGAAAGAGCGACAATACGAAGATCATATGCTAATGCATTACATAGATACACTCCCTCAGAGGGATAATTCATCATTTGAGATTGTAGGAGACGGAGTTCTCCAATGCCGAGGCAGATTATGTGTTCCTGATGTGGCACGTTTACGCCACCAAGTATTGAGAGAAGCCCATTGCTCCCGTTATTTTGTCCACCCCGGAGCAGCGAAAATGTACCATGATCTTAAATATATATATTGGTGGAATGGTATGAAGAAAGATATAGCGGAATTCGTAGCTCAATGTCCCAACTGTCAACAAGTGAAAATCGAGCACCAAAAGTCGGGCGGATTGTCGCAAGCTATAGAAATTCCAACTTGGAAGTGGGAAGTGATTAACATGAATTTCATTACAGGATTACCCCGTTCTCGACATAGATATGATTCTATATGGGTGATTGTGGATAGACTCACAAATTCAGCTCATTTCTTACCAGTCAGAACGACATATGTGCCAGAAGCTTATGCAAAGCTTTATATTAAAGAGATAGTGCGACTCCATGGTGTCCCAACATCTATTATCTCAGATAGAGGAACTCAGTTTACAGCTAATTTTTGGAAGTCCTTCCAAGAAGGTTTGGGGACTCAAGTGAGCCTTAGCACGGCATTTCACCCGCAGACTGATGGACAAGATGAACGTACCATTAAGACTCTTGTATGATAGATTTTAGTGGTAATTAGGATGATCACTAACCACTTATTGAATTTGCTTGTAGTAATAGTTATCATTCTAGCATCCAAATGGCACAGTATGAGGTTTTATATGGGCGAAAGTGTAGATCCCCAATTGGGTGGTTCGAGGTAGAAGAGACTAAATTAATAGGGCTAGACTTGGTCCAGCAAGCCATAGGGTAAGTTAAGCTCATACAAGATCGGTTATTAGCAGCCCAAAGTCGTCAAAAGTCCTATGCGGATAATCGTCGAAGGGACTTAAAGTTCCAAGTGAAGGATTGGGTATTCTTAAAAGTTTCACCAATGAAGGGTGTACTGAGATTTGGAAAAAAAAGGGAAGCTTAGTCCCCGGTACATCGGGACTTACGAGATTGTGCGCAAGGTAGGAAAAGTGGCCTATGAATTAGATCTACCTCCTGATTTAGAGTCAGTTCACCCAGTTTTCCATGTCTCGATGCTTCGTAAATGTGTTGGAGATCCTACTAGGATTGTGGCAGTAAATGATGTACAAGTGACAGAAAAGTTAACTTATGAAGAGACACCCATTGCCATATTAGATAGGCAAGTACGGAGGCTTAGAAACAAAGAAGTGGCCTCAGTTAAGGTTTTGTGGAGAAACAATAACCGAGAAGAGATGACATGGGAAGCGGAAGAAAATATGAAATCCAAGTACCCGCACTTATTTCAGCCCCTAGAAGAGATCCAAGATGAGACGTCAAGATCATAAGGTATGTATGTTTTTGTCACGACCCAACCCCGTAGGCCGTGACTAGTGCCCGAGTTGGACACTCATATTGCCTGTTAACTGTAATCATTTATAACTAATATGTCATGAACTAATTTGTATAAAAAGGTATGGTGTTGTTTTAAAGCTGTCAATTTTTTTTATTTTTTTTTGTCGTAGGCACCTGTCTCCTGAGGAGTTACAATTTTTAAACAACAACATATATCTTTCTACGCAAGCCGACAAGGCTGCCACGATATGCAACATACCAAACATACATATATATGCAAGCCGACAAGGCTACCATTACGAATGGGTACGCCCCAAACATAAGTCATAGTCATACAACGCATCAACAACTACATACAGACCCACAAAGATGTCCGCAGACCTCTAAGAGTAATGACTGTATCATATGGCGGGACAGGGCCCCGCCGTACCCAATTAAACACATATGAATACAACACAAGGGAGTTATACCACAAGCTAGCTCCGGAACAAAGGAGCAGTCCAAAATAGCTGAATAGGTACCCTAAGCTGACGGATCTCCAAAACGAACGTCTGTACCTACGGGCATGAACGCAGCCCCCCGAAGAAAGGGGGTCAGTACGGAGTATGTACTGAGTATGTAAAGCATGAAATATAGTAGAAACATATCTGAAGTGAGTAGCATAAGATTCCGTACAAAGACCAAAAATCCCAAGACTTGTCACATAATTCATCATAAGTTTTAGTAATCATAACAAGGTAGTCATATCATATGTAAGTACATATATATCGTGTCCCGCCCCTTTTGTAAGGGACTCGGTATTAAAATCATAGCCTCATAAACATAAACATATACACATATACACATATACACCTACCGCGGCCAAGTATCCAGCGGTCAATATCACACATATACACATATACACCTACCGCGGCCAAGTATCCAGCGGTAAATATCACACATACCGCGGTCAAGTATCCAGCGGCAACATCACACATACAAATACCGCGGCCAAGAATCCAGCGGCGATACCACACATATGCAATTCATCTTCGGTTCTCTTTTTTTTTGAAATCTCATTACTAACTATAGCAAGGAACATCTCAGATTTTATATACATGCGTACTTTAATCATGGTGTAACTTTGAGATCAAGTATGTCTCTAGTTGTGAAAATATTCAAGAGTAGGAACTTCTATGCATCATTCATTAGTCAATCATATAATAAACTCATGACAATAACATTACAGAATAAAAAGGATCACAAATCATGCTTGGAACTAGAGAGTAGAATTTACCCCAAGGTTCATATCATTTCATACTTACGTCTAGGACATGCCAAGAAAAGAAAGGAATAGGCCTTACATACCTTTAGCGTTTAGTCGTATAATAACTTGTACTTGTTGCCCAATGGTACTTATCCTATATCAAGATATCACAAGCTATGATTAGTTTACGAGGGAATTCGATACGTATTTTGACACTCACAATCCCTTTCTAACATGTAGACGACGTTTCGTTCGCATTCAAACCAACTACATACAACCGATCCAACATCAATAATCATATGTTCAATACCAATCCGGACAGCCCACATAACATTCCAAATAGCCCACATTCACAACATTCCATAACGATTCACATACGACTATTACATTCTCAAGTTACTCCTAATAATCCGTAGCCTTAACGTTTTCGTGTAACAACTTTACAACAACCCAAACAACGTAAATACAATATATATATTCTTAACTATCATTTGTCTTTCCAATTTAAAGAAGACACATGTCCAAAACAGTTCCTAACCACAACACGTCCAAAACAGTCCCTAATCAACAACATACCCAAAACAGTCCCTAGCCAACAACATAAAGGTGCCCGGAATTCTTGCGAACGTTTACGAACATACCAAGCAAACCACATATGATTCTTACACATTATTTCATGTCTTCATTTCATATAATTTTAGTAAAATACGACCATCAGTCACACGATAAATATATCACCAAATTCGTACGCAAATAGCTACATTGTCGACACTAAAACCTTACAACGACAACAACATGTTTAATGACATTACTTTCATGATTCTTGGAACTGTTTTAGCATCATTTCCATTCTTACAACAGCCCACAATTCATCTCAATTTCAACTTGAATCATTGTGCTTCACTTCCACTAAACATTCATAACAAGAATCAACACTCAACACATACAATCTCACCTCTAGCACTAAAACAGTCCACTGTTTTGGACTGCTTGTATGCTTCAACATAATTCGTTTCTTTAACACTTCAATTCACATATTCAACATGCATACAATACACCACAATGTCCATAACAACAACAATCAAAATATGGCACAAAACAGTCCATAACTTCTCCTAAAACAGCCCCCTACACGGCTTCAACACAACCACAACAACTTCATGCTTTTCATTCATTTATCCATACTACAACACATTCAATTCATTCCCATCATAAAATTCATGACAACAACCATCAAAATACCAAGTAAAATCAGTTCACTATTTTACACAAAAACAGTCCACAACACGGCCATACTTCACCAAAACAACAACATGTTCATATCAACACAACTTCACCTCTAAAACAGCCCCTTCGGCTATAACCATATTTCAACACCAAAATTCATAATTTCATACATGCAATGTACATTTACATATTCACAACACCTCAAAATTCGTCCTAAAACAGTCCACACGGTTCAACTTCATCATCAAACACATAGAACATCAACTCTTACCTTAACAAGTTGGCTTCTTAACTTTGCTAGAATCTTGTGAAATGAACTAATACTTGTTCTTGTTGCTCCAATGGATACTCCACGTTGCTATATACCTTGATAAGGTTTGAAACACTTGAAGAAAATATATTTTTTTGAATCTACTTGGAGAACCCAAATCTGTCCGTGAGCTTATAGGAGCATGAATGGCATGTTTATGGTTTCTTCTTCACTTGAAACATTATGGTGAAGGTGTAGAACACTTTAGGGGTTTAATGGCAAGAAGGAACATAGAAGGCTGGTCGTTTTTGGTGGTGGAGCTGCCATGGCTGGCCGTGGCTCTCTCTCTCCTTCACTTGGGGAAGATGAGAGCCTGTCTCTCTAAGCTCACTTTGTGGGATTGGGAAGTGAGTTGTTGCTGCAACTTTGGTCAAAAAGGAGACCATTTTGCTGCCCAATATAGTCTTACACGTTCCCCCAACTAAGCATGCGCAAAAATCTGATTTTTGTCATGTGTTTGTGGGGCCCACACGGCCACTAGTGAAAATTTTGTGAACATTTAAGTGTTAATACTCAGCCCGACTTGCATTGTCCATATCTCCTTACCCCGATATCATTTTGATGAGTGGTTTGTTGCATTGAAAACTAGACTCGATGAACGTCATTTTAGGCTTTTGAAACGTCTTAAAACTCCTCATATACTAGGAGATATGCCTCCTACAATATAGGATAAATTTCGGGTCCGAGATTGTACTGAAATTGTTCCGATTCATTTCGTTTAACTTCTAATCCTCTTCCAACCTCATATAACCTCTTATACACATATATATACACACTTATATACGTCAATAAAAATCCATATACACATCTCGAAGGGTCCGGAGAATCACAATAACCTTAAACATAACTAGAGAACTCACAAAGCTTCAACGAAACTCCAATCGCAAAAGTATATTCCTATCTTTTGTCCATCTTCTATATCATTACTAATAATCTCAAATACTTTAAAAGGTCACTCACATCACCTCATATACATACTCATAACGCGATTTCAAATCCTTTAGGTCACCATGTCACCTCGAGATACTTAAGACAACCATATATATAACGATATTCTTACTAACTCGATTAACTTTCCTTGAACCTTCTTAACTCATTCTTTCTTGTTTTAATACAAGTAGCACAGATTATTATGGAGTGTAACAGTTTTCTTTTTATGCATTTGGGTCGTGTGTGGCCAAACTCTATTGCTATTATGTTGTGGCCCTGTGAGGCATTGTTATTATGGGCTGTTATGACAGGATGGTTGTGCCATATTATAGGGGAAACTATGGCGAAATTTTTATAAAATCCCCGAGAACCTAACATTCGAGGACGAATGTTATACCGCTGAAAATTTTCCGTTGATGCACAGTAAATAGTTTAACGAAGAGCACGGAATATACGTTATTTCAATGAGTGAGGAATGATATTTGATGAGCCTAGTTAAGATTTCAAAGATATTCGTAGTAAGAGGAGAAAGTTTGCCAAGAGAGGGCAAGGCATGCGATGTGTTTCGGAAAGGACTTACGAGCAACAAGTTAATGATGATTAAATAGA
Source organism: Lycium barbarum (assembly GCF_019175385.1). Lineage (NCBI taxonomy): Eukaryota > Viridiplantae > Streptophyta > Magnoliopsida > Solanales > Solanaceae > Lycium > Lycium barbarum. The sequence goes on along the minus strand of NC_083348.1, from coordinate 15,540,916 downwards.
GTCTTGGAGAAGAATTATAACGTCCATTAGATTGTTAATGAGGTGATAAAAAAGTATCAAGAAGGTTCCATAAGGATTGGAGATCAAGATAAGTGACAAGAACAAGATCTGTGAAAAGATGAGTTATACGGTCCGTATAATGTTATATGGTCCGTATAATGGTCCGCAGAATTGTCACAGTGAAGTTCCTCACTGGTGAGATTACACGGTCACTTATACAGACCGTATAAAATTATACGGCCCGTATAATGTGCCGTATAATGGTCATAGAGGCCAGATGTGGAAGCGGTAATTTCACGGTCACTTATACGGACCGTATAAAATTATACGGCCCATATAAAGTACCGTATAAAGGACACATAATCAAGAGGTTGAAGGGGTGATTTCACGGTCACTTATACGGGCCGTATAAGTGTCCGTATAATTTTCCCGACAAATCAGATTTCACGCTATTAAAAAGGGACCAAGTCATTATTTCATTTAATTTTTCATCCAACACTTCAAGAAATCTCTAGAAACCATCTTCACTCTTCATCTACAAGAACACAAGAGAAATTTATGATCAACTTCATCAAACTAAGCAAACCAAGTGTAAGAAACTCATTAAAGATCATCCAAGCCAAGAAATTTCATTGGAGATGAACTAAGGTTTTGGCTCAAGTAAAGTATTTCCACCCAAAGCTTATTCCTACAACTTCTAAGGTATGTTTTATGGTATATCCATGTTGTTTAAAGTATTGAGAAGTTGAAACACTTGGATTGTAAAAGGATATAGGAAATGGCCTTGAATGTGAGAATAGTGATGTTTGTGAGTGGTAGCTTGGGTTGAGTAATGATTCTTGATATGCTATGATTATAATAATGTTAAAATGATATTGGGAACATGGGATAAACATTGTATATGAGGGAATGTAATAGTGTGCTATGACCATGGATATGGGTGACTTGAAGTGAATTGAAGAATATGGATAATGTAGGAGAATAAAGACTATTATTATGATGTTGCGAATGATATTATTGATGTTTGGGAGTTGATATATGATATGGAGGAAGTCGTATAAATAAAGGAGATGCTGTCCAATTTTCTCTAGTTTTAGTTGTGTATGCTAGCTATCGATTTCTAATGATAGTATAACTGCAATAAAGGTAGAAACGTGAGCATTGAAGGAGAACGTGCAAGTGATAGAATAGTTGAACGGAAAGGTATGTAAGGCTAACCCTTCTTTCATAAGGCATGGTCCGTTGGCCAAATATCTAATCCTCTATAAGCCTATGTTGTCCTCCAAATGATTCTATCTTCAAAAGCTACTAAGCTCATGATTCTTGATGTATTGCGATTGTACTAAATTCCTCATATGATGAATAATCCCATAAGGATAGATGTAATGAGCAATGATAATAGTGATAACGATAATGATGACGACGATAATGGTGATGATGATAATGATGACGATGATAATAGTGATGACCCTAAAGATGTTTATGGGCTTTGACGTATATGTGCTTAAGTATGGCTATTATGAAACCCCGAGCTTATATGGCCGGATAGAATATAAGTATATATATATATATATATATATATATATATATATATATATGATGCGCGCGCACCACTGTAGTTGGGTACGGATAACCCTGAGCCTTGGTAGGGCCAGGTATGCGTAACCCTGAGCCTTGGTAGGGCCAGGTATATGTAACCCTGAGCCTTGATAGGGCCAGGTATATATAATCACCGAGCCTAGGCACGGTCGGGTACGTGAAACACTGAAACTTCGTGGTCGGGTATGCTATATAAATGCTATGTATATGATATGGATATGTATATGATATAGATATGAGTATAAATACGAATATGATATGAATACGACTATGGATACAAAATGAACATGAGTACGGATATGAATAAGGATACGGACGCGGATGTATGTACACGATCTCACACTAGAAATAGAAAGTCCCTATGAAAAGCAAGTAAGTGCTTACGACGAGGATACTACTATCTCCCATCTTATGCTATTTCTATGTTGTCTATTATGCTTTCATAATGATATTGATCATGCTTTACATACTCAGTACATTCTTCGTACTGACGTCCTTTTGTTTGTGGACGCTGCGTCATGCCCACAGCTGGCCAGGGAGACAGACTTGATCCATAGCTACATTACTTAGGGACTGCATAGCGGACCTCTATTTCACTCAGAGCTATAGCTTTTGGTATTGATTCTTTTGTGTACATATTTATGGGCATAGCGGGGTCCTGTCCCGCTTATATGATATGACATACTCTCTTTAGAGGCTCGTAGACATGTGTATATAGTTAAATGTGTTTGGCCTTATCGGCCTATATTTTGGGATATCATTTTGTTAGCCTCGTCGGCTTATGTACATTGATATGGGCATAGTTGCAAATGATGATATAAACGTATTGTTGTCCAATGGAATTAGCATGAATAATGGATAGGAAGTATGATTTAGCTATGTGTCTCACCTAGAGGTAAATTTGAAAGTACATGAAGAGGTGCCTGTTTGGGTTAGCACCGGGTGCCCGTCGCGGCCCTCTGGTTGGGTCGTGGAAAAAGTGGTAACAGAGCAGTTCTATCCTAGGGTGTGTCTATGAGCCGTGTCCAGTAGAGTCCTTGTTATGGGTGTGTTGTGCGCCACACTTATAAACAAGAGGCTGCGGGCATTTTAGGAATGATTGACCTTCTTTCTTCATAAGATCGTGCGATAGAGCTATGACATAAGAACTTCTTTTTCTTTAACCGTGTATTATGTATTTCAGAGATGCCTATAATGAGAAAGGCTACGGCAGCCCAAAAGGGCAAGACAGTGGCAGAAAAGCGGGATGAAAGAGCACCACCAACAGTTGTAGAGAAAAGTGAGTCCCAGAATGCGATTCAATATCAGTCCTCCCTATCAGTGCCTATTTCTGAGGAGCGTGAGGGAGCCTCAGCCCCAGCTCCAGCACCTTCGGCCCCTCCACTGGATACTTCAGGCCAAGATGTAAAAGGGGCCATTCATTTGCTTACTCAATTGGTTGCTGCCCAGACTCAGCGGCAAAGTACAGGGCAAGGTGATAGGGCTGTTAGTGCAAGGGCCCGTGATTTCATTAGCTTGAACCGTCCGGAATTCTTTGGATCAAAGCCGGATGAGGACCCTCAGAATTTTATTGATGGAATGTTGAGGACGCTTCGCTTGGTACATGCTTCAGACATTGAATCGGTGGAGTTAGTGTCCTATAGATTGAGGGATGTTGCGATCCATTGGTACACGGTTTGGATGGCTTCATGGGGAGCCAATGCGCCTCCCCCGGTATGGCAAGAATTTGTAGATGCTTTTCCCCGACATTATTTGCCTCCAGAGCCGATAAGTTCTTAAATTTGACGCAAGGTAGCATGAGTGCTTTAGAGTATAGTCTCCGCTTCAATTCTTTGGCTAGGTATGCTTTGGCCATGGTAGGGGATATGGGTGACCGAGTGCACCGATTTGTGAAAGGCCTAGGGCCATATTTGATGGGTAGGTGCTTGACTGCGTCTTTTTAGGACAATATGGATATTTCACGCATTCAGGCCCATGCTCAAAATTTAGAAGAAAGCCTACAACAACAAAGAAGTGAGCGTGAGCATTATAGGGGACATAGCAAGAGGGCCAGATCTTCGGGTCCGATGAGTGAGTTTAGAGGCAGGCACAGACAGCAGTTTTCTAGGCATTCAGGCCATTCTATGACTAGTGCGCCTCCACTATTTTCAGGCCAGAGATTTGATAGATCTACTCGTTCCGGGCCGAGTCAGAGTTTTTCGGGATCTCAGTTCAGAGGTGATTCGGGTCAGGCAAGGCCACCCGTACCACGATGTTCCCGGTGTGGGAAGTTATATTGGGGTCAGGGCCAATTGGGTTCAGAGGTTTGCTATTCATGTGGTCGACCAGGCCATATTATGCGTGATTGCCCGTCAGTTGGTTGTAGAGGTAGGACCCAGCCTTCAGGGTCGGTAGCTGGATCTTCATCATCTGTACGCCTCATGGGGCCAGGTTCACATGTGCCAGTCGGCCACGGTAGAGGCAGAGGGAGAGTCCCCAGCTCTAGCGGTCCTCAGTATCTTTTTTATGCTTTGGCTGGACACCAAGATCTTGAGTCTTCTCCTATTGTGCTCACAGGTATATTATCAGCATTTTCTCATGATGTATATGCTTTGATAGATCCGAGCTACACATTTTCATATGTTACTCCATATATTGCGGGTCGGTTTCGAGTCGAACCGGAGTCGATCAAACCTTTTGAGGTGTCTACACCCATTGGTAAATCGGTAATAGCTAGCCGAGTATATAGAAACTGTATAGTTATGATTTGTGACCGTCGTACTATGATTGACTTACATGAGTTAAAAATGGTAGATTTTGATGTTATTATGGGCATGGATTGGTTGGCTTCTTGCTATGCCAATGTTGATTATACAATGAAAATGGTTCGCTTCCAATTTCCGGGAGAACCAGTTAGAGAATGGAAAGGGAATACTGCATCACCAAAAGGTAGTTTTATTTCCTATTTAAAAGCAAGGAAAATGATCACGAAAGGATGCATTTATCATCTAGTTCGGGTTCAAGATATAGAAGCTGAATCGCCGACTCTTCAGTCAGTTCCTGTAGTAAATGAGTTTCCGGATGTGTTCCCGGAAGAGCTTCCGGGCCTTCCTCCCGAGCGGGAGATTGATTTTCCTATTGATGTGTTGCCAGACACTAAGCCTCTATATATTCCTCCTTATAGAATGTCTCCCGCAGAATTAAAAGAGTTGAAGGAGCAATTGAAAGAATTGCTTGATAAAGGCTTTATTAGGCCTAGTTCATCCTCGTGGGGAGCACGCGTATTGTTTGTCCGAAAGAAAGATGGCTCCTTGCGAATGTGCATTGATTGTCGGCAATTGAATAAGGTGACGATTAAGAATAAATATCCTCTTCGGAGGATCGATGAATTGTTTGATCAATAACAAGGTGCCAAATGGTTTTCCAAGATAGATTTGAGGTCCGGGTATCATCAAGTGAGATTTAGGGAGAAAGATATCCCTAAGACAGCCTTCAGAACAAGATATGGCCATTTTGAGTTCCGAGTAATGTCATTTGGGCTAACTAATGCGCCAGCAGTATTTATGGATTTGATGAACAAGGTGTTCAGGCCCTTCCAAGATCTATTTTGTGATTGTATTCATCGATGACATCTTGGTGTATTCCAGGTTTGAGGCAGAACACGCGGATCATTTGCGTACTGTCCTTAGAATTCTTCAGACTCGAGAGTTGTTTGCCAAATTTTCTAAGTGTGAATTTTGGTTAAACTTAGTGACATTTTTTGGGCACATTGTTGCAGCCGATGGTATTCGGGTAGATAGCCAAAAGATTGAGGCCGTGAAGACTTGGCCAAGGCCCACGACTCCTACGGAGGTTCGTAGCTTTCTTAGTTTAGCAGGTTATTACAGGAGATTTGTTGAAGGTTTTTCTTCTATTTTTACACCACTTACAAAGCTGACCCAGAAATCAGTAAAGATTCAATGAACAGATGCTTGTGAACATAGTTTCCAAGAGCCAGAAGATAGGTTGACTTCTGCCCCTGTCCTGACACTTCCAGAGGGATTGGAAGGATATGTTGTTTATTGCGATGCTTTAGGCATTGGGATAGGCTGTGTGTTGATGCAACATGGTAAGGTGATTGCGTATGCTTCAAGGCAATTACGGAAACATGAGAAAAATTATCCAACCCATGATCTAGAATCGGCTGTAGTGATTCATGCATTAAAGATGTGGAGACATTATTTAGATGGTGTCCATGTGGATATTTACACAGATCATAAGAGCCTACAGTATATCTTCAAGCAGAAAGAGTTGAATTTTCGGCAACGACGATGGTTGGAATTGCTAAAAGATTGTGATGTTTATATCCTATATCACCCTGGAAAGGCAAATGTTGTGGCTGATGCTCTTAGCCGTAGATCCAAGGGAATTTTGTATGATGTACGATCAGAGAAAAGAGAAATGGCTCGTGAGCTCCAGCAATTAGCTATCCTAGGAGTTCGAGTAGTGGACTCAGCTAACAGGGGAACTACCATTAAGAATTCAGCAGTCTCGTCACTAGTAGTGGAAGCGAAAGAACGACAATACGAAGATCATATGCTAATGCATTACAGAGATACACTCCCTCAGAAGGAGAAGTCATCATTTGAGATTGCAGGTGACGGAGTTCCCCAATGCCGAGGCAGATTATGTGTTCCTGATGTGGCAGGTTTACGCTGCCAAATATTGAGAGAAGCCCATTGCTCCCGTTATTCTGTCCACCCCGGAGCAGCGAAAATGTACCATGATCTTAAATCTATATATTGGTGGAATGGGATGAAGAAAGATATAGCGGAATTCGTAGCTCAATGTCCCAACTGTCAACAAGTGAAAATCGAGCACCAAAAGTCGGGCAGATTGTTACAAGCTATAGAAATTCCAACTTGGAAGTGGGAAGTGATTAACATGGATTTCATTACAGGCTTACCCCATTCTCGACGTAGATATGATTCTATATGGGTGATTGTGGATAAAGTCACGAAGTCAGCTCATTTCTTACCAGTCAGAACGACATATGTGGCAGAAGATTATGCAAAGCTTTATATTAAAGAGATAGTGCGACTCCATGGTGTCCCAACATCTATTATCTCAGATAGAGGAACTCAGTTTACAACTAATTTTTGGAAGTCCTTCCAAGAGGGTTTGGGGACTTAAGTGAGCCTTAGCACGGCATTTCACCCGCAGACTGATGGACAAGTTAAATGTACCATTAAGACTCTTGAGGATATGTTACGGGCATGTATGATAGATTTTGGAGGTAATTGGGATGATCACTTACCACTTATTGAATTTGCTTATAATAATAGTTATCATTCTAGCATCCAAATGGCATGGTATGAGACTTTATATGGGCGAAAGTGTAGATCCCCAATTGGGTGGTTCGAGGTAGAAGAGACTAAATTGATTGGGCCAGACTTGGTCCAGCAAGCCGTAGAGAAAGTTAAGCTCATACTAGATCGGTTTTTACCAACCCAAAGTCGTCAAAAGTCCTATGCGGATAATTGTCGAAGGGACTTAAAGTTCCAAGTGAAGGATTGGGTATTCTTAAAAGTGTCACCAATGAAGGGTGTAATGAGATTTGGAAAAAAAGGGAAGCTTAGTCCCCGGTATATCGGGACTTACGAGATTGTGCGCAAGGTAGGCAAAGTGGCCTATGAATTAGATCTACCTCCTGATTTAGAGTCAGTTCACCCAGTTTTCCATGTCTCGATACTTCGTAAATGTGTTGGAGATCCTACTAGGATCGTGCCAGTAAATGATGTACAAGTGACAGAAAAGTTAACTTATGAAAAGACACCCATTGCCATATTAGAAATGCAAGTACGGAGGCTTAGAAACAAAGAAGTGGCCTCAGTTAAGGTTTTGTGGAGAAACAATAACCGAGAAGAGATGACATGGGAAGCAGAAGAAAATATGAAATCCAACTACTCGTACTTAATTCAGCCCCTAGAAGAGATCCAAGATGAGACGTCAAGATCATAAGGTATGTATGTTTTATTTTTATGCATTTGGGTCGTGTGTGGCCAAACTCTATTGCTATTATGTTGTGGCCCTGTGAGGCATTGTTATTATCGGCTGTTGTGACAGGATGGTAGTGCCATATTATAGTGGAAACTATGGAGAAATTTTTATAAAATCCCCGAGAACCTAACAATCGAGGACGAATGTTATACCACGGAAAATTCTCTGTTGATGCACAGTAAATAGTTTAACGAAGAGCACGGAATATACGGTACTTCAATGAGTGAGGAATGACATTTGATGACCCTAATTAAGATTTCAAAGATATTCGTAGTAAGAGGAGAAAGTTTGCCAAGAGAGGGCAAGGCATGCGATGTGTATCGGAAAGGACTTATGAGAAACAAGTTAAGGATGATTAAATAGCATCTTAGAGAAGAATTATAACGTCCCTTAGATTGTTAATGAGGTGATAAACATGTATCAAGAAGGTTCCGTAAGGATTGGAGATCAAACCAAGTGACAAGAACAAGATCAGTGAAAAGATGAGTTATACGGTCGATTATACGGTCCGTATAATGTTATACGGTCCATATAATGGTCCACAGAATTATCACAGTGAAGTCCCTCACTGGTCAGATTACACGGTTACTTATACGGACCGTATAAAATTATACGGCCCGTATAATGTGCCGTATAATGGTCACAGAGGCCAGATGTGGAAACGGTAATTTCACGGTCACTTGTGCGGACCGTACAAAATTATACGGCCCGTATAAAGTACCATATAAAGGACACAGAATCGAGAGGTTGAAGGGGTGATTTCACGGTCACTTATACGGACCATATAAGTGTCCGTATAATTTTCCCGATAGATCAGATAAAAAGGGACCAAGTCATTATTTCATTTCATTTTTCATCCAGCACTTCAAGAACTCTCTAGAAACCCTCTCCACTCTTCATCTACAAGAACACAAGAGAAATTTATGATCAACTTCATCGAACTAAGCAAACCAAGTGTAAGAAACTCATTAAAGATCATCCAAGCCAAGAAATTTCATTGGAGATGAACTAGGGTTTTAGCTCAAGTGAAGTATTTCCACCCAAAGCTTATTCCTACAACATATAAGGTAAGTTTTATGGTATTTCCATGTTTAAAGTATTGAGAAGTTGAAACACTTGGATTGTAAAAAGATATAGGAAATGGGTCTTGAATGTCAGAATAGTGATGTTTGTGGGTGGTAGCTTGGGTTGAGTAATGATTCTTGTTATGCTATGATTATAATCATGTTTAAATGATATTGGGAACATGGGATAAACATTGTATATGAGTGAATGTAATAGTGTGCTATGACCATGGATATGGGTGACTTGAAGTGAATTGAAGAATATGGATAATGTAGGAGAATAAAGACTATTATTATGATGTTGCGAATGATATTATTGATGTTTGGGAGTTGATATATGATATGGAGGAAGTCGTATAAATAAAGGAGATGCTGTCCAATTTTCTCTAGTTTTAGTTGTGTATGCTAGCTATCGATTTCTAATGATAGTATAACTGCAATAAAGGTAGAAACGTGAGCATTGAAGGAGAACGTGCAAGTGATAGAATAGTTGAACGGAAAGGTATGTAAGGCTAACACTTCTTTCATAAGGCATGGTCCTTTAGCCAAATATCTAATCCTCTATAAGCCTATGTTGTCCTCCAAATGATTCTATCTTCCATAGCTACTAAGCTCACGATTCTTGATGTATTGCGATTGTACTAAATTCCTCATATGATGAATAATCCTATAAGGATAGATGTAATGAGCAATGATAATAGTGATAACGATAATGATGATGACGATAATTGTGAGGATGATAATGATGACGATGATAATAGTGATGACGCTAAAGATGTTTATGGGCTTTTATGTATATGTGCCTAAGTATGGCTATTATGAAACCCCGAGCGTATATGGCCAGGTAGAATATAAGTATATATATATATATATATATAGATGCGTGCGCACCACAGCATTTGGGTACGGATAACCCTGAGCCTTGGTAAGGCCAGGTATATATAATCACCGAGCCTAGCCACGGTCGGGTACACGAAACACCGAACCTTCATGGTCAGGTATGCTATGTAAATGCTATGTACATGATATGGGTATGTATATGACATAGATATGAGTATAAATACGAATATGATATGAATACGGCAATGGATACGAAATGCACATGAGTACGGATATGAATATACAGATACGGACACGGATGTATATACACAATCTCGCACTATAAATAGAAAGTCCCTATCAAAAGCAAGTAAGTGCTTACGACGATGATACTACTATCTCCCATCTTATGCTATTTCTATGTTGTCTATTATGCTTTCATAATGATATTGATCATGGTTTACATACTCAGTACATTCTTCGTACTGATGTCCTTTTGTTTGTGAACGCTGCGTCATGCCCGCAGGTGTCCAGGGAGACAGACTTGATCCATAGCTACATTACTCAGGGACTCCATAGCGCCGCTCCATTTCATTCGGAGCTATAGCTTTTGGTATTGATTCTTTTGTGTAAATATTTATGGGCATAGCGGGGTCCTGTCCCGCCTATATGATATGACATACTCTCTTTAGAGGCTCGTAGACATGTGTATATAGTTAGATGTGTTTGGCCTTGTCGACCTATATTTTGGGATATCATTTTGTTAGCCTCGTCGGCTTATGTACATTGATATGTGCATAGTTGCAAATGATGATATAAATGTATTGTTGTCCAATGGAATTAGCATGAATAATTGATAGGAGGTATGATTTTGCTATGTGGCTCACATAGAGGTAAATGTGAAAGTACGTTATGAGGTGCCTGGGTGGGTTAGCACCGAGTGCCCGTCGCGGTCCTCCGGTTGGGTCGGGACAGACAAGCTAGGAATTAGAGCCCAGGTTTAGAAGTGTCCTAGTATTTGTCTGTGGAGCTGTGTCTAGTGGAGTCCTATTCATATAGACTGGCCACCTGTATGGATATGTGACTATCGGGGCATTTTAGGTGTTTCTTACTCTTCTTCATTCTAGATTGTGCTATAGAGCTTGAGCTTCTCCTTAGGATCGTTCTGAGGTGTCCGCCAATTCGTGCCTCGTGGAGATTGAATTAATACATGTTGCAGTTTCTAATGTAGCAAACAATGATGATACAAAGTGCATGTTTGTTGTGATGTACACTTTGATGGATGGTACATTGTTGCTTGGAATTTTGTAGTAGGGGTTTGATGGTGACTGTAGGCTGTGCTTGTTGGTGCTTCAAGGTAGGTATTCTAAGTATTTGTCCTCTTGATGCGTATTTGTTGATCGATCCTGGTTCGAATATTTCTTATGTGACTTTGTATTGTGCCCTTGATTTTGGTGTGGAGCTCAAACAATTGTTAGAACTATTTTTCTACGAATACCCCTTCTAGTGTCTTCGTTATTACTTCTAAAATCTATAGAGACTGTGTAGTGTAGTTGAGGATCGTGAGACTACTGCTGGTTTGTTTGAATGAGAGGTGGTGAACCTTGAAGTGATTATGAGAATAGACTGACTTTCCAAGTGTTGTGAAACTCTAAGTTGTCAAACAGAACTAGTAGACTTGAATTTCCTTATGAACCCATTATAGAGTGGAACAGTAATATTGCTAAACATTGAGGTAAAGTTATTTCGTATCTTGAACTTACAAAATTGAACTCAAAGGGTTGTAGGTACCATCTATTTGTTGTTAATGCACTCAGACCATATTACCTTTACTTACAACATATCCCAGGGATGTGTCGAACCTTCAAATTATCAAATTCTTGCATAAGCGTAGACTAGATGTATGAATCCCTTATTTCGTATTTAGGCTTGACTGATATAGTTATGGGAGTTTATATGGGAACCGTGTCCTTATTAAAAGTTGGTTAGTGATATTTTGTCCTTTCGAATAGCTCGTCTTGCAAAGCAACTCTGGAAATTTTGGAAAATTTGAGGTTTATTACAAATCTTAGGCCATAACTTTCATTCGAGGACGGATGATCTTGAGCGGGGGATAATGTGACACTCCATAAATCAGGGGTAGGTGTGAATATGTATAATGGGTGCTAATGTGAAATTTTGGACATATGAATTCCTATTGAGATGATTTTGGGTGAAAGTAGTTGTTTGAAGATCAACACGAATACTAAGAAGCGTAAGATTCGATAGAATCGACTAAGTGTTTGGTAGACCAGACTTCTATCCTGTTTACGTGATGATTCGTTGCGAATTTGAGTAAACTTAAAACAATAAAGTTGTATCCCTTAGAAATACCTTTCCAACGATATATTATGGAGTACAACCGGAGCTCTGGGCTAGGATTTATGCTCGTTTTACTGAACGTTGTCGACATAGTTAAAAGTCAAAAATTTTGGCTATGTGTGCAATGGACAAGGGAGTTCACCGAGCATGGCTTAAAGCGAGGTAAGAAATCATCGATGTGTGAGTTCCAAAATATCCAGACCTATAAATACGACCCTTACACGATTTTATGTCATTTTTCACATTCCAAACTTCTTTCTAAACCGTCTTTCTTAGAGAAAATAACACTACGGCCTCCCTTAAACCTATAAAGTAATTTCTTGCTCAAACCCCATGATTAAGACCTCAATTTAACAATGATTAACACTAGAAACCTCACCTATTACATAGATTGTGAGAATTCGATTCAACAACGGTTGAAGAGGAGAATTGTTGGGAATTCATCATGAGGCAAGTTTCTAAAATTAAAGTATGGTTATGGGGTTTTTTTGGGTTCTGTACATTGTTTATGTATCGTCAGAATCCTTAGGCAAATTAACTTGGCCTAGAAACCCTGGTTTTCAAAAAGGGTAGGGGTTCTACGAAAAGGTGTAAAGTGCTAATTTGTCTCATCTAAAACCATTGTAGATTGATTATTGAACCACAGGAATTATGTTTTGCTAGCATTTATCGGGATTTGAGGTTGTAATATCCCGTAAATTCGTATAGAGGGAGAAAGCATTGTATGAGTCCTTTAGAACCTTATATGTTGGGTTACGTGCATGACTTTAGGCTAAAGACCCAAGAGGTGACGGTCAAAATGAAAAGTCTCTACAGTTTCACGAAAAGGAGGTTTGACGGTCGTCCTTTGTACCATCGTTCTGTTCGACGCTCCGGCCTTTGCACCGTCGATTGTGAGGAAAAGAAAGTTGCTCACTGGAAATTTCATAACTTTGACAGAGCAGATCGACGCTCCGTCGATCTGTTCGACGCTCCATCGTTTGTACCGTCGAATTGACCTAGCACAAAGACCATTCGACGGAGCAGATCGACTCTCCGTCCTTTGTGCCTGCCGGGCTGAAATTATATAAGTTGCAAAATTTTAGTTTTTCTTCCATTCTTTTCACTCTCAAAAACCCTAAGGACGAAAATATCTCTCTAGGGCTCCCACACTAAGGTAAGAACATCTTAATCATTGATTATCAATCCTAACAATAAAATCATGATTCTTAACATGATTCTTGTGACTAAAACCTAGGGGTTTGCAACATAATTCTTCCTAAAGTGATTCAAGCTAGGGTTTGGGTGTTCTTCACAAGGAAAGTGAATTGTTAAACTTTGTTTAATACACTAAGGTATGTCTCTCTTTTAAAAACCTTATCATGGATATATGTTTTCTTCTCAAAGGTTCTTTATTGCATAAAAAGGTGAACTGTTCATGCAAAACCCTAATTCATGTCTTTGCTTGTGGTTGATGTGCGTGAGGAGACAAGCCCACATTAAACCTGGATTGTATTATCCTCTATATACGTATATGGAATCATAATCGTTTTCTTTTATAAGAGATGATTATTGATGATGGTTAATTGTTGGTATTGATGACTTTACAAAGAAACTAAGACAAAGGAATCTTGTTTAAAGAAGTTGAAATATTTTCATGATTATCTATGAAATTATGAATTTTCGTAATGGCATAATGAGCTTAAATGCTATTTGATAGTGTGACTACTTTGAGACAAATTATGAATCGGCTTCTATGCTATGAACTTTGTTGTTATGTTTGGCCTAGCTACTCGGGAGGAAGGGTAGCCACTATGGATCCTAGTGTGTCATTACCTAGCCATTCGGGAGGAAGAGTGGCCACCACTGGGTTCGCTACCCGGGGTGTGATTTATGCCTAGCTATTCGGGAGGAAGGATAGCCACCTCGTACTACATAGTCCGGTGTTATTTATGCTTAGCTATTCGGGAGGAAGGATAGCCACCGAGAATTATATGTTCCGATGTGGTGCGCTATGCGCGATATGCTTGATTCTTGGGCCTGTATTGACATGTGTGACATTCTTATTCTCTTATGGAATTGTTGATGACTATCATAATTGATTAAAAAGGCATATTTGAAGTTGTAACTTGATAAGAGGATTTATAAATGGGTTTTGATACTTATTATTGAGACAAATAAACTGAATAACTGTTCTTACATCGCTCTCACCTGACTGGCAAATTTCTTTTTGTACTATGTGCTCTATTTTCTTATTACTTATTGTCCCCGAGGCACTCATTGAGTACGAAGTACTCAGGCATACCATTGTTGTTTTCGATGGTATGTTAGATAACTGAGAAGAGCAGGTTCTTGATACTCTAGGCGTTTAGGAAGGACTTGCTGTTGTTGCTGATTTGGTGAGCCCATACATTCATTCGTGGGACACTCTATTTATTTATTTTAGTTTCCGGGCTGCGTCCCGATGGGTTAGACATTTACTCCTTAGTCTTAGAAGCTCCTTAGTATACATTCGAATGAGGGTAGACGAAGAGTTGTCGTTTAACTCTTCGGGCACACTATCATGTTTTGAGTGAATTATTTAAATTATAAAGACTTCTACTGATTTAATTCATATACTCATGATTTGTTACATTTAATTTATAAACTGTTGGAGGCGAATGTTGAACCTGGCGGGTTCAAGTATTATTATTGTGTTGTTTAGGTTCTTCCGATGTTGTTCATGGCGTCGGATGCCAGTCACGTCTAGGATGGGTTTTGGGGCGTGAAAAGCTTGGTATCAGAGCCTAGGTTTAAATATGTCCTAGGATTGTCGTCTGTGTCTGAGGAGCTGTGTCTAGTGGAGTTTTCCTTATGCAGCCTGATCACCTGCATGACTGAGAAACTCCCAAGACATTTATAGGTGTTTCCTATTCTTCTTGATTCTAGATTGTGCTGTAGAGCTTAAAGTCCTTTTTAGGATCGTTCTAATTCGATCGTTAATTCGTGCCTTGCAGAAATGACTCTGGGGGGCACGAATGCTAGTAATGGAAATGATGCTGGAAATCAAGCACCACCTCCAGCACCGCCTGCTCCTGCTGTTCCTGTTGCGAGTGTACCTGAGATTGGTACTATGCAAACGGCTATTCAAATGTTGACTGCATTGGTTACTGCTCAGCAGCAGTGTGAAGGTGTGGGACCTCATGGTGGAGGCAGACTTAAGTAATTCCTAGACTTAAAGTCACCAGAGTTCTTTGGTTCACGAGAGGTGGATGACCCCCAACACTTTTTAGATAAGACCTTCAAGGCATTGAGGGCAATGAATGCCTAGGATTCAGAAGCTGTGAGACTTGCTTCGTATTAGTTAAAGGATGTTGCTTACGTATGGTTTGAGATGTGGGAATCTGAGAGAGGTGACGCTGTTTTAGCTCCGACGTGGGCTGAATTTGTAGAGGCGTTCATGGAAAGGTTCTTGTCTGATGAGGAAAGAACTGCTATGGCTACGAAGTTTGAAAAGCTAGAGTCGGGTAACAAGTATGTTCGTGAGTATAGTTTAGAGTTCACTCGTCTGTCAAAGTATGCTTTATACATGATTCCGACTGAAAAGCATAAGTTGACTCGTTTTGTGAAAGTCTTGGTACCACGTATCAAGTCTGCATGTGCTGCTGTTGCTATGTCTCCTACTTGCACTTTCTCATCTCTGGTTGGGTTTGCTGAGCAACAAGAGAGTTGGAAAAATGAGGAGAGGGTGGATCGAGATCAGAACAAGAAGGCCCGTTCGGCGAGTGGTTTTAGTGGTAATAATTATAAGGGAGGGAAAAGTAAAGGGTATTCTTCACCTGCTCATTCTGGCGCTTATTCCCATGCTAGTGTGCCTTCTGGTGGGCAAGGCTAGAAAAATAATAGTAATAGTAAGTTTTCGCAGGGAAGTAGTCGTCCGCCAGTGTGGGAAGAGCGTATATGCCATCATTGTGGGATTAGAGGCCACATCAAGAGGGAATGCAGAAAGTGGTTACGTGACATAGCTGCTATGAATAACCAAAAGAATGATTCGCCTGCTTCTGCATCTGCTAAAAGTCAACCTGCTGGTAATGCTAACAATTATAATCAGAATGCTCGTAACAACGGCAAGGGAAAGGAAGTTGCTAATACTTCTGGTGGAGGGACAACTCGACTTTATGGGCTGACTTGTAGGGAGGTAGCTGAGGCTTCTGATGTTGTGGTTACAGGTATCCTTACTATCTGTTCTCATGATGCTTACTCATTTATTGATCCGGGTTCAAATTTATCGTATGTGACTCCTTATTTTGCTCTTGATATGGGAATGAAACCCAAACCTTTGATGGAACCTTTTGCTATTGATACACCTTCTGGTGTTCCTGTTATTTCTTCTAGAGTGTATAGAACTTGTGTTGTTGTGATTAAGGGACGTGAGACCGTGGCTGATTTGTATGAACTTAAGATGGTGGATTTTAATGTAATTATGGGGATGGACTGGTTGTCTGCGTGTTATGCTAATGTGGATTGTCGCCATAAGTTAGTTCGTTTCGCCTATCCTGATGAGCCCGTTATTGTGTGGGAGGGTGAAATTTCTAAGCCAAATGATAGATTTATTTCCTACCTTAAGGCTCATAGGATGATTACTAAGGGTTGCATTTACCATTTGGTTGCTATTAATGATACAAAAGACGTTGTACCTGAATTTGCATCTATCCCCATATTTAGTGATTATCCCAAAGTGTTTCTCGAAGATCTCCCTGGTATTCCTCCTAATAGGGTTATTAATTTTGGGATTGATGTTACTCCTGACACCCAACCTATTTCTATTCCACCTTACCGTATGGCTCCAGCGGAGCTAAGAGAGTTAAAGGATCAGTTGAAGGACTTGTTCGATAAAGGTTTCATCTGACCGAGCTCCTCACCTTGGGGCGCTCCAGTCTTGTTTGTTAGGAAGAAAGATGGTTCCCTTAGGATGTGTGTTGATTACCGTCAACTTAATAAAGTGACCATTAAGAATAAATATCCTTTGCCTAGGATAGATGATCTATTTGACCAACTTCAGGGTGCTAAGTACTTTTCAAAGATTGACCTGAGGTGTGGGTATCACCAATTGAAGATTAAGGAAAAGGATATCCCGAAAACTGCTTTCCGTACTCGTAATGGGCACTTTGAGTTTCTAGTCATATCTTTTGGGTTGACTAATGCACCTGCTGCATTTATGGATTTGATGAATCGTGTGTTTAAGCCTTATCTAGACCGCTTCATTATTGTGTTTATTGATGATATTTTGGTGTATTCTAAAAGTCGTGAGGATCATGCAAATCATTTGAGGATAACTTTGACAACACTTGAGGAGAACGAGCTTTATGCAAAATTCTCTAAGTGTGAATTCTGGCTTGAGTTTGTGGCTTTCTTGGGTCATGTGGTGACTGGTGATGGCATTAAAGTAGACCCTCAGAAAATTTCAGCGGTTAAGGATTGGCCTAGACCAACTAGTGCAACGGAAATTCGTAGTTTCTTGCATTTGGCAAATTATTATAGAAAGTTTGTGGAAGGTTTTTCGTCCATAGCCTCGTCATTGACTAAATTGACACAGAAGACTGCTAAGTTTCAGTGGTCCGAAGCTTGTGAAAAGAGTTTCCAAGAGCTTAAGACAAGGTTGACTTCGGCTCCTATTTTGACTTTACCTTCTGGGTCTGGTGGATATGTGGTGTATTGTGATGCTTCTAGAATTGGTTTGGGTTGTGTATTGATGCAGAACAGTAAGGTGATTGCTTATGCTTCGCGTCAGTTGAAGAAGCATGAGAAGAACTATCTGACTCATGACTTGGAGTTGGCTGCTGTGGTATTTTCTTTGAAAATTTGGCATCATTATTTGTATGGTGAGCATTGAGATGTTTTTTACTGATCACAAGAGTCTGCAATATATCTTCAAGCAGTGAATGTTGAATCTCAGGCAAAGGAGATGGTTGGAGTTGTTGAAAGATTACGACTTGAATATCTTGTATCATCCTAGTAAGGCTAATGTGGTTGCTGATGCTTTGAGTAGAAAATCTATGGGCACGTTGGCATATTTGCGTGCACATAACATGCCCATGGGGAAGGAAATTCGAAGACTTGCTAGTCTTGGGGTCAAACTTGATGAAACTAAAGATTGAGAGTTAGTGGGAATCACGCCATCATAGTCTGACATGGTGGAAAGGATAAAAGCCAAGCAATATGATGATGAAATTTTGGCAAAGCTGAGAGATGGAGTGGAAAGGGGTGAGTACACTTCATTTACTGTTGGTACTGGTGATAGTGTTCTGCGGTTGCAAGGGCGATTGTGTGTTCCTGATGTTGATGGTCTTCGACAAGAATTAATGATGGAAACTCATAGTTCCAAGTATTTGGTTCATCCGGGATCCACCAAAATGTACAAGGATTTGAAACAATACTATTGGTGGAAGAGCATGAAGGTTGATATTTCTAACTTTGTGGCTAAGTGTTTAAACTGTCAACAGGTGAAGGCTGAACATCAAAGGCCTGGAGGCCTGGCTCAAAATATCGAGATTCCGCAGTGGAAATGGGAGGAGATCAATATGGATTTCGTTGTGGGGTTACCCCGTACAAAGGCCAAGTTTGACTCAATTTGGGTTATCGTGGATAGACTCACAAAGTCTGCCCATTTTCTCCTAGTAAAGACGTCATATACTGCAGCGGAGTACGCCAAGTTATATCTAAAAGAGATAGTTAGATTGCATGGTGTTCCGACATCGATTATATCTGATAGAGGCACGCAATTTACGGCTTATTTTTGGACATCCTTTCAGGAAGGGTTGGGAACTAGAATGAAATTGAGCACTGCCTTTCATCCTCAAACTGACGGGCAGGCAGAGAGAACTATTCAGACTTTAGAAGATATGCTACGAGCTTGTGCAATCAATTTTGGAGGAAGTTGGGATGAACACCTACCTCTGGTGGAATTCGCTTACAACAATAGCTATCAAGCGAGTATTAAAATGGCTCCATATGAGGCTC
Source organism: Lycium barbarum (assembly GCF_019175385.1). NCBI lineage: Eukaryota > Viridiplantae > Streptophyta > Magnoliopsida > Solanales > Solanaceae > Lycium > Lycium barbarum. Next base: position 15,522,077 of record NC_083348.1, on the reverse strand, counting down.
TTTATCAGAGGCGTTGTCGATCTCCAATTGGTTGGTTTGAACCAACTGAAGTGGAATTTTTGGGTCCGGATTCAGTTCATGAATCAATTGAGAAGGTTAATCTTATTGTGCAACAACTCAAGACAGCTCAGAGTAGACAGAAGTCCTATACGGATATGAGGCGGCGTGAGCTGGAGTTTTCTGTTGGTGACAAAGTGTTCTTGAAAGTACCGCCGATGAAGGGAGTAATGTGGTTTGGTAAAAAGGGGAAACTTAGTCCTCGTTTTATTGGCCCTTATGAGATTGTTAGGAAAATCGGGACTGTGGCATATGAGTTGAAGTTACCATCTGATATGGCCATGGTGCATCCTGTGTTTCACGTTTCGATGTTGAGGTTGTACAAACCTGATCCGTCCCATGTGTTGAACCATGAAGAGATTGAAATTAATGGAGGGTTAACCTATGAAGAAAAACCGGTTCAGATTCTAGATCATCAAGTTGGAAGGTTGAGGACGAAGGATGTGGCATCGTTTAGAGTGTTGTGGAGAAACCATAATACTTAGGAAGCTACTTGGGAAGCGGAGGAAGAAATGAAGAAGAGATATCCCCACTTGTTTCCAATGGCAGTTATGAGCTAGCGTTTCAAATTACTCATGGATGAATCATTCTGTTTGTTCGAAGCAACTTGTGGTTTAGTGAATTCTTTTCTAATCTATTATTTTCATTCGAGGACGAATGAATCTTAAGGGGGGGATAATGTAACATCTCGTAAATCCGTATAGAGTGCGAAAGCATTGTATGAGTCCTTTGTAACCTTATATATTGGGTTACGTGCATGACTTTAGGCTAAAGACCCAAGAGGAGATGGTCAAAATGAAAAGTCTCTACAGTTTCACGAAAAGGAGGTTTGACGGTCATCCTTTGTACCGTCGTTCGGTTCGACGTCCGTCCTTTGCACCGTCGATTGTGAGGAAAAGAAAGTTGCTCACTGGAAATTTCATGACTTTGACGGAGCAGATCGATGCTCCGTCAATCTGTTCGACGCTCCATCGTTTGTACCGTCGAATTGACCTAGCACAAAGACCATTCGACGGAGCAGATCGACGCTCCGTCATATGTACCGTCCTTTGTGCCTGCCGGGCTGAAATTATATAAGTTGCAAAATTTTAGTTTTTCTTCCATTCTTTTCACTCTCAAAAACCCTAAGGACGAAAATATCTCTCTAGGGCTCTAACACTAAGGTAAGAACATCTTAATCATTGATTATCAATCCTAACAATAAACCTATGATTCTTAACATGATTCTTGTGACTAAAACCTAGGGTTTGAAACATAATTCTTCCTAAAGTGATTCAAGCTAGGGTTTGGGTGTTCTTCACAAGGAAAGTGAATTGTTAAACTTTGTTTAACACACTAAGGTATGTCTCTCTTTTAAAAACCTTATCATGGATATATGTTTTCTTCTCAAAGGTTCTTTATTGAATAAAAAGGTGAACTCTTCATGCCAAACCCTAATTCATGTCTTTGCTTGTGGTTGGTGTGCCTGAGGGGACAAGCCCACATTAAACCTTGATTGTATTATCCTCTATATACGTATATGGAATCATAATCGTTTTATTTTATAAGAGATGATTAGTGATGATGGTTAATTGTTGGTATTGATGACTTTACAAAGAAACTAAGACAAAGGAATCTTGTTTAAAGAAGTGGAAATATTTTCATGATTATCTATGAAATTATGATTTTTCGTAATGGCATAATGAGCTTTAATGCTATTTGATGGTGTGACTACTTTGAGACAAATTATGAATCGACTTCTATGCTATGAACTTTGTTGTTATGTTTGGCCTAGCTACTCGGGAGGAAGGGTAGCCACTATGGATCCTAGTGTGTCATTTCCTAGCCATTCGGGAGGAAGAGTGGCCATCGCTGGGTTCGCTACCCGGAGTGTGATTTATTCCTAGCTATTCGGAAGGAAGGATAGCCACCTCGTACTACATAGTCCGGTGTGATTTATGCTTAGCTATTCGGTAGGAAGGATAGCCACCGAGAATTAAATGTTCCGGTGTGGTGCGCTATGCGCGATATGCTTGATTCTTGGGCCTGTATTGGCATGTGTGACATTCTTATTCTCTTATGGAATTGTTGATGACTATGATAATTGATAAAAAAAAAAAAGGCATATTTGAAGTTGTAACTTGACAAGAGGCTTTATAAATGGGTTTTGATACTTATTATTGAGGCACAAAAACTGAATAACTGTTCTTACATCGCTCTCACCTAACTGGCAAATTTCTTTATGTACTATGTGCTCTATTTTCTTATTACTTATTGTCCCCGAGGCACTCACTGAGTACGAAGTACTCAGGCATACTATTGTTGTTTTTTTTTTGTATGTTAGGTAACGGAGAAGAGCAGGTTCTTGATACTCTAGGCGTTTAGGAAGGACTTGTTGTTGCTGCTGATTTGGTGAGCCCACACATTCATTCGTGGGACACTATATTTATTTAATTCCATTTATTTATTTTAGTTTCCGGGCTGCGTCCCGATGGGTTAGACATTTACTCCTTAGTCTTAGAAGCTCCTTAGTATACATTTGAATGAGGGTAGAAGAAGAGTTGTCATTTAACTCTTTCGGGCAAAGTATCATGTTTTGAGTGAATTATTTAAATTATAAAGACTTCCGCTGATTTAATTTATATACTTATGATTTGTTACATTTAATTTATAAACTGTTGGAGGCAAATGTTGAACCTGGCGGGTTCAAGTATTATTATTATGTTGTTTAGGTTCTTCCGATGTTGTTCATGACGTCAGCTGCCGGTCACGTCTAGGGTGGGTTTTGGGGCGTGACAGAGGTATGTCCCTTTTAAAAATCCTTTTTGACTTCAGAGTTGATTTGTATGTCTTTTTTTTAACATGCTCTTTTGAAACGATTTGTGTGACTTTAATTGTGGTTTGTGTGCGTGAGGGACAAGCCCACATTAAAACCTTTTTGTGCCATATTATATATATGTATTCATGGTTGTTTTCCTCTCTAAGGGATGATTAAGGATTGAGATATAAAGCTTTGGTATTTGAACTCGAATTACCCTTAAGGGATGTTTAAACTTGTTATTTGGTAAGCTTGATTATCTCATGTGAATGCTCTATAAATGGATTGTGTCAAACGTGAAACTTGTTTAATGAAGCGTGTCTATTTTCTAGTGAAATGAATTGATGTACGCCTATAATGGGAAGATAAACATAATCCATGAGGAATAATTTGGATATTAGGATATGACTTGTGATTCGCCTTCTATGCCATGATTGATGAATTGGATAATATGCTATGATTTGTATGTTGTTTGTGTTTGGGCCGGTATAGGAAAGTTGTGCTTGTCCAAAGGATGATTAGCCGTTATGGATCCGAACGTATCGATACGAGTATTATTGTGTCAGTCTAGAGGACGATTGACCTCCGATGCGTATAGCCTGGTAAATCAATTGTTGTGCCAGTCTAGAGGATGATTGACCTTCGAGGCATATGGCTCGGTCCATCTATTGGTGTTTCCATCCAACAGACAATTGACCTCCGAGTAGTATAGCTCAGTGCATCTATTGTTGTTCAAATCCTGAGGACGATTAGCCTCCATGGTTTCCTAGCCCGGAGTATCGATTGTTTGATCTTCCTGTGTGTTGCTTGTTTCGTATCTTGGTTGCCTATGAGTGGCTTGTTTCGTATCATGGTTGCCTGTGAGTGGCTTATTGATGATAATGAACTTATTCGCCTGTAAGTGGCTTGTTGATGATATTGGTCTCGAATGGAAAAGACTCAAATGGTAATAAACGGTATACTGAATCGGAAAAGATATATACTTGTCTTGATGGTTTTTTATTGATGATATTGAGTTGTAAGATTGATCTCGTCTTTGATTTCAAATTATTCTATGGGAACTGTTTTCACTAATCATTATTGTATTATTTTATTATATTACTTATTGTCCCCGAGACACTCACTGAGTACCGAGTACTCAGGCATAGCATTGTTGTTTTTTATGATATGTTAGGTAACAAAGAAGAGCAGGTACAGATAAATTTTGTGGATTAGGAGAACTTGTTGCTTTCAAGACTTTTGGTGAGCCCACACCTTCATTCATGGGACATCCTCTATTTTCCTTATTGCATTTAGTTTCCGGGCTATCCTGATGAGTTAGAAGTTTATTTATTATCTTAGAGGCTCCACAGATAGATGTTATTGTATGGGTATTGGTTGATTCGTTGTTCGGCTCTCATGGGTATTTCTACGCTTTGACAATCTATTTATTACTGACTTCTGCTGATTTTATTTCTTAAATTATGAGCATGTGTTTTCCTTATCAATTTATAACGTCTTTGAATTGGTTAATGAAAGCTTATAAAAAAAAAGGGACTTGTTGTTATTAATTCATAAGGTGCTTAAGGTGAGTGTTGTTCATAGCATCGGATGCCTGTTACGTCCAGGGTGGATTATTGTGGCGTGACAAGCCTGCTATCAGAGCCTAGGTCTAGAAATGTCCTAGGATTTATCTGTGGAGCTGTGTCTAGTGGAGTCCTATTCATGCAGACTGGCCACCTGTATGGATATGTGACTACTAGGACATTTTAGGTGTTTCTTACTCTTCTTGATTCTAGATTGTGCTATAGATCTTGAGCTTCTCCTTAGGATCGTTCTGACGTGTTCGTTAATTCGTGCCTCGTGGAGATGGAATTAATAGGTGCTGCAGTTTCTAACGTAGAGAACAAAGGTGCTACGAAGTGCATGTTGGTTATGATGTACACTTTGATGGATGGTACGGAGTCGCTTAGAATTCTGTAGTAGGTGTTTGGTGGTGATTGTAGGGTGTGATTGTTGGTGTTTCGAGATAGGTATTCTAATTATTTGTCCTCTTGATGCGTATTCATTGATCGATCCCGGTTTGAATATTTCTTATGTGACTCCGTATTATACCCTTGATTTTGGTGTGGAGCTCGAACAATTGTTAGAACTCTTTTTCTACAAATACCCCTTCTAGTATCTTTGTTATTACTTCTAAAATCTATAGAGACTGTGTAGTGTAGTTTAGGGTCGTGAGACTACTGCTGCTTTGTTTGAATGAGGTAAACCATGAAGCGATTATGAGAATAGACTGACTTTCGAAGTGTTATGAAACTCTAGGTTGTCAATCAGAACTAGTAGGCTTGAATTTCCTGATAAATCCGTTATAGAGTGGAGCATTAATATTGCTAAACATTGAGGTTGACTTTTTTCATATCTTGAACTCAAAGGGGTGTAGTTACCGTCTAGATGTTGTTAGTGACACTCAGATCGTATTACCTTCACTTATAACCTATCCCAGGTATGTGTCGAGCCTTCAAATTATCAAATTCTTGCGTAAGCGTAAACTAGATGTATGAATCCCTTATTTCGTATTTAGGCTTGACTGATATAGTTGTGGGAGTTTATATGGGAACCATGCCCTTATGAAAGGTTGGTTAGTGATATTTTGTCCTTAGGAATTGCTCGTCTTGCAAAGAAACTCTGGAAATTTTTGGAAAATTTGATGTTTAGTACAAATCTTGGGCCATAACTTTCATTCGAGGATGAATGATCCTGAGAGAGGGATAATGTGACATTCCGTAAATCCGGGTTAGTGTGAATGTGTATAATGGGTTCTAATGTGAAATTTTGGACATATGAATTCCCGTTGAGATGATTTTGGGTGAAAATAGTTGTTTTAAGATCAACACGAATACAGAGATGCATAAGATTCGATAGAATCGACTAAGTTTTTGCTATACCTGACTTCTATCCTTTTTACGAGACAATTCGTTTAGAATTTGAGAAAACTTAAAACAATAAAGTTTTAGCCCTTTAAAATACCTTTCTAACAATATATTGAAAACTTAAAACAATAAAGTTGTAGCTCTTTAAAATACCTTTCCAACGAAATATTATGAAGTTCAACTGGAGTTGTGTGCTAGGATTTATACCTGTTTTACTGAACATTGTCGACATAGTTGAAAGGTGAAAATTTTGGCTTAGTGTGCAATGGACAAGGGAGCTCGCTGAGTGTGGCTCAAAGCGAGGTAGGAAATCACCATCGGCCTTTCTCATCGATGTGTGAGTTCAAAAATGTCAAGACCTATAAATACGACTCTTACACGATTTTATGTCATTTTTCACATTCTAGACTTCTTTCTAAACCGTCTTTTCTAGATAAAATAACCCTAAGGTCTCCCCTAAACCTATAAAGCAATTTACTCAAACCCCATGATTAATACCTCAATCTAACAAAGATTAACACTAAAAACCTCACCTATTACATAGATTGTGAGAATTCGATTCAAGAACAGTTGAAGAGGAGAATTGTTGGGAATTCATCGTGTAGGTAAGTTTCTAAAATTCAATTATGGTTATGGGGGTTTTTTGGGTTCTATACATTGTTTATATATCGTCAAAATCCATAGGAAAATTTGACTTAGAAACCCTAGTTTTCAAAAAGGGTATGGGTTCTACGGAAAGGTGTAAAGTTCTAATCTGTCTCATCTAATACCATTGTAGATTGATTGTTGAACCTTGGGAATTCTGCTTTTCTAGCTTTTAGCAGGATTTGAGGCATGTCTCTTTTTAAAATCCTTTTTGACTTCAAAGGTGTTTTGTATGACTCTTTTTTTTTTAACATACTCTTTTGAAACGATTTGTGTGACTTTTGTTGTGGTTTGTGTGCGTGAGGGATAAGCCCACATTAAACCTTGTTTGTACTATATTTTATATAAGTATTCATGGTTGTTTTCCTCTCTAATGGATGATTAAAGATTGAGCTATGAAGCTTTGGTATTTGAATTGAATTACCCTTAAGGGATGTTTAAACTTGTTATTCGGAAAGCTTGATTATCTCATGTGAATGCTCTATAAATTGATTGTGTTAAACGTGAAACTTGTTTGAAGAAGTGAGTCTGTTTTCTAAAACAGAATTGAATTAATGTACCCCTATCACGATATGACTTGTGATTAGGCTTCTACGCCATGATTGATGATTCAACTAATATGCAATGATTGGTATCATGTTTTTGTTTGGGCCTGCATGGGCAAGTTGTGCTAGTCTAGAGGATGATTATCCATTATGGATCGTAACGTATCGATACGAGTATTGTTGTGTTAGTCCAGAGGACGATTGACCTCTGAGGCGTATAGCCCGATGTATCTATTATTGTGTTAGTCCGTAGGATGATTGACCTCTGAGACGTATAGCCCGGTGCATCTATTATTGTGTCAGTCGAGAGGACGATTGACCTCCGAGGAGTATAGCTCAGTGCATCTATTCATGTGCTAGTCTAGAGGATAATTAGCCTCTGTGGTTTCCTAGCCCGTAGTATCGATTGTTTGATCTTCCCGTGGGTGGCTTGTTTCGTATCTTGATTGCCTGAAAGTGGCTTTTTTCGTATCTTGGTTTCCTGTGAGTGGCTTATTTCATATCTTTGTTGCTTGTGAGTGGCTTATTGATGATAATGAACTTTTTCACCTATGAGTGACTTCTTGATGATATTGGTCTCGAATGGAAAAGACTCAAATGGTAATAAATGGTATACTAAATCGGAAAAGATATATACTTGTCTTGATGGTTTTCTATGATGATTTTGAGTTGTACGATTGATCTCGTCTTTGAATTCAAATTATTCTATTGGAACTGTTTTCATTAATCATTATTGTATTATTTTATTATATTACTTATTGTCCCCGAGACACTCACTGAGTACCCAGTACTCAGGCAAACCATTGTTGTTTTCCATGTTATGTTAGGTAATGAAGAAGAGCAGGTACACACAGATCTCGCGAATTAGGAGTACTTGCTGCTTTCAAGATTTTTGGTCAGCCCACACCTTCATTCGTGGGACACCCTCTATTTTCCATATTGAATTTAGTTTTCGGGTTGCGTCTTAATGAGTTAGACTTTTTTTTTTATCATAGAGGTTTCTTAGATAGATGTTGCTTTTAGGGTATTAGTTGAGTCGTAGATCGACTCTCATGGGTAACTACGCTTTGACAATCTATTTATTACAGACTTTCGCTGATTGTATTTCTTAAATTATGAGCATGTGTTTCTTTAGTCAATTGATAACGATTTTTAATTTGTTAATGAAAGATTATAAAAAAAACGGACTTGTTGTTATTAATTCATAAGGTGCTGGCGGGGTTGTTCACAGCATCAGATGCCTGTTACATCCAGGATGGATTTTGGGGTGTGACAATATGTTGGCTAACTGTTGTTGGCTTGTCATCCCCACCAGTACATAGTGTTTGTACTGATACTGTAACACCCCAGAAAATTTCGCGTTACTAAGGCTGCAGACGGCTTAATGTGAGCTCAGGGAGGAGGAAATATTACAAGTATAAAGGATGAAATTCTACTGTATTAGCATGAGGATAGCATGAGTATGATATTTGGAATTCGTACAATATGATTGGAATGATACGTTAAAAGATATATAGCCCTCGTAACCGTAAGTTAAGGCGGGGCCCACATGTCGGGATTTTATAAAGGGCATATGAAAATTTATATGAATAGTACATGGGAAGTTGATCAAGTCTTAAGAAGGACTCTTAAGCCAAATATGAGCATAAGCACTCCAAAAGGATAATTTAAGGATATGTTTTCGAGTGATCTAGCTTTACGAGGCCAACAAGCCATTATAAGTTTAGAATTTGGGAAAACACAAAAAATGAAATTTATAGATAATTGAAATTCCTTTCCAATTATAGGTTGTGGGCCATCACAAGAAATAGGGATAAAAAGTTATAGACATTTTAAGGCAGAAAGGTCAAACTGGACAGTGGGCTCGGCCTAACCCGACTCCAACTCGGGTCAGGCCCACTTCCCTTGCTATTTAAGGGAGGTTTTAACCCTTATCTTCCTCATTTCATACCAAAAGGTCCAGACCATGGTAGAGACAGAGTGAGGGGAGTTTAGAGAGATAAAGCAAGGGTTCGATCAAGTTGGAGGCCCCGAATCCCGAGGCTCGTGAAGGATAAAGTGTAGTACGAGTTGTCGTCGTCATTTTAAGCTTAAAGTTGAACTTAGGGGATGTTGGTTTCGTAGTGGCTTCTCATATAAGGTATTTTTATGATGGTAATGATGTTCTTACCGTGATCATTGATAAATTTGACGGGTTAGAATAGAGAAAATGACATTCAAAGTTCGGTTATAATTTTTGGATATCGAATGCCTTGGGGGCTGTTTTGGTATGATTAAATGGATAGAATTAGTTGGATATTGATATAAAATGATTGTTGATATTGTTTTTGATAAGTTGCTGTTCTTAAATTTGGGAGAATAAAGTGTATGAAGATATCGTATACAAAGCGTATACTGGGCTTTTTTGGTGTATATCTTTGGGAGTTGATTCTTTGAGTTTAAAGAGGCTTATATGAGATGGTTGTTGTTGTTGTTGGTTGTTGATTGTGTTGTTAAATTGAATTGTAATTAGAGGGAAGCGAAGATTACAGGGAAAATGCTGCCCGAATTTACGGAAGTTAATTACGAGCTTAGAGAAGTATATGAACCTTTTTCAAGTTGTCTACGGTTTCCTGTACCTTGATTGTAGATTGGCCAATGTTTGGAAGCATAAGTTAAGCTAATCAAGTACGCGACAAGGTATGTAAGGAAAACCTTTCTTCCTTTTGCATGATTCTTGTTGTTATTCATTCTATATGTACTCCATATGATTCCATTCTTAGACGAGTAGGGTCTAAATGTTTCTCGTGATGGCTTATTGATTATACTCCTATTCTGTTCCGAAAGGAACACCCATAAGGTGCCACATTGAGTTGTGCATATGGTTTTACTAATGATTTCGAGGAAATGCGTTTTATACTAAAGGAAACATAGACTTTGATTTTCAAAACCACTCCAAAGGGGGTGCGAGATTTTAATACTTCATTTCATTTACGATTTCTGTTTACATTCCATAATATCATCCTTTTGTATTGATATGATCATTTATTCTTTGGGTAGGGCAATAAGATGAAATTGAGTAGAATATAAGTAGTAAGAATTTCATAACAATTCTACCCTCAAACCTGGAAGTATGTCCTCCTATGTCTAGTGAGATACAAATTTGATAACTTCTTTTGAAAGACTAAGGCTAATAACTGGATTGTGATGAATTGATACTGGATTGTGATGAATTGATTAGTGACTTATGATATGAATTGAAATTGATATTTATGGATGGAGTTTGTGTTGATATGATTGTGATATTAAGCTAGAAGCGGCTACCCGAAGGGGCCACCCTAGCCAAGCCGGAAGAGGCTGCCCGAAGGGGCCATCATTATTATGCCGGAAGCGGCTATCCGAAGGGACCATTCTGTTAATATGTCGGAAGCGGCATGTGTGTCAGATTGCACTATTTACTAAAGGATTGTTTTTAGACTTTGTGTGCACATTTTTGTTTCTTCCAGCGAAGGCTGCAGGTATTGAGTTTGATTGTGATTTCTTTTTCCTAAGTCAAATTATGATCATGATTTGTTATCACCTTACATACTCAGTACATTGTCCGTACTGACATCCTTTTGCCTGGGGACGCTGCGTTCATGCCTGCAACCCCAAATTATTTGGCAGGTTAAGTGTATAGCTAAGATGCTTGGACGTCAGTTGGGATTGACAAGTTCCCCCTTATTCTGGAGCTGTGTTGAGTCATGTATAGATATGTATGATTATGGGTATGTCAGGGCCCTGTCCTGACTCATAATGTTCAGTTTTCTTCTTAGAGCCTTCTGCAGACAGTGTCCTGTGGTATGTTTGTCGAGATGTCGACAAAGTGATGTCAGTTAAGTCAATTGTGGATTTTAAAAGAGTATGTATTTTAGATGACTTCAATTGGTTTAAAGTACTTATTTGATTGAAAGTTTTCATAATTGTTATAAAGATAATGATTTCTATTTGGAAAAGTTTTATATTCTTAAATGTTTTTGAAATGACAGGTTTTGATAGAGCGAATTTCTAAGGGTTCGCTCGACTCTGATGAGAGTCGGGTGCCCGTCATGCCCTACCACTGTTAGGGTGTGACAAAGTGGTATCAGAGCAGTTCATTCTGGGGGTTGTCTGCAAAGTCGTGTCAGGTAGAGTCTTGTTCATGGGTGTGTTATCGACCACACTTATGAACAAGAGGCTACAGGGCATCTAGGATAGTTTCCGTTCAATCAGATCATAAATTGTGCTATAGAGCTGTGCTATAGGCCTTGAATACTTGCCGCTAACTTTAAGATTTGAATTTTGATTAAGTGATTGTAAAGTGCAGCTATGATTACGAAATTGGAATTGATCATAAGAAAGGTTAGTTCTCTGATGATTAATGATTGCTATTTGAGGTAGGTGTTGCAGGTTAAGGATTGCAGTAAGAAAGCTATGCTTCTTATCGAATTGAGAATGCTATTTGCGAAGTGCATTTGTACAGGTATGTATAGGGTGTTGTAATATGATTGTGGCCCTGTGAGGCATGTTGATATATTTTGATTATGGCTCTGTGAGGCTTGTTGCTTAGCTGTGTACAGGTGGGTAGTACAAATTATAGAGGAGGTCCTGCCAAAATTTTGTTAAAATTGGTTGTGATTAGTATATGTATGTGTGCAATCAGTAAGATACACAAGTGTAAACTGAAGAATGAAAGGTTAATAATAGTTGTAAATCGACTGAAAGGAGGGTTATAAGATGGGTTCAGAATGAGTTTGAGAGTTAGGTTGAAATTACTCAAGGATATAGAAGTGAGTCGAGGGTTAAGTTAAATTCTCTCGGGGATTATAAGTAAGGTTGATGAAGTAAGATTAATATGATTCGAATAATGTGATAAGATTATGAGAAGAAACTTAAGAGGGGAAGCAATCATAAGAAGAGTCATTCGAGAGGTGAGTTAGTATAAAAAAAAAGAGTAAGCTTAAGAGAGTAAAGAATGAAACAAGGAAGAGAAAGAAACATGATTATATGTGTTTGAGGAAAGGGAGTAATGTGTCCCTCATAGAAATCAATATAACTGAAAACATCAATGAGGTTAAGGGAAGTTGAAGCTTATAGAGAAAAGATATGTATTCAAAAGGACCTTAGGAATTGTGAAGGGTTGAGTGATATTAGTAAGTGTTGGAATTGGATACGAGCATTAGTCTTCATTTAGCATTTGAGGAAGCATGCTTCTAAGAGGGGAAGGATGTTACAGCCTAGAAAATTTCGCGTTACTAAGGCTGCAGACGGCTTAATGTGAGCTCAAGGAGGAGCAAATATTACAGGTATAAAGGATGAAATTCTACTGTATTAGCATGAGGATAGCCTGAGTATGATATTTGGAATTCGTATAATATGATACGTTAAAAGATATATAGCCCTCGTAACCGTAAGTTAAGGTGGGGCCCACATGTTGGGATTTTATAAAGGGCATATGACAATTTATATGAATAGTACATGGGAAGTTGATCAAGTCTTAAGAAGGACACTTAAGCCAAATATGAGCATAAGCACTCCAAAAGGATGATTTAAGGATACGTTTTCGGGTGATCTAGCTTTACGAGGCCAACAAGCCATTATCAGTTTAGAATTTGGGAAAAAACACAAAAACGAAAGCTATAGATAATTGAAATACCTTTCCAACCATAGTTTGTGGGCCTTCACACGACATAGGGATAAAATGTTATAGATGTTTTAAGGCAGAAAGGTCAAACTGGACAGTGGGCTCGGCCCAACCCGACTCCAACTCGGGTCAGGCCCACTTCCCTTGCTACTTAAGGGAGGTTTTAACCCTTATCTTCTTCATTTCATACCAAAAGGTCCAGAATATGGTAGAGACAGAGTGAGGGGAGTTCAGAGAGATAAAGCAAGGGTTCGATCAAGTTCGAGGCCCCGAACCCCGAGGCTCGTGAAGGCTAAAGTGTAGTACGAGTTGTCGTCGTCGTTTTAAGCTAAAAGTTGAAATTGGGGGATGTTGGTTTCGTGGTGGCTTCTCAGATAAGGTATTTTTAAGATGTTAATGATGTTCTTACCATGATCATTAATAAATTTGACGGGTTAGAATAGAGAAAATGACGTTGAAAGTTCGGTTATAATTTTTGGATATCAAATGACCTGGGGGCTGTTTTGGTATGATTAAATGCTGCCCGAATTTACGAAAGTTAATTACAAGCTTAGAGAATTATATGAACCCTTTTAAAGTTTTCTACGGCTTCTTTTACCTTGATTGTAGATTGGCCAATGTTTGAAAGCATAAGTTAAGCTAATCACGTAAGAAACAAGGTATGTAAGGCAAATCTTTCTTCCTTTGGCATGATTCCTGTTGTTAATCATTCTATATGTACTCCATATGATTCCATTCTTAGATGTGTATGGTCTAAATGTTTTTTGTGATGGCATAATGATATTGAACTCCCATTCTGTTCCGAAGGGAACACATATAAGGTGCCACATTGAGTTGTGCATATGGTTTTACTAATGATCTCGAGGAAATACGTTTTATACTAAAGGAAACATAGAGTTGGATTTTCAAAACCACTCTAAAGGGGGTGCGAGATTTTACTACTTCATTTCAATTACGATTTCTTTTTACATTCCATAGTATCATCCCTTTGTATTGATATGATCATTTATTCTTTGGGTAGGGCAATAAGATGATATTGAGTAGAATATAAGTAGTAAGAATTTCATAACAATTCTACCCTCAAACCTGGAAGTATATCCTCCTAAGTCTAGGGAGATACAAATTTGATAACTTTTTATGAAAGACTAAGGCTAATAACTGGATTGTGATGAATCGATTAGTGACTTATGATATGAATTGAAATTGATATTTATGCATTGAGCTTGTGTTGATATGATGGTGATATTAAGCCGAAAGCGGTTGCCCGAAGGGGCCACCCTAGCTAAGCTAGAAGTGGCTGCCCGAAGGGGTCATCATTATTATGCCGAAAGCGGCCGTCCGAAGGGACTATTGTGATACTAGCCTGAAGCGGCTGTCCGAAGGGACCAGTCTATTAATATGTCGGAAACGGCATGTGTTTTGGATTGCATTATACTTAAGGATTGTTTTTAATCTTCGTGTGCACATTTATGTTTCTTCCAGCGAAGGCTGCAGGTATTGAGTTAGATTGTGATTTCTTCTCTCCTAAGTCAAATTATGATCATGATTTGTTACCACCTTACATACTCAGTACATTATCTGTACTGACGTCCTTTTCCCTGGGGACGTTGTGTTCATGCCTGCAGCCCCATAGTATTTTACAGGTTAAGTGTATAGCTAGGATGCTTGGACGTCAGCTGGGATTGGTAAGTTCCACCTTATTCTGGAGCTTAGCTGAGTCATGTACAGATATGTATGATTATGGGTATGTCAGGGCCCTGTCCTGACTCATAATGTTCAGTTTACTTCTTAGAGCCTTCTGAAGACAGTGTCCTGTGGTATGTTTGTCGAGATGTCGACAAAGTGATGTCAGTTGAGTCAATTGTTGATTTTAAAAGAGTATGTATTTTAGACGATTGCAATTGGTTTTAAGTACTTATTTGATTGAAAGTTTTCATAATCGTTATAAAGATAATGATTTCTATTTGGAAAAGTTTTATATTCTTAAAAGTTTTTGAAATGACAGGTTTTGATAGAGCGAATGTCTAAGGGTTCGCTCGACTCTGATGAGAGTCGGGTGCCCGTCATGCCCTACCACTATTAGGGTGTGACAGATACTACCTTGCTGGATTCTTTTGTGAGTGCAAAGTACGTGACAGGGTTGACTTCCTCTCCTCGTTGCTGATTTCCTAGGCTTTGCTGATGAGCATCCAGGGTGAGCACATGGACGGATCCGCAGCCTGGATGCCTCTTCTTAGCTACTTGTCTTGTTTTCATATTCTGAGAAAGTATTCCATTTTCAGACTTGTATTCATATTCAAACTTGTAGTATTTGTAGTTGTGCCTCTTGTACGGCCTTAGACTAGATTTCTTGGGATTGTTGTATTATCTTCCACACTTATTCACTTATCCTTATTATATTATCTACGTTTGAGAATTATATTTTGGTTATCTTGATTACTTATTATTGTTGATTGAATGATTTGGGAGAGGGTTTGCCTACGGAGGTGGGAAATGGTAGGTACCCGCACGTTGTCAGATTTTGGATATGACAACATAAAATGTAGTTTGAAGGTTTAGAAGAAATTTGATGATGAGCGGTGACTCAATGTGACACTCCATAAATCCGAGTTAAGTGCGAAAGTGTCTTGGAGAATTGGACTTCACTGTTTTTTGGGTTAAAATGTAAAATACGGCCAAGAATACAGCCTGTATTTTGAAATACGGTCCGTATTCCTTGGGCGCATTTCACCACTTTCCTAGGGTGTTCAATTTTTTACTACTGATAAAATACGGCCAGAGTTTATGGCCCGTATTTTGAAATACGGTCCGTTTTTCTGGGCGTATTTCACCCGTTCCCTAGACTACTCACTGTTTTGTTATTGTTAAATACATCATGATTTTACGGCCAGTATTTTGAAATACGATCCATATTTCTGGGTTTATTTCACCAGCCGATAGTTGTGTATATAAATAGCGGGTTCAGTTATTTTTTACCAATTAGTCTCATTCTCATAAACCCTAAGGACGAAAATCTTTTCTCCATGTCTCCAAACCTTAAGGTAAGGACATCTTTAACATTATTAATCAATCCTAGCATTAAACCCATGATTCTAAACATGATTCTTGAATGAAAAAAACTAGGGTTTGCAAAGTAATCCTTCTCAAGGTGACTCAAGCTAGGGTTTTGGGTGTTCTTCATTGTAAAACTAAATTGTTAAGTTATGTAAGGCTTAATTAAGGTATGTCTCTCTATGAAAAACCTTATTATGGATGTATGTCTTCTTCTCAAAAGTTCTTTATTAAATAAAAAGGTGAACCTCTTACACAAAAACCTAATTCATGTTTTGATTGTAGTTAGTGTGCGTGAGAGGACAAGCACACATTAAACCTTGATTGTATTATCCTCTATATACGTATATAAAATCATAATCGTTTTCTTCCATGAGAGATGATCAATAATGATGGTTAATTGTTGGTACTGATGTTTTATAATGAACTATGACAATGGAATCCTGTTTAAAGAAGTGGAAACGTTTTTAAGATTATCTATGAAATTATGGATCTTTGTAATGGAACATTGAACCTTAATGTTAATTGATGGTGTGACATACTTTGAGAAAAATTGTGAATCGGCTTTTATGCTATGAACTATGTTTTTGTGTTTTGCCTAGCTACTCGGGAGAAAGGGTAGTTACTATGGATCCTAGTGTGTTAATTGCCTAGCCATTCCGGAGGAAGAGTGGCCACTACCGGGTTCGCTACCCAGAGTGTGGTTATGCTTAGCTATTATGGAGGAAGGATATCCACCGTGAAGTACATATTCCGGTGTGGTCCACTGTGACAGGGGAACCTCTACGGTCTTCCCATCGATGTGCTTGATTCTTGGGCCTATATTAGCATGTGTGATATTCTTATTCTTTTATGGAACTGTTGTTGACAATCATGATCAATTTAAAAGTCACATTTGAAAGTTTTAACTTGACAAGAGGCTTCTTAATCAGTTTTGATAATGCTTATTGAGATACACATGTTGAATAACTGTTTTTACATTGATTTCATACGGTCTTCAAAACTGACTTATTTACGTATTATTGTACTTTATTTTCATATTACTTATTGTCCTCGAGGCACTCACTGAGTACGAAGTACTCAGGCATACCATTGTTGTTTTTATGGTATGATAGGTAATGGAGAAGAGCAGGTTCTTGACACTTCAGGCGCTTAGGAAGGACTTGCTGTTGCTGCTGACTTAGTGAGCCCACATGTTCATTAGTGGGACACCCTGATTTCATTTATTTATTATTTTAGCATTTTAGCGGGCTGCGTCCCGATGTGTTAGATAACCATTCTTTATCTTAGAAGCTCCATAGTACACATTCTTCTGGGTAGTTGTCGAGTTGTTTAACTCTTAGGCATGTGATGCATTTTTACTATGCTTTATAATATTATAAAGACTTCCGCTAATTTTATCCTTACATCATGACTCGTTTGAATTTATTTTATAAACTGTTGGAGGCGAATGTTGAAGTTGGCGGGTTCAAGTATTGTTATTACATCGTTAGGTTCTTCCGATGTTGTTCATGACGTCGGATGCCGGTCACGTCTAGGGTGAATTTTGGGGTGTGACATTCAAAAGCTTCAGCTCGATGAAATGAAACTCACAAAACCAGGATTAGTGCAATCGACCTTGGATATGGTTAGTTTCTGACAAAACTACTTAGAGTTTGCTCAAAACAGGCAATGATCTTTTCTAGCAAGAGGAAGTCATGATTTAGACTTGTGGCGTGTAAAAATGTGTTTTATAAAGACTATTAGTACTAATGATGGCTTTGGATGGTGTGAAAGAAAGATGAGTAGAATCATGGTATCTTACCGGTACAAAGTTGGCAATAGATCGTAACTACAACTAACAGATTGTGGTGGCTATGATGCTATTTTATGAATCAATTTATAGTCAAAATCAGGTTTTTTAATATAAGACAGCTCAAATATATGAGAATTAGCTATTGAGGAAGTTCGTGTAACAACCCGTTTGGCCGTTACGACGCTTTTGACCTTGTTGACCTTTTTTGAGCTTCATTTGTTTATATTAGACTTGCGAGGATGGGTGATATGATTATTGAGGTCATCGGGTGAGTATTAGATCCGTTTTTATGATAATAAGCCTTAAAGCGTAAAATGTTTGACCAAAGTTGACTTTTTGCTAAACGGACCTTTTTCGAGAATCCATAAATTCTAAAAGGCCTGGATGATCATTTGTAACTTGTGTGTAGGTTTGGTTCGATCGCCAATGCATTCGGGTGCATTTTGGGACTCGGGTTGGAAAGTTGGTTTTGGATTATTGGGGGTTCACTTGGTCAACAAGAGGCTCGTTGGGAATTCTGAGGCCATGAGTGCGTCCGTAGCGTGTTTTTATGTTAGTGTACATATAGGGTTTGTGTGTGTGAGTCCTCGGGTAATTAGTGAGATTTCGTGTTGAGTCTTGTGATGTTGAGTGAAAATTTGGTGTCCGGTGCATCGCCATAGTGACACCAGGAACGCGGCAGCGGTATCGCCACAATGATGGCCCTGCTGCTGTAGCGATGTAGTGCGAATGTGAGTGACCACCGTAGCGGTCAAGTCACCGCGGCTGCGGTTCTGCCGTAGCAGATTGTAGACCGCTGTAGCGGTTGATGGGGACTTAAATGCCTTAAATCCTAATTAAAACCCTATCAGTCCTCATTCACTACACTCGGTTCTAGAGCACCTTTGCCAGCAAAACAACAGATTCTGAGGCAATTCTTCATTGGGGTAAGTTAATCTAACCTTGTTATTCATCCACCTTAGAAACTCCGTAATTGATACTAGAATCTTCCATTAACATAAGGATTAAAAAGGGTTTTGGGGGTTTCTTTCTTGAATGAACTTTTGATTATCAAACCTTGTTTTGTTGATGGAATAAACTTATATTAGTATGGAATTGGTGGGTATTAGCTATATAAATATGAATCCTTCATTATTAGTAACCAATTTATGAATTTGAGAGTTAGGGTTTATACCCAAAATTGGGATTTTAACTTAAATACGAATTTAGCTTAATAGAGTTAAATTTGGAATTGATTAGTGGGTTTCGATCACTTAGACTTGAATTGCATGTTTCACTTTCAAATTTTCCATTTTTCCCTTATAGGCCTGTTTCCCCAAATCACTAGCCATATGGGTATTGTTATTCATTATTTCTAATCTACATTACATTATCAATAGACTTTGAGTATTCAGAGGCATTAAGGAAAGGCAAGGTGCTAGTGTGATTTGTTCGGGATTCCTGTTCGGCACTCTGGGTTGGTTATGGCTTACCTTTTTGGTTAGACTCTTGTTAGTGAATCGTATGTAGCTCTAGAAATTGTTGGAAACATCATGTGAGCCTTCGGGTATGATGTTTGGGATGGAATTCTTAGGTTGGTACTGTTGTGTGACTTGTGTGTTCGGGCTCGTTACCTGTAGAATCTCTAGGTTTATGCTTGGGTTTTCTTATGTGAATTGGTGGTTTCTATGTATTATGGGAGACTGGTTGGAAGGAATGGATTCATGTGATACTTGTACTATAACGGCTGTCCTTATATGAATTAACTAGAATTCCGATGTTATTTATGATATTCTTATTGCATGACATGCTTGCTCATATCCATGATATATCTATCTTGATCTTGATATTGGAAGATGGTGATGACCTAGGTAAGTATGTGTCACGACCCACTTTAGAAACACTCGGGCACCTGCTATTCCAACTTCGGTAGGCCAACCCTTAAACACAATTATAAGCCATTTCCAATCATAAACAGTATTCATTCAATATTAAGTTATAAACATAAATCAAACGGAAATAACTCTTCTATTAAATAAGCAGAATTAATTACAAGAGTGGCTTAAACATAATAAGCTTCCCAAAACCTGGTCTAGACTAGTACAAGAGCGATTCAAATTCGAAGGTACAATACTCAAAATAAATAAAATAGAACTCAACCTCCATCTAGGGATGAAGATGATGGTGGTCTTTAAGAATAGCACCGCACATCTTCCGGGAAACTCTCAAATTAAGCTGGTCTTTAAGAATAGCACCGCGCATCTTCCGGGAACCTCTTAAATTAAGCTATCCACCAGTAAGCCTCTACACCCCGAATGGGATGTAGCAAGAGTAGTATCAGTACAACACTAGTACTGGTAAGCATCATAGGTCGACAATGGTTAGAATAACATAACGACAAATAGATCCACAAATAAACATGTTAGGTAGATTTTAAGTCAAACTCTACACAATGTGATTTAAAAAGAGAGCTTATGAATGGTTTTCTATGTAATCGTCACGTTCTTATTAGATGTAACTTACTGGAAGATTATGTTACATTAATGTCCAAGCCCTCGTTTTGGATTAAGGATAAGAACTTCTCTTATCCAATGCGAACCTTGAAGTGGGATCCATGGCTCACTCTTCAAGAAGAAAAAAGCATTGCTTGGATTTCTTTCCCACACCTAGCACCAAATTATTTTGTTGAAGAAGTTCTTTTTTCATTAGTGGCGGTAGTGGGTAAGCCACTCATTGTGGACTTAGCTACAAAGAATAAGACGTGACCTAGTTGTGCGAGAGTGAAGGTGGAAGTTGACTTACTAGAAGAACACCCTAAAAGAGTGAAAATTGATGTTGTGAATGCTAATGGAGGTGTGAAATCTCATTGGGTAAAGATTCAGTACGACTACATGCCAAAATATTATAATGAGTGTTGTATTCAAGGTCATGATTTTTATTCGTGTTGGAAGGTTCATCTTGAATTGTATCTAGGGAGTGGAGGCAGTGAGGCATTAGAGAATGGTAAGAAAGAGGCAGTGTGTAATGCTAATGAAGCTCAAGGTGATGACAAGGGAGAGAAATACAAGGGAAAGCAAGTTACAACTACAAACACTGTGGACCAAAATAATAAACGACATCAAGTGCAAATTATCGCAAAGCAGATGTACAGGTTCTGGATAGTGGTTTGGTGGTTGGTAAGCAACAATGGCAAACTCATAGGGGCAAGAAGAATAAAAATGGAAATGCAGAACATCAACAGCAAAAGAATACGCAAAATAATAATAATGAAAATCCTAAAACTGTAAGCTACCACAATTACAAACCCTAACCCTAATTCTATTAATAAATATGCAGCTTTAGTGGAAAGGGAGGAGGCTGAGGTAGTGGAAGTTGCTGATGGAAGTGAAGGTGCTCTAGTACTTGGTAAGACTATAGATAATGTTGAGGTTGCGGTCCACATTGAAGAGAGCATCAATTTGAAGTGGCTTAATGTGAATGCAAAGGTTTCTAGTCCAAAGAAGAATATCATGTCACCTGGGGGTAGAAAAGCCTGGGTGGAAAAGAGATTTTTTTAGTCCCATTGTTGGTCTTACTAATAAGTCTTATCAATAGGTTTATTCAAATACTCTTGTTAATGGTAACAATGTTGGTACTGATGCTAATGTTGGTACTTAATGTTCTGGAAAGAGTGTTATGGAGTGAACAAATGGAAGAGGGTGAATTTTTATAAGAATGACAATAATGATCAATCTATAGGTTCTTCTGATCATTCAGAGGATGCTTTGGAGTTTGGTGTGCAGGATTCTGTTCCTGGTACTAATGAGGCTAGTGGAAGTGTGAATGTGAAGGATGCAGCTGAAGTTAAAGGTGTTAGTGAAGAAAAGAATGATACAGAGTCTCAATTACAATAGCCAGTAGGTGTTAATGCATTACAAGAGGGTTCTAAGATACAGCATGATCAAGATGTGTTGAACTTGGAACTTACTCCATATATAAGTACCAAGACACCTGCTATTCCTCAATCTCATAATAGTGCCAAAAAAAGGTGTGAATAATGCTAGTAAGGACAAAAATAGAGTCAAGGGCACTGTTTTCCAACAAATGCAGGATAAAGGAACATCAATAGTGAAATATTCACAGCAACATCATTCTTCTAATAAGCATAGCAATCAGGTGGTTGATCCTAAAGCTGAGGGAAGTTTGCAGGTTGCTTTACCAGATGATGCTAATGCCAAAATGGATTTAGATGAAGAATCTACATCTCAAACTTTTAAGAATGCAGTTAAGGATAGAGATGTGTCACCTACTCTAATCTCTAAGGCTATGGGGAAAACAAAGAAGAAGCAATCTACAGAAAATGTTGCATATTAATCAACAAGGGTTGAAACAAGGAGAAATGTCTCTAAATCCAGTATATGATTAATGAATGCACTTATTTGGAATGTGAGATCAATAAATACAAAGAACGCCTTCAAGAGGCTTTTAACAATGCATAATAAGTATAGTTTCTTTCTTATTGGGTTAATGGAACCTTTTCAGCAACCTTATAAGTTAGAAATTTATAAAAGGAGACTTGGTTTGGAGACAGCTTTGCATAATGTCAATAACAAAATCTGGGCTTTTGTATATGTAGAATGGGAAGTTACAGTCCTTATTGACAGTAAACAACATTGTAACCTTAGTTTATGAAAAATGTGATAGACTGGATAGAATTGAATTGTGGGATGCTATGGATTATTTAGCAACGGATCTGACTAGGCCTTGGCTTGTTGCTGGGGATTTCAATGTCATAACTAATGATAATGAGAAGTATGGTGGCAATCCCGTATCATTGAATGAGGTGGAAGATTTCAGACATTGTATTACCACATGTAATCTCACTGATTTAGGCTATAAGGGAAGTGTATTCACATGGTGGAATGGAAGGGGTGCAGAACACTATATCTTTAAGAGACTTGATAGGTGCGTGAGTAACTTTGAGTTTCAACATCTTTTTGCTGGTCTTGAGATTACTTATTTGATTAAAAATGGCTCAGATCACTCTCCTTTGTTAGTTGAATTGAAACAGCAGGCCTAACAGTGTAAGAAAACATTCAAATTTTTTAACTTTTGGATCAAGCATCAGTCCTTTTTGGAGGTAGTGCAAGCCAAATTGGGAGACAGATGTGAATGCTAACTCATTCTATGTTTTCAATTCTATGTTGAAGAACATGAAGAAGGTATTAACAGCTTGGAGTAGATCAACTTATGGGGATATATTTCAGCAAATAACCAACATGGAAGAGGTGATTAAGGCTCATGAGACAATTTTTGAAGCTGATACATCATACAGAAATAGAGAGAAGCTCAACAAAGTAAATGCAGAACTGACTAGGCTATTAAGTATAAAGGAAGAATTTTGGAAGCAAGAGGCTGGCATGGATTGGTTCCAAGAGGGTGATAAAAATTCAAAGTTCTTCCATGCTCATGTTAATGGTAAGAGGAAGAAACTGCAGCTTAGAAGAATTCAAAATGGCAATGGAAACTGGCTTGAAACTGATGCAGAAATTGCTGATGAAACCACTAGATTCTTTTAGGCTCAATTCCATAAAGTTACACCACCAGTTCAGTTTGATATTTTTGAACATATTCCAAGACTTGTTAATGTAGAACAGAGTGAATCTTTGGTAGCTAGGCCTACTAAATAAGAAGTTAAAAATGTAGTTTTTGGGCTTAACAATGCTAGTGCAGCAAGTCCTGACGGATTCAAAGGTTTATTTTTTCAAATTTGCTGGGAAATTATAGATGATGACATTTTTAACATGGTAGGTGATTTTATTCATGGTTCAGAGCTTCTAAGATACATTACTCATACAAACCTTGTCCTACTGCCCAAAAAAGATGATGTTCAGAACTTTATGGATATCAGGCCTATAAGCTTAAGTAATTTTGTTAATAAGGTGTTTTCTAGGGTGACTCATGAGAGGTTGGCTCCTTTGTTACCTGGCATAATCTCTCAGAACCAAACTGGCTTTGTTAGAGGTAGGAGTATAGTGGAAAACATTTTGTTGACTTAACAAATTTTCACTGATATCAGACTAAGAACTAAAAAGGGGAAGAAGAATGGTAATCAGATTGTTCCAAATATTGTAATGAAGCTTGATATGACAAAAGCTTATGATAGACTTTCATGGAGCTTTCTCACAAAGGTTCTAAGTAAGTTTGGATTTGGAGAATGGTTCATCAGTCTAATTTATGAGCAGATAAGGAATAATTGGTCTCAGTTCTCCTTAATGGACAAGCTCATGGATTCTTTTATTCAACTAGGGCAGTTAAACAAAGGGATCCTTTGTCTCCTACTTTATTTATCCTTGTTGCTGAAGCACTATCTAGAGCTCTGAATGTGTTACATGATAATCCTTGGTTTTGTGGCTTTGGATTGCCTAAGTGGAGTCCTAAAATTAGCCACTTAGCCTATGCTGATGATACTATCATTTTCTCTTCAGCATGTGAGATTTCTTTGAATTCGATCATGGATGTTCTGAAAAATTATGAAGCTGCTTCTGGTCAATTGATTAATAAAGCAAAAAGTTCCATTTATCTGCATGATAGAGTGGATGAGGATGTGTTTCTTAACGTGGAGAGGGTAACTGGTTTTAAAAGAAAGGATTTTCCTTTAATATATCTTGGTTGTCCTATTTACTATACTAGGGGTTGTATGGCATTCTATTTAGATTTGATATCTAAAGTGAGGAACAGACTTCAAAGTTGGAAGTGTAAGTTGTTATCTTTTGGTAGAAGAGTTGTGTTACTCAAGCATGTTCTACAAGATATGCCTATGCACTTGCTTTCTACTATTGATCCACTTGATTTTGTTATTAAGAAACCTCATAAGATTTCTGCACAATTCTTTTGGAGTAACAAGTTTGGAGGACAGGTTGGGACAGTGTTTGTTTGCCTCATAATAAGGTGGTTTGGGATTCAGATGTTTAAGGGACATCTCATTAGCTTTATTTTCCAAATTATGGTGGAATTTTAGAACCAAGCCTACCTTGTGGGGTGCATTGATGAGCAACAAGTATTTGAAGAAGACTAATCCTATTCTTGTTCCATGGAAGAAGGGATCACATATTTGGAGGAATATGTTACAAGCTAGAGATCTCATTGATCATGAAATATGGTGGCAGCTGAGGATTGGATTTTTACTTCTTTGGTTTGATAATTGGGTTGGTTTAGGTCCATTGTGTTTTCTCACTGAGCCTGATTTCTACTGTGATGAGAATGTCAACAATGTTTATGATGTTGTTACTGAGGGAAGATGGAATGAAACTGTTATTAGAAACTGTTTGCTAAAGGAACTTGCAGAATTTATAATGACTGAGGTACAGCCTCCAAGTAGGGGGAATGATCTTGATGTTCCATATTGGAGGTTTTCAACTAATGGTCAATTCAGTGTGAAAACAACATGGGAGTATGTTTGAAGTAAAGCAGCAAAGAGAGATATCTATAAGAAGATGTGGGTAAAGGGATTGCCTTACAAAGTTGCTTTAACTATGTGGAGAGTATGACACTTTAAATTCCCTTTGGATGAGGTGGTTAGGAGTTGGGGCTATAACTTACCCGCTAAGTGTTTATGTTGTCCTGCAGATCTAAAAGAAGAGACCATCTCTCATATTTTCTTAAGATGTGATACTGCAAAAAGAACTTGGTCTTATTTCACTGTTGTTGCAGGTATTGATATCAATGGTATGCACTTGCAGCAAATTATTTTGAAGTGGTGGTCTGCTGATATGAGGCCTAGATTGAAAGCTTTTTACAATGTTGTCCTTTCTATTGTTGTGTTTGATCTATGGAAGAAAAGAAATAGAGATAAGTACAACAATAAGGTGATAGATGCAAGAGTATTATATCAAGCTTCAACCTTGATACAACAACTAGTGAAACTGAGGAAACCAGGCATATAGAAAGTTCCTCAAAGGTGGCCTGAGATTCTGAATATTTTGGAATCATCTGTGCCTAAGTTAAAAGTGACTAATGTTGTGGAGTTTTCCTATGGAGGGTACATGGAAGTGTAACACAGCTGGTGCTATAAGGGGCAACCGTGGTAGGAGTTCATTTGCATTCTGTGTAAGGGATCATAAGGGTGATTTGGTTCATGCATTTGCTAAGGAAATGGAAGAAAGTACAAATACAGAATCAGAGGCAGGAGATTTACTGGAAGCTGCTAGGTATTGTCTGCCTCAACATGTGTACTCATTCACTCTTGAAACTGATTCCATGCCCATGAAGATGACATTGGAGATGGAGTGGAAACCTCCTTGGAACATTGTATTTATTGTTGAGGAACTATGGGATATCATGGATCATTCAGAGGTTCAGGTTCTTTGCCACCAATTGGAGGAGAGTGTGGTGGTAGTTTTTCCCACTAACATTGTTTACTTTTTTGCAGGTGTTATGGCAACTAATGGAATTCATGTAATGAAGGAACTCAAGAACCATGTACACTCACTATCTGTAGATGTCTACACTACTGATCCTATGCATCTTGGAAATGAAGTAGTTTTAATTGGACACAATGTATATTCTTACTATTGGTACACTGATCTTTGCACAAGATATGATGTGTTTTCAGGCTTACTTGTGCACCAAAACCATCACAAGATTTCTGCAGATCTGAAATTTGTTATGGTATTGCTATTGGACTGCTTGGATACTTGTCATTTATCTGTTGATCCTAAGTCATATGGAAAGGATATGGATATGATAGGTTTACTCATACAACAGGTTAGTCTAGCACTGATACAAAGTTACACTTAACTTGCCTATTGACTATATCAGAGTGTATGGTATTAGCAACTGCTCAGCCTACTGTGAATATGACAATAGATGAGAAAGGTGTTTATCTTGGTCTATGGTGGAATATAAGGATAGCTAGAGTAATTTGGACAGACAAGGAGGTTCAAGACCTGAAGATTGCATATGCTTGTAATTTCTTGTTTTTAAAAGAACTGGGAATTTACAGTAATGCAGTACTTTTTACAGACTTGAAAGGACACAACTCATACTATGTTTTCACATTTAAATCCTATGGGAGGATAGTGTGAATGTAGTTGATATACTTGATATGGTGTTCTTTTTTGCAGGAATTTTATTGCTACTGAGGAATGTTGTCACCAATGAATCTATAGTACTGGATAATCTTGTATTTGCAGAGCTAGAGGCAAGTTTCTCAAGCAAAACACATGACATAGCTCTAGTAGAGTCATAATGAATCAAGGTTTCAAACTTGGGATATTATGGACTTGACAAAGAGCTACAGATATTGCTGCTTCTCACAATTAGGACCTGATACTGCAGTTGTTCTTTGGAATACAGCATGGATACATCTACAGACTTGGTGAGGTCTTAAGTTCAACAGAATTAACAGTTTTGATACTGCAGCTAGAGGTCACAAAAATTGGTCATATTATGCATCAAGGGTACAAACTTGGGACATGATAAAGTAAACTATAGATTACATGAAGCTGCTATTCATCACACACTATTGCTATTATGGAATCCACAGGCTACATTTTGCAAAGGGACAGGGATATGAGATAGACACAAGGCACAAATAGAGGGAACAGACTCTTAGGCTTTATTGGATGCATTCTGAGGAATATGCAATATTAGTCAAGTTACCATTTTATTATTTGGTCATTAGTAGTAATAGATTAGGATATATTATTAATCCTAGTTTGCTCATTAGATTATTTTTAGTTTTTCTTAGCCTTTTGGCAACTATGTAAAGATTTCATGTGTTTTGTTTCTTGAGAAAAATTTATAAAATCAGCCCTAGGCAGACAAGCCTAGTGGATATTGTTTTTTTTTTAAAAAGCCAAACTCTATGTAAATCAAAAATAAGTCTTATCCTAGCTCAATTAGATCCTCGGTGAAACAAGACGCTAAAAGGTATTTAATTTCCCTAACATATACATTTATGTGTTTTCCCACATTCAGTGCAATTATGCCACTAGGATGACCTTTTCAAATCCCCACATCAATTGCTAATGCCCTCAAGGACGCTCATATACTTACCACTCATAATACAACATAATACCCAATAGGTTGGGACTAAAATGGAATGACAAACCTTCTCACCATTCAAATACTCGAACAAATTCATGCCCGCTAGATCATTCCCGCATACCATGGACAATTTACTTATACTTAATCAATCACAAATCCCAGCCTATGGTTATATCAACTAAGCTCAATCATTCAAAGTCTCAAATAATTACAATCACAAACCTATATTATAATTAGGCATGAGAGTTAATAAGGTACAATGCAACATGTATATGGTAAGAATTCAATGTATATGCATTGATACACACATGCTCTGGGGGGGGGGGGGGGGCGATTTCCACCTCTCGACAGTCATAACCTATGGGGGACCGCTAAGTCCATGTACCGTCATTTCGTATCACATATCCTAGAATGATCCCTCCTTCCAAAATTAATGCTAACCACTCCGTATAACACAGCATAGAGATGGCTACGCAAATATAGTAAAGTTGCACGAATCATACTTACCTCCGTCATCACCATCACCCAATATCAAGATAAAGACAATTATATCATCGATATGAGAAAGTATGTTATGTAATGAGAATATCATGAATATCATAGGGATTCCAATCAATTCGTATAAGGACAACCATGATAATGCAAGTATCACATGAATCTGTTCCTTCCAACTGATCTCCCATAACAAAGGAACCACCAATTCACATAAGATAAGACAAGCATAACTTAGGGAATCTACGAGCCATGAGCCCGAACACACAAGTCACACAATAGTACCAATCCTAAGAATTCCATCCCGACATCCGTGTCCAATGACCTAGGCATGAATTCTTTGTTTCATCTATCGTTCATATATAGAACTGTAATCGAAGTCTACTACAAAGAAAAAAGTTGTAACCTACCTCGAGGACGAACAAGTGCCACGAACATCCCGTTGATCTTTAACTTTGCATTTTTGAAATATAACCCGCAAAGGAGGACCTTGGAATGTCAAGGAAACCCGAAAGAACAAGTGTCAATAATATAGGAATGTTATTGAGATTTTGGTTTTGCAAAGGAAAGATTGGAATTTATTCTCAACAAGATTTTCTAGATTTTCACTAGTGAATAAATCTAGTTTTGTTGCTAATTAAGTTACCTAATTCGTAAAATATATTCTTTCATTCACAAAACTCCAATCTAGAAAATATAGTTGAAATCCATTTACAAAAAGAGATGAAAACTCAGAAATTAGAGACGATCAATCCTCCTAATTTAAGAACTTAAAGGATTTTCCCAAGAATGTCCAGATTTTAAGCTTAGAGATTTAATTTTGGTCATCTTAGACTTGAAAAGTAGATAACCTCAATTTTTATCGTCTTGGGTGATGAATTCTTAGTGAAACAGAACATTAAAATGGAAGAAGGATGAAGTAATGAGATAGAGAGGTTACCTATTCTATGAAACCATGAGAATTGCCTTCCGAATTCCCTAAGTGGCGGCTAAGATTTAGTGTTTGAGTAAAAATGGGGTTTGAATACTAGAGAAAACTGTGATGCCCGCCTTGACGGGTGGTAAATCCTCAGCAGCGGTCACGCTATGTCAGGTCGAGAGGACGTTGTGGTGGTCATATGAAAGAATTGAAAGTACAGCTATGGCAGTTAGGAAGGTGGCTGTCGCAATAGCGCCATGGCGGTTCTCTTGCCCCTGTAGCACTTTACTGGGCCCCAGTGGTCCTTTACGATTTTAATCCTTTCCAACATGGTTCTGGGTCAATTTAATAGGATAATTTCTCCATGTGACTAAGCAACACTGATCAAAAGACTTCTTTGGATGCGAAACTCGAGGAAATTACAGTAACAGCCAAACGGGTCGTAACAGTATGATTCATTGGAAATTATGATATTTGTGTCACCATTTCTATACAGTGTGATATGGAGTGGTTAGCAATGATGTCATTCTAAGCTGTGTGATACAGGATGATGGTACATGGACTTAGCGGTCCCCCATGGGTCATGACTGTCGAGAGGTGGACATCGTCCCCCCGGAGCATGCATGTATCATTGCATTGCATTCAATTTACATACACATTATATGTTCTTATTGTCATTTGGATTGATATTGATCTTCGATGATATTTCAGTTATTGGGTTATGTTTGGATTCGTGAAATATTTGAGACATCGTTTAGTAATTGATTGTACGACTTGGAATTTTTTACCTGTATCTATCTGTGAGCATGATTATCTTTCCTTTTCCTTGTTTGCATGTGTGACCTAACTGTTGTCAGCCTATGATGCTTACTCAGTATGGTGTTTTGTACTAACGCTACCTTGTTGTACTTTTTTTATGAGTGAAGGGTACACTATTGAAGAGACTTCCACCCCTCGTGACTGATCCCGAGGCCTGATTCACTAGCATCAAGGGTGAGCACTTGGCAGATCTGCAGCCCGGATGGCTACTCTTTCATTACTTGTCTTATTTCTATCCTTGAGATAGTATTTCATTATGAGACTATGCATTCAGACTTTATCTGTGTAGTAGCTCTTATACGATTTAGACCAGATTCATTTGGGTATTATTCCGCACTTATTATTACTTTTATGTCAGACTTATTTATATTATTATTGGGAGTTAATTTTTTTTATTTGTTTTGGTGTTGGTTAACGGACTAGTTCACCTATCGAGGTGAGAAAATAGTAGGTGCCCGCATATTTCCCGAGTTGGGGCGTGATAGTTTCGGACATGAAAAATAGAGATACAGGTTATTGAACTAATTTAAAGAAAGATTTGGCGGAGAAAGTGAAAAAGCGCTTGTATCGGTGTAGTCCGCGCCTGATGTATATCGATTGCTGCTCGACAATTTTGGTACTCTTGTTTACCCGTTTGAGGATGACCATTTGTTTAAGGAGGGGATGATGTCATGACCCAATCAATTGTTTTGACCTTTAGGACTCCTATTCCCTAGCTTTAAATGGTGATCTTGACCGGCAGCGATAGGTGGAATGGTTACTGAGCCAATCGGGCAAGAATCGAAGAAGAACATCTAAAATTAAAAGTCTTAAATAGAAATAAGGAAGAGGTTTGACCAAAGTCAACATTTGGACCTAATGAGTTCTGAATTCGAGTTTTGACAGTTCCGTTAGGTCCAAAACGTGAATTATGAGTAAGTTTGATGGTCTGGACAAATCTCGAGAGGCTTAAGAGTGTTTCAGATAGTCGGTTGAGACTCGTGCTTGGTTTAAGGACTTAGGTTTACCACGGTCAACTTCGGATCAAGATGACCCTGTATTGGCGTTTTGAGCATTCTAGCTGGTTCGTATCGTGTTTTGTGATCGATTTGCATAATTGGTTTGTGTCCACGAGGTCAGGGTTGAGTTTCGGGCACCAAAACACCCAGATGGATGCACTAGATTTTTTAGTTGCTGGTGCAACATATATTGTGCAGCGCGTTCGCAAAGGAGAACAGCGATTGCGAAGGTTTATGTTGGCTGGTTACCGCATTGGCAACAAGATGCTCTCATTCACGAACGGGGTGGGGGTGAGCTGGTCATCGTATTCGCAACCTTTGGAATGTTTCTAGTCAACCTGTTTTATAGAAAATCTAATTTCAGTCACGGGATCTGACATACTGACATGGAGTTTTCTCCGATGTTCCACAAGTAATATATCATAGAAAGCCTTCAACAACACTACAAATTTAACTGATGGTTTTATAGATTAGAAATATTGTAACCTTGATGTGTAAAGCAAGGTTGCGTCAAAACATGAATGTGTTGTTGTATCACTCCAACTTTATCTTGCATTCGGAATACCTACTAATCAACTTAAGAAGTTCTCTCTTTACCAAAGAATTTGATATATATACCCATACTATGATAAGAAAAGAACTTCAACAAACTTGGCTTGGTGGTTTAGCCATCTCTTTTTGAGTGAAATCAAACTAGAAATTTGGACAGTTTGCAGTTAGACTAGAGTTGATGCTTTGGATGTTTATTTCACTTCATAGGTACTTTTGGCCTTATTTTGTTTTATTTCTCTGTATAGATTCTCTTTATCAATAAATTCACAACTAGTATCATGCTAGTTGTTTTGCTTAAAAAAAAAGATAAGAAAAGAAAATATAAATTGTTCTAGTAAAGGAGCACATGTATAAAACTTGGAAGGCAATAACAGCTATAAAAATTGTAGGGGTGAATTTCAACCCAACAAAAATAACAAAGTTAATTTTAAAACCTTGTAACTATTTCAAACCTAAAATCAAAGGAAAGGAAATCAAATATAGTAATATTATTAAGGTCACGACATGACACATCAAGTTCTATTAGTAGTTTCACTAAATAATATACACTCACTTAAAGCAAATGTTGAATCTTTGGGACCTAAATAACCTTACACTTGAAATTTCTCACCAATTTCCTAAATTACCTTATACCTGCAAAAAGGATCATGAAGAATTAGATGAAGAAATCAATTAAATTCCATAGGCAGCAAGTTCATCACAAGATGAAGAAATGTTAATGTCACAAAATAACCTTATTCACCAAAGACATTAAAACGGATCAGACCTCTTCTCAGAACCAACCCTACCTTATGCGTAAAGATTATACAATACAATTCCTCTATTGGCTTATAAAGGAATTGAAGGCATCTGGTTTTTCAAAACAGTCAATAAAAATAAGATTACAAGCACAAATATCGTGCCAAAATTATAATTACCCAATTAACTCTGTCAATTGCATGGAGAATGAGAGGGAGGACAAAAAATGAAGGAAACATGCGGGTCATCTTCAATGGACAAATAGACAACGCACCTGACAGAGAAAGAGTCTATGTCGCTAAACTTTCATCGAAAGAAGTTGATTACCTTGCTAGGGCACAATATTTCTATAAATACAATAACAACAACATACCCAGTATTTATAAAAATATTTTCTATAAATAGTTAAATGTTTTTTCCTTTAAAGAATGTGACAGTATAAAAGCTCATAGAATAACAATAGGGAAAAGGTGCAAATATACCTCTCAAACTTTACGATTTAGAGCGAATATATCCTCGTTACAAAGTGGTGTATATATACCCCTGCCGTTACAAAATGGTGCAAATACACCCCTACCGTTACAAAATTGTGCAAATATACCCTTTGCGCTGAAGGAATTTTTAAAAAAATCATTTTTGGCTAAAAGTTTTCATTAATCGCGATTTTGGTGAAAAAGGAAGAGACAAGTAAATTAATTCTAAAGAGAATAAATTATTCTTTGGAGGGAAAGGGGATTTTGGAGGAAAGTTCTAGAATTACTGTACGTTAAGTTGCACAACCTACTTCCTATCCTTGTGTAAGCAATTTTCGCCTAAGGATGGAATACGTTACTGTACCTATTCTATGCTAGTGTCTTTGCGAAATAATAAACTACAGGTAAGTAAAGAACACACAATATTTACGTGGAAACCACCCGGCTCAAAGGTGATAAAAACCAAGAGGTATAGACCTGTAGGATTTCCCCAACAACTCCACCACAATAAGAGCCAACTGCGAGTTACAAATTACAACCTCTGTAATCTAACCCTTTAACCCCAGCCTTGCTACCCAGCCTCTGACTAGCAAGCTATTTCCAAGTAGCAAACTTCCTACTTAGAGTTACACTGTTTAGTATCTACTAGTTATGCTTCTTAATAACCTGATAAAGATAAAACTCGATAAACCGACATAATTGTCATGACCCAACCGATGAGTTGTGATGAGTGTCTGACATCTACTGACCAGACACCCTTATACTCGCATCTGAATATCACTAAATAACAGGGTGGCCCATATATGACTTATAACTGAATTATACTGACTTTTACAAGCACAACACCATAGACTATACATCATGAACTCACAACCACCTGTGCATATAAATACTGCAAAGCACAGTGCAAGCCGACTAGGCCACTACATATGTTGTACACAAAAGAATAGGAACCGACAAAGCTACATCATATGCCAACTACATGTAACTATCTACAGACCTCTAATGGAGAACAAAGCTGTAGAAAGGATGGGACAGGGCCACGTCATACCCATATATACATGTCAAAAAACAGCATACTAAAAATGAACTGCAACTCCGGACCAAGTGGAGCGCACTGACTACCGCTGAGTGGAACTCCTACTGAGCTGAACCGCCCGTCTATCTACCAGAACCTGCAGGCATGAACGCAACCTCCCGAGCAATAGGGGAGTCAGTACGGATAATGTACCGAGTATGTAAGGCATAAGAACAATAAATACATAAGAATCATGAAAGATATCTGAAACACGGAAGCTAATCTCAATATCTAAAAGTTCCTCTGCGGCGTATGATATGCATGCTCTCTTTCAAAATTATATATATAATATAACTGTTAGTGCTGAGGAGGAACGTTCAGCCCGATCCATAAATGTTAGTGATATGAAATGTACAGCCTAATCCATATATCATGTCATCCCGCATCCGGGGTAATTTCATAATCTTCCCACTACAGTGATGTGCACATCTACATGCCTGGCCAGTCGTCTATAGCACGGCGCGGTGTGAGAAAATAGTTATACATATATATACATATAAATGCATGAAGGACTCATGAAAGGATACTCTGGAAACTATAGGTATGAAATATATGAAGTCAAGGATATAATAAATCCTATACTATCTAAAAGTAGAGTCTTTGGAACTCGCTCACTTGCTTTTTTTTTTCATATGATAAGGAACATGCCAAAAGAATAGAAGGGACAACCTTAACATACCTTGAAGCGTATCTAATCGTCCAACGTCTACGTCTCGAACTCGTAAGTCTACAATCAAGATAACATAGGCCACAATTAGACCACTTACATAACATACTAGCCAATTCAACCCAAACATCATCGACAATACCAACAACAACAATGTCAATACTCACATATCAAAATATAATCAAATACATTCCAAATAATCTCCCAAAATAGCCCCTAATCTCAACTTTACCCTTAATCAACTTACCGCTCTCATAACTATCTTTCCTTTACTTTAAATCACTAAAACCCTTGGTAATCAACTCAATAATAAAGATAAGAACCATATACATACCTTGAAGGAACTAAACCTCAAAAAATCAAACTTCAACACCGACTCCTAAACTCAACAACTTCAATAAAACCCTAGAAACAACTTTCCCTTCACTAGCTCG
Source organism: Lycium barbarum (assembly GCF_019175385.1). NCBI lineage: Eukaryota > Viridiplantae > Streptophyta > Magnoliopsida > Solanales > Solanaceae > Lycium > Lycium barbarum. The sequence continues at coordinate 15,487,459 of NC_083348.1, read as the reverse complement.
AGTTCACGGAGATCAAATCTTGCGAAAACTTCCCTAATTTAGTGGAAAATGTTGAGAGGAAATATGTTAGGGTTTATTCTGGTTGGGGAATGAAAATGAGGAAATAAAATGTGAGGGGTATATATATATAAGTAGAACAAATAGGTTCCAGCGATGCGGGTTCACGAGAGGGTCGACGACCGTCGACTTGCTCCGTTGTCTAGCAGCCTGAAAGTTCAAAGGTTACAGCATGTCGACGGTGGGGAATGCCGCCTCGTCGACATATCGATGGCCCATCCCTTTGCTCATCAAAGTGGACTGGTTTCTGTAGATTCCCTGTGTCGTTCCAATTCGCGTCTATTCGATTCGTTTGACTTCTAATCCTATTGTATTGTAAGGAATATATGCTTATACATTGGTATACACGAGGTAAGGTACTTAATATCTCAAAAACCCGGGTACCAATCTCTATACTAAGGGTATAAATCACTAGGAAGTCAAGGACTTTCTTACAACGAAAATGAGAGGTGTAACCTTCTTCCTCCCTTAGAAACATTCGTCCTCGAAAGTTCATACAAGTCATGGGTTAAGATTTTTTTGGCAAAGTCTCCCCTATAAATATACTAATCCAACCGATGCACAGCAGCCTAAAATAATGCCACACAGGGCCACACACTAAAACATACCATATTATGGCCTCACACGACCAAACTAAAATAGCCATAAGTATATCACATACGTGAAGTCTTAACCTCCTTGGAAGATGATAATAGATGTGGATACAAGGGTTACATATCATTTTCTGCTTCCCATGTTATTTCTTCCACATTATTATTCTTCCATACCACTTTAACGGAAGCCACATCCGTAGAACGCAATCGACGAACTTGTCTATCAAAAATAGCCACCGAGGTTTCCTCGTATGATAATTGCTCGGTCACCAAGATATCTTCTACTGGTACAACTCTCAAGGAATCTCCTACACACTAACGGAGCATGGATATATGAAATATCAGGTGTACAGACTCCAGCTCAGAAGATAGCTTTAACTCATATGCTACCTTACCCACTGTGCAAATGATTCCATATGGCCCAATGTATTGAGGGCTTAACTGTTATATCCCGTGTTTTCGCGTATTCGGAAAATTTGGAATAATTGTGACTTGTAAAGAATAAGGCCACATCTTGATTTCATTTGACATATATGATGTTGTTTATGAAGAGTGTTGACGCGGAGACATCGGGGAAGGCCAAGGGCAAAAATTGGAATTTTGGAAATTTGTTTCAGGAATTACAAAATGAGAATTCTAATAAAAAGGGCTCAAAATGAAAGAAAAAAAAATTGGCCCAACTTAGAGAGGGGTGGCCGGCCATGCCATGGCCCAAGCCCATGTCTTTATTAAATTTTCCATGTGATAAATTAAACTAAGGGGCCATATTATATATCATCTTTATCTCTTAGAAGACTTGAGAAAGAACAAAGCAAAACAAGAGTGAAAGAGAGGGGACCATTTCGGGTTTGGCCATAGAAAATTCAACCCTCAAAATCATACCTTTAAAATTATTTTCTTGTTGAATTCCTACTAATTCAAGGTCCCTCTACAACTTGGTGTAGTTGTTTTGGAGGGTGGAGCACTTAATTCCTAAATTTGATCACATATCCAAGTGAAGAAGACTAGGGAAAAAGGTAAGAATTCATCCCTTTTATTTGTGGTATGAAGTCTTGTTTGTGTTGTAGTATGTGGGAATGACTTGATTGTATGGAAAAATTGAAGTTTGCAAAGTGGGTATGGAATATAGAGTTTGGCCGTGTGTGTGTGTCAATGTGTAAGTGAAATGAGTTGAAATTTATGTTGTATTCTAGTTGTGTGTAGGATGGAATTCATATTGGAAAGGAAAGTTGAATGAATGGGATGGAAGTTGGAAAAATGGAATATGGTCGTGTGGTATAGGCATTGAAATGGGAATGGATTAATTTTGTTTAACATGTTAGTTGTGTTGTGGTGATGCTTGCAATGTAAATGAAGATAATATGATATAAGTTTGCATTGAAATGGAATGTAGAAGCTTATGTCCTTTAGGTATGGTCTTACGACATTATGAAAATGAAGTTGTTAGGGTGCAAATTATGATGATTATTGATGAACTTGGAAGATGGGAACATGTTATGAATATGTATGTCAAAGGTTAGAAGTTTTTAATGAATTATGACTTTGGTGTAAAGTTGTATATTTTGTATATAGTATGAATATTTCGTGAAAACGATATGAAATGCTTCTAAACTATATGGTGATGATCTTGATTAATGATGAATATGAAAGTATTGAGCTTAGTTTGGAAATGTGAAGTCGGAATGAACGTTATTGCATTATGTCGGAAAGTAGAACTAGTTGCCTTATATTGTGCTATATTGTGATGATTGTTGACATTGTTGATGTTGTTGGGTTGTTGTTGCTGCTATTTGAGCCGAGATGATTCTCGGGGTTGCTATATTTATAGGGGAGGTGCTGCCGAAATTTCGGTAGACAACTATGACTTTAAGTTGAATCCTTAGAATCCATAACTCATAATTGGTAACTTTGACCATTTGTAGATTCCGGGCGAAACGGGATTTGAGTTTAAGCGAGCGTAAGACGCACGTAAGGTATGTAAAGCCAACCCATTCCTTCTTTTGGCATGTCCTAAGTATACTAGGTCAATATTGGAGCCTCGGGCGCAATTCCGTTCATGGAAATTTGAATTTGAATTTGGGTACTATTCATTCAATCTAATTGAACTATAAATCTTACATTTTGTTGGAAAGTGATCAAACGTCCGAAACTTTTGCAAATATAGTAGAATCGCTTTGAAACTTCCAGTGATGATTCCATAGACCCTAATACTCGTGATTCAGGTCCGCCACCTCGACTTGACCTGAGGTGGGCCCACTAAGCCCGAGATTCTTTTGTTTGCTCTAATAGGCTTATTTTTGTATAGTGTTGGAAAAGGATTATTGTTTATGACTTTGGCTATCATTGAATAATGTTTTGACTGTCCCTGACATTCTAAATTACATTTTCAACTATAAATATAATTTTGGAAGTACTTTTGTGAAATAAACCCTGTATTGACCAATTGTTCCAAACTAGTTTGACTAGTGGGCTGACATATGATTATATCAAGTTTTATAGCTATTTCGATTTATATATTGTATTAGTCGCTCATGACTCCGCTCGTGCCCATTATTATGATATCGTTCACCGGCTCCCAGGCCGGTTACTGATTGTGCGCACTATGACAACTCGGTCGTATGCCCTTTTGTTGACATAAGTATCCTGGCATAGGTGTTCCGATATAAGTACTCTGCTAGAAGCATTCTGATATAAGTATTCGGATATGAATATTCTGTTCGAGTAATCCGTTACAAATATTCGGATAGTACGTTCAATCATTCCAATAGTTTTTATAAAATGCTTTGACACGTAAAAAAATGATCCCAGATGTTCTGGGTTGATATAATCCATCGTGCCATCCAAAAGGCTATGTATGTACACTATGACTACTGTCTGTTTCCTTGAACTGATCCGTCGATTGAAATCTGTTTTGAAATGTTCGTAACGATTCTGTGGTAAAAGTGTCTGTAAGTTTCACATATCAATTCTGATCGTTCCGGAATATGTTTATAATTCTCAAATGTTAATAAGTATTCGTATCTATCGAATCTGAAAATATGTGTGCATCTGGTTTCTCACTACTCTGCTCGTGCAATCCTTAGCATGCCTATTCACTGAGCCGGGCCAGGATATGTTATCGTGCGCTGTTCCCCTACGTTGTCTACTGCGTTCTGAAATAAAACCGTGAGGGGTGGTCTGGGCTGAGCTCGATCCCCAAAGCGGACAGTATTTGCGCTGCATAATCTGATACCAGGTAGACGCGTTGGGAGTGCACTGGGCAGAGCTCGAGCTCCCGAGACTGATCCGTGACCCGTGTACTGGGCAGAGCTCGAGCGGGAACAACGGGCAGTTTCTGCATGGGATGACCACTGTACTGGCCCGAGCTCGAGGTGGAATACCCCTTGTAGACGCGTGTTCTGATATGATATGATATGATCTGATATGATATACTCTGGCTGTACGCCGCCTGATACGATACGTTTATGTACGGTGTGACCACTGTACTGGGCTGAGCTCGAGGTGGCACACTCCTTGTAAACATCATATGATTCACAGGTTACGACGTCTAATCCGATACGCTACGGCGTCCTATTATGGCATATGACTATAATGTGCACTATGTGTGATCTGCCTCTGGAAAGTAAGTTCTGATACTCTGTACGTCCTGTATTCCAACCGGTATACTATATCATCTGAGTATTCGGTAAGTTCCGTATTCCTTTTGATATATGACGCCATCTGAGTATTCTGTATGTTATACACACCGTCGGACACATAAACTAGGTAGGCACAAGTTGCGTCTGGAAACTCTGTTAGTTTGGCAACCCTTCTGACAGGTTCTATCGGTTTATATGATATGTGATGATCTGTATGTCTTGGGTCTGGGAAGTGAGTGATCATGTTATTCTGGACCATGTACTTATTCTTTTACCGCTTGTTTCGACTATAGTTCTGATTTCTATATTCCGTGCTTTACATACTCAGTACATATTCCGTACTGACCCCCTTTCTTCGGGGGCTGCGTTTCATGCCCGCAGGTACAGATGCTCATTGTGGTAATTCTCCTGCCTAGGGTACACAGTCTGCTGCTTGGAGTGCTCCTTTGATCCGGAGCCCATACTTTTGGTACAGAACCCTTTGTTGTATATGGTTTCGTGATTATGGTTATTCTTTTTTTGGGTACGGCGGGGCCCTGTCCCGTCATATGATTCTGTTGTCTGTATTAGAGGCCTGTAGACATGTATGTGGGTCATGGGTCGTGTTTGGTCCGTGATGTTTGCTTGGTTTGTGCCCGGTTTACCCCTACGCTACGTTAATATGCTCGATCTATGTTTTATGATATAAATAATGGTTTAAATGATATGTTTATATTCTGGGACACACGAGATTCATAATATGTAGGCACAAGTGAAATTTGGTTAGCATGTATGTACGAGTGTCCATGTCGGGCACTAGTCACGGCCTACGGGGTTGGGTCGTGACAAAAGTGGTATCAGAGCGGTTTGTCCTCGGAATGTCTACAGGCCGTGTCTCGTAGAGTCCTGTTTATCGGTGTGTTGTGCACCACATCTATAAAAAGGAGGCTACAGGACATTTAGGATGTTACCCTTTCTTTGAATCTTAGATCGTGCGATAGAGCTGTGCTATTAGGGTGGCTCCTTTCTAACGGATTGCTATGTTTACAGCGATGCCTCCGAAGAAGGCGACGGCTGCCCAGAAGGGCAAAACAGGAGTGACCAGTCAGATACAGAGAGTCACCCGAGCTCATACTCAGATTATTCCCGATATTGCACCCCAGTCAGAGGATTCTGCTACGCCATCATCAGTAGACGATCCTGGAGAAGCTTCGCCATTAGCTCCAGAGGCTCCAGTGCCCGAGGCTCCAGCTCCTCAGCCAGGGGCGGAGGACAGGACACTCAGAGAGGCCGTGCAGTTGTTGACTACATTGGTAGCGGGGCAGGCTCGCAGACGCGGGCGGAGAGATGACGATGATGATGGCAGGCGTGATAGCCTAAGGGTTCGAGAGTTTCTATTATGTGGCCCCCCAGAGTTTTTCGGCTCTAAGCCCGACGAGGACCCCCATGACTTTATTCGGGGGATGCGGCGCTCATTGGACTTGGTCAGGGCTTCAGAGACCGAGTTTGTCGAGTTGGCCGCGCACAGATTGCGGGATGTTGCTGCTAACTGGTACGAGTCCTGGGAGCTATCCAGGGGTGAGGGTGCTTCCCCAGCTACTTGGGACGAGTTCGTGGCTGCTTTTACCCGTCACTTTTTTCCCCCAGAGTTACTGCGGGCGCGGGTTGACCGATTTTTGCATCTGCAGCAGAGGGGTCGGAGAGTTCGTGAGTATAATTTGGAGTTTGATTCTCTGGCTAGGTATGCACCCGCTATAGTAGCTGATATGGCTGATCGGATGCACCGGTACGTGATAGGGTTGGACCCCTACTTGGTTGACAGTTGTATGGCGATGGCATCGCAGACTGATATGGACATTGCCCGATTACAGGCTTATGCTCTAGGGATGGAGGACCGGCACAGAGAGGATCAGTCGGGTAGAGGTTGTGACAGGAGATAGCCCAAGAGGGCTAGATTGGCTGGGTATTCTAGGAAACTCTTAGGCAGACAGCCTCAGCAGCAGCACAGTAGACATTTTTCCCAGCCAGCATGGGATACCCCTCCACAGAGTTCGGGCAGGAGGTCTGGTGACATATGGTACTCCGGGGCAGGTCAGAGCTCCAGAGTCTTGAGCTTGCGGGTGGACGGAGGTTCCGGTCGGTCGAGGCCACCCAGACCTCGGTGTCCTTATTGTGGGAGACGCCACTCTGGAGAATGTCATTATGCTACAGATGCTTGTTTTTCTTGTGGCCGTCAAGGCCACATTATGAAAGAGTGTTCGTATAGGACCAGTTCGGGTGGTGCAGCCCAGCCCAGCGGGTCAGTTGCTGATTTACCTTTTCCTTCTGTAGCGATACGCCCTACGGGGCAGAGTGTGCCGACACCATCGGGCCGCGGTAGAGGTCGTGGCGCAGTTTCCGGTTCTAGCGGTCCTTTGAACCGCTTATATGCTTTGGCTAGCCGGCAGGACCCAGAGGCGTCACCAGATGTGTTTACATGTATATTGTCCACTTTCTCCGAATATATATATATATATATACTTATACACACACGCATTGGTAGGTCCAGATTCTGTTTCATCATGTATTCCTCCCCGATTGCTAGTAGAACTGAGATAAGGCCCAAATTGATAAAATCGTCTGAGGTAATGATATATGTGGATAAAAGTGAGAGTCGGAAAGTTAAAAAGGGCTAACGCAGTAGTTACATAATCGGAAAAATAAAAGGGCCCTCTCTATAGCAAAGCGGGACCCGCTACGAGAACTTTCCAAAATTGCCAAGACCCCGACTTGTCCTAAATTATGTGACCAGGGTCGTGCGGGGCGGTTGATGCAACTATACCGGCATTAACGCGTCTAAATGTACTAAAGTCCTGAGGTTAAGCTTGCTGGGGCCAGAGCAATTCTGGGATGGGTGACCCCCTGGGAAGTGTACAAAATTTTTTATAAACGTAGATATAAGAGACCGATGGAAAGTATGGGGTAACCGAAACAAATTAGAATGTACCGAAGAGTTAGAAACCCTAAATAGGTCGGGTAGGCTAAGGCGAACTCAGCCGCCGAAGAAAAGGAAAGTGCGACACAGTCCTGGAATTAGAATAAATTTAAATGGCGTTTGAAAATGTATTGTAAGGGAAATGGTAATAAATGTATATGTGTGCAGATCACATCCTAGTTACGACTGTTTTAGCTGATAGGTGGACCCCAGCAGTCAGTGTTACGATACATGAAAACTTTGACTGAACGGAACTTAAAAGACAAAGCGAAAGACGCGATATAACTGTTATAAGTAGACTAATGTCGGTTTCACCACCAGTTAAAGCCGAAAAGTCTTAGCGTAATGATATTCGAGAATAGAACAAAGGCGAGTGTGAAAAAGGGGATAGTAATTGTGACGTTTGGCAGACTTTTGAAAGAAATAAGGAGAACTCCCCCGAAATGCTTGTAAAACCCTATGAGGCTAATTTAACATTCGAGGACGAATGTTCTAAAGGGGGGGAGGATGTTATATCCCGTGTTTTCGCGTATTCGGAAAATTTGGAATAATTGTGACTTGTAAAGAATAAGGCCACATCTTGATTTCATTTGACATATATGATGTTGTTTATGAAGAGTGTTGACGCGGAGACATCGGGGAAGTCCAAGGGCAAAAATTGGAATTTCGAAAATTTGTTTCGGGAATTACAAAACGAGAATTCTAATAAAATGGGCTCAAAATGAAAGAAAAAAAAATTTGCCCAACTTAGAGAGGGGTGGCCGGCCATGCCATGGCCCAAGCCCATGTCTTTATTAAATTTTCCATGTGATAAATTAAACTAAGGGGCCATATTATATATCATCTTTATCTCTTAGAAGACTTGAGAAAGAACAAAGCAAAACAAGAGTGAAAGAGAGGGGCCATTTCGGGTTTGGCCATAGAAAATTCAACCCTCAAAATCATACCTTTAAAATTATTTTCTTGTTGAATTCCTACTAATTCAAGGTCCCTCTACAACTTGGTGTAGTTGTTTTGGAGGGTGGAGCACTTAATTCCTAAATTTGATCACATATCCAAGTGAAGAAGACTAGGGAAAAAGGTAAGAATTCATCCCTTTTATTTGTGGTATGAAGTCTTGTTTGTGTTGTTGTATGTGGGAATGAGTTGATTGTATGGAAAAATTGAAGTTTGCAAAGTGGGTATGGAATATAGAGTTTGGCCGTGTGTGTGTGTCAATGTGTAAGTGAAATGAGTTGAAATTTATGTTGTATTCTAGTTGTGTGTAGGATGGAATTTATATTGGAAAGGAAAGTTGAATGAATAGGATGGAAGTTGGAAAAATGGAATATGGCCGTGTGGTATAGGCATTGAAATGGGAATGGATTAATTTTGTTTAACATGTTAGTTGTGTTGTGGTGATGCTTGCAATGTAAATGAAGATAATATGATATAAGTTTGCATTGAAATGGAATGTAGAAGCTTATGTCCTTTAGGTATGGTCTTACGACATTATGAAAATGAAGTTGTTAGGGTGCAAATTATGATGATTATTGATGAACTTGGAAGATGAGAACATGTTATGAATATGTATGTCAAAGGTTAGAAGTTTTGAATGAATTATGACTTTGGTGTAAAGTTGTATATTTTGTATATCGTATGAATATTTCGTGGAAACGATATGAAATGCTTCTAAACTATATGGTGATGATCTTGATTAATGATGAATATGAAAGTATTGAGCTTAGTTTGGAAATGTGAAGTCGGAATGAACGTTATTGCATTATGTCGGAAAGTAGAACTAGTTGCCTTATATTGTGCTATATTGTGATGATTGTTGACATTGTTGATGTTGTTGGGTTGTTGTTGCTGCTATTTGAGCCGAGATGATTCTCGGGGTTGCTATATTTATAGGGGAGGTGCTGCCGAAATTTCGGTAGACAACTATGACTTCAAGTTGAATCCTTAGAATCCATAACTCATAATTGGTAACTTTGACCATTTGTAGATTCCGGGCGAAACGGGATTTGATTTTAAGCGAGCGTAAGACGCACGTAAGGTATGTAAAGCCAACGCATTCCTTCTTTTGGCATGTCCTAAGTATACTAGGTCAATATTGGAGCCTCGGGCGCAATTCCGTTCATGGAAATTTGAATTTGAATTTGGGTACTATTCATTCAATCTAATTGAACTATAAATCTTACATTTTGTTGGAAAGTGATCAAACGTCCGAAACTTTTGCAAATGTAGTAGAATCGCTTTGAAACTTCCAGTGATGATTCCATAGACCCTAATACTCGTGATTCAGGTCCGCCACCTCGACTTGACCCGAGGTGGGCCCACTAAGCCCGAGATTCTTTTGTTTGCTCTAATAGGCTTATTTTTGTATAGTGTTGGAAAAGGATTATTGTTTATGACTTTGGCTATCATTGAATAATGTTTTGACTGTCCCTGACATTCTAAATTACATTTTCAACTATAAATATAATTTTGGAAGTACTTTTGTGAAATAAACCCTGTATTGACCAATTGTTCCAAACTAGTTTGACTAGTGGGCTGACATATGATTATATCAAGTTTTATAGCTATTTCGATTTATATATTGTATTAGTCGCTCATGACTCCGCTCGTGCCCATTATTATGATATCGTTCACCGGCTCCCGGGCCGGTTACTGATTGTGCGCACTATGACAACTCGACCGTATGCCCTTTTGTTGACATAAGTATCCTGGCATAGGTGTTCCGATATAAGTAATATGCTAGAAGCATTCTGATATAAGTATTCGGATATGAATATTCTGTTCGAGTAATCCGTTACAAATATTCGGATAGTACGTTCAATCATTCCAACAGTTTTTATAAAATGCTTTGACACGTAAAAAAATGATCCCAGATGTTCTGGGTTGATATAATCCATCGTGCCATCCAAAAGGATATGTATGTACACTATGACTACTGTCTGTTTCCTTGAACTGATCCGTCGATTGAAATCTGTTTTGAAATGTTCGTAACGATTCTATGGTAAAAGTGTCTGTAAGTTTCACATATCAATTCTGATCGTTCCGGAATATGTTTATAATCCTCAAATGTTAATAAGTATTCGTATCTATCGAGTCTGAAAATATGTGTGCATCTGGTTTCTCACTACTCTGCTCGTGCAAGCCTTAGCATGCCTATTCACTGAGCCGGGCCAGGATATGTTATCGTGCGCTGTTCCCCTACGTTGTCTACTGCGTTCTGAAATAAAACCGTGAGGGGTGGTCTGGGCTGAGCTCGATCCCCAAAGCGGACAGTATTTGCGCTACATAATCTGATACCAGGCAGACGCGTTGGGAGTGTACTGGGCAGAGCTCGAGCTCCCGAGACTGATCCGTGACCCGTGTATTGGGCAGAGCTCGAGCGGGAACAACGGGCAGTTTCTGCATGGGATGACCACTGTACTGGGCCGAGCTCGAGGTGGCATACCCCTTGTAGACGCGTGTTCTGATATGATATGATATGATCTGATATGATATACTCTGGCTGTACGCCGCCTGATACGATACGTTTATGTACGGTGTGACCACTGTAATGGGCTGAGCTCGAGGTGGCACACTCCTTGTAAACATCATATGATTCATAGGTTATAATGTCTGATCCAATACGCTATGGCGTCCTATTATGGCATATGACTATAATGTGCACTATGTGTGATCTGCGTCTGGAAAGTAAGTTCTGATACTCTGTACGTCCTGTATTCCAACCGGTATACTATATCATCTGAGTATTCGGTAAGTTCCGTATTCCTTTTGATATATGACGCCATCTGAGTATTCTGTATGTTATACACACTGTCGGACACATAAACTAGGTAGGCACAAGTTGCGTCTGGAAACTCTGTTAGTTTGGCAACCCTTCTGACAGGTTCTATCGGTTTATATAATATGTGATGATCTGTATGTCTTGGGTCTGGGAAGTGAGTGATCTTGTTATTCTGGACCATGTACTTATTCTTTTACCGCTTGTTTCGACTATAGTTCTGATTTCTATATTCCGTGCTTTACATACTCAGTACATATTCCGTACTGACCCCCTTTCTTCGGGGGCTGCGTTTCTTGCCCGCAGGTACAGACGCTCATTGTAGTGATTCGCCTGCCTAGGGTACACAGTCTGCTGCTTGGAGTGCTCCTTTGATCCGGAGCCCATACTTTTGGTACAGGACCCTTTGTTGTATATGGTTTCGTGATTATGGTTATTCCTTTTTTGGGTACGGCGGGGCCCTGTCCCGTCATATGATTATGTTGTCTGTATTAGAGGCCTGTAGACATGTATGTGGGTCATGTTTGGTCCGTGATGTTTGCTTGGTTTGTGCCCGGTTTACCCCTACGCTACGTTAATATGCTCGATCTATGTTTTATGATATAAATAATGGTTTAAATGATATGTTTATATTCTGGGACGCACGAGATTCATAATATGTAGGCACAAGTGAAATTTGGTTAGCATGTATGTACGAGTGTCCATGTCGGGCACTAGTCACGGCCTACGGGGTTGGGTCGTGACATTAACTTGACCCTCTTGCCAAATCTCATCACTCCCTTCATAGGTGAGATTTCAGAAAAACCCAATAGCCTATGTCACGACCTAACTGGAGGGCCATGACGGGCACCCGGTGCTAACCTACCCGGGCACCTCTTAACGTACATTTTCATTCACATCTAGGTGATCCACATGGCTTACTCATAATTTACATACATCAATAGTGTTAATCTCGTTGGGCAACAACACATTTATATCATCATCAATAACGATGCCCATATCCATAGTGGGACAGGACCCCGCCATGCCCATATGTATGTACACAAAAGAATAATACCCAAAAGTTGTAGCTCCGGATGAAATGGAGCTCCTCTATGTAGTCCCTGAATAAGAAATCTATGGATCGAGCTTGTCTCCCTGTCCACCTGCGGGCATGACGCAGCGTCCACAAACAAAAGGACGTCAATACGAATATTGTACTGAGTATGTAAAACATAATTAACATAATAGTAGAAGCATAAGAGACAGCACAAGAAATAAGATAAGATATAGCATAAGATGGGAGAATCAGAAGGTAATATAGTCATTTGTACCTCTAGCGGCCTTCATCATATCTACTTACTTGTCTTTCATAGGGACCTTCCACTTCTAATGATTACTCATGTACACACACACACACACACACACACACACACACACACACACACACACACACACACATATATATATATATATATATATATATATATATATATTTCATATTCATAATCGTATCCATATCATACTCGACCATGAAGGTTCGGTGTTTCACATACCCGGCTATAACAAGGCTCGGTGATTATACACACCTGGCCCTACCAAGGCTCAGTGTTATCCGTAACCAATTGCAGAGGTGCACGCGATAGGTTTCATACTCGGCCATATAAGCTCGGTGTTATATAATAGTCATACATACTTAGACACGTATACATAAAAGTCCATAAGTATCATCAACATCATTGCCATTATTGTTTTCGTTACATCAATCCTTAGAGGATCAACTATCATTAGAGGAGGTACTAGTATCGTGAATGTATCGAGAATCATGAGCTTTGGTAATCTTAGAGTTAGAATCATTTGGAAGACATTATGGAACTCATGAAAGGATATATAGCAAAGTAACCATGCCTTAATGAAAGAAGGGATAGCCTTACATACCTCTTTATTTTCTTAACTATTTAACGTTCACTGTCGTAGCTTGAACAATCTACATTTGAAGGATTCATACCATGGTTAAGCTTTAATCACACTCTTAAATTCAAACTAGAATAAATCATGATCTAATGAAAATTGGGCAGCATTTTCCCTATTTCGCCAACTTCCACTGTATCACAAAACAACTCCCAAACATCCATAACACACTCACAATATCATAATGAAGTAATCACATTCCATTAAGCCTTCATAATTCATCCTTATGTTCAACTTATACCAACAACCTCACACCCATTTTAGCATATTTTCATACTGTTACACCTCGGAAAATTCCCCGTTAACGTACAGTGAATAGGCTAGCGAAGAGCGCAATGTATACGACATTTTAATAAGAAAGGAATGATGTTTGATGACCCTAATAAGATTTCAAAGGCATTTGAAATAAGAGGAGAAGGTTTGCCGAGAGAAGGCAAGGCATACGATGTGTATCGGAAAGAAATTACGAGTAACGAGTTAATGATAACTAAATGGTGCTTTGGAGATGAGTTATAACGACCCTTAGATTGTAAATGAGGTGATAAACAAGTGTTTAGAAGGTTCCATAAGGATCGGAGATGAAACGAAGTAACGAAAATAAGATTCAGTGGACTGATGGGTTATACGGTCGATTATACGGACCGTATAATATTATACGGACCGTATAATGGACCGTAGGAGTGTCACAGAATGAAGTTGCTTAAGAGTTGATTTCATGGTCGATTATACGGACCGTATAATATAATACAGCCCGTATAATGTGCCGTCAAATTGACACAAGAATGGGTTATCACTGGAGCAGTTTTACGGTCGATTATATGGACCGTATAAATTTATACGGACCGTATAATGACGTCGGGACAGATTTCATGTTTTAAATAAGAGACCCAAGTTCATTTATTTCATTTCCATTTTTAATTCACCACAACTCAAGACTTCTCTAGAAGCTTCCACACATTTCATATAGAAGAATCCATGAAAAATTGATGATCAACCTCATCAAATCAACAAAACTAAGTGTGAGAAACACATTAAAGTCCATTTAAGCCAAGAAATTTCAAGAAAAGTGAACTAGGGTTTTGGTGCAAGGAGAGTAATACCACTCAAGGCGTGTTCCTACAATATCTAAGGTAAGTTTTATGGTGTTTACATGTTAGTTAAGGTATGGAAAAGTTGAAACACTTGAAATGTAGAAAGATATAGGAAATGGGTCATGAAAGTGTGAATAGTGACATTTTGGAGTAAGGGTTTGGATTGAGTCATGACCATTGATGAATTGTAATTTCAAAAACGTTATGAATGACATTTAGAACATGGGATAAGTATTATATATGAGAAAATGCAATAATGAATGTAGAAAAATGTAGATAAATGATGATTGTCGTTGCGATATCGTGAATGTTGTTATGAACGTTTGGGAGTTGATGTGGAATATGGGAGAGGTTGTATAAACAAAGGAAATGCTGCCCAATGTTTTCTAGCTTTAGTAAGCACGTTCTTATAATCGCTTAGCTAATCTTAATGCGAATTCTTTTGAAGGTGAAGACGTGAACATTAAAGGAGACTGAGCAAGCAATAGAGTAGTTAAACGACAAAGGTATGCGAGGCTAGTCCTTTCTTTCTATGGTATGAATCCGACATGATTTCTCTTTCCTATCCATGAATTCTCTATATTCCGAAAAATCAAGAATCTATGATCCCGAATAGCTATATGAGATAAGAGATAGGATATGAGTTCAATAATGATGTGGTTTCTTGTGCACACTCACCTTATATACTATTTCTTTCAAGGTGAGGCAAAATACTATTAAGCTAGTGATGTCAGTTATTGCATACACTCACCTTATGTACTATTTCTTTCAAGGTAAGGCAGAGTACTTATAGATTTCCATAATGGAATCGGGGGATCACGACCCTACGACACCCCGATAAAGTATAGTTGTCCTTGATTCTTTATGCATGCATTATGATGAGTATACTATGATGAGCATATTATGATGATGATATTACACCGTACCTATATGGACTGGCAGACCTACACACCACTACAGTGGGCAGCTTATACCCCGGACGCGGGAGGCCTGGACGCAGGTTAATTATTATCACACCGTACCTATATGGACGGGCAGCTTATACATTATTGCGTATATGATATGATGATGATTATGAGTAAGTCAGCATATGCTATTTCTTCATAAGTGACAGCCATATACAGTTGCTCCTTATTGATGCTTCCTCTATCTCATTGATGTATTATTGTTGTTTATGCCTCTCATACTCGGTGCAATATTCGTACTGACGTCCGTTTTCTTTGGACGTTGTGTTCATGCCCACAGGTATACAGGGAGGTGATCCTGATCCAGACTCATAGGAGCTAGCAGCTGATTCGAGAGCACTCCATTGTTCGGAGGTGCTTATGATTATTCTTTTGTGTACATGTATATTTTGGGCATGACTGGGTCTTGTCCCGTCCTTATGTCTAGCACTGCAGTAGAGGCTCGTAGATTCGCAATGTGGGTTATATGGTCTCATGAGGATGCTATTATGTATGTATATATATATTATCATTTTGACAGCCGAGAGGCTTATGTATATAAAAGTATTTGTGTTTTCAAATGAAAGATGATTTTCTTATGATTTGAGTATAAAATTGAAAAAAGGGCATTAAATGAGCATGATGAGTAATAGAACGAGTGGTGCTCGGTGGGTAGCCCTGGGTACCCGTAGCGACCCCTAGTCGGGTCGTGACAAAAGTGGTATCAGAGCAGTTCAGTCTTAGGAAGTATCTACGAGCCGTGTCTAGTAGAGTCTTCTTTATGGTGTGTTGCACGCCACGCTAATAAACAAGAGGCTATACGGAGTTTAGGAAAAACGACCATCTTTCTTCTTATGAGATCGTGCGATAGAGCCGTGTATAAGATTTTATCCTCCCTAATAGTGTGTTGTGATTACAGAAAATGCTGCCAAAGGGAAAAGCTACAGCCGCCCCGAAGGGCAAGACTACCACAAAGAGGCGGGTGGAAAGAGAGCCTCCGATGAATGTAGAAGAGGGCGAGTCACAGAATGACGCTCCATCTAATACTTCCTCCACCCCGCCTAATGTGGAAGAACGAGGAGGAGCATCCGCTCCAATTCCTCCACCGGTTGTTTCGGGTCAACAAGTGACCGAGGCCATACATCTATTGACACAATTGGTTGCCGTATAGGCACAGCGGCAAAATGCCAGTTCAAGTGATCGGGCAGCAAGTACCAGAGCCCGTGATTTTATGAGTCTAAATCTACCGGAGTTTTTCGGGTCAAAGCCGGATGAAGACCCGCAACGTTTTATTGATGAGATGCTAAGAGAATTGAGGATTGTCCATGCCTCCGAAACTGAATCCGTGGAGTTGGCCTCTTATAGACTCCGAGACGTGGTGGTGTTGTGGTATAATAATTGGATAACATCGAGAAAAGAAAATGCGCCTCCCCCCGTTTGGTAAGAATTCGTAGATGCTTTCATTCGCCATTATTTGCCACCCGAGGTCCGCCGAGCTAGAGCAGATAGATTTCTAAACTTGAAACAAGAAAACATGAGTGCCCGGGAGTACAACCTTCAATTTAATTCATTGGCTAGATATGCCCCAACTATGGTGGCCGACATGGGAGATCGGGTACATATATTTGTGAGTGGCTTGGGGCCACATTTGTTCAAGGATTGTTTAACGGCTTCGTTGCATGACGGGATGGATATTTCCCAAATACAAGCCCATGCCCAAAATTTAGAAGGACAACGACATCCGCAAAGGGGTGATCGCGGCATTGATGGAAGGCAGAGCAAGAGAGCCAGATCTATGGGGGCAGATAGTGAGTATAGACGGGGATCGGGGCAGACTTATTCCCGACATTCAGGCCAGTCAGGGACCAGTGCACCTCCTCGATTTACGGGCAGGAGATTTGATCGCTCATTTCGTTCAAGACAGGGTCAGGGTTCGAGGGCCCCAGATTCTCAGTTTAGGGGAGATCATAGCCAGAGGAGACCTCCAGCACCGTAGTGCAATCAGTGCAGTAGATTACATTCCGGACAGTGTCGCCAGGGTTCGGATGCTTGCTATGCTTGTGGCCAGGTTGGGCACATGATGAGAGATTTCCCGTCGATGAGTGGTAGAGTTGGGATTCAGCCCACAGGATCAGCGGTCGGTTCTTCTTCAGTGGGCCCGGTAGGGCAGACTTCTCAGATTTCAGCAGGCCGATGGGGAGCATCTACTTCAGGTGCCACTCAGCCCCGCATTTATGCTTTAGCCGGACGATAGGATCTTGAGTCCTCCCAGACGTGGTTACAGGTACATTGTTCATGTTTTCTCATGATGTGTATGCATTGATAGATCCGGGTTCTACTTTCTCTTATATTACTCCATATGTTGCTGGTCGTATTGGGGTTAAACCCGAGCCAATCAAACCTTTTGAGGTATCTACTCCGGTTGGTGATCCCGTGATAGCAAGACAAGTGTACAAAGATTGTATAATTGTGATATGTGACCGCCAAACTAAAGATGATTTAGTTGAGCTGGAAATGTTAGATTTCGATGTAATTATGGGTATGGATTGGTTGGCCTCGTGCTATGATAATGTTGATTGCCGATTGTAATTAGTTCGATTACAATTTCCGGGAGTGCCCGTGCTTGAATGGAAGGTTAATGTAGCATCTCCGAAAGGTAGGTTTATTTCCTACCTTAAGGTAAGAAAGATGATAGCCAAGGGCTATATTTATCACTTAGTCCGAGTTCATGATACCGAAGCAGAGTCGCTGACTTTCTTATCAGTTTCGGTAGTGAATGAATTTCCAGATGAACTTCCAGGTCTTCCTCCAGAAAGAGAGATTGACTTCGCCATTGATGTGTTGCCGGACACCACACCTATTTCTATTCCTCCGTATCGAATGTCTCCGGCAGAATTGAAAGAGCTAAAGGCACAGTTGAAAGACTTGCTTGAGAAAGGATTTATTAGACCCAGTTCATCGCCGTGGGGAGCGCCAGTCTTGTTTGTGAGAAAGAAAGACAGTTCTCTACGAATGTGCATCGATTACAGGCAGCTTAACAAAGTGACGATAAAGAACAAATATCCTCTCCCAAGGATTGATGATTTATTCGATCAGCTACAGGGTGCCAAGTGGTTTTCAAAAATAGACTTGAGGTCGGGTTATCATCAAGTGAGAGTTAGAGAAGGGGATATTTCCAAAACATCCTTCAGAACGACATATGGCCATTATGAGTTTCGGGTAATGTCGTTTGGGTTGACTAATGCTCCTGTCGTGTTTATGAATTTGATGAATAATGTGTTCAGGCCACTCTTGGACTTATTTGTGATAGTATTCATTGATGATATTCTGGTATACTCTCGCACAGAATCAGAACATGCAGATCATATGCGAATTGTTCTTGGCATTCTTCGAGCCCGGGAGTTATATGCAAAATTTTCAAAGTGCGAGTTTTGGCTGAATTCCGTAACATTTCTGGGCCATGTTATTTCAAATGATGGTATTCGAGTCGATACTAAGAAAATTGAAGCTGTGAAGACTTGGCCAAGGCCTATGACGCCTACAGAAGTTCGTAGTTTTCTGGGATTGGTAGGTTATTATAGAAGATTCGTAGAGGGCTTCTCATCCATTTCAGCCCCATTGACGAAGCTAACCCAGAAGTCAGCTAAATTTCAGTGGAATGATGCTTGTGAACGCAGCTTCCAAGAATTGAAAGACAGATTAACCTCAGCTCCAGTCTTAACACTTCCAGAAGGGCCAGATGGCTATATTGTGTACTGTGATGCTTCCGGTATTGGGCTAGGATGTGTATTGATGCAGCATGGTAGAGTTATTGCTTATGCTTCGAGACAGCTACGGAAACATGAAAAGAACTATCCAACTCATGATCTCGAATTGGCTGCAGTCATTCATGTGTTAAGCATGTGGAGACATTATTTGTACGGTGTGCATGTTGATATCTATGCAGATCACAAAAGTCTTCAATACATTTTCAAGCAGAAAGAGTTAAATCTGTGGCAGAGGCAGTGGTTAGAATTGCTGAAAGACTATGATGTGAGTATTTTATACCACCCCGGAAAAGCCAATGCAGTAGCCGATGTACTTAGCCGCCGATCCATGGGTAGCCTATGTGAAGTTCCACCGGAAAAGAGAGAGATGATTCATGAGATCCACCAATTAGCTAATCTTGGAGTACGTGTAATTGACTCGGGTCATGCAGGGATTAGTATTAATGATCCCACAGTTTCTTCTTTGAATATGGAAGTGAAAGAGAAACAATATGAAGATCTTCAGTGGAGCCATTATAGAGATGTATCCCAGAAGAAGGAGAAGTCCCCATTTGAAACTTCTATGGATGGAATTCTTAGACACCGAGGCAGGCTATGTGTGCCGAACGTTGCAGAATTACGTCGTCGAATTCTAGAAGAAGCCCATTATTCTTGGTATTCTATCCACCCAGGTACAACAAAGATGTATCACGATCTCAAGTTGATATATTGGTAGGACGGCATGAAGAGAGACATAGCAGAATTTGTAGCCCAATGTCCAAATTTCCAACAAGTAAAGATCGAACATCAAAAGCCAGGAGGATTATTGCAAGCAATGGAAATCCCTACTTGGAAATGGGAAGTGATCAATATGGATTTTATTGTGGGGTTACCCCGTTCCCGAGGCAAGTATGATTCCATATGGGTGATCGTGGACAGACTCACGAAATCAGCCCATTTTCTTCCAGTTAGGACTACCTACTCAACAGAAGACTATGCAAGGTTGTATCTCAAAGAAATTGTGCGACTCCATGGTATTCCAATATCTATTATCACATATAGAGGAGCACAGTTTACAGCTAAGTGTTGGAAGTCTTTTCAAGAAGGTTTAGGTACCCAAGTGAAACTTAGCACGGCATCCATCCGCAAACTGATAGGCAAGCCGAGCGTACTATTCAGACCTTGGAAGATATGCGACGAGCATGTGTCCTGGATTTCGGTGACAGTTGGGATGATCACTTACCCCTTATTGAGGTTGCCTACAATAACAACTACCATTCCAGTATTCAAATGGCTCCATATGAAGCCTTATATGGAAGGAAATCTAGATCCCCAATTGGATGGTTTGAAATAGGAGAAGCATAGATAATAGGCCCTGAATTGGTTCAGCAAGCGGTAGAAAAATTCACGGTGATACGAGATCGATTGCTAACGGCCCAAAGTCGCCAAAAGTCTTATGCAGACAATCGCCGACGAGACTTGGAATTTTAGATTGACGATTGGGTATTTTTGAAGGTGTCGCCAAAGAAAGGGGTGATGACATTTGGCAAGAAAGGGAAGCTAAGTCCTCGATACATCGGACCCGATAAAATTATCCGCAAGGTGGGTCATGTAGCCTATGAATTGGACTTGCCTTCGGAGCTTGAATCAGTCCATCCAGTCTTCCATGTTTCGATGCTCCGCAAGTGTGTTGGAGACCCCATGAGGATTTTTCCGATTGATGATGTGCAAGTGATAGAAAAGCTAACGTATGAGGAAGTGCCCATTACCATTCTAGACAGGCAAGTGCAAAGTCTTCGAAATAAAGAGGTAGCTTCAGTCAAAGCCTTGTGGCGAAACAACAACCGGGAAGAAATGACTTGGGAAACGGAAGAGAAGATGAAATCCATGTACCCGCATTTATTCCAACCCCCATAAGAGATTCAAGATGAAGCCCCAACATTATGAGGTATGTAAGATTTATTTTCATGGTTTTGGTCGTGTGTCGCCACAAATATGTTGATAACTTGTTGTAGCCCTGCGAGGCAATGATATTATGGGTTGTTGTGACAGGATGGTAGTGCTATATTACAGGGGAAACTCTGGCAAAATTTTCGTAGATTTCCCAGGTGTTTAAAATTCAAGGACGAATGTTCCAAAAGGGGGGAAGAATGTTACACCTTGGAAAATTCCCCGTTAACATACAGTGAATAGGCTAGAGAAGAGTGCAACATATACGACATTTGAATAAGAAAGGAATGGCGTTTGACGACCCTAATTAAGATTTCAAAGGCATTTGAAATAAGAGGAGAAGGTTTGCCGAGAGAAGGCAAGGCATACGATGTGTATCGGAAAGAAATTATGAGTAACGAGTTAATGATAACTAAATGGTGCATTGGAGACGAGTTATAACGACCCTTAGATTGTAAATGAGGTGATAAACAAGTGTTAAGAAGGTTCCATAAGGATCGGAGATCAAACGAAGTAATGAAAATAAGATTAAGTGAACTGAAGGGTTATACGGTCGATTATACGGACCGTATAATGTTATACGGACCATATAATCGACCGTAGAGGTGTCACAGAATGAAGTTTCTGAAGAGTTGATTTCACGGTCGATTATACGGACTGTATAATATTATACGGCCCGTATAATGTGACGTCAAATTGACACAGAAATGGGTGATCACTGGAGCAGTTTTACGGTCGATTATACGGACCGTATAATGGACCATATAATGACGTCGGGACAAATTTCAAGTTTTAAATAAGAGACCCAAGTTCATTTATTTCATTTCCATTTTTCATTCTCCACAACTCAAGACTTCTCTAGAAGCTTCCACACATTTCATATACAAGAATCCATGAAATATTGATGATCAACCTTATCAAATCAACAAAACTAAGTGTGAGAAATACATTAAAGTCCATTTAAGCCAAGAAATTTCAAGAGAAGTGAACTAGGGTTTTGGTGCAAGGAGAGTAATACCACTCAAGGCGTGTTCTTACAATATCTAAGGTAAGTTTTATGGTGTTTACAATTTATTTAAGGTATGGAAAAGTTGAAACACTTGAGTTGTAGAAAGATATAAGAAATGGGTCATGAAAGTGTAAATAGTGACATTTTGGAGTAAGGGTTTGGATTGAGTCATGACCATTGATGAATTGTAATTTCAAAAACGTTATGAATGACATTTAGAACATGGGATAAGTATTATATGTGAGAAAATGCAATAATGAATCATGACCATGATTATGGGGAAATTGAGGTGAAATTGTGAAACGTGGATAATGTAGATAAATGATGATTGTCGTTGCAATATCGTGAATGTTGTTATGAACGTTTGGGAGTTGATGTAGAATATGGGAGAGGTTGTATAAACAAAAGAAATGCTGCCCAATTTTTTCTAGCTTTAGTAAGCACGTTCTTATAATCGCTTAGCTAATCTAAATGCGAATTCTTTTGAAGGTGAAGATGTGAACATTAAAGGAGACTGAGCAAGAAATAGAGTAGTTAAACGACAAAGGTATGCGAGGATAGACCTTTCTTTCTATGGTATGAATCCGACATGATTTCTCTTTCCTATCCATGAATTCTCTATATTCCGGAAAAATCAAGAATCTATGATCCCGAATAGGTATATGAGATAACAGATAGGATATGAGTTCAATAATGATGTGGTTTCTTATGCACACTCACCTTATATGCTATTTCTTTCAAGGTGAGGAAAAATACTATTAAGCTAGTGATGTCAGTTATTGCATACATTCACCTTATGTACTCTTTCTTTCAAGGTAAGGCAGAGTACTTATAGATTTCCATAATGGAATCGGGGGATCACGACCCTACGTCACCCCGATAAAGTATAGTTGTCCTTGAGTTTTTATGCATGCATTATGATGAGTATACTACGATGAGCATATTATGATGATGATATTACACCGTACCTATATGGACTGGCAGACCTACACACCACTACAGTGGGCAACTTATACCCCGGACGCGGGAGGCCTGGACGAAGGTGAATTATTATCACACCGTACCTATATGGACGGGCAGCTTATACATTATTGCGTATATGAGATGATGATGATTATGAGTAAGTCAGCATGTGTTATTTCTTCATAAGTGACAGCCATATATAGTTGCTCCTTATTGATGCTTCCTCTATCTCATTGATGTATTATTGTTGTTTATGCCTCTCATACTCGGTACAATATTCGTACTGACGTCCGTTTTCTTTGGACACTGTTTTCATGCCCACAGGTATACATGGAGGTGATCCTGATCCAGAGTCATAGGAGCTAGCAGCTGATTTGAGAGCACTCCATTGTTCGGAGGTGCTTATGATTATTCTTTTGTGTACTTGTATATTTTGGGCATGACGAGGTCTTGTCCCGTCCTTATGTCTAGCACTCCAGTAGAGGCTCGTAGATACGCAGTGTGGGTTATATAGTCTCACGAGGATGCTATTATGTATGTATATATATATATATATATATATATATATATATATATATTATTATTTTGACAGCCGAGAGGCTTATGTATATTAAAGTATTTATGTTTTCAAATGAAAGATGATTTTCATATGATTTGAGTATAAAATTGATAATTGAGCATGATGAGTAATAGAACGAGCGGTGCTCGGTGGGTAGCCCCGGGTAGCCGTCGCGGCCCCTAGTCGGGTCGTGACATATACAATGCCTCCTTGTCACCATTACTACCTTCCATAACAAGATTATATCCATATTATACCAAGAATCATGACTCAAGTTAGCTTACTACTCAAAAACATCATAAAAGCTACATTTAACCCTCATTTTCTACTTTCTTCTTCAGCCCAAGTTCTTCAACAACAAAGCATTCATGATAACATGAAATAAGCATGAAAACTAACCTTTTATCTCATGGGAAAGATCTTTGGAGCAGCTATCAACTTAGGTGAAAATCCCAGCCTCAATATCCAAGAATCTGTTGTGGTCTACTAGCCTTAGGAAGCCTTCTAACACATGAACACTTTGATTCTTGCCTCTTGATCTTTGTTTTCTCTTGGATTGGGGTGGAATAAGCTTGGAGAAGGGTTTAGAGATCTTAAGACTTGTGGAAAATGAAAAATGAAATAAAAGAACAAGAGCCCTCTATTTATACAAAAATAGAAAAATCAGCCCGATGGACTTATACGGACCACTTATGCGGTCTGTATAATATTATACGGTCCGTATAAGTGGACCGTATAACACCACCATAGAAAATTACCTTTCTATAAAGGTCTAGTTATACGGACCCCCCCTTAAACGGACCGTCTAAAGTTATACGGACCGTATAAGTGGTCATATAACTCCCAGTTGTGCGAAACTTCCTCTCGTTGATTCGTTTGACTTCTAATCCTTGTGGAACCTTCTTGGAACTTACATAATACTTCATTAACCATATAATAGGCCCTATAGCAGCCCCTCAAGATATTCTAAATAACCATTTGTTCAGGTTTAGTGAAAATCTTTCCGAACACGACTTATATTTCACTTCCTTCAACAAACTAAATTTCACATATTCGTATGACTTCAAAATCTTATGGGATGCTTCTTAAGTTATCTAATATCTTCCTTAATCTCGTAAGGATTTCATAATCACCTTAAGCTCACATTAGCTTATCCACAAGGCAATAAGTTCGAAAATTTTCGAGGTGTAACATTCCCCCCCCCCCCCCCCCCTTAGGAACATTCGTCCTCGAATGTTAGGTTCTTGGGGATTCTATAAAAATTTTGCCAGAGTTTCCCCTATAATATGGCACTACCATCCTGCACAGCAGCCCAAAATACATCACCTCACAAGGATACTGTAACAACATCAATAACTATGGCCACACACGACCCGGAAAACACTACATACCTGAGGATAATGGTGTCGCTGCCTAGGTCTCCTCTGGGGGTGAAAATAAATGCGGGTACCTGAACTTCATGTCTTCTTCGACTTCCCAAGTCATTTCCTCTTGCTATTATTTCTCCATAAAACTTTAACTGAAGCTACATCTTTGGTTCTGAGTTTTCGTACTTGCCTATCTAAAATGGCAATGGAGACTTCTTCATAAGACAATTGTTTGGTAACTTGGACATCATCTATTGGTACAATTCTAGAAGGATCTCAGATGCACTTACGAAGCATCGATACATGGAAAACTGGGTGAACTGACCCCAATCAGGAGGTAGATCTAATTCATAAGCCACTTGGCCTACCTTGCGTACAATCTCATAAGATACAATGTACCGAGGGCTAAGCTTGCCCTTCTTGACAAATCTCATGATGCCCTTCATTGGTGACACCTTCAAAAATACCCAATCTTTCACTTGGAACTCTAAGTCCCTTCGACGATTATCCGCATATGACTTTTGACGACTCTGGGCTGTTAATAATCTATTATGTATAAGCTTGACTTTCTCTATAGCTTGCTGGACCAAGTCCGGCCCTATCAATTTGGTTTCTCCCATTTCGAACCACCCAATTGGGGATCTACACTTTCGCCCATATAAAGCCTTATACGGGGCCATCTGGATGCTAGAATGATAGCTATTGTTATAAGCAAATTCAATAATTGGTAAGTGATCGTCCCAATTACCTCCAAAATCCAATATGCATGCCCGTAGCATATCCTCAAGGGTCTGAATGGTACGTTCAGCTTGTCCATCAGTCTGTGGGTGAAATGCCATGCTAAGACTCACTTGAGTCCCCAAACCTTCTTGGAAAGATTTCTAAAAATTGGTTGTAAACTGAGTCCCTCTATCGGAGATAATAAATAGTGGAATACCGTGAAGTCGCACTATCTCTATAACATAAAGCTTTGCATAATCTTCTGCTACTTATATAGTTCTGACTTGTAAGAAATGAACTGACTTCGTGAGTCTATCCAGAATCACCCATATAAAGTCATGTTAATTACTTCCCATTTCCAAGTTGGAATTTCTATAGCTTGCAACAATCCACCCGGCTTTTGGTGCTCAATTTTCACTGGCTGACAGTTAGGACATTGAGCTATGAATTCCGCTATGTCCTTCTTCATTCCATTCCACCAATATATAGATTTAAGATCATGATACATCTTCATTGTTCCGGGGTGAACGGAATAACGGGAACAATGGGCTTCTCTTAATATTTGGTGGCGTAATCCTGCAACATCTGGAACACATAACCTGCCTCGACATCAGAGAACTCCATCTCCAGAAATCTCAAATGATGACTTCTCCTTCTAAGGGAGTGTATTTATGTAATGAATTAGCATGGGATCTTCGTATTGTTGCTCTTTCACTTCCACTACTAGCGACAAGACCGCTGAATTTTGAGCGATAGCTCCCATACTCCCTGAGTCCACTACTTGAACTCC
This sequence comes from Lycium barbarum, assembly GCF_019175385.1. Lineage (NCBI taxonomy): Eukaryota > Viridiplantae > Streptophyta > Magnoliopsida > Solanales > Solanaceae > Lycium > Lycium barbarum. The sequence continues at coordinate 15,461,351 of NC_083348.1, read as the reverse complement.
TACGCTAGCTAACTGCTGGAGCTCACGAGCTATATCTCTTTTCTCTGGTTGCACATCGCCCAAACTTCCCATATATCTACGGCTAAGAGCATCAACCACCACATTTGCCTTCCCGGGATGATATAGGATGTTAACATCATAGTCTTTCAACAATTCCAACCACCGCCGTTGCCGTAAATTAAATTTTTCTGCTTGGAGATATACTGAAGGCTCTTATGATCTGTATAAATATCAATGTGGACGCCATACAAATAATGTCTCCACATCTTCAATGCATGAATCACTGCATCCAATTCAAGATCATAAGTCGGATAATTTTTCTCATGTTTCCATAACTTCCTTGAAGCATACGCAATCACCTTGCCATGTTGCATCAACACACAGCCCAACCCAACTCTTAAAGCATCACAATAGACAACATAACCTTCCGATCCCTCTGGAAGTGTCAGGATTGGGGCAGAAGTTAATCTATCCTTTAGCTCTTGGAAACTACGTTTACAAGCATCTGTCTATTGAAACTTAGCTGATTTCTGGGTCAGCTTGTGAGCGGTGCAGAAATAGAAGAAAAGCCTGCTACAAATCTCCTGTAATAACCTACTAAGCCAAGAAAACTATGAACTTCCGCAGGGATTGTGGGCCTTGGCCAAGTCTTCACGGCCTCAATCTTTTGGGTATCTACCCGAATACCATCAGTTGAAATTATGTGCCCCAAAAAGGTCACTGAGTTCAACCAAAACTCACACTTAGAAAATTTGGCAAATAACTCTCAATTTTGAAGAACTCTAAGAATAGTACGCAAATAATCTGCATGTTCTGCCTCAGACTCAGAATATACCAGGATATAGTCGATGAACACAATACAAAATAAATCTAGCAAGGGCCTAAACACATTGTTCATTAAATACATAAATACTTCCGGCGCATTAGTTATCCCAAATGAGATTACCTGGAACTCGAACTGGCCGTATCTGATTCTGAAGGCTGTCTTCGGAATATCTTTCTCCCTAACTCGCACCTGATGATACCCGAATCTCAAATCTATCTTTGAAAATCATTTGGCGCCCTATAATTGGTCAAATAAGTCATCAATCCTTAGGAGCAAATATTTGTTCTTGATCGTCACCTTATTTAAATGCCGATAGTCAATGCACATTCGCAAGGAGTCATCTTTCTTTCAGACAAAAAACACGGGTGCTCCCTACGGGGAAGAACTAGGCCTAATAAAACTTTTTTCAAGAAGGTCCTTCAATTACTCCTTCAACTCTTTCAACTCTGCGGAAGCCATCCTATAGGGAGGAATAGATATGGGCTTGTTATCCAGTAGCATATCAATAGCGAAATCAATCTCTCGCTCTTGAGGGAGGCCTGGAAGCTCTTCCAAGAATACATCCGGAAATTCATTCACTACGGGGATAGACTGAAGAGTTGGCGATTCAGCTTCTATAACTTGAACCCGAACTAGATGGTAAATGCAACCTTTAGCAATCATTTTAATCGCCTTGAGATAAGAAATAAACCTACTTTTCAGGGACACAATATTTCCTTTCCATTCTAAAACTGGTTCTCCCAAAAACTAGAAGCGAACCATTTTCATTCTACCTCGAACTGGGAACTATCCCTCTACCTCTACCATGGCTGCCTGTCGTATGTGAACCTGGCCCCATAGGGCGTATAGATTATGAAGACCCGGCTGCAGACCCTGAAGGCTGAACTCTACCCCTGCCACATACTAAGGGGCATTCAGGCATAATATGGCATGGCTGACCACATGCGTAGCAAACCTCTGAACCTAGTCGACAATGGCCCCAATGTAACTTCCCGCACTGGGAACATCGTGGCATGGGTGGCCTTGCCTGACCTGAATCGCCTCTGAATTGAGAACCTGAAGCCCTGAAACTCTGACTTTGCCCGGAATAAGTAGATCTATCAAATCTCTAGCCTGTAAATCGTGGAGGCGCACTAGTCATATAATGGCCTGAATGCCTAGAAAACTGTTGTCTTTGCGTGCCTCAAAACTCACTCGTCGGACCCGATGATCTAGCCCTCTTGCTATACCCTCTATTATGCTCACACTCACTTCTTTGTTGTTGTTGGCTTTCCTCCAAATTCTGGGCATGGGCTTGAATGCATGAAATATCAATATTGTCCTAAAGGGACGCAATCAAGTATCTATCCATCAAGTGTGGCCCTAGGCCTCTCACAGATCGGTGCACTTGGTCACCCATATCTTCTACCATGGCTGAAGCATATCTAGCCAAAAAATTAAAGCGGAGACTATACTCTAAGGCACTCATACTTCCTTGCCTAAGATTCAGGAACTTGTCGGCTCTAGCCCGACGAACCTCTGGAGGTACGCAATGTCAGAGGAAGGCATCCACGAATTCTTCCAATACCGGGGGAGGTGCACTGACTCCCCGTGAAGCCATCCAAACCGTGTACCAATGAACCGCAACATCCCGCAATCTATAGGATGCTAACTCTACCGATTCAACGTCTGAAGCATGCATTAATCGAAGTGTCCTCAACATCCCATCTATAAAGTTCTGAGGGTCCTCATCCGGCTTTAACCCGAAGAATTTCGGAGAGTTCAAGCTAATAAAATCACGGGCTCTTGCACTAACAGCCCTATCACCTTGCCCTATACCTTGCCGCTGAGTCTGGGCGGCAACCAACTGAGTAAGTAAATAAATGGCCTCTTTTATATCTTGGCCTGAAGCTTATGGTGGAGGAGCTGGGGGTGCTGGAGCTGGGGCTGAGGCTCCCTCGTGCTCCTCAGAAATAGGCACTGAGTGGGAGGACTAAGATTAAGCCGCATTCTGGGACTCACCCTCCTTTACAACCGTTGGTTGTGCTCTTTCAGCTCGCTTTTCTTCCAATGCCTTGCCCTTCTGGGCTGCCGTAGCCTTTGTCTTTATAGTTATTTCTGAAATATATAATACACGGTTAAGGAAAGACAAATTCTTATATTATGGCTCTATCGCACGATCTTCTGAAGAAAGAAGGTCATTCATTCATAAATGCCCGCAGCCTCCTGTTTATAAGTGTGGTGCACAACATACCCATAAATAAGACTCTATTGGACACGGCTTGTAGACACACCCTAGGACAGAACTGCTCTGATACCATTTTTGTCACGACCCAACTGGATGGCCATGATGGGAACCCGGTGCTAACCACCCGGGCACCTCTTAACGTACATTTTCATTCACACCTAGGTGAGCCACATGGCTTACTTATAATTTACATACATCAATAGTGCTAATATCGTTGGGCAACAACACATTTATATCATCATCAATAACGATGCCCAAATGTCACACCCCGACTTTACTAGGGTGTGATGGGCACCCGACCCCATATCTGGAGCCGAGCGAACCCGCTGACTTTTGTTACATACTTAACTTCCTTAGACTCTTATATCAATAAAAAAATGGAAAACATAGTAAAACTTTCAAGAGATTTTTTTTCCATCGTACTCAAGTCAAACAGAATCTGCAATCACATGGACTTTATGATATAGCATATTATCGACACTCTATACCCATGACTCTGCCTGCAAAGTCTCTAACATCAAACAAACATCATGGCTCAGATACTCTGACTCGGCAGCACTCCTGAACAAGTGGAGCCTGCCAACTCCGCTGGAACATCTTCTATAACGGCTTTAATACGTCTGGGTGTACCTGCGCGGCATGAACGCAGCCCCCGAATAAGAGGGGTCAGTACGAGTAATGTACTGAGTATGTAAGGCATGAATAGTGACATAATAAAGGAATATACAGTATGAATAATAACGGAATAGACATATGGAGCTTATCTTGGGACAGAAGTAACCTGTACATATGAATGCCCTTTTTCACAAAAACAGTACTTCTTATTTACATGTACAGGAAACAGAACATTTCAGAAAACGGTGTCCTTTATTTACATCCACAGACGCCGAGTACATCGGCTCTCCCACCCCCTCCCCAATAGTGTCCCAACATATTATATATATATATATATATATATATATATATATATATATATATATATATATATATATATATATATATATATCACATATACAGACGCCGTATCCGGCTCTCCCATATCCCGCGTCCGGGCATCCCGCGTCCGGGACGAAATCCAGCTGAATCAGGTGGTGATATAACAGTGGCCCTTCCCCTTTTTCCCCATATACATATACATATACGTATTCACATTCATATACATATGTCATACCATTGGCATGCATGAGAGCTCAAAGAAAGTCATATGTCCATCGGAGTGACGGAAGGTCAGTAGCCTCCGATTACATTATGGAACAACCATAGTCGCTTTGTCTCACCTTGAAGGAACGAGTATTGTGAGGCGAGACTACCAATGAAAAGTGTCATTATGAGGAAAACATCAAATAGGGTCATAGGGTACATTTTCATATACCTAGGACCTTTAGAGTAGTCATTAACTGTAATAGAGTTGAGATATCAAGAATTAATTTAACGTTTCCATATTTTCCTTTTCATAGCAGAACATTTTGCCAACACATCTACCGTAGGCATTTTCTCGTCTTGGACTACATCGTTATCATTATAAGATCATGTTCATCGTCTTAGTCATGGAATCATCTTTGTCATACTTATCATAGGCATATTCCCTTTCTTAATATCATCATTACCATTGTCATCATAGAAGTATCCTCGTTAGCATAGTTACAGTACTTGTCCCTCGGTGAACGGGATAAGGATCAACAGTTTTCTTTGGATTCTGCTTCAAAATAGATCAAATGGAACAATAAGGAAAATCCGGGGACCATGGGCCCACCTCGGGTCAAATGAGGCGGCGTTCCAAATTTATATATGTTACATGTCATGGCGTTACTTGTGAGGGTTTTAGGGTAGTCGGGTCCTATTTATGCGGGTTCTAGAGGTTTAGGAAATTCTTCCAACATTTTGCACACTTTTTAGTTCAATTCTACTGATTGAAAAAGAGAAAACTTTAGGCACGGATTCCGGAGGGTAGAGTTATTCCCGAGGCTCATATCCAACATATTCCCTCTAAGACATGCCATAGAAAGAAGGGTGAAGCCTTACATACCTTTTCTGCTTCTTATGCGACTCCAAATTCACGTTCCAAATCCGCCAAAATCTACAAATTGGTCATGTTTACCAAAACTTGATTAGAGCCTTTAGAAGTTGATTCTTTAAAGTAACACTTTGTCTGCCGAAATTTCGGCAGCATTTCCCCTGTAAATGCATCATCCCCGAGAATACGGCTCGGCCCCAAATCAACAACAACAATCCGGGAATTTGACCCGGCCACAATATCAACAACAATATTACCCATCATAATAGCAATATCGACAAGTAATTCAAAACGTCCAAACCAACACCCAACCTTACCCGAAACCTTTCAACTTAATGTATACAACAACAGTGCCAACAATTATTCTAGCAATACTTCGATATCAAATTCAATTCACACAATATTTCGAGCAACTCAAACAAGGCTCCAACTCACCCGAAATTGCCTCCCAACCCGAGAGCTACACCAAACACATTCTTTTCCTCAAAATTCATAACTTACACCATCACCCCACACCTTAACAATACAATTCTCCTAAATACAAAAAATTTATAAAATTCACATAAATTTCCAAATCATCCCATAACCAACATAACATTATTTTAAGTCATTAAACTTACACTTCTCGTTATAGAATCCATAACGACGACATCTAAAATGTCAAAAAACATCAAGTTACCATAACTTTCCAAACCCTATTCCATTCGGCCACAACACAATCCATAGGTTTTCATGAATTTCCATTCTTTTCTACATATTACAACACATTACAACAACACATAATCATGCTAAATACATTAAATTCGCTATTCCTACACCTTACACCCAACACACGGCCAAACTTGAACATGCAATACTTTATGAATTTCCATCATTTCCACATTCAACAACATGCACAAACCATTTATAACATATAAAAGAGATGAAACCTTACCTTTTTTTTCTTCAACTTCCCACTTGGTTTAGGGTTGGTATATGACATAAAAAAGTCTTCTACTTGCTTCAACAATTACTCCATGTTGATGAGGACCTTCCATTTGGGGGAAATACTAGAAGAAAATAATTTATTTTGATCAATTTCCATGGCTCCATTTGGCCACCCTTGGCCGAAATCCCCCCTCTCTTCATCCCTTCTTCATTCATTTTTTCCAAGTCTTCTTTTCTTGTGAGAATATGACTAAGGATCATATATATATATATATATATATATATATATATATATATATATCATGTGAGGGGCGCATGCCCTCTTTCTCTAGAATTCTCTAGGAATTTCTTCCTTTTTTCTTGAATGTTTCCCATATTGGTCACCATTTACCTATGTATATACACTTAAGCCCCTCGACTTTCCTCAATATTACCATTTACCATTTTGCAATTTCTCCTTTTTTCCCTTAACCTTTCTCAATATTTCCAGACTACCAATGTTCATAAATAATATTTATAACCAACTTGTGCATTAAAATAATTTTCGAAAATGGTCTCGCCCTTAACTTTCCACGACGACTTTGGAATTTCCAAACGTACAATATACGGGCTATAACATCCTCCCCCCCTTTAGAACATTCGTCCTCGAATGTTCAACTGATCTTGTGGGGTGTCATAATACTTCGGGAGGATCCCTTTTGTAGTCGTCCTTTCTTTCATGCTCACTCTTTATCCTTTACCTTATTTCTTTTATACTCGAACTTTTCAGTTTTGACCTGAATCTTCTTCCCGTGTCATGGGTTTTCTAATTTGTTGGGCCCACGTATTATCCTTGTCTTTCTCAGATCATCTCTTTTCTATTACTGTTTCGTGACCATATCTTAGCAAAAGCCACACCTTCAGATTCTTACTACAACTATTCTTTAGTCTCTTTTCGTATCTCTCGATACAGGTACACTTGTCTTTGACTTCATGTGTTGTGCTCGTTTCGTTTATCGTCATTCCTTGTAAGCCCAATATGGCCTCCCCCCTTTTAAAGGGGTTCCCTATATGCTCATAGTCCTTGATGAAGTCTTCGCTTATACCTTTGTCCCTCACCTTCTTTTCCAGCTTTGTGCCTACATATCGAAAACTTCTTATCTTAAGCTCTTCTTTTACTTCCTGTCTAGGTCCTCATTTGTCCACATTTTCATGCCTTTCTATCCTTATTCGTCCTTTCACTTGCTCAGCTCTCTTGCTCGTAATTCTTTCTTAACTACGTGTTCGTATTGTAGCTGTGCGTCCATATTTCTTTAGCGTTCCGTTACTTTCTTAAACCTCTAAGCATATTACTATAGCTACATACTTGTCCTTTTACAGATCTTTCACCTTAACACCATCACCATCCTGAGCATTCCTTCTCTTACTTCACATTCCTCTACCCTGGTCACCATTCTCTTAGACCTACTTGTTGAAATCAACTCTCAACCTCTCCACATTTCTCCTTGTTTCCTTTTACCTCACTCTATCTCGTCTCACATGCCTACTTGAATTTTCATCCTAGTGGTCTCGTACTTTTACCATTAATTTCTCGCGGGGGTTTCACTTACTAAGATTTTCTTAACTTTCCCCTTTTCCGACATTTAAGCTTCCTATCTTCCATTTACTCACACTCTCTTTCTTTTCTGAGTATCGTTATACTGGAATTTCCGACCTCAACCTATAGTAAAATAATAACAGTTCACTCGCCGCACTTGTACCATTTATTCTTGTTGTCACTCGTACTTCGGCACCTTTGCGTGATCAATACCTTTCTCCCCATAGTTTCGGTTGCTGGGGCTCGCACGCCACCGATACAATCATATGCGGGATATCTTACACATTCATATATACATACATATTCACTATCAACTGGTTCACAAAATACTTCCAAGCGCTGTTCAAGCCTATCCTAATTCCAGGGTTATGATGCATTTTCTGTCTCTTTACCGAACTAGTCTGCCTTGTTTCACGCGTCTTCTTATGGTCTCCCGTCATCTCATATACCGTAGTTTCACTTAGGCTATTCTAGTTTTCCATTTGTCTTTTATGTCAGAATATGTAAAATTCCTTATAAACTTCCCAGGGGGTCACCCATCATGGAACTGCTCCCACCTGAGCACGCTTAACCCAAAAGCTTCACTGAAATTCGGTGCCTTAATGCCGATATTTTCGCGTCAGCTTCCTCACATGACCTTTATTGCATGCTCTGGAGCAAGTCAAAGTCTTACAGTTCCCAAAACATTTTCGTAACACGTCCCTTCTTTTGTAATTACCGTTTTACCCTTTTGGTTCCCGATGTTCACCTTCCGCTTGTGTGTATGACTACCTCCTGTCTTGGGCTTCCAGATTCCCGATGGTAGCGACCTTACCTTTGTTGCCACGGCCAAATCCATAACCTTTCTAAACCAACGCATTTCACTTATTACCTATTCACAGTATTTCTTTCCCATACTTCTTCCTGTGGGGCGTACCCGTTCTGGCAGAACCTTCTTTACTGTTCCTATTATTCAAAACCTGTATGCGGCCAATGTCATCAAGGCCTCACAGAACGTACGACTATATGGCACATCCCCGCCATCCAATACTTCCAGTTCAGGTAACAGAACAATCACGTCGGGACTTACCTTTATAAGCTTCCGCAGCCTTGCTCGTTTTCTTTCGTCATACATATAGCTCATATAGGGAAATCTTATTCCTTATGACTTGGCTATATCGCACGATCTAAGACAGAAAGAAGGTCAATATTTCCTAGATGCCCCGCAGCCTCCTGTTTATAAATGTGGCCGGCTTCACACTCATAAACAGGACTCTACCGGACACGACTTTGCAGACAACCCCTTAGACCGACCTGCTCTGATACCACTTTGTCACACCCCGACTTTACTAGGGTGTGATGGGCACCCGACCCCATATCTGGAGCCGAGCGAACCCGCTGACTTTTGTTACATACTTAACTTCCTTAGACTCTTATATCAATAAAAAAATGGAAAACATAGTAAAACTTTCAAGAGATTTTTTTTCCATCGTACTCAAGTCAAACAGAATCTGCAATCACATGGACTTTATGATATAGCAAATTATCGACACTCTATACCCACGACACTGCCTGCAAAGTCTCTAATATCAAACAAACATCATGGCTCAGATACTCTGACTCGGCAGCACTCCTGAACAAGTGGAGCCTGCCAACTCCGCTGGAACATCTTCTATAATGGCTTTAATACGTCTGGGTGTACCTACGCGACATGAATGCAGCCCCCGAATAAGAGGGGTCAGTACGAGTAATGTACTGAGTATGTAAGGCATGAATAGTGACATAATAAAGGAATATACAGTATGAATAATAACGAAATAGACATATGGAGCTTATCTTGGGACAGAAGTAACCTGTACATATGAATGCCGTTCAGGCAGATGCCATGCATGCTTAGACCCTTTTTCAGAAAAACAGTACTTCTTATTTACATGTACAGGAAACAGAACATTTCAGAAAACGGTGTCCTTTATTTACATCCACAGACGCCGAGTACATCGGCTCTCCCACCCCCTCCCCAACAGTGTCCCAACATATTATATATATATATCACATATAAAAACGCCGTATCCGGCTCTCCCATATCTCGCGTCCGGGCATCCCGCGTCCGGGACGAAATCCAGCTGAATCAGGTGGTGATATAACAGTGGCCCTTCCCCTTTTTCCCCATATACATATACATATACATATTCACATTCATATACATATGTCATACCATTGGCATGCATGAGAGCTCAAAGAAAGTCATGTGTCCATCGGAGTGACGGAAGGTCGGTAGCCTCCGATTACATTATGGAACAACCATAGTCGCTTTGTCTCACCTTGAAGGAACGAGTATTGTGAGGCGAGACTACCAATGAAAAGTGTCATTATGAGGAAAACATCAAATAGGGTCATAGGGTACAGTTTCATATACCTAGGACCTTTAGAGTAGTCATTACCTGTAATAGAGTTGAGATATCAAGAATTAATTTAACGTTTCCATATTTTCCTTTTCATAGCAGAACATTTTGCCAACACATCTACCGTAGGCATTTTCTCGTCTTGGACTACATCGTTATCATTATAATATCATATTCATCGTCTTAGTCATGGAATCATCTTTGTCATACTTATCATAGGCATATTCCCTTTCTTAACATCATCATTATCATTGTCATCATTGAAGTATCCTCGTTAGCATAGTTACAGTACTTGTCACTCGGTGAACGGGATAAGGATCAACAGTTTTCTTTGGATTCTGCTTCAAAATAGATCAAACGGAACAATAAGGAAAATCCGGGGACCATGGGCCCACCTCGGGTCAAATGAGGCGGCGTACCAAATTTACATATGTTACATGTCATGGCGTTACTTGTGAGGGTTTTAGGGTAGTTGGGTCCTATTTATGCGGGTTCTAGAGGTTTAGGAAATTCTTCCAACATTTTGCACACTTTTTAGTTCAATTCTACTGATTGAAAAAGAGAAAACTTTAGGAGCGGATTCCGGAGGGTAGAGTTATTCCCGAGGCTCATATCCAACATATTCCGTCTAAGACATGCCATAGAAAGAAGGGTGAAGCCTTACATACCTTTTCTGCTTCTTATGCGACTCCAAATTCACGTTCCAAATCCGCCAAAATCTACAAATTGGTCATGTTTACCAAAACTTGATTAGAGCCTTTAGAAGTTGATTCTTTAAAGTAACACTTTGTCTGCCGAAATTTCGGCAGCATTTCCCCTGTAAATGCACCATCCCCGAGAATATGGCTCGGCCCCAAATCAACAACAACAATCCGGGAATTTGACCCGGCCACAATATCAACAACAATATTACCCATCATAATAGCAATATCGACAAGTAATTCAAAACGTCCAAACCAACACCCAACCTTACCCGAAACCTTTCAACTTAATGAATACAACAACAGTGCCAACAATTATTCTAGCAATACTTCGATATCAAATTCAATTCACACAATATTTCGAGCAACTCAAACAAGGCTCCAACTCACCCGAAATTGCCTCCCAACCCGAGAGCTACACCAAACACATTCTTTTCCTTAAAATTCATAACTTACACCATCACCCCACACCTTAACAATACAATTCTCCTAAATACAAAAAATTTATAAAATTCACATAAATTTCCAAATCATCCCATAACCAACATAACATTATTTTAAGTCATTAAACTTACACTTCTCGTTATAGAATCCATAACGACGGCATCTAAAATGTCAAACAACATCAAGTTACCATAACTTTCCAAACCCTATTCCATTCGGCCACAACACAATCCATAGGTTTTCATGAATTTCCATTCTTTTCTACATATTACAACACATTACAACAACACATAATCATGCTAAATACATTAAATTCGCTATTCCTACACCTTACACCCAACACACGGCCAAACTTGAACATGCAATACTTTATGAATTTCCATCATTTCCACATTCAACAACATGCACAAACCATTTATAACATATAAAAGAGATGAAACCTTACCTTTTTTTTCTTCAACTTCCCACTTGGTTTAGGGTTGGTATATGACATCAAAAAGTCTTCTACTTGCTTCAACAATTACTCTATGTTGATGAGGACCTTCCATTTGGGGGAAATACTAGAAGAAAATAATTTATTTTGATCAATTTCCATGGCTCCATTTGGCCACCCTTGGCCGAAATCCCCCCTCCATCCCTTCTTCATTCATTTTTTCCAAGTCTTCTTTTCTTGTGAGAATATGACTAATGATCATATATATATATATATATATATATATATATATATATCATGTGAGGGGCACATGCCCTCTTTCTCTTGAATTCTCTAGGAATTTCTTCCTTTTTTCTTGAATTTTTCCCATATTGGTCAAAGAAGACTAATTGTCTTCTTATGAAAGCTTAGGCCCCATGTGTTTTTATTATTTACAATTAGCCCCCACTTAATATGAAATAACCACATGCCTCCCTTTCTTTCTTTGCCTAGAGTTTTCCTCCATTTTCTTGAAATTTTCTTAAATAAAAGGATGACCACTTAGCTTATCTCATAAGCTTTATCCATATGTCTTATCTTTATTTTGTCCACCATTTACCTATGTATATACACTTAAGCCCCTCGACTTTCCTCAATATTACCGTTTGCCATTTTGCAATTTCTCCTTTTTGCCCTTAACCTTTCTCAATATTTCCATACTACCAATGTTCATAAATAATATTTATAACCAACTTGTGCATTAAAATAATTTTCGAAAATGGTCTCGCCCTTAACTTTCCACGACGACTTTGGAATTTCCAAACGTACAATATACGGGCTATAACACCAAATCCATATACACAAGCCGATGAGGCTATCAAAATGATATACAAAATATGTGCCGACAAGGCTGCAAGACATCTAACCATACACAATTGGCTACGAGCCTCTAAGAAGAGTACGTAATAACATATAGGCGGGACTGGACCCCGCCACGCCCATATGTATGTACACAAAAGAATAATACCCAAAAGCTGTAGCTCTGGATGAAATGGAGCTCCTCTATGTAGTCCCTGAATAAGAAATTTATGGATCGAGCCTATCTCCCTGTCCACCTGCGGGAATGACACAGCGTCCACAAACAAAAGGACGTCAGTACGAATAATGTACTAAGTATGTAAAGCATAATTAACATCATAGTAGAAGTATAAGAGATAGCACAAGAAATAACATAAGATATAGCATAAGATGGGAGAATCAGAAGGTATTACAGTCATTTGTACCTCTAGCGGCCTTCATCATATCTACTTACTTGTTTTTCATAGGGACCTTTCACTTCTAAAGCTTACTCATGTACATACATACATACATATATATATACATACATACATACATATATATATACATACATACATACATATATATATATATATATATATATATATATATATATATATATATATATATATATATTCGTATTCATATTCATACTCGTATCCATATCAACTCGACCATGAAGGTTCGGTGTTTCACATACCCGACCATGACAAGGCTCGGTGATTATACACACCTGGCCCTACCGAGGCTTAGTGTTATCCGTACCTAGCTGCAAAGGTGTGCGCACGATAGGTATCATACCCGGCCATATAAGCTTGATGTTATATAATAGTCATACATACTTAGACACGTATACATAAAAGTCCATAAGTATCATCAACATCATTGCCATCATCATTTTCTTTACATCTATCCTTAGAGGATCAACTATCATATAGAGGAGGTACTAGTATCCTGGAAGTATCGAGAATCTGAGCTTTGGTAATCTTAGAGATAGAATCATTTGGAAGACATTATGGAACTCATGAAAGGATATATAGCAAAGGAACCATGCCTTAATGAAAGAAGGGATATCATTACTTACCTCTTTATCTTCTTAACTACTTAACGTTCACTGTCATAGCTTGAACAATCTACATTAGAAGGATTCGTACTATGGTTAAGTTTTAATGACACTCTTAAATTCAAACTAGAATAAATCATGATCTAATGAAAATTGGGCAGAATTTCCCCTATTTCGTCAACTTCCACCGTATCACAAAACAACTCCCAAACATCCATAACACACCCACAATATCATAATCAAGTAATCACATTCCATTAAGCCTTCATAATTCATCCTTATGTTCAACTTATACCAATTACCTCAGACCTATTTTAGCACATTTTCATACAATGATTCCTTATCACCATTACTACCTTCCACAACAAGATTGTATCCATATTATACCAAGAATCATGACTCAAGTTATCTTACTACTCAAAAACATCATAAAAGTTACATTTAACCCTCATTTTCTACTTTCTTCTTCAACCCAAGTTCTTCAACAACAAAGCATTCATGATAACATGAAATAAGCATGAAAACTAACCTTTTACCTCATAGGAAAGAGATTTGGAGCAGCTATCAACTTAGGTGAAAACCCAAGCCTCAATATCCAAGAATCTCTTGTGGTCTACTAGCCCTAGGAAGCCTTCTAACACATAAACAATTTGATTCTTGCCCTTTGATCTCTGTTTTCTCTTGGATTGGGGTGGAATAAGCTTGGAGAAGGGTTTAGAGCTCTTAAGTCTTGTGGAAAATGAAAAATGAAATAAAAGAATAAGAGCCCTCTATTTATACAAAAATAGAAAAATCAGCCTGATGGACTTATACGGACCACTTATACGGTCCGCACAATATTATACGGTCCATATAAGTGGACCGTATAACACCACCATGGAAAAGTCCCTTTCTGTAAAGGTCGAGTTATACGGACCCCCCTTATACGGACCGTATAAGTGGCCGTATAACTCCCAGTTGTGTGAAACTTCCTCTCGTTGATTCGTTTGACTTCTAATCCTCGTGGAACCTTCTTGACACTTACATAATACTTCATTATCTATACAATAGGCCCTATAGCATCCCCTCAAGATATTCTAAATAACCATAGTTCAATTATAGCGAAAATCTTTCTGAACACGACCTATATTTCACTTCTTTCAACAAACTAAATTTCACATATTCGTATGAATTCAAAATCTTATGGGATGCTCCTTAAGTTATCTAATATCTTCCTTAATCTCGTAAGGATTTCATAATCACCTTAAGCTTACATTAGCCTATCCTCAAGGCAACAAGTCCGAAAATTTCTGAGGTGTAACAGCCTACCTCAAACTATAACTTACGCCGCCAATTATCGGCATAGGATTTCTGTCGACTCTGTGCCTCTAGTAACCTTTCTTGAATCACTTTCACTTTGTCAACCACTTGCTGTATTAAATCTGGGCCTACTAGCTAATTCTCTCAAACATCAAACCATCCTATGGGTGATCTACATCTCCACCCATATAAAGCCTCATAAGGAGCCATCCGAACACTGGAATGGTAAATGTTATTCTATGCAAACTCAATAAGAGGTAGATGATCATCCCAGCTACCTAGAAAGTCAATTACACAAGCTCTCAGCATATCCTTAAATATCTATGTAGTACACTAAGCTTGTCCATCAGTCGGAGGATGAAAAGCGGTACTAAGACTCACTTGAGTCCCCAATCTGTTCTAAAAAGATCTCTAAAAATTAGCTGTGAACTGGGCCCCTCTATCTGAAATAAAGGTGTAGGAATACCATGAAGTCGTACAATCTCTCTAAGATATAGCTTCACATAATCTTCAGCTGAATAAGTAGTTCTGACAGGCAGAAAGTGAGTTGACTTTTTAAGCTATCAACTATGACCCATATTGAATCATACTTCCATGGAGTACGAGACAAATCTGTAATGAAATCCCTACTAATTACCTCCCATTTCCATGTCGGAATCTCAATAGCCTGTAATAAACCTCCGGGCTTCTGGTGCTCAATCTTGACTTGCTGGCAATTTGGACACTGAGCGACAAACTCCGCTATGTCCTTCTTCATACCATCCCACCAATACACTTCCTTGATATCATGATACATATTTGTTGTGCCCAGGTGAATAGAATAACGAGAATAGTGGGCTTCTACCAAAACCTACCGACGAACCCCTGCAACATTAGGAACGCACAATCTATCCCGATATCTGAGTACTTCATCCCCTAAAATCACAAAAGGCGCATTTTATTTCTGAGGAGCCGTATCTCGGTAATGAACTAAAATAGGGTCTTCGTACTGACGTTCCTTTATGTCAGCTACCAAGGATGACACCGCTGTGTCCTGAACAATAACTCCTATATCACCTGATTCTAACAACCGAACTCCAAGGTTAGCTAACTGACGTACTTCCCGGACTATCTCCCTTTTCTCTAGCTGCATATATGACAGGCTACCCATGGATTTACGACTAAGAGCATTGGATACTATATTCACCTTTACAGGATGGTACAGAATATCAACGTCGTAATATTTTAACAACTCTAGCCATCGCCTTTGACGTAAGTTCAAGTCCTTCTGCTTAAAAATGTACTGGAGGCTCTTATGGTCGGTATAGATATCTACATAGACACCGTATAAGTAGTGCCTCCACATTTTCAAGGCATGGATCACCGCAGGTAACTCAAGATCATGGGTTGGATAATTCTTCTTGTGCTTCCTCAGCTTTCTAGAAGCATAAGCAACAACCTTACTATGCTGCATTAATACACAACCCAACCCAATACCTAAAGCATTATAATAAATCACATAGCCATCTGTTCCCTCTGAAAGAATCAAGATAGGTGTTGAGGTCAACTTGTCGTTCAATATCTGGAAACTCCGCTCACATGCCTCCGTCCACTGAAATTTTGCTGATTTCCGAGTCAACTTGGTCAACGGTCTAAAAGAGAAGAAAATCCCTCTACGAACCTCCTACAATATCCTGCCAGACCCAAGAAACTACGTATCTCTATTGGTGTCATGGACCTTGGCCAATTCCTCATAGCTTCAATCTTTTGGGTATCCAATCTAATGCCTTCATCTAAAATAATGTCACCTAGAAAAGCCACAGAGTTCAACCAGAACTCACACTTAGAAAACTTCGCATATAATTCTCTATCTGAAAGAACTCTAAGAACTACACATAGATGATCTGCATGCTCAGCCTCTGATGATGAATAAACCAGAATATTATCTATAAACACGATCACGAACAGATCTAGGAAGGGTCTGAATACACGATTCATCAAGTCCATGAATACAGTTGGAGAATTAGTTAGTCCGAATGACATAACACAAAACTCATAGTACCCATATCTACTCCTAAATGCCGTCTTCGGAAAGGATATTGGCCGAGTATCTGGTAATAGATCGATAGTGAAATCAATCTCCCTCTCGGGCGGAATGCCTGGAAGCTCAACCGGGAACGCATTGACTACAGGGACAGACTGAAGGGTTGGTGACTCTGCTTGTAAATCCTGAACTTGGACCAAGTGATAAATATACCCTTTTCTGATCATCTTGCTTGCTTTAAGGTAGGAAATAAACCTACCCCTCGGCGAGGCAGCATTACCCTTCCACTCTAAAACTGGCTCATCTAGAAATTGAAACCGAACCACCTTCGTTCTACAATCAACATTAGCATAATAAGAAGTCAACCAATCCGTACCTATAATAACATCAAAATCGATCATATCTAACTCAATCAAATATGTTATGGTATGGTGATTGCAAACTGTGACTACACAACCTTGATATACTCGCCTAGCTATGACTGGGTCACCAACTAGCGTAGACACCTCAAAAGGTTTAATTGATTTTGGCTTTATCCCAAACTTGCTAGCAACAAATGGAGTAACATATGATAAGGTGGAACTTGGGTCAATCAGTGCATACACATCATAGGAGGAAACTGATAACATACTCGTAACAACATCCGGAGATAACTCATGATCCTTTCTACCAAGTAATACATAGATGCGGTTCTGAGGACCGCTCGAACTAGATGCTCCACCCCTTCCACTACGACATCTTGTTGGTATCTAAGAACTGTGCCCTAAAGGGCGTACAGATGAAGAAGAACCAGCAACGGACCTTGTAGGCTGAACAATACCTACACCACCCCTCGACAGACACTCCCTCATCACATGACCTAGCTAGCTACAAGCATAGCAAGCATCTAATCCCAATCGACACTGTCCAGAAAGTAACCTACCACACTAGATACATCGTGGCAAAGGTGGTCTCACCTGCCCTGACTTCGGTCTGTACCCAGAACCTGAAGCTCTAGAACTCTAACCCGCTCCAGAATAAAAAGGCCGATCAAATCTCTGACCTAGGAACTGCGGAGGTGCACTCGCTGCTGAATGGAATGGATACCGAGAATACTGGAATCTCTGTCCTCCTCTGAACTCACCAGCAATATCTGAAGATCTAGCCCTCTTACCAAGGCCCCGGTCACGCTCAGCTCTTTCCTTTGCTGACACTTACGGTCCTCCAGATTCTGTGCATATGCCTGAATATGGGAAATATCCATACCCGGCTGCAACGCAGCTGTCATACACTCATCAATTAAATGTGACCCTAGACCAGCCACGAAATGATGAACTCGATCCTCTATCCCAGCAACCATAGCTGGGGCATATCTAGCCAATAAATCAAAGTATACATTGTACTCCTGAACACTCATACTACCCTGCTGGATGTGTAAAAACATGTCTTCTCGGGCCCAACAAACCTTTGGCGGCAAATAGTGACGAATAAAGGCATCTGAAAACGCTTGCCAAACGGCTGGAGGGGAATCCTCCCCCCCCCCCCCCCCCCCTTAGATAGTTCCCACACTTGGTACCACTGCGCTGCAACATCACGGAGCCTATAAGAAGCCAACTCGAATGACTAAACCTCATTAGCATGCATGACCCTTAGAGTCATTTCCATGCTATCAATAAAGTCCTGGGGGTCCATATTCTGCCTCTACACGGAGAACTCTAAGGGATCCAAACCAAAACAATTCTTAACCCTCGCACTAATAGCTCGATCTGTCTGATCAACACCAACTCCCTGACGCTGAGCCTAAGCAGCTACCAATCTAGTCAACAACTCTATAGCATCCCGCATATCCTGACCCGATGCATCTAGCTAAGCGACTGGAGGCACTGAGGCAGGTGCTAGAGGCGGGGTATGCAAAGTCTGAGAAAGGGTCTCACTCTGAGACTCACCCTGAGCCCTGGTAGTTCGACGAGTACGGCTATTAGCCTCACCGGTCACGCCCTTTCCCTTTTGGGTAGCTGTAGCTTTCTTTCGAGGCATTGCTGAAATCAGAACAAATTATTAGAAAGTGAATTCTTATCACACGACTCTATCACACAATCTAAGATAAAAAGAATGAAAACATCTTAAATGTCCTGTAGCCTCTTGTCTATAAGTGTGGTGCACAACACACCCATAAACAAGACTCTACCAGACATGGTCGGTAGACAACCCTAGGGCGGAACTGCTCTGATACCACCTCTATCACGACCCAACCGATGAGTCGTGACGAGTGCCTGACCTCTACTGACAAGACACCCTTATACTCGTATCTTTATACCACTGAATAACAGGGTGGCCCATATATGACTTATAACATAACTATAATGAATTTTACAAGCACAACACCATAGACTATACATCAAGAACTCACAACCACCTGTGTATATAAATACTGCAAAGGACAGTGCAAGTCGACTAGGCCGCTACATATGTTGTATACAAAAGAATAGGAGCTGATAAAGCTACATCACATGCAACCTATATGCAACTGTCTATAGACCTCTAATGGAGAACAAAGTTGTAGAAAGGATGGGACAGGGCCCTATCATACCTATATATACATCTCAAAAACAACATACAAAAAATGAATGGCAACTCCGGACCAAGTGAAGCGCATTGACTACCGCTGAGTGGAAGTCCCTGCCTGTCTGTCAACCTGAACCAACGGCATGAACGCAGTGCCCTGACCAATAGGGGAATCAGTACGGATAATCTACCGAGTATGTAAGGCATAAGAATACTAAATACATAAGAATCATGAAAGATATCTGAAACACGGAAGCTAATCTCAATATCTAAAAGTGCCTTTGCGGCGTATGATATGCATGCTCTTTTTAAAAATGATATACATATATAATATAATTGTTAGTGTTGGGGAACGTACAGCCCGATCCATAAATGTTAGTGTTGTGGAACGTACAGCCCGATCTATATATCACGTCATCCCGCATCCGGGGTAATCTCATAATCTTCCCACTGCAGCGGTGTGCACATCTACATGCCTGGCCGGCCGACTATAGCGCGGAGCGGTGTGAGAAAATAGCTATACATATATATAAGTGCATGAAGGACTCATGAAAGGATACTCTGGAAACTGTAGATACAAAACATATGAAGTCAAGGATACAATAAATCTTATACCATCTAAGACTAGAGTCTTTGGAACTCGCTCGCTTGCTTCTGTTGTTCATATGATAAGGATCATGCCAAAATAATAGAGGGGACAGCCTTAACATACCTTGAAGCGTATCTAATCATCCAACGTTTACTTCTCGAACTCATAAGTCTACAATCAAGATAACATAGGCCACAATAAGACCACTTACATCACTTACTATCCAATTCAACCCAAACATCATCAAAAATACCCACATCAACAATGTCAATACTCACATATCAATATATAATCAAATCCATTCCAAATCATCTCCCAAAATAGCCGCAAATCTCAACTTTACCCTTAATCAACTTACTACTCTCAGAACTATCTTTCCTTTACTTAAATCAGTTAAACCGTTGGTAATCAACTCAATAATAAAGATAAGAATCATATACATTCCTTGAAGGAACTAGAACTTCCAAAAATAAAACTTCAACTCAGACTCCTAAGCTCAACAACTTCAATAAAACCCTAGAAATAACTTTCCCTTCACTAGATCGGGTTCACGGGGCTCAGATAATGTGAAAAATTCTCTAATTTAATGGAAAATATTAAGAGGAAATATGCTAGGGTTTTCTCTGCTTAGGGAATGAAAATAAGGAAATAAAATGTGAGGGGTATATATATAGGTGGAACAAAAAGGTTGCAGTGATGCGGGTTCACGAGAGGGTCGACGGCTTGCCGACGTGTTGACGACCGTTGACTGCTCAGTCGTCCTGTAGCCTAAAAGTTCAAAGGCAGCGGCATGTCAACGGCAGGGAACGATGCCTCGTTGAGATCCCGTCTCTTTGCTCATCAAAGTGGACTGGTTTCTGCAGATTCCATGAGTCATTCCAACTCGCGTCGATTCGATTCGTTTGACTTCTAATCCTATTGCAAAGAATATATGCTTCTACTTCGGTATACACCAGGTAAGGCACTTAATGTCTCAAAAACACGAGTACAAATGTTCGCACTAAGGGTATAAATCACTAGGAAGTCAAGGACTTTCTTGCAACGAAAACGAGAGGTGTAACCTTCTTCCCCTCTTAGAAACATTCGTCCTCGAATGTTCATACAAGTCATAGGTTAAAATTTTTTTGGCAGAGTCTCCCCTGTATATATACTAATCCAACCTATACATAGCAACCCAAAATAATGCCACACAGGGCCACACACTAAAATATACCACATTAGGGCCTCATACGACCAAAATAAAATGGTCATAATTATATCACATACGTGAAGTCTGAACCTCCTTAGAAGATGAGAATAGACGTGGACATATGGTCTTCATATCATTTTCTGTTTCCCATGTTATTTCTTCCACATTATTATTCCTCCAGAGCACTTTAACAGGAGCCACATCCTTAGTTAGCAATCGACGAACCTGTCGATCCAAATAGCCACCGGGGTTCCTCGTATGATAATTTCTTGGTCACCTGGATATCCTCTCCTGGTACAACTCTCAAAGGATCTCTTATACACTTACAGAGCATAGATACATGAAAAATCAGGTGTACAGACTCCATCTCCGAAGGTAGCTCTAACTCATATGCTACCTTACCCACTGTGCGAATGATTCTATATGGCCCAATGTATCGAGGGCTTAACTTGTCCTTCTTGCCAAATCTCATCACTCCCTTTATAGGTGAGATCCGCAAAAAAAACCCAATCGCCTACCTCAAACTCTAACTTACGCCTCCAATTATCTGCATAGGATTTCTGTCTACTTTGTGCCGCTAGTAACCTTTCTTCAATCACTTTCACTTTGTCTACCACCTGCTATATTAAATATACGCCTACTAGCTAATTATCTCCAACATCTAACCATCTTATGGGTGATCTACATCTCCGCCCATATAAAGCCTCATAAGGAGCCATCTGAATACTAAAATGGTAACTGTTATTCTATGCAAACTTAATAAGAGGAAGCTGATCATCCCAGCTAGCTCGAAAGTCAATTACACAAGATCTCAGCATATCCTTAAGTATTTTCATAGTACGCTCAGCTTGTCCATCTATCGGAGGATGGAAAGCGGTACTAAGACTCACCTGAGTCCCCGATCCGTTATGAAAAGATCTCCAAAAATTAGTTGTGAACTGTGCCCCTCTATCTGAAATGAAGTCGTACAATCTCTCTAAGATAGAGCTTCACATAATCTTTAGCTAAATAAGTAGTTCTGACAGGCAGAAAGTGACCTGACTTGTAAGCCTATCAACTATGACCCATATAGAATCATACTTCCGCGGAGCACGAGGCAAAGCTATAATGAAATCCATATTAATTACTTCCCATTTCCATGTCGGAATCTCAATAGCTTGCAATAAACCTCCTGGATTCTGGTGCTCAATCTTGACTTGCTGGCAATTTGGACACTGAGAGACAAACTCCGCTATGTCCTTCTTCACACCATCCCACCAATACACTTCCTTGATATCATGATACATCTTTGTTGTGCTCAGGTGAATAGAATAACGGGAATAATGGGATTTCTCCATAACCTGATTGTCACGACCCAACCCCGTGGACCATGACTAGTGCCTGACTTGGACACCCGTATACGTACCTGTTAGATATAGCCAAACTGAAACTACGAACAATATGGTAACTTACGAAAGAACTCTAACGGTTCATAACGTCATCATATATATATATATATATATTTATTTATATATATATATATATATATATATTTATATATGTATATATATCCAGATAGACTATCTCCTGAAGAGTCACAACTAGTCAGATCATAAAATGATACGCAAGCCGACAATACTGCCACTACACATCAATATCATATCATATGTAAGACGACAAGGCTGCCACTACGCATCAATATCATGTCATATGCAAGCCGACAAGGCTGCCATTACAGACGAACATATACATGGCACAACGTTTAGACACAGCTGAACAGAACTTATACACAACCCACACATATGGCTACAGACCTCTAAGAGTATCGGTAGTGAAATATGACGGGACAGGGCGCCGCCGTACCCCTGGATAAACATATGCATATACATCATAAGATCTGAACCAAAAGTCCAGACTCCGGAACAATGGAGCTCTCCAAAACAGTTGGGCAGAAGTCCTATGCTGAAGGGTCACCAAACCAACTATCTGTACCTGCGGGCATGAAACGCAGCCCCCCAAAGAAAGGGGGTCAGTACGGAATATGTACTAAGTATATAAAGCATGAAATACAGTAACAAGGATCATAACAGAAATAAAGAGTACAGAAAACAAGTACAATGTCCAGAATACCAAAACACTTGCCCTTTTGAAACATAAATCATGCATGTCAATATCATATATCATACCCGGCCCATTATGGGACTCGGTGAACATGGTCGCCACCCCGTCTTTAGCTCCATAACACAGCATAAACACATCATAACGCCATAACACAGCATAAATCCATAAACACAGCATAACGCCATAACACAACATAACTCCATAAACACAGCATAACGCCATAATACAACATAACTCCATTATATACATATATATCATATTCTGACCCTCTAGTGAGGGACTCGGTGAACAATGCAGTGAGATTGTGCACGATAACATACCCGGCCCGGGACTCGGTGAAAGACATATTGAGGCATGCATGAGCAGAGTAGTGAGTAAGCATATGCAATTTAACATTATCAAGACTCAAACAGAATAAAAAGAAGGGATTAACACCTGAGTATCAATAGCGACAATCATATCAAGTATCCCTCGAATGTCATTATAAATTATATCAAAAGAGCCTTAGGAATCATAGACATGTATCAATATAATATGAAATAGCTTATAGAAGTCAAGGACATGAGTTCTTGTAGAGTCTTCTAAGAATAGAAGCTTATATATATCGACTACTATCCAACGATAGAAAACTTGAGAGGGAAGCTCAATCATTTAAGAGTTCTAACATCAAGAAGTGAATAGGAATTATGAATCACACTCGAAATTGATGAATAGAATTACCCCAAAGCTCATATCATTCGTCACTTAAATCTAAGACATGCCAAAAGAAAGAAGGGACAGCTTTACATACCTGCTTAAGGTTATTCGTAATCTCGTTCGCTTCGTCGCCCCTTTAGCCTATTTAATATACAAGTAACGCTATCGTTAGTAACTACACTTCCTAGCTCATAAATCTGTGACCAATCGCCTATAGAACTTATTCTTTAACTTATACTTTCTTGATTAGGGTTTTTCATTAGTAAAGGACTTAAAAGTAATCGGGCAGCATTTCCCCTATATATTCACCTAGCCCGAATTTCCAATTATCCTCCTGTTATCACAGAAATACCAACAATGACAGTAATAGAGATATGTATATAAAACCCTTAATCCTTTTCCAATCCAAATCGTTAACGTTTAAGACTATACACCAAACAACCCAACGCACGCTTTGTATACGATACATTATACACTTCTTTCTCCCAAATATAGGATCCACATCAACAACAACACGACCACAACACGAATAACGACATATGAACATAAATCATACTTTTCATCCTTTCAACTCCACAATTCCATATAACAACTACAACTCCTAATATCAACGATTTTATGCAATTTCTTACTTCCAATTTCATCCAATCCAATTTTTATCCTTCCATTAGAACACCATTAATACAACTATACCATAAACTGAGAAAATCGTACCGTAATTTAATCGGAGGAAATTATACACTTATTTGCTCCACTTTCACTATTTCTTCTTCCTCAATTCAATACCAATGTTGCTATCACCTCCTTGGACTTGTAAATCACCTTGTAATTAAATCAAAGTAAAAAAAAATTAAAACAGCCATGGCTGGCCGTGAACAGTAGCAGCCATGGCTGCTCATGCTCTTCTTTCTCTTTTCTTTTTCACAAGGCTAGAAATTTGCAAATGAAGAATGATAGTTTGAATTAGTCCCTCCATTGGACACGTCCCCCCCCCCCCCCCCCCCCCTTAATGACTCATCAATTGTTTTGTTTTTTTTATTTTATTTAAAAATAGGTGGGGCCCACAACTAATAATTAAACTGAGAAAATCGTACCTTAATTTAATCGGAGGAAATTATACACTTATTTGCTCCACTTTCACTATTTCTTCTTCCTCAATTCAATACCAATGTTGCTATCACCTCCTTGGACTTGTAAATCACCTTGTAATTAAATCAAAGTAAAAAAAAATTAAAACAGCCATGGCTGGCCGTGAACAGTAGCAGCCATGGCTGCTCATGCTCTTCTTTCTCTTTTCTTTTTCACAAGGCTAGAAATTTGCAAATGAAGAATGATAGTTTGAATTAGTCCCTCCATTGGACACGTCCCCCCCCCCCCCCCTTAATGACTCATCAATTGTTTTGTTTTTTTTATTTTATTTAAAAATAGGTGGGGCCCACAACTAATAATTAAACTAATTAATTAATTTTAATTAATCATTAATCCTTACGTGATAATCTAATCATAATTAATTGGTCCTTAATCTCCAATAATATTTCTATACTAAATAAAATTTATAAACAATTTGTGTACTAATTAAAATTGAAAATTAAAAGTTCCTATTTCATGTCCGAAAATAACCCCGTCTTTAACTTAAGTAGATTAGCATGCGAATAATTCGACGTATAAGAATACGGGGTATAACATCCTTCCCCCCTTTTGAACATTCGTCCTCGAATGTTAAACTAGTCCTGAACTCCCAATACTTTCTCAGGTGTTCTCTTATTTAATTATGCCTTTCATATACCTCTTCCATTTCAATTTGCTATAATTCACTATAACGCATTCCAGATCTCTACATAGTCATTCCTGTAATATTTCCTCTTTCTGTTGCTTCTCGAGGTAAGAATTCCACGTCATTTTCTTTACTCCTTTCTTTATTTCGCAGTCGGTTGTCGGTTGTGTTGCGGGCTCTTCTGCTGAAATGTTACTGTCACTGATTGATTTGGACTGGTACTCTTGGTGCACGTAGTCATAAGTCGACTCCTTCTTCTCCTATAGTTACTCCCTTAAGATATCGTTCCTTTCATCTTACCTCTTAATCTTTAAATAATATTTTTATAACGTGCAGACGTCCCTCGTCGGTTCATTAGACTTTAATATCCCTGGAGTAATGCATGCTTCTGGCAACCTGTAGACCCCTTACAGGTTCTACAAGTAAAACGAAATTTCCCAGAGGGTAACATTTTTCCATTCCAACATCCTTGCTTTACTCTGTTGTTACAGTCCGTATTCTGGAATCCTCAGCATCATGTGTCACTTTCTGACTTTCCTTTAAAGGTTTTTAACTATCACTTGCCTTTAGTTCTTGATCTCGATCTATAGGGCTGTCTATAAAATAGCGCTAGGGTTCCCTCACATTATAACTTCACTGTCATCCAGTAACCAGTAACCCGCTTGTTTTGATCGTCTCGGTTAAACCATTTCACAACTTCCCTTATTCGAACTTGTAATATTTTAGGCACATTATGTCGTGTCGTTTCTTTATCTTTACTTCAAACTCTTCTATTGCCCCTTTACTTAAATTTGCTCTTAGTTCTCCTATCACGCATCATATTGCAATCTTTACAAGAGTATGTGTAGGTGCTCAAATCAGCCCGGGAAATACCTTAGCGTCGTCTCACTAGTCTTCATGCTTTACCTTGCATTCTCCTCCTGTGTCTTACAATTGGTATCGGGGTAAATCTTCGACTCAACCATGGCTATGTCCTATTTTCCCTCAGTACTAATTCTATCTCGGTAATTTGGCTCAAACCACCTTACGCCTTTCCTTAATGTATCCAACATATCACCATCACGTTGTTAGTACTGAATCCTTATTCTTCTTATCAAGTACTCACTTGGTCTCATCCTTAGCATACAATTATTCGTAGGTTGCATAACTATTCTTGTACAATTTGTACAAAGTATATCCAATCTTAGTCATAGTCTTTCCCTCTCCTGGTTCATCCCGTTTTGCATATCTTATTTGTACTAAAACTCAGTTGCGGTCTATCTTGTCACGCTTCTTTCCCTTCCTTTATTCGCCATTTGATTTCCTCATATCCTACTATAGGAGGTTTCCTATCCTTTTCCTTTGCTACTTATAAGTTACAGTATCATTAGCAAGTAACCCCATTGCCAACGTTTTAACCCCTAATCCAGTATTACATTGCTATCCTTTATAATATCTCCTAAGTTACTCGTTATCATTTTCTTGTCGTATTCTTCCTTTTTATAAGCATCCACTTTCTAATGTCCCAATAATTCTCAGTACTGTCTCAAATACCATCCTGAATTCTATCCATTGATTGTTGGCTTTCAGATCTTATTAACTTGTTTTAGCAAGGGATCTCACTTGAAGTTTAAGCATCCATATTAAATATATTGCAGCGTCAATCGTTTCCATCTTACACTTGCACTTCTCTCACCTGCTTCCCCCCTTCAGGACGTACTTATACCATTATCTACTTATATTCCGCCTTATGTCCCTATTTCCAATCTCAAATTCATCTGGTCCTTTTTTTTTAATTCATTTGGTATACTGTACCATACCCATGTCTTTCCTTTTAATTTATACCTTTGGTTATCCACGTACGAAACCTTAATCAAAATCAGTAAGTGACGAGAACCTTTCGATATATAGTACCTGTAGTCATTCCAAATTCTCAATTAGGTAGCACTTATATTCCGATGATAAGTGTCCAAAGTCATCTTGTAAAATTATCTTTATCCCAACTTGTATCATCTGTTTCCTCTAATGAATTTACAATACATCATTTATTCCTCAACCTACAGTCCCTGTCCTTTAAGGATTTCACTGTTCCCGAGGTGAAGTTGTATACATGTAATACTCCTTTATGCCTTATGCTCTTTTACCCTTGTTGTGTACCCGGTACCAACTTCTAACTTACTCAAATTCATATCGGGTTCATCTAAATGACAATCTTATCTTATAACCTCATTGTTCTACTATACCTTTAAGCTCGTAGCTATATATTTCCCTTTCGTTCTGTACCCATACTCAATTAATTACATCTATCTTGGGTGTTTCCTTTAATATTCCCTTACCACATCTCCAGTCTATGTCCATCTTTTATTCTATGCACAAGAAATCTTATACTACCACTATATCATTCGGAAAACATTACTTCTACATAATCCCTTTCTCATTCTCAAAACGCACTTTGCTTATCCCTGTCTATTCTTATCATACCAGTCATTTTCCGGCACTCATTCTATCTCGTTGCTCATCTTCCCTTAGTTCGGTCTCTCAAAATTCTGTCGCTTATATTACTCATTTTCTCAGCTATACACGTCATAACGCATCGCTACACTGTAATCCCACTCGCTTTCTTCTTATCTTTCTCTTTCTATTAACTCCTTCTCTTCCTGTGCCCGCTTTCACTTTCGTTACCACTTGATCTCTATTCTGAACTTTCCCTATAAAACTTTTGTAAGTCTTTCTTATTCGTTCTACATTTGCTTTTCCGTTTCACACTAATCACATCATATTCTTTAGTTACTTCCTTGCTAGGCTTTACTCATTTCTATAGCAATCCTTATGGTATTCACCTTACATCTTGTTCGTAATCCATCCTATAACGTAACACTTCTTAACCTCATTCACGATTCTTACTGTGTTTTAATTACACTCTGTGAACTAGGCGTACTTAACCCTTCCTCCTTTTTGATCAATCTTATCCTTATTATCTCACAAGCTTCCTTTTCAATACCTTCATAATTTGTCATCTTTTTCTAAATCATTCCTTAGTGCCACAAGCCCTTCCAAATTATCCCAGCATTTCATCAACAACATATGAAACACATGATTCTAGACAGCCCACAAGTTTGAGTTTTCCTTCCACAAATTCCATCTCCAATTAGTTGATTAACTAATAAAATGTCACCGTGAGGCATTCTCCAACCACCACCAGAAGAAAAACTAGAATCTGACAAGCACCACAGGACTTCTAGTGCTTCATTCACATGGTTTACCTCCCGATTTATTCTTGAGTCGTAAATGAAACATTTCATAAACTGCCTGTTGTATGCTCAGTATTCTTCCAATGAAGTGAAACTTAATTGCTGGACGTTTTTGCTCTTCAACATGAGCTTTTTCTAAGGTAAAATGTGGCTGGAAAGCATTCTGGTCCATTCAAATGAATTCCAAACTTTGCTGCTCACATTCGCTTCTTCGAAATCAAATTTTCCAAATAGGAATGATGCCTCTTACGGATGACAAGGAGGGTATCTCTTAAAGCTTTAATCCAACATGATAAATTTACCATATCGATGTCGACCTCATAATTACTATTATTATCAATTGAACTGTTAACTTTATTTCTCGAAGTCAGACGTACTTTCAACTTAGTCAAATCTCATCATTACTGTTGACATAACCTTTCAAGACTTTTACGAACTTATATCTCATTCTCTTTTTTCTATTTCTGGGAAAATTTTAGCAGAGTTTCCTCTGTGTTTCTTACTATCCCAAAACCTGCATGCAGGAAATACCAACAATGCCTCACAGGGCCAACATATATACGCATATATCATATCGTATCATAGCCACACAGGGCTCCCAATCAAATCTACTATGGTATGGCGATTGCAAACTATGACTACACAACCTCGATACACTTACCTAGCTATGACTGGGTCACCAAATGGCGTAGACACCTCAAAAGGTTTAATTGATTCAGGCTTTATCCCAATCTTGAGAGCAACAAATGGAGTAAAAAATGATATGGTGAAACATGGGTCAATCAGTGCATATACATCATAGGAGCAAACTGATAACATACCTGTAACAACATCTGGAGACAACTCACGATCCAGTCTACCAGCTAATGCATAGATGCCGTTCTGAGGACCGCTCGAACTAGATGCTTCACCCCTTCCTCTACCACGTCCTGCTGGTATCTAAGAACTGTGCCCTGAAGGGCGTACAGATGAAGAAACACCAGCTACGGACCCTGTAGGCTGAACAATACCTACACCACCCCTCCACGGACACTCCCTCATCACATGACCTGGCTAGCCACAAGCATAACAAGCATCTGATCCCAATCGACACTGTCAAGAGTGTAATCTACCACACTAGGTACATCGTGGCAAAGGTGGTCTCACCTGCCCTGACTTCGGTCTGTACTGAGAACCTAAAGCTCTAGAAATCTAACCCGCTCCGGAATTAAAAGGCCGATCAAATCTCTGACCTGGAAACTGCGGAGGTGCACTCGCTGCGGAATGGAATGGATACCGAGAATACTGTTGTCTCTGTCCTACTCTAAACTCACTAGCGATTTCTGAAGATCTATCCCTCTTGCCTTTGCCCAGGTTGTGCTCACACTCTGTCCTCCACTGACGCTTATGATCCTCCAGATTCTATGTATATGCATGTATACGGGAAATATCCATGCCCGGCTGCAACGTATCTGTCGTACACTCATCAATTAAATGTGGCCTTAGACCAGCAATGAAATGATGAACTCGATCCTCCATCTTAGCCACTATAGCTAGGGCATTGCTAGGGCATAGTTAGCCAATGAATCTAAGTATACACTGTACTTCTGAACACTCATACTGCCCTGTTGAATGTGTAAAAGCTATCTGCTCAGGCCCGCTGAACCTCTGGCGGTAAATAATGATGCCAAATGGTTGGAGGGGCATCCTCCCCCCTAGATAGTTCCCACGCCTGGTACCACTGCGCTGTAAAATCACGGAGCCTATAAGAAGCCAACTCCACTAATTCAGCCTCATTAGCATGCATGAACCTCAGAGTCCTTTGCATGATATCAATAAAGTCTTGGGGGTCCATATTTTGCCTCAACACGAAGAACTCTGGGGATCCAAACCAAGAAAATACTTAACCCTCTCACTAATAGCTCGTTCTGCCTGATCAACACCAACTCCGTGACGCTGAGCCTGAGCGGCTACCAATCTAGTCAACAACTATATATCATCCCGCATATCCTGATCCAATGCATCTGGCTGAGGGACTAGAGGCTCTGGGGCAGCTGCTGGAGGCGGGGTATGTGAATTCTGAGATAGGGTGTCACTCTGAGACTAGCCCCGAGCCGTGGTAGTCCGTCGAGTATGGCTAGTAGCCTCACCGCTCACACCCTTGCCCTACTGGCCAGCTGTAGCTTTCGTTTGAGGCATTGCTCAAATCAGAACATATTATTAGAAAGTGAATTCTTATGACACGGTTCTATCGCACAATCTAACATGAAAAGAACGACAACATCCTAAATGTCTTGTAGCCTCCTGCCAATAAGTGTGGTGCACAACACACCCATAAACAAGACTCTACCAGACACAGTCTGTAGAAAACCCTAGGATGGAACTACTCTGACACTACCTCTGTCACGACCCAACCGATGAGTCGTGACGAGTGCCTGACCTCTACTGACCAGACACTCTTATACTCGTATCTGAATATCATTGAATGACAAGGTTGCCCATATATGACTTATAACTAAACTATACTTACTTTTGCAAGCACAACACCATAGACTATACATCAAGAACTCACAACCACCTGTGTATATAAATACTGCAAAGCACAGTGCAAGCCGACTAGGCCGCTACATATGTTGTACACAGAAGAATAGGAGCCGACAAAGCTATATCATATGCCAACTACATGCAACTATCTACAGACCTCTAATGGAGAATAAAGTTGTAGAAAGAATGGGACAGGGCCTCGTCATACCCATATATACATGTCAAAAAATGCATACCAAAAATGAACTGCAACTCCGGACCAAGTGGAGCGCACTGACTACCGCTGAGTGGAAGTCCTACTGAGCTGAACTACCTATGTGTCTACCTGAACCTGCGGGCATGAACGCAGCCACCAAGCAATAAGGAGTCAGTACGGATAATGTACTGAGTTTGTAAGGCATAAGAATAATAGATACATAAGAATCATGAAAGATATCTGGAACACTGAAGCTAATCTCAACATCTGAAAGTGCCTCTGCGGCGTATGATATGCATGCCCTCTTTAAAACTTATATACATATATAATATAACTGTTAGTGTTGAGGAACATACAGCCCGATCCATAAATGTTAGTGCTGTGGAACTTACATCCCGATCGATATATCATGTCATCCCACATCCGGGGTAATCTCATAATCTGCCCACTGCAGTGCTGTGCACATCTACGTGCCTGGCCGACCGACTATAGCGTGGCGCGGTGTGAGAAAATACCTATATATATAAATACATGAAAGACTCATGAGAGGATACTCTGGAAACTGTAGATACGACACATGAAGTCAAGGATACAATAAATCCTATATCATCTAAGAGTAGAGTCTTTGGAACTCGCTCGGTTGCTTCTTTTGTTCATATGATAAGGATCATGCCAAAAGAATAGATGGGACAGCCTTAACATACCTTGAAGCGTATCTAATCGTTCAGCGTCTACTTCTTGAACTCGTAAGTCTACAATCAAGATAACATAGGCCACAATTAGACCACTCACATCACTTACTATCCAATTCAACCCAAACATCATCGACAATACCAACAACAACAATATCAATACTCACATATCAAAGTATAATCTAATCTTATTGTATTGCAAGGAACATATGCTTAAACTTCGATATACATGAGGTAAGGAACTTAATGTCTCAAAAACCCAGGTACAAATCTTCGTACTAAGGGTATAAATCACTAGGAAGTCAAGGAATTTCTTACAACAAAAACGAGTGGTGTAACACTAATACAAGATATCTAGACTTATGAACTGGAGAACATCATACAGTAAAATAGTTCCTTCAATCCTTCTTCTTGCACTAGAGACGCAACCCTGGATTATTGAATATGCTGGATATATCTCTTGAAAGCACAATATTCAGAATTATCTATTTATGGGTGCACAAAATTCTTCTTTGAAAGACCTGGTAATTATAGCTCTTGATGCTTCAGATATCGGTTAACAAAAAACCCTATCCTAGGCAGTCAATGAAATGTAATAGGGTTGGTGTTGTACTTAGATTCTTGCCTTGTTGAGTCGGCTTCTTTTACTTGTAGAAGGCTTACTAATCCATACAAATATTGCAAGGAATCTTTCATACTTGACCGCTAAGTTCTTTCCTCAATTCTGCAAATCCTAGTTGTTGTAGGACATGCCCTAGAACATGTTCACAAACCTATTTCATCCATCTGGTTCGTCTATCTCTGAATCTATGCAGTGACCCAACATAGAACATGTTCATGTACCTGTTCCACAAATCTCTTTCCTTCTTCATCTACCGTTGAACTACTTCTGAGATATTGGCTGGAACGTGCTGACAGATTCGTTTCATATATATGTGCTGCTCTATGTTTGCTTTCTTTACATGCATTTATTCATTGCTGGAATATATCGTCTTCATTCTTGACTCACTCTTTGACTTCTGATTTTGTTCTTTTTGTATAATGGAACATGTTTGTAGACCTGGTTCTTCTGTTAACCAGATTCATATGCTTTGTCTGCAAACTCTTTAGCTGAACAATTTCTTCCTTCTGAATATGTCGTCTGAGTCTAAGTCACTTCATCTTTCTTCTTCTTCATTATCTCACCACTGTTGGTTATTCAGCCACTGCACCTAATTCCTCCACTTTACTTGGTGACTCCTTTATATCGAACAGTTTGCCTACTTGTTCGATTTCTTCATTGAACTCCTTCTTGGACTGAGTCATCTACTTTCCTTTTTGCTGCCTACTTTATTTGTTCATAATACATTCATGATATATATATTGAACATCTCTGCTATCATTCCACTTCATTCTCTCCTTTTGGACTGTGCTTGTCTATAGCTGGTACATGTATTTTGACCATTCTGAGTCTGCTTTCTTTATATCACATATTTGTACCATCTGTGTTTATGTGCCTGCATCAGTGTCTGCTGCTGTATAATGGAACATGTCTATCGACCTGTTCCAACCATCATGTTCTGTTTGTGCCACATGCTTTCTTCAGACCTTTCAAATTGCTTTGAAACTTCATCACATTGTCTTCATAGCTCATGATAGCTCGATAAATGCTCCACCAACTTCACTCTCATGCTCGCTTCATATTTTCTTTAACTTAGTGTCACGACCCAAACTGGAGGGCCGCGACTGACACCCAATACCCTACTAGGCTGAGTGCCATACTACCATTCCATCCATGAGTCACAACTTTTTCTGAACCTTTAATTTATGAAATGACACTTCCGTCAAGTAAAATAGGACAAACTCTTCAATAAAACTCTTTCGTCAAATCAGGGACTTCTCCCTTATCGCCAATTCGAAGAAAACCTTTAGTCACAATAAAATCTTTAAAAACAAAGCATAAAAACACATCGACCTATATGGTCGCTTTACAAAAATGTGACATCTCGACTCACTATCCACAGGACACTGTCTACAAAAGTCTCTAACCTACACGAGATACCATAACATAAGTACTCTGACTCGGCAACACTCCGAACTGAGATGGAGCTCACCAAACCAGCTGATAGCCTGGGAACATCCTATAGGCAATGTCTTCTACTCATCTGTATACACCTGCGTGGTATGAAACGCAGCACCCCTAGGCAAAGAGACGTCAGTACGAATTATGTACCAAGTATGAAAGGCAGAACTGAAACAAGATATCTCGACTCTGACAATAAAAGAGTAACAGACTCAATCTGTACCTGTAACCAACTCTGATAAACATGTATGTGCGCATGAACTATTGATGCAGCATGAGCATGTATATGTGTGTGTGTGTGTATATATAATGCATGCCTTCACCCTGCTCGCAGCCCCTTCGAGCATACTAGCATAATGGCCCTTTCAGGAATCATAATCATCGTATACCGGTTGATCAGGTGGTTTGTGTATATAACACCTTAGCCCTTTTCCCATTCCCATGAAATGATGTCGTGCATGTATGTAAATATGCCAATGCATGAAAATCTCTGGAAACCATCAAAAGACTCCCTTCGAAGCAACTTTTAGTTCAAAACGGGAACTTCTTCCATTTTTCTTAAAAATGGGAACTTCTTCCCCTTTTTCGTTTGTCTCCTTCAAGACTCAAAAATCAAATATGAAATGCATATGAATAAGGAAACCTTATCAATGTCCCCTTCGGGATTTTGACATCATTATGAAAACGTACAACTTATGGATGCCCCTTCGGGACTTAAGATGTCAAGGATACAAATGTCCCTACACTGTCTTGGAATAGAGTCTTTGGAATCAGTTTATTTGTTGGGTTCATTCAGATGATAAGGATCTTCATCACTACCATAATTATCTCCACTATCATGTCTCACTTTGAATGATCCATAACATAAGCTGAGACCACATATCCTGAATATATGCAAGAATTATGTAGCACGCTCAGGCATAAGCTGAGGCGATATATTATATAGCACGCTCAGACATAAGCTGAGGCCATATGTTATATAGCACGCTCAGACATAAGCTGAGGCCATATGTTATATAGCACGCTCAGACATAAGCTGAGGCCATATATTATTTTATATAGCATGCTCAGACATAAGCTGAGGCCATATATTATATAGCATGCTCAGACATAAGCTGAGGCCATATGTTATATAGCACGCTCAAACATAAGCTGAGGCCATATATTATTTTATATAGCACGCTCAGTCACGTCATGAAATCATCTAGAACCTTAGGCTTGAAAATCTCTAGGATTGGAGTCATCGTAAGATTCTTCAGAAACTATAGACTTCTGGCATTTCTAGGAGTAAAAATATTATGGATGTCATGTATGGAATCAAAATATAGGAATCATGCCTTTGAAAGAAAGGGACGAGCCTTAACGTACCTGGAAGCTCGCTTCTCGAATTTCCAACCTACCTCCTATCTTGAAATCTACATATAAAACCATTCATACTATTGTTAGGCCCGTTGTCATATACTTATCCTAATCCTCCAAATAAATCTTTCTAGAATCTGCCGAAATTTCGGCAGTATCTCCTCTGTTTATAAGCCTAACCCAAAATCTCAATTCAGCAACCAACAACAACAACAACAACAATACCAACATCAACAACAATATTATCAGCACCAAAATATTCCATAAACACCCCACACGATGTTTTATCCAATTTCTCGACCCATAAATTCATTATACGCTCATTTAGTAACTTTTCCTCCATAGATAAGCTTAAATCAATACTAATAAGGAATGATTCATACCTTATTCCCGCTAGTACCGCATATCTCCAATATTTGCCTTGAATTCCAACCAAGATTCACCGCAATGCGATAGTATAATCGCAACTACGCGCTGTCCAAACTTAAATCCGGAGATTATACTTAATTCGCGTTAAAATATAGTGGACGGAAGTTGGGAGCATTTTTGAGAAGATTTGGGAAATTTTTGTAGTGTTCTTGGCTGAAAAATGAGGTTTAGGATCAGATTTGATCCTTAAATAGTGGGTCAAATTCGGATCAGGTCACTATAGCAGTTACTGTAGCAAGTCGGTCACTGAAGCAGCACTGTAGCAGCCCGGTTACTGTAGCAGCATTTTTGCTCTGTTAGTCTAACTTGTAACGTCCATAATTCTCCACTTCGATGCTGTATCGACGAGCGGTTTGTTGCGCTGGAAACTTGACACGACGAACTTTATTTTAGGCTTTTACTTTGCTTCAAAACTCCTCATCTACTAAAAGATATTCTTTCTCCAAGTTGGGACAAAATTACCCCTCATGTTCTCTTCCAAGTTCCAACAAATTGAATTTCCTTAATTCACTTGCCCTTCAATCCTTCCATAGGTTACTGTATGCACTTAAACCTTTATAACCATAAGTTAAACACATAGAAGCTCACATACCTCCTGAAAGGTAGCTCGAATCTCAACATACGAAACTACGGGGTTTAACATCCTTCCCCCCTTTAAAAACATTGGTCCTCGAATGTTAAATTAAGACGAAACTTACTTCAAACTATATCTATAAGCCATCCTTGTGCTCGTACTCAAGGTTACTTGCTTCCCCCCTTAAAGGTTTTACCTTATGGTATCACTCTAACTTGCGTTACCTTGTGCTTTCCCTCAGTTCATCCATAATATCGTGGCGTATATCCTCCGCTTGTTATCCTACCTTTGGCCTCAAATCTTCACTTAGTCCTTTCCCTCATATTGTATCACCTCATTATGAAAACCCTACTATTTCCCTTAATCCCACTCGTATATAATTATCTCAATAGCTTCGACCATAAGTCTCAAAATCAATCCGTATCTATGTGCAGCAATACTCTTTAACTTGACTTGAAAATATAGCCGATTCCATAATCCTGTCGATAATTTACTACCTTATAGTCTTCATATGACTCACAATACTTTACTTACTTGTTTCTATAAAACCTCAAATTGTACTATTGATCACCTTCCTTGCAGATCATTCAGGTTATCTTACTTGTTTATCAATTTTCTTTGTAATCCTAATAAGTCTCATTCCTATAAAGCCTTTAATAATACCCATCTGAATCCCTTTAATCTCAACTGAGTCATCTAAGAATTCCTTCGAGAGCAGTTCACAAGTATTAATTCAATATATTTCACTTACCATCCTGTCACTAGGTTTCCCGTTTCCCTTACTTCTGCCATGTACACATACTCATATTTAGCTTTGAGAGATTTTTAATAGAGCTTCCCTTGTAATTCTTACTATCCTAAACCTGGACACAGCTCAGAAACCAAGTTTAATGCCTCACAGGGAAACCGCAGAAATACAAACGATCCATAGTTCAGCTATACCAAATTCTTCTCATATATCAACATCAATAGACGGAAAACATACCTTTTTGATACGAGCATCAATCCTTACTAGTAACCTTAAAACCAAGCAAGCAATCACTTATCAATAATCAAGTCATCTGGGGTTAAGACCAGGGATTTCATAACCTATGACATGGCTCTACGGCACGATCTAAGATAAGAAAGAAAGATAACCATCCTAGATGTCCTGTGGCCTCCTGTTAATAAATGTGGCGAGCTTCACACCATAAACAAGACTCTACTGGACATGACTTTGCAGACAACCCCTAGGATGAACTGCTCTGATACCACTTCTGTCACGACCCAAACTGGAGGGCCGCGACTGACACCCAAGACCCTACTCGGCTGAGTGCCATACTACCATTCCATCCATGAGTCACAACTTTTTGTGAACCTTTAATTTATAAAATAACGCTTCCGTCAAGTAAAACAGGACAAACTTTTCAATAAAACTCTTTCGTCAAATCAGGGACTTCTCCCTTATCGTCAATTCGAAGAAAACTTTTAGTCACAATAAAATCTTTAAAAATAAAGGATAAAAAAACATCTACCTATATGGTTGCTTTACATAACTGTCGACATCTTGACTCACTATCCTTAGGACACTGTCTACAAAAGTCTCTAACATACACAAGATACCATAACATAAGTACTCTGACTCGACAACACTCCGAACTGAGATGGAGCTCACCAATCCAGCTGATAGCCTGGGAATATCCTATAGCTAATGTCTTCTAGTCATCTTTATACACCTGCGCCCCCAGGCAAAAGGACGTCAGTACGAATAATGTACTGAGTATGTAAGGCAGAACTGAAACACGATATCTCAACTCGGACGATAAAAGAGTAACAGACTCAATCTGTACCTGTAAACAACTTTGATAAATATGTATGTGCACATGAACTATTGATGCAGCAGGAGCATGTATATGTGTGTGTGTGTATATATATATATATATAATGCATGCCTTCACCCTGTTCGCAGCCCCTTCGGGCATACTAGCATAATGGCCCCTTCGAGCATCATAATCATCATATACCAGCTGATCAGGTGGTTTGCGTATATAACGCCTTAGCCCTTTTCCCCATCCCCATGAAACGATGTCGTGCATGTATGTAAATATGCCTATACATGAAAATCTTTGGAAACTATCAAAAGACTCCCTTCGGAGCAACTTTTAGTTCAAAACGGGAACTTCTTCCCTTTTTCTTCATAGTGGGAACTTCTTCCCCTTTTCGTTTGTCTCCTTCGAGACTCAAAAATCAAATATAAAATGCCTATGAATAAGGAAACCTTATAAATGTCCCCTTCGGGATTTAGACATCATTATGAAAACGTACAACTTACGGATGCCTCTTCGGGACTTAAGAGGTCAAGGATACGAATGTCCCTACACTGTCTAGGAATGGAGCCTTTGGAATCAATTTATTTACTGGTTTCATTCATATGATAAGGATCTTCATCACTACCATAATCATCCCACTATCATGTCTCACTTTGAATGATCCATAACATAAGCTAAGACCACATATACTGAATATAATCAAGAATTATGTAGCACGCTCAGGCATAAGCTGAGGCCATATGTTATACAGCACGCTCAGACATAAGCCGAGGCCATATGTGATATAGCACGCTCAGATATAAGCTAAGGCCATATATTATATAGCACGCTCAGACATAAGATGAGCCCATATGTTATATAGCACGCTAAGACATAAGCTGAGGCCATATATTATTTTATATAGCACGCTCAGTCACGTCATGAAATCATCTAGAACCTTAGGCTTGAAAATTTGTAGGATTGGAGTCATCGTAAGATTCTTCAGAAACTATAGACTTCTGGCATTTCTAGGAGTAAAAATATTATGAATGTCATGTATGGAATCGAAACATAGGAATCATGCCTTTGAAAGAAAGGG
Source organism: Lycium barbarum (assembly GCF_019175385.1). Taxonomy (NCBI): domain Eukaryota; kingdom Viridiplantae; phylum Streptophyta; class Magnoliopsida; order Solanales; family Solanaceae; genus Lycium; species Lycium barbarum. Next base: position 15,421,778 of record NC_083348.1, on the reverse strand, counting down.
ACAAGCCTTAACATACCTAGAAGCTCGCTTCTCGACATTTCAACCTACCTCCTGTCTTGAAATCTTCATATAAAACCATTCATACTATTTTTAGGCCCGTTGTCATATACTTATCCTAAGCCTCCAAATATATCTTTCTAGAATTTACCAAAATTTTGGCAGCATCTCCTCTATTTATATGCCTAGCCTTAAATCTCAATTCAGCAACCAACAACAACAACAACAATACCAACATCAACAACAATATTATCAGTACCAAAATATTCCATAAACACCCCACACAATGTTTTATCCAATTTCTCGACCCATAAATTCATTATACGCTCATTTAGTAAATTTTCCTCCTTAGATAAGCTTAAATCAATACTAATAAGGAATGATTCATACCTTATTCTCACTAGTACCGCGATATCTCCAATATTTGCCTTGAATTCCAACCAAGATTCACTTCAATACGATAGTATAATCGCAACTACGCGCTGTCCAAACTTAAATTCAAAGATTATACTTAATTCGCGTTAAACTCTAGTGGACAGAAGTTGGGAGAATTTTCTAGAAGATTTGGGAAATATTTGCAGCATTTCTGTTCTGTCGGCCTAACTTGTAACGTCCATAATTCTCCACTTCGATGCCCTATCAACGAGCGGTTTGTTGCGCTGGAAACTAGACACGACGAATTTTATTTTAGGCTTTTACTTTGCTTCAAAACTCCTCATCTACTAGAAGATATTCTTTCTCTAAGTTGGGCCAAAATTACCCCTCATATTCTCTTCCAAGTTCCAACATATTTAATTTTCTTAATTCACTTGCCTCTCAATCCTTCTATAGCTTATTGTATGCACTTAAACCCCTATAACCATAAGTTAAACACATATAAGCTGACATACCTCCTGAAAGGTAGCTCGAATCTCAACATACGAAACTACGGGGTGTAACACTTAGTGCATTCTTTCCTGAAACATTATTGTTATTTCTTTATCTATTGTAGCTCAGGCTTCATCATGCCTTTAAGCAGGTAACTTTGACAACAGTCGCTGCATAGGTTAGGACCTGGTTTATTCATTTTGGTTCATGTACTTGTCAATCAACAAAACTTCACACATGGATTCACGCCAACACTGTATTGCTGATTTTTAGTGGCCATTTGTGGTAGTTGCTAGTAAAAATGAGATTATTCCCATCACACATTTGATTGCCGATAATAGTTGGATTTAAAATGAATTACTGGCAATTGATTTATTCTCAACAAATAATTGCCATTATAGACCGTATACTAGTAGTGAAAGAAAATTTGACTTCTTGGAAAGATTTCTCACATATAGTGAATTTTTCTTTTAATACAAATTTCCATTCTTATACTGATAAAACTCCTTTTGAAGTTGTTTCTGGATTCAAAGAAGATTCATGAGCAAACAAGGCTTGCAATTGAAAAGAAGAATAAAGAAGTTGCCTTGCGAAGAAATAAGGGAAGCAAATCTGTTATTTTTAAGCTTAGAGACTTGGTTTGGGTACATATGAGAACGAAAGATCTCCTTCCAAAAGAAAAACAAAGTTAGATCCTAGAGAAGGTGGGCCACATAAAGTCCTTAAAAGGATTGGAGATAATGCTTATAAACTTAATGTTCCTAATGAGTTCCAAGTTAGTGCTACATATAATATTTTTGATCTTTCCTTGTTCGATATAAACTAGAATTCAAGGAGGAATTCTCTTCAATAAAAGGGGAATGATATCATTCATAGAAGCTCTATGCCATGTAAGGATAATGATGAATCTTTGAAAGCTCCAGGGAGGCCCATGACAAGATCTCAGACCAAGGATCGAATGACAAGCTTAATGGGCTTCAATCTCAAATCCAAGTGTGTCTTCTTGGAGAAGAAGAGCTCAATCCCAAAAGAGATGAATTGTCTAAAATGCTTCAATTATTTTATGGTTCGAACTGATATCCAATAGGAGTATTATGGGGCCAAAATTCATGGTAAATATCCGCTTGCTCATTATGCGTGTTTTGACCATTCTACCCTTGCTAGTACTTTTCAGAAGCTAGAAATGAGTGGACCTAAATAATTTGGTTGTGTGGTATGTTGTGTTTTGTGACTTATAAGTGACTCTGTGATGTGTTTTTAACTTGGTTTGTTGGTGGCTTGTGTTCATAGGGCCTTAGAATGATTTTGAGAGACTAAGTATAAAAAATGGTGAATTATCAAGCTCACTAGTCAAAAAGGCTTCGCTGTAACGAGGATTATTCGTTGCAACGAGATCGTTGCAAAAAAAAAGGGTTTCGCTGCAACAAAGGGTGGGATTTTCCCAAGATTTGTTGCAGCGAAGAGCTTATTCGCTGCAGCGAGTCCGTTGCATTGAAACCATGGTCGCTACAGCGAAGAACACTTAAGTTAATGATGAATTTAAGTAGTTATTTCATGCCCACCCTTCTCATAATCCCCAAAACAGTTTCCAAGAGCATATAGGCGACTTTCTAAGGCTAGGTCACTAATCTCCATCAACGATAAGCCTTAATCACTAACTTTCTTCGCTTAACGTTCATATTAGATTCTTGTTTCAATCAAAATGCCCTTAATGAGAATACAAATACCAAGAAAACGCTAGGATATAAATGGGTTATTGTTTATTGTTGTTTAATGTTGTTTAATCATCTAAAAGTAGAGATTATCACTTGTTAGCATGAGAACTGGATATTGAATAATGTGAATTTGTTTGTTGAGACCTAGGGTTCCAATAAAACTGGAACTTTGGCGAAAACCAGATTAGTAGGGTTGAGTTGATTGTAGAACCCATAAATTGAGTTAATACTTCATTACTTACTTAGCAGTATGATTTCTAGACTTTGTACGTTCTGAGGCATTGCGAAAGGGAAAGGTTGTTGCGAAGTGATTCCATTTCTCAAATCTGCCTTGAGGTAGGTTACGGTTTACTTGAGTTAGACTTTGATTAGTTGATTATATATGTTGTAGAATTTATGGGAGAAAGCATGTCTAGGTCTTCGGACTTAGAATATGGTGTTCGTTGTTAGTTGTATGATTTAATTATGTGAAGTGATTCTCCATTGTTCAGGTTGATAAACCCGAATTATCTTCTTGAGATTGTTGAAATGGAGGTGTTCATATATACCCTTTAGAGATGAATTAATACAACTACATATTATATTATCATTGAGCAGATTATTCGTGAGTCTTATTGTGGCTTGTGTTATTTGATTATACTTTATTGGTGTTGACTTAACACGTGTATTTGAGCTAATCTTGTGATGTGATTATGAGGCATTTGTTTATGATGATTGAGATGGAACATATACATCTCTTACGTCACATTTGATAGAGGGTAACGATGTAGCCTAGTTATGAGCTCGTGGTCCGAGGTTCGTTCTGGAACGAGTGCTACATGGACACCATGAGTCCCCTACAAGTCATGGCTATTTGTGGAAAAAAACACCATGTAGAATATGTGTACAGATATGTGACAGAGCATGTAAACTTTATTATTTGTTTTATTACTTTCAGCTTGAGCATTGCTATTTCATTATTGATAAGTGAGGATTGATTCTGAAAGAGGGTTATTTGAGGATATTTATTGTGATGCATGTTTGTTGTGCTTGTCTACTTATTCCATTGGTTTTATATGTGTATGCATGATACTAATCTTGGGAGACCTATGATACCTACCAGTACATGTTGTTTATACTGACCTACACTTGTTCCACTTGTTTTTAGTGCAGATTTTGAGCTAGAGACGTCTTCCAAACCTCGCATCTAGTTGAGGTTATTCGTTACTAAGATTAGAGGGTGAGCTCCTATCCGTGCCATGCCGCATGAAGACCTTTCTTTATTCAAATGTCTATCTTTCATCCTAGACATTATGTTATTTTTAGACAGTATCTCTTCTTTTTAGACATTATTAGTTAGAGTCCTTGTACGGTGACTTTCAGATTTTGGGGATGTAATAGCTAGATTTTCGCACTTGCTATTTATTTATATTATTGCTAGATTTTCTTTATCATTTATTCATGAGTAATGATTTATAATTGGTTAAGTAATTGAAATTGGCTTGATAATGGGTTAAGGGATTGGTTCGCCCACCATAGGACTATTGTGGGTGCCACTCACGTCTGTTTGGGACGGGACATTCATCCTTGAAGAGCTCCAAAGTGGTGTCCATAAGAGGCCAAAACCAGCCCAAAAAGAAAAAGGTCACTTACAACTAGCAGACCAATCAAGCCCATTTAGAGCTCAAAGCCATGACCAAGAGATCCTAAAGAAGCCTTAATTAAACCACAAACATTAGGGTTTTTTTTTTCTATCTTTGACACCAAGCTTGGGTTTTATTTTTCCAAGTTTAGGATTATTCTTTTAGGATTATATTAGGGGTGGCAGCCACCTTATTTCTCTTATAAATAGGAGTGATTTTCATTAATTATTGGGATATTACATTGAGATTAATTATATTTTGAAAGTTCTTTTGAACCTTTGTGACTTGTACTTTAGGAATTTTCGAACCTTTACTAGTTTCATAGTTCAATGTATAAGGTAATATCTTCTTGTGATATCTTTAATTCCTTTCTGGTATTCTTTAAAAGGCGATTAGTTTTACATACTAATTGTTGTCTTAGGTTACTCATAAATAGGTCAAGATCTGAATCTATTATTTTGATTCGTTTTCTCAAGTAAAGGCGTTAGATTTCTTCTCATAAATGTATATGTTGTTACTTGGATCTTGTCAAGGATTTTGAACTTCGTGTTCTAGGAGATTCTTCCATTATTCCTTTGTATTTTATTTGCCTTTTTTTCTCGTATTTTAATGTTCTTTCAAATTTTACTTCCGCACATCTAATACTCAAGCTGTAAAGTTGGGATCTCCATAATCTCCCTGCTACCATTAGATGTGTCTTTCTTATTTTCTTTCATCTTGGTAGTGGGTTGGGGATAAAGGGTGAGGAGAGTCGACATTTCGGTTTGACTAACTCCATGTCGATCAAACATGACCCGTAGGATTATGTCTTTAAAAATAAATAGTCATGGATTTTTCAATTTGGGCTAATGTTTATTCCGTGATTAGTTAGGAGAACCAATAGTTGGTAAATAAATAGGCTAAATTTTTTACTTTTCTAGTGTGTAATCTAGTATGTAGATTTTCCTCTAAAGCCTACAGATATTCTCTCCCTGATTGTATCACCTAAAAAAAGAAGATTAAACATGAACAATCATTCAGCTCTTACTTGACAAAAAAAAAAAAACATATATGGCAGAGAACATAGGAAATGATTCTACTGCTAAGAGTAACGAGTTTACATGGGTGCTTGTCCTGAGGACAACTTCTCTGTCAAGCAGTTCTGCAAGGCCTCGGCAGCCTAGACAGATGAAGACTCATGTCAATGATTCTGGCTATCCAATTTGTATTTAATTGTACTTTTGTGGATTTTGATATTTTAGGTTTGTTTCACATGAGCCCTGTGTCTTAAAAATCTCTAGATTTTACAGAACCTCTATGAAGGAAAGAAAAGGATTATGGATAATGATTCTCTTTTTCTTTCTTGCTAGATATCTTGAGATCTATGAAGAAAGAGAGAGAACCATTCTTCATAATCTTTTTCTTTCTTTCTTAGAGTTTTTGTAAAATCTAGAAACTTTGGAGACACGAGACTCATGGGAAACAAACCTCAGGGAAAAAATTAAAGATCAGCAAATATACAATAAAATAAAAATCGGATAGCCAATACCATCAGCATGAGGCTTCACCTTTCTAGATTGTCAAGGCCTCATAGAATTGCTTGACAGAAAAGGTCACTCGAGGGCATTCACCCATGTATGATCGTTTCTCTTTGCAGTAGAATCCATTCTATGTTCTCTGCCTTTTTGTTCTTTTTTTCAACAAGTAAGAGCTAGACGATTGTTTATGTTAAATCTTCTATTTTTAGGTGATACTATCATGGAGATAAGATCTATAGGTTTTAGAGGGAAATTCAGTTACTAGATTACACATTGGAAAAGCAATATATGTAGCATATATGTCTACCAACTATTGGTTCTCCTAACTAAGCACAAAATTAAAATAAGCTCCAAATAGAAAATTCCTTGTCTATTTCATTTTACAGACATAATCCTACTTCTGGTCTTGTTAGGACATCAGAGTAGTATAGGAGACTAGGCATCTGAGGTTACTTGGATAAAATTGGAACTAGAAGGAAATCTTGTTACTGGGCTATAGTTAACTAGACTTTTGGTATATTAATATATCTGCTTTGGAGGGACAGTTTGAATATATTTGATCCAATCCAACATCACAATAAAATCACCAAGCATCTCAATCAAATCATAATGCAATGCAATGCAATAATGGTATGAATGCACTTCCATGCAAATGAGATGTACACATATACTCCAGACGGAAATATCGACGTCTCGGTAACATAACCCAACGTGACTAGCGAAGTCTAAGTACCACCCATCTCGGATCTTTGCCCACGGGGGGTTCTTATCGGCACCACCTTGGGGGACCCGCGGCGTCCATGCACTAACAACGATTCCGGAACTAACATCGGATATCAGCCATGCAATAACGACTCCGAAATTGATCATCGGGCATCCGCCATCTCACGTCACTTAAGTAAAAGAGTTTATCTAATATCAATTTCACTCAATCAACAATTTCGGGATGAACATCGGACATCGGCCATGTTATGTCCCGTGTTTTCGCATAATTGGAAATCTTGAAAATAATTAAGACTTGTATGTTATAAGGCAATATTTTGATTTTAGTTAATATGTTGATGTCATTCATGGAAGGGTTGGTGCAAAGACGTCGGGGAAGTCCAAGGGCAAAATTTGGATTTCGGAAATTAGTTTCGGGAATTACAAAAAACGAGATTTTTACGAATTGGGCCAAGAAAAAATTGAATAAAAATTGAGGCCCAAGTGTTAGGGGTGGCCGGCCAAAGGCCAAGGCCCAAGCCCCATTTTAAGTGGTCATGTTATTTCCATGTGACCAATTAATCAAGTATATAGTCATCTATATCATTAGAATGTTCAAGAAGAAAACAAATCAAAACACAAAAAAATTAGAGAGCACCTCAAAAGGCCTCTCGGCCGAACCCCTTAGCCAACAAAAAAAAATAATTCCTAGCTTTGTTTCCAATCTAAAAATCTTGTTCTTCTTGTATTCATAGAGTGTGCAAGACGCTCTCCGACGTGATATAATTAGTTAAGCGAGAGAGCGACGTTTACGGCAAGTCGGAATTTCAAGAATAAGGTATGATTTCTATGTTTTTATGTTATGAAATGGGTATATATGTGGTAGTGATTAAAGTTGCATGAAGATTATGGAATTGTGTTGTGTTGAGCATGGCTGTGTGTGTGTGTGAAGGGTGTGTTTGGCCATGAGCCATATTGGTGTGGGAGGAGTAGTGAATTTGATTTTTGTTTAGTTTGTTAGTTGCGTCGTTGTGGCATTTATGACGTAAATGAATGTTTAACGAGTCGAATTGGTATAGAAAATGGTTGTGTGTCGTTATGGGAAATTAGGCGACTTTTATATAGTTTGGTATAATTATGAAAGTAAGATGCTAGGATGGGAACTATTGTTGTTGTTAATAAATTTGGAAGGAAATAATGCGAGTTAGTATGTTCGTCGTAGTTGTTGACGTTTTAGATAGAATATGGAAAGTGGCGGATTATTTGAATTCATGTATATTGCATGGAATATTATTGGAATACCTTTGAATAACCTTGAATGAGTAAATGAATATGATTATGTTGATATTAGTTTGATATTGTGGAGTTTGAATGGAAGTTGTCACCTTATGTAAAAATGAAGGATATTGATGTTAGAACTTATTTTGTTGTGATTCTTGATTCATTTGGTATTGTTGGGTTGTTGTTGTTGAAATATTGAGCCGAGCTAAGCCTCGGGGATGCTATATGTATAGGGGAAGTGCTGCCGAAATTTCGGTAGACAACTATGACCTTAAGTTGACTTCTTAGAATCTATAACTTACAATTGGTAACTTTGACCCTTGTAGATTCTGAGCGAAACGGGATTTGAGTTTTGACGGGCGTGAGGCACTTATAAGGTATGTAAGGCTACCCATTCCTTCTTTTGGCATGTCTTAGGTATACTAGGTCGATATTGGAGCCCCGAAGGCAATTCTATTCATGGAAATCTGAATTGGAAATCAAGCACTATTCATTCAATTGAATTGAACTATAAAAGTCATATTTTGTCGAAAAGTGATCAAATGTCCGAAACTTTTGTAATTGTAATCTGATCGCTTCGAAACCTCCATGTGTGATTCCATAGACCCCGAATGTCCGTAATTCATGTCCGCCACCTCGACTTGACCCGAGGTGGGCCCGCTAAGCCCGAGAATTCTTTGTTTGCCCTATTACGCCCATTTTTGTATAAAGTCGGTAAAAGACTTTTGGTAATGAAATTGGCTATCATAAATAATGTTTGACCGCCACGATATTCTAAATTATATTTTGAACCACAAATACTACTTTGGAAATATTTTGTGAAACGAACCCTGTGTTAACTAATTGTTCGACTACTTTGACTAATGAGTTGACTTATAATTTTATCAAGTTTCAAGAATGTTTTGATATACAAGTTGCATTGTTTGCTCACGACTCCGCTCGTGCCCTTACTATGACTTCATTCACTGGTTCCCAGGCCGGTTATGATTCGTGCGCGCTATAATAAATTCGGTCGTATGCTGTGTTACGGTTCCCGAGGCCTCGCCATATGGCCGGGTTCCGTTTGGTGTTATGTTGTGATATGGCTAGTGACACGTATGATGATATCTGTGTTCGGGGATGTACGGAGATTTGATCCTTCTGGTGTTATGCTGTGTGTGGCACCAGCATCGGAGTTGTGACCACGTTCCTGAGCTTTGCATGATTTTAATTGCATTATATATATATATATATATATATATATATATATATATATATATATATATATATATATGTTTGATACAAATTTTGATATATCATTCAGTACTTCCCTTTGTATCTTGTTTGCTTTCAGTTGTGGCCTATATATTTCTGTACTCTATGCTTTACATACTCAGTACATCTTTCGTACTGACCCCCTTTCTTCGGGGGCTGCGTTTCATGCCCGCAGGTACAGACACAGGTGATCCATCACTGTAGGCTCCACTTTCTGCTATTTCGGAGTACTCCCTTTTGATCCGGAGTCCACTTTTGGTACATACATCTTTTGTTATGTATATAGTTCTGTATATATCTGACTATTTGGGTACGGCGGGGCCCTGTCCCGTCATATGATTCTGTCGATCTGTTTAGAGGTCTGTGGACATGTTTGTGGGTTGGGTCTTTCTGTTCGGATGTGTGTATATGATGTGTTTGGGCGATCCTATTCACCGCGGCTGCCGGTTTGCATATGTTTACATGTTGCCTTGTTGGCCGGTGTGGCCTTTGTTGGTATTTTCTGTGCGCAGGGTTATTTTGGATAGTCTGTAAAACAAAGGAAACTCTGCCGAAACTTTTCTGGAAATTATCTAAATTTGGAATATAGCCTTGTCGGCTTCTGCTATATACTTGAATGCTTTTGATAGATGGGTTTGGGTGCCCAGATCGGGCGCTAGTCACGGCCTACGGGGTTGGGTCGTGACAAAAGTGGTATCAGAGCGGTTTGTCCTCGGAATGTCTACAGGCCGTGTCTCGTAGAGTCTTGTTTATCGGTGTGTTGTGCACCACATCTATAAACAGGAGGCTACAGGGCATTTAGGGTGTTACTTTTCTTTGGAATCTTAGATCGTGCGTTAGAGCCGTGCTATTAGGATGATTTTGATCTGATTCGTTATTGTGTTTGCAGTGATGCCTCCGAAGAAGGAAACGGCGGGCCAGAAGGGCAAGGCAGGGATGGGAGGGACTAGTCAGGCACAGCGAGTTACCTGGGCTCGTGTTTATGATTTGCCCGAGGTTGTGCCCCATTCAGAGGGATCTGCTACACCACCGGCGGAGCCTGGAGCAGGTCCATCAGCAACTCCAGGGGCCCGAGTACCCGCACCCGAGTCTCCAGCTCCTCATCCAGGGGCGGAGAACAGGACACTGAGAGAGGCTGTGCAGTTATTGACCACTCTGGTAGCGGGACAGGCTCGCAGACGCGGGCGGAGAGATGATGATGATGACGACAGGCGTGATAGCCTGAGAGTTCGAGAGTTCCTATCGTGTGGCCCTCCAGAGTTTTTCGGGTCTAAGCCCGGCGAGGACCCCGATGACTTTATTCGGGGGGTGCAGCGCTCACTAGACTTGGTCAGGGCTTCAGAGACTGAGTCTGTTGAGTTGGCTTCGCATAGACTACGGGATGTTGCTGCTCACTGGTATGAGTCCTGGGAGCTATCCAGGGGTGAGGGTGCTACCCCAGCTACTTGGGACGAGTTCGTGACTGCTTTCACTCACCACTTTTTGTCCCCAGAGTTACGGCAGGCGCGGGTTGACCGATTTTTGCAACTGCAGCAGAGGGGTCGGAGCGTCCGTGAGTATAATATGGAGTTTGATTCTTTGGCCCGGTATGCACCTGCCATAGTAGCAGTTATGGCCGATCGGATGCACAGATACGTGATGGGGTTAAACCGCTATTTGATTGATGGCTGTATGGCGGTGGCATTGCAGGCAGACATGGATATTGCCCGACTACAGGCTTATGCCCTGGGTATGGAGGACTGACATAGAGCTGATTATTCTAGCAGAGATCGGGACAGGAGGCCGCCCAAGAGGGCCAGATCCGCAGGTTATTCTGGAGATTCTCGAGGCGGACAGCCTCAACAGCAGCAGTCAGGCAGACATCCTCCTCCGTCAGGCCGGGGTACACAGCCAGCCGGTAGGAGATTTGACAGTGCAGGACAGTCTGGGGCCGGTCAGAGCTCTAGAGCATCAGGGTCACAGATAGCTAGAGGTCCCAGCCAGCCCAGACCACCCAGGCCCCGTTGTTCCCATTGCGGGAAATCGCACCCGGGAGAGTGTTATCGACTTACTGGAGCCTGTTTTTCATGCGGTGGTCAGGGCCATCTTATGCGAGATTGTCCGTTGGCGAGCTGTTCTGGTAGTGTAGCTCAGCCGTCGGGATCAGCCGCTGGTTCATCATCTGCTCCATCAGTTGCACGCCCTGCGGGGCGAGGTATGCCTGCACCGGCGAGACGCGGTCGAGGTCGTGGCAGTGCTTCAGGTTCTAGCGGTCCCTCGAACCGCATATATGCATTAGCCAGTCGCCAGGACTAGGAGGCTTCACCGAATGTCGTCACAGGTACATTACTGGTTTTCTCCAGATCTGTATACGCACTGATTGATCCTGGTTCTACCTTATCATATATTTCCCCGCTCGTTGCTAGTAAAATTGGGATAGTGTCTGAGCCTATAGAGTCATTTGAGGTCGCTACACCGGTCGGGGATTGTATTATAGCGAGGCAGGTATATAGGGATTGTTCTGTGACTATATGTGATCGCTGCACTAAAGCTGATTTGATAGAATTAGATATGCTGGAATTCGATGTCATTATGGGTATGGACTGGTTAGCTTCCTGTTATGCTAATGTTGACTGCCATAAAAAGGTAATCCGTTTTCAGTTTCCAGGGGAACCAGTTATAGAGTGGTTCAGGTCTACAGCATCGCCGAGGGGTAAGTTTATTTCGTACCTCAAGGCTAAGAAGATGATTCAGAAAGGTTATATCTATCATTTGGTTCGTGTGCACGACACTACAGCCGAGACACCTACTCTTCAGTCTGTTCCGGTTGTTAGTGAGTTCCCAGATGTGTTTCCAGATAAGCTTCCGGGTCTTCCACCTGAACGGGAGATAGATTTCACTATAGACTTATTGTCGGATACGCAGCCTATCTCTATTCCTCCGTACAGAATGGCACCGGCTGAATTGAAGGAATTGAAAGAGCAGCTGAAAGATCTGTTAGATAAAGGCTTTATCAGACCCAGTACATTACCTTGGGGAGCGCCGGTATAATTTGTAAGAAAGAAAGATGGGTCACTGCGAATGAGTATCGATTATCGGCAATTAAATAAGGTTACTATAAAGAATAAATATTCCCTCCCCCGGATTGATGATTTGTTTGATCAGTTGCAGGGTTCTAAATATTTTTCAAAGATAGATTTGCGCTCGGGTTATCATCAGGTGCGAGTGCGAGAATCAGATATCTCGAAGACTGCTTTCAGGACCCGGTACGGGCATTATGAATTAAGAGTGATGTCTTTCGGGCTGACTAATGCTCCAGTAGTATTCATGGATCTGATGAATCGGGTATTTCGGCCTTTCCTGGATATGTTCGTGATTGTGTTTATCGATGATATTTTGATTTATTCACGATCAGCAGAGGAGCATTCAGATCATTTGAGAACAGTACTTGGTATTCTTCGGCAACAAATATTATATGCTAAATTTTCCAAATGTGAATTCTGGTTAACTTCTGTGGCATTCTTGGGGCATGTTGGCGGAGCAGATGGTATTCGGGTCGATACGCAGAAAATTGAAGCTGTACAGAATTGGCCCAGGCCTATTACACCGACAGAGGTTCGCAGTTTTCTGGGGTTAGCCGGATATTATCGGAGGTTCGTGGAGAATTTTTCTTCTATAGCAGCGCCACTAACGAAGCTTACTCAGAAAGCAGCAAAATTTTAGTGGACTGATGCCTGCGAGCGCAGCTTTCAGATGTTGAAAGAAAAATTAATTACAGCTCCAGTTTTAGCTCTTCCAGAAGGATCAGACGGGTATGTTGTCTATTGTGATGCCTCTGGTATTGGGATAGGCTGTGTGTTGATGCAGTACGGTCGAGTTATAGCCTATGCTTCCCGGCAGCTCAGACCGCACGAGAAGAATTATCCCACTCATGATCTTGAGTTGGCCGCGGTGGTTCACGCTTTGAAGATTTGGCGGCATTATTTATATGGGGTCCATGTTGATATTTATACGGACCATAAGAGTCTCCAGTATATTTTTAAGCAGAAAGAACTGAATTTGCGGTACAGAAGATGGCTTGAATTGCTGAAAGATTATGACGTTGATATTTTGTACCATCCGGGGAAAGCCAATGTGGTAGCGGATGCACTTAGCCGCAAGTCTATGGGTAGTTTGGCTGACGTACCACCTGGTAAGAAAGATTTGGTTCGTGAAATTCATCAGTTGGCCAGCCTTGGAGTTCGTTTGGCAGATTCTGGGATTTCTGTTCGTGCAGTTGCTGAATCATCTATTATAGAAGAGGTAAAGCAGCGTCAGTTTGAAGATCCTATTCTGGTTCAGTACAGAGAGGTGGCCCTTAATAAAGAAAAGACTCCGTTTGAAATTTCGCCTGAAGGGGTATTATTATACGAAGGCAGATTCTGTGTACCGGATGTTGCAGGCCCACGGCGACAAATCATGGGCGAGGCGCATAATGCACGGTATTCTGTTCATCGGGGTTCCACTAAAATGTATCATGATCTCAGGTGTTTGTATTGGTAGGACGATATGAAGAAAGATATTGCTGAGTTCGTTGGTCAATGCCCGAATTGTCAACAAGTTAAAATTGAACATCAGAAGCCCGGTGGATTATTACAGGAGATGGAAATCCCAGCCTGGAAATGGGAGATGATTAATATGGATTTCGTGGTTGGGTTACCGCGCACTCCACGCAGGTATGATTCTATCTGGGTCATTGTTGACAGATTGACGAAATCAGCGCATTTTCTCCCAGTCCGGACAACTTATTCGGCTGAGGACTATGCTAGATTGTACATCAGAGAGATAGTCAGACTTCACGGAGTCCCTGTATCTATTATTACTGACCGAGGTGCCCAGTTTACGGAAAATTTCCGGAGGTCATTTCAGGAGGGATTAGGGACTCAGGTGAGCCTCAGTACAGCTTTTCATCCTCACTCCGACGGGCAGGCCGAGCGCACTATTCAGACGCTGGAAGATATGTTGTGGGCCTGCGTTATTGATTTCAGAGGCAGCTGGGATGATCATTTGCCGCTTATTGAATTTTCCTATAATAACAGTTATCACTCCAGCATTCAGATGGCACCGTACGAAGCTCTTTCTGGCAGGAAATGCAGATCTCCTATTGGGTGGTTCGATGTGGGCGAAACTAAATTAATTGGGCCAGATGTGATCCAGGAAGCAGTAGATAAAGTGAAACTTATTCGGGAGAGATTGTTGGCTGCACAGAGTCGACAGAAGGCATATGCAGACAGACGACGTCGACCATTAGAGTTTCAGATTGACGACTGGGTATTTTTTGAAGGTGTCGCCTATGAAGGGTGTTATGAGATTCGGTAAAAAGGGTAAGCTTAGTCCGCGATATATTGGGCCATATCAGATCATTCGGAAGATAGGCGAGGTCGCCTATGAGCTAGACTTACCATCCGATTTGGAGGCAGTGCACCCTGTATTTCATGTGTCCATGCTGCGAAAATGTATTGGTGATCCTTCCAGAATATTCCCAGTAAATGACATTCAGGTAACAGAGCATTTGCCTTATGAAGAGCAGCCTATAACTATTTTGGACCGACAGGTACGGAGACTGCGCACTAAGGAAGTGCCTTCTATTAAAGTCCTATGGCGCAACAACAACCGGGAAGAGATGACCTGGGAGTCAGAGGAGGAGATAAGGAGGAAATATCCCCACTTGTTTCCTACGCCCACAGGTAATCTAAACTTTTTAAACTTGTTGTATTAATCGATGGGTGAATTATGTGTACTACCTACAAGAGAGGGACTCCCCCGTTATGCTCATAAGACTTTATAAGACTAATTTAACATTCGGGGACGAATGTTCTTAAGGGGGGGGAGAATGTTATGTCCCGTGTTTTCGCATAATTGGAAATCTTGAAAATAATTAAGACTTGTATGTTATAAGGCAATATTTTGATTTTAGTTAATATGTTGATGTCATTCATGGAAGGGTGGGTGCAAAGACGTCAGGGAAGTCCAAGGGCAAAATTTGGATTTCGTAAATTAGTTTCGGGAATTACAAAAAACGAGATTTTTACGAATTGGGCCAAGAAAAAATTGAATAAAAATTGAGGCCCAAGTGTTAGGGGTGGCCGGCCAAAGGCCAAGGCCCAAGCCCCATTTTAAGTGGTCATGTGATTTCTATGTGACCAATTAATCAAGTATATAGTAATCTATATCATTAGAATGTTCAAGAAGATAACAAATCAAAACACAAAAAAATTAGAGAGCACCTCAAAAGGCCTCTCGGCCGAACCCCTTAGCCAACAAAAAAAAAATCCTAGCTTTGTTTCCAATCTAAAAATCTTGTTCTTCTTGTATTCATAGAGTGTGCAAGACGCTCTCCGACGTGATATAATTAGTTAAGCGAGAGAGCGACGTTTACGGCAAGTCGGAATTTCAAGAATAAGGTATGATTTCTATGTTTTTATGTTATGAAATGGGTATATATGTGGTAGTGATTAAAGTTGCATGAAGATTATGGAATTGTGTTGTGTTGAGCATGGCCGTGTGTGTGTGTGAAGGGTGTGTTTGGCCGTGAGCCATATTGGTGTGGGAGGAGTAGTGAATTTGATTTTTGTTTAGTTTGTTAGTTGCGTCGTTATGGCATTTATGACGTAAATGAATGTTTAACGAGTCGAATTGGTATTGAAAATAGTTGTGTGTCGTTATGGGAAATTAGGCGACTTTTATATAGTTTGGTATAATTATGAAAGTAAGATGCTAGGATGGGAACTATTGTTGTTGTTAATAAATTTGGAAGGAAATAATGCGAGTTAGTATGTTCGTCGTAGTTGTTGACGTTTCGGATAGGATATGGAAGTGGCGGATTATTTGAATTCATGTATATTGCATGGAATATTATTGGAATACCTTTGAATAACCTTGAATGAGTAAATGAATATGATAATGTTGATATTAGTTTGATATTGTGGAGTTTGAATGGAAGTTGTCACCTTATGTAAAAATGAAGGATATTGATGTTAGAACTTATTTTGTTGTGATTCTTGATTCATTTGGTATTGTTGGGTTGTTGTTGTTGAAATATTGAGCCGAGCTAAGCCTCGGGGATGCTATATGTATAGGGGAAGTGCTGCCGAAATTTCGGTAGACAACTATGACCTTAAGTTGACTTCTTAGAATCTATAACTTACAATTGGTAACTTTGACCTTTGTAGATTCTGAGCGAAACGGGATTTGAGTTTTGACGGGCGTGAGGCACTTATAAGGTATGTAAGGCTACCCATTCCTTCTTTTGGCATGTCTTAGGTATACTAGGTCGATATTGGAGCCCCGAAGGCAATTCTATTCATGGAAATCTGAATTGGAAATCAAGCACTATTCATTCAATTGAATTGAACTATAAAAGTCATATTTTGTCGAAAAGTGATCAAATGTCCGAAACTTTTGTAATTGTAATCTGATCGCTTCGAAACCTCCATGTGTGATTCCATAGACCCCGAATGTCCGTAATTCATGTCCGCCACCTCGACTTGACCCGAGGTGGGCCCGCTAAGCCCGAGAATTCTTTGTTTGCCCTATTATGCCCATTTTTGTATAAAGTCGGTAAAAGACTTTTGGTTATGAATTTGGCTATCATAAATAATGTTTGACTGCCACGATATTCTAAATTATATTTTGAACCACAAATACTACTTTGGAAATATTTTGTGAAACGAACCCTGTGTTAACTAATTGTTCGACTACTTTGACTAATGAGTTGACTTATAATTTTATCAAGTTTCAAGAATGTTTTGATATACAAGTTGCATTGTTTTCTCACGACTCCGCTCGTGCCCTTACTATGACTTCATTCACCGGTTCCCGGGCCGGTTATGATTCGTGCGCGCTATAATAAATTCGGCCGTATGCTGTGTTACGGTTCCCGAGGCCTCGCCATAGGGCCGGGTTCCGTTTGGTGTTATGTTGTGACATGGCTAGTGACACGTATGACGATATCTGTGTTCGGGGATGTACGGAGATTTGAACCTTCTGGTGTTATGCTGTGTGTGGCACCAGCGTCGGAGTGGTGACCACGTTCCTGAGCTTTGCATGATTTTAATTGCATTATATATATATATATATGTTTGATACAAATTTTGATATATCATTCAGTACTTCCCTTTGTATCTTGTTTGCTTTCAGTTGTGGCCTATATATTTCTGTACTCTATGCTTTACATACTCAATACATCTTTCGTACTGACCCCCTTTCTTCAGGGGCTGCGTTTCATGCCCGCAGGTACAGACACAGGTGATCCATCACTGTAGGCTCCACTTTTTGCTATTTCGGAGTACTCCCTTTTGATCCGGAGTCCACTTTTGGTACATACATCTTTTGTTATGTATATATTTCTGTATATCTGACTATTTGGGTACGGCGGGGCCCTGTCCCGTCATATGATTCTGTCGGTCTGTTTAGAGGTCTGTGGACATGTTTGTGGGTTGTGTCTTTCTGTTCGGATGTGTGTATATGATGTGTTTGGGCGATCCCATTCGCCGCGGCGGCCGGTCTGCATATGTTTACATGTTGCCTTGTTGGCCGGTGTGGCCTTTGTTGGTATTTTTTGTGCGCAGGGTTATTTTGAATAGTCTGTAAAACAAAGGAAACTCTGCCGAAATGTTTCTGAAAATTATCTAAATTTGGAATATAGCCTTGTCAGCTTCTGCTATATACTTGAATGCTTTTGATAGATGGGTTTGGGTGCCCAGATCGGGTGCTAGTCACGACCTACGGGGTTGGGTCGTGACAGGCCATCTCACGTCACTTAATTAAAACTAAGTTCAACTTATCAAGTATTTATCAAATATCATCAATATCTCAACTGTGTATCATGAAAATGAGAGTGCGTGCAATGCATGAATCACATCAATAATCATGCTCAATATCACAAGTACCATTAGTGGGTACGACAACAATATATCTGAATCACAAATACCAACAGTAGGTATGCCACTAATATAACTAAATCACAAGTACCAACCAGGGGTATGCCACCAATATATCCAAATCACAAATACCAATAGTGGCATGTCAATTATATCACAATCAAGATGATAAAACAGAATTCAATATCTACCAACTACTCATGGCATCAAGCCGACATAATGGAACAATCAAGGCACACGTAACGGGGTGGCTAGTCCCAACACACAACAGGGCCCAACTAAGGAAATATCCGACCCGACTTCATACCCGAAGGTTAATATGCTGTCTCTGAAAGTATAGTCTAAATATGTGCTTCGCTATACGAAGTCTCACCAAAAGGTAAGCCATAACTTACCTGGATGGCCAAACCGCAACACCAACAACTCATTCCATCGCCTTGCCTTTCCGCTGAACCTCAGAACCAAAGTAGTCTAAGCATAATCGAATTCTAGATTAGAAATCATAAAGAATGATACTAATATTGCTACTATTCAATTTAGATCAATTCTAACCCTAGAAATTGGGGAAACAGACCCACAAGGGCAAAACGGGAAATTCGAAAGCAAAATACCAAATTAAGTACTAGGTGATCATAACCCAACCACTAATTATTGATTTTACTCAAGGATTAGCTTAATTTCTGATTTCAAGCAAAACCCCCAAATTGGGTATAAACCCTAAGTCTTTGATTCCGAAATTCAACGCTAAAAATGGAAGATATATGATTAATAAGCTTAAATTCATCAAATTTTAACATAAACATCATCAATTTATCATTTCCAAGCCTAGAGAAAGTGTTCATCAAAAACCCTCTTCCAACATCCATTACTAAGGGATGATTAAAGGGAAGGGGGGAATCTAAGATGATTATGAATTAAGGAAGAGTGAAGTAATGAGCAAGATTTACCTCCAAGATTCTCCTACAAATATCCCTAAGAACAGTTTCCTCAAGCTCAAATATCGAGATGGGAAATAATGAGGGTCTATGGCTTATTTAAATCACATTCAATGAGACACATGGCCCATCACCGTCACGACGGTGGCGGGGCCGCTACAATGCCCTTTTTGCCGCCACAGCGGTCTGACCAAAATACAGGTGGCCGCCCCAGCGGCGAACACACCGCAACAGCGGTGCCGCTGGGACAGTATTGGCGCCGCCGTTGCAGGCATCAGGTACCAGAATTCTCCCGTTTTTCTAAGTCTTCAATCGAAATCCCGGGCCATTCCCGAGGCCATCTGTTCACAACCCATACACACAGACCCACACAAAAATACACCACGAACGCACTCGTGGCCTCAGAATTTCCAACGGAGGCCTCGTCGACCGAGTCAACCCTCGATGCCTTAATTCTAATTTCCTAACCCATGTCCTGAAATGCATCTAAGTGCATTGGGAACCGAACCAATTACGCCCACAAGTTCTAAATGACCATCCAGACCTCTCGGAATCGACAGAATTCTGAAAAGGTCATTTACCCAAAAGTCAACTTTGGGTCAACCATTTTTCGCTATAAGTCTATATTTCACAAAAGTTGCCTGAATCTAGTCTAGACACCTTGGGAAGAGTGCCAATAGTCCCCTCGAGTCTAAAGTGAGCTAATCAATGCTTGGGAATAGGCAAAAATGCCGAAAAAGCTATAACGACCAAACGGATCGTTACATCAGATACCAATTAAACCGTCGCTCGTCCTCGAGCGAAGTAAAGAAGGAAAGCAGGGAAGTACCTGAATCAGTGAACAACTGGGGGTATCGGCTACGCATGTCACACTCGGTCTCCTAAGTAGCCTCCTCAACAGGACGTTGCTTCCATTGCAACATCACAGAAGCAATCTCCTTTGACCTCAACTTTCAAACCTGTCTATCTAAGATCGCGATCCGCTCCTCCTCGTAAATCAAATTCTCATCAAGCAATACAGAATCTCAACGGACAATGTAGGTATCATCGGCATGGTACTTCTTCAGCATCAAGACATAAAAAATTGGGTGAACTCCCGCCAAGCCTAGCGGTAATGCTAACTCATAAGCTACATCACCGATACAGTCCACAATCTCAAACGGACCAATATACCTGGGGCTCAACCTGCCCCTCTTACCAAACCTTATAACACCCTACATGGGTGAAACCTTCAATAGAGACTGGTCACCAATAGCAAACTTCAAATCTCGGACCTTGCGGTCCACATACATCTTTTGCTGACTCTGAGCTGCTAAAAGCTTGGCTTGAATAACTCTCACTCTATCAAGGGACTCTCTCAATAGATCCGTGCTCCAAGGTCAAGCCTCGAACATATCAAACCAACCAATTGGAGATCTACATCTCTTGCCATATAAGTCCTTAAAAGGCACCACGCCAATACTCAAATGATAATTGTTGTTGTACACAAACTCTACCAAGGGCAAGTACTGATCCCAATGACCACCAAAATCAATAACACACGCTCTCAACATATCCTCGAGCACCTGAATGGTCCGCTCAAATTATCCATCGGTCTGGGGATGAAAAGCTTTACTAAGGTCCAATCGGGTACTTAACTCCTCATGAAATGCCCTCTAGAATCGGGAAGTGAAGATGGTACCCCGATCAGATACAACAGAAATAGGGACCCCATGTAATCTCACAATATCCCGAATATACATCTTAGCTAACTTCTCCGCAGTGTAGGAAACCTGAACTGGAATAAAGTGAGCGGACTTAGTCAACCGATCCACTATCACCCAAATAGAATCAAACTTGCCAAGGTTCTTCAGAAGACCCATGACAAAATCCATGGTAATTCTCTCCCACTTTCACTCGGGAATGGGCATCCTCTGAAGCACTCCACCGGGCCGCAGGTGCTCATACTTTACCGGCTGACAATTTTAGCACTTAGCCATAAAGTCAACTATATCTCTCTTCATCTGACGCCACCAATAGTGTTGTATCAAGTCACGGTACATCTTACTGCCCCCCCCCCCCCCCCCCCGATGAATAGAATAGCGAGAGCTACGAGCCTCAAACAAGATCAACTGAATTAGATCACCAACATGAGGAATGCACACGCATCCTCTAATCCTCAGAATGCCCTCAGAATCAATCACGGCCTCCTTGGCCTCACCTCTCGAGACCCTATCTCGGATCTTGCTCAACAGAGCATCCTCAAGCTGATGAGCCCTAGTCCGATCAAACAAGGACGACCTCGCTCTATACAAGCCAAAATCTTACCCGGGGCTGAAATATCAAGAGGGACGAAACTGTTGGCCAGAGTCTGAACCTCCATGGCCAACGGACACTCGGAAACAATCAATTGAGCTAAACTCCCCATACTCACTGCCTTGCGACTCAAGGCATCAGCCACCACATTGGCCTTCCCAGGATGATACAGAATAGAGATGTCATAGTCCTTCAGGAGCTCCATCCATCGGCGCTGCACAAAATTAAGATCTCTCTGAATAAACACATGCTGAAGACTACGGTGATTGGTGAAAACCCTCACAATGAACACCGTACAAACAGTGCCTGCAAAGCTTCAAAGCGAAGTCTACAGCCAACAACTCCAAATCATGGGTGGGTAATTCTTCTTATGAACCTTTAATTGACGGGAGGCATAAGCTATCACTCTACCCTTCTACATCAACACCGCACCCAAACCCATACGAGAAGCATCACAATAGACAGCAAAATCCTTACCTTCCACCGGTAAGGCTAGGATCAGGGCTATAGTCAAAAGAAGCTTGAGCCTTTGAAAGCTCTCTTCATAATCATCCGTCGACTGGAAGGGAACATCCTTCTAAGCCAATCTGGTTAAGAATGAAGCAATGGCAGCAAAACCCTTCACAAAGCGACGGTAATAACTGGCCAAACCCACAAAACTACGAATCTCAGTAACAGTAGTAGGCCTCGCCCAACCCCTCACAGCCTCAATATTCTGTGGATCAACCATAATCCCCTACTTGGACAACACTTGGCCTAGGAATGCTACAGACTCCAACCAGAACTCATACTTTGGAAATTTAGCAAACAAGCTATGTTTCTTTAACAACCTAAGAATGGTACAAAGATGGCTCTCATGCTCCTCTCTACTCTTGGAATACACCAAGATGTCATCAATAAATAAAAGCACAAAGGAATCAGGGAACGTCCTAAAGATGCCATTCATCAAAGTCATAAATGTAGCCAGGGCGTTGGTAAGCCCGAAAGACATCACTAGAAACTCATAGTGGCCATATCTCATCCGAAAGGCTATCTTTGGAATATCCTCCGCCCTGATCTTCAACTGGTGATAGCCGAAACGCAAATAAATCTTTGAAAATACCAAAGCACCCTGACTAGTCAAACAGATCATCAATATGAGTCATAGGACAATTGTGTCGGATAGTGACCTTGTTCAACAGGCGGTAATCAACACACATCCTCATAGTCTCATTTTTCTTCTTCACAACTAACACAGGAGCACCCCAAGGGGAGACACTCGGTCTAATGAACCCCTTGCTCAACAGATCCTGTTACTGCTCCTTAAGCTCTCTCGACTCCTTGCTCAACAGGTGTCATCCGATATGGTTGGATGGAAATAGGACGAGTTCCTGGGTCCACGTTGATACAGAAATCAATATCACGATCGGGTGGCATACTCGAAAATCGCTCATAATAGAGATAGACTCAAAGGGTGGAGATGCAACAGTCGTATCACGAACATGCGCCAAATACGCTAAACACCCCTTACTTACTAACTTCTTCGACCGAAGGAAGAAAATGATCTTCTTCGGGGCGGGACTAGGAGTACATCTCCACTCAAGGATAGGAATGTCCGGCATGGCTAAGGTGACTGTTTTAGCGTGACAGTCCAAGATCGCATGATAGGGAGAAAGCCAGGACATACCCAATATAATGTCAAAGTTCACCATATCAAGAATCATCAAATCTACCCAAGTGTCATACCCCATAAAAGTAACCAAACAAGACCAGTATACTCGATCAACAATCACTGAATCTCTGATCGGAGTAGATATATGAACAGGTATATCTATGCTATCACAAGGCAAATCCCAACCAACGACATGAAATGCAGATACATACGAATAAGTGGATCCAGGATCAAATAACACATATGTTGCTCTATGACGGACAAAAATGGTACCCGTTGTCATAACACCACATACCTCTACATAGGGTCTACCTGCTCTAGCCCCTGTGGCTTCAACTCTTGCTACACAGTCAACAATGTCCTAGAATGACGCGCCCTTAGCCTCCAGCTGGACACAGAGCAGCTGGAGAGGACCATCCAGCCCACTAATAAACCACCGAATCCTGCCAGCATCTGTCGGAATCAAGGGGTAGTAGTAATAGGCCAAATTGGAGAAGGACAGTGTGTAGGTAGCGACTGGCATGCCATCCTGACAAAGATCGATGAACTGACCTTGATGCTCGTCCCTCCGCGAACGAGGCACGTACCTCTCCAAAAACACCCCATAGAACTGCTCCCAAGTAAGTGGGTGCGCACACGCTGTATGCTAGCAAGGTAGTCTCTCCACCATGCCCTCACGCAACCATGGAATCGATGGTTAACATAGATGACTCCAAGAGTATCTGTGATCCCTTCCTTATGAAGTAGCTCGTGCGTGATCACGATAAACTCGTGGGTATCCTCGAACGAAGTACGAGGGAACCTCAGTGGCTCTAACTTCCTGAACCTCCCAACCAGGTCCTGATCAGCAGCAATCATAACATCGCCCTTCATGGGCCTAATATCCTTACCAATGGAGGGTATCGCATCAATAAGAAGAGCCATAGCTGTGGTGGGATATCCTGACCATGTAGGCCCCTGCTCAGGGTCTACACCCCAATCCTAGTCTGTGAATCCCCGCCAAGAGTAATAGCACCGACCGCTTCCTGTTGGGAATTAAGGTGAAGTAGAATCCTGGCCATAGTGTTATGCACGGCCTGGCTAGAAGTAACCTCAAGCTGTGTCCCTGCTAGGGCCACGCCATCCTCTACGGCCTGGTCTCTATCTGACTGATACTTGGGCTCGAAAGATGGAGACCTCTCTCGTCGCCGGCCCACCGTAGGAGCTCTGCCCCTAGCTAGGGCAGCCCCGCAGCCTCTCGCTCTGCCCCGTCCCCTGGCAGTAGCGTGCCCTCGAGTGCTAGCCATAGCTACGAGCTCTGGCACCTGACGTCGGGCCATCGTGGCTCGAGTCCTCACCATATGTGAGAGAAAATAAGAGAGTCAGATACCAATTTGATCCTTCCAGATACCAAATTGAACAAGTAGCATGAAGAATGAAAAGAAAGTGAGATTTCCTAAATGTCATGTAGCCTCCCACAGATAAGTATGGAGCTCATCGTACCGATCCGTGAGACTCTACTAGACACGCCCATGTATTAACGAACGCGTAACCTAGGGCTCTGACACCAACTTTGTTACCACCTATTTTTCCTAAGTCGTGTGGTCACTTACCTTCCCACCTTAGTAAGCGAACCCTCAACCCATCAATGAATAAATACATAAAATTATGAAATGAAACAGTGGAATAGAACAATTACATAAGTCTCACGATATATATATATATATATATATATATATATATATGTGTGTGTGTGTGTGTGTGTGTGTGTGTGTGTGTGTATATGTATGTAAGTAGTAAAAAGCATACCAAAAGAGAGCGAACTGCAGCTCCGAGCCAAGTGGAGTGCACTGAGGAGAAGTCCTGTTGAGCTGGACCACCTGTCTGACTATCGGTACCTACGGGCATGAACGCAGCCCCCCTCCCCCCCCCCCCAAACAATAGGGGAGTCAGTACGGATAGTGTACCGAGTATGGAAGGCATAAGAACATCAAGTACATATGAATCATGGAAACCAGTATCAATATTTGAAGGCATTTGTGGCTAACATCTGAGAACAATTGCGTAAGTCTGTATGATATGCATAGGTTATAATATAACTGATAGTGCTATAGAACGTATAGCTCGATCCATATATAAAATAATAGTGCCGAGGAACGTATGGCCCGATTCATAAATAATATAATAATGCCGATGAACGTACGACCCAATCCATATATAATAGTGCCGAGGAATGTACGGCCCGATCCATATATAATATAATAATGCCGAGGAAAGTACGGGCCGATCCATATATAATAGTGCTGAGGAACATACGGCCCGATCCATATAGAATATAATAGTTCCGAGGAATGTACGGCCCGATCCACATATAATATAATAGTGCCAAGGAACGTACGGCCAGATCCATATATAATATAATAGTGCCGAGGAACGTACGGCCCGATCCATATATAATATAATAATGCCGAGGAACATATGGCCCGATCCATATATAATATAATAGTCCCGAGGAACGTACGGCCCGATCCATATATTATATAATAGTGTCGAGGAACGTACGACCCGATCCATATATAATATAATAGTGTCGAGGAATGTATGGCCCGATCCATATATTATATAATAGTGTCGAGGAACGTACGGCCCGATCCATATATAATATAATAGTGCCGAGGAACGTATGGCCCGATCCATATATAATAGTGTTGAGGAACGTACGGCCCGATCCATATATAATATAATAGTGACGAGGAATGTATGGCCCGATCCATATATAATATAATAGTGCCGAGGAACGTACAACCCGATCCATTTATCATATAATAATGGTATACTGCCTGGCCATATAGGCGCGGTGTAAGAAAATTAGTTGTACATATATATATATATATATATATATATATATATATATATATATATATATATTTAAATGCATGTAAGACTCGGAAAAGGATACTCTGAACTCCTCTGGTGACATAAGGACTCTCGATAACATAAGAAGCTAGTATGATAAGTCTCTGGGAGTTATGAACATAAAACATAGGAGGCCAAGGATACAAATATCTCTATACTATCTAAGAATAGAGTGTTTTGAACTTGCTTTCTTACTGTGTTTGTTCATATGATAAGGATCATGCCAAAATGAAAGAAAGGGACAGCCTTAACATACCTTGGAGTCTACCTAATGCTCGATGCGTACTTCCCGAGCTTGTACCACTACAACCAAGATAACACGAATTACACTTAGGCCATATACATCCCTTACTACCCATTTCAAGTACGTATGAAACTTAACGAAATTTGGGCAACATTTCCTCTATAATTCTTACTGCAATACAACTCCCAAATGGTGCACAACACACAAAACATCATTAAAAACAACAGTAACAATAAACATCAACATAAAAAAGTAGAAATCTCTCCAAAAATCCAATCAAAACAGCCTTCAAGGCAACCACATCAACAAACTAGTTTTGGTTCTTCATATCATGTTTTCATTCACTTTAAACTAAGGAATTCCTTCACAAACAACTTATGTCAATACTTTCATATCAAATTATAATCAAACCATGCCAAAACATCTCCCAAAATAGCCCTTAATCTTAATTTGACTCAATTAACTCACCGCTTCCATAGCTATATTTCCTTCACTTTAAATCACTAAAACTCTTGGTAATCAACTTAATATCAAAGATAAGAATAGTATACATACCTTAAAGGGGCTGGAATTCCAAGAACAAAACTCTAAATAAAACTCTTAAGCTCAACAACGTCAATAGAAACAATAGGAACAACTTTCCCTTCACTAGCTTGGGTTTTCGGGGCTCGGATCTTACTTGGATGATAAAGAAAGTTTGGGAGAGGATTGATGAGTATTATGGAGAGTTTAAGGTCTGTTGGTGTGAGTTGAAATGAAAAAAATCACGAAATAGATGCATATATACAGCAGCTGCATCGCCTGAAAATTGGCGGGCTGTTGATATGCATCGACGGATCATCGACACTTTGATGACCCATAACTCCCACGTCGGTGTGCGAATTCATTTCTGCCAATTGCATTGGAAAGTAGACTCTCTTAACTTATGAATGCATAGGTTATGGATTCTATAATTCCTTGTATTCTAGGAGGTATGCCTCTCTAAATTTGACCCAAATATTTCTGTCCAGAGTTCTGCGAAATTTTCCCAAAGTTTCAACAAACTTAATTTTTTCGATTCGCTTCACATCCAAAATTCCCGATAGTTAATAAACATGATACCAAGCTCTCATGTATGAAGAATGAGCATGTATAATTCCTTATGACCTTAACGAAAACCTTGCCTTGTAAATCTTCATCAACTTACTCAAGACGAAACTTTACGTACAAAAGTACGAGGTGTAACATCCTTTCCCCCTTTGGAACATTCATCCTCGAATGATAAACTAGTCTTACATTCGCAATACCTCCCCAAGCGTTCTCTTGTTGAATTCATGCCCTACATATACCTCTCTCTCGACAGGTCATGTTTAATCGTATCATCGTTTTTCTTACTTGACATATCTTCATTGCTTCTCTTCCCATTTTTTTCCTTTCACACGTACTCTTATCATTTCCTCGACTTATTTTTACTTACACCTTGTATTGAACTTGCTAATATCACATGCCTTCTTATCTTATTCTAGAGCTTCAAACGAAATACCTAAGGGTCCTTACTTCCCTTTTTTCTTTCCTAGCTGGACCATTTAATACCTGGGAGCCCTAAGTCGAAGAGTGTAATTTTGAGTATTTAAAGGTCTGTTTTATCACTCTTTCTTTATCCTTATCACGAGCGCTGAAACTCTTCTCTTTTATATTTCCAAGTTACCAGCTCCTTGCCTTCACCTCGCGCTAATTGGTGGATCTCAGAATAGCCTCACAGGTTTCGTTGACTATGTTTTACTTGTTCTTTCAATCCTCTCTTACATTTGAATTCTCCTTCATCATTCTCCCCATCATCTACCATGTTTCTCACGGAAGTTATCCATAATTCCTTTCTAAACGTAATTTATCTTATCCAAAATAACACATGATCATCCTACCTTTTTTATCGATTGTGACTCATAAACTTAATATTGGCTATTGCACTCAAATTTATTCTTCCCCCCTTTATAGCTTCATCTTATCATGATAGAACATCACGAACAACTTACTTATATCCTTTATCCCTGAAGTTTATTCATAACAACCTCTTGAATACTCAAATAATTCAACAACATAGAAATAATGCTTCGTCCTTTTTGTGCCTTGTCTCGCCTTCTTTTTCTTTAGACGACAAAACACACACTAGGATAACTTTGGGCATTACAAAAACGTCTTAACTTCACCTTTGGCAACAACTTTAGTTTGAATTGAACAGCGTCCTTTTTGGAATTTCCCTAAATAGTCCGCAATGCCATAATGGGTAATCCTTTGTTACTCTGAGCGATCATTAGTATGGTGTGATTGTCGAGTGCACTTAGGAGGGTAAGAAATCCATTCTTAACGGATATTTGGAGAACTAAAGTATGCACTAATAATAATGCCTCATTTTTCAATTAGAATATAATCACGTAACATATATCGTTGGCGGCTTGTCTTACTCTCTATCGTCTTAAAGTTCTAATTTCTCTCCTAGTACAGAAGTACCTGCGGGGAGCGTATCTTCCTCATACCATACTTATCGTAGCCATTATAGCAGGTAGGCGTTTAATTATCCGCCTCCTTCCAAAACCCTTCCTTTCATTTGTGTTAATCACGAATACTTCATAATGTCACTGCTCAACCACCACTCATCCTTTAACTTGCTGTCCTTGTCATCTTGCTCTTAGTTATCGACTCATTATCCTATTCTTTCCTTACTCATCATTCCCTCTATGTTAATGTCACGACCCAACTAGTGGGCTATGACGGGTACCCGGAGCTGGCTACCGAGTACCACTCATCATGCTATCTATCATATTCAACCTGGACACACATCATTCTCACCATAAAACTTATCATAAAACTATCGTCAATACCTTCCTGAACATGTATGTGTGCATAAGCCCATGAGGCTACAAAAATGATGTATAGAATATGCAATGAAGGGGTCACATAGCATCTACAACCCACATATAAGTATCTACGAGCCTCTAACGAGAATACTGAGATCATAGGGACGGGACGGTACGGGACCCGCCATTCCCCAAATATGTACACAAGAGAATATACCAATAAGCGGCAACTCCGGAGTAGTGGAGTGCTCCTACAAGTCTGTTCAAATAAGCTCCTAAGCATCTGTGCCGTCTCCCTATCTACCTGAGAGCATGAGCGCAGCGTCCATAAAAGAAAAGACGTCAATACGAATAATGTACTGAGTATGTATGGTATGTACAACAACATAATAAAGAAATAAAAGAGCATAAGATGATGAGTGAACCTATAACTGATTGCCGCTTAAGGCGGAGTCATGCATGCTAACTTTTATAGTAAAAATAATATCATATCATATATACATATATAAGCTGCCCGACTATATAGGTGCGGTGTGATCATCATTAGCCCGCGTTCGGGGCGTAAGCTGCCTACTATAATGGTGTGTCTGCCCGGCCTCCTATAGGGCGGCACGGTGTTTGATACGCTCAAATTACACCTATTAATAGTATAACGCGGACGTTGTCAAATATAGTAACCCAACGAGGTTGGGGTCGAATCCCAGAGAGAAAATGTCATGAAAAGTTTACTAAACGTGTATTATACTAATCTTGCGGTCCTGGTGTATTCCAAAAAAGGGTTTTATAGTTGATTTGGTTTGTGGACTAATTTAAACTTACTAGAAATTTAAAGTTGTAAATATATGGGTAAAAAGAACCAAGGTTGTGTTCTCGTCAGATAAAGTGTATGATCATGGGTATCGATCTTGATATACTTCTAATGGACTGGATGTATGGATGCACTTAACCTCTATGTGAATCTAAACTATTTTCCAATAAGAAAAGATTATTTATTTCTATGCTTTTTCCAAAGATAAGAAAGTATGCATGAAGAACGGTTAATTATGCCAAGTAAATTCCTCTTATTCCTAAGTGAATTTATTAAACAAGGTTTAAAGCCCTGAGTTCTTGTTATTTGTTCTTACCTAACCCTAGCTATTTTCCCAAATAAACTAAAGTTCATGGCGTGAGCTAATGTTTGCAACCACTAACTATATGATGAATACGAAGAACAAATAAACCCTAACAATCCATTATGCTTATATCTTTCAGGATCCCCAATCACAAAACACCCATCCATGGGTTCACAACCTTAGTAAAGGTGTTTAGCTACTCATGGCAACAAGAAAACAATAAAAGATTGAAGATTGCATAATTGAATTATTGTATTGAACTTACGAATAAAACTTGAAAGTAATGAATGTAATTGTCTGGAAATCATCAAAAGCAAGAATAATTCAAAAGTAATTCCTACAAGTCTAAAACTCTAGATGTCTGAAAAATAAAACCTAAACAGCTATTTATCCAAGTTAAAACTCGGAATAATCAATCCCAGTCCTGTTCCATCTCGGCTAGCACTTCGACGGGTCGTCTTTGCACTTCGACGGTCGTCGACATGCTCGACGACCAACTCGACGATATGAGTACCCTTTATCACCCTGCAAGAATTCCACCGTCGAAGCACTTCGACGGGTCGTCGATCATGTCGACGGTGCAAGTCGACGATCTGAGTATGCTTTGATGTTTTTGTTACTTCGCAGGAACTTTTTGACGATGCAATTTGACGGGCCGTCGAACATGTTGACGGTCCGTTCTTATGCTTATCAGAACAGATTGCCTATTTTCCTCATTTTTTCGCTTTCCGAGCATTCTAACTTAAAAATACCTGCACCACACATAAAACACATCAAACTACCACAAACTTTCTTGAAAACAAGTAAAACTTAGAGTTAAAGAGCATTAGATGTGCCAAAATCCCGGTACATCAACACCCCCATCTTAAAGTCTTTGCTTGTCCTCAAGCAAGTCAATTAATAAACTCAATCTACAAATGTCTCGATATCATAAAGTAAATCTGTCTACAGTGGTTGTGGCAATTAACTTCTGGCATATCCAATGTATCACAATGACTCTCCCCCCAATAAAGACAAAACCAAACAAGGACTCGTTGCAACTAATCATGAGGCTTCAATTTATGACATCTAGTTATCACAGAGACTATAGTGCACACGAATCAAGACTCATGGGAAACCAGTCACTTAACAAATTCTAATGCCCTCACAAAGACCAAAGAATGTCCCAACATATATGTACACACAGAACGAGACAGAAGACAAAGGAGAAGAGAAACACTCACACTCACAAAGAAATACTCTAGCTATGCATACAAATACCATAAGCTTGCCCTTATTTTCAGCGCCCTCAACTTGGACAGTTCGATTGTGATCACACTAGGACTTTTTCAAGCTTGTAATGTAGGCTTGGGGACGGGTAGGATAGATATTTGGGCAACAGTGACTCACCCTCCTTGAACACTACATGTTATTCTTCTCTTTTACCCTTTTTGCCTTTTATTTTCTTCCCTTCTTTCTTTTAGTTGCCTCGGTGTGGTATTATTGTGATTCTATTTCTCTACACATTTTTCTCTTTTTTTTTTCTTTTTTTTTTCTTTTACACTTACCACACCACTGTCTTTTGACTAGGCACTTTTCTTCACCCCACTTTAGGCTTATGCCTCATATTCCCCTTGGTCCACCTATCACCCCCAACTTAGGCTTTTAGCCCCAATCTTATTATTTTAGTGCCAAGGAGGGACCGGGTGAAAAAAGAGATGGATACTAAGAACGGGTATCGACTTGTTAAGACTAATCCAAGACAGGTTTTAAGGCTCAAAATGGCTAACAAGAGATATTAATCTATGGGTAGGCTTATTCAGGCGAAACAGGGTTTTCCTAACACAAACAAAGCCTAAGATCATTTCACAGCTTCACTTATCTTCATAATGCAGGCACGACTAACTAGGCAAGTTCTAGATTACATACAAAACTAGAGAATATATCTACAAAACCTCACAACACATGGCATCAGAATTGTCAACACACTAGTCTCCCCGCTAAAATTCAGCACACAAGGTAACCCAATAATCTAAATGTCACACAAGGAAGCATGCATGTCAATTAAACAACCAAGTCCATTTTTTTTCAAAAATTTCGGAGGGGAGTACTATTTCTCAAAATCAAAATAAAACAGCCTTAAGTTAATCAAGCCACTACCACATAAGTCAACAATACTCTACTTTATCTAAACACGACCTAAACGTTCCAGGTTCAACAAGAAATAAACCCCTCAGGAAAAGAACCATGGCAAAGAAAACCGAGGGGATCCTAAACACATATGATACATCATATACTCCCACCCCCAACTGAAAAAGTTTGCAATGGTCACGACCCAACCCCATGGGCTGCAACTAGAGCCCGAGCTGGACACCCAGACGTACTCACTTACCAGAATCGGCATACACTGACTTATACAGATACAAAGATCAGATGTCCTCTTAAGGGGTCACATATAACATACATATCATACAGAAGCCACCAAGGCTATCGTAAAACATATCGCCCAAAATATATACATACGTATTCACACATACAAGCCGTTAAGGCTGACATAGCATATGGAATCGCTTGAGAAGCATATCACACAGACATAACCAAACAATAACGACCCATGACCCACATACATGTCTACAGGCCTCTAACAAAGACAACAGAATCATATGACGGGACAGGGCCCCGCCGTACCCCTGCATATATACATACATATGTACAACGGAATAGTCTGTACCAAAATGTAGGCTCCAGAACAAGGGAGCACTCCAAAGCAGCAGAACGGATGGCCTAAGTTGTCGGGTCACTCACGTGAACGTCTGTACCTGCGGGCATAAAACGCAGCCCCCGAAGAAAGGGGGTCAGTACGAAATATGTACTGAGCATGTAAGGCATAAGAACATCAAGTACAGACGAATCATGAAAACCAGCCTCAATAATAAAATGCATCTTTGGCTAACATCTGAGAAAATCTGCGTAACTCTATATGACAGAAACTGACTCTACGGCGTATGATAGGCATAGATTATAATATAGCTGATAGTGCTGTGCAACGTACAGCCCGATCCATATATAACATAACGTTTTAGTGCCGAGGAACGTACGGCCCGATCCACAAATATAACATATTAGTGCCGAGGAACGTACGGCCCGATCCATAAATATAACATAACATATTAGTGCCGAGGAACGTACGGCCCGATCCATAAATATAACATATTACTGCCGAGGAACGTACGGCCCGATCCATAAATATAATATATTAGTGCCGAGGAACGTACGGCCCGATCCATAAATATAATATATTAGTGCCGAGGAACGTACGGCCCGATCCATATGTAACATAACATGTTAGTGCCGAGTATAACATAGTGCGCACAATGACATAACCGGCCCGGGACTCGGCGAACGATATAACAATAGTATACACGAGCAGAGTAGTGAGAAACCATATGCATATAAACCAATTCTAAGACTCGATGGACAAGTATACTTACCGACACCTGAAGGCTCAGAAACAAGTTTCGGGTCAATCCGATTTAGTGTAAGAAAGTTATGAGCGTTTGACGTACAGAACCTTCTACGAACGTTTCAGAAGCCATTTTTGGAAAATCAAAGCAACAATCATGTTAGGTACCTTTCTAATATCATTATGGATCAAATCCGATAGAGCTTTTGGAACCATATGTACGTATCAAAATGTATGAAAGACTCGATGGAATAATCAAACGTGCTATCATTTGAAAACCAAGACATTAGTCATATCAATTATCTCTCGAATGCCATTCGGAAACATATCAACCGAACTTCGGACATCATAGATATGCATCAAAACCATATGAAAGAGCTTATGGAAATCAAGAACGTTAGCCATCCTAGTGGCTCTAAGAATAGGAATCTCTTTGAAGTCATACATATACGTCATCTACTTGTTTCACAAGGATCATGCCAAAAGAAAGAAAGGGTAAGCCTTACATACCTTGCCCGCTTTCTACGCTAATCCGAACTTAAGTCTTTGTCTTCGCAAGATCTACAACAATATTCATACATACCAAACATTAGCCATAAACACTTAAGAGTCCAATTCTAAACCAACACTTTTTTTACAGAAATTTCGGCAGCATTTCCCTCGTAAATACTACTATCCCCGAGAATCCAACTCGGCTAAATCATCAACAACAAATCCGAGAATTTAACTCGGCCAAATTATCAACAACAATACCAACAGTTATTCTAACAATATCCACAATCAATTCAACAAGTATACTAACGTTAGCAACTTCTTTCTACAAACTTCGACGACGTTTCATTTACGTTCAATTCATAATTGCTTACATGTTCAAGTACTAATCCACAACCATTCGAACAATATTCAAGAACACTTCAAGCAATCCGCACAATATTCAGAATAATCCAACCAATATGCCATTCCACCCGAAACCTTCCAAATGGAACAAGAACAATAACAACACATTTCCTTCCTTCAAATTCATGAACTACACCAACAACTCACACACTAACAACATTATTTCCCATAAATATAAGAAACTACATTCAAATTACATTGGCTTCTAAAACAACTCTCCAACACTTACAACCTCAACTAGAATCATCAAACTTTCATTATCAACATAGAATCCACAATAACAACAACCAAAACACTAGATAAAATAATTGATTCATTCTCTTCTATACCATACAACAACCACCCGGCCACTACATACATCCATATATTCATGAATTCCACCCATTTCTACATACTACAACATACACAATCATCCATAACATATAAAAAGAAGATTAATTCTTACCTTTTTCCTTTAACTTCTCACTTGGCTATTGTTATGAACTTGCAACAAAGAGTGGTCTACTTGCTCCAACCATTATCCCATGTTAAAGAGGACCTTCAACTTAGTAGGAATGCTAGAAGAAAATATTTTTTTGGATCAAAATTGAAGCCTTCCATTCTTGCTTGCTTGGCCGAATATGGCCCCTTGTTTTTCTCCTTCTCCAAGTTTCTTGAGTCTTCTAAGTAAAAATGAGAGATATGAAGAATTAGTCATCTTTTGGTCTTATTTATTTTTCTTCCATGTGGGCCTTGGCCCACTTCATTTTGGACGGCCAAATGGCCTATTAATTCAAGCCCACTTTTTTTTTTGTTTTGTAATTCATGAAAATTTATTTTCCTAATTCCAAATTTGCCCTTAGCCTTCCTCCATATTTTCTACGAGCCATCTTGCGAATTTCCCTTTTTGGCCCTTGCTTTTCTTAATATTTCCACTTCAAAAATTTTCATAAACAGCTTGTGTGTTAAACAAGATCAAAATATGGCCTTGTCCTTAACTTCTTGCAATTATCTTAAATTATCCGAATGTACAAAATGCGGGATATAACATCCTCCCCCCCTTTAAAACATTCGTCCTCGAATGTTAAATTGGCCTTGTGGGGTCTCATAACACTTCGGGGAGATCTCCTTTCTATCACATACCGTTCCCGTGTGGGTTTCACTTTATCGACTGCCTGCTGGATCATATCTGCCAATTAACTTAGTTCCATCAATATCGAACCAACCGATCGGTGACTTGTACTTCCTGTCATGCAGAGCCTCATATGGTGTCGTTCCGGGCTGTCCTTTTATATTTGTTGACCTCTCCAGGTGTCTTCCATATTTTCTCTCTATATCTTGCTCGTGGTACACTTATTGTCAATCCATTTCTACGTCTCTTTGTAACCTTCACGATATGCCAACATACCCGAACTCTAGCTCCGAACTAATAAGTCTCCTTTTATGGAGCTTGAATCTTCATAATTCATTCGAAGTCTAGTGTGTTCTCCCCCCCCCCCCCCCCCCTTATCATGAGGGTCTATATACGCCTATGCCTCTTAGGTAACCATCGCCTTCCGCGATCTTCTTACAATTAAAGTTCCTTCATCGCGGAGTTTATCATGTCTATCTCCTTGCTAACTACGTTCTCATATCTAATCGGAATACTTATAAGGGCATTCATTTCCGACGCTTGCTCTTTCCACTTTGACGTACCCCTGTCCTTTATGTCTAATAGTGTCATTACCATTTTAATGCCTAACCGTTTTCAGCTACTTTCTTCCTAACCACTCTCTTTTCCCTTGATCAAGCCATCAGTATCCTTAATCTTTCTTGGGAGTAGCTTTCTTCTCTTGTTGTTTGTAGCATCAGCTCTGAAGTTCGCAAGGTATTCTTTTATACGCGCGAATCGGTTCCATTCTTAAGTCACCCTCCGGAAAGGCTTCTCTATGTTCAAAGCAACCATATCGATATGGCTACGCATTTACCCTTTTCAAATTACATCCTTCTATAATAGAGGTTTCGGCCAAGTTTTCCTTTCCTTCATGCCCGTTCTTTATCTTTCACTCTATTTTCTCGATAATCGAATTCCTCGGTCTTCACATGAATCCTCATTCCATGTCATAGGTTTTCTTATTACTTGAACCAACTCACCATCCTTGTCCTTTCCTTGGCAAGTAATCGGTTTGCTATCACCAACTCATCAAAGTATCCTCTGTACTCCCATATGCGCGTCCTATTTTTACCGTTAACCCTCCTCAGGCCTGTTCCTCCTTTTGTTCCATACTATCACATTCTAATTCTTTTTACAGACCTGTCCTTCAAATTTCTATGCAAATAGTTTTGTGCTTTGCCCTTCGGCTCTCCTCAGGCTTTACTCCCCCATATTCCTTTCCTTTGACACTTCTGATACTCCGAAGCTCCTTACCCTTCACGTACTGGCTTTCTTTCTGTTCCAGATATCGTTGTATTAGGACTTTCCAACTTTAACCAGTGATGGAACCAGTATGAGCTTACCTTATAATATCTGTACTATACCTTTCGCTTGTCTTTTGAATTCCGTTCAATTAATGTCTTCTATATATCGCAACACCGGTTGCCAAGATTCACCTACCGATTTATACAGTCATACATAGGATATCATATGCATACATATATGTCCACCATCCTTTCGCTTACAAATATTTCTAAACACTATTCATACTTACTCTGATTCCAGAGCTGCGTTGCGCTTTCTTCCTCTGTACCGGTCTAGTCCGCCTCAGC
This sequence comes from Lycium barbarum, assembly GCF_019175385.1. Lineage (NCBI taxonomy): Eukaryota > Viridiplantae > Streptophyta > Magnoliopsida > Solanales > Solanaceae > Lycium > Lycium barbarum. The sequence goes on along the minus strand of NC_083348.1, from coordinate 15,384,894 downwards.
CTACGCGACCTCTTTAAGGTTTCTAACCACTCCGCATATTCTAATTTCCTTTAGGTTACCCTGATTTTCCCGTTTGTCTCTTATATCTACATTTGTATAATTTTTAGTGCACTTCCCAGGGGGTCACTCATCCTATAATTTCTCTCGCCCTAGCACGCTTAACCTCGGAACTCCGATGAATTTTGGTGCGTTAATGCTAGTATAATTGCATCCACTTCCCAGCACGACCTTTATCACGTAATCTAGGGCAAGTCGGGGTCTTAACAACTTTCAAACTATTCTCGTAATGTGTCTCTCTCCGATCTAGGGAGGGTCCTTTTACTTTTCTGACTACACAATTACCGTGTTAGCCTTTTAAATCCTCAATATTCACTTTTCATTCGTATGTATGGCTACCTCGAACAGTTCTATCAATTCGGGTCTTATCTCAATTCTACTAGCAATCGGGGGCGGGGAAATATATGATAAAATAGAATCTGGATCTATCAATGCATATACATTTCAGAAGAAGATCGACAGTATACCTGTAACCACGTCTGGTGACGCCTCCTGGTCCTGTCTGCCGGCCAAAGCATATAAGCGGTTCGAAGGACCGTTAGAACTGGAAGCTCCGCCACGACCTCTACCGTGGCTCACTGGTGGCGGCATACCCCGCCCCATAGGGCGCATGGCTACAGAAAAGGGCGATGAACCAACAACTGACCCGGTAGGCTGCGCTGCAGTAGCTGAACCCCTCATAAGTGGACAATCCCTCATAAAATGGCCCTGACGGCCACAAGTAAAACAAGAACCCGTGGTACCGGAACCTCTGACCACCTGCGAGCCCGAAGCCCTGGAGCTCTGACCTGCTCCTGAATACCCTGCACTATCTGGTCTCATGCCCGTAGACTGTGGGGGTGTACTCCGTGCTGACTGGGAAGGGTATCTGCTATGCTGCTGCTGAGGCTGTCTGCCTCGCAACTCCCCAGAATAACCAGCTGATCTAGCCCTCTTGGGCTGGCCCCGGTCATAATCTCTGTCGGGCTGACGCCCTCTACGTCTATCCTCCATCCACTGAGCATATGCCTGCACCCGAGCAATATCCATCCCAGGCTGGGATGCCACCGCCATACAGTTATCAATCAGGTAATCATCCAACCCCATCACATATCGGTGCATCCTGTCAGTCATATCTGCTACAATAGTGGGTGCATATCTAGCCAACACGTCGAACTCTAAACTGTACTCCCAAACTCTTCTGCCCCTCTGTCTCAACTGTAGAAATCTGTCAACCCTAGCTCGCCGCGCCTCGGGAGGCAGAAAGTTGCCAAGAAAGGCCTCTGTAAACTCGGCCCACACCGCTGGGGAAGCATCCTCACCCCTAGACAGCTCCCAGGACTCATACCAATTAATAGCTACATCGCGCAATCGATATGAAGCTAGCTCGACAGACTCAGTCTCAGAAGCTCTAACTAACCTCAGCGTACGCTGCATCTGTCGAATAAAATCCCGGGGATCGTCCTCGGGCTTTGACTCGTAGAACTCTGGGGGATGACAAGTCAAAAAGTCACGAACTCTCAAGCTGTCATATCTATTCACGTCATCACCCCCTAGCCCGCGTCTGTGAGCCTGCCCCGCTACTAATCTAGTCAACAACTGTACTGCATCTCTCATCGCCCTGTCCTCCACCCCTGGTTGTGGAGCTGGAGGCTCGGGTACTGGAACCCCGGGAGCTAGCGGTGGAGCCGCCCCCTGATCGGCAGTTGCTGCTGCTCGAATCTCCTCTGATAATGGTGGTGTAGCAGAACCGGCTGACGTGGGCACATCCTCAGGCACAGACTGAGCATGGGCCCTGGTAACTCTCTGGGCCTGGCTAGTCTCTCCAGCTGCCGCTGACTTGCCCTTTTGGGCAGCTGTCGCTTTTCTCTGAGGTATCGCTGAAAACATAACAATTTGTTAGGAAAGAATCATCCTAATAATATAGCTCTATCGCACGATATAAGATAAGAAGGAAGGGTAACATCCTAAACGTCCTGTAGCCTCTTGTTTATAGATATGGTGTACAACACACCGATAAATAAGACTCTACTAGACACGGCCTGTAGACATTTCGAGGACAAACCTCTCTGATACCACTTTTATCACGACCCACCCCATGGGCCGCAACTAGTGCCCGAGCTGGACACCCAGACGTACTCACTTACCAGAATCGGCATACGCTGACTTATACAGATACAAAGATCAAATGTCGTCTTAAGGGGTCACATATAACATACATATCATACAGAAGCCACCAAGGCTGTCGTAAAACAAATCGCCCAAAATATATACATACGTATTCACACATACAAGCCGTTAAGGTTGACATAGCATATGGAATCGCTTGAGAAGCATATCACACAGACATAACCAAATAATAACGACCCATGACCCACATACATGTCTACATGCCTCTAACAAAGACAACAAAATCATATGACGGGACAGGGCCCCGCCGTACCCCTGAATATATACATACATATGTACAACGGAATAGTCTGTACCAAAATGTAGGCTCCAGAACAAGGGAGCACTCCAAAGCAGCAGAACAGATGGCCTAAGTTGTCGGGTCACTCACGTGAACGTCTGTACCTGCGGGCATGAAACGCAGCCCCCGAAGAAAGGGGGTCAGTACGAAATATGTACTGAGCATGTAAGGCATAAGAACATCAAGTACAGATGAATCATGAAAACCAGCCTCAATAATAGAATGCATCTTTGGCTAACATCTGAGAATATCTGCATAACTCTACATGACAGAAACTGACTCTACGGCGTATGATAGGCATAGATTATAATATAGTTGATAGTGTTGTGGAACGTACAGCTTGATCCATATATAACATAACGTTTTAGTGCCAAGGAACGTACGGCCCGATCCATAAATATAACATATTAGTGCTGAGGAACGTACGACCCGATCCATAAATATAACATACTAGTGCCGAGGAACGTACGGCCCGATCCATAAATATAACATATTAGTGTCGAGGAACGTACGACACGATCCATAAATATAATATATTAGTGCCGAGGAACGTACGACCCGATCCATAAATATAATATATTAGTGCCGAGGAACGTACGGCCCGATCCATATGTAACGTAACATGTTAGTGCCGAGTATAACATAGTGCGCACAATGACATAACCGGCCCGGGACTCGGCGAACGATATAACAATAGTATGCACGAGCAGAGTAGTGAGAAACCATATGCATATAAACCAATTCTAAGCCTAGATGGACAAGTATACTTACCGACACCTGAAGGCTCAGAAACAAGTTTCGGGTCAATCCGATTTAGTGTAAGAAAGTTATGAGCGTTTGACGTACAGAACCTTCTACGAACGTTTCAGAAGCCATTTTTGGACAATCGAAGCAACAATCATGTTAGGTACCTTTCGAATACCGTTATGGATCAAATCAGATAGAGCTTTTGGAACCATATGTACGTATCAAAATGTAACAAAAACTCGATGGAATAATCAAACGTGCTATCATTTGAAAACCAAGACATTAGTCGTATCAATTATCTCTCGAATACCATTCGGAAACATATCAACCGAAATTCAGACATCATAGATACGCATCAAAACCATATGAAACAGCTTATGGAAATCAAGAACGTTAGCCATCCTAGTGGCTCTAAGAATAGGAATCTCTTTGAAGTCATACATATACGTCATCTACTTGTTTCACAAGGATCATGCCAAAAGAAAGAAAGGGTAAGCCTTACATACCTGGCCCGGTTTCTACGCTAATCCGAACTTAAGTCTTTGGCTTCGCAAGATCTACAACAATATTCATACATACCAAACATTAGCCATAAACACTTAAGAGTCCAATTCTAAACCAACACTTTTTTTACAGAAATTTCGGCAGCATTTCCCCCGTAAATACTACTATCCCCGAGAATCCAACTCGGCTAAATCATCAATAACAAATCCGAGAATTTAACTCGGCCAAATTATCAACAACAATACCAACAGTTATTCTAACAATATCCACAATCAATTCAACAAGTATACTAACGTTAGCAACTTCTTTCTACAAACTTCGACGACGTTTCATTTACGTTCAATTCATAATTGCTTACATGTTCAATTACTAATCTGCAACCATTCGAACAATTTTCAAGAACACTTCAAGCAATCTGCACAATATTCAGAATAATCCAACCAATATGCCATTCCACCCAAAACCTTCCAAATGGAATAAGAACAATAACAACACATTTCCTTCCTTCAAATTCATGAACTACACCAACAACTCACACACTAACAACATTATTTCCCATAAATACAAGAAACTACATTCAAATTACATTGGCTTCTAAAACAACTCTCCAACACTTACAACTTCAACTAGAATCATCAAACTTTCATTATCAACATAGAATCCACAATAACAACAACCAAAACGCTAGATAAAATAATTGATTCATTCTCTTCTATACCATACAACCACCACTCGGCCACTACATACATCCAAATTTTCATGAATTCCACCCATTTCTACATACTACAACATACACAATCATCCATAACATATAAAAAGAAGATTAATTCTTACCTTTTTCCTTTAACTTCTCACTTGGCTAGGGTTATGAACTTGCAACAAAGAGTGCTCTACTTGCTCTAACAATTATCCCACGTTAAAGAGGACCTTCAAATTAGTAGGAATTCTAGAAGAAAATATTTTCTTGGATCAAAATTGATGCCTTCCATTCTTGCTTGCTTGGCCGAATATGGCCCCTTATTTTTCTCCTTCTCTAAGTTTCTTGAGTCTTCTAAGTAAATATGAGAGATATGAAGAATTAGTCATCTTTTGGTCTTATTTATTTTTCTTCCATGTGGGCCTTGGCCCACTTCATTTTGGACGGCCAAATGGCCCATTAATTCAAGCCCACTTTTTTTTTTGTTTTGTAATTCATGAAAATTTATTTTCCTAATTCCAAATTTGCCCTTAGCCTTCCTCCACATTTTCTGCGAGCCATCTTGCGAATTTCCCTTTTTGCCCCTAGCTTTTCTTAATATTTCCACTTCAAAAAATTTCATAAACAGCTTGTGTGTTAAACAAGATCAAAATATAGCCTTGTCCTTAACTTCTTGCAATTATCTTAAATTATCTGAATGTACAAAATGCGGGATATAACAGCAATGTCCCCAATGCAGAAAAAAGTAATACCAAGGAGTAGGAATACATGTGGCGCACTAGGCTCGCTGCTCATCGGTCAGTGAGGCGTCATGTGGTGCAATCGCACCAACAACAATCTCTGTAGTAGCATCAGCAGCAGCATCAGCAGCAACATCAGTAGTGGTGCCCGTAGGCACTGGCACTAGACTAGGAAGGGGTGGTGGCAATGTCTCACCACTGGGAGCACTGCTCCAGGTGGCTTCTCTAGTCCCAAACTGGACATTCTCAATGAGCGATCTCTGAATGGCCTCTGCCACCTGCTGCTCCTCTATACTCCGACCCCTAGGGCGAGTGCTCTCTCGCATCTCCTCCTCATCACGAACCGCTCTCTTCCTCTTTCCCCAATCACCTGCTGCGGTAGGCGCAACTAACTGTACCACTGGGAGGTCCTCCTCAATATCTTCCGCAACAGACGGTGGTGCTGCTACTAGGCTCGGATCACGGGCCTTCAATAGTGCCACATCATCCTTAAGCTGCTCTAATTCTGCCCTCAAAGCATCTGTGGAAGTGGTCGGGCGAGCCACCTCCAGTGCATTCAATCTCAACTCAAATCCATCTAGCCGAGTGTACAATATCATCGTCACAGGATGTAATACCTCCTCCACTCTCATCCTCACATAGTCATCCATCTGGTTTACTGTGATCTTTGACTGCTGGTCCGCTGTAGCCGCCTATTTAGCAAATTTCCTAAAGTTGCCCATTGAGAATGCATATGGATCGACTATAGCAGTACCCTGGGGCTGTGCAGCTGGACCCACTGGCTGTGGGACTGAACTCTGAGACGGTGGAGCCGAAGTCTGTGGGTCAGGAATAGCAGTCTGAGTCTCGATGGAATCATCACTAATATTAGCAGCTGGAGTCTCAGAATCTGCAGCCTGGACAGTCTCACTAATAGGGGCAGCAGTGGCGGGTAACTCCAGTGTAGAGTCACCCGTAGCCCCAGGATGAATCAGCTCCTGTGGTAGGGGTACCCCTCCAACTCCCACTGGGAACCCATCCGCTTCCCCTTGGCTTTTTCTCAACGGCCTCATTCTTGCTCTTTTCTATCGAATAAACCGACGAAGTTGTAATTCAGTGGTCGATATCATATATATATCGCACCTGTGACCTCCGAACAAGCTCTGTAATCAGGCATGGAAGTATCAGGGAAGTGTTGGGCTGGGAAGACCTCAACTATATCTCCAAACTAGCCAATGTCCCGAAATCAATCGGGTATCTGGACATCAATGCGGCTACAACAACCTGCCTGTCAACCGTAAGAGCATTATCGACCTGAGTGGGGAGAAGTCGCAACTGCACCACGCTCTACCAAAACTTACCCTTTAGAGTCAACCCCTTCTTCTTTACCCGATTCTTCAAATTGGTACACTCGGCTCTCTTGGTTGGGCGACCCACCACTATAGATACCCAGTCCCTGACGGACTGTTCCTTGCACCTCCGCAATTTATCTTCATGCTTAATCATCTGCCTCGGGGCGGTGTAGTTATCACCGAAATATACTCTGTTGATAGCCTAGGCAGAATATACAACACTCACCCCTCTGATCTCAAACTCATTCCGCGGTGGTAGCTCCTTCAACTTTTGCCGCCTCTTTCTGACTTTCTTGATCAGTGCCCCATATGCGGCATATATCTCACGAACCAAAACAGGGCAATAGTCCTCAGGCGGCTTCTGTATGAACTCTAACTGCTAGTGACGAATAAGCTCTCTGGCTCTGGGTAAGATCTCGAGCCCCTCAAAACTGATCTGCCGCTCTTCATTTATGGTTCGTTTCTCATGTTGGGTGTCGTCAGCTTTTAACTCAATGTCGTACTCATACAGCTCTCTGGCACCCCCAACAGTAAATTGATCTAAGCAATCATCAACCCTCTTCCTTCTAAGTTCCCGAGCCCTGGCTGCCTCAGGATCAGTATCAGTATTCGCCTCATCATCACCAGGTTGTGAGCTCTGACGGGTCTGGGATCTAGAATGTGCCTGAGATCGACCAGGTGAGGCATCTCCAGATGCAGCCTCTGATGCCTCCTCCTCAGATCCGTCACCGGACCCAGATGTAGATGATTCCTCCTCGTTAGACTGGGAGGAACTGGGAGGTGTAGAAGCCGGTACTGTGACCTGCCTATTCCACGGGGGAAGAGCAGCCCTAGTTTTCTTCACGGGCATAACGTCGGGCTCATAATCTGACCCCTCATCTCTAAGTGTGGGTTGGCCACTGGGCCTCCTTCGATTCGTTGCTCTTTGCGTTTGCTTCGACCCACCCCCTCGGGTGGTTGTCAACTTGGGTGGAGCCATACTTGTAACCAGCAAAAACCACAATCTAGTCAATCCGTACAAGTGAAATCTAAACATTAATTTCAAATAAAAATTTTGATGCTTCAGTTCTCTGATGTTCTGAGTCTGTAGACCGTTGATGTGCTTTGACAAACCGTCGAACCTGGCGACGGACCGTCAAATAGCTCGACGGGACCGTCTTTGTACAAATACGGTTCGTCGACCTGTCGACGGTACCATCGACATGTTTACGGCCCTGCAACAACAACCAATAGTCAACAGACCGCAAACATTTGTTTCGGCTTTGCGTTCTCCACTTCAATCAATCAGAGAACCAAGTTTTCATTATTAGGCACATTTGCGGTTTTCGGGATACTCAGACTTCACCCTAATTTTTTATTTTAGGCAATTATCCGTGTTTTGTTTGGTGCGTATTACGATATCGAACCAAGGTTTTTAATCGAAATACCTTCTGACCTGTTGGAGTTACTCAGACTTCGCTCCTTAAGCATCAAATTTCAACAGAGAATTGGAATTTCCTTTTCGGACCATTGGCGGGCATAATGAACCAACAAGTTGATCAAAATGCCCGCCGACTCAATGGGAGCACGATATTCTCATCCCCACAAGTCCATCTAACAGCAAACATACCAAATTCCCTTCCCCCAACCAAAATTTCATAATTTTGCCAATTCAAACATAGATTCCATTTAACAAATACAAACCCTAAGTCATGGTTTCTACCCTTAATATTCAACATCACATATATTACTCCATTCTAGTTAACAACACACCCAACTCATTTCAATACCATCAAATAGAGCCTAGGTCCCATAATCCAATTCTACAATTAACTTAGGAACCCTAGGCATCTCTTTTAACAATTTTGGAACAAATTCCAACAGTAAATCCAAGCAAAGGCCGAAATTCATTGGCATACCTGATATATAAGGAGACCTTGAAGAAAACTTGACCAAAAAATAAGAAACATAACTCAGCAAATTCGTAACCCTAGGGCAGAGGTGGTTTGATTTTCAGTGGTGGTGAGAGTGAAGGTTTGAGGGATTGAAATGGGGGTGATTTATGGATGAAGTTATGGGGATTTATGGAGGAGATAATGGAAAGTTATGGAGGGAGTTCGTGGAGTAACTGGTGGATTTAAAAACGTCTCTTCCCTTTTTATTTTAAAAACCAACTGTTTGCTCTTATTTTTTTTCGAAGTGTTTGGACGAGTGTCGACGACTCGTCAAAGCGTATTTACGACCAAACAAATTATGGACAGAGCATACTTGTTGACAAGCATATCGACGACATCGTTGAACGTGTCGACGGTCCGTCGACATGATCGTCGATTTACTTAACTGCAGATGAGCAATTTCTAAGCCTCAGATTCTCAGCTCTGCATACCGTCATTGTGCATTGATGGTCCGTCGCCATGGTCGACGGCCCGTCTTTGTGCTCTGGTGTGACTTTGCATTTTTTTTTATCTTTTTTCGAGTTTCAGTTCCTGCGCTCTCGACACCTAAAAAAAATCAAAATCTAAAACCTACAAAAACAAAATTACAGAAATTTTAAACTTGGGTTGCCTCCCAAGAAGCGCTTAATTTAACGTCGCAGCACGACGGTGTTATCAGTTTACTCTTGGTCGGGACTTGTCGCTTCAGCATTCGTCCCAAGGTGCTTCAACCGATATCGGTCCATAACTCTATCTCCTTCAATCGTACCATGGTAGTGCTTCACCCTCTGCCCGTTCACCTTAAATGTTCAAGTTCTGTCTTCGGACTTCAATTCAATAGCTCCATAAGGTGAGACACTTACCACTTCAAAGGGAACTGACCACTGTGATTTCAATTTGCCCGGAAGTAGCTTCAATCTAGAATTAAATAGCAAGACGGGTTCACCCTTGTAGAATTCCCGCTTCAGGATTTTCTTGTCATGATATTGCTTCATCCTCTCTTTGTATAGCGCTGCACTTTCATATGCCTGATAGCTGAACTCATCCATCTCATTGAGCTGAAACAACCTGAGTTTGGTCGCTTCTTCCCAATTCATATTCAGCTTCTTCAAGGCCCACATGGCCTTATATTCAGTTCAACTGGCAGGTGACATGCCTTTCCAAAAACTAGCTTGAAGGGTGAAGTCCCAATCGGAGTCTTGATGGGATTCCGATAAGCCCATAGAGCATCATCGAGCTTGCGGGCTCAATCAGTTCTGTTTGCATTCACCGTTTTTGCTAAAATACTCTTTATCTCCCGATTAGAGACTTCAACTTGCCCACTTGTCTGAGGATGATACGGGGTTGCCACCCTATGCTTGACTCCATACTTCTCCATCAATCCCGCAAAGGCTTTATTGCAAAAGTGTGAACCACCATCACTGATTATTGCCCTTGGGGTACCAAAACGAGTAAATATGTTCTTTTTCAAGAATCCCATGACACTCTTGGCTTCATTCTTAGGTAAAGACATCGCTTCTACCCATTTGGAGACATAATCAATAGCTACCAAGATGTATTTCATGCCACAAGAGCTTACAAAGGGACCCATAAAATGAATTCCCCAAACATCAAACACTTCAACCTCCATTACGAAGTTCATAGGCATCTCTTGCCTCCTACCTATATTCTCTTTCCTTTGGCATTGATCACCATCAGATTGGCATCATGAAAAAAGTGGGCCAATAATAACCACATTTGAGAACCTTGGCAGCAGTCCTCGTACCAGTATGATGTCCCCCAACCGGAGAGTCGTGGCAAGCCTTCAAAATTTCCAACACCTCACTCTTTGGGATACAAAGCCGAATAATGTTATCAGTGCAAGTTCTGAATAAGTATGGTTCATCCCAATAGTACTGACGAACATCCCGCAAAAACTTCTTTTTCTGATACGATTTTATCTCGTCGGGAATGACACCAGACGCCAAGTAGTTAGCAAAATCAGCAAACTAAGGTGCCACTTGCATAGACACCGCCAAAACTTACTCATCTGGAAACGCATCTTCAATGTTGAGTTCTTCTGCTGACACCCCAGTTTTTTCAAGTCTAGAGAGATGATCTGCGGCCTGGTTTTCGGACACCCAACGAATCAGTCATGGCTTGGCTTCCTTCTTGGCCATTATATATCTCAACGCAGCATGGTCGGTGTACACCACAACCTTGGACCCCAGCAAATAGGACCGAAACTTCTCAAAAGCATATACAATTGCAAGCAGTTCTTGCTCGGTCGCCGTGTAGTTCATTTGCGCCGCATTGAGTGTCCTACTAGAATAGTAGATCGGGTGCATAATTTTGTTATGCCTCTGGCCAAGCATAGCACCTATAGCAAAGCCACTTGCATCACACATCAGCTCAAAAGTTAAGGACCAATCTGGAGTAACAATCACAAGAGCAGTAGTGAGGCGTTCCTTTAATTCATCAAATGATTTTCGGTACTTGTCATCGAACACAAATTTTTCCTCTTTTTTAAGAAGCTTGCACATCGGGTTAGCAATCTTGGAGAAATACTTGCTAAAGCGTCTGTAGAACCCAGCATGCCCTAAGAAACTTCAGACACCTTTGACTGAGATGGGTGGAGGAAGTCTTGCAATCACATCTATTTGTGACCGAGGACAATCCCTTCCTTCACCATAAAGCGGCACTTTTCCCAATTTAGCACGAGATTCATCTCTTCGCATCTTTTCAACACTTGACCCAGATGGTCAAAACAATCATCAAACGAATCACCAACAACAGAGAAATCATCCATAAATACCTCTAAGAAGTCTTCTACCATATCAGAAAAGATCGACATCATGCACCTCTGAAAAGTGGCTGGTGCATTACACAACCCAAAGGGCATTCGGCTGAACGCAAACGCCCCATAAGGACAAGTAAAAGTCATCTTCTCTTGATCTTGCAAGGCAATGTTTATCTGATTATAGCCCGAGTATCCATCTTGGAAGCAATAGTAAGACCTCCCAGCCAGCCTATACAGCATATGATCGATGAAAGGCATAGGAAAATGGTCTTTACACGTGGCAGTATTCAGCTTCCTATAATCCATGCAAACACGCCACCCAGTAACTGTACGAGTGGGAATTAGCTCATTCTTTGCATTAGGCACCACAGTGATACCTCCTTTCTTTGGTACACATTGAACAGGACTTACCCATTTGCTGTCTGCAATCGGCTACACTACCCCAGCATCTAACCACTTTATGATCTACTTTTTCACGACCTCTTGCATGTTCTGGTTCAATCTCTGCTGATGCTCAACACTCGGCTTGCTGTCCTCCTCTAGCTGAATTTTATGCTCACAAATACCAGAAGGAATACCCCGAATGTCTGCTATGGTCCACTCAATAGCACGTATGTACTCGCGCAAAATCTCCACTAAACGCTCAATCTGTTCCTCAGTTAATAATGCTGAAATGATCACTGACAATGTTTTGTTCGGACTAAGGAACTCATATCTCAAGTGTGCTGGGAGCTGCTTAAGCTCAAGCTTTGGAGGGTCGACTCTAGAAGGCTTAGCTTGTGGAGTAGTTCTATTCGCAAGATCAAGATCAAGCTTTCTTTGGTGATAAGTGTAAGCACCTCGACCCTCAAGCGCGTTTATAGTTTCCACGTAGCCCTCCATATCAGAAGCATCAAAATTTATCAGAACTGCAACGAGAGCTTCTCCCAAAATTTCTTCTTCCATTTTATGTTCAACAGCATCATCAATCCCATCAAACGAATCAATAACCGAGATACTCTCATAAGCGCTTGGCAACTTCATCCCCTTGTTTGCTTGGAAAGTTACTTCTTCATCACACTCGGAAGTTAATTTCATTCTTTTCAGAATCCATAAGCGTTCTTCCCGTAGAAAGGAACGGTCTTCCCAAGATAATGGGAATATCTCTATCCACCGCACAATCCAGAATCACGAAATCAGCAGGCAACATGAACATACCCACTTGCACAAACACACCATCTATGACTCCAATTTGCTTCTTGATAGATATGTCTGCCATCTGTAGTCGCATAGAAGTCGGTCTAGGGGTCTCCAATCCAGATTATTCAAAAATAGCAAGGGGCATCAAGTTAATACTCGCCCCATTATCACACAGAGCACGGGCGAATGCATGAAGCCCAATATTGCACGGAATATTGAACGCCCCGGGGTCTCCTTTCTTCTAAACTGTGGTGGAAGCAATAATTGAACTCACTCGATGAGTTAAGTTCATTGTCTCATGTTGAACAGACCTTTTCTTTGTAAGCAGATCTTTCACAAACTTAGCAAATCCGGGCATCTCTTTGACAACATCTAAGAATGGAAAATTCAATATTAACTGCTTCAACTGATCATGAAACTTCTGACACTTAGCATCATCATTCTTCTTTGCCAACCTCTGAGGAAAGGGAGGCTTTTCTTTGTACATCTGAGTCAAAGGGCGAAGAGCCCCTTTTATCGTGTGTTTCCCTGTATCAGTAGCAACTTCTGGAATATCAGCAACTTTTTCTTTACCTTGGACTTCCTCATCAATAATGGGCACTTCAGAACGCACTTCCTCATCAATAATGGGCACCCACCATTCTTCGGGTTTGGAATAGTATCACTAGGAAGCCCTCCTTTTCTAGCAGGATGTTGTTCTCTAGAAAGATCGCGCATCTGCTGTTTGAGATTCTGAATAGCTACTGAATGAGAGACCACCGTCTCTGAAAGCCCAGATAATGTCTTTTCAGTGTTCGTCTTACTTGCTAACACTTTCTCAAGCATTGACTCCAACCTCGAACTACCGTGATCATTAGATTGCCCTTTTCGTGGAATGTAAGGGTTGTAACTTTTGTTCCCAAAATTACCGTTGTTGTTGTTGTTGTATCTCCCTTAGTTCGGTCCACCATAGTTTTTATTGTAGTTCTCTTGGTTATTGTTGTAGTTTCCTTGATTATGTGACCCCTGCCCTTGTTGGGGTCTCCAGTATCTCTGAATCAGCCCAGGAATGTCCCCGTAATCTGCATACTGAACATTCTCTACTTGCGGAGGGGGGCCCTCTTCATATGGACCCTCATGGACTTGGTACATACCAGGAGGCATGCCAGAGATATCTTCACAAACATTTACCTTCTTCGCTTCTTTCTCATCAAGCCTCTTTGATAGTAAAGAAAGACTAGTGGCTAATTGTGCCAATGTCTGCTGCGTTTCTTGGCTATCTTTCACAATGTTTTGAATCAACGGTGTTCCAAGTGATAGTCTATCAGAATTACTTGAATGCCATGCTTGGCTGTGATAGTCAATCGGTTAAGTATATCAGTAATAGTAACATAGGACTTGTTCATGAAACACCCGCTGGCAACATTATTTGCTATTGCTTGGGTCATAGGATCCAAACCTCTGTAAAACTTCTCCTTCAAAATCTGTTCTTTAAAACCGTGGTTTGGACTCCTATCCAAATATTCCCTGTACCTCTCCCAAGCTTCAAAAAGTTGTTCCACATTACGTTATTTGAATTCGTAAATCTAATCACGAATTTCAGCCCTTTTACTCGGGGGGTACCACTTCCTGAGAAAAACTCTGACCATCTCTTCCCATGGAGCAATAGATTTCCGGGGCAGCTTTGTGAACCATTTTCTTGCTTCTCCGGCTAATGAATATTTGAAGAGTTTCAGTCGAACTACTTCTTGAGTCACACCCCGTTGGATATGCTGAGAGCACACACCCAGAAAGTTTGTTATATGTTGGTGAGGGTCATCATCGACTGCATTCCGAAAGTATCCCTCTTGTTTGAGCATATGATAGAGGGAATTGTCAAACTTGATAGTAGTAGTAGTCACCCTTCGATGAACGATTGCAGATGCAAAGTCTTCATCTGCTTCTGTTTCATCAGCAAAAACATTCTCGACTGGAAGTTCGTTGTTGGCCATGATCACCTGGTTTACAAGGTAGCAAACGCGGTGTGTTGGAATATGCCAAAGACTTATAGAAGAGTAAACACTATTTAGTAATTTCAAAATCGTATTCCCCGGCAGCAGCGCCAAAATTTGATACGCTCAAATTACACCTATTAATGGTATAACGCGGACGTTGTCATATATAGTAACCCAACGAGGTTGGGGTCGAATCCCACAGAGAATATGGCGTGAAAAGTTTACTAAACGTGTATTATACTAATCTTGCGGTCCTAGTGTTACACCTCGCAGTTCGGACATTGAGTTCCGTAGGTGTTAACTGCTTAATTGTGAAAACTGAAGTGATATGTGCCTATTTTATGGTTGTAAGGGTTTAAGATCATGTATGAGAAGTACCGAAAGGATTGGCGGGCAAGTGAATGAAGGAAATTAAGTTTGTCGGACTTTGGAGAAAATATGAGGAACAATTTTGGTCCAACTTGGCGGACGAATATCTTTTAACATATGAAGTGTTTTAACGTGAAACAAAAGCCTAAAATGAAGTTCGTCGAGTGTAGTTTCCAACGCAACAAACTTCTCATCGATAGGACATCGGAGTAGAGACTTATGGACGTTACAAGTTCAGTCGACAGAGCAGAAACGCGTGCTACAGTACTGCTACAGTACCCGACCCGAATTTGACCCTTATAAAAAGGGTAAGAACCCCTTTTTTTCACCAGATCTTCCCAGAAAACTCTAGAAAATTGAATAGAGAGAGAGAGGAGATCACAAAGTAAGCAATTTTCAAGCAAACGGAGTATTAATCGAAGCTCGGATAAATGCATGGATGTGATTCTAGTATGGTTTTGCGGTGGATTCAAGGTGGATATTGAAGATATCGCTATCTTAACAAAAAAAAAGGTATGAATCTTTCTCTTTTGGTATTATTTAAGGTTTATCTACGGAGATAAAGTCGTTAAATAATTGTATAGCGAGTTGGTTGTGGAAATTGGGAAAACATCGTGTGGGATGTTTGATGGTGCATGTTTGTGTTGGAAATGATGTGATTGTCGTTGTTGTTGTTGTTGGTTGCTGAATTATAATTTCGGGCTAGGTATATAAACAACGGAGATGCTGCTAAAATTTGAGCAGATTCTAGGAAGAGTTAGTTTGAGGGCTTACGACAGGCCTATGAAGATGAGTCTAACAATAGTATAAAAATTTCTTGAATATAGATTTACGAGCCTGGGGGGCAAAGTGTTGAATAGTCAGAGTTAAGGCGACCAAAAAGGTATGTTAAGGCTCGTCCCTTTCTTTCAAAGACATGATTCCTATGTTATGATTCCATACATATTTTTCATAACCTTCCTACTCCCAAAAGTTAGAAGTTCATGATTCTTAAAAGCTTTTTATGATACTAAAGATTAGATGTTTTCCATAATGTCTTTATCCTCAAAAGTTAAAGTTTCATGATTCCAAGAGTTTCTTATGACGTTAAAGATGAGTATGCTTTATAAGGATAAAGAAGATGAGATGTTTTCTATGATGCGCATGATGACGATGATTTTGATTCTAGAAGTTCCAAAGCTTATGATTTTAATGCTATTATGAGATTATCGAATTTATTTCCTGATTTCCTTGAATTGCTCATTGTTGTTGGTCTCACCTCATGAATTGTTCCTTCGAGGTGAGATATATTGATGATGATTATTCCATAATATAAATCGGAGGTTACCGACCTTACGTCACTCCAATAGAGTTGTAGCTTTCACTTGGGCTCTCATGCATGCTTTGTAATTATGTATGTATTTTAATAACACCGTGCCTACATGGCCGAGAAGTATAACACCGTGCCTACATGGCTGGGCAGTATAACACCGTGCCTACATGTCCGGGCAGTATAACACCGTGCCGTCCAATAGGCGGCCGGGCAGACACACCACTGCAGTGGGCAGTTTATGATTACCCCGGACGCGGGAGGCCTGGATGCGGGCTAATCATGATCACACCATGCCTAAATGGTCGGGCAGCATTACACCGTACCTATATGGTCGGGCAGTTTACTTATGAATATTTATATGTTGCTTTAAAAGGTAAATTTAGCATGCATGATATCCGCCTTAAGGGGAAAACCGAGGTACAGGTTATTTCCTTACTCTATGTTGTGCTTTACGTCTCTTACTATGATCTTATGGTATTGTTCATTCCTTGCATACTCAGTACATTACTCGTACTGACGTCCCTTCTTGTGGACGCTACATTTCATGCCACGCAGGTGTATACAGATGAGTAGAGGATATTGCTAGAAGATGTTTCAGCTGGATTGGCGAGCTCCATTTCCTTCCGGAGTGTTGCCGAGTCAGAGTATCTATGTTATGGTATCTTGATTGATGTTAGAGACTTTGCAGACAGATCCACGTATATAGCATATCAGTCTTGCAAGCGACTCTACAGGTCGATGTATCATTATGCATTATGTTACAAATTTCAGGATTTTACTTGATTTGAGAAAGACGAAAAGAATGGTTTTGAAAATCTTTCATTATGCATTTCATTTCGTGGTTTAAGAGTCCAGTGAGATTATGAACATAACGAGAACCAGCAGGTTATCTCGGCTCTGAGTAAGGGGTCGGGTGCCCATCATGCCCTATCAGGATTGGGGTGTGACACCTAGTGTATTCCAGAAAAGGGTTTTATAGTTGATTTGGTTTATGGACTAATTTAAACTTACTAGAAATTTAAAGTTGTAAATATATGGGTAAAAAGAACCAAGGTTGTGTCCCCGTCAGATAAAGTGTATGATCATGGGTATCGATCTTGATATACTTCTAATGGACTATTTGTATGGATGCACTTAACCTCTATGTGAATCTAAACTATTTCCCAATAAGAAAAGATTATTTATTTCTATGCTTTTTCCAAAGATAAGAAAGTATGCATGAAGAACGGTTAATTATGTCAAGTAAATTCCTCTTATTCCTAAGTGAATTTATTAAGCAAGGTTTAAAGTCCTGAGTTCTTGTTATTTATTCTTACCTAACCCTAGCTATTTTCCCAAATAAACTAAAGTTTATGGCGTAAGCTAATGTTTGCAACCACTAACTATATGATGAATATGACGAACAAATAAACCCTAACAATCCATTATGCTTATATCCTTCAGGATCCCCAATCACAAAACACTTATCCTTGGGTTCACAACCTTAGTAAAGGTGTTTAGCTACTCATGGCAACAAGAAAAAAATAAATGATTGAAGATTACATAATTGAATTATGGCAGAATAGCTCGGGACCCCCTAAACTTATTGATTTTTATTCAGTGTACACCTAAACTATGCGTTGGCTTAATTACCCCCCTTAACTTGGTAATGCAATAGTCTCGACCCCCCTAGACACTAACAACCTCTTGACGTGTGACACACGCGCTGCCACATGGATTTTTTTGTCCATGTGGCATTTTTTAAGGATAAAATATAAATTTTTTACCTTTTTAAGTTCACCAATTATTTAGATCATCTTTTTCGGGCCAAATCTATAAAAAAAAAAAAAAAAAAAAAAGAACTTGAAACAACAATATTTTGATCATACTTTTTTTTATTTGGCCAAAGATAATGATATTCTAATCAAGTTAATTTTATATATTTGGCCAGGAAAAGAAGAAATACACAGCTAAAGCAAATAATCATTGTATCTAAAAAGAAATAAATAAATATCAACCAAATATTTTAAGAATTTGACCCCAAAAAAATAATGCAGAGTTGAAATAAATAGTAATTGCATGAAAATAAAAATACACAATTTTTTTTTGTAGAAAATGCACCATCTAAACTTCATTACTTTTGCTAAACCTTATTTTTATTTGGCTAAAATAAATAGAGTTTCAACTAAGTTATTTAGGTTTGGATCCAAAAAAAAGAAAAAAAATACATAGTTTAAATAAATAACCATTATATCTAAAAAGAAAAAAATACAATTGGGATAAAATATGTAATGAATATTAAGAAAAACCAAAAATAAATACAATTGGAAAAAATAAATCATTATATTGATTATATGCCGATTAATTGTTGAAAAATACTCCACTTGGAAGCTGATTTTTCAATTTTTGACCCATCCAAGCGCCTAAAATAAAGTGTGTTCACGCTCTTTGACACATCAGCGTCTAGGGGGGTCGAGACTATCATATTACCAAGTTCAGGGGGGTAATTAATCCAACGCATAGTTTAGGTGTCCACCGAACAAAAATCGACAAGTTTACGGGGGTCCCGAGCTATTCTGCCTTGAATTATTGTATTGAACTTACGAATAAAACTTGAAAGTAATGAATGTAATTGTCTGGAAATCTTCAAAAGCAAGAATAACTCAAAATTAATTCCTACTAGTCTAAAACTCCAGATGTCTGAAAAATAAAACCTAAACAGGTATTTATACAAGTTAAAACTCGGAATAATAAATCCCAGTCCTGTTCCATCTCGGCTAGCACTTTCACGGGTCGTCTTTGCACTTCGACGGTCGTCGACATGCTAGACGACCAACTCGATGATCTAAGTACCCTTTATCACCCTACAGGAATTCCACCGTCGAAGCACTTCGACAGGCCGTCGATCATGTCGACGGTGATAGTCGACGATCTGAGTATGCTTTGATGTTTTTGTTACTTCGCAGGAACTTTTTGACGATGCGATTTGACGGGCCGTTGAGCATATTGATGGTCCGTCCTTATGCTTATTAGAACAGATTGCCTATTTTTCTCATTTTTTCGCTTTAAGAGCATTCTAACTTCAAAATACCTTCACCACATAAAACACATCAAACTGCCACGACCTTTCTCGAAAACAAGTAAAACTTAGAGTTTAAGAGCATTAGATGTGCCAAAATCCCGGCACATCAGTGTTATACTGCCCGACCATGTAGGCACGGTGTGATACATGAAAATAACATAAAGCATGCATGAGAGCCCAAATGAAAGCTATAACTCTATCGGAGTGACGTAAGTTCGGTAACCTCCGATTGCATTATGGAATAGTCATCGTTGCTACGTCTCACCTTGAAGGAACTAATACCATGAGGTGAGACAGCAGTAAGAAATAACATCAATGAAATCATAAAGATAGGATTATCAAGCTCATAATAGCATCATCTTATAGGATTCAAAATCTCTGAAATAGCATCATCTCATAGTCTTTAAAATCTCTGAAATAGCATCATTATCATCATCATTATCATGGAATATATCTCATATCTATCTCATAAGAAGCTCTGAGGAATCATGAACTTTCAACTCTTAGGATATAAGAAGATCATGGAATATAGAAAAGAAGTCATAACATAGAAGTCATGCCATTGAAAGAAGGGGACTAGCCTTACATACCATTACATCTCTTTAACAACTAAGCGTTCTCCTTCCAAGCTCGCAACTCTACATTCAAGAGAATTCGTACTACATTAGATCATTAGAAACCCGCTTAAGGCTAAGCTAAGCCGACTAAGAGCTAACTAAAATGGGCAGCATTTCCTTTACTTCATCAACTTCCTCCATATGATAAAAAAATCCTAAACATCAATAACAACACCCATAATATCATAATCAATAAACTTCTTCAAGTTAAACACTATTCAATCCTCATAATTCCCTTTCAAAATCATCCACAATCATGACTACAATACAACAACATATTCGTTCTTCCCATAGTACTTCCTCAATGTCATTAACATTATCCATTACAAGATTATACTCATGGCATATCAATAACTATGATTCAAGTAAAGTTACTATTCAAGAATGTCATTATTTCCACATTTGGGCTCCATATTCTACTTTCTTCTCTAATCAAAGTCTTTGAACCACTCAATACTTGTAATAACATGAAGTAGATGTAAAACTCACCCTTGATTATGTAGGAATGATCTTTGGATGAAGATACTCCACTTGAGAAAACCTCCAACTTCAATTCCAAAGGAAACCTTGACTTCTATCAACCCTAGTGAGCATCCATACACTTGATTCTACTAATTGTTGGTGTTTAATCTTGATTTGTCTTGGATATATGTTAATAAGGTGTATGGAATATTCTAGAGGTTTCAAGAGTGATGGAGAAGATGAGAAATAAGAAAAATGAACTTGGGTCATCCTTTTATAAAATTTTAAAAGTGGCCCGTCAGGTTTTATACGGTCCGTATAAGTGACCGTATAATACTTCCAGGGACTGAACCTTCTCTGGATAGGTTATACGGACCCTTATACAGACCGGTTAAGTTATACGGACCGTATAAGTGGTCGTATAACTCACATTTTTCCGAAATTGTTCCCGTTGATTCGTTTGATCTCCAATCCTTATGGAACCTTCTTTACACTTGTTTAGTACTTCATTAACCATCTAAGGAGCCTTATAACCTTTCCTCAAGAAATTACTAAATAATACTTAACTCGATAGTTACAAAACCCTCTCCAAACACGACTTATACTTTACTTTCTCGATGAACTTAGTTTCACCGATTCATATAACTTTAAAATCTTATCGTATATGTTTTGAAGCTTCCACATACTCTCCTTAATGTCATAAGAACTTTATGTTTACCTTAAGTTCGTGTTAGTATATTTACAGCACAACGACATGAAATTTCCGAGGTGTAACACTCTCCCCCCATAAGAACATTCGTCCTAGAATGTTAAGTTCTCGAGAATTCTGCAAAAAATTTTGCCAGAGTTTCTCCTATAATATTGTACTACCATCCTGAAATAACATAGCCTCCTAGGGCTACAACAACCGCAGCAAGAAAAAATGGTCACACACGACCAAAAGCATTAAGAGAAAGCATTGCATACGTGGGAACAATGGCGTCTCATCTTGTACTTCTTCTCCACTTGACCTTAACTGAAGCTACGTCTTTAGTTCGAAGTTTCTGTACTTTCCTATCTAGTATGGCAATAGGTACTTCTTCATAAGCCAATTTCTCAGTAATTTCAACATCATCTATGGGCACAATTCTGGAAGGAACTCCAACACACTTGCGGAGCATCGACACGTGGAAAACTGGGTGCACTGATTCAAGCTCTGGAGGTAGATATAGTTCATAAGACACTTGGCCTACCTTGCGCATAATCTTGTAAGGACCAATATACTGGGGGCTCAGTTTGCCTTTCTTGCCGAATCTTATTACACCTTTCATCAGCGACACTTTTATAAATACCCCATCATTAACTTGGAATTCCAAGTTTCGTCGACGATTGTTCGCATAAGATTTCTGGCGACTTTGGGCTGTCAGCAATCGGTCTCTAATAAGCATGATCTTTTCCACCGTTTGCTGAATTTATTCTGGACCTATTAATTGTATCTCTCCTACTTCAAACCACCCAATTGGCAACCTACACTTCCTTCCATATAGAGCCTCATATGGGGCCTTCTGGATACTGGAATGATAACTGTTATTATATGCAAATTCAATAAGTGGAAAATGTTCATCCCAATTACCTCCGAGGTCTAATACACAAGCCCGCAACATATCTTCCAAGGTCTGAATAGTGAGTTCAGCTTGTCCATCCGTTTGTGGATGAAACGCTGTGCTAAGCCTCACTTGAGTCCCCAAACCTTCTTGAAAAGACTTCCAAAATTTAGCTGTAAATTGTGCCACTCTATCTCTGATAATAGCTACTGGTACACTATAAAGTCGCACTATCTCTTGAAGATACAAGTTTGCATAATCTTCTGTTGAGTATGTAGTTCTGACTAGTAGGAAATGAGCTGACTTTGTGACTGTCAACAATCACCCATATGGAGTCAGACTTACACCGAGAATGAGGAAAACCTACAATAAAATCCATGTTGATGACCTCTCATTTTCAGGTTGGAATTTCCATAGCCTACAACAATCCTCCTGGCTTTTGATGCTCAATTTTCACTTGTTGACAATTTGGACATCGAGCTACAAATTCTGCTATGTCTCTCTTCATACCATCCCACCAATATATTGACTTAAGGTCATGGTACATCTTTGTCGCTCCTGGATGGATAGAATACCGAGAGTTATGAGCTTCTCCTAGAATCTGGTGGCGCAATCCTGCAACATCTGGGACACATAGTCTACCTCGATACCTAAGAATCCCATCTGTAGAAATCTCAAATGGTGACTCCTCTTTCTAGGGAAGTGTATCTCTATAGTGATTCAATTGGGATCTTCATATTGGCACCTTTTCACTTCCATATCTAGAGATGAAACAGCTGGGTTATGAACAGAAACTCCTGCATTGCCCGAGTCCATTAAGTGGACTCCTAAGCTAGCTAACTGATGGAGGTCACGAACTAATTCTTTCTTCTTCAGCTGAACATCACATAGACTGCCCATGTATTTACGGCTAAGCGCATCGGCTACTACATTCGCCTTTTCGGGATGATATAGAATACTCACATCATAGTCTTTCAGTAGCTCTAACCATCACCTTTGCCGTAAATTCAACTCCTTCTGTATGAAAATGTATTGGACACTCTTGTGAGCTGTATAAATATCAACATGTACACCATACAAATAATTTCTCCATATCTTTAGTGCATGAACAACCGAAGTTAATTCAATATCATGGGTTGGGTAATTCTTCTCATGTTTTCGCAACTGCCTGGAAGCATAGGCAACAACCTTACCGTGCTGAATCAGCACACAGCCCAACCCAACACCAGAGGCATCACAATAAACAACATATCCTTCTGATCCTTCTGGAAGTGTCAAAACTGGGGCTGAAGTCAATTTATCTTTCAATTCTTGGAAACTACGCTCACAAGCATCGGTCCATTGGAATTTTGCTGATTTCTGAGTTAGCTTCGTCAATGGTGCTGAAATAGAAAAGAATCCTTCCATAAATCTTCTATAATAACTCGCTAATCCCAAAGAGCTACGAACCTCTATGGGTGTTGTAGGCCTTGGCCAAGTCTTCACGGCCTCGATTTTCTGAATATCCACCTGGATGCCATCAGTTGAGATAATATGGGTCAGAAAAGTTACAGAATTCAACCAGAACTCACATTTTGAAAATTTTGCACATAATTCTTGAGTTCAAAGAATTCTAATGTCACGACCCAGCCCCGTGGGCCGCGACTGGCACCCTACCTGGGTACCCAGACCAAATCGCATATTCGTTTACCAAATCCAAACTTATTTCAAGATTTCATAAAAATCATATCAAACATAACTTATATCAAAATATGTCTTAAGCGGTCGCACATATCAAAATATCATATCGAGTCCGAAAGGGGCGGCGGAATGGACATCGCCGGTCATAAGTGCAAATATAAGCATAAGGGCCATTTAGGGCCATCATAACAAACTGACCGCTGTAAGACCAGAAAAAAAAATCAAACAAACATACATAGGACCCTCGCCCCACACACATGACTACAGGCCTCTACGAATCCAAAACAAAGACATATGGCGAGACAGGGCCCCGCCGTACCCAAATAGTCAAATGTACAAAATATACATAGCAAAAGATGTCTGTACCAGAAGTGGACTCCGGATCAAGGAGGAGTACTCCGAAATAGCAGAAAATTGAAGCCTACAGTGGAGGATCACCAATCTCTGTACCTGCGGGCATGAAACGCAGCCCCCGAAGAAAGGGGGTCAGTACGAAATATGTACTGAGTATGTAAAGCACGGAGTACAGAAATATGAGCCAAAACTGAAAGCAAACCGGATATCAAAAGGGAAGTACCAATCAGTATGTCAAAATCCGTATCAAATCATATACATATACATAATGCAAACGAAATCATGCAAACGCTCGAGAACGTGGTCGCCACTCCGACGCTGGCGCCACACAGAGCATAACACCAGAAGGTTTCGAATCTCCGTACATCCCCGAACACATACATAAGTGAGCGTATCGCATCACTAGCCATATCACAGCATAACTCCAAACGGAACCCGGCCCTATGACGAGGCCTCGGGAACCGTAACACAGCATACGGCCGAATCATCATAGGGCGCACGAATCATAACCGGCTCGGGAACCGGTGAACGAAGTCAAAATAAGGCACGAGTGGAGTCGTGAGCAAACAAATGCAAATCATATTTCAAAATAGCCTTTCAAAACATAATGATTTCATAAGTCATTTCATAACCCAAAATAATCGAATACTTAGCTGATACGAAGGTTTATTTCACAAAATGTTTCCAAAGTGGTACGTATGGCTCAAAACAAAACTTAACATATCATGATAGTCAAAACATAATTCATAGAGGAAAGTCTCAAAGTCGAAGATCTCATATCGAAGTTCATCCAAAAAGAGAGCCCGATAGGGCAAATAGGGCGTCTCGGGGTTAGCGGGCCCACCTCGAGTCAAATTGAGGTGGCGAACATAATTTACGAACATTTAAAGGCCCAAAGATCATACATAATGATTACAAAGTGACCCGATCACATTTCGATAGGTTTCGAACATTTGGTTGCATTCTAGCCAAAATAGAGCCTTTAGGCTTCAATTGAATTGAATGAATAGTAGTCGTTTTGTAGATCGGGTTTCGAGGAGCAGAAATGCTCCGGAGGTTCCAATATTCACCTAACATACTAAGACATGCCAAACGAAGAAGTGGGAAGCTTTACATACCTTATAGGCGTCTTATGCTCTCCTTAAAATCAAATCCCGTTTCGTCCAGAATCTGCAAATGGTCAAAGTTACCAATTAGAGATTCTTAGGCTTAAGATTTCCATTAACTTGATTTTTGTCTACCGAAATTTCGGCAGCATTTCCCCTATAAATCTAACACCCCCGAGACTTAGCTCGGCTCAATAAACATCGACAACAACAACCCAAACATCACAAACAACATAAACCACAACTAAATCATTCTAACTTCAATATTCTTCTTTACTATAAAAGTTGGCAACTTTCATTCAAACTTCACAATTCCAAACTTATGTCCACATTATTGTATTCATTCAATCATTCAAGATTATTCAATCACATCCCAATTATGTTCCTACATTATACATAGATTCAAGAAGTTCGTCACTTTCCATATTCCTTTCAAAACGTCAACAATTCCGACGAACATACTAACTTGCATCATTTCATTCCAAATTCATTAACAACAACCATAAGTCATATTTAAAGTCTTTAGTATCAAAGATATACAATGATATACACAAATATACAAAAGGTATACACTTTCCCGTAATGATCCGAAATCCTTTTCCAACGCCAATTCAATTCCTTAAACGTTCATTTACGACATAAAGGCCACGACGACACATTGAACAAACTAAACAAGATCAAATTCACTACTCCTCCCACACCAATATGGCTCACGGCCAACACACCCTTCACACACACACACCGCCATGCTCAACACAACACAATTCCATAATCTTCATGGAACTTTAATCACTGCCACATATATACCCATTTCATAACATAAAAACATAGAAATCATACCTTATTCTTGAAATTCCGATTTGCCGCAAACGTCGCTCTTTCGCTTAACTAATTATATCACGTCGGAGAGCGTCTTGCATACTCTATGAATACACGAAGAACAAGATTTTTAGATTGGAAACAAAGCTAGGAATTATTTTTTTTGTTGTTGGCTAAGGGGGTTCGGTCGAGAGGCCCTTTTGAGGTGCTCTCTAATTTTTTTTTTTGATTTGCTTTTCTTGAACATTCTAAGTATATGGATGATATATATCCAATTTAAAGTCATGTGCCTAGCACATGACTTGCTAAAATGGGCTTGGACCATGCCATTATGGCCGGCCACCCCACAATCTTGGGCCTCAATTTTTGTTGCCCAATTCTTGGCCCAATTCATTAAAAGTCCCGATTTGTAATTCCCGAAACTAATTTCCGAAATTCCAAATTTACCCTCGGCCTTCCCCGATGTCTTAACATTAATGATTTCATAACCAACATAGTCATGTTATCTAGAATCAAAATATTTCCTTATAACACACAAGTCTTACTCATTTTTTTTCTCGATTTCCAAATATGCGAAAACACGGGACATAACATCTAAGGACAATACGTAGATGATCTGCATGTTTCATTTATGACCGAGAATATACCAAAATGTCATCGATGAACACGATCACAAATAGATCTAGAAAAGGCCTGAATACATTATTCATCAAATTAATAAACACTGCCGGAGCGGTAGTCAACCCAAACGACATGACTCCAAATTCATAATGACCATATCTGGTTCTGAAAGCCGTTTTCAGAATGTCTTCTTCCTTGACCCTCACTTGGTGATATCCTGATCTTAGATCTATCTTTGAAAACCACTTAGCACCCTGTAGCTGATCAAACAAATCATCGATTCTCGGAAGCGGATACTTATTCTTTATTGTCACCTCGTTCAACTGCCTATAATCAATGCACATTCGCAAGGGACCATCTTTATTTCTAACGAACAAGACCGGTGCTCCCTATGGTAACGAACTAGGTCAAATAAATCCCTTTTCAAGCAAACCCTTTAATTGTGCCTTTAGATCTTTCAATTCTGCACGAGCGATTCTGTAAGGAGGAATAGATATAGGTTCGGTGTCCAGTAACACATCAATAGTAAAGTCAATCCAAAAGTCAATCTCCCGTTCCGGTGGAAGACCTGGAAATTCATCTGGAAATACATCCGGAAACTCATTTACTATCGGAATGGATTAAAAAGTCGGCGGCTTTGCTTGGTGTCATGAACTCGGACTAGATGATAAATGTAGCCTTTACGATCATCTTCCTTGCCTTAAGATAGGAAATAAACCTACCTCTTGAAGATGCTGTGTTACCCTTCCATTAAAGCACTGGTTCTCCTGGAAGTTGGAATTGAACCATTTTTGTTCTACAATCTACATTAGCATAACAAGAATCTAACCAATCCATGCCCATAATAACATCGAAATCAAACATTTCTAGCTCAATCAGATCGGCTATAGTCTGACGATCACATACCACAATCACATAATTTCTATATACCTGTCTAGCTATTACCGAGTCACTAATAGGAGTAGACACCTCAAAAGGTTTACTTAACTCGAATTTAACCCCAATACGATCAGCAATATATGGAGTAATATACGATAAGTAGAACTCGGATCAATCAGTGCATAAGCATCATGAGAGAATACTGATAGGATACCTGTGACAACGTCAGGGGAGGACTCAAGATCTTGTCATCCTGCTAATGCATATATACGAAGCTGAGGGCCACTTGAACTGGGTGCTCCCCCTCTGCCCCGGCCACGGCCTGCTGAAGTCTGGGGAGTCTGCCCTACATGGCGCATGCACGAAGAAGAGTCGGCTACTGATCTTGTAGGCTGGGCCTCAACTTTACCACTCATTGAGGGATACTCACGCATCATGTTCCCAATCTGACCACAGGCATAACAAGCATCGGAGCCTCGGTGACACGGACATGAATAAAATCTACTGCACTAACTGCATCCTGGTAATGGTGGTCTCCTCTGACTAGGATCACCTCCAAACTGGGAACCCCAAACTCTCAAACTCTGACCTGGTCCAGAATAAATGGGGCGATCAAATATCCTACCCGCGAATCGAGGAGGTACACTAGCTGCAGACTGGACTGAATATCTGGAGTATTGTTGCCGCTGGCCCCCTCTATACTCACTACTAGCATCGGCAGATCTGACCCTCTTGCTCTGCCCTCTATCCATATCACACTCACCCCTTTGCGGCTGCTGTTGCTTTTCTAAATTTTGGGCGTGGGCCTGAATACGGGAAATGTCCATCCCTTCCTGGAGTGAAGCTGTCAGGCAATCCTTGATCAAATGTGGCCCTAAGCCACTCACAAATCGATGTACTCGGTCTCCCATATTGGCCACCATAGTCGAAGCATACTGGGCCAATAAATTGAAACGAAGACTATACTCCCGAGCACTCATATTTTCTTTCTTGAGATTCAAGAACCTGTCGGGTCAGGCCCTTTGAACCTCGGGTGGTAAATAGTGGCGAATGAAAGCATCTACAAACTCCTACCAAATCTAGAGAGGTGCATTTTCCTTCCTCGAAGATATCTAATTATTATACCATAGAACGGCTACATCCCATAGCCTATAAGATGCCAACTCCACTGTCTCAATATCGGAAGCATGTATTATTCTCAGCGTCCTCAGCGTCTCATCTATAAAGCCCTGCGGGAATTCATCCAGCTTTGACCCAAAAAATTCTGGAGGATTCAAACTCATAAAATCACGGGCCCTAGTACTAGCCGCTCTGTCACCTGGACCCACAGTCTGCCACTGAGCTTGATCAGCAACTAGTTGGGTCAATGATTAAATAGCCTCGGTCATCTGCTGGCCCGAAGCACTCAGTGGAGGACCTGGAGGTACTGGAGCTGGAGCTGAGGCCCCTTCATGCTCCTCTAATATAGGTGGAGTATGAGAATTCCGAGATGGAGCCTCATTTGTGGGACTGATCCTCTTCTATATTTACCGGGGACTCCTTTTCAATCCGCCTTCCTGTCGCGGTCTTGCCCTTCTGGGCGACTGTTGCTTTCCTCTTTACCGGCATTGCGGAAATCATAACGCATAATTAGGGAAAAAAAAAGGAAAATTTATAACATAGCTCTATATCACGATCTATGAAGAAAAAGTTGGTCATTGTCCATGATCTACAAGTGTGGCGCGCTTCACACCCATAAACAAGACTATACTGGACCCGGCTCGTAGACACACCCTAGGACGGAACTGCTCTGATACCACTTTTGTCACTATCCAACTAGTGGGCCATGACGGGTACCCGGAGCTGGCTACCGAGCACCACTCATCATTCTATCTATCATACTTAACCTGGACATATATCATTCTTACCACAAAACTTATCATAAAACGATCGTCAATACCTCCTAAAACATGTATATGTGCATAAGCCCATGAGGCTACAAAAATGATATATAGAATATGCAATGAAGGGGTCACATAGCATATACAACCCACACAGAAGTATCTACGAGCCTCTAACTAGAATACTGAGATCATAGGGATGGGAAAGGACCCGTCATGCCCCAAATATGTACACAAGAGAATATACCAATAAGCGGCAATTCCGGAGTAGTGGAGTGCTCCAGTAAGTCTGCTGAAATAAGCTCCTAAGCGTCTGTGCCGTCTCCGTGTCTACCTGTGGGCATGAGCGCAGCGTCCATAAAATAAAGGACGTCAGTACGAACAATGTACTAAGTATGCAAGGCATGTACAACAGCATAATAAAGAAATAAAGTAGCATAAGATGAAGAGCAAACCTGTAACTGGTTGCCTCTTAAGGCGGAGTCATACATGCTAACTTTAATAGTAAAAATAATATCATATCATACATACATATATAGGCTGCCCGACCATATAGGTACGGTGTGATCATCATTAGCCCGCGTCTAGGCCTCCTGCGTTTGAGGTGTAAGCTTCCCACTACAGTGGTATGTCTGACCGACCATCTATAGGGCGGCGCGGTGTTATACTATCCGGCCATGTAGGCACGGTGTGATCATACATTAAAATAACACAAAGCATGCATGAGAGCCCAAATGAAAGCTATAACTCTATCGGAGTGACGTAAGGTCGGTAACCTCCGATTGCATTATGGAATAGTCATCGTCGCTATGTCTCACCTTGAAGGAACTAATATCATGAGGTGAGACAGCAGTAAGAAATAACAACAATGAAATCATAAAGATAGGATTATCAAGCTCATAATAGCATCATCTCATAAGCTTCAAAATCTCTGAAATAGCATCATTACCATCATCATTATCATGGAACATATCTCATCTCTATCTCATAAGAATCTCTTAGGAATCATGAACTTTTAACTTTTAGGATATAAGAAGATCATGGAATATAGAAAAGAAGTCATAACATAGAAGTCATGCCTTTGAAAGTAGGGGACTATCCTTACATACCTTTACGTCTCTTTAACGACTAAGCGTTCTCCTTCCAAGCTCACAACTCTACCTTCAAGAGAATTCATACTACATAGCATTAGAAACCTGCTTAAGGCTAAGTTAAGGCGACTAAGAGCTAACTAAAATTGGGCAGCATTTCCTTTGTTTCATCAACTTTCTCCATATGATAAACAACTCCCAAACATCAATAATAACACCCATAATATCATAATCAATAAACTTCTTCAAGTTAAACACTATTCAATCCTCACAATTCCCTTTCAAAATCATCCACAACCATGACTACAATACAACAACATATTCGTTCTTCCCATAGTACTTCCTCAATGTCATTAACATTATTCATTACAAGATTATACTCATGGCATATCAATAACTATGATTCAAGTAAAGTTACTATTCAAGAATGTCATTATTTCCACATTTGGGCTCCATATTCCACTTTCTTCTCTAATCAAAGTCTTTGAACCACTCAATACTTGTAATAACATGAAGTAGATGTAAAACTCACCCTTGATTATGTAGGAATGATCTTTGGATGAAGATACTCCACTTGAGAAAACCTCCAACTTCAATTCCAAAGGAAACCTTGACTTCTATTAACCCTAGTGAGCACCACACACTTGATTCTACTAATTCTTGGTGTTTAATCTTGATTTCTCTTGGACATATGTTAATAGTGTATGGAATATTCTATAGGTTTCAAGAGTGATGGAGAAGATGAGAAATGAGAAAAATGAACTTGGGTCCTCCTTGTATAAAATTTTAAAAGCTGCCCGTCGGGTTTTATACGGACACTTATACAGTCCGTATAAGTGACCGTATAATACTTCCAGGGAGTGACCCTTCTCTGGACAGGTTATACGGACCCTTATACAGACCGTATGTTATACGGACCATATAAGTGGTCGTATAACTCATATTTTTCCGAAATTGTTCCCGTTGATCCGTTTGATCTCCAATCCTTATGGAACCTTCTTAACACTTTTTTAATACTTCATTAACCATCTAAGGAGCCTTATAAACTTTCCTCAAGACATTACCAAGTAATCCTTAACTCGATAGTTACAAAAGCCTCTCCAAACACGATTTATACTTTACTTTCTCGACAAACTTAGTTTCACCGATTCATATAGCTTTAAAATCTTATCGTATACGTTTTGAAGCTGCCACATACTCTCCTTAATGTCATAATAACTTCATGTTCACCTTAAGTTCACGTTAGTCTATTTACAGCACAACCACATGAAATTTTTGAGGTGTAACAGTTAATCACAACAACCTCTTCTTCGTATAATCATTCCCCTAGCTTATCCTTGATCCCACATAACGTTTTTCCTTATTCATTACCTTATGTCGTTATTATTAGCCCATAGGATTTGGTCTATCAAACATATAAACTTTAGTCGTCAATAATGAATCTATCTCTGATCTGCTAACCTGTACTCGTACTATTCATATATGCACATACAAATTTCACGTTGTACCTTACCAAGACATAGGGGTCAATACATAGTATCTCAAAAGTTCAACCACTACCTCAACTCTGATGGTGGCGTCCACACTGTTAATGGTGGCATCGACATTGTTGACGACCGTCAACTTGCAGGCATCAAGTTGCAACAGCCTCTGATTCTTAGGGTTGATTGACGGTGCAAGGTTGACGAGCTGTCAACATGATGGACCGTCGACCATGTTGACGGCTCGTCAATCTGCCCATCAAGTTGCACAATTCTCGACCTTCTTCCGACGTCAATTCATTTAACCTCTAATCCTTTGATACTTAATAGTCATGAATTCACACCTTGGTACACATGAAATAACATACTCAACACCTCAAAAGCTCGGAGATAAATCTTAGTACTCGAGACCAATGCGACTCATATATATCTATATCAGAGAACTGCCTTTGAAACTACTTGTTTCTGTTGACCTTCCCTAAACATTAGGTCCTCTTTTAATCTCTCCTCGTAGGAAACACGTTAATTCTTTCTCGTACTTCTATATCCGCTTCCTTACTTACGCATAGCGCCATCTTACTATTTCTCTCTCCTCACATAGGGTCACCACTAATTCCTCTTTCAATCACCCATTACTAAACTCTGTAATTTTGACGGAGTTTCCTCTGTAATTCTTGCTATCCTAAACCTGCACACAGCTCACAAAATACATCCAATACCTCACAGGCTACCCATAAAAATACATATGATACGCAACTCAGTCACACATGGCTATAGGTATGAAAGGGGATATAAGACAATAATGCTCACTTCATATGCCATATCTGGGCATCCTTCCTGCAAAACATCAAATTTTTTTCCTAAACCCTTCGTTAATCAATCCTCTTAAATAAAAGTTCATATACTCATAAGACCTTTTTTTTTTTGCATACGCTTCTTTACTCCCTTCTGTAATTAATCAATCAAATTTGCATTTCATTATCACTATCAGCATTAGCTATAACTATATCACCAACTGATGTAGACACCTCAAACGGTTTAATCAATTCAGGCTCTATCCTAAACTTGCCGGCAACAAATGGAGTAACATGTGACACGTAAACCCCGAATCAATCAATACATAATCATCATAAAAGAATGCTGGTATTATACCTGTGACAATATCAGGGGAAGACTAGAGATTCTGTCGCCTAGTCAATGCATAGATGTGGGGCTGAGAGCCACTCGAACCAGCCGCTCCTCCTCCATCCCTACCACGGCCTGCTGGTGTCTGTGAACCTTGCCCCGGAGGGCATATAGATAATGAAAAACTAGTTGTTAATACTGTTGGCTGAACCCTACCTCTACCATGCACAAATGGACGGTCATACTTGATATGGCCTGGCCAACCGCAGGCATAACAAACACCTAAACCCAATCAGCATTGTCCTGAGTGTAATCTACCACATTGGGCACATCGTGGAACATGTGGCCTCGTATGACTGGAACCACTCCTAATCTGAGAACTGGGAACTCTGGAACTCTGAGCTGGCATGAAATAAACGGATCTATCAAACCTGGGTCCAGGAAATCGTGGAGGCGCACTAGCTGTTGAATGAGCTAAGTGTGTAGAAAACTGCCGCCTTGGGCCACCTCTGAACTCGCTGTCAAACCCTGAGAACCTAGACCTCTTGCTCTGACCCCTACTACCATGGCCCGCACCCCATCGCTAAGCCTGAGCAGCTACTAACTGGGTCAGCAAAAGGATGGCCTCTCACATCTCCTGGCCTGAGGCATCTGGCTGAGGAACAGGGGGTGCTGAGGCAGGTGCTGGAGATGGGGTATGCGAAGTCTGGGATGGACTCTCACTCTGAGACTGGCCCCGAGTCTTGGTAATCTGCTGAGTACGGCTAGTAGTCTCACCAACCACTCCCTTGCCCTTATGGGTAGCTATAGTTTCCTTTCGGGGCCTTGCTGAAACTAAATCAAATCATTAGAAAGGGAATTCTTATCTCACCACTCTATCGCACGATCTAGAATGGAAACAATGGCAACATCCTAAATGTCATGTAGCCTCTTGCTTATAAGTGTGGTGCACAACACACCACTAAACAAGACTACTAGACATGGTCTGTAGACAACCCTGGGACGGAACTGCTCTGATACCCCTTCTGTCACGACCCAACTACTGAGTCGTGACGAGGGCCTGACCGCTAATGATCAAGCGCCCCTATACTCGTACCTGAACATCAGTGAACAACTGGGTGGCCCACGTTTGACTCATAACCAACTATACACATATGTATATATGCAAAATACTGAAGTAATGGTGCAAGCCGCCTAGGCTGCTATATATGCTGTACAGAAAAGAAAAGGAGTCGACGAGGCTGCTATATATGTTGTACACAAAATAAAAGGAGCCGACGAGGCTACATCACGTCTAATTGTATACAACTGTCTACAGACCTCTACCAGAGTACAAAGCAGTAAAAAGGACAGGACAGGGCCCCGCCATACCCATATATGAACATAACAAAAATAGCATACCAAAAGAGAGCGAACTGCAGCTCCGAACCAAGTGGAGCGCACTGACTACTGCTGAGGAGAAGTCCTACTGAGCTGGACCGCCTGTATGTCTTTCGGTACCTGCAGGCATGAACGCAGCCCCCCGAACAATAGGGGAGTCAGTACGGATAATGTACCGAGTAAGTAAGACATAAGAACATCAAGTACATATGAGTCATGGAAACTAGTCTCAATATTTGAAGGCATCTGTGGCTAACATCTGAGAAAATTTTTTGTTTAACTCTGTATGACTGAAACTGACTCTATAGCGTATGATATGCATAGGTTATAATATAACTGATAGTGTTGTGGAACGTACAACCCGATCCATATATAAAATAATAGTGCCGACGAACATACGGCCCGATCCATAAATAATATAATAATGCCGAGGAACGTACGACCCGATCCATATACAATAGTGCCGAGGAACATATGGCCCGATCCATATATAATATAATAGTGTTGAGAAACGTACGACCTAATCCATATATAATATAATAGTGCCGAGGAACGTACAGCCCGATCCATATATACTAGTGTCGAGGAACGTACGGCCCGATCCATATATGATATAATAGTACTGAGGAACGTACGGCCCGGTCCATATATAATATAATAGTGCCGAGGAACGTACTACTCGATTTATAAATCATATAATAATGGTATACTGCCCGACCATATAGGCGTGGTGTAAGAAAATAGTTGTACACACATATATATATATTTAAATGCATGTAAAACTCGGAAAAGGATACTCTGAACTCCTCTGGTGACATAAGGACTCTCCGTAACATAAGTCTCTGGGAGTTATGAACATAAAACATAGGAGGCCAAGTGTCACGACCCAAACTGGAGGGCCGCGACTGACACCCAAGACCCTACTCGGCCGAGTGCCATACTACCATTCCATTCATGAGTCACAACTTTTTGTGAACCTTTAATCTATGAAATGACACTTCCGTTAGGTATAGAAAAACTTTTCAACAAAACTCTTTTGTCTAATCAGGGACTTCTCCCTTATCGTTAATGCGAGAAAACCTTTAGTCACAAATAAAATCTTTACAAAGGAAACAAAGCATAAAGACACATCGACCTATATGGTCGCTTTACACAACTGTCGATTCCTCGACGCCCTATCCACAGGACACTGTCTGCAAAGTCTCTAACATATACAAAATACCATAACATAAGTACTTTGACTCGGCAACACTCCGAACTAAGATGGAGCTCACCAATCCAGCTGATAGCCTGGGAACATCCTATAGCCAATGTCTTCCACTCATCTGTATACACCTGCGTGGCATGAAACGTAGCGCCCCCAGGAAAAGGGACGTCAGTACGAACAATGTACCGAGTATGTAAGGCAGAATTGAAACAATATATCTTGACTCGGACGATAAAAGAGTAACAAATTCAACCTGTACCTGTAGCCAACTCTAATAAACATGTACATGCATATGAACTTTTAATGCAGCATGAGTATGTATGTATGTATATATATATATATATATATATATATATAATGCATGCCTTCACCCTGCTCGCAGCCCCTTCGGGCATTATAGCATAATGGCCCCTTCGGGCATTATAGCATAATGGCCCCTTCGGGCATCATAATCACCGTATACCAGCTGATCATGTGGTTTGCATATATAACGCCTTAGCCATTTTCCCTTCCCCATGAAATGATGTCGTGCATGTATGTAAATATGAAAATACATGAAAATCTTTGAAAACCATCAAAAGACTCCCTTTGGAAAAACTTTAACGCAAAACGAGAACTTCTTCCCCTTTTCATTTGTCTCCTTCGAGACCCCAAAATTTAAATGTAAAATTCATAGGAAAGAGAAAACCTTTTGAATGTCCCCTTCGGGAATTAGACAACATTATGAAATCGCACAACCTATGGATGCCCCTGCGGGACTTAAGAGGTCAAAGATACGAATACTCCTACACTATCTAGGAATAGAGTCTTTCGAGTTCATTTATTTGCTGGGTTCGTTTAGATAATAAGGATCTTCATCACTACCATAATCATCACCACTATCATGTATCACTTTGAATGATCCATAACATAAACTGGGGCCATATGTTATATAGCACGCTCAGACATAAGCTGAGGCCATAGCACACTCAGACATAAGCTGAGGCCACAGTACACTCAGACATAAGCTGAGGCCATAACAGACTCAGACATAAGCTGAGGCCATATATTATATAGCACACTCAGCCACGTCATGAAATCATCTAGAAACTTAGGCTTGAAAATCTCTAAGATTAGATTCATCGTAAGATTTTTCAGAAACTATAGACTTCTGGCATTGCTAGGAGTAAAAATATTATGGATGTCATGTATGGAATCAAAACATAGGATTCATGCCTTTGAAAGAAAGGTTTAACCTTAACATACCTAGAAGCTCGCTTCTCGACTTTCCAATCTACCTCCTGTCTTGAAATCTACATATAAAACCATTCACACTATTGTTAGGCTCACGTTCATACACTTGTCCTAAACCTTCAAATTAAACCTCCTTAAAATCTGCCAGAATTCGGGCAGCATCTCCCCTGTTTATTTGCCTAACCCGAATTCATAATTCAACAACCAACAACAACAACAATACCAACATCAATAATATCATTTCCCACATCAAAGTATTCCATAAAATAGCCCACACGCGGTTTTCCAACTTCCATAACTAATCAATTCACTATACAACCATTTAACCGTTCTATCTTCGTAAATAAGTGAATATCAACATAAATAGGAAGAGATCCATACCTTTCTCCCATTAATATTATTGTATCTTCCCTTTTCCACCATAATTTTAGGACATAACACACTGCTATATGATTCTGCAACAATAACCATACGCTATCCGGACCGAAATTTGGAAATTATACCTGGTTTGGGTTAAAAGTTGGCTTGGGGGGGAGGGGGTTGGGGAGAAGTCTCCAGTTTTTTGGAGAGGTTTTTGGGGTGTTTGGTGAAGAAAATGGGGGGTTGTCCCCTTTAAATAAAGCTCCAGAATCTGCCTGCACCGCCTCTAAAATCGTTCAGCGCGATCACAGTGCCTTCTGGCGCGTTCGCGCAGGCTTAAATTTTTCTGCCTGCACGTTCGTTCAGTAAAAAGGTCATACCTCTTGATCCCGATGTCGTGTGAGGGCCCACGACCTACAGTTGGAAAGCTCTTTCAATTATCTACGACTTTCATTCATGATATGTTTCCAAATTCCAAACGTATAATATCGTTTTGGCCCCTCCAAGTCAGATCATTCGAAAATGTTTCCTCAAATCGTCCTTTTAGAGGGCCTATGCCCATATGTGTCTTAGGAGTCCTGCTTAAGACTTGCTCAACATTCCATGTACTACTCATATATCTCTTCATATGTCCATTATAAAACCCTGGCATGTGGGCCCCGCTTAGCCTGTAGTAACGAGGGCTTTCATCGAGCAACGTACTACCTGATTTACACCATATAGCCTCCGAATGTCATATGTATACATATTCTTATACTCAGATCATATAATCTTCATCCCTGACCCGAGCCTAAAATTTGTTCAGCGCGTTCACGCCCCGTGGTGGCGCGTTCGCCCTGTGTTGGCCCTTGGCCTTCTCCGCGTTCACGCTCCCTGGCGCGTTCGCGTAGACCATTTTCCTGGCCTATCAGCTCGACTTGTAACGTCCATATCTCCTTACGCCGATGTCTTATTGGGGAGCGGTTTGTCGCGTTGGAAACTAGACTTCCCGAACTTCACTTTAGGCTTTTCTTTGTCTCAAAACTCGCCATATACTAAAAGACATTCTTCCTCCAAGTTGGGCCAAAATTGCTCCTTATATTTTCTCCAAAGTCCGATAAACTTAATTTCCTTGATTCACTTGCCCACCAATCTTTTCGGTACTTCTCATACATGATCTTAAACCCTTACAACCATAAAATAGGCACATATCACTTCAGTGTTCACAATTAAGCAGTTAACACCTATGGAACTCAACGTCCGAACTGCGAGGTGTAACACTAAGGATACAAATATCTCTATACTATCTAAGAATAAAGTCTTTGGAACTCGCTTGCTTACTGTGTTTGTTCATATGATAAGGATCATGCCAAAATGAAAGAAAGAGACAGCCTTAACATACCTTGGAGTCTACCTAATTCTCGATGTGTACTTCTCGAGCTTGTACCACTACAACCAAGATAACACGAATTACAATTAGGCCATATACATCCCTTACTACCCATTTCAAGTACGTATGAAACTTAACGAAATTCGGGCAGCATTTCCTCTATAATTCTTACTCCAATCCAACTCCCAAACGGTGCACAACACACAAAACATCATCAACAACAACAGTAACAATATACATCAACATAAACAAGTAGAAATCTCTCCAAAAATCCAATCGAAACGGCCTTCAAGGCAACCACATCAGCAAACTAGTTTAGGTTCTTCATATCATGTTTTGATTCACTTTAAACTAGGGAATTCCTTCACAAACAACTTATGTCAATACTTTCATATCAAAATATAATCAAATCCATGCTAAAACAGCCCTAATCTTAGTTTGACTCAATTAATTCACCGCTTCCATAGCTATATTTCCTTCACTTTAAATCACTAAAACTCTTGGTAATCAACTTATTAGCAAAGATAAGAATATTATACATACCTTAAAAGAGCTGGAATTCCAAGAACCAAACTCCAAATCCAGCTCCTAAGCTCAACGACTTCAATAGAAACCCTAGGAACAACTTTCCCTACACTAGCTCGGGTTTTCGGGTCTCGGATCTTACTTGGATAATAAAGAAAGGTGAGGAGAGGATTGATGAGTATTAGGTAGAGATTAGGGTCTGTTGGTGTGAGTTGAAATGAAAAAAATCACGAAATAGATGCATATATACATCAGCTGCACCGTCTGAAAATTGGCGGGCCGTCGATGTGTATCGACGGATCGTCGGCATTTCGACGGCCCATAACTCCCACCGTCGATGTCAAATTTCAGTTCTTCCAATTGCATTGGAAATTAGACTCGCTGAACTTATGAATGCATAGGTTATGGATTCTGTAACTCCTTGTATTCTAGGAGATATGCCTCTCTAAATGTGACCCAAAAATTTCTGTCCAGAATTCTGCCAAATTTTCCCAAAGTTTCAGCAAACCTAATTTCTTTGATTCGCTTCACATCCAACCTTCCCAATACTTACTAAACATGATACCAGGCTCTCATGTACGAAGAATGAGCATGTATAATTCCTTATGACCTTGACGACAACCTTGCCTTGTAAATCTTCATCAACTTACTCACGACGAAACTTTACGTACAAAAGTACAGGGTGTAACAACTAACCGTGTATCCGAGAAAGAAAATGTAGCAAATGACGAAGAAACAAGTAAACAAATAGCTTTAAAAGAAACTAATAATGTTGTCAGGTCGATGGATGAACAAAAGGAGTCAACTATAGAAAAGTATGAAATTATTGCAAAGGAATGGAGGCGGACCTGACTATCCACAAAAGCTTATCTTTGAAAATTTGAATGAAAGAATTAAGACAAGACCTGAGAATAGACACAAAGAAAATGTGAGTTTCATTTCTAAATATAACCTAAGAAAATCAACCAACCGTAAAGGATAGTAACCAGGGTCATGACATGCAAGAAGAACTAGATTAATTCCAAAGAAGCAAGAATAGATGTTAGTGCCTAAGCTAGAAAATGATTCCATCATTGGCACAAAATGGGTGTACAAAAATAAATTGAATGAAGTTGATGTAGTAGTAAGAAACAAAGCTTGATTGATAGCTCAAGGCTATTCTCAACAAAAAGGAGTCGATTATGATAAAACCTCCAGTTCTGTAGCTAATTAGAATCAATTCACATCTTAATTGGCTATGCATCTTGAAAAATGGTTTTAAATTATTTATAAGGGA
Organism: Lycium barbarum; assembly: GCF_019175385.1. Lineage (NCBI taxonomy): Eukaryota > Viridiplantae > Streptophyta > Magnoliopsida > Solanales > Solanaceae > Lycium > Lycium barbarum. The sequence continues at coordinate 15,344,735 of NC_083348.1, read as the reverse complement.
TGTTAAGAGTGCTTTCTTAAACGATTTTACTAAGGAGGAAGTTTATTTTAAACAACCTCCCAGTTTTGAAAACTCTAATTTTCTTAGCATTTGTTTAAGTTGACTAAGCTCAAACAAGCTCCTCGAGCTTGGTATGATCATCGAAGTACATTTTTGGTTGATCGTGATTTTTCAAAAGGAAAACTTAATACTACTTTGTCCATTAAAATATCCTATGTGGGTAATCTTGTGTGGATGATATTATTTTGTAAGTTCTAATTCAATTTTCTGCAAGGACTTCTCAACTCTTATGCAAAGTGAATTTATAATGAGCATGATAGGGAACTTAACATTTTTCTAGATTACAAATCCATTAGTCAGAAAGGGTATATTCATTTATCAAACTAAATAAACCAAGTAGATCATTAAAAAAATTAGAATGAAAGACATTAAAAGCTTTAGGAACTCCAATGAGTTCAACATGTTCTCTCGACAAGGATGATGTGATTCTTCGAATTAATAAAGAACCAATCGACCAGGATCTGGATCTTGAAGCGAATTGATGGGTAGATTTTAAAAAACAGACGTATCTCAGGCTATATTTCTCTGAATTAGGGGATTCTTAAACGAGGTGAAAGATTATGGTATGAACTATGGAAAAAACTATTTACTCGTTTAAAACAAGTAAATATCAAGGGTGAAACGACGGAAAGAAATTCAAAATTCTGGCTGTGGAAAAGACAAATTTGTAATCAAGCGAAGTGTTCTTGAATAATCAAGAACCTATAAAGTTCTTAAGTCACTACTTCAAATCTATAAACGTTATAGAGAAACACCACGCGCAACTGAAAACAAGATAAGACTATCACCACCTTTCTTTGAACCATAAACAGGGACAAAATGCTCCATGACTTTAGTGTAAGAACATCATTTACCCATCTAAGGTTTTACAAGTCAAAAGGGTTTTCCCCCAAACCCAAAACCCAACTTGAATTTAACTAATGGAATGTCACGCCCCAATTTGGGGAACGTGTAGGCACCTACCATATCCCACCTCGGTAGGCGCCTGTCCCTTATTCACAACTCAATCAATAATAAAGTAAACTCAATCACTAGAATATATGATAAGCCTAACATAAATAGATAAATAAAGTAAGTGCGGAATAATACATCAATCCCCAAGAATCTGGTCTAGGTCGTACAAGAGCCACTTTAATAATCCATAAGTCTCTAATACGAATATATAGTCTCTAAGTAGAATACTATCTCAGAATAAAAAGTAAGACAAATAGAAGACAGGAGACATCAGGGTTGCGGATCTGTCCACGTGCTCATCCTAAAATGGTCGTCAATCAGGCTCAGGACTTAGTCACAAAGAGAGAAAGTCGATCCAGTCATGTACTCTGCACTCATAAAAGAATGTAGCAAGGTAGAATCAGTACAACAACACGTACTGAGTAGGCATCATAGGCCGACAATAGTTATATAACATATGCATAAGAAAGAGACTGAAAGGTAGGCATGCTCACAATCCGATATAACTCAACAAAATCCTGAAATACCATATCTAGTACCAAATTACCAAGTCTAGCATATCTCCTCATAATCAATTGTAAGTCCGAAGTACAATCTCAAAAACCACTATCAAGTCTCGTATCACCAAAAGATCAACAATCAAGTCTAAATACGATGCCATATGTAAATATGTGATGAATGCAATGCAATGCAAATGCAGTGATACAAATAAGCTTTGGGTGGAATATCGCATCGCCTCGACAGTCATGACCCATGGGGGACCGTTAAGTCCATGTATCTGCTGTAGCGCATAGCCCGATCCAATAGTCAATGTTGCGGAACGTGCAACCCGATCCCGGTCAGTGTTGCGGTACATTCAACCCGATCCAAGTAAGTGTTATGGCGCGCAACCTGATCCTAATATATGTATAAATGTGTGAATGCATGATAACAATGCCAACAAGAATATAAGGATCATTTATGCCACACATGGACGCATACAACAATCACAATAACAATATCCTCTCTTTCCTTTCCTTTCCAACAACCTCAACAATGATAAATACGCTCGTCAATCATATGGAAATCACTAAGCATCAACTCTAGAATCAATCACGTGGGGACAAGCTAATAAATCACAATAAGGCAACAACTCAATAAAACACAATAAGGCGACAAGCCATAGTCAACAACAATACCAACCTAAGTATTCCATCCCAAACTCCATACCTGAAGGTTTACATGCTTTCTCCAATGATCACTAACTTTACATATGATTCGCTGCCCAAAGTCTAACCAAAAGGTAAGCCGTAACCTACCTGGAATGCTGAACAAGAGCCATGAACCGTCAAACCTTAGCCTTGCCCTTTCTTTGCGCCTCCAAATACTCAAAGTCTAACCATATTTGAGTTCTACATTAGAAATCAAGAAGAACAATACTCATATTGGTATACTTCTAATTTAGGTCAAATTCTAACTCATGGAATTGGGGAAACAAACCCACAAGGGTAAAATGAGAAATTGTAAGGTAAAATATGTAATTCATGCTCTAGCTGATCAAACCCAATATTCAATTGATAAAACAACTCAAGATTAATCCTAATTCGGATTTAAAGTGAAACTCCCAAATTTGGCTAAGAACCCTAACTCTTTAATCATCAAATTAATCATTAATAATGGAAGAACAAAGCTTAACAAAAATGAATTTATCAAATTCTATGGTTATGCTAGTCAATTTCAGCACCAATTACCATTTAGGAAGTCTAGAACCCATTTCAATAATTTATTATAAGACTCATCTCATCCACTTTGATTATAAGCATGGATTAAGGATTTAGGAAGGTAAAGGATGAAGTCTAAGATCATAGATCTTACCTCAAAGAAGATTCAGTCCAAAAGCTATTCAATTCGCCCAAAGTATGCTTAGAGAGTGATGATGGGAAATGATAGGGTTTAAGGGTTTTAACTTAAGAAAGAAGGAAACAATCGGCCTGTCATCTGCTGAAGTGGTCGGATTTCCTGCTGAAGTGAGCTCGCGTGGCGCCCACTATGGCGACCAATATGGAAACTCGACCAGCCATCATGGCGGCTTCACTTTCACTATTGCGAGTACGCCACAACGGATATTTGTCCGCTGGGGCGACTCGCCGCAACTCCTCACATACACACTATAGCGGTCAGTCCCTCGCTATAGTGGGACCGCTACCGCGAGTGGTGCCGCTGCAGAGGACACCAGAAAAATGCTGGTTTTTGATAAGTTCCAACCCGAAACTCGATTATCACCGGAGGCCTCACAAATACAAAATAAACATGAAAACACACATAAAAATGCGCTACAAACTCATCTGTAGCCTCAGAATCTCCAACAGAAGTCTATTTGATCAAGTCAACCCCCAATGGCCTAAAGCCACATTTCCAACCCAACTCCCAAAACGTTTCCAAGTGCCTTAACGAACCGAACATCTCACTAAGTCACAAACGGTCGTCCGGACCTCTTGATAGCAACGAAAGTCCGAAAAAGGTCCGTTTACCCAAAAGTCAACTTTGAGTCAAACATATCTCACTTTAAGGCTCAAACTTCCAAAATTCATACTAAAACTCGCCCGATGATCTCGGGAAAGGTTCAACAGGGGTAAAAGGGTCAATATCACTATAACGATCAATCGGGTCGTTACATGGAAGGACTAAGGTGTCATGACCCAAGCCGATGAGTCATGACGAGTGCCTAACCTCTAATGACCAGACATCGATATACCTGCTTAACTATCACATAACAACAGGGTGGCCCAAATCTGATTCATATCCAACTGTATATATATGCAAAATACCAAAATAATAGTGCAACCCGACTAGGCTGCTATATAGATACTATACACAAAAGAATGAGAGCCGACAAGGCTACATCATGTACCAACTACATACCACTATCTACAGACCTCTACTGGAACCGAAAGCTGTAGAAAGGACGGGACAAGGCCCCGCCATACCCATATACATGTATATACATCTCAAAATAGCATACCAAAATGGACTGCAGCTCCGGATCAAGTGGAGCGCACCAACTACAGCTGAGGGGAAGTCGTACTGAGCTCGATCGTCTCTCTGTCTATCGGTACCTGTGGCCATGAACGCAGCCCCCGAGCAACGAGGAGTCAGTACGAATAATTTACCGAGTATGTAAGGTATAAGAGTAACATATATAAATAAGAATCATGAAAGGGTTCTGAAACTCATAACAAACTGACTGTCTGAATTCATCTGTATGACTGAAGATACCTATGCAGTATATGATATGTATGCTCTCTGTAAAAATAATATAACTGATAGTGTTATGGAACGTACAACTTGATTCATGTATCGTCAAGTAGCCCACATTAGCGGTGACATGTCCGGCCATCAAGGCACGGTGTAACCATAAGCAGCCCATAGTAGCGGTGACATGTCCGGCCATCCAGGCACGGTGTAATCATAAGCAGCCCGTAGTAGCGGTGACATGTCCGGCCATCCAGGCACGGTGGAATCGTCATCTTCACATACTTATCATAAAGCATGAATTAGAATTCAAAGATAATCTATAACCATATCGGGGTGACGTAAGGTCGAGAACCCACGATTCTATTATGGAGTAATTGTAATCATCATACCTCACCTTGAAAGAACTAACATTAGAAGGTGGGTTTAGCAATAACATCAAGGAGTCGTACAAGGATCATTAGCTTCGTAAAATGTCATATCATATTCATAGCATGAACATCGTGGGAATATCGTATCATAGGTTGTAGAATCTCTAGACTTAGGTTCATCATTACCTTTATCGTATTCATAAACATATCTCTTATTCTTTTTATCCCATAAGAGGCTCTATATAACATTGACTCATATTTTCTGGAATGTAAGAAAGTCATGGAGAATAAGGAAAATAATATCATAGGAATCATGCCTTAGAAATGAAGGGACTAGCCTTACATACCTTGGAGTCTACCTAATGTCCGATGCATACTTCCGAGCTTGTAACACTACGACCAAGATAACACGAATTACAATTAGGCCATATATGTCCCTCACTACCCATTCCAAATACGAATGAAACTTAACGAAATTCGGCAGCATTTCCCCTATAATTCTTACTCCTATCAAACTCCCAAACAGTGCACAACACCCAAAACATCATCAAAAACAACAGCAACAATATACAACAACATAAACAAGTAGAAATCTCTCCAAAATTCCAATCGAAACAGCCTTCAAGGCAATCACATCATCAAGCTAGTTTAGGTCTTTCATATCATGTTTTCCTTTACTTTTAAACTAAGGAATTCCTTCACAAACAACTTATGTCAATACTTTCATATCACAAAATAATCAAATCCATGCTAAAACATCTCCCAAAATAGCCCCAAATCTTAGTTTGATTCAAATAACTCACCGCTTCCATAACTATATTTCCTTTACTTTAAATCACTAAAACTCTTGGTAATCAACTTAATATCAAAGATAAGAATAGTTTACATACCTTAAAGGGTCTGAAATTCCAAGAACCAAACTCCAAATCCAACTCCTAAACTCAACAACTTAAAATAGAAACACTAGGAGCAACTTCCCTTTCACTAGCTCGGGTTTTCGGGGCACGGACCTTACTTGGATGATAAAGAAATTCTTGGAGAGGATAGATGAATATTAGAGAGTGTTTAGGCTCTTGTTGTTGTGGGTTGGAATGAAAAAAATCACGAAATGGGCGCTTATATAGAACAGCTACAGCGCCTGAAATCTGATGGGTCGTCGATGTGCATCAACGGGTCGTCGACACTTCGCGGCCCATACCTCCCACCGTCGAATTGCAAACTCAGATCTGTCAGTTGCATTGGAAAGTAGCCTCGCTGAACGTATGAATGCATAGCTTATGGGTTCTGTAACTCCTCATATTCTAGGAGATATGGCCCTCACAATATGACCCAAAATTTCTGTCCGGAATTCTGCCAAACTTTTCCAAAGTTTCAACAAACTTAATTTCTTCAATCCGCTTAACATCCAACCTTCCCGATACTTATTAAACATGATACCAAGCTCTCATGTATGAAGAATGAACATGAATAATTCCTTATCACCTTGACGACAACCTCGCCTTCAAAGTCTTCGTCAACTAACTCACGACGAAATTTTACATATAAAAGTACGGGTTGTAACATAAGGATTAGAAGGGAGTAATGAAGTAGGGTTTAGATCTTACCCTTTCCAAGAACCATGGAAGTCCTCTGAAATATCTCTAAAAACAAGCTCTAGAACATTTTGGGGGTGAAAATGAGAGCAAATCCCGAAGTGGGAAAAAAAATACCAATCTGCTCCAGTGACCTTGCATATGCGAGCCACAGCCCGTATATGCGAAGCCACATCTGCAGAAAGTATTCATCAGATATGGGTTCATTAACTTCACAGGCTTCCGCAGAAGCAGCCCGCTGATCGTAGGTGTGAGGCACCTATTCAGAATTACTAGGTTGTTAAGTTTCTTTCCAAATCAGCTATAGGTCACCCTTATCCACTAATCCCGCACGTACAATGGTATATTGGGGAAAAGGAAAGAACGCCTATAATGACCAAACGGGTAGTTACACATAATTATCAAGATAAACTTCAGACTCCTAAAGGAATACTGAAGTCACGTGAATGCAAGAAACCTAAGTCAACTCAAACCCTAATCCTCATAATGGACCTCATCGTGTAGGGTTTGTGTTCAGCTGACTTGATGATGTCCTTTCATGAAGAATCTTACGCACTCACATAGAGAGAAAATCATAAATTGAGGAAACACAGTCAGTGCAACAATTGAGAGTTCTGAAACCTGAAGTACGGCCTGATATAAAAAAGAGGATTGATGAACCTGTTTCATAGAGTTATGTTTTGCATTCTCCAATTCTAGAATCTTGTATTAGGATTGTTTATCGAGTTGTACCTTTACCAGCTTTCATAGAAGCAATTTCCATAGGTATAAACGTTTTTAAAATTCAGCTTCAAAGTTGAGGGTACCTTAAAGTGGGCTCCTTAGTCCAGGGAGATTAGTGAGACAGGAATTAGAGTTTAGCTCCTAGGTTATTGAGTTTCACAATTATAGTGGAGTTTGTGAAAATCCTACAAAGGTGTTAAAGGGAATTCTTGCAATCTCAAGTATAGAATAGCAGTGGAATATAAAATTTATTGTTTAATCCTTATACAAGATTCATGTGTTTCAATTAATTCAACAAAAGGATCAGACCACTTACCTTTTGATGTGTGATTCCTCGATATACTTTCTGCCAAAAATGAACTGTAGGTGTTGCTCGAAAACGAACGGCCACCTCTACCAGTATCCACACGCGAATGATCACAAACAGACACGAAGTGCTAGCTTTGAGTTCTGGGGTACCATTTCGGGTTGCAGAGCTTAAGTCGGCTACCAGAATTTAGGTCATAGTTATTTCAAAATTAACTACGCAAAAGGTTTTTCTGTAGAATGAAATATTATTGTCTCCCACTATTAATAGTGATACATTAAACCTAATAATACGAACCATAGCTCATGTAGAGTCCTAGCTGATTAAGATATCTAATTAATTAAGATCCTAGCTAATTAGGAATCCTAACTTGATTAAATATTTCAGTCTTTAGATAACTGTTGTCTATATTTATGAGGGTGAAAATCATTTACACCCCCCAACTATGCTTTAAAATCAAACTCCCTTCTCAACTTTGAACAATAGATATTCTCTCCCCTTTGAATGTAATAGGGAGGTAGACTAGTGGCTAGAGGATAGGTTGCTTACTTTCACTGGAGCCTAGCTTGTTAGGTTCCTTGCGTTTTTTTTTTTTTTACTTTACTTGTACAAATTTACCCTGGTAATAACATATACATTTACCAAAAAATAAATATAAATCTGAATTATATTTTAACCATAAAATAAATTCGGATTAAATTATCTAAATAATGCAACAGAAGTACGAATTTATATATTCATAATATATAAATACAAATTTACTAAAACAACTCCAGTCCGTTTATCACATTCTTGATGTATGATCCAATAGGTTTATATTACGTTGGCAGTAGAATAATACTATATTAATTTCACAAATCATGATTGGTCTCTAGCAAGACATTATGACTAACCAAAGTAATAATAATTTTAAGTTCGTAATAACCTAATTAAAGTAATAATAATTTTAAGTTCGTAATAACCTAATTAAATAGCATACATCATAGTCCTTTTGTCACACGATATCTAATTCGAACATAAGGCATGTATAGTGTCATTCTTATATTGTTCAAATATAATTTCTCGATCCCTTAGTAAACTGATAAGTCAAATAATACAGATAACTCTTTTATTTCATCTGAGCACGACCATGCATTTCTCAGTCTTACTAATCGAGGGACCCAAAAGATATCTCTCTCAAAGAGAGGGACAAATTCCATCTTGAATAATCACTATCCTCCACATAGTTCACATTATGTTCAATCATACACTTTATGATTATCAGATTAAAGATACCATTTGTGAATGTCAAAACAAAATGTTCCTTATCTAGGATACTGTGATAATCTCAGGTGTGAGGATTAATTGACATAACTATTATGAGAATCACTTATGACACTTATTCAGGTAGTGATCCCATAACAGGTCTATCCAGTATGTTGTTCTCTAACAAATACCAATGAATTTAATTTGTACCATACACATAATTATCAATTAAGCTCATACTAGTCTTATATCATTATAATCAAATTATAAATGATTAACTAGGGATATATATTATTATATGTAACATGAAAAATAATTATAAATATAAATAAAACTTCTTTTATTAATCAAAAACATAACTAACAAATAAGGTCCATGCAATGGCCTAGAGCATAAACACCAACAGGTGTAGGTCATGGTTTTTTCACCCTTTGTGCACCGGGTGGTTTTCACATAAAAATTATTGTGTCCTACTGTCACGACCCAGCTCCAGGGGCCGCGACTGGTGCCCTATTTGGGCACCCCAAACAAACTCACATGCTAACTCGTCATATTCTAATTTAACTCAGATCTCGTGTCAATTATTTTAAACAGATTTGAAGTCAAATATTATCTTAAGCGGTCACGCGTACCAAAAACACCATATCGGAACAAAAGGGGCGGCGGAATACACATCGCCGATCATATGTACATATGCGAACACATGGGCCATTTTGGCTGCCATAACAAACAGTACCGCATTAAGACGCAAATCAGAAACAAAATGAACACGCATAGGACCCACGACCCACACATATGACTACAGGCCTCTACAAACCAAAACGGAAATAAATGACGGGACAGGGCCCCGCCATACCCCAAATAGCCAAATATACATAAATATATACATGACAGAGATATGTACCAAAATATGGGCTCCGAATCAAAAGGAGCACTTTATAGTAGCAGAAAGTGTGGCCTACAGTGGCGGATCACCAACGTCTGTACTTGCGGGCATGAAACGCAGCCCCCCGAGGAAAGGGGATCAGTACGAAAGATGTACTGAGTATGTAAAGCATAGAGTACAGAAATTCAAACCATAACCATAGTAAAGGTACAGAAAGGGAATACCGAATCAGCATATCAAAACCGGTACGGAAATCATATGTACATAATGCAAGTAAAAGAAATCATGCATAAGGCTCAGGAACGTGGTCGCCACTCCAACACTGGCGCCACAACACAGCATACTCCGGAAAGTTTCAAATCTCCGTACAACCCCGAACATAACATATCATCACACACATCATATCATAAGCCATATCACAGCATAACTCCATAGACGGAACCCGGCCCTATGGCGAGGTCTCGGGAACCATAACACAGCATACTGCCGAATATATCATAGTGCGCACGATCACAAAACCGGCCTGGGAACCGGCGAACGATATCATAACAATGGGCAGGAGCAGAGTAGTACGGAAACTAATGCAATTTACATATCAAAACATTTAGAGAACTGGATATAATCATATGACAACCCGTTAGGCAAACTAGTCCGGACAACTGACCAATACGGAGTTTATCTCACAAAAGTACTTCTGAAATCGTATTCATAGTTCAAAATGTAAATCAGAATATCATGGAGTAATCAAAACATTATTCTTTAATAGCTAGAGTCATAAGTAAAAGTCTCTTTCCGATATCGTACAATGATAAGTCTATTAGGGCAAACGAAGGAGTTTCGGAGTTAGTGGGCCCACCTCGGGTCAAGTCGAGGTGGCGTATGTGATTTACGAACATTAGACCCTATGAAGTCACCTATGAAAGTTTCAAGGGGATTCGGTTACGTTCATGACAATTATGGATATTTGAACATTTCTTTCCAACAAAACAAAGGTTCTAATTCAATTCTGCTGAATGAAATAATACCAAAAGTAAACTCAGATTTCTACGAACGGAATAATCCCCGAGGCTCAAATCCAAATCTAGTACATCTAGGACATGCCAAAAGAAGGAAAGGAATAGCTTTACATACCTTTTCCGCCTCTTATAAGTCTCCAAAATCAAGTCTCAAGTTCGCCAAAATCTACAATTTGGTCACATTTACTAATTGTAAGTTATAGCTTCTAAGAATTCAACTTAAATTCATATTTGTCTACCGAAATTTCGGCAGCACCTCCCCTATAAATTCAACATCCCCGAGAATTTGCTCGGCCAAAAATATCAACAACAACAACACCACAATACCAAGAGCATCAATAATCATCACAGAATATATTATAACACAACTATTCTTCCTTTCTACATAGTTCAACAACTTCCATTCCAACTTCACAATTTCAAGCTAATATCAACATTTCCATATTCATTTGCTAATTCAAGATCATTCAAACATAATTCAATAACATTTCAAGCAATGCTCATGGATTCAAGCATTCCCGCCAATTTCATATTCTATCCAAAACCTCCACAATTGTAACAAAACTACCAAATCACATTGTCTTCTTCCAAAATCAATAACAATAACAATAATTCACATTCTAACATCTTACTTTCGTAATTACATATAACTATATAAAATCACATTAAAATGACATAATCTTCTACAATCAATTTCCATGCCAACTTAACCCATTTAACCTTCATTTACATCATAAGGGTCACAACTAACATATTAAACAAAATTAATTCATTTTCATTCCACCACTATGCACCACACGGCCAACACCCCCCTTTTTTTTCACTTCAACCAATTTCATTCAACTTTCATCTCCAATACAAAAATCCACAATAACCACAACTAAAATACGACAAAAATTCAACTCATTCCATCTATACATTAATACCCATATACGGCTATATGCATATATGTACACCCAATATGCAAACTTCTATATTCTCATGATTTCTACTCATATCTACCCACTACAATATAGGTAAGCCTTCATAACATAACTTAAAGGGATTAATTCTTACCTTTTTCTTCGAACTTCAACTTGCCGCAACGTAGTCTTCTCGCTCAACTAATTATACCGCGTTGGAGAGCGTCTTGAGCTTAACAAGAATTCAAGAAGAGTAAGATTTTTGGATTGAAAGTTGATGGCTAGATTTTTTTTTTTCTTTTCTTTGGTACTCGGCCGAATGTCCTTTTTCTTTTGTTCTTGGTCTCTCTTTGATTTTATCTTCTTGAAACTTCTATTTAGAGATATATATGACAAGCCCATTTAATAAATTATCACATGGGTAATTAATTTATGGGTTGGGCTAGCACATGGCCGGCCACCCTTAGCAAATTGGGCCTAAATTTTTCTTTTATTGTGTTGAGCCCAATTCATTAGAAATCTTATTTTGTAATTCCCGAACTAATTTTCCAAAATTCCAATTTTCCCCTAGCCTTCCTCAACACTTCCTCACTAATATTTTTCTTTCATGAACAACTCATATGTTGAATAAAATTAATTATGACCTTATTTCTTACAAGTCAACATTATTTCAAATTTTCCAAATACGCAAAAACACGGGATATAACACCTACTTTCTTGTTCTTTATTATTCAGCAAATGCTCGCTTAGAACAGGTAGAGTAACTTGGTCTATCCTATAGGCGAAAATTGGGTATCACTTAGGATAGATATTTGGTCGTGCAAAATATCAAGATATTTCTCTTGATAATTTCTTTTACCTTGTATTTCCTCCCTGATATATTGTGACCATGTTTTTTATAGCTGCTGAAACCACTTGAGGATTCTATCCACTCATAAGCTCTTTTAGACTTCTCTTGCATTACTTTACCCTTGCCTTTGATTTCTTTTACTCCGTGGCACTTCTTTACTGGAGGTGTGGCATGTATTCTTTTGTTTATAGGCTTGCTTTTTCTCTTCTTGATACAATGTCCAATCTTCTAAGACTACTGACTCTACTATTCAAATATTTTTCTTTCTTCTTCAGCCTTTAATAAGCTATTTGAAGAATAGTGTATTCTTGCATCATATTTTCTTTGTCAATGCAGACATATTCTAGGAGGTTGAGGAGTTCTTGTGTCACGCTTTCCAAATTGTCCCTAGAATATATGTGTACATTGTCTCTAACTTCTGAGCAGATTTTTCCACAAATATCTACTTTTGTATATGACTCCAGAAAGACATCTTTGGCTGAGGTATTTTCTATATCTGATTCTTTCCTGATTTTGTATTCTTTTTCAGTCTTGAGATATGTGATATTTGTCAATTCAAGGGCTTATGATTCTTCAATGGTGGGCTAATGATCATCCTCAGTCTGCTCTGGCAAGTCTCTGTAGAGTCTTTGTATTCATCTCAATGTCTGAGGCCATCAGTGAATGTTGTCTGCTAAATGATTGTTTTGATGAGTCATTGATGTGTCTCCTTCATCGTCAAATTCCTTTAATATTTTAGTGATTTCTCTGATGATTCTTATTGAGATAAATTTTTTGGATAAATCTTCATCATAAATCTCCTTCTCGTCTTTAGTGTTACACCTTGGGGGAGATTCATGTTATTCGCATGATGAGTGGACTAACGTGAGTCTAGAGTGTACATGAATTCCCTACAAGTAATAAAGGATACTTAATAATTCTAATTAAGATTCCAAAGACATTTGAGGCAAAAGAAGAGAGCACATCGGAGAAAGCAAAGGTAGAGTCTTATTTGGGAGAATTTCACATCATTTGAGTTAATCCTTGCTTAGCATCATTTTTAGGGAGAGATATAGAGCCCCTTGTATGGTTAATGAAGTTTTATATAAGTGCCAAGCAGGTTTCATAAGATTGGAGGTCAAACGAATCAAAGAGAGCACGATTACGCGAAACCAAGCAAAATGGGGCAGTGTCTGCCCACACACTGAGTGTGCTGAGCCGCACACTGTTCGCCAACTCCCCATATTGGGAGAGCTCACTGCCCAGCACCTCCCCTAAGTGGTGGGCAGAGTGTGTGACCGTACAATCAGTGTGCAAGGTCTCATACTCTCCGCCAACTTGGTCAGGGCGAAAATGCTACCTTTTTAAATCCCAAATGACCCTAAATTCATTTCTAACTTCTTCCACTTATTTCTCCACCTCTATAGAATTTCTAAGGATTTCTTAAATCTTCCATACCACTCCATGCCCTTCCATAATCATCTAAAGAGAGAATCATCATTTACACCCCAAGGTAATCCAAGAAAAGTGATTGTTCTTGATTCCTTTCAAAGTTGGAATGAACTTGATCTTGAAGGGAGTTGAGCTAGGAGAGATTTCTTGAACATAAGGTATGTTTTTCATCTTATTTATATGGTTGGATGGATGTAAAGGTTTAGTGATCCCCTAGAAAGGAAAAGAATTAAAGTGGAGAAGCCATGAATGTTGTAGTGAGGAAGATGACCATGGTGCAAACTTGAAAAGGGGATTTTGGTTGGAATTGATGTTAAATTGAATATAATTACTTTAATATGGTATTATGAATGTTGATAGTATGATTTGGGAGTTGTTTTATGATATGGTGAAAATTAGAGAAATAGGGGAAATGCTGCCCAAATTCCGTTAGCCCTTTAGTTGCTCTAATTTGAACTTAAGTGTATTTTCCATAACATAACCTTAGTACGAATTCTCTTGAATGTATGGTTTGCGAGCTTTGGAGGAAAACGTTTAGTCGTTAAGGAGACATAAAGGTATGTTAAGTCTAGTCCCTTTCTTTCAAAGGCATGATTCCTATGTTATTATTCTATCCATACTTTCCATAACTTCCTTATGCCTAAAAGTTCGAAGTTCATGAATCTTAAAAACTTCTTATGATACCAAAGATGAGATATTTTTATGATGAACATGATGATGATGATTTTAATGCTAGGAATTCCAAAGCTCATGATTGTGATGTCATTATGAGATTATTGAGTTATTTCATAAATTCCTTGATGTTGTCTATTGTTGTTGATCTCACCTTATGGATTGTTCCTTCGGGGTGAGATGTAGCGATGATGATTATTCCATAATATAAATCAGAGGTTACCGACCTTACGTCACTCCGATAGAGTTGTAGCTTTAAATTGGGCTCCCATGCATGCTTATTTTTATGTATGATTACATCGGGCCTAGTTAGCCGGGCAGACACCACTACGATGGGCGTTGTGGGCCTCTTATGATTACATCGTGCCTAGTTGGTCGGGCAGACACCACTAGTGGGTGGCGTATGATGGTTACCCCAGACGCGGGAGGCCTGGACGCGGGCTAATGATTATTATGTACATATGTTTATGATGTTTTATAAGTAAATGTTAGCATGCATGGTTCTCACCTTAAGAGGCAGTTTGATATACAGGTTATCTCTTTATCTCATGCTTCTTTGTCCTGCTACTATTCATGCCTTACATACTCAGTACATTGTCCATACTGACGTCCTTTCTTTTGTGGACGTTGCGTTCATGCCCGCAGGTAGACAGGGAGACGGTCTAAATTCCTAGGAGCTTACTCAGCAGGCTTACAGGAGCACTCCATTACTCCGGAGTTGCAGCTTATTGGTATATTCTTTTGTGTACATAATGGGGCATGGTGGGGTCATGCCCCGTCCTTATGATTTTCAGTATTCCAGTTAGAGGCTCGTAGACATATGTGGGTAGTAGATGTCTTATGATCTCTTTAGTGTATGTTTTGTATTCATATGTTTAGAGGAGTAATTGAAGACTATCTCATATTAAGTGTTGCTTTGAGAGTTGTATTTATTTAGGATGAGGCAGATGATAAAAGGAAAGGTGGTGCTCGGTAGGTTAGCTCTGTGTACCCGTCAATGCCCTCTAGTTGGGTCGTGACAAAAGTGGTATTAGAGCAGTTCCGTCTTAGGGTGTGTCTACGAGCCGTGTCCAGTAGAGTCCTATTTATGGGTGTGAAGTGCGCCACACTTATAAACAAAAGGTTGCGGGGCGTTTAGGAATAATTGACCTTCTTTTTTCTTCATAAATCATGCGATAGAGCCATAATATAAGGTTCTTCCTTTTCCTAATGGTGCGTTATGATTTCAGCGATGCCTATGAAGAGGAAAGTAACAGCTGCCCAGAAGGGCAAGACAGCGACAGTGTTATATCCCGTGTTTTGTGCATTCGGAAAATTAGAAATGAGTTTGACTTGAAAGAAATAAGGATATGTTTATTTTATCTAACATATGTGTGATATTTATGAGAAATATTGTTGCGAAAATACGGAGGAAGGCCAAGGGCAAAATTTGGAATTTTGGAAATTAGTTCGGGAATTACAAAATAAGATTTCTAATGAATTGGGCTCAAAACTAATAAGAGAAAAATGAGGCCCAAAGTGAGGGGGTGGCCGGCCATAGCCCATTAAGAGGAGCCCAAGCCCATGTTTTAGTTCAAATCATGTGATGATTAAATAAATAAAGGGACCATTGTTCATTCTAGACTATTCTTGAAAACAAAAGAAAGAAGAGCAAGAACAAAGGGAGGGGGTTTCGGCCCCTTCAAGAAAAAGAGAAAAAATTTCCAAGCTCTTCAATCTTGATCCGAAAATTTGTTTCTTCATGTATTTCTACTAACTCAAGGATGCTCTTCAACATGGTATAATTTTTAAGGCAAGAAAGTGCTTGTGTTGGCAAGTGGAAGTTTGAAGAAAAAGGTAAGATTTCTATTCTTTGGTGTTATGGAATAAGTATATATGTTATGATGATGAGAATTGGATGAGAATTATGGAGTTGTGATGTGTATGTGTCTAGCCGTGTGTATGTGTGAAGTAGTGCATGGCCGTGTGCCATGGTGATGAAGGGAGGAGATGAATTAAGTTCCATTTAGTTTGTTAGTTGTGTTGTTGTGGTGTTTGTGATGTAAATAAGGGTTTAATGAATCAAGTTGGTATTGAAAATGGTTGTGGGTTGTTATGGGAAATTATGTGATTTTTATATAATTTTTATATAATTATGGAAGTAAGATTCTAAGTGTGGATTATTGTTGTTGGTTATGAATTTGTAAGTAGAAAAATGTGTTGTGATGGTTTTGTCGCATTTGTAGGAGTTTCGGATGGAATATGGAATTGGCGAAAACACTTGAATTCATGAATATTGTTTGGAATGCTATGGAAATATGTTTGAATAATCTTGAATTAGTTAATGGATATGGAAAATGTTGATATTAGTTTGATAGTGTGAACTTGGAATGGAAGTCGTTGAACTATGAAGAAAAGAGGACTATTTATGTTATAGTGCGTTTTGTGGTAATTGTTGGTGTTGTTGGATTGTTGGGTTGTTGTTGTTGATATATTGAGCCGAGCTAAGTCTCGGGGATGCTATATGTATAGGGGAAATGCTGCCAAAATTTCGGTAGACAATATGAATTTATGTTTGAATTCATAAAAGCTTGGAACTTATATTTGGCAACTATGACCAATTGTAGATTTTGGACGAAACGGGGATTGAGTTTGGACGAGCGTAAGGCGCAAGTGAGGTATGTAAAGCTATCCCTTTTCTTCTCTTGGCATGTCCTAGATGTACTAGGTTTGAGTTTGAACCTCGGGGATCATTCTATTCATAGAAATCCGAGCTTACTTTTAGCACTATTCCATTCAGTGAAATTGAATTAGAAACTTATGCTTTGTTGAAAAGAAACGTTCAAACATTCGTAACTTTCATAAACATGATCGAATCACCCCTAAGCTTTCATGGTTGATTCCATAAGGTCAAATGTCTGTAAAATTTGTACGCCGCCTCGACTTGGACCAAGGTGGGCCCTCTAGCCCCGAGTCTCCTTCGTTGCCCTAATTGACTTAACTTTGTTCGATATCGAAAAGAGACTTTTGCATATGACTTTAGCTATTAAAGAATAATGTTTTGATTACTCCATGATATTCTGATTTACATTTTGAACTATGAATACGATTTCAGAAGTACTTTTGTGAGATAAACTCCGTATTGATCAGTTGTCCGGACTAGTTTGCCTAACGGGTTGTCATATGATTATGTCCAGTTTCATAAATGTTTTGATATGTAAATTGCATTAGTTTCCGCACTACTCTGCTCGTGCCTATGACTATGATATCGTTCGCCGGTTCCCGGGCCGGTTTTGTGATCGTGCGCACTATGATATATTCGGCAGTATGCTGTGTTACGGTTCCCGAGACCTCGCCATAGGGCCGGGTTCCGTTTATGGAGTTATGCTGTGATATGGCTTATGATATGTTGTGAAGATGTGTTATGTACGGGGTTGTACGGAGATTTGAAACCTTCTGGAGTTATGCTGTGTTGTGGCACCAGCATCGGAGTGGTGACCACGTTCCTGAGCCTTATGCATGATTTCTGTTTGCATTATGTACATATGTCTTCAGTAAAGGTTTTGATATATTGATCCGGTATTTTCTCTCTGTACCCTTCACTTCAGTTATGGTTTGGATTTCTGTACTTTATGCTTTACATACTCAGCACATCTTTCGTACTGACCCCCTTTCTTCGGGGGGGCTGCGTTTCATGCCCGCAGGTACAGTGGTTCGAGATCCGCCAGTGTAGGCAACACATTCTGCTATTATAGAGTGCTCCTTTTGATCCGGAGCCCATATGTTGGTACACATCTTTTGTGACATATATGCTTTGTATATCTGACTATTTGGGGTACGGCGGGGCCCTGTCCCGTCATATGATTCGGTTGGTCTGTTTAGAGGTCTGTAGACGTATATGTGGGTTGTGCCTACTTCTGTACGGGTGTGTTTGTATGATCCCACTTGCCATGGCCGCCTTGTCGGCGTGCATTTGTATATGTTTTGGGCCGTTGTGCCATTTGATAGCCTTGTCGGCTTCTGATATATATATATATATATATATATGGTTGTGTTTGAAATGTGTCTGAGACAGTTTGATATAATTGAGGCAGCGTGTGATATTTGTGCCCGTATTCGCTATCTGTATGTGATTCGGTTTGGATGAGTGTGTTCGGGTGCCCAGTTTGGGCCCTAGTCATGGCCCACGGGGTTGGGTCGTGACAGACAGGAAGGCGAACTGAACGGGAGTCACCGGCAAATATAGAAGAAGGTGATTCCCATAATGAGGTTCCATCTCGGACCTCTCACACTTCATTTATATCAGAGGAGCATGAACTGGCTCTAACTCCGGCTCCAATGCCTCCGGTTCCTCCACCAGGTGCTTTAGGCCAACAGATGACTAAGGATATTCAATTGCTGACCCAGTTAGTTGCCGCCCAAGCTCAGCGGCAGGGTGTGGGTCGAGGTGACAGGGCAGTTAGTGCAAGAGCTCGTGACTTTACCAGCAAGAATCCTCCAAAATTTTATGGGTCAAAGTCGGATGAAGACCCGCAAGGTTTTATAGATGAGATGTTGAGGACGTTTAGGATAATACATGTTTCTGATCCGGAGTCAGTGGAATTGGCTTCCTATAGATTGCGGGATGTATCCGTTCTTTGGTACAATAATTGGATATCTTCGAGATGGGAAAATGTGCCTCCCCCGGTATAGCAAGAGTTCGTAGACGCTTTCCTTCGCCATTATTTGCCACCCGAGGTTCGACGGGCCCGAGCCGACAGATTTTTGAATCTCAGACGGGGGAGTATGAGCGCTCGAGAGTATAGTCTCCGGTTTAATTCTTTGACTAGATATGCTCCAGCTATGTTAGTTGACATGGGGGACCGCGTCCATCGATTTGTTAGTTGCTTGGTGCCACATTTGATTAAAAATTGCTTGACAACTTCACTTTAAGAGGGGGTGGACATCTCCCGTATTCAGGTCCTTGCTCAGAATTTGGAGGAGCAGCAGCCGGCACACAGGGGTGAGCGTGATCTTAATAGAGGTCGTAGTAAGATGGCCAGATCTGCAGGTGCTAGTAGTGAGTATAGAGGGGGTCAGAGGCAGCAGTAATCCAGGTATTCAAGTCAGTCCGCGACTAGTGCACCTCCTCGATTTGCGGGCAAGATAATTGATCACGCTATCTATTCTGGACTGGGTCAGAGCTCTAGAGTTTCAGGTTCTCATTATGGAGACGATCCCAGTTAGAGGAGACCGCTAGTACCACGATGCAGTCAGTGTGGTAAGCTGTATTCAGGGCAGTGTCGCCGAGGTTCTGATGCTTGTTACGCCTGCGGTCAGATTGGGAATATGATGCGTGATTTCCCATCGGTGGGTGACAGAGGTAGAGTTCAACCCGTAAGATCAGTAACCGGTTCCTCATCATCCGTACGTCATATGGGGCAAGGCTCGCACGCACTATCAGGTTGTGGCAAAGGCAGGGGGGAGCATCCAACTCGAGTGTCCCTCTGCCCCGTATCTATGCATTAGCCAGGCGACAGGATCTTGAGTCCTCCCCAGACATGGTTACAGGTACATTATCAGTATTCTCTTATGATGTTTATGAATTGATTGATTCGGGTTCTACCTTATCGTATATTACTCCTTATATCGCTGATCATATCGGGGTGAAACCCGAGCCAATCAAACCCTTTGAGGTGTCTACTCCTGTCAGTGATCCGGTAATAGCTAGACAAGTATATAGAAATTGTGAGATTGTGATTGGTAGTCGTCATACTATAGCTGATTTGATCGAGTTGAGGATGTTAGACTTTGATGTTATTATGGGCATGGATTGGATAACTTCCTGTTATGCTAATGTTGATTGTAGAACGAAAATGGTTCGATTCCAATTTCCAGGAGAACCAATGCTAGAATGGTAAGGTAACAACGCATCTCCAAGAGGTAGGTTTATTTCCTATCTCAAAGCGAGAAAGATGATTGCTAAAGGCTATATTATCATTTAGTTCGAGTTCATAACACCGAAGCAAATCCACAACCTCTTCAATCATTTCTGATAGTAAATGAATTTCCAGATGTATTCCTAGATGAGCTCCCAAGTCTTCCACCAGAACGCGAGATTGATTTTACTATTGATGTGTTGTCAGATACAAAGCCTATATCTATTCCTCCTTACAGAATAGCTCCTACAATATTGAAAGAGCTAAAAGCACAATTGAAGAACTTGCTGAAGAAGGGATTTATTAGGCGTAGTTCATAGCCACAGGGAGCACCGCTATTGTTCGTGAGAAAGAAAGATGGTTCCTTGAAAATGTGCATCGACTATAGGCAGTTGAACAAAGTGACAATAAAGAATAAATATTCGTTTCCCATGATCGATGATTTGTTCGATCAGTTGCAAGGTGCTAAGTGATTTTCAAAGATAGATTTGAGGTCAGGATACCACCAAGTGAGAGTCAAAGAAGTGGACATTCCTAAGACAGTCTTCCGAACTAGATATAGTCATTATGAGTTCCGAGTAATGTCGTTTGAGTTGACTAACGCCCCAGCAGTATTCATGAATTTGATGAATAATGTGTTTAGGCCTTTCTTAGATCTATTCGTGATTGTGTTCATCGATGATATTCTAGTATATTCTCAATCAGAGGCGGAGCATGCAGATCATTTGCGTACTGTCCTTGGAATTCTTCGGACTCGAGAACTATATGCTAAATTTTCAAAATGTGAGTTTTGGTTGAATTCTGTAACTTTTCTGGGCCACATTATCTCAGCTGATGGTATTCGAGTAGATACTCAAAAGATAGAGGCTATGAAGACTTAGCCAAGGCCTACAACACCTACGGAAGTCCGTAGCTTTCTAGGGTTGGCAGGATATTACCGAAGATTTATAGAGAGATTTACTTCCATTTATGCACCGTTGATGAAGCTAACTCAGAAATCAGTGAAGTTTCATTGGACTGACGCTTGTGAGCGAAGTTTTCAAGAACTAAAAGATAGATTAACTTTGGCTCCGGTCCTGACACTTCCAGAAGGATCAGAAGGCTATGTCGTGTATTGTGATGCCTCTGGTGTAGGGTTGGGCTGTGTGTTAATGCAACACGGTAAGGTCATTTCTTATGCTTCGAGGCAGTTGTGGAAACACTAGAAAAACTATCCGACCCGTGATCTTAAACTAGCTGCGAATATTCATGCACTAAAGATGTGGAGTCATTACTTATATGGTGTTCATGTCGATATTTATACAGATCACAAAAGTATCCAGTATATCTTCACACAGAAGGAGTTGAATCTACAGCAGAGGCGAGGGTTAGAGCGGTTGAAAGACTATGATGTGAGCATTCTATATCATCCTGGAAAGGTGAATATGGTGGCTGATGCTCTTAGCCATAAATCCATGGGCAGTCTATGTGATGTTCAGCCGGAGAAGAGGGAATTAGCCCTTGAAAGGTACATTTCCTCAGAAATAAAAATCACCATTTGGGATTTCTGCAGACGGATTTCTTAGATATCGAGGCAGACTATGTGTTCCTGATGTTGCAGGGCTACGTTAACAGATTTTGGAAGAAGCCCATTATTCTCATTATTCTGTTCATCCAGGAGCAACAAAGATGTACCATGATCTTGTAGCTCAGTGCCCAAATTGTCAACAAGTGAAAATTGAGCATCAGAAGCCAGGAGGGTTGTTGTAAGCTATGGAAATTCCAACCTAGAAATGGGAAGTGATTAACATGGAGTTTATTGTAGGCTTGCCTCGCTCTCGGCGTAAGTATGATTCCATATGGGTAGTTGTTGATAGACTTACGAAGTCAGCTCCTTTTCTACCAGTCAGAACTACGTACTCATCAGAAGATTACGCCAAGCTATATCTTAGAGAGATAGTGCGACTTCATGGTGTCCCAGTATCCATCATCACAGATAAAGGGGCACAATTTATAGCTAATTTTTGGAAGTCCTTTCAAGAAGGGTTAGGAACGCAAGTGAAACTCAACACAGCATTTTATGCACAGACTGATGGACAAGCTCAACGCACTATTCAAACCTTGGAACATATGTTGCAGGCATGTGTATTAGACTTCGGAGGTAATTGGGATGATCATTTTCCACTTATTGAATTTGCATATAACAACAGTTATCATTCCAGTATCCAGATAGCCCCGTATGAGGCTCTATACGAAAGGAAGTGTAGATCACCAATTGGATGGTTTGAAGTAGGAGAGACACAACTAATAGGCCCAGAACTGATCCAGCAAGCAGTAGAAAAGATCAAGCTTATCCGAGAGCGGTTGTTGACAGCCTAGAGTCGTCGGAAATCTTATGCGGACAATCGTCGACGAGACTTGGAATTCCAAGTTAATGATTGGATATTCTTAAAAGTGTCGCTGATGAAAAGTGTGATGAGATTCGGCAAGAAGGGAAAGCTTAGACCCCAGTATATTGGGCTTTACAAGATTGTGCGCAAGGTGGGCCAAGGGGCTTATGAACTAGAATTACCTCCGGACTTAGGGGTAGTCCACCCAGTTTTTCATGTGTCGATGCTTCGTAAATGCGTTGCAGACCCTTCCATAATCATGCCTATAGATGATGTCTAAGTGACCGAGAAACTGTCTTATGAAGAAGTACCCATTGCCATCTTAGATAGGCAAGTTCGAAGACTCAGAACCAAGGATGTAGCTTCGGTAAAAGTTTTGTGGAGGAATAATAACAGGGAGGAAATGACTTGGGAAGGAGAAGAAGATATGAAGTTCAGGTATACGAATTTATTTCCACCCCCGGGAAAGGTTCAGGCAGGAGCATTATTGTCCCCAGGCATGTAACGCTTCTTTTGATGATTTCTTTGGTTGTGTGTGGCCAATATTGTCATTGTGTTAAAGCCCTGTGAAGCATTGTATATTTTGGGTTACTATGGCAGGATGGTAGTGATACAATTACAGGGGAAACTCTGGCGAAAATTTTGCAGAATCCTTGTCACGGCCCAACCGGAGGGCCGCGACGGGCACCCGGTGCTAGCCCACCCGGGCACCCCTTAGCGTACCTTTACACTTACATCTAGGTGAGCCACATATTTAAACATACATATCTATTCATCAATCATACTAGTCCCATTGGACAACAATACCTTTGTATCATCATTGACATCTATGCCCATATCAATGTACATAAGCCGACAAGGCTTCAAATGATATACAAAATATAGGCCGACAAGGCCAAACATATCTAATCACATACACATGTCTACGAGCCTCTAAGGATAGTAAGTCATAACATATTGGCGGGACAGGACTCCGCTATGCCCATAATTATGTACACAAAAGAATCAAATCAAAAGCTATAGCTCCGAATGAAATGGAGCTCCGCTATGTAGTCCCTGAGAATGTAGCTATGGATCAAGTCTGTCTCCTTGTGCACCTGCGGGCATGATGCAGCATCCACAAACAAAAGGACGTCAGTACAAAGAATGTACTGAGTATGTAAAGCATGATCAACATCAATATAGAAGCATAATAAGCAATATGAGAAATAGCATAGGAGGGGAGATAGCAGTATCAACGTCATAAGCACTTACTTGCTTGTCATAGGGACTTTCCATTTCTAGCGCGTATTCATGTACATACATCCATATCCGTATCCGTACTCATATCCGTATCTGGCCGTATAATCCTCAGTATTCCAAAGTCTTGTTTCGTCGACTCGTTTGACCTTCAATCCTTATGGAACCTTCTTAACACTTGCTTAACACCTCAATACCAATCTAAGGGACGTTATCACTCTTCTCCAAGACATCATTAAATCCTCGTTATCTCATTACTCGTAATTCCTTTCTGATACCTATTGTATGCCTTGCCTTCTCTTGGCAACTTTCTTGTCTAAAATTGGATGTCTTTGAAATCTTACTTAGGGTCATCAAATGTCATTATTTACTTATTGAAATACCATACACTACGTGTTCTTCGTTAGCCCATTCACTATGCATCAACGGGAAATTTTTCGAGGTGAAACATTACACTGCGTATCTACGAGCCTCTACTGGAGTACTAGACATAAGGACGGGATAGGACCCAGTCGTGCCCAAAACATACATATACATATATACCAAAAGAATAATCAATGGCACCTCCAGTAGATGGAGTGCTCTTCAAATCAGCGAGTGGCTCCTACGAGTCTAGGTCGCCTCCCTGTCTACCTCTGGGCATGAACAGAGAATCCAAAGAAAACGGACGTCAGTATGAGTATTGTACTGAGTATGAGAGGCATAAAAAATAATGATACATCAATGAGATAAACTGTCACACCCTGATTTCCTTAGGGTGTGATGGGCACCCGACCCCATATCCGGAGCCGAGCGAACCCACAGACTCTTATTTCACACATGATCTTTCCGGACCTGTTAAGTCAAATAAGCATGACATACATATTAAGGCTCCCAGAATTCCTTTTGTTTTTTTTTTCTCTTTACTTAACAAAGTCAACAAAATCTGTAATTACATAGAATTCATGTTATAATACAGACTGACACATCGGCTGATGTAGCCGCTTACAGAACTGACATACTATACCCACGACTCTGTCTGCAAAGTCTCTAACATTAACCAGAAACCATATCACATATACTTCTGACTCGGCAGTCCTCCAGGAGCAAATGGAGTTTGCCATCTTCGCTGGAACGTCTTCTATAATGTCTTCAACTCACCTGGGAGTACCTGCGCGGCATGAAACGCAGCCCCCGAAGAAGAGAGGGTCCGTACGGAATATGTACTGAGTATGTAAGGCATGAATACAGAAAATATAACCATGACTGGAATAGACAGAACAACATACAAAAAGCTTATCCAGAAATATTAAACACTTATCGTTTTTCTTTTCCAGATACGAATCATACTTATTCATCTCGTATGCCAAACAGATTACAGAACGTACAAATTACTTAAGTGACATCATACCGCAGACGGAATACAGAATATACGGAAGGTCAGAATACTTACTCTCCAACGTAAGTCATGTATATCAGAATCTGATATCGTAGCATATACACGGCAACCCCGGGGACATATACCACACCGGGGCAAGTACCATATCATACAGACGATAACCTCGGAGACAAATAACACGCCGAAGGACGGTCACATCATATCATATGCATAATGGCCTCGGGGACAGATAACACGCCGAGGAACCGGTGAACAGTGCCAATGAATGCGCACGACAACATAGGAACGTGGCTGCCACTCCTGCCTTTGGCGCCACAACACATCTCATTTCCAGAAGTTTTTCTCCGATCTCCGTCACACATCACAACATAACCACGGTACCCGGGGGCGGGCAGATAACACAGCACCCCGAGCCCGGACACATCATACTTCGTAACATAACCTCGGTAACCGGGGACGGACATATAACACGGTACCCCGGAACCGGACCCAGTCATAATTCGGAATTCATTTATGGAACCCGACCCTCAACAGAGGACCCGACGAACCATCCGCACGATACATACCGGCCCGAGACTCGGTGAAGGAGTTCATAACATATGCACAAGCAGAGTCGTGAGAAACTAAATGCACATAATTCAGACTCAATAGCTTAATCAAACATATTCTCCGAATATCCATAACAGATTACTTATTACCGAATACTTTATGTCAAGTTACCTTTATCAGAATATTTCTATCAAAGTGCTTATATCGCTTTTACTCAATCAGATTACATTTTTCAGGTTACTTGCATCAGATTACTTATGACAGATTACTTAGGTCCGAATACATGTATCAAAGGATTATGACAGAATGCTTATCGACATATGCAGGTCCAGAACAAGTTTCGGATCAATCGGAGTTAGTATACAGAAGTTACGAGCGTTCGAAGTACAGAACGCTCTACAATCATTTCAGAAGCTTTTCTTGGAAAACCAAAGTCGTAATCAGGTTAACTACCTTTTAGACATGATTATGGATCAAACCAAATAGAACTCTTAGAATCATACGTACGTCGGAATACTTAAGTCATGATTTACCCATTAAAATTATTTGACACTTAAGCTAGGGAGGGCATACAAATCACAAATGAACTCAGAACCACAGAATGGAATAGCCTCAAGTTACATACTACATCATATCCTACGTGGCTCTAGGGCATGCCAAAAGAAAGAAAGGTAAGCCTCACATACCTGAGTCGCGACCAACTCGTCACGCTTGTTCATCCAACTTGTCAATCTACGTCCAAAAGGATTTATCCATTCGTTAGACTCGTTGTCACATACTTGCCTTAACCTTTCAAACACGTTTACTTATGTTCTGCCGGAATTTCGGCAGCATCTCCCCTGTAAATCTACCAACCCCGAGAATAAGGCTCGGCCCCAATCAACAACAATCATCCGGGAATTTAACCCGGCCAAACCAACAACGATACTAACAACACCAATAAGAGATTCAAAACACATTCTAACATTAGTAGCTCTTTTATATACAATTCGACAATATTCTGTTTTCATTCAAATCAATCCGCATACGATCGAACCAACATCAATATTCGTACACTCAAGTACTAATCCAAAACACTTAAACAAGATTCAAAACACTTCGGACAACCCACAAAATGTTCAAATCAGCCCATCCAATACACAAGCAAATCCGAAATCTTCCAAGTCCAAGAAAACATCAACAATACATTTCTTTTTCTTCCAAATTCATCAACTACACTAACAATCCATAATTTAACAACATCAGTCTTACAAATACAAGAAACCATATTAAGTTCACATTAGCTTCCACAACAAACCATCAACTACTATAATCTCAACTTTGAATCATTAAGCTTCTTTTGCATTACAAAATCCACAACAACACAACTAATACATTAAATAAAATTAATTCACCCCTCCTTCCAATAACCAACACCACACGGCCTCAATAGCTACATGCATATTTTCATGCAATTTCATCCCTTCTACATTATGAAACTCATAACACAACAAACCAACTACTAAATAAAATTATTCCACTTCTCCTACACACGTCACACACACGGCTACACATCAACACACACATATTTCATGAATTTTACTCATTTCTACATACTACAACACTTCAACAACATCCATAACACATGAAAGAGGATTGGTTCCTTACCTTCATTCTTCAACTTCTCCACTTGGTTATTACTCATGAATCATCCATATGAGTGTTCTACTTGCTCCAACAACTCCGCCATGTTAAAAAGCATCCCCCAATTAGTGAGAAAACCAAAAGAAAACAATTCTCCAACATCAAAATGGAGGGGCTGGTTTCGGCCAGCCCCCCTTAGCCGACCCTCTCCCTCTTTTTTTTTTTTTGCTTTGTTCTTCATTCTTTTGTCTTGAATTAGAAGAGGGATCATATATATATATACATATAATTCAATCATGTGAGGGGCACATGCCCCTTTCTAGAAAAATCCTTTATTTTCTTGAAAGTTTTCTTGAATTAAAAGATGATCCAAGTCTTGCTATGCACACTTTTTTTCATCACATGGCCAATGTGCCCATTTTGAACCTTCATAAATTTTTTTTGTGAAATTCCCATTTCGTCCCTCGACTTTTCTCAATATGACCGTTTTACCCCTAACCTTCCACATTATTTCCATTGATCATTTTGCAATTTCTCTTCTTGCCCTTAGCCTCTCACAACATTTTCATACTAATAATGGTCATAAGTAATATTTGTAACAACTTGTGCATTAATATAGTTTTCGAAAATGGTTTCGTCCTTAACTTCCCACGACGACTTTGAAATATCCAAACATTCAAAATACGGGCTATAACATCCTCCCCCCCTTTTGAACATTCGTCCTCGAATGTTCAACTGACCTTATGGGGTTTTATAACACCTTGGGAGGGCCCCTTTTTTTTTTTTTTTTTTTTTTTTTTTTTTACAGATGCTCTTCTCTTTATGCCCGTTCTTTATCATTCATCTTATCCTCCTTGACCTTTTCACGCATCCTCATTTCATGTCGTAGGTTTCTTTTTATAATGCTTGAAAATGTTGCGACCCCTTGTTGTCCTAAGATAATATGGTCTCCCCCCCCCCCCCTTTTAGGGATTCCTTATATGCTAACAGTTCCTCTCTTCATCTCGGTACATCACATAGCAAAATCCCTTAACATAATTTTCCCTTTTATTTTCTGTCGATACCATCCTTCTTGTCGGCATTCCTACATCTTTCCATCCTTTATTGGTCCTTTCGCACATTTAGCTCGCTTACTTACTTGTAAATTTTTCTTAACCGTGCTTTTGCGTCGCAACGGCGCCTCCGTATTTTGAGCATTCCACCGCTCTTGTTTCCAGCACAAAATCTTTACGATTGGTATCTTCTCCTTTCTTATTATTTATAGCATCACCTTGAAGTTCATAAAATGCTCCTTCTAGGGTACAAGTTTGTCCTATCCTTAAATTATCTTTTTAGGAGAGTTCTTCCACACTCGAG
This sequence comes from Lycium barbarum, assembly GCF_019175385.1. Lineage (NCBI taxonomy): Eukaryota > Viridiplantae > Streptophyta > Magnoliopsida > Solanales > Solanaceae > Lycium > Lycium barbarum. The sequence continues at coordinate 15,316,084 of NC_083348.1, read as the reverse complement.
GAGACCGTATTAATGTAGCTACTCATTTATTCCCTTTTATACCTTTCAAGAGTCGGGATCTCCTAACATCGTCACCGGACCTAATCATTCTTTTCTCTTACTTCGCGCTCCTTGTCGTGGCCGCTATTCCTTTGGCTCTACTTATTCAGATCGGTCTTCAACCCTTATCTTGTTCTTTTTTTTTTTTTACGCACTTATGCTTGCAATTTCACCTCAGATAATTCCGTGTTCTTCCAGTTATTCCCCCTTTTTGGAGGTCTTGCCCATTCGTGTTTCTTACCTTTCACTCCTTTCGGATATTTAATATCTTTAACTTCCACCTACTTACTCATTTTCTTCTTCAAACATCATAGTATTCAGACTTTTCTATCCCTAATCCATGACGAAAATAGCGGCTCATCTCGCGGCGCTTACACCATTTGTTCTACTACCGTTCAGGTTCCGGTATCCCTCTTTCCGCCGTAGCATAGGTCGTTGGGACACACGTGTCCACTGATACCTTCACACACGAGATATCACACATGCTCATATACACATACACACATAATCAATACCACTAATCCACAAAACACTTCCAGACGCTATTCAAGCCTATCCAAATTCCCGAGCTATGATGTGCTCTTGTCTCTTCCCTGAGCTAATCTGCCTCGTTCTACGCACCTTCTTAAGGTTTCCAGTCATCCTATATACTACAGTTCCACTTAAAATATTCTGATTTTCCATTTGTCTTTTATGCCAGAATATGTTGAATTTCTTGTAAACTTCCCAGGGGGTCACCCATCCCAGGATTGCTCCCACCTGAGCACGCTTAACCTTGAAACTTTGCTGGAATCCGATGCCTTAATGCTGATATTTTCGCGTCAACTTCCGCGCATGACCTTTATTACATAATCTGAGGCTAGTCGAGGTCTTACAGATCCCGGGACACCCTCGTGACACGTCTTTTCCTTCATAATTACCATGTTACCCTTTTTGGGCCTCAGAGCTCGTCTTTTACTTCCGTGTATAACTACCTTTCATCCTAGATTCCCAGATTCCTGATGGTAATGGTTATGGCTTCGTTGCCATTATTTTATGAATGCCCCGATATTAGTCCGCTCGAACTTCTTACTTACCGTCTTTTCATAATAATCGACAGCGGGATTGATTGTCAACTTTCTGAACCCTCCATCAGACCTTGTCTCTCTTATACCATCTCCCTGTACATAGCAAATATCAATAATGCCTTACAGAGCGTATATATAGCATATCCCAGTCACCCAGAATTTCCGACTTCAGAAAACAGAACAATTACTTCAATACATACCCCTGCGACTTTTCATGTCGCCACTTACCCTTTCCTGTCGCATGTAAGTCTTACATAAGAAATCTCATTACCTATACTTTGGCTCTATCGCACGATCTATGACAGAAAGAAGGTCAACAACCCCTAAATGCCCTATAGCCTCCTGTTCATAAATGTGGCCGGCTTCACACTATAAACAGGACTCTACTAGACACGACTTTGCAGACAACCCCCAGACAGACCTCGCTCTGATACCACTTTGTCACACCCTGATTTCCTTAGGGTGTGATGGGCACCCGACCCCATATCCGGAGCCGAGCGAACCCACAGACTCTTATTTCACACATGATCTTTCCGGACCTGTTAAGTCAAATAAGCATGACATACATATTAAGGCTCCCAGAATTCCTTTTGTTTTTTTTTTTCTCTTTACTTAACAAAGTCAACAAAATCTGTAATTACATAGAATTCATGTTATAATACAGACTGACACATCGGCTGATGTAGCCGCTTACAGAACTGACATACTATACCCACGACTCTGTCTGCAAAGTCTCTAACATTAACCAGAAACCATATCACATATACTTCTGACTCGGCAGTCCTCCAGGAGCAAATGGAGTTTGCCATCTTCGCTGGAACGTCTTCTATAATGTCTTCAACTCACCTGGGAGTACCTGCGCGGCATGAAACGCAGCCCCCGAAGAAGAGAGGGTCAGTACGGAATATGTACTGAGTATGTAAGGCATGAATACAGAAAATATAACCATGACTGGAATAGACAGAACAACATACAAAAAGCTTATCCAGAAATATCAAACACTTATCGTTTTTCTTTTCCAGATACGAATCATACTTACTCATCTCGTATGCCAAACAGATTACAGAACGTACAAATTACTTAAGTGACATCATACCGCAGACGGAATACATAATATACGGAAGGTCGGAATACTTACTCTCCAACGTAAGTCATGTATATCAGAATCTGATATCGTAGCACATACACGGCAACCCCGGGGACATATACCACACCGGGGCAAGTACCATATCATACAGACGATAACCTCGGGGATAAATAACACGCCGAGGGACGGTCACATCATATCATATGCATAATGGCCTCGGGGACAGATAACACGCCGAGGAACCGGTGAACAGTGCCAATGAATGCGCACGACAACATAGGAACGTGGCTGCCACTCCTGCCTTTGGCGCCACAACACATCTCACTTCCAGAAGTTTTTCTCCGATCTCCGTCACACATCACAACATAACCACGGTACCCGGGGGCGGGCAGATAACACAGCACCCCGAGCCCGGACACATCATACTTCGTAACATAACCTCGGTAACCGGGGACGGACATATAACACGGTACCCCGGAACCGGACCCAGTCATACTTCGGAATTCATTTATGGAACCCGGCCCTCAACAGAGGACCCGGCGAACCATCCGCACGATACATACCGGCTCGGGACTCGGTGAAGGAGTTCATAACATATGCACGAGCAGAGTCGTGAGAAACTAAATGCACATAATTCAGACTCAATAGCTTAATCAAACATATTCTCCGAATATCCATAACAGATTACTTATTACCGAATACATGTATCAAAGGATTATGACAGAATGCTTATCGACATATGCAGGTCCAGAACAAGTTTCGGATCAATCGGAGTTAGTATACAGAAGTTACGAGCGTTCAAAGTACAAAATACTCTACAATCATTTCAGAAGCTTTTCTTGGAAAACCAAAGCCGTAATCAGGTTAACTACCTTTTAGACATGATTATGGATCAAACCAAATAGAACTCTTGGAATCATATGTACGTCGGAATACTTAAGTCATGATTTACCCATTAGAATTATTTGACACTTAAGCTAGGGAGGGCATACAAATCACAAATGAACTCAGAACCACAGAATGGAATAGCCTCAAGTTACATACTACATCATATCCTACGTGGCTCTAGGGCATGCCAAAAGAAAGAAAGGTAAGCCTCACATACCTGAGTCGCGACCAACTCGTCACGCTTGTTCATCCAACTTGTCAATCTACGTCCAAAAGGATTTATCCATTCGTTAGACTCGTTGTCACATACTTGCCTTAACCTTTCAAACACGTTTACTTATGTTCTGCCGGAATTTCGGCAGCATCTCCCCTGTAAATCTACCAACCCCGAGAATAAGGCTCGGCCCCAATCAACAACAATCATCCGGGAATTTAACCCGGCCAAACCAACAACGATACTAACAACACCAATAAGAGATTCAAAACACATTCTAACATTAGTAGCTCTTTTATATACAATTCGACAATATTCTGTTTTCATTCAAATCAATCCGCATACGATCGAACCAACATCAATATTCGTACACTCAAGTACTAATCCAAAACACTTAAACAAGATTCAAAACACTTCGGACAACCCACAAAATGTTCAAATCAGCCCATCCAATACACAAGCAAATCCGAAATCTTCCAAGTCCAAGAAAACATCAACAATACATTTCTTTTTCTTCCAAATTCATCAACTACACTAACAATCCATAATTTAACAACATCAGTCTTACAAATACAAGAAACCATATTAAGTTCACATTAGCTTCCACAACAAACCATCAACTACTATAATCTCAACTTTGAATCATTAAGCTTCTTTTGCATTACAAAATCCACAACAACACAACTAATACATTAAATAAAATTAATTCACCCCTCCTTCCAATAACCAACACCACACGGCCTCAATAGCTACATGCATATTTTCATGCAATTTCATCCCTTCTACATTATGAAACTCATAACACAACAAACCAACTACTAAATAAAATTATTCCACTTCTCCTACACACGTCACACACACGGCTACACATCAACACACACATATTTCATGAATTTTACTCATTTCTACATACTACAACACTTCAACAACATCCATAACACATGAAAGAGGATTGGTTCCTTACCTTCATTCTTCAACTTCTCCACTTGGTTATTACTCATGAATCATCCATATGAGTGTTCTACTTGCTCCAACAACTCCGCCATGTTAAAAAGCATCCCCCAATTAGTGAGAAAACCAAAAGAAAACAATTCTCCAACATCAAAATGGAGGGGCTGGTTTCGGCCAGCCCCCCTTAGCCGACCCTCTCCCTCTTTTTTTTTTTTTGCTTTGTTCTTCATTCTTTTGTCTTGAATTAGAAGAGGGATCATATATATATATACATATAATTCAATCATGTGAGGGGCACATGCCCCTTTCTAGAAAAATCCTTTATTTTCTTGAAAGTTTTCTTGAATTAAAAGATGATCCAAGTCTTGCTATGCACACTCTTTTTCATCACATGGCCAATGTGCCCATTTTGAACCTTCATAATTTTTTTTTGTGAAATTCCCGTTTCGTCCCTCGACTTTTCTCAATATGACCGTTTTACCCCTAACCTTCCACATTATTTCCATTGATCATTTTGCAATTTCTCTTCTTGCCCTTAGCCTCTCACAATATTTCCATACTAATAATGGTCATAAGTAATATTCGTAACAACTTGTGCATTAATATAGTTTTCGAAAATGGTTTCGTCCTTAACTTCCCACGACGACTTTGAAATATCCAAACATTCAAAATACGGGCTATAACATAAAGGAAGCATCAACAAGGAGCAACTGTAACTTATAGAAGAAATATCACATGGGAAGCGAAAGAAATTATGCGATCTAAGTACCCGCACTTATTTCAGCCCCCGGAAGAGGGCCAAGATGAGACATCAAGATCATAAGGTATGTATGTTTTTTTTTTCTATGCATTTGGGTCGTGTGTGGCCAAATTCCATTGCTATTATGTTGCGGCCCTGTGAGGCATTGTTATTATGGGTTGTTGTGACAGGATGGTAGTGCCATCTTATAGGGGAAACTCTGGCGAAATTTTCGTAGAATCCCCGAGTGCTTAACATTCGAGGACGAATGTTCTTAAGGGGGGACGAATGTTACACCTCGGAAAATTTCCCGTTGATGCACAGTGAATGGGATAATGAAGAGCACGAAGTGTATGGTATTTCAATAAGTAAATAATGACATTTGATGAACCTAAGTAAGATTTCAAAGACATCCGATGATAGACAAGAAAGTTGCCAAGAGAAGGCAAGGCATACGATAGGTATCGGAAAGGAATTACGAGTAACGAGATAACGAAGATTTAATGATGTCTTAGAGAAGAGTGATAACGTCCCTTAGATTTGTATGAGGTGTTAAGCAAGTGTTAAGAAGGTTCCATAAGGATTGGAGGTCAAACGAGTCGACGAAACAGGACTTCGGAATACTGGGGATTATACGGCCAAACATACTGGCCGTATAAAATATATGGTCCGTATGTTGGGACCGTATAATCAGCCCAGAATGACATACTTCTCTGTACCAAACATACGGCCCGTATAAAATGTACGGACCGTATGTTGGTCTGTATATCTGGTCGGGATCTGATTTGGTTCATTAAATAAGGGACCAAGTTCTATTTCATTTCATTTCCATATCACACCCCTTCTCTCTAAAACATCTCTCTACATTTATTCCACAATAATTCAAGAGGTATTAGGGATCAACAACATAAACTAAGTGAATCAAGTGCAAGAAAACCCATTAAAGATCATCCAAGTCAAGAAATCTCATTGGAGATGAACTAGGGTTTTTTCTCAAGTGGAGTATTACCAACCAAGGCTTGTTCCTACAACATCTAAGGTAAGATTTATGGTATTTCTATGTTGTTTAAGGTATTTGAGAGTTGAAATACTTGGATTGTAGAAGGATATAGAAAAATGGGTCATGAATGTGGAATAGTGCCTTTTTGAGTAATAGTTTGAATTGAGTCATGATTCTTAATGTGTTGTGATATAAATAGGTTATAAATGATGTTGAGAACACGGGATAGGCAATGTATGTGAATGAACGTAGTCGTGTGTTATGACCATGGATATGGGTGATTGAAAGTGAATTGAGAAATGTGGATAATGTGGATGAATTGAAACTATTGTTATGATATTGTGAATGTATTATTGACGTTTGGGAGTTGATATACGATATGGAGGAATGTCGTATAAATAAAGGAGATGTTGTCCGATTTTCTCTAGTTTTAGTCGTGTGTGCTAGCTATCGATTTCTAATGATAGTATGACTTTAATGAAGGTAGAAACGTGAGCTTCGGAGGAGAACGTGCAAGTGATAAATAGTTGAACGGAAAGGTATGTAAGGCTAACCTTCTTTCGTAAGGCATGGTTCTTTGGCCAATTATCTAAACCTCCTATTAGATTATGATATCCTTCAAATGATTCTATCTTTCGAGCTATTGAGCTCATGATCCTCGATATGTATTACGATTGTACTAAGTTCCTCATATGATGAGTAACCCTATAAGGATGGATGTAATGAACAACAATGATAGTGATAACTATAATGATAACGATGATAATAGCAATGACGCTAACGATGACGATAATGATAGTAATGATAATAATAATAATAATAAGATGCTTATGATCTATTATATATGTGTATCTATGTATGATTATTATGGAACCTCGAGCTTATGAGGCCGGGTAGAATATGTGTCTATTTACGTAATGCGCGCACACTTCTGCAGATGGTACGGATAACCCTGAAGCCTTGGTAAGGCCATGTAGATGTAACCCTGAAGCCTTGGTAGGGCCAGGTATGTGTACCCTTGAGCCTTGGTTGGCCAAGTATGTATGAAACACCGAACCTTCGTGGTCGGGCATGCTATGTAAATGTTATGAATATGACATGGTTATGTATATGATATAGATATGAGTATGAATACGAACATGATACGGATATGAATACGAATAAGACTATGTATATGAATACGATTATGGACGCAATGTAAATGAATACGGATATGAGTACGGATACGGATATGGATGTATGTACACAAATGCGCGCTAGAAATGGAAAGTCCCTATGACAAGCAAGTAAGTGCATATGACGTTGATACTGCTATCTCCCCTCCTATGCTGTTTCTCATATTGCTTATTATGCTTATATATTGATGTTGATCATGCTTTACATACTCAGTACATTCTTCGTACTGACGTTCTTTTGTTTGTGGACGCTGCGTCATGCCCGCAGGTGCACAAGGAGACAGACTTGATCCATAGCTACATTCTCAGGGACTACATAGCGGAGCTCCATTTCATTCGGAGCTATAGCTTTTGGTATTGATTCTTTTGTGTACATAATTATGGGCATAACGGGGTCCTGTCCTGCCTATATGTTATGACATACTCTCCTTAGAGGTTTGTAGACATGTGTATATGATTAGATGTGTTTGGCCTTGTCGGTCTATATTTTGTATATAATTTTGTAGCTTTGTCGGCTTATGTACATTGATATGGGCATAGATGTCAATGATGATACAAAGGTATTGTTGTCCAATAGGACTAGTATGATTGATGAATAGAGATGTATGTTTAAATATGTGGCTCACCTAGATGTAAGTGTAAAGGTACGCTAAGGGGTGCCCGGGTGGGCTAGCACCGGGTGCCCGTCGCGGCCCTCCGATTTGGTCGTGACAGCCAAGACGGGTACCCGGTGCTAACCCACCCGGTCACCTCTTATCATACATTCACATTTTACATCTAGGTGAGCCACATAGCTAAATCATACTTCCTATCTATCATTCATACTAATGTCATTGGGCAACAATACATTTAAACCATCATCAACAACTAAGTCCATATCCACGTACATAAGCCGACAAGGCTATCAAAATGATATACAAAATATAAGCCGACAAGGCTAAATACATCTAACTATATACACATGTATACGAGCCTCTAAAGAGAGTATGTCATATCATATAGGCGAGACAGGACCCCGCCATGCCTATAAGTATGTACACAAGAGAATAGATACCAAACGTTGTAGCTCCAAATGAAATGGAGCTCCTCTACGTAGTCCCTGAGTAATAAAGCTATGGATCAAGCCTTCCTCCCTGGCCACCTGCGGGCAAGACGCAGCGTCCACAAACAAAAGGACGTCAGTACGAAGAATGTATTGAGTATGTAAAGCATAATCAACATCATTATAGAAGTATAAAAGACAACATAAGAAATAGCATAAGATGGGAGGTGGTAGAACCACCGTCATAAACACTTACTTGTCTTCCATAGGAACCTTCCATTTCTAATACGTGTTTGTGTACACACGTACATATCCATATCCGTATCCATATTCGTATTTGTAATCGTATACATTTTCATATCCACATTCATATTCATAATCGTATTCATATTCATACTCATTTACATATTCATATTCATAGCATACCCGACCATGAAGGATCGGTATTTCACATACCCGACCATGGCAAGGCTCGGTGATTATACATACCTGGCCCTACTAAGGCTCAGGGTTATCCGTACACAACTGCAGTGGTGTGCGCGCAATACATATCATACCCGGCCATATAATCTCGGTGTTACCTAATAGTCATACATAGACACATATACATAATAGCTCATAAGCATCTTAGACATCATTACTATCGTCGTTTTATTACATCTATCCTTAGAGGATCACTCATCGTATAAGGAATTTAGTAGAATCATAAACATAACGAGAACCATGATCTTTAGTAGTTTTTAAAGATAGAATCATTTGGAGGACATCATAGGCTCATGAAAGAATAGATATGTGGCCAAGGAACCATGCCTTATAGAAAGAAGGGTTAGCCTTACATACCTTTTCGTTTAGCTATTCTATCGCTTGAACGTTCTCCTTCAATGCTCACGTTTCTACCTTCAATAGAGTTTGCACTATCATTAGAAAATCGATAGCCTTGCATACTAGACTAAAGCTAGAGAAAATTGGGAAGCATCTCCTTTGTTTATACAACTTCCTCCATATCATATATCAACTCCCAAACATCTATAATAACATTCACAACATCATAAGCAATAGTCTTTATTCACCTATATTATCCATATTTCCTAATTCACTTCAAGTCATCCATACCCATGGTCATAGTACACTATTACATTCACTCATATACAATGTCTATCCCATGTTCTTAATGTCAATTATAGCATAATTATAATCACAACATATCAATAATCATGACTCGTTCCAAACTACTACTCAAAAATGCCACTATTCTCACATTCATGACCCATTTTCTATCTCCTTCTACAATCCAAGTCTTTCAACCTCTCAATACGTTAAAAAATATGGAAATACCATAAAACTTACCTTAGATGGTGTAGGAATGGACTTTGGGTGGAAACACTTCACTTGAGCAAACCCCTAGTTCCACTTCCACTTGGATTTCTTGTCTTGGATGAACCTTAATGAATTTCTTACACTTGATTCCCTTGGTTTGATGAATTTGATCATTAGTATCTCTTGAATTCTTGTGGGAGAGGTGTGGAGAAATGATCTAGAGATTTCTTGAGAGAAGGGGAGTTAAGACGAAAATGAAATAAAATGAACTTGGTCCCCTTTTTAATAATTCACAATCTGTCCCGCCTTGGTTTCACGGACCAACATACGGTCCGTATAATTTATATGGACCGTATTTTTGGCCGTACTTTTGGTCCAGTGAAGGCTTCCAATCTGGGAAGAATATACGGCCTAACATATGGCCAGTATATTTTATACGGCCAGTATGTTGGGCCGTATAATGCCCAGCTTTTCTGAACTCGTTCTCATCGACTCGTTTGATCTCCAATCCTTATGGAACCTTCTTAACACATTTTTAACACCTCATTAACAATCTAAGGGAGGTTATAACTCTTCTCCAAAACATCATTAATTCATCATTAACTCAGTACTCGTAAATCCTTTCTGATACGTAGCATATACCTTGTCTTTTCTTGGCAACTTTCTTCTCTTACCTCGAATGTCTTTGAAATCTCAATTAGGATCATCAGGTACTATTTCTTACTTATAGAAACATCGTATACTTCGTGTCCTTCGTTAGTCTATTCACGGGTGCATCAATGAAATTTTTTTTCGAGGTGTAACATTCTTCCCCCCTTAAGAACATTCGTCCTCGAATGTTAGGTTCTCAGGGATTCTATAAATATTTCGCAAGAGTTTCCCCTGTAATAAGGCACTACCATCCTGTCACAACAGCCCATAACAACAATGCCTCACAGGGCCACAACATAATAGCAATAGAGTTTGACCACACATGACCCAAATGCATAAAAAGGATAATATACATACCTCATGATCTTGATGTCTCATCTTGGATCTCTCCCGGGGTTTGAAATAAGTGCGGGTACTTGGACTTCATATTTGCTTCCGCTTCCCATGTCATTTCTTCTCGATCATTGTTTCTTCACAAAATCTTAACTGAGGCCACTTCTTTCTTTCTAAGCCTTCGTACTTGCCTATCTATTATGGCAATGGGTACCTCTTCATCCGTCAACTTTTCTGTTACTTGAACATCATCTACTGACACGATCCTAGTAGGATCTCTGACACATTTACGGAGCATCGAGACATGGAAAACTGGGTGAACTGACTCCAAATCAGGAGGTAGATCTATTTTTTAAGCCACTTCGCCTACTTTGCGCACAATCTCATAAGGCCCAATGTATCGGGGACTAAGCTTCCCCTTTTTTGCCAAATCTCATTACACACTTCATTGGTGACACTTTTAAGAATACCCAATCTTTAACTTGGAACTCTAAGTCCCTTCGACGATTATCCGCATATGACTTTTGACGACTTTGAGCTGTCAACAATCGATTCTGTATAAGCTTGACTTTCTCTATGGCTTGCTGGACCAAGTCTGGCCCTATCAATTTAGTCTCTCCTACTTCAAACCACCCAATTAGGGATCTACACTTTCGCCCATATAAATCCTAATACGGTGCCATTTGGATGCTAGAATGATAACTATTTTTATAAGCAAATTCAATAAGTGGTAAGTGATCATCCCAATTACCTCTAAAATCCAGCATACATGCCCATAGCATATCCTCGAGAGTCTGAATGGTACGTTTAGCTTGTCCATCCGTTGGTGGGTGAAATATCGTGCTAAGGCTCACATGAGTCCCCAAACCCTCTTGGAAGGATTTCCAAAATTAGTTGTAAACTGAGTTCCTCTACCAGAGATAATAGAGACAGGAACATCGTGAAGTCGGACTATCTCTTTAACATAAAGCTTTGCATAATCCTCTGCCACATATGTAGTTCTGACTGGTAAGAAATGAGCTGACTTAGTGAGTCTATCCACAATCAGCCATATAGAATCATACTTATGTCGAGAACGGGGTAAGCCTGTAATGAAGTCCGTGTTAATTACTTCCCACTTCCATGTTGAAATTTCTATAGCTTGCAACAATCTGCCCGGCTTTTGGTGCTCGATTTTCACTTGTTGACAGTTGGGACATTGAGCTACAAATTCTGCTATATCCTTCTTCATCACATTCCACCAATATATATATTTAAGATCATGATACATCTTCGTTGCTCCGGAGTGGACAGAATAACGGGAGCAATGGGTTTCTCTCAATATTTGGTGGCGTAATCCTGCCACATCAGGAACACATAATCTGCCTCGGCATCGGAGAACTCCGTCTCCTACGATCTCAAATAATGACTTATCCTTCTAAGGGAGTATATCTCTGTAATGAATTAGCATGGGATTATTGTCGCTCCCTCACTTCCACTACTAGCGACGAGACTACTGAATTCTGAATGGTAGCTCCCATGCTATCTGAGTCCACTACTCGAACTCCCAGGCTAGCTAACTGCTGGATCTCACGAGCCATTTCTCTTTTCTCAGGCCGAACATCACACAAACTTCCCATAGATCTACTGCTAAGAGCATCAGCCATAACATTCACCTTTCCAGGGTGATATAGGATATCAACATCATAGTTTTTTAGCAATTCCAACCATCGTCGTTGCCGCAAATTCAAATCTTTCTGCTTGACGATATACTGAAGGCTCTTATGATCTGTATAAATATCTACATGGACACCATACAAATAATGTCTCCACATCTTTAATGCATGAATCACTGTAGCCAATTCAAGGTCATGGGTTGGATAATGTTTCTCATGTTTCTATAATTGCCTTGAAGCATACGCAATCACCTTACCATGTTGCATCAACACACAGCCTAGCCCAATGCCCGAAGTGTCGCAATAAACAACATAACCTTTCAATCCCTCTGGAAGTCTCAGGACTGGGGTAGAAGTTAATCTATCCTTTAGCTCTTGGAAACTACGTTCACAAGCATCTGTCCATTGAAACTTTGCTAATTTCTGGGTCAGCTTTGTGAGTGGTGCAGAAACAGAAGAAAATCCTTCTACAAATCTCCTGTAATAACCTGCTAAGCCCAGAAAACTACGAACCTACGTAGGAGTTGTGGGCCTTGGCCAAGTCTTCACGACCTCAATCTTTTGGCTATCTACCGGAATACCATCGGCTGAAACAATGTGCCCCAAAAATGTCACTGAGTTCAACCAAAACTCACACTTCGAAAATTTGGCAAATAACTCTCGAGTTTGAAGAACTCTAAGGACAGCACGCAAATGATCCGTTTGTTCTGCCTCGGACCTAGAATACACTAAGATATCATCGATGAATACAATCACAAATAAATCTGGGAATGGCCTGAACACATTGTTCATCAAATCCATAAAGACTGTCGGTGCGTTAGTTAGCCCAAATGACATCACCCGAAACTCAAAATTTCCATATCTTGTCCTGAAGGCTGTCTTAGGGATATCTTTCTCCCTAACTCTCACTTGATGATACCCGGATCTCAAATCTATCTTTGAAAACCATTTGGCGCCTTGTAATTGATCAAATGAGTCATCAATCCTCGAAAGAGGATATTTATTCTTAATCGTCACCTTATTCAGTTGTCGATAGTCAATGCAGATTCGCAAGGATCCATCTTTCTTTCGGAAAAACAACACGGGTGCTCCCCACGGGAATGAACTAGACCTAATAAAGTCTTTCTCAAGCAAGTCCTTCAATTGCTCCTTCAATTCTTTCAACTCTGCGGGAGCCATTCTATAAGGTGGAATAGATATAGGCTTGGTGTCCGGCAACACATCAATAGCAAAATAAATCTCTATTTCTAGAGGAAGGCCTGCAAGCTGTTCCGGGAATACATCCGGAAACTCATTCACCACGGGAACTGACTGAAGAGTTAGCGGTTCAGCTTCTACATCTTGAACCCGAACTAGATGATAAATGCAACCTTTTGTGATCATATTTCTTGCCTTAAGATAGGAAATAAACCTACCTTTTGGTGACGCAGTATTCCTTTTCCATTCTAAAACTGGTTATCCCGGAAACTGGAAACGAACCATTTTCATTCTACAATCAACATTGGCATAGCAAGAAGCCAACTAATCCATACCCATGATAACATCAAAATCCACCATTTTTAACTCATGTAAGTCAACCATAGTACGATGGTCACAAATCACAACTATGCAATTTCTATATACTCGGCTAGCTATTACCGATTCACCAATGGGTGTAGACAACTCAAAAGGTTTGATCGACTCCGGTTTGACTCCAAACCGACCCGTAATATATGGAGTAACATATGACAATGTGGATCCCGGATCTATCAAAGTATATACATCATGAGAAACTACCGATAATATACCTGTGACAACATCAGGAGAAGACTCAAGATCTTGGCGTCCAGCCAAAGCATAAATACGGTGCTGAGGACCGCTAGAACTAGGGATTCTCCCTCTGCCTCTACCATGGCCGATTGGCGCCAACATACGGTCCGTATAATTTATATGGACCGTATGTTTGGCCATACTTGTTATACCCCGTATATTTATACGTCGAATTATTCGCAAGCAAATCGACTCAAGTTAAAGGCAGAATCATTTTCGGACACGAAAGAGAAATCTTTAATTTTCAATTTTAATTAGAACATAAATTGTTTATAAATTTTATTTAGTGTAAAAATATTACTGGAGATTAGGGACTAATTAATTATGATTAGATTATTAAGTAAGGATTATTGATTAATTAAAATTAATTAATTTAATTATTGAAAGTGGGCCCCACCCGAAAATTAAAAAAAAATAATAAATAAAATAAACAAATTCAAGAATTAATTTGGTGAGTAATTTGGTGGGGGGGGGGGGTACGTGTCCCTTAGGGGACAACCATATATACGGCATGGATTGTCACAAAGTTGACAACTAAAATTCATTTCCAAACAATTTGCTTAAAAAAAAAAGAAAAAGAAGGAGCAGCCATGGCTGGTACTGTTCACGGCCAGCCATGGCTGTTTGTTTTTAAAAAAAATTGCTTTGATTTAATTCCAAGGTGATTTACAAGTTCAATGAGGTGATAGCAACATTGGATATTGAATCGAGGAAGAAGAAATTGCAAAATTTGAGCAATTAAGAGTAGAAATTCCTCCGAGAAAATTAAGGTAAGATTTTCTTGTTTTATGGTGTAATTTTGTTAATAATGTATTAATGGAGTTATTAAAATTGGATTGGACGAAATTAGAAGTAAGAAAATGCATAAAATTGATGTTATGGGAAATTGTGGGTTGAAATGGATTTAGAGAAGTTGTTGGGTTGTTAGAATTGTTATGGGCTGAATTGTGAAAATTTCGTATGTATATGTCTGTTGTTGGTATTTCTGTGTTAATAGGAGAATAATTGGAAATTCGGGTTAGGCGAATATATAGGGGAAATGCTGCCCGGTTTTCGTTAAGCCCTTAACTAATGGAAGACCCTAAACGAGGATGTATAAGTTAACGAACAAGTTCTATAAAGTGATGGGCTACGGTTTACGAACTAGAAAGTATGGTTACTGACGATAACGTTACCTTTATATTAAATAGGCTAAAAGAGCGACAAAGCGAACGGGTTTGCGATTGGTCGTTAACAGGTTTGTAAAGTTGTCCCTTCTTTCTTTTGGCATGTCTTAGATTTAAGTAATGAATGATATGAGCTTTGGGGTAATTCTATTCATAAGTTTCGAGTGTGATTCATGATTCCTATTCACTTCTTGATTTTAGAACTCTTAAAATGATTGAGCTTCCCTCTCAAGTTTTCTATACGTTGGATCGTAGTCGATATATATAAGCTCCTATTCATAGAGACTACGATAATTGATGTCCTTGACTTCTATAAGCTGTTTCATTCTATAATGACATATGTCTATGGTTCTTAAGGCTCTTTTGATATTATTTATGATGACGTTCGACGAGTATTTGGTATGATTATCACTATTGATACTCAGGTGTAAATCCCTTCTTCTTATTCTGTTTGGGTCTTGATAATGTTTTAAATTGCAAATGGTTGCTCACTACTCTGCTCGTGCATGCCTCAATATGTCTTTCACCGAGTCCCGGGCTGGGTATGTTATTGTGCACAGTTTCACTGCATTGTTCACCAAGTCCCTCACTAGAGGGCCGGGTACGGTATATATATATATATATATGATGATATGATGATATGTTATGGCGGCCAGGAGGGCATATGATGACTTTATTCACCGAGTCCCATAATGGGTCGGGTATGATATATGATATTAACATGTATGATTTATGTTTCAAAAGGCAAGTGTTTTGGTATTTTGAATGTTATATTTTTTTCCTACACTCCCTATTTCAGTTATGATCCTCTTTACTGTATTTCATGCTTTACATACTCAGTACATATCTCGTACTGACCCCCTTTCTTCAGGGGGCTACGTTTCATGCCCGCAGGTACAGATAGTCGGTTTGGTGACCCCTCAGCATAGGACTTCTACTCAGTTATTTTGGAGAGCTCCGTTGTTCCGGAGTCTACACTTTTGGTCCAGATCTTATGATGTATATATATATATATATATATATATATATATGTTTATCCAGGGGTACGACGGGGCCCTATCCCGTCATATTTCGCTACTAGTCCTCTTAGAGGTCTGTGGACATGTATGCGGGTTGTGTACAGATTTGATCAGCTGTGTCTATATGGTTATTGTGGATGTTCTGTCGTGGTAGCAGCCTTGTCGGCTTGCATAATACAATGATATATACAGTGGCAGCCTCGTCGGCTTGCGTATGTTATTACGATGTGATTGATTGAGGACCTATAGTATCAGTCCGATTATGTTTGACAGGTACATATAGGTGTCCAGCTCGGGCACTAGTCATGGCCCACGGGGCTGGGTCGTGACAAAAGTGGTATCAGAGCAGTTTATCCTCGGAGTGTCTACAGATCGTGTCTAGTAGAGTCTTTTTTATCGGTGTGTTGTGCACCACATCTATAAACAAGAAGCTACAAGACATTTAGGATGTTACCTTTCCTTCATATCTAAGATCGTGCGATAGAGACCAGCCATAGGAAATGAAATTCCTTATATTCACCTTTGATTTCAGCTGAAGAACGACCTCGACAGAAGAAAGTGACTAATGATATTGGCAGTTACAAAGTACACTGGTAAGTAACGGTGCAAAAGAGGCATGTTGGATAAGGTAAGAATATTGAAATATGATTGAACTGTAAAGTTGGAGGATGAAAGAGAAGTTGGATAGGAAAGTATAACAGAACAGATCGTTAAAGGATCAGGTACGTCTCGAGGTGCGATATGTGAGGTAAGTCCCGATACCTTTATACTTTTTCTGGAAATTGGGAGCCCTGTGTGGCTATGATACGATATAATATATGCGTATGTATGTTGGCCCTGTGAGGCATTGTTGGTATTTTCTGCGTGCAGGTTTTGGGATAGTAAGAAATACAGAAGAAACTCTACCCAAATTTTCCCAGGTATAGAAAAGGGAAGAGAATAAGATATAAGTTCATAATATGTCTTGAAACTCGATACTAATGGGGTAAATTTATTATGATTGGACTAAAGCTGTAAGAGATATCCTCCATGGCATCCGTAAGGGGCACCATTCTTAATTGGGAAATTTTATTTCGAAGAAGCATATATGAGCAGCAAAGTTTGGAATTCATTTGAACGGACCAGGATACTTTCCAGCCACATTTTTGCCTTAGAAAAAGCTTATGTTGAAGGGCAAAAACGTCCAGTAATTAAGTTTCAATTTATTGGAAGAGTACAAAGCATACAACAAGTAGTTTGTGAACTAAATGATTCGCTCACGACCCAAGAACAAATATAGAGGTAAACTATGTAAATCAAGCATTAGAAATCCTGTGGTGCTTGTCGGATTCTAGTTTTTCTTCTGGTGGTGGTTGGAGAATGCTTCATGGTGACATTTTACTAGATCTTAATCAACTAATTGGAGATGGAATTTGTGGAAAGAAAGCTCAAACTTGTGGGCTGTTTAGGATCATGTATTTCATATATTGTTGATGAAATGCTAGGATGATTCGGAAGGGCTTGTGATACTAAGGGATGATTTAGAAAAAGGTGGCAACTCTTAACAAAATATTTTATTGAGGTATCGAGTGAACCGATAAGTAGGGATAAATTACGACGAGTTTACAGTTAAAAGGAGTAGTAGTATGATTGAGAAAAAAGTACGGAGGAGGAAGAATTATGACAAATTATAAAGGGATTGATAAGACAGCTTGTGAGATATTAAAGGTAAGATTGATCAGAAAGGGTGAAGGGTTAAGTACGCCTAGCCCACAGAATGTAATTAAAACATAGTAAGAATCGTGAATAAGATTAAGAAGTGTTGCGTTATAGGATGTAATACGAACAGGATGCAATGTGAATACCATATGGATTGTTATAGAAATGAGTAAAGCCTAGCGAGGAAGTAACTAAAGGATATGATGTGATTAGTGAGAAATGGAAAAGCAAATATAGAACAAATAAGGAAGACCTACCAAGTCCTATAGGGAAAGTTCAGAATAGAGATCAAGTGGTAACGAAAGTGGAAGCGAGCACAGAAAGAGAAGAAGTAATTGAAAGAAGAAGATAGAAAGAAAGCGAGTGGGATTACAGTGTAGCGAGGTGTTATGACGTGTATAGCTAAGGAAACGGGTAATATAAGTGACAGAATTGTGAAAGACCAACCTAAAGGAAGATGACCAACGAGACAGAATGAATGCCAGAAATGAGATATGATAAGAATATGTAGGGATGAACAGAATACACTATGAAAATGAGAGAGGGGTTATGCAGGAGTAGTGTTTTCTGAAGGATACAGGAGTATCATGAGATTCCTCGTGCACAAAATAAAAGATGGACACAGATTGGAGAAATGAAAGGAATACTAAAGGAAGCACTCAAGACAGACGTAATTAATTGAGTATGAGTGTAGGAAAAAAAAAGGGAAATATATAGCTACAAACTTAAGATGTAGTACGACGAAAACGTGATGAGACAAGACCACTATTAAAACGAATTTGATATGATTTTGAGTAAGTTAGAGGTTAGTGTTGGGTATACAACAACGATGAAAGAGCATGAGGCATAAAGGAGTACTGCGTGTATATGACTTCACCTCGGAAATAGTGAAATCCTTAAAGGACAAGGATTGTGGACTTGCGAAACAACTGATGTATTGCGAATTTATTAGAAGAAACAGATGATATCTGTTGGGATAAAGATGGTGTTATAGGAAAGCTTGGAACCCCTATCATCAGAATATAAGTGCTACCGAATGGAGAATTGGAAACGATTATAAGCACTAGCTAATTACTGATTGGAGTGAATGGAATGTGGCTTCGGATAAATTGCTACATTAATTACATTACTTGAGTACCAACCATCAGATAAGATTTTGTACTATATATCGAGGGTTCTCATCGCCTCGTGATTGTGTTGGGATTTCATACATGGGGAATCTAAGTTATAGATGATATAAAGGAAGACATGGGTATGGTGCAATATACCAAATGTATTGGAAAAGAATCATATGAATTTGAAAAAAATGGAAATGGGGACATAGAGTAGAATATAAATAGATAATGATGTAGGTACACCCAAAAGGGGGGAAGCGGATGAGAGATGCAAGTGTAGGATGAAAACAACCGACACTGCAACACAGTTAATGTGGATATTTTAACTTCAAATGAGATCCCTTGCTGAGACAAGTTAGTAAGATTTGGAAGCCAGCAATAAACGGATAGAAGTCAAGATGGTATTTGAGACAGCGCTGAGAATTATTGGTAAAGATCTTGGATAATATGACCTCAGAAGGTGGATGCTTACAAAAAGGAAGAATACGACAAGAGAATGGTAACAAGTAACTTAAAGGATATTAATAATAAGGGATAGCAAGGCTATAGTGGATTAGAGGTTAAGATGTTGGCACGGAGTTATTGGCTAATGACATTGTAACACATAAGTAGCAAAAAATAAAGGAAAGGGGTATGACAAGAAAGGCTACAAACGAGTTTTAGTACGGATATATAAAGCAGAATGAACCAGGAAAAGGGAAGACTCTGACTAAGATTAGATACACTTTATGCAAGTTGTACAGGAAAGTTATGCAACCTACGAATATTTGTGTACTAAGAATGAGACCAAGTAAGTACTTGATAAGAAGGGTAAGAATTCAGTAACAACAATGCGGTTGTAATATTTTGGGTACATCAAAGAAAGGTGTAAGATGGTTTGAGGCAAAACTACAGAGATGAAATTAGTACTGAAGGCAAAAGCCATAGTTGAGCCTTGATATCAATTGAAAGGGATAAGAGAAGAATATAGGGTCTGCATAAAGACTAGCGTGGCGACGCTAGGGTATTTTCTGGGATGATTTGAGCACCTACACATACTCGTGTAAAGATTGCAATAGGATGCGTGATAGGAGAACTAAGAGCAAATTTGAGTAACGAGGCAATCGAAGAGTTTGAGTCAAAAATATAGAAACGACACGAGATAATATGCCTAAAGTATTGCTAGTTAGGTTAAGGGAAATTACGAAATGATTTAACCGAGACAATTAGAACAAGTGGGTTATTGGTTACTGGATGACAGTGAAGTTATAATATGAGAAGACTCTAGCACTATTCGATAGCCAACACTAAAGATCGAGACCAAGAACTAAAACGAGTGATAGTTAAAGACCTTCAAAAGAAAGTCAGAAAGTGACACATGATGCTGAGGATTCCAGAATACGGACTGTCACAGCGGAGTAAAGCAAGGATATTGGAGTACAAAAATGTTATCCCCTGGGAAATGACATTTTATTCGTAGAGTCTGTGAAGGGTCTACAAGTTACCGGAGGTATGAAATACTCCAAGAATGGTGAAGTCTAATAAATCGATGAGGGATGTCTGCGCATTACAAAATTTTATTTAAAGATTAAAAGGTAAAGTGAAGTGAACGATACATCATCTTAAGGGAGTAACTGTAGAAGAAGAAAGAGTCGAGTTGTGGCTAAGTGCACTATGAATACAAGTCCGAATCAATCAGTGACAGTACAACTAAATAGTATGCAGACAAAAGAAAGAGTAACACTTCAGCGGAAGAGCTCGAAATACAACTGACAACCGACTGTGAAGTAAAGAGGAGAGAAAAAGGCAATGACGTGGAATTATTACCTCGAGAAGCAACAGAAAGACGAAATATTACAGGAATGACTTGGTAAATATTTGTAATGCCTTATAGTGAATTATATTGAATCGACAAATGGAAGAGATATGTAAAAGGGCATAATTAAATAAGAGGACACTTGAGGAAGTATTGGGAATTCAGGACCAATTTAACATTCGAGGACGAATGTTCTAAAGGAGGGAAGGATGTTATACCTCGTATATTTATACGTCGAATTATTCGCAAGCAAATCTACTCAAGTTAAAGGCAGAATCATTTTCGGACACGAAATACAAAACTTTAATTTTCAATTTTAATTAGAACATAAATTGTTTATAAATTTTATTTAGTGTAAACATATTACTGGAGATTAGGGACTAATTAATTATGATTATATTATTAAGTAAGGATTATTGATTAATTAAAGGCATGGATTGTCACAAAGTTGACAACTAAAATTCATTTCCAAAATATTTGATTAAAAAAAAAAACAAAAAGGAGCAGCCATGGCTGGTACTGTTCACGGCCAGCCATGGCTGTTTTTTTAAAAAACAAAAATTGCTTTGATTTAATTCCAATGTGATTTACAAGTTCAAGGAGGTGATAGCAACATTGGATATTGAATCGAGGAAGAAGAAATTGCGAAATTGGAGCAATTAAGAGTAGAAATTCCTCCGAGAAAATTCCGGTAAGATTTTCTTGTTTTATGGTGTAATTGTGTTAATAATGTTGTAATGGAGTTATTAAAATTGGATTGGACGAAATTGGAAGTAAGAAAATGCATAAAATTGATGTTATGGGAAATTGTGGGTTGAAATGGATTTAGAGAAGTTGTTGGGTTGTTAGAATTGTTATGGGCTTAATTGTGAGAATTTCATATGTATATCTCTGTTGTTGGTATTTCTGTGTTAACATGAGAATAATTGGAAATTCGGGTTAGGCGAATATATATGGGAAAAGCTGCCCGATTTTCGTTAAGCCCTTAACTAATGGAAGACCCTAAACGAGGATGTATAAGTTAAAGAACAAGTTCTATAAAGTGATGGGCTACGGTTTATGAACTAGAAAGTATGATTATTGACGATAACGTTACCTTTATATTAAATAGGCTAAAAGAGCGACAAAGCGAACGGGTTTGCGATTGGTCATTAACAGGTATGTAAAGCTGTCCCTTCTTTCTTTTGGCATGTCTTAGATTTAAGTGACGAATGATATGAGCTTTGAGGTAATTCTATTCATAAGTTTCAAGTGTGATTCATGATTCCTATTCACTTCTTGATGTTAGAACTCTTGAAGTGATTGAGCTTCCCTCTCAA
This sequence comes from Lycium barbarum, assembly GCF_019175385.1. Classification (NCBI taxonomy): domain Eukaryota; kingdom Viridiplantae; phylum Streptophyta; class Magnoliopsida; order Solanales; family Solanaceae; genus Lycium; species Lycium barbarum. Next base: position 15,294,005 of record NC_083348.1, on the reverse strand, counting down.
GTTTTCTAGACGTTGGGTAGTAGTCGATATATATAAGCTCCTATTCATAGAGACTCTACGATAATTGATGTCCTTGACTTCTATAAGTTGTTTCATTCTATATTGACATATGTCTATGGTTCTTAAGGCTCTTTTGATATTATTTATGATGACGTTCGAGGGGTACTTGGTATGATTGTCACTATTAATACTCAGGTGTAAATCCCTTCTTCTTATTCTGTTTGGGTCTTGATAATGTTTTAAATTGCATATGGTTTCTCACTACTCTACTCGTGCATGCCTCAATATGTCTTTCACCGAGTCCCGGGCCGGGTATGTTATCGTGCACAGTTTCACTGCATTGTTCACCGAGTCCCTCACTAGAGTGTCGGTTACGGTATATATATATATATATATATATATATATATATATATATATATGATGATATGATGATATGATGATATGCTATGGCGGCCAAGAGGGCATATGATGACTTTATTCATCGAGTCCCATAATGGCCGGGTATGATATATGATATTGACATGTATAATTTATGTTTCAAAAGGCAAGTGTTTTGGTATTTTGAATGTTATATTTGTCACCTGCACTCCCTATTTCAGTTATGATCCTCTTTACTGTATTTCATGCTTTACATACTCAGTACATATCTCATACTGACCCCCTTTCTTCGGGGGGCTGCGTTTCATGCCCGCAGGTACAAATAGTCAGTTTGGTGACCCCTCAGCATAGGACTTCTACTCAGCTGTTTTGGAGAGCTCCGTTGTTCCGGAGTCTAGACTTTTGGTCCAGATCTTATGATGTATATATATATATAAATATGTTTATCCAGGGGTACGACGGGGCCCTGTCCCGTCATATTTCGCTACTAGTACTCTTAGAGGTCTGTGGACATGTATGTGGGTTGTGTACAGATTTGATCAGCTGTGTCTCTATGGTTATTGTGGATGTTCTGTCGTGGTAGCAGCCTTGTCGGCTTGCGTAATACAATGATATATACAGTGGCAGCCTCGTCGGCTTGCGTATGTTATTACGATGTGATTGATTGAGGACCTATAGTATCAGTCCGATTATGTTTGACAGGTACATATGGGTGTCCAGCTCGGGCACTAGTCATGGCCCACGGGGCTGGGTCGTGACAATACTTTTGGTCCAGTGAATGTTGCCAATCTGGGCAGAATTTCACAACATTTAAGTTAATCCTTGCTTAGCATCACTTTGAGAAAGGTATATAGAGCCCGTTTGATGGTTAATGAAGTGTTATATAAGTACCAAGAAGGTTTCATAAGAATTGGAGGTCAAACGAATCAAAGAGAGCACGATTACGGAAAACCGAGCAAAATGGGGCAGTGTGCGCCCGCTCACTGAGTGTGCTGAGCCGCCCACTGCGCCAACTCCCCATATTGTGAGATATCACTGCCTATCACCTCCCTAAGTGGTAGGTAGAGTGTGCGACCGCACACTCAGTGCGCAAGGTCGCATACTCTCCAACAACTTGGTCGGGGAGCGAAAATGCTACCTTTTAAAATCCCAAACGACCCTAAATTCATTTCTAACTTCTCCCACTTATTTCTCCACCTCTCTAGACACTTCTAAGGAGTTCTTGAAGGTTCCATGCCACTCGACACCCTTCCATAATCATCTAAAGAGAGAATCATCATTTATACCCCAAGGTAATCCAAGAAAAGTGATTGTTCTTGATTCCTTTCAAAGTTGGAATGAACTTGATCTTGAAGGGAGATGAGCTAGGCGAGGTTACTTGAACATAAGGTATGTTTTTCATCTTATTTATATGGTTGGATGGATGTAAAGGTTTAGTGATCCCTTATAAAGGAAAAGAATTAAAGTGGAGAAGCCATGAATGTTGTAGTGAGGAAGATAACCATGGTGCAAACATGAAAAGGGGATTTTGGTTGGAATTGAAGTTAAATTGAATATAATTACTTGAATATGATATTATGAATGTTGATAGTTGTAACAGCCCAAGCCACCGCTTGTATAAATTGTCCGCTTTGGAGCCTTCACCCCTCACAGTTTTAAAATGCGACTAAAAGGTGAGGTATCCAAGCACTTATAAAGCACTCCTCGTTTTCCTCCCCAACCGATGTGGGATTCACCTAAGGCAAGCCTTACACTTACCCCCTCCCCTTGGGACTCAGCGTCCTTCACCGAGTTTGCCCCACCACCGGCCCTGCACTAGTTCTGATACCAACTATAACAGCCCAAGCCACCGCTAGTAGAAATTGTCCGCTTTGGAGCCTTCGCCCTCATGGCTTTAAAATGCGTCTATAAGGGAGAGGTTATAAAACACTCTTCGTTCTCCTCCCCAACCGATGCGGGATTCGCCTAAACCGATGTGGAATTTTCCAAAGGCAACAAGCTTTGTGACGCCCCAAACCATGGCCTGGGCGTAACACGGCACTCGGTGCCTAACTGCATGTAACTAAGCGAACCACATGGCTTGTTGAATCATCATGAGCAGAAATATAACGTGAAATGCATGATGAGCTTTTGTAAATCATAGTAAGTCATAATGCTAAACATAAGTCCTTGGTAAGTCATGAATGTGAACAATATCATAAATGAGCCAAACCGGCTAACAACTCTGGAAGTCTAACATGACACTTGTCTTGTCTATGAAACCTCTAACATGAGTCTGAAACATGTAATATACTTGCTGGTACAAGGCCCCCAGCATACCTTTAGACGCAAAACTAAATAAAGAAAGACAATGTCTGAAGCCCGAATGAGATGGGGCTCACCAATAAGCTGGTACGAGTAGATCCTACTGAGCAGAGGCGTCGTCCTGTAAATATGTACCTGCATCGTGAAATATAAGCCCCCGGGCAATAAAAGGGGACGTCAGCGCATTGAATGTATTGGTATGTAAACCAACTGAAAGAAATAATATGGGACATGGAATAACACGATAAGAACTGAAACAGAAAACCTAGACATGAACATGAGCATGAGCGTGGGTACATATATATATATATATACCAGGAGTAAAACATGGTAAGTAGGGAGAGCATTTTATAAACCGACAATATGATATCACCACGTGGATACGTAGAGTCTGGTACCTCGCCGGACCAGCAGAGCCCCCATGCCTTGCCAGGGTATAAGGTGGTAACGTGCCTGATGGATCCATTTAGTGTAAAATTAAGGAATCATCCTAACTGGGCGGAGCGATCCTTATCCTACGGTGGTTATGTAGTTTCAGGCCATCTGAGCCTTCTCGGTAACGTCTGCAACTCCCAAAAACATGAACATGATATAATTGGCTAAGAAGCCCATGATTTTCGTGAATTAACTTGTACTTGACGTGTAATCATGATTTCACGAAATAACTTGTAAACATGGTTTCATGAAATATCTTGTATTTAGCATGTGGGTATCTTGTATCATGGCATAAAAGTAATTATATAATATAGTTGCATGAAAACTTGTAGACACCTAGGATATTCATGAAATAATCATTTTTAGCTAAAAACATGCATGCAAGAACCCATGGAATACAAGATATGGGTTTTCATGGATTACGGACTTATTCTCAATAATCATATGGAGTTATTAAGAACACAATGATAGAATAATAGCAATTCATACATAATATAATCATGGACATGCACCTAGGGTTGTCATGAGCATGGTATAGAAATCCTAGCTTTCGTAAGGATTCATACTTTATGGATTAAGAGGCGTGGGGAAGGACAATGATGTTCCTACAAGTAGATAGCAACTCCACATGCCTGGTAATGCTCCAAACATGAATTAAAGACTTGAACTTTGAAGAATATTTCTAAAATCTTAAATCTTGAACCTTGAGATGGGTGTTCTTGAAAACCCTAGGTTAGGAATGATGATTTCTTGTTTAGATTACAAGGATATGTATTAGCATTGACTTGGAATAATTAGAGTAGGCTTACCTTGGTGATCTTGATGATGGGAGAGGGTAGGAGGTCGTTCTAGGGCTTGAAGGAATGAAAAATAATGATTTGAACTGTTCTGGACGAATATATACTGTTCTGGAAAATTAAATTTTACGCCCAGTAAAATACTGGCCGTATTGTGAAATACGGTTCGTATTCTGTGTGGACTGCACTATGGCTCTTCAGTAAAATGGCCATAACGTTTTGCACAGATGTCTGTTTGACCCCCATAATATACCGTTAGAAAGGTATTTTAAAGCTCTACAAGTTTCATCAAGGAAGTTTTCCCAAATTCCAAATATGTTTTGAAATACAGGGCATATTTCAAAATACGATCCGTATTTAACAATGTAACCTCCAAATGCCGAATTCCAGAATGTTCAGAAATCTTTGGTACCAGTTTACGACTTGAAATACGGGTTGTGTACTGAAATACGGTCACTGTTCATTGGCGTAAACCCCCATCTTACAACCGAAGAGGAAATTTCAAATTCCCACATTCTTTATCTGATTTTCTAAGTCTAGGATCATGGTTAAAGCTTAGGTTAAAGATACGGGGTGTTACACTATCTCCCCCTTAGGATCATTCGTCCTCGAATGATGGGTCATGGTTAAGAATATGGCTGGGCATGGCTTGAATACATGAATTTGAAGAAAACATAAGACATGAAATGATGTGATTACATGAAAACATGGATACCGAAGCATGAGACATGAAACATGAGCGCTGGATACATGACATGAGCGTGAAACATGAGATATGCCATCACATGGACTATGGGAATTTACCTTGAGTGTCCTTTGCTTGCTCTTCGAACAAATGAGGGTATCTGGATTTCATATCCTCTTCTGCTTCCCATGTAACCTCTTCAACTTTTTGACTCCTCCATAGGACTTTCACTGAGGCTACTTCCTTAGTTCTCAACTTGCGAACTTGACGGTCAAGAATGGCTACGGGGATCTCCTCATAAGTCAAACCATCCTTAACTGTTATAGTATCAACAGGAACAACCAACGATGGGTCTCCTACACACTTCCTCAACATGGATACATGAAACACTGGGTGTATAGCAGCAAAATTTTGCGGCAACTCAAGTTCATAAGCTACTAGACCGACCTTTCGTGAAATTCTATAAGGTCCAATATTTTTGGGACTAAGCTTCCCTTTCTTCCCAAATCTCATAACACCCTTCATAGATGAGACTTTAAGGAACAGCCAGTCACTAACTTGAAATTCTAAGTCCCTTCTCCTAACATCTGTGTAAGAATTTTGGCGACTCTGAGCCGTTTTCAAACGCTCTTGAATCAACTTAACTTTCTCTATCGCCTGATAGACCAAATCTAGCCCTAACAACTCTGCTTCACCAACTTCGAACCAACCAATTGGTGACCTACACCTTCGGCCATACAGAGTTTCAAATGGTGTCATCCCAATACTAGCATGATAACTGTTATTATAAGAAAACTCAATGAGAGGCAAGTGATCATCCCAATTACCTTTGAAATCCAAAACGCATGCTCTCAACATGTCTTCCAGAGTCTGAATAGTACGCTCTGCCTGACCATCTGTCTGCGGATGAAAAGTTGTGCTAAGGTTCACATTAGTACCCAATCCTTTCTAAAAGGATTTCTAGAAGTTCGCCATGAACTGAGCACCACGATCTGAAATAATAGACACTGGGGTCCCATGCAATCTAACAATTTCATTAACATATAACTTGGCATAATCCTCTGCTGAATCTGTATTCTTGACTGGCAAAAAGTGTGCCGACTTAGTAAGCCGGTCAACGATCACCCAAATAGAGCCATGTCTTCTAGCTGAACGAGGTAGACTTGATACAAAGTCCATATTGATCATTTCCCATTTCCATACAGGAATATCAATATTCTGAGCCAAGCCACCAGGCCACTGGTGTTCGGCTTTCACTTGCTGACAATTCGGACACTTAGCTACAAAATATGCTACATTCTTTTTCATGTCATTCCACCAATAAATCTCCTTAAGATCATGGTACATCTTAGTAGAACCTAGGTGAATGGAATACTTGGAGTTGTGAGCTTCTGACATGATTCGCTCTCTGAGCCCATCTACATCTGGAACACATAATCTGTCTCGGTACCTCAAGGTACCATCATCTCCCCCTTGTTCGAAAGTCGTCGTCTTATGCTTGTGAATCCCCTCTCTCAGCTGCAACAAGTAGGGATCACTAAACTGTTTCTCTTTGACTTCAACCACTAAGGAGGAAAGGGCTCTATTCTAAACAGCCACGCCGCCATTCTCAGAGTCCAAAAGTCGAACTCCAAGACTAGCCAAACGGTGAACTTCCTTGGTCATAACTCTCTTATCTACATCAACGTGGGCTAAACTCCCCATGGAACGCCGACTAAGAGCATCGGCTACAACATTGCCTTTCCTCGGATGATAGAGAATATTCACATCATAATCCTTAAGCAATTCGAGCCATCTCCTCTACCTAAGATTCAGCTCCCTTTGCTTGAAGATATACTGCAGGCTTTTACGATCCGTGAAAATATCAACATGCACTCCATACAAATAATGACGCCATATCTTAAGTGCAAAAACTATAGCTGCCAACTCTAGGTCATGAGTCGAATAATTATTTTCGTGAACCTTGAGCTGACGAGATGCATAAGCTACAACCTTATCATGCTGCATTAAGACACATCCAAGACCCACTCCCGAAGCATCACAATAAACTACGAACCCTTTGGTTCCCTCTGGCAGCATCAAAACTGGAGCAAAAGTCAATCTCTTCTTCAACTCTTCAAACCTTCACTCACAAGCATCTGACCATTGAAACTTAACCTACTTCTGAGTCAACTTAGTAAACGGAGAAGAAATAGAGGAAAATCCTTCTACAAAACGTCTATAATAGCCTGCCAGACCCAAGAAACTTCTTATATCAGAAACTGAGGTGGATCTGGGCCAACTCCTTACGGCATCAATCTTCTGAGAATCAACCTTAACACATTCACCTGAGATCACATGGCATAAGAACGCCACCGACTTAAGCCAAAACTCACACTTTGAGAATTTTGCAAAAAGTTCGCGATCTTTAAGAGTCTGCAACACTATTCTAAGATATTCTGCATGATCAGCCTCATTATGGGAATACACCAAAATATCATCAATGAAGACAATGACGAATAAGTCGAGATAAGGCTTGAAGACCCTGTTCATAAGATCCATGAAAGCGGCGGGCGCATTTTTCAACCTAAATGACATAACAAGAAATTCAAAATGGCCCTTACGGGTTCTGAAAGCGGTCATCGGAATATCAACTTCCTTAACCTTTAATTGATGATATCCGGATCTGAGGTCAATCTTGGAATAACATTGGGCACCCTGAAGTTGGTCAAATAAGTCATTTATTCTAGGAAGAGGGTACTTATTCTTAATGGTGACCTTGTTCAACTGACGATAGTCTATACACATACATAAGTAACCATTCCTCTTTCGAAAAAATAAGCTGCCGCACCCTAAGGAGAAACACTAGGCCTAATAAACCCTTTGTCAAGAAGATCTTTCAACTGGGATTTTAACTCTTTTAACTCTGCTGGAGCCATTCTGTATGGCAGAATAGATATCGGCTGAGTATCGGGAAGTAGATCAATTCCAAATTCAATCTCCCTATCAGAAGGGACTCCTGGAAGATCTTCAGGAAAGACCTCTGGAAATTCATGTACAACTGGGACGGGCTGGAGAGTTAGAGGCTGGGGATCTGAATCCTTGACTCGAACTAGGTGGTAGATACAACCTTTGGAAATCATTTTTCTGGCTTTTAGGTAAGAAATAAATCTACCCCATGGTACTACCGAATTACCTTCCCATTCTATAACTGGCTCATTAGGAAACTCGAATCTTACAACTTTAGTTCTACAACATACTGTGACATAACATAAAGCTAACCAGTCCATACCCATGATCACATCAAAGTCTACTATTTCTAATTCCGCTAAGTCAGCTATGGTTCTATGGTGATAGACTAAAACTGGGCAACCCCTATAAATACGTCTAGCTATGACTGACTCCCCAACTGAGGTGGACACCTCAAAGGGTTCATGCAATTTTTCTTGTTCAATACCAAACGTTTTAGCAACAAAAAGGGTTACATAAGATAAGGTGGCTCCTGGTTCAATAAGGGTATATACTTCAAAAGTGAAAACTGTGAGTGTACCTATGACAACATTTTCTCTAGCCTCTATATCCTAACGATTTGTCAATGCATACAAGCGGTTCTGACCACCGCCTGTATTGTCGGACCTTGCCGTTCCACGCCCCTGTTGGGCCTGATTGTGACGAGGAGCTGCTGAATTTGTCGACTGCGTCACATTGCCTCCGGTACCCTGTCTAGATGATGGACAGTCCTTCTGAAATTGGCCCTTCTAACCACATCTAAAGCATGCATCAGTACCTACACGACACTCACCTGAGTGTCTGTCACACCCTAATTCTGATAGGGCATGATGGGCACCCGACCCTCACTTAGAGCCGAGCGAACCCGCTAGTTCTCGTTATACTCATGGTCTTACTGGACTCTTAATCGTGACATGATGTGCAAAATGAAAACCTTTCAAAACCTTATTTTCATCTTTCTTAACTTAAGTAAAAAGCTGTAATAGTATGAATCCGTAAAGAAATGCATAATGCTATATCGGCTTGTATAGCTGCTTACAAGGCTAATGTACTGTATACATGACTCTGTCTGCAAAAGTCTCTAACATAAGATATGATATCAAAACCTAAGTTGGGACAGGACCCCAATATACCCATAATGTGCGTGACTCATCTCATGAGAACATACTCCGACGCGGTATCACTCCGAACCGAATGGAGTCTACCGATCCAACTAACAGCCTGGAACATCCTATAGTCAAACTCCTGGACAACTTTCCTGCAAAGCAATATGGGGCTGTGTGGCATGAAACACAGCGCCCCCAGGAAAAGGGACGTCAGTACGGATAATGTACTGAGTATGTAAAGCCTAATCAATAGCATAATGAAAGCATATGAAATAACATAGTATGGACGAGTTATGAAATGAGAGAGAGAGCTAGGTATACCTCTACGATGCTCGTTATACTTACTTATCCTCTTTATACTAGGAAACTTCCTTTTCATACATTTGAATACATAGTAGTATCATACCCGACCATCTAAGTTCGGTGTCTTACATACCCAGCCATAATAAGGCTTGGTGTTATACGTACCTGGCCCTACCAAGGCTCAGTGGTATCCGTACCTGGCCCTACCAAGGCTTAGTGTTATACGTACCCAACTGCAGTGGTGTGCGCGCAATAGATATCATACCCGGCCATATAGGCTCGGTGTCACAACATAGCATTCATACTTTTATAACATACATATGTATCCGAGAGAAACATTTCGACACTATCGGGGTGACACAAAGTCTATAAACTCCCAATTTCTATTATTGAATCACCATCATCTTTATCATCATAACTATTATCATCGTCATCATTATCATCATCACCATTATCATCGTCATCATTATCGTTATCACTATTATCGTCGTCATCATTATCATTATCACTATTAACATCGTCATCATTATCATTATCACTATTATCGTTGTCATCATTATCATCATCACTATTATTGTCGTCGTCATTATCGTTATCACTATTATCGTCGTCATCATTATCATTATCACTATTAACATCGTCATCATTATCATTATCACTATTATTGTCATCGTGCTCGTAACATATCTTTTTCCTTTATCTCATATAAAGCCCTTTATGAACATAGACTCATAATTTTCCGGAATGTAAGAAAGTCATGGAAAAATAGGAAGATTTATGTCATCGGAGTCATTCCTTAGAAGGAAAGGGCTAGCCTTACATACTTTTTCATTTAGCTATTCTATCGCTTGACCGTTCCCTTTCAAAGCTCACATCTCTACCTTCAAGAGAGTTCGTATTAACATTAGCTAATCGATCACATGAACATGCTCAACTAAAGCTAGAAAGAACTGGGCATCATTTCCTTTGTTTATACGACTTTCCTCACATCATATATCAACTCCCAAACATCTATAATAACATTCACAATATCATAACCAACAATCTTCGTTTACTCTACATTATCCACATTTCATAATTTCACTTCAATTCCTCCATAATCATGGTCATAGTTCACTATTACATTTACTCACATTTAATGCTTATCCCATGTCCTTAATATCATTTATAACATAATCATAATCACAACATATCAAGAATCATGACTCATCCCAAGCTACTACTCAAAATCTCATTATTCTCATCTTTGTAACCCATTTTCTATCTCCTTTCAAAATTTAAGTCTTTCAACCTCTCAATATCTTAAACAACATGGAATGATCATAAAACTTACCTTAGATAGTGTGGGAATGAGCCTTGAATGGAAAGACTTCACTTGAGCCAAAACCCTAGTTCCTTTCGAATGGAATTTGTTGACTTGGATGAATTCTAATGAGTTTCTTACACTTGATTTCCTTGGTTTGATGAAGTTGATCCTTACTTTTTCTTGGATTCTTATAGGTGAAGTGTGGAGAAATTTTCTAGAGAGTTCTAGAGAGAAGGTGAAATGAAATGAAATGAACTTGATCCCCTTATTAATAATACACAATCTGTCCCATCTTGTTTCTACGAACCAACATACGGTCCATATAAATTATACTGACCGTATTTCTACCCGTAGATTTGGTCCAATGAATGCTGCTAATCTGGGCTAAATATACGGCCTAACATACGGCCAGTATGTTGGGCCGTATAATGCCCAGCTATTCTGATGTCGTTCTCGTCGACTCGTTTGATCTCCAATCCTTATAGAACCTTCTTAACACTTGTTTTACACCTCATTAACAATCTAAGGGACGTTATAGATCTTCCCCAAAACATCATTAAGTCATCATTAATTCGTTACTCATAAATCCTTTCCGATACATAACGTATGCCTTGCCTTTCTTGGCAAACTTCCTTCTGTTACCTCGAATGCCTTCGAAATCTCAATTAGGATCATCCAATGCTATTTTTTTTACTTATTGAAACATTGTATGCTTCGTGCCCTTCGTTAGTCCATCCACTGTGCATCAACAAAAAAAATTTGGAGGTGTAACAGTGTCTCTTATTACACTTGCCGCATATCGGATAGGTATAAGACGACTGACCCACACTAGCTATCACGACCCGGCTAGGGGCCGTGACGGGTACCCGGGGCTAACCGCCGAGCACCGCTCGTACTAGTACTCCTTAGGATTATTTAACAATCATTTATCAGATTCATGCTCGATTTATAAGAAAGCTTGTTTTCCTTTAGAAACATAATGTTTTTATACACATGAGCCCTTAGGCTAGCAAAATAATACATATGTATATATATTTACAAAATGACCCCGCCGTGAAACCACATGACCCACATTGAGTATCTACGAGCCTCTATGAGATGACATCTGCAATCGTACACAAAACAATCATCATAGGCACCTCCAGGACAATGGGGCGCTTTCAGTCAGCTAACAGCCTCTAAGAATCTGGAGCAAGATCTCCTCCCTGTCGACCTGTAGACATGAACACAGCGTCCAAAGAAAACGGATGTCAGCACGAATATTGTACTGAGTATGTAAGACAGGAATGAAATAAACAAACATAATAGAGGGATCAGGAATCATGAGAGAAGGATATAACCTGAATGTATATCACGGACAACATACTCTCTACATATATCGCATTTTACTTAATCATAGTATACATGCTATCACATCCCATACATCATCACATACATCATCATATATGTCATCACATACATCCTCACATCGTAATCCGCATCGTTACCCACGTCCGGGTAACCCTCATATGTCGCCCACTAGTGGGGATCATGCCCGGCCCTCTAGGCTTAGTGTAAACATAGCAGCCCGCATTAGCGGTGACATGCCCGGCGCTATAGGCGCAGTGGAATCATACGCAGCCCGCATTAGCGGTAACATGCCCGGCCATATAGGCGCGGTGGAATCATATCATCACAAAAATCAATCATAACACATCACTATTCCACATCTCAAGCCATAGCATCATGTTATCATTTCTTGGTATTCCATGCATCCCATAGTCGTATTACAAGTTAGCATTATTCATCATCTTATTGTCATAGCATACATTAGCGGTAAGAGCATACATTAGGCTTTAAGGCAACCACACTATGTCGAGGTGACGTAAGGTCGTGAACTCCCGATTGTATTATGGACATTTTATGAGTACCATGCCTCACCTTGAAGGAAATAAGCATAAGGCGAGTGTTAACAATGATAACATCATTAGCATTGTAGGAACATCGTGCCACAATTTCTTGAATCCCTATACTCTAGTTCATTGTCATTATTATCATGCTTATAGGTGATTCGATATATATAAGGGCTAATAAGCTTCATCTTATGGAAGGATTATGGAAAACTTGAAGGATTCATGCCTTTTGAAAGAAGAGTTAAGCCTCACATACCTTCCTCGTTTAAGCAATCTAGCGTTCGCTTATTCTCCTTCAATGTCACGTCTCTACCTTCAAAAGAGGATTCGTACTAACGTTAGTTAATCAACTATAAGAACGCACTACTATTTCTAGAGACAATTGGGCAGCACTTATGTTGTTTATACTACTTTTCCCATATTCCATGTCAACTCCCAACACTCACAACAACAATTACAATATAGCAATCAACAATCATCATTCATAAACAATGACCATGATCTACCATTTCTCTTCCCACATTTATGGTTTTGGGTTCGCTATCGTATTTTCTCATGTATCACACTTATCTCATGGTCTACATGTCATTTATAATGTACTCATACTCACAACACACTAACATTCATGATTCAATTCAACTACTATTCACTCATAGCACTATTCACTCATTTATGACCCATTTGCTATGCTTTTCTACAATTCGGGTATCTTAACCTTCCAATACCTTAAACAACATGAAATGGTCATGAAACTTACCTTGGATGATGGTTGAACAATTTTTGAGTGGAGTTTCTCCTCTAGCACCAAAACCCTATCTCCTCTCTTTTGGTTTTCTTTGAGGAAGATGAACTTTACTTGGGTTTCATACACTTTGATTCATGGATTATGTGTTGTTGATCTTAGTTTCCCTTTGATTTCTCTTGTAATTTAAGAGTAGGGGGGTTCTAGATTTTTTTTGAAGTGTAGAGTGAAAGTGGAATAAAAATTAAATGAAAGAGGTGCCTTATACTTAAACTTAAAATCTGCCCGACCCTCTTTATACGGACCAACATACGGTCCGTACTATTTATACGGACCGTATGTATGGTCGTACAGTTGGTCCAGTAGCTGGTGGCCTTCTTGGACAATTATACGGTCCAACATACGGCTGGTACAATTTATACGGTCCGTAGATTGGGCCGTATAATGCCCAGTGATTTCGTTTTCGTTTTCGTTCTTTTTGTCTCGTTTGATCTCCCATCCTTATGGAACCTTATTGGCACTTGTTTAACATCTCAACATAAACCTTAGGGACATTATTACACTTCTCTAAGACATCATTATGCCATCATGGACTTGTTGCTCGAATTTCTTATCCGATACACAACGTATGATTCGCTTTCCTTAACAACTTTCTTTCCTTGCATTGATGCCTTTAAAATCTCGTTTAGGGTCATCTAATACTCTTTCTTACTCGTCAAAACATCTCATATGCTATGTCCTCTGCTAGCCTATTCACTATACATGTACGGGGGATTTTCCCAAGGTGTAACATTCTTCCCCCCTTTTGGAACATTCGTCCTCGAATTTTAAACACTCGGAATTCTACAAACATTTCGCCAGAGTTTCCCCGGTAACTTGGCACTACCAACCTGTCACAACAACCCATATTATCATCGCCTCACAGGGCTACATCACAATAGCAACATATCTATGGCCACACACAACCAAAAGCATAAAGATAAAGCATACATACCTTATATTGTCGGCATTTCATCTTGGATCTCTCCTGGGGGTTGGAATAAGTGCGGGTACTTGAACTTCATACTCTCTTCCGCTTCCCAGGTCATTTCTTCCCGATTTTTGTTTCGCCACAATACTTTGACTGACGCTACATCTTTATTTTGAAGCTTTCGCACTTGCCTATCTATGATGGCAATAGGCACCTCTTCATAAGTTAGTTGATCCGTCATTTGCACATCATCTATCGGGACAATCTTTGTGGGGTCTCCAACACACTTACGGAGCATCGAAACGTGAAAGACTGGATGGACTGATTCAAGCTCCGAAGGCAAATCCAATCCACAGGCTACCTGGCCCATCTTGCGGATGATTTTGTAGGGTCCAATATATCTGGGACTTAGCTTCCCCTTTTTGCCAAATCTCATCACCCCTTTCATTGGTGACACTTTCAGAAATACCCAATCATTAACTTGAAATTCCAAGTCTCGCCGGCGGTTGTCCGCATAAGACTTTTGGAGGCTTTGAGCTGTAAACAACCGATCTCGGATCACCTTGACTTTTTCCACCACTACTGAATCAATTCAGGGCCTATTAGTTGCGCTTCTCCTATTTCAAACCATCCAATTGGAGACCTACATTACCTTCCATATAAAGCTTCATATGGAGCCATTTGTATACTAGAATGATAGTTGTTGTTATATGCAAACTCAATTAGTGGTAAATGATCATCCTAACTACCACCGAAATCCAGCACACACACTCGTAGCATATCTTCCAAGGTCTGAATAGTGCGCTCGGCTTGCCCATCGGTCTGTGGATGAAATGCCGTGCTAAACTTTACTTGCATGCCCAAACCCTCTTGAAAAGACTTCCAGAACTTAGCTGTAAACTATGCTCCTCTATCGGTGATAATAGATAATGGAATTCCATAGAGTCGCACAATTTCTTTGAGATACAACCTCGCACAATCTTCGACTGAGTAGGTAGTTCTAACTGGAAGAAAATGGGCTGCTTTCGTCAATTGATCCACAATCACCCATATAGAGTCATACCTGCCACGGGAACGAGGTAATCCCACGATGAAATCCATGTTGATCACTTCCCATTTCCAGGTGGGTATCTCTATTGCTTGCAATAAGCCTCCTGGCTTCTGATGTTCAACTTTTACTTGTTGGCAATTCGAACATTGTGCTACAAATTCGGCTATGTCTCTCTTCATGCCATCCCACCAGTATATCATCTTGAGATCATGATACATTTTGGTCGCACCTGGGTGAATAGAGTACCGTGAACAATGTGCTTCTTCTAGAATTCGTCGGCGCAATTCCGCCATATTCGGCACACATAGCCTGCCTCGGTATCTAAGAATCCCATCCATAAAAACTTCAAACGGAGACTTTTCTTTCCCATGAGATGCGTCTCTATAACGACATAACTGAGGATCTTCATACTGCCGTTCTTTCACTTCCATATCCAAGGACAAAATTGTGGAATCTTTGATACTAATACCTACATCACCTGAATTAATTACACGCACTCCCAGATTAACTAATCGATGAAGTTCTTGAACCATCTCTTTCCTCTCCGGAGAGATTTCACATAAACTACCCATCGATTGTCGGCTAAGCGCATCGGCTACTACATTCCCCTTCCCGGGGTGGTATAAAATGTTAACATCATAATCATTTAATAATTCTAACCACCGCCTCTGCCGTAAATTCAACTCCTTCTGTTTAAAAATGTACTGAAGACTTTTGTGATCTGTATAGATATCAACGTGCACACCGTATAAATAATGTCTCCACATTTTTAAGGCATGAATGACCGCAGCCAATTCGAGATCATGAGTTGGGTAATTCTTTTCATGCTTCCGCAACTGTCTCGAAGCATATGCAATAACCTTTCCATGCTGCATCAATACACATCCTAATCCCACACCGGAAGCATCACAATACACAACATAGCCATCTGGCCCTTCTGGAAGTGTTAAAACCGGGGTTGAAGTCAACCTGTTTTTCAACTCTTGGAAACTACGTTCTCAAGCATCGTTCCATTGAAACTTAGCTGTTTTCTGGGTGAGCTTCGTCAATAGGGCTGAAATAGATGAAAAGCCCTCTACAAACCTTCTATAATAGCCTGCCAAACCCAGAAAACTATGAACTTCTGTGGGCGTCGTAGGCCTTGGCCAAGCCTTCACAGCTTCAATTTTTTGAGTGTCACAGAATTTAACCAAAACTCGCACTTTGAAAATTTTGCATACAATTCTTGGGCTCGAAGAATACCAAGAACAATTCTCAGATGATCTGCATGTTCCGATTCCATGCGAGAATACACCAGAATATCATCAATAAATATTATCACAAATAGATCCAAAATTGGCCTAAATACGTTGTTCATCAAATTCATAAATACAGCCGGAGCATTAGTCAACCCGAACGACATCACTCGGAATTCATAATGGCCATATCTCGTTCTGAAGGCCATTTTGGGAATATCCGCTTCTCTAACTCTCACTTGATGCTAGCCTGACCTCAAATCTATTTTTGAAAACCACTTGGCACCTTACAATTGATCGAACAAATCATCAATCCTTGGAAGAGGATATCGGTTCTTTATCGTCACCTTGTTCAATTTCCTGTAGTCGATACACATTCGTAGAGATCTGTCTTTCTTTCTCACAAATAAGACCGGTGTTCCCCACGGTGATGAATTGGGTTTAATGAATCCTTTCTCGAGCAAGTCTTTCAGCTGCGCCTTTAGCTCTTTTAATTCTGTCAGAGCCATTCGATAAAGAGGAATAGAAATAGGCTTGGTGTCCGGCAATACATCAACAGCGAAATCAATTTCCCTTTCTGGTGGAAGACCTGAAAGTTCATTTAGGAATACATCTGGAAATTCATTCACTACTGGAACTGACTGGAAAGTTAGCGGCTTTGCCTCGGTGTCATGAACCCGAACCAAGTGATAAATATAACCCTTGGCTATCATCTTCCTTGCCTTAAGATAGGAAATAAACCTACCCTTTGGCGATGTTGCATTACCTTTCCATTCAAGCACGGGCTCTCCCGGAAATTGAAATCGAACTACTTTTGCTCGGCAATCAACATTTGCATAACACGAAGCCAACCAATCCATACCCATGATTACATCGAAATCTACCATTTCCAGCTCAATCAAATCAGCCTTGGTCTGTCGATCACATATCACAAAGACACATTTTTTGTACACTTATCTTGCTATCACGGGATCACCAACCGGAGTGAGTACCTAAAAGGGTTTAATTGACTCAGGTTTCACCCCAATACAACCAGCAACATATGGAGTAATATAAGAGAATGTAGAACCCAAATCTATCAACGCATACACATCACAGGAGAATATAGATGATATACCTATAACCACATCCGGAGAGGACTCGAGATCCTGCCATCCGGCTAAAGCATATACACGGGGCTGAGTGGCACCTGAAGTAGATGCTGCCCCTCTGCCTCTACCTCGGCCTGCTGTCATCTGGGGAGTCTGCCTCGCTGGGTGTGCTGATGAGGAACCCGCTGCTGAGCCTGTGGGATGAACCCCACCTCTGCCATATCGCAAGGGACAATCTCGCATCAAATGTCCAGTCTGCCCACAAACATAACAAGCATCAGTGTCCTGATGACATGGCCCTGAGTGTAATTTGCAGCACCGACTACATCGTGGAACTGGGGGTCTCCCCTGACTAAATACACCCTCAAACTGGGAACCTGCACCCCTCGAACTCTGACCCTGTCCCGAGCGAAAGGAGCGGTCAAATCTTTTATCTGGAAATCTGGGAAGTGCGCTAGTCACTGACTGGCCTGAATGTCGGGAATGAGTCTGTCTCGATCCCCCTCTATAATCACTGCCTGTGCCCATAGATCTAGCCCTTTTGCTTTGTCTTCTATCACTGTCGCGATCACCCCTTTGTTGTTGTTGTCGCCCCTCCAAATTCTGAGCATGGGCCTGTATTCGGGAAATATCCATCCTGTCTTGCAAGGAAGCCGTCAGACAATCTCTGAATAAATGTGGCCCCAAACCACTCACAAATCTATGTACCTGATCTCCCATGTCTGCCAGCATAGTCGAAGCATATCTAGCCAAAGAATTGAATCACATGCTATACTCTCGGGCACTCATATTTCCTTGCCTCAAATTTAAGAATCTGTCCGCTCTAGCTCGGCGGACCTCGGGTGCCAAATAGTGACGAATAAAAGCATCTACAAACTCTTGCCACACCGGAGGAGGCGCATTCTCTCCTCTTGATAATACCCAATTGTTGTACCATAACACCGCTACATCCCGGAGTCTATAAGATGCCAACTCCACGAATTCGGTTTCGGAGACATGGACAATCTTCAATGTCCTCAACATTTCATCAATGAAACCTTGTGGGTCTTCTTCCGGCTTTGACCCGAATAACTCCAGAGGATTTAGACTCATAAAATCACGAGCCTTTGTACTTGCTGCCCGGTCGCTTGAACCCACATTCTATCGTTGTGCCTGTGCGGCAACCAATTGTGTCAATAATTGGATGGCCTCGGTCATTTGTTGACCCGAAGTAACTGGCGGAGGAATTGGAGCTGGGGCTCCTCCTTGCTCTTCCACATTAGGCGGGGTAGAAGAAGTATTAGACAAGGCCTCATTGTGTGATTCGCCTTCTTCTATATTCATCGGAGGCTCTCTTTCTACCCGCCTCTTTGTCGTAGCCTTGCCCTTCTGGGCGGCTGTAACTTTTCCCTTTGGCGGCATTCTGAAATCATAACACACTATTAGGGAGGATAAAGTCTTATGCATGGCTCTATCGCACGATCTCATGAAAAGAAAGATGGTCACTTTTCCTAAATGCCCTGTAGCCTCTTGTTTATTGATGTGACGCGCTACACACCATAAACAAGACTCTACTAGACATGGCTCGTAGACACTTCCTAGGACCGAACTGCTCTGACACCACTTTTGTCACGACCCGGCTAAGGGCCGTGACGGGTAACCGGGGCTAACCGCCGAGCACCGCTCGTACTAGTACTCCTTAGGCTTATTTAACAATCATTTATCAGATTCATGCTCGATTTATAAGAAATCCTGTTTTCCTTTAGAAACATAATGTTTTTATACACATGAGCCCTTAGGCTAGCAAAATAATACATATGTATATATATTTACACAATGACCCCGCCGTGAAACCACATGACCCACATTGAGTATCTACGAGCCTCTATGAGATGACATCTACAATCGTACACAAAAGAATCATCATAGGCACCTCCAGGACAATGGGTTGCTTTCAGTCCGCTAACAGCCTCTAAGAATCTGGAGCACGATCTCCTCCCTGTCTACCTATGGGCATGAACACAGCGTCCAAAGAAAACGGACGTCAGCACGAATATTGTACTGAGTATGTAAAGCAAGAATGAAATAAACAAACAAAATAGAGAGATCAAGAATCATAAGAGAAGGATATAACCTGAATGTATATCATGGACGACATACTCTCTACCTATATCGCATTTTACATAATCATAGTATACATGCTATCACATCCCATACATCATCACATACATCATCATATACGTCATATACGTCATCACATACATCCTCACATCGTAATCCGCATCGTTACCCGCATCCGGGTAACCCTCATATGCCGCCCACTAGTGGGGATCATGCCCGGCCCTCTAGGCTTGGTGTAAACATAGCAGCCCGCATTAGCAGTGACATGCCCGGCCCTATAGGCGCGGTGGAATCATTCGCAGCCTGCATTAGCGGTGACATGTCTTGCCATATAGGCGCGGTGGAATCATATAATTACAAAAATCAATCATAACACATCACTATTCCACATCTCATGCCATAGCATCATGTTATCAGTTCTTGGTATTCCATGCATCCCATAGTCGTATTACAAGTTAGCATTATTCATCATCTTATTGTCATAGCATACATTAGCGGTAAGAGCATACATTAGGCTTTAAGGAAACCACACTATGTCGAGGTGACGTAAGGTCGTGAACCCCCGATTTTATTATGGACATTTTATGAGTATCATGCCTCGCCTTGAAGGAAATAAAGCATAAGGCGAGTGTTAACAATGATAACATCATTAGCATTGTAGGAACATCGTGCCACAATTTCTTGAATCCCTATACTCTAGTTCATTGTCATTATTATCATGCTTATAGGTGATTCAATATATAGAAGGGCTCATAAGCTTCATCTTATGGAAGGATTATGGAAAACTTAAAGGATTCATGCCTTTTGAAAGAAGAGTTAAGCCTCACATACCTTCCTCGTTTAAGCAATCTAGCGTTCGCTTATTCTCCTTCAATGTCACGTCTCTACCTTCAAAGGAGGATTCGTACTAACGTTAGTTAATCAACTATAAGAACGCACTACTATTTGTAGAGGTAATTGGGTAGCACTTCCGTTGTTTATACTACTTTTCCCATATTCCATGTCAACTCCCAACACTCACAACAACAATTACAATATAGCAATCAACAATCATCATTCATATACAATGACCATGATCCATCATTTCTCTTCCCACATTTATGGTTTTGGGTTCGCTATCATGTATCACACTTATCTCATGGTCTACATGTCATTTATAATGTATTCATACTCACAACACACTAACATTTATGATTCAATTCAACTACCATTCACTCATAGCACTATTCACTCATTTATGACCCATTTGCTATGCTTTTCTACAATTCGGGTATCTTAACCTTCCAATACCTTAAACAACATGAAATGGTCATGAAACTTACCTTGGATGATGGTTGAACAAGTCTTGAGTGGAGTTTCTCCTCTAGCACCAAAACCCTATCTCCTCTCGTTTGGTTTTCTTTGAGGAAGATGAACTTTACTTGGGTTTCATACACTTTGATTCATGGATTATGTGTTGTTGATCTTAGTTTCCCTTTGATTTCTCTTGTAATTTAAGAGTAGGGGGAGTTCTAGATTTTTCTTGAAGTGTAGAGTGAAAGTGGAATAAAAATGAAATGAAAGAGGTCCCTCATACTTAAACTTAAAATCTGCCCGACCCTCTTTATACGGACCAACATACGGTCCGTACTATTTATACGGACCGTATGTATTGTCGTACATTTGTTCCAGTAGCTGGTGGCCTTCTTGGCCAATTATACGGTCCAACATACGGCTGGTACAATTTATACAGTCCGTAGGTTGGGCCGTATAATGCCCAGTGGTTTAGTTTTCGTTCTCGTTGTCTCGTTTGATCTCTGATCCTTATGGAACCTTCTTGGCACTTGTTTAACATCTCAACATCAACCTTAGGGACATTATTACACTACTCTAAGACATCATTATGCCATCATGGACTTGTTGCTCGAATTTCTTATCCGATACACAACGTATGATTCGCTTTCCTTAACAACTTTCTTTCCTTGCATTGTATTCCATTAAAATCTCGTTGAGGGTCATCTAATACTCTTTCTTACTCGTCAAAAAATCGCATATGCTATGTCCTCTGCTAGCCTGTTCACTTTACATGTACGGGGGATTTTCCCAAGGTGTAACACTAGCCTGAGAGTAAGATCTTGATAGCCTGAAATTCTGCATCTTGTCATTATGGAACTTGGGGACTGGGGCACTTGCTGTGGACGGAGAAGGCCCTGCTGACCTGTTCTTAAAGAACTTTCTGTTTCCATTACCGATGAACTGTCCGATAGACTTAACCCTCTTGTTGAACTCCTTGTCTTTCTCTTTCTGCAAGGCTTCCTCCTCCTTCAGACTTGTCTCGTTCCCTTATAAGAAAGCAACCATCTTGGAGATAGTCATCCCCCCATTTTGTGCAGCAATATTGGCCCCATCATACAAATGGGAATTAAGACCTCCAACGAACCTTCTCACCCTTGCTCTCATGTCTGTTACCATATGTGGAGCATGCTTATCCAGACTAACAAATTCCAAATAGTAATCCTGAACTGACCTGCCATTCTGCTTAAGCTTCAGGAATTGTTCAGCCTTAGCCTCCCTGACTTCTATTGGCATGAAGTGGTCCAAGAATGCGTTTGTAAATTCATCCCATGTAGCATCAGGTGCATCCTCACCTCGGGATAATTCCCAAGATTCATACCAAGTGTTAGCAATGCTCTGCAGCTGATGAACTCCAAAAGTAGCTGCTTCTGTTTCTGTAGCTGGCAAAATCCTGAAAATTTTCTGAAGAGCACCAATCTAGTCCTGAGGGTTTTCATCCTTCTTTGTCCCCGTGAAAACCGGGGGATTCATTCTGAGAAAATCCTTAGTCTTAGAACACTCTCCATTATTTCCTGAACTTAACCCAGATTCCCCACGTTGGGCCTGTGCTGCTACCAGTTGTGTGAGCATGCTGATAGCACTTCGAACATCCCCATCTGAATCACTAGCAGGTGTAACTGTAGGAGTGGTTGGGGCTGTTATCTGAGTCGGAACGGTCTCTTCGCGACTTGCTTCTGCAGTAGCCCCCAGGCTGGTGGCTGTGGACTTTCTGGTGTATTTCTTTTTCGCAGGCATTTTCTGAAAATACGTACACGCACGAATTAGAAAAGCATCCTGAAATTACTGCTCTAACTGCACGATCTAGAGTATGAAGGAAGTGAGACAATCCTAAATGTCTTGGTGGTCAAGTGTTTATATGTATGGGGCCCTCACACATATAAAAGTGACCCCACTGGACATGGTTTCATAGACTCCCTAAAGACACTTGAACCTAGGCTCTGATACTAAGCTTTGTCACGCACCGAACCATGGCCTGGGCATAACACGGCACTCGGTGCCGGACTGCATATGACCGAGCGAACCACATGGCTTACTGAATCATCATGAGCGGAAATATAACGTGAAATGCATGATGAGCTTTTGTAAAACATAGTAAGTCATAATACTAAACCTAAGTACTAAGTTAAGTCATGAATGCGGACAATATCATAAATAAGCCAAACCGGCTAACTAACTCTGGAAGTCTAACATGACACTTGTCTTGTCTATGAAACCTCTAACATGAGTCTGAAACATGTAACATACTTGCTGGGACAAGGCTCCTAGCATACCTTTAGCCGCAAAACTAAATAAAGAAAGACAATGTCTAAACCTCGAATGAGATGGGGCTCACCAATAAGCTGGTACATGCAGATCCTATTGAGCAGAGGTGTCGTCATGTAAATCCGTACCTGCATCGTGAAATACAGGCCCCCAGGAAATAAAGGGGACGTCAGCACATTGAATATACTGGTATGTAAAGCAACTGAAAGAAATAACATGGGACATGGAATAACATGATAAGAACTAAAATTGAAAACCTGGACATGAACATGATCATGAGCGTGGGTACATATATATATAAAATGATTCAAAACATGGTAAGTAGGGAGAGCATTTTATAAACCGACAATAAGATATCACCACGTGGATACGTGGAGTCTGGTATCTCACCGGACCAGCAGAGCCCCCATACTTTTCCAGGGTATAAGGTGATAACGTGCCTGATGGATCCATTTGGTGTAAAATTAAGGAATCATCCTAACTGGGCGGAGCGATCCTTGTCCTAAGGTGGCTACGTAGTTTCAGGCTATCTGAGCCTTCTCGGTAACTTGTGCAACTCCCAAAAATATGAACATGATATAATTGGCTAAGAAGCCCATGATTTTCATGAATTAACTTGTACTTGACTTGTAATCATGATTTCACGAAATAACTTGTAAACATGGTTTCATGAAATAGCTTGTATTTAGCATGTAGGTATCTTGTATCATGGCATGAAAGTAATTATATAATATAGTTGCATGAAAACTTGTAGACACGTAGGATATTCATGAAATAATCATTTTTAGCTAAAAACATGCATGCAAGAACCCATGGAATACAAGATATGGGTTTTCATGGATTACGGACTTATTCTCAATAATTATATGGAGTTATTAAGAACACAATGATAGAATAATACCAATTCATACATAAAATAATCATGGACATAGACCTAGGGTTGTCATGAGCCTGGTATAGAAACCCTAATTTTCGTAAGGATTCATACTTTATGGATTAAGAGGCGTGGGGAAGAACAATGATGTTCCCACACGTAGATAGCAACTCCACATACCTGGTAATGCTCCAAACTTGAATTAAAAACTTGAACTTTGAAGAAGATTTCCAAAATCTTAAATCTTGAACCTTGAGATGGGTTTTCTTGAAACCCCTAGGTTAGGAATGATGATTTCTTGTTTAGATTACAAGGATATGTATTAGAATTGACTTGGAATAATTAGAGTAGGCTTATCTTGATGTTCTTGATGATAGGAGAGGGTTGAAGGTCATTCTAGGGCTTGAAGAAATGAAAAATAATGATTTGAACCGATATGGACGAATATATACTGTTCTGGAAAATTAAATTTTATGCCCAGTAAAATACTGGCCGTATTTTGAAATACGATCCGTATTCTGTGTGGACTGCACTGTGGCTCTTCAGTAAAATGGCCATAACTCTTTGCACAGATGTCCTTTTGACCCCCGTAATATACCGTTGGAAAGGTATTTCAAAGCTCTACAACTTTCATCAAGGACGTTTTCCCAAATTATAATTAAGTTTTGAAATATGGGCCATATTTCAAAATAAGATCCGTATTTAACAATGTAACCTCCAAATGCCAAATTCCAGAATGCTCAGAAATCTTTGGTACCAGTTTACGACTTGAAATACGAGCCGTACATTGAAATAAGGTCATTGTTCAAGGGCGTAAACCCCCATCTTACAACTGAAGAGGAAATCTCAAATTCGCACATTATTTATCTTGTTTTCTAAGTCTAGGAAAATGGTCAAAGCTTAGGTTAAAGGTACGGGGTTTTATAATAGTATGATTTGGGAGTTGTTTTATGATATGGTGAAAGTTAGAGAAATAGGTGAAATGCTGCCCAAATTCCGTTAGCCCTTTAGTTGCTCTAAATTGAACTTAAGCGTATTTTCCATAACCTAACCTTAGTACGAATTCTCTTGAATGTAGAGTTTGCGAGCTTTGGAGGAAAACGTTTAGTCGTTAAGGAGACATAAAGGGATGTTAAGGCTAGTCCCTTTTTTTCAAAGGCATGATTCCTATGTTATGATTCTATTCATACTGTCCATAACTTCCTTATGCCCAAAAGTTAGAAGTTCATGATTCTTAAAAGTTTCTTATGATACCAAAGATGAGATGTTTTCTATGATGAACATGATGATGATGATTTTAATGCTAGGAATTCCAAAGCTCATGATTGTGATGTCATTATGAGATTATTGAGCTATTTCATGAATTCCTTGATGTTGTCTATTGTTGTTGATCTCACCTTATGGATTGTTCCTTCGGGGTGAGATGTAGCGATAATGATTATTCCATAATATAAATCAAAGGTTACCGACCTTACGTCACTCCGATAGAGTTGTATCTTTTAATTGGGCTCTCATGCATGCTTATTTTTATGTATGATTACACCGGGCCTAGTTAGTCGGGCGTAGTGGGCGGCTTATGATTACACCGTGCCTAGTTAGACGGGAAGACACCACTAGTGGGCGGCGTGTAATGGTTACCTCAGACGTGGGAGGCCCGGACGCGGGCTAATGATGATTATGTACATATGTTTATGATGTTTTATAAGTAAATGTTAGCATGCATGGTTCTCGCGTTAAGAGGCAGTTTGATATACAGGTTATCTCTTTATCTCATGTTTCTTTGTTCTTTATTATGCTACTATTCATGCCTTACATACTCAGTACATTGTCCGTACTGACGTCCTTTCTTTTGTGGATGCTGCGTTCATGCCCGCAGGTAGACAGGGAGACAGTCCAAATTCCTAGGAGCTTACTCAGCAGGCTTACAGGAGCATTCCATTACTTCGGAGTTGCAGCTTATTCGTATATTCTTTTGTGTACATAATGGGGCATGGCGGGGTCCTGTCCCATCCTTATGATTTTCAGTATTCTAGTTAGAGGCTCGTAGACATATGTGGGTAGTAGATGTCTTATGATCTCTTTAGTGTATGTCTTGTATTCATATGTTTTGAGAAGTAATTGAAGACTATCTCATATTAAGTGTTGCTTTGAGAATTGTATTTATTCAGGATAAGGCAGATGATAAAAGGAACGGGGGTGCTCGGTAGGTTAGCTCCGGGTACCCGTCATGGCCCTCTAGTTGGGTCGTGACATTTATGCAGTGGGAGGCTCTTTTATCCAATGCTTTTGCTCTTTTTTTTTTCATCAACTACATTGTTTGGAATGGAAGTATGGTGGTCTTGTTGTTGATTCTCCTTCTTGATCTGTTGGAGGTGCAACCATCATTCAAGGTGATAGCCTTTGTGGAAAAAT
This sequence comes from Lycium barbarum, assembly GCF_019175385.1. Taxonomy (NCBI): domain Eukaryota; kingdom Viridiplantae; phylum Streptophyta; class Magnoliopsida; order Solanales; family Solanaceae; genus Lycium; species Lycium barbarum. Next base: position 15,267,738 of record NC_083348.1, on the reverse strand, counting down.
CTAGCTATGATGCCTATTGTTAGGATCAGGCTACTCCTATGCACTATAAGAATCAGGTTCTTAGAGAAACGATGCAAGAAGATAATGCACCAGAAATATAAATCAATAAAAGGATTTTTATATGGAAACTCCTGTTATATCCCGTATTTTTATACGTCGAGTTATTCGCAAGCTAATCGACTTAAGTAAAGACGGGATTATTTTCGGATATGAAATAGGAACTTTTAATTTTCAATTTTAATTAGTACACAAATTTTTTATAAATTTTATTTAGTGTAGAAATATTATTTGAGATTAGGGACTAATTAATTATGATTAGATTATTAAGTAGGGATTAGTGATTAATTAAAATTAATTAAGTTAATTACTACTTATGGGCCCCACCCATTTTAATTAAAAAAACAGTGGATGACTCATTAGGTGGGCACGTGTAGGGCTTAGGGAATTGATATATAAGTCAAAATATGACTCATTGATCATCACTTCAATATTCTAATTGAACAAAAAAAAAAGAGATGGAGAGGAAAGGAAGAGCTCTCGGCCATGGCTACTTTGGCCGAGAATGAGCTCTAGTGAAGAGAGCTTGGAAGCTTGGTTTGTTCAAGAATTCTAAGTGTTCAAGGGGATTGCAACGTGAATTGAATCGTTGTGGGCAACAACGTTAACGAACCAAAATTGTTAAGGTAAGATTCAATCCTTTTCTACATGTTTTGGAGGCAGTTTAAACTTGTATAATTTGGTAGATGTGTGTTGAATATAAGGAGTTATGCATGTTGATGTTGAGGTGTAAATTGAGCCGTGTAGGGGGCTGTTTTTAATTAGAAATGGTGAATTGATTTTAAGTAGAATTATGGTTGTTGTTATCATGGATTATATGGTAAAAATGAAGGAATTAAATGGTTAAAGTTGAAGTTGTGTTGTTTTGTGGGCATGTGGTTATCCTTGTTGAATTGAAAGGATTGAAGGTATGATTATGTTCATATGTTGTGCTGGTATTGTTGTAATGACAGGAGGTTAATTGGAAGTTCGGGTTAGGCGAGTATATAGGGGAAATGTTGCTCGATTTCCGATAAGTTCTTAACTAATGGAAATTCTAATTAAAAAAGTTTGAATTAAAGAACGAATCCTGTAAGCGATTGGTTACAGATTTATGAGCTAGGAAGTATAGTTTACTAACGATAGCGTTACTTTCGTATTAAATAGGCTAAAGGGGCGACGAAGCGAACGTGAATACGACTAACCTTTAACAGGTATGTAAAGTTATCCTTTCTTTCTTTTTGGCATGATCTTTATGAAACAAACAGATGACGTGTATATGATTCAAAAGGAGTTCCTATTCTTAGAACCGCTAGGATGGCTAATGTTCTTGATTTCCAGAAGCTATTTCATTATGTCTTGATGCGTGTATGCGATTCCAGAAGTTCTATTTGATATAAACCATAGCGATATTCGAAAGGTACTTGATATGACTATTGTCTTGATTTTCAAATGATAGTTCGTTTTGATTATTCTATTGAGTCACAAATATGATTTAATTTGCATATGGTTGCTCACTACTCTACTCGTGCATGCCTCAATATGTCTTTCACTGAGTCCCGGGCCAGGATACGTTTTCGTGCACAGTTTCACTGCATTGTTCACCATCATATATATATATATATATATATATAATGGTGTTATGATGTGATGGTGTTATGATGTGTTTATGGCGCCAAGGATAATATGTGGCGACCTTATTCACCGAGTCCCATAATGGGCCAGGTATAATACATGATATTGACATGCATGATTTATGTTTCAAAAGGCAAGTGTTTTGGTATTCTGGATGTTATACTTGTCTCCTGTACCCCCTATTTCAGTTATGATCCCTTTTACTGTATTTCATGCTTTATGTTATATCCCGTGTTTTCACACGTTTGGAAAAAAAACTTGAACTATATTGGATTCTTGAGATATAAGGTCAAATTTGATATTTTGTTGGACATAGGAGTTATGCATGAAAGAATAGAGTCATGAAAGTGTGGGACAAGGTTAAGGGTAATTTTGGAATTTTGGAAATTAGTTTCGGGAATTACAAAATATGATTTATAAGCTATTGGGCTCAAAAATTGAATTGAATTTGAGGCCCAAAATAGGGACCATGGCCGGCCACTTTAGGCCTTGACCCATGCCCATTTTTAGTTGGTCATGTGCTTGGTCATGTGACCAAGTCTTCTTATAATATAATTAGAAGATTCAAGACATTATTGATCAAGATAAGCAAGAACAAAAATAGGAGAAGAGCAAGGAGGGTTTCTTACTAAGTCAAGGTTCCTTTGTAACTTGGTATAGTTGGATTGGAGTGGGGAGCATTAGAATCACCAAAGTGAGCATATCTCCAAGTGAAGAAGACTTGAAGAAAAGGTAAGAATTTCTACCTTTTTATTGTGTTATGAAGTTTTGTTTGTGTTGTAGTATGTAGAAATGTGTTGATTATATGGAAAAATGGAAGTTTGTAATGTGGGTTTGGAATTGGAGGTGTAGCCGTGTGTATATATATGTTGTATAGCCAAAATGTATAGAATTCATGTTATATTCTAGTTGTGATTGTGATGAAATGCATATGGGAATTGAAAGTTGGATGAATTTAGTTGATATGGAAAAATAAGCATATGGCCGTGTGGTATATTGCATTTGGAATAGAAATGAATTAAGTTGTTTAGTGTATTGGAGTGTTGTTGTAATGCTTGATATGTAAATGAAGTTAGAATGATATAAGTTTGTATTGAATTGGAATGTAGAAACTTATGTCGTTTTAGTATGATTTTCCGACATTAAGGAAATGAAGTTGTTTGGTTGTGAATTATGATGATCATTGATGAATTTGGAAGTTGGAAACTTGTTATGAAGTTGTATGCCAAAGATTTGATGTTTTGCATAAGTTATGACTTTGGCGGAAAGTTGTATATTATGTATATCGAGTGTATACCTTAAGGAAAATGAAATGAAATGTCTCTAAATCTATATTGTGATGATCTTGAGTGATAATGGATGTGAAATCATGATGTTAGTCGAAAGTTTGGGTTGAATTGAAGATTATGTCAACTTGTGAGAAAAATAACTAGTTGAAGGATATTTGTGTTTTTAATGTTCATTGTTGATATTGATGTTGTCGTTTGGGTTGTTGTTGATGGATTATAGCCGAGTTGAATCCTCGGGGTGCTATATGTATAGGGGAAGTGCTGCCGAAATTTCGGTAGCCAAATATGCATTAAGTTGGAACTTTGGTATTCATAGCTTACAATTGGTAAACTTGACCAATTGCAGTTTTTCGACGAAACGGGAAGTGAGTTTGGAAAGGCTTAAGGAGCGTGAAAGGTATGTAAAGCAACCCCTATTCTTCCCTTGGCATGCCCTTAGTGTGTTAGGGTCGGATCCGGGCCTCGAAGGACCTCTTGGCCCTCGGAATCCGCAAGACAAAATTTCAGTTTTTCCTTCAGTAGAATTGAACCATTTTAATACGCTATTTCTTGGAATTATGCAATTTTGTTCTAAACTACTTGGAAAGTCATAGGATGTTTGTAGAACCTTTTTAGGTGATACCATAAGCTTAGAGGGCATAATTTGAGCCCGCCGCCTTATTTGTCCCGAGGCGGGCCCACTATTTCCGGTTTTGCCCCTAATATGCTAAAGCTTACTTTTTAAGCGATTTTTGAAAGAAATGTTTTGATTACCCTACTAATAGCTTAAAGAATATTATTTTAAATATTCTATTAAATCTTATAAATTATTTTGACACTCGGAATGACTTCAGGAAAGTTATATTCCTGTAAATTATTATGATATCCGAATTGTATTAGTTCTGATTCCGTCCGACTCCATTGGATTTGTTTGGCTTTGATACGCTTCATCGAGTCTTTGAAACCATTTATGATATTTTTAAATTGCATTAGTCTCTCACTACTCCATTCGTGGATGTCCCAATGTTTCCCACACTGAGCCCGGGCCAGGATATGTTGTCAAGCGTGATTCTCTGCATTGTTCGCCGCGCCCCGATGTGAGGGGGCAGGTATACGCGTACATGGGTCTGTGGAGTATGATGTGTCATGTCCGCCTATTCTGATCTGATCTGTTATGGCCATTCTGATATGACATTTTATGATACGGGGCCACGCCCCTTTTTCTGATTCCTCTGTATTGTGGCACCAGTGTCGGGAGGGTGACCACGTTCTGTCTGCCGAGTCCCGTGGCAGGGACCGGATATGATATGACATATGTTTCTGTACCCATTCTATCTGATTTGGAAGTATGCATTTGACACTCTGGATTTTGTACTCATTTTTTGTAATCATTATGATTTGACTTCTGTGATTCCGCTTTACATATTCAGTACATATTTCGTACTGACCCCCTTTCTTCGGGGGCTGCGTTTTCATGCCGCGCAGGTACAGACGACAGGTTTGCTGATCCATCTGTTTAGGATCCCACTTCTGCTATTTTGGGGCGCTCTCTTCTACAGAGCCCATCTTTTGGTACAGTCTGTCACTGCTATCTGGATATGTACTTTGTTCAGGGTATGACGGGGCCCTGTCCCGTCTTATGATTATGATATGTTCTGTAGAGGTCTGTGGATACATCTGTGTGGGTTCTGTACATATGTTTGGGAAACTTTGTTCTATGATGGCCTTATCGGCCTATGTGTGCCAAGTCTGCTTTTTCTGCTAAATGCTATAGCAACCGCTAATATTATTACTATATTATTCTGTTAATATGCTAATTTGGGTATCGGGTACGTATAGGTGCCAGCTCGGGCACTAGTCGCGGCCCACGGGGTTGGGTCGTGACACTTTATATACTCAGTACATATTCCGTACTGACCCCCTTTCTTCGGGGGGCTGCGTTTCATGCCCGCAGGTACAGACGCTCGATTCGGTGATCCCCCAGCTTAGGATTTCCATTCAACTGTCTTGGAGAGCTCCGTTGTTCCGAAGTCTAGATTTTTAGTACAGACCTTCTGATGTATATATATATATATATGTTTGTCCAGGGGTACAACGGGGCCCTGTCCCGTCATATTTCACTGTTAATACTCTTAGAAGTCTGTAGACATGAGTGTGGGTTGTATATAGATTATGATCAGCTGTGTCTATATAGTTGTTGTGGATTTTCTGTTTGATGTAGCAGCCTTGCCGGCTTGCATATGTTATCGATACGTAGTGGCAGCCTTGTCGGCTTGCGTAATATATTGACATGTAGTGGTAGCCTTGTCGGCTTGCGAATTATAATGATATATAGTGGCATCCTCGTTGAATTGCGTATTTATTACGTTATGATTGATTGGGAACCTTTGGGTCTATGTCGATTCCCATGTTGTCTATAGTGTCAGTCTGATTATGTCTAACAAGTACATATGGGTGTCCTGCTCGGGCACTAGTCATGGCCCACGGGGCTGGGTCGTGACAAAAGTGGTATCAGAGCAGTTCATCCTCGGAGTGTCTACAGACCGTGTCTAGTGGAGTCTTGTTTATCGGTGTGTTGTGCACCACATCTATAAACAAGAGGCTATAGGACATTTAGGATGTTATCTTTCCTTCTTATCCTAGATCGTGCGATAGAGCTATATTATCAGGATAATCCCTTCCTAACAGACTATTATGTTTACAGCTATGCCTTAAAAGAAAGCGACAGCTGCCCAGAAGGGAAAATCGGTAGCAGGGGATACTAGCCAGACTCGGAGAGTTACTAGGGCCCGTGCCCAGTTTATGCCTGAGATTGTGTTCCAGTCCACGAGTTCTGCTACACCGCCACTTCCAGAGGAACCTAGGGCAGCGACAGCTCCAGGTCCGGGGGCGGCTCCACCGCCAGCTCCCGAGGTTCCAGTACCTGAGCCTCCAGCTCCTTAGCTAGGGGTAGAGGATAGAGCCATGAGAGATGCAGTTCAGTTGCTCACCAGATTAGTGGCAGGACAGGCTCGCGGGCATGGACTAAGGGTTGACCAGGCGGATAGACATAACAGTTTGAGAGCCCGTGACTTCTTAAGTTGTAATCCTCTAGAGTTTTTCGGGTCAAAGCCCAAGGATGACCCACAGGAGTTCATTTGGCACATGCAGCGTACGTTAAGGATAATTAAGGCTTCTGAAACTGAGTCTGTCGAGTTGGCTTCGTATTGATTGCGGGATGTAGCTGTTAATTGGTATGAGTCATGGGAGTTGTCTAGGGGCGAGGATGCTCCTCCAGCAGTATGGGATGAGTTTGTGGAGGCCTTCCTTGGACACTTTCTGCCTCCAGAGATGCGGCGAGCTAGAGTTAATAGATTCTTACAGTTGAGGCAGAGGGGTAGGAGTATTTGAGAGTATAGCCTTGAGTTTGACTCGTTGGCTAGATATGCACCTACTATCGTAGCTGATATGGCTGATAGAGTGCATCGCTATGTGATGGGGTTAGATCGTTATTTGGTTGATGGTTGTATGGCAGTGGCTCTTCAGCCAGGTATGGATATTGCTCGGGTACAGGCATATGCACAGGGGTGGAGGATCGACACAGAGGACGCCAGCCAGATAGAGATTATGATAGAGGCCAGCATAAGAGGGCCAGATCAGCTGGCTATCCTGGCGAGTTTCGAGGCGGGCAGCCTCAGCAGCATATTAGATATCCGTCCCAGCCAGCACAGAGTGCACCTCCACAGTTCACAGGTAGAAGGTTTGACAGCACAGGGTATTCAGGAGCCGGTCAGAGCTCTAAAGCTTCGGGTTCGCAGATGAACAAAGGTTTCAGTCAGTCGAGGCCACCTTTGCCTCGGTGTTCTCGGTGTGGTAGGCATCATCCTGGAGAGTGTCATCGTGCTACAGGTGCTTGTTTTACTTGCGGCCGTCAAGGCCATACCATGAGAGAGTGTCTGTATAGCGGTGGTTCGGGCGGTGTGGTTCAGCCCACTGGGTCGGTTGCTGGTTCATCTTCCTCTGTAGCTATGCGCCCTATGGGGCAGGGTGTTCAGGTACCAGCAGGCCGTGGTAGGGGTCGTGGCGGAGCTTCCAGTTCTAGCGGTCCTTCGAACCGCATATATGCTTTGGCTAGTAGACAGGATCAGGAGGCGTCACCAAATGTGGTTACAGGTATACTATCGATTTTCTCTCGAGACGTATATACATTGATAGACCCAGGCTCCACATTATCGTATATTTCTCCCTTTGTTTCTAGTAGAATTGAGATAAAACCTGAATTGATAGAACCATTTGAGGTAGCTACACCGGTAGGAGATTCTGTTATAGCAAGGCAAGTATATAGAGATTGTTCGGTGATTATATATAGTCGTTGCACCAAGGCAGATCTGATAGAGTTAGATATGACCGAGTTTGATGCTATTATGGGTATGGATTGGCTAGCTTCTTGTTATACCAACGTTGATTGAAGAGAAAAGGTAGTTCGCTTTCAATTCCCAGGAGAGCCAATTATAGAGTGGATGGGAAATACAGCATCGCCGAGGGGTAAGTTTATTTCATACCTCAAGGCAAAGAAGATGGTTAGAAAGGGGTATATTTATCATCTGGTTCGGGTGCATGACCTGAAGGCAGAGGTGCCGACTCTTCAGTCAGTGCCGATAGTTAGCGAATTCCCAGATGCATTCCCAGATGAACTTCCAGGCCTTCCTCCTGAGCGAGAGATAGAGTTTACTATAGATGTGCTCCCAGATACTCAGCCCATATCTATTCCTCCTTATAGGATGGCACCTGCAGAACTGAAAGAGTTGAAGGAGCAACTGAGAGATTTATTAGAAAAGGGCTTCATCAGGCCCAGTACATCACCTTGGGGAGCACCGGTACTATTTGTGAGAAAGAAAGATGGGTCGCTGCGGATGTGTATCGATTATAGGCAGCTGAATAAAGTGACGATAAAGAATAGATATCCCCTCCCCAGAATTGATGATCTATTTGACCAGTTGCAGGGTGCTAAGTGTTTCTCAAAGATATACTTGCGGTCAGGCTATCACCAGGTGCGGGTAAAGGAGACAGATATTCCGAAGACTGCATTCAGGACCCGATACGGGCATTATGAGTTTAAAGTGATGTCTTTTGGGCTGACCAATGCTCCAGCAATATTTATGGATTTGACGAACCGAATATTCAAGCCGTTCCTAGATATGTTTGTGATTGTGTTTATTGATGATATTCTGGTCTACTCACGATCAGAAGAGGAGCATGCGGACCATCTGAGAGCGGTACTTAGAGTGCTCCAACACCAGAAGCTGTATGCTAAGGTTTCTAAGTGTGAATTCTGGCTGACTTCAGTAGCATTCTTGGGGCATATTATTGGAGCCGATGGCATTCGGGTAGACTCACAGAAGATTGAGGTTGTGAAAACTTGGCCTAGACCTACGATGCCTACCGAGGTACGTAGTTTTCTGGGGCTAGCAGGGTATTACAGGAGGTTCGTAGAGAAATTTGCCTCGATTTTAGCGCCTTTAACAAGGCTAACACAGAAGGCAGCTAAGTTCTAGTGGACCGATGCTTGTGAGCGAAGTTTCCAATTATTGAAGGATAAGTTGACTATGGCTCCAGTTCTAACACTTCCTAAGGGGCCAGATGGCTATGTTATTTATTGTGATGCCTCAGGCGTTGGGCTAGGTTGTGTATTGATGCAGCATGGTAGATTTATAGCCTATGCCTCCCGGCAGCTCAGAAAGCACGAAAGAAATTATCCCACTTATGATCTGGAGTTAGCAGCAGTAATTCATGCCTTGAAGATATGGAGACATTATTTATACGGCGTGCATGTTGATATTTATACGGATCATAAGAGTCTCCAATATATCTTTAAGCAGAAGGAGCTAAATTTGCGGCAGAGGAGGTGGCTAGAGTTACTGAAGGACTATGATGTTGACATTCTATACCACCCAAGGAAAGCAAATGTTGTAGCAGATGCACTCAGCCGTAAATCTATGGGTAGCTTGGCAGATGTACAACCAGAACGGAAGGAGATAGTCCATGAGATTTTCCAGTTAGCTAATCTTGGAGTCCGTTTGGCTGATTCTGATGATGGCAGAGTTTCTGTTCGAGGAGTTGCTGAATCCTCTATCATTGAAAAGGTAAAGAGACACCAGTACGAGGGCCATGTTCTTGTACATTATAGAGATGCAGCTCTTCAAAAGGAGGAGACCCCATTCGAAGTTGCACCTGACGGAGTGCTACGATACAGAGGCAGATTATGTGTACCTGAGGTTGCAGAGTTACAGCGACAGGTTATGAGAGAGGCACACTATGCCCGTTATTCTGTTCATCCAGGGTCAACGAAGATGTATCATGACCTCAGATGTTTGTATTTGTGGGATGGCATGAAAAAAGATATAGCGGAGTTTGTTGCTCGATGCCCAAATTGTCAACAGGTTAAGGTCGAGCATCAGAAGCCCGGTGGATTATTACAGGAGATAGAGATCCCGACTTGGAAATGGGAGGTAATTAATATGGACTTCGTTACAGGTTTACCTCGCACTCCGCGAAGATATGACTCTATTTGGGTTATCGTGGATAGGCTGACAAAATCAGCCCATTTTCTTCCAGTCAGGACTACTTATTCAGCTGAGGACTATGCTAGGTTATACCTCAAGGAGATAGTGAGACTTCACGGGGTTCCCACAGCTATTATCTCCGACAGAGGATCTCAGTTTACAGCTAACTTCTGGAGATCCTTCCAGGAAGGATTGGGGACACAAGTAAGTCTTAGCACAGCATTCCACCCTCAGACTGACGGACAGGCCGAGCGTACTATTCAGACACTACAAGATATGTTACGGGCCTGTATTATTGATTTCAGAGGTAGCTGGGATGATCATTTGCCACTTATCGAGTTTGCTTATAATAATAGCTACCATTCGAGTATTCAGATGGCACCGTATGAGGCCTTGAATGGGAGGAAGTGCAGGTCACCTATTGGCTGGTTTGATGTTGGTGAGACTAAATTAATAGGCCCAGACATGGTTCAGCAGGCTGTTGATAAAGTGAAGCTTATTCAGGAGAGGTTACTGGCAGCCCAGAGTCGATAGAAATCATATGCAGATAATCGACGTCGACACTTAGAATTTCAGGTTGGTGATTGGGTGTTCTTGAAGGTGTCACCCATGAAGGGTGTCATGAGATTCGGCAAGAAAGGGAAGCTAAGCCCGAGGTACATTGGGCCTTATCAGATTATCCGTATGGTAGGCCGGGTTGCCTACGAGTTGGACCTACCATCTGATTTGGAAGCAGTACATCCAGTCTTTCACGTGTCAATGCTTCGCAAATGTATAGGCGACCCTTCCAGAGTATTTCCCGTGGATGATGCCCAGGTGACGGAGGAGATGTCCAATGAGGAGCGACCTATAGCCATACTTGATCGGCAGGTCAGGATATTGCGTACCAAGGATGTGGCTTCCGTCAAAGTATTATGGCAAAACAACAATAGAGAAGAGATGACCTGGGAAGCCGAAGAAGAGATGAAGAATAAGTATCCTTACTTGTTCCCTACGCCTACAAGTAACTTAAACTCCTCACTTGATTATATTGATTAATAGATGAAAACTATATGTTAGCGATAAGGGAGACTTCCCCGAAGTTTTTATAAGACTTTACAGGACCAATTCAACATTCGAGGATGAATGTTCTAAAGGGGGGAAGGATGTTATATCCCGTATTTTTATACGTCGAGTTATTCGCAAGCTAATCGACTTAAGTAAAGACGGGGATTATTTTCAGATATGAAATAGGAACTTTTAATTTTCAATTTTAATTAGTACACAAATTGTTTATAAATTTTATTTAGTGTAGAAATATTATTGGAGATTAGGGATTAATTAATTATGATTAGATTATTAAGTAGGGATTAGTGATTAATTAAAATTAATTAAGTTAATTACTACTTGTGGGCCCCACCCGTTTTAATTAAAAAAATAGGGGATGAGTCATTAGGTGGGCACATGTAGGGCTTAGGGAATTTATATATAAGTCAAAATATGACTCATTGATCATCACTTCAACATTCTAATTGAACAAAAAAAAAGAGATGGAGAGGAAAGGAAGAGCTCTCGGCCATGGCGATAGAGTTGTAGCTTTTAATTGGGCTCTCATGCATGCTTATTTTTATGTATGATTACACCGGGCCTAGTTATCTGGGCATACACCACTACGGTGGGCATAGTGGGCGGCTTATGATTACACCGTGCCTAGTTAGACGGGCAGACACCACTAGTGGGCGGCGTGTGATGGTTACCTCGGACGTGGGAGACCCCGACGCGGGCTAATGATGATTATGTACATATGTTTATGATGCTTTATAAGTAAATGTTAGCATGCATGGTTCTCGCCTTAAGAGGCAGTTTGATATATAGGTTATCTCTTTATCTCATGTTTCTTTGTTCTTTATTATGCTACTATTCATGTCTTACATACTCAGTACATTGTCCGTACTGACGTCCTTTCTTTTGTGGATGCTGCGTTCATGCCCGCAGGTAGACAGGGAGACGGTCCAAATTCCTAGGAGCTTACTCAGCAGGCTTACAGGAGCATTCCATTACTCCGGAGTTGCAGCTTATTCGTATATTCTTTTGTGTACATAATGGGGCATGGCGGGGTCCTGTCCCATCCTTATGATTTTCAGTATTCTAGTTAGAGGCTCGTAGACATATGTGGGTAGTAGATGTCTTATTATCTCTTTAGTGTATGTCTTGTATTCATATGTTTTGAGAAGTAATTGAAGACTGTCTCATATTAAGTGTTGCTTTGAGAATTGTATTTATTCAGGATGAGGCAGATGATAAAAGGAACGGGGGTGCTCGGTAGGTTAGCTCCGGGTACCCGTCATGGCCCTCTAGTTGGGTCGTGACATTTATGCAGTGGGAGGCTCTTTTATCCAATGCTTTTGCTCTTTTTTTTTCATCAACTACATTGTTTGGAATGGAAGTATGGTGGTCTTGTTGTTGATTCTCCTACTTGATCTGTTGGAGGTGCAACCATCTTTCAAGGTGATAGCCTTTGTGGAAAAATCTAGCTATGATGCCTATTGTTAGGATCGGGCTACTCCTATGCACTCTAAGAATCAGGTTCTTAGAGAAACGATGCAAGAAGATAATGCACCAGAAATATAAATCAATACAAGGATTTTTATATGGAAACTCCTGTTATATCCCGTATTTTTATACGTCGAGTTATTCGCAAGCTAATCGACTTAAGTAAAGACGTGATTATTTTCGGATATGAAATAGGAACTTTTAATTTTCAATTTTAATTAGTACACAAATTGTTTATAAATTTTATTTAGTGTAGAAATATTATTGGAGATTAGGGACTAATTAATTATGATTAGATTATTAAGTAGGGATTAGTGATTAATTAAAATTAATTAAGTTAATTACTACTTGTGGGCCCCACCCGTTTTTATTAAAAAATAGTGGATGACTCATTAGGTGGGCACGTGTAGGGCTTAGGGAATTGATAAATAAGTCAAAATATGACTCATTGATCATCACTTCAACATTATAATTGAACCAAAAAAAAGAGATGGAGAGGAAAGGAAGAGCTCTCGGCCATGGCTACTTTGGCCGAGAATGAGCTCTAGTGAAGAGAGCTTGGAAGCTTGGTTTGTTCAAGAATTCTAAGTGTTCAAGGGGATTGCAACGTGAATTGAATCGTTGTGGGCGACAACGTTAAGGAACCAAAATTGTTAAGGTAAGATTCAATCCTTTTCTACATGTTTTGGAGGCAGTTTAAACTTGTATAATTTGGTAGATGTGTGTTGAATATAAGGAGTTATGCATGTTGATGTTGAGGTGTAAATTGAGCCGTGTAGGGGGCTGTTTTTAATTAGAAATGGTGAATTTATTTTAAGTAGAATTATGGTTGTTGTTATCATGGATTATATGGTAAAAATGAAGGAATTAAATGGTTAAAGTTGAAGTTGTGTTGTTTTGTGGGCATGTCGTTGTCCTTGTTGAATTGAAAGGATTGAAGGTATGATTATGTTCATATGTTGTGCTGGTATTGTTGTAATGACAGGAGGTTAATTGGAAGTTCGGGTTAGGCGAGTATATAGGGGAAATGCTGCCCGATTTCCGTTAAGTTCTTAACTAATGGAAATTCTAATTAAGAAAGTTTGAATTAAAGAACGAATCCTGTAAGCGATTGGTTACAGATTTATGAGCTAGGAAGTATAGTTTACTAACGATAGCGTTACTTTCATATTAAATAGGCTAAAGGGGCGACGAAGCGAACGTGAATACGACTAACCTTTAACAGGTATGTAAAGTTATCCTTTCTTTCTTTTTGGCATGATCTTTATGAAACAAACAGATGACGTGTATATGATTCCAAAGGAGTTCCTATTCTTAGAACCGCTAGGATGGCTAATTTTCTTGATTTCTAGAAGCTATTTCATTATGTCTTGATACGTGTATGCGATTCCAGAAGTTCTATTTGATATAAACCATAGCGATATTCGAAAGGTACTTGATATGACTATTGTCTTGATTTTCAAATGATAGTTCGTTTTGATTATTCTATTGAGTCTCAAATATGATTTAATTTGCATATGGTTGCTCACTACTCTACTCGTGCATGCCTCAATATGTCTTTCACTGAGTCCCGGGCCAGGATACGTTTTCGTGCACAGTTTCACTGCATTGTTCACCGAGTCCCTCACTAGAGGGCCGGGATATGATATATATGATGGTGTTATGATGTGATGGTGTTATAATGTGACGGTGTTATGATGTGTTTATGGCGTCAAGGATGATATGTGGCGACCTTATTCACCGAGTCCCATAATGGGCCGGGTATGATACATGATATTGACATGCATGATTTATGTTTCAAAAGGCAAGTGTTTTGGTATTCTGGATGTTATACTTGTCTCCTGTACCCCCTATTTCAGTTATGATCCCTTTTACTGTATTTCATGTTTTATATACTCAGTACATATTCCGTACTGACCCCCTTTCTTCGGGGGGCTGCGTTTCATGCCCGCAGGTACAGACGCTTGATTCGGTGATCCCCCAGCTTAGGATTTCCATTTAGCTGTCTTGGAGAGCTCCGTTGTTCCGGAGTCTAGATTTTTGGTACAGACCTTCTGATGTATATATATATATATGTTTGTCCAGGGGTACGACGGGGCCCTGTCCCGTCATATTTCACTGTTAATACTCTTAAAGGTTTGTAGACATGTGTGTGGGTTGTATATAGATTATGATTAGCTGTGTCTATGTAGTTGTTGTGGATGTTTCTGTTTGATGTAGCAGCCTTGCCAGCTTGCATATGTTATCGATACGTAGTGGCAGCCTTGTCGGCTTGCGTAATATATTGACATGTAGTGGCAGCCTTGTCGGCTTGCATATTATAATGATATATAGTGGCTGCCTCGTCGGCTTACGTATTTATTACGTTATGATTGATTGGGAACCTTTGGGTCTATGCCGATTCCCATGTTGTCTATAGTGTCAATCTGATTATGTCTAACAGGTACATATGGGTGTCCAGCTCGAGCACTAGTCATGGCCCACGGGGCTGGGTCGTGACAACTCCTTTACTCAAGGGAGGCAAAAATCACGACCTATCTCTATAGGATTTTTATCAACTTCACTGAACACGAGCAGCTAAAGGTTTACAAATTTCCTTCTAACACCTAAGGAATTGTTCTCTAACAGCCCTGCCTCTACCCTTTTATAACACAATCTATCTAAAGACTCTAGTCAAGAGAACCCTTACAACTCGATAACCAACGATACACCTACTACACAATACTTGCAAAGGTAAATAGATGGAACCATAACAGAAGCTAACTACTTCAACTAAGGAGCTTAATGATAAATCTTGATAAGCTCCGGTTCTTCGTCGATATGTAATTGGCTCTTCTTGAGACTAAGTGTTGACTCCACTCACTCTACCTCTCGTTGGAATATTGTGATTTTGGTGAAGCTCCAAAACTTGTTCGTGTTGTGTGTATATATAAGTATTTGCCGCCCTTGAAAAGTTGAATCCAACGAAGTATTGGTCTCATAATTTACCCGAAATAAATCCTTGTTTGACTTGGATCTTCGTTCTTTCGTTGTATGCGCATCGGCTATGCTTCTCCTACTTCAATGCTAATTCCATGTTGATTAACTTATGGTAATTCATAATAGAGTTAAGAGTCAAAAACACACCTCAAGTATCACTTTTTTTTAGTTTGCTACCTAAACTATCACCAACTATTTTGCAAAACACACCTCAACTATCAATTATTCACTCTTCCTACCTCAACTATCAGGTAGGAAAAGTGAACCACTAATAGTTGAGGTGTGTTTTTCTAACTAGTTGGTGATAGTATTGGAAGAAAACTCACACCTGATAGTTCAG
The DNA here is from genome assembly GCF_019175385.1 of Lycium barbarum. Lineage (NCBI taxonomy): Eukaryota > Viridiplantae > Streptophyta > Magnoliopsida > Solanales > Solanaceae > Lycium > Lycium barbarum. The sequence goes on along the minus strand of NC_083348.1, from coordinate 15,252,406 downwards.
GTAGAAACTCAAAAAAAAAAAAAAGTGATACTTGAGGTATGTTTTTGACCCTTATCTCTTTCATAATATGAAATCTAATCTTTCATCAAATAATGAATGTCTTCTCCTAGTTGACATGAAATAGCTTTTGTAGTCTTCAGTGTTGTGTTGATAAGAGTCAGTTCCTTTGAGCAGTTCCTTTATTGATATGACCGTATCAGTTTGGATATCCGATTCTTCAAATGTCTTCCTTATATTTTCCCTAATTGTCATTGGGTATGTTGTTTGTCAAATCATCAAAACTTCATTATAAGCTCATCATCTATTATTGAGCCAGCAACTACTCAAAAACCTTTGTTGTTCTTCCTGCCAAACCAGGACCACATGAACTGCCTTTTGAGACTCGTGTCCTGGACATAATAGCAACCACCATCTTACACCCCACCCCCCCCCCCCCCCCACTAGATCCGTCACTACCTTAACTCAGCGAGAAACTCTCATTACCTACTGTTTAATCACCAGGCATAATTTATCCTTCCTGGTTATCAACTACATGTTTAAAAGTTCCTCTGATCCTTCTAGTCTTCCCTATAGCATACTCATCACCCGTCTTCTAGATGCTAGTAACATATGCTATGATGACTTTCCATCTTTTCCAGTTAAACAACGTTATAACTACTAGGACTTTATCAGTGTGGGTTACACTCTTGTTAGTGATTCTTGGATTCGTAACTCTAACTCGCATGGCTCTCTTGTAGTCGCACCCTCTAAATACAAGGCATCCTCCTCGGTAGTTCCTCCTCCAGTTGACTAATCTGCAGCTATGCTCGCCAACTCGATTGCCATTGATGAGAAACTGAAACCCCGTGAAGGATCTCTTAGCCTCTACTTAATTTCACATGATAAAGGTAAAGGATGTCACCAAAGACACTAGATCAGATATTCGTCTTCGTATCAAACTAGATTAGACCACCAAAGAGTCCATGAAGGTGATTAAGAAGATTTACACCAGCATCGATAGATTTACCACCTCTATCATTGCCAAAAGTTTGACACAATGAAAGATGTTATCGTGAACACTCTTACATTCTTTCTGAGGCACTAGTTCTGTTATGAAGGATGCGGTTTTTAGTTGAATTTTTTTTTTTTTTGCTACTGCTGCTCTGTTTTCCCTGGATGGGTATCCAGTTCACTACTATTTTTGTTTTTAACGCCTTCAATGCTCCTTTAACCCATTATCTAGTCAACTGCCCTCTTGAATGTTTTTTCCTTCTTTTTGTTTATGTCAAAAGGGGAGATATATGAGAATGGGGAGCTGAAACTCCAGTCACAAAAGTTGAAACTCAGGAAGCTAACTCTCGGGGGACTTCACCTAAAAAGTCACCTACATGACGACTCACAACTCAGGAAGCTACAGAGTCAAATGAATTAGGCAAGTTGACTAAATTTGTGACTCTTTTATTGTCATCATAAAAAGGGAAGAGACTGTTGAGGTTTTGATTTTAAATATGTTACATGTACAGGAACAAAAGAGAAACCAATCAACAGCTACGAAAAAAATAAAGGGAAGAAACCGCTATATATGGAAGTACAAGCCATCAACAGCAAAAAAAGGAAAAATCAATTTAGGAGTAACAAGGGAAGCAACAATTTACGAAAAGTCGACTTACTATTTTAAAAAGACTATTTAGACGCAATCAAGGATGGCACTAAAATCAAGGAAGGAAAGCAGCACAGGGTCCTCTCAAGCGTAAATCAAGGAAAGGATAATAAGGAAATCAGACAAAAAAAGGAAAGGATATCAACAAGACCAAATCAGAAGATCAATCAATGATAAAAATCAATGACACAAAATAAAATAAAAAATACACTGAAGGCCGCAATTTTGGATTGAATGAAGATCTAAAGAATCATCGCCATCAAAGAAAATCAGCAATCAATCAAGCTCTAACCTTATTCTTGAAAAAAGGATCAATCAGAATGAGATCTCTTGGGTTTCCTTTCTTTGTCAAGACATCAAGCACGAAGACTATTTAGGCCTCACGCAATGAAGGAAAAAAACATACATTCTTTCTAAACCATTCTCAAAGTTTCTTTGTTCTAATCCATAAAGATTGTAATTCTCGAGACGACTTACTATGTATTCAAATGAGAGGAGAGGAAAATATAGTATCTGGTGAGGCACTATATCAACTGCTACAAAACTGAAAAATATATTGTTGGTGCATGCGTAGGAAATACACCCACAAGATTGTACACAAGAAAAACTTCAAGAGCTTACGGAGAAACCCTCTTGCAATCCATGTGAATTGGACCAGGATAAAATATTGAAAGTAACTTTACTTTTTGCATATTTACATTCTGAAAATTACTTGTCTTTATCTTGTTGATTATCTAGATAGTCGACTAGTAGTAGTCAATAGTCGACCTAAAAATTAAAAAAAATTATAATCCCCCCCCCCAACCCCCTTCCAAGGCCTCTTGCACTTTCATCCTTGCCTCCAAATTGTCTTCCAAAAGAATCCAAAAACTCAACAACTGTTTTAAATGTTGTTTAATATTACGTAATTGTCATGTCTTAATACTAGAGGAATGTAGCCGATACCCAATACCTTAAACTTCCATTGGACAAATTGCTAAACTTAGGAGCCACGATAACTAGTGCATGTGGCATAAGTAATCATTCATATCTATAGAATATAACATAAAACTCATTGTCTTTCAACACATGTACAACTTCATACTTTAATCGTGAAATGCCTAGAGTATTATCTTGAACATAATTGATAAGTTGGTACTTTATCAATTTATCTATATTTTTTGCTTTATCAATGCATAGAGTATTATCTTCATACTTTATTTTGTTATATTTTTATAGATAAAATTGGAGCACTCATTGTGGTCTTTAGTATGTTACATTTTTTATATGTTGGAGAAAGTTATGAAAAAAATTACAAGTCAAAAGCAAGCTAAATTGATTTAGGAAAAAAAACTCTACTCGGTAACAGAGGTCCGCTTTGGTGAGTAGATGATTCTGTTAATGAAGTCAATGTAAAAGTAGACCTCATGAAAGCAGGGTCTAATCCCGTGATTGCAGAGTCAACACTTTGATCAAAGCTTGCTTTAGCGAGGTCAGATCAAGTTAGCGTAAGTGTTGCCAAAGTTAAACACCTGTGTTTGCAAGGTTTTGTTCCACAATAGCGAGTAAGGTAAAGATTTTCTGAAATTTTAAATCCATTTGATTTCCCATAATTGTGGAAGACTCTGTCTTGCACAGTTTTTGAAGGTGATTTTTGGCATAACGCCTTGGAGACTTCTCCTACCATATAAATACAGAGGGTGCACAATTTGTTGATTATCTTTGATTGGAAACAAGCATTGGGAGCAAGGATTCATCCACCTATAGTTTAGGATTGAAGATTTGGAGCTATATTTTAAGAATTTCTTAACGTTTCTACTCGATTCTTTAGTTCCATGATTTGTATTGAATATTTGTGGTGCATTTGGTTTTATTTTCAGATTTTGGACATGTTAGTAAGGATACTTTCATGAAAAGGTTTTAGATTAATTTCATATATCTATTTTATTATCTACTTTCTCTGGCCCAATTTACATGGCACTTTTTTGTTTTTCGAGATTGGAACCTGTGGCTGGATTAAATTTTTTGCGATGGAAATGCACACTTTCCCCAACTTTCCAACCTCGGGAGATGGCTTGATGTTAAGAAAGAATCTCTTGCAGGAAGGTTGGCTAGAGATTTCTTATTCAAACTTTATGAACTTTGACCGATTTTATAATGTATTTTTTCATCATTGACATGATAAAAATTGTAGCTTAATTACTTTTTGTATAGTTTTTCAATATCTAAATTTTTATTTAAAATATAAAGTTGACATATTCCAGTATAACTTTAAAGATGAGTCAAATTGACTCTTGGGAAACGAAAGATGCCACAAAAATTGAGAGGGGGGAGTAATTACTTGCTATTTGTCAATGGATCTCTTGTTTATTTGATTAATCTTTTTTTTTTCTTTTTTTTGTACTGATTCTAAGGGAATAGCTAACCTTAGGACATTCTTATTTACCTTAAAGTATCTTGGCATATTGGGATAGTAAATCAGGGTTGAACATAGATTAACTGACAAGATTCTAAGTTAGTCAAGTGTTAATTAACCTAGTCTAGTAATAGAGGTTAGGGATGTTTCATTCACGATTGTAGTCCTAAACTAGAATGTGCTTGATTCGACTTCAATTGATTTGGGAAAATGAACTAAATTAAACTCGCTAATTTGTTGGAAAATAATTAGTGGGTAGTCAAAAATCTATTTATTGTTAGAAAACACTAATTGGAAACATTGACCTAGGATTAGTTAGTGGGTTTTAGACAAGACATTGGATTAGACCTGAATTGTAGAACTCCTAGGCTTCAAAGTCCGTTGTCTTTCCTTTCTTATGATTCATAAATTATTTTATTCGCTTTCTAATTTATGTTTAGTTTTAGTAAGATTTAGTAACCAAAGTTGTTGAAATGTTTGACATTACATACGAGGTTATAATTCTTTTACTAGCTTAGTCGTCCTAGTATTGTTCTATGTGGGATTCAATCACACGATTCAAAGTTATTCTATTTGCATGGGGACCACTTAATCTGTCTTTTTAGGAGCGTAATTGAGCAAAATTAATAGTAAAACTTACACAAATAGCTACTTTTAATAGGTTCTAACAATTTATAGCTAAAAGTTACAAAATTACAATTTGTAACTGCTTTTGTTGTATTTCTAGTCATTTTCGCGTTTTCGAAATATAACGAAATACAAAATCGCTGTTGAGTCTGGTCATTTTCGCATTTTTGAAATACAACGAAATAAAAAAAATCGTTGTTGAGTCTGGTCATGTTCTCGTTTTCGAAATACACCGAAATACAACGAAATACAAAACCGTTGTTGAGTAAAAAACGGCTGTATACACTGAAAATAGGTGTGAAAATGACGGTATACACTGAAAATACACTTGGTGGCATGAAGCTAAAACGGAAAAAACTTAGGGATTATGGGGCAGCACATTTATTTTAATTAAAAAAGGTGGAGTAGCTATGAAATGTAAATTTTGAATAATATAACTACTAAACTTAAATATTAAAAAAGATAGTTACTATCCATAATTAAGTTTTAGGAGTTGCTATGGCAAGTAAAATTTCCAAATTAATTAGCATTGTTGTCAGGGAACAATTGAAATATTAGGTTAGTCTAGGAAGTATGCCAAGCTGCTTTGATCCAAACAATACTTGTCAAGTTTTTTGGTTTATTTGATTTTCATGTGTCCACTTTGCTTCTTTTATTTTCTTAGTTCACTTTTTGTGAGTTTAGTTTATTCTTGTGTCACTTGTTTGTGATGGCATCTTGGAATAAAAAATGGGTGGATAGTGGTTATTCTTATTTTTGCGATTCTTGTTGTTAGCTTGGTGCACCATAACGATTCACGAGAACTGGCGGGTGTTGAATTGAATCATACCAAAAAAATTTAACACTGAGCCGTTTGGACATGGTTTCAAACCATGTTTGAACATGTAATTTGAATATCTTAAATTGTATTTTCTTTTATAGACATAAGAACCCACAAGTTGTGGAAACTATCAAAACATTCTCAATTTCTCATACAATCTTACCAAATGAGCAAGTCATAGTTCATAACAAAGTTAATACGCTACTAGAAGGCCTTTCTAAAAAATACAACATCAATTGATCAAACTTTAGTTCAATAAAAACGAAAATTTAAAATGAATAGTAATGTAACTACTCTTTAATATAATCCTCCCACATAGTAGACATAAATAAAGGTTGGTAGAAGTTAATGAGGTTGGTAAATGGTTGGTGAGAGTAATTGTTAAAAATATTTACCAACTTATGGGTCTTTTTTTATAAAATATAAACTTATGGGTCAAGTTTTATATTTAAATTTTTTGAAACCCCAAATCATGCCTTTTTGGATTATTTGGGATTCCAAACCATGGTTTGAAACCATGAGATGAAATACATGTCTAAAAGCTGATTTCATCTCATGGTTTTAAACCGCATGTCCAAACGCCTACTTAAAATTTGCATAACCCAACTATTGCACCAGGTTCCTGTGTATGTAATTCAACAAACAGAAACAATAAAGTGCAAAAATAATAAGAACATGGGACTTTTATGTGGAAAAACACCAGTGATTTAACTCCAAACTACACTACACATAAGTGATCTAAAAATTCAGATTGTAAAATCCTTGCAATCCAAGACTTATTGTTGAACGTTGACATAATTGTCACCCAACTACCACACTCCCTTCAAGTCACACTGACTTGACACAACAATTGCTCTTCACCACAAGAACGTATAACAACAGCACAACAGTTCTTGACTACAAAAACTTACGACTCCACAACTGTTCGTTTCAACAAGAACTTTCAGCAACCGAATAATATTTCTCAAATGCAGATGGTTACAATTCAAAGTCTAATACAATTGAACTAGGACTAAACTAGATGCATAAACACACTACATAAGGACTAGAGTCTTAACCTGGTTCTTCACTCTCTATTCGTACCTTTCAAAAACAATGAATCACTTGAAAGCTCTAGGACTTTTTCTCTCTCTCAATATGGGTGAATGATGATTTCCTACAAAGAGTATACAGTGTATACTAATATATGATATATACTATTCCGTTAGTAAGAAAATAGTAAAGAAAATCATATATTTTGGGAAACTGTTTCAAGTAAGGAGATCAAATCCAAATCGAAGTCCTTTACCCGAAAGGATTCCTCAAACATTGTCTTTCCAAAAATATCTCCAACCACACATAATTCTTTTCCAACTCAAAAACTATGGAAAGATTTTGTAAATATCCTACAATATATTGTACGAATAATATCGAAAAGATTCTGGAGCATCTTCGGGATTAGGTATTGTTCCCCAATGATCGTAGTACCAAGTACTTCAGCTTAGCCTTCTTCTCCCTTGCGGATCTATTACAACTAGCGATTCTGATAAACATTATTAGGGGTGTACAAAGTAAACCGACAAACCGCACCAAACCGATAAACCGAGTCAAATCGAGAAAAAAATCCGACTAATGGTTTGGTTTGACTTGGTTTGGTGTTGGAAAAAAAAAACCGATCATAATTGGTTTGGTTTGGTTTTAACTAAAAAAAGTCAAACCGAACCAAACCAACCCGACATTACATGTATTCAATTTTTAAAACATTTTATACATAAAAAAACATTTATTTGTAAAGTAATTTATAAATATTTCTTAAATTTTTTCGTAATTTTTTATCTATTATCATATTATTCAAGCTTGAACTTAGAATTTTGAATGTCAATAAGTCTTATATCCTATGGATGTTAGTAACTCAAATAAAGTTCAAACCAAAACCAACTCAACACTAATCCTAACAAAAGAAATTCAATTTACCACTAGGAATGACAATAATGTTGGATATCTATTCTTTAGCTTTGCATAATTGATTTACAGAGTAAAAATACATAACTTAAGTTTTTTTTCTTTGTCATGTAAGTAATACTTATTTTAGCATGACTTAGTATTTTTAGATTATGGTCATTTTCTTTTATGGCTTGTTAATTAGCAATATTTATTTTAACCGATTATATTAGCTTTTGTTGAATATTTTAACACAATGTCATCACTCTTCTCACATTTTGTGTTATTTTCTTAAGAAACACCTTAATTATATAATTGTATCTTACTAGGACTAAAGAAATATTTGAAGTAAAAGTTATATGTTTTGTATCAAGACTATTCCGAAAAAAACCCTCAAACAACCCGAAAAACCCGAGAAAACCGAACAACCCGAGAAAACCCGAGATTGAAAAATCTGAATTTTATTGGTTTGGTTTGGTGTATAAATTTTAAAACCCGACGCAATTGGTTTAGTTTGGTATTTAAAAAACCCGAACCAACCCGGTCCATGTACACCCCTAAACATTATTATAGAAATTGGGGCTAATTCAATAGAAATCGTG